>NC_142851.1:15010000-20010000 GCF_061612785.1 Hesperophylax consimilis
CAAAGAAAGCGTTTACTTTGTGGCTTCACAATTTAATCAAATGAAAAGTTATTTTGTTTTTAACCATTTTGTTAGGTTTATAAACAGCATTATAGAAAACTCGTCTAGGTACCAAGATTAATAATGTATAAAATATAATATTAAAATAAAGCGAGAGAAATCATATTAGACGAGGACAGAGCTTCAGAGAGGGTGAGGTGGGGTAGGACAAGGGAGGGTGGGGGTTACATGGTTATAATATCAATTTATTTATGCCCATTAAATAAGCTTATACATTGTGTTTTTTGTTGTTGTATTTATCTCCTTTTTTATAGGCACAACTTCAGATATCTACGGAAAAAAATATGATTGTACCTTCCTTCACAGGGACTGGAATCAACCGCGCCAACAACCTTGCTAAATGCATGCTGATCGGGTAGGACCGACATTTATTTCTTATATTAACTGCTGTAATGTCATACGATTTCAGAGAAATGCTTATTCGGTTTATTTTTATAGTGCCAATTTTGTGAAATATATAGATGGTGTCTAATCAAAGCTAGACAATAACAACCAGTAATTAAAATAAACTTTCTCAGATTAAGCAACGATACCTAATTTGTAGTCATATTAAATTCTCTCCTCCACACAGCATGCTCAGAGATTATAAAGGACCTGAAGGAAATTGAAGTCTTAAAGTTTGGGATGAAAATGATTTGAGCACACATGGTTTCCTGATGATGGTACGGTCAACGTGTTCCAACATCGTGATAATTAATGTATTCGAAATTTACTAAAAATTTAACAGGAAACCTGTTCATTCATCCGTTAAATGCCAGCAATCCGTTTTTTTTTTAAATAAATTAGCCAATACTCATTTTTTTCCGTATTTGTAAATCTACAATATATAATAAATATTATCCAGTTATTTTCACATAATTGAATCCGGGTTGCTCATGTCAATTTCTGAATTTTTTCTCGGTTTGTGGGGAAACCTAAGCGAAAATAAGACATTTTAAGAATAATTATCGGAATGTTTATAGAAAATATTTATTCCTATACCTAACAATTTAAGCCTACATGAACATTCCTTTTCATGTAAAATATCTTCCACCACCTTCATCACCTCTAGAGCAATAGCTATAATTATATAAATAAATATGACAAAAAACAATACAATTTTGTTATAATATAACATGGCTTGTCGCTAATAGTTGTTGCGCTGATTAAGGTAACATTTAAAAAATTGCTCAATATATAGTAAAAAAGGTATGTCTAATATATATATGCATTAAATGGATGATTTCTCAAATAACGAATTAGAGTTAAATATTAAAATTCAAGAATATGAATGTATATGTACCGATTCGTGTAACAAAATTATTTCTAAAAACATCAATGATATAATTATTATGCACATAAACATCCGTAGCGCTCAAAAAAATTTAGATGAATTAATTCTAAAAATAAATAATTTAATTAAAAAACCGGACTTTATAGTGTTATCCGAAACATTTACAAACGATGAGTCACCGTCTTATCACTTACCTGAGTACAACTATATTTCTACCAAATTAGACATCAATAAAAATTCGGGAATAATAATATTTGCAAGCAATAAATTTAGTATTGTTAACATAATAGAACATCCAATACACTTAGTAAACTGCATCGAAGTACATTTCAAACTCGGCAAATCAATATACCATCTAATAGCTATCTATAGAACGCATGGCTCGAATATTATTACATTTATTAATGACCTCAAATACATATTATTAAAATTAAAAAATAAACTTTGCTTCGTCGTAGGAGATTTTAACGTTAATATTAATGAAAAAATAGAAAATAATAACAAAAATGAATACATCAATTGTATGACTGAACAAAATTTTATATCTTGCATAAATAAAAATACTAGGGAAATAAAAGAACATACTCCATCTTGTTTAGACCACATTTGGACAAATGTAAACATTAAAGATCTTCACAAAATAAAATCAATTGTTTGGAAAACTAACATAACTGATCATCACTCATGCTTACTTCTGTATAATAATAATATTAAACATAAAAAACATAATTTAATAACCAAAAAATCAACAATAGATATGACTATTCTCTCTGAAAAATTAAAAAAGGAGAGTTGGAATAATGTTTTAAACAGTGATGATACTGAAATTTGTTCGACTAACTTCGAAAATATTATGTCACAACACATTAAAAATTCGACAACTGAGATAACAACACACATAAAATCAAAATTAAGATGTTTAAAGCCTTGGATTACCAAAGGGCTTATTATATATATCAGAAATAAAGAAAAACTTTTCAAAATAACTTTAAAAAATCCCCAAGATGAAAAAGCATATATTTTCTATAAAAAATATAAAAATAAATTAACATCTTATATTAAAAAAAGTAAGGAAGAGTATTTTAAAAATAAAATATTATCTTCAGAAAATAACCATAAACAAATGTGGAAAACTGTTAATTTCGCCATAGAAAATACAAAAAAAACACAAAACATTAAGTACATTGAATATGATAAAAAAATTATAGATGCCAATATACAGCCTAAACAATGTGCAAACATACTTAATTCCTTCTTTGCAAATGTTGGGAAAAATCTTGCGAAAAATATCCATAAGCCTTCAAACCAAGAAAACCATAAAAATAAAAATATACAGAAACATAATATACTTTCAATGTTTGAAACAACAACAGAATGTGAAATCTCGAAAATAATAGAAAATATGAAAGGAGGTTCGTCTCCCGGTTTTGATTCTATTACGACACACATGTTAAAAACTATGAAACCTCACATAATAAAACCTATCACTCATTTAATAAACTTAAGTTTAACAAATGGAATTTTTCCAATGAACTACAAAACCACAATAATCTCACCTATTTACAAATCTGGAGATCCACATCAAGCAACGAACTATCGCCCAATATGTCTAATTTCTAATATAGGAAAGATCTTTGAAAAAATAGTAAAAAAACAATTGGTAAATTTTCTAGATAATAATAAAATATTACACAAAAACCAGTTTGGCTTTATAAAATCACTCAGCACACAAGATGCTATTGCTAACGTAACTTCATACATTCACGAATCATTAGATAAAGGTAAAAAATGTGCGGGTATATTTATTGACCTTAGAAAGGCATTCGATAGCATATCCCATGAGATGCTATTAAAAAAATTGAATAATATCGGCATAAAAGGCAACGTGATTAAATGGATCACCGACTACTTAAAAAACCGTCCTCAAGTGGTAAAAATCAATCGTGTTAAAAGTGATCAAGAGATTACAAGCTTTGGAATCCCCCAAGGTACAGTGCTTGGACCAATTCTATTTACTATATATGTAAACGATATTTTTTTTCAACCTTTACATGGTCAAATCACGTCATACGCCGATGATACAGTATTAATAATAAGTGATAAGACTTGGGAAAAAGTAGAATTAAAGGCCACAGAAGACATCAACACGCTCAAGAATTTTCTCGACACCAATTTACTGTCACTTAATAATGAAAAGACATTTGTAATTCCATTTGCAATCCATACAAATGATACTCCTAAAAATTTTAACATTGTCATACATAATAATACTAAAATTCACAGCCAAAACTATTGCAAATCAAACTGTACAGTACTAAAAACAACAAATGAAATTAAATATCTAGGAGTAATTATTGATAAAAATCTGAAATGGAAGGAACAAATATGTCAAGTAGTAAAAAAAATTAGAAAATTAATATATATATTTTTAAGAATTAGAAACTTTCTGTCGATAAAAAATCTATATTTAATTTACTATGCCTTAGTTCAATCCACTTTACAATACGCTATTATTAGTTGGGGATCCGCGTATAAATGTAACCTTCTTCCAATTGAAATTATACAAAGAACAATTATTAAAATTATATTAAAAAAATCCTTTGACTACCCAACAGAACGCCTGTTTGAAGAATTTCAAGTACCTACATTTAGAGACCTATATATTAAAAACTCATTAATCCAAATTATAAAAGAAAAAGATAAATATCAATTTTTAAATGAAAACAGAACGCGACTTAGACATGTTTTTCTATGCCCAAAACTAAATACGTCTTTTGCACAACATCATTATACTTACCAGGGAAGAACTTTTTTCAATCGTCTACCAGAAGAAATCAGAAGCATTAATGATAAAACCCAAATACTGCTCTCTGTCAAGAGACACTTTAAAAATATTCTGAAAAAAAAACTACTGTCACTTAATTAATCTCACAAATATCCTTAGTTTTCCATAACTTTCTTTCTTTATTAAAATTTATTATATTAATATATTATCCTTCACTACTATCAAAAAAAAATACTACAGCAAACATACATTTATGTACAATGAATTATCTAAGTACTAACTAACAACAACATTTATGTACACTCCCCTTCCATACACAAGCAAATGCTTTCAATGGAAGAGTAGTAAAAAAACCCAAGATGTAAAATGAATTATGTACCATGTAAACTTATTATTAAAAATAAAAAATAATTCCAAAAAAAAAAAAAAAAATGTATACTTTGTAATACAATTTTTTTCAAAAAAAAGAAAAATTCAACTAATATAATTTAATAGGCAAATAATTGTGGACTTACAGCCATACAACCCTGAATTAGAGACAAGCCAATTAAATAACCCATACTTCTGACCAACACATCAATAATTATCATGTGCCAGGCTCGTGCCATGTCGTACACACTGCATTACGTCATGATTAGCATAGTTTGAAAGATGACGTCAGAAAATTTATTGTTGATCGTGCAATTCTATTAATTTCTGACATTTGTTAATGCGCTGCCTTCAAGCTATCTGTAAGGTAATTGTACTTTTTTGTATTCAGATAGCTAATTACATTTTCTAAAATAAAGTCCGCGATAGTTACAATCTTAAATATTTGGAACTGGGTTATTTTTGTGATTGAAAAGATGAACTTGCCCAGCCATAGCTGGGAAGCAAAATAAGTAAACTCTAGACCAACAAAAGGCAGAACGCAATGCACAGTGCACATTTCTCATTGCAACACAATGCGTGGGCCTTTTCATAAATGTGCATGAGAACCAAACCAAAATTGTGTTGGGGTTATTTTTCAATGGTTTTGCCGTGTCTAGTCTAATATTAGTCTTTGCATGGAATAAATGCCATACGAAAAATCATATCTCCGAATATTAATACGAAAACATATACTATGATTTTAAGCCAGTGAATTCACTTATATTTCATTGTTAATTTGCGTAGGTTTATATCTGAGCTATTTGCGAAAATCTCTAAATAAATTGAATAAAATTCGAGAAAAAATTACTACCTGAATTTAGGCAGTTATCGACCGAAGGCGTAGTATTAGACCTAAATATGAGTAGGTTTTGGTCTACTGGCTAAGTTTTCAAAGAATCTCATTAACTCTTATACTAGTCCCAGTGAGAATTCGTACGTGAGGTCATCGTTAAAGTATATTATGTCATTTTCGTTTTAAAACAAGACGTGTGAGAAGGACAATGACGAACCTCGATGAAGAATGTCGATGACGAACGCCGATGACTTCAGTAGATAAAATAAAGATAATGAAAAACGAGTTATCTCATCTTTTATAACACATTTTTTTTATACTGCGTCCCTACATGCGTACAGTGTTTTGATTTTTGTGGATATTTTCAATTTAATTCCAGGGGCCTGGACAAAAAAATTATCATGTATTCAAGTATTCCAGCTAGAAATTTAATTTAAAATAGATTCGCTATTTTTAAACATGAAATGAAATACCTATTGGTTTTGAAAGAAGATGCAAGACTGGCAATTAAAAATACAAAAATTTTGAACGCCAACAAAGCAAATTTTTTTTTTTTTTTGATAACTATGATTATCACTTTATGTGAAATAAAAGATAAAAGCACGAACTGAATCAGACAAATGTGTTATAAAGTTTATTATCAGTTCACTTTATTTTAGTTTTATATAAAAAATAATTACTCATAAACAACTTGAAAAACCTTGTCCCAGTGAATTGTTTGGCATTTTTCTGTTTTACTGAATTATTTCAAATTATTCGAGAGCGTCTATGGTAAACTTTTAAATTCAAAGAGAAAGCTTGCTGTTCTTTCTTTCTAAATCTCTTTACATTATATGTCTGACCAAGGGGGTAAAACGAGTTTTATGAGGACATGTCATTTGGTGATACGTAGCCCAAGATGTTGCAGGTTTATTTTATTTATTTATTTATTATTCTTAAGTTAGCTCACATCTTCGTGTGTGCTAATAGTTTTATAAACATATAAACATGTACATTGTTTGGCAAACATAATCTTTCTTTAAATATTTCAATAAAGTCACAAAAAAGAAACATTAATAATTGAGATAGACATATATTCTTAATTCATTTTTGAACTTATTAATATTTTCTATCACAGCAATTTCCTTCGGGATTTTGTTAAAGAGTTGAACGGCCTGGTACATCAGAGATTTTTGGGTGCTTGTTTTTTTTCTTGTTGGCAATATAATTTGCTTAGAATTTCTCGTTCCGTGTCCGTGTATCTCGTTATTGTAATTTATGTATAGGTTGTTGTATATGACGTATTTATATTATAGTTATCCATATAATACAACTAGGGTTTCACAAAATACTATCGTAAAATCAGTTCTATTAGGAACGAAAAGAAAACATGCCTGAGGGATACTTTGAAATAAATAAAAGCTTTTTTTAAATATCATAAAATAAACTAGAATCAATTCCTTCAACCTACAAATTTTTAACTTTTATAATATGTACAAAATCAATCAGTAGGTAGATAAATACCTGCTGCACTGATAGACGATAAAGCATTGTTTTCAATAAAATTAAATAAATATAATATGCAATAGGTACATATTTCATGATAGTAAAAGATACTCTCAGTATCGACCTATTGAAGGAGCAATATTTAGAATTGAAACGTTGCTTGAAATGACTTTAGCCATTTTTGGTGACCAGGTGCAACCTAACCTTCCCCTTCCTTATCTCCTTCCCTTTCCCACTCCCATCAACCTCACAACTTACCCTAATTGGGAATGCCATAGTTGCAATGGCTCCGGCAAGAAATAATAACAATTGAATGGTTTCGTATAGCGCCGTTTTTGTGAAAAATCACCCCAAAAACTCTATAGAATTTTTTATGCGGTACTCACAGATTCAAAATACAGAGGTATGTTGCGGTATAATCCTTTATTTTTAATTACTGAAAACAATAGCGATTACTAAACGAAAAGTTGAAACAGAAATATCAGAAAATATCTTAAATGTGACCTATCTTTTTCTGATTTTTCTTTTTCCAATTTTCGTTTAGAAATCGCTAATATTGTCTTCAAAAATTAAATATTACAATTTGAGGTTTTACTTTTTAAGTTATTCCAAAAATAAAATATTTATCCTCGACAAAAAAATCATTATATTTCACCACACATTAAAATAAAAATACGATATATTTATCTGAGACACTGTCTAGATTGCATTTAGTTCGAGATGAATCTTGCGATCATACGTAAAGATAGTTGCCAATAAAATGTGCGGTGAGAAAAATGAAGACAATTTTTTTATTAGAAGTATGATACAGTTAAAAATGACCGAAGGAGATAGGGTCCCATTAGCTCAGTTGGTAGAGCGGTGCCCCCGCAAAGCAAGGGTCCTGGGTTCGAGTCCTAGATGTGACCGTATCTTTTTATAATTTACTTGTTGCTAATTTTCGTTCAAGAATGGCTAATATTGCTTTCAATAATTAAATATAGCAAATTGAGGTTTTACTCACTAAGTTATTCCAAAAATAACATATTCATTCTTTATTTTTGTTTAAATAAACTTTTTTTCATGGCATGAAACCAAATGGTAAAGAAGTATATTGATTGATTCACATTAAAAAATACCACCATTATGTGGGTATCTGAAAGAAATAGTGGAAACCTTTTATAATCTAAGCAATAAATTCGGTAATCTTCGGAGAAATGGTGTGAAAATCCACCCCCTTTCTTTCTCACTTACACCCCCTTCCCTTGATTTAGTTATAGTCCTTCGGTCGCTTGTGGGAGGCGGTGGGTGGGAAGAGGTGGGTTGAATCGACACTTTTGCCGATGCTGCAAAATACTTGTAGGTTCGAGGGAACTCTCTTTTCTGATACTCTTAACTCTATTTCTTGACCTCAGGGGAATACATTGACAACTATCGCTGGGCACAATTGAGATATCAATTCAAGATGAAATAAAATTGTAAATTCATCTGATTGAATTGAATTTGCTTGGCTGAACATTTCGAAATATCTCGGATGATCGGTTTATTCCTTATTATTACATTCTTATATGAATACCGCGCAAGAGTTCCAACTGCTCCAAACCGTTTGTATGCAGTGAGACTATGGAATAAATTGGGGAATGATGTTAAATTGAGGGTAATGGGGAGAAGAAGGATATGGGGAATTACCTTGTATACAATGATTTTTAAAGAATTAAAATTATTAAAAACTTTGGATAGATTACTTGTCTCCGACTTCACTTTTATTTTGAAATTGCATTTGGTTTTATAGATAGCCTTTTGTATTTTTTTTTAAATATATAAGTACAACTTTTTTTTTATGCATTTCAATATTTTATTACTTAAACAGGAATTCATTTTGCTTTGTTACTGACACAAGTTATTAACTTCGGAATATTATCCTTTGCCGTTTTATACGCTCGTAAGGGCTCTTTATTATCGACGCAATTCTAATTTCTCAGGTGATAGTTGCGTTTACTGTGAGTTATATTTTGTAAAAGCCGAAAGGCGTTAATGACACAAATAAATATACCAACGAGAACTAAGTCATCCAGATACACGCTTGCACCTGAATTGTATGCAGTTAGAAATATTTTTTTCATAAATATTAGATATGTTCAGCTGCACGGAAAATGCTATATTAGCGTACAGCTTAAACAATTACTAATGAAAACATAATAGTATTCTTCAGCATCTCTTTTAGGTAATACTAGCTGGAGATAGACATGTAATATATGATAAAGACATGATAGACAAGTTCGTATTATATCATTGACATATCTCATAAGGTTAAGCCAGCGTTCGCAATGAAAGCACATTAAATATATATTTTTACTACTTGTTTAAAAAACATCAACTTTTCTCTACTTTCTATAAATATAATATCCCTGTATTTTTTAAGGGATATAAACCTTCCGAAAAAAAATCTCTAAATGATAGTGAAAACCCTATTAAAACTAAGCGCACAAACAGACAGACGCGGAAAACGATTTTATTTTATAATATTTAGAGAAAAGCTGGATTCACTCCATTATTGCAGTTGCACTAGATATCAGAAGTAAAATCCCCTATTATATCATTTTGATGTACTTATATGATGTAAAATAATTTTTTTTAAATCTAAGCTACAGGGTTTTCCAATAAGAGGTGTTATTTTGAAATTCAATCGTAAAATATCAATAGTTTCGTCGCCTGTGTGACACGTAACGCCGTCTTGTTGAAATTAAACGCTGTTTGAATCAATACCATCCGATTCCGGCCATAAAAAACCATTAATCATCTCTCGATAGCGCAATCCATTCACTATAACTGTTGATCCAGCCTCATTTTCAAAAAAGTAAGATCCAATGACTCCGCCGGATCATAAACCGCACCAAACAGTCACATTTTGAGGATAAAAAGACTTTTCAACAATAACTCTTTGGTTTTTTCCGAGCCCCAGATGCGACAATTTCGCTTGTTGACGAAGCCACTGAGGTGGAAATGGGCCTCATCACTCAAGATGATTTGCATTTGATTCACTCAAGTGAATACTTATATTTTCAGTGCGTTGTTGAAGCGTGTATTTTTCCATTTTTATTAATGACATAGTTTCTACTTGTCAAATGTCAAAAAATAACAGCTTCAAAAGTAACATCTACGGAAATAACGGGATATTCAAAATAACACCTCCTATTGGAAAACCCTATATTTGGTCGCCGTCTTTTCTATTTGTATATCTTTTAGTCAACAATAAGATTTCTTCGTCTCTATTGGTCTCTTTCTCTCATTGTATTTTTTTATGTATATAACATTTGTCTGAATGTAATTATAATAAGACATTATAATAGCCCTGATGAAGCTTGAGATAAGCAAAAGGCTGGCTGTCATTTATCTCTAAATAGTATAAAACAAAGTCACTATCCGCGTCTGTCTGTGTGTGCGCTTAGTTCTTCTAAACTATGAAACGGAGTTTGATAGGATTTTCATCATAATTTAGAGAATTTCTTCTGGAAGGTTTATATACCCGGGTATACGTCAGCTAGTTAATTCAATAAAAAGTGGTGTATTACAATGTGTGTTTGTTCATGTTGGTTAAAAAGTGGTGTATTACAATGTGTGTTTGTTAATATTGGTTAAAAAGTGGTGTATTACAATGTGTGTTTGTTCATGTTGGTTAAATAAAACTAAAGTAAGCGAGAATTATATTACATAGATATGTTGTAATAATCCGTTCAAAAATAATAGGAAACAATTTGATACACCTTTTTAAATCTATAAAAAAAGTTTCGTTGGTATTTATCATCGACAATAAAACACATTTTAACTTGTTCGTAACGCACTAAATTCCCATTTGTTTAAAATTTTCAGATAGAAGGATGATTGCATAAATGGTAGATATTTACAAAAAAAAACTACGTTGACTGGACACTGAGTTACATCAATTTTCGATCAAAGAACAAAATGATGTTCAATTTTTGGTATGCAAAACATAGTTTTTATTTTCGTCCAGTACCGAGCCGCCGGTCATTGTGACCGAAATAATGATGACAGTATAAAGGGAGGCACAAAAAACGTACTGCCTCCGTTAAGCCTCTTTTTCAGCAGTTTTTCATCTCTTCATTTCCTTTTGTCGCTGGAAATCCGGAGGCACAAAGCCACGGTAAACGTGAATACATTTTTGCACAAAACACTGTTTTTGTCGAGGCTCGGGTCGAAACACAGTCGCCGCAAATACTAGATATCCTGTGCAATATAGCGCATACTGCATATTATACCATACATTTAATATCCCGTTTCATATACTGTATGCTTCAAACTATACCTACTACATAAGTAACCTTTGCAATTCAGTGCACACTATAAAGTAGATCTACTAATTATTCTGTGCAATAAAGTGCAAATTAAATAAGATATCTAAATATAGTGCAAACTATAGATACTAGATATCTCGTTCAATATAGTGCGTAGTGCAATCCATACTAGATATCCTATGGCATATAGTGCAAACTGCATATCATACTAAAAATATCCAGTGTAATTTAGTGTATTTTTAAAACTACGCCTACTAAGTATCCTGTGCAATAATTGCAAACTTTATTAAATATGTGCAATTTAGTGAAAACTATAATAGATTATATGTGCAATATAGTGATTACTAAAAACACCTACCTAGACGGACCTAAAGATAGTATGCTTTCCAATATAGTGCAAACCATTATACATATCTTGTGCAATATTGTGCAAACTATACTAGATATCCTAAACCATACATACCGATGGTAAAAACTTTATTACATATCCTGTCCAATAAAGTGCAAAATTGAATAGAACTGACATCTGAAGAAAGATAGTGCAACCTTATGGGGTTAATTTTAATGGTTTTAATTGCGACTTTACTGTGAATTCGGCATATTAAACAATAAAATAATTGAAGGCAGTTTAATTACAATTAATCAACGTTTAAATCAGTCATTACTAAAGTTGGGGTGGTAGTGTCCTCAGTGGCGGTAGGGTAGTAATATAGTAAAGGGCGGGAAAAAACTAAGAAATGTAAAAAGATGTAGTTTGCAACGCTGTTTAAATTAGGTATTAGCTAAAAGAAAAGAGGGTACTGAGCTAAAACAAAAATATGATTCTCTGAAGCCACCAAATCGTATTAACAAAATACGGGTTTCGTTGAAATATTATCCAAAATATGTTTCTCACAAATAATACGAGATATCATGTTATATTATTAACTCCAACTAATTGCAAATTTTATGCATATATAGGTTATTAAATTAAAATAAATGGACCGCGGTTAACGAACGAATAATCAACATTTAAATGAAGAAATAAAATATAATAATGAAAATATGAGCTGGCTATATTGCCTATTATTATTATGAATACGATGAGTGCAGTTGAAATTACGTAATAATACAAACAATGATATTTCATTAATTTGTGCAGCAAAATACTCTGTTTCATTAAGTTTGGACATTTCCGCTTTGTTTTACGAAATTAAAAGTTTGACTTGCCTCGGATCAGCGAAATATGAAAATGTTGCTTTTTCGGGCGAACTTTTGTTTTATCCTCGAATATGCTTAAATTGCTTCAGGGGTATACAAAATACAATTAGTAACAGCCTCTATTTTGGCGAATGGTTGTTTCTTAAATGTGAGAGTATACATTTAATCAAATTAATGTAATTTTGGAAAAAAATAATGGAACACAGCATCACGTCAATTGATATATTATACTAGTGCACATCAATAGTATTGCGAGTTCACTTCAAACTGGTTCCAAGTGAGTTCGAACCAGTCTGAAACACCCGCCCTTTACTCCGCATTAGTTCCAAGATACATTACAACACTACTCGAGCAAGAACGTATTTTGATTGATTTGCTTGTATTTAGTCAGTCGGCGTTCGTGGTCATTCTTAGTGGGTATTTAATTAAAGTGAAAAAAGAGAGGAAAAATAAGTAAATAAATTTCTCCGTCCACTTCGTTCAATCGGGGGCCCCGGCAAGGCAATGGTCCTGGTTCGAGTCCTAGATGCGACGGTTATTTTTTTCTGATTGTTCTGTTTCGAATTTTCGTTTAAGAATTGCTGATATTGTCTTCAGTAATTACATAAACAAGTGGTGTTAATAATATACTTTATGGTTGAAATAAGTGTAGTTTAGATGAAAGATATAAAACAATTTAAATACAAGAGTTGTCAACTTCGGTTTAGGGGTGCAGGTATGACAAACACAATAATGTTGAATAATAAAATGGTAAAATATGGATAGGCACGTTACAAAAATATTAGATAAACTTAAAATTTAAGAAATGCTAATTTTAAGTTTCTGATATTTGCTGATAAGATATAATGATATTATTATCTTAGTATTCTTGTAAACGGAAGTGGCGCCCTCTGTTATTTCCAAAATGAACCATTGAAGTTTTCAAACCGCGGCAGGGGGTTGTTATTTGCTAGTATTAATAGTTCCACTCTTGACCGCCTGCGCAAGATGTAAATTGTGTTTTTTTTTATGTTTGAAATTTGTGCAGCCGTTCGACGCATGCTTTTGACCTGAGATAATATATGAACAGACCTGTAAATTAAAATCGTTATCTGAGAGAAAAAATATAAAATTACGCAAATTCGGATAATTATACTAGTCGGTCAAATAAAAAAATTATTGAAGACAATATTATTAACGACTATCAAATAAAAGGTGCGAAACAGAAAAAAAATTCAGTCGCATCTGGGAAATGCCCCCAGAACCTCTTACTTGTCCGGGAAATGCTCTGACCACTGAGCTAACACATATTTTAGTTTTATTTACATATTTTTTAGCTGCTATCTTTATGTATGATTGATGTGTTTGAGAGACGCAAATATTGTCTTCAATGATTAAACATTACGATTTGACGTTTTACTCTTTAAAGCTGGGTCCAGACATGTTCTTTTCTTCGTACCGTACCTCCGTTTCGTATCAGCGTCGCGATCAAGAACGCTAGTTTGGACGCCCGTTTGGTACGGTACGATGGTACAGCGTCTCGATACGGATAGAGGTACGCTCCGATCCATCGCGAGTCGGTTTTTCGACCCGTTCAAAGGCGATACGGTACGGGTCTGCGCCAGTCTGGACGTGTTCGCGGCGTGCATTGGTCGTGTTCTCTGTCACTACCCGAATCAGCGTGAAAAATGCAGTGGGATAACTATAATATTGTGAAGCTTATCGATGGATATAGGGCCAGGGAAGTTCTGTGGGATCCCGGAAACAGGAATTATTACAATAAAAATATAAAGCAAGATGCATGGGAGGAACTGTCTTTCGAAATGGAGTGCGGTGTCGACGATATGAAGAAGAAGATGGATGCTCTTGATCGCGACGCGGATACGAAACGGAGGTACGGTACGGACAAAAGATGATGCGTCCAGAGTTTTTGGATCGCGGCGCTGGTACGAAACGGAGGTACGGTACGGACAAAAGAACGTGTCCGGACCCAGCTTAAGATATTCCACAAAATAATATCATCCTAGACTTATTGAAAAGTCAGTAGATTATTATTATTATTAAATTTATTTTGCAAAACCAACATTTGTTATAAGTATTTAACAATCTCTTGCGAAAAATATATAATTATTAAACCATATCATTTATTTTTTTAAATACCCCAAACTAGGCAAATTCCCGTATCATGATGGTAACGAATGAGAAAATATAACATTTACAATAAAACAATGATGTGCATATATAAAGTAAAACTAATAACTTTAAAAAAAAACTAATAATTTAAAACAAAATAAAAGTTAAACTAAAATAACGTATTTTGGTGACTCGGTGTTGATAGGCAAACCCGGAGACATATTCAGTCCAGTAATCAGTTCAGTCCTTTCTAGTCCAGTTTTCAATTCACTCAGACCATGATTTTATTCAGGAAGTTCTCCGATTCTGTTCTGCCACTTTTTATCAGCCGTAGATGTCGCACATTAAAATAATAAAAAATCTTATATTTATCCAAGTCCCTATCTAGATTGCACTTAGTTCGGGTAAAAGCTTGCAATAATTGATGCGTTTGACATTCGTTAATATAATCAGTCATTTTATACTACAATTTAAGTTTTTAGTCACTAAGTTAATCCACTTTGAAAATATAATTAAAAAATCCACAAAATAAATTTTGAATTAGAGAAATTTTGAAATTTTGAGAATTTGTCCGCACCTATGATAAAATTTAAAAAAAATTGTGATTTAATCAACAATTATAATTAATATCGCGGGAGTTCATGGGAGAGAGTTAAATCACACGTGCGAAATTATACTGCAGCCTGGCCGCGCGCCGCGGTAATTAGATAAATAGCATAAATTTGATCTATTTTGAAAATGTCAGACGTACTGGTTATTTCCCAACTGTCAGTTGGCAGTCGTATTAGCCGGGCTTACCGGGCTCGATGCGATGCTTTTCGTTAGGTAATGCAACACGCATTGCAATTAAATAAATTAGCGGGTACCTACCTGATGCATGGTGGGTGGGGAAAGGGGTGAATATGAGGGGATATAACTCCCCATAGGCCTCAGTATTCCGTAGGAAAAATTAAGATAGTACCTACTCGTAGATTATAGTCCTGGAAAATACAAAAATATATACTGGCACCCGTGATAAAAATCGCGTGATACTGTGAATTTTTGACACATCAGTTCCAATTTTGAAAATGAAAGTTTAAATACTTTATCTTACTTAAATACTTTATCGCTTGTTTGAATTTTGATACGATTAGTTCCAATTTTGAAAATGAAACTAAAATTTAAAAAAAAATTGAGTTCATTGATCCAAAGTTACTACAATCACCGACAGATTCACAACCGAAAATTGTAATTTAAATTAACTGTCGAAATCTCTTTTTATGAATGTCTTTAACAAGTCGTAATTTCTGTATCAAAGAGCATTTAAGTTGTCATAATCATAATAATTTTTTAGATTTTACCATCCATATAATTGCGAATAATAATAGTTTTTTTTAAATATAGGGATTATATACCCCATATAGATAATAATTTAAATTGAAAATAACTTATAAGCCTTGGGAATTAGGAAACCCCTCAATAATAATTAGTCTATTATTAATAAACGAAACATATTATCCTACAGTCCCATCTTATATATGTTCCCATTCATCGTCCGTTCTATTCTCTCGCCTACTCTTCACCAATACCTAGTCACTCCACCCCCACTTTAACACTTAATAATTTGTGTTCACCCATTATCTTGACAGCCTCCATTAACGAGGAGTAAGGCTCTCGACTAGCAAGCCGAAGGTTGTAATGTTTTTGCTTTTTCGCCATTCTTTTATTTTGTTTCAAACAATATAGAATTTTCTTCTCTCTGGGCTATGACCGATGTTTAATTTTTTTTTTCTAAGGCTTTGCATATGTGTTCGCAGGGATGGAAAATTCCTCCCCTACAACACATAAGCCTCCATGAAAATTGGACCCTCTTCTTTGATATCTACAGAAAGCTACTTAAAGCTCTCTTGTACTATATATCTTTATAGACATATGTACTTAACTAATTAATACGTTATTTACGATCTTGAACGCAAATATACCCGTATTTATATTGTAATTAAATTCCATCAAACGTTGTGTAATTTTTTTGATTTATGATATAGGATTTTAATTACTTTCATTTTTGTGGTAACCCTCTTGGTTCTGATCGAGGTGTTGAGTTCAAAGTTGAATTAGTCTTTCTATTGCAAACCTAGACTTAAATGAATTTTCTGAATGAGCTAACTTTCCTATTGTAATTATTCTGATTCCCTGCACCCTAACAAAATCGTAGTTAAACGCTGATAAAAGATATTATACATGTTTATTTGGACAGGTAATTTAATATAACTCAAATGGTTAATTGTTAGTAAATTTGATTTTGGTGAACTTTTGTGTCTGTGTGGCACCACTCCTTTATGATTCTGCTGCTATAAGGTACATGTAAAGATTGATTTAGGAGGTTAATGTAATTAGTTAATTGCATATTTGACGAACTCGGAATAGCCCATTTGCTGGCATAATTTGGCTCCAATCCTCCATCAAGTAAACGAGATGATCGGGAGTGGACTAGAAATTTGCACAATCCTTTGACACGGCTCCTTGATTGATACCTAAGTTATCGTGTCCCAAGAAGCCTTCCACGTCATCATGTACTGCATTCAAGTTTCCCCCCGGGTCCCGATACCCCCAAATTCCGACCCCTCCTTGGACTACAATTTACTTAGGGCGAACCGGTTTCGTCCTATATACAATCATATACTCACGGTTGGTGTGGACTTACGGGTCGTGAATCCTCATTCCACGTTTAAGAGAAAATGCGAGGGTGGTCTATAAGACCTAAAATGCAAGCTGTATGCAGGTCCGCATTCTCCAGTAAACAGTACATACGAATAAATATATGTATACATACAGTTTGGGAAAGGTTTATAACTCGCAATACGAGGCTATCTACCTCGCATCCCGAGCTCGGATCTCGCGCCAAGAACTCTGCGAAGCTCTAGGTCTGGTAACCGAATATATACGTACTAATAAGGTGATACTAATAAATACTAGTAGAATAAGGTCATATTTGATAGTTTGTTTTGGAGAGCTATCGAACTCCAAGCTTTTGTTTGTTTGGTTTTGACGTTTTTATTTAAGAGAATCGTCATCTCTATTTGGTTTGGTTAATGGTCTTGTTGTAGGAGCGACCACTGCCTCCTATTGATGAACTGTATTTGTTTTAAATTTTACCTCCAGGGTTCAACATTAATTTTTGTTCATCCTATCCCGTGATTTTCCAATTGTTTCAAGTGGTTGATTGCCACATTAGAGAGTACTCGACCCTCAAATATCTCAGGCAACTGATGGGGTTTTGTATGAGCACCCAATCAATAAAATTCAAATGTTTCGTATAATTATTCGATATAAATCTGGCTAACCCGTGATTTTTCAATTGTCGATTGTGAATGATAAGTATTTGTAAGCACGCAGCTTCCAGCTGTTTCAGGTAACCAATAAAAACTGTGCGATTATCTAATCAATAGTATTCAAATGTTTCATGTAATTTTTTGATATAAATCTGGCTAACCCGTGATTTTTCAATTGTCGTTTGTGATTGATAAGTATTTGAGAACACGCATCTTCCAGCTGTTTCGGGTAATTAATAAAATCCTTTGTGACTAACTAATTATGGCCAAGGTCGTTTTCAAACTATGCGGTTGACCCAATTCTCCAGTGATCCTTTGTTTTGTAAACAAATAATATAAACATCTCCTGACACACTAACCTAAATGTGAGATTTGTTTATTTTAAAATTCCTTAGAAGTCATTTGTGCCTCTTTACTGATTCAGTTATGATACCGTTTATTGTGCATAGTTAATTTAAATATTTTTAATTCCTTTATTGAAGTTAAACTATTTATTTCATTTTCCGAATTTAGTAAATTTACTAGGTTAAATGAAGAATAAATATAAATATATATTTAAGTACACATATCTCTATTGTCAAAATATGTTAAAAAAGAGTACATATATTAATAAATAAATATAAAATATATGATTCTACATAGTCTGGAATATTAATAAATACATATTTTCTTTTTCAATAATATAGATATGTTCTCGGGTAGGTATTAAAAATCGCTACCATTTCGATGTTTCGATTAATAAATAAAATACATATATATAATTACATTACTCATATATATATTCTTTATATACAATATTTTATTTTATATTTATAAATATATATACAAATATACAATATACATATATTAATGTATGATTCGTCTAAATTCTACTCAATTTTATTGTCCCTTATATGGGCTTTTCCATTTTCACCAGTACTTTCTCTCTTAATGCCGCAGATTTGAATTTTTCCTTATCTTCTTGGATTTTCTTTTATCCGCGACGTTTTCTTGCACAATTTCTTCTTTTTTTCTTATGTTATTTCTCATAACTCTATAATTAATTATTTTCCAAGTCGTATTTATTTATTTCACGGATAAATTTGAATTGTATCACTTTTCTCCACTTGGATTATTCTTTATCTTCATTCTTTACCCTTTCTTTTATCTTTTCTCCACTTTTCCCGACGTGTGTGGTCTCCAGGAAAATTTCATACTTCATCTATTATTAATTAATATATAGTTTTCCACACTTCCATGGGAGATATACCTAATTAGACTCTGGGATATCTGTCATTTTTATTGCCTGACCCAATCTCCGCCCAATTTTCTATCTTTCTCATACCAGGATTCACATAAAACATATGCATTGACATCTGTTTATGTTTAAAATTTTGGTACTAGACTCGTAAATTTAGTTTAATTTCAAACCTATTAATTTTAATTTCTTTTGACTAATCTAAATACTTCCATAAGGTCCACGTTAAAGTTAATCGCTTTTCTAATCGTTTATTACCTTAACGTAAATAAAAATCATGTTCGGATTTCGATTGTTTACCCTTCAAAATATACATGAGACCGCCAACCTTTTATCTTGTTTCGATCCCTTCGTAATATTGGGTAACTCTAATATATATCTAACCTAATAATCATGAAAATGTCTACTTTTCCTGAATCTAATCTATCGATATATGTTTAATTTTACTGTCTTCTTCTAATACTCAATTTTCATTTTCCTAGAACCTTCGTAGCAGTCCAAAATATCTGTATTAACCTTCCATTCGATCGCCGCACTTTTCTAAAATGTGTATTTTTTTTGCGAGATTTTCATCCAAGATTGATTTACCAATATGTCCGTTTCATCTTAAATTGATAACGATTAATTTCCATTGTTTCCAAAACTCTCACCTCTCTTTAGTACGATTTTTATCGAACATGACACCCTCCTTCTATCATAAATAATTGTACTACAGTTGAAAATTCTGCCAGTGATTTTCCTTCGCTTTTCCCGTCCTTTTTTATACTATCACGTTTATAGTTTTTCCATTGCATTTTCGTGTGTGTGTTTTTCAACTTGTAAAATCTTCAAAGCACTCGATTTCAATGGTTCGCCATCACCTAAATGCCTCAGTTATTGTAAACATTTCCAGGAGTTTGTCACCTTGAAAGTCGACGTTGACCCTAAAGTGCGTTCACCTCTAATTTCTGTGGGAAAGAAGAAGCCATTAATTATCTTTTTTTATTGCCCGATCCAAAGTTTATTCCTTTGTCCGTCGTAGACACACCTCCCTCCGCTCACTGATTGGTTACTCAAAATTTTATAGCTCTTTGTTCAGATCTATTGGTTAAAAGGGGATGTACCAGTCGTCCTAGACGATTTTACGACATCTCTGCTCTCGTCCCGGAACCTTGATTTAATTTCAACTATTACAGGAGTCTACTGCAAGCAAGCTGGATCAATTCTTTCTCCGCCAGATGTCGTTAGCATGTCCGTTTTCATAAATAATTTGCATATTTTCTTGCAGCTATGGTTTATCTGTTTTTTCTTTCACTGTGATTTAAAGCCTTTCATCACAGTTCCCCCCTCTGAACTCAATTTGCTGTGGCTAACGTTGTATACTACTTTAGACATCGAAATTGTGTTCAAAATGTAGTCTAGCTTTTCTCCCCCCTTCGTTCTGTTATTCCCTATCTCTCTTTCCATTCTGTTATTTCCTTTCTCTACCTCACTCTATCATTCCCTATCTCTCTCTCCATTCTGTTATTTCCTTTCTCCCCCCCCCTCATTCTGTTATTCCCTATCTCTCTTTCCATTCTGTTATTTCCTTTCTCCCCCCCCTCATTCTGTTATTCCCTATCTCTCTCTCCATTCTGTTATTTCCTTTCTCCCCCCCCCTCATTCTGTTATTCCCTATCTCTCTTTCCATTCTGTTTGGATTGTTAACAACCTTGACTTTGAATCACATTGTATTTTCTATTTTCTTTTCGCGTAGATTTTATTTTATGGAATTTTCTCTAATTTTGATAAACTCAAAATTAATCCTTTTTTTTTTCTGGGAAAAAAAAACACGCCCCTCGACTCGCGTGTTTAGGTGGTCCTCAACCTGGTTGGACTAAGACCTCCCTCACAATGATTCATATAAAGATTGTTTGCAATCTCGCGGTCTATTGACCAACTGAAGGGCGGGTGGTCTCTTGGTGTGCAAATAATCGTTTGTTTTGGTTTTGTAAGTATTATATTTTTGTGAAATGTATATCTTTGCACGACCTCACCCAATCCGACAATCAGTGGTATACATGTTTCATTTAAACTTTTCCAGCATTTTGTTTTTTTTTTTTTTCTTTCTTATTCGCTAAAAATTTTTTGTGTAATTTCTAATTGTCTTTTCATAGATCATTCAAACAAGTTGTTCTAGCCTAGGTGTTGTCCATCCTAATTTTTTTTTATTTCATAAATGTTCTTAACTAACCTCCAATTTTCTCATCGTTCCTGTTTCCTTTTAAATTTTTTTTTTTTTTTGAAAATTTTACCTAACCATATCGTAATTTCTAATGTTCCCTTTTTATCTTTACCTAATGTCTACTCTAAATCTATAGATAACCTTATTTCAAGTTTTCAAAAAAAATTCTAACTCTATGCATTGTCAATTTAAAATCTTGTTTTATAAAACGTACCCTATCCTATTTATAATATATATATTTTTTAAAGTTCCTTTTGTGGGTATATAGCTCCTATACGTTTTCCTTCTGTGTTCTTACTTATCTAACAAAATTTTCCTACACACTAACACACAAATTTTTTTCTAAACTAGAAAATCAATATTATCGAAAAATTTTTCTCTTACTCTATTAGTAAATTAGAATATGATTGTCGCTTATTAAGAAATTTGTTCACTCAACCTTAAAGACTTAAGGACGACCCGCCCCTCGCAAACAAACTGATAGTCTAATATTTTAGTAATTTTCTTTCTCCCTCCATCCTTAAATTATATCGTATCCTAACATATTTTTATTTGTATTTCTCAGTCGTTTGTTTATTTAAAGTTTCAAATATTTGTAAATTTCGCATTTTATTCGTTGATTTCCACTATCTCTAAACTCGGTTTTCGTTCCTTATTACATGTATAATATTTCGCTAGATGAATTGCGCTATAATCTCCTTTTATTTCCCGAGTTACCGGATCAATTAGCGTATACGTGTTACTATAAACTTCTGACCCAATTACATAAGGTCCATCGTAAAGCAGATTGAATTTTTTTATTTCTTTTTTGAGTAGGTTTGATTGTGTAAATTTTTTCAACTTGACCAGGGTCCCAATCTCATAAGTTATTAATCTTTTGTTGAGATTATAGTATTTCTGTCGATTTGCAGCGCTTTTCTCTAAATTTTTCCGTGCTGCTAATCTTATTTCATTTATTGTTTTCGTAGATTTTCCGCAGCCTTGAGTATACCTGTCTAAACTATAAATTGGTGATTTCCCAAAAGCTATTTCATTAGGTGAGAATCCTGTTGAACAGTGTATCGAATTATTGTAGGTTTGTTCTATTTCTTTAAGGAAAGCCGCCCACTTGGTATGTTTTTCGTGACAATAAATACGGAAAATTCTACCTAATTCTTTATTCACGCGCTCTGTTATGTTCGGTCCGGGATTTCGTATTGAAGTATGTACGATTCGTATGCCCATCCTATTTAAGTTGTTTTCCCATTTCTTCGATGTAAATTGAGATCCGTTGTCAGTTAACAAAGCATCTATTTGTATTGTTTTATTAAAATCCTCTACACAATTTAACACGGTCTTAGTACTTGCTATCCTCAATTTATATAATTTTACAAATCTACTGAATGAATCTTGGATCACGAAAATGAATTTAACCCCTCCTATTCCTCTCGGTAAAGGTCCGTATAAATCTGCCATAGCTAATTGTCCTACTTCTTTGGTAATTATGGATTTACTCGGCCCTACAGTTGGTCGAATTTCGCGCTTCGCCAGCTGACATAGGTGACACCCTCTCACTATGCGTTTTATATCTCGGTGCATGCCTGGCCAATAATACCTATCTCCCAAAGCTGTCCCTGTTTTAAAAACTCCTCCGTGTCCAATTTCTAAATGTATCATTTTTATTAGTTCTTCAGTCAACTCTTGTGGTACTGCTAACACCGTTTTGTTTAGTCCTGTTGTGTAATATAAAGTCTTGCCTATTTTTTTGTAATTTTTCAAATACCTATTAACATCTTTTGTCGGCGGCCCAAATTTTCCCTTGCGCAAATATCCGGAAATTTCTCCCAAAAATGTGTCTTGTTTTTGTAGTTCAGTTATATTTTCTAAGTGTTTTCGAATCTGTTGTCTACCTTTCACTGCAAAAGCTGCTATCTCTGGGCACGTGTTTTTCTCCTCCTGTACATTTTTTGCATCACAAGAATAACGAGATAAAATATCAGGCCCTATATTTTCCTTCCCTTTGACGTACTCTACAGTGAAGTTAAATTGATTTAAATACAAAATCCACCGTGTTAGTCGGCCACTGTACATCTTCCAGCTCTTTAAAAATGTCAATGCTTGATGATCCGTCCTAATTATTAAGTGTACTCCTCTTAAATATGTCTCAAATTTATGTAAAGCATATATTATCGCCCATAACTCTTGCTCTGACGTGGTCCATTTCAACTCCGGTCCTCTTAAAGCTTTGCTAATAAATCCAATAACGTGGTGATTCCCTTCTTCATCCAACTGATATAATTCTCCTCCTATGGCGAACCCCGAACTATCTGTCTGTAAATAATAAGTACTATTTGGGTCATGATGATGTAAAATAACTGTCTCTAAAAATAATGTTTTCACCCTCTCGAATGCGCGCTGTTCTGAGTCACCCCATCGCCAGGTTCTATTTTTCTGAAGTAAATCGCACAAAACCCGTGTTGTTTCCCCATATTTATTCGCGAATCTACGGTAATAATTACAAAGTCCAAGAAAGGCTCTAACTTGTTTTATTTTCTTGGGTACCGGAAAATTTTTTATGGCGTCAATCTTTTCCGGATCCATTTGAACTCCCAAAGGCGTTATAATATGTCCTAACATACGTACTTCTGTGAATAAAAATTGACATTTTTCGAGTTTACAAGTCATGTTTGCTTCCTTTAACCTCTCAAGCACTGCGTTTACATGTTCAAAATGATCTTCTTGACTACCACACGTATATATTATTAAATCATCTAAGTAATTAGCGCAGAATTCCCTCACCCCTGGTCCTAGAATTTTGTCCATTCCTCTTGAAAAACTCCCTACTGATGTTTTTAACCCCTGCGGTAATACCTTGTATACGTAAGATTTTCCATTGTATACAAATCCAGTATACTTGCGACTTTTTGGACTGATAGGTATTTGAAAGTAAGCTGAATTTAGATCTATTGTGGTTATGAATTTTACACCATGAAAACGCTGTATAATTTCTGAAGTTAATGGTGGTTTTTCTACTTCCGCCTGCATTCTGGTGTTTAAGAATCTAGCATCTAAGAGTATCCTAACCGTCCCATCTTTTTTCAAGGTAAATGTTAGAGGACTAGAAAACTGCGTGGCCTCTCTACTGATGATTCCTAATGACTCCAATTCTCTAATTTTTTCATCAATCTTATCTCTGTAAGCAAATGGTACTGGGTAGGATCGCTTAACGAAAGGCGTCTCGTCCGTCATTCTTATTTCGTGAGTGTACAAAGTAGTTAGACCCGGTTTGTCTATAAATACATTCTTATGTTTAATTAAAATCTTTTCTAACCCTTCTTTTCCTTTTGAATCTAAATTTAACTCGGACACAAAGGTCGTTATTCTACGCTCGAGGCACGCCGTATTATTTATTTCAGGGTTTAATTCAATACTAATTATTTTTCCACTTGTGAAATTTTGATTTCTAACCTCCTGTTTAGGTTTCCTATGAATTACGGATGAATTTACTAACTCTATTTCCTTCTTCCCATTTCCTGTTTTTATTTTTAACTTTCTGTTTTCTCCACATTTAAATTCAGCTGTATATTCGTCTAACCAGTTGATACCCAATATAATTGGCCTAATTAACTTTGGTATTATTAAACACGGCGTATTTATTATAACATCTCCAAATCGCAATGGTACTAGAACCAACCTAGATATTCTCTGACTTTTGTGTCCTATCGCTACTTTAATCTGTATAGTCGTTACAGGCATAATAGGATAAATTGTTTGATCATTTAAATAATTTTCATAAAACTCTTGAGAAACGCACGTGATTTGACTTCCGGTATCTATTAAACAGTGAACTTCCGTGTTATCTATCTGTGCTTTGGCTTCCGGTAATAACGGTAAAGTGCTACCCTTTTCTACTTCCTCATAATCTCTGTCTTCGAAAATGTTGTTGAACCCACTAATTTCCCTGCTTGTTTTCTCTTCATTCACTTTCAATTGATTCCATTCATCCGTTATTTGTTGTAAAGAATTGACACATACTTCCACATCTATTTCCGCTTCCGTTCTCGTTTCTTCCGCTCCATTCTTTCGTCTTCTCACATTCCTTTCTGCTTTTATTGGGGCAATCATACCTTGTTCATTTTTTCCCAGTCCTTTCATTGGATTCCACCCCCATTTCATCATAATCTTCAATGCAGTGTTGTGTTTTGGTGCCGGCGTCCCTCTCCCTGTGTGAGTCGTATTCATGAGGGCTAATGAATCAACCCTCGGCCGTTTCCCGAATTGTTCGCGATGACTAGCTCCTTGCCGCTTGTAGTTATTGTAGAACCTCCCTTTGAAGATGTCGTAGTTTCGGCACACTTGCTGCAGCTAGCGCCTCCTTCCACACTCTCTATTGCGTGAATTCTCTTCTTTATAGCGTGGTAACGGTCACGGTATTTGTCCTTCTTGGCGAACTCCTCCCCACTCCTTTTCTTTGTATTCCGTTCTTCCGGTGTGCAAACCATTGTATCTAGTTTTCGAAGAAACTCAGCAGCGACAATCTCATCTCCTGACTGCCCTGAAAACCATAGCGATTGAACTTCTTTAGGGTAATGTCTCATAATTTCGTCAACTACGCTTAACGGTGCCTCTGTGATTTTTAATGCTTTCGCTAAATCCCAATAATTCGCGAAATGAGTGAGCATGGATATATCTCTCTTGGCATCATATACCCCTTCTGCAAGACGACGGCGAACCTCATTCTTCTTTATGTCTCCCCAATAGGTAGCTAAAAAATCTCTTTCGAAATCCAACATTGTTTCCCATCGCTTGTTGTATAGTTTGGCCCACGTTTTTGCTTCCCCTTTCAAATTCTCCCGCACGACAATTAATGGATCTGTACGTTTCACTTTTCTAGTGTATTCTTTTATATCTTCTAAGAAACTTATGGGGTTTTGATTTCCACCGGAAAATGAAGGTCGTTCTTGCTGCGGTAGCATTTCCACTACTTGGAGAACGTTTTTCGGCGCACTATCCTCTCCTGTCACCGCCACTGTTGTTGGTCTTCCTAATTGTTTCTCAAGTTCCTGCATTTTATCAACAAGCGGTGCTAAGGCTGCTTGAATTATTGTAGTAATATCTCCGATGTTCACTGCTGACGTCCCAGCTGTAGCATTTTCCTCGATTGCCGTCACTAAAGCTTCTGTTTGCCTCCCCATTCCACGTTTTCCCACCATTTTCTTAGCTCTTCCGAGTGTTACCGGCTTATGTATCTATATTTTTTTCTTACTAAGCGACAACCTTAATATTCCTATTTTAATTTTCTTAATTATTTATATATATGTTGCCTTTCTTATTCTATATTTTTTTTCAAATTTTCTCGTTTTTCTTATTTTTTTTTTGTTTTTCTAGATTTTTCTTGTATTTCATCACCTGACTGTTCCTGTAAAATTTCAAGTTCGTTTATGATTTTCACATCACTCTCTTGTATACCCTCGTCTTGTTTGATATCCGAATATGTTCTAGCCTCCCCCTCTGACTGACCCATATTTTCAGGTGCCTTCAAATTCTCGACTTGTAACGAACTTTTTCGCGATCGTTTGAATATTTCTCTCAGTTCATCACCTAAAGGAACTGTCTCGGTGCTTACCTTCGCGTCATCGATTTTTCTTTTCTCCGCCATATTGATTTATTGTTGAGTTCAAATCTATATTCAATTTGCAAAATTTGCAAACTCTATTACGATTTTTTTTGAAATACCTAACATGATTTTTTTCAATACCTAACATGAATTTCTTTTCAATAGGTATATATATACACATATATATATATATCCCATCATAAACATTCGTCAACGACATTAAAATCTCGAGCCAACTCTGAATTGTTTTTTTTTTTCTTTGAAATTGAAACTCGAATTCTCAACTAACACTTTGTCTTTTCAAAACAACGTTTATTTGTTTTGGCCTATACTTGAATTCTTTATCGAATCCATTGACTGGGTTCTCTGTGTCTTAAAATATGTTTTAATAGTCAACTACCTGACCCGAATGTCAACAAAATTATCATGAGTAAATCTTACGTTATTTCAACTTACCCGTTTATATGGTAAATTATATTATGTAAGATTAATCTTACCTCACAAAACAAAACATCAAATGTTTCACCCTCATTAATGTCTCTGCCGATTATCGAGATTTGTGATCCTGACAACAAGTATCTACATTGGCGGCACGTAGCGCGACCATTTGAATCTAACACGTGGTCCTAATGAGTAACTATGATGTAATACAATTACACTTTTCTATTTTGATATTATTGTTATTATAGATCTATCTATCACATGATATGGGTGTAATATTTCCGCTATTTATTATGTTATAACATGATCCTAATATATTACACCCCAACATCTCAAAATAATTGTTTTTTTTTTTCTTCTGTTTTATAATGATATTAATGTTAATCAAAAAAAAAAAATATATATTTTTTTTTTGTTAATCAATTGATATTAATCAATTTTATACTCTTCGCAATTACCATTTTTGCAAAACCAATGATATCTAGTAAGGTACATTGGGTGTTGCAAAACATTAATCAATTTAATTTCTCTAAACCTTTCTCATCTTCTAATAATTCTGTCGAATGTCTAGCGATAAAAATAATAATTTCTTTTCCTGACTTTGTGAATAATTTGTTAAGTTACCACAGACCGCCGCTGGTCTGTATTTTCGGATATAAGATAAACAATAATTGTTTACGTCAATACTCCACGATATCCGAACGCAATGTTTATGTTATATTTGTTCCAGCTATCTCGTTTTGTGTCATTGTTTATTTAATCTCGACGTTTGTTATTTAATTTTTTGTTCCTCGGAGTGATACGTATTATTCAACGATGTTTCCGACTTTTAAAATCTCGATGTTTATCTTATCAATTTTTAGATGTTCTTTGTTGTCCCAATAAGTTCGATGTTTTTCGGGTTGGTCTGTTTATTAAACTTGCTTTATATCAACATTCCGATTTGTTCGATGAACCCAAAACATAAACAATGTTTTTGTTTACGGAACGCATTCCTCTCGAGTGAATGACATCATTAACCTTCTTCTTTCATATTGTTTATATTATCGTATGAAAGGTATTTTTATTGACTCTAAAGTTCACGGTCATTTGAATTAACACATTTTTTATTTATAAGGACACTTTTTGTATTATAAGATTTATTCGTTTACACTTTCTTTTTGGATTTATTGTTTGTTTACGTTAATCTATTATTATTTTTAAATTTTACTGTATATTTATGTAATGTCGCACTTTTCTGATAAATTTTTTTTTTTTTGTTAATTCTTTAATTAATTTCGTCCTATTTATTATTATTATTTTCTCCGTTTTTGCAATAGGTTGGCCAATAACTTTGTTTTTTTTTCTCTCAAAGACTTATAAAACCTGAACCTCCTGGACACGGCTATTCAGTTGTAATGTTTTTGCTTTTTCGCCATTCTTTTATTTTGTTTCAAACAATATAGAATTTTCTTCTCTCTGGGCTATGACCGATGTTTAATTTTTTTTTTCTAAGGCTTTGCATATGTGTTCGCAGGGATGGAAAATTCCTCCCCTACAACACATAAGCCTCCATGAAAATTGGACCCTCTTCTTTGATATCTACAGAAAGCTACTTAAAGCTCTCTTGTACTATATATCTTTATAGACATATGTACTTAACTAATTAATACGTTATTTACGATCTTGAACGCAAATATACCCGTATTTATATTGTAATTAAATTCCATCAAACGTTGTGTAATTTTTTTGATTTATGATATAGGATTTTAATTACTTTCATTTTTGTGGTAACCCTCTTGGTTCTGATCGAGGTGTTGAGTTCAAAGTTGAATTAGTCTTTCTATTGCAAACCTAGACTTAAATGAATTTTCTGAATGAGCTAACTTTCCTATTGTAATTATTCTGATTCCCTGCACCCTAACAAAATCGTAGTTAAACGCTGATAAAAGATATTATACATGTTTATTTGGACAGGTAATTTAATATAACTCAAATGGTTAATTGTTAGTAAATTTGATTTTGGTGAACTTTTGTGTCTGTGTGGCACCACTCCTTTATGATTCTGCTGCTATAAGGTACATGTAAAGATTGATTTAGGAGGTTAATGTAATTAGTTAATTGCATATTTGACGAACTCGGAATAGCCCATTTGCTGGCATAATTTGGCTCCAATCCTCCATCAAGTAAACGAGATGATCGGGAGTGGACTAGAAATTTGCACAATCCTTTGACACGGCTCCTTGATTGATACCTAAGTTATCGTGTCCCAAGAAGCCTTCCACGTCATCATGTACTGCATTCAAGTTTCCCCCCGGGTCCCGATACCCCCAAATTCCGACCCCTCCTTGGACTACAATTTACTTAGGGCGAACCGGTTTCGTCCTATATACAATCATATACTCACGGTTGGTGTGGACTTACGGGTCGTGAATCCTCATTCCACGTTTAAGAGAAAATGCGAGGGTGGTCTATAAGACCTAAAATGCAAGCTGTATGCAGGTCCGCATTCTCCAGTAAACAGTACATACGAATAAATATATGTATACATACAGTTTGGGAAAGGTTTATAACTCGCAATACGAGGCTATCTACCTCGCATCCCGAGCTCGGATCTCGCGCCAAGAACTCTGCGAAGCTCTAGGTCTGGTAACCGAATATATACGTACTAATAAGGTGATACTAATAAATACTAGTAGAATAAGGTCATATTTGATAGTTTGTTTTGGAGAGCTATCGAACTCCAAGCTTTTGTTTGTTTGGTTTTGACGTTTTTATTTAAGAGAATCGTCATCTCTATTTGGTTTGGTTAATGGTCTTGTTGTAGGAGCGACCACTGCCTCCTATTGATGAACTGTATTTGTTTTAAATTTTACCTCCAGGGTTCAACATTAATTTTTGTTCATCCTATCCCGTGATTTTCCAATTGTTTCAAGTGGTTGATTGCCACATTAGAGAGTACTCGACCCTCAAATATCTCAGGCAACTGATGGGGTTTTGTATGAGCACCCAATCAATAAAATTCAAATGTTTCGTATAATTATTCGATATAAATCTGGCTAACCCGTGATTTTTCAATTGTCGATTGTGAATGATAAGTATTTGTAAGCACGCAGCTTCCAGCTGTTTCAGGTAACCAATAAAAACTGTGCGATTATCTAATCAATAGTATTCAAATGTTTCATGTAATTTTTTGATATAAATCTGGCTAACCCGTGATTTTTCAATTGTCGTTTGTGATTGATAAGTATTTGAGAACACGCATCTTCCAGCTGTTTCGGGTAATTAATAAAATCCTTTGTGACTAACTAATTATGGCCAAGGTCGTTTTCAAACTATGCGGTTGACCCAATTCTCCAGTGATCCTTTGTTTTGTAAACAAATAATATAAACATCTCCTGACACACTAACCTAAATGTGAGATTTGTTTATTTTAAAATTCCTTAGAAGTCATTTGTGCCTCTTTACTGATTCAGTTATGATACCGTTTATTGTGCATAGTTAATTTAAATATTTTTAATTCCTTTATTGAAGTTAAACTATTTATTTCATTTTCCGAATTTAGTAAATTTACTAGGTTAAATGAAGAATAAATATAAATATATATTTAAGTACACATATCTCTATTGTCAAAATATGTTAAAAAAGAGTACATATATTAATAAATAAATATAAAATATATGATTCTACATAGTCTGGAATATTAATAAATACATATTTTCTTTTTCAATAATATAGATATGTTCTCGGGTAGGTATTAAAAATCGCTACCATTTCGATGTTTCGATTAATAAATAAAATACATATATATAATTACATTACTCATATATATATTCTTTATATACAATATTTTATTTTATATTTATAAATATATATACAAATATACAATATACATATATTAATGTATAATTCTTTGTTTTGTTGTTTTAATTTAATAATGAAATTTAATAATTGAAAATTATTTATAAAAGGAAAACTCACCCACGTCAAGGTATTTCCGGTCGGGTAGTACACAACAACCTTGATGAAGAAATCCTACCTAATTAATTGTATTTTTCAACTAATTTCAAAATAAATCTTTTCGACTATTTATTCCTATTTAATATTTTATTCTCGCTTGAATCGTATAAATTAGCTGATATTTAATTTTTCTTCCGAACGAAATCCTAATTCAGAAAACCCGTTGATTTAATAACACTTTTCTAGTTTAGACTTTTGAATGATAGCTGTTAAAATACTTTTTTCGAAATGGTAGATTGATGTTTAGAATTCCGGTTAAAATGACAAACACTTTTAACACTGTCGCTATACGCACGATGGATTTTAATTGAACAATTTATTAATTCTAAATTTCTTTTTATATATTTTTAAAAGAAAATTTTTTCGAATTGCGCAGACTTTTAATTATCTCGATTCTTAAAATTAATTTCTTTTCCGAACTGTTAATTTTAGAACAAAGGTTTGAGCATTTGTTATTATTTCTTTTCGAACTGTCTAGATTGTGTTTATTTTAAACTAAGACGTAAATATTTATTACTATTATTATTTTTACACAAAATTATAATCTATTTTTAAATATCAATACGCGATCACGTTCACTTTAGATTAACGATAACAAACTCTTAAATTTAATTTGAATGTTTTCACTTTGAATGAAATAATTATTTTTAAATTTTTAATTAATTCACAATTCACTTTTTGCACTTCACTTAACACTTTTAAGCACTGAGTTTAAATTATATTTATTTCCACTGTTTAACCAAATTAAACTGATTTAACAAAACTTCACTGGTGGGGTTTTCAGAATTTAGAAACTGAATTTAAGACTTCTTACAAAACTTTCTAAGTCCAGGTACTTGTTCAGAATTTAACACTTAGATTATTTCACTAGAATTTTACCAATAGACGTAGTACTGCCACGTAACAACTTTTCAAACCCTCGGCGCGACTGCCTCCTGACTGATGAGTTCCATCTTTTATACCCCTCTCAGGTTCCAAAAGACGTATCTGAATTTCTCTTGATGCTTAATTCTATCTCCTATCAACTCGTAAATCCGAACATCCCTCTCATCAATATCGATTCTGCTTCCATAAGATGTTCTGCTTTCCGGCTCTGGGCGGTAGTTAGTTTTTATCTCACAAATCTAAGTCGATAGGGTCCGAATCGGGTAAGTCTGCGTTAATCGCCCAAGCTCCCTTTGTCCTCTGTTCATACAAAAATGTAGTTAAGATCTCATGATTTTGTGTTCCTTTTTTTTCTCAATTCGCGATAGGTCCATCCTCAATAACATATATATAAATCTCAATTTTATGCATCTCGTGCGAAATTGTTTAAATCCATGCTGAAATCTTTACTACGCATTTTTGAATTTCGATTCGTCTAAATTCTACTCAATTTTATTGTCCCTTATATGGGCTTTTCCATTTTCACCAGTACTTTCTCTCTTAATGCCGCAGATTTGAATTTTTCCTTATCTTCTTGGATTTTCTTTTATCCGCGACGTTTTCTTGCACAATTTCTTCTTTTTTTCTTATGTTATTTTTCATAACTCTATAATTAATTATTTTCCAAGTCGTATTTATTTATTTCACGGATAAATTTGAATTGTATCACTTTTCTCCACTTGGATTATTCTTTATCTTCATTCTTTACCCTTTCTTTTATCTTTTCTCCACTTTTCCCGACGTGTGTGGTCTCCAGGAAAATTTCATACTTCATCTATTATTAATTAATATATAGTTTTCCACACTTCCATGGGAGATATACCTAATTAGACTCTGGGATATCTGTCATTTTTATTGCCTGACCCAATCTCCGCCCAATTTTCTATCTTTCTCATACCAGGATTCACATAAAACATATGCATTGACATCTGTTTATGTTTAAAATTTTGGTACTAGACTCGTAAATTTAGTTTAATTTCAAACCTATTAATTTTAATTTCTTTTGACTAATCTAAATACTTCCATAAGGTCCACGTTAAAGTTAATCGCTTTTCTAATCGTTTATTACCTTAACGTAAATAAAAATCATGTTCGGATTTCGATTGTTTACCCTTCAAAATATACATGAGACCGCCAACCTTTTATCTTGTTTCGATCCCTTCGTAATATTGGGTAACTCTAATATATATCTAACCTAATAATCATGAAAATGTCTACTTTTCCTGAATCTAATCTATCGATATATGTTTAATTTTACTGTCTTCTTCTAATACTCAATTTTCATTTTCCTAGAACCTTCGTAGCAGTCCAAAATATCTGTATTAACCTTCCATTCGATCGCCGCACTTTTCTAAAATGTGTATTTTTTTTGCGAGATTTTCATCCAAGATTGATTTACCAATATGTCCGTTTCATCTTAAATTGATAACGATTAATTTCCATTGTTTCCAAAACTCTCACCTCTCTTTAGTACGATTTTTATCGAACATGACACCCTCCTTCTATCATAAATAATTGTACTACAGTTGAAAATTCTGCCAGTGATTTTCCTTCGCTTTTCCCGTCCTTTTTTATACTATCACGTTTATAGTTTTTCCATTGCATTTTCGTGTGTGTGTTTTTCAACTTGTAAAATCTTCAAAGCACTCGATTTCAATGGTTCGCCATCACCTAAATGCCTCAGTTATTGTAAACATTTCCAGGAGTTTGTCACCTTGAAAGTCGACGTTGACCCTAAAGTGCGTTCACCTCTAATTTCTGTGGGAAAGAAGAAGCCATTAATTATCTTTTTTTATTGCCCGATCCAAAGTTTATTCCTTTGTCCGTCGTAGACACACCTCCCTCCGCTCACTGATTGGTTACTCAAAATTTTATAGCTCTTTGTTCAGATCTATTGGTTAAAAGGGGATGTACCAGTCGTCCTAGACGATTTTACGACATCTCTGCTCTCGTCCCGGAACCTTGATTTAATTTCAACTATTACAGGAGTCTACTGCAAGCAAGCTGGATCAATTCTTTCTCCGCCAGATGTCGTTAGCATGTCCGTTTTCATAAATAATTTGCATATTTTCTTGCAGCTATGGTTTATCTGTTTTTTCTTTCACTGTGATTTAAAGCCTTTCATCACAAGGTCACGGTCTCGAATCCCGGCGGGCACAAATAAATTTTATTTCATTAATTTGTGCTATTTCACAAATCGCTCATTAAAAAAAATATGTAGTATATTTGCGTCACGATCCAGAGTGGTAGATACTATCAGCATCGCCCTGGTGTAAGACCAACATTCAGAACCAAAACATTGCTTGAAATGGCTTTGGCCGTGTTTGATGACCAGTTCTGAATAGCCAGGTACTTTCAACCTTCCTCTTTTACACTTCCTTCCCCTCTTCACAAACTTCGACCTCACAACATACCCCAATTGGGGTTGCCATAGTGTCACTGGCTCCAGACGTTTGGTAGCAGTTGGGAATCTTGTGCATTTTCACAAAAAAATGTAGTGGTTCAAACAAAGCAAAATTAATAATTTTCTACTTACATGCTGGAGAAGATAAAACCAAAAATTGGTTTGATAATAAATAGATAGATGATGCCTTGGAAAATATCTTCACGAATTTTAGAAAACAAGTAAGAAGATTCTTATTCCATGAATTATGTCAAAAAGTGACATTGTTTCAAGACTGGTAATTCCATCATACTTTTCTTAAAATTTCATGGACAGAGCATCATATTTATGTTATAAAAATGGTTTTGTAAAAAACTGTGGCAGATTTGTGTAAAGTATTTTTTAAAAGGTTTTTTTTTGTTAACTAACCTTTACGACGTAACGGAACAATTTGGATTATCAGAAGAAAAGAAACCCCAAAGGTAAAAAAAATAATATGCTACAAGTAAAAAAAATAAATTGAACAGATATCATTTAGGTAAGTTTTTAGATTCTCACGGCCAAAAGCATTTTTGTTGTTTGTTTTTGGGATGTTATGCCTTTAAAGAAGGAGTTAGCGCAACACGGCATAACACCCCAAAAACAAACAACAAAAAAGATATCATTTAGTTCTGAGGGCTAGTGCTAGAAGTGCTTATGGGCTAGGTTTAAAAGGCCTACCTTAAAACGTCTATTATTTTAATGCAGTTAAAATGCTCACTAGTCGCTCAAGACTTAAATCGAATGTCAAAGTTAATTTGGGAAGTTACTTTATTTATGTAAAACATTTTTTTTAAAGGTGTAGCAATGTGTAACAATTAGTTGTGTTTCAATTTTGCATGATTTTAGAAGAAAATTTGGCAGTTTTTGAAAGTTAATTGTAATTGTTAAAAAAATAATCTTGCCCTACCTACTGTTTCAACATAGTGAAAAATAAAAAATAAAAACTTCGTAAAAGGGCGTTCTTTTGGTAATATTTTTTTTTAATTTTTTGCATATCAAATTTGTGTTCCAACGCAAATCGCTCGTTTTTTTATTTAAATTTACGCCCATAAAATTATTTTTTCATTATTTTTGCTTTTATTTAATTCTTTGATGTATGTATTTTAATTTGTAAAACACAATTAAGCGAAGTAGCATATATCGGTAACTAGATATTTGATACTTTGGATAGCAAAAAAAATCAGTTTGGTAAACATTAAATAAGAGAAACATGTAGTTTAAAAGAAAAACCAGGTTAAGATACATAATTTAACTAATTTTATTTGAAAATTTTCGACAGTCATTAATCATCATTAATAATCATAAAGTATTATAATTTTTCAACCCATTCACATTCTTTACCACTTGGACGTGGTTGGAAACAGTAAGAACATCAAAGACAAATAGCAAAAATAAAATTGGTCCCAAATTTGACTCTTGGGGAACACCGCTGGTAACGATGAATTTAAAGTTAACAGCCTGTTTCTAAAATAACTTTAAAACCTTATATGTTTTGCCGAATTTCTGAAGCTTTTTCTAAGAGATCTTAACTTTGTTAAAATTGTGCCCAAAACACATTTGTATTCCTCGTTTAACATTATTTAACCTAAGAGATAAACGTTATAGTTAAATAATATACTTTATTTTTAAATGTTTAAATTCTTATATTTTAAAATGGGAGCCTCAGCACGGGTAAACAACCCAGTGAGGCCAACATTACTGAATTAAAAAAAAATAAAAAAATAAAAAAAAATAAAAATAAATCAGAAAATATATACATAATAGCGAAAAGACATATCCCATCCCATAATGCAACATATCATTATCCCTGTAAACCTCACGCTACGGCGTAAATGTTCAGTTTATATTAGTTGGCATGCCCCTCAGAATCCCGTACATTATTTCAAAATGAGAAATTGTCTCATGATTATTAAATCGGGCTTAAAACTTTGCCGACTCAAACGACAAAGCAATAATAATAAAATTGAACCCTTTCTCAAAAAACTTTGTATTCCAAAGAAAGCTCGAGTTGACTTTTGGACGGAATAAAGTTGAGTGAAATTTATGCATCGTTTAAGATGAGTATTAGGGAAGGCAAGTATAAAAAGTATGTAGGTTGGTAGATATCTACGAATCTAACTGACTGCCTTAAATGAAGATTATGAAACAGCAACGAAAATCCGTAATATATGAGTGTATTATTATTTTAATTTCAAAATAATTAATTTCCCTAAATGTTTAATCATTGACTCTTTACTTTATGAGAAAAAATACAAAATTTTATTGAACTGGTGGCGCGGTTAAGGCGACACAGGACTCGGGGGTTTGCTCGAAGCTCACCTTTCAATTATTTCCAAAAAAAATCTTGTAACTTTTATTATTATTGTGAAACGTATTGTACTATTGTTTCTCGCTCTTGTAACACTTTCTAGTGACTTACGTTAAAACAAAAATTGTCTTAGACGCAAAGCGCATGAAATTCAAAATAATCAAGCATCGATTATTTAATTATTGACACGCTTATTTACTAGAAAAATGCACAACAAAAGATTTGTCGTGTTCTTATTTGGTGAACCAAAACAGTTTAAATACAACAAGTTACCTACTTAGTGTTATATTATTAGATACTGTTTGTGGGTGAAAAACGATTCGTTCTAATTAATCATGAAAGCCGGAATAACGGTAGGTATAATTATATATTCGGTATTATCACTGCTGATAGGGATTGCATCCATAATTTAACAATATCATATGTGAATACTAGGAAGAGATGGTGTGTATTGCGTCATAAACACAATTTAAATAGTCTGATATGATCACATAATTGCCGGCCTGCAGTACCAATCAGGAAACGATAGTTGTGGCATTGTCGATCGATAAAGGGTTTATCGATAAGTTCGATAACTTGTCATCGTTCCCGAGCACGTCGCAGATCTCTAACATACAAACAACAGCATTTCACGTCGAATTAATGAATAAATGATCAAGAACACTTAAGGTGGGTTGTTTCGCAGAATTTGAACAATTCGATTAATTTCAAACATGATTTTCAAGTTCTGTGAAGGTTTTATTCGAAATTTTTTTATATCATTATTTGACTGTTGATTCTCAAAACTGAAATGATGAAAGAACTTGAATAAAACCTTCACAGAACTTAAAATCAACTTTTAAATTTCATGAATTGTTCAAATGAACAACCCGTCCTTAGTCGTTATGAATTGTTTTTTTTTCGTTGGCTTGCAGTCATGCGCGGGGATGATGAAAAGTTACCGACATTATCGATAAAACGAAAAAAACTTTATCGATCGACCGTGCTAAATACAGTAGTAATAATAGTAGGGTCAAATAAACTACGAAAAAAGTTAATTTAAAACTTACACATCAATTAAAAAATCAACTTGTTTCAACACCAATGGTTTTTTTGTCAGGATAAATGTATAATGACAATTAACAAATTTAGGAATAGTTACAAACAAGTATTTATAGACAAATGGATACCTTTAGACAAAAATATTACAATTAATTAGTTATAATTACAAAAATATTTTATTAAATTAATCCAAAATTTGTAAAGTAGGCAGTTTTTGCATTTATGTATAACGCTCAATAATCACTCAATTTATATTCCAGTTTTAAACGCAAGCACTCAAGTGGTTATTATGGTCAGTAAACCGATGCAATTTTTTTTTGCGTAAAAACCGTGTACAATTATTTTTATTTTTTTATTTTTTTTTTATTTTATATTATTGAAACAAACAGTACATAATTTACAGAGATGAAACAATATACAGGAATAAGATACTTCATGTTGTGTACCTATGATATGTTTCCTTGAAATGTCTGCTAAGTGGTATGTTTATTCCTTAATTACCAGGTGACTTGTGTAGTTTATAGGTGTGTGTGTGACGTGTGTAATGTGTGTGTGTGAGTGTTTGTGTGTGTGTGTCTGTATGAATGCGCATTGAATTATTTAAATTATTGACATGATGCCACGTTTGAATTTGGGCAGTGAATCCGAAAAAATGTCAATGTTAGAGTTAATACAAATATTATTTAGAGTGTGAAGAGCTCGGTTAATTGTCGAATTAGATGCTGCTGGCATCATTATTATTCTGGCTAATTATCCTAGTTGGCTTCTAATACAAATATAGAAGAGCATGTACATATATTTTTAATTCTGAACTTCCAGACTCAATCCAGAAAAGAAAAATATTTCAAACTGTTATTCGTAAACAGTATACAGTATACAGTATATAGTAAAGTATATGACTGGTATTATTGACAGTACATTAATTTACATTAATCGGTTCGTGACATTGAGATAACTTGCAAGGAGTGTGTACAGAAATTGGAAGCGAGCAAGGCCTCGCTAAAATGGATTTTTTATTGAATAAAATATAATTTGAGACAAGTATTGAATTATTATTTGAAAGTGTTTGCGAAAGACATCAGCTTTGCCAGAGATAAACGTTTTGAATAATAAGTGGTAGACAATGGGCATAAAAATAAAACCACGAAATATTATAAATTGATTCTCGCAACGTTCTAGTGAGGAACTTTAGAATACAAAACAGAATAGATCACTACGTACTTCATTAAACATACATATTCGGTTGTCGGTGCATGGGTGCGTGATTCCGTAAAGCATAAAATTTACATTTGAAAAGTGTAGGTCATATCAGGCAAGCGATATAGTAGGTACCAACATTATTTCATTAAATAAAAATTTAAATTTCTTTTTTTTTATGTTTGTCAGATGCAGAGATTAACCAATCGACCTTAGATTCGTTACTGCGAAAACGCGCGTGGTTTTACTCAAATAGGTCCAGTGAAGAAACTTTAGCCGGGCAGTTCATATAGCTATTTCAGTCGTACACACGCAATTTGAATGGCTATCCTTTTCATAAACGGTACTACACTTTGAATATAATGTGTCTTGTATTTTTATTAATGGCCGTAATTTTTCAATTATACCAACATTCGAAAGGTAAATTTCTTCTTTTAAAGGGATTTTGCCTTTCGAATGTTGGTATAATTAGTTAAATGTTTTCGTAATAAAAGGAAATGTTTCAATTGCCTAAAATCACTGTACCGAAAATCCCAAGAGTGATTTATATCAATTTGAACAGAAACTGATGTCGTTAACAATATCATATCGACGTTACCTATCGACCCGTCTAATACGCCAGGCAGGGCAATAAAATTGATTATCTCTCTAAAAAGGGAAGTTTTGTTACTGTTCAATTCGTTTATGAAAAGTATAGCATTCAAAGCGTTCATAAAAAAGAATGGATGTACAATATTGATAGAACATTGCAAGCAAACACACACTGATTGAAGTGAGATTGATAAATAGATTACATTAGATTATATTATATTATACTAAAATTTAATAAACATTATGGAGGAAAACATTATGAAAAACATATATGTAAAAAAATAATTTTGACCTTACTTTGGGTACACGGACACGCCTATGAAATGTTTTTATCTGTTGATCTCTCCTTCAAATCGTTATTTTTCTCTATTTTTCAGTCTCCATAAAACAGTTTTACACCAATATTTTATAGAGATTACAGTTGTAGAACAAATAAAGATACAGTGAATAAAAAATCGTAAAAATATAAAAAACAAATATAAAGTAATAGTAATAAAAAATAATGGAAGTAACCATGTAACATCATCAAATACGAGATGCGACATTATTGGGTTACTTTATTTATTGTTAATTTGTGAATAACAGTGATTCCAGTAACATTTGCGACTTACAGGCATATATGCGGGTACATTAATAAATTACATATATTAATTATATCAGTTGCGATGTAGCCTCGTGTTAAAAAATGTTGATTCTCACCTTGAATTAATTAATGTTTGACTGAAAAATGTCTATCTTATTTGGTTTAGAAGCGTAATCATTATCCCCAGAGGCATGTTCATTGGTAGGTTGGTCCTGCCTCTTGGATAAATAACAGCCTATGCTGCCCAGCTCTGGTGAAGTTATCGAGGATGTAAAACGTTATGCGTTCCTGAACATCAGGATTGTAAATGCGTCCACTGAACAGCTTATGTGCTACTAACCCCATTTCTCCTAACGTCTAGACTATAGAACTCTAGACGATCTAGTCCTAGCATTCTAGCGAGAAAGTCAGAGAGTAGTATTCAAACTCTAGCATGTAAAGGTATCGCATAAACTTTTTTGCACGTTTTCTATATCTTTGAGTATAAGGCATCTACGGGTAAGATTTATGAGACACCTCCGAAGATAACTTCTATGCCAGTGGGACTATCGGAGCCACTGTCGCAACCCTAAATTATGAATGAGTCCGGGCAGCTGGGATTCTTGTACCGCATCACATAAAATACAGTTTTTGGCGCAGATGAAAGGCTTTGCAAAGCTAAGAACCGCAAGTATATGGGGGGCTTACTAAACGATGCTATTTAATCCAGAGACAGAACACAAAACAAATTTCTTTGTTCGTGGACGATTATACATGGAAGATTATTTTATTTATTCAATTGTGGTTTTTGTAAATAGGTAATTAGTCACCCTTGTCCCAATATAATCCGTACACATACATTAATTTAAAAAAAAAATTTAGAACAAATCAAATCACATATTTTAGTAATTAGATTAAAATACATTCAGATTCAATAGAAAAATTTCGACACAAATTCCTAAGACACATTAACTTTAAACTCGGTATTCCCATTGAAAGTATAAACTATAATTACATAATGAAAAAATTAAATTTATTAATTTCAGATCGAAGAATTATATCCGACTTAATATTTATGTTCAAAATTGCAAATGGTAGTGTAGACAGCCTTGATTTAATTAACCTCATTGAATTTCATGTAGGTACCCATAAGAGCTACTCGTTCTAAAACTTTCTTTGATTGTAACAATTCTAAGACTGGACATTTCAAACACTCGCTTGTACCTAGATTACATGAAATTAGTAATAGGTACGCAGATGTAGCGGATCTGTTTAACTGCACAGAAGCTAGGTACAAACAGGCTTTAATATCATATCTTTTAAATCGGGACCAATAATATGTAAGTCAACTCATACTTACGTAAAAAGTCAAATAAATATGTATATAAAATGAACTGCCTGGGGCAACTGAGGAAACTTGGGTCAATAATAATATTCAATACGGTGAACCAACAGCTTGATTGGCACTTACCTACTTTCAACCAAAACCTGAAAATAAATGCATACATTTTAGCTATTGAAATATATTATATCATGTATCTTTACTATCATATTTCAATCAATACTAATCTAACCTAGTCTACCTATAAGTTTTGCATGTACTTGTATCTCTAACTTTTTATATCCATCTAGAGTTTCTGTAAATTGTATATTTTCTGATGTCACTGTTTATAATTTACTGTATATGGTATGTTTTATACCGTTGATATTAAAATAACTAAATAAATTTTATTTCTTCCAGTAATTCGCCGAATAACTTATTGCTCCGAACATCAATGACTTTTGACTATTGGTTTTTTTTCTGAAGATGAGTCTAATTTCATTTATTCCCTCGTGTGCTGCAGATTTTTTAATTTTTCATAGAAATTCAATTGATCTGTATGTACATTTATTATTTTGTAAATTAAAAACTAAGCACCAAAGTAAATCATTTATTTAAATGACAAGATATTAACTTCTTCAACATTTCCTTGATTTTCGTATACCTATTTTTCATCAGTATAATTCTCATAGCTGTATTTTGTAGCATTTTAGTTTGTTTCCTTAATCCGTCGTTGGCTAAGAATATAATGCAGGTACAGGTGAGGTACAGTAATTAACGTGTGGCATAATGATTACATTGTATACATTTTTACTCGAGACTGTGTTTAGGAATCTTCAATCTTCCCAACAGTGAGATATTTTGGCAATTTTTCTTGCAATTTATTTTAATGAATTTGATAATTTAGTGATTACAATATAATATGAAGTTGGTCAAATAATTCCAACTTATCCTTTAAAGTATAAGATTTGATGGCAGATTCTCTCAGTATCGCTCTTGTGAAAGATCACCATTTAGGTTCGAAACTTTGCTTGAAATGACGTAAGCCATGTTTGGTGATCAGTCCCGAATAGCTAGTTACTTCCTTTCAAAATTTGGTTTCCGTTCCCGCTACCTTCAGCCTTATAACAGCCTGGCATAGGACATTTAAAATCTGGCAACAATATGATGTTGGCTGAAGCAATATTTTACTTTATGCACATATTTTTTGTGGTGCTATTTTGTTTAACAATACATTTAGTTTCTTTCAATATGGATTCAGTAGTAAAAAGGAGTCCAGATCGATGTGTAGTATTGTCAGTGGGGGCGGATATAAGCAGTGTATAGGTATTTAATATATATGGGCTTAGTAGAAAGGATATGATAACGGGAATATGAAAATTGTGTTTTGGTTGTGTATTTGTACCTAAACGTTAACAATCATGCTGTACGCCCGCGAACATGTGCATTTAACGAAAACAGTCGTTACGCCGGCGCTTTTGAAAACATTCAGCCATGGCATTAACAATAGTGCCACAGCTGTCGATTCTGCATCGGTCTACAGTCCATATGGTCCTGCTGCAGCCACTCAATTCTATTTCATCGTCAGTTTCCCGCAATTTTTCCTGTTTGTCCCAATTCCGCTTTAATGTATCCACCGCGCCAGCGCTGCAAAGCAAATATGACGTTTGTTTGTGGCGTTAAAACATGTTTCCATTTCGTGGAAGCGTCGCGTTTCAAAGGATGATGCTCCTGCCACTGTCCCAACCAGCGCAAACCACCCCAGACCGCCCACTCCCCCACCCTGACAGCCGACCAAACACCCCCTCCCGCCCCCCGATGGCCGAGGGCTGGCGGAATGGGCGGCAGTATTTGCAGAGGCAAATCGAAATCGGAGGTCTGCAAACAGAGTGAAATAAGGCCTATCCACAACGTCACCAGCTGCTTGTCTTTCCAAATTGCCATATAATAAAAACGGTCCAATTACGATTTTGAAATGGCCTGTGTTTGTTTTTACATTTTGCATCTGTTTCTTTATTTAATGAAAGGTTTTATGCATAAAAAATATGGCGTTACTTGTTTCGTAATAATAAATCGTTTATATAACTACTGAAACACATTTTCAAAACAAGGATGGATTTTTTTTTTTATATTAAAAAGAAAGGTAAACAATCACGGGTTACGAACACTAACCTGTTTTGTTCGTACAAACAGGTCTCCAACTCGTCTTGGAAGGAGTTAATAAATAAGTGGTTCTTTTAGATGAATCAGGGATTTATTGATATTCCGCGTATTTTAAAGGTGACTCGATAGTCCAACTAGTAGCTGGCTAATTGGAATCTGAAACAGTAAGTTTCTCTGAGAGCCTTTCCACTGGCCCTGGCGACTACTGGCCACTGCCTCCATCTTGCGGACTTCCACGCAAGCTCTATGCACTGCCATCTGTGCGTGCATCTATGAAGCTCTTACTTCCCAACACTAACCTAACCTAAAAATATTCGAAAAAATTCTACTACCAATCATAAAAAGCAAAAAATGTTGCTAATGCAATGATGGAAGACTTAAATACTACAGAAAATTGATCCTACGACTCTTGGATGGGAAATTGTCCAGAAACATAAAATATCGGCTCAATACTCTGACCATTTATTTAAATCGACCATATCAATGATCTCAAATTATTATGATCAATTATATTGTCTAATTAGCTCAGTAGTTGAATATGATGATGTCGTGGGTTCAATTTCGAGATCGTCCGAATCATTTTATGATTTTTCTGTTTAATTTTTTCGTTTGAGAGTTGTTATGTGTTATCTTCATTGATTAAGTATCACATTCTAATACTCTTAATATTCTCTTCAAAGCGATATCCGTTGAGAAAGAAGGTTTCACTATCATTATTTGAAAATATAAATAAAATATGAAGGTTTGTGTGAAATTAAGAGAAAAGGTAGACATGTATATTATTGTGTAATGTTATAAAATGAAATTAATAAAGTTAAGTAATAATTTTCAAAGTGATGTTTAAAGTGTAAAGTGAAAAGTTACAGAGAGCAGTTTTAAGGTGAAAGGTTCCAGAGTGATGTTTAGTGAAGAGTTAGATATTAATATTATTGCGTAACGTTATAGATTGATTTTTTTAAAGTGAAGTTTTTAAGTGATGTATTCAAAGCGAAATTTAAAGTTTAAAGTGAAAAGTTACAAAGTGAAGTATTCAAGGGAAAATTTCCAGAGTGAAGATAATAAGTGCTAAGTAGGAAATGTATGTTATTATGTAACGCAATACAATGATAAAAAATTAAAGTGAAGTAATAAAGTGATAATTTTCAAAGCGAAGTGTAATGTTTAAACTGAAAAGTTACAGAGTGAAGTATTCAAGTGAAAGTTTCCAGAGTGAAGTTAATAAGTGCTAAGTTGGATATGTATGTCATTGTGTAACGCAATAGAATGAAAAAAACTTAAAGTAAAGTAATAAATTGATAATTTGCAAAGCGTAGTGTAATGTTTAAAGTAAAAAGTTACAAGTGAAGTTTTGAAGTGAAAGTTTCCAGAGTGAAGTTAATAAGTGCTAAGTTGGATATGTATGTCATTGTGTAACGCAATAGAATGAAAAAAACTTAAAGTAAAGTAATAAATTGATAATTTGCAAAGCGTAGTGTAATGTTTAAAGTAAAAAGTTACAAGTGAAGTTTTGAAGTGAAAGTTTACAGAGTGAAGTTAATAAGTGAAATTTTGGATATGTATGTTATTGTGTAACGGCAGTAGAAGGAAAAAAATAATGTGATAATTTTCATAGCTAAGTTTGATGTTTAGAGTGAAAAGTTACAAAGTGAAGTTTTAAAGTGAAAGGTTACAGAGTGAAGTTAAGTGAAAAGTAAGACATGCAGGATCATAAATAAAAGTAATGATTATTAATTGGTTTGTAAGCAATTATTTATGTTTGCAGAGGCTGTAAAGGTGAAGCTTATGTATCGCTGTTAATAAATAATAAAGATTTTTTTATCAGATTTAAAATCACAAATAGTAAATCTATAATTGGTTTTATTTTGGCTATATACTACACATGTACAAACTGGAAAAAAAAATACTGACGATTTGTAACAAATAAATAAAGAAAGGTATTTAGCTGTTTTAAAAGCATCATACCAATAAGTGAACACAAACTATTACCGATATCCGTTTGTTTATCGAGAACGAGTTTTTCTTCTTTTCTTCCTTTCTTTCTAGAACTATGTTGACATTTCACATATATTCAGCTTGAATCAAAACTTTATGTTGATTTCGCTTGTGGCTTAGTGAGTTTATCAAAGTTTTTTTATCATTGTTCTTCAAAGTACAATACCGTTAAACCGCAGTTAAGCAGTTTTTCAACAGGATGTTTATGCTCATTTGCAATATAACATATGTACATAATATCATTACTAATTACAACTTATACATAATATTTATCACTAACCACTGCCATAATCAATAGTATTACTAATACAGAGTATCTCTGCTTAGTAGCCATTTTTTCAGCATATATCTGAATCTCTTAAGGTAATTCGCAATTTTTTATATTACATGTTGAATATTTTGGGCACGTTGTATTCCAGGGTTCGCTGTCCGTATTCATTGTTATATTTTGGTACAAGCATTCCTTTATGTTTTGTGAACCTGGTATGTGTATTACGGGTAACCGGATAAATCATCACAATGATAATTCATTACATCTTTAAAAAGTGATATAAAGTCATAGAAATTGATGAAACAAAAACTTTATTAACTGGGTTATGTAGGTTAGGTTAGGTTAGGTTAGGTTGGGTTAAAAAAAAATATTTTAATCGTTTCTAATGACTATATCACTTTTTAAAAGTGTGTTGAATTGTCACTGTGTTGAGTTATCATGGAGCCGTATTACGTAATAGTTTAAAACCGATAATAATTTAAATATTTAACTTAAATTTTAAAAAAACATGACATGACGCATGTTTCTTCGCCAACTCTTCATTACATTATGTATTGAATTGATTATCATTATTTTTTATGTGACTACCACAATTCTCCCAACCATCTGAGACAGTGAGACTATGGCATCCCCAATTGGGGTATTTTGTGAGGCTGAAGGCGGTTGGGAGCAGAAAGATTTCTGTAAGAGGAAGGTTTGGAAGTACATGGCAATCAGAGCTGGTCACCAAACACGGCTAAACCCATTTCAAGCAACGTTTCAATACTGAATGGTGATCTTACACCAGGGCGATACTGAAAGTAGCTTAAACTCTGTAACGTGCCACAAATTTATCTTATATTATTATATATGATTAAATCGTCAAATTTAAAGATCAAATAAAATTTACTTGCGCACGCCGGTATCTGAACCCGCGACCTACAGATTACCAGTCGAGAGCCTTACTCTTTTACCACGGAGGTCATTAATTGATAAATAATATTTATACGGTTTACTTATGATTTTGTATAAATAGATTTTTCCTGTATCTACGTTAATTAAATTCTTTTTAACAAAACGTTTGTTCTTTTTAAAAATGTTATTTGTAAATTTCAATAGAAAGATTCATCCTTAAAGCTACAGTAAAAATCATGAAAATCGAAGTATTCGATAAAATCGTCAGCTATGATTGGTTGAAAAATTGACGTCTCGTATGCATTAAAATGATAGAACATATAAATATAAGTTGAAAAGCACAGTTGATGCACATGTGAAACTAAATCGTCGTGATAGAACACGTCACACATCATCACATCAGACTGAGAGACCAGTACCTAGTTGTGAAGTCAATTCGGCTGCCTTCCAAAGGGAAAACTACCGCGCAGAGTACCTAGAAACTGTTATGTTGTAACTGTGAGTCCACTAGAGATTTTAATCCGGAGTTTGAAAAATCCGGATTTTCACATCTGAATTCCGTATTTGAAAAGTTAAATTAAATAATTTTTATGCAACGCATGTCATATAAAATTAACGCGTCCAACAGGCATATAGGCATGCAATACTTACGGGGAATTTCACTATTGTCTTGATAGCCGCTTGGCCATAGGATAGGATAACGAATATGAATAAATAAATAAATAAATATTTGCGATAGCTAGAAATCGGCTAACCTTCTTATTTCGTATGGAGGGGGGGTCAGAAGGGAACATCTAGGTCAGTGTCTAGGGCCTCAGGCGTCGCCCTGTGAACCTCTTAAATCCCGCCGGGAAATGAATGCAGCGGGCATTCTTTGACCCCAAACGGAGAAAATGAGTTTTGCTAATTTATTGAAAATTCTGTTAAAAGCGGGGTTGCAGGCCGTTTTCTAATAAACTTTTAATACTTACATAATATATCGGAACACGTGTCCATGCACCTACGCTTGTCCTGATAATATGCGACGACGAAATTCAAAAATAATAAAATATTTATGAACACGTGTTACGACATAGCGTTAACACATTCGTTTTTTACAGAAATTTTATCAGGAAACCTATCAATTAATTCTTCAAACGCCTGAAATCCCGTTTTTAACCGAATTAGGAATAATTTGAAGAAATTCTTAATAAATCAGTTTTGTCCCGTATTTTAATAATTATTTAAATTTTAAATTCTTGAAGATTTTTTTTTAATGTGGATATAATCGGGGTATCCGGATTTTGAGTTACATATAATCCGAAAATCCGGATATTCTGAAAGGCTCCGGATTTGCAATCCCTAGTTTTCGCCCTTCAGAAGTAGGAGTGGTGGAGGTATGGAGTACTATGGAGGCCCAGAAGCAATATGGAAGTTCATTCAGCCGACAAATAAGAAATAACTATCAAGGATATACTAACACGTAACCTGGAAATTGTATCTGAGATTGAATACATTTCAAACATGACGGCAATAATTGAGATCTTTTCACATGGAAGATTATTTGGCGATTGTTCGTTTGTTATTTGATTTGAATTTGATTTAGGTATAAAAAAATTATTTCGATCGATTTTATTTTTTTAATTTTGGTTTGCACAGCGTTTTTTTGAGTGAGGTATCCCTCGGAAGCTTAAAATAATGTCATAGCTGACGGGTTAGTGGTAGATAGCCATGTACCTCCTCGAATTCCTCTTCTTATTCTATTTCCTCTCTCCTTTCCTTTCATCCTCACAACATACTCCAATTGGGGATGGCACAGTTGTTTTGGCCTTCATGTAATTTGGACCCTTGTGCGGTCATCACTTTAAAAAAGTGGCGGATGGAGCAAATATATGAGGTAGATTATGCATTAAATTCTAAATCTAAATAGCCAAAATTAAAAATTCATATTTGGCGTTGTTATCGTAAAAATCGGTTTAACTTTAAAAATTATTTTTTATTTTTTATTATACCAAGAACATAAAGGTACCTTTTTCTTACAAATTTCCCAAACAAAACGAATGTGTTTAAGGTATATTAGTTCTCTATATTTTTCTTCGATTGGAGTAAAAATTAAATAAAAATGTGGTTAACGTTTTTTATAACATTTTTCACGTTTGATATTAAAATTTTATTACTGAGAAAAAATTATCTTTGTTTTAAATGCACACACTGGAAAGTAAATTTTATCTGTTTTAAAAAACATTTTTTGTTTTTACGGAAATTAACAAAAATTTAAGATGTATATTGCGCATTTATCCATAAAATAAAAGTTAATATATCCATACAATAAAAGAAGTAATCTGGGGGTCAGTTTATCCAGGAGTTACATATGAATACATCCCTCCAACTGCTGTATAAGGCATTTGCGCCCTTAAGGTGATTTTGTACAAAAACGGCGCTTTTCAAATCATCCAATTATAATTATTGGGCCGAGACAGTCTGACTGGAGAGGTCAAAAGGTCTTCCTCAAAAAGGTCGATCTGAGCTGTCACGCTTTCGATAAACGATGCATCCGCCACCAAAACAGGGAGACTGCAGATTTGTTGGGAATTGAGTTAGAAAACCTGCACTTTAAGCCATCGAAATTGGAACTTGTTTGGGTAAAAAGCTTTCAATGTGGTGGGGTAGATAAAGCCCTGAAGCTGTGTAAATCAAGGAGTTCTCCATACAGAAAATTAAATTATTCATTTAAATTCAAAGCTCTTTCGGTTTTAGTCAGTTTCCTCTACTCGTACGAGAATTTATAGCATACATTATAAATACTCTCTTTTCACACCGAAATTGAGGTGAATAGTATGAGAGGTAGTCGCAATCTGTGCAGTGACTTCAGAAGTAATAATTAGTTAAATGCAGAAAAGTCTACTAAACCATGGACTTTTTACTCTAGGATAAATGTTGCGACGTTGCATCTCCTCTGTCTACCTTAACAGAGAAATATTTCAATCATTCGTTAGAAAGATTTTCTTCCCTAATAATACTCGTAAGTTCGAAAATTTTACCAGGAAAATATTGTGCGTTTGCATTTAATTTTTTGGCTTGTTTTTTTATGTCGTGGAGTTAGACCAAACATGACAAAATCATTTCAAGCAATGTTTCAATTATGAATGTTGGATCTCCACTGGGGCAATACTGAGAGTATCTTACACCATAGAACGTGCCGCAAATAGTCGAGAGCCTTATCCAAAGTTACCTTTATCTATTTTCCAAACGTTTACCTGTTAATCTCCTGAATTTTAATGTGATATAAATTGTCAAAATCAAATCATTAGAAAACGGTTTGATAACCAAAAAAAAGTTATAAGTGATATCGTAAAAGATTTCCAATTTTCAACTGATTGAAACTGAGGTGACTATTATAAAGCAATTCCACTTATATAGATACTGGAAGAATTAGAAGAAGAATAGAAAAGTTTTTGAAGATTCATCTTTGGTTATGAAATGGATGGACATTTGAAAGAAACATAATTAAACCATTTTCAAATGATAATTGATAATTTCTGTTTCTAAATCAAAAACAAGGTAAATGTTTTCAAAGAATCAGTTGTGCAAGCCAAAACTTATCCCTCCTCCCCAATGATGGATGGAGGAAGATACAATATGGCATCTATAAATATTTTGACAACATACCGATTTTTGTCACTGATCGATCAAATTTTTCAATTCTCATCTACCTATGAATATTTTCAGATCTAAGTTGAAGAGAATTTGAAGTCGCTGCAGATAATTTCCACTAGTAAACTTGTCCACAACTGCAAACAATGGTCAGTGAAAAGTTTCAGCTACATATATCTCATTAATCATAATTATTAGGTTTAATTTCATTGTAGGAAATACATATGTCACTTATTGTAAGTTTTCAGGATTATTCTCAAATCATTAATTACCGTTAAAATGGTCAATTTCGCCCATACAAATTTAAAAAATCGGGGAGTAAAAATAAATGCCACCGACGGGAATTGAACACGTAGCCTTCTGATTGCCATTCAACTGCTACGTTGGCTTATTCAAAACCCGCACAAATAAAGAAATATATACTAGTATTTCATTCTAAATTTACTGCTTATTAAAATTTTTCAACAGCTCGGGAAGTTTTCAATTACCATGGGTATTTCATGCGAATAATTATTGATTATAACAATTTGTTACAAAATTTTAGTTTTATTCTTTTGTGCTTTGCCTAAAAAACCTTCTCTTATAAATATTATTTTATCATTAAAAAATATAATTCTTTACAATCATAACGTATGTCAGTTATTATGTTTTTTAATTGGTATTTAAATTTAAAAAAAAACTACTGATTATTATTTTGTTTGATTTACTTCCAGTGTAAATTTAACAATGTAATCGAAATAAACTACGGTGGACTAGATAAGTAAGTTGGAAACCCCTGCAAGGGCTCTATACAAGTGTTCTAGGGATCTTATAAAGTGTTGACTCGATCTGTTTTATATTATCTCACCTGGACGTAATGAGATTACTCTGCAATCTGAATCGGTTCTCTAGACTCTTGCTTTTTGTCGTTTTTCAAAGGATTAAACAAAGGAACAAATTTGCATGATTCTAAACATTCATGTATAAAAGGTTATCCAGTGGCGCACAAGTTCTTACACAAGCTACCCATAAAAAGTCTACAAAAACCTGTTAAACCGTAACACTGCATAATGTTTTCCAGCTCGCGTTAACGGCACGTAGTAAACAGCCCAGTGCAGTGTACAGACTATATAACTGTAGCAGACTATACAGTGTACAGTATAGTCTGTTCACTGCTCAGTGTTTAGCGGGGAGAGGCAAAACACTTCACTATAAATCCAAATAGCATCTACGTGCTCTCTGGCTGATTGTTTCCAAGGGGTGGATGTGGCCATAGGCCAAAGGGATGGTGATGAATGCCTTCAAGATTATTAATATTGCATAATATGCACGTCAGTATTTATTCATGAGTCAACTCTTGAATGATTTTCGCAATATACAAAATATCACGGAAAATAATAAAACACCGAAATTCTTTAAATGACTTTAGCCGTGTTTAGTGACCTAATCTGAAGATCCAGATACTGCCCCAAATTCCTATTCTTAATCTACTTTCTCCATTATTTCTCTTCGGCCTCACAACATACCCCAATTTGGGTATAATACTCACATTGTTTCGTGATGCTGAATTGTTTTAACACTTTTTCCGCTACAAACAAAAATAATAATTTCACTGGTTTGAATCTGCGCAGTGTTACTTTGAAATGAATCTAACCGCCCACGCCGGTGCCGTAGCGAAAACGTCATCAAATGGCAGTTGACCAAAACACCGTACCGATAAAACAACCGATATGTCAATTCGAATTATAATTGGCTCAATCTTATACGAGTGCCTGTGAATTCCTCCACCATATGAGCGCTACCAAAATAACCACATCATTGAACATCACAACCAACTCTTCCGTAAGTCAGATTTGCGAATACATATCTTTTTGGTTCAGCGAACAGAGCGTTAATTTACATAAGCACATACCTGCCTAAATTATAACCATTATAATCCAACCCATGTGTCGATAGTCTATGCAAATATCGCACACACATAAAACAGTAAAATAATTGAAATCCTAAAAAGACCATCAGAGTAACACTTTATTTTATGGCATCTTATAATTAGTCTTGTTTTCGTGGGGTTTCAAAAAACATATAAATTTCTCATCATCTTCCGCGGCACATGATGTTTGTGTTTATTCTATTGTGCGAATAACATCTTTATACTTTTCAATCTTTCATTTTTGACAGTTAATCTCATAAACCTAAACATGTTCACGACGTGACATTCCGCGTCGCTTGCAAAAATGTCATTAAATTTTTTTATTTACTCTGCAATGCCATCGTATCAATAAATTACGGTTTCAGTATTTTAACCGACAAAATAAGATAGTTTTGAAAGCGCGCTCAAACCATAATCACCTTTATTCTAATTAAATCCTTACACATATTATATATTTAAAAGGCATGTTTTAAAGTGAATATTTTATATTTTCGTTATTTAATTTAAATTTGTTTATATTTTCCTCTCTTTTAATTTCCTCCGGTTTCTCGCCAAATACCTTCATTGCTTTGTACATCAACGACTTTTGACTGTTGGTTTTTTTTCTGAAGGAGATTCTTATTTGATTTCTTTTCCTCGTCTCAAGTGTGTTTGTGGTGCAGGCTGCAGGTTCAGTGGCAATTCAATTCCATATCATCTATTCCAGGAGCATACATTACATCGAAAATTCTCCAGCCACTCCTTTCTCCAGCCATTCGCTCTAAATAAATATCTATACCAAAATTACGCTTACTAGTAATTTTTTTTTTCAAAATTTCAAATTAAATATTGAAATTTTGAACAACAAAAAGTTTTTCAGCTACATCAACAATAATATGTAGCATTTTTCAGTCTTATCAAACCAGCCAATGAAAAGTTTATAACCGCTACTATCGCTTACATCAGCTGTACTTCTTATCAATAACACCGTTCTTGCGTATGACCTATTTCTTTCATACTTCCCCACATTTCTCTTCTAATATCCCTCCCCTGCTAATACCTTTCCGCCTCACGTCCTATACGAATTGGGGATGCCATAGTCTCATTTGCTCCGGATAGTAGTAATGAGCTGGGACTCTCGAACGATTTTCACATAAATAAAATACTAAGAAAATAAATCAAATATGCAACTAAGTAAAAAAAAATCATATTACTCGTCAAGCCTAAGAAATTTTCCAAATTATTAAATTTAATCTAATACTAAGTGCATAATAACTACTCGAAGATTTCTACGTTAGAGACATTTTGTGGAATTAAAAAGGGAAGGCAATAAAATAAGTTTCAAGGGTTTCTACATCATGAGGAATAAAAAGAATCCTTAGATATCTTTTCTATCTCTGCGGGTCCGACAAAGTTGCCGGACTCGTCGCCAAGGGACAGGTACGAGAAGAAGAACCGTCAGTCCGCGGTGAGGGGAGATAGGGGAGAGGGAAACCCTGGGTTGGTCAATGTCCCCGGATTGGCCAATGTTCCCTGACGTTCCCATTCCCAAAGTCCCCCGGGAGCGGGGCCGTGCCAATCTTCCCGTCGCTGAATAATACGTGTTTACCTTCACAAGGTAAACTCCCCAAGGAGCTACAAGAAGTGTCAAAAAAATTCACGTAAAAGTCAATAAACGTACGCGGGTCGGAGCTTTATCCGACATGAATAATGGTTTCTTACTCAAATTGGGAAAGTGTATCAGAATTCCTCCTGTGTCGAAATGGACCGGGTTGTTGGGTTGTAAAAATAGGACCCAAAACATGCTATCGATCCTAAATCTAGGAGAATTGAATTAAGGACGTGCTGATGGACGTGTAATCATCTACCTGAATCAGAGATGTAATGCGATCATTTTAGTATAAATTTGAAAAGGATTAAAAATATACTTTTGTTTACATTAAATAACGATTATTAGGTTTTGTGTTGTCATTAATTATTACCGCATTGAACATCAATATTATTTATGATTTGAGATTTTCACGGCCAAAAGTATTTTTGTTATTTGTTTTTGGGGTGTTATGCCGTGTTGCGCTAACTCCTTCTTTAGCCAACGTTTCGGACAGCATTGCAGTGTCCATCATCAGGGCAGATGTGTTATTTGATAAATAATTCAGTTCAGATGTGATAAATAACACATCTGCCCTGATGATGGACACTGCAATGCTGTCCGAAACGTTGGCTAAAGAAGGAGTTAGCGCAACACGGCATAACACCCCAAAAACAAATAACAAAAAAAATCAATATTATTGTTAACACTAATTTATTTTTTCCATATTTCGAAAAAACGACGAAAAATCTCGCAATACAGAAAATATGTATTTTTAATACACATATTATTAGGACAGTTAATGGATTGTATGATTCATATTTCCATTTTTCGTTCTTTTACTTTTTATTTACTGTACCATTGGTTAATTGAGATAAGTAGAATAATAGCATTACAATTATCACTTATGTATTATGGAAATCTGTATGTAATTATTAATGACGTCAGTTACTAATAATTATTAAGGCAACACACAAAAAGGAAAATATTTATTCGTATTATTTTGGAGAGACCAGGAGGCCCTGAGGAAAAAAAATACCTCAGGGCCTATGTCTTCTTTGGGGATGCTGTATGGGGGGTCTATATAGGGAAAGGAAGAGAGAAAGTTTTGTGAACGAAAAAGATATAGGAGACGGGTAAAAATCTGGGGATCAATGAGTCCAGAAGTGACAGACGCATGAATCCATCCCTCCCACTGCGGTCCAAGGCGATGGATATAGAGAGAGAATTCGGCTGGAGAGATCAAAAGGTCTCTATCAACCAGTATCTGTAATAAATATTGCAATGGTGTTAGTGGCGCACAAGCTGCTAAATGGACACATTTGCAATCCAGATATTCTGGAACGAATTTCTTTTTATGTCCCTGATAATTTCATCAGAGCTAGACAGCACAGATTATTTATTTTTCCAAGGGGCAGGACCAACCTACCAATGATCATGCCTTTGGGGAGAATAACTACTTTGTTAAATCACATTTCTTCTGTGATTGACATTTTCAATTTGAACCAAAGAGAATTTAAGACGGCAATAAGCATACTATTTAACAAATCTGGTTAATCAGATAGTATTGATGTATTTACCCATGCAAATAAATGTATGTACTTACTTATTGTAAACTGTAATTTATAAACTGTTATTTGTGAAATGTAAATGGATTATACTGTTTTTCACAATAAATCAATAAAATAAAAAAATTAAAATAAATCTCCCGGTCCGACCCACCACGCAGTAGGTTGGCAAACGAATCTGCCGCTAGTCACCAAACGTAATGAACCACTTCAGGTGATTGATGGGCAGGGGTGTTTGTTATCCAATAAATGTTTCCCGGGTTGGTGGTGGAATTGTATTTGAAAAATTATGTTGGTTGGAATCAATGTTTTTTTTAAAGGCTGCATGAAAGGATTTTTCCTAAAGCGACCCACAATGCGACTACTACGGGCGGATTTAAACTCTCCTCAATGGTATTAATTCCTTTATGTCTTACAAATCCTCTGATCCGTCTTCGGAGCTGATAAAAATTAAATTTCATTCCTTACACAACATTTTGAATAGCGATCATCCGCCTTCTTTGTGAATATCGCTTCGAGGAAAAAAGCCTCGTCTGAATGAGAAACGATTTTCAGATACGAATCTGCCACTCAAAGAAAGCCTCTTGATAGATTTGGCAACCGAATTCTTTATGGAAGTCTTTGGTATTGGAAATGTGGCTAGCAAAGAGATGCTGGTAAACGGAAGAAGCTACGTTCCAGCTCGCATATAGTATAATGTACGTAGGTATTTGTGCACGTGGCCTTTGAGAAGGATAAGTATACTGTGGAACGGCATTAACTGAATTTTATTCTGTAAATTGTTGTAAAATGAACCAGTTTACAAAGATGTTCTTATACATATCTTACTGTATGATAATCAGACATAAAACTGGCAGAGGATGGACGATTTTTTTTTTGTGTTAACTTCACACAGGAGGCCCTGATGGAATCATTTCATTCGTGGCCTATGTCATTCTATAGGCAGAGGCGGTTCAAGACATGCCTCATCGGGAATCGAAGATAAAAACACAATAATCACAGAAAATTTTGTTGAATTTTGCAAAATATTATTCCGTAAAAAAATCATCTCTGAGGTGCTGCGCACTCATGCGTAGTAGATTCACATGGTTTGCAGGTCTACCACTTTGGCGTCAACAGTATGTTTTTTATGAACCAAGAAATAAAAAGTGCCATAAGTGCAGATATTCATAATGAATCTATGTGATTTGGCATTCATTTCGGACTTTCTTTTTGGGCAGGACGGGAGAATTTTTTAGACCGGAATTTTTATGTCGCGCTGTTAGTTTGAATAAATTATAGTACAAGTTTGTCTTATTTCCTTATATTTTTTTACGGAAACTCACTGCACAAATGCACTTTAGATAAAACCGCCACTGTCGAGATTTGTGGAAAATAAAGAGTATATCTGAGTCTTGAAAAGATTCATATTGTAGAAAAGATTGAAGTTTCAATGAAAGCCCTGAAGAGATTAAAAAAAAAGACAATTTACAAGAATTCCAAACAGGAAAACATTAGACTACAGAATTTCGAATTTGGAGAAAGTTAGGTTTGATTACATAAGTCAACATGCAATAGTCGACTAAAGCACGCTTCGTCGCATATAAACATCTGGAAATATTAGTAACATTGTGTTTAACTATGAAGGCTGTTTTGATACATTTTTTGTGGTAAGTGAAAATAGTGTAGATGGGATTTTTTTTTTAAATTTGAGTTGTATCTATATATTCAATTTACAAAAGTGGAGTTAACAAACAAGTTCTATAGTCATTATCAAACTGTTTTCAAACAATGTTATGGAAAATGTAGAAGAAAAAACTAAAATTAAAACCTGAAACAATAAAATACATTGGACTTTTTGACAAAAGAATTTTTATGTTTCGATGGTCAGCTTTGGCTATCGAATTTAACAGCAGACTCGGGTTACCTCTTTCCTTTCCTCAAATCACCCTACACAGCATCATATGGTTTTGTCTAACGTGCATTTGGGCGTTGAACTCCGATAAAAATAAATGAATTATGAAAAAAACTTTTATAATTATTTTTAGATGCAGTTCAAAATCCGTGCTAAAAAATCTGAATATCTGCACATATTCATTGGTCCATTTATTTATTTATTTATTTTACGGAATGTAAACAGTCTCAATATTAATTTAATGGTTCCATGATAACTCAACACAGTGATTATTCAACACACATTTAAAAAGTGATATAAAGTTATTTAAAACGATAATTTTTTTAACTTAACCTAACTTAACCTAACCTACATAACCCAGTTAAAAAAGTTTTTTGTTTTATCACTTTCCATGACTTTATATAACTTTTTTTAAATGTGATGAATTATCATTTTGATGATTTATCCGGTCACCTATTTTAATATACAAAAGAGGATGGAAAAGAAACAGATCAATTATTAATGTTCACAGATGGTTGAATCGGTAATATACAACTATGTATTTAGTAAATGTAGACTAAAATATAAAGCAGAACTAAGTAACAAATATAAAAGCCGAACTAAGTAACAAATATAAAAAAATATAAAAATGAAAGTAGAACAAATGTAATAAACCATTATGCAACAATATATGTGTTTATAAGTATACAGGATGGGGTTCCATGATAACTCAACACAGTGACAATTTAACACACTTTTAAAAAGTGATATAAAGTAATTAGAAACGATGAAAATTTTTTTTTTTATCTAACCTTGTATCATCACTTTCCATGATTTTATATAACTTTTTAAAGATGTGATGATTTATCCGGTCATCACAGGATGGATAGAGTGGGAAACAGGTTTTGGCATTGTAGCGGGATGGGGGAGTAAGCCTTGAGAATCGACTAGCTGTCTGAGTGCCCAGCACCTATGATATTGTTTGCTAACACCAAATTCATGTTTGTAAACATGGTGTAGATGAGACTTATTAGACAAAAGAATTTCTGTTTTTCGATGGTCATCTCTGGATGTCGAAATTGACAGTTGACGAAGAAAGAGTATTGTTGAATTACAAGACAAATGTATTGTCATCTTACAGAATGTTGTCAAATCTCCAAATATGTTAATAGTGAAGCTGTCTAAAAGAAATGATTTTTGTTAAAAACAAACAATACTTACCTAAATACAGCGATATAAAATGTAGATATTTGATTCCAAATCCCAAGTTAAGACATTATTATATACCTTCCTACATTATGAGATACCTTCCTACAGTCGTTTTTTTTCAATAGATAGAGAATATTTTACAACAAAATATTCAATAATATGACTAGCAAATTTGTATGGAGATTCTTACTATTTGTGAAAAATCATCCCATTTAAAAAAAATAAACTTTCGTCTTTAGTCGTAGTTTTCTCTAGAAGTAATATTCAAACTATACGTTTAGCAGAAAATACGCTAAATTCTCAGAGCACAGGAGCAGAAGGTTCGACAGCAAAATAATATCACCTTTTTTTTCTATTGAAAATAAATAACATACATTCTATACAAAGTTGTTAATAATTAGATCCCTTAAAAATAAATCACACAAATTATTTTTTTAATCTTCAATATAAAACACTTGCTAAACTGCAAAAGTTTGTCAGCAGACAGCAGTCTAAATTAAGGTGTTAATACATTGTAAACAAAGGTGTTAATAATTAGATACCTTAAAAAATACATAATAAATTTTTTTAATTTATCAGGATGGCAGGAGTTGCTTGATTAAAATTCACTTACTTATATATTTCACTTATTTCGACATGAATCTATATTTATTCCTAAAATAACAAATTTATTTGCGTGTATACACGAAGAAAAATGTCTTATTAAACAAAAACAACAATAAAGAAAACACAATCAAAATAAAGTAAAACAGCACGGTAATCGTAACATAACATTCTGCCCACAACTAATGATTGAATAAAGCATGAGATTTGTAAAAAGGAGCCCTTTTTATTTATCCCAAATGAGTCTGATTCGTTCGTGGCAATAAGCGTTACTTTTTATATCAGTAAAAGACTAAAGGGAAACGCTCTGAAAAGAGGCTTTAGTTGAAAAAATGGCAAATTAGGTGGCTATCAAATTAAATAGAAGCGCCCTCTCAAATATTAAATTAAATCGTCAGGACTTTTCCTTTTTTAAACGGATAAAAGTGTTGCTGATGTGTCTAGAAACCTTTCCCGGTTCAAATTCCATTTCCCCGTTTGGGCTGTGGGGTGGGGATGGGGTGGGGATGGGGTAGGGGAAGGGGCTAATTTCATTTAACGAGTCAGTTATCCCCGTTTTCCGAGCGCTCTCTTGTTTATGTCGCGTTTTTCAATACAGTTTCAACACAGAGTTTGTAGCATTTTTAAACTGGATTTTAAAACGGTTTGGTTTTTTAGCTGCAACTTGTTCAAATTCAATACACCAATTGAATTCCAGGCGAGACTTAGCTAATGTTGTTTATTTTTCTTATTATAATATCAAAATAATAATAAATTTATATAAACACTGTTCTGAAATAAATTGTCACTTTTTGAATCGTACTTTTTGATGTTAGGTAAGCTTTGCGCACATGTAATTACGGTTAAATTATATTAGAAATACTGAAAAAAGCTTTTCAGAACAATTCAAAAGAAAAAAATACAGATAAAATTAACTTTTAGAATTCATAACAGTGCCAAAAAAAGTTGTAAGTAGGTGCGAGCTTTGAAATAAAAATTCGAAATTTTTGAAAATAATTTTCTGAAGGAATTCGTCTTGAGAATCACTCAGTAATAACAAGCTTAATAGATCCTTTGTGTAGAAAATATTTAAAGGCATAAAAGCATTTTAAAAGTAATTAACTAATATAACAGAAATGAACATAATAAAGCTCCGTCAAGTAAAATAAAAAACCTCCCGAAGGAACGTTTATTGTTAATCGTTGACGACAAAATAATACGTATATTTTGTAGCTTATGTCTTAACTTTGTAAGTATCTTTTTTCACGCTTATACAACGAAAATTTGGTGGGCGTTTAATCATGAAAAACGTTGACTTTTCTCGTTAGTACCGAAATAAAAAAAAGTTGTGATATAATTTTTATTTTGTGCGATTTAAAAAATGTCCATATAATACACATTTATAATTATTATTTTATTCGTGCTCGGTCAGCTGTTCTCTTGTTCTATCTGAAATGTGAGGGTGGCCATTTTGTTAAACGGACACGTGCATACGACTCACAAAATTAAAGTTACGATTACAGTGGACAAGTTTGTTTGCAATTTTTTTCTGTAATTAAAATGGCTGTGTTCAAAAAGTTTTAACAGAATTTTTTTCTTAGACTATCGTGAATAATCACCCCCCGCCCCACACCCCCTTTCGCCCCATCAACAACATTTGCACAACTCTAATGGCATTAATTAAATTTGGACAAAAGTGATCGCGTCATAAAACGCTTCGATTTTGCAAAAAAATAATTAACCTTCACGAAACAAAGGTCTTTAATCCCGGACCCAGTCGCATTTTTATAAGTAACGCTTAGGGCGGCGGAGGTTTCGAGGTTTTATTGGGCGTATTGCTTATAAGATGGGCGGGCGCGGCAGGGAGGGCGGCGGAGTAGGGCGGGAGTCATGGCCGCCCACGAGTAATGAATCCGATTTTATTGCCAGTATTTATAAAGCCGCAGATTTTATTGCGACTTGTGGAAGAAGAACAGAAACGATCGCGAGCGAATATAAGGAGAATAATTCGCGATTCGCGACTGTTGTGGTATGTGGAACTTTAGGTCTGATATTGATTGAGGGCTTGTGTTCATACAAACTGAAGTGTAATTAAGATATTATCCTTTTTAGAAAGACTTTAGTCAAGTTTTTGGCTAAAAAAACGTGTTTTGAATAATCGCTAGAAGATAAGAAATAAAATACAATGTAGTTAATCTATATGGAAGATTTTTTTGACAAACAAGACATAGGACAGGTTGTTTCGGAGAACTTGAACAATTCTTCAAATTTCAAAGTTAATTTTCAAGTTCTGTGAAAGATATTTTTAAGTTCTGTTTTTATTTCAGTTCTATAAAGCAACTAGCCATAATGATATAATAACATAATTTGAATAGGACTTTCACAGAACCCGTAAATGAACGTTGAAATTTGATGAATTGTTCAAATTCTCCGAAATAACCCGTCCTTAGGATGGGTTGTTTTTTTTTTTCCTTTGCGAGTTCTGTGAATGTCCTATTCAAGTTTTGTTATTATATTATTATACTTAATAGTTACTTGACAGAACTTAAATAAAAACAGAACTTGAAAAGAACTTGAAAATAAATTTAGAAATTTGAATAATTTATTGTTCAAATTCACCGAAACAACCCGTCCTTAATGCGGATTATTGTACAGAATTTGAACAATTCATCAAATTTTAAAGTTGATTTTCAAGTTCTCTGAAGATTCTAATCAAATTATGTTACTTTATTAATATCGGCCAGTTGTTACACAAAACTTAAATAATAACAGAACTTTCACAGAACTTGCAAATCAACATTGAAATTTGATGAATTGTTCAAATTCTGTTAAACAACCCGTTCAAAAGTTTAAAAAAACAATTCGATTCTTTCAATAATTGAAAAATGATGCTTAAAGTAATTTTTTTTTTAAATATTTGAAAGAATTTAAAAAAATATTTCTCATTTAAATTAAATTATGGAGCTCTACAGATTAAAAAAAATATATATAAATACTCTTATTTTATGTTAAAAGAATTTATATATAAAAAATATTTAAAAAAATATATTTTGTTAACCTACTCCATAGTTTTTTCTCTAAAGGCACAAAGTATACATGTATTTCATGGTACGTGAAAAAACAAATATCCATTTAAGTGACATGTAGAAAGTATAATATATTAAGTGTGTCCGTTTTTCCAGAACATTAATCTTCTGTCAGTCGACAAAATACATTACTTCAGTGCACTTAAAATTCAAACTACCGCACACGCTCTCCTGTAACTCTCTTTCACATTATGGGAAACAAATAGGTCCTTACATAACATTTAAACGAAAACGTTACTATTAAACTAGTGAACCCCGCAATGCTTCGCTATTGCTAATATCTTTCTAGGGGATCTCTTATTTCTCACCACATACCACAATCTTACTGTTAAAAAAACTACATTACATCGGCTTTAATTCGACTACGTGTCTCATTCCAGTGCTGATATATTGTGTTGAGTATTCCTCGGGCATCTCCGACTTCTTCTAACATTCAAAGCACTCTCTAAACACTTATGCCACTAATAAGAACAAATTTTGAAATTGCTTTTTAATTATTATAAGACTTTTACCCGGCGTTGTGAATGATTTTAAGTAAAGTTTTAATGTGTAAATTCTAGAATAAACTTTAAATTTTCACTTCTAAACCTTCGTTATTTAGAAGAACTAAGCGCACAAACAGACAGACGCGGATAGCGACTTTATTTTGTACTATTAATAGATGTCAATTTGACATCTTTTAAAATTATTTTTTCTACCCAGCTAGTGTGAAGCTCTTTTTTATAGCTTTATTTGCTTATTTCACATTGTCTCTGCTATTTCATAGTTAGCCAAGTCATAATATGTATGTAATAGTGTTTTTTTAATGATGCGTTAGAAACATTGCTACAAGGCAAAATGTTTACAACAAAAAACAAAATAATGTAGTTATTTTCCAATTTAAGAAAATTTAAAAAAAGGAAATAAATTATTTGAAAATAATTAACTTTAAATAAAACCAGTCGTTTATTCAAAATTATCTACGTATTTCAAAACCAAAGGTTTCTTCATTAGAATACAAGGTACCTAGGCTTTGTTTTCTGATACAATTATGTAGGTATTTAGGTATACTGGATATTCAAATGAGTATTTTGTTCTGAAACACGTAGATAGATTTTTTATTACAACAGTGCTTTAAAACAATAGATAATTTCATTTAATTTAAATTATACCACCAAGTGAATCGACAATAATTAATTTTAAAAATAATATTTAAATTTTAGTAAAATTTAAATTAAATCGACCTTTTTTCGTGTGTTGCCTGTAAAAATTTAACACAAGTATATTTTTATTTGAATACCGCACAAGAGTCCCAACTGCTCCCAACCGTCTGGAGCCAGTGAGACTATGGCATCGTCAATTGGAGTATGTTGTGAGGCTTTAGTCCAATTTATAATAAATTTCTCGTCTCTTTAAGTTTCTAAGCTCCATACAAAATATATGAAGATAATATCTATACATTTGCTATACCGAAAAGTTAACTATTTGAAATTCCTCGTTAGAAAAAATCGCAAAGTAGGTTCCGAAAATTATTAAAAACACGTTTTGTTCTGTTATTTATTATTTAGGCATAAAAAATAATAGTGTATCTTTAAATGCAACTAAAGCAATCGTCGAAAGACTTTTGCTCTATTTCAAATGAGTCGAGTTTTATTAAATATTTTTACTATTTTCGCTTTATTACTATCGTTTTTTTAATATTAGCGCGCTCTCTCAAACATTCGTATGTACATATATCCCTTTCAAACCATGTTTGAACACTTACTTTGGGGCTTAATGAAGTGGGGAGGGAAAGGAGATGGGGAAGAAGAAGGTGGGGGAGTACCTGACTATTCAGATCTGGTTTACAAACACGGCTAATACCATTACAAGTAATGTTTCAATTCTAAATGGTGGTGTATTACACCAGGGCGATACTGGTAGTATCTTCTAGTTTGGAAAATGCCGCAAGTATACTATACATTTTTTTTAATGAGTTAATTGTGAAAAAACAAAAATTAATCGAAAACAATTTACTTGCACACGTCGGGATTTAAAATTGCGACCTTACTCACCTTGAATTATTAATCGAGAGTCTTTCCCCTATAATAATTAGAACGACTCCTAATAGATTTATGAGATAATATTAAAAAATATATACTTTTATTTAACTGGAGTTATACATGTATTTATAGCTAGTTAATTATATTTATCTAAAGCAGTTTTCAATATTTTTGGATTTTTAGCGAAAAAAATTTCTTGAACAAAAATCCACTTTTGCTCTTCCAAGACTTCTCCCAAAAAAAAAACCAAGGTAGCAAGTGAATCAATTTCAAGTAACTTCCTACGCAAGGTAAAAGCAGTTAAGCGTACAGCGCTGATATGTTTATTTAACATTCAAAATGAAGGGTATTTGAATAAGCTCTAGATTGAATTGAGGATTACGAAAGATTTCAATAAATAAAATAAAAATCTACGAAACTTCAGGTTCATTTGAATTGCTTGCTTTGAGAGCATTTATTCGAAAATTGAAACTGATATTGAATTTTTATTTCTTTCATTCGAAATAAATTGATACGTAAGCTTTTGAATCAAAAAATATCTAAGGGCAAATAATAATTAAATGAAACCTCGGTTCTACTTCATCTTTAATATATTTTGTGTGGCATTCCGTCGGATGTTCTGTAGGGGTGATTTTTATATTGTAATGAATTTGTATATTGTATGGAGATGACATTACATTTGTTAAAATCGTATGCTTGAATTGGCTTCACCCGTGTTTTGTGAGCAGATCTGAATAGCCAGGTACATCCCAACCTTCCTCTTTTCAATCTCTGCCCGTTCTTCATTCCCTTTAGCCTCACAACATACCCCGAAAGGAGATGACATAGTTTCTCTGGCTCTGGACAGTTAGGACTAATTTGCGGTATTCACATAAGTAAAAAAAACCGTCACGGGACGCCTGGCAGATGTGAAAAATCGAAATTGTTTATTATTGAAGGAAGAAGAACATGAAAGTAACCAAGTCTTTATATTTTTGATAGTAAAATAATTATGTTATTATTATTAGCATATACACAAGAAAATAAATTACAAATTAAATCTTCCCCATCATTTATAATAGATCCATTACCGATTTTAGTGATAATAGAAGCAAATATACCGCACATAGTTTTGGCGGCCAGGTAGAAAGAAATGAAGATTCACGAGGCTGGCCAAATGGAGCATTGTTCCAAATAAGACCGTCGTCCCGTCTTGCCAAGCTTGCTACGCGAGAGCCAATTTCACCCCCATGCCAAAATATTTTTCACTTCAAAATGTCGTGAATATCTTAGGAACACGTATTTATTACGACCAATTATATCAAATTGTACTTAAGTTGACGTAGTGTATGTTACGTACTATAGGTACAATAATAATAACCTAGTTGTGTGGCATTCCCTCTTATATATTTTTAAGCCCCAGCGGTTAAATAATGGCGTGAAAGTAACATAGTAAGAAAATATGATGCAAAAGTCTGAGGGGGAAAATTCGGAAATGTCCCAGGAATACCTGGTCCCGCCAGGTGGGCATTTTCACCAAAGTTTATAGGTGTTTTTTTGCTGTCATTTAGTTTACACCAATACCAGATAGATAAGTCGCGATTTTTTTTCAATGCAAAAATGTTGAAACTAACAACGATAATATGTACAGAATACAAATGGAGGGAAGTTATAATGTACATTATTCAGTGAACATTTTCAATGTATTACTTAATAAATATAAATGATTGTTGATGGGGCACTTCAGTTATGTACAAAAAAATAATTACATTTTTTACAATAATAATATAATTGTTGGGAGATATGTTTTAAGTGCTCACGGGAACCTGAAGTCAACCGTCTCCTAAAAATATATATATATGTAATGGTTTATAATTTTAAAAACTATTCCTATGTAAAAACCCCTAAAAAGGCATTAAACAATAACTAGAAATGATCACGGAATGGAACTAATGGATTCGATGCAAGAAACGTTAAACGTGATTTTCTTCAACGTTGGTCGATATTTACGTAAAAACTATACATTTTCAAAAATATAACATACAAACTATTATTTTACAAGCAATAATTATTCGCTTGAAACACTCATCCACATTGAAAATCTCCTGATAACAGATACATGACGGGTATGAAGGGACACGGGTTCGAGTCCCGTTGGCGTCATGTATCTTTTATCAGGAGATTTTTCAATGTGGATGAGTGTTTCAGGCGAATAATTATTGCTTGTAAAATAATTGTTACCCTTTGTGCTATGCATAAAAAATCTTGTCTTAAACATTAGTTTACCAAAAAAATAATAATTAACATACAAAATATTTAAGAAACCACCAAATTAATCTTACCAACCGAAAATTTTTTTCAATCTTTTTTCATCGTATGTAGAAATGGGAGATATTAAAAATATACTACATTTTGATATAAATAATTAACATAAACATGCCAGGTATATTTAACTGGTCAGTTAAAGTAAATTAATAAAATATCTATCCGATATTCCAAAATAGGTAACTGCGAAAAACCAATGGAAATAATGAGACTTGAGAAAAACGCAATTAACAAACATAGACGAAAATGTCCAGGCGCTGGAATTGCACCATATTAAGAAATCTAGAACTGAATTATATAAAAGTTTTATTATTACACTATAAGGTAGGTACTCCGATTGATCTTCTCTGCGAGGACTGGCGTCATATTTAGTTACGAATTAGTCACTAAATATGGGCAAAAACCATTTACAGCAAGATTTATACACAATTTAATTTATCAAGTGAGATACGTAGTTCAACCCTGCTCCTTTGTCTAGCTCCAGAGAAGATGGCCCACGGTATATAATACAGGGTGCGTTTTATGTTCTAAGTCGATTTTGATTTGCTGCCATTTTGATTCCGATAACATTTTTTATTTATTATTCATTAACGCCCCATCGGGCTTTTACAAAGGAAATTGACAATTTGTGTATGTAAGTGTAACAAAATAAAGGATAATAGCATAACTAGATACAAAAAATAATAATCAAATGCGTATACTAAGATTAACATCAAATCCAAATAATAACACCTGATGTTGTAAATAAAGCAAAGAATGCACATTGTACATTTTTATATGCAAACAATTATTCATTTTTGTTGCAAACCAGTAAGACTGAAAACGGGAAAAATAATTTACTCGTAAGGTATATAAAAAATAAATAAATGTATTTTTTGTTTTATTTATTATAAGTAAATTATTTAACTTTACAAATGATAACAATATGCAGACTTATTATATTTTTCGTTGTTATTCTACTACTCCGTAAGTAATGGAGCTCATAATATCGTCGTATAGAGTATACAGTCGTAGAGAGTGGTCGATAACAATTTATTATGGGGCATTTAAAGCCGCAGCAACGGTAGTTGATTAGTAAAATATTTGATTAAAATAATACACAATTGTTCAATTGTCAACTTGGAGAAAATACACGACTAACCGAATAATGACAAAAAGTGTTAATATCGACTGGCCCCACGATTCCCTGATTTGACCCTAACGATTTTTTCCTATTAGATTACTAGAAGGAAAAGTGTTTTCCAATAAACTAACCACAACCTCGATGCTTAAGGACAACATTCGAAACGAAATTGCTGAAATAACGTCAGTAGTCAGCGAAAATGTTATGAAAAATGTGCTTAAAAGAGCTTGTCTTTGCCCACGATCAGAGGCGGCCACTTGACTGACATTATATTCCATACGTTATTTTGAAGACCATATAATCAATTTAAAATAAAAAAATTAAAACATCGGCCTGGAACATAAAACGCACCCTGTAGTATGTGTTCGCATCTCGGTTAATATTATTTAATATAACTCTCTAGCGAATAGTCCCATTGTAAACGGATTTTCGCAATCCAATATTGGACGTTTTTTTAAACATAAAATAATATTTTATTTATCACAAAAGAAAAGCAGCCTGTCAAATGAGATTGAAATCAAAGGTCTTTATTTACAAGAGTCGAGGGCCGCAAAGAGAGACATGAAATGCCCTGGGGAAACTAATTCTCGAAATGGGTTCTGTCATGTATCAAGAACTTCGTCGCCATATTATAATATTATTGTGGAAGGTACCTACTCGGAATCAAATATTATTATGGACTTACTGAGATATACTAATATTATCTATAGGCACGATTTCAGTCGAACCAGGACCTCAGGGTAAATACTTGAATAATATTCCCTCTTTGAATGTTTCTTGAACTTCATTATATTATAAAACGACTTTTTATAGGCTTTCCCTCTCATAATGATAATTACTGACCAGCTCTGTGAACATAGGACCTCGTGTAATGTTGATTATTCCAATTTAACGGTTCGTAACGCTAATGCGAACTCTGGCGGAGTAAAATGGTACTATTCAACACGGCTACCATTTTGACAGGATTGACTGAACACAGAACAAATAAAAAAAATTACAGACAGACGAAATGCAAAGCGTTCTAGTTAAAACAGGATATCGCTACGATCAATCAATTATTATCAAATTACACTTATTTACACATCGTCTTTATTATTTTTATTTACAACAAACATCAAAATGGTAAGTTTTTAGATTCTCACGGCCAAAAGCATTTTTGTTGTTTGTTTTTGGGGTGTTCCCACATCTTCGGATCTACCGGATCTGCCCTGATGATGGACACTGCAACGCTGTCCGAAACGTCGGCTAAAGAAGGAGTTAGCGCAACACGGCATAACACCCCAAAAACAAACAACAACAAAAAAACATCAAAATGTTTAAATATTTTAACAATTTGATACAGTTAACAAGCAGTCAAAGTGGGAGTAATAGTAACCCATTAGCTCAGTTGGTAGAGCAGTGTCCCGGAAAGACAAGGGTCATGGGTTCGAGTCCTAGATGTGACCTTATCCTTTTCTGGTTTTTCTGTTTCAGATTTTCGTTTAGAAATCGCTAATATTGTCTTCAATAATTAAATATTACAATTTGAGGTTTTACTCAATAAAGTTATTCCAAAAAATAAATTTCTTAAATTGTCAATTTTCAATTGAAATACTCACTTGAAAGTGCATAAGCAGTCCGAATTAACTTTTTTACAATAAAAGGGAGTTAAATAGGTGATGCAGTCTCTATTCACAACATGTTATGTGAACAACGTTCCTGCAAGCTCGAACCAAGATAGCGTCATTGAACCGAACGCTTCTAAAACGGCTTCTTTCAAATCTAATAGCTTCGTTAGTTCAACTCCGTTCGTTAATAAGACAGTTATTTACGTAACGAACGATATAGTTCAAAAATATGTGAATATTAACAGTTAACCGAAGCTCATATGATGTTATGGAGAACGCACTAAAATTTGTCTATCGGCCCTTCTGAACATTTCTTATCAACTGTTGGCCGTGCTCGCAAATATTTCTAACTGACCACAGATGACGAATTAAGTCATTGAGCTTCATTGATTGACTATACTAGACCTCCCGGAGTTACGAATATAGCAGCACAATAATGATAGTAAAATATGCACGCCACAAATATGTAGGTACTTGAATTGAACAGAAAGAAAAACAAAACAAAATTTAAAGCTAGCCAAAGATATATTTTTGGTTGCCGTGTATAATAAACACTGCGTCTTTATTTCTTCTTCTAGTCGCGTCGCCTGCAAAGTTCCGTGTAAATCTGTAAACGAACTTGACTGATTTTAACTCGGTTTTATTATTCATTCGTCCAGAAAACTGTGTTTTGTTAAAGTTATGCAAAGCGCGAATAGGACGCTGTTGTCATACTTCCTCCAATTCCCGCTGACTCAGGGGGACTTGGGCAGACCTCCCAAAACCTCCCAAACCTCCTGAAAGATCAAGATAAGTTAAATGGAAAAACATTTATTCTGGTTAGGCAGTTCCGAAATAGACGCGAATATCTAATAGGCTGGAATTGATTACGCTGTTTATTTAGAGATAAAGTTTCGGCATGAAATAACAAATTGCGCCCTCCAACGCTAAATTTCCCTGTATTATTAGAATAATTATTTCGGCGTGGTTGTGAATTATTGCGCTTCATGCTGAATATTTATTTTTTCGTCAGCCATTTTAAATGATGTTTTTGAAATAATTCAGGGAATCACGTGTTGTAAACTATTAAAATTCTTAATTTACAGTGTATTTTTAACTGTATTGTTTTTCGTTTGAACCTGTCGTTTGTAGGATTGCCTCAACGTAATAATGTCGTAACATAATCCTAACTAAATAGCAGAAACCTCTTTTCTAGATAACCTCTCGAAAGCTCACGCGTCAAGATTTTTTGACAGCGTTTTCTTTCGGTAACTTCTAGGTCAAATCAACATATTTCACTTCTTCAATTATTGTGAAAAAAAAAACTTTCATTGTTAAATATTTTTATCAACAGCAATAAAATTATTAGCAATAAAATGGTGGAAAAGGGTTTAAAATTATTTCAAAATAACAAATAGGAATGGATATCCGCCATTAAATTGTCACTATCAAAAATGGAAATATTAAGGAATTCACTGAATTTTAACAATTTATCATATTTCAAAGTTAATATTCAGTCATGTTCAAGTTTTGTTATTACCCAAGTACTGCTAAACAACCGGTCCAAGATGAAATTATAATAGCAGTTGAATAAAACATTCACAGAACTTGAATTCTTAGGACGGGTTGTTTCGGAGAATTTGAACAATTCATCAAATTTCAACGTTCATTTACGGGTTCTGTGAAAGTCCTATTCAAATTCTGTTATTATATCATTATAGGCTAGTTGCTTGACAGAACAGAAATAAAAACAGAACTTCAAAATATCTTTCACAGAACTTGAAAATTAACTTTGAAATTTGAAGAATTGTTCAAGTTCTCCGAAACAACCCGTCCTAAGTATGTTACTATTTCAGATTTGTGAAACAACTGTCCAGTAATGATATAATAACAGAAATTGAATAGAACCTTCATAGAACTTGAAGATCAACTTCGAAATTTGATGAATCGTTCAAATTCTCTTCATCATAACTTTTATGACGGGTTATTCCAAAGAATTACGAACACTTAATCAAATTGTTTTTGGTTGTTGCAGAGAATTTGAACAATTCATCAAGTTTCAAAGTTGATTTACGAGTGATGTGAAAGTTCTATTCAGGTTCTGTTTATTATTTCAGTTTTTGTCAGTAATCATATCATAACAGAACTTGAATAGAACCTTCACAGCACTTTAAAATCAACATTGAAATTTGATGATTTGTTCAAATTCTCTGAAACAACCCATCCTCTTTTAATATTGATGATTTGTTCAAATTCCACGAAATAACTACTTACAATGGAAATACACCACGAAATTGTCAGTATTGAAATTTCATTAAAAGCTCGTGGTTTTCAAATATCTATTTCAACCATCACCTTACCTTCACTTTCAATCACTAGAATAGTATACCGATGACATTGATGTCACAATAATCATCAGCTAATGTCTATCCACAGTCAGGTGACAGCCTCCCCAACCTGCTACCAGTCTTTTCGGGTCCTTGATTTATTAAATGACAATTGATTCATTGCTTGATTGCTTCACATGTCACGAATCTCGTCGATCCAGTGGATCGATATCGACAACCTTTAGCACTATTCAGAAACTTCTTGAAGGTCACTAAATTACAAGATCTAAAGTACAGATACAAAGTAAAAAGGAATTAATTTTATTGGAAAACCTTTTACAATAACTTAAGTTATCTACGGTTATATAATCTAATATCGAGTTAGTTAAAGTGTTGTCCCGGTAAGAGAAAGATCCTGGGTTCGATTCCCAGATGATTCCGTTACCTATATTTTCTGACGATTGTTTTGTCTGTTGTTTCGTTTAGATCTATCAGTATCAATCTTCTTCAAGGATATAAGATTTGAATTGTTTTACATTTTTAAAGGTATCATCGAAATACTAATTTCGGTTGTGTGTCTGTCTGTTTCACTGTGTAACCCTGGTTTAATGAACTCGGATTTGCTTTAAATTTATGAGTCGTTTTCAAAATTGGAACTGATTTTGTGAAGAATTCAAACAAGTGATAAAGTACCTACATATGATATAGTATTTTATTGGAAAATTATTTTAACTGTCATTTTCTAAATTGGAACTGATGTGAAAGAATTCAGACTATGATTTTAACGGGTCTGCTAGTATGTCTAAAATATGGTAATAAGTTGGGTATTCAAGCGACAGATGGCACTAGTCATAAAGCTTACTCTAGAGTCCAATAGATATCGCTAGAGTGTAGCAATTGCCTGTGGGATATTATTGACAGACAACAAGCTTCTAGAATCAGAGAATTACCAACCCTCGGGTAATAAACAGTGTAGCTAAATCCAGACCTATTTATTGTAACGTAAATAAATGCAATTATAGTAAAAAAACCTTTTGATTTGTCAAAGAGTTCCCAACACAGAAATCTGCAAGGAAAGCAGAGACGTAACAATTACTAAAACAAATAAACGTAAATGCTTTCAGATGCCGTTTTTGGCTTGATTACTACATTGCCATAACGCAATGCACTGTATAATTTATATTGTTGAAATTAAAAACAAAAACCTTAGTTCGTATTAATGTCTATATCCATATGATAAATCTACGAGTAAGTACATCAGTTTGATGTAGGTAATATTCTAACTGTTGTAGTTTTGGGAGTACAATATATTAAGATATAATACAAAACATCCAAAATAACAAAATCCGTTTTGTGCAAAACTTTTCATACCGAGCAAGATATCAATTTAACAAATCAATGCCTGGAATTAATACGATAACCTAGTTTTAATGCATTGGCTAGCGTCCATGTTAGTTATTAACTCAATATATTATAACGGGATTTGCAGCCATGTGGGAGGGGGTGGGAGGGGGTGGAAGCATGTTTGGTTATAATGCGGAATAACGCATGGGAATGAACCCATAAATAACTTAGGCATTCATCCCGATGTCACCAGTACTGGGGGTTGGAGGCGAACAAATGGAATAATGGGTCATTTATTTTATTGGAATGTTAAAATGACGAAAATGAATTAGTTTTAAACTCTCGTAAATAAGGCGAACGAATGAAATTGACAGGAACATACTATTAATTGCTGGTAGTGTACAAAAAACGGCGAGTTATTTCTGGAAACCTTATTTCAGAGCCAGTCCGTAAACCCTAAATTATTTGAAGTACCTTATGAAATCTACCTACCTATGTTAAATCGCCATTTCGATTGAGTGGTGATAAATGAGAGAAATGATTTGATATTATAATACATACATATTCAAGTTTTATTAGAACTTGAATGTGAAACTGAATAATACCTATGAATTTGGTATTATACATATTATTCACTGTGTACCTATACAGGTATCCGGTAAGTAGGGTATAACTTTGCAACCGTGGGCTCCGTGGAATGCTGTCTTTTAAAATAACTTGAGTTCTTGATCCGGTTTCTTGGGCGAGAACTGGGTTATGTGTCGGTGTAGGGACGCACGGTTCCGTAGACCCGCACCTGAACCTGCATACGAACTTAGACCTATGCACCTAACCTTTTTTTAAGTATACAAAATATAGCTGTATTCATTGTATTCCCAAGAGATTATTATTTATTTTATTTTATTCAGTTAATATTGGATTATTTCATTTGAACACTCACCAAGAGATCTCGCGAGAGCCGGGACGTTATACGGGACTACTCTTACTTCCAGGCGCCGGTTACAGATGAAGAGGCATTCGGGTCCGGATTCGGGTTCTGGGTTCAGATCCGGGTCCGAGTAGTCGATTTGAAAAAATTAGGAGTAGTATCGGCTTCTTACAAAGGAACCGGGTTCAAAAACCCATTCCAGCTAAAACTACACATCGTTCTGCGGTTAAGACCGTTCTGAAAATGTAATGTAATGTTTAGTAAAAGTCCCAAGGTTTTCGAGTTGTTTGGACTTTTCAAAAACTTCTAAATTACATGGTCACAAATGAAAAAATTATTATTTAAAAAAATTATAGTAATACTATCTAGAAAACTTATCTTAGCACTATTATTGCGTTAGGTATTGAAGTACTTTTATAAATTCAAAAAATTGAGTTTTTTTCAATTCCATTTTAACTTTCATTTTCAGAACGGCGTTAGGGTCCCTCATCCACAGTTGAAATGTTATCCACCACTTACCTGACACCCTGTATATAACTACGGGTATGATATGCATTATTTCGATAGTATAAAAAATAATTATTTTTCTTCTTCAATGATATTAAAAAAAAATGTTTTTATAACATTTAAACTGAATTCTAAAAACAAAAACTCTTGTTTAAACCCTTTCGTTTGTAGTAATCATGTTAAGTTGATATTATCAGAATTATAATAATATTATCAGAAGTAGTATTCAAGCCACCAAATTTCTTACTTATCACAGAAATCTTTATGTTTTCATATGTAATATGAAGTAAACCACAAACCCATAGAAAAAGATTTTTACATAATCCAATTTTTTGCATATCAGCAATCTATAAAGTATTACAAGAAATGGAGAAAACCAAACCAAAGAAGAACAATATTTTACATTCCGAAATTCTTAATCGTTCTAATCTTTCTAATGGACGTGCGGACTGGGTATCTGGGGAAATAAACAATTATTAAAGACACCCTTCTTCCTGTATTTCCCGCAAGGCTCCGGGTGTCATCCGTATCTATAATCTGATGGTATATATCATGGGAAAACCTCCCTTCGGGCCCAATACAATAAACTACCCAAGCCGGCCGCCTCAGAGAGAACACGTCAGAAGACCTCTCCAACTAAAAATTTTTCGAAAATTATAAGAAAAAAAGGTAAAGATGTGTACCCATCCATTTTCTTAACACAGAAAATTATACAAGGAAGTAACGAAAAGCTTATCTCAATAAACAAATTTCCAAATATTCGTATTTTTTTAAGACTCCTATTTTTTACAATAAATTGGTCATTATTTAAAATCTCATAAAACCGATCGGATTTAGAAAATGATCCATTCAAAGAACTAATTTATTTCTTAATTTTTTTGTCAAATTAACTTAAATTCATAACTATGCCATGGCCAAAATTTTAGTCAAAAATCATATGGGTATATTAATTTATATCACTAATTTTCTTATCGACAAAATCCCGCCAGAGTCCAGATTCCAGAGTTGTAGCACACAGGAAAAAGTCATTCGCCGCGTCAATCTCGAATGCTACAGATCATTAATGTGGCTTTTTGTTCCAGGAATTTACATTTTTTCTTGTACATTCTTAAGTTTTTATGTGTATTTTTATGCTATGGAACATGTCCCTTCCCATATTCCGAAATAAATAAATAATTATTATTATCCTTGTAATTATGACGTATGGTTAGATTAATTAATTTGGTGCTAAATAGCAGGTGATACAATGGCCAGGAATTGTGTTCATTCCACATGCTTAGTTTTTACGATATCAAAGCATACCTACTAGATACTAGGAATTGAGCTAAAAACCACAAAATGGTTTATTTTCGTATTCAATGAAGACTTACCTATACTATTCTCTATCAATGGGCAGTGGCCAACTCTATACATTATCTAGACCCCGGTCCCATGCTGAAATATGAATATACCAATATGCTCTGAAAGAAGCTGAAATTTGCGATGTATTTTATGATATTTTACGTTTTTATATTACAAGGGGATACCCCTATTGGCAAAAAGTCGTATTATAAGAAACCGCATTGTTTACGAGCGAAGAGCGAATTATATTTAAGAGGTTTTCGTATCGGCTTTTTTATCAGATTCTCAAGAGGAAGAACGGAGGAGGAATTGAGAAAAATTCTGCAAAAATATCTACAATATTCATAGCATTGTGTAAGCAAATTATGGAGAACAAATTGTTTGTACTATCAGAATAAATGGAAAGTGCTTGTATTTGTTTTCTGTAACTCTCTCGGTTCAATTTGGGGAAACGATAATAACAATAAAATAATATTTAGACTTCATAAAGTCTACATTCACTTCTTTATTCCACACAGGTATGCGATATTCGAATAATTTGCCAAATAATTTTGTATGAAAGAGGGAAACAATTATTTTGAAAATTTTCTTACATTTTTCGGTAGTTTTCACATGTCAATTTCCCTGATGAACACCTTCACTCTGTTTCTGTATAATACAGATACTCAGATAAAATAAAATAAATAATTTATTAAAAACATCCTAAACCTCTTACGTCATAAGCCTAGTATTCACGTACGGATATATCCGGCCGAGCATTACGTCAGAGGAGCATTTCTGCAGGTGTGGATGATCTGTACGTTAGACTAGCGATGAGTCGTTCATAAACGAGCCGCACAATTGAGCTAGCTCTTTTTGATGAGTCATATTCGTAGGTACGTCCCGGCAAACCATACCACGGCTCACTAGAACGGTTACTTTCTTTTAACCGGAGAAAAAAAATGAATTCATTGAAAAAAGCGCCATTAAAAAGATCAAATAATTTTTATTACATGGTCAGAAACAAAAATGGCGTCAACAGTCCGACATCTGGACATGGATATATATTTATATATAAATTTTTTTAAAGAAATACTTACATTCCCGGGTTACGAATAACCTGACAATATTTGAAAATCTCCTACTACCACCACAGTAAGCTGGAAATGTTGCTTGTGTTGTGATGGAGGACTTAGCCAGCCGAAGAATTGAACACACTACGCCTGAGTGGGACCCAAGAGTGATGTCAACTCGGTCACCGACCTACACCTACATAACTAACTACCTAGCGTCTTTCTCGTGGTACAAGGCGGCATACATACGGCGGCATAGCCCCTACCTCACTCCGCCTCACAACGCCGCCCAACCGGGTGGTGACATAGTTCCCCTGTCTGTGCACTGCACAGGCAGGGACACTCTTGTGAGGTGTCACATAAAAAAAAAAATAAAAAATAAAAAATACCGCTGGGAACTGGGAGCCGTATCGGGCGAGCAGTATCTTTGCTCACACTCTCTGAGCTGACTAAGTCGACTCTCTGAGCCGTACTAAAATATTGAGCTGGTACCGTGGCTCAAGATAGTAAAATGAATTCTGACCCATCGCTGCGTCATACATGCAACAGAAATGCTCGTCGCTAGACTTGTGACGTCATGCTCGCCCGGACATGCTCGCCCGTGAATACTCAGCTATAGATATATATAGCCGCTATTTCTAAATGTGTTTCTTGTGAAGTGACCTTAAGGTAGATAAATCAATATGACAGACCAAAAATATACTCGTAATATTATACATCTCCGTCCATCTATAAGATGATTCAAGCCACCCGTTACAGAATTTCATTATCTATTTTCGACCCGACTCCATTTTCTTATTTTTCTTAGACAATGTCCATGCCACTATTATTTCCTTACAATCTGTTGAAGTTTTTTATATGCGTATGTAATAAATTGTTACGTATATAGTAATATCATTAATTCCAACCTCGTTATCGGAACTTATACAATCATTCTGAATCTCACGACCCTCGGAATCTGTAAAAAATGTCAAAATACATATTTTAGAAATACAGACTAATTCAATTTATGAGGGAAGTATTAAAAAGATAATTCCACTATTTGAATATCAGTTCCGTAGGTTTATAATGATTTAAATGTTTTCCTAATTACAAAAGCAACAGTCTTGTAAAATATCACTTCAGGGGCTTATGAAATATCTGAGTTTTAGTTCATTTGTGAATAGATCGAATAGCGTCATTAATGATTGAACCATTACCTTTAAAATAATAATAAATTATATTTACAGAGGTCGCCGCTGCGAAAAGCTTCAGATTTGAGGCGTAACCTTTCAAGGTTGAAATATTAAAGATTGGAATTAGTATTAATATTAACACACTAAAGCAAGAAACCTTTTATTTTACATCATTTTAATATAATAAGAGTAAGGTTTTAATATTTTTGATGTAAGAGTGGATTTCACTTTATCACAGCTTCATCGTACCTTAGTTATAAACATGGAAATTTGTAATCTATAAATATACACTCGCACTCCTTGCCTCACTCGCATCTGTACATCGTCCCACATATAATTTTCTGTGATTCTGACTCTTCACATGGCCCGACCACAGTACACGATTGGCGTCCTCGACTTCTACCATACGCCCCCATTAAAAAAATTATTTAATTCAACGATAAGATAATATGAAATAATAAATTAAAATAAAAAAATTTAAAAAATGAATCAAAATTAAATACAGGGTTTTCTAATAAGTGGTGTTATTTTGATATTCAATCGTAAAAGATCAATGGTTTCGTTGCTTGTGTGTAAACGTTGTCCAGATCAATACAATCCAATTCCGGACATAAAAAATCATTAATCATCTCTCGATAGCGATCCATTCACAGTAACTGTTGCTCCAGCCTCATTTTAGAAAAAGTAAGGTCCAATGACTCCGTCGGACAATAAACCGCACCAAATAGTCACACGTTGAGGATAAAGAGGCTTTTCAACAATAGCTCTTGGGTTTTCCGAGCCCCAGATGCGACAATTTTGCTTGTTGACGAAGTCACCGAGGTGGAAATGGGCCTCATCACTCAAGATGATTTGCATTTGATTCACTCAAGTAAATTTTAATAATTTCAATGTGTTGTTAAGCGTGTATCGTTCCATTGTTTTTAATAACGTGGTTTCTACTTGTCACATGTCAAAAAATTCAGACAGCTTCAAAACTAACGTCTACCGAAATAGCGGGCTATTCAAAATTACACCTCTTATTGGAAAACCCTGTACAATACGACAAATATTATGACGCACGGTTGTATATAATAAAGTGCGTTTTGTGTATTACGTATAATATGTTTTATAATTATTTATTTGTGGTGTCTGTGTTTTTTTTTTGTACGCTTCTCTAACTGGTCAACTGACAAAATGATGCATTGTGTTTGTTTAAATTTGTTTTTTGATCGATAACGTAGTTAAGTAGTGTTTTCATATACAGTTGACGTATACCTAGTACATCAAATATGTTGAATATTTGTATTGTCTATCAATCTATGTTTTTAACGTATTGCCTTTAAGATGATTTTCTTTGCAGTTTCCATATGACCAATTGCTGAGTTTCTTGCTCCTTCCCAAACGATTCCGAATTCTATATATCGTATTGATCTGTTTCAGTAAATCTATGTTTTTTTTACGTATCACCGTTGAGATGATTTTCTGTGCAGTTTCCAAAAGACCGATAGCTTAGTTTGTTGTTATGGATTGACAAAGTGCAAAATATAGTTTTTTATTGTAACAGCAAAACATACTTATACCTGAGGAGATCAATATGTTGTAGAACAGGTAAATAATTCTATAATATCTATCATCTATGGTTATTTATGGTTGTTAACAGCTTATTTTGACAGCTCCCGTTTGAAACATTAAAAAATATTATTTTTACATAAACATACATGCGAACAAGTGAAGTTTTGTTAGTGTTCAATAAATAATTACCACATGGTACAATCGATCAATCCAACTGTCCGTACATTGTCTACATTGTGAACATAAAGAAACAAGTCCATTGTGAACATACAGTAAAGCAGTTCTGCGTACCATCAACAATAATGCTTTTTAATGAAATAAATTAAAACACTTTACTAACTAATTAGTTTAATACTTCATAATTAGTATTAGTACAATTATGTCCTGATGAAGAGAACATCGTTCTCGAAACATATCGATTTTTAAAAAATAAAGATTATTGTGGTAAAAACAAAGTGTTTTAATTTATTTCATTATTAAAATGGTTCCAAAAAGAGAATTTGCAAAATTTGAAGAAATAATACTTACATTACGGTTACTAAAATTTTGTGTGGGGTATTATTGAACACACAACAACAATGCCACTAGAAAACACTCGCTCGAAATCAAAAAATAATATCATTACATCACCGAGTCCCTTGCCAATGAAGATTGATCAGACTCTTTTTGATTATATAGACAGCAATTTTTCTGACTTTAAAAAATAAATCTTCAAAAAAATTGAACAAGAGACGGCTGAAACAAAAAAGCTACCGATTTCATTGCATGCAAATACGATGAAATACTAGCCAAATTAAATGACCTGGTAGGTATGAAAACAGAAGTTGAAAAAATTAAAAAAGACCTCTCTAGAATAAACCATATGGATATTAGGCTTGCTGAATTAGAGCAAAATAACTTGTCGAACCAAATCGAAATCTCTGGAGTAGATGAAAATAAAAACCTAAACCCGGTTGAAATGGTAAAGAACATTTCCAAGAAGCTAGGCATTGAAATCACTAATGAAGACTTTTCAGACATTTATCGCGTTCCTGACCATCGTGTTTTCCTAGAAAAATAATGATTAAATTCAACAATTCCAGCATTCAAACTCGACTTAACTTCCTTGCAGCTAAGAAGCTAAGCTCTAAGTATTAATCGAGGATATTATCAAAGAAATAGACTCACTGAAAGAGAGGACATCACCTGGATATGACAAAATTCCAAGCCAACTATTAAAATAGCTGAAATCTCATATAATGAATATAATAAATCTTAAATTTCTAATCAATAAGAGCTTCACTCAAGGTTGTTTCCCTAAAGCAAGGTATTATCACTCCAATTTTTAAAGGTGGAAAAAAAACTGAAATTAGCAATTATAGACCAATTTGTGTTCTAAGTGCACTCTTAAAAAATGTTGAAGGACTACTAAGAGATCAACTGACTACTTACCTTGACTCTAGTAAAATATTATCAGCAAACCAGTTTGGTTTTCGCAAAAACTTATCAACCTCAGATGTCATCGCCAACGTTACAGACTTCATAATAAGTAATGTAGATAGAGAAAATAAATGATTAGCAATTTTCCTAGATCTTGCAAAGGCGATTGAGACTGTGAATCATAAAATACTTTAGGATAAACTTAGAAGGATAGGATTATCAGACTTAATCTTGCAATTATTCTGTAGTTATCTAACATTTTTTTTTTTTTTTTATAAATTTAATTTAGATTAAATTTGATAATATTATTATTAAGTTCTGCAAGTGTTTTAGTATTTTTTTTTTTTTTATTTTTTTTTTTTATATTTCTTGCAGAACTTAATAATAATATTATCAAATTTAATCTAAATTAAATTTATAAAAAAATTAAATGGAGTTCTACGAATTAAACACAAAAACAATAAAAATAAATAAAAAAAGTTATCTAACAGATCGAACGCAATGCGTTAAAATAAATAGTACATATAGTCATCCTGAAAAAACAGTCTGCGGCGTCCCACAAGGTAGCATCTTAGGACCCTCATTATTCTCAATATATATTAATGATCTATGCAACCCACAAATTTATGGACAAGTCACAACTTTTTCCGATGATACTTTTTTGCTATTTTACGCTAAATCTTGGGATGAAGTCTGTAAAACGGCAGAAAATCGGCTTCGTACTGTTAAAAATTGGTTAGATGCTCACATATTAACCCTGAATACAGACAAAACAAAAAATTTAACATTTCACATATTAAATAAGATATTACCGTCTCAACAAAGCCACAAACTGCATAGCTGCAACCCCGTAATAACCCCATGTACTTGTCTTCTATAGTTGGTAGAAGAGTTATAATTAATAGAGTTGATAGTATTAAATATCTTGGTATTCAAATAGACAATCTTCTTAAATGGAATGTACATGTTGCAAACCTAAAGACAAAACTGAGGAAACTCATCTATTTCTTTAAAAATGTTAGGGATATTTTAAATAGAAAACAACTGAAACAAGTTTACTGTGCTCTTGTTCAATCGTCTCTTGAATATGGTATTATCAGTTGGGGTAGTGCCACACATACTTGCATGGAGCCATTAGCAAAGATTCAAAAAATAATTCTGAATGTTATTCTAAAAGTCCCATTAAGAACGAATACTGATTTTATGTTTAAGACACTAAATTCTAAACCTGAAAAAATTATATTCAAAAACTATCCTGCTTCATCAATTTAAAAATACCCGTATGTATGAAGAACGAACAAGCACTAGAGCAATGAGACATTCACATGTAAAATCTTTTAACATCCCAGTTTGTCAAACCTCCTATGGACAAAAAAGCTTTAAATACAATGCTATTAAACTATTCAATTCTCTACCTATTGACATTAGAAACACACAAACCAAAACTTTCTTTAAAATTAAAATCATTGATTACCTCCAATAAAAATATACATTAGTAGTATTTCATAATATATTCAAAAATTGTGCCTACTGCGTATATATATGTATAGTATGCCTTTTGGTCAAACTGAAATTTTATTAATTAATTACTCACAATTACTTTCATCTTTTACATTTATTCTTGAATTGTATAATTAGAAAAAAAAAATTACTGATATTATTTTATCGGGCATTTTCTCAATATAGTGTAAACTAAAACCTAGTTAACAACCACTCTGTAAATTGCCATCTCAACACAGGCGTTACGTACCTAGTGAGATGGGCAATACGTTACTATTGTAACTAAATCTAATATTAAAATAAAATAAATATATATAAATAATAATAAAAATTAATGTTCGTTTCATCAATAAGCCCATAACAACAGAAGCATTTCTGAGTAACCTGATAAAATCGACGTAGAAAGTTATAATATCGGTCGAAAGAAGCCACGTATACCATGAGATATGATTCGCAATAAATAAAGTAGGTCTGGTTTATTGTAGGAATCGTTTAATTGTTGGAGTTAGGCCAAGGGGGGATAACGTAGTACGGCTTTATTTCGTGATTAATTTCACGTATTTCATACGATTCTTCCAGTTTATCCCGCGAAAGGAAAATGATATTTCATCATCGTATCTGATAAAAGCGATATTATTTAATAATACTTACGAAATTCTATGGAAGACGATGATTGATGTGAGTCGTGATTTAGCGGTTTGGATATTATGGTTTCATTCCGGTTGTCAATGATTCAATTCTTTTCTAAAATCAAAGAAACTCGGACAATTTCGTATACCTAACAACAACGTCAACAATTGTTACAATCAATCTAACCTATCCACACCAAACCAAACGCAACACAATTTAATTATCATGTATACTTTTCAATTTTCAAGAGGGCGCAAAACATTTATTGAATAACCAACGCGTCTGTCGTAGGTCACTCAAGAGTGTCCGTGTTCATCGGGTGAGGTATGTTTAGGAAGCGCCTGATCGGCTTCGTGGCATTATACAGATGTCACCCGTGACAGGTAAAAACATAATTTAAAAAAAAACAGCGCCACTGTTGATTGTAAAATAATCACGTTCTATTGTTTCTCTATTTGTACAGACAGACGGCCACATCAACACGTGGCCGGTTACAGTTAATTATTCACATAAGTTCCTTACAAGTTTTTTTTCTGAATATATCAATTTTTGGTCTTAAGGTAGGTGGACATATTTAATATTGTTTTATTGCTATGGAAAATTTATATTTTTGTACAGCCTATCGCGCTATTTCTCCTTCCTCGCGTAAGAATGTTTTCATCGAAGTTGATGTTGGATAACGCGTAAGCTTTTAGCGTCACAAACGGGTCAGAGAAAATAACGTTTTTCTTTTATTTGCATTGTACGCCCGTTTTCCTGGTATAAGCACGAATGCTAAACACTAAATAGCTATTTACACAGAAGAAGCATACTTACCGCAGACGTTCTATCCTCCACTTTAGCAGGTATGCTTGACTTGCACAATATAAAACGTTTATACTTGAAATCACAGATGCAGCGTAAAATTGTTTATCTTCTGCAGGTGTCACTTTAGATAACTATTTTAACTTAATATGGCGATTTCATCGAACTAACTAACTGCGACTACAGACACTCTCGAGGCAAGGATCTGAACATGTGTCAAAATGCCAGCTCTACCATTGGTGCAAAACAGTTCAAACTCCACCGGGAACCAATGGCGTAGCTGATACCGAAACAGTGTTCTCGATCATCCAGTAGAATTATACGTTTTCGTTGATTTGTGGAGCCCCACTTTTGGTAGATACTATAAATTTTACAGTGAGACTCATACACTGATATTAGATACTAATTGGAGATTAGATGCCTTATTTGAAACCAGCTGTATCCCGCCTCGAGTTGCTGTTGCTCAGTCTGTCTGTGCAGATAGAGAAACAATAGAAACGTGTATTGCTTTTACGTCTATCAGAGTTGACCTACACACCATTCAAACATTCAAGTTTGGATGGTGTTGACCCCATTAAAAGAATTATAATATTTTAACCCCAACACATAAAAAATAATGCATTAGAAACATGTTTCAGTTTGTAAACATACCCAGGGTCGGCGATTTGCTCGCCTCTCCCCTGCAATTGCCTAGAATTTGTATGCAATTCTAATTTGTTTTGACTTGCAAATGAAATTAAAAAGACTATACATGTGCGAAGTAGAAAAAGCTGTTAGTTCATTCAAGACAGCGAAGATATTTACATAAATAATTATACGAAACAGAGTTAACTGAAACAGTGGATAATACTCGAAGCTAACTGAATTTAAAGTGAAACATTGTAGGTCTAAATAATTCATTTTGATGGTGGTTTGGGAGTTTGCTGGGAAGCCATTGATAATTTGAATTCAATGGCTCAATTACTATGAAATGTTTTGTTAAATTATTGTTATTAAAATAAACTGTTGCCGAGCAGAGCCGGTGCGCAGAATTTGGGTGCCAGGGGCGTTTAAAACGTGCCCTAATAATTCAAAGCAATTTGGTTCAACAACTTTCAAAAACAGTGTTCTGAACAGTGAATGTATGCAAAGAGGAAGTTCTGGGAAGGTAAAAGTATGAGGGACGGGTAGTAATCTGGGGTTCAATTAGTCCAGGAGTGTAGGACGTATGAATCCATCCCCCTCACTGTGGAGCAAGGGGATGGGTCGTGAGTCCTGAGAAGTCAAAAGAACCAGTCTCTCCCAATCGAGCCTGTCACGCCGTAGTTGGGAAAACGCATTCACCTCCAAGACCTACAGAAACCTCACCCCATAGACCCAGGCACCCCCGCTAAGTAATCAAACGTAGCAAACCACTCGGAGTGGCCTACGACAATGGCCAATGGCCTTCCAATAAATGATACCCGCCTCCCGAATTGTGATATAGAATTTATTGGTCCTATATTTCCATAAAAACTATGTTTCACCACGATTACGAAATTCAAATAGAATGGCGATATACAATTCCAGGTAAGTGTAAGAGAGACAGATTGAGTGCTAAATGGTCTATAACCAAAAGGTACTAAGTCAGTGGCACATTTGTTTCCAATCAAATTTATAAGGAAGGCACGTCTAGTTTTCTATTTTATGGCCTAAGGCGAACTATAAACTAACAATAGCATTTTTATGCATTTTTTAAATAATCTGGGGATTCCGTTATTACTTACTTACCGTTTTGTTCAAATAGTTTAAACAACTTGCCATACATTACTGTCATTACTATTCATCAAATCACGCAACGTTTATTTTGGATTTATAATGAAGATGACAAAATCCATACAAGATTTTTAAAAGTTTCAATGCAATTTATTTGAAATCGTTACAATATTTTCCACTGTGAAATTCTATCGTTTCATCTAGACTGGAAACTGTACGCACCTCCGTTATGTAACGTTATATCTCCGTTAGGTAATATGTATGATTATTTTTTATTTAAACATTAACAGTACATTTTACAACAAGTGATAAAGTAATTAATATTAAAAGATACATGGATAATGTAGGTACTTATCACGTATGTTTATACAATTTCTAAGTAAATTCGTTTAGGATAATTTTTTTTCTTAATCCTTAAACGATATACGTATGAGTAATAATGACAAAAATAATAAAAGGGAAGAAAGTGTGTGGAGAGATATCGAAAAAAATAATGATTACAAGTTATTAAAATTATTTTTACGGTGCATTAAAATAATAAATTAGTTTTGTATGTAATGTAGAAATAAACATGAAAAATTTCTAAGTGTAATAATTTTTCGTAGAGGGTAAAAGTAATGATGGTAAGAGTAGATAATTGGTGAGTTATTTACTGCTTTAGTATTGTTGGCTTCTGTATGAAGAAGCGTAGTGTGCCTGGTCCTCGATTCTCAACGAAGTCATTCCATTTGACTCATTCGTCGTTCGAGTGGAATGACTTTTGACGTTTGGCGTATATAATGTAGACGAGACTCAAGAATAAGAATGTCGATCAATGTTTGTACATTGCAAGCGGCCTGGATTGGAGAATCTATACCCTGGTATGCCTCATTAAAACATTTAAACCAATGACAGATAGCAATTTGGGACAATCTATTATATTATTAAGCATATTGTGATATATATTATATGTTACTTATAAACAAAATTCCATTAATTGTTTGTTACAGAGTTACCAGTTACTAAATTTAATTACAAAAGTATCTTCACCCAAAAATAAAACACACAACCCCTAGAACTGCCATCAATCACATTTTAACTTGATTGGAATAGTTGCGACTTCTTGTTGTTCACGTCTCCTGCAGGCTTAAGATATGCATTAAGTAAATATAGTGCGAAGTTAGTAAGTAATTAACTCACCGACGTTCCGCAATTCCGCCGGTCTGGCAGCACTGTAGCTGTGGCACTTGTAGCCAACTTCGCGGATATCGGCGCCGCCATCTTGACGCGAAGACCGGAAAAGGCGCGAAACTTCACCGCCTTTTTTCCTGCAAACGAAAATAGACAACATGTTTTTTATTCGATCGATGGTGCTATTGGAAATGGAATATTTATTTGAATAAAATAAATCGTTACAAATTTCTTCCATATGTGGCATAAATTTTTTATGTGAAACCCGCACGTGAGTTCCAACTGTACAGAATCAGTGAGAATACGGTGCCTCTGTTTTTTGTGAGGCTAAAAGAGAAGGTAAGGAAATGGGAAAGGGAAGGTTGGGAAGTACCTGGAGGTCTAGAACGGGCGATAGATAAAGCTTCATGTCAATACGAGTATGGTTAGTAAACATTCCCTAGCACGGTCAACAATTGATAAGAAATTCTGACCAAAAAAGCCCGCCAATACTCCTTGGCTGTCAGTTAAATTTGGCTGTCTGTTGATATACCCAACTTTTTTTGATAATATCGTTATTTATGCATAGTAACTGGTTAATTTATGAACGTAGGCAGATTAACGAAGCTCGTAAGAATGTAAGTCATCATTTAGGCGATCAATTAAATCCGTTCAAACTTGGAGAGACAAAATTCAGACACTTGTATCGTATATCTTGAATTATGGCTAAATATCTCATTGCCAATTAACTCGGTTGTGAATAAAGACCTAATTAACTAATTAATTTCCTTCTTTATGCCAAAAAGTAAATAGGAACTGCCAATGCACAATTAGGTTAGTATTTCAATTCGAAATTCCCAATTTATTCCAAAATTTTAAGTAAACGTATGATGTTTGATGATTCGGAATGTCAAATTACTTTAGTGTTGCCAGTATAAATCTATTACTTTACAATATCGCATTAATAGGCGGAACTACTGATGATTTTGTAGGGATTTAGGCAACTAATATCGGTAATGCAAATCAATACACGCTGGCAATACTGGCAGCTTGCAAATGATTTAACGTCAGACGTCTACGTAAAAGTAATAAATTGACTATGTCTAATTTAAATAATATCTTGAATGTACATTGTACATTGGCAGTCCACATGCACTTTTTGATACTAAAAAGGGAGTTAGTTTATGTTAATTAGTTCATGAGGTCTTTAGTTATGACCAACATTTTTTTTCCTTCAAGGTGAAACGGAATCAATTGACCGCTTTTCGATACTCCGTGGATCGTGTATATGATTTTTTTCAACTTAAGAGCTTCGTTAGTTCACCTTCATTCATTAATTAGCCCGTTATTTTGCACAACGAACGACATTATCCAAAAAAATCGTTTATATTGGCTTTTGTCTACCGACTGTAAGAATCATATTTGAAGCAATATTTCGAATTTCAACGTTAGTCTTCCACATGGGCTTATTCTGAAAAAAAAACTAATCTTAAACCACCAAATGTATAATTTATCATTTTAACGGAAACCTGTATATGCTACTCACTTGATTTTATAATGTGATTTGGTGAGGCTGGTGGAATCAAAGAGAAAAATCTATATTGTTAATTTCGCAGTTTCCGCAGAAAATCTTCAATTAAAGGTTCAAAACACAATACCGAAAATTCTTTGTTTTTCTTTTCAAGAAAACTCCCATTAATATCGCTGCTATATTATAACGCTTTGTTTCAATGTATTGCGTCTTTTATTATTCTCAGCGTTTTCTTTTTCCACAAAGCGAGAACTGATATTATTATTTAAATTTGATGTCTTCCAGACTATTGAATATTAAATGAAAATATTTTCAAACCATTGACTTTTAACTGTCTCTCCTGAAGTCAAACCTTGAATTGTTCACTATCTAACCATTCTATTATTTTTATAAAAGAGGATCCCTTAATAATGTATTCTAAAAGTTATTTTTCGGAAGCTCCCCTAATAAGGACCATTTAAGCAAATTCAGATCGTAAAGGCCAGTCACGTCGTCAGTAGAAGCTGTACAAACATTTTAAAATAAAATAATTCTCTTTTTTCACCTCGCTGATGAAATTTTATCTCAGTATGCTAATCATTTCTAAGCTAAATTACAAACGAAAACAATTAAATGTTCTCTAATTAAAAAAAAAATCATTTATTTCACGGAAATTATTGTTCGGTATATGCAGAAATTAATTAATAAATTAATGGAGCTTGAGCCTTGAATCCCGAAGAAGGTAATTATTTTAAATCGCCTTTGAAACAAATTTAGCGAAAATTAGGAGAGATTGAAAGGCTGATAGAGATATTGAAAGAAGGCTAAATGTAGGAAATTCCATTAATGAAGGACTAAATGCGGTTAGCGCTCACAAAATAAAATGTCCAATGAAGTGAAGCTAGGGGTCCACAATGGAAAGCTGGTACTTGTCCTAATGATCACAGTGAGGCATGGAACTGGCAGAGGGAGGACGAAATAAGATCCCTGAAGCTTATGCCTGATAAAACAATCTACGATCGTGTGAGAAATGATGAGATTCGCAAAAAATGCACGGATGATGTAAGTTTAATGAGTTAGATTAAGAAAAGGAATTTTAGATGATTTGGGTATGTAGAACAAATGATAGAAGAAATGAGAATATATGACGCGAATGTAAATAGTAGAAGAAATCGGAGACAACACTATTAACACTTTAACCGCGGGAAGGGTATTTTAACCGTTTCACTGGATTATCGGTTAACCTCGGAATGGTATTTTTACCCTTTTTTACTATTCATCGTAAAATGTGGATAGTTAACATTTACGCATAACTTGGGTACGTTTTGATCTCGTTTCAAAGTACACACTTAGTTTGACTATCTCCGTGACCGAGCGGTTGAGATCCTTGGATATGGATCCAGGAATCGCCGGTTCAAATTTTGGCATGCAAAAAAAAGAATTGATTAATATGTATTATTTCACAATATTTCAAAGGCTCGAAATAAGAAGTTCGTAATAAGTTATTTAAATTTCTGAGAAAGGAAAAAATAAAAATAAATAAAAAAAATTTAATTTAAAAAACATTTTTTTAAATGTTCTATCTCTTTGCAAATTTATTTTTTACGTTCTGGTTCCAGTTTAAGATGGTGGCCGTTTTAATGGTTCAGTAAATATCCTTTATTCAAATGTGATCGATCGTAGAATTATTGTTGTGTTTATTAATTAAGTAGGTAGATATTTGTCTACCTAATTATAAATCTAATGATTTCAGAGGAAATTTTGGTTTTGAAAGAGAAAATTTGAAACATAATTTAATGTACGCTAGGTCTACTGTTCACAGAACTACTGGTTTATTTATTTTATTTAACATTTCATATTATCAGTTTGATTACACTTAAAAAAACCTCTTTGGTTAGCCCTGGTTCGTTTGGTTGTAGTGATGTCCGGCAACATTTATTGAGAGTTCTATTTCACACTTTAAACAACATTTCCACCATAAGTCATTAAAATGTATGATGTGGTTGGTACATGTGCGAAAATAAGACAAAACACGAAACGGCTTTTTCATATACTAAGTTTCGTATATTTACTGCTGTAATGTAATCCAGTTTCAGGGAAATGCGTATATGTTCACTTGTGTACGTAATTGCCACCAAAATGAATAATAGCGATAGAATACATTGTCATCAACAATGAGTCTCTCTGTTCAGTTTCAACTGAATCGGATGCCGCGAAGTGGGTTAATTTGTGGGTTAAGATTTGCATTAATTCATTACCGAAAAGAAATAGATAAACATTCTAAAAGGTGTATTGAAACTCAAGAAAAGTCGTACCTATTGGTTCTTTCGTAGAACGAATTCAATCATCAAAATAAACAAGTACGTAATTATTATTCCGATTAATTTCGCATAAATAGACCACCAATTGTGCGGGTAGCTTTTTTCTTTAACTAATAACATAATATCACAAATTGAACTTTAAATCAACATTTTCAATGATAAAAATAAATTCTTGTACTTTTTTATAATGCCTCAAATCCATATCTACGGAGTCTGGAAGCTCGTGGTAAAAACAGAAGAACAAAAAAATTACGTTATCCTTAAAAATTCTCAGGAGATGAAATTTTTGCATAAATTCTCATGTGCTCGTCGTAAACTGTGGAAAAAGTAAGTTCCTTCACTCATTTTTATTCGTATTTCAGAGGAAGGAGAAAAATGAAATGAACATCCACGTAATTATATATTATTTTCTCAATCGGAATTCAATTCAATGCAATTTGTTTATTCCTTTAAAAACATTACAAAATTACATTTTAATTCGTTTTTAAGTACATTTGTAAAATGGTATTACACAATAAATAAGCGCTGTATCAACTATACCAGCATCAATAGAGCTTGCCTTTTAAAAGCAGCTTCACCTTCAGCTAAATATGTCGATATCCGAATTGATTCTGTTCAACAGCAAGACTGCTCTCCCCACCGGCATGAGCATTTCAAGTTAGTCATGCAGGCCGGGAGATAAAACAGTCTATGCTTTCGGTGACGGAGATAACCATCAGGAACATAGAGACTAATACTCTCGACTAATAATCAACGAATCCCTTCTGAACCGTAGATGGTTCATACCCTAACAAGCCCAAGAGAGTTCAATCCCCAAGCCAGTAGGATAGAGCCACGGGTAGTAGCCATACTCCCTCAGGTAGAGGAATCTCAGAGATTTATTCTGCACTCTCTCCAACATGGGGGAATACTTCACCTGATGTGGGCTCAAACCACCGACCCAATCTCAAGCCTACTCCTAACCAACGCAATGTATAGCACTGTGAGAACCCGGTTGTCTCTAAAATTCCTCGCAGTATTGCGTAGGACGAAGCCCAACATTTTCATTGAAGCACTACACGTCATTTCGATATGAGCATAAAATGTCAGCCTATCAAATATGATGCCAAGATATTTCATAGTGGAGACACGTTTTAAACTGAGGACGGAATTGAGAAACAAATGAAGTCTAGAAAAATATTTGACCCAGAGGTTGGCAACCATCTGTCAATTCTTTAATTTAATTCGGTATTTAATCATCCAAATATTACTATTATTATTAACTATTCGTCTCCTAGGCCGCAGACGACCTTCGTTGTCAAGGGATAAGGCTCCCGACTAGCAAGCCAAATGTTGCGAGCTTAAATTCCGGGGTGCGCAAGTAAAAATTATTTGAATAATTTGTGTTACTTCACAATTTATTCAATTAAAATAACAAATAGTATACTTGCGGCACGTTCCAGAGTGGAAGATACTCTCAGTAATCCTGTTCAAATGTAACAATTCCAGGACTGAGCATTTCAAATACTTGCTAATACCTAGTAGATTACATGAAGTGATAGGTACGCAGATGTAGCGGATCTGTTCAATCGCACAGAAGCTAGGTACAAAAAGGCTTTAATATCGTATCTTAAATCATTATTTATTAAACCTAATTCTAATTGTACTTGTTTATAATATTTTGTATGTAATTGTATCTCCTTCTAGTATTAATGTATTAAGTTTATACTTTCTGTCGTCCTTTTATGATCAAATGCCACAGTTAATATATTATTACTAGTGTTTGATTATACTTGTATTCTGTGACATGTAATTATTGTGTTTGGTAAACTTATTTATTATTTATTTATTTATTTATTATTTTATTTACGCCCTAATGGGCTTTTACATGAAAATATACATTTACATTGATTACAATAATTGAACATAAGAAGATAAATGGAGTTAATTGTAAGAAAGCAACACATATAATAAAATTTTGTGCAAATTAGCAAAACACTAATAAGATGGATTCAATATAAAATATACCCAAGCATGAAATAGTAAGTAAAAGAAAGTTCAACATAAAAAGTAAGTAAGTGGGTGTGTTTAAACCCAGTATTAATTGTGAGTTTAACAAATCGATAAACCAATATAAATTAGAGTGTAACTTACTCGTGAGGTAAAGAACATTATAACAGAGATTTAAAAAAAAAAAAAAAAAAAAAAATAACAAAATAAGAGTTGCACCTGTAAAAAGCAAAAACTAATAGAATTTAGCAATAATCTTATACCGTAGATATTATACAAATAAATATCGCCCTGGTTTAAGTCCACCATTCAGGATTGAAACAATGCTTGAAATGGCTTTAGCAGTGTTTGGTGACCAGATCTGAAGAACAAGGTACCTTCCCCTTTCCCATCTCCTTTCCCTCCTCACTACTTTTAGCCTCTCAAACATGGAAGTAAGAACCAGGTAGAAGAAGTAAGGTTCTTACTTCCATGCTCACAGGATACCCTATTGGGGATATCATTTTCTCACTGGCTACAGACGGTTAGGAGCAGTTGGGACTATTGTGCCATATTCACAACAGCAAAAAAAGAAACATGTAAAACACAATAAACTATAACCGGTTTACTCTTCACACTAACTCTTGACTATTGCAGATTCCTCTGCAAATGGGTTGCAGTCTTAGGTGTACAAACGTCCGGTGGAAATGCCGTCTATTCCACCGGTATTTTAATTGCAGTGAAAATATTTAATGGCCTTTGTGTTTTATCTATCTTACGACATGGGTCTTTTCAAGACCTAGGTTCCCTCCTACTTTTCCTCAAAAGACTCACCCCAAAGATTACGTAGTTCCTGAATGAATTTATATTCCTCGGGTCGTTCTGTTTGGATCCAATATAATATTTATGCATATAATATATATAGTTTTAAATTGATAACGAATTATTATAAACAATATTAAATTACAATAAAAGATATAAATTTGTTTTAGACCACTTTAATTTTAATTGTACTCTACCGGTTTCGGAAGCACCCTTCCTTCGTCAGGAGAATATTAAAACTAACCTATGATACAAAATATTTACAGATATATACACAAAAAATATAATTTAGGTGTTTGAGTGGGAGGTTAACAAAGGGGGACGGGTAATTGGGGGAATTCCAGCAATAACAGAGCGGTTTACTGGAAATATATCTAGAATGGGACTAAACGATAAATTAATTTGGTTATTCAATATACTATCGTTATTATTTATGGAATTTTTGATTTCAAGAGCTTCTAAGTTATCCAATCTCTTGCTTTTATTATTACGGTGAAGAATTTTAACCCGTGTGTCCTTATTAAAAGTATGATTAGTGGAAATAAAATGATTGGCAAACTCTGAAAAATTATTGTTATTTAAACATCTTAAATGTTCCGTGATTCTAATATTTATATTTCTGGTTGTCTTACCTATGTAGAATGATGGACAGTCATTGCAACATAGTTGGTAAATGCCTGAGTGGCTCAATTTACGATCTTTATCTTTAGTGTTTTTTAATAATTTACCTAAGGTGTTATCATATAGAACGCGGGCTTAATGTGGGAAGGTAATTTTTTTGTACTAACTGAAGAAAAAATGGAAATATATAAGAATTTACGCCATTGAAAGGGATTTGTGATTTTATTATTAGTTTCAGTTGTACCAAATAAAAAATTATTAGTTGAAATGAGCTAAGTTTCTTATTCAGGATTTAATCAATTAAGTGTTTTTGGAGTAACCATTATTAAGAGCAATTTTTTTAATTTTAGATAGTTCAATTGTGAAATCAACAGATGATAAGGGGATTTTTACTAGTCGGTGTACCATCGAATGATAGGCAGAATGTTTATGTGTTACCGGATGGTTTGACGTGCTATGTATGATTGTATCCGTGTATGTGGATTTACGATAAATGTTTAAATCAATTTTATTATTTACTGAAGTTAGCGTTAAATCTAAAAAATTAATCGATGCATTACTGCTTATCTCTAAAGTGAATTGGATATTTTTATGGAATGAATTTATAAGAAGAAGGAATTTAGTTAGTTGCCGCTCTGTCCCAGTCCAAATACAGAAGATATCGTCAACGTATCTCTTCCAGGATATTCTTTCTTCAAAAGTTCCGATTTACAATTAAAAATCTTATTTTCTAGGTTATTCAAAAAAATGTCTGCTAACAGGGGACTCGTTGGACTACCCATGTGTAACCCTTGATTCTGTTGGTAGACACTGTTGTTATATTGGAAATAGTTTTGGTTAAGGCACATATTTAATAGACGAAACAGGTCATCAATCAAATCTTTATCCAAATAAGAGGAATTTAGAATATCTGTAATTATTTCTTTACAATCAGTTGTTGGAACATTTGGAAACAAATTAACCACATCAAAAGAAATTAATTTAGCATTATTAATATAAAATATTAATTATTATTTATTTAATTAATATTAATTATTAATTTGGCTCTGTTATTGCTGGAATTCCCCCAATTACCCGTCCCCCTTTGTTAACCTCCCACTCAAACACCTAAATTATATTTTTTGTGTATATATCTGTAAATATTTTGTATCATAGGTTAGTTTTAATATTCTCCTGACGAAGGAAGGGTGCTTCCGAAACCGGTAGAGTACAATTAAAATTAAAGTGGTCTAAAACAAATTTATATATTTTATTGTAAATTATGACGAGCCACAAAGTAAATGCTTATTACAAATATGTAATATTAAATTAGCCTGAAATACGTACATAAATTGAAAAAATCTTTCGAGAAAAAATAAATGCCGCTGATGGGAATCGAACTAGCAGCCTTCCGATTGCCGGTCGCGTTCACTAGCCACTATGCTACGTCGGCTTATTTTACTGCTGGTTTGCTTTCCGTCGGGGCATTTATTTTTTCTCGGAAGATTTTTTCAATATATATGTGTTTCAGGACAATAACTATTGTTTATAATAATCTTTTATCCTTTGTGCTTAACATAAAATACCTAAATTTGCAAATATTTATCTTTATAAAACTAATATTAAATTTGTAGTTTTTCTCGCGATTTTCTAAACAGCATGTACTGTACAATGTATGGAATAAGATCTATTTGATGTTTGTTTTCATGAATCCTATTCTAAGAATTCAGCGGCAATTGATACGTTGATTTAATAACTCTATTATTAAATTAGTTCAAAATATGATTGATAACTATCAATTAGTTATAGCATTGTATCATTACTTCAGAGCGAGGTTCGCTGGTGGGCGGGAAATCCTTCGTTAATTGGCTATTTATTAGTCCTTGTAGTTTATGTTTCAAGATGTGTACTTGTACAGATATAAGATCATTAAAAGTATATACAATCACGCGCCACTTGAAGAAATTCGCTTCAATTCTGTTGATTTGATTTGATACCTTCTTCTAAATTCTTACCTTGGTTCTGTGCTTATGTGTATATCCCTGTCTGTTTCCTTTTTTGTTTCTTCTTGTTTGTTCTACTTAACCTCCCTTTTTCTATTTGTGTACTGTTTTGTATGTGAAACCTGTAATAATGATATTTTTCTATTTTTGTACTGTTTCGAATGTGAAACTTATAATTTTGATATCAAAATACCAATGTAAAATTATAGGTACCTACTAACTCCCACCACAATTGTAAGTTCCAGTCGTCCTAAATTGAGTTTTGTAACTTATCGGGATTGCTCTAGCAAAAAATAAAAATATTTTAAAAATTTCAAAAATAAAAATATTTGAGTGGTGTCAAAAAAGCGTTTGCGTTTTTTATTTAAATTACACATGTGCTTATATTATTTAAGGCTATTTACCATTTTCAATGTAATAGAATCAATTATACGATTTCTTAAAGAGAAACAGTTAAATAACATTCAAGTTAATTCTGTAAGATATCAGAATAACATTGATTAAACTAAGTTATTCCTAGATAGTGTTAATTTCTGGAAATTTAATCAGCTTTAAGTATATTAAAAATATTCCAAAATGTTCACAAATTTCAGCTAAAGTTGAATAAACCTCACAGTCTTTTATTTAAATTAAATTAAAAAAATATATCTCAGGCGACGACAATATATATTTATTAATGCTTTCTCAGGTTGAATTAAATTAGGTATTCCAAGACCATTTTATGAATGCAATAAAGGGCAACGCAAACTAAGACATTTTATGAAACAAGGTGGAGTGTTTAATATTAGTACGTAATATTGATACACAAGAAAACCGTCGCACGAACCACTTCTCATAAGCCACTGACATTAAAAAAAACTATCCCCTACTTAAAATCATGAAAACTTGTACAGATTTGATTTTAATTTAAGTACCTGCATATATTATTGTACTGGTGGTCATTTTAATATGGGTACTGCACAGCTGATAAACAGAGTTAGGAATGCTTTGGAGGATGTTTCAAGGCAAGGGCACCAAAGTTAATTAAAATAACGATTTATTTAGTACTATTTTATAGGGCAACTGGATCCAAATAGAGTCATGTAGGGAAATTAGGTGATGGTTAGATCATTATTTTTAAACTTGGAAGTGGTCCAGGATTTCTGCACAAACTATTTTATCTATTTTTAATAATGAAAAGATTGTATTTTTTGTTAAAATTAGCTGTGAGGAAATCCATCAGGGTCTGTGTCTATTTTTGGGGGTGCTGTGTGGGTGGTATTTTTAGGAAAAAAATTATAAGAAGTTCTTGGAAGGAAAAAGGTATGAGGGGTGAGTAGGAATCTGGGGGTCAAAGTATCCTGGAGTGACGGATCCATAAATCCATCCTCGCCACTGCGGTGCAAGGCTATGGGTCGATAAAGTCCGGCTGGTGAGGCCCGAGGGTCTCCCTCAACCAATCTATCCCGATTTAGTAGTTGGGCAAACGCATTCGCCGCCAAGTCCTAGACAATCCTCACCACATGAACCCGGACACCCCTGCTAATTAAAAAAAAGTAGCGAACCACTTGGGGTGACCTACGACAGAGATGTTATCCAATAAATCATTCCGCCTCCCAAATTGAACTAATGATGATGATGATAATCTACTCACCTTATACATAACTAAAACGAAATATATAACGTTTAGTCTTAATATTCCGAGTCAGCCTTCAATCAATCATACACTAAAAATACACTATTGTAGAGATAACTCTAGTTGTCTGTGCAATCCACTAGAACGAGTAGATTCCATTAAATATTTGGTTGTAATAATTGACATTAAACTACGATGGGAAGATCACGTAATAAATGTTACAAACCGTATACGGAAACTGGCATATATCTTCAGGTCATTACGAAATATTCTACATAAAAATACACTAAAAACGGTATACTTTTCTTTATGCCAATCAATTATATCTTACGGTATAGTAGTCTGGGGAGGATGCTCTAACACGATATTAGATCCATTAATTAAAGCTCAAAAATTGATAATGCGGACTATTTACAAAGTACACTATATTCACCCCACGAAGGACTTATTTAACGACTTCAAAGTACTCAACATAAAATCCTTATACGTCAAAAACATATCCTCCTACTATAAATTCAAACATACGAAAAAAAATATTTTTGAATCGACCCATAATACAAGATATTCCAACAAATCCAATTATACTATTCCCCCAATAAAAACCTCAATGGCACAAAGACAATTTAACTTTCTTGCTCCAAAAATATTCAATAATTTAACGCTAGAAATAAAATCAATAGCCAAATACGACAGTTTCAGGAAAGCGTTAGTAGCCTATTCCAAGTACTCAGATAGAGGTGTATATACTGTATATATTGTTTATATGCGTGAGGATGCGTCAAATGGGTGTATGTATACATGTGTTGTTATATGTATATAGGTATGTCTGCTGCTATATACACATGGTGCTTGCATGCACACATATTAAAAATTATATATATATAATTATGTACATTTTTACAATCTAATGCTAATTTACTTATTTCTCCTTTCTAATTTCTATCTTCTACTTTTTATTACAATTTTTCCAAAATTTTAGCTTCATCTATAGTTACTAATTTCATATGTTTACACTAGATTTCATATTTCATACAAAGTAATTACACTCAATTGGTCACCATTAAAACAGGCAGCCGCCTAGTATGGTGATTCATTATATCTACTTTATGTAAATTTCAAAATAATGTAACATGTATAAAATAAAATTTAAAAAAAAGAAAATCTAAATGTAAGTATAAAAAATAATATAGCGTTTCACCTTCTGAGACGGCCTGTAGTTATTGTCTTCACAATGTTTGCAAGTTGGATTCACTCTCAATTGGATTCACTCTCAATTCTGCCATCGCCGACCGACAAAGTGACCAAGGAACGTATACGGACTAGAGCGGCTACCAAAATAATTGAAAGTCAACTCGTGGCTACCTCTTCAAGTTGCGCCCTCGCAAAGGAAACGGAAGTATCGGAATCAGCGTTGAATCCAGCTACAGAGCTTGAATGGATGGTTATTAAACGCAAAAAACGTCAACAGACAGCGAGGAATCTGACCGTCGGTGACTGTCAGATTACCTCCAATGTGAAAGTAGTTCCAAGGATCAGGAACATAATTATATCTAGGATTGAAAAGGATACTACAGTGGATCACATACGTGAGCATTTAGATGTGAATAAAATTACGGGTTGTGAAATACAAAAATTCGTCGCACATTTTTCAGGAATACGCTGCATTTCGATTTGGAGTAAAGGAGGAATTCTATGAAAAGCTCCTGCAGGAAGACTTGTGGCCCCGAGGAGTGCCTGTACGACACTACAGGTACTTTAAACCGCAAGAAACTACTGCGACACCGCAAACTGAATCTCACCAAGATAAGGAACCGAGTTCCCGGAAGTGACTAGTTGGCGATGATGATGTCACCCGTTAGTCTCTCTACTACCAGAATGTCCAAGGACTCAGGTCCAAAACGCAGGACTTCCTAATGAGCGTGCTAGGGCAAGAGACCGACACCATTGTAATTACAGAAACCTGGCTGTACAGTAGTGTATATAATGCACAGCTGTTCGATGAGCGCTATGAAGTACACATAAAAGACCGTCACACATGACAGACAAGAGGAGGAGGAGTACTGGTCGCCTTGCGGCAGAATAACGATGGACCTCGTGCCGATAGACTTCAACATCTCGGGACTGACGGAGAAAATATGTGGCTGAAAATTAATTAAAATGGATTGAAAATATACACATGTATTGTTTACATTTCACCGGCATCACCTGTTGAAAGGTATACTAGCCTCTGAAAATATTATCTCAAATCACAAATTACTAAATAACAAAAAATACTGCCAATAGGTGATTTTAATTTCTACTCGTGTTTAAATTTCAAAAACACTACTTCTGTATTTTCGTATATATTGGATTTGTTTCAAATGTCAAACAAAAACATTGTTTTAAATTCGAAAGGACGTTCATTAGATTTAATTGTGAGTAACTTTGATTTGAATGTGAGCAAGTCTATTTCTTCGCTAGTTAGCGAAGATCCTTACCATCCATCACTGGACGTTGAGTTTCTATATATAAAAAAAATGTAAAAATGAACCAGTTAATGATAATAATAAATTTGTGAGTAAAAAGCACGGGTGGAGATTCGAAAATGGAAATTTTAAACAGATTTATAATTACTTACAATCGCACGATTGGCAATTTTTCATGAATTTTAATAACTTTAATTTAGCCCTAGACTATTTCTATTCTACTATTTACAATTACTTCGATATGTGCTTCAAAAGGAAACGCATTCCGAGGACTGAAAGAAAATATCCTCAATGGTTTTCCAATGAAATTATTAGCGATATAAAGCTAAAGCTCAGACATTTTAGAAAATGGAAGAAAACTAGACTAGTAAGAGAACGTGAAATGTTTTGCTGTCTTAGAGCTAAAGTTAAACATAGTATGCAATTGGCCCATACCAATTACATTAACATCATTGAAAAAAACTTCAAATCTGATCCCAGGTCGTTCTGGAAATATGTGTCATCCAAAAGAAGTGATGGTGGATTTGTCAACCATGTCACTTGAAATGGACAATCACACTAGAGAATTGATATTCCCGAAGCTTTAGCGGACTATTTTAAATCGGTTTACAGTCAGCAAGTTCCGGATTTGAATTCATTTATACCGGGAAATAATACATCATCAACAGCGCAGAATGTTAATATTCTTAACATCACAAAATCTGATATGTTAGCTGCAGTTAAAAACTCACAGCGAAAACATCATCTGGACCTGATTTGATTCCGTTATTTTTATTAAAGGGTTGTACAGAGCCTTTATTAATACCCCTACTCTACATTTTTAATTTTTCTGTTAGCACGGGAACATTTTCTAATTTGTGGAAGATCTCTAAAGTTACACAACTGTATAAGGATGGGGATAAATATTTGGTCTCTAACTACAGACCAGTAGCGATCCTCTCTTCTCCGGCTAAATTGTTCGAACTAATAATTCATAAATATATCTACGCCCAAGTAGAACCTTATTTAATATACGAAAAACGTGGTTTTAGATCTGGCAGATCGACTGTGTCAAATCTAATGGTTTTTACGGAATATTTTAGCTTTTGACGGTAACAAACAAGTAGACGTATCATACAACGACTTCGCAAAGGCTTTTGATACCGTAGACCCGCTGATACTCTTAAATAAATTAGACCGTTTTGGATTGTCGGTAAAATTTTTTAATTTATTTGTGAGCTATTTATCAAACAGACGGATATACGTAACGTATGGTATTTATAACTCGACGTACTTTCCCACAAACTCTGGAGTTTCTCAAGGGTCTAATTTCGTTTCTTCACTTTTTTCGCTTTTTATTAATGACATTCATCATGCCATAAAGTTTGCGAAATTTTTGTTATTTGCAGATGACTTGAAGCTATTTTTAAGAACACGAGAGAGAGAGACGTAAATGCTATCGTGGTATGGAGTCAAATTAACAAATTGGGTTTTAACTTTAAGAAATGCGTCATAATGTGCTATACTAGAGCAAACATTGTGATTTATTTCAACATATTTCTGAATCGAAAGATCTGGGAATAACCTTTGACCCACACTTAATATTTCACGTTCATATTGAAACGATATGCAGCAGGGCTTTGAGAATGCTTGGATTTGTGCTATGTAACTCCAGGCATTTCTGCATTTCTGCCGTGGTTCGCTTGCTATATTTTAGCTTAGTACGTAGTATTTTGGAAATTGGCTCAATAATATGGGGACTCGGGGATGAGAATGTACAAATGAAGTTTCTACGTTATCTTTATCTTAGAGACTTCGGGTACTATCCCTGGTTATACCCATCAGCCTTCCTTTCCGGAATGCTGGATATTGATAGTCTTGTCAACAGGCGGAAAGCTGCGTTGCTGATGATGGCTTATAACTTGTTGAACGGTCACATCAACAATCCAGAAATTTTGAATAAAATTTTATTTTACGTCCCTGATAACTTCGCAAGAGCGGGTAGGCACAAACCATTCATTCTTCCGAGATGCAGGACTAACTTACCAATAGCAATGCCTCTCGAAAGAATGATAGTCCTTCTAAACTCACTAGCCTCTGACATCGACATTTTCCACCTGAGCATTAAAAAATTTAAATCGCTAATTAGGCAGTTATGATTGTGTATTTGTATAGTGTATCTTTGTTATTGGATTTTTATTATTATTATTATTAATTATTATTAATTAAAAGTATACAATACAGAATATAGTATATTATATAAAGCATCGTACTCCCAGGAGTTAATAAACTCATTGCGGGATTTTTTTATTCTGTAAATATGCATTTAAAATATAAATATTAATGAATAAATTAATCATCAATCTCTCAACCATATTTTAATTTTAGTTTTATATCGGTATTGGTTTCATACATATAAAATAGTCTTCAATGTTCAACATGGTAAAGAAATGTTTGCTGATTATGGCATTTTTATTACTAAAAACTAAATTTATACGTACAATTTTTTTTTGTTATTTTTATAAAATCATAAGTGAAATTACTCAACCTCCAAATCACTCGGAATAATAAGTACAATTTTAATAATAAAATTTTGAAAAGCAAATAACATCTTTCAAATAAACTTCAAGACTTTTTATTAGTTTTACGAATTTGTTAATATTGAATACGTTTTTATAGTCGATATAAACATTCATAACATCAAATTTAATATTTCGCTGTCTAAAGGATGTATTCGATTATTGTACTATATCTTACTGGTTGAAGATTTTCGATTGGATTCCCGAGCATAATACCATATATCAAACTAATGTAGAAAGGTACTACACTAAACGAAAATGAGAATTTTTAGATAAAATTTTATGTATATGTTTGAAATCTGCTAAAAATCCACAGCATACGTTCTAATTAGGACTCACACTACAAAATATTGTAATGCACATACTCAAAATTTACGAGGATGGTCTGAAAAGTTTCCGACCTCAACGCAAAGATGGCGGTACTCGTCAATAAAAGCTAGTGAAGGTGGTTGTGCATCTTTTTACAGTTACTCACCAAAGTTTCGGACATTTTGGACGCGCAGTTTTTAGTTGACAGTCGTTTGAGTGAGTCAATGTGTGTGTTAGTCGTATTACTTATATGAAAACCTTTTTCATACCTATTATTATAGTGACGAAAAAAAACGCAAAACTTTTTTATTATTATTTTATATATTTTGACTTATTAGTTAGTATACCGACAAATGTGCGGTATAACTAAATGAAAATGTAGGGCTAAGATAATAGTAAATGTGACAAAAACTAAGTGACTCGTTTTAAAAATAAACCATGACTCTTACCGTAAAAATTTCAATATTATATTTAATCCCTAAGATAGAAAATAGAACAAAATGTTTGAGAAATAAGGCACACAGACTCTACCGAGAATCTCAAGCCCAGCAGTCCAGAGTTACTCCTCTCATCCGTGATCTGTGCCAAAATTAGATATTCGCTTCCCGCATGTCATGTTGGCTTCAAGGGCTTTATTAATTATTTCATATTATCAGGAGACGAATAATAATTTCCATAAAGCTTGCCTCTCCAAAAGGATTATCTTTAAGCTTGGCAAGTCTACATTTAGTAGTGTATGATGTGGTGTCTATGGCTTTAGTCAACATACATATATATTTAAACATATGTATTTGTGCGTCTGTGGTTTATAAATAACGTAACCATGTGTCCCGTTTTGAACGGGACTGTCCCATTTTTTACAGGGACTCTCTGAAAGTGTCGCAACGCATCACATCGAATTTGAACAAAAGATTGTCTGAACTCTTAGATATTGCAGTAGAAAATAAAATTGTTTTAGTGTATATCGATTGTAAAGAATTTCACCGCAATTAGTTCTTAAACCTATCAACTCTTAGGCAACAGAGAGCTAATGAAAATTACATATATATTCAAGACTATTTGAAAATATCCGACATAACTTTGGGCATACAATAAATACAACGTTTAATTCTTCATGGATCGTGGATTCAATTTGTACAAATATGGAGATTATTATCGCTTTACTTTTGATTCAAGATTAATTCGCTGCTTTTGAACGTACTTTTAAATAAAATACTGTTTTTAAAAGCGGTTAAAAGACTTAATACTATTTTAGTATTACAAATCGACGTACGCTATTAAAAATATTAAAATACGTAAACAAAAATAAAGTTTTTTATGTCGCTTACCGATGATTTTTGTCGTAACTTGTAATTAGTACTTTACACGAAACTAAAAAAAATATATTTAATTACACATCGTTAAAATTTATCGTCGCTTCACTCTTTTTCATTTAATGCAAAAGTATTTATTAAAAATTTGCAAATTGACAAATATTTTACAAGTGCCAAATGTTGTTTCATAGAATTTTTTCAAAACTTTCGGCAGCGTTTAGTGTAATTTTTTAATGCAAACTGAAAGCGCAGTATTCTCTCTTCTTAACGTGATACAAAATGAGAAATCATTACTTTTATGAGACCGTGTCAGTTTAGGATATATGTTTCCCAAATAGACTCTACGGATGTTTGTTGTCTGTGAAGAATATCTCCCAAAATTGCCTAATTAAAGGGAGGGTGGTAGGCAAACAACATTCAGAGTTCGCATCCCCCCACAGCTCTAACTACTGGCACGAATATATATGTAATATGGGATACTTCCCGTTTTAGAGCCAAAACAACCTGGTCACCTTACAGGGGTGTAGTCAATATATGTAGCCTTGCGTATGCGCGCTTATCAATCCCAAATACATAATATGTTATTATCCATTAAATTAGTACGGCCCTTTTCACCACGTTCATAATCCGCTTCCATAAAATACACGTCTCGGTGAAGGCGGTGAAACTTTATTACGGTCGAGGTCTGGTTGAAATTTTAAGTGAAGAATTCAAATGGATTTTCGGAAATAAGCTCTTATTTGTGTTTTACCGGCAGAGTAAATAATACGAATATTACAAAATCAACAACACATTAATTAAATTTTAACATGTAGCAATCACGTTGTGGGTAAATTTAGAAATGGGATTGGTCTACGTCTGAATAATCTAGAAGCTATGGAAATAAAAAAAATCAATTTAAAAAAAACAATTATATTCATCAAATAGCCCCATTTTAAACATGTACCCCTTACCCATTTTAACCTCCCTTCTCTTACCTACCTCCCCATCGCCCACCCACAAAAATTAATTATCTCTCTCCCTCTTCTATGTTTCCTGTACACAGTAACTCTGTAATTAATTTAGTATGTTCACGACCAAGTTTTTCTTACAACTTATTTTGAAGGTTATACTCAACAATGTAACGTTTGATAAATATGTCCCATTGGTCGAGTGGTTAAGACGTTAAGGTTAAGACAAGAGATCCTGGGTTCGATTCCTAGTTGTGAACATTGTCTGTTTATGTCCCGTGTCTTGTTTTGTTCCACGTTTCGTTTAGATTTATTAATATTATCTTCTTCTTCAAATTAGTGTGTTTTTATGAAACACTCGTTGAGGTTTTTTTTGAGTTTAAAGGAAAATGCGCATTTCACTTCAGAGCAAACTGTTTTTTTCTTAAATATAGTCATTCTATTTACTGATGTCAAGCTACGAGTATTATGAAGGAGATTGTATATGTGTACACCTTCGTGGCTTATGTTTCTTTTACCACTTTTAGTCTTTGCTGAATGTGTGTTTTCGTGTACTTGTGATGTTTTTATAAATGTTGTGTTCGTGTGTATAAATCCATTTTGGATTTTGTAGATTGATAAGCATTTGTTATATTCTTTTATATAGTTTTTTTCAGTAATTTAGTTTCTTGGTATACTTTTGTTGGTTGGGGTATCTGAGTTATAATTATAAATTCTGTATTATTTCAAGTTGGTTCAAGTCGAATCGGTTGGTATTAAAACAAAGTTACTTTATTCTTAATATAAAATTACAGTTATATTTCTTTAAAGTTTATTAAGTGGTGTACTTGGGTGCAGCCGCCCCGGGAACCATTCATTAGATAACCAGCACCTCTGGCATAGGTCACTGCAAGTGGTACGCTACTTTTGGTAACTTAACAGAGGTATCCGGGTTCATGGGATGAGGATTGATTAGGAATTGGCGGCGGATGCGTCTACCCACCTACGTGGCGGGCCGGATTTGGTGAGTTGAGTGGAATCTTTATTTCTCCAACCGGACTCTCTCGACCCATCGCCTTGAATCGCAGTGGAAGGGATGGATTCCTACGTCTGGCACTCCTGGACACACTGACCCCCAGATTCCTATCAACCCCTCATACCTTCATCCCTTCGTCTCCTTAAAAAATCTTCCACATAGCATCCCCAAAGATGACATAGGCCCTAAGGCGAATTATATTCCTCAGGGTCTCCTGTGTAGACCTTATGTAAAAAAAAAAGTTTTTGAAAAAAATTAAATCCGTGGATGGTATTCTTATCAGCAATTATTTAAAATATCTATCCTCTATCTTTAAAATCGTTAAACGAAAATGTCCCTTCACTGAAAACGATCAACGAATTTCACGAAAATTGCAGATTTTATTCTTGTTATATTTTTCGTTAGAGAAGATAAGCTTTGCCAGTAGCAGGTAGCAATAAACAGCCGCCGTGAAATATCATGCCTGAAGCAAAAATTCACTACAGACAAATACCCTCAAAGCCGAAACAAATGAGAAAACGTTGGAACGGATGTAATAACTTGAATATCATAGACTAGCTGCAAGTAATGCATTTGAAAAGATAACGTACACGTTATCGAGCTGTGGATGTTGGATACAAAGAAAATATACCTGAAGAGAACATTGACGTATTGTATTTAGATGAGACATGAAGCGAACAGATAGGTTCCGCTTTTTTTTCCGAACTGACCTCCAACTCTCCCAACGCCCGCGCACCGCTTATCGCGTTCTAATAGTGGAACAAGTTTCGACGAGATATTAGTACGAAGTAGCGCATCTTCTTATATGTAGCTCTATGGATACATAGCTGACATTTTTTTTTTAATTTGTTCCAACAATAGAATGCGATAAGCGGTGCGCATAGACAAAATTCGGTAGTTTTTGATACGGCGTTAGAAAAGTTGGAGGTCAATTAGGGGCAAAAAAGCGGAACCTATTATTTTGCTTCATGTCTCATCTAAATATAATACATCAATGGGAATACGACAATATGAGGCAGGGGTGGGTAACGTCGGGGGGCTTATTTTGTTGGCGGGGGGAGGGGGTTTTCTCGATATATATTATCGCATCTGAATATAGATTAATGAACACATAATTCGGAAGACAAAACTGAATTAACTTTAATATAAAATCTTTTTTTTGTTAAGTCCGAGCTTTTATTAAATAATTTCCTCCGATTTTTGCAGCACTTAGTCTGCAACTATATTTTTTTATTTGCACTTTAAACACGAGAATTCCAAGCTAGGGGGGGTAACTTAATGTTTTGAAGAGGTAACATGGAAATAACAAGGGAGTAGTCAGAATAAACTAGAAATATTTACGTACATGCGTAGTCGGCGTTTCCTGGGGTTATGAACAGGGACGTTTTAAGCCGTGAAGGAGCCCAAAATATTTATTTTCAACTCGAAATAGTCAAATAAAAATTAAATATGTATGTGCGATTTTGTTTTAAATTTGTGTAGTCTAAATTCCTAAATATAAAAATAATCGAAAAGAATTGCGAATACCACACATTATTCCAAATTCCTTAAAAATCTCGGAGCCCTGTGTAACTACAACATCTCCAACTGGTTTAAGTGATTAGAGCGAAGGAAGTGACAAATTATTTATTCCCACAAAGTCACGGAAAAGCACAAAAGGCGAAACTTTTTCCACGGTATCCCGTGGGATAGGTTTGTGATGTCTTAGAAGCAAGTGGAGTAATATTTTAGTAGGTACCGCTTAAAATGGAAACCTTTAAAACATATCAGCTAAACCGGTTAGTAGACAAGTGGACAAATGCGTCGAATTCTCATCCAGGCGTCGCGACTTCAAACCACTGCAGTCCTCCATCATTATAACATTTTCTATTATTTTCATTTTAACATTTATTATTTTCATTTTCACAAAAATATGAAACCCTTAACGTCATTTTGGCACCTAACCAGGTCTCCTCCGACGTTGGGGTCCTATGGAAATATAGTACATTATTTTCCTAGTTAATGTGTACCAATTTCACAACATGACACAGTAAGCCTTAAAAACTTAATATTCCATCAGGGCCTTCTATATGGATCTAACAATAAAACATTTTAAAAAATCGGTTGCTTGCTGGGGACCCCCACCTTAAGGTTAAGGCTCTAGGCCGGGACCTCTTGGGCCTAATTGGAAGTCCGGCAAGTTACATAATTTTTTTAAACTTTTTTTATAACGTTCATAGGTGGTGACCATTTTCTACCACATCTCCTTCCTTACTCCTTTCAGCCTCAATACATAGATACCCCGATTACGGACGCCATAAATCCACTGTCTCCAGACGATTGGAAACAATTGTGCGGTTTTATCGCCTTAAAATAATTATAATAATATATGGCCAGAATTTAAAAAAAAATCAACGTCTGTAAATATCTGCCCTTCATCAACGTTTCCATTACCTTTACAAATACCCAACTACATAGTATGTAATATATATATTTCGAGTATTTTCACTTTACTTCGTAAAGAGTTACTTAAACTTGATGGAAAACACACTAGAAACTTCCTAATATCATAGTTAAATCAAGTGTCATTTCTTAAGTACGTAAATTTTAATTTCAGAATTCCTATTGATTACATAAATTAATTAATTTGATGAATCAAATTGCATCTAATACTACTGTCTGACAAGAGAATTATTTCAGACCTGGTTGTGTTACACAGAGTCATTAACAACTAAATTGATAGTCCTGCCATCGTTGCCACTATTAAATTCCATGTGCCGACTAGGAATACAAGACAAAATATAACATTCTTCTGAAATACATACACGACCAACTATCCGACACACTCACTGACCAATAGGATGCATGATCTGGGCAAAAAGTATAGGGGTGATATTGATTTATTTATTGACTCCATTTATAGAATCAAGCATAATCTCAACCAACAATTTGTCGAATACTACGAATTAGAGTAGCGTTGGTAAATTAGTTTTAATGTTTTGTCTTATATGTGGTGTTGTTGTAATTTCTTTTTTACTTTATGTTATTCTTACGTTTTACTAATATTGCTTCATATTTAGTTTTTTTTTTAATTTAGTTTTCTTTTTTAAAAATTATTTATTAATATTTTCTCATTATACTTGTAATCACAATATTACAATTGTGTATTTTGTACCTACTTTACAATGGATTACATCTATTTTCTCTCAGTATCTCCTGTATAATACAGATATTCTCCTACGTACACTGCATCATGTACCACTTTTATGTAAAAGCCTTTTTAGGTGTATATATATTTAAATAAATGAAATAAAAAAATGAACCAAAAATTGTAGCATAAATTAATTCGTTACATTTCGGATAAATATATTTAGCCTTACTAAAAACATTGTGAAAATATTACGCGGCGCGTCACGTCAGAGCAGTTAAAAACTTGACTTCTTACTGTCGCGGTTATTTGGTTAAATCGGTCCTAAACTAGGCTCAAGGCCGGCTTTACCAAACCAACGTTTAACGGGCCTGTACAAATCCAATTAGTAAGACGATTTGGTTTTACCCAGAAAGCAAAATGTCATCTATCACTGGATTTTGTTTTAATAAAATACTTACACCCACGTACAATAACACGTGAAAGGAAAATAATTTCCCTCCTTGGATGCTCCCAGTTTTCCGGTCGGAAGCAATATGTCAAAGGCTTTGTACCAGGAGTTTTCAATACAATCAACAACAATCGGTTTGCTGCAACTAACCAGAAAACAATTCTGTGAAAGCCATTTCTTTTAAAAAGACTAGGTTGGCCCTCGAGTTATAAAAATAACCGAGAAATGCCAAAATCGGTTCATGGGTCGCAAAAACTCTCAATCTCTCATCTCTGGCATCATGTAATTTACGCCTCTTTTCTGCCTTGAAGCCTTATTATTTTTAGCCCGCAATTTTCCAATCATCAGGTATTTGTTTATAAATAACTGAAAAATATTATGGAGAAGACTTAACTCCTTGTTTATTATAAAAAAGAAAGCAAAATGTTGATATCTACTGAGTGGAAAGTAGGTACCTACAAATACAAAAGAGAATAACTATAAAACGTGTTGTACAGAATATTATTCTTAGTTTTTTTTTTGTATTCAAGGACCTTTGAAAACCCATGTAAATTCCCGATGTGGTCAGTATCAGGACTAGTTGCCTCCAGTTTAAATTGTGTTTTCTGTTTGCCGAAAATAATTACCCATGAAATAAGTTGAAACATTTTTGATAACTCGTTGTATTCGTACTAAATATTTGCAAGGAATTTCATTTGTTCATTGCAAATTATCAACGTTAAACCGTTCATCTTTAATAACTTCTATCCAGTGATTCTGCCACAATTTTTTTTTAAATGTTATAATGTCAGAGTTTTGTTAGTGAAGGGGACATCTAGTAAATTATTTTTCAATATTAAGAGCTGTAAATCTCACGACGGTACAGTAGTAAAAAGCTATTTGCATATTGCATTTCGGCGAAGTGACTCAATGATATTGAAAATTGTTTTCTTTGAAGTACTTGTTTTCCGTAGATTTATCGAAGAATGTATTGTCATGAGGTTCACAGTGCAAACGAATACAAACCTACTGCAGCTATGAGTATATATAGCTAACATTATTATTTGCACTATACTGATGAAATACAGGAAATAAATTTGATAAACTGCATATTTGAACTCGAAAGGAATTCTGTGCTTTAGTTTTTCGAAAATTCAACGTACGTTTACAGCTTTTATCTTTTTCAAATCTACTTTTTTATGATTGAAACAAAATCCTATTATCCTCAATTATGTATTTTAAACATTTTTTCATTTCAAGTTTAAAGTGAATGAGCTTAACTGTTCTTTAAAACAAAAATTATCATGAGTATACATAGAAAAAAGAAGAAAAACAAGAAGTTCATTGTAAACAAAATTTGAATGGAAACAAATGTGCCACTAACTTTAACCACGCACCATTTTTAGCATGAAGTCTGTCTCTCTCACACTTGCCTAAAATTATATACCTCCATCTGAATTTCGTAATCCTGGTGAAACACAATATTTATGGAAATATAGGCCCATATTGGGTTTTAATTTGTTTCACAAAACACGCCTACAGGTCACTTCTTGCTTGATGTTTCAAATGTTTTCATAACATTTATGATTGCATTAAACAATTTAAAAAATCACTCACTATGATAATTTATAAAAAAATTCCTGGAGTTTCATTGCTCAAATGCAAATGAAAAAATCTATAAGACGAGTTGTTTAGAAGAATATTTTTGTTTATTGTATTCTCCCGATATGTTCAGTATCAAGACTAGCTGCCCCCAGTTTAAGTCGTGTTTTCTGTTTGCCAAAAATAATCACCCATGAAATTTGATTGCATAGTTATCCACGTCAAGCCGCACCTCTTTAATAAATTATATCCAATGATTCTGCAACAAGTTGAGAAACAATGTTATAATAATAAAATAGAAACAAAATTGATATTTTCATTAAAATAATTGGAAAATCTAATTTAATTTGTGTTCTTTTCAAATCGCAAAATTTTTTTTTTTTTAATCAATATCGTTTCGGTGTACCATGACTGGCAAAAATTAAAATTAAAGTAAATTGTTTACGGTATCATAAAAAAAAACGTACTTGTTTCATGGAATCATTAAGCTCTTAATGTAATTGTTCCTTGTTGTATGCACTCTCCATCATAAAATTTTAAACTTTATTAAAATAGACTTTATTAAAGCCCAGCTTTGGGTCTAATATAAGGTTTGTTTATTTGTGAGTAAATTAAAAGGCGAAATTGAAACATTAGAGTGAAGTTAAGCGTCAACTTAATTTAATATGTTATCACACATTTTATTAAATACCCGTGCATATTAAATTTCGCAGAATTTAAAAATTAACATATGTCTCCAAAGTGTGTAAAATCCTTTCATATGTTATTTATCGATTTATGTAATACAATATTTTGAATTATAAAAGTATAAAATAATATATTTATGAAGTTTTGAGTTCAAAATGAAAGGAATGGGAAAAAATGATATGGATGTTTGTGCATCAAACAATTAAAGTTTTTTTCTTTAGATTATATTCACGTCACGCTTACAGTGGAAGATAATCTCAGTATCGCCCTATTAAAAGAGCACTATTCAGAATTGAAACGTTGCTTGAAATGGCTTTAGCCGTTTTTGGTGCACAACCAGGTACTCCCCTCCCTACATACCAGGATTTGGGATGCCATAGTTTCACAGGCTCCTGATAATTGGGAGCAGTTGGGACTCTTGTGCGATACCTACTAAAAAGGTTTTTTGATTGCAAGTATATATACTTTATCAAATAACAATTAACACAATTCAAGTACAAGCAACTTTAGGTGAATAAAGGAAACACATACCCACGAGATTAATTTTGGTTATAATTTTAAAACTAAATGTTGACCTTTTTTTCCGACAACTCAACGTAGTAATGATGATAGGTAAAAAAATCTGATTAGTTTTCCAAACAATATGAATAAGAAATCCCAATGATAAATAGCCTACATATCTATTGCCTACGGTCTATTGCTTCTATTGACTTTCGAGTATCACAACTCCGAACACAGAGAAGTGTTACATCCAACGCTGGGTCTAATCTCTCAAACTCAATGCATCTAATGACGTAACATGTCCCTGTGCCCCCGCAGCCCCTTCCTTTACCCGCCTCACCATCCGCCTCCATCCCCTTCCATATTAATTAGCTCATTCCTGATCGTCCTGCAGTTTGCAGCAAACAAACGGTTCGAACGGACCCTTTGGGAATTATAGAGTTTCGAATACCACAATGGAGGTGACTGTTAAATATCATTATTTTTGTGCCAAATAAAATTGCAATATGTGTTAGTAAGGAACCCCAGTTTTACTCAAATAATAATACTAAAATACAAATCCGACAAAAAAAATTGAATGTCGTTTTCATTATAAAAATTGTTTATAAAGCTTGAATTTTTCAAGCCCGCCAAAACGATCGAAATATAGCGGGGTGTGCATGACGTCATACGTACCTTGGTTTTTTCGATTAACAGTATGGCAGTTGCCACATTGCAAGATATCAAAAAAATATAATTAGCACGAATTTAAAAAAAACCTGAACAGATTCTTTTGAAATAATTTGTATACCGCATTGAGTCAGTCCACGCAGCGCGATATTGCCCATATGTTTTGTTATAAATAAGGAAAAACCCGCATAGATTAAAAAATTGTTGAATTGCCCCTTCTTTTTGGACCCAAGCCATTTCTTCGTGTCAGTGAATACATAGAAATCATCCCCTGCCCACCGTATCGCCCGGACTTGGGTTCATCTGATTGTATCTGTCAGATAAAATCTTCAAAACGCTGTGACAGGTTGGCTACGTTTCCAGGCGCCCGTGTCGTATGCAGAGCGAATTTGAAACTTTGTGAAACGCTATGACTAGTGTAGCGTAGTTATAAGAGGCGCGTTATGTAATATTTTTTTTTAATATACTGTTTTATTTTTATTTTCAGCTAAAATGTGGTTACTTTTCCAAATGGAAGATGCTCTGAGGAACTAGCGTCATTGATCCCTTCGGCACCGGTGCGTAGTCGGGATACACGCCAAACGCGCGCCCAACATTTGTACACAGTTGACACTTGTCACATGAGAACGGGTCGCTTCTATGATTCGTTCTTAAGTTCAACAGCTCGGCTGTGGAACGAACTGCCGGCCTCTGTGTTTCCTCCCTCCTACAACATGGGACTCTTCAAGACCCATGTTCACTCCTTCCTCTCCACAAAAAGACCCTCCACACAGCATCCCCAAAGATGACATAGGCCCTGAGGGAAATTATTTTCTTCAGGGCCTCCTGTGTGGAGTAAATATAAAAAAAAAAAAAAAAAAAAACAATAACAAAACTTGCATATTTAGGCTGGCCGCATACATACGTTTTTCGTATTCGATTTCCGAATTCGTTTTCCGTATTCGGACATCCGAATGCACGGAATCAGTAGAAAATACATTAACTGCCGCACACGTTCGTTTTAGTTCCGAACGGAACAAATTCCTTACGCACGTTCCGAATGCCAGCCGGCGCGTTCGGAGAAAACGAATGGAAAAAACCTAATGACGTCATGTGGAACGCAGCTATTGCATACAGTTTGTTTGTGCCGACGCAAACGTACGGAAATTTCCATTCGTAATTCAGTGTTGCCAACGGATCTTGACCTAATATCGCCGTTTCTCATACATAAGGTAGCGTAAAGTAGCCGAATTTTCTGTTAGGTGGGACATGTTTAAAATTGATGTTTTTACGTGAAAATAAAAAAATTTCGTGGGGGGGGTGGCTGAGAATTTCAAAAAAATAAAATTTGTCCCCAGAAAATAAAAAAAATTCATGGGGAGGGTGGCTAGAGAATTTCAAGAAAATATAAAATTTGTCCCCAGAAAAATAAATTTCATGGGGGGGGGGGGGGTGGCTAGAGAATTTCGGAACATGTTTAAAATTGATGTTTTTGAAGTAGCTTAATTGGCGACCAGTCGCCTTTTAGATTTTTTCGGCGCCGATTCTCGCTCTGAGTAGCCTAAATGGCGATATATCGCCCTTGTTGGCAGCACTGGTTCTGACGTTTATACATTCCGAATGAAGAAAAACGAACGTTTGCGCTAGTCTCACGGAATTCCGAATACGGAAAACGAATTCGTAAATCGAATACGGAAAACGTATGTATGCGGCCAGCCTAAGAATCAAAATTTTTGTTGATATTCAAGGATATATTATAATTATTTTTAAAACCTAATATTTTCGTTATTTAATTTTTTTATTATTAAACATTGCTATTTACAATTAGCTTAATAATTAGAAAAAAAAGTCACGCAAATCTCCCACAGGCAGCTTGTCAGAGGGTTCTGTCATTTTTCTTCAATTTAATAAACATATATTTTTTTTAAATTTTACAACAATGTTTATATATGTATTCTTCTTACTTATATAAAAAAAATATTACGTAAGTGTAGCTTCTTCCTTTGTCATGTTTCCTATTATTCACTGTTCCTCCCCAGGAAAATCATTTAGGTAAATTTTGTAGATATCACAAATTCTGATTTTTTTTTAAATTCTATTCAATAATTTAAAAACATTATTTGATTTGATAACGCTTGTGAGGCGCTAGTTTTACAATTTAATAAAATTCAATAAAAATGTAATATGAAATAATAAATTGAAATAAAATGTTATTATAAAGGCGATAATACAAAAAAAAAATCGGTAAATATTAGGTGGTACAATTGTATATTTTATAATGGTATTACGTTTTACGGATGTAATCTATCTTTAAATTTTGAACCTGAAATATTTTATTGTTTCCCTCATTTTTTGTATAGAGTCAAAGATTTTTAACTGCTGTTATTGCCTGGCATTTGTGGTTTCTCCGTCCAAAGCTTGTATTTACTGTCGGAGTTTTAATGTTTTTTTTTGTATGCTTGTCTAACTGCTCTATACAAGATGTTAATGGACGTACTTGACTTACTTTATTTAACCAGTGATTCCTGACATTAGTTGAATTAAAAAGTATGAATTAAATTTTGGAATCCAGTGACTTTTGTTTATTTTTATTTTTTCAAAATCTTGCAAGACATAACAAACTTCTACGGCAGAGAATAATTTCTTCTTCTATGTATGACCTATGGCAGAGGTGTTGGTTATCAAATGCATAGGTCCCGAGGCGACGCTTCCCATACCCGCTTCTCAAATAGAGATATTTAGTGTCTTCGATTTCAAGATTACAAGAGTATCTAAAATATTGAACATTCCATTAATGTGCCTCTCTAAAGATAATAAGTCTACAAATATTTCGTCGCTAGCATGGAGGGCCGTTAACTATCAAAAACGTAATCCAGTTATTTCCATAGTCCTTGCATTTAGATATACTGGCCTATCAGAGCAGTGCTTCATCCGTCAGGATTATTGGCGCCTCAATGGGATTACGAGCGATGCAGAGCCGCGATGGCGACAGTACCGGGAGCTTACGTCACTGCACCGGTATGGTACTAATTGCTACGATTCCACTTTACCGGTGCTTTGTAGGAAACATCTGCTTTGCTGGCAACAAAAGATAAACCACTTAATTGAAAAATTGGTTCGTTGATACTCACCTATTGAAAAATTTATTTTTTAACCAAAAATACATAGACTTGTACAAATACATGTGTTTGTGTAAACCACCTCAATAGCCCGTTCCGTGGTGGCAAAAATGTAATCTTATTTTATTATCTCAAAGGAAATGTAAAGAAAAAAAGAAATATAAAAGACATGAAAAAAAAGAAAAGCAGTAACAGAAATAAATGTGAGAAATGAAAGAAAAACATAAAAATAAATGAGAAAAAAAGTGTGTATAATATGGGCGTAAAGTTTTTTTACATTAGCTCCACACAGGAAGTCCTGAGAGAAAAAAAGTCCACAACGCTTATGTCATCTTTGGGGATGCTGTGGGGGGTCTTTTAATATAAATAAAGGGAAAGAAAAATGTATGACGGTTGTGTTAGGTTAGATAAAAATATGGGGGTCAAAGTGTTCAAGAGTGACGGATCCATCTATCCCACTGCAGTACAAGGCGACGAGTCGAGAGAGTCCGGCTGGAGAGGTCAAAGGGTCTCCCTCAACCAGTCTCTCCTGATTCGGCCCGCCAAGCAGTAGGTGGGCAAACACATCCGCAGCCAAGACCTAGACAAACCTCACCCCGTGAACCCGGGCACCCCTGCTAAGTCACCAAACGTAGCGAACTACTTGGGGTGACCTATGGGTAGGGGTGTTGGCTATCCATTTAATGGTTCCCGAGGCGGAGGTACCCATACTCGATAGCCAAATTAAAAAAAAAAATTGTTTTGTTATAGTTAAACTGTGTGTAAGGCTGGTTTACCTATAGCTACACCGTAATGTTAAGTAAACTTTTCACTATTCCGACCTTGCGCTGCGCTTTAAACTAAATAATTGGAGAGACGAATGATTATACTTACACTTTTTTGAAGGATCTACCTTTTCCATACATAAAATTTAGGAAATAACGTTTTTTTAATATCATTATGAATGATTTGAAGAAAAGCCTAGCTTTGCAGCTAACGCCTTCTTTGTAAGCAATTTTAAAAAGAACCTCACTTTCTTTTGAAGTCTGGAATAAAATTATAGTAAGCCTTTGGGCTTGGAACAAAAAATAGTTTTATTAGGCTCAATTTATTTTCCTTCCATTTTATAATAATGTACGTGTTATGTTTTGTATAAATCCGCTTTCTTTCGGTAGATACTTGTTTTACGGGGATATTTTTATAACAAGAAAGCTGCTTTGGAAATGATCCAATTATATTTGATTTTAAAATTGTTGCATGTAACTTAAGTAAGAAAACACGAAATATCATAATGCGACATGGAACTTTTTTTTCAACTAATGGAACCAAATTGGTTTAAAACTTTATTTTTTTGATGTAATATTACTTTTCAGGTTTCCTTATGAAAAACTTATACGTACTTTTTAATTTTAATTTATCTAGATTACATTTAACAATTAAAATTTTAAAGTTTGTTTGATAATTATATTCAAATAGTAAATAATTTAAAAAGAATCTATCCCTTACCTACAAGTATCTACTCACCATTCTCTTTTTTATTTTTAAGGGTTTTTCTTAATTTGGTACGAGTATGTTTTTCATAATGTATCAGTTTGTAAATAGTTCTGATAGTTGACAAAACATAAAAACGGTTATTTTCGTGTGCTTTGGAAGGTGGTAGTTTTTTGCTTTTATTCAGCTTATGCATTCCTTATGTTCATAAATTTGTATTAATTTTAATAGAATTTTTTTTAAGTAACTGTTGGGAAGTAAGAGCTTCACAGATGCACCCATAGAGGACAGTGAATAGAGCTTGCGTGGAAGTCCGCAAGATGGCAGCTAGTGGCCAGTAGTCGCCAGGGTCAGTGGGAATGCTCCCAGACAAACTTACTGTTCTCAGATCTCAATTAGCCAGCTTCTAGTTAGGTCGACTATCGAGTCACAATTAGAATAAGCGAAGTATTAATAGATCCCTGATTTATCACAAAGAACCATTTATTTATATTCTCCTTCCACGACGAGTTGGAGAACTGTTTGTGGGAACACAACAGTAACCTAATGACTAAAGAGTTTTTCGTGGTTTTCTATAGCTAGGCATAATAATCAAACATCATCCTATTGCCAATGCGAACACATCGAAAGGGTAAAATAAATAAAATACCTAGGAGTTATTATTGATTCACACTTACAATGGACTTAACACATTAATTTCATCACTAATAAACTAAAACGAGTCTTGCACCTAATAAAATCCATTGAAAACATTTTTCTACTAACAATACTCAGATCAATATATTTTGCACTGTGTCAATCCATTGCCACTTATGGAATATTAGCTTGGGGAAGCGCTACAAACACATCAATTTTTTTTATTTTTTTATAGTGAATACCTCACAAGAGTCCCAACTGCTCCCGTCTGGAGCCAGTGATACTATGGCATCCCCAATTGGGGGATGTTGTGAGGCTGAAGGTAAGTGGGGAAGGGAAAGAGGAAGGTGGGGAAGTACCTGGCTATTCAGATCTAGTCACTAAACACGGCTAAAGCCATTTGGAGCAACGTTTCAATTCTGAATGGTGGTCTTACACCAGGGCGATACTAAGAGTATCTTCCACTCTGGAACGTGCCGCAAATATACTATATATTATTTTAATTAATTAATTGTGAAAAAACACAAATTAATCAAATAAAATTTATTTGCGCACGCCGGGTTCGAACCCGCGACCTTCGGAATGGCAGTCCAATGCGTTACCACTGGACTATGCCGGCCGTCAAATTGACCAATCAATTGACCAATTCAAAAAGTTCAAAAGGCAATAATAAAACTCATACTGCAAGTACCATTCTAAACAGACTCAAATAAAATCTTCAAAACTCTAGACGTCATGTCAATAAGACAACTTTACGCCAAAACTGCTCTCCTACATCTCATCCATAATAATCTTCATATTACAAATCAACCAAAAGCCATAATAAAAACCAGGTCATCAACAAATAAAACACTGAACATTCCGATAACACACACCACACACGGACAAAGACACTTTCAATACTAAGCAAACAAACTTTTTAACAGTATTCCCATTACTTTGAAACAATTTATGACTACAAATACATCTACAAACTTTCTCAAAAAACATATCGTAGCCTGGATAAAAAATCAAAATATTCACTTTATTCAAAAGATTATAGTTCCAAACAGAACATAACCAAAATATAATAAGTAAAATTAAATATTATACACGTTCTTCAAGAATTATCCAAAAATACATACACTCACATATAAATGTGGGTTTTCATGTTTAAATATATGTCTGTTAAAAAAAAAATTAACTTTCTACTACAACACATAAATACCTGTCACACTTAATCACAAACACGTTAACACCTCAGCACAGGTTCTCCTAGTGAGGTGTTCACGTAACATACAATATCACCCACACACCGTTTTACCTATGTTCTTCATTTTTTATACATTTTTTTGTACTTTTTTCTCTGTGCTAGAATATAAACCACTGTAATCATTCGTAAAATGTGTATTCAAGAATAGACATAAATAAAATAAATAAATACGATACATTTATAGTTTAACATTATGTATTCACCACTCTCCTCTTTCAAAATTACTACAACCTACCACAATGCATGCATAAAAACAATTACATTCATACTTGACTTTGCAGAAGGCTTTGTAAAACGCCAAAACTCTCGTCAATTTACCAAAAAATAAAACGTCATGGTCAGTGTACCCTGCTAAAGGCAAGCTAATATTTTACAAAAAACTACTTTTTCGTAGCATTAAAACAAGTCTACAAAAAATCCCCAGTCATAGCCCAGAAAACAGCAATGACTTGCAGTGTTGCCCGAAAAAACATATTTAGTAAAATCGAAATTTCCAAAGTGAGTTTATAAATTATTTATACACTTTAACGCATTTTCGATCTCCCGTCAGCGTGCCGCCATGATTGATGATGGAGAATTAATTTGCGCCGGGAGAGGAGTGTGTCAGCCCTGAAAAGAAATTCTCCAAATACCGAAAAGTCGAGTTACGAGAAAATTCAGTTTTTCATGAAAGGCGGGATAAGGCCACATCGAGATTTCGAATTTACCATCGGAATGTTAAATTCTTTGTGGATTATTTTTAAATTAAATAAAAATAGGTAATATCCGATAAGTGGATAGAAACAAATTAAGGGCCAGTTGTTTCACAGAATTAGAACAATTCCTCAAGAGTTAATTTTCAAGTCCTGTGAAAGTTCGTTATTGTATTATTTTGGGTCAGTTATTTCACAGAACTAAAATAATAACAAAATCAACTAAAGCCCTCAGTAGAGAACGTCATGAAATAGATCAAAGAAATGCTTCAACTTTTATGGGCAGCCGTAATTTTTTTATAATGATTATTGCTAAAAGTTTTTTTCTATTTTTTTAATCATCGCCATTTAAAACTGGATTGTTTTCAATGTAACGTCAGACGGATTGATACTGTAATGTTGTATGTTAAACATAAATTAAATCATATGAAGATTTCAGAAGCGAAACTGTAAGCTGATTGATAGCTGTGTAACGAGCGGTTGCTAGAAACAATATTTTGGTGCTTAATAATTTTATATGCATAGGTAAACAATTTTTTTTTTGTAAATTATTATATATTTGCCCTTCGCTCTAGTGGAAAATGCACGCAGCTCGTCATGACGATATAGCATAATTTGGAAGCGAAACGTTGCTTTAAAATATTTAAGTTTTGCTGAGCGTCCAGTACTGAATCGAAATAGCCAAAATCAGCCTTATTTATCAATATACTTTTTTATTTTGTATATATCGCACAGGCTGTGACGGTTTGTGCCTATCTCATTGGGAGTTTTATCGGAAAATAAAAACGGGAGAAGAAATTCCTTCGAAGGAACAAAAATATTCTATGCTATTCTTTTCCATATTACATATGATATATTTTTCTTCTTTAATCTCAAAGAATTTCATAACATCACCGCCCCAGAGATAAGCGGCCTAGCAAAATGATACAATTCGGCGATTAATACGTATGTGGCTAAAGAATATTATATATTATCGTAAGGTTAAAAAAAATAGTTGTAAATACGAAAATCACAAATAACTAAAAAAAAATGATAACAAATAACGTCTTCAGTAATTAACTTATTTTTAATAACACCTTAAATCACGAATAATCACAGAAACAAATCTGTTGATTCTTGCAAAAGCTATTCCGTTGTAAAGCTATTACATCAGTGTATTCTGTACGAATTTGGTGTCAACAAATCTTATAGGTGCTACGCACTGTGGCGGTTGGTATATTCTCAAGGAAAACAGGTCTACGTTCTGGCGACACTAGTTTGTTTTGTATCAAACTAAGAAATATCTTGGAAGATCTCATAGGTGCTGATATTTATAATGCATCTATGGGATTTGGGATTCATTTCGGCCTCGTTTTTGAGCAGTACGAGTATCATCATGAGGAAAACCATCACTGCCTCAGTATTATACTTTTTTATGTCGTATTACATCAAAAAAGCGAAGAATGAAAACTTAACGTAACTGGGCTTTTACTAGACGATGGCCCACACATTATAGATGACTTAACACTAGAACGACCGGGTACTGCTCCATATCTATATATAACGCTACCGTCATATTGACGGCTGATCAAATGTGAATGTAATTTTTAGTTTAATATAAAACAATAATTAGTGAAACTACTTACCAGCTACACATTTGGTAGAATATAATTTACAAAACACAAACGAAACGAATATGTGCGCAGAAATCAACACGAGATAGAATACTAACAACTGACACTAAAATACAGTGACCAATCGAAGTACATATTGAGTTTGAATAATATGCGACACCGAAAGAAAGAGACAAACAGATTAGTACTATCATTTTGCGAGATCGAAATGGTATGTGGTAAACTTGGAGGAAAAGGTTGTAAACAAACTCGGCTTTTAATGGCCCTAATCGCCACATTGACGTCGGCGGTCTTTGTAGGTATAAAATTATATTTCAAAAAGTAAATAAGATACGTACCTGTTTTTTCACCATAGTCATTAAATCAACAATCATGTTGCATCGGGCAGCCGTCAAAATGACGGCTGCGGTCTTTCTAGTGTTAAGTGTTAACTTGATGGTCATGTTTTTCGAAAAACTACTTCATGATAAATTTCAGTTTTCTGTAGTTGATGAGAAATAAATAAGATTTTTCATCCATACATCACCCGACCCTTCAATCTGAAAGATGACGAGTCACGATTTATTTATTAAGTAACGGAAACGGTCTAGGTATTTTTTGGCAAAATCATGTAACTGACTTTCCCCGGAGTTTAAGGTTCATTTTGTATTCATGTTATTCCGAAACAACATTGGAAATGTATGCGTTATGAAATGTATCTTCAAATAAGCGTACCCACCTGAATTATTGGAAGTAAATACATAATTGAATAAATAAACCAACCGAAGACTTCGCGATATTCGAACGTTGGTAAATACGCCAAGTGGAATCGGTTCTCAAAAGTTTCAACATTTTGCGAAAGATGAGAAAACGAATTGAAAAGATGTTGTAAGAAGATTATGTAAATTTATATTGCGAGGTTGAACGAAGTTAGGGGGGAGGAGGTGGGGATAGGAACGGTTGGAAATTTATCCATCTCTTCTGATCTGGTTACTTGACAGCATAGCTATAACCACTTCAAGCAATGTTTCTATGTTTATTAATATTCATATTTTTTGTTGTTGTTTTTGCGAACATTTAAGGCGAAGCTTAATTCTAAAACACTATTTTGAATAATCTTTATAACGAATTAGTGTACATTATGAACACCAAAAAATATGGTTTACGTAAATTGAAGGTTTTCCTATCGTTTCGGTCTAGTAGAATACAAATAAAAAATAAATTACTCAATAAAAAATTTAATTTAAACTACTAAAAATTTTTTTTTTAATAGAAATGTATGAACGCGTAAAGGAAACAACTTTTAAAAAGTGCAGTTTTGTAGGTGACAGTTTCACTTGGTTAACCTTTTTTTCTTTCTTATAAAATTATTTACATAATAAATAAAAACAAGTTTTGTGCTTGAAATCGAACGCTTCTAGACTCCGTTTGTCAAGCGATTGTAATGCCTATTACCTAGAATATAAGGTGGGTATACCAAGAATATTCACATTTTTGGCTTTTAGCTTCCTCTTAACTACAGATATATCTACCACTTCGGAACATACATTCTAGAAAATATAGAGATAATGTCATATCGACAATCACGACAACGAAGGTGCATCAAATTAAGAAGAATAAAACAGTTTTCTTTCAAACAAGATACATGAACGACGAAACGGTTCAGATTTAAGCACAGTACCTACTGCTCAGCGACGGTTATTCGGATCTAGTCACCAAACACAGCTAAATTAGTTTCAAACAACGTTTTGGTTCTTAATGGTGGTCTTTGACCAGGACGACACTGTGAACATCTACCAATCTGAAATTTAAGACAAGCAAGAAAGAGTTTGGTAGAAAGAGACAGGGGTGCAAGAATTAGAACGCTAACTTGTATGCAACATGAATTTTGAATTCATCAAAATACCGTTGAGTTCTAAGTATTGTAACCGGCTTTATTTTTTTTACACAGCTTGGATACGATATATCCGAATAAAACAATAATGATTTTTATTGAATAATGATATATTAGGCCATTTTTCTGCGAATTTGATTTCGGATATTTTTCATGTCCCCATCAATCAATGCCATCATTATTATTTGGAAACTGAATTTATTGAAGATTAATTTCACCTAAATATAAGTGGGAAGACATGACGAGGGCAAACGTTAATATTCACGTTTCGAATAAAACCCACATAATTTTTTCCACGAATTAGAGAATAAACGAAAATCAGAAATTTATTTTAAAACATACTGGAAATATTGTTTCTTACAATACGTCCATTCGGACTTTTAAAAATATGTGATATATATATTTTTATTTTAGGGGAGCATTACTAAAGAAGTTAAATTTGTAAGATATAACACATGCAAAAGAGTAGTAACAGCAAACAATAATATTTATTTAAGAGATATATAATTATAGCCTTCTTGTTACTTGATTCCGTGCAGTTGAACATATTTACTATTTCAAGCGAGTATCTAAATGACTCCTGATAAATTGTTACTTTAAATGAAAATATTTTTAAAAGTATTTCTAGTTGGTGTATAGAAAGTAATTAGGCTAAGTAAAAATATACTGACATAAGTACCTACATCTGTAATTACAGTGGTAATCATAAGAATTCGCTAATTTACATACGACCTTTTTGTTCCTAAGACCCAGACAGGCAAATAATTTTTTTTGTCAATTTAACTCTATTACTAAAAAACTTAATGACTTTAAGCACAGGGAAACGCCCACAATATTTTTTGGTATATCTCTTAAGTGATCTACAACATAAAACGATTTGGTCTTTTTTTCGTCCGTGGTTTCATAACCAAAACATCAGCATCATGGCGTGCCCAATGCCACTTTATAATATCACAAATATTTACTCGAAATTAATTAAAAATAATTTAATTAAAAAATTTAAAAGTCCGCACTTTTACAAGCTTTTGTAACATGTCGGCATTTTTTCAGTTTTAAACGAATTTCCAGGTAAATCCCCCACTAACTAGTGTTGATCCTTTAGATCTCATATACTGTAGAATCGTGAATAATACAATGGCACCATAGCCAACATACCTACAAAAACAACATTTTCAAATACGTAGTTACTGTACATAAATAAAATCGTTGCTTCTTTTTTCACATCTGTTCTTACTGTTCATTAGAGCAAAGTAAATATAAATACAAAGTATACTGCTGTGTTCGTACAAACAGATCTCCAACTCGTCTTGGAAGGAGTTTATAAATAAATGGTTCTTTTAGATTAATCCGGGATTTAACTAATACTCCGCGTATTATAATGGTGACTCGATAGTCGACCTAACTATTAGTTAACTAATTGGAATTTGGAACAGTAAGTTTATCTTCCCACTGGCCCTGGCGACTACTGGCCACAGGTTCCATCTTGCGGACTTTCACGCAAGCTCTAAGCACTGCCCTCTGTGCGTACATTTATGAAGCTCTTACTTCTCAACATCTACCTACTCAGTATATAGAAGATTACCTACGAACAAAATAATTGAAAGCAGTAGTAAGTATGTAAAATGATATGTATAGAGAATTACTTATATAGATACTTTATTACATTTATTGAAATAACTTATTGAAGTTTATAATAAACCTCATTGTATCTAATATTCAATCATTAACTTCGTACGCATTAGCGCACAAAGCATCTTGAGCCGCTCCGATCTATCAGATACATAATTAAACAGACAAAAGGGCTGAAATCAATTTATTTGGATTAATAGTGTATAGTGCCCCCCTTTCAAGAGATCCCCTTCTAAGGTTTCACAGTCTCCTATATTATTGTTATTCGCGTTGAACTAAGTAACTGCTGGAGTTGCATTATTCATAAGAGGTAATCTCTGCGCCAACCAATAAGGAACTCCAGTCATTAAAACCAGTATTTTTTATTGTTAGTGGTTAATTATAATACTTAAAATATTTTTTTTTAATTTTTCGAGTCTCTCGAAAACGAACCAAATCTCTGGACGTGACCTGTGGTGTCACCAGTATAATGTAAGAATCTCGTCACCGATTTTATTGTATTGAACCAAAGTGCAAAAACACATGAACAACCGCACCTGATAAATTATTTATCGGCAGTTAAAAACCTGCATTACAACATTTTCATCGATTCTAATGTAAATGTGGACCAGAGTTGCCAATGCATATGTTATTAAATACCCACAAGATATGAAGAGATGTTCAAATTCCTAAGAAAACCCCCCACGGTCCTTGTGATGAAAGGTTTAAATCACAGTGAAAAAACAGATAAACCATAGCTGCAAAAAAATATGCAAATTATTTGTGAAAACCGTCATTCTAGCGACATCTGTTGATTTAAAAAGTAATTCAGTTTGCTTGCAATAGGCACCTGTAATAGTTGGAATTAAATCAAGGTTCCGGGACGAAAGCAGAGAGGTCGTAAAATCGTCTAAGACGAGAAAGGAACCCCCTATCTAGGCCTGAAAATAAATATTGAAGGGTGTCAGCCAATTAGATCTAAACGAAAGCTATAGTAACCAATCAGTGAACGGAAAGGCGTGTGTCTACGGAAGACAAAAGAAATGAACTTTGGACCCGGCGATAAAAAAGATAAGTAATGGCTTCTTCTTTCCCACAAAAATTAGAGGTAAATGCACTATAGAGTAAACATCGACGTTCAAGGGAACAAGCCCTGGGAATGTTTACAATAACTGAGACATTTATGAGGTATCGAAACATTGAAATCGAGGGCTTTGGAAGTTTTACAAGTTGTAAAGCACACACACAAAAATGCAATGAAAAAATTATAAACGTGATAGTATAAGAGAGGGTGGAAAAACTTAGGGAAATTACTGGCAGAATTTTCAACTGTAGTACAATTATTTATGATAGAAGGAGGGTGTCAAGTTCGATAAAAATCGTACTAAAGAGAGGTGAGAGTTTTGGAAACAATGGAAACTAATCGTTATCAATTTAAGATGAAGCAGACATATTGGTAAATCAATTTTGAATGAAATCTCGCAAAAAAAATAGACATTTTAGAAAAGTGCGGCGACCGAATGGAAGGATAATACAGAGATTTTGAGCTGCTACAAAGGTTCTAGGGACATGAAAATTGAGTATCAGAGGAAGGCAGTAAAGTTAAACATATAGCGATAGATTAGATTCAGGAAAAGTAGACATTTTACATGATTATCAGGGTAGATAGATATTAGAGTTACACAAGACTGCAGAAAAGTGACATGAGATAAAAGGTTGACAGTCTCATGTGTATTTCAGAGGATAAACAATCGAAATTCGAACATGATTCTTATTTACGTTAAGGTGATAAGCCATTAGAAAAGCGATAAACTTTAACGTTGGGCTTATGAGATATTTAGATAAGGCAAAAGAGATTAAAACTAATGGCTCTAAAATTAAATTAAATTTACGACCGTAGTACATAAATTCAAGACGTAAACAGATGTCCAGACGTATGACTTATGTGATATTTTGTATGACAAAGATAGAAAATTGGGCGGAGATTGAATAAAACAATAAAAATGACAGCTTTCCCAGAGTCTAATTAGGTATATCTCCCATAGAAGTGTGGAAAATTATATATTAATTAATAATAAATAAAGTATGAAATTTTCCTGGAGACCACACACATCGGAAAAAGTGGAGAAAAGATAAAAGAAAAGGTAAAGAACGGTGATAAAGAATGATCCAAGTGGGGAAAAGTGATACAATTCAAATTTATCCGTGAAATAAATAAATACGACTTGGAAAATAATTAGTTATAGAGTTATGAGAAATAACAAAAGAATAAAGAAGAAAATTGTGCAGGAAAACGTCGCGGATAAAAGAAAATCCAAAAAGATAAGGAAAAACTCAAGTCTGCGACATAAAGAGAGAAAGTACTGGTGAAAATGGAAAAGCTCATATAGGTGACAATGAAATTAAGTAGAATTTAGATAAATCGAAATTCGAAACTGCATAGTAAAGATTTCGACATGGATTTAAGCATTTTTCACACGAGGTGCAGAAAGTTGAGATCTATATATATGTTATTGAGGACGGACCTATCGCAAATTGAGAAAAAAAAGGAACACAAAACCATGATATTTTAACTACATATTGTATGGACCGTAGCACAAAGGGGAACTGGGCATTTAACGCAGGCTCACCCGATTTGGACCCTATTAAGTTAGCGACGTGAGATAAAAATTAACCACCGCCCAGAGCCGGAAAACAGAAGATCGTATGTAGAGACAATTGAAATTAGGGGAAGGTATGTTCGGATTTGCGAGTTGTTAAAAGATAGAATTGATTATCAAATGAAATTCAGATACGTCTTTTGGAACCTTAGAGGGGTATAAAATGGAGGTGCAGACCAGTTTTCGGCAGTCAGTCGAGGTTTTTGAAAACGGAGTTTACGTCGCAGTACTACGTCTATTGGTAAAATTCTAGTGAAATAGTCTAAGTGTTAAATTTTGAACAAGTCTAAGTATTAAATTTTGAACGAGTCCCTGGACTTAGAAAGTTTTGTGAAAAGTTAGAAATGTTAAATTCAGTTTAAATTCCTTTGAAAATCTCATCAGTGAAGTTTTGTTGAGTCAGTTTAATTTGGTTAAACAGTGAAAATAAATATAATTTAAACTCAGTGCTTAAAAAGTGTTAAGTGAAGTGCGAAAAGTGATTACTGAATTAAAAATTAAATCAAAATTTAAAAATAATTATTTCATTCAAAGTGAAATTTAAAATTCGATTGAGAGTTTTGTCGTTCATCTAGAGGGGATGTGCTCGTGAATTGATATTTAAAAATAGATTATAATTTAACATCAATTTGGATAAAAAAAAATAATAGTAATAAACATTTACATCTTAGTACTAACACAATTTAAACAGTTCGAAAAAGAAATAACAACAAATGCTCAAACCTTTGTTCTAAAAGTAAAAGTTCGAAAAAATTTAATTTATTAAGAATCGAGTTAATTAAAAGGTTGCGCAATTCGGAAAAATTTTCTTATAAATTTATATAAAAAGAAATTTAGAATCAATAAATTGATCGATTAAAACCCATCGTGCGCATAGCGACCGTGTTAAAAGTGTTTGTCGTTCTAATCGGAATTTTAAACATCAAGCCACTATTTCGAAAAAGAATTTGAGATAGCTATCACTCAAAGCCTAAACTAGAAAGGTGTTATTAAATCAACGGGTTTTCTGGATTAGGATTTCGTTCGGAAGAAAAATTAAATATCAGCTAATTTATATGAATCAAGCAAGAAATAAAATATTAAATAGGAATAAATAGTCGAAAAGATTTATTTTGAAATTAGTTGGAAAATTCAGTTAATTAGGTAGGATTTTCTTCGGCAAGATTTGTTGTGTGGCACCCAACCGGAAAAATCTTGTAGAGGGTGAGTTTTCCTTTTATAAATGATTTTCAGGCCCAAGGAGTGAGGAGGCACAGCTGATCAATGGTATATCATTTAAATTATTAAAACAACAAAACAAAGAATTACACATTAAAATATGTATATTGTGTATTTGTGTATATATGTATATAAATATAAAATAATATATTGTATATAAAGAATATATATATGAGTAATGTAATTATATATATGTATTTTATTTATTAATCGAAGCATCGAAATGGTAGCGATTTTTAATACCTACCCGAGGACATATCTATATTATTGAAAAAGAAAATATGTATTTATTAATATTCCAGACTATGTAGAATCATATATTTTATCTTTATTTATTAATATATGTACTCTTATTTAACATATTTTGACAATCGAGATATGTGTACTTAAATATATATTTATATTTATTCTTCATTTAACCTTAGTAAATTTACTAAATTCGGAAAATGGAAAAATAGTTTGACTTCAATAAAAGAAAAAAAATATTTTAATTAAATAATGCACAGTAAAGGGTGACGAAACTGAATCACAAGGAGAGCGCGAGATAATTTTAAAATAAACAATCTCACATTTAGGTTAGTGTGTCAGGAGATGGTTACATTATTTGTTTACAAATAAAACGTACGGGGAACTGGGTCAACTGCATAGTTTTGAAAACGACCTTGGCCGCAACTAGATAATCATCAGGATGTCATTGTGCAATGTGGAGCGATTTGGGTCATTCACAAATACCTATCATTCACAAACAACAATTGAAAATCAGGGGTTAGCAAGATTATATCGCATAATTACATGAAACATTTGAATATCATTGATTAGATAGTCGCATAGGATTTTATTAGTTACCTGAAACAGCTGGAAGCTGCGTGCTCACAAATACCTATCAATCACAAACGACAATTGAAAAATCACGGGTTAGTAAGATTTATATCGAATAATTATACGAGACATTTGAATATTATTGATTGGGTGCTCATACAGAACCCCATAAGTTGCCTGAGACATTTGAGAGTCGAGTACTCTCTAATGTGGCAACCAACTACTTGAAACAATTGGAAAATCACGGGACAGGATGAACAAAATTAATGTTGAAACCTGGAGGTAAAATTTAAAACAAATACAGTTCATCAGATAGGAGGCAGTAGTCGCACCTACAACAAGACCATTAACCAAACCAAATAGAGATGGCGATTCTCTTAAATAAAAACGTCAAAACCAAACAAAAAGCCTGGAGTTCGATAGCTCTCCAAAACAAACTATCAATAAGACCTTATTCTACTAGTATTTATTAGTATCACCCTATTAGTACGTATTTATTCGGTTACCAAACCTAGGACTTCGCAGAGTTCTTGGCACGAGATCCGAGCTTGGGATGCGAGGTAAATAGCCTTGTATTGCAAGTTATAAACCTTTCCCAAACTGTATGTATACATATATTTATTCGTATGTACTGTTTACTGGAGAATGCGGACCTGCATACAGCTTGCATTTTAGGTCCTCTGGACCATTCTCGCATTTTCTCTTAAACGTGGAATGAGGATTCACGACCCGTAAGTCCACACCAACCGCGAGTATATGATTGTATATAGGACGAAACCGGTTCGCCCTAAGTAAATTGTAGTCCAAGGAGGAGTCGGAATTTGGGGGTATCGGGACCCGAGGGGAAACTTGAAGGCAGTGCATGATGACGTGGAAGGTTTATTGGGACGCGGTGACTTAGGCACCAATCAATGAACCGTGTCAAAAGATTGTGCGAATTTCTCGTCGACCCACGATCATCTCGTTTACTTGCAGGAAGAAGGAGCCAAATTATGCCAGCAAATGGGCTATTCCGAGTTCGTCAAATATGCAATTAACTAATTACATTAACCTACTAAATCAATCTTTACATGTACCTTATAGCAGCAGAATCATAAAGGAGTGGCGCCAAACAGACACAAAAGTTTACCAAAATCAAATTTACTTAACAATTAACCATTTGAGTTATATTTAATCACCTGTTCAAATAAACATGTATAATATCTTTTATCAGCGTTTAACTACGACTTTGTTAGGGTGCAGGGAATCAGAATAATTACAATAGGAAAGTTAGCTCATTCAGAGAATTCATTTAAGTCTAGGTTTGCAATGGAAAGACCAATTAAATTTTGAAACTCAACGCCTCGATCAGAACCAAGGGGGTTACCACAAAAATGAAGGTAATTAAAATCCTATATCATAAATCAAAAAATTTCACAACGTTTGATGGAATTTAATTACAATATAAATACGAAAATATTTGCGTTCAAGTTCGTAAATAACGTATTAATTAGTTGAGTGCATATGTCTATAAAGATATATAGTACAAGAGAGCTTTAAGTAGTTTTCTGTAGATATCAAAGAAATTAAGGGTCCAATTTTCATGGAGGCTTATGTGTTGTAGGGAGGAATTTTCCATCCCTGCGAACACATATGCAAAGCCTCAGAGAAAAAAAAAAATTTATTAAATATCGGCCATAGCCAAGAGAGAAGAAAATTTTATATTGTTTTAAACAAATAAAAGAATGGCGAGAAGATGGAGAATATCACAAAAACCAACTGGTGTGTTATAATGCGATGGTGTTTTGTTAGTTTGTTTAAATGACGACTTATAAATTCTTTAATAAAATTCATTTTTTCAGAATCAGAGATTATTGATTTTTAATGTTTTTAACTGGAATTCCTTATTGTTTGCTTAAAAATTGTAGATGTCATTAGTCATCAGTCAAATCGAGTAGTACTCAACAGTGAGGGTACCTAGTTATTTTATTTTATTTTATTTTTGTTTATTGCAGAAACAAACAGTACATAATTACATAGATGACAATAGTTACAAAGTTATAAAAGTTAGTATAATAATTGGTACCAATGACATTTCGCTGACATATATACATAGGAGGTATATTATACATTTACGGTTAAGTTACATTTTTAAGTTAAATTAATTAGTGTGCTGGGGAAGGAGAGAGGTGTGTGTGAGTGTTTGTGTGTGTGTACGTGTGCGTTTGTGTCTGTGTGTGGTTGTATGTGTTATGTTGGCGAATTCAGTGGGCTAAAAAAGTTTTTCTTAAATAGAGGGAGAGAATCAAAAAATATATCGGTACTTGTGCTTGTTTGAATTGAGTTGAATGTTTGAAGGATGCGAGAAATAGGGGAATTGGCTGCAGCGTTTGTATTATTACTAGTTGTGTAAAAAAGGTTGGTGTGTCGAGTTCTTTTAGATGGGGTGTTAAAATTTATTTGGGATAGAAGTTCTGAGCAGTCTATTTCGTTGTGTATTATTTTATGGAGAAATGTCATGTCAGCTACCGTTCGCCTGGATTTCAGGGATTGGAGAGTGCAGATATAATTATTGTTGTATTTATAACCTAGGTACTTAATAAATTTATTTTGTATGCGCTCTATATTATTGACATAGTAAGTGTATTTGGGATTCCAGACAGGCGATGCATATTCCAGTTTACTTCTGACTAGTGAGGAATAAAGCATTACTAGCGTACGTGGATTTTTAAATAATTTACTCAGACGCAGTATGAAACCTAACATTTTGTAAGATCTAGCAGTGATTGAAGAAATGTGCGTATTAAATATAAGTTTACTATCTACATAGACTCCAAGGTCCTTACATTCGGTTTTTGAGATCACGGGTTCATCGCGGAGTGAATAGGGAAAGTTAATTATATGCTTGTTTCTGGTGAAGGACATAGTGTGGCATTTTGAAACATTGAGGTCCAAATAATTAGCTGTGCAGTAGTTGCAGAGCCTATCTAAGTCACTTTGTAGCTCTCTACAGTCCGATAAAGAGATGACCGTTTTATAAATTTTCATGTCATCTTCAAACATTAAAAATTTTGAGTGTTGGAAACATGAGCCTATGTCGTTTAAGTATATATTAAAGAAAAGCGGACCAAGATGGGAACCCTGAGGAACGCCCGAGGTTGCGTTTATTATTTTGGATAAGACACCATTTATTGAGATAACTTGACTACGATTACTAATGTATGACTTAATCCATCTAAATAAATCACCGTGTATTCCAAGACGAGTAAGTTTATTTAAAAGAATTGAGTGAATAACGCGGTCGAAGGCTTTTGAAAAATCGGTGTACATAGCATCGACCTGTACCCTTTCGTCCATATTGCTGTGCAAATAATTGACAAATAGTTATGCTATTCATTCGCTCAAGATAGAAAAAAACGTGGTGTAATATTTTGAATCAAGCCGTTAACAATAAAATATGTAGATGGCGATATGATTTAAACTCCCGCTTAACATTATCCCTGATTTGATATATGCATGAAAAATCATCGCCAAAAAAAGGCTTTAAATTTATTTTGTGGACGTTCAGGCACAAATATATAAATGTTTTAGGGTCATTTCATAAAAAAAACTTAATTTTCTACATTGTACCGTAAAACAATATCCGAAAATGGTATAATAGGTAGGAGATTCTTAAATTTAAAGCAGTTTTTATAGCCCTGATACATAATTTTTTTCTGGGCTTGTAAAAAGACTTAATTGATAAAAAACACCATACTTTTTAAAAGGCCGAGATTTGTTTTACTCGTAGTATTTAATTAAAGCATATAAAACATACCCAAGCTATCAAATTTTCAAACCAAAAACATTGACTTTGTGTTACTAGGTCAGGGAATATGTCAATTATGATAATCTACCGTGACAACATGTTTTTAAATTATCGAATTATATATGAATATGAAGGTTAATGACTTAACAAATTTATATAAAGTCATCAATTCAATGATTGACAGCCCTGAATTTTTTATTTTATTTGATTTCTTTCCATGTACCTCGCAAACCAACATCCAGGCAATATTCACAGCATTATTTCAATATTGAATCACAATTGTATACTCCCGTTCGCCGTGTACAGAATTCAGGTAATGAGTATATGAGATTTTGTTGACATATTTAACGAATCAACCACTGAATACAAACAGTTCTGAGTAGAATTTATATCGGCAAGCAGAACAACATATCTAATTAAACAAACTGCCTAGCTCTGATTTGCTTTATTTCAATTAATTTATTGTATTATTTTTCCATTTTGCATTGTAGAGTATTTTTTATTATGATTTCCTGCTCATTTAGATGTTATTTGTGTTAAAAAATAATCATGTAATAGCCCAACTGGGCGTGAAATTCGAAAATAAATAATATATTTTTTATTTTTTCATTGGAAACTTTCCTTTACCTCTTGAAAATTATACTCATCAATGTAATATATCACATTAAAGAAGAAGATAATACCAACTACCAATTTTCTGTGTCGTATTCTTTTTCATGTTACGTTTAGATTAGTTAGTATAATCGTCTTATTCAATGATATAATATTATTTATCATCGTGTTTAAAAACGTAAAAAGGGGCTTACTTTGTCGTTTTCTCCTTTTTGTCTGTAATGTCGTGTTCGTCCCACGTGACACATGTCATACTGTTTGTTGATGGAGGGAGTGTAGGAGACGTAGAGGTAATCTCTTCGATGTTGGCCTCGGCTCCACTCATTGACGAGAGAACGCCGGGAGATAAGATAATGCCTGAAACAAAATATCAACAAATTAAATGATATAATTTTAAGTCATGCTGAAAAAAAAAGAGTTGCTTGCCCTTAAGCTGAGTCGATACATATTGTGTGGTTATTGACCCTCCACACTGGCGAGTAAATTCTTGTGAAAGTAAGTTTTAAAACGCTTAGGTTATGCTGATAAAGTTGACACAAGCCATACAAACTTAGGATTGTGTGTATCGCTGCATTCCCTTCCTACAGTTATTTTCTTGCTATAAGACTCTGAGAAAAAGCATTTGGTCTAAACGAAGTCTGTTTATTGTTTTAGCTTGTCAGAAAATTTAATACCTATTCGATATTTTTTTACATTTATACACGAAGTTTTCCTGTGGTTTCTTTAAATTTCACTGGAATTTCTTTTACGAGCTGGAATAAAAGTTTAAAATATGCTATACACAAACATTGCATCTTTGCGAGTACTACGTTCAATTGCGATACTCAGAAATTCATTCTATATCTAAGCTTTAACTTACATGAAATTCAGTTCTGCTATCGCAATATGGATGTGGAGCAAACTATTTTGTTTGTACATAATTAGAATTTTTGATGCAATTATTTAGCATTTGTGAGCAGTATAGCGATCCATGGTTTAAAAGTGTATTCTGTTTCTGTTTATTTCACAAATATTCGAAGTCATGATGACATATGACGCCATTCGCAAAAATGAAAGCATCTTTCGATAGGGTGATGACTTTCCGCCAACTGGTACATTTTCGATCGATTTTCATGTTTTCATTTCAATTTCATGTTTGGTAAACAACTTCATTCAGACCGCACTCCAATGAATTGAGAAATATCTCAATGTAGCAGAACTGATGCGCACTTTTGATTTACAGCACAGATAATCGATTTGTGATTTCTTACAGGAATTTGGTAGTGTGTACATTGCGAGTGTGTTGGGCCGTTAAGACACCATTTTACACAATGGCTAAATAACTGTTCATTCTCTAAATGATTTTACCAAACACACTGCAAGAACAAACTTGCGCAATAAAGCTGTTTGGATTAGCGAACGGTTTTTTGATTTTTAAATCTATTTTGACATTGAGCCATTAGAAGAAGCCAAATATATCACTGAACAAGCGAAATAAAGTTCATTATTATAAGGGAGTGTACATTGTGTTCTTGTGTTGCTGATGGCATTTTTAAGAGTAAATTGATTCATTACAGTCGAAGACTTTAAAAAACAATTTTGACTTAAAAATTTACAATAAAAGTAGTACATTTCAAAATTTAAAGTTTATTCTTCTGATTCTGATCTTGTTACTAAAAAATTGTTGTTTTGATATTTTCATTTATAATTATTGATTTTAAAAACGATCTAAAACCGCATGTTCCGAAACGGTTCCAACTGGCTACCACGTCGTTATGACAAAGAAAACGCAGTATCTGTTAAGACGGCTGTCACGACGTCAACTCGCAGAATTCACGAATAAAATAGAGAAATCGAAAAAGTCACATTTTAAATAGCTATAAAAAAAATTTCGTGGACATAATTTTTTTAATTTTCTTTTCTTAATTTTTCGAGAATAAAAAACACAGTGAAAATACCCTATTTTAGCCCAATAAAATATCAACATTTTATTACACCGCTAAACCGTTTTGCAAGCTACATCCTTTGAACAAAGTGCTTGCCAACTGCTTAACAACCCACTCACTTCTAACACTATTCAAAATAATTATCTTCCACCTCACAAAATGTTGTTTTTGAAATGCCCCAAGCGGGCACAAGAGTCCCAATGGTTCCAGTCCGTGGGATTTATGCGTAGGTTTTAATTTTTTATTTTTTGTTAATCGTAATGCAATCATCCCCTCATGGACTTACAGTTTACATGATTTAGTACATACTCATGGATTCGGAAACGACGGGTACACGTCAGCTAGTAATAAACAATAATGAAGTCTCAGGTTCACCTTAAATTGTTTACATAATTATTAATTGACCAAAAATGCATTAAAGGGTTTGGGTATTACCCAATTTTTATCGTGTAGATAAAATAAATATATTGTGTCGATTCATTAGTTTGTAGTGTTTTTATTATTTTTTTTAGCACTATTACAAGTGTTTAGCACATAACACAATGAGCTGAGTATTAACAATACAAGCTATCACAGAGCGTTCTGCCGCACAAAGGAGTTCAACAATTATTGTGCACAACAAGAGTACAAAATAAGTACTTATGGTACTATGAAAGCAGTTACAAAGCACTGCGTAGTAATTTCACTGACATTAATAAAAGTTAATACGAACAGTTTGTTGTAAAGCATGTTTGTATTTAGCAAGCCGGTATTACTCCAGATTGTGTATCACAGAACATAGAAAAATTAAATACAGCGATAAAAATTGTATCAATAAATCTGAAGAAATGCATAGTTATTCTATTCTTGGATATGTACATTATTAAAAATAAGTGAAATTATATTAATAATATATGCATGGGTAGTGCAATGCAATATAATCCATATTGTAAAGGCAATGTGAAAAAGAAGTGAAAAATGTGTGCAAGCAGCCGTTTATGGAGGATATTTGAACATCTTCCATCTTCAGAGGGCCATCAGGGGGTACTCCATCCAGGCAACCATGGCAGTGATGATAGTGTTATTTGATTGCCGTAGTCTGCGCTATGAGCTTCCTATGTGGTGGCGGAGAAGCACTCTGAAAGAGTAAACTCGTCCCTCCAGGAACACTTCTGTAGCGCTGCAGTATCTCGGTAGGCGGAATAGTTGGCGATAAGCATTATTGTAAGTGACTTTTAGCATATGCCGTTGGGATGCAGTGTAATCAACCCACAGTTTTAAGGTGTACAGCGAAGTGCACAATGCGTTGAATATTAATTCAACGTCTGAATATTAATTTAATGTCTGAAATTCCGGAAAAAAACAAAGCAGTACAGAAAATACAATGATATTTCTTTTATTTTATTTCGCCAGTGAAGAAGTGAAGATATTATAGCAGTAACTCGGGAAATGTTCTTGATGAATCGCACTTTTAGCGGAAGTTACCGATCCCAACCCTTTTAAGTCTAGTGAAATCTTATAGCCGTCATAACTTTAGCCACTTTTTGTTCCGCAACAAAGAAATTTTGAAAAACTGCCGAAAGGCTCCCGAATACCCCTTTTACATACCTTGCACACCCTTTCGCATTTTCTTTGACACCATTTATATTTCAAGAAAGAAAACTATGCCTAAGTAATACATACTTCACAACAGTCCTATTATTACGAATAATTTAATCCCCCGCATACCCAATATCTACCGATTTATAACAAGTTTCTCATTAACTCTTTAAGTTTGTGAGTTCAAAAAAAAAATTAGAAAATACATTTGTTATGCAAAAAATATATTAATTAATTATATGAAATTCTTTTGATAGAAAAATTTGCAAATTAAGCTCCGAAAATTGTTAAAATCAGGTTTCGTTCCGTTATTTAATATGTTATAGGCATGAAATAATTGTCAATTTATCTTTAAATGCAAGTAAAGTATTTGTCGAGAGATTTTTGCTCTATTTCAAACGAGTCGTGTTTTATTAAATATGTTCACGATTTTCGCTTAATTATTATCGTTTCTTTAATCAATTTAATTTTGAATCGTTTCAAACCTTCTTTGAACGCTTACTATGGGGCCTTAACATATTTAGTGTATGTACCTAGGTAACAATATATTATTCTTATTATGTTTGACAGTATATCAACAAAAAACTACAATAACTTCTATCCATACCTTGTTCATTCCTACACATACTATCACCCAATTCCAACAAGCAACATTTTCAGCATTCTGTGGTGGTAGTAGGAGATTTTTAAATATTGTCAGGTTATTTGTAACCCGGGAATGTTTGTATTACTTTAAAAAAAAAAAAAAAATCGATAAGAAACCACTCATTAAGACCGTTTGATCTTGAAATGAAAATATTCTTGGTTCCTACTGGAATGTTATTTCTCCAGTTCCAACCCCTTCGTAACCAACACCTTGCTGAAAAATTATTCGAATTACGGAACCTAACGATTTTTTTTTTTAATTCCTTTATTTTTCCCAATTTTTACATAAATTACATACAATATTTTATAAATCAATAAGAATAATGGGAACCCACTAAGGCGCAGCCTGTGCGTGGGTAATATATTTAAGTTATTATTTTATTGTACCTAGAAATAAAACAAATTGTGGGCATATAAAATAAAAACAAGATTACATTTTGTATTAGCGTTTTGTATAAAAAGTGTTTATAATAGTGTATAGTGAAGTTATAAGTGTTTAGTTGAAAAAATATATAAAAATAGATTGAAAATAAACATTACAAATTCGAGTGCGATTGTTTTAAAAAACAGAAGAAGAATTCGATCTATCATCGGAGTAAGTTGTTTGTGTTTTTCGTATACATAATCTCGTTAAAAAGTAAAATGTAAGTAGGTAACAATATATTGCTCTTATTATGTTTGACAGTAGGTATATTAAATAATGAATACTAAAAAAGAAGATTTAATACAATAATAAACCACTCATTAAGACCGTTTGATCTTGAAATTAGTATATTCTTTGTTCCTACTGGAATGTTATTTCTCCAGTTCCAACCCCTTCGTAACCAACACCTTGCTGAAAAATTATTCGAATTACGGAACCTAACGATTTTTTTTTTAATTCCTTTATTTTTCCCAATTTTTACATAAATTACATACAATATTTTATAAATCAATAAGAATAATGGGAACCCACTAAGGCGCAGCCTGTGCGTGGGTAATATATTTAAGTTATTATTTTATTGTACCTAGAAATAAAACAAATTGTGGGCATATAAAATAAAAACAAGATTACATTTTGTATTAGCGTTTTGTATAAAAAGTGTTTATAATAGTGTATAGTGAAGTTATAAGTGTTTAGTTGAAAAAATATATAAAAATAGATTGAAAATAAACATTACAAATTCGAGTGCGATTGTTTTAAAAAACAGAAGAAGAATTCGATCTATCATCGGAGTAAGTTGTTTGTGTTTTTCGTATACATAATCTCGTTAAAAAGTAAAATGTAAGTAGGTAACAATATATTGCTCTTATTATGTTTGACAGTAGGTATATTAAATAATGAATACTAAAAAAGAAGATTTAATACAATAATAAACCACTCATTAAGACCGTTTGATCTTGAAATTAGTATATTCTTTGTTCCTACTGGAATGTTATTTCTCCAGTTCCTACCTCTTCGTAACCAACACCTTGCTGGAAAATTATTTGAATTATGAAACATGACAATTGCAAATAAACATAATAACATTTTAAAAATAGAATAAGAATTCGAACTATCATCGGAACAAGTTTGTTGGTGTTTTTATTATTTGATCTAGTTAAAAAGTTAAAAGTTGACTATCTTGGAAGTGCATAACATCGTTTTGCTATGGCGATAATTACCTCGACGAGTCGCGGTGGAAATCACTATATTGTGATTGTGTTGTGTGCTCCTTTGCAGAGATAAAGTGGTAAGTGATTGGTCATCCCGTTTAACTTCTATCCATACCTTGTTCATTCCTACACATACTATCATCCAATTCCAACAAACGCCATTTCATTATCGTTTCATCTATTTATTTACAGTCCATTTCAAGTGCACCTGGAGCTGTAATTCGTTATCTGTTTTGGATGCAACAAAGACAAATGGCAGAATATCCTCTAAATAATTGACTTTACAATTAACTCACACTGCCAGAAGTAAATAATTTAAAAAATATATACTGCCTCTGAATGTGATAAAAAGTCCATAAAAAAGTATTGAAATCTATGTGTATAATTTCATTATGCATCCTGGGCCTGTGTATTTATTTGTGATTTTGTATGTTCATGAAGCTATTGAATTTGAAACTGGATTGTTCTTATGTAAGTTACTATGTTGATGTTATAATGTATCCTGTGCCTGTGAAGTTATTTGTGATTTTTTATTTTCATGTATCTATTGAATTTGGAACTGGATTATTCTTACGTAAGTTACTATGTTAATGTTATATTGTATCCTTTGCCTGTGAAGTTATTTGTGATTTTGTGTTTTCATGTATCTATTGAATTTGGAACTGGATTATTCTTTCGTAAGTGACTTTGTTAATGTTATAATGTATCTTTGCCTGTGAAATTATTTGTGATTTTGTATTTTCATCCATCTATTGAATTTGAAACTGGATTGTTCTTACGTAAGTTACTATGTTGATGTTATAATGTATCCTTTGCCTGTGAAGTTATTTGTGATTTTTTATTTTCATACATCTATTGAATTTGAAACTTTATTGTTCTTACGTAAGTTACTATGTTGATGTAATAATGTATCCTTCGCCTGTGAAGTTATTTGTGATTTTGTATTTTGATCCATCTATTGAATTTGAAACTGGATTGTTCTTACGTAAGTTACTATGTTGATGTTATAATGTATCCTTTGCCTGTGAAGTTATTTGTGATTTTTTATTTTCATACATCTATTGAATTTGAAACTTTATTGTTCTTACGTAAGTTACTATGTTGATGTAATAATGTATCCTTCGCCTGTGAAGTTATTTGTGATTTTGTATTTTCATCCATCTATTGAATTTGAAACTGGATTTTTCTTACGTAAGTTACTATGTTGATGTTATAATGTATCCTTTGCCTGTGAAGTTATTTGTGTTTTTTTATTTTCATACATCTATTGAATTTGAAACTTTATTGTTCTTACGTAAGTTACTATGTTGATGTAATAATGTATCCTTCGCCTGTGAAGTTATTTGTGATTTTGTATTTTCATCCATCTATTGAATTTGAAACTGGATTGTTCTTACGTAAGTTACTATGTTGATGTTATAATGTATCCTTTGCCTGTGAAGTTATTTGTGATTTTTTATTTTCATACATCTATTGAATTTGAAACTTTATTGTTCTTACGTAAGTTACTATGTTGATGTTATAATGTATCCTTTGTCTGTGTAGTTATTTGTGATTTTGTATTTTCATGCATCTATTGAATTTGAAACTGGATTGTTCTTCGTTACTGACTATGTTGATGTTTTTATGTATCCTTTGCCTGTTTATATATTTGTGATTTTGTATTTTCATGCAACTATTGAATTTGAAACTGGATTGTTCTTACAGAAGTGACTATGTGGATGTTATTGCTTATCCTTTGAGAAGTTGTTTGTAATTTTGTGTACCTATTAATAATAATAACTGATTGTTTTCATGTGAATATAAATATATCAGGAGTCAAATAAAATATTAAAATGGTAGTTTATGAATGTTTAGAGCAACCCACCCTAATAACTTATAAGGGAACACGATCTTGAAAACAGTTTCCTGTCTAGTTGAAAATGATATATGATTATCAATAGATATTATCATCTTGAACAACTTTGGTGGTGTAACCATGCGGTGTAGTATTTCGATAAAGTGAAATCCAAGAAGCGTGCAACCGGACCCCATCGTCCAAATTTATGCTGCTGGTGAGCTGACTGAAATTATTAACTGACTAGCTAAAGTCCCCGGCGTTGCTCAGGCTTTAAACAGTTTCTTTTTTCAGAGTATAAAGTAATTTTACTCTTATTTTGAAAGTCGAAAGGCAAAATTTCATCAAGAAGTACCCAAAATTGAGCTTTAACGGTAGGAAAGCGAATGCGGGTGGTTTTCCGATATCCCATATAGAGAGTGACCTTTCTCTTATTTTAAAGATCAAGTTTGCGAAATTTCATCAACTTCGAAATAAAACTGCAGTTTTGTAAAAAAAATAAATCAATATATAAAAAAAACAAATACTAGACCTAAAACAATGTGCTGTTCGGCTTTACGCAGAGTTTTCAAAAGAGGTTAAGTGTGTTAAATTTCATCAACCTCGGAATAAAACTGTGGATTGGTTTAAAAATAAAAAAAAAACGCAGCCGGGCTTGCCCCCCACAGATACTATCCTTTATATCAGGGGTAGGTAATCTGCGGTCCGCGAGGATTTTTGGTGCGGGTCGCGATTACATTCGGTGCCGCCTGCTGACCACAAAACATATTAAAAAAATACTTTTTGATAGCAAAAACAGTTTTCACTAACAGTGTTTCAGATAATTTCTTAAGACATTATTTCAAAGCCCAGAGAAAGCTATAACATAGCTGACAAGACCTTTCGTATACACCTACGCTACTAAAAAGCAGTTTATACACAAATAAATAGGCGATACAACATCCATTGTCAATTTAATTTGAATTCCTTATTATTTTACAAAGAAATTTAATGTATAATAAGAAATTATGAGTGTAACGCAAATTATACTGGGGACTCGCTTACAGTGTTTATTTTTAATAAACTCTTAATATTAAACGAGTTTTATGTTCATAATGAAACAATAAAATTCCAGTGGTGGATTCATAAATCTAAGATGCAGACTGTGTGCTGCAAAAATCGGAGGAAACAAATTCCAATTTCTGCGAGTAATTTTAATCTAAGCAAAATCTCAGTACGACACGTGGGTACAAACATCCAAATGGCCACCCCTGATAAATAGATTAATATCATTTAGTTATGAACAAAACATCATTGCATGTTTTTTTAAGCTTGTTGCGTTGAACAAAAGCATTAGTATCATAGTCATCAAAAGAAGATCAATAATTTTCAATGAATATGAAATGGAAAAATACACAAAAAAAATCGGTCGTGACTAAGACTCAAACTCGGGACCTTTAGGTTTTAATTACTGTCAATTTTATCAAATCTTAAATCTTAAAAATTACTAATATATATATAAGACAAATTAAACCATGTGTTGCTCTAAAATACAAAGCTTTATTTAACCAAAAACCATTTTATTCAACTACTGTTTGTCGATGAGGGCACAGAATTATCTCTGCAACACAACATTGTTTATAGCAGTGGAGAATTTAAGTGAGCAAACAAAGTTTATAAATTATGTATTTATTATATTTCTGGAAATAGGTTTTTTTAAACCTTTAGTTATTTGGCTACAGAATTGGAATTGTGATTATCAAAGATACCTAACCATAGATTTACTTTCGTTATAAAACATGTACTTGTTTGGCTACGGAATTGGAGTTGCAAATAATACTTATTAATGAAATACAATTATAAACATATAGTTGTTTGGCTACGGAATTGGAGTAGCAAATAATACTTTTTAATGAAATACAATTATAAACATATAGTTGTTTGGCTACAGAATCAGAATTGCGAATAATACTTTATCAAAGGGGCACAACCATGAATTTACTTTCGTTATAAAACATGTAGTTGTCTGGCTACAGAATTGGAATTGCAAATAATACTTATTAATGAAATACAATTTAGTATCGCGTAATCATGCTCATCCTCAGAAAAGAAAATTCCAACCTAAAAAATATATTCAGACCCTGCATTCCGAATTTCTACATAATATTTAATACAATTTCCTTGAGCACTTTAAGTTCTTAAGATCTTAAACAAATATATGTTGTTTTTTAAGATAATCCCCATTCAAATGCCAAAATGTAAAGGTAATTATTTGAAATTCCTTCGACGAAAAAATCGCAAAGAATGCTCGGAAAATTATAAAAAATCATAACTTGTTCTGTTATTGAACATGCCACGGGACAAATGGCAGAGTTTTTTTAAATGTTACTTAACTCTGATGTCAAGAGATTTTCGCTGTATTTTAAATAATTTGTGTTTTATTAAATATTTAAAAAAAATATGTATTGAATATCTGCGAGCTCTATTTAAATACCTTCCTTTCAAATCACCCATTTGGGAATCGAGTTTGAGTAATGCCGACCGGGGAACCATTTGTTGGATAGCCAATACTTCTGCCATAGGTTACCACAAGTGGTTCGCTGCGTTTGGTGGCTTGGCAGATATGTTCAGGAAGCGCCTGCTCATCATCTGCGTGGCGTGCCAGATCGTAAGAAACTGGTTTGGGGAGACCCTTTAACTTCCTTTGCGCCGCAGCGGAGGAGAAATATTCATACGTCCATCATTCCTGGTCACAACGATACCTAGATTCCTACCCACCCCTCAAACCTTTTTCCTTAATTTCCTTATAAATCCCCTTCACACAACATCTCCAAAGATACGAAAGGCCCTGACGCAAATTATTTTTCTCAAGTAAGTAATCCCGTCAGTAATCTTCTTATTTTTGAAGGCTTATAATGGAGCATTAAGTACTACAAGCCAAATTATAATGCGAATATGATTTTGTGTAAGCCTTTTCCAAGGATTTATCAAGGGTTCAAGTTAACAAACAAATAATAATTAGGGATTAACAAGTAGTTGCTGGTGATACAAGATATACCAATTAATTTAATTTCACATGCCGTGAATATCCGATAAACGTTACTTTCATTATTTGACAAGAGAACGATCCCAACCTCCCAACCCCCCAAGCCATCTCTCATCCCTTGGGGAACATGAGCTCATCACTAACACGAATTCACGACACTAAGCTGCTAAACTGACGTGGCCTTACTCCGGCGGGGACCGTCAATCCACAATTATTCATAATGGTTTACGTTTTATATGGAAACGAATTCAAATAACACAGCAATATTTAGTATTATTTGATAATATGACTACCGTAAAAAACTGTGGCTCGGTATTATAAGGGACAATTTTGATTGTATTATAGAAAACTCAACAACTAGCAGTTATAAAACCCGCTCCACGGGTTCTTTGTTGCTAGGCCCTGCGGGCGGAACTTGGTTGGCCCAGTTTAAGTGATGCTAACAACAGTTACATTTAGTAGGTACATATTAGGTCATTCACAGAGAGAGGTTGAGTATATATTGGGTAAAACTTTACCTACAACTACCGATTTTAATAAGTATTAAAAAAAAAACAAACCTTTGTTCCAACTTTATGACAATAAACGTTACAATAAAGTTTTTGCATTCCGACGTACTATTTTGAAATAACGCCGATATGAAGTTCGCACATAATTCATAATTAACCTCAACAAATGTCCTAATGAGGTGAAAAATTCTAACGTAAAAAAATTAAACGTAAAGAAACAATAAACAGTTGAAATTTTCGGCTACGGTGAGTTTTTCCACTTATTTTGGTATTTTTACAAAACAAACATTTTTTAAATTATTATTACAATAACTTAATTTGTAAAACCTCAAATTGTGATTTTTAATAATAAGGAGACTAGAACCCGAGACTTCAGGATAGATTTAAACAAGTATCGATAAATAGATTGCATTTAGTTGTAGTTGAATCTTGCAATCATACGTCGAACGTCACAGCGGTGCTACCAAGGTTTGTTATCTATGTGAGGATATTGTGTCAGCGCTTTATTAGCAGCAGAAACATATCTGGACGGATGGCGAACCTCGTGCTGACACTGTTAATGGAAGCGGTGGACTCTCTCTCTGGAGCATCTGGTCCAGTTTCTTCACCACCTAAGATTCTTGCTGCAGAGTCTCCATATTCTATCTTCGTGTCACCTGTTCCTGTACTTCATTTTACTTAACTTTACTTTATATTTGTAATTTTTTTTTGTAATACCTTCATCAACTGTAAAGCGCCCTTGAGGTGATATCTCACAAAAGCGGCGCAATACAAATTGTCCAATAAATAAATAAATACATAAAGATAGCAGCCAACAAAAAAATGCGGTAAAAAAACTTAAGATAATATTGGTATTTAAATACAACCAAAGGGTAATAGGGCCCCACTAGCACATAGGTAAAGCAACGCCCCGGCAAAGCAAAGGTCCTGGGTTCAAGACACAGATGCGACCGTACTTTTTCTTTTTAATTTTCATGTAAAAATCTAGAAAAAACCGCGCCGACGCTCAACCCCTCTCACCCAGATCCTAACTGTCCAATACCTAATGATTTTTTTGGTTTTTGGTTGAAAAAAAGCACCATAAATGTGATCAAAATTTCATCTGCATTTCTCACTCCAAATACGAGTAATTTCAGGAATCCTTGGTTAAAGTAAGTCATATGAATCAAGTACGTTCCTTAACGTCCCGCTGTAATGTATTAAAAAATCAATAAATAATTTACCACGTTGTGTTATTGGGCTTCGTGAATAATCAAAATAAGTAGTCACGACATGTGACTTGTGTATTTTTTTGTTGTTTTGGTTTTGAAGTGATTAAAAAACTATACACTAACTGGATAAACACAATAAAGTGTAGGTAATGTGACTCGGGTAGTGTCCTAAGTCCCGTTGTCTACATTAGTACTTACAGTAGTACGATAGTAAGTAGCTCGAAAAATTATTTATTTAATTATGCCTTGAAGGCTTTTACATGTACACATAATGACATTATTATAGGTAAATTGTGCGAAAGAGCATAATGATAATAAGTGCGTAGTACATGACAGAAGAAATTATTAATTTAAAATATAATTTGAACAAATTTTAATTTACACTAAGAAAATATCTGATTTTTTATTCCATTTTTTTTTAAATAATATGTACATGGATTGTATTATGACATAGACAGCTATAAACTTTTTTTTAAGATACCAAAAAAAAAAAATAGAATGAAAGACAATTTAAGTACGTCCAATAATAGTATATTAAAATATAAGTGGATAAACAGGTCTTTAGAACACGCGCGATTTTTCGAGCACGACGGCGTAGCCGAGTGCTCGAAATAAAGCAAGTATTTTAAAGACCAGTTATCCACGAATACTTTACGCTTTTTTTTATTGGTACTCTTTGAAAACATAAATATTGATATTATTATTAAAAATTTGGAAATAAGAACTATTAATGAATTCGTGATGTGACATCACAATATCTTGTTGTCATGGAAATGAAAAACACAAACATTAATTTGAAATCTGTCACATAAGATTAATAGTTGACATCACAGTTTTTACTAGTTATTGTGTGTTGTAAAATGAGTTCTAACATTCATAATTTAAATACCAAAGCAGAATCGCGGTTAATACCTGAAAAATCCAAAGACGTTTATAAAAAAGAATATGAAAGGTTCATAACATGGATGGAGGAGCAAAACGTAGTAGATGTAGATGAACGAGATGTGCTTGCTTACCTTCAGAAAATTTTGAAACATTTGTAATGTTTTATTTGACGTTTAAAATATTCCTGTCAGATTTATAGTTAAAAGTTGACATTTAGACTTCACATTTTGTTGATTTGTTGATGTTGCCATGGTAACTTTAAAAAACGCGCGTTCCATAAAGTGCGATTTAAACACGCTAGAGCAAGGCTGCCCAACCTTTTTAACAGTTGGGCGAAATTGACGATTTTGAATCACTGGCGGGCCACTGAATACCTGACGGTTTCTATTTCCATTGGGGGGGGGGGGGTTGTTAGAGAATTTATATAAAACATAATTCCCCACAAAAATTCAAAATGAGTTTCGAATTCCATGGGGGGGGGGGGGTGGCTACAAGATTCCATTTCGGACGCATATCAAAAACCGGTGTATTTTTGTTTAGAAAGTAAGTTCAACAGGTTAGATTTTTTCGTCGCTGATTCTCGTTCTGAGTAGCCTAAATAGCGATAAATCGCCTTTGTTGGCAACACTGGTGACCGCGCGCAAGCTGCATTGTTTGTTTTACCGCGGGCCCGCGACACTTTTTCAAATTGGCGGATTGGCGGGTTTTTAGAAAATGGTTCACGCGGGCCACTTATAATTCGTTCGCGGGCCACATTGTGGCCCGCGGGCCTGGTGTTGGGCAGCCTTGCGCTAGAGCGTACTTTAAATGAGTAAAAAAGGGCACCAATAAAAAAAAGTATATAGTTACATTATCATAGAAAAATAACAAGAGTACAAAAGAAAAGTAGATTCTTGATGGCCTCCGTGGTCGAGGGGTAAGGTTCTCGACTAGTAAGACGAATGTGGTGGGCTTAATCCCGGCGTGCGCAAGTAAATTTTATTTGAATAATTCGTGTTATTTCATAACATAATCATTTAAAATAATATGTAATATACTTGCGGCACGTTTCACAGTGGAATATACTATCAGTATCGCCCTGGTGTAAGACCACCTTTTGGAATAGAAACGTTGCTTCTAATGACTTTAGCCGTGTTTGGTAGCCAGATCTGAATAGCCAGTACTCCCCCACATTTCTTTTCCCCTCCCCGCTACCTTCAGCTTCACAACATACCCCAATCGGGGATCCCATAGTCTCACTGGCTCCAAACGGGTGGGAGCAGTTGGGATTCTTATGCGGCATTCACATTAAAAACTTCCTGCGCAATGTTTATTATAATTATAAAAATAAACACTAACAGTTATTTTTACAGCATATTTATAATAAGCAAATCTTTATTACGACCGATTGGGTGTTATGCGGAACATAGCTAAATTAACACAACCATAAAAGGTTAGGACAAAAGGTTAAAAAAATACACGACAATGAAAAAAGAATGTTATGTGGAACATGTCTAAATTAACACAACCTTAAAAGGTTAAGTCAAAAGGTTAAAAAAAATAGATGACAATGAAACAAGAATATTATGCGGAACATAGCTAAATTAACACAACCATAAAAACTCTAAAAAACATTACAATAAAACAATAATGTTATGCAAAACATAGCTAAATTAACACAACCATAAAAGGTTAAAAAAAACATAACAAAAAGATAAGAATGTTATGTGAAACATAGCTAAATTAACACAACCATAAAAGGTTGAAAAAACATGAAAATAAGACAAGAATGTTATGTGAAACATAGCTAAATTAACACAACCATAAAAGGTTTAAAAAAAAACATGACAATAAGACAAAAATGTTATGTGAAACATAGCTAAATTAACACAACCACAAAAGGTTAAGACAAAAGGTTAAAAAAGTACATGACAATGAAACAAGAATGTAGTAAACGTGGCCTTTCGGCAGATAAATCAATACGATGAGCAAAAAATGATATCCCCGCCTTTCTAACAGAGTGTCATCGTTATACCAGGTTTTATGCGCCCTAGCACCATTTTCTACTTTTATTCCAACTTTTTTTTGGAATTGTATTAAAAAATTCTGATTAATTAACAAACTATTGCACATACATTAATCTTTTCTGATGGTTATTTCGTTGTTTACAATATTTTTCAAATAATTATGTACTCATAAACACAAACTAATAACCTATTTTGTGCACAAACAAGTAGTTGTTTCTTGCAGTTAATTTTTGAAACAAAAAAATCATTATTTTTTCAAGTATTTTTTTATCGTGAAATAACTTATAGAACAAAACCTCGAATTGTAATATTTAATCATTGATGATATGTTAACAACTCCAAAAAATGTGAAACAGAAAAATCAGAAAACGATTCAGTTCCATCTGAGAATTGAACTCAGTACCTCTGTCTTGCCGGTAATTCGACCACATCGACTAATCTATTCAAATATTTGTTTGAGAGTTGATATAAATATTATCTTCAATAATTAGGTAGTTAAATAATTTCTTAAAAGTTTATTTCCATCCATGATATCAGAATCTATTTGATATTTAATATTACCTTTAGCCTTTCATAATAAAATATTTTCAGTTTTATAAATATCCTAATTTAGGTCTTTGTATTACAATTATTTTAATCTCTGCTTTTATCCCACGAATCTAAACCTTTTCACAACCCTCGACATATATGTGTAAGTCGCATAATGAGCGATACAAATAACCCACACGATTGTGTGTATCGCTGCATATTTATACAATTTCGATGGTGATGTCTTTGCCAAACGGTACCGGGAAAGTGTACAAAAGGGACCAAAAGTAATATAGTGATTTATATTTGGGGTTGTGCGATATTTGCGTGGACTATTGACACATGGTTTAGATTATAATGGTTATAATTCAGGCAGGTATTTGCCTATGTAAATTAACGCTCTGTTCGCTGAACCAAAAAGATAGGTATTCGCAAATGTGACTTACGAAAGAGTTGGTTGTGATGTTCGATGGTATGGTTCTTTTGGTAGCTCTCATATGGTGGAGTAATTCACAGGCACTCGTATAAGATTAAGTTAATTATAACTCCGGCTAAAATTCGAATTGAAACATCGGTTATTTTATCGGTACGGTGTTTTGGTCAACTGTCATTAGATGACGTTTTCGCTACGGCACCGGCGCGGGCGGCTAGATTCAACTCAAAGCAACCCTGCGCAGATTCAAACCAGTAAAATTTGAATCCTAGCCTCCTTATTGGTTGGAGCGGAAGAAACGTTAAAACAATTAAGCGTCACAAAACAGGGACACTAAGCCGAGTTGCCCTTCTGCCTTTTTCAGCCAATATTTTGGACAACATTTCCATGTCCATCACCATATCTGCCCTGATGACGGACACTGAAATTCTGTCGCCGATAATACCCATAAATTTATGACGATAAGCTCCTTACGCATGCTGATGGTTTTTTTTAAAAGGGGACAACGAGCTGTATGCGTTTCAATGTATATTGTTTCAATTTGAATATTCGAAAAAAATTACAACAGTGATAACAAAAGTTTCTGTTTTCGTTTCGTAATATATATGTATGTATTTTTTATTCATTTACCAAGTATTTTCTTTTATGAAGTTGAATAATGTTAATTCATGTCAACTCTGGGTGCGATATTTAAAAATAATATTAATATTTACAAAGAAAATTTCCTTCAAATCAGTTAAAGTATTAAATGTGCGTGTACCGATACTGACAACACAAATAAACCTAAGTGTAATCCTAATCTGAATCAAAACGTATTAAATATTTTATCTATGTGTAAGCTTCTAATTCATACAGCCTTTCCACAGTTCATTTTCATATTATCATCGGTAAGTTTAGTAATAATTTAAAAACCAACCCTTCTAAAAGGGTGCACAAAAGTATGATGACAATATAATGTTACATTTTTTCGAAATACCGTAATAACAAGCAATGGCAGCTTTTCATTTTGACTGAAAGTTAAATATCCAATTCCTACCGCTATTCCACAGTTCATAGTAAGATCAGTAAGTAATATAGAGACCTACCCTTTCGAAAATGTACACAGAAGTATAATGATAATATAATGTAGCATTCTTTCGGAAATACCACAATAACGAGTATTTCATATTAATCTTTTAGTTTTGACAAAGCTTCCATCTTAGTTTCCCATTGTCCGGCAGACCCTTATGATGCGGGCGGGGTGCGTGCTCCGGTTTCACCCGGGAATAAATGTGGATCATTAGGACCCCTAAAGACGGACCGGAAGATTAAGTACGGCCATCGGATTTCTTGTCATTGATTACAGCACCAAACCAACCCTTTCCGAGTTTCTCTCACTGCTTGGGAATGCACGGACACATAGGGGATGAATGATGAGTGTGCAAAAATATATTTGTTTTTTTTTACGTCTACCGCATTACAGTTTCAATGCCCCACGACTGGTATTATCATACTGCCGTTTGGAGAATGATGCAAGACTGAATGAAATGGAAGTGGATAAAAAAGGTAGAATGGAAGAGGAAGTATTTTGCAATGTTTTAAATTTATATACACTCGTCCTAATAATTTCTGTAAAAACCCAAATCGTTCTAGCCGGAGACACAACATATATCTGTACACAGTGCTCCACTGCAAAACCAGGCTGGCCCAAAATTGTTTAATTCCTTGCCGAATTTCATCAACATGTGCAAAATTCGTATAAAATAAATGTAAAAAGCTGGGTAAGAAAAAATCTGGAATTGAGAAACATTTTTCTATAATTTTTACTACGCTTATGATGCCTAAAATAGGCCATTACCGTCTACATTAAAAAATATATTTAAAATTACTTCAGCTTTAACTGTTTTTTATTAAATTCGCAGAAACTCCAGTAAAATCACATTCAACTATTTATAGGTACTATATTTTTTTCTTTATTTAACCACCACTGTTTTGTATACATAATTTATAAAGCCCAAGCACAGAATTCGCCATTTCGGGATTTTTTTTTACTGTCTTATATTTTGTAGTCACTTAGCACTTATAAAGCTGTTGGCCGGCTCAGACACCGGTAATTCTGGGAGAATTATTAAGGGACAAAAAACATTGCTGTGACTGTTCATTTATTCGTCTATCTATAATCTACATCGTCAGTGAGCGACAAGTGGTTAACTAAGGTTTTTACCAAAATAATTTTTAATACGCAATTGTTCTTTAAAATTTCCTAGCAAGATTGTAATTTGAATATTAAATTTAATATAGCGTTGAATTCAATATTAACGACTCTTTAATAATCTTTAAAATTCTCTAATTATACAAGACACGTGACTGTTTCTCGGTGCCGTTTGACAAGGAAACACAGTCGTAAGGGTGGGTTGTTTGGGTCAGCACTAATTGCGCGACCCACACGTATGTCGCGAGTTGTGAAAAGGTTTAGATTGGTGAGATAAAAGCCGAGATTAAAATAACTGTATTACGAAGACCTTAATTTACGTATTACAAACAAACTTTTTTTGTGAGTCATAAAAAAATTCAAATCTTCGTTTGAGAGTCGATAATATTGTAATCAATTATTACATATTACAATTTGATGTTGTATCTGTTAAGTTATTAAAAAATATAAAAACTATGTATACATAGTTTTTTTAAATAAAATATAGTAACTTTGTTAACTACTATTTAATTAAAACGAAACGATTTTTTTCAAAACTAATGGTTTCTTCGTCAGGATAAACGTATAATAAAAATGAACAAATTTTAAGATTTTAAGTACAACAAATAGGAACCTATTGACAAATTACAATTAGCGGTATTTAATTAGTTATATCCTTATAAAAAAACAAATAGATGTTAATAAATTATGTAATTTCAAAGTTATTTATTTTAACCAAATTAAAATGACGTCACTAATTAAAATTGCAATTATTGATGAAGAAATTAAATATTATAATTATCATTTCGCCATATTTTTTTCAATCTTCCCAACATGCCTTCCATGGATATGCTTTTTGTAACTTTAAGTGACCAGCTTAGGCACGTGGATCCATTGAAGACCGAGTCAAGCTAGCTTCCCAGAAGCTGGTCGTACTGTACAGGGCCCGCAGATACTTTAAGAGGAAGCTACAAACCAAAATTGTATATATTCTTGGGATACCTTATATTGTAGCTAATGTGCATTAAAATCGCTTGGCAAACGAAGTCTAGAAACGTTCAGTTTCAAGCACAAAACTGAATTTTATTTATTTTGTAAATAATTTTATAAGAAAGAAAAAAATTTAATCAAGTGAAACTGTCACAGATAATCTAAGCTATAATACTGTATTTTTTTAAGTTGTTTCCTTTATGCGTTCATACATTTTCTATTGAAAAAATATTGTTTTTAGTAGTTTACATTTATATTTTTACTGAGTAATTTTTTTTTTATTTGTATCATACGTATGGAGCGCCCAACATATGTACACGGTTAACATTTGTCACATGAGAACGGGTCGCTTCTACAACTCGTTCTTGAGTTTAACAGCTCGGCTTTGGAATGATTTGTCGGCCTCTGAGTTTCTTTTCTCCCACAAAATGGATCTCTTCAAGACCTATGTTCATTCCAACGTCTCCTCAAAAAGACCCCCGACACAGCATCGCCAAAGATGACATAGGCGTGAATGTGGAGTGAATGTAAAAAATGGATTCATGATAACACGGCAAAGAACACTTGGTTATAAAAAATTTCAATTTCACAAAATTGTTAGTTGGCCACTTGTTGCTCATAGTTCTTAGCTCTTAGTAAGTCAATTTCTTGCCACTAACAGCTAGTTTCAACTTGGGTGTGTGTGTGTTTTTTTTTTTACTTTTGATAAACAATCTTTTCAATGAATCTTATTCTGAAGAGGCCGATGTAACAATGGTTTTAAAAATAATATATTTTAAATTAATAATAATAATGATTATCTAACTATGAACTATGATGGCAATAACATTTTTCTGACAGTTGATGCTATCGGTCACTTATCTCTTCACCAAACTTCCAGATAAAAATGCTTCGCGATATGACGAAGTTTTGAAAGGAAAAGGGATATTGACGAGATGATTGTGCAAATATGCAATCTGTGGTAATTTTCTAATCGGTGAGTTTATCTGCGTATTATAATTTCCTACCATCTAGAATCTATATTACATTCAATCCATTTTAACTGCGTTTAGTAACCATATCTAAATAGTCAGTTACTTCTCGCCTTTCATCTTCTTTTCAACATTTCCATCCTTACAACATACCGTAATTGAGGCTGCCATAGTGGAATTGGATTCAAGCAGTTGAGTCTCTGATCCACTCGGGCGATTGGTGTAATTTACCATATTATTATTTTAATACAATTCCTCTAAATATTAATATAAAAACATCTGAAACCGCATACTGCGGTTTAATGCCAATGAATTTACCTAGTTTTCACCGTTTATCCCATAGTTTTAGGTTATATAAATTTGTTTATGTTGATGCATCTACATATAACCACGATTTTCCTCGAGAATAACGGTGAATGGGTGTTGTCTGCTCTTAATTTTGTCTGTAGTTACCTAAAATTATTTTATTTTATATCAATGCAATAAAAGTTCTAGCAATTTTCTTAATGGATCTTGGGCGAACGGCACGAATTCATCGTAAAGTCTGGCTGCGGTTGGTTGTATATACAGTATACATAATATGTTAAAACCACACTTAAAGAAAAACAGAAATTCTCAAAGAGTGGAACCAACTTCGCCATTACACGACCCACACGAATCCCTTCTAGAACTATTCCAAACTTAACTGTCAATATTGAACTTGTAACCATCATATCAGTCAGTTAAAACAAATAAAGCAGTCCAGTTTCAGTGTCCAATTCAAATCAATATCTTTTTTGACGGAATGTGTACCTGCGCATTTGAGTGAGGTCAAACTTTGGATTAATTTCCAAAGAAAGGCAAAATAACATAGACATATGAATATTAGTAGACCTGCCCTAAGTGATTAAAAGCGTGTTATCCCCACTCCCCATACCGGTTCCATTGGAGCCGGCTGTGCTCGCGTATGGCCTCAAGTGAAATTTGAAAACGTGACGTCATCATTCTTGTGCGAACTATGGTCGAGGCATCATCGGTTCATTTTACGAAATAACACGGCAAAATGTTGACTTGTACTATGAAAACTTGTAACAATAGATGTGAAAAAGAGAATAAACCCAATTGTCGTATTACATTCCATATATAAGCATTATTTTACTTTATTTTAACATATTCACATCGTATAATATGAATCAGTTGTTACTATCACATCGAGAAACGTCTGGACGCGAAACACAAAGCTGGTTGGTTGCTGGGACGTAAATTATGAACATTTATAAAAGTGTCTTAACTAAATACTTAAACGAAATATTCGACTCTGAAAATAGAACCGAATTTTTTTGCCGAATTTGGACTTCGCAAATTTGTTCATAACGTGGCGAGTAATTTGCGCTCCCATGTAAAAATGTCTATTCATTCAAAAGCAGATTTTACTTTTAAGAAGTAAATGGTGATATTATAATGCGAGATGCCTATTTACTGTCAGATTGATTTATTGACGAATCACAGTCAGCTTCACTCCCTTCGTTCTTCAACAGTTGATTGTACCCGTCGCCATTATCTTCTCGTCCATTAATTCCTATGTCTGTGCAAAATAACAAACATATAACATTAAGTAGTCTTATTAAATATTGACTTTTTGTATTACCTCACAGCGGCTTTCTTGTTATTTAAGGATAAAACACAATTTTTAAGAAAGACAAACATTCAATGGTAAATAACTTTAAAATATTTGACTTTTGCTACTCCCTTCACTAAAAATGGAAAATTTTGATTGAGTGACAGGGGCCGAAAAATAGTATGACCAATTATTTACGCCACTCAACTACTATCAGGTGAAAAATAAAAGTCAGATGAGGGCTTAATTGACTGAGCGTAGCAAATTCCTGTTATGACTAATTCATATAATTATTTTATATTTTTAGATTCTAGACCTAAAATTCCCACCACACAAACTCAAATAATATGTACTATAAACACGTCTTAAATCTTTAATTAAAAATGTGCGGTGAGAAAATGAAGGCACTGTCGGTAGTTCTTATTCGAAGTATGATACAGTTAAATATGACCGAAGAAGATAGGGTCCCATTAGCTCAGTTGGTAGAGCGGTGCCTCGGCAAGGCAAGGGTCGTGGGTTCGAGTCCTAGATGTGACCGTATCTTTTTCTGTATCAAATATTCTTGTTTTCAGTTAAATATTACGATTTGAGGTTTTACTCATTAAGTTATTCAAAAAATAAATAAAAAAACGTCTTAAATCAGTTAAAATAATAATTCTTACACATATATTATTAAAAATTATTGAAACAATAAAAAATTAAGATGCTACATAACTGTTATTTCTGACTTCCTTAGCAGATTTCGGTGTTGGGAACAATTTGTAAAAATTAAAATGATCTTTATTATAATTGAGTTTATTTACGTTACAATTAATAGGACTGGATTTAGCTACACTGTTCATTACCCCAGGGTTGGTAATTTTCTCTTCGAGAAACTTGTTCCCTGTCAATATAATTTCACAAGTACTTGCTACACTCTAGCGACATCTGTCGGACTCTGGAGTAAGCTTTATGACTAGCGCCATCTATTTATTTTATTGATACATAATTTAGAGAGTACAAGTGGTTGTTTGTGATTTTTCACCCTCCATGCTAGGGATGACCCTGTGTTATGGCCTTTATAGGACATATTTTTTTTAACGATACGCCCTTAATTGTTTTATTAATGTATTCTGTATTCATTTTGATGACCAGAAAAAAAATTGCTTTTTTTGTAATTTTCAATTTTTCAGCGGTCTTTTTTCTGACCGGTGTCCATTTAGGTAAAAAAATGATTTAAAATTATTGTTTTCATTACAAAAAGACAGGTTGGCAAGGAAAAATGTACTTTTATTTATTTGCGTTACAGGAGAATAACTGCTTTGATAATTTTATAGAAAAACTGACCAGGACGCGATTTTCGTAAATCTACTCAACATGTACGAACTTCGGGGCGGTTGTTTCAATTAAAAACCTCTATTCGTTACCTCAAAATGATTACAACCCGTAAGGGCGATTATAACTTATAAACATAAAGAAATATAGACCTTAATGTTGCTGGTCTCAAAACAATCCGTTTTTAGCTTAAGACCCATAAAGGGTTAAATAATATTATTAATTATTCTATCTCTGAAATACTCAACCTTACTACCATACATCACAATAACTTATCTCTTATATTGAAAACATGAAAGTAATTTCCACAATGTTACGAATTTAATGACATGCAAAAAGTTATTTCTCCAATGTTATGAATTTATTGTTATGTATTTGTGTTACATTACCTACTTAATATGAACTAAACCTATCAATTTGATTGTCCTGAAACGAAATACCTTCCCATTTGGACAGTCAATGATTCATCATTCTGTAATTGTATTTGTTAGTATCTAATAAATAAAATAAATAAACTAGACCTTTCGGCTTTTCGTCTATCTTTAAATTACGTTCTGTTTCCGGTTCAAGATGATGGCCCTGTCGGTTCAATCGATAATCAATAATAACGGAGAAAATGAGTATTGCTAATTTATTAAAAATCTTTAATTTTTGAAAACAATATTAGGGATTCTCAAAAAATTTTTTGATTGCATCTGGGACTAGAACCCAGGACGCTACTTTACCAACTGCGCTAATCCATCCATATTTCCTTCGGTCATATTTAACTATAACATACTTCGAACAAGAACCACGAATATTATCTTAATTTTCATAACGCATATTTTTATTGGCTGCTATTTTTATGTATAAATAAAAATTAAATATACGAAAATACTTTGTTATTATTACGGTAATGACGGATCTGCTGTGGGTAGGGGTGACTACCTATCAATTTCATTAATTCAATCTAACAATCAAATAAACGTATTAACGAATCTTTCGAAAACCAATAATGATTTTAAGAAATTTATTCGAACCGTTCATAGTATATTAAAGTATAAGTGGATAAACAGGTCTTTAAAACACGCGCGATTTTTCGAGCACGACGGCGTAGCCGAGTGCTCGAAATAAAGCAAGTGTTTTAAAGACCAGTTATCCACGAATACTTTACGCTATTTTTTTTTATTGGTACACTTTGAAAACATAAATATTGATATTATTATTAAAAATTTGGAAATAAGAACTATTAATGAATTCGTGATGTGACATCACAATATCTTGTTGTCATGGAAATGAAAAACACAAACATTAATTTGCAATCTGTCACATAAGATTAATAGTTGGATTTATAGTTAAAAGTTGACATTTTAGACTTCACATTTTGTTGATTTGTTGATGTTGCCATGGTAACTTTAAAAAACGCGCGTTCCATAAAGTGCGATTTAAACACGCTAGAGCGTACTTTAAATGAGTAAAAAAAGGGCACCAATAAAAAAAAATATATTTTAAAGAAAAAGAATTGTTTTTTTTTTAAACTTTTTTTTCAAACAAGTTCCTAAATATAATATTGGTAAATCTCAAAATCTTCTTCAAGTGACACTTCTAAGGATTGTTTACAATATTTTATTTCAGATTCAGTTTCAGCAAGTCATTGTTATTTAATATTTAGGGGTTTTAGATTACTCTTCTCTAAGGGTCCCATTTACACCGTCAGCTTCAGCCCCATGCTGGGCGCATTATGTTGTAGGTCTGGCATTAAATTGTACAGATCAGCGATGAGCAACCACGGCCCGCGAGCCGTTTTCGTGCTGCATCCTTGGCTATCAAAATACCAAAAATTTGCTTTAAAGAATTATATAGAATACAGAATTTCTTTATTCTACCTTTGTAGGGCATTTTCACAAACTATGAATACCGCAAATAATGTGTGGAAGATTAAAAGTGTATTGTTCTGACCATGAGATTGTGTGTGTGATTGTGATTAAAAATGTTATAATTTTAATATTTTCAAAAAATTGATTTAAAAAACGATCGGTTCCAATTGACTACAACGTCGTTATAAAAACGCCAATGTGTGGGAAGACAGCAGTCACCAACGTCGCCCAGCGTGACGTCAACGTCGCCGAATTTACGAATAAAAACGAACATGTCGATTTGGCGGCCAATCAATAATGACATATTTTAAATCGTTCTAAAAAAATTGTTCGACAACATAAAAATAAAATAAAAATGCCTTCATTACTTATTTTTTTTCTAAAATATAAGTGATGTATATACATACAGGATTTTCCAATAAGAGGTGTTATTTTGATATTCAATCGTAAAAGATCAATGGTTTCGTTGCTTGTGTGGCACGTAGCGCCGTTTTGTTGAAACTAAACGTTGTCCAAATCAATACCATCCAATTCCGGCCATAAAAAAATTATTAATCATCTCTCGATAGCGATCCATTCACCGTAACTGTTGCTCCAGCCTCATTTTCGAAAAAGTAAGGTCCAATGACTCCGCCAGACCATAAACCGCACCAAATAGTCACACGTTGAGGAAAAAGAGGCTTTTCAACAATAACTCTTGGGTTTTCCGAGCCCCAGATGCGACAATTTTGCTTGTTGACGAAGCCACCGAGGTGGAAATGGGACTCATCACTCAAGATGATTTGGATTTGATCCACTCAAGTGAATTTTAATATTTTCAATGCGTTGTTGAAGCGTGTATAGTTCCATTTTTATTAATGACGTAGTTTCGACTTGTCAAATGTCAAAAAATGACAGGTTCAAAAGTAACATCTACCGAAATAGCGGGCTATTCAAAATAACACCTCTTATTGGAAAACCCTTTATATATATATAAAGTATATTTATATATATTTATTTTTGATGTTTTTTTTGGAATTCTGTTTTTTTTAAATTACGAACGATACACATCAACAGAATTTGGTTACTTTAATTTTAAGAGTGATTGAAAATTGATAACATTCTTTGGTTTGGCCTAAGAGAAAAAAATCACAAACAGAAAGATACAAACAGCATGGTGACACCACCGACTGCAAATTTAACCATGTCAAACTGTACCCTACACACTGCGGCCTGTGTTCAAATTGAAAATGAATAAATTGGCCCTCCTGATAAAATTGTTGATCATCACTGGAATAGACGAATGAGAAGTTTAGATTTATAGCAAATCGAAGAACTTTTTATTCATTTTTTTGTCAGGATTGTTTTGTAACTATTTATCCACGACTGTTTGAGAACCCTCTTGCCCCAGAATGGTTGAGTTGATGGAATAAATATTTTACGACAAGATCTCTCAGAAGAAGACAAAGCCGCAGGTGCAGGAAATAGGTAAACAAAAAACTGACATTCATTAGGAAGGAAAATATTCCGGAGAAAATTTTTGTAAAATAAAACCACGAGCCCTAAAGTTTGGTAATAAAATAATCGTTCCTCAGAAAAGTAAACTCAGAGACCTTGATATAATTTGGAAAAAAAAAATTTGAAAAAAACTTCAAGGTTTGATGAGACGTGACACAATTGTCAACAAATATTATAACACTATTGAAATAATGCTGAGTGTAATAAGAGTCCAACAGGAATCTACTTTTATAAAACTGATCTTTCAATTATTGCCATCCCAAAAAATATTATTTTTGGTGTTGACAAATTTAAAACCCGACGAATAAGCCGACATAGCTTAGTGGTTCAGAGCAGCTGAACGGCAATCAGAAGGAGTGGTTTCAAATACCGTCGGCGGCATTTATTTTTACTCGGGAGATATTTTCAATTTGCATGGATATTTCAGGCGAGTAATAATTGCTTATAATAATTTGTTATCCTTTGTGCCATGCATAAAAAATGTTTTTTTATAAACATTACTTTATCATTGAAAATAATTATGAAAGTGTTATTAGTAAATTAAATATTATTAATAACCAAAGATTAGTAACCTGTGTATATTGATACTGTTTTTAAGGTTGTATTTTTATTTTTGTTATTTATTCATCTTAGCTACCCCTTGATTATTTTATGTTAAATGGAAATTGTTTTCTGTAATTGGTATTTTATGAAAATTTAATTAATTTTGTATAAATCATTTAGATTTTTATAGTAATAAGTAATTAATCACCTTTCATTGGAATGTTTTTGCCTATATGTTCGTATTTGTCAATACTTATCTATTTTAAAATCGTTAATTTTTATTATCCTGACAAAGAAACCATTGGCTATAAATCATGTAGATTATTATTAATTAAAAGTAGTGTAAACAACGTGTTTCAATTTCATGTAAATATTAAAAAGTTAATATTCGTTCAGTTAGTTCGGCAAGTTAATTTAAATAACGCAAATTAATCAAATTAAATTTACTTGAACCCGCGACTTTCGGATTGCTAGCCGAGAGCCTTACCGCTAGACCAAAGAGGCCTCCGATAAAAAAATGAACATGAATATATATAAATTATTTATTTTCGTAAATCAATGTGAAATGTAATAAACTTAAAATTTTTAATATGCCTTTCTATTTTTTTATGTTAAATCAAGCGAGAAGTAAAAAATAAATACACACTGAAACACGTAATATAATTTGACCCGTGCAATATCGCTACGAACATCTCTTGCAAACCATGTGTTTTTTTAATAAAAGGTAATTTGCCGGCAAAAATGAATTAAGAAAGGATTACAGAGAATTAGTGGTTAATTAACGGTCCATTGGGACGGAATTCATGGACTAAGAACGTTTCCAGCGTTTCCATATTACAAGGGAATCAAATTATTTTATCCAGATCACGTAGCGATCTCAGAACGGGATAGTATTATCTGTTATCTGACGACTTTGCACGACCACATCTGATGGCACTGTGAAATTTAACATTTAACATACAAGCTCAGCTTTTTGAGACTGAATCTGGCCACTTTTTAATAGACTTTAGTTATGGCAATAATCGAGATATCCGTTTCGCAATGATCGAAATGATTAAAAAATATATTTGTTAGAAAACCACAACATTAAAAAATTCATTTGAGTCAATTAATCGACTAAGAATGCGGACGTGCAGGCACATCTTAACCAGAATAGTAAATACTGTAAGCCCTGGTAAAAGAAGACCATTCAGATTGAAACGGCTCTAGCCATGTTTGGTCACAATGCATGAATGCATGAATGCGGTGACCGGATAAATCATCAAAATAATAATTCATCACATCTTTAAAAAGTTATATAAAGTAATGGAAAGTGATGAAACAAAAACTTTATTAAATGGCTTAAGTAGGTTAGGTTAGGTTAGGTTAATTTTTTTTCATCGATTTTAATGACTTTATATCGATTTTTAAAGGTGCGTTGAATAGTCACTGCATAGTTGGAACTCTTGTGTGGTATTTACAAAAAAATATTGAAAAGAAAACTTCTAAAAGCATTTGAACAACTAAATAGTCGATATATTATCTCTCTTTCTTTGTTTTTAATCAATTTATACTTTTAATTTAATTTCAATTTATACTTTTCATTTTGAATCAATTTATTCTTTTCATTTAAAATGAATTTATACTTTTCATTTTTAATCAATTTATACTTTTCATTTTCAATCAATTTATTCTTTTACTTTTGAATCAATTTATACTTTTCATTTTAAATCAATTTAAACTATTCATTTTGAATCAATTAATAGTTATGAAGCAACTCGTGGGAAACCGTATCAAAGGCCTTTGATAAATCTAAAAATACCGCTATAGCTTTGGTGCCCTTATTTATACTTTTCATTTTGAAACAATTTATACTTTTATTTTTTTGCTATGAGCGGTGAAAGGAGTGCTAACATTTCTATTCAAATAATTTTCACCAAAATTTATAAACATTTTAGAAAATAATGAAAACATATTTTAAATGCCTTATGAAAGAAATTTTAGGAGATAAGGTAAAAATAAAATATGAAATTAAAGGGAAGATACAAACCATGTTTCTCACTTCTTCGATTACTCGTTCCAGCAATATTTAGGGAGAGAAAGAAGGTGGACATAATCAAATTTATAAAACCTTCGAACATTCGAGATATCGGTTATACCCAGATACTTAGAATTGATTATTATTTGATGTAGGTTATTACACATAAAAAGCATTAGAATAAAATGAAATATTATTTAGAGGAACAATAATGCAGAAGTCAGTCAGTCATTGGAAAATTAATTGCTTAAATTAATGGTATATTATATTTATCTTTATTAATTTTATTTTATTTATATTAAGGAACATAAACAGTCTTAATATTAATATAATATACAGAGGAGGTGGAAAAGAAACATACCAATTACAATTTTTGATTATTAAAGACAGTATTAGCGATTTCTAAACGAAAATCTGAACCCATAATCTAAACCAGAAAAGGATACGGTCATATCTAGGACTCGTACCCAGGACCCTTGACTTGCCGGGGCACTACTCTTCCACTGAGCTAATGGGACTCTATTTCCTTTGGTAATATTTAACTGTATCATACTTCGAAGAAGAACTACCAACATCGTCTTCATTTTTCTCACCGCACATTTTTATTGGCACCTATCTTTATGTGTGTTCGCAAGATTCTACCTGAACTGAATGCAATCTAGACATTGTATTTTTTTATATAAGCCTGTCTTATTATTTTTTTTAATGTGCAACATTTATTGACTTTTCTGCAAGTCTAGGATGATTTTTTTAAATAACTTACTGAGTAAAACCTCAAATTGTAATATGTAATTATTGAAGACAAATATTATAATTTGAGGGTTTACTCACTAAGTTATGCCAAAAATAAAAATTACCAATTATACTTTATGTTCACAGAAGGTTGATTTGGTAATACACAACTAAGTATTTACTGAATGTAAACTAAACATGTGGTAATACACAACTAAGTATTTGTTGAATGTAAATTAAAGATTTGGCAATATACAACTCAGTATTTAGTGAATGTAAACTAAAGATTTGATAATACACAACTAAGTATTTAGTGAATGTAAACTAAAGATTTGGTAATATACAACTAAGTATTTAGTGAATGTAAACTAAAAATTTGATAATACACCACTAAGTATTTAGTGAATGTAAACTAAAGATTTGGTAATATACAACTAAGTATTTATTGAATGTAAACTAAAGATTTGATAATACTTAAGATTTGGTGATATACAACCACCTGTTTAGTGAATGCAAACTAAAGATTTGATTATACTAAAGATTTGGTAATATACAACCATGTGTTTAGTGAATGCAAACTAAAGATTTGATAATACTAAAGATTTGGTAATATACAATCATGTGTTTAGTGAATGCAAACTAAAGATTTGATAATACTAAAGATTTGGTAATATACAACCATGTGTTTAGTGAATATAAACTAAAATATGAAAAAGCTGAACTAAGTAACCAACATAATATTATATAAGCCGAACTAAGCAGCAAATATTACATAAATATGTAAAAATGTAAGTAGAACAAATGTATTAAATTATATAATGCATGAACAACAAAAAGCTCACTCACCTTATTTTCTTTAAAATCAAATAAATGTGGTAAATAAAAAAGCATGAAAAATTCTACTACGTATTATGTCCTTCTTGAATCCAATATAGAATTATATGATAGGGATCTGCTTCATCTAAGTATATACTTTATCTGAATACTATTTAAAACAAGGAATCATAAAGACCATTCTTAAAGTATCCATAACCACTTTAGTGATTTTCGGCATATTATGCCGATTTTGCAAAACGTCTTGAGTCATAATATGCAATTTTTGATTAGAAGAAATGCGCATTTACGATTTTTATATAGGATGAACGGTAAAATATTGGCAAATTCATTGGCTGTATAGCGCTATAATTATTTTATTTTTCTCCGTATTGAAATTCAGAGGTACGATTTTATTTAAATGAAACCGAGAATTTCCAACTTGAATGCCAATCACTCAACTCATATTCCAGTTATTGACACGAGCCCTCGAGTTTAAAAGAACGCTTTCGATAGAAATTTTCAAATGTTTTGTCGTACAAAATGTATACCAAATATATGCCAAAAATCTACTATTGAAAGTGAATTCATAACACTAGATCGAATCAAAATGATGAAGAACATTTCCAGTTTGCTTTTTCCTTTCTTCTTCCCCTCACCACTATTTTGACATTGTTGTTTTGTGGACATAGTAGTGATATATGGGATATTGTGTTTTGAAGTTACTGCTATTTTACTTATTAGGTAAAATTTTAATGTTTGTCTTATACCCTTAGATGGAGAAAAAAACGTTAATCTTCACCATATATAGAGGTCCATATCTGAAAAAAGTGGACTTTGTGTCTTATTTCACAGGTCCAGATTTTTTTTTTAATATCAAAAAAAATTACCGAATTTTTTAAGGGTGTCCCATTATATAAATTAGTGTAATTGCACTCGCCGACTAATTCCGGAAAAGAGCGTGGTTTTCCCTTCAACTATAATAAGGGTTGGATTTTATGTGACCAAGGTTAGCAAATTTAATGGGTATAATTAACCTCAATGAGGTCTGTAACTAGGGAATAAGAAAGATCATTAGTTCAAATTAATAACAGTATTAAAGTAAAGTTCCAAATAATATTTCAATTTATTCAAGTACTTTTGTGTGTATAATAAATAATAGATCATAAATTTCTGTAGAATAATAGTTTAACATTAATTTGATTATTTAAATATGCGAAAGGGAAGCGTAATCGTATTTTATTAAATTTCAAGTAAGTGAAATTAAATTTATTCTTTTTTTTTCACGACCACATATTCGTCTACGCATTGTAATTGAATTATTAACATTGATGGGCCTTGCGACGGTGTTACAGTTTTGTAATAAAACAGTTTTGTCTGAGAACGTAGTAACATATTTATATTAGACAAACGTCAATACTTCTTACTCTGAAATGTAAAAAAACAAAAGGACAGTTCAATCATAAATATTTTGACTTAAATTTTTTAATTCATTACCAGAAAAAATTAGAAACATAAATACAAATATAAAAGAATTTAAAAGCCAGCTTAAAAAGTATTCTGAACACTTGAACTGAATTATATCAAATTTAAACCAATATAATGACACCCCCCATACACACAAGCGTTGCTTATTTATTGGGGTACATCTAATACATATATTTTGTAATTAATAACTGTATTACATTGTGTAATGTAATTCGTGTACCTTTTTTTTATTAATAAAAAAATATATATATAAATATATTTTAACGTAATCTTCACTTGCTCGCCTTGTAAAAGTGTACCTACCACTCAGACTCCAAACTCTGCTTTAAATGGCTTTAGCGGTGTTTAGCGACTAGATCTAAAGAGCCAGGTACTTCCCCACCTTCCTCTTCCCCAATTTACCCTTTTTAGCGTCACAACATATCCCAAATTGGAGATTGTATAATAACACAGACTCCAGCTAGTTGATACCTCCTCTTGTGCGGTATTCAAATCAAAAGAATTGAACAGAAGATTCCATCAAAAGAATATCTTTCCTTCTTCCCTCCACATTTTCTTTTCTTACACTTGCCAATGATGTTCAAAAACTAGGAGTTTCTTTGAACTAAAGTTTCCAGGCTTTCAAACTATGTACGTCTGTGTTTTAAAAATCCACTACCGTGTTTCTGACTTTCAAAGTATAAACGTGCTCTTCAACTTATCAACACTACGAGTTTCATAACGAGCGCATTAACTTCAATCCCAATTAACGGCTTGCTCCACTATCAATTAACTAATGGCTTCCAGATACATTCACTCGGTTTCCGGTTCATAAATACTAACGTTTTGCATAAAAAGCCTGGTTCAGTTAATTCGGACAAACGACAGCTGGGGGAACTCGAGCGGGATAAAATTACTTGATATAAATGCAAAGCACGTTCAATTTGTAGTAAAGAAAAGCGATTAAGGAGAGATCTCGCCTACTTCGAACCAGGCAACATAACTCTAGTTGCACTATTTTAGTTTGGTAGATTCGTAGCTTGTGTGTTGGGAATGTATACAGGGATGGCCAACACCAATGGCAAAATTCAAAATAACACAAATATTTTTTAGTGATTTTTCTTCTTATACATATTTTTGTTAACATCGAAATTGACATCATGATTTATTCCCCTCAAAATCAAATGAATATTTAAAAGTTCCATAGCTTATGATGGAAATGATGCTGCGAGTTAAAAAAGTTAGTTTTAATGAAAATACCGCACAAAAGGAGACGTGATTGTGACATTGGAAGATATTGTTGGGCTGAAAGGATTGGAGAAGGAAGGAAATGGGGAAGGGAGGAGATGGAGCGGAGGAAGATAGGAAAGTATCTGTCTATTCATATTTGGTCACCAAACATTGCTAAAGCCATTTCAAGCAATGGTTCCTTTATGAATGGTGGTCTATCACGAAGAAATAGAATAGAGAAGAAAAAAAGTGGATTCAATGCAAATTAACTTGAAACAAATGTGCCACTGAATGTGCCACTGAATGTGCCACTGAATGTGCCACTGAATGTGCCACTGAATGTGCCACTGAATGTGCCAAATGTGCCACTTTGCCACTTACTCTTTAAATTCTAGACCATTCGCAATGCGGTTTGTCTATCGTTCTCTTACATGATATTGTAAATCGTTATCCCATTTGAATTTGAATATACGTAGTTTCTATCTCTCTGGACAATACTAATCTACACCCGCACTCATCAAGAGTTAGAATTTGGAACTTTTAAAACATTTTTTTTATTATTTTCTTTCGTTATAAATAAAAAATAAATTATATTTGTCGATTTCATTATAAGGAAAAACTAAAATCCCTTGACAAATTATTATTTTTTTAGTTGAGCTATTTTTTTTATTTTTCCGCGAAACGTAATAAGCCCTGTTTCACAATAATAAATTATATTTTCTCCAAAGCTGTTTAATAAACGGCTCATTATTTCTGGGAATTAATTAATTAACCATTCAGCAAAGTAAATTGATAATTCTTCGCTATGTAACTTTCCTTGTTACTTAGTTTTGGCTTTTGAATTCAATAATGAGGTAATAATTATAATTTTTTATAAATTTAATTTAGATTAAATTTGATAATATTATTATTAAGTTCTGCAAGTGTTTAATAATAATATTATCAAATTTAATCTAAATTAAATTTATAAAAAATTAAATGGAGTTCTACGAATTAAACACAAAAACAATAAATAATAATTATAATAATATGATATTTTAATGAAATTCTCGTAAATTCTGGTTAGAAAGTCAAGTCTTTGAACCAATCTAACTTTTAAATTGGTCAGTGAGCGCTTTAGATGTTAAAAACTAGTGGAAGATATTAAAAAAATTGATAATAGGTACATTTAGTCTTGTAATCTTTGGGTAAAATTGCTTCACGAATGGATAATTTTCCAAATCATTATTTTGTCCTCCAATGAAGGAAATGTCTCATTTTTTACTGTAAAAACATTCGTAGCAAAGAAGCAGTGCATTTTTCTGTCAATTTCATCACAAAAATTATCACGTTCGACACTTCGAAAGCCTCGAATTATTTTTTTTGTCAATCTGCATTAACACCGAATAAGTCATTTTCATCTTTACGTAACCAAACTTAATTTAACCTAACCCAATCAAATTACCCAACTTCGTGATGATTTTTACTACTAAATTAAATGATGACATTTAATTATCGTGAGTGTGTTCAAATTGGGGTGTTCATTATATTGCTGAAATTATTATTCACCTCTGAAAGAAGAAAAAAGCTCCTGTATGTTCTTGGAGGTGCCGGTAAATCACCCACTATAGTCATCAATTTCCGTCTCGCCTAAGTGCAATATTTTTCACCCGACCAATACCTCCCCGCTTACCTCTTACCTCGGGATACATAAAATGTTTCCCTTAAGGCTTGGTCACACGAAGCGATTTAGTCGCATCTACTTTATCGTAGTAGTGATCGCCACTTATGATAGCCGCTAGTAGACAGTAACATGGAGCTACTGGAACTGCGGGTATGTAGAAGAAAATAAAACATATTGCAGTCTACACTGACAGCAACATGAAAAAACGACTATAGACTTACGACTTGCGAATTAGAGATGTCAGACGAGGTGATTTTAGAAGAGGTCACGCGACCTGCAACTAGGTTTATCGAAATTCACGAATTTATTGCGATCAGAAATGTATTTATTTATTAATTATCATATAATTTAATGCATGATACAGAGACAGAGAAATAAAAAACATAAAGAAATGAACATAATACATGGTGGGTGTAAAGGTTTATTTACGTGCATATTATAATATACACGAAGAAATTAGAGAAAAGAGAAAAAAAAATTAAAGATGGCAAAAAAATTATATATTATGATTATATAGTTGTTCGAGGAACGAACAAGGGTTGGGATAGCCGTATTTGGAAGGGCTATTCCACACAGATAAAGCATGGATAAAGCCTATGGCTTATGACAGGCGAATGCGATAACACAATTTGTAAGGTTAATTCACAGTCAGCTTACCGGGTGGCGAACGAATCTGCATCTCGAGAATCATCTGTCGGCACTGGAACGGTAATTACTAGAACGGTAATAATCGTTGTACGGTAGCACTCGTTACGTTGAATTGGATTGCGATAGTTGCGATTAAATACGTTTTAGGGATTATTCCGATAATAACCGGCGAGAGTACACACATTGGTTTTGAAAAGACGAACGTTTCAATGCAATTGTACGGCTCACGGCACTCCGTGATTATAGTTGACGTGTGTGAATTCAAACTGTACAGTTCATATTCTGACCATACTATTTGTCAAAATCAAATCGGCGTGACGGAACAATAGGTTCACAATACATAATAATGAGCATGACACAAAAAAAGAAGATAACAATTTTTTACAGTATAGATTAGTAGTCAGAATATAAAAAAATGTTTGTTATAGTTCCTATATTGGATGCTCCTAAATAATAATATCATGATAAGTTAAAATATAAGTAAGGTATCTCTTAAATAATGATCACGTCCTTATCGATTTGCACCGCTATATTTAAAAGCTGTCAATTGAGTTAGTAGCTGCGAAAACCTTGTCATACGGAGCGACTCTATCGCTACTATTAAAATAGCAGGAACTATCGCTCCGTGTGACCCTGGCTTTAGGTTCCCATTGCCTGAACTTTTCTCCCGGAGTTAGAGCTTACATAAATAAACAGTGAGTGAATTTCAAAATGAAATAAATCTTCGATTAGAAACATTGAGGAATTGAGTTCAAGTCGAGATACATTCATAAACCATTAGTGGTTTTATTTATATTTTGTAAGTTTGCGAAATAAATGTGTTGCGGCGGCGGCAGTGAGAGTGACAGCTAGTATGAAAGAGACGCCATGAGAGAGCGATAATGGAGGAAAATAAAAGAATGCGATCGATTTTCCAATGTATCTTCTTCGTCACTCGGGATAATGTTTTGTGTTAATCACTGTATGTTAACTGTTATTCTGCCATCTTAATTCATAATATAAATGTTTCGGCAAGGTTATTTATGCGATAAATATTCCGTCCACTTTTGCGCGGATGTCGATCATAATACTGATAATAAATAATGGATGAGAAAGATACCTACAGAAGATGGGATGGATCCCCTGCGTTGTTATACTCCACTGGTATTTCACTGAGTAAATTATCGTGTATATTACGTATGTTTTATTAATACGGTTTTGAGAGAGAGAGACAATTAAGGGATAGTTACCTTAACTGAGCCAACATTTCCCCACCTTGGCAGAATGCTGGAAACCAACATGCGAAGGGTAACAACAACAAAAAATTCTATAAAAACATGTAACGTTTTTAACGCTCCCCTACGTTCTTGTTAACGGATTAATCTTTTGTTAGTTTGTTTTGACTACTTCTCACGGTTTATCAACCCTTCAATCTTAACGAATTAATATGTCACGTTGTGTCAATTTTTTGTTTCGACAGGGATTAATTCATTGAAGGATCCTTTTAATTGGTTGTGGTAACTTTGGTTCTTTTTAGATGAGGCGTGTTACATTCTGTATGGTTTGAAAATAAGACAATGACCGACTACCCTGATTTTAACTACCTTTTCCTACCTTGTTTGCTCGCCCAAACGTTTCCGGTTGCTGCAGTTGATAATGTGCTAATATAATGAGACAATTAATTACAAGTACATGAAATTCGCTATAGACAATTCAATTCAAGATGCACAAAATTCTAAGTTAATGATTTGACTATGGATTGTTAGTTTTGTGAGTTATTTCTATGAGTAGGTATTTTCGGGAATAGCTAGAGACAAAACATGTGTTGCTTTCGATTGGTCTCCGTCCAAATCCCATCCATCAACGTGACCAGCTCGAGAGCAGCCAAGTTGATGGTCCAATCCCAACACCTCCAGAAATGAATTGAATATCGCTCAGCGACAGATGAAATAATGACATGTTTTGCCTCCTGCCGGAGGGTGATGAAGGTGGAATGTGGGTCCTTGGTGGTAACTGTTGATGTTGATGTTGATGATGAATGATGAAGATTCATCTTATACCGTTAGGTACAAGGGGCTGCTCCGGTCCGGTGGCATGATAGCCTGGTGTCAGGAACCATTTGGGCCACGTGGGTAGCGCGAGGTTTAGGTCGCGTCAACCTCCCCCAAATCGATGATGAGTTGAGCTTCGCCAGCATGCCGAAAATTAGGAGTCCACTCTACTAACCTCAAACATAAACATATACTGAAGTGGTTTGCATCAGCAACGTCAGGAGTTCGGGAGTCCCGTGAACACCCCTCTGGTTTACGCTCGTAAAAATAATGATGAATTCAGCTTCAGTTTGTTCGACTTCGCCTCTGCAGTCACGCTACTCCAAATAGCTCCTGGCTCCAGTCTATACAGCTTCTCGTTCCAGTAGAGGTAATGACACATATTTATCATATGTACAATACAGAACATACTTCAAGTCTTTCGTCCACACTCAAAATAGTCATGTCAATATTTAATTTGGATGAGGGCGTCCATCCGACATAACGAATGTTTCCTAGACGGGAGATTTTACCCCACTTCAAAGTCATGGTCATGGCTCTATCGTTTGTTACCCTCCGTTCGCTTCAAATATCAAAGAATGGTAGAAATTGATATCCTCGACTTCCGGCGCTAAGGATCAGGGATACTGGAATCATCAGGTCGTGAATCTGAAATCATCCGATCTCCGTCAGCTCAAACGGTTTCAGTCGGAGTCAATTTCCAACCTAATTCTGGATGACTTCTCCTCCTATAGTGGGGTAAGTACTTATTGAATTTAACAGGAAGGACGTCAGAAATCGCCGAAACAACTTCATATTCGTCACGATCCCTTCGTTTTGTCAGCGAGAAAATCCTCTCCATACGCCAGACAAGAATAGCATAGCCCTTATCCGCTTTGTTCCTTCGTCTACCAGCTAACTCAAGTAGGAAAGCCCATTAGCAATTTTCGTTCCCTTCGATTTGAACTCCGTGAAAGCGTCCTCTCACCAGCTGAAAATACTCGAAACAGGGGTCCATTCAGGGTGACTATCTAAAGCTGGTCCGCCAACACCTTCGACAGAAACCGGTGCTTTTTACGGGAATAACTCAACCACACCAATAGCAGGGGAAAAAGCCGGCGCTGCTATACTAAAATAGAAGTTATCTCGGTATCCAGGGTTATCGACTTTGCTAACACAAAAGTCCCTATTAGGCAAGCCAAATTACAAATTTCGTTCCCTTCGCTTTTGTCGCTTTGGTAAGATAGGACAGCCTACGGAAAATTCGTATACTTCGTCCCCGTCAAACCTATGAAAAATTAAAATCTCGCTTGATAGAATAGGAATGCCAGACAGATGCACTCTCTCGGCGACTAGCCTCGATCCGCTGCGTTATTCCGATTCAAAAATGAATTAAAAGAGTGATGTTTGAATAAATTATATTTAATTAAACATATTTTATGAATTCCGTATAGAATAAGTTGAATTCCCAAGGAGGATACGACAACTCATTTTCAAATAACAGGCATTGAAGCATTTAATTTACCGTTCTATCCGTTACTATAAAAACACTGCATAAATACAATGGTTTGTGTTCTATAAATTTTGGCGCTAAATATAACTACTGGAGAATTATTAAATCATTTTTAAATTGCATAAAATAGTCTAACTCATAAACAATGTCTATTGTTGGATGATCTAAAGCGGTTTCAGGGTAACCGTTCTTCGTCCCTTTTTTAATAGCCAAGACCCGGTCACTTCAATGCAATAAGTGATTTATGGCCCCCCTTGCTAACAGGTCCGGACCATTGTCCCAAGTTCTTCCGTTCAAGACTTCAACATAATTACCTATAGTACTCAAGTTAAATACCCTTACTTCAAAATACAATTGAATTATTTGGTTTACATTAGGGAAATAAGTGTTAATAATTAGATTATAATAGACTTACCGATACATCTTAGTGTCAACAATCCAAATAATTATAAAAAAACAAACACAGTCACATGCAGTAAGATACTCATGCTGTTAGAAAACCGCACCTTCTACACTAAATGATTTTAGCCGTGTTCGCGTCCCGACGATTAATTCTTGTTGACGCGCTTCCTAGTTTTTACTAACTCGACTATCTTAAAACGCTGACCGATCCTGATTATTCCTGACCGTCTCCCAGACCTTGAAACTCTGACCCCCTTGACTGTATTTCCCGCCTCCCAACGTTTTCAAACTGACTATCTTGAACCGTTTTTTCTAACCACCGACTATCGACTTCCTTCTTCCGTTCTTCAACGCTGACTGTCTTGAACCGCTTTTTCTAACCACGACTATCGACTTCCTCCTTCCGATCTTCAACGCTAACTGTCTTGAACCGCTTTTTCTAACCACGACTATCGACTTCCTCCTTCCGATCTTCAACGCTAACTGTCTTGAACCGCTTTTTCTAACCACGACTATCGACTTCCTCCTTCCGATCTTCAACGCTAACTGTCTTGAACCGCTTTTTCTAACCACGACTATCGACTTCCTCCTTCCGATCTTCAACGCTAACTGTCTCGACCGTCTCCCCGCGCTTTCAAATCCAGACTCCCTTCTCCTCAAACCAACCCCCCCCAAATCACCATATGCGATTTCTAATTTATGTTCTTTTGAATTCTGAATGCTTTTTTGTTTTCAAAAGACAGAAATGCACTAAAGGAACACATCAATTATGGCCCTAGAACCTGTCACATTAATTTTAAATCGTTTCAAAACCAATAAATTGTTACTTCTCAAGTAAAATGTCCAATCCTTTGTTCAAAGAATTGACAAAGAAGAAACAAGACCCTTTCAGCCCAGTGGCGTGTCGGCCCACCAGCATTTTAGCTCGGCTTACTATTATCAACCACCATCACGGAGGTCTCTGACGATACAGTGCATGTTCCTATTTTTTTTCTCTACCCTAATAAATCTAAGCTCTTGTTTTAAAATCAGTTGTCCAACATCTGATAATCCCCTATGTCGTGAGACCAACTGAAAATTTCTTTCTAACCATAATAAATCAACAATAAAAAAAATTTATCCCAGGGCGAGTCCATCACAAACATTTACCGTATTTATTTTATCTAATACCATGGTATAAATATACCATACACAATAATTATATGTCACAGAATACAAGCATATTCAAACACTAGTAATAATTTAAACAACATTTTAATTAACTGTGGCATTTGATCATAAAATGACGATAGAAAGCATACAATTAATAAAATAATACTAGAAGGAGAACTAGATTACTTACTTCGTGTAATCTATATACAAGCGAATGTGTTTCATTGTACACTATTGTGAGTGCAAAAGAGATAAGAAAAATAGTAATCATCTGTATTGGTGTAATATTAAAAAGTGATTTTAAATATTAATTGCAACATTTTGTGGTGGTAATTAAAATTCGATAAAAAATGTAAACAAAACAACAGTAATAATTTCAGATTCATATTTTTTATTTGAAGAGGAGACTGTGAAAACAAAAAATATTTCAGGACTTTAAAGTTCTTTGTATTATAATATTAAAAATTTTGACAATATAAAAGATATATATAAAAAAAAATAGTTGAGTTTGTTTCGGAGAATTTGAACAATTCGTCAAATTTCAACGCTCATTTGCGGGTTCTGTGAAAGTCCTATTCAAATTCTGTTATTATATCATTATTGGCTAGTTACTTGACATACTAAAACACTAAGACTAAACTAAAACAAAAACAGAACTTGAAAAAATCTTTCGCAGAATTTGAAAATGAACGATGAAATTTGATGAATTTGTTTTAAATCTCAAAACAACCAGTCCTTAAATTTAAAATGAAGTTCTTCAAATTAAACTTGATAACAATAAATAATCAAAACATGTTTACTGGTTTGCGTAAACCAGAGTAGTTTTCGTATAAGAAAATTAAGTGAACGAAATTGGACTTTATTACTATAGGGTAGTAAAATAATTACAAAGTGTATAAACGCGACATTTGAGTGAAATTATAAAATAAAAATGAAAGACTGAAATAGCGATGTAGCTACATTCTGAGAGTTTTCGTAGACCGCGAACTATGAGAATTTTTATTAGTGCCTCGTTAAAAATTACAATTAAGTTTCCTAAATACACAGCTTTCTTTAGTTGCCTGACTCCGGTCCTTCAACCAAGTCCCTTATTTAATGTAAAATAACTGAAGGACTTTCGAAGGCAAAATTCACGTCCGAGAGCCAGTAGCTATGTGTTTTTCAGAAGTATTTTCATTTATGTAACCGTTATTAAATTTTACAACCTCCATTTAACTGAATTTCACTTCGAAATAATTTGTTTTTATCAAAGAACGGCCTTGGTTATGCTGGTTAAAGACAATGAACTTTGAAATCAGAAGTTTTAGGTTTGATTTCCAAGAAAGTTTAACATTTGAAACTATGAAAGTCGAGAGAAAATATTTATTTGTTGTTTGTTTTTTTTTTTACTTGCATTTCGTCTTTGAGGACGGGTTGTTTATTTCGAATTTAAACTAGTAAAACGTAAGACGTATAATAAACGTAAAATTTCCTCAAAGTTGATTTTCACGTTCTGCGAATGTTATTTATTTATTTATTTTATGTCTATTCTTGAATACACATTTTACAATTTTTTACAGTGGTTTATATTGTAGTACAGAGAAAAAAGTACAGAAAAATAGGTATAAAAAATAAAGAACATAGGTTGATGTAGGTAAAACTGTGTGTGGGTGATATTGAATGTTACGTGAACACCTCACTAGGAGAACCTGTGCTGAGGTGTTAACGTGTTTGTGATTAAGTGTGACAGGTATTTATGTGTTGTAGTAGAAAGCTTTTTTTTTTTTTTTTTCACAGACATATTGAAACAAGAAAACACACATATATATGTGCGTGTATGTAATTTTTGGATAATTCTTAAAGAACGTGTATAATATTTAATTTTATTTATCATATTTTGGTTATGTTTGGTTTGGAATGGATGTTCTATCCAAGTTCTGTTATTATTTCAGTTTTGTGAAGCAACTTGCCAGTAATTATATAATAATATAACATGAATAGAACCTTCACAGAATTTGAAAATCAACTTTAAATTTGATGAATTGTTCAAATTCGATGAAACAAACCGTCCTTAGTCAATATTGATGATTTTCTTACCTAGCTTTCTTATTTAAGTATAAACGAAGTTATTTTTAAAATAAAAATAAAAAAAATAATTATTATTCATTTTGAAAAGTCAGAAACTATTCGTGAAATTTTCAAAAATTATTTCTCTCTTCTATTTCATTGCCATTGGGAAAATTATTCATTAAAATATACTATACATGGAATAGGAATCATTACATTGTTATTTTGAAGTAAATAAAAACACTCGACATGCGAAAATTATTTTCCATACTCCCATCATTAAAAGAAGAAAATATTCCTTATACGACGATTAAGTACGTGGATAGTAAAAGAAAAATCCCCCAAGCCCGAGCACGAACCCGACGCTTTAGACTTGGAGTACTGGGCTATTTACTGGTTCATTATCAACATCGAAACAAGACGACAGTCACGTGAGACAGGGTGAAAAACACTACTACTCTCACCCTGGTGAGAAGCCACAAATCAGTATTGAGGTAAGGTAAAGAGGTAAGGCTCTCGACTAGAAATCCAAAGGTCGTGGATTCAAATCCCGGCTTGCACAAGTTAATTTTCATGATTGATTTGTGTTATTTAATGTATTCATTTAAAATAAAATCAAATATGTTTGCGGCATGTTCTGGAGTGGAAGATACTCTTAGTATGGCCCTTGTGAAAGACCACCATTCAGAATTGAAACATTGCTTAAAACGGCTTTAGCCGTGTTTGGTGACCGAATCTAAATATCCAGGTACTCCCCACTTTCCTCTTCCCCATCTTCTTCCCCTCCTTACTATATTGTATGGGGTATTTTCACGAACTATGAATACCGTTTAAAGCATATTTTTATGGGTGACCGGATAAATCATCAAAATGATACTTCATCACATCTTAAAAAAGTTATGTAAAGTCATGGAAAGTGAAGAAACAAACATTTTATTAACTGGGTTAAGTAGGTTAGGTTAAGTTTAAAATTATTTTTTTCATCGTTTCTAATGACTTTATATCACTTTTTAAAAGTGTGTTGAATTGTCACTGTGTTGAGTTATCATGGAACCATTATGACTGATCAAAAATATGGATATTTTAATATTTTCATAAATAAGTATTAATTTAAAAAACGATCTAAAATAGTTCATTCAGAAACAGTTCCAACTGGCTACAACGGCTAATAGACGTAGAAAACATAACTAGCTGGTAAGACGGCTGTCACCGACGTTGCCCGGCGTGACGTCACATCCGACGAATTCAAGAATAAAAACGAACATGTGGTTTTGGCGGCAATTCTAAAATGGTACATATAAATGGTTATGGAAAATTTATTAAGCAAAATAAAATTTAAAAAACATATATCTTTATAATCGAGATTCATAAAAACAGTGAAAATACCTATAGGAGATGCCATAGTATCACTCGCTCCAGTTGGGTAGGAGCAGTTGCGACTCTTGTATTTACATTAAAAAAATGTATTACGATATATAGTGACGCGATCGGAATAGCCCGGTATTTCACAGCATCCTCTTCTTCCCCTCTACCAATTCCTTTAGCTTGACAACGTAATCCAAAGAGGGGCTGCCATTATAATTCCATTGATTTTTAAGCTTCGATCAGTTGGGACACGTAAAGGATCACAATAAAAAGGGGTTACCTCTTTGTTGAAAAATACGAGTAGGAACCTACGAGTATACTAATAATAGAGATTATCTTTGACTTACAAATTCCTTACACGTTTTCTCAAAAGAACAACGGTTCACAATTCAATACACACATGAACGAAGTAAAAATTTCACCTTTAACCTGCCAACGATTGATGTGACACCGGTGTCTTCCATACAAAAATCGATTAAATTTTTTTCAAGCGGTTTTAACCCTTATGTACAGTGGAATTGTATGATGAATACGTTCATAATCGCTTGCGTTAATTATTGCTTTAGCAAATACATTTTTTCTCAAGGTCCACCAGTCAGTTGCTTAAATATAGTAAATATTTATAAACTGATATGAGGTACAAATTGTAAATATTATTTTTCTAAATATATCTACAAATAACATCAAAACGTAAATCTTAGATCTGTAAACTAAAATGAAATGTTCTCAACTGAAGTAGATTTTCAATTCCCATATTTTGGAACCTCTATTGCAAACCACTCTTGTTTTTATATTTTGAAAAGGATTTCGTTTATAAAGTGAAGTGACGCATGTCGAAGTCGGAAAGGTTTAGGGACATCCTGAATTCCTTGGGGTTGTGATGAGGGGTGGATGGTACAAGGGGCGGAGGATAGAGGGATGAAGGGACCGAAGAGGATAGGAGAGTCCTTGACCGCCTACAAGAAGGGATTAAACTTATTGACTCAGAAACAAAAAGAAAAAAAACGATTTCTGATGGAATTTTTTCAATAAAGTACGTGATTTTATTTCTTAGGATTTTGTCCCTTTGCGCACGCTTCCGAGACGCAAAGTTATTTTACTTTAATAGAGATTCTTCTCCTTTCCATTACTTGTTTTCTTATATCCTCTATTAGACGACATAAAATGAGGTTTTTTCACTGCTTTTAAGTACTCCAATAGAAATGTGTACTGTGTCGATATGAGAGAAAAGAAAAATCATATCGTCGCATTAATTCGTAGAATGCGTAACTCCCAAATGTAAAATTTTACAGGAGGCACAAAAAACCTCGTAGTGAAAAAAAATGAAAGACGGCTTATTCTTTTTATTTATGTTTCGAACATATAATATATTTGAAAATTTATTTTCAATCATTAAACTTTTGTAAGTTAAGGCTTTCTATTTCAAATCGGAGTTAGGAAGTTTATGTAAAAACCGAGAATGGAGATACGCATTTTACAAAAGATACATACTTTTCTGCGAACAGTTTTATGAACAACCTAGCGGAAAATTAGGGAGATAGGAATTTTACATTTACAAAATAAAACACAACAATGTATGTGTATGTCGACTTGTCGAGGCAGTCTATTTAGATGCATTTTAATGATTTTAATGATGCGGAAGGTTATCGTTAAAGGAGTGGTAATACTTTTCTAATGTCTGTTTTAAGTCTTGTAAATGCTGGTACTTTTCCTTCCTTAAGGGATTAAATCTGACTCTCAAGTGAAATCTTCAAACTCTGGAGATCATTACAGATTCGGCGACGGTTTTGTGCTGGGTGAGATCTACACTGACCGGGAGTAGTCGTGTCAGAGATGATCGTTAAGTGACGCTTGGAGTTGATGAAGGAGATTGTAGAAGAATTTGATCTGACATTGTCGATCACCCTTGTTGTCCTGTAGAAATAAAACTGATGTACTTACTAGGGTTTGCAAGACCCGGGCAAAGAGTAGCCATGACAGGAAACGTTGTGAAAGAGACTCCTCAGAGTGTGAAGATAGGTGGGAGAGACTTGAAAGTGGAACTGGTGAGCAAACATGTTCTTTAAGCGTAGAAACTCTTCATGCTCAGCATCACTTTGGAGTAAAGTGAACGCTTCATCTTGCCCGGCTGGTCGATCCCGAGGCGAGAAGAAAGGACGTCGATAGATGCGTGCGTTCCTGCGTACAATGCAGGACAATTGACCCTCCACCGTCATCCCATGAAGCGGGTAATCTTAATGTTGTGACAACCTGGAGTCGCTTGGCAGTTGATGTTACTCATTTCGGTAGGAAATGTTTACTCACATTTATCGATTGCGGTCCAAGTAGATTTGCCGTGTGGCGGGAAATTGAGTCAGATAATGCAGCTTCGATTATCAGACATTTGGAAGAAGTGTTTCGGGAAAGAGGCCCGCCCAAAGTAGTTCTCATGGACAATGGTACTGCATTTTGTTCCTACAGTGTTACAGATAAGTGTAAGAGATGGAATGTTCGTCAAAGATTTTGCGCGGCATACCGACCAGCTGGAAACGGTATAGTTGAACGACATCATCAAACAATAAAGAGAACTGCAGCCAGAAGTGGAAGCGATCCCCTGCAGGCAGTGTTTCGGTACAATCTTTGGCTGCAAAAAGTCAGGATGATCGAGGTATTGCGCTGTCTAGTATAGTTCACACTTCACACTCGTGGAGACACCCTTCTGCGCAAGTGAATATAGAAGAGGAAGTATTGACTGAGCTCTAAGTGGGCGATCTTCTTGCGGTTAAACCAGTAGATGGGAGATGCACATCGTGCATGGAAGGGTGACAGGACTTACTTCAGTCAACAACATCGAAGTAGATGGCATACCAAGACATGTGCTTGACCCGCGGAAGATGCCTGACAGAGAACGGACTGTGTCTGAGGAGAAACGAGATGGAATTGCCGCACGTTCCACCGTAAATATTTTCGGTTTGTTTGAAGAGGACAGTGAAGAACCGGATCCGGATATGCATCAGGAGGAGATCCACTTGCAAAGAGATGGTGACCTTGAAGAAGAGATAATCACAGAACAAGGACCTATTAGGTATTTACGAAACCGCAGAGGCACATAAAACAAGAGAGCTACGGCAGAGCGTCACACGGTGCAGAAGACGTCAGTTTAGACTACAGATACAAAACACTATTCGTGACTTCACAATTAAAATTAAGGTTATAAAATGTTCAAAATTGATTAATCAACTTATCTCAGTTAATTTCACGGTAAAACTATTACACCGTAAATAAATTTCCTCAGTCAAAAACACAACAAGCGTGCACGGCTCACCGGCCAATACTGAATGGAGTTACGAAGTATTCGCGAGTAAAAATGGCACCATAATTTTACGCAGTTTCCTAATTTGTGTTTATCTAAAAGGTTAATTTTTTTTAAATTTTCGAGTTTTACTAGTCGATGCGGGTCTAATTTTAACACCAGATGGCATTAAAAACGTATTTTCGAAAAATTTGGAGTTACGCAGTCTACGAATTAATGCGACGATATAGCACCTATACTAAAAAATTGTACAACAATTTATAAACACATAGTAATTCAAACGTTAGTTATTCATGTGAAATGAATTTCATTGCTACTGTTGTGAAGACAAATATAATTTAATATGTTAATGTCTTAATATTACGATGAGAAATATAACTGATATTTTGAAGAGGATAATTTCATATTTTTAATAATTTATCAATAATATTTATCTCTTCTAAACAGTATAAAATAAATTCGCAATTTGTGTCTGTCGGTTTGTGCGCTTAGTTTTTCTAAACTACGCAACGGATTTTGATAGGGTTTTCACTATCATTTAGAGAATTTTTTCCGGAAGGTTTATATAAAACAAGCATATTATATTTAGAGGAAGTAGAGAAAATTCGATGTGTTGTAATCAAGTCGTACAAAGATATTTTCGGACGCTTATATTGCTAACACTGTCTAAACCATGAGATATCTTAAAATAATGTACAATAATAGTCTACTGAAAAGTCTATTGTGGTATATGTCTATCTCCTAAGAAAAACCCCAAGCAACGCCGGGTAAACGTCAGGTAGTATTTACTAAAAAAATAGTTTTCTAACTGTTATAGAAAAAACTATGTCACCTTCTATTCATTCACAACTGTATTTATTCCTAATATGAGGACATAATGTATTTTAAGCAGACTGATAATTTAAAAAAAAATTCCGCTGTATGATTTAATTTATATATTTTGTATTTAAAATCCCACCCATTTTAGGACGATATAAGTTACTGTTTGATTTTACTTTTTTTTATATTACAAAACCCCACCCATTTTTAGTTAATAGAAGTTTAAGTAATTAAAATAAAATGAAAAAAGAATAGGTTAACATCACTTAGTTAATTGAAAGGTAATATTGGAACATGCAAAACTAAATTTCGAACTAAAGTTGATATAACATGTCTTTTTAGATGCTGTCATTAATTTCACACTATATATATATTAAGGAAGGATAGTTTCACAGAATTTGAACAATTCATCAAATTTTAAAGTAAATATTCAAATTCTGTGAAAATCCTATTCAAGTTTTGTGACTATTCAAATACTGTTAAACAACCGACCCATGATGAAATAATTACAGAACTTGAATTTTAACTTTTATATTGTATTAATTGTTAAATTCTGAGAATCAACACGTCCTTGACCATAATCGAAGTTTGTGATACTGTTATGATGTATGTTTTTTGACATTGCAATAAAATTACAATCCACGTTTGACGCTTAACAAATATGTTTTTTATAAATAGTAAAGCATTTTTGTAAGACTAAGAGGGTAGCAGAGATAACGATTTTGTCGAAATTTACTAAAATAGTTAAAAAATTGGTCAACTGTGTCGCCCTCATCGTATTTTGTAGACAATTCCGCCAAAACGTTACTGAACAAGTGGTTTGATGCTAATATCCGGGCATAAACACCCGAGGTCTCCCGATCGACAACAACGAACATTCCCGATGACAAATTAAAAATAGCGTGTTTTATCTTAGCCGTTTATGTGGTAGCTGGCTTTCAATTTTTCCCTACAATGTGGGAATTTTCCCTTGAGATTCCCTAATTTGTTGATAAACATTATATGAACGGCTTTTTAAAAACTGGCGGATATCCACGATTAAAATAATTTGATTTTATAAGTAAACTATGAGCTTTTTACTGGGTTTAACCACTACTATTTATGCTTATTTTAGTTTCAAAATACATAAATGTCGAAAGAGATCTCAAAGTTTTATGTAAATCTGCATCTTCTCCATATGAAATAATTATTAGAGAGGTATTGATTTAATTAACATGTAAACTAAAATTCCCTATAAAATTGTAAGAATTTAGGAAAAAATATTTTTTCCCCAAATATTGGAAATATTTCAATTCAATGAGCACACTCCCCAACGGCCGGCTCTTCCGACTTGCGACTGATGAGGGCTGTCACAACATTGAAATATAAAACACCGTTGAGAATACTTTTATTTATTTAAAAGTTTAGGTTTTTACAGTGAATAGGCTGTCATAACATTGAAATATAAAACACAGTTGAGAATACATTTATTTAATTAAAAGTTTTGGTTTTGACAGTGAGTAGGCATATAAAAAACAGTTTTTATAATTTTTTTTTATGCTTCCGATTTTGTTGTCCGGGTTAAATCTTCCCCATAATCTTCCCCCCCGCCCTTGAGGTGTTTTTGCACAAAAACGGCGCTATACAAGTCATCCAAGAATTATTATCATTATTTATTATAGGAAAAACTAAACCCTTCCACTCACTTTTCCACAAATGATCAGCTAGTCAATCAACACTATGCAAGTTGACGGCCGGCGTGGTCTAGTGGTATACGCTTTTGACTACAGATCCGAAGGTCGCGGGTTCGAACCCGGCGTGCGCAAATAAATTTTATTTGATTAATTTGTGTTATTTCACAATTAATTAATTTAAAATTAAAATTAAAATTAAAATAATATGTAGTATATTTGCGGCACGTTCCAGAGTGGAAGATACTCTCAGTATCGCCCTGGTGTAAGACCACCATTCAGAATTGAAACGTTGCTTGAAATGGCTTTAGCCGTGTTTGGTGACCAGATCTGAATAGCCAGGTACTTCCCCACCTTCCTCCTCCCCATCTCCCTCCCCTCCACAATACCCTCAGCCTCACAACATACCCCAATTGGGGATGCCATAGTCTCACTGGCTCCAGACGGGTGCAGTTGGGACTCTTGTGCGGTAATACTGTAAAAAAAAAAAAAAAAAAAAAAAGTGCATTATATAAGTAAAATAAATACAAAACAATCAAGAACAACAACACGTCAACTCACCAGAGATCAAATGGGAAAAAAAAAATCACCGACTCCAGATATTTTCATATCAGAGGGTTCGGCTCGGTAAAACTTCTAACAGGGCCTATAAATCCTACTGATCCCTCAACATAAATATTTAAAAAATCTTTCGTTATCCTACATGTATTCAAAATGACCGACTTTTGCATCTTTATATATAAATTTTTTGATAGATCTAATACGCCTTAATTTTTAATGAGAGAGCTAGGTATGATGCCAGTAGCCGAAATAACGAATGGTAATATTTTTATAGTCTGAGAATGCCAAATTCTTTTTATTTCGTTTTCTAAATCTGTGTATTTTCTTATTTTTTCATTAACACATTTTTGAATGTTACAGGAATTTGGAATAGCGACATCAATGATATAAGTTATTTTTATAATATTTTCATGTAAAACTATACCGGGTCTATTATGACTAATCGTTCGGTCTGTTAGTATAGTTTTATCATAATATATTTTATAAAATTCAATAATATTTTATTATTATTGTTATGCATTTTTATTAATATTATTATTGTTTTTTGTATTTCTTTGGCATTCACTATGTAACAATTTCTAGACATTTTTTGTAATAGCTAGTTAATGACACGGACGTGTCGAAACCGGTCGCTAATTTAATAAAATTTATACGTAACAAATGTACATTGTGAATAATAAAACTCGTTAAAAACAAAAAATGACTATTATAGTTTCCTATGAAATATTGATATTTTCATATAAACACTAATGATTCCACTTTTACGTTAAAACTTTTTAGGCTTATAAATAAATACACATTTAAGATTCTTCCAAAATTTGGTATGGTAACAATCACTTTAAAAATATACTAGAATAATGTCTTTCCCTTCTTGGAATAAGTGGATATTGATATTTTTATTGTAAGTAAGGTTCTCGACTTCGATTGCAGAGGTTGCGGGTTCAAATCCCGGCATGTGCGAATAATTTTTTTTGGGAAATCAAATAATTGAGGTCAGGTTTGTGTTGTTTGCTTTATCTGGTGTTTCTGATGGGGGAAAATTAATTTAAGGGATATTTACAGATTGGAATATTCCAAATAATAGAACTTTTGTGCTATTTTTTTTCGCCTAGATCGTGATAGTGAAAAAGTTTGGCAGTAAAATGATTTACGAATTTTTTACAATATTTATGTATTTTTATAACGTCCCGATAAACCATTTTTTGGCAGATTGACTAACGGGTTCAAACAGTTATATATAATCTTTTACAAAAAAAAATTATATATATGTACATATATTATATTATATAATTATATTTTATTTTCATTTGTTCAATTCACGAAGAGCTATAATAGCCAAATTAAATAATCAAATTATTATTATAATTAAACACCTATTTGCACAGCCCTATAACACTAGGCACATGAAATACGATACGTCTGCCCGTCTATACTGCTGGAAGCAATTATAATACTGCTGTCTCGTTCGTACACATCCACAGCGGGCGCAAGCAAATGACATGAGTTGACAATAATTAAGACCTGCTACATATTGTTCAGCTGGAAGGTAATATATAACAAGGTACAATCATCTCAACAACGTTCGCCTCAACGCTATTCAAATTCTTGTTCACCTTTGACACGCTCCCTTCAAATTACATGAACAAAGTCTACGTTTTGATTTTATGTCTACAATATATACGTATATCGAAAATAAACTATTACCCTTACGTTTTTTAACACTACTTTACAGAAGAGAGCGTCGCGAACGACCGCTTGTGGCGAACGATCTTCGCGTTATGATTGAATATGTAAAATGCAATCATTTATATGTGTTTAGAGTTTAAATGAATATAGAATATCACCAATTAAATCTTTAAATTAATTTAATTTATTTATCAATTAAGATAGTATAAATACTGTTTAATTATACGGTTTTTTTTTTTTTCAAATTGCTGTTTTTTAATACATAAAATTGACTTCAAAGTAAGTGTATTTACATAGTTTTTCAAAATAATATCACAAAGTTACTTAGCTATTATATAAAAATATAGAAGTTGGGTCCTATAGGTTGAGATATGTTCTATCAAAAAATATTTTTTATATATTTTTGTCATGTTGTATGTAGTAGCAGATGAAAGTAATCTTGAGGTCGATTGGCGATTTATTGAAAACTACTATTTTATAAACAGCTGTAAAGTAAGAAAAATATTTTTTTAGATTATTTATTTTTAACAGGTTGTATATAACATACATGTATCTAAAAAACATACACAATAAATATTTTTTTGAATATGCTGTTACGGACACAAGTGACTTCGAAAATACGAAAAAACCGCAAAAATAGAAAAAGCCCTCTTGGACTGTTAATTCACAGATCACAAAACCGAGCAAGATTTGAAACAACATTATTACCTTTTATATGGGATGAAAACAGAGGATTCGAAAACATCGTTAGTTAAAAACATTTTCATAATTTGAATAATTTTCTCAACGCTCTATTTTTAAATTATCACTTTGGTACTAACAAGAATGAAACATTGTCAGCATTCAGAATAAAATACAAGTATGTTTGTGAACTTAGAATAACTTAATCTTATTGTGTAGAATTCCAATTTATTATAATTTTTTTAGTTTAAAGAAGGTACCCCAATCAAATTTAATAATGTTTTTATTGATTTCATAAAGAATTTTTATATAAAATAACTAACTATTTAACTAAACATCGCAACGTTTCTCTACAGGAGTAGGCAGAGGGGACGGACCGCTAAACAACTCGGTCTGGGCACACACTCCTTGCGTCATTCACATACGTACATCGTCTCATTCATATTCTATTATTCTACTCTTCACAATCGTCATTCACATGCGTACATTGTCTCATTCATATTCTATTATTCTACTCTTCACAATCATCATTCACATGCGTACATCGTCTCATTCATATTCTATTATTCTACTCTTCACAATCGTCATTCACATGCGTACATTGTCTCATTCATATTCTATTATTCTACTCTTCACAATCGTCATTCATATGCGTACATCGTCTCATTCATATTCTATTATTCTACTCTTCACAATCGTCAGTCACATGCGTACATCGTCTCATTCATATTCTATTATTCTACTCTTCACAATCGTCATTCACATGCGTACATTGTCTCATTCATATTCTATTATTCTACTCTTCACAATCGTCATTCACATGCGTACATTGTCTCATTCATATTCTATTATTCTACTCTTCACAATCGTCATTCACATGCGTACATCGTCTCATTCATATTCTATTATTCTACTCTTCACAATCGTCATTCACATGCGTACATCGTCTCATTCATATTCTATTATTCTACTCTTGACATGGGCCGACTCAAGTATATGATTCACCCGATCGTGCCATGTCTTCCTCGGGCGTCATACCATTCATATTTGCGTCATAATATATTCTTTTTACACTATTTTCTTAATTAATTCGCTCTACATGTCCAAACCATATAAGTATGTTGCCTGTTGTATGCTGATGATGCGGTTCTGATTGCCAACAGTATGAATGATATGCAGTCTATTGTGTTTAGAATTCAAGTTCTAGGAATTGCGCATGAGTTAATGATGAATATAAGTATGTCTAAGGTCATGGTGTTTTAAAGAGAGTGTACGAAAACAGTGAGAAATATGGAGCAGGTGAATGAGTTTGTCTATTTAGGAAGTATTAAGTTTATGATGAAGTCTGATAGGAAGACATTAAAAACTGAACAAACGGCAGTTAACTTTACTATACAATTAATTATTAAAAACTGAACAAACGGCAGTAACTTTACTATACAATTAATTATTAAAAACTGAACAAACGGCAGTTAACTTTACTATACAATTAATTATTAAAAACTGAACAAACGGCAGTAACTTTACTATACAATTAATTATTAAAAACTGAACAAACGGCAGTTAACTTTACTATACAATTAATTATTAAAAACTAAACAAACGGCAGTTAACTTTACTAGATAATTAATTATTAAAAACTGAACAAACGGCAGTAACTTTACTATACAATTAATTATTAAAAACTGAACAAACGGCAGTTAAATTTACTAGATAATTTATTATTAAAAACTGAACAAACGGCAGTTAACTTTACTATATAATTAATTATTTAATTTCATTATTTCTCTTCTTTCCCCTTTTTTGTTCTTTTATAAAACAAAATAAGTATGTAACAGCATACAAAAAATAAAACCAAAAAAATATAACTTTGATGTTTTAATTTTATATCTTTTTAATGTCAAATATTCTTTCTCTTACAATATATGTATGTAGGACTATTTTTTTTATTTTTTTGTTTCTTTCTCTACAAAATATGTACATAATATGCAATGAAACCAACAGTTACCAATATGGTTTAACCCTCTATTATAAAGTACACGTATCTCTTATTTTATTACTATCATTATTTATCTATTTTAAATTTTTTATTCTTTCTTTCCCTTTTATTATATTTTTAAATCTTTAGTTGTAAAAAACATTTATGTAAAGTTGTTTAAATTTTGCCTGTCCTAAATCGGGTATTTCTCCAAGTTGGAAAGACAAAGCATTTTTCAAAAATATGTTAACTTGTACTAAATAAAAAAATTAAAAGATGATAGGAATTATTTTGTAGTAACATGCTCCACGACATAAAAAAAGTATAAAATTCTGCAAACGAAAATGTATTTTCAGCCCGATTTTACAACATCAGTCAAGCGCTGAGAGCAAAATTCTAGCATATTGCCAAATCGCATCATGAAACAACACTCGGCTAACATATTCCGCACGTTTTTCCCAACTTTCTTCATAACTGTAGAATCGAGCCATTACCGCCGCATAAATTCACAAAGGCCCGCCATTATCATAAACAGAGTATTAGTAGGTTAAGGGAAGGAAGAAGCCGGACTTTTGCTCTCGAGGGAATAGACCGGACCCCGCTCAGCAGCCGGTGCCTTAGTGACAGCTTAAACAGGGCACATTGTCATTACGATATCTTAACAAATATTCATTTTGGTTTTATCTTGTAATTTGATAAGTGAAATATTGACGATGTAGCGGTTACTTCAACATTATCTAAATGAACACACACTTAAGCAAAAAGCAAACAAAACTATTTTTCAAAAAGGACCACACTACATGGCCATTAAAATATATAACAACCTTCCACGTAGCATCAAACAAATAACCGACACACTTAATTTTAAATCAACACTAAAAACATTTCTTTTAAACAAATGTCACTACACCTTGAATGAATACCTTACATGAATTGAATACCTCTGTTTTTTTTATTTTTTATTTACTCTAATTTCTTTTTATTTATTTGTTAACATGTAATTGTTGGGTTATGTGATATAATGTGTATTTGTTGGGTTAGCTGGAAGAAATAGGATGTAACCTATAAGTTATACCCTTTATACTCTTTTTTGCAATAAATATTTTTTTGAATTTGAATTTTAGAGGAAGCTACAAGACAAAAATGTGTATATTCTTGGCATACCTTATATTGTAGGTAATAGGCATTAAAATCGCTTGACAAACGGTGTCTAGAAACGTTCGATTTCAAGCAAAAAACTGGTTTTTACTTATTTTGTAAATAATTTTATAAGAAATCAAAAAAGTTAATCAAGTGAAACTGTCACAGTTAATCTTAGCTATAATACTGTATTTTTTTAGGTTGTTTCGATTACGCGTTCATACATTTCTAATGAAAAAAAAACGTTTTTTAGTAGTTTACATTTACATTTTTTACCGTGTAATTTATTTTTTATTTGTATTCTACTCAAGCAAAATGATAGAAAACCTTCAATATAACTAAAGCTTTTTTTTTGGTATCCATAATTTACTAAGTTATTCGTTAATTCGTTACTAAGCTTAATCAAAGTAGTGATTTAGCATTAAGCTTCGCCTTAACACTAATCAAAACATTTAATAAACCGAATCTTCACCAAACAGACGTGTTGTCATTTTGTACGTTTGAGAGTAATTCAATAGTTACGCATAGATGGTACTAGGCAGTAGTTTAAGAGGTTTACCATAGATGGCACATAAGTGTCGATAATGAAGGAATTGAAAATACAAAAAATACAATAATTGCAACCTCAAGGTAGGGTCAAGGTTGCGATATGTAGTGAAGATGGAGGGTATAGGAAGGGGGAGGAGATGGGGATGATGTGCCTGGCTATTCAGATCTGGTCACCAAATACGGCTAAAGTCATTTCAAGCACCGTCTCAATTATGAATGGTGGTCTATCATCAGAACGATACTGATAGTATCTAATACCCGGAACATGCCGCAAGTATACAAGAACCGGTTCCATGATAACCCAACACAGTGACAATTCAACACACTTTTAAAAAGTGATATAAAGTCATTAGAAACGATGAAAAAAAAATAAACCTAACCTAACCTAACCTACTTAACCTAGTTAATAAAATTTTGTTTCATCACTTTCCATGACTTTATATAACTTTTTAAAGATTTGATGAATTATCATTGTGATGATTTATCCGGTCACCACTAGAACCATATGCATACATACTGTGTTAACTTAGATATTAGTTAGAGGCGTTATTCTGTTTGAGCTGTCAATAATATGGAGATTCAGAGACAGATAAATATACCTTTGCTACCAAGGCTCAGAATTATCACTCCGCCTGTTAATTAAGGACACTGGCCTGATGGTTGCAATTAATATAACCATCGTAAATAAAAGTCTACAGTATACTTTTTGATCCCGGAGTTTAATTAAACAGTAATTGGACCCCTGGGAGTCACAAAATACATTATTTTATATGAAGTAAATATGAATTAAAACAATTTAACTAAATAAAATTGACTTCTTGTGAAAGGATTCAAACCCACAACCTCAGTATTCGTAGTCTAAACATAACTACTCGAACCCAATTATTGATAATATATCAATTAAGCTGCATTTAACTGCAGATTTACCCGAAACATCGCAGTTCAACGCAACTTTTTTTTCGCGGACATTTCTTTTTACTAGGGGCCATAGTCAGTCAGATTCAGTAGCCGTGAAAAAGCCACATCAGGGAACTGGCGACCCATGGGCGTAGAGCGTAGAACAATAGCCTATATTTACAGGGCCACTTTTCAATCGACATGCTACGCCACTGGAGAGACTTTCGTTTCGAGTTAGTAATAAAAGTGAGTTTTAATAAATTCGTGAAAAAATGGCAAGGAATTTAGAATGGAAATATTTTAACAAAGAAGAATAAATGGTTAACTTAAATTTGAAACGTAGACCTTTACTTTCATAACGTTACTTCTCTTGTTAAACTTTCATATATGAAATATTATACAAATTATACGGGAATTAGTTACTTGACGAAATTTATAAGATATTACACGTAAAGGGGACTTTTTAAGCTATTTGTAATTCAAAATTAAAACTTCGTATTTTTTACCTACGTTTGTAAAAATGCCTCTTTTTTTTAAATTTCGTTAAGACGAGACGATACCATAAAATAAAGTTAGAATCTTTACGACGTAAGTGATGAAGCCATGCACATAAATATGCGACATCAGGCTCTGTGTATTGGACAAACCGACAGTTGAATTTGCCCTAGCATATCTGTTCCGTCACACCGATTTGCTCTTGACAGACCGTGTGCTGACCAATAGTATGGTCAGAACTTGAACTGTACAGTTTGAATTCACACACGTCAACTATAATCACGGAGTGCCGTGAGCCGTACAATTGCATCGAAACGTTCGTCTTTTCAAAACCAATGTGTGTACTATCGCCGGTTATTTATCGGAATAATCCCTTAAACGTATTTTTTATCGCAACTATCGCAATCCAATTCAACATAACGAGTGCTACCGTACAACGATCACCGTTCCAGTGCAGACAGATGATTCTCTAGATGCAGATTTCGTTCGCCACCCGGTAAGCTGACTGTGAATTAACCTTACAAATTGTGTTATCGCATTCGCCTGTCATAAGCCATAGGCTTTATCCATGCTTTATCTGTGTGGAATAGCCCTTTAAAATACGGCTATCCCCAACCCTTGTACGTTCCTCGAACAATATATTTAAAATAATGTGGTAATTTTAACGACATAGTGAAGAAGTCGTGTTAAAAATATTGTGCGCGGCCCGGCGTAAAGGACGGACCTACGGTCGAATTTGCCCTAACTGGCCTGGAAAATTGATCTTTCTTGATATATTAATATAATATCCATGTATTATATGTTTAAATCTTTCGGAAGAAATTCTCGAAGAAGTGATATTGAATTCTCTAACAAGCTCCGTTGCATAGTTTTCACAAACAGACAGTCGCGGATAGTAACTTTGTTTTATACTATTTAGATATACCAATGTATTGTCACGATTTCGAATTTACTAAAAGTTTATTGAGGAAACGGCCTGTAATCTCGTTTTTAGTTCATTGTGATCTGCGATGTTCCGAGATGTTTCCAAACCTTCCAGACTATTCCCGAACATTCCACAATATTTCAGAATGTTCCTGGATGTTTCGGAATATTGTGGAGGGCTCTCGAATACTCTCGAATGTTCTGGACTGTTCTAGAAATTTGTAGAGGGCGAAACCTCCAGCCCTTATATCATCAAAGCACGCCCTTCAGGTAAAAACGGGAACCTTCTTCATGGATGGAGGATAGACGGCTACCACACCATATGTGAGTTTTAGCGGAACGCACATTGTACACTTACTTTTATAGTATATATTGATAATATTCGATTATAATCGAGTACAACTGAATAATTGAACAAACACCAAACAAAAACAATATTTTTGAAGTGAAATTAATTTATTTGCTCAACAATATTAAATTAGAAGGTTAGACTGAATATTCACGTTTCGCCTGACTGAACTGACATAAGATTTTTCGGAAGAAAATTCGATAAACGTTACACTATTTATTCGTAACATAATATTATTACGAGTATATCGGAGCATAAAGTATCAAGATAATTAATTTTGAAATACGGAATTAAATTGTTTATAACCTTTTCAATCTAAGGGAAGACTAAACCTTAGATTCGTGGAATAGAATATTGTTTAGTAAAATATTATTCATTTACTAAAAAAGTATATTTTTACGACAGGAAAAGGGAGCACGTTAGGTCTAAAATACTTGTAACTCTCTCCTCGTGGCCTAGTGCTAGGAAAATAAATAAAACACCTTAAGCAAAATATTAATATGGAAACACACAAAATATCTTACTGAGGTTGAAAGTCAATGAATCCATCTAGATTTCACAGGTTATTCCATATTTGTAGGTTCTATAAATTTGGCAAATTATGGCAAACGATTGCTCAAAACGTTTTTCAAAGTTGACGTAATTTGCAATAAATCGCTCGAGTGGATAATAAAATATATAATAGGTAGATCACTGCTGTGTGAAATGTGCTGAGTCGGCATCTCCAGGAATACAAAATGACAATATGTCTGTTTGGAGAAGAGTCCGTTTATTAACTGTTTTGATTGGTGGTTAGTAAGTGTTTAATCGAATTATATTATATTTATTTTTATATTTAGAAGAGCGCATCGTTGCATGAATCATATAATCGTAACCTCACCATTATACCATTTCACATGACCACTGCTACTCAAAAATGACCCTTTTCACGGCCATACTCGTATTTTACTAATACGGGTTGAGCTGTAGAAAATGAACTGACAGATAAAGAGACCTGTTTTCGGATATGCCCTGGTTTAGTATATTGAGTAGTGTAGTTAGATGGGTTAGTAGCAGGAATTAGTACCAATTAGTTTTACTAACCAATACCCCTGAGTGGGATTAGTGAAAAAAAATACCCCTGCTTAACGCAGTGCAAAAGACCGAAAACTGTCGGTTAATTTTCTGCAGCACAGCATGTAATGAAGATAGCGGAGCCGAAATCCATTCAAAATAGTACATAAATAATATGATATTTTTTATCTGTTTTATCTCAAATGTTCAAATTTTGGGTTAGACAATTGATGCGCTAGTTCCCCTTATTACAAGTGTTACAAGTTACACAATAATGAACGTAATTTTTAGATGATTCATTGAAAAAGGTTAAGCAAAATAAACCTAATGTGACGTTTTTCTACGTTAAAATATCACAAATAGTTTACTGCATAATGGAACCATTAATTTTTTAACTGGAAGGAATGTATACTGAAAAGAACAATCAAAATAAATTTATTTTATTGTCCTTATTCGCCTGGAAATTAACAAAATAAAATATTAAAATTAAACCCTATCTCAAAATGTTGGCCGATAATTTTTTATCACATGCGCATTACAAATTTAATTGTTCAGAATAGGACCGCCTCTGTTGTTTGGGTGAGATTACTATGTACGCTCTCTGTTCGTACCGTAATAAATAATTAATGATTCCGTAATTGTGATATAATCCCGCCGTCACTGGTCTCGTAAAACGTTTTGTCGAGGGCATCAAAAACAAAGGCCATTTTAATTGCTCTGACTGTAGGCCCGCTGTAAGAAGGAGAGGGGGGTAATAATGTGTTGTCGCCCTCTGCATACAGGATGGAAGGGAATGGACTAAATAAAATAGCAAAATGTTTGCTTATTCATTATTCATGAAACGGGTCTTTAGTTAAAACCAATGGTGATTTCTTAATAACGAGCAGTAAAGTTCTTTGGCTCCGGATCCAGAAGTCACCTTTCAATGTCCAGCATTCACAAATAAACTGGTAGTTCACAAAGAGACAGGCCTAATGAATCGTCGTTCCGTGCAAGAGTGTCATCCCGTCTTTGCCAGGCAAGAGTCGCTTTTACCACCTTAGGCGCGCCAAAAGATGTTTCACATCAAAACAGGATGAGACGTGAAGCTAAAAATTAAGTTCCACTTTTTTACCTTCAATTGACCTCCAACTAAAACTACCGGATCAAGTCTACGCGCACCGCTTATCACGTTCTAATAGTGAAACGCGTTTCGACGAAATGTTAATACGTTATAGCACCTCTAATTGTATAGCTCTATTGATGCTAACTTGTTATTTTTGGTAGGTACCTACCCAACTTTTTTCCAAGCTATTTTGGTGAACAAAAAAAAGAATGTTTTGCTCATTTAAGTACTTTCTCTTGCTAACAAAATACGTGATGGAAAAAACCACTCCACCCTGTATCGCTTGGAAGGGACCATTAATGACGCCCCTCGCAGCCTTTATCGCCATCCCTATTCAATCCGTCTCGCGCGTGGGGGGGCGAGGGGGTCGACAACAGCCAGCAAACCATGTAAACGAACAAACAGATGTTTTCAGGCGACGGATTCCGAACTAAAATGACGGCGATCTTTCTGTCTTATGTGGTTTTAATGGGGGTGGTTGATTACTTTGTTTTCATTACAAGTACATAGTTTTGTAAGTTTTAAGTTGGATTTATTATATGAGACCGCGAGTACCAGAGTAGCCAATCCGACCCAAAAAGGGTTTCTTGTAGTTTTACCTTTACGCCCGTGTCTTTTACCTGATTTTTCTAACTTAAATTTTCGTTAGAGAATCGCTTATATTATTATCTATTAAAAATTCTTATTATTTTCTATCTATATATATTTTCCTATCTTCATATGTTATGTTGTATATATTATTTTTTATCTTCATATGTTATGTTATATATATTATTTCCTATCTTGATATTTTATGTTAAATACATATTTTTTTCTATCATCATATGTTATGCTATATATATTATTTTTTATCTTCATATATATATTTCGGTAGTTAATTCATTTCAGAGAGCGTTGTTTTTAAAAAAGGTTTTAAAACCATATATATATATCTTTCATATAAAAAATATAAAAAATGTATGCATTAATTGTGATTAATAAATACATTTTTTATATGTCTTGGGCTGCTAGTATATGAGGCTGTTAAAGTTATTTAATTAATCGCGGTGTGTAATTCATATTACATAGAGTATTGTCGCTCTCTCAAAGGTTTTGTTCGTGCAAGGGGGAATGTTAAGCATCATACAACTTTGAGATTATTTGCGGTTGTGGTCGATTTCAACTCACACTCTGATGTCACCCGAGGGTGAACAATGTCACTTCAGCTTACAGAAGAAGAAAATAAGGAGTGGTTTCATTTAGTTGTTACTTATATTTTATTTATTTATTAATTTGGAATTATTTATTTATTATTTTTAATTTTGAGGTTTTACTTACATTTACCCGGAAACCATTTATTGGATAACCAACACCTCTATCGTAGGTCACCCCTAAGTGGTACGCTATGTTTGGTGACTTAGCAGGGGTGGCCGGTTTCATTGGGTGAGGTGTATTTATGATGCGCCTGCCCACCAGCTGCGTGGCGTGCCACATCGGGAGAGGATGGTTTGGGAAGACCCTTTGACCTTTCCAACTGGTCTCTCGACCCATCGCCTTGCGCCGCACTGGGAGGGATATGTTCATATGTCCGTAACTCCTGGATACACTGATGCCTAGACTCTTACCTAACCCTCACACCTTTTACTTTCCCAGAACTTTCTCTTCTTCCTTTTCTTAAAAAGACCCTATACACAGCATCCCAAAAGATGACATAGGTCTTGAGGGAAATTATTCTTCTCAGAGCCCCATGTGTGAAGTTAATATTTTTTTTTAAATTGGAAAATCAATATTTAAATTTAATCATTTTTAAACTATATCAAAAATACAACCAATTACAGATCTCAACTCTATGTTAAGAAATTAACACAATTATACTTAAAACCAAAACCATAATATTATAAGAAGACGGGATGTACATGAAAGAAATTAAAATCAAAACAGAATTATATTAGTTACAACAGAAATGTTATTCATGACATATCAGAAATATTACTCATGACATATCAGAAATGTTACTCATGACATATCAGAAATGTTACTCATGACATATCAGAAATGTTACTCATGACATATCACAAATGTTACTCATGACCAATCAGAAAAACAATATTTCATGTACTTTTTTATATATATGTATTCAGCTCGCAATTGAAAATGTTCACTTTTGACATCAGTTATTGTAATTACTACACGGTCTGGTCATGTAAGAATGTTGTTTGTATATTTTTTTGCATTGGTCCACTTTGGATATGTCATATTCAAGTGAAGCGCGCAGGTACATTAAATTGATTGTTATTTTTAACTAATTTATACAGGAATAATGCATCTAAGTGATCCCTTCGTACACTCAATTGATTAGTTTTAAAGAATGAAGCTACCTCTGCATAATTTTAAAATCTTACTTATGCACATGACAGATTTAAAATGCACATTTGTTAGTCTTAATTTCTAATAACCACTTAAGATATTTATTTTTTCGCTTGGCAGGTGTGTCACCTTTTGAAGAATTTGTCAAAAAAATTAGATAATGGTTTCGTGTTTGAATATTTAATAATCTTCAGGAAACAGGGAGAATTCTTTTAAAGGAAAAAATGGGAAAAATTTTTCATATATGACAGATTGTACAGATATTTTGAGCAATGCCAGCCTGTTTAAAATACTAAATCAAATTATATTTTTGCATAACTTTGTAGAATATTTTTAAATTGCCTAGTATTTATAATTTTCATCCTATTTCGTATCAGAATCTTAAAATCTAACCAATCTCATTGATTATAAAATAATTACAGGGTTGTGTTTTCTGTTTACAAAATTTTATGATGTTGATATTATTTATTGATCCTTTTAACTAGATCGTTTTTCCAACCAGCAATTTCACAGCATTTTCGTGATAGGTACCTCTTCACAAAAAAACGTGACAGGTACGTGTTCACAAAAACAATCGTGATAGATACCTCAATATAGTGAGGTGTTCACAAAAAATTTCGGGATAGGTATCTCTATATAGTGAGGTGTTCAAAAATTTTTTTGTAATAGGAACCTCTATATAGTGAAGTGTTTTCATAAAAATTTTCATGATGGGTACGACGTGATAGGTATGTGTTCACAAAAAAAATGTGATGGGTACCTCTATATAGTGAGGTGTTCACAAAAATAACTACATATGTTTCAACCATTTACATACGGTTACTGATTATATTACACTTTACTACCTACCATGTTTAATATTAGGAACATTTTTTGCATTACTAGTACTTATCATCTGTTTACTGTAAAATTCATGTAAGAAAAAAAAATTGCTTTAACTCCACAAAAGAGGCCCTGAGAAAAAAAAATCCTTCAGGGCCTATGTTATCTTTGGGGATGCTGTGTGGGGGGTCTTATATGTAAAGGAAGGAGAGGTAGTTCTGGAAAGGGAAAAAAAGGAATGAGGGGTGGGTAGGAATCTGTCCAGGAGTGACGGACGTGTGAATCCATCCCTCCCACTGCGGTACAAGGCGATCTTCGAGAGAGTCCGGCTGGAGAGGTCAATAGGTCTCCCTCAACGAGTTTCTTCCGATTCGGCCCACCATGCAGTAGGTGGGCAAACGCATCCAGTCATGTCAAGTCATCAAATGTAGCGAACCACTGCGGCGGTACTATACCCGCCTAGAAATAGAGCTTAGAAATAAATTTAAAAATATATTATAAATATTCGTGGACACTTTTGATAAATTGTTTTAATACATTAGTCGCAATGAAGCGATAATAAAAAAATGTTCAACGTTCTGTTCAGGCTTTATGTTTAATTTTTCCGCAGCTAATAACATTAAACTTATTATTTTATCAAACGTAGGATTCACAGATTCAGAGAGAGAGAGAGAGAGTGTTGGATAAGAACTAGATTGCACGTAGTCCTTAAAATCTTTCTATCCTTCTACGATTCTACCTCCTCTTTCTCACATTTCCTTCGAGTTTTCTATGGAGATAGATATTTGCTACTGACAGTCGTGACAGTAGGGTACACTCAAAACAGATAGAATTTGGAGTACCTCCGACCACTTCACCTCAACATTTCTATGATAAGAGATATCAAAAACATGTAGCGAAAATATTTCTACTCAAAGATAAAAGAATTAGACTTTGAAAACAAAACAAAAAACTTATGTTACCAAGCTACTGATTTACAAAAGGACGAGTATTTATAATTTTCACATCAGTAAATACTTGTCAATAAATCAATAAAAAAGGAAAGGTAAACAGAGAGAGCATAAAATAAAGATACTGAAGAGTTCTCTGAGAAAATAACTTAGAACGTAATTTACTTATCGCACTTTAAAATGAAACCTTCAAAAATCCACTACGGCTAAGTAGGATGGTGTTTTCTTTTTCAAATAATTTTCTGGTAAAAAAACTGTAAGTAAATCTGATTTCCAAGTCGCTTTCAAACATTCTGGAGAGTGGAGAGCATTTCAAATAAATTATTTATAAATTGCCAATTTATCTATACTTCAGCAAGAATAAAGATTCTTCAGAAGAATTTGTATCAAATAGACTTAAAAAAACTACATTTTTTATTTCGAATTATACGCAACATAAATTTTTTTGAATGAAAAATACCACTAACGCTTTTTGTCATCTTCCATTGGATTATGTTACATTATGAACTACGTATATCAAAATCAACACATAGTTTATAAGTTTGTCACTTTCATAGTTTTGTTTTAAAAAAATGTAACTAGCTTTAAGAAAAAAATGTTAATTTTGTATGGCCAAGATCATCCCTAATGGCTGAAAGCCAACATAAAAGTTTTTAAAAAAAAACCAACATGGAATTATTTAAGCGACATTTCAAAAATATTCAATAAAACGTCGGCGATGTAGATCTTCAGATATTTTGGCTTAAAAGAAAATAAGTTGAACAGTTCCAAAATATTTAACACTTTAATACACCGCACGTTCACGATACATGAGATGAACAAGTAGAGAGGGGTAACTAAATTTAACTTTTAAGTACAACTTTTGGCCAAGGAAACCAAGAATACTTTCCGAAAAGCTTTACAATATCTTTCCAGCAGTCATTAAGAAAGTGGGTCAATTCAAATTAAACAAAAAAGCCTAGCTAAACATCTTAAAGGAGATGAATTAAAAAAGACACAGGCTTTATGGGAAAACGAGTAATACAAAAGACAACATTAAGGACGATTTGTTTCATTCAAAATTGGAACAATTCATCAAACGTTAGCGTTCAAAGATGGTATGAAAAGGAAATAATGTAATACGAATATTAGAGGAATGCGCTAATATAAAAAAACAGTAATAATTAAGCGAAAAATTACCTGTAATTATCAAAAATCTGTTTATGAAAAAGTAAGAAAATATAAAGATTTAGGAAATGAGATAAAAAGAATTTGGCATTCTCAGACTATAAAAATATTACAATTTGTTATTTCGGCTACTGGCATTATACCTAGCTTTCTCTTTAAGAATTTAGGCGTAATAGACGCAAAAATCAGTCATTTTAAATACATGCAGGATAACGTAAGATTTTTTAAATATTTATGTTCAGGGATCAGTAGGATTTATAGGCCCTGTTAGAAGTTCTACCGAGCCGAACCCTCTGATATGAAAATATCTGGAGTCGGTGAATAATTTTCCCATTTGATCTCTGGTGAGTTGACGTGTTGTTCTTGTATTGTTTTGTATTTATTTTGCTTATATAATGCACTTGCATAATTTTGATTGACTAGATGATCATTTGTGGAAGGGTTTGGCTTTTCCTATGGGGAATATTTAACCCGGACATAAAGTCGGAAATTTATAAGAACAAAACGTATTTTTAATAATTTTTGGAGCTTCTATGCTATTTTTTTCTATCGAAGGAATTTCATATAATTAACTTTTCGGAATAAAAAATGTATAGATATTATCTTAAAAAATAACTTTGGTTAAAAATAAGTTAGTTAAAAACAAGAAAGTTGTTATAAATCGTTAGAAATTGGGTAGGCGGGGGCTTACACAGTAGTCCGTGTATTCCCAGACACGATTCAACTGTCTGCAGGCAGTCTGAAGAAAACATAACATTATGTATTATATTTCGTATTCCCTTTTCTATTCTCTCTGTTTCCATGTACGCGTATGTGCATGGCATTTGAAGAGCTACATTTCCAAGACAATAACAGTGTTTAAATACTGGAAAAGAAGCGAAATAAAAACGGGCGGTTTAAGAGTAAAAACTACCCCGACTGTGAAAGGACCCCATAACGAGAATGTACGTGTTCATTCATACAGAGTAGCTTTTTAGAAGGCTTTCTCATTAAAACTAAAGTTGGCATTTTGTGTAATACGGCGGGCTGTGTGTGAAGTGTGTCTCGTATCAAAAGTCACATTGATTTGACGGAAATAATAAAACTGAGAGAAACTCCGTTGGAACAAGTTCATTTAGTCCTGCCAGCAGTAGATATGTACGTACGCTCACCAAAAATAATTTATTTGGAAAGATGAAAGGATTAACTTATTTTAAATTTTTAAAATTAAACTAATTTACTTTCAACATAAACTAATTTAATGTTTACATTTATTGTGAAATCAGATACAAGCGCATAATTTAGGGGCCCCACCAATTCCCCAACGACGGTATAAGGAAATTGATTGTTTACCTCCTAAATACTTTTTTTTTATAAAACGAAGCTACATTTCATTATTATGAACGAATTTAGATCCTACAGGGTCCTTGCATACAGCGTTTGTTAGTACATAAAACATATTTACACTCAATAACAAATATACAACACACAAAAAAATAAAAACAATTTCATAGTAGTTCTCCTAAGTTTTGCCAGATGTAAGAAACAAGGGTAAAAGGTATACGTATATGAGAGCATCAGCAGAATTTTGATTGCTGCTTGCTCATTAAATAATAATAATAGTAATAAAAATTGGAGTAAATAAACTATAGTACCTTTTGTGGAAAAAATTGTAAGCCCCTATTAAATAAATACAATCTACCCTCTATCACTGACAGACATTACAAACAACTTCAACACAACAAACACACGGACTTCTGCGAGCTGTCAATAATCAATCATACTAATGTCGGCTGTCTGTGATTTGCGTTGGTTTTTCTGTTTAAAATTATTATTCTCGTTCAATGAACTCACTAAACGTAAACTAAACTTTACCAAAATAACGTTTGCCATATTTTATATTTTCCTCAGTCAGATCGTTTTTTCGTTACTTTTTAATTTAGTTACAAAAAAAACTAAGGTTAGCCACTATCAAAACATTGTTATGTTAGCATTCAAAATATTTATATTTCAAACATTATATATGTATTTCTTATAATAAAATCATCACCTTCCGAAAACTTGAATGTGTTTTTCATCACCTTCCAATATTTGTAATGTGTATTATTTCTAAAAATAATATTTGTGCTATTTCTTTGTGCTATGCATAAATAAAATCTTGTCTTTAAAACATTAATTTATCAAAAAAATAATAAATAATGTATTATTTCTAATAATACAATTTAAATGTGTATTCCATCACCCTCAAAAACATTGAATGTGTATTTCATCACCTTCCAAAAAACTTGAATGTGTATTTCATCACTTTCCAAAAATTTGAATGTGTAATAAATGTGTATTTCATCACCTTCCAATATTTTTAATGTGTATTATTTCTAATAATACAATTTAAATGTGTATTTCATCACCCTCAAAAAACTTGAATGTGTATTATATCACCTTCCAAAAAACTTGAATATGTATTTCATCACCTTCCAAAAAACTTGAATGTGTGTTTCATCACCTTCCAAAAATAGTTTTTAGTTTTCGGATAAGTTCAGAAATGTTATTACATTTATTTGGATTTTATTGCAAAGCGGAAAGACTCCGACCATCTGACAGAATATGCAAGTGGCCTGATGGGTTAAAGATAAAAAGTGTTCAAATTTGATTAATTTTTAGTTGCTAAAAATGTTATTTATTTTATTGCATTTATTTGTCGCTTCATGTAAAGTTACACTATTTTATTTATTGTAAACTTTAAGAAATCAGGATGACAACCATTATTAATGGCTTGCAACCAAAAACTTCCTCATCTTCATCAGCTCTAAAAGTGAAATATATTTTTTAATCTTCCACAAATATCAATGACATTTACTTGCATATATTTTTATTCTGGTGCATCGCTGTCAGTAACTCTTTGCACATTAATTTTGTTTCATAAATGTCAATTTCAAAGTAAATCATCTATATTTTCTTGAGTTGTTTTTCTTGTGGTGTTTCTTTGATGAAATATTTTTTGTTAACAATTTACTGATGATTCAACTTAAGCGTATATTTTGATAAAAATAAAATAATTTTTCTAATATCAAAAATATAAAGACTTGTTTACTGCCATTTTCACTTCATTCAGTAGAAATCTTCCCGTGACGACAATTTTGTTTGTAATCAAACATATGTGAACTAAAATGCTGTTGTAATTATACAACAAAATTACCAAAACTACAAGTACCGATCTGAAAACCACATTGTACAACTAGGTGAGATGTAAACCGAAAATCAGGTAGGAGAGTACGGACCGCCAAACAACTCGGTCTTGGCACACAATTCTTGCCTCATTCACATTCATACATCGTCTCATACTTATTCTGACTCTTGACATGGCCCGACTCAAGTATCTGATTCACTTGATAGTTCCATGTCTTCCTCGGGTGTCCCCGACTTCTGCCACTATTCGCATTCGCATCATATATTCTCCTTATTCCAATATGATTTATTTGATTTTATAATGCATGTTATTTGATAACTGCATTGGTTTGAATATTGAATAACGTGATTCAATTAGTTGTTACCTGTCGTCGGTTGAAGTATAAATAAAGATCCTCGACAGACTTACGTTTTGTTAGCATTTGAAGGGTGCCTTGTTTATTTGTGTAACGTAAACGGTTATGTCAGAGAAATAACATGATATAATGATTTCCATTGTATATTATATATCACATTTATATAATACCACGCCGTGGAGTGATATTGATTACGGAAGTTACGTCTGTAGTCATCCCCTTTCATGTCAGGATAGTAACTAACAATCTAATTAATTATACTTGTAGACAAATCTGAGAAATATTTTCTTGTCTACAAATATCATATTAATGATCAACCACTTCTCAACTTCAATGGATATTTTTTTCGTTATTCTTAATACAAGTTTCTGAAGACAGATTTTTTAATGCTTTTCGACAACCATTATGATGGGAGTCAAAATTAGTGTATATAATTATATATATGAAATACCTGTTAATTTATGTAATACGCTGTTTTGTTAGTTACAATTTTTTATTATATACTAAAAAATACATATACGGAATAATGAAGCTTTGACTGTCCAACTGGGAAGGATTCCCGTTTCAGGGCAATCAAATTGATAGGTTTAGTTCATATGAAGTAGGTAATATTACCCAAATACATTACTATTTTTTAATTATAAACTAATGTTTATAAGACAAGGTTTTTATGCATAGCACAAAGGATAACAAATTATTATAAGCGGTAATTACTCGCCTGAAATATCCATACGAATTGAAAATATCTCCCGAGTAAAAATAAATGCCGCTGACGGGAATTGAACCCGCACCTTCTGATGTCCAGTCAGGTGCTCTGTACCACTGAACGTCGACTTATTCCCAAGCCGCCAAATAATTCAACATGTACAAGTACTACAATCGAAAAAAAAATATATAGGTATATGTGCAATAAGTGGTAATTGTCAATGTAATTATTAGTCCGGTTGTACCTAAATGATATGTGTATGTAAGTATTTTTATTCTTTTAAGAAATCTTTTTTTGGAACACATCATTTTTTGTTATTTAACCCATTTTTTAATTGTGTTTGTGAAACGTTTTTTGTTTTCCTCATTTTTTGTGTCGAGTATAAGATTGTTAAATGCTTTTATTGCCTGGTATTTGTGGTGTCTTTGTACAAAGCTTGTGCTTATCGACGGAGTTTTATGTTTTTACGTACGCTCGTCTAATTGGTCTATAAGTCTTTGTTGAAATTTATTTTTTGTCAAAAATTTATTTTAGTTGGGTTTTTATGTATATTTGGCGTATATCTAGAACGTCAAACATGTGGAATATTTGGTCAATGTCAGTCATTCAATGTTTTTTTAAGTATTATCTTTATGGTAGATTTCTGTTTAATTTCTAATCATTATTGACTGAACGTAGCATTGTTCTGTTTTAATTCGACTGTTTCGCATTTCGTCTATCTGTAAATTTGTTTGCTTGTTACGTGCCCATTTCAAGATAGTGGCCGTTTTAATGGTTCAGTAAAAATTATTTGTCTTTCTCATTCGATTTTTTTTCATTGTTGTGGTACCTACCTACCTGCCTAAAAAAGTTTGAACAAAGAATTTTCATTGAGATAGTGACATTTCTTCGGAATAATTGTACAATCCTTATGTGATTTTTTAAATATCACAAAAAATTCGTTATTGAAATTATTGAAATAAATTATGCCAATTTACGCAGTAAACTTAACTTATCGAAATCTGAAAGGCGAAAAATATTTGATCTCCTTTTATTATATAAAATTGTTCAATCAAGGTTAGACTGCCCTGACACTATAAATTTGCTATCTTTACATATACCTCCAAAATATACTAGACGGAATATTTTATTCTACAACAATAACTTTGCTACGAATTCTGTGTTAGAAAAAATACATAGGTTGGGCAATGAACTAAGTGATGTCGCTGACATATTTAATTTAAACTTCAATACATTTAAATCCAAATTAGTCCACCATTTTTAAATGTAAATAATGTATGAGAAATCATTTTATTTTATTTCGATTTTCTATTGTTTGTTTTATACTGTTGTTAAAAATGAAATTTGTAATTGTTACGTACTTAAAAGCCCAATAGAGCGTCCATAAATAAATTATGGTAATTAAGTAAGTAGGTATTTAAGTACCTACTTTAAAATCTTCGATTTCCCCGGAAAATTAGCTTTTTAGAGAAGAGAATTAGAAATATATTTTTTGGACGCGATGTATACTGTTCACAAAAGTACTATAATCTATTAAATATGATTTAATTTACTATAATCTATAATCATAGAATATAAGAAAACTAGAAGTTCCTTCCATTTAAATTTGAATGGAAACAAATGTGTCACGGACTTAATACCTTTTGGTTCTATACAATTTAACAGCGCTCTGTCTCTCTTACACTCGCCTGAAATTGTATATCGCCATCCATTTGACTTCAGTCATCATGGTGAAACTCATTTTTCTATGGTAATATAGGCCCAAATCACGAAACACCCCGACCAGGCACTTCTTAAGTTATTGTTTGTTCTATAAGTATAACTTGAATATGGTGTATATATGTAAATATGTATATACCTAATGCAAGTACTAATACATATATATAAAATAATTTTAATTTAAAAAATAAGATACACATAATATAATAGTGAACTAAAAACTACAATAATGAATAGAAAATAAAGTGTTCTGAATACCTTATTGGGACTCATATAAAGATGTAGAAAGGTGTTCTCTTACCTGAAAAGAAAAGAAAAATTGCCATTACCTTGCATTGCAAATATTAATCTCAGATTTTTATATGTGAAACCAATAACATAATAGTCCGAACTGCTCCCAACCGTCTGGAGCCAGTGAGACTATGGCATCCCAAGTTGAGGTATGTTGTGAGGCTGACGGTAGTGGGGAGTAGAAAGAGATGAGGGAGAGGAAGGTGGGGAAGAAGATGGATATTCAGATTCACCAAAACACGGCCAAAGCCATTTCAAGCAACGTTTCAATTCTGTTTCTAATCCATCTTGCTTGTAATTAACTTATTGTTCAATATTTTAATTATTACTCATTGAAACTGATCCATTGACCGCGGTACTGACACTATTTTCCACTCTGGATTACTGAGAGTATCTTTCACACTGGAAAGTATTCGTACTCTAAAATAGTATCGTTTTTTTTTGGGTTACTATGCCCTGTTGCGCTTCTTCCCTCTTTAGCCAACATTTCAGACAGCTTAACAGTGTCAATAATCAGGGCAGATGTGTGTATTTATGTATACATTATTAATACCGTGCTGCAAGCTTTAATCCTCTTAATGTGTTATTCTGCGTTTAGTTTTGGTGTAGCCATCTAATACTGTATAAATATAGATACAGCTTAGCTCCGTCAATCCTATTAATATTCATGGTGACTTTCTGTACCTTTGATTTGACTTTTGAGCGTGAAAACCAAATATCATGTCATTATAGTAAAGGTTTTTGATAAATTCAAATTAATTAAATGTATTTACTATCATTAACATCAATAACAAGACGTTTTTCTACTATACTTAGTTGGACATGATGTTATAATGAATAATATAAACTAGAGTCGTTAAAGATATACGGTCTTACTAAAAAACAGGGTTAACATTTGATAAACGTTTTTAAAATTTGATTTGTATGTGAAAACATTACTAATATAGAAACTTTTGGAAGATGTCATAAAAAATATATTATTTTAAGAAACCTGATACAATTAACTTTAAATTTTTGTATTTGAAATAGAATTTGATATTAATATATTGGAAATGTTTAAACATTAAAAAAACACATATATTTTTACTCCAAACACCGATATATTGAGAGAATGCGAAATTTTAAAACCACGTTTCTTTTATTTAGGGAATCTGCAAGAAAACTTTCACCTCACTTTTAATCTCATTTATACGATAAAAAATATATTAATTCCCAGAGCAAAACAACAACAAATGAGAATATGAATTATTTAGTAACGAAATATAAAAGTTCATTTCTATGATATATATATATATACCTTCATATACATTAAACATTTAGATTATTAAAAAACATCACTTTCATGGAATTCTCATTTAATTCACGCGTCAACAGTCAATTAGGTAATCAATATTATTTCCAAAATAACCTAACTTTTCAAGACCGGAATTCCACATATCAATCTGCGGAAAATCCAACGTTGCCAGTTCTTTCGGAGCTCAGTAAAAGATATTTATTTTTAGCTAAATATCGAAGCTTAACTTTCACAGTCTTTATACAATGTGTAACAAAAACTACGTTTAACGAATGTAAAGTGGTTTTTCTTTAGTATGGCTGATAATTTTTTATATTTATTTAAATTAAAGAAAATATTTTCAAAAATATAATTATTATTTTTGGTATTACGAATTTCCGTCCATATTTTTACAGTCTATATTCCACATAATAAATCATTAAAATTTCAGCAGCACTCAACAGTTTTTAGAACCAAAAAATTTGAGGAAATATGCTGGAACCACGTTTGTGTATCATCAATTTTCCAGTGGGGTAGTAATGAGAGTGATAAATTGTAACAATAACACAAAAATTTGACACTTTATATATTTTGTTTATTTCTGAATACATTCATTAGTAGGAAATAAGGTAATGTCAATAGTGTCTAGATTGTGTTGCGTACCGAAAAGATCTAAATGTAAAATTCCTACGTAGCGTTAACAAACAATACTTTTCATATTCCAGTGATTAAGTGAAAGCCGCAAGCCAAAAATGTGTATATTCTTGGTATACCTTATATCGTAGGTAATAGGCATTAAAATCGCTTGGCAAACGGAGTCTAGAAACATTCGATTTCAAGCAAAAAACTGTTTTTTTATTTATTTTGTAAATAATTTTATAAGAAAGCAAAAAAGTTAATCAAGTGAAACTGTCATAGATAATCTTAGCTATAATACCGTATTTTCAAAAGTTGTTTCCTTTATGCATTCATACATTTCTATTAAAAAAATTTTTTTAGTTATTTGCATTTATATTTTTTATTGAGTAATTTATATATTTATTTGTATTCTACTCAAGCGAAGCGATAGGAAAACCTTCAATTTATCTAAATCATTTTTTTTGTATTCATAATGTACACCAATTCGTTATAAACATTAATCAAAATAGTGATTTGGCATTAAGTTTCGCCTTAATTAGAAAAAAATACCAATTTACCTCCTCTTTACAGTTATGTTAGCCAATTCTTTTTTTTTCAGTATTCACAATTATTGTGATATAAAGTTAATTGTAGATAGTCATTAATGTCATCCCCGAAGGCCCATATTATTTTGTACGTCTAATCCGTCAATTTTAATAATAATAATATCATTGATGACGTCCAACTATACTAAATTTTTTTCTATAAATTAAAGTATACTGGTGGCAAAATGAATCAGATTAAATGTACCATGGATTTTTTTTTTTTAGTTATTTATTAAGTTGAAAGAAATACATATTTCGCTTTGTTAACTTAAGTGTACATTGATTAAAACAAAAATAATATATATATTAATAATTATGGTTTACTACCTAAGTAACATATTTTTGTTAAGTAAGAGCATTTTGGTTTTGCTCATTGATCTTGAGGGCAAACAGTTTTTTCTTAAATATATTTATTCTATTTACGGTTGTCAGGCTATCAGGAAGGATATTATATATGTGTACACCCTCATGGCCTATGTTTCTTTTACCACACTATGTCTTTGCTGAATTTGTGTATAATTTATTATGTTGTCTTGTGTGATGGTCATGTACTTATGATGTTTTCGTAAATGTAAATATGAAAAATATGTACCTTGAAGTCAAATGACACTACACTGCATTATATAAATACTGTGCTAAGTATTTATCACGAATTTCATTATATACTGTCAGATAAAGACAAAGGGAGACGGAGAGATCGGACGAAGAGCTTCGCAGAATTTCAGCATTTCATGATTCATAGAAGGCGCTGCAGATTAATCTGCAGTCTTACAAAAAGGGCAATCATTTGCACAGAGCGTTCTGTATTTCACCAAAATTCATACAAACCCCACATTTGAAAGGAAACTAAAAATCGTGCTGCATTGCATTCAGTGCATAGTTTCACATATCATACATCATTCAAGGGTGTAATTAACAACCATTAAAGGCGGCCATTGAAGCCCCACCACTCCGAGCATTTCCAGTTTCCCGCGCTTTCCCAGTTTCCCTCGCTTTCCCGGCGAATGGCGCGCGGCCGGAAGTAGCAACAGACTGGAGGAAATGAACAAGTGAAAAAACGCGCCAACAACAAGAACTTCTCACTGGGACTTGAATTAAATGGCGAAACTGGAAAGGTTAAAAATCCCCTCATGAATACATTACCGAATGCCTAAACGAGGGTAGTTATGAAAATGAAACATCATTAAGAGTCGGGCTAAACGATGTCTGTAATTATTATATAATTATGGTACTCCTTAAATTAAGATTTTTATGTCAAATCGAAAGATTAGATTTTTGGTGTGTAATTTAAAAGCACTTGGTTATTGTTGAAATGATTTATTAAATTGTCATACATTATAAATTTCATAAAGTTTGAGTAAATGATAATTTTGCATCCATTAGCGGTTGAAATTCAGTAGTGTGTTGGTTAGATAACTGCTTACTTAAAATTAACGATCTTGCAAAAGTAAATCAGCAAAAATAAGATTTGTTGTGGATTTCTTTAAAACCCGTACCTAATAACAAATTTGTTCATACAGCGCAGTAATGCTTTTTTAAAGTTAATTATTTCTTACGTCTTGAAGTTATGAAGCCAATGAAAACATAGATGGGTAAGTATGAGTCAGGAATTATATATTACGCATCGAGGTTTTGGTTTCTATTAAAAATACAGCTGCGCAAACTACATAGATTTTTTTTTAATTCTTATTATTTATTGTTTCTTTTTAAAATAGGTCTTTAATTGGGGAAAGATGAAATATTTATTGTGACTGGAGTAATCCATATATACAGGGTGTCACAGCACGTACCCGAAGTATTTTGACCAGATATTTTTAAGCATATTTGTTGAAAAAAATGTGGATGTCATTTTGTTCTCGGATTTTTTTTTCAATCAAATACAAAATGTAATTTTGTATTACGCGTCGCCACTGATCACACTGCTACACGTCACGACGGGATCACGTGATACAAGCTGTCTCGTCTGTTACCGTGTTGCTGGAATGAGACGGGTTGTGTATCACGTGACCCCCTAGGCTGTTCCTAACTTATCAGCAGCGACACGTGATGGAAGTTTTTTTAAAATTATTATTTTTTTTAATTATTCGACAGCGAAATGATATTTCATTTTTTAATTCAAATATCCTCCGGGTAAATGATGTTACACCCAGTATGTGGATGTTTTTATGTGAATACCGCACAAGAGTCTCAACTGCTCCCAGCCGTCTGGAACTAGTTGGACTATGGCATCTCCAATTGTGACATTTTGTGAGGCCGAAGGTTATGGGGTGGGGAAGGAGATGCGGATGAGAAAAGTGGGAGAGTACCTGGCTATTCAGATATAGTCACCAAACATGGCTAAAGCCATTTCAAGCACGGTTTCAATTCTGAATGGTGGTATTACACCAGGGCGATACTGAGAGTATCTTCCACTCTGGAAAGTGCCACAAGTGAATTATATATTAATTTAATTGAATAAATTGTTAAATAACACAAATTAATCAAATAAAATTTCGGATGGTCGGACGATCTTCCGCTAGTCGAGGGTCTTACACTCGACAACGATAGACGTCATGGCTGTTCCCTTGCAGCAAATTTGCGTATTCAAATATAAAATACACATGTTATTATTTCAGCTGTATATTTTAAATAAATGTTAGCTCAGAGAACAAAAAAAAAAACAGTACAAAGTTCATGATACATTTCTCGCAGCTTGGATTTAACTATGCATAAACATTGTTTGAGTAATGTTCAAATGCAATATGCTACTAAAAATCAGGAAGCTGAACTCATTCCGAGGTTATTATGCCGAGGTAATGAGCCCGATGATAATGCAGACATTATGTTAATATAAAAAAAAAACACACATTCTTTCCTTTCTTACGCTTTCATATATTTTTTATTAAACGTTACAAATATCGCATTCCCCCGTGACTACACTGTGCACTGCCGTGAGTAATAATTTGGATATTTTGACTGGTAGGTACTACATTTGGTGGTATACGTTTGACAGAATACCTAGCAATTTTTTACTGAAATAAAGAGCTTTAGTGTTTTTAAGAGGAACTATTTTCTTTGGTGTGTATTCTGGTTGCGTTTTGCTAAATAGTAGGAATTTGAAATAAAACGCCATTTTTGCTTGTTTTATGCAATGCCCGAGCCACACGATGCTAGTATTTCAAGCCAGGATAGCAAGCTATTACGGCGGCGTTCTATTCTTGTAAGACCCTGGCTTATCATTCCAGTGATTAAATTATCATTCCAGTGATTAAATTAACAATACGTCTTTAGGGGAAACGCACTAAACTAGACGATCATGCAATAGCTTTACCGGCTACACGAAGCTAAACACAAAGGAAAATAACTTCGGTGGTGGCGGACGTACTAGCTTACGTAATAGAACACCGTCCTTTTAAAATATCTTCTTGACATGCCAGCTTACTAGCTTCCTCACTAGCTTACTAGGTTAACAAACAAAGCTAGTTCTGTTTACCAGAGTTACTAGCTTACGAGGTTACTAGCAATAGCTTGCTATCCTGGCTTAAAATACTAGACTCGTGTGGCCTGGATGTAACAACCAGAGCGCATTTGATGTGATTTATCACACAAATGGCTCTATGAACAACATCAAACATTATTATTATTGCAAGTTATTTATATCTTTATAAGTGTTTTAAATTTTTCACCACTGATAAACAATTATTTGTATAGTGAATGATTGTTCATCAGTTCTGAAATTCTGAAAAACTGAAATTATGTAACTTATTTCATGTTTTATCCACACACGGAGAATATAAAACACCCAAGTCCATTATCCCAGTTTTTCATATTGGATCAACGACAGTGTAGAGTGGAATATATTTTATGTTGATGAATTCCACTTGCCGGTCATTAATTCCGATCATTAACACCTGAAAACAGTAGATCTAAGCTGCTAACTGAAAACAGTAGAGTTGAGATACCATGAATAGGATTATGGGTGACTGCCCATAGGATCTTCAACTCCATAGATGTACCTATGTAAGCTGGCAACTGAAAACAGTAGAGTTGAGATACCATGAATAGGATTATGGGTGACTGCCCATAGGATCTTCAACTCCATAGATGTACCTATGTAAGCTGGCAACTGAAAACAGTAGAGTTGAGATACCATGAATAGGATTATGGGTGACTGCCCATAGGATCTTCAACTCCATAGATGTAAGCTGGCAACTGAAAACATTAGAGTTGAACTAACATGATTAGGATCTTCAACTCCGTAGCAGTACCTAAGTAAGCTGGCAACTGAAAACAGTAGAGTTGAACTAACTTGATTCAGATCTTTAACTTAATAGCAGTACCTAAGTAAGTTGGCAACTGAAAACATTAGATTTGAACTAACGTGATTAAGATCTTTAACTCCATAGAAGTACCTATGTAAGCTGGCAACTGAAAACATTAGATTTGAACTAACATGATTTGGATATTTAAATCCATAGCAGTACTGTAACTACATAGGCAAAAGAAAACAACAGAGTTGAGGTGACATGTTAGATCATTTTATTTATTTTAGAAAATTAACGCATGTAATATGTACTTTACCTGCATATTATTTTTTTTGAAAAGTGTAGTGATAAGATAAATGTGCTGAATTCAGGTTGGCGCGGTGTTCAGAATTACAACTCACAATTTGTTTGTAGGAAAAGTGAATTCCGCTAAGCGGAAAAGTAAATTGTGGGGAAAATAAGGCAGAAAACCTGCCGGGAGAAAACGGGAAATTATTTTTTTATTCGTAGTAGTGTAACATTCTACATGGTATGAAGGATATAAGGCTAGATTCTCAAAAATGTTGCACGGTTATTAGTGTAAACTTATACTGAAAGTTTATTGTGAAAATGTGAAAAAAGGTACAGAAACATAATATTATAAGGTTTTTCACTGACTTGGTATTTCTATATAAAATTCTAAATTATGCATTTTATACTCCAGGATTGTTAGCATTGATAGTTTTCGGATTCCACTTCGTAATACTAGAAGTCGTAATTTAATTCAGTGAAGAAATTTTGGGACTAACTACCATATGTGTTCCTCATTACTCAGAATACTAATGGACGGAAATAATTATACCGATTCAGTGTACATCTTCAATCCTTAACAAATACAAAATATTGTTACTGAGGCAGTATAGTTATGCATAATTTTCACCATTCATATGTAAAAGCCACAAAAAGGGTGTCAATAAATAAATAAAATATGTTTTGGGTACGCTATGTCCAGTTTTCATATATTAAAAGCTGGGTGACAATAGGTTCTATGAATGAATCTGTTATCCACATCAGATATACCTCTAAAGTTAGCAAGTATTTGTGTTAGACCCTGGTCCTGAACGTTTTCAGGCTAGGTTCATCCGTCATCCGTCACTAGTCACCCGTCATCCGTCATCCCTCATCCGTCATCCGTCGTCCATCATTCGTCATCCGTCATCCGTCATCCATCATCCGTCATCCGTAATCCCTCATTAGTCATCCATCATTCGTCATCCGTCATCCGTCATTCGTCAAATCCGTCATCTTTCAAATCCGTCATCCGTCATCCGCCATCCGGCATCCGTCGTTGCAGTCCGTCTTCGTCACCGTCCGCCGTTTACCGTCCGCCGTTCGTCATCCGTCTAAGTAACCCGATTAAACCCTCCCGTGATTTATTTTAGGCCAGACCGGACAAGCTCGATAGCAATACCTTTAAACTCGAATCCAAATGTTTAATGGCTCATCGATTTTCAACCTCAGGCAAATTTGTGAACATCGACAAACGCTGCTAGACATGTATTGCAGATATGTAGGTACCTACAATACCCATCAAACTTGACAATGGACGTTACACCGCACAGAATTCTAATTTTTAATATTCCTTCTAATGCCATTTGGAAGTCGAATTCGCAAATCCAGATTATTATCGATAGCGTGAACATAATTTTAATCATAATATTAATAGCACATTGATCATAATGAAATTAATACCCGTATCCACTCGATTTGTACACTTAAGCCTTTGAAATGAGACCTCAAAGGTTAGTTCAGACTGATCCCACCAGGACTAATATTTTTATAGAGTTTCAATAACTTAACTAAATATTTTCGTAGAAAGCAATCACTTTGTGGTTTAACATTTTAATGAAATAAAAACAATATTTTTTTTGTTTAAAACCACCAATTTTTATTAATTTTAAGACCGACCGGTTTCGCTACACTCGAGCATCGTCAGGGTACAAAATTAAACCAATCAATAATACAAAATGTGTCATTATATATACATACAGAAGGAGATAGAAAGAAAAACCAAAATGAAACAACAATATATTAAAAGAAAACAATTAGTGTATATACATATTATAATAATAGAGAATAGGCATTAATTATTGTAAGGTGATTAAGGGATACTGGGAATTTTACAGTTTACAGGGAATATTCCCAGTTTTGGGCTTTTTGACAAATCTAATTGATTATTCAGAATTAAACTTTTGGTTTTAATGGCTTTCTTTATTTCGAGTGCTTCTAGGTTATTCAATTTGTTACTATGGTCTTCTCTATGGAGAATCCTGTAAATTTATTAAAAATCTGATAAATTAATCGTTTTCCTGTAAAAAATGGGACTGCAGGCCAATAACTACTGAAATGAAAGAGTTCCTAACAAAGTATCAGTCAAAAGCTTATGTTTTGTGAGGACGGCGGAACACGTGTTCATACAAATATTGATATACTTATATTGTAGCTTTTCGTCATGATATCTATTAGGAAATTAACACGTGTTCTCAACATATTCTGAATGACTAATATTTTATCAGAAAGTTGTCATTCTTCAGTTTTATTAATAGGATCATTTTTCTGAAATTTTCAAAATTGCATTTTCAAACTGCCTTTAACACTTTTTTTTTGTTGTTTGTTTTTGGGGTGTTATGCCGTGTTGCGCGTGTTTCAGGGTGAACTTTTTGAGCAAGTGGAGGGAGTTGCAATGGGTAGTCCGTTATCGCCAGTAATAGCCAACTTCTTTATGGAGAAGTTTGAGGAAGCGGCACTTGATACAGCTTCAGCTGTCCCTAAAGTATGGTGGCGCTACGTCGACGATGTCTTCGCCATTTGGCCTCATGGAACGGAGAAACTTAACGAATTCCTGGACCATCTTAATTCTCTCCACAGCAAAATTAAGTTCACAATGGAGCTGGAAAACCAAGATAAAATCCTGCCTTTTCTAGATGTGGAGGTGATGCGAAAACACGATGGTAGCCTAGGACATACCGTATATAGGAAACCAACTCATACGAATCGATACTTACACGCTGATTCGCACCACCACCCAGCGCAGAAGAGAGGACTTATCCGTACGTTGGTGACCCGAGCGACCAGAATATGTGAAGAAACAAAACTTGGAGCAGAACTTATAAAACTGACCGATGCACTGGAGCGCAACGGTTACCCGGCAAGTCAGACTAGGCAAATTTTAAGAGCCAAATCTACAACAAACGAAGACAGAGTTGAACAAGACTCAAAAGGCTGTGCTTTCCTGCCATTCGTTCACAATGTGACAGACAGAATTGCCAGGCTGTTGAGAAAAGAAAACATCAAAACTGTCTTCGGAACCACCACCAAAATCCAAGACCTACTGAGGTCTGCAAAGACTAAGTTTCCTCTGGAAGCAGATGGAGTGTACAAACTCAGCTGCTCTGGTTGTGACAAAGTTTATATAGGCCAGACAGAGCGGACGATTTCCAAAAGGATAGCAGAACATTTTCGTGCTTGTAAACTTGGCCACCCTGATAAATCGGCAATCGCCGAACACTTAATTGAAACCGGCCATTACTTTGGATTTGCTCCCGAGGTCCTGGGAAGACCCAAAACTTATAGATCACGCCTGATTATGGAGGCAATTGAAATCTACAAAAATCCATTTAATATCAATAGAGACGACGGAGCTAAGCTCAACAGCTCTTGGTATCCGGTAATTGACGGCTACACCAAAGCTAAACGCAAATAACATGTCTAAGTATACTCCAATACCATATAATAATACAATATAAAACCATTGCATTTATACCTTGATACTGGGTACATCTACTCTAACTGCTGTCAATCGGTTTTCTAATTCTAGAATTCACCACAAGATGGCGCCACTTCCGTTGGCATTTCGCACTTGGATGGGCCCCAGGCTATCATAAATACTGTGCTTTCAGAATTCGCCACAAGATGTCGCCACTTCCGTTGGCATTTCGCACTTGGACGGGCCCAGGCCACAAATAAATAAGCACAAACTCTACAACCAAAATTTACACATCTTCGGATCTACCGGATCTGCCCTGATGATGGACACTGCAACGCTGTCCGAAACGTCGGCTAAAGAAGGAGTTAGCGCAACACGGCATAACACCCCAAAAACAAACAACAAAAATGCTTTTGGCCGTGAGAATCTAAAAAACATGCAAGTTTTTAGTATAATCTTTAATATTTTTATTTAGCCTTACATCGCATGGCAAAACAACTCGAAAATTTTAAAGCAAATTCCATACGAGAGTACATTAAGTTCTGTGTTTGTATTTCTTATTGGCTAATTCAACCAAAACCCCCTAGATCGCATGGCCGGGACATTGAATGAAATCAGCCACCTTACTTGTATGGGAACCACCAAAAAATGGAATTTTAATTGTTTTTTAAAATAACCAAAATATTTTAAGATGTTTTAATGAATATTAATAAATTTTAAAAAAAAATAAAAGAAATTTTTCTAAATCTCATACAAGTTCGGAGGCTGCTTTGAATGAATGTCCTGGCCTTGTGATCTAGGAGGTTTTGTTTCAACTGGCTAAAAAACACGGTAAATGTAATAATATTAGAGAATTATATTATAAATATCTCAAAAATGTTTAAAAAAAGATTGTGTTTTTTGTTAAGTATCACATAATTATATATGATGTATTCTAACAGCTAATAACCTAAACGCCATGGATGGAACCACTGTATCCTTTTTCAGAGTCTCAAAGAGGATATTGTTTTTACTTGTGACGGCACTTTATCTAAAAACATGCGAACACCTCAGCAGAGGTTCTCTTGGTGAATTGTTTTCAAAAAGCTGTTCATAACCTGTTAACATACTGATTGTTATCATTTTTTCAAAATAGATAAATAAAAATGATTACTTTTTTATATTCTTGACCAATTTTACCAGTATGTTATTTCAGCGAGCGCTTGCTCAGCTGTGTAGCTACATGTTTCGCGCTCTATATTTTTATTGGTTTAACTTTTTTATCAACGCCTAGATGTCAACTGCATTAAAGCGTTGAATAAAGATATACATTTCTAATAATTTAATTATTGACGACAATATTAGCGATTTCGAAACGAAAATGTTAAACAGAAAAATCAAAAAAGGTACGGTCACATCTAGGACTTGAACCCAGGACACACAGCTACCCAGAACGTTTAGGAATCGCTAAAGTTGTTATAAGTAATTAAATACAGGGTTTTCCAATAAGGTGTTATTTCGATATTCAATCGTAAAAGATCAATGGTTTCGTTGCTTGTGTGGCACGTAACGCCGTTTTGTTTAACGTAACGTTAAAATAGTTTGTTTTGTTTTGTTGAAAGTAAACGTTGTCCAGATCAATACCATCCAATTCCGGCCGTAAAAAATCATTAATCATCTCTCGATAGCGTAATCCATTCACCGTAACTGTTGCTCCAGCCTCATTTTCGAAAAAGTAAGGTGCAATGACTCCGCCGGACCATAAACCGCACCAAACAGTCACACGTTGAGGATAGAGTTTTGTAGAACAATTTTGCTTGTTGACGAAGCCACCGAGGTAGAAATGGGCCTCATCACTCAAGATGATTTGCATTTGATTCACTCAAGTGAATTTCAATAATTTATTAGTTACTTATTGGAAAACCCTGTATTACAATTTGAGGTTTTGCTTCAGTTCTAATAATGTTTTCCTACAAATTGTAGTGTTTTAATCTTCTAGTTCAGATCATAAACGTGATTTTTTTCTCAAATCTGGCGAAAATGAAACAATAATATTTTCTCTTTTCTTGACAGTCAACAGTCCCGTGTAATGTGTTCGAATTTGTAGGCCGATTTACCTTAGAAAAAAACTCATATCAGCAGAACATAAATTCGGCCTAAATGAAAAAATAACAACTCTGTGGACGCACTTTATTGGCGCTGGTAGGCGTTGGCGGGAAAAATTGATTAGGAAATATTGTCGTAACTTTCCGCAGGTAGCAGTGTAATCCACTATAGCCAATTTTACCCATTTTCTCATTTTTTCTACTTCTGCCACAATGCTCGCAGTTTCCTGGAAGAAGCCATTATGGACTTAATAAGAATAAGGGACGGGGTTGGCTACTTTATTGGTTTGTAGCCGGCTTTGGATATAGGTCGCCATCTTGGGGTATTTTGGTTTTACCGTTTTCACTAGTTTAAGGAGTAAGTAAGTACCTTATGAAACTGTCATGCTGGGTTCTAAATTAAAAATCATACATCATTAGAAATTCTTCGTCGCAATTGAATAGTAAAGTCAAAGCATCGAATCGAAGGAATGGTTAACTAACTACAAACTAGCCCACCATCCCGTCATTTCTCCGCAAGGTTAGGTAGAGAAGATGATACGTCACACATTTTAAAATCCAGTGGCAGTTCTTCACGGGAAGACACTGGGGCTAATCGACTCTCCGAAGATATCTCCGAAGCCTTATAACATTTTCAGAAAGGTAGTATAAAAAATCATTTTGAATCATTTTCAAGCTTGAATTGTGCTGAGATACCAAGGCAATAGAAGACTGCTCAGCGCCGTGTCTTGGGGCTTGCTAGCGACACGAATCGACAGTCATTATAGTCAGTTGACTCATTTCTCAGTGCGCAGTACCTAGGGCGCACATGGCACACGGGGATATTCCGAGGTGTCCCTTTATCATTGTGTATTTATTTCTCGATTCTGGCAATTCGCAAAACCGCGCACGCGTACTTGTATGTGGATTTAATATCGCTCGGAGACATAATCTTAAAAATCCTCTCTTTACGAATATTATTAGAACGTTTGTCTTAGTTCAAGAAAGTGATCTAGTTGCGAAAGTAGTTCTATGATAATCTTGCAAAATATTACCTTATTTTTACTATGCTAACTAAAAATCAGGCTACACTTCTGTTATAAATAGATTACACACCACTGGTAACTCTTATGCTAGTGTTACTAATGTTTTTAAAATGCTTTAATATCTTTAAGCCAAATATATATTTTTTTTATTAACTTTCATAAATACAGTTTTTTACTATTAAGTCCCGTTAAACTGATTGAAATCAGTTTATCAACGGGTTCTTTTAACAATTACTTTTTAAATACATTTACAATTTTAACAAATACTAGTACATAAAATATACACTTAATTAAATTAGTACATAAAAATTCTTTCACATAACCATTTTTTAACATACATTTCCTTCTGTGAGTCAATACACAGCTTTTTATTGAGTTTGGTAACATGTTGTAAATTATTGGAAAAAGGTATTCTAGAGTTCTTTGACAGTATTTATTCAGGTATCTTGGAACTACAAGTCTTGTATTATGAACATGTGTCACTATTTTATTATGTTCAGATTGAGATATATGCTGATTCGCCACAAGCCACAACATAGCACGAACAGATAATAAATTTACAGAATTGTGTAGTAATGACTTTGGTACATCATGTCTTTGTTCGTCTTTAGTTGTGTTTAATAATAATTTTACCAAAGAATTTTGTACATTTTGGACTGAAAGAAGATTTGTTTTTGTTGAATTTCCCCATGAATTTATATTAAATTAATAATTAATTCATTTATATAACATGAATTCCAATATAATTTATGATGTCACTGCATAACAGATTTCTTGTTTTTTGTTATATTTCTTCTTCACTGCTTCCATTAACTTTGTTATAATGCATATTATTTTTGTTATCTTGTTTTGTAATTATTTCATCTTACAATAAATCTTTTCTTTCTATATTGTACTATGGCTATCAAAAAAAATATTAAAAAGACACTTGTGCCGTTAATGTCAAATCTATATAAATAAAAATGTAAATGTTCGTTAGTTAAAAATCTTAAATATGCGAAATTTTTTCATCGATTGCTTTGTAATTTTGACACAAGGGTGCATTCAAACACGCGCGTGTTTTTATAAACCTATATTGTATAGATGTCACCTGTGACATGAAAAACAATCTTTTTAAAACAAAAAAGCGCCATCTGTTGGACGTAAAAGCAACACGTGTTATTTTTTCTCTGTTTGGACAGGCAGAATGAGCCACAGCAACGCGTGGAAGGGCATAGCTAGTTAATAAATAAATGTATTGTAAAGTATTGAATGATTCACACAAAATATATGTACAAAGCGAAATTGTAGTTTCCGTTCTATTTAAATTCATTGATGGCACTGATACAAGTTTTACATAATAATATTATTATTAATAAACGTACCAACGATGCCTCCGAGAGTCGAAGTAATTAATGATCAAGGCCATTTATTTCAAAGCCATATCGAACTTCACATGAACCAGATCATTTCACATCAGCACGTGCGTAATAGAATGAAGAATTCGCACTCCATATTATGACAAATAATTTATTTAGCAGCCATTTGAGCAGGTTAAACAAACATGGCGGACCATCTCGCTGTTAATATTATTTCTGTGGCACGTGACAACCATTTGCTGGTACCACCATTTTCATTTATGTTAGTGACTTTGACTTGTCTCTTCCAAAGGTAACTTTGATAAATTCAATTAACGAAATCTCCAATACTTCGGGGAGTTCGGAAAGGTTACTTATGTGGGATGAACCGTGGCACAAAGTTTACCCATCCTACGAACCGCACTCTTATGACACAGAAAACTATATTGATACTCCAATTTTATTTTATATCCATTTGTTTTTGGTACTTTAACTTTGGTATTCGCCGAAATGGGACACTGGAGACCTGTTCTAACAAATCCTGTGAACAAAGGTATAAATTCATTTTTTTCGTTTTATTTACATTATTCAATTTACTACAATGTCTATCATGCTAAACGTAAAGAGTACAAGTCAAAACTAAAACTTTTCAGGAGTGTGATTTCAAATTTATAAATTGTGATTACTTATATTGGATTATTGAGTAACAAATGCTATTTTTAATTGAAATACATAATTGAAATTTAAAAAAAATTATCACGTGAAGATTCCCAGATCTTGAAAAAATTTTAAAAAAAATTTTTGAACTGAAACTATGCATGGTATGATAGATATATCTGTGGTGCAAAATGGACATAAATATTTTACAAATAAACTAAAGTTTTCAGAGTAATGCTTCAATATTGTGATAGTATAATCATTGAAATAATTTGAATTAGTAAAACAACAAGATTTTGGCGCAACCGACAATCAAAATAAAAGTTTTAAGAAATTCGTCAATGAATATGGATAGTTTACTCTAGACACCTTATCAACATCGGATAAAATTATCGTTAGCAAAATAATTTTAAATGGATTTTCACATGAGACAATTTTAATACAATGTTTATGGTTTTCAAAAAATGTGTTATTGCATGTCGTTTTAATACATTCTGAACCAACTCATCGGAAAGCAGTCAACATAGGTAGAAATAATACTGGTACGGCGGCGACCGCATTTCTTTCATAATGTATATGGGAATCTATTTACGTACTTGCCAAAAGATTATTATTTGTTGGGATGGTACCAGAGATTTGCTTTGGTGACAAGTTAGTAATTTAATCCCATCAAAGCGTCTGTTAAAACAACCTCTCCTACTCCAACATAGCCAAACCCAACTAGAATAATTGAAGGTTTACCGTGTATCGATAACATCATTATAATCAGTTAATTTGGGTAAGGTTTTGGTAAAGGCCTTCCCGTAGATTCGCATCCTCTTGTTTCCCGTGCTTATCTGATGTCCTCAGACAAGGGGGTCTTTGTCCTCCCCGGGCCTCTGCGACCTGTTCAGATCTCCTCTCAAGCACTCTTCTCATCCACCTGTTGTCCGGGCACCGGCGCAATGTCAATTTAGCCATATAATCTTAAGTAATAAACTTTTAAATCTTAAAACAAAGTTCTCAAATGATTTTTTTTTAGATTGTATATTATTGATGGTCTTTCTTACTGTGGATTTCTGTTCCGAAGCGGAATGTGGGTAGTTGTGTTGCTGTTACATTATGATTGCATCGTCTTCGTGTTTGTAGACTTTTTTAACATTATACCTCACAGAAGGCATTGAGGAAAATAATTTCCCTCAGGGTCCATGTCATCTTTGGTGATGCCGTGTGGATGGTTTTTTTAGGAGAGGAAGGAGTGAATTTGAAACACAGAGGCTGACAATTCTTTATCATCTTCGTGTTTGTTGATTTCATCATCTTCATGGGTGTTGATTTTCTCATCTTCATGGTTGTGGTCCTCATCTTCATGTTTATTGATTTCTCTAGCTTCATATTTGTTGACTGTAGGTTGTGTTGGTGTTATATCATAATTTTTATGATTTCCTAATTCTTCTCGTTTTCTTAGTTTTTACTTTACATTAATTATTTTTTTAATATTATCACTAATTAAAAACCAAATTATGATAAAACATGAAGTTGGCAGTTTCGTTAAAAAAATACCAATTTTCGCAATCAACATTGAATATCTGTATTTTTGTAAATAAATTGTAATATGTTTGTATATTTAATAAAACACAACATTGAAAACATCGAAGAAAAATAACAAACAAAAAACATACTTGCCTTCCCCTATTCTATTATTTTATCATATTCCATAATAATTGTTTTTTCGATGTGTTTATTTTCAAATAAGCTAAATACCCTATTATAAGCATTTTCCAGGGCCTTAACAGGTCTTTAACTATGAAGCCGAAAATTTACCACATCCAGAAACTTACCCTAAAATAAAGCCAGAATCTTAACGACGTAAGTGAAGCAGTCGTGCACAAAAATATGCGACGCGCGGCCCTGGTGTATTGGACAGACCTGCTGTTGAATTTTCCCTATCAATTCTCTAAAATGTAGTGGAAATCTTAACGACGTAAGTGATGAAGTCGTGTAAAAACAGTATTCGGCGCGCGACCCAGCGTAATGGACGGACCTTCGGTCGACTTTGCCTCAGTAGACCTAAAAAATTGATAGTTTCTTTATTGTATAGTTGAATAGCGTTTTATAAAATTTTCAAGCATTTTACATAAAGCATTTATGGTAAATTCCTGTTTTTATTAATTTAAAAAAGAAATAACTTACATCCGTAGGGATCCCTCTAGAAAAATTTGAGATTTTAGTAATTAGTTCATCAGAAATAGTTAAAATATGATCGTAGAGCAAACTACCGTTATCAGAGTCGGCCTAATCCTTAATCATTAATTATTTTACAAGTAGGCACCTGTCATATTGGAAGATCGATTTTATGTTGGTGTAGATCTGAAACAACAAAAACTCTCGAACGGTGAGCTTTGATTTCATAAACACTACTGTCTTCATCAAGAATTTCTAGAGTATCGCAACTTTTCTCAGGTCACAACTTGATTTCCATCAGTTTGAATGTAAATAATAATAAAATTAATTAACTCGTAAGAAAAATTATTCCTAGCTAATTTATTCAAAAAAACTCTTCTTAATATTCGTATTTCGGTAAAAAACGGGACTGCAGGTCTTTAGAGAATGAATTGAAAGGTTTCCTAATAATATATCAGTAAAACACTAATGTGTTATTGCGAGGTCGGGACACGTGTTCATAAACATACTAATATTTTCACATTTCGTCATTGTGTACTATCAGGACAAACGCAAATTCATGAACACGTGTTTTGATATATGATGAATGTACTAAAATTTTACTAGGAAATGGCATGTTATCCCGTTTTTAACAGGGTTTTAATAAACCAACCATTCTTATTTTCTCAGCTTGGAAAATCCGCGTTATAGTTAATAAAAATTATTTTGTGGATTATCCCTAAGTGTCCGAAATAAAGCTTAAAGTAATGTGATTCTAACTAACTAACCATCACTACCATCTAACCATCTTGACATGGCTCGACTCGAGTATCTGATTGGCATGATCGTGCCATGTCTTCCTCGGGCGTCCCCGACTTCTGCTACCATTCGCATTTGCATCATATATCCTCCTTACACTCCTTTCTTCGCTCATTCGCTCTACATGCCCAAACCATCTAAGCGTCTCTTTCTTAATCTTGCTCATTACGCTTACATCAGCCTTGCACTCTTTGCGGATGTCCACATTCCTCACACAATCATATATGGTTTTACCACACATACGCCTCAGTATCTACTATCATCCATTCAATCTACTATCATCCTTTCTTTGCCAGTTCCATGCCTCACTTCCATACATCAGGGTAGGTACCAGCACTCCATTGTGGACTGCTAACTACGCTTCTTTGGACATTTTTTTGTTAGCGCCAACTGTGTTCAGTCCTCCATTAAAGGAGTTACCTGCATTTATCCTTCTTGCATGTGATTACTGTATATTATTAAAAAGATTTTAATTATTTTATGAAGATTTTTAAAATTCGAACAGGTTTTATATTGGGTGTACCTTTAAATTACATTAAGGTCTCTGTTTTTCTGCTGCCTTGCAAATGTAATTATTTCAACCTGATATCCGCAGTATCAACACATATGAGCGCTGAATTAATTTGCCGATTAACATCACAACCACTCAGGAAAGGAGCTCCGTGGAATTATTTCATATTTATTCTGGCAGGTTTATTTAACGCTGTTAAAACATCGTCCGCTTTATACGGCGGCCATTTTTGTCTGAAAAAGCGCAGAAATATTTCTGAATACGTGGGTTTCACCATAGTCTGGATATAATGGTTTGCCTGTTCGTATAGTTTCGGCAAATAACTGGGGTGTGCATGTACTAATAGTATTTAAGCTTTTGCTTTCGCTGAAGCTTTTAGGAAGAAGGTATCATATTACTTAACTGGTGTTCAGAGGTGAAACTTCAATAAAACGCCTCTGAGGTCGAGGGATGAGGCTCTCGACTAGCAATCCAGAGGTTGCGGATTCCAATCCAATTTTCATTAAATTATTTTGTAAGACCACCTTTCAGAATCAAAAACGTTGCTTGATATGGTTTTAGCTGTGTTTGGTGAGCAGACTTGAATAGCCAGGTACTTCCCACCTTACTCTTTCCCATTTTTCTCTCCTCCCCAATACTTTCAGCCTCACAACTTACCCCGATCGGGGATGCCATAGTCTCACTGGTTCCAGACGGTTTAGAGCAATTAGGACTCTTGTGCGTTATTCACATAAAAAAAATATATTAAAACGCTTTTCTGCACATAAAATACAAATCAAAAACTGCTTAGAATTATTTTATCTATAAGATATAATACATTAATTAATTCATTTACTATTTCTCGGGGCGGGTAGGAACGCAATAAGTGTGTAGTCGAGTTTATTTATTTTTAAATTATAGAGGTACCACACCAGAGTTGCGTCTTCCCGGAGCCGTTGGAACTATGACCTACCCAATCGGGAAATATTGTAAGGTTGAAGGAAGTGGGTTAGGGGAAGAAGGAAATGTCGCAGAATATTGGTACTTACGTGGTCACTAATCAATTCAAAAGCTAAATTCAAAAACCGCACGTTCTGAACGACGTAATTCTGTGAAAATCTCACAAAACACCTCACCATACCCAAATGTTTGTTTATAAGTTGAGTATAATTTAAAACACGTTTATTAATTAGTTTCCTTATCTATAAATGGTTGTGCAATGGAGATCGGAATGATATATAAAAAAACACGAGGATTAGGCAACTTTACAACAACTAATTCCCACTTCAAAAGAATTTATCTAGAGTTATTTTATGACTGTTTTTGCAGCCACATAAACAAATCTCGAATTGAGATGATTGTAAGAATAGGTACATGAGAATAGTTATGAAAGAAACAACATTAGATTCTTACGCTACGAAGAGAATATTACAAAAATACCTACCTGACAAATTTAGATGCCATTTTAGGAACTTTTTAAATACATCTATTTCAATTTTGGCTTTGTTTTCGTCAATGAATGAATGTAAATCTTGTAAGTGGTAATTCACCCACTTTCCGACATAAGACCGAGCTGAAATTCGACAGACAGACTCGTTGTTAATGACAATGCATTATGTCTACTTTTGGTAGCAATCACGCATATAAACGCGAAAATATACTCAAAATTTCTCTAAAATTGGATGACATGAAAGCAATTAATTTATGACATAAATGTCGATCCTACCTAACCCAGTCAAACAAATAAAGAAATAAAATATTAACGGGTTAATTTTTTTTTTCAAAGAATCCTTACAACAGGTCGTTTTTCAGAATTTGAACAATTCATCAAATTTCAGGCTATATTCAAGTTCTGTTAATATTTCAGTTTTGTGAAACAACTGACCAATAATGATATAAGATCGCGATAATCCTTCACAGATCGTGATAATTAACTTTGAAATTTGATGAATTGTTCAAATTCTGTGAAACAAACCCCGTTTGTTTGTTTATTTCTCCGATCAATACCAATCATAGGCCACGACAAAAAATAAATGCACACTATTTGGTATATGATTTAAATTAGTTCCATACAAGTAATTAAGGATAGAACAAAACAACAGTAGCGCACAACAATTATACACCTCCACTAACTATTACATCGTTAACTATGCTAGAAGGTACTGTAACGTAACAATATAAAGGACCGAAGATTAAAGTAACTCCCAGTTACGTTAAGGCTTTTTCGTATCTTATCAAGTTTCAGTATAATACAGTGCACAGTGTAGGTACAATAACCCATCCCAGAGGTACGTTAGAAAAATATAATCCAATTGAAATATCATATTCCGCCATGTTTGGTTCGCCTTTGGCCAAGATAAGAATTACACAAACGACTAACCACTATTCCAACTCGTGTTTTAATGAAGTTGTTGATAACAGTAATTACGTGTTCAATACAAGTGGTAAAATTGATGAAGTTAATTATAAAATCATTATACAACTCGATGTTATTTCCTTTCCTAAATTAAGGCGGGCAAAGCCAAAAAAGTAAAGCTATGATGCATATCTACAGGCAAATTTAAAAATTAAAATATATTCGAACAGACTCGAAACTTTTACGAAATTAACTTTGAGTTGAAATGAGTATCGAATCCATGTCGCAAATGTTGATCTTCATAAAATTATTTTATTTGGGAGATCAACAGTAAAACCGTACTAATTCGTAATATATAACGGCATATTCAATAAATATCATTAATGCAATTTTACGCTTCCTCTTAGGTTATCTCTAAATAGTGTTTAATAAAGTCGCTATCCGCGTCTGTCTGTTTGTGCGTAGTTCTTCTAAACAATGCAAATAATTTTGATAGAGTTTTCATTATCATTTAGAGAATTTTTTCAGGAAGGTTTTTATATATAATACATGCTTATTATATTTTTATAAAGTAGAGAAAAGTCGATGTTTTGTAATAAAAACGTAAAAAAAATATTTTTGGATGCTTACATTGTTAACGCTAGCTAAACCTTATGAGATACATCAAAATAATGCAATATAGAATTGTATATCATAAAAAGGCCTACAAAAAAGTTTGGGGTGGTATATGTCTATCCCCTAAGGATAACCCCAACAACGACGGGTACACGTCAGCTAGTTACAGTAATATAAGAAAGTTGCAAAACAAGATTATAGAAAGAAATTAGGGTAGGTAGGGGCGGAATTGATCTAGTTGATGCTTTGAGTAATAGAATTGAAGTTTAATCATTAATAATTAGTACTATCTGTACTTATATCCTTTATGGGATGTGTAGGATTGCACTTACCTCCCCACATCAATACATAGGTATTATGTTTAATGCTAAAAATGTGAAAATAAAATAGTGGTAATATTGAGTATATAAAATCGTAGGCTTGAAATATTACCTAAAAGAAGTTTGCTGCTGAGGATAATTTTACAAAAATAGGCCTATTAAAAAACTGAAATATATATATATATTTTTTATTTTTTTTTTATAATGAATACCTCACAAGAGTCCCAACTGCTCCCGTCTGGAGCCAGTGAGACTATGGCATCCCCAATTGGGGGATGTTGTGAGGCTGAAGGTAAGTGGGGAAGGGAAAGAGGAAGGTGGGGAAGTACCTGGCTATTCAGATCTAGTCACTAAACACGGCTCAAGCCATTTGGAGCAACGTTTCAATTCCGAATGGTGGTCTTACACCAGGGCGATACTGGTAGTATCTTCCACTCTGGAACGTGCCGCAAATATACTATATATTTTTTTAATTAATTAATTGTGAAATAACACAAATTAATCAAATAAAATTTATTTGCGCACGCCGGGTTCGAACCCGTGACCTTCGGAATGGCAGTCCAATGCGTTACCACTGGACTATGCCGGCCGTCTTGCCGTCTATACAATTTGCTTGTAGCATATTTTTTTTAAACATAAATATCGTTGCAGCGAAAATGCATCATTTTTTTTTATTTAGAACCAAACAAATAACTTTTAATTAATGCTGACTATTCTAATAAATTCCTTGCGTTAATCTGTTCAGGGATTTCTAGAATTCTAGTCTATTTACGAAAGGAACCTAAGAGAGGAGAGTAGTTTTCCAAGGTTTTTCTGTTTACGGAGCGCTTCACAATCTCACAGTATCTTCCGTCTCAATAATACAATTCGCTTTCACCTGAATTACTACACACTCAAATTAAATTACGTTAAACAAACGGCTGCTCTCATTCAATTAAAATTAATTTGTTTAGTTCTGTTGTTGGTGATTCTAGAGTGGGTACGTAATGTTATTCTGTTGTAGTAACTGACGTCAGAATGACTAGACCTGCCCTAAAGCCATAGATATCTGAGTACTATTTCGACAGCCTGGAGGTAAACCATGTGATAACCTAGTTGGTACCAGCCGGTTTCGCGCATTTTTCTAATCTCTAAATAGTATAAAATAAAGTCGCTTTCTGTGTCCTATAGTTACTAAACGACGCAACGGATTTTGATATGGTTTTCAATATCTTTAAGAGATTTTTTTCGCAGTTTGTTGTATCAGTCGCTTTGCTACGTGTGACAATAATAATGCATATCAGTTAAATCATGGAGTGCAGCAATAATTAAAACGGAGCACGCCGCCTGTGCATTATTTCACGTTGACGAATACATACATATTATTTGTGGGAGGACCGGGCCAGTGCTAATGGCGCTGTGTGGTCCAAGGGATGTAGACGGAAATGGATAAAGCTAATACAAATAAATAATACATAATACTAGCGCAGATCCGTGTAAAATCACGAGATATTATATGTTATAAGATTTGTGAAGCTGAAAAACAAATATTATAATATTTTTCATAGGCATATACAGGATTTTCCAATAAGAGGTGTTATTTTGAATAGCCCGCTATTTCGGTAGATATTACTTTTGAAACTGTCATTTTTTGACATTTGACAAGTAGAAACTACGCCATTGATAAAAATGGAACGATACACGCTTCAATAATGCATTTAAATTATTTAAATTCATTTGAGTGAATCAAATGCAAATCATCTTGAGTGATGAGGCCCATTTCCACCTCAGTGGCTTCGTCAACAAGCAAAATTTTTGCATCTGGGGCTCGGAAAACCCAAGAGTTATCGTTGAAAAGCCTCTCTATCTTCAACGTGTGACTGTTTGGTGCTAAAATGAGGCTGGAGCAACAGTTACTGTGAATGGATTGCGCTATCGAGAGATGATGAATAATTTTTTTATGTCCGGAATTGGATGGTATTGATCTAGACAACGTTTACTTTCAACAAGACGGCGCTACGTGCCACACAAGCAACGAAACCTTTGATCTTTTACGATTGAATATCAAAATAACACCTCTTATTGGAAAACACTGCATGGATTTCATATTTAAAGACACTAAAGTAAAGTTCATGTATATCTTAGAATTCACAAGCTCAAACACACGTCAGTTAACTTGAATAAACTACTTCATTCGTATTTTGAGTGGCGTCAGGCGCTCATCGGAACATTTTACGGAATAAGGCAGCGATAAGCTATAATGTTTTCATGTGCATTCAAACGGCGAGGCGTAAATATAGAAATGGTAAAACAGAATTATCCCATCTAACATTACTTTCCACAGGTAAGCCTTAATTTGATATTAAGCTTATATTCAGTATAGTAAAGAACAGTTTTAGAGGCATACTACAAAGCGGAGTGTATTTTTCAAAGACCCAATCCTGTCTGATTACGTCTAAAAGGGATCCAAATGATAATCTAGTCTCCTTCAACGGAAGCAATCTTCCGAACAGGCCTTCCATTGATATGCTTGGTGTAACTATAAGTGACCAGCTCAGGTACGGGGGCTCCATCGAAGCCAGAGTAAAGTTGGCCTCTCAGAAGCTGGGCGTACTGTACAGGGCCCGCAGATACTTTAATAGTACACAACTGCTGACCCTGTACAAATCGCAAGTGCGCCCTGTCGAATTTGGCAGCCATCTCTGGTCCGGAGCCCCTAAATATCTGAAAAAAACCCTTGACTCTGTGCAAAAACGGGCGGTCCGTTTGATAGATTCCCCAATCTTAACAAACGGACTGCAATCTTTAGAGCACAGGCGTCAGGTAGGTGTGCTGTCCTTTTTCTATCGGTATTTCAATGGAAGATGCTCTGAGGAACTAGCGTCATTGATCCCTTCGGCACCGGTGCGTAGTCGGGATACACGCCAAACGCGCGCCCAACATTTGTACACGGTTGACATTTGTCACATGAGAACGGGTCGCTTCTACGATTCGTTCTTAGGTTCAACAGCTCGGCTGTGGAACGAACTGCCGGCCTCTGTGTTTCCTCCCTCCCACAACTTGGGACTCTTCAAGACCCATATTCACTCCTTCCTCTCCACAAAAAGACCCTCCACACAGCATCCCCAAAGATGACATAGGCCCTGAGGGAAATTATTTTCTTCAGGGTCTCCTGTGTGGAGTTAATATAAAAAAAAAATAAAAAAATAAATATGCCTGAATTACACCTGCCTAGTGCTCAGCAGAGACAGTGCGTTCGGCCGGGTGCTCGGTTGATGTGAACAGTACAGTCTGTACTTACGTAGGATGTGTTATAACCAGTACAATTTATAGCGTATAGCGGGCGTATTATTTAGGCGTGATAGTGGATAAAAGCAAGGCCCAGTAAGAACCCCCTTCACGTGCATACTGAACTCTGCGCTTTACTCGCTCTCCATTCGGTCAGTGCGATCAGCCGAGTCTGCCAATGAAAGAAAAAAAAAGAAAATTTAGAATATTTTAGGAATCTTTAAAGTTTGTTGTTATAAACTCTTTTTTTCTTTTTCTTCGATCGCAAAACCCAACCCACCTCTACTCTACAAAAAGTTGGTCGACCGAGTAACAAAGCGAGTGACTCGGCCGAGCACTCGGTAGGGGTAAATCAGGTATTAGTATAAATTATAAATTATAAAACAAATGCAGCATCTAATTCGCCAATTAACCGAGCTCTTCGTACTCTAAATAATATTTGTCTTAACTCTAACATTGACATTTTTTCGGATTCACTGCCCAAATTCAAACGTGGCATCATTTCAATAATTTAAACTATTTCAATGCGAACACATACAGACACATACACACAAACACTCACATACATTACACACACACACCTATAAACTACACAAGTCACCTGGTAATTAAGAAATAAACATACCACTTTGCAGACATTACAAGGAAACATATCATAGGTAGACAACACGAAGTATCTTATTCCTGTATATTGTTTCATCTCTGTAAATCATGTACTGTTTGTTTCTATAATATAAAATAAAACAAAAAAATAGTAACGTTTTACTTCGGTGAGTAAATTATAAAACAATTGCAAAAGGGTCAAACTAAAAATATTAAAAAATAAATATTCGGTTTTTGTAAATAATTCACACTTCACCAGATTTTTTCACCTGATCTAAAATTAATGGATAAATAAATATAGGAAATCTGGCACAAAAAGACAATTTTGTGACATCATTAAATTAAGTTCATTTGCTTTTTTATTCTGTTTAAAATTTCTTTTTAAGATAATTTATTAATTTATCTTTATTTTCATCTCTTTCTTATTTTCGGTTAAAGTATTACCTATTTTACAAATAAATTGCATTTCACAAAACAATATATTAACAAATGAATCATGTATTGCATTTATATAATTATACACAAATTTCGACTACCATAATACGGACATGTGTTTAGTGTGGTAGTCGAAAAGCATGTAAAAAACTGTATTCAAATATATTTTATGAATAAAGAAAAAAATAAAAGAAAAAAATATTCATATTTTCACGAAATCATTTGATAATGTTATCTAAAGCATATTTTTTAAAACTTAATGACATCATATAATTTAATATTACCTACGCCAGTTTTATTTACTACAAAAGATTTCAATGACCTTTTATCGGATTGTATTTTCTTAAAACATAAAAAAATAATACGACCTTTGTTGATGAGAAAGAGGGAGAGCTAAAAACGAAGTCGGTATATAAAAACATCCGCAAATATGCGAACGTGCTTGGAGGAAAATGAGTATTGTTAACTTATTAAAAATCTCTTCAAATTATTGGTAATCCGATTAAAATGGCAGGCCGTTTCCTGATGAGCTGTTAGTATATTCCTAATATATCGAAACACGTGTTCCTGCATTTACCTTGATAATATACAATGACGAAATGCAAAAATATTAGAATTTTTATAAACTCGGATTTCAGCATCGTGATGATACATTCGTATTTTACTATTTTAGGAAACCTATCAATTCAATCGTTAAGTTACTGAAATATAATTTTTAACCGGATTACGAATAATATGAAGAGGTTCTTAATAAATTAGCAATATTCAATGTCAGTCAGTTTTCTCCGTGTGGGATCAACGCACTTATTTGTACAGATACAGGTATGTAAGACACAATAGGATAGATTCCGGTTGTGCCTAAAGATAAGGAATTGTCCTTAACCTTCATATTATTAACGATGTTTTACATTAGCTGCAATTAGATGATGTGGTTTACCGTTATTTATCCTTGGCTAGGGACAAGTCCTTAGTGTATCTATCCCCCTCATTTTGGCTTTGGCATAGACTGAGAGTGAGTGAGATATCCGCGTAGGGATCTCACTCGCACTGGTTTGTGCCAAGGCTGAAATGAGGTGGATGGGTATATTGGGGATAGTGATGGAGAACGGTAATTCACCTCCAGTTCTCTCCTCAAGTGACAGCATAAATAATCGAAAATAGTAAGGATATTGTTGATGTAATAACAATAATATACGAGTATTATGAGATAGGATCACTGAACGAACTGATACAATGAAAGTGTATTATTTTTATTGTTATTTGCTGGTGTTCCTAAGTTTATGTCCTTTTACTTCATATCAAAATTTTTCAATTTCAATAAAATAAATATCGAATATCTTTCTTGAACAGATATTAAATTTCATTAGCCTGACTGAAGCCTAAGGGGACAAAGGATCTTAAGTATATAAAGTGACATCATTAGTTTTCTTTCAAATCTTTATACCTATATCCCTTTTTTAGGGATTAGCGAGTCCTAACCACTGAAAAGATAAGAATGCCTTCCGACTCCTAGGCTCCAGAAAAATGAAAGTTTTGATCTTGAAAAAAGTTTGGCTATCATATCACCAGAAGTAAAATAAAATGAGGCATACGGACATGCCCACTACACACTTCTATCGGTTTATCTCTTCAGTGTTAAGATCTTATGGTGCAGAATTCACACACCGTGCAGATCCGTCACCGACACGGATTTGATCCGCCGACGGCAACACACACACATTTAGACATTCTAGCGGCGAGCATCTCATACCGTGATGGTTTGTCAATGGAAAATTTCCGTGTATTTATAATTTTATTTTTAGTCAAAATTCTCCACCCAATGGGGAAATTTAAAATATCTGAAAACTTTGAACCCACTTTGATATTCTCTAGAACCTAAAACTAACACCCCCAAGGATATAAATCAATATTCAGGGAGAATTGTACTTCAGTATCTAACACAAACTCATTCCGACATCCAGGGAAATTTTGATCTGTAATCTAGGGGGAAAAAAACACAACCACTCTTCAGGACAACCGACTGCGAATGAGGTCACGCTCATACATTCGTTCATTCACAAACGCATCGGCTCGTGACAGATGGATAGTGGACCGACGAAAAGAGCCGATCTGTCCTTCGCAAGAATACACGGGCGGATCCGTGTGTGAATTCTGAGCATAATACTGTGATATATACCCCTTCGGAGATACGGAATAACGTTATGGGTATGACGTGTGTAATAAAATACATTGCTAAAACAAACCACGACCGATTTTACGACTTTGTAAACACAATTAAAGCCTTATTGGGCTGCCTGGACCCATTAAGGGTATTTTGCCTAATAAAAAGTCATTATATCGGGCTGTAGTCGTTAACAATAATTATTATTTTTACGATTATGTATGAACACAAGTTTTGGTAACCGACTTTGCACACGTTTTGTTCCCAGAAATTTAATTTTTATGAACATTCGATAAAGCATAATAATAATTTTTTAAGTACCTATCTACCTAGAACTTAGACCCTAAAACAACAAGAACCGGTTCTTTATCCAGTTACTTTTGGAACATGTTACTTCATCCAGATTATTTTTTTATATATAATATTCCGGAGGCATCATTAAAAAATAACCTGTTCCTCACTGCAAAAGAACCGGTTCCTTGTAACCGCGGCAGGAATATCGACCATCTTTACTTAGATATTAATTAACGCCTATTGGATTCTATTTCTTATTATGTGTGTTACATTATTTAGTTACAATGTGTAAGTATAACAGTACAACAAGAAGGTATAAAAGGTAAATACACATAGCACAACTTCACATAGGTTTCTACAACAAAACTAATACAATGAGCAAAATACTAATATATACTATGATGGATATCGATTTTATGTATATGTAATTATAACCAGAAACATCAAATACAAGTATGAGTACATACGTATAGCGTATTTGCATGCGTAGTACAAACCTGACTAATAATATACCTTAGGTGATTTTTATTATTTTTGTAATAGACATTATTTTTATTCTAAATTCGAAACATCCATGTATATTGTGCTTTCTTTTATAAGTCACAAAAATTAAATTTAAACTAAAATATTTTTTTCATACAAAGTTATTTGACAAAGCATAACTAGTAGTTCTGTGAATTGAATTTTTTCATACAAAGTTATTTGACAAAGCATAAATAGTAGTTCTGTGAACTGTATTTTTTTCATACCAAATTATTTGACAAAGCATAACTAGTAGTTATGTGAACTGTATTTCTTTCATATCAAGTTATTTGACAAAGCATAACTAGTGGTTCTGTGAACTGTATTTTTTTCATACAAAGTTATTTGACAAAGCATAACTAGTAGTTCTGTGAACAGTAGACCTGGTATCCAAAAAAGTACGTATATTTCTAATGTTCTCTTCAAACCAAAATTTCCTTACTAAAATGCCTACATAATTATTTAAGATATAATATACAGATATTACAAAAACTACTAAATAACAGGAAACCCTACTGAGGAGGACTGTGAAATCTGTAACATTATTATTTTACACATACTTAATAATGTATTTATTGTGAATGAAACGTGAATAACGCAGAGTCCCAACTGCTCCAACCGTTTGGAGCCAGTGAGACAATGGCATCTCCAATTGGAGTATGTAGTGAGGCTGGAGGTAGTTGTGAGGGGAAGGAGATGGGGGAGAGGAGGGTGGGGGAGTACCTAGCTATTCAGATCTGGTCACCAAACACGGCTAAAGCCATTGTATCGCTTCAATTCTGAATGGTGGTTTTAATTCTGGAACGTGCCGCAAATAAACTATGTATTATCTTAAAGGAGTAAATTGTAAAATAAAATTTAGTTGCGCACGCCGTGAATCGAACTTTCGGATGGCTAGTCGAGAGCATTACCCATTGACCATGGAGGCCGTCTACGTCTACGATTATAAAAGAAAGTTATATTATTATGCTTTATATAATTTACAGACATATGAAATACCAAATGGTCGAGTTAAAACAGGACTATACTAAGCTCTATATTTTTTAGAGATATGCGTGCATACATGAGTTACTCTTACAGACCACTACAAAAATTGGAACTTATGTTCATTCAACACAATTATGTTCAAACAAAGGAATTTATATACTGTTCTCTTGTATTTTACCAATCTAGTAGAAAGCATCTGGATGCCCGCAAGAATTTTAAACGAGTCCACCATCAAATCATACGACATTATTTGCCCGCTTCACAAACGTACAACAAACGAAAATTATAACAAACCAAAAAAATACATACAGAACATTTTCTTGTCTTTTCCAGGAATAAAACAGTCTGTGGAATACAGAATTGCCCGCGGGCGTTTCCCACCCGGCGATATCACATTCCAAGCGGCGGGACCTTGTTTGCACGCCGACAATTTCGATTTGAATGTGCAAATAAAGCACTACTACAGGCCACGTCAGGGGCTGGTAGAGATATCATTGTATGTAATGCTAGTTGGTAATGGTCCAAGTATAAATCAACTGGAAACTGCTATGAAATAATACTAAAAAGGAGAAACTGTAAGTAAGTACTACTAGAAGGCTATGTTTTGTAAATGATAGACATAAATTTAAATAGGAAGAGTCCATTACTCATTTGCATTATAGTCAAAAGTTGTGAATCTATGGGTTAAGAGTTATAATTTAAATATGAAAAGACCATTACTCATTTGCATTATAGTCAAAAGTTGTGAATCTATGGGTTAAGAGTTATAATTTAAATATGAAAAGCCCATTACTCATTTGCATTAAAGTCAAATGTTGTGAATCTATGAGTTAAGAGTTATAATTTAAATATGAAAAGCCCATTACTCATTTGCATTATAGTCAAATGTTGTGAATCTATGAGTTAAGAGTTATAATTTAAATATGAAGAGTCCATTACTCATTTGCATTATAGTCAAATGTTGTGAATCTATGAGTTAAGACTTATAATTTTTCTCAATTCCAGCTTCCCAGGGTTATTTGTTTAACAACATTTCCATATTTTATAACTATGGATTTCCCAAAAAAAACAATTATGGATTTCCTCCTTGTGACTTTTACTGAGACAGCATAATATGGAATAAGTTATTTAAATTTGTGAGAAAGGAATATGAATTAAAAAATTTATTTATTTTATTTTTTTCATTTTGGGAAATCGACAGTTTACATTTAATCAGTTTGTACGTAAGTATTATATAGTAAAATAAAACCAATTATGGATTTCCTCCTTGTGACTTTAACTGAGACATAACAATTTGAATTAAAAAATGTATACAAAACAAATATTATATATAACGAAAAATTTACAAAACAATACATTTATAGCCATGGAGAGAGGTTGTAGATATAAATCAAATCATAATAGAAATATAAACAATAGAGACATAAACATTATTCACAAAAATATTCTTTTACGGACCTCTTGTATTTGGTAAGTTTGCAACTGAAAATATCAACCTTGGATAATACGCTATTGTAATTATTGCATAGTCTGTTCAGGCAAGAATTCTGCTTAGAGTTCGTTTTGCTTTGATCAACCCTGAACAGGACACAAGAGCGTGTTGAACGCGCAGGTACATTCAATGGAATCTTGTTTAGCATTTATAATTTTTAATGCTTTTATCACGTTTTATCCATTGTCAACCTTGATTGATGCACGTATTTGTATTGTAATGGTTCCCATAAACGAGTCGTAAAATTTAATAAATTTATAATGATAACGCATTCCAAATTATAATATTTCATTTTATTTTAGCTTTCTGCGAATTTCTCCCATTTTCCATTTGAATAAATTATTTTTCAACGGCAGAATCAATTTGTTTTAAGCTAACAAAAATAGTAATTTACGTATGAAATGGGTTAATGGAGAATAAAATTAATGAATGAACTCGACGCTTCTAGGATTTTAAACAAACAATGAATTTGATTCGTCGCAAAATAATTAATGCGTAACTGATGCAAATTAAGGCTCATTATTTGTTCACGCCAAGAGAACCACACGCGGAGCCACGAAAATATGGAGACAGCCATCGTAAAACCACCTATTATGTTTTTTAATTTTGAACAAATTTTTTGACTAGAGATAATTCGTTAATTCTTATAATAGTGGGGAGGGGAAGGAGATTGGGAATTCACCTGGTTGTCCAGATCTGCTCACCAAACACGGCCAAAGCCATTTCAAGCAACGTTTCAATTCCTAATGGTGGTATTACACCAGGACTATAATGATAATATCTTCCACTATGGAACGGGCCGCTAATATACTATATATTATTATTAATTGAGTAATTTGTGAAATAACACGAATTAATAAAATAAAATTTACTTGCGCGATCCGCGACCTCCAGCTTGCTAGTCGAGAGCGTTACTCCTCGACCACGGAGGCCGGCAGTGAGTCTAAAGGACTTTTATTTGTGGAAACTGTCGATGAGTTAATTTCGTTTATATCTGCTTAAATACATTACTCATTGCTTTGATTTTGTTGTTATTAAAACAAATTTTGTTGCTAACAGATCTCTTGAAATATCACCCCATAGGGACATTATTCAAATGTAATTTTATTCTTATTTTTTATGTTTCAAAGTATTTGTCAAATTTAAATTATACTACCAACCATGTAAAAGCTCTCTGGGCGTTAAATAAATAAATAATAAATAAATAAATTATGAAGTTTAAAAAACACCAGGTTGATTCGAAGAAATTGTAACTTGCTAAGCAAGTAAACCTGGCAAACCCGCTGTTATTATACCAGTTATTATGTAAGAATGTAAATACCAAATATTGTACCTTTACTGGGAGAAGAAAGTGAGAGTTATTTTTAGCGCTATTTATAGAAGATATCTTAGACAAATATGTGAGATACATAAAGAACTACTTATCATATCAGACAAGCGCTAAAGTAGGTACCCTAAATATTTTATGAATAAATAATTTTTCATTCGAAAAGCATTTTGTTTTTTTTTGGATGTTTAACAGAAGCTTAGATGAATTAATATACCTAGTGAAGATACGTAGACAACGCGCGTGGTTTCACTGAACTAAATCCAGTGGTAATACTTTAGCGACCCGTTAATATACTATTCACTCATATATCCAGCCTATTTTGAAAGAGTTCATTTTAGGTTAGTTAGTTTAGTTTGCATAACAAATACACTTGTGGGAGATCCCATGCACTTTTTTATGCTCCGAAAGCGGTATTTCTGCCTATCTATACACAGGGTTTTTCAATAAGAGGTGTCATTTTGATATTCAATCGTAAAAGATCAATGGTTTCGTTGCTTGTGTGGCACGCAGCGCCGTCTTGTTGAAAGTAAACATTGTCCAAATCAATACCATCCAATTCCGGCCATAAAAAATCATTAATCATCTCTCGATAGCGCAATCCATTCATAGTAACTGTTGCTCCAGTCTCATTTTCGAAAAAGTAAGATCCAATGACTCCGCCGGACCATAAATCGCACCAAATAGTCATACGTTGAAGATAAAGAGGCTTTTTAACAATAACTCTTGGGTTTTCCGAGCCCCAGATGCGACAATTTTGCTTGTTGACGAAGCCATCGAGGTGGAAATGGGCCTCATCACTCAAGATGATTTGCATTTGATTCACTCAAGTGAATTTTAATAATTTCGATGCGTTGTTGAAGCGTGTATCGTTCCGTTTTTATTAATGGCGTAGTTTTTACTTGTCAAATGTAAAAAAATAATAGATTTAAAAGTTACATCTACCGAAATAGCGGGCTATTCAAAATTACACCTCTTATTGGAAAACCCTGTATATGCCTATGAAAAATATTATTATATTTGTTTTTCAGCTTCACAAATCCTATAAAATATAATATCTCGTGATTTTACACGGATCTGCGATAGTATTATGTATTATTTATTTGTATTAGCTTAATCCATTTCTGTCTACATCCCTTGGACCACACAGCGCCATTAGCACTGGCCCGGTCCTCCCACAAATAATATGTATGTATTCGTCAACGTGAAATAATGCACAAGCGGCGTGCTCCGTTTTAATTATTGCTGCACTCCATGATATAACTGATATGCATTATTATTGTCACACGTAGCAAAGCGACTGATGCAACAAACTGTTACCACGCGGTGATGCATAAGTACTTGTGTATGCTAGATAGGGTGGAGCATCAAAACTTACTTTCCACTTTGGATGAAAACATAAAAAGTACTGCATAGTGATCCGATATAACCAATAGAAGTGTATTGAGGGCGTGTAAGCTCATTTTGCCTTGCCTAGGGTTAAAACTCAAATGTTGGTTATTCGTGATTGGGCGCGAAATTGAGTATTCTGAAAGTATGTTCCCTGTTGTATGCTGATGATGCCGTGTTTTAATTTTTTTTCATTGTTGAAAACAAACAATACAAATGAATCATAATTTTTTTTTTATATTTTTAACTTCCGATTTAGTTGTCCGGGTTAAGTCTTCCCCAAAGGAAAAACTTAACCCTTCCACTCACTTTTCCACAAATGATCAGCTAGTCAATCAACACTATGTAAGTGCATTATATAAGTAAAATAAATATAAAACAATACAAGAACAACAACACGTCAAATCACCAGATATCAAATGGGAAAAAAAAATTCACCGTCTCCAGATATTTTCATATCAGAGGGTTCGGCTCGGTAGAACTTCTAACAGGGCCTATAAATCCTACTGATCCCTCAACATAAATATTTAAAAAATCTTTTGTTATCCTACATGTATTCAAAATGACCGACTTTTGCATCTTTATATATAAATTTTTTGATAGATCTAATACGCCTAAATTTTTAATTAGAGAGCTAGGTATAATGCCAGTAGCCGAAATAACGAATGGTAATATTTTTATAGTCTGAGAATGCCAAATTCTTTTTATTTCATTTCCTAAATCTGTGTATTTTCTTATTTTTTCACTAACAGATTTTTGAATATTACAGGAATTTGGAATAGCAACATCAATGATATAAGTTATTTTTTTAATTTTGTCATGTATTTTCTTTGTGTTTATTATTTATTTCATGATTATAATTTCTTGAAATTTTCAAGAAAAAATAAATATTAGTGATTGCTTAATTATGTTTCCTGTCATCCCACACATAAATAAATAAAAACAAATATTTTATTCAAATCTAAAAAGTTGCATCATTTAAGCCCTTAGAGCAGTGGCATCGCACTCTGAATGACTTGATAGCACGGAACTATATGTATTTTCGAACCCGAAATCAACTGTATGTACCACTTCACCACGAATTTGCGAAGATATGCATGTATTTTCTCCTCATGTGTCTTATACACCCAAAATAATCGTGATATAGGTACCCCAAACAAAGTGAAACAAGCGCGAATGTTTGTACATGTTGTCTCCTTGAAAATTATATTTGTTCAACTTCTTTCTGAGAGAACATCAAATAGTTTTTTACTTTCTTTCCCAGCAGCTAAAAGTCGTAAATGAAAATATTTTCCCAGCTGAAGTGTTAAAGTTAAACCAGTAAATAGAATTGAGTTGTGGGAACTGTTTTCTTTTTAAATTCGGCCTGAAATAATCTGGTAAAGCTAAATTGTGAAGTCTGCAAGTGACAATGGAAGTTTTATAAACATTTTTGCTTCATCTTTGAGATTCAAATTTATCTTTGTGAATAGTTTGAAATCCGAGAATCTAAAAGATCTTTATTAATGGTTTCAAGTTAGTACAATAGTATAGTTTTTATGAGAATATCATATTAAGGTCTTCGTCAAAAACGAGATGTGATGACTGAAATCTTTGTTATTATGTATGATTATACCATATATATGCTTCTGTTCTTTGAGATATATAAAACTAAAAGTGGTTGAACCAAACATATTTTAATAAAATGAAAGGTTAAAAAGTATTGCTATTAAATGATTTTAACAAGAACTTAGCCCTTAAATTTATGTCAATATTTTTTCTTTTATTTCGTTCGTTAACGTTTTAGCATTTACTAAATTAAGTAAGCTGGGTAAGGTGTAAATTAGAAATTGCTGTAAATTAATGATAAAATTCATATCTTATTGAGATCAGTATAGCTGGGTAGTTTCCAAGCTCCCTTTTCCCTTCGATTCCTTGCATTTTACTACATAAAATACCCTAAATATCACAGTTCTACTGGCTCCGGGGCAAATAAAAAAAGTTGATATTCAATAGAATTATTATGTCATAAGTGCTTTCCTAAATCAAATGATTTGTTATTTTCTTTTTGAAAAACGTCTAACGAATATGTTGAACTTGACAGTAAACCAAATTGTAGTTTCTGTTCTAATGACAAATTCTTAAGCAGCATTCAGACAGTCGTAAGTTTGTAGGTACAGGATTTAACCCTAGAAAGATAATCTACGTCTACGAACCGCGGACTACAACACGTATCATAGACCACAAAATAAAGCGTATTGACTGATTCAGCGTCGGCCGGAGCTAAAATGAGATGGCTGTGTCACAACCGTAAGTACTCTAGATACCTAGATATGGCTATGGTGTACGTACGCGAAACGAATGATATTTTGTGAAACTTTTGCGAGACAAAAGTATTTTGTGTAATAAATGAGTATAATAGTATAACTATTTTATTATAGTAATATAAAAAGACTAATAAGCATTCAGTCATAGTAAAAAGTGTAAAAAGTAACAATAAAATATAGTAAAATAGTTTTTTTGCTAATTTAATTTTTTTTTGTTTGGGTGTAATTTTTTTTAACTAGGCAATAAAATTACAACATATGGGTTTGATAATTTAAAATAATAACATGCATGCATAAAACCTAGAATATACTAAATGGTACATATCATATTGTACTGTATATTTTCTCCATATATAGTTAAGTAATAACATAGATCACTGTAGAAATGTATTATAAGTTTGTACAGCGCCCTTGAGGTGATTTTGCACAAAAACGGCGCTATACAAGTCATTTAATTATTATTATTATTATTATTATTATTGCATTATAAACTAATATCATTGCATACGTCTTTGGGAAGTATGATTATCTTAGTATATAATTATTTTTCTAGGGTTAAGATTAGATGGGTACTGAAAACTAGAATAAAAACTAGAATATTCTAAAAAGTACATATACAGGGTGTATTGGCACGTACCCGACAAACTTTAACCAGCTATTCCTTAGCACATTTGGAGTAAAAAATGTTATGGGCACTTTGCTGTCCGGTAACATTTTTTTTTAATAAAAAATTTACTATTCATATTTTCACCACATGTCACCAATGTTTTGTCTTTTTTCCTTTGTCAAAGTTTGAAAACCCGTCTGGAAATATTTTGTTCGAGTTTCGTTGAATAATGTACGTACGTACCTACGTTGGCGCGCTTTTACAATCACAACGAAATGGCACGGCACCATTCGTCTCATTTTTAACTATTATTATTTAGTGTGTACGAAAGAGCGAGGACATTTTTGACGCACTTGCTAATAACAGCTGTTGAACGCGAGTAACAAGGCAAATGACAGTGACGGAGTGTGGATTTTTTTATTTATTTTTTGTTTTTAATGGAAAAAAATGTTACCGGACAGCAAAGCGCCCATAACATTTTTTACTCCAAATGTGCTGAGGAATAGCTGGTTAAAGTTTGTCGGGTACTTGCCGATACACCCTTTATATTTTACATTATAAACTAATGTTATTGCATACGTCTTTGAGACGTATGATTATCTTCGACGCCATTCAGTATATAATTCTTTTTCTAGGGTTAAGATTAGATGGGTACTGAAAACTTCGTTGTAGCAAAACTAACAAACTAGAGACAGTTTCTTTATCCGGTGAAGTTTCTCTGTTGACCATGTAATTTGTTTTCCCTCAGCGGGGAAATAATTCTCAGCCCATTGAAATTAGTTTTGGGGAGGCCGGTAGAAGATGTTTGTAGGGATTGATTGGATCCTACGGGGAACAAACTTGTTTATTTTCTTTCGAGCTCATTCGACCGTCATGGGTTTTCTAATGTGGCCATCACAAGTTACTTTGTGTTCGTAACTAGGCTTGTACAATGTTTGCGATTTTCGGGGTGTTGTAAAGCTGCTTTTTAGAAAACTATTTTGTTAACATTTTATCAATCAAATAAAATATAATATGTGAAAGTTTAATAATGTTTGCAAGAACGAAAGACAGGCGGAAAAAATCAGGATTTTATGGGCTCCATAATAAAATGCTAAATGGATGCGTCGTTTGATTTTTATTTTTTCCAGGTTATTTCAAATCTTCTTTGTTGCACGTGATACGATCTGAAAATAGTTGCGTTTACCTAGGAATTAAATGTGACAAATACTGATTAAATTTCAAGATGCCAAAGCTCTTCATAGGAGTGTCTTTGCTGCATCCAACATCAGACGAATTCACAGATTTTTCTGCTCAATACTTAATTAGTTAATAAAAAAATAGTACTCGATGTAAAAAGTCTATTGAATTATTATTATTACAAGCCATATCACCTGAATGAACTTTATAACTAGACAGAACCACAAAGAGAACTATTCATTATTCCTACATAGTTACATGTATAAGGGGGGGAACCGAAATGATTTTGACTGTTTTGCCAGATCCTTGAGTAATGGGAATCAAATCGATTGTTCCTAAAACTTATTTTCGAAAGCCTTTGACATTGTCAACTATGACATTCTATTGACAGAACTTGGGCAGGTACTCCTAGGGAGGTTTCGTCTATCTTTAACATTATATATTATTAGATATTGAAGATATTAGCGATATATTCCGCAACAAAAAAAATATACCTGGTGGAATATTTTCCTACCTTACCATATCCGATTAACTGGGAGTGCCTAAAGGTTCAATCTTTGGACCACTTATCTTTACAACGGTCATCAATGATATGAAAGACGTATTTCTTCTATTTGCGGATGATCCCTGGCATTTATTCCATGCTTAAATATACGCAAACAACAAAAGAATGACGACAAAATTAGCCCTATTAAATTCATTCAAAGGTATCATTCTTTATTTTTCAAGAGCATTAAGAGTCCTAATTAATAATAAACAGGTTAAGAATGCCATTTTTCATGTCACGGTCATCAACATAAGCCCCCATAATGAAACATTTAATACTTTAAAGAAATAAGCTGGCTTGTTTTCGTATTACTATCGCGGGGGTGTGCCCCGAACTGGGGACAATGAGTTTTGAGAAAACTGAACTAATAAGTAGATCACGTGTAGCAGATTGGAGAGTAGTCCGTCTTTTTTAAATCCATGATATGTGGGTCACTCCCATGTGTTGGATAGAGTTCAAAAAGAGTTTTTGAGATCTCTCTTCATAACGGACTACGTTTGAATCCTACATTAGTATTTCATTCTGGCTGTGCACGGTTTTCACTTTCTGCTTATTTGTTTGAAAACATGTACTGTTTTCTTAAACTATCAAATTTAAAATAAAAGATATCCTCATGACTTTCATAATTTCCGTAAATCTTATACATTTATAATCACGATATTTACAGTCAACACATTTAAAAAACAATCTACTTCTCTCTGGTGCAATCTGCAATCACTTATGGCATAATAGGATGGGGTGGCGCACCTGATACTTTTATTAAGCCTCTACAAATAATTCAAAAGCACATAATTAAAGTCATATATAACAAAAATAAAACATTTCCGACCGACCTATTATACAAGGAATCTAAATTATTTAACATTCGTAAATTATTTATATTACAAACTATGAAATATCTATTTAAAAACAAAAACAATTTCAAAATAAATGAAAACAGAATGAGCAAAAGAACAAATAATATATTTTACACCCCCCAAACCAATACTAAATTAATGCAGACGCATAGCAGTTTCATTGGTCCTCGTACATTTAACCTTCTACCACTACAAACTCAAATGATAAACAAAAAGATAGAATATATTAAAGAGGTAAAATTATGGCTGATTGACGCAGATATTGAAACGCTTTTACTATAAATTTATTTATCCTTTCTACAACTCACTTGATGAAACTTTATAAATTATTGTACATAATGTTTTTCTCTTTACTTTTTATAATAACTATAAACAAAAAAAAAACTTTTTCTACTAATGTATATTATACTTTAGGTACTTGAAATATAGTAATCGTTTTATATTACCCACACTCAGGCAGTCAGTGCCTTAGTGGGTTTTCATTTCTTTTGTAAACTATTTGGTTTTATATATTATGTTATTTTATATTATCTATTAATATGTATAATATGTGTAAAGAAATGAAAATAAATAAAGTTAAAAAAAAAAAAAAAAAAAAAAAAAAAATCAAGACAAGAAAACTAACAAATTTGATATCAAGTAAACCACATCTGGTAGAGTCAGAATCTTGAGGACTTCGGACTGAATTGATTTGACGTATATTTTAACAATAGTTAAAAATTGTTCCAATTTTTCTAGTCGTTCCTTTTTATCATTGCTGAGTACAACAGTTTATCAAAATGTGAATAGCTATTTTGAATATTTTGCTATTCCAGAAATTATTCCCTGTATGCACTTTCTACCTATAGCTGACTACGAATTTCCTTCCTACGAATGATAACATCTTCCATCTCGGAAGGATAACATCTTCCATCTAATATGTTTCAATAAACAAAAAAACTTTCTAATGGTCTCCCTATCTCGGGTTAAAAAGAATCCGTATTTTAAATCTGAAAACCTAAGCGTTTTAACCAAATTTACTAACGCAAGTTTTATCTTTAATCTCTCCGAACACACCCTGTATGGGATCGACATCTTACAATATTATGAAGACGAATAGAACTTCTTAAGAAAGTAAGCCAGGCAATCGCTCGGATACATCCGCGGAACACCCTCAGCTAAATAGAAATATAAAAAGTTTCCCTGTAAGCCACTCGTAACTTCAAAATTATAATTATTGCTAACCATTTGGCAAATTCGAAAAAGCTAACGCAGAATTAGATATCTATGATTAATTTGGTTGTGAGATAGTAGAAAATTTGCAGATTTTTAGTAAATTGTAGGCGGGTCTTTTTAAAAAAATTATAAAATGTGAAGGTATTATAATAATATTATTTTTTAAATGATTTACTTAAGTTTACAAGACACGGTTGTTATACAAAGCACAAAAGATAACAAATTATTATGGGCAATAATTATTAGCCTGAAACGTAATTATATATTTTTTTAAATCTATTGACGTAGCGTAGGGCTAGTGCATGTGACCTGCAATCAGAAGGATATGGGTTCGATTACAGTCGGTGGCATTTATTTTTTCTTGAAAGATTTTTTTATTTACATTGGTGTTTTGGATTCCTAATTGCTTGCAATACTTTAATACATTATAATATCTTAGCTATAAGCCATTGATAAAAAATAAATTTAACCTTTAATTAACGATTTTATGAAAATATGTTTTATTTATGCAATGATGGGATGGCGAAGTTAGTTAACGCACCCGGGCAAAAAATGAAAATTCCTATAATATTTTCGGTCGCACTCAATTTTTTTATTTACTCCTTTACATTAAAATAATCCATATGTTTGACTGAGCGTAGCGAAATTCTATTTTAACTACATGCGACATTTCATTTATTTGTAAATTTAAATGTTACTCTCCCGTTCGGTTTCAAGATGGTAGCCGCTTTAAGGTTCATTGAATATTATCTTTTTTTATGTGAAATCGTTGTGTTTATCAATTAACTAGGTACGTACTTAAGTACATACCTACAAATCTAATGATTTCAGAGGATATTTTGGTTTTGATTGAAAATAAGCGGAAATTGGAAACATTCTGTAGACACGAGGATTACACTGTTCAATTGTTTCAATGGAGTAACGCTCTAAAATTTTTAAATAAAAAATATATATCAAAATTTGCAAAAAGAATGTTGTCATTGTGGACAGCGGAATGCATCCCAAATAGTCAACACATGAAAATGTCTGTTTATACTGTGGGAGTATGTATTAGGAGCACAGAAGAGCCTGGGGGTCGGGCGATAAGCCGCGGTGAGCTTAATCTATGTGCGGCGATTGTGGCTGCGGCCCGCCCCGGCTTGATAAAACTTCAGGTCAAATATTAATGGCCCACACACATTAGGTGTTTTGTTGGGAAATTAGGACAAAGGTAGCGAATTGCACTTGTCATATGAAATTTTTTATTACTGCAAATTAGAAAGAGTTACTAACTAAATTTATAATTACAATTCATAGTGTAAAATAAATTATAAAATAGTAAATATATATGAGAAAAATAATGGAACTATAAATATAAATGTAAACCTCGCGACCAAAAAAATGAATAAATAAAAAACACAAATTTCCTATGAAATTATAAGATTTTAAGTAGGTACTTAAATACCTATCTGCTTACTTACAAACCGTATGTACGTGTGTAACTTTTTTTTTAAATGAGCAATTACGCAATTTGTCCAAAGAAACGTCACTATCTCAATGACAATTATTTATAAACGCGACCATTTCACATTTGAAAAATCTTTACTGAACGATTAAACAGCCACCATCTGGAGCCGGAAACGGAAAGCACAAACAAATTTACAGACAGATGAAATGCGGAACGGTAGACGATATTTTTGATAGAAATGTGTCAATTGATTTTAAAAGATTTTGAACGTTCGTTGGGTATATTAGACTTAAATTTAAAACATTTTTTTATTAAATATGCCCTGAGTGCGTTCCCCTTTAGTTTGTCATGATCTTACAAGCATCATGGAATTCACTCAACCCAGCCAATTTTTTTAAAGTTTGGCATTGGAACAGGAAAGTGACAAAATCTCATTTCTTATTTGTTTTTATTAATTTGTTTATTTGCAAAAACAGTATAAACCAGAACATTGCAATATAGATAATTAAAATTTACAAAAAAGTGAAAAGCAAGTACATTTACAAGTGGGACAAAGAAAAAAGTTTCAAATTCAGGTTTAAAATTTTAAGTCTTGAATAATAATATTTCTAAATACATTGTAGGACATGTGGAAAATATCCACATTTCCTGCGAGGCAGTTAATTAACCTAGTGATTCTTCCTAAGGGCATCACCATTGGTAAGTTAGTTCTGCACCTAGGAAGAATCAAAAGCCTGTGTTGGCGGCCTCGCGCAAAATTATCCGGGACATAGAATCCTATTTTAGCCAGAATGTCTGGTATTGATACTAAACCATTTAGAAGCTTATACGCCATCAGGAGTAATTTGATAGTATATGATGATTTTTCAACGGTTTATCATGTTTAAGGTTAATTTCTGACAAAAGTGTGGGATGATGGTTGTCTTCAGAAACATATTAAAATTACTTAGCACTAGATCCAAAGTACGACCACATGAGTTCAGAACTATATTAAATTGTTTCAGCTGAAATAGTTCCATAACATACGAAAGTTCGGTGTTCACAGCACGTGGATTTTGTGAAGAATTGATAAAATCACCAATCACTAAAATTTTCTTGCGAACAAGGTAGTTTAAATTACTAATTAGCATTTCGAAAAAAGTCGTGTAAACACTTGTTTTGGAACTGGGTGGTATATAAACAGCACAAATAAACAAACAAACGTCATGAATAGTGACCTTGACCCATAAATTTTTATCACCCGCTTCTAGTTGTGAAAATCGTTCTGTCTTCATGTTTTCTTCATTCAGTAATGCCATTAGTAGTCCACCACCTCGTGTTTGTCCAGTGCTTCTGTCCTTTCGGAATACGATGTATCTACTGTCAAAAATCTGTGCGTTGAAAATCGATTCATTAAGCCAAGTCTCAGTAATCACGATGAACTTATGTTCTTGGCTAAGAACATTTTCATCTTTGATCTGAGTCCTCGTACGTTTTGGTACAATAGTAGTCATTGTGTTTGAAGTGGCTTTTTATTGTTTTCTTTGTCAGAAATACGTTTTTTGTAAAAACTAAAATGACGGACAACCACTCCTCGGGGCCAAAGTTCTTCTTTTAGTAACAACTCGATGTTCCGCTCGTCGACTCCTACTTTAAAGGATGAGTATTCTTTAGAAAACGCCATAAACTTTTCAGCATTACAGCTGAAAGCTGTACTCGTTTTGACATGGGAAATGACTTCCTCCTTCATCGTGTCGGGGTCTTAGCGTGAAACGATAATACATTTTTGTTTGGGTATTACTTTAATCGTACTCGAGTCATTGGTTCCTACGACTAAAATTTTGTTTTTATTGCGTAAGGCGACACTGTATGATAACAATGGGCAGGAGAGCGGCTCGGTGCGGGGGGTTTGCTTGACGTTAACGCCGCTGGTCTCAGCCGGTGTAACCAACTCGGAGGCGTGGGCAGACGCAGGGGAAACTGTAACTGGTTCACTGCTGTTTGCCAAACGAGGCTGGCTGACTGCAGGTGTGAGAGAGATGGTATCAATATTCTCACCTGAGTTTGAATTTTGGTTGATTTTTGTTTTCGATCGCGTTGTAATCACCTTGTCATTCGCACTATAGGTACTCCGAAAGACTTCAATACTCGTAACGAGCCGCGAAATGATATTATTTTGAGTGATTATTTCATTCGATAATTGCCGAATTATTCGCTCCTGTTCGAGATTTTTAGATTTCATTAACGATAGTTGCGTGTAGCAATCGTCCAGTATTGCGATGCTCTGCTTATTAGACATATTTATTATTATTAAAATTATTCATGATAAACTTCTTACCACTAATCGTCTGAGCAATATTCATATTAAAGTTCCTAATAGACATAATTTAAGGAGCCAAAATATATTCCATATTGAAATATTTAATAACAATATTGCATATTTCAATCCACTGACTGGAATGTGTCGTCTGTACAATACAGTTGAATGCGACCTTATAGATATATTCGCAAACAGTCTCGCTTATTTAAAAAAACAAATTAACAATCTTTTTTATTTTTCGGAATAACTTTATTGAGTAAATCCTCAAATTGTAATATTTAAATATTGAAGACAATATTAGTGATTTCTAAAGACAAGGGTCCTGGGTTCGAGTCCCAGATGTGACCGTTTCCTTTTCTGATTTTTCTGTTTCAGATTTTCGTTTAGAAATCACTAATATTGTCTTCAATATTTAAAAATTAACAATCTTCTACCATGATATGTTATGGAGAACAGGAGATATAATTGCTTTATTATTTTCTTTACTTTTTTTCCTTATCCTTTCTCTGTACATGTACATTTACTATATTTTATATTTAATATTCATGTTTTATATATTTTTTTAATTACTATTATTTATGTTTTTTTTTCTTTCACTACTAGCATCTCCGCCTAATATCAACTAAACCTTGTTTACGCATGCTGTGAACATTTTTAATTGGGGTGTTAATATCTGTGCACATTCCCACGCAAATAATATAAATGTAATAATTGTTAATACTCTTTAAATGTTTCAAACAATAAATAAATTATTATTCGTTAACAAAATACGCGCGACGGAACTGTGTGCGTCTTAACTCGTGACTCTTATCACTATCATTCTAACCCAGACAGGTTATCGCAGTAAGGGCCAGGAAAAACAATATATATATTTTTTTTATAAAATCAGTTACCATTGTTCTCAAATTGCATATCGACAGTTCAGGGTTAAACTATTGTATCTTTAATTTTGGTCAAAATTAGTCACTGAAATGTACTACAGATAGCCTATATTTTTGGGGGTCAAATATTGCATCCCCTACACCTAACGTCCTAAAGAGACAATTTTTTTAAATTGTTTTGTAAATCCTATTAGCAGTGCTTTTATGAGCACATATGTTGTATCTCCTTAAAAATACAAATTATCTTTTTTTCTAAACAAAAGTCCATAGAATAATATTGTTTTTACATCCGATACTGATACCAGAATACGAAACTAAAGACTTATTTTCATATCACAAAATGTAATTTTAGACGGTTTGGAACCTTTCTATTTCAGTTTTCTCAATATTATGATTTATGGAGATACAATATTTTAACTCTAAGCCATCGATTTATGGATGCTATGCCTTTGAAATTAATGTGCATGTTTCACTGGCTCTGGACGGTTTTACTCTTCTGCGGTAATAATATTATTAAATATATCCAAAACCTTCGCGCTGCAATTAATTATATGTGGTTTATTTAGGCGAATAATGCACGCAAGTAAGACAGTACTGTAAACAATGGATTTAGTTTTAAAGCGATGCACTACGTCGTGTAATATTTTAAATTGAGTCGCTATCAATAACAACCCTTACGTAGATGGCGATAAGGTTTAAAGTCCCGCTTAACACCATCCGCCTGTTTTGATTTATGCAAGAAAAAAACATGGCCAAAAAGTGCCTTTTATTTTATTTTGTGGATGTTCAGGCATAAATATTTTTTTTTTTTTTCGGATCATTTTATAAATAACTTAATTTGCCCCATTATGCAATAAAATCATAACCGAAAATGGTTTCGTGAGTAGGAGATTTTGAACTTTAAAGCAGTTTTCATAGGCCTTATACATTATTTTTTTCTGGGCTTATAAAAAAACTTATCTAAAAAATACTCGATCATTTCAAAGGCCAAGATCTGAAACATTTCTAGGCGACCAAATTTTCAAACCAAAATCACATGATTTTGCATTACTACGTATGGTATCGCCTTAAGCTTATATTATAATTTGAACTATGCAGCTAAAAAGTTATCGCGGATCCTGAACTCTTAATGGTATTATTTTTCTTCTGGTGCCTCTCTCGTCGCGTCAGAGGACGATTGTCATCAAGGTCAAATTCATTCGCCCACAACATTGTAGGAGCAGTAAAAATGACAATATGCTAAAATCACCAATTAAAACTCAAAAAGCTACTATGAAAATTATTCTGAAAGTCTCTGTAAGAACTAGCACTGACGAAATCTTTAAAAATCTTAACGTCATGTCAATTAAACAACTCTATTCTAAAACAATATGCCTTTATATTCATAATTACCAAGTATAATAAATAACAACAACTCAACTACGGGAATAAACTAGAATTTTTTATTCATTTGGCTAAAAAATCTCCCTGCATTATGGTACTAAACACTACACTAAAATACCACTATGAAACACACAATGTTTTTTTTATAACTAAATAAAAAAAAAATTAGAAAATATATGGACTGAAACCAAAACCACTCAATTGCAAAAACAACACAAACAAACAAATAAAAAACACCATTTAATATAAATATAATTATTGAACAAAAAAAGTTTCATAATAACTTCTTACTATCCATGCTACTAAATTTTAATAATATTTAAATGAAACCCTCAGCACAACCAATGAGTATATCATTATCTCTATTTGTTACAAAAAGGAAGAAAATAAAACATTAATTATATTATTATTATTAAATACCAATCTTGTTTTGGTGGAACGTAAAATAAATTTTATTAGAGAAAAATAAATAACATTCATATTTGAAAATTTGTTATTATAACATAATTATTTTATCGTACATGAATATTAATTTGTTCAACCCTGAAGATAGTAAGGAAATTTCAAAGATTATTTCTATGAATATCTTTTTGACAACATTTGCTCCTAAGAAACCAAAGCATAGCTTTGGTTTCTTATAAGATATGGTTGATTTGAAGTGTACATGTCGTTCAAACCAGTGTCAACAGTATAAATATATATTTTAAAAAGTTTTCCATAGTTTTTTCTGACTGAAAGATGGATTATTATTCTTTCTTCGTGGTTATGTTTATTTTTAAAGTTTCAAGCAGTTATCCTAACTTGCAATGTGGGTTCAAAGCTCGGACATCTGATACTTTGAAATGTCGTCACATCGGAAAAGAAAACAATTATATCACACATGGATCGGACAGCTTATTGGTGTTGAACCAGTATGACTGGAGAGGTATTAAAACATTAATTCTCAAAGATGCTGAAATTGTACTGTTTGAAAGTGATCTATTTGTGAACGCCAGTTCTTTAATAAACCTGGATATATCCGGTAATAATGACTTGGTTTTAAGAGATGAGTTTTTTCAACATATAAATAATCTACAAATATTAAATATATCTGGACTTCAGTTCAATTTTGAAATATTGTCTAAACTTCACAATTTGCGTAACTTATGCATTTCTAATTTAGGCATAACAACAGACAATTCGCAATTCGTAGCCACAATAAACACACTTACAAAGCTGGAAGTTATAGATTTTTCAAATAACGTTTTGATTGATTTCACTGTTCTAAATATCGGAGGATCTGTGAGAGCAATCGACGCATCAAACTGTAAAGTTGTTTTGGCTGCCAGGTGTTTCGCAAATGCATTCAAACTGAAAACGCTTCTCCTGAGTCCTTCCGCCTTGAAGGTTGTGCCAGAAAACACATTCTTCGGCACAACGATAGAACACGTTAACCTAGCAGATAACTACATCAACGAAAGCGCTCTGCTTAGTTTGACTGCAAGTATGAAATATGTTTACTTGGATCGTAACAAAATCGAGAGGATAAATAAACCTTGGAACCTTTACGACGTGAGAATTCTGGACTTATCGCAGAACGGAATAACCTATCTTTTTCCTCAACTGTTTTGGAAAACTGTACATCTCATAGACTTGAATCTATCGAAGAATGAATTATCGTCACTCAACGCTCAAATTTTTTCAAAAATAACATCACTACAAGTTCTGAATTTATCCGATAACCATCTGACAGGACTGCCAAAAGCGTTACTTAATGAAAACAGAGACTTGATCGTCTTGTTACTGGGTGGAAACAAACTTAAGACATTAAGCCCAAATCTTTTAAAGAACACAATAGATTTGATAAATTTGGGTTTATCGGACAATTTAATTGAGCGCATGCCATTGAAGTTTTACCTCCATCTTCAGAAACTCCAAAAACTAGATTTGAACAAGAACCCGCTAGCTAAAATTCCTGAGGAAATTTTACATCTGCAATCTTTGAGAGAACTCAGCATTATTTGCGGAAGACTAGTGAATCTTCCAAATGTGTTCTCTTCGCGGGCATGGAAAAATTCACATTTAAAAATTGCTTTGCACGGAAACCCTTGGAGATGTGGATGTCTTTCTGGTATAATAAATGTGTTGGTAAAGAATCGATTCGCCCGAGATGATTTCAACAATGGTACATATCCGTCTTGTTTCGCTGGCTACGACCCATCTAGCGATTGTAGCAATGAAGCAGTGAGCGAAGACGAAGTTCAACTATGGCAGCAGACTTTAGCTGATTCGGGAGCAGGTTGCTAAGTCTAGTATATCTACATCATTGGCGATAGAACCCTCGGAGAATCTTGACCGCGCGCCCCAACGAATCGTTTACACTTCCTCATTTAGTTTGTTATACCTAACCAACCATAAAGATGTTATATGTTATTCTACATACGGCGGTTTCGCAGTGTGGAAAACCAATACTTGGTGATATTGTCATGTTTAATGTTAACGATTTGAATTAAGTGAATCATATTAAAAACCTATTCCAACCCTATTCTTACTTAAAGCTTTTGCTGTCTCTTTGTAAACTATTGGATAACAGTATTTTTTCAATTATTATTTTATGTATGTATTTTTTATCTATTGTAATTGTATTTCTGTTCTTTCTCATATTAATGTTTCACTACCTATATTTATGAAAAAGCCCTCTGGGCATAAAATAAATAAATATTAAAAATGATGTAATTTATATTATTATAGTAGCTGACGTGTACCCAGCGTTGCTAGTGGTTATGAATGGTTTGGAGAAAATTATGAAGTTGTGAATTCTAGTGTACATGAAGACTAGGTGCTTTTTATGCGGTAATAATATTATTATAAAAGACAGAAAAAGTTTACTTTTTAAGTATTTGATCTTGCCATGCTATGATCGTGCCATGTCTTCCTCGGGCGTCTTCGACTTCTTATACAATTCAATTCCACGTCATACATTATCTTTAGAACCTTTCTTCTTCGATCACATACGTCACATTTAATCTCACATAAGTATTTGGTTCATTCGACCGTGCTATATCTTCCACAGGCAACCTCGACTTCTCCAAAAATCCACTTCCACGTCATACATTCTTCTTACACGTCTTCATGTATTGTGGTATTGTATATTTTTCTGGTTTTGGACTTGACTGGAAACACTTGTAGCTTATTTTAACTTTTTTATTTTGAATCACAAACATGCTTTTTATAATAATATCTACGTTGACAATAACAATTTATTGATAACGGGCCCCGACCCTTGTACAGATAAACACTGTTTACTGTAATAAATTTCTGAAGGAAAGAACACTTTTTTTACTGGGAACAGGCCCTTTATAGATTAAAAATACTAATCCATTGACAGTTATTGATATACACAATGAAAGAAGCAAATGGTTATCGACATGCTAGAGCTCTAGATTATCGACATGCTAGAGCTCTAGAATTGTCTAGACTTTTAGTGCAGATTCACACCATTTCTAATAATTAACTATTCAAACAATCCATAGATGGCGACTGTATCCAGAATTTAATTAATAAAGAACTTACAAAATAAAAAAGGTATCACGAAATCCATATTGCTACTGTTAAAAAACAAAATTATACCAACGGTAATTCGACTCCGTATCTAATTCTAGTGCAGATACACGAGTATTGCGTTAAGTTTTCCTCGGAGGTCTCCGACTATTTCTACTATTCATTACTGTATACCAAATTTTTACTTTTAAAAAATTACATTTTTATTTTTTTAATATTTTTTGAAAGGAATGTGACCTTACTGGGGTACACCATTCTAAGGTCACATTGTACATGGTAATTTATGTGAATTATAAATTGTAAATTTGGTGAAGTTTTTTAAGTACGTTAACTTTTGTAAACGTTCAAAATATAGAAGAGGTCACAGACATAGGAATTAATAGACGAGAAGATAATGGCGAGGGGTAAAATCAACTGTTGAAGAACGAAGGGAGTGAAGCTGACTGTGATTCGTCAATAAATCAATCTGACAGTAAATAGGCATCTCGCATTATAATATCACCATTTACTTCTTAAAAGTAAATCTGCTTTTGAATGAATAGACATTTTTACATGGGAGCGCAAATTACTCGCCACGTTATGAAAAAATTTGCGAAGTCCAAATTCGGCAAAAAAATTCGGTTCCATTTTCAGAGTCGAATATTTCGTTTAAGTATTTAGTTAAGACACTTTTATAAATGTTCATAATTTACTTCCCAGCAACCAACCAGCTTTGTGTTTCGCGTCCAGACGTTTCTCGATGTGATAGTAACAACTGATTCATATTATACGATGTGAATATGCTTAAAATAAAGTAAAATAATGCTTATATATGGAATGTAATACGACAATTGGGTTTATTCTCTTTTTCACATCTATTTTTACAAGTTTTCATAGTACAAGTCAACATTTTGCCGTGTTATTTCGTAAAATGAACCGATGATGCCTCGACCATAGTTCGCACAAGAATGATGACGTCACGTTTTCAAATTTCACTTGAGGCCATACGCGAGCACAGCCGGCTCCAATGGAACCGGTATGGGGAGTGGGGATAATACGCTTTTAATCACTTAGGGCAGGTCTACTAATATTCATATGTCTATGGAAGAGGTAAATTATAACGTGAAATAATAGAAAAAAAACATAACATTCAACTAGAAAAAAGTAAAGTATATCGATGTTAATTCGACTACGCATCTCATTCCAGTTCATAGATAGTGTGTTAAGTCGTTTTCGGGGGTCCCCATCTTTTTCTACCATTCAAGCTACTCTCTAAACACTCCTGGCACTAATAACAACAATCTTTGAACTTTTCATCGCAATCGATATAAATAATAAAGGAACGCAAACGGGACAAAACATAAACATTCATTATATATATATAGATAAGCAATCAACATTCTTAGACAAAACGCTATGTTTTGATTTCAAAAATTTCAACTATCCAATAAGGAAAATATTTCGACAATGTTTATTTGAATATTTATAAACCAATAATATTTATATACTATATTTATAAACTAATATATTTGAGGTTGTAACAAGAAGTTCCAGACAGACGAGTTATTTTAAGTGAAAAATACATGTATTTATTTTTTAAATTTACTACTTTAAATGCGCTGATGGGTTTTTACATGATAATTTACATATTTACTACATAATACAGTGCCAACAGAATGTTTTTATTTTTAAAACAGTAACAAAAAATTAAAATTAAAAAATCGAGCATGTTCATACATGTATACAGTCATTAATATGTGTATTAAAAACAAAATAAATCTAAAAATGAGTATGTGACGTACTCTTGGGAAGGTATAGAGACAAGATTTTTTTTTAAATACCAAATACGATATAAGTTAATAATGATCAAACGGGTCTGAAATTAGTGGCCTTTTGAAATCCACTAAATTACACCAAAAGTATCAATAAGTTCACAGCGTTTTTTTCCAAGATGATGAATTCTTGGAATTGGTGAATAAATAGAGTAATTAGTATTGAGGTTATTATTACATTTAAAAGTATCTTTACTTCGAGTTAGTCTGGCAGGTACATTCATATATATGAATGCCAATAATTCAGATCTGTCAGTTAGAGATTTAATATTTTTTAATAAAAATTAGTTAAAATTCTTCTATCTGATAGTTTGAGAAGTCTGGTTTCGGTAGGTAAGTTATTATAATTTATAAATTCGATAGAAAAATTTATTTTAAAATTGATATACCCTTTTTTATTTTTTACTTCCGATTTTATGTCCGGGTTAAGTCTTACCCATAGAAAAAACTAAACCCTTCCACTCACTTTTCCACAAATGATCATCTAGTCAATCAACACTATGCAAGTGCATTATATAAGCAAAATAAATACAAAACAATACAAGAACAACACGTCAACTCACCAGAGATCAAATGGGAAAATAATTCACCGACTCCAGATATTTTCATATCAGAGGGTTCGGCTCGGTAGAACTCCTAACAGGGCCTATAAATCCTACTGATCCCTCAACATAAATATTTAAAAAATCTTTCGTTATCCTACATGTATTCAAAATGACCGACTTTTGTATCTTTATATATACATTTTTTGATAGATCTAATACGCCTAAATTTTGAATGAGAGAACTAGGAATAATGCCAGTAGCCGAAATAACGAATGGTAATATTTTTATAGTCTGAGAATGCCAAATTCGTTTTATTTCATTTCCTAAATCTGTGTATTTTATTATTTTTTCATTAACAGATTTTTGAATATTACAGAAATTTGGAATAGCGACATCAATGATATAAGTTATTTTTTTAAATTTTGTCATGTAAAACTATATCGGGTATATTATGACTAATCGTTCGGTCTGTTAGTATAGTTTTATCATAATATATTTTTAAAAATTCGTTTTCTAAAAATGAATTTGGTTCGTATTCATAATATTTTATTTTATTTTATTTTATTTATTTATTTATTCGAGACACAAACAGGATATTTATAAAAACATTAATTATGGTTTACAAGATAAAAAAGTACAATTATAAATATCCCTAGACTAATGTGTCTGCAGCATCACATTTGCACATTCACATAAGCAAACATGTAAAACAATATCAGTATTTATTATACAAAACATAAAACTTAATTACAAAGATTGAAGCACATAATAAGTAGAAAAATTTAAAGAGTACATATTAAAAAAAAATTCTAAACCACTAAACAAGTTTTTTATTTAATTTATTTTTCTTTTTTTTTTTTTAAGTACAGAAATCGTGGTATGATATGGTATTATATTACGGCAGTCAATCAAGTTATGTTTAATTACCAAACTTTGGTGAATTATTTTAAAAAATTGATTGTGCCTAAATGTATACTCGGATGGTGCTAATATAGAACATCCCGATATAATATGTTCTATAGTTTCCGGAAAAGCCAAACATTTTCTACACAAATCATCAATTTGATTTGTATTAAATGTATACTCGGATGGTGCTAATATAGAACATCCCGATATAATATGTTCTATAGCAAGGCTGCCCAACCTTTTTAACAGTTGGGCCAAATTGACGATTCGCTGATTCTCGTTCTGAGTAGCCTAAATAGCGATAAATCGCCTTCGTTGGCAACACTGGTGACCGCGCGCAAGCTGCATTGTTTGTTTTACCGCGGGCCCGCGACACTTTTTCAAATTGGCGGATTGGCGGGTTTTTTGAAAATAGTTCACGCGGGCCACTTATAATTCGTTCGCGGGCCACATTGTGGCCCGCGGGCCTGGGGTTGGGCAGCCTTGTTCTATAGTTTCCGGAAAAGCCAAACATTTAAGTATATAGTAGTATTATGCTTGGCTTAGTTGTTACTATTATTGAGGTGTGTTACTATAGCCTTCTTGTAATTGTAGGTCTTGGACTGTTTGGGTCGAGGCTGGGAGTTGGGCGGATACTCAACATTATGACAAGAATGTGAAGGTTTTATTTTTTTCTTTAAAAACAAAAAAAGAAACATAAATATCACCATCTACATTTTTTATTCCAGATGTGCTACTGTGTACACGGAGAGTAAGCCTTTTTTTTCCCAACACGCAACGTATACAAAATTGGTAAATATCTCTGTACACATAAATAATACGTAAATAGATAAAAAGGCAATAATCTGCAATTCTTGTATTTTATTGTATTGCCTATCTCCGGTATTATAAACAGACTTATAAGTTTAGTGTCATCTACAAACATATTTATGCTTTGATATCTCTATGACGAAATTTTCCTTTGTTCAAAGTTATCTTTTATCAGTATTCAAGACACAAAGTATTCTTAAACATGTCACGCCTCAACGGGTTAAGCACAAAGAAAACCATTATTTTAATCAGATTAATTTAGTCCCCAGACGCAAAATGTATATTTTGAGTTATGAGAGACATTTTTTGTTCGTTAAAGTTAAAAAGACCTTTTTTGAAAAATATGCGTTAAGTAAGGAGTTATTTTAAATTACGCTTGCTTTCGGGGGTTCAATAGTTATCTATGCGAGAACATGAGCTCCTGGTTTTTTGTTAACAAATTCAAAAGGCGGAATTACAAAAACGTGCTTTATCAGCCATATAAAAATATGAGATCCGTTTTACATTTTTCTTCAGAATTATGCTACTTTGCTGAACGATATTGCTTAGATTTTAAATGTCAGGGGGACTAAGCTATCTAGAATACTCAGTAAGCTCTTATGTAAAATGGATCTATTTGACGGGGGGGGGGGGGGTATAGATGAAATTTTAAAGTTATTTTTATATGTATTTCATTGATTTGTTTTTCAAGTTTCGAAGTGGAAGATATTCGCAAACACAACGCAATACCACAATGCTAAATACTGTAAGTTATGTAATAATTAAGTTAGGTACTATTTTGAGTGATCAAATCGGAATAGCTCATTCTCTGAGTCCTTTTATATCCTGAGTCCCGCTGACTCCGGGTTTCTGAAAATAATTCCTGATGCACAATGGGTGTTAGAAATAACTAATTAATTTTTTTCCGTCAAGTTAAAGTATTGAATTTTTTGATGTAAGCCCAAATGAATTTCGACAGTCGATACGTAATGTGTAATTTTTAAAGCCTTTTAAACCTTCTTCATGCATGTAATTGTAATTGTCTTGTAACACTTGTAATTGTCTTCCATTTGTTCTTTTTATATTATATGTATACTGTATAGTGTCATTGCTCATCATTTATATATGCTCTCTTTTCACTGACATCTTGTTTTTTTATTCGTGTAAAAGTATTATATTGTTAATGGACTGTGTCCGTAATGTCCGTACAATAAATTACTTTACAGTGGTCACTAATTTAAATGACAATTCCTACCAACTTGTTTTTCTAATAATCGCTTGGTAAGTATTTATTTCTGAGAAATGAACAGCATAAATGTTAAAATCTTGTGCATCCCCACCTTCGTCTTTCTCGTCTTTTTTTTTCACATTAACTCCACACAGGAGACCTTTAGGAAAATCTTTAGGAGTGCTGTTTGGCATTAAAAAATACCCCTTTATTGGGGATAACTTATTGAAGATTATAAATCTAATTTGAATAAGAAATTTCACACCCCGTTCGGCACAATCAACAAGCAAGTTGAAGAAACCTCTTTAAATTACTAGCCGCTCAGATTAATTCCAAAGATACTACGGGGTTCAGTTTTAGCTGTCAGTAATCCGCAGTAATCCAGTAGCAGCATTCGAGGTACGACGTACATACGGCAGAGGACTCGACGGGTTTGGTGAACGACTCGGGGACATGCGTGATTTCATTTATTTTTTTTAATGATTGGTTTTCTGCTTTGATATAAATATTGTTTCTAACGATGATTTATGGAACTGGCGCCCTTTTTGGAATAATTTAACACGATTCGTAATAGTTTCATCATACCTGACCTTACCTACAATATTTGATAAAACCGCCATGACTTGCATATTTTATTTATACGAAATAACCAACTAACATTTCTTAGAGATTAGTCACGCCAAGAGATTCTTTATATTATTACAGCCTCATTATGCCGGAGGAGTTATAAATTTTAATTTGATAATAGATAGACTCTTGTTATTAATTATGTTTTTGTTATATCTGCCTTACTTTATAGATTTAAGTGTTGGGAACTCTTTGTTAAAAATTAAATGGTTCTACTTATAATTGTGTTTATTTACGTTACAAATAATAGGTCTGGATTTAGCTACACTGTTTATTACACGAGGGTTGGTAATTCTCTGGTTCGAGAAGCTTGTTCCCTGTCAATCTCATCTCACAAGTAATTATTACACTCTACCGACATCTGTCGGACTATGGAGGAAGCTATATGATTAGCGCCATCTATAGCTTAAATACTCCACTTTATTACCATACATCACATCTTTAATTTGGTAGATTATAGTTAAACCTTTTCATATGCACTTTTTTATTGCCATATTGATTATGAAGTAATTATTTCACATTTAGATTAATAACATATAATGTTTCATTTAACACGCATCGTGGTAAAGATGGACGTGAAACAGACAGTCAATAATGATTTTTTTTAAATAAGTTAACTAGGCAAACGAACGGTTACACATATTTTCTTTAAAAAAATTACATAAAAAATCTTCTATCTAAAAATCACCTTTCACTGTGTTCGTACACGCTAATCTCCGAAACCGCCGAACCGATTTCAATAAAATGTTGGGATGTGAATGGTTGGTTCCAGCTTGAAATATAGGACAGTTTTTTACCCGATAAGTGGCGAGGTTGTCAAGATCTAAAAAAAACGTTTTTTTTTCAGATTTCTCCAAAACTATATTCAGCCAAAAATATACCAGCATTTTATTTTCCAAAGAGTATCTAGTGACAACCACTAACTTGTAATACTGATTTGATAATATCCGTTTCAAGAACCCTCCAAAACACGAAGACGGGAAAAAAAATATTCAATCAATAATAATAATAATACAGAAAATATCACATTCTAATAAAAATATCGAATATTCTCAGAACTCAAAAAAATCAAATCGAATGATTTATTACTTTCTAAAAACTGTGTTTTCCAATAAAGCTATCAAGCAGATTTTATTTTAAATCTCTCTCAAAAACGTCCGAAGTGTGCTCAAGTGTGATTCTCCAAAACCTTTATGAACAAGAGATTTTACATATAAAACAACCTCCTCAAGGTATATTTTCGGTAGCGAAGTCCTGTTTTCACTGAACTGTTTGGCATTTGTAAACTTGTTTTTAATTTCTCTTTCCGTTTCAGGATGGTGACCGTGTTGAAAACTGCTTTTTTATCCCGCCAGAGTTCGCATGATCGTGGATCTTTTGCCAGCTGTCAAATTGGAATAATCATTACTATGAAGCTTATCTGCCTGAAGAAATTTAATAAAAGAATACTTATTGAGATGGTGACGTTTCTTTGGACAAATTGTATGATTCCTTATTTGATTTTTTTATTGGTACATAAAAAATATGGTTTTATAATTAAGTAGGTAGGTATTTAAGTACCTACTTATAAATCTTTCTTTTCAGATAATATTTTTTACACGACATGTGGAGTTAATAAGACACGTGAAGTCTACTGCTAATTATACAGGGTGTCCGGAAACTCGTAGTACAAGCGGGAAACTGGTGAATCTACATCACATTTGGAGTCGATTTTGTAGTATATTTTTTTTTATTTGAGCTTTCGTTATCGAGTAAATCGAGTTTGGAGTTGATTTTTTTTTTTTTTTTTTAATCAAATTCTTATAAATTATTACTGAAGATCAAAGTACCCAACTAATTAAAACTATTTGAAAGTAAAACAAATGAAGAAACTCGGATTTGAAGCATTATTTTGAAATCACCCTTCATTTAACCCGGTGTAATCATAAAATATTTCTGCTCTGCAGGGTTAAAACATCTGTTATTCAACCCTAAACACCAGAAAAAACTTTAACCCTAAAATAGCCGAAAAATATTTTTTTTGGTTTTTTTTTTTTTTTGAAAATGCTCAAATTAAAAAACTTTATGTTTTTTTGGGTTCCCCATGTGGTGTAGATTCTCCAGTTTCCCGCTTGTACTACGAGTTTCCGGACACCGTGTATTATCTTGCAAGTCCCAGTCTCAATTTAACGAAAAAACAGTCATATGTTTTTTTTTTTTTATATTATGTGCTTGTACTATGTTAATATAGAAAAAATTCAAAAATAATTTATTCAATTCAACGCGTATTTTTCCACATTCATACGCCGTTTTACGGGTATAGGTATGTTTAAAAGTTTTTTTTTAATATTCAAAAGTGCGTGTGCGAATTTTTTCGTGGCTATGTCATTTGGGTTCACGGGTAGTTCATTATATAGCGTAACTGTGTACTTATGTACGTATATGCGATTAAATCCACAAAGTAAACAAGCGATTAGAGTATTTTTAATATTTTAATAATATAGATGTCTTCGAGGTAACTAACTTATTTACTGGAATTATCGAAACCATTTTTTTTTAATTAGCTCCACACAGGAGGCCCTGAGAAATGAAAATCCCACAGGGCCTTTGTCATATTTCTTACCCACTCCTCATACCTTTGGAAAAGAAGGAGAGGTTATGGGAAGGAAAAGGTACGAGGAGTGGGTAAGAATCTGGGAATCAAAGTGTTCAGGAGTGACGGACGTATTAATCCATCTCTCCCGCTGCGATGCAAAAAAGATGGGTTGAGAGAGTCCGGCTGGAGAGGTCAAAAGGTCTCCCTCAACCAGTCTCTCCTGATTTGGCCCGCCATCCAGTAGGTGGATAAACGCATCCGCCTCCTAGACAAATTTCACCCCAAGAACCCGGGTGATAGCGATCCACTTTGGGTGACTAAATAGTTGCCGGGGCGGCGGTATCCATCCCTACCTTAAAAAGGTGTTGAAATCATTGTACTGCCATCATTTTAAGCGAAAAATGTTGCCTGTGAAACGATGGATGCAGACCCTAGCATAGGATGTAACGAATCGGAACGTTAAACCCCGGTATTCGTTACAATTATGTCGAAACGCGCTGAAAGATCAACATACACGGAGAAAAACGCCCTGAATGATCAACATACACGGAGAAAATGCCCCGAATTATCAACATACACGTAAAAAGACGCTCTGAACGACAACATACACGGAAAAAAATTAGTATGGCTTTATATTATTTATTGAAATCCTGTTAAAAACTTCATTGCAATCCATTTCCTAATAATTTCTTCAGAATATATCAGAACACGTGTTAATGCAGGTGTCCTGATAAATATTATTTTTTAATATCCAGAGTATAAATATACCATACACAATAACTACACAATAATAGTGACGAAATGTCACAATACACGTTTTCTGACATCCTAATAACATATTCATGATTTACCGACAGTTTGTTAAGAAACCTGTAAATTCATTCTTTAAAGCCTGCAGTACCGTTTTTAACAGGAAATTTACCAGATTTTTAATAAATTAGCAGTATTCTACAACAGTCAGTTTTTGCCGTGAAGCGATCAAAAGGATGCCAATAGGCTAACGGCTGGACATGATCCCGCTTTCAGCTCACGGCAGGCAGAGCCACGAGGAGGTCGGTACAGCGATCACCAGGAATCTAATCAACATGGCGCCACCGTTGAAACACGTCACGAGAAACACTTACACATACTTAGTCATAGTTTCAAACTTGGTTTTACCACCATAATTTTTTTTATTATTTACTTGATCGTTACGTTAAAATGATATGACGCCCTACGGAATCAATAATTACTTGAAATTTAATATTGATCTGATATATGATCTTTATGACATTTATCTAGATTGCTTAGCTGACAAAATCTCTTCAAAATTTATCTTTACCAATGATTAAGAATCTATAATTATTAACAGTCTATATTTTAGACTCTATAAAAATTAAGAGTCTATAATTTAGAGTCTATAATAATTAGGAGTCTACAATTTAGAGTGTATAATAGTTAAGAGTCTATATTTTAGACTCTATAATAATTAAGAGTCTATAATAGTTAAGAGTCTATATTTTAGACTCTATAATAATTAAGAGTCTATATTTTAGAGTCTATAATAGTTAAGAGTCTATTTTTTTACTCTATTATAATTAAGAGTATATAATTTCAATCCTATTTCTTGCTCCAAAAATATTCAATAATTTAACGTTAGAAATAAAATCAATAGCCAAATACGACAGTTTCAGGAAAGCGCTCGGGGATTTTTTGATGTGTGATTGTTATAGTGTTAGTAGCCTATTCCAAGTACTCAGATAGAGGTGGATATATTGTTTATATGCGTGAGGATGCGTCATATGGGTGTATGTATACATGTGTTGTTATATGTATATAGGTATGTCTGCTGCTATGTACACATGTGTGCTTGCATGCACACATATTAAAAATTATATATATAATTATGTACATTTTTACAATCTAATGATAATTTACTTCTTTCTCCTTTCTAATTTCTATCTTCTACTTTTTATTACAATTTTTCCAAAATTTTAGCTTCATCTATAGTTACTAATTTCATATGTTTACACTAGATTTCATATTTCATACAAAGTAATTACACTCAATTGGTCACCATGAAACAGGCAGCCGCCTAGTATGGTGATTCATTATATCTACTTTATGTAAATTTCAAAACAATGTAACATGTATTAAATAAATAAATAAATAAATATTTAGAGCAAACTATCTTTTGAGCTGTTAACTTTACAAATAACAGTTCATTTATATTTCATAATCTCAAGACTCATTTATTACACATAGGATTGTTATTCATGTTGCATATTTAATTACATGAATGCCCTAGGTCGTAATTATAGCTACATTTGACGCTCTCCGTGGTAAAGTTAATTGTATTTAAAAGTTACAAGGATTGAATCCGGCCTTTGCAGGAAACCGTGGCTGCGGACCACTCGACTACGTATAGATTCACTTTAATATCTATAAATCTACCAGGAGCAACCCAGGTTTCTTTAATACATTGTTCATCATATTATATTGTAATTAAATGACAACTTTATTTATTTTTAATCACTTCATTATAATTTATTATGAATCAGGTCAACTAGTTTGGATTATATCCCGACCTTCTTCGGGACAGTATTATTATAAACTAACATAAGTACAGACATTTACGTCAAACAGCATTGTAGATCATCATCAGATACCTTTATTGTCCGAAAAGCATTTCACCAACTTTCCTGAACGGCGAGCTTCTGAAAGCAACAGAAGAAACAAAGTATTTGGGGCATATCATCAACAGTGAGCTGATGGATGACGATGACATCGACTGGTAAAAACGAGAGATTTCGACTTTGTAACCTACTTGTAACATGGATATTGTTGTTCCTTATGTTATGTACTCATAAATCATTTTAAAAATGCAAACTTTGGGACATCGACTGGCGAAAACGAGAAATTTCAACTTTGCAGGCTACTTGTAACATGGATATTGTTCTTACTTATGTTTGTAATGTTTTTAACGTTCCTTTCGTCAAAAACAAAGGACAGAAGCCAGATAGATCTTCTTACCTCAATTCTTGTTAACGGATTAACATTTCGTTAGGTTTGATTTGACTACTTCTCACGGTTTATCAACCCTTCAATCTTAACGAATTAATATGTCACGTTGTGTCAATTTTTTGTTTCGACAGGGATTAATTCATTGAAGGATCCTTTTAATTGGTTGTGGTAACTTTGGTTCTTTTTAGATGAGGCGTGTTACATTCTGTATGGTTTGAAAATAAGACAATGACCGACTACCCTGATTTTAACTACCTTTTCCTACCTTGTTTGCTCGCCCAAACGTTTCCGGTTGCTGCAGTCAATAATGTGCTAATATAATGAGAAAATTAATTACAAGTACATGAAATTCGCTATAGACAATTCAATTCAAGATGCACAAAATTCTAAGTTAATGATTTGACTATGGATTGTTAGTTTTGTGAGTTATTTCTATGAATAGGTATTTTCGGGAATAGCTAGAGACAAAACATGTGTTGCTTTCGATTGGTCTCCGTCCAAATCCCATCCATCAACGTGACCAGCTCGAGAGCAGCCAAGTTGATGGTCCAATCCCAACACCTCCAGAAATGAATTGAATATCGCTCAGCGACAGATGAGATAATGACATGTTTTGCCTCCTGCCGGAGGGTGATGAAGGTGGAATGTGGGTCCTTGGTGGTAACTGTTGATGTTGATGTTGATGATGAATGATGAAGGTTCATCTTATACCGTTAGGTACAAGGGGCTGCTCCGGTCCGGTGGCATGATAGCCTGGTGTCAGGAACCATTTGGGCCACGTGGGTAGCGCGAGGTTTAGGTCGCGTCAACCTCCCCCAAATCGATGATGAGTTGAGCTTCGCCAGCATGCCGAAAATTAGGAGTCCACTCTACTAACCTCAAACATAAACATATACTGAAGTGGTTTGCATCAGCAACGTCAGGAGTTCGGGAGTCCCGTGAACACCCCTCTGGTTTACGCTCGTAAGGATAATGATGAATTCAGCTTCAGTTTGTTCGACTTCGCCTCTGCAGTCACGCTACTCCAAATAGCTCCTGGCTCCAGCCTATACAGCTTCTCGTTCCAGTAGAGGTAATGACACATATTTATCATATGTACAATACAGAACATACTTCAAGTCTTTCGTCCACACTCAAAATAGTCATGTCAATATTTAATTTGGATGAGGGCGTCCATCCGACATAACGAATGTTTCCTAGACGGGAGATTTTACCCCACTTCAAAGTCATGGTCATTCGCTCTATCGTTTGTTACCCTCCGTTCGCTTCAAATATCAAAGAATGGTAGAAATTGATATCCTCGACTTCCGGCGCTAAGGATCAGGGATACTGGAATCATCAGGTCGTGAATCTGAAATCATCCGATCTCCGTCAGCTCAAACGGTTTCAGTCGGAGTCAATTTCCAACCTAATTCTGGATGACTTCTCCTCCTATAGTGGGGTAAGTACTTATTGAATTTGACAGGAAGGACGTCAGAAAGCGCCGAAACAACTTCATATTCGTCACGATCCCTTCGTTCTGTCAGCGAGAAAATCCTCCTCACACGCCAGCCAAGAATAGCATAGCCCTTATCCGCTTTGTTCCTTCGTCTACCAGCTAACTCAAGTAGGAAAGCCCATTAGCAATTTTCGTTCCCTTCGATCTGAACTCAGTGAAAGCGTCCTCTCACCAGCTGAAAATACTCGAAACAGGGGTCTATTTCGGGTGACTATCTAAGGCTGGTCCGCCAACACCTTCGACAGAAACCGGTGCTTTTACGGGAATAACTCAACCACACCAATAGCAGGGGAAAAAGCCGGCGCTGCTATACTAAAATAGACGTTATCTCGGCATCCAGGGTTATCGACTTTGCTAACACAAAAGTCCCTATTAGGCAAGCCAAATTACAAATTTCGTTCCCTTCGCTTTTGTCGCTTTGGTAAGATAGGACAGCCTACGGAAAATTCGTATACTTCGTCCCCGTCAAACCTATGAAAATTAAAATCTCGCTTGATAGAATAGGAATGCCAGACAGATGCACTCTCTCGGCGACTAGCCTCGATCCGCTGCGTTATTCCGATTCAAAAATGAATTAAAAGAGTGATGTTTGAATAAATTATATTTAATTAAATATATTTTATGAATTCCGTATAGAATAAGTTGAATTCCCAAGGAGGATACGACAACTCATTTTCAAATAACAGGCATTGAAGCATTTAATTTACCGTTCTATCCGTTACTATAAAAACACTGCATAAATACAATGGTTTGTGTTCTATAAATTTTGGCGCTAAATATAACTACTGGAGAATTATTAAATCATTTTTAAATTGCATAAAATAGTCTAACTCATAAACAATGTCTATTGTTGGATGATCTAAAGCGGTTTCAGGGTAACCGTTCTTCGTCCCTTTTTTAATGGCCAGGTCTCGTAATTTATGACCTCCTTTGCTAACGGGTACCTATAGTGCTCAAGTTAAATACCCTTACTTCAAAATACAATTGGATTATTTGGTTTACATTAAGGAAATAAGTGTTAATAATTAGATTATAATAGACTTACCGATACATCTTAGTGTCAACAATCCAAATAATTATAAAAAAAACAAACACAGTCACATGCAGAAAACTCATGCTGTTAGAAAACCGCACCTTCTACACTAAATGATTTTAGCCGTGTTCGCGTCCCGACGATTAATTCTTGTTGACGCGCTTCCTAGTTTTTACTAACTCGACTATCTTAAAACGCTGACCGATCCTGATTATTCCTGACCGTCTCCCAGACCTTGAAACTCTGACCCCCTTGACTTTATTTCCCGCCTCCCAACGTTTTCAAAACCTGACTCTCTTGAACCGCTTTTTTCACCCTCGACTATCGACTTTCTTCTTCCGTTCTTCAACGCTAACTGTCTTGAACCGCTTTTTCTAACCACGACTATCGACTTCCTCCTTCCGATCTTCAACGCTAACTGTCTTGAACCGCTTTTTCTAACCACGACTATCGACTTCCTCCTTCCGATCTTCAACGCTAACTGTCTTGAACCGCTTTTTCTAACCACGACTATCGACTTCCTCCTTCCGATCTTCAACGCTAACTGTCTTGAACCGCTTTTTCTAACCACGACTATCGACTTCCTCCTTCCGATCTTCAACGCTAACTGTCTTGACCGTCTCCCCGCGCTTTCAAATCCAGACTCCCCCTTCTCAAACCAACCCCCCAAATCACCATATGCGATTTCTAATTTATGTTCTTTTGAATTCTGAATGCTTTTTGTTTTCAAAAGACAGAAATGCACTAAAGGAACACATCAATTATGGCCCTAGAACCTGTCACATTAATTTTAAATCGTTTCAAAACCAATAAATTGTTACTTCTCCAGTAAAATGTCTAATTCTTCGTTCAAAGGATGAAACTTGACTACCCCCAGTCCAGTGGCGTGTTGGCCCACCAGCATTTTAGCTCGGCTTACTATTATCAACCACCATCACGGAGGTCTCTGCCGATACAGTGCATGTTCCTATTTTTTTTTCTCTACCCTAATAAATCTAAACACTTGTTTTAAAATCAGTTGTCCAACATCTGGTAATCTCCTATGTCGTGAGACCAACTGAAAATTTCTTTCCCACCATAATAAATCAACAATAAAAAAAATTTATCCCAGGGCGAGTCCATCACATGTTATGTAAATCATTTTAAACATGCGAACTTTGGACATCGACTGTCAAAAACGAGAGATTGCGACTTTGCAGCCTACTTGTAATATGAATATAATTATTCCTTATGTTATTTAAATCAAACATGCAAACTTTGGGACATCGACTGGCAAAAACGAGAAATTTCGACATTGCAGCCTACTTGAAACATGAATATTGTTGTACCTTATGTTATGTAAATCATTTTAAATATGCGAACTTTGGGACATCGACTGGCGAAAACGAGAGATTTTGACTTTGTAGGCTACTTGTAACATGAATAATGTTATTCCTCCACGTCATACGGGGGCTCGATGTTAACAAAGCTAGTGGACCTGATGGAATACCTGCCCTGGTATTGCAGAGGTGTGCTGCGGAAATAGTTCCAGTTTTGACAAAGCTCTTCAAAATGTCCCTGAAGTGTGGCACTGTGCCCTCTGGTTGGAAAAAAGCGGTAATTCACCCTATTCCCAAGAAAGGTGACCGCTCCAACCCGGCCAACTACCGCCCCATAGCGATCACATCAGTTCTGTCCAAAGTGATGGAACGTGTGATCAACGACAAACTGCTCACATACCTCGAGAAGAACAAAATCATCAACGACCGTCAATACGGATTCCGGCGGAACCGCTCGTGCGGTGATCTTCTCGCGTATGTGACGCATGTTTGGGGGCGGTGCCTGGAACGTCATGGTGAGACCCAAACGGTCGCACTAGACATATCCAAGGCCTTTGACCGGGTCTGGCACCGAGGACTTGTCAACAAATTGCATTCTTACGGACTTCCCGCATCCCTGTGTACGTGGATTGCTGACTTTTTAAGGGATAGGTCGATTCAGGCGGTTGCTGACGGTTTCACCTCTTCCTCGCACTCTATAAATGCTGGCGTCCCACAGGGATCGGTTCTGTCTCCGACTTTGTTTTTGTTGCACATCAATGACCTTTTGACATGTGCACCGATTCATTGTTACGCGGATGACAGTACAGTTCATGATAGCTTTTTGTTTGACAAGCCCCCAAAGGGCACACAAACTCCAACGGCTCGGAGGGCTTTGAAGCAGAGAATGGACGGTTATCTCGAGAGTATTTCCTCCTGGGGTAAAAATAATCTCGTCGAATTTAATGTTTCAAAGACCCAATCCTGTCTGATTACGTCTAAAAGGGATCCAAATGATAATCTAGTCTCCTTCAACGGAAGCAATCTTCCGAACAGGCCTTCCATTGATATGCTTGGTGTAACTATAAGTGACCAGCTCAGGTACGGGGGCTCCATCGAAGCCAGAGTAAAGTTGGCCTCTCAGAAGCTGGGCGTACTGTACAGGGCCCGCAGATACTTTAATAGTACACAACTGCTCACCCTGTACAAATCGCAAGTGCGCCCTACGGTCGAATTTGGCAGCCATCTCTGGTCTGGAGCCCCTAAATACCTGAAAAAAACCCTTGACTCTGTGCAGAAACGGGCGGTCCGTTTGATAGATTCCCCAATCTTAACAAACGGACTGCAATCTTTAGAGCAAAGGCGTCAGGTAGGTATGCTGTCCTTGTTCTATCGGTATTACAATGGAAGATGCTCTGAGGAACTAGCGTCATTGATCCCTTCGGCACCGGTGCGTAGTCGGGATACACGCCAAACGCGCGCCCAACATTTGTACACAGTTGACACTTGTCACATGAGAACGGGTCGCTTCTACGATTCGTTCTTAAGTTCAACAGCTCGGCTGTGGAACGAACTGCCGGCCTCTGTGTTTCCTCCCTCCTACAACATGGGACTCTTCAAGACCCATGTTCACTCCTTCCTCTCCACAAAAAGACCCTCCACACAGCATCCCCAAAGATGACATAGGCCCTGAGGGAAATTATTTTCTTCAGGGCCTCCTGTGTGGAGTAAATATAAAAAAAAAAATGTAAATCATTTTAAACATTCGAACTGTGGGCCAACTTTAGGAAAAGCACCATGGAAAGGGCTTCGCGTACATTTCTTCAACGCCTACCAAGTAATTTTTGGCCTTTCCATGTTAACGGAGCGACAAGTTCCTCGTTTTGCAACCCTACCTAAAACCTGAGAGGCAGGCTCAAGAGAAAAGATACACAACTCCGGAAATGTCCTCATTACAGAATCCCGCCAGAGTCCGGATTCCAGCATCGAAGAACACTGGAGAAATTATTGGCCCCATCAATCTCGAATAATGCTACAGACCATTAACGTCTATTTTTTTCAACATATACATATTTTATTTTTACATGCATGAATATACTTGAGAGTTTTGGGATTGATCTAAATTCCCAACTATTCGAAATAAAATCTATTTATAGTTAAAATAAAGAGAAAGAACGCTTAATATTATAGAGAAGGGCAGAACATCAGATGGTGAATGATGGAAGGTTTCACGGGAAGAAAGGGAGAGACTTTGAACGAGAATTGGACCTTTGGTTAATTCTTTTTTTTGTAAAATATTAGACAATCATTGTTTTCACTGGATTTCCAGAAATTATAATAAAGTTGTCAAAAGAGAAACTTTTCATTTAATTATAATGTCAAGCCACAGAGTTTTTTCTTTGAGTTTTCTTCGATAATATTATGATGTCCTGAAGAAGTGCTGATATCTTTCTCGGTCTGTTTGCTCTACTCGTATATCTCCCAACCACTTCAGCAACCTTAATAGTTTTTCACATTCACTTATGTATTGCATTACTTTATGGTTTCATCCTTCTTAGAGGCAAAAACAAATATTTCCTCTCCTCCGGCCGCCGAGAGATTTTATAAAATAATTTTCTTAGATTTTATTTATCTTCGCACAACGGAATTTGTGCACAAACAATTCCCAATACACTGAGAATGGCCGCCGCACGCGCCCGTAGAAAAGTTGGCATGAATAGATTCAAGCTCGCCGTAAAACAGTGATCGCTCATTCGTAAAAAGACCGGACTCAATGGAACGCCGATAGAATTATTGATGATACGAGTACTTTGATTATAGAAATGCGAAGGTACAGAAAACAGTTGAGTTAAGTATTCACACTCGTTTAGAAATGTGCACCCGGACAAAATTTACTGATATGAAATATTGTTAATTTATTAAAAATCTTTTCAAATTATTCGTTTTACGAGGCCTATATCGAATGATTTGTCAAATTTCATAATAAACTCTCAGTAGAGCACGAATATGTTATGAGGAAGTCGGAACATGTATTCTTAAAAATAATAATATTTTTTATAATTATTATCATAATTATTCAGACAAGGCCATCTGCGTGAACACGTGTTCAGATATATTCTGAATGACTAATATTTTATTTTATTCAGTCACATTTTTAACAGTATTTTGATGAGAGAGCCGTACTTTTTTTCTCTATGCACCAGTTAATATTCCAGAGAACGGCAATAATTCCCGAAGCAATGCAAAGTTAATATTTCAGAGAACGGCAATAATTCCGGACGCAATGCAAAGTTAATATTCAGAGAAAAGCAATAATTCCCGACCTAATGCAAAGTTAATATTCCAGAGAACAGCAATAATTCCCGATCTAATGCAAAGTTAACATTCCAGAGAACGGCAATAATTCCCGATCTAATGCAAAGTTAATATTCCAGAGAACGGCAATAATTCCCGATCTAATGCAAAGTTAATAGGTATTCCAGAGAACGGCAATAATTCCCGACATAATGCAATATTCGCTAAAGCTGGAAATTGGTTTTTTAACTAAGAAATTTACTTAAAAAAAGTCATTTATTTATAATTACCGGCATAAGTGCCATTAACATACATGAAACTTATTGATAGTCATAGTACAATATGGAAAGAAAGGAAAAAATATAAGATTAAATAAGTTAACAAGAAAAAAGAATACACATTAGTACAAAGTTATTTAAAAAAAATTATGAAACAAAAACCAAACACCTGTTATGCAGTAACCTCAGTAATATAAGCACTTCTAAAATGTTTAATCGGTACAGATTTATGTTTCGATAGAGGCAGTGGTGTGTAATATATTTATAACAGAACTGTAGCCTGAAATTGTAGTATTATTACTTCAATTATACATACTAAAAAACCTTAATCTAATGGTAGGAATATGAAAGTGAATCATCAATAATACATCAGTGCTATCCAATGTGACGAAGAATTAAGGTTCAATTTGATTTTTTTATCTCCAAAACTGACGATTTCAATATGAACTTGGCTAAAATGTACAATCGTGTCTTATGATATCCCACGATACACAACTCAGTACATGCCTTAAAGCGAAGCTTAATGCTAAATCACTATTCTGATTAATCTTTATAACGAATCGGTGTATATTATAAATACCAAAAAATATGCTTTAGATAAATTGAAAATTTTCCTATCGTTTCGCTTAAGTAGAATACAAATAAAAAATAAAGTACTCAATAAAAAATATAAACGTAAGCTACTAAAAAAAACTATTTTCAATAGAATTGTATGAACGCGTAAAATAACAACTTTAAAAAAATACAGTATAATATGTAGCTAAGATTTTTTGTGATAATTTCACTTGATTAAATTTTTTGCTTTCTTATAAAATTATTTACAAATAAATAAAAACCAGATTTGTGCTTGAAGTCGAACATTTCTAGAATCCGTTTTTCAAGCGATTTTAATGAATATTAGCTACAATATAAGGTATACCAAGAATATACACATTTATTTGCGTGTATATTTTGAATCTCCAAAAATTGCAAAATGGCGACTTCAGCAGGAAGTGTACGCACCCAGCGAGGCTCACATGATCACACAATGTTTTATCAAAAAACAATGCTAAAAATCAATAAAATTTTCTCTATAACTTCATCATCGGTTTCGAAACTCAGGGTAGAGTTTTTTCGTCGGTTCCTGAACACAATACGGTTTGAATGATTGATGTATTTCATTAAATCGACATTATAGTAATCAATTTAACAATTGGGACATAGTGGAATTGTATAACAAAGTTTAGAAAGTCGACACTTTAATTACTTATCATATTTATATTCAAATATCGACTATAAATTGGGACATAGTGGAATTTATAACATTTGAAGAAACTGTTCACTTTAATTACTTATCATATTTATAGTCAAATATCAACTTTAAATTGGAACCAAGAATATACACATTTTTGGCTTGTTCTGGCTTCCTCTTTATTCGAATGGCAGTGCTCCAGTACTTGTATGTATCTTTCCATCACGCGCTTATCGGCCGGCCTCGAATACAAACATTTTGATTGCTTATATCTTCGGTAGTATTCGATATTTTCCAAAAATTCTAATAGTTCTGTCTTTAGCATACTCTATTTATTATGACACGTTTATTATTTTTTGTATTTAATTAGTTAAGTTTGAGGATTTCACGATTTAAATGAAAATCGAGCGCAATATTTAAAAAATAAATTCCAGAAAATTTACCCATCCCTACACTCAATTATCGAAGTTTTTCGATGCTGGTTCGCCCCTCCACACGACTTCACAATAATAAATGAATTCTTGTAAAAGTATTAAGGATTCTAAGATTTAATCGTGTCTAAAGTTGAACACGGAAATCAAAACAAAAATGTTTTAGGGGGATGTTTATGTAGCAACATCGCAATTCGTTTTTTAGCAATTGTATTGTATTTTATTTGCTCAGGTATTAAATTGAATCATACATGTGTATTTTTTCTTGACTTTTGTAGTTTGGGCTATGCATGGCCTGATATTCAGAATTCCTAAATATCATTATATTTATTCACGCTTGATTCGAACGCAGCTTTTCCAATTACTTTGTAATAATAACGCTTAAAGTTTATCTTTTTTTACCTGTTGTGAAAAATATGTAAATAAAATATGTTAAATATGGGTGTGAGAACCATTTATTGGATAACCAACACCTTTGCCTTAAGTCACCCTAAGTAGGTCGTTACGTTTGGTAAGTTAGCAGGGGTGCCCGGGTGCATGGAATGAGACGTGTATTAGCGGCGGATGCGTTTGCCCATCAACTGCGTGGCGGGCCAGATCGGGAGAGACTGGTTGAGGGAGATCTTTTGACCTCTCCAATAGATTCTCGGAACATCGTCTTGCACCGTAGTGTGAGTGGTGAATTCATACGTCTATCACTCCTGGACACACTGACCCTAGATTAACCTAACCCATCCCTTACACCTTTTCCTTCCCAGAACTTCCACTCTTTCCTTTCCAAAAAAAACCCTCCAATAGTATCCCCAAAGATGACATAGGCCCTGAGGAGAATTATTTTCCTCAGGGCCTCCTGTGTGAAGCTAATGTAAAAAAAAACACAAAAACATCAAAACTAAACTCCTCAAAACAACACACACGTACTTTGTCAATTCATTATAGAGTACGGTTTCATTGCTTGAAGAGGAGCAACAAACTCAGCTTTCAGTACATGAAAATTGCTCAGAATACAATCTTAAAGGTAATACTTAAAAAATCATAGAATAACTGATACTGACAAAATGTTAAACATGTTTACGACATTTATGTATGCCAAATATGCATAAAAACTGACATTAATAGACCACTTAGACGAGCGTACACAGATAACACAAAAAAACTCCGTCGATAAGCACAAGCTTTGGACAAAGACACCAACAATTCAATTCGAATTCAACAATCTTACACGCGATGAGGGAAACAAAAAACATTTAACAAACAAAATAAAGATATGGATTATAGAACAAAAAAAGCATAAAAAATATCTTAAAAGAATAAAAAATATACATAGTTAACATATAATACAATAATTACACACGTATTGTCTAAAATATGCATATTACACATATAATACAATATTTATACACGTATTGTCTAAAATATGCATATTACACATATAATACAATAATTATACATGTATTGTCTAAAATACGAATAGTACACATATAATAAAATAATTACACACGTATTGTCTAAAATAAGCATAGTACACAATCGTGACAATAATTACACACGCAGTGCCTAATATGCATAGTACACATATAATACACAACCGCGACAATAATTACACACGTATTGCCTAGCTTCTAATTACCAACTATATATTACTTTATGTTAATTGATTTTATTTAAGTTTATTTAATTCATTTTCATTACAGTCCATTTTATTTGCATGCATATTTTGAATCTCCAAAAATTGCAAAATGGGGACTTCAGCAGGAAGTGTACGCACCCTGTGAGGCTCACATTATCACATAATGTTTTATAAGAAAACAATGCTAATTATCCATAAATCAACAATAAAATTTCCTCTATAACTTCATCATCGGTTTTGAAACTCAGGGTAGAGTTTTTTCGTCGGTTCCTGAACACAATACGGTTTGAATGATTGATGTATTTCATTAAATCGACATTATAGTAATCAATTTAACAATTGGGACATAGTGGATTTTTGTAACAATTTTAGAAACTACACACTTTAATTACTTATCACATGTTAAGTCAAATATCAACTTTTAATTGGGACAAATGGAATTTATAACATTTGAAGAAACTGGACACTTTAATTACTTTACATATTTATATCAACTTCAAATTGGGACATAGTGGAATTTCTTTAAATTTTCCATGGACATTTGAATTTATGGACACTTAAATTACTTATCATATTTATAGTCAAATATCAACTTTAAATTGGGACATAGTGGAATTTATAACATTTTAAGAAACTGGACACTTAAATTACTTATCATATTTATAGTCAAATATCAATTTTAAATTGGGACAAAGTCGAATTTCTAACAATTTAAGATAATGGACAATTGAATAACTTATCATATTTATAATCAAATATCAACTTTAAGTTGGGACATAGTGTAATTTATAAAATTTTCAAAAAACTGGACATTTGAAAAATTTATCATATTTATAGTCAAATATCAACTCTAAAAACATTCTAAAATATACCTAAGCTATGATTTAAACTAACAAGTCCTTAATAGGTATGCATTTTTGTGAGGCTGTAAAATATGTATTGACATATTTAAAAACTTAAATATACGATTAATATAAAATAATGTTGAAAGCTATAAAAAAATCATTTTAATAAATTTCGTAAGTTCAATCACCAACTACTGTCATAAAAAAAAGATCAACACAAAAAAAATTACCCTTTTCAAGAATTTTTTTTAATACTGCAACATAAGTGCCATAATATCTAACACAAAACCAAAACTGGATTTAGTGTTAAAGATAATATGAAGCTCTATAAATTATTCACGTCAACCAGAATAAATTGCAATTCGCACCACTATTATTTGAAATTCCCCTACATTTTCTCTGCCCATTACGAATTTACCGGTAACTCAAGTCCATTTATTCTGGTATCCGAAACCTCGATTCACCTTTACCAAATCCACTCGTTCAGCAGCCTTATAATTTGAATTTTTATTTTTCAATTCTTGTGACTTGAGCTTTATTCGAATGCTAAGTATTTTTCGATATTTTGTAATTTTGCTCCCTACAACCATCCGCTTCGGTTTTGTTATGTAGATACGAAAGCATTAACCGAGAACATTGGCATGTAAATACAAGGTGATACCTCGCATCTGTAATAAGTATAAATTATCAAAATTATAACAATTATCTAATAATTCTCTAAATAGTATAAAATAAAGTCTTTATCCACGTTTCTCTGTTTGTGCGAGTAGTTCTTCTAAACTACGCAACGGATATTTATAGGGTTTTCACTATCATTTTTAAATTTCTTCCAGAAGGTTTATATATATAATACATGCATATTGTATTTATAGAAAGTCGATGTTTTATAATCAAGTCCTAATGAGATACATCGAAATATTTTAGAACGGAATTGTATATCTTAAAAAGGCCTACAAAAACATTCAATGTTGCAGTGTGTAGCAACACTGAACAGGCGGTTCGGAACTGCTCGGGAAGGTCGAGCACTTCCGAACCGGTCGCGTAAACTACGGGCGCTGGCGGTAGCGCCAGACGGAAAACCACCCCGATAGCGAACACACGTTATCAACCCACAATTGTACAGCTCGGTTGTAAATAGCATTTATCGTAATAAATCTGTAAAAGAACCATCAGAGTTTCAATCATCTAACGAGCCTTGAGCTTCAATATAAAGTGTAGTAAACACAATAAACACCACAAATGTGATATATGTCTATATTCTAAGGATAAACCCCAGCAACGGCGGGTAAATGTCAGCTAGTCTTTAAATAGTATAAAGCAGTCGGTATCCGCGTATGTCAGATTTTGATAGGGTTTTCACTATCATTTAGAGATTTTTTTCCGGGAGTTTTATAAACAATACATGCATATTATATTTATAGAATGTTGAGAAAAGTTTCCGAGCAACGCTGAGTACACGACTGCTAGTAATATATAAAAATTCTGCTTGCTTATGTTTGTGTTCACAAAACTCGAAAATTAGTAGACCGATATTATTAGTTGCAGAAGTGTTAAGATAGTGGTTTGGTGAAAGAAGTTGGGGACGCACTAGGAATACTTACGCGGGTCCACTAGTATGTATAATTCACTAGTGGGCCCGGGCAAACGTTGTCCTGCCACAGATTGCCTTTTATGTATATCTGTATTGCGTATATAGAGAAAATACAAGACTCAAACAGCGTTGCATTCTCAGGGAAACGTTTAAATCAGCACTGAAAATGAAACGATTTTTGAGTGCGTTGTTTTCTCTGAACGCATAGTACAGATTTCAAAATATTTGTTCACACAGCCATCTATTGAAAGCTCTCACTTCGTAAAAATGTATAAGAACCCTTTTTTCTTTAAAAAATGTTAAAATCGCATTAAAAAATATTAATGGAGGGGTGTAGGGAAGTAAAAACATTTGGTTTTATTATGTATTTTTGGATGAGAAAACTGAAGAAGAAAAATAGCGCTACCTATCGGGTCCAAAAATATCCTTTATTTCAAGCTGGAACCAACAATACACATTCATCAAATTTCATTGAAATCGGTTGGTTGGTTTCGGAGATCAACGTGTACGAACACATTGAAACGTGATTTTTATACATTAAGATTATTCCTAATGAGTTTAATAAAACACAACATCATACATTAAAAGGAAGTTATTGTTTACATTTACACAATAATACGAATTTAAAAGGGAGTGCAATAAAGAGTGTACATAGATTTTAAAAGGGGGTTACAATGAAGAGTGTACAATTTACATAGAATTTAAAAGGGGTACAATGAAGAGCGTAAATAGATTTTAAAAAGGAGTACAATGAAAAGTGTGCATACAATTTAAAAGGGAGTACAGTGAAGAATGTACATAGATTTTAAAAGGGAGTACAATGAAGAGTATACATAGAATTTAAAAGGGAGTAAAATGAAGAGCGTACATAAATTTTAAAAGGGAGTACAATGAATAGAGTACATGGATTTTAAAAGGGGGTACCTACAATGAAAAGTGTACATAGATTTTAAAAGGGGTACAATGAAGAGTGTACATAGACTTTAGCAGTGAATTTAATGACGAGTGTACATAGATTTTAAAACAAGCAAGTCAGACCTAAAACTGTTAACTGAAAAATATTTCGTAAATACATTTATAACAACCCGTCGGCGGCTGAATTGACATCGCGTGTGCATCCCACCCAGGCGTAGTGTGTTCAATTTTTCGGCTGGCTAAGTCCCCTATCAAAACACTAGCGATATTTTCCGCTTACTGTGGTGGTAGTAGGAGATTTTCAAACATTTTAAGATTATTTGTAGCCCGGGGATGTTTGACTTTCTTTAAAAAAAAAAAAATACATATATAAAGAAATCATGGAGTTCCAAAGATAGATTGTGTCACTGGAAAATAAAGCTGTTGAGAAAATATTTTTTAAGAACTTTTGCGATTTTTTTGTTTGTTTGTTATTGGTTACAAGGTAATGTGTTATATCAGGCACATGCTATATAAATATTGTATTACTGTACGAAACAATATACTGTCCGTACAATAACTGTAGATACGAAGGTAGCTGGGTACACTTTTTAGCGTTTTCAGTCTTGGTAGATGTTGTAGAGCCTTTGTGGTGGAGTTTAATGTCACGATCAGAGAGGAATTTATTCCAGATCTGAACTGACGAAAGGAATTTATTACTGGCAAAAACTGAATTTACTACTGAATAAAACACTTGAAAATATTTCTTGAGACTTTGGAGACTTGGAGATGGTTTCTTCAGGAGAGAGGATTCTCTTTCAGAGGTAGTTGTTGAACTGACTTTGTATGGAATTCGGTTCTCTATTTATAGAACGTTTTCAAATCGAACCTTCTCGGAGGTGTTCTATCCTCTTTCGTGAAGAGTAAAGTGGTTAGGTATTTTTCCTCTCTGCAATTATCTTGTTGAGAGGAAAGTTATATTTTAATATGATACCTTTCACCAAGTCAGTTCAATCTACCAAAACCATCTCCCGCAGTCCCGTTTATTTATTTTATAAATAATTATACAAGTTTTCATATTGGGTTTGAAGTTAAATATCTTTGGTTTGAACATTTCCCAAAGGGTAACAAATATAGTTAGATATAATTATTCATGCAAATATATTAGTATATAATCATTTCTTGATGTTGATATTCATTTCGTAGTTATATCTTGCATCTTTTTCCCGTAAATCCAGTCTGATGATATCACAATTAATCACATTTGAATCTGTTATCAGTGTTTGATAAGAAAGTCAAGGTGATATGCCGTGCTGTGATTGGTTGGAGACGGCGGCCATCATGGAATTCCATCCGGGGAGTAGTGGAGGGGGTCCTACGTAAATACTGGGTAGCCCTCCTAGCCGTGGTCACTTCATGGGTTGGTGTGTCCGAGGGAGGTGCTGGATGATTATTTTCAGATGTTTTTCAGGTTCTGCTATTATATTCCTATGTAATTATCTTGATTAATCACATATAATACATCATTTGATTGAGTTATTTTGATGTAAAGTTTTCCAAATGTGTCGGCGACACGGTATCGAGCGGTTTCGGGGTTGAAGTGTTTTTGTGATTTTGGCGTAAATATGAATTCACTTGAAATATTCTGGAGGTCTGGATACGTATGATACAATTACTATTTACACCTTTAAGTACCTCATTGTCCAGAATGAAATGTAATTATTACGCCGAGTTAGTGGACATTTTCAGTTTATCACAAATGAAAATAATGTTTCTGGGGCAGTTCAAGTATGCATAAAAAAGAAGAAATAAAACCTTGTATTATACTCTGGTGTGGTGGGGTTATCTCGTACAGTAAAAAGTTCATGTTTTTAATTAATAAGAACATTCTGAGAACAAAACTTTTTGTATTTTTGGAAAACACGAAATATAAGCCTTAATTTTTTTCCTTCTCTAAACACGAGTTATTCTCAATTAGAGAGGTATTAATTAACAGCTTGGAACACATATTTGATGCTTTATACCTACATAACATTTTATGGATATTTTTAAATCTTAAGTCATGTTAAAAAATATTTTTATTATTTTTTATATGTGTTTTTATTTGTTTTTATACCCTGAATACATGATAATGGATAATAATTATTAAATATTATAACTGTTTATAATGTTGAAAAGCGTGTGACATCACTGTACATGCACGGCGGTACTGCAGCACTACGATTCTAATTATGAACTGTACTGAATCGTATCTCGTATGACCTTAAGGCTGGCCGCATACATACGTTTTTCGTATTTGATTTCCGAATTCGTTTTCCGTATTCGGACATCCGAATGCACGGAATCAGTAGAAAATACATTAACTGCCGCACACGTTCGTTTTAGTTCCGAACGGAACAAATTCCTTACGCACGTTCCGAATGCGAGCCGGCGCGTTCGGAGAAACCGAATGGAAAAAACCTAATGACGTCATGTGGAACGCAGCTATTGAATACAGTTTGTTTATGCCGACGCAAACGTACGGAAATTTCCGTTCGTAATTCAGTGTTGCCAACGGATCTTGACCTAATATCGCCGTTTCTCATACATAAGGTAGCGTAAAGTAGCAGAATTTGCTGTTAGGTGGGACATGTTTAAAATTGATGTTTTTACGTGAAAATTAAAATTTCGTGGTGGAGGGGGTGGCTAGAGAATTTTAAAAAAATAAAATTTGTCCCCAGAAAATAAAAAAAATTCATGGGGAGGGTGGCTAGAGAATTTCAAGAAAATATAAAATTTGTCCCCAGAAAAATAAATTTCATGGGGGGGGGGGGGGTGGCTAGAGAATTTCGATTGATGTTTTTGAAGTAGCTTAATTGGCGACCAGTCACCTTTTAGATTTTTTCGGCGCCGATTCTCGCTCTGAGTAGCCTAAATGGCGATATATCGACCTTGTTGGCAACACTGGTACTGACGTTTATACATTCCGAATGAAGAAAAACGAACGTTTGCGCTAGTCTCACGGAATTCCGAATACGGAAAACGAATTCGGAAATCGAATACGGAAAACGTATGTATGCGGCCAGCCTTAAACACCATTACGTAAGTTTTACCCAAGTTTTTGAGATATCATAAAATTAATTTTACTATCGTTATTAACTCTTCAAATATAATAGATTTTTATTACAAAATATGAGACAGCCTTTGTATAATATTAATATCATTTCATTAGATGCTAGCATAAAAGCCTGAAAAGAGCGTTAATAAATAAATAACTAGCAATTATTTCGACAAGAGTCAAATAATCTTCAAAGAAGTTTAATGTCAACGGTTCTGCGTTGCGTGGTCAGTTGATTAACTTAATGTCAACGGTTCTGCGTTGCGTCGTCAATTGATTAACTTAATGTCAACCGTTCTGCGTTGCGTAGTCAATTGATTAACTTAATGTCAACAGTTCTGCGTTGCGTAGTCAATTGATTATCTTATAGCAGGGAATAAGTTTACTTTGTTAAAATCGTCGTCATTGATTAAGTTTCTTAAAAATGTCCAGAATATTTTTAATTGAGAAATTAACTAATTTTACTAAGTTTTTAAATTTACCCAAAAAATTATCTCAGTGGATTAAAACTTTTATTTTTATTATTTGGTATTTGAAATCACACATGTTTATTTATTTATTTTATTTATTCATTTTCGGGAAATCGACAGTTTACATGTAATCAGTTTGTACATAAGTATTATATGGTAAAATAAAACCAATTATGGATTTCCTCCTTGTGACTTTAACCGAGACAGTATAATATTAATTAAAAAAAATATACAAAACAAATATTATATAAAACGAAAACTGTACAAAACAATACATTTATAGCCATGGAGAGGGGTTGTAGATATAAATCAAATCATAATAGAGATATTTATTTATTTTATTTTATTTATTTATACATTTTAGGAAAAGTTGACAGCAAATCTTTAATTATACAATGATACAATAATAAAATAGTTAATTATGCCAATTATGAACTTTCCACTGATGAATAGTTAATGGTAAGGTGTACAATGTCATAGAGATGTTCTCTTAAATTAATTTCTTCTTTAGTTAGAAAATATTAAAATAAAGGAGGGTGAGGGGAGAGGAGGGGGAAATATAGGATAAGGATGAAGGACGGGAATATATAGGAATTGAACTTCTAGTTTGAGTTTTGTTGATTATTGAGTTTTTGTTTTATGTCGCGTAAAGTAGAGTTAAAAATGTCAATATGGTAATAATTTAAGTTAAATGAATGTGTGGATCTGTAGATAAATGAGTTTTGTTTGGAATTGGTCTTACAATGAGGGAGATTAAAAGTAAGCGACTGTCTGCTGTTGCGATTGGGAACATGGAATAACAGGCGTTGAAGAAGATCAGGACTATCGATTAAATTGTGTGTAATTTTAAATAACATTACCAAATCTGCTATATTTTTTCGGAAAGTTAACGTCTGTATATTGAAGAACTTTGCAGAGTCTTCATTACTAATATGAGATCGAAAAGAGCGGAAATAAAGGTATCTTAGAAATCTATTTTGAACACTTTCAATTCTATTTTTATGTATTGCATAGCCTGGATTCCACACTTGTGATGCGTATTCAAGGATACTACGAACGTATGAGAAATACAGTGTTTTGAAGGTAGTAATATCTTTGAATTGTTTACAGGAACGGATTATGAAACCCAGCATAGAAGATGCGATAGTGACTACGTGGTCAATATGTTTATTGAAATTCAGTTTACTATCAAGTATAACCCCAAGGTCCTTAATTTCTGATTTGGTAGATAAAGGTTGATGATTAATTGAGTATTCGTGTATAAATATGTTTTTGTTTCTAGTAAAGCGTACGATGAAGCATTTGGATATATTTAATTCCAGACAATGGGCATTCACATACGCGTTTAAACGTTGTAAGTCCTTTTGCAGCTTGTGACAGTCTTCGATTGAGTTTATAGGTGAGAAGATTTTCATGTCATCTGCATATAGGATGTTCTGCAAGTATAAAAAGCAGTGGCCTATATCATTGATATAGATATTAAATAGTAATGGTCCTAACAGGCTGCCTTGAGGAACTCCCGATGTAACAGCAACAGAGTCGGATTTAAATCCAGCAACCACTACTATTTGACTACGGTTGGAGATATAAGAAGAGAGCCAACGATAAAGATTACCGTGAAACCAATCTTTAAAAGCTTGTTCAACAAGGTTGAGTGATCGACCTTGTCAAACGCCTTACTATAGTCGGTATAGACAGTGTCCACTTGTATTCTGTTATCCAATATAAACAATAGAGACATAAACATTATTCACAAACCATCAGAGAAATATATTATTTTATGTACCTTTTGTATATGGTAAGTTCGCAACTGAAAATATCAACCTTGGATAATACGCTATTGTAATTATTGCATAGTCTGTTCAGGCGAAAATTCTGCTTAGAGTTCGTTTTGCTTTGATCTACCCTGAACAGGACACAAGAGCGTGTTGTTCGAACATATAACCAATTGCTATTTCCAATAATTATTCCTGACCTTCCCGTCCTTGTAACCTTGTCACCAGGAGACGGGAAGTACCACCAATACAATTTTCGCAATGCCTCTGTAAACAGGTTATTAGGTTGCAATTCCGGTTTAAGTGCAATTACGCCGTGGAGAGTTTTTTACTTGCTGGCAAAAAAGGGAAAATTGAGAACACCAGGACCAAAGGTAGGACTTTCATTATTCTGGTGGTATCCTCTCATAGATCCATTTCGTTCCCCTTTGGATATTCTATATTTTAGGAAGAAACTCGAGTGCCGGAAATATTTCCGTTATATTTCCAAGAGTTATAGAAACAACACATATAAAATAATGATATTTCGCATCGTTTTTATCATTTTTACTGATATATACTTTCAGTATCGCCCTGATAAAAGACCACCATTCAAAATCAAAATTTTGCATGAAATGGCTTTGGCCTTGTTTGATGGCCAAATCTGAATAGCCAAGTACTTCCCCACCATCCTCTTCCCAACTCCTTTGCCTCCCGAATATCTTTATCCGAACAACATACTGCAATTGCAATAGCATCACTGGCACCAGGCGTTTGGGAGTAGTTGGAACTCTTGTACTATCCAATCCAAATTTCTAAGTCTTTATTATTTAATAAATATATTTGTTACGCGCCATTGAGGTGATTTTTCACGAAAACGGCGCTATATAAACTAGCCATTTATTATTATTATTATTATTACTATCCACTCTTCCTTATAAAGCGACAAAAAGCCATCAAAGCCAAAACCCTACGTTGAAAAAAAATAATGCAAGAGCTCACAGTCGAGAGTTCGTATTCTTGGGTGTTAGAAATGACAATCATAACTAGTTAATCCAGTATGATCTTGTATCGGATAGTGTGATCACATTTTACTGAACATGTCAACTTAACTTGTACAAGCTTCTTGGGATCATCTCCGACAGCTTGGACACTAATCACAAGTGTCAATCTCTCAGGATTAGGGACTTGAGAGGAGTTAACTCCTCAATTCAAAGTTACCGGCTAATACTTCAAAATAACCTAAAAGCACGGACTATTTCTTTTTATAGAAAGACATCGTCGATGGAGAAATTTATAAGTATCTTTCGACTGATCTAAGAATAGACGTTGGTTTAAAACAGCGTCAATGTTAATAATATGGAGTAAAGAATTAGATCTACATTGAACTTTGTGGCGGTACATACTAAAACTTCTTTTGGTCAAAGAAATTATTTATATCAGGCCACACTTATGTTTAATATTCTTCCAAATCATATTAAGTCTGCCAATTCCTTAGTAAGATTTTAAAATTTTTGGATTGACAGACGATTGTCTTAATATTTTTTCATCCTTTTCCTTTCTTAATTAATAAGATTTTATATAAGTCCCATTTGCTAAAAACTGAATGTCACCCTATCTGTCTTTATTATATACTTTGCTTCTTCTTTTGAATAATGATTAATAATTAGTTATGGTTCAAATATTGTTGCAATATACTGCCAAATTACCCATCTGGTAACACATATAATACTTATTTTTTCTTTAATTTTGTGTTTGAATGTAGAATTACTTTATGTTTGTGATTACTCTTCTGTTTGCTTCACTCAAATATAAATGTTTAATCTCGATATAGGCTTAGCCTAGTGAGGTTGATTTTTATGTGAAAAAAATTGTGTTTTATGTATAGTGAGATGCAATAAATAAATAAATAAAGACAGATGCGTCGGGTACCATCAAGGCCTCGGGGTTCAATATTCTACTAAGTAAGCAATACTTTCCATTTTGTTGATGGTAGTAACAGTTTTTGTACTATTAGGAGTTAGTCTTAGTTCCAGGAGGGATGTCATGTTACTGCTGATGGTTTATAAGCTTCTGAACGGTTTAGTATCATTACCAGACTTTCTGGTTAAAATAGCATTCTACGTTCCGGATAATTTCACGCAAGGCCGACAACACAAGCTTTTGATACTTCCTTGATGCAGAACTAACATATCAATGCTGATGCCCCTGGTAAGACTTACTAGATTAATTAACTGTCTAGCAGAATTTTTTTTATGTTTTCCGCGTGTCCTTCAACAACTCTTAGCACGAAGTATGCTTTAACTTTTAGTTAAAACTGCACGTAACCTTTCTTCGTACATTTCTACGTTCACTATATTTTTTTGTAATTTTCAATCGCTTTTGCAATGTATTTGATGTGTACTGTTTTTGCAAAATGAAATAAATAAATTATCAAATTTTTATGTGGAATCGGTAAACAAGCAGCCGTTTGGCAATTTTGCTGGACCACCTTTATTTTTACAAATCTTTACCTAATTACCATGTATTATTATTATATTGAATAAAAATAAATTAAATGTAAAACGTGAATGAGGTCCTCCTCGTAAATTAAGGCAAACAAATATTCATATTAAGGGAGTTTCATTATATTCTTAAAGCATTATTATCAATATCTTGGAAAATTTATGGCTCAACTCTGAAAAAAACTTGTAAAGGTAGGTTCTGTAAGAAACAATATTTTCAATACGCTACGTAGGACATATGAATCGATTTTTGTTAAAAGGAAAAAAAATCTGTTGTACTTAAATACAAATCTAGTAGGTTAAAAACTGCATTAAATTTATCATACTGTGATTACAAATCGATTCGTGGTAAGTAGCCTAGAGTGGTTGACACTCTCTGTAGCGAAAAATGTTGTTAAATGACAAGATTTGAAGAGTTAGGTACTTCTCAACCGTCCTCTTTGCCATCTTCTTCCTTTTCTTACCCCAATTGGGGATGCCATAGTCTCACTGGCTCCGGACAGTTCGAATAGTTGGGATACTTGGTATTAACATAGAAAAGAAAACTTTTCCTGCAACCTTCTTTGTGAATTTATTATTAAAGAACGAAGGAGGGCAAATCTCACTCATTCAAAATCAGTGCTCCAAGAGAACAGCCCCAAATATTTTCCCACCATTAATCATCAACTTTCTTGAACCAATACACGCGGATTCTTCAATACAGCCAGAAACACCACCGGCAACTTAGCAATTTACGCATTTTTAGAAATATCTGTAATAAATTGCAAAATAACGTGCGTCGGAGAAAATGGGATCGTGATTTACCGAGCCTCAAATTGCGTGCATTCTGGGAAATTAGGCGATCATTATGTGTTTATAACACTCTTCGCTCACGTTACTTACTTATAGCTTATTATTATTAAGGGTGTGAAATTAGGCAGTCCAGGCAAATTTATTTTATTATAATTCATTACAGATTCGCCCTGGTGAATGGATCACTATACAAGAAAATTAATTTGAAATGGATTAGAAATTCTCATTCTCAATATACGAAACATTGTTTAGAATTTTTGGTGTTGTTGTGAAGACTGGAACAAGAGTATCAGCAGTGGCGGCTCTTCAATGGGGGTCATTTGGTTAATGACCTCCAAAAAATATGCTGTAATATTATTAAATTTAAAAAAAAATGGATTTATCAAAATACCCGATTATTAATTTAGCTTAAAATGTTCATGCAGATTCGTACAGTAATCGCGGGTCGCAATGCCATCTAGCGTCCAAATGAGAAGCTATTTTAATTTCCAACCGTGGGTTACTTTAAAATTTGTCCCCCAACTATATCCTTTCTTTCTCTTTGCCATACAGACAAAAGAGGTAAACACTATCATGTCTGATGTATGCTTAGTATCATACAAAATTTATTTTAAAGGGAGTTTCGGACATGACCTCGGTGAGATAGAGAATCTGAAACCTAAGATTATTAAGGTATTGGAGGGAGATGAAAAAAAAATCAATCTAAAGTTTACATTGATCTCAATGAGTTGAATCTTGAATTTAGTTCGCACAATTATATTTATTACTGCTGACGTAATACGCATGGAATCATTTAAAATGTCAAATTCTGAGGATATCTTGAATATTGAAAGAAAACAAGTAAGTATTGAATCATAACAAACATATTCAAGTTTCTGTTACAGGAAATAAACATAGAGAGGAGGAACGATATTTTAAAAGTAAAAGTTATAATTTTTGTGAGTGGATTTGCGTGTTCTATAAAATTAACGTTTAGGAACTTTTGCTTTCATTGTTTACGTTTTAACTTTACTGATCAACATTGGACTGATATTGGAGTTACTGATTTAATAACATTATAATAGGAAAATATTTTTTTAAGGAATAAAGTGTAAATAATTAGATAAATAATTTTAAATTAAACAATTTTAAACCACCGGCTTCAGAATATGTGAGTACCAGCAAATTAACAAACATTGGCGTTTTTATAATATTAACTACGCATTAGCAATATGTGTTAACATTTTATATTCATTCTTTTTTTCGATTGACCTTCCACTTCTGGACCCCTAGAGCCTCAGTTTCAGACGTCTGAAGCCAGTAGAATATGACATCCACAATGGGGTATTTTCACCTTATTTTATTATTTAAAAAAGGAAGAAATAAATTAAAACAAGTATTTTTTAATTTATTTATTTAGGGAAGTCAAAATTTGTGGTTGTTTGAATTTTTTTATGAAAATCTAAAAAAAAAAAAACAGTCCATTAAATTTTTTACATGTTGACAATAGCGCCACCAATCTGGTCCAAAACTATCGAATATTTTAAGCTGGAACCAACCGTACATATTCACAAAATTTCATTGAATTCAGTTGGTCGGTTTCTGAGATTTTTATTATGTATTACTACTATATTAAGATAAGTCCTTTTCAAAATTGATTTATTGAGTATGTGAAGGAAATTTTGTAATTGCGATTTTCCTATAAAAAATATAAACAATACAACTGACTGTCCTTAATCAAAAAAAGAATTTAATTAACAAACACTGTAAAACAAATTAAAATCAAAATTCTTGCCTTATACGATTGTGTTCAACAAATTATAATAACATTATATATGACTTGATAAATTCTTTCTATCAAAAATATATTCATATCCCAACTAAACTAATGTACATATTGGTGTCATATATATACATTTATCATGTTATTTAATTATTACCATTTCTCAATATATTAATATAGAAACATTTGAAACTATTAACTGTAGCTTATTGTAAGTCATGGTACATTATGGCAATCGATCACTCAAAAGATTTTGCAAACTTGGCATAATATGCCATAAATCGATCCAGTGGTATAAAATATTATGAAAATCTCTTGTTGTAATTATTACACCTACGTGTGTTATTCCTATATTGTATAATTGTTAAATACATAGGGCCTTACAAATAGACGTGTTTCAAATTTTAGTCAACTAATAAACAACCATTATTGTATATTAAATGGTTGATAATTAGTTGTGTAAAATTTTTTAATACTTTTATTAGTAAGGGGGTGTATTCGTGTATTGAGGAAATCTATAATTACATTTAATTTAATTAAACCAACCATATTGTAAACTGTCGATTTTCCAAAAATAAAATAAATAAATGGAAAAGATAAAATAAATAAAAATGAATTAACTGTTGAAGTTTTGCTAAAATGAATTAAAGAGCCAGTGACGATATCAATCCGGGGCGTGACCGTCCCACTTTCTGTGATTTTTCAATAAATGTATCTTGCAGTATACAGGCAACTCGCATTGTAATATCACCATTTGGTCTCCAAAATAAAATCTGATGACGAATTTTCCTCTTTTTTTACTTTTACAATGTTGCAATAGTTGCTAAATATCCTAAATCGGGTAAACAAAAGTTCGGGCTTGTTTTCAAAATTTTATGTTTTGTTAAACCATTTTTTTATACACTTTTACAAATGTGTTATAATTTACCCACCTCACACAATTTTGTTTACACCAAGTTTGTTTAAGGATGAATATTAAGATCCCGCGCGGAAGTTCCACAATGGGGCAGCGCCGCAAACCTTCGCCTTACTTTGGTAAGCTTTATTTTTGCGCGCATGGTCTGGTTATTTCAATGTGGTCGCTCTTCGGTGGTCAATGTACGACTGATGTATCAGTTTATTCAAACTACTCTCGAACCCTCCTGGTGTCAAAGTATCATTATGTGGTTTGCCTCCAGCTCATCGAAATCATACCCACATTTCACGGTAGGGCAAGTCCATTAATGTGTATATCTATGGAATTAGCACATAATAATTACATTTCAATTTACTTTCGCATGCCGGGATTCTAACCTGCAATCCTTGGATTCGTAATCCGTGATGAGCCACAACAGAGACCGTCTTTCAACCTAAAAATAATGGAGTCACCAAAAATAATCAAATCTGGATAATTCTGAATTTTCCGAGCGGCATCCAAAGTCGAATGCTAGAAGGTTTCTGAAGAATAAGACGAATAATAATGGCGGCGATGATGAATTGTTATTTATTTATTTATTGTTATTTATTTAAAGTTTACCGTAACTTTAGCTTCTAGTTTTAAAAGTTTCGGCAGTTCTCTGCCAGTCTCTGTCCAAGTTTATTTGACTTCCCCGTCAGAATTCTACGAGTAACTTGGCCAAACTCATGCCTTTGCCATCAGAATAATTTACTCGCACGTCATGCATGTTATTAAATTGTTTCTCATAATATGACGTGCGATGTGCCCAGAAAAAACCTTTACACTCCGAAACATGAAAGTATCTTCAATATTACACATAGGTACATATGTAATTTGCCCACTTTCGCGGAACGCTTGCCCGTGTTATGGCAATATTCCATATCTATAGATACAGCATTAAGGCTTTACAGCGCTAATTCAATTCTACTTTTGGATTTGCATAGTATGAGCTTACTTATATTTGTTTGATGTGATTACTTACTTCTCAAGGAATTAACAATGGAACTGCATAAAAGAACAGAATGGAAGAACATTGCAACTTAAAATACATCATTCTGCTAGGATAACCACACAAATACGATTTTTTGCCATAGACGTCCTTCGTGGTCGAGGGGTAAGGCTCTCGACTAGCGAGCCGAAGGCTGTGGGTTCAAATCTCGGCGTGCGCATGTAAGTTTGATTTTATTAATTTGTGTTATTTTACAATTTATTAATTTAAAATAAAATATAATTGCGGCACGTTCCAGAGAGGAAGATATTTTCAGTATCGCCCTAGTGAAAGACCACCATTCAGAATTTAAACTTTGCTTTAAATGGCTTAAGCCATGTTTGTTGACTAGATAGATCTAAATAGCCAAGTACTTCCACACCTTCATCTTACCATCTCCTTCCCCTCCCCACTACTTTCATCCTCACAAAATAACTCCAATTGGGGATGCCATAGAATAAACTAGCTTCAGACGGTTGGGAGCAGTTGGGACTCTTGTGCCGTATTCACATAAAAAAGAACGCCGTTGACGTGCGGGAGACAGGATGTTTGAATTACAACGTATTGACTTCACGTGTGCTTTCCATGCCACGTGCACTTCGCGTGTCAATATGCTGTATCTTCACGAAGCTAAATTTTGAGATGAATGACTTTAATTTCTTCTCGCAAACTAATAATTGTAAAAGTTGGTGAAAAGTATGACTGAGAATTTATTTCAATTTAAAAAGGTAGAAAAATTCTAAATACAGGGTTTTCCAATAAGAGGTGTTATTTTGAATAGCCCGCTATTTCGGTAGATGTTACTTTTGAAGCTGTCATTTTTTTGACATTTGACAAGTAAAAACTACGCCATTAATAAAAATTGAACCATACATGCTTCAACAACGCATTGAAATTATTAAAATTCACTTGAGTTAATCAAATGCAAATCATCTCGAGTGATCAGGCCCATTTCCACCTCGGTGGCTTCGTCAACAAGCTAAATTGTCGCATCTGGGGCTCGAAAAACCCAAAAGTTATTGTTGAAAAGCCTCTCTATCTTCAAAATGTGACGTTTTGGTGCGGTTTATGGTCCGGCGGAGTCATTAGACCTTACTTATTCTAAAATGAGGCTGGAGCAACAGTTACGGTGAATGTATTGCGCTATCGAGAGATGATTAATGATTTTTTACGGCCGGAATTAGATAGTATTGATCTGGACAACGTTTAATTTCAACAAAACGGCGTTACGTGCCACACAAGCAACGAAACCATTGATCTTTTACGATTAAATATCAAAATAACACCTCTTATTGGAAAACCCTGTACATCAAGTATTTAACATTTTTAATGAACAGTCAATTTAACCTTTCACCAAATTTGAAATTGTTACTTAGATTGTGAGGAAAGTAACAAAATAGTAAAAAAAAGTCATTTATTATATCAAAAGTAGCTTTTTGGAGATACGGCATAATGCCAATACACGGGCGCACGGAACCAGACACTATTTATATATACTTTTAATTTATTGTTTTTTTTATGTAGCTACACTTACTTTGTTGATTTCTGTAAAAATTGATAAAAAATTATGCATTTGCAGAGCAAGAATAGAATTATGGGTGGAAAATTTAAGTAACCGGGTGCATAAATAGAATGCAGATATTCTCAGTATCGCCCTTGTGAAAACCACCATTCTAAAGGGAAACGTTGCTTGCGATGATTTTTAACCTAGTTTAGTTATCAGTTCTGAAAAGCTAAGAAGGTATTTCCCAAACATTAATTTATGTTTTTTGAGACCATTATGACATCCACAATAAATAGGGTAAGTTGTGAGGCTAAAAGTTTATGGGGAGGTGAAGGAGCTGCGAAAGAAAAGGTGAACCTGTCTATACAGATCTAGTCACTAAACACGGCTAAAGCCATTTCAAACAATGCTTCAATTTTAAATTATGATATTTCATCAGGGCGATACTGACAGTATCTACCATTAACGAACGTGTCGCCTGGATACTATAATATAATATTTTATTCGAATTAAACGTTATTTTTAACTCGACATCAGGATGTCGAGTTAAAATATACAGGATACGATAAATGACTACGATACAGGTATCGTAGTCGACTCTGCAGGTCAATTACCTAATTTTTTAAGAACATTCCCGGGTAATCTATTTAATCTGACAATATTTGAGAAACTTCTGCTATCATCATTAAAAACGGAATGATGGAGGACTCTTGAAGAGAAATTGAACCGGCGACTTGGTCTGGGGTGCATCTTCTCCCCCATCTTCTTCTCTTCCCCTATTCTTCCGCCTCACAACACACCTTAATAATAATTGAAAACGCCACAGACCACTTGATTGGCTCTGGGCACTTGTACTTTACGGTACTTGCATAGTAACAAAATGTTAGAGTAGATTCAGTAGAACAATAGAAGGTGTTTCCTCCAAAACCTTGGAGAATAATAAATACTATTTTCAAGCCCTAAAAGTATTCCCAAAAGTGTCCAAAAACTGTCCAGAAAACGTTCATAGGTCCCTGCAGACATTGGTCTATCAAAATGTTCAGAGTAGTCCGCCGGGTCAGTCCAGTTAAAATAATAATAATACGTGGTTAATTTTTAAAGCGACATTTTGTCAAATATCACCTCAGGGAAGCTTAACAAAACTAGAAAAGCCAGAAAATTATAGCTATACTAATTTACCATTAATGTACTGATCCTTTTTTTTTTTTTTTTACAGTATTACCGCACAAGAGTCCCAACTGCTCCCGTCTGGAGCCAGTGAGACTATGGCATCCCCAATTGGGGTATGTTGTGAGGCTGAGGGTATTGGGGAGGGGAGGGAGATGGGGAAGAGGAAGGTGGGGAAGTACCTGGCTATTCAGATCTGGTCACCAAACACGGCTAAAGCCATTTCAAGCAACGTTTCAATTCTGAATGGTGGTCTTACACCAGGGCGATACTGGTAGTATCTTCCACTCTGGAACGTGCCGCAAATATACTATATATTATTTTAATTAATTAATTGTGAAATAACACAAATCAATCAAATAAAATTTATTTGCGCACGCCGGGTTCGAACCCGCGACCTTCGGATCTGTAGTCAGAAGCGTATACCACTAGACCACGCCGGCCGTCAAGCCTTGGTTTTAATTAACCTTCGGTTCTGACGAGGCTTTTATTTATATTGACAAAAAGTACACAGTTTTGGGCTGTTTAGTTTAACTATGTTAAAGGGTAAAAAACGTTGACTTGAAAGCATATCGACGGTTTGACGTGGGTTCTACGCGAATCCATAAATTATCCTTTGTTTTGCCTTTAAACGATTTAGATGTAATTGAGTGCGAATAACAACAAAAGTAAGCTTTCCCTTCAAAAAAGCTCTCACGAATTTATGCCGACTTTTTAAACCATTAATTTCCTTAATTAAGTCTTTAACCCACAATAATGTAGTATTTACATTTTTAAACAAATATCACATCTTGCCAGCAGTTCAAGTGTGAGTACGGTCTAATACGCATGTTTTATTTCACACTTTTGGAAACTACTTTATTTTAGAAGGGTTCATATAAGTAGTTGTATTTTATGAAGCAGCAAAATTGATCAAACGTCAGAAGTTACGTTCTATTATAGTAGGTGTCTGCGGGCTCTGTAAAATACCCCTGGCCGCTGAAAGGTTAATTTAAATTTGACTTCGATGGAGCCCACGTTCCTTAGCTGGTCGCTGGAAGGTTAGGCCAAGCAAATCAATGGAAGGAAGATTGCTTCTGTTGAAAGAGACTATCTTGTCACTATCATCCTTTTTAGTCGATGTCAGACACTTAATTGGGTCTTTGAAATAATAAATTTGAATTGGTTATTCTTACCCAGAGAGTATACTTTTTCGAGACACCATCTAATTCGAAAGCAATTTAAAATATCCAATGGCTTTTTCTAATAATATCAATTCTTACTCGTGTCTGCAAGAAAAGGGATCTTGGCATATAGGTTAACCTACTCCTAAAAACAGCGATTCGTGACGATATTTCAATATCTCCATCTCGTGAATACTCTTCTGTGTTATCTTAACGATAACCTCCGATAACTTCTCTCGCGTGCCCGATATTATCTCACTAAAGCCAGGACCCAAAGCATTTCGACAGATCTGTCTCATTGATGTGTATTTTAAAGGATGGGTCCTTTCACTAAATTGACAGCACCTGAATGAAATACGGATCACTGATCAACTAGTGAAATCAGAACATATTTTCATACATTTCAATATCTCTCAAACGAGCCTATTTGCCATACAGGATTAATAGTTAGAGAACAGCGATTAATAATTTACTGGTAATAAAAATTTCAAAAGCTTTTTGGTTATTATCAAAGTCTGAAGCCTGAAAAGATGTGTTTTCTGTTTTTATCCAACACATTGAGACAATTCGTTATTTTCAGCGGTAAAATTACCAAATAAAACCATTTTCCGTAAAATTTTTAAAATCAAAAAAATGGCACCGTTCCAAAAATCGAGACGTTTTGCGTTGGGCCAACGTCAAACCAAAAATGACTAAATCGTTCATACCTAACACGAAATGAGAAATAATCGAAATTATAGACAAGGGTAACTAAAACCTACAGAAGAATTTATTCTATTTATTTTATATTCTATTTATATTTTAATATACAAAAAGATACATTAGGAAGATAATTTTAAGTCAAAGTGTGAAAAATATTTTGAAGAAGTCCATAATTTATCATGTGAATAGAAAAATTTTAATGTAGGTACATGTACCTATATGATGTCGCTGCTAGCCCCATTATTTTGAAGTCACAAAAAATACCTTACTGTCGAACCGTTTTTTATACATATCAATGGTTGTGTTTATATTTTTTTGTTTACGGCCCCATTCTCTTACGTCTTTAGTGCCGGGGCTGACGCGTTACGGAAAAAAAAAATCAAATATGGGATCAAAGAACGGAAGACCAAACGGAGGGATGAGACCATAAAAAGGGGTAGTTGTAAATTTATGTTGCGAGGTTGTTGGGGTGACGTTAAGGAATAAGTTTACATTTCCCGAAAGCGGTCTTCATAATACCTTGGGCGGTTCCAGGGTTACTGGGAAATCGCTCGAATGGAATTAGACTCTAATAACAGGGGTTTGCTTGACGTTCACGTTTTATTTTTTCTGATGAACGTATTACTAAATTCGAAAAAATTTCTAGAGGGATCCCTACGGATATGAGTTTTTTTTTTATATTTAAGATTAATTAAACGTTTTCCAAGTATTGATTCAACAACAAATTTCATTTTTCTAGACTATGAATTAGTAACTTCCGAAGGGATCTCTCTAGAAACATTTGAGATTTTAGTAATACGTTCGTGAGAAATTATTAAAATAAAGAAAATATCGGTTTACTAGGCCTGCTAGGGCAAAGTCGACCGTAAGTCCGTCCACTGCGCCGGGTAATATTATTTTTACAAGACTTTATCACTTATGTTGTTATGATAAGTAAAACATAATAAAAGCATTTCCACACCATAAAGAGACAAGGCTCTTGTGTTTGGTGATGGAGTCGTGCGACAATAATAAAGTCATAAAAGTAATAATATATTGTAAATAGAAATAACAAGAAAATAATAATAAAAACGAGAGATAAATAACTATCACAATAAAAACGGGAGATTTGTTTACACAAAAAGAAGCTTTTTTATTTAAATAATAACAAATTAGACTGGTTGTAATTTTAGATAATTTTTCAATTTAAGCTGAAATTTAAGTGAATATTATAACTTTTAAATTTAAATGAAGGTTGTTAAAAAGTAATTCCTAGATAGGTATCCTAGTAAGTATTTTGAATATGCTTTGTATTCAATTTTGGAAAAACAGCAAAAATATTTCATTTTCGAGAAAATGTATCAATTGTCATTGTTTGACTTGGTTAAATTTTCTCAGACGATATTGTTTGATATTTGGTGGTAGGCAAAATAAAATGTCTATGTTCAGACTATTTAGATTGTTTTTTTAGACTTTTTACAATATCTCCACACAGGAAGTCCTGGGGAAAGTAATTTCCCTTAAGGCCTGTGTCATCTTTGAGGATGCTGTGTAACTAATCCGGACAACACGTCGTCTGGGAGTTAACTTGTCGGGAAAAGTATACACGCGAATTTTATATCCTGGTTTTTCAAATTTGCCTACAACTCTAAGCAGGACTTATCTTCATGCTAATAAATATGTTTATTTAAGGACGAAATTATGTGGACATTTTTTTAATTAAATTAGTATTATTAAATGAAAATAAGACCCTATCCAACTTACAAGGGTTAAAAGAAATATAAAATCTCTTTCACCTTTGTGTTTTAACGAATTTTTACTGATATTGCCTTGCTCTACATTATTTAATTATCGGATAAGAAGCCCTTCTTAATGAAGGGTTTAACTCAGTCGATTTTAACTGACTGAATTTAGTGTTTTGAATATTTACTTGGACTAATGTGTTTTTTTTCAGCGATTTTTTACTCACTGGCGTGCAGTATATATACATATATAATACAATGTAAAAAAAACAACAATCATGTCATCACAATATCTACAATGACTTCAATAAACATCGTGATACCACAATATCTCATACCTAGTTGAAAACTACACGCAGCCTACATTCTGTCTCAGAGCAATGCGCGCCACTGCTCTCGTTTTATAATCGACTCTTTTTAACTGTCTATTTGATTCAGTTAAAACCGTGGCGACAAAGCAAACTTTAGCCACAAGTCCAACATTTCACTTCATTGCGTTGCCTCAATACAAGAGGTATATAATTTCATTATCATGGTTTCGATGTACTGCTTAAATTTGATGTCTCTTTATACTGTAATATTATCAACATACAGATATATATATATATATATATATATATATATATATATATATATATATATATATATATATATATATATATATATATACACTGTGTACCACGCTGATTTGGCATGTAATTAAATATTGTCTAGTGTAATTGTAGCTTTACATTTGCGAGATAGGTATATGCCTAGTAACTGTTATTCATTTGGAAACATATTCCAATTGTCGATTAAAAGAGCGTAACTTTAAAATCAATTTAATTTAATTTAAATAGCTGATTGAATGCGGAGAAATAATAGTAAAAAAAAGTGTTAATATATTCAAATTACATATTCTTGTGAACCATCTTAGACCCATGATAAGATGCTTACTCCACAAAATCATGTACACAACACTGGTCTCTATTGATTCTTTCATTAAATAATAAAGGGAGATATGGAATTGAAGCATGTCAACTGTATGGAAACTGGACGGACTTGAAGGCAGTGGAGCTAATGAAAGTTACGCGTTTTTGTATAGGTAGAAACAAAACCGCTGTACTTAGTTGTGTTTCGCAGTGGTAGGTAAAATTGAACGATGTTTTCATGAACTTCGACATCCTCTAGATTCTAGGTTTACGATTTAAGGCTTCATAGTTATACCTTTTAAAGCTCTTTGGGCCGTAAAAACAGTTGTTTTGACTTTCAAACAAAAGGGTGAAATCCAAAATAGAGAAACTTTGCAACAACTCAAAATGAAACAATGTTAAAAGTTTGAGGGATTTCTGAAACAATTAACCACTCACTAATTAGGTTTGCCGTAAATTACGCAACTAACATCAATGTAACACTTGTGATTGTAAAACAAACCAGTCCATGACAGGTGCGGGACCAAAGCGGTTTTTGAATGTTTGGACCGAAAGTTTTGATTGGATTTTAATTACAATTCTGAGGACGGTGTTGTTATATTTTCCAGAATTCGATTCGATTAAGTCGCTTATTTGTATTGGTTTTAGTCACATTGTTTTTAATGGTCGCGTTATGACCTCCATGGCAGAACATAAAGTTATTTGCTGTTGGTCCACAGTTTGGGGATTCAAATCCATGTAAAGTCCAAGTAAAAATCTAACAGATGTTGATGTTGACACAACATGTTGATTTAGTACAGTTTTTTTAAGTGTTAGATATTGTCAGTGTTAATATTATATTCTCCTAAACTTCTTGTCCTCTTTTCTACGTTATTCAATTGGTAATGCTGGTCCCACTGGAGGTTTCACTCTGGCGGTTGTTGGTTTTTATAACATTTACTGAATCGTGAAATACCTGTAAATAGTATAAGTTTCATAAACCTAAATTCATAAAATATTAAGGCGATTCACTACGTCATGTAATAGTTTGAATCGAGCCGCTATCAATAACACACCTTACGTAGATGGCGATAAGGCTTAAATTCCCGCATAACACCATCCACCTGTTTTGATATATGCAAGAAAAAAAAATGGCCAAAATTTGCTTTTTATTTTATTTTGTGGATGTTCAGGCACAAACATTTAAATGTTTTTCAATCATTTAATAAATAACTTAATTTTCCACATTATACAATAACACCATAACTTAAAATGGGTTCGTAAGTAGGAGATTTTGAACTTAAAAGCAGTTTTCATAGGCCTCATACATTATTTTTTCTGAGCTTTTAAAAAGACTTATCTAAAAAATACTCGATTATTTCAAAGGCCAAGATGTATTATACTCGCAGTATTTAATTAAAACATCTAACATTTCTAGGCGACCAAATTTTCAAACCAAAAACACATGATTTTGCATTACTACGTAGTGTATAGCCTTAATACAAGGATGTGGCCGTTTTTTTGTCTTGAGGAAATTAGTGATCTTAATTTTGTTACTAAAAAGTTGAATTTATGTAGGTGATATCAATCAACAGACCGAATTGAAATGTATGGTCTGAGAAAAATTATTCATGTTAAAAATGATGATACTTCACATCACGTAAAAGTTTTAAACTTTGACAAGTGCTTTTGTGCAGTTGCATACCGGAGCTGATTATCTGCTGGCATCCATCATGAAACTGTAAACCGTCTCTCCAGACAACTGTAAAGGTGTAGCCAAAATGTGTTTGCAAGATTGATCCTAGAAGAAGATCATTAGGAAGATAAGGAAAGCATAGAAAGTGGACGGATGACACCAAGGAGTAATAAAAATGCATTTGTTGCGTTAGAAATGTGCCACAAATTATATGAATAACCTCAAATTGTTGGTTATCTAACTCACCATGAAGAGATTAGGTAGGTACCTAATGATGGTGCGTGATTTTTGGTATTTATTTAACTTTTGAAAACCTTTAAATATTTTTTTCATTTATTAAATCCAAAGTGAATAAATGTCAATTAGACAAATTAATAGAAGCAATTAGACCTTTTCACGGGTGACTCTTCACTTCCGTCAAATAAATCATTTTTGCCTCATGAAAAATGCTTTCGTTCCAGTAAAACTTTTCCATTGCTCCATTTGGCAGCTGGCCAAATATGTACCTAGGCTTCTAGTAAAATATGTACCTTCGGTTTCAGTAAAATGTGGCTTTTACGTAATATCTTTTGACATAATTCCACATACATCGGAACCCCTGTCATGTCCAATACAGACCGCCTATGGTTGCCAGTTTTTAAAACCCGATACAGTTTTGCACAAAAAATATATTCAGTAATACCATCAACTCGTTCTCGTAACTCCTACCTATGTCAGAACAATTAAATCCGCTTAAAACCGAATTAGGCTTAAACGAAATATTTAAAGGGGCCCAAGTTATATTTTGTAACGCGATTAATATAAGTAATAATGTGCTTCTGTGAGCACAATAGAAAACGGTTTTATTTTGTATCTGGCAACGTCACTTCAAGAATTTTAAAAGGGGGATGAAAGTTGACAAATTAGACCAAAATACAGTGTTAACGGAATGATAAATTGTCCTTCTCCAATGGAGGAAAAAACTCAATGATCGTGCGTCGCGTAAGTACATATTTTATTTGTGATTTATATATAAAAAGGAAGCAAAGTCTAGCTGTTCACAATGGCGTTCTAATTTCAACCTTGATTTATCGCATTGGGGCATGGAATTGGCAGAACGACCGAAGAAAGCTGAATGCAGCAGATATAAGAACTTTGACTTGCGTGTGGTAAATCAAATTTTTACTGAATTGCGAATGAGGTGATCTGAAAATATTGCAAGAACGAGTTAAGAGTAATGATGTTAAAAAGGGTTGGTAAGGATAGATGATTAGGGTTCGTACGGCGGTTTGCTGGAATGAGAGTTACGTTGATGGAATTTGGAATCAGGGACATCGCACTATCTTAAAACATTGGAAAGATTTTCAGGTGGGTGATAACTATCGAATGTGTATGGACGTGGAAGAAGCAAAAAGAGTCGAATATAATATCTGAAATTTAAAATAAACTGATGGATAGCGATTTTTTAACAGGTTCTTCAGATTTTTTTAATTTAGGATCTTTTGATTAGGAAAAAATAATACAGAATCAGCAAAAAGTATCTACATTGTATGTACAATGTAGATCAGTCATCAAAAAAGTCTTATTCACGTAACCATTTTTTCAGTGTCTGTTCAAATTTTTTATTGAGTTTGGTAATGTGTTTAAAATTTTAGAGACATTGTATTTTAAGGTTCTTCGACCACATTTATTTAGATATCCGAGAATAACAAGCCCATCGCGTTCAGTTAGTCTTGTATTGTGAGCATGTTCCACTTTTTGATAATAGATACGTACTAACGATTTTAATCCATAATATATCACGAACAGATACATTTAGAGAATTATATAAAAATGATTTAGGTATACCGTGTCTTGGTATATATTCAGTTTTGTATAAGCTTGATATCAAGGATATGACTTTTAGAAATACTTTTGGTGTAGGTAATTCCTTGGTTTATGGAATTTGTCCTGTCAGCGACTTGTGGAGTATAAAATGACTGTGGTCATATTGGTAAGTGGTTAGTATATTTTTTTTATTGTATCAACATATAATTCTGCCAGAATCCAGAGTTTGGGTTATTCGGAAAAACTCTAATCGATATATAAAATTATCCTTCCGTTATAAAATATTATCGAAAGTAATCATTAGAGTATTGAATAATAGTAATGTATAAGTTCCCGCCAGTACGAAAAAGGAACTATTATGGAAATATCCCCATTATCCGAGTGTCCATTACTCTATCATGATTATACTAATGTCAAATGCCTCTTTTTTCACAAAATAACAACTAGATCAATTTCACAATACATAGAATCACTAGATCCTATCTTACAAAGGCATATTCAATAAATGAAAACGAACATAGCATTTGAACTGGGATATTTTTCATTATCCATGGCATAGAAGGGTTACATTAGAATTCCATTATTATTTAATAAAACATCGCAATATTGCGTAGAAAACCCCAGTAAAGAGCGCGTCTAAAAATGGTACGTAGTAGACAAATAATGATAAACATACACAAAACATTAAGAAAATTATAAGCATAATTATGTAAGCAGATTACCATATAAATATTATTTTCTTTTGATGCCGCACAATTAATTAACAACTATGTGAAGTATGTTTGACTGTCCTCGAATTTTATCGATTTCCGTCAATTTCCATCCGTATTTTGATTATTGGGACCCTAAATTATGTTCCGATTCTATCAACACTGTGACAGATTCAGTTGTGCCACCCAAACAGGTCGTTTTAATGTGATTGTGATTTACTCATTTTTTAATGACGATTTAAAAATTCTACATAAGTATAATAATATAAAATAAAACTTATACATTCATTATCATCGATTTTTGATCTTATTGAATATATTTTTTAAGCCATGATATTTTTCACTGGAGTTTCTTTTTTTGTATAAAATCATTTTTTATGTTGAATTCATTTATGGTTCATTTTTATTATGTTAATCAGAACTTTTCAGCCCTTGACTGCGACATTATATTATATTATTAAAAATTGTCATTCATTTACAATAATTTTGTATTAAACCATGATATTAAAAAAAAAGGTTCTAAAAATATTTTATTAGTAACATCAACGAATTGATAACACCAAGTACGTAGGTATATCATAAAGAATCTTACATCATTTTCCGTTGTTGTGAAGGTACACTATGTTACGAACACGCATTAAATAATCTGGAACATGTTCGGTTTATAAAATTTACGGTCTCTTTTCCGGAAATAAGCCGAAAAGTAGGAAACACAAATAAATCAGGCAAGTTAAATGTACGTTGTAGGCTCCTTGGGCAGGGCATTGCGTTATACATAATACGTCCACAGGAATAATATTACGAAAGACATATTTATTTTGTAAGGTTCCCTTTGCTGGTATTGTGAATGTAAACCACGACAATATGATAATACTTGCCATTTTGGTGAACCATAAATTGGGGTATGTTTTATATGATTTCGATTATTTATTTTACCATACGAGCTTATACAAACAAGTGAAATAATATATAATGATTTAGTGGAACATATTAAAGAAGTAAAATTTTATAAATAAATTAATAGAAACTAACAGTAATATATACTTGTGAGGTACGTTATTATAGCCTTCTCGTTCCTTAATTCCGTACAGTTGAACCTATCTACTGTGTCCGAGAAAGTATTATTGTTGTTGCATTTCAAAATAATTTTTGATCTAGTATTTTTAGTTCTTATATGGATGATAACTAGGCTAAGTAAATCAGGGCTGTCTATAATACCATTAAAAAATTAAAAATTAAATTCAAATCGATTTTATCGGATCTAACTATATTCCGAGTAATTAAATATTTTAAAAGTGGTCTATAAAGCGTGCATAATATATGTTTAAACACAGCGGTAAAATACAAATTTACATTGTAACAAGACGGTAGGTACCTATCTATAATGTTGTGTGTAGTTAATAAACGATTTTATCTTTATTTATTAACTTTTTTAAACTATGTTTCTTTATCATAAGTATTAATGCGTAGATGGTGAAAGATTACGGGTTATTATAATAGTAAGATTGATAATTGCGTGTTAGCTAAATAGCGCCAGGCCGTTGAAAATCACAAAACCTAACTTTACTTGTCAAGATCAATTTAGAAATATACATATTTAACCCTTTCAGCCCCAGTATTAATTCAAATTAACATGAACTTGGTGAATGTTTTTACCGTAACTGTAGCGATTTAGAAAAGCCAGGTTTTCGTTTTCTTATAGTTTATAGTCTTTTCTGTGGCGTCTATTTTTTTCGTTCGGTTAAAATCCTTATTCCCGCCACAACAACGATAAATATTTTGACATCTGCTGATTGTGAGTTTCATCGAATTTCTGCCGTCATTGATTACTTAATTTAAGGTTAGATATTAATATTTTATACTCGAATCACAAATATTTTTAACGCATTAAGATGTGTTCTATAATAATAACATCAATTCAATTCACTGATCACAGTCATTTCCCAGAATATTGTAAATGAATTTCAATGTTCATTCAAATTAACACTGGTAGTGACGGACATGTTTTCGACTAGTATGGCGAATTTTTAATGATTTATTATCCTAGATTATTTCTTTATTTATGAATGAATTTTAGTTAAAATGTTATTTGTTTGTACCTTAGAGATTATCACTACATTGTCAATGTGCATTTTTGACATGAAACAGTTATTTGTATTACTTTTGTGTTATGTTTATTTTACGTTACTATTTAAAAAATACCCTCTGACGCCCAATATTAATCCAAATTAACATAGAAAAATTTCTAAAAAAAAAAAAAATGCCAAAAATTTTCAAATAATTTTCAGAGGTATTATCAAGCATTACATATTTCATATGTGTGGAAACAATAATGCGGGTGTGAAAGGGTTAATAAAGAATTATAATAACTTCCTGGTAAACAAAAAATGTATTATCACTTCTTCAATAATTACAAAACATTATATAATGTAAATAAGAATAATAATTTTATAAATATATGTATTGCTTGACAGAATTCTTGAGACCTCAGTTCCAATTTTGAAAACGACAATTGAAATAATTTTCTGTTAAAATATTACAATACATGTTATAGGTAGGTACTTTTTAGCTTGTCTGAATTCTTTGCAAAATCAGTTCCTATTTTGAAAATGACTCTTAAATTCATAACAAATTCGAGTTCATTGAACCAGAATTATACCACAACCAAAATAATTATTTTTGATCAAATGTACCATCAATTGAAATTCATTACATAATCTCGCAATCAGCGCTGTTCGTTTAGTTAGCAATCGATACCAGGCACGACTAGGCAATAATATGATCGTTGTTATGGTCATAACAGGGGTGGAACACAAATCAAATGGGTCAGATTTATAAATTCCTTTGCAGGTAGTTGTTGAATCCTCCCACGGTTACCGATTTCACAATCCACTTGACTCTTAATCCGTAGGTCGTCGACCTGGGAATATCCCTGGTTACACCTGCTAATTGGAAGCTACTGGCCACAGAAACTACAATGTAATTTATGAAGCGTTTCAATGGATAAATGGAGTTTGTTCAGACTTTAGCCAAGAATCAAACCAACGAAAAATGCCACTTGTATCTGTATTGAGTAATTGAAATATCCGACAGATGTCTCCCCTAAGGACAATAATTGTGATTAAATATACCAATACATTCGAATGAATTAGTTTATAAATAGGCTTGCATGCCCATTTTCTTCCTCTTCTCTCTCTAAATAACGGATCAATAACAACCATGAAATAATTAAGGAATTCGAGGGTCGTTGTTTTGTTACCAGTGATGTGTGTTTTAAAGAATAAAACTTATCAATTATATTTCTTGGTATCATTAATTTAACGAGGCCAATACTGTAACATATGGTCCAATCGAGCCGCATCGTGCACCAGAAAGCCGAAATATGAACCAGCAAAAAACCAAGAAGATGCAGATCATCATCAGATAAGTATCCCAACGCCATCCTATCAAAACTGTGACCGAATCCCGAATCCTTCCTATTTCAAATTATCCCAAATGAAATATTTAAATATGCAACAAAGATTATTGTTGTTTTTAATTTTTCAGTTGCATAAAATTTTAATAGCTACCTACATTGCAAATTGATACGATTATTGTTAAATGAGCATCTCAATTGTAAGAGTTTTGTCATTGGATTTATTTAATTAAAAATAATTCACGCGAATATTCAAATTTACCGGGTAAAATCTCGCTACAAAATAATTTCAGCGAATTTCTGATTTAAAAAGTTGTCAGTGGTGAGTGGTTCAGTGGTTGTTCTGATTTAAAAGGTTGTCAGCCCTGGCACTAACAAGCATTTTTGCTAACAACGCCGTGTTTTCATTCGTAAACTGTCAGTTGTTTGAGGTTAAAAGTTAAATTGTTTATTATTTACCACTAAAGATGGAAAAGTTAAAGCCGTTAATCAACAAGCGTGGAATTTTGAAAGCGAAATTGACAAGGTTTAATGATATTTTAAAGACACTCGATAAAACGGAACTAGAATTACGTTATCAAAAGGTCGAAAAATTGTTAGATGACTTTGAAAAAATTCAATCTCAAATCGAAGAACTTTCGGATGACGAGGCAGAACACGTAAGTCAACGTGAATCCTTTGAAAATCAATATTTCTCTGTACTTGCATTAGCAAAAGGTTTATTGAATTCAGTAAATCATGAAAAATGTGAAATTAAATTACCAACTTTGAAACTTATTGAATTTCATGGTGAAATTACTGAGTATGCTAAATTCGCTGAGACCTTTAAAGCATTGGTTCATGAAAATAATACGTTAAACAAGTCTCAAAAATTCTTTTATTTACAATCGTGCCTTAAAAAAGACGCAGCTAAATTGATTGCCTCCTTGACCATATCGCACGACAATTACGAATCTGCGTGGCAGATACTGCAGGAACGTTACGCGAATAAAAAAATAATAGTTCATAGGCATGTTGCATCTTTATTTCAGTTAAAAGATATGAAACAAGAATGTCCAGTCGCGTTAAGGCATATTATTGATCAGGCTAATATAAATTTAGAAGCGTTAAAAAATCTAGGATTACATGTTGATTCCTGGGACGCGATTATGATATATTTAATATCTAATAAATTGGATGGATCAACTCGTAGATTTTGGGAAGAGCAGCCAATAGATGGTGCACTCCCAACGTTGAAAGAATTTATTACATGTCTAACCAAACGTGTTGAGGTACTGGAGTTCACAAATTTGCAAGAAAAAAGGCCTACCTACAAGAATGTTACAACACGTGATGATCGCAAGAAATATTTGTCTGTCTCATTGATAGCAACCAAACACGGATGCATCCTATGTAAAGAAAATCATCCAGTGTATTATTGTAAAAAATTTCTCAAATTAAATATCCAAGGAAGATTAGAATTTTTAAAAAAGGCCCGAGCCTGTTTCAAATGTTTGAGGGTAGGACATTTTACACAAGATTGCAAAAATAAATTCAAATGTAAAATCTGTGCAAGTGATCAACATAATACTTTGATACATGTTAATGAATTAAATAGTGAAAACACAAATGAAGAGGCACACAGCTCGACATCAGTGGCAAATCATACGGTGTTAAATAAAAATGAAAAGATAATTTTATTATCTACAGCGATCGTGAATATCGTAGGTAGCGACAACCGTTTACACAAAGCGAGGGTATTATTGGATTCAGGCGCCCAATCGAATTTCATAAGAGAGAGTTTTGCAAAAAAATTAAAATTAAAAACAGAAAAAATAAATATGCCGGTGTCTGGAATACAAAATCGCATCACACATATCAATCGAAGAGTTACAATTGACATGTTAGCAGTGAATAGTGATTATAATAAGAAAATTTCTTGTTTAGTATTGCAGGCTATAACAACCGACCTACCCCAAATGACCTTCAGGAAACAAGAGTTGAAGATCCCATCTGGCTTGCAACTAGCGGATAAGGATTTCAATGTCACGTCTCCAATTGACATCCTGTTGGGTGCGGAAGTTTTTTGGGAAATAATGAATAATGATCGAATACGCTTAACGGAGGGCGGGCCAACTATTCAAAGGACTGAACTCGGTTGGATTGTTTCCGGAGCGATCGACATCATCACTAAAACAAGGCCAGTATCAATTAATTGTAATCTAGCCATTAATAAAATAGGTAACCAGATGGAAAGATTCTGGAAACTAGAAGAGGTGGATGTCATGAAACCTCAGAATTTTGAAGAAAAGGCTTGCGAAGTCAACTTTACAGAGTGTCATAGTAGAGACACGGAGGGCAGATTTACGGTAGCCTTACCAACCCGCCCTTGTATAGACCAACTAGGGAGTTCTTTGTCAATGGCTGAAAAAAGGTTTCATACATTGGAAAGAAAATTTTCCACCAATAAAGAATTGAAATGTCAATATAGCATGTTTATGAGAGAATATTTACAATTGGGTCATATGGAAGAGTGCCAAAAATCCGAATGCGATGCGAGATCATATTTTTTACCACATCATGCGGTGATGAAGGAGTCAAGCACCACTACTAAAGTTCGCGTGGTGTTCGATGGATCGGCAAAAACATCTTCTGGTATTTCCCTTAATGATGCTCTGATGGTCGGACCTAACATACAAAAGGATTTAAATATGCAAATTTTACATTTCAGAAAACATCCTGTAGTCATAACTGCGGACATAGAGAAAATGTACCGTCAGATAAACGTGCAGGAAAGCGACCGCAATCTACAGAAAATTGTTTGGCGCTTTTCACAGGATGAGGATTTGAAGCATTACAAGCTAAGGACAGTGACATATGGATTAGGACCGTCATCTTTCCTGGCGACAAGATGCCTGAAGCAAATAGGTATTGAAAATAGACTTTCATTTCCTATAGCAAGCAATGTCATTGAAAATGACTTTTACATGGACGACCTATTAACGGGAGGAAATGACGTTGAATCGTGCCACCTTCTAAAACAACAGGTAATCAGTTTACTAAAATCTGCAGGGATGAATCTAAGAAAATGGAGATCGAACGTGGCAGAATTATCTTCCGAACCAGGTCAAGATATGCAAGGATTGATATCTAAAGAACCCCAAGAAGAAAAAATACTAGGATTAATCTGGAACAGTGAGTTTGATTACTTTTCATATGTAGTGAAAAAACCAGTATGTACCGTACAAAGCAAACGGCGGATATTGTCAAGTATCGCCTCAACGTTCGATCCTTTAGGACTGCTAGGACCAGTAACGGTTGTAGCAAAACTAATTATGCAGAGATTATGGATATCTAAGACTTCCTGGGACGAAGAAATACCCGAGGGAATATTAAAAGATTGGGAAAATTACATGAAAAATTTATCTCAAATAAACCTGTTGAAAATAAAGAGAAGAATCTTGTGGGGTCAAAACAGCCTACAAATCCATGGTTTTTGCGACGCATCAGAAAAGGCCTACGGAGCCTGTGCGTATCTAGTATCCAGGAACGCCGAGGGTAAGATGCACTCTCAGTTAATATCTTCCAGGTCCAGGATAGCGCCATTAAAAAACATATCCCTGCCAAAATTGGAACTTTGTGGTGCGGTGCTGTTAACGAAATTATTAAAAAACATCAAAGAAGCACTCAACATGGTTGAGGTGGATACATACTACTGGTGTGACTCTACCATCGCACTATGCTGGATAAGAGGACAGCCAGCTAGATGGAATACCTTTGTGGCCAACAGGGTTGCCGAGATACAAGAGGCCGGCGATCCCGCCCATTGGCGACATGTTTCATCGCAGGAAAACGCCGCTGATATTTTATCAAGAGGAGTTACAGCAAACAAACTATTACAAGCAGATATTTGGTGGAAGGGTCCGGATTGGCTAATAAGAGAGGCCGATCACTGGCCGAAGCCAGAAAATTCCTGTATAAATCCTCCAGAGATAAAAACCAAGGCGGTATGCGTGTCTACTAATGTCACGGAGTGGGACATCTTTTCAAAATTTTCCTCTCTCAACAAGCTAAAGAGAGTAACTGCATATATATTGCGTTTCTTTAATAATTGTAACACAAAAAACTGTAAATTAACCGGGAGGTTAAGCGTGCCGGAGCTGGACAATACATTGCATCGTCTAATAGCAATAATTCAACGCTACCATTTTAAGGATGAGTTCAGGGCTTTGAGTAATAAATGTTCACTGGATAAACGTAGCGTTATTTTGTCGCTTAATCCATTTATAAATAATGGATTAATTTGTGTCGGGGGCAGGCTAACAAAGGCGAAACATTTATCATACCAGCAACGACACCCAATAATTTTACCAAAAAATAATAAGTTAACAGAATTAATTATTCGACATCTTCATTATGTACATTTACATGCAGGGACACAAACTTTGTTATCTCTAGTGAGATTACAGTTCTGGCCGATTGCCGGAAAAACCACTGTTAAGCAAATATTACATAAATGTATAGTATGTTTCAGAAAAAATCCAGTAACCAGTCAAGTTATCATGGGTGACTTGCCGGAAAACAGAATAACACCTAGCAGGCCATTCGAGGTTACCGGGATTGATTACGCAGGTCCTATCATGATGAAAAGCGGTATCACCAGGAAGGCTCCATTGGTGAAATCTTATTTATGCATTTTTGTTTGTTTCTCAACGAAAGCTGTGCATTTGGAACTGGTAACAGACCTCACCACTGACAACTTTTTAAATTGTTTAAAACGTTTCATTGGGCGGAGGGGCAAACCCTTTAAAATATATTCAGATAATGCGACCAATTTTAAGGGAGCATATAATCAACTGAGAGAATTGTATGATAAGTTAAAGAAATCTGATGACAAGATTCAAAAATATTTAGCTGATTTGTCAATAGTGTGGGGATTTATTCCACCACGGTCACCGAATTTCGCTGGACTCTGGGAAGCAGCAGTGAAATCCGCCAAATATCATTTAAAAAGAATAACCGATAATTCAAGTTTAACCTTTGAACAATTATATACTTTATTGTGTCAGGTAGAATGCTGTTTAAATTCACGCCCGCTCACTCCTCTGTCCAACGATCCGACTGACCTGAATCCTTTGACTCCAAATCATTTCCTGATTGGCGGAGGGATAGCTTCTATCTCTGAGAAGGATGTTCGGGAGATACAATATAATCGATTGAATCAATATCAAAAATTAAATGCACTGATTCAAACATTTTGGTGCAGGTGGAAACTGGAATATCTTGCAGAATTACAAAGACGTACCAAATGGAAGGAAGACAAGGGCCTCAGGACTGTTGAAAGGGACGACATGGTCATACTAAAGGAGGACAACCTGCCGCCTAATATGTGGAAACTAGCCAGGATCCTAGCTACTCACCCTGGAGCTGACGGGAAAGTGCGGGTGGTTACCCTCAAAACCGCACAAGGAACATTTAAGAGACCTATCAGCAAAATATGTTTATTACCCATGGAAAGGGATTCAAGCATTGCTACAGGGACGCCCGATGTACCCCCCGGACTGAATAAATAAGTTCCTGCAGTCATAAACAAGAGAAAAATCAACAACCTACCTGAAGGATGACCTTGGACCATCAAATTTTTGCTAGCAGTCATAAAAAGGAGAAGAATTAGCAACCTACCTGAAGGATGACCTTGGACCATCAAATTTTTTGCTAGCAGTCATAAGAAGGAGAAAAATTAGCAACCTACCTGAAGGATGACCTAGGAACATCGAATTAACTTGTTCATATTATGATTCTCTTATTTTAGAACTTTTTTGTTCATATTCATCTCATGATTGTTTTTCAAATTAATTTGTCCATATTTATATTATGTTTATTTTTCAAATTATTTTTGCTTATATTATGGTTATTTTTTAAAAATTATTTTTTGTTTATGTGTAAAAAAATAAATTCTTCCGTGCCCTGGCAGCATGTTCAGACTTTAGCCAAGAATCAAACCAACGAAAAATGCCACTTGTATCTGTATTGAGTAATTGAAATATCCGACAGATGTCTCCCCTAAGGACAATAATTGTGATTAAATATACCAATACATTCGAATGAATTAGTTTATAAATAGGCTTGCATGCCCATTTTCTTCCTCTTCTCTCTCTAAATAACGGATCAATAACAACCATGAAATAATTAAGGAATTCGAGGGTCGTTGTTTTGTTACCAGTGATGTGTGTTTTAAAGAATAAAACTTATCAATTATATTTCTTGGTATCATTAATTTAACGAGGCCAATACTGTAACAGAGTTCGTAAACGACCATAAAAACACCTGAGAATGGTAGGAGATAATCCTAATAAAAACACTCAAGTTCGTGAATTTTTCACTCCGGTCGGTGTTCACTCTCACAGGCGTCTGAGATATATATATTATGTTTGTTTTTTAAGTTCGTTAAGTGCGCCAATCTAACAATGAATTGTGATTAGGATAGGTTTGTATTCTTATTTCAAAAACTTTAAACTTCACAGCCAAAAGTATTGCACTTATTTATTTTTGTTTCGTGAATTTTTCGCTCCGGTCTGTGTTCACTCTCACAGGCGTCTGAGATATACATTTAAATATATATTATGTTTTTTTAAGTTCGTTAAGTGCGCCAATCTAACAATGAATTGTGATTAGGATAGGTTTGTATTCTTATTTCAAAAACTTTAAACTTCACAGCCAAAAGTATTACAGTTATTTGTTTTTGGGGTAATATTCAGTGTTGCGCTACCTCCTTCTTTAGCCAACGTTTCTGGCAGCATGACAGTGTCCATCATCAGGGCTTATTTCACAATTCACGCAAAACGGCATAATACCACAAAAATAAATCACTATAACCAGCTACACAGCAGTTTGTCAGCAGGTGAGGTCTAGATTACCTCACAACTGGGTGCATTTTTAAGTTGGAAATAATATACGTTTCACCTGATCGTGTCATGTTGTCCTTGGACGTCCTCGACTTTCCTACAGAAACGCGTATTTGACAAACAAAGAAACATTCATTTCCAAATATATTCAGACTTGTAGCTAGGTGGTCCGAATGCTATGATCGTATCTAGAGAGTTCTACCTACGATGCGTTTTGCATTGGCGAACGTTCTAGAATATTCCAGTAGCATCGCTACATAGTAAATTATACAAGTTGTCGAATGAATTGGATACTTCATAACTGAAAATTCTTTTTTCAAACTCTCTGCAAACTGGTAGGTACCAAATATTGAAAAAATGCTAATAATAAAATCCACATAAACACAATAATTTCACATTTATAAAAATAATCTTTACTTAACCGTAATCAAAGTTAGCCATCTAGTCAAAGTAAGGTTTGCCTGAATAATGAAGTGGATGTAGCAGAATCGAAAAGCAAATATACAGACAGGCGAAATGAAAAAAAGTTCAAGTTACATCAGTACTTCGCTCAGTCAATAAATATACAAGCACGAACATAAATGTAATAAACTGAATTTGCCGTAAATTTTCTTTTTAACGGAGGCCATGTGCCGTATCTCTGACACGGTTGATATCGTCATTATAATGAACGTGTCAAACCACATTCATTTAACATAAACTTATAAGTCATAACATGAAAACTGAGCCAAAATAAATCCTGAAATAATAAACGTTTATTTCTGAAACTTTATGAAAACTCACCAAGTACTTTCACATAGTTCAGAAATTAATACCCACGCATTTATAACAATTTCCCTGCGAAAGGTAGTAAAGCAAGCAGCAATTTTCACTCAGTTCAGTTCCATCCTGAATATAATATGTTGCCATACGAAAGTTCAGTTCTGTAAAATATCAAATATTCCTCAGCAGAGACGTGTTTGAGGGTTTGATATTCGTAACTGCTTCTGCCTGGGCCGTGAAAGGAACCAAAGACTTTGAACACATATGAACTGGCGGATGATGGATTTGAAATGGTGAAATGATCGTAGCTTGCCTAATACATGAAGGGGAAACTTATTTTGGCTTATTGGCGAGTGAACTTATGTTGTTTACCTTACTATGTTGGATGAGTGAAACGTCAAAACTTTATTGGCACTAGAATAATATTGTTTGTTGTTTTACAAACCTATCATATATTGCATTTTTTTTAATTCAAGCTAGATGATAAAAAATAGTTTTTGAAAATAAATTATATTATTATTGACGTTCAAATTTAAAATTCGTTATTTTCTAAGATATAACATTCCTAATTATAAAATGTTTATTTATTTGAGTTATAAGCGCGTAGAAAAATGAGAATTTATTAAGGATCTCTTCAAATTATTAGTAAGCCGGTTAGAAATGGGATTGCAGTCTATTTCCTGGTTTAAAAAAATAATTAAATAATTAAACTTTCAGTAAATTCGTTATTCCTTATTTTAAATAATATCGTAACACGTTTTCATACACCTGCGTTTGCATTGATAATGTATAATGAAAAAATGTTATGATTTTTATTAAGAAGTGTTCCTACATCGTGATAACACATTGGTATTTTACAAAAAGTTTATCAGGAAACCTGTCAATGTATACATTAAGGTCCTGCAATCCGATTTTAACTGGATTACGAATAATTTGAAGAGATTCTTAATAAATCACTAATTTTTTTTATATTTTTCTCTCTGTGCGGCAATTTCCAAACGTGTGATATGTGCATAATAATTAAGCGACACATTATTAAAGAAGTAAAAAATGTTCAAGAAATTATAAAATATAATGCAAACAAAAGAATAATAAAAGCTTACATAAATATTTTATGGGGCACGTTATTATAGCCTTCTTTAAACTAAATTCCATGTAGTCGAACACATCCAATATTTATAAATATGTATGTATTGAGACTGTTTATAACGCAAATAAATAAATAATTTTAAGAAAATTTATTTGTTCCCGCAAGCTTTTCAGCAAAAAATATGGTCTACTTCTACATACAAGTAGGTCCCATAAGAAAAACAATACCTTAACCTTGAAACTTTGGTACGATAAACATCTCTTTGCATAATATTTGTTTAGTTTAAACACAGAAACCTACTTAGCATAAAACCTTAAAATGTTTCGATTTTATTTCAAATGACAAAAGCCTTCTTCTTTAGACTAACAAAGCACTAACTGAACACAACTTGATGAAATAACAATAAAACTATCGTTAAATAATAATTAAATATATATTTAATAGAATCGTTATTTAAAATAATATTAATTTATAGCGAAAATTCAACGCTTACCTTGTTTAAATGGAAATCGTTATTAGAACTTGTATATATATTCTTTGTAATTTCCACTGTACAATGTTTTATATCAGTGATGGAAATTACGTGGCACGCGTGATAGACTTGGCACTTTAAAGCTTTTCATAGGTACGATCAAACAGCTGAAAGCTTTTACACTCTTAAAAGATCTTAAAATTATATTTAAAAAAAGATAAAATTGAGAGAACATCACGCAAAAATAGAAGAATCATAACTGATATTTGAATAATGTTAAAAGTTTTATAAATTAGAAAAATTTCTTTTGAAACACAATTATTAGCGGGTCGCACCATTTTTTACTTGCTCAAATAAAAAAATTAAATGAATTGTAATATTATACGAATTATAAAAAAACTTTGAATATTTGAAACTTATTGTACAAATAATATTCTCACTAGAGACGAAGTCAGTAGTTCACATCATATTACGTGCGCCAAAAACAGATTTTCAAATTACATTATCTACGTATTTTCATTTACATGCCAAATTTAAATATTTCCCAAAAGCTCAACAATATTTTGTACTAGACACAAATATTTGTAGCTGCAAAAGCAAAGGGATGGAAAGTGAAAATTACCAACATTAAGGGAAAATAATTTTTGAATATATCTCTGGCGGGGAATTCAGCACTAACAAAGCCTTTCTTACAAAAATAAAGCTGTTGTTTGCAGTTGAAAAAAAGAGTTATAATCGTCGTATCAAAAATATTAGTACATATTGAATTATTTGGCGGGTTTGTAATAAGCTGACGTAGCTTGATGGTTAGAGCAGTTGACTGGAAATCAGGAGGCTGCGACTTCAATTCCCATCGGCGGCATTTATTTTTAAATGTATTTTATTAACGATTTTTATAAATTCGTCGACATGCATAGTAGGTTCTATGTTCTTATTTTTTTTTTTTTTTTTGGAATTATTTTTTATTTTTAATAATAAGTTTACATGGTACATAATTCATTTTACATCTTGGGTTTTTTTTACTACTCTTCCATTGAAAGCATTTGCTTGTGTATGGAAGGGGAGTGTACATAAATGTTGTTGTTAGTTAGTACTTAGATAATTCATTGTACATAAATGTATGTTTGCTGTAGTATTTTTTTTTGATAGTAGTGAAGGATAATATATTAATATAATAAATTTTAATAAAGAAAGAAAGTTATGGAAAACTAAGGATATTTTTGAGATTAATTAAGTGACAGTAGTTTTTTTTTTCAGAATATTTTTAAAGTGTCTCTTGACAGAGAGCAGTATTTGGGTTTTATCATTAATGCTTCTGATTTCTTCTGGTAGACGATTGAAAAAAGTTCTTCCCTGGTAAGTATAATGATGTTGTGCAAAAGACGTATTTAGTTTTGGGCATAGAAAAACATGTCTAAGTCGCGTTCTGTTTTCATTTAAAAATTGATATTTATCTTTTTCTTTTATAATTTGGATTAATGAGTTTTTAATATATAGGTCTTTAAATGTAGGTACTTGAAATTCTTCAAACAGGCGTTCTGTTGGGTAGTCAAAGGATTTTTTTAATATAATTTTAATAATTGTTCTTTGTATAATTTCAATTGGAAGAAGGTTACATTTATACGCGGATCCCCAACTAATAATAGCGTATTGTAAAGTGGATTGAACTAAGGCATAGTAAATTAAATATAGATTTTTTATCGACAGAAAGTTTCTAATTCTTAAAAATATATATATTAATTTTCTAATTTTTTTTACTACTTGACATATTTGTTCCTTCCATTTCAGATTTTTATCAATAATTACTCATAGATATTTAATTTCATTTGTTGTTTTTAGTACTGTACAGTTTGATTTGCAATAGTTTTGGCTGTGAATTTTAGTATTATTATGTATGACAATGTTAAAATTTTTAGGAGTATCATTTGTATGGATTGCAAATGGAATTACAAATGTCTTTTCATTATTAAGTGACAGTAAATTGGTGTCGAAAAAATTCTTGAGCGTGTTGATGTCTTCTGTGGCCTTTAATTCTACTTTTTCCCAAGTCTTATCACTTATTATTAATACTGTATCATCGGCGTATGACGTGATTTGACCATGTAAAGGTTGAAAAAAAATATCGTTTACATATATAGTAAATAGAATTGGTCCAAGCACTGTACCTTGGGGGATTCCAAAGCTTGTAATCTCTTGATCACTTTTAACACGATTGATTTTTACCACTTGAGGACGGTTTTTTAAGTAGTCGGTGATCCATTTAATCACGTTGCCTTTTATGCCGATATTATTCAATTTTTTTAATAGCATCTCATGGGATATGCTATCGAATGCCTTTCTAAGGTCAATAAATATACCCGCACATTTTTTACCTTTATCTAATGATTCGTGAATGTATGAAGTTACGTTAGCAATAGCATCTTGTGTGCTGAGTGATTTTATAAAGCCAAACTGGTTTTTGTGTAATATTTTATTATTATCTAGAAAATTTACCAATTGTTTTTTTACTATTTTTTCAAAGATCTTTCCTATATTAGAAATTAGACATATTGGGCGATAGTTCGTTGCTTGATGTGGATCTCCAGATTTGTAAATAGGTGAGATTATTGTGGTTTTGTAGTTCATTGGAAAAATTCCATTTGTTAAACTTAAGTTTATTAAATGAGTGATAGGTTTTATTATGTGAGGTTTCATAGTTTTTAACATGTGTGTCGTAATAGAATCAAAACCGGGAGACGAACCTCCTTTCATATTTTCTATTATTTTCGAGATTTCACATTCTGTTGTTGTTTCAAACATTGAAAGTATATTATGTTTCTGTATATTTTTATTTTTATGGTTTTCTTGGTTTGAAGGCTTATGGATATTTTTCGCAAGATTTTTCCCAACATTTGCAAAGAAGGAATTAAGTATGTTTGCACATTGTTTAGGCTGTATATTGGCATCTATAATTTTTTTATCATGTTCAATGTACTTAATGTTTTGTGTTTTTTTTGTATTTTCTATGGCGAAATTAACAGTTTTCCACATTTGTTTATGGTTATTTTCTGAAGATAATATTTTATTTTTAAAATACTCTTCCTTACTTTTTTTTATATAAGATGTTAATTTATTTTTATATTTTTTATAGAAAATATATGCTTTTTCATCTTGGGGATTTTTTAAAGTTATTTTGTAAAGTTTTTCTTTATTTCTGATAGATATAATAAGCCCTTTGGTAATCCAAGGCTTTAAACATCTTAATTTTGATTTTATGTGTGTTGTTATCTCAGTTGTCGAATTTTTAATGTGTTGTGACATAATATTTTCGAAGTTAGTCGAACAAATTTCAGTATCATCACTGTTTAAAACATTATTCCAACTCTCCTTTTTTAATTTTTCAGAGAGAATAGTCATATCTATTGTTGATTTTTTGGTTATTAAATTATGTTTTTTATGTTTAATATTATTATTATACAGAAGTAAGCATGAGTGATGATCAGTTATGTTAGTTTTCCAAACAATTGATTTTATTTTGTGAAGATCTTTAATGTTTACATTTGTCCAAATGTGGTCTAAACAAGATGGAGTATGTTCTTTTATTTCCCTAGTATTTTTATTTATGCAAGATATAAAATTTTGTTCAGTCATACAATTGATGTATTCATTTTTGTTATTATTTTCTATTTTTTCATTAATATTAACGTTAAAATCTCCTACGACGAAGCAAAGTTTATTTTTTAATTTTAATAATATGTATTTGAGGTCATTAATAAATGTAATAATATTCGAGCCATGCGTTCTATAGATAGCTATTAGATGGTATATTGATTTGCCGAGTTTGAAATGTACTTCGATGCAGTTTACTAAGTGTATTGGATGTTCTATTATGTTAACAATACTAAATTTATTGCTTGCAAATATTATTATTCCCGAATTTTTATTGATGTCTAATTTGGTAGAAATATAGTTGTACTCAGGTAAGTGATAAGACGGTGACTCATCGTTTGTAAATGTTTCGGATAACACTATAAAGTCCGGTTTTTTAATTAAATTATTTATTTTTAGAATTAATTCATCTAAATTTTTTTGAGCGCTACGGATGTTTATGTGCATAATAATTATATCATTGATGTTTTTAGAAATAATTTTGTTACACGAATCGGTACATATACATTCATATTCTTGAATTTTATTAATTAATTTATTAATTCATAGATTTATGAAACTATAGCAGTCAAAATAGCAATAGCAATAAATTTTTTTTAAATCTTCGGAGAAAAAATACATGCCGCCGGTGAGAATTGAACCCTCAGTCTTCTGATTGTCGGTCAGAATTACCCATCAGAATCAATGAGAAAGCGGCGAGCTCAATTCCCGTCGGTTACATGTATTTTTTTTTGGAATATTTTTTCAATACTTAAAGGTGTTTCCGGGTAATAATTATTGCTTAAAAATAACATGTTATCCTTTGTGCTATGCATAAAAAACCTTGTCTCTTATACATTGGTTTATCATTAAAAATAATAAATTAGTTTTAGTTTGAGAACACGATTGGCTGGCCTATTAAGGCAATGCCATACGTAGTAATTCAAAATCATGTGTTTTTGGTTTGAAAATTTGGTCACCTAGAAATGTTTCAGATGCTTTAATTAAATACTGCGAGTAGAATACAAACGAACGAACACAAAATTACGAACCCATTTTCGGTTATGATTTTATTGTATAATGTGGCATATTAAGTTATTTATAAAATGATCGAAAAAAAATTAAATATTTATGCCTGAACATCCACAAAATAAAATAAAAGGCACTTTTTGGCCATGTTTTTTTCTTGCATAAATCAAAACAGGCGGATGGTGTTAAGCGGGAATTAAAACCTTATCGCCATCTACGTAAAGGTTGTTATTGATAGCGGCTCAATTTAAAATATTACACGACGTAGTGCATCGCCTTAATTTGAATGTGTCTACTACCCATATGTGCAGACAAATAAAAATGATTGGACAAAGAAAAATTTGTCAATACTTTTTAACTATAAAAAAGTATGTATATATATACGAAAGCCTATATTTGGTATTTTTTTCAAATATTACGCTTACCTATGGAAAATCGAGATCACTCAGTATTTGAATCGTATTTTATTTTCTTTTGGCATGTGGATCACATCCCTATTCACCATCTCTTTGTTGTAACGTATGTTAGGTCAACTTCCGTTCTCATATCAGTTTCCGCTTTCAGCAAATACTGAAATACTGAAAACGATGGCCATGCTTAATTACACAAACACATCCTTCTGCTAATGCATACACACGTGCATATGTGTGTGTGCTTATGGGGGACCTATGAATGATTTCGATGGGGTGATTAAAAATAATGAATTACCTATTTAGCCATTTCAAGTGGCAGTTAGAGGGATCGCTGGGAATAATTATTACGAAGGTTTCGGATTAATAATGTAATTCAGAGTGGTAATTATTTTATAGAGATCTGCGCCATCATTTCAATACCGGTTTTTATAACCTTGCTAATTTTAACCAAATTATAATGCAAAAAATGTTTAATAAATTTGGTTCATTATTTTTAATCAAATAAAAAAAATACACATTGGGAAATGATGTTTTTTTTAACAATAACCCCAGAGAGGAGGCCCAGAGGAAAATAATTTCCTTCAAGACCTATGTCATCTTTGGGGATGCTGTGCGGGAGATCTTTTTAAGGAAAGGAGGGAGAGGAAGTTCTGGTAAGGAAACGGTATGAAGAGTGGGTGGGGATCTAAGAATCAGTGGGTCCAGCAGTGACAGGCGTATGAATCTATCCCTCCCGCTGCTACGCAAGGCGACGGGTCAAGAGAGACTAGTTGGAGAGGTCGAAAGGTCTCCCCAAGCCAGCGTGATGTAATCGAATTTAGAAAATTTTATACAAATGCTTTTAGTATAACATTTCATTTACTTTGAAAGGCAACTACGCAAACTGCAAGGCTATATTTTAAAAATTTGCTATAAAATATTAAAAGCAAAGTTAAACTTTGTTACGTCCATATTCAATTTTTTGAAGTGAAATTTCTTTACGTGCGTCATGCAATTTTGAGGACCTGAGTAAAACCGACTTATGACCGTCACGAAAAACCGTGATCATTTCGCTATAGGAGCCTAGCTAATATTATGTACCTAGTTTAGGTCACTTTCCAAACTCAGCTTCGCGGTCTAGAGGTAGAGCGCCCGACTGTCGTCATGAAGAACCGAGGTTCGATCCCCGCTTTAACTATTTTTTTTTCCTTTTTGTGATTTTTTTAATACGAGGAAAAGTGATAAAATGCTCTCGTGCTGCGACTTTTAGATATTTTGACTACATGATATTTTGGTCGAAATATAGTTTACAAACCGAGCCGGTAGAGTCGCTCGGTATTTTGATTAATTATTTTTATTTTGAATCATTAAAATTACTAATCAAGGCCGATAACGCGACTAATTACCCTCGCAGACGTGCGTGACAAGTTTTTTTAGTAAAAAACACAGCCGTAAGTGAGTTTTTAAAAATTTAGAAATGTTTTTCAAATTCAGACTCCATACGGGTATGAGACTGTTAAAACACGATAGATCTTTTCCAAAACGGACAAATATACGGAAATATTTTGAAAAACGACAGATATGACTTCACACTACCGATATATCTTCAATTCGACCCTATATAAAGCGTTAACGAGACGTTATGTGATATTATTCATGAAAATTTGCGCGGGACAAGTCAATTGAGGAGTACACGTTGTATACGCGGTTCTCGTCGCGCGAGATACCTCTCCTCGCGGTCTAGAGGCAGAGCGTTCGACACTCGTTATGCAGGATCCGGGTTCGAATCCCATATTTTTTTAACTTTTAATTTTTTTTTTATCACATGCTACTTATACATATGTCAATAGACAGAAAAAAAGAGAGAATTAAATGAAAAGAGAGAGAGAAGAATACTAAAAGTTTCACTTCCGTCGTGCGTAGGCTTACCACACACTGTATTTTTTTCTTTGTAATAAGGAATTTTAGTATTTTATTTATGAAAGCTCAATCTAACTTGAAAACCAGTAATCTTTTTTACAAATGTCGATTTTATTGGAAACAATGTTTTTAAGGGGTGCATTTTTCAAAATCCCGCCAAAACTATCGAAATCCCACGGGTTACGCGTGACGTCATACGTACCTCAGTCAGTTGAAGGAAAGGTCAATCCTGTGAAAATGATTCAATGAAATCAACAAATCCCAATTTAAATATTTAACAAGATTTCAAAAAAAACTTAATTTCTTTTGAAATTATTTGTATAGCACGTACGATTTTACGCAGTGCAAATTTGCACAAAATTATCAGCGATGAACGCGGCCAACCGACCTGTGAGGTAGCGGTGGACGGCAAACATCAATTGAACTATAATTATTACCTAGTCTGTGTAGCCTCTCAGCTGGCAAATTTTCTAAATAATTATTAGCAGACTTTGGAATAGTATAGAAAGCAGTCTGTCTTGTATTACGCATGGGTACACAATAAGTAATAAGGCAATATAAATAAATAAAAATACGGACGCATCTGGAACTTAAACCCATCGAATCCGCAGAGCAGCACTCCGGCAAGTCGACGGTACTGGGTTGAAGCCCCAGATGCGTCCGTATTTTTTTTCTGATTTCTCGTTTGAGAATAGCTAATATTTTCTTTAATAAATAAGACGAGACATGTATTCTATGTATGAACAATTATAAAAAATAAAACTTTCGTATTCAGAATCGGCGTTTTTTTCAATAATATATTTTTCACTTAAGTTCCTTGTACAAACAAATATTTTCGTTTGAGTGTACAAAATCTTTACTCCGCGAGAAAGATTGTTCACGATATTTTACCCCTTAAATATGAATATTCCATAAGTAGCTTTTAATTTTCTGTCTTTCTGCCAAACGTTCTATTGTAGCATTTAAAAAAACACACATACAAAATAATATCAATACGTTGAAAGCGTGTACGTACCAGGTTTCAGATCAGAAAACCGAAACCTTGGCCTAACACGTTTTCACTCTATGTCTAAATTTTCATAAATCAAATACGAAAGGAAAGTAATATTTCACGATAACTTCGGCCGCAATACCATGATTCGATCTTTCCGAGAGCAGGTGTTGATTTGACCGCAATATCCGCCCTCCATTCCAACTTTCCGCCCCGTACTTCAAACCTTCCCTACCCCTTCTCCTGTCGACCCCTTCTACCCCCTGCGGAGACCCGGTGACCGCAGGATGTCTGCTCACCAACGCCTCCAACTTTCCGTTATATTTCAGTGAGCCGATACTTTGGAATATACATAAATTCAAACGAATTTATCCCTGAGCTCTGTAGATTTATGACGCTCGACTTTATAGTTAATATCTCGTCCCTATCCGTAATATATAACGTGGCCCACTTTTTTATAGTTGATAGTCGTAAAATATCCTCGAAGGCATACGTTTACAATAATACAAGAAAAACTGAATCCAAAAAACGGTATACAATAACAAACTTGTGTTTACACCACTAAAATAAAAAAAAGTGTCAACATGTTTTTTTTGTTATATACATTGTTTTACATATTTTAAAATATTATTTGATAGTGTAATGAGAACTTTGCCCGTGCTGAGGCCCTAATTTTAAAATTTATCAAAAATATAATATTTATTAACACTGGGTTTTTAATTTTTTTATAACAATCCAGTTCTAAAAACTCATTTAATATACAAATAGGTACAACAATTACATAAAATCTACTCAGGCATAGGATAAATTAATATTCATCTATCTTAATAAAAATAAAAATAGAAAACTGTTAAATTATATGAAAGACAAATAGTACAGAAAAGTAAAAGACAAAAGAGACAAATAGAGACGCAAGTAATGCATAATATAATGAATTCAACATATTTGCGTCAGAATCCAAAAAAATTATTGAAAATGTCTACTTCAGCACACTCTATCTTATTATATATTCGACCCATTTGGGTCACAGGGCTATAATAGGCGATATTATTTTTGAATGTATTCAGGTGAAACATCCTATGACATCTTAAACAATGGTAATTGGGAATATTTATTTCAATGTAGCTAAGACATAATGTTATGACGAATTATTTTGTGTTAACACGTTAGATCAGTCAATTGCCTTCTAGTTTTACGTGTATTCATCTTAAAGTATTCAAGACGTGAAAATGAAATAATAAATTTTAAAACCAATGGTTTCTTCATCAGGATATAAAATATACAATATAATGACTTATTGTATTGTAATGTATTGTTTCTAAGCAAAATCGGTTTTGAAAATTGTTTATATTTTTTTTATTAAATAGTGATATAAACAACGTTCATTATTTTATTTTATTAAAATGACACGCCTAAAAAGTGAATTTGCCATTTTTGAAGAAACCAAATAATGGTATTTGATATCCGAGACCTGCTGCTAACACCTCTTTTAAGCCACTGGGTTTTTTATGTCATTAACCGATATGTACTTAATTTGAATATTTTTTAATTTATATCAAACTGTTTCTAATATTTGAAATAAGAAAAAATAAGAAAATAAAAATAATAATAACGGGATGCATACTTATAAGCATTACTTAAATAACGTTTAATTGTTCAGATTCATTCAGATACACACGATGGGAATACACGAGGGGATGACGCTTGATCCCCGACAACTTATCCCATGACACTTGCCCCTTGACATTTGTTCCCCGGACAGTTGACCCCTCTGAAAATTGATCCCTCTACCAGTCGATCCCTCGGACAGTTGATACCCCAAAGTATTATTTCTGATGTACGTCGTTTTTGATAAAGTAATTGTGGGGAGGGGATAAACGGACGTATAACAAAAGTTGATACTTATATATGCAGATGTCGTTATTAGAAATCCGCTGAGCAAATATTGTTGCTAACAATGAAAAATTGGAGGATCAAGTGTCCGAGGTATCAACTGGCAGAGAGATCAAGTGTCCGGGGGACCAACTATCCGGGTAGTAACTGTCCTTGGTAACAACTGTCAGGGGTTAAATTTCAGGGGGCTTAGTCTCGGGGGGCCAAGTTTCGGGGGATTAATAGTGGGGTCATCACCCATTAGGTGTGGTCTACTGGTAAGTATCTTATTCTTTGCTGGAGTTATTTTTGGAAAGGAGAACGTATCTGCTGACATTCAAAAGTAACGGAAATTAAAATTCGGAAACAGTGGACCATTGAAAGTCAGGCTTTATTTGTGTGTATCCACTCTATAAATCGCCCACAACTAGCTTTGAACAAGCCTTACGAGAAGACTGGCAAATCTAGTTGGTGCACGGAGCGTGGTCTATTACTGGCATGCATTACTCATGGTATCTGTCTATCGGCATTTTTAAGGAAGTTGACTTTCTCGATTGCTAAGGTTTAGCGTAAAGCTAAAGGAGCTCCGATTTAGCTGGAATTGATATTATTTTCCCATCTCCTTAATTGGCTCGTTCTATAATTTTACAAGCGGAAAGAGTCATCTTTGTATTTACAGGGAGTATCCGGACGTACCAAAAAGATTTTTCAATCAAAGCTTCCTGGGCATTTTTCCTGGGAATTTAAATGTAGATGGCGTTTGGTCTCCGGAAAGTTTTTTGTTTTCAATTATTAAAAGAAATGTATTTCTTTCAGATGTTACCAACGAAAAGAACCTAATATCATACTCGCTTAGCAACCGGAATGCAATATTTATAGCGCAGGTGGGATTCCTGTCCTTGTTCAAATGGTATTTCAATAGAAGACGCTCAGAGGAACTAGCGTCAAACGCGTGCCCAACATAATATATGTCTCAAAAGAAAGAATCGTTCTACATTCCAATTTGACAGCTCGGCGAACTCTGGCGGAATATGCAGATACTATTTAACACGGCTACCATCTTTACAGGATTTACCGGACGCGGAATACACATACAAATTTACAGAGAGACGAAATGCAAACCGCTGGAGTTATTTATTTCTTTGAAAAAGACTTACAAACGATTGTTTTTTGCTATATACACCTCACTAGGTAGGTAATGTACCTGTTCTGAGGTCTATATATTTATAATTATTGTTTTACATCATTCTTTGCTATTTTATGGTATCTGTTATTCTATGTTGTCATAATCTCTGATACAAAGAATAAATCTTAATGTGTTGCTTCTGTTGTATTTATGGTTCGCGTATGTGTTATTCTTTGTTTACCAGTTTGTTTCTTTTTATGAAAAATCTTCCTGTTGACTTGATCCCGTATTTTATTAGTTTTTGAAAGGTAGATTATTTATTTTGTGTTTTAGTTGCGACCGGAATAATATTATACAATTTCGGTCCTAAATAGTGCAGAGTCCTTTATCCAAAAGCAGTATTAATTGGGGTTACTTAATGTTTTGTTGTTGTTGTTTTTTTTTTTTTTTTTTTTTTTTTTTTTTTTTTTTTTTTTTTTTTTTTTTTTTTTTTTTTTTTTTTTTTTATTGCCGGTAACCCGGGCGTTTATTGACATCAATATTTGTTTACAAATTATGTGCGCTACCCGACTCACTAGACAATTTCTGTTCTGAGCCGGGTAGCAGTATCTACTATTACATATATCAATAATAATAAAAGTGAATAAAAATACAAGGTAAATAAATAAAAATACAAAATACAGGAAAAAGAAACGTAATTAAAAAATAAAAGATTACCTAGATAAAATAATCTAAATATAAATTATTACATTCATATGTAGCAGTAATTGAACATTTTAATATGTCATATAAAAATTAGCATGGAAGGTTTGCGAGTAACTTGTTAATGCAATTTCTTTTTTTGTTCATTAGCCACGTATTAAAGTATTTATATGTACATTTTCTGTTGATTTGAGTTGTATGTTGTGTTTCTTTTAAGAAAATATTGAATATGGAAGGTGCGAGGTAAGATTCATGTTTTTTAGCAAGAGTGGATTTAATTATTGGCACTTGTAAATGATTGTTAGATTTAGTTCTAGTGTTCTGGGAGTGAGATATGTGTGAAGGTGACGATCTTATGCAATTTGTATGGATAATTTTTTTTATGAAAAGCTTCCTGATATCAAGTATTTTATTTTTAATTAAAAGATTTTCAGTGGGATAAAGATATGGTTTTTTGAACATAGTTCTAATAAGTGCTTTATGAGCTGTATTAAGTAGCTTGATGTATGTGTCTGCGGCACCACCATGTGAATATACTATTCTGATTTTTCTGTTAAAACAGGACTTCGCTACGTTCATCAATAATAATAATAATACTCATAATGTTATTTTTATTATTTTGCCATTTATGAGCAAACATAATATAAATGAATTACAAGATATAAAATTGAACATATAATAAAAATACATATGAACGATAACATATTTAACGTTTGTATTGAGATGGCTTGAGGCTGACATTCTTCATCAGTGTATGGGCACGCCCTGCCACTGGGCGACGGCCTGGACGAGAGTTTTTTCTGATTTTCGTTTTATGAAAACAATGTTTTAATTAAGAATCGTGACTGCTTATAAAAGTACTTATTCACTTGTTTACGAAATAATAATTACTAAATTTCCTTAATTTTAGCAATAATTTATCTCAAAACGATTCTGTATTTAACAAGTTGTTTTGTTATAAAATGGTAACAGCATCCACAGTCGGAACAAATGTATTATTTTGGCACATTTCGTGTGAAGGAAGCAATTTACAATTCATCTTATCGCATGCGAGATCAGAATTAGCGTGATCTCTTCTGGATCGTGGAGGTCTTTATGTACCAGTAATATTGTAAGGGTACTTGCTACTTGCTAGTGATGGTCTATTTTCACATACAGAAAAGAGAACAATGCTAAAGCTTCGCTACCAACAACTCTTATAAATTTAATTAAAAGGTTATCTGGATTTTATATTTTTTTATTTCTGTGATTAGTGGAGACAAGCGGAACATCCATATTATTCGCAAATCCAGACAATGTGTAAAGCATTCGTTGGTCTCATTTCGCTAAACCGCTAATGGCATGTATGGAGTCACGTAATGCATTATCGCGCAGTAATGTGAATTAATCGTCGTTCTCGTAAGCGTTTATACATCTTTATTGCGAATGTTTGAATGACGATATTCCCTCGATGGTAAGTACACGCGTCTTGGGAGAGCTGTTTTTTTTATTATTTACATTTAGGAATTTTTGTGGGAGCTAAGCATCACAAACAAATAGTATAGTGCATGTTTTATGTGACAATCTTTGTAGTTATGACATTTCTCCAAACTAAAAACTCATTGTAAATTACAAGTTAATCGAATACAGTAAATGAAATTTACACACTTTATTAATATTATTTAATTTACATTAGCTCCACACAGGAGGCCCTGAGGAAAAAAAATCTTTCAGGGCTTATGTCATCTTTGGGATGCTGTGTGGAGGGTCTTTTTAGGAGAAGGAAGGAGAAGAAGTTCTCGTAATGAAAAAGGTAAGAGGGGTGGATAGCAATCTAGGGATCAATGTTTCCGGGAATGACGGACGTATGAATACATCCCTCCCACTGCGGTTCAAGGCGACTGATCGAGAGAGAGTCCGACTGGAGGGGTCAAAAGGTCTCCCTGAACCAATCTCTCTCGATCCGACCTGCCAAACTGGGCAAACCCATCCGCTGACAAGACCTAGACAAACCTCACCCCATGAACCATGGTGTATGGCCCCGGTGTAAGACCACCATTCAGATTTTAAAGTTTGCTTGAATGGCTTTGGCCATGTTTGGTGACCAGATCTGAATAGCCAGGCACTTCACCATTATTACGGGTAGTGCATCATTATTATTATACGTAGGTACATACCGTTTGAAATCAACCATGTTATTGCATACAATGTTGTCTATATGACCTGCTGACAAATTAAAAAAGTAGTTTAGCAGGTTTGAATGATAATAAATAAATAAAAAGTAGAAGTATAAATGTCACCACGGACAGATGATTATCATGATTTCCAAGAGTCAGTGCTCTGGGACCTCACCGTATCACTCAAACTTCCAACATAACAAGAATAATAAGAAATAGGAACGATTTGAGGTTCTGAACTCAACATAAGCCACCATTTTTGAAATCCTTGTAATGTCCTTTATTACATCAAAATCAAAAAACATTTATTGTACAAGTATACATAAAGTACAAAGGGTATACATTATAGGTAAATCCTATTTCTCGCAGCTATCTCAATTCACAAGAAGTAGGATGCATAATTTTATAATATTACAGTGTTTAAATATACCAACAGAAACAGAGGAATTTTGAATGAAGTATTGGTTAAGGGAATGTTTTTAGTGATTATTTAAATAGGAGTATATCGTGTATTTGTTTAATGGTAAGTGTATTTGTTTAATGGTTTAGTGTGTTTGTTTAATGGTAAGTGTGTGTGTGTATGATGGTAAGTGTATTTGTTTATTGGTACGTGTGTGCGTTTGATGGTAAGTGATTTGTTTAATGGTAACTGTATGTGTTTAATGATAAGTGTATTTGTTTAATGGCGAGGGTATTTGTTTAATGGTAAGTGAAGGTTGTTAAATTCTTTAATAGCCGTGTAGTAATGTCCTTTTTAAAAGATTGTTTTATTTGCTTGTTGTATTAATAAGTTTTCTGTAAATCTTGTCGCGTGTTTACGTTTGGAGTATATTAGTGGGAACTTGTCTGGAGAAAACCTTACTAATAAGCACAACTCCATTTAGAAGTCTCCTCAAAACTGTTAGTTTTTTTTTTAAAGGAGTCTACATTAAACGATATAGTCGGAATTTGTGATTTTTCTTAGACGTCTCATTTGGATAATAAAATGTTTCCCGTAATCGTTGCATAAATTTCCATAAAATGCAGAGATTATCGAATCGATATTCATGATTTGTTTGTGAGAGAAGCTACTGATTTTCGCTACTACTTTTCATGTATCTTCTTTCTAGTTTATTTATGCATCTAGTCATTTTTCCGCCAGTGAACACGTTTGGGAAGGTTCATTGTTATTATTATTACATTTAGGTCTATAGGTGTAACTTATACTGAACAAAATTACAGAAATGGTGTTCTGTTTGTGTTGAGAGATAGATTTTGTGATAACAGCCAGTTTTGTATTGATTTACAAGCCTCGTTAGGATGTTTATTGAATGAGTCAATGCCTCCATTATATTAAAATAGTAATGCGGTGTGATCAGCAAATGTTGAACATTCTGTGATAGTATAATCACTATGCAGCCTGTCTGAAATGTTGACAGTTAAATACATTTAACAAAAACGCAACACGGCTCGATTCTTCCGAACAAAAATGTTTATTTGCTGTCCACAAACTCATTAAATTTATCTCGAAATATGTATTCGTCATAGGGCACCAAGCAACTCTATCTTATTCTTTTCGGGTGGCTTATGCAGATTCAGTCTCCCCTTGCACAATTCACAATCTTAGATTTTTCTCCCAGCAATTTCTAAAGATAATTCCATCTAAGTGCCTACTTTGTAGAAATTATGATTTTTTTTCTGTTAGATAGTCATTTTGCTTAATTCTTGGAATCATGTCTGCCATACCTAAGCATATTTACTTAATATAAGTATATATTCATCTGTTTATTTTCATCCTTGTACTTTCTTAAGGGATCTCATTTGTACATTTATACAGATCCCTGAGACGTATGTGTGGAAAAACAATGTATGATCGTGTGAGAAATGTGGAGATCTGCAAAGAGTGCAAGGCTGATTTAAGCGTAGTGAGTAAGATCAAGAAAGGGACGCTTAGATGGTTTGGGTATGTAGAGCGAATGATTGAAGAAAGGAGTTTAAGTAAAATATACGATGCAAGACACATTAATTATATTGGCGCAAAATTTTTTAATTCCTTGCCGTGTTCCATCAAGATATGCCAAAACCTAAACTCGTATAAAATAAATGTCAAAAACTGGGTAAAAAAAGTATCTAGAAGTTAGAGATTTTTTTCAATAATTTATACTACGAATGTGATACCTAAAATATGACATTACCATCTACATTTAAAAAAAGTTAACTTCTTTTAAACTGTTTTTTTATTAAATACGCAAAACCTCCAGTAAAATCATATTAATCAAACTATATGTACTGCATGCATATTTTTTTCTTTATTCATATTTCTTTTTTCATTTAAGCCATAGATAATGTAACCACCACTGTTTTGAAAACATAACTTATAATGCCCACGCACAGGTTTTGCCTTTGTGGGATTTTTTTGTTAGTGTCTTATGTTTTGTATAATTATATATGTAGGTACCTGTATGTATCAAAAAAATTGCCAATAAAAAAAAAATTTAAAAAAGTGTGATTGGTAGCAGAAGTCTGGGACGTCCGAGGAAGACATGGCACGACCAAGTGAATCGGATACTTGAGTCGGGCCATGTCAAGAGTCAAAATAATAGAAGAGTATTATGAGACGATGTATGAATGTGAATGAGGCAAGAAGTGTGAGCCAAGACCGAGTAGTTTCCTTTCTACCTCCTCCTGCGGAAAACGGCGTGATGGTTAGTTAGTTAGTGAATTAGTTACTTTATAATAATAGTTTATTATATTTTTTTGCAATTAAATATCAATGTATATCATGGTCACCCTACATGTTTACTACATTATACTGAAATGAATTGGCTGAAATTAGCTTAATATGTACCATATAAGTACCCAATTCGTAGAAACATTAATATAACAATATTGTTCTCTTAGTACATAATTTATTTAATATCAACGGTATAAATATACCATAAACAATGATAACATGTCACAGTTAAAATATTTTAAAAAAAGAATTACAAATATATGTGGCATTTGATTGTGAAATGACATTAGAGAGTAAGTAGGTAAGTAAGTAAACAAGAGATACAAGTACATAAGTTTGTATAGTGCAAATAAGGTAGAATTAGATTAAATTAATATTGATTGAAAAGATTTGATAGCATAGCCCTCTTGTACCTACCTTGCGTGCAGTTAAATAGATCTGCCACATCTGCGTATCTATTACTAACTTCATGCAACCTAGGTACAAGCGAGTGTTTGGAATACTCAGTCCTGATATTGTTGCATTTAAACAAAATTTTAGAACGAGTAGCTCTCGTGGGTATATGAAATTCAATGAGGTTAATTAAATCAGGACTGTCTATACTACCATTTACAATTTTGAACATAAATATTAGGTCGGATATAATTCTTCGATCTGAGAGTTTTAATAAATTTAGATTTTTCATCAAGTAATTATAATTTATATTTTCAATGGGAATACCGAGTTTAAAATTAATGTGTCTTAGGAATTTATGTTGAATTTTTTCGATTGAATCTGAATGTAATTTGTAGTGGGGGGACCAGATCGAGGAGTTATAATCGACTTGACTACGAACCAATAATATTTGTATTATTTCGTTAAAAGATACAATATAAAGAAACAATAAATGAATAATATTTAAAATAGCTTCAACCTGAGTTTTATTGTGTTTCTTCAGCTAAAAATGGAAATAATCACACAACCTGCGTTTTTTAACACATTTGAACCAAAATTAAGTAGGAAACAAAAATTAACCTAAATATTTAATCCCAAAGCTTTAACGATATCTCATAAGGATCACAACGTTTCTATTTAATGATTTAGTTATCACGTGTCAGGTAAAATATATCTCCGCTAACTAATAACTCCTCAAAAGTTTAACCTTTAAAAGCCTAATATTAAGTGCGGTAACAGGTCTGCCAATATATTTTCGGAGCCTTCCCAAACATAAAAACTCTCAGAACTGTCTTAGAATGTTAACCTTTAATATCGAAGTTGGACATTTATGGCTGACACTGAGTAAAAGTTTTAAACTTACCAACTTCTTTTGGCGGTGGTTTCATGAAAAAGCTCACATCGTTCACCAGTCGTTAAAAGCTTGCTGGCAGTGTATGGCCAAACTTTTCAAAGGGTCTTGTCACCAAAAGTTGAAAAGATTTCATAATATTGTGTGCTTTAATAAACAGGGGTCCGTTCAAGTTTTCACAAAAAGACAAAAGAAAACTCATATAATTTTTCTTCTTCATAATATAAAAAAAACGTATTTTCTAGTGAGGTATTCCATGTGTCGAGGTATTAATAATATCACAGGGTGCAATTTATTAAATTGGCGGTACATAAAATACTAAAACACTATTGTATATATATTTATTTCTGACACAGCTTCCACGCATTTATTATTTCTTTAACAATGAATTCGGGGGTTTAAGATCACAGAGGCCTAACTACAAAAACTGGTGTTTTGAATTAAGGTTCATTTCATGCCATAATCATATGTATTAGTGTCACAAAGCTCCATTTCGTTCATAGAGCCGTTTAAGAGATTCAGTTGGGCATATGAGCATTCCAATCTTTATTTGCATTTATCTCAAAACTAAGTTTTTGTAGAGAGGCCCCTGTGATCCTAAACCTCCGAATTTAACGAAATAAAAAATTCACACTAGAAATACCTTTCATATAGATTTTAATGGAAGCTAATGCTGCCACTGACTAAATACCTTTTGGTTATTTTGGCTAACATTGTATGTCGGCATTCCATTTAAATTTGGCAATGGTGATAAAACATAGTTTTGTACCATTATTAAATCATCTAACGTTTGTTATCAAAAATTTAAGTCCCATTTTGCCAGATTTTTGGATCACAAAACACGCCCACATCATATGTTTTGTTTTCTTTTTTATTCATTGATTTAAACTCTAGATCCTTAGTATCACTATTAAGGTATCTACCACAACAATAATATGGCGGAAGTGCCATGAAATGATAAGTATTAGACATGTTTAAATGCAGCGCTCGCTCAGATGTAGAAGCATATTTACTTTCATATAATGTGTAATGTTTACACAGCAATATTAAATTTGTTTATACTAATTGTGTTTGTGACTTTGCTATTATGAATATTACTAAAAAAAAGTCGTGATCCGAAATTAGATAATATATCTCCTGGTCATAAAATGAATAAAGCATAAAATATATTTACTACAGATCCTCATTTAAGAACTGCTTTTCTATAGGCTTATTGCCATCCAAAATTATGAAATGTCTACCAATGCCATTTTCCATAAAAGTGCCTAGTCTTCAATGTTTCCAATGACAATTTTGTATATCTTTTAAAAATAAATCCTTAGGCATATATGTATAAATACCATCGTAACAATTTATGATACATATTATTTCGGTCTTCAACTAAACCGTCCCCTACGTTAAAACACCGTTAAGTTTATTCGGGAGAAAAGGTTAAATAAAAATAACGTCTTGTGAAGACGCTTCTGTATTTTGATTGCGCCTTTTACAACTATTTTTCCACTTCAGAAACACTCAAGTGCCTCCGTGAGAAGAATAATAATACGATACTTTCTTCGCGGGATTTAAACTCTATCTTGCTAAAAATATCTTACACCGAAAAAGTTATCTTTAAATTGCGCATACTTTATAGGAATTAAATTATTGTATTTTGTTATCAAACCTAATCGTGTTTTTTGTATTAATAGTGACATAAGCAGATATTTGCGAAAACAAAACAAAAATATAATGTGATGAAAAAGAGAAGGATAAGTCATAGAACTAAATTTTAAAGTTAGAATTCTTAGTTTTTGCTAATGACTTTCTCCAGCGTCCCTGACTTTTTCTATCATGTAAATTGCTCTTCAAACACTTTTGGTACTAATAAAAATAAACCTTGAAATTTTCAGCGATTTCGGTGGACTGCTTTTCGAGTTTTGCAAGCGCCAACATACATAGGCTGAATTTTTTATTTACAAAGTTAAGTATTTTTCGGCGTCCCAAAACCATTATCACTCTGTGGTTTTGCCACATTGAGACCACTTATTTTTGTGATTTTTATTTATCCCTCCCATGTTTTTACTTGTGTGTACATTTAAGGTGATTTACTCGTATTTATTTAATTTACCCTTTTAAATGTATGGCTTAAATCACAGTATAATAGTGGCCTTGAATGCCGAAACAGCTGTCACAATAATTAAAACTAAAATACCTGCAGAACTTAATTAAACTCGATTTACTTTAAATATGAATAAAAAGAGTAAATAATTTTCAATATTTATAGTTTAAATAAAATGATAAGCTTGCAAAACGTCACACCATTTATTTTCAGGTATAGTCAAATCTTAACAAAATCTGTCTTGGCAAACATTAATTTCTTCAGCCGCATATATTATCCCCGTCGAAGAATTTAAAAAACATTATTCTGTGATTTAGTCTCATTACATGTCTCGGCTCGCAATTTGATTGGCCTGGTCGTTCTATGTCTTCCTAGGTTCTAAAAATGTAATAAACACAGATACAAACCAACGAGACAATCCCTTAGAATCTTAACAACGTAATTGAAGAACTCGTGCACAGAAAAATGCGACGCAAAGCCCCAGTGCATTGGACAAAACTACGTTTGAATTTTCCCTAGCTAATCTCTAAAATAAAATAGGAATCTTAGCAACATAAGTGATTTAGTCGTGTAAAAACAAATATTCGGGGAGAGGCCCAGTTTAATGGACGAACCTACGATCGACTTTGCTCTAGCAGGCATAGAAAATTGATATTTTCGTGGGGTTTATTTTAGTTATTTCTGATAAACGTATTACTAAAACTCAAATATTTCTAGAGGGATCTCTCGGGAAGTTACTAATCCATCGTGAAGAAAAATAAAATGTATAGTTGAAAAACGTTTTATATATTTTTTAACCGTTTTACATAAAGTATTTTTATGGTAAGGTCCTATTTTTATTAATTGTAAATAAAAATAACTATATATTTTGACAACTAACTATCCATCGCGCCATTTTCAGGTGAAGTCAGAGCAAATAGAATAACTATTAATTGGCAAACACTCCTAACTTAGTTATGTATTTTTTCATTGCCATACAGTTCCAGCTATCGAAAAGTAACACAATAGATACCGCCAAATCTCCTGAAAATTCAAATTATTCCAACCGACACTCAAACTCAATAATGTAGGTATCTGCACGAGACCAAAACGGTGGAGAAAAAAATAAGAAAACGTAGAAAAAATAAACAACTTACCGAACAAGAAAAACAACCTCCTCCGCAGGAAGTTCCGGTCGGCCATTTTGCCGCTACGTTGCCGTTTCCCGCCAATCTCATCAATGTAGTGTTTTTCTTAGAATCTTCCAGCCTCCCTTCCCGTTGTATTAACACTCGTTAGTGTCTGAATTAACATTTTGATCGTCGGAGGGCGTTTTATGTATCTGAAACAAAAACATGATAAAATTATTTTCGGGAAGTACCTACTAATGTAGTTTCTCGGTATTTAAAAACATTAAATATTACATCAGTAGAGTGAAATTGAACCGAGGAATTCGTTAATCATGTTCAAAATATACAAAACACATTTCAATATAAATATTGTGTATAGCATGTGTGCATTTAAAATTTAATTTTGGATTAAAAAAACACTGTTGAATTCTGATGGAAATCTATTATAATTTGAAGTTTCAGAAACGTAATGTATAACTTTGTTTCAATTTTGTTCGTAGTGAGGGGGGTGGGAGACCGGTCCCAAATAAATTATTGTAACAAAGTTACGAAGTTTACTTTGATAATATTACGATCTCATTTTATCAAAAATACTTTCGGTTGTGTTTTGTTTGTTTGTCTTTGAGTGTTTATTTAGATTAATGTAATTTCATACATCTAGGAAGAAATCGTAAAAATGCAAATAAAAAATATATAATTATATTAACACAAATATGCATTTTTAAAAATCTTGCGAGAAAAATAAATGCCGCCGACGGGAATCGAACCCACACCTCCCGATTATCGATAAGGTGCACGCAACCACTGTGCTACGTTGGCTTATTTAAAACGTCAAATAATTCAATAAATACTATTATTTGTTTCAGCGATTATTGCTTTTCGATTTTTTGCTCCTGAAAACAACAAACTTTATGTTTGTATGAAACATATTGTTTTACTCAATTTCTCACTACATGGTGTCGATACAAATATACGGGTTCCATTCCAGTCGGTGGCATTTATTTTTTCTCGGAAGATTTTTTCAATTTATATTTGTTTTTTAGGCTAACAATTATTGCTCATAATAATTTGTTATCCTTCGTGCTTTGCATAAAAACTTTAACTCGTAAAAATTAAATTTTTACCTTTAACTAAAAATAATATAAAATATATATTTACGTGTTCGATTTGGGCGTCAAGATGCTGACATGGAGCCGAGAGAACATTACAATAATGTTGTTGTTTTGTGCAGGCGATCGACGTTGGAGTTATTTTTAATTAATTTTGGGTTTGAAATATGAAGACATTGCTTTTAATTAATTTTCAAATTTTCAATTATTGTAGGCTTCTTTAGTCGTCATAATTTATGAGCTTTATTAACGAACATTCTCGGAAAATGCTCCATTATTAAGATAATAAATAATTATGTTTTTCTTAGAAATATGCCCATGTTAAAAACACTGAATTCCTTCATAAAACAAGCGCAAGGTGAGTAATACAAGGTGTTTCTTATAAATAATAATAAAAAACAACAAAAAATAGATAGTTTAAACTTTACAGGACAATTATAAGTATTAATTTTGGATTTAGTGCAACAACCAATCATTTAACAAAAATCAAAGGATGCAAATCTGACAGTCTGAATGCAATGCTGTTCAGTCAGAACATTTGAACACAGATAACAAAATTCTGCCAGAACAGTTACAACCCTTATAATAGGCAGTGAGGCATAGAACTGATATAAATCGACTATTATAGGAGACATGAGATACCTGTAAAGTTTGTACAAAGAACATGATTAAGAAAGGGAAGCATTGATTGAAAATATAGAGTGGATTAATGGTCAAACGAGTTCGTATATTAAAATAATATAGTAGACATTCTCAGTATCGCCCTGGTAAAAAACCATCATTCAGAAACGTTGCGCGTTGCTTAAAATGGTATTAGCTGTTTGTTGAGACAAGATCTACATAGCCAGTCTTCATGTTCCCCATCTTTGCACCCTCTATAGAGAGGGTGCAAAGATGGGGAACATGAAGACTTCAAAATTATCCCTTCAAAATCACAGCATACCCCAGGCATAACGACCTATTTCAATGTCACCAATCACAAATAAATTACGAGTGTGTATAAAACTTACCGATCCCTTACCTACGTGGTTTTGCAATTGCTAATGATGTCGAAATAATATAATGTAACAAATGATCAAAACCAAACATTTCAGTTTACCTAATGTAAAAGCCCCATGGGCATAAAAAGGAGTTTAAAAAATATCCCAATATCGTTGTCCCACTGCCTATCCGGCTGAGAGCAGTTGAGACACTTTGTGGTGTTTTAGATTTAAAAAAAAATTAAGCCAGCTTCATTTTTAATCTAGCGTCGTAGATAATAAGCAAGTTAAATAATTAATTTAAACATTTCAGACAAAAATTGTCCGATTTTCTAGGCCGTTGCGAGATTCTTGAATATTCCTCGTCTCTGACATTTTAATTATTATTATTGAATGTCACACGTAAAACCTTATATTCTTCGCATTTCAGAAATTGGGTCGACACATCTGATTTAATTTAATTTAACATTCAACGGATGTTTGTTTTTCAGCTAAGTTTATTCACAAAATTTCCAATTAATTAATCAATTCGATATCTGAAAGAAAAGAAAATTAATTTCAGGAATACCTAAATTCCATACGGAGCAAGATAAATAATTAGTATAATAATAAATAGATGTGATAAGTTACTTGTGGCTAACTGTAACTTACAGACTATCACGCCAATTCCCGTAGGGCTAAGCAGAAAGAATGAACTGCCACATAACTCTGTCATGTCACACACTCCTCGCTCAATTTACATTCTTACATCATCTAACACATACTCTATTGACTCTTGATATAATCCGACTAATGTGCTTGATTCACTAAACGGTGCCACGTCTGTCGTGGCATACAATCCTCGATTGATTCACATTCATAAATAGTCTAATACAGTGATTCCCAAAGGGAGCGGTACCGCCCCCTGGAGGCGTTAGTAAGATCCAGGGGGGTGGTGGTGGTCTCGATGGAAAATGGTGGGCAGTGAAAGGCTACAAAGGGGCGGTGCGTGCGGAAAATCTTCTGAAATGTCAGAGGAATCAATAAAATATATTTACTTATTGAATTCAAATGAAGTGTGGCAATCTTCCACTTAAATAGTACAATGAGTGATTAGATATTATTGAATATTGGTTAAAAAATGTATTTTCAATTTCGGAAGTAACATTTCCGGGTTACAAATAACCTCAGAATGTTCGATATCCACCATTTCCATCATTATAAGTGGAAAATGTGGCTTGTGCAATGATGGAGGACTAGCTAGTAGAGGATCGAACCCTCAACGCCCATGTGGGAACCACGCCACCCACCGGTTGGTCGTCATATTTCAAAACTTGTGGTTTTTGCTTAAAAAAGACAGGGAGTGTTGAATAAATATATACTCGAAAAGTGGGCGGTGAGCCAGATAAGATTGGGAACCTCTGGTATAATAGTTATTCTTCTGGTATTCTGACCCCTGACATGAACCATCTTAAAAAATTGATTCCATTGATCTTACCATGTGTGAACCAATTATTGGATAACCAGAACCTCCGCTATAGGTTACCTCGAGTGTTTGGCTACATTTGGTGGGTTGGCAGCGGTACCCGGGTTCATGAGCATTGTCCAGGTCTTGTTGGCGGATCAGTCTACTCACCAGCTGGTCGGTTAGGGTAACCCTTTGATCTATCCAGCCGGACTCTGACTTCCAGATTCCTATCCACCTCGTACCTTTTTTCTTCTCAGAACTACTTCCAAGTCTACCTTCATCCTTTTTCTGCCAGTTACCACCATATACTAGTTGTGCACTCTTTGTTGGACATCTTTTACTTATTGTGATTTATGCCAATCATAATAAAAATAACACGTTCTTTAGATTTCATATTTATGAAGTAAACAAATAAGCGTTTTTAGCAAAATAGGATTAATAAAATTCTTTGTAAAAGTTTTGAATAGGAAAAGTTCCCAACACCAATATTGCAACAGGTAGATTAATTCAGTATTGAAAATCAGCCTCAAGTAATTCAGAAAGAAAACTTCAGGGATGGGTGGAGAGGTATTTATAAGATATTTGGCCATGATTGCAGGGTCCATAACCAGGCGTATTAAAAATAAAAAAGTATTAAATTTTATGATTCGTTTAATACCCGATTAAAATCTGAAATTTACGGTAAAATCTAAATCAAACGATATCTACATTTGGGCCTCTTTCCAATACTTTGATTATAGCCTAAGGGTGACGACACATTACGCTATACACATCAAATCGTTTTTTGTAACTCCATATTGCTCGCCATACAGTCCCATACATACCCGTCACCCCTGGCAGATGATGTGTTATAAGTATGAACGTGGCGACGATGATATGCCGTGATCTGTTAGCCATGCGATATTTCGAAATAATGAAACCCCCTCTCAAATTAAGGGAGTGCTATGACCAAGCGACTGTGACAGATCCCATACAAAGAAATGATATTCCGCGGCAGCTCTCCAAATCATGTGACCCCTTCTACTGGCGTAGGAAGAGGAAGATCATAACATATTATGACACCTTAAAATATATTCTGTATAGGCCACGCCTAAATAAGCGTTAAGGTTTTTAGCTATATTTTTAAATAGCAAATATAGGCCCAGTTGCTTCGCAGAAATTTACGTGTAACAAAGTTATCAAACGGCCACTAAGTTAAACGCCGATTCTATGTGGGTTTTAGCTTTCTATCAAATTGTAATTAGCTGAAAAGCCCAACATGTTAGTTGTCATCTTCTGCTGATCTCAATGTTTTCAAAACTGTCATAAAACAAAATGGCGCTGAGTCGCCATTTGATGACAATTTTACATTTGAATTTCTGAGAAACAACCCATCTTCAAATTACCTTGTAGGAGCTTCCCGACATAATTCTTTACGATTTTTCTTCTACTTTCTAAAATTACATTCAACATGACACACTATTTTTTGAACGACTAAAGTCAATGATTGACAGAACACTTAAGTGATTAAATAACCATGAAAGGTAAATGACATAAAAAAATTTAAAATTGATTAATCACAGATTCGAAATAAAATTCAAGAATTGTGAATTCTTTTATATAAAAAAAAAATTAAAATACCGCAGTCTCTAAGTACCTATTACAAAAAAATATATTTCTCCTTTTCATAATGTGTACGAAAGTTCACGCTGCCTTTTCTCTGCGTAGCAACATTCAAAATTCTTATTTCTTTGTGTTTATTAATTATCTTAGGCCAGGATACCTGTGTTTCTGGCAAAAGCCGAGGGAAATCGTTAATTGTCATGGTGACTATGCAAAGTATTCCTAAGAAAAGTTAGACAACGAGGCTAATGGACAAGATTCGAAGCGCGTCCGCAGCTTGAGTTGAGAAAGCTTCCGAAATCTAGACGCGAGACTACTCATCTCAAGGTATCAAATAACAGGCTATTTTACAGAATAAAAAATTCTAACTAATCCCTGGAGATTCGTATATGCTCTTAAAAATAAAAAAAACTAACCAACCATCTCGCCGTATCTCCACCGGGGTGGGCAGAAAAGGTGAACCGTCACTCATCTTTGACGACCTCCGTGGTCAAAGGGTAAGATTCTCGACTAGCAATCCGAAGATCGCGGGTTCAAATTCCGGCGTGCGCAAGTAAATTTAATGTGACAAATTTGCGTTAATTCACAATTTATTAATTTAATATAATATATACAGGGTTTTCCAATAAGAGGTGTTATTTTGATATTCAATCGTAAAAGATCAATGTTTCGTTGCTTGTGTGGCACGTAGCTCCGTTTTGTTGAAAGTAAACGTTGTCCAGATCAATACCATCCAATTCCGGCCATAAAAAATCATTAATCATCTCTCGATAGCGATCCATTCACCGTAACTGTTACGCCAGCCTCATTTTCGAAAAAGTAAGGTCCAATGACTCCGCCGGACCATAAACCGTACCAAACAGTCACACGTTGAGGATAGAGAGGCTTTTTAACAATAACTCTTGGGTTTTCCGAGCCCCAAATGCGACAATTTTGCTTGTTGACGAAGCCACCGAGGTGGAAATGGGCCTCATCACTCAAGATGATTTGCATTTGATTCACTCAAGTGAATTTTAATAATATCAATGCGTTGTTGAAGCGTGTATTGTTTCCATCCATTTTTATTAATGGCGTGGTTTCTACTTGTCAAATGTTAAAAAATGACAGCTTCAAAAGAAACATCTACCGAAATAGCGGGCTAATCAAAATAACACCTCTTATTGGAAAACCCTATACATGGTTTACTTGTGGCAGGTACCAGAGTGGAAGATACTCACAGAATCGCCTTGGTTTAACACCTCATTTTAGAGTTGAAACGTTGCTTTAAATGGCTTTAGCCGTGTTTGGTGACCAGAACGGAACACCTTGGTACTCCTCCACTTTCCTCTTTCCTCCCCTGCTGGATGCCACATTCTATCTGCCTCCAGATCATTGGGAGAAGTTGGGACACGCCTTGCTTCATTCTTATTCAATCATTGCATCAATTGACCTAAATTGACCCAATTCACTTGATCGCGCAGAGGTACTTGATTCACTTGTTTGTGCCACGTCTTTCTCAGACGGTCCTGACTTTATCTACCATCATTCACCCTTGCATCAAATATTCATATTATACAGGAGGCCGACACAATTTTGCATTCAATTTAATTTGGCCTGATGGTTATAGGTATATTTGTTCTATATATTTTTGAAGATTAATATGGACATATTCTATTTTATCGTATTACGGTACAAGTTGATGAAAACTGGGTAATTTTGTTTGCGTATAGTGAAAAAAAATTATGTACCATACATATAATACCAACAGAGGAATAAAGTATTCGTCGGGTAAAAAATATTATAGATGGGCTACTCGATTAATTAGATATGAAGGAATAGTTTTAAATATTTATTTAAAAAAATCCATTGATATACACACATGTCCTTTTTCATGAAACATGCTTAAATGTAATACAAAAGTATCAAATAACTTCTCCTTCCGGTAAATATAAACTAAAATGTAATGTTTATTTTTTGAAATAATTTAATGAGTAAAACCTCAAATTGTAATATTTAATTATTGAAGACAATATTAGCAATTCCTATGGATCCTATGAATCGCTAATGGGTATTTTCTTCAATAATTAAATATTAAATTTTGAGGTTTTCTACATCTATTGACTTTTCTGCAAGTCTAGGATAAATATATCTTAATGAGTAAAACCTCAAAATGTAATATTTAATTCTTGAAGACAATATTAGCGATTCATATTGATCCTAGGATACGCTAATAGGTATTGTCTTCAATAATTAAATATTACATTTTGAGGTTTTACTCATTAAGTTATATTTATCCTAGACTTGCAAAAAAGTCAATAGATATCGCACATTGAAATAAAAATATGATACGTTTATCTAAAGATACTGTCTAACTGTCTATATTGCATTTAGCTCGGGTTGAATCTTAAAGATAGTTGCCAATAAAAATGTGCGGTGAGTAAAATTTAGACAATGTTGGTCGTTCTTATTCGATGTATGATACAGTTAAATATGATGGAAGGAGATAGGGTCCATTAGCTCAGTTGATAGAACGATGCCCCGGCAAGGCAATGGTCCTGGGTTCGAGTCCTAGATGTGACCTATCTTTTTCTGATTTTTCTGTTTTTGATTTTCGTTTAGGAATCGCTAATATTGTCTGCATAAGTTAAAATGTAATCACTGTTCCTTGTTTTACATCAGGAAAACAACTTGACAATTTACATACTATATCGATTGTGTTACTGACAAATGCCGATACCAGCCCCAAGCAAGATCGCCTAATGTCGGGTGTCCGACGCCAAAACAACTTGACACATACTCATCAGTTGCAAACTTTAAAAATCGGTTACAATTTTTTAAAATATCATTATTCTGTTTAATAGTTTACTCTTAGAGGGAAAGTTTATTTATTTAAAATTAACGGCAAAAGCGCCATTTACATAAATTAAAGTTATTGTCAGTCATATTACAATATGGAAAAACAGGAAAACAATAAAGAACAAGAAAAAATAATAAAAAAGAAAACGCATTAGTACAAATGTATTAATAGAATTAAAGAAGAAACAAAAACAAAAAATATTCATTGATTTAATAAATGAATTCTTACTAAAATTTTTAATCAATACTGATTTGTATTTGGATAATGACATATAAAAACATCGGCTAACATTGCATGCGTGTTTCCAGTGGTGTGTAATCTATTTATAACAGAACTTTACATTAAACCGTAGTATAATTCTTACAATAATACACACTATTTATTTGGGAGGCGGGTTTGGGTACCGCCGCCCCGAAAAGCATAAATTCAAAACTGATTTAGGTCACCCCAAGTGGTTCGCTACGTTTGGTGATTTAGCAGGAGTGCCCGAGTTCAACGGGTGAAGTGATCGGGAGAGGCTGGTTTGAGGAGACTCTTTGATCTCTCTAACTGGTCTCTCAACCCAACCTTGCGCCGCAGTGAGAGGGACATATTCATAAGTCCGTCATTCATGGACACACTGATCCTAAGATTCCTACCCAACCCTCAAACCTTTACCTTTCCATAACTTCCTTTCCTTAAAAAAGGCCCTACACACAGCATCCCCAAAGATGACAGGCCCATGAAAATACCTACCCTAATGGTAGGAACATGAAACTGAATCAATATTAATACATCGTGGCTATCTTATGTTTCATTAATGATCATTAAAAAATATATAGTATAATATTAGAGATTGTGCTAGTATTTTTTTAATACGAGTAGGTGAACTTCCTCAAAATTAATATAGGTGTTCGTAGCTTTGATGGCTTGAATTTTTCAAATCCCAAACCGCGCTAAACTAACCCACTCTTTCTTTATTCTGGAACTTTTCGTCTACCCAAATAACCTTCCGGGGCACTACCTATCTCATGTTTCTAGGGAAACCGGAGAGGATTGTACTTCAAAAACACTGAAAGTTAAATCATAAATATAACTCAGGAATAGCCAACTCACAAGCTTTCCCACCCCAAATAAAACCACTAGATCTTAAAAGCATACCGACTAATTCTTACTTGAATTACTCCATGAATCCTTTTAGATTATTAAACGTTTTGGTAATTATATTATTATACTCAGATAAAATTTTATGTTCCAGGAAAACCAGTTCGTTGAAAACTCTGCTTAAGTTTTGCTTATTTTATTCGTAAGCATGAATTAAAATGATTCACTAAATAATTGAAATCCAAAAAGCCTTAATGAAAATTATTCTGTCCTTGTAAGAACGCACTGACGAAATCTTCAGTTATCTTAACATCATATCAATGAAAAATTCTATTCTAAAACAATATTCCTTTATATACATAAATGGGTTTTCCAATAAGAGGTGTTATTTTGAATAGCCCGCTATTTCGGTAGATGTTACTTTTGAAGCTGTCATTTTTTTAAACATTTGACAAGTAGAAACTACGCCATTAATAAAAATGAAACGATACACGCTTCAAAAACGCATTGAAATTATTAAAATTCACTTGAGTGAATCAAATGCAAATCATCTTGAGTGATGAGGCCCATTTCCACCTCGGTGGCTTCGTCAACAAGCAAAATTGTCGCATCTGTGGCTCGGAAAACCCAAGAGTTATTGTTGAAAAGCCTCTCTATTTTCAACGTGTGACTATTTGGTGCAGTTTATTGTCCGGCGGAGTCATTGGACCTTACTTTTTCGAAAATGAGGCTGGAGCAACAGTTACTGTGAATGGATTGCGCTATCGAGAGATGATTAATGATTTTTTATGGCCAGAATTGGATGGTATTGATCTGGACAACGTTTACTTTCAACAAGACGGCGCTACGTGCCACACAAACAACAAAACTATTGCTCTTTTACGATTGAATATCAAAATAACACCTCTTATTGGAAAACCCTGTACATAACAGTAGAAATTTAAAAAAAAAACACTCTTATTCCACGGAGAAAAATAATTTTCAAATTATTTGTAATCAGCAAAAGATACGGTCACATCTAGGACTAGGTTATAATAATCAGAAAAATGTACGGTCACATCTAGGACTCGAACCCAGAAACACCGAATCTCGGCCCGTTGAAATTTTTGATCAAACTGTGATCGATCATGAAGCGTAAAGACGATTCTGTTTTAATTTTCATTTTATCAAAGCTGAAATCGGCAACCGTTCAATTCGTCAACTGTCAGAATAAGATATAGAATACAAATAAGATTCTTATTCGAAGTATAATACAGTTAGGGAGGATAGGATACGGTCCCATTAGCTCAGTTGGTAAAGCGGTGCCCCGGCAAGGCAAGTGTCCTGGGTTAGAGTCTTAGATGTCACCATATTTTTTTCTGATTTTTCTGTTTCAAATTTTCTTTTAGGAATTGCTAATATTATCTTCAATAAATAAATAAATTTTCGTGAAATTACTTAACGATCATTATACAGGATGTCCGGGGGTAAAATGCACAAACTTCGGGAAGTGATTCTACACGATGGTAGGAATAAAAAAGAAAAATAAAATTGAAAAATATTCTTTACATCATGCAAACATTTCAACTTTTGTACCTGAAAACTACCTTAAAACGTTGAAACTTCGAAAAAAAAATTTTGGCTTATTTTGCCATTTTACAAAAACCATATATTCCGTATTTATTCAACCTAAAAATATAGGATAAACGGAAAAATCTAGATGGATTCATTAGCTTGAAGCTGCAGTAAGCTCTTTCATATGTTTTGATATTATTAGTTTGAGGAATGGTATTGATTAAATAATATTGTAAATGTATATATATGACATCAATCATTCCAGTGGTTACCTTTTTTTACTTGTAAAATCAAGTTTGTGCAAGTTTACCTCCGGACACGTGTCTTTACATAAGTAAAAAAGACACATCCTCTGAAAGTCTTAAATTTAATTTCATAACACAATTTATTGATAAATATATTGTTACATTTATGCCTTATTATTTCATTTATGTCGCAGAGTATTTTTATTATATTATATTCTATTATATTATACACTTAAATAAAAACCGTAATGGCACTACTCCTCAAAGAATAGAAAGATTTCTCAACTGATATGGGTACTTAAAAAAAATAATAAGTAGCTTGTCAATAACCATGAATCTGTAGTATTCTTTTGAAATAAATGATAATTTCAGTAACTTCATTTTAAAAAAAGGAATTCAATAAAACATTTACCACAATTTTTAATTAGCCCTTAAATGCATACTGTTGTAAAACTGCAACATACCGTTCAAACCACCTTTAACTCTTTAGTGTATACTTAATGCATGCCGTTTTAGAATTATCAAGTTCACGGTAGTATATTTTATCGAGTGGCATCACCTTTTTTTTCTTTCGCGAATGTCAAATGTCACTTTTTCTTCAACAAAGTGAAGATTCTCGAAAATTGGTTGGAGGTTAAAATTACAGTTTGGTTTTGCTGTTATTATTTTGATTTTCTTAGGTAAGTAGATACAATAATACAATACTTATATGTAATAACTCGTATTTTTCCGGTACACTTATTAGTTTTGAGAATTTTTTTTAGGTTTTTTATTTTTTTTTTCATACGTAAATTGTTTATATTATTTTTTATTAAATACATGGTATTGTAAATTTGCAACAATTTTTTTTAATCAAATATCATTAAAAAATTACAAATAAAATAAATTCTTTATATTTCCTATGCATATGCATGTAAATATCTAAAAAAAAAAATTTTTCCAGAAAATTTAATAAATCATGCATTTAAGGGTTTGTATACATAGAAATAAATTTGAATCTAAAAACTTATATTTTTGTATGTAACTAGTTCGGAGAAGCAACTCCAGAGGGTGTGTAGGGACAGGCATGTACACAAAGGGAGGAGTCTTATACAGGCGATTGGCCTCCCGGTATTAATGTTTATAAAGGTTGGGATTCAGTAAAAGCAAAAGCCATCACGTTGAGTAATCTGTTAAAAATATTCCAAAATTCCATGCGACGGAAAATAGTTTTAAGATAACCTGTTGAACTGTCACTTCAGTAATCCGGACTTTTCGGTAAAAAAATATTTCATGTTCCAATAAGCTTTTTGTGTCCGGAAATTCTCGGTCTAACAGTTTGTCAATGTGGATGTATGGAACTTTAAAACTTCCCCAATTCCTCACCTCCTTCCCCTCCCCAATATCTTCAGCCTCACAACAAACCCAATTGTCACCCAACAGTCTACTGGCTCCAGACAATTAGGACTGTTATACCTGCTCACATTAAAAGGATGACAAAATATATTTAAAGACAAAAATATTGCTTTAAAGTTTAACTTTAGTGAAAAACAAGGGAATACAAAAACAATAACTCTAAAATAGATGCTTGCAAATCCCTGGCAGAGCCGACTAGTGAACAAAGAAAACTATTTTCAGAACAAACAAAGAAAAAATCTTCAATTTACTTATCAGAATTATTCAGTTGGTCGATTTTCTGATGGGTGAGAACGCTCGACTGACAGTTGGACAGGATTCGTTTCTCAAAGCGGAAACCAACTTACTACCTTTTCAACATAATGCTTATGGTTATGATTAAGCTAGGTTCATTCAAACTCCATGACTTTTGAAAACCCTCAATGTACCAGCGCCATTTTGAGTTTTTAACATTTGAACGATCTTGGTACACCGATTCTCGGCCAGTTAAAGCTTTTGATCAAACTGTGTTCGATCATCAAGCATTAAGACCATTCTGTTCAAATTTTCATTATATCAAAGTTGAAATCGACAACCGTTCAAATTTCAAACATTCAACATGGCGCAGATAGATTCGATGAACTTCAAATAATGAAAAAAAATTGTACTATAAATCTTCGAACCTTTGAATATAGCTTTTAAAAATAATTAAAGCGCTTTCGAAGCGAGTTCGATTAAAATGAAAATTCCATCTATCTTTTGACAATCCGCAGTCTGTAAACTCAATTACTATAGGTATGGTATGTTTTCAAATGAACATGGAATTCTGACTATGAATCGTACAACTCCATTTTGCCGCGTTTTTTGCCATGCTTCCCGCCAATCGCCGGCCCGGGGCGCTTTCCAGTGTTGGCAGCACGAAAAAATAAATAACGCTGACGTACAAATAATATTAAATTGCATAAGTGTAGGGGTTCCTGTGCAACTATGAAAATATCTAATAAATAATTTATCAATATTACAGTTTTGGAGTTCACCTACGAACATAATTTTAAGAATTTCAGATTCAAATGCACCAATTTAAATTAACAGTATTTTTGTGTTAAATAAAAAAACTATTATGAAAAAGGATAAACACAATTTTAAATACACTACATTAATGAAGTTAATATTTACGTCAGCTGATAATATACAGGGTGTATCGGCAAGTACCCGACAAACTTTAACCAGCTATTCCTCAGAACATTTGGAGTAAAAAATGTTATGGGCGCTTTGCTGTCCGATAACATTTTTTTCCATTAAAAACAAAAAATAAATAAAAAATCCACACTCCGTCACTGTCATTTGCATTGTTTCTCGTGTTCAACAGCTGTTATTAGCAAGTGTGTCAAAAAGTGTCCTCGCTCTTTCGTACACACTAAATAATAATAGCTAAAAATGAGACGAATGGTGCCGTGCCATTTCGTTGTGATTGTAAAAGCGCGCCAACGTAGGTACGTACGTACATTATTCAACGAAACTCGAACAAAATATTGCCAGATGGGTTTTCAAACTTTGACTAAGGATAAAACATTGGTGACATGTGGTGAAAATATGAATAATAATTTTTTTATTAAAAAAAAAATGTTACCGGACAGCAAAGTGCCCATAACATGTTTTACTCAAAATGTGCTAAGGAATAGCTGGTAAAAGTTTGTCGGATACGTGCCGATACACCCTGTATAATACAATTGTTTCTATGTCCCTCGATTTTACTTGATAAATGGAGTCCAAAGTGAAAGATGCTCTGAGTTTTGCCCTGGTTTAAGACCGCCATTCAGAATTGAAACGTTGCTTTAAATGGCTTTAGCCATGTTTGGTGATCAGATCTAAATAGTCTGGCTATTCCCCACATTATTTTTCCCCATCTCCTTTTCCTCCCCACTTACTTCAGCCTCACAATATACCCCAATTGGGAATGACATAGTCTCACTCACTCCAGACTGTTGGCGGCAGTTGAGACTATACGAGTATATTATAACGTCACACCCATTGATGTGTCTTATTTAGTCAATGACCACACCCCAAAGTGACCATTGGGGTGTGACCTTCGAAAAAAAATACACTTATTTTTCAGAGTGGAAACTAGATGTATAAAAAATATAACCTACACAATTGCAGTAAAATGGTTTCGTTTTATTTATCAGTTTCTCTGCAAAAGCTTCCTACAAAATATATTATATTTTTTTAGTACAGAATTTCAGCTATTTTATGAATGTAACATATTCTCGTAAGCCATTTCATCGGTGAGGAATAACACAACCACCCCCGATAACGGCGCACCTACACCTACCGGCGTAGTTTTAAAAGCCCCGTACACGGAATCAATTTGAGCTTCAAACCCAGGCAGAAATGCACGTTCAAGTATGTACCAGTACCTAGTACCTACCCCATTCATATCCTAGTACACTACGCTTACAGCGAATTTGTTTACAAATGCACCAAACACTTTTTACATACGCGAACAGGCGTGTATCGTGTCCGTTTTCCGAATAGACTTTTGAATTTTTCATAAAGCGATAAATCGAACATGTTTTTATGAATATATTTTTTCAACCGATAGTGTAATATACGCCGGCGTTTTTTTTTTTCGGAATATAAACATGTTGTCTATGGAAAAAATGTATTCCTACGTAAGATGATATGGTTTTGAATTAATGTTTTTATTTTATAGAACGACAAATATTCTCAGCTTACAATATTTATTAAAATTCCTCGTACCTATTTCTATCATTGTCTTAAAAATTTTTGGTCGTGCAATGATTGAGGACTTGGCTGGTAAAATAATTCATCCGTGATCCTGGCACTTCATTAATAACTCAATTACCGACGCAATTAATTTTTACAAAAAATCATATCTGTAAATAAATCACATCCATTTTTAAACAACCAAAGGTTTAAGTTCTTCTAAAAGACTCGGTTCGTGTCAGTGTAACTCTAAAAATTCCATCAGGATTATAAGTGATATGTTCAAGTGAATAAAAACAAAACGATCTGAAATTCAAAAAGTGTTTAGAATTGCAACAGAGTTACACTGAAAATTTCCATCTGCTAACAATGTCACTAAGAGCACAAAAAGCATCATATAGTAAGCAACATTGTTCTATTCATCGTTTTTCTGTTATTTTTTTTTTATCAGTATAAAATTATTTTACACGGGTTTTTCGATATCTGTCTCACTATGATATCCAATATATACATGTGGCGAGACAAAAGCATTGGATACATAAATTAGTATTTACATGTTATTTGATACATTCATAACTATAACAAAAATATAAATTATAAAATTGTATACATTTTAAACCTTGAAGACATAATAGAAAATGTAGCTTATCCTACAGGGATAGCAATATTATAAATGTATATGGAAAAGTTAAGATAAATAGTTAATACTTTAATATAAGCAGTGTAACCTAAGATAACATATAAAACAATATTTCATTACATCAAATGACAGATGTCAATCAGCATCTAGTTGGAGTACATACTTATAAAGGGGTTTTTATAAAAATTTCAATCTTGGATCTATCTTGGCTGATGTTCCACGATTTGGTGTCTTTTTTATATTTCAAAAAAATATGTTCAGTCTAATGGCTAGTGGGAGAGCATTGTATAGCCTTTTTGCAAAATATCTAAAATTTCTCTGGCCAAAAGTTGTTTTAGCGGAAGGGATTAGTAAGAGATTATGTCCTCTGGTTCTAGTATCACGAGCAGTTTGGACATTGTCAAAAGCAGTTTTGTGTTTGAAGAGGTAAGCTAGTATGTTTTTGAGATACTTCTGATGGTTTTTGTTATACTTCTGATGCTTTTACTGTGAGAGGTTGGCCAACATTAGAGAAATCTTCTTGTGTTTTTACTGTTAGAGGTTGGTTAAACATTAGAGAAATTTTCTCGTTGTACTTCTGAAGTAATAATTTTAATTATAATTCTAATAAATCTAAATTAGAAATGAAATAGAATATGGCACAGAAAAATAAAAAAGTTAACGGTCGCAACAAGGAATCCAACCCAATTCGATAATATGAATGATTATGACATATTTTCTTTTCTGCAGCACTGGGCAGGACATCTAGCAAGGATATAAGATATCTGACGATCAAAGAGTCTTCTCTAGAAAAGATTGCAGGTCTTTGGTAGAGAGTCTGTTAGAAGACTTAAATTTAAGTGGTTTTTGGAGCAGAAACTAACACTGAATCTTAAGACATAAATTACTGAAAGGAAACAACTGGCGTTCAGTAAGAGCAAAAGCTTTTCTCAGAAAATCATTGTTCTCCAAAATACCTGACAAAACAAGACAATTAAATAAATCTAAAAACAAATTAAAAATCTTGACTAAACATTGGAACATCAACAAAGGTCGTACAATAATACTCTGACACCAAATCTGACTCAATTCTTTCAAATATGTTTGATTCCAATTTTTCAAAAAAATTTGCCTATCAAAATCAAGCATATCGAAAAAATAATAATTCTAAACTAGCCAATCTCGGCAAAGGAGTTCCCAGTAAAAAATATGTGTAAAACCATAGAATAAAGAAGAACACAAGAAATGCTTTGTAGACGTGTTTTGTGATCCAAATATCTAACCAATCAAATTATTATAGCAATAATTGCCTTCAATTTCCAATACTGAGTTTCACCATGATTACGAAGATTGAAATGCAAATGGTATGGATATATACGATGTCAAACAAGTATAAGAAAGACCATTAAGAGGAAGCTACAAGCCAAAAATGTGTATATTGTTGGTATACCTTATATTGTAGGTAATAGGCATTAAAATCGCTTGACAAACGGAGTGTAGATACGTTCGATTTCAAGCACAAAACTGGTTTTTGTTTATTTTGTAAATAATTTTATAAGAAAGCAAAAAATGTAATCAAGTGAAACTGTCACAGATAATCCTAGCTATAATACTTTATTTTTTTAAAGTTGTTTCCTTTACGCGTTCATACAGTTCTAATGAAAAAATATATTTTTTAGTAGTTTACATTTATATTTTTTATTCAGTAATATATTTTTTTATTTATATTCTACTCAAATAAAACGATAGGAAAACTTTCAATTTATCTAAAGCATATTTTTTTGTATTCATAATGTACACCAACTCGTTTAGATTAATCAAAATAGTGATTTAGCATAAAGCTTCGCCTTAAATGGTTTAGAAGTCAGCGGTGACATTTGTTTCCATTGAAAATTGTTTGGACGACACTTCTTATTTTCTTTTTTATTCTATTTTATTTTTAATTATATTTTTGCGTTATAAACATTCCTTATAAATTCATATTTTACAGAATTAGGAATTGATAATATCATTGACCAATAAAATAATGACATTATAAATTAACCTAATTTAAAAATAAAACATAAAAATATAATATAAGCAGTTCTGAAAGTGGGGCAGAAGTAATGATCCGGTTTTGAAGAGGTATTAAAAAAACTAATAAGCTTAGAGACTTAAAACTTTTTATTACAAACTAACTAACCATCACCCCTTTTCTCTACAGCGGTAGGCAGAGAGGAAGGACCGCCAAACAAATCGGTCGTGGCACACGCACCTTGCCTTGTTCACATTCATACAGCGTCTCATACATACTATTATTCTGTCTCTTGACATGGCCCGACTAAATTATCTGATTCTCTTAATTGTGCCACGTCCCCGACTTCTGCTACCATTAACATTTGCGTCGTTTATTCTCCATATTTATACTCCTCTATTCGCTCTACATGCCCAAACCATCTAAGCGTCCCTTTCTTAATCTTACTCATTACGCTTACTTCAGCCTTGCATCCTTTGCGGAAATCCATATTTTTCACACGATCATACATGGTTTTACCACACAAACGCCTCGGGGATCTCATTTCAGTCTACTTTCATCCTTTCTCTGCCAGTTCCATGCCTCACTTCCATAAGTAGGTACCAGCTCTCCATTGTGGACTGCTAGATTCGTTTCTTTGGATATTTTTTCGTTAGTACCAACTGCGTATAGTCCTCCATTAATGGATTTATCTGTTAGCATTTTATTATGATCTGCATATAATCCGAAAATCCTGCATGAAAAGCAGCGCAAAATTTCAGAAATGGCTACATCAGTGTATTGCTCCTGAAGGCCGCCATCTCGCTAAAGTGGTATTCAAAACATAATGCAAAAATGAGATTATATACAGATCATAGCAAAAAAAGTTTTAAATCTTTAAGTTTATTATTTTTTTTATACCTCCTCAAAACCGGGTCATTACTTCAGCCCAATCCTATACTTAAAATTACAATAAGTATAATAGTAGTAAATTAAAACTGATATTATTTACCTGTGCTGTTATTCTGCTATTTAAACTTATTTTTTTCAATTCATATTGAAAGTAGAAAAAGAAACAGAGAGGAATTGTGAAGAAAAAAAAAAACGATAAAACAAAAAGTTTTCTGACATATTCGACCGAATGTTATGAATTTAGTGAGGTTAGTTTAATCAAATTAATGTCTTCAATATGTAAACTACACTTTTACAGATGTAATTTTTAAATAAATAAATATTTCATAAATGTAAAGATGTAATCAATGTTTAGTACAGACTACCTGAAAATAATTATCAGGAAGCGTCTAATTTGGCATTAGTATAAGGCTACCTACCTCCTAACCTGGTTGGATTATACTGTTAGATATTGCCCAGCGGTTAAGTTAACTCTGGTATCCAATTGAGAACAGCTATGACCGGAACAACCGAGTTCTCCCAGAGACTATACACAAAGCTGTATCTCTTTAGTGTATAGTTTCAAACTAGTATTTGATAAATACCCACCCTCCCATTAAACTTTCAATCAACAACGTTCATGATGGAATTTCAAACAATTATTAATGTTTGTATGGTTCATTTCTAGCAAAAGTTTGTGATACCGGAACACTAATTTAATTTTAATATTTAAGAAAAATAATTTATTATTGTATCGATAAATTTAGTAAAATTACAAACAGCGGCATTGTTAATTTAATTTAATTCTCTGAAGAATTATTTTCGACAAAAAGTTGGCTTTTAAAACTTTAAAAATGGTTTAACTGAGTCGACAAGTCTACTAACCTCGCCAAATTCAATCGGGTAGGACCGATATTCATTTCGTATATTAGCTGCTGTAATATCATCTGATTTCAGGTAAATGCTTTTTTCTCCGCGTGTGTATACGTGATTGCTACCAAAACATTGATAGAATGAATTGTCATCCACAACGAGTCCATCTACCGAGTTAAAGCTCGATCGACTGTCGGGAAGTGGGTTAATTTCCGCTTTCAAGATTTGCATTCATTCATTCCCGAAAACAAAAGTACAATTCAAATAAATGTAGTTGTTTTTAAAAAATCTGCCAACGAAATACGTATTTTTTTATGGATATTTCAAAATAAGATAAAATTTTCAATATATCTTCCTTAAAATATCGCGGTATCTTTTATTTCGGAAAAACATATAATTTAAAAATGAGGCAAATCGTCCTGATAATCATTTCATTAAAATTAAATAATGTAGCACAGGTACATAAGCAATCACCGAGCATGTTATTTTAATCATTATTTTTTTTTAATTTCGGAGAAGCGGTAGACTTAAAATTTGTTTTAAATTAAATTTGAAAATTAAAATTAAAAATAGTGGACAAGATAGACCTCTCTGGGAATTCTCGCATAGATTTAGCTCTGCAGGTGAAGTGATAATTAAATACAGTAATCTTAGCACTAAGTAGCAGGATTCATCCGAATTATATTGGTTGACAAAAGAGGGCACCACTATTCCTGTTTGGTCGATTAAAGACTAAAAGATTAAAATATTTTTGTCACAATAAAGTGACAGTACTTTAGAATTACAATGTGTTAATTCTTTTTTATTCTAAATTCTACTCTCTTGAGAGCTTGTCGTGACAGATAATTTCATGGTGCGAATGCAAGTGTTATCGTGCTGATTGCCATCCGCTGCCGAATTTTGAGATTAAGGAATCGCTGCCAGACTCAATGCGAGTGATATATTCGGTGAGTCTTCTGTTTTTATGTATTTGGAGGCTGGATTATAATTTGCTACGTTTCCTGCAGAGTGAATTTTGTAATCAACCCATTTTTTCAAAGGGAATTAATTACTCCCTGATGGACTGTGTGGCTTACAAGCCGGATCATCACCAATTATTTTACAGACTAGACAAAAACAATATCATTTTGATGCTTTCAATCTGCATCTATATATATCTGCATCTGCTTTAATACGATAATCAGTTCATTTTATAAGTGCACTGAAATCCAACCCCTCACCACCCCCTTACCGCCCCCTCCCCTTGACCTTCCTGAATAAATACCGACAAAAACAGGCAGATGAGTTTCCCGGAAATGTCATTCCACCCCCCATTTCAGCAACCATATTTCAGACAAGACCGAAAATCAGTCGCTTTGTAACGTGATTTTCTTTTGGAAAGGACAACATTTGTGTAGCTGAATAATTTATTAATGCGCGCAGCGAGATTTCCCTCCAACAAAATCTTCCCTCTCCACAAATCCTTTTCCCAATACTACGTTTTCAATTGAATTTCTCTCCCCCAGATACAAAAGGGTAACCACCGGGGTGGAAAAAATATTTATTCCTTTCCCGAAGATTCCAAGGAATTCCTAAACCATAGCATATTTATTCCTCTACTTCCCTCCTTGAGATGGATCGCATTTATGTGAAAAGATGAATCTTTTGTGTTATTTCTCGACTGCTTTGCACCCAAACTCAAACGCGACTTATATTATAAAGAGTTAACATTTAAAATGTACCACCTTCGTTCATCCTGGTTTTTTTCAAGAGCTCGATAATAAATTATGTCCGTGTGTTATGATAAACTGTCTGGTTTGGTTTTGTTATATTTTGAGGTGAAAGATATTTTTGATTAATAATTATTAACAACCTCTGTTGGTATTTTTCGTAACATGAATAATCAAATACTAAGCCTTGACTGTAATGTAGTCAATTAAATTTATATGTTTCTGTGATACAGGGTTTTCCAATAAGAGGTGTTATTTTGAATAACCCGCTATTTCTGTAGATGTTACTTTTGAAGCTGTCATTTTTTGACATTTGACAAGTAAAAACTACGTTATTAATAAAAATGGAACGATACACGCTTCGACACCGCATTAAAATTATTAAAATTCACTTGACTGAATCAAATGCAAATCATCTTGAGTGATGAGGCCCATTGTCACCTCGGTGGCTTCGTCAACAAGCAAAATTGTCGCATCTGGGGCTCGAAAAACCCAAGAGTTATTGTTAAAAAGCCTCTTTATCTTCAACGTGTGATTGTTTGGTGCAGTTTATGGTTCGGCGGAGTCATTGGACCTTACTTTTTTGAAAATGAGGCTCGAGCAACAGTTACGATGAATGGATTGCGCTATCGAGAGATGATTAATGATTTTTTATGGCCGGAATTGAATGGTATTAATTTGGACAACGTTTACTTTCAACGAAACGGCGCTACGTGCCACACAAGCAACGAAACCATTGATCTTTTACGATTGAATATCAAAATAACACCTCTTATTGGAAAATCCTGTATATGGTAGAATAATCACAAAGTAATTATTTTCATAATTATGTAATAGATATGTTATTGGATAACATACCTAAATAAACCTTAAATTAAGATTTAAGGTTATCGCACACATATCATCTCGGCATCAGATCGGCATTGCCTCATTTTACTAGCTTGTCCCGAGATGAGGCGATGCCATTACGACGTTTATTAGTGTGCGTTGATGGAGTTTCCTTTAAATGATCTGGTGCCGGGGTGATGTGTCTGCGACAACTTGAACACATCAAGTTTGAAATAAAAATTAAAGATTATCAAAAAGTTTAACAAGGAACGATACAAATAAGGTGAAATATCTTAACAAATAAACAAAGTATTTCAATAGCAAGCCACTTGCCTCGACTAGAATCTCTCAATATTTCCAGCAAACTGCACATCACAAACAGTATTATTGTTATTGGCTATTTGTTCCAGAAACAATCTTCCCGATCTGTTATTTTTTTATCGGGGAAGAGAGAAGATTACAAAGGATAGAAGCCGCAAATAGCAAATACCAATAACCGCGGGCGCACTCCTAACTTATCTGGTAACCCCTTGCAAGCTATCTGCCCGCTCCCCCGCCCAACACAACCGCCTCCGCCCCCGCCCTTGCGAGCTATTGACTCCGCGTCCCATCAGAGGTCAATTACTCAGAAGAGGGCGAGCCTACAGCCTATATCATCCCTCTCGACACACTTCACTCGAGAGCTTGAGAAATATTCAAATATTATAATATATCATAAAGGATGTGGGTGTGATTCTTTTTTTAAACACTCAATTTACTTTTATTTCTATTAACCCAACAACCGCGTTACATAATTTTTCACTAATCATTGGATGGTGGTTGATTAAATAGAAAGAGATGAGTGATTCTGGGTTTTATAAAAACCCATATTGGATATTCTTTCAGCGTGTTCCTAGGCTGTGTACTGATGCCAAAAAATCGATGCTGCTATTTTTCGGACATACTCGTATTTAATTTGAATCAGCTGCACACGAATCACTTTTACAGAGAACTACATTAAGCTTTCAGAAAAGTTATTTCACAGTTAAAATATAATTTTCTACTAAGTCACTTTAAAAAAAATAATAGCTGTTATGTTTTTTTATATTTTTTTAAGAAATTTATAAAAATAAATATATAATAACACTCATAACGATTTGCATTTAAAGGGTTAAAAAAAAGACAAGAAGGGCTTTTTGTGTGACTCTATGTTTCTCTGTTCATTTTATATTTTTAACTGGTAGCAATAGGGTGGTTACAAAAAATCAACATTGGAATTTTTTAGTGCTGACCCCCTTAAAAACTGCCAATTAGCTAAAAAATGAGATTGGTGAAGTTTCAGCTCAATTGGATAAGGTTAACTTGTGCCTCATTAAGGTTGAAGTTTAACTTTCTATAAAAAGTTTTTTTTTTTATAAAATACCTATCAATATTGCAAGATTTAATTACATGTGCTGTCCAGATTTTGCTTTATTTATTTTTTCAATTGGTACATAAAAATGGGTGTAGTAAAAACTGTTTTCAAAGTAAATACAGCACAATCCAAATTGAAAATGATGGATTTACGAGAAAAGAAATGCAAAAAGGTATAAAAAACATGAAGAAATAATGTTCAAAGTTTTATTATTTAAAATATACAAAAGAAAGCATTATGAAAGAAAGAAGTTATTATTATTTACATTTACAATTAATTATCAGATTAAGGTGGTAATGGCTTAGATAAAGTGGCTTTTGAAGAGTCAGGAAAATTTTTTAGAAATTCCGATACAACTTGTAACAGAAACTGTCGTTGTTCTTCGTCTTTTGTCAAACAGGAATTGAAATCTTGGATTAATTTTACCTTTCTTTCAGTTGTGTCATTGACAACCTTGAAACCGTTCACTATATTTTTTGCTTTTAAATAATGTGCATTTTAACACCATATATCAGGATCCGTATTTAAAAATTCTGTATCAATTTCAAATCTTTTGAAAAAATTTAATGAGAAACAAAAAAATCGATATCTTTGTCCAATAAATTATCCACTTGATGGAGACTGAGTTTTGCTTTCACATCCCTATCACATGTTTGTTCTTCAATAGGAATTAATTGTAGAATTTTTACAGCCATGCTTGTTTTGACACTTTTTTCTAAATTTTCACCGAAGCAAGAAAATGCGACTTGCTCAGAATTGAGGTACCACAGATGATTTATCATTTTAGACAGTGCCTTGTCTGCAAGTTCTTTATCGATTTCTCTATATTTTACAAGAGATTTTAAAAATTGTAGGTCTTGGTTTGGGGCCAAAGTGGGTTTGGGGGCGTTAAACCACGCTTTTACATAAATGTGTATTAAAAATAAACAAATGTCAGTGATAGCTTTTTTTATAAATTTGTTAATGTAAATTGATCCCTGAAAAGATTTATTTTGATACAATAAATGGCCTTTGCCATCCATCTAGCGTGATGAATGGCACCAGGATCTTTAAAAAAAGTATCTTTTGGGGGAGTACGTCCTAACACAACTAACGAAAGTTGAATTAATTCTTTGTAATCATACCTTGGCTGTTGGTTTTTTAATTGTTCTCTAAGAAAATTGATATTTCATCTGAATTCCCTATTTTATGTCTAATATTTTTATCTTCAATAGCAGTTTTGTATTTTGTCTTGTCTAGCTTCAAACACCCAGTCTGAAAGTTTTTGCTAAAGAGATGCTAAATAAAGAAGATTTTTCTCTAATAATTATTAGAGAAAAATCGGAATAAGGTCGGAGAGAAAAACGTGCACTTTGAATCTTTGGTTGATCCTAAAAAGGTTCTTCTACCACCGCTCCATATCAAACTTGGGATGATGAAACAGTTTGTGAAGGCATTGTCAAAAGATGGCGAGACATTTAAATACCTTTCAAGCAAGTTTCCTGGTCTGTCTGAAGCAAAGCTGAAGGAGGGAGTTTTTGTTGGTCCTGACATTTATAAGCTGATGAAAGATAACAACTTTAAAAATGTGATGAACGATGTTGAGAGGTCAGCATGGAATTCTTTTAAAGATGTAGTTACGAGGTTTCTAGGGAATCAGAAGGACCCAGACTTTGAAAATATCGTAGAAAATATGTTGTTCAATTTAAAAAATCTGGGATGCTCAATGAGGTTAAAACTACATTTTTGAACTCCCATTTGGATTACTTCCCGGAAAATTTTGGTGCAGTTAGTGAAGAGCAAGTTGAGAGGTTTCATCAAGATATCAAGGAAATGGAGAGAAGGTATCAAGGTTGATGGGATACAAATATGATGGGCGACTACTGCTGGATGCTGCATAGGGAAAATATAACGTCCCACAAACGAAAAAGCACAAAACGAAGCTTCCAAACTAAAAAAGCAGATTTTATAAAGATTTATAATTGTATATAATGTAAATAAAATATATTTTGACTTAAAATTAATTAAATTTGTATAATTTTATGATTTTTTTCTTTTGAACATTCCCTACAGAGGTAGTGTAAGGCGGGTTTTGCCTATATTTTAATTTCCACTTTGCGGAAAATCCTTACGTGATGGGTCAAAATGGATGGCATTCTCGAATTCAGCATACCGAAATACATATAATTCAACCATTACCATTTTTAAAAAAAATTAAAAATGTCAATTTGCAGACCTGTGTAATTGCTCCAACAAAACGCAGGTTCCGTTGAAGCGACCAGTATTTACCGCATTGGTATCAAAACACATTGCAAGTTGAAAAAAATGTTGGTTTTATGTTTTATTTTATTATTTTATTAAATATGATGTTGTTTATTATATTGTTTAATAATGTATAATGTTCAAAGGAAACAAAATTTGATCAAAAGTAATGAAATTACGCTTTTTTTTTCAAAAAATAGTTTTTTCATAATTAATCTCGATGAGGCACAAGTTAACATTATCCAATTGAGCTTAAACTTTCCAAATCTTATTTTCCAGACAAATGGCAAATATTAGGGGGGTCAGGCTGGCATTACGACGAAAATATTTTTTCACCTTATACCTTGTAACCACCCTATGGTAGCATATTTAATTTGCTTATCTTATTTCTTATTAGAAGTGTGTTTTTGTATGTAATTGTACATGTGTTTAAACCATGTGTTATGCTTTGTAACTGTGCTTATTTTATGAATTAATATCATGTATATGCTCTGCCATTGTTACATGGCATGTACAACAAATAATTAACACAACTGTATTACTTACATTAATTTCATTTCAAAGCCCACTAGGGCTGAAATAAATACCGCAGAATTATTTCTTACAGTAAAATTAGTTGGAACAAACTTATTCTTGGAAACAGTATCATTAAAGTATTGTAAATTGAATGTGCGATAATATTGAATGTGCGATAATATTGAATGTGCTATAATATTGAATGTGCGTCCTGCAGTTAGTACATCAAGTAAAAAAATAGCACAATAGTGGATGTTTGGCATCAAACCCTGCAACTTTTTCTAAAAATCTTAGCAGAGTAGAATGTGAAGTTTGCTCAGGATGCGGGCAGAATGAAGAACCAAACAAAGTTCTATCAACAATTCAAAAGGGAAAATCTTCAGTTGGTCGCCCCGGACAAAGGTGAAGAAAACCGTTTTTCCACCACCCTAATGCAGAAGCTAAGCAAGGAGCGACTATGCAATAAATGATGTCATCGAAAATGTATTATGTTTAAAGTGTTATTGACAAGAGAGTGTTGTTGACGAAGTTGTGACGAAGTTGTGACGAAGTTGTGACGAAGTTGTGACGAAGTTGTGACGAAGTTGTGACGAAGTTGTGACGAAGTTGTGACGAAGTTTATTCAAAGTGAAAATTGGTCAAATGTATGCAATAGACAATAGAGTCTCGTGACGTCATGCGCAGTACAATTATTATTCATAATTCGAATGATAGTGCTGCAGTACCGCCGCACACGTCCCGTGACCTCACACGCTTTTTGGCCGGCCGCAAAAGTAAACATTATGATGGCTTATATTTTCGGTACTATTCGGCGTTTTTCTGAAAATCATATAAGTTCTTCGCTCAGCATGCTCTAATTAATCATGATACATTTGTAAAAAATATGAAATTTTGTTGTAGAAGACGACCTCATTGACTGTGGCCATAGAAGTAGCGCAAGATAGGAACGCTTGAATGCGTGTTATAGAAGCACTTAGAAGCAATGGGACTAAGAAAAAGAAAACAACGTGGTGATCAAATCTCGCCATATTGTTCCGAAAATTTCATTGTTTTGTATTGCAGACCCTTTACAATGACTTGAGTTTTCAGAAGATAGTGTATTTTTTATCTTAATATAACATAAACAACAGAAGCTTTACCAGATAATTAATAACGAGCCCCCTTGCTTGGTATTTTCTAAGATAAGCTATATTAAAGCTTTGTTTGCCATTTCTTAGAGGACTGACGTTATTTTACTTAATAGGGTGGGTGTAAAAAGGTTATCTATCCATTTCCTTCGAGCGGTTTTACGAAATGCAGAAAACTGGAAACTCAACGAAATCATAATGAAGTATTCCTATTGTCTCAATCGTGATTTTGTATCTACATTTTGTGAAAATCCTGTAATATAATTAACTAAGGCCAAACTTGCATTAGAACCATTATTACGAAACCAAATTACTGCCCTTATTTATATGTTAAGGCGAAGCTTAATGCTGCCAAATGCTGAATAATGCCAAATCACTATTTTGATTAATCTTTGTAACAAATTGGTGCACATTATGAATACCAAAGAATATGATTTAGATAAATTGAAAGTTTTCCGATCGTTTTGCTTGAGTAGAAAACAAATAAAAATAAAAATATCTCAGTAAAAAATATAAATGATAACTACTAAAAAAATATTTTTTCAATAGAAATGTATGAACGCATAAAGCAAACAACTTTAAAAAATACAGTCTAATAGCTAAGATTTTTTGTGACATTTTCACTTGATTAAATTTTTTGCGTTCTTATAAAACTATTTACAAATAAATAAAAACCAGTTTTGTGCTTGAAATCGAACGTTTCTAGACTCCATTTTTCAATATACACATTTTTGGCTTGTAGCTTCCACTTAATGTATCCCTAAGAAGATTTAAGTACTATGCTTTCTTGTCATAAAATATAGAACGAACAATTTAATATCATGTTATTTTTTGTATCTGTCAAATTTATATTTCAAAGCTATATAACTCGAATGAAAATAATAACGAATTAGATATGATTTGAGATTTACGTCCAAAAGTATTATGGTGATGTTGGCTAAAGAAGGAAGTAGCGCAACATGGCATAATACTCCAAAAATAAATCACTTCAATTGCGAATTAGTGTAAATTTGAGTTTTTCTTCTCAGTTTAAATCAGTACATTAATATATTTTTCTTACTTAAATTTTGAAAAAAAAATCAAATCTTTCTTTGAACTTACGTCAAACTAATAAAAAAACTTAGGCATAATATATATTATATGTTGACTGCGAATTATTCTCAGTATCGCCCTGGTGTAAGACCATCATTCAGCATTGAAAGCTTGCTTGAAATGGCTTTTGAAGTGTTTGGCGACCAGATTATGATTTTCCAGGTACTTCCCCACCTTCCTCACTAGCTCCAGACGGTTGGGAGTAGTTGGGACGCTTGTGCGGTTTCACATAAAAATAATAATAAAAAATGAATTCTCAAATTTTAGATAGTTTCAGTGTATCTACTTTCAAATGATGTATAGCTTTCTGATAATCCCCCAATAATGACGGATAAAAACTTGAACCCATGTAATAAAGCTCCGGTTCTGGTTAAAATTTTAATTAAAATTCTACATTTTTTCTATCCCGTCAAAAATTCTTACTAAGAACTACGTCAAAACTTATTATATTTTGTGCTTTAAAATAAGAACACTTACACATAGCAACACTTATACCAATCAATACAACAAACAAATCAATCACCAATCAGGTGGGTAAGACGCTCAACTATCAGTACTATAAATCTAGGAGCTAAAAATTTTTGTAGTGACCTTATATTAATTAACATAGTCACGACTGTAAATAATTAATAAAGATGGGACATATTAAGTAGTGACGTTCAAACAAAGCAGAAAAGAAAAACAGTTGATTTTTTTCGCAGATTGTAAGTATTGTAAAGGTAAGTGCGCAAGTAAAAAAAAAAAGATTAATAATTAATAGTATGTTTTCGTTAAGTTCCAGAGCGGAAGATACTCTCAGTAACGCCATGGTTTAAGACCACCATTCAGAATTGAAATATTGCTTGAAAAGGCTTAAGGCGTATTTGGTGACCAGATATAAATAGATAGGTACTTCCCCACCCTTCTCTTCCCCATTTCCGTCCCTCCCACTTCATTCAGTCTCACAACATACCCAAATTGGGGATGTCTTACCGGCTCCAGACAGATCGGAGCAGTTGGAACCCTTGTGCAGTATTCACATTAAAAAAATAGTAATTGCTCAAGTCCCATCTTTCCGGTTCATATTATCCATGGTCAAAATTAAAAATTAATAGAAAAATCATTATTTCATTGTGCAGTAAATCTTAGGAACACAATGAAGATGATGTGAATAAACCCTTATTATACATATTTAAAAATATATATTTAATAAAGATATTATAATATTTAATAATGAATGTTGTGAGTGTAAAGGGTTGAGGAGCGCCCACTCAAGTGTCAGAGGTTCCCCGCTATCGGCAATGGTAAATTGTCTGGAGAGGCACGGAAAGCCTGCGATGAATTCTTATAAATAGCCAGTTTATAGAGGGTTAAGTGATTTTCACTAAGAAAACTGGCTACGAAGCTTTCACCCGGCATACACCGGCTGCAGGGCTGTAAACAAATTCGCTCGGTAAAATTTACACTAAATTTATGTATTTGGACTGTTGTGTTTAGTCAAAGCACATTTTTTCCAAAGATCATACATTCCTTTTTTTGTCGTGTCTTATGATTTTGATTGATTTTTTTTATCAATACGTATTGTAGAATTTTTAAAAAGATATTTATTTTTAACATTCAATTCAATTCATTTACTTTATTTAGTAATACAACCGTCAAACCAACATATATTTTTAAAACATACTTCCCTTTATTTACTTTATTTAATCAGTTAAATACTCGTATAACTGTCAAACCTGTTTTTTTACATTCAATTAAACATACTTCAAAAGGAAGTGCGTTTTCACCATGTCGCTATTTTTACATTCAATTAAACAAAGTCAAAATGAAGTGTGTTTTTACCATGTCCCCATTTCTACATTCAATTAAACAAAGTCCAAAAGGAAGTGTGTTTTTACAATGTCGCTATTTCTACATTCAATTAAACATAGTCCAAAAGAAGGGTGTTTTTACCATGTTCCCATTTCTTCATTCAATTAAACAAAGTCCAAAAGGAAGTGTGTTTTTACGATGTCCTATTTCTACATTCAATTAAACATATTCCAAAGGGAAGTATGTTGACAATATTGACTGTGTCGAGCCTTCGAGATCAGTTGGAGAGGTCAAAGAGTTTCTCCAAACCAGTTCCTCCCGATCTGGCATACCACGCAGGTGGTGGGCAGGTGCAGCCTGAACACACCTCACCTGATGAACCCGGTCACCCTTGCTAAATCACCAAACTTAGCGAAACACTTGGGTTGACCTATTGGAGACGTTTTGGTCATCCAATAATGGTTAATTAATAGTTTAATAGCATCTGCCCTGATTATGAACACTGTAACGTTGGCTAAAGAAGAAGTTAACGCAACACGGCGTAACACCCCAAAAAATATAGCAAAAATAATTAACAGTTGGTTTCATTCCGTGATTATATTTTTAAATGTCCCTTCAGGGGTTCATTGATGATGTCCACTGAAGCATCCACATTTTTACCCACTTTTAGAATTCTGGGCAATGAAGTTAGTAGTACATTTTATAATACTTAGTCCCAGAATTTCTGCACTGAAAAAACCGACTTCTAGTAATCTGGTATTGGTGGAAATTTAAAAATAAAACTTTAAAGTAACGGAATGGAAAGTATGAAAATGAAATTTAAAAAAACAAGCATAAATTTCGGCGAAAATACCTAATATACTTACAATGAAAATGCGACATTTTTTTAATTATTTCAAGATCCTTTTGATATCTAGTAGTATAAGTGATTATTACAAATCATGAAAACAATAGGTATCAATAATTTTCAATTATACTGAATTTAAAAAATAGAAGAAGTTGCAGAAAATAAAAAAAGATTAGCTGACAACCGACATTCTGACTGGATTTGTTCTATATTTGTGCGAGCGTAACCCTTTAGTTTGCAGTTGACATTCTAAATTGGAACTTGTTCTATCTTTGTGCGACCGGACCTTTTTTAAAATAATTGTGTTTGAATTTCACTTTTGTTTTCTCAAATGAATGCAAATCTTGGAAATGGAAATTAACCCATTTTTAGAGAGCGGTTCGAGCACAAACTCCGCAGACGCATTCTATCAACTTTTGGTGACACATTCAGAGACATTTTTCTGAAATTAGATGACATCAAATTTTAAAAAAAAAATTACAGCGTACATACGCGGACACATACGCATTTTTCTGAAATTGAATGATATTGCAACAGTTAATATACAAAATAAATATCGGTCGTATACAATCGGGATTTGGTGTCGTTTTTAGCGATTTTGACCCTGATAAAAAAGTTTCATTCGCAATCAATCAATAAAAAAGTTTTAAAAGAACTCGGCAGTTTAAGTGCCAGTCCCTTTGGAGGAAGGTTCAATTCTCAGTCAAATCTTTGAAACTAGCCGGCCAAAGAGATGGCGCAACTAGCTTTAAAATTCAAAAGAAATGTATTATAGTTTTAAAAAATACAAGATTTTCTTTCATTCTGTCATTATTGTAAAATACTCATTTCTTTCAAGTACAGGTTTTTATATTCATTTTATTTTTATTGTTTATTTATTTGATACTAAAAAATACAATTACTGAATAGTCAATCTTTGACTGTTCAATTGAGAAAGTTTCCCGTTTCAGGACAATCAAATTGATAGGTTTAGTTCATATGATGTAGGTAATGTAACGCAAATACATAACAATATATACAATAATTGGAAAAAATAATTTTACGTAACGATATATTCAATAATAATTGGATTAAATATTAAATTCATGACATTTATTTAACTGTTCCCATATTTATGAAGCGTAAAGCTTAAAAAAGGTTATTACAATGCAAATATGTTGATATTATAGTATTAATCTTAGAGTTCTAAATGCCTGCTCTGAATAGTGCCTTGCTAAAAGTCTACCATCGAAACGTAGTTATAAATGGCGTCAGCCTTATTTGGTGACCAGATATAAATAGGCAGGTACTTCTCAACCTTTACCTTCCCAACTCCCATTCAGTCTTTTTCCTCAGCCTCGCGTTATACCGCAATTGGGGACGCCATAATCCTATCGGCTCCGGATAGATAGGACTCTTGTACATTGAAAAAAACATCTCACGACATACCTGAAAAATGAATGAAAAATATTTTTTGAACCTGCAACTTTCTGTCTAAAACACATAGACAAGTAAGCCGTGGAGTCGATTCTAAGTCATCTTAATAAATTTCTTGATATCCCGTCTTCAAGCCACGGAAATAATTATCAAAAAAAATTTCATGGGAATGGAGCAGCTGTTTTTAAACCCATTCAATGTCTAACATGCGAAAGCTATGGAAATCTTTCTTCTCATAAATAAATATTTCAATTATGTGCTAATTAAGTTTATCAAATGCAATTTAGTTTACCGCTATAGAGAATTGTTAATTAAATGTAAATATTGAACTAAGCAACAACTATAAAACAGAACGTCACTTTTGTACTTCAGTACTTTTGTTTAGTTTGCAATGTTCTCTGCGTATTCAAATGAGCTATACAAATCTTATTGTAAATAATACATAAAATTTTAATTTCAAACGTGAAAAATGTTTTCCAAAACGTTAACCACGTTTTTGTATAATTTTTTACAATAAAATTAAGAGAACCCGATATTTCGAAAACACGTTTGTTTTATTTGGGAAATTTTTAAGAAAACTGTAACTCAACTTTTACCTCGTTAATATAATAAAAAATAAGAAACAGTTTTTAAAGTTAAACGGATTGTTACGGTAGCGGCGCGAAATATAAATGATTAATTTTGGCTATTTTTAGGATTTTATTAATGGATTCCAGTATAAATTTTTGAAGCAAACTAGAAAGAATAATTATTTTTCTTTCTTACGTAAAAAAATTAAGTATTGAGAAAAAATGATAGAAATAGTTTTATAAAATATATACGCCCGGTCATATACTTTTGACCCTAAAACGCTGGAGGGAAAATCAACTACTGCAATATTAAAATCACAAAGTTGTTTGCGCTGTTTCAATGTAGTATTTAATTACTGTAACACGTAGTTACTGTAATGCGTAGTTACTGTAACGCGTAATTACTGTAACGCGTAGTTACTGTAACGCGTAGTTACCATAACGTGTAGTTATTGTAACGTGTAGTTACAGTAACGTGTAGTTACAATAACGTGTAGTTACTGTAACGTGTAGTTACTGTAACGTGTAGTTATTGTAACTTGTAGTTACCGTAACGTGTAGTTACTGTAACGTGTAGTTACTGTAACGTGTAGTTACTGTAACGTGTAGTTTCTGTAACGTGTAGTTACTGTAATGTGTAGTTACTTTAACGCGTAGTTAGGTCTTATTTTTCTTTCAACCCCCATCATCGTTCCAAGATAAGTTAATTTTATTTTACTAATCTATAAATGTATATTTTTAAAAATTTTAATTGGTCGCCAAGAATTATTTTTATTTCCAACTAGCTGTACCCCACCATGCGTTGCTGTGGCTCAGTCTATCGGTGCAGATATAGAAACAACAGCGAGTGTTGCTTTTACGTCCAACAGATTTCACTGTTTTTAGGAACAAAAAAAACATGTTTTTAACTGTCACAGGTGACATCTATATAATATAATACACGCGTATTCGAATGCAACGTTTGTATTTATGTGGATAGATATCGAATTTTATTTTATTTTCTTTTATTTTATTTTATTTATTTATTCGAGACACAAACAGGATATTTATAAAAACATTAATTATGGTTTACAAAATAAAAAAGTACAATTATAAATATCCCTAGACTAATGTGTCTGCAGAATCACATTTGCACATTCACATAAGCAAACATGTAAAACAATAACAGTATTTATTATAAAAAACATAAAACTTAATTACAAAGATTGAAGCACATAATAAGTAGACAAATTTAAAGAGTACATATTGAAAAAAAATTCTAAACCACTAAACAAGTTTTTTATTTATTTATTTTTCTTTTTTTTTTTAAGTACAGAAATCGTGGAGATATTTCTTGAAACACGTTATATTATTTGCAAAAATATCTATGACAGTGTGTATTTTAGCAAGATCATTGTATGATCGAGACATTCTAGACATAGGATTAAAATATCCAGTGTTATTGGCAAAAATTTCGGTCCAAAATATGTTCATATTTCTAGTATATTTGGGCCTGGCGTAAAAAGTGATTTGATTGACTAAGTTACTATTTACACGATTATTCACATTTTTGTAAAGCATTAAGAGGTCATTTATATTTCGTCTTTTAACTAAACTCTCTAATTTGAAATATGTAAGTCTTTGTTCATACCCATTTAGAAAATGGTAGACACCTGATCGATAAGACAAAATCCGTGTAAATTTTCTTTGGACAGATTGAAGTCGGAATATCTGTGTCGTGTAATGTGGATTCCAGACTGTTGACCCGTACCCAAGAACACTACGGATTAATGAACTGAATAGAATTATTAGGCTATTAGAGTTCTTGAACAGTTTAGTTGATCTTACAATAAAACCTAGTACTTTATTTGATTTATTTACAGTATTCTATGTGTTGGTTGAACGTTAGTTTGTTGTCGAATATAATTCCTAAATCTTTGATCGATTCAACTGTTTCCAGATTGTGACCACATAATGCTATATGAGTATAGAGTTTTGTTGGTGTTCTTGGTGAAATTTATAACTTTGCACTTAGCTATATTCAATTCCATTTCATTGTCAATACACCAGGCAAATAATGTGTTAAGGTCTTGTTGTAAGAGTTCACAATCTTCCATAGATTTAATTGCTTTATATATCTTGAGGTCGTCAGCGTATAGAGAAAAATTACAGTGGAGTTTACATGTAAGGTCGTTGATGAAGATTAAGAAAAGCAAGGGTCCAAGGTGTGATCCTTGTGGAACGCCCGACGTAACGAATATTGGGGAAGAGTTAAAACCGTTAACAGTAACTAATTGACTTCTATTTGATAAATATGATTCTAACCAACGAAGTAGATTTCCGTGTATGCCGATTTTATCCAGTTTATTCATTAAGATAGGGTGACTAACTTTGTCGAAAGCCTTACTGAAATCGGTGTATACGGCATCTGCTTGTGTTTTATTATTCATTGATTTACACAGAAAGTCCATATACTCGATTAAATTAGTGTTTGTGGATCGTTTAGCTACAAAGCCATGTTCTAATGTTCTAATGTTCCATGTTCTAATACTTAAGAGTTCGAAATAAATCATTTACAAAAGATCTTCAGTAGGATTTTCATATTTATATGAGCTAAGTGCGTCCTTTTAATTTAGCAGGAATAATATTATTTCCGATATATTTTCAAGCTCTCCGCATTTTCTTAAGCTCTTCTCAGAATTTCTTTCTGCTTTTTACTGGAGGTCCGATTCTAAGGATTATAAATAATTTATTTAAATGTAGATTTTGTGTAGAAGTTTTTATTTCTTGCTAGTTTATGGGCCTAATGTTATTTTAATAAATTACCACATTTTGAATACTTTGATATAATAATGAAATAAACTAGTAGTTCAGTGAACCTGGCTTCCAAAAACGTAGGTTTCTAATTTTCTCTTATTAATAAATCAACGCCAATCTGAAATCATAAGATTTCTTAAGTACGTACTTATATACCTACCGACTTAATTATAAACTATATATTATATAATTTATCTAAAGGAGCGTAACTATCTCAATGACTTTTATTTTGTCTAACTTTCTTACGAAAATATTGAAAATTTCAGTGTTAAAGTTAGCCACCTAATCAAAGTTAGCCATCTAGTCAAAGTAAGTATTGCTTGAATAATTAAGTTTATGTAGCTGATGTCGAGTTAAAACAAGACTTTGTTACGCTCATTCAATTAAATTAATTCTTTTTCAACTTTTTTTTTTCAATTATTTCTACCTGTATATTGTCTGTGTTGGCATCTAATTATTTGCAAAATGTTTTCAGTAATTCTACACCACATTCAATATATTGTTGAGTATTCATGACTGTTAACAGAATATTTGTTGACGCCGTTTTCTTTAAAATAATTATTTTCCTTTTCAGTTTATCAAACTACACTTACTACATCATTTATACAATACATCACTGGAATCTCCATCTAATTCAACCTTTCTCTAAATTAAGGTTCGGCAAACAAGGGTATTTTTTTGTCAGTTTTCTTGCAAACTAAACGCTTCCGTGTTTTAGCACAATTTATTGTTTACGCCGCAATAACGAATGAATGCGTTTCCAATCGTACTGAAATCTTGACAGAACTGCCTATTTTTTTCTATCTTTTACTTTTAATTTTTAGTAGATTACTCCACTTACTACTTTATTTAATTAAATAATTTTCATTTTCCTCCTTCGTTATTGCATTGTTCAACAACAACAAAAAATCAATGCGGCCAATCTGGTAAAACTAAGTAACCTAATCTTGCTCTAGTCTTGCTCTAACCCAAAATTTCAATTTGGGAACCATTTGTTGGATAACAAACACCTCTGCCATGGGTCACCTCAAGTAGTTCGTTACGTTTGATGACTTAGCTGGGGTTTCCGGGTTCATGGGGTAAGGTTTGTCTATGTCTTTGCGGCGGGTGCGTTTACTCACCTACTGTATGGGCCAAATCGGGAGAGACTGGTTGAGACTTTTGACCTCTCCTGCCGGACTCTCTCGACCCATTCATTTGCAGTGGGAGAGATAAATTCATACGTCCGTCACTCCTGGACACTTTGACACCATTCCTACCCACCCTTCATACATTTTACCTTCCCATAACTTCCCCCCCTTGCTTTTCCATGAAAAGACCCTCCACACAGCATCCCTAAACACGACATAAGCCATAATAAGAGCTAATAGTAAGAAAAAAAACTGTTATCCTAATTGTGTTTTCCTTCACTAACCCACTTAACATAATCAAATTTGATGCATTAATAAAATTCACATGCAATACTTACAGTGGGTTGCCATATTAATAGGGACAGTTTCAATATTTCCTGATTTTTATGTTTACGTTGTCTCTACTTCTAAATAACTTGGATATGATAGCCATTCCTTCGTTATTTTGGTTGCTGGTATCACCACTGACATTTTTAAGAAGTGGCAACACTTGCAAAGTGCCACATCCCTCGAAAATTTAAGGATTTTTCTACGTGGCCAGCATTTTTGTGAAAATGCGTGATTGAAGTTCTGGTAAATAAATATGCATAATAATTATATTTACGAGTTTTAACAGTTTAGCTGTACAAAAATGTAAGTAATTATTAATTATCTATTAATTTTGTAATTTTTTTTTCATATCTTATTTCAGTGAATAGTTTTTCCATATTGAGTCCAATGTTTTGTTTTTTCAGTATGGCTAGGTCTTCAGACACGTCCCTAGAAAATTTCCGGAAGTGAAGACACTATTGTTAAACACTCAACATTCCCAAAGGGAAATAGCAGCTATTACATGTATTTTAAAGTCTGTGGTTAACAGGATAAATTAGAAAATCAATCAAAACCTGCCCCTTGAATTGGATTACATTGGGAAATGTAGCAGAAAACGAATCACTACACCTCTTACTGGCCGCGAAATCAAAGACGTCTGTCTCCAAAACCACAAAAAGAGTGGGGCTCGTCTGACCTTGATGATCAACGAAGAAGATATCGAAGTCTCCCAAAGGAGAGTCCAGAGGATATTGGCTGAGGAGAACCTCATTGGTCATCGGCCAGCTAAAAAACCTCACCTCATAGTAGAAATGAGGAAAAAAACTACTGGAATGGGCCAACGCGCACCAAAACATGACTATAGAGAACTGGAATATGGTAATTAACATTTTTGTGGTTTTCAAGCTTTCGAAAAATTCCATTCGTTTGATTATGGCCCTTTTTTAAGGTGTGCTTCTCTGACGAGTCCATATTCCAAATTTTGTTGAATTAATCATCGTTCGTCCGACGACGCCCAGGAGAGAAATTTCATCCGGACTGCCTTGTAGAGACTATAAAACACCCTACCAGTATCATGATGTGGTCAGTCATCTCTTCCAAAGGGATGGGGCGCCTCCACATCGTGCAAGGGACTATGAGGCAGGATCAGTACAGACAAATACTGGAAAATCGATTACTGCCTCAAGTCTGAGAATGGTTCCCTGGTGGCCAGGAATACGTCTTTATGCACAACTCCGCACCCTGTCATAAAGGCAGGACTGTCACTGCATTCCTGGCTGAAAAAATGTGCAGGTTTTACCTTGGCCGGGGACTTCCCCTAACATGAACCCTATTAAAAACCTGTAGGAGCTCACCAAGAGGGAGATTGCCAAGGAGGTGATCACAACGAAGCAGCAGCTCATCGAAACCCTCATCTGGGTGTGGCTTCATTCTCCTGACCTAAAGATGACTGCAAAATTGTACATCGAGAGTATACCACGGCGTGTACAAGCTGTTATTGCGGCTAAAGGCGAAATTACGAAATATTGATTTTTTGTTCGATATTGTTTAAAAATAATAAAAAAAATAAAATAATGGTATATTAAGGACAAATACGGTGTTTAATTTTTCAAAATTAAATTTCCTTGTAAATAAATAATAATAACCGCACCTAAAATCATAAACATCTGTGTTTTATGAACACAAAGTGTAAAAAACACATTTTCCATAGGTGTCCCTATTAATATGGCAACCCACTGTACACTACAGAATAAAGGTGACCTTAACCTTAAAATTGGAGCACATTCGAATATTGACAAAAATCTATTAATCGATAAAGTTTTTAAATATCTGACAATGTCTATACGAGCCGACCTTTACACGATAAAGATCAATCAGTATCGTTGTTACTCTCAATATCAGCACTGTACATAGTGTACATGTTTACTGTCTGTCTTATGCATATATGTATACCAATATCCAATAATCCATGTATCAAAACCAATTAGTTTGCCTTCGTTTGTTCGCTTTAAAAATGGAAAGCATTAAAATATGCAGGTAAACCTAGAAATAGCTTATCCTTATTTTTTTCAAATTTACCTTAAGTATACATAATATGTTGTGACGAATATTATCAAAATTGTTTAAATCCCATCCCCAAAAAATAACATTTTTAACACTGGAAATTTATTCTGTAATCAAATATCTTTTTTTTGTAGTAGCGACTATTTAAACATTGTAGGTACATACAAAATATGATATTAAATATATGTACAGCAAATTGTATTTCTAAGTCTTCCTCACTTGGGTGACCTGTGCTGAAGCCAACTAATGTAATTAATTTCTGTTTTGTAAGTTTTTAATGTTTTTTCAGAATATTTTCGTTAATCTCTTTCAACCAAATTTTTATTCTTGATTTGTAATCATTCAAATTTTCTATTAGCTTTATATCAGGGGGAAGGATGTTGTGGAGTTTCGTCACAAAATGAATATAATTTCTTTGTCCGAATGTGGTTTTACGACCTGGAAATTTTTTTATGTCATTGTGAGTTGACCTTGTTTGATGAATACGCGATATTTTAAAGGATTCAGCATTTTTGAATAGTTTCAAAAGTATATTTTAAACATATATTTGTTGGACATTTGGTACATAAAAACTATTGAAACACTGTTTTACATTACTTACAAAACTGGCCGAATTATAGAAAATTAAATTAAAAACTATAAAAAACGTTCTGAAATAAAAATATCTCTAAAAGTATCTTTTTGGAGGCTATTGTTTTTGATACTAATCGCAAATACACGTGCCTTCATTATAAAGATAATTAACAGGTTAAACTATTGCGAAATCTATAAATCAATCGAAGATCTAATCTTGAATCGTCAGAAAATTAAAATTACAGTTCTGCTACCCTCACATGAAGGTACACCTTACTTTCGATTGTATATGTTCCGATATCTATTTTATATACCATATTATGGTGAAATGAAGATCTTAAAATTTACTGATGATCTGAAATAATGAAGGTTCATACTCCTCTCGATTATTTATTTGTTGTTGCGTAACAAATTGCGTTCTTATGAACAGTTACAAAAATACAATAAAATTTAACATACGTAGTAACGTCTTAACTAAACTTAAATTCGGAACGGTTCGCTGCCTTTTTTAAACACAACTTAAATTTGTAACTAAAACCTCGCAAAATTGTTTTTTTAAGGGACATATATCATAATCTTAAATATATATCTGTACTAGATTCTTGCTATAACTTTTGATTTTGAAATCTAATTTATATACCATTTAAAAAGTTTGGATGTGGAGTACGAGGATACTACTGATTCTGGTGTTCTATAGTGAAGAAGTCGACTTCGCCCGCATCTGCCCAACCAACAACCAAGAAACACGAAACAAATACAATCTCGATGCTCGTATATCGCAAGAATTGCTTTACACAGTTGCTCACCGCAGCTAAATGTTTTGCAACTTTTAATACCTAGGTAATATATCTGAAGTCTTCCAACTTCGCAAATAAACTCTTTTGACGGCGGTGGCTGGTTTTTTCTGTAGTGTCTTGTTTGTCCAGGAGTATTTTAATGCTGCAAATATATTGTCTAGCATCCCACTTACAAAAAGTCACCGATGTACGATGGTCACTGCTATTTATCTGCAATGCTTGGATTTATTTGTGTTATAAACTCAATCGAAACAATTCTAAAGAAATAACACACTCATAAAGGTAGGAGACCATTTCGAGGTCTGTGGCAGACTGCGAACCGTTACTGCAGACCGCAGACCTAATACTAAATTTTATAATTATTATCATGTCGTGTATCAAGCGGTCTGCAGCTGAGTTTTGAAATCTGCCGCCTACCTCTAAATCATACTTTTTTTTACTGGTGGCGATAATGTTAAATTTCCTACTGGCCTCAATTTATGCAAAATAAAAAGAATTCGCAAAAAAAAATTTAAAAGTTCAAATAACAAAATAAATAAATCACATTATTAGATACTTCTGTAGGTACATTTTCTTAATCTTTTATTTAATTGTTTTTTTTTATTTAAAAATATAAAATAAAAAAAATTGTATCTTTTCACCTCTAAAATAATTTTTCAAATTTACTCGCGCAGGGGTTTAGTTCTTAATATATTCTAAAAATTCGCTTTTGTCTTAATGCAAATCAGAATTAAACGTATTTAAAAGTTTTAGGCAGTATCTTCAACTGTATTTTTTATGGCGGGATTTAAAGGACTCAAAGGAATTTTAAATATCCTTACCATGAAAAAAAAAATTGACGAATTGGACGAAAAAATGGGTTCATTGATGGAATTATCTTTCGATATAAAAAGATACTCATTCAAAATTTTGACAAATTGGATGAAAAAATGGGATCATTGCTGGAATTATCTTGCGATATCTAAAAAGGTACTCATTCAAAATTTTGACGAATTGGACGAAAAAATGGGTTCATTGCTGGACATATCTAAAAAGGTACTCATTAATATTATCGAAACGATCGAGTTTTAGCATCAAAACATTCCTGGTTAAACTCATTGCTGAAACGTTGAAAGGTTTTTTAATTGTTCATTTAAAGTAGGCTTACATTTCCTTAAGGTCTCATTCCGGAATTATCGAGGCAAGCCACGTCCTAATGTTATCGAGTCTTATTCTATAAGAAGATCTATTTAAATTCCAACTGCGAAACGTAATACCGAAAAACTGTTTAAATTCAAATATCCTCTCCCAATGCGGAGTTGAACATTTTGCGAATGAACGATTTTCTTCCTCGGCCAAGTTCGGCACGTCTAACTTTAACCCCGTGCATGCTACAGGAGGTCTAGAGGACTAGAGGTCTAAAAGAAAGGAACACTGGATCTTGAAAGGGAGCGAAAACTTGAATAGATTGTAAAAAAATAGGTCTGAAATACTTGTGAGTGAAATACTTAATTTTTACCGATTTTAAGGCGATGCACCACGTCGTTTAACGTTAACAAAAACACTAATTATACAGATGAAGATAAGATGTACGTTTCCACTTAACACCAGCCGCCTGTTTTCATCAATGCATGAAAAAACATCGTAAAAGGTGATTTTTTTAGATTATTTAAATATGCTAAGTTCATGCAAAATATTTAAATATTTTACGTTTTCTAAAGAACTTCATTTGTCACATTATACAACAAAACTTTATCCGAAAAGAGGTTCGTAAATATGATATTTTAATCTTTAAAGCAATTTTTATATGCCCGATACTTTCTTTTTTTCTGGGCTTATTAAAAAGACTTATCACTCGCAGTATTTAATTAAGGCTGGCCGCATACATACGTTTTTCGTATTCAATTTCCGAATTCGTTTTCCGTATTCGGACATCCGAATGCACGGAATCAGTAGAAAATACATTAACTGCCGCACACGTTCGTTTTAGTTCCAAACGGAACAAATTCCTTACGCACGTTCCGAATGCGAGCCGGCGCGTTCGGAGAAACCGAATGGAAAAAACCTAATGACGTCATGTGGAACGCAGCTATTGCATACAGTGCCGACGCAAACGTACGGAAATTTCCGTTCGTAATTCAGTGTTGCCAACGGATCTTGACCTAATATCGCCGTTTCTCATACATAAGGTAGCGTAAAGTAGCCGAATTTGCTGTTAGGTGGGACATGTTTAAAATTGATGTTTTACGTGAAAATAAAAATTTCGTGGGGGGGGGGGGTGGCTAGAGAATTCCAAAAAAATAAAATTTGGTCCCCAGAAAAATAAATTTCATGGGGGGGGGGGGGGTGGCTAGAGAATTTCGGGACATGTTTGAAATTGATGTTTTTGAAGAAGTAGCTTAATTGGCGACCAGTCGCCTTTTAGATCGGCGCCGATTCTCGCTCTGAGTAGCCTAAATGGCGATATATCGCCCTTGTTGGCAACACTGATACTGACGTTTATAGATTCCGAATGAAGAAAAACGAACGTTTGCGCTAGTCTCACGGAATTCCGAATACGGAAAACGAATTCGGAAATAGAATACGGAAAACGTATGTATGCGGCCAGCCTAAAGCATCTAAAATATTTCTAAGCGATCCAAATTGTAAACCAACAAACCCGTGATTTTGTATTACCTTCAATTATTCAGATCATCCTTTTGTTGCGACTGTGTAACGACTATTCACTAACAAAAACAGTTAATAAACAGTGTTGTCATGTTCTATTCCTAAATATTTCTGAGGCGGCAGTCGGCCAGTTTCCGCTGACTTCTGCGCATTCCGTTCACCGATAAGAGATCTGATACTCGTACTAAAAATATGTTCCTTTTCTTTTTGCTGAAATATGACCTTAATATTATTTTTTAATGATTAATTAATTTATAAGACAAGGTTTTATGCAAAGCATAAAGGATAACAAATAATTATGAGCAATAAGCCGACATAGCTCAGTGGTTCAGAGCACCTGACCGGACATCAGAAGGTACTGATTCAATTCCCGTTGGCGGCATTTTTACTTTTACTCCGGAGATATTTTCTAATTGATATTTCAAGCAACTAATTATTGCTTATAATTATTTGATGACCTTAATACACTAAACCGTTTTTTACATTAAAAAAAACTTTTTACCCTTATAAATATATTTGATGACATTCTACCTATTATTATGAAATTTCTCCTATATTTATTTTCAAAACACTTTTTTTAATGCTTTGTTCTTACTATCGTAAATTGAAAAATGTGTTTGTATGAATAGTAAATGTATTCATATATTATTTATTATTTGTCACCTACCGGATATTAGTTTTTCAACTTAAATATGTACCTAAACAATATCAATTCTATAAATAATAATATTTGGATGATTTGTATAGCGCCGTTTTTGTGTAAAATCACCTCAAGGGCGCTATACAAATCTATAGTATATATATCTACAATATTTTTTCTTAACTATAGACAGTCAAATTATTATCAACTTATTGAATCCACCGGTTCTTTGATTAATAATACAAACACAATAACGTAATGCTGCATAAGAATGTACATATTTTATTTTTATTATCATTTATTTATATTTTGTACAGGCAGATGTACAGTAGGTACCATACTTACCTGGGAGATCACTTGAGATTAACACTGTTTATTGTTTATTAGAGAAACTTAGAAACAGTTCGCATGCAGAGGACATAATTGGTACACATGTAATTGGAAATGCAATTATTAATTCCGGTATGTAGTTTAATAATATGTATTTATCTTTAGTAATGAGTATGTTTAGGAGAGGAAAATCATATTTTATGTTCGACGTACAGTATTGTGCCCATTATAATGCAAGTTTGTCAATGAAAAAAGTAAATAATTCGCTTTGAAAGACCTTTTTACAGTAAAATTTATTGCATTTTGTCTTTATAAAAAAACAACAAAATTAAAAAAAAATTTTTAAACATTGTTGAAAGAAAACAAAATATCTAAAATGTTGTCGATTATCTGACGTACACTAAATGTTAAATCCTCCCCAAACCCTGTTTATTTATAAGTTTTCTTCTTAACCCGTCTTTGAAATTTTAATCTTTTTTCTGCAATAAAGAATACTATCGCCGGCCGCATTTAAACAGTTAAGCTATTCGGTATTAGGGAAAGAGTTCGAAAGAGACGAGTGAATTTTATAGTAGGAGAGGGGGTTGAAGAGGACGGGGAGATGGATAAGGGGAAGGGTTGGGATAAGAAGAAGGGGGAGAGAGGTATCCATGGACTTGTCTTTTCTTTGAAGACTCCCAGACACTTAGTTTAAAAGTTTTCTTATCTTAGGAACTCTAAAAAAATAAATGGGTTTCTTTTTTCTCTTGTTTTTTTTTAAATTGATACCTTCGTGTAGGGTACAAAGATACCATTGATGAAAAATTATAAAGAATATGTTTATAAGGATCCAAATATTTAAAATCATAAAGAATATGTTTACTAAGATACCAAATATTTTAATTTATAAAGAATATGTTTATTAAGTTACAAAATATTTTAAGTTTTAAAGAATATATTTTTTATTAAGTTACAAAATATTTTAAGTTTTAAAGAATATATTTTTGTTTATTAAAACACAAATAAATTTGTTTACAAGACTTTATTTCGATACAAAATCTCAACATGTTTCATGAACCAAGTTCACTTCATCAGGTATACTTGTGCTCATAAAGTAATGTAAACAAAGTTATTTGTGTTTTAATTAAAAATAAATAATGCCATCACAAAGTGAAAAGCAGTTAGAAGAAGTTTTCTTCGAAAAAAAAAAATTAAAGAATATTTTTATTAAGATACAAAATGTTTAAAACTATAAAGACTATGTTTATTAAGACATAAACTATTTTAAATTATAAAGAATATGTTTATTAACATATCAAATATTTTAAATTACAAATAATATGTTTATTAAAATGCCAAATATTTTAAACTACATAGAATATGTTTATTAAGATACCAAATATTTTAAATTACAAAGATAATGTTTATTAAGATACCAAATATTTTACAAATACTTTTATTCGTACGGATTGCTTTTGTTCGTACATTAGTAAGCAATATACCTTCATATTACTTACATGTGTAATTCCAAATCGTTCACTGGCCAAAGCATTGTATTTTCGCGTCTGGGTATTGTCACAGCTGTGATTTTGATTGTTACATCTGATTGAATTTAACTCGGTTAAAATTAGATGTGAGTTATGTAGGTCTAAATAAGAAAAAATTAAATGACTTAAGGTTATCGTTGTCACGTGGACTAAATAATCTAAACGTTTGAGTTAAAATCAATTCAGGTAACTTGTTTACCCATACTAATAAAGCGCTGAATAAAGTACCTACGTTTAAAATATGTTTTGTGTGAACTATATAATATTATTGTAACATTTATGATTATCTTTGATAACACAGCCAAATTTTGAGATGGAAAAATATGTTTAAATTTGAATATCCTTATGAAACTTTTGTATTTTAATAAAATATTTTCTTTCAAAATAATTTCAGAATTTATTTATACTACATCTTGCGAAATTCTTCAGCTTACGGTAGGGCAATAACTTCTCGGTAAAATATGTTAGGATGGACATTGTTTTACAGGATTCGTAAGATGGCTATATAAAATTACAAATTATGTGCGTTTAACCGTAGTATTGATTTATTTTTACTAACCTACTAGATTATGAACAAACATAAAATAAGTCAAATTCTCTTACTTCGCCTACTTCTAAATACGTCCAAATTACTAAAATAGCACTTCGTTTCAACTTAATTAGTATAAAATAAAACTATTATTAAATATTAAAACATGCACATAATAGGTTATTAGATTCTTAATTTTGGTTGTTTATAATTTGTGCGTATTTAGATTGAAGCTGATTTTTAAGGCATACGTCACTTCATTCTAATTAGATAACATGGCATCAAAACACGAGAAATTTGAAACTTTGACTGAAAAAAATTAGAACTTTATTGCAACTTTTGCCAAGCAGAGTGTGGAAATTTTACCGAAAGATGTTTCGTTCCAGTAATTCAAGCAATGGGATACTTTATTTCCGTAGCAGATTTCTGAAGAAAATGTAAAGAAGTGAACGAAAAGTTTATTGGTGTCAAGTGCCTTCATTTTGTTGTAGATATTTGTCTTAAATCATTTTCTTTGGCTTGGAAAAGTAAACTCAGCATCTGAAATTATTTTGGTAAAGTTTTACCCACCAGACTTATTTCAGATAATTAATATAACACTTCATTTCAACTGAATTACAATAAGAAACGGTAAAGTAGTCGAATTCCGCTTCGTGCAAAGGCTCTTTAAGAAAAACACTTGATTTCAACTGAAATATCTAATGGAGGCGCCTATTTAAGTCGGGGGACATGTAAACCTGAACAAAACAGGTTTATAGGTTGTTAGTTTATGTTATTTTAATAATTTCTTAACCTTCAAACTTAACTTTACAAAAAAATTGAACTTTAATGCATTTTTTATCATCTCCCCCGACATAAATGTTTTTTTTGTAGTAAATATGTAGAAACTAAGTGATATTTATATATTTTTTGCAAATTCGACAAGTTTATCTATTAAATAACTATTTACATCGGCGGAGACGCAAAACAATAAGTTTGAATAGCAAAATTTAACCTCTAAATTTGGTTTGCATATGTTTTATGCTTTCAGCATGATAGTTCCTCCAAATGCATTATCAAAATGTTGTTAAATCACTTATACATAAACGATCTATTTAGATGAAATTTGATTTCAATTCGTTTCATTCGCAAGCCATATTTCTGCCTATCCTGTGACCTGACCACAGATTGACAAACAAGTTTTACGCAACAATTATTTATTTCATTTTAAAAAAGCGGTTAAATTAATAATCAATCAAACAACTCAAGCAAATAATAGAGAACATTTATAATTGCTTTTAAAATAATTCTTACCCTCTAAAAAGTCCAAAATTTTTTCAGCACCAAAGAAAACAAACTCGGGATAATGGTTCTCGGGGGAGATTCTTTCCCCAAAAAAAACTCACCGGCGCCGGTTAAACAAACATCTAAAAACTTTGCAACAACGAAACAAAACAGAATTAAACCGAGATTAAGTAAATAACAATTGAAATCGTCGATTAAACAAACAAAATAGCGAAACCGTAATGGAATTTAACCTCCTTGAACGGGATGAACCGAAGTTTTTCAGGGAGCGGGAAATGTTTCGTTTCGTAAACAGTTTCGTGAGCGGGACGCAAGGGTGTGTCGGTAAAGCAGCGAGCGTGCTCCTCCGAACGCTTTCAGAGAAAGACTGGCGGTACCGAGGGCTGCCGGTTTTCCCTGCCCTAGCCCGAACAATTTCCCACTACATTTTACCTATACACAATTATTGAGGTTCCGAGCACTACGCCGGCCGGATTTTTATCTGGACGCGAGCAAAGGGCATGAGAAAGAAATCGGCCGCAAACGAACAATAATATTTATTTAAAAAACTGAAAATGAAATTTAACTACTATCTTTATTAAAATCTGCCAAATTGCGAGGCGTATGGAGTGCATGGTTGTAATATTTGCGTAGTTAAGTACTTTATTATTGTTGAAATTCTAATGCTTCTTTTTTTAAATAACAGAGGGCGCCACTTCCGTTACCAACGATCCTAAACAAGACAGTCATTAGGATAATAACACAATAATTAAAATATTTATATTATTTTGTCTTTTTTCTAAATATGTATTACTTGTAAAGAAGTAAAACAAATAAACCTTTTTACAATTTGGGTTTGGCTAGTAAGACTCGTTGTCAATGATAGTTTGTTTTATCAGCACTCACACACACGCGCATTTCTCTCAAATTGAATGACATTATAAAAGTTTACTACAGTTAATATACGAAATATATCGGTTAATTAGGATTTGGCTTGAGTAATAGCGCTGTTTACTTAGTCCCTGGGGAGGAAAGTTCAATTCTCAGGCCAACCAATTTATTTATTTTTTAAGTCTTAAAAGTTTACAGCAGTTAAGAGCCAGTCTTTGGTTAGGAAGGTTCAACTCTCGATCAAACCATTTTTTTTTAAATTTAAATACATGGAATAAAAAATAGATGAATTGTATTAAAAAAAATACGGTTTTTTTATTTTTTTATTTCTCCATATCTAGTGAAACATAGAGCAATATTACGACATATATCTTATCTTAAACAGACAGACATTTGGATTCTTTAAAGCATCGTGATTGATAATTCAAAATAATAGTGTTTTGTGCAAACTAGCGATGTAACAATGTATTTGTCAGGTGAATTTTTTTTATTCTATAACTCCCAGTCAAATGTATCTTTATGAAAATGTCTACATAATTATCAAAGGTTTGTAACCAATAACGTCAATACTTTTAAAGAACTGTGCTCAGGTATGAAATAAATTACCCCATTTTTTTGAAAACAATTGGGTACCTACCTATTCCAAACTTAATATTACTCGGAACAATGTTAACATTGAACTGTGTGGAACAGCTATCCGAGTGATGTGAGCCTAGGGAATTTTACCTAGATCTAAGGTAAACGTGTATTCTGGTGAATATTTTCATAACTTTTTTTTTAAATTTATTTCAATAAAAATGAAGACACTATTAATATTTAAAAAAAGAGTTGTTTAAAGCTTAACCATATAGGAGAAACATTGTTTTTTTTGTTGCTGTAAAATCTTATGTTGCCCAATTTGTGCACCTACCCTTTTTTCAATCTTAACCTAGGATCTTACCTTGAACTTTAGTCAGCTTAGACCCTTAGGGCATTATGGAAGTGATGGGAAGTCAACTCTTTTATTTTATGAAAAGGGTAATATGATTTATTAATCCCTGGAATTCAAAAGAAATACAATAAAGTTTTAACGATAAAACTTAAGCCGTTAACGTTTTATTGTATTAAAGTAGTAGGTTAGACGTCGATGTCCCAGTTATCTAAAAAAAATCTACATTAGTAATTTTTAAAGTTTTTATTTTATTTTTGGGGTATAACACCGTGTTGTGCTACCTTCCTCTTTAGCCAATATGTCAACGTTACAATGACTATCATCAGATTTACTTATTCGTTAATCTAAATTTAAAACTTTTTTTAATTTAAAAGTTATGATTTTGACCCCGATTCGAATATGATGTGTTTAGAAATCTTACAATCAAGTCACATTTAGCTTGGTGAATAGGGCAAGTTTGATTCTGCTTTAAGCCTCTGACAGACATGCTGCAATAGGCCAAACCATGATGCGTATAGCGTAATCTGTCAGCCCCATTAAAAACTTCAGCAAGGAGAAACCCATTAAATAAAATGCATAAACTTTACAGTCTTTCTTATTAGATTCTAACGCTTTTTTAACCATACCACACAATACCTTGATATAAATTCGGAATCTTAACGACCGGTTTATTGGATGGAACTTCAGTCGAATTTGCCCTAGCAAATACTATATATTTTTATTTTTTATTTTTATTAATTCTGATAATTTCATATTTATGTGTAAAAACCCGTAAAAGGGGCATTAATAAATAAATAAAGGTATTAATAGAATCTCATGTTTTTTTAAAAGAATACTTCGGAAAATTACTAATTTATCGTCAAGAAAAATAAAATCCGCTAATTTTATTGTTGAAATCGTTTTATAAAATTAACTGTTTTAAAATGTTATGGTGGTAAGGTACCGTTTAAATTAATATTAAATATAAATGATTTACAACCGTGGGTGTAAATAAATGTATAAATGAATTACACAGTCTTGCGTATTCAAACTTTTCACTATTTAGACTAGTCATATTTACACGGCAGATACAGATATCTGTAGGAGTGTTTTTCTTGGACGTATCTTGATATATACATAATACTTTTCTTTGGCGAATGTCGATAAATACACAATATTTTTTATCAAATATATTTTTGGGGTATTCCGCTATTACTACACGTGACTACAGCTTCCAGACAATATCTAAAGAGGCATTTAAAGAAATCGCAAAAATAAGTACCTGTATACTATGGAATGCCACTGTATCTACCGAAGCATTTAAAGAAATTACCAAAAAAAGTACTTGCATACTATGGAATGTCACAATATCTACCGAGGCATTTAAAGAAATCACCAAAGTAAGTACCTGCATACTATGGAATGCCACAATATCTACCGAGGCATTTAAAGAAATTACCAAAGAAAGTACTTGCATACTATGGAATGTCACAATATCTACCGAGGCATTTAAAGAAATCACCAAAGGAAGTGCCTGTACACTATGGAATGTAACAATATCTACCGAGGGATTTAAAGAAATCACCAAAGGATTTTACACCTTTATTCATAAAAATTTAAATGATTACAGTTTTTTGTTTTCTACAGCCACCATACTAGGCATATGCCCATATTATGGTAGCCAACCTTCGTTACCATGGGAAGATGTCACGTCTTGTTAAATACATTATCGCCTACAAAGTTGGAATAGCTAAACTTCTCGACGTTCGTGTATTTTTAGACGTGACTGTAAATTCAAACCTACGCTCTGTTCACCGAAAATATATTTTTTTAATAATATTATTAACGACCCTCAAACAAAAAATGTAAAACAGAAAAGACAGAAAACGAATCAGTCCTATCTAGGAATTTAATCTCATCCTTGCTGGGGAAGCACTCTGACCACTGAGCTAATTCGACCATAGCAACTTACTAAAAATATCTTCATTATCTTAACGCATATTTTAATGGTTGCTATCTTTATGTATGGTTGCAAGATTCTACCATTCTTAGATGCGACTGAATATTTTTCCTTATTTACTGTTTCATATTTTTTGTTTGAATTTAATATTGTCTTGATTGCCTCAATGACTAAATATTACAATTTGTGGTTTTACTTATTAAGTTAATCCAAAAATTCACATTTCGAATCACATGAATTGATATTTCCGTACATCCCTACGCATGCCTAATTGCATAGTCCAATTTAAACACATCAAAAATATTAACTTTTTCACTTATATTATTGGTAATAAATGTGTTACGAGATCATATAACTTCACGAAGAAAAAAGCGAGCGCTAAAGGGGAATTAATAATTAATCGTGAAATTAATCTTTTTGAAAGTATCAGATATTATGTTGTTAGTTCCTTTTACGAAATCTGTTCGTCAAAACTTTTCTTTACGATGAACAGAGTAAAACATTTGATTTTAAATATGTAGGTACTAACTATCTTAGGTTTCCGGTTTTGCCACTTTGACGTTTTAAAATAAATTTTGATTAACAAATGTATTTTGCTGTGGAGTATTCCAGAAGAGACGAGAAGATACATATATGTATATGCAAGAAAAGCCAAGGCGAGCCAAGAAGAGGCAAAAGGAACCAAGATAAACTAGAAGAAACGAGAAGAGGTAAGAAGAGACCAGAAAAGACAAGAAGAAGCAAGAAGAGATAAGAAGAGATAAGAAGAGACAAGAAGAGAAAGAAGAGACAAAAAGAGACAAGAAGAGGCAGGAAGAAACAAAAAGATACAAATACAGACAGAAAATACATGAAGAGACAAGAAGAGATAAGAAGATACAAGAATAGAAAAGAATACTCAAGAAGAGACAAGTTGTACCAGGAAGAGCCAAAAAGAGGCAAGGCAATTTAAGAAGAGGCAAGAAGATGGAAGCCATCAAGAAGAAACGATAACGCTCAATCAATATCTTTATGCCTACCCATCCTAAATTCCAATATCGGCTTATTAGGCTGCCTGCATACCGGTCGATTAAACTTCAACCTCTTGCCAATCTACAGAGCACGTGTTCCAAATCCAAACAAATCAGTACCCACTGGTGTACCGATCGCACCACGACAGGAGGGCTCCTGGCTGGGGTGGTATAATTGTATCGTATCATATTTTGCTGTGGAAATTTCAAAGAGTTCTTGGAGGGATAAAAAACTATCATGGTACTTATTCTCGTAGATTACCTATATGAAACGCGTCAGGATCATAATGTAAGAAATTTTATAAGGCCTAAGCTCATATGGAAAACTTTACGGGTGGCTAAATGAGGAACTAACGAATGATCAAAATATTTATAAATTTTAACACAAAATTTACACTCGCGACGCCACAGACCTCAAAGTTATCCATGTCAAACAGTAAAACTGTACGAGTACTATAAACAACTTCGATATCAATAAGTAAAATGGCGCCTTCGTATCTTTTTAATCCCATCAAAGTTATTGGTTTAAAAGAAAGTAGTAACTTTAATGTAACAAAAACAAATAACTCAGTTAAGGCCGCCTTAAGTGCCTGTGTTTAAAGGAGGTGGGAGGACTCACAAACCGGGAATTATATAATTCAATTGATTATATATTCCGGAAGGTTCTCGCGGTAAATTCATTTGATAAAAAGAATGCTGAATATTCTTTAACGAAGGACCTTTTCGCTTTTCTTGGCTAATTTGGAGCGTTCTTTTGCCGTGGGTTTAGTTACCCGCAGGTAAGCAATGATAATTATTCATTATTAATGACCTGAATTCTTAATGAGATTTCAATTATCGTTGTTCATTTTAAAATAAAATAACCAATCTTACGTGTTTTTGTATTTATAACTTCTGGCGAAACTCTGGTCCGCCATCAATAGGATAAGGTCCTTCCACAGTTGCTGTGCTCATATGATGCAAAGGTGGGGCCTTAAAAAGTCAGACCACTGAACATTTGATAAAATAATGCCCGCTGCATTAATTCCCCGGCGGGATTGATAATATACACAGGCGACGACTGAGGCCCTATACTGGCTCATTAACCTAGATGTTCCCCTCTGTCACCCCTATATTCCATGCCCCCATCATATGAAAGAAGAAGAACTAGAAAAATGTTGGAAATGACTGTCACTGATGATAGCCAACTTCTGATAGCAGAGAGCACCAGAAGAAAAATGAAAAGAATGTATTACATTCAGAGGGTAACAAAACAAATAAAACAGAACAGAAACAAAAAAAAAACCAAAATAATAATAAATAAATAAACTTTATCGTTAAGTATCCCAAAATGAAATGAAAAATTTTGATAATTTTCGAATGAATATATCTTTTTTACATGCTACATGTTACAAATAAAATAATAATAGCCTGTCCTCAACATAAAATAAGTAATAAACTATGTATTAATATTCATTATTGATACAGTTAGAACTAAAACCGGGTTTCGTTAAGTAAGGCTAGGTTAGGTTAGGTTGGGTTTGGTGTTTTATCTTCTTAACCAATGCTTTTTTTCAATGTCGCGGAACTCTTTGGAAGAAAAAATATTGAACGAGTATCATTGAAAATTGTTGAATTTATTTTTAAAATAATTACCCAGCGTTCCACTTGCGATGACCGTACATTGGTCAGTGTATTTGGTCCCACCCCTCAGCCTAACACCCCCGCCCCTAAACTCCCCCCGCCACCCAACAACCCCTATCGTGTACTCGCACAGACACTGGCGCTGTGACATACATCCCCGATGCACACACGCATGGCGCAACAGACGGATGAGAATTATTTTTGTTCGGATACCCGTATCTGGGTTCGATTGGTGCACATAAATATATGGTACATTGTGCATATATCCTGGATGCATGGCGTAACACTGGGAAATACATTTGTTCGAAGGGTTTAGCTGTTGTTTTTATGTGAATACCGAACATAAGTCCGCTGTCAGCGATTTGATGTTGTGAGGATAAATTAATGTTCAAGATGAAGACTCTTCAGACCTGATTTATTAACGGACATAGTCCAAATTACAAAATAATAACACGAATACAGTAAAATGAAAAATACAGGAGTAGACAAAGGTACATGAAAGCAAAGACATAAGGCAGATATAATATAAGAAAATAAAGTGACAAGTCGAATCAAGTCAAGACTACGCCGTAGGTCAGAACCACGGGACACTTATAATATTCCGTCACTTGTTTAGCGACCGGCAAAAATCATTCAGACTTATGCCAAAAAAGTTAAGGTTTTGACTTGAGTTGACAAGTCTACACATTCTGGACAATGGTGAATAATATCCATAATTTGTCGAATGATGGTTGAGGAAGAGCAGTTCATTATTTCTGAGTCTGTGCTAGGGGATATTGAAAGGAATGAGTTGCAGTAGAGTAGGTGAATCAATAATACCATTTATAATTTTGAAGGCAAATGAGTTCATTTCTTTCCCGACGGACTTCCAAAGGAGAGAGGTTTAGAGTTAGTTCAATTTCATCATATGAGTATTTGCCTTTTTCTAATCCTAGCCTCCTAGCAATCCCTCTTAAGAACCGATGTTGAACAGATTCAATGCGTCGAATGTGGACAGCATAAAAAAGAGACCAGATAACACAAGCATATTCAAGATGGGGGCGAACCAAGGAGCAGTAAAGAGTTCTTAGGGTATTTACGTTTTTGAAGTCCGAAGTGATTCTAGTGATGAAACCAAGTTGTTTGAGGGATTTATGAACCATTGCAGTTATGTGATCCCGAAAAGAAAGCTATCAAGAGAGACACCAAGGTCTTTAATAGATGTAAAAGTTGCTAAGCAAATATTATTAAGTTTGTATTCGAAGACAGTCGGTTTTTTTGATCTATAGAAGGACATAGTTTTGCATTTATCGACATTTTATTTTAAACAATTAATTTTACACCAATCATAGAAAGAGTCGATATCCGATAGGAAAAGAAGGCAGTCATCGTGATTTTTAATTATTTTTAGAATCTTATTGTCGTTCGCAAAAAGCCAAAAGCGTGTATGAGAGAAAATACTAATAATGTCGTTTATAAATCCGTTAAAAAGAAGCGGCTCTAGATGTGCTCCTTGAGGTACGCCGGACGATACTTCAATAATAGTAGACACAAAGTTGTTTAATTTAACTCTTTGTTTTCTATTGCTCAAGTAAGAATTAAAGAATGATAGCAAGGGGTTTATAATACCGATAGCATATAGTTTGGCCATAAGGATTGAGTGGTTTACTTTGTCGAAAGCTTTAGAGGAGTCGGTATATAGAAAATCTATTTGTGGGTTATCTTCTAGGCCATTGACGATGGATCTGATCGCAAATATACTATATAATATTTGACATTAATTAAATAATGTGAAATAAAATTTTTTAAAATTATCAACATAGTCCGATATTGGGCGACACTGCGTATTCACAGTGTAGAGTCGAAAGCCTTTTCAAGCAACCCTTAGAATCTTAATGGTGGTCTTTCAGCGGAGCGATACTGATTTTATCTACCACTGTATTTGTGTAATCATTTATTTTCTTCAATTTTAACGTAATTTTTATGGTTATTAGAACGATCAGGTAGCATTCTAATGGATCGTGTTAAAATCTTTCAGCGAGCACCTCCTTACAAGTAAGGGAGCATTGCTTCCGATGATTGTGTATTAGTTTGCATTTTTTTACTAACGGTTTTTAAAACCACTGACAAAGGCTCACCCTGATTCAATTACGTACCTTGTGAACCTTTTCTACGTAATAAACATACGTTGATCATCAGCGAGTGACTGAAACTTTAATATGCGCATTTAATTACAATTTAAACGACCTAAATAATCACACCGGGAAATATAATATATTCTAGGGTTTGATTTATATCTTTCCTAGTATTACACCCATAAAATGTTACATTTACCTATATATGTTATAGTTTGGTCTATTTCTAGTTGTAGAGTGGTTGCACCCCGAAGTACTCGTTTATAAACCGATATGGATGTGATTTAGTAGAGACCTATGTATGTATAACGAAAACCAAACTGGGAGCCGAGTAATTTGTAGTGACATTTTGTTTAATTAGTGCGGGGAAATGGGACCAACGTTTTTTAATGATTGAAGTCAATGGACTACTTCGTTTTATATTGCCTTTTTATTTGAATACCACAAAAGAGTCACAACCTTCATGTTGGGAGCGATGATTGAAACTGTTGTTGGTTGTTTACAACTACAAAAACAAAAAAATAAAATAAACTAAACTTCTTTTAAACAACTGCAACCAAAAAAGCACCCTCGGGACCGTACTCTAAGACTCGCTATACAAAATTTATAGATAGAAAACTAATACATGCAATAATTTTATTCTTATTTTACACACAGCAGAGTATTAGATAGGTATGTGTGTGTGTATGTATGCGCATTGAACAGTTTATATTATTGACATGATGCCACGTTTGAATTTGGAGAGTGAATCTGAAAAAAATCTCAATGTTTCAGTTTAGACAAATATCATTTAGAGTAAAATTAGTAATTTTTTACAAATATCATTTTGGTATGGCTTTGGTGAGAGACCACCATTCAGATAGTGGCTTTAGCTTATTTGGTGACCAGATCTGAATAGCCAATAATGTTCACACCTTTCTCTGCCCCACCACATTCCCCTCCCCACTAACTTCAGCCTCACAAAATACCCCAATTAGGGATGCCATAGTCTCAAAGTTGGGAGTAGTTGGCACTCTTGAGCGGTATTCACAAAAAAAAGATTACATAATACTTTTCATGAATTTGGTCGCTAGTGAAGAGGGACGTAATTGACAGGCGTTTTAGTTGTTACAGAACTTATTTTGTTAGGAGACTGCCTACACTCATAGTCAGTTCACAACCTTCATCATTTAGGGCGGGTTGTTTAACAGAATTTGATCAATTCATTAAATTTCATAATTAAAATTCTGTAAAAGTTCTCATTATTATTTCATTATTGGCTAGTTGTTTCACAGTACTTGTACAGGACTTGAATAGGAACAGAACTTGAATATGACTCTTACAAAACTTGAATATTACTTTTACAAAACTTGAATATGACTTTTACAAAACTTGAATATTAACTTTGAAAGTTGATGAACAAATTCTGTGAAACCATCCTCCTTAATCTTTTTTCCTCCGTAATTCCTACCATCTAACGATTTTTTTTTATTGATTATTTGTACAAACATTATTTATTATTACAAGCACATAGTGCTTAAAATAAGTCATCTTACAAAGCTGTCACAGGACAGGTACTCTGCACGTTATATGCAAATAGCAAATATCATATCTTAAGATTTAATAATTTAATTTATAATACATCATTGAAGACAATATTATCGACTCTCAAACCAAAATTTGAGACTGAAAAATCAGAAAAAGAAACGGTTGCATGTAGGAATTAAACCCAGGACATCAGCTTTGCCGGGGATTTGCTCTACCACTCACCTAATTCGACCCTATGCTTTATACTTCGACCTACTTACATTTTTTATTGATATGTTAATTTATCTTAGTTATAATAAGTACATTTAAATTAATTAAAAGCGTAATTTTAATTTTAATTTTTATATCAAATTTAATTAATTTAAAATAAGAGAAAAGTTTTGTAAAATTTACCAAATATAATAGGATAGTGATGGATCCGCCGTCAATATTAGGCACTTTTTTATTATTCGATTTTCATCAAGTCTATTGAAAGTCTTAAGTTCTGAGACGGCTAACATGTATTTTTACTTTAAATAAAGTGGTTTTCAAGTGACAAATTGGTTTAGTCTAAATTCAATAAGTTACCTATATGGGCTTAAGGATGATGTCTCAGAGAAATGAAGAAATAAATAGTATCAACCAAATTCAGTTAACTTTATTTTACTTGAAATGAAATAGTAGATGAGTATATAATATATATGATTTGAAAATGTACCTTTTTTAGGAAAATACTTGGGAAGATCGTTTATTTTTCATTCAGATTATCCATGCTACATTTTATTCATTAAATTTTTGTTTTGTATGTTTATTGTTAATTGTTTATTGTCTATTTTTTACTGCTCATGTTTTTTGTTTATTGTTTATCGTTTATCGTCTGTGGTATATCGTTTGTCGTTTATCGTTTAACGTTTATCGCTTACCGTGTATCGTTTATCGTTTATCGTTTAACGTTTATCGCTTACCGTGTATCGTTTATCGTTTATCGTTTATTGTTTATTTTTCAGTGTCTATTGTCTGTTATTTATTGTTTATTGTTTTTTTGTTTATTGTTTATTGTTCAATGTGTATTGTTTATTTTTTATTGTTTGGTGTTTATTGTTTATTGTGTATTGTTTATTGTTTATTGTTTATGTTTTATTGTTTATTGTTTATTGTTTATTGTTTATTGGTTATTGTTTATTGTTTATTGTTTATTTTTTATTTTTTATTGTTTATTGTTTATTATTTATTGATTATTGTTTGTTGTTTATTCTTTATTGGTTTATTGTTTTCTTGTTTATTGTTTATTGTTTTTTATTTATTGTTTATTGTTTATTGTTAATTTTTTATCGTTTGTTGTTTATTGTTTATGTTTTTTTACTGTTTTTTGTTTATTGGCATTTTTAACAACACTAGGATAAGCTTGTGTTGGCACATGTGCTCTGTCACTAGCCATCTTTTACATATATTAAATAATATGTTAATTACACTTCTATTGTTTCGATACAACCGACATGTTTCGTGAGCAATGCTCACCTCATCAGGGTTACAAATTTAAAATATAGCCTCAAAGATGCAGTGGGAGAAGAAATGGGGGCGAAGAGAGGGGATTTTCAATGGGAACAAATTTAGCAGAGGATTATTTAAAATGGTTTTCCGACTGTTGATAAGATTTATCTAATATTCAAAACTTACAATTTATCTAAACGGATACCATTAATATTAAAGTGTAAAATCCCTACACCATTTTTAAAATCAAAAGTATGATTTATCTCTAATGCTTCAAATCTTAGCTAAACTTTAGCTGCCGAAAAAACAGGAAAAAGTTTTAAAAACAAAACCGAAATGTTCGGATCGAAAAAAAAAATTCTCCCTGTGATAAATATTTACCAGTTTTTTGTTGTACTACGAGTGTCCATATACCATGTACATATGTTTTTTTTTAGTTTGCATAACCATAAAAACAATGATATTTGTAAAAAAATGACTAATTTTACTCTAAATGATATTTGTGTAAACTGAAACATTGAGATTTTTTCAGATTCACTACCCAAATTTAAACGTGCCATCATGTCAATAATATAAACTGTTCAATGCAACTGTACATTTACACACATACATTACACTCACACACACACACACACACCTATATACTACACACGTCTCCTGGTAATTAAGGAATAAACATACCACTTACCAGACATTACAAGGAAACATATCATAGGTATCCAACATGAAATATCTAATTTCTGTACATTGTTTCATATATAATATGTAACTCATGTACTGTTTGTTTCTATAATATCAAATAAATAACCAACCACTTTGAAGTTAATCATTCTCTGGCGAAATTGTGTAGGTTATGAAATCATGTCCACTTTTTCAATACACATTTTGTACACCAGGTCTTTCACCTCTTTGAAAGTTTTTTTTTTTTTAAATAATAATTTATCATACTTCTGTTCTGTGTTTTTTTATTATTATTTTGTCTTCTGTAATACTATTACACACTTATTGAATAACTGCTAATGGAGATGATTTTTTAAACAAAAATACAATCTTGGTATCACGCGCAAGTAGTTGATACATAGTCACTTTTTTTTCCTAAGGCGTCCCACATCAATTATTTCATCAACTTGTAATGATAGTTCCTTACAAAAACAAAAAAAAAACAAACAAAAACCTGAGTTGCCTTCAAATAAGGAATTATTTTAATATTAAATTATTGAAGACAGTATTAGCGATTTCTAAACGAAAATCTGAAACAGAAAAATCAAAAAAGGATACGGTCACATCTAGGACTCGAACCCAGGACCCTTGTCGAGCCTTTCGAGTCCTAGATGTGACCGTATCCTTTTCTGACTTTTCTGTTTCAGATTTTCGTTTAGAAATCGCTAATATTGTCTTCAATAATTAAATATTACAATTTGAGGTTTTACTCAATAAAGTTATTCCGAAAAATAAATTATTTTAATGTTTAAGAGAGCAACCGTTATCTTAAAAATCAGTTCTTTACAAAGAATTCATTGTCGTCCAGTAAGTTATGCGGTCCCAAACAGTACACAACCTTCCCTACGATTATCTGAACAAATATATTTGTTTTACTTTTTCTAGGTAATCAAAGTCAAAGACTTGTGATTTCATCAACGTAGCTCTAACGAATGTAAAATTCTTTCAGATCTGTAAATGCTTAAAGCTTTTTGTCTTTCTACGTTCCGCCTCAGGTGAACAAAGCCGTTAATTAAAAAAAAAAAATTAACATACTTCACGTCAACTTAGAAGTTTAGCTAATCAATAATATATTTGAAACATTCGAGAGGTGTAATGAAAGTGTCCCATCTGCTTCAGACTGTCAGAAGTCATTGTCACTATGACATCTTGGCACATTGGGACTTTGGCACATTGGCACATTGGTACATTGGCAAATTGGCACATCGTGACTATGGCTTATTGGCACATTATCACATCGGGACTATGGCAATTTGGTACATTGGCAAATGGGGACTATGGCACATTGGCACTATGGTCCATTGGCACATTGGCACATGGAACATTGGGACTAAGGCATCTACAATTTTTAGTAAACTGTTGCGGCTTAAGAGAGTGGGGAAAGGAAGAATAATGAGTTGGGTTGGATTGGGTTAGGTTAGTTAGGTTAGTAAAGGTTAGTTTAAGTTAGGTTAGGTAAGATTTTTCCTTTTTTTGTTTTGTCATGGAATCATTTACATTATAAGAATAGAAAACATTTGCAGATTTATGTACTGCGTTGAAATAGGGGTTTGATGTAGTGGGTGGCCTGTAGGTGGTGGGAGGGGGGATGTTGGTAGTTTAAGCCGTGATTATCACTTATCTCCTTCGAACACCCGCCTTTGTTCCGGAAAAGAGGGATGAGTGGACTCAGCCGGGAAGCCTTCTGCGGAACCTGCAGCGGAATAAGAATATTAAACGGTGCAAATCGAGCAATAGCGAATAAGGTTATCTGAAAGTTATCTGAAAGTGTTGTTTGTGCTGGTGAGTTGCTGTCAATAAAGTCTTCATTAATTAGGGTTAATGCACTCTACACTGCAAGATAATATTAATACATCGAAATCAAAACGTTAAGCAAAATAGTTCGTACGAAAAAAACAAAATCAATGTGATTTTAGAAGGTTCCATAAGAGCCGATGCAGTTCAAATATTATTTTAATTTAGGCTTGCGACTTATAAATGAGTCTAAATTACGGAAAATGTAGAGTTACCGAGTTAGAATAAGCATATAAAATTTTAAAAAATCTATTATTCATCATTTTCTTTTTGTCACTGTTTTGTCCAATTACCAGTGTAAACGTATGAAAAAATTATTCCATACGTTCACCTACAAAAAAAACCTTACATACCATATTTTATCCATCTTCTCAACCGTAATTTCTATTAAATAAATATGTTAATATTTTGTATTCTGTTTTATTGTACATTGTACAGTATAAAAGGCGAGCTTTTACCGTGAATAAACAGTAAAATGTTACGTACATAAAAAAAGCACTGAGATTATTCTAAGGTAATCGGCTTACTGATATAAATTTTGGAATATTCTGTGAGAAATATATAGGTAGTCAAACTTTTCTTAAGCAAACGGATTTTGTAATACAGTTGGATATCTTTACCTCCAACCCTATCCCTGTTTAAGATGGTAAATTATTACAGCCTTACAAAAAAAAAACCACCCCAACCGGTAAACGGTATTTTATTTGCACATTAAATAAAGACTGTATAATATCTGCTTCAAACTCTTACTAATAAATAATGTGTCTAACTGGCTGCAAAAGAGCTGACAACGTTGAATTTTGGCTGATTCACACATGTGGTTCCCGTCTTGAAATGGTTTGGTTATTTCTGACATATTATTTTTTAATTAACGGTCACCCGTTGAATTTAACAAAAAATCCAACATATTGATGTTATTTATAACATTAATGCCTTATGCATGAGTAGGTAAATATAAATCCAAGAAATCAAAGTTTTTTATTACTCTAACAATGAATCCAAAATGTCAAATATTATTAAAAGTGAGGTCACAGTTTTCTTGCGGATTCCCCAAATATTTTTCTTTCTTATTCTCTTCCATTTTTCAACGTTTGGAGTAAATTTTTTTATTGTACTCTTGTTCTCTTGTTTCAAATTAAAATTTTCCACTTTATTGATTTTAAAGTATATTTCAGATTAAAAAATGTAAAGGGTAATTTTCTCTGGTTTTTAAAAATTGTATTTGTTTTAGCGACATCTTCAAAAAGAAGAAATATAAAGCACATTTAAAATACCTTGGAAATATTCCGAAATTTGATGAAAAAATTCAAGATTATTCAACAAGTAAAACACTCTCTTTTGCTACATATATAAACAATGTGTATAACTTCTTGAAGTTTTGCATATTTCAGGTAGCGTCGTGTACGGAAACCAGCTTTAAAGAGTAGCATATCGATAGGATACTTGTGGTCGCTTCACAGTCATGTAGCTTGTAAGTATCTCCGTGAATGAAGGTCTTTAAAGGAATACGTTGTTAGGTTGAAGGAAGTGGGAAGAGGAAAGGGAAGGAGCTAGGCAGAAGAAGGTAGGGAAGTTTCTGGCTCTTAAGATAACTAATTTCACCGCACACATAGTTTTTTTAGAGACACTCAGAAAAAAGTCCGTTACGGCCTATGTCATGTTTGAAGTTGTTGTGTTGACTGCCTTATATTTATAGAAAGGAAGTAGTGGAAGTTCTGGGAAGGGAAAAGGTATGAGGGGTGGGTTGGTATCTGGAGTTCAAAGTGTCCAAGAGTAACGGACGTATGAATCCATCCCTTCGAGAAAGTCCAACCAGTCTCTCCCGATGTGGCCCGCCAAACCCATCCGCCGTCAAGATCTAGACAAATCTTATCTCATAAACCCGAGAAACCCTGTTAATTCACCAAACATAGCGAACCACTTGAAGTGACCCATGGAAGGGGTGTTGGTTATCCAATAAATGGTTCCCGGTTCGGCGGTATCCATACCAGCTATTTCAAGCAACGTTTTGATTCAAAGTGGTGATCTTTCACTAAAATGATTGATACTGAGAGGATTTATCACTACAAAATGAATTCGTGTGAATTCATATGAAGCAAGGACCGTAAGTAAAGCATGTGAGCCGCGGTCCATTCTCTCTGCCCACCATTTCGGTAAACAACGTGATGGTCAGTTATCCTGTCGACATCCACGAAAACATCGCTCCATTGAAAGCTGGTACTCTTCTACCCTTTAATAATATATTATTACGATTATAAATAGAATCATTTCATGGATTATGTTTCGATTCCCATGAGTCTAATCTCTTTGAAATTATATTATTTTAGGGCCCGTTAGGAATTAATGTCAGTAATTTATATAGGAGGCAAGAAGCTGTAGACCTCCATAAGTAGTGGATTTTATGATATCGAAAATTTGTTCTCCTTAAGTATGCTTCTTAGTGAATAAAATTTGTGACCTTTGGTTTGAGGAGGAAAAGTTTTAAAATTGTTTTCACCTTAATTGTTTACCTTTTTTTAGCAAATAGGTCTGAAATTAATTGCCTTTTGAAACCCACAAAATTATTAACACCAAATATATCAATAAGTTCACAGCGTCTGTTTGCAAGGTGATGAATTCTTGGAATTGGTGAATAAATAGAGTAGTTAGTATTGAGGTTATTGTTACATTTAAAAGTGTATTTTCTTCGAGTTTGTCTGGCAGGTACATTCACATAAATTAATGCCAACAATTCAGAGCTGTCAGTTAGAGATTTAATAATTTTGAATAAAAATAATATATCAGTTAAAAATTTTCTATCTGATAGTTTGAGAAGTCTGGTTTTAGTGCATAAGTTATTATGACATTGTTTTTGACCCACATTGTAGAAAACGCAGATTATTGGTAAAAAAATACAAGAATTTGGTCGCTATTGTGGTTTAGTCAATGGATAATAATTAATATCACAGTTCCCTCCAAAGGGTACCTGGCACCTAGTTGCTCGCTCAACCCAGGAAACAAAGCATTAAGGATACATTTTTTAAATGCACAACATTTATTAGGAAACACAATCAAATAAATTCACTTTAATAAAGCAAGTAAATTATAATGTTTTAGGTACTCTCTCTCGGGGAAAAAAGACGTGGTGAAGTCTGCAGTACATTGACTGGGGAAAGCAAAGTGCTTTTTAAATAAATCCAGACGCTTTCTGCCGACAGATTTAGCACTTACAGTGTGCAGTGCCTAGGATATAAAAATAAAAAGCAGTAAAATTACCTTCTTCGGGTATCTGTTATATAGATATAAAAATATATACATAATTGCTTTTGTGGGAGTGAATACAGCGATGTACAATACAACATGTAGCGATGCTACGAAGTTTATCTAGAACATTCCAGACGCAATGCGAAACGTTCTTACCTACGGCCTAAGAGTACTTGCCGCTGAGAGAACTACCTACGTCAACACGTTGCGAGTTTGATAATTCCAGCACCATCGAAACTACCAGAAGTATCCAGTTTGAACGACTAACCTCCAGTTTACCAGCGGTCTCGCGTAATTACTACCGCCGCCGACTGGACTATATAAATAGGCCCGACGCAGCGAGCAGTCAGTCATACAGTCATTAGTCGTTCAACAATTTGCAAGTCTTGCGAGTGACAAACGGCGCGCCTTGCGCCCCGCGCAGGACGATACATCCGGCTTTGCACGGTTCATCCATGGACTCCAACGGGATAATCACAGCGCCCTGGCCCCAGCATTCCTGACCAGCGCTACACCAGATCATCACAGCGTCCTAGTTGCAGCACATCTGACCAGCGCTACATCCACGCACCTAGACCCCGCGGCATCCTCGCGGGTCTATGCATCTCCCGCACAACCGCCGACCAGGTCTACCGCATTTTCGGCTTCCCTGTTCAGCACTGGAGCACCCGGAAGACCCATGGTCTTCACCAGTACCTGACACCTTCATGAGTCCGGTCACCAGCAGCGGCGTCGACCCAAAGGCTAAAACACTTTGACTAACACCTCACCATCTGCATCCGAAGTCTTCATCATCGGTCCTGAAGTCAACTCATATACGGCATCCTGACTCAATAAAACACTGTGACCTTCACAACCTCTTTCTTTTCGTGTCTCCCCACCAGATCCCCAAACATATTTATTGTATACAGAAAAAATGCGTTTTTTACGTAGTCAGTAAATTAAATAAGTATTTTGAAGTGTGTTAATGAAGTGATTATATATCAGATTAAAAGAAATTTACTCGGAAGTGAAAAATTCAGGTGAATTCGACACAAATTTAAGACTGATATCGTCGGTATGTAAATTTGCTTGTACGACTCGTTTCAAGATGGTGGCCGTTGTAATGTTTATTAAAGGGCATTTTTCATATGTCAAAACTTCGTGTTTTTTAGGATTTTCAAAAACACATTTTAATTTTTCAGATTAACACCTCGACTCCGGTGGTGGGTCTGGTTTGACCCAGTGTTTTTTAAAAAAAAGATTTTGCCGCAAATATCTCGTTTAGGCTAATTTCCTTTTGTCTATTCTTTCATCAAATATTTACCCATATTTCGACTCAAAAATGATTAAAATCGGACACGTTTTAAAAAAGTTATAAGAATAATTGTGTTTAAAAACACGCAAAAACTCATTTCTTCTCAGTTGAATTCGAGCAGCCGACGAAACAGCATATCTCTCGCTCTGTCCTTCCGTCTTTGTCTCTCACAGTCCCGCGCAGATGTTGTCAACCATTCGGGCACATTTCTAGTATTGTGATTTTTGTTTGTGACTTTGTTTTAATTTTTTTTTTCGTAGCGTACGAACGCAATGGCAAAGCAAAATTATTTATCTGATAATGAGATCAAAAAGCTACTTAATAGTTCGAACAGTGAGATCAGTGATGATGGCGACTTGGAATTCGAAACATTAGATCCAGAATTTGAAAGTGATCCGGAAGAAATATTACTAGAGGAAATATCTGAAAGTGGAAATGGAAGTGATAATGAAGTTAGTGTAGGAAATTCGAATGAATCCGTTGCAGATCAACATTTATACGTGTCGAATTCCGGATTCCAATGGAATTCTGCGCAACCAGCCAGCTTACGTACCAGAAGCCATAACATTATTTCTTCTACCCCTGGATTGAAAAACGGTAGCCAGAACATAGTATCCATCAGAGATGCTTTTGATTTGTTTATTTCAAATGAAATGGTGGAGGAAATTATTGAAAATACGAATAAATTCTGTCAGCTCAATCCGAAAAATTCCAGCTTTCCTAACATTACGAAGACAGAAATGTATGCATTTTTTGGAGTTCTTTTGGCTTCAGGAAGAAATCACGGCCGAAAGTTAGAACTAAGCGAACTTTGGACTACCGAGGATTTATTCCGGCAGCATTTTTTCCCCTCCGCTTTATCTAGAGATCGCTTCCGCTATATTTTTAGCAATATACGTTTCGATGACATTTATTGAATGATATAATATATCGATGAATTATTTTTGTGAATTTTAGCATTTTTAATATATTTTAACTAATAAAAAACTGTTAAACTTTTTATAATTGGTAGTGCTATATAATTATTTTGCCGCTGAATTTGTAATAATAAATCCATTTGGTGTTTTGTGTATGTATATAAATTTTATTAATCGTCGAATCATTTTTGTATTTTCGTATTTAGAATATTGCTTTTATTCCTTTTTTTTAAATGAAAATTGTTAATTTAAATTTGTTATATTGAAAAATAAAAGTTTTAGTATATTTTAATGTGTGTCATTCAATGGTTTTAATTGTGACAAATAAATGTGTGAGGAAGTAAATACTCAACTTGAATTTGAATGCCATTATATAATATTTTCTAATATTTGCATAAGCAATCATCGTTTAATATGGCTATAAATTGAATTTATTTTCTCTTTACACATCTTTCTATTAGAGGTACAGCCACAAGGAAATTATCAAATACGTGATTTATTTCTGGTATTTTAAATAATACACGATATTCTTGTAAATGCACACCATCGAAAATTTTAATAATTATAGAAATAAAAATGTTTGTTTCCGCTGACGAACGCTTCCTGTCCCCCTCTCCCGCGCTGCCCTCCTCATTCCCCTGACCATCGCCCGGCACCCGCATCGGCCGTCGGGGCCGTCTTCGATTCAGTCGTTGATTAGCTGTTGCGCGGGATGTCCGCGCCGCTGTATATCGACGAACCGCAAAATTTACGGAACACTAATTTCTAAAACTTTCATGTTCATACAAGAAACACAGGGGATATGTTATGAGTTAATGAGGAACTACAATAATATCATATAAAAGTAAGAATATGAACGAACAATGCATAAAAAGCCTTTTAATTTCATCATTTCAGCCGGGTCAATCTGGACCCACCACCGCCGCATGTGTTTCATTTTCAACCTCCGGGTATTACGTGTTAAAAGAAATTTACTCGGAAGTGAAAAATTCAGGTGAATTCGACACAAATTTAAGACTGATATCGTCTGGTAAGTTTTTAGATTCTCACGGCCAAAAGCATTTTTGTTGTTTGTTTTTGGGGTGTTATGCCGTGTTGCGCTAACTCCTTCTTTAGCCGACGTTTCGGCTAAAGAAGGAGTTAGCGCAACACGGCATAACACCCCAAAAACAAACAACAAAAACTGATATCGTCTGTTTGTAAATTTGCTTGTACGACCCGTTTCAAGATGGTGGCCGTTGTAATTTTTATTAAAGGGCATTTTTCAAATTTCAAAACTTCGTGTTTTTTAGGACTTTCAAATTCCCATTTTAATTTTTTAAATTCTTGTTCGTACCTGCCTGAAGAAAGTTAGAAAAAAGAATTTTTTTTGTGGTAGTGTCGTTTGTTTTTACTCTGACGTTTCTGGATACTCAGATCCAGTCACCAAACACGATTAAACCAATTTCAATAAACAATTCAATTCGAGGGTTGTTGTACGTGTTATCACACGAATTTAGGATTTAATTTAATTTAATTAATTAATCATTGACATGTATATAAAGGAAGCATCGCAGATACCGAAATTTACCCTAGTTACTTCAATACAATGCCTTTGACATAATATAAATAATCATTGTTCATTTGCCATTGAATCCAGTATTAGTTTGTATGCTCTCTATCGTCAATGTCGGTAGGTGGAATCCAACTTTATAATTGAAATATTCCTTGCGACGGGAGATCCCAATAGTTAGTAGTACTATCAAGTTGTTGGTCAAACTAACCGTACGGTACGTAGCAGGTTGCTCCGAAAACTGACATAGAAGGGTTTTGCGATCGTTTAAATCAGTGTTTTCCAAAATATGAGTCACGACTGACGAGTTGTTAAGTAGGTTTTGGTCTCAGAAGATCATAAAACAGAGGAGTATGTTCTCTACCATACTTCACTATTAGTTATAGGTACACATATTTTGTTACATAAACTTTGTTCAATTAGAACGCGCCAATCTAGGTAGTAACAAATTTCTAGAATATTTATGCCGTCTTCGAGTGAAAAACTACTAGTCTTCGCGACTAACTTTTTCGAATGTTTCAATTTTACGTATTCTTGAGCGTCGAACGGTCGAAGTTGGTAAAAGAGATGATTATATTGGCACCCCTGTGAATATTGTCTATGTTCCTGATGTTTTTGGGATTTCTATGGTGTGACTGTCAAACAGACAACAGTTATTCGTTATTCAAAACAGAAATGGCTGCGGGACATATTACAAATTGTAACCAACATCGCTGGTAAATTAGCCATTGTAAAATTGTAATAGGATTGTATAACTTTATAAACCTCTTTGCGGGTCCGAACGTTCGCGCGGTAAAACAAAAAATTGACAGCTAGACTAGATTTTGACAGTCAATTCCATAGAAACGCCAACAACCTACCACTCGCTGCCCTGTTTCTACTGGTTATACCCAGTAGTTGTTGTGTGGAATGACTTTTGACGTTTGGCGTCGAAGTATGTACCTTCGACCAATTTCGGGAATAGCAACGACGACCAACGTACGTACTTTCGACGGCGATTACGAGCGCCCTCGATTCAGGAATAGAGCCCCTGGTCGTGTGTCAGTATCATGATAGTTTTTTTTAGGATGGTATCTCAATGTACATAAATAAAAGGTGGTGCATGGATTGATATTACATGTATTGGAAACCTTTTGGACATTTTGCTGATGAGCCCTAGCTCAACAGATTAACAGAATTATATAATTTATACTTACCCCAAAGACCGACCAGTTTTTAGCTATCTGTATCTAAACTACGGGAGCCGAACATCGCGTTTTCTAATGCCGAACACTGCTTTTCTTGATGGGAGAAGCGACGGAACGTCCCGCACACCCATTCGGCGGCTGACGTAACTCCGTAGAAGCGTGATCCTTGTACCTTGGGCTTGTAATATTTTGTATTATACTATTATTTGTAATTAATGAAACAAGTTGTGTGCTTCCCCTTGCAAGTAAGCACCTTTCACAAAAGATATTTTTGCTGTAAAATGCCTCCCTATTCCAAATCAAAAAAAAAATATTTGCAAGAGGGAGGTATGGATATTTTAAAAATGTTGAAGGGGCATGGCATAAATCAAGTTGAGAACACATTAATAAGTTTTAAAAATAAAAAACACTATCATTTTATTTCTTAAAAATTTTATTATTGTAAACTATTCGTTATTTTTTTTACATTAGCTCCATACAGGAAGCCCTGAAAAAAAACCCTCAGGGCCTATGTCATCTTTGGGATTACTGTATGGAGAGTATTTTTAGGGAAAGTAAGGAGAGGTTCTGGGAAGGAAAAAAGTATGAGGGGTGGGTAGGAATCTGGAAGGAAACTGGTAGGAATCTGGTCAATGCTTACAGGAGTGACAGACCTGTGAATATCTGTCCCTCCCACTGCGGTGTTGGGCGATGGGTCGAGAGAGTCCAGCTAAAGAGGTCAAAAGGACAAGCAACGTTTCGATTCTGAATGGTGATCTTTCACGTAGGTTCTAGGCGATACAATGTCTTCTCCGGGCGTTCATGACTTCTACTACCATTCTCTATCGCGTTATTTATTTTCCTTCCACTCTTATCTTCATTCATCCGTTTCACATGTTCAAACCATCTAAACTTTCGTTTCTTAATCTTATTCACTACGCTTGCTTCAGTACTCTTTCCAGGTCTCTACGTTTGTAGCGCGATTAAACCTGTTTCAACACACGTACGCCTCAGAGATCTCATTTTTACAACATTCAGTCTGCTTTCATCCTGATTATATTCCTCGGTCATGACACGTGACAAATGCCAATTTCACGATTCCACGTTTTCTTTTAACTAATATCATCATTTTATTTTTTCATATAATCTTTTCATTAAACAAACATACTAATTTCGTTTGTTGGTACATGGGTAAGTAATGTGAAATATTTCTGAGTAATGCATAACATTATTCAAGCTCAGTTAATTTCCACTTTTAAAATTAGAACTGATTTTGTCAATTAGTGACAGATCTAAATTTGAAACACCAATTATTTTTTAATGTTCCCTAACGGTGTTCATTCGAACGGTTCTGATCGTATCTCTAATTATTTTTCAACAAAAAAATATTTCATTATATTATAAAGGAGATTGTGAATATTTGTTTTTGTTATCCTTGGAATAAAATTTTATAAATGCTTTCAGCTTCTCATATCCTTATTTTATCATATCCCGTGATTTTTCACGGATCTGCCCTAGTCTATTTATAAGGAATGAAAGGCACCTTCATAAAATCAACCCCTAATTTGCAAACTCAATCAGTTAAATTGACATAGCTTCAGCTTCCAAGATAAGCCTCCACACCTTTCAAAACAGAGGGATTATAAATTTGGGGTTAAGCGGGTGCCTTAATTATTAAATCACCCCAATGGAATAATCTATGCACCCCAACCGGGCAAATATTCCCAGCGAGAATAGATAGCAAATAGTATCTTAAGCTGCGTCCCGTCAAAGGGAAACTTCCATGTCTGCGGTGGGTAATTCTGAAGTAGTTGTTCGCAAGTCCTCGAGCTATGTTAATTAGTGGCTCTGGAATTCCTACAGGTGCATTTGCCAAGGATAGAAACCAATCTGATTCTATCAAAGCCACTGATAAAGAGAAGTGTGTTGTGACTGTCACTATGCCAAAAACAATGCTAATTTTCCTTTAGTTCTGATAATGTTGATCATTTTTCAATACCTAAAATCCCTCTTGAACAAAAAATCAAAATACAATAAAAAAATTTAAACACCACTTTTATGTTTGTTTTATCTCGGCTTTACTTGCAGATTTCTGTGTTGGGAACTCTTTGATAAAGTAAAGGGTTCTTTACTATAATACAATAAATAAGTCTGGATTTAGCTACACTGTTCATTACCCGAGGATTGGTAATTCTCTGTTTCTAGAAGCTTGTTGTCTGGCAATAATATCCCACAGGCAATTGCTACACTCTAGCGATATCTGTCGGACTCTGAAGTAAGCTTTATGACTGGTGCCATCTATCGCTTGAAAACCCAACTTATTAATAAACATCACAATTTTATACCACGTCCACGTCAAGTCCCCGGCACCGCCCTAGATTTACGAAGAGTTTTTCGAAATCAGGTGTACAGTAATATTGTGCAAAATGTCATCAAGAAGTATCAAAACTTTGTTTCGTAAACCACGCAGATTTTCTTTAATCAAATGCAAACGGCCTATAATTAAAGGGCTGAAAGTATTTTAATTTTATACAATTCTACAGTTTAATTCCGAGATGGATGAAATTTTTCATACTGACCTTCAAAACAAAAGGAGTGTCACTATCTACACCTGATTCTGAAAAACTCTCTCAAAGCAATTCAGCTTTTTAATTTAAATAAATGTACTAGTTTATTGCCGAACAGATTTCACAAGAATTGTATCTTCATCAGAACAGTATAATAATCTACTAAAATCTAACACATGTGCATTATATATGTAAGGAAAAACAAAAACACTAATAGTAAAGTCATTAACAACCCAATAAACCTAAACAAAAGCTCGATACTAAAGTTGTTCCCTATTGACAAAGGGCACTTACTTCCCACCCCTTTACCTACTACCTCCACTGGGGCTCACTCCACTTTTGCCGTAGAAGATTGCATAACTATTCTATGTTTTTTTCTAACCCACTGAAATAACATATTTAATACGTGTATTATATAACAGTATTTTACTGCCCTGGTGAAGCTACGGTGCTGAAGAAACCTGGTCGGCAAAGGGTATAAAAATAAAATCAGTGTTTTAAAATATTTGAATAATGTACGTGTGTACCTACATTGGCGCGCTTTTACAATCACAACGAAATGACACGGCACCATTCGTCTCATTTTTAACTATTATTATTTAGTGTGTGCGAAAGAGCGAAGACGCTTTTCGACATACTTGCTTATAACAGCTGTTGAACACGAAAAGCAATGCCAATGACAGTGATGGAGTGTGGAATTTTTCAATTTTTTTGTTTTTTATTGAAAAAAAAATGTTACCGGACAGCAAAGTGCCCATAACATTTTTTACTCCAAATGTGCTAAGGAATAGCTGGTTAAAATTTGTTGGGTTAGTGCCGATACACCCTGTATACATAACCATTTAGTTAGTTAGTTCATAAACAGTAATCGAACGCATAAGTAATTGCAAGCTACTAAAATTCTAAAAATACTAATAATAATAAATTAATAACTTGTATTCAGAATTTCTTCGATTTACAACATTTCTATTGAATATTTTAAGTTGCGAAAAAATATACATATAATTTTTTTAAGTTAATATCGGTAATTATATGAAATTCCTTCAATAGAAAAAAATTGCAAAGCATGCTCCGAAAATGATTAAAAACACATGTATTTCTGTTATTTATAGGTATGAACAAATCACGGTGTATCATTAAATACAATTTAATCGTTTCTCTAGAGAGTTTGGCTCTTTTTAAATATGTTGTGTTAATTATAATCGTTTTTTTATATTAGCGCGCTCCCTCTACAAATTCGTATTTAAATATCTCCCTTTCAAACCATCTTCTTCTTATTTTTGACCACTTACTAAGGATCCTTAAATAACAATTAAATGTGGCGCTAGAGAATACAATGGCATCAGAGTACAAAATGAAAACAAGCTTTTGAAGGACATAAAAGGAAGAGATACAAGTGAACAAATAACATATAAGTAGACTTCGGTTAAATTAATATTGCTTGAAAATATTTGATGGTAAAGCCTCCTTGTATTTTCCTTCCGCGCAGTTAAAAAGATCCGCCACTTTTACGTATCTATTACTTCATGTAATCTAGGTACAAGCGAGTGTTTGAAATGCTCAGTCCTGGTATTGTTACATTTAAACAGGATTTTGGAACGAGTAACTCTCGTATGTATATAAAATTTAATGAGGTTAAGTAAAACAGGCCTGCAGTGCTACCATTTACAATTTTGAACATAATTATTATGCTCTTGTCTCGGTTCGACCCGCCAAAGAATCGAAACTACAAATTCATTTTCGCATTTACCTATTGTATTCCTAACATTAAACCACTATTTACCTATTGTATTCCTAACATTAAACCACTATTTTGTTATGTTTTCTCGCATGTAGGCATATATTGGGTGTTTTATAGTATGTGAAACTGTAATGAAATCTTGTTAATAAACAATATTCAATCATTTTATCTAATTTAGAAATTTTTATAACTGGTTGTTTCGGAGAATTTGAACAATTCATCAAATTCACAGTGAATCAACAAGGATTAACACTTATTTCGTAGAATTTATCATATTTCAACGTTCATTTTTGGATTCTGTGTATGTCCTATTCAAGTTCTGTTATTATATCATTATAGTACAGTTACTCGACAAAACTAAAATAATAACAGAATCTGAAAAGAACTTGATAATTAACTTTGAAATTTGAAGAATTGTTCGAATTCTCTGAAACAACCAGTCCTGAAAGTTATATTATTATTTTAGTTTCGCCAAGCAACTGGCCCATGTTGATATACTAATAGAACTTCAACAGAACTTTCACAGAACTTGGAAATTAAAAATGATTCATGTTGGAATTTTAATATGATTTTTTAGGTTCCATGATAACTCAATACAGTGACTATTCAACACACCTTTAAAAAGTGATATAAAGTCATTAAAAACGATGAAAAAAAAATTAAACATAACCTTACCTAACTTACTTAACCCAGTTAATAAAGTTTTTGTTTCATCACTTTCCATGACTTTATATAACTTTTTAAAAATGTGATGATTTATCCGTTCACCGATTTTAATGGATTCCACTTTTATTATAAAAGAACAGAAGAAAGTTATAAAAGTGTTTTAATCTATAAAAATATTGTTTTATTTTTTTTTGTCCTACAAATTTTTAGCAGGCTGTTTTGTAAAAAAATCGCATTATTTCTTTCGTGGGTACACAAAGCAAAACTTTTATGTTTCAGTTCCAACATTAATTGAATTTCTCGTGAAGTTTCAGTTGATAAAAGTTTATCCCAAATTTTTCAGAAATGATAAATCATCAGTTAATTATATAATTTAAAATTTTGACGCTTTTATCTCACCTTGACATTTTCAAATTAGTGTTGTTAAATATATTTATTTGAATTTCGCTTTTGTTTTTTTTAAATTAAAGTATGAATTATGTAGAATCTTGGAAATGGAAATTAACCCTTCAGTACTTTTATTACATTTGTTCAGTTTGCAATGTTTTCTGTGTATTTTAAATGCGCTATATATATCTTATTTCGTAATTTTCCGAAGACGCAAATACTATTTTAGAAACTAGCTAAAATTATCTTTTCCATATAATAAAAATTTAAAAAATATTTTTTAAAGTTTAGCCGATTACTAAGATAAATAGGAATTATTCATTTTGGCAATTTTTTGATTTTATTAATGGATTCCAGTATAAATATTTGAGGCAATCTGGAAAGAATTATTATTTCTCATTCTAAACTCAAAAAATTACGTGTAAAAACGCATTTTGTCTATCATGCATGATAGAAAAAAAGATTAAAAAAAATACCCTTATAATATAAGGACGCCCGGTCATATATGACCCTAAAACGCTGAAGGGGTTAACCCACTTCCCGACAGACAGACATTTTTGTGGCAATTACATAAACACAGGTGGACATATACGCATTTCTCTGAAATTGGATGACATTACGCCAGTTAACATACAAAATAAGTGTTGGACCTACCCAATTGGAATTTGGCTCAGTTGTTAGCGTGGTTGACTCCAGACCCTGGGGAGGAAGTTTCAACCCTCAGGAAAACTAAAAAAAATAAAAATAAAATAATGTATTTTTAAATACATTTCTTAGTAGCAAATTTTTCATCATTAGATGTATTATAGTAAAAAATAATTTTTTTAAGGGTTGATTTTTATGTCTTTATCAGCAGTCGTTGTTAGTTTTTTTGTATATATTATTTAATGAAAGTCTTCTTGTTTCTTCATCACGTCTAGGTTTTTTGTTCGTTACGTGTTTATAATGACCGTCTCATAGGATCTACATACAAAATAAAAACATTACTATTTTGCAAACAAATTTACTTAAATGAAAAATAATTTTAACCCAGCGAATATGCCGCCAGTAAAACGGGTTTAAGGAATTCATTTTATACGTAGCTTGAATACTTAGTGAGAAAATTCTTATTATAGAGGTGGAAAACGGAGGTTATCTGGTTTTGAAAGTTTTTACTAAAGTAGAAAATTGTAATTTACTGAAAATATTGTTTAGCTGTTGTTGATTAGTTAGTAATATAAAAACTGTCAAAAATAATGTGTCAATTCTATGGTTAACATCGCAAGCATGTAGGTAGGTACATAATATTGCTTATAAGACCATTTTACAACATGTCGTTAAAAATATATGATTTTGTATCAGCGCCTTGTTGGCGAGACGAGATTAATGTGACGTTATTCAAAAGATACAAGATAATAAGGTTATATTTTGACGAATGTTGTGGCGAAAAATCTATGTTTTGAGTTGACAATTGCGTGTTCATGCGACAGATCATAATATTTATACAAATTTACGTTTTTTAAGTTAAAGTGAGAATTGGTACATTTTCAGAATTCCATGAAGTAAGTAAATAAGTCCTGGATTCGTATACCATCCAGCCATACACAGTGAAAAGTAATACGTTATATGGTAGAGGAAAAAAAGATATATGACTTTTATCGAAATTGTGATGTTTTTTTTTCATTCAAATATGTTTTTCCAAACAAGAAAATTTATTTTTTAAAACAAACAATTTTACTTTTTTGCCTGAAAACAACCCTGAAACGTCGGAAATTTAAAAGTTAATTTTCTTTTTTAATTGTATCATTATGTAGAAAAACCTCGAAGTTAGTGCACTTTACACCCGGAGACTTATGTTTATTTTTTATGTGAATACCACACAAAAGTCCGAACTGCTTCAAAACGTCTAGAGCCAGCGGGACATTTAGGGTATGTTAAGAAGCTGAGAGTGTGAGGAGGAGAAAGATATGTGGAAGAGGAAAGTGAGGGAGGCTATTCAGGTTTGATCTCCAAACACAGCTGAATAATTTCAAGCAAAGTTTCAATTTTGAATTTTGTTCTTTCAGCAGGGCGGTAGGTACCTACTAAGAGTATCTTTCACTCTGAAATATGAGATTCTATTGAATATCTAAGAAATAAAACGTGAAAAATTGTAAAAGTAGTTCGCCGATTACTCAGTTTCAATGTTGAAAATCATATTAGGTAAAAGCCTTATAATGAAAATTTTAATTCAATCGGCACTCCGGAGTAGCCGGGAATTATTGGAAACAACAAGCTAACAAGCAAAATCATTACTTTTACTGTGAGTACAGTCAAATTATTTTAAAGGGGACACGTTTGAATGTATTTTTTCACAACAACAAATAAAAATTTAAAAAAAAAAACAACAACAACACGCAAACAAATTAGTTTGGAACACCCGCCCACAGTCCGCTCTTACTGTATAATATATTTCCTCTGAGGCATGGACCTAAAAAGCACTGGACGTAGGAATTTGAAAACAATTTGTAGCTGCGGGTTGATGGGGAAGATGTATGAAAAATTCCAAAACCTACTTACATTTTTCAATGACTTATTCCATTCCTTATCTCATCAAATACCCAAAAAAATCATCAGCCGTTACTGCAATAACAACACAAAAATAAAATAATAATAGTTAATCATGCACCACTTTGCTTACAAATAAATTCCAAAATTAGTCATACAAGATGTCTGCCAGGCAATTTCCCTTCACGCGAGATTAGACCTTAATGCCCTTCATACAAAATCATACTGATGCTCTGTCCAGGGCTTCTTAGTCCATGCTTTAGGGAATCTTTTAATGCGCGGAATTCACACACGGATCTGATCGACGAATCTACCCGTGAGCGGATATTCGCGACCCGCTCACGACGCAAGTGGGTCGTGAGCGACCCAGATCCTGTAAAACGATCGATTGACCCAGCTCTAATACCAATTTTCCTACCCGTCGGTCGTCGATAACTAATTTTTGGCGATATTATTAAAATAATGGAAGTACAACTAATGCCAAATGGTTTTTGGGTTGTTCTGGTACTGCAGTGCCACTGGATGTTTGAAGAAGGGCGCGTTTTCGGATTCCGAACCTTGATCAGAAAAGGAATGAACGCGACTAGCAACAATCGAAAACGCTCTTGTGATGGCAACACCCCACTTCTGGCAGGGCCCCATTTACAAGTGATGGAGCCAATTCCTGATGTAATGTCCATGTTTCTAAAAAAAAAATCTAAAAGATTTCTTTTTTTTCCGAGTTATTTTTTTTGCTGTTTAGATTTAATTTTATTTTCTTTTCTTATTATCTTACAATACTTTTATTTTTACATTGATGTATTCAGTGTATTATACGAAATTCGTGGGTTGCACCACCCTCCCCGAGATCTGAGAATAAAACTGTAATAGCGATAACCCACCCCCGATTGATCGCCGTTGTGCCTCTTTTGCAATTCCGTATTTTGGGATTCTGACATATTAGCATCACTCCACCCCCTCCTCCTTCCTCCTCCATTCTTATACAAGTAAGCCGTTTAAATTTAAACTCGCGGTACAAGTTAAATTTACACTTTATCGTGGCCACATTTGTATTTTTTTTTTACTTTTAGGGTGTACTTGCCTAAAAGCTTTACCCTTTGTACTTTATATTTGATTAGTAATTTTTTTTTTATAAATTTGCATCCAACCCTCAAGCGTTACAAATATAAATAATCGTTCGTCGATACCCATACTGTAAACGACTGCACGAGCAAGAATCTTTTTTAAATGATTTATCAGTACTAGCTGTACTACATCAAAGATAATTTTTAATCTAACGTGTACATAAAGCTGTTACTCGTGGCAGCTTGACCCGTGATGATATTTCGCTCGGTATTTATGCTTTCCCTCCCTCCCCTTCAATGTCGATTGATTGCGAACACGCATTCTCGCTGCGGGGGTTAATTGTTGGGAGAACAACCCCTCCCCCCGCCTTATGCCACAAACCACCCCCTCGCATCACAACCTACTTACACGCAGCTTTGAGGATGTTAGAAAACCAAATCCGCAATCGTGCTGATAAATTAAACATTCGGTTATACACATATAGTTTTATAAAGTTGCTCGGAATGGCTTTAGACGTGTATGGCGGCTATATCTGAATATACAGATACTTCTCAACCCTCATTTTTTCCATCTCATTTCCTTTCCCACTACCTTCAGCCCACAATATATCTCTATACTTATATAATATATATTGGGGATGCCGTAGTCGCACTGGCTAAGAGCAGTTGGAACTCTTGTGTGGTGCTTACATAAACAAACAAAATAGTGAAAAGAACCCGTAAGCTTATAGTATTTGTCTTGTGGTGAACTTTCAAAATTAATCGAAGTCACACTTTTCTTTACAATTTGAAGCCTCCTTAGCATCCAAGGTTAATTCACACAATGATCCCGTGATCGGATATTCGCGACCCGCTCACGACGCAAGTGGGTCGTGAGCGACCCAGATCGTGTAAAACGATCGATTGACCCAGCTCTAATACGAATGTTCCTACCCGTCGGTCGTCGATAGCTAATTTTTCGACGATATTCTAAAAATAATGGAAGAACAACTCATGCCAAATGGTTTTTGGGTTGTCCTGGTACTGCAGTGCCACTGGATTTTTAATTTTTAATACAATCGAGTATCTCCTAATAATTTAGTGATTTTCGAAATCTAAAATTTTCAGAGAAACTCAACTCTGTTAAATCGACACGAGTTCATAGCTCGTAATGCTAACCGCTTTACTGTGGTTTTAATTTTGACAGGATATGAAATTAACGAGATGTATTATACATTCCTACTCGTAAATTATAACCTACATAATATGTGGATAACTTTCACCAATCATTCTAAAATAATATACATGGTATCCGAAAACTCGTAATAAAATCGGGAATTTGTCAATTCTACATCACACATCCAACAACAACAAAAATTTCAATTTGGGAATTCCGATTTTTTTTAACTTTTTTTTCGGCAAATAAATGGTTTTTAAAAATACGCTTGGAGGCGGATCTATGCCTTGACGTATTTTAACAGACAGTAAACAGCTGATATTAATTAACCAGTTAGTGCCTATTATTTTTCAAATTTGACTTGACGAATTCCAACTCGGACTCTTTCGAGTAAATACTCGAAAACAAAAGCTCAAATCAAAAAATAACTCCATAAAATCGACTCCAAATGTGGTGTGACCAGTTTCTCGTTTTTACTACGAATTTCAAGTCACCGTGTATATTTATTTATTTTACTTTAATTACTTTTACATTTAAGTTTACAAATAATTAATCATAACTTACATAATATTACCTTGCTCAATGTGGTTTTTACAATCTATTTTGAATGTATTAATAATATTTAGTCTTTATGGTTTCCCGCATCGCATTATATTTCATTACTGTACTGGCTCTTTTTTCCCTTTTGGTCGCCTGAATGTCCTTTTTGTATAGTATTTCATTTGAAAGTATTTTGGTAACAGGTTATTTATTATTTTATGTATAAATATCATCATGTTCAAGATCAGCAATTGTTTTAATGTTAACCAATTTTGCTTCCTAACATTATAGTTTCATTCGAAAATCTATTTCATTTGTTCTATTTATTTTGAGTTTTTGCATTTTTTTCACTGTCTCTCGTTAGTTAAGGAGCTATAATAGAGTTGTATATTATCTATAGTTATTTGAGTTTTCTATAAAATTTTTGAGAAATTCCTCTCAAAATAGAGATTCTTATTCCATTAAACCAACATTGTTTTCCTAGCTAAAAAAAATTAAAAAGTTTAATGTTGTCAGATGCGTCTGGCTCCCACCCAGGCGTTGTGTTTTTATTCCCCTCCTATATAAGTACTCCATCATTGCACGATCAAAATTTTTGGTTAGTAATTATGGTAGTAGAAGTGTCTAATAATGAAAGAGCTTTGGACTATTCGATATCCCAATGTCTTGTCTAATATTGTCATCTCCCTTTTTCCTCTCTTTCTTTGAGCCCCCGCATACCCATTTTTTCTACCGATTTATAACAAGTTTCCCGATAACTCTTTAAGTTTTTAAATTCCAAAAAAATATATTTTTTTAATATAATATCCATACATTTGTTATGCCAGTATAATTGTTTACGATCAATTATATTCTACTATCTCACCCTCACTCTTAAATAATCAACACGGCTTCATGAAAAGTCGCTCCACAACTTCAAATCTTGCATTTTTTACAAATTTTCTTCATGCTCAAATGGATATGCGATGCCAGGTAGATGCTATTTATACGGATTATTCTAAAGCATTTGACCGTGTTAATCATTATATTCTTTTACAAAAGTTATTAGGTCTAGGAATTCGCGGTGACCTCTATAGATGGATCGCATCATACGTCAATAATCGGCACCAAATCACGGTTGTCAATGGTTTTGCATCTTGCTTAGCGAAAATCGTCTCAGGTGTGCCCCAGGGGTCGCATCTTGGACCACTCTTATTTAATATTTATATAAATGACATTTACGTATGCTTTAAAAATAGTTTCCTACTCATTTTTCTCAGTGTACTTGATTACGCCCATGTGGCGGTTTTACGAAAACTGTATATAAAAATGTATTGTAACTTGTTATCGAGATTTGAAGATAAAAGGAGAGATTAATAAAGCCTTACCTTACTTGCTGAAGCTTTCTGGTGAAGATCATAAATATGACCTATACCTCATAAATACAATTAATGTCAATTTCCACAAACGATGACACTGAATTTCCACAAACGACGACACTGAATTTGGGGATGCAATTTACCCGTTTCCAAATGGCAAATTTTCGAGAATAACAATAATAATGATCCGATTGAACCACCATTAATAACGACTATATTAAGAATGCAGAAAGCTTGTCATATCATTGTCGAGAAGGCAGTTTTGAATTCATCTTTCTTGTAGTAGGTACAACTTTAATGCCCCGTACTAATCGTACCAAGATGGTTTGAAAGGGAGATATGTAAATACGAATGTTAGAGGGGGCGCGCTAATATTAAAAAGCAATAACAATTTAGCAAAAAATAGTGAAACTATTTAATAAAACACGACTCGTTTGAAATGAAGCAAAAATCTCTCGACAAATCCTTTAGTTGCATTTAAAAATACACTGCGAATTTTTTCATACTTATAACATATTAAATAACAGAACAAAACGTGTTTTTAATAATTTTCGGGGCTTACTTTGCGATTTTTTTCTATCGAGGGAATTTCATATAATTTACTTTTCGGCATCTATTTATTTTATTTCTTTATTTGTTAAGACATACACAGTACAATAAGGTGCAGTTAGATATTTTTAGTAATTACATAGTTGTAGTAAATATTACGTATGTCCATAAAATATCATTACGTAATTTCGCCTGAGATTGTTATAAAAGGAAGGAAGTGTGTGGATAGATAATAATAAATGAATTGAAAACAAGAATTATAATAAGCTCACGAATTGTAATTGACTGTTAATACATAGGAGTTTTGAAAAATGATGTGAAAATATTTTTGAAATATGTCATGCTAAGACATTTAATAAGTTAGTTTTGTATGTTAGAAAGGAATCATGAAACCATGAAAGATGTCTAAATGTAGTAATTTTTCGGAATGTGTGTATGTTGTGATTGCGCGAGTAATTATTGAGTTGTTTGCTGCATTGGTATTGTTGGCTTCAATATGAAATAGTGTAGTGTGCCTGGTACGCCTCGTTGGAACATTTAAACCAATGACGGATAGCAATTCGGGACTATCTATTTTATTATTTAGCAGATTATGTAGAAACAACAGTTCTGACAATGTGCGTCTTTTTTGTAAAGTTAACATATTATTTGTAGTTTTGTTGTATTTCTTGAGTAAATGTTTCGAAAATTTATTCTGTATACTTTCTACTAAATCTATATATAGGTACTGCTGATTTATTAAAAATCTCTCCAAATTATTGGAAATCCGATTAAAAACGGGATTGCATGTTGTTTCCTACTAAACTTTTAATACATTCCTAATATTTATGTTATAACACGTCTTCATTCAACTGCACCATATCTTCATAATATACATAATGACGAAATACGAAAATATTATGTTTTTGTAGAAAACAATCACTTTGTGGTTTGTCATATTTAATGAAAGTAAAACACTTATTTTGTGTAAAACCACGAGTTTTAAATTAATTTATTTACCGACCGGTTTCACTTTGCTCAAACATCATCATGGTAAACTTTTTTTTTCATTAATGTTTACCCCGTTGATCTTGAGCAAAGCGAAACCGGTCGGTAAATAAATTAATTTTAAACTTTTGGTTTCACACAAAATAAGTGTTTTATTTTTATTGAAAATATTGTGATTTTTATGAACACGTGGTCCGAGCGCGATAATACATTCCTTTCTTAATAAAAGTTTAACAGGAACACTATCGATTCATTCATTGAGGGACTGCAGTCCTGTTTTTAACCGGATTTCGAATAATTTAAAAACATTCCTAATAAATTTGCATTATTTTGTATCAGTATGTTTTCTACGTGTAGTAATGCCAATATTTTGAAGTTATTCGTAAAATGGGAATATTTCTTTTTACAAATACGTAAAAATAAAAATGATGAGTGCAAAGAATCATCTTTGTAGAAATCCTCTCCTCTTAAAAAGCCCTATCATGTATGTAAGCCACTGACGCGTTTATCCTTTTCAGATCCATATTTACAAAAATGATCTACTTTGTAAAATAAATTCTTTGCGATTCTGCTTTAGATAGGTCCTTAATCATTTTAATTAAATCGTCTCGTTTAATGGAAGGTACCAAAGCCCCTTTCTGGGTTCCGCAAACAGGCTGTGTGTACGTTACTGGGAACGTTTTCTAAGGATGTGAATGGTCCTTGCGAACCTTATATCTTGCGTATATACAAGCCCAATATTTATTTTTGAATTGGGTTTCATTCACACATGATTAAACATCGGAACACTGAAGTATCTCGGCGGGGAAATATTTGCACAGGAGCAAAGAGAGTACAGAAGCGACTCTGGATTCTCTGATTAAAATTTCACTAAACCGCGTTCGAGGAAATGCCTTAAATATATTTATTTTCTTCACGTTGCGGGAGACAAAATTTATTCACGTTAAACGGAAATATCTCTTTGTATTATGAATAAATCATTTTTTCAATTTTTGTGCGTTCAACAGAAAATCATTGTTTTAATATGATTTTTAAACTAAAAGTGTACAATTTTATATAAGGCTCTCTGTTTACTTTTCAGAACTAGGTAAACTTCATCAATCAATTTTACATTTTAATTTATTTGCAAGGTTTTTTTAGGCTCGAAATGGAGAAAGAGGAGGCTATATAAAAAAAGTTTAGAATAACCAACCTGATTATGTACATCTGCATATAAACATAGCCAAAAACATTTAAAGCAATCACCGGTCGGTGGCTGAGTTGACATCACGTTTGGGTCCCACCCAGGCGTAGTGTGTTTAATTCCTCGGCTGGCCAAGTTTTCCATCACAACACAAGCAACATTTTCCGATTACTGTGATGGTAGTAGGAGATTTTCAAATATTGTCAGGTTATTCGCAACCCGGGAATGTTTTTCGTTCTTTAAAAAAAACATAATAAATTGTAACAATTTTGCACTACCCCTGTCAAAACCTCCTAGATCACAAGGCTGGGATACTCATTCAAAGCAACCTTCTAACTTGTATGGAATTTATTCTTATTTATTAAAAAGCCTTCAAATGTTTTAGTTAATTTAAAAAATATATAAAATTAATTTTTTGGAGGTTCCCATACAAGTTAGAAAAGCCGATTTGATTCAGTGTCCCGGTCAATGATCTAGGAGGTTTTGCTTCTGTGGCATATTTTTTCAAAACATCCAACAAAAATAAATACGTTAGTCACAGCAAAAAAAACATTGTGGCCCACCCAATGTTTTTGTTTTTGTCGGATGTTTTCAAAATATTTTATCGCTGGAGACCCGACTTTAGATGACCACAGTGGCGGAGCAGTTCAGATCCTCTTTTAGGGCATCTAAATTAAAAGGTTTAGGTATGCAAAAATAATTTTAATTTAATTCATAAGCCCCCGCATACCTACTGATTTATAGCAAGTTTCTCGTTGACTCTAAGTTTTAAGAGCCAAAAAATATATATTTTTGAAGATAATTAATATCTATACATCTGTTATGCTGTTTTCTTCTATTATTTCTGGCTTTCACCCTTCAAGGGTGTTCTTGGCCATCATTTAAAATTATGGAGAAATGAAAGGTGAATTTAAATATTAATTTTATTTAAATAAGCAAATTTCAAAATTATAATGAAAATTGTAGTCGAGTTCAGACTTAGAATAGATGAGATGTTGAATGGAGGGTAGGGAATTTTAGATAAGGCTTGATAGAAGAGAGAATACTTAGAGATAGTTTAGAGAGGGACAACCAAAAAATATGTGATCTAAAGTTCCCACTTCTAGACCACAGAATGTACAATCTGGGGAGTCAAGGACGGAAATTTTAAAAAGGTGGGAAGGAACGGATCATGTCCGATCCTCATTCGAATAAGTGAAGAAATTTATTTTTTGGAAAAATGGGGGAATTGTTGAAACCATGGTTTTTATGGGATAGTCCTTTGTATTGAGGCATAGCAGGCTCCCTTGGATTGACTAGCAATGTACCAATACTCTGCCCAAACATTGCGGTATCTATCTTTGATGATAGAAAAAATGTCAGATAAGGGAATGTGGTTTACGAGGGTAACAACGGGGTTGGACGCTCCTTGTTTTGCCAAGGCATCCGCAATATCATTACCCAAGATACCAACATGTCCAGGAATGCCAAATCAGAGATGCCGAAACGTTAATTATATGAAATTTCCCCTATAGAAAAAAATCGCAAAGGAAGCTCCGAAAATTATTAAAAACACATTTTGTTCGGTTATTTAATATGTTATAGACATAAAAAAATCGCAGTGTATAACACTCGTATTTATATATTTCTTTTACAAACCATCCTTGAACGCTTACTACGGGGCCTTCTGTGTTTTTTGCATATCTCTAAAAATTAAATAATGCATAGTTAAAGTTATGATAAATTCCTTATTTTTCTGCAGTTCAAAAAACATTCTTATAAACATACCTTTATTATAATTTATTTATTTAGATTTATACATTTATTAATTTATTACACGCCCTAGCGGGCTTTTCTTTAAAAATAATACAAGCATTTTTTATCAGAGTAAACACTTCAAAATTAATACAGTAAAGAAGAATGTAAACATAATGGCAAAAATGAATCCTCACGGATATAATTGAGTTTAAATGATTCAACAAAACAAAATCGTAGAAGCGGAGAAGTTATGTGGGTACATAGGTCTATTTGTGTCTAGAAGAATAAAAGTGATAGAATATACAACATTTATACTGATTAGTTTTCAAATGAAATATATCACGCAGATCAGAATATTTGTTTCCAAGATTGTGAAGTCTCGGAATCGTAGAATTTTGGTAAGTTAGTGTCCAGGTGTTATTGAAGTAAAAAGGTAAGAAATGTCGGCATGATTTTTTGGGAACATGGATATTGATACATAATTATTCTTTCTCCGCGCCTAGTCTGCTGTTCCGTAAATTACATTGATTTTTATTTTATTTGGTAATCATTGAACATTTTTTCCATAAGAATAAGCACTGTTAGACGTGTATCTAATGGTACGAATACATTTGCGAACCGATCCACGAATTACGGAAAAGGAACGAAGCAACTGCAAGCGGTGTTTCGCGCCATTTGAGGGTTGCTTCGTTCCATTCCCATAAGTTGAGGTTCAGTTCGGTAGTTCGGCTCGCGTATGTATATTATGTAGCTTTATATCCTAACACGTGCACTACGACTCGCAAAAATAAAGCTATGATTACACTAGGGTAGACAAAAATTTTATTAATTTTTTGTAACTAGAACTACTTTGTTTATAAAACGATTTAGGATTTTTTTCCTCTGTTTATTGTGAATAATTACTCCCTAAAGTTTCGCGGTATGAACGTACGGTTCCTGGGTTCCTCTTCCATGCTGTGTTGAACGGGAACACGGTGTTATGACGTGTATTATTATTTATGGTAACCGTGCGGTGTGTAGACAAAGCTAATGATTTTGATTTTCAACCAAATTCCATCGTAGTGTCATTGTTCAATAATAGATGCTGCTTTTTACTTTACGCATAGAAAAAAAGACCGAAACATGCTTTTAAAAAAATCCGCTAGATGGGATACATCTACTTTGTCAAGATTTCCAGTCCAATAAAATAAAACCGTGGGGAAACATCAATTTAATTTTTATTGTATTATGTGTTATGTAATACAATTTATTCATTTTTTCCTCAATGTTCTCCTAGATCAAATGACCTAGACTTATTTTATTAAATCTACAGTTCTGGTATGACCGATATATTACTTACCACATTTGACATTCATCATTATTTAGTTATGTGCTGTTACTAACGTACACATATTTTTCTTTTGTCTAGTTCCTCTTCTTTGTAATATTGGCTGGCATCAGAACAACCAATTTTGTATGACAACTTTGTACACACTCGACCGAACATAAAATATCGAACAGTCACTGGAAATGACTATTTTGCATTTATTGATTTCAAATGGATTTTTTTTGTGACCACCCTATAAGAGTCCCAACAAATCCCAACCATTTGGAGCCGGCGAGATGATGGCATCACCAATTGTGGTAGGTATATAGTGAGGCTGAAGGTAGTAGGGAAGAAATGGTACACATTGAGGACATAGGTGAGCACCAATGTGGGAGGGTGCCCTGGCAGGTGCCAAAATGATACATATCGAGGACACAGAACTTTTTATATTTTTATCTGATCGAAAAATTTTGCTTATGCAATGGTGAACGACTTAGCTACCAGTGGTTTGAACTCGCTACGCCTGGGTGGGAATCCTATGCATTTGCCCACTCGTCTACTATTCTGTTAAGCTGATATGTTTTTAAAGTTTCCATTTTAAGGATTTTTGTATAAATTTTGTTGGGATGCCGACTCTCTAAAAATAGAAATCGAAAGCATATATTGGTTTGCCCTTTGACCTAGAAAATTTTCCGTCGGCAGCGCTTTTTACATGTATTTGAGAATGCTAAAATTCATGTTCCACTCTCTTCACCCACACCACATCTTCTTCTTCTTCTTCAATGGCGCTACAGCCCATTTCGAGCCTTGGCCTCCTTTAACATGAGCCTCCACCGCCCTCTGTCCTCGGCCGTCGTCTTCCAATCTGCAACATGGAGTAGTCCTCTGGCATCTTTCCTGACATCGTCCTCCCATCTCAGCCTAGGTCTGCCCGCCTTTCGTTTGCCTCCCGGGTGTCCTGTTAAAACCTTCTTTGGTACACGTGTGCTTGGCATTCGGTGCACATGTCCGGCCCATCTTAGTCTTTGGAGCCGTAAATGAGTAGAGAGTCTGGGAGCTTGGTAGATGTCATATAGCTCCTTATTGTGGCGGATTCTCCATGCCTCTCCCTCTCGCACCGCTCCTAAGATTCTTCGAAGTACCTTTCTTTCGAAGGTGTCCAGCCGTTCCGCAGACTTTGCTGTCAGTGTTCCCGCCTCACATCCATAGGCCAAGACCGTTCTAATAATTGTTTTGTACAGGGTTATTTTGGTTTTCCTATGGACGTTTCGGGATTTGAACACTGGCAGCAACGCGAAGTAAGTGTTGTTAGCGGCTGTGATGCGCTTTCTTACTTCTACTGGGTCTTCGTTGTCCTGCGTTATGATGGAGCCCAGGTAGGCAAACTCTTCGACCACTTCAAAGTTATAGGAGTTTTTAAAATTCACTTTACACCCACACCACATATCTAACCCAATTGGGGTATCATGGAAAAAAATTCGCCTGCGGTGCTTTTCAGTGTCTTTATGAGTGCTGTAACCAATTTTCCAGTCTTTTTTGTCATTTGTTTTTGGGGTGTTATGCCGTGTTGCGCTAACTCCTTCTTGCAGTGTCCATCATCAGGGCAGATGTGTTATCATATTTAATTTTCCAGTCACTTCGCTCTCGTCATTTACTCCGGTAGGGGATGCCATAGTACCACAAGCTCCGAGGTTATTGAGGAATTCAAACTAAAACACGGTATTCGCAATTTTTTTTAAGGTCTTTGTAGGCAATCCAGCTAGAGACGCCCCTGCTACAGGGTTTGTTTTAATCTTTTCAGATGCAGAGTCAGAGTGAAAAAACGCAGACGTGTCTGTGAATATTTTTTATTCTTCATTATCAATGACTCACAACAGAAAGCAAACTTGTCACACAGATAACATTATTATGATCTTTAGAACTTGTAGAGAATGTTAGTCACAACGGTGTATTCACTTCTAACATTCTTTTCCCATGCAATCCACAATAATAAAGGCAACTTCTAATTACATATTCATAGAAAGAAATTAATATTTGAGATAGACAGAGATGTACACAAGTCAGAGTCAAGTGGCAGATTCGATTCCTGTAGTGTCAAAATAAACTATAAATAAAAAAGTGCTTTACATCGGCGTTATAACGTTGGTTATTCCCATAGACATCCAAATTAATAGACTTGACTTGACATGAAATCTGGGTATCATTTCGACAAGCCAGAGACAAATCATGTGACTCAATTCAATTCAATTAGTTTATTCCTTTAAAAACATTACAAAATTACATTTTATTTCATTTTTAAGTACATTTGTAAAATGGTATTACATAATAAGTAAGTGGTGTGTAAACTATACCAGCATCAATAGAGCTTGCCTTTTAAAGGCAGCTTCACCTTCAGCTAAATATGTCGATATCCGAATTGATTCTGTTCAACAACAAGACTGCTCTCCCCACCGGCATGACCATTTCAAGTTAGTCCTGCAGGCCGGGAGATAAAACAGTCTATGCTGTCGGTGACGGAGATAACCATCAGGAACATAGAGACTAATACTCTCCATGATAGTCGGATTTTCAAACCATCCACAAATCAGTTTGAAGTGTGATACAATATGCACATCTCTTCTGACCCGTAGATGGTTCATACTGAGCGTGCCCAAGAGAAAATTACTAGGATAGAGCCACGGGTAGTAGCCATACTCCCTCAGGTAGAGGAATCTCAGAAATTTCTTCTGCACTCTCTCCAACATGAGGGAATACTTCACCTGATGTGGGCTCCAAACCACCGACCCACTCTCAAGCCTACTCCTAACCAACGCAATGTATAGCACTTGGAGAACCCGGGTGTCTCTAAAATTCCTCGCAGTGCGTAGGACGAAGCCCAGCATTTTCATTGAAGCACTACACGTCATTTCGATGTGAGTATGAAATGTCAGCCTACTATCAAACATGATGCCAAGATCTTTCATAGTGGAGACACGTTTTAAACTTCGGGCATTAATGGTATACCGGTAAAACCAAGTATGACGTGCCCGTGTGAAAGAAAGAGTGAAACATTTAGAAACATTGAATTCGATCCGATTCCGTTTACTCCAGTCAACAATTCTATTAATGTCCGATTGGAGTCGAATGCAGTCTTCTAAAGTTTTAATTTCCAAGAATAGTTTTAGGTTATCAGCAAAAAGAAGTGACCTGGAATGCAGAATATTTTCTGTAATCCGTCGATTTTCTGTAAATCGTTAATAAAAATCAGAAAGAGGAGCGGTCCTAATTATACCATATAATTGACACCAGGAGGGTTCGAGAATGCTTTGAATAAACTACGATATCAGTTGTAAATTGACCACCACACATTGTGGTTCTCGGTGGTCCACATTGAACTAACCAGACCATGCGCAGAAATTCAAAGTACACTAAAGCAAGGCAAAGGTTTGCAGCGCTGTCCATTGTGGGACTTTCTGCGCAGGTAGCGTCACAAAAATTGAGTGAGGTAGGTAAATTATATTACGCATTTGAAGAAGTGTCTAACTGCATAGTGTAACAAAATATTAAATTTTAGAAAAAAGCCTGACCTTTTGTTTTCCAGATTTGGGATACACAATTAGGTTTTTGCACAGCCAGCAATTTGCGAAATACCTAACGGACGAAAAGCACTTACCACTCAGTGTTTTTTGACCGAACAAAAACGTCTGGCAAAATATTCTAAATGCTACCTCTCAGAAATAAACTTTAATCCGGCTATTCGTAATTAAAAATCAAACAGACACAAATGAAAAACATATTCTTAAATGATCACACATCATGATATCACATTTGTATATCAACACAAACTGCAATTTAATTTGGTAAAAAGTCAGAAGTTGGTTGGTAAAATTTAAAAGTTCGCTTTCTCAAAACAGCGATTTTAATGTGAACATTTTTTGCCAGTTTATCCACGATTTATGCTTAATGTACCCAGCAATATGTAATTTGATTTAGACTGAGTCAATGTGTATAAGCCCATTTAAGTTCTTGTACGTCAGCGAATTCTAAAGGATACCTAATATTAAAAAATCATTTCTCTGAACATAACTAGGCATTCTGGAGAAACTACTTATGTTCGACAATATACTATTTTCATAAATATATAAACACATTATCTGGTAAGATGGTATTATTTACAGAAACATCATTTTGCGAAAATAGAATCAGGTGGCGTTCAGCAAAAATTTTGTGTCGGCGATCAAGAAGTTAAACACAGTACTTCAATTTTTAGAACCACTCAAATACTGAAAACATTCTCTGTGCCTACATTTATTATTTGACAGTCATTTTCAATTTTAATTGACATTGTTTATTTTATTCAAATTTGGTGTTTCGATAATCTCTTTAATTTCAATACCCCGCGTGAACCAATAATTCCAAATAACTTTTTTTTCGAGCTTTCAGTTGAATGACAAGAGCCGCATTGATAAGCGCACAAAAATTTTGAAATTGACCGATAGACTGCTTGCACTCGGTTAAAGTCCGTAATGAATCATACCACTAAAGACTGCGTATATTTCCCTAGATTCATTACAACAGACACAATACAAATATCCTATGGGCCACAACTAATTCGGCAAACTCAAATGATAGCAAAAAATATGTTCTAATATAAAACCGGAACACAAAATAAACTGAGGTAAAAAAATTTTGAATCTTTTTGAACACATCCGTTTGTATTTTACTTTAGTTTTTGGTAATGAATGAAACCAAATCTTAGAAGAGGAAATTAACCACTTCCTGACATCCGATAGAGCTGAAACTCAGCAGATAGACTGGTTGTCGATGACAATGCATTCTACCAACCTTTGATGGCTGTCACCTTACTCACAAGGGGATCTATAATCATTTCTTTAAAATTTGATGACATTACAGCAGTTAATATACTAAATAAATGTCGTTCCTACCCTATCAGCATTTGGCGAGGTTGGTGGAGGAGTCGACTTCAGTTCCTGTGTATGAAGGTTCAATCCTCAGTCAAACCAAAAAAAAAAAAATTAAAAGGCATGCATTATAGTAAAAAAAACTTCGTTTTTTACAGGTTGATTTTTCTAATGAAGAAATTGAAATGATTTTTGTCTCTCCTGAACATTTTGACAAATAGTTCTTCGACGGTACTGGACTTACCGAGAATGATATATGTACATAATGTCCTATAAATATATCAACTTAAATTTGTATTTTTCTACAATTTGATCTAAAACAGAAGAATTTAAATGACGGTTTAACCTCTACAATACTGGCCTTTCGAACGCAATCTATTCCATCACACTGCACGTTTTGACAGAATGCATATTTTTTAGAGAAACTTCATGATGACATAAATATAAACCCCGATGGATCACATATGTAACAGCGGCGTAGATAAGATAAAAATCTTCTGAAGCCTATTCATAGACTGGCACTACAGAAATTTGACACTTAGCAACGAAACAATTAATTCTTTTCGTATGGTATGGAATGAGTTAGTGACACAAACAGGATACTCAGGAAAACTGTCCAAAACTATAATGCCACAAAGATAGCCTTTCTCAGACCAGGAGTTCCTTCAGTTATCGCTCCAATAACGTAGTCCAATAATTGAAGTCAAAAGAGATAGACTTGCCCTGACATGAAATCCGGGTATCATTTCGACATCATTCGTACATTGATCGCCGGCAGGCTAACATCAAAATAACGAGACCGTCCACAGAAAAGAAAAGTTTGCTAAACTAAGGTAACGGTTTGCAGTGCAACCCATTGTGGGACTTTTCTACGCAGGGTCTGAATGCAAGTTTCTAATGTTACTATCTTTTATGTGACAACACTAAATATGTATATGTATCATGGGCATTCACTTATTTCGGTTAGTAAATTATAACTCATTTGTAAAAGTGTCCAACTAGTACTCAGACTATTCGATTTTGCAAACAAGCAGAACTTATTCGTGGGATTTGGAATTTTGAATTCATTTATTGACCAGTATTCATTTATTGTCATTGAAAGAACTTCCCCGCTCCTCGTAACATTCTTTGTTCCCCTTACCTTTATCTTCCTGTTTCTCATGTCTATGGTAGTGGTAATAAAAAATTGACTGGGCCAGTGGGTACCGAATTGCAAAGAATACAACATGAATAGAAACAGTGAGTAGCCGATCATCTTTAGTCAGCTGTAGATTGTCTAGTTACTACTGAAATATGCACACCTTTTTACCCAAATGCAAGTGCGATGTAAAAAAACTCAATATATACAATGCGGAAGAGATAACTTCATTAGTTGATAATACAAAACCTTTTCAGTGCTGGCCTTTTCATTGCAATCTATTCCACCATGCGAAACATTTTGACAAAATATTAGTGAAAGTTAAAATAATGAACACTAGTAAATTATTATGAATTTAAAATTATAATCTGAAAATCAAACGCCGTTTTGAATAGCACACACATAATTTATTATATAAAATTACCTTTGCTTGCCATTGACAAGATAATAAACGAAAATGAACATGTCTAATGTATTTATTAAAATAATCTTGGAATTAATCATTGTTTATTCATATTTTAAACTAATCCAACGAAATCATAAAAATACTTGAAGACCTCAAAATTTGTACATTTTTTCTCAGATTAGTCAATTATTCATTACTATAAGATTCTAGTGTTTAGTTACAAAACGATTTAATTTTGAGAATTAAAATCATTTTGAGTTTTGCTAACATTTGAAAGATGCATTTTCTCATAATATTATTGTAATACTCAATGCAATGAAGTGTGGGTGTATTTTTAATTACACTGCCTGAATTTCTGACAATTAACCTCTAGAAAACAGTCAACACATGCTTCCATAACATCAAATATGTCGATAAATTAAATACTTTGATGTTTTGCCGAAAGACTGACAAAATATTTAAAAAGGGAACACTTTCTCCAACTACAAATTGCACTTGAGGGCAATCCAAGGGTTAAAAACTGCCATTTTGAATTCATACACAGCATGCAGCATCAAGAAACAAACATTTTATTTACATAGACATATAAATCGGGGTTCTTCAACAGGATTCCAAGTGGGCCACAATTTAACTACATAACTTCAAAACCCCTAGTAATGAGTTCCGTTGACTTATAAAGATAAGGCCATTCTGCTATTTTTGCATACATTTATTTTCCCTTATAATTACAACAGGAAAAGCTCAAACGCAGACAAATCAAACTTTTGTAAAAAAAAAAACATTTAAACAATTTCAAATGAACAGACTTCGAATTTGGTGAATTGTAATTGCATTTTGTATCGCTGAAATCACTTTTATATCCTAACAACTTTATTGAGAATCAAACCTTTCAATGCAGCACAAATTATCAACATCATTTTTGTTTAAGATTCAATAATTTGATTGTAGAATGTATAACTTAGTCAATTAATTATCCTCCGTTGACTTGAGAATACCCTCTAACAAAATGATTTAGTTCTTGGATGATTGAAATAATATCAATGACGGACACTTTCTGTCAGTTGTATTTGTGGCTGCCTCGCCCTGGTGACTCCCCTTCCAGTTTATCTGCTATGTCCTCAGAACTTGAGGAATCATTTGGGTTATCTTCCATCTTGTCTCCGTTCACATCGGTCGAGTCTTCCTGACTTCTTTCATTTTCTGAAACCAAAAATATTTAACTAAAAAGATATAATTGTGTCAAAACATGGTGTTTTGGGGCTGGAAACAGATTGATTCAATTTCAGTTATTTTTTGTGGAGAAAACTTTTTCTGTGTTCGTCAGATTCCATATTTGTTAGGCCCTCTTATTATACATAATGTAGGATAGTGGGTGTGTTGTATTATAAAGCTCGCATGTTTAGAGCGCCTGGGGCAGCTGTACATTGTAAAATAGTCAAGATGGTGTCCAGCAGAAAAACCACAAAAAGAAAACAGCACTAAGGAGGACTGTTGAAAAATGAACAAGCAGAAATGGTGTGAAGTGCAATTATGTATTTTAGTAAATACACAATTGTTTTTGTTTCTTTACATTGTTTATTTTATTAAGTTAGAATTGTTAACCTCACTAGGACAAGTCTGTGTTGAGGTTAATTATTTTACAAAATAATAAAAATAACACAAAGATTATATATTGCGAGAACAATATTGTTACATTAATGTTTCTACGAAATGGGTACCTACATGGTAAGCTAATTCCGGCCAATTCATTACAGTATAATGTAGTAAATATGTAGGGTTACCATGATATACATTGATATGTGGTTGCAAAAAATTTATAATCAACTATTATATTAAAAAGAAAAAAAATTATAGTATAAAACACAGACATAGGAATTAATAGACGGGAAGATAATGGCGAGGGGTAAAATCAACTGTTGAAGAACGAAGGGAGTGAAGCTGACTGTGATTCGTCAATAAATCAATCTGACAGTAAATAGGCATCTCGCATTATAATATCACCATTTACTTCTTAAAAGTAAAATCTGCTTTTGAATGAATAGACATTTTTACATGGGAGCGCAAATTACTCGCCACGTTATGAACAAATTTGCGAAGTCCAAATTCGGCAAAAAAATTCGGTTCCATTTTCAGAGTCGAATATTTCGTTTAAGTATTTAGTTAAGACACTTTTATAAATGTTCATAATTTACTTCCCAGCAACCAACCAGCTTTGTGTTTCGCGTCCAGACGTTTCTCGATGTGATAGTAACAACTGATTCATATTATACAATGTGAATATGCTTAAAATAAAGTAAAATAATGCTTATATATGGAATGTAATACGACAATAAGGAAGTTGAGTCCATTTTTTTTATTTTTTTTTATCAATGTTCGCATTCAAACTTAAATACGAGTATTTTTTTTTTTTTTTTAAAGTTTGTTTTCATAGTTAAATTAATTCTCAAAGTTTGAATTTTATTAAGCCCGCCAAAACGAGCGGAATCCGAGCGGTGTGGTGTGACGTCATTCAAACTGTAAGAACCACGTCGCTAAAAAATTTTGTATGGAAAAAAATTTAATTCTTCAACAAGGAATTCCAGTAATTTTTTTAACAATGTTAACTGTCTATTAGAATTGATGTTATTTAAAAAAAAAAAAAAAATTGATTAAGATTTCATAGTTAAATTAATATTTTAAGTTAGAATATTTGCTTTTCCCGCCCGGTACGGTATTTGTTGACGTGCCCCGCGCGAATTCAGGACCACCGCGCAGAAAAGTAAAGACCAAAAGTAAAATAACGGTTTACAGCCCAGTTCACTGTGAAACTTTTCTGGGCGGCCGGCGGCCTGAAGTGTATCACATGTTATGTGACATGTATAATAATAAAAACTTCTAAGTTATGCAATAAACAAAATATTATTATAAAGCACTATACGAATATGTATCTTTAGAAATCCATTTCATATAATAATAACAACAAATACGTACATATATTTGACAACCCCAAATAAACGTTTGGCCTATACACCTCTCTCATCTAAACCGACCATCTCTCATGTAATAGAAAGAGATGCACCATAGGTGATCCGTTGTACGTACGAGTCACGACACATGTGACGTCAGAATTCTTTCGACCAATCGAGGAGCGTATATATTCTATTGCTATTGAATGCTTTTTCAAGAACGTTTAACTAATTCTAAGAATAATAATATAGAAATATATTTATATATTTAGAATCGATATTTTTTGATCTAAATGAACATATTTTTTATAAGTCAAAATATTTTTCACTCAACTTCCTTATTGGGTTTATTCTCTTTTTCACATCTATTTTTACAAGTTTTCATAGCACAAGTCAACATTTTGCCGTGTTATTTCGTAAAATGAACCGATGATGCCTCGACCATAGTTCGCACAAGAATGATGACGTCACGTTTTCAAATTTCACTTGAGGCCATACGCGAGCACAGCCGGCTCCAATGGAACCGGTATGGGGAGTGGGGATAATACGCTTTTAATCACTTAGGGCAGGTCTACTAATATTCATATGTCTATGGTATAAAAGGAAAAGGATGAAAAAAATATACACATAAATAGAATAGCATAAATATTATATTGTTAACTCTTACCACTCATTTGTCGGGTGCCAGCCGACATCACTATTTGTACGCTACAACTCAGTTGTCGACTGGCAGCCAACAAGATAAGACGTGCGCGCGCGGTGTATTTTCGTGCGCAAAAAATGACATGTGATGTTGTTTCTTGTGAGTATTCGATAAGAAAACATTTAATTTTTCCGTTTTTATTTTACTATAAAATAACCTTTGGAAATTCACATAACCTAAAATGGCGGGAACTTGGCGTGATATGGCATTTGAATACCAAGTGTTTTCGCGACAGTGAGTACGAGCCTGTTGCTTGTGATTTTGATGATGACAGTACTACAAATATCGAAAATCATAGTGAGCCAAATAATTGGAACGAAATGACCGAAACTTTCGTGATTCCCGAGTTTCCATATTCTCCTACGACTTCCGGAATTAGAATTCCAGACAATCTTAGACCAAACACTGCTTTAGGATTCTACCAATTACATATGTTTTACAGAAGATTTGATGTCTCAAATTGTGTCGAAAGGAGTTTATTACTCAATTAGTAGGAGATAAAAGGGTTGGTCGGGAATCCAGAAAAAGGGGACGTCCAGTACGCTTGATGCAGAGGAGCGATTAGAAAACAACCAACACTTCATTGCCAAACTGGACAAACGTTCTAAAGACTGTACTGCGTGCAGTAACAGAAAGATTCCAGGGGAAGACGCGAAACAGTGTGGTTTTGTGAGATCTGTTCCAGAAAACCTGGTCTCCATCCTGGAGAATGTTTTAAAAAGTACAAAAGAATACTATGCAAAAATATAAGTAGTCCATAATGTTTTCGGTAAACTGTTTTTTATTTGAAGAATAAATCATAATGATATTTTAGTAACTGCCTATCAATAAATTAATATTTTGCCATTATTTAAATTAGAGTTGGCTGGCAAAACATATTAAAAAATAATGGAGTGGTAAGGGTTAAAGTAAGTTTACAAAAAAAACATACTCAAAAAAGAAAAGTATTGTTATTTACCTGCTTTTGGTGCAATTGAATTATTTTTGGTGGATTGGTCTTCAGGTACTGAAGAATCATCCTGTTTGTCTTTATCACTGTGATTATTATTTCTTCCTCCGCTGCTTTCACTACTTCGTTTTTCCTTGGTCCCTGCTTCTCCATTTTTATGGTCACTTTGCATTTTTTCTTCTTTTATGGCATCGGGGCTAAGGATCTTTTTGGATGAATGAAGATCATTTTTCTTTTTCAATTCATCTTCCTCCAGTTTTATTTTAGGGACGTGTTCATCAGCCATGTCCTGCTCATTATCTTCCTGGATACCCTCGTCTACGAGAGATTCGTCTTGAACTTCCGTGGATTGGGAAAGCGAGGTGGTTTTGGTGCGAGAGTCGAGAGGAGTCTTTAAACCGCGACGGCATCTTTCTTCAATAGCCACGAGTTCATCCTTTAATTCCTGTTGTTTGTCTTCAATAATCTCTGCAAAAACAAATAATAAAATGTAATTAGATTCCCATATTTATATAAAAACAGATTAAATTAAGTGTATTAATTCTGATCTTACTTTCTTGTTTCTTTCTGCTAAAGTCATACTTTTCCTTGGCCTGATTATTCATAACTTTAGGGAACCAGTAAATATGCGGCTTCCACTTTGTCTCTATGAAGTTCACAAGCGGTTTCTGAACACTTTCCCATTTTTCAAATTGTTGCATACGGATCATCTTTTCTTCCAGAGCTTTGATGGTTGCTTTCTTGAGTTCGCGTTCAGCAAAGAGATTTTGTCGTTCTCTTTTTTCATTCTCTCTCTCTTGCTTAGCTTGTTCTTCGATTTTCTTTTCCACCTGAGCTCTTTTATCTTCCTTGTTCTTGAGAACGATTTCTTCTTGTTTAAACTTCTGGAGTGTTCCGAGTAGAGATCCAAACATGCGGCGGTTTCTAGCCTTGGAGACTTCATCGCCTGCTTGTGCCTTGAGGACCTGCTGCTTGCTCGGGAGCTCTCTTATGACCTGTGAGGATACTCGGGGCTTTTTGGAAGGGAAATCTTCATCACCATCACTGTCACCACCCGGTCGTGCGGATAATCTGTTCAGAAGAATAAACAAACGATAGTTATTACTATGCTCCAAACTCCAAACAGGAACTAATCTGGTTCACAGACGGGTCCAAGATGGAGGAAGTAACAGGGGCCGGGGTCTGTCTACAGGGATCTAAGAGGGAACTCAGTATACCTCTAGGAATGCACTGCACTGTGTTTCAAGCTGAGATGAAAGCCATCTTAGCCTGCGCACAGGAGAATATGAGTATCGGGTACAGAAATAAGAACATAAACATATGTTCGGATAGCCAGGCGGCCTTAATGGCACTGGAAAGTAACCGATGCGACTCCAGACTGGTGATGGAATGCAGGACTATCCTAATAGAACTGGCGACCATCAATAAAGTAACCCTGCTCTGGGTACCAGGACATAAAGGTATTGAGGGCAACGAGCGGGCTGACGAACTAGCAAGGAAAGGGGCGAAAGCACCACTTGTGGGATCTGAGCCGGCTGTAGGAGTAGCAGCTTGCCACACCAAACTACATATCAAGAGGTGGGTCAAATCCCAACACTGGAAGGAATGGAAGAAGGCACCCGGAATGAGGCAATCTAAAGTAGTCATAAACGGACCGGACCCTAACCGAACCAGGCAACTACTCGATATGGACAGAAACTCACTGAGGGAACTGGTAGGACTATTAATGGGACACTGCCATCTCAGGAGACACATGCAACTGTTGGGAGTGGAAAACACCAACATCTGTAGGAAATGTGAAGAGGAGGAAGAGACTCCAATTCACCTATGGTGCCAATGTCCCGCTCTGCTGGGAATAAGGCTCAGATACCTGGGAAGACACAGTGTGGAACCAGAAGACATCGCCACATATCCAATGACAGCCCTGGTGAACTTCATAAAAGGGACCGGGTTACTGGCAAGGGAATGAGGTAAAATAGGAGATAGTACAATGGGCCTATGGCCTAAGTGCTCGCGGGGAACGTAAGCAAACCGCCTCCGACTATAAAAAAAAAAAAAAAAAAAAAAAATATTACTATGCTATTGAATTTAATAAAGGATGACTAAGTGTAATTAGTTTTGCATTTTCCATTTTTACTGATCTATTTGAATACTATAGGAATGTTGGTAACGTCATTTTTATTATTAATTGTTACACAAATATTTCGGTAATGTTACCGACTTCCGCCTCATGCTTAACGTGCCATTTTTTTTTTTAAATAACGTTTTATCAACTTAATTACAACAAGAAACAAATATTTATGTCGGAGGTAAAAGATTCATTAGTTTAATTTTTTGTCAAAGTTCAAAATTTCACATGCGACCACCATGTTTTTTCCAATTTGTATCATCTGACGTTTGTCATAAGTTTAAAGGTTAGAAAATACGCAAAAAATATTAAAATAACCCAAACTAAGAACCTTAGTTCTTATTTTGTGCATGTTTTTGCATCTCCCCAACATAAATAGTTGTTTCTTGTAGTAATTAAGCTGAAATCAAGTGTCAATTTATAACAAAATACATATCAAGCGTGAGACGGAATTCGGAAACTTTACCAATGTTTCAAATGTGTGTTTTTCTTTCCTCTACTTATAAGTTTTACGACTAGTGTTTTTAACAATTTTGTATATAAAAAAACAAGCGCGGTTAGCTTATCCTCACTAAGCGAACATATTCACCCACCTACTAAACACAGTTTTTGTTTCTTGCGGCTGATTTTGCCTCTTTCTGCCTTGCCTGTCATCTTCAGTATTCCGATTTTCTTGATAAAAATTGGAGTTGAAAATACGGGGTGCGCCACGAGGAGAATCGACTGGATTTTGAAAGTTCCTAAACAAAACAAAACGTATAGTTAATTGTGTTGTAATAAATCACTCAACGGTAATCAGAGAAACAAACATAAAAATAGCACACTAACCTATCAATTTGAAATCGACCCGTAGTTTGAACGATTTTTTTTATATCATCGTCAATTTTATGTAGACTGCGCTTAGCATTTTCTAGTTCTGTAGTCAGAGAACCTAAGGAGGAACATACATCCGTACCCATGTTGTTGATCAATGCATTAATCTCATGAGAATTGACAAACGAATCACTTTACGCCACTTGCTGTCAAATATGCACAAAATATGTTTAAAGAATCTATGATTTTGTCTATTTCTTATCATAGACATACAAAAGCTATTGGATTGAAAATGTAAGCGTGAACCAACAAACCCCGATTTCTCTAAGGACGAAAGGTTTATTAATTTTATGGACGAAATTACGCAAAAAACACCAAGAACCGAAAAAGCTTTTCGAAAAAAATTCGAGTCCGCGGAAATGTATGAAAAATGAAAAACCTACTCAAAACTTTCAATGACATATCCAATTCCTTTTTTCATCAAATACCCAAAAAAATCATAATCAAGGTCCGGGTTTTTAGGATCATGTTATAACTCATGAACCTAAAAGGCCCTGGACGTAGCAATTCAAGAAGCTGTGGGGCGAGGGGGGAGATGCCTAGGGAAAACCTACATATATTCAGACGGGAATTGTTGGACACAACAAACTAACAGGCAAAATCATTACTTTTACTGTAGGTACAGTCAAATAATTTTAAAGGGGACAGGTTTGAATGTATTTTTGCACACCGACACAAAATTAAATTTAAAAAAAAAACAACCAGCAAAGAAACTAGTCCTGAATATCCGCCCGCAGTTCGCTTTTACTGTATAATATATTTTCTCCAAGGCATGGCAACCTAACCTAACCTAAAAATCCCTGGGCCTAGCAATTCGAAAACAATTTGAAGCTGCGGGGTGATGGGGAAGATGTATATAGAAATTTCCAAAATATACTTTAATTTTTTTAATGTTTATCCCATTCCTTGTCTCATTAAATATTTCTAAAATCATAAGCCGCTATAACTGCATTAACACAAAATAAAATAATATTAGTTCATTATGCATCACTTTTCATACAAATCAGTTTAAAAGTTAGTCATACAATATGTCTGCCAGGCAATTTCCCCTCACCGATAATTTGTCCTGGCTTCAATGTCATTAATACAAAACGCACTAATGCTCTGTCTTGCTTTTTAGGTCCATGATATAACCATAACCAAACCGTGCAACGCTGCGTATCGGCGTATGTGGGAACTAATGAGTAAGGAATATTCATGGTTCACATAGACGTTATTAAAATTGTCAATAGATGGCAGTGTTGTCAAAATTAGTTATTTTCTTGCGGTTTATTTTTTACACCAAAGTGGAAAGGAAGAGAAATTTCCATACAATAACTTTGTAAACACCACTTTTATAACTTATACCTTATTTTAAAACCTATTGCTTCACAGGTTTCAGTATTATCAGGAACCTTTTTAATACAAAGTGTGATGCATTTTGGATTTCCTCGAATTTCAATAGAGTTGGGGTTGGGTTAGGAATGGTTAGGAATTAGGGTTGTATGTATTTTAAAAAAAATTGCACAAGAGTCCCAACTGCTCCCAACTGACTGGAGCCAGGGGTATTTTATGAGGCTGAAGGTCAGAGCCAGCCCTATGCAGGCGCAATTGGAGCTGTCCGCTCCGGGTGCCGAATAGCCAAGGCGCTGATAATACCTAAAACCAACAGTTTTAACGCATGACCTTGAGATTATTTTTCACAAAAACGGCGCTACACATAAGAGCAAATATTATAGATTACAATGATCACCTATTAATTTGTCTGACTTTTTCGGTAAAATGTACCTAATTGGTTCATTCGGCTTTCATTCGCAGGTCTGGTTTCAACGGCTGAACCTATAGCCTAATGAACATGGACCTTATGGTTAATTAATGGAATCTGAATTGTAGACTGGCTGAACCTTTAGCCTAATAAATCTGAAACGTATGATTACATAATGGAACCTAAACCGTAGACTGGCTGAATCTACAGCCTAATGAACCTGAACCGTATGGTTACCTAATGAAACCTGAGCCGTTGACCGGCTAAACCTATAGCCTAATGAACCTGAACCTTATGGTTTCGTGATGGAATCTAAATTGTAGACTGGCTGAACATATAGCCTAATGAAGCTGAACCGTACGGTTACGTAATGGAACCTGAACCGTAGACTGACTGAACCTAAAACCTATAACCATAAATAATGAGTAAAGAAGAATACAAGAAATGCCAAGTGAACGTGTTTCGTGACCCAAATATTTAGCCAATCTGACAATAAATTTCCAATACAAAACTGTGTCTCGCCATGATTACGAAATAAAAATGGGAGGAGACAGAGCGCGTGCTCGTGTAAGGAAGACACTTCTAGTTTTCTTCTATATTCTATGCCTATAACCTAACCTCAGTATCCCACTCTGACCTCCACCAACTCTCCTCCACCGAACAAAGAAGAAGTGAATTATGTATCTATAAAGTTAAAGTATGCACGTACAGTCTGTTATCATCAACTGTCAATATTATCTATAAATTTAATAAAATGTAACTATTCATGAAGTATGTTTTTTGTAGGTTGTCTGGTAATACCGAGTAACACAGATGAAAAAATAACAACTCCAGTGCGCGCTTATCCACATAGTTTATAACACAACTCCAGTGCGCGCTTATTCACATAGTTTTATTAAGTTTGTGTAAGTACATTTCAAAAATACAAACAATCGTTTTCAAGTCTAGGTTTAAAAAATAAGAAATTCGACTATTAAATAATTTTGATTCCAGATAAATTCACTGTTTTTATCGTTTTTCAAAATAAAATACAATTCTTGAGAGCAGAATAAAGAATCTTTCAGATTTTAGTATTACATTACAAATCGACATATGCTATTAAAATATTAAAAATTTTAACGCGAACAAAGATCAGAGTTTTAAAGTTGCTTACAGATAGTTTTATCTTATAAACTGTAATTACTACGTTACACGAAGGTATTATAAAAGTTATTTTCACTTCGCTTTTTTCGTAATACATCTAACAATATTTATTTAAATATTGTTTAATAGAACTATTTTTAAATTTTCGGGAGCATTTAAATAAATTTTCTCAATATAAACTGAAAGCGCAGTATTCTCTCTTTTTAACACTGCTTAAAATATATCTCACTGTAATACAAAATGATACAGCATTACTTTTACAAGACCGTGTCAGGCTTGGATACATTATATCTCCCAAAACGACTACGGTTGTTCGTTGTCTGTGAAGAAAATCTCGCAAAATTTCCCAAGGGTTTAAAACGATCGCAGCGCCATCCATTTTATTCAACTACTTAATAATATTAGGTATTATTTGTTGAGTGGCTGCATTTGTATTATTTTTTTATAATAGTAAAGGTAGGTTAGGCCTTATCGTGGCAGCCATTTTACCAAAGTATCGAGTTATGAGCGAATACGTTCTCCATTATGGCACCAATCATCCATGGTTCTCCGCTGCCGGGAATCGGCCATCCTGAAATAGATTAAGTATACTCCTTTCGCTCCATTTGCGAGAACATTTCATGGCCATCGCTTTACAGTCTGTTGTCCATCGCGAGTATGAAATATATTATATAGACATATGTTTTGTCTGTGAAATGATATGAAAGCGCAACAAACTGACCGTGAAACGGTCTCCAACGGAAGCCAGAAGAGAATGACAAGTCTAAGGGAACTTTGTAGAAATGTATTCTAATTTGCAATGTGTTGGGAAGTAAGAGCTTCATAGATGCACGTACAGATGGCAGTGCATAGAGCTTGCGTGGAAGTCCGCAAGATGGAGCCAGTGGTCAGTAGTCGCAAGGGCCAGTGGGAAGGCTCTCAGAGAAGCTTACTGTTTCAGATTCCAATTAGCCAGCTCCTAGTTAGGTCGACTACCGAGTCACCATTATAATACGCGGAGTATTAATTAAATCCCTGATTAATCTAAAAGAACCATTTATTTATAAACTCCTTCCAAGACGAGTTGGAGACCTGTTTGTACGAACACAACACAATGGTTGATCAAGGGCGTATACGAATGGGGGTGTTTAGTTGGTGCAAACTCCCCCTCCCCATCGGCCTCAATATTTCGGTGGAAAAAATGCAATATTATTATTATTATCCCACCTTATTATTAGATTACATTCCTGGAAAATACAATAATATTATTTGCACCCTGAGCTGGACTTTTTTGAAAAATAATCTCAAGGGTGATGTGTTACGACTTTTGATGGTAGTAATTTTGACATGACCACTATCAGCGGACTGCTCCAATTACGCCTGCATAGGGCCGGCCCTGTTTGGACCCATCTATTTTAGCAATGCCATATTTTATATCAACTCAAATAAAAAAATAATTTCGCTCAGAGACAATATCATTTTTGGCGATGCTGTGTATGGGGTATATTTATGGAAATGAAGTAAAGGATGTTCTGTAAAGGAAATGAGTATGAGGGGTGGAAGGGAATCTGGGGATCAGTGTATCCAGGAGTGAAGTGTGAACCAAATGAATAGGTAATGTATGTTTGTATACCTTTCTACCACCCACGAACGTAGGTATTGTAAGTAATGTATTTTTCCAACTCTCGTCTCTGTTATTTGCATACATTCATTAGTTGATTACATATACAATTTTTCAATTTAGTTTAAACATTGATGCGTTTCCAACATTACCCCTTTGCACTGGTGGGACAACTTTCCCCGATCTCATTTTCCAGTAGAAACATTATAGTCATTTCGTGATGTACGACGATTCTTTGACGAACAGTATTGAACATTGTGGAACTGCGTGGAACCGCGTGGAACTGAATAGAACTGCTTGGAACTATAGAACAGCCACACACGACGGGTCCGCCTCCCGAACAAACGGGTGGCATTCTGTTATTATAAACGATTCATGAAAATGGCGGAAGTCTGAAGAAATCTCCACTGGTTTTAATGGTCATTTTATATTTCATACCGCACAGGAGACACGAGAACTCTGTCCAAGGGCTTGTGCTCACGGCTCATTTGAATCCATTTAAAATCAACATTTCAACGGAATTAATGTTATATTCTGGAGCAGGGATGGCAAACCTATTTGGTACACTTCAAGAGTATCAGATAATATAGGTACTATAAATACAAAATTCTGTGCTTAGGAAGTCAAAGGATAGTTGAAATTAGAGTTGGTACCTAGTATAAAAAAACTATTTATTACACGGAATAAACTTACTGATATGAAATATTGTTAATTTATTAAAAATCTCTTCAAACGAACGAATCGATAGATTTCCTAGTTTCTAAAACTTCCGGTAAATAATTGTTTGGTTTCGGTTGCCTCCTTGTACCCTTTAAAATGTCTGCTCAGAAAATTCTCATTTCTGCCAGCAAAAACTGCCTCCTGTTTTATATTATGTTTTAAGTTTTAATATTCTCGTTTTGTCCTGTCCTGCTGTTATTGTTATTCTAAGTTTTTGTCATCACTTTGTATAAACAGTATATTTAGTGTTATAATATTAGATCTGTATTGGGTAAGGCACGTTGTAGGAATAATTTCGACATGACCACTAATACTAAATTACCGTTTTTAAGTTCGTTATAGTATAGTGAAATGAAACTAAACTGCACTATATAAATGCCATATTATTATTATTATTAAAACTCTAATGTGTTGGGACGAACAGGTGTTCAAAAAAATTATAACATTTTTGTATTTCGTCATTATATGACAACAAGATAAACGCAGCTGCATGAACATGTGTTATTAGGAAATAGTTTATCAGATGTCAAGTTTTAACAGGATTTCAATAAATCAAAAATTCTAATTTTTAACCGTTTGGTGGTCCAATTCTTAACTCTTTCAACGTTATATCATCTAGATTTTTTTTAGATGCCACTGTGTGCATTAAAAAAATATTTATAAAAATTGGATAACATTGATATGGTTAAAAATTTGACCACAACATAATCAGTCATTTTTATTGCAAATAACCTCCCCTATCAACCCATTTCGTTTGATTCATAGCTTACCGAACACCGCCCCTGAATATCAAGAAGTTGTTTGTCCTTTTTTTTAAGTCAGATTTTCTATTCTGAAGTCCGATAACAAATACGAAACATGCTGTATGCAAGCCGCGCATACTGTTTTGTACTGTGTTCTTATAAACTCTGGTTGCGATACTTATAATTTCTACTTACATCTGATAACGAAGTGCTATTGTGGTATTTTAATTTACTTAAGCGCCTACCTTGTGGTTTGTGATGGTAATCGATTTTATTTGCCAAAAATATGAGTAATATAAATATATGAACTTTAGGTATGTACTTAGGTATGCAAAATGCTTTCAATACCAAAATAACGCCGTAACACAAAGAAAATATTGAATATTCATTTTAAGGATTCAACGAGTTCCCATCGGTGGAAATAAATTTCGTTCAACTTTACAAAAAATATGTTTTCCTGTAAACATATTTGCATTTTCTGCTGGATTGTAAGTAATTATATTATAGTGGTTGTGATCACAGCATACATCTAACTACTAATACAAACACTGTTTATTTATTTAGAATTAACGGCACAAGTGCCATTAAAATACATGATGGTTATTGATAGTAATGTTACACTATATAAAGATGAGTGACCGGATAAATCATCAAAATGATTATTCATCACATCTTTAAAAAGTTATATAAAGTCATGGAAAGTGATGAAACAAAAACTTTTTTAACTGGGTTAAGTAGGTTAGGTTAGGTTAGGTTTAAAAAAAAATTCATCGTTTTTAATAACTTTGTATCACTTTTCAAAAGTGTGTTAATTAGTCACTGCGTTGAGTTATCATGGAACCATAAAGATGAAAGAAAAGAAAAATTATAAGTAAACAAGACAAAATAATATACATTAGTATAAAGTTTATGATAGAAATGAAGAAGAAACAAAAACAAAATAAATCTGATATGCCGTGACTTCGTTAATATATGCACTTCTAAAACGTTTAATTAGTACAGATTTATACTTCAATGGATGCATTTTAAAAACATCAGCTAATATAGCATAAGAGTTGACAATGGTGTGTAATCTATTTATAACAGAATTGTAGCCTGAAACCGTAGTATAGTTGTCACAATAATACATACTAGTTTTCTATGAAATATTCATATTTTTGCCATGATTTGCAAATCGGTGACCAGCTGTTTGGATTCTACTAAAAAATAACAATTTCGGAAAATAAACAATATGATCAAATCTAAACTGAATAGAACTTCAATAAGATGCTAGTTCTTACAGATAGGTATATACCTAACTTGTTGACTCCAATACGCTTTCGTCGAACGAAACTTAGTACCTAACGGCGGCCATTCCCCACATTAGAACTCTCTTATTCCCCTTGTTGGGAACTTAATTTCACGGGCTTGTGACCTGGGACCGGGCCAACGTGGCGTTGAATGCTGTTCCATTTAGTTCACTTTAATTGAATCAGCCGAACCACCACCCAACAAACACACAACACATATCAACACACATACACTTACACACCCTCACACAGTCACGTGTCCACACACTGCCTTCCTCATTCCGCCCACCCACCCCCCCATGCCTTTTAAATTGGCTAATTTAATTAATCCGAGATTAAATCGCAATTTTCACGATTACTACAGCAGCTTCTCAAACTGTACCGGACACCTCTTTATAATGTTTTATTTGACTATTTTGTCACAGTTACATAATAACCATTCCGGAAGTGCTACACGGAGAAAACTTACTGATATAAAATACAGTTAATTTATTAAGAATCTTGTCAAATTATTAGTTTTCCTGTTAAAAACGGGACTGCAGGCCTTCAGCGAATGAATTGAATGAGTTCGTAACAAAGTATCAGTCAAAATCGAATGTTTTATTACGAGGAAGTTACAAGCAAAAAATGTGTATATTCTTGGTATACCTTATATTGTAGGTAATAGGCATTACAATCGCTTGATAAACGGAGTCTAGAAAAAGTAAATCTTATATTCCTGAAATTAAGTACTAAATTAGACTATGTATAATTGAATGTAGAAATAGGAAAAGGTAAAAACATACTTCCTTTTGATTTAAATAATTAATTAAAAATGTATGCAGGTTCGACAGTTGTATTTAACTGATAAAATAAATTAATGTTTAAATTTATATATAACTTTCCAATATTCTGTAATACGTAACTATGAAAAAAACATTCAAAATCATGGAATATTACGAAAACGCAATGTGCAAACCTTGGCGAAAATGCCCATTCACTTTATTAACTTCTGTTTCCGAGACAGTAACTTGTTTCGCAGTACAAATAATAACGGTTTATATTTTACCTAGTTTTCTTTCACTACCTACAAATAAAAGATTTTACTTGGTGTATATAACACTAATATATATACATTTCTTATTTCTCTGTCGTTATATCGTTATATGACAAGCTAATGGAGCAATATCTAAGATAAAATGTAAGTAAATTGCTGATTTGTAGATTCATTCTGGAGTTGTGGATATCTGATGAGTATTATTATCTTAATCAACTAATATCTTTGATCTTAATGAATGTACAGTTTAGGATTGTTGTAAACGGAAGTGGTGCCCTCTGTTATTTTGAAAAAGATCTGTTGAACTTTTCAAACCGTAGTAGCGGGTTTTCATCTGCTAGTGAATTATTATCATATCCACCGACCCACCCTAGCAGCGTGAGTGTTTCTACAAAATAATCCATGCGAAGTCAAATGGAAGACGATCGAACAGGAATTCATACATCAGTGGATATAATATGGCTTTATAAAACAAAGAAACAACCGAGAAGCTTGATGCTGTTATTCATTTCCTTGTAATAAGCTAAATGGTTTGAATCAAATGTTTATATTAATCTGAAATCGACATCAGACGTGAATGTCCCGCGTTAATTCCCATGTAAATTAACAGAATCCGAAGGGTTCCGGTCGAGTCGGCCGCGGCGTAACGCGATGTCCCACTTGACAAATGGATCTCGAATTCTTTGTCTATGTAATTTGTCTATGGTCTATTTGTTTGTCTGTGGTCTGTTTGTTTGTTTGTGGTATGTTCATATGTTTTCCCGCCGAAAAAGAACGCGTCTCCGCGTGTTGATTGGAAACCGCATTGGAAGCAACTGTTTGTAAGTCATGCGTGAAAGCCTAAAATAAACCTGGACGGGACTGCGAGAGTGGCGAGCTTCTGTAATTAATGAACTCTATTTTCTGTTTTTAATTATAAATGTATCGCAGCGATAAATAGAATTTTGAAATCCGAATGTTAATTGCAATTTGGTATTTACCGTATTCATACACGAATTTTCAATTTGGGAAGAGGGTATGGGTACCGCCGCCCCAGCAATTATTTATTGGATAACCAACACCACTGCCGTAGATTATTAAGTGGTTATATACCTTTGGTGACTTAGCAGGGGTACCCGGGTTCATGGGGTGGGGCTTGTCTACATGAATAAAAATAAGATTTGCTAATTTATTTTGAATCTCTTCAAATTATAGGTAATCCGATTTAAAATGGGATTGCAGGGCGTATTTTACTAAACGTTTATTCGTTAAGGGTCGGCAATAGCGTTTTTAACTGGTTTACCAATAATTTAAAGAGATTCTTAATATATTACACAGGGAAAATTGATTACGGATTTTTTATCACTGCACTGTTAAAAACGTGACTGCGTGATAATTACTAATAAAATATCAGTTATTCAGAATATATCTGAACATGTTTTCAACGCAGTGGCCTTTTCCGAATAAATATAAAGGACGGGATGCGATTTTTTTATTATTTAAAATACACTCGTAAAATATTCGTGCTGTATTGTTATTTTATTATTATTTAATTCATTCGTTATAGGCATCCAGACCCGTTTTAAACAGGAAAACGAGTAATTTGAGCAAATTTTTAATTAATTAACAATATTTCATATCAGTAAGTTTTCTATCTCTAGGAAAGGAGTTCAGTTCATCGCGTGTTCAAATCCCGGTATCACAGTATCGCCCTGGTGAAAGACCACCATTCAGAATTGAAACGTTGCTTGAAATAGCTTTAGCCGAGTTTGGTGACCAGCTCTGAATAGCCAAGTACTCCTCCATATTCATCTCCCTCATTTCCTACCCTTCCCTACTACCTTTGGCCTCACAACAAACTCTAATTGGGGATACCATAGTATCATTGGCTCAGAGCAGTTGGGACTCCTGTGGGGTATTCACATAAAACAAAACAAAAAAACCCAGTCAGCATTCCCAAAGATGACACAGGGCCTGAGGGAAATTATTTTCCTCAGTGCCATCATTTTTTCTCACCATTCTGCCGACATTTGTTTTCTGGGTAAAATAGATGGGACGTAGATAATGACAGTGCTTACCTTCCTCCCATAATGTGGAACCTTTTGGAATGAGAGACCTTAAGCAGCAGCTTCTTCATCATGTCAGTAAATCCGGCACTGGTCTATAGATCCCTAACAAAAAAAAATATTGAAAGGTTCACAGGAAACGCAGATTTGTCCATGTTCATTTCTCCGCATCTCTGATCCATTTATAGCCAGGATCCACGTGATCCTTGGCTCGGGATGTTACTACACAATGCGCCACAACTGACATCTTTCTGTCTTCTATCTGATGCACGTATCTCCGCTATCTACTACGTCTTCGGAGTTCTGAGACCGAAGTGCTTGCTGCGAGTTTGACAGGCGCCCGAGCGTGAGGAGATTCCATTCCCCGCCTGGGTAGGGTATGCCGCGCTCGGGTGGAAGTCATTACACAGGGGTGCATCGAGCTATCTAAGTAACTCAGGTGTACTAAAAAAGTACGAAAATTGAAAATTAAGACGAAGATAAATAATATGTAGGTTATATTAATTTGTTCATCGATAATGGCAAAAATCGACTTATATATGAAAGATCTTTAACAGGCGTTTTACACGATGCTTTTTTCGTCCAGTTTCCATATTATGAGTAGTCTCTTCATATGCATTCGGGATATAAAAAAAGGCGTGTTCTTTTTTGGGGTTCAATAATAGCTCAAGACAATAGCAACTAAACACACCTTTAAAGCCATTAAAAGCGATGAAAAAAAACTAACTTATAGATCTTACCGACGTAACCCATTTAACTCATGTGTATTTAATGACTTTTCATGACTTAAATTATATTTTTATCACTTTTTAAAGGTGGCTTTAATATTCATTGTATTGAGTTGTTCGGTTACCTTATTTTCGTACTGTACAATTTAAGATGACGGACGTTATTTGAAATCTGTCGTATATTAGTTTTACAAAACTATTTTACGTAGACATATTGCATGTTGATAAAAAACTCTAACATAAGTATGTTTAGTATTGATTGTAAAAGTGTATAAGTGTTCGGTATTGTTCGGTATTCGGTGCTTTCGTATGATCTATGGTTACGTTATTTATTGCCATTTTTGACAATTTAATACCGACTCAAAATATTATTTATTCTCTAACAGGAAAAAAATGTATGCAATTGTATGGTATGAAAATAATTATCGTGTAAAGCTAAGAATTTTCATATGGGTCCCGATATAGTTTCCACATGGGGATCGGCATGAAAAAAAGCATCGTATAAAACGTACATAAAACAAGGGCGTTGGCGACATCTCTCGCTGGTAACAGGACAATTACCCCCTAGATAATAACCTATAGGAGGTAAGGTTAGGTTAGCTTAGGTTAGGTTAGGTTATTTTCGATTAACATATAGCATTGTAGGCCGATTGGATGATATCTCTCGCTGGTGACAATATAATCTAGTGCCCATCTTTTAACTTACAAAACTACATTAACTATGACTTATTTCCGTTGCCCAATAGTATTTTTTTTTAATATTCATTCCATTCATATGCCAACTGTCCGAAGCCAGTGGGACTATGGCGTCTCTCGATGTGGTGCGAGGCTGAAGGAAAGCTTAGAAATTATACTGGATACCTACCTAGATTTTCAGATCTGGGCACATAACACGACTTAACCCATTTCAAGCAACACACTTTCCGATTCTGACTTATCTACCACTCTTAGAAGGGAAGGCATCGGTATTTCATTACAAATACAACATTATTTATTTATTTATTAACGCCCTTTTTCGGGGCTTTTACATGAGAATACTAAGAAATATACATTATTTATTGTGCAAAACTGAATTTTTTATTTGTTTAAAGATAAATTGAAGATGTCCACTGACATTTGACACTGACACATGTCCATTTTTCCCTACATTAGTATTCTGGGCAAAGAGGAATACATATGGTAGTAAGTCCCAGAATTTCTGCACTGAAATAACTAACTTCTAGTATTACGTTGTGGATTATCTTATTACATTAAAAAATGTTAGCTATTTACTAATGAAATCACAATTTTGTCATGTCTAAGAGCGCGAGCTTTTGTTTAGAATAAGTTAGAAAAAAAAATAAAAATTTTAATTTGGAAAAGAAAAATGTTTCATCCTTAAAGTTCACACATGTTTTTATGTAAATATTTTTCTTTGTTCGAATAAGTTACTTGGGTATCTATACCTACTACCTACCCACAAAACTTGTGGGTAGGTAGTAGGTATTCACTAGCAGACCCTCAAAAAAAATCACGGATTATTATAATAACTTTTTTTTTTAAGACAGACTTTTCAAAATTAGAATTTTTTATTGTATTATTAAGGTTATTACACCTGAGAGTCAGTGTTAAATGTCTTTAACCTATTAACTAGTAAGAATTTTTCAATCCAACGAATAAAAGTCACTGATTGCGATTTTTACCTAGCCGGGATTTTAACCTGTTAAAACTGGACCCCGAGGCAAGGATCTCACAGATCTCATAGAGATAGTCAAATTAATTTTAGGTACAACACAACACAATTCATTAGTGAATAAAACCTTTAACTACCATAATTCAGCAAACACTCTCGTCCAGGCTGTCGCCCACAGCGCGCCCCTAATTCATAGATGGAGAATTTCTCTCAAATATTCACCGTAATACTAAATGTATATATTCGTTCATATGTGTAAGACGAGGAACTTCATACCTATTGTAGCGTCCCCATTATTGCAAGGGCGTGTATATGGAGGGGGGAGGGGGTGGTTAGGATTCAAACCCTCTCATCGGAATCAGTGTTTCATTGGAAAAAAATACAATCGTATTATTCGTAACCATCTCTTTTAGCAAAGTGATTTTTTATACATTAACTCAACACAGGAACTATTTCTCAACACGTAACCATCTCTTTTAGCAAAGTGATTTTTTAAACATTAACTCAACATAGGAACTATTTCTCAACACGTAACCATCTCTGTTACCAAAGTGATTTTTTAAACATTAACACAACATAGGAACTATTTCTCAACACGTAACCATCTCTTTTAGCAAAGTGATTTTTTAAACATTAACTCAACACAGGAACTATTTCTCAACACGTAACCATCTCTTTTAGCAAAGTGATTTTTTAAACATTAACTCAACACAGGAACTATTTCTTAACACGTAACTATCTCTTTTAGCAAAGTGATTTTTTAAACATTAACTCAACACAGGAACTATTTCTCAACACGTAACTATCTCTTTTAGCAAAGTGATTTTTAAACATCAACTCAATACAGGGAAATTATTTTCCTCAGGGCCTATGTCATATTTGGGGATACTGTGTTAAGTGTATTTTTAATGAAATAAAAGAGAGGAGGTTCTGGGATGGAAAAAAGTTATGTGCGGTGGGTAGTAGTGTAAGGATCAGTGTGTTAAGGAGTGACTTATAAATCCATCTCTCTCACTGCCGTGCATGGGAAGAGTGAATCCAGCTTGAGAGGTTAATATGTCTACCTCAACCAAACTCCCGATTCGGCCCGCTAGGCAGCTGGTGGATAGGCGCATCTACGGTCAAAACCTGAACAAACCTCACCCCATCAAGGGGGCACCGCTGCGAAGTCACCAAACGTAGCGAACTACCACCCCCTCACCCCATGTGGGAACCACCCACTATACCCCTGTTCATAAGCCATCTCTCAATAGGAGAGCCCACCAGAGGTAGAAAAGAAAACTGTTGTTTTCTGTTTCCTCCCATGCATTGTATTTTGTAATGATAAGAAATGGGAAATGATCTACGGTAAAGAAAAATTTCATGGTGATTTAAAAATCGTTTTAATGTCCTCTAGTAAATTGTAGCGCGAGTTTGAGTGACCAGCGCAAAACACTGAGAACTGATTGTGCATGAGAGGTATTTGGCAAGGTGTTAACTGATCCCATTTATTACCGTAGCCACAAATACTATCTCGCCCGGACACCTGACGACGGTGACCGTTCCGGGCGTGGTCGGATTCGCTTCACCCACCGGCGACAGTCGGAAATGCCTCTCGGCTTGGCTTGTCTTCGTGCTTTCCCAGAGCGACACCAGACCAACTAATTGGACTTCCGATATCCGGACTGCTGACTGCTGACTGTTGACTGCTCTCTGTGACTCTGCTCGGTTAATTAGAAGTAGAAAATCACAGTTAATTAGTATTAAGGATGGCACTGGATTCATATTTTAACAGTTATAATGCTTTTGTTGAATAAATGACAATTGATCGAAATACGTTTTTTTTATAACACACTAATGGCTAATGCTTCGCTACAATCGCAATTTCTAATGTTTTTCTCTGGCGTCTCTAACTTCTTCCACCATTGACCACTGTATACCACAATGTTAGGTGCTGTTAAATACAACATTACATTGACTCTATTAAGAAATTCATTACATTGACTCTATTAATAAAATCATTCTCTAATAAGAAAGAACTTAAAAATTTTCAGCGACATCTGTCGAAATTTTCGAGTCTTCGAGCACAAACATAAGGCTGATTTTTTTTATATTTAAGACTAGCTGACGTGTACCCGGTGTTGCTCGGGGTTGTACATAATTTGTAGTAAAGTTTTGAGATTGTGAATTATAGGATAAACATTGAATTTTATCTACTTTCTATAAACATAATATACATGTACTATATGTATAAACATTCCGGAAGATATTCTCCAAATGAGAGTGTCAAAATCCATAGTTTAGTTTAGAAGAACTAAGCGCACAAACAGACAGACGCGAATAGCGACTATATTTTAAACTATGTAGACATTACAGAAGAGGATTAGCTGCATAATAAAATAAATAGAATTAATCTCATTCATTCACATAAACGATGACCGGATAAATCATCACAGTGATAATTCATCACATCTTTAAAAATTTATATAAAGTCATGGAAAGTGATGAAACAAAAAGTAGGTTAGGTTAGGTTAGGTTAAAAAAAAAAATTTCATCGTTTCTAATGACGTTATATCACTTTTTAAAAGTGTATTGAATTGTCACTGTGTTGAGTTATCGTGGAACCCACATAAACAAATCGCATATTATTTTTTTTTTTTGTAAAAAAAAATACGAAATCCGTCATACGCTCATTATTTCACAAAAAAACTGTAATTTCTGTGTTTTTTTCCATGCATTTTTAGTTATCTGCTAATGGTTACCAATAAATGACACCTATAGTCATTTATTTTATAGGTGTGTACACTGAAGAAAATGTTTTTCTGAAATATTATTATCATGAGTCAGTTTTTGTTGTTGTTTCGTATAATTCTGTATTGAGTTATATCCTCTCTTATGTTTATTATAATATGATATCTTGTCTTAATATGAAATCTTTAATTATCTTATTATCTTATAATCTTAATGAAATCTTATATTACATATCGGTAGAAGCTCCATAAAATAAATGTTTTTCTTACTTTTTACCATTTATGTTTTTTTTTTTAAATAATTTTCTTATATATTTCGTTATTTTTATAATTTTGTCTTATTAGAGGTAAAGTCAGAAAAAGGAAAGTCATAAATGGTTTTGTTTTTGCTGTACTACGCATGTATAAACTGATAAAATGTAAAATGTCAACTTCCCAAACATAAAAACTGATGAAGTGTTTGAGTGGAGGAGAATAGATGTCACGAAAGGCGAAAAGGAATTATAGAATAAGTCGAGGAGGATTCCTGGGGAATACGGCACGATCAAGTGAACAAATTCACATTCTTAAAAACACAAAAATAAACAGAATAGAAAGCAAGGAGTTTTGCCAAGACAGAGATATATTAATCTACACTAGTGATGCAATCGGCTCAACTTTACAAATAAGTAGAATATTACAATTTAAGTGTAATTATGCTCTAGGTATGTTGTAAGTATTGGTATCGTAGCCAGATTTGACATCAATACTCACACATAATAGATATAGACAAAATACTGTATCTTTTACACGAATTGATTGGGTCAACTCTAATTGCGCGTTCCATGCATTCAGCGCATTGGACACAGATTGGATGGGCGAATTTTGAATTCGTGCGGACAAATTATTTCCGTTTTGATAATTTCAAGTGGGCGTATCAAGCCAGCGACGGGCGACATGTTCCCGCACTTAGCTGCCGCTGCCGATCCGGCGCTTTTAATGAACGCTGAAATGTTAAAGGCCGGCGCTGATTGTTGCCGGTTAGGCCACTGTATCTAATTGCCACACCGATCTGCAGACGAGGTGGGATGTTGAGGGAATTGTCGCCTGCAGGTGTAAATTAGGTATACGCGACTGGAAAAACAGAGGAATTCAATGTTTCGTTTTTCAAATTCGCGAAGGTGATAATGGGGAAAGTTGTTATTTGGAAGCCGGCAGATCACCCTATCAAATTCAGAGCCAAATATTCTCAGGTTTATTTACAGTTATTGTAACCAATAATGAAAATAGATACATTGTACATAGTTAAAAAAAGTTAAAGAGGCTATCACTAATACGATGAACATGAAGAAATTTTTTTTTTCTTTAGAAAAAACATAGCAAGGACGATGATCTCATCTGCATTTTCAAAATTATTAACAGTATGATTGACTCGCCTACTTTGTTGCAACTCATCCCTTTCAATATCCCTTCCTGTAGACTCAGAAATAATGATTTGCTTTTCCTCAATCAACACTCCACAAATTATGGATATAATTCACAAATGTCCAGAATGGCAAGACTTGTCAACTCAAGTCAGGACTTTGATTTTTTTGGTGTACCTAAGCCTTAATGATTTTTGTCAGTCATTACGCAAGTAATATTTTATATTGATGTGGTAAAAGTCGTGAACTCCATCAAAACCTTGTTCCTATCTTGACTTGACATTATCTTTATTGTTTATGTGCCCTATTTTAGTCATAGCAGTATTTTTATAATTATCCTGTTTTGTAACATTTCTCCTTGCATTAACTTCCTGTTAAATGTAATGTGTTGAAATTGGACATGGTCGTTAGTAAATAAATAAATAAATAAATAATAATAAGATTTTGATTATTATTTTTCAACGTTCATTTGGAAAATATCCAGCGTTATCAGGGGACAAGTTATTTAATAGTAGAATCATTTTTCCTTGCGGCATTACCAATGGAAAGATTAATTCTGCATCTTGCAACAACAAGTGTGTGCCTCCGCGCTCTCGTTAAATAGTCGGGAACGTAAAACAATTTTTTTTATTATTATATCAGGGATACTTTTATAACCGTTCAAGGTTATGTGTAGGAAAGGTTATTTTCAGCAAAGCAGTTTTCCTTCTATCGGTGAGGTTATTTATTTATACACAGTATAACTGATTGAAAAGCCGATGTGTATAACTAGGAAAAATACCCGAAGTCTCTAAGATAAGATAAATATCTTAAAAACTTCACTAGTTCCCATATTATTGAGTCGCTTTCCAAAATGCTACGTACTAAGTTTCAATTATGACCCAAATGGAGAAAAATTAGTATTGCTAATTTATCAAGAATCTCTTCAAATTATTGGTAATCCGGTTAAAAATAGGATTGTAGGCCGTAATGAATAAATTTCCTGATAAACTTTTAGTAATGAAGAATAGAATATCACGATGTCGGAAAACGTGTTCTTGAAAATCCTAATATTTTCACATTTCGTCATTATGTATTATTATTTACAACACTCTACACTCCTTAGCCGTGTTTGAGTAAACGATCACAATTATTTATTTAGACCTAATGGGCTTTTACAAAGATAGGTAACAAGTAATACAGTTGTGTTAGGCACATAATTAAAAATAAATATTGATTTATAATTTAATTAAGGTAAATTAAAAATTAATAGTGTTTATTATGAAAAGCAAAATATATATAAAGAAACATCGAAATATAAAAATAAAAAATTGTATTCACTACGGAGTCGTGAATTCATAGATCTCAGTAGAGTGATTAAAAAGATTGAGTTTTATAACTAATCCGGAATCTTTAAACATGTCAACAATATTCCCAAATTTATTGCCAAAATGATGTAGTCTATTTATAGGTGTATGAGCTTCATAGTTGGTTTTAAAATTGTCACAGAAAAAGGTAACACTTTGCCACCTATTTCTGGTTGGTATGTAAAATTTTATTTTGACGCGAATTCAGGGTTGTCGATGCTATTATTAATAATTTTATTTAATAGTACAAGGTCAGAGATGATCCGCCTATCTGACAACGTTATCAGGTTAAGTTGTTTCTTCAAAAGGACATTATCTATATTATATTATTTAAATGGTAGGTTAGGTAAGGTTAGTTTAGGTTAACTCCCTCTCCCCAAACAGCATGTGTCGATATTGCTATCCCGGTATTTTTTTGGTTACTGAAACGGCCAATCACGCCATGTAATAATACCCAATTTGTGGATAGGTATTAGGTTTTAAGCAGGTGGCTTTCTTTAAAAGTTTATCAGGAAATGGCCTGCAGTCCCATTTTTAACCGGATTACCAATAATTTGAAGAGATTCGCAATAGGTTCTTATTTTTCTCCTTGTAGGTACCGCATACAAAAAAATACAAATTGATCATCCTTATCAAAAAAATGTCGTTGTTGAAAGGTATGAGGTTTCATTTTAAAAACAATAACTAAGGATTACAGATAATTACTTTACAAAAAATATATTACAAATTATTAGTTTTCCTGTTAAAATAATAACAGTTTCGCCTCTCGTACATTAGATTTATTCGGACAGGGATAGGTACCTGTGTGAACACGTATTCAGATATATTTTGAATGACTAATATTTCATTGGGAAATTATCATGGAGTCAGATTTTTAACAGTATCTTGATTAAAAAGCCCTTCTCATTTGTTTCTATTGTAAAATTTTCGATATTCAATTTATAAAATGTTTCGATTATTATCAGGCTTCGATTTTGCCCGTCTCCAATATTCACAAAACATTAATACATGAAAGGTATTCCCTGGAATCTGTAAATTATGCTTTTCGGCATCGGAAAACGTCCCGTGTTTTTTTGCCTGTCTAATATTTAGGGAACTGTCATCACTTGACAGATGATCACCGTTTGTAGCGGCCGCGGCTGTCGGGGACTATGACGTCACATGCTTTCAATTTAATTACAAATTACTGTTTTTATTTGTTCAGGTATACAGAGGCATTCAATCTATTTTTATAAATCTGAATTAAGTTAGTTTTTTCGAACTTTTACTTATCTTATTACTTATAGGTCTGTGAACAGTAGAACAGATTTTATCTTAGGTACATTCTTAAATACTTACCTACTTACATATACATCACATGTTTTACGTAATATTTTTATAAATAATAAATTAGACATTTATTTATGAACGCCCTTTTTCTGGGCTTTTACATATGAATATTAAGAAATATACATTATTTATTGTCAATAACTGAATTGCTTCATTAACAATATTTTATATTATACAATATTATTTATTGTCAATAACTGAATTGCTTCATTAACAACATTTTATATTTGTTTAAGGCGATGTCTACGTCGTGTAATATTTTAAATTGAGCCGCTATCAATAACAACCCTTACGTAGATGGCGATAAGGTTTAAATTCCCGCTTAACACCATCCGCCTGTTTTGATTTATGCAAGAAAAAAACATGGCCAAAAAGTGCCTTTTATTTTATTTTGTGGATGTTCGGGCATAAATATTTTTTTTTTTCGATTATTTCATAAATAACTTAATTTGCCACATTGTACAATTAAATCATAACCGAAAATGGGTTCGTAAGTAGGAGATTTTGAACGTTAAAGCAGTTTTCATAGGCCTTTACATTATTTTTTTTCTGGGCTTATAAAAAGACTTATCTAAAAAATACTAGATTATTTTAAAGGTCAAGATGTATTCTACTCGCAGTATTTAATTAAAGCATCTGAAACATTAGTAGGCGACCATATTTTTAAACCAAAAACACATGATTTTGCATTACTACGTATGGCATCGCCTTAAAGATAAATTGAAGATTTCCACTGATTTTGTATAATTATTTCCTCCATTAGTAATCTGGAAATACATATGGTAGTTAGTCCCAGAATTTCTGCACTGAAATAAATCCTGACTTCTAGTATTACGTTGTGGAATCCGGAAGCTTATCAATTCTAGCAATACCGGAATATCAACTAAATCATTTAAAAATGTAAATAGAAATATCAAGTCAGTTAAAATTTTCCTGTGTGACAATTTGAGCATATTCATATAATTTAACAGAGTGTTGTAGTTCAACATAACTGCTGGAATACCCATTTTAAAATTTGTTGGTTGTTGGTTAATGCGGGTTCCAGACAGGAGAATTGTACTCATGTTGACTTCTTACATAGGCAAAATATAACAATTTAATACACTTTATATTGTTAAAATTTCTGGTTAGCCTAGTTATATAGGTATCCCAACATTTTTAAGCCCTTATTAGAGATTTCTGTTATGTGGTTAAGAAATGAAAGATTTGATTGAAAAGTGATGCCTAAGTCTTTGATTTGTGTTAGTGTCTCAAGAGCATTGTTATCAATGTTGTAATTAAAAATTTAGTCTAAAGAAACATCACTATCTCAATGACAATTTCTTTTTAAAACTTTCTTAAATTCACTTGGACTTACTTGAGAATAAGAGAGTACAAGTAAACACCATGACAAGGTTCCCTCTATTTTTTTTAAAATCAACTTATCTGTTCAAGATAGTAAAGAAAGAAAGAGACTAGTGCGCAAATACGCCCATTCACGCGTAGATAAAATTAAGTAAGCATGTCAATGTTATGGAATGTCGGTTTTTGACAGTAACATTTTGGTATACGGTAATGAATAATAGAAGAAATCGAAGACGCCCGAGAAAGACATAGCACAGCAATAGCGAAGCATTGTGGGGTCCATTTGTTCAGAAAAATCTGGTGACACGTTCCTTTCTTTGGAATGTGTGCGGTAGATGTAAACATTTGTGTGGACAATTTTTAACAAATGTGTGGCCGCACCCCTTAGAGGGAAAATTGCACCACGATATCACGTTTGAAAATAATAATAAAATAATAATCTTTACTGTATCATTAAAACGGTCACCATCTTCATACTAACATCATAACGTCATACTAACAAAACGGTTGATTTAAAATATGTCTTCGTTACGCTCAATGTAGTACGTTAGCTCAATAGTGACATGTTTAAAATTATAACAGTTCTTTTGTACATTTTTTACCCCATTTTTTACATTTTACACCTCTATTCACTGAGGCTTAGTTCATCATCCCTCATTGAGATTAGATACTTTATCGTTATCAAACAAATAAACAAACTACTAAGGCATCTGGAATATGTTGTAAGGCTGAAGGGAGTGAGGAGGGGAAGGGGTGTGGTAAAGGAAGGTTGGGAAGTAGGTACCAGGCTGTTGAGATCTGTTCACCATAAATAATTGGTTTCTATTAAAGGCAACTAGTAAGTAAACATATCAAATTCTAAATATTTTTAACATTAGATTTAGCATGAGATTTCATGTTATATATTTTTTTTATTTTCCCCTCCTTTTATATCCCCTCACGAATGAAGCACGAATGAGTGCAGTGAACAAGTGCAAACAGAATTAAACAAGAATGAAGCACGAATGAGTACAATGAACGAGTCACGGAGGAAGGAAGAGAGCACTTCTCATTCTTCCTCCGTGGAACGAATGCAAGCAGAATTAAGCAATAGCAATAAGTCCAATGAACGAGTGCAAGCAGAATGAAATAAGATTGAAGCCGAATGAATGCAATTGACGAGTGCAATCAGAATAAAACAAGAATAATACACAGGTGTCACAAATGCAAAAAGGTACAGGTGATTATGTAAAAATAAACCGTACATTTATTGCCTTTAAAATTACACGGAGAAAAAATTGAGTATTTTTAATGTATTAATATCCTTTTTGAAACGGGTTTGCAGGCCATTCCCTTATAAAAAACTTTTAGCGCATAATATATCAGAACACGTGTATGCACCTGCGTTTATTCGGATAATATGCAAAGACCAAATGCGAAAAAATTACCTCGCGATAACACACTCATGTTTTACTGCAATCAATAATTTGAAGAGATTCTTAATAAATTGACAATATTTTATATCAGTAAGTTTTCTCCGTGTAGATGGATATTTATTGACAACCCCTGCTGAATAAAGATCACAAGGGATGCCGCTTTTCCCTCCCATCATCAGTGTCCCCCCCCCCACCCCTCCACTAACCGTACTTATGACCGAGACAAGATACGGAAATTAATTAGTTGATGCCAATGCAAATTGCGGATGTGAGCATCCAAGAGAGCATAGACGAAGACTAAATTATTTTGGCACTAGCTGAAGTCCCCGGCCTTACCGGGACTTTACTTTATTTTAGTTTTTTGAAATAAGTAATTTTCTTCTTTCTTAAACCTTAGAAACTAAGATATGTTTTCAAAAAATAATGTTAAATTCAATTGATTTAAAAAAATAATTAGAGCAATTTTATTTTCTGGAGTCCAATAACAACTTTTAAACATGATGTATGCAAGCAATTTATCTGTGTAAGTACAGTGTTAATATCAACTCTAGTAGGGATACCCAAAGGTAGGTATGGGAGAGTTAATCTAAGCTAAGTTCTGCAAAAAAATGCTTAGCATTGAACGTATTTGTGCATCGGTATACGCTTCCACCGGCGAAAAACAGCCCCTTGTTTACGCCTACTTATTATCATTAGCGGAAAAGGGACAGCAAGTGTACATAATGGTTGTTAAAAAATATTGTTAGGAAGCTTACAGCGTGTCCTATTCACATTGGTTCCAGTTCGATTGGGTGCATGATATCGCAAGTGAAATTCGCATCATTGTCAATATATTTATTTGTGTCAGTTTTCTGCTACATTTTGTATTTTTTTTTTTTACTTTTTAACTTATTTATTCATTGGACTAAGCATACTGCGACTACTAATAAAAATAATAAGTGTTTTATTATCTACTTTTTTGTCACATATATATAATGATATCCTCACTGGGATCTCTGAGGATTTTATTAACGTATTATTAAAATTTAGTAGTTTGGAAAATATAAAGTAATTATATATACGTATAATATCAGATGTAGGTATCTTTAGTGTTAAATTTTGGGATTTTAATATTATTCTTATTATTTTGGTAATTAGAACTAACTTTATGAAAATGGCATAATGAATTTAATATGTTTTAGAGCAAAGATTATTTTATTCAAAAAGAGACCACACGTAATGAGTTCAGAGCACACTGACTAACTCGTGATGTTTTTTAAGTCGTGGAAATGCACGAAAATAAATTATTATTAGTAATGAAACTTCATCAAAACGTCAAAACATCGTCATCTCGCATTAGTTAAAACGTTTTCGTTGAGAGACATGGCCGCAATCACTTTTAATGGACGCTGTGAGCACCCAATGCTGGTTATAATGGAGCTACAATTTGTTAGTGACATACCAAATAAAATTATTTGTTTAATTTTATTTTAGGTATACCTGTTCACACAGATATCCATTTTGCAAATACTAAATAAAAGTAAATATATATCATTTTAGGTCTATCAACCTTAGTTGACTTCATCACAGTACATGGAAAAAACTTACTAATAACTTAATGAATGAATTGATTAAACTTTTAGTAAAACGCGAATCTATTATAACGATGTCCGAATACGTGTTCATAAAAATCCTAATACTTCCGAATTTCGTCATTGTATATTATCAAGGCAATACAGGTGTATGAACATGTGTTCCGATAAATTGGGAATTTGCTAAAAGTTTATCTGGAAACCGTTTAACTTCTTTTTAATCCTCATTCGCACTGGTTAGTTGTTATAACGATAGAATGACCCCACTAGTTATTATCTACTGTTATTTATGTTGGTATTAACGACGATTGGTTTCATTAATAAATTCAAGCGTTATGTACATATTTGATATTTGCGAATATTCACGCCATCACTCAAGCGCCTACGCTATTTTGTAATGACTTGTCCATTTGTTATGTAAAACAGGTATTGACTCCCAATTACTCGGTTATGTCACGCATATTAATTAATTGCCTCTATAAAAAAAATTGGTGTGCAGAGTAGGTACTACCTACATTATTTCGTCTTTATGGCTAGAATTTTTAGTCATTGATTTTAGTCACTTTACAAAATGCATCACGAATAGCTTTTCACCCACTTTGTACTTACATGGTGTTCGGAAATTAGTGGTACAACCGAGAAACTGAGGAATTTACATCACACAGGTATTTTGGGGTTAAGAAACTATTGGAGATGAGTCGACACCTAAACGCATTTTAAAATACAATAAACAGCTTAAACAGGTACCTTTAAATGTATTAAGTTGGTTAACCATATTTTTTATTCGGTATTTAACCACTGTTTGTATTAAAACAACTGGCGCCGAAGTACTTAGTTGTAATTACAGAAGTATCTATCTATTTGATTGATTTTCATACTTTGAAATTAATTATTTACTATTTTTTTTCTCTTTCGACTTTATGTCCGGGTCAAATCTTCCCCACAGGAAAAACTAAACCCTTCCACACACTTTTCCACAAATGATCATCTAGTCAATCCACATAAGGATTGAACATAGATATATAAGCATAATAAATACAAAATAATACAAAAACAATACGTCAAATCATCAGAGATCAAATGGGAAAATAATTCACCGACTCCAGATATTTTCATATCAGATGATTCAGCTCGGTAGAACTTCTAATTGGACCTATAAATCCTACTGATCCCTCAGTATAAATATTTAAAAAATAGGTTATAGGTTAAAAATTTGTATGTATAAATTCTTTGACAGATCAAATAGGTACGCCTAAATTTTGAATGAGAGAGCTAGGTATAATGCCAGTAGACGAAATAACAAATGGTAATATTTTAATAGTCTGAAAATTATTATTACTTACTAATACTACATAAATGGTAGATATGTTTACTTACCTAATCCAAAGAAAATAAATAAAAATTTGGCAGTTATTTATATCTTCAAACAAGCCGTCACTTTTTTGTATGTTTTTATTTAGTTACAAAAAATTACATTTTTATATCTTATAACGACTATTTAAACATTTTACATACAAAATATGATGTTAAATAAATATATAGTAAATTGTATTTCTTATTCCTCCTCACTAGGGTGACCTGTGCTGAGGTGGACTAAAGTTATTCATTTCTGTTTTATTAGTTTTCTATATCATTAGTTTTTCATTAATCTCTTTCAGCCAGGTTTTTTTCCTTGATTTATAATCATTCAAATTTTCTATTCGCTTTATATCAGGGGGGAGGATGTTGTGGAGTTTCGTCGCACAATAAATAATATAATTTTTTTGTCCGAATGTGGTTTTATGACCTGGAATATTTTGTTATGTCATTGTGATTAGACCTTGTTATTGTATAGGATTCAGTATTTTTGAATAGTTTCAATAGTATATTCTAGCATATATTTGCTGTACATTTGGTACATCAAAATCATTGAAAATTTCAATCGAAGGTGTTCTTATGGGTACCTACTTTCAGTATGGTATTTATGATTCCTTTTTGAATTGTGTTAGGGTTATGTATATACTTAGATACAGCAAATCCCCATCCTTTAATTCCATATTCAATGTTTTGTAAGTTTTTCCGTAATACCTTTGATATGTAGGTCCCATCTAAGGACGGGTTGTTTCGGAGAATTTGAACAATTCATCAAATTTCAACGTTCATTTACGGGTTCTGTGAAAGTCCTATTCTAATTCTGTTATTATATCATTATAGGCTAGTTGCTTGACAGAACTGAAATAAAAACAGAACTTAAAAATATCTTTCACAGAACTTGAAAATTAACTTTGAAATTTGAAGAATTGTTCAAGTTCTCCGAAACAACCCGTCCTAAGATTTTCATCAATTACTACCCCGGGATATTTTATGATTTGTGATTTTTCTACAATTTGGCATTGACATTGAACATTATTTCTATGGCATTCGTGTAATTTTAGTTAAGTAATTTTACTGGTTGGCCCCTTGAGTTCAAAAATGAAAATGTTATATATTTAGTTTTGGTTTTATATTTTTTACATTTCAGAGTTTTTCAGTAATGTTGGCCTCACTGGGTCGCTTACCTATGCTGATGCCAACTCACTTAGGGGTAAGTGAGTTAATTTTCTGCCAATTTTGAAGTGTATCTAGTATAAACCTTTTAAAAACTTATTTCTATGACATTAAGGACACTTTACAATACATCTAAAACTTATTCTTCATATTATTATTAAGGCATAACTTACGAAAAGCTGAAAGACTTTTAGCTTCTTTCATCTGTCGGTAGTCGGTAGTCCATTAAAAATCTTAAATCTTTTAAAATAGAGATCATTTTGGGTTCCCGACAAATTGGTTTTTCGGAGTCTAAAATCTCCACAGTTTCTCGTGGGGTAGTCATGTATTGTGAATTTAAAAATTACATTATATACGTGAGCATCTTATTTTTTAGCTTAAATATAAATATTAGATAATTGTGGATTATTCGCTGTTTAACACTTAACATTCCTAGTTTTTTCTGCATAATAATTATCTTAGAATACCTACTACAATTCAATACTGCTCGCAGGATTCTATTTTTGAATTATTTGCAATTTCTTTATCTGTATTTGATTGCACAATAATTTCATTTGACATATTATCATACATCGATATAAAATGATATTTATTATATCACATAATGCGTAACATAAAAATTGTGTTACATAACAATAACATAACACAATAGCGACAACAAAATCCGCAAATTTTCTAAACTGGCCGTACGTAATATCGCAGCTGACGAGTTCCCGCCCAGCGGTAATCAACATGGCGCTGGAGGGCTCGGAGAAGGGGGTGGGGCGTTCCTTTTTCAAATCCCGAGAGCTTTCAAGCGCGTCCGCTTTTATTCGTTTACCTTTCGTTGGCTTTTGTTTAAGTACCTACCTCTACCTACCCTAATATTCTTAAAACGGCGAAATTTTTGTGGTATTTTGTCAGATTTTTTAAACTAATACATAGCTTAATGCTTATTTACATTAGTAGATTGGTCTAGTCCCCTTAAGCAATGTAATACCTAGTTTCCGTTCTAACTTCTAATATGTTGTTAGAATCAATAGTTTACGTAATATCAATGTAATAATTAGTATTAGTATTAGTAGTCATGTATTTTTATTGAACTTGACAATTTACGGGAGCGAAGTTCGATACACAAAATGAAAAAAATCGAGCCAAACAAAAAGTGCTTAAAATATATGTATGTATTTAATATTAATCTTATTAACAGTTATGTGTAGTACCTACTTAAGTATAAAATCTTCGAAATTATTCTACGTTACAGTCATTGACTTAAATACATAGAAGCGTTGTGTTAACGCCAATCGAACAAAAAATATAGCAAATTCTTGTTTCTAGATTGGAAGCTAATAACGAAACGCGTGAAAAAAGTAGCCACACCAAATAGTGTAAATTAATTAAATTGCTAGAAATAACATCATTCATAGCTAATTGGAACGGAACGCATTAGAAAGAGATAGCCATTCAAAGAATATGTGTACGGGTGAAACAGCTATATTATTATGAACGCCAATCGTTGCGTGCTTAAGGTCCACTGACGGGCGAGCATGTCCGCGGTAAGCAAGACGTCACAGGCGAGAGACGAGCATTTTTGTATGGATGTCCGCCAGAGAAATCGCTCGCCCGTCAGTGGGCCGCTTTCCCCCTACTTCTCGAAGAACAAACGAGCGAACGATTCTACGCAGTACAATACGACGAACGTACTGTCACTAGGTTGTCCTTCTTACACTTATGTGTTTCTGCATTCGCTGTCTTCATAATAATAAACGGAGGCCTCAGCACGGGTAAGCCACCCAGCCAACTGGATTATTATTGGATTGTAGGTACTATGAAAAGTAAAAATTCAAAAAAAATAATAATAAGCGATTTTTCGATTACATGCGAATGGAATGTAACGAAATCAGATTTGGTATTAGCAAGAGAATGTTTTGTGCACATCTCAAAAGCACAGTAATATATAGCAATAGCGACGAGTTTGTGGCAGCTCGTGACAGCTTGTCTGACCGACGGAGTTATGTGCGATACTAACCTCAGTAAATTATAAATGTGTCCACTGGACCTAGTTCAGTGAAACCACTCGCGTTGTTTCAGTAACACATCTTCCCTTTTAATTCGTCTAAGGTTACAGTACAATTTAATTTCGTTTACTATGAATAATTTATTATGTTGCCTTGTGTCTACCTATAGTGTACGTACATATTTACATTGTGTCTTTCATAAGTCTAACCTTACCTAAACTAATCTAAACTGGTCTAACTTAAACTTATAAAAAATGTAATCCTATTTGTAATATATATCTTTTAGCACCGCTTGCCTGTTCGTGCATTTATCATATTATTTCAATACCACCGGCGGAAATCTTTTTTTTTTTCATTATGAACTCGTTTCTGGGTAGGACATTTCAGCGGCGGCTGTTGAATATAAAGAAGAGAGAAAAAAATGAGATTTTTATGCGAGTTCGCGGCGGGTTCTGTACTTTGCGGATCACAAAGGGCTATCAAGTTGTGGAAGAATATTTTGAAAGAAAAATTAAAATGCCCATAATAGGTTGATTTTCAATTATTCGTTTGGGTAAATAGTTTAATTTATAGATAATTTTGATGTCCAGGTTCAGCTTAGCAATGATGGATAATATCTTAGTTAATGGCCAGAAGAGGTAAAATAGTTAGGTACCTACAACTTTATTGTGATTTCACTGCTTTATTGCCTAAGAAAAGAGGACAATAGTTCTCGTAGATTACATACTTGAAAATACAAAAATATTAGATTCTTTATCTTTTATATCAATTGTGACGCCCATTTATTTATACGTGGCTATCAATGGGGCGTGATTAGCAGTCTAGCAGAAATATAAGACCAAGAAGGGATTTCAGTGGCAATGGCAACACTATTGCCGCCGATCGAGCGATTTAGAAGACATATACCGAACTGCTGGTTACGTCAATTTGTGATTGAATCATGAATAAACAGTTATATGTAGATTTACGGACTATTATTTGACATTCTCCTGCAGAATAAGATACCGAGTGTAACACAAAGAAATAAAAAAAGTTTTGGTAAATAGACGTCCCAAAAACTTTCTAATAGATTTTCTACTGGAAGGACGGATTCGTGCTTCCATCACTCCTGGACATAATGAGCCATAGATACATAGCTACCCGTCATAGGTTAATTTTTTCTTCATAGAACTTCCTCTTCTTCCTTTCCTTTCGCACAACATTCCCAAGTATGGAAATTATTTTCCTCCGGGCCTCTTGTAAGGGGTTGATGTAAAAAAATCACACCGTTTCTATGTAGGAGTAGGCAGAGGGGAGAAACGCCAAACAATTCTCGCACACTCTCCTTCCTTCGTTCACATTCATACATCTTGTCATGAATACCCTTCTGTTAGTCTAACTCTTGACATCACCCTACTCAAGTAATTGGTTCAATTAATCTTGAGTGTCTTTCTCGGGCGTCCACAACTACTTCTACCATTCATATTCCATTCATAATATATTCTCTGATACCTAATTAAATCTAGATGACTAATCTTTTCTGACTGATTTGCACCTGACAACTGACTCTGTTGAACTAACATTGCGGCAGTTATCTTTCTAATTATTATTTAAAGAAACAATACATTGGTGCGAGCTTATTCTAAATTAATACTTTAGAAAAGTTCAAAAGTAGGTAAATAAACACAGAATATCATTGAAGAAGAGGATAAAATTTAAAAATTTAAACAAAACATGAAAACGAACAATACACAGAAAATACAAAGACTTCGATGTCCACTGCGAATCGATCCATTAATGGGTGTAATCAAAACCATTAGAGTTAAAGAAAAGTTGTTCCAATAAAAATGAAATATGAAAAAGTACCTATCTACACCTTTGACAGGTTTGTAGGTACTTGTCTAATTTAATTTACCAGTGAAATGGCACAGAGTTTTATAGCATTCGATAATTAGTGAAGTTTTTCAATGCTGGAACGAACCACGAAGATTATTCACCAAATATTTTTTTAAATTTATTTATTTACTGAACGCCCGCACCTACGGCTTTTACAAAACATTATACGTATCGAATAATAATAATAAGGTAAAATAATAGAAGAAACTTTATTGACGAAGGACGGAGAGATTTTGAGAATATCGAAAAGGTCGATGAAAACGCGTCAGTGGTGAATTACATATATGAATAGCTTATGTTATGATTGTTGTTGTCACAGTGACAAAGACGATACAAACCCGGTATCCGATAAACTCATGTAAAAGTTAGAATATTTTATTTGGTAAGAAACAATCAGCTTATATGTATAAAATACAGATATACGGGGCAATTGGAGCAGTTAGCTCCGGGCGCCGAATTGCCAAGGTGGTCATAACATCTAATACCTAACACATCTCCAGTTAAATTTTTTTCATAAAATGAGTACATATATATAAGGTTTAATAAGGTTGAGTTGCTTCAATGTATGTGATTTATTATGCCTTCAAACTAATAAATAAGTAAAGGGAAAGAAAGAGGAATATAGGATAAGGATAGGAGATGCTCTCGATACATTCCATAATTTCTTCTATTCAATATTTCAGAAGGTTATTTCTAAGAATGTTTACATTGCGAAATTTTGTATTATAATGCGCACGCACGGCGAAAAAACGAGATTTCAGGTCGATTCCTTATAAAATTTTAGTATACCTACTCCTAATATATTGGAACACGTATTCATGAGCCTGCATTTGCCTTATATATATTAGTACACATCTACATACGAGGTTAAATATGGTTAAGTTACTTAGATATGGTGACCGGATGAATCATCACAATGATAATTCATCACATCTTTGAAAAGTTATATAAAGTCATGGAAAGTGATGAAACAAAAGCTTTATTAACTGAGTTAAGTAGGTTAGGTTTAATTTTTTTTTTCATCGTTTCCAATGACTTTATATCACTTTTTAAAAGTGTGTTGAATTGTCACTGTGTTGAGTTATCATGGAACCCTTAGATATGTAAAATGACGAAATGAAGTCATATTAATATTTTTATAAATAAGTGTTCCTTATGTATTTGTATCTTACTAAAAGTTTATTTGGAAAACCTATCAATTTATTCATTAAGTGCATGAAGTCTCGTTTTTAACCGGATTACAAATAATTTGAATATAATATATATAATAGCAATTTGTACTGCATGAGGGGAAATTTAAAAATCGATTTGTCGGGTTGATTACGGTGATTATTATCAACCAACATAATTTCAAAATAACATACATACTGACATTCTGTAAACTTATCTTGTTAAATAACCTAACCATTGTAAAATATATTTCTCGGCATGGTAAGTCCGACTGACGAAGATATTACAGTAAAACAAAATCATATCAAATTCAAAGCGTAATAAATATACATTTGTTTTATCCACATAATAGGATTTGATCCTTTTGGTCGCTAGTGTAAATTTATAAATTATAAATTTAGGCATATTTTATGCGTATAATTCGATGATACTTATAAATTCGCAGGCTTGCAGGTTATTGAAAACAAACTTGGTATATTTGCTACTTAAAATTATTTTTATTTAGCCCTTAGTAAATTAGCCTGATATAGATTTCAATACAGTTTCCTACCTAAGAAATTGCTGGTAGGTACATAATTACAACAGTTATTATCATGAAAAATTACAAATTATGTACATGTTTACCAGTAAATCGCATAAAAATCCGTACACGTCAGTCAAAACATGTATTAATCTATTTAATGAACTTCCATTAGGTTGCATCATTAATCATTTTCTGAAAAACACATTTTTAATGAACGCTGCGACAGCATCAGTTCATAAATCGATGAAGTGTCAACACAAATTTCGCGTTTTTTTTACTTCTTTCTATCAAGCTTTCATCATAATCCACCATGCAGACGAAATCTCATCAGAATTAATCATTCATTTCAAAACCTCCCTAACTGATGTTTTATTTCACGTTTTTTGTGTGTGTGTCTTGAAGCTAAACGGCGCGTTTGGAAAATGTATGGACGATGTTGGAATGCGTGACTTGTGATTGGTCGAGGGGCAGGCTGAGAATGAGACGGGAGATGTTCCCAGCCTCCGCCCTGACGGTCAGTCGTGTGTTGCGGCAGCCAATGGAACAGAACGATTTTAAAGTGAAAAGTAAAAAAGCGGAACGTCTCTGAAGCGTGCAACGGCGCCGGCAGTCGTCCCCTCGCCACGGCCGGGAGAATACAATTCGGAGGGGGTTGCACGCATTTCCTCCATTTATTTTGCCTTTGTAAGATCGATCGTGCGTAACAGATTAAAGTGTCAATGGACTGAAAGAAAATTCGCAATTTAACAATAGTTCATGCTGAACCTCTAATAAATCAAACAAACCATACATATATTAAAACATTTTAGAATAAATAAACATAAACGAAATGTGATAAGCAATTTTTCTCATTTTAGTAAGGCGTAGTAATAAATTCAAAATGTGTTATTTTATTTGTCTCAAAATGAAGATACGAAAAAAGACTGTCGAGTGATGTGATAAGTTTGTAGTTCACAGTTCATAGTTATTTGTGTGTTCGTCAAAATCATTCAAGCTGGAGACCTATAATAGAATGGATACAGGTAAATAACAAAATGAAACAAGTTTTTAAATTATTAGATCAACGATTCTGTTACTGTTACAAAATTATTATCTATTTGCCGTCCGTCGGTCATTGCTTTATCGACATATTGACCAGAGAGATTTTACGGTGAGTAGGTAGCTACCTTCCAACGAAATTATAATTTAGATATCTTTATAAGTTGTGTGGTTAACCAAAATTTTTTAAAAAATATACATATACATTACATCTTTCAAATTGTGATGGATTTAATTCTCAACATCAGTTCATGGTTAAAATGATTTCAAGAGAGACGAAATGGAGCCAATGCTCATCATTTGTTCAATATTCCAATTGAAATCTGCCCAAATGTAGGTACCTATATAAATGATTAAAGTTATCATAGATATATTATAAACCATAGAGTCTGCGAGCATTTTGATGAAGTAACACTAATTACTGCACCGTCGCAATGACTAAATTGAATGCTCTGAAAACAAAACAGACCTACCTATTTTATTTATCCAGTAGGAAGACTGCATAATATTTTATATCAAAGAGTTGCTAAAAATAATGGTGCACTAACGTAAAGTTCGAAAACAAAAAAAAATGTATATATATAAATATGTAGACATAGAAAAATGGCATAAAGGCTTGCCATGGTACATTTTCCCGCCAGCAGCCGTCAAGATGGCTGACGTTTCGTATTTCAAACTCGGATTCATATTTCCCATTCGGCTAGATTCGACTTGACAGCTAATTTATAATATTAGCCATTCTAAAGTATTTAAGAAATTAGAAACTTACTTTTAATACGGCTTTTAATATAATTAGGCTAGGTATCTACCGACGGAAAAAAACTTGAAATGCGACGTATCTAAGTGGTTAAAGTTCATGCACAAGTGGGAACAAATTCAACTATTAATATGTTATATTGATGGAAGTTACCAAGAGAAAATATTTTCAATGCGCCATATTTATAAGAATGAGCGTACGTACAAGTAGGTACTTTATTTTAATATGTCGTTCCTCGACTCTGGATAGGAGTAGGTACCTACCTACAAAAAACTTTTAATGATTATTCAGACGGTTGTATCAACAAGTACAAGCCGAACTCTATGACATTTTTTATGCAATTAAGTACAAACTGCGTTTTTGAAAGGAATTATTTCTTTTAATGTACGTAGGTACTACCTAACTCATATTTTATTTGGTATATTGACATAAGTAACAATATTTTATCTTGATGGGAATTATTACGTAAAGCGTATGTGCCTACAAACCTGACGTTTAATATGATATAAGTACTTACCTCTCGGAAATTTTCCCAGAAATAATGTTCATCTTTGACAGTAATTATTAGGAAATGCAGTATTTTGCCAATAATCGTGAAAACTGCAGCATTTTGTTATGTATTTTGCCTATATGGTGGGAGCCCTACGAGGATCATAATGTAGGTATTTTAGCAAACGAATCTTTATTAAATAATATTATATCATTTGGATATATATTTGGATATTGTTTTCACGAAAAATATAAGAATTTTACTAGGTAGGTATCTACCTAGCTACTTCGTTTTACTAGGTAGGTATCTACCTAGCTACATCATTTTACTAGGTAGGTATCTACATAACTACTTCATCTTACTAGGTAGGTATCTTCCTAGCTACTTCATTTTACTACTTAGGTATGTATCTACCTAGCTATTTCATTTTACTAAATGGGTATCTACATAGCTACTTCATTTTACTAAGTAGGTATCTACCTAGCTACTTCATTTAACTACGTAGGTAGCAACCTAGCTACTTCATTGTACTAGGTAGGAATCTACCTAGTTAGTTCATTTTTAAAAAGAATATACCTCAATCTTAACTTACGGTGAATGCTAGATTGTGTATGTACATACGTTAGATTTGATATTAATCTGGAAAATTTATCTACCTAGGTAATTTTGGTTAGTTTTTTAATGTAAAATATCTGCCTCTATGGCCTGTAAGTCAATTAATTTATTTTTTCTCCATTATTTCACCCCATTTCGTGTAAATATACTTCCGTTACTCCTCTAATCACAGATATTATCTTCAACGATAAAGAGGTTCACCAAATTAACGTGTAGATATTTATTTTGATTACGCAAATTTAAATTGCTAATTTTATTTGTTAGAAGTCAACTTAAGTTCAAGTCTCCCGTCTGGAACCCATGATACAATATTTATGTACAAGTTATTGAAATAATGTGTACAAAATAACTTCGTACACTTTTTAAACTTTTAAGTGGGTATTCCAGCAGTTTTTGGTTTGAATATGCTTAAATTGTTGGACTGAGGCGTTTGCAATGACTTGGTATTTCTATATAATATTTTCGATTATGCTTTTGATAGTCCAGAATTGCTTGCATTGATAAGCTTTTGGATTTGCTACGTAATACTAGAAGTCGGCAGTTATTTCAGTGCAGAAATTCTGGGATTAACTACCATATTATTATGTTGGTACTCCTCAATGCCTAGAATACTAATGTAGGAAAATAATAATGCAGAGTCAATGGACACTTCAATTTACCACTAAATAAACACAATATACTGTTACTGGGGTGTTTCAGTTATGTAAAAAAAGAAAGAAAGAACAAGTATAAAAATATATAATTATTATTATGTTTAATTTACTAGACGAATGAAGAGATTGTATGTTTACCTACCTGAATAATCAATCATATTACCTAACAAATAAACAAAAAAAAATAGTAAAATATGTAAACCAATTAAATGTAAAATGAATTATTTTTAATACAAAAATTTATAGTGTAAAAATGGTTAAAAAGAGAACGGTTGCCCACGTGACTTTACCCGTATTTTTTCGATGAAAAGTTTATCAACAAATATTTTACGTCACTTTTTTTTACTAAAATTAACCGGAAATCTCTGGTTTTCTAGATTATAACACTTAAAAAAAACAGAAAACTTAACCCATTAACTTCTTCTTATCTGCATATTATAGGTATATATCTCAAAAATATTAGATAGTGCCGCTATATTAATTACTTATAACTTGTGGCAAATAGTGAAATCTCGACCAATGTGGGTTTACCAGACTTTCACCCCTTTTTATTCAATTTTATTTTTCCAATCCTTATTTTAAGTTCGATTACAGAGTTTGATTTTTAAATGTATCATAACAAATCAACATCGTGTTATTTTTTGTCAGAAGCCCGCAATCAATCTTGCAAACAAATAATAGGTATAATACATATGTTAACCAGGACAGCTTTCGTGTTTTGGGCCTATTTTTCATCGGCGTCAGTAATTTTCTGCAGTCACCACAAAACCTCGTAAAATATTCAATACAATGCAACCCTGTTCTGCCGGTATTTTAATGGAAGATGCTCCGGGGAATGGACGTCATTTGTCTCTTCGGCATCGATGCACAGTTGGCAAACAAACCAAACGCGCATCCAACACATTTACACAGTTTTCATTTGTCATATGACCTCTTGAATTCAATTTGCCATCTTCTGAGTTTGACATGGGTCCACTTCCTTCATCGTGGGTTTCTTCAATATTCAGGTTCACTCCTTCCTTTCCTCAAAAAGATCTTCAGCAGTCTCCACACAGTATCTGAAGGAAATTATTTTCCTCTGGGTCTACTGAGTGGAGTTTATAAAAAATTAATAATCATAAACTACTTAAATAAAACTCTTTTCTTAATTGACTGTACGTAGCGAAGTCCTGTTTTAACTCGACCATTTGGCATTTCATCTATCTGGAAACTTGTTTTTTTATATATATATATATATATATATATATATATATATATATATATATATATATAATAATATATATATATATGAATGCATTTCATTACCTGAGAAAATGGTTCAATTAAATACCAAACTAAAATTGTACCGATTAACTCCCACTATATTTATTTATTTATTGGATGATTTTTATAGCGCCGCTTTTGCGAAATATCACCTCAGCTATGTATTGTTACTTCCTCTGTTCCCAAAATGAGTTTTGTTATTCATCTGGATTGCTCTAGCAAAAAATAAAAATAATAAAAAAATAAAAATTATAAAAAAAATAAATAATAATATAATATGCTTTAGATTTTTTAAATATTTTTATTGAGGGATCAGTAGGATTTATAGGCCCTGTTAGGAGTTCTACCGAGCTGAAACCTCTGATATGAAAATATCTGGAGTCGGTGAATTATTTTGCCATTTGATCTCTGGTGATTTGACGTGTTGTTCTTGTATTGTTTTGTATTTATTATGCTTATATAATGCACTTGAATAATCAAGATTTACTAGATGATCATTTGTGGAAAAGTGTTTGGAAGGGTTTAGTTTTTCCTGTGGGGAAGATTTAACCCGGACATAAAGTCGGAAAAAAAAAATATATTTTTAAAACTTTTTTTTTGGACGCGAGGACACCTTTTCATAGGTAGTTGCTGATTACTATTATTACCTATTCATAATATTCCTCGTCATTTTTCAGTTTAGTAACGCCCAACTCTAACCTCCAACGATCAATTTTGAATAGAATGAATTACTTATTTCATTTGAAGTCTGTTTTCACCGAGCTGTGTATAGCTATAATGCTTTATTTATGGGTAATTTTGAAAGGAAACTGATGCCTACATAACATTATATCAATTTTGAATAGAATGAATTACTTATTTCATTTGAAGTCTGTTTTCACCGAGCTGTGTATAGCTATAATGCTTTATTTATGGGTAATTTTGAAAGGAAACTGATGCCTACATAACATTATAATGAAGTGGCAAATAGTCTAGTTCCTTTGAACTAGGGATAAATGAACTATAAATTCTACAGTAAGTAATTGTAAGCTTTAATAGATTCACATAAATACCTACATAGAATTCATTCTTCTCTCCAGATGAAAGCTAAATTAATATTGACCACCTACCCATAAACGCATGCCTATTAATCTACGTAAAAATAGGGTAGGAAGGTACCTGGTACCTACCTAATGTTGCTGATAAAACAAAATATTTACTTCAAAGGGAAATATCTCTTCAGATCTGCAACACATCGTTGAAAGAGTCAAACAGAACTATAAAATACAGTTTAACACGTCATTATCAGACTAACAAAGTCCCCTGGACACCAAAGGATGGTCCCTGAGACTTCTATATTTGTCTGTGAGACCCTTTGAAAGGCAATCAATTACTTTGCATATTATTCAAACTACTTTAATATAAAGCTATAAAATTAAATTCGTTATACTTTAGAATTATTGACTACTACAAATTATGGGCCTTATAATAAACGCACTTTAAATTTTACACGACTGAAAACCAACCATTAATATATGGTTAATTGATTAATTATCGACTACAATTATTTAGAGAAAACTAACAGCTTATATGATACAAAGATCTATAGATATGTACGTATAAAGTAATTTAAAGTTAAGCCAAAAAGGTTTTTATACTAAAATCTTAGAGTCCTTTTTAAAATGTATAAGTAGTATAGGGGAGACAAAGAGGTACATATGATAGGGATAGGAGATTCTCTCAATACTCACGTATTAATTTACTTCTATATGTTTTTATATTTTAAAATGTTTTAAATTCTTTGTAATTATTATTTTGAAATTGTATAGATGTATAAGTACCTCCGCGTAGGTGTAGGTGCTTAGTACCTAATTAAAAATTATCAATTTAAAAAGTCAAGAACGAGGATATTTTACAAATTGCGCAAATGTTTCCAAGTTCCGCAAGTCAATATTGAAAACAAGAATTTATTTATTAATTTTTGGGAAATCGACAGTTTACATTTAATCAGTTTGTACATAAGTATTATATAGCTAAAATAAAATCAATTATGGATTTCCTCCTTGTCACTTTACCTCTACTGAGACAGCATAATATGGAATAAGTTAATTAAATTTGTGAGAAAGGAATAAGAATTAAAAAAATTATATAAAACAAAATTTTATATAAAACGAAAAATTTACAAAACAAAACATTTATAGCCATGGAGAGAGGTTGAAGATATAAATCAAATCGTAATAGAGATATAAACAATAGAGACATAAACATTATTCACAAACTATCAGAGAAATATTATTTTATGGACCTCTTGTATTTGGTAAGTTTGCAACTGAAAATATCAACCTTGGAAAATACGCTATTGTAATTATTGAATAGTCTGTTCAGGCAAGAATTCTGCTTAGAGTTTGTTTTGCTTTGATCAACCTTGAACAGAACTAATTAATTAAAAACAAATCGGTACCTACCGACCTTGGAAAATATTGCATTTTTGTTTATAATCATAAAATCATACAAGGTGAACTTTTTATTGCTGCAAAATACTTATTATTGATATTATTTCTATTTTAAGGTATCAAAAGTTTTGGTTTGCTTCGATGAAAACTGTATGAGTTTGCAAAACCGTGAAGCTATTTCTTAAGTATGGGGGCAAATTATTTTAATTGTTGGGTATTTTTTTATCACCCTCCTCATTTAATTTTTCTACCACTAATAAAATGGAAAAACGAATAATATTACAACAGTATTTTTTCATTACATGAAAATTTGCGTAGAAGAACCATTTTTTTTTAACATGGTTATTGGCATTTATTTTATTTTTATTTTATTGGCATAATATAAGCTTTAAACCTTACCCATGTTTTTACGACTAGATTAAACAATTTTAAAAACGTAACTGTATAATATTTAAAAAAAAACACTTACTTTGTGTAAAACCACGAGCTTACTCACCACGAGTTAAACTCGTGGTTTTACAAAAAATCAGTGTTTTATTTATATTAAATGTGACAAAGTGATTGCTTTGTATAACAATAATGTATAAAATTTTCCCCGTTTGCATAAAATTTAAATAACAGTCGTTAGTGTAGCAAAGTCACATCTTTTGACACAATCCGTATCCAATGATTTAATAGATCAATTCACTACACCAAAACTTACATTCTGTACAAATGATATAAAAATAATGTATATGCTTGTAATTCAACAACTGGAATTCAATGATTTTTAAAAAGTTCTTAAATCGTTCATCTCTGCACACACCTTCATATATCCGCCTTCTTCCCTTGTCTCCATCTCATTTCATCTGTTTGTCCGGGCCGCGTGTTTGACAACACTATGTTGGCAGCTACCGTCAAAGCTGCGTCAAGAGTCTCATCCTCCCCCCGCCCTACCGCCCTGGACCACACAGAGTTTCCACAGGCTCACACTCTCACTCCTCCGTGCTTCTTGCTTCTTTCTTCTTGCTTCTTGCACTCGAACTGCAAGATCCATATCAAATCCACCGCCTTCACAATGCGACCAACGAATTTTTGAGCTTTTTTGATTATTTTTCTTGTTTTCTCGTTGCGGTGTGGATTTTGACGTGTTTGAATGCGGCAGAGGTCGGAAAACTTTTTAAAAAGAAAAATACTTCGTATTTTTTTAGTATGATGTTTAATATTCCTGAAGTTCTGTAACTTAACCAGAAATACAACTCCGATCATTTGTCACAACTTTTAAATTTAAACAAAATAAATTTTATTATTTTGAATAATAAAGTAATCTTTACGAGACAAGGTTTTTATGCATAGCACAAAGGATAACATATTATTTTTAAGCAATAATTATTAACCTGGAACAAACTTCGTTTTTATTTATTAATTTTCGGGATATCGACAGTTTTCAGTAATTTCAGTTTGTACATAAGTATTATATAGCGAAAATAAAACCAATTATGGATTTCCTCCTTGTGACTTTACCTCTACTGAGACAGCATAGTAAGGAATAATGAAATTAAGTTTGTAAGAAAGGAATATGAATTCAAAAATTTATACAAAAAAAAGATTATATAAAACTATTTATTTACAAAACAAAACATTTATCAAAACATTTATAGCCATGGAGAGAGGTTGTTGATATAAATCAAATCATAAAAGAAATATAAACAATAGAGACATAACATTATTCACAAACCATCACAGAAATATTATTTTATGGACCTCTTGCATTTGGTTAGTTCGCAACTGAAAATATCCACCTTGGATAATACGCTATTGTAATTATTGCATAGTCTGTTCTGGCATGTAGGTGTTTCAGGCTAATAATTATTTCTTAAAAATAAAATGAATTTTTTTAAATTTATTGTTCGCCAACAGCAATTATAGCTTTTGCCTATGCTTTTATTTCCTGTAAGTTTTTGAATTATTATTACCTCACTAGCGCAGACCCGTAAGAATCAATACCTACTTAAGATATTGTAGTTGTAGGTTTTATGAAGAAAGTATTTATTAAAAATATGTTTGTTTCAGGATCATTGGCTTTCAAATAAAGAAATTTAATTTTTAACTGTTAATAAATTTGAAAAATTAGGAAAAAAATGTGCAACCGCTAGTGAAAAGGATAGCCATTCAAAGAATATATAAAACGGGCCGCTAAAGTGTGTTAACCGTACCTACCTAGTTCAATAAAACCACGCACGTTGTCTCAGTAGCGTATCTTCACTATATTAATTCATCTAAGCGTCTATCAAGCATTTGAACAAAATAATAATTTATAAGTTTTAATTTTATTTATTTTAAACAAAAAATGTACAAAAGATACATTATAGGTGTCCTGGTGTATGGCGAGTGAAGTTTACATAATGAAAATTGCATAATATGCAAACAATAAGTGTTATTAAATTATACAATTCTGATTTACTTAGGTGATAATTTAATTTAGAAAAATGGTACTTACCTACTTTATCGCTTCTCTATGATGTTTAGAATAAGTGGTTCCAATTTTGAAAATTTTTAACTTACGCATTAGCAATATATCATTAAATCGCCGTAACCTTCAATCCACTCCACGTGAAGGTTTCTTCGTGCTGTCTTTACTCATCCACTCCACGTAAAGGTTTCTTCGTGCTGTCTTTACTCATCCACTCCACGTGATGGTTTTCTTCGTGCTGTCTTTACTTATCTCAGTCCCTCTTTTTTTTTATCCTTCGTATGTTTCGTCATTCTGCGTTATGTCAAACTTTTTACATTTTCCGAAAAATTTGTGTGTCACACGGATAAAATTTGCTAACACAAAGTATCGTTAATTTATTAAAAATCTGGTTAAATTATTCGTTTTCCTTTTAAAAACGGGACTGAACGCCTATTACAAATGAATTGAAAAATTTCATAACAAACCATCAGTAATATACGAATATGATATGAGGAAGTCGAAACACGTATTCTTAATAATTATAATATTTTATAATTTCGTCCATTATATTTATTAGGACAAGGCCACCTGCGTGAACACATGTTCAGATATATTCTAAATGATTAATGTTTTAGTAGGAAATTGGCATGCAGTCGAATTTTTAACAGTAGGTATATTGATTAAAAATATCCGAAAACATTTTTCTCCGTGCATTTTGGCATACTTACTATATTGGAAATGTATCTATCTTCTTTTATTTACTTCCTTCTTCATTCTTTTCTTTTCCGATTGTAGAACGCGGTTCCATGTTAACTCAAAACAGTGACAATTCAACACACTCTTAAAAAATTATATAAAGTCATTTGAAACGACGAAAAAATTTTTTTTTAACCTAACCTAACCTACTTAACCCAGTTAATAAAGTTTTTGTTTCATCACTTTCCATGACTAATATATAACTTTTTAAAGATGTGATGAATTATCATTTTGATGATTTATCCGGTCACGGATTGTAGGTTACTTTCAGTTTGATACTCCTTATCATATAAGTATGGTACCTATGCATTGTGAAAAAATCAGCAAGAGATCCTAAATCTGCCCTGACGGTTGAGATTTTTCACAATACATAAAAATCTCTTATCTTCGTAGGTTATTACCACAGTTTCCGTGCCTCTAACATCTGGTCCAGGGCCTGGTCTTGAGAACTCAGCTACCGTCAAAGAGGCGCAGCTTTCAAATCTGAAATGTAGGTAGCCGATGTTTGAACAACATTTGTTTTAGCTCCGTGCGCAAACAATGGCCGTCTGGACTGCATTTCAACAGCATCGGGTACTGCGACAATATTTAACGCTAATGACCATAAACACATGTCAACTAGACCCGAGCTTTCAACATCACCGAAAGCTTTTGTACTCTGGAACAAACGAGCTTTTATTGTTGATATTGTTGATGGTCAAATCATCACCTAGATTGATGTTAATGGACTGATGTTTGTGAATGAATTATGCTTCGACAGTTCATCAGTTAAAATGTATAATGAGTTTGATGTTTGAGTTCTGTTGTTTGACTAGTTTATGTAGCGAAGTAATAATTAATAGCGAAGTAACGCCAAGTGGTTCGCTACGTTTGGTGACTTAGCGGGCTCTTGCACTTCGATGGGAGGGAGGGTGGTCTTCATTTCTAAATAACTTGGCTGGATGGCGTGGAGGCGAATACCGCATCCCTAACCATCAAGAAATGAAGGGAAGCCACAGGAGTAAATGTGTTTCTGTGGGCGGGATGGTCTGAGTTCTTCAAAGTTTTTTTTCCGATGGTGAAAATGTTAGACTTCTGAACTACATTAGTTTTATTGTAAATACAGTCCGTTCACAGTGGGATACATTTTAGTAGGCATTCGCTAAAGGTATTATTTTCGCACTTCGTCATGATACATTATCAATGCACGTGCATAATTCTTGATGTAGAACCTATTGACAATGAAGGTACTTATGGTACTATTAGGACAGGTTATTTTACAGAATTTGAATAATTCATCAAATTTCAAAGTTCTGTGAAAGTTCAAGTCAAGTTATGTTATTATTTCAGTTTTGTGAAACAACTGGCCAATAATGATATATTAACAGAACTTGAAAAGAACCTTTGGAAAACTTGAAAATTAACATTGAAATTTGATGAATGGTTCAAATTCTGTGAATCAAACCGTCCATGTTATTTTTCTCACAAAAACCAGTTGATTTTACCGAAAACTTTTAGCCCCAGCTGAGTACTGGAATTAGCTAAAAAACAGCCAGCTTTTGATATCCAACACGAACAAGCCATTAAACTTCGTGACCAAATGATGAAATTTTACAGAGGACGAAGTACACTTTTTCTGCATTGCTGATTGAATCCATTATAAGCTTTGAAGCTAGAATTGTCCAAATAATGTATTAATTTTTGGTACTAACATCCTTCATACAAGAATATGTAGCTTAGAGTTGTTCGTGTAGCATATAACAATAAATGCTTGAATATTCATCGGACTTTCACCAAATAATTGTATTTCATTTTGAACATGTAAAGTTTTTTACCAATCTCCCTTCCTGTAACTTTTTGCGCCTTATCTAACGGATCTAAGTTTTGGCTCGTCCCCAGCTTAGTATGCCATATATGTACAATAATTGACTTGGCTTAATGCGTAATTGATTGGTTTAATTCTTTGTTAGAAACATCATCCCAAATTTCTGGATTCAAAGATACTAGATCGATCTCAATATTTTGACAGACGAACGGAATAGGAGGTTTGAATTTAGGAAAAAAAGATTTTTTTTGTTTGTTTATTTTTGCAAACTGCGTCTACAATATATTTACTTGTTCGGTATTCAAACTGATCTTTTTATAACCAATATGATGCGTGCATAATGAATCCTTCAACTATTTTACTTTTTGCTGTATTCAAACTGATCTTGTTATAACCAATATGATGCATGAATAATAATTAATCCTTTAACTATTTTACTTGTTCGTTATTCAAACCGATTTTGTTATAACCAATATGATGCATGAATAATTAATCCTTTAACTATTTTACTTGTTCGGTATTTAAACTGATCTTGTTATAACCAATATGATGCATGAATAATTAATCCTTTAACTATTTTACTTGTTCGTTATTCAAACTGATCTTGTTATAACCAATATGATGCATGAATAATAATTAATCTTTTAACTATTTTCATATCTGTTATCATAAATACGAGACTGGAATACTAAATCCATTGATCACAGGAAGCCAGGCCAGCGGCACTCGATACCTCAACAAATACAGACGCGACGGTTGGCAAATATCCACAAAGGTCGCTAATGCTACCAATATTTTCAGGGGCAACGTTTGTCTCTAATTCCAAAGTAAATAGCAACTACAATGGGTTATTAGTAGCTACTAAATCGTCTGCATAAAAGCGGATCAAATTTAATAGCCAGATTTTAAATGATCAGTGCCGTTATTTTGCACAATAAAGATTAATTTTTAATTTTGCAAATCAATTTAATTTTATGCTATTAGAGCAATAACTGTACATGGGTACCTATCGTGGAGGAATTTGTTTTAGTTTTATTTTAATATTTGTGTATATTTTAACTTATTTAATTATAAAATGGGAGCATAAGCTCGGGTAAGCTCCTAGTGAGGCCTACAATACCAAATAATGTTTTTTTTAAATACTAAATTAATAGGTATCAATAAAAAAAATAGAAAATTTTTACTGTATTTTGTTCGATTACCTATAGCTTTTTTATATGACACATCACAAGAGAGCCCCTGTATGTACAATTTAAAGACAGGGGAACTTTGTCGCGACCCGGTTGGGCAGCGTTTTAAGATGGAATAAGGTAGGGGCTGTTGGAAGGGATTTATTAATGCAGGTCTTGAAGAGGCCCGGATTATAAGAAGTTGAAAAAACGGTTATTTGTTTTGAAATTTTTGTTGCCTACGTTTTTTTTAATACGACAGATAGGTACAGATATTTGAAACTAAATAAAAATTAGCAGTTTTATTTATTTATTTTTTATTTGTGTAATTTGTTTAATTTTGTAGTTACCTACGTTTCTACTCTTAAAAGTAATTGCGGAAATCACACAATCACACAGATTAATTTCAATCACACAGATTAATTTCAATCACGCATATTAATTTCTATCACACAGATTAATCTCATCGATGGTGATGATTCAGTGGGATTAATAAATCTTTAAATGCTCCCTTAAAGCGCAGTAGTAGGAACAAATAACGGCCGGGCCGAGCCCTTGTCCATTTTGTAAATATTAAATATTTGCCCCCTCTGGTCTTACTATAAACAGTGGCCCCCCACGTACCATCTACCCTTTACATTAGATTATTTAACTGTACGGGATAAGCCTAAAATATTACATGCTCATAAATTACATTCAGTCTACTTTAAATTTCGCGATTTATCCTTATCTTTGATTTATATAATAAACAACAAAAAATATAATATGTAAGCATACGGAGTTGTATGAAATCTAATTTAACGTTTTTTTTACCCCAAAGTAGTCTCAAGATATAGTAAGCCACTACACAAGCAAGAATCTCTTTTAAATGATTCTTCTTTACCTAACAACATTAGTAGATATTATTCCAAAATTAAGTTAATTTTTTTGAAAGAAAGACAAACATTCCCGGTTACGAATAACCTGACAATATTTGAAAATCTCCGTAAGTGGAAAATGTTGCTTTTGTTGTGATAGAGGACTTAGCAAGCCGAGGAATTGAACACACTAAGCCTGGGTGGGACCCAAACGCGATGTAAACTCAGCCAACGACCGGTCAAATTAATAACATATATATTCGTGCAGTTTGCTGAGAAGGGGAAAAAATCTACTGCACTTATTATTTTATGTATATTTTTTCCATTAAACAGAAAAAACATTATCTTTTTCTAACATATTCGTCAATAGTTAAATCTATTTAGCTTTGCCACGCAGTGCGCGTCTAGCGTATGCGATCGAATATAGACATTTTGGATATTTTTTAATAGCACGTCAATACATTTTCTCCTTATAACTGAGTCCTGAGATAAATGCTTAGGTAGATACAAGTAGGTACATGCTTCGGCTTGCTTCTCATGATTCCATCGAACATGATCATCATAGTTCACTCCCTCCAAACACGACGTCTAATTTTTGATCACATCTCATTGTTTAAAATCCTAAATAATGGTCTGGACTCACCAGAACTTACCAATTTAATAAATCTTCATATTCCGTCTAGATCAACCCGACAATCTGATTTATTTTATCTACCTTCGTGTAGAACAAACATTCGAAAAAATTCCCCAATTCCTCGTATATGTGCACAGTATAAAACAAAATTTTACAGCTTTGACATTTTTGGTAATAACCTAAAGAAATATCGATGAAGTAATGTGTACGATCGATTATTAATATGAGAGTATGGAATGTATCGGGAGCATCTCCTATCCTCTTCCTATTTTCCTGTTCCTTTAACACCAAATTAATTTTAAGATATTAAAACTTCATTTCCAATGAACTTTAACATAAGAAACTTCTGCGGCTTGACTTCAGTTAACTTGTATATTTATATCTATCATTGTAGCTGTTTGTTTCTTACATAATAAAATAAATAAATAGTAAACCAAATCATATATCCCATGAAGAAACATATCCATGATGATTATTTCATCGTCTCGTGGTGCCTGTAGGTACCCGACTGTGGATCACCTGCTAATGGATAAACTCATTGAATTACTGGCGAGTGTTTATCCTGCACTTCGGGTCACTTACACTCGGCTGTCCACCGTCCAGCATCCATTAGGTACTCTGTAGGTAGCCATTGCTCGCTCTCAGGTAAGTAAACGCCACTCGCCTGTAAGCAGCAGTAAGTAGCCTAACTACTAGGCAGTAGGTAGTTGGCAGTTGGTTTCTGCATCTCTCTGCAGTGGCCAGTAGGTAGGCCTGTAAGCGGTGGCCAGGGGCCTAGCCACTAGGTTGTAGGCAGTAGTTGGTTTCTGCATCTCTCTTCAGTGGTCAGTAGGTACTCTGTGCCTATCGCTCGGCCTCAGATAAATACCAGCAACTAGCTTGTGAGCGGTGGCCAGTGGCCTAGCCACTAGGAAGTAGGTGGTTGGTTTCTGCATCTATCTGCAGTGGCCATTAGGTACTCGGTGCCTATCCCTTGGCCTCAGCTAAATACCAGCCACTAGCCTGTGAGCGGTGACCAGTGGGCAATAGGTAGTTGTTTTCTGCATCTATCTGCAGTGGCCAGTAGGTACTCGGTGTCACTCACTGCCGAGTAAGTACCCGCCAGGTCGTAGCCGCTGGACAGCAGGCATTGTAGGCAGTAGTTTCCAACCTATATCTATTGGTCTGTAAGCATAGAATAAAGAAGATAACTAAAAGTTCCTTCCATACGAATTTGAACGAAAACAAACGTTCCATTGACTCCATTGACTCCAATAGCCCAACGCTCTGTTTCACTTACAACTTGCCACATAAATGTGTTCCTAAAAATATCGAGCGTTTACGATAAAACGCAAAAATTCGCTTTAAAACAATTCACCACTTCTATAAACCTACTCGTATCTGCATGCTTGGGGCGTCGATATCTTTGTGTAATATTATTAATACGTTTTTACGACGGGCGTAATGTGTAGAAAGCTGAACGAAGCCAATAATTGTGCCGCGGTTCAGCTGAGGTCTCGGGAGACTGTGATAGCTCGGTGACCCAATCATCCGACCCCTGATCCCTGACCTCCAGGGGCGGAACAAGCATTATTTAATTATTTTAAATCATGTGTTAGTGCTTACATGTATAGATATTTAAACTTTTTTCTTCACTCTTTGTTAATCTTACACGGAGAAAAATGAGTATTGCTGAAATTAAGACCTTGTTAGCAACGTGATGACAGGCCATATCTTCAAACCATTAGGAAATTCAGAATAAATCGGAACATGTGTTCATGCAGTTGCTTTTACCCCAATTAAAATAATAACGATATTTTTTACTATTATTTTACTGATAGTTTGTTAGGAAACCTGTTAATTGCAGTCCTTCCATTTTCAACCTTCAACATTCTTATTTAATTTTAAAATATACTTACATAGAAATATAACTATATAAATGTTATTTAATTGAGGATTACAAAAGTTAAAGATGTATGTATTCTTAGCGTGTCTTACATGACAACGAATATAGGTAATAGACTTAAGAATCGCTTGGCAAACGAAGTCTGGAAACGCTCAATTCTACCTAAAAAGTGGTTTTTATTTATTTACTGCATAATATTATAAGAAAGAAAAATTGTTTTTCCAGGCAAACTATTACAGATAATCTTAGCCATAATATTGGATTTTTTATAGTTGTTTCTTATACGGGTTCATACATTTCTAATAAAAAAATAGATTTTTTATAAGTGTATGCTTATATTTTTTATTAAGTATTTAAAATTTTAATAAAAATAGCGATTTCACATTAAACAAATGTAATTATATTGTATATCGCACATATAGTATCCACCTAGTAAGCGTACCTGCGTGAAGTGAAAGAACAAAGAACAACTGCTCTAAAGAAGTGTTAAGTTATTATTATTATTACAAATTGGACTGACATACAGAAACTATTTTTTTGATGATAAAGTAATGTCATATAAACATAGTAACATATAAGTCAAAATATTTCACCAAAAAATGTAGATTTAATATGTCTCGACGCCATTTAGTGGGAAATTCAGCACTAACAAAGCCTTTCCTACAAAATTAAAGTTGGTTGTTAAATAACCACTCTATTACATGTAATTTTAAAAAAATAGTGCGTTGTCTTGTACCTAATTTGCAGATTTTATGTTATATTATTTTATGACAAATGGCACGACGTCGTGTAATCTACTTTAAAATAAATTTATTTTCATATTATGACACCCAATATCACGATGTCATTCATATACCTGCACAGTGTGTAAGAACGAATTGCATGCTTTAATGTTAAATTAAGAACAAATTACACGATGACATGAATTAATTTTAATTACATCAAATGAAACGATGTTATATAATTTTATGAGAAATGAAAGACAATATTTATATATAACTTTCATATCAAATGGAAAGATATTATATAATTTTAAAACATGGAGTAAGATTTGATGAAGGTAATTTAATTTTGGTTTAAATGACACGATTTAAATGCTTTAACAAAATAAAATTTAAAAAATGAAGGTACCGGTGCGCCCCTTTGCACCCGACTCCGCTGTGCGTCACTGGAGCCATCAATCTGCTCCCAGATAAGACGTATGTAAAATATACCACATTGTTTCAACAATTCTTGGTTCATTTCAATCATTTACTCAATAAAAATATATTATAATAAATTAACCATTCCTCTTATAGATAACATTTTTAATTCAGTGTTTTAAAAGCAGTATACCAAAAACTAATAATCATACTGTTTCCAAAGGGGTTGGCAGAGAGAAAAAACAGCCACAAAACTCTGTCTTGACATATTATGCTTCTTGCTTCATTCGCTTTCTTCCCATATTTTTTGCATTAGTACCTGTAAGTATACTAATTACGATTACCTTCATTCACGCAAGCGTGTAGCTATGGCATTCTCATTGGGGGTTGAACAGACTCGAAAAGGGGGGGGGGGGGGTACGATCCTGAGGGAAAGGGAGAAAAAGGTTGGGGTCGTAAAAATTATTAGATTTTATATTTATAGTTGATTGGGACCTATATTTTTTTGTGTGACACAACTTCTCTCAACCGTCCGGATCCAGTGAGACTATGGCATCCTCTATTAGGATATTTTATGAGGCTGAAGGTAGTAGAGGAGGGGAAGTAGATGGGGAAGAGGAAGGTGGGAAAGTACCTGACTATTCCGATCTGGTTACCAAACACGGCCAAAGCCATTTCATGCAACGTTTCAATTCTGAATGGTGCTCTTACACCAGGACAATACAAAGAGTATCTTGCACTATTTACAAGAACTTATTATTTACATCACGTTGATAAAATAGATGGTGCAAATAATGCTTTTCCAGGAATGTAATCTGCGAGTACTGATCTCTTTTTTCCTACTCAATACTGATACTGATGGGAGGGGGGTGGGGGGTGGGGGCGTTGAACCCCCTTCTTTAAAACTGATACCTGATTAACCCGACAATTTTTTTAAAATTCTTTTTCCCTACTACTTTCACTATAGTGGAAAATGTTGCTTGTGCAATGTGATGGAGGACTTGAACCCGAGAATCCAACCATTTTCTTACTCAGCTACTAACCGGCTGTGATTACATTACTTAAGTGTGTTTATGATACACTTGGTCGTGCCATATCTACCTCGGCCTATTTTCCATTTTTATAAAAAAAATCGTCAAATACATTATATGCATATTATGATACAAGTTATTGGCTTCTTCTACTTCTGTTTGTACGTACAGCCAATGTTTTTTTTCTTATACAGGTGTAACAAAACCTCCAAGAGAATTAACTTACAATTTCTACATGTCACATTAAACTTAAATAAAATACTTTTTATGGTTGATATGTAATATTGACTCAATTTTTTTTTGATATATCATCATGGACCGCTGTACCTATGATTCAAAATATTGTCCTTGATCAAAATACTGTCTTTGATAAAATACTGTCCTTGGTCAAAATATTGTCTTAGATCAAAGTGCTATCCTTGAACAAAATATTGCCCTTGATCAAAGTATTGTTCTTGATCAAATTATTGTATTGAACAAAATATTGTCCTTGATTAAAGTACTGTCCTTAAACAAAATATTGTCCTTGATCAAAGTAATGTTCTTGATCAAAATATTGTCCTTGATAAAAATATTTTCTTTGAACAAAATATTGTTCCTTAATAGAGTAATTTTCTTGATCAAAATATTTAATTTGATCAAAATATTGTCCTTAATAGAGTAATGTTCTTGATCAAAATATTTAATTTGATCAAAATATTGTCCTTGATCAAATTATTGTCCTTGAACAAAATATTGTCCTTGATAAAAATATTGTGCTTGATCCAAATATTGTCCTTGATCAATATATTATGCATATATAGTTTTAGCGGGCTTAAAAATTTTTTTGATTAACTCATTGAACAGATACCTTCCTAAATCATATTGTTTCTCAAACCTCCAGAAAAATAATTAAACTTTTAACTATCTTTAATGTTTAAATTTTTCTTTTATCCTACTTCTCCCAATTTGTTTTTTCTTCATAAATGTAATAAGCAAATATAATTCTCATTCTACAAATAACCTGAAAATATTTTAATTCCTCCTGAGTACAGGAAAATGTTGTTTGCGCAATGATGGGAACCCGTCGCATTTATTCACCCAGCTGATCCTTTCGAAAGCACAACAATTCAAAATGAATTGCCAATGAAATGATACCAGGTATTGAATGAAACTGCAATGAAATGATACTAGGTATTGAATGAAACTGAAATGAAATGATACTAGGTATTGAATGAAACTGAAATGAAATGATACTAGGTATTGAATGAAACTGAAATGAAATGAAACTAGGTATTGAATGAAACTGAAATGAAATGATACTAGGTATTGAATGAAACTGAAATGAAATGATACTAGGTATTGAATGAAACTGAAATGAAATGATACTAGGTATTGAATGAAACTGAAATGAAATGATACTAGGTATTGAATGAAACTGAAATGAAATGATAATAGGTATTGAATGAAACTGCAATGAAATGATACTAGGTATTGAATGAAACTGCAATGAAATGATACTAGGTATTGAATGAAACTGAAATGAAATGAAAACTGCTAATTCAATGTCGCCAAATAATTATAAAGTGAAGCAAGTTATTACATATTATAGATAATTACTGTCGTAACTCACCACAAATTGTAGATAATAATTGCGTCAATTACTATCAATATTCAACAAGCTACTTTAATGGGCAATAAACTGATATCTACTAGGAACGCTGTCTGCAGATGATGATGATGATGATGATGTTTTGTTGACGATATTTACAGTATCGCCACATAACAATGACATGCGTTGCGAATTTATAAATCAACAAAACAACTTGTCTCAGGGTTGACTCATCGTACAAATGTATCATCCCAATAAATATCATTAGGTGATAAAACAAATCTGCTCATATTTCATATTCGTTTCTTTGTACAGCAAAATTAATTGATTTTCCACTTAAAGTGAGATTTACACTGTAGGCACTCACCGGGTAAATTCTTTTCACCATAAAAAATTGACCCCACCACCGTGAACGAATGGCTGAAATTCGCGACTCATGGTATAAGCAAATAAAAGTGTTTAATTTAATAATTATATGTGTGTTATTTCGCATATGATGTGTGTTATTTCGCATAGAATAATTATATGTGTGTTATTTCGTATAGAATAATTATTTGTGTGTTATTTCGAATCAAATAATTAGATGTGTATTATTCCGCATAAAATAATTATATGTGTGTTATTTCGCTTAAAATTAAAATATTAAAATACATTTTTTAAATTAACTTATTTTCGATAGAATGATATTCGGTGTAGTATAGCCATAATAAAACCAATTAACGATATCCTCCTTGTGACTGTACCTGAAATAAGACAACATTATAAAATATAAAAAACAAGAGAGGATATAACATTAATTAAGTTCAATTATGTGACCGTAAATATGTATATTTCTCGATAAGATAAATAGAAAAAAATAACTATATTAAATAATTTTGTTCTATTTTGCATATATTTTAATCATACTTTTAATATATATTTTTTTCAATCAGTTTAATCTTTATTTTTATTTCTAGAATGGTAACTATAGTAAAATGTATTTTTTTTTATTTTTTGTTTTACCATGACATGTCCTTTTCCCTTATGTATTATTTGTACTGCAAAATATTATTCTGTTATTCTCACATAAATACGGACATGAGCTAAGTATGGTAGTTGAGATAATCACTAAAATTTTAATCTTTTAAAATTTATAAAAAAATAAAAATAAATTATCTAAAATGTCTACAAAAACGCAACCATGATGATAATAATTCAGAACAATACATACAATGGTCACGTCTTGTTATTTATTGGTATAAGAAGATAGGATATACATAAAACAAATTCGAGTCATAACAAAATTATAAATATAAACAACAGAAAAGTTACTTACTCACATCTTAGAGAAATACTATTTTATGAACTGTTTACATTTATTGAAAATGTCCACTTTTGTTATTATGTTATTGTAATTATTACACAGTCTGTTAAAGCTCGAATTGTGTTAATAGTTTTTTTCGCATTAATCTACTTTGAACAAGACAGAAGAGCGTGTGAAGCGCGCAGGTACATTAAATTTCATTTTATTTAGCAACTCTGGGCATTGAATATTATTTTTAACTAATCTATACATCTACGTAATGACTTCGTATACTCAATGAATCAATTTTAAAGTACGAAGCTATATCTGCATAGTTATTGGATATTCCAAATGAACTGTACAAAATTTGTTGTTAAAAAAAGCATTTTTTTATAACAGCTCCACGGTGGGTGCTAATCTGCAGTAGATTTTTCTATCATACATACTCTTCTATTATTCCGACTCTTGATATGGCCCGACTTAAGTATCTTATTCACTTGGTTGTGCCATGTCTTGCTCGGGCGTCCCCGACTTCTGTTTTATAGTTTTTTCGCATATTAAAATGAAAGGAGAGAGTGAGTTCGCAACAAAAACTTTTTTTTAAGTATGTTGTTATCTCAATGTATTAAAGCAAATTTAAAATATCAACTGTATGTAACATAGTGTCCAGGACTAACCCAGTTTTACTCTATTTACTTACATCAGCTGTACAATGCCATACAATCATATCCTTGTTTTTAAAACCTCAATACGTACCAAAATTTGGTTTATAAATACCACTGAAGACGTAGTAATTTAACTGTATGTAATTTTTTGTTTTATTTTAATTTCTCCTCTGAAAAGATAATAAATATCTTAATTTTTCGTTAAAATCTTTAATTATAGAAATTCGATCATGCTATATAATATATTACCATAATACCCAAGCACAGGATTGCCTTTTGTGAGATTTTTTTTGTTGGAAGCTTTCAACAAAAAATTGTAAATATTTAAAAAAAAAACAGTTAAAATAACTATAAAATAGCAACAATTTTAACTTACATAATGATGATTATATATATATATATTCTAGTGAGGTCAAAGAGTATCTAGAATCTAAAAGATTTTTTGTGTTAAGAATTGGCCTTTTCCGTGGTATTAATATTAATAATAATACTTTCATTTGTACTTTGAACAGCGATCTTGAGGAGATTAACATTGAGTCTGTGACTTGATCAGGATCTCAAATGGCGGGAATACATTTACGAGCCAAGCCTCGAATCATGGGAAAAGAACGAAGCAACAGCAAATGGTGCAAAATACCGCTTGCAGTTGCTTTGTTCTTTTCACATAATTCGAGGCTTGGGTGGCGTTTTGGCTCGCAAATGTATACGCAGCATTAGACCTCGTTGGTAAGGACGACACCTACCAGAATCCGGTCTTGAGCCTATGACTGGCTCGGGATCTCTACTGGTTCAAGGCCGCGCACCTGCTTTTATAGGCCGCTCACGATACATCCTTCGGTAAGCAGAGGAAGTGCGGACCTCTGAATTATAGGAAAATTGTGACGAACCAGAGATTTACGCTGGCCTCCGTATTGTAGAAAAAAGATGCCGTCTTAGGTAGGAGCGAGTAGTATGCGAGCCTGTACGGTTTCGACTCGGTACAATATTACTTATTTCGAACACTTTTCGGAGTGGTGGAAGTTTTCGGTATCATCCTGCTGAAAGATGACCATTCAGAGTTAACAAGTTACTTTAAATGGCTTTACCGACCAGATCCGAATTTCCATGTACTGATCAATCTTCTCATCTCCTTTCCCTGCCCCATCCATCCAGCCTCACAAAATACCCCGATTAGGGAAGCCATGTTCCCGCTGGATCCGGGAAGACGGGAAGCCGGGACCCTTTATGCGCACTGATCTCATTTATTCTGTATATTTCCGTAACAGAACTCCACTGTGTTCTGCAAACTATGTTTAATTTTACAATTAGATAGGTATAATCAACTAAAATCTAATCTAAAACGAGTGAATGAACATACATATAACATGAACAATGAACATAGGTACCATAATTTAAAGGTATTGATGTATTTCAGTGCGCTGAGAATATTGTCTTAGTCACGTGGCACAACACACGTGTTTACCTCTGGCAGAAGTCAGCCCCGGTTTCAATGATTAGCATTCACCTTTTGGTGTATTTTACATTTTGACCCAGACGTCAAATTTTCTACATGTTACTACATTATTTAAGTTGTTAATTGCATATATATGTTGGATTCTAATGCTTTTCAATACGGTGGTTTGGTAAAACCTTTTAAACTACAAAATAAAAATTACAGAGAACATAAAAAGAAATATTTATAATTAAATAAAACTAATAAAACAAAATAAATTTAATAAAGGAATGCGATTTTTATTTTTTTATTATAAAGCATTTATATTAATAGAATTTGAATAGTAACAACAACAAAATACTTACGTAAATTTGCCACGAGGCAGCTTATCTGCAGGTTCTGCGATTTTTCGTTAATTTAATAAACATAACACGAACATTTTGTTGGTAAATTTAGTTCAATTTAATTTCACGACAATGTCTATCTGTAATAAACTGGTATCTTATTCAGATTGTAGCTGCTTCCTTCGTCGTGTTTCCACTATTCCTTCCCTGGATTATCATTTCAGTTAATTTTGTAAAAATCCAAATTCAAGCACACTTGGGGAAATGATTCTTTTTTTATTCTTCTGAGAATCAGTTTGGAGAATCAGAATTTTTGTATCTCGATTTCAAATAAAACAACAGTCCTTTAATTTATTATCTGAGTCAATGGCAATGACGTATATAGTGAAATTAATGTAACAGTATTTGTATATATCTACAGTTTTTTGCATACTTTCATCGTGTAAGATTTTTTTTTTCTATTGCGCAATAACATATCTTATTTTCCTTTGTTTTTATTTCCTAAGTTAGTACGCTTTATTTATGTAGGTGACCGAATAACTCATCAAAATGACAATTCAGCACACTTTTAAATAGTGATATTAAGTCATGAAAAGTGTTGAAACAAAAACTAGGTTAGGTTTATATGTTAGTTTTTTTCATCCCTTTTAAGAACTCTATTTCACTTTTTAAACGTGTGTTGAATTGCCATTGTGTTGAATTATCGTAGAACCCTTTATTTACCTTCATTCCTTCATTCAGCTCGAAATATCTATATTTGTAAATTATTAAAATATTTTTTTAATTAAATAATATAAAAATGAAGTAGAACAAGACACAGAAAAATAAAAAGATAATTTTGGCATCTACCTTTTTAAATGGAAACAAAGTTTCTAATGAAATTGATTTGTAACCTAGATTGAGTCTCCGACAAACATATCCGATTATTATTTATATGGGATACCTTCACTTTTTTAAAAGTCTAAATAGGGAGAAAATAAAATAAATTCATAACCTCGTCTGCGATGTAAACAATATAGAAATATGTTACTTACGCGATCTGCATGATATAACTATACAGCAAACCTTGAAATAATAAAATTAAATTAGTAATTTCGTCTAAAGATTTTATTTCAACATTTTTGATTTATTCATCTGAAATCTTATCTCGACGTACTCGGCACTAGTAGAAAGCATTAATTTACAATCGCAATCTCAAAAATACGTGACCTTTTATCTTTCTTTCAAGGTTGACCATGACGCTTGCGGCACATATTCTAACATCATCAATTAATAAAATAAAACAGTCTTAATTAGGTATTTATTGATTTGATCAATTAATTGGCATCTCGCGAGGGTGTGTGGAAGTTCAAAAAAGAATAAATAGACTTATTATTTAAATTTAAATTTACGAATATTTTGCGCGGTTTTATTTCGATTACCGTTTAATAATGACTAGCCATTTAATAAATAAAGATTCGAAATTTTAAAATTGGAAATTCATATGTCATAATTTCTATCACCTAAGAAATTCTAAAAATATAGTACTATAGGATTTGTATGTCTTATACTGATTTATAAATGTGGAAATTCTAACTATACAATTGTAAATGTTCTCCAAAATGCCCTGAAAAGAATCTCAGACTTGTGATGTCCCGAAAGAAACCATTCATCTGTTCTGAATGCAATTACCTACCTACTAATGTTATCCAAATTGACCTGGTAATAAATTACATCTTTGCGATTCTTTCAAGGATAATGAAACCATCTTGTTGTCACTTCGAATGCAATCAACAATGTTCCCAAAATTTGTTTTGACAGCATCGCCATTCCATCGTAAGAATATTATGTACTAAATACACAATTTGGCTGTCCTGAAACGGGAATCCTTCCCAGTTGGACAGACAAAGGTTCATTTTGTTTTGTATTGTATGTAATTTAAATATATATAAAATAAACTTACAGATATTAATTAACAAAAATATTTGTGAAATGATGTGTGTTTGGTCTTTAAATTGAGAAGATGCAAAGTTCCTACCGGGATGTCATGTATCCAGTTCCTACATATCATCGATCGTCACCTTGCTGGAAAAAAATGAAATTTGGAACAATGGCAAGAGCACGGAGCAAATTCTAGTCCTTTTTTTGAAAACTGAAGAGAGATTGAACTACTGGAAGCAAGGTATTGGTGTTTTACGTCCACATAATCACATTGAAATGTGAAAAGAAGGAAAGTGACTATCTTGGAAGTGCTTAATATCGTTTAAGAACTCATTCGTTTTGCTTTGGCGATAATTACCTCGAGGAATCGCGGTGGAACTCAATATATTGTGATTGTGTTATGTAAATACAGTCAATTTTCATGTTTATCTGAAGCTGTAATTCTTAAGTAGTTTTAAATGCAACAGTGTGATTTGTCTGATATTGGAAGGAATAAATTAGGCGTTTTATTGCAACTCAAATATGCCCAACACTCTGGATTGTACCTTCTTAAACACTGTGTAATATGCAATAATCCACCACGATCTTCCAAATCATTCAGTTTTGGATTTTTTTCTTTATTTAACCTAGATGCTGGATGATTACATCGATAATTTATTATTATTTACTAAAAATCAGACTAGTTCGCAACAAATCGAGACATGAGTGACACCTACAGTTGCAGAAATATTGAAATTTAAAAATATTTTTAAACTTCATTAATTCGTTTTTACAACAAGTCCACAGCTGATGACTTTTTTATTTTGCCTTATCAATTCTCTAAAATAAAATTTAAATCTTAACGACATATGTGACGAAGTCGTGTAAAAACAATATTAGTAATGGACAAACCTACGGCCGACTTTGCCCTGGCGGGCCTATAAAATCGATCGTTCCGTGGGGTTTATTTTAATTATTTCTTATGAACGTATTACTAAATTCAAAATTTTTCTATATGGATCCTTCGGAAAGTTACTAATTCATCGTCTCCAAAAATTAAAACTGGTGCTTACAGCTAATTTTACAGTTGAAAATTTTTTATAAAAAATATTTTAATCGTTAAGTTCTATTTTCATGTAAATACATCTTAAATGTAAATAACTTACATCCGTAGGGATGCCTCTAGAAACATTTGAGATTTTAGTAATACGTTAATCAGAAAAAATCAAATGTAAGCGTAGAGCCCACCCCCATTATTAGAGTCTTATTTGAAGATGTTGAATATGGACGGCCTGCGTGGTTGAGGGGTAAGGCTCTCGACTAGCAAGCTGCAGGTCGCGAGGTCAAATCCCGGCGTGCGCAAGTAAACTTTATGTGATTAATTTGTGGTATTTCACAATTTAATCTTTAAAATAATATATTATAGCATGTTTTCCTCACGTTCTGGAGTGGAAGACACATTCAGTATCGTCTTGGTGTAAGACCACCATTCATAAATGAGACATCACTTGAAATGGCTTTGGACGTCTTTGGTGACCAGATCTGAATAGCCAGTTACTTCCTCACCTTCCTCTTCCCCTAAATATCCTCAAACTATAGGAAGATCACAGCTGTTCTAAATGTTGCCAAATAATTATTTCCACCAAGTGAAAGGCTATCAACGATTCGACATGTAGGTAGCTGCTTGTGGCAATAAATATATTAATCGTCAGTCACTGTATTTGAACCTTTGACACGCACCTAAAAATAGAAATTCCGCTTTTAAAATAGGTAAGTTTTTCTTGAGTTATGGCTCCTTATTGACAATAATCCTGTCCAAGAATCCAGACCCTTAGGAATGCCATGGTTGATGTATTGCTGGGTTGGCAACGTTTTCACGCTTCCTTCAGGAAGTCAAGGGGTGTCAAAGGTTGGAACCCCTCGATCTAGGTGCAGAGGACAAATGCCACCTCAGCTGTCACGGACATTCATTAATGACAATTAAACCTAATTTATAGCATTTCTCCTCCATATTTCTGTCAGGCGCGTGCTATAAATAAACGTTAAATTCATTCAGCGACTCGGTATATAGGCAACCTAATCTAACCTAACCTAACCTACCTTACAAGAAATATTTATAAGTTATATATGTAGTAACTAGTAAGGATCAGTAGTTCTGTGAACAGTAGATCTTGAGTAACGCTCATGTGAACTCTGGCGGATTAAATAGATACTATCCAATACGGTTACCATACGGAGAAAAGTTACTGATGTAAAATACTGTTGATTTATTAAACATCTAGTCAAATTATTTGTTTTCCTGTTAAAAAGGGGACTAAAGGCCTTTAACGAATGAATTGACAGATTTCATAACAAACTATCAGTAAAGCACAAATATTTTATGAGGAAGTCGGATGGTCTTAAAAATTATTATGTTTTCGCATTTCGTCCATTATATTTTTTAGAATAAGGCCACGTGTTCAGATATATTCTAAATGACTAATATTTTACTAGGAAATGGGCATGCAGTCATATTTTGAACAATATTTTGATAAATCATCCGTACTCTTTTTTCACCGTGCATCTTGACTTCACTGACGGGATACGGAACATACAAACTAATGTGGAGAGAGACGAAATGCAAAGTGTTCAAGTTAAAACAGTTCCCTTTGGGGGAATCGCATATACGTACATCGTTTAGCTCTTTCTTATACACTATTAGTTTATTGCGTAAGAAAGATGTACAGCATTATTATGATGACTATAAAAATGATTATAAATATGATTAAAAATGGAAGAACCTGCAGACAAGCTCCTTTGTGTGGTAACTTTTTATTTATTATTATTAAATTTCTTGTAATATTGTTTTGTAGTATGTTTTGTTTGTGCGGTCACCGTTGCCGTAGGAATTATAAAGGGGACCATTTACAGCCACCTCACAGTCTGACAGTTATTAAAGGTATAAAAAATCATGCAAATCGTTTAAATTGATTTATTTGGCAACACCAATATGGCTTCCATGAAAAAGGGTTGTAAGTCTTAAAAAGCCTTATGGTCCAGATGCATATTTTTAACATTGTGTATAAATGGTATTCAGAAATTTTATTAGTGGTGCTTACCGAAAGGAAAAAAACGATTATAAATAATATTTTTTTAAATAATAAATTTCTTCAAAAACCATAAAATATTTTTTTAAATCTTTTTCGGAATGAAATAAAAAGGCTTTTAATAAATCAACTGATTGCTATATTCATATTTCTGAACATTTGGATTGGAGAAAGTTTGCTAACAGTACTAAATTCTGAAAGGACTGATTCCAATTTGAAACGTGCGCTTAGAAATTATATAAAAAAAACTACAAATATTTTTAAGTGGATGTCAAATATGTCATAAAAAACAGAGATTTTTCTTCGTTTTCTTTTAATTACATAATTTAAAAGAAATAAATTAATATTGACAATCAATAAATTCCTCTTTTGACGATAAATTTTTTAACCCCTTGGGCAATTTTGGGAGATTTTCTTCACGGGCAAGAAAAAAACGTAGAGTATTTTTGGGAGAAATATATATCCCAGCATGACACGGTCTCATAATTTTTTTATTATTATTTATTGAGTTAGTGTACACAACATTTGAATGTAAACTAATATAAACAAGATAATATTTAATTTTGTGACCTTAAATATTTTTTTAATTAACATAACATTTCTTTTTAAATACATTAATTCTTCAGACTTTCAGGCATTTCATCTTACATCTTTAGTCCTTTGTACATTAGGCAGTTCTGTGAATTTGATTTCTTCATATGTGGCAATCTAATTCTATTAACATTTCTGGTTTCGTTATTATGAACATCTCTATTAAAAACAATTTCATCCTGAAAACTATTTTGGCATTTGGTTGTTCATGACTTTATGCACAAACATTAAATTTATTTATAACTTTAAAACAACACATTAAATAACAGTCTCTTTTTTTATTGGAATCCAATTTAGCTTCTCTCTCATTTGATTAATGCTTACGTATTTGCTTTTTTATACATTTTACATTGTATACATCGCATAGCTCTATTCTGTAGAGCATCTAGTTTGTTCAAATTTCTTTCATTGGCCAAATATAACATAGTAGAGCAATAATCTAAATGTGGAGCAACTATAGTTTTATAAATGAGCTCTGTAGAGTTGGCTGCTCTATGCTTTCTCATTTTGTATTATGGTGAGAAATATGATTTAAGCAGAGAATACCGCGCTTTCAGTTTGAATTAAATTCCCATAAGAAATGTTCCTTCCGAAACAATTTCAATAATTCTATAAAATAACATTATATACCATTTGAAAAGTATTTGTAATGATTTGCAAATTTTTAAATTAATATTTTTGTATTAAAGCATAAAAGTGAAGTGAGTGTAGCTTTTGTAATACATTTGTCTAATTTAATATGTTTTCTAGTTTCGTGTAGAGTAGTAATTACAGTTTCAGGAAAAAAAATCATTTATAAGCGACTTAAAAATTTTAATATTTTTAATTGCATAAATCAATTTGTAATACTAAAATCTGAAAGAGTTTTTCATTAGTTTTCAAGAACAGTATTTTATTTTATAGCGTATTTATCTGTAATGAAATGTGAAAATATATACTTTCCGCGGAATCATCGGAACATTGCAAAATGTTCCGATGATTTCGCGGAACATTTCATTACAGATAAATACTGTAAAATAAAATAAAATACTGTTCTTGAAATGTTCCGCGAAATCATCGGAACATTTTTGCAAAATGTCAGGCTTTAGGGATTAAATCTGTTCAAACGTGTAAAGTTAGTAAAGCAAGTGATTTAAAAAATAACATAGCGTGGTCCAAAACAAGACTCAAATTTTTCACCATTTTAAATACCCCCAAATTTCTTAAAAACGCCGAAACATGAAAATAAAACGATTTCGTTTTCCTGTGTGCCCGTCCCATTTGATACTATCGGGGCACATGCGCAATGCGCGCTTGCTTCCGAGAATTCTGAAATAAAACCGAAAGAATACAACGTGTTAATTTGTCGCAGCGGTCGGGTGATTTGTGGTACGGCACCTACCTAATTCCATTACCTACCGGGTTGGATTTATCTTGTGCTCCTGGCAACACTGAAACTCGAAAACTAATTGACGACTATGTAAAAATACACTACTTTCTTACTTCTCCCTGTCGTTGTGGGAATCTGTGATCATTTGTCCGGTACTTTGTTTGAATGAGATAATGGATTAGTATGCTTGAAGGAAGTCTGTTTTGACCAAGTAATAATTCGTAAAGAACTCGACTTAATGATCTCAATATCAAAACTCATCTCTTCAGAATATCTTACTGCTCATTGAATGAGCGTAGCGATGAAGATTCTTTTTCAATTTATTAAAACATTTTTTGGACGTTCTCATACAAGTTAAGAGGCTGATTTGATTCAGTGTCCCGGCCTTGTGATCTGCATAAGAGGTTTTGTTTGAACTCGACCGTTTTGCATTTTGTCTACCGGTAAATTTGTTTGTGCGTTCCTTTTTCGGTTGAAGATGGTGGCCTTTTTATTGGTTCAGTAAATATTATTTTTCCAAACGCAAAGTCTTCGTGTTTATTTGGATTCGTATGGTACCTGCCAGAAGAAAGTTTGAAAAAAGAATTGTAATTGAGATGGTGACATTTCTTTAGACAAATTGTATAGTTCCTTACTTGAAATTTAATTTATATTAAATTAAAACCATTAATTTTTGGAGTGATCTGGACATTTGTTCACTAAGCTCGTGCTTACCAAAACCTTGAGCAATACTCGTGCTTCACTTGTAAACTTTTTAAGTTTGATGAAAACCAATATATACCGATAATAAAACACTATGTCCTCTTTAGGTTCTCTTCAAAAGATATCACTATCAAGCATAGTTTAAATGCTTATTTCTGATTTGCTAACAACCTGAATACGACCTGAAATCGATAACTTTTTTTTATCCAGTAAAGAGGTCTTTTCCCTAACAACATACAAAATGTAACTTCAATAATAGAAAATGTGAATAAAACTGCATACTGTGGTAAAATTAATCAGGTCAAAAGGCATAAAACTAAGGGGTAAGGGTAGGTACATATTTGATAATCCCTGGATAGTTAGGAGTACGATTAAAATCGACAATAAAAAGTTTATCGCTATTGTGTAAAATTGGATCTTTTTATAATTTACTTGTGGACCCCACAATGCTTCGCTATTGCTAATGTCTGTTTCTGGCGTCTCCGACTTCTTTCACCATTCACTACTGTATACCACGATGTTACTGTTAAAAAACTACGTTCTTCGACTCTCTTTCGACTCCGTATCTCATTTAGGTGCACAGATATTTCTTTATTATTATATAGTATTCCTCGGGCATCGTCGACTTTTTATACCATTATAAACACTCCTGGCACTAATAAAAACATACTTTGAAATTTTAAGCGATATCGGTTGACTAATCTTCGAGTTTTGCGAGAACAGACAGGCTGAATTTTTATTTAATAAGATATATCTAAGCCTTTCATTGTCTGCGACATTATCTGCAAATATGTAGGTATACCAGTTTTCGTTTGTTTTTTTGTTTGTTTTAGGCTGGAGAAGTCTAGAAAATTATGCGGATAAAATAAGAACTCACGAATGAACGAACTGTTTTCAGAATCCATATTTTCTTGTATCCATTAAACCTATTAACGTGTACGTTTTTCCTCCTCCTTCCATAACCCGAACCTCTTCAATGTAATCTAATATATTTTAAGAGGAAGCTACAAGCCAAAAATGTGTATATTCTTGGTATACCTTATATTGTATGTAATAGGCATTAAAATCGCTTGACAAACGGAGTCTAGAAACGTTCAATTTTAAGCACAAAACTGTTTTATTTTATTTATTTTGTAAATAATTTTATAAGAAAGCAAAAAAAGTTACTCAAGTGAAACTATCACAGATAACCTTAGCTATAATACTGTATTTTTAAAAAGTTGTTTCCTTTACGCGTTCAAACATTTCTATTGAAAAAATATTTTATTTAGTAGTTTACATTACTATTTTTTATTGAGTAATTTATTTTTTTATTTGTATTCTACTCAAGCGAAATGATAGGAAAATCTTCAATTTATCTAAAGCATATTTTTTTGGTATTCATAATATACACCAATTCGTTATAAAGATTAATCAAAATAGTGATATAGCATTAAGCTTCGCCTTAATCTGTAGTTAGGTATATCTTCGAAAATCGCAGTTATGATTATATTCGATGATATTATACCTGCCATTAAATTATTAAACAAATGCTTCATCTTACAGAATAAAGTACCTAAAAAACTTATTTTAAATTTTTTATAACATTTCTGATTTAACATGCCCAAGTACCTACATACTGAAAAGCGTTCCTTCTTATCTTTTCCTTAATAGGTAAAACGTTATTTTGTTATTAAACAGTTAATAATACTAATATTTCAATGTTTTTAAATTTATAAATCCTGAAAGAAGCTAAATATTTTCCAAGAAATTATATCACTTACCGAAAATTTATTTACAAAGCATGAGATCTGTTTAAGTCGTGGAGGCCTTTTTTTTAAACAAACTACCTACATTTATTTTTAATAATCCCAAAAAATATATGATATGCTTTAAATGTGCTAATTCTGTTGATCTGCATACAAAAAGTGGTTTAAAAAACTAATACCTATAAGCATACTCATCATCTGCCGCATTTTGCAAAAGAACCAGATAAAAACGACAAAACCACCGACGGTCCCGCCCATCGGGTTGATTCGCGGAAAGGTTATAAATTTCGCATCGCATCCGCTGCGAAAAATGTCGCAGTCAAGTTTACATTCAGATATTACTGCCAAAAGCGCTGCAGGCGAGGTTTAGTGAGGGAGGGAGAGAACTTAATCATACAGATGGGAAGTTGACCGGACGGGCGGCAGCTTTCAATGATTATTTTTTTAAGAAATAAATTCTGTTACAGGATCTGACTCGAAATCTTTGTAAGTTCGCCTATGTTATATCTGCCTTACTATGCAGATTTCGGTGTTGGGAACTCTTTGTAAAAAGGTCCTTTAGTATAATTGTGTTTATTTATGTTACAATTAATAGGTCTCGATTTAGCTACGCTGTTCATTACCCGAGGGTTGGTAATTCTCTGGTTCGAGAAGCTTGTTCCCTGTCAATATAATTTCACAAGTACTTGTTACACTATAGCGACATCTGACGGACTCTGAAGTAAGCTTTATGACTAGCGCCATCTATTGCTTAAGTACTCAACCCTATTACCATACATCACTGCCTAGAAATCAGAATTTATTAATTTATGTCTTATAAACTGTGTTTTTTTTACATTAACCCCTTCACAGGAGGCTCTGAAGAAAATAATTTCTCTCAGGGCCTATGTCAACTTTTGGGATGTTGTATGGAATGACGGGCGTAGGAATATATCCCTCCCACTGCGTCACAAGGCGATGGATTGTTGGAGAAGTGAAAGGGTCTCCCCAAAACAGGATCTTCTGATCTGGCATCCCAAGCAGTTGGTGGGCAGGCACATCTCAATCACACCTCACCCGATGAACCCGGGCACCCCTACTAAATCAGCAAACGTAGTGAAACATTTAACATGACCTACGAATAGGGGTTTTGGTTATCTAATAAATCGTTATTAAATATATGGTTGAATATAAAATAAATGTTTGGCTATCCAATAATTTAACACCCACTGTCAAAGATGCTTTAATTTTCTGACACCAGTTAAAAATCTACCTAGAATATCACAATATTGCATTTTGTACATTTCGTTAGATCTTAGATAATAACGCATGAGTATAAATTATTGTGTCTTAGTTATAGGTAATTCGTAATGGCTGTGACAATGCAATACTGTACACTTGTATTATAATCATATGAAACTACAGTTTTTCAATTACTTTTTATTGCCCTCACGGCTCACTGACTGTCGTTTAATGCCACTCTTTTCCACATTTCCTGACCACCACCGCTCTGAGCATCTCTACTGAACTCTGAAAGGTACTCGCCTTATTTGAGAATCACTTACAGAAGGCAAAGCTTCGCAAAAAATAGCGAACTTTTGTGTTAATTTAAAAAGGCGCCTAAAATCAAGTAAACCAAAGCGCTATTTGGCTCATAGCCTGGTCACCATTACCGTATAACTCTGCAGACTATCCATCCAACCCGATGATTAGCCACAAATCGTCTGAGGAAGTGGGGTTCGCTTGGTCACGCAGGTGTAAGCGGACCACTTGAGATTGGCACAGATCACCTCCTCGCCGAGATCGTCTCCTGGTAGATTGCCGGCCAGGTGACATGCCGCGTTGCACGCTAACCGGGCTTGAAGACACTCGGAGCGGCTTAGCATGGTGACAGATGGACGGATGGACTTCTCTTTGGACAAGTTGCTGGTCATTGTTTGACTACAATTTGTTTATTGCGTGAGCGGAACGAAGCCCTGTTTTAATGCGAGCATCATTTGCAATTTCATTTGGTTTTTTTACGTCCCGGTTCCAGTTAAAATAGTTATGGTTTATAATTAAGTAGGTAGGTACTTATTTAAATACCTACTTAGTATGAAAAATCTCAGACAAATTTTTGGTTTTCATTTATTATAAACGAGAAAGTAACAAACATTACTTTTTGGACGCGAGGTCTAGTTATTTTTTAATGATAAACTAATGTTTATAAGACAAGGTTTTATGCATAGCACAAAGGATAACAAATAATTATAAGCAATAATTAGTCGCCTGAAATATCAATACAAATTGAAAATATCTGCCGTAAAAATAAATGCCGCCAACGGGAATTGAACCTGTGCCTTCTGATGTCTGGTCAGGTGCTCTGAAACCACTGAGCTATGTCGGCTTATTTCCAACCCGCCAAATGATTCAATATGTACTAGTTCCTCAATCAACAATTACTGCTTATTATATGTCTCGACGCCATCTTGTGAGAAATTTAGCACTAACAAAGCCTTTCCTACAAAAATAAAGTTGGTTGTTTACATGTGGAAAAAATGTAATAAGCAGTAATTGTTGATTGAGGTTCAATTCCCGTTGTCAGCATTTATTTTTACTCGGGAGATATTTTCAATTTGTAGATATTGATATTTCAGGCAACTAATTATTGCTTATAATTATTTGCGAGTCTAGTGTTCACAGAACTACTAGTTCCTGAATAATATTTTTCCTTCTAGCATGAAAAACAACTAATTACACGTTTTCTGGTGAGTTACCGAATATCTCATAGCTTCGCAAATTCGTCAGTTAACAGTTGATAGTCCCCCTCCAATAAAATATGAAAGTATTATTTTTAAGCAATTATTATTAGCTTGAAACACCTTCATAAATTAAAAAATCTTTTGACAAAAACAAAAATAAATTTTTAAAAAAAGCCGCCGACGGGAATTGAACCCTTCAACAATCAGAAGGCTGCGGGTGGCATGTATTTTTATATAGGTACATATTTGGGGTCATCAGCAGAGTCAAGTCTAACCTTCATAACGCATTTTCTCAAAAAAATTGTTTGGAATAACCACTAAGCCATCGCCGGCGGGTAGTCTGCGCAGTCGCAGTAGATGCGCACTACACTATCCTGCAGACGGCGGGAAAGCGAAAAGCGGCGCAAGCGCAGTGCAGCACGCTAGTAAAATGCGCGCGCTTTTCTCCGGGCACGCGAGCGGAACGGCCGCCACATGCGGCGACACGCTCCGGCTAACCTCAAAGCCGGCCCGAATGACTAATGACAAAATTGTCGGATCCCTGATGTATTACAAGCGGTACCTACCTTCCTAATAGAATATTATTTTGTCTCTGGGATGGTACCTACTTGGGTAGATTGTGTACCTAAGTCTCAACTAGGTCTCTACTCAAAGACAATAAGATGCCACCGAATTTTGATTGAATCTGTGTTGGTAGGTAGGTAACTAAAACTGTTTTTTTTCCGGGATAAATTATTATGATTGCAGGTAGTTACTCAAGATGGATATCAAGTAGATATAAAACGGCTGCCTATAATTGATAGATAAATATTGTTCGCTGGCAGTAAATTGGCAAAAGTACTAAAAATTATATTGCAAAATGACAAAAAGATCTTAATCTGCCTGGTCTTAGATTCCAAATAAAGTATATTATTAGAGAAGAAAAGTGTAAAGAAACTATATCTTAAAAACTTGAGAAAATCTTACACTGTTTTTGGGATCAGGGCATTAAATATGTACACATTATATAATACCAGTTCTAATTGGTACCTCACTAAAAATTAAATACACGCGTATCCTATATAGTTATTTCATCTCCAATGTCCAACTTCTGTTCAAGTAACTACTCGCTATGAATCTCAAAATGCCTCGGCCATGAGACAACTGCATTGTTTGTGAGAAGCTCTCTTTGTTGTTTATCTATTTTAAAATGGATCCTGTAAGCTAGATTTTTAGATGATAGTATACAATGTGATGTCGGTTTATAATTACCAAATCAAATTATGTGATTATTTGACCTATTATTAGTACTTACCTACGTATAGGTATTACCCGGACTCGCCCGAGTTCCAACATTATTTTACGACATCTTTTATTTGAGCAAAATGGATTAAAAAAATATGGCGTCTTTTTATTTATACAGCCAAAACAAGGTAAAATTTCAAAGCCATGATAATGGTTACATCGACTAATAAATTCCATTTTATACAACTCAACGAAAAGCTTACAATTTGAGAGCTTTTATTTGGAAATATAAACACATTGTCTAGGTACCTACTTTATAGTTAAGATGTGATGTTATTTGTCATTTTTACTCATGGCAACCCATGGCATTTGATTAAACATAGTAACTTTATTCACCTAAAGTATTATGTACCTACTTATGTTAAGAAGGCGAAATATTTATTTTAATTTAATAAATAATAAAAATAAAAGACGAAATTGATTACGATTCCAGATTTCTACAAAAGTAACGTTTAGTAAAATGATCTCATTGATTCAAACTATCTCACAAATTCTGTCTCAAACGATATCATTGAACATAAAAAAATATATCCAATTATATTTTTGAATTTTTAGTGCTGTAGTTTTATGTTTTCTTTCGACCGACTGGGAAATTATGCTGTATTTGATTTTACATTTGATATTTATTGTGATTATGATTGGACCAATTAAATATTCAGAATCATTCAATAATCTACCTGCGCCCTATTCATTAAATATGCACGTGATTGTGTTAGTGTTGTTATGCAATCAAATCCGCAACCTCTGATTTCACATAGATCACTACAACAAGGATGTTGGGAGCTCTTCATTTTATGAATTCCGTAATGCTACTAAAATCATCATCCATTCGCAAAACGCTTCAGTTTCTTAAATATTTCTACCTACAATTATCATTAAAAGTGAAATTGAAGCTGTCTTAATAACAAATACCATTTTAGAAACTAGAAACTTTATCTTTTTAGTGATTGTGTTTGGAATAAACATTGATATATTTAAATATATTTAAAAAAAATTGCAACAGTTATACAAATAAAAATACAGTGAAGTACGTACCAAGAAAACCCACAAAGACAAAGCCTGTGCGGGTATTATGGTACTTATTATAACATTTCTATGATTTAAGTATAATGCATTTTATTAAAGTATCCATTTTCATTGAAGATAAAAGATATAAATTAACTTTAAAAAAACGTACACAAAATTTGAACAAAAAATTAGATAAAATGTGACATTTTCATAGGAAGTTTAAAACGAAATATAAAATTGTATATCAGAGATGGAAAAAAATTGTAATAAAATTATTATTTCACTTTTCATGGTTTATACAATGAAATAATATGATTTTTTTCCATTGAAAGAAAATATCCGCCAATTTGTAATCATACACTTTGACGATTGTTTGGAGTTTACCCCTTGGAATCAAGTATCAATATTTGAGTATAGTAATGAATAAGACAAAATTCACACCGTTAACTTTTCATAGGTACCCTGTTCATATTGAAACTAATACCCAGCGTAAGTCAATAACAATCCACAAAAAGTTCCGTAAGCTTCGCTATTTTTTGCCTAGTTAGGTACTTGTAATTGGCTTCAAAGGGACACCAGGAGCTTTGTAACTCCCGAAATGAACAGGCAATTAGAGTTACAGTCGTGTTATTTCAATATATCTGAAATTTTTGAAGGAAATGGAATATAATATGTATATAATTAGTTGTATCTAAACCTACCCCATCGCGGCAATTTATCACCTAGTGACTGAAGCGCCAACCATAATCCCTGAAAATCCTCGTGGGTTCTTTTTTTTCAATGGGTATATTTTTATGACATGTTGGAAATAGTTAGGTACTTATTTATCCCCTCGAATTTTTTGTCAAATGTTTCCGAATGTGTCACCGCGGTGTCGGCATTCATTGCCCCGGTGAATAGTTCCCCGTCTATTGGCGGTGTCATTTTCTATGTCAAACTCATGACCCGGCGGCAAAGCAAAGACACGCCGGGCCCCGCCCTCTTATTCCATAGACAAAGGACCAGTTGTAGCTCGCGGGAAATTAAATGGAGGGAAATAAAAAGCTGATTTATTATTTCTTGTAATGATAATGCTTGTTATTAGTATCCAAGAGTTACTTTAATTATTACGACTTTGTCGGTTTAATTATATTCTTCGTAATAAAAATTGCCTTAATTTTTAATTAGTTAGAGTAAGTTCCTACCTACGTAAGAAAAAATGTAAACAATGTATGGAAGTAATATTAGGAATGAAGGAATGAATGCATATTGTTCTTGCAAGAACTATTATAAAATGTCAGCACCTCTCGCTCGGTTAAATTTAATATATATATAATTTAAAATATATTTAATTAAATATATTATAATATATTGTCGCTGCGTATTGCACCACCTAACCTCCTTACCATAACACTTTTTAACTTGAATAACACTACAATGCATAAAATTCTCCTGTTTATGGAGGATTCAGCCAGCAGAGAATTTAAACTGAGTGGGAAGCCGATGCATTAACCCGCTCGGCTACTAACGGCACTGCTTCAACTTACTTTTAAGTAAGCAAAGTTAGAACCAGAAGTGAATAATTTTTCTGATTCATATTATCAATTATAAAAAGCTCACTGTGTGTAAATAATATATCTAAATAATTTCAAAATGTTTATACGAGTATATGCCCTTACGTTGTATCGATTTAAAACTCCTGCCATTTGGCAGCGACCTACAAAAAAACAGCTATTAAAGCTCAAAGCTTTGCGGGTAGCACTAATGACATCACTAGTCCACTAGACGGGAGGGTTCCAAGTTCTAGTCCCATTGCAGAGCTTTTTTACCGTGTTTGTATTTCTTTCATCAGGAAACATAACACTGAATGTCTCCTGTGACGGGACAGCGCAGTTCCTGGGGTGCAATTCATTAGATTATGTTTTCAGCTTTTTGTCGGGGAGAACATTTTCTCATTTGTTTTAGTTTCGAATTTACACCGTGTGAGTATTTTTTGTGCAGGAAGAAAAATATATGTACTCCACTTGACTTATTTTTTTAAATGTAAATAGGTACCTCCTTACGAATAAAATGAGGTGATTAGTAGTAAATTTGGTTTGCTTTACATCCGGTTTGCCTTGGAAAAAGGCAATGCAAATCAGAAACATCATTAACAAATCTTTGTACATTTTTGCCATATCTATATATCAAGCGTAATGAGTAAGATCAATAAAGGGACGCTTAGATGGTTTGGGCATGTAGAGCGAATGAGCGAAGAAAGGAGTGTAAGGAGAATATACGATGCAAATGTGAATGGTAGCAGAAGTCGGGGACGCCCGAGGAAGACATGGCATGACCAAGTGAATCAGATACTTGAATCGGGCCATGTCAAGAGTCAGAACAATAGAAGAGTATGTATGAGACGATGTATGAATGTGAATGAGGCAAGGAGTGTGTGCCAAGACCGAGTTGTTTGGCGGTCCGTCCTCTCTGCCAACCCCTGCGGGGAAACGGCGTGATGGTTAGCTAGTTAGTTATATATCAATTTATTGATTTCACCAGGAAATAACGTCACAGATTAAGTTGTTAGTTGGTAAATCAACTCTTCAATCCGAAACCTTTCAGTATTCAGTAAATTGCTCATTTAAAACAAAGTTTTTGAATTAATTCAGAATGAAATCAAACTTTACGATGATGATTATGGAAATACCTAACTGATTTCTGTCTTGAAATATTAAATACGTTACACCTATCAAACAAAATAGTTTCTAAGTCAAAAATAATGACACAAATATGTAAATGTTAGATGAAATCACACTTCATATATCTCTGTCCACCATTAGCTGACAAATAGCGCCGAAGTTTCGGAGGAAACACAAAAGAATTTGCAAATTGGTTGCGGCGTTTCCCAGGACGACCTGTTAATTTGTACCGTGTCGGTGTGATACAGTTATTCGACAAATAGCTACTTCTTGGATTGTACGAGGGAGGAAGCAGCATTGCGATGTAAGAATGAAACACAACTATTTGCACACATTTTCGCACTTCCAATTACTTAAGGCGACATAAACTGTAATGCCGCGGGTTTGCTCGAAGCTCACATTTTAATTATTTCTGATGAACGCATTACTAAAATCTCAAATACTTCTAGAGGGACCCCTACAGATGTAAGATTAATAAAAACAGGACCTTTTGGTTAATATATGTAAAACGGTTTGAAAATTTAAAAAAATGACCTGCTACGGCAAAGTCGACCGTATGTGTGTCCATTACACCGAGCCGCGGGCCGAATATTGGTTTTACACGACTTCATCACTTACGTCGTTAAGATTCCTGCGTTCTTTTAGAGATTTTATAGGGCAAATTCAACTGCAGGTCTGTCCAATACACCAGGACCACACGTCGCATATGTTTGTGCACGGCTGCTTCACTTACGACGTTAAGATTCTGGCTATATTTTAGGGTATTGTCTCATCTTAACTTGTCGTTGAAGAACTGCTTTACTTGTCTAAACTGTCCATCAAAATTTTGCTACCTTTGGATTTAGCTAACTTGGAAAATTAACAAAGATATTTTGTAGAGTGGAGGAAGTACAATAATAATAATAGGTGATGGTTGGTTTCAGGTCTTATATTATAAAATATAAACGAATCTGAACAATTTGAGATTAGATTGATATGTAGGTGTTAGGCTGTCCTATGCACACACCGAGCAAATCACTAGAGGCTTTTCAACCGAAATTCTTACTAAAAAATTTTAAATTGGTTTAAGGATTGAGGATTGATTCCTTCTCAGTGACTGGAATCAACCGCACTAACAATTAAGCCAAATCTTGATTGGGTAGGACCGACATTTATTTCATATAATAACTGCTGCATGCGTGATTACCACAACTAGAATGCATTGGCATAGACAACGAGTCTGCCGAGTTTCAGCTCTATTGTATGTCTCACCAGGAAGTGGGTTAATTTCCGCTTCCAAGATTTGCATTTATTCATTCACAAAAACACAATTAAAATTCAAATGTATGTATTTAAAAAGTGATAAATAGTGTGACACATCTCGCATGTTCTTCCATCGTAGTGCGACAAATATCCACGTCTGTAAAGCACCGGGAACATGACAGTGTGACATTAGTTGCCGTCGCTTGACAAACCGACGCGCTTATTCAAAACGATCTCGTAAAGCTCGCAAATCGCCCGCCGGTTCTAGATCCGCTTTGAACGTGTTTCCACAATATGTCGCAAGGGCCAATGAAAACATCTTAGCTTTTATCAAGGCGATACGTCTTTTGATTTAACGTGACGTAAACTAGAGCTTAATGTCATGTTCAGATTTAGTATTCAGTCTCTCATTTGATAAAACCGCGAAAATACATTATTACCATTTATCTCACGGATTTAAACGATATTTTCTTAATTAGGTTAGTGTAAGCTCCAAGGAAAATTATTTACCTTATGGCTCATATCATCTTTGGGGATGCTGTGTGGCGGTTTGAGTTTGATGAGTCTTGAAGAGACCCACGTTGGAGGAGGGAGAAAACAGAGAGGTCTGCAAATCTTTCCGCAATCCTGTAAAAGACTCAGATAAATTGCTGGCAGAATGTACACTTAAATCTTTTCCCTATCAATTGAAACACTTAAAATAATTTATATGTCAATGGCAGAATCTATTATAAGATATGGATTAACCATATGGGGAAATACTACTATAACCTATCTGAAACAAGTCCAAGTTGTACAAAACGCAATTGTAAAATTACTAGTCGTCACTAATATTTTTAAACAGAGACATAATACATCGTTGCTGTTTCAGAGTGCCAAAATTTTACCTGTTAAGGCTATTCTATGGCAAAAAATCATAATTCAGTATATATTTACCCCGCAGCATAAAGAAAAATTAGAACATAAATACAGTACTAGATTCACGCGCAATGACGGGTTAATGACCGGTCAGTGGTTGAGTGGGCATAGCGCTTGGGTCTCACCCGAGCGTCGCGTGTTCGATTCCTCGGCTGGCTAAGTCCTCCATCACAACACAAGCAACATTTTCCGCTTTCTGTGGTGGTAGTAGGAGATTTTCAAACAATTTTGGGTTATTCGTAACCTGGGAATGTTTGTCTTTCTTTTTAAAAAAAAAAAAAAAATAAAAAATAATAGTTCCGAAATTTAATAATAAATACGGACAGAGAACGTTTGAATACAACATACCAAAGATATTTAATTTATTACCCGACACTATAAAGCAATGTAAGTCTATGAATAAGGTTAAATATATGGTGAGAAATTGGCTATCGGAAAAAAATATTTACTTTAATATGTATGAAAAATTTGTTGATTCTGTAGATATAAGATGTAAATTATAACTTATAAAAATGTATATGTAACTAAACTTTAAGCACCTGTTGACAAGCCAATTCAATTGGCTTAGCAGGACTTGCTTGTTGATATGTATTAACTATTTATTCAATAAAATAAAAAAATAAAAAACCGAATTACCAATAATTTGAAGAGATATTTAATTAATTGGCAATACTCTTTTTATCGGAGCATTCCGAAAACGATATAATTTGTTTAATTGGGTAGAACGATTATTTTGTCAAAATAACAGTACAGGTTAGTTAGGTACTTTAAATGCCGTCGGGCTTAAATTCCCGACTTTCAAATATCAAATGTTAGGCGGGGTGTTTCGGGGATTTTGAACAATTCTTAATTCTTGAAATACTTTTTCAAGTTCTGTTATTATTACAGTTTTGTCAAGCAACTAGCCTATAATGATATAATAACAGAACTTGATTATGACTTTCACAGAACCCGAAAATGAATGTTGAAATTTGATGAATTGTTAAAATTCTCCGAAACAACCCGTCCTTAGTCTTAAATCGTTCAAATAGGTATGTAATATTATGTTCCTATTGAACTGAAACATTTCTAGCAAGGAAAATGTTTCACCCGATCCAAAATTCAGTTCACCTTTAAATCTCTCATGTCCCATCTGTTATCTGCCGCGGTTCGTCCGCAGAATAATTTATTTACCAGATTTATAGCGTGCGAAATGAAGTTTAGAATTTTCGTGACTGTGCGCGCTGCACATATTATGCGCAAGCATATTTTAAGTATAATTAATCAATTACCGCAACAACCATACGCTGCACTGACATTTTGATTTGAAATACATACATAAATATTAGGTGAAAAACCCACACTTCCGAAAGCCGCCTACAGATGGTTGTGTTAATTCAATAGTTATTTTAATATAGCTGTGACTATCTTTTATTCGTGTAATAATATTAAATATAGTTGTAACTATCATTTATTCGTATAATAGTATAAAATGTTGTGACTATCTTGTGACTTGTAATAATATTGAATATAGTTGACTCTCGTCTATCCATGTAATAATATTAAATAAAGATGTAACTATCATTTTTACGTGATGCTGAAGTTTTGTTTTACATGGGCATCACAAATATTAGACGTATCTCAATGCTAGATGGAAACTTTTCGGACAACTAGATTCCTGTTAATTATCCTGAGAATATTTCCCTCCTGCACGGAGAACAATGAGTATGGCTGATTTATTGAAATCCTGTTCAAAACGTGATTGCCGTCCATTTCCAAATAAAATATTAGTTTATATATTATGAACGCATGTTCACGCAGATGTCATTTTGTCCCAGAGGATAAAAGGAAGAAATGTTACAATATCAGAATTTTTACGAACACGTATCTGACATCCAAATAACACATAGATACCTGTTTTACCGACAGTCTATTTAGTAAACTTGTAAATTTATTCGTTAAAGGCCTGCAATCCCGATTTTAACGGGAATACGAATAATTTGACTAGATTTTTAGTAAATTAACAATATTTTATACCAATTGTTCTCCGTGTGGTCTAGACGAAAATTTCAATTGTGGACTATGCATTCCAAAAAGTTCAACCTAACCTAACCTACCATTCTAACAAAGATCTACTAATCAGTGCATTTTTGCCATCGTTGGCAATCAATCATCTAAAATGATGAATTAATTAGATTTGTTTTCTTTAATCACGATGCCACCTAGGCCGTAGTGTAAGTTATCCTAGGGCCTAGGGTGTAATCATGAACCCACGATGGAGAAGTGCCTAATCAAATCACATATATTTATTTTACTAGAAGATCTATAAACAAGTAGACCTCGCATTAAAAAAATGTTTCCGATTTTCTCTTATTTAATAAATCACAACCAAATTTACTCCAAAATCATGTGAATTTTATGTAGATACTTAAATACCTACCTACTTTTATGAAGTTCAAATCTTTAATATTCCTTTTTTTTATTTCCAATAAGGAATTATACAATTGGTCCAAGGAAATATCACCATGTCCATGACAATTCTTTTTTCAAACTTTTTTCAGGTCGGTGGGTACCACAATGTTGATTATTAAAGATCTAGTCAAATTATACAATTCGTTCAAATAAATGACACCATCTCCATGACAATTCTTTTTTTAAAACTTTCATCAGGTCGGTGGGTACCATAATGTTGATTATTAAAGACTGGTTAAAAAGATTGTAACCAACGTAGCCACCATATTGAACCGGAACCGGAACGCAACAAACAAATTTAGAAACAGATGAAATACCAAGTGGTCCCAGTTAAAAATGGACTTCGCTTCATTTAATAACAAAAAAATCGTAGAGTAATAAATATACCTACCTCATTCCCGAAAAGACAACCGCTTAAAAGTATTTTAAATTCAAATTGAAATCAAAGTTACTGTTTAGCATTATTTATACACATAAGGAAAATTAACAGAGAATGGATAAATAGAAGATAAAATACATGTAGATTTTTGTTTCTATGTGAATTAGGTGTTTCAATGCAAGTTTCTGCACAGTATAAATGATTAAACTTTAATTTTTTTTCGTTTGAAGCCTACCGTAAAGATAGTTTAATGACTATCGTTCATGTTTTTGACATTAGAATTGTCAAAATGTTGTAAGATTTGAAAACAAACTGTCGCCCATGTCCAATGCCGAAAAATGATGAAAATAACTTCTCTTCTGATGGTAGTTAATTCTGTCACATTTAATGAAATGGAACATTTATTGAGATGCTCGAAACTCATAAACTTGATTTATTAACTCACAAGCCGCAGAACTTACGGAATAGTTTATGTGACTAATTTTATTGGCTTTGTGGAAAAACGTATTAAAAGATTGTCGGCAATTAAAGGCGGTATTTTTAAGTGCAAAAAATAATTATACTTTACCTACTACTGACAATTTTATATCGGTTACCTAACCTATAAAGGTTTCTTGTAGAAATATAAATGTCACAATACATACATACAAAGATTCGCTTATAATACCGTAGTATTTATATACACATTAAAGAATAAAATATTAACAGATGATTGATTATATGTTAAAAAGTGTTAGTATTAATAGTACAGTCCATGGCTATCCTACGAAAAGCTGCATCGTTTTTAGGCTTCCTAAGACAAATTTATCGGCAAAACAATACAGTATTTATTATAAAGGTGTTACAATATGTTTAATGAACTCCCTTTAAATGTTGAGAAAGCCAGAAATCTTGCAGTTTTTCGTGGGTTATGTCTCAATGTTGTGAAGTCTAAATACTAGTACGTAGGTAATAGAATATTTTTATAGTAGTTTAAGAATAGATGTGCACTAAATAAATTTAAAAAAACATAAAGTTGCTTTTTCTTTAATACAACACAAGGTCACCATTCGGTATCTAATATTAATTATCTTAAAAAGATGGTATTTGGTTGGTTATCGTTCCCCAGGGGAGGCAGAACTTTCTCATATCTTATTCTACACACCACAATACTGCAAAATATATAGAAGGCTATTTTAGTGGGTGGAGGGTAAAAAATCAAAATACAAAGCTTCGTTGGAAAGATACTGTGGCATTGCGACAAACCATTGAACTGGGACCAGCGCTAAGATGCAATTGTGCAAAGCGCACCCAAACATTTAAAAACCATTGGCCAACAAAAATATCTAATTTTCCGCCGGAATCTCGGACTCAAAAACATTAATTACGCTATCAAAAGTATATTATAACTATATAGCTTTACTTCAGGTACATAAATACCTCAGTAACAATAAATGCTCATAAATAAATACTAGTTATATAAATAATACCACAGGATGACTAACGGTACCACGTAATACGTACAATAACAGTCGTATACGTAAAATAACAGCCGCATAAGTACAATAACAGCCTTATACGTACAATAACAGCCATATAGTACAATAACAGCCGCATACGTACAATAACAACCTGATACGTACAATAACAGCCGTATACGTACAATATCAGACCAAACACAAATGTATTATATTATTCTATGATCTTCCTATTGACTTACGACCCGAAATAAATTACTAAATTTAAAATAAAACTTCAAATATTTTTAAACAGTCAGCCGAATTCATTGCGTAGTAGCAAAATATGTTTTCTTATATTTAAATTAGCTGACGTATACCAGGCGTTGCTCTAGACTTTTATCTACTTTCTATAAATATAATATGCATGTATTATATATGTAAACCGGAATAAATTGTCTAAATTACAGTGAAAACCATATAAAAAATCGTTGAGTAGTTTAGAAGAAGTAAGCGAACAAATAGATAGACGCGGATAGCGACTTTATTTTATACTATTTAGTTAGATATGAACGGATGAAATATAACTTGTATAATATAACTGACAGGTCGGTGGATGAGTTGAGTCCCACCCAGACTTAGTGTGTTCAATTCCTCGGCTGTCCTCCATCACAACACAAGCAACATTTTTCGCTTATATTGTCAGGTTATTCTTAACCCCGGAATGTTTGTCTTTCTTTTAAAATAATGCAGTAAAAAACTAGATATGAACGTAAGATTTTTTTGCGATATTTTTATGCATATAAATAGTATTTATAACACACTTATTTTATCATATTATTTACGTACTTTTGTATTTTATTAAATTGTTTTTCATGTTTCTATACTTATCCTCATCCTAAGAAAAAAATTACCCGAGCGGTAAAGAGCTACGTAAAACTATGGTTGCCATATAATATGTCTGAGGAATGAATGAATTTTGCATTATTTAGTCTGTAATAGCATCAACCCACTGTGGTTCAGAGAGCAGAGTATAGGCAGATTGGATTGATAGGTCAGCAGGAGATGAGAGGGGCAGCGCGACGCCCGCCCGCTTTCGCCGCCCTATAAATAAACGACGCACCTGATTTATGCAGACAAGGAGGTATTTCAGGACAGGACACAGAATATTTCAGACTAAAAACTTGCCGGTCGATCTTGCACGTGAAAAAGTACTGCAGAAGCATGCGGATGTTTTTTTCCTTCCAAATTGTATTATTTTTATTTCATGCAAAACATACAACAACTGTAAATATATATTTTTTAGTATTATTTCACCCGCACACAGACAAAAACTTACTTATTTTAAATATTTCTAATTTATTATAACGAATGAAGTGAAAGGTTTCCTAATAAACTTTCAGTAAAACACGAATGTGTTATCGCGAAGTCGGAAAACGTATTCATAACAATTCTAATATTTCGCATATTAGTCATTATATAATATCATAAAAAACGCAGGTACATGAACACGTATTCTGATATAATATGAATCTACTAAAAGTTTGTTAGTAAACCCGCAATCCCGTTATTAACAAGATTTTATTATATCAACAATACGCATTTTTCTCCGTGCATGTTAGAGATGTCCCTGTGTAACTGGTAAAGTTTACGTATTGAATTTATTAATTTAGCTAGCTGTACCTTTCCAAGCGTTGCTGTGGCTCAATCTGTCTCTGCAGATAGAAAAACGATAGCTCGTGTTGCTTTTAGGTCCAACAGATGGCGCTATTTTTCAAGAAAAATCATGTTTTACCAATCACTGGTAACATCTATATAATAAAAAAAACACGCGTATTTTAATGCAAAGTTGTGTCAAAATTTCAAAGCAATCGGTGTAGAACTTTCTAGAGATTTATCATTTTGAACAAACAAACATTTACATTTTTATTTATATAAATGTAGAGAGATTTATGGTAGTAATAATTATTTGTATTACACAATTCAGTTACGAGTATTTATAAATATTATATGTGTTGATTTAATTAAATGGAATGTGAGACATACGTATATGAAGGGTGTTTAATTAATTGGTTAAAGTGTAGAATGTATGGGAAGTATTACAAATGTAAGGATCCACAGCGTTAATTGTGTTTTGAAAGTATGGAGTTGGGTTTCGATTATCAGAATGAAGGTTCAAGATTTTAGAAGCTGGGTAGATGAATTTTATTTGAGCTGACATAGTACTTATGTAGTTTAGGTACTGGTTAGGTTAATTATAGTTCTGGTGGTTTAATTATATTGTAAGAGATTATTTATTTGTGATTGTCTAAGAAATGTGTTAGCGTACATCTTAGATGGAGTTGGCGTATGTTGAAGTCATTTATGCTCAATGAAGAGTCGAGTGGAAGAATGTCTTGTCGGTCGCGTATTGATTACTTGTATTAACATTGCTTGGCCTATTTGTAGAGGAACAATTGGAGTATGAGCAGATTTGAAATAAATAAATCCTTTTTTCTGTAGGTACTCATCAGTGGCGAAACAAACTACTGCGAAATTAAGGTACATTGTTCACTGAGCATATCAAAGTAATGTGTTGTCTCGACCACTTTGCATTTCGTATGTTTGTAATTTTTTATTATGTGTTCAGTGTTCGGTCAATCTTTTCAAGATGGTAGCCGTGTTTGATGGTACATTTTAATTCCGCCAGATCGCATGAGCGTTGCGAGGAAGTCAAGTTGGATTATTCAACATTCACGAAGTCTACCGTTCGCAGAACCATACAAGTCATATTATTATGTATGTGCATTGTGCAGACGCTCAGGGTGTGAATAAAACCAATTTTCTATGCGTTGTTTTCTTGGTGGACAAATGTGAACATAAGTTGAATACTATATATATACCTGTTTTTATTAAAAAAAAAACAAAGGCTTACATATATACCTACCTACTTACATTTTTACTAAGGAATTTGGGGGTCAATGTGTCCATGAGTCCTCCCACTGCGGTGAGAGGCGAGAGAGAGAGAGAGAGAGTCCGGCTAAAGAGATCAAAAGGTCTCTCTCAACCAGTTTCTCCCTATCCGACTCGCAATGCAGCAGTTGGGCAAATGTATGCCCCGCCAAGACCTAGACAAACCCCACCCCATGTACCCGGGCATCCTTGCTCCCCATTCGGGGTGACCTATGGCAGGGGCGTTGGTTAACCAATAAATGGTTCTCCTAAATTATAAGTATACCCACATGTTTAACTTTTTACACAAACCTTTAGGATCCATTCGCTTTACATCTGTAAATCTAAATACGTTATTCCACTCGCTAAATTTTCATAACATATAAATATAACCCAATTCAATATCAACGGTATATATTCTCATTCTATCGAAAGCTAGTGCGCGTTATGGATTTTATTGCATTGAAAGTGCAATTTTAATATGCGCTCCGAGGAAATGCGTTGCCAGATTAAACTCATAAAACCGCTGTTTAATATTGCAACAGCGGTACATACCTATAAAAAAAACATCAACGCATTTATTATGCATTGATGGCAAAAGTTAATTTAACTTTTAAAATGATTGTATAATAATATTATTGTTTTTTGCCAGTTTAATGTGCAAATTTCGTAAATCTAATTCGAATTGTTTTTTAAATGTAGCTTTTAATATTTATATTTATATTTTTTTTATAATTTTTCAATTAACTCAAAAAACTTTATTACATAGCTGCAACGTATTATTAATATGTTTTATTTGAATTGTAGATAGGTACCTTCTAACCTACCTACAAAAGAAAGTAGTTAAACTACAATGATGTAACGCATAATATTTTGTTGTTGCTTATAAATAAATTGTAATCGTAATTATTTTTTTATTTATATTTGGCGGCCTTTGTGGCAAAGCAGAAATCTCCTTAGCGATTGGATTTCTTACAAGTTTCTAACAAGTCTTTAACATCAATATTTCGCATACCGATGGATGAATTACGTTTACAAAGATAAATTATTTTATTTTTATATTGCCTTGTATATTGTTCTTGAAAGTTTCTTACCGCTAAACCCCAATTAAGCATATTGTCAACATCTTTGTACTATTATACCGCCAACTTAAATTTTTTTTACCTCTCCTAAACACACTCATTAAAGAACATAAATTTATATATTCTTAAAATAAATAACAGAATTAATAATGGCATTTCCAATGACATGTGTACCAAGTATGTCCTCGGTGTGCAAATTGTATCTAAATTTATCTAATAAACAATAAATAATGTTAATCTCGGTAACCTCCAAGGTGGGTATGGTCCTGTATATTATCTGCCTGTACAGAATATAAATAAATACATATACATTCTAACGCAGCATCGCGTTCATTGGTCAAATGCATTGTACATAAAGTTTTGTATTAGTGATCGACCAGTGGATGCAATCTGTTACTCATAAGTTGATAATATAGTTTTGTCTAGTCTTTAATTGGTAATAATATAGAGCATTGTAGATATATATGATATATTTCTACAGCGAACTTGTGGTGATTTTAAAAATTATTAATTATTTTTAGGCAATACTTATTAGCATGCCGCCGACGGTAATTGTCCCTGCAACATCCTATTGGTAAAGTACCTGACGCTACGTTGATTGATTGGTCACCCCAAGTAGTTCGCTACGTTTGGTGGTATAGCAGGGGTGCCCGGGTTCGTCGGGTGAGGTGTGTTCATGATGCGCTTGCCCAACAGCTGGGTGGCATGCCAGATAAGGAGAGTCTGGTTTGAGGCAACCCTTTGACCTCTCCAACTGTTCTCACGACCCATCACTTTGCGCCGCAGTAGGAGGCGTTTATACAAACGTCCGTCTGTCCTGGACACACACTGATCCCTAGATTCCTACCCACCCCTCATACCTTTTTCCTTCCCAGAATTTGTTCTCCTTCCTTTCCTTAAAAAAGACCCGCCACGCAACATCCCCAAAGTCCAAAAAATTGAGCTGCTTTCCCCAACTTCTGGAGCGACCAGCAGAACGCGTTTCATCTAGAATTACCGCTAATATTTTGTGCGGAATTTTCTTTTCTGATATTCTTCTTAGGTAGATTGTCCAATGTCCAAGTAACTCGTTTCAGAAAAAAACTTACATGAAAACATCGCAAAAATACATCGCAACTAATTCCTCATTTTATAAAATGTCAATCTTCTCCCGTCGCTCCTTTGAAAGCGATACCCTAAAACAGAGATCAAATGCGAGACACATGAGCCCAGCTTCACACTCCTATCAGACAACATATTATTAAAGAGTCAAGATGAAAAAAGTAGCAAAACACCAGTATAGTTTCTCGTGACAACATTCTCCGGGTGCGGGTGTAGACTTCTCTGCTTGAAGAATTAATTTCCTGACAAGTCCGGAGATGGATGGGTGTTTTTGTAGTGCCGCCAGGGCCCGGAGCTCGGGCAACTTTTTTATATGATGGTTTCATGTTTTATGTTTCGAAAGTTTTTGTTTTTTTGAGATTTGGATTGTAACATCTCGCTGTTTCTCATAAACAACGGACCTACGTGGCAGAAAGAGGTTTCAGCGGCTATTTCAATGTCAGGACTCTAGCAACTTCCCACGGAGAAAAATGAGTATTGCTGATTTATTAAAGCCTGATTAAAATGTTTTCTAATAAACTTTTAGAGCGTGTTTACGTGTTCATGCACTTGCGTTTGCCTTGTGGTACACAATGACGAAATGCGAAAATATTAGAAATTTATGAACACGTGTTTCGATATCGGTATAACACATTCGTGTTTTACTGAAAGTTTATTAGGAAACCTATAAATTCATTCTTTAAGGGCCTGCAATATTTTTTTCAGCAGTTTTTAACCAGAATACGAATAAATTGTTAATAAATTAGAAATATGTTATATCAGTAATGTGTGTTTTTTCGTCTAATAATTTTACACTCAGTAAAAAAATATTCATTTATTTTAAGGCGATGCCATACGTAGTAATGCAAAATCGTGTATTTTTGGTTTGAAAATTTGGTAGCCTAGAAATGTTTCAGATGCTTTAATTAAATACTGCGAGTGGAATACATCTTGGCCTTTGAAATAATTGAGTATTTTTTTGAAAAGTTTTTTTATAAGCCCAGAAAAAAATAATGTATAAGGCCTATGAAAACTGCTTTAAAGTTCAAAATCTCCTACTTACGAACCTGTTTTCGGTTATGATTTTATTTTATAATGTAGAAAATTAAGTTATCTATAAAATGATCGGAAAAAAATTAAAAAATTATTCCTGAACATCCACAAAATAAAATAAAAGGCACTTTTTGGCCATGTTTTTTTCTTGCATAAATCAAAACAGGCGGATGGTGTTATGCGGGAATTTAAACCTTATCGCCATCTACGTAAGGGTTGTTATTGATAACGGCTCAATTTAAAATATTACACCACATAGTCCATCGCCTTAAAGACTAATTGTAGCGAATTCCTGTTTTTACTCGTCCATTTGAAATTTCATCTATCTTTAAGTGTATTTGTGTGTTCCATTTGAGTTTTCGAAAATCTGCTGTATCCGCTTTATTATTCAAGTAAACCTTACTTTGACTAGATGACTAACTTTGACTAAGTGGCTACGCTTGACTATGGTTCAGTAAAGTTTTTTTTTTCAAATGTGAAATAAATAATGTTTATTTAGGGTATCTCATTCGCATTTTTTCGATATTATGCTACCATTTATCTGCCTGCAGAAAGTTTAAAAAAATATTTTTGTCATTGTGATTCTACCGTTTCTTTGGACAAAATGTATAATTCCTAGATATTTTTTAAAAATAATAATAATACACCTATATGGCTTATAATTAAATACATCTTATGATTTGAGAGGAAATTTTGGTTTTGTTTTACTAAATTCATTAGACCCATACTTTTTGGACGTGTTGTGCCTTTGTACTCCTCTAGAACTTGTGGACATACGTTCAAATGAAAACAATCTAAAATCGGTTGCGGTTAGATGTAAACAAAACAATTTTTTCCCAATTAATTTTGAAATTTTTTAATAACTCAATTACACCCTAATCACCATTTTTATCAATTTTTTTAAATACTTTTGAATCCTTAAATTGTATCACATAAGAGTAGCTGTCACATCATGCAAATGATTTACAACCACACCTTCGCCACCTGCTTTGAGTTTTCTAGATTACCCGCCATTGGAGCTTCTTGTAGGGGTGTGGAGGGGCAATAGATGAGGGAGAAGAAGATTGGGAATCAATAGCTGGGACTAACATCATTTTAAATTATTATAACCAATATAATTAGTCGCCTGTAATTTCAATACAAAATTGAAAATATTGGAATTGAACCCGCGCCTTCCGATGTCCGGTCAGACACTCCGAACCACTGAGCCACGTCGGCTTATTTCCGACCCGCCAAATAATTCAATATGCACTAGTACTTCAATCAACAATTACTGCTTATTATATTTTTTCCACCTGTAAACGACCAACTTTATACAGAAGGCGCGGGTTCAATTCCCGTCGGCAGCATTTATTTTTACTCGGGAGATATTTTCAATTTGTACTGATATTACTGGTGACTAATTATTGCTTATAATAATTTATTATCCTGTGAGCTATGCATAAAAACCTTGTCTTATAAACATTACTTTATCATTATAAAAAAAATGATAACATCATTTTGTTTTGTTTTTTTAATTTTAAATTTAGTTAGCGCGTTTGTAAAAAAATATGTTGTAATAAATGAAACTTGAGTGAACAAACCAGGCCCCGGCGGAAAATACAGTGTGCCCCCAAAGTGTCCTTTGATATTCCTAAACTCTTAATTTGACGCTGTGCAGCGCGGCCTATTAAAAGATAGCCGAAAGTTCGCTTTGAAATAATATTTTAATGGTTTTTAAGAAATTCTTGGTAAACGTTTAATGTTTTTTTTGGGTGGGGTAAACTTCGGCTTAATAATGTGAAAGAAAATATTATTTTTCCTCAACCGCCATTAAAGTAATTTAATTAATAACTAACTTTATATTATATGAAATTATTTTTATTGATGAACAACACATGTATTGTTTTAAATTCTTGATATTGACAACTATATAAAAATAGTTTTACTTTTAAAAAGAATGAGGAAAATTCCCAAATAGGTACCTACCTAACAAATAATATTTTAATTTCTACCACCTACTACCATCATGATAAGCGTAAAGTTTTGCTTGTTCAGTGAGAGAGAACTTAGCTGTACAGAGGTTTGAACCCGTGTCGATTGGGCGAGAACTCGACGCTTTGGACCTCTCGACCCGATAGACGATATAGCCGGAGTATCGAAAAAAACAAATATTCCAAGTTGGTAGGTATTTACAAATGTGTCGTTGACTGCCTTACTGTTCAAAGGTTCAATTTTTCATGAAAAAAATAGAAATATCAATTTTATTACATATTATGAACTAGCTTTTACCCGCGGTTTTGATGGCGTGGTATTACTGATATGAAATACTGTAAATTTATTAAAAATCTGGTAAAACTATTCGTTTTCCTGTTAAAAATGGGACTGCAGTGCGACGCAGACGAATGAATTGAAAGAGTTCCTAACAAAGTATCAGTCAAAAGCGAAGTGTTTTATGAGGACGGCGCAACACGTGTTAATACGAATACTGGTATTTATGTTGACAAACGGATATTTTCGTATTCCGCCATTATAAAAATTAGGAAAAGAACACGTGTTCTCGATAAATTCTGAATTACTAATATTTATCAGGAAGTAGGCACGCTGTCACTTTTTTAACAGGATCATTTTTCTCCGTGCATTAGGGAGAAACTACTGTACAAAGTTTTTCCCACGACGTGAAAAAGGACAAACACACTTTCGCTTTTACAATATTAGTTACTATGTGACAACTGTTATTTTTCTTAGCATTACCCCAAAAACGTAAGGAAATATTATTTAACTATCGATAGATAGTCAAGTATTTTGCACACCATTTGGGTGTCGGGGATAAGACGTGTTAAGAAAGGTGCTGTAGGAAAATTGAAGATGCATCATGATTGGATTAAATTGAAAAGCAATGCAGGCGGCTGTTTCCACTCGTCCTCATGCTACCGACACCAACTACCTAGATACAGGGTTTTCCAATAAGAGGTGTTATTTTGATATTCAATCGTAGTGAAATTGACGTATTGATATTCATTCACTTGTAGTGAAACAACACAAAACTGCGCTATATAAATGTTATGTTATTATTATTTATTATTAAAAGATCAATGGTTTCGTTGTTTGTGTGGCACGTAGCCCCGTTTTGTTGAAAGTAAACGTTGTCCAGATTAATACCACCCAATTCCGGCCCTAAAAAATCATTAATCATCTCTCGATAGCGCAATCCATTCACCGTAACTGTTGCTCCAGCCTCATTTTTGAAAAAGTAAGGCCCAATGACTCCTTCGGACCATAAACCGCACCAAACAGTCACACGTTGAAGATAGAGAAGCTTTTCAACAATAATTCTTGGGTTTTCCGAGCCCCAAATGCCACAATTTTGCTTGTTGACGAAGCCACTGAGGTGGAAATGGGCCTCATCACTCAAGATGATTTGCATTTGATTCACTCAAGTGAATTTTAATAATTTCAATGCGTTGTTGAAGCGTGTATCGTTCCATTTTTATTAATGGCGTAGTTTTTAATTGTCAAATGTCAAAAAATGACAGCTTCAAAAGTAACATCTACCGAAATAGCGGGCTATTCAAAATAACACCTCTTATTGGAAAACCCTGTAAGCATCTTTGTTTTTTAAGTGACGCACAAGATTGGCTGTTCTCATCTGCTCACTAAATACTACTATAAAGCCTATTCAATCAACTTGCGCTGTTCTTAGCAAAGTTTCGCTCTGACCTATCTTACGGTATATTGTACTCGTGAAAAAACTGATATTGCAGATGATTAATTCGCAGAGTAAGAGAGCAAAAATTTACTCTTTTATTACTGCACTCTAAATTCATTTTCCAAATTAAAAATTCACTGCTTAGTTAATTAAATTCTGATCAACATTTCGTCGGTAGTTGTTATAAAGACAAGTAACCAGTCGACATCTGTTACGGCCAGCATCCGAATACATGATCCGACAGCTGTGCCAGTCTGGACCAACTAATCAAGCGCGCAAATAACTGCGCTAGATCATGCTCGGCGAATGTGTCTCCCAACCTAATTTCTTGCGACTTTCCTCTGAAGTCGTCTTAGCATCTCTTTGTATCTTCTGAATGCTTTCTGACCGTCGGGAAAATTATAAAAGTACGTACTGTAGGTATTGTTTTAAAGCATAGTATTTACGTAAAAAAAGTCATAATAATATATAGGACTACACACACACACACACACACACACACACACACACACACAATACTTTGTCTTTTCCTCAAATCTGATGAAACATTGAAAAACTATTTACCACTCATTTTATCTATGTACTGTTTGTTTCTAAAACCGTAAATATATAGGAAACTATATTTTACCTGGAATTGTTTTTCTGTCAAAATTGATGCTTTTCATCCATTCAAATGTTGAGAATATGATTGGTTCTACAATACGTAGGTGGTAATTACCGAACATTTAGGTCAGATCCTGATACTATCGATCCTCCCTCTACTGTCTTAATTCAGTGGCAGATACTTAGTAGTTTTAGTCTGGTGTAAGGCCACATTGGGAAACCACCTCCATCATCAAAAAATAGTTACCTCGATTAGGGAAGCCGTAATATCTCCGGGCAGTTAGAACTCTTGTGCGGTATTCACACAACACCGTGTCTTCTTAAGTACTAGTGGTTGATCATCTCACATTGTTTGTTGTTAAAAATGTATGAAACAACGAGCTCATTGCTATTTTTATTTTGTTCCAGAGGGGCAGGTGCAGCAGTACGGCGAGGTGAACCAGCTGGGCGGGGTGTTCGTCAATGGGCGACCCCTTCCCAACGGAGTCCGCCTACGCATCGTGGAACTGGCCCAGCTGGGCATCCGCCCTTGTGACATCTCTCGCCAGCTACGAGTCTCCCACGGCTGCGTCTCCAAGATACTAGCGCGCTACCACGAGACCGGCAGCATCCTCCCAGGAGCCATAGGCGGATCAAAACCAAGAGTCACCACCCCCAAAGTAGTATCTTACATCAAAGAACTCAAACAAAAAGACCCTGGAATTTTCGCTTGGGAGATCAGAGACAGATTGCTTTCCGACGGGGTTTGCGACAAGTACAACGTGCCTTCAGTCAGCTCGATATCCAGGATATTGCGCAATAAGATAGGCGCAATAGGGGCTCCACCAGCGCACACGCATCTGTACACCCCCCTGTATCCAGGCCCGCTGTATTATGGACACCAGGGCGGGAAAGCGCCCCCTTCGCCGCCAGGTCCTCCGTGCTGGGCGCCGCCCCCTAGACCAGCACCCCCGCCGCACCACCCGCCCTACAACTACTACATGTACCTGCAGGGCACGCCGCCCCCGCACCACGCGCCGGGCCCGCTCTGACGCTAGGGCGGGGTGTGTTTCACATCTACAGCCTCAAGCTATTAAACTCTGGACTAGTTATCACTTAAGTGTTTCTAAAGCATACATCTGAGACTATATTTAAGCAAACGATTGCTTACTTACTAATCTACAGTATTCAATGTAGCTTAAGCCAGGGTCTCACCTGATCTATTTCATAGAATCTATGAAATAAATCGATGAGAGCAGACTTTTCTATGGAATAGAAACTCGAAAAATAGTTGAATGGACCTCAACTTTCATTCTGTTCATTGACCATAGAGACTTATAGAAAGATAGGACATTTATACTAGTTGGTGCGACGAAGTGAAAAGTGCCTTTAAAATTGATAATTAACATTATTATTATTATCATTACTGACCAAATAATAACAATAAGTATTATGTGTTTTAAGACTGTCAAGGTGCCTTTCTACGATTTTTATATAATGTAATATTTATGTACGAATTAATTTAAAAAATAAAATAAACTATACTTTTTGAAAATATATAAGTACCTACCTACATTTGCGTTCGTAAAGATATTTTTAAGAAAAAAATATAAATAAAGGTATAATATAGATCATTTTAAAATTATATTTTCCAAATGTTTTCTTACATATGTACTCTGTTGAGAATCATGGTTCGGTTTTATTTTTTTTAGTCATTGTTGTTTGTTCAGCTGAATGGGTACATACATATTTTGTCAACTTTAATCTTAAAAATAATGCATATTTACAGCTTACATGTGAAAAAATTTACCTGTATTTTTTAATCATAATGCATCTGTTTTAAAACGTCTTTCAAAAATTAAAAAAAAAGGTTTGTTTGAGGATTGAACCCAGAAACTGGAGTAGACGACTCTACCCACCTCTCCAAATGCCGATCGGGTAGAACCGACGTATATTTTGTTTATTATATTGTACTGTAATGTCATCGAATTTCAGAGGAACCCGTGTACGTCCCCGTGTATGTGCGAGATTTGATAGAATGTATTGTCATCGACAACAAGTGCTTTAAGTGGTTGAGTGGTTAAGATTCTTGACTACGAATCCGTAGGTCGCGTATTCAAATCCCGATGTTCGCAAGTCATTTTTTTTATTAATTTGTTTCGTGTCACAATTAAATCATTAAAAATAATAAATAGTAAATACTTTCAGTACCGCCTTGATGAAAGACCACTATTCAGAATCTAAAAGTTGCTTTGAATGGCTTTAGCCATGTATGGTGACCAGATCTGAATACATTATTATTTTCAGCCTCACAACATACTTCAATTGGGGTTGCCATAGTCTAACTAACTCCAGACGGTTGGGAGCAGTTGGGACCCTTGTGCGGTACTCACATAAAAAAAATACTAAAACTGTTCCTTCCTTTCAATATAATATAATTTTTACACCAAAAACTTCGATTATTAATAACTTCCCGCCACCTGAAGAAAAATCTAAGATGCGCGCATCATCTTGGAACAGAAAAAAATCAGAATTTTTCACTCACCTATCCATGAATTCTCATTTCTTGTTAACCTACCTACATTGATATATGAAACACTACTTGTTCCGTTAACAAAAATTATTCCTGTGAACTTTATAATCTAAATTATAAGTTTTAAAAGTTCAACAAAAAAATGCGAGGGTCTTCAATCTTCAAACCATGAAAATAAACTAATGAAACACAAAAAACGGCGAATTATCCGTTTTTTTTAGCAATTAAATTGCGCATAAATATTATTTTATTAGGGAGATAATAATTATAATTTACTTAAAAAATCTTAAATCACTTATTTTGTATCTATTTAGTATCTAAAAGGTGTTATATTTCATCTATAGATCTGATAGTTGACTGTTCCTTATCTTAGTAGGTGTTTTCGTGAAAGTGCCTTATTTTAAATGGAAACAAGTTTCTAATATTTCCTTTGCTTTCTTTTATATCAAGGAAAAATATTTTTCTCTTCCCGACATATTGTTTGACGATGGATAAAGCCCTATGTCAATACTATGTTAACGAAATCCGTCATCTATGATCATTTATATTAGATATTTGCGAGCACGGACAGAATACGACTGCGACAGTCGATAGACAGAAACCTTTGTTTTAGCACTGCCAAGGTGTCAGATAAACTGCCTATATGCATATCTTTTTGGGTGAAGTCGTTTCTTATGCAAAATAACTGGCTTATCAATGAATGGAGTTGAACTAACTCTTAGAATTGAATGAAATCATGTAAACGAACGATCCATATACTTAATTATTTCACCTAAGACGCGATCAATTGATTACGTTTCAACTTGGAGAAAAAAAGTTGTTAGTCAAACCTAAAGACTTCATGAACTAATAAACTCCGTGTTTAGTTTTTCGAAGTACATGCGGTCTGCCAATGAATATTGAATTTATTAATAGATTGTCAATTTATTAGTATTTTTATCTTTTACGTAGCTGTCTGACGTTTATATAGACAGATGCGTCGGTGTTGCAAGCGTATGACGATTTGAATTATCAATATCGGTGAGGGTATCAACAGCGCGACCGTGCTCGGGAAATCAGTGTAAAATCACTTTAGTTACGCTTACCTGATATCGTGAAGTTATGACCACCTGCTCCAAGTCACTAGATTAAAGTTAATTATATCTACCTAAATAGGTACCTGCCTACAACAAGAATAAATTAATTCCTAAGGTGTTCTATGCCCATGAGGTTTTTAGATTTATCACTGAAAAACTTAATATTGGAAAATAAGGTTGTTAACAAAATTGAGAAGAAAATGCTGTTCATAATATTAAATTGAGTACCTTTTATTAAATGTAATACAAATGATATTTACAAATCAAAGCGTTAAAAAAATGGATTAGCGTTCATAAAATGAAATCATTAAATATCAACACGATAATGAAAGATGTAAATATCTAGACCCAAAGTGGGTTTCGCTTGTAAAAGAAATTCTATAAGGACCGTTGATGTATTATATTTAGATGAGACATGAAGCGAAAAAATAGGTTCCGCTTTTTTACCTCCAACTGACCTCCAACTCTCCCAACGCTCTAACTTAAACTACCGAATCTGGGTTATAACAGTGGATCGATGACATATTATTATGCATTAGCGCCTCTAGTTGTAGCTCTGTGATTAGGACCTACACGGAGGAAAATGAGCATGGCTTATTTATCTAAATCCTGTTTAAAACTTGATGGCAATTCATTTCCTGATAAAATATTGGTCCTTTCAGAATATAAGGGAACACATGTTCATTCAGGTGTTCTTTTCCTGGTAAATATAATATCAAAAATTCGACAATATTAGTATTTTTATGAACACATGTTCCGCCGACCTCATAACACATTGCGTTTTACTGATCGTTTGTTAGGAAATCTTTCAATTCATTCGTTAAAAGCCTGCAGTCCCGATTTAATCATTATAATTACAATCCCAATAATTTGGCCAGATTTTTAGTAAATTTGCAATATTTTATATCAGTAAGTTTTCTCCGTATACACGGATAAAAATGAGTATCACTAATATATTAAGTATCTCTTCAAAAATTTTGATAATCCGGTTAAAAACGCACGTGCAATTGCCTTCATAATATATTCAGATTTTAGTGAACACGTGTTCCGATATCGTGATAATATATTCGAAATTTACAAGGAAACCTGTTAATTGTGATTCCTGCAATCCGCTTTTGGTAAACTTGTCGAAATCCGCTGCATGCAAAGAAAGGATCTTTAAAAAAACAATACTTAATCTCAACTTAAATATCCAATGGAGACAACTATTATGAAGGCAATTGCACGTGCGTTTTTAACAGGATTATCAAAATTTTTGAAGTAATTAAGTTAAAACCAAGTGATTTATAATTATTTGCGTATTTGTTTTTAACCGGATTACCGATAATTTGAAAAGATTCTTAATAAATTATCAAAACTCATTTTTCTCTGTTTACATAAATATATACCAGTGGCGTAGTCCATAATAATAATAATATTGGGATGATTTGTACCGCTCCTTTTTTGTGCAAATTCACCCCAAGGCCGAAAACTTGGGCCTCCTCTGAGGAAAACTCACCAATAAGATTGTAGAAAAATAAAAAATAATATTTCAAATGTCTTATGAAAATGTATTTGAAATAAATTTGGCAAGGAATTTGTAAAACCATTTATTCAGCTGACTACAAAAATCAACGAAAGGCCACAGTAAAATGTAAAAATGTGTCATTTGGTTAATTTTCTTTCAGACTCTCCGGACTTTAAATTTGTAATTGGAGTTCGATATGTTTATAACCCTAAAAATCTAATTAAAAAATAGTACCTACTTACGTGTTATTTTTATTGTATACCTAGCAGCATAATTTTAATATTCTGTGTAAATATTCATAATTTATTTGTTTCTAAGATGGTTTGTTCATTTTCCAACAGTCGATTATAAGTGTGTTTGTATAAAGAATAAAATATGTATTTGTTGAAATAAAAATATTTTGAATAAAATGCTTTTTAATTGTGTTCACTGTACACCTACTAAAACCATTATTAAATACACACGGAGATAAATGAGTATTCCTTATTTATTGAAAATCCATTTAAATTATTGGTAATCTGGTTAAAAATGGGATTGCAGGCTGTTTCTTGATAAACTTTTAGTAAATTTCCAATATATCGGAACACGTGTTTATGCACCTGTTTTGATAATATACTAGTACAATGACGAAATTTGAACATGTTTAGGATTTTTATGAACGCGTGTTCGGACACCTTCATAATAAATTCGTATTTTACTAAAATTTTAATAGGAAATCATTCAATTCATTCGTTAAAGGCCTGCAATCCCGTTTTTAAACAGATCACGAATAATTTGAAGAGATTCTTAATAAATTAGCAATATTCATCAAATAAAAATAATAATAACAAAATAAATCACTATTTTGATTAATCTTACATTATGAAAACCAAAAAATATTTTTAAGATAAATTGAAGATTTTCTTGAGTAGAATACAAATAAAAAATAAACTACTCAATAAAAAATATAAATGTTAACTACTAAATATGTTTTCAATAGAAATGTATGAACGCGTAAAGGAAATAACTTTTAAAAATACCGTATTATAGCTAAGATTATCTGTGACAGTTTCACATGATTAACTTTTTTGTTTTCTTATAAAATCATTTAAAAAATAAATAAAATAACTAGTTTTGTGCTTGAAATCGAACGTTTTTAGACTCCGTTTGTCAAGTGATTTTAATGCCTATTACCTACAATTAGGGAATGCAATCCCGCAAGAAAATGTCAATCCAGGTATTTGCGGGACTGAACAATCTTAGTCCCGCTGGATCCAGGTATTTGCGGGATCCAGCAGAGTGGACTTAGATATCTAATCAATCGTATAATAAAGACCTAATACCTCGATCTACCAACCTTGTTTTTAGACTTTTAAATTTATACCCATAATAAAACAAGTTCTTTGGGACATTTTAAATGATTTATTAATAGGTATACCTTTAGTAAGACATAGGTAAAGTTTAAATCATAAATTGGCAAAGAATAAGATAAGACATAAATTTACATAACATATCCGCCTTGGAACAGACTTTGTCTAGTGAGGTGAGTAAAAGAAATCTATGTACACATATGAAAATAAAATAAACGCCCGGATTGCCGGCACTGAAACTGAAACTGAACTGAAACTTAAATTTAAATAATAACGTTCACACGATAAACAATATTCTTGTACAATGAGCATCATAAGTTTAACTAAACATTATTTTGGAAATAGCTTCGTAAAAAAGTTAAAGTATTAATTGTGTCATCTGATAAACGGCTTCTGATATTGGACACAAGGTAGCCAGCGGCTGAAAAAGCTCGTTCAGCTTCCACGCTGGAGAGTAACACGTATGAGCTGCGCTTCTCTGTAATCCCGCCAGTCCAGCGGGATCCCGCAAAATTTTCGACCGAGATTAGTCCCTCAAAATGTCTGCGGGATCTCGGTATTTCGGGATCCCGGTATACCGGGATTGCATTCCCTACCTACAATATAAGGTATACCAAGAATATACACATTTTTGGCTTGTAGCTCTTAAGTAATTTTTCTCCGTGCATGTATATAAATTTCTCTTTTGTTTTCATAAATGAATGCAAATCTTTGGAGATTGAAACTCGACAGATAGACTTGTTTCAATGACAATGTGTTCCTTTAACTTTTGGTGGCAATCACGTACACACATGCTGATATGTACGTATTTCTCTGAAATTCGATGACGTTAGAGCAGTTAATATTTGCAATAAATGCAAGTCTTATGCAAAACAAAAAAAAATCTTAACATACTTTTTTACGTGGTGATTTTTTTTACCAAAAGGTTGCTGTAATATGAACAGTGTAATATTTCATGATTGTATTATTTTTTTGTCTTGTGTTATTGTTTTTTTTTTTTATTGTTGATACATTTTTTTTACAATATTTCATATTTCAATTTAGTAATGTTGGCCTCACTGGGTGATTTGTAATCCAATGTTTTGGCACTATTTATGCACTTATCAACATTCTTATGAACCCAAATAATATATTTTATAGTTCAGTTTTTGTGAAATTCATATCGCTCCAAGGGTTCTGTACAAAGCAACAAATTACAGTAAATATATAATTTTAAAAAAATGTTTAATCTCAGCGATCAACACACTGGTATTTTTTATATAAAATTAGATACATGTCGTGGGTTCTCGCTTGTAGAATCAATCAGAAGATAAAAAATTGCGCCGTAGGAGTAGGTAGTTCCAAAATATAGCTTATTATGACATATCACATAACACAGGTACATATGTTATTGGCTGTGAGTTTCGGAAACAATGACTTTCTAATTATTATTGTTTTGGTAAACTAATGTTTAAGACAAGATTTTTTATGCATAGCACAAAGGGTAACAATTATTTTATAAGCAATAATTATTAGCCTGATCCACATTGAAAAATCTCCTGATAAAAGATACATGACGCCAACGGGACACCAAAAAATGTAGACAATTTGTCTCGACGCCATCTAGTGAGAGAGTTAGCACTTACAATGCCTTTCTCATATTAAACAAAGTTGGTTGTTTTCAGGTGAAAAAATGTAACAAGCAGTAATTGTTGAATGAAACACTAGTATATATTGAATTATTTCAATAAGGCCCGTTAGGTACTCTGAAAGCGCAACTTGTGAAATTATTGTCTGTACTGCGCTTTGGTTCCTTCAACCATCCATAATCGGATATCGGCAGATCAGAAACGTTATCAGGAATGACTTTGCTGATCTAAGAGATGATGAAAAGTGAATACGTAAGTATATTCACAGTTAGAATAACTTGGCAGAGCCGTTTCAATAATTCTTTAAAAAACATTGTAGAAGCGCTTGAACTTCATTCTTTCAGGACATTTATATTTCAGGAATTAATAAAAACAAGTAAAGATGAAAACTCTGTGAAATAAACAACCATCACTAAATTAAAGAGGCAACCACATTTTTTTGCAATAGTGAGTGTAATCCGACCTGGCTGGCATGGGTCCAATACAATAAGTTCAGCATGGTCCCCTTGGCCCGTATTATCCTTTGTAATGCCGCACTCCGGCGGAACAAGGGCTAGAATTGAAAGACAAAAACGAAAAATTAAATATTTTATGGTTTCAATATAATATTATATTAGTGTCCAGGAAGAACGTATAATCAACAAGGAAATTATTCTTTACGCAAACGATCTTTCACCCGTTGTAAGTTAAAATCAACAGACTCAATTTTCCAAAACATAATACAAATCTGCACTATTGTCCTGAAAGAATCCAGTTCAAGCTCTACTGGAAAGCTACAAGCAAAAAATGTATATATTCTTGATATGCCTTATATCGTCACGAAAATAGGTAATAGTAATTTAAATCGTTTGACAAACGGAGACTAGAAACGCTCGATTTCAAGCAAAAAAGTGGTTTTTATTTATTTTGTAAACAATTTTATAAGAAATCAAAACAAGTCAATCAAGGGAAACTGTCACAGACAATCTTAGCTATAATATTGTTTTTTTTTTTAAGTTAATTCATTTATGCGTTCATACATTTCTAATGAAAAATATTTAATTTAATAGTTTATATTTATATTTTTTATTGAGTAATAATTTTTTTTTATTTATATTCTAATAAAACCTTCAATTTATCTAAAGCCTATATTTTGGCATTCATAATGCAAACCAATGCTTTATAAAGATTAATCGAAAATAGTTCGCCTTGAAGGAGTGTCTCCGGATTATTGTACGGAATTGTGTATTCCTGAAAATGACAATTCATAGCAGTCAATCCTTAGGTTAGCAGCGTCATCAGTTATCGAAAGGTTGAAGGAACCAAAGCGGACACCAGATACTTTCAATGAGCATGCTTCTGGATTGTCAGGACCCAAAGCCTGGTATGGTCTGCTACTTAATTTGAGAATGATCACAGACTCAAAAGAATTTAGAGAAACTCATATTTTCATACAATCAGATTCATAAAGTCAGAAACCTTTCGGCTTCACTGCCTAAAATTACGAAAAATCTAAAAAATTTAAACAACTATTGTTGGTTTCATACAATTAAATAGGATTTCTACCTAAGTTAATTCTTTAAGTTTTTAAGGCTATTAAAAAAAAACTCATATTTTCATACAATCAGATTCATAAAGTCAGAAACCTTTCGGCTTCACTGCCTAAAATTACGAAAAATCTAAAAAATTTAAACAACTATTGTTGGTTTCATACAATTAAATAGGATTTCTACCTAAGTTAATTCTTTAAGTTTTTAAGGCTATTCAAAAAAATCCTTTCAAAAAATTGAACAATAATCATTAAAATAAATATAAACTCTAATTATGCTACCAATCTATTTATGAATGTAATATCAATAGCCAGTTTCTTCACCACCTAGGATTCTTGCTGCAGGGTATCCATGTTCTATCTTCGTGTCACCTGTTCCTATTCTTCATTTTACTTAACTTCACTTTATTGTTGTAATATTTATATTTTTTGTAATACCTGCATCAACTGTAAAGCGCCCCTGAAGTGATACCTCACAAAAGCGGCGCTATACAAATTGTACAGTAAATTAATTAATACTGCAATATAAAATACCAATTGTAAAATCATGCAATGTCCAGTATTTTTAACATAGCGTAATTTGTGTAACATTATCCAATAAATGAGTGTATATCTGTAGTGCCAGGTTATCTGGAGAGCCTAGGAAGACACATTTGTCCAGTGCCCTTGAGGTTAATTAATGTAACTTACTTTCGTAGTTAATCGTATCAAGAAAGATGAACAATCTAAAAGCTAAAATTATTCTCATCTGGTTACTTTGGTTAAAACATGTCCACCATATTCGTCTCTATAGATCAAATGACTTCCCGAGGCAAGCTAGAAGTAGCTCCTACAGATCACGAGTAGCCATTAATCATAAAGGACCACTCCACGCCCCTGAGGCTTGAGGACACCACGTGCGCCTCTGACCTGACCTTAAATGACCGATGTTTTTTGCCACTTCCTAAGATCAGCGAAGCATTTTTTTTACTTCAAAGGAACCCCGAATGAAGACAAATAATCAACCAAGAATGATTAATTTACGCAAAAACTAAGGTTTAAAAAATAATATCTTTTCAAAGTTTCAAATAAAGCAGATCTAATATAGATTAATGCAGTTTTGATGCATTCTATTGGGAAATTGGTAATTCTTTGGTGACTCTCAATAATAATTATTAATATATATGAAATACATTGTATACACCAATTTTAATAAGTAATAATCTACATGTTTCAAAGCCGATGGCTTCTTCGTCAGGATTAATATAATATAATCCTGACATAGAAGCTATTGGCTGTGAAACGAGTAGATTATTATTAACTTGCTAAATTATACCCGGCGTTGTTGGACTTTTCTCTACTTTCAATAAATATAATATCCATGTATCATAAATATAAACCTTCCGGAAGAAATTCTCTAAATGATAGTGAAAACACTATCAAACTCCGTTGCATAGTTTAGAAAAATTACGAGTAAGTGCACAAACAGACAGACGCGGATAGTGATTTTGTCTTAAGCTATTTAGAGATTAAAAGTGGTGTATACACAGTATTTCTTTTCGTATAATTAAAAAGACGCCACAAAGTAATTTTGAAACTTATGAAGAAATAATTATTCTTATTATTAGATAATTTTTATAGCTCTGTTTTTGTGAAAAATCACCTCAAAGGCGCTGCACAAATATGACTTCATAGGCTCTATTTAATTATTCACAAGAGACACAGCAAACATAGGTACTTATCTGGCAGGTCACTTCAGATAAACACACTTTTATTAGATTTTGAGCTTGGATAAGATGTGACTTTGCACAAAAGGACACTACCTATATATAAACATACTGGAAATTTAACGATTTTAAACAGGGCCGGCCTTAAGCCAAAAATCTCAAGGGCGCTATATTAAGTTTTAAGTGTTATCAGCGCCTTGGCTCTTTGGCTCTTTGGCGCTTTGGCGAGTCGGCGCCCGGAGCGAAGTGCTCCAATGTGCACAACCCTGATTTTACAGTTGCTATTTCATCCTCTATTTTAAAAGTGAATATTTAACACTCTATTTTCGAAACGTACTTTCTGGTTGAGCAATAAAACATTTGGATCAAATAATTCCTAGTACTTAGTATTTCGAAGCTCTGTAGCTCATGATGCAAATTATGTCACAGAATCTTACCTAGAAATTACTGAGAGTAAAACCATGCAAATTTCGCGTTGGCAGACCTCATCATTGGAGAGTTTTCGCTGCTTCATCACTCGGATTAGGGTTAGGATTAATTAATTTTAATTGAGTCAATATTTGGTTAGCAGCACACTGTCAGATCCCATCTCTAATAAAATATAGGAAAAATAACGTACAAATAAGATTATTAATTATAACATAAATTTACGAAGAAAATCTAAAATCAGACATTAATTGCCTTCAGCGCCACCTATGGTGTGGATTATCAACTACGTTTGAAGTTTTTATTATTTCAGACAATTTATTTTCACCATGTATCCGAACCATTTCAGCCATGTTGTGTTATTTTTCTTCATCGGCTAATCGTTCCAAATTTCCAATTTATGTAACGCTTGTAACTTCTACGAATTTACATAGATGTCAGCATTGTCAATAATGACAAGACTTCAGAGTCTGTACGTTCTGTACGAACTGAGTCATATATTTTTTGTTATCTTTATTATAACTATGGCAAATCACCAATATATTTTGTGAGTGCTTTTTACAAATAGGTAAACATGTAAATTTATTGGGGCATTTTCACTAACTTTCACTAACCGTTAAAAATGTGTGCATGACTTAAAGTTTATTTTTCTGGTTCTGATTTTGTACGAAAAATCTGTAATTTTAACATTTTTATTAATAATTATTCATTTTAAAAACGATCTAAAACCGAAAATTTCGAAACGGTTCCAACTGGCTACAACGTTATTACGACATAAAAACGTCAAAGTCTGGTATGAATCACGAATTCACGAATAAAAACGAATTAATCGGTTTGGCGGCAAAAAATAATGTCGCGGCAAAATGGAGGGAAAAAAAGAAAATAATTTTGTTTAAAAAACATCAACACCACTAAGCGACACCACCGACTTCTTAGTAAGGCTTATCAAACTACATCAAAGTTATTTGATTCAATTTGGTGTTTTTCTCCACTCGAGCGATTTTCGGCATATTAAGCCATGTTTACAAAAACGTTTGCTATAATGTGCCAAATTAATAGAACCTAAAAATATGTGATAAATGGTGAAATCTAGGTGGATTCATCGACTTTAAAACGCAGTGAGCAGTAATAAGTTTTCATATTAATATATTGAGGAATGTTATTAATTAAATAATATGGTAAATGTATATATGACACCAATCGCTCGAGTTTTTCGGTAGATAATTGATTTTTAAAAAACAATACTTTTTGAAAAAGAATAAAAATACAATGTTGACGTCATACTGTTTATTGTTTCATAATTACATATTAATTTATATTTTAGACTGCTTATAAAAATATAACAACTAATTGAATTTTATTCTGGAATATGTACGAATTGGAGCTGTGTTTAAATTGACTGTTTTTTTTCAATAATTTTGAATTCATTAAATTCCTTCGCACCTTGACTCCTTCCTCATCTTTTCCGGTTTCAATTTAAAAATCCTTAACTATGTTATGTTCACAAATATAAAATTACATATTTATGTTAATCCTAAAACCTATAATATAATATCATTGTTGGTATTTTCATAAGTTTCTAATATATTTACAAGGTCAACTTATGGGGTATAAAAATAATATTAAAAAAAATATAACTATTACAGTATTGTTTTTATGAATAATTTATTCTTCATGTGATTTAAGAAAGAAAATATTTTACGGAAGCAAACGACAGAAGTTGATTTGAAATAAGGTAGGTGATACATTACGCTTTACGCATCATGTCTTGGCCTATTTTGAAAAAAATATATATGTAGAAAAAGGTCAAGGCCACGTATATATATATATATATATATATATATATATATATATATATATATATATATATATATATATATATATATAACGTTTATAGCGTAGTCTGTCACAGGCATTAAAACTGAGCAACAGAATATCAGAGAATAAAAAAGAATTCATTCTAAAGAACAAGTGATATTTTTATAAAACTTAAATTTAGATATACAAAACAAAATCAAAAACATACTTATTTTATTTACCGCTTGTATTGTAAGATGTCATTTTTCGTCGAATTTAGCGGTGTTAAATAATGTTATACCTAAGCACATTACAAAATACCTAACATTTAATACAAATTGTGTAACCATGGTTACATCATATTACTTCAAAACTTATTATTAATTATTAATCTATAAAACAAAATCTGTAAACCGATAGAATATCGAAGGCTTTATGTAACTGCAAATAAATGTTGGTCGATAGGTACATGAAAATATTACCCTTTTAGCATTTTTAACACAATCAAATTCATTTTCTTTAATCCTAATGGAATGTTTGGTATATCACATAAGCTTTGCCAAGTTTAAACTAAAAATTTGTTAACTAACAAAAATAATCCTAAAGAAAAGATGAAACCTCAATGTCCTTTATATTTTTTTTCAATTAAATCAGCTAGTTTCCCTCTATGTAACTCAAATGTAGATCTCTGTAATTAATCAATAAACATACAAATAATAACAGAAAATGGAAAGATTTAAAAAAACAACTGACAGGATCAAGACACATGTCAATCCATCTATTAGAGCGGGATTGTGCACTATAGTAGGTATTGTCAAAAAATACAAGACTGTTGGTAATAGATTGTATGTTTCAGGTAGTAATCAAAGAGATCCACAAACATTAAAAATAACAACAATCAAATTAAACGACAATCTGAATGTTTGCTATTTTTTCTCTTTTGGATGATGGAAGAGGAAATTTAGATAATTGAAACGACAAATTAAACGACAATCTGAATTTTTGATAATTTTTCTCTTTTGGATGACGGAAGAGGAAATGTAGATAATTGAAACGACCAATTAAACGACAATCTGAATTTTTGCTAATTTTTCTCTTTTGGATGATGGAAGAGGAAATGTAGAAAATTGAAACGACAAATTAAACGACAATCTGAATTTTTGCTAATTTTTCTCTTTTGGATGATGGAAGAGGAAATGTAGATAATTGCCGAAGAGCCTCTCATCCTACTGACAGTGCTCGCTAAGGTCGACCACCGATGACTTCCTCCATCCGAAGAGGAAGAAGCCAAGTCCTGTGCCGAGGATCAACGCCAGGCATAGCCAGATGTTGTAAGTCATGAAGATCAGCATGAGGAGGTAGGAGAAGAACACCTGGAACATGTGCAGGACGGTCTGGAGAGAGTGCATCGAGGAGAGCATGGGGTACCTGGAAATGAAAAAAATTATTATCAGCTGATTGAAAGATATCTTATAAGACAAACAAATGGCTGTTTTAACGTTCTGCTTGAGTAGGGAATATCAGGTAATCCGTCATTATTAGTAATTAGGAAGAGGATATAGCATAAATACAAGAAAGATCTGACAAGTACTGAGTTATAACTAATGCATTTAAAAAAAATAGCCGTCACGGGACGTGTGGCAGATGAGAAACATCGAAATTGATTGAAGGAAGTTATAATGGCAGTATTTCTACAATAAAATATTTCTCAATATTTTTGATAGTTAAACATTTTTTATTATTAAATATTCACAAAAATTATATATTACAAATCGAAAATCAATTATCATTTAGAAAATATCCATTGCCAATTATAGTATTGTGTATATGCTTATAAAAATGTAACCTAAAATAATGTATTGCTGTATAGGAACCTAAATTAAATATTTATAAGTAAACCATAGAAAAAATGCGAGAAATAATTAACTAAAAAAATCTGCCTCAACACAGGTTCGCCTAGTGAGGCAGGTTATGCACAAATTAATAAATAGTATATTATGCCATAACCACATTACACTCTTATATAGGTACATTAGGGTGTCCCAAGACATAAGGAAGAATTTTTTTTTCATGAATTTAAATATGCATACCCTCTTATTTTATTCCATTTGATCCCAATAACTCATATAATAAATATTATTTTGATTAAACACCGGCAACCCGTGCCGACTTGATGCCAAACATATGGTACAGAGTTAATATGGAAGGATTTTCAACTTTCATTTTTGTCAGATAAATAAAATTTAAAAATGCACAAATGTTCAATTATGTAGTATTTTATATTTAAAAATGGTTTATTGATTAAATTTTTTCTCCATAGTTTGTTTTTTACAGTCAGGATAAATCTTCCGGTGTTCCTGAACGCATCGTAACAAAAATTATTTTTGTTCCTCTTCGACCGTGAGATTAAGCTATGAAAATCTTGCATTAACTTAACAGTTCTTTCAGCTGTATCATTCACTACCCTCAGCGGCGACACCTTCTTTCTGACTTCTTGATACGATGCATTATTGACCACATCGTAGGGAATTCGTTAAGAAAACTGGCATATGTTTTCAGACGATCAAACAAATACTTGCTCTTGACTGAAATGAAGTCGTAAATATTTTTCTCTGAAACAAAAGTCACTAAATTATGATATGAACAAAAACCTCAATACAATACATAATTTAAACTACTTAATAAACTTACCATACAATTTACCATCAAGATCTTCCTTCGATGGGATGTAACGTTTGTCATGGGTTGATAAATTATTTTTTTTGATATTTCGAGCATTTTTATTTTAGTTGTTTGATCCACAGCATCGTCAAACAGCGATAAAATAGATCCTTCATCGGTCAAATACCATAACTGCTTTCTGAACAGAAATAAACCTGCCATTGAGATGTTTTCATCAATTTTTTCCTAAGCCTTCATCGATTTCAAAAAGCACAAGTCCTGGTAAGGTGCTTTAACTGCTATAATACATTGTAACCATGGCTTGACATAGGATGTTACTATGAACAGGCAAACGTCTAAAATTTCCGCCTTATCCTTACCGGTAATTTTAAATTGCGCACAAATTAATGATATTTTCAAGGAATAAAGTGCCTTTGCCATACATCGAGCACCTGGAGGCGGAATTTTAAATTTTCTCGCTGTATCTCCTCCTAAAACTATCACACAGAGTTTTAAAAACTTTCAATAGTCATCTCCAAGTATTTTTTTTGTCAGTGCAGAACGGTAAAAGTCAAGCAAATCATCGATTTCGGAAGCGGTTAGGTGCAATGTGAGATTTTCTCTGTAGCACTGAATTTTATCGGGATCAACATTTTTACAGTTATCTCGAAACTTTTTGAAGAGTCGTATGTCAGGGTGTTTAGTCACTTGACTGATTTTTACTTCAAATACAGCTTTTAATACCAACTATGGCTATATTTGGTATATATTGACAGATAAATTCACTTTCCGGATATTGTAGAGCAAAACTTCAAGAACTTTTCCATTAGATGGCAGTTTAGAACCCGATATTTGGTGTTTTACGACTCCTATTAAAAATATACTCTTTTTAGAAGTGCGTAAATCTAACAACATCTTGCCTGAACGAGTGATTTTCGTTTACTAACAAAATAGCAAGTTACTACAAGCTCATCAACACGTTTGCTCGCTGGCGTCTTAATGTACAAGTACTGACATCTTTCGATGCAAGTCGGCACGGGTTGCAGTTGTCCAAAGTAAACGAATTTTTTTTTATAAGTGTTTTGTCATTATTAAAACAAAATTAGAGGGTATGCGTTCAAAAATAACAACTTTAATTTTTTTGGGACACCCTAAGGTACATATTTACTTTTTCTTCTATTAGAAACTGTTTTATTATTGTAACATTAGTTTTTCAACAATTTCATTGTTACTAACTTACATATAGGTATTTTACTTACTAATGATATATTCTGTAATTTTTTTGATGAAATAAATTAATTTAAAAATAGGGAAAATAGAGGCAAATATACCGCACAGAGTTTAGGTGGCCGGGCGGAAAGAGCCGACGATCACAGAGCGCAAGAGCGTCGTCCCGTCTTGCCACGCTTGCTACGCAATAGTTGGTTTTACTCCCCCTAGGCACGCCAAAAGATGCTTCTATCATATCTACGAAAGCCCAACATATTACCATACATGCGCATCAGTTTAAAAATGTTATTCACTATAAACCGTAGATAATTTCCTAACTACACGCATACAATTTACAAAGAACATTATTATTTGTAGTACCTAGCTATTGCTTATGGTAGAAGTCGGCAAAGTGGCGTTTAGCGCTATTTTTTAGTGTAATACCCTAGTAGAATTCTGACAGCCGGTCCTCGAAATTTCGCATGATTTACAGCATCCTTTTTTTCACCTGACTATATTTCGCCCACTACAGTTCCCGTTGGGTTTGCACTCCTGCTTAGTTTTTCACCTTCGATGTGAAGGCCTGCTCAGCAGACCCCCCGTTGAAGATCATCTCGCAACCCTCCTTGAAGCCCTCGTATAGCATCCCCGTGAGGAACACCACAACTCTCTCATCTCACCTGACTATCTTCTGCCCGCTGCAGTTCCCGTCGGGTCCGCACTCCTGCTTGGTGATGTTCACCTGCGAGGTGGAAGCCTGCGCGCCAGACCCCCTGTTGAAGATCATCTCGCGGCCCGCCTTGAGGCCCTCGTACAACATCCCTGCCAGGAACACCACCACGCAGGCTCCGACCATCTCCCCGGCGGAGGTGCTCATCCAGCCTGGGAACAGGATCTCTTGGCAGACTCCGGTGTGAAACTGGAAAAGGATAATACAAAGTTTAATTCTAGTTTCGACTAGATTGCATTAAGATACTTTATAAAATGTGAAAAACTGCATGAAATGTAATAATTGGTTTCACAATTAAGTAAATTACACATGAATAAACCAACCATATCGTAAACTGTTGATTTCCCTAAAATAAATTTTAAAAAAGCACCCGTGTTACGAATAACCTGACAATATTTCAAAAACTCATTCTACAATCGTTCAAAGCTCACAATGTGGCTTGTGCAAGGATGGATGACAAACAAAGGAATTGAAACCGCGACGCGTTGCGACGCCTGGAATCCGACGCATTTGTCAACTAAGCTACCATCAAATATTATTAAAAACACATTATGGTGTTCGTTTTGGATTGGGTATCTAAACTTTCTTCAATGTTCATGTTTTGGTTTTGCCCGGGGTCCGTTTTCTGTCTTAACGCCACTGCAGAGAGCTAAATATCAATTATTATCTTACAGTGAACGAGTATTTAACCGCTCTAAAATTACATAGGTGACATCCGCTGGCAGCCACAAGCACCGCACAGAATAATATTTTCAAACTTATTTATTCTCTTTGGGACAATAGATAACTACGTCACACCACAAAATGTGGTCACGGTAATATGGCAATAATCGATTATTTTAAATAACACATCGACTGTGACATTGCAACAAAGTAGGTACCTACTTCTTCCTTGAATATAGGTTGATCGCAGGCCCCGGTTTAGTAAAACCTGGAGACATAAGAGGTAGCAGGTTTTCCTTGATAACCTGGCTGAGACGGACTTCTGTATCCCGAATAATTTACCAATGGTGATGCCCCTGGGAACTTAACCCCTTTAGGTTAATTAACTTCATGGTAATGTGGATATTTCCCATATGACCTATACTAAGTGCACGAATTATCCAGTATCCATTAAATTTTAACTAACTTATATATGTACCTATACTTACACGGTACCCTAAAACTAGCAAAACAAGAGGAAACTGGGAAATATATTTATATATTAGACACATTTCAAAAGACAATACAACTGATATTAACCCCCTAGCGAACGTTTTTTTTTTAATTTGACCTAAAAAATTCCATCTCCGTACTTGATTTATTCGAATAATCGAGCTTGAATAAATAAAATTATAATACTAAATCGACTTCAAATGTGATGTAGATCTGATATCAGATCTGGAAGAAGCTATTCGAGAACAATTTGAAGCCGACGGGTTTGGGGAGGAAGTATGAAAAATGCCTTTACCTACTTCATTTTATCATGATACGTCCCATTCCGCGTCTCATCAAATAGGTAATCCAAAAAGAAAATTCACAATCCGTTTAATGCATTAACAATATAAAAATAAAATTAATATTCTTCATTTCATACAACTTTCCATATAAATAATCATTCCAAAGGTTTGTCATACAATATGGCTGCCAGTCAACTGCCCCTCACCCTAGATTATTTGGCTTCAATGTCATTCATACAAAATCTCCTACTAATGCTCTGTCCAAGGTTTTTATACTTTAGGCAGACCAAGAAATTAAAAACGTCGAGTTCGGATGAAGGGTACGCGTTTTACGTCTCCCGACCCTATGTCTTTGTCGAAAGATCACAAGATATTGTGACAAGATGCTTGCTGATTGTAATTCGCAAGTTGATACGGTAAATTCAACAAGCGGATTGTCCATTTTTCTCGGAACTCCAGACCGACGACGGTGGATACCAAACAATCAAACCCAAGATTCATTGCTTGTATATTTTTGTGATTACGAATTCTGTATTTTACGGTTTTAATAAAATTAGTCATTGACTTATTTACGCTCAAAAATTATTTTGGCTAACATTTAACAATTTTATCAGTAGCTATAGTAATTGCCTATGCTAAATAATGCTGCAATCTATCTTATATCTATCTAGCTATCTATATAAACAAAAATGTAAATTAATAAAATAATTAAAACACTTTGTATTTACCACGATAATCTTTATTTTTGATATAAAGTCAACATGTTTCGAGAACGATGTTCTCTTCATCAGGACAATTAATGTACTAAAAACTAAACTGTCAAGTATATAGAGACAGGTGTGGGTAGAAAAGGAAGTAGTGCGGGGGGGGTTGAGGGGAGGGGTGAGAGGTGGAAAGGGGAGGTGCTTAGAAGATCAAAGACAAAAAATTACAATGGAAATATGTTTAAGACAGGGTTATTCACAAAATTAGTTTGATTATTAATAATATTTAAATTTCTATTGACATTTTTCCTAATTTCTAATATTTCTAAAAGGTCTAACTGAAAACCACTAACATGAGTGTGTAAAATTTTAAAACCAGTATTTATGTCAAATGAATGGTTGAATTCAATTAGATGGTTAGCAAATTCCGAATAATTATTGCTATTTAGACATCTCAAATGTTCCTTAATCCTTGTTTCAAAATTTCTGCAAGTTTTACCTATGTAAAAATGGTTACAATCATTGCAATTCAATTGGTAAACTCTGGATTTTTTCATTTTTAAGTCTTTGTCCTTGTTATTTAGAATATAATTTTTCAAATTATTATTAGTATAAAAAGCTGGCTGTATTGTATTAGGAATTTTTTTCCCTATTAAATTAGAGGTTTGATGATTTACAAACAATATTTTTCTCCATTGCTTTTTAATATTATCACTAAGCAATGGGTAAATGTAGGACAAATGAAATTTTTTCTTATATTTTTTGTTTAGTATGTCGTCTATTAATTTGGAGTTAAATCAGCAATGAAAATGAAACGATGTTTGATAGTGAAGAATGCACATTTTACAAAAAATAATAATATTAAACCAAATGATAATCGAATAAAAATTATTACTATTCCAAATTCCTGTAATATTAAAAAATCTGTTAATGAAAAAATAAGAAAATACACAGATTTAGGAAATGAGATAAAAAGAATTTGGCATTCTCAGATTATAAAAATATTACCATTTGTTATTTCGGCTACTGGCATTATACCTAGCTCTCTCATTAAAAATTTAGGCGTATTAGATCTATCAAAAAATTTATACATAAAGTCGGTCATTTTGAATACATGTAGGATAACGAAAGATTTTTTAAATATTTATGTTGAGGGATCAGTAGGATTTATAGGCCCTGTTAGGAGTTTTACCGAGCCGAACCCTCTGATATGAAAATATCTGCAGTCGGTGAATTATTTTCCCATTTAATCTTTTGTGAGTTGACGTGTTGTTCTTGTATTGTTTTGTATTTATTTTGCTTATATAATGCACTTGCATAATGTTGATTGACTAGATGATCATTTGTGGAAAAGTGTGTGGAAGGGTTTAGTTTTTCCTATGGGGAAGATTTAACCCGGACAAAAAAATCGGAAGCACTAAAAAATAAAAAAAAACCTTAAGTAATAAAGCTAAAGTCACACGTTGTTAATGTTCGTAAATCCGTGGAAAACTTCAGAAAAATGAAAGCATCAGGGAAACACTTAAATCAGCACTGAAAACGAAACGAAATTTGAGTGTGGTATTTTCTCTATATGATTAAAACGGATTGCAATCTTTATAGCACAGGCGTCCGATGGGAAGGCTGTTCTTGTTCTACCGGTATTTAAATGGAAGATGCTCCGAGGAACTAGCGCGATTGATCCCTTAGGCACCGGTGCATATTGGAGAAACATCAAACGCGCACCGAACATTTGTACACGGTTTGACACATGAGAACGGGTCGTTTAACAGCTCGGCTGTTGAATGATTTGCTGGCCCATGTTCATCCCTTCCTTTCCTATAAAATATCTCCACACAGCATCACCAAAAGATCTGTGGAGTTAATGATGAAAAGGGGCGATGCGCGATGCTGAGAGTATCTAAAATTTGAATTTCATTGTTTAATTATAATAATTCAATGTTGTAGTTAACTACTCACCACCATCATCATGCCCATGCTCCCGCAAGGATCTTCCGTGTCCGTATCCCCACCGTGCACGTGCTTATCGGCCATGCCGTGGTCATGGTTGTGGTGCATGTGATCCATCTTAATGTCTGCTTCTGGAATAAAAATTAACAGCTGGTCGTTAAAATGGCATACCTACATAAGTACATCACCTACCGACGTACATATTATGTATGGCGTCATGACAAAACAGAACAGTGACTAATAATAGAACATTTAAGAAAAGTGGAGGGAAAAAAACTAACCTAACCTAACATATTATTTTATCATGTTCCGTTTTTATCTGGTTTCCGTTGGGTTTCCCAAACATTTCCCACCATTCTATATGTCTATAAATTCTATATGTCTATAAATTTCAAAGCATATTAAAATTTTCGATAAAATTCTATTTCAACTGCCAGACCTAAGAATAGTAGGTTCCTACCTACTTTAATATTATATATGGTTCCATGAGAAACAGAACAGTGACAAATTAGAGATAAGAGCATTGAAGAAAAATGGGGGGGAAAATTACCTAACCAACGTAACCTAACCCAACTACCGGAATTACGATGATTTGCCGCCTATTGAAGAAGTGTTGTCACCTTTGCGGTAAATAATAGGTAATTAGGTACCTGCCCACAAGTGTTTATTTTAATACTAATCCAGGATTGGGTAGGTACTGTAATGTAATTAACGTGTACTTTCAAGCAGCCATTAATGAATGCATTTTAATGTTCGCATTATAAATTTAATTTTTTCAACTCTAATATTAGATAATGAGATCGTAATCAATAAATTAGTCCAAATAAAACCAAGTCTAATGATTTATTTTGCACTGGTAACCCCAGTATTTGCAGTGTCGCCGCATGGTCGCCGCCCCGCCACTCACTAAAAGTCAACCGGTTCGGGTTGACGTATATATAAAGTTAGGTTAGATTAGTAAACCTACCGGAAAGTGAAATACTTGCTGAAAAGGCGAAAGTGGTTATTTTAAAGATGGGATGCAACGGCTGGTGTCAGATAACATGATAATAATATTATTTATCTCAAAGTAACAGTGCACTACAAGCAAATTAAAGAAGCAAGTTTAATTTTGGAAGCGGTTAAATTATCTTTTGTACGCATATATACTGAATAATGCCTGTAAATATATTAAAATCAATTCATATTACGTGGTTTTTGTTCTTCAAATGCTCCATTTGAATCGGTATTCAAAAATCTCCAAACGATAAACAACACAAAACATAAAATAAACAATAAAAACACTTTTCTTGGTTTTCTTTTCATGATTTCGTCAGTTTATCAAAATGTTTTTTAATGTTGCCAGTTGCTATATATGCATTCACTATATTATAAAACTTCACCACAGATAATGTCATATGACATATTCTAGTAGCGCGATATTTTCTTATCTGTTGTCATAAATAATATTATCACTTTAATCACAAACAAAATTGTCTCAATTATTTTTAAACCAGTCGGATATTTAAAAAATAACTTATTACGCCATATCCCCGTCGCCACGTCTTTATTAAGACGATAATATAATGAACAAGTGGTCAGGTAGTCAAGTATGTAGGTAGGTGCTAGAATTCTGGAATTATCTAACCTAGAAACCTAGTCGCCACTTAATACACGTTACTTTGAGGGCGGCCAAAAGATGTACTAACGAAGGAAGAAGGAACTATTTTTTTACAATTCATATTGATATTTATATCCACAAACTAGCGACTTACGTACCTACTAACCTAACCTAACCTTGAACCGGAAATTTTTAAATTTTCAAACATTTTTCGTGGGTGAACAGACAACTGTAGGTATAATAATGTGTGTAAGAAATCATAAGTACATAATGCAGTAAGCCGAGTTAGATATTTCTGAACGGTCACATCCAAATTTGCATTGTTTTGACATGCAAATTGAGAATGGCTTATTTTACATTAATCACTTGATAAGCATTTTTCAGAATTCATGCCGCTTCTCGGTCTATTGCTGTATTTGGCATGTAATGTGTTTTTAATGCAAATGGCATTAGTGCTAACAATTTCACTGCTAATTATTATCATCGACATAACGCTATTTATTATTTATATTATATTTGTAAATGCAAGAATTCCTTATCTCTTTCCGACTTTGTTTAGGTAGATACTATTACTAAATATTTGCTATTACTATCAACATTTCTTTACTCTGTCAAATTAGAGATTAACGAATTATTTATTACACTTTAGTCGTAAATTCAAATTAGTCGAACTCTAAACTTTTGTCTTTTGTTTATTTATACGACTAGATTTCACTGAGCAACTTTCTTTTGAAAATAGAATGTGTTTTGTTCAGTTCCTTCTCTCTAATACAAGTTAGTAAAACAATATTTGTAAGTGAACGTAGGTATATGCATTTTAATTTAAACGTTAGAACAACGAATTATTCCTTTTCTCTAACATATTTCGATTTTATACAAATAAAAACACATTTAGAGAGGCGAATAGACATTTTTTGTTAATTAAATTAGTAGATAGGTATAGTTATTATAATTAACATTTTTAGGTATAGTCAGTGACGTGGCGACTCGCCCCAGGGCAAGCCTGTTATCCAGACCCTCTCAAAAAATTTGAAAACCTACATGCAGATGTAATTAACTTTTACAAGTTAAAGTATTGTAGGTGACATTATTATTGTGTCCAAAGCATGAGGAACTAATTTTCTTTTTTTAAATACTTTTATTTTAAGTTCACTCTTGTTTTCGGTGATAAATGAATGATTGCAAATATTGGAAGCGGAAATTAACCCACTTCGAAAAAAAATCAGCCGATATATATATGTATATCATATTTGGTGATAGTCACGCAAACACACGCGGACATAAAATGCGCATTTATCTGAAATTCGATGACATTACAGCAGTTAAAACTTGAAATAAATGTCAGTCTTATCCAATCGAGATTTGGTTCAGTTGATAGATTGTTAGACTCCTGTTCTTCGATAGGAAGGTTAAATCCTCAGTCAAACAAATTTTTTTAAAGACATTTGAAAATAGACGTGTTATACTAAAAAAACTTGTTTTTTTTTCAAATCTAAGTGTGATTAACTATTCACTTTTACCATCTTACTAATTAGATTCACAAACGCCGGATTAATGTTAGTGGGGGAAAGCCAACCATACGCGCGCTGTGGTAACAAATCAAGTTTTTCACTGTTCCGTCTTTACGCGCCCCCGTTATATTTACACCGCGATTGTAAGTAAGAGGGATAGTTTAATATAAAACACTTTACGTCTTATATTGATCAAATTCAGATCACTAAGCCGCAGGGGAAAAAAGGGGTATAAGTAACCTAGCCAGTTAGTAGCCAGTAAAAAAAAAACAAATCAGTCAAGATCTAGAAGGTTTAATTTGCCAAATGAATCTCTCAATTTAAAATTGACACACCTTTTTACTTTACCTCTTATGATGTCAACAATATATTTTCGTGACAGCGCCGGCCCATGTACTTGGCATAGACGGTGCTACGGTGCTATCAATTCTCGTGTGAGTAAATTTGTAGGAGGTAAACATGAATTTGTTTTTAATCGCTTTATCTACAAGGTCGATTACTTTTTGATCATTCAAACAACACAACAAAATATAAACGGAAATTCGGATTAATTCTTAAATCGACAATATGAAATGAAAATTACAAATTTAGAAAGTAAACCATAATGTACACTAAACGGCGTGGTGTTCTGTCTACAATCTAAAGAGAAGAACTGATATTAATTCAGATATTTTGGAATATTTTAAATGTGACTAGTTGGCTAAACCAAAATAAACGTACATATTATACACCGCACCTGTAGGTAGGTATACAAAATGTGTATGCTTTTATTATTTTTCCAACACAAGACTACTAAATAATCTAATTCTTATTCTAATCATTCAAGAATATTGATTACCTCAACATTATAATATATTCTATTAAACGAATCATAGAACAAAGTTTTTATTCAGTAAAAAACATGCAACTTAGCAATCACTTTAAATGAAAATTCAGACAAAGTTTCGAGTTTAGGTAAATTGTATATTGATTTCAATTCAATCGTCATTTATTTCAATCATGATGTATAAAACATTTATCAAATATGACCTTAAATAATAACATTTCGTTATCATAACTGCATTCTTCTATATATTATCTGTAGCTAGCTTCAACTCTGCAAAGTCGCTGGGATGGGACTTTTGTCAAACTCGTTTCAAATGACGTCAATATAATATTGGCCAAAACAGTATCGCGTTAAAAAACTCCTTGTTTAAATGAAGCTTTAGAGAGAGTAAATGTTGGCTAATACTGTCAGAGAAACCACAGTTGGCCAATTACTAAATACGGAACAATCTTTTTATGTATTGGCCTATTCTCCGATTGGCAAATAAATCATTCAATTTTGTATTTCATCTGAAAATAATTATTTTATACAAGGAGTCCGGAAACTCGTAGCACAAGCGGGAAATCGAATCTGCATCACACTGAGAACCCAAAAAAACTTTTTATCGTTCTGAACATTTAAATAATTTTTTCATTATTTTGCCGAAACTTTTGAGACCGGTCTACGCTTCGAAGCGTTTTAAATGACACAAAACAGCTGATATTAACTCCGTAGCGACAATTATTTTTACAAATTTGATCGTAAAATTCTAGGGTGACCGGATAAATCATCAAAATGATAATTAATTACATCTTTAAAAAGTTAAGTCATGGAAAGTGATGAAACAAAAACTTTATTAACTGGGTTAAGTAGGTTAGGTTAGGTTAGGTTTAAATTTTTTTCATCGTCTCTAATGACTTTATATCACTATTTAAAGGTGTGTTGAATTGTCGATGTGTTGATTTATCATGGAACCAATTCTATATATACTAGCAAACGATAGCTCAAATAAAATAAAAAGTTGTACCACAAAAAAGACTTTAATAATTGTCATGTAGATTAATTAGTTTCCTGCTATTTTGTTTCCGGACACCGTGTATAAGCGATATAAATGCAAGAACAGAATTAATTATCGATTTTTTTGTATTAATATTATAACTTTTGCCAATGACAGGCGAAAGTAAGTCTTATTCCCATGCATTTCTAAAAATTATGTAAAATGTATTATCTGTAATTTAAAAAAAATACATTGAAACTAACAATTATAATAAAACTATATGAAGTTAAACGCAAAAACCTGAGAGAATATTTTAAATAACGTTCAATTTAAATAGCATTTATTAGGGTTCAACTGTTTTTTTTTCATATCGACTATCAAGCTAATAAATATTATCTTTGTGAATGCCCTCTAATTTATCGGTTAATAAACCTGCTATTTAAACGGTCGTTTTAATAATGCCAATGAGTTTTTGTAAAGATAAGATGGTGGCTATTAAAATTTTAAATAGTTTTGTTATCACCAAAACTATTTAAAATTGCATATAATAACTTCAACAAGTGAATGACAAAAGCAACTCTGTAGGAAAAGATATTATTAATTATTTTTTAAATAAGGAAATCTCATAATTATCACTGTAACACGAGAAATATCAGGGTTCTCATACTATTACCTATATCTACTTCCCTACCTATCCGATAATGGTAGATTTAAGATATCATCAGAAATGATATTAAGAATACATATTTATCCAGTCGAACGATGGCTACCCATATTTAGGTCTCATCGCCGTAGGCATTCAGCGATGGCTATCCTTATTTAGGTCTCATCGCCCTAGGCCTTCAGCGATGGCTACCCATATTTAGGTCTCATCGCCCTAGGCCTTCAGCGATGGCTATCCATATTTAGGTCTCATCGCCCTAGGCCTTCAGCGATGGATATCCATATTTAGGTATCATCGCTCTCGGCCTTCAGCGATGGCTACCCATATTTAGGTCTCATCGCCCTAGGCCTTCAACAATGGCTACCCATATTTAAAACTCATCGCCCTAGGCCTTCAGCGATGGCTACCCTTATTTAGGTCTCATCGCTGTCGGCCTTCAGCGATGGCAACCTATATTTAGGTAAACATTTTTTTAGAATTTAATTCAAATGTTTTTAAATTTCCGCAAACAGCTCAATTATAAAACGATGAAATATAGATGGATTATTTGGCTTTAAATCATAGTAAGCAGTTTGTATAAGAAACCGAATGCCCAGAAATCTCCACCGTTCAAATAATTTAATTTGTAAATAACCTATCGCTCGGGTGGTTATGGGTCATTGGAAATGATGATATTATTAAGAATATCCATGTTATGTTTCTAATAACTAATCCTAAGAAAGAAAAAACTGACCTTACTTCGGGCAAACAGACACGTCAACAACACAAGTATATATGTTTATTTCTTCAGTGGTTCCTATACACCTACACCTATTTATAATATCAAAAGAGATTTCGATTTGTAATATTATTTTATTTAACATATTAATTTTAGTTGTCGGTGCCTGCGTAATGTATGTATTAAACTATTCCAGATCAATTAACTTTAATTTTCAAAATTGGAACTGGTATGTATTAAATCATATCAGACAAGCTATACAGTTTTTTTTAATATTTGCGCCAGTATTAAATATTTGTAATCCACGTAATAAATTACCAACACTATTTATTACAAAATTGTTATGGTAAAAATGCTATTTTATTTGTTCCAAATTATCTAACCACGGTTTGTCAACTGGCTTATATTTCTACCTACATATTTCGACCGACCTGCTTTGTCAAAATTATTATTTCGTAATCTATAATATCAAATACATTATTGGACATTGCAATATTGTGGTGTGTGGTAAAGCCGGTTTATTTTTTAGACTTATCATAATAACTGGATAAAATAGAAATAGATTCTCGATAATTATGTGAAATTACTAATGAAAATAGATCGCTTGTTTTATTTACTTCGTGACTAGTTGACTGCAATGATAAAAGAAAACTTTTTTCTCATTTACTACTGACAAACTATCGATTTTATTAAATAATTAGTTACACTTCGCGATCGAGATGCTAAAATCTTGGAAACTCTGATAAAAGTGAAAGTTGTATTATGCTAGTGATGAGAATACTTGAAATATTTTTAAAATCGAATTTTTTTATTCCGAAATACATTTGAAAAATCGATTGAATTTTTAAATTTGTCGCTCGGAAAATGAGTACACTTTAATTTGTACATCTCAAAACATACTGTTTTTGTGTGTGATAAAAACTGAGAAATTAATTATACGTTTGACATTGGCTCTATCCAAACACTGTGGCTATGTACAGTATACACTGACGAAGAGCACTAATTGAACAGTTGATAAAGATTATAATCTCGATAAGATTTGTTATATTTTATTTAATAATTCTTCCATTTGTATTCAAACATCAATTAAATCTGAAACAAATATTAAAACGCACACATGGTGTTTTTCCAGATAATGCACTAATTTTTTTTTAAATTTTAACACTAACTAGAAAAGACTTCGCAATGAATATATTTTTATAATTTGTCTAAATGCAGACACACTTGACTTATAAACGTACTATCACATCTAAGCGATTAATTCGAAACCTCATTCGATTATTTCGATTAAATCCCTAATATTTTACTCGAATGTATCTAAAACGATGCCTTTATGCACAACACTAAAACATAAGTACCTAAAACACTTATCGACTGATTACGCTCTAATTTCACAGGTAAGTAAGTTCTTTGAACTTATGCAATGTTTGAAAAACAACACTTAACGTGTATCACTACTTTAACACCAAAACAATGTTGAACAAGCTTTAAGATTACGAACACAATCATTACGAACTTAATTGTAACACTAATATTTAAGAAAAAAAATCATCACTTTGCGAAAATGGTTCACTTGGTATTAGAAAATTTAATTTTTTTTTTGTTGTTATATTGTTAGTGGGAAAACCGCGAGATGTTGTTTATGGTATGGATGAAGAAGAGAAAGAGATGATTATAGATGCTGTATGGAAGACATACCGTGGTTTAGTCTAAGGGGAAGTACGTCTTAACAATCCGTTGGACCAAGGTGATATGAGTTTGTGGTCTGTAGTCTCTACTCTGATGTCTGTGTGAAGCAATACTCAGATCACGGTAACCCGCAAGAATCAAGTGTCTATTTCAGGGGCGTGCCACGCAAATCGTCAGAATTTCATAGTTTTAAAAAACAAAAGATGAAATAAATCTAACTAACTGTAATCTTTCAACATTTGTAGAAGCAGTTAAATCTCACCCTCGAATATATCCTCGTGATGATAATGACTGTAGGATTATTTAAAATGATAATTTCACCCCAACAGTGTTAGAGTGAGGCAGAAAGAGTTTACTGTATATAAGTAGTCGCACTCTCATTCCAGATCTCAGCTAGTATAGGACGCCGGTCTCAGTAACATTAATTGTATTATTTATCACCTATAATAATTTAGGTATTGTAAACCTATATGTATATATATATATATATACAGGGTGTATCGGCATATGTATATATATATATATATATATATATATATATATATTTGTGTGGGCGTTGATATACAATTTCATAAAACTATCACAGATATAATATTAAATTACCCGTGTGTGACGACCGTATGGGATTGAATGGAGAAGCGATATCGTAAGATATGCCACACCCACATATTATATACCTTGTGTGTAACAAGCTTTAACCTTATCAAAAAGAGTCTGGCTCTAGTGCTAACTAAATTCTGATGTTTTAATTCTGATGTTTTAAACACCTTTCCTTGGAAATTTTTCACGTTGGAATAAAACATGTATATCCTTTAAAATAAACACAATTAATATTTTCTGAACTTAAATTTGTCAGCTGTAGGAGGTGAGAAAAATATTATCAATACTGATAATATTGTCGAACCACAAAGATATCGTTTTCCAAGAAAACAGATAAAGTTTGAGTTTGGTACTTGAAAAGTTATTTTATTTTGTTTTCTCTGTTTCTATGGAAGGAGATAAGATTTTTATAGTGTTTTTTTATGATATTTATATTTCACATAATCCTTATTTACATAAAAACTAAAGAATCCAACATTTATACAATATTTCTCTGATAAAACGTAATGGCACGTCCCTGCTCTGGTCTGCGTTATTATTCAACTTATCAAACAAATTATAATTTTCTTACAGTTAGCAAAATGAAGACACTCATTCAAAAGAGAATATCAATAGCTAAAAGCAAAAAGAAAAACTTCATTTAAAAGCAATCACTTTTTAGATAGTGTTCTTTCGCAAACTGGTTAGGCGGGATTCATCTGACCTCTCGTAGCAACTGATTGTCCAATTAAGGAATAAACACAATTTGCTTTGATATAAAGTTTTTCTTCAAATATAATGCAATAGAATAGCTTTTTCTTATTTGACAAAAGAGTTACGTACACACATAAAAACATTCTGAAATAAGTTTTAAATTTATTTTCATTCTAATCTAAATCATAAAGTGAGCACAAATTTGCATTAAATTTACTAAAGTTTAACCACCACTTCAAAACGTCCGATTAATGTAATAGTAGGATCTTAAAATATATGTATATTTTTTTAGGAAGTTTCATTTTCCTATCAGTTCACTTCGATTTACTCCAGACAACGATGTTTCAATGTGTTGCAAAGGTTGTGACGGCAGAGTAAAAGTGAATTCCGTCTATACAAAAACAGGTTCTGGGTTTTGCCAGTAGGAAAATAATTGTAAACAGAAAACATTACTGCATTTCAATACAGAAGTGATGAAAAACTTTACAGTTTAAGTCGGTTACGTCACAAAACAGGAACAACCTTCTGATAAATAAACATATATACAGTTTTACATGAGGCGGGGTACCCGTATTTAAAAAATAAATCAAATATCTGCCCTGATGATGGACACTGCAACGCTCTCCGAAACGTCGGCTAAAGAAGGAGTTAGCGCAACACGGCATAACACCCCAAAAACAAACAACAAAAAAATAAATCAAATATGTTTATATATTTGAATATATATAGTGGTTCAAACAATGTTAACTTGTTTCATTTAAATATATTTATTATTTTTGAATTAACATACATCTTTCATTAAACGTGTTTGTTCATTCATACATCTCTCATTAGACGTGTTTGTTCAATCATACATTTTTCATTAAACGTGTTTGTTCATTCATACATATTTTACTAAACGTGTTTGTTCATTAATACATCTTTCATTAAAAGTTTTTGTTCATTCATACATCGTTCATGGTCGGTATACGAGTACTACGGTAGGTGCATGTACGGAGAACAATGGTCCTGTTAAAAAGTGATAGCATGCCAATTTCTTCAAAAAAGATTAGTCATTCAGAATATATCAAGAACACGTCTTCTTTTCCTAATAAATACCATGACGGAATGTGACAATATCAGAATGTCAATATCAATATCAGTATTTGTATCAACAAGATTTCCGCCGTCCTCATAAAACATTCGCGTTGGTTGATACTTTGTTAGGAACGCTTTCAATTCATTCGTTAAAGTCCTGCAGTCCCGTTTTTAACAGGAAAACGAATAATTTCATATCAGTATGTTTTCTTCAGAAATCAAGTTATTTTAGTTCATATTTAGTTTTGTTTCTATTTGTATACCTATATTGCTTTTTGATTGTTGTTGATGTTTATCTGGCTTAAAACGTTAATATATTAGTGTGTCGTACGGATTTATAAATAATAAATTCACTAACATTAGTTGGGCTAACAATTTTTTTAGGTAAATGATGTAATGAAGAAAGGCACCCTGGATAGATTATTTATCCGGGGAAAAATTTACTTTCTTGCGTGAATGTACATATAGTTACTACTAGTAGTTCGTAAGCAGATTTTATTTTTGAGGACCGAATGGTGATATAACAATGCGAGTTGCCTGTATACTGTCAGATTAATTTATCGACCAAACACCGAAAGTGGGACGGTCACGCCGCCTCCCGAGTTGGTTTATCCCCCTTTCGTTTTTTCATTGGCTCGTTTATTAATTTTAATGTCTATGTGTAATATCGTGTTTATACTATATTGATAAGGTTTTGAAAATGAATGTAGGTCGAGTTGGAGAATAGGTATATAAAGTGCGTGTGATGTAATAATTTCAGTCGTTTGTTCTTGTGGCAGTTAACTGAACAACGAGTTGAGATTGTTTTGCTACGTGTGCGATTTGGTACCATTATTTGCAACTAAAGCATAATTATTTAGTTGTTTGTGTTTACTGAGGCATTCAAAAACAATTGTATACTGTTGCATAGCGATAATTATTACGACTTGGTAAGACTTGGTAAAATTATTTTCCTCCATTAGTATTCTGGGCAAAGAGGAATATAAATGGTAGTTAGTCTCAAAATTGCTGCACTGAAATAAATCCTGACTTTGTGGAATCCGGAAGCTTATCAATTCTAGCAATACCGGACTATCAACTAAATCATTTAGAATTGTATGTAGTCAGTAAAAATTCTTTTGTCTGACAATTTGAGCATATTCATATAATTTAACAAAGTGCTGCTGTTGAACATAATTGCTGGAATACCCATTTTAAAATTTATAAAACGTAAGAATTTGTTTTATATTCTTTCAAAAGCTTGTACATGTATATTATAATGTGTGTTCCAGACAGGAGAATTGTACTAAGTTGACTTCTTACAAAGGCAAAATATAACAATTTAATATACTTTATATTTTTAAAATTTCTGGTTAGCTTAGTTATATAACCCAAAATTTTTAAGCCCTTATTAGAGATTTCTGTTATGTGGTTAACAAATGAAAGATTTGATTGAAAAGTAATGCCAAAGTCTTTGGTTTGTGGTAATGTCTTAAGAACATTGTTTTCAATGTTGTAAACAAAAATCACTAGATTTTTTATTCGAGTGAATCTAACTATTTTTCATTTTGAGATATTTAAGTAAAGTCTATTTTCATTACACCAAATTAATAATTTGTTGATATTGTCTTGAATAATGTTGCAATAGTAAATATTTTGAATAGTTCTATAAACTTTGAGGTCATCAGCAAAAAGTAAGATCGATACATCATGAAAAATGATAATTTATAAACAAGATAAATAAGATTGGGCCAAGGTGTGAACCCTGTGGAACTCCACTTGTTGCATTATTTTTTTCCGACATGGAGGATTTTATTCTAACAATTTATTGTCTTCCAGTAAGATAGCTTTCAAACCAGGCTAATATTGACAAAACTTTTTTGTAAGGCATAAAATTGAAAATTGAATTAAAAATAATTTAAGATAAATCAAGCATCTCGTATTCCGTCCAAGATTATTTATTCCGTTCGAAGTGTACTCCAAGAATCTCTCTTTGATTGCATTATGTGTCATTGTCTCATAGGGATTCCCCTCACGATTATTTTCCTCATTTCACCTGAGAAGTAAAGTGGCGTGAATTGATTACACGAGTATCGAACCGAAGCCGAGCGCCGGAGAAACGCGATAATAATCGGATTTCGATTACGCAATGCGAGCTAATAAATGTTGGCAAATTGCCCACAGTTAACTGTTCAGATAAGTTTACTGACAATGCACCGAAATGAGACAAAGCCTTTAATAATATAAAATAACTGCATTTTACGGTGTTAATTCATTGTAAAATTATTTTTATGTTTTTTTTTTTTAATTTTATCGAAGAAAACAAACACTGTGGCTTGACATTATATAAATGAAAAAAATATTTGTTTAAAATCACTTTATTGAGTGATATAGGTCGACCGGTTTCGGATAAGTACTAAAAATAACTTTTTGTGGGTTTTGAGAAAACCTAAGCGTATTGGGTACTATAGAAAGGTAATAATTAAAGGTGGTTTGAAATAATTTATTTTTTAGTTTATGGTATGAGTTAATTTTCCGGGATTTTCGCCTATTATCTTCGAGGGTAGAGAAGAGAAAGCGAACGAAAAGAGGAATTTTCTGAAGTACCTGGCTATTCAGATCTGGTCACCAAACATAGCTAAAGCTATTTAAGCAATTTTTAGAATCTGAGAGTATCTACCACTGTGGGATTTGTAGTCATAGCGCGACAATAGGTGCTGCTAAATAATATCTTTTGGTCTGATATTTTCAACATTGTCCTTGAAGGTTTCAAGAATCATTTTAGGCAAGTACTCTACAAAACATATATTATTTATAATTATTTCATGTATATTGTAAAAGTTATGTAAATTATTTTATGTATATTGTACAAGTTATGTAAATTATATCATGCATATTGTAATAGGATTACATAAATCTGTAATACAAAATCTCTAAACAGTAAACCGTGTGTGCTCTTAGTTCTTCTAAACTACGCAATGGATTTTGATAGGGTTTTACTAGATCATTTAAAGAATTTCTCTCGGAACGTTTAAATATATAATACACGGATATTATATTCATAGAAAGTAGAAAAAAGTCGATGTTTATCCTAGAATACACAACCTCAAAACCTAACTCCTAATAATTCACCCCGACCAAAGCCGGGTACACACAAATAAATAAAATATTAAAGTAGGTTTCTACGTAATATGTTGTTTTATTTCGTCTATATTTTTTTATATAATTACCTCGTAATCTATTCACGGATGAAAATAAATGCATAATTATCTTACGTTAAAGATCACGATTACACAATAACTAGTTGGTACAAACGTGGAGAGATATCTAATGTTGTGATCGGCACACGACATAAATGATGCATACACAAGACTTTTACCGACTAAATCATTGTTCATTTTTGGTCATTGTTTCATCCTTGGAAAAGCAAAAAAACTTGCAAACGGGGTTTTCCAAAGAAATGCACACGGGTCATCGAACTGCATTGTCAGTTTCAACGATATATTATTATTTTTTATTGATTTAATAGTAGTTGCACTCGAAAAATCAGGGGCTGTAACCGAATGTAACTTGACTTGCATAATTTGTTTAGATATTTTTGGCAAAAGTAAGCCATATCGTTTGGAAGGTGGTTTTGGGTTCCGCCGCCCCTTGAACAATTTATTGGATAACCAACACCTCTGCCATTGGTCACCCCAAGTGGTTCGCTACGTTTGATGACTTAGCAGGGGTGCCCGAGTTCATAGAGTGAGGTGTGTTCAGGATAGGCCTGCCCACTGACTGCGTGGGGTGCCTGATCGGGAGAGGCTAGTTTGGGGAGACCTTTTGACATCTCCTACTGGTCTCTCTTGACCCAGCGGAAGTGATAGATTCACACGTCCGTCACTCCTAAACACTCTGATCCCTCGATTCCTACCCACCCCTCGTACATTTTTTCTTACCAGAACATCATCTCCTGATAAAGTCCCTCCACACACCTCCCCAAAGATAACATAGGAGGAAAAAAAATCCTCAGGGCCTCCCGTGTGGGATTAATGTAAAAACAAAATATATATAGAAATGTGCATATTTATTGTTTAATTGTGCAATAAAAAATGGTTGTCTGCTAAAATATATTACTAGTACGCATTTAAATCACTTGTCTAGATTAGAAAAGTTTCTTTTAATTTTTTTGCAACACACTCATCGGTTGCAATTTAAAGTTCAAGTTCGTAAAGGCTTTGATCAACGTTCAACTTTTTACGACAGTAAGGAACTCCGTTTTTTTTATTTTTTTTTTATATCAATGACCTTCTTAAATCATCTTCAATGTTAAAAATTTTCGGTTATCCCCAAAACGTGCCAAATCTCTGGTTTCGGAATCCAGGACCTCTATCTTACCAGGACATTTAGGTCTCGGTAGGTCAGAGGTTTGTGTGTTATCCCGGTAAGACAGATCCTGGGTTCGATCCCCTATTGTGACCGTAAACTTGTTTTGTCTTCTTCTGTTTGATGTTTCATTTAGATGTATTTGTCGTCTTCTTTTTCAATGATTATATTACATTGACGTATATACTGTAAATATATTCAAAAGTTATTCCATTACACTGATTTCAAAGCTCCGTAAGTCAAGGTTTAAATTATTACGAGAAGTTAAACGCTGACAAAATGTATATTTCTTAACGCCAAAGTCCACAGAATGAAAATTTTAAACATTTTATTCAAGATATAAGACTATATTTATAAGAAATCCACAATACAGCAATTAGCGTGTATTTATGACATCGAAACTTTATTTGCCCAAGAAAGAATTTCGTTATTTGAATATGCTTGATATATTTTAGCCGGAGTAAGGAAAAATTGAGAATTTACCCATAAACCCCAACACACTTCTATCGATTTAACTCTTCAGTGTATAAAATAATAAGACATCCCCAAGACAGCAAAAATGCAACATTTGATGAACATTACGATGCTATTTCTAATGTCATAAAAAGTCATGAATCGTAGTAGTAACGATTTACGCTTTGGTTATGCGTAAATGTGAATTATTTACACCGGTGAGCCTGTTCCTTCCTTGCATATAAATTACGGCATAGTTTCAAATCTCAAGGCTGAACGCTTTCATAATAATTATGACCTTCGCCTGCTCAATAAATTCATTGTTATGAAACTCTGCTCTGTCCGTAAACATTATAATAGTATGTTTAGAGTTTGTAATCCCGCAATCCTACATCCCGCAATCCCACGGGATTTCAGCAATATTTGATCTGACGGATTTGCGGGTTTTTCGTGTGCGTTACTTTTAGTAGAGAGAGCGTTTTCCGGTGGCAGGAAACGGTGCTCAAATGTCACGTTCACTTATGGTTGACAGGACTCTCCATAGTGTATTTTTTTTACGATCTCATTTTTTTAGTCATCTTAAAAACTTATTCGGTTAATTTTGAATATTTTTTTTATAATTACATTGTAATACCAAAGACGATTGATCTCAAATGACTATGGAGAGTCCTGACATAATTATGTTATAATTTTTTTAAATACCTATTATGTTACCTTTTCTGTTTATATTTTTTTAAATATTTCTAGTAAAAAATATTATTGTTAAGAAAAGTGCTATTAAATGACTTACTAAGTTGTCTTTTCAAAGTCTTATCACAGATAATTGACACCAAATAACAAAAACTATTTATAATATGTTGGCATTATTTCAATGTAATACCCCTTAGTGGAAATCTAATTTTAAAATCAATTTATTTTATGGCCAGTTGTTTCATAGAACTTGAATAATTAATCATATTCAAGTTCTGTTATAATATTTTCGTAGTACCTTAAGTACATACTTATTTTGCTGTTATTATATACATTTATAGAACTCTTTTGTACAACAGAACTCTTTATTATAACTTGTATTGTACCTGCTTATATCGTTTATACTCTGTTTATTATGTTACAAACCTACCTAAACACTTACCATCGTACTAATTAGATTTTTACACGCCCGTTCAACGCTGGTGTGATAAATCCAGCCTCAGTTTTAACAAACAAACGACTTAGTAATACGTCAAGTTTTTCAGTGTACGCGCCCCGTAATATTTACAAAACGTCTTTTAGTAAGGCTGTTATTATTGGACTCCTGAACAATTTACGAGAGGCAACACTAAGAGGCATTGATAAATTAATAAAAATTATTCAAGTTCTGTGAAACATAATAAAAATAATAACAGTACTTGGATAGAGCTTTCAAAGACTTGAACATTTAACTTTGAAATTTTATGAATTTTTCTATGAAACAGCTGGCCCTTATTTTTGCTGCTTATAGCGAATTTGATCTTCGATTCAAAATTGGGACGCATTACACTAAACAAGAATTTGGTTGTTTGTGTTTGAAGGTCATTTATATATCGCACACGGACCAAAGCTATATTGTCGGATGGTTCAAGGTACCTAGGTTTCCACCTACAACCCATTTCGACCGTCCCACATCCATATGATGCGATGCAAACCAGGCAAAACAGGTTTGCCTCTTTGGTTTTCCCGGAACACAAGAATTCGCGCGTTTACCTGTTCTTGAGTATTTGTGGACTACCACTTGCCAACAAATATTTGTACAGTCATACTTGACACCTATGAACGTTTTTAAAATACCTATTTTGTATTCTGACAAACTTCTGTTTAAATTATTATTAACTCGCACAGACCAGTGAATATTCACGCGATTTTATAATTGTACGATTTGTGAAGGTGAAAGTAATTACTAAAAAAATATTTGTCTTAGAATCATTGCCTTTCAAAAGATGAAATTTACATGTCGAATGTCAGTAAAAATAAAATATTTAATGTTATTATTACTCACTAGCTAATGTGTATCCGGCGTTATTTGACTTTTCTCTACTTTCTACAAATATAAAACATGCATGTATTTTTTATTTTTTTTATTTGGTACAATATTTTTTACATTTCAAAGTTTTCCACTAATGTTGGCCTCACTGGGTGGCTTGCCCGTGCTGAGGCCTTCATTTTATAATATGAAAAAATAATCTTCATAATACATTTAAAGAGAAAATAATACATTTAAAATATCATCTTGTGTGTTTGTTAGTGATTTGTGTTTATATTGGTTTTGTGTGTTACGTGTAGGTTTTATTTTTATTTTATGCTATGACATTTTGGTAATATTTTCTTTTTTGTTCTTTAATCCATTTTGTAATTTTGTGTGTTGATTTATTTTTATTTTACTCAATTTTAATTTCATGTTTTACTCTGTTGAATGCTTTTATAGCATGGTATTGGTAGTGTCTTTGTCCAAAGCTTGAATTTACTGTCGGAGTTTTTATGTTTTATTTGTACGCTTGTCTAACTGGTCTGTTAGTTTTATTTTGTGTATGTTGAAATTTATTTTTTTGTCAAAAATGCAGTTTGGTAGTATTTTAACGTATAATTAGCGTATATCTAGTACATCACAGCTGTTGAATATTTGGTCTGTATCAGTCAGTCTATGTTTATTAAATGATACTAAAAACTCTATCAAACTCCGTTGCATAGTTTAGAAGAACTAAGCACACAAACAGAGAGACGCGGATAGCGGCTTTGTTATTTATTATTTAGAGATACGTCCATCATTAGTAAGGATTTAAACAATAATTTTAATTCCAGACTAAATTACCAAGTCTTTAAAAGACATACGTTATAGGAACATTAACCATGTTTAATTTAATATTTAGTAACATTTAACTTGTAGTAAAATGTACTGTGAATTTCTAAATAAATAAATACATCAATCTACGTAGGTATGTAGGTACATGTAACTATGTCTATTTTGTATGAAATCATTCATATTTCAAATAAAAATCCATGCCGGTATGTAGGTACATGTAACTATGTCTATTTAGTATTAATTCATTTATATTTCATATATTAATCTAAGTGGGTATGTAGATACATGCCCCTATATCTATTTTGTATTAAATCGTTCATATTTCAAATAACAATCTATGTCGGTGTGATGGTATATGTAACTATGTCTATTTTGTATTCATTCATTTAAGTTTTATATATCAATCTATGTGGGTATGTAGATACATGTCTCTATGTCAATTTTGTATTAATTCATTAATATTTCCAAAAATAATAATCTATGTCGGTATGTAGGTACAATATTAGTGTGGGCCGATTTTTTTTTCTTCAGAATTCCATTTGACGCTACTTATAAAAAGTTGTCTTTGTATCTAAAACATCAAAATAATATACTTTAAAAAATATCAAAAAATATCTTAAGGCTCCACTTTGCCTTTAAAGTTGGAGAAAATATGCTAAAAATTAGTTTTTTTCAGTCTCATTATAAAGTATTCTGGATCAGTTTAATCATGTGCATTTATGAAATCTTCTTTAATAAAGTATGTAGCTTTACTGTATATAACTAGAATCTATTATTTTTGTAGTTATACGACACAAAAAATTTCCCGCACGCAGTTCCTGTTTCAAAAAAAAAGTATCTTAATTTAAGGAAATAAGCTCCCGACTGTTCGATATTTGTTCTTGTAAATGTAAAGACAATTATTGTACTTGTTCAAAAGCAAGGAAAGTTTCCCTTAAAGAAAAACAGTTTTTGGAAGACCAAAGAGGTGAGAGAAAGATGTTCATCGGCAGTGTTGATACACCGACTTCGAAACAAATGGAAAAATCTATGAAGAGAAAGAGAAAAGATCTCACTAAAATAAAATACCAGGTTTGTGAAGAAAAATAATTTGTAGACAGTGTATCATTATCTTCCACTTCAACATCAAAATCATCTTCTGCGATCGCAAAATCAAGTAGGCTACATAAAACTAATACCACTACTTTTCCGACGACCAGCAAATCTCCATCTTTTACAGTTCTCTCCAAGATCTGCGACAGGTTCAGGATATCGGATCGAGCTGGTGCAGCAATCGTTTCTGCCGTCTTAAATGATTGCAACATAATAACGCGGAATAATACTAATAAAGTAATAGATAAAAATAGACTGCGTCGCGCACGTCTGCGTACCAGATCTATACTCATGAAATCAAAGACTAGGATAAAGTAAGTGGATTATTTTTTGATGGTCGAAAGGACAAGACTTTGGTTAATATAAAAAAAGGAAAGAAATACTATAAAAGCACGGTACTTGAAGAACAAGTATCGTTAATCGTGGAACCAGGATCTCATTTCTTGACCCATATTACCCCTAGGTCAGGCACTGCCGTTAATATAACCAAAGCAATTATAGAATACTTTGCTTGTCAAAACATTTCACTTGACCATTTAAAAGCAATTGGTTGTGATGGTACAAATGTTAATACGGGAACAACTGGTGGTGTGATTCGAACGATGGAGAGACACTTAAATCGTCCAGTACAGTGGCTGATCTGTCTTTTTCATTGCAACGAGCTGCTTCTACGCCATTTGATTATTAAGTTGGATGGCACAACTACTGGACCTCGTGCTTTTTCCGGCCCCGTAGGTTCGGCTCTTCATAATTGTCATAATTTACGGTTTAATCTTTTTTAAATATTGATGTGGAGTACTCGACCGATGTCCTGCATGCTGATTTAAACACCGATCAAAAATTTTCGAAACAGTTTCCAGCGAACGTTGTCATCCTGATATTGCCAGAAGAAACCCAGGAGTGATGTCACATGCACGATGGCTTACTACACCGAGTCGTATCCTACGACTGTATATTGGATGCGCAATACCATCAGAAAATCTGGTCACATTAACCACATTTATCATGAGGGTATATGTTCCCATATGGTTTGATATAAAACTACATGGGTCGAGGTAAGATGGTGCGAGGCATATTTATAATATGATAAACTATTCGGGCTATCTTCCGGACGAATTAAAAGTGATCATTTATCCCGTAATACAGCGAAATGCTTACTACGCTCATCCGGAAAATTTAGCCTAATCAATGATAACCGATGAATCGCCTATCATCAAAGAACTTGGGATAAGACGTTTGTTGAAAGCCAGAGAGTTTTCCCGGACAGAGCTCCAAACATTTAAAATACCAACATTGAATTTTAATACACAATGCTATATTGATATGATATCTTGGCAAGATACGCCGATCACATATCCTCCCATTTTAGAAGGTGTAACAAAACAAGACCTGGAGGATCTTAACCTAACTTCAGAAATCAGTTCCATTTTCATAAAATTTGAGAGATTCCCCTGTCACACACAATCGGTAGAACGCTGTGTGAAGGTTGTAACTGAAGCATCTTCGAAAGTGTGTGGCAAGAAGAACAGTGAAGGCCTTATTACTACCACCATAATCTCAAGAAAAAATATGCCAAAAATTGAAACTAAGCGTGATTTCATACCGGAATAATTGATTACGTTTATTTTTATACGATATCTATAATATTTATGAGTTCAATTCTTAATGTTGAAACAGCATTCAATACTAAATAAATTATTGTGAAAATTGTAATTATAACTCTTTCATTACCTTATCACTTGGGAAAAATTCACAAAAAATGTATTTTAATCTATTTTCGATCGCAAAATGGAACCTAAAAACGATAACATTCAATGAATTTTTTAATTTTTTATTAACAATAAAGACCTTAGACAACTTTTTATCGGTAGCGCTTATTGAAATAAGTAATTTTTTTTTTCGCCATACAGTGGCGGTCCAGGCTAAGGTACATGTAACTAAGTCTATTTTGTATTAATTCATTTATATTTCATATATCAATCTATGTGGGTATGTAGATACATGTCTATATAGACATAGGTCTATTTTGTATCAATTCATTCATATTTCAAATATTAAAATATTTGTATTATTCATTCATATTTCATATGACAATCTATGTCGGTATGTAGGTACATGTAACTATGTCTATTTTGTATTATTCATTCATATTTCATATAACAATCTATGTCGGTATGTAGGTACATGTAACTATGTCTATTTTGTATTATTCATTCATATTTCATATGACAATCTATGTCGGTATGTAGGTACATGTAACTATGTCTATTTTGTATTAGTCATTCATATTTCATATGAAAATCTATGTCGGTATGTAGCTACATGTAACTATGTCTATTTTGTATTATTCATTCATATTTCATATAACAATCTATGTCGGTATGTAGCTACATGTAACTATGTCTATTTTGTATTATTCATTCATATTTCATATAACAATCTATGTCGGTATGTAGCTACATGTAACTATGTCTATTTTGTATTATTCGTTCATATTTCTTACAACAATCTATGTTGGCATGCAGGTTCATGTCTCTAGGTCTATTTATTCATTCATTCATATTTCATTTGTAAATCTATGTGGGTATGTGTTATCTGTGGTTTTTTAGAATATTCATGATCAAAACAAGTCAGCTATTCCTCGTGCGGTTGCAATCATAAACAGTTATAAACATTCCCCTTATCAATCCTTATCATGTATTATTTAGTTTTGTACCTGTCATAATACGAAATCTATTAAAAATGTCAAAAATTACATGCTACTAACTAACTAGTCCAGTCAGTGGGGGATAAAAAAGGGCTCCACCTTGCAAAAGGTTAGGTAGTAGCGATTTTCACATATGTAGTTAAGATTGAGACTCTAAAGAAAAAAAAAAGTTTTCGACCTTGGGGGGGTCGAGCTCGACCCGCCATCTTGGATTGAAGGTGCCAAAATTTGGTTTTTTCAAAATAATTATGAAATGGTTGATTTTACAACCAAATTTGTGAGGACAAACTTAAAGACAACTAAATTACCTACATTTTTTGTGGGAAGTTTTTTTTTGTAAATCTAATAGGTAACGAGTTACAGCGGTTGAAAGAAGAAAATTTTGACAAAAAATTGTAAAACTCCAGTTTTCTTGATAAATTTTGTACGAACATATTACACAATATCATTTTAACGTATTTCTACGTTACAATATACTTATATAGCATCATTCGTGTGCTCGATGACGTTGATTTGTTATAGTGGGATCCTAGTCTACAGCTGACTTGGCAACACTGATTGAGTCCTGGTTACGATCGAAGAAGCACATGTCTGCAGATGTTCTTTTCGATGAAACAATGCCAGTTCAAGTTTCACAAGAACGATTTTTATCCAATGAAAATAACAAAGTCCGTCTGATTTCGATGCTTGCAAAGCAATTTACACAGGATGATTTTACAGTTAAGCAGGCTGAAGAAGATGCTGATGAGTTGATTGTCAATACTGCGATTTCCTAGTGTTCATCATATAACGCTGTTTTCATTACTGGCAAAGAAGTTGATCTCCTAGTTCTGCTGACAGCATTAGCACCACCCAAAAGTAGTATATATCTTCGCAAACCCGGGAGAGGCAAAACTTTTGAAAGACTGTATTCCGCGAATAGTGTGAAATACAAAGAGGCGGCTGAGAATATTCTGTTTCTTCATGCCTTTAGCGGCTGCGATACAACATCGTCCTTCTTCAACCAAGGAAAAACAAAATTTTGTTCGCTTGTGCAAAACGACACAAGACTCAATGCCATGATAGGAATCTTCAAACAACATGATGCAACACCAGAAGACATAGCAGTTGCAGGAACACGCTTTCTTGTTGCTTTGTACGGGGGTGACATGGATAAGGAAACCTTGGAAGAAGTCCGCTACAAACGTTTCGCAAAGTCGACAACAAAAAGCAAATTCAATCATGCCTCTTTGCCACCAACGAACGACGCTGCACGGTACCATGCATTTAGAACGTACCATCAAGTCTAAAAATGGAATGGAATCCAAAAAAATCCAGAAAACTGGGACTGGAAACGTGACACCAACGGGCTTGTTCCAGTAAGAATGACAAAGAAACCAGCACCCGAGACTTTATTAAAATTTATTTCATGCAATTGTAAAAAAGGATGCGGCGTTGCATGTAGCTGCAGGAAAGCTGGATTGAAGTGTTCTATGGTATGTGGGTGCTGTAATGGTCAAATATACCGAAATTCGAAACATCGATGTCGAGGACGAAGGAGAGATTTTGTCAATGGAAGCCCAGAATCTCAGTATCACAAGCAATGAGTTAGATGATGACATTGATGACGAAGACTGTTATTAAGTAACATAATTTATAGTAACATAATTCAAAGTAATGTAACATAATTTCGAAATCTACCATCGCTGGTATATCTGTGGAGTAGACCTACTGGGGATACCACAATAAAAAAATGCACCATGTTCTCTACCTCATGGTGGTGTGGAAATGAGTTAACAAAATTATTATAATTATGTAATGAATAACCCGAAAAAATTACAAAGTTGGGAATTTCATCATTTTTTAGAAAAATATTCACATTTCCGCCACTGTAACTCGTTACCTATTAGACTTACAAAAAAAAACCTTCTACAAAAAATGTAGGTAATTTAGTTTTTTTTAAGTTTGCCTTCAACAATTTGGTTGTAAAAACGACCACTTCACAATTATTATGAAAAAAACAAATTTTGGCACCTTCAATCCAAGATGGCGGGTCGAGCTCGACCCTCCCAAGGTCGAAAACTTTTTTTTTCCTTAGAGTCCCAATCTTAACAACATATATCAAAATCGCTACTACCCAACCTTTTGCAAGGTAAAACTCCCCACTGACTGGACTAAACTTATGAATTAGAGAGAAAAACATATTATGTATTTAAAACAATATATTCAGACAAGAGAACAATAATCGCCGATTCTGAATGTTTCTATTTAGATTTAATAAATTATCGTTATCTACTGCTGTTATCTATTATCCTTATTTCATTTCGTTTGTCTACATATATTATGTATCGTCTATATTTATTATGTATCGTATATATATTATGTACATTATGTTTATAAATTGGATTGTTTTCACTTGTGATTATTCTGTAAAAATCCGCTATAATAAAAATAAATCACTGTCCCGTATGCAAATGTACAATAGCCTACAATAATACCTGGGAAAAAACTGTTGTATATCAAAACCAATAATTCATCTAGTATTAATTATTAATGGATTGATTGTCACGTAGTAATCGTGTTTTAACGAACGCCACGAGTGCATGGCATGAAAGAGGGATAATTATTTCTCTAGTTTTCCTTAATTAACATTGTACCTATTTTATTTTTAATCGACTATTTGTTTGTTTTCTTTCTCTTCCCTGCATTTAATGAAATAATATACATGTTAATAATATACAATACCTATACGGTACCCACCTACTTTTAGATGGTTATTTAAAAAAAAACTTTTTTAGAAATAACTACCTACCTTCCCATGTAAAGTACAGCCCTACGCGATAGATTTGTAACCATTTTAATAGGTAAAAAAATCAGCCCTTGCCAGTCGATGGAAATAAAATGAGATAGCGAACGTAGCAACACACAAGTATAAGAAGAACAACCTTCAGGAAGTCTTCGCGTACAGCGTTTTAGCATAAGCGAGTAAGCGTATCTTGTCATACCAAGTACGTAAACGCTGTCCTGTCCTATGTCTATTTCGTTCTAACACACATATTCTATAAATATCTATCTTTGTCATACATGAAAAAAAAGTAATTAAGATTTCACGGCAAACATAAGAGTGTTTGCTACTTGCCACATTTTAGGATTGTTATGTAATTGGTTACATATAAAATGCACGTTATTTTTTATCTTACGAGTAGGTACCCACTTTAAAACGCCCCGTATGCCAAAGATAGAATTACATTGCAATTACTGAAATGAAATACAATATCACGGTAATGTTTTTGTACAAGTATAATATTGTAAAACATGGCCGGGATGCTGGAATCAAATAATAGCTCATTATGCGCAATTTTCTATACATATAATCTGAGTTCAATCAAAACAATATGCAAATTGTTATATTATTTGTACCAGTATGTAAATACTTTAGTAAATATCGAATATGCGTATGCATTCATTATGAAATCATTCAAAGGTTTTTAGATAAAGTTACAACCTGCATTAAATTAATGTATACTTAGAAGTGCGTCATTATGCATATTAAAATGGATTGATATTGTTCATCTATTTTACAATTGGATTCTTCCTACTAACGAATAAACAATCTGTGAAATCCCAGAAATATAATTAAATAGGTACAAATAAATTTATTAAAGGCAAACATATGTTTATAAGACAAGGTTTTATGCAAAGCACAGTGGATAACAAATATTTATAAGCAATAATAAATCACCTGAAACATAAATTTAAAATCTGAACCCGCACCTTCTGATTATTTTTTCCCGGAATATTTTTCAATTTATATTTGTGTTTCAGGCTAATAATTATTGCTTTTAATAAAAATAAATTTCACTGACTACCTGATTGTGTAAACGTCTCATGTGAATTGGCGACGTCGGTTTTCTTTCAAAACGGTATATATCACGATTCAATGCATTATCAGTTCGGTATTTGTATCAATTAATTCTGAATAGTAAAGTCCGTGAGAATCATTGGTTTCCAGAAAATTATTCGAGTTTCACGCCTTTGAAGAAAATAAAAAATAATCATTTATCACACTTACGAAAATTGACTACGAAATAAATATTAACTTCGACAAACCAAATTTACTACGAATTTACAAATATATTCTTGCGTCGTCATTGATGTATTATACGTCGTGTCTTAATTTATACATTGACATATAACGTCCTTAGATTTTACTAGCATATGGTTTCCAAAATGAAGGTCAAAGTGAATCATTATCACTTTAACCACTAGAATCTTTTGGGAAGATATTTCTCCCAGCCTGTCATGGGCTCAGCAAAGTTAAGCTATATCATATTTTAGAAATATGATTTAAACAATGTGAAAAAGAAGAAATATGCTTTGTATTTTTATTTAAAACTTTACAATAGATATTCCCTAAAGTTTTTTAATAATTTTATGAAACAACATAGAGCACGTGAAAAATATTTGTCAAAGATTTGAAAAATTTTCTAAAAGTTACAATAAGTTTTATAATATCTTTTTATAATTAAATATGTTGTTTAGTTAAAAAACATCGGTAAACTAGTATAAAATTTTTATTTATGTTGGCGTTCAAAATTTCAATTGCTCAATGCTATTTTGTAATACTAAAATATGAAAGAGTAAATCATCTGCTTTCACAAATAGTATTTTATTTTGAAATACGATGGCATGATATTATTTTGTCGAGGTCCTAAAGGGTTAAAAAGAATTAAATTTAAATTTCTACGCATTACCTTCAGAGTACCACATGTGCACACAAAGCACTTGAATAACAGAGCATGTAAATGGGTTTTTTGCAAAAATTATAATTAGTTTTTCACCTGTTTAGTCATTGGTGTAATAAGCTGCAAAAATAGGTTCACTTATTTTGTACTCGTCAATATATAAAAATAATAAATTCACGTGCTCTTACCACATCACTGCGATGAAATAATTATATTACTGCTGTGATAACTTTAATAAGTTATAATTGCATTATGTATGGGGATTATTATGGGATGTAGTTTCCTGTCACTAAATCATTAATTTTCATGTATGATATGTTTACATATATTAATGATTGTATGAATGGGCAGTGAGATCAGTGGTAATTTTATTGCGTTTTTGAACATTGCAACCACAGTTTGTGGCGTTTTTTAATACATGTATTTGAATTTCGATTTTGTTTAGTTTAATGAATGAAGAATTAAATGAATGAATGAAACGGAATCTTGGAAGTGGAAATTAACCCACTTCTCGACATCCGATTGAGTTGAAACTCAGCAGATACACTCGTTGTCGACGACATTGCAATTTGTCTGTATTTTGGTGGCACTCACGCGTACAAACGCGCACACACACGCATGTATCTGATATTGGATGACATTATAAAAATTACAGCAGTCAATAAACGAAATAGATCTCGGTACTATCCAATTAGGATTTGGCATAAGTGATAGCGTGGTTCACTCATTTTAGTCAGTCCCTGGGGATGAAGGTAAGGTGCAATCCTCAGTCAAACCAAAATTTTACTTTTAAAAGTCACCAGTATTTTATGCAGAAGTCGCAATTCTTAGTACATACGTATGCAAGCCACCTAGCGAATTTGCAATGGCGTGGTTAGTCCTCGGAACATGTCATGTTAATGCCTATGAGTACGATTGAGAATGTTATATGCTTATGAGTATATATAAGCCTACAAGCATGTTGCTTGGTTATATCTTTTTATCAATATATTCTATTTCTTCTTAAAATATTATTCTTCTCTCTCTATTTTCTATATCATTATTTCTCGTTATATTTTTTATGCTTTAGTTTTATAGTTATTATTGTAAAATAAACCTTCTGACAAACTGCTCTGTTAGTTTAGCGGGTTTTAAATTAAGATTTTTTTTAATAAATAAATTGTTATTTATATAATCATTTTAACCAAATATATAAACTTCACAAGCCGCTACGGCATATAAAAGGTACATCTAATTGTGTTAACTACCAGGTGTATATTTTGTAATTTTGTTAAAACGTGGAAATCATTTTTAAAGCAAATTTCAATGTAGGTAGTTACCCACTGTCACGATTTTAGCCTTCAAGTATTATCAGCAAATCAGTAATGTGTTATTTATTTGTTAAATTGCAAATGGATGTCATATTTGTTCGTTCGATAGCGTATAACAGAAACCGGACACTCTTTTAAAGTGAATATCGCACGAGAGTCCCAACTACCCGGAGCCAGCGGGAGTTTGAGGATTTTGTTAACCTAAAGAGAGTGGGGAGGAGAATTAGATAGGTAAGTAGAAAGTGGGTAAGTACTTGGATATTCAGAGCTGGTCACCGAACACGGCTAAACACATAACAAGTAACTTTTTCGATCCTGAATGATGGTATTTTACCAGGGCGATACTGAGAGATGCTAAACATTTCAATTAATTTGATATCATTTTAAAGTGTAGTTTTGAAAATATGTAGATACCTATGTATTTAATACACAAATCTGATACAAATATTCCCAGTAGAATGTAAAAGTCGGAGACGATACGTATTTTACTAATGTAATGATCGCTGGGCATAAAAAACCGATTCGTTCATTGATTAAATACTTACCTGATTTTTTAAAATGATTCCCATAGTTTTTTTTCTATCTTGAAATCTATCTTTTACAAACTAAACGTGTATTCGTTATGTGTCAAGCAGAATATTTTTTAAATTAACCATTCATTTTGAGTTAAGCCACTTGTTTTTAAGTTCCTAAATATATATATGTACGTTATTTATGAAGATAATATCTATACATTTTGTAAAGCTGAAACGTTTATTATATGAAATTCCCCCGCTCTACATTTTTTACCAAAATACTTCAATGTATTTTTTTTAAGTGGTTTTACTTGATTGAGTATAGGACCGACATTTATTTAGTATATCAACTATTGTAATATCATCCAATTTCAGAGAAATGCGTTAATGTCCGCTTGTGTATGCGTGATTGCCACCAAAAGTTGATAGTATGCATTGTTACCCAAGATTTTAATTCAAAATTCAAAAAAATATTTAGTGCACAAAAATACAGAGTACAAAGGGTATAGCTTATAGGTTACATCCTATTTCTTCCAGCTAACCCAACAAATACAAAATATATTACGTAACCCAACAATTACATGTTTAACAAATGTACGTAAGTAATAAATAAAAAAAACAAAGGTATTTAATTTATGTAAGGTGTAGTGACATTTGTTTAAAAGAAATGTTTTTAGTGATGATTTAAATTTAAGTATGTCGGTTATTTGTTTGATGCTACGTGGAAGGTTGTTATATACTTTAATGGCCAAGTAGTGTGGTCCTTTTTGAAGTATAGTTTTGTTTGCTTTTGGGATTAATAAGTTTTCTGTGAACCTTGTAGCGTGTTTATGTGTTGAGTTCTTTTGTGGGAACTTTTCTGGAGATGGTCGAACTAACAGACATAACTCCATTATATATAAGTTTGAGATTTTTAAAAATTGATCTAATGTCTACATCCCGGTGATCAGAGTTTGTAATTTTTCGTAGGCACCTCTTTTGGATGATAAAAACATCTTTGGCGTTTACTGAGTTTCCCCAAAAAACTATTCCGTATTTTATCATTGATTTTACGTATTCATAGTATGCGGTGATTACTGACTCGATGTTTAAGATATTTTTAAGGGTGCCTAAAAAATTCACAAAAACAAAATTTTAATTCAAATAGATGAATTTCAAAATAGGACTGAATAGTTTGATGAGCCGGAGCAATTTTTCGCTCACTCCGGTTACTTTTGAAGCACTGAGGAAATTTTTTTTACAACTTTTAATAGCTCCGAGAATAAAAGTGCTAATTGTATGCTGCATTGTAATATTGCTATTAAAAACAAATTGAATCAAAATATTACTAACTAATCACATCGTTAAATAATAAAGTTATTATTTTTCTCACCAAACTCTGCGTTATCCAATAGTCACTATTGTTTTTCAATTAATATTAATTAACACTTATAATTTCACTCCAGATTATTGTTTCAATTATTTTCTTTAATTTTATGCACGTATATGACGATTTTTTAGGTTTCGAGTATCAATTTATTGATTGGTTTATACAGTAGTGTGAATAAGTGTCGTGAATTGAGAAAGGCTCCTGGTCACAGCTGACTGCACTGCTTACTGTTCACTCGGCGGGTAATGCGCGACTAATGACGGTGGTCAACACAAATTACACAATTTAAGGCATTGCTAACTGTCAATTCTGTGGTAAAGCAGTGTCGCCTCGTGATTACGTTGTTATTTATTTGGTATGACAAAGTAATCACTTTTATATATTTACTAGCGCAGACTTGTGATTAAATCGAGGAAATTTTGATTGTAAGATTTGCGACTGAAAGTATTCGCGTCAAGATCAGAAATTTATCTATCGAACGTTAGTAATCTTGAAAAAATACAAAATCTACCTAATGACATTATAAAAATACAGGACAAGATATATTCGCACAAAAAATGTAACATCGCTTATAAAAAGGATAGCCATTCAAATATCTACATTAACAAATGTATGTGGGAATGTGTAATGCCTGTACAGTTTCAGATTATTGTAAACTGAAGTGGCGCCCTGTTATTTTCTAAAAAAACCATTGAAGTTTTCAAAAAGAATACGCGAAAATGAGAAAATGAAAATTTACAAACATTTTCAATTTTCCAGGAAGATTTTTTTTGGCACCATTGATAATTTCTAAACTATGAAAAATCTATATTTAATTAAAAAATCGACCCATTTTCCGACAAATTTCCAATTAAAAAAAAAACAGATTTTTATTCAATTTTTCCCGAAGAATTTTTATCAGAGGATTATCAAATTTAACATAATATCAAAAATTGATGTTTTTTATAAAAATTTCCCGAAGCATTTTCAGACCCGTTTTCTGACCAATTCTCTGATAATATGAGGCGGAATAAGGTAGGGGCTGTAGGAAGGGATTTGTTAATGCGGGCCTTGAAGAGGCTCGGATTATAGGAGGGAGGAAAAACAAATGCCGGTAGCTCGTTCCACATACGAGCCGACTTACACAAAAACGAGTGGTAAAAACGGCCCGTTCTCATGAAGCCAACGTCAACCGTGAACGGGTGTTCAGTTCGTGTCTGTCGAGTTTCGCGCACGTGCACTGGTGCATCAGGAATCAATGCTGCTAGCTCCTTGGAGCAGGCTCCATTGAAATACCTGTAGAACAGACACAGCATGCCTACATTGCGTCTATGCATTAGAGAAGGCAATCGGTCTGTTAACAACGGATTGTCAATCAGACGGATCGCTCTCCTTTGCACAGATTCAAGCAGGTTTATTAAGTATTTTGGGGCACCAGCCCAAAGGTGGCTCCCAAATTCAATAGTTGGGCGGACTTGAGACTTGTACAGGGTCAGCAGCTGGTCACTGTTGAAGAATCTCCTAGCCCTGTACAAGACGCGCAACTTTTTGGAGGCCTGATTTACTTGGGCTTCTATGGATCCCCGATACTTGAGCCGGTCTGATATAGTAACTCCAAGCATTTCAATGGAGTCTTTATTGGGGAGAGTGCTCCCATCAAATTGCACCAGACAGTCATTGATCTCCCTCTTTGCCGAAATCAGACACGCTTGGGTTTTTGAGACGTTGAAACTGACCAAGTTGGCCTTACCCCAGGCACGAACCATCTCGAGGTGGTGGTCAATTTTTTGCTTCAAAACTTCCCGAGCTGTTCGGACACCGAAGATGAAAAATTCCCAAACTTCACATAACATCGAAATGATAAATGTTTTCCTAAAATTTCCCCACTCATTATCCGAGCTTGAAGTTTGTGTGGATATTTCAAAAATTTACATAATATCAAAAATGTAGTAGACCAAAAAATTCAAGACATGTTTCCAACCAATTTTCCTGGAAGAATTTTTTTCAGAAAAATAATCTTTTCCTAGATCAAAAACATTTTAAAAGTTAATAAAAATTTACAAACATCGAATAATGTAGTAAAAAAATAAAAAATACAATTTTACAAGTACATTTATTACTGCACACATTTTTAATAATTGCTGCAAAGGGGCAAAACCCTTCTATCGGAACTTGACTAATTGAGTGAAGCCTATCAAAAAGCCGCCTGCGGGGCCTAGCAGCAAAAGTATCTGCTAGTTGTAAAAGAATACCGTTTGAACGTTTACTACGTATCCTATTAATATGGGTTCCAGTTAGATCGTGTGCATGATATCGCGAGTGAAATAATCCCAATTTTCATTATTTTAATTTCGCTTCGTTATTTGTACTACATTTGTTTATTTTACTTTTTATCTCCTTCATTCATAATACTTCATGTACTACTAATATTAAAACAAGATAGATAGTGGCTAATGATAATGCATACATCATCAATATAGATATAATGTTTTCCATGAACATAGATACCTAATGATGTAAAAAATATTGATTCTTTTTGATTTGGTGACTAGCGGAAAAGGGACAGCAGATTTAAATAATTATATATGTTCACCGTATTAGAAAATTGTTTATTATTATTATTACCTTGTCATTGTATATAAATGCCCATTTGAATTCACTCATGAAGATTGTCACATTTTACTGTATTTTAATAACAAGGAAATTAAAGATTATTTGACACGCTAAAATTCGTTTAATATAACTGACTTTAACACGCTACGACTTCGAACTGGATTTGTGAAATAATCATTGATTGTTTTTTTTTAACCAAAGTCTAAAATGAAACACGCTGTGTGTAATTTATGCGACTCTTCGTGTGACCTGAATATTTTATTCTCTTGATGGAGACATCTCTCCCTGTCCGACCCGTCCTTCTTTGCATATGCTATATGGTATTTTTAAGGAAATTAAGGAAAGGGGGTTCTAAGGTAAGAGGGGTGGGTAGGAATATAGCGATGAGTGTATCCAAGAGTGACGGACGAATGATCTTTCCCTCACGAAGGCGATGGGTCAAAAGAAACCAGTTGGAGAGGTCAAAGGGTCTCCCCAACCCACCCACCCCTGCTAAGCCCCGATACCCAAACCCGCCTCCTATATAATCCTGTCACACCTTTCTCCGTCCATTCTCTTTATACTTGTGTAAATAAAAAATATTCTAAGCATTACTTTTTTCGTCTTATTTATTACGTGGCAATTACTTTATTTCATGAATATACAATAAAACAATAATATTTCTAATATATGGCATTCCACGGCACTGGTGGAAACACATAACTATCTAACAGGTAGGTACTAGATTAATAGATAATTAGGAATTTCCACAAACAATATAATAGACACATTTTGTCGTAGGTAGCTTTCTAGTTTCGTAACAATTTCATATTTACGTAAATACAAAAAGAAGATCAATAAAATAAAGTAATATCATGATCAAAAAGTCGTAAGCCCTGAATTTGATTTTTTCCTTTAATTTTTTTTTAAATTTTCATAATATCATAATATGCACTTACAAATGACACGTATAAATTATAAATCGACAAAATTACAAAATTTTATGCAATTTTTATTATTTCCTATTACTGGGAAAGCAGTAAATTATATTTAATTGAACCATTTGCTGATTATCACATTATTATTTAGTAAATCAAATTTAACAGTGTTATTCATTCAGTTCTCAAAGCTTTTATTTTATTATTGTGACAGCAGTTTCGGCATTCAAAGCACAATAATAAAAATAAATAAATTTAAAATGTAGGGTTGGGTGTCTTTTTTACAATGATGTCATTAAAATGGGTAATGTAAAAAAAAATAGTAAGATACTAGTTATTAGGTTGAATATATTTTTTTAATTCAGTCTGTTTTGTAAACATGGTGTTTTTGTATGACGCATAGTTCTAGTCAACCAATATTCGAGTTATGTTGGCGATTTATAACAATATTTATTTATTGGTTAATAGGAAAATCGATTTTTTGTGGTCAGTTATTATGAATTATGTTTTCTATCCCATTATTATTTATCTCTAATCTGTATAATATTTTCACATGGCCTTTTATTTATTATCGTAAACAAAGTTATTATTGAAAATTTCGTCTAATACTGACCAATGTCACGTATGCTTTGTTACCAACAAGCATGTGAAATAATTTCTTTAAACTTTGCTGACACATTCATTTTCAAGGATAACAACTTTTGAATCAATTAGGTAAATGATCTTTCTTAAGATCAGGGAGCTGTACATCAACCGTCTTACCCATAATATATAATACGGAGGTATAAGAGTAGGTTAGTAGAAAACGTTACTCATAATCACGCGCATGCGTACTGCGTATACCGGCCGTAATACTAGGATCGCCATAGACATATGAATTATGTCTGTGAGGATCGCAGACTTTCTTAACAGTCTGGTTGATTTGATAAATATCGATCGGTCGCGCAATGAAAATTTAAAAAGCAGTAATACCCCATTAGCACAGCATTTTTATTGTTTTCCAGTTACTAATTTCCAATCCTAACCATAACCTCAAACCATCCTGAAACCGCACCGTCTCACGACCGGTTTTCCCTCCATGACGACATCCGCAACCTAGTGGCCAACGTATTTAACTATGAGACGTGATGTTCTGGGTTCAATTCATCATCTTGTATAGCTACTACCCGTAGTCTATCCTACTAACTTTCTGTTGGGTGTGCTCGGAACCCACACTTCACACTCCTTCTACCATATACATGATAGAAGGGGTGAGAAGTGTGAGCATTTCTGCCCCTTTGATCGTTTCAAAATACGGCTATCTCCGTCACCGACAGCATGGACTGTTTATCTCCCGGCCTGCAGGACTAACTTTCCAGTGGTCATGCCGATGGGGAGGGCAATCTTGCTGTTCGACAATTCTATAGAATCATTTCGGATATCGATATATTTAGCGTCAGTGCAGCTGCTTTTAAACGGCAAGCCTTGCCGTTCACTTCCGCCCTGGTGCAGTCCTACATGCAGTACATTGTCTAACATCTGATCACCTCTTCCTCGGTCTGCCTCTTGGTTGCTTCCACTGGAGCTCCTACTTACCACACTTTTTTCACAAATTAAGCCTTCTAACGCAGCCAAATATCTGATAATAACATTTTTTATATTTAATGATGCCACAATCAAATGCTTGCCACTTAAAAACATCAGTCATTACACAACTAGCTGCATTAGGGTATGTGGTAGCTTCTTTGTTGTAATTGTCATCGGAATTTTTGTTAATTTAATTTAACGTAATAACGATAATTCATTCCATAATCGTAATACGTGTGGGCTTTAAGAGGAACGGCTGCGCGGACCTTTCCATACAAATTTAAATTTAATTTAAAATACCAAATTAAACTGATTTATATTTTTTTTAAATCAAAAGGTGTGGCATGTAGAAAGTAAGGATTGGAGTCCGATTTTCGATTTTTGCTTTAAATTATAAAATATAGCCCCGAAAAGGTGACGATTTTTGGAGTGAACTTTGACAATTTTTTTGTGACTAAATGGAAGCCACTTTTGAAAAAATCTTACATTTCCTGTCTTAAGAACTTTAAAACGTTGAAATTTCTAAAAAGTTATTTATCTTTTCTACTCATAAAATCATGTCGAATCACCCCCCGAAGTTTGTGTACTTTACCCCCGAACACATTGTAATTACTGATATATTATATTATATTTCTACATTATGTAAAATTTCGACAAATAATTAAATAAGAAGAATTTCATACATCACTCAAATGTTATGAGAAAAAGAAATAAAATTTATGATGATTAAAAATATATATTTTTTGAATAATAATTGTATGTAATAATAACTTGACCCATATTGCAAATTTAATTCACAAAGAAACGATTAATTTCATCACCAATTCCCAATTCCAGAGTTTTCTTTCCTCCCCTAGTGTATTTTATTGCTATCGATCATTATTCTAATGAGTTTTTTCAAAAACTCCCGAAATCTCTTCTTACCGATGCGCGATGATAAAGTGTCTCAATTACTGCCACAAAAGCTGTAGCTGACTTCTGTGGATGTATAATGCCTTTCTTCCTAGTGTTACTATTATTGTTATTACAATAAACAAAAAATAAGAAAACTAGAGGTGCCTTCAATATAAATTAGAATGTGAACAAATGTTCCATTTAGCCAATTTAATTGTCTCACTTACACTCGCCTCTGACATCGTAGATGTGCATCCCATTTGAATTTCGTAATCACAGCAATTTGTATTGCAAATTTAAGGCCTGATTGACAAAATGTTCTTCTTTATTCTATGCCATGGCTAATTATTATTTTTTTTATTTTATGTTAACGGTAAACTATTTTTTTGTATAGACGAGGGTTTTAAGCATAGCACAAAGGATAACAAATTATTACAAGCATAATTATTAACCTGAAACATTTATTCAAATTGAAAAAAAAAATGCCGCCGAAGGGTATTGAACCCGCAGTAGAATCCGACGTAGCGCAATGATACAGCAGCTGACTGGCAGTCAGAAGGAAGCGGGTTCAATTCCCGTCGGCGGCATTTATTTTTTTCTCGGAATTTTTTTTTAATTTGTAACGGTGTTTCAGGTTAATAATTATTGCTTGTAATCGTTTTTCCAATTATTATACCCAACTCGTAGGCAGCTATGTACCTACTTATGTTTTGGCATAAAAGTATATAGTGATATTGTAACCTTACGCGCATGTGCAGATTTAATGGTTCAATAAAGTTTCTGTTTTCAAAAGTAAAATCGTATTGTTTATTTGAATGAATTTCTTATATTCTGCATTTATAAATATTTATACATATTTTTTTTTTACAAAATTCGAAAAGAATTTGACCTAACTGGGGTACCCCGTTAAGGTCATATCACTAGAAATTGAATTAGTTTAAAAGCTGTGCCTACTCTAAGAAGAAAAAAAAACCATGTAATAAAAAAATCATATTTTCTACAAACAGGTAAGGATTTTCTGTGGTTCAATTGGCCGCAGCAATAAGCAGAAGATGATAATATAATGATAACTTTCATCTATTCAACGCACAATTATTAAAATTATTCTTAGGAAACCATACGACTATAGAGATATTTCGGGAATTTAATGTACCATCTATCACAGAATTGTACAAAATAAACGCCTCATATAAAATTCATAAAGAATATTTCATCAATAAAATTCACCCCTTTTTTATATTCAAAACAAACGGCTTAGTGCCAAATCACTATTTTGATTAATCTTTATAACGAATTGGTGTACATTATGAATACCAAAATATATGCTTTAGATAAATTGAAGGTTTTCCTATCGCTTGGCTTGAGTAGAATACAAATAAAAAAATAAATTACTCAATTGACTAAAATAATATTTTTTCAATAGAAATGTATGAACGCTTAAAGGAAACAACTTTTAAAAATACAGTTTTATAGCTAAAATTATCTGTGACAGTTTTACGTGATTAACTTTTTTGCTTTCTTATAAAATTATTTACAAAATAAATAAAAACCAGTTTTTTGCTTGAAATCGAACGTTTCTAGACTCCGTTTGTCAAGCGATTTTAATGCCTAATACCTACGATATAAGGTATACCAAGAATAAATACATTTTTGGCTTGTAGCTTCCACTTAACCATTGGAATATGAAAAGTATTGTTTGTTAACGCTACGTAGGAATTTGACATTTCGATCTTTTCGGTACGCAACACAATCTAGACACTATTGACATTACCTTTAAAATCGATATTTCCTACTAATGAATGTATTCAGAAATAAACAAAATATTTAAAGTGTAAAATTTTTGTGTTATTGTTACAATTTATCACTCTCATTACTACCCCACTGGAAAATTGATGATACACAAACATGGTTCCAGCATATTTCCTCAATTTTTTTGGTTCTAAAAACTGTCGAGTGCTGCCGAAATTTTAATGATTTATTATGTGGAATATAGACTGTAAAAATATGGCGGGAAAATGGTCATACCAAAAAATTTATTTTATATTATTTAGTATTTTGCTTGACTCCGTTTTTCAAGCGATTTTAATTACTATTACCTACGATATAAGGTATACCAATATACACAATTTCGGCTTGTAGCTTCCTCTTAACAGTCAATGCTCAAGACCACGGCTCAACAATTAAAAAATCAATTAAGTACTTGAAATTGAATAATTATATATTATACCCTTAATGTACGTTTACTTAATCGATATTGTAATTATTTTTCTAAAACTAATTCTCTAAAGTTGTGTATCTTGAATTACATTTGAATATTGAATTATGTTAATTCGTATGTTGAATTACGTGTGTAGTTATTTAATAATTCTTTGAATATTGTTTACAGATCGACTTTTAAGAATTACTTTCTTGTTGTGTGTAATACTCCTTCCATAAACACGAGCTACTGTAGCTCACCTTATGTAGTAGTTGTATAATAAGGAAACAAAATGACATAATGTTGCGTACCGTTATAATTTGAAATGTTATATTAATTAAGAATAAATAAAAAAAATACATCATCTAGATGTTTAGGTGTTAAGATGTGTCACACTATTCAAAAAAACATACACATGTTATTCATAACTTACTTGGAATCCAAAATATTCAATAAACATATTTGTGTATATCGGAAAATCTTTGTCATCAACAAAGTGTGTTTGGTTAGTTGTACAATGGAAGCCACAGCTGTGGAAATAATTAGTTTTTTTCTGAGTACATGTTAGATTAGTAGCCTTTGTTCATTTAGACACGATTATAAATAATATAAGTTTTTTGTTGTCGTATTGCATCAAGTGAAAATAATTTAATATTAATCATTAAAAAACGCATATAATTCTATCATTAATTTTATTATAATACCACCTTTAAGTATTTTTAATAATTTAAAATAAGTCAAAGATAATAAACAAAAAAATACATTTTTTCAAATGAATTCTGCGAATTTAATACAACAACAATAAATTCTACCTTTCATACTTTTCGTACCCGACTTTACGCGTGTTTTTTTTAAACTTTTTTTCTTTCTTTGTCTTACAACGTTTTGTTGGTAATGATGACACATATTTCTATTTTCTAACAATAAATGAGTTCTAGTAACTCACCGGCAAGATGGGGATACTTTGGCGCGTTCAAATTAATGTTAATCTTGCCACTTGCAAGATTAACATTAATTTTAAAAATTGCTTCGAAATATAAAACTATACTTACAGGTGCATTTAATTTAACTTAAAATCCACTTATCTTCAAAAACGAAAGAAAGTTCATTTAGATTAGTAGAATTATGTATTTATTTATTTATACATCCTTTTTTATGCAATATGTAATTTCCAAAAAAATATATATACATACATATCTTTTTTTAAATGTATACCCATATCAGTTAAGAAATCCATTATCGTTTTTTAGGTAGGGTGGTCCAATTCAATCAACTTGTCAAAAAGTAATAAAAAACAATTGAAAGGTGGTCACTCTTTATTTTATACAGATTATTGTAAAAAATATTATTATGACAACAAAACGAATAATAAAGGTTTAATACAAAATCAGTCTGTTATTATATAAATAATCACCTATCGGATAAGAGCAAGAATTCGAAAATAAAAACATTGATTTAGGCTAACAGATTTAATACACGTACGGTTCAAAAAACTTGATAGCGATGCTGATAACGCCTCTCACGCTAAATCACTTTCAATACAAAATATGAAGATTCATAATTGAATGTATGGTTTTATCCAGCTTATCACTAGCCAGCAAAGAACGACTCCGTTATCTCACAGCTAATGAGAGTAACCAGGTAACGAAGTATTGTCGTGTCGAAAATCGTGTCGTGTGCAAAAATATACTACTTATCTAACAGATTTTATCGCTAACATCACATGAAAAATGCAGGACTAGGTTTTGGGCCTGTGGAAAATCATTGGGAAGTGTGCAAAACAAATCATTTTGCTTTTTTAGTAAACGTAAAAGAGGGTTCATCCTTGAAGCTTTGATCATACATTTGCATTATATATGAAGATCTACAGAGTCTGCCCAAAAATGGTCAAACAACCCTTCAGGGGGAGAAGGGGGATTACTAAAATCCTGTCTTATCTCACCAAATATTGATACTATCGACTTGGTCTCATTCGATTGAACACCAATGAAAACATGGTAAACGATACCTCACTCGACCTGCTTTGTAAATGTGTAAATCAAAACTTTACCCCGCTCCCTCCCCTTGGAAGGCTTCTCAAAAATTCCCCCCTACCCCAGCCGTTAGGGAGGTGTTCCACCGCTTTTTTGATGGACTCTCTTAATTCCGATGGCTTTCCGAGATAGCGTAAGACGTAAGTCGTGTCGTGTGCAAAAATATACTTCTTATCTATGTGATTATATCGCTAACACCAGGTGAAAATACAGTACTAGGTTTTTGGGCCTGCGGAATAGCATTGGAGACGTGTGCAAAAGAAATCGATTAGATTAGATTAGATTAGATTTTCACAATTTAATTTTCAATTTTCATTCACACAACACCTTATAAAAAACATTCTAACATATCCCAGCTACTTTAGAGAGCTGTCTGAATTATGGTACTGTCACATTATGCTATAAAACTCAAAGCGTTTTTGGTCTTGGCCTATATCACCACATACCTGTCACACCAGACAGATGATGTGTTGGGCGTGGCGATGATGATATGCAGTGATCCGCTAGCCAGACGATTTTTGAAAATGTTACGACAGATCCCATACAAAAAATAATATTCCATATTGCCATTACTTATTAGCTTTTTTCTATTGATACAACAGACATTATTTTTAGTTTTAGTTTTATAATACACATCAGTATATTATATATATTTACTAGTAAATAATTTTCCTGTTTTCAGTCTTACTGGTTTGCGTTAAACATGAATAATTGTATGCATATACGAATGTACAATGTACATACTTACTTTATATTTGAAACTTTGCTTTATTTACAATATCAGGATATATTATTTGGATTTGATGTTAATCTTAGTATTAGCATTAGATTTTTTTTTTGTGTGTATATAGTTATGCCATTATCCATGTATTATATTACACTTACACACATAAATTGTCATTTTCCTCTGTAAAAGCCCGATAGGGCGTTAATGAATAATAAATAAATTAATAAATAACCCGCGGCAGTTCTGACACCCTCTCTCCTGACAGAGGCATTAAAACATCTGGGATCTTCTGCTAAGTAAGTCCGAAAGAGGGAGGTGTTCATTGCACAAGTAACATTTACTGTTTTAATGATGAGAGTAGGGAGAATACAAAATAAATATACTGTAGGATTATTTGTAGCCCGGGAATATGTATATTTTGTTTTTAAATGTGTGAAGGTGTTGAATTTCGTAAACTCCATTAAGGCGAAGCTTACTGCTAAATCACTATTTTGATTAATCTTTATAACGAATTGGTTTACATTGAGAATACCAAAAAATATGCTTTTAGATAAATTGAAGGTTTTTCTATCGTTTCGCTTGAGTAGAATACAATTAAAAAAATAAATTACTCAATAAAAAATATAAATGTAAACTACTAAAAAAAAAACTACTTGAAATCGAACGTTTCTAGACTCGTTTGTCAAGCGAATTTAATGCCTTTTACCTACAATATAAGGTATACCAAGAATATACACATTTTTGGCTTGTAGCTTCCTGGAGGACTGAACGCGGTCGGCGCCAGTAAAAAAATTGTCCAAAGAAGAGAATCCAGCAGTTCACAAAGGATTGCTGATACCAACTTTGACGTATGGCAATGAAGCATGGAACTGGTAGAGGAAGGATAAAAGTAGATTGAATGCTGTAGAAATGAGATCCCTGAGGCGTATGTGTGGTAAAACCATGTACAATCGTGGAAATGTGGAGATTTGCAAATAATGCAAAGCTGGTGAAGAGGTAATGAATACAATCAAATGTAGAGCGATTGAACAAAGAAAGGAGTGTAAGGAGAATACATGACGCGAATATGAATGGTAGAAGAGGTTGGAGACGCCCGAGGAAGATATGTCACGATCAAGTGAACCAAATACTTGAGAAGGGCCATCTCACGATTCAGAATAGCAGAAAAGTATGTATGAATGTGATTGAAGCAATTATTGTGTGCTAATACCGAGATGTTTGACGGTTCATCCTCCCTTATACCCCTGCGGTGAAATGGTGTGACGATTAGAATAGTATAGTTAAGTAAAATATTTGAAAAGCTTCGACTCGAATAATGAATTTTTGCCCTATGAAATTAAACGAAAAAAAAATTGTTGTTAGTTATCCATTTTTTTGGTCTTAGCAGAAACCAAAAATGTTTTCCCATTACGGTTCTGAACTGTGGGGCCGTGTGAATTAAATAAATTACAATTACAGATAATTAATTGTGAACAATGTTTTGCACACGAAACCAATGATTTTTCGTTAAATTGAAAATCAATCTTCACGTAGGCTTCAGATAAGTCACCCTGAAGATCAGACAGTTTTCCAATGACGAATTTGGCGCTATTCTTAAATACTTATCGATAAAAATGATTAAATAAATGTTTTTAACATTTTAAAGTGACAAATCAATGCTAATCAACAATGGGTCTGAGAACCGGAGTAAAGGTCCTAATTTGTGTATAAATTAGAATCTAGGAGGTAAGAATATGAATGAACCATAATGAAAATAAAATAACACTTTTTGTTGAAAATTAGCATGAATTTCGTACAAATTATGCGTATCTATTTCATGTGATTCCTACAGCAGTCGAATCAACAACTTTTTTAAGTAAGTATCGTTACATAAATCTATAAAAAAAAACAAGTTAACTGTTTTAGAATCTATTCTGATAATTGACACTGTAAAGCTCTCCGAAACGTTAGCTAAAGAAGGAGAAAGCGCAATACGGCGTAATAACCCAGAAATTGATCATAATTATACACAAACTGATAGAATTTATTGGAAAGCTTAAAATCACTTTGTGTAATGTTTTTTTTTATTTGTGTGCATATATCTAAGACTTTGCTAATGAACTTTTTTTTAACTTTTACGCAACTGAAATAAAATCATTAATTTATGTAAAATGGTTGTTTAGCAGTAAAGTTGTGTAAAATTTATAACACGTTTATTAGTAAGGCGTAAGGCCCATAGTATTGAGAGAAATACCTGGCTTAAGATGACTTGGCGATTCTTAAGCCTATTTGGAATAAAAAATCAAATATTTGTTCTGATCTAAAAACATTAAAAATCGAAATTTATTTGAAAAAAAAATGACAAAAATAACACACACACATATCATAAGTCTTAAACATTTTTTTACACAAATAAAATCTCAGTAATCGCTGGTTAATGTTTGCCAGATACCTACATCCCTTTTCAACCTGTATTATCAACTAACGCTATTTTTTTTCGTTTTGTATTGAATATAACATTGAATCACAAAAAAAAACCGCTTTTCTACAATACACTTTTAATACATCGTAGTCAATTTTGCTACGCTATGTTATTCGCCCTCACAGACGATGTCAACGTAGCACGTAGCTACGAATACCAACACGTCTTGAAATCGCGTGTATTCTCCTAACATGACTCAATATCACAGATAAACTAAAATAACTTCCATTTCTCTTTTCATGTTAACATTTTCCCTGTCTGCATTCAATTAATTTGCTCGGTGTAGGTAACTCTAAATGACCAGCTTAGGTACGGGGGCTCCATCAAAGCCAGAATCAAGTTAGCCACTCAAAAGCTAGGCATCAGCTTCCAGGGCCCGCAGATACTGCAGATAGTACACACCTGCCTTCATTTGGCAGCCACCTCTGGCCTGGAGCCCCGAAATACTTGACCCTTGACTCTGTTCAGAAACGGGAGGTCCGTTTGCAATCTTTAGAACACAGACGTCAGGTGGGAATGCTGTTCTTGTTCTACTAGTATTTCAATGAAAGATGTACTCCTAGGAACTAGCGTCATTGATCCTTTGGCACCTTGCACAGTCGGGAAATACACTAAACGTGCGCCCAACATTCGTACAAGGTTGACATTTGTAAAAAGAGTACTTCAGTTCAACAGCTCGACCGTGGAACGATTTGCCGGCTTCTATGTATGTTTCAGCCTTCTTACAACGTGTGTATCTTCAAGACCCATGACCCACTCCTTCCTCTCATCAAAGAGATTAGAGATAGATCATTCCAAACATCCCCAGAGATGATATAATCCCTTAAGGACATTATTTTCATTTGCCATTTCACGGGTGTGTGGCGTTAATGCAAAAAAAGTTAATTTCATCCTAGGATTTTCCTTCAGTATTACGAGTGACGAGAAAATTACAAGGTAAAAGTATACTGTTCCACTCTTTTCGCAATGCATGAAACATGAAAAAGCACCACAACAAATTATCACCAACAAAAGACATATTTTCAGGTCATCTATAATTTATATTAAAACACAATAAATTACAGGAACTAGCAACATAATGCTATAAACAGTGTTTTAACTTTTGACACATTGATTAAACGTGGAAAGCATTACTACCACGTATTGTATTACGACCTTCCTTTGTGCCATGAAAGCTATAAATTTCTTCATTTCTCTACGGGATTCACATTTGAACCACCGCTGAACGAACTCTAGTACGAATCTAGCAATATTGCAAAATATTGAAGACAATTTAATGCATTGATAAAGATAAGCCATAATTTATTATTGTCTATAACATGGAAGAATCATCGGAAAGTGAGAAACAGATCCCTTCCGACACCATTAAATACTTCAAATTGACTAATTTTGTTGAAACATTTCCGATTGCCTGTTTCGGGATGTTTTTCAACGGGGTCTTGCCATCCCACACTTCTCGCACGATGAGTCTCTGGCGTGCTATGAACGTGCTCATGATCACTTTTGCCCTGGCTGTACTATTGAACTCCACAAAGGAGGCCCTCATAAGCAAAGATTACACCGATGCCACCAGACAATTGGCAATTCTCTTCCTCCTTATCAATATGTCGATCAAGATGTCGTGTCTTATCAAGCACAAGGAGACCATGAATTCAATCATCGTTCGCATCGACGAAGACTACAGAAGAGCCAACGAAGAGTTGACTAAGGAAGAAGCGTATATCGTTAAAGAGTATGCAATGGCTGGTGTCACACTTCAGAATGTCTGGAGTTACCTTGTTGTTATTGTGGGATCCGTATTTCCAGTTTCGGCTTTCCTGATGATGCTCTATTCAAATTTCACGGATCCCGTTATAAAAAAGCAGATGGTGTTTTACGCGATTCTTCCTTTGTGGGACGATCAGAAATACGACACTCCGATCTACGAATTGTTTTTCGTTTTCGAGATATTTGTGTGTTCGGCCTCTACGTTACTTTACGTAGGATTTGATCCTCTGGTTCCCATCGCTTCGTTGCATATTTGTGGTCAGATAGATTTGATAAAAATTCGCTTAAGTAAACTTTTTATCGGAAAGCCTATATTATCACAAGATGAAACGAAAGCGCAGCTGTCAAGCATTATATTAGACCTACAGAATATATATAAGTAGTTACCTGTTATGAACCATTCTTTTAAAAAATATTGTTAAACGTTTAAACATCTTCCAAGCATACGAATTATTTGTTTTAGGTTTTCGGCAGATCTGTGTGACGCTACAAACTATGTTTATGAGGCGATATTTTCTTTTACTCCTATATTGTCTACTGTTGCTGCTTTTCAAACTTTCAGTGTCAGTAGCTATGATTTATGATTTTTGTTTTCATTATTTAGATAATTCATCTGAATTATTATGTTGTAGATATTATTGCAAATTTTTTTGATACGTTGTCGCTTGTTTCTTTTAGTTTGATCCTAATAATTTCACTGTTTTCAGATGCTGAAGGACGGTAAGATTCCATACGAATTTGCATTATTCTTCGTCGCTTCCATAGTACACATATTTATTCCGAGCTATTATGGAAATCTGCTTCTAGATAAAGTAAGTTATCAAAAACGTAGTGATGATTGTAAAAATATTTCCCCAATTACTTCTCATTTCCTTTCACAATCAGCCGCCTAATCTTTCCGGCATCGAACCATTCTCCCGCACCGCACCGACTCGTCTACGGCCGCCAATAGTGATTATATATGGAACGTAGCGTAGATTTTTTTTAATAATTCGAATTTTATATTTCAATATATTTGCGTAATAAAAAAAAGTTATTTTTTCATAACGTTAAGTCACAAATAATTTACAAACTTGCATCTAAAATCGTGAAAAATCGATTTCTTTAACTGCCCATATTTTATAATTTGAAACAAAAATAAACAAAGTATCACATGTCCGTACTAGATTTTTGCTACACCCTTTGATTAAAAAAATACTATTGAGTTTGGTGGGTAATTTGGCCTCTAATCCAAATTTAAGTTTTGTATGAAAAGGGCACTGAAAAGCAACTGTACTCCTTAAATGGGGTGGTAGGCAATACGCATTGCAATGGTAAGTTCAATATTGCAGATATTATTCGGCAGGAGTTTGTGCACGACATTATTGTAAATATAGTATATTTTCAAATTCATTGACAATACCTGATAAGTAATTACCTGCAACATAAAAATTTGATCAAATGTTCTTAAAAACATGTTACGAATACAAGATGGAGAATTATTTTATACAGTCCTCTGCTGAAAATATATTTGGACCGTCAATAGATCTATCTTGGAACATACTCCTTGCTTGATTCACATTAACACATCGTCTAATGCATACTATTCTGTTTTTCGATCCAATGACCCAACTCAAGTATTTCATTCCCGACTTCTTGTACCATTCACTTCCTATTTCCAATGACAGCCATGATAATACTTTTGGCAGGGAGAAACTTAAACTTTTACAATGCACAGTTTTTAAACAGTTTCAACACAATTATTATTATTAAAAATAGACCCACCAAACTAGGCAAATGCTCGAAATGGTGGTAACATAATACAAATAAGAATAATATAATAAAAATAATCAGTGACGTCTAGCAACGGCATTCACATGGGGGGGGTTCAACCTTAAGGGGGGGACGGTTTTGGGACATCTACTTACTGCAACTTATTATTAACATCACGTTGATAAAAGAGGTGGTGCAAATTGTGTTTTTCAGTGCTATTCTCTTTTTTTCTTACGAAATAATGAGGCCGATGGTGGGGGGTTGAATCCCATAAACCCCCCTCCCACTTATATACGCCCTTAACAACAATACAATGACATAGTAAAACAAATAATACCATTAAAAATAAAACAAAATTATTATTCGACATCTTCGTTTTCTAACAAACTGTTGGTAAAACACGAATATGTTATTAAGATGTCGGAACAAGTGTTCAAAGAAATTCTAATATTGTTATATTTCGTCATTATATTTATCAGGAAAAGGACACCTGCATGAACATGTGTTTCGATATATTCTGAATATACTAATATTGGTGTTAGTAGGCAAGTTCGGAGACGTCATGTTGGATCAACAGCAGACTCCAAGAAATCTGCTTCTCCAAGTTCAGTCCTTCTTTTATATCATATCCTTCATTTTTGCAACTATTAGGATTGATCGATAATAGTGATAGGGACTGTGTGAATGGTCGTTTCCTTTTATTCGAGTTCCACAGCGATTGGTTCAAGAGTTCAAGAATGTACCTTTCCTCAGACAGACAATGATTTCATTTAGGAATCTTTCCAATTCTTTGTTTCCACTTTCTTTAAGCCATACTGAAATTCGCTTTTTAAGATGGACTGTTTAATGCTTACTGCATTGCTGCGATTCTGCACCGGTACACATGCGTGAAACTCGACTCATGACGTTGGCTTCATGAGAAGCGGTTGTTTCTTCGGCTAGTTTTTGTGTAAGTCGGCTCGTATGTGGAACAAGCTACCGGCATCTGTTTTTCCCTCTTCAAATAATCCAGGCCTCCTGAAGATCCTTATTAATAAAACCCTTACTTCAGCCTATACCTTAGCCTGCCTCGCAACGCTACCCAACCAGGTGGCGACGTGGTTCCCTGTCTTTACATTGTACAGACAGGAGCGCTCTTGTAAGGTGTCACATAAAAAAAAGTTAAAATGGCTGATTGAATCCATTACATACTTAAGGAGCTGGGAAGATATGGAATCGTTGACCGAAGGTATTCAATGTATCCATTCTTTGATACAATGTATGCGTTTTAGTGAAACTTCATGGATCACATATGCGACATCTGCATACGGGGATATATATAATATAAGTTCGCTATAACAGCCGCTTAAATAAAATTTTAAATCACAAGTGTTGTTTGTCAGAGTGTGTCGGTGGGCGACGCGGTGTACCAATCTGGCTGGGAGGGCTCGGTGGATCTAGGCGCGCGCTCCACACTGCTCATGATGTTGATGAGGTCTCAGAATCCGTTGCAGCTCACTACCATGTTCAAGCCCGTCTCCCTCATGCTGTTCTCTGAGGTATGTTACTAAGTTTTGATTTCATTATAAATGGCTTCTTCGAATTAAAAACATTTTTTTTAATCACTTTTCATACCACTCGAACGCTTAAAATTTGATTTAGAATGTGTTACTTACTTGATAAAATGAGAAGTAAAACAACAAAGATAGATAACGAACCTAACCTAACTAACCCAACCTAAACTAATTTAACATAACCTATTCTTTAATCGTGTTCTGTTTGGTTACCGTTCTGTTTTATCCGGTTACCGATAAAATTAAGTTTATTCATACTTACACCAAGATTGTTTAGTTAACAATCTTGGTGTTTGCAATTTAAATTAATGCAGCGTCCACCATTTTTAATGTGAAATATCTTTTGGCGGTCCTAGGGGGGTGAAATAGACTATTCCATAACAAGCGCGGCAAGACGGGACGACGCTCTTGCATGGAACGACACTTCATTCGGCCAGCCTCGTAACGCATCGGCTCTTTCCGCCTGACCGCAAAATTCTGCGCGGTATATTTGCTTCTACTCTCACTAAAATTGGCAATGGATGTATTCTAAACGATGACAAATTTTTAATTGGTAATTTTGTGTGTATATTTTAATAATAGTAAAATTACTGTTTTATTAATAAAAAGTGGTTTGTGTTAATTTTCACTTCCTACAATAAAAATCAATTATGACGCTTCACATCTGCAAAGGCGTTCCGTGATTTTTTTTTTTCATTTGCATTTGTAAAACTGTATTATGCATTATAGTTTTTACCCTCCTTTGATTTTAGGTTCTTCAACAATCGTGGACTATTTTCAACCTCCTGAGAGTTATGTTTGAATAATGATGAAAATGAACAAAACATGAAAATGACTAACAAATTTATGTAACTTGGCAAATGAAATTATTTCATACTAAATAATATTTATATTAATTAAGATTACTGTAGTATATTATAAACTATTTATTTCAATAAATTTCTTCTTGTTGTTATAAATATTTCAATGTGAACACCCAAAACACAAAATCTCCACTGCCCAGAGCCAGTACAGTAGGACTGTAATAGCACTCTTAATCTAGGCAGAAGAAGAAGAGATTGTGTATTTCAAGCAACTCTTAGAAACTAAATGGCCACCCAAAAAGTGTCTACCTTTCAGGAACAACGCACAAATATCTGCATTATTTGTCATACAGGGTGCAGCAAAACGGACAGTGCAGTTTTGAAGGCCTATTAAAAAAAATGTTGCAACTCACAGTAATAAGGATTACTTTATTTTCTTCAGTACATCATACCGTTTTATGCATCAAGTCCTGAAGATTACATCAGAAAGGTTATGGCCCCCAGCAGCGATAGATTAATAAAGGCAAATTCTGGCACATCTCGACGTGTAGGTATAGCGGCGATTTCCTCCAGAATTCGATTCTTGAGTTCTTCCAAGGTGTGAGACCGATGTTTAAAAACATTTTAAAAACAATAATTCATCAAAAAACCCACTTCATAAAGACCGTTTGTCAATAGCAGAGGTTCCCAAACTTTTTTGCCCCGTAGACCACTTGCCAAATTTTTTTTTTCCGTAGACCCCCTGTATTGAATTTTCCTAAAACTATTAACGTCCTATGTGATAATCATTTATTTTTTTAGTAAAAATATTCCCTTCCCTTGCCTGCCCAACAACCGGGTGGCGGTATAATTGCTCTGTCTTTACATTGTGCAGACAGGGGCACCCTTGTGAGGTATTATACCAAATAAAAATGAAGCAGGATAAGCAACGGGAATTTCTTTCTGTAGCTAGCTTTACAGAACTGCCCCTTAAGTTCTTTGTCAGTGCTTATTCCGGTCATTTCTTCTTGTCACATTTTTTCCGATTCTTCAATGTTCCATTTCGATAGTCAAAATGTCCTCAAACTTAGTTTTGAATTTAAATGTTGAACGTCATTATTACCCTGGATGTTTTTCAAAAACAAGTTGGGGAACCAGGAAAATTCGCGGCTTCCAATGTGCAATGTTTTGCTTGAATATATTAATTCTGACAATAAAAGGAATATAGACTCTACTTATATACCTCAATAAACAACTTTACGAAATATAAAAATGCAATTATCAAATAAGTAATTTCTCAGTCTACTATATTTGTGTTAGGTCTATTGTGTCATTTACGGAACTCCTAAATGTTGACTTGAGGTAAATGGGGGTCCGCTCGTTTGTAGCCCCATTTGAATCACGTGGACCCCCAAATTTTTTTCTCGCTGACATAGACCCCCAGCAAGCCAACATCGACCCCTGGGGTTCCATATAGACCACTTTGGGAACCTCTGGTCTATAGCAATACAATAATTATACTATGAATTGAGATATCGGAATAGTTATCAATAGACTGTATTATCTAGTCTAGAGTAACATGCAGTGGAGGTTTTCTGTAGAGTGCATTTGTGCTTTGAATTCCCATAAAAAGGCGCCGTCCTAATTGAAAGCCATATGTGCGTTTTAAAATCAGCAACTATGGGACTTTCTGTTCTTAGAAATGGTTCACACAAAACATACTCGTAGCGCTTCAGCTGAAAATCGTGCGAGTATGCAAACCTTAATGTTGCTAGTACACATTAACTGCACGGACAGGGTCGTATTTATGCGCAGGCTACCAAGGCTGCAGTCTATGTGCCCGCACCACAAATTGTTTAAAGTTATGTTGTGAGAATATTGTAAGTAACTCCATCAGTATGAAGTTTGCCAAACCAATAAGCCACTAAGCTATTTCCAAGTTAAGTTATGTGTAGTGACTATAGTATTCCCAGGCAGAGCTCGTATGCACATCATCATGGAGATGAAAGGAATGTATGTCGTAACTTGCTTCTTATAATAATGATAGGTGGCAGTGACCATTTTTATAATACTAAAGGAACCCTTACCATAGGTTACATTTATATTAAAAACGTAGTATTAATAAGTATCTACACCGATGATTAAAATACATAATATTTTTATTTGTACATATACATAAATAAATATGTAGAATCCAAATATAAATGTGAATTAATACAAGAATTTTATTTATTTAAATTCAATAAAAGGGGTAGGCAGCGAGGATATTAGAGATCTCCAAACAACTCGGTCTTGGCACACACTTCTTGTCTCATTCACATTCATACATACTCTTCTATTATTCTGACTCTTGACATGGCCCGACTCAAGTATCTGATTCACTTGATCGTGCCATGTCTCCCTTGGGCGTCCACGACTTCTACTACCATTCGCATTTGCGTCCTGTATTCTCCGCATAAAATTGTATCGAAATAAAATTGTATTAGTTACATTTTACAAATTAATAATAAACAAAAAATTCAAATAAAATTTTAAGAAAAAGAAAACAAATATATTTTTTCAAGTTGTTGTAAAATTAAAAATTGAAATGTTATAAATCTAGAAATAATTTGTCCAGGACAGGAACTTATATAATCTTTATAACGATAATATCATATTATTTTTACAGTAAAATTCTTAACAAATAAGTATTTAATTAATAAATGTTTACCTCATCCTCTGCTAATTTTATTACCGTTGTGTACGTTTTATGAAATAAAGCATACCGGGGGCGCGCCCTCAGTAATTACTAAAATTACTGCCAGTTTAACTGGGGTTATGCAGGGCCGGTCCTGAACAGGTGCAACTGGAGTAGTCCGCACCGGGCACTGACTTGCCATGGCGCTAAGGAGCCCAGGGGCCAAGGCGCTGATAATACGTCTAACACGCTCTTTTACTAGCGACAAGGCCAGCCCTGGGGTTTTGGATTACCCCCAGTAGGTTCTGCACCACAACTGGTTCAGCCTTGTGTTCTACAGATTCTAAATACAGCCTCAGGTACCGGTGTCCAGTTTGTATGGAATAGTATTTTGCTAGAATCAATAGATTTTTTTATTTTAAGTTGTTGTTAAAATAAGTTGATTACTGAAGATGATACTTTTCATATAAAAAATCGTTTAAAAACAGTTTCTTGCATAAATCGAGATTTTGGAATTTAAAACAACATTTCATAACCTACAATATTATATTCTTTAGCCACAGACGCCTTAATGAATCGCCAAATTGTATCTTGTTGCTAGGTCGCTAATCTCTGGTGCAGTGATTTGAGATCTAGGGAAAAATATAATATATTTATAATTGTGGAAAAGACCAACATATTGAGCTCCCAATGAGATAGGCGGCGATTCGCCACCACTACTACAACAGACGATGAAGAAGAGGCACTTGAAAACAACTGTTCACACTCTTATATGTATTCCTATCTTCAGGCTCTCTCGTGATGTCTTTTTCATACTTTTTCGTTTATTTGCACTTGGCCAGGTTTAGAACCAGAGACATCTGAGAACAAGACACATCATGTTCCACAAAGGTTCACTTACTTCCGTAGGACTTCTGTATTTAAGAAACTTGAAACGGAAAAACAGTGAAATAAAAAAACATATTTATGAAATAATTATATTTATTTTACATTTCAAAATATAACATAACTTCATCATTTAAGAGTATTTATGAGTAAGTAATGTTCCGTCAATATTCACATTACTTTTCTAACAATGTAATTTCTGGTTCTTTACATTTGACAAAAAATTTTTGGTTTTACATAATTCCTTTGTGGTGATATGATGGCCCGTTTATGCTCATGATATTATGTATGTACATTGAAGGATTATGTATTTATTAAAATTAGCTAATTATTTTAAATAAAATTTATTTTAAATATTGGAAAGACAAGACATTTCATCAAACTATACGGCCATAATCATCGACTTAAAATGTATTGTATTCATAATTTATAATATCTTTAGCTGAGAAAGCAAAGATTGGATGTCATTCGTTTTTATGTTAGATAATTATAAAATATCAATTGAAATAAATTCAAAGATGCTAAATTTATGTAACATTTTTGAAGTAACAATATAATACACAATCAATGTTACAATATAAAATTTTAGACTCTGGATTGATACTAAAACCAACAAAACCTCACTCATCAATTTTTTTCAACTAGACAACCGACCTTTGACTCCCGAGGTAAAGATATTGTTTTGCTTATTGAAAGAGATGAAACAATATTGTAATGACACTAGAAAAAAACCAAATCTTTGTTAACACAGACAATATTTCTTTGTTAGGTACAGAAGTACAGAACTAAGTTGTGCTGTAAACACAAACTAAGGAATAGTTGATTCAAATATTGTCAGAACAACAAGTCAATGAAAGGAAAGACAACAGAATTTCCTTTCTACAGAAATTGGTATGTTAGAGATTGGCTATGTTAGAGATTCCACACTAAAATTAAATTGATCTGTTTGCTAAATTTCAACACAAGCATTGGTTAAAAAATGCGCAAGTTAAAACAGGTGTAATACCGCCTCTAAATTTACACTTACATTTCAAAGATATAAATAAATAGATAAAGGAATGAATTGTTGAGCGCACTTCACCGTGGTTCACATAAATCATTGCTAAAACATAAAATTAAGAAATCAGTATAGTATTTACCTATGTACATTTTATTAGGTATGTATTATGTATCCATATTAACCTTTTCTCCGCTTTCCCGGCTTACATAATATACATATATTGACAAACAAAAGCACAAATATCTGCATGAAGAGTAGAATATTTGCGCATAATATGATGTGATTATCGGCGAACAGGTTAATATATTAAGAATACTCAACAATATTGTTAGCTATGGATAGAGACGATGCTTGTTTTCATCAGATACTCCATGATTCACATCATAAACTTGCTTCAGTGTAAATATTTCATAGTTGCATTAGAATACATTGGAAAACACAGTAAAGCAGAGACTAAATTGATTTATTTTAAAATTTACATTCAAACAAAACATTGTTAATTGCTATGCAGTTGAAATGGTAGACAAAAACTGCATCTTATTTATTTTGACAAAAAGGAATCAAATAATGAAAAAAACCTTCTGTGTATGTTTTTAAACAAAATACTCAAATGTGAATAAAAACTGTGTTTTTCCAGAAGCTCAAATGGTCAATATTTAATACATTCAGATGCAACAGAAAGAGAAAAAAGGTTTAGTAATGTCCAAACAATTGAACAAGTATTTTTTTCCCCGGCCTTACAGCATAGTTTAATATTATTTATTCATGGGCAATTCTTTAACCTTAAATACGCGGCTATCGAATACGTGATCCACGAAGTTTGCCAACATTGTTAAGGCTAAACCAATGACAGTTGTGCCAATCAAACAAGATAATAATATTATATTTACCGCTACTATAAAGGAGTTACACTTATTCCAGGGAGTTCAACATAAGCAGCTGTTTGAGAACTTTAGTTTGTGAGGTTTCCCGTATCTCTCCGGCGAGGAACATCTCATCCACAACAGTGTAGACCTTGTAAAAGTTGAACACAAGGTCGAGTTCGCAAACGTTGTGGAAATATTCATTCAGGACCTCCACGAAGTTGTGGATAGCCTCGAGGTAGCAGAGGTTATTATCGTTCACGTCCACACATATGCAGAAGTATAAGCCGGCATATCTTCTATACACTATCTTGAAATTGCGAAACTGAAAACAAGAAATAATAATGTATTAGTTTAGTTACATTCAACAACAAAAAAGAAGTGTAAATAACATAAAATTTCAAGTAACATAGAAAATAATAGAGTAAAGACGCCATTTACCGGGTAGTTGCCCAATTCCGGGTACCCCTTTATGTCGAAACTGGTGCCAACTGCGCGAACTAATCGACCGGTAAAACAGAGATCTTACCATCCGCCATTATAAGGCGAAGATCGACAACCGTCACTCACATGTTCATTAAGTGGCAGGCATTTTTGCAAAAAATCTGATAAATAGTTTATCAAGGCAGTTTTAACACGGCATATTTTGATAACAAGGGAAAGTGTTTTTTAGAGTTATTATTATTTTTCTTTTAACTTATGTAGTTAAGTTCACACGACATGCATTCTTTGGACATTTCATCGCTCTGTTACGTTTCTGTCATCATTTCGTTGTTCAGATTTGTGATATCCACAATACCGGGTACCCGGTAATGGCCAACTTCGGGTACCCGATAAAAGGCTTAATTTATTTAGCTAATATTTGTTTTAGATGGCAACTTCAACACGCAAAAAATGGGATCCTTCAGATATGAAAAGAGCTATAGAAGCTGTTCAAAACAAAACGATGGGATATATGAAAGCAGCCCGGGAGTTCCATGTCCCACAGACTACTTTAGAAGATTACGTAAGAAATAAGAAGCAAATAAGTTGCATCGACAAACTAATTTCCCAGAAGGCTAGAAGAAAGCCTACACTGTCAGCAGAATTTGAAAAACAGCTTGTGCAGTACTGTATTCAAATGGATGAACGGTTCTACGGACTCACTCTCGCTGATGTCAAAAGTTTAGCTTTTCAACTTGCCGATTTAAACAAAATACCACATCCGTTTAACGTCGAAAAAAGGTCTGCTGGTGCAAAATGGCTTAAATTATTTTTACAGAGACACCCCCATCTTTCCAAGAGGAAGCCCCAAGGCACGTCTTTGGCACGTATTAAAGGTTTCAACCCAGACAATGTTTCAAAAATTTTTGATATTTTGGAGGCACAATTAGACAATGTTGATAATTCCTCAACTAGAATTTACAACGTAGATGAAACCGGTATCAGCATTGTGCAAAGTAAATTGCCAAAAATATTATCGCTGAAAGGAAAGAAGCAAGTCGGAGCTATAACATCTGCAGAAAGAGGAGCCCTCATAACTGTTATAACATGTATGAGTGCATCTGGCAACTACGTACCTCCGATGCTCATATTTCCCCGTAAAAAACATGAAAGCAGAACTCATGGATGGAGCTCCTCCTGGAGCTATATCGGCGTGCCATCCTTCAGGCTGGGTTCAGCAAAATATTTTTACTGATTGGTTTCGCCACTTCGTTAAATACACAAGGCCTTCTAAAGGGGATCAAATTATTCTTATTCTTGATGGTCATTACTCGCATACACGAAATATTGACGTAATCAACATGGCCCGCGACAATGGCGTTATAATAATTTGTTTACCCCCACATTCAACTCATAAGATGCAACCGCTAGACCTAGCTTTTATGGGGCCATTTAAAACATATTATTCAAAAGCTGTTACTACGTGGTTGAGGAATAATGTCGGAAGAATGGTGACTCCATTACAAGTCGCAAGTCTTATGGGGCAAGCATACCAACGTAGTGCAACTGTTGAAGTGGCCATCAATGGTTTCCGCAAAAGTGGCATATTTCCTTGCAATCGTTTCATATTCAGAGACCACGATTTTGCTGCTCACGATGTTCCAGAACCGGAAGAATCACAAAATATTACGCTAGAAGCTGAGTTACTTGATTCTGGCACACATCTCACTCAGGCGTTGGCAACTGTTGGCACTGTAGATACCCCTGCTGCATCTTCAAGCAATGATCCCATTAGATGTATTGACATTAAAAAACTACCCACTGTTAAACCTAACACAAGTAAAAGAACCGGATCTGCTTGTTTAATTTCAGGATCCCCATACAAAAACAATTTAAGTGAGTCTTTAGCTAAACAAGATAAGAAAGGCGTCAGTAAATTAAATTTGGTTAAAGGTAAACAACGCACTATAAAAAAACAGACGAAAACTGAAAATACAACGAAGATGAAACGGAAGCAAAAAAAAGTGGACACATCAGATTCCAGCAGTGGTGAGAGTAACGATGACTCTGTTATTTTCATGGATACCGACGATGATCCAGATACCGATGAAGAAGATGCAGCGTGCGTTTACTGTAACAAAGCATATTCATCTAATTTCAGAGGAGAAAAATGGATAAAATGCATTGCATGTAAAAAATGGGCTCACGTAGAATGTTCCGATGACGGGAATTTCGATTTCATATGTGATATTTGCCTTAACGGTTGAACTTAACAGTACGAAAATAAACAGACTTTTTATAACTTAATTACTATGTTTTATTAAAAAAAACAAATATTTTTTTCAAAGCACCTGTAGAAATACTTTTTATGCGTATTACCGGGTACCCGATAAATGGTAGGCATCCTATCACCGGGTACCCGATAAAAGGCAGGTATGGTACCCGATATAAGGACCTCTTTTTTTCAAAGACAAAATTTCTCCTTTCACATATTTTTGCTTTTGTGTTTTTAAGTACGGCCGCAAAATTATTTTTATTGTACATACATGATAAAAGATTAATACAGTTATACACATACAAACTCATTTTCAGAAAATTCAATCATTTCTTCGTTTTATGGCTGATCAAAAAAAAGTACCCGGTAAATAGCATCCTTACTCTACTATTTTAACAGGTTTGCTGCCACTAAATTTTGAGGATGAACTTTACTCAAATGATCTATGCCTGAACAGTTCCGACCGAGACCGTTAGCAGTGAACGAGTTAAAAGCCACTGACAAAAAAATGGCAAATATTTTGAGTGAGTCATGAAATGATCTGAGTCATGTTAGAAGAAGTCAAAGTTTCAAAATAGCTACCAATTTTGAACCTAATGGATTTAGTCATTGGCTAGTGGCTAACTATATTAAATAATTGAAAAATAGAAGATGATAAACACACACTGTCATTTGGTAGGTATATCTAATATATATATATGGGCTAGGGGTTAATGCTAGAAGTGTTTAGTCAGTTTTTGGTAATTTGATTTAGGCACCTGAAACGTTCCTTATTTGAATGCTGTGAATGCCTAATCTATTCCCTTAAATAGAACCTTCACAGAACTTGAAAATCAACTTTGAAATTTGATGAATTGTTCAAATTCTGTGAAACAACCCGTACTGATATAACTAATAGCAATGTTATCAACACCGCCCGCCGCAGTTTGCATTGCAGTGTCAAATTAATTAAAAATGTGATAAAGAATTGTTATCTTTAGCAGAATATAGAATGATAAACAAAATATAATGTATTTCCCGCAATACTTGCATTCACCAATCATTAACATTTATAAACAGCCCAAACCGGGTAAAATCAGTTGTTTCATTTTATGGAAAAATTGCCTTTTAACTTTTTAAGAACTTTTCCTGTCAATATTTTGGACAAATTAATATTATCATTAATAAAAATACTGAAATATGTACTCACTTCTACAAAGTTTGTGTGTTTCGCGTCTCTCACTGTAACAACAGCATGGACCTCCTCTATTAGCTTCTGTTTCTCATCATCATCAAAATTCATGTACCACTTCGCCAATCGAGTCTTCCCAGCGCGATTCTGAATCAGTATAAACCGAATCTGAAACAAAAAGTATACGTCAATGTCGAAACCATGAATGAAACTGCTGGGTTAATGCAAAACAAGAATTTAAGTGATTTAATTAGGAAAACAGTATATTATTTATTTGTAATATTCTTCACAATTTTACACATCACATACCATTTTCGATCGATTTGACACTTCACGGCGGCGCTGACGTACGCAAAGTTGTTAACGATTGGTCGGAGAAACTCCCTTCGCATGACAACCAACATTAGAAATAAATTTTAAGAGATGCCAATTCCAAAAACTATATTATTACGTCAGTACTTGGACCAAATCGATATTTCCATTTGAATAGTCCAACACTACGGCCTCGAAAAAAATATCTATGATATTGTTCAAAAAATTTAAACTCTTGTCGTTTGTTTGCTGTTTGGCGTTTGAATTCGCGCTTGTTTAACTGTCATAACGTGATGTTATAAATGTTTTGATTTCGCTGTGTAAAACGAAAACCATACTAAGCTAACATGTCTACGAGGACTACAAGAAGTAAGTGGAGTTTATTTTTGCGCTAATTTCCTAAAATCTTCCTTGAAATGCATACATAACATTGTTTCTTCTGTTTTAGGAGGCACGGCCCAACCAATTACTAACGAAATTCCAAAGGGAAAAGACGAAACTGAGCGTCCCGTACGATCCAAGAAAAATAAAAATGCCGCCAATGAAGTAACAGATTGTGCAGATATTCCGAAAGAAAAGCAAAATCGAAAGGCACTCCGTGAGAAAACAGATAACGTAGAGAATTCTCACGTTAGCAAAATAAAACCTCCAACTGCCAGAAATACGCGCTCTCGTAAAGAATCGGTAGACACCGTCACTACGCCTGAAATCGCTATTAACCGCAGAGGTCATAATAAAAAGAAACCGTTGGCGCTTACTGATTTAGTTGAAATAGCAATCTCAGATTCAAAACTCCCAGTAAAAGTGTGTGCTCGAAAATCTAAGCGAAATAAGAAAGATTCCTCGACTATTGAAATTTTTCTACGTAAATCCTTATCTGAACAGTTGACTCAAGTAAACAAAGAAAATGTAATTACTCCTGATGGCGAGTCCGCTGTTTTGACAAAGAAGAAAACAACTAAGCGAAATAAAAATAAAGTCATCAACACAACTTACAACACTGTTGATGAATCCCCGGATACCAAATTGTCATTACCTTCTCAACGAGGATCTACAGATAGAGCCTCCGTTGCACCCAGGATCAGGAGGGGAGCCAGGTCTAACTCTGTGCCTTCCGAGGTGCCGAGTGACCAACCGGTTGCAATGAAAGGAAAGGGCAAAAAGAAGTCAAATACTAAATCACCTGTAGTTAATGAAAAAATTCAAAATCTTTCAAGCGTATCAAATGAGACATCGTACCACTCCGTAATTGGGGGGCCAGAATATCCTATTAAAGAAAATAAATATGACTTGAGCTTTTCTTCGGCTAAAGGATTTGACATTTCAGACTCTAAACATTCATCATTTACAAAGAAGAGTAAAAAGTCAAATGACAGTCAACAAAGTGAGAAAAATACTAGTTTTGCCAGCATTCCTCAAACTATAGCTGAATCTTCACTCGATGATCACTCGCAAATTCATAACGAGACGTTTCCTCTTTTGGTTGATGATTCCATTTTATCTGACCATGAGTCTTCCTTCCAAAAGAAATCATCATCGACAATTATAAATATATCCTCTAAAGATAATTCTTTGAACAATGCTTCGGGATTCATGACCAGGTCTAAAAATAATATCAGAATATCCGGCATTGAAGAGATTTTACCAGGAAGTATTCCAGAAACAAGAAAAAGTCTCCGAAGGGAGGGGACATACACAAAAGACGACACTTTCGTCGTACCTGGTGTGGATTTAACCTTTAACAAAACTCACAATGACAATTCACACAATCAGAGCAGCTTTTCACGTCGACATGTGTTTTCAGCCGCTAGCCCTTGCAAACTTTTCCCCCGACAAAGTTCAACTTCCGACAAAAGTACCGCCAGTACAAATAATTCCACCTTCACCAAATCCAGTCCAAGTAAGATACTTCCCAGAAAGGGCTCCTTGGCTGCGGACAGAAGTAACACCACCCGAGACACTTTGACTTTCGCCACTCCACTCAAAAATATTTGCCGAGCGTTTTCCGTAGGATCTGCCGGTCGAACACCTATGCCCCCCCTTGAGAAGTCTCTAAGGAAGAGTAACAGAATCGAAGCCACTCCACTCAAAAATATTTGCCCAACGTTTTCCGTCAGATCTGCCGGCCGAACACCTATGCCCCACCTTGAGAAGTCTCTAAGGAAGAGTAACAGAATCGAAAAGAATTCAACACCTGTGAAGAGAACACCCATGCTGAATGTAACCCACTCCCTTGAGAAGTCGGAACAAGAGACAAACGCTGTGAAGAAGCCGGAGGCATCAACCAATAAAGCCAAAAGCAAAGTAGGCTTCTCCCGCCTTCATAAAATTCAAACGTTTAACTTAACGAATGCCGGAAAAATTATCAAGTCCAATCTGAAGGGATCTAACAAAAGTTTTATAATTACTCAATCGGGTTAGTTTTTATCTACCTTATTTTTTGTTTTACCAGTTGTTGCAGTTATGCTTATGTTTCATTAACATCTAAAAACTACCTTTTAATTTTAAATATAATAACATATTAGGTTAGTTATTATGCTTAGTTGTAGTTTAACGAGAAAAAACTTTGAAAAACAATTTTTTTTTAAATTAAAATTAATGCCATTTACATGCCCCTTGAATCCTTCGAGGCTACTGTTAAAAATGTCAACAGTCTTAGACATATTATTTAACTCTTTGCACGCGGCCGTATCAACTGTTGTTACGGCAAAAAGTCTATACTCACACGCGGCTGTATCAACAGTTGATACGGAAACTTTGACGGCCGATATTCCAGCGCTCTTTCGTCATAAATGTATTTCTTGCTCACTTTGATATTTGTAGAACTATCACGATGCTGACATCTACAAGAATTTCTCAAAAATAAAATTGTATTTCATAAAAAAAGATCGATAATCAAGTGCGCCTTTTAGTCCTTTAGTTTACATTTTTGTCAACGGATGGTGTTAGTACTAGTATGTTATTCACAACTTTTCATAACTAAAAATGATAAGTGATCATGGTGTCCCAATTGTGTCTATCAACGCAGTGGCCTAAGTACACACACGCCGAGCGAATGGCGGGACCACATTCAAAAGATACGGTACGTCTTTGTATGAAATTTTATGTTTTTGTTTTTATAAACATCTAAGAGTATTGACACACAAGGATTTGTTTTCATATTGTGGAGAATAATCTGTTCTGTCTATATAGTCCAATTAATCATACCAGAATGCTATAATTTGACATTTAATTGCGTGCATAGGTATTTGAAAATATGTACCGCGTACGGGTATAGATAAAACGGAGCAAATTGACGCGTTCAAAAGGTTAATAGCGTCATACCTCGTGTTATACTATGCCAGCCAGTACATGTGGGATACATAGCATTCCAGGAGATATGATGGGCTATCTGTTATATTATTCATAATTTTAAATGCCGTCACTGCATGTATGCATTCATTCAACTGCTATCGTAAATATAAATTAACATTATTTTAAAAATAAAATATAACCACTGAAGAAAATTTTATTAGAAAGCAGCACTTTGATTATTGAATTTGACTTCATAACTCCATTTATGTGGCTGCATTATTAAGTAACTTTCAGATTATTAAGGTTTACTACCTTTATCAACTAGTTTATGGCTCTTTATTACCAAGTTAGTAACAGAAAAAGATTATACATAATCTGATAATTTAGCAATGCATAAATTATTATTATAAATACATTTTTTAATGTTTTCTTTCTCAGCGAGCAAGCCAGGAACCAGAAATTGCTCGGTCACCATAAATGATGCAGAATCAAGAGGAGCAAAGATTCGTAAATTGGCTCCAAAAGAACTAGCTGCCATTGGCAGTCGCTTGGCCAATCCCAAGACACCTGTATCTGCGGGTAACCTAAATCATTTATTTTCTTGTGATCTCCATTTTTAATTCAGATTTTTTTATTCCAACCTTCTTTAGTGAGGCTTAGTTTAGACATTATTTTATGAATTAACTTGTGTTAAGTGAAGTTTATGTTCAAGAAAATGTTTTTTATTTACGAAAATTATAAGTCAGTATCTAGAAGAAAAATACACCATAAGCGTTAATCTTTGTTAGGTTGCAACATTATATCTATATTCTTCTTTCCCGTGTCCATAATCCACATCTTAATATTTCTTTTGAAGTCAGTTATTTTTTTAATGATGTTTATTGTAATAGAGAGGATATTGTATCTTTTTATAGAGGAATATTGCAATTTTCTTTGTCCTAGTGTCGTTTTAGTTGAAGGTTGGTGGAATGTATGTTATAATGTGAATTGAACCAAGTTTTTATGTTCAAAGTTATCCTGGTTTTTGAATGCGTAAATTAAAATATCTTTTGAATATAATTGTTTCAGAGTTATTAAATTCCGGGCTAGTATAGTATAACATAGTCTATAGGAGTTCTGATGGGGACTCTAATTGCGGACTGGTTTTATAGTGAAATCGCATGAACTTCCCTGTATGTACGATATAATTCGCCGCTTTCACTAATTGGACACTTGCTCAGTTTTTGGGGTTGTGAATAAGTGAGAAAGTTCATTACTTTTATCTATAACACACAAATAACCTTCCAATTTGGTCATTGTTTCATCTCACTTCGACGCAGTGCCTTCATGCATCCCTGTCCTCTGCTACTTCAACAGCCTCTGGATTTGCTTCTCCCAACTTTGCCTGTGGCGGCCCAATGTTTCAATTAATTATAAATTAATCTACCGGGGAAGAACCTTCTGTACTCTAATAAAGCCAATTCCTTCATCTATAGCTAGCAAAATGCCCATCGATTTGGCCAATGTTTCAATGAATTGTAATATATATCCCACCAGGAAAGCATCTGTACGCCGGTAAAGGCAACGCCTCCATGGCCAGTTTGGCCACCACTCCCGCCAAGTCGGGCATGATACCGGCCGGCCCAGTGTCCCGCAGCAAGATGCCTGACTTTGCCTCGCTGCACAAGAGGCAGTTTGCGCAGATGGAGTCGCTGGTGCAGCACAAGGCCAGGAAGGTGGAGAGGGCCAAGGAGTTGCTCTTCTCCAAGACCCTGACTGACTTGCCTAAAAGTAACCATTTTTATTAATTATTTTTAATTCGTTTACACCCTAGAATAAAGAACACAAGAAATGCCTTGTGAGACGTGTTTCGTGATCCAAATTTTTGGCCAATCGGATTTTAAATTTCCATTACAAAACTGCATTTCACCATGATTACGAAATTCAAATGGGATGGAGATATACAATGTCAGACGAGTGTAAGTGAGACAGAGCGCATGCTAAATATTCTAGATCCAAAAGGTACTAAGTCAGTGACGACATTTGTTTCCGTTCCAATTTGCGTGGAAGGCAATTATAGTTTTCTTTTTTATTCTAAGGTTTACACGCCTATCATGTTAGGTGAATTCGAACAATAAAACAAATATTACAGAAGTAAAATTTCGGTTTAAGTCTATCGTAGATATAAGTACTTCTTTTTCCATTTTTTTAGTCATTGCTTTTTATCACTAAGTATTGACAACCTCCAGACCGAGTGGTACACACAAATAAATTTGATGTGTTTTTTTTGTCTTATAATCTCGGTATCGCCCTGGTGAAAGACCATAATTCCGAATCAAAACCTTGCTTCAAATGGCTTTAGCCATGTTTAGTGACCAGATCTAAATATACAGGTACCTAATCTTCCTCTTCCCCATCTCCTTTCCCTCCCCATTACCTTCAGTCTTACAGCATACCCCAAGTGGCGATGCCATAATCCCACAAACTCCAGGCAGTTGCAACGGAACATTATATTATTTCCATTATTCTGAGACAGTCGTAATTATAATGGATGTATGTTACCGTTTTATCTATATAACACTTGTAAGATCTTGCGTTTTTAAGATTCGCAAATAGATAGCAAGCTGACTTAGCGGAATAATGTATTACTAATCAACATTATATAAAGTATTGCTTCTTAATAATCTCATTCAGTTGATTGACAAAAAAAATCCACTTTGAATGAGTAACATTCAAAGTGGGTTTTTTTTTGTTCATATAGATAACAATTATTTTTGAAATATTTGTGTTAATATTAACATCCTGTATCTCTCTTTATCTTTCACCTTTTCCGTTATCAAACTGTTGAATAAAGTTCACCAGAGTTGCCTAATAAAACAACGGAGATGGGCCAATGAACCATTATTAGCAAGAAACCTCGCGCACAAAAGTTTCGCCAATATCTCTATATCACACCCGCCTTTTATTTTTACACACTTACTAAACGTATACTTTTCATTGGCTCCCCAGATTTGATACCCCATGCAGTTTGGACATAGCTCGACTATAGTTGACACCCTTTCATGACATCTCTCTTTGTTTCTATTATCTACAGTCCTGTTAGTAGTCTTATTAATTGGATTTAACCTTTGGAACGCTAGGCCCTTTTTGAGGAAAATCAAAAATTAACTCTAAGGTGTTTCAAGTGCAAGCGATTCTGTTAAAAAAATGTATGCATTTTCTCATGGCATAAAGGTTTAAATCACATACCAAAAAATTCCAACTGTTGCGAAATTCTAATGCCAGCAATACATGAACGGTTTGTCGGCAGAAAAAAATTCTTGTCACTTGTTCACGAACGATTTTCCAGAAGTTAAGACTGTGTTTAAATTTGGATTCTTTTTCAACCGTGCTATTTCAGAGCTGCAATTTGACTCATTTTTGCCAAAATAGATTTAATAATTATTACCACTATCATTAATTTTGTACAGCTGCAGTAGGTCACAGATTCCCGTCAGATTCAAATCCTTGACCTCGGTATCAGACTTTAATACAGTTTACAGATATGCAAATGTCTGGCTGTGAGTGACTCATGAATTCAATCACAGACTACATATAAATATTATTCAACTTATAATAATATGCAATACATAATAGTACCTCAATTACTGATAATATTAATGTCCCTTTTATAGTGAATCGTTAGTATGTTGCAAAAGTACATTTCCATATCTGCTAACGACTTAATTAAATAGTACTAAATAATAATTATATTGTTACCTGTAAATATCCAATAGTCATATCCACACACTGTTGAGTCCACTCTCCTAGCTTTCGAGGCAGTTCCCAACCAACAAATAAAAAAATTGCAGTCAAAAGGGCAATGAAATCAGTTGCGACTGTAATAATATTTTGAGTCTTTTCATTAATGTTCGAATATTGCTTGATACTTGCTCGCACTTGTCTAGGATGTGTGTTACACACCTCTTGGAATTGGGACGGAGGTATTGAAGTGTGGTTCCTCTCAGTGCGTAATTCAGAATTCTTCTGCAGAAGTATTGATTGTTGAAAATCAAGTCCATGTAATTTACCAGCACCAATTAAAAAGAGGAGTTTTTTTAAATCATGTAATTGGTAACAAGAGACCTGTAACTATACTGTTTGCAATTAATAGGCAAATAAGAAAACAAAACTACACAAGAAAAATTCAAGCTTGTCTCTCCCACCTGCATTGTCTATGGTGGCTTCTTTTGGTCTGTATTTTATTACTTGTCCAGCCATCTTGTGGTGGGAAGGGTTTTTTTAGGTTAAGCTTATAAATATATTATATAAATAAAAGAAAAATATCAATCAAATATCTTTATTTCACAATTAAAAATATGGATGCGGCAAAATAGCTAGATTTCTTATCTTACAATAATTATTATTTTTGTTAGTGAGACTAGTTGATCATGCAATACAATTCCTTCGTCAGTTTCCGCACAAGAAGTTGGGTCTATCCTACTCTAATGGGTCGCTCTCCACAACTTTACACCGAAGGGCATGTAAAACGAGTGGATGGTAACGTCGCTCGTCCAGAAGCAAAACTTTATTAAAAATATAAACCTTTCTATAAATCTCAACGATGTATCAAACATCGACTCGCTACATGCACACGATGAATCTTTCCGTTTAATGTTCATTGTCATCACTACTGAATCATTTGCACTTTAAAAAGCGGTGGTAATTTCATGGAAAAATCCCGTTGGTGATGTGTCGTTCGTGGAATTTCGTTAGTTCAATGTGAATTTATTTACATAATAAAAAAATCAGCCGAAATTGACATTTCTGTTCAAAAGCTTGCGTTGATCACTAGCTATTTCTCTATCACTCAACATTTAAACAATAACATCCAACGTGATATTATCAATAATTATTATTTATAAGTAAATTTACTAATACATATTATTATTGTTATACAAATCTAACAATTCCCTACTTCGGTCACGGAAGGAGCTATGAATATGTGCTTCATCGGTGGACAATTTGAATGTATAAAAATACACATGTATTATAATTTAATACATAGTATATTATTTAAAATAATTCATGTATTTTAACCAATTTAGCTCCGGTAATATAACTTTCTCTTAGAATGCAGCTCACATATCAAGTTTCTTGCTTATGAAATTTTCACATCCCCAAATTCATTCGTTGACAGCATTTCTCACCAACCATTATTATTTCTGCGATACAACAAAATATAATAATATACAAATTATTTTTAAATAAAATGTTATCATTCATTACATTACAAAGGTTTATTCGAGGTCGTAGAGAAAACAAAATGAATACTGAAAAATAACAAAAGATCACCTCAAATAAGCAAGAGTTTTTGTAAAATCAGAAAACCTTTTGTTTAGAAATGTTAAACGAAAATCTATAACCTTATAAATGATGCACAATTCAAAATGAACAACAATTCATCACTTTTAATTCAACCTTTTCTAAGTTTGTGTTGTCACTCTCCAACTTTGTATTTATTGTTTAAATGCACATTAAGGAATAATGATGGCATATGTGTTACAAAGTTACATCCTAATATTAATATATAAACTTTGGTACATAATAACAAACCACACAGCATGTCACGCATTTACAACATCCGCGCCCACTCATCAAATTGACATAAATGTAACTAGACACCAAACTAGTGCCAAATAGTACATAATTCAACAAAGCCTTTTAATGTGACTGCAGTAAATGTGACATGACTGAATGCTTTCATATACAAAAATACATTATTTATCACTATGCAATCGAAAAACTGGCAGCCTTCGAATAACTGAAAATTCCTGACCACTAAGAATTGAAAATAGTATTTACAAGTAAAAAAAAATTAATACTTTTTGTTCTTATAATTTTGAATAAAATTAAAATATGTAAGTAAAATCCCTTGTAGGGTAGAGTTCTTGCTAATATTAGTTTTATACATTATCAAAAGCATCTAGACCTCTATTTATTTTTCAATCTCTATTTAGAAAAATCGTCAGTAAGAAAAAAAACTTAAATTAAATTAAAACATAAAATCACAAGCCCCAAACGGTGGTTTAGGATCACAGGGGCCTATCTGCCTATACGGTAGGCAGATAGGCCTCTGTGATCCCAAGTAGTTAATCATGAAATATGAAAGAGCACTTCTTGATTATTCGCACAAGCCTGTGCAAGAAAAGTGAAAATACAATTTTTTTTCCTTCTTTTTTTAGATCTTAAAATCATTGCCTATTTTATTTTAATATATAATGCCCAAAAATATCAATGACCCTTTAAAGTTTTACCATCACCTAATTCGGTTAAGAAAATTCAATTAGTGTCTCTCTTCAATATCAATAAATAGTGCTTTTGCGGGTTCATTCTTAGGCAAGCTTATATGCATTAGAAAAAGTGAGATCAATGTTCCACCACGAAAAAATTAAAGATATAATTGTTCTTCGTGTTCCTGTTTAAAATGTCGACTGTGGCATTCAAATTGGTTTCTGTATTAACTTGATTTTTTTATCAAGAAAAGATGACAAATAGTTAGGCAGTGTCAATGTTTAAAGAAAAAGTGAGGTCAACGTTCTACCATAACAAAAGATTAAATATTATGTTACGTTGTTCTTTATGTTCTAGTTTAAAACGTCTGAACCGTGGCATTCAAATTGGTTTCTGTATTAACTTGATTTATTTTCTGAAGAAAGGTAGATAGTGTCGATGTATAACTAAGGTAGTGTTTACTATTGGACAACTGAGTAAACTAAAAATGCTGACGTCATTTGTGTATGTGTTTCAGCAAATGTTTAGTTACATTTTATTAAAAGAACAATCATTTCAATTACTTAGCATATAAAATTTATTCAGTACGTTAATTTAACATTCAAATTAAAATGAAGGTAAACCGAATATCCAGCTAGGAACGACTCTATTTAATTAGCCAAATAATATTGCTGCTTTCCCATTTTTTTAAAAACCTATTTTAAATTTAATTTTAGTGCAAGTTTAATCAATTTTTTGGGGCGCTTAAAATTTAAATACAAATCTAAAAGTTTTACCGCATTTGCATTAGAAAATGTACATTTTTAAATAAAACTATGTACATTATTGTAATTACTGATTCACGTTTAGTTTTTTCTCAGTTATGTTAAATATTTTTTGATTATTTATCTACCAAGAGATATTTTGTCCAATTTAGTGATGAGCACAATTGAAGCATCCTAGTAATCAATAATCTAATCATGATTTAGATATTCCATGATTCTCAATACCTACAAAATCTTTAAAAACACTTTGATTAGGTACTAATTCTGAATTTTTTAACATTTTAAAATGTGTTGTTGACAAATTGATTAGAACCAATTTTTACAATTTTAAAATGTTTATTTTTTTTACACATGGTCAATTATTTTGAAAAGGATTTATTGATTATGCCCATCACTAGCACAATTCCTTTTTATTAAATGCATAGGAAATATTTATTATTGTTAGTGTAAGGAAGAAATAGTGTTGAATAAAAATAAAAAAAATTACGAGGTACCACACAAAGTAAAAGTTCAATCATACATCATAGCGTCTCTGAAAAATTACAGTACAAACTCGTACCAACTTACCATAGAAAAAATGTGAATTTCAGTAGAACTGGTTTGAAATAATTACTAGGATAATTTGCCTGATGCTTGTTACACACAAGGGATAAAATTTGTGGGCGTGGCCATACTACCCCATTCAACCATCACAGATATATTATATTACCCGTCTGTGATGACTGTATGGGACTGTGATATAGGCCACACACCCACATATTATATTCCTAGTGTGTAACAAGCTTAATCATTAATGTGCTAAATTTAAACCATTCTTTGCACTTACGTCTACCTCACTTTGAAAACATTATTGTTACATGCAATAAAGATACTATTTATATTGTAAAATTACTTTGGACAATTCCAAGGCATCGTTCCTCAAACTTATTGATTATTTTATTTATTTAAAACATGAGTTGTGTGTTGGCAATCAAGCAACGAAGTACATTATATATTTTTTATTTTAAACAGTAAAAATATGATTTGTCATGTTTAGTTGCGTAATTTTGGTAGCCTAAATTATCATGTTTTGTAATGCACTATTGAAAATTAAAATCAAACTCACTTAGACACTCGAGCGGTGGCTTACCAAATTTAGGTAGGTGATTTTTATGAATTAAAATGATTTATAAATTTAACGATTTAAAAAAATGATAATTCATAAACCCTAAAAGATAAACGGTGAAATCTAGGTGGTTTCATTGGCTTTAGGCCACGCAATTCACATGTTTCTGTATTAATATTTGGAGATATGATATCAATTAAATCGAATGGCTGAATCGAAAACCGAACACCTGGAAATCTCCATCGCTCGAGCGGTTATAGCATAATATTAAATTGTGTAAACCCTTCTTTATTATGAAGCTTTTTTAAATTTTGTTACTCTTTGTATGATGATTTCTTTCTCTAACTCATACTTCCCCTGTTGACAATTTATATATTATTTCATGTATTAATTGTTATCTGGATTGGTTGGAATTGCCACCAGCCAAATAAACCCTCTTTACAAGCCTATATAATATGTATATACAGTGCTAATAATACAACGCTTTCTATGAATTCGCTTAAATTCCAGTAATAATGAAATCAAACAAATATAAATGGTTGAAATAATAGAATTCACCTTATTTTTAAAATGATAAACTTAAATTCATCCACTCCCTTATTCTTCTGTAGTATTTGTTTAAATGCGTGGATTAATAATTAAAGTTATATTTTTGCAGCAACCGGAAAAACACCAGCTAAAGACAAACCATCTGGATTTACTTTCACCAAGGACTCTGCTGAGGTAGGATTTACTCGTTTTGGCTTTAAAATGCAAGTGGAACTGCCGAAAGTGGTGCCTAAGGCGATCTCGGTGCCTAAACCCAAGAGCACCACCAAGGTGGAAGCTCGGAAGGCGGTCATGAGGGAGGAGAAGATGTCTGTCGTCGAGAAGAAGAGATTGGAAAACCGAAATTACGTTAGAGGGGTTCGCACTAACAGAAGATTTGAACTTCAGATGCAATCCAGAAATATGGCAACCTAAATCCCTGTCCCGCGAGATTAATCAGATATTTCACCACCTTTCAGTAAACTGTTGAGTAACTATTCCAGTAACTTTAATCATGGCGGTAAAAATAGGCATTTACTTAATGGGTAACATTACTCGGCAGTGGTGAAACATAATATAAACAATGAGTAGCAGCACTAATCAACAGTTTATTCAGAGGTGGTGAAATACCCCTGTGTTTGAATAATATAATTATTAATACTAGTTAATAAAGTATTGCGTGTACAAAAAGTGTTGCTACTAATTTTTTTGCTTCGTAACGGCCATATCAATAATTATTAATTGATTTATAATTATTGTTTAAGTTTTTTTAGACTAGTTGGCGTATTTATACCTTTGGTTCAAATTTACTGGCAGTGAATTCAATCAAGCAAAAGTATGTTAATGCTTTCTGGGGACGGATTCAAAATTGTCTTAAATACATATTTTGCAAAACAACCTAACATTTTTATATTGTACAATCTTCGAACTTTTGTGAAAGAGCTTTTAGAATTAGACATTTTTAAAATTTATTATGAATACATAACAAAAAAATTAAGGTTATTATTTTGTTGAATGTTTACTGTGGTTTAGTTTGACTTTATGATAATTATTAACATTATTTTTACATATAAATATGATGCTATTCCCGAAATTCATAGTAATAATATAATTTACCCTATTAAAAGGTTTTTCCTGATAAATCTCCAATTTATTATATCCAGTGACATAACCAATCATCCGCAGTATTGACACAGCTACAAATAAAGTATTTATTTAATGGGTATTGCAAAACAAATGGTAAGAACAATTTGTAATTGTAAAAACTACAGTGAATAAAAATAAATGATTGATTCGTGCTGTTGTTACAGTGCGATTCCTAAGTTTTTATCTTTCAAAGGTACTTTTAAATATTAACTTATATATTTATAAACAAGTTCTGCTGTGTAGTTATTGTTTCGTCTTCAAATTTTATATTTTGTTATGGTAGTTTATCAAGCTGTTTTATAATGTCTTCGGAATGCGAAACAGCTGCTAGGCGTGATAGTAACTACACAGCAGAACTTGTTTATCAATAAACTTTTCTTTTTTTTTTTTAAATTGAATATATAAGGGTGCCGACACATTACGCTATATGTAACACCATATCGCTCGCCATACAATCCCCGTACAGACCTGTCACACCTGACAGATGATGTTTTAAGTGTGGGCATGGCGACGATGATATGCCGTGATCTGCTAGCCAGGCGATATTTGAAAATGACGCTACTGTCAGCGGTCAAGGTGACAGATCCCATACAAAGAAATGATATTCTGCAGCAGCTCCCCAATTGATCTGACCTCCTCTCCTGTCATAGGGAAAGGAAGATTATAGTGTAGTGTGACACCTCAACGTATAATCTGTAAAGGCCATGCCCAAATAAGCTTTGATGCCTACAGCGCAATGTGTCTTAGGCTTAAAATTAAAATTAAAAAGGAGTTCTACAAATTAAATTTAACAATAAATAAATATGTTCTAAGACAATGGTTCTGGCAACATAATGTATGATCAATATATTCAGATTTATTGGTCCTAATACACTTAATAATTCACAGAATCTATTTTATTATTACGCTAACTTTGTACCTCTGTCCTTAATGAGACGCCCCGTCAAAAAGTGTAACGTTTTTCATCATTAGAGATTGTTTGCAATACTAATGCTATTAACGAGACGCCGAGACAGTCCGTTGAATATGAGTGACAAATTCAAAAGTACATTGATGTTGTTCTGTCGGCATTACTTCTCTATTAAGTGAGATAATATCCGTTATTACAAAAACTTTTCCCTTTCGACTCATTCACCGCTCTTCAAACCAAAATACATAAGCGCACACTTCACCACAATTTCCCATTACATATCTGCCCTATTAGTAGGACACTGTAACGCTAACACGCTAGCAGCTAAAAAGGAGATACAACACAGCATAAATTAACCACAATAATACTTTTGGCCGTAAAAATATCAAATTATATGTGTTACATTGTGATTTCTATGTTTATATTTTAATCTTAAAACCAAGTTATAACAAAACCACAACTCGCAACTTTTTCTTGTGTTTTATCGATAAGAAACCGTATCATCTTATATTGTGTTATGTTGTATTTTTCTTTTGTACAATTATGTAAAATACAATTTTATCATCTATATCTCATTTTTTGTGCGTAATACTGAATTACAAAACTGTATTTAAAAATGGTGACATTTTGGCTCGGCGCCAAGTTTTGATTAACGGCAAACTTTTGAACTAAAATTCATATGTCACCATGCGGTAAATTAAAATTACGACGATTAACATTGTTCATTAATTGACAACCTTCTATTTATTTATTTTTAAAATTATTATAAGCGCTGTTATTTGCTTAAGTTAGTTTTATCTTCAATATGTATAATACGATAGTGGCTTTTATTAATGATGGATACATTAGTGAAATTATAAGTTTAGTTTTAATTTCATTAAAATATAGTACAAAGTAACAAGGGTGGTGGTATGAACACTTCAATTTTCACTAAACCTTTGTGATATTTTAAAATTAAGAAGTTTTTACGCACAACCAAACATCGAGAAAATTTTATATCTGTCAAACTTTTGAAAACAATTTCAATTGTGTGTGGTGTTGAACGATAGGTGTTTTAAACCTCAACTAGGATAAAGATTAATCAAATGTAGTGATGCAATAATTATCCATTTCTTATGTTGGTAAGATAGTTTATGAATGTTAATAAATATCAATTATTGAATTTGTACACATAAAAGTGTTACATATTGTGATTAATTTTTGGGTTATTATGCTGTGGCATTAACTCCTTCTTTAGCCAACATTTTGGACAGCGTTACAGTATCCATCACCACATCTGCCCTAATAATAATAGCACAAAAATTAATCAAGATTATACACATTCCTTTGTTAATTTGTAAATTATGGTATCGTTATATGCAAATAAGGCAATGTGCCTAATTAAACTTCTTGAAAAACAAAACGATACAAATGTTATATGTAACCATATTTTTTCCATTAATATTAAACCTACAACATGGGTTAAAACCCTGGTTCACTCCTTCCTTTACACAGAAATACCCTACACACATCATCCCCAAAGATGACATATGACCTGAGGAATATTATTTTCCTCGGGGTTTTGGAGTTCATGTAAAAAAAAATCTGTCTTCAATTTTATTCAATAACTAAGGACGGGTTCTTTCACAGAATTTGAACATTTCATCAAATTTTAAAGTTGATTTTCAAGTTCTGTTATCATATCATTATTGGCCAGTTGCTTCACAAAACTGAAATAATAACAGAACTTGAATTAAACCTTCACTGAACTTGAAAATCAACTTTGAACATTGATAAATTGTTCAAATTCTGTGAAAAAACCCGTCATTAATTGTGCGATTATTGATTGTGAAAAATCATATTGATTATAAGCAGACGCGGCCCGTGACTGTAATTACCAGCAGTGCATTTCACTTTTAAAATGTACCTAGTCTGTAATTTAGGTGAAGCAAATTAAGAATGGGAACACCTACTGCAATTCATTCTATCTTCTAAGTTGTATTTGTAAAATAACTGATTAAATAATACAAAATTATCTTGAAAATAAAGGATACTCAATTCATCGTTGAAAATATAGCGAAACCGTTTGATTTCACCGCGAACGAGTTCCAATGTGTTAATGTTGTTGCGTTAACATTGAACATTAGTATTTCTAAGCGAATCCATTCCAAACGCATTGGATTACGCATGATCAAAGTGATGCGAAATTCACTCGTCGTCAAAGCATTTCGATAATGCACGGATTGGTTATGTATCTGCACTGCTCTAACACGTAATTTGACGTTAAGAGTGTAATCTGTCTCGCTCATGTCACCGTTTCGGCTACTTCGGGCTGTCTCGATACTGCCCGACGCTGTTTTAGTAGTATGGTAAAAGTTCGTTTTGTGCATATCTGGGTATGCACGGAATGCGCGGAATTTTTTTACTAGAAGATAGCTCAAATAATGACCTGACGGGAATTACGAATTTCTTACATCGATCACTGGGGCACAGATGTCGTTGTAATTTGTTATGTGGAGATTGAAGACAAGCAGTGCAATGCACAAATGCACGTACCAAGGAACCGCCTCTGATTATAAGTAAGAATTGTTGCATCACTAATCAAATTACTTGTTAAGATTAATTTCTAATATTTCTAGATAACAAGAAACTTTTATGTTGCAATAATTAGATATGCATGATATGAACTTTTTTATTATTATTTGTTAAAAAATAAGCAATTATGTATGAGTTTTAAATAAAAATTATTAAAAATACATTAATTGTATATTATTATATATATTATTTTTGTATTTCAATTCACAGAAATAAAAGTAAAAACAGAAGCTATCTGGGATAGTATTCATCCTGTCAGTGAATGATGACAAAAAAAAAAATCCCAACTGCTCAACGTTGGGATTGTAATAAAATAGCAGAAAAAAATTTACATTTTTAAAAAATTAAACGGTTTATGAGTTTATCACTCAATTAAAAATTTGTATTGCGAATCGTCAACAGCAATGTCAATAAATGTATTCACACAGTAAACAGGATCAATTTATAGTAGGGGGGATAATTCACTAGTGATCAACAGAGGGGACCAACTGAACTGTTATTATAATTGAAGGCTCACTGCGAACACAATTTCAAATTAAAACTTATCTACTGACACGGCTTTAGATTAAGAGACTTCTGATAGCCGTGTAATGATGGCTAAATCACTTTTTGCTATATTCTTTTATCAACCTGAATATTTTTTATCTCAAAACAGATGTGCACACTTGAAGAGCTAACCATGCAGCTAGACAAAATATAGCAGATATTTTTTAAGATGTAAAAATAATGTTATTATTTGGAGAATTGACTGAATTATCTGTAACAATCTCTAAAAAATAAAAATTAATAATTGCTCGTCCATTGAATACTGGACAAGAAGGTGCATTTGTATACACAGTTAAGACGTAAAGCCCTTGAAGAAATAATTGTGTATACACAGTTAAGATTTTAAGCCCCCGAAGAAATAATTTTATGTAAACAGTTAAGATTTTAAGCCCCCCAAGAAATAATTTTATGTAAACAGTTAAGACGTAAAGCCCCGAAGAAATAATTTTGTGTAAACAGTTAAGACGTAAAGCCCCGAAGAAATAATTTTGTGTAAACAGTTAAGACGTAAAGCCCCGAAGAAATAATTTTGTGTAAACAGTTAAGACGTAAAGCCCTGAAGAAATGATTTTGTGTAAACAGTTAAGACGTAAAGCCCAGAAGAAATAATTTTATGTAAACAGTTAAGACGTAAAGCCCCGAAGAAATAATTTTGTGTAAACAGTTAAGACGTAAAGCCCCGAAGAAATAATTTTGTGTAAACAGTTAAGACGTAAAGCCCCGAAGAAATAATTTTGTGTAAACAGTTAAGACGTAAAGCCCCGAAGAAATAATTTTGTGTAAACAGTTAAGACGTAAAGCCCCGAAGAAATAATTAAGTGTAAACAGTTAAGACGTAAAGCCCCGAAGAAATGATTTTGTTTAAACAGTTAAGACGTAAAGCCCCGAAGAAATAATTTTGTGTAAACAGTTAAGACGTAAAGCCCGAAGAAATAATTTTGTATACACAGTTAAGAAGTAAAGCCCTCGATTAAATAATTTTGAATTAATTAATTGAACACAAATAATATTAGAGGATTTTCACAAATTTTATTCTCAAAAAAAATTATGATGAAGGTATTTTTATGTTGACGAACGATTTAAAATGTGCCATTTTCCATATGCCGCCAAAACAAAATATTAATTTATATTTGTGAATTTGGCAGCGTTGAAATCATGCCGGGCGACGTTGTTGACAGCCGTCTCACCAGATATTGGCATTGGAGTTTTCTATGTCATAATGACGTTGTAGGCAGTCGGAACAGTTTCGGAATGTGCAGTTTTAGATCATTTTTGAAATCATGAATGAAAATAAATATAATCAGAAAAATAAACTTTAAATCTTGCACACATTTTGAACAGTATTCATAACTAGTGAAAATACCCTATTGTAATTCAAATATCTCTTCAAGTTCTTTGTATTATTAAAATTATAAATGTTTTATTATATTTTAATATAAACTTTTTAGATTGCAATTGATTATAAATAAATTGAATTTATTAAATATGCTAAAAAATAAAATGCAAATAAAAAAAGGCTATAAAAGTGAATAGCGGAACGGATTGAGTTATTATAGCTTGACAGAAAAAAATAATAATGTTATATACTGTGCGTCAAACAATATAATATTTATTGAATGTATACCCATGAAAAATCACAAGAAAACCTTTGTTTACTGAAAGATAAATTTTAAATAAGAAAAATAATCTTTACTTTCTCGAAAATAAAATGTTAATTTTTTTAACTTTCACAGGTAGCAATTACTTTCTGGCTATACATAATTACAATTAGAATAAAATAACTTTTTTGAAGACCACTTTATTGAGTATATACATAAATATATACTGAAACCGGTTAGTTGGTTATATATTTATCCACTCGAGCGATAGCATATATACAAAAAAAAATGTTTTGAGCGATGAAGGTTTCCGGGTGTTCAGTTTTGGATTCAGCCGCGCTTATTCAAATAAAATATCATATCTCCGTATATTAAAACAGAAACATGCAAACTGCTTACTGTGGTTTAAAGCCAATGAATCCAACTGTATTTCATTGTTTAAACCAGTTTGTTTTATAAGAAAAATTTTAATCATAAATAAATTGACAATAACCGTCTCCCTAAATTTTGGCAGCCATGGCTCAAGGCCTAGAGCGATGACACCTAAAAATGGGTAGCCATCATTTCACTGGTTAAATATATATACTTAATAAAGTGGTGTCCAAAGAAAATTATTTCATTTATGATGTTTCTTTTTATAATATATGCACGTAAAGAATAATTATTTTTAAGAGATTCTTGCTTTTGTGGTAGTGTACTGTATTGTAGGACTACTGTGGTGTAAGAGGGGACTGGCGTGTGTTCCAAACTATTTCGAACCACTATTGGTGTACATAAAAACGTCAAGCGTGCGCTCTTTAAAATGATTTGCCGGTACCTAATCGTGGCTTATGACAAGACCTTACCAGAGGTAAGAACCATTTTTTTCATAAGTTGTTAATAAATTTCATTATTTTGATCTTTAATAACAATTATTATCGAATTTTTTACAGTGAAATTGAACAAGTTTAACATTACAATCTCAGACAGTCAATACAAATTATTTTGTGCAAATATAAAGCATTCTGAAAAAATCGCCTTATCATGTTCCAAATTTATTTGGAGCAGGTTTACACCTTATTTAGTCACCCTCTTTTCAGACCTGCACGAGATAAGCCAATCTATAGTCAAATACACGGCACCGTAACATAACGGAGAATCGTAATCACTTGTGTGTGTACTTTGTACTTTCACTTCTAAAAGATTTTCTTCATCAATAAGGCACAGTTGTTTTGCAGAAATTCAAATGTAACATTGTCATCAAATGGTCATCCAGAACCATTTTGTTTTTTCGACTTGAAAGGTCCCCATTAAACCCCGATTCTAGGCACATTTCGGCATTACATCAAATTGTAATAAGCTGACAAGCTAAACAACACGATAGTCGTCCTCTTCTGCTGATCAAAATTTGTTCAAAAGCTGAAACGGATTTAGAATTGACATTTAACGGGAACTGTTAATACTTATAACTGTCAAAAACAAAATGGCGCTGAATGACATTTCATGATGTGAATTTCTGCAAAACAGGCGCGTGCTTTGAAAGTGTACCATTTTTATCAACTTTAAATGAAGTCAGGATTTCACTGAGGACAAGTGACAAAAAAATTGGTTATGAAAAATATTGGAAATTATTTTTGTAGGAACTAAAAAAAATTATTATTTATTCAGAAATAGGCAATTACCCACTCATAATCCCACACACAATAATGGCGGAGTAAGGAGAAAATACATGATGCAATCCTACATAAATATGCAGATACTTATTCAGTTCACAAGTAGTGACTATGTATGTACTAAGTATGACTATGATGCATGCAATTAACATTATTTTCTCATGCTTCTTGGGTATAGAATTTTTATGCAATTGAATTATTGGTATCCATCAACGGTGACAAAATTACAGAACCTACTTGAGGTAGTAGTGTAAAATAAAGAAAAGAAAAAAAAAACTCATATATGTAGTATGATAACATACATCACAAAGGTAATAAAAAAATAAGTTATTGCACTTATTTAAACATTCACGGTTGCAAGTAAATCTGCAGGTCATGTTTCATACAGTTCTTGTAAGGCTTTGGTTGTTTGCAAATGCTTTTACAATGGTTGAAATAAAGCTAGATGCTAGAGAAGATTACATTATTTTATCCAAACCAAAAGGAAAATTATTAATCTAAGAATCCTGACAGACTAGTTTTTCCTCTTTGATATCTTATCAGCTTAATTTGTGTGTATTGTGCTAACATGGGGCTTCTAGAAGTACCGAACATATGTTTATTATAAGGTGATTACAGTAATTCATTCCACTCAAATGAATGCAATAGGAAGTGTATTATTTCCTTAAAAGTTCTAATGGATGAAAAAACTTGACCAGAATGTTAATACTTCTGTCCCCACGGTGGATAAAATTACATTTTACTTGATTAAAGCTTATTAAAATTTACTTATAAATCCACATAAGAAAACAAAATCCACAAAGATGTGAATCCACCATTTACAGGAGACAAAAATGACAACAATTTCACGAATTAGCGTTGGAGTTGTGCGGTTATAATAGTATCTTTGTAGGAATATTCCTAAACACTGGAATAAAACTGAATTCATAGAGAATGTAGGACTATTTTCATCATCACGACAAGTGAAAAGTAATGCAGGGACAGTAACAGTAGTTCAACTAATGCAGCAAAATTAAATAAAACCGATTGCTGCATGTAAACAAATAAGTTATGCAGGTCACTTAAATCTTTCTAGCATTCATCTCATTTCAATTACTCAATTTACACTATTCATAATGCAGAGGTGGGGAATGATTGGTAGTTCACTGGGTGATAATATTATAATTTATTATTTTAATTTAGGGAATTGATCTTCATATTTTATATGGTAAAATTGTCAGATTGAAAACTGGTAATGTTTTCTCAGCTGCTATTGACATTCAAAATGAAAGGCTTGTTGGCCTGACCTTGACAACATATTTTATAATTACATATGTCGTTCGTTAGTTGTGATGAAATTGTACAATAGCAGTCTGAAGAATATAGATTTAATTTTTTTGATTAAAATTTACTTAAACTAGTTGATGAACAATTAGGTTTGCACAATAAGTATGTACATAATAACACTAAAAAATGATTTAGGTAATAGGAAAAGTTTGTCAAAGGTGATCTTTAAGTTGTTAAAAAAATACATGAAGGTTGAGAACAAACTGGTTTTTATTGATGAAAACATGTGTTAAAAGGATAAATGTTTTATTTTTTCTATAACCAGTTATTTCTGATTCTAATGACCATATTTTAATGGAAGCTGATTGTATTTCCAGAGTATCTAGCAAACTAAGCGCAAATTAGAAGTCCAGCATCCTGTGGAATAACTCCAATTCGACTATTAATTGTTATTGGATTTTAATCTGAAAATGACACAGGAGGCCATTGGTTAGTTTAGTAACATTCAAAATTCGAAATAACCAACAAAATATCAGAGTTGCCACAGAAATGAAAAAATTATTATAACTCTGTTTTTTTTGTTGTTGTTTTTAGCAGTTTATAAATTATTAAATAATATTTTTTTTAATTTATCCGGGGCATAGATTACCATCAGGATTCTAACATGGAAACGAAAATTTTAAAAATGGTTCCGTTTTGCTTCATTATCTAAATTGGGTGTCATCCGTGGTAAAAATGTAAGGTAAATTTGTAATATAATTTCTAAATAAATATTGTGCCGAAAAGAGAATTCCCAATATCCTTAAAAAATAAATAAAATTCCTGAAATTACCCTGATAATTCCCGGTCAGTGGCCACCCTGTTTATATTTCAAAGTGAAGTTTGAAAATAATGAAAAATATTATTAATATTGAAGGGTATTTACATAATATAATATAATGATAGAATAAAGCTGTGTTCCTGCGTTCTATTAGTGAAACGCCAATAAATCTGGCCAAGTTAACATACACAAAAAAAACGCTTTGATGAAAATACTGCCAACATTCTGATTTTCTGATATTTGTGGGTACAAATAGGATAATCAGAAAATAAAAATAGCCGCTTTTAATGGCCTCATTTGTTTACATCAAAAATTCACATAATGGATAGCAAATATTTATCTTGTCTATTGAATTACCAGCAAATAATAATTGTTCTTAACAACTAAGTTGTACAGCTTGATAAATGGTAAGATTAACTAAGAAAATAATTGTTCATAATCTTCTTTATAACATTTGACAATTGTTTATACAATGTTTAGTTTAGTGTCGGCTAGATCACTTCAGAAGAAGTTAATTACTTGAAAACAATTTGATATCCAGAAAGGAATGTATTCATCAATAAAGTTTTCAAGTTTTCCAAAAGTTCACCTTCACTTATCTAAGAACTTACTTTTTGGATTTGATTGGAACATAAATTACAAGCGTAATGATTGTGATACCATAAAAAATACTAAAAAAATTAACAATAAATTATTTTATATTCACAGCTTTTAGAATTAGTAGTATTGAATAAACACTCTGATAACTCAGTTTCACAAGATGCGAAATATCGTCTCTGACAAGCGCAGGTCATGTTGGAGTGGCAAGCAAAACTCAAAACAAAAGCAAGTTTGTCGGGCACAGTTAACATTACTTCATTTACCCTCAGTGAAATGTCAATACATGTATTGTTTGGGTAACGTAATGCATGGGTAAATAATGTAGAAGAATATAAACCTTTACCCGCCCTTGTTGGAGTAGAGCTCTGATCCTATAAGCGGAAGCGCTCTTAGGGTCGAAGAGTAAAATGCACCATTAGCCGATGATCGGCTCTGGCAGCGCGCCCTAGAGCGCGGCCGAGTCGGCAGCCATCAGCGGAGACATAGGGCCAGCCACGCGGCGGCCTCGCTCCACCTCGTAGTGCAGCTCCAGACTGGGACGGCGGGGGCCGTCGTCGGGGATGAAGGCTGCCACCAGCAAGGCACAGATTACCAGCAGCGCACCAAACACAAACGGAGGACCCGGCACCAGGCGCACGTACTTTGCCTCTCCCTCTGTGTAGTTGTGGTGGATCTTGTTCCCCAGGTGGTCTTCGTTGAGGTCTACGTGGAAGAAGTAGAAAATCACTCCGAACATGGCGGGACCCAGGCCATTACACAGGCCGCGCATGCCCGTCACCATCCCCTGCACCACCCCCTGGCGGTCTACGTGGCTGTTTACTGACACAAAAGCGCTGATAGCCGGGTACGTGATGGAGGACACGGAGGCAAGCACTCCCGCCGCCCACATCATCCAGGTCTGGCTGCCAAAACCGTACCACATTAATTGCAGCATTTCAAATACTAGACCGATCATGATGGTATGCTTGGCCCCGAGCGTCCTCATGAGGAAGCCCAAAATAACCTGTGCGGCAATGCTGAGGATGCCCACAGTGGCAATGAACACGGCTACCTGCACAACCCCAAAGCCCATAACAAGCTTGAGGTACACGAAGATGCATGAATACTGGCCGGCCTCGGGGAGGTAGGACAGGAATACGGTGACACACAGCATTAGGATGGTCTGATCCTTGCCCACCTTGCGCAGTGCTGCGAAGGGATCGGCCTGCTCCCAGCTGATTGGGGCGCCCCAGGAGCTAGGTCGTACCTTCTCCGGAAGGCTCTCCGGGACAGCCACCAGGATGAAGAACACATCGAGAATAGCGATGGCCGTCGCCATTGCTACCACCAGAGTTTCGTTATACTGATCCATCAGGTAGGCCCCGAGAGCGGGTGAGATGACCATGCTGGCGGCGAAGGTGGCAGACACGAGCCCGTACGCGCGGGAGCGGTCAGCCTCGGAAGTGACATCAGCGACATACGCGAACACTATCGAGAACGTCACCGCGAAAACTCCGCTGATGCTTATCATCGCGAAGAACCACCACGTATTTATAGTCATTAGGGGTATGGGGGCGCACGTAAAGAACACTGTAATTAATAGGAAGAATTTACGGCCCCAAACATCGGATAGAGCGCCGATTAATGGAGCACTGAGAAATGACAAAATGCCCTTGATTCCCATTATCAAACCGTTCATTAAAAACGTATGATCGGGAAATGTAGAGTTCAATACTGATATAATGGGCATAGTAAGTAATCCCCATGCAAAAAACTCCAAGAAAATAACTACAAGGGCATGGAAAACACTGGGATCTCCTATTCCAGACATTGTCATGACTCCGTCTTTTATGACAGTTTTACGGTTTCGAATCACCATTTCGACTTCGTGTTTTGAGGCCTTCGTGGACGTCATTTAAATAAATCTTCCTTTATATCGATAAATTAATTATCGCACTCGCGGCATTTTGAAAACCAACTGCAAATTTACTCCCTCTCATCACTTTCCTCCATCAAAAAAATTAAGAACAACCACTCAACACAATCAGACATACGAGAAAACCACAGACAATGAGAAAATACTTGTAAAATAATAATAATATGAGATTGTGGTAGTGATGACGTAAAGGTGTGGGTATATAGGACATAGACTATAATATATATACATATATATTTTTTATAGGTATTAGGTAGCTACCATATCCTTGCTGTTCCGAGAAAAATCCCATCGAATAATATTCATAAAGAGGTTGTTTGTCGTTTTATTCCAATTTTTTTTCATATTACCATTACGATCGTGGTAAACTTATTACCGTCATATTTTTCATGCTAGTAGCCATGGATAGTGACACCCTAGAAACCATTCTTTCCTTGCAACAAACCGAATGATTGGCTAAGGATTGTAATATTGAATGAGGGTCCAGACGCATGGCGGTTGATGTGTCTGGTTAGGTGAGTGATGAATTAGTTAGCTTACTTACTTCCGAACGGGCACGGTTGGGTCTTGGGCACCTGAATAGTATAAGGGTGGGTTTCTCCACCATTGAAGGAATACATTATCCTGATGTGATGGCTCGTATCCGAGGAGAAAGAAGCAAATAATGCTTAGTGCAGTCAGAGCGAACTTCATAACCGTTTTTTCTTCGCTCATTTCCTTTAAACACAGTCGGAAGGACATGTTCTCTATTTAGTGTGCCTATAAACTTCACTCCAGTCAACTCCAACTTATCAAAATCTTCATAATCCCCAAACACTCTTTAAATAATAATACCATTGGCGTATACGAAAATAATAATGCACACATATTAAACAACCTCAAATAGTACTTGATAGGACAAAGTTTTCCGTGCAGAGCAATGTTGATGGTAAAACTAAAAAAAAATACACTTATCAAAATTAGATGCACCTTCAATCACTGTTAAGAAATACTCAGGTAGTTGGAAGATTTAAAAGGCGGGAGACGTCTGCCCCAACTATAAAACAGAATTTTCTAGTACGAAATCAATTAAAACCCAAGATATTTTTGTGTACTTATCGAAATACATAATTATTAATTGGTTTGTTTTTGTTTCCTGTCACCTTTTATTGAATAAATACTTCTCCCATAACCACTAGCACAAAATATATATACCAGCGCCCTTGAGGTGATTTTGCATAAAAACGGCGCTATACAAATGATACAAATTATTGTGTCTGGAAATTTGCAATACAGGCGAGTAACTAGTCTGCATCACATTAAATTTGGAGTATATTTTATAACGTGACTTTTTTTGATTTAACTTTCATTTTCTAGTAAAACTAGTCTCAAATTGGAATGTATGTGGTACCGTGTATGTGAATAAATCAACTAAAATCCAAATGTCCACATAATTTACCTACCTATACTATTTACAACATTTTAAAAATTAATTTTTCTGTTTTGACAATATATTATTGCAATTTCTATGTATTATTGTCTATGAATCTCTTCGGACACGGTGTTTATGTCACATTCAATATCAGAAACAATCAGAAAGATCTGAGCAGGTATATTTATGGATCTGAGATTCACTTGACAGTTCATCTAAAATATTTTGTTATTTGTTTTTCTGAGTGCTGATCAATTTACTTTGCAATGGAGGAATTTAAAGAGCGTTACAATACAAAGTGTCCGGGGGTTAAACGCTTGATGAGAGAAGCTATCGAGTTAGCCGAAGCTACCGAGGAATACTGTGCTCGACCATTGGAAGATAACTTATTCGAGTGGCATTTTACGATTCAAGGTCCGAAGGGTACCGAGTTTGAAAATGGTGTTTATCACGGTAGAATTATATTACCGAAAGAATATCCTATGCAGCCACCGCATATTATTTTACTGACACCAAACGGAAGATTCGAAGTCAACAAGAAAATTTGTTTGTCAATTTCCGGCCATCACCCGGAAACCTGGCAACCGTCTTGGTCGATAAGGACTGCATTATTGGCGCTGATCGCATTCATGCCGACTCCCTCGGAAAGGACAATAGGTTCCCTCGATTACACAGCCGCTGAAAGGAAAGCCCTTGCCAAGAAATCCAAGTGTTTTGAATGCTCTCAGTGCGGGTTGACTGCCTTGTTGCTGTCTTGCACGGCCGCTCAGCCCCTCACGGAAGAGGAGAAGACTGTCCTGAGCCAGATCGCCTTGAAGGGGGAGGAGGAGAGAGCCCCAAGCCAGCCCCCACAGCCCCCAGCTGTGCCAGTTGTGGAGACCACCGCTGTACAGAACCCGACTCCCGCTTTGGATAGTGTCAAAGATATCCTGATCATTTGCCTGCTTATAGTCATCGGTATATTCTTCTATAGAAGACTGAACATTTTCCAAACTCTACTAACTTAGAAAACCTTTAGCCATCTGTCTTAAATTCTGAAGTGCTTAAAAACTTCCTCCGCATTAATAACTTTTGTATAATTATTTCTTTTGTATAACCAAATCAGTTTTTTTATCAAATTATTTCCAAAGACAATGATGATTAGGAAATCGCCTGCTGATAAGATAACACAAAAGCCACATAAGTAAATAATTATTGATATTATTATTTATTTCTATTAATATATCTGTTTCTCAGTATTTGACCAAGTCACTAGGCAAACAAGTCCAAACATTGTTTTTTGGTATATTTTGAATCGTTAATTAACTCATTTCAATGCAAATATTTACGTATTGTATACAGATACAGGGTGTTCGGGGTTAAAATGCACTAACTTCGCCAGGTGCTTGGTGGTGGAAGTAAAAAAGATAAATAAGAAATTTTTCACTTTTACTTTTTATAAATTCAATGTTTTTTCTTATACAAACAATTCAACTTTTTTTACCTTAAAACATTGGGTAATTATTCGGGATCACTGACCACGCTAAGATATTTTTTTAAACTTTTTGATTCACCTTAATTACTATAAAAGGCAACTACAGTGGAACCTCTCATAACGAGTTTAATTCGTTCCAAAATCTAACTTGTAATGTAAAAAACTCGTTAAGCGAAACAATTTTTCCCATGTAATCAATGTAAAATAATGCGTTCCATGCCAAAAAATACTCTTGTTTTTTAACAATTATTCAAATAAAATGACATACTTATAAATTGTTTATGAGCGTAACAACCTGGAATGCGATTTAGATTTGCAAAAAACTAGTTTATTATTTTTTTAATTTATGACATTCTTTTTTACTGGAAAGCTGTCTAGAGACTGTCTTGTTTTTGCCGACGCTTCAAAATTTGATGAAAATGTGACACAGCATAATCATTGAATAAATTTGTAGAATGCATAGCCACCTCCCTATTAGGTGATGCTTCTCAATGTACGATGCTACAGTTTCCCAAGCTTTCAGCATTTCTCTTGCGCCAGAAGATTGTTGTTTTGCTACTTCTCCCTCGTCCACTAGCAATCTCTCCATTACTTCTTGCTGTAAAACACAATGCAACTCCATAAGCTCTTCAGTAGTCAGCTCTTGACTGTGCTCTTCCACAAGCTCATCAATATCGTTGTTATTCACCTCCAGTCCCATGGTATTGGCCAAAGACACAATCTCGTTGACTGTAGACTCCACAGGTACTGTTTCAAAACCCTTAAAATCGAATTCGACAGCCTTCTTTAGCCAAAGCTTCTTCCAAGCAGAAGTGAAGGTCCTCTTGGTAACCCCTTCCCACGCCTTGTCAATCATTTTGAGGCAAGTAACGATGTAAAAGTGATCTTTCCAAAACTCTCCGAGAGTGAGACTTGTCCCTTCAGTCACCTCAAAACAACGCTCGAAGAAGAGTGTTTTAGTGGAAAGTTTCTCAAAGTTAGAAATAACCTGCTGGTCCATAGTCTGGAGTAACGGAGTGGTGTTGCATCTATCATAGCATATATCTTCTTAATTTTATCCTTGTTCTTGAGGACAGTGCAAATCGTTAATGTAGACCGATTGAATGTGCTCGCTAGATCAGCCACGCTCAACACATTCTCGCTTTTCAATGATTTTACGTTTTATTTCTACAGTTACTTTTATTCTCTTAGGCTGTCTTCTTTGGTCTTTTCTGCAGGGACAGTTTTGCAAGGGTTATTAAACTTTGCACAAAAAAATTACAAACAATGTCTGAACCCAAGTTTGGTAAAATGTGTAATCACATGCGACAATAACGTGCTAGCTAAACGAGTGCTAACCAGAGACTGAGGCACTGGCACGAAAGTCCCAGCTCACAAGTGAGTGACGTAAAGATGGGACTTGCCTTTTCTGCGTCACTCGTTATGCAAAATGTCGCTTGTTAAGGGAGCATTTTTTTCATCATCTGTTTTACTCGTTATGCAAATTACTAGTTATAGGAGGTGCTCATTAGAGAGGTTCCACTGTATATGTATTTGGAAATTTTTTATTTTGACATTCTAATTTTTTGATCAGGTAAAATGAAAATTCACTTTCATTGTATGGGATGACAGCCATTTACATTAATTTAATTAAGCGTGGCCAGCGATCCCGAATATTTACCAAACATTGTAATTTCGAAAAAAAGTTATTTATCTATTTTACTTGTACTATCGTGTAGAACACAGGTTTTCAAACTTATTTCGACCACCGCCCACTTTGAGATTTAATAAAAATCTAGTGCCCTCATATTTTGTAACATTAATTTAATTCTTTGTTTGTTGTCAGTTTTATAAGTTGTTCTTCTAACTGGGATGATCCTGCTGTGTTGCCATTTGAAAAAGGATCCAACACCCAGTCTGCTATGGCCATGTTTAAAATGTTTTGTAAGGAAGTTAAAAAAAAACTACAAGTATTTAATTCAGCTAGATTCCATTGGATTTTTATAGGTAGAATTTGTCTGCCGTCACCCCTGTAGATTTTCTTAACATCCCCTAATTTTCTTTGAGCCTTCTACTGCCTCTCTGAAAGCTTCCAGCGCCCACATTGAGAAAGACTGGTGCAGAATCACCCCCCCCCAAGTTAGTGCACTCTTGTATACGGCGAACATGTGTGAAGATTTAGGAAAAATAGCAGGATAAAATTTATAATTTAACTATTTTTATAAAAGTCCTGCCTATCCCTAAAAGAAATGAGGGACGCGTCTTATCGGAAGTCACAAATCAAGAAAATATTTACTATTAAAATGATGTATGGCATTAATCAAATGTTTCCTTATTATTTTACTGTTTCGAGTTTCTAAGGTTAAAGCTTCCATAGACATCTCAATTGCTGTTACAAACAGTTTTGAATTTGACCTACTTACATATTTTAATACCACTCATATTAATCAATTTCAAAATAAGCAGTTTTGTTTATGCATAACGCATTACACAATGTGTTGTGTAATGTTTTTTGTTTTTTTTTTTGTAAGTTTCACAAGCTGTAGATCAGTCATGGTCAACCCACAGCCTGCGGGCTATTTCCAAAGGTAAAACAGTTTTTTTCACTCCAGGTAATAATTTAAAAAAAATATCTGCATAAAAATTATGTAAACAATAAACTTTTTTAAGTATAAAAGTATTTTTTAAAGAAAAGATTGCTACATTTATGCAAATATTTTGTTTTGATATAAATTTAACATACAAATAACTGATTATATGACTTGGTTTTATTTTACTATAAATTTTGTAATCTTTTCTTATATGTATATACATACTAATGTGTTAAAAAAGTATTAAACCTTTGTTTTTCCTGCGTAAACAAATGAGGCACGGGAGGTGTCCTTTGGTGGAGATGTATAGGAGACTTTCTCATTCACTCTCTCACAGGCCGAGTGCCAGCAACTAATAGCTTTCTGCGGATAGGAAAAACTTCACGCATGAGTATGAATGTCCCATACACCTCTCCACCAAAGGGCATCCATAATTTTTGTACGTACCGTGTATATTTATCATTTCGGCCTGATGCAGTTGTGGAGTACTATTGAGGAAAGTTTTATCATCACATTTTTTTTCGATTGGAGAAAACACAGATACAAATAGTAATAAACAAGACAGAAAAAAATCATTAATTTGAGAATTTGCATCCTAACTATTTCTCACAGATTAACATTTTAAACTTTTCTTTTGCAGTTGCATCAATTTTTTTTACACTTGTATTTTTGTTCAGTGTACATTTTTTTACAATAATATCTGAGTTTTATTACCTTTACTCACTTAGATACAAAACGATTGAGAAAAACAAATTGTCCGGGAAAAGTTTTACCTCTCGCATATGAGTTTTGGAAAAAACACTCCTGAATTATTCTAACCCACGGGCCACAAACAGGTTCCCCATGACTGTTCAACAAATAAATATGTGTAAATCATACACAATATAAGTATTAGTGTATGATTTACAGGTTAGAAAAGAGTTATGATTAATATATGTAATAAACTGTAAAAACAAATACTAATTTAAATTCTTTGAAAATGCAACTTAATTTTATTTTATATAATGAGAAAAGTGGCAATTGTTTAAATACTGTTTGTAATGTGTAACTATAATTAATTGTTTTATATTGCAATAACTTTTATTATTTCTCAGATTATTGTGAATGTTTATTATATTCATTATGTAGCTCTTTTTAAATATGATGATAATTTTATTTTGAAAATTTATCTTTTTACAAAACAAATCTTGCCATTTGTCATGCATCCCAAGTGCGTGCTTGTTATTTTGACTATTGTATTATAAAAATATGTATATTATTATGTATATAAGTATCTATACTTAGTTCCCAAAAGTTTAATGAAATTAATTTTTTGTATTTTTGGGGTTTTAAATAAATTAATGTACTTCTTCTGTAAGCTCTTTTTTGTTGTTCTTTGTATGAATCTTTGTTATTAATAATGATTAAATTGTAATATTTGTCTTGTGCTGGTAATGTGTTAAGTGATACTTTCTAACAGTAACTAGTACATATACTATGTATACTTATCCTAGATACATTTTACCAACTTTCTACAGTTGAAATTACGGAATATGAATTTCGTTTTGGTGTTCAAACACATTTTCTTTTATCACATCAAGAAATTACCAAACGGTGAGACAAATAGTTCACAAATCTTATCACTTTGCAGACATTACCCAAAGCTTGTTTGAAGAATTTTGTTAAATATGACCACCATTGAACATTATTTATAACATTTGTAATATAATTTTTTTTTTTGTATCTTTTTATTTAGTTACAAAAAACTACATATTTATAACTTGTATAAACCTTTAGTAACTACTTATTTCTATGACATTTAGACACACTTTACATTATTCTTTGTAGTATTAGGCATAACCCACGAAAAGTTGCAAGGCTTTTTTTGGCTTTGAATTTTGAATCTGGAATCGGCTGAAAATAATAATATATGTAATTTACATATATTATTATTAACTCATTTGAAAATAATTATTGTTAAGTAATTTTAATAATTTATCTCATATTTTATAACTATAGAAATGGTTTCCCTAAATTTTATAGATTAAATTTTCAAAATTGTATAAAAATAATGAAATTCCAATAACTCGGCCATATTCTGAGGGGCGAAAAATACAATGGTACTGAATTCATTGAATTCATAGTCCAGGGGAAGATTTATGGAAGACATGGTAAAGGATTAGACACAAATTTACTTGACTGCAGCGAGTGCTGTTCCACTGATTGAATCACTGCAGCAGTGGCGCTCGTGACTTTTAAGTGAGCTAGAGTGTTAGGATTGAAAAAAACAACTTTTTTGATTTGCTGTAGTTGATTTTTTTCTAAATTTAGGTGGGGTTATCCCAACCTAACAAAAGAATCCTGACAATATTCAAACAAAATAATGAAATTTAGAAAAAAAAAGTAATCCGTTTCAGCTGCGACATCAATAAAGTTATATTTTTCAATATTGGTGCTCCAGGTTATCTAAAAGTCATGAGCCACCACAGCGCTGCAGTCTGCAGAGCCAAGTTTGCCCTGATGATAGCCAACCTCTTACAGGAGAGTGCACCAGAAAAATAATAAATTATCAAGGGGATTTATCCATGAATCTTGGACCAAGTCTGATGTATTTTAGAAAAAATTATTCTACTTTTATAAACTTTACATTCCACTTGAAATTTTTTTTTCAAAACTTATATTTTCTTTTAAACTCTTTTACTTTTTTACACAATGATGACATTTGTTATTAACCAATAAGAGTTGGGAAGAATATTCAATAAATAAAAATAAATTTTTGTTGAGGCCGACTTGATTAAGTGACATTTTGTGTTTAACAAACCCAGTAGATTTGCAGCGCCCTTGAGGTGATTTCTCACGAAAACGGCGCTATATTTAGCCAAATATTATTATTATATTAGAAGTAATATCCAAAGGCAAAATGAGTGTATAAGGTCAACACCGCAATTTGCCGTGCTTTGTGACGTGTGTGGGCACAATTCTTCAACACTGCAATTGCACAGCTCTGGCAACTAAGGGTTAAGGACAAATAAAATAACAGTTGGATTAGGAACCTCTATGTATATAAACCAAACCAATATGGTTGCTTTTCCAACAGGTATAGTAAATGGTACACGGATTTGATATCTCCTACTCTGATAGCTTGCTCTATCAAATTGTTGTTCAATCCCTGAAATTTACGTTTATGTACATATTATAATAGATTATCAATCCTGCTGTTTAGTTTTTAGTTGTCTAATTATAAAATCAGCGACGGTCGGTCATTTGGGGGCAATGGGAGACAGTCCCATAAGATATTCCCAATACTTAAATCGGTCACAGATTTGCGTTTATCAAAATAAATTAATTCTTAAGACGTACAAATAATATGATAACATTTGTAAAAATGTTTATTACCATTGTGTATATTTATTTTACTACATTTTCATGCAGTGAAATAAATATAGTGAGATACCATATGGCAACAGGCAACCGCTCAGCGCCATGTCTTGGCACTTACTAGTGAATTGAAAGTTATGAATCAACCAGGGCCTGCCCTATTGTCAATACCTAACACAGCGTTCTTGAGATTATTTTTCATGAAACAGCGCCTCACAAGTCACCCAAATATTATTGATTGCATGGCATCACTTACCTACTACCAAGGCGTCTAATGGTTTTGCCAAAGGGCTCCTTAAATTTTACTCGCTCCAAGCACCTTTTAGCTTAGGGCCAGCCCTGGAATCGACAGTCAGACTCCATCGATGCACTCCTAGTGCGTAAAACCATTGTGCACTTAAGGTTTATTCGGATGTATCCTTTTAAGCATTCGGGTGCATCCAATGCAAATCTTTCTCGAACCATTCGAGGCATTCCATAAAACTGCGCGTACGTGGATTTCATTGAACTCGTTGATAAACTTTTGAGTTGTGAAGAATTATTGGACTATTTTGCGCTCGAATCGCGCCCAATCCAATTAAATTCAATGGTAATCTCGCAAGATATGCATTATTTTCTTTATATTCAAATTGGTAAATGTCTAAAGACATTTTAATTTATTTTGTGTTGTCCATGAATATTTTTGTTTGAGAAATTTTATACATCTCTGGGAAATTAAATTTCAGTACATGTAAAAAATGTCATTCCCCACCAGAGAGGAAGTGCTGGTTTCACCACTCCGTTTGCATGAAATTTGTTGATCGTAGTGTTATATCTTGACAATTTGATTGTTCTAAAATAGTGTTTTATATAATGTTTAATCTAATCATTAAATGATTACAGATTTTTTAATTAATTAATCTTTTTAAGTTATTCTTATTTCGTGTACCAAATTTTAGTAGGGTATTATGATACAGCATGTTTACATCATATTTATAAGATTCCCATTTTTCCTTGGGATAGCAATTGTCTTTTAATAGATAAAAAAATTATTTATACAGATTTTTTTTAGAAATTTGCACATTTATAGAGGAACATTATACTAATAAAACCCTTTATCTTTGTGTAAACCGTTGCCATTTATGTATAACAACACATAATGTAACGTGGTTTACAAAAAAAGTTTCAATTGTTTTTTTTCTATTTATAATTTTTTTTTGCTATCTAACAAATAGGTATACATATTATGTGTAATGAATTTATATCTAAATAAAACCAACTATTGTTAAACTTATTATTTACATCCCGTGCTACCCTAAATACAGATTGGAAGAAGCGCTACCCTACACTTTTGGATGAACTTTGTTAGAGCAACACACTTGGTAGACTCATATGGGAACAAACGGCCATTCTTTCTCGATATGGTGTCTGTTGTTTCCCTCACCACTGGGCAAATGCGGTAAAAAAAAAAGTAAAAATAAATCCCATAGCCAAAAAATAGGTTCTTGCCATCTAGAAGATACATGAATCTGAAATATTTACCAAACATTCAAATTCAAACGTCTTCTTGGTGCAGCAGTTATCACTTGCTTTAGTATCTATAGGCAGGGCTGGTCTTGTGCCGGCGTTATTGGAGTAGTCCGCTCCGGGCGCCTACTTGCCAAGGAGCTGATATTACCTAACACAGTACCCTTTCAGTTTGTATTAGCGCTAGGTGCTGTTTGGCCCAGGGCCGGTCTTGTGCCGGCGTTATTGGAGTAGTCCGCTCCGGGCGCCTACTTGCCAAGGAGCTGATATTACCTAACACAGTACCCTTTCAGTTTGTATTAGCGCCAGGTGCAGTTTGGCCCAGGGCCGGTCTTGTGCCGGCGTTATTGGAGTAGTCCGCTCCGGGCGCCGACTTGCCAAGGAGCTGATATTACCTAACACAGTACCCTTTCAGTTTGTATTAGCGCCAGGTGCTGTTTGGCCCAGGGCCGGCCCTGTCTATAGGATGCATGTTCTACTACCAGGTTGAAAATACATTATAACGTACAGTAAAGTATGAAATTTTTTGCTCCGCGTATTGGGATGTTCCTTGTGAATCCTGTAAAATGACAGCAGCTGCCATTTTATGCTGATATAGAACAATATTGGATTATTAATATATTAAATTAATGGGAAACAACTGTTTAGAATCATTACACAATTGGATCTACTAAAAGAAAAATTGTACATAAGTCGGAAATAATTTTATAAATTGCTTTTATAATTTCAAATTAATATTTGAAGAGGGGATGGGTTGACTAAAGGAACGAAAAATAAATGCTTTATGGACAATAACATATTTCCACGAAATATACAAAATGGAAAACTTTAAAAATAAGTTTTCGTAAGTCATTTAAATTAAAAAAATATTCAGAGAAGAACTACGTATACACTGAAAGAGTCAATATCATAAAAAAAGTTACACCTGGAAAGTCCCCTTTTAAATAAAATAATTGTTGACCATCGTTTCCCCAGCTATAGAGACCGGGCCACGAACGAAAAAATGCTAGGTAGCGTACATTCTGTCACAAACAACGAAATAAATCTACCAAAACTCAACGACATTTAAAAAATATTGCCACATGGACTGTGGTCTTGGATTGGTTTGGTTCTAAGATGGTATTTTAAATCTGAAAATAAATAATAATATATTATAAAATAGTAATTTATATGACAAGTACAAAAATTATTTTGCAGAACAGTGATATTTCGACTGTCCAACTAGGAGATTCCCGTTTTAGGCCAGTTAAATTGACGATCTCAGTTCATATTACATAATACATACAAGAAAAAATAAACATTTACATTTTTTTTAGTTTTTTTATTAAATATTCAAACACATTACAATAATTTACAAATGTAGATATTTCGAGGTTGATTGTGAAAAAATTAAAAGTTTTTAATGAAACTGCCCAACTCAATTGAGGAATTATTTCTCGTGTTTGAGTTGAGGAGTGACGTCATTATGGTTTGTAAGATGCAAATTTCATTAATTGATGAAGCTAAAAATGAACAAATACATAGTTATAAACCTAGATGATAAATTTAATAACCCAATATAATTAAGAAAGTCAATTACAAACTTAAAAAAATAAAGCTTAAATAATGTAATAGTTATTAAACTTATAAAATAAAAAAATATACTTATTAGGTAAGAAATAATAGAAGGTAGGTACAGAACTGGTTGTAAATTGTTCAAAGAGCTGGCAATAATGGGTACTATATAATGTATAAGATAAAATGCAACAACAATAAACGCATATTTCAAAGCTCATAAAATAACTTTAGAGTATTTGTAAAAAAAAAAATATACCTATATAGCGTTTTTTAAAAATATTTATTTATTATTACAAAGAAATGTTATGTTATTTTTGATGGGCTGATGGGCTTTTACACACTACAAAGTTTAATAGTAGAGTATTACAGTTATTATAAATTCTACAAAATTAAAACAATAAAGGAAACATAATACAACGAAAAAATATTAAATGTTACAACAAAAGCATATAAAAAAATAATATTCATTAGTAAAAATGATAAGAAGTCTCACATAAATAGATATTCAAAATAAAAATATATATATATTGCGGAAATTATAGATGTCTATTTGTGTCTCGATATATAAAAGAATTGAAATAAACAATATTTATATTGATTATTTTTAAGATGAAATATATCTCCCAAATCAGAGTATTTATTTCCGAGACTGAGAAGTCTTGGAATCGGGGAATTTTGATAAGACAGTGTCCTGGTGTTAAATAAAAGGGTAATAAATTTCGGCAAGATCTTTTGGGTATGTGGATGCTGATTAATTGGAGTAACTCAGGACAGTCAATTTTGTAATGAAGTATTTTATGTAGTACTATTAAATCTGTGTTTATTCTTCTTTCTGAAAGTTTTAATAGGGACAATTTATCTAGTAAGTAGTTATAATCAATGTTTTCTACAGGAATATGCAATTTATAGTTTATATACTTCAGGAACTTATGTTGGATCTTTTCAATGTTATCGGAATGAATATTGTAAAAGGGAGACCATAACGTAGAGTTATACTCTAGTTGGCATCTAACAAGGGTTTTGTACAACATGATAAATGTGCCTAAATTATTGAAGTCTTTTGAAACTCTCAAAACAAATCCAAGAGTCTTAAGAGCCTTTTTGATAATGTTATTAATATGATACACAAAAGTTAGTTTGCTATCGAACAATATACCTAGGTCAATAATTTCACTGACGCAATTTAAGTTTTTATCATTTAATGTATATTGAAAAAATATTGGATTCTGTAAAAATTAATGAACTGACATTTCTTTATGTTCAATGCAAGTTTGTTGATAGAGCACCATTCAAAAAGATTTCTCAAATTAATTTGTAATATAATGCAATCATTTATGTTATTAATCTCTTTATAAAGTTTCAAATCATCAGCAAAAAGTAATACTTTTATGTTAGTAAATATATCAACAATGTCATTTGTATATTAAATTTTGTTTATATTTTTTCAATTAATCATTAATTAATTATCCTTACATTCATAACACAATTCAATCAATAAAATTACAAATGGGCTCATATAATCAATTATGTGAAAAATGTATCCAATGAAATTAAAACTTGTGATTACTGTTGGGTTTATCTAAAACTTGTTTGATTTGTGATTTGAAAGTGTTATAATTTTTATCAGTTTTAATTTTATCTGAAGTATAATGGTGTTGACAAGCACTAGTTTTACATTTTGGGATTTCTAAATTACCAATAAATCTTGATTGGTTATTTATTTTTGTAGAAATTGTTGAATTGAAATGGTCTTTATGAATTTGTACCAGTGCATTCCTTTTGAAAATTTTGTTTAAGCTAAGAACCTTAAAACAGTTAAACAGTGGCGTGGTTGGAAATATTGATGGTTTTCTTAGAATGGCTTTCAAAATCAACCTCTAAACCTTTTCTACAGGCGAAAGGTTAGTTTTGAAAGTCCCTCCCCAACCGATTTTACCATATTTCAATATGGATTGGGCAAGAGAATTTTTTATTTATTTTAATCATACTGGATGATAGGATGGTTCTTTTTTTTCTATTATTTCTGGCTTTCACCCTTCAAGGGTGTTCTTGGCCATCATTTCAAATTATGGAGAAATGAAAGGTGAATTTAAATATTAATTTTATTTAAATAGCCAAATTTCAAAATTATAATGAAAATTGGAGCCGAGTTCAGACTTAGAAGAGATGAGATGTTGAATGGAGGGGAGCCAATTTTAGATAAGGCTTGATAGAAGAGAGGATATTTGTTTAGAGAGGGACAACCAAAAAATAAGTGATCTAAAGTTCCCACTTCTAGACTACAGAATGTACAATCTGGGGAGTCAAGGACGTGAATTTTAAAAAGGTGGGAAGGAACGGAACAATGTCCGACCCTCATTCGAATAAGTGAAGAAATTTCTTTTTTGGAAAAATGGGGGAATTTTCGAAACCATGGTTTTGATGGGATAGTCCTTTGTATTGAGGCATAGTAGGCTCCCTTGGATTGACATAGGGGAATGTGGTTTACGAGGGTAACAACAGGGTTGGACGCTCCTTGTTTTGCCAAGGCATCCACAATATGACAACCATGACACCAACATGTCCAGGAATCCAAATCAGAGTAACAGTTTTTCCAGAGCTTTGAATGGAGGCTATCATCTCTCGAATAAGGCATACAAAGTGATCATCAGGATGAAGAAGGGGACTGGATTTAAGTTTTTGGAGGGAACTGAGAGAGTCAGAGAGAACGAGGGAATGTTCAAAATTATTTTTGATTATGTATTTGAGAGATTCTATTATTGCAATGCACTCGGCTGAGAATATTGAAAATTGATTTGAAATTAAATGAAATACTCTGTCATTAGAATTATTGTGGTAAACGTTAATACCTATACCACAGTTAGGAGAGTCGGGAGATTTGGATCCATCAGTAAATAAAAGAGAAGAGTTGGGCCATTTAGATGAAATAATGTCATTGAACATATTATTGACAGTTCGGGCCGGGAGATTGGAATGACTTTTAAGGATTACGATCCCTTCTAATATTGTTGGGGATAGGGTGACGTGACTATATTTTAATTTGAACAAGGGAAGTAGATCATTTTGGATCATTTGAAGCTCTGAGAGAGAAAATTTTTAAAATTTAAAATTTCTAAAATTTTTACAGATGGCAGGAATAGGTTTAGTTGAAGCTCTGATTGTAGATGAATGGGTTGAGTCAATGAATAACGAGACTCTGGGGATAACCTGATGACATTTAGAATTTAAACATTTAAGAACAAATTTGTCAGCAAATAGTTGACGCCTTAAATAAAGAGGAGGATCAGAGCATTCTACTTGAAGGGAATTGATGTGTGACGATTGCATCGCTCCAGTTATTATTCGCAAAGATTTAGATTGAATTTTGTCTAATTTATCAAGTACATTTTTTGAAGCAGTACTAAAAAGTGGGCAGGCATAGTCGAGATGGCTTTGAATAACTGCGTTGAAAAGCAACTTAATGCAAGTAGGGTGAGCTCCCCACCAAACGCCAGATAATGATCTGATGATATTTAAATTTTTTTCGCATTTAATAACTAAATTATTACTATGGGAAGACTATAAAGCAACTTAACCCTTTCAGCCCCAGTGTTAATTCAAATTAACACAAACTTTATGAATTTTTTTACCGTAACTGTAGCGATTTAGAAAAGCCACGTTTTCGTTTTCTTATAGTTTGTGGTCTTTTCTGTGGCGTCTTTTTTTTCCGCTCGGTTTATGAATTTTTTTACCGTAACTGTAGCGATTTAGAAAAGCCACGTTTTCGTTTTCTTATAGTTTGTGGTCTTTTCTGTGGCGTCTTTTTTTTCCGCTCGGTTGAAATCCTTATTCCCGCCACAACAACGATAAATATTTTGACATCTGCTGATTGTGAGTTTCATCGAATTTCTAGCGTCATTGATTACTTAATTTAAGGTGAGATATCAATATTTTATACTCGAATTACAAATATTTTAACGCATTAAGATGTGTTCTATAGTAATAACATCAGTTTAATTCACTGATCACAGTCATTTCCCAGAATATTGTAAATGAATTTCAATGTTCATTCAAATTAACACTGGTAGTGACGGACATGTTTTCGACTGGTATGGCGAATTTTTAAAGATTTATTATCTTAGATTATTTCTTTATTTATGAATGAATTTTAGTTAAAATGTTATTTGTTACTACTACATTGTCAATGTGCATTTTTGACATGAAACATTTATTTGTATTATTTTTGTGTTATGTTTATTTTACGTTACTATTAAAAAAAATACCCTCTGACGCCCAATGTTAATCCAAATTAACATAGAAAATTTCTAATAAAATAAAAAAAATTAAATGCCAAAAATTTTCTGAGGTATTATCAAGCATTGCATATTTTATATGTGTGGAAACAATAATGCGGGTGTGAAAGGGTTAATGCAAGTAGGGTGAGCTCCCCACCAAACGCCAGATAATGATCTGATGATATTTAAATTTTTTTCGCATTTAGTAACTAAATTATTACTATGGGAAGACCATTTAAGTTTCCTATCAAACGTTACTCCCAAAAATTTTACTTCAGAAGCGTTGGGGATTGGAGAATTTTTAAATAAAATTTGAACGGGGGGGTTTTTATGGCGGTTTGAGAAGGTGACACACTGAGTCTTTTGGATTGAAAGTTCAAGACCATTTAACGTGAGCCATGTGCATAGTGCATTCATGGCTTCGTTAAGATATTTGACGGCGAGAGGGATGATTTTGGATGATAAGAAGAAAGCTATGTCATCTGCGAACTCAATAACTTTTACTTGTGGGGGAAAAGTGACATGCATATTATATGTGTATATATTATACAGTAAGGGGGACAATACATCGCCTTGTGGTAAACCCTTCCAAATAGACCTACTTTGAGGAGAAATATCTGGAAGTTCAATGAAAATTTTTCTATCTAGAAGTAGATTAATAATAGATTGGACAAACATGGGGGGAAGGCCAAGGCCTAGAAGTTTTTTTTTCAGGATTGGGATGGAAACATTGTCGAAGGCGCCTTCTATATCTATAAATACTGCAAGACAAACTTCCTGTTTGATAATGCCTTCAGAGGGCGAAACAGCTGTCACGCGCAATAATAATTATATAGCAGAACTTGTTTAAAAATAAACTGTTTTTATAAACCCAATAACAATATTATTGAATATATAAAAAATTAAAATTAAAATGAAGATATTTTTGATGAAACTGTTGGCAGCTGACCCTGAAAGGAATTCGACGGAGATTCGGAAGCGACCCTCGGCTTTTACACCTCCAGGCTTGATTGAAAGGTTCTTGCTATTTGATAGGAATTTGCCAAATTCAAGAGGTTGGATGGTTTTTCCTTGCTCAGTTTTTTGGGCATATACTATGAATGGGCCACGGGAATGAGGAGAATAAAAGTTTGTTGGAAGACGTTGAGAAAGTGCTGATGGGGACTGTGAAGTCGAAGGCGAGTCAAGTTTTATTTGGGAAGAGGGAGTAAATTTCCTTTTTTTGGTAGAAGTCAAAATGACAGAATCACTGTCAGAAATTTCTACATTTTCCCCTTCTGGGGGGTTCGGAGAGGGATCTGGGGGTTTTGTAGGGGGTCCAGAGGGGAAATCTTCCTACATTATTCATAACAGTAAGCAACTACAACAATAATAAGGAAAATGACAGAAGTAAAAAAAGTTTATAAATATCTGGAAATCAGCAGCAAAAAGTGACTCCTGGAAGATCAGGAGGGAGAAGAAACCTCAAAGCACAACACACTACACTTTTTTTTGCCAGAAAACAAAAAAGAATGAGGATGGTTCTTAATCTAATGAAAATGTATATTAGTTTTCTTATTTTATATATGTATTTTTGATTTGCTCGCTCCATTTTAATTTACTGTCAACTATAACACCCAGATTCTTAATGCTATTTTTGCCCGTTATGGGTGAATATCTCACATGGCTACATTCTTTTTTTATTTTCACACTCGGAAGAGTGGATTTTAATTTTATCATTATTTTCTACGTTTTTTTCTTTCAATGAGAATGGGATAAAATTTGTTTTCTCAGTATTCAGTGACAAGTAATTTTGGACAAACCATATTTTGAGAATGTTTATGTTGGAATTTGCTATCCTCGTTGTTTCCTCCCATGTTTTTCCTTTTGTTATCAGTACAGTGTCGTCTGCATACAATATGATATCTCCAACTATTGGGAGTGTGAACATATTATTTACATAGATAGTAAAAAGAATTGGACCGATGACAGTTCCTTGCGGTATGCCAAAAGATGCGGTTTCGGGTTCGCTTAAGGTATTATTTATTTTGACATATTGGAGTCTCTCTTTTAAATAACTTTGTAACTATGATAGCGCTATTCCATCTATTCTAATTTGCAATAAAAGATATAAATTTGTTTTAGACCACTTTAATTTTAATTGTACTCTACCGGTTTCGGAAGTACCCTTCCTTCGTCAGGAGAATATTCAAATTTTTAATATTCTCCTGACGAAGGAAGGGTGCTTCCGAAATCGGTAGAGTGCATAGAATAAATACGAGTAGACACGGCATAACCATTGAAAAATAACCCTAACACAATTTTGGTTTGTTTCACGTGCACATTAATGAAAAGGTGTAAGCCTTGTGTCGCAATGCGAAATGGGCCCTGTGCATTGCGTTTTACCTTTTGTTGGTCTCGAGTTAAGCTATTTTGCTTGTCAGCTATGCTGGGCAAGTTCATTTTTTCAATCACAACAATAACCCAGTTCCAAATATTTTAGATTGTAGCTATCGCGGACTTTATTTTAGAAAATGTAATCAGCTATCTGATTACAAAAAAACATAAGTACAGATATGTTGAAGGCAGCGTATTAACAAATGTGAAAAATACAACGAGATTCATTTATTTGCTGGTAAAATTCCTGACGTCACATGAATAACACACCCACAAGGAATCCACCAATAGGGTGATTCATGTTAATTATTATCACGTGGTGAGCATACGAATATCACGCAACCAATGCGTGATGATTATTGATGTATTAGTCGTCTAGCGTTGACACGCATTGACACGCACGAGAACTCAAGTGTGTGTGATTTATTTGGTCCGTGCATTTTGCTAATCAGGGTTGTATTAAGTCGTTATTGCCTTTCGGGTAATATCTGCTTCGCCTTTTCGATTTTTTGCAGAAGAATTGATAGAAATAAATTTGCCTCATTTAATGAATTCATTTATTTTAAGTGTATTTTCGCTTAGGTTTCCCCACAAACCGGAAAAAATGGACAAATGGTTAGAAACAATCCGGATTCAATTATGTGACAATAACTGGGTACCATTAGCAGGAAACCGCGTTTGCTCTAATAATTTTCACGCCAAACATATTTATCCAACTGCAAGAGGCCTCCGACGTGTAGACTGCAAAGCTTTGCCTGTTTTTTCGGTAATTATTTTGTTTGATTTTTGTCTGAAAACTTAAGCAAGTTTATTATGAATTGATCAGGTTTTAATTGATAATGTCGTTGTTTTCAGGCTGATATTGGACAGTCGCTGTCCACCATGGCCACAGGTCCTGCGAATAGAGATACCGTCATTGTTTCGTCTCAAACAGGACTGGTTCTCGATCCAGCTGAAACTTATTTTGTAATCGAAAAGCCGGTTGTTCCTCTATCAGAATTGCAATAACCGATGTGCGTGAATGTCGTAAATACGTAAAATCCTATTTAACGGGCGTAAATAAATAAATAAGTATATATTGTAATCATGTAATTTCCACCCCCCTTACCCCTTACACATACGCTCTCTGAAGCTCTGTCCTCATCATTGTTGCTTATTTATTTGCGAACCGGAACGCGAACCGAACTACGAATTATGGGAAAGGAACGAAGATATATTAGGTTGCTTTGTTTCTTTCCCATAAGTCGTGGTTCAGCTCGCTTGTGAACATGCAAAATTTTATGATTTATCTCTCTCTTTATGTTAATCTTACATTATCTTTAATGTAAAGTCGTTTAGTACTTAAGTTAGTTTTCAATAATGCTATCTTGAAGAAGGATTAGAAACTAGCTGACCAAAACTAATTGACACAATGTCTTAATTCTAACAAAGTGGTTGAAGACAAAATAATTTTTAATTGAATGATAGTAGTATAATTATTAAATGATACGTAGTGTTGTTCTAGTCTCTATAATTTTTATGTTACTGTTAATTTTTTTACTAATATTATTTTATATTCATCAGCTTTAATTATTTTGTATAATTTTCGATAGCTTACTAGATATATTCTGTTTTAAAATGCTTAAAACCAAATTAAATTAAATGATGTCAAGTCACAAAGTGATTGCTTTCTTCAATAATTATATACCATTCTATATATACTATAGTAAATTTAAAAAAAACCTATGCACAATAATAAAAATTTAAACGTTTTTGGTTCTATGGGACTTGTATAGAATTCAAAAACAAAAATAAATTAAATAAATATCATTTTATGTTATTTATCAATTCTTTCCTGATTCAGCCCTTATTCAGCACATAAAATTTGCTGTAAGTGTTAGTTTCTTTTTGGCTTTATGTCCATATTACAACACCTCTGACAACAAATTCTCAGTGGTTTCGCTTACGAGTTTGAACGCTTGTACAAGGAGTTTAAACAGAGTTGGGTTGTTAAGTTCATCTCCATATTTGTGAGGTACGCTATGTGGGGTCATTTTAAAAATGAATTTAGCTAGACAGGGCTAATCTAGTATAATACATCAATGGTAGAGTGCAATTAAAATTAAAGTGGTCTAAAACAAATTTATATCTTTTATTGTAAATTATGACGAGCCACAAAGTAAATACTTATTACAAATATGTATTCTAATTTGCTTTAGTTTTTCTATGAGTTTGGAATGTGATATGCTATCGAATGCCTTGCGGAGGTCAATGAAGATACCAAGACACTTTTCGCCATTATCTAACTTTTGCGTTATTGTCGATGTTAGTTTAGCAATTGCATCTTGTGCCCTAAAGCCAAATTGATGTGGACTCATTATCTTTTTTGTCTTTTATGTAGTCGTTGAGTTGTTTCTTAAGGCGATGCCATACGTAGTAATGCAAAATCATGTGTTTTTGGTTTGAAAATTTGGTAGCCTAGAAATGTTTCAGGTGCTTTAATTAAATACTGCGAGTAGAGTACATCTTGGCCTTTGAAATAATTGAGTATTTTTTTGATAAGTTTTTTTATAAGCCCAGAAAAAAATAATGTATAAAGCCTATGAAAACTGCTTTAAAGTTCAAAATCTCCTACTTACGAACCTATTTTCGGTTATGGTTTTATTGAATAATGTGGCAAATTAAGTTATTTATAAAATGATTGGAAAAAAATTAAATATTTATGCCTGAACATCCACAAAATAAAATAAAAGGCACTTTTTGGCCATGTTTTTTTCTTGCATAAATCAAAACAGGCGGATGGTGTTAAGCGGGAATTTAAACCTTATCGCCATCTACGTAAGGGTTGTTATTGATAGGGGCTCAATTTAAAATATTACACCGCATAGTCCATCGCCTTAACAATTTTTTTCATAAATTTTCGCTATGTTTGATGTAAGAGTTATTGGACGGTAGTTAGAAATATTTTCTTCATCACCAGATTTAAAAATTGGAGTAACGATAGTTTTCTTGTAATTATTTGGTAATACACCTTTTTTTGAACTGGTGTTAATTATATGAGCAATTGCTTATCTGATTTCCTTATGTACAGCTTTCAACGTTATAACCGTTATATTGTCGTATCCAGGACTTGCTGGATGGATGAAATTTAGATCCGTAACAGGAATTTTGTGCGACACGAAAATGCCAATTAAACTTAAAGGAAAGACATACCAGACTATTGTTAGACCCGCGATAATGTATGGCTCCGAATGCTGGACTATGTACAACTCCTACTCTAGGCAACTCGAATCAGCAGAAATGCGAATGCTTAGATGGACGGCAGGAGTATCATTAAAAGATAAAATTAAAAGCTCATGCATTCGTGGTAGCCTGGGTGTCACTGACATAAACAGTAAGCTAGAGGAACGACAGTTAAGATGGTATGGGCACATAAGACGGAGACCACCAGACCACACAGTGAAGCAGGCAATGTCTATAGAGCTTCAAAGACAGTCATCCAGAGGTAGACCAAAGAACTCCTGGATGACCCAATGCTCCAAAATCCTACAAAGAAACGGCCTAGATGAAAGCGACACTCAGAACCGAAGAAGCTATAACCTGAGAACGAGAAGAGCCGACCCCAACAGCCTACCTAGCCTTTTAAATGCCAGTAGGTAGAAGTGTAGCTGTGCACAGCAGGCCAAGAATGCGAGTTAACTCGCTCTTGGCACAGAAGCGGCTAGGCAATGAGTTGGGATAGTGCTAGGAAGAAGAAGAAGGACTTGCTGATGCTCTTAAACTTTTTTTTTTATTTTTTTTTATTTTTTTTATTGTTTGTTTGTAAATATTACATAATACAATTAATGAACTTAAAATGTCCAACTAGGCGATTGCCCGTTTTAGGACATTCCAATATGATAATGTTTTTACATGTAAATTATGGTACATTATAGTGTTGACTATTCTGTTGTTAAAAAAAATACATATGTATATTCATATTCTAGAATACTTCCAGTTATATCACGACATATTTTACTATTGTTTAGCTGACATAATAACTGAATTAACATAACATATGCTGAATTAATAGATAAAAACAAGAAAATGAATTTGAAAATGAAACTGAATTGAAGAAATTCTGTTGGTAAAGTAATACAAATGTATATTCATTTTTTTTTTACTATTGTTTAGCTGATATAATAAACTAAAGAAATATTAATATATAAAACAAGGAAATGAAAAATATAAAAAATAAAAAATGAAAGTAAAGAAGGAACTTTTCCTTTAAGGAAAAATATCACGAAGAATTGAACAATTTTCGAACTTTCTTTATGTAAAAATACAGTTCCTGTAATGCTAATATAATACCAATATAAGTTAAAATGTAAAGAAGAATGTAAAGAAAAACAAAATTTACAATTTAATTACTGTTTTTTTAGCATATTCTCGCATTCAACTCTCCCCAAGACCAGAAGCCAATTGTTTACCTGCATACGCAGAATATTAGTACTCTTTGCCTTCCATGCATCAGGTATGAGATTGAGCAGTTTAGGGCCTAAGTATGAGAATTGTCTCTGTGCTAAAGATGAGGAAGTGGTGGGCGGAACTGTTGGGTTTTTTTTTGCATGTCTTGTATTATGACAGTGGTTTACGGAAGCTAAGTAGTGCCTCTGTTTTTGAGTATGTAAAATGATTATGGTATTTTCAACCTCTACGTCAGTTACTGAAACAAAGGTTTAGAAACCTTTTATTTTGTTTGTCTTTTATTTTGTCACGAAAGTACTTTTCTTTTGTCAGTCTAATTAAGAGAGTAAGTTTATTTCGGTATTTCTTGTAAAAATTATTGGTATATTTTGGTCGTTTGGGATTTTTTGGAGTCGTGACAATATTTTTCTTTGTTTCTGATTGATATTACTAATCCTTTTGTCATTCATGGCTTTATTAATCTATTTTTAGAATTTGGTTTATAAACTATTACTATTGTAGATAACTTTATGTGTTTTGAAAAACAATTTTGAAATTTTCTGAACATGTATCTGGAATTTCCGATTCAAATACTGGTGACCAGTTTTTCATTTTAAGATTTGCTCCTAAAATTTCCAAATTCAAATATTATTTTTATATTTTGTTTCACCAATTTGATATTTCTTTTATCAATATTTTGAATGAATATACAAGTGTAGTGATCAGTAATATTGGTTTTCCATAATATTGACATGGTTTTTTCAATGTCATTTGAGTTGCACCATATGTGATCGATGCAGGAAGGTGTTTGTTCGATCACATTTCGTGTAGCATTATTTATATATGATTTGTAATTTAGTGATGTCATTACATTTATATAGTCTTCTTTTGCTTTACTACTATACTGTCATCAATAGAATATAAGCATATTGAAATAATAACCAATAAAGCTTTGAAAATTTTAGGATTTATTTTAAGGGTATCTAGTGATTTCAATAATGTCAATACTGTAAAAACATTATATATGTCACTAATAAGGAGTCATGTAGAATACAATTCCACGGTTTGGTCCCCAAATTATGAGGTTCATTCACATGCGATTGAAAGAATCCAAAATAAATTTTTAAGAAATGTAAATTTTAAAATGGGCATTCCTAGAGAAAACCTAAATTACGATAACGTACTTTGTTCATTAAATTTAATAAAATTATCTGATCGTAGAATTATTTCCGATTTAACCTGTTTGTATAAAATCATTAATTCAATGTTTGATACCCCTGATTTATTATATGTAATCTCTTTTAATCGCTCCCCCGCAACATGGGTACCCGGGCCGGCCAAGGCGATTGCCCGGTACCAATCAGAGCGCCCCTAAGCAACGCTGTACGGCATAATCTTTTGAATTTATAATGTATGGAAATGTTTAGACTAAGTTTGAGGGAGTTTGGCCGTAGATATTACGAAATAAAAAACATAGATAAAATGGCCGGACTCTCCTTAGCAAAATTAGTTAATAAGAATTTGTATAAAATTAGGAATAAGAAAATTATTTACGATTTCCCCTGAACATGTTGGGCCGGGGACCCCCACATTGTACGAATATATATGGATTTGCTAGATAAATAAAAATGCCAGAGAGAAGTGGTTAGGTTCAATTGAAAGAGCATAAAGAGTAGAGTAGTTCTAAAGGTTGTGACCTCCGCTAAATAAATAAATGCGGACGTCACAGCCCGCGGACCACCAACGGCCCGCGAATGAAGGCAGCGCGTTGACCCTCTTCCCGCAGCGAAGATAAAGCAGATTCCGGCCCCGAACTAAGCAAAGATAAAGCAGATTCCTGTACCGACCTGAGCAAGGGTATAGCAGATTTCTACCCCGGACCTAGCGGCTACCTACGGACTGACCGGCCCCCTATAATAAAGTCTATGTAAAAGTCCTAGCTGGTCGATTACAGTTCCATTTCTATTATAAAATGATGTTGATCAGATCCATGCGTGCGATAGATAGCAATAACATGGTGAATAATTTTGTTCACTTTTACACACAGTTTTAAGCAATTCGCTAATTGCATAGTAATTTCGGTAACTGTAACATTGTTGTGTTTATTCAGTATGAACACCGCAATACCACTGCATTTGTTAATATGAGTTGTAGACGAGTGATATGTGTAGTTAGGTATAACATACCGGGCGTCAGCATTATTTATATTTAAATGTGCCTCTGTTAACACAATGAAGTCCGTTAATATTTCAAGAAGGTTTAATGTCAGTACAAACTCTTCCAGGTTTTTTTGTAAACTTCGAATGTTTTGAAGTAGAACAACGAATGCAGTTGGGACTTTATTTAATAAGTCTTTACATTGGATTGAATCATCGCAAATAAACTGTAAAACTTCAGTTAATTTGTCAATTTCCTCGGTTGTAAAGTCATCCATGACTTATTCATAGTCGATTCTCTGTTGTGCTATTGTAGTGTTTGGTGTTCGGGCAGCTTCGGGTTCTACCGAACATAACCGAACGCTACCAACGGCCTCGCATTACATTGCCGGGTGACGAGGAGCCATTCTTTCGCAAGACGGCCTTTAGGCAACTTGTACTTGTATTGTCAGTTTATTATATTCCGAATTAAACAACCTCCGTATATAAGTATTTACGATTATTAATATATATCACCAGATCCCTATCCACGTTAGAATACTGGAGATTAAGGGCCCAGTATCCTATCCTGTAAAACATCGACACGTTACAGTGGCGCAGCTTAAGGAGTATACGGAAACAGTTTTTTCGGATTGCCGGCAAGTCGGTCTGTTTCACACCAGTGACTTGCAAAAATCTCCGGGTTTTTATTGTCAAGGTGACAATAAATGGTTAAAGGAGATAAACTGGGCATAATAAGGACAATTGGAAGTAAATAATTACGTGGCTCTGGGTAACAAAGACCAGACCAAGAATCCAGCGAAGAATCAATAATTACGTGGTTCTGGGTAACAAAGACCAGACGAAGAATCTGGTGGCTCTGGGTAACAAAGACCAGACCGGTGGCTCTGGGTAACAAAGTCCAGACAAGTAACACAGAAGAGAAGACTTTGAATTCCGGGAAGCGGCTGGGCGCTGGACTGCATCGGCGCCGGTTCCTGGAGACAGGTTGTCTTGTTTCTTGTTTGTTTCTGGAAGGTGTTATTGTTGACGGGTGGGTTTTTTTTTTTTGTTGTTTCGTTGCAATCATGGAATCGGGCGGAATTTCCAGGTTCTCCCACGTTAATGGAGATTGGAGTCTATTTCGCTTGAGGTTAGAACAGTTCCTTTTAATTCGTGATGACATAAAAACGACTAAGTTAGATGCTTCACAGAAACGCGCATATTTGCTGAATCTTCTAGAAGCGGAGACATTAACTCTTTTGATCAACTTATGTTTCCCTGCTAAAGTTACAGACGTGGCATTCGATCAGTTAATAGAATTAATTGAGAAACATTGTTCTAGACCGCGATCGGTGTTCAAGGAACGAGAAAATTTTTATCAAGCCAAGCAATCGCATGGGGAATCGGTCAGAGATTTCGCAGTTCGTCTAAGGGGGTTATCTTCCTTTTGCGAATTTGGAACGCGCTTGCCAGAAAGCTTAGCGGATGTCTTCGCAATTGGTATTTTACCAGGCCGGGCTAAGGAGAAAATTTTTCTAGAGGGAACTAAATTAAAATTTAACAAGATGGAAGAATTAGCAATAACGGTTTCGGTTTCAGACAATCTGGTTCCGGAAATTAAATCTGAATTTTCCGCAGGGAATTCGGATGTGAACGCCATTTCGAATCATTCAAATTCGCCCGGGAGACATTCGTCGCGTTCGGGAGAAACTCAAGGTTTTTCAAGGTTATCTCGTTCAAAGAGCCCCGAACCGAGTAATAAAAAATGTACGATTTGCGGTGAATATCATGTAGAAAAATATTGTAAATTCAAGAACGCAAAATGTTTTAATTGTCACAAGGTAGGGCATTTGAAGAAATTATGTAGGAATCACAAGGTTAATCCGATTTTTGAACAATCCCAGAATAATAGTATTTCATACATTAATCCGTTTAGGGCTAATGTGGTAATTAACGAAGTAAAATGTGCTGCTATGATTGATTCAGTGGCAAGCATGTCGGTCATGCCGGATTTTATTTTCAATCGTTATTTTAGAAATGTAACATTGTCACCAGATAAGCGTACTTTATCAGGATACGATGGCAAACCACTTAATCTTGTAGGTAGTGCCTGTTTTACCGTAGAATACAATAATCTTAAAAATAATTTATTATTTACTGTTGTGGTTAATGGCACGGAATTGATAGTGGGTAGGGATTTTATGGAGATTTTTAATCTGAAGATAGTTCCTGTGATGAATAATTCGGTTTCATCAATCAAGGACAAAATCTGTTTTATTGAAAATTGTGAACATGTAAATTTTCAAGCAGTTGTGGTAGCCACCGCAGCGGACAGCGAATTACAGCTAGTGAAGATTGTTTGTTTTGGCAACACAGAATAGTTATACCTTTTTCTCTCCAAAAGCAAGTGTTAGATTCATTACACAGGTCACATCTTAGTATTGTTAAAATGAAGGGAATAGCTAGAGCATATTTTTGGTGGACAGCTCTGAACAAAGACTTGGAGAAAGTCGTTCAATCATGTTCAGATTGTGCGTTGTCAAAACAGTCACCACCAAAAAGTCAATTGACGGTTTGGCCAAATCCAGGTAAAGCTTGGAGTAGGGTACACGTAGATTACTGTGGGCCTTTAGCGGGGAAGATGTTCCTCGTGGTGTGTGACTCATTCTCGTAGTGGTTGGACTGTATTGAAGTACAGAAGGCAGATTCAACTCATACGATTTTGGAATTGAGGAAAAATTTTTCAAATTTTGGCAACCCTGAGTTCATTGTGTCTGACAATGGCTCAGTTTTTACAAGTGAGGAATTTAGAGTTTTCTTAAAGGAGAACAATATTAAACTTATGACTTCTCCTGTGAAACACCCCCAGTCAAACGGATTGGCGGAAAACGCTGTTAAAACTTCGAAAACGTTCCTCAAGAAACTGTTAGTAAACGGTAAATTCCCACCAAATTTTAATGTCAAGTTATTAATTTTTTTTAATAGACTATAGAAACTCTTTGCATTGCTCGACAAGTATTGAACCAGCAGTACTGTTATTAGGAAGGAGGCTACGTTCTACTTTCGATAATTTAATTCCAGTGAAAAATGGGGATGAGTTTTCGGAAAAAGTCAAGCAAGCAAACGTTAACATTTCTAAAGCTCAATCTGATCAGGTTAAGTTTTACAAAGGGGTTAAAACCAGGGTTTTTAAAGTTGGACAAAAGTGTTTAACAAAAGATTATCGTCAGGATAATAAAGTAGTTTGGGCTAAGGGAGTAGTCTCTAGAAAGCTAGGTAAGAAAGTTTATATTATTAAGATAGGGAACACAGATGTGACATGGAAGAGACATGTCGACCAAATGAGGGAAATGTCTGAGAGCTGGAAGGAAGATGGCAATAATGCACAGCATCCCGCGTCTGAAATTTTGAGGAATGAGCCTCATGAGTTAGAGACTTCAACCTTATTGCGTGGATTCACTGGTTTTCCTCCTGATTTCAGGTTGGCGGCAGAGGAGGTGGTGTCGGAGCAGACACAGGCCCGGCAACAGAGACCATGGTCGGGGAGATTGCGACCAAGACGCGTGACACCCACATCTTCCAGAGGAAACGGGGCAACTTGACCCAGGCACCGCGGTTGTTAGACTTGCAAAATGTAATAACTTCACTTGTTGTAATAACTGCATAGCGCAGCTCTGTTAGAAACCTTTGTGGATCTCTGCACAATTGATTTAATCGTGTTTTGTGCTTAATATTTTAAATTTCTAAGTTGTCTATTTTATTAATCATTGTTGAAACCAAATGTAATATGTAAAATAGTTATGGAGGGAGAAAGATTGCCCCGAAGAGATTGAGGATGCAGTAGACATACTGAGGGATTCAATGATAAGGGCATACGAAAATAGCTGCCCTCTGAAGATAAGTACATACCAAGGACAAAACATTGTGGTGGAGCAGAGGACTGCAGGAGATACGAAAACTAGTAAGACAAGTCTTACTAGTTTTTAGACAGGGCCAAAAAGTCTGGAAACTGGGATGCTCATAAGCACTACCAGAAAAAAAACAAGGAATCAATCTGGAACACAAAAACAGGGTCCTGGGAGAAGTACTGTGAGGAGGTGAAAACCATCCCGCAGCAACAAAAATTCAGAAAATTCTTGCTAGAGACCAAGGCTATTAAATCTATTGACGAAGCGGCAGAAAGACATGGACTCGACAAAACCACCAGAAGGTGGCTGAAGAACATGTTCTCAAGCCGGATACTCACGGTGACAAGGGGTGAGGTGAACATTAGAGTATTGGTGACACGAGGGTGTCAGCAGGGAGGGGTGTTATCACCCTTGCTGTGGAGCCTAGTGGTGGATAACCTCATCCTAAAGCTCAACAACAGGGGCCTATATACACAAGGGTATGCGGATGACATCCCAACCATAATAAGGTGTTGGGATGCTGACACAACCAGAGGCCTCATCCAGTCAACACTGGCAACAGTGTAAGCATGGTGTGAAGAAACAGGGCTGTCGGTTAATCCAAACAAGACAGAACTAGTAATCTTCACACGCTATGTTGTGAGCGTTAGTCGTTGGAAACCACGCCAACAGTTTTTTCAACTACGTGGCAGTAATTTGTTCAGTGCAGTAAGTATATAATAAAAATAAAATTTCACCTTGCTTTGTGAAGGAAATAGTCCGATAAATTGGGAAATTCTCTCAGATTCAGGTCAAGATGGAATATCGCTTACAAGAACAACTCGAGAAAGCCACAGCGCTGAATTTTAATACCTTATTAAGTTATGTTTACTTTCCGTATCTGTTAGAAATGTGGGCTCACGTATTTGCAGTTTAAACTCTTCAGATAAAAACGAAACAAACATTAAAAAATCAGTGTATATTTATGCAAAAGATCTAACTAAACCTCTCTCTCCTACAGATAGCTTTGAAATAGGAATTCAGTATAAAAAATAACAGTTCCTTGCAAACCCTCTACACCAGATGTTCAAGTTACGTTACTACTAGATGATGTGCCAATCATTCCTGGAAAATCCTTTCCAGGACTGGACGACAGGATTGTAACTTACGACCCACAAACCGGCTACACAATCACTGACGTGCAAATGTCAGACTCATCGTACGACTTTAGATGTCAAGGTGTCCTGAACACAATAGAAGAGACACAAATTTTAGACTTGTCCATATAGCCTCACGTGGATTCTCTACCAAAACCTGAAATAACTGACTCTCTTTCATGCGACTATAAAACTGTTATAAATTGTAAAATTTGTGTTGTAGCGGTGTCCCTTTTTCAATGAGATGGATATACGCAAACAAAGTCAACATCAACAAAGAACGAGTTTGTAGCCTTCGTGGTAGGCCAACCGCTCTGTGTTTTTTTAAGTATTTTCAAGGGAAATGTGGCAACATCCCTTTGAAATTATTTTTACAATCAACATTTTGAATAAACTTAACAAACAGTTATTAGAACTTTAGCGTAGGGAGTGGAAAGATGACCTGCAATAGCCATACCAAGCTAAGATGTTAGCTACCGTGCTTACGGCTGAATGGCACTGGGGAACAGTGTCACGAACGGTGCCTCCGAGACACAGGGGACAATCTCGGAGTATTTAGACCTTACCCCAGCATTCGGGGCTCTGCTGGGGTGGACCATCTATTTCCCTAGATACTCGTGGGATCAAATATGAACGAACAAAACATAACAACCAAAAAAAAACGATGAGGGGCCTTTGGGAAACCTGAGGGGAGAGGAAGAGAGAGACGAGGCCACCTCGGTAGACTCTTCCCAATTGGGGCCTTCGTGAACTCTTCCCTTGCGGGACCCTCAGGGAACCCAAGTAACGAGGAACCTCATAAGAAAACAACGCAACTGGATCCTCCAGGGGATCCAGATGCGGGAAAGCAGGGACCCCCACAGGACCTACAAACTAACTCCTGTAAGCACCCCCACCTCCAACCGAGACTCTCAAGGAACCGGGAGAGAAGGGGGGATCTAATAGGATCGTCCAACAGCCACCACGGAGAAAGATGCGGTGAACTCAGTTACGGAGGACTTGGGGAAAATCCGCATCAATAAAAGAATCAGTGGGGCTGCGAGGAGAAAATATAATAAGAAGTTAAGGGCCCATGGCTTCACACTAAAAATTGGATCGTCCACGACTCGGCTAGGGAGAAAGACAGGTATCGCCTGATCATGAGCGTGGACGAGGATAATGTGAAGGTGCTGAGGTAAATGGGTATGACGGCGTACGTCGGGATAAGGAAGGCCACCTTCACGGTGCGCGGACCCAACACCGAGGAGCGGATATAGGGAGTAAGGTGTAAGGATTAGACCGCTAACAATGGCTAAAAACTTACACTTCATTCAAATAAACTTACATCGCAGCCCAGCAGCGGGTGCGGTGCTCAACAGGAGAGTTACCCGGGACCATGTGGATGTCGCGTTGATTCAAGAACCCTGGACTTACAGGTAGAAGGTCAGAGGACTAAACATGAACCAAGATCTAGTCTACTACAATGAGTCGGGGGATAGACCCAGGGCTTGCGTCCTCATCAGAGGGATAGCTGGCACACTGCTCCCCGAACACTGCAGCAGGGATCTGGTAGCTGTGAAGTAGTGAAGGACCAAAGAAGCAGGGAAGTAGTGGTGGCGTCAGCCTACATTCCCTACGACTCTACGGAACCACCACCCTCAAGGGAAATAACGAGACTCATCCAAGGCTGCAGGGAGAAGGATAGGGAACTGATACTCGGTATGGATGCCAACTCGCACCACACTGTGTGGGGGAGTACGGACATCAACAAACGAGGACAGGACCTCCTGGAATACCTGATGACAGTGAACCTTGAGATTCTCAATATAGGTAGGGAACCCATCTTTGTTATAAGTAGTAGACAGGAGGTGATAGACCTAAGCCTGGGAACAGGAAGAGTCTCAGGATTGAGGGTTTCGGATGAACCATCCCTGTCGGATCACCGACATATAGAATTTAAACTAGAGGGAGAGACAAGCAGAATGGGGACCGACACATATAGGAACCCAAAAGCAACTGACTGGACTCGGTATTCAGAGGAGCTTAGCATTGGAATGGTAAAATTCCCAGTCAAATACGGTTGCCCAGAAAAAATTGAGGACGCAGTAGAGGGACTCAATGATAAGAGCATACGAAAATAGCTGCCCTCTGAAGACAAGTACCAGGGACAAAACACCGTGGTCGTGCAGAAGACTGCAGGAATTCCAGAAGTTAGTTAGGCAAGCCTTCAACAGGGCCAAAAAAAACTGGAAACTGGGATGCTCGCTGTAGTGTGACAACGAAGCGTCCTACCCACTGTGTGGGCAATACCATATTGTACCGCCAGTTCTAAAATAAACTCCTTTGCAAGCTGACGTGCCTTTCAATTATACCTCCGTACATTACACTCACAAGCAATACCAGAAAGAATACAAGGAAGCAAGCTTTTGGGAGAAGTACTGTGAGGAGGTGAAAACCATCCCGCACGCAGCAAGGATTCAGAAAATTCTTGCTAAAGACCCAGGGGCAGCCAAAGGCCCATTCCGGAAAGCAGATGGAAACTTCACCAATAACTGGGAGGAGGAGCTGGAGGAAATTCTAGGAAAACACTATCCCGGTTACAAAAATTTAGAAGCAGGTGACACTGGTCCACCACCAGCTCGAGTTACACGAGAAGGTAAGGACAGGGACACTGCCGCTAAAATAGTTACTCCCTCCAAAGTTAAATGGGCAATCGAAGGGTTTGACCCCTTTAAAAGCGCGGGAGAAGATGGAATCTTTCCGGCACTTCTATGGAGGGGTCTAGATTCAATCTTACTTCCGGTGACTAACATCCTGAGGGCGTGCTGCGCCCTCGGATACATCCCCATATCATGGGGGAATACGAGGGTAGTGTTCATACCTAAACATGGGAGAACCGACTACGACTAACCAGGTGCAATCCGTCCAATTAGTCTCACCTCCTTCCTTCTGAAGGCAATGGAGAGGCTAATGGATAGGCACATAAGGGACGGGGCACTGAGGGTAAAACCCCTCCACGAGTTACAATTTGCGTACCAGCCAGGTAAGTCTGTCGACGTGGCACTGCACAGGGTTGTGTACAAACTGGAGCAGTCGCAGGCGACTCTTAAGACTCTTCCCGGATATAGACGGAGCATTCAATTGCACCACTATTAAATCCATCGATGAAGCGGCAGAAAGACATGGATTCGACAAAACCACCAGAAGGTGGCTGAAGAACATGCTCTCAGGCCGGATACTTACGGTGACAAGGGGTGAGGTAAACATCAGAGCACTGGTGACACGGGGGTGTCCACAGGGAGGGATCTTATCATCCTTGCCGTGGAGCCTAGTGGTGGACAACCTCATCCGGAAACTCAACAACAGGGGCCTCTATACACAAGGGTATGCGGATGACATTGCGACCATAATAAAGTGTTGGGATGCAGACACAACCAGAGGCCTCATACAATCTACACTGGCAACAGTGGAAAAATGGTGTGAAGAAACAGGGCTGTCGGTCAATCCAGACAGAACTAGTAATCTTCACACGCAAAAGAAAACTAGAGGGATGGAACAATCCAACCTTTAATGGAAAGGAGTTAGAACCCTCTAACACGGTTAAGTACCTCGGAGTCATCATAGATGCCAAACTGAGCTGGAAAAACCAGGTGGAATCTGAGGGCAGAAAGGCATGTTCGCTAATATGGGCAACTAGGCGGATCTACGGCAGAATTTATTTATTTTTTATTTATTTATTTATTTATATATAATTTGTACATTTATTTATAACAATTACAGGTAATAAAGCCTAAGACGTTATAATTGTACCATTTATGCAGTGTATATGCAATGCCAAAAATCTCGCAAATGCGCTATAGGACACAAAAAATAAATCTAATTTCTTATCTACCGCATTCAAAAAGCACGTAGCTCTCCCCACAGGTGAGTTCATTAATAAATTAGTGCGGCTTGCTCTACTATATAGAAGATTGTGATGACGTCCTCGAGAGTGAGACTCTGGTACAAAAAAATTCAATTGGGCCAGTATCTCATTATTAGATAAGTGACCGTTTATTAGTTGGAAAAAATATTTAAGCAAAGCAATACCTCTACGTGTCTCTAGGGAGTGGTAATTGGTCATGCCTAATATATAAATCGATGGGTAAAGCCAAGGGTAACGTCCATAGAGCCGCGAGAATAAAAACCTTTAAAATTTTTTATGGACTCTTTCAATGCGTAAAGTGTATGTTAATTCATGTGGAGCCCAGATGATCGAGTTTGATTCAAGTACACTTAGGACTAGTGTGTTATATAATAACGTCAGTGTTTTTGTGTTGCGAAACGGATATGAGTTTCTAATTACGAAGCCGAGAAGCCTGTATCCTCTGCTTATTAAATCATCGATGTGTTGGTGAAAGGTTAGTTTGCTGTCGTAAATAACTCCTAGATCTTTGATTTGATTTAGGTGTTGGAGAATAATTTCATTGATTGTATATTCAAATACATGAGGGGAATGAGGGGACTCAATCCTAAAATGATTCAATGGCTGTTCACAGCCGTTGTAAAACCAAGAATCAAGCATGCAGCCCCAGTCTGGTAGAGGAGAACAACACTGAAAACAGTGATGGTCACACTCAATCACATTCAGGAACTCGCTTGCAGAGGAATCACAGGAGCTATGCGAACCACTCCAATACTAGCAATGGGAATGCTCTTGAACCTACCCCCACTAAACTACAGGCTTCAATGCAAAGGTCAATGGAGAGGTGAGCTGCCCAAAAACAGTCATTCAGAGATCGGAACATGACTGACTGCAATTAGCCCGACAGCTGGAATGAAGCAGGACAGGAAACAAGCAGAATACTTCTTCAGACGGCAGTTCGGGGTGACCTACCCCACAAGGGAGGAATGGGACACGGTTCCATGTCCTACCTCCAAACAGGAACTAATCTGGTTCACAGATGGGACCAAGATGGAGGAGGGAACAGGGGCCGGATTCTGTCTGCAGGGATCCAAGGGGGAACTCAGTATACCTCTAGGAACACACTGTACTGTGTTTCAAGCTGAGATGGAAGCCATCTTGCGCACAGGAGAATATACGTATCGGGTACAGGAATAAGAACATAAGCATATGTCCTGATAGCCAGGCAGCCCTAATGGCACTGGGAAGTAACCGATGCGACTCCAGACTGGTGATGGAGTGCAGGACTGTTCATCAATAAAATAACCCTAATCTGGGTACCAGGCTGATGAACTAGCAAGGAAAGGGGCGAAAGCACCACTTGTAGGATCGGCCGTAGGAGTAGCAGCTTGCCACAGAAAAATTACAAATTGATAGGTGGGTCAAATCCCAGCACTGCAAAGAATGGGAGGGCACCTGGAATGAGACAATCCAAAGTACTCATAAAAGGACCAGACCCCTGAACCAGGGGTCACCAATTACTTTCATTAGTGGTCCGTTTTTTTTAAATACATGACCGTCACAGTCCGGAAGGGAAAAAGCCTAACAACCCCACCTCCCCCCTTTATTACTCCCGAAAATATTTGCAGCTTCATTGCTCCATTCATCACCGGGATGCAGTGAGTAAATAAATGTTACTGAGGATTTCGACAACATTCTCAATGTTCTTAAAATCTATGAATCTGTTTTCAAATTCTGACTTAAGATCCTTAATGAACGCCTTGTATTGGCCGACATCAAGCTCGGTGTCACTGCAGATTTTTTTTTTTTTAAATTAGTAAAGTACAGGCGTTCATTATCAAGATCGAGTTTTCGCAAAAAGATTTTTACTTCTCTCAGGATACTAGCTTTCCTTGGCCTTGAAGTTTAAGGTTCAGATCATTAATGTGTTTATAGCGTAGGGAGTGTGGCGAACCCATCGCTCAGGGAGTGGAAACACAACCTGCAATAGCCATCCCAAGCTAAGGTGTGGGATACCGTGCTCAGGGCTGAATGACACTGGGGAACAGTGTCACGAACGGTTCCTCCGAGACACAAGGTCGCATCTCGGAGTATACAGACCTTACCCCGGCATTCGAGGCTCTGCTGGGGTGGACCTTTTATTTCCCTAGATACTCGTGGGACCAAATATGGACTATAAAAACAAAAACAACACTGACGAGGGACCTTTAAGGAACCTAGGGGGAGTGGAAGGAGGAGTTGAGGCCGCCTCGGTGGACTCATCCCTCTTGGGGCCTTTGAGGAACCAAGAGGAAGTGGAGAGGAGAGATGGGACCACCCTGGTGGACTCTTCCCTTGAAGGGCCCTCTGGGAACCGTAAAGAAGGACCTCCGACGGACGCAACGCGCCGGGATCCCCCAGGGGATCCAGACATGGAAATGCAGGGACCATCATTGGACCTGGAAAATAACTTCTTTAAGAACCCCCGACTCCAACTGGGGCCCTCGGGGAACCAGCGGAGAGGGGGGGACTTAAAGAAGAGCCTTACGCGCCCTCCTAACACCGAGGAGCGTAAATATGAGGAATGACCTAAGGATTAGGCAGTAATGGCTAAAAACTTACAGTTCATTCAAATAAACTTGCACCGCAGTCCGGCAGCGACTGCAGTGCTTAGCAGTAGAGTCACCCGGAACAGTGTGGACGTCGCGCTGATCCAAGAACCCTGGACTTATAGGGGGAAGGTCAGAGGACTAAACATGAACCAAGGTCTAATCTATTATAACGAGTCGGGGGACAGAACCAGGGCCTGTATTCTCATCAGAGGGATACCTGGCACACTGCTACCCGAACACTGCAGTAGGGACTTAGTGGCTGTGAAGCTACAGGTCACGCTGGACCAAAGAAGCAAGGAATTAGTTGTGGCATCAGCATACATGCCCTATGACTCTGTGGAACCACCACCCTCAAGGGAAATATAAAGACTCGTCCAGGACTGCAGGGAGAAGGGTAGGGAACTGATACTCGGAGCAGATGCTAACTCGCACCACACTGTGTGGGGGAGTACGGACATCAACAAACGAGGACAGGACCTCCTGGAATACCTGATGACAGTGAACCTTGAGATTCTTAATAGAGGTAGGGAACCATGAACCCACCTTCGTTATAAGTAACAGACAGGAGGTGATAGACCTGACCCTAGGAACATTGAGAGTCTCAGGATGGAGAGTATCGGACGAACCATCCCTGTCGGACCACCGACACATAGAATTTAAACTAGAGGGAGAAACAAGCAAAACGGGGACCGATACATATAGGAACCCAAAAGCAACTGACTGGACTAGATACTCGGAGGAACTAAATATAGGAATGACAAGATTCCCAGCTAAATACGGCTGCCCCGAAGAAATTGAGGACGCAGTAGAAGTACTGAGGGACTCAATGATAAGGGCATACGAAAATAGCTGCCCCCTGAAGACAAGTACCAGGGACAAAACACCGTGGTGGAGCAGAAGACTGCAGGAGCTACGGAAAATAGTAAGGCAAGCTTTCAACAAGGCCAAAAAGTCAGGAAACTGGAATGCTCACAAGCAATACCAGAAAGAGTACAAGGTGGCAATCCAGAAAGCCAAAACATGCTCCTGGGAGAAATACTGTGGGGAGGTGGAAACTATCCCACAGGACTGCAAGAATCCAAAAAACTCTTGCAAAAGACCCAGGGGCAGCAAAAGGCCCATTCAAAAAAGCTGATGGAGGATTTACCAATAGTTGGGACGAGGAGTTGGAGGTACTGCTGGGGAAACATTTTCCCGGCTACAAAAAGTTAGAAGCAGATGACACCGGTCCACCACCAGCCCGAGTTACACGGGAAGGTAAGGACTGGGACACTGCAGCTAAAATAGTTACTCCCTCCAGAGTTAAATGGGCAATCAGAGGGTTTGACCCTTTTAAAAGCGCAGGAGAGGATGGAATCTTTCCGGCACTTCTACAGAGGGGCCTAGATACAATCCTACTTCCGGTGACGAAGATCCTGAGGGCATGCTGTGCCCTCGGATACATCCCCATACCATGGCGGAAGACAAGGGTAGTGTTCATACCCAAACCGGGGAGAGCTGACTACGACCAACCAGGTGCATTCCGCCCAATTAGCCTCACCTCATTTCTTTTGAAGACAATGGAGAGGCTAATGGACAGGCACATAAGGGACGGGGCACTGAAAGAGAAGCCCCTCCACGAGTTACAGTTTGCTTACCAAGCAGGTAAGTCAGTCGACGCGGCACTGCACAGGTTGGTGTACAAACTGGAGCAGGCACAAGCGACTGGGGAACTGGCGGTAGGGTTATTCCTGGATATAGAGGGAGCATTTAACTGCACCACTATTAAATCCATTGATGAAGCGGCAGAAAGACATGGACTCGACAAAACCACTAGAATGTGGCTGAGGAACATGCTCTCAGGCCGGATACTTACGGTGACAAGGGGTGAGGTAAGCATCAGAGTGCTGGTGACACGAGGGTGTCCCCAGGGAGGGGTCTTATCACCCTTGCTGTGGAGCTTGGTGGTGGACAACCTCATCCGGAAACTCAACAACAGGGGCCTATATACGCAAGGGTATGCGGATGACATTGCAACCATAATAAGGTGTTGGGATGCAGACACAACCCGAGGCCTTATACAGTCAACACTGGCAACAGTGGAAGAATGGTGTGAAGAAACAGGACTGTCAGTCAACCCAGACAAGACAGAACTAGTAATCTTTACACGTAAAAGGAAACTAGAAGGATGGAGCAATCCAACCTTCTATGGAAAGGAATTAGAACCCTCTGACACGGTTAAGTACCTCGGAGTCATCATGGATGCCAAACTGAGCTGGAAAAACCAGGTGGAAACTGTAGGCAGAAAGGCCTGTGCCCTAATGTGGGCAACTAGGCGGATCTACGGCAGAATTTATTTATTTTTTATTTATTTATTTATTTATATATAATTTGTACATTTATTTATAACAATGACAGGTAATAAAGCCTAAGACGTTATAATTGTACCATTTATGCAGTGTATATGCAATGCCAAAAATCTCGCAAATGCGCTATAGGACACAAAAAATAAATCTAATTTCTTATCTACCGCATTCAAAAAGCACGTAGCTCTCCCCACAGGTGAGTTCATTAATAAATTAGTGCGGCTTGCTCTACTATATAGAAGATTGTGATGACGTCCTCGAGAGTGAGACTCTGGTACAAAAAAATTCAATTGCGGCAGAACGTGGGGTCTCAAACCTAAAATGATGCAATGGCTTTACACAGCCGTTGTAAAACCAAGGATCATGCACGCAGCCCTGGTCTGGTGGAGGAGAACAACACTGAAAACAGTGATGGTCACACTCAATCACATACAGGGACTTGCATGCAGAAGCATCACAGGAGCCATGAGAACCACTCCAATACTAGCCATGGGAGTGCTGCTGAACCTACCCCCACTAAACATAGAAATAGAGGGGGCGGTGATGGCGGCAGCCTACAGGTTACATTGCAATGGCCAATGGAGAGGAGAGTTGCCCAGAAACAGTCACACGGAGATAGGAATAAGACTGAGGGCAATAAGTCAGACGGCTGGGATGAAGCAGGACGGCAAACAAGCCGAATACTTCTTCGGACAGCTGTTTAAAGTGAAGTACCCCACAAGGGAGGAATGGGACACGGTCCCAGGTCCAAACTCCAAACAGGAACTAATCTGGTTCACAGACGGGTCCAAGATGGAGGAAGGAACAGGGGCCGGGGTCTGTCTACAGGGATCTAAGAGGGAACACAGTATACCTCTAGGAATGCACTGCACTGTGTTTCAAGCTGAGATGAAAGCCATATTAGCCTGCGCACAGGAGAATATGAGTATCGGGTACAGAAATAAGAACATAAATATATGTTCGGATAGCCAGGCGGCCTTAATGGCACTGGAAAGTAACTGATGCGACTCCAGACTGGTGATGGAATGCAGGACTATCCTTATAGAACTGGTGACCATCAATAAAGTAACCCTGCTCTGGGTACCAGGACATAAAGGTATTGAGGGCAACGAGCGGGCTGACGAACTAGCAAGGAAAGGGGCGAAAGCACCACTTGCGGGATCCGAGCCGGCCGTAGGAGTAGCAGCTTGCCACACCAAACTACATATCAAGAGGTGGGTCAAATCCCAACACTGGAAGGAATGGAAGAAGGCACCCGGAATGAGGCAACCTAAAGTACTCATAAACGGACCGGACCCTAACCGAACCAGGCAACTACTCGATATGGACAGAAACTCACTGAGGGAACTGGTAGGACTATTAACAGGACACTGCCATCTCAGGAGACACATGCAACTGTTGGGAGTGGAAAACACCAACATCTGTAGGAAATGTGAAGAGGAGGAAGAGACTCCAATTCACCTATGGTGCCAATGTCCCGCTCTGCTGGGAATAAGGCTCAGATACCTGGGAAGACACAGTGTGGTACCAGAAGACATCGCCACATATCCAATGACAGCCCTGGTGAACTTCATAAAAGGGACCGGGTTACTGGCAAGGGAATGAGGTAAAATGGGAGATAGTACAATGGGCCTATGGCCTAAGTGCTCGCGGGGAACGTAAGTAAACCGCCTCCGACTTTAAAAAAAAAAAAAATTGATGTGTTTAAAAATATCTGACAAAAAGCAATGGAAGTTACATTTTCTTTATCGCTAAGAAAACTTAAGTAGGCATTTGCTGACGTCTGATCAATGTTGAAAAGAAATGTCTTCAAGTCTTCTAAATTGGTGAAAAATCGTTGTAAAACGCATCCTTTGCTTAACCATCTCACATTATTATGTAACAACAGATCGTCATATTGAGCATCCACTTCGTCAAGAAATATTTTCAATTCACGATGTTTCAGTGCTGATTTTGCAGAAAGAAAGTTTATTATTTTCATCACTTCTTGCATTATTCTCTCGAGATTAGGATTGAGTTTGCAGCAAAGCACAGTTTGATGAATGATACAGCATTGGTTCTCAAAAGGCGAACTAGCCCTTTTTTGGCCCCAACCATTGCTGGTGCACCGTCGGTGGTTACTGATAAAAGCTTTTTTATGAGGAAGCTACAAGCCAAAAATGTGTATATTCTTGGTATACCTTATATCGTAGGTAATAGGCATTAAAATCGCTTGACAAACGGAGTCTAGAAACGTTCGATTTCAAGCAAAAAACTGGTTTTTACTTAATTTGTAAATAATTTTATAAGAAAGCAAAAAAGTTAATCAAGTGAAACTGTCACAGATAATCTTAGATATAAAACTGTATTTTAAAAAAGTTGTTTCCTTTACGCGTTCATACATTTCTATTGAAAAAATATTTTTTGTAGTAGTTCGCATTTATATTTTTTATTGAGTAATTTATTTTTTTATTTGTATTCTACTCAAGCGAAACGATAGGAAAACCTTCAATTTAACTAAAGTATATTTTTTGATTTTCTTAATGTACACCAATTCATTATAAAGATTAATCAAAATAGTGATTTGGCATTAAGCTTCGCCTTAAGTCTAACTCATTTTTAATGAAGTAATCCATCGGCGCGTCGATCATGTTTTCTCCTCGGATTCTTCCTATTAACGGCAAAATAACCGGTTGGATCCGGACTGCCGACCTATTTTGTGCGGTCAGCTCATCTTAAGTTAACTCTCATTTTGTCCAAGAAACGTACAAAAATAACCAATTGTGCTTTATCAGTAATGTCACACGATTCGTCCATAGCCAAGGCATAATGTCAGAGTTATTGAACTGCCGTTTCACATCACAATGATTTTTTTCTGCCAAAACGTGGGTGTTTCTTGAGTTAGTACTCGCAGATAACGGAATCCGTTGAATAGTTTCAACATCTTTTCTGTTCTCAAACAAAATATTACCTGCCTCGAGCATGCATTCCTTAACTATGTCAGCATCGGTGAATGGTTTCATATGTGGAGAAGCAGTCGATTTAAAATTAGTGTGAATTAATTTTTAAAATATAAATTAAAATAATGGACGAAAGAGACATCTCTGGTCAGTTTTGGATAGATTTTGCTCTGCAGGTGAGTGATGACGAATTCCAGTCACCTTTGCTTTGATCAGTTGGATTCATCCGGATTGTATCGTTTGTCAAAAGAGGTCTATTTAAGACTAAAATGATTAAAATATTTTTGTCACAATAATGTGGCAGTGCGTGTGGAATTACAAATGTGCTAATTCATCACTATTAATAATTGTACTCTCTTGAGAGCTGGTTGACATATTATAATCTCATCAATCAATCAATCTCAGTGCGAATGCAAATATATTATTGTGTTGATCTGCCGTCTGCTGCCGAATTTGAAGATCAAGGAGTGAAACTCAATTGCGAGTGCTATTTTCTGGTGAGTCTTTCTGTTTATATGTATTTTGGTGGCTGGTTTATAAATGTTGCTTCTCCTGCAGAGTGAATTCAATGATCAATCCATTTTTTTCATAGGGAATTAAAATATTCCCTGATAGTCTTTGCTACTTACAAGCTAGATCATCACCAATATGCTTAGCAAGAGTCCAAGAAATACGTAAAGAAACTTCACCACATTTCTCCTGCGATTTGGCAGCGTGAAACAAAACAGTGGCATAGCCAGGCAAACGTATTTAGCGCACGCGGTATTCGCGTCAGTCACTGAACATAACAACCAAAACACTGGCAGTGGCGTTGGCCGGCGCGTACCCCCCCCACCCACATACCGCTTCGCAACCCTTACCCACCTGACTATCTTGAGTTCTGCGCCCGCCCATCCGTTGCCTAATTGATGGCAGAAAAGACAAAGCGCGCGCAAAATTATCAAATTACGTACTCAAGTTACATGTGTAAAATGTTTTGTATTGTTAACACTAGGTCCGCACAAAATAGGTCGGCGGTCCGGATCCGGACCGCGGTCCGCCATTTGATGATCCCTGCCCTAGACGAACCAAGAAACTACTCAATATGGACAGAAACTCGCTGAGGGAACTGGTAGGACTACTAACGGGACATTGCCATCTCAGGAGACACATGCAGATATTGGGAGAGGAAAACACCAATAGATGCAGGGAATGTGAAGAGGATGAACAGACTCCAATTCACCTATGGTGCCAATGTCCTTCCCTGGTGGGAACTCGCCTCAGATACCTGGGGAGACATACAGTAGAACCAGAAGACATAGCCACATACCCAATAACAACCCCGGTGAACTTTTTTTTAATTTTTTTTTTTTTTTTTTTTTTATGTGACACCTCACAAGAGTGTCCCTGCCTGTGCGGTGTACAGACAGGGGAACTATGTCACCACCCGGTTGGGCGGCGTTGTGAGGCGGAGTAAGGTAGGGGCTGTAGGAAGGGATTTGTTAATGCGGGCCTTGAAGAGGCTCGGATTATAGGAGGGAGGAAAAACAGATGCCGGTAGCTCGTTCCACATACGAGCCGACTTACACAAAAACGAGTCGTAAAAACGGCCCGTTCTCATGAAGCCAACGTCAACCGTGAACGGGTGTTCAGTTCGTGTCCGTCGAGTTTCGCGCACGTGCACCGGTGCATCAGGAATCAATGCTGCTAGCTCCTTGGAGCAGGCTCCATTGAAATACCTGTAGAACAGACACAGCATGCCTACATTGCGTCTATGCATCAGAGAAGGCAATCGGTCTGTTAGCAACGGATTGTCAATCAGACGGATCGCTCTCCTTTGCACAGACTCAAGCAGGTTTATCAAGTATTTTGGGGCACCAGCCCAAAGGTGGCTCCCAAATTCAATAGTTGGGCGGACTTGAGACTTGTACAGGGTCAGCAGCTGGTCACTGTTGAAGAATCTCCTAGCCCTGTACAAGACGCCCAACTTTTTGGAGGCCTGATTTACTCGGGCTTCTATGGATCCCCGATACTTGAGCTGGTCTGATATAGTAACTCCAAGCATTTCAATGGAGTCTTTATTGGGGAGAGTGCTCCCATCAAATTGCACCAGACAGTCATTGATCTCCCTCTTTGCCGAAATCAGACACGCTTGGGTTTTTGAGACGTTGAAACTGACCAAGTTGGCCTTACCCCAGGCACGAACCATCTCTAGGTGGTGGTCAATTTTTCGCTTCAAAACTTCCCGAGCTGTTCGGACATCATAGGTGGAAGGGGGCCTGTCAAAAAGATAACCCTCGTGAACGGTGCTGTCATCAGCGTAGCAGTGAATTGGTGCACATTCAACGAGATCGTTGATGTGCAATAAAAACAGCGTCGGAGACAGCACAGATCCTTGTGGCACCCCCGCATTGATTTGGTGCGGTGAGGAAGAAGAGCCGTCAACCACGGTTTGAATTGTTCTTCCCCTCAGAAAGTCCGCAATCCAACTATGCAGGGTTGGGTGGATCCCATACGATGGTAATTTCCCGATAAGCGCCCGGTGCCACACTCTGTCAAAGGCTTTGGAGATATCCAACCCAACGGTTTGGGTTTCACCAAAACGTTCCATGTACCGCCCCCAAATATGCGTTACATATCCGAGTAGATCGCCACACGATCGGTTTCGACGAAATCCATATTGCCGATCGCTTAGGATATTGTTATTCTCGAGATATGTGAGCAATTTGTTGTTAACCACCCTTTCTAATACCTTCGAGAGTATGGAAGTGATGGCTATGGGGCGGTAGTTAGAAGGGTCGGAACGGTCCCCCTTTTTTGGTATTGGGTGGACGATTGCCTTTTTCCAAAGATCTGGCACCTTTCCACCTTTGAGAGAGAGCCTAAATAATTTCGCGAGCACTGGAGTCATTTCTGCAGAACACCTCTTGAGGACCAAGGCAGGTATTCCGTCCGGCCCACTGGCTTTGTCGACTTTCAGCTCGTTCAAGACTCGGAGAACCTCTCTGTTCCGGATCTTCGGTTCCTCCATTTGAAAACCGCAGTGCGGAATGGAAGGGGGAGTCTCTCCGTTATCTTGAAGAGTTGAGTTTTCCGCGAAAATTTTGCCTAATAATTCAGCTTTCTCGCGGGCCGAGTTAGCCAGCCGACCATCAGGCTTGGTCAGAGGTGGGAAAGTGGTTCTGCAGAAATTTCTTCCGATCGAGCTAGCGAGTGACCAGAAAGCACGGCTACCAGTGGGGCAGTCAGCCAGCTTTTTCGCAATTCTCTGGTCGTGATCGCTCTTAGCTCTATTTAGAACTCTCTTACAATCCCTTGCCCGTTTTCGGTAATCCGAAAGGTTATTCATGGAGCTAATCTTCCGGAGTGCATTAAAAGCCGTATTTTTGAGTCTGACAGCTTCAGCACAGCGATGGTCAAACAACGGTTTTGTGCCCGCTCCAGAGGATTTGACGGAGAAGGGAATGTAGCAATCCATTGCTGATGTGATTACTTCTTCTACCTCGCGTGCACAAATTGATGGGTCCTCGGAGCTAAAGCATACAGTACTCCAAGGAAAGGCGCCGAAGAAAGACCGCATGCCGTCCCATTTTGCTGCCCTGTAGTGCCATACCTTCCTCTTTACATGTTTGTCGGGTTGACGGTTCATGGAGGATGGGACAGAGGTGGTAATCAGGCAGTGGTCAGAGGATCCTAAGGGCGCTGTCACCTCCACTCTGTACCCGAGTGGCTCACTAGTGAGAAACAAATCGAGTAGGTTGGCTCGATGTGATGGGATGTCTGGTATTCTGGTCGGAGATTCTACGAGTTGGCTTAGTCCATGGATAAGGGCAAAGGATTCCGCAGATCTACCGGCAGAGTTTGTTGGGCCCGAGAACTTCAGCCATTGTTCATTATGAACATTGAAGTCCCCCAGGATTACAAACTCGGCCGATGGGTAACGGGGCAAGAGAATATCTACAGTGTCACTCAAGTATTTAAACAACTCAACAGTGTCTGATTCGGCAAGGTTTGGTGAGCGATATAGGCACGCATAGATTCTCATCATACCGGTGAGATCCACACGTACCCATAACACTTCGTGTTTTGCGCTCTCGATATTTGCGAGACGAGCGCAGCTGATGTCAGCACGGCTGTAAAGGCAGACACCTCCTTTGGGCCTGAAAAGGCTTTCCAGATGATATCCTGGGCAGTTCAGATAGGAGTTATCTGGGGGCTCGGCAATCTGTGTTTCCGTAAGGAAGAGGAGATGGGGATTTTGTGAGAGAAGGTGGTGGTGGATGGGAGTTAGGTTGGTGTGCAGACCGCGAATGTTAGCGAAATTCACCTTCATCCTCGGTCCACACTGAGGACTCCTACTGTTCGCTGTCGCTGAGTTTATATTAATTTGTTGTGAGTTCATAGTTTTTAAGTTTGTTTTATTTGTTTGTGGGATTTAGGATGGGTTGGGAAGGATTAGGTTAAAAAGGTTGGGTGGGGAGTTGGAGAGTGGAGCAACTGGATACACCAAATGTAAGGTATGTTCTTCTGACTGCGGTTCTAGGCAACGGGCAGGAGAGTCCGGCTGTGGAGGTCGCCCAGTGCGCCCCAAACGCTAGATGCTGGGTCCTCACCGGTCACGAACCGGCACAACATCAGCGGCAGGGTTTTTTCGCTGGCTGATGGGGCAGCCCACCCTTGGTCGTGAGCCCAAGGGTCGGGCCCCTGTACTATCCAGCGGCCCGGACAGCGATAACCGGTTTACTGGATCTCCCTCAACCGGCCTCTCCCAGCCCGGCCCGCCCCGCAGTGAGTAGGCCGACCCATTCATCAGTGTGATCCAGAACGCACAACCCTCCATGAGCCCGGGCACCCCTGCTAAGTCACCAAACGTAGCGAACTACTTCAGGTGACCTGTGGCAGAGGTGTTGGTAACCCAGAGTATGGTTCCCGGGGCGGCGGTACCCATTGACCACCTCCCAAATTAGAAAATTTTATTAAAGGGACTGGGTTGTTTTTAAAGGATTCAGGTAAAGTGGGAGATAACACAATGGGCCTATGGCCTAAGTGCTCACGGGAACTACGTAAACCGTCTCCGACCTAGGGTAGACCGTCAATTTGAACAAATACGTCAGCGAGCCGTCACAAGAAGGGGAGTATCTGAGTGCAATCTAACTACAAATAAACTCCGTGGTGAAACTCCCCATACAAACGTGAATTCTCATAAAGGAGCCCGTAATGAAAGACGTATCATGGTGGGCACAGAATGGGTCATTATGCCAATACACTTCTCCGATGCCTCTCATTTCCTCTCGACCGAGGCAGCAGGTCATGGCTGGGGCTCTCAGGGGGACAATACTCCGATTACAGGGGATTGGACCAGGGAACCACAGGGTTGGCACAGCAATCTTAAAGAAATGTTTCCGATACTAAATGCCTTAAAATACCGGAACAAAGGATTGACAACTTCTGCGGTTCTGATAGAATCAGACAACAGAACATTTCTCGGTTATTTGAGGAATGAAGAAAGGACGAAATCTCCTTCATTTGACCTTTCAGATTTGTCTCAGACAAATACAATAAACCCTGCAAGTTCACTATTTATCAGATCGGGAAAATGGCCTTGCGAACCACCTGTTCCGAGGATCTTGACTTCCAGAGGGGCACCTTCTGCCTCCCGCAACAGAACAGATATTTCACAAATGGGGTAGAAACACTTTTGACATGTTCGCCTCTTTGACAGCTCATGTAGTGGAGCAATATGTAACCATAGACAGGAAAGACAAAGCGGTGGTATTTCAGAATGTTTTCAGCAGACCTTGACACTTTCCTCTGGTATAGGTGTTTCCGCATCCTTATCAAATTCCCCGAGTCCTTGCTCTTCTGAACAACTCAAGAGGGATTTACCTACGCGTAGACGAAAGTAATTTACTACCAGACCTAAAATAGAAAGCCTTCAACCTACCTCAGCAGATCAAATATAAACCAGAGATACTGATAGATACCACCACAAGCTCTCACCCACCGCAAATACTTCAACTGGAGCTGCAAGTGTGGAAAATTTGGGCTGGGATGATGCATTGTAAGGATGGTTCGATAGAAAATGAGAGATTTTAAGGACCAGCTGGCGAACTTCAACGCTATCTTCTTATAAGGCGTGGAGTAGATGACGTAAATGGTTTTCTTCCAACCATGTTAATTACAGAGATCCAATGGGAACTCAGTTGGCAAAGTTCCTTGCACATAGCTTTGCATAAATCAGCTATTTTAAATAATGCAAATAGACGTAACCATCTTGTGGTGAAGCAAATTATGAAGGGTATAATAAACAACTCGATTAAAATGCAACGGGATATAACATGGGACCCGAGACAGATATGTTATTGGATCCAGACTAACAATCCGGAAATTATAACCTTGTTCGAAGCATCTAGAAGGTGTGCAGTCATACTCCTGTTAGCCTCAGGATATAGAGCAGGGGTGGCCAATCTTTTGACCTGTTAGGTCTACTTGCGTTAAAAATTATTTCTTGCCGTCGACTGCAAGGTAGAGTTTAAAAGTGACAAAATAAAACTATTTTGTGATAAATTTGTAAGAATTTATTAATGCAATGTAACATATAAAAAATTTCATTCAGCTTTACGTTTTAAGGTGGATGTTTGACACTGCATATTCTCCATAAGCTTATCATATTGGGGAGTGTACGAAGTAACTGTGATTCGCAAACACGAAGTTAAGTGGGCATCTGTTATGCGGGAACGATGTTTGGTTTTTATTGCATTCATCGTTGAAAATGTTGATTCGCAAAGATAGGTAGACGTCAAATACAAAGCTACCTTTCTTAGGCATGGAAACTATTCTTTGCAAATCAGCTTTCAAAAATATGTCGCTTCTTATTTTAATTATTTCTTCTTCGACCACAACAGATTCAGTATCGGTTAAGTTACCGATTTTAACGGTTAAACTGTCAATATCAATATTTTCATTAAATGGGAATACCATGAAACTTAGTACTTCTTCGATCTGTAGATATCTTCACCTCTGGTTTGCCCTTTCAATGGAATCATCGTTAGTAACTCTTCTTTTACCGTCATGTCTTCAAAAACTAGACGCACAATTCAGCAATGTCGGTTACATCGGTGGATTCATCAAACTGTAGTGACAAGAAACTATACTTCTACAAGTTTTGTTCCAAATTTTCACTTAAGGCTTCACTGCGTCGCATTACTGTGTTTTGTGACAATGAAATGTCATTTATTGCTGAAATAATTTCTTTCTTATTTTTAAATTCATTAAAAAGCGCTTCTCCAGCTCTCTGCATGGCTTCCTTAATCATTTCTCCATCTTCGAAAGGTTCCTTACGTTTCCAGTGTTACAGCTTTTGATTTCAAGTCTGGTTTCGTAAAAAAAGATTGTTGTGTACTTAACTTGCTTTTTAATTCGCATACTTTTATCTTTCGGTTTTCACTGCAAAATGGAAAATCCGTAGCGTATTTGGAATGTGTAGTTTTAAAATGCCTTTCAACATTTGCTCTTTTCGGTAACGCTACACTTGAGTTGCAAATTAGACACACATATTTGTTCTCGACCATAACAAAAAAAAATTCCCCTTCCCACTAACTGTGATAATGGCAAGTATTACTTTTTTTAGCACTCGAACTAGATGGCCCACTCATTCTGATTTATAATAGTGAATAGTCAATAAAAAACAAAGTCACAATTTCAGTCCAAGTCCCTACGTTATTTTTATTATCGCCACATAACAAGTTAAATGTGCACTCAAGTCGACACTAGTAGGTACTGGCTAGGCTAGCTACCCACGAGAAAACAATGCAAAATGAAAATAAAAGAGACAGCGATATACTTTACCTACGTGCGGAGCGAGGCGAGCCCATGCCTAGCCACATTTAGTCGACTGACTAACGCAACGACACTGCCATTGCGTTGTTACGATGCGACCGAAGTGTGTGAGTAGGTACCTTATTCAGTCCTTCGCGCGAATACATCTCAAGATAATGTTATTTTGTCATATTTTCTTATTCACTTTATTTTGTATGGCGAAGGACACGCAAAAGTCACACATACAACATGATTTTCATGCCCTGTCAAATCTGCAAGTGTTGTCAAATAATATAAATAATGATTCAAAATGGAAAAATTGGTGGCAAGACTACGAAATATACCTGGTGGCGTCAGGTTTGGAAGAAGCTACCGAAAAAAGAAAAATTGCAATTCTGCTTCATTCAATTGGCTCCAAAGGTATGGAAATTTTCAAATCATTTAACATGAATAAGGAATCAAGCACGCTACAACAAGTCAAGAAAAAGTTTGATGAATATTTTGCGCCTCACAAAAACTTAACAATGATAAGAAATTCATTTTTTACACGAAAACAAAATAATTCAGAAGACATCAATAATTTTCTATTGGACTTGGAAAATTTAAGTTTGGATTGTGAATTTGGAAATTTAAGAGAATCTCTGGTAAGAGACATATTTATTGCAAATATGTGTGCAAATTTAAATCATATCCGTCAACGCTTATTACAAGATTCTACATTGTCATTGCAAAAAACGATTTAAATTGCAAAAACCATCTTAATGCCAGAAAGCAATGCAGAGAAAATTAACCAACAAACACACACAGAAAATATTCTTCAAATCAGTCATAATAAAAATACTTCAAGACAGTTGAGAGCATCATGTCAGTCAAGTCTAAGAGGGTCACCATCATCATCATCATCACAGCCAAGGTCAAGCGGTCATATCAATCCATGTGGAAGATGTGGTCAGCATCATCGCTACAAGTGCCCAGCAGTCAATGTCAAATGCAGGTCGTGTAATTCTTTTGGTCATTTTGCTAAATATTGTTTTAAAAATAATTGTCACAATAAAGTCAGAAATTTAAACTTAGAGTCATCAAAACCCAATGTTGACAGTGCTAATTGCACTGAGGGTCATTTTATTGCAACAATCAGAAATATTAATAATAACAATTATTCAAGTCAAGCATGGCACATAGATATAATAATTAATAATAAAATATTAGACTGTATCTTGGATACAGGAGCTTAATATAAATGTAATGTCATTGTCAAACTTTAAAAAGTTAAATTTATTTTATTTTATTTTTACAATTTTACAAAAAGTTTTTACAAAAGTGTCAGGATTTGGAGGTAATAAAATACCTGTGGTCATTGTGATCTTGTATGTCAAATCAATGGAAAGTAATAAGTAATATAATATTTTTTGTGACAAATATAGAATGTCAATCAGTCTTAGGTCTTCCAACTATTCAGAAACTTGGAATTATAAAAAGAATATTTAATGTTCAATATGATCATAACACCTTATTTACTGAATATAATGACATTTTTCAAGGTCTCGGATGTTTACCACCTGTCGTTCATCTCAAACTTCGTCAAGATGCCGTTCCGTGCATTGATCCTCCGAGGAAAGTCCCATTTGCCTTACAAAACAGACTTCGTGAGGAATTAGATCGCATTGACAAGATGAAGGTCATTGAAAAGGTTACTAAACCTACTTCTTGGGTAAATTCTGTTGTCATAACTGTCAAGGAGTCAGGTAAATTAAGAATTTGTCTTGATCCTAAAAGTGAGAGAATATTTTCCGTTAAAAAACATTGATGAAATTAGATCAAAACTTATAGGTGCTGCATATTTTTCGCATCTAGATGCTTATTCTGGATTTTGGTCATTAAAATTAGATGAAGAAAGTAGTGATTTATGTACTTTTCAAACTCCATTTGGAAGGTACAGGTATTTAAGACTACCGTTTGGAATAAACGCAGCAACGGAATTTTTTTATAGGATTATGGTAGATTTGTTTGGAGATCTGGAAGGTATATTAATTTTTGTCGATGATTTTTTAATTTATGGAGAAACTGAAGAAATTCATAATTTTAGGTTAAGAAAAGTCTTGGAAAGGGCTAGTGAAGTCAACTTAAAATTAAATAAGTCAAAATGTAAATTTTTAGTCAAGGAAGTATGTTTCCTAGGTTATATTTTTAGTAAGGAAGGAGTAAAAGTTGACAAAGAGAAAGTCAAAGATATTTTAGAGTTGCCGTCTCCTAAAAATGTCAAAGATTTACAAAGATTTTTGGGAATGGTAAATTATTTGGGTCCATTCATTGAAAACTTGTCAAAAAAGTCACAATATTTGAGAAATTTATTAAAAAATATTGTTATATGGTCATGGGATGAAAATTGTGAAAAACATTTTAAAATTTTGAAAGAAGCTATTTCAAATGCAACAGTTTAAGTCATTATGATCCAAAAATACCACTAACTTTATCAGTCGATGCATCAAAATCAGTTATAGGTGCAGTTATTATGCAAAATAACTGTCCAATTGCATATAGTTCAAAAACAATGACACAGTCGCAGGAAAATTATGCTCAAATTGAAAAAGAATTATTTGCCATACAATTTGGTTGTAATAAGTTTCTTTTATTCATTAATGATATAGGCAAGACCATTAACCGCTCAAAATATCTCCTCTTTGCTGACGATATCAAACTTTTTAGAGCTATCAAAAGTTGTATCGATTCCATTCTTCTGCAGAATGATCTCGATTCTCTTGTCAAATGGTCGGAATTAAATAAATTACCCTTCAGCATCCAGAAATGCAGTGAAGTTACATTTACAAGATCCAAAGATACATTTCTATTCCCATATCACATTAATAAAAATATATTAACACGCAAAAACGAGATTCGTGACCTTGGGGTGATCTTCGAAGCAAATCTCTCTTTCAAATCCCACATATCTGACATTGTCTCCCGCGCCAACAAAATGCTTGGATTTGTTCTTCGTAATGCGGGATCATTTACTAATGAAATTGCAATACGGAGAACATATGAAGCACTTGTCCGCAGCATCCTGGAATACAGCTCCATTATTTGGGCCCCTTCTGAACAAAACCATATCTTAGAAATAGAAAAAGTACAAAAAAGGTTTATGCGTTACCTGTATATGAGGGAATATACATACTATCCATTCATGTATCCATCCTTGTTCTTAACAGGAATGCTCGATTTCAATACATTAGAAGCCCGCAGAAAAATATTTTTAGGCAAACACTTTTTTAAGTTAATCTCTGGTACAATACACAATCCGCCTATGTTGAAAGAGGTTAATTTTTATGTCCCTAACAATTATACTAGAGGGAGATCCCATGCACTCTTATATGCTCCGAAAGCGAGGACTTCTGCTTATCAGAACGCGCCAATAAACAGAGCGACTCAACTGCTTAACAATTCTGCATTAGCCATCGACATTTTTAATGTCACCTACAGACAATTCAGTAACTATCTTATAACACATGTCACAAAATAGTAAAACTGCCTCTGTAAACCTATTAATTTGTAATCTTCTCCGTGATATATTGGTGTATAACCGTTTTATGGAGAACATGAAAAAATAAATAAATAAAAAAAAATTTCAATATCAAAATGTTTTCATTATTTTCGAAGATATAGTGATTTAAAACAAATTAAAATAATTCACCTTTAGTTTCGCCCGTCGCCAGCGGTCCGCCGGCGCAAAAGATACCCGCCTGAAGTGTGAGGAGGAATTCTGCAACATTACCAAAATTTGTATCCATTGATCTGAAAACAATACTTTCTGTTCGTGGAATTATTACCCTTGGCACACTACAGAGATAGGTTGCGGGACCTTGGCATTTCAAAACCTTTGCATAATTTTTTTCAGATCCCTGGCCTTATTTTATCAAAAAATAATATTGATTTGGTAAATATTTTTGACGATAGAGGTATCATGTAAGACAACCTTTTATAACTATGTAATACAATACGTAAATCCATAAAAATACAAAGTCGCCTACTGTATACAGCTTCTCAAAGATGAGAAATCCGAATTTCTTATTACCTGTCAGAGATTTAAGACATATATACTATGTTAATCATTGTGAAGCAAAATTTCTGTATGCTCTGACTTCTAATCTGTGGATATTAACCTTTCCCTTACTGTGTTAAAAAAATCCACGCGTTCCGGTGCTGTGTAGTCAATACACATCTCAAAATAATTAATTTAATATCAGAAAAATATGAATATTCATAGTTAATCGCTTATGTTTATTATGTTTTATATCATAAGTGATAATAATTGTAATTTAATTGCTGAAAACATGAAAAAACTATCGGCAGATGCAAAACAAATGTGAGAGGAGTCCTAATCCTGAATCTAACGACGGACTGCGACCGACTGGCTACAGGTGCTGGATGGATGGGCCATGGGCGCTGGACTCACACACACAGCTATGCGGTCGTAGGTATCGATGGTCGAAATACAACTGCGGACGTGTTGATTTCTCATGTTCCCGCATAGCGAACTAAAGCGGGACATCAATAGCGTGTCATTTCCTCGCACACTCTTCGCGTTGCAGTGTCACATGGTTGATTGTATTTATTTATTTATTTATTAACGGACATCGTCCAAATTACAAAATAATAACACGAATACAGGAGTAGACAAAGGTACATGAAAGCAAAGACATAAGGCAGATATAATATAAGAAAATAAAGTGACAAGTCGAATCAAGTCAAGACTACGCCGTGGGTCAGGACCAGGGGACACTTATAATATTCCGTCACTTGTTTAGCGACCGGCAAAAATCATTCAGACTTATCCCAAAAAAGTCAAGGTTTTGACTTGAGTTGACCAGTCTACACATTCTGGACAATGGTGAATAATATCCAAAATTTGTCCAATGATGGTTGAGGAAGAGCAGTTCATTATTTCTGAGTCTGTGTGAGGGGATATTGAAGGGAATGAGTTGCAGTAGAGTAGGTGAATCAATAATACCATTAATAATTTTGAAGAAGCAAATAAGGTCATTTCTTTCTCGACGGACTTCCAAAAGAGAGAGGTTTAGAGATAGTTCAATTTCATCATATGAGTATTTGCCTTTTTCTAATCCTAGCCTCCTAGCAATCCCTCTTAAGAACCGATGTTGAACAGATTCAATGCGTCGAATGTGGACAGCATAAAAAGGAGACCAGATAACACAAGCATATTCAAGATGGGGGCGAACCAAGGAGAAGTAAAGAGTTCTAAGGGTATTTACGTTTTTGAAGTCCGAAGTGATTCTAGTGATGAATCCAAGTAGTTTGAGGGATTTATTAACGATTGCAGTTATGTGATCCCGAAAAGAAAGCTTGCTATCAAGAGAGGCACCAAGGTCTTTAATAGATGTAACAGTTGTTAAGCAAATATTATTGAGTTTGTATTCGAAGACAATCGGTTTTTTTGATCTATAGAAGGACATAATTTTGCATTTATCGACATTTAGTTTCAAACAATTAATTTTACACCAATCATAGAAAGAGTCGATATCCGATTGGAAAAGAAGGCAGTCATCGTGATTTTTTATTATTTTTAGAATCTTATTGTCGTCCGCAAAAAGCCAAAAGCGTGTATGAGAGAAAATACTAATAATGCCGTTTATAAATAAGTTAAATAGAAGCGGCGCTAGATGTGCTACTTGAGGTACGCCGGACGTTACTTCAATAATATTAGACACAAATTGTTTAATTTAACTCTTTGTTTTCTATTGCTTAAATAAGAATTAAAGAAGGATAGCAAGGGGTTTCTAATACCGATAGCATATAGTTTGGCCATAAGGATTGAGTGGTTTACTTTGTCGAAAGCTTTAGAGAAGTCGGTATATAGAACATCTATTTGTGGGTTATCTTCTAGGCCAGTGATACTCAACCTTTTTCTTCTGCGGGCCACATTCATGTTTGTAAAGCTACGCGGGCCGCTACTGGTCAGTGTTGCCAAAACGGTGTGAACTTGATTCCCCATTTTATTATTCGAAATCCATGGGGGAGGGGGGGTTGTTAGAGAATTTCTGTAAAATAATAATTCCCCACGATAAAAGTTCAAAATGAGTGCTCCCCACAAAATATTTGAAATCCATGGGGGGAGGGGTTGTTACAGAACTTCGCTGAAAAAAAATTCCGCACAGCCAAAAACATCATGTGTAATTCCCCACAACAATTTTTCGAGATCCATTGGGGGGGGGGGGGTAGCTACGGAATTCCATTGTCGAAAATTTCTGGCCGCAAAAACACTGCAGTAACACTGATAACCATTTAGCTTTCTAACTGTCAAAAATTTATGTATTGCCACGAGCAAAATTATTTGCGCGCATATTTGTCTGTCAAATATTTGTTTTTTAGAGATCTAGCGTGTGCAGTAATATTATATAGATAGTATATTATACTTATACTATCCTCTTCGGGTTTCAATGTCTGTACATCAAAGTCGCAATTAATCTCAAATTAACGTGATATAGAATGCCAGATTTTGTAAATGTTCCTGATATTAAATGTATTGAGGGCCGCACAAAATAGCTCGGCGGGCCGCAGGTTGAGTATGACTGTTCTAGGCCATTGACGATGGAATTGGTAAAGGATAGTAAGTTAGTAGTACATAGTAGATTTAGCAGATCTAAATCCATGCTGTTCCTCGATCAGTACGTTTTTAAAGATAGGTGTGATTTTCTTCATGATTATTGACTCAAATATTTTAGGAATATGGGATAATATCGATATGGGTCTATAGTTTTCTACGTTCGACTTATTGCCTGATTTGAAAATAGGTCTGATATAAGAAACTTTCCAGGAGTCCGGAAAAGTGGCTGATGATATTGACAAGTTATATAACAAACAAATTGGCTTAGATATAGTAAATTTACATTCCTTCAGTAATATTTCTGGAATATCATCAGGACCAGTGCTTGTTTTGCTGGGGAGATTTTTTAAGGAGTTAAAGACATCTATAAGTGTGATTTGGCAATTATTGAAATCAATAGTATTAGTATAGTTGAGTGGAGGGATAGTGCACGAGGCATCAGAGTAGACGGAGGAGAAGTGTTCAGTGAAAAGGTTAGCAATGTCGAGACCGTTGGTAGCATGTTTTTCATTAAAGAACATACTTGGAGGGAGATCATTATCATCAGTAGGTACGTTTTTGTTTAACAAATTTCCAGAATTGTTTAGGGTTAAGATTTAATTGTGTCTCAGTGAGTTCGATGTAGGATTTGTAGCACCTAACAGATTCGATTTTGGATAGTTCTCTTAGCTGAGAAAATTTTTGATAATACACTAAGGACGGGTTGTTTCGGAGAATTTGAATAATTCATCAAATTTCAACGTTCATTTTCGGGTTCTGTGAAAGACTTATTCAAGTTCTGTTTTTATATCATTGTAGGCTAGTTGCTTGACAAAACTGAAATAAAAACAAAATTTGAAAAAATCTTTCACAGAACTTGAAAATGAACGTTGAAATTTGATGAATTGTTCAGATTCTCCGAAACAACCCGTCCTAAGTTGTTCGTACATTTGAATAATTTGTGTATTTTCTTTTTCTTGATCATCAACTTCTTTAGTTTCATGCTGAACCAAATCGGAAACCTAGGCTGGGAATAAGTTCCCTTAGGTACAAATAAGTCTATGGCATGAGTTATACATTCGTTGAATTTAAATGTAGCATCGTTAATATTGATGTTCGATTCAAGAAATGTCCAGTCAGTTTGGGCGAGATATCTGTTCATGCTAGTATAGTCACCTTCGTTAAATTTGTAGTGGTATGTAACCGTTGATTTTAAGGTAAAATTTTTGAAAGGATTAGTGAAGTTGATATCGAGTGGTGGGTGATATTTATCTATTGGTAGTAATGATTCCGAAGCTTCACTTACACAAACGCTAGGCGTGTTAAAGATGAGGTAAAAACAGTAACCTTGACAGTTATGGATCGAGTTTAGTTGGAACATGTTCAAGTAGGCAAATAGATTCATTATTATGGAAGCTTGAAGAGAAATATTACTAGGAGTTTTCACTATGATTGTCATTAAGCCATATCATATTCATGTATTGGTGTATTTGTTCCTGATTTTTAACAAAAGATTTTTAATTGAATTTGAAAACTATGTAAAATATTATTTTATAATTCAGTGCATAAATGTATAACAGAGGAATACCTAAAATCTGAACCCAGAATTTATTATATTTATAGAGTTTTTAAAGTTATTAGAAGCAATGTGTAGTAAATACACACAACAGATAAGGAAAGTTTAAAAAAATATATCCCCCCACCTCCCCAAAAAATATCACTAGGCCAAAGGACATAGCAATAAGTCCTGTTGATTCTTACCGTTAGGAAAGTCAGATTCACAGATAACATACTGGTAATATAACTTTATTATCAATTAATATTTGCATTAGATATAAAATCAAACAATACAAATAAGATATAATATGATTTATTTACTGAAAATATTTCAAGAAAATACTTTTCATAATCAGACCTGCTAAGGGTTTCCTTTTTACTAATGATCTATCAACATTTTTTTTATTTCATGTGACATAATTAAAATGTAAATCAAATTCAAAAGCATGCTTGCACCACAAAGTGAAAGAATTTTTATACAAATATTGCATTTACAATATTACGCATTTTTATTAAAATTAAAACTAAGAATTAAAAAACAAATACCAACACTATCAGCCTGATAGTCCCATTTGTAAAATGAATGGTTAGGTCCGCGAGTTTATTGTTATAGGTACCACTAATCCAATATATAAAACTATTTATATCATTAACATGCTTATAAAAAATAATTTTAATAAATTGTAAATACCTGAAATTATAATCTTTAAAATCTTATCAATAATTGCTACATGCTACAGAAAAAAATTTAAAAAGTATAAACATTTAGACATTTCATCGTTTTTCAACAGATGTCTCTCATTTCTCTACAATACATTAATTATAAACATGTTTAAAAAGTCCCGTGAATGTTTATTTTACACAAATTCTGTTATAAATTGTATATAAATTTATTTGTTATTGAATTCACTGTTTATTTAAAGTTATAACAAAGTCCTAAAATTAAAAATAAGTATTATTTTTCAATGCAGTTTCTAAATTCACGTTAAATAAGAGGTGTAATATCATAACATATGTATTTTTTTATTATTAATTTAGTATGAGCAATTCATAACATAGAAATAGATACAATTTTTATTATTATTCTAGGATAATTTTTAGTTGGATAAATTGTGATTGAAAAATTATTTTGTCAAGTGAAAAACGAACAAGCGATTTTCGCCGGTTTTCTTAAGTGCATGAAATTTTAAAAAAAACTTAAATAGTGATGGGTAATGTTATCATAAATTTATTTATTTAATTATTAATACCCCAAACTAGGCAAATGCCCGTATTATGGTGGTAACATAAATAAGAAAATATAAAAACAATAATAAATGTAGAATAATGTTCTCAGTTTACCCGCGTAAAGTAGTCCTTAAAAGGACTTTTTAATTTATGACGTTTCGGACAGATCTCACTGTCCATCTTCAGAGGCCTTATGTCCTGAATTTCGTCTCAAACTGAACGCTTTCGCGTGTCTGTTCGGTCCAGAAGTCAAGATACAAGAAGATACTAGGATGAAGTATGCGTGTTGATAGTGATTTGACGGTAGAGGGGGTGGGGGCGGGGTTGGCAATATCAAGCAGTATGCGTGTAGCGACCTGATTGGGTTGCTTTGAACTTGTTGGAAGTGTTTCTGAGAATTTTGGAAATGCCGGTTTTGGGTTATTTTGGTCAATTATAACTTTCCAGGTGTTGGGAATTCTAATTGAGTCATTTCTGGTATTCATATTATTTTTATGTTTATGAATTTCAATTGCTTCGCGGTAAATTCTTTTTGGCTCATTGTATATGCTAGCTATTGTTGTGGTACTATTAAAGTCCATTTTATGACCTTCATTAAGGACATGTTGCACTATGGATGAAGTTAAGCGTTTATTAGTGACATCCACCTTGTGTTCTGCAATTCTACATGATATTTTTCTGTTACACCGTAACGCTAATAAATGACAGTGAAATCTATGTAAAATAAATTAAAAAAAAAAACAAATTAAACAAATATTTAAAAAAAATTATAAATGTATATTCATATACCTACATATTTTATATCTACCATGTCAACGCAGTGCATTTGTATTTATTTATGTTTACGCACTCCGACGTATAATTTACAAATATGTATGTAACTACTTATTAGGAAGAAAGCTACAACCGAGAATTCAACAACAATAATTGTTATTTCATCGGAACCATGCTGTAGTTTTCGTCAGCCGCGCGGATGTACGGCTTGCAGTGGAATGAATTGGGTATTTCTGTCTCGTTCTAAAAAAACGTCCGATCGCGAGCCCGTCTTTTGAATTCTCGTCCGCTGGTTAAGACGCCTTAAGTGTCTTTCTTCAGTCAGACAATGATTAAAATTCAGGAAGCTTTCCGGTTCCGTTCTGCCACCTTCTATCAGCCAGACGGTAATTTTTTTTTTATTGAGGTCTATTTTATCCGTACTGCGTTGCTGCTTAACCCATTATACGATCTTAGTCTTGTCGAGTAACTGTGATCTACAAGATTATGAAGATTGGGGTTGTTCGTATAGCACATTATAAGTGCATGAATATATCTTTTTAAACCTTGTGTTTAGTTATATTGAACTTTAAATACATGTTCGCAAAATTTCCTGACATAAGTAACATTCTAAACCATTTTGATAACAATCAGTTGAATTTCATGCGTTTGTGAATTTAATGATTTATTTATTTTTTTATAAAACCTATAAACTTAAATTACGAAATGTGGGTAATTTAATTGGCTTTAAAAGACAGTGAACAGTTTATCTGTTTTCTTTCAGTATGATTTTTTTGTAATGAGCGCGGGTGAATTCAAAACCTAATGTACGAAAATCTCCAGAGCTCAACGCATTTTATCGTAAATACCTTATATTGTAGATCACAAAAGCTGTGTTAAAATATACACATTCGGTAGAAAAATATCAACAAATAATATTTAAAAAAAAAAAACAAAAAAATAAAAAACAAAAAAAAAAATAAATAAATAAAACAAACATAATATTATTTGGATAGTAAAATCATAATATTATTTGCGTAAAATCATAATATTATTTGGATAATAAAATCATAATATTATTTGAAAACAATAAAATCCCTGAATTTTGACACTTGATTCATTTTTGTAGGGTTAATTCAAGCATCATGTGCTAAAGTTAGCAGTGATTTTTTGCTGGTAAAGGCTTCCTTCCTATGATTATCAAATGATTATATGAGAACCGCACAAGAGTTCCAACTGCCCGGCACTAGTGGCACTATGGCATCTCCAATTTAGGAAATGTTGTGAGGCAAAAGAAAAGGATGACAAGATAATGAAATTAAGTGGTTCTTCCCAGTCTCAGCACATTGAGGATGACCTCGTCCACGGTTTGTGTCTCGAAGAGGAGTTTCATGGCGCTGTCGTCAATGACCACGGTCAAGAGAAGCTTGGCGTTCTCCCGGAGCCTCTGGGGGCGGTCTTTAATCTCAGCGGCGGCCGGGATATGACCACATTTGGTTATCAAACCCTCCAGAATCTAAACAAACATATAATGAAATACAACTTGCCGAATGACTTACATAAATAATAGAAAGAAAGGGAGATATGGCATGGAAGTTTGCCGACTGTTACCGAGGTATGACAAAACTGCATAGACTATCTAAGCGACAGAGCCAATGAAAGTTTTACTTTGGCTTGTAGGTAGAAACAAAGACAGGGTGCCGCTGTGTGTGGATGGAATTTGTAGAAGTATGGGTAAACGATTTTGGCGACACTTTGGTGCCCGCGCTTACATCTCCCTCGTTTCTTTTTCCATGATGACATGCTAAGAAAATGTTTGTATTACTGGTAATTACATAGTAATACTGCGTGATGTTTTAAATTAAGTGAGTAAGAGAAATATACATATCCCCTTAATAATAAACATATTTTTATAAAAATTTTACACAACTGATAAACAACCATTTACCATACATTAATGGTGGTTTATCAGTTGTGTAAAATTTAAAACACATTTATTAGTAAGGTCCATATTGTGTAAATGTTTACTTACTTCATCAACTGTTTGGTTGGACCAGTTGAATGTTTCAAAGTTTTCTTTGTCGATCAGCAGGTCCAATAACTCCTGGACACTGGATGCCAAATACTCTTCTGATAGGGGAATATCAACTATTTCCACCTGGAAACAATTATATTGGCTTATTTATAAACAATTTTCAATATTAACAAGACGTACAATCATCATGACGACCAGAGAGTTGGATCTGACATATCGGTCAATCGGAATCAATCGGAATCAACGCAATCAAGCAACGGTCAATGATCACATTCATGGAAAAAGAAATGTGTCTCTGGCCTAACACAATTCTATTACAGTATGCATAAAATGAGTGCAAGGACATTGTGTGCATTAAGTTTAGAAGTGAGACAGATGTTGTTGGTATATCAGTTGATTTTAAGCTAGGCTTGGTTGGAATGATGAGCTTAGCGAGGCTTGACATAATCCGTGTACAGGTCGTAAGTCTAGATATCACCAATATTACACGTATTGTATATGATTTTAATAGAGGAACGTGTTTCATTTGTCTTTGTAAAACTAAACTACTGCCTATGTGAGTGGTATATCTATGCTTCTAGTCGATCGTGAATTGAGCGGGTTATTTTTTAGTCAGCGCCCAGGTCTCGCGACCTACTATCCCAACTTTAATCTCGCGGCCACTCTTACTATCTACTCTCACGATCCAGTTGCCGGAGTGGCGAGGCGAACGCGCATAGGTTGCAAACACCCGGGTCTCACGACCCACTCTCATGACCTACTTTCACGACCCGGTTGCCAGGCGCCAGAGCGGCGAGGCGAGTGCACATAAATAGCACCCGGGTCTCAAGACCTACTTTTGCGACATACTCTCGTGATCTATTCTTGCGACCCAGATGCCTGGTGCCGGTGTAGCAAGGCGATCGACGTTTTTAAATCGTAATACAACAATTAAAATAAGTTCATTCTTACTTTAAAATAACATTGCAAAAAATCTATGTACTTAAGTGTTTAAGGAAATGTTTATATTATTTTAACAATTGAAATAATTTAACTATAAAATAAATTAAGACTGAAAATTTTATTTTTGAATAGTGGAAATGTTTGCAGCTTTCTGTTATTGTATTTTTTGTTGATTTTGCAATGAATTTGGAATTTCTAATATTAGTTTACTATGATATGTTTAGCAACAATCAATTTAAAATTATTTGTTATTTGCTCGAGAATGTAGGTAAATTTAAAATGTTTTACTTTTGAAAAAACAAACATAATATTAAATTGATGTGTCCTCTATACCTAGCTACTGCTTCATGGTGTTTTATTTTGGTGTCTGCCGTCTGCACCATTACTTTCCAGGTATTGTGGAATTTAAAATAAGTCGCTAGGAGTCTAGGGCAGTTGTTATTAGTGTAATTACTCTCTTAAAATTAATATATTTATTTACTTGGGGAAAAACGTTAATAATAATAGTGGTGTTTCTCATTAACCGTTCCATTGTATTCTTTTATATTTATAACTACTATATTCATGTCTTCTCTTCTGATACTTTGTAATATTTGATTCATTAATTCTTTTGAATCTTCTTGTATTATGTATGCGCATTGTTTTTCCGTAATATGATGAAGATGTTCACACTAATATGCGAACACTGCAAACAAAGTATAAATATAACTTTCATAGAAAATCATGTAACCTAACAGTAAAAATGATGAAACACTAAAATTAAACAAAAATCATGCAAACAATATTTATATTGAACATAGCAATCATAATAATCCATGTGCACGTAACTCCGGCAACTTAAAACTGAAACGGCAGTGACAATTCATTTCAGTTTCAGATTAACCATCTCTATTTGTGCATTACGATAATGAGAATTGAGACGCCCGGTCTACAGAATTTCACATTTGTAACAACACATACAGTACCCACTAACTACCTAAGTCAAACAAAAGTGAAAGAGCTGGTTTTCACGACCTGCTCACGACGCTGGTGGGTCACGAGAGACCCGAGTTGTGTAAAACGATCAATTGACCCATCTCTACTTCTACTGTCATCGCGAGCTTTCAAAATGTCAACGACAGCAGTTTATTTGGGGTTGATTTTTGATTAAGTTCCCCACCTCAGGATACTAATTTTAAATATTATTTGTTTTGCTGGAGTCAGTCACTCTTCTTGAAATTACGACTAACTAATCATTGAAAACAAACTGTCCTGACATTGAAACTTTTAAAATTCCTTACCAGACTATTTTGGAGTGATTATCAATTAATAACATCGACATTCCTCATCCCTCGATGAATAAAATAGTCAATTATTGAAGACAATATTAGCGATTCCTAAACGAATATTTCATACAGAAAAATCAGAAAAAGATACGGTTACATCTAGGACTCGAACCCGGGACCCTTACCTTGCCGGGAAACTGCTCTACCAACTGAGCTAATGGGACCTATCTCCTTAGGTCATATTTAACCGTATCATACATCGAATACGAACTACCGACATTGCCTTCATTTTTCTTCCCGCACATTTTTACTGTCTGCTATCTTTATGTATGATTCCTCTGCTGTCTACTAAGTCCTCCATCACGACACAAGCAAAACTTCTACTCAGTGTGACGATACAGAAGTTTTTAAATATTGTTGGGTTATTCATAACCTGGGAATGTTTGTCTTTCTTAACCTTTAATTGCTGATGTGGGCGTCTGTTAGACGGCACACATACATTTAATCCTATATTTCCCTCTCCTTCTGTCCTACCATTCCATCCATCCAAGTCAAGGCTGCCCAACCCCAGGCCCGCGGGCCACATTGTGGCCCGCGAACGAATTATAATTGGCCCGCGTGAACCATTTTCAAAAAACCCGCCAATCCGCCAATTTGAAAAAGTGTCGCGGGCCCGCGGTAAAACAAACAATGCAGCTTGCGCGCGGTCACCAGTGTTGCCAACGAAGGCTTTGTCTGTCACTGTTTGTCTTTGTCTTTGTTTGTCTGGCTGTTGTCAGCGACGAAAAATCTAACCTGTTGAACTTACTTTTAAACAAAAATGCACCGGTTTTTGATATAATATTTTTTGCGTCCGAAATAGAATCTTGTAGCCACCCCCCCCCCCCCCCCATGGAATTCGAAAAATTTTGTGTGGGGAATCACATATGATGTTTTTGGGTGCGCGGATATTTTTCTCAGCGAAGTTCCGTAACAACCCCCCCCCCCCCCCCCATGGATTTTAAATATTTTGTGGGAGCACTCATTTTGAATTTGTCTTGTGGGGAATTATGTTTTATAGAAATTCTCTAACAACCCCCCCCCCTCATGGAAATAGGAACCGCAAGGTTTTCAGTGGCCCGCCAGTGATTCAAAATCGTCAATTTCGCCCAACCGTTAAAAAGGTTGGGCAGCCTTGATCCAAGTACCTTCCTAGCATCTCTTGCTCTACCGATCAGTGTGCATTGCGTCATCGGCACAGTTGCAGTGTTCGTCGTATGCAAAGCGACCTGTCTGGTAGGCGGGTGGTCAGTAATAATGTAAGTATTTACTCGCTGTCTCTGAGGCAGGTTGTCAGTATTAGTGTGATTCTATCATAGAAAATTACAGACTTATAGTCAACAACAATATGTAATTTTATGTGGAATAAACACATATATTCTCTCAGTCATGCGAAAACACGGAACCTATGGAAAAGTCCCTTTTCATGAAACCGCTGGCTGGGGAACGCCTTTTATCTCAATTAAAACACAGAGTTGGTCAAGACAAACCTCCACCACCTCGACCAGAAGCAGTACATAACAAACCTGCTGTGACTGACAAGAAAATTGATTGGTATATCCATATCAACTCAAAAACTTTTGCCTGTTGGTCATGTAAGAAGCCCATATGCATGGGTGGCAGGAATATGACATGTCACCATAGCAGCAATATGACATGTGCTAAAATTCACCTACATGGAGAGGCCTGCATGATTTTCTTTATTTAGATTTATGGACCTAGTGTTTAGTTTTATTATTTATTTATTTATTGGATGATTTTTATTCACATACATGCAAAAAACTAAGAAAAAATGCAAAAAATTAAGAAATGTGTTTTTTAATTTTGTATGTATTTTTTTAATAAAAACAAAAGCTTGTTAAATTTAATTATTTTTGTCATATAAGTTAACCTTTTGAACGCGTTAATTTGCTCCGTTTTATCTTTACCCGTACACGGTACATATTTTCAAATACCTATGCACGCAATTAAATATCAAATTATAGCATTCTGGCATGATTTGAACGATTTCGGCGCATTTTTTTTTGAACGATTCGTTCTTAAGTTCAACAGCTCGGCTGTGGAACGAACTGCCGGCCTCTGTGTTTCCTCCCTCCTACAACATGGGACTCTTCAAGACCCATGTTCACTACTTCCTCTCCACAAAAAGACCCTCCACACAGCATCCCCAAAGATGACATAGGCCCTGAGGGAAATTATTTTCTTCAGGGCCTCCTGTGTGGAGTTAATATTAAAAAAAAAAAAAAAATGATTTTTTGGACTATATAGACAGAACAGATTATTCTCCACAATATGAAAACAAATTCTCGTGTGTCAACACTCTTAGATGTTTATAAAAACAAAAACATAAAATTTCATACAAAGACGTACCGTATCTTTTGAATGTGGTCCCGCCATTCACTCGGCGTGTGTGTACTTAGGCCACTGCGTTGATAGACACAAGTGGGACACCATGATCACTTATTATTTTTAGTTATGAAAACTTTTTTTAAAACTCAACACTTAACCGGTCAGCAACGTAAGCAGATATACACGATAAAATAACGATAGCAGTCAAGTACAATAAGCGTGTTTACACGTCAACGCGTGTGTTTCCACAAAAATCGTCATAACTCCGTTATTCTTCTAGTGACATCCCTAAAACAAAAAGTAGAATATTCGTATTGAATGAAGCTTCACATCTCTATTCAAAGTTATCCATAGAAACCCGTAAAAAGACCTACTCAGTGGAAGCAAATTTTACCCGCCAAATCGTAAAACGACGCCAAGAAAGCCGTTTGACGTGCCGACCCGCCTCGCAAGTTTAATTATTTTTTTAAAAATATATTTTGTATGAAATGGTCAAAAAGTGAAGTGACAGAATTGTTTATTGTACATTTGTACGATGAAATAAGTGTTTTTTTTTTACATTATCCGTGATTTTAGTATCGTTTTTACATAAAACATTACAGGTGAGTCATTTTTACAATTTTTTCATGTTTCCATTCTAAATTTAAATATTTACAAATGTTAATATTTATTTATGATACAACAATTTGAAAGCCTATTTTGTAACCTTTCTAAAACAGTTTTTACTATTCGGCTCCGTTCAGTAATGTTTCATTTATAGAGCTTTGATTGTGAGGCGGTAATAACACAACGTTTTCGTGAAATTGACATTTCGGTAAAGACATCTTAGCTTCAAGTTCGCGAAAAGTCGGAGGGGTTAAAAATAACACATAATTTTTATGTCACTTAATAGATATTGTTTTTTAAGCACTTTAGAGGAATATCTGACGGTCACATTTTTTTGGAACTATGGTAAACTTTAAAACTGGGTTCGATACATAAAGACACACCACATTCTTTACATACGTATCTCGTTAACTGCATTTTTTTATTTTTCAATCAGCATACACGACATCGTCTATGCAGTTTTTTTTATTTTGTCGGTTGATGGAATCAATTAGTGGCATATTTAGGCAAAACCCGAAACGGGTTGAGGTGGGCTGATGTAATAGGCTCTGGTATTTGAGAAATCTCTGGTTTATATTCCTCAACTAGCTGCATAATAACGGCCAATTGAAAATCTGCTGGAGATTTTTTTATACCTGTCACTTGGGTGTACAAAATAAATGAATTCAATAAATACAGGTCAAGTATGTGAAAAAATAGTTTTTTATACCATTTTATGGTCTTCCTCATACAGGATAAACTGCTCAGCATCATGTCAGTAATCAATGACACAGGCGGGCTTGCGAATGGGTTGTTTAGTTTGGTGATTTATTTTACTGGTTTCCTTAAATGAGTTATCGTGCAAGGTAGTTAGCATATGTACATCCCTTTTATCACACCATTTTAATGCTAAAAGGGGACCGCGGCTTTTTGACTCAAATTCGCCTTTTTCCAGTTTAATAAATTTTGGCATTTCCTTTCGGTTCTTTTTTACCGTCCCACAGGCATTAGTTTTTTTCGAATGCAAAAAATTGAATAACTTTGGACTTGAGTACCAATTGTGCCCTTTGCCAAAATAATCAGTTAGGAGTGTAGTAACAACAGCGCCGGTTATTCCCAAGTTTTATTCATCTGTAATTTCCGTGCCTTCTCCGCAGTAAATTATGAAATCTAGAATGTATCCAGTTTTCACATCACACAAAACATACATTTTGATTCCAAAGCGATGTCGTTTTGATGGAATATATTGCTTAAAAATAAGCCTACCCTTGAAAACAGTGATACTTTCATCTACACGTAGGTCTTCATAAGGTATCACAGACTCCTTAAATAGTGTTCGGGTGTGATTTAAAATGAACCTTATTTTATAAAGACAATCTATAGGAAGTGAATTTGAGTCACAGAAATGTAAATTTTGCAACAACAATTGATATCGGTCTCTACTCATGATCTGACCAAAAATAGGGGAACTTAGAAATATATTTGTACTCCAATACTCTTCAATAGTCAAGTGTTCGTTTCTTGTCATAAGCATGGTTATTGCAAAAAATAGATACATTTCTTCAATACTTGTGTCCTTCCACTTATGAATTCGTAGGTTCGCATCAAATTCCTTTGAAATGAGAAGAAAAGTATGGTAGTCGTTTGTTTCTCGAACAATTTCATTCATAATCGAGCGATTCAAAAAATGTTAAAAAAAAATCACTTTCTGTTAAATTTTTGTTAAATTGTTCAGAAACGCCGGATTGAAAATCATCAAATTCGTGTACTATTGGAATATGAGGTCCAGACACCCAGGAGTGTAGCACTTCTTCACTTACAGACTCATTCGCTTGAGTTTCTGTATCTGAAAGTTCCGAAGGTTCAAATTCATCTTCGGACATTTCATAATCAGAATCCAAAACATTCAATATATTTTCAATTTCATCATCTTCCAAACTATGGGCCATTTTTTATCCGAAAAATCAAATGAATTAAAAAACTAAAAACTTTTTGTGAACGTTTCCTAATAATTTTTGAAATAGTATATAAAACACGAAAATAACACGCACTTTAGTAATATATAACTAATGTATATAACAAAATATATTAAAATTAATAAAGCATATAGTAAAGTCAACAGCTCAGTTTTGTAACACAATAAAACGTTAAAAAATATGCGCAATCGGCACAATATGGTCACTCGTGGATACAGTAAAATTAAATTTGGTAGACGAAACACAAGAAATCAAAAAAAAAATTATTGATTTCTGAAGTGAACAAATTAATTTGAATTTTTCGTAATAATTTAATCTTACAGCAGAACACAGAATGTTGGCGAGGACTCCACAAATCAACTCGGCACGCGCAAGCGCAGATAACATACTAGTACTAACGCCATCTGTTGACAATATTGTAAACTAAAGCACTCAAAGGCGCGAAGAGGCGCACTTGATTATGGATCTTTTTTTATGAAATAATTTTTTTTTTTTGAGAAATTCTTGTAGATGTCAGCATCGTGATAGTTCTACGAATGTCCAAGTGAGCAAGAAATATATTTATGACGAAAGAGCGCTGTAATATCGGCCATCAAAGTTTCCGTATCAACTTAATTCTGTAATCCGAAAAAATTTGATTTTTGCGAAAATAAATCATAATATTTCGTAAATCTGAATCTAAAAGTCGGCCGTGGCGGTAAAACGACGAAAAATGTATTTTTACGTGGTTATACATCGTCCTAATTAGTATTATTATTTTGTAAATCTGAATCGATTTACACTGGAATGTTGTATTTTTCAAATTTATTTCGAATATCCGAGTTCGAAGGGCCGAGAAAATACGTTTTACGTGGATATATGTCGTAGTTTTACGAGTTTACACCAAATATCTGAATTTAAAGGGTCGGCCGCGAAATTTCGATTTACGCGTAAATATCAGTGGCGGCCGGTGGTCAAAATATGTGGGGGTTCACCGGATTACAACATTAAGTCATAAAATAAATTAAATAAAGGTACATACCTATTTATAAAGAAGTTCTATTCTCTGTTCATTTTGTTTAGCAAAGACCTCTATCAATGCTTAACACTGATAGTGCGTTCAGTCTGTCCTGGCTCAACGTGTTAAAAGATTGTATTCTTTTTAACGTTGAGAAACATCTTTAGCTTTCAACTGAGGTCATCCCAAAGGTCACGAATGGTGCACAAAAGTTTTAGTAATTTTACAGTCTCGGGAAAGTCTTCTAATAAACAAGTACTATAAAAAAGTTGTAAAATTGATAAAGCGCCGTTAGCTTTTGAAAAATCGTCGCGGGCGTAAATTGCACAGAGTTTACCTTTTAGGTACTGAACTTTATTTAGGAAGTCATACGTTTTAAGCGTCACATTGAAATCATGTTCTGGGAAATTTGACCTGTATCGATTTTTATTAAATAGCTCATTATGGTGTTTACCTTAGGCACGGTAGCCTGAATCCAATTGCATTCTGATGTCAACTTTTCCTAAAACCTTTAAGCTCAAAACTTTTTGTAAATGTAAATGATAAGAATTATGTTTTTTGATTTTTTCAGAAAGGTGAGTTACATCAGTAACACCGCTGATTGTCCAAACTGAATCAACATCGTAAATTAAACACGTAAAACAAAATAAACTATTCAATTGATCACATGCACAGAGCTACAAGCTTTGTTATACATTGTTTTGTTAAATGATCGAGTAAACTTCTTCGATCCAGATTTGCACTCTTATTTTATTATCAGTTCAGGTTTTAGGTGGACCGGCATTTTTTATTATCACTTTGTTTTCAAAACTCGACCTATTATTCTTAATGTATTCCACATTCAAACTCATTCTTAATTTATACGTTGAACAAACACAAAAGTAATCATAAATTAGTATAACATGCAATTGATATGCCTTATTAATAATTGATATACAAGATTGATATAACCTGCAATTAAACTTCAAAACTTTCTCAGAGTAAGAAAAGTTTTAAATTCAAGAGACAATGCCTGGCAACGGCGAGTACTGACTGAACTGATAATAAGTAATCTGACCATCACTCATCTCTTAATGACAAGTTTTATCCTGTATGCTTGTATCGAAGAAGCGTAACATTCGCTGAAAAATAGCAGATGGTAAATTGAAACAACGATATCGACAATAATATCAAACATACGCGTTTTAGTTTAACTTTCTACTGAATAAACCGTTCCTTCTGATGTGGTGGTAAAACTCCGAACGCCGTTCTTGATATGGTATTATTTGCAAAGAATAGTATGTAATGGTATGGACCCACGCTTTCGACTGTTCCACAGAATATGCGACAAAGCAGTTAAATTTTGGATCGCAATCGAAAACGAACTGCTACGAACATAGGCACAAGTCAAAGTCGGTCTGCAAGTTAAGCGCGCTTAATAAGTAGGTACCTTTTGAATGAGATATTATAACCGAACCGAGTTTCGTATTGTGATTAGCCATGTCGGAAATCTTGTTGGTTGTTCGGCGCTCGGGAGCACATATTAGCTGGCCGCCACTGGTAAATATATTGTATAATTACAAATTTATTTCGAATATTTTAATTTAAATGGCCCGCTGCGACGGAAATCGGCCGCGACATCTCGATTTACGCGTAAATATATCGTATTTTTACGAATTTATTTAGAATATCTGAATTTTAAAGGGCCCGCCGCGACGGAAATCGGACGCAAAATTTCAATTTACGCGGAAGTATATAGTATTTTTACTAACTTTACTTTACGGCGCGACGGAAATCGGCCGAAAAATTTCGATTCACGCCGAAATATGACATATTTTTACGAATTTACTTCAAATATCTGAACTTAATAGGCCGGCCGCGACGAAAAACCTCTGATAAAATTCGATTTACGCGGAAGTATGTATATCATATTTTACGAATTTACATCAAATATCTGAATTTAAAGGGTCGGCCGCGACGGAAATCGGCTGCGCATTCTCGATTTACACCGAAATATATCGTATTTTTGCGAATTTATTTAGAATATCTGAATTTAAAGAGCCGGCCGCGAATTCTGGTTTTACGTGGAAATATATCGTATTTTTACGATTTTAAATTCACATATTTGAAATAAAGGGCCGGCTGCGATGGAAAATTACCGCGAAATCTCGATTTACGCGGAAATATATCGTATTTTTACAAATATCTCAATTTAAAGGGTAGGCCGCGACCGAAATCGGCAGCGAAATCTCGGTTTACGCGTAAATATATAGCATTTTTACGAATTTACTGCGAATATCTGAATTTAAAGGGCACACCGCTACGGTAATCGACCGCGAAAATAAAGAAATAATTGGTATTAATACGAATTTACAGCTAAAATACCACCCGGATTTGAAGAGGCGGCCGAGAAAATCGATTTTCGGCGCATATTTTTTTTTTAAATTTCGAATTACGTGGGAATTCGTTAATTCGAAATTTGATGTCCAGTGGATTTCGAATTAACGAGGTTCTACTGTTACCCACGTCTTCAGTTAATGGTTAAAAAAAATCCCGAATTCGAATTGAGTACATACCGGGGGTTAAATAAAAACTGGTTTCATGACAAAATAGAACATTGAAGAAAAGTCATAAATATTTTTTTTAAACAACCAAACCTATTCTATCATGTTCTGTTTTACAATGTTCTATTTTATCCAGTCGCCAAAGAAACTCACCTCAACTTCCTCAGAAGACTCGGCAATCTTCTGCAGTGTGTCGAGAGAGCGGTCCATGGAGCTGTCATCACAGGAAATCATTGAGGAAATATCTTTTACAGCTATCTTACAGCTCTGGCTTTTTAGCTTAGATTTTAGTGTGCCAATCTGTGAAAGAAATTTAATATTGTACGTACCAACCAAACAAGTAGTTCTGTGAACAGTAGACTTGGCTTAATGTTGATTACTCCGACTTGACTGCTTGCAAAAGTCGCAACGCTCATGCACTCTGGCAAGAATGAAAACATACTATCAAACATGGCTACCATCTAGACGGGATCGAGTCCAAAACAGGACATCGCTAAACTTAGTCAATTATATAACTAGCTTCAATCGAATTTTGTCCAAAGAGATACATAGTATATTGTATTCTTCAACCCTTGAGTAACCTTCATGCCAGCGAATCCATAGCGGATTTGTAAGGAACTCACTGCACTCGATTTTACGATATTTTGAAACTTAAAAAATGCCTGGCCTGTCCTGGCATACTAAAATAAATTTTATTTTCTTGGAAAGGAAATAATGTAATTTAATTATAGCTTATTATTTCGTCACTTGCAAACATTGATTTTTTATCTGTGAAAAAGCATGTCACAAATTTCGTGCCAAATGTCAAAATGTTTCATTTTCAAGTCATATATCAAGTACATACAGTATTTATTTATTGTGAAGAACACTTATTATGCTGTATTATAAAAATAAAGAATATTTTCGTTTTTCTTCGTTAGGTATATTATAATTTCTTAGAAAAAAAAAACATTTCTCAAAATAAAAGTAACCCTACTTTCCAGGATAGCTACCAAGCTATCCCGGGGAAACTACATAGGATTATATATAAACCCATTATTTAGCAAGATGGTACAATTTAAAAAACAAGTAAGTTTTTAAGAAAATAGTGTCAGCCAGCACATTGCGGGCCACTCTGTATTTTTAGCAGGCAAATTGAAATAGCGAGTAATAAATCAAATTAAAATAATTAGTGCAGAAAAGCACGGTACTTACTTGAATGCTCTCCGTAGCGTCAGTGACCTGCATCAATATGTCTTCAGTTATTTCACCAGACTTGTTCGCGTTGGCCGTTACAGAAGCTGAAGTGCATGCACTGGCTTCAGCATCACCAACTTTATTCAGTTTAGACTTCATTGCATCGAGCTAAAGGAAAAGAAGAAAACTATTACTATCTTGTGGAGTTTGGATTAAATTATAATAAACTTTGGATTCGGATTACATTATAAACGATGATTTTTCACACCACTCTCTAAACACTCCTGGCACTAATAGGAGCAAACCTTTTCAGCAATATTGGTGAACTACTTTTTGACTTTTGCGACAACAAACAGAAGCAGGCTGAATTTTTGTATATTAGAATTTAATTTTATGCAGTGGCGGCTCGTGACGTTTGGGTGTACTGGAGTGCTAATACAAGGTTTTCCAATAAGAGGTGTTATTTTGAATAGCCCGCTATATCGGTAGATGTTACTTTTGAAGCTGTCATTTTTTGACATTTGACAAGTAGAAACTACGCCATTTATAAAAATGGAACGATACACACTTCAACAACGCACTGAAATTATTAAAATTCACTTGAGTGAATCAAATGCAAATCATCTTGAGTGATGAGGCCCATTTCCAGCTCGGTGGCTTCGCCAACAAGCCAAATTGTCGCATCTGGGGCTGGGAAAACCAAAGAGTTATTGTTGAAAAGCCTCTCTATCCTCAACTTGTGACTGTTTGGTGCGGTTTATGGTCTGGCAGAGTGATTGGACCTTACTTTTTCGAAAATGGGGCTGGAGCAACAGTTACGGTGAATGGATTGCGCTATCGAGAGATGATTAATGATTTTTTATGGCCGGAATTGGATGGTATTGATCTGGACAACGTTTACTTTCAACAAGACGGCGCTACGTGCCACACAAGCAACGAAACCATTGATCTTTTACGATTGAATATCAAAATAACACTTCTTATTGGAAAACCCTGTATTAAATAAAATGGCATTATGATAGAGAGATATTCAGTATAACCAAGGCGATACTAAATATCTCTAACTAAAAGTAATATAAATATGATATACCTTGACTTTCCTAGCCTCTGCCAGCGCCTCCTGGTACTTTTCCTTGTGGCGGGAGCGCAGGTGTCGCAGGAGGCAGTCGAAGCGGATGAAGGCGCGAACACACAACGGGCAGGAGCGCGCCGCCTCCCGCCGATGCGTGACCGAGTGCGTCGCTAGCAGGGCGCGCGTCCTGAACGCCTTACTGCACTTAGTGCATATGAAGGCTAAGGACAATTTTTTATTAATCTAATTAATTTCTAGGTACAAGAAAAATAACAATGCATTTAATAAATTAGCATGGCCCTGTCCATAGGTAATAGAAACAAAGGTAGAGATGGCATGGAAGCTTGCAGACTGTCGCCGATCAAATGTTGACTATCAAAGTCAACAGCGGAGTCAATGAAACTAATGCGTTTGTTGTGTAGGTAGACACAAATTCGGGGCACCACCGTAAATTAAATGTGATTTGCAGTAGTAATGGTGATCGATGATGGCAATACTTTTGTATAAGCGGCTCCTCGTTACATTATCAAATAAATAAAAAATTATATTTAAAATTATTTGTATGAAATAAAAATATGTAATAAAATATTTTTCAATATTATGGATTACGTTTATCTTCAGAGTGTGTAACCATGTGCCGGTTCAAGTCATCTTTCTTCATGAAGGATTTCTCGCAGCCCTTCACTGAGCACTCCAACTTGGCGGCCCCCTCATGAACATACTTCTCATGTGTGACCAATCTGAAATTAATAAGAAACCATATTTTGCATATAACTACCCAGGCACCTTATCCTAATATGTAGTCCATAATGGTATGCTGATACCAACACGGATGTATGTAAGTGAGGCGTGGATCTGGCAGAGGAAGGATGAAAGTAGGCTGAACATCAATCAGTTTGTATCAACTCTAAAACTCTACCGAGATTGTAATGTGTTCATGTACAAAGTGAATATAATAATACAATCGGATACAACTAGACGAAACACAGAGAACACAAAAATTATAAATGCTGTAGAAATCAGATCCCTGAGGCGTGTACGTGGTAAAATCATTTAATGTGGAGATCCAGAGAGAATGGAACACTATAATGTAAACGTAATAAACAAGACAAAGAAAGAGACGCTTAGATGGTTTGGACATTTTGTTTTGTGAATGCTTGAAATTCTTTTAGGTTGTGTACAGGGTGTAACAGCATCTACCCAAAGGATTTTAACCAGCTGAGCTTATTGGGAATAAAAATGTATATGTCATTTTGATGCCCGTTGACATTTTTTTTCAATTAAAAATAACAACAAAAAAATTTCATTGCATGTCGCAACTGAGTTGGGTAAAGTCTAGCGGGTCACATGATACTCACTCCGTCTGGTTCCAGCAGCCAGTTATCGGAGGAGAGAGAATGCATCGCACTCGTAGCAGTGTGATCAGTGGCGACGTGTGATAGAATTTTTTTTTGTTTTTATTTAATTGAAAAAATTATCATCAGACAGCAAAATGACATCTACATTTTTTATTCCAAATATGCTCAAGAATTGCTGCAAAAATCCTTAGGTACCTGGTGTTACACCCTGTATATTAGATTTGTAAGGAAAACAAGGAAAAAGTGAGAAAAAGTGAGAAAAATTATTTTTAGTTTAAAAAAAAAACTTTCATTTTATTTTTACAGAGAAGATTGACTTACTTTTATCAATGATTTTCAGATATATTCTGTTGCTTATATTTTGGTTGTTTTTTTGTCGATTTTTGTTGATATTCTGTTTCTATAATTGTATGCAATTTTCTTATTGTACAATATTTTGTAGTATTTTTGAAAATATTCTTTTTCCATTTTTGTAACTATACATATTATTATCTATATATATATAAGCACATAGACTAGCTCCCCAGTTTGACCTGAGAATATTTCTCTACAAATTGGGTAAACAAAAAAAAGTGATGTCTGATATGAAATGTAATATATTTTTATCTCTTGTGAATATTTACTTTTTTTCTAAAATAAAAAAAAGGATGACTTAACGCACTTGAGTTTCCTGTTGAAGGTCTGATCGCAGTATTTGCACTTGAAGCCGAACTCCCCGGTGTGGTGGAACATATGCGCCTTCATCTGTGTGATCTGTATGAAGGACTTGCCGCAGTCAGGGCAAGTGTACGGCTTCTCCTCCATGTGCACCATGGTGTGGCGCTTCAGGGTCTCCTTGGCACCGAAGCTGCGCTCGCACTAGGATTTTAGTCACTTTCATTGAGTATTATTTATTTATGTGTATACATAATATTGAAACTTACAGAAGGCGGTTGGTTTATTACAGATATATAATATGCTGATTGTCTTTAGGGAAAAGACGATAACCCTTGTGTTGTCTTACCCCCCATAAAAAGAAATCAGGGCCCAAAAATGTAATTCTTATTGAAAAAAATCAGTTAATTTAATTTAAGTTATCCCAAATACACAGTGAGGAAAAATGACTTGACCTATGTGCATTCCATAATTATTATTCTGCATTTATTATATATTGATTTAACATGAAAACATTGAAAAAATATTTTAATGACAAACTTATAAAAAAAATATAAAAAAATTTCACATGAATTACTCTTAAAAATAACCCATATCACCCATTTTCAGTATCAAGTATATTACTATTTTCTGTATCAAGTATATTACTATTTTCTGTATCAAGCTACTCTAACTACTTACACGTCATCACATCTACCAAACATATAATGTAACTATTTTTTACTTTCTCACTGTAATGTACTTACTACAGCATGTAATACCTATCATATTATTAATTACTTATAAATAACTACAATATTGTACTGTGCACTCCTCTTCCAAACACAAGCTAACGCTTCTATGAAAGAGTAATATTCAAATCACTCAATATGATTTTATACGTAATTACTTTATTTCTTTAATCAAAATAAAAACTTTTTTTTCTCTGTACCTTAAAAATTTTAAAACAAATTAACCTTACAATGTACCTAAATCAAAACGATTATTTTTTATTGTTCATCTATTCTTTTCATTATTTTTTACCAATAACTTTAAATATCTACTTTCTTCCTAACCTGTAATCATAAACTGTGCGTTTCCTAAATAAACTTACGTAAAAAATACCATTCATTCACAGACATAAGAATTAATAGACGAGAAGATAATGGCGAGGGGTAAAATCAACTGTTGAAGAACGAAGGGGGTGAAGCTGACTGTGATTCGTCAATAAATCAATCTGACAGTAAATAGGCATCTCGCATTATAATATCACCATTTACTTCTTAAAAGTAAAATCTGCTTTTGAATGAATAGACATTTTTACATGGGAGCGCAAATTACTCGCCACGTTATGAACAAATTTGCGAAGTCCAAATTCGGCAAAAAAATTCGGTTCTATTTTCAGAGTCGAATATTTCGTTTAAGTATTTAGTTAAGACACTTTTATAAATGTTCATAATTTACTTCCCAGCAACCAACCAGCTTTGTGTTTCGCGTCCAGACGTTTCTCGATGTGATAGTAACAACTGATTCATATTATACGATGTGAATATGCTTAAAATAAAGTAAAATAATGCTTATATATGGAATGTAATACAACAATTGGGTTTATTCTCTTTTTCACATCTATTTTTACAAGTTTTCATAGCACAAGTCAACATTTTGCCGTGTTATTTCGTAAAATGAACCGATGATGCCTCGACCATAGTTCGCACAAGAATGATGACGTCACATTTTCAAATTTCACTTGAGGCCATACGCGAGCACAGCCGGCTCCAATGGAACCGGTATGGGGAGTGGGGATAATACGCTTTTAATCACTTAGGGCAGGTCTACTAATATTCATATGTCTATGCATTCATTCTTAAAACCTATTAGTATTATTAACAAATAAAGGCTTCATTTCACACTCCTTGGCAAAGGAAATATGTATAGGACTTAGTGAAAGCACAACCATCATGCTGTTACGCTTGAAGGCTGATCAAAATTTTATCAAACATCGACGGGCTGAGAATCGGCAGTTAATGGAGACGATTGTTTGAAGTTGTAACTGTTGAAAAAATAAAATTCGAGGGCAGAGCTGAACGGGAAAAAAATTCCATTAATGTGTTTCTTTTTCCACAAAATATACCAACAGCGTGGCAATGGATAGTAGAAAGATTATAAGTGATGGTCTTACCTATTTCAATTCCTTGTAAAAACTATTCCAGAAGATGAAAGCAGACAATAAAGGGAATGGTTAGTAAAGAGTTTTAGGTTAATAGTATTGATAACATAAAATTAACATACAAATAAGATTTTTAGTTACCTGATCACATTTGAAGGGCTTCTCGCCGGTGTGGCAGTGCTCGTGTTTGTCGAGGGCCCCTTTGGATTTGAAGGCTTTCGGACAAATCTTGCACTTAAATGGAGTTTCCCCTGAAACCGGAGTGGAAAAAAGCAATAGCCTTAAAAAACAAAAAAAGATATACCTGCAGTATACTTCAGAAACATCAAACAAACTTGTGGTAGTAAAGAGGAGGGATTAACCGTCGCATTGCCAACAGGGGTAACCAAAAACTCTGAAATTACTATCCTTATTTTTTCAAATGTTTCTGGCTTTCACTCTCCAATCTAGGACATCATTTCAAATTATGGAGAGAGAGAAGGTGACTTTACAAATTAATTTTATTTAAATGGGCGAATTTCATAATTATTTGGAAGATTGGAGTAGAGTTCAGAGCCCCGGGAAACATTTATTGGTTAACAACAATCACATCTGCCATAGGTCACCCCCAAGTGGTTTGCTAAGTTGACTTAGCAGGTGTGCCCGGACTCAAGGGATGAAGTTTGTCTAGGTCTTGAGGGTGGGTGCGTCTGCCCACCTACTGCGTGGCGGGCTGGATTGGCAAAAACTGGTTGAGGGAGACCTTTTGACTTCTCCAGCGGGACTCTGTCGAGCCATCGCCTTGCACCTGAGTGGGAAGGATGGTTTCATATGTCCGTCACTCCTGGACACACTGACCCCCAGATCCCTACCCACCCTTTTCCTTACCCTCTACACAGCACAAGAGGGGAAATTATTGTATTTATCGATAATTTTTATATCCCTACAAAACCTATAAATATGTATGGGGTATCTCAGTGACCCCTCATGATGTCCAAGGTTAATAATAAAATTATAAATAATAATTACCCACCCTACAACTGCCCTAAGCCCATGGGATTATGGCATTTCCAATTGGGATATGTTGTGAGGATGAAGGAAGAAAGATGTGAGGGGAAGGATGACTATTCAGATCTACCTCTTTCACCAGGGTGATCTGAGGGTATCTGATATTAATAATGTATTACCAGTGTGGGTGCGCATGTGGATGGCTACCATTGTTTTCCCCTTGAATTGCTTGCTGCAGATTTCACACTGGTATACCTTCTTAGCAAACCCTTTCCCAATATGCATCCGGAGGTGGTCTCTCAGATTGTCCTTGCGTGAGAATTCCATACCACAAACCTAAAAAAAATGATATAGATATATTCTTAATTAATCAGGTCTCTGAGAATCTTTTATATGAAAGTTTATCTAGTAAACATAATTTTGGTTACCTCACAAGGCAGAATAGTTTTCTCCCTCCCATCACAGCCAGTTTGCTCCAAGTGCCTGCTCAGGTTGTACAATCTCGAGAATGTCTTTCCGCAGTATTCGCACGAGTGTCGTAGGGGGTCGTTGCTGTGCGACTGCAAGTGCTCTTGGAACACCTTCTTATTAATGCAAGACAGTTGGCACAAGTCACACTTAATGGCCCCCTCAACTGAAGAATGGTACTTATTCATGTGCTCTTCAAAAGTTTTCTCGAGCTTATAGGACTTGTTGCATAGTTCGCATTTGAAAAGAGTACCCTGAAAAAAATAATCTTCTAAAGAAAAATGTAAATGTTCGTTTGTTCAAAATCTTTTCGATTGCTTTGAAATTTTGACACAATGTTGCATTCAAATATGCATGGTGTGTTTTTAGATACCTATATTATATATGTCACCTGTGATATATTTAATAACAAAAGCTTTTTTGAACAACAGCGCCATCTCTTCAAACATGTTTTTTTTTAAGTACAAGTGCGAAATACTAGGGTACAGGTAAGTGATGCCATTCCTACTAAAATTTTGGTAGATCTACTGATTTCAGCTAAAATCTACCGATTCACCGATATTTATGGAAAATCTACCGAAATTTCGGAAATCTACCAAATTTTTTTGAAAATCAGTAAAAATTTACCAAGCTGTCGCACTTTTAGGCAGATAATGGAAATTATACGTTGTTTCAACATAAAGACAGACATACAAGACAATACCTACCATATTATTGTAGCAATTCTATATCAACGTCCCAATATCACACTCCTATGCAACGGATTCAACAGCTAGGAAACAAATACTACGATGTTGTTGATATATTTAGTATGTACATCAATTTCAATATATAAGCATACCCTATTGAAGTTTTTTTCATCAAGTAGTGGAATATTATTATAATAAAGGTATTTAATTTAATTTGACTAACATATAATAATTTTGTCAACTGAAACAGAAAAAAATATTTTGGATTTTTTATGTTTTGTGCCTACATGCTGTGTAGATCAAATTCAGTGATATTTTGACTTTATATTTATTTTTCTGCAATTGTTTTAAATAGTCGTTTCCTGCACTATTTTCATGTATAATTTCGTAAATATTTTTTATATATATGTATGTAAAAGCCTTAATAGGCGTGAAATAAATAAATAAATAACACATAGTTTGCGGGAGAAGCTTAAACGCGTCTTTTGCAAACTGTTGGTAAATAGCGGGAGACGCTTAAAAGCGTTGTACACTTAGAGTAACAATATATTACGAGAAACGTATGATGTTGGTTACTCTGTGAAGTAAAAAAATTAGGCATCAGCTCTCGTGAGATGTGTACTACAATACAATAGCTATAAGATAAACTTTTTTTTTTAATCTTTACATTTCTTCAGTGTTATAGTGATATTGTTTTTTTTTTATTGTTGATACATTATTTTACAATATTTCATATTCTAATTCAGTAATGTTGGCCTCACTGGGTTGTTTACCCGTGCTGAGGCCCCCATTTTATAATATAAGTATTTATACATTTAAAAAAAAAGAAAAACAACATTAAAATAAAGATAAATTTAAACTAAAAATAAAGATTAAAAATGAAAATATAATTATCACACTAAAAGAAAAATATTAAAAGAGAATGTAAATCGGCATTTATAATGATTTATGTGTTTGTGCGTGTTGCGTGTTTTATATTTTTTTTTTTGTGTTGCGTGTATATGTTTTATTCTTTTATATTATAGAATTTTGGTAATATTGTCTTTTTGTTCTTTAATCCATTTTTTTATTTTGTGATTGAATTTATTTTTATTTTCCTCAATTTTTGTTTCAAGTGGAAGACTGTTGAATGCTTTAATAGCGTGGTATTTATGGTGTCTTTGTCCAAAGGTAGTGTTTACCGTCGGAGTTTTTATGTTTTCTTTGTACGCTTGTCTGTTTTTTTTTTTCTTCTTGTTTCATTCAAGACATTCTCTATTTTCGTTACTGCCTACATTCCACTTTAAAAATTTCATACAAAATACCTATTATTGTATGATATATTCGTAATGTGTGTTGAAAAGTTATTTGTTTGTTGTGCTTGAAAATTCATTTGCTACATATTGTTTTCATAATAAAGAGATATTTTTTCATAACAAACATTTAATAAAAATGGACTACGGTAATTTTTTTTATTTTTTATATTAACTCCACACAGGAGGCCCTGAAGAAAATAATTTCCCTCTGGGCCTATGTCATCTTTGGAGATGCTGTGTGGAGGGTCTTTTTGTGGAGAGGAAGGAGTGAACATGGGTCTTGAAGAGTCCCATGTTGTAGGAGGGAGGAAACACAGAGGCCGGCAGTTCGTTCCACAGCCGAGCTGTTGAACTTAAGAACGAATCGTAGAAGCGACCAGTTCTCATGTGACAAATGTCAACCGTGTACAAATGTTGGGCGAGCGTTTGGCGTGTATCCCGACTACGCACCGGTGCCGAAGGGATCAATGACGCTAGTTCCTCAGAGCATCTTCCATTGTAATACCGATAGAACAAGGACAGCATACCTACCTGACGCCTGTGCTCTAAAGATTGCAGTCCGTTTGTTAAGATTGGGGAATCTATCAAACGGACCGCCCGTTTTTGCACAGAGTCAAGGGTTTTTTTCAGGTATTTAGGGGCTCCAGACTAGAGATGGCTGCCAAATTCGACAGTAGGGCGCACTTGCGATTTGTACAGGGTCAGCAGTTGTGTACTATTAAAGTATCTGCGGGCCCTGTACAGTACGCCCAGCTTCTGAGAGGCCAGCTTTACTCTGGCTTCGATGGAGCCCCCATACCTGAGCTGGTCACTTATAGTTACACCAAGCATATCAATGGAAGGCCTTTTAAAAACAAAATTATTTAAAAAATCTTACCATTTATAAATTTTAACTTCTTTTCAATATTTTATAATAAGCCATATTCTAAAACTTCCGGTAATTGTTTGGTTTCGGTTGTCTCCTTATTGTACCTTTTTAAAGTGTCTGCTCAGAAAATTCTCATTTCTGAGCACAAACTGCCTCCTGTTTTATGTTATGTTTTAGTTTTAATATTCGTGTTTTGTCCTGTCCTACTGTTATTGTTATTCTAAATTTTGTCATCACTTTGTATAAACAGTGTATTTAGTGTTATAATATTAGATTTGTATTGGGTAAGGCACACTGTAGGAATAATTTTAAGAACCATTAATACTGAATTACCATTTTTTTTTTTTTAAAGTTTGTTATACGAGTAGTTAAGCGCACTTGAAGTGAAATGACACTAAACTGCGCTTTATAAATTCCATGTTATTATTATTATTATTATTATTAAGGCCTGTTCGGAAGATTGCTTCCGTTGAAGGAGACTAGATTGTCATTTAGATCCCTTTTAGACGTAATCAGACAGGATTGGGTCTTTGAAACATTAAATTCGACGAGATTATTTTTACCCCAGGAGGAAATACTCTCGAGATAACCGTCCATTCTCTGCTTCAAAGCCCTCCGAGCCGTTGGAGTTTGTGTGCCCTTTGGGGGCTTGTCAAACAAAAAGCTATCATGAACTGTACTGTCATCCGCGTAACAATGAATCGGTGCACATGTCAAAAGGTCATTGATGTGCAACAAAAACAAAGTCGGAGACAGAACCGATCCCTGTGGGACGCCAGCATTTATAGAGTGTGAGGATGAGGTGAAACCGTCAGCAACTGCCTGAATCGACCTATCCCTTAAAAAGTCAGCAATCCACGTACACAGGGATGCGGGAAGTCCGTAAGAAGGCAATTTGTTGACAAGTCCTCGGTGCCAGACCCTGATGTACCTTTAATGATATGATGTACCTTTACATAAAGGGAATTGTTTCCAACGATTTCATACTTTCAAACAATATTAGGTAGTGTTTATTGTTTTATATTTTACAAAATATATATATTATGTTGAACATGTATAAAATGTCGACAATACGACAAAAGCGCAGTTTTTTCAAAAATTTAAACATAATTATCATAATTGTTTATCCAAAAATATAAAAATTTGTTACCAGATCATAATAAAAGTTTTCGAATAAGTGCTGAAAATTTTATTTAAATTTGATCAATAGTTCAGAAGTTATAGCTATTTTACATGAAACTTAATTTCGCGCACGAACCTGATAAAAATTGCCCGCTTTGCGGCGTAGATTCGTTAAACCCCCCCCTGATTAAGGGAACTGAGAGTAGGCTGTGACAGTCGTCTATCAGAAGTGGTAGGTAGTGGAATTCCACTAATGATTAAGGGAAATTAGACCCTTAATCTGGTACCTACCAGTAAACTTCAGCTGCGGCTGATAGTCATTAATATTTGTGTTTGTATTGAATAAAAATAAAACTGTTGTGCTGAAATGAAGAAGAAGAAATTGTTTTCCTGCCTACCATAGGGTGATTTCGTACCAAGATAGTAGAAACAAGTTTTATAGTTTGGGTTATAAATAATTGTGCGTAGTTTGAAACGAAAAAATCCAACATGGCGGCACAAGATTGTTTTATAAGGAAAATTGTGAACTTTGAATTACAATGGAACGAAATGCATCTTTCACCATCTCTCCTGATGTAAATAAATAATTGAAATATTAACTGTAGTCATTATGTTGAAACGGAGTGTAATTTCCATAATCTGTGCCTAATAAAAGTACGACGGTTAGGTAAATTTCTAGGTGAAAATCTACATACCCCTCACCTTTAATTTCCAGTCTATATATTCTTATGTCTGTGGTTGCTGCAGAATTTTATTCTATGATATATAAATATTTGACCGTATACCGATTTTAGTCACCAATCTAGGGAATGTTTTAACACTTATCTGAGACTGCCATAAAACAATAAACACCAACATACCTTGTGTGCTGTAAGAATGCTTTCTCCGCAACACCCACACAATTCTGGGTTCAACTCGTTGATAGTATAATCATCAGGGGTGTCATCAGATAACTCGTCTTCAAACTCATATGGATTATTATTTTTAGGGGCCATTTTCAATTCCAAACTATACACTTGTTTGTGTGCAGGTTCTGTTATATTGAAGTTCTTAGAACTAAAATCATTGTGATTCTCCAACAAGTCGACATTATTATTTCCGGTGATGTCGGGCATCGTAAGGCTGATGTCAGATGAGGAATCATTACAAAACTTCAGGTGGCGTTTGAGCCCCAACGTTGTTGTGTATTTTTTGTTACATTTATTGCACATGTATTGAATAATAGATGTCTTCAAGTCGGCTATGGGTTCGGCAGGTCTGCCATCCTCTCGGTTTTTTATTATAATTATCATCTCATCTTTGATGGGGCCATTTGATAATCTGGCCGATTTCCGCACTTTACTCATGGTGATTTCTTGTGGATTACTAGAAAGCAATAAAAAATATTTCAGCTTCACTCGCGAGTACGTATACGCTGAAAGGAATTCACTTGTTGCACTTAGTTAACAGGTACACGTCAAACATTTTATTGTATAGTCGATACAATATGTACCTGGTAAAATCTGTCAACAAAACTGAACGGCTGATGTTATTTCAAAATGTCAAAACATAAATACTGACATACCGGGATACAACTCCTAAAGTCCACCAAAATTCGCCATGAATGAAAATTTAGTGTATCCGTCCGTCACCAGGCGTAGCGGCTTGAGCATGTATCGACGCCATTTGCAAAATTTTGTGAAATTACGTGCGTGCCCAGTGATGCCATATCCCAAAAAAACATGTTTTAGAGGTCAAAATACCTTGCTTTACCGGTGACCACCGGTGACCAGATAATAAAAAATAAAAAAAAATATTTTGTGATTTTTCAACACATGCATATTGATCAAATACATATTAATCATATGATAATTAATCACGGAAATAAATAAGAACGGTTATGAGAACGATCGCAAGTAAGAATAGTGATTTTTAAAAACAGGACATATTTAGCACAATTTACCAGTTATTCTACGCGAGTGGTGCCAACTACCAATATGCCAAACAATACCGAGCCAACGAAGCCAACGAGAGTGGTATATTTATGCCGACATGCGTCCGACCACGTACGACTGAAGCCTTTTTTATGTTGTGCGTGATAAAATACTTAATTGGGACGATTCGCCATTTTTGGCGCCATATCGAAGTATGAAATAAAAAAATTCAAGATGTTATTACAGCTGTATTTTAAATTGAATAAAACAAAGTTATTTAACATGTCCAGTGAAAGAAACAATTTAATAAGTATTTTTAGTAGGCATATTTGACAGATATTTGTAGTTGGTACTTTTTGATGTGTACTTGTTACTGTTTTATTGGGTACTTGTGAAAAGAATGTGGGGAATTTTGTTTTCGTAGAAAATTTGTGGGGAATCTGTGGGGAGATTTTATTTTTTTTCCCCTCATACAGTAGGTATAATTTTGTGGCCATTAGGTAAAAACTTAACAATATTATTATTATTCGTGGGACTGTAGCTAGAGGTTATCATAAATATTTATTACAATTATGTGAGTATATAGTACTTTTGTATGTTTTGTAACCGGTATTTTTTTGTACCTGTACTCATTGTACCCAGTAACGAAAAGTACTCATAGTACCCACCTCTAGAGCAATATAGGTAGGGGGAGTCCGGGAGAGTGTACCCGCCCTCAACTATTTTATTTTACTTTTTTTCTATATAACTACATATTGCTACTTTTTATGAATTGTATCTTAAGTTGCACTATTTAGCTATATTTTCTCTGAAGAACGTTTGATATAACATTAAATAATTTATCAGTTATAAACGAATTCACACAAAATTGATTTTGGCTAATTTCTCCCGCCTGGGTGGGAGACTTTACCCTCCAAGTAGGGAGACATTACCCGGACTTAGAAGTAGGTGAAATAATAAATAAAAAAAACTGTTATTTTATCAAAAAAATTTAATTTTTAAGATAAGGCACTTGGTATTACATAATACAATGTGAAAATGAGGAACTTTGAGTATTTTAATAATTTTAATTTGACAATAGCCACAAATTAATGATATCACAAATATTTTGAGTTGTGACATAATTATTATGACCCCAATAAGTATTCAAAACCTTATAACAAATATTCAAAACCTTATAACTACGTGTAAGAGAATCAACATTTATTATTTAAATTATTATAAACTTGATCAATTTCCCTTTTCTTAATTAGAACAACGATGGCAAATAAACTTTTCCTTGTCATCCTTAGTTAGTCCGACACACATCTCATAGACATATTTGCCACAAATGGCACACAGTCGCATGGCTATCTTTTCGTCCGTTCCACATACGAAACAAAACCAATTATTTTCGTCGCATGGGTCATCTGAGCTATCGTCATATCTGGGATCTTCTAAGTCGGTCTCACTGTCACTTGACTGTAAAATTTGTCTTGTAAATGTTTTCTTTTTTGCTTTACCTTTTTGGTTTGTTTTAGTTACTTTCATTTTCTAAGTCTTGTTTTTCTGGTGTTTTAGTCAATATTTTTGTTTTTCCGTGCTGTCTACCACGACGAATATTTTTTCTAGGAGCAGATTTAGGAAAAGGTCTAATAATTTCAGGCAAAACAGTGTTTGTTTTTGGTGAATCGGAATGTACAGTTGTAATATCCAGAAGTTGAGACGTTGAAGCCATCTCTGCTGATCGTTCTGCAATATCGAATACATCTGCATCAGCAGTCGTCGAAGGCTCTGACTGACGTTGTACAGTTGATGTTGAAGCTGATTCGATCATGGTGACATCTGGGTCTAGTTGGGGAGCTATTAATGATGAATCAGCCGAAGGAGCTTCCAGATCCTGAAGTTCACCAGTCATTTCTTTATCTGTTACTGCTGAGCATAAGAAATGTTCATCTGTAAAGATATTTGGGTTGTAGGGATGTATTCCGGTTTTACGAAATCCACTTAAAATATTAGATTGGCTGAAAGCCTGCGACATAATGGTGCTTACAAAGCTGGGTATATTATAAATTGTAATTGTTCTCCCTGGGTTACTTAGCATCCAGTTATTCATGGCTGTGTTATATCTTGCCTTGAAAGATGAATATATGGCAACATCTAAAGGCTGTAACTTATTGCTACAATGGGTTGGTAAAGTCAACATGACTACTCCATTTAATTTTGCATATTGGACGACTTCAATAATTCTTCTGAAGAGATGCGTTTGAATATTTCACAAAATGCTGCATATATTTCATGAAACTTTTGGTTGTCATCCATCCACTTGGATAGGAGTCGCCCTGTGAGCCTGGGGAACCACCATTTATAAAAGTTTCGTTATATTTAACCCTTGGGAAAACGAAAAACGGTGGAATAACATTTCCCAGAGCGTTGACGGCGAAACAAACGGTCACAAGAGTGCCACGCTCAGCTGAAGTAACTTGTCCTACTTGACGCACATGCTTGCTAGCTATTACTTTGGGACACACTTGTACGGTCGTACACCCTGTTTCATCACAATTGTAGATGTTGTGAGCTTCAAATTTGTATTCCTCCCTAACGTATTCGAGATTTTTGAAGAAATCAGTAAGGTTTTTTCTGTTAAAGCTCGTTGATCTGGACAAACTGGTTGCTTCGGGAGTTCTCAAACTAAGTTCAGGATGTCTTTGCATAAATCCTCTGAACCAATCTTTTCCAGTGCAGTCATTTGTGGTCCAAGACTGAGGAACGTTTTTGGAATTGATTTTTGCATACTCACATGCTAGTTTCATAGCCGCCTTTTTGGTCAAGCCATAATTCATTTTGCTACAAGTTAGAAGATAGTTAACAAGTGCGTTTTCTTCTTCTATTGTAAAAATTTGAGATGTTTTATACTGGCTTCCTTTTTCACTTATTTTAGTTAATTTGTTCCTGTCCCTTAGATAATTCCGTAATGTGTTTCGATCAATTCCATGTTCCAAAGCAGCACCTCTAATGGATTTTCCTTTAACGATGTCATCTAAAGCATTTTTTATTACTGATATTTCTAATTTACTTCTGTTCCTTGTTGAATCTTTTTTTATATATTTGAAGGGCATTTTGGGTGTTTATTTATCTGAAAAAAAAAACATTATAGTGTACCTGAAGTGTCGGGAGAGATTACCTTGGGTAAAGTCTCCTTCCAACGCGTGGTTAATGTCTCCCACCCCACGCCAATCGGTTTATTATTTATTTTTTATAAAAACTATGCCACATCCGTAAAAGCTATCTACTGTAGGTGTTACTAGGATAAATACACTTGCCATTTAAATAGATAACCTTTTTGAATCAATTAATATAAGACAACACCGATGATATATCTGAAATTGAAATAAATCACTTACCGGACACGAAAACACGTTATCACTTGGCAATTTTAAACCACACTGACGAAAGGAATGACAGTGCGTTAGAGGGACGGGGGGGGGCGCGCGGCATTTAAGAAGCAAGGCAACGTCGCAATACGTAGTCTCACACAGATTATTTGAGCAGTGGCTATTGTCTCCCCTCTGCTAAACTCTCCCGGACTCCCCCTACCTCAATGTGCTATTAACGAATTCTCATAATCCAAGTAAGAAATCTGGAAATAGACATTTACCCTAATGATGTACCGAGATGTACAAGAAATTTAGATTTGTTCTGGACAGATTAGATATACACGTAAATAACACGGTATATCATCATTTCATACCAAAAACATCAAGATGGATTAATGAAATACCTAAATAAAAATAATATTAATTGGATGACTTGTATAGCGCCGTTTTTGGGCAAAATCACCTCAAGGGCGCTGTACAAACTTATAATAGATCTCTACAGTGATCCATGTTATTACTTAACTATTTATGGAGATAATATACAGTACAATACTTACCTGGTAGGTCACTTGAGATTAACACTTAATAAATAAACTCCACAACTTTGACATATTTTCATTCATTCAAGAACTAGTTACAAAAGCCTAGCTGATGATTTTTCTATTCTTTAATAATTGGTAATCAAAATATAATTCTAATTAATTATAACCCTTATCAAATCACCCCCACGTTGTGGGTTAGTTCTGCCAAAGAAGTCTCAACAAAACAGTATCATGATTTTTCCTTATTTATTATTGAATTGATAAGGGTTATTATTAATTTTCATTTGTTAACCGAGTTTCAGTAAAAAAAAATAACATTGTTTGCAACGTTTTTATATAAATATGTAGTTGGTGTTTTTTTTGCAGGTATCGACACTTGCAGATAGACATTTCTCTTTCGACGAGACAAATCCAAGATACTGTACTGGGCACCTGTGTGCAACTTACTATCCCATATCTTTTTCGTCGATTGACGTTGTTTAAAAAACATTTTGTTTAAATGTGAGTATATTAAATAACAAACCTAACAAATCGACAGTGCTGAAAAACAATGTCAGATGTGCAAATTGTACTTTTGCAATAGAACTGTTTAAAGTTTTATTTCTGCATTTTTAATGTTTTTGAAATCAAGAAATATAGTGTTGTTTGATTTATTGACTATTTATTTAAATGGAGAAATAAATTATCAAAAACACTAAAAATGCAGAAACGAAACTCTAAACAGCTCTCCTGCCAAACTTTTACTTTTTTTTTACAATTAAACATATTGTCAATTGCAATAATTTCTTTCGAATTTTATGTTACCCAGCGTAGAATAAATAATAACAAAAGAAGTGCCTTGTGGGCGTGTTTCGTGATCGAAATATTTGCCTAATCGGTGCCTATATATATTTCCGTACAAAGTTTCCGCTCTTTCGAAATTTAAATGGATGGAGATCTTCTATGTCAGGCTAGTGTAAGAGAGACGGAACGCTGGCGGTTGGGCTACATGTAACACTTGGTTCATTTTGGAGGCACTCATAGTGTTATATTGTTTATTCTATACTACACTATAGATAATTGATTTATGTTCTATGCATTCTATGGTACCTACCTAGTGTTATTCCTTGTTGGCATTCTAACTTGATTGGCGTTTCTTATTCCATGTCCATGTAGCTCGCAATTGTATTTAATTTTCTTTTAAGTTACTTAGAAATCATCCCTATATCAAGTTTATGTAAAAGATTCATTTAAGATATCACATACACTCCTCAGCTTTGACACCAGGTTATAGGTATTATATTTTATGTAAAAGATTCATTTAAGATATCACATACACTCCTCAGCTTTGACACCAGGTTATAGATATTATATTTTATGTAAAAGATTCATTTAAGATATCACATACACTCCTCAGCTTTGACACCAGGTTATAGGTATTATATTTTATGTAAAAGATTCATTTAAGATATCACATACACTCCTCAGCTTTGACACCAGGTTATAGGTATTATATTTTATGTAAAAGATTCATTTAAGATATCACATACACTCCTCAGCTTTGACACCAGGTCCTAGGTATTATATTTTATGTAAAAGATTCATTTAAGATATCACATACACTTCTCAGCTTTGACACCAGGTCCTAGGTATTATATTTTATGTAAAAGATTCATTTAAGATGTCATTATGCATGTATTCTTATAGGTATATATCTGCAAGCAGTATTGCAGATCTGCCCACACAACACAACAATCACATCTATGCACATTGCACATCTAGAACGGAGCATGCGGCGCAACTCGGTGTTCTGTTTGGGAAAACCATAGACATATGAATATTAGTGGACCTGCCCTAAGTGATTAAAAGCGTATTATCCCCACTCCCCATACCGGTTCCATTGGAGCCGGCTGTGCTCGCGTATGGCCTCAAGTGAAATTTGAAAACGTGACGTCATCATTCTTGTGCGAACTATGGTCGAGGCATCATCGGTTCATTTTACGAAATAACACGGCAAAATGTTGACTTGTACTATGAAAACTTGTAAAAATAGATGTGAAAAAGAGAATAAACCCAATTGTCGTATTACATTCCATATATAAGCATTATTTTACTTTATTTTAAGCATATTCACATCGTATAATATTAATCAGTTGTTACTATCACATCGAGAAACGTCTGGACGCGAAACACAAAGCTGGTTGGTTGCTGGGAAGTAAATAATGAACATTTATAAAAGTGTCTTAACTAAATACTTAAACGAAATATTCGACTCTGAAAATAGAACCGAATTTTTTTGCCGAATTTGGACTTTGGACGAATTTGTTCATAACGTGGCGAGTAATTTGCGCTCCCATGTAAAAATGTCTATTCATTCAAAAGCAGATTTTACTTTTAAGAAGTAAATGGTGATATTATAATGCGAGATGCCTATTTACTGTCAGATTGATTTATTGACGAATCACAGTCAGCTTCACTCCCTTCGTTCGTCAACAGTTGATTTTACCCCTCGCCATTATCTTCTCGTCTATTAATTCCTATGTCTGTGGGGAAAACCAAAAAACAAGAACAATGATGGTTACTAAACAGGACCCCAACAACATCAACAGTTCTGGAAAAGACACTCCAAGGGTTCATAGTAAAATGAAGAAAATTAAAATTTTCATAGTGACAATATATCAGTGATTCCCAAAGTGGTCTATATCGACCCCCCAGGGGTCTATGACAACCTGCAAGGGGTCTATGTCAGCGAAAAAAAAATTGGGGGTCCATGAAAAGTAAATGGGGGTCCACGATAGTGGATCTCAACTGACATTTATATGTACCTATTTACTTACACTTAACCGACACTAAAGGTGAATCAATATTTCATGTTTTGAAGGATTACTTCATTGAAAAAGCAATCCCTTTATCAAATGTAATGTCAGTAGTTACCGATGGAGCACCTGCCATGGTTGGACGCTATCGTGGATTTATAAGCTATTTAACAAAATGTGCCAGGGGTGATAGCAATACATTGTGTCATCCATCGACAACATTTAGTTGCTAAAAATTTGAGTGTTAGATTACATGAATCTATTCAATTAGTCATTGATGCAGTAAACCGAATCCGAAGCAACGCGTTGAATAAGCGGTTATTTGCGCAGTTGCATGAAGAAAATGACGAACACTTTCATCAATTACTCCTTCACACTGAAGTACGCTGGCTGTCGAAAGGCTAGAATGACAATTAGAAAAGACAATTTAATGAAGTGGAAAACAGACATCGCCTATTTAACAGATTTGTTTACAAAATTTAATATGGTTAATTTGCAGTTACATGGCGACAGTCTAAATTTAATTAAAACAAAGTCCATCTTATCAGCGTTTCTTGCCAGAGTTAAACTAATGAAGCAAAATATTGGACGGGGCGAATTTTCCCAGTTCCCCAATTTGTCACAGAGAAACTGCCAGGAAGACGACGTTTCAACCTACGTTCAACATTTAAATGCCCTCTATTCAGATTTTGAAACTAGGTTTGAGGATGTTTTGACCATGGTAATACCACCGTGGATAATTAACCCATATATGGTGACATAGAAGAAACGAATGTCATAAAACAAGAGGAACTGAATGAAATAAGTACAAACGAAGAACTTAAGGTTCAGTTTAAGCACGGATATCAGCACTTCTGGCTGCAAAAAAACATACCCGTTACTTATCCCGTATTATGGAATATAGCGAGGAAATTTTTAATTTCCTTTCCATCTTCATACCTAGGGAAAGGGGGTTCAGCGCTGTTACCAATATCCTAACAAAAAAAGAAACAGACTGGTCATCATTAGCCGAGGAGACTTAAGATTAAACCTTACAAAATTGACGCCAAATATTGATAATTTATTATTAAAGCATCAGGTTCATCCTTCCCACTAAAACATTTACTTATTGCTTAGTTTATTTTATGTTACGTTTATTTTATATAACAGATACAAAATTTTATAGTAGTTTTAATTTAAATTCAATTAATAAATGTATAAAACTGAACATGTGTTTTTACTTTAAGTTTTTAACACAAAACTTCACTACAGTTAGAAATTTACAAAAAATCAATATCAGGTAAGTAGGGGGTCTACCAAAAACAGAAAAACATGGCATGGGGTCTACGGCACAACAAAGTTTGGGAACCTCTGCAATATATTGTTAATCTAATGCCCCCACTCATTTAGGAACTAATCCGGCGAATGGGTGCGTTGGCACTTGTATGGTACAATGGTATAGTATGATGTATAGACGAGGCGAACATGTTCGTATTAGTGGTGGGCGTTTTTGTTCTTTTTAAAAAACGAAAACGAACTGTTATTTGTAAAACGTCAACTGTTTGCCCAAACTGTTGAAAAAAAACGAGCCGTTTTTGAGGTAATTTGTGTGAATTAGTAATGGGTTAGTAGCGTAACCGTAAGTTACAGTCCATAACAATAAAAATAATAAAACCCTGCTATCTATAGGGGCGAGATAGCTAAGTATCATTAAAATTAAGTTATATTCACAAAACCAAGAATTCGTCGTTCAGAAAATAAACAACTTTACACTATCAACACTCAGTATACGAGCCGTTTGGTGAGGTCTGTTCGTTTTTCTCGTTACTCTCGTTCTCGTTTTGTAATAATAAACAACTGAATGGAAAACAGCCTCTTATTTATGTGATTTCAATTTCAGCCCGTTTTAAAAATAACAGGATTGCCTTCTCACTCTTTGCCCGTAATGGGTGTTAAGTGTGAAACGTTAAGATAGTGTTTTTTCCTGGAAAAAACAGCTAAACAGGGTGCCTTACAGAAAACAGCCCTTACCTGTTAAGGATTGCCTTCTCGCTCTTTACCCGTAATGGGCCTTAAGTGTGAGACGTTAAGATAGTGTTTTTTCCCGGAAAAAACAGCTAAACAGGGTGCCTTACAGAAAACAGCCATTACCTGTTATGGATTGCCTTCTCGCTCTTTACCCGTAATGGGCCTTAAGTGTGAAACGTTAAGATAGTGTTTTTTCCCGGAATAACAGGTACTGTTTTTCGCCTGCAACAGACCTATCTCACTCCTACATATTATTACGACGTTAGTGCAAGAGAGTAAGATAATGTTATTCGTTTGGAATAGTTCTTTTTCATTCATACTCGTGCTTTCTTGATATAAGTTAGAAGAGTCGACAAAACGGACAAACTGTTTGTGCGAATTATAAATAACAGTTTGGGCATTTTTTAACTCCAAACATGTTGTGCAAACGTGTTTGTCGTTTTTGGACTCACCACTAGTTCGTATTGGGTCCGGGTCAGGCGTGCAGTTCAGTCAAATCAAAATCAACACACTACCCTCGCACCCCAACCCGCACATCGCCACTTCCCAAGTTTCACCATGGTTTCGCCATTCCGACTGTTGTTTTCTTTAGTCAAGCCCATTATTTGATCCCTTCTAAACCGACCTGCACTCAGCCCTATTTACTGTTTATATTATTGTCATGAATATTTTCACTTTTATGCAATAAATGTTTAGAGCCATTACTCTTTAAATGATGTTTTGTATTTATAAATAGCTTTCACACCATAACTAAATACGACTTGACACGGCATAGCCATTGAAAAATAACCCACAACACAATTTTGGTTTGGTTCACGTGCACATTTATGAAAAGGCGCACGCATTGTGTCGCAACGCGAAATGGGCACTGTGCATTGCGTTTTACCTTTTGTTGGTCTAGAGTTAAGCAATTTTGCTTGTCAGCTATGCTTGACAAGTTCATTTTTTCAATCACAAAAATAACCCAGTTCCAAATATTTTAGATTGTACCTATAGAGGACTTTATTTTAGAAAATGTAATCAGCTATCTGAATACAATAAAATATAAGTACCTTATAGATAGTTTGAAGACAGAGCATTATGAATATCAGAAATTAATAGATTTTCACTATTGACAAGTAAATTTTCTGACGTCATCTTTCAAACTAGTCACAATCATGACGTCGTGCAGTGTGTTATACACTTTTAACGAATACATATAAACAATACGACATGGCACGAGCCTGGCACATGATAATCATTGATGTGTTGGTTAAAATCACGCGTTTTTACTTGATACGCGAAAAAAACTTTAGAAGTATGGGTTATTTTTTAGGGCTTGTCTATTCAGGGTTGTATTAATTCCAGTATAGTAATAATTATTACTATAAACCCATTTAAAACTATTGACAAGTAGTGTATTCATAAGATTAAGAAATATTTAAAAAAAAATAACCTAAAAAGAGTATACTGCGCACTAATCCAGTCTTTAATTCAATACGGAATTATTGGATGAGGGGGGTCATACAATAAGAATCTTACCCCGATCAAAGTGGTCCAGAAGCTAATCCTCAAAGTAATTCTTAAGAAACCCTCCACGTATCCAACAGAAACGCTATTTACAGATTTCGGGGTGCCCCGAGTAGAAGATATGTTCAAGAAAAATGCAATTATCCAAATTTATAAAGATAATATAATCAAAAAATTTGAAACCCACTTATCTAAAAGATATCAATACAATACTCGGCTGGCTAAGTCCTCCATCACAACACAAGCAACATTTTCGGCTTTCTGTGGTGGTAGTAGGAGATTTTCAAACATTGTTGGGTTATTCGTAACCCGGGAATGTTTGTCTTTCTTTTAAAAAAAAAAAAAAAAAAAATTAAAATTCCAAAATGTAATACCAAACAAATGCAAAATAACTATAAATATTTAGGAATAAAGTATTTCAACAACCTTCCGATTGAAATAAAGAAATTGAAGGATATTAACATGCTTAAACTAAAACTGAAGTTACTCTTTCAGAAATAATCAACTAAATAATTGCCTGTTTTTCCCTTCATTGATATTTATTATCAGTCTATACTCATCTCCACTGTATTAAGATTTTGTCTCTTTATATATTGTTCCTATCATATATATACTTACTTATAGCATAATGATTCTATTTTTCTTATAATTAGTGTAACTCTCTCACCAAGCACAAGAACCAGTTTCTTCATTGGTGAGATGGCGAACATAAATATATTTTGTAATGTAAATATATTCTTTATGTACTCATATTATCTCATATTATCCTGTACCCGCTTTATATATATTAAATTTAAAAAAAAATAAAAAAAGTGTAGGCATCGCACGAGTTTTTGAGGTTATGTGCATTGAACAAGCGTAATAATTATGAATTTTTCACATGTAGCAAACGCTTTGTGAATATACACAATTAGAATAAAACAATATACATAGTTAGAAAAACAACACACCTAAAAAAACTTAAGTTTTATTAGATGTATTGCAAATTCTGAAAACCTATACTATTTACTGTTTAAGCACCCGATGCAAACTTGACTGGCTTCGATGGAGCCCCCGCGCTTTAGCTGGTCACTTAAAGTTACACAAAGCATATCAATGTAAGGCTTGTTGGAATGTTTGCTTCCGTTCAAGGAGACTAGATTATCAAATCTACATCCTGTATTATTTATTTATTTATTTAGAATTTACGGCACTAGTGCCATTTAAATAGATAAGTTGTTTTTTTTACACATACATAGTACAGTATTAAATTTTGACGAGTGAAAAATTAAAGAATTAAATTAAAACAATTTTCTTTGTTATTGTAACGGACGTACTGCTCCGGGCTCGGCCGTGGTCACCCCATATTAAAATCTGTTGTTAAAATTCATAGACATATGAATATTAGTAGACCTGCCCTAAGTGATTAAAAGCGTATTATTCCCCACTCCCCATACCGGTTCCATTGGAGCCGGCTGTGCTCGCGTATGGCCTCCCGTGAATTTAGAAAACGTGACGTCATCATTCTTGTGCGAATTATGGTCGAGGCATCATCGGTTCATTTTACGAAATAACACGGCAAAATGGTGGCTTGTGCTATGAAAACTTGTAAAAATAGATGTGAAAAAGAGAATAAACCCAATTGTCGTATTACATTCCATATATAAGCATTATTTTACTTTATTTTAAGCTTGTGCACATCGTATAATATGGATCAGTTTTAGAAACATATACTATCACGCGATGGACGCGAAACACAAAGCCGTGCACAAGAATCAGGGATGTGCCTTCGCCTTTTGCGCTTTGATAAAATACATAATAGTATCATTTGGAACTCCGTCGTATTAATAAAGGATAATAAACCAATCATTTTTAAATTTATTCCACTTTAATGGCGTTATTACTAAACTAGTTTTCAATTTTACACAACTCATAAACAACACTTAATATAGGATAAATGGTTGGTTATCAATTGTGAAAAATTGGCATGTTTGGAATTAAAATGTAGATACAGTGAGCATGTTTGGAATGAAAAATGTATGTGTCATTTTGCTGTCCGATGATATTTTTTTATCTATTAAAATTAAAAAATATTATATTTTTCTATCGCACGTCACCACCGATCATATATTATCTTTGGATTATACTATCACACGTCGCAACGGACCACGTGTTAGGTACGCGCTTGTTTCGTATGTACGGTACTGCTGGAACGAGAAGGAGTGCATATCACGTAATGCGCCAGGTTATACCGAGTGGCAATGTGTGATAGAAAAACATGTTTTTGTTTTTAATTGAAAAAGTGTCATCGGACGGCAAAATAATGTCCAAATTTTTACTCCAAATACTCTTAGGAATCGCTGGTAAAAGCTGTGTGTATATAATTTCATTTGTTTTTTTAGTTGTTTTACATTTCTATTATCTTCTTAAAAGTGAAATGTTATATATTTTCTTAAAGATTTTATTATTAATAGGAACAGAGCGGTTGTGACAACCCTCCAACATTGGTCGAATGTAGCGATTCTCAAGTGTGCTCATGGTTGGTGGCTGGGAAGTAAATTATGAACATTTATAAAAGTGTCTTAACTAAATACGTAAACAATATATTCGACTCTGAAAATAAAAGAAATTTATTTTGCCGAGTTTGGACTTCGCAAATTTGTTCATAACGTGGCGAGTAATTTGCGCTCCCATATAAAAATGTCTATTCATTCAAAAGCAGATTTTACTTTTAAGAACTAAATGGTGATATTATAATGCGAGATGTCTATTTACTGTCAGATTGATTTATTGAAGAATCACAGTCAGCTTTCTTCTCTGCGTCCCGCAACTCATGGTTTAACCCCTCGCCTTTAAGCCTCAGCATACGCTGTTTGGAATTGCGATTTGGGTAACACCCTCCTTTTTTAGTTTTCACAACTGCGCATAGGGTTTTGATTGTCGCTAAGATAGCAATTTATTATATTTCACTTCTTGCGTTTGCTACATCTGTTGATATTATTGAGAACTAAAATTAATTTTACCAAAAGTTGGACATACTCTCCAAATTCGCCGTGCATTTAACGGCAACACGTAGTAAGGGTCGACAGGAGTCCGCCGGTCGTTAGGTATTTGGTACTTGATAAATAAACTTTTATTTCGGTGGACAAATACTAGCGAAGTTACTTGAACTGGACGCGCGCGGGACTTAAAACGTCTACAATTCTCAAACTAAGGATATTACAGATTTAATTAATTAAATCTTTTTTATATTAAATTAAAATGTAACTTATGTATATACTTTTATAAAATTATATACATAAGTAAATAATTACATATTTATATACTTTTATAAAAGTATATACATAAGTAAATAATTACATATTTTAAAAATACTTTTAATTGTTTTAAGCTTTTTTATATCAACAGGGTTTGAACTCTAGGTTCTTCCTAAGGACTTGTAAAACAGAAGACTTTTTGTAATTATATATTTATTCATTTAAACAGTACAATAATTTTAAATAGTTATCTAATAAGTTTGCATTATAACATTATGAACTACAATCTACCATATTTTACCGCATTACGACGTATATGTGCTGACGGAAAATCGGCTCTACTCGGAAATAAAATCAACAGAACTCAGACTTAAGGCGAAGCTCAATTAGTGCTAAATAGTGATTTTCCATTAATCTTTATAACGAATTTGTTTACATTATGAGTACCAAATAAAATGCTTTATATAAATTGATGCTTTTCTTATCTTTTCTCTTGAGGAGAATTCAAATGAAAAAATTATTTACTTCATATAAAATATAAATGTAACCTACTAAAAAATGTATTTATTCAATACAAATGTATGAATGCACAAATGAATCAACTTTTAAAAAATAACATATTATGGGTAAGATTATTTGTGACAGTTTCCTTTGATTAATTTTTTGCGTACTTATAAATTTTTATACAAAATAAATAAAAACCACTTTTGCGCATGAAATCGAGTGTTTCTTGAATCCGTTTTCCAAGCGATTTTAATGCCTATTACCTGTGTATACGTCACGAAATAAGGCAAACAAAGAATATACATATTTTTGGCTTGTAGCTTCCTCTTAAGACGCGGCATTCTGCATTTCGAATTGTAGATGGGCGACGCCCACCACTTTTACTTGTCATAGAGTTCGTTTAGGGTTAACAATCCATTGTGTTTTTTCCTATAGAACAATATTTTTCAATAGAAAAATATTTATTTATCCTTTAGTTTATTAACTTACTTACCTGAAATCGACCTTAAAGCGTTGGAATTTCGAAATATTAACATTTCATTTTTTACTTGTATAATCACGCAGAATTACCTGCATCCTGTGTGGAGTTACGTAACAAAAACATCATCATCATTTAATGGCCAATACAAAACAAACTTACTCGGTTTTTACAGTTATCAATGCATTAAATATGTCTAAATGGACGCAATCTAAAAAATAATATAAAGTATAAAATTATAAAAACAACTTGAAAAAGTTGAATATGTTTTGTAATACAGAGTTGTCCCTTGAGGATAATTTCTAATACTCTATTTTTTGCTTTACTTCACTTTTTTCTTTTTTAAATAAAAATTGAATTTCATAAAGATATTTGTAAATTTTATAAAAGTATACGTGATAGATACATTTTAATTAAATATGTTATTCAAAATATTTTTTGTTGTTGTTTTAAACCACTTTATTTTGCTATACACGTCGACCGGTTTCGTTTGATCTCAATCTACTACTATTTCTAATGCTTCTATATTATTAAGGCGTATTCCTATTTTATTTTTATGTACAATTTTGACTCCTGTATTTTTATCAAAAGTATGGTTAGTATTAATTAAATGTTCGGCAAAGTCTGAATAACCAGTATTTGTTAAACACCTGACGTGTTTTACTCTAATATTTCCAGAGTGGCAAAAAACGACTGCGGAATTCATTCAAGAAATAATCTCACAGTTTTAGAACAATCAGCTTATATCGCCTTGTGGCAAACGAATTTTTGGCGAATAGTACTTTTGTACACAAGCCGCGGCTTTGGGACATTTAATTTATGTTTGTTAATTATTTTTCAATTTTGAAAAACAATATTATTTAACCGATAAATGCAATATTCACGTTAAATAAGCTATTCAAATATTTTAAATTAAATATTATTTACAGTAAATCACGTAATTTTAGATGCCAAAAATTCTGACACACGTCCACTATGCCTGCCGACTGCGCGGGACTGATGAATGTTTGAAATGGTCTTATGTAAATCAGAATGTTAGAGAGAGCGCGCTAATATTTAAAAGGATTGGAACGAACAGACGTAAGCGACTGCTGTGAAAATATTTTATGAAACACGACTCATTTGAAATAAAGCAAAAATCTCTCTCCAATGTCTTTAGTTGCATTTAAACATACACTCTGAATTTTTTCGTGCTTATAACATATTAAATAACAGAACAAAACGTATTTTTAATAATTTTCGGAGCTTACTTTGCGATTTTTTTCTATCGAGGGAATTTCAAATAATTAACGTTTCGGCAAAACAAATGTATGGATATTATCTTCAAAAACAAAATTTTTTTTTTGGAACTCCAAGACTTAAGGAGTTAGCGAGAAACTTGATATAAAATCGGTAGAAATTGAAAATGCCGGGTCTTAACTTCTCGTCTATTAATATTCATATGTCTGTGATAAAATTAAATAAACTGCCCGAAAAATGTTCATGTAAAATGTAAAAATATGTAAATCTAAAAAATGTCAAAGTGTGTAAATGTTTTTATTTTTATTGTTTAACTTATAACATTGTTACATTGTACATAAAATTAGGTAAGTAATAATAGTTAATAGTGAAAAACATATGTTTTTGAATTTCTACTTCAATGAAGAGTGCTAGCTCTTGAGCTTGGCGTAGGAGTTATTTCACAATTATTTCATGTTTATATCAGTATCGATTCTCTATAAAAAGGCAGATAACCAAAAACAGTCATAAGTGGATTTTGGGTGAAATACAAATAAACTGTTCTCACGTCTTTTTATGGTTTTATTTATCAAACAGTTAACACATTTTTGATGAAAAAAAGAAAAGATATTACATCTATCGGGAATTACGTCATCTTCAAACATTGTTTTATATACCTACATACTAAAATGCTTGTACAAACATCATGGTACCTACTATAAGGACAAATTACATGTACACAAAAAATAAAACTAATATAAATCATGTAGGTATTGTGTCTTGGTTGCCAAATCATGTCTTTCTTTTTATCTTAGCTGGGAGAGGCTCCCAGTCTGTAGTCGGGTCATCTTTATCGTCCGAGCATTTCAGCTCCACATCCGGGACGTTAATGCAAAATTTGCCACCGCATGACTGACAGAGGACTGAGCAGTGGAGCCCAGCCTTTCTATACGAGCAGCTCCCAGAGTATCCTTTCATGCATTTACATGAAATTTTTCGCAAAAGGGCAGGAGGTGCGGGATCCATCGTGGTGGGGATGGGGGTGAGTCCTTGAGAAGACAGCTTCCACCCCCATTCAGTGGGATTCAAGTTGACTCCCCGCCACTTCTGCACTTGGAGGTAGCACCTTGCTGCATGGTGGCCTGCAGCATCTTCCGTCGGTGGCAAACGGGCGAGGTTTATGTTTGTTGAAGTGACAAACGTCTTATACCTCAGGAAATCCAAAGTATCCCTCGCGATGTCACCCCCATATAGAGCCACGAAGCATTTGATGCCTGCTTCACTCACGGCTTGTGGGGTAGAGTCTGGCCGAAGGAAGACCTCCACTTGCTCAGCAAGTGGTTCACTCTTGCTCAGAAGTGTGCTGATTTTGGTCTTTCCTTGGCCAAACAGTGCTGAGGTGGTATCGAACCCGGCAAACGCGTGGGTAAATAGTACCGTTCCTGGTAATTGTCGGGAGTCCTGGGTGTTGTAGGGGGTCGTAGAGTAGTGACAGCAACCAGCTTCACCCTTCGTGCTATTCTGAAAATAGACGTTTGTCTCTTCAGCGCCTAAACCATTGAGAACAACTAGCAGGTCGACATCTTCTCCCACTATGACGACCCGATCGGCATCTGCTCTTTTTGATAACGCCATCATGACGATCTCTCGATCAGCATCTTCTTCGGCAACAGCCACTTCTACTACCTCCTTCTGAAAGGCGTCACAGAGAAGAGTTATAAGGCGTCTGTTATTGTTTTCATTGCCCAATACATGCTCTTGAGCAATTTGAATTACTGTGGATTCATCGAACGTCAATTCGTAGCTGGAATGAGCTGAGTCGTAGCGCCGGAGTCGTTCCGCTGTTTTGGTGTTTTTTTTGGTAGCATCTTTGGGGTAGCCGTCAAAAACGATGGAGACGTTATTCCCAAAGTGGTTTCGGAGGTAGGTGGTATAACGCACCAAAAGTGCTCGAACCGTGCTCTTCCGCTGCCACACGACCTTGTGCAAGAGGTAGCCACCATTCAAAATGACGTGAGTGCTGGCATCTATCGGCGTGTGGATGGAAAGAGGAGTGAAGGCAGAGTACAGAGTAGATTTTGTGCCCTTGCGCATCCCTTGTTCATTGAACAGAGACATCAGGAACGGGGCCAACTCATACTTGAAGTCATCCTGTAAATCCTGTTCAGATTTCTTTGCAATACTCGCTGAAAAATTGTGAGCGGATCCACAGCCACTCTTCTATTTTTGTCCGGCAGTTTAACGGTTGAGGTGATTGATGCCAGCGTGGTAACTTTATTTTTCCGTTTTATTACTACCTTGTCGTACATTTTCCCCGCAATTTTCATCACTCCTTCCGTTCCAACTCTCTGGGCTGTGTGGCAATTAATGTCAGGACCTGCCAGTAAATCACTACTGATAGAAATTAAACTGTCAGTTTTGGGAAATGGAGGGTGGAGAGCAAACCAGTTTTTTAGTTTTTCCACATCACTATTATCTCGGATGATTCGAGAAGGTCTCATGTCTACATGCTGCTCTCCAGTAGGACATGATAAGCTGCAAAAACTTTCCAGTTCTTCACAAATATTCAACATAAACACCATTCCTGTTGTCCACCTTGCCAGAACACTTTCGGAGATTCCCCTTCCTTGGGTCCAACCCACCGTAGGTTTTCATGGATCGCATCAGCTTCTGCTCAATTGTTAGGTCTGACCACAACCCAGACCAAAACTTGTCAGACCGGCGAATGGTGAAGGATCCTTTTGTGAACATGTCGTATTCACTTTTATCCATCCGATCTTGTAGAGCCATCATATCCTGAAGGTGGAGGTGCGCGCTCTTATCATACAAAAAATGTCCAGCTGCGTGGAAAAAAGGGAGCATCTTGTGGACAGTGTACAAATGAAGGTTCCAATCACCAGCACGCTCTGCCTGGATGAATAGTTTTATCAAAGTGGTCATACGAAAGTATTGGACCCACAACTGTGATGTTGGACCATTCGCTTCAATTTTCTCCAAGGCACTTTTAAATTTTGCCTTTAGTATTTGGTAGGTATCAATTTCTTCTGCTGATATAGTGAGAGACCTTTCAGTGTCTCGCAGCAATTATTCAGTCTCGTTTCTTCTTTTTTCGTCTCAATTTTTCGGGGACAATACAAATATTTGGCTAAAATATTAGTGGTGCTTTTAAATTTGGGTTAATTAAGTTTCCCAATTATTGTATTGTTTAAATTTGACTGAAGGTCGTTTTACTGGTCGATAATTATGCCATAAAATAAACCCATGATGACTCATTGGTATAGGTACTAATAGGTACTTGAAATTTGAAATAGTCGTAATTATATTATAACCCTAGGATAAACCCACGATGATTAATGGATTTACTTCACAGCACAATAAAACCATAAAAAGACGCGAGAACAGTTTATTTGCATTTCACTCAAAACCCACTTATGACTGTTTTTGGTTATCTGCCATTTTTGAGAGAACCGTTTAGTCTACAGATATCAATCTAGTCTCAAATAAAGGCTTATTAAATTTACAACAACTTTATGTCCTACAATATTTGACGTGGGATGCGTATTTTAGAAATTATCCCATTACCTCCATGACGATGTCTATAGGCATCAAAAAAATAGATGAGAAGTATAATTTTTTTTCACTGTGAATAAAGCTAAATCCCACCAAGTTATTATGCAGCATTTACAGATTGGTATGTTAGCTTTCAATAATTAACATAGTTCAATAAATTTTATTATTAATTCTATTTTTAATTATTTTTTTACTAAAGGCTTAAAAATAGACCCATTTTGAAAATGAAAAAAAAAATTAAACGGAAAAAAATAAAAAAAGTGTGAATCACATTTTGTATCAAAAGATTAAATGTTCGGCAACACTGTTTCAACATAGTATTATACGCAAAAGATGACCGCTAGATGTGACTGAAATCAGGTGATGCCTGCGCGCAACGTTTGGAGGTTAGCTGTGAGAGTGTTTACATACGTTTTTGCTTAGCTTGCCTTCAAATAATAAGGTTTTTTAGTGTTTTTATGAATGATTTTTAGGATTAAGAAGATCAGTCATGTCACGACGAACATGAACCAGATGAATTCACTAATGACCTTGACTGGAATCAGCCTTCGACATCGTCTGGTGCGAGTCATAATACCTTGCAAATATCTATTTCAAATTCACCACCAGCCAAAAAATCCAAACTACAATACAAAAAGAATTCTCACTATAAACAAAGTGGTCTAAGGCATTAAAAAGAACCACCAGCCATATCTGTTGCGTTCCTAAACCGCTGAATGTTGTGCAATTAGATATGTACGAAAAACTGAAGTCTTATAATGCTTTCTAATTGTTTTCATTATTCTTTGATAACGAAGTGCTTCAGTTCATTCTTACGATCAAATTCGCTCGATTTAAAAACAATACCGAATTCCAGTTAGATAGTTGACCGGCTACAATACATTGCCATCTACCATAGGTTATTATTCATCTGACCCAACATTGGGTGTAAGCATCATCAAAAAAGGAATCAAATGTCGAAGTTTCGAGCTTACAAAGCGCTATTTACATTTTTGCGATTACTTTAGATAAAACCGAAAGAATGGCTAAGGTATAGTAGCCATAACATAAACTTTTTTATATTTATTATTCTTCGACTAACGTTAATCGTTCCATCTTTCTATGTAGGTTCGTCCATTGTTCAACATGCATACGTTGTACTTGTACTGTCTATAATGGAATATATAGAGTTCCCCGCACGCCATGAGCTATTTATGGACACTTTCTTCACATCTCACCGTTTGATGTGTATCCTGAAGGATAAGAGAATGTGCGCTACTGGCACATGTAAGCCAGTTCGCTTCCCTAACCTTAAAGCTTTAGGCAAGTTTTTCAGTCAACATTTTCTTTTATATTTTCCTTGCGCATAGCGTTCATTTACCTAGCCAATGTGTAACTCTCACCGCTCTTATAATTACAGGTGAATTTGATGCGGTGGTATACGTAGAAAACCAAATCCTCGTATGCCGTTGGCAGGACAACCGTGAAGTAACAGTGGCCATGAACTATGATCAAATGGAGCCTGTAAGTCAAGTGCAGGGTTAGCAAAAATCGAAAAAAGACAAAAAGGCAATGTTTTGAAGGACGCATGCAAAAAAAACGATAACCAGGCACCAATACGAAATTAAAATTTGGGAATGGGTGGAGTAGACCTCCATGATAATGGTATACAAAATTATCGGGTCAACGTTTGGTCAAAGAAGTGGTACTGGCCTTTATTTGTATCTTGCCTCAGCAGTGCTCTTATAAATGGATGGAAGTTGCAATGCTTCTGGAGGAAGTACGAGCATGATATGGGAAACCAGATGACTAGGCCACAGAGAAAACCTTCCCAGAAGGCATTCCGTGTGGGGGTTACCCGTACTCTTTTATTGTCTTTTCCAAATCAGGTCAATGCCGAATTCGGAGAATCTCGGGTGAAGGAAGAAGATCATGAGGCAGAACATGGAAATCGTGTGCCTCGAATGCAAGAATTTAATTTTCCATATCGTGGCGAATCTCGTATTCGTTATGTTCTCTGCAAAAAAAATCCAACTTTCTATCGGTGCCGGGCCTACAACCGCGCCCTTCATTTTGACTTCTTCGAAGGGTATCACTTAGAATAATTTGCTTAGATTTGGTTGGTTTTCATCATTCTACAATGTTTTTTTTAATATTGATTTTTTTGTTATTTTGCGTATTTTCCATTAATATATTTTTTTTCATTGAATTATAAACAAAGGCAATTATTTATGTCATATTATCAATATAAATCACACAGTTGAATGCATTTTTTCCATAGTTGACATAAATTTTGCTTAGGGGGGTTACCTCCAAGTGTTGCGTTTAGGCATCAATTTTCTAGACGCTCTGGTAAGAGGGTGGGCGGGCGGAAAATTCTAAAACTGATTTTGGGCTTTTCTTTTAATTCTATACTATCGGGTTATAATGATGATTCAAGTTTATAAAATAAAAATAAATTCATGGAGGTAATGGGTTATTGTACAAAATAAGTGACCATTTCGAAAAAATTTCACTTTTTGGAAAAAATTGCCTATTTTTGAAGAACTGTATTTTGAAAACCAATGGCTTTATATAGCTTGCTTTAGTCTTAAATTATAGCAAATTTAGTCTACTTTAAAAGTATGCAGATCAATTACACCGGTCAGACCCTTCCTTTACTGAAATATTGAGCAAAAACTGAAAAAAATCCGAAAAATTCCTGGTTTTTTAGGTCCACCACCGCTCGCACAGCACTTTCGAAGTTGCATTTTTTTTTTAACTGGTTTAGGTCCTAACAACATATAAAAAAATTCAGAATGACTGGACCTTTTGCAAGCACGGATGTACATCTTGACTGGACTACATGGCCCATGTGATGTGGTGATGTGAGTTGCGAGATGGTTGCGAGTTGCGAGATGGTTGCGAGTTGCGAGTTAATATCCATAACCACCCAACGACATCCACAACCGAATAACCAAATAACCGAGCTCTCGCCAGCGTAGTTGCGGTTATTTTCAAATAACCGTTGTATAGTTGGTTATGTTGTACAACTACCAAGACTACTGGCCACGGTGCTGCCAGGAACGGTCTGAAGCATAAATAAACAACTGTCTGAAGGGTTTGAAGGATCACTTTCTCATCCCACTACTCATTTTCTCTCGTCTGGACTGCCCGTGGCTTGCCAGAAGAAGGTTGCTGTTATGTTTTACGCTTTCATGGGAAAGTGTTTGAATTTGTTTTTCCTCTCGAATATTTGTTCCTATTTATATATGTTGTCTCTTCACTAGCTTCAAAAACAAGAATGAACTGCCTTAAATGAAGTTTTTTTTGCATTTTATCTGGAGTGTCTCTTTTCAAAAACTACTATGATAATATTCAAATGCTAAGATACTAAAAATCACAACATTGAGACATAATCCACAAATACTGCAAGACTTCTAGCTTCCTTCGGTATCTACTATTTAGTAATTTCCAAAAATCCATACGTTCCGTTCTCAGCGTGCTCTAATAATTGATTTGAAATATTTCTGAATAACATTAAAATTTGTCGTAGGAGACCTTATTACTTTTGGAACTGGCTCCCGATGGCGGGAAGGTTGATCAGATAGTTGACATATTCAAATGTTCAAATGTTTTGCATAAGATTTGATATGTCCCTAGGTATACACATGACTTGAATTCACAGAAAGACCAAAGCGAACACGTGCTCCCGCATCTGTCTCTGTGAGGCGGCAGTTCGAATTATTAGACATTAAGTATTTAGTAAAGAGCCTGGCCGGAAATCGCAATAAAAATTTAGAAAGCCAACTCAAGCAATACACCCATTAGTCGGCAGATTTAGCTCTAGACCCTCATCAAGTCGTAATCCGAAATGGGTGTATCGTTAAGCCAGCGACCCGGCAATAAAAAAACCTTCGCCCAAGGCTAGGCTAAATTGTAATTGTTTGAAGGTCTTTTGTACAAATGTCATTTTAGCATCTTTTAAAATAATAATAACGACTACGGTGAGAATGTCGATGCCAGCACCACGGACTCAAACAACGCACCGAAGTGGTGTAAAGCGGAACCACTTTAGTTTCAGCACCCCACGACAGGCGCGCTACGGTCGCTGGATTGCGCAACTGAAGACAGTACCCAGTACCCAGTATCCAGTCAGAGAGTGATCCTCTCGCCCGCCCTTTAGGCCCCTTGGGGCCCCTTGGGGCAGTCGCCGAGGAAGCTGCCCTCTCGGCAGTTCTCATCTCGCCTCAACAGCTGAAGACAGATTCCGCAACCAACAGTTGACTTTTTTTTGGCACCCGACAGTCATCATCTCGCCTCCCCTTTGGGCAGCCGCCGAGGCGCCTCCGCCCAGGAGGCTGCCCTCTCGGCGGTCACGATCTCGCCTAGTTCTCAACAGTTCACATTTCCGCACTCGACAGTCATCATCTTGGGAGTCATCATTCTGCTCTCCCCCTTGGAGCGGCGCCGAGGCAGCTGCCGACCAGGGAACTGCCCTAGCAGAAGTTACCGTCTCGCCTCCGCCGAGAAACTTCCTGCTCTCCCCCTTTGGAGCGGCACCGAGGCTCTTCCGACCAGGGAGCTGCCCTAGCAGAAGTTACCGTCTCGCCTCCGCCGAGAAACTTCCTGCTCTCCCCCTTTGGAGCGGCGCTGAGGATATCCCTACGAGGAAGCTGCCCTCTCAAGAGTCGCTGCCTGCCGACTCCGCCTTTCGGAGCCTTGGCCCCGGCTGAACTACTTCCGCCCTTCGGATCCAACCCAAGTTGCCGCTTGTGTGCGTCGGTGATAAGTGCGAACGTGGAGATCCGCGGCTCCAGATAAGAACTATAATTTACAACTAGTATTAAGCTAGATTAAGACTAACCCTTCTTTATAAATTTTTATTAAATAAATTTTAAGAGTGTTTTGTAACTAAGTAACTTCTTTTTTTTGTACTCGTTCCTCCTTATCTTTTACATGAATAATATTAATTATTAACTTCCCTTAAGTAGAGTTGTAACAGATTCATAATACATAAAAAGGAACCGGTTCCTCAGAAAATAATGTCGGGCGATCCGGTGTCCAGTGACAGCAAAGTCACAGGGACAAAGTAACCGCGAACCGCGAGAGGAAAAGAGCCATCTCTACTTTTAGTACTTTTTTTAACTCTGGTATCATTTTGCTTGACAACTATTTATTGCCGCCGTTTGGGTTCTGGTTCACGGTATTTTTTTTATCAAAGTTTTGATTGATTATTCGCTTCTTCGTTTACCAAAATTTATCGCGAGACCTTTAATATATACCAAATAAGTTTGTTTTAATGCGCAAAATGGGCGTAAGTATACAAATTCATCCGAAGTTTTGTGTTAAAAATCACATGTTTATTCTTTTGAATGTTTGGACGATTTTAAACAAAGCCGGCTTCATAAATAAAAACATGAAGTTTATATAACCTAAAAATAATATGTTTTATTTTCTTTAGCCGAAGATTCCCTCTAATAAAGGAAAGGAAAAGAGGTTGGCGCGAAAGAATGAACGTCAAAAGGTGGCCCAATCTATGGCTGCTGTAGCTAAGGCAAATGCCCTTTTGGATCCTCTGGAACCATTTCCCGCATTTCGGAAGTTTGATCGCGATGGGCTCACAGCGGAATTAACCTGTAAAAAGGTTGGCCAGCTCGACAGTGAAACATTAGAATGGGTCTTCGAGTTAACCGAAAGAAACATGAGAAAAACGTAAGTGTGCATTTATGCCTTAAAATTGTCTTATAATACTACAAGGTTGGCCTTCGGAGACCATTCAATTTCTATTTGTAAGTTTGCTAAACAACAGAACACATTCTGATGAAGATTCAGGCCTGTAAGATCTCATAATTTATTAATTTCTATCAACACTTGAGGTGCTTTTATCCATGGAGCCACTTTTCACGAAAACCATAATACACATCAAAGTAATAATATTAGCATTGAAGATCAGATTAAATAAAATTGTATTTTATTTCAAATAAAAATTTTACAAATCAAATTGACTGCTAGAATTTTATAAAACGATTTTTTCACAAGTCCAATAACTAAGATTGAATCCTTTTCAATAAAAGACTCCAGAATGGTTTTTGTATCGTCACACAAGAATTAGTAACTTGGTCTGTTTGTTTGCATTTGTTAGACTGACAGTCCATATTATTTGTGTAAACAATGCCACGCATTCTAGTAAACTGCTTTCAATGTTGTATATTATTACTCTGCCTGTCACACACAGTGTATCAAAGTGAACAGCAATTTGGAAACTATGAAGCATAGATTTATGCTAATGAGATTCCACCTCTAGATACAGTGTTTGGTTCTAGGAAAAAATAACATTATACTTTTTATGGCTAATACTAAATAGGTGTAAGGTATGGCGCTTTGAAAGGATACATACAGGGTTTCAGGGGGTAAAATGTGCTAACTTCGGAGGGTGATTATATATAATTTTAGGACAAAAAAAGTAAAATAACTTTATCAAAATTTGAATGTTTTAAGGTAAATAAGTTTAATTGTTTGAATGGGAAAATAAATATTCTTATCTGAGAATTTATAAAAAAGTTATTCATCTTGTTTTACTTCTACCACTATGTAGAATCACCTCCCAAAGTTAGCGCACTTTACCTCCGGACATCCTGTATATACAGGTTTGAGTGTTAGAATGGTTAGATATAATATTCTGCCGCGAGGGTGTATAGAGAATTCGGCAAATGGAGGCCTTACGTCCTTGTTACTGATGACTAGACATCGGATTGTATATTATGCACTATCAATATAAAATGGTTCCATGATATTTCATCAAAATGACAACTAAACAAACCTTTAAAAAGTGATACATAGTCATTAAAAGTGATGAAACAAAAATAAGGTTACATAGGTATTTTGTTTCATCACTTTTCATTACTATATATAACTTTTTGTAGGTGTGTTGAACTGTCATTTTGATGAGATACCCGGTCGCCATATAAAATATGTGCTTAAATTACACAGTAAAAACAGTATTATATTATGGTGTTTTTAATGGCAGTACTATATTTTGATGTTTTCTAAATTATCTTCATTTTGTTTTCCTTATTTTTTTTGAGGAGACTATGCAACCTTGGTGATATTTAAAAATGGCATTTTTTAATTATTTGATTTCTCTCACTCAATTGAGGAACTGGATGAAATAACCTATGTTGAATGTTGTAGTTTTAAGTAAAACAATTTTTTTTTCAAATGCGTAATATTCACTTGTAACTAGTGTTCATACTTTTGCGTAAAACATAAAGAAGAAATATTTACACAGGTAGCAAAAACGAACTGTACCTATAAGTTGTTGTGTCCAGCTCCTTAACACATTGTCGTCGGGACACGGCCTTTGCCCTTTTTCGCGGACTGTCGGTCATCTGCGGGACACGGCAAATGCCGTTTTTGTCGACTGTCGGTTTTTGGCGGGAAACGGCATTATACGGGTTTGTTATCAGCGTGAAATACTATGATTCATAAGTGGAATGGGCTCTTAAATTAGGCGAGGCAACCGCAAAAGACTCTTTTTTGACAAGAAGCAATTAAACATATATGAGTTATTGAGTGTGCGCCTTCCACCTTAGGCGACACTGTTCAATTTACGCGATCAGATTTCACACAACCAGCAATTGTAAAATTGCGGGCATGGCAAATATATATTATTATTTATTATATAACTATATGATATGAATAAACATGTTATCTTTTAATTGGAATTTTCAAATATTGAATATTTAATGCTATTTACTGAATTAATATCAGGTTTTTATATTCAGCTTTGAAATGTGGTGAAATTATGATGTAATCAAAGCAATTATAATTTATTTTTGATGGACAAATGTCATATATGATTTCTTTGAAATTTTCAATTCAAAATATTATTTGGTTTAGAAATTGTGTCAATTTTAGGAAAGCGATATACAGGGTGTATCGGCACGTACCCGACAAACTTTAACCAGCTATTCCTTAGCATATTTGGAGTAAAAAATATTATGTGCACTTTGCCGTCCGGTAACGTTTTTTTTTTAAGGCCGAGTGTAGTTGTTTATTAATTTAAAATAATGATAATATTATTAAGCAAATCGATAATGATAGTGTTTTCAACAAGTAAAAATTTTTTTATACATTTTTTAAATTAACATAGGCTTAGTAATTATCAAAATCAAATCGAAAATATGACCTTTTTCAGACCGTAATACGTGCGTTTTAAAAAATACTATTAAAGGCTGAATATCGTCAAAAAATACCTGAAGGGGTTTTTTTTAAACGTACGAAAAAAAAAACTAAAAAATAAATAAAATAGGTTCGTAGTTTAATTTTTTCATAAACACTAATTGTTCTTGTTTTTAAAATGCAGATTATAAAACTTTGGATACGTTTATTTAACAAAACTAAACGATAAATTATTGGTATTATATTTTTCCATTTTTTAAAGTTAATTTAATATTTTTCATACTATAATTTAAGAAAGAATACTAGATTTTTAAATGACTTTTAAAATAGGCCGTCTGGTGGCGCCTATTTGAAAATTTTAATACGGTAGAACATCGAACTAAAAGCTTCTTTTAAATATCCCAACAGATGGCGCTATCATGGTCGGAGTCTTGGTTATTGTTTATTTTTCAAACCGATTATATTATTAAGTTATTATTTGATAATTATTAAAATATATATTATAATTAAAATTATAATATATATTTTAATAATTATCATATAATTTAATAAATAATATATGATAATAATATATATTATAATTTTAATTATATTAAAATATTATTATTATTAAATTATATGATATTATACCATATTTTTAAAAATTAAATATTAACCTTTTCTCTGCGGGAGACGCACGCCTGCGACGCACTGTACATGCCCTGTACGCGGGTGGCACATCTGTGCGACGCAAAGTTTCTTCGGCGTTATGGGTATGAAACATGCTTGAGCACGGTAAAACTTATACTCTTAAAAAATCTCACATCTTTACACTACTGACATCTTACGATATTTATCCATAATACGTATCCTAATCATCGATATAAAGATTTGAAGGGATCTTCCAACTCAGAGCGAAAAATGAATCAGTTTGAATTCTTCCCGCGTCTTTACACACGTTATTGCGCAGGCGCATTTTATAAGATTCTCAAACAGAGACGCTCGCCGTGTAGATTACATTGTTTTATCGAATTATTGTTTGCTTTTTCGTGGATATGAACTTTTTTAATTACAGTGTACATTCATCTGATTTATCATATTTTAAAATAAGTTCAGTTACATAAATTCATTCAAACTATTGAAGAAATATAAAATTTCGTCAGTGTTAGATTATTTTCAAATAAAAATACGTGGTTAAAACTTTTTTTTAGTGAAAAATCAAGTGTAAAGTTGTACAAGTTTGACGTTTTATCAATTTTTGAAAGTATTTTTATTGCCAAAATACAAAATGTCGGGTCGTGGTCTTAATGACGAAGAAATATTTGGTGCTACTTTAGAAATAGATTCAGATTTTGAAATTAGTGACAGTGACGTCGATAATAATTGCGAAGATGCTGAAATACATGAAAGCCATGATTCTGAACCCGAAATGAACATTGAAGAAGGAGAAGAAGTGGTTGAAAATCTGTGGACTGCCGGCCCTTTCGTACCCATTATTTATGAATTCGACGATTTCGCATCAGGTATCAATCCAGATACCAGGTTAACTGAAGACACGCCCGAACTTATGTTTTTTGAACATTTTTTGAATACAGAAATTATGACAAAAATTGTTGATGAAACAAATCAATTTTATCAATATAAAGTTAGGACGATGGATTTTACAGCAAAATCGAGAGTTACAAAATGGGTTGATACAACAGTCTCAGAAATGTACGTTTTTATTGCGTTAACATTTGCCATGACTAGGAACAAACACTTAGCTATCGAGGAACATTGGAGTACGAACCCCATAATCTTTTCACCAATATTTGGAAAGACAATGCCCAGAGACCGTTATCAGATAATATTACAGATGCTCCACTTTAGTGATAGTAATATTCAAACGCCTACTGATAGACTGCATAAAATACGTGTTCTTGTTGACCACACACGAAATATTTTTAAATCAACTATGATGCCCCATGAAAATCTATGTATTGACGAAAGCATCATCGTTTTCAAAGGCCGTCTATTATTCAAGCAATACATTCCATCTAAACGTCACCGATTTGGAATAAAAATGTTTGTGATGTGTGACGTCATGACGGGTTTCATTCTCGATTTTATAATTTATGTTGGTTCTGATACAGAAAAAAATGATACTCAAGGCATTGGTATTTCGGGAGGCGTTGTAACCACCCTTTTGTCAGATTATTTCGGAAAGGGTCATAATTTGTGGTGCGACAACTGGTACACTAGTCCAAATTTATTTAAATATTTACACGAAAAAAAAACTAATGCTTGTGGCACTGTTCGGAAAAACAGGAAAGGCATTGCACCTTTTGTTAAATTGAAGAAAGGGGAAATCCAATCAAAGCACCAATCACCGTTGTTAGCTTTGAAATGGCACGATAGGCGTGAAATCCATATGCTGACCACTCTTCATGATGGTTCTGTTGGACCATCGGGAAAAATAAATAGATCGACAGGAGAGCCCATTTTAAAACCACAATGTGTTCTAGACTATAACAAGAACATGGGTCTAGTAGACAAAGCTGATATGATGCTAAGCAACTTAAGTTGTATGAGGAAGTCACTCAAATGGTACAGGAAAGTTGCATTTCATATAATTGATTTGTATTTATTAAATGCTCACATAATATACCAAACTGTAACATCAAAAAAAGTCAGTTTGGCTGATTTCCAAATGGCTGTGATTGAGCAATTACTAGAGAAATATCACAAAACTTTGCCGAGTATTTTACGTCCCACAACATCAAGAGATTACCCGATGCGTTTATCATCGAAAATTGTTTCCAAACACATGCCCATTAAAGTTCCCCCTTCAGCAAAAAACACAAACCCTCGTCGAAGGTGTCGTGTCTGTGCCACTTCAACACTGAAGCCCAAAGTCAGAAAACTTACTAAATTTATGTGCTTAGAGTGCAATGTGCCGTTATGCGTTGAGAACTGTTTCAAAATTTATCACGATAAAAAAATATATTAAGTGATACATATTTACGGTGACATAATAACAGAAAAATTATTTCATTATTTTTGTAAATTTAAGTGTAGTTATTTTTTATTATATGAACCTTTTTAAGTGTGTCAATATTTCATGTATCCAGTCAAACGCGACATCGCACCCATAAATCAACCACTTACATCGCACCACAGTTGAAGAGCTATACTCCGGTATGTTTATAAGCATGTGTATCGTTATCTTTGAAATATAAACATGGCCGCCCGGGTATACCGTATCAGATTACGAATATTATATACTTCGAATTTTTATCAAGTCTCATTGATGTTCGGATTGTTTATTTATACTTGAAAAGATAATTCAAGACATAAGCGACGTATTTTTTAAAACAAATTTTAAAATCCATGCGTGATTATTGTTTAAAGTCATAAATTAGATTGATGATAAATAGCCCCGCGTGTGAACGAAGTGATACAAATTAATGACGCATAGAAAAGGTTAATAATATGATAATATTTTGGAATCAAAGAAAAGACTGCGATTGACTTGTACGAGGAAAGATACAAGGTAAAAGTGTCGCCATGTGGTATTTTTGTGAGAAAGGAATGGCCATACTTGGGGGCAAGTCCAGATGGATTGGTTGGAGAAAATGGTATAGCGGAAGTAAAATGCCTGCCCTCAATCGGAAACAAAACTATTTTTGACGCAGCTCTGGAAGATAATATCTTCGTTGCCGTGCAGAATGGAATACTTGTGTTGAAGAAGTCACATAATTATTCATTTCAAGTTCAAGGACAATTATTCATTACAAGAAAGGACTTCTGTGACATTATAATTTATTCTGAAAGTGGAGTAGAAGTAATAAGAATATATCCTGACAATGAATTTGAGCTAAAAGTGTTACCACGCCTGACAAAGTTTTTCAACGAATCACTTTTGCCAGAGTTAGCGGATAGCCGAATTCAACGCGGTATGAAAATTAGAGAACCTGACCATGTTGTCAATGCTCTACAAGCCATATATGATAATATTTTGTAATCCTACATGTATTTAAAATGACTGACTTTTGCATTTTTATATATAAATTTTTTGATAGATCTAATACGCCTAAATTTTTTATAAGAGAGCTAGGTATAATGCCAGTAGCCGAAATTACAAATGGTAATATTTTTATAGTGAGAATGCCAAATTATTTTGAACTCATTTCCCAAATCTGTGTATTTTATTATTTTTTCAAAAACAGATCTTTCGTTGAAACGTTGCTTGAAATGGCTTTAGCCGTGTTTGGTGACCAAATCTGCAAATAGCCAGGTAGATTCACTTATTCAATAAATAATACCCGTTCTGCGGTCTAAATTTAAATAATGATGTTAAAATTGTACTACCTACATGTAAAACCCCTCAGGGCTAAATAAGTAGATTTTTTTTTCTAAATATTTATTACGATAACCATGGTTTACCGAGATTAACCAAGGTCAACCATGGGGCAGGACCACAATGATATTTTTTCCGTGGCCCAGGAGACACGCTTGTACACCCACTTCCAGTTATATTATTTTTTTCTTCTACTTTTTACGTCTAGCAGTACATTTTTGAATTGAATACCACACAAGAGTCTCAATCGCTCCCGTCTGGAGTCAGTGAGACTATGGCCTATCCCCAATTGGAGAATGTTGCGAGACTGAAGGTAGGTGAGGGGAATGAGACGAGGAAGAGGAAGGTGGGGAAGTACCAGGATATTCAGTTCTGGTCACCAAACACGGCCAAAGCCATTCCAAGCTAGCTTAATATTCTGAATGGTGGTGTTACACCAGGGCGATACTGAGAGTATCTTGCACTATGGAACGTGCCACAAATATTCTATATATTATATTTAATTAAATTGTGAAATAACACCAAATAATCAAATAAAATTTATTTGCACATTCCGGAATTTGAACCCGCGTCCTTCGGATTGCTTTTCGAGAGCCTTACCCCTCGACCACGGAGACCGTCGAAGTAATAATGAAAAAATCTGGTCATGAAAAAAAAACATTCACAGACCTTTTACCGTTATTTGTCCTAACTTGGAGTTTTTTCTACAAAATTGGCTCGTCTATATTTTCAGGTTCTATAAGTACTCTAGGTAGTACCTAATAGTATTACTAAGATGTTTTGCAAACACGCCATATTTGTATGCCAAAAAATTCTCGAGTGTTTAAAACAAATTTAAAAATTAAATAAACATACCAAGCTCTGCTTATTTAAACAAACATCTGACACCTTGATTAAGAATAGGTAGATAAAACAATTAAAAAAATAGATTTAATAAAAAAAACTCTTCCCTCGTGCCCTTCGGGGGCTTGTAAAACAAAAATCTATCATGAACTGTTTTGTCATCCGCGTAGTAATGAATTGGTGAACATGGTAAAAGATCGATGATTTGCAATAAAACAAAGTAGTAAAGGGATGTTATGCTGTAAAAATGTAATTGTATATTACAAAGAAATTAAAATCAACCAGCTATGATTAAAGGAAGGGGGGGGGGTAAATTAACGGTACTCATGGTGAGGCACTCTTCACTCGATGATTTTCTAAGTAAATCGGTTTTTAATTTCATCGTCATTTCACTGTTGAAAATATTACTGCGTATCGACAGAAGACAAAGGGCGCGGCTTCAGTTGGATTTCTTACTTCCAAGGGCGTAGGGACGCGGGGGTTGTGCAGCGGGGTTGCAGGAATCGCCAGATGATTCTCTTGTAAGGGCGATGGTCTTTGGCGATTCAGTGACGGAAACACGGACAGGCTATATGGCCCACAGATGTCTATAACGGCGGCGGTAAAGGCGAGAATGGTGGCGGCTTATCTATTGTCTATCTCAAGTAGGGAAAGCAATAAATCTCCAACATTATATGGCTGCTTAAAATGAGAAGTGTTGAAGTCCCACCCGCTCCGCTATAGGTGTCACCAAAGATAAAATGTAAAATGTTGTATGAAAAAGTGACAGTATTAATTTATAAACACATTGAAACGAAAGGAAAGAAGCAACCGCAAGCAGCGTTATGCGTTGTTTGCGGTTGCTTCATTCCTTTCTCAAAGACAAATAAATAGCACTATCTTTTTTATGTCAATACAAACCTGGGATGCTAGGAAGAGGAATGTAGGTATATTTTTTACAATGCGTAATAATACAAAAAAATAGTGCCATCTGGTAACTGAAATTCATAACTTTTATAACGATGATAACGAAGATTTACATTACCGCCATCTTACTGTTTTCAGGCAAACGTTTTTAAAATAAATTCTAGTTAGAAAAAATATTGTTTTGGAAATGAACAACAGAGTTCTTGTGTGTCGAAAATAGTTGATTTTGACAGGTCTACACTCGGCCTTAATAAAAAAATATTATTCACATGTCACCACTGTTTTATCCTTTGTCAAAGATTGAAAACCCATCTGGCAATATTTTATTCGAATTCTGTTGAATAATGCACGTGTGTACCTATATTGGCGCACTTTTACAATCACAACGAAATGGCACGGCACCATTCGTCTCATTTTTAACTATTATTATTTAGTGTGTGCGAAAGAGCGAAGACGCTTTTCGACATACTTGCTTATAACAGCTGTTGAACATGAAAAGCAATGCCAATGACAGTGATGTAGTGTGGAAATTCTTAATTTTATTGTTTTTAATTGAAAAAAAAATGCTACCGGACAGCAAAGTGCACATAACATTTTTTACTCCAAATGTGCTAAGGAATAGCTGGTTAAAGTTTGTCGGGTTAGTGCCGATACACCCTGTATTTATGCGCTAATTGCGAAAAACACCTGCTATAGGCTAGAGTCTATTGTTTGAAGCGCCCGACTACAATGTGTTAATTGCCATAATTAAGCAATAAATATATAAAAATATCTTTCTTTTACATTATCTCCACACAGAAGGCCTCGAGGAAAATAATTTCCCTCAGGGCCTATGTCATCTTTGGGGATGCTGTGTGGAGGGTCTTTTAAGTAAGGAGAGATAAAAGGTATGAGGGTATTAATCTGGGGGTCACTGTATCCAGGAGTGACGTATGAGATCTATAGTTCGGCTGGAGAAAGGGTCTCTCTCAACTAGCCCCTGATCCAGCCCACCACGCTGCTGGTAGGCAGACGCACCTGCCATTGAGACCTGGACAAACCTCACCCCATTAACCCTTTATACTAAACACATAACAACATATTTTTAAATCTTTATTTTAAAAAATCCTTACTTGTGTACTTACAAACATAAAATACACTTAAAAAAATCATAAATAGTTCTTAACTAGGTTTTGAGTCACTAACTTAACAGATAAGGTACATGAGCCTGCTGATGATGTACTGAGTATTAAATACATATTATTTCTTTAGACTGGACGCATTATAGGTCTTGTCAAACAAAGTCACTGCTCCCACCCTATAGTCGTTACTTTAAGACTGAACAGTAGCAAATTATTATCTATTGCATTCTTAATTCACCCTCAGCTGATTTAATGCACCGTCCAAATCCATTAAGAGGGTGACAGATTATGCTATAATTTCAAAGTGTTTTATATAACTCCATATTGCCAGCCATACAATCACAGGCAGACAGACCTGTCACACCTAAAAAGATGATGTGTTATAAGATTGAGCGTGGTGACGATATGCGCTGTGATCTGCTAGCCAGGCTATATTTGAAAATTATGCGACCCCCTCTCCTACCTACGGCAGAAGGGGTCAGAACAATTTACGAAGCGCCGTAATTACGCAGCTGGTATCTGTCAAAGTGACAGATCCCATACAAAGAAATGATATTCCGCAGCAGTCCCTTAATTGATCTGACCCCCTCTCCTGAGGAACATTATAGTGTAGTGTGTCACCCCCTACGTATAATAATTTATCTGCGTATAATATAGCATAATGTGTCTAAGGCTTAAATAAAAACAATCACATTAAGGTTAAACGCAACGCTCGTTGTATTCTACGTGTTCACAGATGGCGTTAATTAATTAATTTTGTTTAAATACGCTTTTGCAAGGTATTGCTTTACAGTATTAAGACAAATCATTTGTTTGCGCCCGTATATACGCAATATGAATATGAATCAATAGTTTTGTTCGTTTAAAGACTTAATTCTTTCGAGAAAGGCACACAAATACAATATTTTACCGATGATTCAATCCAATATTGTATTTGTATGCCTTTCTCGATAGAATTGAGTTTTTATATGGACAAAACTATTTATTCATATTCATATTGCGTATATGAGGGCGCAAACAAATAAATTGTCTTAATACTGTAAAGCAATACCTTGCAAAAGCGTATTTAAACAAAATGAATTAATTAACGCCATCTGTGAACACGTAGAATACAACGAGCGTTGCGTTTAACCTTAAATAAAAAATGTGCTCCGATGTTCAGCAAACAGTGAAACAAAGAGTATGTCAGAATTGTTGGGTCTCTATAACATTTTTAGAACCATACTTAAACTGTCTGTAAAAACTGAAACAATCTTATCCTACGGCAGGTCCTACACTAATACGTATACTTGCAACATTAGTGTAAAATATGTGTATTCATGAACACATTTGGTACAGGCTTTCCATAGACGCAGTTGTCTACACAAACATTGTTTAATAGGAAATAATAACGTTGAGTCTTTAGCTAGCTATATTTAGTGTTTGTTTTGTGTTGTACAGGTACGAGAACAGTGCGTGGGGCTGGCACAGTGAAAACAAGAGAGAGGAAATGTTCGAAGACACGGCGTGGTACCTAATAGCGAAGGATCCCTCTGGCAAGAATCTGGGATTCTCGCACTTTCGCTTCGACATGGATTATGGAGAGGAGGTTCTCTATTGGTGAGTCTATTTTTCCTAATACTGTAGTGATTTGGTTCAAACATTTCATCCGGGCTGTTATTTTATTACAATCACCTTCGGGCTTTCGGGTGTGTCTTGTTATAAAAATCTATTACTATTGCCTCAATAGTCAATAAAATACTTCTTTTCATAAATACTTATTCTATATTCAACGCCGCCATTGAATATATTATTTTGCACAAAATTGTTCTTATTATTTATTGGAGTTACTACACCCGATGTCATGTTTGTGCATAGTCAAATCTTGTATACATTTCTCTATTAAATCTACTCCCATTTGGGGCGTCCTTTTTCACATAATTGTTCAATCCTGTTTATTATTTTTTCTAAATTATCTTGTAATAAGTGAGAACCTCCGTTTTGCGCCACTCCATTTGGACATGTTTGTGCCACTCCATTTGAACATATTTGTGTCACCCCATTTGGATGCTTCGGTAAAACTCCATTTGAATTTATTTTTGTAACCCTGTTAGGAGTAGTTTTTGTTACTCCATTTTCATATGCCGGTTTCACTCCATTTTGATATGGTTTGCTATAATAACCATTGGCTTTGTAATAGCCATTAGTACCATTTGTGCCATTAGATTTAATGCTACCATTTTGGTAAACATTATTATTATTTAATCCATTTTGATGAATTTCTTTCGACTCTTCGGTTACTTTTGCATCAGTTGGAAACATATTAATGATTTTCTTAACAAGAAATTTACAAATTAAGACAGCAATGATTGCGCTAACTAAGACAAAGGCGATGATGTCCAAGAGCAAATATTGGTACCAGGTCAGGTCGAGTGCTGCCGATCTCAGGTGGCGAGCACCTTTATACTTGATTACATACTCCAACCAATAAATGGCAGTGTCCATGGGATGCTGCGGTCTATCGGTGAACAGTTGTGATAAGAGTTCCATCTTCTCCGTGTAACTGAAAATAAGATAATTAGTAATTAGTAACTAACAATATTAGTACGTATGGCACCCTCAATAATTTGCAAACAAATTTGATACTTTCTTTATGAATATATTATAATTTTTTATCAAATGTTTGGTATTTTGCTATCTGCATTTCTACTTTATGAACCGTTTAATTTGGCCAAGTGTATCATATTATAATTTTTTATCAGTTAGCTAGTTAACGGTTCAAATGTTTGATATTTTGCTATCCGCATTTCTACTTTATGAACCGTTAAATTTGGCCAAGTGTATCGAAATCATGTGACCATATCTTTTTATTTATTTATACATTTTAGAAAAAGTTGACAGCAAATCTTTAATTATACAATGATACAATAATAATATAATTAATTATGCCAATTATGAACTTTCCACTGATGAATAGTTAATGGTAATGTGTACAATGTCATAGAGATGTTCTCTTAAATTAATTTCTTGTTTAGTTAGAAAATATTAAAATAAAGGAGGAGGGGGGGGGGGGGGGAAATATAGGATAAGGATTAAGAGGCAAAGGACGGGAATATATAGGAATTGAACTTCTAGTTTGAGTTTTGTTGATTATTGAGTTTTTGTTTTATGTCGCGTAAAGTCGAGTTAAAAATGTCAATATGGTAATAATTTAAGTTAAATGAATGTGTGGATCTGTAGATAAATGAGTTTTGTTTGGAATTGGTCAAAGATATAAGAAGATGTGCTATGAGCAGTTCATACTGTGCGGAATTGTTTTGCCCAGTGTCGCCGGTTTTGTTCACCAATACTACTGCACACCTTCGCTTACGCTAAGGTATCCGCACTAATACATAGAACAGATTACTGTGCATACACGTCCCGATACCATTCAAAGTACCCTAATTAGGTAGTACTCCGCCTACGGTCCGGCGGCCAACATAGCATATCTCGTTCTTCTAATATCTTTGGAATTGGTCTTACAATGAGGGAGATTAAAAGTAAGCGACTGTCTGCTGTTGCGATTGGGAACATGGAATAATAGGCGTTGAAGAAGATCAGGACTATCGATTAAATTGTGTGTAATTTTAAATAACATTACCGAATCTGCTATACTTCTTCGGAAAGTTAACGTCTGTATATTGAAGAACTTTGCAGTCTTCATTACTAATATGAGATCGAAAAGAGCGGAAATTAAGGTACCTTAAAAATCTATTTTGAACACTTTCAATTCAATTTTTATGTATTGCATAGCCTGGGTTCCACACTTGTGATGCGTATTCAAGGATACTACGAACGTATGAGAAATACAGTGTTTTGAAAGTAGTAATATCTTTGAATTGTTTACAGGAAAGGATTATGAAACCCAGCATAGAAGATGCGTTAGTGACTACGTGGTCAATATGTTTATTGAAATTCAGTTTATAAATGATATTCCTTATAGAAATGCTAACCGTCATCATTAACACTCTTCTTCGGAAGTTCGGAGTTTTGTGCAATATCTAAGTTATTTTTTTTACATGTGTTACTATTTTATGATATATTAAATAATGTCTCACAAATTCTGAGATAATTACACTACCCTACACCCCCCAGATTTAAAAAATTCCTCGCCGCAAACAAGCTGTTAGTGCGGTCTTAAAAGGTGATTTTACTGGAAAAGACTTCAGTACCTAATATCTATTTAAGTCAAGCCCACTTTTGTACCATCTCTTTTACTGTTCTCTTAGGCCTAGTTGTTTCATAGAAATTTATGTGTGACAAATTCATCAAGTTGCCATTCAGTTTCATTTTGTTTTTTTTTTTGATATTTGAAAGGTCCTTGTTAAACGCCTTTCAACGCCCAGGTGCATGTCAGCTTTCTATCACATCGTAATAAATTAAAAAGCTTAACATGATAGTTGTCCTCTTCTGCTGATCACAATTTTTCAAAAGCAGAAGCTGATCTAGAATCGGCATTTATCGGGAACCTTTCAAATGTCAAAAAACAAAATGGCGCTGAATGAACATTTGATGACAATTTTAGATTTGAATTTCTGTGAAACAACCCATCCTTAATGACTGCTGGGTGAATATGGACGATGTCCAATAAAATGGCAGATAGTAACTAACATCTGAATGTTACTGGAAAATGCAAAAATAATATATAGACACGGTCTGCGGGGGACTTTTGGATCGTAAGTAATTTTTATCTTCAGATACGTAAAAGTCAAGTACCGTTACACAATGTGAAAGTAGATAGGACATATCTGTTGGAAGTTTTGCCAACAAAGGTAAAGTTAAATTAGTTTAGCATAGCATTCCTATTCCCAGAATGCTGCATACTTAAAGCAGATGGATGAGTATTTGGGAAATATGTTTAGAGAGATGGTAAGGCTGATAGAGGTATAGAAAGAAGGTAAAAGCAGGAAAACTCCATCAATGGAGGACTGAACGCGGTTGGTGCTAACAGCTAACAGTCCACAATGGATTGCCGTTACCTATCCTGGTGTGTGGCAGTGAGACATGGAACTGGCAGAGGAAGGGCGAAACTAGACTGAGTGCTGTAGAATTGAGATTCCTAAGGCGTATGTATGGTAAGTGAAGATTCGCTAAGAATGTAAGACTGACATAAGCATAATGAGTAAGAATAAAAAAGGGATGCTTAGATGGTTTGGGCATGAAGAGCAAATGAACGAAGAAAGGAATGTAAGGAGAATATATCGTAGAAGAAGTTGGGGATGCCCGAGAAAGACACGGCACATGAACCATAAACTTAAGTTGGGCCATGTCAAGAGTCGGAATAACAGAAGAGTATGTACGAGACGATGTATCAATGTGAATGAAGCAAGGAGTGTAAGACCGAGTTGTTGGTGGTTCGTACTCTCCGCCTACCCCTTGTGGGAAAAGGTGTGATGGTTAGTTAGTTCCTACCTGCTATCATTGATGAGTTTCTCAAGGCCAGACTGGAAGGTGTCCTGGTTGACGTCATGGTAGTTGATGACCTCTGCTACTCCCCGCCTCTTCAGCTCGGCCAGGTTGAGGGCCTGGTCTGCAAACAGAGGTACTCCGAGGATAGGCACTCCGCAAGTGATGGCCTCCTGGCTGCCCAGCAAGCCTCCGTGGCTGATGAAAATCTTGGTGTTGGGGTGACCTGATAATTAAATTTACTGTTAATCTAAAATACACAGAAAAATTCTAAAATATTAATGATCAAACATTATTCATTAAAATTTATAATGAATGTTTTAGTAAATTGTTAATTTAGAAGATCATATTTTCTTGTTTGTTCTGAATTAGATTATCCACTATCACCAAATACAAAACCCCCAAGGTTATTTTGGTGACAACCTTTGTACAGTTTACTATCACACATTTTGCATTGACAATATTTTTCATTCACAACCACTTTCAGAGGCTATAAGCCATAGTTATACCAGATTTACTTTACCAATCCTAACTTCTTCCATCCATTTTATTGTTGCATCATTTTCCTTGGTATCTCGTTCTGCATCTGTTCCAAGTGACCAAACCATCCATTAAAGCATCTTAACCCTATAATGAGGTGTCTCCAAACACACTAATGCGTGCTTTACACCATACTTTTGTTCATACCGATCGCCCATACGATAAAACTTTGCTTAAGCGTTCTTTTCTTTCTTACAGATAGTTGCAATTAGAGAAGAAATAATATTTTGGGACGGTACTAAATCAACAAACCATTAACATAACCATAGATCACAATCATGAAAGCATTAGTCACTGTTATTTACAATCTATGTCATGTTTTTGTTTACCCGTTTGTCGTTTGGACCTTTATCATAATGATTTTTATAGGTATCTATGACTTCGTGAGATTGCCCTCCTGATCACCGTTATCTCCATTGATACGATATTCGTAAAATATGTGAGGTGCAACCACCAAAACACGGCAGCGCAGATGCCAAAGCAATAACTGTCACAACTCTTTCCTCTATGCGTTCATTAAAAAAAATGTTACAATATGAAGTTAACACACATAGATATTCTTTATTAGATGAGTTATTATTTCCTCAAATGTCAAATCATCCAATACACACACGAAATTCACAATACCGAACAGTAATACACATTCACAATCAGTAATGGATTTCGGGAAAATTTAAATACCACTTAAGCCATAAAAAATTTAACAAGAATAGCCATAAGGAATATAGATGATGGAAAAAATGTTTGGCACTATTCATAGATCTCCAGAAAGCTTTTGACAGAATAGACCAAAGATATTAGAAGAACGAGATATGCTATGTTGGCCGCCGGACCGTAGCCGGAGTACTACCTAATTAGGGTACTTTGAATGGTATCGGGACGTGTACGCACAGAAATCTGTTCTATGTATTAGTGCGGATACCTTAGCACAAGCGAAGGTGTGCAGTAGTATTGGTGAACAAAACCGGCGACACTCGGCAAAACAATTCCACTCAGGATACGAACTGCGCGTAGCACATCTCGTTCTTCTAATATCTTTGGAATAGACCATAAAATATTACTGTCTAAGCTAAAAAAAATAGGTATGGCCAAAACGACACTGAACCTGTTGACGACCATATGTATATAATAGAGCGAGAACAACAAGTACAGATTGGCAAACAAAAGAGTAAACTATTGCCATTAAACTATGGCGTCCCCCAAGGAAGCGTACTGGGACCGATTCTATTTATTATCTATATAAATGATATCACTAACCTTAACATTAAAGGAAACATAATCAGTTTTGCTGATTCTACCGTTATTTTTTTTAAGAAAAAAACTGGACGGAAACAATTGGCTGAACAGGGGCTTAGTACACTTCGAAATTGGCTGAAAATGAACTCACTTACCCTTAATATAAGCAAAACTAAATATATAACATTTTCAGTGGACTCAAGGAGCCAACCAGTAAAATCACTTGAACTAAAATTACACGAATACCATAGAAATTATTTTCAATGTCAATGCCCAATTATAGAAAAATCACAAAGCATAAAATATCCCGGGGTAGTAATTAATGAAAATTTTAGATGGGACCTACATATCAAAGGTATCACTGAAAGCTTGCAAAACTTATATGTTTCTTTAAAAATCTAAGAAATGTAGTAAATAAAAAGGACACGAAAAAAATCTATTATGCCTTATGTCATTCTCGTATTGAATATGGAATTATAGGATGGGGATCTGATGTTTCTAAGTATATACATAACCTCAACGAAAGAAAGACCATACTGAAAGTACCCATAAGAACGCCTTCGATTGAAATTTGAATAGTTTTGATGTACCAAATGTACAACAAATATATGCTAAAAATATACTATTGAAACTTTTCAAAAATACTGAATCCTCTACAATACCGCGTATTCATCAAACAAGGTCAAATTAAAATGACTTAAATAATATTCCAGGTCATAAAACCACATTCGGACAAAGAAATTATATTTATTTTGTGACGAAAGTCCACAACATCTTTCCCCCTGATACAAAGCGAATAGAAAATTGGAATGATTACAAATCAAGAGGATAGGTCACCCTATTGAGGACTAAGATATACAATTTACTATACATATATTTAATAATATATTTTGTATGTAACAATGTTTAAATAGTCACTATAGTAAAAAAATAAATTTTAATATTTAAAATACAAAACTGAATAAACATGCAACATTTTCTCATAATATAGATAAAACAATGAAATAATGTTCGGCATCTTAAACTGTATGAAAATCGTTAATACCAATACATGTCACTCACGGTACCAACCACCAGAATAGAACACATCCTTTTTTATCATCCTGAATCGCTAGGAATAGACCAAGTAGATAATTTTTTTTTGGTTGAAAGAACTTGATTAAAAAAGGATGGTGTAAAGCAGTCATAAGACTCTGGTTAATAATTTTGTAGTCTCTAGATTGCTACTAGACTACAGCAATAGTTAGTGTGCTGGCCTGCCTAAAAGACTGAGCGTACCAAAACCGTGTTCAACTCAACCGCTCAAGCTCCATTTGTTTGTACGTTCCATTTTCTAGTTTCTGCTGCATCCACTTTATTATTCAAGCAAGCCTTATTTTAACTAGATGGATAACATTGACTGAGCTTTTCAATATTGTTCCTAAATTCCTGAAGAAAGTTTGAAAAAAGAATTGTCATCGAGATAGGGACATTTCTTTGGACATATTATATAATTTATTATTTGAAATCAAATAGATATATATCAAATAGGCTTGCGCACATGTGTGTTAGGTACAGTTTTAAGTAAAAACAATACATGTTTTGTAAAGCATTTTCCAAAATTACCCACTTTGTAAATAGGTATTTTTATGGGAAATTTACACTACGTATTTCATCTAGAATGCATAAAATTCGAAATTCACATTAATTTGGTGGATTTACATCTTATAATTAACCTGGAGTTCTCTTATAAATTAAATTTTCAAATTGCACTTAACACATGTGTGCGCTAGGCCATTGTAATATTTAATAGTTTAAAATTAAGTAGGTAGATATTTAATTAAGTGCCTACTTACAAATCTTATGATTTCAGACGAAATTTTGCTTTTAATTTATGGACGAGAGGTCTACTGTTCAAAGAACTGCTAGTGTAAAATTGTAATTTATGGACGAGAGGTCTACTGTTCAAAGAACTGCTAGTGTAAAATTGTAATTTATGGACGAGAGGTCTACTGTTCAAAGAACTGCTAGTGTAAAATTGTAATTTATGGACGAGAGGTCTACTGTTCAAAGAACTGCTAGTGTAAAATTGTAATTTATGGACGAGAGGTCTACTGTTCAAAGAACTGCTAGTGTAAAATTGTAATTTATGGACGAGAGGTCTACTGTTCAAAGAACTGCTAGTGTAAAATTGTAATTTATGGACGAGAGGTCTACTGTTCAAAGAACTGCTAGTGTAAAATTGTAATTTATGGACGAGAGGTCTACTGTTCAAAGAACTGCTAGTGTAAAATTGTAATTTATGGACGAGAGGTCTACTGTTCAAAGAACTGCTAGTGTAAAATTGTAATTTATGGACGAGAGGTCTACTGTTCAAAGAACTGCTAGTGTAAAATTGTAATTTATGGACGAGAGGTCTACTGTTCAAAGAACTGCTAGTGTAAAATTGTAATTTATGGACGAGAGGTCTACTGTTCAAAGAACTGCTAGTGTAAAATTGTAATTTATGGACGAGAGGTCTACTGTTCAAAGAACTGCTAGTGTAAAATTGAACAGCCTTCAAGAGGTGCTCAACTCGGCAGCTTGTCTAATATGCGGTGCTACCAGATTCCGTCATATATCACAAAATAGTTATGTTTAAATTTGTGTCAATTGATAGTATCTATTTGCACAAAGATATGAGAGGTCGCCATAAGAAGCTTATGTAATATGATTAGACTTACATAAAATCTCCAACTGAGGCATCCACAGTCCGGTCTTTATGTTGGGGGGTAACTTGGGCAGGAGGGCTGCGTCCACCTTCCACAGGACCCTTTGTTTCTGGCTGCCCAACACGGAGATGACCTGCTGCAGTTTTTCCCAAGGGATTGACTCTATCTTGAGCATGGAGCCGAAACTGAAGTAAATGACTCCTTCGTCAGACTCGTCCAGGAATGTTTGGATGTCCTGAAAACAAAAATCAGTGAAATATTCTGCAACTTTCTTTATCATTCCTCCTGTTTGTGTGTCTCACTAGTGACTCACTAAATTTAGCAGGCTGTGTTCCTGAGATTGATAGATTTATTTTTTATTTTGTGCTCGTCTTTCTACGCTCATCTAATTATTAACTTTAAAGCTGGAAATCTGTTTATTATAAAGCAGCGACACCTTTTCAATGGTGAATTCTGGCACCATGAAATTTTGCACGCTTTTTCCTGTCTGAAATTTCTACATTAATTTTATTTATTTGAATACCGTACAAGAGTCCAACCGTCTGGAGCCAGTGAGACTATGGCATCCCCAATTGGGGTATGTTGTGAGGCTGAAGGTTGTGGGGAGGGAAAGGAGATAGGGTCTAGAAAGCTGAGAAAGTACCTGGCTATTCAAATATTGTCACCTAACCCGGCCAAAGCCATTTCAAGCAACATAGATGCAAGTATTTTCAGTTTGCTACATGATCATCATCAGTTATTTATGGAGCTTTGAAATATCAATTTAAATGTCAAAATAAACTGGCGTAGCCAGGTAGTAACTAATAAAATTTGAATAGATCATACATTAAATTATTCCATTACGTAATACTAGAAGTCGAAATTTATTTCAGTACAGAAATGCTGGTACTAACTACCATATGTATTCCTCATTGCCCAGAATACTTAAGGAGGGAAATAATTATACCGAGTCAGCGGACATCTTTAATTTATCACTTAACAAATACAAAAGATTGTTACTGAGACTATTCCGTTAAATATAATAAATATGTACTGCATTAATTTATAATTTTTACTATTCATATGTTTATAAAAAATATTTTTCACTGTATTAATCTTAGGAAAACATATTAAAATTACTTCAGCCTTCACTTTGCGTAGGGTCATCTGTTATGTAATATTTTATCTGCACTAAATATATTGTAACCGAATTTAATTTGAACATCTCAAATATAATATTGCTTTCGACGATTAAAATATGATATCTTTACGCTACATTAAAAAAAATTATGGCAGTTAGCGCTTGCGTGATAAATGAAATAATAATAAATTATCAATGTTACCGTTGAACTCAATATTGTGTTATTAATATGTGACAGTTCCACAAACGATAAATATTTATATAATAGCCAGAAATTTTTTATTCATTACGGATATGTGCCTACTAATAGTAATATTTGGATAATTTGTACAGCGCCGTTTTTGTGGAAAGTCACCTCAGGAACCCTGTCCTTATGTGAATTTAATTTTTCACCTTAAATGCATAATAAAATCTTGATTAATTGGTTATTTTGGATGATCTAATATAATATCTAATCTAATTTTGTAAAACCCCCCTCTCCCCTCACCCCTCTGCCCTGCCGTCGGAACAGGATCACTTCCAATTACCCTCCAATCTATAGCAAGTCGGAAAGTGAGTAAGTCTCCAACCAAACACCCAATTTCACGTTACTAGAGCGTTCCAATTTTTTAAATCTATTTAAACCAATCACAAGCCTGCTTCATGTCAACCAATTGGAACAGTTTATTATCGTATTTAAAAAAAAAAATTGTTTGCTAATTTAATATAATTTAATTACCGATTGTTGACATTGACACAAATATTGCTTTCTTTTAAAACATTGTTTTTATTTACGAAATTGGATGGTGTGAAGTGTGTAGGCAACCTCCAACTTCCCCCTTCTATCTCCCCGACATATCGGAGTTCTGAAAATCGGATGGTGAGTAGAGGCCATAACTAGTAAGGTAATGTGTTGTCTCTTACCGTGGGTAGTTTCCCCGGCTTCTGTATATGAAGTCCCCCGACCTCGACGATCTGCGGCACCCAGGGGCGCACCTGGTTGATGCTGAAATGGCTGTTGAGCAAGATCATGCTGAAGTTCCGGGCCATGCTGGAGATGCTGGGCAGCGGACCCAGCACGTCCTCGACCAGTTGCTGCGCGGGCCAGTTGGCCAACACCTCGTAGGAGGCCTTGATGACCACGCTCATAATGGAGTTGTACAGCCGCTCGTAGAAGTTCATCCACTGCGTCAGGGGGTAGAAGTACAGGGGTACGTAGGCGGGATTGTCCGGGTTTGCCACCATATCGTTCACCCAGGGCAGGTTCACGCTCGAGACAACCCCTATTGAAGGGATGCCGAGTTTGTGGGACACCGCGAGGAAGCACTCCGATCCGAAGATCTCGGTGACGAAAAGATCGAATTTGTTTTCCGATTCAAGCAGCTCTAAGACCTCCGGGTGGTTGAGACCGATCTCGCAAGACTGCAGGCAGTCGCTGATCATGTCCAGATGATTCCCGATCGGAGACATCGACAGTGGAACGTCTATAGATATGTTGTTGGTCAGGGCGGGAACCGTCCCGTCCAAGCTTATATCCACGAAATTCTGCATCGGCTTTTTCTGAAAAAATAAAATAAAAACCATAAGTAAAAATCGCTAAGACTCAAAATCAAATCGCAATAATTGTAATAATATTAAGGACGGGTTGTTTCGGACGCAGAATTGAACACTTTCTCAAATTTCAAAGTTGATTTTCAAGTTCTGTGATTCAAGTTATGTTATCATATCATTATTGGCCAGTTGCTTCACAAAAATGAAATGGTGAAAGAACTTGAATAGAACCTTCGCAGAACATGAAAAAACTTTGAAATTTGATGAATTGTTCAAATTCTGTGGAACAACCCGCCCTAAGTTTTTCTTTTATACATGAAATAAGATTATTATTCAATTTATTAAAAAAAAACTGTTTATTTATAAACAAATTATTATTATTATTATGCGTGACAGCTGTTTCGCCTTCTTCAAGTCATTATCAAATTGAAGACAGTTTTTTTTATAAATTGAATAATAATATTATTGAATATTCGAGTAAAAGTTTTTTTTTTAAAATAAAATGGAGTTCTACAAATTAAACTTGACAACAATAAATAATAATAATAGATAGTTATACCTACACAGGTACAAAAGAGGAACTACACCAATGCTTGTACTTTTTTTTCTCACCGGGACAATTTCTCAAAAACTCACCACGGGAACCCCACAGTTAAACAGGCATAGCAAATACCATAAATAATTGTTACCATAATAAAAAATAAAAAAATAAAGTTTCGTATTCACGGCAAGACAGCGTTATTCTATTTCTGAGAAGGGACAAGTTATGTAATGCTACGTATACATCCGCGAGCCGAACCGCCGAACTGAACCCAACTTATGGGGAAGAAACGAAACAACCGCAAATGGCGCGAAACGCCGCTCGCAGTTGATTCGTTCCTTTCCAGTAATTCGTTGTGCGGTTCGCGTTTCGGTTCGCAAATGTATACGTACCCTAAGATTTCGTTTTGCAAGCTAACCGGTGCGGAGCACTACACTAGAAAACACTAAGGACGGGTTGTTTCACGAAATTTAAACAATTCATTAAATTTTAGAGTTCAAATTCAAGTTCTGTTATTTGTTTCACAGTCCTTGGATAATATAATAACAGAACTTGAATCGGACTTTCACACTTGAAAATGTATTACCTTTGCGATTTGACGAATGGTTAAAATTCTGTGAAACAATCCGTCCTAAGGCAGCACACCGAAGTCGCTAACTACTCAAATCAAAAAGCCATTAAAATTATTAAAAACACGCTCGGCTCAAGATTGATAAAAACTAATTACATTTGAACGCCTCATTATTCAAATACTGGTTTTGTGAAGTTTCGATGTTGAAACAAATTATTACTGGCGGGTTTTCACGTGTTGAGATAAAGTGAATATCTTTAGGTTATCGTGTAATGAGGTTATTGTTCATTTGATAAATAATTAATCAAGAAAAACGGCGCAGGCGTCGAATCAAAAGTCGGTTTAGCGCTAGACAAAAAACAACAACATTGTCAGCGCCACTCTGTCTAGCACCACGATATCTACATACAGCACCAATACTCGATCTACCGTCAGTTCCAAATAACACTAACGTACATTTTGTAAACCTAAATAAATAATACAATTTCATTGAATGTACATTGTTTATCATAATATAAAATAAAATAAATACATTTATTTTGTTGTTTTGGTAACATTATTCACGTGTTTTACAAAATAACATTATTGATCGTTCCATTTTTTTTTTTTTTTTAAATGTTACGTAATTTACAGAAAGTATATGATTCACCTAATTTTATACATACGATGAATCACCACAATAAAGCTAGGCTTGTGTGTTGGGGGGTGTGTTAACTATTCAGTTTATACTTTCTGTGTTTTTCATAATCGGATTGTGATATAACATGAATTTATTATTAAATCTAAAGCGCCCTGTAAACGATAAAATAATTTATTAAGTCTGCGGCATTGTTTGACGCGTTTGTCAAACAAACTACCTGTTTGAAGTGTCTAGCGGTCTTACATTTTATCTCATTGTATCGAGACTATTGGTGGATATATCGCGGTTATTATATAAGAAAAATAAAAGAAACACTGCTATGAAACAATTTGCTAATCGGTATATTTCATTTATTGCTTTACACGTTTCTGGAATAATGTCGCTCAGTGTACGATGCAGGATTGGAATTTTAAATCTTCAAAATATGGTGAAATTTAAATTAATTTGCTGTCTTTAAACCACAGTAAGCAGTTCATATGTTGGAGTTATGGTATTTATTAAATCTAATGGCCGAATCGAAAACTGAACACCCGGAAATCTCCATCACTCGAGTAGTCCAAATTTCTCATCGGTATTTAATTCTCAATTTTAGCCATTCTCACGATCAAGCCTTTTTATTTTTAAGACGCAGCTAAAGTCAATTCAAGAAATGCTTCGTCATATCCGTAATTTTGAATGTAAAACTTCTTCACTTCAGACAGGATACAACAATCCCCAGCAAAAACTGTAAATAAATGAAATTTCGTTTGAACGACTTTGGTGTTGTTTGTCAAATTCGTGATGAGCAAACTTAACAAAATGATCGTTTACAGGGGTTCTTAGGAGAAAGCTACAAGCCAAAAATGTGTATATTCTTGGTATACCTTATATTTGACGGCCGGCATAGTCCAGTGGTAACGCATTGGACTGCCATTCCGAAGGTCGCGGGTTCGAACCCGGCGTGCGCAAATAAATTTTATTTGATTAATTTGTGTTATTTCACAATTAATTAATTAAAATAATATATAGTATATTTGCGGCACTTTCCAGAGTGGAAGATACTACCAGTATCGCCCTGGTGTAAGACCACCATTCAGAATTGAAACGTTGCTTCAAATGGCTTTAGCCGTGTTTAGTGACTAGATCTGAATAGCCAGGTACTTCCCCACCTTCCTCTTTCCCTTCCCCACTTACCTACAGCCTCACAACATCCCCCAATTGGGGATGCCATAGTCTCACTGGCTCCAGACGGGAGCAGTTGGGAATCTTGTGAGGTATTCACTATAAAAAAAAAATATCGTAGGTAATAGGCATTAAAATCGCTTGGCAAACGTAGTTTAGAAACGTTCGATTTCAAGCAAAAAACTGTTTTTTATTATTTATTTTGTAAATAATTTTATAAGAAAGCAAAAAAGTTAATCAAGTGAAACGTCAGAGCTTGACGAAAGAAAATATTCTTTCGTCAAGCGAAGCGATAGGAAAACCTTCAATTTATCTAAAGCAATTTTTTTTGGTATTCATAATGTACACCAATTCGTTATAAAGATTAATTAAAATAGTGATTTGGCATTAAGCTTCGCCTTAACGATAATCTGCATCAATACGTTGTCGATCGTCTGTAAAAAGTAAAACAAAACTCACCGAAATGATCCCGAGTAAGTATCTAACTTTGATTCTCTAATATTGTGTGTGTTTTAATCCGATGCATATCAAAATAGAGTATAAAAAAGGACGGGTTGTTTCATAAAATTTGAACAATTCATCAAATTTCAACGTTATTTTCAAGTCCTGTGAAAGTACTATTCAAGTTCTCTTATTATATAATTATGGGCAAGTTGCTTCACAAAACTGAAATAATAACAGAAAATGCATAAAAAAAATCACAGAACTTGAAAATTAACTATGGAATTTGATGAATTGTTAAAATTCTGCGAAACAACCCGTCCTTAGATTGTTCAGTGACATTTTGTACATATAATATAATTTAAGTTGTTCCAATAAAAATATAAATTTCATTTTATTTTTATGAAAAAGTCAATAGGTATTCCAAATAAATAAAATTCGCAAATTTTTATCCAAGACATTATCTAGGTTACAAATCAATTCATTAGAAATTGTGACCATTCAAAAAAGTAGCTGCCAAAATATGGGGAAAAAAATAATTGCAAAATAATATTGTAAATTCCGAATTTGAAATATGAGATTGAGAAATATTTATAAATAGGTTCCAATGCTCGAGTTGTTAACATGCTGTCCCGGGAAGACAAGAGATCCTTGGCTCGATTCCTAGTTATAACCGTTATCTTTTTATTTTCTGTGTCTTGTTCTGTTTCGTTTAGATTCGTTAGTATTATCTTCTTCAATGATGTATCATATAATGATAACGATAAGAATTATTACGTACATATTTTAAAAAAATGTAGTATAAGTGTTATCTGATTCTCAATAGTTGTAAATAATAAAACGAAGAATATAGTAAGGTGCCTCTATGCCGACTCGATAACAGTATATTATTCGAGATAGTAAATAAACAATGTCAACTAACCGGAATAACGATATATTCGTAATGAGTTCATCAATCACGGAGTACTTTGTCCAAGATTATAGAAGCGATATAATTTTATCTTAATGATGATTTGATTTTCACGACTTTCCGATAAGTTCCGAACAACATTAACATTTAGGTATAATATGTAGATTCAAATAATGACAATCAAAACAGGAAAATAGGTACCTAAGTGCTTATTATTTGTCAGCTTTGCCTCAGTCTATTAATTCTTGAACTGCAGGCCTGTCGTCCAAAAAAGGACGTTTCTAATTTTCTCTTATAATAAATTGAAGTAAAAACACAGTGGCCAGTAAATCATTCCACACCCGAGCTGTTGAACTCAAGAACGAGTCGTAGAAGCGACCCGTTCGTATGTGACAAATGTTGGGCGCCCGTTTGGCGTGTTTCCCGATTATGCACCGTTGTATGTTAACATGTAAAAAAATCAAATAAAGAATTATATAATTTGTCCAAAGAAACGTAACTTTCTCTATGACAATTATTTTTAAACTTTTACAGGCAGATAGGTAACCATAACATTAAAAAATAGTGCGAATAGTAAAGACTAAGTAAACATGACGACTTCACATTAAAACGGCCACCATCTTGAAACGGAAACGGAACGTACAAGGAAATTTACAGACAGACGAAATGGAAAATGGTTAAAACAAGACTTTGCCGCGCTCGGTCTATTATGAATTATCGAACATTTAGAACACACACATAATAATAATTTTGTAGCTTCACAAACATCTGTTATAAACTTACGCTGCTTTTTTACATTGTGACTGAATAATATAACTAACAGGATGATAATACTTCGTTGTTTCAGTTTGACTTTAGTATGATTTAGTTGAATTTTTATTGAAGCCTAAATTCCGACTTGGAGTGTCCTCAATAAGTACCGAAAACTTGAGGACATCTGGGTATCCATTCTCCAATCTAGACCGCTCGCAATCGCCGCCGAAAGTACATACATTGCTCGATATTCTCATTCTTGAGTTTCGTCGAGGCTACATACTTTCATACGCCAAACGTCGTTCCACTCGAATAACGAGTGCCGGGACACTCATTCAAAGCAGCCTTGTATGGGATTTTATAAAAAATCGTTTTTTTTTTTTCAATTTATTCTTCTTTTCTAAAACATCTTAAAATGTTTTAGTTCATTTAAAAAAATAAATAAAAATACAATTTTTGAAGGTTCCTATACAAGTTAGCAGGCTGATTTGATTAAGTGTCTCCGCCTTGTGATCTAGAAGGTTTTCATCGAACCACTCATTGTTCGAGTGGAAAGACTTCGTCGAGAATCGAGGCCCAGATCCGTGATTTTTTATTTAAATGCGTAGTTGTCATCAACAAGTGACCTATTTTTCTCTGATAAGGTTCCGCTACTTTTCACACATATTTATATCAGAAAGCATTATACACTACATAACAATCTTCTAAAGGAATTTTTGACTGTCCAACTTTGAAGATTTTCCCGTTTTAGCACAGACATACTTCTGTAGACTTGAAACTGAAAAAATTAACGATGTAAGTTTAAATAAAATCAATGGTGCGTTCACAAAATAAAGTCAAACGGGTACGCAGCTGCTATATATTTGGTTTGTTTTATTTTCAGATAATAATATATTTTATTGTCATCATTGTCGTATCGCCGCACGGGTCAAGAACCAGCGTTGGCATGGTAACAAACTTTGTAATACGGAAATTTATCTCCATAAATTGATATTACCCAGAATTTGAACCATCAGTGGTAATGGTTAAAAATTTGGATTATTTTTTCGACGTTTGATATTTATTTTTATCAATCGTGCGTTGCATTTAGTGTTAAATACCTGTAAATAAAAAAAAATAGGCATTAATTTGATCATTTCTGAAAAATCATATTCTTATTATCTATGCCAGTTTATGTGGTGTTAATTTTATCGTACATCCCATAGACATATGAATATTAGTAGACCTGCCCTAAGTGATTAAAAGCGTATTATCCCCACTCCCCATACCGGTTCCATTGGAGCCGGCTGTGCTCGCGTATGGCCTCAAGTGAAATTTGAAAACGTGACGTCATCATTCTTGTGCGAACTATGGTCGAGGCATCATCGGTTCATTTTACGAAATAACACGGCAAAATGTTGACTTGTACTATGAAAACTTGTAAAAATAGATGTGAAAAAGAGAATAAACCCAATTGTCGTATTACATTCCACATATAAGCATTATTTTACTTTATTTTAAGCATATTCACATCGTATAATATAGATCAGTTTTAGAAACATATACTATCACATCGAGAAACGTCTGGACGCGAAACACAAAGCTGGTTGGTTGCTGGGAAGTAAATTATGAACATTTATAAAAGTGTCTTAACTAAATACTTAAACGAAATATTCGACTCTGAAAATAGAACCGAATTTTTTTGCCGAATTTGGACTTCGCAAATTTGTTCATAACGTGGCGAGTAATTTGCGCTCCCATGTAAAAATGTCTATTCATTCAAAAGCAGATTTTACTTTTAAGAAGTAAATGGTGATATTATAATGCGAGATGCCTATTTACTGTCAGATTGATTTATTGACGAATCACAGTCAGCCTTACGCCCTTCGTTCTTCAACAGTTGATTTTACCCCTCGCCATTATCTTCTCGTCTATTAATTCCTATGTCTGTGGTACATCCCCTGATTAATTTCTGGAAAATGAATAAAGAAATATTGAAATAATATTAAAATCACAACCTTCTTTGCAAATTCAGTCGCAATTGCTAACATTTTTTTAAATTATACTTTTTTTAAAGTTAGTACATTTGGATACCCTTTGCCATTATTTTTACAAATTGAATTTTTGAACAAAATGTAGTTTTTGCACTTAACATGAGTTTACTGTCTGCCTCGTAAGTCAGCAATTTTTGCACCTACTACGGGTTTACTATCTGCCTCGTAAGTTAGAACTGATGTATGAGAAATATACTGCATAAGCACTAACACGCGAAACCAATTGAGTACATAATAACCACAATCCTTTGATTGAAAAACATTTTATTCAGATTTACTCCATTATTTTTTTACACGCGAATAATAAAGTTAAAATTCAAACGCACTGTAAATATCCTTCCATAAAAAATTAAAATGTATGTAACGTGTATAATTTTTTTGCTGCACTTGATTGTATTTAAATAAACTTTTGCATTTTGGATATCTTTAACCATTATTTTTATACATTGACATAATATTTTTTTTTACTTACATCTGGCACTCATAATTCAGAACTGATGTACCTATCTATATGAAAAAATTCTGAATACGCATGAACACGTGATACCAATTAGGTATATAATAATAACCATAATTATTTTTTTAAATATACTATAAAGAAAAAAACGTAATTCGCATGTTAAAAATAAAATTAATCTTTTTAGATTAAAATTGCGATAAAATTAAATTGTTAAATAGTACAAGGAGAAAAATCCATTTTTGCTCTCACGATAAATTAACATTAATTTAAGAGGAAGATACACGCGAAAAATGTATATATTCTTGGTATACCTTATATTGTAGGTAATCGCTTGACAAACCGAGTCTAGAAACGTTCGATTTCAAGCACAAAACTGGTTTTTATTTATTTTGTAAATAAGTTTATAAGAAAGCAAAAAATTATATCAAGTGAAACTGTCACAGATAATCTTAGCTATTATACTGTATTTTTCAAAAGTTGTTTCCTTTACGCGGTCATACATTTCGATTGAAAAAATATTAATAGTAGTTTACATTTATATTTTTTATTGAGTAATTTATTTTTTTATTTGTATTTTTTTCAAGCGAAACGATAGGAAAACCTTCAATTTATCTAAAGCATATTTTTTGGTATTCGAAATGTACACCAATTCGTAAATATTAATCAAAATAGTGATTTAGCATTAAGTCTCGCCTTAAGAAGGTTTTTTTTATCTATTTGCCTTGATATCGTGATTCAAAGAATTTTCGAATTCAAAATTATTCCGGTTTTCATGAACACGTGTTCCGACATATTATATTCAGAATTTACTAAAAGTATATCAGGAAACCTGTTAATTCATTCGTAAGGCTTGTAATACCGTTTTAAACCGGATTTACCAGTAATTTGAAAGCTTCTTAATAAATAAGCAATAGTCATTTTTCTCCGTGTAGGTTGATATGAATATTAGAGGTTTTACCATCGGGAAATGGTTGACTACGGTGACGTGATGTCCTCTCCTGGCCATTTCCCGCATGAGGCTGCCGTACATGACGTAGTGGCTGTGCGTGTTGGTCGGGAAGATGCCCAGGATGCGCGCCGCTTGCGCACTTTCCTCCGCCATCAACATTCCGCCCACCAAAAGGATCAGCACTTTTATCATGTTCACTGATTTTTGTCTACAACTTCCCTTAACACTTGGAAAACACTGATTTTAGCTAGTCTTATAAATTGTTGGATAAAGTGCGTTCTCCAATCTAAATGTTTTTATTAATTAAAATCACTTATTTATTGTTCAATAATTAAATTAAGTAAATTATGCTTTTGTTAAATGAGTTTCCGTTCACATTTTTTATTATTTATTTTATTTCGAGGATCGAAGCGCGGTAGATGTAATTTAATATAATATATAAGTTAATATTTGTGGCACAATCCTGTAGCGAGTATCTGGTCTAGAGAGGCGAGAAGAAGTTGGCTGGGTGGTTGATTGAAGCTGGACCGTGCCAGAGTCTTCGGTTGGCTGCCAGAGAACTGGTCCTGTCTGTTGCTGGACTTCCACTCTCCTCTGTGACCGGGTTGAAACTGCCATCAGAAAAGTCCAATCTTACTTCTTATCAACTTACGGCGGCGAAATGCCCCTTGCCATTAGCGCCCGCCTCACTCTTAGCCCCGAGTGATGTAAGCGGATCCGTCTTCTAATCAATGTTACACTTCTTCATTTATGAAAGGAGCCCGGCCGTTGTCAACGTCTAATGAAAACTTAAATTTCATTCAAATTACTCTTATCAAACAAATTCACGTACCTACTTACATATCGATTTATTTATGAATTCCTTTTCATTTACGTAAACTCGCATACGTTTACATGCTGCATCTTTTTCATATCATGTTTTACCAGCTGATGGGTACCCGGCGTCGCTGGGGATTATCCTTAGGAGACCATCACGGACTTTTCTATAGACCCTTTTAAGATATACAATTCCGTAGTTTATTATTTTGATGTATCTCATATGGTCTAGCCTTAAGACTTGATTATAAAACATCGACTTTTCACTACTTTCTATAAATATAATATGCTTGTGTCATATACGTAAACCTTTCGGAAGAAATTCGCACAAACATTTTGTACTATTTAGAGTTGTGGTAAGCCACGCGGTGTAATATTTTTGATTTTTTTGTTATTATGTTATTTCTTTGTTAATATTATACTCAAACACTGAAATATGTTTTGAACACTTGCGAGATAAACATTGAAAACCTATTGTTGGCTGTTGTACATATAACCGCGTGTTACGGTAAGTGCTACGCAACGGCGTAGAGGGACGTAGCGCGTGCTTAAAACCTGCCTGCTCAAAGGACAAGTAACATGTTGGTTGTTAATTTTCCAAGCTTCTGTTAGCTTAAAGGTACGAAGCTTGGTAGGATAAAACGTATTAGAAAATACATAAAAGGTCACGAGTTCAAATCACCGTGAACGTAAATAAATAACCTCTTGGATGCGATATACGTTTTTATAACTTATCACAAATTAGAGTTCTAATTTTAATTTGGATATTTGTCCTCGTTATCCATTGAATGGTGTTTTGTACAATGATGTCATGTTCATGCTAGAGGTAAAACAAGCTTTTTACGCCCAGCAGAGGCAAAACTACAGTGCTAAATCATGATGGTTCTAGATATTCGTTTGCAAGAATGAATTCGTATTTCCCAAATGTATTGTCTGATTGTGAAGTAGAGTTTTAATATTACTTAGGTTTAGCCTTAATTTCCGTAAATATTTAGCGATAGCACTATCGATAAACTGCTGTTCAAAATTAGGATTAAAAATGGTCAAGATTAGAGTGTATGCTCTAAATTCTCTCTGCGGGGTAATAAATCTTAATAATCTTTGTTTTGGTTGACTTAACGTCTAGTAATAATTATTGATTAGATATTAGTTGTTATATTTATATAATTAGTTGAAACAATCATGATCCCCTCAAAGGATAAGTCATCTCGCCTGCAGCCGATGAGCCAGGACTTCATTATATTTATGTGGCGTAGTGGGATATAGCTGGAATTATTTGGACCAATTAATCATTATCTAAGTATTCTAAATTTATTCAATGTTTAAAAAATATGCGTATCAAAACATTACTTGCAATGCATACATTTATTTGTTGAACATGTTTTTTTTTCTTTTTTCATTAACTCCACACAGGAGGCCCTGAGGATGTTATCTTTAGGGATATATTATTTTATCTTTGGGGATGCTGTGTGTAGGTTTTTCTGAGGCTCTCCACTGAAGAAGTGAACATGGTCTTGAAGAGACATAGAGGCCCATAAATCGTTTTGATAATGAATAATAAACCATGCCAAACTGTAATAATAATTCTCTCCAAGGTAATAATATACCAGGGTGTCGCAAAAATAGTGTCAAGCGGAAGTCCAGAGGTAGAACACCCTAGCTACCCAAATCACCCCCATGTATGTTCCGAGATTTTTTGTAAGTTTCGAATTCTTTTCGCTTTTTTTTTTTTAGAAACCTTGTCGTACAAGAGATCATATAAGAGTGCGGGGCGTAGAGGCGTTTCTTCGTCTGTGGTTATTACAAACGAGTTGAGTTTACGCGAAAGAAGTTAAGGCGATGCACTACGTCGTGTAATATTTTAAATTGAGCCGCTATCAATAACAACCCTTATGAAGATTGCGATAAGGTTTAAATTCCCGCTTAACACCATCCGCCTGTTTTGATTTATGCAAGAAAAAAAACATGGCCACAAAGTGCCTTTTATTTTATTTTGTGGACGTTCAGGCATAAATATTTAAAAAAAAATCGATCATTTTATAAATAACTTAATTTGCCACATTATACAATAAAATTATAACCGAAAATGGGTTCGTAAGTAGGAGATTTTGAACTTTAAAGCAGTTTTTATAGGCCTTATACATTATTTTTTTCTGGGCTTATAAAAAGACTTATCTGAAAAAAAACTCGATCATTTTAAAGGCCAAGATGTATTCTACTCGCAGTATTTAATTAAACCATCTGAAACATTTCTAGGCGACCAAAATTTCAAACCAAAAACACATGATTTAGCATTACTACATATGGCATCGCCCTAAATATTTTGCGGAATTACGAACAAAATTGAGATATGCAAAAGAAAAACGAGTGACGTTCATGCGTCTGAAACAAAACTTTTTAAGAAGATGCATGGTTTGTATTGAGCACGTAGGTCGACTTTTTGAAAACTTTTTGTGATCAATAATTTTTTTTTAATTTTTTTTTTTATAGTGAATACCTCACAAGAGTCCCAACTGCTCCCGTCTGGAGCCAGTGAGACTATGGCATCCCCAATTGGGGGATGTTGTGAGGCTGAAGGTAAGTGGGGAAGGGAAAGAGGAAGGTGGGGAAGTACCTGGCTATTCAGATCTATTCACTAAACACGGCTAAAGCCATTTGGAGCAACGTTTCAATTCTGAATGGTGGTCTTACACCAGGGCGATACTGGTAGTATCTTCCACTCTGGAACGTGCCGCAAATATACTATATATTATTTTAATTAATTAATTGTGAAATAACACAAATTAATCAAATAAAATTTATTTGCGCACGCCGGGTTCGAACCCGCGACCTTCGGAATGGCAGTCCAATCCGTTACCACTGGACTATGCCGGCCGTCAAAAATAAACAATTAATGACAATTATTATTTAGTTTTTATTTAGCTCACCCTTTTCAACTGTTTTTTGGACTTATTATGCTTTCGAACAAATTTTAAGTAGAAATAGCTCAATGAAATTTACAGATTAAACTGTTGATGAAATTTGCAAGTTTAATCCGTATAATATAGTGGGTTGATGCATCAGTTAACACATTCAATATTATGATTCCTGTGTTTACTATTATTTCTAATACACAACTGCTGACCCTGTACAAATCGCAAGTGCGCCCTACTGTCGAATTTGGCAGCCATCTCTGGTCCGGAGTCCCTAAATACCTGAAAAAAACCCTTGACTCTGTGCAAAAATGGGCGGTCCGTTTGATAGATTCCCCAATCTTAACAAACGGACTGCAATCTTTAGAGCACAGGCGTCAGGTAGGTATGCTGTCCTTGTTCTATCGGTATTACAATGGAAGATGCTCTGAGGAACTAGCGTCATTGATCCCTTCGGCACCGGTGCGTAGTCGGGATACACGCCAAACGCGCGCCCAACATTTGTACACAGTTGACATTTGTCACATGAGAACGGGTCGCTTCTACGATTCGTTCTTAAGTTCAACAGCTCGGCTGTGGAACGAACTGCCGGCCTCTGTGTTTCCTCCCTCCTACAACATGGGACTCTTCAAGACCCATGTTCACTCCTTCCTCTCCACAAAAAGACCCCCCTACACAGCATCCCCAAAGATGACATAGGCCCTGAGGGAAATTATTTCCTTCAGGGCCTCCTGTGTGGAGTTAATATATAAAAAAAAAAATTAACGACGGTTTGACAAGAAAGCTTCAACATATTTCTATACTACGCCAACACATTTTGAAGTACAAGGTGGGGATATTGTTTTCCAATTATTCATCTCGATTCCGAGGTGATTCGTTCTGCTGTTATCACCAATGAATGATGTAACATTTTGCTGCAATTTATATTGTTTTTTGAATATATGTGCATACTCAGTAGCCTGGGCCGCCACTGTATGGCGAAAAAAAATTGACTTATTTCAATAAGCGCTACCGATAAAAAGTTGTCTAAGGTCTTTATTGTTAATAAAAAATTAAAAAAATCATTGAATGTTATCGTTTTTAGGTTCCATTTTGCGATCGAAAATTGATTAAAATACATTTTTTGTGAATTTTTCCCAAGTGATAAGGTAATGAAAGAGTTATAATTACAATTTTCACAATAATTTATTTAGTATTGAATGCTGTTTCAACATTAAGAATTTAACTCATAAATATTATAGATATCGTATAAAAATAAACGTAATCAATTATTCCGGTATGAAATCACGCTTAGTTTCAATTTTTGGCATATTTTTTCTTGAGATTATGGTGGTAGTAATAAGGCCTTCACTGTTCTTCTTGCCACACACTTTCGAAGATGCTTCAGTTACAACCTTCACACAGCGTTCTACCGATTGTGTGTGACAGGGGAATCTCTCAAATTTTATGAAAATGGAACTGATTTCTGAAGTTAGGTTAAGATCCTCCAGGTCTTGTTTTGTTACACCTTCTAAAATGGGAGGATATGTGATCGGCGTATCTTGCCAAGATATCATATCAATATAGCATTGTGTATTAAAATTCAATGTTGGTATTTTAAATGTTTGGAGCTCTGTCCGGGAAAACTCTCTGGCTTTCAACAAACGTCTTATCCCAAGTTCTTTGATGATAGGCGATTCATCGGTTATCATTGATTAGGCTAAATTTTTCGGATGAGCGTAGTTAGCATTTCGCTGTATTACGGGATAAATGATCACTTTTAATTCGTCCGGAAGATAGCCCGAATAGTTTATTATATTATAAATATGCCTCGCACCATCTTACCTCGACCCATGTAGTTTTATATCAAACCATATGGGAACATATACCCTCATGATAAATGTGGTTAATATGACCAGATTTTCTGATGGCATTGCGCACCCAATATAAAGTCGTAGGATACGACTCGCTGTAGTAAGCCATCGTGCATGTGACATCACTCCTGGGTTTCTTCTGGCAATATCAGGATGACAACGTTCGCTGGAAACTGTTTCGAAAATTTTTGATCGGTGCTTAAATCAGCATGCAGGACATCGGTCGAGTACTCCACATCAATATTTAAAAAAGATTAAACTGAATGTCTAATTATGAAGAGCCGAACCTACGGGGCCGGAAAAAGCACGAGGTCCAGTAGTTGTGCCATCCAACTTAAAAATCAAATGGCGTAGAAGCAGCTCGTTGCAATGAAAAAGACAGATCAGCCACTGTACTGGACGATTTAAGTGTCTCTCCATCGTTCGAATCACACCACCAGTTGTTCCCGTGTTAACATTTGTACCATCACAACCAATTGCTTTTAAATGGTCAAGTGAAATGTTTTGACAAGCAAAGTATTCTATAATTGCTTTGGTTATATTAACGGCAGTGCCTGACCTAGGGGTAATATGGGTCAAGAAACGAGATCCTGGTTCCACGATTAACGATACGTGTTCTTCAAGTACCGTGCTTTTATAGTATTTTTGTCCTTTTTTTATATTAACCAAAGTCTTGTCCTTTCGACCATCAAAAAATAATCCACTTACTTTATCTTAGTCTTTGATTTCATGAGTATAGATCTGGTACGCAAACGTGCGCGACGCAGTCTATTTTTATCTATTACTTTATTAGTATTATTCCGCGTTATTATGTTGCAATCATTTAAGACGGCAGAAACGATTGCTGCACCAGCTCGATCCGATATCCTGAACCTGTCGCAGATCTTGGAGAGAACTGTAAAAGATGGAGATTTGCTGGTCGTCGGAAAAGTAGTGGTATTAGTTTTATGTGGCCTACTTGATTTTGCGATCGCAGAAGATGATTTTGATGTTGAAGTGGAAGATAATGATACACTGTCTACAAATTATTTTTCTTCACAAACCTGGTATTTTATTTTAGTGAGATCTTTTCTCTTTCTCTTCATAGATTTTTCCATTTGTTTCGAAGTCGGTGTATCAACACTGCCGATGAACATCTTTCTCTCACCTCTTTGGTCTTCCAAAAACTGTTTTTCTTTAAGGGAAACTTTCCTTGCTTTTGAACAAGTACAATAATTGTCTTTACATACAAGAACAAATATCAAACAGTCGGGAGCTTATTTCCTTAAATTAAGATACTTTTTTTTTGAAACAGGAACTGCGTGCGGGAATTTTTTTGTGTCGTATAACTACAAAAATAATAGATTCTAGTTATATACAGTAAAGCTACATACTTTATTAAAGAAGATTTCATAAATGCACATGATTAAACTGATCCAGAATACTTTATAATGAGACTGAAAAAAACTAATTTTTGGCATATTTTCTCCAACTTTAAAGGCAAAGTGGAGCCTTAAGATATTTTTTGATTTTTTTAAAAGTATATTATTTTGATGTTTTAGATACAAAGACAACTTTTTATAAGTAGCGTCAAATGGAATTCTGAAGAAAAAAAAATCGGCCCACACTAATACTCAGGTTCTGAACTCTGAACAAATATTCATCAGAAGTGTTATGTACGAGTACACCGATTTGATAGAAAACCGGTATCGCCAATTTGCGTAAGACCTTTCAACCCTTGGGCCCCAGATAAGCCAACGGTAGACCTCGCGTCCTAACAAGTTTGTTTGTAATTTAAAATATCTTATTTGATAAATCAAAACCGAATTTTCCTCTGATTTGTATGTAGGTAGGTACATAAACACTTGGGAATTATGTCTACAGGAGGGTAAATGTAGGTAACTCCGTTAACGACTAACATGACTGAACGAGCTAACAAAAAACTGTCCATAGTAGCGAAGCTATATGAAGCATAAAACCCAGATGCGTGGCAGTGAGGCATGGAACTAGCAGAGGAATGATGAAAGTAGACTGATTGCTGTAGAAATGATATATATGTATGGTCATGTCAAAAATGTACAACAAAATGCAAAACTATTGTAATAGTAAGATTAAGAAAGGGGCGCTCAGTTTGTTTGGGCAAATGTGAATTGTAGAAGAAGTCGGGGACGCCCGAGGAAGACATGGCACGATCAAGTGAATCAGAGAGTTGAGTCGGGCCATGTCAAGAGTCAGAATATTAGATGAGTTTATTGAGACGATGTATGAATGTGGATGAGGCAAGAAGTGTATGCCAAGACCGAGTTGTTTGGTGATCCATCCTCTCTGCCTACCCCTGGGTAGAAACGGCGCGAAGGTTAGTTAGTTACTTACTTAAATACCTACTTACTTATTTATATACCATATATTTTATGTAACATTTTTTTTTATTTCAAATAATTTTCAAAGGAACAATTCACGAGTATTTTTTTAAATCTTTCTTCCGACATTGAAAAAAAATGCGAATAGGAAAGTCCAAATAAACACGACGACAACGGAAATCATTATAAGGCCGTGAGAATCTGAAATCATATATAATTTACTATAAATAGATACGTTTTGTTGTTTATACTTATTATTGTTTATGTAGATAGTATTTAATATCTTGATGGTGTGTAAATACATATGTTGGTATTATTACTTGCATCTGGGAAATATTTTCTACTTCCTTGTTAGGTAAGAACAACTTATTTATAAAATAATGTATACAAACACGTAGGTGTTTATATAGACTTATTAAAATACTTAAACTCCCGTCTTCCAGGAATGCATTGCATAATTTAATTTATATTGTTATTAGTAGTTTTTTGAACAGTAAATTTCGTGGCCAAAATAATATTTTTTCTAATTTTCTCTTATTTATTAAATCAAAACCAAAATTTCACCTGAAATCTTATAAGATTTTAAGCAGGTATCTACTTAAATACCCGCCTACTTAATTATGAACTATATATTTTATTCAACATTTTTTTTTAAATTTCAAATAAGAAATTATACAATTTGTTCAATGAAACGTCTCTATATCAATACAATTCTTTTTTGGAATTTTTTTCAGGCAGGTCCAACGTCCAAAGAAACTCGACGATTTCACATTTGAAAAAAAAATCTTTACTGAACTATTAAAACGGCAATTGTCTTGAAATGGAAACGGATCGTACAAACAAATTTACAGAGAGAAAATGAAAAATGTTCGACTTGAATCAGGACTAATTTTTCAAATTGTTCTTGGGAGCTTTTCGGTATTTAAAAAAAAAATGTGGATGACTCTTTTGACCGCTTTTTAAATTCGATGGAAAGTTTACGGTAATATTGTAGATCTTTGAGATAAAATGTAAGCTAATTTTGCATCACATTGCGGGGACCGTAAAACGTAAAGTATTTCCTGACACCCGGTCCCTGAAACAACCATAGATAAATCGCAATGAGGAACCGAATAATGGGTAGCGCCCCGACTATCGAGGACCCAGTTGTCTGTTTTGCTTTTCGGTGACATTTGATCTATAGCGAAACACCGCACCGGGACAACTAGAGGTAGAAGACATACATTTCGATTTATGCAACCATCTACACCGCTAGTGTCAATCCACCACGGCATGTCACCTGTTTTTGCTGATCTGCCCATGCCAGTACTGTTTTGATCACTCTTACTTCTGCTTTCAATTTCAACTGTCATCCCCTATTCATTGGGTAATTTTAGATGAGTATCTACCGCATACCAGAGGTTGGATATGTTTTGTTCGTAATTTATATTCTGCCTCCACACCATCCTATTAATTAAATTTATTGATTTGTCAATTATTAAATAGTTCTGGGTATAAATCACATTCTTGCGGGACTCCTTTCTCAACTTCAAACTCTTGATAATATCATGGTTTTGGTTCTAGCTACCGCCCCACGGTTGCCACGTTGGCTCATGTGTCATCTGAATTAGAACACACACGTAGCTTTCACCACAAACGCTTTTATTATATCATACTAGCTGAAGTCCCGGCGTTGCCCGGGTTTTACGTAGAGTTTTTTAAAATCAGATTTAGATATTAATTTTCCTCTTATTTTGAACGTCAAGTATGAAAAATTTCCTCAAGAAGTATCAACATACTGATTTAAGGGCTGGGAAAAGGGGATGGGTGGTTTTTCTAAATCTCATGTAAACAGTGACCTTCCTATTGTTTTGTAGGTCGCGAGTGCAAAACTTCATCTATCTCGGAAAATAACTGTATTAAATAAATGTGATAAAAATCCACGCTACCCGCCACGTTCACCATTCACGTTCTTTATACATATAAATAGATAGATATATAATCAAAACCAAATTTGTAACACTTTCAAGAAGTAATGCAATAAATAGAAGGCCGATATGTATCTTCTATGAATCCAAGTGATACATTTTGTAAAATTTTGAGAAGAAAATAAAATATATAAGAATGATTCTCAATATATCTTCGCCAATAAATGGGTAGCTAGTAGGCACACCTACCTTTTGGCAGTGCAAAATAACCTGATTCGTCACAACCTCATGTTCTGGATGATGCAATAGCGTAACATTTTGCGTAAGCCAAAAGTGAGGTTCATTTGCTGATATTTACGGGTCAAGACGAACTTTTTAGCTTCGATAAAAATGGAAGATAGTTTTACGCATTTTAAATAACATTTTTTTTGCAAAAGGTCTTTGGACGAAACGTTACGCCAACACGGCGGATATACAGATTAAAAAAAACAATGAGTGTTTTAATTACCTTTGTTAAACAGTGTGTCCGGGGGTAAAGTGCACTACCTGTTGATTCTGGGGAGTTGATTCTACACGATAGTACAAGTAAAAAAGATAAATAAAATTTTCGAAATTTCAACGTTTTTAGGTTATGAAGTTGATTTGTTTGAGTGGGAAAATAAATATTCTTCTACGGAAAAATATTTTTGTATGGGAAAATAAGCATTGGAATTTCGAAAAAAGTTATTTAGCTTTTTTACTTGTACTTTACCCCCTTTACCCCTAAACACCCTGTATACATTATTACAAAATTCTCTCTGCATTCGCAATTTGGGCCACCTAACCAAATGCAGTTTCTGGTTTTAGTAAGTTTTATTACATTTTGAAAATAATAATTATACTTAATAAAGTTGAGCGCAGAAATAGAAGAATTTATGCTTGCTATTCAGGAGAGAGTCATTAATACGAAAAATTATAGGAAGCATATAATCAAAGATACAAATCAAATTGATGATTTGTGTAGAAAATGTTTGGCTTTTCCGGAAACTATAGGAACATATTATATCGGGATGTTCTATATTAGCACCGTCCGAGTATACATTTAGGCACAATCAAGTTTTAAAAATAATTCACCAAAGTTTGGTAATTAAACATTACTAACATAACTTACGTCCGAAACCAGACTTCTCAAACTATCAGATAGAAGATTTCTAACTGATATATTATTTTTATTCAAAATTATCAAATCTCTCATTGACAGCCCTGAATTATTTTAACTATTTATATGAATGTACCTGCCCGACAAACTCGAAGCAAAGACACTTTTAAATGTAACAATAACCTCAATACTAACTACTCTATGTATTCACCAATTCCAAGAATTCATCACCTTGCAAACAAATACTGTGAACTTATTGATATATTTGGTGTTAATAACTTTGTGAGTTTCAAAAGGCAACTAATTTCAGACCTATTTGCTAGTTATTAACTTGTATTATTTATTATCTTTTTAAAAAAAGTCTTGTCTCTATTCCTTCCAACGTTTAACTCACATACTCCTTAGTTTATTTGTTATTTATTTTTTTGGACGCATATTAATTAGTGTATGCATGTACGGTCATACTTGATATGTATATTATACTTTGATTTACTTTACCATTTCAAGTACTATTATTTAAATTCAATATTAATTACGGCGTTGGTATTTTGCCATTACTTATTAGTTTTTTTCTCTATATATACAACAGACATTATTTTTCTTCTTTTTTAAACATATGTTTTATAATACATTACTAGTAAATTATATTTATCTATTTTATCCATGTATTATGTTACACTTACATACATATACTGTCAATTTACTATGTAAAAGCCCGATAGGGCGTTAATGAATAATAAATAAATAACTTGATTGACTGCCGTAATATACCATACCATATTACGAATACGAACCAAATTCATTTTTAAAAAAGGAATTTTATAAAATATATTATGATAAAACTATACTAACAGACCGAACGATTAGTCATAATAGACCCGATATAGTTTTACATGAAAAAATAAAAAAAATAAACTTATATCGTTGATGTCGCTATTCCAAATTCCTGTAATATTCAAAAATCTGTTAATGAAAAAATAAGAAAATACACAGATTTAGGAAATGAAATTAAAGAATTTGGCATTCTCAGACTATAAGAATATTACCATTTGTTATTTCGGTTACTGGCATTATACATAACTCCCTCATTAAAAATTTAGGCGTATTAGATCTATCAAAAAATTTATATATAAAGATGCAAAAGTCGGTCATTTTGAATACATGATCAGTAAGATTTATAGGCCCTGTTAGGAGTTCTACCGAGCCGAACCCTTTGATATGAAAATATCTGGAGTCGGTGAATTATTTTCCCATTTGATCTCTGGTGAGTTGACGTGTTGTTCTTGTATTGTATTTATTTTGCTTATATAATTCACTTGCATAATGTTGATTGACTAGATGATCATTTGTGGAAAAGTGTGTGGAAGGGTTTAGTTTTTCCTATGGGGAAGATTTAACCCGGACATAAAGTCAGAAAAAAAACTGGATTGGCCGTAAATTTAATAATGCCGAGCGGGAAAGAACAAAGCAATCCAGGCGGTCTGGCGAAACCAAAACAGCAACCCACGACAACGTTGTAGAGACCTAAACGAACTTGACTACGAATCGGTGATCGCGGGTTCTTAGTAAATTTTATTTGGTTAATTTGTGTTATGTCAAAATCAATTAATTTAAAAATAATGTATTTTTGGCCCGTTCCAGGGTGGAAGATACTCTAGTATCGCCCTGGTGTAAGACCACCATTCTGAATCAAAACGTTGCTTGAAATGGCTTTAGGCTTGTTTGGTGACCAGATCTGGTCTATAGCCAGCTACTTCCCCGCCTTTCTCTTTCCCATCTCCTCCCCCTCCTCACTACCTTCAGCATTACAACATAGCCTAATTGGGGATGTCATAATCTGAATGGTTTCAAAAAGTTGGGAAGTGTTGGGACTCGGTACTTACATAAAAAATACCTTTGATAATCAATTAATAGCTTTTTGATAATTATTTGAAGGATCAACTTTTCACCCAAGTGCCTCAGTATCGAAAAAATAACATTTTAATGTGCTCTTGTTTTTAGTTTTTTCGTCATTTTTCGAACAATTTTGTTAGAACACAGACCGTAATTTAGTTTATAATTAAATTGGTCTCCTTAAGACGTCATCAGCTGTATTTTACATATTTTTCATTCCAATTTTTCACCTATTAGTTAAACATTTCTGAAACACCAAATTTCCATATTGAAAAACATGGATATTTAAAAAACAGTCTTAGTAGGTCATATTATAACTTTATCCCCAGATCGATACAGAATATCAATCCAACGATTAAACCGTTTTGGAAAATCTCCAATTTTCTGAAAACTTTAGTTTACAAACTAATACTGCCTGAAATCCACAACACCGTTCAAAATGTTCAATAAATGTTGTTGTAAAACCTTTTAGATATTTCCCAAAAGTAGTTGATACTCAGTTACATTTATTATTGCATGCATTTAATTTCGATCTTTCATAAATATATTTTTTTTACAAGATTCTTGCGACTAACTGGGAGGATAGTTTGTTGAGAATATATAATTATTTTACATAAAAATACGGTTATAATTTTGATTTTGAACTCATTTTAAACGATTCCTCTTATGAATTCGTGGTTAAGGCGATGCACTACGTCGTGTAATATTTTGAATCGAGCCGCCATCAATAACACTCCTTACGTAGATGGCGATAAGGCTTAAATTCCCGCTGTTTTGATTTAGGCGAGAATAAAACATGGCCAAAAAGTGCCTTTTATTTTATTTTGTGAATGTTCAGGCATAAATATTCAAATGTTTTCCGATCATTTTATAAATAACTTAATTTGCCACATTATACAATAAAACCATAACCGAAAATGTGTTCGTAAGTAGGAAATTTTGAACTTTAAAGCAGTTTTCATAGGCCTTATAAATTATTTTTTTCTGGGCTTATGAAAAGACTTATGTAAAAAATACTCGATTATTTCAAAGGCCAAGATGTATTATACTCGCGGTATTTATTTAAAGCATCTGAAACATTTCTAGGCGACCAAATTTTGAAACCAAAACACATGATTTTGCATTGCTACATAGTGCATCGCCTTAAGTAGATAGGTACTCCAGGAAAACATACCCAAAGTGCACTTTGTTGGTTATTAGATTATTGCAAATATTTAATAATTATTTTTATAAGCAATAATTATTAGCCTGAAACACTCATCCACATTGAAAAATCTCCTGATAAAAGATACATGACGCCAACGGGACTTGAACCCGTGTCCTTTCGATTTCCGGTCGACAGCTCTGACCACTGAGCTATGGCGGCTTATCTCTTATTCGCGAAATAATTCAATATATACTAGTGTTTCATTCAACAATAAATTACTGCTTGTTACATTTTTTCACCTGAAACAACCAACTTTATTTTATATGAGAAAGGCATTTTAAGTGCTAACTCTCTCACTAGATGGCGTCGAGACAAATTGTCTACATTTTTTGGTGAAGATACTAGAACTTGTCAAATATTAATTTGATTTTTCAATGTGGATGTGTGATTCAGGCTAATAATTATTGCTTATGAAAATAGTTGTTACCCTTTGTGCTATGCATAAAAAATCTTGTCTTAAACATTAGTTTACCAAAAAAAATAAATAATAAATATTTAATAGTTTATAACGAAAGCACTACAGATGCTAGCGGACGGGAATAAAAAAAAACGATAACATTAGGAGTCATGAGACATTTTAAATTGCGTATCTATTATTGTCACATTCAACCAAAAAATCACATACAGTTCATTGACTTGCGTATGTATTATTAAAAGATAAAAAAACACGGCGAAAAATAATTCGGTCGATAGGTAGCTAAAGAACACAGAGTTCATGTTATGATTTATTTCTATGTATTATGGCAATACTATTTTTGTTCATCTTCTTCTAATATATAAATTTGGATGTATGCAGGTATGTATGTGTCATTAGTGGGTATACCTACCAATTTGGAATATGCGGATAAAAAAGCAAATGACACTCAAAGTATCTTTGACCTTTTCGCTGATTCCTTTAAAAATGTTTATGACTGTGTCATTCCAACTTTTGTTAATGCTAGATCAAATTTTGTTGCTGATCAAAATCTTAATTTATCTCTTGTTCACATTGAACTACTGGATCAATGCAAAAGTGGTGGACCCCATAATATACCTCCTATATTTTTGATTAATTGTGCCACCAATCTAGCATATCCTTTGTATTTGATTTTCAATCAATCTCAATCAATCAATCAATCAACAAACAGGATGTTATCCTAATACATGGAAATTCAGTTTCCTCACCCCCAATTTCAAAAAGGTGATAAGACACGAAGTGGTTAACTATAGACCACATTTAGGAACGATCTTGTTTTTGTTAATGATTTTTTATATATTTTTGATGATGTTCATGTTCTAATGTTTTGATAGATGATCTAAAATTATTAAAGGCAATAAGACATGTTATTGTTTGTATAAATAACATTTTCAAACTTTTTATATGGTGCTTATGACGTGTGGTAAAATTATGTAAAACGATTATGACCGTGTTAAATAGGGAGATACGGATAATCTTGCAAGGCTTGATGTAAGGGTAATGGATAAGATTAAGGACGGGTTGTTTCACAGAATTTGGAAATTTTATTTCTGTGAAGTTCTATTCAAGTTATGTAATTATGTCATCATTGGCTGGTTGTTTAATAATAATAGAACTTGAATGGTACATTCACAGAACTTGAACTTGAAGAATTATTTAAATTCTGTGAAACAACCCGACCTAAGCAAGAAAACTTAAGTGAATTAGATACGCAGGGCTGATGACTGGAGAAAGGAGTTTAAGGCATCGACAAACAATGGTTGAGGAGATTAAATGACGTTGAAGAGGAGAAGTCGGGACGCCGGAGGAAGACATGTCACGATCAAATGAATAAAATCCTTATGTATGGTAAAATGAGGCGTATGTGTGGTAAAACCATGTATGACCATGATAAAAATGTGGAGATCTGAATATTTCTTGCAAGGCTGAAGGAATCATTGGATCAAACACTAATATTAAAACTGAGGCGAAGCAGGTAAGTAACAATGGTTTTCCTTTATTTTTATTACTTAAGGCGATGTACTACGTCGTGTAATATTTTAAATTGAGTCGCTATCAATAACAACCCTTACGTAGATGGCGATAAGGTTTAAATTCCCGCTTAACACCATCCGCCTGTTTTGATTTATGCAAGAAAAAAACATGGCCAAAAAGTGCCCTTTATTTTATTTTGTGGATGTTCAGGAATAAATATTTAATTTTTTTTCGATCATTTTATAAATAAATTAATTTTCCACATTATACAATAAAATATAACCGAAAATGGGTTCGTAAGTAGGAGATTTTGAACTTTAAAGCAGTTTTCATAGGCCTTTACATAATTTTTTTCTGGGCTTATAAAAAGACTTATCTAAAAACTACTCGATTATGTATCAAAGGCCAAGATGTATTCTACTCGCAGTATTTATTAAAGCATCTGAAACATTTCTAGGCGACCAAATTTTCAAACCAAAAACACATGATTTTGCATTACTACGTAGTATGGCATCGCCTTAACGTGGGAACTTTCCAAGACTTAATTTTTTATTACTTAACGTGGGAACTTTCCAATACTTTAATTAATATTTCAGTATCGTATATTATCTATTTTTTAAGATTCGTATATTTCACACGACACAAATAATTGCGATAAACTTTACTTATTTTTTACACGCCTCCTTGAAGTGTTCTTTATTAGATATTGATAAAGCCATTATGTGTAGGTATATAGAATTATAATTATTGCTGGTGTTATCAATTGTTGAATTCGTAGGTCGTTGAACTAAGGCGGATTCTGCCATGTGCTACGAACAATACCAATGTATACATTATTACAGTGTTATTAGAATAATGTATTTACCACACAGATATTTTATTATATGCTCCAAGTTATATAAAGGAAACTAAACGGCTATCGCCTAATCATCTCTCAGTAATAATTATTTTCCGAATAGACAAAGACGTTGAACTTTCGGTAATGGATGTTTAATTATTCTGTAATGCTTTACTAACCTTATATTTATGTTATCGTATCAGAATTCTTCTCCCATCTGGACCATTTCAGATGTTGCCTGCTTTGTTAGTTAGGGTGTTTACCCTAAGGTATGTTAACGTACTAACGTTATAATCTACGCATACATAGATTACGTTAATTAATTTATTTTTATTAAAATATACTATAAGTTATGCTTTATCATATTAAAACGAATTATTTGTTTGCGCCCGTACATACAAGTACGTAATATGAATAAATAGTTTTGTTCGTTTAAAAACTTTTAGTTCTTTCAACAAAGGCATACAAATACAATATAGTATCGATGATTTAATCCAGTATTGTATTCGTATGCCTTTCTTCAAAAAATGTATACGGACAAAACTATTTATTCATATTACGAACATATGAGGCGGAAACAAATAATTTTTAAGCATAACTTGCAAAATGTGTATTTAAATAAAATCATTCAAATGTTTATCCTTAAATTCCAGATTTTTTAATATAGAAATACGCCCTACAGGAAGACAATTGCGTACATAGGTAAATAATGCTTTCCATGACAAAAGTTTTTGGTACGAAATTAGCTTTGCATTTGAAAAAATATCAAATATTGGTAAAAAGTGTCTATTTTTTAAATCAAATTAATGTGATATTAACAAATTGTACAAAATACCAAGCTATAGGTATAATAATGTTGTTACTGTAATTATATCACATTTGTCTTACTTTTGGGCTTATATTTTCAGGTTGTTTTCTAATTCACCTTATTAACATTTCTAGTTGCGTAATAAATTAAATATTAATAGAAACATCGGCATTGCGATCTACCTACAATCTACCCTAGAATTAATCGAAATATTTACTGTCGATTAATTTAACTTCATTAAATTATATAAGTTGTCTAGGGCGCAGTTTTGGAGATGAATATAGTTTTTTTAAAGTCAATATCTTCATTAGTTTTCTAATTTCTACCTCAACCGTTTTCTCACACCTTAAAGCAGAATTTTGAATCTTATTGATTAAAATTTGCACACTCAACGATGAAAATTACTGTCTTCATCGAAAAAACTGTGTGCAAAGCCTGGGCAACTCTGGGAATTTCAGCTAGTAAGTTATACAATTCGCTTAATTTTATGAATATCGCTATTTGGTTTGAGAGGCGTATTTATAGTCTACAGTATAATAAAATCCACAGTATTTACAAAACGATTTTTCCCAAATTCTAGAAAATAATACCGCTTTTAATATAATAATTGAGCAGCGTTTTCACGAAGAGAAATATCTACTCAAAACGGGTTTTTTTAATTCTTCTTCTCTATGTATTTAAAAAATGTTTACTTATTTAGTTGTACTAGAGATTATAAATTTTCACAAGCTGAAACACTGGGTAGATAAATATTCTAAATAGAGTAATTATTATCTCATTCCAATGTATCTGAGTAGGTCCCCAGCTATATAAAAAAAAACTTTATTTCTGATTACCTATCAGCCTTCTTCCATATTTTTGCCTACGTGTGCGTTTCTTCTGCATTTTTTGGGGATTTACGTACTTTGAAAGATAAAGAAAACATATTTTTTATTAAAAAAAACATCACTTTATTATAAAACTTAAATTTATTTGTATTTCGCTTTGTGAGAATTTTTTTTTCTAATACGTAGACATTTCTTTTTTGTCAAATTTCGCAATTTCCACTTCTTTTTAATTAAAGATGGCTTTTCACAATGAATTGAATTTTATTATTATTCATCGTGTCTAAAATTTAAGATTATTATAAAATATTAATCCCGTCCGATTATTCACTTTATTTACATTACCCCACACAGTAGGCCCTGAAGAAAATATTTTCCCTCAGGGCCTATGTCATCTTTTGGGATGCTGGGTTTTTTTAAGGAGAGGAAGTTCTGGAAAGGTAAAAGTTATGACGGTGGAGTAGGAATCTAGGGATCAGTGTATCCAGGAGTGACGGACATACGAATATATCCCTCCCACTGCTGTGCAAGGATAGGGGTCAAGAGGTTACAGAGGTCTAAGGGTTTCCCCAAACCACCCTCTCGATCTGGCAACTTTAAACTCTTAAAACTGACTCAAAACTGAAAAAGTTTTTGTAGATATTACTATTTGTGAAAACGCTTCTCAAATGGTGATATTGGCTACCAACAAAGATACATTATCATTTTGTTAACCTTTACAAGGTTACTACGTTTGTTTTTATTGTATTTTCGACTCGGCCGATAGTGAATTTCGGGTTCGAAGACACTTTTAAGCTTTATCGTTCAATTGCATGTCATTTTTTTAATAACTTGACATTGTGAAACATTTTAATATGCATAGGTACCATCACGCAGCTACCATACGAATTTATAAAAAAAGGATTGCCAAACGTTCAATTGGACAACAGTGCTAAAAAATATTAATTACCAGCTGTAGTCCCCGGCGTTGCCCGGGATTTACACAGAGTTTTTCAAAATCAGATGGAGACAGTAATTTTTATCTTATTTTGAACGTCAAATGCGTAAAATTTCATCAAGAAGTATCAACATTCTGCTTCAAGTGGATGGGGGGTGGTTTTTTTGAAATCTCATGTACAGCCTTCCTTCTGTTTTAAAGGTCAAGTGTGCAAAATTTCATCAATCGCGGAATAAAACTGTAAATTTGTTTTTAAAAACAAACCACACTGGGACACTCTTTTTTATTGAAGATATATTTTCAAACAAAATTAGATTTATAAAATACTATTTTTTGTTCTAATCTCAAATACTTGATAGTAAATTTTCACTTTCTGAAAAATTTGTGAAAACTTTCATATCGATGTTATCACTTCAAATGAATTTTCTCGATATATGAACGGCAGAATAATAGTTGTACGAATTCCAATTACATTATAATGTTCTTTTTTCAAGATAATACGTTACAAAATGATAAGAAAGTTATAATGTATTATTCCCAGTGAGTTTATAAAACTCATTTCGGGAAAGACAACATTAGATTAAGGACAAGACAAATAAATAAAATACATTAAAATAATTAAACGCAGATGTTATTATGGAGTTCCAGAGAAAGATTGTGTTAGTCATTAGTGAAACTGCTGAGGAAATAGCTTTTAAGAGCTTTTGCCAATGTTTTTTTGTTCGTTGCCTTTGTGCGTTAAGTTTTAAATTACTAGGTAATGCGTTATATTGTTTATTGTTTATGGGAGTTAATTCCAAATTTGGTCGTGTAAGTAGATGACGATAAATGTATTTGATTTTGTAATCGTGTTTTGTGCTGTTCTATTGTAACTACCAACTTATTGAATGAGTTCGAAGGTTGGTTCCGCAAAAACACTCCCATAAATAAGGTACTAATAATAATATATAATAGGAAATAACATTACTTCGAGACTACTTTCGAGAGATGTTTGCTCTTTTTTAAATAAGTCTCGCTTTGTTAATTTTTTTCGCTTATGCCTGGTAAATATAATGTTTATTTTTGTATTGGCGCGCTCCCTCTAACATTCGTATTTACATATCTCCAATTCAAACCACCTTCGGTAATTTTCTTCTCTTTTAACGCATACTACGGGTAACTTTTTTGGCCTCTTGAGATTTAAATTTATCTAATTTTTACAATATCTTATGTTCGTTGGTTTCTGGGTCGTTGCGCCTGCTTAAGCCGACGTTTCGAATGGTCTCGCATTTTCTTCCTGAGGATGACACAGTAAGGCTGTCCGAAACGTCAACCCATGCATCAGTTGCAAGTGCAACACGGCTACGGTTTTCATAGCTACTTTCATAGGGTTTCAATTTGGGATGCGGGTTTCGGTACCGCCTCCCCGGGAACCATTTATGAGATAACCTACACCTCTGCCATATGTCACACCAAATGGATTGCTTCGTTTGGTGATTTAGCAGGGGTGCCCGGGTTCATCGGGTGAGGTGTGTTTAGGATGCTCCTTCCCACCAGCTGCGTGGGATGCCAGATAGGGAGAGGATTTTTTGAGGAGACCCTTTGACCTCTCCAACTGCTCCCTCGACCCATCGCCTTGTTCTGCAGTGGGAGGGATATATTCGTATGTCCGTCACTCCTGGACACACTGATCCCTAGATTCCTACCCAACCCTCATACCCTTTACCTTCCCAGAACATCCTCTCCCTCCTTTCCTTAAAAAAAACGCCACACAGCATCCCAAAAGATGTCAAAGGCCCTGAGAGAAGTTATTTTTCTTAGGTGTGGGGTTAATGTAAAATTTATATATATAAAAACATTTTCTTACGATATTTTCTCAGATGTTTTTGTAATTTCCCTCCCCTCTATCGGCTATATATCATTGTTGATTTGTTAGCAACATCTACGTATGTGTGTCATTAACGTTATTTCCCTCCCCTCTGTCAGCAATATATCATTGTTGATTTGTTATTAGCATCTATGTAAGTGTGTTATTTCCCTCCCCTATGTCGACAATATGATGTCATCGTTGATTTGTCAACAACATCTGTGTGTGGCATTAATGTTATTTATTGGTGACAGTTTATGATTATTCCCGATGCTGCGTTAAAAACTAGAATTTACTAGTAAAATGTGTCAGTGTTTGGCTGTAGAAAAAATATTTTATCTGTATTATATAGTCCTAAGATACTACGAAGTCCGTTTCCGTGCGACAGCTTTAAATTTAAGTCCACAATACTTTGCAATAATACATCACACATACGAAGTCTGACATTATGTGAAATTATTGAATCAACATTATAAAAATATATAATTATATTTTTATTATTTTCAGTACATGTATGAATTTATGTCGCCGTTCTTACAATGATTTTATTCATCTGGTCTCGATTGTCGGTCGTGGCATTTTTTTTACGGAAACCCCTAAAATTATGCATTATGCAAAAACATCAACCGCTTTCGGCACAACCTTACATTTGTCAGAACGTGTATATACAATAGAGGTGGGCGTTTCAGTTTCATAAAAAAAAACGAAAGCGTTACCAAAAGAAACGGTTACTAGAAACTTTAAAAAACTTACGTAATATATTATTTTTAAAAAAACCTGCTAGAAACGGCTGTAGCCGTGTGAGATCTGAATAGTCAAGGGCTGCCTTGCGTTCCCGTTCCCTTTACTTCACTATATACCCCAATTGTTGGGGATGGCATTATGCACTAAATAATAGTGTTCATTTTTATTAACTACCACCACCGCCATATTATAGTTAATTATTCCCATAATAATGTAATCTTAATTAATTGTGGATTGACTTTCCTTTTAACGACGGATTTTCAAGGTTATTTGAACTTACCATCTTTCTTACTAGCTTTGTGGGACTTGTGACTTATGACCTATTGATATCGAAAACATCCGTGAACTGTGACATTTTCGATTCACCGGAATTTACCTCATACCATTGTTTTCTACTGTCAATTTCTCTACACCACAAACTTACCGGTGTTTACTTTAGTTAGGTATTTATTTTACTCGATCACGTGATATTTTATTTACAATGTTTTGACAGTGAACTAAGAACCCTCTAAATAATGACAAACTAGACAGATTTGGTCTGTTCATGATAGTGTTATAGTTTTATCAATGAATTTAAGGAAGTAATAATTATTGTCATAACAGTTCTTTCTGTTACAGCAGTAAATCACGCCTCGTTTTGTCGGCATCTTCAGATAACTAATTTAGATACGCTGTGGTCAGAGTTCACCATATTTATATTAATTGTATGAATTAAAACAAAACATCGCTACCACTACCACGCCATTTGATAAACCTTTATTTCTCCCGCGAAACGGTTGAATTACAATTTATTTAATACGGAATAAAATAATTACGTAAAATTTTAATAATATGAAATACTAACTGAAGTCCCCGGCGTTGCTCTAACTTTGCGCTTTGAGTTTTTCGAAATCAGATGTAGATAGTAATTTTCCTATTTTGAACGTCAAGTGTGCAAAATTTCATCAAGGATATTAAAAATTCTGTTAGGATTGGGAAAAAGGGTTGGGGGTGGTTTTCTCGAGATATCGTGTGAACATTGACCTTCCTCTTGTTTTGATGGTCAAGTGTGCAAAATTTCATCAATCTCGGAATAAAACTGTAGATTTGTATTTATATGTAAACGAATATTGCATAACTTGTTCGTAATATATCGATGTGTGTCAATACATAAATTGTATTTTTTTTACAAATAAATATTTGTTTATTTTTCAAACGCCATAATATGGCTTTTCAAATACAGTAATAATCGAATTACAAGCATACAGTTAACAGGAAAATAATAGCAATAAATTAAAGAACAATTATTGTGTACACAAAAACACTATCGCAAGTGATGCAGTTAATAATATTAGACAATACATAATTCAAAATAAATATATACCAGTGTGACAATAGTTGAACTAATTTATACTAGGCTTGTATAAGACCTGTCATAAGTCGAGTATGAGGTGTCTGTAATAATAGTCAGTAGTGAGTTTATTGTTACCCACAAAATTAATTGCACTTGGAATAGCTGAGTAGGCATCGCAACTTGGTATTAACAATTCAGGCTGTCAGCGTATTGTGAATATAATGAAATTTTCACGGCCATTCGTAATAAATTTTTGGGTCATTATGCGTGTTACGCTTCCACCTTTTTTCCAAAATTTCGGACAGAATTAGGTTTCCATCACCATTGCACAACTGATTATGGAGACTGTAATGCTGTCCGATAAACCTAGGATAAAGAATGGCGAAATGCAAGACGGCATAATAACCTAAAAAATAATCACGATAATACTACTTTTTGCCGTGAAAATCTCAAAAGTTAATCACGATTAAATTTAATGTTGTCCTTTAACGTGTATCTGCTTATTTTCAGTGACCTGTTTATTAATACCAAGATTAATTAAATATTATGGAAATAATATATAGGTCAGTGAACATTAACAGGCGTTACAAAATACACGCGATAGACAATAATATTGAATATTTCATTTTACAAGTAATAATTATCAGATCAAGAACTGACTAGTATTTTAAAAACATCGTCATAGAAGGTAATGAAAATACCATACCATTCAAATACAATACCGTACCTGAAGTTAAACCAAAGAAGTCACTGATAATCCTAGTTCACCTCAGCACAGGATTTCCCAGTGAAGAGGATAAAGAAAATATTATTAATATCTATTTTTATATGTATATCTTACGTGTCTTTTTAAAATGTGAAAATTGTACACTAATTAATAAAAAAAAAACTTAATTTCGATTGAATTCAGTTGAAATTGTTCAGTTATTTGCCTTTTGTTATTTCCTTCACGTTATCATGGTACGTATTGCTGGTATACCTACCTAGAAATGCAACTATAATCCGTAATATTCCCAATATGTTTAGTTATTGGCAATATTTCAGTTTATTTACAATTTTCTATGATTATTGATACTCAATCGCACACAAATTGTAATAGGTTTGTGCTGGTTCTTTCTAATCGTCCCTCGGCAGTTTTTTCTATTAATTGGCATAAATCCTTTTTTTAAATAAGTTTTTCTTGAATCTGTAAGGATGAAGGAATTGAATGTTACCCTTTAATCATTTACTGTATATTATTCAACGATATTGTTATCTTTCCATCTTTGCACTAGATTTTTATGACATTACGCCATTTTGTTAAAACACCCAATGATTGATGACTTTGCTCTAGAAAAAAATCGGTGACTATTGAAAGAATTCACGGAATAACAATAAATTGTTGTTTATTTTCAAGTAATGAAATTTTAGCTTGAAGTCTCGCGGAATCTTGATCATGTGCCATCAGCGTGACAGCGCTGTGCCTCATCAATATGTTATTAATATTGGGCGAACGCACACTTCCATAGCCGCGATTGTCTTATTATCGGTCACACGTCACACCAAATGTGCGTGCTAGTTACGTTTTGAGGGAAAACGCTGCGATTCGGTATTCTGTATTCTGACTGACCACACAAGTCAAGCAAGCGGCCGATAAGAGCGCGCGGGCAGATAAAATACCTGACAGATCGAGACTATTCCCCTTCGAAGCTGTAACTGACCGGAATCAAAGATCTGTTCAGAAACATCATATTTTAAATATATGCGTACCGCTGACAACTACTTCATTGCAACGTCCCCTCTTCATCGTAAACGGTGCATGCATGTGAAATGGAGCATATGATGGAACTCTCAGAGCAATGCTTGTTTGAATCTATAATTAGAAATATATGTGTGCAAATAAGTGACCCGTGCACAAATTACCACCAAATAATATTGTATTATGTTACGACACACAACTTTTTAATAGGCATTATATCAGTTGTACCCATGACCGTTGGGTTCATAGCAAAACGCGTAGTGTGACTACAACTGATGTGGTACTGTCACTAACAGCTTCGCTGTAATCAATTTCTCTATTACATTCGTCATTTACCTATGAGAAAATGGAGGTTACAACTTACAACAGTTCCCTGAATGGTATGAATTTGCTTCTCTTTGTCATTGTGTGTGCGCAGACATCGAAGTTAACTTTTGAAAAGACGTTGTGTCGGTTGCAGCCATGACCGTTAATAGCTCACCTTTTTATTACATTTGTCTTTTAACTATGAGAAAGTGGGGAAGTTATAACAGATCTCTCTCTGATTTGCCTCTCTTTGACAAAAGTATGTGCGCAGACCTCGAAGTTTATTTTATTAGTTTAGCCCGATTGAATAGATTTGTAAATCGGATCCCTCCCCTCGCATACTGTGCAGACATTTAGTCATTACACTCATTATAGTCCAGTCAGTGGGGAATAAAAAAGGGCTCCACCTTGCAAAAGGTTAGGTAGTAGCGATTTTCACATATGTTGTTAAGATTGGGACTCTAAAGAAAAAAAAAAGTTTTCGACCTTGGGGGGGTCGAGCTCGATCCGCCATCTTGGATTGAAGGTGCCAAAGTTTGGTTTTTTCAAAATAATTATGAAGTGGTTGATTTTACAACCAAATTGTTCAAAGCAAACTTAAAGACAACTGAATTACCTACATTTTTTGTAAGAAGTTTTTTTTTGTAAGTCTAATAGGTAACGAGTTACAGCGGTTGAAAGAAGAAAATTTTGACAAAAAATTGTAAAACTCCAGTTTTCTTGATAAATTTTGTACGAACATATTACACAATATCATTTTAACGTATTTCTAGGTTACAATATACTTATATAGCATCATCTGTGTGCTCGATGACGTTGATTTGTTATAGTGGGATCGTAGTCTACAGCTGACTTGGCAACACTGATTGAGTCCTGGTTACAGGACGTTGCCTGGATGCTCATGTCTGCAGATGTTCTTTTCGATGAAACAATGCCAGTTCAAGTTTCACAAGAACGATTTTTAGCCAATGAAAATAACAAAGTCCGTCTGATTTCGATGCTTACAAAGCAATTTATACAGGATGATTTTACAGTTAAGCAGGCTGAAGAAGATGCTGATGAGTTGATTGTCAATTCTGCGATTTCCTTGTGTTCATCATATGACGCTGTTTTCATTATTGGCGAAGACGTTGATCTCCTAGTTCTGCTGACAGCATTGGCACCACCCAAAAGTAGTATATATCTTCGCAAACCTGGGAGAGGCAAAACTTTTGAAAGACTGTATTCCGCGAATAGTGTGAAATACAAAGAGGCGGCTGAGAATATTCTGTTCCTTCATGCCTTTAGCGGCTGCGATACAATATCGTCCTTCTTTAACCAAGGAAAAACAAAAAATTTTCGCTTGTGCAAAACGACACAAGATTCAATGCCATGATAGGAATCTTCAAACAACATGATGCAACACCAGAAGACATAGCAGTTGCAGGAACACGCTTTCTTGTTGCTTTGTACGGGGGTGACATGGATAAGGAAACCTTGGAAGAAGTCCGCTACAAACGTTTCGCAAAGTCGACAGCAAAAAGCAAATTCAATCTTGCCTTTTTGCCACCAACGAACGACGCTGCACGGTACCATGCATTTAGAACGTACCATCAAGTCCAAAAATGGTATGGAATCCAAAAAAATCCAGAAAACTGGGGCTGGAAACGTGACACAAACGGGCTTGTTCCAGTAAGAATGACAAAGAAACCAGCACCCAAGACTTAATTAAAATTTATTTAATGCAATTGTAAAAAAGGATGCGGCGTTGCATGTAGCTGCAGGAAAGCTGGATTGAAGTGTTCTATTGTATGTGGGTGCTGTAATGGTCAAACATGCCGAAATTCGCCAGAGGTTCACATCGATGTCGAGGACGAAGAAGAAGAGATTTTGTCAATGGAAGCCCAGAATCTCAGTATCACAGGCAATGAGTTAGATGATGACATTGATGACGAAGACTGTTATTAAGTAACATAATTTATAGTAACATAATTCATAGTAATGTAACATAATTTCGAAATCTACCATCGCTGGTATATCTGTGGAGTAGACCTACTGGGGTACCACAATAAAAATGCGCCATGTTCTCTACCTCATGGTGGTGTGGAAATGAGTTAAAATTATTATAACTAGCGTTACAAAACGAGTTACAATATTATTATAACTAGCAGTTAAAAACCCGCTCCGCGGGTTTTTGCTGCTAGGCCCTGCGGGCGGCACTTCTTGCACGGCACTGATATTAACTGTTATGGTACCTAATATAATTTGCTCATAGGAGACTTGCAGTGCTTAAATATGTGTTACAACCGTCAATGTCTATAAGTTGAATCAATATCGTATAGTTTGTCACAACAATCAAAGATAGTTATAACAAAGTTGACTGAAATAATAGATTATTACATATTGATTAATTGTACCCGTGTTTATGGATAAAAGGAGGGTAATTGTGCGATGAGATTAACAGTCGGTTTAATTAAAAGGTGTAAATTTTACTCCAACTGGTGGTAATTCTTTACCTAAAACTGTTACTGTATCTTATAAAGTTTAAAGTTAGAATATATATACACCTTCATCAGGAGAGTAAAAATCTATATATAAAGGTAGATTATTACAATATAGCGCCCCTGAGGTGATATCTCACAAAAGCGGCGCTATGCAAATTGTCCAATTAATAAATAAATATAATGTTTACATTTTATTATGTACGTATGCATTGATATACAATGGAAATAGATAAAATAATGTTATCCTATTAAACTTTATTTTATTAAAAAACAAATAACTTTTTTAACATCACTTTATTAAATACAACCAATACATGTTTCATGAACGAAGTATACACCGAAGTCAAAAATTAAATATAGATTACAATTGGAAAAAAGAAGTGGAAGGAGGGGGGAGGGGTAAGAGTAGGCTGGGTTTATACGAATTAGGAATTACAATATGAAAGACCAGTTAAGTGGGAAAATATTTAAAAGAGAGTTTATAAAAAAAATTTCTTGTTAATTATATCTACTTTTATAAACATGTTCTCTTATTTCTAAAATTTCGAAATTATTTATTTGTGATGCTTTATATCCCGTGTGAAGTATTTTAAGACCTGAAAAAAAATTTGCATAAAACAATATATTCATAAGACAAATAACATTTAATAACGGTTATTCTAATAAATTGAAAGTTGAAATACTAAATATAAAAATTAAACATATTCTCTTCAAACGGTATTTTTACCCTATTTCTTAAGATATAAATAAACAATCAGGATTAAAGCATCGCAAATAAATAATTTTTAAATTTTAGAAATTATGAAACATGTCAATATAAAATCAGATATAATTAATAAGCAAAAAAATTATAAATAATAATGAAAAATGCCATTGCAAAGTTTAAATAAACTTCCAGAAGAAATCTTCGTATGAAACGCTTAATGGTAAAGTAATTTTGCATATTTAAATATTCGCGCCAGTTATTTGGTTAGTTTTTACACCGCCAGAGGTGCGCTCTGTGTCGGCCAGCTATTGCCGGCCATATTGAATGAACGCGTGCTTTTTTCGTCAAACGTAATCACGTAATTGTGGATAATTTTTACTGTTATTTAATTAATCCAATGGATTATAAACTTTCTAAAACATATTTTCTTCGATATTATCCAAAAATTATATGAGCAGAAACGATATTTTTGAAGAAATATCGTATTACATGTGGCGATTCTTTTTCAGTATGAAATCGTGTCTTAATTTTTAATGTCTTATTTTTTTTGTATCCAGTCGCCTGCAAACCGAAATGAACCTTACGGTTGCTTAAAATTGAGGGACAGATTGGTATTTTTTGCCTGCAGACCCCCAATGCAGAATTTATCCGAATCACATAATATGAATTTGACCAATCAGAGGGCCTACATCGTCCAGACGCTGGGACAATAATACTATCAGATTATGTAATGAATAACCCGAAAAAATTACAAAGTTGGGAATTTCATAATTTTTTAGAAAAATATTCACATTTCCGCCACTGTAACTCGTTACCTATTAGACTTACAAAAAATACTTTGTTCAAAAAATGTAGGTAATTTAGTTGTCTTTAAGTTTGTCTTCAACAATTTGGTTGTAAAAACGACCAATTCACAATTATTTTGAAAAAAACAAATTTTGGCACCTTCAATCCAAGATGGCGGGTCGAGCTCGACCCTCCCAAGGTCGAAAACTTTTTTTTTTCCTTAGAGTCCCAATCTTAACAACATATATCAAAATCGCTACTACCTAACCTTTTGCAAGGTAAAACTCCCCACTGACTGGACTATTACCCACCGAGACCAAATTCATCTTCTGATCCCGCGTGGTCGGCTGTCGGCCGCTGACCGCATGGAAACACGTCACTAACCACTTTATCTGACAATACATTTAAATGCATTGATAAGGTTATCGCTTTTTATGCATTTTTAAAAGCAATTACTTTTATTTTAATTTGAACATCGTTCAATATTTTTTTTTAAAACTAATTAACTAACCATCACGCCGTTTCCCCGCAGGGGTAGGCAGAGAGGACGGACCGCCAAACAACTCGGTCTTGGCTTATTCACATTCATACATACTCTTCTATTATTCTGACTCTTGACATGGCCCGACTCGAGTATCTGATTCACTTGATAGTGCCATGTCTTCCTTGGGCGTCCCCGACTTCTGCTACCATTCGCATCATATATCCTCCTTACACTCCTTTCTTCGCTCATTCGCTCTACATGCCCAAACCATCTAAGCGTCCCTTTCTTAATCTTACTTATTACGCTTACATCAGCCTTGCACTCTTTGCGGATCTCCACATTCCTCACACGATCATACATGGTTTAACCACACATAAGCCTCAGGGATCTCATTTCAACAGCATTCAATCTACTTTCATCCTTTCTTTGCCAGTTCCATGCCTCACTTCCATACATCAGGGTAGGTACCAGCACTCCATTGTGGACTGCTAACTTTGCTTCTTTGGACAGTTTTTTTCAGACAGTTTTTATTTTATTTATATTTTAATTTTAATCGAATTTTCTCCCATTGGTAAATCTAATATCAGTCTACCACGCTATAGTACAATCAAATCTCCAATACGCTGTAATCAGCTGGGGAGCTGCATACAAAAAAAATCTACTCCCTGGTGAAATTGTACAACGTCTAATTATAACAATAATATTGAAAATCCAAGAGATTATCCAACACACCTAATTTTTAAAGAATTTAAAGTATGAAAATTTAATAATCTTTTCCGAAAGAAACATAATAATTTAAATAATAAAAGAAAAACAAAACCACAGCTTTTTAACTGAAAGTCGTACTCGTCAAAAACATATATTTCCAACACAAAAATGTAGCATCACCTTTGGAAAAAAATACTTCAACGGCCTACCTAAAATATCACAACAATCGAAAACGATAAACACATACTAAAAGCGATTAAAAAGAAGTTCAAAGTAAAAATACCAAGATTATGAAGACTATATTCTTAATTAATTATAAATTTTAATTTTTTTATTTACATATATATTTACATTATAATTAAAAACACTAACACTAAAAAAGCAGCAGACTCTCCATCTCCGTGTCACCTGTTTCTGTACTTCATTTTATTTAACTTAATTTCAATTTGTAATATTTATATTATTTTTTTTTTGTAATATCTGCATTAACTGTACAGCGCCCCTGAGGTGATATTTCGCAAAAGCGGCGCTATAAAAATCATCCAATAAATAAATAAATAAATATTCTTCATATTGATGCTCACCACTCTTCTAAACACAAGCGCCAGCTTCTATAGAAGAGAAACATTAAAAAAAAATCAAAAGCAGTGAAAACTAATTTTATGAATTGAACATAATAAAATTATACTTTGTAAATTGATTAATTATTTAAAAAATAAAAAAATAATTTCGTATTACTTACTTTCTTTTTTACCTCTTGCGTATTATATAATTCCCATTTCTATAACTTTTACGACCGCTCATTTGACTAGATTAGTCATGGGTATAATAAAACATAGAAACTACGTAGGTAAATTACGTGTGAAGTACGTAGGTATACGAAACCAATTGACATGTGTAATGTTTATTTTTTCCACTAGTAGGTAGGCTTATGCATTAAAATCGAAGGCAGGTTACTGAGACAACGCTCGTGGTTGCACAGAACTAGGTCCAGTGGACATACTTGTGATTTACTGCGTTTAGTTATCGCACATAAGTTCATTCGTCAGACAAGCTGTCACCAGTTGCCACAAACATGTCGCTCTGGGCTCTTTTTTTGTGAAAAAATACCTTCCTGTGCTTTTGTTATAACTAAAAATACAAAAATTATATTATTGATGTTGTAGCCGAAAACGTCTTTTTTCGAACATTCGGTTTTTTGTAATTCAGGAAATCCGTGGGGCGCAAATTGAAACTTCCTTATTCTTAATTCACTCTATCACACTCAAGCCGCCACTGCTTATAACGTAACCTATTTTATCATCACTTTTCATGACTTTATATGACTTCTCAAAAGAGTTTTTATCACTGTCCTGAGTTGTCTGGTTTCCGCAAGTGTGCATCATTCAGGTAGGCGACATATTAGGCTATACGCATCATGGCTTGGCCTATTACACTGCCAATAGGAATGTATGGCGAGCGATATGCTGAAATGTGACAAGACTGCCAAGCATTTTGGCCTATCATATTGGCGTATCGCTCGCCATACAGTATGGCGAGAGGTATGCTGAAATAGGCCAAGCGTAATGTGTCGACTACCTTAAGGCAAAGCTTAATGCCAAATCACTATTTTGATTAACCTTTATAACGAATTGGTGTACATTATGAATACCGAAAAATTTGCTTTAGATAAGTTGAAGGTTTTCCTATCGTTTCGCTTTGAGTAGAATACAAATAAATAATAAATTACTCAATAAAAAATATAAATGTAAACTACTAAAAAAAAATTTTTTTCAATAGAAATGTATAAACGCACAATGGAAACAACTTTAAAAAAATACAGTATTATAGCTAAGATTATCTGTGACAGTTTCACTTGATTAACTTTTTTGCTTTCTTATAAAATTATTTACAAAATAAATAAAAACCAGTTTTGTGCTTGAAATCGAACGTTTCTAGACTCCATTTGTCAAGCGATTTTAATGCCTATTACCTACAATATAAGGTATATCAAGAATATACACACTTTTGGCTTGTAGCTTCTTATTAAGTTTAGGCCGGATTGTTTCATATTTTAGCACTGGTTTATCTATTTTAATCTCCGTTCTAACATTTAAAACAAGTTACAAATAACATAGAATTCAAAATAAATTATTATGTAATCAATTTTTTTAAATTAAGTTTTCGGCTAATCCACGACTTCAGGATAAAACAACCCGACTTAATATATTGTACCCACAACACAACGATAACACGGATTCCAATGAATTATTGGTTGTGTTTTTGTGCCTAGCATTCAATAAGTCTAGACAAGTAATTTACCTCATTATCCTCAGAAGTTATCACTGGAAAGCATAATAATATAATATGGTTTGTTTATAGTCTACCCCTTGTAGGTTACTATATTGTCGTATGTGTACATTGAACAATGTTAATCGTCATTGAATGTGTTATTATCTCGTAATACATTAGGACTACGTACTTTGTTCATTTCATGTTCTACATTACATAAAATCACGGAGAAATTATCGGAATGGTCTAAATTCTAAATAGATGTTATCTGAACCATTCGTAACTACCTACTCGCTGGCGACTAGATAACTTACCAAATGGCAATTCGATGCACCTTTAAAAAGTGATATAAAGTCATGAAAAGTGATGAAACAAAAACTAGGTTAAATAGGTTAGGTTTAGATTTAGTTTTTTCATCGCTTTTAATGATTTTACATCACTTTTTGAAGGTGTGTTGAGTTGGTTCCATGATAACTCAACACAGTGACAATTCAACACACCTTTAAAAAGTGATATAAAGTCATTAGAAACGATGAAAAAAAAAGTTAAAACCTAACCTACCCCAAAAACCTACCCTAGTTAATGAATTTTATGTTTCATCACTTACCATGACTTTATATAACTTTTTAAAAATGTGATGAATTATCATTTTGATGATTTATCCGGTCACCGTTGAGTTACTTGGAACCAATTTGATTTTAAACTTTTGAAGAGTACAGTGGAAAGTATCAATATCTCTTAGGATATTGTAAGATTTGCAAATACGACCGAGTAAAAAGTTTTATGCGTAAATCTATTTGAAATGTTGTATATAAAATAAGATATTCGTTCTGGCATTGCGTTCAAAGCAACGAAATATATTTTTATCATCATATAAGATTTTTAATAAATGAAAAAATTGAATATTCTAATCTTTACAATTTTTAAACGTGCGGTATTTTAGAAAGCATGTCAGCCACCCTTTTCTGCCCTTTTCGAGCAGACCACCCAATCCCTCTTGGGACCTTTTCTCAAAATATGGAGTTTTCCATTGGGCCAGGTCTCTGATGAGTGAAAGTAAATGGTCTACTTCGAGGCATTTTTTTTACGCCCATTAATTGATCTAATAAAATTTTGATAAATTTAAAGCGGCTTAATGGTTTTTCGTTATTATCTTCTATTAAATTTTTATAGAATGTCTTAGTTAATGGAACTTATTTCTATCCCCCAAAAAAGAGTTTAGCCACCATTTCTGCGATTTTCTTATGGAGCAATACGACGATGCATACTGATCAGCACGATTAACCCCACTCATGAATTTAGTATAATCGATGATAACGTTTAGTTTATCCTTAATTACTATCTATCGAAGTTTCATCGGAAAATTCACTTGCACTTCGAAAACAAACTCGTCTTCACTACAACTGAATTTAAAATTCTCCATATTTACTGCGCAGTAAATATTATTAAAATAAAGTTAATGCGTAGTTTTTGTTATGAATGAAAAACGGAGCAAAAGTGCAACCTATCGCCAGTGGGTACTATATACAACTGAATAGAATATGTAAAAGGACCCTTTAACTTTTGAACAGTAAAATGTATACCTATTGTTTATGTCGCTGCTGCGACGCCATCGGTGTTAGAAAGTTTTCTATGTCGCCGTGGCGGCGACAAAGGAGTACAAAAGGTTAAGTAAAATTAATGTAAAGTTAATGTAAAACGGTGTGATACAAAATCGAGCGTAACTGAAATGTGGAAGTAATGGGAATTCGGGGGAGAGGGGACTTTACATCACCTTTCTAAATTGTTTTGAATTGCCTCTGTCTCGAGTGTGCCACGGAATCTATAACTTACCCACTGTTACATTTGATAATAACAGAACTTGAATAGGACTATCACGGAACCCGAAAATGAACGTTGAAATATGATGAATTGTTCAAATTCTATAAAACAACCCATCCTTGGTGTGATTCTTACAATCTATTTTGACTTTATTTATAATTGGTGCAGTTTTAATGGTTTTCTGCAGCGCTTTATAAGATTTCATCCCTTTGTAGAAGTTGTTGTTTTTTTGAGTATTGGCTTTGTCCTTTTTTGCTAGTCTGATTTCATCACACAATACACATGTGTGAATGTCGTTTGTCGAGTATCGTCACAATATCACTGAAATAATTATTTATTTACACATTATCTAAGACGCTGTATTTTTTGACATAATTTCTTCAATGAAACGAAGCCATTATTTACCAGTTGTTTGCTACTATTATAACATTATTCAATAAAGATTAGCATCGCGTGGTGGCAGTAGTGTGGCTGGCTCGAATTCTCTCGGATCCGTATCGTTACATAAGTCTCGTGGAGAATAATAATTGAACGCACCCGCCGTTTATTATCTGGTGAAGATGGGTCACGCCACGGAGCGATCCTTTGACCCGGTGCTCTCAAGTTTCGCCGGAGTAGATTGCACCAACTCTCCTCTGACTAGTCTGCATACTCCGTGTCATTGAAGAGTACTATTGCGCATCGGATGAAGTCTACGAGCTACAAGCCGTAGCTGCGCTCTCGTAGCTCCGTAGCTCGTAGCTCGTACATCGCGAGCTCCGTAAGCCACGAGCTGGCCGGGTGATTTCTAAGGTTGAGGGATAACAATAGCTTTTCTTGGGAAATACTCCGGTTTTTGTCGTCAATCGTAATTTTTATAAGGGCGGTAATTTCGCAGGTCGAGTGAAAATAACAGCTTTCCATATGAAACACTCTGTTATTATCCTAATTTCTATAAGGGCGGTGAGCCGAGTTTTTCTAAGTAAACGAGATCGATCGATGTTTGTCGTCAATCGTAAGTTATATAAAGGCTGTTGTTTATTTAGGTACGATTTCAAAGTCGAATTATCTATGTGTATATTCATATATATATTTTTGAAATCATAGAATTTTCGAAGGTTGTTTAGAAATAATATGAGCTCTTGAACAAACGATAACATCGATTTTTATTTCTGAAATGCGCCCGAATCGCATCAAAATAATTTTAATTTTAATTCACTTGTTTAAAATTAATTTTTATTCTCAGAATCGTTTTTTTTTTGTTTTATTTTTAATCGATGTTGTGGAATTAATATGTTAAAGAATTTTCAATAAATAGTTTATTTTAAAATTGAAATTCAAAATCTTAAAACCAACTTTTTTGTCAATTTTTTTCGAAAAAAATTATATTAAAAAAAATCATTACGAAATGGTATATCCCGGTAGCAAATGCTATTTCTCAGAATCGTTTTTTTAGTTTTATTTTTAATCGATGTTGTGGAATTAAAATGTTAAAGAATTTTCAATAAATACTTTATTTTAAGATTGAAATTAAAAATCTTAAAACCAACTTTTTTGTCAATTTTTTTCGAAAAAAAATATATTAAAAAAAATCATTACGAAATGGCATATCTCGGTAGCAAATGCTATTTTAACAGTGCCACCAGTCCCTGGAAGATGATGCTAAAAGCATTGTTGATATTTTTTCAATAAATGAGTGCATACCTACCTAATCGAAATATTTTTGTTAAATACTTCTTACAATCCTTAATCTGAATAAATCTTTTGAGTAGGAGAGAGTTTATTATAAATCTTCTCTCAAGAAAATAAATCATGAAGAAAAAACAGTAATTGTGACCTGCGATTGTGATAACTTGTGTATTAATTTTTGTGACGTAAATTAATTAAAAAAATTATTTCAGCTATGAACTGCAGCTGGAGACCAAAACCCACCGGAGAGGCCTCGGCAGCTTCCTCTTGCACACCCTGGAGCTGATTGGCTTCACCAACCAGATGAGGAAGGTCATTCTCACCGTCCTGCACAACAACAAGTCTGCCGTCTCCTTCTTCAGAGCGCTGAGGTTTGTATTAACTTTAACTTGCTTAGAGCTTGGAGCTTTAAAAATCAGCCGATAAAATATTATCAGTATTAATTATGATTATTGTATAAATATTTTTTTATAAAAAAAAAAAATGGGTTGCATTTTTAAATAAAAAAATAATATAATACACCTTTCTTCCTTTCAAAAAATATATTGTTTTAAGATATAGAAATGCACCACATCCATAAAACCGAATCACATTCGCGATGAAATGCGAGATAACTGGATAAAACAGAACATAATAAAGTAATAGGTTAGTTTAGGTTCGCTTTTGTTCGATGTTGTATTTTGTAACTGTCCTGTTTAGTAATAGAACCCAAATACATTACTCTATCCAATGACCTTATAAAAATACAAGAAACGTTATCTTCATACTAATCGAACAAAAAATGTAGCATCGCTTATGAAAGGATAGCCATTCTAAGAATATGTGTGTATAATTGAAATATCTATATGAACGGACCACTTTAATTTGTCCACTTGCTCTGTGAATATATGTTAAGAGAATAAAATCAGCTCAAAGATGCGACCAATTGTCCCTGTATTTGAATGACACTCTAACACTCTCTGAAACTTTGGCTAAATAAGGAATTGCAACACAGCATAGTATCCCAAAAATTTATCACAATAACTTGTATCCAAATAGAATTGGTTCACTATATGTCATCGATTAATATTTAATAATGATAAACTGGTAACTTTTTAGATACACAGAAGATGAAACTAACCCTGATGAGGAAGAGGACATCCCTTACGAGATTCTCAGCAAACCCAACCCCAAGATGAATCGGCCCGCCCCCGTGGCCAACCAAGGCCCATCTCGCCCCGCCGCCGTGCATTCGCTCACCCCGCACGCACACCAGTGCTGCCAGGGGGGCCATCACCACTGACACTCACCCAAATAACCCCGCTGACTAATGGCCCCACTGATTTCATTTGCCCTGATGATTCATTTGAACCCAATGATTTCATTTGGACCCACTGATTTCTTTTGCCCTGATGATTCATTTGAACCCAATGATTTCATTTGGACCCACTGATTTCTTTTGCCCTGATGATTCATTTGAACCCAATGATTTCATTTGGACCCACTGATTTCTTTTGCCCTGATGATTCATTTGAACCCAATGATTTCATTTGGACCCACTGATTTCTTTTGCCCTGATGATTCATTTGGATCCACTGATTTCATTTGAACACATTGATTTCATTGGCCCCACTGATTTAATAGGTAACATTGATTAATTTTGCCTCACTAAATCCATTGGCTCCACTGATTCTGTTGGTCCTAATGATTCATTTGACCCCACTGATTTTACATTATCTTTTATGATTCCTATTGGTTTCTCCGACTATTGTTTCATTGGCCTGGTGGATTCATTTGGCCTCGCTGATTGCACAAATTTCTCTGAAACTCCATTTGTTTCTCTGACCCCAATGGCTTTGGTGACTTCATCGACTTCTCTGACATCATTACCCAATCTCACCCCCCGGGCCATTTCCAGATTTGTGGAGGAAACAATTTATTTTTTTCTCTAATTTTAGGTTAAAAGTATTCAAAAATTTGCATTCACAAGTCGAGTATCATCCTAAGCAACCACAAAGATGCCTTTTCACCATTTGATTAAAATTATTCTAACCATTGTAATAATTTTTTTTCCCTATTGATTGTTTCTATCTTTGGTGCAATGTTGTTTTTTTTTCAAATTCTTACTTTGTGATATAAACTCGGTAGTACACATGGGAAACTGGTGAATCCCCTATCATATAGAGAACACAAAACAAAAAAAAATTATGGCAACTAAAGGGTTAAAAAAACTTTTGGAGCTTGGAATACGCTTCGAAGCATTTAAAAAAAATTCTAACTTTTGACTTGATTTACTCGAAAATGAAAGCTTAAATTTATCAGTTTCCCATTTGTACTACGAGTTTTCGGACTCCGTGTATGATGTATAAGAGACATAGAATAAAAATTAATATTTTTAAAGTCCATTAATTTAGTTTTTTGTGACAGTTTTCTTGGCGTAGATCTTGCAAAGTGACATTTTGTGTTAATTATATTATTTTGTGAATACTTTCTATTTACTTTAAAGGTTAATTTAATATTTGGGAGAGTATATAACTGTATTGGTTCTATTTTTAACAATTTTCATGAAATTTCTAATTCTTTACGGCACAATGGTGACTGTCTGGTGATCTTCTGTTCCTTTGTCAAACTTTGTGTTCTTTTTGTAACGTTTATGTTTAATTGTGGCTTTTGTGAATTTATTGTGAATTACATTAAAAAAATGTGTTGGTAATTTTAGCTAATATTGGGCATTATTATATTACAACATTTTTTGTTTGTATAAATGTTGACACAAAGATATTAGTATATGAATTGAATGTATATCAATAAAATAAGTTTGATACAAATAATGTTGTATTTCAATATTGTAAGAACAATATACTTAGTATGGAATTGTAATACATTATCTAAAAATATATTACTAGTTGATGATGTATACTTCTTTTATAAGATTTATTAGTAAAATTATTCTTCGGTTTTTTTGATTTATTGAGGAACATTCAGCTTGCCAATTTCGACTATAACTGCTATTGCTGTCTTCTGTCTGCAATAATCTGTTGTGAACTTTGTTCCATTTACATATTTATTTTAGACCAGACCGGTTTCATTCTGTGCTTTGTCCAATCAAAAATAAATAATTATTCATATCGGAAAGAATGCCAGAAAACTGCACTTTTTTCTAAAATTACCCAGTAGTAAAGTTGTTTTCTTGATATGCCAATAATAACTTATCAAAATTACTGTTAAAACACTTTGATCGGGTTATTTTTTTCGCCGGCAGACCACTGAAAACGGGCGAAAATAAAAACAGTCGTTCCAGGAATTGAATTATTAGAATAACAGAATATGTTATCTAAATTACTTATTTCGTTGATCTTCAAACGCAATACCTATCAAGTGTCAGGTGTTCAATAATATAGGTCATTTTAGTTGAAATATCGATGTACACAAAAGACTCCAAGATAAATACAAAAAAAAGACTTGCATTGCAATTTGATAATTATGTACATATAGTTGGGACCGTTACAAAGAGATTGGTATATAATATTCATATAAAAACATCGGATAATTTCTTCTTTTCTGCCATTGAAATGAGGCGCGCGCAGAAGGTAGAAATACCCTTCCCAATTAAAGTGTGTTAATTAAGAGACAGTGACAGACTAAAAATGTAATTGGTTGGTGTTCTCTGATGTAAATTGTGATGGTAGACAAAGCAAATGGCAATATCAATATTATGTGAAATGATTTATTTTTTTTTAACTGAAGAAATAATGCAGCACACACCTTAATAATTAATAATACTTCAAGTTATTACTCATATTTTCGTAGAAAGTAATCAATTTGTGGTTTGACGTAACTTTATAAAGAAAAAAAATGATAACTTAGCATTACACCATAAATGATATATTATTTATGATAATTAAAAAATCAACTTAATTATATGGGTGGTTATAAAAGAGTTATTGCTTTATTTCAATTATTTCGGATGACGTATGAAAGAAAATCATTAATTTTATTGCTGTATTACAATATCAGCAGTAGATGTTTTAGTGTGTTTTCTTTGGAAGACATTTCTCCAACACATATAGTACAAGTTTAGGTCAAACCATATCACTGCAAATTGTGTTGAATTATTTTACTAATAATATTTACATCTGATATTTTTTTTAGTTGCCTTGATGAAAAGCATCAATTTGAAATAAAAAGTGATGTAAATCATTATCTTTTTACTAAGACCTGTTACGCAACTGCCATTCCCACCAGAAGATTTTTTCCAATCTGTTTGGTAATAAATCTGGAAGTAAGTTTGAGAATGATATTTTTTTATGGCTTAAAATTGCAACTGTTTAGGACATTTAATTTTGTGAGGAAGAGGTGTTTTGTAGGGAGATAGAGAGATATTGATACTTGCATGTCCAAATCAAACCAAGCACGATATTGTTTCATAATGCAGTGCTAAAAGTATGTTCCTCCTCTTCATGTTTTGAAGAAGATAATATTTTGTTGTATATCCTTTTGGTCTCAATCATTTTTTAGTAAAACAACAAACTTATTTCACAAAAAATTGACTTATTTGTATAACAAGAGGTATGAAAGATAAAAAAGTAATTTAAGTCTAATTCTTAAGCGCAGTCCGAGTGCATCAATAGGTCGGTGTTCTGAGGCTAAGAGGGTAAAGAAATATTTGGGATAATGCTCTCTTTTTATGACAATACATTCAAGTTTATCACCTGTGCCCATACAATATATTGTTACATAACTCAAGCAATTCAATAAAAAAAATCTTGTGATACGGCGGAATATAGGTTTTCAATTTAAATTCCTACAATATTATAGAAAGGTTAATAAAGAAACTGGATTAAACATTAATCTTTTATTTTCCCATTTATTCTTTGTTGTCAAACTTTCTTTTTTCATGTAAGCGGGTATTGGCCATTTAGGAACATGCCAACACTTCTTCTATGCTTTCATCGATAATTTGTTGACTAATCCATTACATATAAGTCAGCGTCCATCTCTTTTCATATGTTGATAAATTAAAAACAATAAATTATTGAGAATTAATCATTTTTTGTTAAGCACATCACGTAAATACACTTATTGAGGTTGCGGGAAATTGAAACATTGCTTGAAACAGTTTTGGCCGTGTTTGGTGACCTGATCTGAATATAGCCAGGTACTTCCCCACCTTCCTCCTCCCCATCTCCTTCCCCTCCACACTTCCTTCAGCCTCACAACGACTGGCTCCAGAAGGTTGGAAGAACAGATGGGACTCTTGTGCGGTTTTACATAAAAAAATTCAAAATAGATTTTTGCTCCCCTCCCCCGTTTGCTGACTGCCCCTAAGGTGCATTATCCTCGGTGTCTGTAACTTCTAGTACAAGCGGGAAACTGGCATCTACGTCACATTTCGAGTTGATTTTGTGGAATATATTTTTTTATTTGGGCTTTGTTTTCGAGTAAATCGAGTCCCTAGTTGGAATTATTTCGGTCAAATTTTAAACAAAATCGGACACTAGGAGCTTAATATCAACTGTTTAATGTATTTTAAAACGTGTCGAAGCTTAGACCTGTCTTCAAAGGTTTTTTTTAACCTTTTAATTGCCGGAAATCAGTTAAAAAAATCAAACAATAATTAATAATATTTTAACTGAAATCTAATTATTTTTTTTTAGATAATTATTGCCTTTAGGAGTGACTGTTAGTTTCGAGAGAATAAGTCTTAAAATATGATAAATTGTAAAGAGTAATAGCAGAGCAGCTATAGTCAGGAACAAGGCGACATCTAGAAGGTAGTACTGGTACCAGTAGAGATTATGTGCCGCAGAACGAAGGTGTTTGGCTCCTCTAAATTTAATGACATATTCTATCCAGTAGATGGCCGCGTCTAGTGGGTGCTCGGGCCGCTCTTTGAACACCTCAGATAAATGCTTGGCATTTATTCGGAACCTGAAAAATGTAAAACAAAAATATTGGTGCTCATCAAGAACAACAGGGTTTAAAAATTTACGCTACTATTTAGATTTTTTCCATCGACAAATTGATAGACCAACCCATCAGCGAAGGGGGAACAAACCAAGTTGCGTGCGTGGAGTGGGAAGGCGGCGTGACCGTCTCGCCTTCTGTGATAAATAAATAAATGTACCTTACAGTATACTAGCAACTCGCTTTGTAACGTCACAACAGTCCTTGAAAATAAAATCTGCTTACTTATTAATAGTCCTTTTAACAATGGCGTGCAAATTGCTGACTACGTAAAAAACTTAATTACATATAATTCCAAATCAGGTAAACAAAAGTTTAGGCTTGTTTCTAAAATTGAATATTTTGTTACACTATTCAGATGACACTTTTATAAACGTGTTGTAATTTACCCACCTCACTCATTTTTAGCGTCATTATGCAGGCAGTTCAGTTAAAAACAAATATTACGATTCTGCGCAGAAAACTGATGCCTTACTTTAGCAAACTTTTCTGTACAGGGTCAGGTTATTTCAATATGCGCTCTTCGGTTGTCAATGTACGACTGCTATAGTTTATTTATTTTCTGGAATAACTTTCTGATTTTTCTGTTTCAGATTTTCGTTTAGGAATTGCTAATATTGTCTTCAATAATTAAATATGACATAGTTTATTCAAAGCGTTCTCGAACCCTCTTTGTGCCAAAAATATGGTCATGTGGTTTGCCTTCAGTTTGCCAAAATGATAGGCGGATTTCATCTCAGGGCAAGTCTCAATTTGGATGTCTATGGTTTCTTCAGAAAAATATTCCATAACCGGGGATTGTCTATTATTGTTGCCCCAAGGCCGACTACAGTACTTATGTTGGCACGCAACTGTTTTTAGTCAGCGCCATCGAGCAGGAATGTTTTCCAAATGGCAGAGATTGTTGTCGATACTCGTTGTTACTGCTGATTTATGTGTTGTTTTACCGCAAGTATCAAACTTACTAATTTTGGCTGTCTGTGATGTGCGTTGGTCCTGCGTGAAATCTGGTTTGATGAACTCAAATTTACTTTGAATTTGTGTATCCTTTTTCAAATTGGAACGGATGTCTGAAGAATTCAGACAAGCAATGAACAACCTACCCAAGTATACAGGGTGTATCGGCACGTACCCGACAAACTTTAACCAGCTATTCCTTAGCATATTTGAAGTAAAAAATCTTATGTGCACTTTGCTGTCCGGTAACGTTTTTTTTTAATAAAAAATTTACTATTCATATTTTCACCACATGTCACCACTGTTTTATCCTTTGTCAAAGTTTGAAAACCCATCTGGCAAATATTTTATTCGAATTCCGTTGAAAAATGCACGTGTGTACCTATATTGGCGCACACTTACAATCACAACGAAATGGCACGGCACCATTCGTCTCATTTTAAACTATTATTATTTAGTGTGTGCGAAAGAGCGAAGACGCTTTTTGACATACTTGCTTATAACAGCTGTTGAACACGAAACGCAATGCCAATGACAGTGATGTAGTGTGGAAATTTAAATATTTTTTGTTTTTAATTGAAAAAAAAATGCTACCGGACAGCAAAGTGCCCATAACATTTTTTACTCCAAATGTGCTAAGGAATAGCTGGTTAAAGTTTGTCGGGTTAGTGCCGATACACCCTGTATAATATTCAACTGAAAATGATTTTAATTGTTTCATTTTCAAAATTGGAAATGGTTTGTCAAGAATTAAGACTGTGTGATATTTTATAGATCTCTGTTAGTAGAAAAATGGTAAATTTAAACGTAACCTATTTAACGTAGTTTTTGTTTCATCAATTTTCATAACTTTATGTCACTTTTTAAAGGTGTGTTGAATTGTCATTGTGTTGAGTTTCCAGTTACCTAATTAAATAAACAGAATGATTAGAATATTTTATAAAGTGAAGTTTACTTAGCGACAACACTTACATCGTAATTTGACAGTCACGCACCCAGACCAGTACACTAGTGCAGTGGTCCCCAACACCCGATCCGTGGAGCAAATGGTACAGGGCCGCGAAAATAAACTTATTCTGTTGAAAACATCTCTACGCTAAGTAACCGCCGACACAATACTGTTGATAACAATTGGTTTACTTTAACCAGGTGGTTAAAGTAAATATTAACATTTACTTTAACCACCCTCAGCGGGCCGCGGTATAATTTTCAGACGTTGACTGGTCCGCGGCGACAAAAAGGTTGGAGATCACTGCTCTAGTCGGCTTTGCATTGGCCGGTGTGACGCTTTCCGCATGAATATGTTGATTGGCGACAAATCAAAATACGCATTATTGTATTGGTTGCAGAAAAATTATCTGTCATTGTAAAAATATAATATGTATAGAATTTTTTTTTATGTTGTAAAAAAATACTAAGTTTAAGAACTTTGAGTAAGTACCTAACTTGAATCTCTGAAAGATTTAAGTTTTGCATTATATATTTAGATTAAATAATTCGGAGCTCTCACTTGGGATCAGTGAGTAGAGAGTTGATCGCCCTGGCAAAAGATTCCTTAGTGATGTCTTCATAGAGCAGCTGGAGCGCCATTCCCTTGTCCCGGAGTTCTGCGATGTTCATGCTCTGGTCAGCGAACATGGGCACCCCGAGCAACGGAACTCCGCAGCTGACAGCTTCCTGGATGCCCAGCAGGCCCCCGTGGCCGATGAATAACTTAGTGGAGGGGTGACCTGGCGACAAATCCAAACTTACTTACTTCTTCAAACACAGCAAATTTATTTTGTGGCGAGTGTAAAGAAGAATTTAAACATTATCAATAATCATAAAATCTTTTTAAATGATCCTCTGCTATATTTGTTCCCCTCTCTCCCTCCCATTCCTTCTCCCACTAGATCTTAGTCTACCTATACATATTTGTAATATAGTTTTTAGTAGAAGAACCCGGGAAGGGGGCAGGAAGCTTGCTACGGATGACAGAGACGCGTGAACTTGGCACAATATGTTCAGTTCACAACGCTGCGCTATACGGAGTTGTCCCCGTTATTGTAAAAGTGAACTTAGTTTGAATTTTACCGAAGATTGGAGAAAAAGCTTGCCAATTCAAATTTTTGGACACCAAGGTACACTATACACTATTCTTTATTGCTAAATTAATATTAAATTTGTTTCAACAAGTTTTTACTGACTTTTAAATAACATAGCGTCCGGGCACAATTAGTGGGGCGCAGTGGGGTACACTGACACCGTTCATACACATCTGCAGATGGTGCATAATATATCAAAAAAGAAGCCGGCAGTCCTGGTCAGTGGAGAGATGGGAAACGCTATTATAAGTGCTGTATAAGTGCCATTATCAATATTAGAAAAGTATGTTAGGAAAAGACGAGAGAATCCAGAAGCTGTAGTTGATAAAACTTCAGGGAAGTACCACACCTCATCGACGTGTGCTGGTTTGGACAGTGATGACGTTGACAGTATTCTCATCTGTGAACTGTGCCAATAATTTGTACCCCATTGTACCCCTGGTTCATTTCTCACTGAACCCCGGGAGGTGGGGCAATATGGGAAATTTCTCTTTTTTTTCAGACACAAATTTTTGATGGTAGGTAATTAGTAATTATTAATTTAGATAATTTTAGCTTTAGTTGCTTTATAGATAAGATAAGTAAATAAACTCACAAATTGACAATAATGGTCTTATTACTTTCAAACTCTCTTTAAAATTGTAATCAGAGCTTAGCTACCCTGTTCTGCCCCGGGTTACCCTAAACCCTGATGAGGTGAGCATTGCTTAGCTACCCTGTTCTGCCCCGGGTTGCCCTAAACCCTGATGAGGTGAGCATTGCTTAGCTACCCTGTTCTGCCCCGGGTTGCCCTAAACCCTGATGAGGTGAGCATTGCTTAGCTACCCTGTTCTGCCCCGGGTTACCCTAAACCCTGATGAGGTGAGCATTGCTTAGCTACCCTGTTCTGCCCCGGGTTACCCTAAACCTTGATGAGGTGAGCATTGCTTAGCTACCCTGTTCTGCCCGGGGTTGCCCTAAACCCTGATGAGGTGAGCATTGCTTAGCTACCCTGTTCTGCCTCTGGTTACCCTAAACCCTGATGAGGTGAGCATTGCTTAGCTACCCTGTTCTGCCCCGGGTTACCCTAAACCCTGATGAGGTGAGCATTGCTTAGCTACCCTGTTCTGCCCCGGGTTGCCCTAAACCCTGATGAGGTGAGCATTGCTTAGCTACCCTGTTCTGCTCCGGGTTGCCCTAAACCCTGATGAGGTGAGCATTGCTTAGCTACCCTGTTCTGCCCCGGGTTACCCTAAACCCTGATGAGGTGAGCATTGCTTAGCTACCCTGTTCTGCCCCGGGTTGCCCTAAACCCTGATGAGGTGAGCATTGCTTAGCTACCCTGTTCTGCCCCGGGTTACCCTAAACCCTGATGAGGTGAGCATTGCTTAGCTACCCTGTTCTGCCCCGGGTTGCCCTAAACCCTGATGAGGTGAGCATTGCTTAGCTACCCTGTTCTGCTCCGGGTTGCCCTAAACCCTGATGAGGTGAGCATTGCTTAGCTACCCTGTTCTGCCCCGGGTTACCCTAAACCCTGATGAGGTGAGCATTGCTTAGCTACCCTGTTCTGCCCCGGGTTGCCCTAAACCCTGATGAGGTGAGCATTGCTTAGCTACCCTGTTCTGCCCCGGGTTACCCTAAACCCTGATGAGGTGAGCATTGCTTAGCTACCCTGTTCTGCCCCGGGTTGCCCTAAACCCTGATGAGGTGAGCATTGCTTAGCTACCCTGTTCTGCCCCGGGTTGCCCTAAACTCTGATGAGGTGAGCATTGCTTAGCTACCCTGTTCTGCCCCGGGTTACCCTAAACCCTGATGAGGTGAGCATTGCTCATGAAACATGTAGATTGTATATAAACAATAAAAATGGTTAGAACAAAGTTTCAATTACACAGGCCTGCGACCAAATTGCTTTCTTTAAAATAATGGGTGATTCTGATGTATTTTAGTGCGCTGAGTTCAGAAATGCCCCCAGTTTTTTTCCAGCACGTAAGCATTTTCCGCAAAATGCATTTTTCTGCGGGATTGCCTACCTTAAGGCGTATATTTATGAATATGCTGAAAAAAGTTGTTTTTCCTATTCGGCTTTATAGTTTTATTATCTAGACTTCAAGAAAAGAACTTGTTGAGATTTGGAACTTCATTCTCTTGGTACAGAAGCAGAGAAAAACAATTTGAGCCAATTTTTTCTCAAGATGGCGAACTTGTATATTGTTCTGATGTTCCTAAGTTGATGTCAATGTTTAACATTCAACATGTGTCAGATGATTGGAGGCTTTTTATTGACTCATCAAAAAGAAGTTTAAAGGCAGTTTTGCTACACAACGGCAATAAATACGCTTCTGTACCCGTGGGGCACTCAGTGCATCTAAAAGAAAAGTATGACAACATGGCTTTTATACTTGATAAATTGAAATATAAGGAGTTTGGATGGCCTATCTGTGGTGATCTCAAAGTCATCTCTATGGTGCTTGGACAACAAGGTGGCTATACGAAATTCCCCTGTTTCCTATGTGAGTGGGATAGCCGGGCAAAAGCACAGCACTGGAGTCAAAAAGTGTGGCCAACGAGAACTTTGAAGGTTGGAAAAAAAATGTTCACTTTGAGTCTTTGGTTGATCCCAAAAAAGTGCTTTTACCCCCACTTCACATCAAGCTTGGACTGATGAAGCAGTTTGTCAAGGTATTGCCAAAAGATGGCTAAACGTTCAAGTACCTTGAAAAGAAATTCCCGGGACTGTCTGAGGCAAAGTTAAAGTAGGGTGTTTTTGTTGGTCCGGACATTCGGAAACTAATGAAAGACAATCAGTTTGAAAAGGTGGTGAAAAAAGCTGAGAAAGAGGCGTGGATATCATTTAAAGAAGTTGTGACTAAGTTTTTGGTGAACAATAAGGACCCGGATTATGAAGAAATTGTAAATAAAATGTTGAAATGTTTTAAAACCTTCTCCATGTGCTTGAAACTTCACTTTTTGAACTCCCATTTGAATTATTTCCCAGAAAACCTTGGTGCCGTAAGTGAAGAGCAGGGTGAGAGGTTCCACCAAGACATCAAAGAAATGGAACGGAGGTACCAAGGACGATGGGATGTGAATATGATGGGAGACTACTGTTGGATGCTCCATAGAGAACTTCCAGACATCCCACACAAACGGAAAAGCTCAAAACAGAGTTTTGAGGGAAAAAGATGTAGATATTATAAAGAATTATAAATCCTTTTGTATATACATATCTATTATTTTTAACAAATTGTATTTAAAAATGTAAATAAACCACTAGTAATATATATTTATTTTTCATTTCAAAATGCGTTTTTACCTATTACTGCGGGTTTTGCATAACTTTCATTTTCATTTTGCAGGCCTGTGTTATTTTAAATTAAATCCATCTTAGTTTTTGATGTATTATTATTTTAAATGACGAAAGACAAGGAATCTCCTCTTGATCCTATTGATCCCTTCGCCATCGGTGCACAGTCAAGAAACACGCCAAAGGCGCAGTTGACATTCGACACACAAGAACGGAAACTTGTCAACAGCTCAGTTATGGAATGATTTGCCAGCCTTTATGTTTCCTCCTTCCAAAGATGACGGAGGACTGAAGGAAATGAGAAATAAAGATTCGTGGGTTCTCGATTAGCAGAGAAAAACCCAGAAACGAGTTTGTTCAGATACAATAATTTGAACAATTCATCAAATTTCCAAATCGATTTTCAAGTTTTGTGAAGGTTCTATACAAGTTCTGTTATTTCAGTTTTGTGAAGCAACTCGTCAATAATGAAATAATAATAGAACTATAACAGAACTTAAAAAATCAACTTAGAAATCAATCAATCAAACAATTCATCAAATTTCAACATTCATTTCCGGCTTCTGTGAAAGTCCTATTCAAGTTCTGTTATTATATCATTGTAGGCTTGAGAGAACTGAAACAGTAACAGAACTTGAAAAAATCTTTCACAGAACTTGAAAATTCTTTGAAATTTGAAGAATTGTTCAAATTCTCTGAAATAACTCGTCTTTACTGTGTTTACCCATATTTTTAAAAATAAGAAAGTGAGACAGTTGATTTACTTATCTCAGTATTGCAACACTTTTTCTATGACCTTTTAAAAACAAAAATGCGTTAACATCAAATCTCGGTGTTGCTTACTCTCGAAATAATCGTGCATTTTTTCTGCATCAAAGACCCCCTGGCCATTGGGCTTTCTGTGTCAATAAACACCATACCAAATAATAGAAAGCGTTAAACAAACCATTATGTTAGTTTGGATATCGTGTTTGTATTCGAACAATCCCGATATTAGCTATGGTCGAATATTCTACAACATATTTACTGTCAAAACATTGCAGAAAAGGAATGAAAAAAGTAGTAAAATATCCTTACAAAGAACAGATAGCTGTGGAACCCAGTTGCTGAGAAACACATTGGTTGGCATTTTGAGTATTGGCATAGCCGTGGCATTAACCTTCCACAGGACCCTCTCCTTCAGAGCTCCCAGGACTTCGACAATGTCCTGGAGTTTCTCCACCGGAATGGACTCCGAGGGGACCAGGGACCCCAAACTGAACAGGATGAACCCGTGTTCGGATTCATTGATGTACTCCTCTAAATCCTATAAAGTGTCAGAATGATACATTGGTCATTATTATTTCTATCTTAATATATCCATATCTGGAGATAATCACGCTGTTGACGAAGGAGAAATTATTTTTGACATGCGTCAAGAGATAGTTCCTAAACTGTCCGTAAGTGACATTAAAAATATCGATGGTCAATGTAGAATGTCGCTCTATTGATGCGAGTTCTGATAGGCAGAAGTCCTCGTTTTCGGAGTGTAAAAGAGTGCATGGGATCTCCCACGAGTATACTTGTTAGGCACATATAAGTTAACCTCTTTCAATATAAGTGAATTAAGTATAGTTCCAGAGATTAGTTAAAAAAAACTTATAATTATTTTTATGTTTAGTTATTAATCCTTCCATATATTTCTCGTAACTTGAAAGATAGGTAATAATTATTAATGAAATAAGTCATCATTATGCGTAATATTATGTCGTTACCTATTAAAATATGCAGACAATACATAATAAAACACGTAAACATGAACAAGGCAATAGTTTGTTGTTGCATGTAATGCACGTACCTTTGGTAAAGGTGGAATGGTTTTGGGAATGTGCAGCCCGCCGACTTCCACCAGCTGCGGCACTACAGGCCTGACCTGGTTCACGCTGTGGTGGCTGTTGGTCAATATCAGGCTGTAGTTCCTCGCCATCTCCTTCAGGGGGGGCAGGGGCCCAAGCGCTCTCTCAGCCAGCTCCTGGGCGGCCCGGTAAGAGTGGGCCTCGTAGAAGTAACTGACGAACAGCGTGGCCGCAGTGTTAACCAGCCTCTCAAAGAACTTCATGTTCTGCGAGTAGGACAGGAAGTAAAGAGGGATAAAGGATGGGTTGTCCGGGTTGGCCACCATGTCACTCACCCAAGGAAGGCTCACGCTGGAGATCATCCCAACAGTCGGAAGACCCAGTTTATATCCCAGAGGCAAGAAACATTCCGAGGCGAAAATTTCCGTTATAAAAACGTCGTAATCACCAGATTGTAAGATCTCATTTACAACAGGATGTTTAAGAATGATTTCACATGGTATTCTGTTGAATTCAACGAAATCGTTCAGATCTTGCAAGAAGTTCATGGCTTGAATTTCTTCAACGGTCATGTATTCGTTATCCACTAAACCCAGCAAACTTATATCAGTCAGGTTTTCTATTTTGTTTTTCTGTAATCAGAGAAGCAAACATTTTGTTGTCATAAAAGGACTTTCGTGGAGTGGGTAGGTGTTACCAAGTATTTTCATAAAATACCCCTCAGGCCTCTGGCATATTCTGTCAGAACGTCAAAGTATTTCCGCTTTGCTATAAAATTATTATTATTCATAATTTTTAGATGTAAGTCAATAGTTATGAGCCTTAGTCGTAAGTCACTAGAAATAAGTCGTAGATGTAAGTCACTAGTTATTATGAATCCTAGTCGTAAGCCAGTTGTATTTATTATTCAATAAATACATTTGTACTTGTACAGCGCCTTTGAGGTGATTTTTCACGAAAACAGCGCTATTTAAATTAGCCAATTATTATTATAGGCACCCACTGTCTGGGTAGAAATAATGAAGGTTATAAAAATAGAACAGTTTGTCCAAATAAATGTGAAGGAGAAAATTACCCCCATAACTGGTGTACTATATAGGCTTCAAGGATTACTACCCATTTATATACTAACTTTGGTGTATTATGCCATGGTACATTCACACCTATCCTATATCTGCTGTATCTGAGACTTTGCCTCAAAGAAACTGATAGCTGAACTGCAGGTGGTATAAAACCGAGCTCTCAGAAATATTCTAGGTCTTCCATGGGACACATCAAGGACATCTATTCAATTTCCGATATCCTTCCAATCACAGTCCTTCCCAAACATGAAATCACGACCACCATCCTAAAAATTACCCAACAATCAACCCACACTAACATCAAGCTACTTTACAATAAAGACATCCACAACCACAATACTCGTAATAACAATAACATCCGCATTCCTCTAACATACACTTCTAAATATGGGATAAAATCTCTCAAATATATTACCTACCCACTCTATAACTTTCTTCCAGAAATGTATAAAAACAGCCAGCGTACAAAAGAATTCAAAGTATTGCTTTAATAGAATATTTGTAAGTACGTACAAAAACGAAACTACGTAATTATTGTCGTGTTGTATTTTGTCTTGTTTCTTTTTCTCTCCATTTTTATCCCCTGTATTTGTAATCTAGCATAATCTAATATTTTACCAATGTTTTAGTGGAAAGTACCCTTTAGTAAATTCCTAGCTTGGCTTTGTTATTCTTTGTAAATTCCAGTTCGTTTCATATTTTGTTTTTTCTTGTTTTGTTTTACTTAACCTCCCTTTTTCAATGTTTGTACTGTTTTGCATGTGGAACTTACCTATTAAATTCCAGCTATATATTGTAACTCATTTTCAACTTGGGATTGCTCTAGCAAGAAATAAAAATAATAAAATAAAATAAAAAAGATTTTTTTGAACTTATCCGAAACTAAAAACTGCCTTGGTGGTAAAAGACGCTTTCAAATTTTATTATTAGAAATAAAAATATTATTAATAATAAAGTATTTTAAAATATATTATTAGCGTTATTGTCACCTCAATTGTCTTCTGTTTTTGTAAAAATAATTAATAAAATGAAACAAAGTTTCATAATTTTTTCGAAAATTGTGGTCGGAAACTTTGGTTTCATAGAAGTGTTATTAATTCTGTGGTTAACATTTAGATTTGAATATAACGTGTGGTGTTTTTGCTTTCTACCACTGATTAAATCATATTTCTCACCATGACAGTAAGAGAGACACAACGCTTACTATGAGACCTGTGCGAACTGTTAAACAGCGAAATAATAGCCTGAGCGGATAATGATACGTATAAATATATACTTGTGATGTCCCGAAAGAAACCATTCATCTGTTCTGAATGCAATTACTAATGTTATCCAAATTGACCCTGGTAATAAATTACATCTTTGCGATTCTTTCAAGGATAAAGAAACCATCCTGTCACTTCGAATGTAATCAAAAATGTTCTCAAAATTTGTTTTGACAGCATCGCTATTCCATTGTAAGAATATTATGTATTAAATACACAATTTGGCTGTCCTGAAACGGGAATCCTTCCCAGTTGGGCAGACAAAAGTTCTTTTTTTTTGTATTGTTTGTAATTTATATATATATAAAAAATAAAATAAAATAAACAGGACAAAATTTCAGCGAGTTGAGCCGCAAATTATGGGAAAAGAACGAAGCAACCGCAAGCGGCGTTCCTTTCCTACGGGAAATTTTGATCGCGGAAATTTTGTCCTGTTTATACGCGCCCTTATGCAACACGAGAAGCCAAAAATTTGTTGTGCTCAGTACTGTTCAGCGCCTGCGTAAATAATGTTCAGCAATCTGCATAACACCATATCTACACGCTGGCGAACAAATTACTTTCTTTGGAATGCCTGCGATTCGGTAGCGGATTTGCTACGAACTCGCCGCACTTGCCTGTGGTATTTAAAACCTTCAAAATAATACCACTGATTGAAATTTGAAATTTTCAATAACACATGGTACTGTTTTTATTCATACGAAAGCCTGGTATGACTTCTTTTTATTGAGAAGAACGCTTATTTAGCTGACAAACATAGTAAAACTAAAAAATATTACGAAAATAGGCACGCAAGGCAACGTTTCTAGGCAAGTGACCTGCGTGTACGCAGGTTATTTGCACGCAAGTGCCTGCAAGGACATTGGAAACCGCAAATCGACTTGCTCGCAGGTTGGCAGTCACTGCCATGGCGCCTAATAGACTTTTTGAGGCTACTTGGCTGTGTTTTGATCGAGATGAGAGTACAATTAAGAAAAGAATAATAAAAGTACAGTACAAAATAAAAAAATAATATTGTTTATCGACCACTCTCCTAAATGAACTGGTAATTGACATGCAGGTTCAAACCTGCGCGGCATAATAGCGCAGTATGCAACTCACTTGCATGCAACCTGCATGTGCAACGCATGTAGAAGTTTCCACTATGCGCTACGTGCAACTTGCAACCTGCGCGCAAGCTACTTCCATTATGGAACGCTGCTAAAGGACTAATGTAGGTATCTATTACAAATTGTTTGGTTCAATGGTACCTGTGGAAAATGGCTGGCCACTGTGACGTGGTGCCCCCTTCTCACCAGCTCCCGCATCACAGCTCCGTACATAGCGTAGTGGCTGGGCGTGTTGGTGCCGAACACCCCCAGGATCCTGGCTGCACTGCACGTCTCCAGAGACGTCAGGGCCAGCACCAGAACACATACTCCAACTGGATTACTTTTCTGAAAATAATATTTATTACAGAGACTTGTACCTAACAGAATTCAAATTAAATATCAATTAAGAATTTTGAAATAATAAATATGTAATTTTTAATCATTGAAGATAATATTAATAACTCTCAGACGAAGATGTGTAACATAGAAAAAGATTCGGTGGCCTCTGGGATTAAAAAAAAAGTGCATACCTCACAATAGTGCCAACTTCTGCCAACCGTCTGGAACCAGTGAGACAGTGATATCCCCGATTGGGGTATGTTGTGAGGCTGAAGGTAGTAGGGAGGGGAAGGAGATAGGGTAGAGAAAGGTGAGAGACTACCTGGCTTTTCATATATATATATTTTTTATTTTTTTTTATTGCACAACAGAACATTCATTCCAGTTACAGTACAATTTTACATTCAGTACAATTTTACATACAGTACAATTGTACATACAGTAAAATTTTACATCATATCAGAATTTGGGTAAGTGACTCTTCAATAATTGTTTTAGGTCATTTAGAGCAGTGCTCCGCAACCGGTGTGCCGTGGCAGACTGGTGTGCCGTGAGCCGGACACAGGTGTGCCGCGGTCAAGTTCAATGTATTTGACATTTTAAAATATATCATTACGTATTTAATACACAATCTGCCGATACAGTTAAAAGACGTATTTACAATATATTAGGAGCACTGATTAGAAAACTGTTATTGGCTGAAAAATTTGCGCTTCAGATCGACGAAACAACCGATATTAAAACTAAAGCACAGTTGATAGTTATTGTACGTTTCGTTGACGAGGACTTTATTAAAGAACATTATTTATTTTGTAAGGAGGTTCAAAACGAACTACCGGTGAAGAAATTTTTCAAGTAACCGATGATTTCTTCATAATAAATAATATTAAATGGAGCAATTGCATTGCTGTTTGCACGGATGGCGCTGCGGCAATGACAGGTAGTAAAAAGGGTTTTGTGTAAAACAAAAAAATCCAACGTATTTACACACTGCTGCATCCATCGCGAAGCATTGATGGTCAAAAATTTACCAGAGGAACTTTTGAACACGATGAATGAATGCATTAAAATCGTAAACATAATTAAATCAAGAGCCCTAAACTCGCGAATCATTGGAATTCTCTGTGCAGAAATGGGAGCCGAATATGAATCCTTATTGTTTTATACTGAAATTCGTTAGCTATCCCGAGGCAAAGTTTTGGCTAGATTGTTTGAGCTTCGTCACGAGGTGCGTGAGTTTCTTTTAAATCAAAATATGCCCGAACTATATCAGCACCTCGATGATAATTACTGGATAGCCAAACTTGCATACATGGCTGATATATTCGAGCATTTGAATGAACTTAATAACGAACTATGGCAGAAAGAGTTGCAAAAAGGATGTTTGGAAATGTACTAAAGGACCAACCATAGTACAATTGAAAACAAACATTTAACTGTGGATCTGGCCCAAAAACATTAAGTATGCTTCAGCAGAAATTTGGTCAGTATTTTTATTCCATTAATACGGAACAATACGATTGGATTCGAAATCCTTTTGCAACTAATGCAATAAATTCTACAGAAGCACTGCCTCTGCAAATTCGAGAGGAATTTACAGATTTAAATAATGACATGACATTAAAACTTCACTTCTCCGAAGATCCAGTAGATGTTTTCTGTATTTACGTTAAAAAAGAATATCCTCGCATTTCCGTCAAAGCATTCCATTTTCAACGACATTTTTATGTGAGCAAATTTTTTCAACGCTTGTATTAATTAAAAATGATAAGCGGATATGCTTAAAAGGTCTTGACCAAGAACTTCGGGTTGCGCTGTCAAAAATCGAGCCGAATATAAAACTTTTTTTGTGTTCATTAAAACAAAAGCAGGTTAATTTAACAATTAATCGGTCAATAATTTATTATTATTTTATAATAATTATTAAGATTGCGTAAAAATAAATATGTTATAGCTATATGTATGTATGTATACTTTTCAAATAAAAAACAAGAAATTATTGTAAAATTTGTGTATCAATTTAATACCTATATATTTTATCTTTCGGTGTGCCGCGGAATTCTAGGAAGAAATTTGGTGTGTCGTAGGTGAGAAAAGGTTGCGGAGCACTGATTTAGAGAACAGTCACTTATATCCAAATTCTTTGCTAGTTCGTTCAACAGCACCACTCCCCTCGTCATGCTATGCTTTGCCAGGACGTTGGTTTTGCCTTTTGGTACTCTGAATAAGTCATGGTATCGACTTCGGCTGTAGTGGTCTGGTACATATAAATCATAGCATCCCACCTAGTTTCCAGACTCACAGAATTAGTTTCCTCAAGTAAGTCGATATGGTGCATGAACCTAGGATAGGTTCCTTGCGTCCGCATATAGACATACCTGAGGAATTTCTTCTGGATTTGCTCTATCATTTCAATGTAGTCACCAAACATGGCTAAAGCCATTTCAAGCAACGTTTCAACTCTGAATGGTGGTCTTAAACCAGGGAGATACTGAGAGTATCCAGCACTCTGATTGGTATTGAACCCAGGACCTCTGCATTGCCGGGATAGTGCTCTGATCACTAAACTAATTTGACCATATCAACTTATTTATCCATTGCAATTTAATTGCATAATTTACTTGCATATTGCAATTAAATTCGGTCAGAATCTTGCAATCATGTACAAAAATAGCAACCAAAAAATTAAGAGAGTGAAGATAATGTTGGTAGCTCTTAGTCGAAGTATAACACAGTTAAATACAGGGTTTTCCAATAAGAGGTGTTATTTTGAATAGCCTGCTATTTCGGTAGATGTTACTTTTGAAGCTGTCATTTTTTGACATTTGACAAGTAGAAAATACGCCATTAATAGAAATTGAACGATACACGCTTCAACAACACATTTAAATTATTGAAATTCACTTGAGTGAATCAAATGCAAATCATCTTGAGTGATGAGGCCCATTTCCACTTTGGTGGCTTCGTCAACAAGCAAAATTGTCACATCTAGGGCTCGGAAAACCCAAGAGTTATTGTTGAAAAGCCTCTCTATCCTCAAAGTGTGACTGTTTGGTGCGGTTTATGGTTCGGCGGAGTCATTGGACCTTACTTTTTCGAAAATAGGGCTGGAGCAACAGTTACGGTGAATGGATTGCGCTATCGAGAGATGATTAATGATTTTTTATGGCCGTAATTGGATGGTATTGATCTGGACAACGTTTTACGTGCCACACAAGCAACGAAACCATTGATATTTTACGATTGAATATCAAAATAACACATCTTATTGGAAAACCCTGTATTACGGAATCATACTCTCCATAAGTTGAGCTAATAGAAAATAATATTGCTTAATATTCAATGACCTATTTCAATAAGTAAATTTGTATTTATATTTATAACTATAAACGTAATTCAACGAACATAATGTTAGAAATAACAATAATAACCAAAGTGTTATTTTTAAGGGCACAATAATATATAAATATACTAGTTAACGTGTACCCGGCATTGTTCAAATTTTCTTTACTTTGTATATAAATAATATGCAATTATTATATATATAATAAACCTTCCGGAAGAAAATTTTTAAATGATGGTGAAAACCTACAGACAAAAAAAACAGACAGTACTACCCATCTCATAAAAAAAATAATATACAGTGTGCGGCAAGCCTACGCACGACGGAAGTGAAACTTTTAGTATTCTTCTCTCTCTCTTTTCATTTCATATTATTATTATTCAGAATGCTGTACATTATAGTTTTAAAAAGCATAAATTTATTTATAGGCGTGTTGTTAACAAATGAACGTTTAACTAGATTCCTAATATTGACATATTTATAAGTAGCATGTTATAAAAAAAAATTAAAAGTTATAAAAATATGGGATTCGAACCCGGGTCCTGCATAACGAGTGTCGAACGCTCTGCCTCTAGACCACGAGGAGAGGTATCTCGCGCGACGAGAACCGCGTATAACGTGTATTCCTCAATTGACTTTTAACGTGTAAATTTTCGTTTTCAAACACGGCAAATGAATAATATCACATAACGTCTCGTTAACGCTTTATATAGGGTCGAATAGAAGATATATCGGCAGTGTGAAGTCATATCTGTCGTTTTTAAAAATATTTCCGTATATTTGTCCGTATATTAATTAATAATGGGTGTGTTTTTTACTAAAAAAATGTCAAGCACGTTTGCGAGAATAATTAGTCGCGTTATCGGCCTTGATTAGTAATTTTAATGATTCAAAATAAAAATAATTAATCAAAATACCGAGCGACTCTACCGTAAGCTATATTTCGACAAAAATATCATATAGGTACCGACCGTTAATTCTAGCCAATTACTCGAGTAAAAATCTGCCGGTCTAGAGTCTCACTAAATGGATTTACACATTTCGGGAGACTATCGGTTAAAATTAACAAATTTATGTAATTTTTTAAAAAATTATTTAAAAAAATGTAGATATTTTCTTATATGTATGCCTGACTAAGTCGCAGCACGAGAGCATTTTATCACTTTTCCTCGTATTAAAAAAATCACAAAAAGAAAAAAATAATTAGTTAAAGTGGGGATCGAACCTCGGTTCTTCACGACGACAATCGGGCGCTCTGAATCTAGACCGCGAAGCTGAGTTTGGAGAGTGACCTAAACTAGGTATATAATATTAGCTAGGCCCCTATAGCGAAATGATCACGGTTTTTCGTGACGGTCATGAGTCGGTTTTACTCCGGTCCTTGAAAATGCATAACGCGCGTAAAGAAGTTTTAAAACTTTTATGATTTACAATGTCATTATGAGTCATTTGAATACGTAGTAACAAGTGCTTATTTTTAGTGTCAATGCTACGTTACCTATAGTGGTGCAAAGCAGGTATTAGAATATAGTATCAATTTCCATTAGATATGGTGGGTCTTTGTGAGTTTGTGTTGAGGGTAAATTAAAATATTTAATCGTGTACATGAATTTCTTTTGAATTCAAGCCACATTCACGCTACATTGTTATTGTGGTTGGCATTAAAAAGAAGTTTTTTGTGATAATCACGCCTGCACATTAAATTATACTATTTTATGACTTTCCATGTAAACAAATTACGGTTTACAGATCTGTACCTTCTTTATTTATCCAATACACGTGTCGCATAATATGCTGAGGCAAAAAAATTACGGTCTACAGATCTGTACCTCCTTTAGTTATCCAACAGATTCGTTTATATTTTGTTTTGTTGTAAAAGTTTTTTGTGTGAATCATATTTCAACCACTCATCACAAATTGACAGCTTTGTGTCGAAGTTTTCTATATTCAACAATTATATTGTGAGGAAAATGAAGTCAAAATAGTCAGCCACCTTTTTGACATTCGGATTAAGTTTTCCGAGCAACTTAATGTTTTGATAAAAAATAAAAAAGTCAAGCCAAACGATTTTTTTTACAGTGGGAAACCTGATATGTGACCGCTAGAGTATCGTTAATTTTGTTTGTATCCATTATTTGATTTCATGTGTGCCCACGGGGCGCCCATTGGTGTATTTTGCCTCTATGGGGGCACCCACGGACCCGGGTGAAGGACACGACGCGAACTGTCGCCACGAAGGGGGTAAGTGGGCGGAGGGCGTACAGGTCAACGCAGTCAATACATAAAGAATAATAATGTCAGCAACAACTACGCGATATCTTTAATTTGTTTCTAGTCTGTACACACTTCTTGAAAGCTTTTGATTAAATAATCAGGTAATCATGACATAAAGAGCTCGATGGACTATTATGGACTAAAGCCATTTAAAACTAGAAGAGACTCTGCAGATATCCATTGATAATTATATCTCCGTAAAATTATCAATGGTTTTATTGATTGTTCGCCCCTTTAATCTGAGATTAATTTTAGAGTCCCAAGCTCTAGAACTAGAGATAAATCAATGTTAAATCTTTAATAAACGCTTTTTCTGAGCGTGTAACTTATTTAATAAGAATTTTAATGATTTCGGCATATTTTCGTGTAATTCAAGAACATATAAAAATATCCAAGCTAACATCCAATAATTTTTAATTACACACTGCAAGTTTCGGTTATCTGATAGTATTAATACCCTTGCGTCTGGACGATGTAGGCCCTCTGATTGGTCGAATTCAAATTACTGTTTCGCTTAAATCCCGAAAGGGGGTCTGCAGGCAAAATTGGACCACTCTGCCCCTCTGGCGGTACAAAAACGAACCAAATGACTGGCGCGTATATTTAAATATGCATCTAACAATACGCAAGATTACTGGACCATTAACAAGCGTTTAATTTGAAGATTTCTTCTGGAAGCTTATCACTTTGTGATAGCATTATTTATTTTATTAAAACATAAATAACTTTGTTTACATCACTTAGGGCGGCTTGCACCAAATTTTATCTTAAATTTTATTTAACTAAACGAATTTAAGACCCTAAATACATTTAACTTAAATGCGTTTAGTTGCGTCCTGCACCACGTAGTTCGGTGGCAATTTTAGTTAAACGTATTAACGCGTCGGTAAAACAGTTAGCGCGTGGTTACCGCCATTAACGAGTCGATAAACAGCTACGATGTTTCATTTTACTTGAAGTGTCAAAGTATTTTGTGATTGTGTGTGGTTTAATAGTGTGTTCATTTATTTTATGAAGAAAAAGTTAAAGCAAACAGACATAATGATGAAATAAGACAAAAAGAGCTTCTGTTGTTGGAATTAAAAATAAAACAATTATCCGAGTAATTTTGTTTTTTATTTCTTTTACATATTATATTGTTTTAAAGTATTATAAGAATGCTGTAGGTATGATTAGAAGTTTACAACCTTGCAAAGTACTCCTCGATAAGGAGTGTTAGCTTCAAGTTACGAGCACCTAGCTGATGTTTTTATTGGTGTTAAATTTTAACTAGGGTTGTTTACTTCTCTGACTATAAACGGTCTACTTATATATATATATATATATATAAGTATAATTTATTTATAATTTCCTTAATTTTATAATTTCTTCATCATCGTGAGAATACAAATCCCAAATGTTCATTGTGAATACAAATCAAAATGAGATAGATTTTAACTACAATCAGAAATCGAAGGGATAAACTAAAAAAATGACATTACTGCTTTATGAGTAGAGCTAAACACGTTTAACTCGGTTAAACAGCCCCTTTTGGGTATTTAACTTTGACAGTTCTTTAAACGCATTTAACGACTTAAATTTTGTGGTGAAAGACGCCAAGTCGACTTAAATCAAATAATGTGTTTAAAATGATATTTAAACCAAATTTAATTTATGGTGCAATCCGCCCTTAATTACATACAACCTGTACATGTTACATGAACGAAGTTCACCTCATCAGGAGTAATTATACATTGAAGTCAAAAATTAAATATAAATTACAATTGGAAAGAAGAAGTGGAAGTAAGGGGGAGAGGTAAGAAAGGGCGGTAAGAGTGGGCAGAATTAGGAATTACAATATCGTTAGACCGGAAAGACCAGATGAGTGGGAAAATATTTAAAAGAGGGTTTATAATTTTTTTTTGCTTTTAATTATATCTGATTTTATATTAACATGTTTTCTTATTTCTAAAATTTCAAAATTATTTATTTGCAATGCTATATCCTGTGTGAAGTATTTTAAGACCTGAATTTTCATCAAGTGTGATCATTATTCAAAAGATGATCAAACTCAGATTCACTATTACCATTTAGAGCTCGAGATATTCTTTAGTTTTTATATATTAAGGGTTTCCCCAAAAAACCCCTCTTGATCTGGCACGCCTCACAGCTGATGGGCAGGCATATCCTGAACACACCTCACCTCAGGAACCCGAACACCCCTTCTAACAAGTTAAGTGCATACCCGTTTCTTGTATTAAATTAGTTTTGCATTCACATATATATAAAAAAAAATATTCTTTGTCCCCTATAGACTCAAACTACCGAACAGATTTCACTGAAAATTTCAAAGTTTGTTCTAATGAAGTTTGATTTTAAAATTTTAATTTTTAAATTAATTAAGTTTAACCTTTCAGATATTCGAGTGACGCTCTCTTCAAGGAATTTAATGTACTAGATGTCCGACAGTGCTATATAAAAAAAAATGTAATCCATGTTCATAAAAATAAAAACAAAATGAAAACGGCCGAACACAAACATCAAACCAGAAGTAAGGGAAGGAATGACCTTTCCGTTCCAACAAGCAACAGAGCGGCTTATCAAAAAATATTCTCATATCTCGCTCCTAAAATATATAATAAAATCCCTTCTCAGCTGAAACTGTGTGAATTGTCATCCTTCGGTCCAAGAGTGACAAAATGGTTGTTGGATCTAGGCAGGACTGATTCCGAAATGATACTAAAAAACGTAATTTGAAATCACGAACGCCTCTATGTATCTTTATCTATCTTTTTTGTATCTTTTTATGTATCTTCGTTTTAACATACTTATTTTAGCTAGTCTTAAATCCTGTATTCATCTAGGATAACTTGAAACCTGTAAATTTGATTGTCCTGAAACGGGAATCCTTCCTAGTTGGACAGTCAAAATCATTAAATGTAATCAATATTATATTATAAAAAAAAAATAGTGTCAGGAGTGTGTAGAATGGTATAAGAATTCGGGGACACCCGAGGAAGACTTAACGCATTTTCTCAGCCCTGGAACGAGATACTGAGTAGAATAAAAGTCGATTTAGTGTAGTTTTTTAATAGTGAAAACGTGGTATAGCTACATTAGTAAATGGTAGACAATGTTGGCAACACCCGAGGAAGACGTGGCACGGTCAAATTAATCAAATAATTAAATGTGGTCAAATAAGAAATAAAGGGGTTTTAGGAGAATGTGTGACTTAAAAGTGATAGGTAGAAGGTTACGATAATACCACCATAAAAATGCACCCAGTTTTCGAGTACACTAAAATTCCCAACCTCAAAACTTTACTCCAAAACATTCATAACCCAATCAACGCCGGGCACAGTGGTATCTATTGTGCAATTACGAGTTTCGGGGAATATTTTCTCCATCTCTCGTGAACAGAGGGTGTAAAGTACCTGGGGGATGGTTTTTTTCTACCCGATGAGTGGGCTGCCTATAGCAACTTATAGGACTGAAATACTATATTTTTTTGTATTTTTTATTTTTTTTTTGTCTGTAGGTATTTTTTAAATTTTATTTATATATATTTTTTTTTTTTGTAAAAGATTTTTTATTATGATTTTTATATACTATTTTAAATTAATGTGTTTGTAAAATTTTATACTATATTTTTTGTATATCTGGTTGCAATTTATTTTTTATTTGAGTCCACTCATCAAGGGGGGAAGGTAAAAGAGACTGGGAATGGATAGGTGGGTTTGTCGTCGGGACTTGAGCGCCCGAGACATGCTATGCTCGGATTTGTGTGCATAGGAAGTTTCGCATAGAATGATTTGGCTAATTCTACCACATGTGTTTTAAATGGGGGGATTTTCGTGCCTGAATTAATAATGCTATTTCGGACAAACCAAGGGCTTTTGGTATATCTTCTAAGTGTGACATTCTGGAATGTGGCAAGACGTTTTGTGTTTCCTGTGCCCCAAATGGGTGAAGCGTATGACATGATGGGGCGTATTTGTGTTTTGTAGATGAGTAGTTTGTTTTGTATGGAAGTTTTTGAGTTTGAGTGTAGCAACGGGTAAAGGGCGTTGGATGTGTTTTTAGCTTTTTCTAGAGTGATATTTATGTGTTTTGTCCATGTGAGTCGTCTGTCAAGTGTAACTCCAAGATATTTGGTCGATTTTTGCCATGGTATAGTCTGGCCGTACATCGTTATTTCCTCTCGCGGGGCGCGGCCGCCCTTTCTACGAGAGAAAAAGACGGCCACGCTCTTTGAGGGATTCACGTCTATACGCCATTTATCGTACCAATCTTGGAGTAAATCTATGTTTTTTTGTAGTCGGTAAGTAATCATCCTGGGTGAACAGTATCTAACCATAACTGTGGTGTCATCTGCGTACAGAGCTTTGTGAGAATTTGAGTTTTCAGAGAGGGGGATGTCGTGAGTGTAGACATTGAAGAGGATTGGAGAAAGCAGAGAGCCCTGCGGGACCCCTGCTGTCATGAAACGTTTTTTTGAGAGAGCGCCACCGTATTTTACTTGAAAAGTACGATGGCGTAGAAATGATTTGAAGACACCGAGTAGTTGGGGATCGATGCCTGTTTCGTGGAGTTTGAGAAGCAGGCCGTTTATCCATACTTTATCGAAAGCTTTGGCTATGTCCAGGAAAATGGCGCCAGTTGATCGCTTGGTATTGAAGCCTCCGATAATGATTTCGGAGACTCTGAGGAGTTGATGGAGGGTGGAGTGATTTGATCTAAAGCCGTGTTGCTCTTCAGGTAATGTTGAAACCTCGTCAATGTGCTTGAGGGGGAAGGGGAGAGGGGGGGGGGGAAGGAGGGGGGATTTGGTGGGGGGGGTTTAATGCCTGAGCATAGGAGGTGGATGGTTGGACTGGGCGGGAGGTGAAAGTGATTTGGGGAGGTACCTCAGTTCGACGGGGCGTGGATGTGGAGGGTGCGGGGCGTTTCGGGCAGTCTTTGAAGTTGGCCGGGTGAGGGCCGGCGCAGTTGGCGCAGCACAGTCACAAATCCTCAATACAAGTAGTGGCACTGAGCCGTGGTCTTGGCATTGCACATGCACAGTGGGCTAGCGCCCAAGGGAGGGCGGTTATAGCATGTTGACGTTGTGATAAACATTGAAATCATATGCTATTGTATTTTAAAATGCGTTTTGTTGATAAATACTTAATAAAAACAATTAGTTTGTTAACTATATATACATATATGGCTTTATTAATTATTTAAAACTATAAAATGTGTGTAAAATTGATTGTGGTTGATTTTATAAAGAGTTTATATATTTTGAATGGTTGGTGAATGCTAATAACATAATTATGTGTATATTTTAGGACTTTTTATTTAAATATATTACATAATCACAATAAAGTCCCGTTAAACTGCTAGATAGCTGTTTTTCCAAAGGGGTTTTCCACCTTAATTGCTTGAGGACTTAAATTTCAAATTGTTTGGTACTAGCATTATTATCTGTTTTCAATGAAATGTTAAAATTTCGATTTATCTTACTAATTACTATTGGGAATAACCCATATTATTAGTAAATTGTGTTATTTCCTTAATAATTTACATTGTTGCTTAATGTTATTTTCCAGGTATTAATAATGAATGTGATATTTGCCAATGCAGTAGAGATACTTATTGTCTAATTTCTCAAGTAATGGTTTATTGATATTTTTGTAATTATTCAGTACGTAAACTAATAACTAATTACTTAAATAATTTTCAAGTACTATGCATGGAGTGTTTATTGCAATTGTGCAGGAATTTATGGTAATAGAGATGTTTAATTTGGTAATGATAAAATAATAGATAAAATTAAGAGATTTTGCTTTAAATTCTAATCGTTTATTTTAAATTCAAAACTATATGTACCTACATATGATTTTTACGTAGAACGTCGTAAACCGGCGCTCTGCACTTGGATGACGCGTACATAAACCGATTACCAACCATACGTATGTTTTTTCGTTGACCGTAACTTCTACGACGGTTTACGAACGGCGTAGATGACCCATAATTAAGAACAGAGCATGAATGTGCGGTAAAAAAAGTATCTCCTAAACTGCTAATTCTAAAGAACGTTTTTCATTAAATAACAATAGTGGAATCGTTTGGTAAAGTAGTTAAAAGTTTATGGAAACACAAATACAAATTTAAATATAACCAAGAAATTTATACGCGCGTAGCAGGCGTACAATTCAAAAGCCAATCTATTTATAAATTTAAAAAAATTAAAAAATAATTTGACATACATTCAACTTGAAATTCCATTGTAAAACAACACTCACAAATAAAAAATTACAACAAATAGCAACGGTAAACACGGTGACTAATAAGGGCTCTGATAATAGTAATTTAGCACTTCCAGCAATCAGATCACTTTCGAAGCCGAAATACTAATAAAATCTTTGGCAAACCGGGATTGTATTTATACATGCAGTTAGTTTGGTAATTAGGCAAGACTTACGTACAATAAAAACCTTTTAATGGGGTCATCAAAATTTTATGGCTATGACCTACCGAGGGATCACTGTGCATTGGGGTGACCGAAACCAAATACCTTGTAATATTAATAATACCTCCAACTTCTGACGTTTCCCATACATTCTGATGGCAACCTGCTACACTAGCGCCCCCTAGCGGCATGAGTTGTGCGCCTTGGTTTTCTCTCAAACATTTTATGTGAAATTACATTATTTATTTTGCGTTAATAAATTATGGAAGTCGAAGTTTTTTGTTTAAATTAGATATCCCACGTACTACTTTACTGCTTGTTTGATCATACATTAAAAAAAAATAAAGCGGCTTATTAACTCTATCTTTGATAATTTTTATTTAGTTTATTTGCTAAAAAGCTTATAGTATCTGTGGAGTGTTTTTTGTCTTTGTGTATTTTATGTGAGATGTTTCTTTTACACAATTCTGTGATAGATACTACATACCCATACGATTGTATTTTTAACACAGTGACACTAATACGAGTATATTGATAATCGATGGATCATAGATTATGAAATAAAGGTAAGTGTAAGTCCCTACCTATTTTAACATTTATCACTAATAAAATCGATAGACGTCTGTGGGCGCAGGTCAATTTTTTCTATCCTTCTCGTGAAATTGATGAAACATTTTCTAGGTGACTTAATACTAAATGTTTTAATTATTATTTTTTATATTAACGTCATATTTATTTAAAATTCCCTTCATTTTTATAAATATTATATAGAGGGATATTATAAGAGGAAAATAAGGCCAATGTCATCGTTGAGAGTGCTGTGCTGAGGTTATTTTAAGGAAAGGATGGAGAAGAAGTTGAAGTGAAGGAAAAGGGAATGGAGGGGTGGGTAGAAATCTAAGGATCAGTGTGTACAAGAGTGACTGACGGAGGACACAGAATAATCTATCCCTCCCGTTGCGGCTCAAGGCGATGAGTCGAGAGACCAGATGGAGAGGTCAAAGTGTCTCCCCAAGCCAGCCTCGTCTGATCTGGCATGCTACGCAGCTGGGCACCCCTGTTAAATCACCAAACAAGCAGAAAACCAATTTGGGTGGCAAATGGCAGAGGTGTTGATTGTCTAACTGCCCAATCCCTCACCCCGATGCTGTCCAATGCCTACTGATTTATTGTGTTTTTAGTTGAAAAAAAGAGTCAAAAGAGTTAGGGAGACAAAAAATTTAATTTTTACTCCAAATAATCTCATGAATCACTGGTTGTAAATCAACTACGTCCCTTACCGTGTACAGCATTATTTTTAAAACCCGTCTCGCACGTATCGTTTGTTCAATGAAAGATCAATGGAATTGATATATTTTCCAACTTGCCTCTAAAATTTAAACAAATTTCGTTTGGCACGTTCACTTAAAAAAATATATTTTCGTTTATTTTGCACTGATTGTTACCATGTATTATTTTTATTATCTTGTCTTCTTTATTTATTTATTAGCGGACATCGTCCAAATGACAAAATAATAACACGAATAAAGTAAAAAGAAAAATACAGGAGTAGACAAAGGTACATGAAAGCAAAGACATATGGTAGATATGATATAAGAAAATAAAGTGACAAGTCGAATCAAGTCAAGACTACGCCGTGGGTCAGGACCACAGGACACTTATAATATTCCGTCACTTGTTTAGCGTCTGGCAAAAATCATTCAGACTTATCCCAAAAAAGTTAAGGTTTTGACTTGAGTTGACCAGTCTACACATTCTGGACAATGGTGAATAATATCCATAATTTGTCGAATGATGGTTGAGGAAGAGCAATTCATTATTTCTGAGTCTTTGCGAGGGGATATTGAAGGGAATGAGTTGCAGTAGAGTAGGTGAATCAATAATACCATTTATAATTTTGAAGAAGCAAATTAGGTCATTTCTATATTCATTATTATATTCTTAATACATAAAAAGCACGTGTCACTGTGTTCGTACACGCTAATCTCCGAAACCGCCGAACCGATTTCATCAAATTTTGGTAATGTGTATGGTTAGTTCTAGAAATATAGGATAGTTTCGGACCAGACAGGTGGCGCTGTTGTCGAGATATAAAAAAATCTATTCACTCTGTTCACTCTAGACTAGATGGTAGGATGGTACCTTGCACGAGTCTATCGCTATCCTTTTCATTTTCAAGAACAAATAGCATGCGCACTCTCTTTGTTTTAATGGACGGACAGCTGCTATGCTTTGTCCTCTTCTATCGCATGGGATGGTTGGTTGGGACCTCTCAGTCGCACACGAGAATTCCCGGCTAGTTTTCAAAAAGTTTTAGTTTTCAAAATTCGACAACCGGAATTCGGGACTGATTTTTAGCAGGCAACCTTATACCATCGTTTTCATAATGAAATAATCTTTAATTTCATATAATTTTTATTCAATAATCAGACCGGTGCAAAATGCTTTTTCGATTTACCTGTTTATACATGGCAACCTGAGAGTTGTGACCGGAAAAGAGTAGGCAACCTAACGTTTGGATATTCTATGAGTTTCATACTTTCGATTGGTATAGAATTTTTATAATAATCAAACCGGTGCAATGTTTAATTTTTTTTTTTTTAATTATTAATTAATCATACCCTGGACTAAAATTTGCTAGGCAACCGATATGCAATATATTTATTGACATATTAAATTAAATATAAAATATGTTTCATCAAATAAACATCTCGGTGACGGCCGTTCTTTAAGGGATCTTAGACTATTAGCGCCAACTGCGTTCAGTCCTCCATTATTCGAATGGCCTGCATTTACCCTTCTTTTAATATCTCTGTCAGCCTTCCCATCTCTCATAAACTTACTTCCTAAATACACAAACTCGTCCACCTGCTCCAAGTATTCCTCACACACAACTATATTTCACACTCTCTCTTTCAAACACCATAACTTTAAACATACTCTATTATCATACTACTCATTCTTCATGCACACTTCGTTCATCCTAGACACGAGAGACTGTGTATATATATATTATATTGTTAAGGTCCCGAAAGGAAAAACCTTAAAAACTTTTATTATTTGTTTATTCACTTCACAAAATGTTGAACAGTTATTATAATAAGCCTTATACAATCTTTACAGAAGTCCGGAATAGCACTGAAGAACATGGGAGAAAATGTCTTATTATATACCATATCTATTTAATATTGGTTAGGACAAAACAAATAGAAGCTTATGGAAAGTTACCCATAAGTAGTCTATTGAAATGAATATTTAATTAGTTCTGACAATAACAAATATTTGGATGAAGATAATGGATGTTGTTCTATTAATATCTTAATAAACATCACATAGAAAAATCTGGCGTGCCAATGTACTTCGATTTCGTCATATTATATGTGCACGGTTCTTCTAGGTGATTCTCCCCCAGCAGAAAAAACTTTTTCTGGTGTTCTGTTTTCATTTCCACCTGAATAAATATTTCTTTCATGTTTGCAACAGCGGCAATTCTTTGTTGAGTCTCTCCATTGGAGCGCCGTGATGGGCGCAACATAAACATTATCTTCATTGTTTTCTCGTGTAACAAAGTTGTCACCATTATCTCGTTCGATTAATATTTTTAGTGGATACACTTTTTGTGCCGCTAGTGTTCCGATTTCACATGGATTAATTCTCTGATAATTATCACTCGGCAGATTCATAAATTTCACATTTTTCAAAGATTTCACAATTTTCACAGATTTCACAATTTTCACAAATCTTGAATCGTCCTCGTGAATGGTGTTTCCGGGGCACCATACGCCTCCGTATGATAATGCGGCATCGTTAATTTCACATTCCATCAGCTCCATATTATGTGCCTGGTTGTCAACCCCTTTCCTTGCGAGTCGTTTCTTTTCGCTTACATTACTTAGCGACAATGTTTCATAATATTCTTCATTTTTATGAAGCTGCTGCACAGAGGTTAACGGTAGCTGTGGCGTTTCTATCACAGCCGTGAAATCCTCTGGCGGATCCTGACGTGAGAACGGTGTCTCCGGTATATCCTCAGGCAGTAATGTGAGGGTGGTTTTCCAACCACCAATGCACTCTGTGCATTTTCATTTTCTTCATTTTTATGAAGCTGCCGCAAAGGGGTTAACGGTAGCTGTAGCTTTTCTATCACAGCCGTGGAATCCTCTAGCGGATCCTGAGGCGAGAACGATGTCTGCTGTTTTTCCTCAGATGGGACTAAGTGGGGGAGCAACGGGATGCTACAAAGGTAAGCTGCCATTACTGCACCCATTTTCTGTGCAGCCTCGTCTTGTTGATTATGGAAGTGCTGTGTAGTCTCTTCTTGTAGACGCTGGAAGCGCCGTTTGCACTCTTCTTGCTCATCTTGATTAAGCCAGAAGCGCCGAGTAGATTCTTCTAGTATGCGGTGGAAACGTCGCGCAGCCTCTTCTTGCCCACGATAGAATGACCGCTTTTGTCTCCGAAGCTCTGCCCCCAATGGTCTAGCGATTTCCTCTATAAATTGTGAGTTATCGCTGTCGTCATGTGACGTCACTAATCCTCCCCCGGATGTAGGTTCTTCGTGGCCTTTCCAGGAGCGCAGTGATAGTGTACACCCTTTTTCTCGGCTCTGTAAGTACCAAGTCTCTTCCCGTTGACGTCGTAAGCGCCAATCTTCTTCTAACTGGCGTTGTAAGCGCCAGTTCTCCTTCTGTAGTGTTCTAACTGGGTCCCAAGTAGAGCGAGAGTTGCCGCTGTCTTCGGGTGCCGGCACTAATCCTCTCCTGGAAGCAGGTGCTTCGGCGCCTTTACAGGAGCGCAGTGACGGTGTCATGTTTCCTGATTTCTGAGGAAAATCCGGCTCGAAGGACCATAAATGTACTGGACACCTACGCCAGTGACATCGACTGTAAAATGCCGATTTCTTCTCGGGGGTACCTTGGGTAAGGATTTGCAATGAAACACAACTTCGCGAATGTCGTCGGACAACTGAGTGATAACAGATAAATATTTATTTGCTTAATTATTTAGTTACATCCATCTGCTGTCCGGTACATCTATAATACCTCTGAGTTCTGCTGTTAAATAAATATTCCATTTTTACACGAAAAACTAAGGATTGTATTATTACTAAATGTGGTCTGTTTATTGCCATAGAACCTAAATTCAGGACACTGGCAAGTCAACACATTTTTGAAAAGTGATACACAGTCATTAAAAGTGACACAAAGGTCTAATATAACTATTTAACTCAGTTTTTTTATCACTTTTTAAGACTTTATATCTCTTTTCAAGAGTATGTTGTAAGTGTATTGAAGTGCCACTAACCTGAGTTGCCCGGTTACCGTTTTTATGAGGTGGTTCGCAAATTCCTATAAGATATAAAATCTGACAAAAGCTAAGTTTTTACACTGTAAAATGACACGAAAGTGCGAAAATTTATTAAAACGGAATTAAAAATTTAATTTTGAAATTCTTCTTAAAGACCCTTCTACGAAATATCTGGATAACATTAAAAATTGCATTAAAATCCCCAATATCAAAAAATGAAATTATAACAAAAAAGCCCATTATAATATTAATTTCGAAAATAAATATATAATGGTAGGTATAAACGGTAATTATATAGATTGGTTCCAACATTCAACTCCAATGCACTTATACTAATACGCAAATATGCGTATTAACTAAATATTCGCTCAAATTAAAACAGTAGAATGTCCGAATATTCATTCATAATAAGATATATCGTAATACGTATTTGACTAATTGCCAAAAGCGTCGCGACCCGTCGTCTTTCGTCTAGCAGTCTAGCCGACGCAACGTCGCGACGCTCCACATTTCTAGTAAGTTGTTAAAGCAAAAATATTACGCATTTTGGCTGTCAAGGAATGTACTCATCGTTAAAAAGTTATCTAAGAATACAATCTTGTGACTTACCATGTTTAAGGAAAGTTTTACGGAAGCCGAAATGTTGCCCTCGCTACGATTATTACGCACTGAGAATGATCTGAACGGCGACTGTACGATCCACATACAAACTATAGTATGACTCTTTCGCAAGAAGAATATCCAACATGACAACTTACGAACTGTTCCCAATTTCAATTCTTAACTATTATTTTGTAACTTGCGCTGTTACCCTATTTTTATTATCACTGTTATTATTTACTATTATTTGAGGTTATAAATGTGAATTAGAGTCAACATTCTTACAAATACGAGTACATCGCGCTGATTACATTTAACTGGGCTATGACATTACATCATTTTAAATCCTACCAACTATCACAGATAAGATAAGACAAGATTTTGGAGATTATCAGAAGTACACTGAAATAAATAACAAAGAAAAGTGTGTCGGGTTTGTGCGTGTGCTTGTGTGCATTAAGTACTTAAGGCGAAGATTAAGGCGATGCCATACGTAGTAATGAAAAATCATGTGTTTTTGGTTTGAAAATTTGGTCGCCTAGAAATGTTTCAGATGCTTTAATTAAATACTGCGAGTAGAATACATCTTGGCCTTTGAAATAATTGAGTATTTTTTGGATAATTCTTTTTATAAGCCCAGAAAAAAATAATGTATAGGCCTATGAAAACTGCTTTAAAGTTCAAAATATTCTACTTACGAACCTATTTTCGGATATGATTTTATTGTATATTGTGACAAATTAAGTTATTTATAAAATGATCGAAAGAAAATGAAATATTTATGCCTGAACATCTACAAAATAAAATAAAAGGCACTTTTTGGCCATGTTTTTTTCTTGCATAAATCAAAACAGGCGGATGGTGTTAAGCGGGAATTTAAACCTTATCGCCATCTACGTAAGGGTTGTTATTGATAGCGGCTCAATTTAAAATATTACACGACGTAGTGCATCGCCTTAATGCCAAATCACCAAAGTACGTTGTGAATACCAAAAAATATGCTTTAGATAAATTTAAGGTTTTCCTATCGTTTCGCTTGAGTGTATAATACAAACAAAAAAATAAATTACTCAAAAAAAATATTTTTTCATTAGAAACGTATGAACGCATAAAGGGAACAACTTTTAAAAAATACAGTATTATAGCTAAGATTATCTGTGACAGTTTCACTTGATTAACGTGTTTGCTTTCCTATAAAATTATTTACAAAATAAATAAAAACCGGTTTTGTGCTTGAAATCGAACGTTTCTAGACTCCATTTGTAAAGCGATTTTAATGCCTTTTACCTACAATATAAGGTATAAAAAGAATATACACATTTTGGCTTGTAGCTTCCTCTTAAGACGAAACACTAAGCAGTAATGAAAAATCGTTTGTTTTTGGTTTGAAAATTTGATCGCTTAGAAATATTGTAGATGCTTTCATTAAATACTGCGAGTAAAACGAAACTTGTTTGTTTGTCCTTTTTAAGCCCAGAAAACTCAATTATCAGGCCCATTAAAACTGCTTTATAGTTAAAAATCTCCTACTTACAAACCGTTTTTCGATAATGGTTTTATTGTATAATGTTAAAAATTAAGTTCTTTAGGAAGGGATGAACTTCACAAAAAAAAGAAACATACTTGTTGGAGACGTTTTTTTTCATGCATAATTTAATTTCATGCGGAATTTAGACCTTATCGCCATCTACATGAGGAGTGTTATTGTTAGCGGCCAGTTCCAAATGTTACACCTGAGTTTAATTTTATCTTACTACAGGTGAAATTGATTAAGTATTTAAATTACAAAATTAACATTTTAAACACTATTTATTCAAAAAGGAAAGACATGTTCAAAACCAATTGTGTCTTCGGGATAAACGTATAATGGAAATTAAGAATTAAAAAAAGACAATCAAGTAAAGACAAGTTAGTACCCTTTATATATTTATTTTATAAATATATTATTAAATATATTTATAAAATTAATTTAATTATCATAAAATAAGTAATTATTGCATAGCAAAAACTTTTACAAATTTATATAACTGAATCAAGGAACTGAATAAACTAAGCTGTTTAAATAAGAAAGATTAAAAAATATATACTCGTATATTATAGTACAGGCATCAATGTGAAAATAAATTTAAAGATTGCTATTTAAAAAAATATTTGGTTATTAATAATATTTAATTGACTATCAACACTTTTTCTAATATTATAGTTTTCTAATTGTAAACCCATTGTATGCGTTTGTAAAATTTTTAACCCTTTATTTATCAAAATAATGATTTGTTTCCAAACTGTATTTGGCAAATTCAGAATATTAATATTAATTATACTTATTATTCAAACACCTTGCTCAGGTGCTCCTTAACTCTAGTATTAAAATTCCAAGTAAGTCTTAGATATATGAAAAAAGTTTTGGATTTTTTACATTTGTGAAAGTAAAAAATATTTCCGATTTTTATTTGCAGGAAAGCTTCGTCAAATTTTTTTTATTGTGAAGATCACTTATTTTATTTAGAATTATAGAAAATATAACAAAACACTAGAATATCTTCATATTTCCTTAAAATATATAAGTATGTTTTTTTAATATTAGAGGGAGAAAATCATTTCTCTGAATATAAGTAGTTATGGGGAAAATACGTAAGACGCATAAATACATATTTTTTAATATTTAATAAAAAATATCTTGAAAGACGATACAACTCACAAAAACATCATTTTGCAAAAAAACAGTGAGTTATTAAGAAAATAGTGTCAGTCGGCGTACGGCGTATTACCCCTGGTACAACTAAGGAGTTCCAGAACGCGGTAGGATGGCATTCCAAGGGTTAAGACGAGACAATATCCTGATATAAAACCAGAATCTTAACGACGTAAGTGAAGCAGCCGTGCACAAAATATTAGACGCGCGGCCCTGGTGTATTAGACAGACCCAAGGTTGAATTTGCCCGATCAAATCTCTAAAATAAAGTGGGAATATTAACGACATAAGTGAAGAAGTCGTGTAAAACAATATTCAGCGCGCGGCCCGGCGTAATGGATGGACCTAAGGTCGACTCTGCGCTCGCAGGCCTAGAAAATTTACCTTTCCGTGGGGTTCATTTTAATTATTTATGATGAACATATTACTAAAATCCAAAATGTTTCTAGAGGGATCCCTCGGGAAGTTACTAATTCATCGTCTAGAAAAATAAAATCTCGTGCTTACAGCTAACTTCATAGTTGAAACACGTTTTATAAAATTTTAAAACCGTTTTACATAAAATATTTTAATGGTAAGTTCCTGTTTTTATCAATTTTAAATATAAATAACTTTCATCGGTAGCGATCCCTCTAGAAGCATTTGAGATTTTAGTAATACGTTCATCATAAATAATCAAAATTTAAATCATCTAATGTCGCCTTAAGGTAGGAGCTTCACCGGTAGCTGAACGGGCCGAGTTATATACTCACGGTGGGTAACCAACCCTTTACAACACTAATAACTTTACTTGGTGAAGAGATCTGTACTATAAAACGTAGGGTTTGAAGCTTGTTACAAATATATAAGTGTTTATCCAAACTCTAAGCATCTTCCCGATCATGAAACAAATCAAATGGCAGAAACTTTAGCTGGAAGAAGCACAACAGCGCGATACGGCTTAACATTTTAAGTCGTGTGAACCGAAATAATAATGTTTGAATGATATTTCACCTGTCTTTCTTCAATACTGATTTTTCTTTTTAACTGGATTGAGCGTAAGAGAATAATTTATAACTGGTCAAATGCAAGAAATCGTGGCAAATGAATGCATATTTAATGCGAGAAAGCAAAACATGTTGTTTGTAAATAAATTAATAAAATCCTTGATAGATTCAATATAAATCAGTTTAGATCAACGGCAGCTCTCATAATCTTCTGGGAGAAAGGGGGAGGCACTAAAAATCAAGGTACTTTAATACTAATTACAAATAATAATGAGAAATGTTATTTTTTGCGAATATTTATGTATATTGCAGTATCATGTTTTATCGGTCTAACATTTCATCATGATTTTCAGTAGTGAGTAGTTTTTTACAGGAATATTTACGATATTACACTTATATAATACTCTAGTACATAATTCGTCAAATTAATGTCACCATGTCATCTAGCAGTAGTGGGCAGTATTTTACAGGAACAATTTAGAATAATTAATTCATTAAATTAATGTCATCCTGTCATCTAGCAGTAGTGGGTAGTTTTTTTACAGGAACATTATACAATAATTAATTCGTCATCTAGCAGTAGTGAGTTGTTGTTTTACAGGAACATTGTACAATAATTAATTCGTCAACTTAATACCATTCTGTCATCTAGCAGTGGTGAGTGACTGTTTTAGAGGAACAACATACACTAATTAATTCGTCAAATTAATGTAATCTTGTCTTCTAGCGGTAGTGAGTAGCTTTTTACGGGAAAAATATAATCTAATTAATTTGTCAAATTAATAGATGAATGAAAATCAAGTGGAGCTAAAACAGAAACCAAAGCCATCTGATGAAGGGCCAAAGGAAATTGACGAGTTCAAAAAGTCTTTGGAATTGGCCGAGCGGCTTCTAAAGAAAATTGGACTCCGCGTGGAGTACGAAGACAGGACTGTGGGACTGAAATGGCTTGTTCAATACCTCTTCTTCCCAGTGTCCTTTATGCAGCTGGTGTCTAGCGTCGCTGGAGAGACTACGTATTTCATTGGGTCTTTAGGAAGAAGCTTGATGGAGGTGACTGCCATTGCTCCGTGCCTCGGCTTCTGCTTGATGGGTCTGTTGCATTATTATTTTATCTTGCTTTTATTGGATCGTCTTCAATTTTTGCTTTAATATTATTACTTTATTCGACACATTATACATCCGCTAAATATGCTGTTATTGGTAATCGTAGTAAGGCAAATGTCAGTCTTTGATATTACTTCTTTCTAGGACTAAGTAAGATGTACGCCGTGACGAGTCACAGATACATGATCCAAGATTTGGTGAATGAGCTGCGAGCCCTCTGGCCGACTGGAGAAATCTCAGAGGAGAATCGTATTATAATGACCAAAGCTCTCAGAACGGTATACCTAACTACTACAAGTAAGTTTCCCGGCTAAGTTGGAAATTTTATCTTTCAATTATTGGTTTTCTTCATCTGTGACCCTTGTGTGCTTGCTTACAGTTGAGACTGCCATCTTTGTCATGCTGATCTTCATGTTCAACCTGAATCCAATAATTCCTATGTCCATTGACTTTGCAACGACTGGAACTTATCAGAATACTTTGCCGTATTTCATCTGGTATCCATTCGATTCACTCGCCAATGGAGTATACCATCTAATTTTTATCTATCAAAATTGGTCAGGTAAATTACACAAGTTTTCATATTTAATTACTTCAGCCAGAAAGTTACCATTACATTTAGAGTTTGTTCAATGTTTCTGAGTTTCATCTTATTTCATTTTATAATTATAAAATGAATTGTTGAACAAAGGGGAGGCAATTTCAGATAAGGCTTGACGGAAAAGATGATTTTTGTTTAGAAAGGGGCAGCCAAAAAATGTGTGAACTAAAGTTCCCACTTCTAGTCCACAGAAAGTACAATGTAAGGTACCAAGAACATGAATTTAAAAAAATATATATGAGAAGGAACGGAGCAATGTCCAATTCTTATTCTTAAGACAGGAAATTAATGTTTTTGAAAAAAATTGGGAGGGATTGTTGCAACCACGGTTTTGATGGGATATCCAACATTTTGAGTTTTTATGATTTTAAAATAGTTGCAAGACTGTCCGAAACTTTGGCTCAAGTAGAAGGACAAAAGCACAAAATGGTTAAATACCCTGATATAATTTGATTAATATTTTTGTCTTTTTGTTTCCTTCGTGTACAGGTCTGATAGCCGTTTTGGCGATAACAGGAATCGACTGCCTGTTCCAAGCATCTTGCTCCCACATCTGTATGCTACTTCAACTGCTGCAGGTAGAACTGCGAGACGTCATACCAGAACCTGAAGTTGACGCTGAAATTGAGGAGTTGGACGATGTGGTATGCGTCGAGAAACTGATGAGAATAATAGAGAAGCACCAGAAACTGCTCAGGTAAGTAATAACCTAGCAATAGTGGTTGATAGCCACTTACTGATATATAATAGTCAATTCCACTTTCAAATCCTACCTTACTAATAAAAAAAACACTTACCAACCGTTAAACGGTGTTGTACAAGTACAACACAAGTAAGAAGAATTTTTACAAATAAGTAAGCTTGTTAATTTTCACTGATAAAGTATGTCTTTCTGTGCCGCGAAAGAACTTGCCTCGCCCATTTTATCAAACTGACGCATGATTTTCCCGTCTTGAAAAAGTGAGGTTATTTCTGTTATATTTATATTTTAAATTTTGGCGTAGATGTTTGGAGTAAGAATATACGCGTTTTTTTTAATATTCTATTAAAAAAAATATATAGGCTTACTAATAAAATTTAAAAAAACACTTCCTAACCGTTAAACGGTTTTTCAGTTTTTTTGTTTAGTTTTTTAATAAATACTGTACATAAATACATATACAATACTATATACACAATATATAATAGGTACTGTATAAATTTCTTTAACTGAAATGCGAATTATAAATAATTTTTTACTGTACTTTTCATTAAAATAATGCATGTGTCGCATATGTAGGTAATTTCAATTCAAATCTATCTAATAATTCATGTCATTCAGTAATGTTTACGTACACTCAATGAATCAATTTTTGAAAAACACAATGCAACCAGATAAATATTATAAGATTGATTTTGCAGTTTATAAGAAAAGCGTATCATGATTTTTTTCTGAATCCGTTCTATTTTGTTTGTAAATAATATTTTTGCAATGCATAAATGGAGACCACATAGTCGACACAAGACACAAACTTTAAATGGCTACATACATGTGCAAAGTATAGTTGTTTGACATGACGATATTCGTGAATTATTTTGTATTTCTTGTTATTGATCCAGGCATACTGGCTGCTTTATTTATTATAACATTTATAGTGTTGCTTACTATTGTTCTCATTTAAGAGATAATTTATTATATTGGACCTAAATGCGACTCTTGAGGTACACCATTTGTGGCCATGAATTTGTATGACAGGTTAGAATTCTATTAGTTGGGTTTTACTTGGGTTGAGTTTACTTTATCCATTCCAATAATTTACCCTGTATTCCTATTTTGATAAGTTTATTGAGAAGAATTTTATGATTTACTTTGTCAAATGCTTTTACGAAGTGTTAAGTACGAAGTTTGGGAAATATTTTGTAGTCTGAAATAAACTCCTTTCGATTTTAAGTGTTTAAAGTCATTACTAAACCATTTGGGAAACTATGAGGGTTTGATTTCGATTGAGGGTGTACGTATTTATCGATAGCCGTGTTGGTGATGAATTAGAAAGATTTAAGATTATGTTTAAAAATTTTGTTATTGTCTAAATAATACCGAACTGCACTTTCTTTGATTATAATGGTTGGAACGGGGAGAAGGGGGACTATTTATTTACTTATTTATTAAACGCCATAAAAGGCTTTTACAGTAATGTGAAACATGGGATTATAAGTACACAGTTCAGGGCTGTCAGAGACTTGACAATTAGAAATAGCATTTTTCATTAAAATAATACATCCACAAGCAGTTTTTATTGATGCTATACATATACATTTCACATATATGTATATATGTGGAATGTATATGTATAGAACACCATATATATGTTACACATAAAGAAGAACACAACAGTCAGTATGATGCAGTACAAACAGACATTTAACATTTCACAAACATATCAATTACATTCATAACCAAGTATTTTTGCCTTGATGCAAGACGGTGAGGTTTTGAAAATATCAAAAAGGTCTGTATACGTGTTGGCAGTGCGGTGAAAACGCGCCAACGGTGAATGATACAAATAGTTAGTGCTATGATTGTCACTGTGGAAAAGATGGTGGAGTCGAGTTGATTTAACAGGGACACGAAAATTTATAACACTTAACATTTGAGGGCAGTCTATGAGATTGTTCAGTAATTTAAAAAGTATAAGAATGTCATTAATAGTTCGCCGGGTAGAAAGAAGTGGTAGATTTAGACCAGACATTAATGTATTATAGCAGATATCAATTACAGGCTGTCTCAATTTGAATTGAACGTATCGAAGAAATTTTCTTTGTACTTTCTCCAAGCGGTGTAAGTTACAGGTATAAATCGGAGACCATACAGGAGATGCATATTCTAGGTGCGATCTCACAAGAGAGCAGTAGAGTAATTTAATTGACTCAATGTTTTGAAAAGTCCTTGTGTTACGCATTACAAAACCTAGAATTTGCATGGCCTTATTGGAAATTGTTTCACAGTGACGATCAAAGGTAAGTTTTCTGTCAAAAATAACACCAAGGTCTTTGATAAATGGTACTAATGCAATTTCATTATTGTTAATTGAATACGATATGGTTATTGGAGTCCGTGAACGGTAAAAACACATGTGGAAACACTTTTTTACGTTTAGGAATAATTTGTTTATTTCACACCAGCTAGCAAGTCTATCTATATTATGCTGAAGGATAAGTGCATCATTTAAACATTTTATAATCTTAAAAAGCTTTAGGTCATCTGCAAATAGAATGAATTTGACATTTTCGAAACATAAAGATAAATCATTTATAAACAATACGAAGAGAAGTGGGCCCAGATGAGAGCCTTGAGGAACTCCAGATGTTACTTTAAATTTATATGAGACTTTATTATTTAATTTTACCATCAGTTCGCGGTTACAGAGGTAACTATTCAACCATTTTAGGAATGATCCATGTATACCAAGGGCTTGCAGTTTCGCGAGAAGGATATTAATATTTAACTTATCAAAGGCTTTTGAAAAGTCAGTATATATTGAATCTACTTGTGCACGAGACGTGAAAGCTTCACAGATATAGTGTTCATACAATAGAAGATTGGTTGTGGTAGACCGACCGGTCACAAAACCATGCTGTTCTGGAGTAATAATATGCCTAAACTTAACAGCAATTTTATCTAAGACAATACTTTCAAACATTTTCGGGGTGGTAGACAGTATGCAAATTGGTCTATAATTTAAAACACAATTTTTATCACCTGATTTAAATACAGGTGTCAAGTGATTAAGTTTCCAAGGATCAGGATATATTCCAGTTTGAAGTGAAAGATTGAATATGTGTTGAAGTGGAGCTGCTATAAACTGAGCGCATTCCTTTATGAATACCGGTGGAATTTTGTCAGAACCTGACCCCTTCTTACAATCTAGAGATCTGATCTTTGTATTAACATCATCCAGAGAAATGTGGCATGTTGATATGTCAGTTACATTGGTGTATTTAAATTCAGGTATAGTTACATTATCATTTTTCTGTTCATAAACACTTGAGAAATGATCAGCAAAGAGGTCAACTATTTCTTGATCACTGTCAGCATGTTTTCGCCCTGAATACATTGATCGAGGACAGCCGTTGTTGTCTTTAAGAGAATTCACATAATTCCAAAAATGTTTTGGATTTGGTTGATAGTCTGCTCTACATCTGTAATATAATCTGAATAGCATTTTTTAGATAGACTTTTACATTTATTTCGTAAAACAGAAAAAATTTTATAGCAGTCAGTGGAGTTATCGGATTTAAAGTTAATGTGGGCAATTTTTTTACATTGAATGAGTTTTTTTAGTTCAGTACTAACCCATTTTGGGTAACAGTCGTTACGTTTTACAATAGAAGTTGGTATGCAATTTTCAATAGTATCATAAAGGTTTGAATTGAACACATTTGTTGCTTCTTCTACGTTTGTAGACATAAAAATGCGGGACCAATTGAGCGAAGAAAGATATAACCGCACTTGATTATAATCGGCTTTCTTGTAGTTTAGTTCGTGAACGGGAGGTTGGGGACTAAGGAGTTCAATGGGTGCCAAATAAATGGTCGCTTGTAAAGGGGGATGATGAGAGTCAATGGATACTATTGATTCACGCGATTCGCTGACATTACTATTATTTATGTTTGATATGACAAGGTCAAGAATTCTGTCATTTATATTTTTAACATGATTTAATTGTTTAAGGTTGAGAAAGTTGATGATATCAATGATTAATTGGGCTTTAGCAGAAATGGGATTTGAAGACTCGGTGGGTTGTACCCAGTTTACATTTGGGAGATTAAAATCCCCAAAAATTATTAATTTTGCATCAGGATATTTCAATTTCAAAGATTCAATTTCATCACAATGTTTACAATACACATCAGCACTAACTTGGGGGGGGATATACACACACACAATTATTATTTTTGTTGCTTTGAGTTTCACTAATATAGCTATTTGTTCAATGTTTTTATTTTTTAGTTTTAATAGTTTTGAATGGAACATCTTTCTGATCGATATTAAAACCCCGCCGCCAATAATATTTTCACGATCCAGCCGGTAAACATCGTAGTTGGTGAAGCCTAATTCAGGGGAAGATATATTTTCATGAAGCCAGGTTTCTGTTAGGCAGTACACATCGTTATTTATCGTTGGAATATTACACCTTAGGGTGTTGAGCTTGGTACGCAAACCTCTAACATTTTGGTAGTAAAATGTTAGTTTCGTGGGGAGTTTTTTGTATTTACAATAACAGGTTTATTGTTCTTATATTTGATTGTGAGACCTATTTCACCGTCTCGGGTTCTTTGGTCTAGGGTTAATCGTAAATTGGCGAGATAATTTCTTTGGGCTGGAGTTTGGTCGGAATAAATTTTAATGCCAGGGTACTCTGTTATGCTATTTTTTTTTCGCAAAATATCAATGGCTTGGGTGGGATTGTCAAGCATCACTTTTAGAGGTCTGGGTTTGTCCGTTTTTTTTATCCCCAGACGAAAGGTTGTGATGTTGGCCTTGGTGATGGTTGAGTTTATGGCCGTTAGTGTATTTGATATTTTTGATTTACATAATTTACTGAAGGATATAAATGCGAGGTATAAAATATGGTGATTAGAATTAACTACAGGGCTTTCTAATAAGAGGTATTATTTTGAATAGCCCGCTATTTCTGTAGATGTTACTTTTGAAGCTGTCATTTTTTGACATTTGACAAGTAGAAACTACGTCATTAATAAAAAATGGAACGATACACGCTTCAACAACGCTTTGAAATTATTAGAATTCACTTGAGTGAATCAATTGCAAATCATCTTGAGTGATGGTGCCTATTTCCACCTCGGTGGCTTCGTCAACAAGCAAAATTGTTGCGTCTGGGACTCAACAATTGGGAGTTATTGTTGAAAAGCCTCTCTATCCTCAACGTGTGACTGTTTGGTGCGGTTTATGGTCCGGCGGAGTCATTGGACCTTACTTTTTCGAAAATGAGGCTGGAGCAACAGTTACGGTGAATGGATTGCGCTATTGAGAGATAATTAATGATTTTTTATGGCTGGAATTGGATGGTATTGATCTGGACAGCGTTTACTTTCAACAAGACGGCGCTACGTGCCACACAAGCAACGAAACCATTGATATTTTACGATTGAATATCAAAATAACATCTCTTATTGGAAAACCCTGTACATTATCAATTTGACTAAGACCAAGGAAATTTGACATGTTTATATTTTGAGATATTAAAATTGGTTGTTGGATTATTAATTTGGGTAATCCAATTGACTGTTAATGTGTGAATTTTTACGTACCTACACGTTTATTTACCAAATGCATAAAATTTACACCAAGTTTATTAGTAAGGCTGCGTTTTGGAGGATGACGCTAATCGGATAGTACAAGTAGCGGTGTGCCGATGACTATTCAAGCTGCTGGTTCACTGATTGTATTAGAGAAAATATGAACATATCATGCGGTAATTACTAATTACTCCAATTAGATAACTTCGAAATCAGCTTTTTCTAGTTACACACAAAAAATCCTTATATTATTTCCTCGCTCATGAGCCTGTATGCCACAACATTAATTATTATATATTTGGAGCCGGGATAACGTACTGTATCAGCTAATTAATTTTTTATTTCAATTGCAGTTTATGCGAAGATCTGGAGACCACCTACAGTTTCGACATTTTTGTGAATGTAATAGCTGCTTCTCTTGTCATCTGCACGGTCGGATTTCAATCAATCGTAAGAATTATTTTATCTTTTTATCCATTATATCCATGGCAGACCAATCAAAAACTAACTGTCAAAGTCAGAGTCTGTAAAAACCAATAGATCATAAGATCACTGTAATCAATAATATTCGGATGATTTGTATTTTTATGTAGCACCGTTTTCATGAAGAATAATCTCAAGGGCGATCTGTTCGGACTGTTAGATGTTAGGAATTATCAGCGCCTTGACAATTCGTAAACATTTATTTAATAATAAAAATAAATAAAGTAAAAATTGACGATTACAAGACGAATGCTTGCATCTTGCGTAGAAACAATGAAATCTGTGTCCACGAAGCGGCAACGTCACGTCAGCCGCTTGTCATGCGTTCGTAATGCGGTGCGCGCGGCAACATGTCCCTACTCGACCGACAGCATTGCAGTATTTTGTCTTTGTATCAGTGGTCCAACAGTAGAGACTAAATTTTGGTACGTATGTTTAGTTATTCGGTTAAATGATTGAAATACAGAATCATCTTCTGATAACTCTCTGGCAGCAACAAACAATCTACAATTTATATTTATTTCGATGTATGGATGAATCCAGTACTTTCTTCGCCTGTTTCGTCGTCTTCTAATAAAATTGTATGCTATAATCACTTCATCGTCATCACTTGACATTTTCACAAGAAAATACGTGCTTTCTCGATGCTAGTTGAAAGAAAACTGAGACGTTTTGTAACGTGACTGACTATTGCATGAAGCAGCGTGGACATAACAAATATGCAAAATACGCCTATCTTAATTTGTAGGTTACATGCATCCTACAAAAGACGATTGTGTGGACAATGGGCATATACAGCAAAGATATTTGTCGGTTGGTTGATAACTGCCTCGAAAGCTAGCCGCGTGGTTTGTGTGCGAAAATTCGGTTTCATGTAAGAGAGACAATACACAAGATGTGGATCCCGTGTACCAGTCTTTCTGGCCGTTTTCTTAGATTTTACGTTACTTTAATGTATTACATCTTAATTTTCAGGTCGGTAATCCCGTCGACCTAATAAAGTTCTTCTTGTTCCTGTGTGCCTGCGTGTTTCAGACTCTGATTCTCAGCTACTACGGCAACTTGCTCATTGACAGGGTGAGAACAACACACACATAGCTATTTAAAAAAAACTTAGTAAAAAATCCAGCCTTCAAACACAAATAACAAAAACTGCATCAAGTCAGGCAAGGAAGAGATTCCATAAAAAAAAAACTGGAAAATGAAGAATAACATATACGCGTACCACACTCAAATCTACTCTTTGTCTATTTTTATATTAGAGGTGATTTATCACCATCAAATAACGTAAAACAAAAATTGCAATATGTAGACCTCAGAATAGGTATAATTCCCAGTGAGATCTATCGAATAACAAAAATAAATAATGTGTAACTCTTTTTCAAAATTTCAACTTAAATAACAATAACATTTGTTTTGAAATGTTTGAAATCCATGATGATGAAGACTGGCGAAATAGCGGATGCCGCGTACAACTGCCGTTGGTACATGGCCGGACCTCACTTCAGGGCCAATATTCTCCAGATTATGGAAAGGTAAAAACACAACCTATGTTCTGTCAGATTTTCAACTTGATACACCGTTTTGTTTGTTGATTAATATTATTTATTATTGCACATTATCAGTGGCGGTTTGTAATCACAAAAATGGGTGGTGCGCTAAAAACAGTGCCCGAATCCGAATGTCGTTTGAATCACATGTCGCCACTGGTCACTTTGATTTTTCACAAGTAGTACCACATGGTGTACATGACATTGTAAAGGTCTTATTTCGAGGGTCTTAGTTATAAAAAATGTAGATGGCATTTTGGCCTCGGGTAACATTTTTTTTTCATTCCATAACAAAAAAAACATTGTCCCTTAGTTTCCATTGGTAAGGGAACGGGACGGTGAAAATCAAGAGTGGTGCAGACGTTTCAGTTTTAGTTGATCAACTCTCTGTTAAATGACACTTGAAGGTATATTGACAAGTGTGAATCCTCATTCAACAAATTTAATTAAGTCTTTAGTTGGTTGTGCAAATTGTGCATCTAAAACTGAAATGTCAGAACGCGGCAAAAGGTTCTTGTCAGTGGTGACATTTGATATTGTTTACCAAAACTCTCTTTCAGGGCTCAAAAACCGTCGCACGTGACTGCCCTGGGCTTTGCCGATATATCTCTGATTTCCTTCACAGCGGTGAGAATTTATTTATTTATTTTAAAGTAGATCCACTAAACGAGGCGAATGCCCGTATAATGGTAGTAACGTAATAAAAATATAAATAAAATGATTTAACAAAAAAACTAACAAAAATAATTCCAGCAACAAAGTAAATAATAATAAAATATTACTATTTGTTATTTCGGCTACTGGCATTATACTTAGCTCTCTCATTCAAAATTTAGGCGTATTAGATCTGTCAAAGAATTTATGCATAAAAATGCAAAATCAGTGAAAATAAATACATGTAGAATTACGAAAGATTTTTTTAAATATTTATATTGAGGGATCAGTAGGATTTATTAGTCCAATTAGAAGTTCTACCGAGTCGAACCCTCTGATAGGAAAATATCTGGAGTCGGTGAATTATTTTCCTATTTGATCTCTGGTGATTTGACGTGTTGTTTTTGTATTATTTTGTATTTATTATGCATAAATAATGCACTTGCATAATGTGGATTGACTAGATGATCATTTGTGGAAAAGGTGTGGAAGGGTTTAAGGTTTTTTTAATATTTTTTACATACATCAAGGATTGTTTTTTGCCTCCGCGTAGTTAATGGAGCACTAAATGTTTAGTGTTGTTGAAACGCTCAGTAGCGTCCCTTTGGACAAGAAAATTAAAAATTCTAAATCAGGATGGTTTCATGTATGTATTTTTGAATTTCAAAAACCTGCCATTCATTGTGAATTTGGTTTTCATCGGGTCTAGATGAAGATCCGATTTTACGTTCAAAATTTCATAATTTAATTTAAAAGATGCCCATTGTTTTGATGGATTGATCTGCTAACTATATGAGGTACTATTTTCAGGAAGGCATCACTTTCAGGTGCATCTTTCTATATACATTTTGGCAATTTCTTATCATAATCCTTAAGGTAATAATACACCAAGTGCATAAATTGCTTTTATTAATTCAAAGGGTAGAAAGTGCGCCTTGTTTGGTACTGTTTAACAAGCACGTGGCTGGCGGATTCGGGTGCCAGAGATGTCATGTTGGATAACAGCAGAATTCAAGTAATCTGCTTCTCCAAGTTCAATCCTCTTCATATACTCATATCCTTCACTATCTCCATCACTATCCGTTGTCAGTATGACGAGTTCCATCAGTCTTTTGGCTGCAGGGGAGATGACACATCTACTCAACGCGTTGATGTGAAAGTCAGGGTTGATCGATGTTAAATGCATCCAATGGCGACACAATACAAAAAGACATGTCATTGTCTCACAAAATTAATCAAAATGTGGCAAGTAGCAAGCACTCTAAGATATAAGACCGGACGGCGTGTATGTACATCAATGTTGCGGCGAATACAATAATTCTGCAAGTTATCAAAGTGACGGGTGTGACTGCTATGATAGCATACGCTCACTCGCTTATATTAAAGAAAAATAAGAAAATGACTGTAGAATGTTCTTCTTATACTTTTGTGTTGCTAAGTTCACCATCACACTTTCACTAATGGCGGCGTAAATCTTCGGGAAACAATCGGAAATAATTGTATTATCTAAAATAATAATGATAAATACGTGTATTTACGAATGAATTGTTATTCTTTGGCTTTTTATAATGTTTGCCGTATAATGCAAATACTTTCTCATCTCACAAGTGGGCATTTTGATTCTTTTTATGCAATTTAGTTAGAGTTAGAGATGGCACACGACCTTACAGTTTAGTAGGTAAGTACTAAAAATGCATAAACGAAAGTACGATAGTTAGCGTATCTTTCGGGTTGCCACTTTCGAGATCTCTACAACATGTCTATAGTTTGTAATGTCATCGGATGCATCCTGTTATTTTGTATAATACCCATGCTCATATTGCAGATCCTGGGAAGATCCTGGTCCTACTTCACTCTGCTTAGAACTATCTACGATCCCACCGACCAAGAAACTGAAGAGATTCCGGTCGAATTTTAAATAACACGTTTAAATTATTAACCTTCCAGAACCCACTCCCCTGTTTAGAATATTGTTGCACGCGCACGGAACTGGTTACCGCGTTTTTGTGTAATCATTATAAAATAATATTTTGCGATTTATTTCACATTTTTGGAATGTTAAAAACACAACTTGTATTTCTACTATTGTTAAATAAAACCACCTTATAGAGAAATAATTTGTTTAATTTTATAATACATATTTAGGCACTCGAGTAATTTGACAAAAATCGTTCAAAAACATTATATGTTTAAAAATGTATATTTGCACTTGTTTTCTTTATTTTAAATAGCTCTGAATCTTCAAGTATATTGATAATGAAACTAAAAACTTAGAGTATTGTTCTAAAAGTTCAATTTCTTCATTGCACTATTCTATACGTTAATTACATCTGTCGACTTTACACGTACAACAGTACGTGCGATGGAACTTAAAATTATTTATTTAAAGATTTAACATTTTTGTTTTCATTCTCATCTCTTTTAAGTCTGAACTATACTCCAATCTTTCGTATTATAATTGTGAAATTTGTCCATTTAAATAAAATTAACAAAAAAATAATATTTTTCTACATTTTCCAATGAGAAGTTGGAACAATGGCGTCTTTCAAAACCGTCAACAAGACAACAAAGAAAATACAATACAATGGATACAAGGCACACATCGATAAACCTCCTTACTACAAAATAATAAAAAAATCATTGGTTTGATTCAAGAAGAAATAATAAACTACTATAGAATGAAACTACAAATTAAAGAAGTGTTGGAACAGCTCATAGGTAAGTACTTCATTTCAAATTCCTTTTATTCGAATTTATAAAAAGCATCAAATAAATAATATTAAATATTTGTCAGATTTTTCGATTTGAAAATTTTTTATAAATTTTAAATGGGGAAATCTGAATGAATAAATTAATAATAAATCAACATTTGGTTTGGAACACACTATTTAATAATGAATGACATTGCTAAAATGCTAAAACAAATATGCCATGCATATTGTAAAGAATGACAAATCAATTCAACACTTATTCATTGAGGATAAAACGAGCAAAAAATATTTGTACATTTTGCGATGAGTATTCTTTATCTGTTTTTTTTTTACACCAGCTCCACACAGGAGGAAAATTAATTTCCTCAGGACCTATTTCATCTTTGGGGATGCTATGTGAAGGGTCATTTTAGAGAAGGAAGTTGGAAGGATGGGTAGGAATTCCTTCCCACTGCGGTGCGATGAAATGTTCCGAGAGAGTCCTTCTGAAGAGATCAAAAGGTCTCCTTTAATCAGTCTCTAGCAATCTAGCCTGCCACGCAGATGGTGGGCAGACGCACCCGCCACTAAGACCCGGACAAACCTCAACACATGAACCTGGGCACCACTGGTAAGTCACTTAACGTTTCATGGCAGAGGTGTTGGTTATCCAATAAATGGTTCCCGGGGCGGCGGTACCCATACCGCCTCACAAACCATTGTTTGTTTCAATGGATCTTTTTGAGAAAATAACATTTTTGGAACATGTATTATTTATAAATGGCAACTGTACGCATTCAACATGAATACAATACTTTTAATTACATTTAAAAAAAACATATGGTACATCTGTCACGTACATCATATGATGTGCAATCGACTAACTGCACATCGTACATCCATCACCACGCCTCAGAAGCAATCACATAGACTAACTGCATATCGTACATCCATCACCACGCCTCAGAAGCAATCAAATAGACTAACTGCATATCGTACATCCATCACCACGCCTCAGAAGCAATCACATAGACTAACTGCATATCGTACATCCATCACCACGCCTCAGAAGCAATCACATAGACTAACTGCACATCGTACATCCATCACCACGCCTCAGAAGCAATCCCATAGACTAACTGCACTTCGTACATCCATCACCACGCCTCAGAAGCTATCACATAGACTAACTGCATATCGTATGTACATCCATCACCACGCCTCAGAAGCAATCACATAAACTAACTGCATATCGTATGTACATCCATCACCACGCCTCAGAAGCAATCACACAGACTAACTGCACATCGTACATCCATCACCACGCCTCAGAAGCAATCGCATAGACTAACTGCATATTGTATGTACATCCATCACCACGCCTCAGAAGCAATCACATAGACTAACTGCATATCGTACATCCATTACCACGCCTCAGAAGCAATCACATAGACTAACTGCACATCGTACATCCATCACTACGCCTCAGAAGCAATCACATAGACTAACTGCACATCGTACATCCATCACCACGCCTCAGAAGCAATCACAGTGCTCACGCTCAAAATAACGCGTTTTTGATGATGTATTTTAGTTTCTATTATTGTGACAGCTTTTTCAACGTTCGAGGCGAGACGACTCATTTGAATGATTTGATATACCTCGACCCTTTTTGTACTATGAAGTAATTTATTAATATTTGTTTGTAATATTTTTCGCATATTGTTCTAACAAACAGCTTGCAAGATTTTCTAGAATTTTCTAGGATCGATAAGGTGGTCCATTCGGTCGAATCGTATGTCTATAAGAACTCCCAACGTCTTTCTTCTGGGACATATAGAAAGTGTACCAAAAAACGTAAGATAAATTTTGAGCGAATGATGTATATATTTCGATCGTTTTTTGTTATTTCGTTTATCGCTAATTGTTCCGGTAAATTTAACCAAAATTAATTTGTGTGTATTTCTGTGCGTAAAGATTTACGCTCATCGTTGTCTACCTGAACGTGATTTGTCTGTAAGAGGTGGACTGTGAATTTTAAGTCAATTTAATTTATTTTTTTATTAAATGATATATAACGAATTAATCACAGCACCAAAAATTTATAATTTGATAAATTTACATTAAAAATACAAATAAATTGTTTAATCTTAATAACATTACTTTTCAAATCTTATCTTGTGCATCATCTGCTTTATTTATTTTCTCATTAAGGAAGAGTACGTTGCTGTGAAGAGAATCCGGCATGTCTTTGCTTGTTTCTTTGAAAGATTCAGTAGAGTAAACGGCGTCCTTGTTTTTCCTGAAACAATTAATAATATGATAATCATAAATTACACTTGAATGTAAATCACTAGAGATTCTTGCTGTGTACTGGATGAATAAAAATAATTTAATCAATATTTTTGTTTTTGTTTGGACGCTGAAGAGTGAAAAAAAAACACGTCGACTTGAATCGAAAGTCTAAATATAAACGGAATCGATAAACGTCGCTACGCACCCAGATCTTTGGGAATTTTCGGGGCAAGAGGGGACTGCGGGTGGGAGTTCCAAAATATTTCGAAAAACTATTTCGAATCTTTCGATACAAATACATTAAAATGCCTGTACAATGATTCGTTCGGTTGCGACATGTGACGGAAATTTTACATCTACTTTTTTTACGCCAAATATGCTCAAAAATCGCTGGTAAATATCCTTCGGGCACGTTTTGTTATATCATGTGTACTTGTATATTGGTAACAACATAAAAACGTGCTAAAATCAACAATGAATATTGTAAAACGTGCGTGCCACAAGTACTTTTGAGTTTATTTCCAATAAGGATGTTTAGTTTACCTGACTGTTAATGAAAGCAGAATGTTTGTCAACTGCCTGGTCGGATGTTCAACGATGAGATAAATAACGAAAGATGCAGAAAACGAGTAAAGCAGGTCTCCTGCCATCAAACCAAACTGAAAAACAGAAACAAAACATTAACAGAACAAAACGTGTTTTCAATGGTTGTATAGCGAATTTCAGATACATATCGTTTTGAAATTACAAATGTATAGATGTTATCTCCAAAAATAACTTTTTTTTAAGGAGAAATGTGTTATAAAGGAAATTAAGAATTCGGGGGCTTAAAGCTTGCTTGTAAATCATGGAAGAAAGAGGTTTGACGTTCATTCCCTAGCGGTAACAATAACGAAGCCGCCTGTAATATAGACAAGAATATCAATGGTGTGTTGTATTTTTCACCTCACCAGAGCGCCCCTGTCTGCACAGTATATTCACTGGGGGCTCCTGCCCAGAAGTGGCTTCTAAATACAATTGTTGGATGTACTTGATGTTTGTACAGTGTTAGCAGCTGGTCGTGGTCAACATTGAAGAATATGCTAGCCTTACAAGTTAGTTAGTTTGTTGGAAGCAAGATTTACTAGGGCTTCTATAGCCCTGATGGTTTAGGAGATGTTACGAGTATATAAAATATGATAAAAGTGTACTAACGATGCTCACTACGTCCAGGTACTTGGCGGTCCTGATGATGCCTATATCCCGGCACTGCACAGCCATGTGGGTCAGGTATGTCCCGTACACCAGGCGGCCCAGCGGGGTCCAAACCGACCAGCCCAGGATGGTGTTCAGGGGGGCTGTACATTGTACAATGTGCATCATACCAAACATATATTTTATCGAAAACATATTACTAGCAATTACTTGATTTTCCTGATTTGGCTAGATTTTACTTAATTTTTTTTTGGATTTTCATAGACACTAGAATTTACTGATTTAACCTTTGAAACTATATCATATCGTATCATATCTGTTACCAAATAATATTTTAAAAATGTTTATATTATAGCCTCATACATTCAGTTTTAAACTACTTGATTGAAATCTGGGGAAACGCGTATGAAACATTTATAAATGAACTACAGGTAATACAAAACAAAGTAATCAAAAAGCTTTTTCACTTCAAACCTAGAACATCCACAAAAATATATATATTGCAACCAAATTGTTAACATTAAGGACGGGTTGTTTCGGAGAATTTGAACAATTCATCAAATTTCAACGTTCATTTTCGGGTTCTGTGAAAGTCCTATTCAAGTTCTGTTACTATATCATTGTAGGCTAGTTGCTTGACAAAACTGAAATAAAAACAGAACTTAAAAAATCTTTCACAGAGCTTGAAAATGAACGTTGAAATTTGATGAATTGTTCAAATTCTCCGAAACAACCCGTCCTAAGAAAATTATATGAATTACTATTCAAAATAAATAGCAAACTCATACATACAAATAGAGAATTCATTAAAACGTCCAAAGTACACACACACACTTAAACACATTACATACATACTCACTATGGCAAGTAATACATTGGTTACGAGGAGGGCAACATATATAATTGCCTTCCAGACAAATTTCAAAATGAAAACAATACAGGTACATTTAAAAAAATTGTCTAATTTTATGCTCAATCAACAAAACACTGAAAGTGAATAATATTGCTATCTAATATATTAGTTATTTCTAGTTAAATAAGTGAAAATGTAATTTTCTTTTATCTAGAATGAAAAAAATGTTTTTTTGTTCTGTGATACACAAATTTCATTCTGCATTGGCGTTCAGTTATACAATCAAATTTCCTGTGCTAACAGAATGAAGTAAGGAATTCCTGCAAGCTTCAAGAGAGAAACTTTTATTTAAATTGTTTATTGAAATTTGTGACTTACGAAGTTCGCCGAGCGCTGTGCATAATATGAGAAGGGATATAGCCACCACCCACACCGGCCTGTGGAGCGAGGCGTAGAATGCAGCCTCCAGCGCGTCGTAACTCTTGTGGGGATTGTAGAAGATCATGCGAGTGGACATTATTCCCATCACCATTCCCAGGGCCATCGCACACCCCATTATCGAGCTTTTCTGAAAGTTCAACGAGGATAGGCAAAAGCCATTGAAGTCAAAACCATCTGAGATACATATTGTTTCAGTAATCAATATTTTCTGCCAAATTACATCTAACATAACTCACAAGGATTCGTAATCTGATATTATTAGTATCTTAAAGCTTGAACATTTTTGATTGTTGTAGACTGAAGTGGTGCCCTCTCTTATTTTCAAAAAGAAAGTTTTCAAACAGCATACCCGATAAGAAAATGTAAACAAAAAATAATGGAATTTCTCAGTTTCACACAATGTTCGGTACAATTTTCCGATTTTCACTGAAGATTTTTTCCGGAAAAATTAACATTGATAATTTCCATACTTCACATATAAAAATGATGTTTTTGTAAACATTTCAGGAACTTTTAATAAATTAAATAAACCCCGAAACATTTTTCTGACCAAAATTTACGATTTTTTTTTTTTTTAACTATGATAATTTTCAAAATCAATGATAAATGTTTTTAATAAATTCCCTGGACCGTTTTCCGACAAGTTTTCAGATTATTGAAGTGAAACTTCTTTACGAGGGTTATGCATTTTCGAGGACCGGAGTAAAACCGACTCATGACCGTCACGAAAAACGGGGATCATTTCGCTATAGGAGCCTAGCTAATATTATATACCTAGTTTAGGTCACTCTCCAAACTCAGCTTCGCGGTCTAGAGGCAGAGCGCCCGATTGTCGTCGTGAAGAATCGAGGTTAGATCCCCACTTTAACTAATTATTTTTTGCTTTTTGTGATTTTTTTAATACGAAGAAAAGTGATAAAATGCTCTCGTGCTGCGACTTAGTCAGGCATACATATAAGAAAATATCTACATTTTTTTTTTTTTTTTTTTTTTTTTTTTTTTTTATAAATTTAATTTAGATTAAATTTGATAATATTATTATTAAGTTCTGCAAGTGTTTTAGTTTTTTTATTATTGTGACAGCTGTTTCGGCTTACAAGGCCATTTTCAAACTGTGGCCTTGTAAGCCGAAACAGCTGTCACAATAATAAAAAACTAAAACACTTGCAGAACTTAATAATAATATTATCAAATTTAATCTAAATTAAATTTATAAAAAATTAAATGGAGTTCTACGAATTAAACACAAAAACAATAAATAAAAAAAATAAAAAATAAAAAAATAAAAAAATATCTACATTTTTTTTAAATAATTTTAAAAAATTACATAAATTTGTTAATTTTAACCGATAGTCTCCCGAAATGTGTAAATCCATTTAGTGAGACTCTAGACCGGCAGGTTTTCACTCGAGTAATTGGCTAGAATTAACGGTCGGTACCTATATGATATTTTTGTCGAAATATAGCTTACGGTAGAGTCGCTCGGTATTTTGATTAATTATTTTTATTTTTAATCATTAAAATTACTAATCAAGGCCGATAACGCGACTAATTATTCTCGCAAACGTGCGTGACAAGTTTTTTTAGTAAAAAACACACCCATTATTAATTAATATACGGAAATATTTTTAAAAACGACAGATATGACTTCACACTGCCGATATATCTTCTATTCGACCCTATATAAAGCGTTAACGAGACGTTATGTGATATTATTCATTTGCCGTGTTTGAAAACGAAAATTTACACGTTAAAAGTCAATTGAGGAATACACGTTATACGCGGTTCTCGTCGCGCGAGATACCTCTCCTCGTGGTCTAGAGGCAGAGCGTTCGACACTCGTTATGCAGGACCCGGGTTCGAATCCCATATTTTTATAACTTTTAATTTTTTTTTATAACATGCTACTTATAAATATGTCAATATTAGGAATCTAGTTAAACGTTCATTTGTTAACAACACGCCCATAAATTAATTTATGCTTTTTAAAACTATAATGTACAGCATTCTGAATAATAATAATATGAAATGAAAAGAGAGAGAGAAGAATACTAAAAGTTTCACTTCCGTCGTGCGTAGGCTTGCCACACACTGTATTATTGCAAGGCCTACCAGCCAAAAATCCGCGGAAGATAGTTATGATTATTGTTCTTTGCCATTTTTAGTAAATCAGGTAGCATTTTAGATGTGTTTATTTTGATAATAAAAATATTATGGTAGTTTGCTTCCAAACATGTTGATTGTCACACCAAACGATTGAAACGTTAATAATGCCAGGTACTCAACATTTGTTTTTGAAAACATAAGTTTTTCGCATTATCGCTTTAATCATCTCATTTTTAAGCCGCTGTACCTATAGTACAGGTTCAAAAGTATATGGGGATATTTGTGTCATTAATATTTTATTATCTAAATAGTTATTTGCAACTTTGGGGATCAGTGGAAGAATGACATCTCAATACTTTAGTGATACCCGTAAGAATAGAGATTTTTCCACAAATGTTACTTTAGGAAGATTTTGTCATGTCATCTGTTTCCACTTCAGACCATAATTCTTAGTTCGATTCCAAAATTTCATTCCCTTTGGCGCCATAGAGCCTTAGAAAACGGTTTTTAAAATTCAAGATTTGCATTTTATTGTGAAAGGTACTAATTTACTAATTATTAATATCTCTGATGAAGGACATACCAATGAGAGAATCTTTGTTCCGGGTCGTAAATTCTTGACGAGAATATATCCGGTGATCAACCCAATTAGGTAGGAGCTGGCCCTCATGTGACTCTTTATATAGGACATCTGGAATATCCGGCTTGCGCGAGGATTCCTGAGGAAGCTGGTATAAAGAAACAATCAAATAATTAACATCACTTTATAGACCAACAAACACATTGTATCGTCGGGTTCGAATCCAGGTGTCGCACAGACAAGTATATCTATGAATAAAGCTGGCCATAAGTCGGAAACATTTACTTAAAAATCCAAAAAATTGAAAACCAGACAGTGCCACCTGATTGTGTTTTGGAGATATAATATATATTCATTTAAAAGTTTAAAGTAATTGCATTAAATTGTAAATACCGCTTTAACCATTTTACAATTGACGTATAAAACTATTCTTTTGTATTTGGAAAGGTCAAAATTCATCGTATATATTTCCTTTTTTTAAAAGTGTAGATTACCTACACAGATATAAAAAAGACTTTAAAATGGTTTATTAAAAATCTCTTCAAATTACTGGTAACCCGGTTAATAACTGGATTGCAGGCCGTTTCCTGATAAACTTAGTAAATTCCTAATGTGTCGAAATTGGTGTTCATATATACTATTCATGTCAGGATTTTTACGTGTTCCGACATCGTGACAATACATTAGTATTTTACTAAAAGTTTAACCTCTAAATTCATTCGTCAAGGGTCTGAAGTCTCATGTTTAGCCAGATTACGAATAATTTTAAGAGATTCTTAATAACTTAGCAACACTCATTTGTCTCCGTGTACTAGCCAATAACACTATCATTATTAATGTTTGTTAGTCAACTGACTCCTCATTAAAAAGAAGGGTGGCTGGCAGTTCCTGGTAGTAGGTGACGAAGAAGGGGACCAGGATGGATGCCAGAAGCAGCAGGGCCAGGCAGGTGTATCCCAGCAGGGGGGTTGGCCGGCTCCTCACTAACCAGATCACCCCCAGGGACACGATGAAGAAATGGAAGTCGCAAGGCAAGTACCAGGACTGGACGATGCACTGAAAGGAAAAATACACAAATAAATGTTTTTTTATTCCTTTAGTTAATCTTAAAAATACAAATAAGGTGTATAGAACGTCATCAGCATCATCAATATAAAATGTACTGTACATCAACAATAACAAACACAACAAAATGCCATCATATTTACCACTGTCGAAAACTATGTAAAAACCTTCCATAAAACTAATGTTTAAAAACCTGCCCTGCCGTTTTAACGGTAAATTTTATCACAATAATTGGAAGAGCAGTTGTCTCGCCTTAACGCAAGCAACTATCTCGCTCTCGCGAAGCAAACGCTCATTGGTGAACGAAAAAGCCGGCTCTCCCGTCAACAGGCAATGAGAGATTTAGAAAAAATACTAGAATTTGCAAGCCCTTCCTGTAATAATAGGAGACAATGTTAGCTAAATATTTTTATACAAAGATACTTACATGTTAATTAAATAAGCTCGAATAGAAAAAAAATATGTTACACGTAAGATAATTATGTACTCAGCGAAACTCTGAAAATGTTACAGAGATTTGACCACTTATCTTGTAGAATATGTCTTATTATAACCAAATAAAAAATATTGCGACGACGTGGTTTTGGCAAAACGACAGCGGTAGACAAGGTCTAATATTATAAAATATCCCCATATTTCTGAGATAAACAGATTTAATCCTACAACGTGGCGAGCTTCATATCAAAAAAAAGGCCAAGCTCGTTACGGGAATCTGATACTACAAACTAGCGGGTTGGAGACGCGGTCGTAATGAATCTTATAAATACGCCGCAAAAACCGGTCCCACCACCATTCGCTTCAACCCTACCGACCGAGCAACACCTACCGCTGCCCGCTCTGTCCGCTACCACACTCGTTTCGCTACCTGGGAACTAAATCGCTGTGTTTTGATTTCAACCCGGTTCCCCCCCCGCTCCACTTGCACTGTCTACTGAACCTGCCTGATAGCCAGCCTCGGAGAGGGGATCTGCCATTGCCTACTGAACCAGCCAGCCTCGGAGAGGGGATTTGCAGTGGCCGAGAGACATAGGGCCCCCTGTGCTCGCTGCTCACCGGCCCCGATGTCGCAGAGCTGTTACTGACTGAGCTTGGACAAATACAAGGAGTTTTACCCGCAATAAAAACCAACCGCTTTTATAAAGGCATTCTTTTAAAAATGCAAATTACAAATGTTGAATATATCGCTTTTCTCAAGACGCATTCGTTTATGCAAACATACTACAAGAGTCGATATTCCCTGCATTTTTATGGTATTTTAAATAACTCTGTATCGATTCAAATGAAATACCTCAAGTGCTTTATTTGAATCATTACAAAGGACAAAGGTAAAATGTGTGCCGGTGCTTATATTTTACAGTTTTTCTTTGCGGGGGAACACGTCCCGTACATAAGGGTAAACAAGTTTTTGGTTTTTTTTTTTTAATTTTTTTATCATATAATGATGAAGGTTATTACACCTTTTTATGAGCAAAAACTCGTGTTAAAAAGGTGGAGGAACTAACAAAGGTTAAACACATATTTTACATAAATTTTTAAATAAACTTTTCAGAAAGAGTACTAGTTTTGTTGTAGTTGGTGTCTTGAAAAAAGAACTGAAATATAACAGATATTATATATGAAAATAAGAGATACGAAAGAGAAAACTAAAAAGAAGGTAATATCTAATATTAGTATTGAGAAATACTAAATTAATTTTACAACGAATAATATTTGTGAACTACTACTGAAAGAGTTTTTTATTGTGCTTTTGTTTTTTTTTCATAATTTGTTTCTAATCTTATAATAAGCGGTAATTGGTTTCAACCATTTCACTCCAGTATATTTGGAATATTGTTTGGCTGTGGTGGTATTACAGCGCGAAATAGTTATAGGGCCAAAAAGGTGTGAATTCGAATTTTGTTTTTAGAGTTAATAATGACAGTAAAATCAGTTTTTCGATACCCCCAAAAATGACGAATTTACTTGTCAAAGTTATCAGTTAGCAGCGCTGCTAGCTGCAGCACTGTTAGCAGTAACACAAAAGTACCTGCCTAAATAATTTGTATATAGGTAGGTACTTTGAGATATATTATTTTGTGATATTGTTTATTGTATAATTTTGTGTCATACATGTATTAAAAATTAAAAATGTTTATATATATTATTTGTAGAACCTACAGACAAGCCGTCATGTGTGACAGCTTTGTGGGACTGCATAAAACTTGTATCTTTAAAAATTTATAATAAATAAAAAAAAAATAAAAAAACATTTTCTAATAGAATCGCAAGCCTAAATTTAAACAGAATCGATAAACGTCGCTATTTAAAATTTTAATATTGTTTTCATATTATTTTTTTTAAGCCCTCCGCTATACGTCATGCTGAATCAATTTACTCTTGAAAAATGTCCTCCACACTTAACTCCAACGTGAAGGACAGGAGGTAGAATCATTTTTTTTATGTGAGTATCACACGAGAGTCCCAACTGCTCTCAACCGTCTGGAGCAAATAGGACTATGGCATATCCAAGGGGAAGGAGATGAGAAGAGAAAGGTGAGATACTACAATACGTTGTTATTACAAGTCAAATTAACATTATTTTTAACATTAGATGTATTTAGTGACTATATTCTTCACCTTCCATTTTTCCTACCCATTCCTACTGTCTTGTTACAAGGAATAAAAGTACCTACCGACGCGTTGTGCATAACTTTGTTGTCGTGTCCCATGATTTTGATTTGGTTTTTTCGTAGTTATTTGTTACAGAATATTGGAAAAGTTTTATATATTTTTGGGGATCTGGTGAGAGGCACAAAATGAAAAACGGTCGTGAAGGTCACAGTGTTTATTGGTGAGTCAGGCAGCCGTGATGAGATGACTTAGGACAGATGTTGTATTCTCCGGATGGAGGTGGTGATGTGCTGGTCAAGCGCAGGTCAGTGAGTCGACTCAGGTACTCCGGTGCTGACGAGAAGGCCGACGATACGATGGACCTGCCGGCGGGAACGCCGACGATACGATGGACCTGTCGCTGGTCAAATGCGCTGGAACCAGGGCGCTATGATCCGTTGTAGCGCTGGCCAGGGATTGCGGCCGGGAATGATGTCCCGATGGAGTCCATGATTGAGCCGGGTGGAGCCGGGAATATCGTCCTGCGCGGGGCGCGAGGCGCGCCGGTTGTCACTCGTGAGACTTGCAAATTGTTGACGGCAGATTGATAACTGACTGACTGCTCGCTGAGTTGGGCTTATTTATACGGTACAGCCGACGGCAACAGTAGGTAGGCGAAATCGGAAATAAAACGGAGACACTCGCTCAGTCTGGGCCTTACTGGAACTTTCGGCGGCGCTGCTATTACGCATAGGTGATAGGCTAGAACCTTCTAGCGAGTTGGCCTAATGTGCCAGACCGACTTGCAACGTATTGTCGTAGGTAGGTCGCGTTGTTTACGATTAGTTCTCAATAGTAATTTGCAAGTACCTAAGTAGATCGAGCTGTTTACTATTAATGAGTTATTCTGGATTTTTCTCTCGACGCCACATATTTAAAATTCAAATTTAGTCATTGACTTCATTTGGTCTTTGGGGATCTGGTGAGAGGCACAAAATGAAAGTCGGTCGTGAAGGTCACAGTGTTTTATTGAGTCAGGTAGCCGTGATAAGAGTTGACTTATAACTGATGTTGAATTCTCCGGATGCAGGCGATGATGTGCTGGTCAAGCGCGGGTCAGTGAGTCGACGCCGCTGCTGGTGACCGGACGCATTAACGGTCAGGCGCTAGCGAAGAACGTGGGTCTTCAGGTACTCCAGTGCTGACGAGAAAGCCGAAGGTGCGGTGGACCTTGTAGGCGGTTGAGCGGGAGGTGCGTAGACCAGGGAGGATGCTGCGTTGGTCTAGGTGCACGGATGAAGCGCTGGTCAGAGGCGCTGGATCCAGGGCGCTATGATCCGGTGAAGCGCTGGCCAGGGACGGTGGCCGGGGCCAAGATGCTATGATAATATCCCGATAGAGTGCATGGTTGATCCGTGCGGAGCCGGGAATATTGTCCTTCGCGCGATGAAGGTGCGCGGATTATCACTCGTTGAAAAACGGAGACACTCGCTCAGTCTGGGTCCTACTGGAACTTTCGTTGGCGCTGCTATTACGCATAGGCGATAGGCTAGAACCTTCTAGTGAGTTGGCGTAATGTGCCAGACCAACTCGCAACGTATTGTCGTAGGTAGACACTCGTAAGTATATAGGTAGGTCGAGTTGTTTACTATCAGCGAGACAATCTGGATTATTCTCTCACCACAAGTCAGTTAAATACAACTATCGAAGTTGTACATATGTATAATACATTTTTCACAAAAGGAAGTGTTTTTTTACGATGTCCTTGTTTAATTGGAAGTGTAGATGCACACATCCAATTAGAAAAAAACCTATTTTCCTCGGGACCTTTCTGTATTCGTAATTGATTTAAGATCAGAATTATAAATAGAATTACAACCTTTTTAAAAACAAATAGTTTTACGAATTTGTAAATACTCGTTTTTATCGTCTCCTGTAAACATTTCATTGTGTATCTTGAAGGGTTTTAGCAAAACACAGTAGTTATTCCTCTGTTTGAGGCATTTGAGCGCGGTCTATCTCCAAAACTGGAAACCAAAAGACTCGGTGAAGAACAGTACGAATAAGAAAGGGCGCCTACTTAGAAGACAATAAATTGATCCATACCATTTGATCCAAGTTGATGTAGTTGTTGAGCATGAGGAGGTTGAGCCACCAGTTCTGCCTGCAAGCCGCTATCTCCGGGCCCACCACTGCAGGCCATATGGGCCCAGACCCCAGCAGCGGGAGCACATGTCCCACGAAGACTACCATTACCGCCAAAGCTGGAATCAGTCTACACGAAGCCTTATTCATGTATTCAAATCTGAACAAATTATTCGTATTCCTGTCGAAAACTGGACCGCAGGCCTTTAACGAATGAATTGACAGATTTCCAAACAAAATATCCGTTAAACACGGATGTTTTTTCTAATATTGTGGCATTTCTTATTATATCAGGATAATCATAGCTGCGTGAATACGTGTTCCGATGTATTGTGAATGGACTAATATTTTATTAGAAAATGGATTTTTCAAATTGCACAACCAACCTTTGACACCGTGGGTAATACAGCTTCATCAGTTATTTTAGGGAGGTGTGCTATCTATTTATTGTTTTCATTTTACGCCCATAGGGTTTTAACATAAGTGTTTGTGATTTAGAACATAAGAAATAAATAATAAGAATACAATAAACAAAAAATAAAAAATAGAAGAAACAATTTTCACATACAGATACAGTGTTCTGGTTAATAGAGAGACAACCAAAGTTTCAAGAGTAGGGTTGGAATAGGTTTTATATGATCCACAATTCATAATGTATGTATGTATGTACAGTAGACAATATGTAATGTACAGTAGACAATATATAATTAACGGTAGACAATATGTAATGTACAGTAGATATTATGTAATGTACAGTAGACAATATATAATGTACAGTAGATGTTATGTAATGTACAGTTGACAATATGTAATGTATAGAAGACAATATGTAACGTACAGTAGGTATTATGTAATGAATAATAGACAAAGCTTAATTTTGAGTTCATCCTCGTTGTAGAGACTAATAAATATATATAATCTTTACCTGAGATATCTATGTAGTATCAATAGAGGCATGTTTAGAGGAGTTTTGGTATCGACTTGCATAAGCCTATAGCCTAGGATTAATCCACTCAACATCAGGAAAGTGTCCACCACCAGGTCTCCGAATGAAATGAAAATACCCGAAAATTTCAAATGCATCTGAAAAAGAAAGAATAACCCATTTTGTGTCGTTTCATATATTGGTACGGAGCAAGCAAGCATTGATACGAAATATGATAAATAATATGTGAGATATGCCTTTCAAATATTGATATAAAGTCGGCTATCCAGCAACTAAATGGTTTCAAAACATTGGGTCGGGGACACAACTTTTTTGTCAAGCTTTTTTGTAAAGTTTTCGTCAAATTTTCAAAAATTGTTTTACTTATTAGATGTAAAAACAACACAAAAAATCCCATATTTTGGTCACTTCATGAGCAGCGACAAATTCTGAACAAACTACTGAAACTCCAGAGTGATTGATAAAAGATGAAACCATAAATGTATAAGAAAGGCATAAACATTTTGGATCACCTCAAGCGAGAAGCCATAATATGTAGGGAATTTCAATAGAGGCGTCTCGTAATACCAACCTCTTCCAGATGATTTCTGTTGACAACAGGTCCAGAGAAGGTCTCTCCAAAGTAATGCCCGAAGATTTGAATAGAGGCGTCTCGTTATACCAACCTCGTCCAGATAATTTCTGTTGATAACAGGTCCAGAGAAGGTCCCACCAAAGCGATGATCGAAGATTTTAATATAGGCGTGTCGTAATACCCACCAATGAGATACCTGCAGATTTTAATATAGGCGTCTCGTAATACTAACCTATTCCAGATAATTCCTGTTGACAACAGGTCCAGAGAAGGTCTCTCCAAAGTAATGCTCGAAGATTTGAATAGAGGCGTCTCGTAATACCAACCTCTTCCAGATAATTCCTGTTGATAACAGGTCCAGAGAAGGTCCCACCAAAGCGATGCCCGAAGACGACGATTAGAATAGAGACAACTCTCAACCCGTTCAGAATCCTCAACTCTACCGTCTTCTCCGCCTGACCCAACTTCTTTACACTGGTGAAGAGAGAGAAGGTGGTCACCATGCGAGGAACTTCACAGTCTGTATGAAATATTAAAAGTTTAGACTGTGCTGGTGCAATTGGAGCTGTTCGCTTCGACTTGTGAGTGAAGGCTACGATACTACCTAACACCTATCACAGCCACCTTGAAGTTTTAAGGCGCGTCGTGACCGAACATCAACAAACAGAGATATGTTAACGATGCTATTAATTACATCAGATCCAATAATAAATAGTTTTAGAGAGGTTCCAAGAAAACAAATCGAGCTCACTTCCCTCTGAAGTGTTAAATTTACTTATTCCACCCAATTCTGAGTCAAGAACATAATGTTTGCGATCTGGTGACTCCTCTGAACATAACTCAGATAGCATCTAGTTTCAATAAGCATTATGTAAGGCGAAATAGGTAGACTTGACCTGAAATTTGGCATTTTTGAGGCCAGTTTTAGACGTATGGACACTTTTCTAGAAAAAAAACACAAATCGATTTTGAAAGATCGTTATTTTATCTAGTAAAGCAAGATGTTAAATTTTGAAAAATAATATTATTTTCATATCATAATAAAGTGTTACCGTTGGACGTTGCGCAGATTTGTTGCATTGTCAAAGGTGAATTTGTATTATACAACAAATATTTCAAATCATATAATAATACAGTATACACAATCAATAAATTATCTATCATAAATATGTATAAGAATTTCGTTTTTATTTCAAATAAAATTACTAATAAATAAATCCGAACACGCGTTTTATGACGAAAATCCCTCAATTTGACTATTTATTTATGGTCTTACAAATTGGTATAGTTCAGATTTTTTTACAAAAATAATTTACCAAGACATTATTGAAACATTAGAAATAATTTATGACCAAAAAATATATTCTTAAAGTATATAATAGTAATTAATTTCGATTCGCGTTTGTGCATTTTTATTAACTCGGCACAAGACATAATATTGTCATTCTCCGCCGCGACCGGGCGGCAAGCGGACGTGTAGTTCACGCCGGTCTAGTTAATAACATTTTAAAGAAATTCCTCGCTTAAAAATGGGGAGGAAAATACCCTTGGAACAAAGTTTTATTAGAAAACACAAATTACGACATCAAAAACGTACGTGGGAAATATATTTTCAAAAAAAACAAAGGTTAGTGATATTTAATTATCCGTGTACATTGTACGTACTTATATGCTACAGGGTCGTTCGAAAGAATCAGTCAGAATAAGCACATATTTTTTATAACATTTTTCGATAATTTTGTGTTGTTTAATTTCCAGGGCAAAGAATCAACTACGGACTATCAGGAGTTTATGTCTGTCATCTATGTTTCATGTATCAATGTTAAAACTTATGCCAAAGTACGTGAAACTGTTTGTGATTGGTGATCAAAAAGTGCCATAAACCAAATAAATTTTGATTCGTGATGTGCGATTCAAATCATTTTATTGTTCATAATTTCTATTTTACTGTCCAATTCACTATTATATTGGTATAATTCAACATATTTAATAGTTTTTGTGTTACTTTTTGTCAGTTTCATAATGTCATATTGTGAATTGAGCTTCTTGTTTTAGGAAAAAAGACGAGGTTATTTTTGACATACTAACCTATGATTTTTCAATCGAAATTTACCTCGTGAATTTAATAACATTTCGAAAATTATACGAGTCAGGTCGCTCCGTTAACCATGAAAGCGATACAATATTATGCAATCGCATAACTACATATGTAGGTAGGTACCGTAGAAAATATTTGGAAATAAAACCTAGTTTTAATATATATATACTACTTCAGTTGTAAGGAATAAACCCTCTTTTCAATGTCATGCATATCAAATCAAGTAACACTTTAAAGATAAGTACTAGAAATAAAACTTACCATTAATACCTTTCGGACAAACGAATAAATATGTAAAACAAAAGATTTTTACTCACTTTTGGAAAACCTATGCAAAATAAATTTAAAAAATTCAAATTAAACAAATATTTGAAATTTTTTCATATCTACCATGTCAACGCACTGCATTTGTATTTATTTATGCTTACGCTCTCCAACGTACAATTTACAAATATGTATGTAACTACTTATTAGGAAGAAAGCTACAACCGAGAATTTAACAACAATAATTGTTATTTCATCGGAACCATGGTGTAGTTTTCGTCAGCCGCGCGGCTGTACTGCTTGCAGGTGAATGAATTCGGTATTTCTGTCTCGTTCTAAAAAAACGTCCGATCGCGAGACCGTCTTTTAACGAAATTTGAATTCTCGTTCGCTGGTTAAGACGCCTTAAGCACTTTCTCACAAATCTATTGATCCTGTACTCTGTCTTAAAAAAATTAAAGTAGTTTATGTGCAGTTAATTTTCCTCTCCGCAAATGACTCAGATAGCACTTTATTAGATAAGTAATATTTTTTGTTTCGTTACTGTTCTTGTATAACTTTTCATATTATTATTTTATTTTCTGACTGTACTTTCTGCAACTAATGCTTGTTTTTATTAAGTTCTGTTGCTTAATATGATTAAACTTGTTTTCTAAGATTAGTAATAATGTTTTTTTAAATTATTTTTTAGCTATTTTTTTATCATTTACTTATGCTTTCGCAATTGTTTCGTGATTTGTAAGTATTATATTTTCTGACTGTGCTTTTACCTATTTATTATTCTCAAAATACACATATTTTTTACTGCTTAAATTTGTTTTCTTTAAAAACCTCAAATACGGTATTAATATTGAATAAATTATTTAAAAGATTTTTTTTCCGATTTTTTTTTTTAGGAAAAAATAATTAAATTAATCACTTTCAACCCAAATTTTCAATACATTCAGATTAAATACTCCCCATAAGAGGATTCCAAACACTTTATAATTATAAAAGAGTTTTTTCCGTCTAGCTTGTATGAAACGAAACACTGTGCGTCGTTTGGCTCAGGACCGGCCCTGATAACATGTACATGTACATTCTGACTGTTCTTCATGTTAGCTCTCACTTCAGAAAACGTCTGTAAACTTGAGTGGCAAGTGGTTCATTCATCTGTCCCCTCTGACAGATTTCAGCCTGAGTCTGAATCTTCAATGTACTGTAAATGAATATTAATTATCAAAGATAAAATTCTCGTTGTCATCAACTTGGATCAGACGGTATGGAAGAAATAATACCATAGGACGACCAAAGGTATTGTTACAAAGCAGCCCAAAATCTTTTTTGTATTTAAAGGTATAAAATTATTCAAAGATCTTCCAACGAACAGAAATAAATTACAAAATTATCAATAAAAAACTTTAAATACTTTTTAAAACAGCCAGCCGAATTTATTGCGTAGTAGCAAAATAATTGCGTAGTATGCATAATATTTTTAAATGTATGCTCTACTTTCTTGAAATATGATTTGTTTTTGGGGTATTATGCCGTGTTGCGCTACCTCCTTTTTTAGCCAACGTTTCGGACAGCATTGCAGTGTCCATCATCAGGGCAGATGTGTAAATTGATAATTTAATATAATTTATTTTAATTTAAAAAAAAATCACTTTTGAACTCATGCTAAAAGTAAAGTGCCAATATTTTAACCGTTCAGTTTTTCAACACTTTTTTTCAGTTTGTAATGTTTTATGTGTATTTCAAATGCGCTAAATACATTTTATTTTTTAATTTAAAACTAACCACATGTTTACTTAATTTTTCACTCCAATCATAGTTAAATTGAGAGAACTCGATGTTTCGAAAACAGATTCGATTAGCTTGGGGAATTTGTAAGAATATTTTAACTTTATCTCGTTCATATGAAGTTCGTTTATTTTTAGGATTTTATTAATGGCATTCAGTATAAATATTTGAGGCAAACTGAAAAGAATTATTAGTTCTCCTAACGTCAAAAAGTTACGTAATTCCGCATGATAGAAAAAAATATAAAAACACTTTTATAAAATATGGAAGCCCGGTCATATATGACCCTAAAATGCTGGAGGGCTTAAGATTTTGAATAAATATATTTTTTGGTTCTTACCTTTATTATTATTCAGTCGTCGGATATACCAATGGTACCAAGTCGCTACGATCACGGCTGCTACGTTTAATCCCATCGTGATGCTGAAATTTCAATTATTTATAATTATTATTATAATAACCACTCGTTCCACATAAACATTTTGTACATTTTGATATAATATTTGAAATGCGAACTTTTGAAGTTATAGTGGGGAAAAACCAGAGATGTTCTTTATTTCAAACAAATCCAATTCAAATGGAAATGCAAAATGCAAAATAGGTATTTTCCATTTTGCATTTTAAATGCTTTTCTAAAAACCATTTTGCATTTTGCATTTTAAATGCTTTTCTCAATGCATTTTCCATTTTAAATGCTTTTTTGCAACATTCTTCCTACTATCTCCACTCATCTTTTTTTCATAAGTCCCAAATATCAGTCGGTCCTCAACCTCGCTATGAGAGATAATTTACATTTGTCAAGTTGCTACCTGGTAGAAGCCCTGGCAATTGAGTGATACCATTACAAAAAATACTAATTATTATTTTTTGGTACTAATATTTAAGACAAGATCTTTTATGCATAGCACAAAGGGTAACAATTATTTTATAAGCAATAATTATTAGCCTGAAACACTCATCCACATTGAAAAATCTCCTGATAAAAGATACATGACACCAACTACAATAAAGCCAAACCAAAATAAAGTTGGTTGTTTCAGGTGAAAAAATGTAACAAGCAGTAATTGTTGAATGAAACACTAGTATATATTGAATTATTTCGCGGACAAGAGATAAGCCGCCATAGCTCAGTGGTCAGAGCTGTCGACCGGAAATCGAAAGGACACGGGTTCAAGTCCCGTTGGCGTCATGTATCTTTTATCAGGAGATTTTTCAATGTGGATGAGTGTTTCAGGCTAATAATTATTGCTTATAAAATAATTGTTATTAAAAATACTGATTCAAATACTGAACATGGGGCCATGACGCTGTAATATTAAATGTTAGATGGCAGTTTCTCTGTTTTTACGTTGGCAACATTAGTCCCGCGCAAATTTTTTGTGGTTTCATAATTAGTAGTCGTGGTGTTTTTGGATTTACCATCATGTAATATGTTTGTTCTACATTGATGTCCATTATTAAATGACAAAATTGTTTAAAAATTCTATAATTATTTTGATTGTTTGACCTGAGAAACCATTTTGCATTTTCAATGCATTTTGAAAATAGTTATTTTGCATTTTGCATTTGAAATGCTTTTCTAAAAACCATTTTGCATTTTGCATTTTCAAATGGAAAAGTTTTGACCCATTTCCATTTTGCATTTCAAATGGTTTTGGGTACCCATTTTGCACATCTCTGGGAAAAACATAGCTTGGGATCTGACTGAAGAATTAGGTCAGTATGTTTTTTAAACTGATGATAATGATATCACCAGATAAGAAGACATAAATGATAAAAGACTAGACGCAGCACGACGCCGCACTTCCTGCCTTCGAAATCTAAGTGACTGGTACGAGTGAAGTTCCGCAGCGTTGTTCCGGGCTGCTGCATCCGAGAGAGCACCACAAGATGAAGATAAAAAGAACAAGAAGAATCAACTGAAATACTGGCAAATAATATTCATGTATTATTGCTCAAAGAGCACAGTGTTTCTTGTTTAACCAATAATATACATGTAACCTAGAAACTACCACAGATATTTTGTTTTATTTTTTTCTTCATTTTAAATGTACATAACAGACGTAGGGTTAAGATTAAAAAATTACAAACAGTTATAACAAAATATATTTTTTAATTTGTACAACTTCATTTTAATTTTAAGTTTTTCTTTTATATATTCTAATTATAAAAAACATTTTATTTATAAACAAGTTCTGTTGTAATTATTATTACGCGTGACGGCCTTTTCGCCTTATGATGGCATCATCACACATTTATAATGAAAATCATTCAATAATAATAATTTTGTTATATCTGCCTTTACTTATGCAGACTTCGGGTGTTGGGAACTCTTTAAATTAGTAAAAAGTTCTTAATATAATTTCGTTTATTTACGTTTCGTTTGCGTTTATTTACGGTCTGGTTAAACTACATTAGGGTAGGTAATTCTCTGCGCCCCAGAAGCTTGCTCTCTGATAATATAATCTCGCAAGTACCTGTTACACCCTAGCGACATCTGACGGAATCTGGTGTAAGCTTTATGTTTACCGCCATCTATCAATTAACACTCAATCTAATTACCATACATCACAGATTTATAATGAATTGATTTCATTTTTATTATTCGTGCCCTTATTGATTTACGAGTAAATTGTTTGAAATTTTTAATGGTTAACAATTACCCTTAAAAAAATCTAAATAACAACGAATAATTACCAACAGTGTAGAAAAATATGTAAACATAAAACAATAAGTGAGTAATACAACAAACAATAAGTAAAGTAAAGTTATAACAAAAGATTCAAGAAGATTAGTGATCTGGGGGCTATCGCTAAATATTTCCGGAATCTCATCACTTCAGTGAATGTTATTATTTCAGTAGACACATTCGCGCAAGTGGTTGGGAGAAGGTTAAGTTGTTTTTTTGGAAAGGAATGCATAAAGTGTCGGGGGTTCTTAGTAGACGGTGATTGCTATTGATTTTGATTGTGGCCAAGAGGGAATATTCTACGTGGTTATTTATAATTTAAAAATAATTTATGATTACTTACAAAAAGCCAGTGGCTACATAAGTAACTTCGACAGGGTCATCAGGCTTCTGGCATCCCCATGGCATTACGAGCGCTTGGACTTCATGCCTGACATCAGATGATCCATTGGCCGCTCCAGGAGCTGCCAGGGTCCGTTTGCTGGTGTCAGCTATCCTCACCGACTCGTTGTGGAAGTGATCCTGCAGCATGCCCGACAGCTCAGGAGGCTGGCAGCTGGCTGGAGTACAGATGCCCCACAAGGCGATGTTACGGCTTACTAGCGCGAAGTTATGGGGCCTCTGAAAGAATTAAAAAATTCTATCTTTTAAAAATCTAATTTTTACGCACAATTTATTTTCCCAACGGATTTTTTTTCAATAAAGGTTTAAAATTGCTTTGGGTAATAGGGGAAGAAGGAAATTATTGATATTAACATTAATTTTCACGTACATACGATGCGATGGTCAAAACGTATTAATATCCACGAGAGGAAATGGTAGCATAGTTATTGGTCACAGAGACATGAATTATTGTGATACATTCTTGATTTTTTTTGTAATTAAGTGAATAGTGTGCCTTGCAGACAAAACACAATTGTAGGAAGATCTGATACAATTGTGCCATTTAGCAATATTTAATTCAAGCATGTATCAAAATAATTCACGTCCTGTTACCAGGATAATCATTTTTTTCAATTTTGAGGTGGGTTTGGGTACCGTCGCCCCGTGACGTGCCAGATCGAGAGAGGCTGGTTTGTGGAGACACTTTGACCTTTCCAAATGGTCTCTCAACCCATCGTCTTGCGCTGCAGTGGGAGGGATATATTAATATGTCCGTCACTCCTTGACACGATGATCCCTAGATTCCTACCCAACCCTCATACCCTTTACCTTCCCAGAACTTCCTCTTCCCCCTTTCCTTAAAAAAGACCCTCCAAACACTATAATGACATAGGCCTTGAGGGAAATTATTTTCCTCAGGGCCTCCTGTGTGGGGTTAAAGTAAAAATTAAAATAAATTTCTTGGTAGTCAAGGTTTCAAAAAAAAATCAATATTCGAAAACTTAAAAAAATTACCCATAGAGGTGCTCTACCTCTGACACCATTCTTGGGATAGCTGATGTACTGTACACCTACGCCAGTGACATCGACTGTAAAATGCCGGTTTCCTCTCGGGGGTACCTTGGGTAAGGATTTGCAATGAAACACAACTTCGCGAATGTCGTCGGACAACTGGTTGGGCCAGTTGTTTGTGTATTTATTGGGTTAAAATACAGTTTCTACACGTGTTAATGGGGATCAATTATTCTTATATATAAACAGAAATATTATAAGGCGTCATAGCGCCGAGAATTAATTACTAAGGTCCCACAGTTTTGTCAGTAATTCATCCTTGAAATGGCGATATGACACGTGTAAGGTGATTTAAAATCTTATCAATACGGCTCATTGTGCGAAATAAGCCTCAAAGGATTCGGCATCGTAAAATGTGTGATATCATAATATTCATTTTCTTAATTATTTTATAATTATTAGGTACATCCACCTGCTGTCCGGTACAGCTGTATTAGTTCATAGTATATTTCCAGATTTAACGACTTTTCAAAAGCAGCGAATTTCCATCGGCGCCTGCTTACAGACAATCTTTACAACACCTTTCCACAGTAGCCCAAAATCATTAACAAAAGTCTTACATAAAGCTTATTGTAGGCGCTATCCAGTGGCGTAACTTCGGTCGGGTACTGCGTCAGGGGCACCGGTTTAACGTACGTCATGACCAAGCAGTACTGCCTGGGAACCCCCCGGCTCCCATCGGGGGGCCGGACCTCCCCCAAGCACTCATCCCAGTTGCCGAAGTGGTACTGGCTGCCCTCAAACACACCACCTGGGGTCCTGGAGCTGGAGTCCCACACTGTAAAATAGTATATTTTTCAAGGGATAAACCATTAAAATACTAATTTCGGTTATGATTCCTGTTTGAACTCAAAAATTTTTTAAGGGTTGCTTTTAAAATTCAGATAGTACTTACCTATAATATAATATTTTAACAGATTTTTTTTATTGGAACTGATTGATACCGTCTTCTACAACGAAATTTCATATATTTTACAAATGTATCATAATGATTAGAGCATTATATTCGTGACAGCATGTCAGCTCAAGTGACCAGCTCAGGCACGGGATTCATCGAAGCCATACTCAAGTTAGCCTCACAGAACCTCAGAGATGTGCAAAATGGGTACCCAAAACCATTTGAAATGCAAAATGGAAATGGGTCAAAACTTTTCCATTTGAAAATGCAAAATGCAAAATGGTTTTTAGAAAAGCATTTCAAATGCAAAATGCAAAATACCTATTTTCAAAATGCATTGAAAATGCAAAATGGTTTCTCAGGTCAAACAATTAAAATAATTATAGAATTTTTAAACAATTTTGTCATTTAATAATGGACATCAATGTAGAACAAACATATTACATGATGGTAAATCCAAAAACACCACGACTTCGGATTATGAAACCACAAAAAATTTGCGCGGTAATAATGTTGCCAACGTATAAATATAGAAACTGTTATCTAACATTTAATATTACATCATGGCCCCATGTTCAGTATTTGAATCAGTATTTTTTGTAATGGTATCACTCAATTGCCAGGGCTCCTACCAGGGAGCAACTTGACAAATTTAAATTATCTCTCATAGCGAGGTTGAGGACCGACTGATATTTGGGGCTTATGAAAAAAATATGAGTGGAGATAGTAGGAAGAATGTTGCAAAAAAGCATTTAAAATGGAAAATGCATTGAGAAAAGCATTTAAAATGCAAAATGCAAAATGGTTTTTACAAAAGCATTTAAAATGCAAAATGGAAAATACCCATTTTGCATTTTGCATTTCCATTTGAAATGGATTTATTTGAAATAAAGAACATCTCTGCAGAACCTATACAGTGCCATAGGCACTGGTCTGGTCTGGAGCCCCAAAATTCCTGAAAAAAACCCTTGACTCTGTGCAGAAACGGGCGGTCCGTTCGATAGATCCCCCTATCTTAACAAGCTGCACTTAAGAGCACAGGCGTCAGGTAGGTATGCTAGCCTTGTCTACCGGTATTAAAATGGAATATGCTCCGAGGAACTAGCGTCATATATTTTTAGAAATTAGCCTCGAAATATCTACGTTTGTAAATTACTGTAATGTGTTTGTAAATTCAATAAAAAATAAATATAATATAATATATAATAAGAATATGTGTATGTATGTATATAATATTCTTCACTAGCAACAAAATTTGTAATTATATTTTCATTCAAGGTTCACTTGCAGCACTTTGATATATTTCTCTAAATACTATGTAAAAATATAATGAATATATATATGTATTCATAAAACTTTATTACATACATCTCTTTCCAGCACGACTACTTGCGTTTTTTAATCTAATTAGTACATTCACCTATTCTCTGTAGAAATGCTAATAATTTTTTTAGCATTGTAATCCAAAAAAGGGGAACAATATTCTACCCCTTCAATTTTGGACACAGGCATTTTAATGAAGACATTAAAAACTACATCTATTCCGCTTACTAATGGGCGTGTTTTAGATTTTGTGCAACTAAGAAACTTCCATTTAGCTACATTAAGCGTTGGTTATCAGTTGTGTAGGGTTTGAAACACGTTTAATAGTAAGGCCCAAACTCTTAATTTGTATTGTTTTACTTTTATTCAAAACTAGCAGTACCCCGCCACGTGTTGCTGTGGCTCAGTCTATTTGTGCAGACAGAGAAACAACCTCTAATAGTAGACATGAAATATTTAAGAGTAGACATAAAATATTTAAGAGTAGACATAAAATATTACTTTTATTGCTAGCTTGTGGTTTGTGTAAGGTAAAATTATTTTTTCACTTCAGTGAAAAATATTATGACAAAAAAAATAATTTCATATTGATTAACAAACGTCGATTCTGAACATATAAGTTTTATTTTATTATGCAGCATTTATAAATCCTTATTTAAAAATGAATAAAACGCCCTGTTTGGTTGGCACGACTGAATCTGTTCATTCTGACGTCATCACATCACATTTCATTCTGGTTTTGTATCAATTTTTTTTATTTATGAGTTTTGTTTTCATAATATATACTTTACTTCTGACCAATTGTAACTTCATTAGGTGACTTATATATACTCGTATACATATATTTTTGTTTCAAAGAAAGACAAACATTCCCGGGTTACAAATAACCTGACAATAATTTAATATCTCCCACTACCACCACAGGATATAAGATATTATCACGAGAAAATCAATAACCAACCACCGAAATTATGATAATGTATTATAAATATTGTTATTATTCTTGGAGATAAGATTAAAAACTCGTACATCATTTTATTACTTTTGGCTTACTGTTTACAATATAAAATTAAGTAAGTTAATTTTTTATTAGATATTTGTGTATCTAACCTCAAAAACACGCTGTTCTGGTATATATTTAAGAATTACTTAAAAAAATATTTCCGGAAAAAAAAATGTTATGTGAATACCAAGCAAGAGTTTCAAATGCTCCCAACCGTCTGGAGCCAGTGAGACTATGGCATCCCCAATTGTTGTGAGGCCGAAAGTGGTGGAAGGGAAAGGAGATGGGAAAGTGGAAGGTGGGGAAATACCTGGCTATTCAGATCTGAGCAACGTTTTAATTCTGAATGGTGGTCTTACACCAGGGCGATACTGAGAGTATCTTCCACTCTGGCACACTGTAGAAATACCACTTTATACTAAACTTAAAATTTATTTTAATGCACAAATAAATTAAACAAAAATATTGTCACATTGGATAACCAATACCACTGCCATAAGCTACCCCGAGTGGTTCGCTACGTATGGTGACTTAGCAGGGGTGCCTGGGTTTATGGGGTGAGGTTTGTCTAGGTTTTGGAGGCAGATGCGTTTGCTCACCTACTGCGTGGAGGGTCGGATCGGTTGAGACTATTTAAGGGAGAACTTTTGACCTCTCCAGCCGGACTATCATTCTACCCATCGCCTTGGGAGGGATGGTTTTATACGTCCGTCAATCCTGGACCCAGTGACTCCAGATTCCTACCCACCCCTATGAATATACCTTTGATGATACCTATTTCCTCAGAGCTTTCTCTACTTCCTGTTCGACCGGTCGGTGGCCGAGTTGACATCGCGTTTGGGTCCCACCCAGGCGTAGTGTGTTCAATTCCTCGGCTGGCTAAGTCCTCCATCACAACACAAGCAACATTTTCAGCTTTCTGTGGTGGTAGTAGGAGATTTTCAAATATTGTCAGGTTATTCGTATACCCGGGAACCTTTTTTTTTTTTAAATAAATAAAATAAAATTCCTTTCCCTAAAAAGACCGTTTACACAGCATCGCCAAAGATGGCATAGGCCCTATGGATTTTTTTCCTCAGGGCCTCCTGTGTGGAGCTAATGTAAAAAAGAGTAACTAAACGAAAAAAAGTTTCACCTACTGCGGAAATGGCTATATTTTGTATATATAATTTGTCCAATTCAATAACAATAGTGTCGAGATGCTGACATTTAACAATGTGTCCTTCAATTAAGAGCGGTTTAATTAATAAATATAAAAGGCTCGATACTGAGTGATAACATTTATCTAATTACTAAATTTACCCTATCGAAAATAAAAGTAAGCTACTTGTGAATTGTGACGTCAAACAAAAACTATTCTCAAGACCAGAAAAATCAAAACATTGAATATTATTTTAACAATTAAAACTAAATATAATAGTAAAAAAACCCGCTATTTGAGATAGATAATATAATATATTGATAAAAAAATGTTTTGAAAAATGGACTGGAGTTCCTTATTATTCCTCTAATAATTATACTATTTTTTTCATTTAACGGCAATATAATTTAATGTAAAAATGATACAATATTAAGTAAAAAAATATATAAAGTGATGTTGTTTGTTCTCAGTCCTCCTCACTAGGTATTCCTGTTCCGAGGCGGACTGTAGTTTGTTGTATTTGTGTTGGTCATGATTTAATCATCTTCTAATTTGTTGGTTCCCACAATAATATAAAATTAAGATGTGACATTACGATGGTACTTTTTACATACGAGTAGGTACCTACTTACTGGTTCATTATGGTGCTGCCACACGCAAAGCTCACATCAACAGATAATATAAAGCACAATAGCGCTCGCCATACAATCCCATACAGACCCGACACACGTAAAAAGATAACGCGCTATAAGTGTGGTTCTGAACTTCGCTAACCGAATTTATTTTACGTAACCGCTCCCGACGCGATATTTGAAAAGTTATGCGTCCCCCTCTCCGCCGTAAAAAGGAGAGGGGGTCATTTTAATTACGGAGCTACCAACTAAGTTCCGTGTTCCCTTTGACAGCCATGACATAAGCAGCCTAATAATGCATTTCTTATTTATTATGTTAGCTCATATCGTCATGTGTGCTAGTAAATTTAGAAACATAAAAAAAACTTTATTTGGCAAACATACTTAACATATATTTAAAATATAAATATAATCAATATTTGAATTTGAAGTAAACAAATTTTCGCCCTTTCAAAATTAATCATATTTTTAACTCAGTATGTTTATATGGTAATATCATTCGGTTTTTTGATAAAGTTGGACGGCCTGATACCTACATTGAGAAGCTTCTAGTTTGTTCGTATGTTGATTGTTTTCAATTGTTTTCCTGGATAATCTGGTTTGCTCTCGTCAGCTCTCGTGCTCTCTTCTCGTTCCCTGCCCTGGTGTTGGTCCTTGCCGCCTTTGCCTTCGACATTTTTGGAAATCGACGTGAGCTTATTTTACAATAATTTATTATATGTCGCTTTCGTCGATCGGCGTGCGAACTGCGAATTTCCTGATTCGACGGAGAGGTTATGTCATGTTATGTGAAAATGCGCTATTTATGCGCAGATTGTTTAAAATCTAAAAAGTTTATAAATAGCATTTATAATTATATAGTTGGCGGCATCATCATCTGAGGATGAGCTGTCCAACAGATCCAGCAATAGGCGACAAGTATCATCCATTTCGAAAACGTGCTCAAGCTGTCAGTAAGTAAAGTTGTCACTTTGACAGATGAAATTATGTTCCTCGGCCGCTCTCGAATTCAACTGACCCCCTCTCCTACCATAGGAAGAAATATTTGATAGCGTCGTGTGTCGGTAGAAAAGATGATGCGCTGTACATTAACTTTTGATGTGAGCTTTGCGTGTGGCAGCAGCTTTAAGCTGTCAAATATTTCTTCCTATGGTAGGAGAGGGGGTCAGTTGAATTCGAGAGCGGCCGAGGAACATAATTTAATCTGTCAAAGTGACAACTTTACTTTCTGACAGCTTGAGCACGTTTTAGAAATGGATGATACTTGTCGCCTATTGCTGGATCTGTTGGACAGCTCATCCTCAGTTGATGATGCCGCCAACTATATAATTATAAATGCTATTTATAAACTTTTTAGATTTTAAACAATCTGCGCGTAAATAGCGCATTTTCACATAACCTGACATAACCTCTCCGTCGAATCAGGAAATTCGCAGTTCGCACGCCGATCGACGAAAGCCACATATAATAAATTATTGTAAAATAAGCTCAACTTTCGTCCAAGCCGTCCAACTTTATCAAAAAACCGAATGATATTACCATATACTGAGATTAAAATATGATTAATTTTGAAAGGGCGAAAATTTGTTTACTTCAAATTCAAATATTGATTATATTTATATTTTAAATATATGTTAAGTATGTTTGCCAAATAAAGTTTTTTTTATGTTTCTAAATTTACTAGCACACATGACGATATGAGCTAACATAATAAATAAGAAATGCATTATTAGGCTGCTTATGTCATGGCTGTCAAAGGGAACACGGAACTTAGTTGGTAGCTCCGTAATTAAAATGACCCCCTCTCCTTTTTACGGCGGAGAGGGGGACGCATAACTTTTCAAATATCGCGTCGGGAGCGGTTACGTAAAATAAATTCGGTTAGCGAAGTTCAGAACCACACTTATAGCGCGTTATCTTTTTACGTGTGTCGGGTCTGTATGGGATTGTATGGCGAGCGCTATTGTGCTTTATATTATCTGTTGATGTGAGCTTTGCGTGTGGCAGCAGCTTTATGCTCTGCCACGCGCACACTTCGGAGCGGCGCACAGTGGCTGCGCGACGTTGCCCCCTGATCGATATGTTCCAAAATGATTTTTTTTACTGATGATTTCTCAATTAACCACTGACACTAAAAATGTCACTAAAATCACACCCGGAACCTAATTACTCTGTAATGGGTCGCAGAACAGAGAACATTGTACGGGGCGTGTATGTACAGTGTTGTATTTAGGTGTTTTTGAAGCTGTGGGGAATCAAGTTGCATATGTACTTAAAGGTTTTTATAGGTACGTGCTTTGTTAAAATAGGATTAAAAACTTACATTCATTCATTCTTACGCAATGTCATTATAAAGGCATTTTTGATTTTTTTAAATCTTTTTTGTCTAAGAAAGTACAATTTTATTGTTATATTTTGTAATGCTACTAATAGATTTTTTAAAATTCTAATCAAAAAAATATGCTACATATATTATGGAAAGCGAATAACATTTTTTTCGGTAAATGGCAGACGTTTAGCGAAAAATACAATAAAGTAACACATAGCTTATATTGCTAATTCACTAGTTTTATTTTTCTATTTTTTAAAAAAAATTGTGACGATTCCAATAAACTGTTAGATCATTTCAATTAGCGATATGTAACACGAATGATAAATTAACATATTACTGATGCGGTGGTGAACTTTGTTATATATCGATATTATGTATCGATCATTATATTAAAAGTTTAAAAGTAACTCTGTAATGGGTCAAATGATACCACGTGCCTGCCAGTATTCACAAATTTTGATTAAACGGTACTGAATCTATTTATAGAATGATTTTGCCTACTGGGCAATCATCAAAGGATGCATGTACAAGAAGCTAGACACAAAGATTACCAAGCATTCAGACAACACCATACGCGAAAAATCTCCCGTCTTAAAACGAATGAAGACCTGCTTCACAGACTGATGATAACACCTGTAGCTTTTTATATTAATTATAAGGAAGATGGGAAGAAAAGAGTCACCATCACCACTAACCGCGCCCTTGGGGTAATTTTGCACAGAAACGGCGCTATACAAATCATCCAAATATTATTATTATTGCTGTCAAAAGAACTTAGGGACTTATTAAAAACGTCGCAACCTAATATTAAAACATCGCCTTTCAAAAAGGGTTCTTTTTCGTACTCTAATAGGTAATTGGGTGATATTATTTACAATATTTTCGGATTGTGACTAACGTTAACCTATTATGTACATATTAATGTTTTTTAATATTAGTTACCTATATTACTGAATCGTTCTATTTTGTTACTTTATAATATATTATTTTTATGAAATGCCTAAAATTAGTAATGTCTTTTGGTGTTTTCCCGGTTCGATTATTTCTTATGCGTATTTCATTAAATTTTAATTATCGTTTTAGTACGTAACGACTATCAATTTTTTACTTTAACTCCACACAGGAGGCCCTGAGGAAAAAGATATCCCTTAGGGCCTATGTCATCGAAAAGGGATGCTGTCTGGAGGGTGTTTTTGATGAGAGGAAGGAGTGAACATGGGTCTCGAAGAGACCCACGATGTAGGAGGGAGGAAACACAGAGGCCAGCAAGTGACCCGTTCTCATGTGACAAATATCAACCGTGTACAAATGTTGAGCGCGCATTTCCCGTGTTTCCCAATTATGCACCGGTGCCGAAGGGATCAATGACGGTAGTACCTCGGAGCATCTTCCATCGTAATACCGTTAAAACAAGGACAGCATACCTACCTGACGCCTGTTCTCTAAAGATTGTAATCCGCCTGTTTAGATAGGGGAATCTATTAAATGGACCACCCATTTTTGCACAGTCACTCCATGCCTGTACTGATCACTAAGTTACACCAAGCATATCAATGCAAGGCATATTGGGAAGATTGCTTCCGTTGAAGGAGACTAGATTTTCATTTCGACCCCTTTTAGACGTAATCAGACATGATTGGGTCTTTGAAACATATTGGTAAATGCATTCAATTTGCTTATACACTTTATTAGTTTGAAAATACGACTTGTATATTTCTACTTCAAAATATAATTAATAATTAGGTACCCTATTGTGTGTAATTACCCCCGTTATTAAACTGTTTTCCCCACTATCCGGAAAATATGAAATCCCTCATTGATATGTACATCAATTAATAATTTTATGATTATTATTTGGGATTCTCCGCCAATTGTGAATTGCCTGTATCACTAAAAATTCTTTCAATTTTGGTAAGTTAATTTTAATTGCTTAATGATTTGTACAAATAATTTCTTTAAAAATAACAATGTTTAGTTAATATTTTTTAATTACAAATTCATTTAAATATTTTTATTATCTGTATTTGAAGTACTATGATCAATAATATACAATACCTAGCGCACAAGTTATTTTTAAATTTCCGACTTTATGTCCGGGTTAAATCTTCCCCATATGAAAAACTAAACACTTCCACACACTTTTCCACAAATTATCATCTAGTCAATCAACATTATGCAAGTGCATTATAGTATAAGCAAAATAAATACAAAAAAATACAAGAACAACACGCTAACTCACCAGAGATCAAATGGGAAAATAATAACAGATATTTTAATATCGGAGGGTTCGGCTCGGTAGAACTCCTAACAGGGCCTATAAATCCTACTGATCCCTCAATCTAAATATTTAAAAATCTTTCGTTATCCTACATGTCTTTAAAATGACTGATTTTTGCATTTTTACATATAAATTCTTTGATAGATCTAATACGCCTAAATTTTTAATGAGAGAGCTAGGTATTATGCCAGTAGCCGAAATAACAAATGGTAATATTTTTTTAGTCTGAGAATGCCAAATTTATTTCATCTCATTTTCTAAATCTGTGTATTTTCTTTTTTCTTCATTAACAGATTTTTGAATATTACAGGAATTTGGAATAGCGATATCAATGATATAAGTTTTTTTTTATTTGTCATGTAAAACTATATCGGGTCTATTATGACTAATCGTTCGGTCTGTTAGTATAGTTTTATCATAATATATTTTATAAAATTCGTTTTATAAAAATGAATTTGGTTCGTATTCATAATATGGTATTATATTACGGCAGTCAATCAAGTTATGTTTAATTACCAAACTTTGGTGAATTATTTTAAAACTTGATTTTGCCTAAATGTATACTCGGACGGTGCTAATATAGAACATCCCGATATAATATGCTCTATAGTTTCCGGAAAAGCCAAACATTTTCTATATTATATTAAGATTTAATAAATCATCAATTTAATTCGTATCTTTGATTATATGCTTGCTATAATTTTTAGTATTAATGACTCTATCCTGAATGGCAACCATAAATCCTTCTATTTCTGGGCTTCGAAAATTTGTCAACATACGCTTTATGATTATTATTTGGGATTCTCCGCCAATGTTGAATTGCCTGTATCACTAAAAACTCTACCAATTATTGTAAGTTAATTTTAATTGCTTAATGATTTTTCCAAATAATTTCTTTAAAAATAACATTGTGTTTAATTAATTTTTTTAATTACAAATTCATTTAAATATTTTTATTATCTGTATTTGAAATACTGTGATCAATAATATACAATACCTAGCTCACAAGTTATAATATTTTGATTACTATTTCAATGCATTGATAACATTTCAATTAACAAAACGGTATCCTATTGTAAATTGACGAGGTTCGGGGAAATTAATCTCCATGTCTCGTGAACTGAGGGTGTAAAGTACCTGTGGGATGGTTTTTTTCTACCCGATGAGTGGGCTGCCTATAGCAATTTATAGGGCTGAAATACTATCTTTTTTTGTATTTTTTTTACTGTAGATATTTTATTTATTTGTATTTTTTTGTAAATTTATTTTTTTATGATTGTTATATGTATATATATTTTAAATTAAGGTGTTTGTAAGTTTATCCTATATTTTTTGTATATTTGGTGGCAATTTATTTTTTTTATTTGAGTCCACTCATCAAGGGAGGAAGGTAATGGAGACTGGGAATGGATAGGTGGGTTTGTCATCGGGGCTTGAACGCCCGAGACATGCTATGCTCGGATTTGTGTGCATAGGAAGTTTCGCATAGAATGATTTGGCTAATTCTACCACGTGGGTTTTATGGGGGGATTTTCGTGCCTGAATTAATTATATTATTACGGACAAACCAAAGGCTTTTGGTGTATCTTCTAAGTGTGGCATTCTGGAATGAAGCAAGACGATTTGTGTTTCCTGTGCCCCAAATGGGTGAGGCGTAAGACATGATGGGGCGTATTTGTGTTTTGTAGATGAGTAGTTTGTTTTGTATGGAAGTTTTTGCGTTTGAGTGAAGCAACGGGTGAAGGACGTTGGATGTTTTTTTAGCGTTTGTGAGAGTGATATTTATGTGTTTTGTCCATGTGAGTCGTCTGTCAAGTGTAACTCCAAGATATTTGGCCGATTTTTGCCATGGTATAGTTTGGCCGTACATCGTTATTTCCTCTCGCGGGGCCTGGCCGCCCTTTCTACGAGAGAAAAAGACGGCCACGTTCTTTGAGGGATTCACGTCTATACGCCATTTAGGCTGGCCGCATACATACGTTTTTCGTATTCGATTTCCGAATTCGTTTTCCGTATTCGGACATCCGAATGCACGGAATCAGTAGAAAATACATTAACTGCCGCACACGTTCGTTTTAGTTCCGAACGGAACAAATTCCTTACGCACGTTCCGAATGCCAGCCGGCGCGTTCGGAGAAAACCACAGACATAGGAATTAATAGACGAGAAGATAAAGGCGAGGGGTAAAATCAACTGTTGAAGAACGAAGGGAGTGAAGATGACTGTGATTCGTCAATAAATCAATCTGACAGTAAATAGGCATCTCGCATTATAATATCACCATTTACTTCTTAAAAGTAAAATCTGCTTTGAATGAATAGACATTTTTACATGGGAGCGCAAATTACTCGCCACGTTATGAACAAATTTGCGAAGTCCAAATTCGGCAAAGTAAGGCAGCTTCTATATTCAGAGTCGTAGTTAGTTTCAGAGTATTTAGTTAAGACACTTTTATAAATGTTCATAATTTACTTCCCAGCAACCAACCAGCTTTGTGTTTCGCGTCCAGACGTTTCTCGATGTGATAGTAACAACTGATTCATATTATACGATGTGAATATGCTTAAAATAAAATAAAATAATGCTTATATATGGAATGTAATACGACAATTGGGTTTATTCTCTTTTTTCGCATCTATTTTTACCAGTTTTCATAGTACAAGTAAACATTTTGCCGTGTTATTTCGTAAAATGAACCGATGATGCCTCGACCATAGTTCGCACAAGAATGATGACGTCACGTTTTCAAATATCACTTGAGGCCGTACGCGAGCCCAGCCGGCTCAATGGAACCGGTATGGGGAGTGGGGATAATACGCTTTTAATCACTTAGGGCAGGTCTACTAATATTCATATGTCTATGGAGAAAACGAATGGAAAAAACCTAATGACGTCATGTGGAACGCAGCTATTGCATACAGTTTGTTTGTGCCGACGCAAACGTACGGAAATTTCCATTCGTAATTCAGTGTTGCCAACGGATCTTGACCTAATATCGCCGTTTCTCATACATAAGGTAGCGTAAAGTAGCCGAATTTGCTGTTAGGTGGGACATGTTTAAAATTGATGTTTTTACGTGAAAATAAAAAAAAAATCGTGGGGGGGGGGGGGTGGCTAGAGAATTTCAAAAAAATAAAATTTGTCCCCAGAAAATAAAAAAAATTCATGGGGAGGGTGGCTAGAGAATTTCAAGAAAATATAAAATTTGTCCCCAGAAAAATAAATTTCATGGGGGGGGGGGTGGCTAGAGAATTTCGGGACATGTTTAAAATTGATGTTTTTGAAGTAGCTTAATTGGCGACCAGTCGCCTTTTGGATTTTTTCGGCACCGATTCTCGCTCTGAGTAGCCTAAATGGCGACATATCGCCCTTGTTGGCAACACTGGTTCTGACGTTTATACATTCCGAATGAAGAAAAACGAACGTTTGCGCTAGTCTCACGGAATTCCGAATACGGAAAACGAATTCGTAAATCGAATACGGAAAACGTATGTATGCGGCCAGCCTTATCGTACCAATCTTGGAGTAAGTCTATGTTTTTTTGCAGTCGTTACGTAATCATCCTGGGTGAACAGTATCTCACCATAACTGTGGTATCATCTGCGTACAGAGCTTTATGAGAATTTGAATTTTCAGAGAGGGGAATGTCGTGAGTGTAGACATTGAAGAGGATTGGAGAAAGCAGAGACCCTTGCGGGACCCCTGCTGTCATGAAGCGTTTTAATGAAAGGGCGCCACCGTATTTTACTTGAAAAGTACATTGGCGTAGAAATGATTTGAAGACACCGAGTAGTTGGGGATCGATGCCTGTTTTGTGGAGTTCGAGAAGTAGGCCGTTTATCCATATTTTATCGAAAGCTTTGGCTATGTCCAGGAATATGGCGCCAGTTGATCGCTTGGTATTGAAGCCTCCGATGATAATTTCGGAGACTCTGAGGAGTTGGTGGAGGGTGGAGTGATTTGATCTAAAGCCGTGTTGCTCTTCAGGTAATGTTGAAACCTCGTCAATATGCTTGAGGAGCCGTGTCAAAAGGATCTGTTCGTAGATTTTACCAATGTTTGATAGAAGGCTGATTTTCGCAGAAGAGAGGGTCTTTTCCCGGTTTTGGGATAACTATGACGTGCGCGTGTTTCCAGTTTTTCGGGAAATAGCGTAGTCTGAGAGCGGGTTGATGAGATTTACTATCGCTAGTATTCCTTTTTGGGGGAGGGCTTTAAGAGCGAAATTTGTGACGCCGCACAGTGGGCTGAAAATCGCCTTTCATAGACATAGAGACTTGAATTTTCAAGGGTATTTTTTTTGCTAGAAATGGATTCTGCTGATCATTACTATGCTATAAAATGTCGTACGAAGAAATTGTGTGTACAAATGAAGGAGTTATAATTTGTTTAAGAAAAATTTGTATGGCGCTGACATTAAAAATGAGGCTATCTCTGGAATCATAAGGTTGGCCGTTCTATCTTTAGACACCGATAATACTACTATTTATTTGTATTTTTTTGACATACTTCATATTGTGGCGCAAGGTGCGATTATTTTTTTAAAAATCCCCAAAGTTGAAAAAAACCCTTTTTAATGTTGATGATTCATTTTAATGCTTAAATGCTTTTAGGCTTGCAGTGTAAATAAAATATTGTAAACTAGACAAAGCATACTCACATGTAAAGCATTTAAGCATTAAAATGAATCCTCAACATAAAAAAGTTTTTTTTTCAACTTTGAGGATTTAAAAAAAAAAATCACAAGTTTCGCCACAATACAAAGTATGTCAAAAAAATACAAATAAATAGTAGTATATTTGTATGTAAGGATATAATGGTCAACCTTATGATTCCAGAGATGGCCTCATTTTTAATGTCAGTTCCATACAAATTTTTCTTTAAAAAATGATGACTCCTTCATTTGTACACGCAATTCCTTCATACAAAATTTTATAGCATATTAATGATCAGCAGAATCCATTTCTAGCCAAAAAAAATACACTTGAAAATTCAAGTCTCTATGTCTATGAAAGGCGATTTTCAGCCCACTGTGCAGTGTTTTGGCTTGCAGTGTAAATAAAATATTGTAAACTAGACAAAGCATACTCATATGTAAAGCATTTAAGCATTAAAATGATTCATCAACAAAAAAAAGATTTTTTTTCAACTTTAGGATTTAAAAAAAAAAAATCGCACCTTGCGCCACAATATGAAGTATGTCAAAAAAATACAAATAAATAGTAGTATTATCGGTGTCTAAAGATAGAACGGCCAACCTTATGATTCCAGAGATAGCCTCATTTTTAATGTCAGCGCCATACAAATTTTTCTTAAACAAATTATAACTCCTTCATTTGTACACGCAATTTCTTCGTACGACATTTTATAGCATAGTAATGATCAGCAGAATCCATTTCTAGCAAAAAAAATACCCTTGAAAATTCAAGTCTCTATGTCTATGAAAGGCGATTTTCAGCCCACTGTGCAGTGTTTTGGCTTGCAGTGTAAATAAAATATTGTAAACTAGACAAAGCATACTCATATGTAAAGCATTTAAGCATTAAAATGATTCATCAACAAAAAAAAGATTTTTTTTCAACTTTAGGATTTTAAAAAAAAAAATCGCACCTTGCGCCACAATATGAAGTATGTCAAAAAATACAAATAAATAGTAGTATTATCTGTGTGTAAAGATAGAACGGCCAACCTTATGATTCCAGAGATAGCCTCATTTTTAATGTCAGCGCCATACAAATTTTTCTTAAAAAAATTATAACTCCTTCATTTGTACACGCAATTGCTTCGTACGACATTTTATAGCATAGTAATTAATGATCAGCAGAATCCATTTCTGGCCAAAAAAAAATACCCTTGAAAATTCAAGTCTCTATGTCTATGAAAGGCGATTTTCAGCCCACTGTGCGCCGTCGGGACCGGGAGCTTTTTTATTTTTCCGGCTTTTAATAGCGCGGATGACCTCGGCCGGGGTAGTGAAATGTATATGTTTGTATTGGGGAGATTATTTAAAACATTATTGATTTTGCGGTTGACATTTGCAACGTGATCTAGATCGGCGTGTTTGAAGCTGGGGCTGAATTGATTTTCAAGACTGTCAGCGAACGCCTCCGCTTTGTCTTGATCGTCGAAGACGAGACCGTTTTCGGCGTGAATGGGGTGGTTAGGGGTGGGGGTAGCTTTCAGAGTTTTGGATAATTTCCACAGAGAGCCGTCCCGTGGATTTATCTCTTGAATTTTATACGGTAGCCTTTCATTTTAACACTGTGCGGCGTTACCACGCGGCGCTCCAGGCGCCCGCGCCGCCCAGAAAAGTCTCACTGTAAACCGTTTACTTATTTTCGGAATTTACCGCGGCGCGCGGTACCGCCTCTCCGAAGTGTAGAGCCTAATGGCAAAAATATTAACCAAAAATAATTCCAGTGCTTTCATGAAACAAGATGATGGGACTTTATTTCAGTATTTTTGAGCATAATACAGTGAAATACACGGCACAGAAATCTGAAAAACTATGCATTTTCACGATCGCGTTTAGACTTTAAATTTCGTACAAAATATATGCTTACTTTCATAGGCCCAAAGGGTCATGTTCCTGAGGTTGATGTACACTTTCTGAATGTCCCTCTCACAGGATGATTTGGGAACACCCTGTGGTTCGGGGAGTTCCCACGATGTGTCCAAAATATTCCCATACTTGTCTCCGACACAGACTGTTACCAATATCAGCAACAATAAAATAGTTTTATTCGCCATTGTAATAAGAAAAAAAACTTCTATTTATTTTGTAAAATATTTTTGATTTGAAATGGCTATAGTTAAAATTTAAATCTGATAATAACTTTACTGAATAATATAATGACGATGTGGTGCCACAGAACAAATGAATGGAATTCTGTGACACTTCTCTTGTTTTATTGTATTTTTGTCGTGAAAAAAAGCAGGTTTTATGTCGTTTTTATGTTGCGGCGAACCACAATAGATTTTGAATATACAGTAAAATATTGTACGAAAAGGTGGGTTTATGTCATTTTTTATATGCAAATAGGGATTAGCTAGGATTTAATGGGATTTCGTATTCAGAACTAAAAGGTAAAGTTTCCATTAAAAAAGTATTAAATTGCCATCTTTGCCACTATAAAATTCCATGTGCCGTCTAGGAACACAAGACAAAATGTAACATTCTTCTGCAATACATACAAAACCAACTATCAGACACACTCACTAACCATTAGGATGCATGATCTGGGCATATCATAGTTTGGGGAACTATCGATATATTTATCGACTCCATTTATGAAATTAAGCGTAATCTATACCAGCACTTTGTTAAATCCTACAAATTAAAGTAGCGTTGGTAATGCAGTTTTAGTTATTTGTCTTATATATAGTATTGTTCTAGTTTCTATATTATTTTATGCTACTGTTTCATGTTTTACTAATTTTCTTTCATATTCAGTTTATCAGTTTACTGTTATATCATGCTTTAATTTTTTAATAATTTTTGATAGCTCACTAGCTTTATTCTGTTCTTAACCCTTCAGTATTTTCATCACATTGCAAAGTTTTCTGTGTATTTCAAATGCTTATTTTTTTTAATTTCCCGTAAAAAACAAATACTGTTTTAGAAACTAAATGAAAATATCTTTCCGGCGTAGGCATTTAAAATTAAAATTACTATTTCCAAATAATAAAATTTTAATATCAAACGTGAAAAATTTTGTCTAAAAAACTAACCACATTTTTTACTTCATTTTTTACACCAATTATACAAAAATTGAGAGAACTCGATATTTCGAAAACACATTCGTTTTGTTTGGGGAATTTTTAAAAATTTGTACCTTCACTTTTATCTCGTTAATATAATAAAAATAAGAAATAAGTATTAATATATGTATTTTTTAAAGTTAAGCCGATTGTTACGATAGCGGCGCGAAATGTGAATTATTCATTTTGGCTATTTTTAGGAGTTTATTAATGGATTCCAATATAAATTCATAAACTCGTATTGGAAACAATTAATAAACTCATATTGGAATCCATTGGAATCCATCCATGGTATGTGAATTATTCATTTTGGCTATTTTTAGGAGTTTGTTAGGAGTCCAATATAAATATTTGAGAAAACCTGGAAAGAATTATTATTTCTCTTTAAAATGTAAAAAAATATGTATTTCCGCACGATAGAATTTTTTTTATAAAATATGGGCGCCCGGTCGTATATGATCCTAAAAACAAACAAAAATAAAATAAAATTGATACATCACTCCAGCCCCAGCACGAGCTAAATGGCGCGCAGTGGAATAAAGTGCACAGAGATTATATAGGCCCATTAAAATATTATAAGCCCATTCACACGTATACTTCGTAGCGACGGTACCGCGCGCCGCTTCAAGCCACTGCGCAGAAAAAACTCACAAAGGACTGCGCTGTAAAGAGTTACCTTACTTTCAGAATTTACTTTTCTGCATGGCGGCCTGGAGTAGCGCGCGGTGCCATCGCTCCGAAGTAGACGTGCAATAGCCGCTTTCGCTTTTTGAAATCTTGAAACGATGCAATGATACCGTCGCATTTTTCCATGTGAACCATAAATAAACCACCCAGATGTGAACCTATGAGATTTCGTATGACTATCAAGTGGTAACGTTTTGTAAACTGTCTGCTATAAATTAGTACTAAAATTGCTATTTATTCAATTTACCTAAAGAGCACGATTTTGTAAGGTTTCTCATTACGACCGGCTCTGCATTGACATCATTGACATACTTCTTGTAAAGTGAACCATAAATAAAACACTCAAAAGTGAACGATAAATTTTGTAACGCAGATATTATTTTATAGTAAGATTAAGATATTGGACGTCATATCGTTTGATCCATTTTTTCATTGATTAAATAAATTCTGTAATAGTATTGTGAAACAAGTCGGGTAGTAAATAGCAACTACTATTAGTAGAAAGTAGATAAAAAAATCTATTTCCAAAATATATCTATTATGTCCACCCCAACACTAGCCTTGACGTCTTCCATTGCTTTTTTTATTTTACCAATCTTTCGAACTGAGTTCGTTTTAATATTTTAGGTATACATAAAACAATCTTGCGCAAAGTACAAATAAAGGCTATTATTCAATAATATTTTTTGTTGCTTTTGTAGCGATATTTTGACAGTTTCGTTTATCCGTTGTTGCCGTATGATCCACGAAAATCCACCGAACGGAGGTGGTTGTGTAATTAAAACTTAAAAATAAAGATGAACAAAATACTGCAGAGAGTTTTATAGAAATAATTCGAAAATGGCAGAAAAGCGAAACATTTTTAACGATGCCATCGCGGCTCTGGAGCATAATACACGCGGAGCGCAGGTGACAATTCCATTAAAAACTAAATTCTTATCAAGATTGTTTTCGAAATTCTTGCATGTTTGTTATGATTACTTCATCTGTAAATCTCCTAAAATAACTTCATAATTATTTGTAAACATGAAATAATGAAATCGCGTAGTAACATCTTGAAATTAAATTAGTGTTGATGAAAACAAATAGGGTACAAAACGCATAATACTATAGTTATTTGTGTACATATTGAAACTTGTCCTTATAACCTTGTCATTTTAATTTGTTTTTAGATCGGAATTTACACAATAGCTGGTATTGGCCTGGCAATTGCGATACACAAAGTTCGTCCTGTAAGTACCCAAATAAATAATTATTTAGTTTACCCAATGAAATCTGAATATTGCACCTCTAACTCTGCCCTGTTAATGAATTAATGTTTTCACATGAAGCACACATTGACAAGTCCAAAAGATCACATTATTAAATTGTATCCATATGAAGATGGTAAGCATACAGGCCATAGGCTCTTGTGCTAGCCTGCCAATCCCTGTAATAGAGGTTCCCGGGGTTGTTACCCGGTGTTTGGTCATGTCTCCAGTTCCACATCATAGCTTTCTTCCTGTTTTCCTTCCCATCATCACTGGACATCGGCACCATAGATGAATCAGTATTTCTCCATCTTTTTTACATTCCTCCAACTATTGAAGCTTTCCACTCCCAACTGCGCTAATGTTTTACTATTCTGCTTCTTTATTGATACGAATAAGTTATTGAAATAATACTTCGTTTTTTATTACTAAAAAAAACAACTATATATTTACTTCACAGGAGAAAAGCATGCATTTAAATTCATATTTGGTAATACTATTATATATATTTGGCAAAACTTAAAGTGTAATTTATATTTAGAATTGACACCATGTTGAATAAAGTTAGTACAATGATGTGTACATTTAGCAGCATCGTCTACTGTCATTTTGATACAATTTATCAAAATACAACATGATGTCAATTGACAGGTCAAATTATGCTTATATTAATTTTGACAAAATTACAACTTGAATGCGTTATGTTATATAGCCTCTCCTCCAACTTTAATACATATTTCTTATTGTAATTAAGTTAAAACTAGGTTTTATTTCAATAATCTACGCACATTAGGAATGGGGTGAATACTAAAATTTTACTGAATCCAGATGTAAAACCTTTTTTTCTAAGCTCCAAGTTCCGGATAAAACAAGGTAATATATAATAAACAAATTTTTGTAGCCTCCATTTTTCACTTAATCCATATTATCTTAATTATCTACTGTTATCTAATATGTAAGAACCGTATGTGAGACATAAAAAACAGGCAATTTATCTCCTTGACATTTCCAATTGGAACTGCTTCAAAAATATTTTTGGAAGTGTGTCAGCTACCCATCTGGTTCAATCAAGTTATTCAGTTAGCCTAACTTTTGATTGTATCTTAAATGGACGGGTTACTGACGGAAAATATATCTGGCTTTTGTGAATAGATATTTTTTTAATAAACAGTTTTTAACGTTTGATTTTTTAATTAGCTTGGAGTTTATAAGCTGTCAGTAAACCTGTTACTAAGATCAGCAATTAAAAAATATTAGGAATTCGGAGCAAATTAATCCACCTTTTCAATTTATTTTTCTGCCTTTTTTTTCAGATAAGTAAATTCTCCCGCATAGCCGACATCCCCGAGCACTTCATCAAGACGAAGGAGGTCCTGCGGGGGCGCGTGGTCGGCTGCCAACCCTCGGCCGAGGGTCCCCGACTGCTAGTGGACCACAGCCCCTTGATCAAGGTGCCCTTCTGGCATGCCGGCAAGCCACCGCTACCCGTCCAGGTAAACGATACATAACCCCCATATTGATTAGATTTTGTCCCTACACTCGTTAAGAACAATTGTTTCAAAACTGTTTTAAATTAGGAACTTCTTTGATTGTGAACTTAATGTTTTACCGACCTATCACATTTCTAGTTTTCTCACATTTATCCACTTTCGCCTACCCGAAGCCGGAACGCTCATCTGCAGCTCTGTAGGCTTTCCAACAGTCATCTGCAGCTCTGTAGGTATTCCAACAGTCATCTGCAGCTCGTGCCACATGCCCAGCTTAACCCCCGGTCTTTTTGGGAGATAGTTCTCCCAGCATGACCCAAACTCATAAATATACTCGTTATATCTGGGGGAAGGTGTTGTGGAGTTTTGTTGCAAAATAAATTAAATTTCTTTGTCCGAATGTAGTTTTATAACTTCGAATGTTTATTATGTCATTTTGATTCAATCTAATGTGATGGATACGCGGTCTAGTAGAGGATTCTGTTTTTTTTTTTTTTAAATAATAGTATATTTTTGGCATGCTATCTCTTTTTGTATCACGGTGAGATATATGAATTAAAGTGGTCTGAGTGGTATGAGTTAAAGTTGGCCGCCATTCCCTGTCGAGTACTGGTCTGGGCTAGCCGCTCGTGTGCGTGATTCGCCTATATATCTTCTGATTTTAGTGTCTTGTGAATATGTTACGTTAACTCAATAAACATAAATTGCGTTAAATATAACCATCTTTATTTTATTCAACATGAAACCCAATAATATGCTTGGTCGATAAGGTAAGCGTCTAACACTGCATACATACTATATAATAGTCTTAGAAAGAGAGAACACCACGCTTTCAGTTCATACATAAGTTTACCATGAACGCTCTGAAAATATTTGTCATGGTTTACAAATTTTATAATACAGTGAAACCTCTATCTATTGGTTTTAAAGGGACCTATCGAAATAAACGATGAATGCGGGAAAACAATGAATGCGGGATTAAGAGGACAAAACACAAGGAGATACGATCCAGTAAAGATACCGTCCTCCCAATCTGCATAACCGTTGGTAGATTAAAATTATAAGAAGAAAATAAGTTTTAGATGTAAATAAATTTATTTATTTTAAAAAAATACAAAGCTAAACAGAACCAAGTTTATTGCATTGTAAATACATAATCTTTCATGGACATTTGTTTTTTTACTGTTTTATTTCCGCAAGTCAACAGTATATTTTCAGCTTTGCAAATGATATTCTTTTCGGCATCAGTTATTGAGTGTGCGTAGTAGAAAGTTTTCAATCTTTCAAAGAGGGTGCATGCTTCTAAAAATGAAGGTACAGGCAGCGGCTCCTCTTCATCAATATCAACCTCTTTTGTTGTCTCCGTCAATCTTGCGTCACACAAGCTTTCGATAGTTTTTATCCCACAAGTTGGGATATTGTCGTCGAAAGTAACAAAATTGTTAAAATTTGTCAAATTTGGTACCAAGAGATAAGAATTTTCTCCAGTTCGCTAAACTTTGATTCTTTACTGGTTTTTCTAGTTTTCGAAGATTTTCCGCACTTTTGAATTTGCTCCTGAATTTCGTTTTTTTTCAAGAAAATAGAATTTATCGTGGATGCCGCGATTCCTAAACGCTTGGCTATATCGATGCGTTTTTCAGCGGGGTTTTTTTCCACCTCTTCGATAATTTTCAATATTTCTTGAAGAGTACGTACTTTTTTCATCAAACGGCTCATTTCGAAAATAGTTTAAAATCTCAAAAAGGATAACTGCAAACACTCCACTAAGTTCGGGTATCTAGCGACAACTGACGACAACTAGCGACTGATGGCGGCGACAAACTGTTATTCTTTCTCTTTCTCTCTCAAAAGTTTCGCGCATCGTAACGAGTGCCGTCTGGCGCCGTTTAAACACAGACAAAAAATATCAAATACGCGACGTAATTCCTACGATGAATGCGGGAAAATGGTGGACATAGAAACGATCAATGCGATCTATTTTTGTATGAAATGAATTCGGACTAGAAGAAATAAATGATACATCCGGGAAAACGATTATTCGAGGAACGATAGATAGAGGTTTCACTGTATATGATAATAACTCTAATAATACCTTTGTCTAATTATATGTATATGTTTTTTTGGTTTCATGTAAAGTGGTAATATTAGAGTTTAAATGATAAAAACCACTGTAAGCAACTTTATCTATATTTTTTGTAAAAAGCATTAATTTTGTGGCTATTAATCTATTAATAATTAATCTTGACAATAAAAAAACTCATAAATTTGTTTTAGACCACATTAATTTAATTCCTTTTTAGTTACTAATTTTAAATTAAAGTGGTCAACAACAAATTTATGTGTTTTTGATTGTAAACTTTATCTATGTTTGCGTGTCGGTTTGTAATACTAAAATCTGAAATAGTCTCATCTGCTTTCAAAAACAGTATTTTATTTTGAAATACTTTTAAAAACTGATCATCTGCACACTCTGAAGTCAATCCAACCGTAGGTCATACCACATGCCCAGCTTAAGGTTTAGGTTCAGACATTGTCATAATAATGTCAGCAACCTTTCATTTGCTCCTAATCCACCCATTAATCTTTGTATCTTTCAAGAAGATGCCTACCTTGAGTCTATCTATGGTGCTTTGTTTGGTGGTTATGGAACAATAGGAAGATTTATGTTGTATCTCAGGGATTCTCTCACAAACTCTTTGAATTAAACTCCAGGGTCAACGTTTGGACTTTATTGTGATACAGTAAAACTCGCTTAAGAAGTTCCCACTTAAGAAGTTTTCACGCTTAAGAAGTTTTGATTTTTGGTCCCTTGAAAATTCCATACAAAAAACACGATTTTTTCCCACATAAGAAGTTTTAGAGTTAAAACTGCTTCCCGCTTAAGAGGTTTTAGAAATCCGGCGGTAAAATCAACACAAACGAAATATTGTGTCGCAAAATATCTAAAATGAACCTTTTTCCAAGTCATAAATTGAAAGACGTTGACTGAAACCCATACCTAGTACCTGAGACCATAAAACCCTTTGTCGGCCGCTGGGCCGTAATCCGTAATCTGCCGTAACCAATAAATAAACCAAATACCCCGTCTCCTAATCCCCTAACTAGGTAAAATAGCAATGGAACGAATAAACAATGCGGAATTATGTAACAAATATGCAAGCGTCTTTGGCCGAAATAACATGAAAGATTATATTAAACTCAACCTTAATGACAACGTGGGCTAGATCTACATTTGCATACATTTGATGCCTCCTTCAATAATCTTCCCTTTGATAATGAACATAGAGATGTTTCGTAATATTATTGTATAAAATTTTTATTCCATCGAATTTGTAAAACACGAAAAACTTTTGATAATCTATCGGATCACGGTTAATACGGAATATTTCACCTTTAAATACATAACAACATGATTATATGGCGGGGGAGATGGTAAAATATGCATTATAATTACGTTTTTTTCATTCAAACATCAAAAATTGCCGTGCATCATGTTTCATCTGACATTTGTCGTAAATTAAGTTTGAAGGTTAGGAAATACATATGCATAAATTTAAAATGTAGATTGAAACGCATGATAACTAGAAGATGTATATATATATTTGTTTTTTGACCGCTTGGATCATATGAGCTTGTTTTCACGACAATTTAACGTAGGTAGACATAGGAATGACGTATGCCCCGGACTCGAGTTATTAAATGGCTAAAATTAAATCCCACTTAGGAAGTTTTCCCACTTAAGAAGTTTTTTTTCCCCGGTCCCTTGGAAAACTTCTTAAGAGAGTTTCACTGTACATACAATGAGCTCTAATGGCTTATTTAGCAGGCAGTAAGAATTATTCTGGGCCTCGACCTTGAGGTTGCAATAGTATTTATTATAGACTCAATCCCTGCATTATCGACAGCTGTGTACAATCTATGGGTAACCTCTTTAACTACTATCTAGTGTCCTCTATGGGTATCCCCTTACACCGCTCTCTAGAATATCAGTTTATTTGTTGGTTTGTTTATGTTCTAGGTTTGGGGAGTGAAGCTGGTGGGAGGTAACGGAGTAAGCTGGCTGCAATGTGTGGCCGTGGGTCAGAAGGTGGAAATAACCCCCCTGTCTCGGGCATCTGACGCCCTCATCGCTGATGTCACCCTGCAGTTGCCTGTCATACCAATAAAGGTACCCTTTTACTGAGCAGATTCTTTTTTACATGGACTTTTTGTCTGGCTGAAAACTTTAGGTAAAAAAATCTTTGTTATTTGTGTAGTGAAAACATGAAATCTGGACTAACACAGGAAGAATCGGTGCTCTTCCAGTTATTTCACAGAATTTGAACAATTCATCAAATAAAATAACTAAAAAAATTTCTCCATAAATAGCTCATCACTGATTTAAATAGACATTATTTTATAAACTATAAAGCATAAAATCTGTTTATTTGTCTCATCGAAATTCTCAAAAGGTGAACTCCAGTGGCATAAAATTTTAACAGCTTAGTGCTTCTGAAATTTCTAGATTAACGCAACGCCTTTTCAACTTACAAAATCTTTGAGCTGTGGAACTTTGAAATATTTATTAAATTGAAAAAAAAAAACAAGATACACACCATCATTTTCAATTGTTCAGTAAGGCTGGAAATAGTGCCAAGCGTACGTCGGTCGCTTGCTTTAATATGTAGGTGAATGAATGAAGAGCTGTAGTGTCACGCAATATGCCACGCACCGCCTACGAGGACCATCAGTCCAGCTCATCGACCCTACATCGTTGATTGATCGACGGTACTCGTGGCAATATTTCTTACCTTAGGAAAAACCATCAATACAAGTCTTGAAAACTCGTGCGAAGAAATATAGTAAAACCAATATGTTGTTGCATGAAATATTTTTGGACATATCACCAATATCAATTTGAATGTATTATTTCCAGATTGACACAAAGAAGAAACAAAAAAAGACACTGCAAATTGAAGAGTTACGAGTTGGGGAGCGTCTCGTGGAGCTCGGCCTTGGGGTCGTCTCGACCGAGGTGGCATGCGTCCCAGTCAAGGGGGACTCTAGGTGGTTCCTAGTGCCCTGGATCCTGCAGCGGAGGAGCGACGCCGAGCTGCTACAGCGGGCACAGAGCCGGGCCATGGCACACCGAGCCGGACTCTGGCAGGACTCTCTGCCCCGCTCTCGAGTGACCGCACTTCTCAATTATATCAAGTCGCTAATACCTGCCGGCAGCGGGAAGAAGCTGTCAGTCTTATAACTTCATTAAAAAAGATGTAAGATATTGATGTAATTACCTTTTGGACATGTTAAACAACCAAATGTGTTCCTCTTATCCCTTACCCAGTAGTATTGGCGACTCCAGCCAATCAACGCATTCAACGGATATGTTATTAACAGAACGTGGGCTGTAATAGAGAAATAGAATCAAGCAGCTTTAGTCGATTTAGGTGTCCAAAGGGTTAAATAAGATTTTTTTATATAAATGTACATTTTTTTATACATATTAAGTCCACACAGGAGACCCTGAGGAAAATAATTTCCTTTAGTGTCTACGTCATCTTTGATGAAGTCTTGTGATAGTTCTGGAAAGGAAAAAGTGGAAGTCAATGTGTCCAAGAGTAACAGATGTTTGGATCCATCCCTCCCACTGAGTTGCTAGGCGATGGGTCGGGGGAGTGCGGCTGAAGAGGTCAAAGGGTCTCTCAACTGACCTCTCCCGATTTGGCCGATTGGCGGGCAGGCGCATCTGCCGCCACCTCCTGGACACGTGTTGATCTACGGCAGAGGTGTTGGTTATCCAATGAATGATTTCTGGGGCAGCGGTACCCGCCTCCCAAAATTAGCACATATTATAGTTGAAAAAATTTTCATTCAAATGAACTAGCTAACCCAAAACTCAATCAGGGATATTATTTTGACCATTTTGGTAAAAAATTATAATTTTTAATCACATCCATACAAACTTCTGAAATGTCATTAATGTTTGTGAAATGTAAGCTGTAAGGATGAATGCATCAAACAATAAATTGTTTTAATAATATGATCACAATACATTTTGTGTGTCCCATTCCGTGATCATTGAACCATTGGATTTGTTTTACTAGAAAAACTGTCATGAATGTAAAGAAAACTTTCATTTTATTTTATAATCCACAGGGACATGCTCGATTTATTAGCACAAGAAAGATGTTGTTGTGAAAACCATAACATTTTTGTTGCCATTGTACAAAATTTATTTTAAAGCTGATGTAGGATTATTGCCATTGTCAAATGTCATTTCAGGACATTGAGTTATATAAATAGAGTCTGCGTTAAATATAGTTTCCGCGCGGGGAGTTGAAAGGGGCTGAGGGTTACCTCATGTTATGTTGATGTGGTCCAAATCCTTCCGACTGCTCAACGAATAATGTGGCCGGTGCTGGCCGCCGCTCTTCAGTAACATGTAGTTACCGGCTTCAGACGCTTTGGGTGCACACACAGTTCAGATTAGTTTTTAGCATCAAAAGAGCCAATTTACACAAATATTGATTATGATAAAACCCTATTTACGATGAAGGATTACACCATTGCTTTTTATATCTTTTCCAGAACGACTTGTACAGTATCATAGCGTACATGTCGGCATTTAGCAGTTATCGCCGGAGGCCTGTACACGGCGAGCGCTTGAAACCGACTGAAGCCCGTGATATCTCAAAGATGCCAATTAGCCGTTAGTTGTTGCCCATACTTTGAACGTTCGTACTTGCTCAATCTGTATACCTCAATGTTTCAGAATTACTCATATGGTTACGTAACATTTATAATGAAGATGAATTTGCAGTAGCAACATCTATGCCAATATGCAAGCTTTCAGATGATTTTTCACTAAACAGCCGTGTATAAACTGTGTCATTATTAATATTATTTTTATTTCAACAACAAACTTTTAATGATTGACTATTTTGCACATTTCAACAGCAAAAAGGATATTTAACGCAACCAACAAAGACCCAATTAGGGAAAAAGTACCAAAATGTTTTTTTTTCTAAGGTAAGCCTTTATTGGTCGTGTCAACTATCCTTTCTGCTGTTGATTACTTAATTTTTATATCAACGATATTATTGATGTCATCTTTGATGAATTCTGATCGATTACAAATTCTTGCGATTCTTCTTATCATGATTTCATTTTATATCAATTATTATAATCATAACAGATTTCAAATTAATTAAATGAACAGCAAAAATTTTTTAAATTTAATTATTGTTCTCTAAAGATTAATATTGCTTTTACTATTTTCTATTATACTGATTTAACATTAGCACCTTAGGTGAATGGGTGTTTTTTCATCCTCTTCACATTCCCTACAGCAATTTATTTGTGTTTTCCACTCCCAACAAGCTACACATGTCTCCTGAGGTGGTTGCGTCATCTTAACATTCTGTCTACCAGCTTTCTCAGTGTGTCTTTTCCACTCCCAACAAGCTACACATGTGTCCTGAGGTGGTCGCGTCATCTTAACATTCTGTCTACCAGCTTTCTTAGTGTCTTTTCCACTCCCAACAAGCTACACGTGTGTCCTGAGGTGGTCGCGTCATCTTAACATTCTGTCTACCAGCTTTCTCAGCGTGTCTTTTCCACTCCCAACAAGCTACATGTATCTCCTGAGATGGTCGCGTCATCTTAACATTCTATCTACCAGCTTTCTCAGCGTGTCTTTTCCACTCCCAACAAGCTACATGTGTCTCCTGAGGTGGTCGCGTCATCTTAACATTCTATCTACCAGCTTTCTCAGCGTGTCTTTTCCACTCCCAACAAGCTACACTTGTCTCCTGAGGTGGTCGGTATATAATAATATTAGTATGTATACCAATATTTAAACTTTTGACTTTTATTGATTTCCCTTTTGTTCGTGTCTCAAATATATTTTTTATTGCATTAGGGATTTTATATAAAGCCAATACAGAGAAACATAAAATATTGATACTTTATATAATATTCATTGTTATTAAATCTACAAAATTTCAAATGAAATATTTTCTTCGGTATTTATGACAATAATCTAATTATTAACTATAAATAATCATATCAAAATTCTTAATTATTATTAACAGGGTCTGTTGACATTACAGATTCTGTAGAATGTGTAAATAATAATTATTACTGCAATGTAAGTTTGTCAAAAAATATTGTTGTACCCTAAACACATAACCTCACTTTAGAATGAAAGAAAATGGTGGCGGTGGGAGATGTTTTTGTTGTATGGCCTTAAAATTGTGATAAAATGTGGCAATGCATTTGTGAATTAATTTATAGATTAACCTATCTTCAGTAGAATATAGGAAAGCCTTTTTCACTGTTTTCACAGATTCTATCTATTTACAAAATTGTATTGAATCTTAATTGTTGTTACAATCTGAAAATGATTATAATGAATAAAAACTTTTAGCTGTGCATATTTTATCTCGTTTAGGCAGTAAACGTTATCTTGTTAAGTAACGGTTTCTGACTGATCAGTGGTGAATTGTTTTATTTTTGTTTGGTTAAAAATATCCCCAAGGAAGATATAGCATGATCAAATACTCAATTAAATAATAATCAAATGAGTCAGAATAACAGAAGAGTACTTATGAATGTAAGTAAAGCAAGAAGTGTGTGCCAAGTCAGAGTTGTGTGGTGGTCCATCATCTCTGCCTACCCTTCGTGGAATACAGGAAATGTTAAAAAAGGAAACTGTTAAATAAATACTAAGTAACTAGCTGTACCCCGCCACGCGTTGTTGTGGTTCAATCGGTTTGTGCAGATAGAGGAACAATAGCGCGTGTTGCTTTTACGTCCAACAGTTAGCCCTGTTTTTTTTTAAAAAAAGCATGTTTGTCCAACAGATTCCTCTGTTTTCAAAAAAGCATGTTTTTAACTGTCACAGATGACATCTATATAATATAGGTATATAAAAAAAACATGCATATTCAAATGCAACTGTCAAAATTTCAAAGCAATCTGTGAAGAAATTGCGGAGATTTAAGATTTTGAACAAACAAATATTGACATTTTTATTTATATAGACTAAGGACGGGTTGTTTCGGAGGATTTGAACAATTCATAAAATTTCAATGTTGATTTCCGGGTTCTGTGAAAGTCCTATTCAAGTTCTGTTATTATATCAGCATAGAGTAGTTGCTTGACAGAACTGAAATAAAAACAGAACTTGAAAAAATCTTTCACAGAAGCTGAAAATTAACTTTGAAATTTGAAGAATTGTTCAAATTCTCCGAAACAACCCGTCCTAAGCCAATGATACTCAACCTTTTTCTTCTGCGGGCCACATTCATATTGACTTAATAAACTTTATTTGAAAGACGCTCATTATTAAGCGTTTCATGTTCAAACCTTACTCATGGGTACCATCTAGTGGATTTGATTCATATGTTTGTAAAGCTACGCGGGCCGCAACACTATACTGGTCAGTGTTGCCAACGGATCTTGGCCTAATGTCGCCGTTCTTCAATTTCAGTTGCAGTAATTCTAATAAATTCTGCCCACATATTCCCCACAAATATTCTATGTGAGCTTGATTTCCCCTTTTATTATTCGAAATCCATGGGGTTGTTACAGAACTTCTCTGAAAAAAATTCCGCACAGCCAAAAACATCATATGTGATTCCCCAATTTTTCTGAATCCATGGGGGGGGGTAGTTACGGAATTCCATTTCGATTTTAGATTTTTTCGTTGGTAACACTAATACTGGTGACAAAAAATATCATGAAACCCACCACCCCCGTTTTTTTGGCAACCCTGTGAATGTGACACATTTAACTTTGAAGCTGTCAAAAATGTATGTGTTGCTACGAGCAAAATTATTTGCGCGCATATTTGTCTGTCATATCTTTGTTTTTTGGAGATAGATCTAGCGTGTGCAATAGCAACACTCTTATACCAGATCTGATGTTGACACGACAACGACTATCCTCTTCGGTTTCAATGTCTGTACGTCAAAATCTCAAATTAACGTGATATAGAATGCCAGATTTTGTAAACCATGTTCCTGATATTAAATTATTGAGGGCCGCATGCGGCCCGCAGGCCGCAGGTTGAGTATGACTGGACTAAGCCATCAAATTAAATATATTTTCTTAACCCAAAATCTGTGTCTTTATTCGGGGAAAAACCATAACAAGGTTTATTACCATTTCATAGTTCTTGCTGAACTTAATCTGTACTGAAACTGACCACGATGAGTGTGTATAATTATAATACTTGAAATGATAATTTTGATAGTCAAGATTGTAAGACGTTACAATAATTACATTTAATATTATCTTATAATTGATTATGATGTAATAATAACAATTCAATAATAGATCATCAATTAAAAGATTGTGGAGCAAGATGGAGTGTGATGTAGTATGCCAGTTTTATCACAAGGGTGAAGCAATGCTTACTTCATGGAAATTGCTTCAAAATCATTTTCCTTCTATTTACTACGTACAGTTAAACTCTCGCTTCAGAAGTTTTTTTTTTCGGTCCCTTGAAAATTTCATACAAAAAACTCGATTTTATCCCAGATTTAGAAGTTTTGCAGCTAAAACTGCTTCCCAGGATTATTTTAAAGTTCGACGGTGAATTTTGTCCGGTCCCTTGGAAAACTTCTTAAGAGAGTTTCACTGTATTGCAGTGGCAGTTCTTCCTAGGGGCCATGACATGGGGTCGATCCCACCATATATTCTCGAAATCTACTATAAGAGAAAAATAGTTCAAGCTTTGTCTTCATTAAAATGAATGAATTCTTTAAACATAAAAGCAATTAACATTTTGCAGAAATATACATACCTAATATGAAAAACTTACTTTTGAGTTTGAAATTGGAATAGTTCCTACGTAACAACCAACGTCCGCTCGGTGAAATTCCTTGTGGTGTACTAAAAACTAAAAACACTACTTGAGCTCAAGGTGCTGAATCTGCTGAGTATTGACCATGCGCACAGCGCAGACAGGGGAAGTCGCCAAGCTTTTTCGCTTGAAATTCGTATTTGGATTCGTTTCCTAGGAATTCTGCTCTACCGTGTACGACAGGCGTTAAAATCCCCTTGTAAGAATTATTGGAAAGTTTGCTATCTTTGCGCGGGACGCACATTCAAATGAAGTTTAATGATAATCTTGCAAGATATTGTATTATTTTTACTATTCTACATTTATAAATTGTTCTATATCGATAGAGATTTTAATTTATTTTGTATTTAGACTTCTGATTGACCGCTGACAAGTCATGCACTTGCTTGACTTGTTCATGAACATTTTTGTTTGAGAAATTTTATATATTCTTTGTGTAGTGATATTTCAGTAAACATAAAAAATGCAGGTCCCCCACCATTGAAGAAGTGCCCGAGCCGCCACTGATGTCTACTAAATGGCATTATGAAAAGAAATCCTCAAATATACTGGTGGCGTAAATATAAATACCAGTGGCGGTTTTCTCTAAAGTGCGTTTGTACAGTGCACTTCAATAAAAAAAATACAAGAAAACAAAACAAACTTGTATTATAATTATTTTCTCATACTTTCAACAACATGCTATTCAAATCCTGTGCTAAAGAATTCACCCAAAGATATTAGAAGAACGAGATGTGCTATGCGCAGTTCGTACTGAGTGGAATTGTTTTGCCGAGTGTCGCCGGTTTTGTTCACCAATACTACTGCACACCTTCGCTTACGCTAAGGCATCGCTAAGGTATCCGCACTAATACATAGAACAGATTTCTGTGCGTACACGTCCCGATACCGTTCAAAATACCCTAATTAGGTAGTACTCCGGCTACGGTCCGGCGGCCAACATAGCATATCTCGTTCTTCTAATATCTTTGAATTCACCCTTCCATATTAGCCCTTAGAAGTCAGCAAGAATATTCAATCAATAAAAAATACGTTTTTGTTAAGGCCAACATGAAGACAATACCATACTTGGAAAGTGACATTTTGTGTTTAACAAACCCAGTAGAAGTAATATCCAAAGGCAAAATTAATGTATAAGATCGACACTACTGTTGCAGTGGTTCGTGACGTGCGTGGGCAACACTTCAATTGCAGGGCTCCGGCTCGTAAGGGTTAATACTGCCCGACAGCGAGACAGAAATGAATTCCATACATACTTGTCAAAATCAGCACCAATGGGACAGTTCAAAAAATACTCTTGGTCCTTGAACCGAACCGAAGCATTGAAAAGGTGCTTTTAATAATAAGGTGTTTTATTAAACATCCTGATGTGAAAGCTAGTGATTTCTGCCACAGAAAAATTTGGAATCATTTTTTTTTATTATCTATATATACTATCTATATACATATATTATTACATTCTATCTTCACATTCAATCTAACTGATTTTCTGTAAAGTACTTTGGTTATATTGCACTATCAGTACCTATCATTGCACCTACATTTAGGCATAAAATAATAATCTGATGATGTGTTTGCAGAACATTAGCACTGCCTGTAAATTATGATGTTTTGAGAGATGTTAGATAAATACTTATCTTATCGCCTGTTTTCATAGCTTATGTTTTATTGCATTTATTACAGTAGGAAGACCACATATTAGGTTAAAAAATATCATTTTTTTGGAATAACTTAGTGAGTTAATTCTCAAATTGTAATATTTAATTATTTAAGACAATATTAGCGATTCCTAAACGAAAATCTGAAACAGAAAAATCATAAAAAGATACGGTCACATCTAGGACCCAAACCCAGGACATAGGATACAGTTAAATATGACCGAAGGAGATAGGGTCCCATTAGCTCAGTTGGTAGAGCGGTGCCCCGGCAAGGCAAGGGCCCTGGGTTCGAGTCCTAAATGTGATTTTTCTGTTTCAGATTTTCGTTTAGGAATCGCTAATATTGTCTTCAATAATTAAAAAAATATCACATTATTGAGAATGTGTAATATGAAACTACAACAGAATAAAGAGAATTCCTAAATAAGTGTGAGTACAATATTAGCACAAAATATATATTTTTTTTTTATCATTTGTCAAAAAATATCTGGGACTAAATTAAAACTTTAACCTTATAGTAATGTTTGACATGTTTACAAAAACATAACATTTTGTTCAATTGATCATTTTTTTAACACTCGTTCGCTCGGGTTATTTCTTGTAATGCGGTGGTCATGCAGGCCAAGCAAACGCCTTCAAGTTAAAAATATCCATATTATTTTTTTATGTACATATTTTACTAAAAATTTCACTACATTACTACGGAAGGTAGTCATTTTTTGATGTTGGACGATTTATAAGTAAGAAAATAATTAAGTTTAACCCTTAAGTAACCTGGAAAACAAAACTTAAGTGACACATTTTTTAAAAATAGAAATAATAGTTACAGATTATATTTACAAATAATCAGAGATAAATAAAAACAGAAGCATTTTCACTATTGAACTTAAGATGGCAAAATTCCTTCAACAAAAATAAAATCAAAACAGTAATTAAAATCTATAAAAATATGACACCTTCGTTACTGTTTCCGTATAAATAAATGACTTCGTATAAATAAATAAATAACTTTTGTACACAAAAGAACAACTTTGAAAATAAAAATAATGACAATAGGTAAAGTAAGACACATGTAATCTTACATGATCTGAGATCAAATCTTTATGTATTCTTCGTTTTACACTTCCTCTAATAATAGCCAACCCTAGATAGTGTCTATCTTTGAGGTAATATGGTATTTAAAGTACCTACTTCTTCCGGGGTTTTGACTCATCATTTTGAAAATTAAACTGGAAAAATGAAATAAACAAAAATTACATAAGTGACTTGGTAAATCCTCATAAATAGACTCAGTACTTTTGTGAGGGAGCTGTTTATCAGCCTGCACGATCTCAGTCAGAATGTGGGTAGGTACTGGAGCTGTACCCATGGCGTCACTAAAGGATTAATTTTGAGAAATGATAAGGGTTATCAACAGTTCGGGCGTTCAAAGACCCGAGGCGACCGACAGGGGGATAAGTAGTTTATCTGACCTTCTCCGAATTTCTTTATAATTTAATTGCTTCATGGATGGAGTAATATCAATTCTCATTTGAAATGTTTAACACCTAAACTTATCCTACCATGGTATCTATCAATCATGAATAAACCACACTCACCTATCAATCAAAATATTGATTTAATTTATTAGATATCATTGGTATCAATAATACTGGTACAAATTGACAGTTCGTTGTGGAAATGAATGCACAGTAAATTACTTGATTATTTACTCAGTTAGGTACTGACAGAAAATAAATTATAAATTATGGTCACAGCAATAAATGTCATGTGACCATTATTTGTTTCCATTATTTAGTAAGGCCTTGTCTCTTGTCATTCATATTGGAAGCATAGCCCGTTGATCATACACAAAGTGTTAAATATATCCAAAATGGTAAGCTTTACTTAAAAATTTATAAATCTATATCATATAAATGACATTAAAACAACTATTTAATGATATCACAACATAACTAGTTTTGATTGTAGATTATTTTATTGATCAAACAAGTTTTTATACTTAAATGAAATTAAACTTTTATTGCCAAGATATTTTCCACAATTGAAATAGTTTTTTAAAATATTAAATTTGTTGTAATGACGCCGAGTAATCGAACTTTTAAAATTTTTATTTCAGTTTGCTAATTTTGCTTTCCGTGGGCTTATGCCACCAGTGTTGACTCCATTCAATGCTGACTTTTCCCTCAATCTCAGTGTGATCCCTAAATATGTGGATTTCCTCTATAAACAAGGAATTAAAGGCATCCTTGGTAAGTTATTACATACTAATTTTGGTAAAAAAAATTCCATACTCCACTTACTTCTACATACATCCAAATTATTGTAATAATTATAAAGTTTGAATCATTTCTATAGCGTCGTTTTCATGAGAAAATCATCTCAAGGGAGCGTTAATATTTTTTTGCATATTAAGAAATAAGCGGAGTATAGAAATTTAAGCCTATTTTTATTCACCAGCAATACAGTAATGATGATTTATTCGCCAAAAACCTAAATGATAAAAACCGAAATCTCGTATCCTAATAAGATTATTTGTAACCTTACAAGTAATAACAATTTAGCATAGTATGTGGTAAACTTCTATTATACATTATATTGTGAAAAGACTACATTACAAGGACCGGAAGATAGTAAATAAATAACTCCTTGCCATGTAAAAACAACAAATATAACTTTTTGGACATCATTTAAAGCCCTATATATTAAAAACTCACTAATCCAAATTATAAAAGAAAAAGATAAATATCAATTTTTAAATGAAAACAGAACGCGACTTAGACATGTTTTTCTATGCTCAAAACTAAATACGTCTTTTGCACAACATCATTATACTTACCAAGGAAGAACTTTTTTCAATCGTCTACCACAAGGCTGCCCAACCTTTTTAACAGTTGGGCCAAATTGACGATTTTGAATCACTGGCGGGCCACTGAATACCTGACGGTTCCTATTTCCATGGGGGGGAAGGTTGTTAGCGAATTTCTATAACACATAATTCCCCACAAAAAAAATTCAAAATGAGTGCTCCCCACAAAATATTTGAAATCCATAGGGTGGGGGGGGGGTTGTTACGGAACTTCGCTAAGGAAAAAATTCCGCGCACCCAAAAACATCATATGTGATTCCCCACAACAATTTTTCGAATTCCATGAGGGGGGGGGTGGCTACAAGATTTCATTTCGGACGCAAAAAATATTATATCAAAAACTGGTGTACTTTTGTTTAAAAAGTAAGTTCAACAGGTTGGATTTTTTCGTCGCTGATTCTCGTTCTGACCCACGGTGACTGCGCGCAAGCTGCAATGTTTGTTTTACCGCGGGCCCGCGACACTTTTTCAAATTGGAGGGTTTTTTGAAAATGGTTCACGCGGGCCACTTATAATTCGTTCGCGGGCCACATTGTGGCCCGCGGGCCTGGGGTTGGGCAGCCTTGGTCTACCAGAAGAAATCAGAAGCATTAATGATAAAACCCAAATACTGCTCTCTGTCAAGAGACACTTTAAAAATATTCTGAAAAAAAAAACTACTGTCACTTAATTAATCTCACAAATATCCTTAGTTTTCCATAACTTCCTTTCTTTTTTTAAATTTAATATATTATCCTTCACTACTATCAAAAAAATACTACAGCAAACATACATTTATGTACAATGAATTATTTAAGTACTAACAACAACAATTATGTACACTCCCCTTCCATACACAAGCAAATGCTTTCAATGGAAGAGTAGTAAAAAGACCCAAGATGTAAAATGAATTATGTACCATGTAAACATATTATTAAAAATAAAAAAATAATTACAAAAAAAAAAAATAAAAATAACGGTGCAATGTATTTGTTCGATTGTACGAAAGAGGAAACATTACAGAATTAAAGATTTCAAGTCCCATCCTGACCTCAATCCCAGCAATAACATGTGTCAAGTCCCTATTCTTCACATGCAATGATTCTGCACATTTGAACAGTTTATCATCTTTATTCCAACACAATATTATGTATTCGGCATTAATGAATCGATTTAATATTTAATAGTCAACGGGACAAGCGGTGAGGGAATGTGCATGAGCGTAATTGAACGCAAGCAGGTCACAGAGGCATGGATCAAGGAGGCTCACACTCTGGGGATCCACGTCATGGTGCAGGTTGGAGGAGCACCCATGGCTGATGTCAAAGATCTGGTAAGCTTCACTGAATACTACTTTAGACTACGAAATCAAACCAATGCTGGGTAAAGGCCTCTTTCCTCTAACATCAAAGTTTTCTAATTTGGGCCAGTGCCTTCTACTTCAATCTCTTGGATGTTTTCATCTCTAACGTGATTTATTGCTTTTGGCCATTTCCAATTAATTTTTCCATTCGTTTGGCAATGTCAATATCTTATTGTAAGTTTTAGAAGCAAGTATTAAAAAAGTCACGAATATCAAGTGGTGAAAACATTGTTCTACTTAAAATACAGTTGGATTCCATCCAAAATCAAATTGATAATCTGTAAATATAAGTCACGAAATATGCCAAGTAGAGATAGGCCTAATTAATATCTATAATGATATATCAATGATTTAATCTTAATTAAGTACTTACTTTTTTAATGTGTAAATATTATGTTTTATCAACCATTGAAAAGCAAATGTCATTCCAGAAGGTTATTAAGATTTGATTACAAAATTTTTGCAACAATGCTTATATTTGACATTATATTTGTTTTGTGAGTTTGCTAGCTTCATTCTCAATGGTGACAACAGAGATCTTGGTGACTTTGTCAGCAGTTAAATAAATATTTGTGTAATGAAAAGATAAAGTAATAGAATGTGAAAACAAAAATGTAATAATAGCAAATTATTTTATAATCTATGCATACAATCTTATTATTTATAGCCAAGGGTATTTACGTTGAGAAAAAAACATTTTAACATTGCATGTTTGATTCCTTATTGAAAATTTTCTTTTAATTTTGATAGTTTATTTGATAATAAGAACTTAATAGGAAAAGATTCCATACTAATTATGTTCACTTTAACAGGTTGACATTCGATCACGCATTTGTGCGTGGTGAGGGGAGTGCGCAGGGTGTCGATCACGCAATTATAAGCATGTTAATTCTAGTCGTCTGCATCTCGCCGGGAACCGTTGTGGCAAGCCGTTATGGGTTGGCAATTCAATTCCAATGCCTATCATGCACATATGTGAAATTTTTATTTTCCAAAATATTATCAAAATATTTTAAATCATACACCATAGAAGCGATTTGACAGGAAAAAAAATCAGCTTTTTCCATTCTTTACCCTTGCCCGAGCGGCAGTCAACCTCTCAATAGGTGCATAAACAAGCAGAACCCAAACGGTCCGATCGGGATCGGTTGCAGTGAACGAGTTAACTGGCATCTTCTGAATTCTTCTAGTCCTTCACTTTCTAATCACCGTGTCTGTATTTTTGCCTATGTTACTGTTCTAAATCTGATGAACCTTGCAGAAATAGTTTCAGCTGTTGTAAGGAACATAAACAAAGATGATTCTTAATTTCAGGCCAAGCACGCTGAAGCTTTCGGAGCCGATTCAATCCTAGTTTTACCTGAGCTGTTTTTCAAGCCAGCCAATGTAGCCGACCTCGTATTTTATTTGGAGATCATTGGGAAGAAAGCTCCCAACACACCCCTTCTGTACTACCACAACCCTGGCTTCTCCAGTGTCAACAGTGAGTAACAATACTATTACATATTAATCACTCGAGTGCTGCCACATCTGCCCTAATGCTCTAATACTACCATAATACGGACTTGTGTCTAGTGTGGTAGTCGAAAAGCATGTAAAAAACTGTATACAAATATATTTTACGAATAAAGGAAAGAAAAAAATAAAAATGCTGTCCAAAACATTGGCCAAAGAAGGAGGTAGCGCAAGACGGCATAATCTCCCAAAAAAAAAAATCATTGTAACAATATATCGGTTTATTTTCGAGACCAGAAAGAAAAATGGTTTGTTGTATGGGACACAATAAATAAAAATATAAATGTTTGTTTGTTCAAAATCTTAAATCTCTGAAAGTTCTTTACTGATTGCTTTGAAATTTCGACACAACGTTGCATTTGAATACGCATGACGTGTTTATGTATATATATATATATATTGTATACAGAGATGTGCTTTATTTCAAATAAATCCATTTCAAATGGAAATGCAAAATGGGTATTTTCCATTTTGCATTTTAAATGCTTTTTTAAAAACCATTTTGCATTTTAAATGCTTTTCTCAGTGCATTTTCCATTTTAAATGCTTTTTTGCAACATTCTTCCTACTTTCTCTACTCATCTTTTTTTCATAAGCCCCAAATATCAGTCAGTCCTCAACCTCGCTATGAGAGATAATTTACATTTGTCAAATTGCTCTCTGGTAGGAGCCCTGGCAATTGAGTGATACCATTACAAAAAATACTGATTCAAATACTGAACATGGCCGACGCTGTAATATTTAATGTTAGATAGCAGTTTCTATGTTTTTACGTTGGCAACATTAGTCCCGCGCAAATTTTTTGTGGTTTCATAATCTGTAGTCGTGGTGTTTTTGGATTTACCATCATGTAATATGTTTGTTCTACATTGATGTCCATTATTAAATGACAAAATTGTTTAAAAATTCTATAATTATTTTAATTGTTTGACCTGAGAAACAATTTTGCATTTTCAATGCATTTTGAAAATAGGTATTTTGCATTTTGCATTTGAAATGCTTTTCTAAAAACCATTTTGCATTTTGCATTTTCAAATGGAAAAGTTTTGACCCATTTCCATTTTGCATTTCAAATGGTTTTGGGTACCCATTTTGCACATCTCTGATTGTATAAATGTCACCTGTGACAGGAAAAATTTTTTTTTTTTAAAAACAGCGTCATCTGTTGGATGTAAAATCAACATGCGCTATTGTTTCTCTATCTGAACAGACAGACTTAACCACAGCAACGCATGGCGGAGTACAGCTAGTGCATAAATAAATGGCATAATTCATTAAATAAATACATACCCACATATTAAACACATTATGTATGCATATATGTACTGTTACAATTTCCTTAACATTTTCAGTTAACATGCCAGCGCTGGTGAGAGAAGCATCCAAGACTATTAAAACCTTCCGAGGAATTAAGTACACATCGTGCGATCTGAAGGAGGCTGCTGAAGTACTGAAGGCCTGTGGAGAGAATAACACCGTTTTCTTGGGAGCTGATCAGGTATGGAAACAATGGTTCCCTGATAAAACAGAACATTGAACATAAAAATAAAACTAACTTAACCTATTCTTATATCATGCTCTGTTTTATCAGGTTACCGAAAACAACTATATTAAATTTAGTTCGTTTTTGTTATCTAATTAACTGAGAGTAGCGAAATCCTGTTTCAACTCGAAAGTTTGCATTTCAACTGTCAGTAAATTTGTTTCTACATTCCGTTTCCTTTTTAGAAAATCTGATGAATCCACTGTATTATTCAAGCAAGCCTTAATTTGACTAGGTGGCTAACTTCGACTATATTTCAGTAAAGATTCTTTTTTCAAATGTGAAATCGTCTGGTTTATTTGGAGAAAGTTTTAAAAAAGAATTTTCATTGGGATGGTAACATTTCTTTCTTACTTGAAATATTTAAAAAAAAAGTTACTTAAAACAAGGTTTAAAATAATTAGTAGGTAGGTATTTAAGTACCTACTGTCAAATATTATGATTTCAGAGGAAATTTAGGTTTTGATTTATTATAAGAGAAAATTAGAAACATACTTTTTTGGACTTGAGGATGTGAGAACAGGTTATTTTTTTTTTCACAGTATACCATCTATAGTTATGCCACTGAGAGAGTGTTGTAATCCCTCTTTCTGTTATGAGCATTTTTTATGTGAAAGTGCGAGAGATCACAAGGATCACATGGAGCTATGTGATAACGGTAACGATAATAACGGTAGGCCTATGTCATAATTTTGATGCCATGTTTAGAGTTGGATCGGGGGCACATTGCTTCAACAAGGTACCTCTAAGAGTCCCCATCTATAGCTACTTCAGTGGCCTTGGTGTATTACAACTGCAGTCTTTCTTCGATTGCTTCTTCATTTGTTTTCTCCATTCATATCTGTCAAATATATCATATCAAATTTTGAACGTTAATTTGGTAATTACAAAATGGGTTTTCAGTGATTATTATCATACTATAGATAAACAAAAGATGATAGATAAACTTTACATTAGATGACAAAGCCAAAAATTTCTAGCTCTAAGTGTATTCTTGAAAATTTGGTTATAGAATATGGACATGTAGAGAATCAATCTCAGTCTCACAAAATTAAAATTAAATGTGGCAAGTAACAAACACTCATGCTTCCAGTAAATTCTTAATTCATACGTTTGTGTATGACAAAGATATACATTTAAAGAATATGTGCGTATAAACGAGATAAACGATAGCGGGCAGCATCTTTGTATTTGGGTTGAATACTACATACATCACTGGTGTGACTGAGATGACAAGATACGCTTACTCTCTTCTATAAGACGAACGCGGAATACTGTTCGAGACGACCTAGTGTTATTACTGGTTGTCCTTCTTTTACTTATGTGTTGCTATGTTCGCTATCTCACTTTCTCTAACGACACTGAAAATCTTCAGGAAACAATCGAAATATTTGTATTTTTTATAATAATAAAATAAATTGTGTATTTTTACGAGTGAATCTTATTTACTAGTTTTTGCCGAAGAATGAAAACATTTTCTCATCACACTCGTGGGGAATTTGGCACTTTTTTAATGCAATTTACATAGAGGTAGCACACAACTTTACGCGATGCGTGGCAGTTTAGTACTAAAACTACGTAATTGAAAGCAGCACAATTGACTTACTTTTGGCTTGCCACTTTGAGATTTCTACAGCGCGTCTATATAATTATTGTTACCAGAGGCGGTCCCTGCCTTAGTGCATTTGTGCGATGCACTGCCGCACATTTATGGTGCTGCCACACGCAAAGCTCACATCAACAGATAATATAAAGCACAATAGCGCTCGCCATACAATCCCATACAGACCCGACACACGTAAAAAGATAACGCGCTATAAGTGTGGTTCTGAACTTCGCTAACCGAATTTATTTTACGTAACCGCTCCCGACGCGATATTTGAAAAGTTATGCGTCCCCCTCTCCGCCGTAAAAAGGAGAGGGGGTCATTTTAATTACGGAGCTACCAACTAAGTTCCCTTTGACAGCCATGACATAAGCAGCCTAATAATGCATTTCTTATTTATTATGTTAGCTCATATCGTCATGTGTGCTAGTAAATTTAGAAACATAAAAAAAACTTTATTTGGCAAACATACTTAACATATATTTAAAATATAAATATAATCAATATTTGAATTTGAAGTAAACAAATTTTCGCCCTTTCAAAATTAATCATATTTTTAACTCCGTATGTTTATATGGTAATATCATTCGGTTTTTTGATAAAGTTGGACGGCCTGATACCTACATAGAGAAGCTTCTAGTTTGTTCGTTTGTTGATTGTTTTCAATTGTTTTCCTGGGTAATCTGGTTTGCTCTCGTCAGCTCTCGTGCTCTCTTCTCGTTCCCTGCCCTGGTGTTGGTCCTTGCCGCCTTTGCCTTCGACATTTTTGGAAATCGACGTGAGCTTATTTTACAATAATTTATTATATGTCGCTTTCGTCGATCGGCGTGCGAACTGCGAATTTCCTGATTCGACGGAGAGGTTATGTCAGGTTATGTGAAAATGCGCTATTTACGCGCAGATTGTTTAAAATCTAAAAAGTTTACAAATAGCATTTATAATTATATAGTTGGCGGCATCATCATCTGAGGATGAGCTGTCCAACAGATCCAGCAATAGGCGACAAGTATCATCGATTTCGAAAACGTGCTCAAGCTGTCAGTAAGTAAAGTTGTCACTTTGACAGATGAAATTATGTTCCTCGGCCGCTCTCGAATTCAACTGACCCCCTCTCCTACCATAGGAAGAAATATTTGATAGCGTCGTGTGTCGGTAGAAAAGATGATGCGCTGTACATTAACTTTTGATGTGAGCTTTGCGTGTGGCAGCAGCTTTATGGTAAAATTAGATATATAAGAACAGTATAAAAAAAAATGTATAATAGAACAGTAATAACGAGAGAGCCAAAATGTTGATATTCGAAGATACGTTCCACCCATGAAGGATTCCCTCTACATCGACGGCCTTCGTGGTTGAGGGTTAAGGCTATCGACTAGATATATATATTCTCGATATCTCCCTGGTGTAAGACCACCATTTAGAATTGAAACGTTGCTTGAAATGGCTTTGGCCACGCTCGGTGACCAGATCTCAAAGCCAGGTACTTACCCTCCCCATTACCTTGAGCCTCACAACATACCCAATTGGGGATGCCGTAGTCTCACTGGCTACAGAAGGTTGGGAGCATTTGGGACTCTTGTGCAGTTTCACATTAAAATAAAAAACACTATTTACCTTAGCAACAACGTACTAGACTCCCACGCATGTGTAAAAGTCATATGACGTGTTCTCGGGGTACTCTCTCGAGTGGCTGAAACTATGAAATGAGGAAGACAGACTACTCTCATAACGGCAATTCATTTGTTAGAACAGTGAAGACATATGGATCTCGCATGCACTTGCGGCGCATGCGCAGACGCACACGCATTCTTGATCGTTAACAATACATTACACAAGCCTAATACCAAACGTTTGGAATTATCCTATATTCCATACATAACATAAACAACTTTTTAAATCTAAATACCTACATAACAACATGACCAATATAAATAATACTTGAAAATTGATCAGGACTTTATTAAAAGTTGAAACGGGCTGACAATCAGCTAATAATGGGAACTGTTCAAATGTCAACAATCATTGTTTTGAAGGTCAACAAAAAATTTGATGGGACTTTGAAACACAAGAACTCCTAGAATAAATTTTTAACTTTGGTTTTATTTCCAGTTGCTGGTGGCGGCAGGCGCCCAGGGTTTCGACTCCAGCATCGGCACTACCTTCAACATGCTACCGTCCATCGGGCATGACATCCTGCTCAACGTCCACCGCGACAATGACATGAAGCAGGCTAACGTGCTGCAGGCCGAGCTCAACGAGATCATCGAAATTATCACCAGAAACGGTAATCCTCCTTCAAATTTAACACAAATGTTTTCGCTGTCAGTATGTTTTGACAGTAAAATTGATGGTAAGATTTGAGATTTTCACGGCCAAAAGTATTATAGTGATTTGTTTTTGGGGTATTATGCCACATCTGCCCTGATGATGGACACTGCAATGCTGTCCGAAATGTTGGCTAAAGAAGGAGATAGCGCAACACGGCATAATACCCCAAAAATATATCACTATAAGTAAAATTGATATTTCAAAACTCCTTGGCTTTTTATGGAAATTACGCTACAACTCTGAAATGGTGCAATGTGGTTTCCATCAGAAATTTTGGCATACCTATTCATTTAATAAAAAAAGAATAGTACATACAGTAAAAATAGTATGAAAATAAATGTGTAATTCATGCAGTTGTGAAAGTTTGGTCATTCTTGCAGTATAAATGAAGATACATACCGTGAGATAAGGCAGGTTTTTAGTAAAGCAACTCAAAAATAATAAGGGTCAACCCCCTAGGGAGTGTTCCATCACTTTTATGGGAAGACTGGGATTTTTTATGAATGCATGAATTTGGCCATTTATTAAAGCTTATTTTACCCGTACTATCAGACAAGCCGCTACTTTACCTGTTCTATTATACATATTTCAATCATAAGAAAGGTAGTAGAATTAGAGGGAGACAGCAAGGGGCCGTTTCCTAGAGGAGACAAGGTTTGTAGGTCCCATGATGATCTAGTAGAACTAGAGGGATATAGCAAGAGGCCGTTTCCTAGAGGAGACAAGGGTTGTAGGGCCCATGATGAACTAGTAGAACTAGAGGGAGACAGCAAGAGGCTGTTTCCTAGAGAAGACAAGGGTTGTAGGGCTAGAGGGTTGTAACTGGTAGAACTAGAGGGAGATAGCAAGAGGGTGTTTCCTAGAGGGGACAAGGGTTGTAGGGCCCATGATGAACTAGTAGAACTAGAGGGAGACAGCAAGAGGCTGTTTCCTAGAGAAGACAAGGGTTGTAGGGCTAGAGGGTTGTAACTAGTAGAACTAGAGGGAGACAGCAAGAGGGTGTTTCCTAGAGGGGACAAGGTTTGTAGGGCCCATGAAGATCTAGTTGAACTAGAGGGAGACAGCAAGAGGCCGTTTCCTAAGGCGCGACTTGTGCTAACGTTCACTCCTCTTGAACCACCAACAAAACTGAACAACATTTTACAGCTCATCGTATTCCTACATAATAATTTTAATTATAAAATTGCACACAATCTTTAAACAAAATATTAAAAATAAAAATGAAATCTATCTAAATATATTAATTTGGTTGAGAATAATTTATTGCGGACACAAGCTTTGCTTGCCGCATGCCAGTTATGATGGCTACAATCCGAGGTACGTACCATTCCGGGGGATATAGTTAAACGCCCCGCTTGGGAATGCTCATTTTGTATGAAATGAAGCTCCTAGCATACATCGCTAAACTGTCATATCACACAAAATGTATCGAAAAAATTGTCACTGAACGGGCAGCGTACGGCATGAAGATGACACGAAGAGAATCGAAAGTATCCAAAGATTTCCGAAGAAAGGGCTGCAGCAAAGTAATTATTCTTGACGTATGGTTTGAAAATGATAGTAATTATATTTCTCTTGAGTCAACGGGTCAGCTAGCTTTTCATGCAATATTATCTTGTAATACAGCCCTTAGCTTAGGGAACCTATATGACATTGACATTATTAGTTTTTTTTTTGTTTTACAGTTAAAAAGTAACCTCTTGTTTATGTTTAGTCTACCAATTCCTTAGTTAAATTTAAAAAATTTATTAAGATTTTTGTATTGACAGACAATTGTCTTAATATTTTTTCATCCTTGTCCTTTCTTAAATAATAAGATTTTATATAAGTCCCATTTACTAAAAACTGAATGTCACCCTATCTGTCTTTATTATCTACTTTGCTTCTTCTTTTGAATAATGATTAATGATTAGTTATGGTTCAAATATTGTTACAATATACTGTCAAATTACCCATCTGGTAACACATCTAATACTTATTTTTTCTTTAATTTTGAAATATTTTGTGTTTGTATGTAGAATTACTTTATGTTTGTGATTACTCTTATGTTTGCTTCACTATAATGTAAATTGTTAACTTCGATACAGGCTCAGTGAAAATGATTTTTATGAGAAAAAAAAAGTGTTTTAAGTATAGTGAGATGCAATAAATAAATAAATATGCGTTTTTTGTCACTTATTGCAAACTTCACGTTAGATCAGTAAACACCCACGCTGCGAAGTGAAACGTTTGTTTATTATTGTGTTATTATCAGATCTTATCAGAGATTATTATAATTATATTCTTATATAATTATAATAATCTCTTCATATAATTATAATAATCTTTTAAACTTATTGACGTAATAATAAATGTGGAGTATTTAATAAATGGGTCGAAGAATTGTTCTTCTCTATATATAGGTAAGATACCCACACTTGGGGATAAAGTGCGCTAACGTCGGGGGAGTAACCCTACATGATTTTAGAAGTAAAAAGGATAATTAACTTTTTGGAAACTCCAATGTTTTAAGGTAGAAGTAAAAGTTAAATATTCTTATATGGAAAAATATTTTAGCATGGGAAAATAAACATTGGAATTTCAAAACCATCTTCTACCATCATGTAGAATCACCTCCCAAACTTAGCGCACTTTACCCCCTGACACCCCGTATAGCTTTTTTCTGTCAAATACATCATAATGTCAATAATACAGATACATATTCTTTTACTTTTACAGGGCATTGGGTGTCCACAATGAAAGTGGCCATGGAACTGATAACCGGGATAGCCGTGGGACCACCAAGGCCGCCCCTGAGACCACTAACAGAAGATCAAAAGAAGGAGATGGCCGTCGAACTCAACAGCAAAAAGTTGATCAAATAATTTGCTGAAACCAAACATTTTCCCATTTGTTCGATACTTGAACCATGTAAATATACAGACATTGTTAAATAAAATTATTTTACTGTTACCTTCACTGCACAATATTATTATTTTTTATGAAAATAAATCAAGTTTAATTGTATGTATATCAATAGCACCAATAGCAGTAAGAAATGTGAATAGGATGAAGAAGCAATGATCCATCTATGGCGTCAATGTCTAGCTTTGACAGGAAGACAGCTTATGCTATGTATACATACGCGAGCCCAACTGCCGAGCTGAACCTCAACTTATGGGAAAGGAACAAAGCAACTGCATATGGCGTGAAACACCACTTGCAATTGCTTCGTTTCTTTCCCGCAATTAGTGGCTCGGCTCGCGTTTCAGTCTGCAAATTTATACACATACCATTAGATACCTGTGGAGTGTGGAGCCATTCTACAGAACCAGGAGACATGGCCAAACGAAATCAAATGGCTAGGCAAAGGAACTAGGTGAACTATGGGAGATAGCACAAAGGGAATATGGCTTCAGCGCTTGCGGGAGTCTCCATATCAACACAAAGGGCCTATGTCTTTAGCGCTTGCGGGAGTCTCCATATCAACACAAAGGGCCTATGTCTTTAGCGCTTGCGGGAGTCTCCATATCAACACAAAGGGCCTATGTCTTTAGCGCTTGCGGGAGTCTCCATATCAACACAAAGGGCCTATGTCTTTAGCGCTTGCGGGAGTCTCCATATCAACACAAAGGGCCTATGTCTTTAGCGCTTGCGGGAGTCTCCATATCAACACAAAGGGCCTATGTCTTTAGCGCTTGCGGGAGTCTCCATATCAACACAAAGGGCCTATGTCTTTAGCGCTTGCGGGAGTCTCCATATCAACACAAAGGGCCTATGTCTTTAGCGCTTGCGGGAGTCTCCATATCAACACAAAGGGCCTATGTCTTTAGCGCTTGCGGGAGTCTCCATATCAACACAAAGGGCCTATGTCTTTAGCGCTTGCGGGAGTCTCCATATCAACACAAAGGGCCTATGTCTTTAGCGCTTGCGGGAGTCTCCATATCAACACAAAGGGCCTATGTCTTTAGCGCTTGCGGGAGTCTCCATATCAACACAAAGGGCCTATGTCTTTAGCGCTTGCGGGAGTCTCCATATCAACACAAAGGGCCTATGTCTTTAGCGCTTGCGGGAGTCTCCATATCAACACAAAGGGCCTATGTCTTTAGCGCTTGCGGGAGTCTCCATATCAACACAAAGGGCCTATGTCTTTAGCGCTTGCGGGAGTCTCCATATCAACACAAAGGGCCTATGTCTTTAGCGCTTGCGGGAGTCTCCATATCAACACAAAGGGCCTATGTCTTTAGCGCTTGCGGGAGTCTCCATATCAACACAAAGGGCCTATGTCTTTAGCGCTTGCGGGAGTCTCCATATCAACACAAAGGGCCTATGTCTTTAGCGCTTGCGGGAGTCTCCATATCAACACAAAGGGCCTATGTCTTTAGCGCTTGCGGGAGTCTCCATATCAACACAAAGGGCCTATGTCTTTAGCGCTTGCGGGAGTCTCCATATCAACACAAAGGGCCTATGTCTTTAGCGCTGGCGGGAGTCTCCATGTACACAATAAAAACAATCAACGATTAAAATAATAATCACATAATAAAAGCAAATTTTTCATAAAAAAACATTAAAATTTTATTTAAATTAATTACTTTACATCATGTAAAATTAAAAATATACCTTTAATATATATATATAATATACATGTAAGTGTCATCATAATACCTTTGAAACACACATGCAGTCAGTTACCAGATTTTATGTTATAAAAAGTCATTTTCTAAATTGTGCCATTCAAAGCTATCCTTTATTTAGGAGTTGTTAAAAAATTATGATACATCTGAAAAGCTTTTACATGTATTTATATTATTGGTATGTTTGACACAGTTTGTAATAATATACAAACTGATTGTTAGAAGCGACCAACTCAAATTCTGATTCATCCAAACACATTATTCCTTAGAATGAGTGTGCAATGATAACCAACACCAGAGGACGTACTGCATCGTTCACTTAATAAAACCAAGTCTCAAGGCGGCCGCCATTGTAAGGCGAGAAAGCAAATAAGCTGGACATTAGCAGCCATCTTGGGGTCATACATTGACCAAATTCGACAATGGCTTCCAAAAAATTACATGACAGTAGTCATCTTGGGGTCTGCAGAAAAGTAACCAAACTGGACATTGATTTAAAAATATTATAAAATTTGACGGCGGCCACATCTTAATTTATGTTACATCCTCAAGAGTTCAGTTCCCATAATCCAATGATAGTGATGAAAGGTTGAAGCATATTGTCAAAAGTATTCCGCAATGGACTTATAAGTACAAAACAATGTTTAAATTCTAATTATTACAATTATTCTGATATAAAGTTTTTGAAAATAATAACAAAACATAGAACAAAAATAACGTAACCAGAAAATAGTGCACTCTCAGTGTCTTACACTGTAGTTATAATAGTTTGATTCTTATGAAGCATGCACACAAGACTCTTATTTGCCTGCCAGTATGTTATTTCTTGTCTCATAACTTACAATGATAATATCATGACATGAATTGGGGTTACCTGAAAGTAGACAAGAAAGTATCTTGTGTTAGAGATACATCCATTCATTCATTTGTCAATATTAGAGACCCAAAGCAATAAAACACAAGAATTATAAATTTCTCATTGAATGCAAACATTGTGTAAATTTTGAATATTATTAAAAAAATTTAAGAGTCTCTAAAAATATTAAATACATATTGCACAAGAATACATAGTTAAATAAAATAATATTATAATACGTCAGTGAATTACAAATTTCTTGAATATGTATAATAATAATTGACAATAGGTATGTTATATTATATCAAGGTTTACATTCCTAAATTGCCGCACAGATTAATTACAGTACCATCAAAAATTAACGATACAAGCCAAATATTTTAAATATTCAATAAAACCCCGTAAGAAACTTGCAGCAGTATTATTACAAGGAACTTCAAATAAAATAGTTAGAAGTATACTTATTTTATACCGCCCTTTGCATTATGAATAACTATTTAATTATTACAAGTTCTCATCCCATTTATAGTAAATTATAATAATAATAAACATTTAACTAATACCGACAATATCAAGTTCGTAGGTCAACAAACAAAACTGAAGTGAAATTTATTGTTTTAGACAGAAGCACGGGTCATAGATGAATAAAAACTATGTATTGTTTACTGTCATATTATGGCAAAATGTTCTGCCACTCAAACGTCAAGAGTAATGTAAAATGAACATTATTTTGAAACACCGATGAACTTCAGTTTTGTAAGCGTCCTTATGAAATATAAATTATTCTACATAATTTTTTTTATATGATGAATTAGACATAATCACAGGGTTTCCAGGGTAAAATGTTAAAAAATCCTCCCCAAAACATCCATTGCACCGATTGGTTCACTTAAATTTGCATAAATATACATGAATTTCACACAATTGCGGCATTACAAAGTGATTGGAATAAAACTGGAAAAAAGTAAGTCTGAAATAATCTGTGTTCATTGAAAAATATACGCTGCAGATATTAATACAGTATTTCACTTTATAACTTTGAACCGAATGATAAAACATAGTAGTTTCTTCACAACTATCAGTAATAAGTTGTATTAATCTACATAGCAGAACTTCTGGTAACTTCTCGGCACACAATATGGAATGACAATCACATTGAAATTTCAACCTAATGTTTCCAGTTTGTATTTTTAAAATTAGTAACTGTCAATGTATTTTTAGGAGGGTTAAAGTAATTTACAAAGGAACAGGCATAATCTGAATTGATCTAAGATGTAATGAAAGATTTACAATTATATGAATGAAACTGGAATCGAAAGCAGACTTTTGGTTTACATTTAAATCATTAAGTTTCTCTCTTGTGAGAGATGATTATCAATATCGAGGTGATTGTTAAATTTTAATGCATGCATAATGTACTTACAAGTCTTTATTTTTCCAGATAGATAAACTAACGTACAATACAAGTAGTTACAATATTATTATAAGGACAGATAGTGCCATCCCACAATGAAGAGTACAGTAGCATTACCCTGAATACAATATTATATCAAAATGTTAATTAACTTGTTGTTGTGACAACGGGTGACTGATTTACACAGAATTATTTGTATGGCTACACTGAAATTGAAAACATTGTTTACAGTGTAAAAATTTAATGATGTTAGTATAATTTTACTATTCCGGCACTTCAGACGATTTAAAAGAATCTTAGAAAACAATAAGTTCAAAAGAGATTGTTTTGTAAGCAATAGAAAACATCACATTTTGCTACTACCCATAAAACTTGACTGGCTAGTAACCCAAAAATTTCAGTAATCGGGAAATTCTAGCAACCCGACAATCCCAGTAATCTGACAATTTCAGCAATCTGGCAATTCCAGTAATCTGTCAATTTCAGTAATCCGGCAAATCTAATAATCTGGCAATTCCAATAATCAAGCACCATCAGAACTTATATGTTATGTAGTGCCGGATTTATGAGATTCTAAAGTTAAAAAAAATAATAGTTACATTATTAAAATGTGAATTTACGCAGGAGCGTGTAAAAGGTAGTTCCGAGATAAATTGTAACAATTACCATTATGTATAATAACGTTAAGAAGTGTAATCAAGTTGCGAGAGTCACCCGTTGTTTGCATCTTACCGACATTGGTGGTGATCAAGCGGCTGGCGGGTGTGATGGGTATGATGGGTGGAGTGGGTGGTGATGCGGGGTGCGGTGTCAGAGCAGGGAGCAGCGGGAGAGCCAGGTGGGGGACCTGCGCTGAGGCTCCAGGCGCAGCTGCTGCCCGCCCCCGGGACCCCCTTTGCCGCCGGATGGATTACTGGCCTCCTAAAAACATAACGGTAACATAGATAATATGATGGCATAATTCTAGTCAGTTTGACAACCCCACTTTTTTTTTTAATGTAAATACCGAACGAGAGTCCCAACTGTTCCCAACTGACTTGAGTCAGTGAGACTATGGCATCCTCAATTGGGGTATGTTGTTAGGGAATGGAGATGGGGAAGGGGAAGGTGGGGATACTCAGTTACTCATGGCTATTCAGATCTGGTCACCGAACATGGATAAAGTCATTTCAAGCAACATTTAAATTCTGAATGTTGGTCTTATACTCGAACATTTAACTTTGCATTAGGATAAGATAAACCTTAATGTAATGGCATTACAGCTGTCATAGGAAACATTTCTAATATGTAATTATGTAAATACATGTGCAAGCAAGATGTTGGTTCAACTCTAGTGGACGTCAGCTTTAAGTATCACCAGCATTCAGAGTCCAAGAGTTGCTTAACTATGCTCGATGACCAGATTTAACTAGCCAAGTACTTCATATTTCCAACGGCTCCAAGCAGTTGGAACTCTAGATACAAAAAAAATAAAAATAAATAAAATTTATCTGGGTGGCCAATCAGATAAGATTTAAGATAACGATTTATTTCACTAAAAATATCAAGAAGATATAAAATTACAAAAATTGTTCTTCATAACGTGAGTAATTATAAATTACATTGAGACATGCATGCAATTGACAATATAAATTTTTAAAAATGATTTCCCAAAGTAACGGTAGTGAAACGGTGTAAAATTTTAATGGAGAGTTTATGATTCTCATTTGAAGAATAATTACTCTCCAATCTCCGATATAATGCATGCTTGAAATCATGCAAAACGACTTAAAAGTAATCACATCCAAAAGGGATGAAGGATGTAAACTTTAACATTTTTTAAACTGAAAAGGTATTTTGACAAAATAAGTTCTCAATAAAATAAATTAATGAAGCCAAACTGAAAAAAAAAACTGAATTAAAATATTTGACATGCATTAAAAATCACAACAATAACAAAGAAAGAAACATGTTTATCTCACTGACATCGAAACACAAAATTAAATACAATTTTAGGACATAAATAAATTTATTAAAAGTTATGGAGATGGATGAAATTTTTTTTGCGCAAATACTGTATGACAAGTTATGAAACTATCAATAAACATATTTTAGCAATGCCATCTGGTAAAGCTGATGAGAACTACCAAACTCACCCTCTTAAAAACAACAAATTATTACATAAAGAAAACTTTACAAGGATTATTATTGTAGTTCTCGTTTGCTTCATAACGATCACAAACATTTAATGGTTTCAATTGTCGGTTTATAGTATTTGCTATGAGGCCTAATGCTTTGAATGCAATCACTGGGCAGCCAAATAAAAAATAAAAAATGGATGCATTTCCAAAGCATAAATATACAAACGAATTTTACCTTCTGTAGAGCGGAAATTGTGTGCGGGAGAAGAGAAAAAGAAAAGTTTGTATTAATTTCAATATAAAATACAATAGATTAGTTACAAACATTGCAATTTGTCTATATTTTGTAATAATTCCAGCATTTTCGTTGCACTTGCAACGATTCAAAGTAAACCAAATAAATGAAAATTATTAAGTCTTGCAGTAGGTGTGTCCTAATATGTTATTTAATCACACACAATCATAGATTAAAATCTCTTATCGTCAGTCATATTTACTTACAGTGGAATTATTTCTAAGCCCATTTTATGTATTTACATAAATACAGGCGAATACATATCACAATTTACTGATAGTAGAAAGTTCTATTAATAATTTTAAGTATTAACCAAGCAGTGATTAGAACTAACATTTTATCTCCTGACCACATCTACAAGGCAGCAGTATAAAATTACATTATTTAATACAGACTTTGATAAAAAAAAAGCTTGTTAAAAACCAGAGCAGAAAATCCTCAGAATACCCTTGAGGCGGCTGAAAATACGCAGATTTGTACCAAAATTGCCTTGCTCAAATATATGAATAATAACTACAATTTTATTTTGGATTGTTTTCCGTTTATCAGATAATAATTATTAATATTCATGTACATTTCTTATTTATATTGTAAGATGTTTCCCCAGAATAGTTTATCTAAAAATATATATATCATATCTAATTTGGGAGACAACTTTACTGTAAAAAAATATATATCATCTGGCATTTGGGAGACAACTTTACTGTGAAAAAATATATATTATCTGCCATTTGGGAGACAACTTTACTGTGAAAAAATATATATTATCTGCCATTTGGGAGACAACTTTACTGTGAAAAAATATATATTATCTGCCATTTGGGAGACAACTTTACTGTGAAAAATATATATTATCTGCCATTTGGGAGACAACTTTACTGTGAAAAAATATATATTATCTGCCATTTGGGAGACAACTTTACTGTGAAAAATATATATTATCTGCCATTTGGGAGACAACTTTACTGTGAAAAAATATATATTATCTGCCATTTGGGAGACAACTTTACTGTGAAAAATATATATTATCTGCCATTTGGGAGACAACTTTACTGTGAAAAAATATATATTATCTGCCATTTGGGAGACAACTTTATTGTGAAAAATATATATTATCTGCCATTTGGGAGACAACTTTACTGTGAAAAAATATATATTATCTGCCATTTGGGAGACAACTTTACTGTAAAAAAAATATAAATATGTATATTTATACAAATATATAAGCTGGTTTTATTATTTCTACATAAATCTGAATAAATACCCTCAGCAAAAAAATATAATCAAGAGGTGTTTTCAGAGAAATAATGATGCTCCTTTGAAAATGTCAAATAATTTCATTTTTGAAATGTTGAATGAAAATGTATTTTGACATGCGTAGGAAAAATATTTAAAACAAATAATTTAGAAGCGACTTCATGAAATAAAAGTAGAATCTACAATATTATTGGCGCAAGCGATTCTGATTTTGTCTTCTATAAATTTTTCAAAGCATATACTAATCAAATCTGAAATTTCAGTCTTAGTAAAAAAAATTGCCGGGGAGCGAACGGCGTTCAACTCGTAGCTGCTTCAGTATTTCTTCTGCAGTAAGCAAAATACTGTTGGACCTTCCATACGTTTTCCATGACACATTCTCATTATTATGACACATCATAATAATAGTCCCTATTTAAATAATAGGTATTTTATTTATCACCAGCACAATTCACCATTTATTTTATGTTATTCAACAGGATATAAATTAAAAGATAAAAGGACTAATCATCATGAAATTCCATATACAAATTTAAAAACTTTTACTGTAGAAATAAAAAGAGTTGAATAATGGCAACACTGGAATAACAGTTTTGTTTTATCAAAGTAGTTACTCACCAATTTCTTCTCAACTTTAGCTTTAATATCCCTCGCCAGAGTGAAGAAGGCATCTTCAACGTTGACTGAGGACTTGGCTGAGGTTTCAACAAATTTAATTCCATATTCCACTGCTAACTGTTCCCCACGTTCTCTTGATACCTGGAAAAGAAAAGAAACTATATATTTGTATGTTTACTTGGGAGTTTATTTGGGAGGCGGGTTTGGGTATAGCCGCCCCCAGAACCATTTATTGGATAACCAAAACTTCTGCCATAGGTCACCCCAAGTGGCTAGCTACGTTTGGTGATTTATGGTCACGGTCGACCCATGCACCACAGTGGGAGGGATATATTCATATGTCCATCACTCCTGAATACACTGATCCCTAGATTCCTACCCACACCACATACGTTTTGCCTTCCCAGAACTTCTTCTCCTTCCTTTCCTCAAAAAGACCCCCACACAGCATCCCCAAGATGACATATGCCCCGAGGGAAATTATTCTCCTCGGGGCCTACTGTGTGGGGGTTAGTGTAAAAAATAAATAAAAAAGAACCTGTTATTTCAAAATCCACGTGAACATAATTCGAAATTATATGAAAAAAAAATTAAAAACTTGCCGAAAAGTTTCGCGCCGGCCTAAAATATACAGATATTATAAGTAATTTTTTTTTTTTAAGCAGAGACGTTACACGTAGTTTTCGTAAGCACTTAGGCCATAGGCCCATTGTGCTATCTCCCATTTTACTTCAATCCTTTAACAACAACCCAGTCCCTTTAGTAAAGTTCACCAGGGTTGTCATTGGTTATGTGGCTATGTCTTCTGGTTCTACTGTATGTCTCCCCAGATATCTGAGCCTAGTTCCCACCAGGGCAGGACATTGGCACCATAGGTGAATTGGAGTCTCTTCATCCTCTTCACATTTCCTGCTTCTATTGTTGTTTTCTACTCCCAATATCTGGATGTGTCTCCTGGTATGGCAGTGTCCCGTTAGTAGTCCTACCAGTTCCCTCAGCGAGTTTCGGTCCATATCGAGTAGTTTCTTGGTTCGTCTAGGGTCTGGTCCTTTTATGAGTACTTTGGACTGTCTCATATCTATTATAAGTAAATATGACATATTTCCATGTAAACCGAAATTTCTCGGCCGAACCTTTGCATCCAGCCCTTCAAATTCTACATAGCTTCAGGTTTGCCTGAGGTGGCAGTGACCATCAAGCTCCCTCAGTGCGTATCTATCCACATAAAGTGGTTATTTGGCTACTTTGGGGGTGAGATATTAAAAAAAAAACAATCCAAATTTAACTACCTAAGTTGTGTCTTCTCACGATTTCTCTCCAAGGGTAGGCAGAAATAAAAATCATTTGAAATTACCTATTAAAATGTGTAATCTTACCTGTCTCTTGTCATTGAGATCACATTTGTTCCCGAGGAGCATTTTTTCTACATCGGCGCTGGCGTTCTCCTCGATATTCCTGATCCAGTTTTTGATGTTTTCGAAACTTTTCTCATTTGTCACGTCGTACACGAGCATGATGCCCATAGCACCCCGGTAGTATGCCGTCGTTATCGTACGGAACCTCTCCTGACCCGCCGTGTCCCTGGATAAGTAGACAGAGAGATGTAAACATTACAAGAAACAATTACATTCATTATAATCTTAAGATTTTCGAAAATGCACATCAGTAAAAAGTCACCTAGTCAAAGTTAGCCATCTTTTCAAAGTAAGGCTTGCTTGAACAAACAAATTTACAGACAGTTGAAATGCCAAACGGTTGAGTTAAAACAGGACTTCGGTAGCGAAGTCTACTTAGCACTCTGCTACTTTATGAAGCACTACTGAGCGTAGGGTCAGTCAATAAAGAAGAATGTCTGTTGCGGGAGGCGTGACTTTGTTTTTCATACAAATCCACAGTTTTATTCAGACATTGATGAAATTTTTCACACTTGACTTTCAAAACAAGAGGAAGGTCACTGTCACATGAGATTTTCAAAAACCATCCCCTTTTTCTTTAAAAGTAATAATTATAAATATAAATTATAAAGTAGGAAAAGAGGAAGAGCAATGTCTATATCTGATTTCTAAAAACATAGTCATTGATAAAATACATAATATGGCTTTTAAAAAATCTAGCCTTATAAAATCTAGAGGATTCCGTTGCTCACATCGCTGGGTAAGACATCCGAAAATACCCATTGATGCAAATAGTCCCAACATTTGTAGAAATAAAACATGACCGTTCCAAAATATGGAAATGGCTCTACAACCATATTATAAAGCAATCTGTTTGCGTGAAATAGCTGTCAAGACTATCTGTCCATCTCAGAAAGCGGAAATATGACTAACACAGAGGTTGATTTTCATTGAAGAAATGATCCCGGAAAAGGATTTTTTCTGTGTCGGTAATCCAAAAATATTACTACTTCCATCAATATGACACTTATCTGTATCAGGAAGTTTAAATGTTATTATAAAGCCATAAAGATAAATCTTATCATCTTAATTTTAAAAAATTTTGGTATTGGCCAAAATTATTACATGTTGATGTAGGTATGTTAGTAATAAGCAAAATTATGCTTTGTCATACCAAAGTCAAAAATGTGCAAATTAATAATAATCCAACAAGTACTCACCATATTTGTAATTTAATTTTTTTTCCGTCAAGGTCTATAGTTCGAATTTTAAAATCTATGCCTGAAATAAACCAAAGACGTAATTACAATAAATTATGATAATCTTATGAAGTATGTAAGATTAATAACAAAGAAACACACAACACTAAATACATTTTTATTTTGTTAAAACATAATAAATTCCATTGCTTAAAATTGGCCATGGTTTGGGTGAATCAGTACTCATTAATTCCAATTAAAATCAATTATTAAAAACATGTAGACGTTTCATGTTGAGGAATGTATACATACAAATGATCTGTCATCCCAAAACATTATTTTCATGTTTAGTCATTTTCTTAGAAAAAACAACTGAACGAATACCATCAATAGAAAATCTCGAAGGGTTTATAAGATAAGTAAGGATTAATGCAATGATTTCGTCAAACGTAAATTAACCTTTACCAAGATGCATTTGAATGTACTTTCAAAATGACTCACCGATAGTCGATATAAACGTGGTATTGAAAGCATCTTCTGAAAATCTAAATAATATGCACGTTTTGCCGACTCCTGAATCTCCAATTAACAATAGTTTAAACAAGTAATCATAAGTTTTTGCCATTTTTCTTAAAAATTGATTGACCGGATGTTAGACTCGATTCTTTTGGCATATTTTGAGAAATCGCCGTAATCAAAACAGTGTTACCAGCGGCATCGCCGTATGTTCTTCAAGTAGCTACTATTTATGTAACAAATATATAAATTTATAATGACATTAAGTAAGTACGTTCAAATTTCTTGATTTTAATAATAAATATGATAAATAAGTTTGGGTTTCAGTTTACAATATTCCATTTGCAGTTGACAATATTCGAAAATACCTGTTTAAATATTTACGTTTTAGTTGATCGATTCTTTGTTGAATTACACTTCAAAGCATATTGACAAGTCTAATATGAACCCTCTTTCAACAATTATTTGATCAACTTTTTAGCTTAAAATCTTCTTAATTCACATATTATTGATTTGAGACGTTTTAACTTAAAAAATTTGTTTTTTTTTTTTCAAAGTTTTACTACTAATTCCATATTATAATTTACATGTTTGTGTTTATTCATTTTTGCACATTAGGATGAAAGTTTCCGAAACTTTCTATAATGTTTTAAAGTATACGGCGAAAATTACAATATGTTTATTGAATTCAGTAATAGGTGTTACAAATATAAGTAATTAGTTCACTGTTTTTACATTAACTCCATACAGGAGGCCCGAGGGAAAAAAATTCCCTCAGAGCCTGTTTCATCTCTGGGAATGCTGTGTGGAGGATCTTTTTGATGAGAGGAAGGAGTGAACACGGGTCTTGAAGAAACCCATGTTGTAGAAGGTAGAAAACATAGAGGCCGGCAAATCGTTACACAGCCTGCTGAGCTGTTGGACTCTAGAACGAGTCGTAGAAGTAGCCCATTCTCATGTGACAAATGCCAACCGTGTACACATGTTGGGCACGTGTTCGGCGTGTTCCCCAATTCTATGGTAGTTATAAATATAATTCAAATACCAACACAAAAGCCATTTCATTGTTCTTACTAAATCTAATTTTATTATATTACATTGATTTTGTCCAAAGTATCGATTACACATCACGATGACGTTAAAGTGGTTACATCCTTAATGCGAATTGTGCGGTAACCGGGTTTGGTGGACGTAGTGACAGGCCATGTTATGGGAACTTCTACAGCCTCGGCAAGTTTATGTGTTATGGATATGTGACTGAAGGTTTATATTACCTGGCAACCTGTAGGCTCTTACGGCTTTATGGTGAGTGTAAGAACAGCTCTAGCTGCTTTTCGCCCATGAAATTATGCTGTCAATGAGCGACCGTGTTTGCTTTATATCTCGCAAAAAACCATAAACTTTGTGAAAATTCGGCTGTAATGTATTAGAATTACTGTGAGTGCCGCTATTTGTAGATTTTCTTCAACATTTACGTGAAAGTGCGCCTTTGTTTTCATTGTTATCATCGTACACTTTGTACCTCACCAAAAGCACGTCCACATCAAAAAAGGTGATATTTTGTTGACATGTGATTTTAAATATATTTGTTGTTTCAGGCCAATTGCAAAATTGTTATGGTGTACCTTAACGTCAATAATTCCGAACAAAATTGTTTGTGGTGCTTTGTTAATCAATAAACCTGTATTGAAAGTAACAATGGCCAGATATTTTGAACATACGACGATATTTAACTTCAGCTGGGATCAGGTTGCTTGCGGATATTGGAAGAGATATCCTAACCCTCAAAGGTATGTTTTCCCTCATTACCTTCATTTACATCATAATCAATATATATTATAAAAGTACTTTTATTTATGTGCGTGCTTCTAAAACTCAGAAATGAGTCCGGTACGATCCCGTTTATGGTTTCGGAGTTATATGGTATGGTAGCCCTGTTGTCCCCCATCCATGAAGAAGGTTCCCGTTTTAACCTGAAGGGCGTGCTCTTGAAGATATAAGAGCTGGAAGCTTAGCCTCTACAAATTTCAAGAACATTCGAGAGCATTCCACAACATCCTGGAATGTTGTAGAATGTTCGGGAATACTCTGGAACGTTCGGGAACATCCCAAATTATAATGAACTTAAAACGGGATTACAGGCCGTTTCCTGATAAACTTTTAATAAATTTGTAAGCGTGACAATGCATTGGTATCTCTAAATAGTATAAAACAAAGTCACATCAAAGTCTGTTTGTGTGCTTAGTTTTTCTAAACTACGCAACGGAGTTTGATAGGGTTTTCACTATCATTTAGAGAATTCCTTCTAGAAGGTTTATATATATTATACATGGATATTATATTTATTGAAAGTAGTCGGGCAACGTCGGGTACAAGTCAGCTAGTATTAATATAACTTTATTTTCCTGACATCAATATCGCATTTCGTCAATGCTAATACCAAAGCAAGAGTTCAAGGTGAGTAATATGATATTGTAAATAAATAGGTACTTGGAAATTATGAGACTAAACCTAAACAGTGAAATATGCATTTGTGTCAAATATCCTAATGTATTTCTTCAACTAAAATCCCGTTATTTATGGCACACTCTATTATTAAATGGGTCACTCTTTAAATATTTCCCCTCACTCTCAAATTTTCATTTTTTCACGTTGACGGCCGGTGTAGGTCTTGCCAAATGATGATGTGATTGGGAAACATAATGGAGAAGTCGGCGTTTAGATAGGTGACCGCTTTAACCAAATATAATATGTTATTAAGATACCTTCGGTATTGCTTGGTAAAAACCCACTTCTCGGTTTTGTAATGACTTTACCTATGTTTTGTTCAGGGGTCTAATTGAGTTATTATGTATCTTACTTTCTTAGGGTATTTTATTTAGTTATTGGTCTTACTGTGACCATTAACCTCACTTTTTTTAAAGTTCCAATAAGAACTGTCAAAAATGCAGTTAATGACCACTGTAACATCCAAGGTTTAAAATATAAAAGTTGTTATTTTACGGGCAAAGCTGTAAGTGTCTCCATCTACTGATATAAACATGCAAAAAATATTAATTGCTATAAATATAATTAACAGAGACCCGACTAAATCTAAAAGCCATGCTCTTTCAACCTCTTGGGAATGTCTTAACCTCACAGGTTCTAGGCAATCGTGTTCATAAAAAAATGGGTCAAATTCTAATGGCACTAATATTATGTAATAATGATTCTAATTTGGGTCAGTTGACTAATAGTAAAGTGCATATTTTCCATTATTACTTATTATTATAATAACTAGCGCAGACCCATGAAAAATCACGGGATAGACTGAACTTGAAGTCTTGACAAATCAGTTCCAATTTTTGAAATATTTTAATATTGTAGGTAGGTACTTTATTGCTTGCCTGAATTCTTCACACAACTCATTTGAAAATGACACATTTTGAACCAGAATTAACACAAGCACAGACAGCCGAATTAGTATGTTTGATAATAACTAATATAATTTTTATTTTTCGGAATAACTTTATTGAGTAAAACCTCAAATTGTAATATTTAAATATTGAAGACAATATTAGTGATTTCTAAACGAAAATCTGAAACAGAAAAATCAGAAAAGGAAACGGTCACATCTAGGACCCGAACCCAGGACCCTTGTCTTTCCGGGACAGTGCTCTACCAACTGAGAAAAGACAATGTTAGTAATTCTTATTCGAAGTATGATACAGTTAAAAGTGACCGAGGGGAATAGGGTCCCATTAGCTCAGTTGGTAGAGCACTGTCCCGGAAAGACAAGGGTCCTGGGTTCGAGTCCCAGATGTGACCGTTTCCTTTTCTGATTTTTCTGTTTCAGATTTTCGTTTAGAAATCACCAATATTGTCTTCAATATTTAACTAATATAATTATTTTGTCAACACACCTGATTGTCTATTTTCTCTGTCTCTGACAAGCTTTGGTAATATGATGTTCATTAAAAATATAGTAGAAAATGAACTGACAGTTGAAGACACCTGTTTTCGGACTTTTGCACTAGGTTAGTATATATATTAGTGTACTTAGTAAAGGTTAGTAGCAGGGATTAGTACCTGTTAATAACCCTGCTAAACCCAGTGCCAAAGTCTGAAAACAAGTTTTTAACTCTCAGTTCATTTTCTAAGCACGGCCTGTATTAATAAAAGATGGTGGTGCCGACACCTGTCATACAAGTAACATTTTGAATGAATTAATCATTTTTACTAGTGTTGCCGATTGGTGACATAGTGAATATATACATTTTGGTAATCATTTTCCTTGGTGTTACCAGTCAGCACGTCCTCTCTGAAGATGTCGTCTGCCGAGAGCTGAAAGAAGGAAAACTCCATACAAAGAGGCTGCTTACGAAAACCAACAGGGTTCCCAAATGGGGAGAAAGGTAGGCACCAAGTAATTTTGGAAAGAGCGATAGCCACGTTATAAGTTGGTTCTTAGAAATTGTAATTTCTATATTATTGGAAATTTATTAGAAACATTTTCGAGACCTCTACTTATTATTTATGTTATATTGTTAAAAGAGACATGTGATCTACGAGTACTATTCTTTTTTTCCTTCGCAATACTGAGGCCGATGGGGGGGGGGTTTGAACCCTAAAACCCCCTTTATATACACCCATGATTCCGCCACACTCTTCTTTGTTTATATAGATATATAGACGGCTCATCTTATCTGATGGCATATTCAAGTGTGTTAATATACTCTTCTGGCTTGTCGCTTCCAATACTATACAAATTATACTTCAATCCCGATTTAGCTACTTTTCAATTTACTTATTAATAAGGCATATTTTTTTTCAGATTTTTCCACGCTAAATCAGTAAAGATTGTGGAAGAAAGCATTGTTGATCCACAGAATAAAGTTCTCATCACCTACACAAGAAACTTGGGTTACGCCAAAGTTATGGTAAGAGTTGTGTTTTTTTTTAATCTTTCAATTGTGTTTATGGTAAGGGTTGTGTTTTTTTTAATCTTTCAATTGTGTTTATGGTAAGGGTTGTGTTTTTTTTTAATCTTTCAATTGTGTTTATGGTAAGGGTTGTGTTTTTTTTTAATCTTTCAATTGTGTTTATGGTAAGGGTTGTGTTTTTTTTTATCTTTCAATTGTGTTTATGGTAAGGGTTGTGTTTTTTTTATCTTTCAATTGTGTTTATGGTAAGGGTTGTGTTTTTTTTAAATCTTTCAATTGTGTTTATGGTAAGGGTTGTGTTTTTTTTTAATCTTTCAATTGTGTTTATCTTTTATGTAGCAGAAATCATATTGAAAATTTGTTAGTCACAAACCCTTTAAACGGATTCTTGTATTGCTCTGCGAATATTGCTGTTGGGATTTAGTGTGGCATGAATCATATATGATGGGTACATGGTACACGGCAGAAATAGGCTCATTGACAAAATGATAGTTTTGCAGGAGAGTAAAAAATGAATGAAATTGTCCTTGATTGGAAAATTGGTTATATTAAGCGAAGGAATTTATGCATTGATTTCTCGTTTATTTTTAATTTAATAAAAGGGTAAAAAAATAACAAAAACATATCCTACTATTTGAAATCCTTTCTTAAATATGCAAAAACCAGCTGATTTATTGGAGCCAGTGAGACTGGCATCCCCAATTGGGGTATGTTGTGAGGCAGAAGGTAGTGGGGAGGAGATGTTGAAGAGGAAGGTGGGGGAGTACCAAGCTAATCAGATCTAGCCACCAAACAGGGCTAAAGCCATTTCAAGCAACGTTTGTATGTATACTGAATGGTGGTCTTACACCAGGGTGATATTGAGATTATCTTCCACTCTGGAACGTGCCTAAATAATATATACTATATATTATTTTAAATGAATAACTTTTTGAAATAACACAAATTAATCAAATAAAATTTATTTATTTTTCAGAATAACTTTATTGAGTAAAACCTCAAATTGTAATATTTAATTATTGAAGACAATATTAGCGATTTCTAAACGAAAATCTGAAACAGAAAAATCAGAAAAGGATACGGTCACATCTAGGACTCGAACCCAGGACCCTTGTCTTTCCGGGACACCGCTCTACCAACTGAGCTAATGGGACCCTATCCCCCTCGGTCACTTTTAACTGTATCATACTTCTAATAAGAACTACCAACATTGTCTTCATTTTTTCACTGCACATTTTTATTGGCAACTATCTTTATGTATGATCGCAAGATTCAACCTGAACTAAATGCCGTAGAGCGGTGTCGGAATGCGGTAGAGCGGTGTCCCGGAAAGACAAGGGTCCTGGGTTCGAGTCCTAGATGTGACCGTATCCTTTTCTGATTTTTCTGTTTCAGATTTTCGTTTAGACATCGCTAATATTGTCTTCAATAATTAAATAAAATTTACTTGCACACGCCGGGATTTTAACCCGCGACCTCCAGTTTGCCAGTCAAGAGCCTTGCCTCTCGACCATGGAGGCCGTCTAGAGATATAGTAGAATACTTCTCAAATAGTGTGCCGCTTGTGAGTCTACAAAATTGTGCAAATGCTTTAATATCTTTAAACTTTTCTTTAGATAACGGAAAGTAACTCTTTGTATGACATCTCAGGTAACATAAATTTTCCAGGAAAAGAATGATAAAATTATTTTTTGTTTACATTTAGTACCTCAAAGGGTAGTAATGAACAGGTGTTAAGAAGTTTGGCCATTTTCAGAAAAAAAACTTTATTGACCTTTTTTGTTCTTAGTTGTTACCTCCATATCTAGTTAGTTGAAAAACAAAGAAATACGAATCTGGTGTACTCGAAGATTGAGAACCGTTGGGGTTCTGAGCAAGTAAAATGTGCTACGTAAAAGCACAAAGGAAATGTGTCGCTGATAGTTTGAATGTTGTATTGTCAGTGCTTACTGCTGACATGGAAAATGTATGAACGGTATAGCGATGAATTTGTGTTGAGCTCATTTTTGTTAAGTTTTTGATGAAATGTACAATTTTATACACAATGACGTGATTTTTGCCTTGCCTGCACTTTCTTCCCTTTATTTATGAATCAATTAAATAAATTTGGCTAGTTTTAATGATACCATCCCCCAGCACATTTTCTGTAGAACAAATTGGCATTTAAATCACAAAAATGCTGTGAGTCTGTTTTTGCCGTGCAACCTTCATATGTGATAGCCGCATTAGTCATGTTGAAAATATTTTTTTGGTTAACACTTTTACGAGTTTTAATCCAGAAGTAAAAATAATCCAATAAAGGCAATGCAACTACCCAAGGAAGTTGCTTCTCTTATAATATATATATTTAGATTTTACACAGTTCAATGACTATCTCTTGGCATAAGTTCAAGAGTAAGCACACCAAAACTGTCTATTTTCTCTTTTATGTATTTATTCAGTTTGCTTTCTTTTTGTCATTCTGAAGTACACACAAATTGTGTTAATATAAATATAATGCTTATTTTATTTGTACGCTGTATGTTATAGATCTTTGTGTCCTGTTATCTGAAATACTGTTTCTCTCTTTTACCTTTACAATGCTTACCGTTGCAACAAAATCTATCCTAGTTTTGACGCAATGTGTGAATGTGTTTTAGTCAAACTTCATGGATCGCATATATGCAACATTCTCGTACGGGGATAGCAGCCAATGGATCACATATGTGACAGCTATACTGTTTCTCTCTTTTACCTTTACAATGCTTGCCGTTGCAACAAAATCTATCCTAGTTTGGACGCAATGTGTGAATGTGTTTTAGTCAAACTTCATGGATCGCATATGCAACATTCTTGTACGGGTATAGCAGCCGATGGATCACATATGTGACAGTTAGATAGATAAGCTTAAATTTATGGCGTACAGCGATTTTATTGCGATGTTTTAAATAAAATAAATGAGTTTAACTGTAATGTTTGCAGAGTGTTGTGGAGCGGGTGGTGTACCGTGAGGCGGCGGGGGGCAAGTGCGAGGCGCTGCGCTCCGCCTGGGTGGACTCCCAGGTGCTCGGCTTCTCTCGGGCCATCAGGGCTTTCGGCATCGACAGATTCCGCAAAAACTGCAATCAGATGGTGAGGAACAAAATTATATAATTAACCTGAGTCAAACTTTTTAATTATTCACCTGAATGTCTTGTGATTTCCAGGAGAATATTGGTTAACTCTTGGTGTGCTGACGCTAAATTTTCACCATTTGCTGGCTGATTCAATTTTTGTAAAATATATATATATATATTTTTTTTTTTTGCAAAATTTTGGTTTTATAAATTGTACTGTCTTACCAGAATAGCTCGGAAAACGATTTTTTTGATTGTGCCTGTTGTATACAACGGCTCACAAGAGGTTAATCATTTTGAATATGAATAAAACTATTATCAAAATTCCAAACAGGTAAAAAGTGTAATTTTCATCTTCAATCATTTTTATAGTAGTCGAAATATAAAAACTGCTAAACGATAATCTGAGAAGTAAGTATATGAATTGTGCAGAGATGAGATTGATTGAGAAAGAAATGGACGGTCTAAGCATAGACGAAACATGGAACCACATAAAAGTGAGACTTTGTGAATCTGCTAGAGAGGTTTCTGGAATAAGTACGCAAGGTAGGAAGAAAGGTGATGCATGGTGGGATGATGAGATGATGAGAAAGCACTGGTCTCAGAGAAGAAGAAAGCATGGTTATGTCTGATTGCGGCTGGCAGTGCTTCCAGCGAAAAGAAGGATCGAGCAAAAGAAGTATATAAGGAATGTAAGAAAAAAGTAAGAGTTGGAGTGAAAGAATGAAAAAAAACTCCTGCAAGAGGATGAAGGAATCAAAATGACAAACCATTTCCAAGAAAACAAAACGGAACCATGAAAGTGATAAAATCGAAAGATGGAAAAATGTTGACGAATGAGGAAAAAATAAAAGAGAGATCGATGAAGTATTTCGAGAAAGTCTTCGAAAGTGAAGTGAGTCACAGTGATTCCAGCGGCTAATCTGATATGAATGGTGATTGAGTGAATATTACCGAAATTAGCATGGATGAGATAGAAAGATCGATTAAATGTATGAAGATTGGTGAGGTTGTCGGTTTCGACAATATTGCTGCTGAATATTTTAAAGGAGGTAGCTGTATCATACTCACATGGTTGTGCCTTCTTTTTAACCAATGTTTAAAGGAGGGTTACACCAACGCCTTTAGATTGGAGAAGGGCAGTGATCATGCCATTATACAAAGGTAAAGGGTCACGTATGGAATGTGGGAATCATAGGGCTATTAGCCTGCTTAGTTCAGTTGGCAAGCTGTATGGTAGAATTTTGATTGAAAGGGTAAGAAAGGAAACAAAGGATAAAATATGGGATGTGCAAGGTGCTTTTATGAGTGGAAGGGGGTGCATGGACCAGATCTTCTCATTGCGTATGCTCACTGAGAAGTTTCTTGCAAAAAACCAGAAACTTTTCTGTGCCTTTGTAGATCTACAAAAAGCATACAACCGAGTCGACAGGAAAAAGCTATGGAAGGTGTTGTCCAAGTATGGAGTGAATACGAATCTGACTCAGGCAATTGCGTCTCTGTATGAGGGAAGCGTTGCATGTGTTAGGGTGAACGGTGGTTTTACGGGGTGGTTTGATATCACAAAAGGTGTTAAACAAGGCTGCGTAATGTCACCGTGGTTATTTAATCTATACATGGATAATTGTATGCAAGAATTGAAAGAGGTGGGATTGGGTGCGAATTTGAGTAATCTGATAGTATGTTGTATGCTGATGATGCGGTGCTGATTGCTAATAGTATGGATGATCTACAGTCTCTCGTATCTAGGATGAACGAAGTATGCATGGAGAATGAGTTAATGATGAATGTAAGTAAGTCTAAAGTAATGGTGTTTGAAAGAGAGAGTACGAAAACAGTGTGCAATATAGTTGTGAATGAGGAATACTTGGAGCAGGTGGATGAGTTTGTGTATTTAGGAAGTATGTTTACGAGAGATGGGAAGGCTGACAGATATTGAAAGAAGGGTATATGCAGGTAACTCCATTAATGGAGGACTGAACGCAGTTGGCGCTAACAAAAAATTGTCCAAAGAAGCGAAGTTAGCTGTCCCCAATGGAGTGCTGGTACCTATCCTGATGTATGGAAGTTAGGCATGGAACTGGCAAAGAAAGGATAAAAGTAGATTGAATGCTGTTGAAATGAGATCCCTGAGGCCTATGTGTGGTAAAACCATGTATGATTGTGTGAGGAATGTGGAGACTCGCAAAAAGTGCAAGGCTGATGTAAGCGTAATGAGTAAGATTAAGAAAGGGACGCTTAGATGGTTTGGGCACATAAATCGAATGAGCAAAGAAAGGAGTGTAAGAAGGATATATGATGCAAATGCGAATGGTAGCAGAAGTCGGGGACGCCCGAGGAAGACATGGCACGATCAAGTGAATCAGATACTCGAGTCGGGCCATGTCAAGAGTCAGATTATTAGAAGAGTATGTATGAGACGATGTATGAATGTGAATGAGGCAAGGAGTGTGTGCCAAGACCGAGTTGTTTGGCGGTCCGTCCTCTCTGCCTACCCCTGCGGTGAAACGGCGTGATGGTTAGTTAGTTATAGTAGTCTACAAATAATAACAGAGTACGTAATTATTAAACATTATATTTGTAATAATTTTCTCACCAATCTTCATTAATTCAGTCAAGTTATCTTATCAAGGCCAAAGTGATAAATATATTAAAATGCTCAAAGGTTCACTCTTAATAAATAGCACTAATCTGTTTTCATCAATAATGTTGTTCAGGCGGCTACCAGCCTTTCAAACAGATTGATCGAGATTACATAATATCACAATTTGAAAGCTTGAAAATAGAGAACATTCAATTTTTTATGTTTATCTAAATTGTAGAAAAAACTAGAAATTAATGTATCTGATTAACTTTCGATGTAGTAGACTGCATTCTAGCAGAAAAGAGTATAATGCTGTCATAATATTTTTAAATATTTTTTGCTCAACAAAGAAAATCCATTGTTTAATTTTAAAGGTCTGAACAAAATAATAATTACTAGTGGACAATGTTGTGTGTCTGTGCGAACCACACAACAGTGTTGTGGTGCATTCCATCCTCTCTGCCTACTTCTACAAATTGGCATATTTATTTATTTACGCCCTAATGGGCTTTTACAAAGATAGGTAACAAGTAATACAGTTGTGTTAGGTACATAGTGTGGTTTATGGAAAGCAAAATAAAAGTATAAAGAAACATAGAAATGTAAAAATAAAAGTGTATTCACTATGGATACTATATTGCATACTTGTATTCATATCAACCACCTTAAGGTGATTTTTTTCAAGAAATAAATTTTCAAATTTATTATTATGTGGTCAATTCTGTTTTTACATTTACAGTTTTGATATAGCACGGTCAACAAAATATAATGAAATATCCGTTCTTATTAGAATTCTCCCATTTTCCAGTACGTAATAGACTTCCAAATATGTCACCGATGCTACTTTCCAGTACGGACTTCCAAATATGTCACCGATGCTACTTTCCAGTACGGACTTCCAAATATGTCACCGATGCTACTAATATAAACCAATTTGAGCTCGATGGAATTATTGTTTAGAGAGAAGAAAGGACTAGCTTATTTTTAAAATTATAAAAACTCAATTATTACTGTTAAACTTATTGTGAAATCAGATTCGAGCGCATCAAGCAGAATGCTACCTACACCTACTCATTAAATAATAATAATAAGTAATCGACTGGTCAGTGGCCGAGTTGGCATCGCGTTTGGGTCCCACTCAGGCGTAGCGTGTTCAATTCCTTGGCTGGCTAAGTCCTCCATCACAACACGAGCAACATTTTCCGCTTACTGTGGAGGTAGTAAGAGATTTTTAAATATTGTCAGTATATTCGTAATCCGGGAATGTTTGTCTATCTTTAAAAAAAAAAATGTACCTACGAAACATTTTAAACACAATATTTTTACACGTGGAACATATCTCCCGTTTAAAAACAGAATTGTGTGTATTTACTTGCTAAAAGTACAAGTTAAACACCTCGTATCGACTCAAAATAACCTGTTTTAGTAATTAGTTTAAAAAAAAATTATGTCTAAAAATATGAATTTGATTTCTAGGTGACAGGCTTCAACCACGTGCTATCGGGCATGTTCCCCCGCCCAGGCACCCCCACTCACGCCTCCCACCCCTCTGCCCTGCCCCTGGCCGCGGGTCTCAAGGGAGTGAAGGAGGCGGCCGACCGTGCCACGGCCAACGCCTACGCTTCCCTGCACCCCAACAACAGCTGAGAACATCTGCGCCGGACGTAGATTCATTGTTACTGCACAACACTCCCCACACTACCGGGCATAGATAGTCGATAGTGTGTGCCGTACTTCCCACACTATCGGGCATAGATATTCGATTGATTGTGCTGCACTCCCCACACTACAGGGCATAGATAGTCGATTGATTGTGCTGCACTCCCCATACTACCGGGCATAGATTGAGTGTGCCGTACTTCCCAAACTACCGGGCATAGATATTTGATTGATTGTGCTGCGCTCCCCACACTACCAGGCATAGATAGTCGATTGACTACTCCGTACTCCCCAATGTACCGGGCATGGATGGTCGATTGACAGCACTCCACACACTACAGGGCATAATTAATCGATTCGCCAAACTGCCCACTCCTAAGCATAGATAGATAGTCAATTGACTGCGAGTACTCCACACTGCTAGGCAAATTTTCCACAGTTTTACTTTACCTGTCTTTGGCATTTGTTCACTATTAATCAATCTACATTAATTTCCTTATCAACACTTTCTTTGACCTTGGTATTTCCATATCGTTATTCACTTACATTTAAATTGAGTGTGTGTGAATGCTGAGAAAAACAGTTAGTGATTTTTTTTGCAAGGGTGTAGCGCCAAGGTATATTTCTAATACTGTCTTCTCACATTTAATCATCTTTAAAATAACCCTTATTCGCTTTACTGAGCGTGTTTCACGCTTCGCTGTTGTCAATATACATAGAAAACCATTCAAAAATATAGAAAAGCTTTGTTTAATCATTTAAAAAGTGTGCATTAGAAAAAAACAGACAAATACAAATGTGTGACTGTTGAAAGGGAAACATATTGTGATTTATTTCTCTTGCAAATATAATATCATGTTGCAATAATTTTTTCATCATGTGATGGTGGAAATTTTTTCTAATCATTTGCATAGTTCCTTATGCATAATGTGTGTAATACTTGCTAAGTTATCCTTTCCAAATGTTATGTCGAATCCTGTTGAAAATAAATGTTCTGTGTACGAAGGGAAGAAGGGATGCTTTCTAAACTTTGTGTCTTGAGTTGATCGGCAAAGATCAATGTTTGACTAAACTCATTTTGCCACACCTTTTTTCCATTTGCGCACAGAATTAAAAGTATGTTTTTGGTAGTGGGATCAATATAAATTCATTGCCAGTGATTGTTGCTTTGATTAGATATACGTAGTTCAAATGGTTATTCCTCTACAATCGGGGTTTGTTGCTGTAGTCTAGTGGATGTTTTCACTTCCGACCGTAAAGGGTGCGCAATAGACTCGGTGGCAAACACTAGATTTTCCTTGTAGAGGTGAAATTATTCATTCCCAGATGTGAGCCACTGTATATTTGTTGCTATACAGTTTAAATTACTCTGTGCGATGGACACTTTTGCAATATTTTTTATAGTTATAAATATATATATATATTTAGTTATTGATGAACGGATGTACATACTATTATTTTATTTGTTTTCTTAACATCCAATGTAAATTTTAGTTTTTAAACGAGTTAAATATTAAATATAAATCATTAACCTACCAAATTATCTAACTTTTGTAGTTTCTCTTCCAAAAGCATTAAATACACAAGTCCATAAAAATGAATTAGGGTCTTACCAATAAACGTGTTTTAAAATTTTCACAACTGATAAACATCCATTAAGGCGATGCCATACGTAGTAATTCAAAATCATGTGTTTTTGGTTTGAGAATTTGATCGCCTAGAAATGTTTCAGATGCTTTAATTAAATACTGTGAGTAGAATACATTTTGGCCTTTGAAATAATCGAGTATTTTTTAAATAAGTCTTTTTATAAGCTCAGAAAAAAATAATGTAAAGGCCTATGAAAACTGCTTTAAAGTTCAAAATCTCCTACTTACGAAACCATTTTCGGTTATGATTTTACTGTATAATGTGGCAAATTAAGTTATTTATAAAATGATCGAAAAAAAATTAAATATTTATGCCTGAACATCCACAAAATAAAATAAAAGGCACTTTTTGGCCATGTTTTTTTCTTGCATAAATCAAAACTGGCAGATTGTGCTAAGCGGGAATTTAAACCTGATCGCCATCTACGTAAGGGTTGTTATTGAGAGCAGCTCATTTTAAAATATTACACGACGTAATGTTGGTTTGTCAGTTGTGTAAAAATTAAAACAAGTTTATTAGTAAGGGGGTTATACTACACTTTTCAATATTCATTTATATTCCGTCTTATTCAATATTTAAAATATACCATTTGAATCCAAAAACACGGATTCTTCTTCTCTAATAAAATCAATCAATCAACATTTGAACTTAAATAAAAATAAACTTAATAATTATTAGAACTTTATAATATGTGATTTGAGTGCAGTGTTTTAAAAGTGAATAAATAATCGGAAATTTGCTCAAAAATATTGGACATTCGAAACGAACGGCTATCGGTAAATGCACTCCAGATGTTTTCAACAAAATTCTCGGAAACTGGGCAAGCTTGGCCCTGCAAGTTTTTTTACTAAGCCCAGTATAATTTATTACCCAACCGTCGCCTTTTATTGCGGACAGAATGCACCACTTCAACAATTACCAGGAACAGGATTACATGGAGATAAATTATGGACTTGCCGAACGTCACAGCAGTGCTGCCAGGGTCTCTTATCTATGTGAGGTGTCAGCGCTTTATTAGCAGCAGACACATACCTGGACGCTGTTGTTGGACGCGGTGGACTCTCTTACTGCAGCAGCTGGTCCAGTTCCTTCACCACTTAGGATTCTTGCTGCAGAGCCTCCATCTTCTATCTTCGTAGAACGTCACAGCGGTGCTGCCAAGGTCTGGTATCTGTGAGAGGATAGTGTGTCAGCGCTTTATTAGCAGCAGACACATACCTGGACGGATGACGAACCTCGTGCTGGCACTGTTGGTGGACGCGGTGGTCTCTTTCGCTGCAGCAGCTGGCCCAGTTTCTTCACCACCTAGGATTCTTGCTGCAGAGTCTCCATCTTCTATCTTCGTGTCACCTGTTCCTATACTTCATTTTACTAAACTTAACTTCACTCTATTTTTGTAATATTTATATTTTCTGTAATACCTGCATCAACTGTAAAGCGCCCCTGAGGTGATATCTCACAAAAGCGGCGCTATACAAATTATCCAATAATAAATAAATAAATAATAGATTGTATACTCATAATGCATGGGATAGATGTGTACTATCTTAGAAATACATATATACGTAGATTACAAGGATAATTAATACATCCTTGTTAGTATATTCCCCTTTCGTAACTAACTGCTTAATTTTAGTTCTATTTGGCAAAACTTTAACCACAAAGTCTACCGCTTATTAAATTTCAATCATTTGTTAATTAAGTTACACTAAATCATGATTTATGTATTACTAGATTAACTTTATTTTCGTGGCTTTTCCTTTATGAATGTTATTTTTTGTTATTATTCATACAAATTTATTAAAATGTAATCAATACCTACATTTAGCAATAACTTTGAAAGTGAAATATAATGATACCAAATCTAACTCCTTCCTGATGTTTGAAAAACAGTATTCTATATGAATAAAAACATTAAAAAATTGCCGTACTAGCTAGTCATTTGTTTTAAAATATGAATTCTGCAATCAAATTGTAAAGGCTGCTAGCCACAACTACTTCTATACATAATAATTATATATTACTATCCCCAAGTTATTAAAGTATACATTTTAGTTAAATATTGAATTATTTAAACTTATGCAAGAAATTATTTTAAAATTATAATAATGCGATAGTTGATCTGTAATGCACCGTTTCTATAAATATCTGATATTTTTCTAGAGTAACATTTCTTCACGCTCAAGTCATATTCTTGTACAGTGAAACTCTCTTAAGAAGTTTTTCAAGGGACTGGAAAAACTATTAAGTGGGAAAACCTTATATAGGGGAAAAATTGGGCCATTTTTCTAATTCAATCTTCAAGGGACCGAAAAAAACAAATTTCTTAAGCATGAAAACTTCTTGAAAGAGTTTCACTGTATGTATATATTTTACTTGAAGGGAAACAACATCTCAGTGTACTAATAGTAATAATATAACATTTACAGTAACCCTCCTGTTTATTATGATGTACTAATGAAATAAATTAATCAGATGCCACTGTATATCCATCCTGTAAGAGGCTAGTACATAATATTATAATTGGAATTGTTCTGGATTTACTAATAATTGGAGAACTATGTTATCTGGGTATACTAATTAGAGAACTATGTAATTCTGAGTGATACTGGAAAACTATGTTATTATAGTATACCAATTGGAGAAACTGTCATTCTGAGCGTACTAATTGAAAAAAAGAAGTGTTACTCTCAGTGTACTAATTTGGAGAAACTATGTAATTCTGTGCGTACTACACTGCAAAGGTAAAGAGCTTAAGTGACAAATTATTAAAAAAATTAGTTAATCCTACAGTTTTGATTATAATTTTTGTCTAAACAAAACTGTATATTTAACAAATTTTTGACCAAATTGTTGCTTACGTCCTTTTGCCTTTCCAGCGTCAAAGTTATTCCGAGTGTACTAATTGGAAAACCATGCCATTCTGAGCGTACCATGAAAATGGAGGACTATGTTATTAAGCTTGCTTATTGGAAATTAGACTTTTTTTATATAACTATAAATTTTGTTAAATGTTTTGCAAACATAAATATCTACTTACAAGCCCATTTGTGTTCTTGGTTAGATAAGTATTCCATTAATTCTTAAGTTTGTTTCGCTTTCTGTTTGAGAATTTTTAAAATTAATTTAATTTTGACTGCAATTCATTTTGCTTTTGCAGAGTATTATGATATTAATGGCTACTATTATAATAATTTTTAGAATACTTTGTATTAATTTAATTTTTTATTTGCTTTAAAATTGTTTATTTAAATTGTAATTCTATTTGGTCAATCTTAAACAAGTAAGGGTAAAATTAAATTGTAATTTAGTATATTACAATATGTATATAATAGTTTACACTACTGTAATACTCCCCTGTTAGATGAAATCATAGCCAGGGAGAAAAATATTTAATGGTTCCAAATCATTACTTCAATAATTTGTTGCCATAATAAATTAGTTTGTGGAAAAATAAATTTATGTTTATTTTATTTATGCTTCTTGTTCATGAAATTTAAAATGCCAAATGAATTTACAAATCTTTCTGATAAAACCTAAGTTTTTGTTATCAATGTGAACTGGAACCCAGTCATTTGGCTAATGTGTGATCTTCATGTAAATATTATACAAAATTAAATGTTAAATCTGTTTTACATCGCTAAATATTTTCATTAAATGTTGAAACTGGATAATTTGCGTTTTATTCAATACTAGCTGAGATCCCCGGTGTTGCCCGAGCAAGAGAAGACATGGCACGATCAAGTGAATCAGATACTTGAATCGGGCCATGTGAATGAGGCAAGGAGTGTGTGTTGAGGTCCGTCCTCTCTGCCTACCCCTGCAGAATGGCATAATGGTTAGTTAGTTAGTTAGCTAGTTTTAGATGTAGACAGTAATTTTTCTCTTATTTTGAATGTGTGCAAAATTTCATCGTGAAATATCAATTCTGCTTTAAGGGATGGGGGCGAATTTTCGAAATTGCATTTAGACAGTGGCCGCCACAGACACTCTTTATATAAATAGATAGATAGATAAATACACTTCATATAAAATATATATTTATATTTATGCCAGAAATATTATTTATTTTTTTATTTGTAAGAAACAAACAACTTTTTGTATACAAAGATAAATATATATGTACATGATGTCAAATACTGTAGAATAGTTATAATACCTCCCACTTCTGACATTTCTAATATATTCTGATGGCAGTATTACACTAGCGCCTCCTAGTGGCACGAGTTTTGAGGCTTGGTTTGCTTTCATACATTGGATTTTACACATGAATTGCTATGCTATACTAGCGGCCAGAGTTGCCAGCCAATACAAGTAAATACTGCCAGTATTTTATTGGAATTGGGATATATCAGCGATGAAACAAATGATGAAATAAGTGAATAAACATACAATGAAACATGCGATGAAAGTAGTGATAAAACATGTGATGAAACATGCTATGAAACTTGTAACGAAACATGCGATGAAAACAGTGATGAAAGCAGCGATGAAACACGTAATGAAACATGCGATGAAAGCAGCGAAGAAATCTGTGATGAATCCGGTGATTAAACATGTGATAAAAACAGAGATGTAGTATGCGAAGAAACATGCAATGTAACTATTGATGAAAGCAGCGATGAAATCTGTGATGAAAACAGAGATCAAAATGCAATGATAACAGTTATTTTTTTTATTTTCAAATGCATTCAGAGTCGCTTGACGCCACTTGTATTACAGTGAATTCGAATTCCCTGTGGAAAATAGACTAGCTATGTCACAACTTTCTAGTCAATCACCGCTCTACCCCCACGATGAGCTAACGTTGTTAAATACATTTTCTACACAGACATATCAACATTGGTATGTATACAGAACTAATTATTATTTTCTCACTTCTACATTTCACCGATACAAACATTTCGCTCTCATCAATGCTGACAGCTGTAGTATTGATATTTAGTGTGTATCGATGTTATTGTATCGATCACCGGGGTTTGATATTCCAATACTTTACTAATGTCCTTATTAGTTTATTCCTTTCAATTAATAATAATAATAATATTTGGATGATTTGTATAGCGCCGTTTTTATGCAAAATCACCTCTGGGGCGCTGTGCATTCAATTATTGCTTTCAAAATTATTTTCTTCTTTATTCTATGACTTGCATAGTTTGCGCATTCCCACCTCATCTACTCTGTGATCTATTTCATAAGATCTGTGTCATAGAATATATAAAATAGATCAGTGAGAACAGACTTTCTATGCCATAGAACACCCAATAGAAATGGAAACCCAATGTTCTTAAAGATAAATCAACTTCTACATTCGTTCGATTCTATACAGAATCGACAATATAATGTGAACAAATTAGAATAGAACAATTAGAATGGACAGCAATACCTTTCAATTATATTAAGGTTTGTTCTATGAAATAGATCAGATGAGATCCCAGCTTAATTCTGCATTCAGTCCTCATCTATTTTATAAAAATCTATGGTCAATTTATATAATGAATGTGGAAGAAATTAAGGAAGTCTTTTTTCAGTGATCTATTCCATAGATTCCATGAAATTAATCATACAATAGATGAGATGTGATCCCGACTTAATGGCTTGTTCTCATCTGATCTACTCTATGAGTCTCTACTGGGGCTTTCAATCCTGTTAATTTTTTTCAGAACCGAGATTACAGTGCTAGCATTTTACAATCCCGGGATTTTAATGTTTAAATTATTATAAAAAATAGGAGTTGTAACAAATATTTTATTTTTCAGGTATTATACACAGATTAGGTAACATTAACTCTTTGCACGCGGCCGTATCAACTGTTGTTACGGCAAAAAGTCTATACTCACACGCGGCTGTATCAACAGTTGATACGGAAACTTTGACGGCCGATATTCCAGCGCTCTTTCGTCATAAATGTATTTCTTCCTCACTTGGACTTTCGTAGAACTATCACGATGCTGACATCTACAAGAATTTCTCAAAAATAAAATTGTATTTCATAAAAAAAGATCAATAATCAAGTGTGCCTCTTCGCGCCTTTTAGTCCTTTAGTTTACATTTTTGTCAACGGATGGCGTTAGTACTAGTATGTTATTCACAACTTTTCATAACTAAAAATGATAAGTGATCATGGTGTCCCACTTGTGTCTATCAACGCAGTGGCCTAAGTACACACACGCCCAGTGAATGGCGGGACCACATTCAAAAGATACGGTACGTCTTTGTATGAAATTTTATGTTTTTGTTTTTATAAACATCTAAGAGTGTTGACACACGAGGATTTGTTTTCATATTGTGGAGAATAATCTGTTCTGTCTATATAGTCCAATAAATCATGCCAGAATGCTATAATTTGACATTTAATTGTGTGCATAGGTATTTGAAAATATGTACCGCGTACGGGTATAGATAAAACGGAGCAAATTAATGCGTTCAAAAGGTTAATTATTAACTAAATTCAATAATATAAAAGCAGCTACACAAAAGAACAAAAATCAAAAAAACTTATTTTATATGAGGAAACTTAAAATGCGACCTCAATTAGATCAAAGTGTCAAAGGTTTCATCATTTAGTGATGATTTAGTCGCTATTTCCCCCCCTCCCGAAAAAAGTCATCTGACTTCCTCACTGCTAGGTGGTATTGATTTTAAATCCTAGCAATTTCGTAGATTTACTACACGCTGCATTTCGAATTCGAAATTTGTCTTCCTTCTTAATAATGTTTGATATATCTCTGACTGGAGAGATTTCGGAATTAAGTCCATCATCAATAGCTCCTTCGAGCATTTCTCAGATAGATGGACAGATGTAAACCTACTTCTTCTACAATTTCAATGTCTGATTCCCACACAGAGAAAGACATATTTTTTTCGACTGATTTTGACAGCAACGGTTGAGATTATCGTCTAAAATTTAACAGTGGGTCTGAAATAAATTCTGCACAATCTTGATTGCCTTTTTGCAAAAACTGGAACAAAAAAGATACATGAGATTTTTTAGGCTGAACCGGAATAGTCATCCCAGTAATACAATTTTTTATTCCTATTATCAAAATATTCGCGGTCTCAATACTAAACTAAATGCCTTCAGATGTTCCGTAAACATAAGTCCTTATGATTTCTTATTTTTCACTGAAACATGGTTATCAGACAATATTGCTTCAACCGAACTTGGACTGCATAATTATAATATTTTTCGCTGTGACCGCTCTTCATCTTCAAACAAGTCTAGAGGTGGCGGGGTCATGATATGTGTTAAAAACAAATACTCTTGACACATTCTCGATTCTCGTAATGATGTATCTGAAGAACTATTTGTTTGTGTTCTTCTTGGCTCCAAGAAACTTGTCATTGGTTGTGTCTACATTCCCCCATCCTCTTCAACAGATATCTACAAGTCACATACTGAAGCTGTTGAACGTATTTCCATAAATGCCGATTCATTAATCATTTGCGGTGATTACAATCTACCGAAGGTAATATGGCTTAATGACAATCATGGTGTGAAAACTCCTAGTAATATTTCTCTTCAAGCTTCCATAATAATGAATCTATTTGCCTACTTGAACATGTTCCAACTAAACTCGATCCATAATCTCATTAGGAGATTAGAGGAAACATTTGGTTTGAATTCCGACATAAAAAATTGGCTGGTATCCTATTTATCCAATCGCTTACAAGCCGTGAGGGTTGGAAATAAATTGTCCAACTTCGCAACACTTTCTTCAGGGGTACCCCAGGGATCCGTTTTGGGTCCACTTCTCTTCATCCTTTTTACAAATGATGTCGCCAAAATAATCGAGTCATTTGATCTCTTGTCTCACTGCTACGCTGACGATCAGCAAGTTTATTTTTACTGCGCTCCAAATGAAATCAATAGTCTCAAGATCCGTATAACTGAATGTCTAGAAGCAATAACTCGTTGGATGTCTTCAAACAAGCTGAAGCTCAATCCATCTAAGACTGAGTTTCTCTGGGCAGCCACAAACAAACGTCAACATTTCATAGACAATTCACCTATTACTATTTCCGGCAGCGATATCATCCCAAAAACAACAGTCAAACTTCTCGGTGTCAATTTAGATTCAGACTTTTCGTTTAAAAGTCAAATAAATAGGACTGTAAGCACCGGTTTTTTTCACCTTAGACAACTCAAGTCTGTCCGAAGAAACCTTCCTTCAGAAGCAACAAAACTACTTATCAACTCTTACGTAGTCTCACGTCTCGATTACTGCAACGGCATTTATGCCAGCCTTCCAAAATATCAAATTGACAAACTTCGATCAGCGTTTAATGCAGCAGCACGGCTCATAAACCGGGGTTTCAAAATATTCGCACATTTCAGAACACCTTCGGAACCTTCACTGGCTCAAGTGCCCTGAAAGAATCCAGTACAAACTGTGCTGGATGGTGTTTAAATCCATCAATGAAATGGCCCCACCCTACATCTCTGAACTATGCTTCCCGGAAAACACTGGTCTGAGGCAGTCAACTCTTAGATCAGCAACATCAGCAGCTGTAGGCAAACTGATAGAACCTATGCGCAAGCCAAATACTAAGTTTGGTGATCGCGCTTTCGGAGTATCTGGGCCGAAGGCTTGGAATAAACTCCCTCCGGAACTAAGATCCATAACAAGTCCAACAGAATTCAGGTCTAAACTAAAAACTTACCTTTTTAAGCTGTCGTACCCTTAAATTAAATATACCAATCCTAAGAAAAAGTCCAGTTATATTCAATTTTTTAATTAAGTCCTAAATCCTGTATCTAAATTTCGCCAATAAACAATTAGATAATGTTAATTAAGTGTTAATCTCAAGTGACCTACCAGGTAAGTATTGTACTGTATATTTTCTCCATAAATAGTTAAGTAATAACATAGATCACTGTAGAAATGTATTATAAGTTTGTACAGCGCCCTTGAGGTGTTTTTGCACAAAAACGGCGCTTTACAAGTCATCCAAGTATTATTATTATTATAACTGTCAAGTTTTCTGTCTTGACCTGATCTTTACTAACACGCCTAGCGTTTGTGTAAGTGAAGCTTCGGAATCATTACTACCAATAGATAAATATCACCCACCACTCGATATCAACTTCACTAATCCTTTCAAAAATGTTACCTTAAAATCAACGGTTACATACCACTACAAATTTAACGAAGGTGTCTATACTAGCATGAACAGATATCTCGCCCAAACTGACTGGACATTTCTTGAATCGAACATCAATATTAACGATGCTACATTTAAATTCAACGAATGTATAACTCATGCCATAGACTTATTTGTACCTAAGGGAACTTATTCCCAGGCTAAGTTTCCCATTTGGTTCAGCATGAAACTAAAGAAGTTGATAATCGAGAAAAAGAAAATACACAAATTATTCAAGTGTACGAACAACTTAGCGTATTATCAAAAATTTTCTCAGCTAAGAGAACTATCCAAAATCGAATCTGTTAGGTGCTAAAAATCCTACATCGAACTCACTGAGACACAATTAAAGCTTAACCCTAAACAATTCTGGAAATTTGTTAAACAAAAACGTACTGATGATAATGATCTCCCTCCAAGTATGTTCTTTAATGAAAATCATGCTACCAACGGTCTCGACATTGCTAACCTTTTCGCTGAACACTTCTCCTCCGTCTATGTACTCTGATACCTCGTGCATTATCCCTCCACTCAACTATACTAATACTATTGATTTAAATAATTGCCAATTCACACTCATAGATGTCTTTAACTCCTTAAAAAATCTCCCCAGCAAAACAAGCACTTGTCCTGATGATATTCCAGAAATATTACTGAAGGAATGTAAATTTACTATATCTAAGCCAATTTGTTTGTTATATAACTTGTCAATATCATCTGCCACTTTTCCGGACTCCTGGAAAGTTTCTTATATCAGACCTATTTTCAAATCCGGCAATAAGTCGAACGTAGAAAACTATAGACCCATATCGATATTATCCCATATTCCTAGAATATTTGAGTCAATAATCACGAAGAAAATCACACCTATCTTTAAAAACGTACTGATCGAGGAACAGCATGGATTTAGATCTGCTAAATCTACTATGTACTACTAACTTACTATCCTTTACCAATTCCATCGTCAATGGCCTAGAAGATAACCCACAAATAGATGTTCTATATACCGATTTCTCTAAAGCTTTTGACAAAGTAAACCACTCAATCCTTATGGCCAAACTATATGCTATCGGTATTAGAAACCCCTTGCTATCCTTCTTTAATTCTTACTTAAGCAATAGAAAACAACGAGTTAAACTAAATAACTTTGTGTCTACTATTATTGAAGTAACGTCCGGCGTACCTCAAGGAGCACATCTAGCGCCGCTTCTTTATACCCTTAGAACTCTTTACTGCTCCTTGGTTCGCCCCCATCTTGAATATGCTTGTGTTATCTGGTCTCTTTTTTATGCTGTCCACATTCGACGCATTGAATCTGTTCAACATCGGTTCTTAAGAGGGATTGCTAGGAGGCTAGGATTAGAAAAAGGCAAATACTCATATGATGAAATTGAACTAACTCTAAACCTCTCTCCTTGGGAAGTCCGTCGGGAAAGAAATGACCTCATTTGCTTCTTCAAAATTATAAATGGTATTATTGATTCACCTACTCTACTGCAACTCATTCCCTTCAATATCCCCTCGCACAGACTCAGAAATAATGAACTGCTCTTCCTCAACCATCATTCGACAAATTATGAATATTATTCACCGTTGTCCAGAATGTGTAGACTGGTCAACTCAAGTCAAAACCTTAACTTCTTTGGAATATGTCTGAATGATTTTTACCGGTCGCTAAACAAGTGACGGAATATTATAAGTGTCTCGTGGTCCTGATCCACGGCGTAGTCTTGACTTGATTCGACTTGTCACTTTATTTTCTTATATTATATCTACCTTATGTCTTTGCTTTCATGTACCTTTGTCTAATCCTGTATTTTTCATTTTATTGTTTTCGTGTTATTATTTTGTAATTTGGACGATGTCCATTAATAAATAAATAAATAAATGAGATCATTTATTAGAGAGCAAGTCAGGTTTTGGATCACAGGGGCTGTTTAGAAAAACTGGTGTTTTGAGTATGGTTTCGGTATTGCCATAATCATATTTATTAATGACACAAAGCTTTGTCTCATACATACAGCCGAGAGTGGTTTATTTATGATACAGCCGTATAAGAAATACAGTTGGGCATATCAGCATTCCAATATTTATTTGCGTTTATCTCCAAACTATGTTTTTGTAGGCCCCTGTGATCCTAACCCCCGAAGTGACTCTTTCAATTGAAGAGCAAAACTGCTGTTGTCCAAATTGTTCATCATGAAAGAAGTCAGTGTTCTTGAGTTTATCAGCTCAGCTGTGGAACGATTTGCCGGCCTCTATGTTTCATCCCTCCTACAACATGGGTCTCTCGAAGATGTGACACATCTTCGGATCTACCGGATCTGCCCTGATGATGGACACTGCAACGCTGTCCGAAACGTCGGCTAAAGAAGGAGTTAGCGCAACACGGCATAACACCCCAAAAACAAACAACAAAAATGCTTTTGGCCGTGAGAATCTAAAAACTTACCTATTTTAAATTTATTTAGAAAAATTAAATGGAGTTCTACGAATTAAACACCAAAACAATAAATATCTTTACCCCCGGCACACTACGGAGGTAATAGGTCGAGGGAGCTCGACGTTCCAAAGGTTAAGCCATAATGCATAAATAAACCAATCACATAATGTACGCACGTTTGAAATGTAGAATAAAAATAATTGTCTGCTAAAATAATATGTATCTACTTAATCGTTGTTTTCTTATACGATCTCCACACAGGCCTGTATGAAATACTTGTTAAATTATCACAAAAGAAACAGGTTAGTACACAACACTAAAAAAAATAACACTGTCAATTAATTTGGCATAATTTTATTTTACATTGTTATTCATAGTTTATTATACAAATTACATAATATTTTCATTATTTATATAAAAAAGGAAAATTTTACAAATGACTCTAATATCTGAGGGATAAATTAAATATTAGGTAATGAATTTAGCAATATGATTTTAAAAATCAACAAATACATGTCTTGCGATCATTCTAATAAAAAAATTTGGACATAATATCACCACTAAATACAATTAAAAAAAACGTTAAATTAAAGGTCTACCTAAAATTTTATCGTCTACATATATATATACCCTAATACAAGTATGTTTGAAAAATATCTTTCATACAAAGAAGCCAGTCATGAAGTAGTAAAAAAAGCAACATGTATATTACAATTTACATAAAATAATGTAAAATCCATAAAAAAATTAAGTACAAAATTCATAAAACTAATTTTGTCATGATTATTGGAAAAGTTGTTCTAACTTTGGTTGGCTAATATTCTACGCTGCTACATTTGCACTGGAAATAATATTCCTTTTCAGATACAGTGAAACTCTATTATAAGCTTTTCAAGGGACCGAAAAAATAAAAACTTCCTATGAGGGTTTTTTTTTCTGGGCTATATATTTTATTAAGCAGCTTAATATAGTTTGAAGTCGTAAGGCAGATTAAATTGAAAGCATTTCGATGCAGAAATCAGTCAAATCATTAAATATTAACATTTCAAAACATCAAATTATAAGTTTTCACTTGTTTAGTTAGAAAAAATCAGTTTTTATACGGGTTGTATATAATAATTCAAACGAAAACAATGCAATCCAACATTTTTTTTATAAATTAAGAATAATTATTTTTTTATAAGCAATAATTTTTTACTAAGTTTAGTTGTACAGGAGCCAATAAACTCAGAAATTTAATTAATATACACAATTCTAGACTTAGCTTATTCTATTGTAATCTAGACATCGGATTATATGCACTAAAAATGCGGAAATAAGCAAAATATGTATGTTTAGTAAAAAAAAGCTAAAAATTGATACACTTTTTTTTTAAAGTTTTGGTTTACAAGGTTGTGTTAGGTTAGGTTAGGGAGGGGGAAATGCTTACATAATGACCTCAATAATAATAAAATGGTTGAAATTAATCCGATGTTTAGTGGTGTCCATTTATCTTGCCTAGCTAATATAATAATATATCTGCAATAGATTTGCACTGGCATTATATACTTTGAATAAATATTATTACTAAATCAACAGCATTATAAACTAACATTGTCATTAATTAGCCAAAATCATTATATTTATTCTGGAATAATTCAATATAATGGCCTTTCTGACTAGGAGGCACTAAAAATAAAACCACGCAGTGCAACTTATTTCTTTAATTTGGTAAATATCACATATTTATTAACTATTTGACTGAACCATCGGCCAATTTGCATGTCCAAAAATAAATTATTGCAAATGTGATGCGATTCGTACAAAATTATGTACTGATGTTAAGAAAAATTCCCAAAATAACTTGCATAATATCAGCAATCCAAAATTTTTTAATTTTTTAGTAGTTTCATTTTATATTTTATACATGTCTCTAGATACATTATAATCACACTTACTGTTTCTCATAAATAATATTTGAAGTAAAATTGAATAAGAATAATCTAATCTTATTTTATCAAATACAGTGACGCTCTCCTATAAGGTTTGTCCAAGGAACTGGATTTGGAAAACCTTATATGAGGGTTTCACTGTATTTATTAATCTATTCTTTCGTCAATGGGTGAATGGGTGGAAGAACTCTTTTTGACAATCGTAATTATTTAAAAAAATTAATATGTAAATTGATGCGCAAGGCGCTGGAGGCACGGATACTTTGGCCACCGAATGATGCGGTTAGCGGCGAATGGATACTATTAAAATGTTAACATATCAAAGAAATAAGGTTTCGGTGAACTATTTTCCGCTCTGTCTATAATGAGGTTTGTATTAAAATTAGAATGATTATTTATTGTTGGAGTATTTTGTTGGTTTATCGAATATCCTTCGATAGTGAATTTGAATGCAGGAAGTATTGTGTGATGATATTTTCTTAATCCTGATCTACACGCCACGTGACGGGATAGATTGTGATGTAAATAGGTACTTGTGATGTTATTGTAAGTGTCATAAAAAAGTTTCCTAAAAAAACATGGGATTACAAATTAGTTGTTCTTGGCTTCTGGTCGCAGTGTTACTCTTGATCAGAATATTTCTTTGGCGGCAATAATTGGACTATTATTAAAGTCAGTCAAAAAAACGATGTTTTGACAAATGGTTATTGTTGGTGTAAAAATTTGAAATTTTTATTAATAAACGGAGTATTTAATTTTTGTTAAAATAACTCTTAACATCCTAATGCATGACTTACTTAAGTATACATTTTTTAACTCTCATATTTTATTTATTTAGCACTAGCATCCACTAGTAAACAAAATGAAAACATCCGTTACAGACGTCAAACTTTTCTAAACCAATCTGTACATAGCTCTTGAATCTTCAACATTAAATTCATATTCATTGGTTGTTTAGGCGGGACAATAATGTTTGAACCTATAACCGATTTGTAATTGTTTTTTCAATATTTTCTCAACAAAATATTTATGTGTGGATTTGTAAATATTTGTCCAACACTGCTAATGCTTAGTTTACTCTTTTCAATATCTGTGTCAGTCTAAATCATCCGCGATTCCATGTCTTCATAATATTCCTACTTTTATAAATGTATTTTACACTGATATTATAGTTAGTAAATATTTGTATAATCAACAGCAATACATGTCTTAAGTTTAATTAATTACCTAACCTTAAATGTTGTATTGATTGCAAAACCATTTAACTGAAATATTTCCTGTCCTAATTTGATTTAAAAAAATCATCATTGTAACATAACTTACCGTGAATTATTACCAAAAACACAGCAAGAAATTGATATTTAGATTGTATGTATGTAGAATTAATTTTCTTACAGAATGAAAATAAAATTTATAATATAGATAATGGAAATTTGTCACAGGCATCCTATTTGTTAATATTTCTATAACGTCATGAATTTTGTTCCTAGCTATAATAATATACATGAAATGCATTTTCATACTTACTTGTTACTTCAGCAGTCACACAAATACCCAATGTCTCGTCACAACCAATAAAATTTGCTATTTTTTTTTGGAATGGAAATTATCCTGCCTTTGAGCAAAAATTTAAATCTCGCAATGCAGGATTCGTACAGAATAAACTGATCTACGCGAATGTCGCTTATGTGATCCGCAAAGTCTCACTAAAACACATATATTGTGTCAAAATGTGCAACGATGGGATAGATTGGGTTAAAATGGCCGGCTTTGTAAAGATTAATATGATAATTATTAATTATTGAAGGAGATAGGGTCCCATTAGCTCAGGTGTTAGAGCGGTGCCCCGGTAAGGCAAGGGTGCTAGGTTCAAGTCCTAGATGTAACTGTATCTTTTTTTGTTTCATATTTTCGTTTAGGAATCGCTAATATTGTCTTCAATAATTAAATATTACAATTTGAGGATTTACTCATTGTTATTCTAATAATAAAATGATAATTATTTCTCATTTGACAGATTTTACAAGATGGAGGCTATCTCAAACAAATTGCAAATTTTGGGGTAATTTTAATAATGACAGTAATTGTACACATTTTCCAGCACATTTCACACATTATTTAAGAAAATACTGCTTCAGATCACTAATAAATGCAATAGAAAGTAACATTATATTAATGAGTCAATAAACTAAAAAAACAATGTTACAAATTAAAACTAAATTCATAAAATAAATTTCTACTATAAGAAGTATTGCTATAAAATAATAATTGCTGGACTACATAATTAGTTTACTATGCGGTGGATATGACACGGTTAAGATAATAGCTATGCAATTAGCAATATACATCCATAGCATCTTATATTAATCCTATTTAGTAGGTGGGAAAAACATATGATTCAAATTTATTTTCACCATTTTAAAAATTTTCTTTGAGATTCCATATTCAGATATCATTCTTTATTATAGTCCTCTCCCCCAAATTATTTTCTTACTTAATTCTGTCTAGCTCAACAATTTCATCAAAATATTACCAATTAAGTAAGTATATTATAATTTTCTGTTTTTTTCAGCTGATTGAATCGTTTTGCCTTTCCCCTTCCTGATTTAACTTATGGGATAACCTCGCAGTGTCCGTCACCAGAGCAGACGCAAGGCTGTCTGAAAAGTTGGCTCAAGAAAGAGGAAAACACAATGCGCTTCAATATCCATAAGGTCAAACAACACAATATGTACTGTTTGGCTGGGAGAATATTGAATCAAATAATGTCATTTTTGTTTGTGAAGTGTTTACAACATAAATACTTGAAAACAAACCTACAATAATTAAGGAATACTTCGTAAAGCGAAACTCTAATCTATTACATATAAGTATTACAGAATACAATTTGGGTTGCTTAATAATTTTTGAAGGTACAATGACAGATTAACGAGACTGCCGGTAGTGACATAGTACGAATCTACCGAAGGTGCCACCAGTCCGGTCATTGCACAGAAGACCGTGTAGAACAAGCCAGCTTGAGAAAAGTCATACACAATATTAAAAAATCGATAAGTGGAACATGTTAAGGGATGGTTGGATAGAAAAAAATCTATTTTCGCGAGTCAGCAAAGTTGAGGTAATGAGATATTCCGATTTCCGACTTTTAATTCGAATTTAGTGTTTCAATTGACAACATATATCGCTTTATGCAGTGCTGTGGATTGAAACTTTAAAAAATATATTTATTCAAAATCTTAACCCCTCCAGCGTTTGAGGGTCATATATGACCGGACGTCCATATTTTATAAACATATTCAAATGAGAGAAGACCTAAATTGGATTCTGATAAAAAATAATGCTATGTAATGTGTTATTTTTTATTCATAAAATGAAGAATAAAGAAATGCCAATATACTAAGTATGAAATTGTTTTTAACCCCTCCAGCGTTTTAGGGTCATATATGACCTGCAGAATGATCATGCAGAAATATTAATTTTTTTTATGTTAGAAAAATAAGTAATATTTCTTTCAGTTTGCCTCAAATATTTAAATAAATAAATAATATTTATAAATCTAAATGAAACATGAAACAGAAAAAGACACAGAAAAATAAAAAGATAACGGTCACAACTAGGAATTTAACCCCAAGATGTCTAACAATAAATGAATATAAGCAATAATAATAAATTATTATTGGATATTTCAGTTGGATATCCTTACAAATGAAGTTAATAGTGCGTACGCATGTTACTTCATATATATTTATTTAATTTGATATTTTAATATTTTTTAAATTAAATAATACTATGCATTTATTTAATTTTCTTTTCAAAATATCATTCTCTGCCTACTCATATAGATACAATCATCTAGATGATTAATGTACAGCTTGGAATCATTTCAATTACATAATTATAATAATTTCCCATTCAAAAAGCACTCAGAAAATGTACTCTGCAATACTTGAAATTTCAGTGCCATCCAAAAAAAATAAAGCTATAATATCATTGAAAAACTAGTGTAAATGCTTTTTAATTATGACACTTCATAAATGACCATTTAATATGCAATAAATTATAATAAAATAATTTTGTCAAGCTGGCTTGTTCTAGACAGTCCACTGTGCATCGTAGCAATAATTAATAACCCCACACAACATTGAAAAAATAGGCCACTTGCATACATTTTACAATGATTTGGAAAAATGAAGTGGATAGATGTTTTTTTTTAATGTAAATACCGCACAAGTGTCTCAAAATTTTAAAATGTGATGCAAGTGGCCTGTTGTGTTGGATCCAGTGGAAAACGTTTTAGGAAGATGCCAAATCTGGCCCTGGTCACATCAAAGATGTAATTTTACAGAATTTGACAGACAATTTTATGAGACTGTAATGATTTTGGATGTACATATTACCTTAGATAAATTAGATTTGGTACTACAGAGTAGATTGGCAATGAATGCGATTAGTTTCTAGTTGGAATTTTGAATATTTAAGGACGCAATGACATTGGATGAACCTTAATGGAAAAAAATGGTAATCTAAACTCTTTAGATTGATGATTTTTTGATATTATTGGCGATTTCGCCTCGGCGTGTATCATATATTCAGTTGCTTTTTAATTTATAAAATTCCTGAACAATATATAAAATATTCACTAATATCATTTATTTATCAGAGTCAGATCTATAGGAAACCAACAATATCCGAAGATATGTTGCTTAATACATTGAATTGATTGTTGTTACAATTTTTTTTATGATTTGGTATCGAACTGATTACAAATTACGATTCAATTCAATTGTAGTTATGTTTTGTTTCTTTACACAGTCACAGGAAATAAATACATACTTCTGCAACTGCCAAAACTTCTATTTAAGTTCGAGTTGAAAAATTTATCTGAATTCAATGAATTTTAAATAAGTGGTGATAAAATCTTTATAGAATCACCGAATTCAGATTGATAGAAGTTAAGATTCCTACGAAATGAAGTACAAAAAGTATACTCGTAGATAGTGGCGGTTACAGCAGCATGGCTTTTCTTCGACAATATTCTGTTATAGCAATTTATAACTTAAATTCTTTCATTTTCTCCCAAGTTTGCTAACATTGTTTTCCATCTAAATATATATATGCTTGAATATATTTTTCGATAGCTGTAAAACTTGTAAGATAAACAAACAATCAAACTATAACAATCAAAATCACAACCGTCAGACTGGCAGTGAGTTAAATGAAACCATATCCTCTGACAGTTGTGTGATTGTTGGTGGTAGTCGTAAATCTACCACCTCTCTCTATGTTGTGTTAGAGTGATATAAATATCACCTATGTCCGGAACATAGGTGCTGCAGCTCTCCACGCAGAGCAGGATAGCGAGGAGTGGAGGAGCCATACGAGGGTCGTGATCCTGAGCGATGAGGCAGCGACTAAAGAAGTGCATCTACAGCCAATTTGGCAGCGAGCTGTTCAGGTTATGTAGGATGGGGTGCCTACGCTGGGAGGGGGTGGCCATGGGGGTGAGGGTGGCCCGGAGGGTGCGGGGGCTGCAGGGAGCTCAGGGGGCGCGCGGCCGCAGGGGCTGGAGGGGGGCTCAGCGCCTCCACGTACTCCTGGATCAGGGTGGAAATCTGGAAAGCCTGCAGAGTAACAAAAACATTAATACAGATTAAGTTTACATATTTAGATGCCATCGGAAGCATAAGTACTATGAAATGTATTCAATTATCAAAGTGATGACCCCCGACTCTCTCGCAGGTTATAAAATAATAAGAAGTTAGTTTTCAAACCCAGATAAAATCCCAACCAATTTACTGATTTTGTTCCTGTGTTAGAATGTAAATTCTCCAAAGAAGTTTTCAATTCTTAACCTCTAGTGTGCCAAGAAATCCATAATGTATTTCTCACTTTTGTTCCCACCGTGAATTTACAAATAGCTCACTGCATTTGCCTCAATTTTATGGTATTTTTAACTTTAAAAAATGCTCCTAGCGTACTAAAATATACTTCATCAGCTTGAAAAAGAAATAATGTATCCTAATATTATTCTACCTTGTCATTTCATCACTCGCAAATTTATTTATTTTGTCTGTGAAAAAGCACTTCAAGTGCTGTAAAATGTCATTTTCGTAGCTTTATAGATACACTTTATCAGAACTGTTTATATTATATTGGTATGTATTTTTCTTTTTATATTGTTCTTAAATTTTAAATTTCGTTATTTTATTGGTCAATGATATAAAAATTCATAACACTGTTAAATATGAAGACGGTTGGTTTATAGACAATCTTCATTATACTATATTTTTTATAAAAACACATAAAAAAAAAAAAAACATTTCTCTGAATATAAGTAGCTATCCTTCCTGGGGAATCTACATTGGATAGATATATTCAATTTTTATAAATATGTAAACACATTATCTGGTAAGACAGTACAATTTTCAAAATCATAATTTTATGAAAAATAAGTAATTTATTACGAAAATAGTGTCAGCCGGCGTAAGGTGGGCGATTGGCATTTAACCCCTGGCATGCTAAGTAGTGCTAGGTCGCAGGAGGATGACATTCTAAGGGTTAAAAGAGTTTCACAGTATTTACCATGGTAATATCGTTAACTTGATAAAACAGAACAACGACCAAACAGAACATGATAAAAAATATTTTATTTTTTTCTTAACTTTTTTCATCATTATTATAAATGTTCTGTTCTGTCATCGAACCAATGTGTAGTTGTGTTTCATTGTGTAGGCTATAATCTGTAGTGTTTCATTGTGTAGGCTATAATCTGTAGTGTTTCATTGTGTAGGCTATAATCTCACCTGCTGTGTTGTCAGTATGACCTTGCTGTGCTTGGAGCCAGCGGCGGTGACCAGCAGCAGGCAGTCGGGCGCGGGTGAGTGAGACAGCAGACTGTCGTACTCGTAGCAGCAAAGCGGCAGTCGCGCCCGCGGCCGCAGCAGCTGCAGACCACGCGCTCCAACCGCGAGCCACAGGGAGCGTGGCCAGTTGGACGTGAAGGATTGCTGCAAACAAAAAAATTAGGTTTTAATCGTTATTAAATTAGGCATTTAGAACTCTTAGAAATATATTTACTCCTACTATACTAAAAATACCACTTTATACGAAACTAAAAAAAGTATCACAAATGTTATAGGCACATAATTTTTAACAACTAACTAACTAACTAACCATCACGCCGTTTCCCGCGGGGGTAGGCAGAGAGGACGGACCACCAAACAACTCGGTCTTGGCACACACTCCTTGCCTCATTCACATTCATACATCGTCTCATACATACTCTTCTATTATTCTGACTCTTGACATGGCCCGACTCAAGTATCTGATTCACTTGGTCGTGCCATGTCTTCCTCGGGCGTCCCCGACTTCTGCTACCATTCACATTTGCATCGTATATTCTCCTTCCACTACTTTCTTCGCTCATTCGCTCTACATGCCCAAACCATCTGAGCGTCCCTTTCTTGATCTTACTCATTACGCTTACATCAGCCTTGCACTTTTTGCGGATCTCCGCATTCCTCAGGGATCTCATTTCAACAGCATTCAATCTACTTTCATCCTTTCTTTGCCAGTTCCATGCCGCACTTCCATACATCAGGGTAGGTACCAGCACTCCATTGTGGACTGCTAACTTCGCTTCTTTGGACAATTTTTTGTTAGCGCCAACTGCGTTCAGTCCTCCATTAATGGAGTTTAACAAAAAATTCACAAAACATGGAAACAATGACAGTCGATGACTTTTTGGAATACATTACTATTATTTGGAAGTATTTAACAAAACTTTTAAATGCAAATACAAAGCATGGTGTTGCCACTCTCTAACACTGCTTAAATCATATTTCTCACTGTAATGAAAAAGGAAATAGAATGACTTATGAGTTCATATCAGTTTGTTCTGTACACAAGAATACTCTACTGTGTACTAAAAGACACAAAAAGATCCGACGGGTTAGTGAAATAACGAATACTAACCATAACATCAAATATGGTGGCGGCATGCAGCGGCCAAGACTGTAGTAGGTTGAGCAGGCTCTGCCCTGCGTGGTGGGGGGGCGTGCCCCTCAGCGCCAGGTGGTGTTGGCGCACGGCGGGCGCAGGCAGTCCGGCAGCCAGGCGGGCCGGCAGCGTGCGTGCTGCCACCTCCTCGTACACGGCCTCCCAGGGGGCGGGGGCGGATCCGGGCGGGGCGGGGGCATCCTCCTCGGGCTCGGTAGCGTCGCCGCCAGAGGCTTGCGCTTGTAATGCCACCATCATGACCTGGAATTGGTTTGTTTAATTTTCAATTACGGATGCGGGTTTGGGTAATGCCACCACGGGAACCATTTAATGACCTATTCGTCACTCTACTGGACACCCTGATCCCTAGATTCCTACCCAAACCCATGCCTTTTACCTTCCCAGAAGTTCCTCTCCTTCCTTTCCTTAAAAAATACCCTCCACACAGCATCCTAAAAGATGACATACGCCGTGGGGGAAATCATTTTCCTTACGGCCTCCTGTGTGGGGTTAGTAAAAAAAAATAAACAAAATTGTTTGGTCAAGTTTTACAGTAACTTGAATTGCTTTATGAATATTTTTTTGTCCGGTCAGTGGCTGAGTTGGCATCGCGTTTGGGTCCCACCGAGGCGTAGTGTGTTCAATTACTCGGCTGGCTAAGTGCTCCACACAACACAAGCAACATTTTCCGCATACAGTGGTTTAAGGAAAAAAAGAACACTTTATAATACTTTTTTTTTTAAATGAAAGACAAAAATTCCCCGGTTACGAATAACCTGACAATATTTGAAAATCTCCTACTACCATCACAAAAAGCGAAATATGTTGCTTGTGTTGTGATGGAAGACTTAGCCAGCAGAGGAATTGAACACACTACACCTGGGTCAGACCCAAACGCAATGTCAACTCAGCCGCCGACCTGTCAAATAAATATAAAAATATTTACAGCTTTTATGGAAAATACTGCATTTTAATAGTTATTTCATTAATTTCATCATTGTTTGTACACTTAGCAGCAATTATTTTTTGAAGTGACGGTTTTAAGTTTGGTATTTTTCTTATTTTATTTAACCCAAACTTAGAACTTAAAAATCTAATATCTATCTATCTAGATCCTTAGATTCTTAATTTGGGTTTTATTTAAAAAAAAATTTTAAGTAGCCAAGAAAACCTTTTTTCATATTATTTTAAGATATAATCAAAACATACCGTGAACAAAATACATATTACCAATATTTTGAAGCTGTTAAAATGCAGAATTTTCCATATCCCCCAATGTAAATGTTTGTGTTTTATAATAATTAAGTTGAATTGAAGTGTTCTTCCAAAAAAATATTTTAACTAAGCGTGTCCAGTTACTCTAAAACTTTACCATTTATTTGTTGCCTTAATTGGTTACGCCACGATGAATTAAATCTATAAATTGTATTATTTCTGAGTATGTAATAAGTGTACATGTTAGAGCCCGGTTACCGTGTCTGTAACCAAGTACGCACCGTATTGCGGGTAGTGTTGAGTAGGACACGATATCAGACTGAGTTTGTATGAAGTACTCACATACTGACATGATGTGTTGAGGTGTCCCACCTCAAACGAAATGAGGCGTAACAATATTTTCGTATCCTGGGATCTCGACTAGTAATAAAAATAATTGCATTGATAGCATTATCAATATCACTAACCAAAGTTTGTCTATTTTCACTAACCATATGACCTGCACCTAGTGCTAGATTTGAGGTGCTTTTGATTTTTTTTGCTATACGTAATTTAAAAACTTAAACAGTTCTCTTTGAATATTGTAGATGGCAGCACTTCCAATCCTAGCTGGCATGTGAATCGAGTGTGTACAACAGATGTTGGTGTTACACTATTATACTCTTTATGGATTTTTTGACAACTAATTATATGAATAACTCACGGCTTCATTATGCGACACGGGCAGCCGGTCTGCCCGCAATTGGTGGAGCAGCTGATGGAGCAGCAGATGCAGCTCAGCGGCGCAGGGCGGCGCGGCGAGCGGGGCGGGCAGGAACAGGTGCTTGCGCAGCAGCAGCAGCTGGGGCGCGCGGCGCGGGGCACGCTCCCAGCGCGCCAGCACATCGGCTGCGCGCTCTCCGCCCCGCACCGATCGCTCGCCACCTCCGCACACTTCATACAGGGAGAAACCTGGAAGAGTGGATGTTTGAATTACTGTTGTTGACAAGTCAATAATAATAATTAGTGTTGATGATGTCATTATGAAATGGGAATGAATGCACTGGTTGTGGGCAAAAGGTCTTAAAAAAAATCTATTATGTGACCATGGAACCACCAATATTAGGGATGTTTTGTAATACTTGTAATAATACTTTTTCTTTTGTTGTAACATTTAATATTTTTTCTTTTTTCGTTGTATTATGTTTCCTTTATTGTTTTAATTTTGTAGAATCTATAATAACTGTGATACTCTACTATTAAACTTTGTAGTGTGTAAAAGCCCATTAGGGCGTATAATAATAATAATAATAAATAAATAAATACTGTATTGTGGGCTTTCGAAAGGGCAATATATCTTCCATTCTTCATATTAAATTCAAATCAAGATCCTTTGTATTTGATAAATGAAAAGTGAGAGTGGTCTTAACACTGAGCCTTGTGGAATTACATTTGCCTTTTTCCTAGATCTTTGTATATGCATAACATGATATTTTATTAATAATTCATGAATCATCATGAATTATTAATAAAACTTAAGCAGTACAGGATCTCAGGTCCATCTCACCACTAAGATTTTAGATTGCTTGCATTTGGCAAAAGAAAAATTAGAAGTGTTACTAACACAGATCTTTGTGGAGTGCTGTTTTTGTACACAATATGAATCACTGCATTTTTAACAAATCTGTATAAAGGTTTATCTTATCAGTCAGATATTAGATTGCATGCATTTGATGAAAGAAAAATTAGAAGTGGCACTGAGCCTTGTGGGATGCCATTTTTCTTTCCTTATCATAATATTTCCAACAAACCTGTAGCAGTGGGACTCAGGCCTATCTTGTCAGCTAGCATGGCCACCAGGTCCCTGGCTGTGGCGGCAGGGTGGAACTGTAGCGAGTGGAAGTGGCCGTCAGGAAGGTGGACTCGGGCATGGAGAGGCCTGCGGGCCGCCGAGCACAAGACCTCCGCTCGGGACGGTGGCCACTGACGGCGTCTGCCGGCGGCAGTTCGCAGGACCGCCTGAAATAACAAAAATAATTGTTAACCCGTCGACTGTTTTTCGAGAAACCATGCGCAATCTTTTTTACGACCGTGCTCAGCGCACATACAAATGTGCAAGCTCTGATAACATCCATGCTGGAATTTTTTTCGATGCGATTTTAACCTTTATACTTTGAAAACATATAGAGGACTAAATTAGAACCACTATGTCACTGTAGATTCTACTGTTTATTTCATGAATATAGGCTCTATGAGCAAATATAATATAATTAATAATCAACTTCATTAGTCTGTCTGAAGCCTAGGAGTCAAAAGGTCTATGTAAGTTGGTGACATTATCTTTTAAATCAGTATAGACCACAAATGATGTGAGATTTTCAGGGCCAAAAGTATTATCATGATTAATTATTAGTTTATTATGCTGTGTTGAGCTTCCTCGTTTAGCCAAAGTTTCGGATAGCATTACAGTATCCATCATCAGGGCAGATGCGGCTAAATGGGGAAGAAGTTTAACGCACAACCCAAAAATTAATCACAATACGTACAGATCACACTTTTAGGGATCAACTTTACTGTACACTGCCTACTATATTAAGAAATTAGTGATTTCATTGTCTATAGTTGGAATAACAGACTGCTGTCTTTCTTGTTCTTCGTTAAGTGTCCTCTCCTATCAGAAGTTGACTATAATCAGGGATACGTTTACTATGCAGACTGCAGCCTAGAACTGCATTCATACTGACCATGTCCCATGGTCTTTCTCTGCTATCTCTAATGTCTAATAGAGTCTGTGGGTCTAATTAGCCAACTAAGAGAGTTTACATGTATGCAATAATACAATTATTACCTTTTCGGCAAATCTAGCATATTTGGCCTGGTGTGTGTGAGGGTCGGCAGCCCTTGCGCGTAAGTGTGCGAGAAGCAGACGTCGCAGGGGCCGTGCCGACGGCAGCGCCACGGCAGAACACACGCAGACCAGCGCCCACATCCTCAGGGCGGCGCGCCCTCCCACTTCCGGCTGGTCCGATGTCTGGAATGTTTGGTTAGGTTAAGTTGGGATGTTATATTTCATTGTGACTGAACAAATGTTGGAGTTTTAGGGTGTAGATCTTTGATGAAACGTTGGCTTTTTCTAGTATCGGGAAATTTCTTCTACTTGTATGCTTGAAACATTTTGTTTATTACATGTTTTCATAGCTTTTGATTCAAGTTGATTTATTTGTGTATTTTCTACTCATAATGTATTATGTTTCTTCGAGTTTCTGGATTCTTTTCCAGATTTTTGGTAGTTATTATTAAACCATTCAAAATATATGTATGTAACAAACATTAGTGTTTTAACTATATATTTAAAAGATAAATTGAAATTTTTAAAGTTCCATTAGCACATGATAAAAATTGCATTGCGAGCTGAAAATGTATACAAAATTTCACAATGACAGTTTAAGAGTTTGTGTCTTCAAAAACAGAATTTTACTTCATAGTAAAATACTGTCATCATAAGCAAAAAGGCAGCTGGGAATTTTCAATGGTCACATTCTGATATACAAGACCTTTCATTTTTATCAACGTAATAGAATAAAAAGTAGGATCAGAATGTGACCATTGAAAATCTCCAGCAGCCTTTTTACTTATGACGGCAGAATAGTACTTGACGATTGCATAATGGTTGTAGTAAGAAATGCTTATTTAAAACAAAGCAAAAAAAAAAGCGTACCTGTTTAATGAGCTGCATATACAGCTCGGCCAGCAGAGATTCGCTCCTCAGACACTTCTCCATGAGCCCTTGCGCGATGGCCACATGCTCCTCAGCACCCCCGGGCTGTGCCTCCCCCTTGGCATCGGCCACGGGCGATGTGCATAGCCCGGCCCACGCCAGCACGCTGACAAACATGGCCAGCGCCTGGGGTTCCTCAGCCTCGGGAAGCCGCGTCAGGGGGTGCGTGATTGGCTGCCGGCTGAAGGACCACCAGCCCGGCGGGAAGCCCTTGTACAGTTCGCCAGAGCCCCCGATTGAGTCGCACGAATCCTCCGATTTTATGGAGCTTGAGTCGGATTTGCCCTTGTCGAGGCGGTGCTTACTGAGTCTGAAAGATAAAATGTTTATAAAAAATAACACATATTTTAAAAAATTAAAAAGAAGTTTAACAAATTAATAATTATAATTCTAAGCCCATTCTCACATTGTCCAATCTGTTCTGTTGTTCCGACATTACCTGACTCGAGTGCATATTTGATTTTCTTGATCATGCCCTGTCTACCAATTCACACACTCCTCCGTACATCCACTCTACATGTCGAATCCATCTGAGCATCTCTTTAATCTTTTCGCCTTGCATTTGTTTCGGATCTCCTTTTTGTAATACACGGTTGTAGATGATCTTATAAAAAAGATCAGAGATCTCATATCTACGGCATTCAGTCTAGTTCCGTTCTTTCCCCAGAGATCCAAATTGATAGACTTGCCCTAACATAAAATCTGGGTATCATTTCGACGAGTTAGGCAAATCACGTGATTATATTTTTGGCGCCAGGAGGGTTCGAGAGTGCTTTAAATAAACTATGACTTCAGTAGTAAATTATCTGCCGAAGAGCGGGAGAAAGAACGAAAGGGAGACGGTTGGTCCGCCTCCCCGCTCCTGGCACATTGGGTTATTTCCAGATAGGCTGGTCATGATATTTTAATGGCTATGGTCCTTCCTCTGCCAGTTCCATGCCTCACTCCCATACATCAAAGTTTTGTATAAGAACACCTTTGTCGATGGAAAGCTTAGTTTCTTTTGACAACTACATTCAGTTCATTTGTCTTTTTGCCAATGTCCGATCAGCATTCTCGTTCCTTGGATATAACATTCTATCCAGCTACACAAACTTGAGACTTGCTCCAAGGACTAACCATTCACAAATGTACATAATAATGTAGAGCTTTAGTAATAATCAAATCCAAATTTAACCAGGCGTTACCTTCTCAGTGTATTCCGCAAAAATGATGCGGCCGGATCATGAGGTCGCCTCAGCAGGCCCGAGTCGACAGCCAGCCTTCGTGCGGCGGACAGGGCGGCGTGCAGGCGCGCTCGCTCGGCCGCCGGGGTGCCCCCCTTGCCCCCAGGCGGCGGGGCCTCATCCTCGCGGAGCCAGGCGCCGAGGCCGGCGCGGTAGGATACCATGAGCTCGGCAATTTCGACCTTCTGTTCGGTCTCGACGACGAGACATCTGGAAATGAGATGGTTGAGTAGGTACTTTAATATACTATGATGTAAGAGTGATTAGTCAGCGATAAGGTTCCTATTGCTTTACAAATGATTATTATCATTTAATGAGCAAGCAGCAATCTGCTGATGCCCTCAATCTAATTTCACAATAAGTTATTGAGAGTAGTAACAGTCATTATTGGTAGTAGTAAAAAGGAATTAATAACAGCAATTGAGTTTATTTATTTATTTTATTTATTTATTAATCTTAAGTTAGCTCACATCTTCGTGTGTGCTAATAGTTTTATAAACATGTATATTGTTTGGCAAACATAATCTTTCTTTAAATATTTCACTAAAGCCACAAAAAAAAGAAACATTAATAATTGAGATAGACATATTTTCTTAATTAATTTTTGAACTTATTAATATTTTCTATCACAGCAATTTCCTTCGGAAGTTGATTAACCCTATCCCCGCGGGAGACGCACGCCTGCGACGCACTGTGCATGCCCTGTACGCGGGTGGCACATCTGTGCGACGCAAAGTTTCTTCGGCGTTATGGGTATGAAACATGCTTGAGCACGGTAAAACTTATACTCCTAAAAAATCTCACATCTTTACACTACTGACATCTTACGATATTTATCCATAATACGTATCCTAATCATGGATACAAAGATTTGAAGGGATCTTCCAACTCAGAGCGAAAAATGAATCAGTTTGAATTCTTCCCGGGTCTTTACACACGTTATTGCGCAGGCGCATTTTATAAGATTCTCAAACAGAGACGCTCGCCGTGTAGATTACATTGTTTTATCGAATTATTGTTTGCTTCTTCGTGGATATGAACTATTTTAATTACAGTGTACATTAATCTGATTTATCATATTTTAAAATAAGTTCAGTTACATACATTCATTCAAACTATTGAAGAAATATAAAATTTCGTCAGTGTTAGATTATTTTCAAATAAAGATACGTGGTTAAAACTTTTTTATAGTGAAAAATCAAGTGTAAAGTTGTACAAGTTTGACTTTTTATCAATTTTTGAAAGTATTTTTATTGCCAAAATACAAAATGTCGGGTCGTGGTCTTAATGACGAAGAAATATTTGGTGCTACTTTAGAAATAGATTCAGATTTTGAAATTAGTGACAGTGACGTCGATAATAATTGCAAAGCTGCTGAAATACATGAAAGCCATGATTCTGCCGTTATGCGTTGAGAACTGTTTCAAAATCACGATAAAAAAATATATTAAGTGATACATATTTACGGTGACATAATAACAGAAAAATTATTTCATTATTTTTGTAAATTTAAGTGTAGTTATTTTTTATTATATGAACCTTTTTAAGTGTGTCAATATTTCATGTATCCAGTCAAACGCGACATCGCACCCATAAATCAACCACTTACATCGCACCACAGTTGAAGAGCTCTACTCCGGCATGTTTATAATCATGTGTATCGTTATCCTTGAAATAAACATGGCCGCCCGGGCATACCATATCAGTTACATTATGAATATATACTTCGAATTTTTATCAAGCCCCATTGATGTTCGGATTGTTTATTTATACTTGAAAAGATAATTCAAGACATAAGCGACGTATTTTTTAAAACAAATTTTAAAATCCATGCGTGATTATTGTTTAAAGTCATAAATTAGATTGATGATAAATAGCCCCGCGTGTGAACGAAGTGATACAAATTAATGACGCATAGAAAAGGTTAAAAATAAACATAAGTTGATCTTTTCTTTTCTCAAAATAAGAATCTGTTTGTTTTGTTTGTCCTCTAACTTTGATAACGATGTCTGTTACCTTTGGTTATTGTGCATGGCAGCTTGGTTCAGGGTGATGGTGAGGAAACAATCAGAGGGGTCCACCATGAGCGACTCTATGTCCTGGTAGCGGTGCTCCGCCATCACCTGCTTATCCTCGGGCCTCACCAGTACCAGGCCGTCGCCGTTAACTCCAAGAAGCACATGGGGACCTGAGAAAAAAGCCATAATTAATGAGTGGGCTAGCTGCGAAAAGTGACAAAATCACTAATTTATGGGTTTTATTGTTCTTCCGATTCACTTTCATTCAAAGGAGTTCCAAAATATAAATATTTGAAAATTTCAGCTAAACTCATTAAAGGTCATTTTCCTGCAGTTCCGCGTTTTCTAAGTTGACACCCAAAGGCATTCTGACGATTTTATTTCAATAGGTTAAGTTCATTTGCTCATCTGAAAAGAGCTTTGAAATTGTACACTTGAGTCGTGTAATTTCTATACCCGCTATATCAACTTTCATTGATTTGGAGAAAACCGCAAAAAACTGTCACATCTCTAGCGTACATAATTAAATGCATTAAAAATTTTTATATAATGAATTGGAGTAATAAAATTTCGAAAAGCATTTATTTTCCTATATATGTCTAGCAATAATTAAGTAATTTCGATAAATAAAATGGATATAGCGGATTTTGATACTCACTTCGTGATTTTGAAAGTCAACTGAGGCGACATGGCGGGTTTAGAAACTCACGCGTAGATCATTTTGACACACGAGCGTGGCGTCAGAGCGGCGGCCATATTGTATTTTGGCAAAATAACTGCTTGTGATTCGTTGAATCCGATATAGCGGGTTTTGATAGTGACTTTCTGTATGATATAGCGGATTTGGTTTCTCACTCGCAGTTTTAACATGGTTTTTGGTCATGATAAGGAGGGTTTTGAAACTCAATTTTAGGCTCCTCTTGTTGCTCGCAAAAATGTGAACAAGATGTCATACTCAGATCATTTTGTCAAAAAATCGGATATAGCGGGTATAGAAATTATAGGATTCACTTATCGTATGATATTTTTTCTTGACTGTTTGAATATTTCATAATATGTTGGTTCAATAAAACAAGTTACCGTGCTGCCAGTGGGTTCTGTAGATGACAGGGAACAGCGTGGTGCCGTACAGCGGGTACTGCATGACGCAGGTAAGGTAGAGCACCTTGGCGGTCAGCTCACTGCGGCCGGCCCCGTATTGGCGGTGTGCCGCAGCTATCACGCTCACCTGAAAGAATTAACATATTAGTTTTATTTTATTACAGAAACAATTTTATATATTACATACTCCCGATGGAGTATACCTACTAATTACGGAGATAAAAATTTTGCAGCAAGCATAACTGCAAAATTTCTTACTAAAAACCAAGATCATGCAAACTCTGGCGGGATAAAAAGGTAGTATCCAACAAAGCCACCATCTTGAACCGGAATGTAACAAACAAATTTATAAACATATGAAATACCAAATGGTTGAGTTAAAATAGGATTTTGCTACGCTCAGTCAATAAAACAGTAACCAGATAAAACAGAATAATGCCCAAACAGAACATGATAAAATAATAGGTTAGGAAAAGTTAAGGTTAAATGCTAGGTTTGATGGTAGTTATTTTTCTTCAAAATTCTGTTTCATAAGTCTAAAATAAAGTCAACCAACCCAATGAGGGTGCGGTCGTAGTTTGGCCACCCGAGGAGGCAGGTAGAGGTGGGGCTCGTAGTAGGATGCGTTCTGGGGTCCCGAGGGGGCAGCGGAGGGCTCCCCCAGGGACACCTGCGCCTGAAGCCCCGCCAGCTGGAGCGCCACCTTCTCACTTACGGGGAATTCATCACACTGGAAAAAATGTAAGCGAAATGTTAATGGATGTGGTTGTTAATATAAATATTGGACAGCCCCATGAATACCGGAATAGTCAATCGTCCATTTTAGACACATATCGTCGCTGCGCTTGCAAGACTAGCTTCGAGAGTTTTACAAAATTTTACAGGGGAAGCGAAGAACTTCCCAGTTTCGAATTTAGATGCGTCTGAAAGAGTTTTGTGCAATAACAGTTAAATTTATGCAAATAGCCGAGATTGGGCCCGATTCCTTGATTTAAAAAAAAAAAGCGTGATCCCGCGCGGGATTGAGTAATCCTGCATATCAATCCCACGGGATTGCAATCCCTATGTACAGTATCCCTGAGGTGATATTTCACAAAAATGTCACAAACAATTAGGCTTATTGAAATGACTTCCATAACCTTAACAGCACAAAACTTCCAAATAGGTTATGCGGTTTCGACAAGACTGCTTAAATTTAACTTGACAATCACAAGTGATTTACCCGCAATGAAACGATTACCACACCATCATAACCTAAAATAAAAACTACCAACCTTAACAACGCTGTGAACTGCCTGTGCATATAGTAGAGCCACCTCTACGGGGTCCTGTGATAGCTGACGGGGTCCCCGGAACAGGCGGCGCTTGAACACAAACCTGTTCTCCGCGGAGCCCCCACTGGAGCCCCCACGAGCTACCGTGGGGAAACCCCCCTGGGTGGCCAGGGATTGGCTCCTGCAATAAAAATGTCATTTAGAATTGATTCATTAAAGGAAAAATAAATTAGTGTTATCTTCCTGGGTAAGATAATATCGGTAACAAGTTGTAATTTCAACATTAGAATCAAAGAGCATCTAAGGTGGTTTAATAAAAATAATTTTTCCAATTTCGCTAATCATATTATTGCAAATAATCAGTTTTGTAAACAGGGATAAATATTCTCCATATTAATAATAAATGAAAACTCTTATAACTTAACAAATGAAAAATGCAATCTTAGATATGTTCCCATTAACCGCCCATTCGTCCTCCTCTCAACTCTTCACTAATCCCTAGTTACGCCTCCACCCCCACTTAAACACCTCATGTATGTTCAACTATAATTTTGTAATATTATTCATGTTAAGTTAGTACATCTATATTTTGCCCTGAGGAAGGAACGGTTGTTTCAAAACCGATCGGGGTTAATATAAAAAAAATGGAGTTTAAAAGAAGTAATATTGTTTTATTGTTACAAGTATTAAAATGTTCATTATATGGTCTAGAAGTGGGAACTATAGAATAAATATTTTTTGGTTGTCCCTCTCTAAATAAATATCCTCTCTTTTATAAAGCCTTATCACAAATTGCCTCCGCTCCATTCAACATCTCATCTCTTCTAATTCTGAATTCAACTCAAATCTTCCATATAATTAAAATTTGACCATTTAAACAAAATAGATATATAAATTCACCATCTCTCTCTCCATAATTTGAAATGATGGCCTCGAACACCCTTGAAGGGTGAAAGTCAGAAACAATTGGAAAAAAAAGGTACTTAGTGAAAATAAATTAGAACACAGAAATCACTTGCAAAATGTATTTATGTTAGGTTGACAGATTTTCATTCTAGATTTTACGACGATTTACCTTTTAAATATTTGATAACATTATAGTATATTGAATTTCGCCAGAAGAGGGCTGTTAAAATCTAAAGGAATAACCACAAATAATTCTGTTTCCCTTTTTTTAAATTTTAATTGGCATGCAATTAACAAAGTTTATAAAACGCTAATGAATCTTACATCTCCCAGCTGGCGATTACGTCGTACAGGAAATGGTGTCCCTTGACGTGCTCCTCGGCCCCGCCACGGCTCTGGTATACGGCCCAGCCATCGCGCTGGCGCAGACCGAGCTTGTCGGCAAGGCGGGCACCAGCCGCTGCGGCCGTGTCCGTCGGGTGAACATCTATGGCCTTGGTGCGGCCGTCCAGGAAGAAGAAGCGGCAGACGATGGTGCCCAGACGACGCATTGCCTGAAAAATAAAATGGTAATATAAATAAATAAATTAGACACGCTAGAAGTACTTTTTTAGTCCCATCTGCTTCCAATCGTCCCGAGCCAGTAAGATTGTGGCAACCCCAATTGGGGTATGCTGTGAGTCTGAAGGTAGTGGGGAGGGAAGTAGATGGATAAGAGGAAGGTGGGGAAGTACCTGACTATTTAGATCTGGTGACCAAACAGGGCTAACGCCATTTCAAGCAATTCTGAATGGTGGCAGTACTAAAAATATATACCACTCTGGAATACGCCGCAAATGAACTAGGTACATGGTGGTAGGAATTAACTGTGAAATAACACTAATTAATCACAATTTATTTGCACGGGGATTCGTAGTCCAGGATCGTAACCACTCGACCACGGAGGTCTTCAACTACTTAAATTGCAAGTCAGAAGTGAAATAACCACCTTCTTTATGAGTCAGAAAGAAATAAAATCATGATCATTGCAAGTGGATAAACTCACCGCAATCTCCACAGTGCTGGGCGGATGCTTCCTGGGCTGCGCAGCAGCGGGGCGGCAGTTGTCAAGGCACCACTGCGCAAGTTGCGCGCGGCGGGGTGGCGCTTCGGGCGGGGGTCCGCCGGCAGCCGCTAGTGCTGCCGCAAGGCACTGCCCGCGCAGGAAGCTCACGTAGTAGCGATGCAGCTGGCGGGACGGCTGCCACGCCACGGCGGCCAGGCACAGCACGAGCCAAACGCGCTCGCACCAGTCGGTGGATGGACAGTTGGAAACCTATGAGAAATCTTTTTTTTTTAAAAACAAAACTTTTGTTCAAAACAAAAACAGCGATTTGAAAAATTGTAACATAAACGTGTGGAAGGAGTGTATGGTAATACTATAGCTGATCTGTCTGATACACTGGACGATGATTTCATTCCTCAGTTCCCATCCGTCTATACCGTGCTGTACAATGTTCTGTATGACCTGCGTGTCTCCCAGTCTGCGTTCATCTCTCCTCGAATGGATTTGTCAAAGCCTATATCACATTGTGGAAGGAGTGTATGGTAATATTATAGCCCACCTGTCTCATACACTGGACGATGATCTCATCTCTAAGTTCCTCCCGATCTATACCGTGCCGTACAATGTTCTGTATGACCTGCGTCTCCCGGTCTGCGTTCATCTCTCCTCGCATGTATTTGCACAATTCCTGCAAACAAAACAAAAAAATACAATAATTTATAAATCAATGACAATAAAAGGAGGGAAAAATAACAAAATTAGGAAATTATGTGAAAAGTTGTTGTCACCATTGTGTCTAATACCCACAAGAGAAGTTGGAGATCTTGAGAAGAGGGAGACAATCATTCCCGGGTTACGAATAACCTAAAAATGTTTGAATTCTTCATTACTTCCATCATTATAAGTGGAAAATGTGGCTTGTACTATGATGGAAGACTTACTAGCAGAGGATTGAACATGCTTGTGTGGGAACCCGACGCTTTTGACCATTCGTCTACCAACTCGATATTATTTACGATTTTTTTCAAACTCACCCTGAAGATATTGCACGCGATGGTGACATTGTCGGGGTCCTCCATATGGATGTGCGAGGTGGGGATGGTGTTGCCCTTGTAGTACATCACCATCTCGTATTTGGGGATCATCTCTAGCGACTTGGAGCGGTTCTTGCGGGTCAGTGTTGCCATTATGGTGCCTGGAATTATACCAACCAATTATAAGCACACAAAGCGGTGATTGATTTGAGTACACCATTATAATAATCATTATTTGGTGGAGACAGTCAACTATTTAACACATTGACGAACAAAGACATATCTAGACATGACTGTAGCATCTATATCTCTGTTTTATAAATGAAATGTACAAGCTGAAGAAGAAATATTGGGAAAAATGAGAATCAACAAATTGTGTCATTGTAAAACTAACATTGTGTGGGATAATTAAATTGTAAGTTTGACTTCAGCAGTATTAGAGTGCGACAGCAACAGTTTAAGGTTTATATTCGATAGTGTGTGCTCACTCTTATCTCTCTTGCATCCCAGCCCTACATTAGAATAGACATTAGCGCTTGTGATCTCTCGAGTTGATTATATCGCATTTTATATTAAATCTGTCGAGTACAGCAGACTTTAGATACCTCCTACTCTCTATCCTTTTAATAATATTGGCGCAGCCGGTAGGCTTAGTTAATAAATAATCAATAAAAATAAATAATTAATCACAATTAATAATAACTGATACTTGATTAATTTCTGAAATGTTCACATTTTGTACATTCTCTAACTAACTAGCCACCAAGCATAGACATCCAAATTGATATAGGAAAAGGGGAACAAACCGAGTACGCGGAGCAGGGAGGCGGCGTGACCATTTCACTATCTGCAATTTTTTTACAGGCAACTTGCTTTGTAATATCACTGTTAAGTCCGCGAAAACGACTTTGCTAACGATTTACCAGTCCTTTTTACAATAGTGCAAAAATTTCTGGCTGGATAAAAGACTCAACTTCAAATCCCAAATCGGTTAAACAAAAGTTTGGGCTTGTTTCCACAATTTTATATTTTGTTACACTATTTAGTTAGACACTTTTACAAATGCGTTATAACTTACCCTCCTCACTCATTTTTAGCGTCGCTACGCCAGGCAGTTCGGTTTAAAATAAAATCCTGCGCATAAAAGTCCCGCGTACAGTGAACTTTACTTTTCTGCGCAGGGCCTTGTTATTTCAATGTTCGTTCTTCGGCGGTCAGCGTATGACTGATGTTGCAGTTTATCATGCCAAAAATATAGTCACGTGGTCAGATTTCAAAATTTCAATTTTCAGATTTGTCAAATAAACTGAAATTTAATTACTTAACTAATTAAAATTATTCTGGCTTCGTCTTAATCTTCTACATTCATACTTGAATTGTATAATTTAAAAAAAAAATTGTGATTATATTTTGTCTGTCATTTTCACCACTCTGTAAATTTTCATCTTAACACAGGCATTTAACACCTAGTGAGATGGGCAATACGTCTTTATTGTAATTAAATGTAATATTAAAATAACGAAATAAAAAAAGCGCAACTCTATCAATTTTGATATCTATGCCATTAAGCTATTCCTCTCCAGAGTTAAGCAAAGAAGGTGGGACGCTGAACAACTCCGTCATAGCACACTCTCCTTGCTTCATCCATATTCATACACAGTATTCATCTCTTTGGTAGCACGTGGATCTATCACGTATTTGAATAGAATGGCTGTTCAAAATTATTTTGACTTATATAATTATGGTATCCTACACAAGTGTGCAAAAATAGAAATGGCATATGGCATTAATACCAAAGGTAAGTGATTATTGAATTAATTTTTATCCTTTTACATTACAAATGGAAATGCAGAACTATTATAATCTACTATAAAAAATAAAATTATGAAAGAATTAGAAAAATGTCAAATTTAATTACTTTAATAAAAAATATTATTGTGCTTTAGTAAACAAGTCTAACTTTATAACAAAGTTGAAGGACAAGTTTCAATATAATATCTCCATCATTTTCATAAATTATGCACGTAATAGAAAGAAAAGTTATAACGGAGCTCTCGGCAGCAGGATCATACTGAAGAATTCTTACACCATTGTAAAAAAGTAAGTCTTGTTTACTAGAGATTTCATAATCGGATAGTAAAAAATACTGTTCAACTATTTGAATGTGCCTCTATTATGAAATGTTTCCACCAATGAATGTCTGTAAACCCCCTAGTCCCTCACAAATTGTTCCTTTCCTCTCACCATGGATATATATTCTACACTCTGGTGGTAAATTTAGTAACTACACTGAGACATTACCTTAAAAGTACCCATACATATCGACGACAGTAATCCATCACAGCGTAAACCATATTTGGGCGCTTTACGGGAGACAAAAAACCTGCAGCCATTTTACGAAAACGAAAGACATTTGAGATGTACAGTGAAACGTATGTTTTTGTTTATTACTGCTATCGAATAGCAATTGAAGAACTTGGGATATAAACCTTCAATGACGTCAATGGATTATTATTTTAAGTGAATACCATAGTTCTATTAATGTTTTTTAGTATTTAAAAAATAATAAATCATAGATTCACCTTTTAAGCAATGAACAGGTTGAGTAAATATTATTATAAGCAATAATTAGTTGCCTGTATTATATTTTATATACAAATTATATTTTCAATACAAATTGAAAATATCTCCCGAGTAAAAATAAATGCCGCCGACGGGAATTGAACCCGTACCTTCTGATGTCCGGTCAGATGCTCTGGACCACTGAGCCATGTCGGCATTTCCAATCCGCCTAATAATTCATTATGTACTAGCACTTCAATCAACAATTACTGTGTATTATATTTTTTCCACCTGTAAACAACCGACTTTATTTTTGTAGGAAAGGCTTTGTTAGTGCTAAATTTCCCACCAGATGGCGTCGAGACATATTATATCTACATTTGTTGGTGAAATATTTTGACTTGTCAAATATTATTATATTTTTAATGATAAACTAATGTTTATAAGGCAAGATTTTTTATGCATAGCACAAATGATAATAAATTATTATAAGCAATAATTAGTCGCCTGTAATGTCAAAAATGTGCACCAATAATTTGCACTTTTCAAACAAATTCTGTGGACAATGAGGAACTGCAGTGCATTTTTAAAAATCAATAATGACATTCTAACTTAATTACCTGTATATTTTTTATTATAATAGTTAGTAGTAATAGTTGCAATAATTTTAAATTTTCAGCTCTCCAAAAAATGCATCAAATCTATGGACGTGGCCCGTAACATCACCGATGACCAGTCTCAAAAGTCTATGTTTTTTTTTCAACAGGTGCTGTATTTTGTATGGGAGTCGAGACGTTATTTTTATTCTTAAGATTACTCGCTTTTAACTTGAAGAACGCTAGGTAAAATGATAGAATCTCGTCACTAATTTTATCCTATTGACATATGATTTTTTTTTTTAAATATGTGAACCGTTGCAAGGACAAACAACTAAAAAATTAGACAAACAACTGAAAAAATGAAATAAAAACTTCTTGGAAAAACGTGGAACATTGAGGTTTTTATCCCAAGGGTCTTCAATTCAGAATGACAAACATGGCGATGGTTTGCCGTGGACGAAAAATACAGGCAGTAGGTGGTAAATGGGAAGTCAACCAACTCTAATACATACACAACATACAAAGTTATCATGTCATATGTGCTACAGAACAAACCTTTTTTCCCTTCCTCCTCTTGAACACCTGAGTCCGTCGAAGTGTTCATATGGACAGGAAAGGGAGTTTATGAAAGCGTGGCTATTCATTTTGCAAGTATTGTGCAGGAGTCCATTTAATTAGCGATCGAAATAATAATTTAAAACATTAAATAATAATGTTAAAAAATCATTAATAAAAATAAAATATATGTAGTGGCTTTAATATTTCTAAAGGGTTAGTTTCAATTGTCAATGTCTTCCTTTGGCCATCTCTAGGGAACACCACGAAATTTCAAAGAAATATTAATTCATAACAGTAATAATATTGTTTTTTCGTCTTCTCAAATGATCATGAAAAATTCTAGCTTATTCCGTCTGCAATTTTGGTCCCAATGCAACACGGGATTGCGGTATGAAGTCATTAAAAGTGATGAGAAAAAAATTGGCTTATAAACCTAACCTAACGCAACCTATTTAACCTAGTTTTTATTATCACTTTTCAAGTGATAATGCAACTATGTTTAGTTAGCAATGTCATTTCAATCAATAGCTAAGGAGCTTAGAAATAGTATTCATGTACATAACTGTCAAAATGTGAAAACACGCCATATTTTTTTTATTAAATACATAATAATGTTATGATAAGTGTTGAAACTCATTTGCATATTTAATGCATTTTTATTATGTAACATTACAAAGGAGGTCTCCTATTAGCTTCCAGCCAAAAAAAAACCAAATCTCACCTTCAGGTGACCGTGGATGCTGGTTGAAGTGTTGTTCAGCGAACTCCAGGATATCATGGTGGAGATCATCCGGCGCAGTGACGGGAGCGGGCTCGTTCCTTTCTTGCAACCGTCGCTCCACTCGACCCCTCCTGCGAGCAGTTCGCTCGCCGCACACGATACCATTCGCCGTGGTGCGCTGAAAATAAAATTAATATCAGATTACAATTGAATGTTATCGGGGACAGATATAATCACTCACAGAATAAAGAGATAGAAATAGTTACCAGTGGTTCTGGCGAACCTATACTTGTGGGTTCTGCATGGCCATTCGTCATTGTTTGTTCTGGAGGCCTGAAATTAACAAAATTGTAAGTTTGTGTATTACAACTGCAATGTAATGCTTTGAAGAATAGTAAGAATAATGAGGAAAGAAATAACAAAAAATAGTACTTACGGAGGTAGTTGTTGTGAGATCTGTTGAGGAGCCGGTTTCTCCACTGCATTCTGGTATTGAGAAGGAGGAGGCGGTAATGGAGGAGAAGAACTGGGAGGGGACGGCACACAATTGTTCATCGCCTGCATTGGTGCCTGCACACGATTGTTCATCGCTTGCATCTGATTCGGAATCTGGATCGGATGACTCGGTGCTTGGATATGATTGTTCATAGCCTGCATTTGACGACCCGGTTCTTGAACATGATTGTTCATTGCTTGCATCTGACGATTTGTTTCTTCGACACGATTGTTAATAGCTTGCATTTGATGACTAGGTTCAAGAATATGATTGCTCATCGCTTGCATTTGACGACTCGGTTCTTGGACGTGATTGTTCATCGCTTGCATTTGACGACTGGGTTCTTGAACATGATTGTTCATCGCTTGCATTTGATGACTAGGCGGCTGGACACGCTTGGGCATTTCTTCGTTGTGATTCGTCAGAGCTTGAACATGGTTGATCATCGGTGGCGCATGATTGGCTACAGCTGGAGCATGGTGAGTCGTGATTTGAATGTGATTGGCTGTAGTTTGAATGTGATGTGTGGTTGTTTGCACGTGGTTGGCCATTGGGGGAGGCGCGTGACTGGACACAGGGTTGGGAGGTGTGACGGGTGGGGGGGGTGGCGGCGGGGATGGAGAGAGGAGAGGAAGGGGGGGTGGGGGAGGGGATGGAGGAGGGGGAAGGTCGGGGTCTACGCGAGGCAGGACAGCCTCATATATAGGCTCCACAGGCTTGGGAGGCAGAGGAGAGCAGCCATTCATTACAATTACTTCTAAAAAAAGAATAATAATAAATCATCAAATCACAAGTTTCATGTAAGCATTTTTTACTAAAACAATAATTATCAGAACTCATAGTTTTAATAGTTGGTTGAGAGTAAAGATGCAAACCTGGTATTGGAAGTGTGTTGGGGGGCGGTGGTGGTGGGGCCTCCTGAGGGGCAGGAGGAAGCCCGGCACGTTGTAGCGCAAGGGAGCGGATTTCTGCTTGAAGCACATTCTCCAACTAGAAGAAAACAGACAAATGCAGTAGAACCCTGTTAATTCGAACCCCGATAATTCCAAAAAAAGCATAATTCGAAATTTTCGCCAAAAAAATTTCCGCAGAAAAATTTTTTCTACAAAATTTTTTTAAAATTCGAAATTCGTTAATTCGTAATTCGAAATTAATTTTTGTCCGCGCATGAAAATTTGTTTGTGTAATTCGAAAAAATTTGATTTTTGCGAAAATAAATCATAATATTTCGTAAATCTGAATCTAAAATTCAGCCGTGGCGGTAAAACGTCGAAAAATGTATTTTTACGTGGTTATACATCGTCCTAATTAGTATTATTTTGTAAATCTGAATCGATTTACACTGGAATGTAGTACTTTTCCAAATTTATTTCGAAAATCCGAGTTTGAAGGGCCGAGAAAATACGTTTTACGCGGATATATGTCGTAGTTTTACGAGTTTACACCAAATATCTGAATTTAAAGGGTCGGCCGTGACGAAACTCGGCCGCGAAATTTCGATTTACGCGTAAATGTAGCGTATATTTACGAATTTATTTCGAATATTTGAATTTTAAAGGGCCCGCCGCGACGGAAATCGGATGAGAAATTTCAATTCAAACGCGGAAATATATCGTATTTTTACTAACTTTACTTCGAATATCCGGGTTAAAAAATACGGCGCAACGAAAATTTCGACTCACGCCGAAATATGACATATTTTTACGAATTTACTTCAAATATCTGAACTTAAAAGGCCCGGCCGCGACGGAAAACTGCCGATAAAATTCGATTTACGCGGAAATATTTCATATTTTTACGAATTTACATCAAATATCTAAATTTAAAAGGTCGGCCGCAACGGAAATCGGCCGCGCATTCTCGATTTACACGGAAATATATCGTATTTTTGCGAATTTATTTCTAATATCTGAATTTATAGAGCCGGCAATTCTCGTTTTACGCGGAAATATATCGTATTTTTACAAATTTAAATTCAGATATTTGAAATAAAGGGACCGTTGCGACGGAAAATTACGGCGAAATCTCGATTTACGCGGAAATATGTCGTATTTTTACGAATATCTCAATTTAAAGGCTAGGCCGCGACCGAAATCGACAGCGAAATCTCGATTTACGCGTAAATATATAGCATTTTTACGAATTTATTGCAAATATCTGAATTTAAAGGGTTCGCCGCTACGGTAATCGGCCGCGAAAATAAAGAAATAATTGGTATTCATTCGAATTTACAGCTAAAATACCACCGGATTTGAAGAGGCGGCCGAGAAAATCGATTTTCGGAGTTTTTTTTTTTTTTTTTTCATAAAATTTCGAATTACGTGGGAATTCGTTAATTCGAAATTTGATTTTTGATGTCCCGTAGATTTCGAATTAACGAGGTTCTACTGTACATAGTTAGTTACACAGTACGTAAAAAATATCCTGTTGAAGTTCAACTGAATCCATTCTCACAAATCTTAACTTGCAGTCCTTGCACGACAGGTAAGAATGTGTTAGTTTAACGGACGATAAAAAGATTAACAAGAATGATACATATATTATGTATTTATTCTTCATCTGCCAAAACATTGTTTTTCTATAATGAATTTACCTTAACCTCTTGAATGCCAGCGTATTCTTCTCTGAATGTAATTATAGCTATTCTGGAGAAACTACACACGGTAGATTGTATATTATTTTTATAAATATATAAAAACGTTATCTGGTAAGACAGTAGAATTTACAAAAACATGATTTTGCAAAAAACAAGTAAGTAATTACGAAAATAGAATCAGCTGGTGCGAAAATTTTGTAAAGGCAATCAAGAAGTTGAATCAGCTTTTGTGAATAATATGACAATATAAACTGTAAACTTTAAATGTACACATTACATGTTCCGCATGATAGCTGTTATATCACTGGTATATACCTACTGTTTTTGCAAATAAATAATAAATAAATAAATCAAAACTGGTAACACCTAAAAAAATGTATAAGAACCCTATGGTTCAACCACATCATCTATGGTATAAACCAGGGTATATAATAATATATAATCTAGGGTATAAACCCAGAGTACATTTTGTTATTGCCTTAGTAAAACAATCAAATTATTGATTATATGCAATCAATTAAAAACGTGAAAAATCCTGTCTAAAAAACTGTGTTAACCACTATGTATTGTTTTACGCAATTCCAAGTTAGAAAACTGTTGAAAAATGTCAGCAAATAGTGTTCTGATTTGACAGTTACCGGGAACAAATTTCGTGAAAACAATAACATAGCGAAAATGTTTGAAACAAAGTTCTTATATGCCTCTTTTTGATAAATCTCACTGTGCTCAGTGCAAAAAGGCAACACAAGAAAAAGATTTACGCTGTGCGAAGTGTAATCTATCTTATCATACAACATGTAGCGGCTTAACTCGTACCGAATTGCAATCACTCATGGCGAAATCGTCACATACATAGTCTTTTTTGTTTCACACTCAAAACAGGATGGAAAACTTATAGAAAAACTGAGCACCGAAGTAAAAAAAACTACTTAAGACCAAACTAACAGAAATAACAAAAGCAATAGATTTCTTTTCTAAAAAAATCGACGATTACGAGGAAGTAAGAAGATAATTTACAAAAAAATTAAAGAAGTGCAAAAACCTAAAAGTGTGAAAACCTTCAATCCCTTGATTTATGAAGACTGTGAGTTTTACAAATCCCTTATATTGGCAACATTAAAAGATTTTCATTATGGACACTACATATTTAACCGAATTGTAGTCCATTCTTACATAAAACTTTTTTCGTACGGCTGTTTAAATGACCATATTTGTATAGTATAATAACATACCTCTTCATCCAAATCTCCCACCAGCTGATCCATGTGGTCCCCGATCTCCTGGATGGTCTGGTGCGCGGAGGACGGGCCAGTTCCCTTGCCGGACACGTCGGCCAGAAAGGCAAACAGGTTGTCCAGGTCCACCGAATTCCCGATGCGAGGAACCGCCTCGTCTGAGGGCGGGGGCATCTCTGACTCCTCAAGGGCTTTGCCTTCCTTAGCGCGGAGCTCAGCTTCTGCGGCTGCTTCGGCACTGGAGACAATGATAGAATGGGTCAGTTGAGTAAAAAAAACTATAACATGAAATTAGAATCGCTTACGTAATAAAGAGCCCTTATGAGCGTGTAAATTAGCAAAGGATAGTAAATAGAACCCTGTTACTCAATTTGGACAGAAAGTCATTGAGGGAACTGGTAGGGCTACTAACGCAAAACTGCCACCTCTGCACCAATAGATGCAAGAAATGTAAAGAGGATGAAAAGGTTTCAATTAACCTATGGTGCCAATGTCCCGACCTGTAGAGAACGATTCTCAGATACCATGGAATCATGAGACATAGTCGAATATCCAATGACAACCCTGGTGAGTTTTATTAAAGGACTGGGTCACAGTCAAAGGAATCAGGTAAATTGGAGATGGCACAATGGGGTCATTGCCTCACGGTCACAATGTGCTCACGGGAATTACCCGTATACCGTCTCGACTTTAATAATAAATATATTGGCACATACTTCTAGCATCGTCTGAATTCGTATAACGTCTGACAAATTGTACTCTTCTGTTATTCAAACCCTTGACATAACCCGACTAATGTATTTGATTCACTTGATCTTGTCATGTTTTTTCGAGAAATTTTCGAGTTCTTCACCTACTGAACCTCTCTATTCCCATCTACTGTACATTTCAAAACGATTTGAAATGTGCCATTTCTAAATCTTATTCCTTTTGCTTCATAATAAGCGTTGCAAATGGTTTGACCAAATATGTGGTTTTATCACGTCTAGTCTTCTCTTTTTTACTATGTACTATTGGCGCCTTTTTTAAATATCCTATTTATTATTACTAACATACATATTGACATTATACACTTCATTTTATGTGGATGAATGCATCTTTACTCACGCCGCTTGTGCCTCTGCCTCCCTCCGCCGCATTTCCTCATCTACTCTTCGCATTTCCCGGAGAGCGGCGGCCACTTCGCGGCCAAAAGCCCCACGCAGGTGCGACTGCAGTACGAGGGCAGCGCGGCGCAGGCGCAAGAAGGCGGCGCGTGCGCGCCAGCCACGCAGGGCGGCCTGCAAGCGTAGGGCGGCACTGCGGCGCCGAAGGTACCAGCGGCGCTGGAGACAGGTGCGCCACCACTGGAACAATAAACGATTTAGTTAAAGTATAACATGAAGATCGATGGACCTTGAATATTTCCTTTAGTATAAGCACAAACTGGCAACTAAAACACTGTTTTTTCCAATTTGGAATTAGTAGGTCATCTCTTTAATTAACTTTATTTCTATCATAAGTTAAGGAGCTTCGATATATCAAACAACTGTCAAAAATAAGACAAGACTTCATATTTATTTATTTATTTATTTATTTCAACGCCCATTGGGCTTTTACATACATTGTTATTAGTGTTATTACATTAACTATGTGACATTGAAAAGTTTACGTACATATATAAATAAAATAGTTATTATATCTGTAGTACATAAATGTTTTACAAATAATACAGAATACCATTATGGAGAACAGTTTTTTTTTTCTTTTTTTACTTACTTAGAAAAATAAATGGATTGAAATTAATCAGCATTTATAGGGACTTAAAATCATATTCGAATTGTTATTTAAATTACAATATTAATTTGTAAAGTTAAAACATATATATTAAAGTTAAAAAGTCATAAAAGAAAAGAGTGAAAAAACAGAAGCTAAAAAATGGGTTTTTTACTATGGAGTGGAGAAGTCATACATATCAGCAAAGTGTTTATGTAGATTTCGTTTGAGCACTGCTACGGAATCTCTAAATATATCAACAACATTACCAAATTTATTACCAAAATTTTGTATTCGATTTAACGATATGTGCGCATGATAATTAGATTTGAAATTGTTACAGAAAAAGGTGGAATTTTGTCTCGTATTTTTGGAAGGTACAAATAATTTTATTGTGGCAAGAATTTCAGGGCTGTCGATTCTATAATTAATAATTTTATTTAGTAGAACAAGGTCGGAGATAATTCGCCTATCTGATAGCGTAATCAAATTTAGTTGATGCATGAGTTGGATATAATTTATATTTTGGATTGGAATATTTAGTTTAAAGTTAATAAATCTTAAAAATTTGTGTTGTACCCTTTCAATATTGTTGGAATGTACTTTATAAAACGGGGACCAAATAGGCGAATTATACTCTACTTGACTTCTTACTAAAGATGTGTACAGTGTGTTCAAACATTCTAGTGACTTGAAGTCACATGCGGTTCTACATATAAACCCAAGCATTTTTAGGGCTTTATTTGTGATTTCATTTATATGCGGATTGAATGTTAACTGTTCATCAAATATAACACCCAAGTCCCTGATTTGAGTGACAGCTGTCAATTTACATTATTAAGCGAATATTCATAAATTGTATGATTTCGTATTTTACAAAAACGAATGACCTGACATTTTTTAATATTAAGAAACAGAGAGTTGATGATGCACCAACGATATAGTTTATTTAAATTAAGTTGCAAAGTATAACAATCGTCTAAACTGCGTATTGTTTTATATATTTTCAAATCATCTGCGAAAAGAAGAACTTCTACATCTTTAAATATGCTAACAATATCATTAATAAATAACAAAAAAAGAATTGGTCCCAGGTGAGACCCCTGAGGGACCCCACTTGTGGCTTCGAAAATGTAAGATTCCACAGATTTTATTTTGACACATAGCTCTCTTTTACTAAGATAACTTTCAATCCAACTTAACAGATTACCCTTGATACCCAACATACTTAATTTTTGTACAAGGATATGTCGCCTAACTTTGTCAAATGCTTTGGAAAAATCAGTATATATTGAATCCACTTGATGCTTCAAGGCAAGAGAATCAGTTATGTAATTTTCGTATATGATCAAGTTACTTAGGGTGGATTTACCTGTGATAAAGCCATGCTGGTTGGGTACAATAATATTATTAATTTGTTTACATATTACATCTAGGACTAACGATTCAAATAGTTTGGGAATAGCGGACAATATACATATTGGTCTGTAGTTCGATACATCGCTTTTATCTCCCTTTTTATGAATAGGCGTAAGATAGCTTTTTTTCCACTGTTTTGGAAAACACCCTGACGACAAAGACTTATTAAATAGTAAAAATAATGGATAAGTCAAACTGCGAACACAAGATTTTAAATATATTGGAGGGAAACCATCCGGTCCAGCGGATTTATTAGTATCTAATGCTTTTATAGCCTTTTCTATAGCGTTTATTTCAATAAAACAATGGTTTAGGTTAAGTGATTCTTTAAGTGATATATCATTTGGGATTTCATTATCGGTAATATTATCATCATAAACACTTTTGAATAAATCTGCAAAAAGATTGACAATGCCTTCGGTATTATCCGCACAATTGTTATTCAGATACATAATATTTGGTAAACTACCATCATTTTTACGCTGAGCATTAGAAAAGTTCCACAATTTTTTAACATTATCATGAACCTCCATTTCTATTAAACTAATATAATCATTATAACATTTTTTAGACAATTCTTTGCACTGCTTTCTTATGTTAGTAAACATTATATAATCATCAACGTTTCTAGATTGCTTATATATTCGGTGAGTTTGTTTTTTAGTATAAATCAATTCTTTTAATTCTTTTGAAAACCATGTAGGGTAAAGGGATGCATTAAAATTAACTTTTGGAACATGACGTTCTTTTGAAGTGTTTAGGATTGAATAAAATTGTTGGACTTGATTCACAATATTGTTTTCATCTTCTAGAAATGACCAGTCTATATGGTCAAGATAATCAATTATATTTGGGTAGTCAGCTTTTTTAAAATTGTACGATGAAGTTTTTAATTTCTGCAATTTTCTAGACTCATTTGTGATAATAATATCTAACGCGGGATGGTGTTGGTCTAAAGGTAACAACAATTCATCCGATTGTTCTACCACTGTACTTAAGTCACTAGAAAATACTAGGTCAAGCATTCGGTTATAAGAATTATGCACTTTATTTAACTGTTTTAGTCCTAGGAAAAAAGACATATCAAGCATTTCCTTAGATTTGACACACTGCACTTCTGTTTCGTTAATAATCACTTCATTGTTCTTATCGAAAGACCAGTCGATTTTCGGAAGATTGTAGTCGCCTACAATTATAAATTTGGCTTTAGGATATTTATATTTTAGTGTTTCTACATCCTCGATGTGGTTCTTGTATATTTGCAGATCTGACATTGGTGGAATATAAGTACAAGCGATAATGATTTTTGTGGATGAAATATTTAGCATTACAAACATCTGTTCAACGCTTTTGTGTTTAACTGGCAATTTTTTAGATGAAATGTTTTTAGATATGCACACCATTACACCTCCTCCTTTTGATTTGTTGCTTGTAATGGGGTCACGGTCAAGACGATAGATGTTGTATTTATTGAGACCTAATTCCGATGAATTGATGTCCTCATTTAACCATGTTTCTGTTAATAACAAAATATCATGTGGGAATGTGGGAGAAGTTATTTTAAGATGTTGTAATTTAGTTCTCATTCCGCGGACATTTTGGTAGTACCCAAACAATTTTAGGTGCTGTTTAAGTTTTTTGGCACGTTTTTTATTATTTTTGGAACAGAGTTTATGTACTTAATTGTTATGTTTGTTTCCCCTTCCGCTTTTCTCGTTTCAAACTCTTTCCAAACATCCGTCATTTGTTTCCTTTGCAGCTCCGTGAGATCTTGTTTAACTTTGATGCCATTTTTCAGTTTATATTTATTTATGATTATTTGCTTAGCTTGATATGAATCTTGGAGTTCTACTTTTATTGGCCTGATCTTGTCAGTTTTTCTTACGCCAAGCCTATATATTTTAGAAATATTTATCTGTAGTGTATCATCGATAATTTTTAACGTTGAACATACTTTGTTGTTGTCATCAGATATCCTGTTAGTTTGATTCTCGTCTCTACTTTCAGGTACGTTCAGCAGAATTAGATTTTTCGAACGTAAATTCCTTTCTGTTATCTCGGTAATTGCGTCACATATTTCCATTGAAGTAGATTGAGTAGTTCCAGTTATTGCAGGTTGGTTATTAATAATATTTTTGTATGCGGATAGTTCACCCTCCATAGTCCCCATCTTCACTGCCATCTGTCCCGCGACGCCCAGTAACTCGGTAGTTTTTGGCATTATTTTTGCAAATTGTTCTTTATTGAACTTATTAGATGAGTCGGTAATTATTAAATGTATTTGGTTAATAATTTCCTGAGCCTTCGCCATACATTGATTAGCATCCATTTTTATTTTAGAGGTTCGTAATATTAAGTTAGGAAGTGAGTGATGACCCTGCACCCTGCACACTCAACTGCGTCCGGAGTGTTTCTGCGCTGCTTGCACTTACGGGTGATAGTGACCTACTATGATGTCGCACCGCTCACACGCACTGGAATCAGTAATGTCTGATAATATTTTATAGAATTTAGTGAATAACCGATTGATACGTTTGGATCACTACGATTATGGTATAATTATATTTCACAGTGTTTAGAGGGATTTTTATAATGTGATTCACACAACCAATTGTTTAAATGATGCTTATAAATAACTATTTTAACTGAAATTCGCAAGACAAATTCAAACGTTACTTGTCACTTTTAATATCACGACAATGTGGTTCAATACACAATATGGGTTGTTACATATTAAAATAATATATAATAACAATAATATATTATAATAATAACTGTGAACAGTTTGTTCAATAAGAAAATAAATGTGTAAATACTCAAACGAAGCATGGTTGAAGTCACTAGTAAACTGTGGTAAGTCATAATTATTCTACCAATTGTACAAAGCAAACAATTTTGGTTTTCCCAGAGTTAATTTCTGACTTCAGAGCAATCATGCTACTTTGAAAAATTTGATTTTATAGTGAACCTTTGACCTCAACAATAAATTACACTTCAGGAGTACCTCAAGGATCTCAAACAGGACCACTTTTGTGAATTTTAATATATATTCTTACCATTTTACATTAATTGATAATAAAATAATTAAACGGCTCGAAGGTTAATTATATAAGTGGGAATTTACCGTCTGAATCTTGAGCGCCTGTTGAGACAACAGAGTCGCTCTGCTCTCCTCCAGTGTTGCATGCGCTCCACTACGGAGGAAGATTTTGGTCTTGCCGGGCTGCCATTGTGTCTCTTCCACGCCCATTTCTTTCATTATCAATCTGGAAAGAGAGTTTAAATATTAATTTACTAACTTTACCTGGTCAGACGTTGCTGTAGCTCAGTCTGTCTGTGCAGATAGAGAAACAATAGCGCATGTTGCTTTTAGGTCCAACAGATGTGAACCGCTTTTCAAAAAAGCATGTTTTTACCTGTCACAGGTGACATCTATATAATATAGTTACATAAAAATACATGCGTATTTGAATGCAAAGTTGTGTCAAAATTTCAAAGCATCGGTGAAGAACTTTGGGAGATTTAAGATTTTGAACAAACGAACATTTACATTTTTATATACATAGACATTTTAAGACTTGACTATGGGGAAAATTAGTAACAAGCTTCGTAGTTAACAGGATAATACTACTTTGAAAGGTTTACAAAGTAAGCACAAAAGAGACAAAGTAAAACATTGAGAAGGAAAACGATATATTAGTAAAATGAGGTTTACCTCAGGGATTTCATTTTGAACCACATTAACTTTTCCATTGGGTACTGAATTTTTCAGGAATAATCTGGAGCTTGAATTGCTTGAGTTGCATTACTAAAAGAAATGCTAGTAATCTATTTAACTATATTTTGAAGACTTCACAGAACCAACAGTCTAGACATATTTTAAAATTACTATGATCCTAGCCAGACATTACCATAGAACAAATAATAACACCAGAAGTGCCTTCCATACAAATTTGAAGGGAAACAAATGTTCCATTTAGCCCAATAGCACAGCGCTCCATCTCACTTACACTTGCGTGACATTGTAGATCTCTAACCCATTTGAATTTTGTAAACACAGTTTTGTACTGGAAATTTAAGCCTCGATTGGACAAATATTTGGATCAAGAAACATGCCCACAAGGCACTTGTGTTATTCAATGGATTCGACAGAGAGTCGATTTTGGTAAGCAAACAAGGTGAATTACGTCAACTATTGGAGTTTCTCAAGGATCAATGTTGGGACCATTATTATTTCATGTTTTGCAAGATTCATCACATTTAGACTGCATTTAAGAGATGTGTTCAAAATATTGTTAAGCTTTTGCATTTGCAAAAATATTTATCATTCTTTATTTATTTTAAGGACAAAAATTCCCAGAATACAACTAACGTAACAATATTTCAAAAGAACCAGATACTTAGTCATTAACCGGTCAATGTTGAAAAGGTAACTAACCTAACAGCCTCATTAACATCCACGTCCTTAAGGCGGGCACGCGGCACAGGGGCCAGCAGGCAGCGGTACTTCTGAAGAGCTAGAGCGGCAGGCAGGTGGGCGGGGAAACCCTCACGTCGGATCCTCACAATGTCCAGCATGCCGAGGTAGCGCAGCTGCGCCAGAACCAGCTCGCAGTCGTACTGCCCGGGAGCCTTGTCCGAATTGGGCTTTATGCACCTCACGTACCTGGAAAAATGAAAATTAAGAGTTATAATTTTTTATTAGTACAACTATTATAGCGCAGTAACATAGCAATAAATTAAAATAGCATAAAAATGACAAAGTGAACGTTGTCAAATGGCAGGGTTGCAGAAAAGCTCTTAGAAGAATATGAAAACTTCGTTCTGTATTGTATTGAAGTGAGATACTTAACCACTCGAGTGTATATTATGGCCGAGTTTACAAAACGTCTTGAGTGATTGCACGCCATAATATGCCATTTTTCTCGCAGAATTAGCGCATTTACGTTTTTTTTGTTTTTTTTTAACAATCCTAAAAATATAGGATGGACAGTAAAATATAGATTAATTGATTGGCTATGTAGCACTATAATTTGTCTCCGTATTAAAATTCAGAGGTACGATTTTTTTTTATACAAGGGCGAGAAATCTTCAACTCGAACACCAATCACGCAACTCATTTACTCACTTACAGACTAATTTAACTAAAGCTTTGAAAAAGTTAAAGGTACAAGATGTATAAAAAAGTCACCCCATAGTTACATAATTGAGTGTAGCGCTGTTTTAACACAACCATTTTGCAATTCATCAGTTTGTAAATTTGTTTGTACGTTCCGTTACCATTCCTGAATGTTAACCATTTTAATGGTTCAGTAAATTTTTTTTATTCTAATGTAAAATCAGCATGTTTATTTCGACTTTTTACTAGCATTTTTTCAATATTATGGTACCTACCTGCCTGAAGAAAGTATTGTCATTAAGATAGTGACATTTCTTTGGACAAATTGTACAATTCCTTATTTAAGAGCGGGAGCACACAGAGAGCGGTCAGGAGTTCCGAGTTCCGAGTTCCGCGTTCGGCGTTCATTAGAATGTACTGATACTATAACAACAACGCACATAGCGGGCAGTCAGACCGCGGCGGTCAAAACGGAACGTCGCGTTCTAAGAGTTCTTTTCCCGCCGAGGCAGAGAACGCCAGAACGCCGTGATGTCTGAGGTTACAAACACGGAAAAGTTCATTGAATTGGTTAGGGAAAGGAGTTTATCATACGATTTAAGTGATGTTAATTATTTTTTCGTATATTTTGTTATTATTTATAAATATTCTAATGTCTTTTCTTATCCTTAATAAATAAATACATTCCCCAAAAATACAGCCAGCCTTTCTTTTGATGAAACACAGTTCCTCCAGTTAGTATTTTGTTTTTCGATATCGGGTTGTATGATGTTATACAATTCATTAAAACTATTAATCAACATTCGAAAATAAATATAGAATCGCTGTTTATCTTTAAGTAAATCCTGAAAAATACTAGTAAATTCGCCTTGTTCTTCTCGCGTTGTGTTGATTGGGTGCACCCAATACTTCCTTTTCTTTTTAGAAGCTGCTAAGCTCCACAAGAGCAATAATTCTTCATCGAATGATGAACTTTCTAGTGACATGTTGCATATGCAAAGACCCAAACGAAACTAGAACGCGAGAATTTGAACGCCGCTTGTGTGCTTTGGAACTCTTGAGCGGTCAACGGTCACTAGAACGCAGAACTCTGACCGCTCTCTGTGTGCTCCCGCTCTAAAACAAAATGTTAAAACACAAAATATATGGTGTATAATTAAGTAGGTAGGTATTTAAGTACTAACTTACAGATCTTATGATTTCAGAGGAAATTTTGGTTTTGATTTAATAAATACGAGAAAATTAGAAACATTTTTTTTTAATGGGATTTCTACTATGAATGATATGTTATTTGTTGCAAGGAATAATGAGACAAGTCAAAATATAAAATACAAAAGAAGTTTTTAAAAAACACGGCAATGTTTGAGGATACTTATTAATTTTGAGTTGTCCATTTCTTCCTTTCTCAAAGTGATTGAATCATTCTTATCTTACCATGGATTAGTGGCCTGCAGCACATCAACCAACTGTTGCAGCTGCATCCTGAAGGTGTCGCACACGGTGGGGCGGCCCTTGGAGGTGCCTCTCTGGCTCTGGGGCGCCAAGGACAGGGTGCTGTTGCCCAGCGCAGGGGGGGTATTGGGCGGCGGCGGCGGCAGGGGGGGCAGGGGGGAGGCACCGCCGCTGGTGGGGCGGGGGGAACCGGCCATTGAATAGCCATTCTCCTGGAAAAGAAAATAATAATTACATACATGATATTTATTTTAAAACATGATTATGCAAAATGACACAGGAAGTAGAAAGAGAGGTTACAACTATTATTTACTAGATATTATAATTGATTATCGGATTTGTGAAGTTGAATGTTTATGTACAGAATGCATCAGAACACGGACAGTTATTGTTGCAGAATTATCACTTCAGAATAGATTGGTATTTTATCGCTCGTCTGAATTTTTCACACAGTCAGTTCCAATTTTGAAAACGACACCTAAATTCAAAGTAAATCTGAGTTCAAGAGTTCATTGAACCAGAGTTACGGAGGACAGACGCACAACTGAAATTATTATTTTTGAAGATTAAATATATATTTTTCTTTGAGTAGCATGTACATAGTACTTTATTCGACAGAAAGCCATAAATTATAATTAAAAACAAATATGAAGAATTTTTATAGCGTAGTGTACATTTTCTATAAAATCACATATTTTGTTCATAGAATTATCAAAATTAATTTTTCTTTTTTTTTTTGGGGCATGCTCTGCTTTACAGCCCCTGATAGTCACTAAATTCCAAGTTTTTTCATGACGATCTTTACCTGATAAGTGGTAAGTTCCTGAACGAATGTGTTATCCGAGCGACTCAGATGATCAAGGAACACATCCTGCTGCGTGTCGCGGTTCTTGTCCACGAAGCCGGCCACGCAGTACGTGACGGTGCCGGCGTAGTGCTTCACGCCAAACTCTGACTCCCAGCGGCGCCGGTCTTCGCCCTTCACGAAACAGCCATGATCCGAGAATTCGCCATGCACGTTGGTTAGATAGGCGGCATCGGAACCCTGGAATAAGGAAAAATTAATTTAATTAGACATACTGTAGCAACTATAAAAGGGGGTTGATAGCTTTTCAATTACAAAGTCACTGAGGGAGCTGGTAGGACTATTGATAGGACACTGCAAACAGGATACACACATGTTGGAAGTGGAAAGACCATTAATAGGTCACTGCCATCTCAGGAGACACATGTTGGGAGTGGAAAGAATATTAACAGGATACTACCATCTCACGAGACACACTTGTTGGGAGTGAAAAACTATTAACAGGACACTGCCATCTCAGGAGAAACATGTTGCGAGTGGAAAGACTATTAACAGAACATTGCCACTTCTGGAGCCACATGTTGAAAATGAAAAGACTATGTATTAACAGGACACTGCCACCTCAGGAGACACATGTTGCGAGAGAAAAGACTATTAACATGATACTGCCACCTCAGGAGACAGATGCTGGGAGTGGAAAGACTACTAACAGGACACTGCCACCTCGGGAGATTTAATTATCTGTTGGGAGTGGAAAACACTGTTCCAAGAAAGGTCAGATACCTGGGAAGTGTTGTGGACCAAAGAGGCATGGCCAAACACTAAATGATAACCCTGATGTATTTTATTAAAAGACCGGGCTACTGTTAAAGAAATATGGTGAAACATGGGATATAGCACAATGGGACCAATATCAACCACTTAGAAGAGGGTTTTTCACAAGCAGAGATAGACAGATATACAGTGGAAGTAGTTGGGCCGGAGAAGGGGGATTTACGTAGGTTGATGTAGGAAGATACTATTTTATCCAAATCTTCTCCAATTGAACAACTAAGAGGAAAGATGAGAGAATTTGATTTGACAGAACTGACCTTTGGCATATGGCACTGCTCCGACAGCAGTTTCAATAGACTTCTTGGTGGCCTCTCTATCAGCTCCAAGCAGGATGTGTTGTCAGTAAACTGGATGTGGGAGAAAACTATACTCTCTTGTCGGTACTGCAAACAACAAAAGACGGAAATAAAATTAGTTTATTTTATTTTATTATATTATAGAATCTAAAATTCTTAATTATATACACAAGTAAGAACTAATAATTGATTGAAAAGAAGTCACAGTAATAAATGCAAATTTTGACATTTTAAAAAGTTGGACAAACTTCATCGAATCTGTCATTAATCAAAACATTCTCATAAGCTTCGGTCTACCATAATGATAAATGATGACACAGAATTTTTCAACTGCACGGACAACTGTCACTAATAATAAACTAGGTTAGGTTAGGATGGTTTCGATGAGCACAATAATTTTAAATAAAACCTTTTGATACATCTTAATTACTATAAAAGGCAACAATCTGCAAACAGGAAATTTTTTTTTTAACATTCTAATTTTTTAATAGACAATACAATACAACTTACAATATCTTGCTCCAGCGCAAAAACATAATGATTGAAAAACTTGTGTAGCTTCTCGTTGGTGTAATTGATGCACAACTGCTCGAAGGAATTAGCGGCAAAGTTCTCGAAGCCAAAGATGTCGAGCACGCCAAGGAAGCGTGCGCGCACCGCCACCGGGGGCGGCGGACGTGTGCAGCGGTTGATGTGCGCCACCAGCCATGCAAACACGCGCGAATACAGCGCCTTGGCCATGGCGTGACGGTTCTCGCGGGCCTGAAAATGATAAAAAATAATTCATTAGTAAGGATATACACTTGGTAAATTCATTCTAACCTCTCCTACTTTCTCACAACCCTTTCAATGGACACATGTATCCGAAAGGGGGGTGACAAAGGAGCTCTCAGTGACAGAACCACAACAACTGGATTATTGAAGCACAGCAATAAATTCTAAGGGTGTGTTTTTAACCTTTTCGGACCATGGGTACATATTTGAAAATACATAAGATTTCAGAATTTTTTCTCACTATCTAGAGTGAATAAAAATTGGCAGTTTTAGTTTTCCAATTGCTGGCACAACAGGCTTTGCGTGCCATTTTTTTTATTGAATTTTAACCTCTAGTTCAAGCGGTAGCCATTTTTATATTGTGAAATGTAATTGTTGTGTTTAATCTTCATCGAATTTTTGTTCAATGTATGTTTTGGAGGTATTTTTTCTGTGTTGAATTTTTATGTGAAACACGCTCTTCTGAGACCAAATGTTCTTTCAAATGAAAGTAGCAATAATTGGCTATAGAAAAAAAAACCACGAAAAACTTTCAAATAATTCAAACAAGTTCTACATACCACCGCTAATTTTAATTCAGCACTGAAAGGGTAAAGGATAATTACTGTATATACATTTAGAGTCACAGATATTGCATTTTATTCCTATTTATCGTCGACGAATAAACAATATCGCCCCAACGCAAAAAATCTAATTTTGCAAGAGTGACAAAAAAAACTTTTGAGGAGTATCAACTTTCCTTGGCATATCAAAAATATTTTGTGGCGGGGGTATTGGGATAGGAGGTAATTCATTAAAAATATAACAGATGTCAGTTGACTGGTATTGCTTATTTGCCGCTGTGAGCGATATCTAAAGGTAGTACATATAATGAACTAAGTACACAGACATAGGTGGAATCCGAATCTCTATTGAATTTCATAAAAAAGTGAATTTTAGACTGTATTTCACTTAACACGTTGAACGCCATGTAGGTCACCGGTGACCTCATAACGATAATCGTCATTTTTCTCCCATAGCGCCATGACGGTCACCGGTGACCGCAGTTAATTTTCTTGATTTTCGTGGAAAATTTTGGTAAAAAAATAAGGGAATACGTTTTGATGGTCGCCGATACCATCTGAGTATTTTTTTTTTAAATTTAAAATGGTAATTATTCTTCATTTCTACAATGGCGTTCAACGTGTTAAGCGGTATAATTGTTTCGTCGGCGTTTAAATCTGTAAAATTCTGTATACGTATGAAATTACATAATTTAAAGTAGTTACCTACATGGCACAACGTTTAACATATCAAAACATATTTAAATTTATTTATTATTAATCTGTGTTTCATAGTTCAATATTACATTCATGTGTTTTAGAGCGAGACGCTTAAAATCATCACATTAACATTATAAATACCTCTTGTTGCCTCAGTGGAATCTCGGTGATGTTTCCGCGGACATTGATCTGCCTCTGCAGCAGGACCTGTGCGGTGCGCTGGACGCTGAGCCCCAGTAGCGCTGCGGCCGCCACCACCGCTTCTCCGTCCTCCCCCCCCACCAGGGCGCACCTCTCTCCGTCAACGTCCTTAAATAAATTACACGTAAATAAGTTGAAAATTGTTGAATGTGCATCCTATTATCAAGCGTTAAAAAGGTAAATAATCATTATTTTTTATCCATCCAGTACCTCACTACACAAGCAAGAGTCTATTTACAATGATGTACCTATACTTTTATTGAAATGTTCACATTGGGAAAAAATAATAATAATAATTGGATTCTAGAAGTTTCCAAACAAGCTTCTTGGTTTTTCTATTATTTTTTTAATATTTGTTTCCGTAGCAACTGGAATGTTCGAGAATGTTTTATTTTCCACCTAGATAAGGGACAACGTGAACGAAATCGTCAGTACAGTACCAGCAACCGCGACATCGAATTATTTTGCCTACGTGACGCGCTTCGGAACATTCTCGAACCTTCCTTTCGTAAATCATTTTGTTGTATTTTCTACGTTTATTTATTGTTTTCGGATGTATTATTAAAAACAGCTTCAGCCAAATTTCGTAGTTATTTATTAATAAAAATAATACCGAACATAACTACATATGTAACATAGTACAATATCGCAATACGGCCATTTGAAGAAGTACCTCTACATATAATTAGTCACCCATCCATTTATAGATTGACAGATTTACCTCAAAATCCACATTTCCCAGCCACAGAATGGCGGCCAGCACTTTGAAGAGCCCCTCGCTCATGTGAGGGGGTACCTGCAGCACAGTGAAGGCGAGGCGCAGGGCTTCCAGGCGCTCCGACTCGCTGCGGCCGGGGGCCTCCGAGCCCCCCGTGCAGCCCTGACGCAGGTAGTTGTAGTGGGCGGCCTCTTTCAGACGGAGGGTCGCCTGCAGTTCTGCATCACTCTGCAATGGAAACGGTAATGTATTCTTTAAAAAGTACATAATTACGAAAACTGCGTTTTTGTCACTACGGTAGGAACCCAAGCAAGATTATTTATATCAAACTGTTGAGCTGAGCCTGGCAACTACTCTCTATTGATGCTCTCTACTAATCCCAGCAGCTGCGTGTCTTCTGAGGTAGCAGTATCCTGCTAACAGTTCTACCCAATCCCAACCTTCCCTTTCTCTTCCCAGTCTCTTTCCCCTACCAACTCCCTCAGTCTCACTACATACCCATTTGGGGATACCAGTCCCACTGGCATCAGATGGTTGGGATGTATTGGGACTCTTGTACGGTATTCAGTGAGTTACAATCCATATTGAGTAGTTGCCTGGTTCGTTGGGTATTTGTACTGACCACTTTGGACTGGTCATTCAGATGCAATGCAGATTAATAATAACAAATTTAAATCGTCTCACCTTAACGCCCTCGGCGAGATAATAAAAGACATGGTAGTTCCTCTCCTGCGGGGCCTGGAAGGTGATGCGGGACTGCTCCAGCAAGTAGTCCTGAACCACGCAGCCAGCGATGGCGCCCCGCCCGTCCAGACAGACCTGCATGAACTTGCCGAAGCGCGACGAGTTATCATTGCGGACCGTCTTAGCATTACCTGGAAGAGGAAACACTGCTCTGTTGAGGATATTCTTTACTGTGTAACATTTTCGTTGCCTCGTGCAACACGTCAAAATCAACTTATAATTCAAAGGTAAGTGATAATTTTCAATCTTTTTACTGTTGAATATGGACCAAATATGGAAATAATTTATGAAATTGATCTTCCATGAAATGTGCACTGAATGAATAAACTAGGGCTTACCGAAAGCTTCAAGGACTGTGTTGGCCTCAAGGATCTGCTGCTCCACCCAGGCGGAGGCCAGCGATGTGTCGAGGTGGCTGGCGGGGTGCGCCGTACCATGCGCCGTGACGGAGCACAGGTACTGTAAGATGAACTTGGTAGTCTCAGTCTTGCCGGCGCCACTCTCGCCCGATATCACCACCGACTGGTTTTTCATGTCATTCTGCAAAGAAACAAATAAAAGATGTAAAATCACTAGAATGAGCTTACGGTAATCCGGGTTACTCTGCTCCCGAATGTATTATTTTGTTCCAAAAAATTAAAATTTATGAATTTTAAAAACATGTATATCAAAGCATTGCAACATTTTTGCACTAATTTTTATTTCATCACTGGAAACATTCTGAATTTTAATATAACAGCGCCCTTGAGGTGATTTTCCACAAAAACGGCGCTATATAATTTTTAAATTTTGTTTTTATGTGACACCTCGCAAGAACGCCCTTGTCTGTACAGTGTAATGGCAGGTGAGCTATGTCTCCACCCAGTTGGGCAGCTTTGTGGGGCGGGTTTTAGTAGGGGCTGTAGGAAGGGATTTATTAATGCGGGTCTTGAAGAGGCCCAGATTATATGAAGGAGGAAAAACAGATGCCAGTAACTCGTTCCACATACGAGCCATCTTACACAAAAACAAGTCGAAGAAGCGGCGGATCTTGGAATCATGTTTGATAGTAGGCTGACGAAGTCGAAGAAGCGGCGGATCTTGTAATCATGTTTGATAGTAGACTGACGAAGTCGAAGAAGCGGCGGAACTTGGAATCATGTTTGATAGTAGGCTGACGAAGTCGAAGAAGCGGCGGATCTTGGAATCATGTTTGATAGTAGACTGACATTTCATGCTCATATTGAAACGGCTTGTTCAGCAGCACTTCACTGAGAATCCTGAGCTTTTTTATTCGCACTGCAAAGTATTTTACAGATACCCGGGTTCTTATAGTTTTATTTAATTCCTTAGTAAGGAGTAGACTTGAAAGTGGGTCGGTAATTTGGAGTCCACACCGGGTAAAGTATTCTCTCATGTTGGAGAGAGTCCAGAAGTAATTCTTGAGATTTCTCTTCATGATGGAGTATGGCTACTACCCATGGCTCTATCCTACTGACTTTCTTTTGGGTATGCTTGGAATGAACTATCTACGGGTCAGGAGGGATATGCGCATTGCTACACATTTCTTCAGACTGATTCGTGGATGGTTTTAAAACTCGGTCATCATGGAGAGCATTCATTTCTATGTTCTCGATGTTTATCTCCGTCACCGACAACATACACTATTCTATCTCCCGGCCTGCAGGACTAACTTGCCAATGGTCATGCCTGTGGGGAGAGCAATCTTGCTGTTAGAATCAATTCGGATATCGACATTTTTAGCATCAATGAAGCTGCCTTTAAAAGGCAAGCTCTATTATTACTAGTATAGTTGATATACCCACTGATTATATTAATGTAAGAATTTTTATGACCAAATGTATTTTAAAAAGGCATTAAAATGAACAATTTTTGTAATGCTTTTAGAATGAATAAACTGAATTGAATTGAATTTATACGTCGCTCTTGGACACACTGATCCTTAGATTCCTACTCAACCTCATACCTTTTACTTTCTCAGATCTTTCTCAAAGTTGAGAAAGATGGATCAAAGTAACCTCGGATTACCTCATCCTTAATTAAAATAATAATAAAAAATTATTTGACTAAGGATTGAACCTTCCTCACCAGGGACTGGCTCTTAAGTGATGTGAACTTTTAAAATATCTTTAAAAATTTAAAATAATTAAATTGACTGCGTATTGAACCTTCCTCCCCAGGGACTGAATAAAATGAGAGAACCGCGCTATCACTTAAGCCAAATCCTGATTGGATGGAATCGAGATTTATTTCGTACAATATTTGCTGTAAAATTTTTATAATGTCATCGGATTTCAGAAAAATGGGTGTGTGTGCATGTGTGTACGTGATGCCACCAAACGTTGATAGAATTCCAAGTTTCCGTTTCATTGAACTATTCATTTATTCATTCTTTCAATTAAACAAAATCGAGATTCAAATAGATATATTTAATTATTTACAATGGGGAACAACTATTTCAGTCCACTGAGAATCTTCATTTTGAGGTAATTTTATAACGATTTGGCCAATGACAAGTGGGTTTTTATGTTAGTTCTATTTTTACTAAGAACCTAAGAACTTATTTTGTAAAGCAGGTTCTTAGTTTGGGTATAAATATATGAAAAAATTAGCCTAAGAATCTATTTGTTTTAAAAAAAAATAATTTGTGCATATTGAATGATGCGTATCTCTGTTTATTTACCCACATCATTAATTCGGACACACCGACACGCACACGAGACACTTGACACGTTTTGAGACTGTTCAAAGATTGACTTTTTCAAATGTAGAACTTGGATTAAATAATGCATTATTTTGTCTGAGAATATTGAGCCTAAACAATATTCATCATTGGATACTATCATACTGTTCAGAGTTCTACAAAAGCTATTCATGCTGTCTAAATTCCAGGAATTGTTCATTGTTCATTTTTGAAAAGTTCATTGGCTCTGGGCCCAGAACCAAGGAACTTAGGAGGTTGTGTTGGGAAGTGTTGGGAAGTAAGTTAGCTAAGAGCTTCACAGATGCACTCATAGAGGGCAGTGCATAGAGCTTGCTTGGAAGTCCGCAAGATGGCAGCTAGTAGCCAGTAGTCGCCAGGACCAGTTAAAATGCTCCCAGACAAACTTGGTGTTTTCAGATCTCATTTAGCCAGTTCCTAGTTAGGTCGACTATCGAGTCACCATTGTGTTAAATCCCTAATTTAACACAAATAACATATTCTTCATAACCTCCTTCCATGACGAGTTGGAGAACTGTTTGTGGGAACACAACAGTAAGAAAATGGTAGAATCATGTGTCTTTATCACCTGAAGTGAAGAATACGCAGCTTCAGCCAGAGCGAAGATGTGGGGCTCCAGGGCCCCAAGTTTGTGCCCCCTGTAGTGCTTCTCCGAGTCCTGAAACAAATAAAAAACACATTTTTATTAAGTGCCATCAATCATAAATCATCTATCAACCATCAAATATTACATAATATGTAAGTCACTAATTTTATCAGGTATTTATCAATCTTCCTCTCGACAGCTGTGAACCTATTTTGAAGTTCCATCAGACATAATAATCAACAAATTAGATTGGTTTGTAGCTAACTAACTAACCATCACGCCGTTTTTCTCAGGGATAGGCAGAGAGGACGAGAGAAGATTTTAAATGACGTTAATCAGCTGATATTAACCCCTAGCGAACGTTTAAAAAAACTCATCTTCGGAATCGATTAATTCGAAAATTAAAATACAAATAATTAAAAATATACCACAAAATCAAACACAAATGTGATGTAGATTCACCAACATCCCGTTTGTACTACGAGTTTCTGGACACCCGTGTATATCGTTGCTTTTGCAATGATAGAGGAATTAAATCCAATACGCATTTGTCCACTCGGCTACAAACCATGCGAATGGTAGCAGAAGTCGAGGACGCCCGAGGAAGACATGGCACGATCAAGGGAATCAGATACGTGAGTCGGGCCATGTCAAGAGTCAGAATAATAGAAGAGTATGTATTAGACCAGTGTTCCGCAAACTTTTTATGTTCACGGTACACCTAACTAATCAAGAAATTTTAACGGTACACCAAAGAAAAAAAAACAAGGTAAATTTTGGATAGGATTGGCTAGGCTTATTACGAATAACGGCGAACTTTGAGGTTAAACTACGAAAGCTGCATGTCATCATAATTTAAAAAAACATCCCAGGTTTTGAATGGTTTGTTTGGCAAAGCAGGGTTTGTCTAGCCGGGTTTGTGTAATTATGATTGATATTTATCACATAACAGTGACAGAATGACCGCGAACTGTCACCGAATCGGTTCGAGAAGTGAATTTTAATTTTACGCAATTGATAATTAAAATGCATCTTTTCCGCCACCACCAAGTCAAAAAGTTTCATTTTATAGTAATTACGGCATATCTAAAGTTTTTTTCGTAATAAGCGTGGCCACTCCGAACCAAAATTTACCAAAAACAATGTTTTATTAATATTTATTATTAAAATCAATATAACATGAAAAGATGTTTAATGCGAAATGTGAGCCTGTTTAACTGAACACAGACGATCAAAATTTGAAACAATCGTTGATAACGCTGCTCGCATCTCTTCGTCGATCGTCCTCAGGCGTTCTCTTTTTTTTAACTTTATCGTTGTGAGAGTTGAAAACCCCAATTCGCATAATAGGTCGTGGCAAATGGTAATAGAATTGCAATAGCTCGCTTTGACAGCAGTGGATACTCATTTTTTACGTGGAGCCAAAAATGTGCTAACTCTGTTTCAGAAAATTTTAATTTTAGTGTCCGATCAGTTTTAAGCTCCATGAATTCTTCCTGCTCGTTTATTGGTAAATGTCCAAGGGAAATGCTTTCCGAAAATGGATTTCTTACCCAATCCATAGGTTGCAGGTCACACTTAGGAAAATATGAGTTCATTTTTTCTGCTAACAGCTCCAAGTGTTTCACTATCAAAGCCTGCACTTTTTTTTCTGAATCGGCAGCCATAACATTTGGAAACATTTCGTTAATACCATTGGTAGCGTGGCTGATCCATAGCACCAACTTAGCGCGAAAGCTTTCAATCTTGTCCGAAGACGTTAAAATGTTACAATTTCTTCCTTGCATTTTTTTATTCAGCTCATTTAATTAGCGAATATGTCCGCCAGATATGCAAGTTTTGCTACCCATATCTTCTTTTTTAATTTTTTTGTTGAAATCTTTTAAAATCTTTTTAATGTTATGTTGTCACGCGCATGCACCCCGATAGCTCGTGCGCAATCACGTGATAATGTAGCAATAGCACCCCACTTATGTAGTGTAGCACACGTGATAATGTAGCGTAGCGGCGTAGCACACGGCCACTTCGCAGCGATCGAGTCCCACCCACGCCACCTCCGGCCGCCGCGCCGCACAGAAAAGTAAAGACCGATTTACAGAGCACTTTGTGAGAAGTGACGCGGGACTCGCGGCACACTTACAAATGGCCACGGCACACCAGTGTGCCGCGGAGCACACTTTGCGGAACACTGTATTAGACGATGTATGAATGTGGATGAGGCAAGGAGTGAGTGCGAAGACAGAGTTGTTTAGCGGTCCGTCCTCTCTGCCTACCCCTGCTGAGAAACGGCGTTACGGTTAGTTAGTTAGTTTAGTATTTAAGAAATGGTGACTGGATAACTCATCAAAATGATAATTCATCACATCTTTAAAAAGTTATATAAAGTCATGGAAAGTGATGAAACAAAAACTTTAATGACTGGGTTAAGTAGGTTAGGTTAGGTTAGGTTTAAAAAATATATATATCGTTTCTAATGACTTTATATCACTTTTTAAAAGTGTGTTGAATTGTCACTGTGTTGAGTTATCATGGAACCTTAAGAAATACCTGAATTATGTTTTTATGTAGCATAATAATGTTATTATTTTGGAGCATCACATAGGAACCATTGCATGTTTGTTTTTCTTCTTATTGTTCACTTGTAAACTATGAATTTGGAACCCATATTATTATATTTATGGCAGCTGCAATTTAAATTTTTTGGTTCTTTCTTTTTTTTCTTTTTTCTCTCTTCTCTTATATATTATATTCATACATTTATATGTAACTTTATATCTTTATTTTTGTATGTTCATTATTTTGTTATCTAAACATTAAAATAAATTAATATTTTTTTTAAAAAAAACAACGAAATGCAGAAAACCTGTCAGAAAAACCATGAAATGCGTTGATGTTTAAAATAAGATAAAAATCGAGTTATACTAAACACGTAATAAAAACATCGAAATAAATATTTCCCGCGACATTTCGCGTCCGGAAAGTATTAAGAAACGAACCGGAAACTCTGCATAATGTATTTTTGATACCTACCCTGTTAGACTTATCCCTCATTCGATAACTCTGCAATTTCCCTTGAGGAAATTCAACAACCCCCCCCCCCCCCCCCCCAACCTGCTTACATTACCACCCCCTCACCCACCTCATTCAAGTACTAACCTAAAGTGTCATCTTGAACCCATTTTGAATGGGCAATATCACGGTACCGTTTATTTTATATTTATAAAGTCATTTTTTTAACTCACTCAACATCACAAAGGCGTATTACGACTATAAAATCCTTAAATTATTTTTTCTTGGTGATCTCTGGAGTTATGAAATTTGCAGTTTCTTCAGACTGAAATGTCAACGCAACTGTTTTCAGATCGCAACGGCATTTACAGCATGATTTTTTTTCATGTCAATACCGCACAAGAAAGAGTACTAACCGCTCCCTGGCTATTCAGATTTGGTCACCCAACATGGCTAAAGCCATTTCAAGCAACGTTTCATTTTTAATGGTGGTCTTTCATTTCTATACTGAGAGTATCTGTCACTCTCAGAATCGAAATATCTCAATATCATTATAGTCCTCGACATTACCCGGGCTTGAACAGAGATTTGCGAAATCGAATTTGAATAGACATCAATTATCCTCTTATTTTGAGCGTAGTCAACTTGATACATTTTTATTTGCACTCAGCATCCCTCAAAATAGCGATACAAGTATCTTGCCACTTTCTAATTGTGTTATTTTATATAAAGATGACCTAACCTAATGTCGGGTCTGATGTGTGACAAAACACGTTTTATTTGCACTCTGCATCCCTCAAAATAGCGATTCAAGTATCTTGCCACTTTCTAATTTTGTTATTTTATATAAAGATTACCTAACCTAATGTCGAGTCTGATGTGCGACAAAACATGTTTTATTTGCACTCTGCATCCGTCAAAATAGCGATTCAAGTATCTTGCCACTTTCTAATTTTGTTATTTTATATAAAGATTACCTAACCTAATGTCGAGTCTGATGTGCGACAAAACATGTTTTATTTGCACTCTGCATCCCTCAAAATAGCGATTCAAGTATCTTGCCACTTTCTAATTTTGTTATTTTATATAAAGATTACCTAACCTAATGTCGAGTCTGATGTGCGACAAAACATGTTTTATTTGCACTCTGCATCCGTCAAAATAGCGATTCAAGTATCTTGCCACTTTCTAATTTTGTTATTTTATATAAAGATTACCTAACCTAATGTCGAGTCTGATGTGCGACAAAACATGTTTTCTTTGCACTCTGCATCCCTCAAAATAGCGATTCAAGTATCTTGCCACTTTCTAATTTTGTTATTTTATATAAAGATTACCTAACCTAATGTCGAGTCTGATGTGCGACAAAACATGTTTTATTTGCACTCTGCATCCGTCAAAATAGCGATTCAAGTATCTTGCCACTTTCTAATTTTGTTATTTTATATAAAGATTACCTAACCTAATGTCGAGTCTGATGTGCGACAAAACATGTTTTCTTTGCACTCTGCATCCCTCAAAATAGCGATTCCAATATCTTGCCACTTTCTAATTTTGTTATTTTATATAAAGATGATCTAACCTAATGTCGGATGTAATGTGTGACAAAAAATGTTTTATTTGCACTCTGCATCCCTCAAAATAGCGATTCAAGTATCTTCCCACTTTCTAATTGTGTTATTATATATAAAGATGACCTAACCTAAAGTCGGGTCTGATGTGTGACAAAAAATATTTTCACAGATTCCGACAAAAAAAAATATTGCGTCGGGGCCACAACGTTTTTTGTTTTCCATCGGCCACGGAAAAACCAAAACGTGTGGCCCTGCCCCAATATTTTTTTTGACGGATGTTTTGAAAACATTTTACCGCAGGAGACGCGCCTTAAGCTACGCAGTGAAATATGCGACCTAGCACAACTACCTAATTTCCTAACCCGCTTTCGCGCCAAATGTCACGATTTCGCAGGTGATCTTTGACATTAGACGAACTGAACGAAAATTTCTTGTCATGTAGACTGAATACTGAATGGAACTCATCACTTATAATACCCATTCGGTCAAAACCACGTCAAAACGGTACAAGATATTCTCTTTATATATATTATACGCCACACGTACATCATAATTCAGTGGAACAGTAATCAGAAGTATTTTTTTTTTTAATTATACAGGGTGTATCGGCACGTACCCGACAAACTTTAACCAGCTATTTCTTAGCACATTTGGAGAAAAAAATGTTATGGGCACTTTGCTGTCCGGTAACATTTTTTTTAAAATAAAAAATTTACTATTCATATTTTCACCACATGTCACCAATGTTTTATCCTTTGTCAAAGTTTGAAAACCCGTCTGGCAATATTTTGTTCGAGTTTCGTTGAATATTGTACGTACTTACCTACGTTGGCGCGCTTTTACAATCACAACGAAATGGCACGGCACCATTCGTCTCATTTTTAACTATTATTATTTAGTGTGTACGAAAGAGCGAGGACACTTTTTGACACACTTGCTAATAACAGCTGTTGAACCCGAGAAACAATTCCAATGACAGTGACGGAGTGTGGATTTATTATTTTTTTTGTTTAATTGAAAAAAAATGTTACCGGACAGCAAAGTGCCCATAACATTTTTTACTCCAAATGTGCTAAGGAATAGCTGGTTAAAGTTTGTCGGGTACGTGCCGATACACCCTGTATAGAACCCATTCACAAGAAAAGTATTATGCTAACCTTCATTGTGATCATTGTTGAGATATGCTATTATAGCCTTCTTGTAACTATATTCCGTGCAATTGAACACATCTACAAGCAAGTATCTATATGACTCAGTCCTGATATTATTGTTGCAATTAAAAATAATTTTCGATCGAGTAGTTTTAGTTGGTATGAAGGTGATTAGACTTAATAAATCAAGGCTGTCTATAATTCAATTAATTCGACCGGTCGGTGGTTGAATTGAAATCGCGTTTGGGTCCCACCCAGGTTACTGGTGGTACTGTATTCAATTCATCGGCTGGCTAAATGCTTCATCAAAACACAAGCAACATTTTCCGCTTACTGTGGTGGTAGTAGGAGATTTTCAAATATTCTCAGGTTATTCGTAACCCCGGAATAATTTTCCGGTCTTTCTTTAAAAAATAAATTAAGTCTTCTATATTGATTGACTGAAGTTAAAATGAGAAATAATACCTAAAGAAAGTATGATTTTGTAGTTCTTCTGAACTTTTCCATTTTCCCATATTGGTTTCAAGTTTCATCAATAAATTGACGTAGAACTAGCACAAGTTTCAAGAATCGTTTCAAGACTAATTATTATTTTTGAAAAATATCTTGTCAAAAGTTCAGAGTTCAAAGTAAAAGTAAACTTTCTCATTCCTTCCCATTATTAATTATTCATAATATACAGGTGTAAAGGGACGTACTTGACTTACTTTAGCCAGTGATTCCTGAAATTATTTGGAGTAAAAAATGTTAATGAAATTTTGGAATTCACTTTAAATTTTTTTTTAATTATTTTTCAAAACCATTTTTTCTTCCACGTGACGTCACTAGTCACTCAGCCTAGTAACCAACCAACCCCCCACCCCGTTCCTAACTGTCCAATACCTACTGATATAAATGTATAAGGTTGAAAAAAAAATTTCATAGGAATCGTAAATTTCATTTAATTTTTTTACTCAAAATAATGTCAGGAATCACTGGAAGTATGTGAAATACGTCCCTTAACACCCTGTGTAAAACATCTTGCCAGCTTCAAATATTCCTAAAAAAACATAAGTAACAAATTTAAATGTTTTTTATAGTAATTCTTTTAAGTAAGTTGGTACATTTTCAACTCTAACAATTTATTTTCAATTTTATCGTTAGGTTTACTATCCGGTTTCGTCGGAGAATTGGATTGAAAAATATAGAAGAAAAAAAAACGCGTCTTGTGTTATTTTGTTTACAGTAAAATGAATATTTCAAAGCTCTACAGGTCATGATGGAAATGCCGTCGCCAGCTTAAACTAGATGCGTAGCGCTATAATTTTGTGACAGAAAATATTTGCACATTTCTTAACGCCAGAGCTCATCGTTGAATAGTTTTGCTACTTATGACATCATACAACCATATGTTCTGCTATATATAGTTACTAGCTAAAGCCCTCGGTGTTGCACGGAGTTGCAGAACTTTTCAAAATCTCATGATTTTATTGGTCAAGCGTGCAAAATTTAACAAATCTCGGAATAAAACTGTAGATTTGTATACAAATCAAATCGTTTATTCTAGTTTATTTTGTCTAACAATCGGACAATTTATTTAAAGGGAAATAGCCTTTATGCCGACAAATAAAAATACCTATTTAAATATTATTGTAGCATTATTTATCTCATATTATATAATATACGTATTTAATTCGTAATAATACTAATAAAAATAGAAAGCAAAATGTTAAGAGCACATCTCAGATGTTTTCAACATTTGAAAAGTCATGTTGACAGCAGAAAAATAAGAATCTGACAATGCGGCGTGATTCGGCAGAACTTTGATTAATTACCATGATTATTATTTGTGACCCAGTTCGGTCGCGGCCGCTCCATATTACATCAATGTGCCTGACTTCCCGGACTAAAGGGGGGAGTCGGGAGACCAGGGAGAGGGTAGTTTTTGATTTCAGGCTGTATGCGGCCAGACAGGGAAGGGATGAAATAGGGGATGCAGAATATAGGTGAAGCTAAATCGTCCATGTGTCGGTGTATTGGTGTGATATGTACTTTGATTGGTTTTGTTGGTTTCGTACAGTGTTTTTATACGTGGTTCACGGAGAAAAATGAGTATTGCTAATCGATTAAAAATCTTTAAAATTATTGGTAGTCCGGTTTAAAACGGGATTGCAGGCTGTTTCCTAATAAACTTTTAGTAAATTCCTAATATATCGAAACACGTGTTCATGCTCGTTCATTTGCCTTGATAATATATAATGACGTAATTCGAAAATATAGGTTTGACATCGTTATCCAACTCAGAGAAATGCATGTGTCCGCAGCTATGTACATGATTGCCACCAAAAGTTGATAGAATGCATTTTCATCGACAACGGGTATATCTGTCGAGTTTCAACTCGATCGGATGTCGGAAAGTGGGTTAATTTCTACTTTCAAGATTTGCATTTATTCATTACCGAAAAAAATGAGAAATTCATATAGATTTATTTTAAACACATATTTTTGGACTCTTATTATACTGTACAATAATAACAATAATTCATATTATATTATTATTGGGATTTATTGTTTGAGTTACACACCCATTGAGGTAGTTTTTGATTTCAGGCTGTGTGCAGTGATGTGGGTGATGTAAGTGATGTGAGTGATGTGCCGTGAGAGGACAGGGGAGAGAGGGGCAATGTGGGTGAGGTCGGGTTGGTCGCGACACTGTGCGGGTAGCGCGCCCGGGGACTGTTTATACAACACCCCCTAACTCCCCCAACCACCCCAAATCCCACACCCCACACCTGCGCACATTAAGGTACTAATTGCTTCTAAGTGCGTAAACTCAATTATTTCATGTTATTACTGCTGCTGTGGTGTGATGTGGCAATTATGATTTTAAATAGACGAACAAATTCAGGCGTTTTTTGGTACACGATTATTGTATTCATATTTATATATCTTTTTTACGTGATACCTAACTGCTGGGATGCTGTGGAATTATGATATCTCCATTTGGGGAATAATGCGAAGCTTAATTAATTGGGAAAGGGGAAGAGAAGAGAAGAGAAGAGAAGAGAAGAGAAGAGAAGAGAAGAGAAGAGAAGAGAAGAGAAGAGAAGAGAAGAGAAGAGAAGAGAAGAGAAGAGAAGAGAAGAGAAGATAAGAGAAAGATAAGAGAAAGATAAGAGAAGAGAAAGATAAGAGAAAAAAAGATAAGAGAAAGAGAAGAGAAAGAGAAGAGAAGTATCTGACTTTTTTTATATGAATTTTAATATCGCACTAGAGTTGGTGGGACTACGGTATCCCAATTTTGGGAATAATAAGATAAGAACGGGCTATAAAAAGAGTATGAACGGTTCCAGGCGATGCAAATGCGAACTAATGCAAAATCATGTGTTTTTGAGTTGAAAATTTAATTGCTTAGAAATATTACAGATTCTTTAATTAAATACTGCGAGTAGAAAACATCTTGGCCTTTGTTGTAATCTAGCATTTTTGACGACTTTTTATAGACCTAGAAAATAAAATGAAGTATTAGGCCCAAAAAGAATGCTTTGAAGTGCAAAATTTCCTACTTACGAACACCTTTTCGAATATGATGTGGCAAATTAAGTTCATTAGATTACGGTTGAATTGTTTTTTATATTTGTGCCTGAACTTTACAAAATATAAACATTTATTTTGGAAAATTTTTTATGCATAATTTTCAACAGGCGGTCGTTTTTAAGCGGGAATTTCTATATGCAGATTCCGAATATTACGCGTCGAGGTGCATCGTCTTAATACATTGTGTTAATTAGTCTCTTGACTATTATTTCGCCATCCAAATTCAATGTATAATTATTAATGTTATAACGACATTAAAATACCTATCTTGATTATTCCAACGACGTCACAAACCAAACCTAAGAACAAACAACATGTTTCCAAATCACAAGAAATTTATGATTTAACTTCATCACCACTAAAAACCACCCCTGTGCAAATCCAAGCTGAATCCCTGTAGCAAATCCCTGTAGCCTCATCGTAATAAATATCGCGGTAACTGGGTTGGATTCCAATTTAACCCCTTGGAGAAACAAAGGGTGGTTTATGCAGGCATTAGCATGATCAATATATCACCATATTGTATTATTATATGTAAATAAATATATAATTATTATGAAGATGATTCTTCACACCTCCCACCCACTTCACACCACTCTCCAGGGTGGGTGGTTGGGATATAACTCAATTCTCAGAGCAATCATTCAGATGGGGAAACTGCATCCCGAATCGTTTTGCTCGAATGCCTTCGGATGGAAATGGCTTAGAGCCTTAAGGGATGGAATGCTCTTTAGGTTAGGTTAATTGTGTAAGGAATAAGGATGGGTACATATTTTTAAAAAGTATGGTAACTTTAAATTGGAAAATCAGTTTATTTTTCTAAGATCGGAGCCAAAACTGGCTTTTTAAGTCAACGCTGAATTTTGGTGTTGAAACAATGTATTGGTTTGTATTAATTAATTTCGTTTGATTTTTTTGTATTTCTTGGGCATTAACTATTTAACAATTTCTTTGTATTTTTGTTTTAAATAGATTTATTTTTCAATGTACATTTGTTACTTGATTTTTACTTATTTTGCTACCCGGTTTCGAGATAACCGTGTCATTCACTAGCAATCTTCAAACTAACTTAGAAATTATACAAGTACAGAAAGATTAGTTTTTATTAGGTGAAGGTAGTGGAACGGGTGTTTTGTGGTGGGAGGGGGGCGAAAAAGGTGGATACAGGGTGCTATTATTATTTATTTTTATTTTATAAGCAATAATTACTAGCCTGAAACACTCTTCCACATTGAAAAATCTCCTGATAAAAGATACATGACGCCAACGGGATGCTATGCATGAAAAATCTTGTCTTAAACATTAGTTTACCAAAAAAAAAAAAAAAATATTTGACAAGTTCTAGTATCTTCACTAAAAACTGTAGACAATTTGTCTCGACGCCATCTAGTGAGAGAGTTAGCACTTACAATGCCTTTCTCATATAAAATAAAGTTGGTTGTTTCAGGTGAAAAAATGTAACAAGCAGTAATTGTTGAATGAAATACTAGTATACTATATTGAATTATTTCACGGATAAGAGATAAGCCGCCATAGCTCAGTGGTCAGAGCTGTCGACCGGAAATCGAAAGGACACGGGTTCAAGTCCCGTTGGCGTCATGTATCTTTTATCAGGAGATTTTTTAATGTGGATGAGTGTTTCAGGCTAATAATTATTGCTTATAAAATAATTGTTACCCTTTGTGCTATGCATAAAAAATCATGTCTTAAACATTAGTTTACCAAAAAAAAAAATATTTTTTTTTGTTAATTTCTAAGGTTTCACAAATTGAAATATTTATTAACGTTTGAATGTTTAAATTTTGTTTTTTCTTTGCTGAAGGTATGCTTTATAAGCCTGTCTCTATTAAATGATTAGCAAACTCAGAATAGTAATTATTTTGTATCTAAATGTTATGTGGAAACCAGTAGCAAAATAAATACAAATTAAGTAACAAAATGTGCATTGAAAAATAAATCTCTATAAAAAAATAATTTCGTTTAGTTTATAATTAAGTTCATTTAGTATTAATTTCGGCCAACATGCAAAAAAAATACCATCATGTTGGCTGCTTGTTGTAAAAATACTACGAATGAGTAGTTTTAACCCAAAATAATCGTTTTATAACGCTGTAAATCAGTAACTTTGAGGTACTAAAATTTCAATGCAATCGGTCAAGAACTTTCTGAGATTTAAGATTTTGAACAAACGAACATTTACAATTTTTTATTTATATAGATTACTTTATTAACGCCATTTTTAGGGGCTTTTACATATGAACACTAAAATTATATATTATTACAGAGCATATTTAGTATACATGACTAATCTGTCTCAGTAACAATCTTTTGTATTTGTTAAGTGATAAATTAAGATGTCCACTGACTCGGTATAATTATTTCCCACCATAAGTTTTCTGGGCAATGAGGAATACATATGGTAGTTAGTACCAGCATTTTCGCACTGAAATAAATCCCGACTTCTAGTATTACGTAGTGGATTATCAATGCAAGCAATTCTGAACTATCAAAGGTTAAATTATTTTAGTATTTTTGATTGCCGGTCAGGTGCTCTGAACCACTAAGCTATATCGGCTCATTCCCAACCCACCAAATAATTCAATATGTACTAGTATTTCAATTAAAAATTATTGCTTATTATATTTTTTCACCTGTAAACAACCAACTTTATTTTTGTAGGAGAGGGTTTGCTAGTGCTGTATATTCCACTAGATGGCGTCGAGATATATTATATCTTATATTTGTTGAAGAAATATTTTTTCGTGTCAAATATTACTATTTTTTAATGATAAACTAATGCATACATAAGACAAGGTTTTAAAATTTTTATGCATGGCACAAAGCAATATTTATGTTTACTCGGAAGATATTTACAATTTGTATGTATATTTTAGGCGTGTAATTATTATTGCTTATAATAATTTGTTATCCTTTGTGCTATGCATAAAAAAAGAAGCTTGGTTTGTAAGCATTAGTTTATCATTAAAAAATAATTTTAGGTTAAATTTGAAAACAATCAGACGCTAGAGGGTTATAATCAAATGCTTCCAAGTGTAGACCTGGCAAAAAAAGTTTTTTTTTAACCCCTAGTTACCGAAAAAAAATTCTAATGCTCAAACTCGAAAATATATATTTTTGGTTTCTTTATATGAAGTAGATTTACCAGTTTCCAACAATAATTACGTGTTACCGAACTTGGTAATGTATACAGAACTAAATAATAAATGTTTTCTTGGGGTTTATGATATTGCTATAAGCCGAATATCTAACATAGATTATTATTGAAAGATCGACCCTTTAATGCAGGTTTTATATTACGTTTCTTTGTTACGAAGTGCCTTTTATAATGGCACAATATGTTTTTAAAAAACAAAGCACAAGATTAATAACAGGTGGTGCATTGTCCGGGAAATTCGATAAGGCCTAAATACTTGGAACGTCGGACGGCCACCGCTATGATCGAAGATTGGATTTCATTGGTTGGGTGGAATTTTCTGTACATAGGGGAAGAGATGCAGATGCTGGATAACTTAATGTGGAAATCACAGCTAACCCACCGCAAGTATTGTTTCTTGGGTTTGGTCAGAAATTGGTGTAATTTAAAACCAGCTATTACAAAAGTGTATAGATATAAACAAAATAAGAAAACTCAAATATCTTTGCCGCATTATGGAGAGACAAATACAGGATTATCCATTTTTTTAATATATAGGGTCTCAACGATTAAGAAAGGGACGCTTAGATGGTTTGGGCATGTAGAGTGAATGAGCGAAGATAGGAGTGTAAGGAGGATATATGATACAAATGCGAATGGTAGCAGAAGTCGGGGACGCCCGAGGAAGACATGGCACAATCAAGTGAATCAGATACTCGAGTCGGGCCATGTCAAGAGTCAGAATAATAGAAGAGTATGTATGAGACGATGTATGAATGTGAATGAGGCAAGAAGTGTGTGCCAAGACCGAGTTGTTTGGCGGTCCGTCCTCTCTGCCTACCCCTGCGGGGACACGGCGTGATGGTTAGTTAGTTAGTTAGTTGGGTCTCAACTGCTCCCAACCGTCAGGAGGCAGTGAGACTATGAAATCCCCCGTTGGGGATTTTGAGGCGGTTGGAAGTTACTGGGGAGAGGAAGGCGACGAGGAAGAGGAAGGTGGGGAAGTACCTGGCTACTCATATCTAGTCACCAAACCACGCCAAAAGCCATTTCAAGCAATGTTTCAATTCTGAATGGTGGTCTTACACAGGGGTGATATACTGAGAGTATCTTTCACGCTTGAATAATTTCAAATTCATTTTATTTACTTAGGACGGGTTGTTTCGGAGAATCTGAACAATTCATCAAATTTCAACGTTCATTTTCAAGTTCTGTGAAAGACTTTTTCAAGTTCTGTTTTTATTTCAGTTTTGTCAAGCAACTAGCCTACAATGATATAAAAACAGAACTTGAATAAATCTTTCACAGAACCCGAAAATGAACGTTGAAATTTGATGAATTGTTCAAATTTTCCGAAACAACCCGTCCTTATTAATTCAACGCCTATTAAGGCTTTTACATACATATATAAAAATATTTAAGAAATTATACTCGTAAATAGTGCAGGAAATGACTGTTTAAAACACATATATAAATAAAAATACTGTTGAATTTGATCCACACACTATGTAGGTACAAAATATAAAAATAAAAATTCCAAAATATTTTTTTCCTTTCAGCCGACAAAATACTGTAATACTGTCAATTTAAATAGCTTTATCACAATATTCCCCTAGTCGATGAAAAAAACTTCAATAAGGTGTGCTTATATAATGAAATTGATGTACTAAATATATCAACAACATCGTAGTATTTGTTTCCTAGCTGTTGAATCCGTCGCATATGAGTGTGATATTGGGACGTTGATATAGAATTGCTACAATAATATGGTAGGTACTGTCTTGTAACTGACTTTTTATTTATTTATTTTACTTATTATAAAGTGCGTATTGGGTGGTCTTCTACAAAATTAGACTGGAAAAAAACGATCTATTAATTTTGTGCACCCACTTCTTGACCGCGTTTTCTGCCAACGTTTCGGACAACCTTGCGGTGTTCATCCTAAGGGCAGATACAGATATTGACAGAACCCAACCCCAAATCACTGCATCCCTTAATTGGGGTATATTGAGAGACTGAGGAAGAGGGGAGGGTAGAGGAAGGTGGGGATGTACCTGGCTATTCAGATTTGGTCGACAAACACGGCTGAAGACATTTCGAACAATGTTTCAATTCTGAACGGTGCTCTTCCACCAGGGCGATACTGATAGTATCTTCCACTCTGGAACGGGCCGCAAGTATACCATACAAATCAAATTAAATTTTATTCACGCCGGGACTCGAACCCTCCATCTCCGGATTCGCAGTCGAGGCTTTACCCCTCGATCAACTCCCTTCTAGAGGAGTAAAAAAGGGCCTAAGTAAATTGGCGACATCAGTTTTCTTTCACAATCTATAAGAATAAACTCACTTCTAACTGTTTTCTGTTCGGTGGTATAATTCCGTAGTGAAATTATATGATTTTCACAAATAATACAAATATGTATTTTAATATTTTGAACGCCTATCGACGTAAGGGCGGGCCATTGTTGTTTAAATTGGCGGGAAACCCACCGGAAATGAGAACCGAGCCGGAAGTGGACCAGCCCCGGCCTTTCACGACAATTATTTCGTCAAAAGACCCCGTATGTGAAAATATTATTCTATCCAAAGCACTCCGCCAAATAAAAACTGAAACTTGGAAATACTCCGACTTTTAGAAATAATAAAATTACGAAATTGTGCGATGACAGTAACATTTATACATCACAGCGATGTGTTCACAATTATTAAGGTGTGTGCATTGTACAAGATAATGACAACTAGTTGAATGTCATGTCGTTTAATAATATATACTCGTACAGTGGAACCTTGTTATAGTGAGCCCGCTTATAAAGAGACCACGGCTGTAACTACAGGGTTTTCCATTAAGAGGTGTTATTTTGATATTCAATCGTAAAAGATTAATGGTTTCGTTGCTTGTGTGGCACGTAGCGCCGTCTTGTTGAAAGTAAACGTTGTCCAGATCAATATCATCCAATTCCGGCCATAAAAAATCATTAATCATCTCTCGATAGCGCAATCCATTCACCGTAACTGTTGCTACAGCCTCATTTTCGAAAAGTAAGGTCCAATGACTCCGCCTGACCATAAACCGCACCAAACAGTCACACGTTGAGGATAGAGAGGCCTTTCAACAATAACTCTTGGGTTTTCCGAGCCCCAGATGCGACAATTTTGCTTGTTGACGAAGCCACCGATGTGGAAATGGGCCTCATCACTCAAGATGATTTGCATTTGATTCACTCAAGTGAATTTTAATAATTTAAATGCGTTGTTGAAGCGTGTATCGTTCCATTTTTATTAATGGCGTAGTTTCTACTTGTCAAATGTCAGCATGACAGCTTCAAAAGTAACATCTACCGAAATAGCGGGCTATTCAAAATAACACATCTTATTGGAAAACCCTGTATTTTGTTTTTCATTATTTAATTAACGCGAAGATATTTGTTTAGAATCGTTCATGATTACAACGCCTGTGCTTCATGAATAAAGCGATCAAAATTTATTATCCAGTGAAATAGTGCAAACATTCGTAATTGCGATTAAATATTTGTTATTTTGTCGATGATAATAAAAATAATAAAATTGTCTCAAGGGCGCTGTTCGTATATTGTTTAAAATGCTCTACTTGTCACTGTACATAGTTCGTTGCTACACGGAGTATAATGAGTACGGCTTTTTTATCAAGATACTGTTATAGATAAAATGTGACTGTATGACCATTTCCTAGTAAAATATTCATATCATTCAGAATATATTTGAACACGTGTTAACGAAGTTAGCGCCCTTTGGGTTATTTTTAATGAAAAATTAATTATTATTATTTTTTCATCCAAATATTATTATTATTAGTATTTTTTTATATATTTTACAATTTAAACCTGATAAACTGCTTTTGCAGGTTGTCAGCAGGTAAATACGGACAACAATTCATACAATGACACGGTTAAGTTAATATAACACGGTTAAGTTAATATAACGCGGTTAAGTTAATATAACAGAATAGAAAAAAAAATATAGTTGCAGTATAAGGGTTATATATCAGACAATTACAATTGAAACAGTCACATCGAAAGAATATCCATATTTAGCAAACATAGGTAGGTACAATTTACTATACTGTATAGAGTATAGAGAATATATCTATCTATAATAACAACTTATGGCTTACAGGTTGCATCCACCAGTTCCTGAAGCAATAATTAAAAATGATAATATGTATGCGAGTACAATGCATTTAACCAATGAGCGTGATACTGCGTAAAAATGTACCTAGCCCAATTACCTGTCTTAAATGTTTGGTTATTTGTTTGTGTGTTTGAGTTGTAGGAATAAAAATGATAATATATTGTTGGGGTTAAACCGACGATTATCAAATTGCACAAAATTCAATTATCAAGAGTACGTACCCCTCCAAACAATTATTAAAATAAAGCCGGGAATACACATGCCTGTAGCTGGCACACTTGCATGCAAGCTCCTTGCACATGCCAGCTACTATCATGTGTATACGCTAACTTGCATGCCTGTACCTACCTTGCAAGTAGATTGCACAACATTTGATTTACTGGCATGCAAGTTGAGGGAGGGGACGAGGGGGGCTATGAAACCGGCATGTGTGAACGTCGCGACAGGTACGGGCATGCCAGTAGCTTTTCTCTCATTAAATTAGACACACATTGTACTGCCAATTGCAATACGATGATATTTAATTCACTTCGAATGTTTTCCATTGCCAAAAAGCTTGAGACTACTCAGTCTCAGAGTGATTTGAGACACGTACTGTCTAGTGACTGGCATGTGTATACGTCTTGCAAATACAGGCATGCAAGGACGCAACTTGCATGCAAGTTTAACTTGCATGTGTATTCTCATTGCGCCAGTAACTTGTACATGCCATTAACTTGTACATGCCATTAACACAGTAACTTGTGCATGCAAGCTACTGTTCCATTTTACAGGCATGTGTATCGCCGCCTTAAAGTGTTATTTGTAACTAGCACAAACCTTTAGCATTCAATGTCTAAAATTTATTTACAAGCGTGCAAACAATTTCATAAAAAAATCAAACCGTTCTAGCCAAACACATGGCACTTTTGTATGTGCAACACCCTATTGCAAAATCAGATTAGCCCATAGATTAATTTTACTTCCCCTAAAGTGTACAATTCACTACATAAAACCTTTGACGAGATAATGTTACGTCAAAACATTAACTCTTATAAAAAAATATCAAACCATGAATAAAATATGTATAGAATAATAATAGTATTGAAATGTGTTAAAAATTATTGTCATACTCAAGAACACATATTTGTTTACACATTTTTTTAATATTTCCTTTAATTTAAATTTTATAACAGTTCCTATGTAACTAAAAAAATGTTTAAAAACATTACAAAAACTTCATATTAATTTTTGGACATACCGCACGGAGAAAAATGAGTGATGCTATTTATTAAAAATCTCTTCAAATTTTTGGTAATTCTGTTAAAAACTGACTGCAAGCCACTTCCTGATAAAGTGTTAGTAATTTCGTAATAACATCGAAACACGTGTTCATACACATGCGTTTGCCTTAATTTTTATGAACACGTGTTCGGCCAACGTGTTAAAACATTGGTATTTTACTTAAAGTTTATCAGGATACCTATCAATTCTTTCGTTAGTGGCCTACAATCCCGTTTTTAACAAGAATGCGAATCATTTCAAGAGATTCTATATAAAATAGCAATATTTTTATAGGAAGTTATCTCCGTGTGCTTACTAGATAAATGTTAAGTTATGAAAAAAGATAAAAAGCCATACACTATACTGTAAACCGACCAATTTATATCGATGACACTAATGATATTAAGAGATTTAGTTCCAAGCCACTTCTTTGGTAGCGCTAATAGCCAGAAGCGATTTTTTGCTGAGATTTCCTTTTTTTAAACTTACGGATTCTTTCGTAATCCTCCATGTATATCCAATACACTGTTGTCTCTTTTATACTATTCCACCAACACATAGCTAATACACACTAGAGATGCCTTCTGTGTAGATTTCAATAGAAACCGATGTCGCCGCTGACTTAGTATCTTGTGGTTATAGCCCATTCAGAAAGGTTTTACAAACGGATGTCCGTGCATATTACGCAATTAAAATATTTGAAAAAATTAAGGCAAACAAACATAGCTTATGTTTTTAAGGCGATGCCATACGTAGTAATGCAAAATCGTGTGTTTTTGGTTTGAAAATTTTCAAACCAAAAAGGTTTGAAAATTTGTTGAATTTGTTGAAAAAAATGTTTCAGATGCTTTAATTAAATACTGCAATTAGAATACATCTTGGCCTTTGAAATTATCGAGTATTTTTTAGGTAAGTCTTTTTATAAGCCAAGAAAAAAAAGTTTAAAGGCCTATGAAAACTGCTTTAGATCAAAATCTCCTACTTACGAACCCATTTTCAGTTATGATTTTATTGTATTATGTGGCAAATTAAGTTAGTTATAAAATGATCGGAAAAAAAAAAATTTATGCCTGAACATCCACAAAATAAAATAAAAGGCACCTTTTGGCCATGTTTTTTTCTTGCATAAATCAAAACAGGCGGATGGTGTTAAGCGGGAATTTAAACCTCATCGTCATCTATGTAAGGGTTGTTATTGATGGCGGTTCAATTTAAAATATTACATGACGTATCGCCTTAATATAGGCGTTTTGTAAACTGTATTTACCCCCTTATAAGAAACTAAAAACACATTTATTTAGAAAAGGTAGATTATTACCACATTCTCGTTTTATATATTTTTTAAATATACGAAATTGTATATTGAAAACTATTATTACATTTAAAAAAATGGCAAATCTTGACCGGGTATATAGTATTTGCCGGTTTTTCATCTATTGGAATCGTTGGAATTGGAATGTCTATTGTAATTTCGACTACCATAATACGGACATGTGTTTAGTGTGGTAGTCGAAAAGCATGGAAAAACCTGTATCCAAATATATATATTTTTTTAAAGTTTTAAATATTCTCCTGACGAAGGAAGGGATCTTCCGAAACCGGTAGAGTGAAAATAAAACTATCGTGGTCAAAAACAAATTTATGTGTTTTTATTATTATATTTTTTTTATTGGTGCCCTTTTTTACTCATTTAAAGTACGCCTTAGCGTGTTTAAATCGCACTTTATGGAACGCGCGTTTTTTAAAGTTACCATGGCAACATCAACAAATCAACAAAATGTGAAGTCTATGTCAACTTTTAACTATAAATCTGACATGACAGATTGCAAATTAATGTTTGTGTTTTTCATTTCCATGACAACAAGATATTGTGATGTCACATCACGAATTCATTAATAGTTCTTATTTCCAAATTTTTAATAATAATATCAATATTTATGTTTTCAAAGTGTACCAATAAAAAAAAATAGCGTAAAGTATTCGTGGATAACTGGTCTTTAAAACACTTGCTTTATTTCGAGCACTCGGCTACGCCGTCGTGCTCGAAAAATCGCACGTGTTTTAAAAACCTGTTTATCCACTTATACTTTAATATACTATTTATGAATAAAGAAAAAAAAAATCTTTTAAATTCAAAAAGAAAGTTTGGTTCTCTTTCTAAATCTACTTATAACGATATTGTAACGGACGTACTGCTCCGTGATCGGACGCGGTCGCCCCATATTAAAATCCTTTATTTTCCTTAACTTTGCCTGTCTTTAAAATTAATAAACTGGAGTAAATTATGTAAAAATGAAAATGTCAATGTATGAAAAGATAACTTGTATAACCCTCTGTTTGTAAAAATGTAATGTAAATGAATATATAAACAATAAATGAAACGTCGGAGCTTGGCTAGGAGACACGGGCAGAGAAGTATACCGAGAGAGCTGGTGGATTAGTAGCATTTAATTAGTATAGCATTTAATTCGGGCACGGTTATGAGAATCGTGCTTATACGAGAGGGAACGTTCGGCCGCGACCCGAAGCAAAGGGCCGTGCGCCGTCATAGCGTACGAGGTGGTTTGCCGCCCGAACGTTCCACCAGCGCGATTCTGAGAACCGTGCCCGAACAAAGAGAGGCCGTGGTCACGTTCGACCACAGGGCCCGAAATTACCGGCCGAGAGGCGGTAGCTAACCCGGCGGCGGGCCGCGGGCGCGCCACAAAACACGGGCCTCGATTCCAGGAATCAAAGAGAAAGCAGGCCCGTGTGAGCGTCGCTCGGCCAGCGAAGGCCGCCGGGGTCTTATAAAACGGGAACAGTCCCTTGAAACTTTAGATATCCAGCAACCACCACCAGCTCTACACTTCTCTCTGCTCTGCCTTCTACCTCGCTCCGACTTCTGACTCTACTCGCCTTCTCTTCTTCTTCTGACCCTCGCCTCACCCCGGACCTCTCTGCCCCCTACGACCAGACCCGGATTCTACAGCAAGGACGAGTATCAGCATCGGACCAGCTACAACGGCTTCAGAGACGGCCCCGTTCTACCCCTCCACGCCACTGAAGGAAGACATCTCCCGCCTCCACGGATTGGGATCACCGCCCTGTTTACAGTCTTGTGTGTCACACATTACGTCTGGCACATAAGTGGTCCTTCGACGCCGGATCTCTCCGTGGAAAGATGTCACCTTCACTGCGCTCTGGGAAGAATAACGCTGACGGGGACTCATCGCAAGGAAGCGATGATCCCACACCAACCGGGGCGGCCACAGCCGCGCCCCCCGGACTCCGGCCAACCGCCCCCCTGGCCCCCTCTGATCCCCGAGCGGACCTACTGCCTGGTCCCTCCGGCGCATCACCACCACAGACGCCCCCTGCCGCGGCCGACGTCTCGTCAAGAAGCGAGGCTTCCAGCGAGGACACGCTCCGGCAGGTGCAGCTCGAGCTGAGAGCTGAGAGGCGGCACAACCGGAAGCTACAGGAGGACCACACCCGACAGATGGCAGAACTGATCGCCACGCTGAAGGGCCTCCCGCGGACAGCTTCACCTGCAGCCTGGCAACCGGAGACACACACCACTGCGCCGCGCCCTGGCTACTCAGCGGAGACACACACCACTGCGCCGCGCCCTGGCTACTCAGCGGAGACGCACGCCACTGCGCCGCGCCTGGGCTACTCAGCGGAGACGCACGCCACTGCGCGGCGCCTGGGCTACGCGGCGGAGTACCAACCGACAGCGGCGCCATCTAGCGGCTTCGGGCGGAACCTGGGCTACTCAGCGGAGACGCACGCCACTGCGCCGCGCCTGGGCTACTCAGCGGAGACGCACGCCACTGCGCCGCGCCTGGGCTACGCGGTGGAGTACCAACCGACAGCGGCGCCATCTAGCGGCTTCGGGCGGAACCTGGGCTACTCAGCGGAGACGCACGCCACTGCGCCGCGCCTGGGGTACTCAGCGGAGACGCACGCCACTGCGCCGCGTCCTGGCTACTCAGCGGAGACGCACACCACTGCGCCGCGGCTGGGTTACGGACCGACGCCGACGCCGGCGCCCCCGGGCGTACCTACTCAGAGCTACGCAGCGGAGGCGCAAACCACTGGCCTTCCACAGACTGCGGCGCCCCCTAGCGGCCCCGGTCACAGCCTCACCTACACAGTGGGGGGAGAACCCACTGTGCCACAAGCCACAGCCCAGACTGACGATGTCATTGAGAGCTCGCGCCGCGCCGTGAGGGCTCAAACCGGGACGGAGAAAGACCACGCTGCGGATCCACTCACAGACGGCGCTCCCCCAGGCGCCGCGACGCTGCGAGGTGGACCAGAGCCGCAGTACGGCTATCCCGGTGTGACCCGCGGGCCCGCCCAGTTCCCAGCATTTCCCCCGAGTGCAGACTCGCCATCGCAGCCCCCTATGGATGGATACGGGGCTTTCAACCGCGCAGACGAGGCAGCGAGGCAGACGCGGGACTGGGTGAACCAGGGGAGTGTCCCTCTCGCCCAGGTGACGGCCATGTTTGCCGACGCCCTCCGGCAGTCCCAGGCCGGCGGTACACCCCGCTCCCACCCCGAGGATGAGCGGATGGCGTCGCTCATCGCCCGGCAGTCCAGCGCCAAGGACCTGCCGCCTTACGCTGGTGACGCCATAGAGTGGCAGGCCTGGAAGGCACAATTCCTGCAGTCGACGGCCACCTGCGGGATGACGGCGGCCGAGAATTTGATGCGGCTACAGCGTGCCCTGAAGGGAAAGGCGCGCGAAGCCGTCAGCCCTCTCCTCCTGGACCCGGCGCAGGTGCCGGAAATCATGGATGTCCTGGAGCACCGCTTTGGGGGCGCGCACTCGGTCGCCGCGGTCATGTTCGACCGGATAAAGCGGCTAACCCGACTGCAAGAGGACGCATCGACCGAGGCTCTGGTGGAGTTCTCGGGCACGGTGCAGAACATCGTGGCTTCACTGGGGAATCTGCGGGGCGATTACCTCTCCAACCCGGCCCTCCTCAGCGAAATCGCCTCGAAGATGCCGTTAGCCCTACGCCTCTTGTGGTTGGGTAAGGTGGCCGACCAGACGCACGCGGCCACCGTGGTGCAGCTTGCCGCGTTCCTGAAGCGGCTGACCAACGCGGTGCCGCGGTCGGGCCTCACCGACAATGGCCGAGCAGCGCGGCCGAGCAGCTCGGTCGAACATCAGCGGGCCGCCCGCCCGTATCGTGAAAATGTGCACGTGATCGACGAGCGGCCGGAACCCCGCAGTGAAGTTTGGTGCACACTGTGCAAAGACGACTCGCACAAACTCTACAAGTGTCCCCGATTCGCCGAAGAAACAATCAGTGCGCGTTGGGAACTTGTGAAAAGCGCACGGTTGTGCTTTAAGTGTCTGGACGGTGTGCACCAGACAAAACGGTGCGAGTACCGGACCAACTGCGGGGTGGGGACGTGCAGGGCCCCGCATCACCGCTTGCTGCACGATGACGCATACACTCGTGACCCCGAGACGCACACAGTCACGAACACGTGGGAAAGTGAGGGACAAGTGCTAATGAAAGTGATTCCCGTGACATTGTGCGGCCCCGGGGGCCGAGCGACCGTGCACGCGCTGCTTGACGAGGGCTCTGCAATAACCCTAGTCGAGGCAGATGTTGCAGACATCGTTGGAGCCGCGGGTCCGGTACGTGGCCTGCGAATTCGGGGCGCTAATGGGATGTGCTCATCCGATGCTACGTCCCGGCGGGTGAGACTGTCGGTGCGCGGCGACGGAGACGCGTTCACGGTGACGGCCCACACCGTAACGGACCTAGACCTCCCGCGGCAAACAGTGGCCGGCCGCCGGCAAGTGAAACCACGGCTGCTGATCGGACAAGATAACGGGCTGCTTATCGTGTCGCGGGAGGTGCGGAAGGAAGTGAGCGGCCAGATGACGTCCCGGACAGCCCTCGGTTGGATCACGCATGGAAGCACCCGGCGCGACGCCGACGCCGACGCCGGGACAACGCTGAGGATGGCTTGTCCGAACGCCGCCCCACCGGCCTCGCTGCCGACGCCCGGGACCACGCTGCTGGAGACCGACCATGCCACCGGGGACCGTGCCGCCGGGGGCCGTGCCGCCGGGGGCCTGTCCCGACGCCGCCCCACTGAACTCGCCACCGAGACACACTCGCCAGAGGGACCGGACGCCAGGGACCACGCCGCGTCGCAGTCGCAGCACGCCTCTTGCTAAAAAGGGTGTAGCCGAGCTCCACGGGGGGAGTGTAACGGACGTACTGCTCCGTGATCGGACGCGGTCGCCCCATATTAAAATCCTTTATTTTCCTTAACTTTGCCTGTCTTTAAAATTAATAAACTGGAGTAAATTATGTAAAAATGAAAATGTCAATGTATGAAAAGATAACTTGTATAACCCTCTGTTTGTAAAAATGTAATGTAAATGAATATATAAACAATAAATGAAACGTCGGAGCTTGGCTAGGAGACACGGGCAGAGAAGTATACCGAGAGAGCTGGTGGATTAGTAGCATTTAATTAGTATAGCATTTAATTCGGGCACGGTTATGAGAATCGTGCTTATACGAGAGGGAACGTTCGGCCGCGACCCGAAGCAAAGGGCCGTGCGCCGTCATAGCGTACGAGGTGGTTTGCCGCCCGAACGTTCCACCAGCGCGATTCTGAGAACCGTGCCCGAACAAAGAGAGGCCGTGGTCACGTTCGACCACAGGGCCCGAAATTACCGGCCGAGAGGCGGTAGCTAACCCGGCGGCGGGCCGCGGGCGCGCCACAAAACACGGGCCTCGATTCCAGGAATCAAAGAGAAAGCAGGCCCGTGTGAGCGTCGCTCGGCCAGCGAAGGCCGCCGGGGTCTTATAAAACGGGAACAGTCCCTTGAAACTTTAGATATCCAGCAACCACCACCAGCTCTACACTTCTCTCTGCTCTGCCTTCTACCTCGCTCCGACTTCTGACTCTACTCGCCTTCTCTTCTTCTTCTGACCCTCGCCTCACCCCGGACCTCTCTGCCCCCTACGACCAGACCCGGATTCTACAGCAAGGACGAGTATCAGCATCGGACCAGCTACAACGGCTTCAGAGACGGCCCCGTTCTACCCCTCCACGCCACTGAAGGAAGACATCTCCCGCCTCCACGGATTGGGATCACCGCCCTGTTTACAGTCTTGTGTGTCACACATTACGTCTGGCACAGATATAACGATATAACGTCTGAACGTAAGACAAAGGGAGATAGAATGAGATTTACGGGGACGTGTCTTTTGATGACAGATAAATATAGAACTATGTGGAGTAGTTTAGTCAGACTTTTGGATCACGAAACACTCCCACAGCGCATTTCTTGTGAACTTCTTTATTTATGCATTTGTAAGAATTGAGTTTTTCGTACATATATTGTGGTCACATACAAGTGTAAAAAGTTATGCAAGGTTGGTAATTGCACTTCCAATTCCATTCTTAAGTCCTGTCTAATTCAGTACCAGTTATGGGATTCTAAATCCATCCATCTACCCTGCGCGTGAACCCATTTGGACTCTTCTTCCTTAAGCTTGTCAAAGGCATCTCTCACTGAGCGAATTTTTAATCCGATTTTATAACTTACTTCGAGTCGAGTTAATAATCGTTTTTACAAGTACAAAGCTCTGAAAATTTTAAAGAAACAAGTTTTAACGACGTTAATTCAACAAACGAAAACAAAACAATAATTTTCAGACACAATTAAACTTGGGAAAACATTTTTTTTAATACATGGACGTAGCCTAACAAAAATATATAATTAAAATAAAACTGAGATACAAACAGAGTTAGCTTGCAGTCAAATATCAAACTTTCATTTTTGATGTGAATACCGCACAAGAATACGGCCTCCGTGGTCGAGGGGTAAAGCTCTCGACTAGCAAGCCGAAGGTCGCGGGTTCAAATCCCGACGTGCGCAAGTAAATTTTATTTGATTAATTTGTGTTATTTCACAGTGTATTATTATTTAAAATAATATATCGCTGTGGTGTAAGACCACGGTTCAGAATTGAAACGTTGCTTGAAATGGCTTTAGCCTTGTTTGGTGACCAGATCTGAATAGCCAGGTACTCACCCACCTTCTTCTTTTCAATCTCTTTCCTCTCCCCACAACCTTTAGCCTCACAACATACCCCAATCGGGCATGAGTCAGTGAGACTATGGAATCCCCAATAAATGGGGTACGTTTTAAGATCGAAGTGAGTGGGAGGGGATGGTTGTGTAGAGGAAGGCTAGGAGGTACCTGGCTATTCACATCTGGTCACTAAATACGGCTATTGCCAATCGGAGGAACGTATCGATTCTAAAAGGTGGTCCATCACCAGGAAGATACTGAGAGTATTTATAAGTACGAATTGTACAATAAAACAAATAAATACGTAAATAATAATCGATCCTCCATCACGAGAAATCTTGGTGAGGTAGGCATTAAAGGAACAATATTGAAAAAAACACCCGTGAACAAGGACAATTAAAATAATTATCTGAAAAAAATATTATATTATTATGGGTAGGTATATTAAATTTAGGTATAGTAAATTTTTAACTAAGCCAAATTCTAGATAAATTGAATAATCAAGCCTTTACCAAAGATCTGCATACTAAACAAAACGAATTTGAATAATAAACCTAATGACAGAGCTAACCGGAGAGGCGATTCCGGTTCTGCATAAGGATAAGGAATTGTCCTTAACCTCAAAATTAACAATCTTTTCGGTGTCATCCGAGAGAACCCGAATTGCAGTTAACGAAAAAGTTTATAATTTTAAGGTTTAGTACAATTCCTTATCTTTAAACAGAACCTTAAAACCATACATTTAAGAATTTTTGCTGTAGTCCAAAAATATTCTGAATTTCATGAACACATCCGACATCATGAAAATATATTCGTAATTTACTAAATGTTTATCAGGAAATCTGTTAATTCATTGGTAAGGCCTGCAATCCTGTTTCTAACCGGAATCACCAATAATTTGAAGAGATTCTAAATAAATTAGCAATAGTCATTTTTCATCGTGTAGTAATGAAATAAATTAAATGATCAAGCCTCTACCAAAGTTCTGCATACTAAACGATACGAAATTGAATTACAAACCCAATGATAGAACTAACTAGTTCAAGTAAAAAAATAATTAATAACAGTCCCCATGTGCAAATGTAATTAAAATAATATTTAATATGCAAAGGAGTTTTTCGTTTTCTCACCCCACGACACTTTATGTACACTAGGGTGGGTTACTTGCCGTCCCAATTTTTAGGGAGATGTCCCATTTCGGCTTTGGCGACCCGCTGTCCCGGAGTAAATGGGTCGAAAATAATGAGGTGAAAAGGCATTATGCGGCCCACAGGTCGGGACATTTTTTGATTCCAAAGGTCGCCATCTTTTACCTCGAGAATGAAAATAATGGGTTCACTGAAATACTAATGGCACAGAAAAAGCAAAACCAGCAGCAACTGATAAACCACCACGAACTTCACACAACACACAACACTCATAATCAACAAATATAATCAAATAAATTGAGTAAATAATAATATTACGTAAATTAATTAGGTAATAACAGGTATCAAGTAGATAACAACAGGTAAATTAAGTACATAATAGCAGATAAATTAAGTAAATAATTATTAAGTGGTTACTCTCGTTCAATTAATTCGGATTTGTTCTTATATTTATCATCAAATAAAACAGGCATATAAAAAGGGTAAAATTCGGTTTAGGGGAGTCACTCGAATAACCGAAATTGAACTTGATTTGGACTAATTTAGGGATGGGGAATCCGAATCTGCAAGAATTAGGTGGGGGTCTATTAACTGAGTTATAGGGTCTTGAAATTTCGTACGCGATACATAGAAACCATGTTTTATTTATCAACTATGACTTAAGAAAATCAAATTAATAACTATTTAATACTTTGACATTTCAGAAGTGCCAACCAAAAAATAAAAAGTGTTGCCATATAATAATAATATCAATGCATGGAAAATTCTGAAAATTAAATATCATTTGCCAGATTTGTAGTTTATTATTTAAAATCTTGTAAATTCGGATTCCCCAGCCCTAAATTAGTCTAACTCACAACAATACCAAGTGTCACAGTGAACACATACTTTTTTTGCTCCACAAAATTTAACAGTAAACATTAATCTAAGGACTCTATGTAGTGATTTTTATTACAAAAACTCAACTAAAATCTAAACTTAAACAGTGAAATAATAGTTGCAGCTGCCTAACTGGTAACTCTTTATTTATAACTTAATATCTCAAATCTCAACTGTCACCAAAGCGCTTTAGACACACACAAACAAACGCCATACAGAAGGAAGTACTACTGACATACACATTCAGAGTATCGAAGTGTGCAAGTGAATTGCCCATCTAACTTGTCACAGACAACTCAAGTGCAGGGTTGTCACCGCTATATTATATAAAATAAAATTAAAATAATTTTATAAATTCCAACTTGCAAGATGAGTGCCACAGATGCTCTTTCTTATATCAATAAAGCGAAAGAAGAAATTAGTGCTCTATACAGTAACATAACGGATCCCGCTTTAAAACTAACCAAAGATCAGATGACCAAACTACTCAATAAACTGTCCAACCTCTCTGGCACTATGTTGGATGTAGGTGTAAAAGTTGGAATTCTCGAGGGACAGGTCAAGTCGTACGAGCACATGGTCTCTTCAAAATTGATAGATTCAAACTCATCACAAGAATCCACAAACTCATCAACTGTATCAATGTGTGAAGCTGCCGATGAGCTCGAAGAGAGGAAAAAACGGTCAAAAAACATAATTATTTTTAACTTCCCTGAAAGCTCAGCCAGTTCCCATATAGAAAAAAATACTGATGATACAACGAGAATCTTAACCACACTAACAACTCTTAACTCATCCATCACCCGAGCCAACATAACAACTTTTCGTCTGGGAATCACAAAACCTGACAAACCTCGACCTCTTAAAGTCATCCTTGACAGTTCCATCCAAGCCATAAACATACTAAAGAAAAAGAACAACATAACCGAATACCCCGGTATTAAAATTTATTCAGACCAAACCCCAGCTCAAAGAAACTATCTCACCAAGCTACGTTTAACACTAGAACAAAGAACCAAAGATGGTGAGATTGGACTCACAATAAAATACAAAAATAATAAACCTGTTATTGTAAATAGTAACTCAAAAAACTAAAACCTATCATGGCTTACTATCAGAATATCAGAGGCTGCCGCACAAAACTTAATGAGCTAAGATCATCGATTCCAATCCATCCCTTTCATATATATTTCCTGACTGAAACTTGGTTGGATCCGTCCTTTAACACAGAAGAACTAGGCTTCATTTCACACAACACCTACCGCTTAGATAGAAGTACCGCCACCAGCACCAAATCAAGAGGAGGAGGTGTATTAATATCAGTCACCAAATCTATAACTTCATCCAGGCTAAAATGCAAACACAAAAATATTGAACAAATTTTCCTACTACTCAAGACGAACCTAGGAAAAATCATTCTTGGATGTGTTTATATTCCTCCCGGATCAATTACACAAATTTACGTAAACCACATTGAAGATGTAGAGGCCCTCAAGCTCAAATATCCGGAAGCTAGAATGCTGCTAATCGGCGACTACAATACTCCCAATACAGACTGGATTACCCATAGCGATAACTCAACAACTCATTTTAATACATCTGCTAATGCTCGTGAAATTATAAATATGTCAAATTTCCTAGGTCTTAAACAAATTAATAACGTATACAACTCTAATCACCATTTACTAGATCTTGCATTTAGTAGCGATCCTTCAGTAAAATTATGTAAATCCATAGACCCCCTTCTTCCCGAAGATTCCCACCATCCTCCCTTAAACATCACCATTACTAACAACTTCCTAAACATTTACTCTAATAGTGTTCCTAAATATTCATACAATTTTGCAAGGGCAGATTATCCACTCATAACAAAATACTTAGAAAGTACAGACTGGTCCTTTTTAGACAAAAACACAAATGTTAACCAAAATCTTGAATCTTTTTACTCCATCATCAACACGGCTATTGAAAAATATGTTCCCTTAATTCAATTCAAACCATCAAAGTTCCCCAAATGGTTTAATAATGACTTAAAACACTTAATAATTAACAAAAAAATCTGGCACAAAAATTTAAAAGAGAGCAACTCTATCTCAGACTACAAAATATTTCATAAATATAGAACTGACTGTAAAAAGCTCTCCAAAAAACTATATCAAACATACATACTCAACACAGAAAAGTCTATTCCTTCAAATACCAAAAACTTTTTTACACATGTAAACTCACTAAGAAAAAAACAAACCTAGCCTACCAACATACATGTATTTCGAAGGGAAAAGTAGTAGTGATACTAATGACATCGTTAATTTGTTTGCCGACTTCTTCAAAAATGTTTACGATAATGATATCCCAAATGTTCAACTTCCACCCTTTCATCCAAAGGAATCGGTCCACATTCCCGCTTTACATATAAATGTTCCTGATGTTATACGCAAAATAAAAACACTCGACTTAAAGAAAAAAGCGGGTCCTGACAAAATTAGTCCTGCCTTTCTAATTAACTGTGCATCAATAATAGTCAATCCACTATGTCATATATTTAACCAATCATTAAATTCTGGATGCTTCCCCGACCTATGGAAAAATTGCTATCTAACACCTGTATTTAAAAAAAGGCGATATTCATGATGTCACTAATTACCGACCCATCTGCATGCTCTCAACTATCCCCAAACTGTTTGAAAAACTTATCCTCGATAAAATCTCCATACATATTAACAACATCATTGTAACTAATCAACATGGATTTATGCCAGGCAGATCCACACTAACAAATCTCTCCTTATATGAAAATTTTATAGCATGTTCACTCGAAAACAAAACCCAAGTCGACTCAATATATACAGACTTTGTAAAAGCGTTTGACAAAGTTAACCATAAAATTCTTCTTAATAAACTTAGTCAAATCGGAATTGAGGGTAAACTATTGGAATGGATAAAAAGCTACTTAACAAATAGAAATCTACAAGTAAAAAATAATTCTAACCTTTCACACAAATTCATAGCTACTAGCGGTGTACCCCAAGGGTCACATTTAGGCCCAATACTGTTTCTCCTTTTCATAAACGATATTGTTACTGTATTTGATAAAAATGTTGAAGTGCTACTTTTTGCCGATGACCTTAAACTATTTAAAATTATAAAAACAATAAATGACTGTATTCAAATTCAATTAAATTTAAATAAACTTCAAGATTGGTGCAAAACTAACAAACTTTATCTCAATATTAGTAAATGCCACATTATAAGATTTTTTAGAACAACACAACCCCTTAACTATCAATACAAAATTAATAATGTTTCTCTCGCCTCTGTAAGTGAAATTAACGATCTCGGCATTATTTTCGATTCAAAATTTAACTTTCTTTCACATGTAGAAACAGTCACCAACAAAGGACTAAAAATGCTCGGCTTCATTCTCCGAAATGGCAGAGACTTTAAAAATATTTCAACACTAAAAATCTTATATTCCTCACTTGTTCGAAGTCAAATCGAATATAATTCTCCTATTTGGTGTCCTTACTTTAAAATCCACTCCGACTCTATTGAAAAAATTCAGCATAAATTCCTAAGATACATTAACTATAAACTCGGTCTACCTATAGAATCAATAAATTACAATCACTTGATGAAAGAATTAAACTTACTTAAACTCTCAGATAGAAGACTTATTTCCGATTTGACTTTTATTTTTAAAATTGTCAATGGTATTATAGACAGCCCTGATATATTAAGCCTAATTACCTTCCATATACCCACTAGAACCACTCGATCCAAAATTCTTTTTAATTTCAATAACAATATCAGGACTGAGTCATTTAGAAACTCGCTTATACCTAGATTGCATGCAATTGGCAATGCTTTCTCAGAAGTAGTAGATGTGTTCAACTGCACGGAATATAGTTATAAGAAGGCTATAATAACATACCTCTGTCGTAATTATCAAAGTTATTAGGCATAATACCATTCTATTCATAAGTTATCACAGAACCTAAACTATGCACTTACATCAGATATCAGACAGAAGAGTGTTATCTAATAATTTTATATACTTAATCAAAACTATAATTTTTCCCAAAATTGTTATGAGATGTCTTACTGACAGCCCTGTTTCAATAGAGCTAACTCTTAGTTCTCAGCAAATTCAACCAAATCCAATATTGAAGGTAACAATAACCTCAATACTAAACTACTGTACGGATTGAAAATAAAAATGCTATTGTACCTATGTATACCAGATGTTATTCTTGTTTAATTTTCAACATAATTTCTCAGTAATTATTCTGTTTAACATAATACTGTTTCGCTCCTGTGAACCACTGTAAACATAAATCATGTACATATATTGTAAAAGCCTTTTACGGCGTCTAAATAAATAAATAAATAAATCAAGTTCAATTTCGGTTATTCGAGTGACTCCCCTAAACCGAATTTATTCCTATAAAAATACATACTATCAAGGTAAAATTAGATTTATAAGACCAGTAACACAAACATATATAATGGCACAGTAATATAAACATGTAGAATGGCACTGTATTGAGGGAGAATGTTGAAGCAAAATTGGTTTACGAATACGTATAACAATGAGTTCCTATAAAACCATTTCTTTCGTTTTGAATTTAACTGCCATTTTCGAAATTGGAAAATGACAGTTAAATTCAAAACGAAAATGATTGTGTAAAGAATTCAGACAAGCGATATAGTACCTAAATACAATTATAATATTTTTTTAAGAAAATTACTGTAAAACCAAATTTGAAATGTGTATTTCTTTTGTTTAAATATCTTAGGGTTAATCTTAAAGAGTAAAGTCAGATGTCGTGGTTTTTCCATTTTTTCCAACAAACTAGACTAACTAGATCAGGGGTGCTCAAACGGTCGATCGCGATTGACCGGTCGATCGCGAGTGCTTTTTGAGTCGATCTCGAGAAAAATTTCCCATTTTTCATGCCTTCTTTTTTATTATTTATTTGTAGCTTGTAGCGCAGACTGAGTTACTGAACTTAGTGTTCTGGAACAGCTGGCAAATTAGGTATTCGCAATTTTTGGATCAACTTACTTGTGCGAGTCTGCATTTTCTGAAATGAAGATAATTAAGCCAAAATATCGCAATCGACTAACTGACGAACATATGTCATCGTGCTTGCGATTAGCACTCGGTAATTACGTATCATCGTATGAAAAGTATGCTGAAGACATGCAGTGCCACGCTTCAACATGCAAAGTCATTATTTAGTTAAGTTTAGAAACTAGAACTCGTTTGTTTTTTGCAAGAACCAATAAACTTGCAATTTTGAATAAATATAAGTTTTTTCATCGACTTTTTAGTGCAGACCTCCACCTTCCTTGACTAAAAAAAATGCGTATTGCGAACTAATTTCTGTCGTTCCTCCAAATTCTATGTGGATTCGTGGCCATGCAATTATGCAACGTCCCTATATATATACTTATGCCTGCGCCACGATACACCCTACCTACATAGACGACAATCCTGCATCACACATACCTGCAGCCTCTCAGAGTCGATCGATCGGAATCTAATAATATTGAGGTAGATCGCCAGCAGTTCAAGTTTGAGCACCCCTGAACTAGATCATTATTTTACCAACATAATGCCCAGTGATTTTTCACGTGTCTGCGCTAGTAATAATAATAAACTTCTGACACTCGTTTTACAAAAAAAAAATGAACTGAATAAGTTGTTTGAATTAAACTTTTTATTCATTAAAGAAAATTCCGCTGAAATCGAAAAAAATCATAGTTTGTAATTTTATAATATTATTTTTCCAGTTATTCCAATTAGTTATTTTTATTAAAAAAAATGTACTTTTCGATTTCGCTTTCTTTTTCGATGGGAATTTATTTTATGAATAACAAGTTTGTAACACTCAATCTGTATGCACTCAATGTATCTGTGTGAGTACTGCTATGAGACAACGTTGGTAACGATACCCATATAATACAGTCATGCTTGTCCCCAAAGTTACTTCAGTAGCTACGTACAATCAACTGCAAGCTCTTCGTTCTTTACACCATATAAATTTTATTATTAATTAACTTTTCTTCCTCCCTGGCAACACAATCCAGAATCCAATGTTACGAGCCGGGCGGACAGGAATTCGGCCATTTTCTTTTTCATTTGCCGCGCTTTTCAAATTTCGAAGAGCGCTGCCGTCGTCTTGACGACTTTTCCACCCCTTGGTTCCATTTGACAAATAATTTAATGCAATAATGGGTTCTAAAGTAAGATATATTAGAGTTCATTATCGCATAACATTGCTGTGTCAGTTGGAACCTTCTTATTGGGGGGCGTCGATTTGGTGCCGTTCCCGCGCGCGCTAAGGTCTAAATTTCCGGCAACCCCGGTCGCCATTCGTACTATAAAAAGGAAATGGAGATGATTAATGATAGCTCTAATTAAATGGCTGAGTTAATGACAATTTTATTAGTTAACACCGGGGTTTGATGTTTCTGTTCGGCAGGGGAAGTAAGCTTTGTATGTTGGTATTGTATTGAGATTTTTCTTCTTCTATTTGTTGAAAGCGCATCAAAAATAAATGGGGGGATTTTTTTTATTTATGTAAAAATGCAATTTTACATTTCCTCGCTTTGAAGTCTTTGAATATCTTATAATTATATACTGAAAACTAACGAGATGTCAGTTGTAAACCGAGTAGTGATAAAGCAAATAGTAAATTTGGCTAATATATATAGTTATTTGTTTTTCTCAGCCTGTCTTCTAAAAATCCCTACAAAGTCAAAACAATATAAGTTTTCATTTTTAACTTTCCTTCTGAAAATGTGCAGTAAAAGAATCTTACCTTCAACGATAGCCAAGCGGTCGATCAACTATCGCATGTTCAGGAACCATGGCCAGTGGTAAACAAATCATTACAACGGTCATGAAAGCCAACGAATTATTTTGTAATAATCTGACTTAGGCTATTATATAAACTATAAAGTAAAAGATTGCATCTTATAAGGCCAGAATCGCTATTATTTAGCAGTGACCCACGAATCCAGGTCAAACGTAAATTGGTGAACCGTAGCAATGACCGTGGCGTTTATCAAAGTTATAATTTTAATTATGCGGTGTAAATTACGAAATAAACAAACTGTAAAATTCTACAAACCCAATCGGTATAAGTGACGTATCACAATCTAATGTGTGAATTATCTCAGCTTACCCTGAGGGTGAGCCATAAAATATAATAATATTTGGATTATTTGTATAGCGCCGTTTCTGTAAAAAAACCCTAAGGGCGCTGTACAAATATACAGGGTGTCCGGAAACTCGTAGTACAAGCGGGAAACTGGTGAATCTACATCACATTTGGAGTCGATTTTGTAGTATATTTTTTTTTTATTTGAGCTTTCGTTATCGAGTTTGAAGTTGATTTTTTTTTTTTTTTTTTTTAATCAAATTCTTATAAATTATTACTGAAGATCAAAGTACCCAACTAATTAAAACTATTTGAAAGTAAAACAAATGAAGAAACTCGGATTTGAAGCATTATTTTAAAATCACCCTTCATTTAACCCGGTGTAATCATAAAATATTTCTGCTCTGCAGGGTTAAAACATCTGTTATTCAACCCTAAACACCAGAAAAAACTTTAACTCTAAAATAGCCGAAAAATATTTTTTTTTGAAAATGCTCAAATCAAAAAACTTTATGTTTTTTTGGGTTCCCCATGTGGTGTAGATTCTCCAGTTTCCCGCTTGACACCGTGTATAATATATGTTTACAATGCTCTCAATCTTATTACTAACTTTGGACTATACAGACTATTATCAACTTATGGCTAACAGATTGCATCCACCGGTTCGTCGATCACTAGTACAAAATTATCGGCCGTTGTTCCCAATCTACTGATCAACAGTTCAGCCGAAATTTTGGCACTACTCATATAAGGAAGCCAAACTACTGGATTAAACTTGCCTCAGTAAATGACTAGTTATAAAAAGGGTAGACAGAGTGAAAAATATTCGCGAAGCCAAGACACGGTGGCATTAAAGCCAAGCTAACACTTTATTTTTAAAATATTAAATAAGTATGTTTATAAAAATAAAAATATATCGTTTTATGTATTTAAAAAAACAATATGCAAAAATAATAATTAAATCGTCAACATTAATTGAGCATTGAAAGTTTTTACTTTGATATCATTTTATTGTCTACGAAAGTGGGCGGGGCCACTTAAGATAATCAACGGTAATGATGACAAATCACTTGGCTGATCGAAGCCTGAGATTGATCGTTCGAAAAGTTGGGAACAACGGCCGATGTACAATACATTTGACCAATAAAAGTGATGCTACGTTAGAATGTACATATATTATTATGTATCTATATTCCGTACTGTACAAGCAGATAATATACAGGACATACCTGAGAGGTCACTTGAGAATAACAGTGTTTATTGTTTTTAGTCGAGAAATTTAGATACAGTTTGCACAAAGAGGACATAATTGGAACACATATAATTGGAAATGACATTATAATTCGGGTATTTATTAATAATGAGATAAAGACAATTTTGTGTTTGGATTATATTATTTTTAAAATTAAATTAAACCCTTGGTTTTATGCAATGTACATTATATTATAAGAAGCTTTCCCTCATTTTAAACCCTAATTTCAAATTTGTATAACGCTTGTCTTTTTCGGTCCAATCAGCTCCATTGTTTAATTGTGGCTTCGGTCCTAATTTTGTTCACTTGTTTTATTAGTGTTTACGTAGCGGCCACGTGTCACATCAAACCATATACTCGTGCCACGGGTGGGTGTACCAGAAAGAGGAATGTTTTCATCCTAAAATCATCAATCTATGCCACGGGTGGGTCCACCAGAAACGGGCATAATCTCAATAATCTCATCCTAAAATAACAAGATAAGTAAAATAAATAAATGTGTGATTCCACTGTCTACATAACAATAAGCCGCCAATCTATCTAATCGTGTGATAGGCTTATGGCATTATTAAATTAATTATTTAATTTGCACGTCTTTTTTTCTATCATGGATTTCTAGGAAGGCGGAGCTTAATAGAAAATCACCATTTTCGATTAATCTTTACTAATAATCGGTTTATATTATAAATACCAAAAAATATGCTTTGGATAAATTGAAGATTTTCCTATCATTTCCCTTGAATAGAATTAAAATAAAATTGTTATTACTTTATAAAAAAAAATATACGAAAACTACTAAAAATTATATTTTCATTGGAAACGCATGAACGCATTTAATAAACAACATTATTTGTTTCTTGGAAAAATAATAATAATAAAAAAAAACTTTTCCGCTAAAATCGTCCGTTTCTAGATTGTTTTGCCAGAGTTGTCCTCTGCGTACACATGTAAATTTTTGTGTAGAATACAGCTAACATTTCTTTTAAATATTATGATGTCTACATCATTTTGCATCCTGCTTTTGACAAATTACAGTAAGGCGGTAAGTTTTTGGGTGGAGATTTTATACTCACAATAAAGTTACACATAATAATATGTTATATACAAATATGTATGTTATATAGATGGCACGCCTCTGGTGATTATTATTATTAGTGTTTCGACCACAAAGTTCCACGTGCCTAATCTTAGAGAATAAAACTATCGTAAGCTACGCTTAATGACTTCTATAGACTTTCGTAAGCCCGATTGTATCATCCGTGGTACAACTAAAGCCGTAGTTTAGCCAAAACTTTATGATGTTCTATATCTATACCAACTGTTCTAACTACAACTATCAAAACTGCCAGGGTTCTCTTTGGCTCGGAAGTCTAGAGTCTGACTAAACCGTATCCGGGTAGTCACAGACGCTGTAATGTCTTCCCCGTCTCCCCTATTTTCTTACTAACGGATTAATATTTTGCTCGTTTGATTTGGCTCTTCTCGCGGTTTATCAACCCTTCAATCTTAACGAATTAATATGTCACGTTGTGTCAATTTTTTGTTTCGACAGGGATTAATTCATTGAAGGATCCTTTTAATTGGTTGTGGTAACTTTGGTTCTTTTTAGATGAGGCGTGTTACATTCTGTATGGTTTGAAAATAAGACAATGACCGACTACCCTGATTTTAACTACCTTTTCCTACCTTGTTTGCTCGCCCAAACGTTTCCGGTTGCTGCAGTTGATAATGTGCTAATATAATGAGACAATTAATTACAAATTAAGTACATGAAATTCACTATAGACAATTCAATTCAAGATGCACAAGATTCTAAGTTAATGATTTGACTATGGATTGTTAGTTTTGTGAGTTATTTCTAAAATGAGTAGGTATTTTCGGGAATAGCTAGAGACAAAACATGTGTTGCTTTCGATTGGTCTCCGTCCAAATCCCATCCATCAACGTGACCAGCTCGAGAGCAGCCAAGTTGATGGTCCAATCCCAACACCTCCAGAAATGAATTGAATATCGCTCAGCGACAGATGAGATAATGACATGTTTTGCCTCCTGCCGGAGGGTGATGAAGGTGGAATGTGGGTCCTTGGTGGTAGCTGTTGATGTTGATGATGAATGATGAAGATTCATCTTATACCGTTAGGTACAAGGAGCTGCTCCGGTCCGGTGGCATGATAGCCTGGTGTCAGGAACCATTTGGGCCACGTGGGTAGCGCGAGGTTTAGGTCGCGTCAACCTCCCCCAAATCGATGATGAGTTGAGCTTCGCCAGCATGCCGAAAATTAGGAGTCCACTCTACTAACCTCAAACATAAACATATACTGAAGTGGTTTGCATCAGCAACGTCAGGAGTTCGGGAGTCCCGTGAACACCCCTCTGGTTTACGCTCGTAAAAATAATGATGAATTCAGCTTCAGTTTGTTCGACTTCGCCTCTGCAGTCACGCTACTCCAAATAGCTCCTGGCTCCAGTCTATACAGCTTCTCGTTCCAGTAGAGGTAATGACACATATTTATCATATGTACAATACAGAACATACTTCAAGTCTTTCGTCCACACTCAAAATAGTCATGTCAATATTTAATTTGGATGAGGGCGTCCATCCGACATAACGAATGTTTCCTAGACGGGAGATTTTACCCCACTTCAAAGTCATGGTCATTCGCTCTATCGTTTGTTACCCTCCGTTCGCTTCAAATATCAAAGAATAGTAGAAATTGATATCCTCGACTTCCGGCGCTAAGGATCAGGGATACTGGAATCATCAGGTCGTGAATCTGAAATCATCCGATCTCCGTCAGCTCAAACGGTTTCAGTCGGAGTCAATTTCCAACCTAATTCTGGATGACTTCTCCTCCTATAGTGGGGTAAGTACTTATTGAATTTGACAGGAAGGACGTCAGAAATCGCCGAGACAACTTCATATTCGTCACGATCCCTTCGTTCTGTCAGCGAGAAAATCCTCACCATACGCCAGACAAGAATAGCATAGCCCTTATCCGCTTTGTTCCTTCGTCTACCAGCTAACTCAAGTAGGAAAGCCCATTAGCAATTTTCGTTCCCTTCGATTTGAACTCAGTGAAAGCGTCCTCTCACCAGCTGAAAATACTCGAAACAGGGGTCTATTCAGGGTGACTATCTAAGGCTGGTCCGCCAACACCTTCGACGGAAACCGGTGCTTTTACGGGAATAACTCAACCACACCAACAGCAGGGGAAAAAGCCGGCGCTGCTATACTAAAATAGACGTTATCTCGGTATCCAGGGTTATCGACTTTGCTAACACAAAAGTCCCTATTAGGCAAGCCAAATTACAAATTTCGTTCCCTTCGCTTTTGTCGCTTTGGTAAGATAGGACAGCCTACGGAAAATTCGTATACTTCGTCCCCGTCAAACCTATGAAAAATTAAAATCTCGCTTGATAGAATAGGAATGCCAGACAGATGCATTCTCTCGGCGACTAGCCTCGATCCGCTGCGTTATTCCGATTCAAAAATGAATTAAAAGAGTGATGTTTGAATAAATTATATTTAATTAAATATATTTTATAAATTCCGTATAACCTAATCGTTAAATATTATTACTGGAGAATTTTTAAATCATTTTAAATTGCAGAAAAAAAATTGTCTAACTCATAAACAATGTCTATTGTCGAATGATCTAAAGCGGTTTCAGGGTAACCGTTCTTCGTCTTTCTAACGGGTACCTATAGTGCTCAAGTTAAATACCCCTATTTCAAAATACAATTGAATTATTTGGTTTACATTAGGGAAATAAGTGTTAATAATTAGATTATAATAGACTTACCGATACATCTTAGTGTCAACAATCCAAATAATTATAATGAACAAACACAGTCACATGCAGTAACATACTCATGCTGTTAGAAAACCGCACCTTCTACACTAAATGATTTTAGCCGTGTTCGCGTCCCGACGATTAATTCTTGTTGACGCGCTTCCTAGTTTTTACTAACTCGACTATCTTAAAACGCTGACCGATCCTGATTATTCCTGACCGTCTCCCAGACCTTGAAACTCTGACCCCCTTGACTGTATTTCCCGCCTCCCAACGTTTTCAAACTGACTATCTTGAACCGCTTTTTCTAACCACCGACTATCGACTTCCTTCTTCCGTTCTTCAACGCTGACTGTCTTGAACCGCTTTTTCTAACCACGACTATCGACTTCCTCCTTCCGATCTTCAACGCTAACTGTCCCGACCGTCTCCCCGCGCTTTCAAATCCAGACTCCCCCTTCTCAAACCAACCCCCCCCCCCAAATCACCATATGCGATTTCTAATTTATGTTCTTTTGAATTCTGAATGCTTTTTGTTTTCAAAAGACAGAAATGCACTAAAGGAACACATCAATTATGGCCCTAGAACCTGTCACATTAATTTTAAATCGTTTCAAAACCAATAAATTGTTACTTCTCCAGTAAAATGTCTAATTCTTTGTTCAAAGGATGAAACTTGACTACCCCCAGTCCAGTGGCGTGTTGGCCCACCAGCATTTTAGCTCGGCTTACTATTATCAACCACCATCACGGAGGTCTCTGACGATACAGTGCATGTTCCTATTTTTTTTCCTCTACCCTAATAAATCTAAACACTTGTTTTAAAATCAGTTGTCCAACATCTGGTAATCTCCTATGTCGTGAGACCAACTGAAAATTTCTTTCCCACCATAATAAATCAACAATAAAAAAAATTTATCCCAGGGCGAGTCCATCACAACGCTGTGCATTTATGATGCACAAATGGGGCCTTGCACGGTATGATGTGTGAATGAGAACTACACATTTCTTGAATGTCCAGTCCATTAGTTTCCCAGAGGCACATCTGTGCTGAATAAATTGATTAACGGTGCCATTAACTGGATGAATAACCTCAGCTTTTCGTTTTTCTACATTAACTCTAAACAGGAGGCCATAAGGAAAATATTTTCCCTCAGGCATATAAAGATGACTTTGGGGATGCTGTGTGGGGGGTCTTTTCAAGTCAATGAAGGAGAGAAAGTTCTCGGAAGGAAAGGGTGAGAGGGGTGGATAGGAATCTAAGGTGTCCAGAGGTGACGGACGTATAAATCAACCCTCCGACTGCGGTGCAAGGAAAGGAGAGGTAAGATGGACTCCCTCAACGGGCATCTTCCTATCCGGCCTGCCACGTAGTTTGTGGGCAGACGCATCTGTAACCGACCCGGAAAAACCTCACCCCGTGAACCCGGGCACCACTGCTAAATCACCAAACGAAGCAAACCACTTGGGGTGACCCATGGCAGATGTGTTTGCCACCCAATGAATGGTTCCCTGGGCGGCGATAGCCATACCCGCCTCCCAAATTAATTATGGGAGGGTATCAATCTACCAAAAAATCTTAATGCTCTACACCAACTGTATACCTCTCCATACGAAGAAGCAGAAGAATAGCACCAACTGAAGAACCGCCAAACTCAAGATTTCTGAAGCCACGTTGGACTCCATTGGACAGGATGAGGCTTTTATTTAATAAACCTATAAGAATACTGTAGAGGCCACAACCAGATTTTAGATATTGATTTCGAAGGAAACAGCGAGAGACCAGGGCCTCTATTCTCGACGAAGTCATTCCACTCGAACAACGAGTGGTTCGACCCACTCACTATTCGCGTGGGTTGACTTGAAACGTTTGGCGTAGGTAAGTATGTTCCTTCGACAAGACTCAAAAATAAGAACTTCGACCAATGTATGTACTTTAGACGGCGATTGCGAGCGGCCTGGATTGGAGGATCGATGCTACGATTGGAGGCAAATTCCCGTTCTTTAACCTTAGCTTAGGAATATACCCACAGCTTTGGCATAAGCTAAAGCGAGTGTGATATCCGCGTGGCCATCGCTCGCTCAAGTTTATGCCAAAGCTAACATGAGGGGGGTAGGTATATTCCTAAGCTAAGGATGGGAAATAAAGAACGGGAATCCGCCAGCAGGAGTTTCCTAGCGACGCGAAAGATGAAATAACCGAGTTAACTCGTTCATCATATGGTATAAGACAGTACAAAGATGATCTTGGATAAAATAAAGATAAAACGAGTAAGCAGGTGGATACATTTAGGTACTTACTCGGGTTAAAGGATAATGGAAGATATCCTGACGAAGAACAAGAATAGAACAAGTCAGAACGGTGTTTATTAACATGGAGTTTCCTGTGTGACAAGCGTATTGGTATCATGTGTCGAAGGACTATATTTACTACACAATATCAAGACTGAGGAAAATGAGATATTAAAAGTATCCTAGGAAGTGTGATTTCGTATGCAGCATAAAAATTGTCAAAAATAAAACATTGGACCGCACTCAAGAAAATATAAAAAATGTCTACCCAACCCATAGTCCAATTTTATTTTCGACCTTGTTAAGACAATTTTGAATATTATTTTATTATCAGATCGATGTTTTAAAATATAATCGTGGCGCGAAGTTAAGTAACTAACCATCACGCCGTTTCCCCGCAAGTGTAGGCAGAGAGGACCGGCCGCCAAACAACTTTGTTTTGGCGCACACACTCCTTGCCTCATTAACATTCATACATTGTCTCATAATACTCTTCTGTTATTTTGACTCCTAACATGGACCGACTCCAGTATCTGATTCATTTGATCGTGGTATGACTTCCTCGTCCCCGATTTTTTCTACCACTCACATTTGCGTCACATATTCTCCTTACACTACTTTCTTCGTTCATTCGCTGTACATGCCCAAACCATCTGAGCGTCCCTTTCTTAATCTTACTCATTACGCTTACATCAGCCTTGCAGTCTTTGCAGATCTCCACATTTCTCACACGATCATACAAGGTTTTACCACACATACGCATCACGGATCTCATTTCTACAGCATTCAGTCTACTTTCATCCTTCGTCTGCCAGTTCCATGCTTCATAGCCATACATCAGGGTAGGTATTAGTACTCCATTGTAGACTGCTAGCTTCGCTTCTTTGGACATTTTTTTACCAGCGCCAACCGCGTTTAGTCCTCCATTGATGGAGTTATCTGCATTTACCCTTCTTTCAATTTCAGCATTCCCATTTCTCGTAAACATACTTCGCAAATAGGCAAACTCATCCACATGTTTCAAATATTCATAATTCCCAACTATATTACAAATATATTCTTCCCAAATATACAAAATCATCCACCAGCTCCTAGTTTTCATCATTCACAACTATATCACAAATATATCTGTATCAAGGAAAAAGGCACAGAGAAGAGCTTTGAGTCGGAAAGTTAAAGCTCTTCAACCCTTCCACGGAGGCTGTCATCTTGTTATAACGCTCGCAGGTATTATCTTACATTCCCTTGCGTGTACTTCCAATGATTACGCATTATATCTCTCTAATTCTTCCTGATGATTCCTTCGGGACGTCTGGAAAGTTAAAGTCATTGCCGTCCCTTTAACATGTATAATTAGCCCGGGAAGAAGTGGAGGGGCGAGGAGTCTTGTTCCTCAGAGGAATGTCCCTCGAGTTCGAGGACCCAGTACGGAAATAGCGCCGATCACAGGGCTATTCTTAATCAACCGAAAAATTGTCAACAACGCATTTATTTTGTGTTAATTTTTTTTAGCTGAACATATATTTTTTCTAGTGTCTATTTCCTCGATACAGAGACAATATTATCAGTGCACATTATTGACCAATATAATCTATTTAACGAGTAGTTCCATGAACAGTTTTTGGCCCTTGTGTCCAAAAGAGTATTTTCTAATTTTCCCCTATTTAATAAATTAAAACAAAAATTAGGAACTTCAACACTTACCTACTTTTATAAACCATATAATTTTATGCAACATTTTTATTTTTTTCAAATGAGGAATTATATAATTTGTCCAAAGCCACGATCTCAATGAAAATTCTTTTTCAAACTTTCTTCAGGCATGTAGGTAACATAATACTGAAAAAAAATGCCAATTAGAAAGTCAAAATAAACATGACGATTTCACGTCTGAAAAAATAATCTTTACTGAACCATTGACACGACCACCACCTTGAACCAGAAACGGAACGTACAAACAAATTTACAGAGAGACGAAATGTAAAACGGTCAATAAAAACATCAATTGACGTGACTACATCAAAAGGCTTTACAGCCTATACCTACATCATACTTTGACGCAAAATTCAGCCGCGCTTACATGTAGTGAGATATACGGATATGAGGTCATGTTGTAAGTACGGTATGAATATTTAAACGTAAATTCCTTATCTAAACACAAATACCAGGCTTTAAGCAACACAAATACCCCGCCGCTACCCCTTATATTATTTGACGAGATAGATAACACAACATTGTAAATACCTAAATTATGATGTACAGTGTACCCACTGTACACATAGTATAATAGTACACATGCCAAACTCCGAAATGTGCCATCCGCTTTTTCAATTATAATTTAAACCAGAGGTTCCCAAAATGGTCTATATGGACCCCCAGGGGTCGATATCGGCATGCTGGGGGGTCTATGTCAGTGAGAAAAAAAATTGGAGGTCCACGAGATTCAAATGGGGGTACATACGAGCGGACCCCTATTTACCTCAAGTCAACATTTAGGAGTTCCGTAAATGACACAATAGACGTTGTTAATTGAGGTGTACAAATAGAGTCTACGTCCCTTTTCTCGTCAGAATTAATATATTTAAGCAAAAACATTGCACATTGGATGCCGCGAATTTACCTAGTTCCCCAACTTGTTTTTGAGAAACGTCCAGGGTAATAATGACGTCCAACATTTAAATGCACTTCACACAGACTTCAAAACTAAATTTGAGGACATTTTGACTATGGAAATGCAACGTTGAAGAATCGGATATCATGTGACAAGAACAACTGACCGAAATAAGCACTGATAAATAACTTAAGGGGCAGTTCTGAAGGCCCAGGAACAGAAAGAAATTCCCGTTTCTTATCCTGCTTCATTTTCATTTCGTGTAATACCTCACAAGGGTGCCCCTGTCTGCACAATGTAAAGACAGAGCAACTATACCGCCACCCGGTTGTTGGGCAGGCAAGGGAAGGTAATATTTTTACTAAAAAAAATAAATGATTATCACATAGGACGTTAATAGTTTTAGGAAAATTCAATATTCGGCAGGTAGGGGGTCTACGGAAAAAAAATGGCAAGTGGTCTACGGGGCAAAAAAGTTTGGGAATCTCTGATTTAAACAGATGAGAGCTGTCCAACTGGGAAGGTTTAGTTCATATGAAGTAGGTTAAGTAACACAAATACATAACAATAAATTCATATCATTGGAGAAATTACTTTTTACATTACATTAAATTCATAACATCGTGGAAATTACTTTCATGTTTACAATATTATATATAAGTTAGGTAAGCATCTTCATTTTTTTCACTGTTTCTATGATCTATTTCAACAATTTCACCTGAAACTGTACCGTTCAATTAAAAACCTTCATGACTGCGTTATTCTTCAATGTGATATCGATAGCGTCTCAAATTGGGCCAAAATAAACGGCCAAAGCTACAGTACAACTAAGTGAAATATCTTCTCGTATATACAAGATCAAAGAGTCCGTATGTTTTTGATTATGAAATTATTTTCCAACGCTTACCAAATCAAAAATTTGGGGTTATTTATGACAGTAAACTACATTTTTACCAACACATCAACCATTTAGTTAGCAGAGCATTCAAGCTTCTTGGCTTCGTAATTAAAAATTCGTATTCGTTTCGCAACGCATAAACGCTTGGGATATTTATTATGCAATACAGTCTTAAGTGTATTGGAGTCAAATTCAATCATTTGGGCCCCACACGAAGTAACGTACATTTTGTGCATTGAGAGTTCAAAATATATTTTTGGTTCTCTACGAATTACCCTTGGCTATACGCACCTGCTTATATCCTGGGCATGACCAATTACCACTCTTTAGAGAAACGTGGAGTTATTGCTCTGATTAAATATATTTATCTCTTAATAAACGGCTACATATCTAACAATGAGATTCTGGCTCAGATAAACTTATTTATACCAGAGTCTCACTCTCAAGGACGTCACTAAGAACCTCCTTTATTGTAGAGCGAGCCGCACCAATTTGTTCATGAACTCACCCGTGGGGAGAGCCATGTGCTTCCTAAATGTAGTTGATCAAAATATCGATATGTTTTTCTTTTCCTACAACATAAGGTTTTTGTCACTGCAAATACATTGTATAAGCGGCACATTTATAACGATCTAGACAGCAATCCGTAATGTTATAAAAAATAATTATTGGTACCGCCGTCCCGGAACTATTTATTGGACAACCAACTCTTCAACCATAGGTCAACCCAAGTGGTCGCTACTTATGGTGACTTACCAGGGGTGCCCGGGGTTCATCAGATAGTGCCTGCGGATACGCTTGCTCATCAGCTACGTGGGATCGATAAATCCCAATGTCAATACGATATTGACGAAATCCGTAATCTTATGGTCCATTAGCGATATTTGCGAGCACGGTCAGAATATGATTACGACAGTCGGTTGACAAAAGTCGCTGCTTTTAGCGCGGCCTCCAAGTTGTCGGATAAGCAGTCAATATGCACAACTTTTGGGATAATGTTGTTCGTTATGCAAGATAACTGGCTTATTAAAGAATGGAGGTGAACTAACTAAGCTCTTGGAATTGAATGAAATCGTATGCACGATCCTTAATAACATAGGTAATTAATTCATCTAAGACGCGATGAGTTGATTCCGTTTCAGCCTGGAGAAACAAAAGTTGCTATAAAATCATCGGTAGTCACGCCTATCCATCCGATATTATAAAGTTGAAAATCAATTTCACTGTGCTAGACCCCAGATCTGGAGAGGCCGGTTTAGGAAGACCTTTTGACCTCTTAAATTGGTCTCTCTCGATCCATCGTCTTGCACCGCATCGGGAGGGATGTATTCACACGTTCGTCACTCCTGGATACACTAACCCCTATATTCTTACCCATCTCTGGTACCATTTTTCCGTCCCTGAGCTTCCTCTCTTTCCTTTCCTTAAAAAAACCATCAACCAACAAAAACGCGTGAAGGACGAGTTTGGAAAAAAATTTGGTCTCAGTGGAAACGAAGTGGATAAAATTCAATTTAATTATTATTTGATGTATTTATATTCGAAAAACTTGAGACTAAAAATATTGATACCTGTGTTATTATTTTAAATATATGATAGTTTCATATATGCGTTTTCGCTTGTGACAGCTGTTTCTCCCACCGAGTGTATTGTCAAACTGCGGTGAAAACACTTTTTATAGCAAAGTTATAATGATTCAACATTTTTGACGGAGCGTGCCCTACATGATACTTTGATGATTTTTACTTTGATTTTTACTTTGATTTGGTGTAATTATAAGTGACCAGCTCAGGTACGGGGGCTCCATCGAAGCTAGAGTAAAGTTGGCCTCTCAGAAGCTGGGCGTACTGTACAGGGCCCGCAGATACTTTAATAGTACACAACTGCTCACCCTGTACAAATCGCAAGTGCGCCCTACTGTCGAATTTGGCAGCCATCTCTGGTCTGGAGCCCCAAAATACCTGAAAAAAACCCTTGACTCTGTGCAGAAACGGGCGGTCCGTTTGATAGATTCCCCAATCTTAACAAACGGACTGCAATCTTTAGAGCACAGGCGTCAGGTAGGTATGCTGTCCTTGTTCTATCGGTATTACAATGGAAGATGCTCTGAAGAACTAGCGTCATTGATCCCTTCGGCACCGGTGCGTAGTCGGGATACACGCCAAACGCGCGCCCAACATTTGTACACAGTTGACACTTGTCACATGAGAACGGGTCGCTTCTACGATTCGTTCTTAAGTTCAACAGCTCGGCTGTGGAACGAACTGCCGGCCTCTGTGTTTCCTCCCTCCTACAACATGGGACTCTTCAAGACCCATGTTCACTCCTTCCTCTCCACAAAAAGACCCTCCACACAGCATCCCCAAAGATGACATAGGCCCTGAGGGAAATTATTTTCTTCAGGGCCTCCTGTGTGGAGTAAATATAAAAAATAAAAAAAAATGAAAACGTAGGTAGTCACCAGTAAACATTATCAGAAAATAAAATACGTAAACCAATATTATAAAACTTTTTATTGCATGTACACAATATTATGCCACTTTGACATTATAGAGGATCCACGCAAAAATAATGGTTACCACATAACCGTTATTACTTTTGTAAAACCAAGCTTAGTTTTTTGAAAGCGGCTAGAAAGCTTTAACCGAGTAAACATCTCATAAAATGAGTGCAATGATTGTGTTCCAAAACCAATACCAATTTAAAAGATAAACAGCCTTTTTTCATTTTCTCATTTAGAGCAATGTATTGACCACAGGATTTCAACATCCACGAGCTTTAAAGGTTTTAAAATAGTCACGGAAGCACTTAAAGCCACCCGTTATGAAGAAACAAGACACAAGACCCACCAGATGTATCATTTCACATACTCTTATGGACCAATAAAACAACACGATGCGATAATAAGCAATTGGGCTTTCAAATGAGCTTTCTAAAAATACAGTCGATACCCAATCTAACACAAAACCGTAAATGGAATCCAGCAACATTGTTTTGACATCCGCTATTGACATTTTAGATGCCGACAAGGTAAAAGCTTGGAATGGACTGCCACTACTTCGATATGATTTAAGAATGATCACAGACTCAACAGAATACAGAGTTAAATTATACTCATCTTTTGTCAGAAACTTTTCATCTACACAGTTGGCCACTAACTAAATGTGTAAAAAATATAAACTAAGGAGGGTTATGTCACAGAATTTGAACAATTCATTAAATTTCAAAGATATTTTCAAGTTCTGTTATGATTTCTCTCTGGTACAATTGCTTCACAGAACTGAATTAAAAACAGAACTTCCACAGAACATGAAAATAATTAGCTTTGAAATTTGATGAATTATTTAAATTCTATGAAACAACCCATCCTTAGAAACATTCTGCAGTCCTAAAGAGTCCTAAATTCTCCAGTCTTTTAAAATAAATATCAACTCTTCTTATTCCACTAATAAATGTAATATCAATAGCAATGGAGGTAAAATAACAAATGTAAAATCAAAGTCCAGTGTTTTTACTATAATGTACTCTGGGGGCAAAGTTGTAAACTCTTCAATAGAAGTGTGTTTATCTAAAGTGACCTGCCTAAATCTTACGGCGCTATACAAACTATCCAATTATTATTATTGTGCCTTGTAACCAAGCCTCAACAGTCAAGTAAACCAAGTAATCTAAATATGATTATACCTACCTACTTAGTTTATAATATTATGCCGTTCTGAAGAACAAGTTTGGGTAACGAAGACTAAACAATTCATGATTAATCTGTAGTATTAAAAAGCTACTATACGTACTACCACCAGGCTTCGCCCGAATTTTAACTTATTTCTCATTCTCTTAGTCAGGCACCGTGGTATATGCTTCCCATCTGAAATTGTACAAATTCTAAACGGGCAACATTTCATAAGATTAATTCCACACAGGAGGCTCTGAGGAAAACAATTTCCCTCGGGGACTACGTCATCTTTGTAGATGATGTGTGTAGGGTTTTTTGAGGAGGAGAAAGAGTGAACATGGGTCTTGATGATAACTGATAACCATATTGCAGGGGGAGGAAACACAAGTAACAGAGGCCGAAGAAAGAGGAGAAGAAAGAATGAACATGGGTCTTGACGATACCCATATTGCAGGGAGAGGAAACACACGAAACAGAGGCCGGCAAATCGTTCCACAGCCGAGCTGTTGAACAAGTCGTAGAAGCGACCTGTTATCACGTGACAAATGTCAACCGTGTACATATTATGTTAGGCGTGTTACCCGACTGTGCACCGGTGCCGAAGGGTTCAATGACACGAGTTCCTCGGAGCATCTTCCATTGTTTTTTATGTAATTATTTTTTTTTATGTTATTCAAAACATTATTTGATAATGTGGGCCGCACTGGGTGCTGCGGACTCCATTTTATAATTTGATAATATTTCATAAAGGGATAATAATAAAAAATAAATTGAAAATAAAATAAGGCGAAACTGAGCTGAAATACAATACAATAAAATAATCAAGATGATAATGAAAAAAAATTAAAAGAAAAAAATCTGTGATTTTCGTACCTTCTATGAGGTACGGTTGTAAATAATGATTTGTGTTTTGTAATGGTGTTGTGTATTACGTACATATATTTTTTTTTATTATTTATTTAATATTTGTATGTTTTTTACAATAAATATACAATTTATACATATTATACAGTGTTATAAAGGTGAATAATAATAGCTTTTCCTCACCATAAAGAGACGAGGCTCTTGTGTTTGGTGAGTGAATCCTAGCTCAATTATATGGAATCATGTAAGTAAGTAAATAATATTTTTTCAAAACCAAAGGGATAAGTAAGAAATAGGCAAGATTTATCAATAATACAGTTTCAAGATTTGAAGGAAATAATAATAAGAGTAAGATATGGACTTTTATAGTAGTTTTAGGTAATTTTTTAATTTTATTTTAAATTCCTGAATATCTTCAATATTTTTTAGATATAATGGAAGGATGTTAAAATATGTTATACCTAGATAGAGATAGGTATTTTGTGTGTGCTTTGTATTGAGTTTTGGGATTTTGATAGTTTTTTGATATCTTGCTGATGAATTGAATTGTAAGTTATTTAACTGTATTTCTTTATAAATTTGTAGAATTGAATATTTTTTATATATATATTGTCTATTGTGGGTACGTTGAATATTGAAAAGAGAATCTCGGTAGAAAATTTGGATGGTTTTTTCAATATTACTTTAATTATCAATCTTTGAACTATTTTAAGTGGATTTAATATATTGTTATAAGTTCCTCCCCAGCCAATAATACCATATTGTAATATAGATTGTACAATTGCATAGTACACTCTTTTTAGGTTTTCTAGTCTAAGAATATTTCTAAGTCTTATAAATATATAAATACATTTTCTAATTCTTTTGACAAGTTCACAAATTTGTTTTTTCCATTTAAAATGTTGATCTATATATATACCAAGATATTTAATTTCAGAAGTTAGACTAAGTATAGAACATTCTTGATTGCAATTAGTTCTGTTACATTTAAGTTGATGTATTATAATTTTTAATTCTGGTATTAATTTAAATTTGTTGATAGAGAATGGGATACATTTTGTTTTTTCAGTATTTAATGAGAGGAGGTTTTTATCGAACCAATTTTTTAGTATATTAATATCAGTATTTGCTAAGTTATTAACATTATTCCAATCAGTACCTTCAATTATTATGACAGTGTCATCAGCATAAGATATTATTTTTCCATTTAATCTTTGATTGAATATGTCATTTACATAAATGATAAACAGTAACGGTCCCAGGACTGTACCTTGAGGTATGCCGAAGTGACTTGTTTTTTGTTGACTAAGTACATCGTTGATTTTTACGACTTGAGGGCGTTTGAAAAGGTAGCTTTTTATCCATTCTATAGCTGTACCACTTAATCCAATATTTCTTAATTTACTTATAAGTTTGTCGTGTGATATGCTATCAAAAGCTTTTTTTAGATCTATGAAAATTCCAATGCATTTTAATGATTTATCTAATGAGTTATGAACAAGACTAGTTAATTTTGCAATTGCATCCTGAGTGCTTCTACCTTCCATAAAACCGAACTGATTTTCATTAATTAATTTATTACATTTTACAAATTGGTTTATCCTTTTTTTAACTATCTTTTCAAAAATTTTTGCTATGTTCGATATTACTGATATGGGTCGGTAATTGCTAACTTCTTCTGGGTTACCAGATTTAAATATTGGAGTAATGGTAGTTTGTTTGTAGATTGATGGAAACACTCCGCTTTGGAAACTTACATTTATTATGTGTTTTAACGGTTTAGAAATTTGATTTTTAATATTTTTTAAAATATTAACTGTTATTCCATCAAAACCCGGGGCAGAACCACCTTGCATATCGTTTATAATTGATATTATTTCGTTCTCTGTGGTGACTTGGAATGTTGCTATATTATTGTCAGTATCAATACTACAGTCTGGAAATGTTATATTTGGGTCAGTATGAATGAGATTGGCAAGATTTTCCCCTACGTTCGCAAAGAAGGTGTTAAATATGTTTGCAGCTTTTGAGGGATTTTCTTTACAACATGTTTTCATGTTGTCATGAAATATAGTGGCGATGTCGTTATTCTTGTTTTTTTTCTTGTCAATTATTTCATTTATAACTGTCCACACTCTTTTACTATCATTTTCAGCCTGATTCAACTTTTGTTTATAATACTTTTGTTTTGTATTTTTTATAATATATGAAAGTTTGTTTTTATATGCTTTAAAATGATTTAGTAAATTTTTATTATTTGGTTGTTGAGTAGTTAATTTGTAAAGAGTTTGCTTATGTCGTACAGATACTACTAAACCATGAGTAATCCATGGTTTTATAGGTTTCAAGTTCGACACTTTGGATTTGGTTATTATATTATTATTTGTCGAGTCATTTATGCATTTAGATATTTTTTCTTCAAACATTTTACAACATATATTGACATCATTACATTGTAATAATTTATTCCAATTTTCTGATTCTAATTGGTGTTTTAATGTATCCATATTAAGTACTTTTTTTGAGTAATTATTTTGTTTAAATAATGGCAAAGTTGGATTGGTTAATTTATAGTTAAAAATACATGAATAATGATCAGTGATAGTTGTATGAATGACAGCTGATTTTATATTTTGGATATCAGGAATATTTGTAAAAATGTGATCTAAGCATGAGGGCGTTGACCTTTAACATTTCTAGTATAAGAATTTATGCACGATAAATAATTGAGTTCTGCTAACATATTTAGATATGTGTCTTTATCTTTACTAGAATAGTCGTTTGCAATATTTAAATTCATATCTCCAACAATAATAGTATTTTTATTTCTAAAATTTAACAGAATATTTTTTAATTCATCTATAAATTGAGGTATTATCGATGTATGCGTACGATAAATAGCAATAATGTTATAATATTTATTTACGTCTTTAAATTCTATATTTAATATGTTAACATTACTAACATTAATTATTTCTTTAATATTGAGAACATTATACTGGTTAGAAATAAATAATCCGATACCTGAGTTTTTGTTTATTTTGTTTATTGTCGCATGGTATGTGTAGCCTGGAATAGTGTAATTGATTTCGCCTGCAGAGTGTGTCTCTGTTAACACAATCAGGCCCGGGAAAAAATTTAATTCTTTTAATGTTATAACTAATTCATCCATGTTTCGTTCTAAACTTCTAATATTTACATGAAATAGGGTAAATCCTTTTTCAGAGCAAATTAAGTTAAAATCTTTCATAGATTGACATAAATTTTCTTCAATATACATTTTTTTATCTAATGCGTTACATAAAAAATCATTCATTTTTAAGTTTTAGATTAGAGTTTAAAGAAATGAAATTTACCGTATTATTCATAGTCGATGCGCTCCCTAGCTAGTTGAAGCATTTTTTGCCGATAGAGACATTTCATGCTATCAACTCTGTGTTCTGTAGAATAATTCATAGTAAATCTTTTGTTTTGAACACAGCAATTGTTGCATGTTGGAGGTTGTTCTTTATTTTCACATTTAGACAGAATGTGCTCCTTTGTGCAATGAGGGCAAATGGGGGGCTGCGTCCTGGCGAGACATCTTTGCGCTGTGTGGCCGAACTTAAGGCAGTGGTAGCATTGAGTAAGCGGGTTACAGTCTTCTATGTATACTCTTTGGAATTTGATGTTTATTTTGTTTTTTTCTAGTAGCGTTTTTCTTAATTTACCGGTTGTTTCAATAATGTAGTTAGTGGTGTCGTTTTCTTTTCCTTCATTGTATTTGTTTTTTAGTTCCTTGATAAGCTTGATGTTGTTTTTGTCTTCCAGGGTTAATCCTTCATTTTGTTGTACGATCCCATCTATAATTTCCTCTTCAGTCAATTGGCATTGCAGCCTTTTCAACATTAAACACGGTTTCTTTTTTTTAATTTCTTCGGCCAATATTTCTTTTCCAATTACCTTATTAATTTCTTCGGTTAACTTTTCTGCATCTTCTTTTTTTTGACATGAGATCAGTAATTTTTGCTCTCCGATTTTTTTTACTCCATTCACTCCAACTTTTATTTTAGTTAAATTAATGTTTTTTTGAATTTTTATTTTTATATCTTCGGCCTTCAAGGTGTTTTTAGATGTAATTATGATGGCGTGCTTCTGTTCTGGAATGTGTGCACCTGTATTCACGAAGTTTTTATTGTCACCTAATACATTTGCATATGTCCTTTTGTTATTATTATGAATTTCTTCTAGTTTCTGTGCGTAGTGATGATTGTTTTTAATATTAGTTTCTTGTAATTCTATAATCTTTTTTTGTAGGTTTATTAGTTCATATTGAAATTTTTCTTCCAGTGATATAATGTTCTGTTCCAGTGTTAATTTTATTTTTGAGTCTTTCACTGAAGTGATCTTGTTTATTAAATCTTTAATGTTTTTAATAATTTCTTGAGTTTCCATTTTGGATGGAATGTATCGCCCAGGTGGGCGAATTATTAATGTAAACTATATTACTTGATTTACTTGTCACAAAATTACGCGACTGTACTCCTTCGATGTGGAGCGAGTAATATATGTTTTATTGTTTTTCCTTTTTTGCTCTTTAATCCATCTTTTAGATTTGTCTCTGAAATGTTTTTTGTTTCTCTCGCTTTTTATATAGAGTGGAAGATTGTTGAATGCTTTTATTGCCTGGTATTTGTGGTGTCTTAGTCCAAAGCTTGTGTTTACCGTTGAAACTTGTTATTTTTTTGTACGCTTGTCTAATTGGTCTATTTATGATATTTTATGTTTGTTTTTATCAATAATATAGTTTTGTACTGTTTTTTGTGTAATACCAGTAGAAGAATAACAGCATACTTACCTGACGCAACTGCTTTAAAGATTGCAAACCGTTTCAGGTTGGGGAATATATCAAACGAACCGCCCATTTCCGCACAGTCAAGGGTTTTATTCAGGTATTTTGGGGCTCCAGACCAGAGGTGGAGGCCAAATTCAACAGTGGGGCGCACGTATACTATTAAATATCTGGGGGCAATGTACCGTACGCCCAGCTTCTGAGAGGCTAACATCACTCTGGCTTCGATGCAGCCTTCCCTTGAAGGATATTGTCATTTCGATCTCTTTTAGATAATCGGATATCAAATTATTATAAGCAATCATTATTAGCCTAAAACACCCATACCGAGATAAAATAAATGCCACCATATAATAAGATATGATTGGGCATTTGAAACGTTACATTCGACTAGGTTCTTCTTACCCAAATAGAAAATCCTCTCGAGGTAACTGTCCATTATCTTCTTGAAAGCCTTCCGAGCTGTTGAAGTTTGTGTATCCTTTGAGGGCTTGTCAAACAAAAAGCTATCATGGAATGTATGTCATCCGCGAAACAACGAATTGGTGCACACGACAAAAGCTCGCTGATGTGAAACAAAAACAAAGTTGGAGACAGAACCGATCCCTGTGGGACGCCAGCATTTAAAACTGCTTCTGGGCATCCCATAAAATTTTTAAATTGGGACAGTAAATATATTGTATATGCCAAACCACAGTCAGCAGTGTTTATTGTGCACTTTTTAAAGTTACAGCTGTCAGGTGGGTAAAGTAGTTAATTGTTGTATAATTTTTTTTACTTCGATTATATTGAATTGCTTAGAATCCCTCCAAAAAGTCTGGTAACTAAAAATTTCTTAATATGTTGAGCTCTGCTTTCAGAACAATTTCAATTAATTATTTTTGTGCATTGCCAAATTATGAACAGTTGATGGCTTTAATTTTGACTTTTATTATGAGACTAATGCATTTTGTGTGATCTTTACTGGGCAAGGGGATAAATACTTCCCAATTGGAAGACCCGTGTTAATACGTGTTAATGTATGATATTTTTAAAACTAACCAAAAATTCAACACGAAAAAAAGGGTTTTTTAATAGATGTATTATAGTATTTGACTGAGGATTTAACGTTCCTCCCCAGTAACTGCCTCTTAACTGGAGTGAACCGCTCATCACATCACTTAGGCCATATTCTAATTTGATGGTCCGAGATTTATTTCGTATGTTAACTGCTTAAATGCACATTTTTATAATGTCATCCAATTACGTGAGTGGCACCAGTGAGTTGATAGGATGCATTGGCCTAGACAACGAGCATATCTGCCGAGTTTCATCTCGATCGAATTTTGTTTAAGTGGGTTAAGTTCTACTTCCAAGATTCCATTTAAATAGTTAAATTATTTATTCATTCAAAAAAATAAAATTAAACTCTAATTTAAATCAAATTAAACGTTATTTGTTTAATTAAATTAAAAAATATATTAAACGAAGACTGTAATAGATTAATGATTTTGGCCAAGTAGACTAGAGTGCGGCTTTAAAAAATGGACACTCGGGAATGCAATTAATCCTCCCGATCTGACAGCTTTGTTGTTTTATCACACGCGAAATCGTTTATTGATTTGACCAGACATACCGCCATTAGGTCCGTTGTAACCTCTCCCTCTTTCCCATAAACGACGCACGAAACACAACGAAAACTACGCATTCACTCGTAACGTCTCTTTCTGTTATATGCACCGTTTATGAGAAAGAGGTTACAACGGAGCAGGCCCATGATAAGATATTAGTGTATGGTCCTACCGCTGAGAGACTAGTTTCAATCTTTCATTCCGTGACACGTGTCTTTTACGAGAAAGAGTGAGAGCTTACAACGGAGCTTTCAGAGGATCCGTATTAAGGGAAGGTGCGCCCTTAAAGCTTATAAGGGGAAAGGTAACTTCCGCCGTGATTGATGGCTCCCTTGAAGGTGGAAAGCAGAAATAAGGCTTTTTAGGTAAACCGTAAAATTTAACGTTTCTAAAGCCGGTTCCACATATTAAATATCACTTTAACGTATCAGACCACCATATCACCAAGAGTATTATTTTATTTATTTATGTATAAGAAACAAACAGCTTATACAATACAAATATATTTATAGTCCAAAGAATAATATACAAACTTATACAATAGACATAATAATAAAACTAATAATTTTATAATATATTTATGATCGCTAGCGTGGACGGGTATGATACGCATACGCAGTCACGATACGTCATGATACGACGCTCTGATATGACGATTTTTGCCCGATCATCCAAGAAGCTACAGATTTATTGAAGCATTTGATACTAAACTAACTAAATAACTAACTAACCATCACGCCGTTTCTCCGCAGGGGTATGCAGAGAGGACGAACCGCCAAACAACTCGGTCTTGGCACACGCTCCTTGCCTCATTCACATTTATACATCGTCTCATACATACTTTTCTATTAGTCTGACTCTTGACATGGGCCGACTTGAGTATCTAATTCACTTGATCGTACCATGTCTTCCTCGGGCGTCCCCAACTTCTATCCTCCTTACACTCCTTTCTTCGCTCATTCGCTCTATATGCCCAAACCATCTAAGCGTCCCTTTCTTAATCTTACTCATTACGCTTACATCCGCTTTGCACTCTTCGCGGATCTCCACATTCCTCACACGATCATACATGGTTTTATCACACATACGCCTCACGGATCTCATTTCAACAGCATTCAATCTACTTTCATCCTTTCTTTGCCAGTTCCATGCCTCACTTCCATACATCAGGGTAGATACCAGCACTCCATTGTGGTCTGCTAACTTCGCTTCTTTATATTTATCATTGGATACGCGGTAATAAAAATGCAGGTATGACGGTAGTGGTGTTCACAACGTGACAAGAGGCTTGACACGATACGGTGATACGATACGATTTTCGAATAATACTGTAAGGGAACTTGCTGTCTATCAGTGCCCTCACTGTTTTTGCGCTAAAATTGTCAAATTAAGCCAAATCTCGACGGTATGAGAAGTAATTATGAACTTACCTTGGGGCAAACGTATTATGCTTCATTTTAGTTGAAATAATAAAGGAAAAACATGAAAAAAAACAGAAAATAGTTTGAGATCGACATTTATTAACAAATTATAAGCGGCCATGTTGATTTCGCTATATGCACAGCGACTAGTCGACAGGGGGCGTGGCCAACATATCCGAGCATACCCGAGGTGTTCCGAGTTGCAAAATCAGTGAAACGCGGTGGGCGGTGAAACGAAACGTCAGAAATGGCGTTGTAATAATATAATGTAAGCAAACCTTTTTAGAACTACGCTAGGTTTGTGTAACATGGTTTGTGATACAAAAGAAAGTGCCCCCTTTATAGCGCCTGCTCGCGTCAAGGCAAGAAAAACATCCCAGTTTTCAAGTAGTTCAGCGGCTACGTTAGCTTTGTGTAACATGGTTTGTGATTCAAAAGAAAGTGTCCCCTTAATACCGACTGCTCGCGTCAAGGCAAGAAAAACATCCCAGTTTTCAATTAGTTTAGCGGCTACGCTAGGTTTGTGTAACATGGTTTGTGATTCAAAAGAAAGTGTCCCCTTAATACCGCCTGCTCGCGTCCAGGCAAGAAAAACATCCCAGTTTTCAATTAGTTTAGCGGCTACGCTAGGTTTGTGTAACATGGTTTGTGATTCAAAAGAAAGTGTCCCCTTAATACCGCCTGCTCGCGTCCAGGCAAGAAAAACATCCCAGTTTTCAATTAGTTTAGCGGCTACGCTAGGTTTGTGTAACATGGTTTGTGATTCAAAAGAAAGTGTCCCTTTTATACCTATCTTCACTTCGGGTATGCTCGGATATGTTGGCCACGCCCCCTGTCGATTAGTCGCTGTGCATATAGCGACTCCCATCAAGTTCCCGGCAAAAAGTACGATGTAAAATGGCCGCGAAGTGGGATATTTTGATAAATATGTCATATTTATTTTGAGTGTAAAAATGAAACGAAGTGAAATTTGTTCTAAGTGAAAGCTTTGCACCTGAGAACAATACCACGGGCACAGTTTGAGATCATCAGGAATTAGTAATTATGTCGGGAAAGTGTTAAATTTTACTGGGCACTCGTAGTCAGCATATACCACTGTAAGATTATACAATTACGTGAACCTACCTTCAGACGTAAAGCGAAGGGTTACGGCAGGAAGTTATGGAATTCGTGAAGGAATTAATAGTTCTTCTGATGGATGTCACGAGGGTAGGTCCCTGAGACGTTCATTTATCACTTTAAAGAAAACGCGTGACTTCAAAAGAAATATGTATAAATAATTTTACGACTGAAAACTCTTTCATTTCACTAAAAGCGTCGGAATGTAAAAGTAAACCTACGAGTATATTTATTTATGGTTGTCTACGAGAAAATTTAATGCAGGCTTGACATTATTTTTTTAGTAATTTGCATTCAATATAATTAAAAGGTATAAAATCGAATGTTATACAGTCAGAAAACCCACCAAATGCTTGTACAACATTCAAAGACAGTTAGTTCCAACAGTCATCAATAGCTCGGGTATGATTTGATTAATCAACAAAGGATCACTTTATATCAAGGCACTTATGGAGGTACGAGCTTTCCAAACAAGACGGTGCTTTGGCTAAATTGATCTTTAGGAGAGCTTATATTTGTGATAAGTCACTCTTTCGTATGTTTGGCATGGTTCCATGATAACTCAACACAGTGGCAATTCAACAAACTTTTAAAAAGTGCCATAAAGTCATTAGAAACGATGAAAAAAAAATTAAACCTAACCTAACCTACTTAAGCCAGTTAATAAAGTTTTTGTTTCATCACTTTCCATGACTTTATATAACTTTTTAAAGATGTGATGAATTATCATTTTGATGAGTTATCCGGTCACCGTTTGGCATATGTCTTCTAACTTTTAACCATGGACCTAAAAAGCCCTGGACAGAGCATTAGTGCGATTTTGTATGAGTGGCATTGAAGCCAAAATCTAGGGTGAGTGGCAGCCATCTTGCTTGACTAATTTTTGAACTGATTTGTATGCAAAGTGGTATATAATGAACTATTAATATTTTATTTGTTGTGTGGTTAACGCAGTTATAACGGCTTATGATATTTTGGGGTATTTGATGAGACAAGGAATGGGGAACGTCATTAATATTTTTTTGTAGTTTTTGGCATTTTTCATACATCTTTAACCTCACCCCGCGGCTTCAAATTGTTCTCGAATTACTCAGTCCAGGACTTTTTAGGTCCATGCTTTTAACTCATACTCAGTATAGCGATGAGTCGTTCAAGAGCTAGCTCTTTTTAAAATCGTACCACGGCTCAATAGAGCGGTTAACTCTTTTTATCAGGAGGAGAAATTTTAAAATAGCGCCATTGAAATTATCCAATAATTAATTGTTATTGCATACTCAGATACGTGAACGGCGTCAGACAGTCCGATATCTGGACTTGGACATGATATGTACATTGTACATACACCGACTAAATACCAAGCGTCTTATTTAACTCGTGTTATGAGGCGGTTCACCGGTACCAAGAGTCGTACGATCATTCATACGCTAGGAGCAGTATCGGGGGAGCCGTAGCGACGGAGTCGTATCGTGCGAGCACAGTATTTTCATTGCTTATACGCTCTGAGCTCACGGCTCCCGTTCAATTGAGTCGAATTCTTAGAGGCGTATGAAAATATTGAGTTGGTACCGTGACTCCCGCTCTAAACAAAATGAGTCATGACCATAGACATATGAATATTAGTAGACCTGCCCTAAGTGATTAAAAGCGTATTATCCCCACTCCCAATACCGGTTCCATTGGAGCCGGCTGTGCTCGCGTATGGCCTCAAGTGAAATTTGAAAACGTGACGTCATCATTCTTGTGCGAACTATGGTCGAGTCATCATCGGTTCATTTTACGAAATAACACGGCAAAATGTTGACTTGTACTATGAAAACTTGTAAAAATAGATGTGAAAAAGAGAATAAACCCAAATGTCGTATTACATTCCATATATAAGCATTATTTTACTTTATTTTAAGCATATTCACATCGTATAATATAGATCAGTTTTATAAACATATACTATCACATCGAGAAACGTCTGGACGCGAAACACAAAGCTGGTTGGTTGCTGGGAAGTAAATTATGAACATTTATAAAAGTGTCTTAACTAAATACTTAAACGAAATATTCGACTCTGAAAATGGAACCGAATTTTTTTGCCGAATTTGGACTTCGCAAATTAGTTCATAACGTGGCGAGTAATTTGCGCTCCCATGTAAAAATGTCTATTCATTCAAAAGCAGATTTTAATTTTAAGAAGTAAATGGTGATATTATAATGCGAGATGCCTATTTACTGTCAGATTGATTTATTGACGAATCACAGTCAGCTTCACTCCCTTCGTTCTTCAACAGTTGATTTTACCCCTCGCCATTATCTTCTCGTCTATTAATTCCTATGTCTGTGGTCATGACCCATCGCTAACTCAGTATACATCCACACTACACATTGGTTGAAACTGATTTAAGGTCGAAGGTTCCATACAAGTTAGGAGGCTGAAATGATTCAGTGTCCCGGCCTTGTGATCTAGGCGGTTTCGATTTCAGTGAGAGATGGAATGATGAATTGGTACGATTTATATCAAGTTTGCAATTGTCGAAAAAGCATTGAAAAAGAAAATATAAAGATCACCACTCGGTCTAGCAGTCCAGTTAATGAAAGATATTTATCAAATTTCTTCAGTGTGTATACGAGGGAAAAAAACAGTTGACTGGCTTCATTTATTTGGAGGTGAATTCATGGTCAATCTAAATCCCAGAACAAATCACAGTGGCCTGGGAATTCAACCGAGTTATTGCGGATTGTGGCAGATTTCTGTAGTAATCACGATTGTGGAATACCTTTTCAAGCAAAAAATCACATATAAAGTGTATTTTAGAAGTTTATACTAAGCATGCTTGGAAACCATGTTTTATAAGAACAAAAATATAATACATATATACAGTGGCGGCTCGTGAATTTTAGGTCTTCTAGAGTGCTAATACTACAAAAATGGCATTATTGATAAAAATAATATTTGGCTAATTTATATAGCGCCGTTTTCGTGAGAAATCAACTCAAGGGCGCTGATGTTGATGTTAATGAAAACCTTTTTTTTTTTTTTTTCGAAAATTCGATTTTGAAATCAAAATCTTCTGAAATCCGTGCGGCTCATGGCCAATTATGCCATTTTTTGTAATATTAGCACTCTAAAACACCCAAAAGTCAAGAGCCGCAACTGCATATTTATAACAAGCAAGATCTTAAAAGAAAAATACATTTTGATATATTGTATTGATAATTGAATATGATTACTGAATACAATTGACTGAGCTTCGCGAAGTCCTGCTTTAACTCGACTGTTTTGCATTTCACCAGTCTGTAAATTTATTTATACGTTCCGTTTCCGGCTCAAGATGGTGGCCGTTTTAATGGTCCAGTAAAGATAACATTTCCAAAATTGAAGTCGTATTACATATTTGTGCATTTTTTTAAAATTATTATACTGACCTGCCTGAAGATAATAAAAATGTTACCTAAAATATATTTTTTATAATTAAGTAGGTAGGTAGATATTGTACCCACTTACAAACCTCATGATTTCAGAGGAAATTTTGTTTTTGATGTTTTTTTTTTTTTGTATTAGGCAATTTTTGATGTTAGAAACATACTTTTTTGGGCGCGAGGTTTACACTGTTCACAAAACTACTAGAAAAATAAATTTTTACAGTGCCACTTTTGTGACACATCACCTCAAGGGAGCAACGAGTACAAAGCTAAAAGATAAATAAAGTTTAGTGAAGACTCATACATAGATGGCGACACTGGGAGATTCTACCAAGTTATTGCATCACACCAAAAGGCATTGACAACATAAAGAATGAGAAAGTAACTAATAATTAATTAATTATTAAAGACAATATTAGCGATTTCTAAACGAAAATCTGAAACAGAAAAATCAGAAAAGGACACGGTCACATACTTAATAAAGTTATTCCAAAAAATTAATAACTAATAATTCTTCACCAAAAGCTTATATAGTTATTATTTGTGATGAACCAAAAGTATATAGTAATTATTAAGGAAACCATTCATCGTCAATAGAAACACGCAAACAACCATTGGCATAAATATAATCTAAGCAAACAACACACGATAATAATATACAATAAAAATCAGTTATGAAAGGTGTTGCAACTACACTAATAACAGATTTAGGTGGGCACTTACCGCATTGTAACACTCCAGCTCCTTGTAAGGGTTCACAGCCACCAGAATAGACCCCGTGTATGTCTGTGAAGATGTATAGTTAAGGAATACATACATGGACAACAATGGACATGGCTCAATATTATTCAAATACTTATTACTCGGTGAAAAGAAACACATTTAATTTGATTATTATGACAGAACTGAGAAACGTTTTCTGTTACCTTCGATCAATCCAGTTTTTTACAATATCCACAAACGCTAAATTCTAAAATAATAAATTCTCAGACGAAAACAAAAACGACAGAAAATACCGGAACACTGGGTAAATCACTTAAAAGATACCCCTGCTTACGCACTGGTGTACTTCATGGATCAGAATCAACCCGCAAAAACAAAGTTTTTTACTACAATAAATCTATCTTTATTAACAGATGTATCAAAAAATATATGAAACTTTCTACCCAGGGACTGACTAAAATGAGTGAACCGCGCATCACTTGAGCCAAATCCTAATTGGATGGTTCGGAGATTTATTATATTGATTTATTTATTAGATTTTTATATTGTCAAAAGAAGCGAAGTTAGCAGTCCACAATGGAGTGCTGGTACCTACCCTGATGTATGGAAGTGAGGCATGGAAATGGCAAAGAAAGGATGAAAGTAGATTGAATGCTGTTGAAATGAGATCCCTGAGGCGTATGTGTGGTAAAACCATGTATGATCGTGTGAGGAATATGGATATCCGCAAAGAGTGCAAGGCTGATGTAAGCGTAATGAGTAAGATCAAGAAAGGGACGCTTAGATGGTTTGGGCATGTAGAGCGAATGAGCGAAGAAAGGAGTGTAAGGAGAATATACGATGCAAATGTGAATGGTAGCAGAAGTCGGGGACGCCCGAGGAAGACATGGCACGACCAAGTGAATCAGATACTTGAGTCGGGCCATGTCAAGAGTCAGAACAATAGAAGAGTATGTATGAGACGATGTATGAATGTGAATGAGGCAAGGAGTGTGTGCCAAGACCGAGTTGTTTGGCGGTCCGTCCTCTCTGCCTACCCCTGCGGGGAAACGGCGTGATGGTTAGTTAGTTAGTTTGGAGATTTATTTCGTAACTTCTGCAATTTTTTATAATGTCATCCAATTTCAGAGAAATACGTATGTGTGCGCGAGTGCCACCAAAAGTTGGTAGAATGCCTTGTCATCGACAACGAGCCTATATCACTGGTCGACATTTATTTTTTTAAGTGCAGTCCCTTAAGCATAGCTATTTTTTAATATTTATTTAGTATCCATAAACACGAAATTAATCACAAAAAAAAATTGATAGGTCAGGTTTTTTTATTATTTAACAAAGTTTTTTTACATTATTCTTCCATAGTATGACGGGTAATTACTTAACAAAATTTCAAAACTAATTCAATTTAATTTTTTTGCTCCTGATTTGCGCTTGTGAGTATCTTGAGAGTCTCTCTGCAGGGTCCAGCAATAGTCTGCTAGCATAGATGGACTCCACTTTCCTTAGTATCACTTTTCCATAGCCGCAATGTCCTGGTGAAATCGTTCGCCGTGCTCCCCACTGACATCTCCCATATTTTCTGGGAAAAAATTCAAATGAGAGTGAAGGAAGTGTATTTTTAGTGACGTGTTACATCCCATATTTTTATAGGCCATGAGCATTTCAGACACAATGCTGATATGGTCTTCACTTTTATGAGTTCCAAGAAAGTTCTCGACAACATCCTTGAAGGCTGACCAAGCGGCTAGCTCGACTGGTCTCAACACTGTTATAAAATTCGGATCAGTTAAGACCTCCCTTATTTGTGGTCCCACGAATATTCCTTCTTTAATTTTTGCCTCGCTGAACTTAGGAAACTTTTGCTTTAAGTAAATCATGCCATTTCCATCCTTAGACAAGCCTTTTACAAAAATTTTCATCAAACCCAATTTAACGTGTAAGGGTGTAAGTAAGATATCTTTAGATTTTACTAAGGGAGCATGTTGAACATTCTTCGTGCCAGGTTAAGGTGCTTTCTAGTAGGCCAGTCCTTCTTGGCATAATGGTTTTTCCTGTCTGTGCTGTCCCACTTACACAGAAAACAACAATACTTTGTGTATCCCGCTTGCAGTACTAGTAGGAGCCCTATTATTTTTAGATCACCACATATTTTCCATTCGTATTTTACATATTTACTTTTTGTTAACAGCAGCTTGTTGTCATAGTTCTCTTTCATGTTTGCAGCATGACCAAGTGGAATGGATAGTCAAAAAATCAAAAAATCAATGATAACTCACGAATAAATATGAATTGATACACATTTTAGTAAAACTTAAAACCCATAAAAACCTGACGTGATAGAAAAAAACTAATCACATATCTGAAATCAGCGTGAAATTTCCTGTCAGATTTGGCTACTTTCGTTAAAGGGACAAAAAATGTGTTGACCAGTGTATTCTATCGGATCGGATAACAGATAGTGGGTTATTATTTTTTTTGATAAATTAATGTTTTTAAAGACAAGATTTTATTTATGCATAGCACAAAGGATAACAATTATTTTTATAAGCAATAATTGTTCGCCTGAAACACTCATCCACATTGAAAAAATCTCCTGATAAAAAATACATGACGCCAACGGGACTCGAACCCGTGTCCATTCGATTTCCGGTCGAAAGCTCTGACCACTGAGCTATGGGGGCTTATTTCTTACCCGAGAAAATATTCAATATATGCTAGTGTTTCATTCAACAGTAATAAATTGATAATTGTAAAAAGCAGTAATTGTTGAATGAAACACTAGCATATATTGAATATTTTCTCGGGTAAGAAATAAGCCCCCATAGCTCAGTGGTCAGAGCTTTCGACCGGAAATCGAATGGACACGGGTTCGAGTCCCGTTGGCGTCATGTATTTTTTATCAGGAGATTTTTTCAATGTGGATGAGTGTTTCAGGCGAACAATTATTGCTTATAAAAATAATAGATAGTGGGTTAATTTCCACTTCCAAGATTCAATTTCATTCATTCATTCAATCGAGAAAACTAAATCTAAATTGAATTAGATGTACAAGTATTTAAAAATGGTAATCTTTTACGATAGCTCTAATATGGAAAGAAATAATCTTATATAATAAGAATGTGTTCTAATATGGAAATTTTCGTTTCTATCGGTGGGCACAAATAGGTACATTCAAACACGTTATCTTCAAAACCTAATTTTAAATCAACTAAAAGAGTTATTATATTTATGAATTGGCACAATTTGGAACTCTCATGAGTTCCACCATAAAAAAAACGAGCTTAATCTTTCAAGCACACCGAAAAAACGTATGCGAAATTACATTAAGACGTGAAGCTGTACAAATTGCAAAGCTCTTATCGTCTTTTATATTTATTGAGATCAAAAAGTCCTTTTGAAATAAATATTATTTTGGCTTGGCTCGAACACAGTATCGTATTCTTTTTACGAGAATTAGACTTCATAAGTATGTTTGTAAATCATTAAGCATATTGATGACATCCACAAAAACATCAAAAACTCTCACCAAACTGAAACTAAACAAAAGTTTACTGTATTAGGAAGGAATCTCACATCTCGAGAATTCAGAGTGGATGAATTATGGATGACCTATTTCTCGAAACAGGGGAAAATACCAAATACATACCACCACATAGAGGAATGTAGAGCAACTCCCTATTACTCCCACTCAGAAGGGGGCGAAGTAGAGCATACTGATAACCCGTTAGCTCCATGTTCATGGTATGGGCATGAAATAATTGGGCAATGAGAAATGGTTAAGCTTCGTGGTGTAATTTGATTTAAACATAGCTCCTGAGGTTTTCTCGTGTAAAGAAAACACAAAGCCCTGCTCACCTCTAAGCTCTGTGTTTAAATAACAAAGAGTCGAGGGATTACAGCACTAGGGCAGTCAGAAATTGGGAACCTTGATGGTGTAATTTGATTAAGCATCATTCTTAAATGAGGTAGCAAGCTACGTAAGCTTCAAACTACAAAAGAATCATGGGACTGTCTTACGAGGGCATTGATAAATCAGAAATAATAAGGTACACTTATAAGTTATTTATCAGGTATAAAAATTCACACCTATTAATCAAACAAATTGACTTGATAAATAATTGGTTAAAGGTTACAATTTGCTGAACAAATGTTTAAGCGAGGGTTTTAGTTATTGGTTAGCTACTACATATGTTGTAAGAAAGATTAATTTCAGGTTTAATATCTTAACCCGTGAAGAGGCGCGCCTTAAAAATACAGGGAAGGCGAGCGCGAGCAAAATGCTCACGCTACTTAAAATAAATGAGTTAACTAATTATACTATGTACTCGTATATTATATTGACAAAAACCGATTGACATAAATGAAATAACATTTATTTAGTATGAAAAAGGATCGATATCTTGAAGAACGTACAAGATTTTTAGAGCGTAGAGCATTAAAGGATGGCGCGATGAGCAAAATGCCGCGCGATAGTACACGGCCCTCACAAGAACTTCACCACGGCGCAGAGCGGGGCATGAGATGCGCCAGGGGAGAGGGGGTAAATAGTGAAGGGAAGGTTCCTAGAGCTTTGAGGAGCTATGGTTTTGCTAAAAATAAATAAAATATCGCAATCAATTTTTACATTAGCTAACTGCTCGTAGGGCTCCTTCTAGCGGGTTAAGAATTAACATTTACTTGAGCCACTAGACTAATTATTGTGAAGCGTCATTGTGATGAATTTGCGCAACAGCGATGCTATATGTATAAATGATCAAAATAATATATTATTGCAAGTATACCATTAACCCAGGCCTCTGACATTTTGACTATTGTATTAGAAGGTCCGATAATTTGTTTGTTTTTCACATCGTAATAAAATCCAAATAAATGGAATATTTCTGAACGTATTTGAAAAATAAACACTTTTTTGAAACGTGATGAAATAAATATTCAATTTAATTATTATAAATAAAGTAATAAATTATATTATTAGAAATAACTAATGAAATATTAAAAATTTTAATGCAAACATAAATCACATTTAAAAATGGCTAACCTTACGCTTCTCGTCTAAACATAAAACAAAAAATTACTTAAAAAGGAAAAAAAACACCCTTTATTAGACATTAGAACATTATTGCCATCTCACTTTTTTGTCTTTTCATATAAAAATTCACAAAGTTTCATAAATTTTTCTCATATTTCGGTTGGAACCTTTGGTTTCAAAGAGGTGTAAATTTTAATTATGTTGTGGCTAACTTCTAGATCTGAATATAAAGTGTGGTGTTTTCTCTTTCGAATATCGTTTAGACTGAGACAGTAAGGGAGATGCAACGATTTCTTCACTTTTGATAACAGCTCACATGGTGACCATAAACAAATTGACTCTACTAATTAGTAATGCAGAATTTAGAGCAATCCCCAACATAGAATGTTGCGATTCTTTCCACTTTCTCGAATACAAATAAACGATAATAGGTACCTAGCGGAAAGAGTGCTTACAACGGATCTTTCAGCGGCAGGGTCATATTATTAGCACTTTAGTAATCTGCTTAACTCCTTCTACAAACTTTAATCGTAGGATGAAATATTATGTAAATTGAAATTATATCTAAGCGAGCTCAGGACTAAGAAAACTTTCGAAACTATTCAAAGTTAAATAATACATTTTGAATATTTCAAGCCGTCTAATCCCTTCTAAGTAGACATTAACTACTGCTGAGGGCAGGAGTCAGGAGTACAGAAGATGGAGGAGGAGGATACAAGAGATTGTGATGGATGGACGGAAGTATTAAATTATTTTTAATAGGGAATCTAAGTGAAAAACATATTTCATGGACATAGAAAAACAAACGTCGAAATGTACCTTTTTTATGTATGTTACATACATTTTTTTAGTCAAGAGATTTTATAATTTATACCTACCTCCCAGGGTGACATAACGGAGAGATTGGCAACGGTGTGACGTCATCGGACGCAAAATCCTATGGCGCCACCGAACACATCAAGTTCGACCCGTATATTCAAGTCAAAAAATATCTAACTTAAAATTATAATGACCACAAAATATCTAACTTATAATTATAATGACCACAAAATATCTAACTTATAATTATAATGACCACAAAATATCTAACTTAAAATTATAATTACTCAACAATATTATATGAATTTCGCACAAGAGTGCTAACTGCTCCCAACCGTCTGGAGCCAGTGGGGACTATGGTATTGCCAATTGGGGTGTATTGTGAGGCTGAAGGTAGTAGGGAGGGGAAAGAGATGGAGTGGAGGAAGGTGGGGGTTACCTATCTATTAAGATCTGGCCACAAGGCTTAAGCCATTTCAAGCAACTTCAAATTTTGAATGGTGGTCTTACACCAGGGAGACAAGTATACTATATATTATTTTAATTGAATAAATTGTGAAATAACACAAATTCATCAAATAAAATTTACTTGCGCACGCCGGGATTTGAACCCACGACCTTCGGATTGCTAGTCGAGGGCCTTATCCCTCGACCACGAAGACCGCCAAATATAGCAAAAATCTGTGTATACATATATCATATTAGTTACCTAGCTTGAATATGACTATTCGTACAAATAGTAAATTTATTATTAAAATTAATCGTTCATAATCTTCTCTGACGTCATTAAATCGAGACGTTTTCGCCAACGATGTGACGTCATTTAACTCTGAGCCCGTTATTACCAATAAAAAACAATATTTGTAAATTAGTTTTACTATGAAAACATGAATATTAGGTAAATATTGGAATAAACTAATTCCTCATTTTAATCGGTGACCGGATAAATCATCACAATGATAATTCATCACATTTTTAAAAAGTTATATAAAGTCATGGAAAGTGATGAAACAAATTTTATTAACTGGGTTAAGTAGGTTAGGTTAGGTTAGGTTTAAAAAAAAATCACTGTTTCTAATGACTTTATATTACTTTTTAAAAGTGTGTTGAATTGTCACTGTGTTGAGTTATCATGGAACCTTTTAATCTACTAATCCGTCGAATCGACTCTAATTAAACACTAACAGCACTGCTCTGGAGGCACAAGTGGGAGCAGGAAGGAGATCTCTATGAAGATTGTAATGGATGGAAGGGAATATTAAATTACTTTTAATTGCTTTATCGCTGCAGTTTCTCTTCAGTGGCTGTTAGTGAGTTACACCAAATTACATTACCAATCAAGAGTCAAGGAAGCCCATTCAGTTGGGATGAACTGGTTGGTTTTTCAAACCAAGTTACGATATTTATGATAGTAATTTATTTATTTATTGCATCTCACTATACATAAAACACTTTTTTTTTCACATGAAAATCAATCTCACTAGGACTAAGCCTGTATCGAGGTCAACAATTTACATTTGAGTGTAGCAAACATAAGAGTATCACAAACATAAAGTAATTCTACATACAAACACAAAATATTTCAAAATTAAAGAAAACATGAGTATTAGATGTGTTACCAGATGGGTAATTTGACAGTATATTGTAACAATATTTGAACCATAACTAATCATTATTCAAAAGAAGAAGCAAAGTAGATAATAAAGACATATAGGGTGGCATTCAGTTTTTAGCAAATTAGACTTATATAAAATTAAACTTATTATTTGAGAAATGACAAGGATGAAAAAATATTAAGACAATCGTCTGTCAATACATAAACCTTAATTAACTTTTTAAATTTAACTAAGGAATTGGTAGACTTAATATGATTTTTAATAATAATAGAATTTATGTCATTAACTAGTCTGAAGTCCTCGACGTTACCAGGGCTTTAGGCAGAGTTTTTCAAAATCTCATGTAGACTGTGACATTCCTCTTGTTTTGAAGGCCAAGTGTGCAAAATTTAATCAATCTCGGAATCTTTTTTATATATAAATCAAATCCACACCGGCCACCTGCCACAGACACTTTCCTTTATATAAATAGATACATTATTTATAGCTTTTATCTCAAAAAAAAAATATAGTAATGCTTTATTCCTCACTAGTCAGAAGTACACTGGAATATGCATCGCCTGTCTGGAATCCCAAATACACTTACTATGTCAATAATATAGAGCGCATACAAAATAAATTCATTAAGTACCTAGGTTATAAATACAACAATAATTATATCTGCACTCTCCAATCCCTGAAATCCAGGCGAACGGTAGCTGACATGACATTTCTCCATAAAATAATACACAACGAAATAGACTGCCCAGAACTTCTATCCCAAATAAATTTTAACACCCCATCTAAAAGAACTCGACACACCAACCTTTTTTACACAACTAGCAATAATACAAACGCTGCAGCCAATTCCCCTATTTCTCGCATCCTTCAAACATTCAACTCAATTCAAACAAGCACAAATACCGATATATTTTTTGATTCTCTCCCTCTATTTAAGAAAAACTTTTTTAGCACACTGAATTCGCCCACATAACACATACAACCACACACAGACACACATGCACACGTACACACACACACAAACACTCACACACACCTCTATCCTTCCCCAGCACACTAATTTAACTTAACTTAAAAATGTAACTTAACCGTAAAATGTATAATATACCTCATATATTATAATGGAACTTCCTTCTTCTTCTTCTGGCGTTAGTAAGATTAGATTGTTAATATTAATTTTAGTTGTAAGTTGCTAAATATGTAAATACTCGTATATATGTCGTTAAGATAGTAGTTATAGGCCTTAGTCGTAAGTCACTAGATATAAGTCTTAGAGATAAGTCAGTAGTTCTAGTATTAACTATTTAAGAAATATATTTGTTCAGCGCCCTTGAGGTGATTTCTCACGAAAACGGCGCTATATAAATTAGCCAAATATTATTATTATATGCATATATGTCAGCGATATGTCATTGGTACCAATTATTGTACTAACTTTTATAATTTTGTAACTATTGTCATCTATGTAGTTATGTACTGTTTGTTTCTGCAATAAACGAAAATATAAAATAAATATAGGCTTCTACTCGGTTCTGACGTCATCTGAAACATGTGACGTCATCTGATCTGTGAAATTCTATGGTACCACAATTGGTCCAAAGCATATTTAAACTTAGTTTAGTTACTTATATACTCGTATCTAACACATTTTTATATTAAACTTCTGGTTTACAAATTTTGTTGAAGTATCTTTGTTAACTGAAATAGTTAACGGCAAAAACTCTCGAATGGTGAGATCTGGCATTAGTCATTTATTTATTCAGTTTCTGGAAACCGACAGTTTACAAAACATCGTTTGTGCATGTGTAGTATAACAAATAAAAAATAAAAATATTTATGGATTTCCTCCTAGTAACTTTACCTTATGTATAAAAAAAATAATTAAATTTATAAGAAAATCACATAAATGAAATAATCGCTCATGAAAAGTAAGAAACATATTAATTTTATCGGCTTATAATTGTTCTAATTGAAGATGTCATTTAAGCCCCCGCATTCCTAATTTCTATCGATTTATAAAAAGTTTCTCTTTAAGTTTGTAAGTTCTAAAAAAATGTATGTTATCTTTGAAGATAATATCTGCACATTTGTTATGACGAAACGTTAATTATATGAAATTCCCTCGATAGAAAAAAATCGAAAAGTAAGCTCCGAAAATTATAAAAACGCGTTTTTTCTGTTATTTATATGTTATAGGCATGAAAAAATTCACAGTTAATTGCAACTAAAGCATTTGTCGAGAGTTTTTTGCTCTATTTCAAACGAGTCTTGTTTTATTAAATGTTTCACAATTTTCGCTTAGTTGTTATTGTTTTTTAATATAAGCGGGCTCCCTCTAACATTCGTATTTACATATCTCCCTTTCAAACCATCTTTGAACGCTTACTACGGGGCCTTAAGACAAGATATCGTTTTATAAAAATAAGACAGAATATAACATTAATTAAGTTCAATACAAAATAATAAAAAAAAAAACAAAAAAATTACTCAAGACTAAAGTTTACGAAAGTTTTTTTTTCACAGATTTTTCTATTTTAAAATTCTAAGGCAATATCCATAAATTCCATCCATTATAAGCTATCAATGAAATTAACAGCATGAGCTATGCAGCTGTGAAATTCAGATATGACAAATCGCCAAAATTATATACGTTGTTAATTAAGAGGGCAGCAATTTTAATAATGCATTACAAAGGTGCGATATCAATAAATTAGTATTAATGAGGTACGAATTTAATGCTGCATAATATGCAACTAATCAATCCGTTATAATGATTGTGTTATGATAGCATGGTGTGATCATATCATTTTTAATTATAATATATTAGTCAGCCCAGGGGGGTAGAGGCGAAACGTTATAATTAAGGGATGACTAGAGGTACTCCCTTTTAGTCTGTCTGACCCCTCGTGTAATAGAGTTTTTATTGAGTTGGCCTAGATTATTACGATAACAATACAGAAATATTAGGATTCTACTTTGGACACATTCATCTTTGGTAATACCGAATTTTATTTATTAAATAAGTTTTTATAAGTAGCTAAGAAGTCTTTTTTATGTGAAACCGCACAAGACTCCCAACCGTCATGAGCCAGTGAGACTATGGCATCCCAATTGGGATGATGGGTGTTGTGAGGCTCAAGGTAGATGGGAGGGGAAGGAGATGGAGAAGAGGAAAGTGGGAAGTACCAGGCTGGCTATTCAGATCTGGTCACCAAACACGGCCAAAGCCATTTCAAGCAACGTTTCAATTCTGAATGATGGTCTTAGGAAGACTTACATATACGTACATTTACAGGCTCTTAGACAACAAAATACCTAGTAGGTTGTACCTAGATATATACAAAAAAAATTGAACGCAGTTAACCGGGTGTCAAAAATGTATCCGAGTCTTTTTTCAGACAGTCATTGGCTTAAAAAAGTGTCACTATTAGTCGCCACGACAGTTACAAAACATCTAACTGGAGTCGGTGGCGTTGATAGTGTAGATTCTGTTGAAACTAAATAATCTTCGGATTTAAAAAAAGTTCGATAGTTCTTTAGTTCCTACTTTGGCCGCGTGCTTCTTTATATCGGTTTTCATAAATCCAATAATTTATTCAATCCAATATTGTATTTGTATGCCTTTCTTGAAAGAATTGTGTTTTTACATGGAAAAAACTAATTATTCATATTCATATTGCGTATGTACGGGCGCAAACAAATAATCCGTACTAAAATTTTACAGCACAGCTTGCAAAAAATATATTTTAATAAAATAATTAAACTAAAACCATAAACGCTTAGATAATAACGTACGTTACATTTACCCTTGAACGCCGATTCTTGCGTATAAATTTCAAAATTAGTTGAAGATAATATCGTTAATTCTGAATTTGAAGATCGAGAAAAATGACCTAAAATAATTAGATCCCATTTGCCGAGTTGGTTGAGGCGTTGTCCCGGACAGAGATCCTGGGTTCGATTCTCAGTTGATTCTGTTTTAGGTTTTGTTTAGAATTATTAGTATTATCTTTTTCAATGATAAGTTAAATCTGTTTGTAAAACTTAGCCCTGCATTGAGGGAACTAGCTGGTAAAGGATTAACGAGAATTCAAAGCTTCTGCAGCGAGAAGAGGAACAAGAGAAATAATTGAATTATAAATGCGATAATAATGGGGGAACAAATAACAGAGTGAAATGTTTCAGAGATGAGAAAAAGTTAAATCGAATTGGAAATGTATTTTTAAATCCATAAACAAACGCCAGAGAGAATTTGTGACGTCAAAAGGCTACAAAAGACGATGGAATACTATTTTAATTTTAATGTGGGAAGAAAGATAAGTAACTGATTTGTTTGATGAGGGAGAAATGATAAAGATAAGATGAAAGTTGAAAGATGAAAAGATGATATTATGAAGAAAGGGAACAAAATTCGTAAGACAACAATAGAACAAACATACGAAGATAGTGATGATAATGAGGGATTAGTGAGTGTGAAGAATAAATAAATATATATGGGATGAAAGAATTTCTTTTATTTAATTAATAACGCCATTTTTAGTGGTATTTAAATAGGAATAGTATAAGTATGAAGGTTTTTCTTTCATTTATACATAACTGGATTACCCCAGCAAAAATCTTTTTAAAAATTTTAATGCTAAATTGACGATGTCCAGTGAACTGGTGTAGTTTTATTATTTTCCTCCATTAGTATCGTGTGCAATGATGAGTACATATTATTACGGTAGTTAGTAACTGCCAAGTATAAATCAAATCAGACAAGTCATAAAGTAAGTACCAAAATCATTTTATTAATTAATAATTATTTATTTAAAATCATTATTACTATTGTTGAAATGTTTGAAAGATATCGCAAATTTTCTAACTTTCGAAAGGTAAATGTATAGCTTAAGTCATTAACCCCAAGGCAAATGTTATTTAAATAAAAATTTAAATGTTCGTTTGTTCAAAATCTTAAGTCTCCGAAATTTCTTCACCGATTGCTTTGAAATTTTGACACACGTTGCATTCGAATACGCACGTGTTTATTAATATGTTAATATAGATTTCACCTGTGACAGATTTTTTTAAAATTATTTTTTTCAAACAGCGCCATCTGTTGGACGTAAAAGCAACACACGATATTTTTCCCTATCTGCACAGACAGATTAAGCCACAACATGTGGCGGTGTACAGCTAGTAACAAATATAATACAATGACAAACATAAAAAACTCTAATTATGAAACAGGAAAGAAAACTTATTCCAATATTATGTAAAATTTTACTTATAACGGAGGCGTTTGTTTTGATTTTAACTGGAACTCATGCAATGGAATGAAAGCATTTAAATGTGTTTTCTCGTTCATGTCGTCAGTGATTATTCTGCAACATTAACCGTGGGTAGAAAGTACCAGTATCTTCCTGACCTGTTGACAATGGACATGGACAGACGATGACCCCTTGTCACGAACATGACAATAATGATTTATAATATATTTATTGTTAATGGCTTTGAAGGAAGTTTACATCTCACTAGTCGTTGTGTCTAGCACGCAAATTATTAGAAAATACAACACTACACGGAGAAAACTTACCGATTTAAAAATAAACTTTTTTTTAAAAATCTGGAAAAAATATTCGTATTTAAAAACGGGACTGCAGGCCTTTAACGAATAAATTGACATATTTTTTAACAAACCATTAGTAAACACGAATGTGTTATGACGAGACCGGTGTTCATAAAAAATATAATATTTTCACATTTCGTCATTATATTTAACAGGAAAAGCGCTGCTGCATGAACACGTGTTCCGTTATATATTGAATGCACTAATATTGTATTAGGAATTGGATTGCAATCACGTTTTTAACAGGATACTCATTTTCTCCGAATATATTTCTCTGGATATGTAATATTCAATGAAATAGATTGTCTTATATTTAATATATACATTTTATTATTTTTTTAGCATTTTCTCCGAATATATTTCTCTGGATATGTAATAATCAAAGAAATAGATTTTCTTATATTTAATATACAGGGTGTATCGGCAAGTACCCGACAAATTTTAACCAGCTATTCCTCAGCACATTTGGAGTAAAAAATGTTATGGGCGCTTTGCTGTCCGGTAACATTTTTTTTCCATTAAAAACAAAAAATAAATAAAAAAAACCCACACTCCGTCACTGTCATTTGCATTGTTTCTCGTGTTCAACGGCTGTTATTAGCAAGTGTGTCAAAAAGTGTCCTCGCTCTTTCGTACACACTAAATAATAATAGTTAAAAATGAGACGAATGGTGCCGTGCCATTTCGTTGTGATTGTAAAAGCGCGCCAACGTAGGTACGTACGTACATTATTCAACGAAACTCAAACAAAAAATTGCCAGACGGGTTTTCAAACTTTGACAAAGGATAAAACATTGGTGACATGTGGTGAAAATATGAATAATAATTTTTTTATTGAAAAAAAATGTTACCGGACAGCAAAGTGCCCATAACATTTTTTACTCCAAATGTGCTAAGGAATAGCTGGTTAAAGTTTGTCGGGTACGTGCCGATACACCCTGTATACATTTTATTATTTTTTTACATGGCATAATTTTTGGGCTTTTCCATGGATTATTATTTTTTTTTTAGGTTTGTCAACGGTGATTTATATCAAAGCTTTCGCATTATGAAGGCATGTACATGTACAATTCTGTATGGTAATCATTGATTTTTAATGGATTTATCAAGAACAATACTAAAATTTCTTGCGCTATACGTGGACTATCACCAAGAAAGGTTAACACGTAAAAAGTAATTTCTGAAGGAACAGTTTTATATTAATGGATTAGCGCCAGTAAAAGGGTAGCAGATATTACTGTCACAATCTCTTTACTCAAGTGGGACTATGAGGAGCACGAAGCACGAATTTCAGATGACCATTGGAATTTCAATATCATCGGTTGGGAAAATGAAACCAGCTGGTTTTGAATGGGTAATGAAGAATTAAGGTAAGGGTCTGTCTAGAGTCGGCAAAACTGAAGATATTTGATGCCCAAAGGTGAAAACCAGTAAAGAAAAGAAAACTTAAGAAAAAAAAAAACAATTTTAATTTCAATCTTCTATTTCATATAAAGAAGAGTGTCAATTTTTATTTTTTTATTTATTTATTGGTTTAAAGATTTTATACATATTAAAAGTTTTTTTTTAAATATCGATAACAGTATCGTAACACACCTTTTTTATTAGCAAACGCTCGTGTTGAAAAGGTGGAGAAACGTAATTAATTACTAGTTTAACAATATTATTATATTAAACAAAGAAAAATTAAATTAAATTTACAAACAATTGTTGTGAAAAATTAATAGAAAAGAAGAAAGCAGAAAAAAAGGATATCTAATATTGTTTTAGAGAATTGTGATATTATTTTAAAAGTGTAATTAATTAAAGAAATTCTACTGAATTATATATTTAACGGTGTTTTTGAATTTAACGTTTTTTTTGTAATCTTACATCTGTAATCACTATATTTATAAAATTGTTGGGCTGTGGTGGTGTTGCAGCACGGGGTGGTTATAGAACCATGCATATTTGGTAGGTTGCTGTTCGAAAAAAGTGTTTGGTTTTCGTTTTATTGCAAGATTGATGAAAATCACCCCTAACCCCTTTTCCCACCATTTAAAAACGAATTTTGATACTTGTTGATGAAATTTTGCACACTTGACGTTCAATTTAAGAAGAAAATTACCGAATACATCTGATATCAGGAAAACTTTTAAAGCCCGAGCAAAGCCGGGGACTTCAGCTAGTCTATGCTAAAGAAGAGTGTCTGTGACTGCATTTTATTCTGAGACAGATTAAATTTGGCACACATAACCTTCAAAACAAGATGAAGGTAACAGTCTACATTAATATCTCTAAAAACATTGTGTAAAGCCGGGGTAACACCGGGGACTTCAGCTAGTATAATCTATAATCGTTCGAAAAGATAATATACATAATACGTACCTAATCGGAAATTAAGATTATCAAGAGCCGCCTGTGGTTACGTTGCATGGTAAAATTTGTTGCATCACAAGTATTCTACGTCATAATCTCCATAATACACATTCATAAATTGATCTCACTGCAAAAAGTGAAATGGTGTGAGAAAAATAATACCATAACAATGGGAAACCTTTTGATTCCGGAATGGGAGCCATTTCGCGATAACAAGCTGGAGATAGCACTGTGAATTAATTCCATAAAATAACGCTGAATAAATTGCTTTCATTAAGCTATCATTTGTAACTTATCACTTTCATCTTAATGCTGATCCCATTTACGTAACAATGGAGACATCTACAATAATTATTATAACATTACTATTGTGAGTTTCATCTTAACAAAGCAATGAGAATCTCAATGAACCAGTATGAAATTCAACAATTTTTAGAATGATCGTTGTTTGTTTGACGGCCTTCGTAGAGTAATGGTAATGGTGTAATATCACTTACAGACCAGTTAGACAAGCGTGAAAAGAAAACACAAAAACTCCGACGGTAAATACAAGCTTTGGACAAAAACACTATCAATACCACTTGAAAATAAAATTGAGGAAAACAAACATAAATTCAGACACAAAAATACAAAATGGATTAAAGAACAAAAAAGACAATATTACCAAAATTTCATAACATAAAATAATAAAACTTACACGTAACACAAAAAACCAATATAAAACACACATCACTCACAAACACAACATATATTATAAATATACCGATTTTTTACTTTATTTAATTTTACTTTAATTTTAATCTACATTTTTAGTTAAAATTTATGTTTTTTTTTCATCATCAACGTATATATATTATTTTTCTATAAATGTATTATGAATATTTTTGTGCTATAAAATGCAGGCCTCAGCACGGGTAAGCCACCCAGTGATCAACATTACTAAATTGTAATCAGAAATGTAAAATATTGTACCAAAAAAAACACTTTAATTTGAGTCAGAGGTTACGGGTTTAACAATTCCTGCTGCAGAGCATACTAATGGATTGATTGATTCGAAACGTTTTGTTATTTTTAAGGTAAGTGCTTCCAAATTCTATGATTTGAATTTAAAATTTGATAATAATAATAATAATAATAATTGGATAATTTGTAGAGCGCCGTTTTTGTGAAAAATCACCTCTTGTGGCATCAAAAGGTCGCCAAAACAATTATAATTTGTGTTGTTTACAGGGAGGGCATTACCGGACTGCTAACATTACAAAACGGCACCATAGTAAGCGTTAAAAAATAAGAATATGGTTTGAATGTGTTGATGGTCTGATATGTTAATACGAATGCTAGAGGGAGCAAGCTAATATAAAAAAAGATTATGATTAATAGGTGTAAGTTAAAAAATGTAATAAGCACGACTTATTTAAAATAGAGCAAAATTCTCGCGACAAATGACTTTTCATTTAAAGAAACACTGATATTTTTTTCATGCCTGTAACATGTTAAATATCAGGTGTTTATAATGATGTTCGTAGCATACTTTACTTTTTTTCTATCGAGGGATTTTCATATGATTACTTTTCAATTCGGCTAATGAACTATTCATGAGATATAACATATATTTTTTAGAGACTAAAAGAAAGTTTTTTAAGGGAAGTATGTTATATTTCGGTAGAAATTAGGAAGGCGGGGTCTCAAAGCGTAGGGTTTTGAGGTTATTTTCTACTGATCCTGCTCCATCAAATCTTCAAATGTGGTTTAATAATTTCTTCACCTTCAATTTACGGTAGGTATATATTTCTTCAAGTGTAGATACTAAAAACATGTGTAAGAAAATAATATTATTGATTACTTTGTGTATTTTGTTGATTCACACAATCACACTGTTTAATTTTCGAATTGGCCATTCGATTTAATTAATAAACATTCTTCAAAATATTAATATGGAAACATATATGAACTGCTAACTGGTTTAAAGCCAAATAATCCACATAGATTTCACCGTATATCCCATATTTTTAGGTTTAATCACACTATGGCAAGGGATCGCTCAAGGCGTTTTGAAAAAATTGCCATAATATACAAAATATCATTCAGTGGATAACTTCATCATCATCCTGATAAAACATAACAATTGTCATGGGAAATATTGCACAGAAAGAGTGCCTTGATTTTAACCATTTCATCGTTATTGCAGAGGTAATTCATCGTTAAGTACTGTTACAGGAGACTGAATACAGTGAGAACGCATCGACTGGAATCATATTGTGTGGAATCTTGTGGAAGGATAAATTTAGATACTGGAGTCTGGCTATAAATAACACAATGAAAGATGAGGCAGGGAAACCCGATAAAAACATAATGCAATGCCGACACTACAATAAATAAGTTATTATTTTTATGCAGACATGGATATGGATTCTATCATTTCATATTTTATGGGCACTGCCAGTCTGGGTGATTTTTACTGTGAAGTTTGGTCGACTTATTAAAATATCTCAAAATGGCTGTATGTTTTTATTATTTTTAAGATATGCTATAATATTCAGTATAATGAGGGTCGCACATACATAATTAAGGATTTGTAAAAAAATTAAAAACGGATTAAAGCGAATGTATATTTTAGTCGATCTCTCTAGTAATTAGCTTTACAGCAGCAATAGCAACAAAATAAGACAGCATGATCAAGTAAATCGAATACTTACTACTAATACTATTCACGCCATTAAGGCTTTTACATGTATACAATGTTTAAGGTTAGCTGATCAGGAGTACAATAATGTGTGAATATTACAAAACATAATAGGCCGAGTGCGGACAATAAGAGGAAGGTAAAATACTAATTCTGTATTTAGTAATAAAATAATTATCTGGAGTCGGTGAATTATTTTCCCATTGATCTCTGGTGAGTTGACGTGTTGTTCTTGTATTGTGTTGTATTTATTATGCTTATATAATGCAATTGCATAATGTGGATTGACTAGATGATCATTTGTGGAAAAGTGTGTTGAAGGGTTTAGTTTTTCCTGTGGGAAGATTTAACCCGGACATAAAGTCGGAAAAAAGAAAATAAATAAATATAATAATAAAGAGTACAATAAAGGTACTTTAGGTAATATGAAAGTATTATTTATTAATTTTTTTTTCGGAGAAAATTTCTGAAAGCTTATCACTTTGTGATGTCATTATTTATTATATTAAAACACAAATAACTTTGTTTACATCACTTTAATATATATAACCTCTACATGTTTCATGGACAAAGTTCACCTCATCCTTGCTCATACTTGCTCCTGATGAGTATTCAAGTGATTTAAACAAAGTTGTTTGTGTTTTAATATAATGAAATGTTTCTTGTTAAGCATGTTAGAATTTAGCAAACCTTTATAATGAAAGATTGAGTATTATACAGAACATAACTTAACATTAGTACAGCACTAATAACTTCAGCCGAATCATGACAAAAGTCGAAAAACTAGAAAACTATTGTATATGTATACAAATAGATGAAGCAATGAGCTTGATCCAGGATCGAGGCTTGTGGCTCCCATCCTCTCTGCAAACCAATTTACCAGTGATATTAGGTTTTTTCAACAAAACAAAATACATACCTTTGGTATTTCTGGAAAGCATTTTTGCATTCTTAAAATTGAAAGATCTACTCTTGAGAAAAACTTCATATATCAATTACTATGTACTGTCTCATCTGCTCACGATATTCATAAAATCAAAATGTAAATAATTACAGTAAATTGACAGCGCACTTAAGTAAGCCGATAAATCAATTCGAACAACTGGATACGTGAGTTAAGGTCGAAACAAAAACAGCAAAAAATCCAATTAAATCTTAAATCGTTTCAATTCGTGATTTGTAAATAAATACTTCATCCAGACGAGAAACGAACAGTAGCACAAAACTAACAACAACAAAAAATCATTTTTTATAACGGTCGTCAGTAGACTAGGTACTATAATTTTTAACTGCCTTGCTAAGCACAGATGGGGTATGTACCTCGGAAGGAATTTTTGAGAAATATGTAGATGTGTAGATGCTATTTTTATGAATGCAGTCACATAATAAATAAGTACTCTAGAAGCGCCTTCCATACAAATTTATTTTTTTACATCCAACTCCACACAGTGGGTCTCGAGGAAAATACTTTCACACAGGGCCTTTGTCATCTATGGGGACGTTGAGTGGATGGTCTTTTTTAAGAGAGGAAGGAGTGAACATGGACCTTGAAGAGGCCCGTCTTGTAGGAGAGAGAAAACCCTGAGGCCGGCAAATCGTTCCACGGTCGAACTGTAGAACTCAAGAATGAGTCGTAGAAACTTCTAGATCACGAAACACGCCCACAAGGCATTTCTTGTATCCTTCTTCATTCTATGGCTGCATTAATGGTGGTTGTTTCCCAGAATGTTAAAATTTCTGGAAATCTCAAGACAAAAAATTGAACAAAACCAAATTAATCTAATTATCTAGGGATATAAAATTAGTTTTTCTCATTTTTTTGTATTTCTTCTGCATTAAATATGTAACAATTTCTAGACATTTTTGTTTTATTGAGTTTTATTTTCCAATGACCATTTGTTATCTAAATTTGGTTTAAATGTAAATGTATTGTTGAGATTCTGTTCTTTTAAAAGTCAAGTGCGCAAAATTTCATTTTTGGAATAAAACTTTATATTTGTATAAAAAACAAAGCCTCGCCACAGACACTCTTATTTAGATGATAAAAGATACCATGTAGACAGATACCTCATTTGCGTTTATAACGACAGTACCGACAGCCATAAGCGCAACGTGCTATAACCTTAGAGTACTCTAAGGCTATAACCATCGAATAAAGAGGACAGTCCGCTCAGTGGTTACATAAAACGTATAAAAACAACACGAATCCACTCCTCTGGACTGAGCGATGGGCCACATGGCGCCCCTTCTCCCCTCTCCTCCCCGGAGCTTTTGGCCTTTTATTGCCCGGGGTTTATTCACCACCATTCATCAATGTTATTGTTTCGTTTCCGACCTTATCTATCTACTCGTACTTTGAGTTTCTTTCTACTTTCAGCTCATCAAAATGCCGATTTTTTGTCTAGATTATAGATAGACCGATCAGTCTAGGGTCTAGGGAATATTAATCACATAAAAGCAAGAGGTCTGCCTGACCTATAAATATAAATATATTTAATAATAACTTTACATATTTGATAATGTGGGCCTCGCTGGGTGAGGCCCCCATTTTAAAATTAACAATTTAATATGTATAAATGTTTTATTATTCTACGATGCAAAATTTTTTGTTATGCTGCCTTTTTTGTTTTTTAATTCATCTTTCAAAATTGTATCTGAAATGTTTATTTATTTATTTACTAACGGACCTTGAGTCGAATTAACACATTATATATTACATTAAATTAATACTAGGAGAAATGTTACAATAAAAGATGCTATGACAAAAAATAGCAAGACATGTTTTTTGTTTCCCTCATTTTTTGAGTTAAAGATTGAATGCTTTTATTGCGTTGTATTTGTCCAAAGCTTGTGTTTACCATCGGAGTTACCTTTTATAAATAAATACGTAAAAAAACTATGGTAATCCATTGCGTAGCAGGTGTGAAGTCATCCATGGCGTAGTGGTGTACGCATTTTACTTACTGAGGTTGGGGAGTTTGATTCCCACGGCAAACCAGAAATATTAGATTGATATGGATTTTTAAATGGGTGTGTAGCTGGGGTTCGAGATTTAATTGCCTACAAACATAAATTGCGAACGTATACAAAATTACTAAGATAAAGCTAAAGAAACTAGCAGTCCACAATGGAGTGCTGGTGCCTACCCTGATGTATGGCAGTAAAGTATGGAACTAGCAGAGGAACGATGAAAGTAGACTGCTGTAGAAATGAGATTCCTGAGGCGTATTGTGCATGGTAAAACTATATATGATCGTATGAGAAATATGGAGCTTCGCAAAGAACGCAAGGCTTATGTAAGCGTAATGAGAATGTTAAGAGAGGGAAGTTTAGGTTTGGGCATGTAGAACTAATGAACGAAGAAAGGAGAATGTATGACGTGAATGTGAATGGTAAATAGAAGATGAAAGTTGAAAAAGTTCATAAGGCTAGGTCATGTGGAGAGAATGACCGAGCATCAAAAACCAAAGTCCCTGCTGAGCTCAAGACCGATAGGGAGAAGGAGCCTGGGAAGGCCAAGGTTAAGATGGAGCGACAACGTCCTCAAAGATTTGTCTGCCTTGGAGTTTCGAAACTGGAGAGATCTGGCGCGGGACCGAGATGAGTGGAGGAAGACTCTTGAGGAGGCCAAGACCCACCAGGGGTTGTAGAGCCAAAAGTGATGATGATGATGATATAGAAGATGAAGGAACGCCCGAGGAAGACATGGGACGGTGAAGTGGACCAAATATATTCGGGCTATGTCAAGAGTCAAATTAACAGAAGGGTATATGTGAGAAGTTGTATGAATGTGAATAAAGCAATGAGTGTGCGTCAAAACAGAGTTGTTTGGCGGTCCATCCTCTTTGCCTGCCCCTGCGAAGAATCGGCAAGATGTTTAGTTAGTTGTTAATTTTGTACATTTGAACAGTGCAGGGATGTATAAAAATGTCAATTTTTAACCAGTTAAAATAAGTTAATTAATTAATTTACTGGACATTTGTATAGCGCCGCTTTTGTGAGATATCACCTCAGGGGCGCTTTACAGTTGATGCAGGTATTACAAAAAATATAAATATTACAAAAATAAAGTGAAGTTAAGTTAAGTAAAATGAAGAACAGGAACAGGTGACATGAAGATAGAAGATGGAGACTTTGCAGGAAGAATCCTAGGTGGTGAAGAAACTGGACTAGCTGCTGCAGCGAGAGAGTCCACCGCTTCCACCAACATGCCAGCACGAGGTTCGTCATCCGTTCAGGTATGTGTCTGCTGCTAATAAAGCGCTGACACAATATATTCAGATACCAGACCTTGGCAGCACCGCTGTGACGTTTGATGATACAGGAGAGAGTGGGGTAATGATTTTGAGATCTTAACACACATTAGTATGTGCAGGAGGAATAAAAGTCGGACGGTGAACTCTGGCGTCATGAAAATTGTACATACTTTTTTGTTTGGTATTTACAAATCAAAACTACTTTCTGCTTGTGTTGACGTACTTTTACATCATGAACTATAAAGTTTACTATTTTTAATGATAAACTAATGTTTATAAGAGAAGGCATAGCATAAAGGATAATAAATAATTATAAATTTTTCGAAGAAAACTTCTTCTGAAAGCTTATCAGTTATCACTTTGTGATGTCATTATTTATTAGACTAATACACAAATAACTTTGTTTACATCACTTTAATATATATAACCTCTACATGTTTCTACTTGCTCAGTACATACTTGCTCCTGATGAGGTGAAAATTGATCATGAAACATGTAGAGGTTATATATATTAAAGTGATGTAAACAAATTTATGTGTGTAATATTCTAATAAATAATTAGTCGCCTGAAATATCAATACAAATTGAAAATATCTCCCGAGTAAAAATAAATGCCGCCAACAGGTGCTCTGAAACCGGACATCCGGACGGTTCAATTCCCGTTGGCGGCATTTATTTTTACTCGGGAGATATTTTCAATTTGTATTTATATTTCAGGCGACTAATTATTGCTTATAATTATTTGTTATAAAGTTTACAACTATCCGTTAAATAGTCAACAAAATAAGACAAGGCATATTTTAGTTTAGTACGAAAAAAAGTATATTGAAACTTGGACCAAGCCGGGGATAACTACCAAAAACAAATAAAGCTCATAGAAAACCAATAAGACCTCACTAAAACAATAAAGTGAGTTACGATTTACGACCCAGAACTAATTAATTTTACTTGGTTCGGTTTTAGATGCCTTGGACTAACTCCAATACGGTCCTACCACTGAAAACTCTGTGGTAACCTCTCCATCTGTTACACGAGTCGTTTATGAGAAAGAGGGAGAGATTACAAAGAAGCTATCCGCGGTATGCTTTTATCCATATAGTCCAGTCTACTGGCTATTGGCTACTGTTCCGCACTCCCGCGCAGCTGCTATGTGGCTATGGTATGTCCTCACCATAACATGCCCCACACCATCGTGCCACGTGCCATGCCGTCATGTCTGTAATTTGTTGCAATCTGCTTATATGCCCCACTGGGCGGCATGACATGTGTCGAATTGTTCTGTTTGCGAATCTTATTACGTTCAGTCTTGGACGGTAAAAATAATAATTAGCGAGAATCCTGGTGAAGACCACCATTCAGAATCGAAGAGTTGCTTAACATGGCTTCACCAGGTTTGAATAGCCGGGTCTTCCTATTGCCTGTCACCTTACACTCCTCACTCCCTGTAGCATTACAACCTGTTCCATTAATATAATTGATGTCTTAGTCCCACAGCCTGCGGAGAGTTGAGGGCAGTTCAGGACTTTTTAAATGCCAAATAGAAATTTAGCGCTCTAAATTAATATTTTTAATGTTTTTTAGAACCCAAGGGTCCGTATCCATTGGACAAAATTTCCGCGAGCCGAGCCGCGAATTATGGAAAGGAACAAAGCAACCGCAAACGCCGTTTTCGGAATTGAATTAAACCGGATTACCAATAATTTTGAGAGATTTTTAATAAATCAGCAAATACTCATTTTTCTCCTTGAGAGTCGGGTATGGGTACCGCCACCACGGGAACCATTTATTGGTCTCTTGGCATTTTCAACATTGGGCTTCAAGGTTTCAAGAGTCACATTAGGCACTGTAAAATATATTGTTTTTTCATATTTTGATTTATGTTTAAGTTATGTAAATTGTTACATATTATTTTATTGTTTATCGTAATAAGGTATGAATAAAACTGTAACAGGTACATAAAGAAGGAAAATAGATGGTACAAAATCAAAATTATAACCTACTCCAACGGAGATAACATTTTGTGGTACTCAATAATTCAATATATAATAACCTGTTGAAAACCATGCTAATTACAAAGTTCACAACGACGCAGGTTGAACGGGCGCGAGTTAAAGCAATCATACTCGTAATTGTGAAGTTGAACCAGCTATAAAGATTGTAGAACCCACAAAGGTTGTATGCGCAGTTAGGTGATGCGACCAACCTTGACCGAAGTGCGCCGGGCAAACATCAGACCAAAGCTTTGTTCTCATTGGGGGTCAAAAGAGTGCCAGCTTCAGCAAACGGAGTTAACGCTCGACTGGGAGCTTCTTTGCTACTGGACAAGTAGGTATATACATGCGAGCAACTGCCATTTATCGGATTAACATTTGCAGTTGGTAAACTTGACACGCGAGTCATGAATTTATTGATTTTTTTTTGTGAAAACACAATTTAAGAATCAATATTTGAAAGTTTGTTGTATCATAATATTTAAGGAGTCTGCCAATATAAGCGGAGCATACCATGACCGTGCCCCAGTCAACAGTCAAATCGGTCATAACCGAGTCGCGAATTATGATAGAGTTTGTGAATATAATGCATATATTACACTATGTTCACGCTACCCACGGAAGCTTTACGGTTTAACGTGCGAGGCGGTGAGAAATCACAACATTGCTCGGCTAGCAGACCAAGGAATATAATCTAGGCCATATGTTATATTACTCTCTGTGACGACTGTATAGCGAGAGATATCGTGAGATAGGCTACGCCCAAATATATTTTTATATTATATACCTCGTCTATAACCGCTTTAAAACATTAACCGTTGAGTATATGGGGAAGATTGAAGGAAGACGTAGTAATGAAATACGTCAGGCTTCGAAATCTTTGTGACTGATAAGAGTGCAGTTGTCCCGGGCTGCAACATGCAGAGATACGATTTCCCTGCTGAGACAACCTGCAAATAAGAAGTTCAGAATATATAAAGTCTGAACAATGACAGTAGTTGACCTTAAAGTTAGCAGCGTACTCGGCCTGCACCTAACATCAGCAACGACTGCTTTTATTCAACGGTTGCTAAGCAGATTCGCGGGTCGGCAGCTTCCACTGTGAATCATCATAGAAAGACAAATTTTGCATTGCACTAAAAGAACTCAAATTTGAACGAAGCTTAATTCAGAAGGCAGTTGGCAGTAGGTAGGCGTGTGCAGTACAATGTAGATACGTAAATGTTCGTGGGAGAATATCACGAAGACCGCCAGACCGTGACGGTGAAGGACAGGATGATTTGTTGCCCGCTTTGTGGATGTCCGCAAGATGTCAGGAACAATAAAGGTACCATCACTCTACCTCTAGTTAAAGGGAGGACATAATACGAACGGAAAGGGGGATCCATAGCCATAGTGTTTGAAAGAGAGGATACCAAAACATAAGTGAAGTATAGTTTGACTGGTGAATCTTTGGAGTGATACTTCATAAATGTGTTCATGAAGGCTGATAAGGACATTGGCAGATACTGAACTCAATAGTTGCTAATAAAGGTCGTCAAAAGAACCGAGGCTAGCTGAGCAGACCACAATAGGATTCTTATACTAATACAGATTTAGATGAACAATGATGCATAAAACTCGTGGACAAAACCAAATAAATTACTAATGAGGAGATCCGAAAAGAAAACAAGATTTTTTTTACATTAACTTCACGCAGGAGGCCTTGGGGAAAACACTTTCCCTCAGGGCTTATATAATCTATGGGGTCGCTGTGTGGGTGGCCTTTTTGAGGAGAGGAAGGAGTGAACATGGGTCTTGAAGAGATCTATGTTGTAGAAGGGGGGAAATACAGAGGCCGAAAAATATTTCCAAAGCTGAGCTTTTGAGCTCAAGAACGAGTCGTAGAAATGACCCGTTCTCATTTGACAAACGTCAACCGTATACAAATGTTTAGCGCGCGTTTGGCATGTTTCCCGACCATGCACCGGTATCGAATGGATCAATGACTCTAGTTCCTCGTAGCTTCTTCCATTGTAACGCCGGAAGAATAAGCAACGTACTTAATGAACAACATTATGAAAGTAAGACATGGACAAGTCTCAAAGCTCGAACAGCAACTTATAAACTTAAACATACCCACAAGAACACGACACAATACTCCACCACAGTGTGCAGAAGCGCAACTACATTGCTATTTCCCCGATACAGAGGTTTCACAATATGGGAAAGCAATACTTAGGTGATATTGATATGTTTGATGTTAACTTGGTAAATTTTGTGAATCATATTCAAAACCTATTCCAACCCTATTCTTGAACCTTTGGTTGTCTTTCTATTAGCCTAACTGATAACTGTATCTATTAAAAATTCTGTTTCGTGTATACATGTATTTTTTGTTTATTTAAATCTTATTTTTATTATTTCTTTCTCATGTTCTAAATTATGCGTCATACCAAAATTATACCACATATACTTATGTAAAGGACCCACGGGCGTAAAATGGATAAAATTAAATTAGAATAAAATAAATAAGTACACGGTTACGACCATTACGATCCAGCCCTGACCTGGTGAATATGATTATGTATCGCGTACCCAACAAATACAACACTGGACTACATGATCCATTTAATGTAGTTGCTTCTCGCACTAACCTAACCTCTTCACAGATATTGCATCGTCAGCATATTTAATTTTAATAACAATAATCTGGCTTATTATAACTTTATATTCTTCTTTTTTTACATAAAAGCTTGTTTGTTTATTTAAAGCCCAAAGGGCCAAAGCCCAAAGGGCATTTAAATAAACAAACAAACATATTGAAATGTCAAAATTTTAATAACATTATGAGTGAGTAATATTATGATTATTCAGTGAAAACATTCAGGAATACCCGTCGAATTTTATCATAAAATTAAACATAACCTAAACAAATGTTATTGGGCTAGGATTTCCCGACTAACAAAAACAGGCCATAAACTAACTTCAAACTGTCAAAATCCAGACGCCGGCGAAACAATAACAATGAAAATGCCAAGTAACTTGGCGTCTTGTTGTTTTACATAGCCATGATTGAGAACGTACCTACTTTCAAGGTGTGTTTTACCCATGGATGAAAGAATGGTTTTACCACATTTATTTGAATAATTTGTGGCTTTACCTTCTACGTATATTTTTTACGATGAGTTTATAGGGGTAGTAAAAATATTACGACCTCGGTAGGCGTAACGATTGGCGTAACATTTTAATCACTGATCCGACGTAAATCTGATAATCTAGTCCAGTGATTCCAGAGTTGGTAGAATCTAGGTGATGGAGTGATACAGAGGGCATTAAAGGGCAGTAAGGAGGCGGCGAGGGCAATAAGGTGTTGAAAAAATCTAACAGGCTAGAATATTTGTCTTCTTAGATATATATATGTTACAGTCATAGTGATTAAATAGATACTATACATGATGACTGGTCATTATATATAATAACAATTTTTTTTAGTCAATGTGATAAATTAATCACTTTATCCGGATATTCTACATAATATCGGGTCAAAGTTAGTCAAAGTAATAAATACGGTCCAATTGACTTGTTACCCCCCTATCCTAACCTAACCTATAATAACCCAACCTAACCTAACCTATAATAACCTAATCTAATCTAAAATAACTCAACCCATCCTAACCCAACCCAACCTAACCTATAAAAACCCAAGCCTAACCTATAATAACCCAACCTAAATTAACCTAATCTAAAATAACCCAACCCATCCTAACCTAAACTATAATAACCCAACCTAACCTATAATAACCCAACCCATCCTAACCCAACCCAAACTAACCCAACCTATAATAACCCAACATTATAAATTAAAGGCAAATTGAAATATAATTTTATAATCTTTACCTATACCTACTTGTTTTATTACTTTATCAAGTCTTGAAGATATTATATAAAATGGCTAGTTGATGTGATTAATTCTGTGTCAATTATCACTTTGTCTAAATTGGGTAAACATTATAAATAATGGCTGGATAGTATATATAATATCCGGATTTATTACTTTGGATGTGACACACTCGTATATGCTACTAGATGTGGACAATGCGACAGACAACAGACGACTGGTGACACGACAACGAATGTTGATATTTAATAATATTTTAATAAAGAGCTAGTCCAAGGTGTTTAGCGACAATATCAATATCGTAATAAAACATAGGCCTGGAATTTCAGTTACTATTTGCATGCTATTCAATATTTACGTTCATCAAGTTGCTCTCTGGTAAAAACCCTCACAAGATAAGCCGACTGATACGATTACTAAAAATTACTGAAATACCAGCCCATAATAAATATGGTAGTTGACAATAAAAATATTTAGTACCTACCTAGGACCTAAACAGTCGTGACCGACGTTTTGATTGTAATTAAATGATCGTAAGCAAAAGAACGTGCGTAAAAAGATCGTAATTATCATTTGATCGTAAACTGTACATTATCTCATAAAATAAATGATTACACGTAAATTATATCCAATCTTTTTATTTTGACACGACACACAGACACTATTATTTGCTTACAATCATTTGCTTATTATTTGCCTACGATCATTTCGTATAAGATCATTTTATTTACGACAATTTTATCTATTACCTTAAATAGTCAATATTGTCTGTGTTCCAGCTCTAAAAGCCCATTTTTACGTGTGATTAAAAAATCATTTCGATTCCAACAATACCACATTAGCAAACATCTTAATTAGCATTCACGTGTGAAACAATTGTGTATTTTTTTAAACGTAACCACGCAAAATGATGTTACACCTCCCTCTGCTACATGCATCGTTTATGGAAAAGAGAGAACGGTCACAACTCACAACGGAGCTCTTAACAGCAGGACCACACCTATCTATGTTTGTGTATGTTGGAATGATGATTTCGACCACCATGCGACACGTCGGGCGATTCGTCATTTTAATTTCGCGATGGAGGTGTCCAATTTGAATACGAAGTATGGCCAAGTAGATGGGCGAAGCAGATACATAGTACCTACCCAAAGCAATAATGATTGCTTATGCAAACATCGACACGAATTACAAAACAAAATCATAAATGTGTAATTTTTTCTATTATATATCGCACCTCCGGTGCTAAACTGTCACTTATGCAAGTTTTGTCAAAATTGATCTGAGTATGAGAAAAAATAACTAATGTACCTCTTTACTTGGTGTGTCATCGTCGCTTGTATAGTGCGAATAATTTCCGCGTGAGGGCAGTTATGTCGTTATGGTTTTGGTGCAAATCTAACCTCCACTGGGAGAAACAACGTTTGATTGGTTAGTTGCGCGCGGCACCCCGCACGAGTAGCAGTCTCCTGGAGCTACAACATCACAAAGGTAATTGTGACAATTCATTTTTATGATTTTGGAGCAATAACAACACTAAAGTTTGTTGTGACATTTTTTTCTTGAAATAATAAAGATACTTGTGTACGTAGTGACATTGTTTCCCCAATCCTTATGTTTTATGGTATAAAGTTTTCGTTCGATTAACAATTGTGACAATGTTACATGACAGGTTCAAGTTACATCAGGAAGAAAAAAAAATAAGTAGACTTGAAAAAGACAGGGATATGAAAAAGTGTCATGAACCTGACACCAACACAATTGTTTTCATCTATGACTTACAAGCAGTGTTACCCTGTCCTGTTGGCAAATCAAGCTCTTTTTACTACAAATCGAGACTAAATTGTTATATTTAACAATGTCTAATGCAAAAAAGAAAGAAACAACCTGTTATTTTTGGCACGAAGGCTTGGGCAATAGAGGAGCCATAGAAATAGGATCGTGTGTGTATACCCGGAGCAGATTGCACTTGGAAGTCATGGCTGCGATATAATTATTTACTCGGACAATTGCTGTGGCCAACAAAAGAACAGGGTTGTGTTTGCGATGTACTATTATGCAGTCAGTAAGTTTGACATTAATTCCATACAACATAACTTTTTGATTCGAGGTCATACGCAAAACGAAGGCGACGTAGCGCATTCGGTTATTGAAAAAGCTGTAACAAGAGCAAAAAATGCTGGATCTATTAATGTACCCGACCAATACATGTCACTGATTCGTGGGGCGAAGAAGACTGGTAAACCATTTGTGGTAAAAGAAATGAATTACGATGATTTCTTTGATTTGAAGTCACTTGAGGAAAACATGAAGTTCAATATAGCAAAAAATTTAAACGGAGATGTAATCAAAACTGGTGATATTAAATGCATTAAATTCACAAAGAATTGTGAAAATTACCAATATCGAACAACTTACAAAACTGAAAATTGGGAGGAAGCAAAAGCTATAATTCAACCAAGAGGAAAAAATTTACGCGGAAGTAGAGGCAACGCCCAAAAAATAGATGAAATTCCCTTCAAGCAAGCATATACTTCAAAAATACCAATTAGAGAACGCAAAAAGCGTGATTTATTGCAATTAATGGAGGCAAATATCATACCAAGATACTATGAAAGTTTCTACAATGATCTCATTTCATTTTTTGTACTTCTAACATTCTATAAAGTCACATTTCCACTTGCAAGGAAAACAAGTTTATTGAAACCGCAGTGTTAAAGACTCCCTGATTTTCTTGGGAATGTAACAATAAATTAAAGGTTTTTGATTTTTTAAGAGTACCCAATTAGTACAAAATTAGTGCTAATTAAAATAATAATAATAAGTAAAAGAAATTATTCCATAATTATAGTATTTAAATAGGTACAATACGTGACCAATGACTGATTTAATATGAAACGTCGCTGAAAACCGTTCGTAAAATGGTAAGAAGACTGAGATTAAAAAATCTGATTAATAGTAAAGTTCTATATGTAGAATTAAGAAAGTTTGTTAAACTGCTTTGATTTTTTAATTAATAAAACTTATAAAAGTATGATATCGTGTTTTGATTGTTATGACACAATTGCCTGATAAATTGTTTTCTAGTGCCATAACGTCACTTCTGGGAGGGTTGTAAATTTAAAATGTTTATATTTTTTTATTACAAAGTTGTGAGACGTTTGCTTTTACTTTGATATGAAGTTTAAAGTTGTAGTTTAAATAATTACCAGTTCATTTTTTAGACAAGAAGAACTATACATCATAATAGGATGTCGAATTTTCAAATGCTTCTCCTGAAAAATTACATTATTTGCATAAGTGACAGTTTAGCACCGGAGGTGCGATATATATATTTTTTTTTTACTTAAATACCGTACAAAGGATCCCAACTGCTATCAACAGTCTGGAGCCTGTAAAACTATGGCATCCCCAATTGGGGTATATTGTGAGACTGGAGGTAACGTGGAGAGGAAGGAGATGGAGAGGCGAAGGTGGAGAAGTACCTGACTCTTCAGATTTGGTCACAAAACATGGAAAAAGCCATTTTAAGCAATGTTTCAATTCTGGATGGTGGAGTCAAATTAGTGTACCGCTTAGTGAAAAATCCTCTCAGCCGCCTTGGTGATACCAAAATTGCGTGTGTGAGTGATAGATTTTGTAAAGTATTACTGGTCAAAGAGTCTGCAAGTGAATTCAAACAGCAAACCTCAGATAATGTTTGGAAAGAGTGAAATAATTTTTTTCCTTAAGTTTGTGCCGTCACATTATGTTTTGAGTCTATAATTTTGCATGGCAAAGGATATCGACAACAATCGTGAAGGCACGAGGCAAACAAAGTAGGAAGAGTCCTAAAACACAAGCCTGACTTACAACACACGCTTTTACAACACACATATAAATAAAATTTCCTAAAAAAGCTTACAGAGATTCACGTTCACGGAAAATAACAATAAAAATTGTGATTTGTAGCCTTGGATTACATTTTGGGTTCGAGAACAGAAGACAAACATATTATTTCATTGTTGAACTTGAAGAAAACCCTCTTCACTCAAAAGTATCTATGAAAAGATCAGAAGAGGATGTTCCAAAGGAAATGAACGGATAGGAAAGTAGGTGAAAATTGTGAGTTTTCGAGGAATCTAATTCCCGCAGTCAAACATTTAACATAGTGCCACATATCTATCTTGATAAATCCGAAGTCAGAACTAAAGAGGTGGATAAATGCTGTCAAAAATCATCCCGAACTCTTTTATAAAATAATTTTAAAATGCTATTAAAAATATGTCGGTTGGCTATACAATCCAAAAGGCAGTTGTTTTTGTCTTCATATATATATACAACTTCTAACTGCTCCCAACTGTCTAGAGCCAGTTAGACTATTACATCTCAGTTGGGATATATTGTGAGGCTGAAAGTAGAGGAGAGGTGAAGGAGATGGGAAGAGAAAGGTGGGGAACACCCGTTCACGGTTAACGTTGACTTCATGAGAACGGGTCGTTCTTCGACTCGTTTTTGTATAAGTCGTATGTGGAACGAGCTACCGGCATCCGTTTTTCTTCCTTCATATAATTCGGGCCTCTTCAAGAACAGCATTAATAAATGACATAAATACAGCCCCTGCCTTAAACTGCCTCACATTGCTGCCGAACCTGGTGGCGACATAGTTCTCCTATATTTACACTGTACGGACAGTGGCGCTCTTGTGAGGTGTCACATAAAAAAAAAATAATAAAAAATTGCTGAGCACGACAGCGGTTTCATCAATAATTTTTCATGCAAATATTTTATGTGATTATTCAAGAATGAATAAAGTAAATGTATGCTTTTATTATACAAATTATGACCAACATATACATTACTTAAACGGTTTTGTTTTCCGTATATGAGCGGATAATTTAACATAGATTAGGTTGAGAGAATGTACTAAAGATCACCTTTACATCATATTTAGTACATAGAATGTATTAAAGTGGAAAATCCAACGTAAACTTAATTAATGAGGCCAATAGAACATTTAATGAAAGATTTAACAATGAACATCAAAAGGTGGTTAAATAAATAGAGGTCCTTCCAAATTCGATTCTAGAAAAAGCCTACAAAAATACCAATAAATCTAGAGCTGACCGAAGTCGGCAAAGGGGTGACCCCAAATGATCCTAAGAGTCCTGGAGGTAATAATTATATTTTAAACATGGCTTTAGCAGTGTTTGGTTACCAGATCTGAAAAGTCAGGTTCCTCTTTCCCAACTCCGCCAAGACAGAATTGTACGCGGGCCAACCATCGTCCAGAAGCGAGATGATTAGTAAGTTAGGAATTATTTCATAGACTATAGTAAAAAATCTAAACAAGCCATTGAAGTTTCGCGGTATGAGCGTTAAAGGCGGAGTACAATATTAAATACCAATGATGAGGGTGGTTTTGTAATTGTGGCATTAGCATGCGGATGGAAGTCGCGTGACGCCACCGGAAGCTCCGAAGGAAGACGACCAAACGGTGAACTTTTAATGAGCGACAAAGGATAATAATAATACAATGTAAATGTATATTGGTATGCGGCTACAACTGAACACGGACGCAAGCGGTAGGTACGATAAGTACTTCTGCCAACGAGAGATTTGTTTACAAATAAGATACAAAATAACCGACCCATTGCAACTTAGTTATTTTGTTATGTACATAATACACGTAAATCCTATGTATTTGTATCATTAGTAAGACTAATAAATAGCATTACTAGAAACACCCATTCATAGCTTTAATTTTTAAGAAATATAACGTCAATTATTGAAAAAATAGCTTTTATAGCTTTAATTTTGCGTTTTATAGCTAAATAGGAAAACGTCAATGAATGGGAGTCGGCAAGAGGGAAAAACAATTAAATTAGCAAAATCACTTGAAACATGTTTATTGTATTATTGATTGAAACTCAACATGGCACATGTTTCTACAGTAGAGTGTGTCATGTTCGTTCTACGATCTGTCAATACAAGATTATAGCGACTAAAAAATCTTTTTTATTATCGCTGAAAACACGATTTATCTCTTTAATTCGCGAAAATATCGTTAATGCTATGAATGGGTGTCTCTAATCATTACTATAATAATAAACAGGTTTCCAGAAATCCCTTTTTCAAAAGTAAACATTTCCGGAAACCCGTTTTTAAATGTAATATGGGGTGTCCCGTGGTAAAGCGCACAAAATTTCAACGTTTTAAGATAGTTTTCAGGTACAAAAGTTGAATTGCTTATCTTCTTTGGAAAAATATTTTTGTATGGGAAAAAACAACGCAACTACGAAAAAAGTAATTCTTTTTTACTTCTACCATCTTTTTTACATCCTCCCGAAGTTTGTGCACTTAACCCCGGGACAAAAACCCTGTATATTAAATAAAAATTTTGCTAGCTTATATGTTGCAATTACGTAATTTGAGAGCGGCAAATACTTTGAGTAACGCCCTCGCTAGGAACCACCACTCAGAAAAAATAAAACTAAAAGAAATTTTTTAAAAATAATAAAACAATCCATAGAATTAATGTTTCAAATAAAGTGTTATTGGACTTAATGTGCAACCCGAAAGGGACAAGGGAATGAAGATGATGTGTGAAGAGTTCTTATTGTATTTTATAAATAAAGAGGAGCCATCATCAAGCTACCATTGGCAGAACTTCGTAAAGCAGTAGAAGTGCGTATTATTAATGAATGCATACAAAGAATGCCAACGTAGTACATATTATATTGCAAGGACAGTGAGTAAAATTATTACTAGCATTTGCATTAAATGCACTTTGGAATTCTCCGAAAGAAAGAACTTTCTGTTAACATGTGAACTGCAGTCAAAAAGCTCATAGATATCGAACAGGCCATGCGTTCACTAAAGTTTTATGATATCAGCATGGCGACTGCCTTTGTAATCATATCGTATTTGGATCTGTCCTTTGTGATGCACAAAACGCTAATCTGTTTTAAATGTTACCGCTGAATCAATACAGAGAAGGCAGCAAAACACGACACAATAAACGATACAAGAACATCTTACATCATATATCATACCAGACATATTTTATACCGTTTATTTATTTTGTTTCTTTGCAAGTTTCCTCTCCTATCAGATGTTGGTTATCATTAAAACATTCTTAAGACTGTAACCCGGGATAATCAAGGACAAATGGAATTGCACTCGTAATAGTCACGTGAATTTCAAATGATATCTTCTACCTTTGTAGAAGGTATCATTTGAAATTATATCAATTCTTCCGTGGATCAGTCGGGTAATCTTATATTTGTCGCTGACAAAGTTTTGATAAATATATTGTTTAATCTAATACAAAATCGCACTTTTTGGATATAATCAATGATGAACACCTAATTTAGACACGCTATCTGTAAGGGTTATTTTGAAGATGTGCCTACATATACTAATTTCAAAAACTTCTATCCATCGTGTCAATGTTTGGTTTAAATTTAGTGTCAAGGTTTCCGTGTCAAGTTCCTTAATACATGGTTACATAATGATCACAGAAGTTTTAAAAACATAATAATTTTGTATGCAGGACTCGAAACATTTATGAATCCCTTAAAATTGTCACATGCCATAAGATTAAAATTTAAAAAGACAAATAAACAGATAAAATAATCAATTCAAACTTGTAAAGCAGTCACGAAAAACGGACGAGATTTGACTTCTTAAGTCTACCGCTTTAAGACCCATAAATAAGTTTGCTTTGTAACTAGAAATTTCTGTGGAGTACCGAAAGGCTTAAAACTTAGACCACAATAGTCTTAAGTTCTCGCACCTTACTAACAAAACAATCCCGCACCTGACTGGCATACTAATGAATGCTTGTATGTGGATATTATTTGAAGGAATAAGCGGCAAATGGATACAAAACATCTGCGGACGAAAACTTACCGACATAAATTATATTATATTGAGGCCTATTCAAGGTAAGATGACTTTACTGTGTTTTTATTCTGTTCCTTATCATTTGTACCTTTTAGGGTAAAATCCCAAGAGGATAACAGAATGTTTCGTAAACGTGAATGATGACCAGCAAGGGTAAAGGGTAGGGCCTATAATAATGTATTCATACACATTCGTATATTAATGCAATAATTATAAATGGGGCGGGTAGAAGAATTAACCTTACCCACGTATCGAAAATTCGTTCGTCTGGTGCTCTGAACATTTATCAAATATGAGGGACTTTTAACCCTTCCAGCGTTTGAGGGTCACATATGACCTGGCGCCCATATTTAATAAAAGTATTTTTATCTTTTTTTCTATCAGGCGGAAATAAACAATTTTTCTGACGTTAGAAAGAGAAATAATAATTCTTTCCAGTTGGCCTCAAATATTTTTTACTGAATTCTATGAATAGAATCCTAAAAATATCCAAAATGAATTATTCATATTTCGCTCCGCTATTGCAAAAATCGGTTTAACTTTAAAAATTATTTCTTACTTTTTATTACATGAACGAGATTAAAGTGTAGGGTAAATTACAGGGAGTTTACATCTCCAGAAAATAATAACAACGCTCACTTTTCCCTACATTTATGTCAGACTGGTATCATTGTAAACTCGCGCGCGATACCTCACGCGGCAAATATTTCATTCTCTCTCCAGTGGTCTCAGCCGCCGGTTAAGCCCTAAATCCACTCTAACGTACGCGATCTACTTTTGTTCATAGAATTATTGTAACGTGAGTTTTTTAAAATAAAACTAAATTTACAATATTCGAATTCTGATTTTACACATCGAGAGTAACCACGCAACCTTGGGTTCTGCAGATTGGAGAACCACAGAATCATCCAGCCAACAATCCATTTAAATTAGGGATAATTCACAAGCCTCCGAAAAAGTGATGGTACAGTTTTCCTACGAATTACCAAAAAAACGAAATATCGAGTTCTCTCAATTTTTCTATGATTGGAGTAAAAAAATAAAATAAAATGTGATTAGCGTTTTTGACAACATTTTTCACTTTGATATTAAAATTTTATTATTAAGAAATAGTAAATGTTAATTTTAAATGCACACACCGGAAAGATAATTTTATCTAGTTTCTAAAGCCGTATTTGTTTTTACGGAAAATTAAAAAATAAGATGTACATAGCGCATTTGAATTACACAGTACTGAAGGGTTAAAGAGAGGAAAACAACGACGAAAGATAAAATGGGTCGAAGGCTTGTCGGGAATGAAACAGAACATTCTGGAATTTATCGATCATCCTAAGAATAGCCAGACAAGAGAGCTTCAAAGTACTTGTTGTAGTTTGTAGAGGCAGTGAGACTATAATAACCAGGGGAAAGGAAATGTGGGAAGATAAAAAAGGAAGACTTAGTATGGTTACTAAGCAATACGCTGTACTTTGTGTCAGGAACTCTAAATATTCTGGTATGCAACTCACCCTTTGTGCTATTATTGTGTTGATATAAATATTAACACAATTATCTAATTTTCCCCCTTAGCTCCGAACAAAGGTAACGAGGCCAGATTTGGCATATTTCCCCAAGATACCCTTCACAATATTATATAGATATTTCCCTTTATATTATAATGTAATCAATACCTGTAATACTTACATCGGTCATGCCTAAAGGCTTAACCCTTTCATCCCCAGAGTTAATTCAAATTAACACGAACTTTGTGATTTTTTTACCGTTTTGTTTTCTTATAATCTTTTCTGTGGCGTCTATTTTTTCTGCTCGGTTGAAATCCTTATTCCCGCCACAAAAATGATAAATATTTTGACATCTGCTGATTGTGAGTTTCATCGAATTTCTGCCGTCATTGATTACTTCATTTAAGGTGAGATATCAATATTTTCTACTCGAATTACAAATATTTTAACGCATGAAGATGTGTTCTATAATAATAAAATCAGTTCAATTCACTGTTCACAGTCATTTGCCAGAATATCGTAAATGAATTTCAATGTTCATTCAAAGTAACACTGGTGGTGTCAGAGATATTTTCGACTAGAATTTTTAAAGATTATTATCCTAGATTATTTCTGAATGAATTTTAATTTAAATGTTATTTATTTCAAACCTCAGAGATTATCACTACATTGTAAATGTGCATTTTTGACATGAAACAGTTATTTGTATTACTTTTGTGTTATGTTTATTTTACCTTTCTATTTAAAAAAAATACCAACCAATGTTAAGCCAATATAACTTAAAAAATTTATAAAAATAAAAAAAATTATATATAAAAATTTTTCAAATATTTTTCTGAGCAATATAATCAAGCATTACATGCGGGTGTGAAAGTGTTAAAGGAACATAAAAATAAGAATTCAAGAATCTACAATAAATTGAAATATTGTTTTTTACATCTGAAGTAGCCATGGACTTAACATTTTCGATATTTTTTGAAATATTCGATAATTTCGTAAAGACCTCGATTGCGCCGAGAATAATATAGTAGAAATATTGAAAAACTATAATAGTATTACTAATTAACTGAGCAGGGCTGGAAATTTTCATTTATGTAACGGGAATCTTAAAAGGAAGTCATGAATTGATTCATCATGTCTTGATTCATCGTGACAATGTCTTTGTTTACTTAGGCAGAATCAAAAGTGGGCACAGTCAAGTCCGTGACGATATGCGGAACCAACAACGGAGACTGGGAACAGGATGGATAATTAAATATTCTAATTTTACATTATTTAAGGCGAGACAAAGACTAATGCCGCTATTAAATAAACGATTAAATTAATTACAAAGGGGATGAAATCAAAAAACGATTGAACAAACATTGTGGTAGGTACCTACCCATCTACATACCTTCTCACTCGTGTGACATTTGAATTAATGAGGAAACTTTTTAGGGGAGGAAAAGAAAAATAAGAAAAAAGTTGAGTTCTTGTGTTTATTTACTGCTAAGTATTTTCATGCGATTAATCCTAATATCAGACTACTTCGGGAATCATCAACGTTGACATAATCGTAGCGCTATAATTGTGTAGGGTGTGAAAGGGCTTACCAGAGACGCTTTCGGGATTCTATTAGTAGTAAAAAATACTCTACCTTTTAGATGTAAATTTGGGGTACCTTGACATATTTTTAAATGAAAAAAATAGACGAACGTTTTACGTTTCCCACCGTTTGATAGGTAATTTAAAGCAAGTCACTACTGATTAGTAAAGAATCAATTTTCCACAAGGGCTAATTTCCCATGCACAATGGACAGCTTGACTGAATTGCGTGACTGTCACACCATTCCGGAATTATCGAAACGGCTTATCTCCAACTTTCTGTCGGACACAATGAGCCGCCGTACAAACCAGATCCCGATCTCGAATCTGTCCAACTGTGGCTTCAGAGAGATAATGGCTTATTGTGTGCAAGTGTTGACACAAATTTCAATGAAATCACGAAGGCTGTGTAAGAAAAGAAAGACACCAGAACTGTGGCATGCATTTTTCACGCATTCCTAACAGTGAACGTTGGTGGCTTCGATAAATGTCCAACAACGATGTCGTAATGAAATTCTATAAAATATTGTAAGGAAGTGCACCATCAAAATACATATTATTCTGATACCCTCGAATCGTGGGTAGAAGGCGTACAATCAGATGTGTCCAAAACGACGGGAAGTTCATTTTAATCCATCTTTACGAATCGTTTATTTGTAAGACACTTTCGAAATCGTGTCGTGTCATAAAATTTACCGCCACCCACAGGAGACGTTTTATTGACAATTTATAGGTGACAGAAGAGCGAGTTTAAAACCAAATAAACGGGACATGCTCAGACACCGTTACAGGGGACGTTTTATTACCAACTAGATACTGCATTGGATGGCACTATTCGCAAAATTAGGTTTTAGCACGAATCCATTTTTGCTATGCTGTTTATGAATAGAATCTGGTAAGAGCGTTATGTAGTTATGTAGCGATGAGCTCTTTAAACAATTTAATGTACTTGATGTTCGTCAAAACTATATAAAAAAGGTTACTATCCATGTACATAAAAATCTAGACAATATTAATAAAATTGACCATAAACACATCACAAGAAGCCACACCAGAAATGACCTTATGATCCCAACGAGCAATAGGCAAAGTATCAAAAGACACACACATACTTGGGACCTAAACTGTACAACAAAATCCCCCCTGAATTAAACATAAAAACTTGTAATATTTCCTACATAGGCCCAATGATAACTAAATGGTTGTTTGGACTGGGCAGAGGAGAATCTGAAAAAATGTTAAAAAACGTCACATAATAAATAGACATAGACTAATCACACACTATATATATCTTCCATTATTCTAATTATTGCTCATACACAATTGAAACATTCACAACAGCTCAAGTTCGACTCTATCATAATATTGTAACGATTAAACATCACAAATAAAAACATTAATGAGATATATTATAGACATAGACAAATCACACACTTACTTTCACATATTTTTGGTTCCTTGGAACGGGCAATTTGCCTAGTTGGGAACCAATAATTTCGATCTGATAAGGTACAATAATCTACAATCACTAAAAATATTTTAACTATATCTTGAATCATATTGTACTGTGTGTAAATCTAAAGGAATAAATAAATAAATAAAGTTATGAATACACACAGGAGGCTCTGAGGAAAATAATTGCATTCAGGGCCTATGTCATCTTTGAAGAAGCTGTATGGAAGTTTTTTTAAGGAAAGATCTGGGATAGAAAAGGGTACGAGGGGTGAGTAGGAAGGGTGACAGAATTCATTCTCCCACTACGGTGGGAGGCGAGAGTCGTGAGTCCTGCCAGAGAGGTAAAAAGATCTCCCTCAACCAGTCTCTACAAATCCGGCATGCCACACAACAGATGGGCAGATGCACGCAACCCGGGTACCCCTGCTAACTCGCCAAACGTAAATTAACATACTTCATTATTTTATTTTGCCCTGTTTTAAAACAATTAAGTGGAGCAAGTTAAACAAATCAGATTATAATATAACAACGAATTCCGCCACGAATTAAAAGTTTCAAACATAAATATTTTTCTTTACTTTGTAATTACTTTAATTTTAAAAGATGCGTACAATGTAAAAGCCCTGTAGGCATTTAGAACTATCTTTATATACAAAAATTCAGCCTGAGTATGTTTGCGCAAAACATGAAAAGAAGTCTACCGGCATCACTGAAAAAAAAACAGAGAAAAACGATTTTTTTCTATCGAGGTAATTTCATATAATTAAATTTGATTTTCGGCAAAACAAATGTATAGACATTATCTTCAACAATAACATTTTTTTGGAAATTAAAAAATTAAATAGTTAACGAGAAACTTGTTATAAATCGGTAGAAATTGAGAATGCGGGAGCTTAACAGTACCTACGAGTATGTATACTAAACACAATCACCGCCTATCCTCTAATACAAGGCTGCCCAACCTTTTTAACAGTTGGGCCGAATTGACGATTTTGAATTACTGGCGGCGGGCCACTGAATACCTGACGGTTCCTATTTCCATGGGGGGGGGGTTGTTAGAGAATTTCTATAAAACATAATTCCTCACAAAAAAAATCAAAATGAGTGCTCCCCACCAAATATTTGAAATCCATGGGGGGGGGGGGGGGTTGTTACGGAACGCTGAGAAAAAAATTCCGCGCACCCAAAAGCATCATATTATGTGATTCCCCACAACAATTTTTCGAATTCCATGGGGGGGGGGTGGCTACAAGATTTCATTTCGGACGCAAAAGATACTATATCAAAACCGGTTTATTTTTGTTTAAAAAGTAAGTTCAACAGGTTAGATTTTTTCGTAGCTGATTCTCGTTCTGAGTAGCCTAAATAGCGATAAATCGCCTTCGTTGAAAATGGTTTACGCGGGCCACTTATAATTCGTTCGCGGGCCACATTATGGCCCGCGGGCCTGGGTTTGGGCAGCCTTGCTCTAATATGACTAAAAAAATTTCGCGGTTATGTGACAACATTGTAATATTCTCTAAACTATACAGGAACGACTGCGCAGCCTTTTCATACAAAATTTAAATTTAGATTTGTGGCCAAAATAGTCAACCAAAGTGAAAAATGATTTTTTTTTAATCAAAAGGCATAGCAAATAGGTAGCACGAATATGTTTTGAATTTATTTATTTAAGAAACAAACATTAGTATGTTCTAGATCAGTGTTTTTCAATCTGTGGGTCACCGGCAAAAGGAAAAAGGCGAGGTTCTAACCACAATAAAAACACTGTTTCAGTGAGAAGGATGGGCTTGTTTATTTTTCAAAAATAAACGCAGCCTTACCAACTTACCTCGTACTTACTTTCAAAGCTCTCGCGGCTTCCTTGCAGAGTGTAGGCCGTAATAATGAATATAGGCACCAAAATACAGAAAATAACTAACACAATAAAATTTTTAAAAAGAAATACATAATATATGTATGAGACGATGTATGAATGTGAATGAGGCAAGAAGTGTGTGCCAAGACCGAGTTGTTTGGCGGTCCGTCCTCTCTGCCTACCCTTGCGGGGAAATGGCGTGATGGTTAGTTAGTTAGTTGAAAAACACGACCAGACCAATAAAATTCCATTAAGTAAAATTATTGAATTAGTTTTTGTACCTACACAATACAAAATTTAAAAAGAAAACAATGAAAAAATAATAAATGTATTTCTATTTTATAATATGTGCTCTTTTATTTATTTCTATTTTAAACTAGCTGTACCCCGCCACGCGTTGCTGTGATAGAGAAACAATATCAGTTGCCACAGTAAAATAAACAATATCAATATCCTTACTAGATATTTGCTACGTACACCTTTTGATTAAAAAAATATTTTAATATTGGTTGAGTATTTTTTACTCAAATCCAAATTTAAGTTTTGTATGAAAAGGGTCTGAATTATTTCAACCATTGATTCTTATCATTATCTGGAGGCAAAAATGTTATTTTTTTGTCACTGGTAACTCCGACTCTTTTTAGTTGAAAAGTCACTGGATACCACAATACTATCTACACATTTCTCCATATAACCGCAGGAAGCGCTGATTAGTAAGTTAGGTACGTATCTTAACGCCATGTATGCACACACTAGAAACTAACCAAAAGTTTAAAAAAACGAACTTTCCACCAAATAGAGGTGTTGTCATTTTTTTGGGAAGATTGCTGAGGCGACAGCCGGCCAGTTGCCGCTGAATCAGCACATTCCGAACACTAATGATACACATGTATTTCTAAAATGTATTACAATAATTAGAATCTTCATATCACTCATACTAAGGCAATTGAATCCTTACGTGAGAATAGTTATACTAAGGCAATTGAATCCTTACGTGAGAATAGTTCTACCTTCGCGTAGGTAATACCAATATCCGCAATACAAATAAAATCCCCTTTTCTAATGGGTAGATAGATACCTCCCGTGCTTCACTTTTTACGAAGAAAATTACAGGTCGGAACTTACATTTTGAAGAGACTTCGTACGGTGGTTGGTATTGAAAAGGATACGTATATGCGGTCATGATCATATCTTCTGCGCAGGTTGTCATTGATGGAGTGCTCCGTGATGTCCGACATGAGCGTCATGTCCGGGACTCCCGGGGGCTCCGCGCCATCTTTCCCCTGCGAGCCTGAAAGCAAAACAATAGGGTTACTTTTGATGATTATTGTACATGAGTTATTGGATATCAGTCAAACATAGTAATCCCTCCCTTTCAGTGCTAGAAAATGCCTTGATATCCTGTGCTATAGACTCAGTAAACAGACATTAAGAATGATGTCATTTTCAATCTGGATAAAATTAATAGTTCATTTTAATAATAGTACTTATGGACATATGTAAAATATTTTGCTGAAACGAGGAAAACACACCGGCGACGCATAAGACGCATGATTAGGTCCATTCCAGCCGGCAGACCAGTGGGGTATAACTCCGAGAAAAAAGTGGGTCAGAAAAAAAAGACACGGTAATCTCTATGGGTGACTTGTGACGTATATTTTCCACAAACCAATACGAACTTCATGCATGTTTATAGGCCGCTGTTACGAACTTCATGCATGTTTATAGGCCGCTGTCATTGGCCGATTTTAGGCTAGCCAATGGGTTGGCTCCGAATGAGAATTATATTGTCTATGGTTACGCCTTTTTATAGTTTCTATCCTAGTCGATGGTGAGTATGTGTAGTAGTGACGTATATTTTTCAGTTACTGACTTTTATCTATGACAAACATTAGGACCCATGGGCTCAGTACTAAAAACCCGAAGATATTGATCTAGTGAGTGGTTCATTTATGCGGCAGACCACCGGCTACTACTGACAACCGCACACCGTGGCACGGTGAACGAAACCCCGTACCCCTCTGGCTTGTTACCGCACTATTCGGCAAGTTATCAACGCATGTAGACAAACCCAATATTAATGTTTTTTCCTGATTTTTTGTTCGATTTAATTTTCTGTGTTGCGTTTGATAAATACTAAGATATATTTATTTATTCGAAAAACAGTTTTTAACATAAAAAAACATACCCTGCACATCTCACTAGGGCATTCCTGTATCAAGATGTGCAGCTTTACAATTACATCATTTAAAAAAATACATATACGTAAACTTAATACAATAATAACATTCAATTTAAACCCAACAAAGAAAAGTTAATGACACGGTTGTTTCGAGACCGGTATACAAAAATAAACGAAACTTTAGTAACAAAGGTACGAAAAGTAAAACAAAAATGTCAACAAAAGAAATATTTAATTAAATATTTCTCTAGGGTTATCATACACACTTTAACCCTTTCTGATCGCTTCATTATTTGGTATAAAAACTGCCATGGCAACATTTAACATTTTTTTGTTTGGAAATAAACTACAATAGGTAACTATTTATTAAGCGTCATATTTGTCGTTCTCATATTTCAAATTCAGGATCAACTATATCATCTTGCAACTAATTTTTCCTATATTTTTGACATCTACCTATTAAAATAGAAACAAAGTTTCTAATAAAATTTGTTTGTAACCTAAATAGTGTCTCGGATAAACATATCCGATTTTTATTTATAAGAGATACTTTGACTTTTTAAAAGTCTAAATGAATATTCAGGAACAACTTTTGCTTGTTAACTTATTTTGAAGATTATACCCATCAATGTAATATATCATTGAAGAAGAAGATACTACTAATAAATCTAAACAAAACATGAAACAGAACAAGATACTTCATTTTTCTTCCATGACAATGAAACTAATCAAAATGAACAGAGCTCGTTCAGACTTGGCGGCGATGACTTCTCCAAAAAAAGAGAAAATGTCGATGACTAACGTCTTCGAAATGCTCGAGCTATCTGCTCAGGTGTGTAACCGCCTTCATTCACGCTCTATCGAGTTCCAACCTGGATTCAGAGAAATGTTGTTGCTGTCGGAACACGGAATTATTCATGTTTGTTTGGTTTGTTCTCGTAATAATTGACATTTTTTATAAAATCTTTGGTGATGACATTGATGACTGATGACGCGTAAAAAATAACATAAATTACGTTTACAATATACTACAAGTTCTGTGAACAGATAGCAGATCTTGCGTCCACAAAAGAATGTTTCTAATTTTCTCAATTAAGGCACTTAAATTATAATAAACCATATATTTAATGATTTTGTTTAAATAAGTAATTATACGATTTGTCCAAAGCAACGTCACTATCTCAACAATTATTTAAAATTTCTTTAATCAAGTAGGTAATATTGAAAAACGCAAATAAGAAAGTCCAAATAAATACGACGATTTCACATTCTAAAATATAATCTTTACTGAACTATCAAAATGGCTACCATCTTGAAACGGAAACGGCATAAAATACATTTACAGACAGACAAAATGTAAAACGGTCGAGATAAAATAGGACATGGGCTACGATCAGTAAAATATGTTTGTTCCACTCTCGCGAGAAGTGTCTTTTTCACTCTCGTATCGCGCAGTTGTTACTTGGATTATTATTTATTATTACTTTCGCAGTGACTGTGTTTGCTCAGTACGGGACGGTAGGGAGATAATCGGGGGACCGGTACGCTGGAGTATCAAAATTTTCCAACACCTTGCTCCGGCGTTATGAAATATGCACTTTTGTTTCTGACTGAACTACTTTCTACTACTGTGCAAATATTATCAGCTCTTAACTTTATTTTCATCATGAGGTCTGGAGTTATTGAATGACAGTATTGCAAACTATTTTTATTAAATACGCAAAAAAAAATATCTATGTTATGAAATCGAATCAAAATGTAATAATAATAATCTATTACTTGAATCATATAAGTTGTTTGTCTTTATTAATTATGTAAACACGATGAAAAAAAAAATCTTTGTCCCAGCAGCCAATGAAGCCATTGTTGCCCTATGACGTAAGCCACTCGGCACACCCCAGTTCCAGTTTCAGCGGCAGCGAAAATGGAATCACACAACACAACGAGAAAAGCGCAATTCAAATTGTCAAAAGCGCACTTGTTTTTTTGACGACTGGGGAAGGGTTTTTAATTAACATTTTAAAATCAAAATCCTATTAAATTGGTAATAGAGCACTTTCACATTCTTTTTTAAATATCGAACCAATTAACCCGTAAAAAATAAAGTTTATTTTACAATAAATTTTAAAATTAAAAAAAACGTTTGGCTGAGTATTGAACATTCTTTCCCAGAGAAGTGGGAGTCAACCGCGATATCGAACTTGCCAGATGCCGATCGTATAGGACTGACATTGAAATTTCGTATATTAACTACCTACAATCGGTACAAAATTCTATGGTTAAATTACAAGTTTCAAAAAAAATATTTTCACAAAGACTTATATATGTTGCCTGTGCAGGTTTTACTATGGGACAAAATATTGATTCAACATTATATCTAACTCTGAATTTAAAAATAAATTGGAACATGAACACTAGGTTCACAAAGAACGAAAGCATGCTTGTTCCAAAATATAGCAATAAATACGAACAGCAAACCGTAGAATATAATGCTAACTGAACTTCAAAACATATGAAAGGAACAAAGCAAACGCAAAAAAGAGCAAAACGCCGCTTTCAAAAAATTCGTTGCTCGGCTCGCGTTTCGGTTCGCAAATGTATACGTACCATAACGTGCCCAAAATGTTTAACATGTTGCCAAGTAACATCAAAAATTGTTGATTCCCAAATAGATTCAGATATATGCTGAAAACATGGCCCATAAGTAGAAATACTTATGGGCCATGCAATCAATTGTTGTTTTTCATTAGCATGTAGATTTAGTGTTATTTTTAGATTGTGTGTGCCAATAATAGTAATCTGAATATTTTATAAAAAGTAACAATATTATGTATATTTATAATTAGTAATAATATTATGTATACATCATATATTAAAATGGTAATTGAATATGTACATCTTGTTGACAAATTGCTTAACTGTACATAGTTTAACGGGATAATACTAAGATAAAGAACCAAACATTAAATTAAATTTAAAAAAAACTGCTGACATTTCGTCTGGTGTGCACGAATGAGCACGTCATTGACACCTAAATTTGAATGAATCATTGTCATCGACAACGAGTGTCAGCTCGATCGGATTTGCATTCGATTATAATTTACAGATTTACAAAAAGTTGTACGGACTGTGGCATGTTTGAAAACACAAGGATGATAGAAAAGAGAAGTGAGTTTACAGAGTTCTTTCTTATATAATATTGAATAGCTCATGATGGATATGTCGTTGCGAGCTGAAAAATCTTCACATAAGAGATGCGAAAAGTTCAAAACGTTCGAGAGTTTTCAGCGGATATGGATTGAAAATTTCAGAAATATGAGTATTGCCGATTTATTAAAATCCCGTTAAAATGGAACAGCAGGCCGTTTCCTAATAAGATGTTAGTACTATCCTAATATATCGGAAAAAGTGTTGCACCTGCACCTGCTTTTACCTTGTTAATACATAATGACGAAATGCGAAAATTTAAAGATTTTTATGAACACGTATTCCGATGTCGCGGTAATACATTCCTTTTTACTTAAAGTTTAACATGAAACCTATCGATTCATTCGTAAAGGGACTACAGTTCCGTCTTTAACAAGATTACGAATAATTTGAAGAGATTTTTAATACATATTTGTAATAAGCATTTACTTTGTAGCTCGTCATAATTTACAATAAAAGATATAAATTTGTTTTAGACCTCTTTAATTTTAATTGCACTCTACCGGTTTCCACCAGTACCACCTCTTTCCACCTCTACCAGTTTTAATATTCTCCTGACGAAGGAAGGGTGCTTCCGAAACCGGTAGAGTGTAATTAAAATTAAAGTGGTCTAAAACAAATTTATATCTTTTATTGTAGATTTTCAATAAATTATCAATGCTTTAAATCAGTTAGTTTTCGCCGTTGTCTCATAAAAGTTAAGACACCCAATTAATTCTGTTTTAAAGCAGAATATTATCTAACTTCTACCTATATAAATAAAAATGTTCGTTTGTTAAAAATCTTAAATCTTTGAAAATTCTTCACCGATTGCTTTAAAATGTTGACAGAACATTGCATTCGAATAAGCGTATGTTTTAGTATACCTATGTTATATAGAGGTCACCTGCGACAGGTAAAAACATGCTTTTGTTTTTACCTGTGACAAAATATCTGTTGACGCTAGACGTAACCGTTGGAAAGTTTTTGTAAATTCATCGAAACATATTTTTAAATTCTACAGAATACAAAAAAAACTCATGTTTTCTTTCAGAGAAGGGACTGATATTTTAACTAACTAATTTGAAAAACGGAATTAATTCCAAATTATACACCCTAGTTGAAATCCTCCTGAAAACCCGACGATATAAAATTATTACGTCCCCTTTGAATTGCTATTCGCAGAACAATAAAAGGTAAAATGTATGTTTCTACAAAACAACCATTGAAAATCCTACGCTGAAAAAGCAACCGGTTGCCACAGACTTCAATTCATTCCCCCAACACAAAAACGAATAAAATTTGAGAAGTGGAGGGATGAAATGTCAAAAAAGGTCGATCGAACAATCTCTCCCCTCGTAACTTTTTTACAAAATAAAAAAATAAATTGGCTGATTTAATCAAATCGGCGGGTATTTTCTTATATAAGGTTATTAATTTGACATTCAGGTAAAAGCAAAGGTAGTTACGATACAAATTATATGAGAATAGCACAGATCCAAGATAAATCACGCGGTAAGCAAATCAAAAAAAAGTTATAAATGTGATATTTATGGCAGATTTTTTTAATAGCTTGTATGAATTCTTCCACAAAAACAGTGTTTATTTTGAAAATTATACATTCGAAACAAAATTGAGTTCATTGAAACAGAGTTACGCAGGATGCACAGACAACCAAAATTAGTATTTTTGATGATGGTGGTGATGGGATTCTGTGACGTACAAAATGACCCCAAATTTGATACCCCCATTTAAGACAATTACCTACCTACGCAAGCTGCTCACTGCTCCCGACCAGTGGGATTTTGGATGCCCAGACCATGGATGGAGATGGGGAAAGGAAATTTGGAAACTACCAAACTGTTCAGATCTGGTCACAACGCTTGGTTAAAGCCATTTCAAGCAACACATGGATTCTGTATTATTGCCTTTATACTGAGAGTATCTACGAGAGTATTACTGAGAGTATTTCATACTTCAATATATATATTTTGAATAATTTTTTTTTTTTAAAGAAAGACAAATATCCCGGGTCACGAATAACCCAACAATGTTTGAAAATCTCCTACTACCACAATATTAAGTTGACATTTTCAGTTAGTCGTAACTAAAACTAGCTAACCAACTTGCCGTTTCCCCACACGGATAGGCAGAGAGTATGATATATTGCAAAGTTTGAAAAATTCAACATTATTGATGTTGTTTAGTTCGAAACGATATTTCTTTTTTTTTTTGAAAATTCGGTTTTTTGTATGAAGATTTTTGGAAAGTTTCAATTTGATCGATTTCGTTTGAATCTTCATACAAAAAACCGATTAACGAAAAAAAAAAGTTTTCGGCCAGAAAAACATTAAATGCCAATAATCCTATTTAAAAATATATATCAGCACTCCAGTACACCCAAAAGTCACGAGCCGCCACTGGAGTAAATAGATTACCACACTCTTTGCTTTATTAATATTACATTTAATTATTCAAGCAAACAATCAAACAAACAAGCTTGAATATTGAAAGTTTAAAAAAACACACCACCGAAAAATAATAAGCAATCGAGTTATTTTGAAAATAAATCTAGAATCAAATGAAAACATTAATTTTACCAAGAAAATGTCACTGTCAATAATGTAATTATTGAAAACCCAAGCAAGTGTTTTATAAATATGTGATACATTTTTAATGCTTACTAACGATCGGAAAACGTTAATTACGATACGATTTGAAGGCATCAATCATAACAAGATTAATCGAAGGGTTATTAATTAATGAATTATAATTACTATACTACTAACAAATTATTATGTAAAGATGCATTACAGTTCCATATTTTCTCAATCAATGTCAAGTTCTAAGGTTAGGAAATACGCATAAATTATTAAAATAACCCAAACTAACAACAGAAAAACGTATTATGTGCTTGTTTACTTAAACCCCCCTAAATAGTTGTCTCCGTAAGATATTTAAGTTGACATCAAGCGTCTTTTTTAATGAATTCAATTTCTTAATAATGAATTCTATGCGGAATTCGACTACTTTACGTCAATATAATGACATATAAAATTTTAAATTATAGCAGCCGGTACTCTTAACATCGAATCGAGCTTGAATGATTTACGAACGAAAAAGTACATTCAGAAAGATGATCAATAAATAAAATTTATCTATAAAAATAAGATCTTTTTATGCATTATGGCGCCGTGATCACACGGCTGTCATCTGTCAAAGTGACAGTTCCCGTACAAAGAAATGATATTCCGCGGCAGTTTCCCAATTGGTCTGACCCCCTCTCCTGAGGAAGATTATAGCGTAGTGTAACACCTCAACATATAATTTCCTTAGGCCACGTTATGAATTATTTTCTATTAGATATCTCCAATAGGAATACACTCATAGATCCGTTTCATATCGCCCTGGTTAAATACCACCACTCAGAATCAAAACGTTTCTCAAAATAGCTTTAGCTATATTTAGTGACCAGATCGAACTCCCACATCTTACTCTACCCCCCCCCCCCCAAACTTCTCAGCATCACAACATACAGCAATCACCGCAAACATCTATCGTCTAAATATACAGATATGGTCAACAACCAAATCTCAGCATTGCTCTAAGTAACCGGAAAGTTCAGTACTCAAATTTTTATTTATTAATTTACACCCGTCGGGTTTTACATTAAGTATAACTTAATTACATAACGCAGTGTTTTCAAATTAACATAATAATAATATTATAATAGCGTCAAAAGAATGTAAAAAAATAAGATAGGAATAAGAATTGTCAAAAAAAATTGTAAAAAATAAGATAGGAATAAGACTGTCTATACTACCATTTACAAAATTGTAAATGGTAGTATAGACAGTCCTGATTTAATTAACCTCATTGAATTTCATATACCCACGAGAGCTACTCGTTCTAAAATTTTGTTTAAATGCAACAATATCAGGACTGAGTATTCCAAACACTCGCTTGTACCTAGGTTGCATGAAGTTAGTAATAGATACGCAGATGTGGCAGATCTATTTAACTGCGCGCAAGGTAGGTACAAGAGGGCTATGCTATCAAATATTTTCAATCAATATTAATTAAATCTAATTCTACCTTATTTGCACTATAGAAACTTATGTACTTGTATCTCTTGTTTACTTACTCTCTAATGTCATTTCACATTCAAATGCCACATATATTTGTAATTCTTTTTTTAAAATATTTCTACGATTTTAACTGTGACATGTTATCATTGTTTATGGTATATTTATACCGTTGATATTAAATAAAGATTAATTAACGTAATACGCAATACAAAAAATACAAAAAGAGACAAATTAATTGTAATACAGGCATTTTTACGCGATATCCAGTGATGCACCCTACTGGTACACAATAAAAAACTACCAAGCTTAATTTAAAAGTGGGTACCAGAACATTAGTGGTGGTTCGTGACTTTTCAGTGAGCTAGAGTGGTAAGATTGAAAATACGACATTAATGTTGTTGCTGAAAAAAAAAAGTTTTATATTTCAAAATTTTTATTAAGATTTTCAGAGTTCTTTTGAATTGAATTTTAAAAAAAATCAGCTAGAAGAACATCATTAAGGCGATGCTATACGTAGTAATGCAAAATCATTTGTTTTTGGTTTGAAAATTTGGTCGCCTAGAAATGTTTCAGATGCTTAAATTAAATACTGCGAGTAGAATACATCTTGGGCTTTGAAATAATCGAGTATTTTTTAGATAAGTCTTTTTATAAGCCCAGAAAAAAATTATGTAAAGGCCTATGAAAACTGCTTTAAAGTTCAAAATCTCCTACTTACGAACCCATTTTCGGTTATGATTTTATTGTATAATGTGGCAAATTAAGTTATTTATAAAATTATCGAAAAAAAAATTTATGCCTAAACATTCACAAAATAAAATAAAAGGCACTTTTTGGCCATGTTTTTTTCTTGCTTAAATCAAAACAGGCGGATGGTGTTAAAGCGGGAATTTAAACCTTATTGCCATCTACGTAAGGTTTGTTATTGATAGCGGCTCAATTTAAAATATTACACGACGTAGTGCATCGCCTTGTCGTATTTTACAATCTTACCACTGTAGCTCACTGAAAAGTCACTGTCAAGGACCGCCTCTCGTACCAACATAGTTATGAATAAAAAATATCGTAAGATAGTTTATCTACATCCTCGCATTCTTACTTACTCGAGTCACGGAGCAACAAAAGAATTCCGAGATGAATAATGAAATTTCCTTCTCTATAAATAATAATTTATACATGGAATTCCTCGATCGAGTTATTTCAATACGAGGCATTCTTTGACAGATGAGATGGGGTGGTTCAACTACAAGATAAGTACGTATTGACATAGGTACTAATCGTTAAATATAGATGACAAATCCGACCTAAGGCCAAACACCTTATAGTAAGTTGTACTTGTCAAGTATACTTAAGGCGACAAAAGACTCTAATAACGGGGGTTTGCTCGAGGCTGACATTTTAATTAATTCGTAACGATAATTTTTTTTACCGATACTTACGGATGTTATTTATATTTAAGATTAATAAAAACAGTACCTTAAAAAGGGTTTTAAAATTTTATAAAACGTTTTTTTAACTATAAAATTAGCGGTAGGCACCAGATTTTATTTTTCTTGGCGATGAATTAGTAACTTCCCAAGGAATTCTTCTAGAAACAAATAATTAAAATAAACCCAACGGAAAGATAATTTTTTAAGGTGTGCTAGGGCAAATTGGACCGTAGGTCCGTCCATTACGCCGGGCCGTGCGCCGAATATTTTTTTACACGACTTCTTCACTCACGTTAAGTTTCCCACTATATTTTGGATGTTTGCTAGGGAAAATTCAACCGTAGGTCTGTCTAATACACCAAGGCCGCGTGTCGCATATTTTGTGCATAGCTTCTTCACTTACGTTGTTAACATTTTGATTTTATTTTAGGGTATTGTACCGTCTTAAGCTGAAGACTTGCGCAAGTAGACTTGATCGGCCTTACGACCACACACCTTCAATACTTGTGCGGTATCAATTCTGGCGAACAGACCTAGGTCGTGCTGTGCTGTGCTTTGCGATACCACCAATTTTGTTGAACGACGTTTTTAGTTTCCACTGACGACGCTTTGGCTGTCAGTAGACAATTTTTCTTCTTTTAATTTTTTTTAATTTTTTGACCGAGGATTGAACCATCCTACCCATGAACTGGAGTCGACATCTCTACCAACCTCAACAAATGCGAATCGAATAGGACATTTATATTAATTGCTGCAATGTCATCCGATTACAGAGATATATGCCTGTAAGTTTGCGCGTGTATGTGTATGTGATTGCCGCCTAAAGTACAGGGTTTTCCAATGGGAGGTGTTATTTTGATATTCAATCGTAAAAGATCAACGGTTTCGTTGCTTGTGTGGCACGTAGCGCCGTCTCGTTGAAAGTAAACGTTGTCCAGATCAATACCATCCAATTCCGGCCATAAAAATCATTAATCATTTCTCGATAGCGCAATCCATTCACCGTAACTGTTGCTCCAGCCTCATTTTCTAAAAAGTAAGGTCCAATGACTCCGCCGGACCATAAACCGCACCAAACAGTCATACGTTGAGGATAGAGAGGCTTTTCAACAATAACTCTTGGGTTTTCCGAGCCCCAGATACGACAATTTTGCTTGTTGACGAAGCCACCGAGGTGGAAATGGGCCTCATCACTCAAGATGATTTGAATTTGATTCACTCAAGTGAATTTTAATAATTTCAATGCGTTGTTGAAGTGTCTATCGTTCCATTTTTATTAATGGCGTAGTTTGTCAAAAAATGACAGCTTCAAAGTAACATCTACCGAAATAGCGGGCTATTGAAAATAACACCTCTTAGTGGAAAATCCTATTTTTAAGAAAAAGGCAGAAGGGCAGAAAACATGTACTGTTTCGCTGGTTGAATGAAATGATATTCACATAATATAATTTCAGTGAATTTAAATTAGCTCCCAAAGACTGGCACAATTGTTTGCGTATGAACGAACAATCTTATTTTGAGTTACAATCATTAGTACTACTTACATTTAAAATCTTCGAAGCCTTTGAAATTAAAGCTTCGCCATTCGAACGTTTGAAAATTCAAACTTTGTAAAAGACTTACGCAATATTAGTCTTACAACCCCTCAAGTATACTTGCGCAAGTTTCTGCACAAATGGCACTTGAAGGTGTATGACCGGCTTAAGTTTTTAATGAAGCATTTGTAGGTAAGAACTTAGGCCCGGTTGTTTTTCAAAAGTGACTATCCATGGCTTGTAACTCAAAATTTGAAGCGCAGATCAAATTTTTGGTATTCTAAACATCGATGTATGAAATTATCGATGGATTGAGCCTAATTTAAAGTTTAAATATTCCAACGTTAGGGGCGCGTAACATTAACATAAATTCTAGCAATATAACCGAGTTAAAACATGAAGTTTAACGGTTTTACAGTAGATTTTAAACCGTTATTTAGCTAAACCACGGATTAAACAACTAGGCCTTAGCAACTAGTGTGTGACATTTTTGCTCTCTTCATGATTTTTTCATTAGATAAGTTAATTTTTTTGCGTTATTTTTTCAAAATATAACTCTTTTATGGAAACAAGGCGATGTTTCACGCCCTAAATGTTTTGGTAAGCGCCGTTACATAAAAACGTATGAAAAAAATCACATTTCTACCAAAGTCTTTCGCTAGCACCTTAACATTATTAAATTATGTTCGAAGAAGTGCTATAAATCAATAACCCCATTATATTGTTCCCAAATCTCAACACATAAGGGGAAAATCCATTAAATGCTAGTAGCTGATACTGGATGAAATATTATGCTACGTGTAAATACGCGAGCCGAACTGCCGAGCTTAATCTCAACTTATGGGAAAGGAACGAAGCAACCGTAAATAGCGCGAAACTCCGCTCGCAGTTGCTTCGTTACTTTCCTGTAATTCCTTGCTCGGATCGTGTTTCGGCTCGCAAATGTATACCTACCATTACACTTTGTCATTTTATGTATTGGCAACGACACACACTGCGATACATTATGTTTATGCAATACTTGACATAAATACTACAAACCGTGACCTTCTAAACACCTTTCACCTGAGTTATTTTTTTAAATCCGGTATCTACATACTTCACCTGAGTCAATGTTCACTTATTCATTCATTCACTTGATTCATTCGCACAAATTTAATGAATATCTGATTAATATTAATATTTTCAGCAAGCTGCGAAAAGATTGTAATAAATTATCAAACATTTGTTATAATAATTACATTAAGAATGTGGAATTTTCGATTGGTAACAATGTAAAACATTTTTTCAACTATTGTAAAGCTCAAAATAACAACAACCTTGGCATACCTGAAACTATGCACTATAAACTGAAAACTTCCTGTAAAATCAAAGATATTGTCAATTTGTTTGCAGATTTTTTTAAGGATGTATATGAAACAGATATCCCTGATGAAGACATTCCAAACTTTGAGTCCGATATAAATTTACAACTATCTCAGATACATATTGAGATTAAAGAAATTGCAGCATGTATCAAACTACTGGAACCTAAATCGTGCTCAGGGCCAGATAAAATTCCCCCCGTATTTCTAAAAAACTGTGGGAGTAGTGTCTCTTACCCTCTGTACCTACTATTTAATCAATCACTTTTAACAGGCAAGTTCCCACAAATATGGAAAAATAGCTTTCTCACTCTGTACGGGACGGCACTGTAGTCGCCGGCCGCACAGACGATATAGCGGGAGTGGCCGGCTGGCCGCTTCGACGCCTTGGAAGGGAAGGTCGGGAAAAGGTAGGGAGAGTGTTGAAAAAATGGAAAAAATGGGGAAAAATATGGGGAAAATGCAAAAATGGGGAAAAATGGGGTAAAAATGGGGAAAAATTACGAAAGGGAAAAATGGGGAAAATGTGGGGAAAAATGGGGAAAAATATAGGGAAAAGGGAGAAAATGGGGAAAATGTGGGAGAAAGGTATAAGGCAGGGGGGAGGAAGGTAGGGGGGAACCTGCGCCCTGACTAGGGACGCTTCGACTATTGTGACAGTTTCTTCTTGATGAACACCAGGGAGCCGGGAGAAAGAAGAAGGCCAGGTTGCAGTGAAGGTCCAGGGCAGGAGAGGCTTGAAGAAGGCAGTCAGGGCAGTCCAGGAGAGATGTTGATGGTCCGATCGTTGCTGGCTCTCTGCCGAATTGCACAAGTTGTCCGCCTTTTAAAGGACCAACGGGCCTAGCTCTCCCTTTGTTAGCGACAAATTCCGAGAATTATTTTTGGGTTCCCGGAATTTGTCACAGGAGAGAGCGCCGTTGTTGCGTAACTTGGAAGGGGACGATTTTGACTAGGTCCTGACTGTTCTTCAAACCACTTTGCCCGTGTCATTTTTATTCAATTATATTTTGTGAGTTTGCACATATTACAGAGAGAAAATATTTTTTACAAGGCAGCTTTGCACAATATTTAATTTGTGCAAATTTACATATTAAAGAGAGAAAACATATATTTAAAGGGGAAGCTTTGCACAATATTCAATTTTGTGCAAACGGCAAGTTTTGTAAAGGAAACTGCGTTTGCACAATTTCAAATTTCATGCAAATCTTCCATGTTTTGTACAGATGATAGGTATTTAATTTATAAGAGGGTGTTGGGGGGTCAAGCCTTTATTTTTTGTCTATAATGATGACTGCTTGACCCCGTGGTTTTATTTATTAATCAGCAGATAAGATTTATAGTTTTACACAAGTGCAGATAAGATTACAGATTTTTATAGAGAGAATTTTGTTGCCTAAATTCGAATATGCGCAGAGGTGAGTTTGTAAAGGAACTGCCTCTGCGTAAATTCAGATTTATTAAAATTAATTTAAGTCGGTGGAGGTACGTCCGGTACAATTCTCCCCCCGGTGCAGTCACGGCTGCGCCTAGCGGTCCGGACGTGTAGGTCGGCGGCGTCCTCGACGTCCGGTTCCCCTGGGCCGCTGGGGGTTGTGGCCCCCATGCGGCATCCGTGGTCCGGGTGCTGTAGAGGGCGGCGCTGGTGCTGGTGCCGGTGCGGGCGCTGGTGCTGGTGCGGGGAGGATGAGGGCGAGTTTGACAGCAGGGCGGGTGTACGTTCCTGTGGCTGTTTGGACCCGGGCTGTCCTCACTTGGCCGTCGGCAGCTGGGATGGCCTCAACGATACGTCCGCGCGGCCAGCTGTTGCGTGGCAGCGCGGGGTCTAAGATGACCACCAAGTCTCCAGTTTTGAGGGGGTCAGTCGGGTGGTGCCACTTCTGTCGGGCACCCAGGGTGGGGAGGTACTCACGGAGCCACCGTCTCCAGAACATATCGGCGAGTTGTTGGCTGATACGCCACTGGCGACGGAGACATACCTCCTCCTCCTTGCTGTCGTAGAGTGACAGATGCGGGCGGTTCCCGGCAGACCCCATGAGAAAGTGATTCGGGGTGAGGGGCTCTTCGTCCCGCGGGTCGACAGAGACATGAGTCAGTGGCCGATTGTTGACCACAAACTCAGCCTCTGCCAATGCTGTGCGCAGGGTTTCCTCCCTTGGCGCCCTCTCCTTTAAGGTGGCGCTCAGGGCTCTTTTCACCGAGCGCACCAACCTTTCCCAGGCTCCCCCCATGTGGGGACTGAGGGGGGTGATGAAGCGCCACTCGATGCCCTTGGTAGCCATGGCGTCCGTCATCCTGTCATCCTGCTGCAGGGCTGCCGTGGCATCCCGAATCTCCGCGTCCGCACCACGGAAGTTCGTCCCGTTGTCCGAGTACAACACCTTGGGCTGTCCTCTTCGGGCGGTCATCCGTTGTACGGCCATTATCGCTGAGTCGGCAGACAGCGAGACCGCTAGCTCGAGATGGATGGCGCGGGTGGAGAGGCAGGTAAACAACGCTCCATAGCGCTTCTCCCGATGTCTGCCGACGGTGACCTCCATCGGCCCGAAGTAGTCCAGTCCGCAGTGTGTAAAGGGGCGGACGTGGTGCGCCAGGCGGGTCGGCGGGAGAACCCCCATCAGTGGAGGAGAGGGCTTGCTCCGTCGTAAGCGGCAGGTGGGGCAGTCATGGCTGATTTTCCTGCTGATGGTACGGAGGCGCAGGATGAAGAAGCTGCACCGGATCTCGGCCACAGTTTTCTCCGTGCTTGGATGGTCCGCCTTTTCATGGTAGTGGCGGATCAGCAGTCGGGCGTACGGATCGGAGCCATCCAAGATCACGGGGGTCTTCGCCACGCTTGTGCTTCCAGTGAGCTCCCTCAGCCGTGAGCCCATCCGCAAAACGTCATCAGGTCCGAGGAAGGGGGCCAAACTGACGAGACGACTGGCGGCAGGTAGCGCCTGGCTGCGACGAATGGTGTGCAGGTCAGTGGAGAAGGCGTCTTCTTGGGACCTTCTCACCCATCTGCGCTCAGCCTCCGTCAGCTCGTCTGCTCGTAAGGAGCCTTCAGGGGGTCGGCTTGGGCCCGTCCGACAGCGCCTGATGAAGCGTAGCACCCACGCTGTAGCCCGGATCAGCCGGTGCCATGACGAGAACCTCTCGACCAGAGGTAGGGCCTCTCCGGCTGTGGTGATGTGCCCGACGTAGTGTCGGGGCCGGGTCTCGAGGGTCTGGTCGTCTGGCTTTGTGAGGGTGCGCTCCTTTGGCCAGTCGCTCTCCGGTGTGGTGAGGAAGGCGGGGCCGTTGAACCATCTTCCTTGGAGAGACAGGTCGGGCAGCTCCAAGTCCCGGGTGCCGATGTCGGCCGGGTTCTGCTTGGTGGGGACCCACCTCCAATTGGCTATGGAGGTGAGTTCATCTATCTCGCCCAACCTGTTGGACACGAACGCAGAGTATGTGCGTGGATCGGTGCGTAACCAGCACAGCACTGTGGTCGAGTCCGTCCAGAAGATGGTTGACGCTATCTTCGCTTGGCTCTCCAACCGGATGGTTCTGGCCAATCTAGCCGCCATGAGTGCGGACTGCAGCTCAAGGCGGGGTATGGGTAGCGGCTTGAGAGGTGCCACCTTACATTTGCTGGCGATGAAGGTGGCTTTTAGGGTGCCCTGCACTTCCTCCACGAAGTAGGCGACGGCACAGCAAGCTTGCTCCGAGGCGTCGCAGAAGAGGTGCAGGGTCACGCTGCTTGACCTCTGTCGGAGCGACCGTCGTGGGATGGAGACGCTGCTTTCCTGGAGCAGGCTCATCCAGTCCCTCCAGCGTTCAGCGTGCTCCGAGGTGATGTGGTCGTCCCATCCAACGCTCGAACGCCACACGGCTTGCAGTAGGATCTTCGACCGTATGGTGAGGCAGGAGACGAAGCCCACCGGGTCGAAGATCTTCATGACGATGGAGAGGAGCTGCCGCTTTGTAGGCCGGGTGGCTTCCTCTAGACTGGCCGCTTCCAGGAAAGTGTAGATGAAGCGGTCGGTAGATGGGTCCCACACCAGTCCCAGGACCCTCTCGGTCTCGCTGCTCCCGCTGCTGATAGCTACCGTGGAGGTGGCGCGGTCTTCGGGGGGCACATCGGCGATGGCGTCCAGGCTGTTTGAGGCCCAGTTCGTAAGGTGGAACCCTCCCTTTGCAAGGAGGGCCCTTACGTCTCGGACTAGGGCAGCAGCTTCGTCAGGGTTGTCCACTGCGTCCAGGTAATCGTCCATGTAAAACCGTGAACGAATGGCTGCTGCGGCGGCCGGGTACTGGTGCTCGTACTGACCGGCCACCCTGTCCCGCACGTACTGGGCACTGCTAGGCGAGCAGGTAGCCCCAAACATCATGGACGCCAGCTGGTAGGTGTCCGGCTGTTGCCGGTCCGGCGACCTCCACAGGTAAAGTTGCGAAGACTGGTCCTCTTTCCTGATTTGGATCCTCAGGAACATCTCCTGGATGTCGGCGGCGATGGCTATACCGCCTTCCCGGAATCGGAGGATGTTCCCCAGGAGAGAGGACAGCAGGTCAGGGCCAGTGAGCAGTTGGTCGTTAAGTGACGTCCCTCGGCATCGGCTGGCGGCGTCGAATACAACCCTTATCTTCCCTGGCTTGTTCGGGTTGGTGACGGCGAAGTGGGGAAGATACCACTTCCGTGGGGCAGGGAGCGACGCCTCATTGGGGGAGAGGCGTCTGGCGTAGCCTTTGGCGACAAGCTGCGTCATTTTATCACTGTACGCCGCTGCCAGGGTTGCGTCCGCTGCGAGCTTTTTCTCGAGGGACTGGAGCCGCTTCAGCGCACACTGCCGGTTGTCGGGTAGTGTGGCGTCAGGGTGTCTCCACAGGAGGCCAGTTTCCCACCGCCCAGAAGGTAGGGGGCGGGTGGTTTCTGCCATTAATGCCATGGCCTTTGTGTCCATGGCATTGACTCTCGCCGCAGACGTGACGCCGAGGGAGTCGACGGCAAAGTTGGATGTTACCAACTCCCTCAGGCGGGCATCTGCAGCGGTCTCCGACTGGAGGGCCAGTGTGGTAGCTGGCCCGTCATTGCTGAGGCTCGAGCCTCCGTGGGCGATCCACCCCAAAGCGGTCCGTGACACTATTCTAGTAGTGCTATTCTCACGGACCTCTCTTGACACGATAAGGTGGGCATTATCCTGCCCGATCAAGAGTTTTGGGGTGACGCGTCTTCCAGGAACGCGCTGCTCCGGCAGGCTCAGGTCAGATACTGTGTGGGCGGTGATGTTGAAGGCGGGCTCCAATCCAGCGCCCCGGATCGTCAGCTTCACGCGTTGGGAGCGGGCGTCGGAGGTACACATCCCCTTCGCCCCGTGCAGCCGCAGACTGTGGACTGGGCCGCGTGCGCCGATCTGCGTTGCGGTGTCAGCGTCGATGAGGGTGATGGTGGATCCCTCATCCAGAAGAGCGAACGTTGACACTTCCCCGTCCGTGGGGCCCCGCAACACAACCGGCACTATTTTTAGCAGCACGCGGCTGTCCACTGTCTGGCGTCAAAGGTTTACCTCCGCGACCGTCTCCCGGTGGAGCAGCCGATGATGCGGGTAGCGACACTCACCCACACCACACCACACTGTCTCCTTGCAGTCCCTGGAGTGGTGCGCCTCCAGGCACTTGCGGCACAGATTGTTAGTACGCACTGTCTCCCACCGGAGGGAGAGCGATTTCGCAATGAATTCGCGACACTCCCGGGTTCTGTGTGGCTCACCGCACTGAGCGCACGCACTTTTCACTTTGTTTTTGTTTATTGTTCTCACTACGGGTGGTGGTGGGCGGTTGGCCTTCCCCTCTGGCGGTGTGGCCACAGCGTTGGCCAGCACATGTTCCCGGCGCCCTTTGCCGGATCTCAAGGGATCCACCATCCCGCTGACCGGGATCACGCCGGCGACGCCCCTCAGAAATGCTGCCAACTGGAGGATGGTGGACTGGGTTGTTTGCCCCAGCATCCGCAGCTCCAGCAGCCAGGCCATCCTTAATGTGCATGGCATCTTGGCAGTGATGTCGGCCAGCAGGGCGGGGTTGGTGAGGTAGCCTCCCGTCCTCAAGTCCCGCAGGGAAGCCACCAGGTTCTGGATTGTCCCGGAGAAGTCAGCAATCTCCTCCAAGGTGGCTTCGGCAGACAGGAAGGGCAGCTTCCTCACCTTGTCCAGCATCAGGTTCGCTATCGAACCCGATCCGCCGTACCGCTCCTCCAGGGTCGAAATGATTTCGGGCACGCGGTCCGGGTTCAGTAGGAGCGAGTATACGTTTTCCCTCGCCTTCCCCTTAAGCGCACGCTGCAATCGTATAAGATTCTCGCTCAGCGTGAGCTTGCAGGTCGAGGTGGATTGCTCGTACTGCGCAATCCAGGCCGGCCATTCGAGGGGGTCGCCTGAGAATATGGGGAGGTCCTTGGCGGTGGACTGCCGGGCAATGAGGGCGGTCATCCGAAGGTCCTCCTCTACTGAGGGACGAGGGCTGTCCTGGGCACGCGTGGAGCGGATGGCGTCAGCCAGCAGGGTGCTCAGCTGTGCCAGGAACGGGTCGGCGCCTTGTCGGACCCACTCGCTGGTGTGATGGGCAGTCTCATCGGCGGTCGGCTGCGGGGGAAACAGCGGCGAGAAGCTCTGAGATGAGGCGCCAGGGTAACCGGCAGGTGGTGCGCCAGGGTAGGCACCAGGATGCGCTGCAGCGGGCGCAGCAGGGGGCCCGCCCCCAGGGTAGGCGCCAGGATGCGCAGCAGCGGGCGCAGCAGGGGGCCCGCCAGGGTGCACGGCAGGGTAGGCGGCGGGATGAGCACCAGGGGGCGCGCCAGGGTGCTCGCCAGGGCAGGCACCAGGATGTGCAGCAGCGGGCGCAGCAGGGGGTCCGCCAGGGCGCTCAGCAGGGTAGGCAGCGGGATGCGCACCAGGGGGCGCGCCGGGGTGCTCGCCAGGGCAGGCGCCAGGATGCGCAGCAGCGGGCGCAGCAGGGGGCCCGCCAGGGTAGGCGGCAGGGTGCGCACCAGGGGCCGCACCAGGGTAGGTGGCAGGGTGCGCACCAGGGGCTGCGCCAGGGTGCTCGCCAGGGCAGGCGCCAGGATACGCAGCAGCGGGCGCAGCAGGGGGCCCGCCAGGGTAGGCGGCAGGGTGCGCACCAGGGGGCGCACCAGGGTAGGCGGCAGGGTGCGCACCAGGGGCCGCACCAGGGTAGGCGGCAGGGTGCGCACCAGGGGCCGCACCAGGGTAGGCGGCAGGATGCGCACCAGGGGCCGCACCAGGGTAGGCGGCAGGGTGCGCACCAGGGGCCGCACCAGGGTAGGCGGCAGGATGCGCACCAGGGGCCGCACCAGGGTAGGCGGCAGGGTGCGCACCAGGGGCCGCACCAGGGTAGGCGGCAGGATGCGCACCAGGGGCCGCACCAGGGTAGGCGGCAGGGTGCGCACCAGGGGCCGCACCAGGGTAGGCGGCAGGATGCGCACCAGGGGCCGCACCAGGGTAGGCGGCAGGGTGCGCACCAGGGGCCGCACCAGGGTAGGCGGCAGGATGCGCACCAGGGGCCGCACCAGGGTAGGCGGCAGGGTGCGCACCAGGGGCCGCACCAGGATAGGCGGCAGGATGCGCACCAGGGGCCGCACCAGGGTAGGCGGCAGGATGCGCACCAGGGGCCGCACCAGGGTAGGCGCCCAGGTGGGTGCCAGGGGGGTCCGCCCCTGGCAGGTACTGCGTCGCGGTGGGGAGGGCTGCGAGCAGCACAGCGAGCTGCCTGCTCATTGTCCGGTTCGCCTTCCGGAGCTGCCTGACCGTGTCCTCTGTTGTGGTTGAATCCTCCTCTGCATCGGAGGACGGTGCGCTGTCAGGGCCGGCAAAGTGAGTGTCAGCAGGGCTGGCAGCGCGTGGGGCGGCAGGTCCGGCAGGGTCAGGGCCGGCAGGGCCGGCAGGGTGAGGACCGGCAGGGTGAGGGCCGGCAGGGCCGGCGGGGTGAGGGCCTGTCACCAGCTCCACGTCGGGTTGTGAATCTGGGGTGGAGGCTGAAGCCTCGCGGCCACTCCGCAGGGACGGCATCTTGGGACGTCACTGGAAGGCGTGAAGGAGTGAAGGCGTGAAGAGGCGATCGCGGCTCGAAGGACCATGTACGGGACGGCACTGTAGTCGCCGGCCGCACAGACGATATAGCGGGAGTGGCCGGCTGGCCGCTTCGACGCCTTGGAAGGGAAGGTCGGGAAAAGGTAGGGAGAGTGTTGAAAAAATGGAAAAAATGGGGAAAAATATGGGGAAAATGCAAAAATGGGGAAAAATGGGGTAAAAATGGGGAAAAATTACGAAAGGGAAAAATGGGGAAAATGTGGGGAAAATGGGGAAAAATATAGGGAAAAGGGAGAAAATGGGGAAAATGTGGGAGAAAGGTATAAGGCAGGGGGGAGGAAGGTAGGGGGGAACCTGCGCCCTGACTAGGGACGCTTCGACTATTGTGACAGTTTCTTCTTGATGAACACCAGGGAGCCGGGAGAAAGAAGAAGGCCAGGTTGCAGTGAAGGTCCAGGGCAGGAGAGGCTTGAAGAAGGCAGTCAGGGCAGTCCAGGAGAGATGTTGATGGTCCGATCGTTGCTGGCTCTCTGCCGAATTGCACAAGTTGTCCGCCTTTTAAAGGACCAACGGGCCTAGCTCTCCCTTTGTTAGCGACAAATTCCGAGAATTATTTTTGGGTTCCCGGAATTTGTCACAGGAGAGAGCGCCGTTGTTGCGTAACTTGGAAGGGGACGATTTTGACTAGGTCCTGACTGTTCTTCAAACCACTTTGCCCGTGTCATTTTTATTCAATTATATTTTGTGAGTTTGCACATATTACAGAGAGAAAATATTTTTTACAAGGCAGCTTTGCACAATATTTAATTTGTGCAAATTTACATATTAAAGAGAGAAAACATATATTTAAAGGGGAAGCTTTGCACAATATTCAATTTTGTGCAAACGGCAAGTTTTGTAAAGGAAACTGCGTTTGCACAATTTCAAATTTCATGCAAATCTTCCATGTTTTGTACAGATGATAGGTATTTAATTTATAAGAGGGTGTTGGGGGGTCAAGCCTTTATTTTTTGTCTATAATGATGACTGCTTGACCCCGTGGTTTTATTTATTAATCAGCAGATAAGATTTATAGTTTTACACAAGTGCAGATAAGATTACAGATTTTTATAGAGAGAATTTTGTTGCCTAAATTCGAATATGCGCAGAGGTGAGTTTGTAAAGGAACTGCCTCTGCGTAAATTCAGATTTATTAAAATTAATTTAAGTCGGTGGAGGTACGTCCGGTACACACTCCTATATTTAAAAGCGGAGACAAGTCTTTAGTTGAAAATTACAGACCAATATGCATACAATCGTCAATACCAAAAATTTTTGAAAAGTTAATTCTCCAAAAAATATGTTCTTGCATAAAATTTTATATCTCATCATTTCAACATGGTTTTATCTCTGGACGATCTACCTTAACTAACCTTACACTGTATGAACATTTTATCTCTGGTGCTCTTGCTAATAGAGAACAAGTTGATTCAATTTACACGGATTTTAGTAAAGCCTTTGATAAGGTTTGCATTAAAATTCTTATAAATAAATTGTCTAAATTAGGAATAAGTGGTAATTTATTATGTTGGATTAAGAATTTTTTGTTATTTGTTTTTGGGGTATTATGCCGTGTTGCGCTAACTCCTTCTTTAGCCAACGTTTCGGACAGCATTGCAGTGTCCATCATCAGGGCAGATGTGTTATTAACACATCTGCCCTGATGATGGACATTGCAATGCTGTCCGAAACGTTGGCTAAAGAAGGAGTTAGCGCAACACGGCATAATACCCCAAAAACAAATCACAAAAATACTTTTGGCCGTGAAAATCTTAAATCATATTTGGATTAAGAATTATTTATCAAAACGTGTACTAACTGTCTGTATTAAAGAACACTTATCTTACGAATTTGAAGCCACTAGTGGTGTGCCTCAGGGTTCGCACCTTGGTCCAATATTGTTTATACTATTCATAAACGATGTCACTTCCATATTCACTGATGTTAACATATTATTATTTGCTGATGACATGAAAATATATAAAATCATAAAAAATATATACGACTGCTTGTCCCTCCAATCCAATTTTATAAAATTCGTAGAATGGTGTACCATTAACAAACTTACACTTAACATAAAAAAATGTCAAATCATGAGTTTCTTTAGAATTAAAAATCCTATCAAATATAGTTACTCTTTTAACAATCACAGTTTATTGTCAGTACCTGTAATAAGGGACCTTGGAATAACCTTCGACTCTAAACTACTATTTACCAATCACATTGATATAATAACGGGTAAAGCAATGAAAATTCTGGGCTTCATTGTAAGAATTTGTAAAGATTTTAAAAATATCCAAACATTTAAAATACTATATACAACTCTGGTTAGGAGTCATTTAGAATACAATTCCCCCATATGGAACCCTTTCTACAAAAGCCATGCAAACTCCATTGAAAGAATCCAACGCAAATTTCTCAGATCAATTAATTTCAAATTAGGTATTCCCGCGGTTGACATAAACTATGAATCTTTATTACAAAAAATGAGACTCTTATCGTTAAAAGATAGAAGAATACTCAATGATCTTATTTTTTTATTTAAAATAAACAATAACTGGTTTGACTCCCCTGAATTGGTCTCATTAATAAATTACCATGTACCTAGTAGACCGACTCGACTCAAAACACCTTTCCACTGTGACAATACTATGACGAACGCAGAACAAAACTCAACCATCAATCGCTTGCATATTTTAGGCAATGAATATGCTAATATTGATCACGCTGCCGGTAATCTGTCTTCATACAAAAGATGCGTTAAACTAAATTTGTTTGCTAGTACCACGTAAATACATCATGTAAACATAATATGCCTACCAGTACTTCTAAAACTATTAATGCACTTGAAATCATAAGTACTTGTAAAATTCATCATATCGGTTAACATAATCCAGGATCTATTACTTTTTATATTTAAATCATTGTCGGTACCTTGAGATAGGTATTATTGGTACATTTTATTGTTTTATTTCAATCTTTAAATTTTTATTTTTATTTTTACTTTTTCCTAATAAATTATGGTTTGTACTTTAATACTTTATATTTTAAACTATTCACTTTACAATTTACTTTTATACATTATAGTTTTTATACACTACTTATTACCTTACTTTTTACCTATTTTCTTAAATTTTACTAACATTTATACTGTTATTCTTCATGTTGTTGTACTATTATAAGTATGTCAATTATGTTAATGGCACGTGTTGTGCCGTATATGTGTAAATAAATAAATAAATAAATAAATAAATTAAGAGGAAGCTACAAGCCAAAAATGTGTATATTCTCGGTATACCTTATATTGTAGGTAATAGGCATTAAAATTGCTTGACAAACGGAGTCTAGAAATGTTCCATTTCAAGCCCAAAATTAGTTTTTATTTATTTTTTAAATAATTTTATAAGAAAGCAAAAAAGTTAATCAAGTGAAACTGTCACAGATAATCTTAGCTATAATACTGTATTTTTTAAGTTGTTTCCTTTGCGCGTTCATCCATTTCTATTGAAAAAATATATGTTTTAGTAGTTTACATTTATATTTTTTATTGAGTAATTTATTTTTTTATTTGTAATCTTCTCTAGCGACACAATAGGAAAACCTTCAATTTATCTAAAGCTAATTTTTTGGTATTCATAATGTACACCAATTCGTTATAAAGATTAATCAAAATAGTGATTTAGCACTAAGCTTCGCCTTAATATCGCATCGACGACCAAGTGACTAGGTACTTGTGTTATTTACAAACACAGCGCGTCATGCCTGTTCATTCATAGAATTCATGTTCTTCTGGTTTGTGACTCAAGTTAAATAATTATTATGAATAAGAATGTTTATATTAGAAAAAATCATTGTCGTAAAGCAGAAATCTGATTGTATGAATCAGTGAGAGATGTCAAACTGTCATGGTAATTGTAAAAATTGATACTGTCAGGAATTCAAGAGGCTAGTATAAATCTTTTAGCTCTCTCTACCTCATTTCCATCAATAGCCATGGAAATTTATTTACTTTACGTCAGAATTCAAGAATTTGAACATCCAGATAATACAGATAATTTTTTTTCACATTATTTTCACACGGCCCAGAGGAAAAATTCCCTCACGGCCTAAGTCATCTTTGTGGATGCCAAAGATATTAGAAGAACGATATGTGCCATGAGCAGTTCATACTGCGTGGAATTGTTTTGCCCAGTGTCGCCGGTTTTGTTCACCAATACTACTGCACACCTTCGCTTACGCTAAGGTATCCTCACTAATACATAGAACAGATTTCTGTGCGTACACGTCCCGATACCGTTCAAAGTACCCTAATTAGGTAGCACTCCGCCTACGGTCCGGCGGCCAACATAGCATATTTCGTTCTTCTAATATCTTTGGTGGATGCTATGTGGAGAGTCTTCTAAGGGAAAGGGAGGAGAAGAAAAAGGTATAAGGGGTGGGTTGTAATCTGGAGATCTATGTGTCCAGGAGTGATGAACGTATGAATCCATCCATCCCACTGCGGTGCAAGGCGATGGGTCGAGAGAGTCCGGCTGGAGAGGTCAAAAGATCTCCCTCAACCAGTCTCTCCGATCCGACCCGCCACGCAGTAGGTGGTGGTAGTAGTAACGCATACGCCGCCAAGACCTAGACAAACCTTAACCCATAAACCCAGGCAACCCTGCTAAGTCACCAAACGGAGCAAACCACTCGGGGTGACCTATGGCAGGGGTATCGGTTATCCAATAAATGGTTCCCGGGGCGGCGGTACCCATACCCGCCTCCTAAATTGAAGTATAAAGAAGAAAACAATACAGATAATAAAGATGAAAACTAAAATTGCCTTCCATTTAAATTTGAATGGAAACATATGCTCCATTTAGCCCAACAGCCCAGCGCTCTGTCTCCCTTACACACATGGTAGATCAGCATCGTTAACCTTTACAGAACCATCAATCTGCCAGTGGGCTAAGTGAAATGTGAAGATTTAAAAAAAAGTTTTTTAATGCTTAGTCATGCGTCACATTCGTGTCTCACCTGATGTAAGGCCGTGACTTTCCCCCGACCGCAAGACGGCCAAACAATGTTACATACAAACCGCCGCAGACAATCTTCACTGCCTAGAACAGTCAATTAATTTAATAACGATGGCTAATGACATACCCACCGCTGATAGATCCGTACTAACCTATCTCTCTTTCTCACGAATAAATCGTGTTACAGAAAGAGAAGCCTGCAACGAATCTCTCAGTAGTAGGACCTTTGTGATGTTATAGCCAAGGGTGAGATATCCCATTTCACCGCTTTATCATTTATCATCATCATCATCGATAATATGTCAACTGCGATATGTAATGATCAAACTGATCAAGTCGGAATCGGAAAGTAAATACATCAGATCCACAAACACAAGCACATCAATAAGATATTATTGACAATGTCGATTAATTGTCAACATTCCCGAGTACGAACAAACAACAAATTCAAGATTCACGTCTATACAGTTGTAATGAGTGCTGTAATTTTGACTTCTTTCAAAGTGGAGGCATATAATATGTATACTGTTGCGTGTATTAACATTATTTTAGTATTTTTAATTTCTATCTTCTTTGAAATGTCCATTTCCGTAATTCAGTTTAATTTTGCTTCGATTTTTATTTATATTTGTTTTTGGTTTGTTGAATATTGTTTCATTTATACTGCTATCGGAGAAAACTTGCCGATATGAAATTTTGTTATTTTTTTAAAAATAGGTAAAATTAGTCGTTTTCCTGTTAAAAACGGGACTGCAGGCTTTTAACGAATTAATTTAAAGAGTTCTTAACAAAATATCAGTTAAAAGCGAATGTTTTATGAGGACGGCTGTACACGTGTTTATACAAATATCGATATTGACATACTGATACTGTCGCATAAATTCATGATATTTATTATGAAAACAACACGTGTTCCCGATATATTCTAAATGAGCCTATTATGGTGGTCGAGAATAATAAAAATATTAAAATTTAAAAAAAACGCCAACGACATCAACGTGAACTTTGTTGAGTTCGTTGGCGATCTGCAGTCGATGTTCGAGAACGTTGACAAATAACCGACATCGTCGATAATATCGTTACCGATGCACTTGAGCTAGGTATATAATATAGGGTTTTCCAATAAGAGGTGTTATTTTGAATAGCCCGCTATTTCGGTAGATGTTACTTTTGAAGCTGTCATTTTTTGACATTTGACAAGTAGAAACTACGCCATTAATAAAAATGGAACGATACACGCTTCAACAACGCATTGAAATTATTAAAATTCACTTGAGTGAATCGAATGAAAATCATCTTGAATGATGAGGCCCATTTCCACCTCGGTGGCTTCGTCAACAAGCAAAATTGTCCCATCTGGGGCTCGGAAAACCCAAGAGTTATTGTTGAAAAGCCTCTCTATCCTCAAAGTGTGACTGTTTGGTGAGGTTTATGGTCCAGCGGAGTCATTGGACCTTACTTTTTCGAAAATGAGGCTGAAGCAACAGTTACGGTGAATGGATTGCGCTTTCGAGAGATGATTAATGATTTTTTATGGCCGGAATTGGATGGTATTGATCTGGACAACGTTTACTTTCAACAATACGGCGCTCCGTGCCACACAAGCAACGAAACCATTGATCTTTTAGGATTGAATATCAAAATAACACCTCTTATTGGAAAAATGATTGTTAGGACTTTTTTAAAATACTTAACCTTTGAGAAAAAATCCTATCCATTGTCAAAGAACGGTACAACGTCCATAAGCTTGATTTGATATTAAAAATCGATGAGTGTATTTTTTCAAGCGATATTTGGTTCACAAAGCATCAAACGGGACAAGACCAACCGATGGGCACTCAGTGAGTCAGAAAAGGTTCGCCTTGGTAACGAGAAAAAAATCATAAAAATAGTCAAGTAAAATGATGATAGGTAACTTCTCATCGCAAACAAAGGGGCTAAAGTCAAACTTTCTTTTAACTAAACGGTTACCAGTAGAAGCCATTTTGAAATCAAGTCACACGAAGATTAAAACATAACAGACAAAACAAAAAGGTAACAAGCTAGTAAAATTAAAGATCAATATGTGAAGATTTGTCAAAACTAATGGTTACTAGTTGAAGGTCTATAATGATACGTATGTGTTTAATGAAAATTGTTGGGTCTCCCAAACAAAAATAAAAACTCACTGTCAAAAAAAGGTACTGTTCTGTAATAGGGATTACTAGTTAAGGGTGACCGGATATCTCATTAAAATGACAGTTCAACACACCTACAAAATTACTATAAAGTCATGAAAAGTGTATCACTTCTCTATCACTTTTTAAAGGTTTGTTTAATTATCATTTTGACGAAATATCGCGGAACCCTAGTTAAGACCCCGTAGTATGCGATCAAAGATGTTTTGAAAGGGAGATATGCAAATACTAATTTTAGAGGGATAAAGCTAATATTTAAAAAAAAACGATAACGATTAAGCGAAAATAGTGAAAATATTTAATAAAACACGACTTGTTTGAGATAGAGCAAAAATCTCTCGACAAATGCTTTAGTTGTATTCAAAGATACACTGTGAATTTTTCATTCCATATTAAATAACAGAACAAAACAAGTTTTTAATAATTTTCGGAGCTTACTTACTTTGCGATTTTTTTCTATCGAGGGAATTTCAAATAATTAACGTTTCGGCATAACAAATCTATAGATATTATCTTCAAAAGTAACATAAATATTTTTTTGGAACTTAAAAACGAGTTAAAGATAAACTTAAAGAAACTAAGTAGAAATTGGGAATGCGGGGGCTTAATACCCTGGCTAACAAAAATATACTATTTAATCATTTAAGACAATATTAGAGACTCTCAAACGAAAATTTAAAAAAGAAAAATCAGAAAAAGATACGGTCGCATCTAAGAATTGAAACCAGGAATTGAACCTCGTCGGGGCTCTGCTCCAGACGTATATCTATTTCCAATTTTCGATCTGGGATTGAACCTTCCTCTCCAAGGACTGCCTCTTAAACTGATGTGAACTTTTAAAATGTCTTTTAAAACTAAAAATAAATAAAATTTGTATATTTGAGGATTGAACTTTCCTTCCCATGGACTGGAGTCAGCAACGCTAACATCTAAGCCAAATCCTAATTGGATAATACCGACATTTATTTCGTATATTAACTTTAATGTAATGTTATTCAATATTAGAAAACCCAAAAGTTGATGCTTTGTTTCTGACTAAAATCTGCTGAGTTTTAGCTCGATCAGATGTGGGGAAGTGGGTTAATTTCCACTTCGATTCGTTCATTTATTTATTTTTTAACTAGGAGAAGCAAACCCAAAATATCCGGCTGCGGCGCTAATTATCCAAAATCACCTGTTTAAACTAGGATGTGCATCCCGGAAGCATGTTAATTAAACAAATTGACTTCATGAACAAGACCCAAAAAGTCTTGATCACCATCACTACTAGTGATGGATAAATTCCCGGTAAATTATTTTTGGTGAATATTCCCGTGACAGGGAATATTGCTGGAATTTTCTTCTAAATGGTGAAATCCCCATGAAGTTGTCTCCTTCAACGAAAGGTCATGTTATTTACAATGTAGCGTGATGAGAACAGCATTTTTGGAAAATATCGAAGATAATATATAAGCAATAATGTAATTGTGTCTCAAGTGACGTCACGAAACGCGATTGCATACGTTTTACCCAAGTTCACTGGGTTCATGAAAAATCATAACTACGTCATTTTTGGATATATCGAAAACCAAATTTTAAAAAAACTTTTTAAATATAATACATTTTCCACAAAAAAATAGATTTCCAAAGTTAGGGAATTTATATTAGATCAGGGAATATTCCCGCATGTACATCACTAATCACTACTATTACTTGAATTTCGTTAATATTTAAATCGTTATTGGAGCGGAAAACTGGTTCGCCGTTTGTGGCTTCTGTGGATACTGTAAGTAACAACTACTCAAAATGCTATTCAATTTTATTTGCATGCGTGGATGATCAATGACTTGCAAACGATCTTAGAGACGCCGAGACAATTTTCACCAGGAAGCTGCGATACCAATCACTATGATTGTCAACTTCCCTGCGTTCAGCTATCGGTCATTGTCTTTGGACATTGGGATCATTGGCCAAAATTAATAGTAACGGTCCGACAGTGTTGCCGTTTTAAATCTTTTAAGTGAATATTAACCTGCCACTGATAGTTCCCTTGTAACCTCCGTTTTTTAAAACTCCAACATTGGTGGTGTGCTGCCCTGACGAAGGCCCGATTACGTCCGAAATAAATTGCACATTGTCTCTTTCGGGTGCGCAGCGTCGTCGCACTGTTTCACGCCTCCGGATGAAGGCAAACATCATACTGCCGCATCCCTGATTGCAGTAGTGCCACCGCCTGAGCGGCTTTGTCAGCAGTGGTGTCCATTTTAAGTGGTTGTTTTCTAGCGCTTATTATTCACATGTGTCCTCTTCAACGTTCAGATAGTGAATGACCTTAATTTGACTTAAACTGCTCCTTTTATAGCCCAGGAAGATGACACAAGTTGTAGCACCTGTAAATAACGTGCGCGCAACATTTTTTTAACTTTCCTTACTTGGAAAATTTGTATCGCTTATGAAATGAAAATATAAGAGGTCTTTAAATTTATTTTCAATAGATATTGTCTGTCCTAAATGTATTGGAATTATTTTTTTTTATGACGCCTAGTGTAGTTCAAATACCAAATTGGTGTATGTATACAAATCCCGCCCTATATTAAAATTTCAATACACAGCATTAGGGGGCCGCTGTGCAAAATTGAGTGTGTAGTGAAATTCAGACATTATTATTACTTGTACGTTTGATTTTGCATACAATATTTTAATGAACGAATTTATATTTACTTTTGTATTATCTTTGTAAAGTATGTGCAATATGACCACTAATACTAAATTACCGTTTTTAAGTTCGTTATAGTAAAGCGCACATGAAGTGAATTGACACTAAACTGCGCTATATAAATGCTAATAGTATTATTATGAAAGCCTTGAATTCTTCTCGGCATGCATTCTACGCATTTCGTCTTTTATTTTGTTCGCTTCTACGCCAGACGTGTATAAAACATCATATTTTTAATTTATTTATATTATTATTCTATCATGGCGCGTGTTTGTGATCATAATTTCCCTTTTCATCAGCTTCCATAGGTCCTTACTGGTTTGATGTCTGGCGAATTGCCAGGGAAGTCAAAAACATTCACTTGTTGGTCCTGGAGGAATTTCGTCAATACAATTTTCGTTCTGTCGCAAAGTTCCGAGTCGTGCATAAATGTGTAGTCCCTATCCGGAAACCACTTCTGGGCGCCTGGGAGAGAATCTTTGTTTTAATGTTACTATAAACACTAAATATGCAAATTTTGCACAGTGGCTCTAATAATTTGATCAACCACTGTAATATTATTATATTTACGCAGCGACGGAAAGAGAAAACTCGTGTAGGTCAATTTCCTTTGAAAAACAAAATATAAGTAACATTTTGTTTCTAACGTCTTTGTCAGGCTAATCTTTAGCATTTTTTACATTCACATTAGTAGTTAAATAGTGAACTCTCGGAAAATCCCATGAAAACCTACCTCATTAGTCACGAGACTTTGACAAATCGATGCTTTCCTATTCCTGGAAAACTCCGCTGGAGGGAAAATAGGGGCAATAAATTAGGGGGCTGGCGAATAAATTTTCATCTAAATCTGTTTGTCTCCCACCTAGGAACCTATTTAGCGTGCAACCCCTTTACAGAAGACCAGATATTTTATACTGTGGATACTCCACAGTGTAGAGTAGTCGTTTTGTTGGTTGAAATTTACTACCGTTACTACTTCAGCTATAAATAGCCGTATTTATTGTAGGTACTGAATATTGACAGATTCTTTACACGGGAATGAGAATAGTTGGCTTGTGTCCATCTAGCCATATTAACACATCCATCTTATTATACGATTGATCTGTCCTCCTATCATGAGCATACCGATAAAGGTTTTATCGATAATGTCTACGAACAAAAAAACAGTACACGTCGACTAGATTTGCTTAATTTTGTCGGGAAAAAAAATACAACTCCAAAATACATCAAACCCAACCGCAATATGAAACAGAACAGGACACCAAAAATAAAAAAGATGATGGTCTCAATTGGGAATCGATCCCATGATCTCTGTTTTAGCTGGATAACGTCTTTATCCACTCGACCATTGGAACCTAATTATTATAAGCAATAATTAGTCGCCTGTAATATCAATAAAAATTGAAAATATCTCCCGAGTAAAAATAAATCCCGCCGACGGGAATTGAACCCGCGCCTTCTGATGTCCGGTCAGACGCTCTGGGCCACAATTGTTGATTGTTGATTGAAGTACTAGTACATATTGAATTATTTGGCGGGTTGGAAATAAGCCGACGTGGCTCAGTGGCTCAGAGCGTCTGACCGGACATCAGAAGGCGCGGGTTCAATTCCCGCCGTCGGGATTTATTTTACTAATTATTGCTTATAATAATTTATTATCCTTTGAGCTATGCATAAAAAACTTGTCTTATAAACTTAAGTTTCTCATTAAAAAAATATTGATTATTATACTTCATGTTTGCCGATCACATATGTCTAATTCAGAAACAACAATATTACCTTCCAACTAATTTTATTTTCTGTGTTTTGTTCGTTTAGATTTTTTAGTGTTATTTAGTTAGTGTGATGGGTATAACCTTCAAAAGATAAAGAAAAGTACCAATAAAAATTCAAACAAAATTGACAGTTTATTTTTTCTTCTAATATTAATTATAAAGCAGACTGATTGATAATTGCCTGAAGTAACAAAAACTTGGACAACGGTGAATCGTGGTATCATGAAATTTAACAAAAAACAAACGCCGATATCCTGCTGTCTCCCTCCATTTCCTATATATGCCCAAGAAAGTATTTGATACATTAAAAATAACAAGCCGTTTGAATCGGTAAATTCGATTCACCTGGATTTTTGCAGTATTCGTTAAAAAATAACGAATATTTGAAAATCGCTGGAAATATAAACTTTTATCCTTTTGTTTACAGCCTTTTTTGTGACGTGGGCGGATCGATGTGAGTACCTTTTCAACCTTTGCAATAGTGGCAGTGCCTGCGTGGGCCGCTAATACGGGCAATGTCGGTAGGCGGTCTAAGGGAATATAAACATCGGAAAACACCTTTGCTGGGTTATAATTTACTTATATTTTTAGTATAATTTATATTTGCTCGTAATACGGTTCGTGTTTTAATAGAAAACAGGATTACATGATTATTATTGCTCATTCTCATTATACATTAACAGTTATTACTTTGCGTCGCCAGAGATTACAACACATTTTTTTATATGTACGAGCATGAACTCCATACGTCATTGACATTTGTATATGTACGAGTATGAACTCCATACGTCATTGAAATTTTTATATGTACGAGTATGAACTTCATACGTTATTGACATTTTTATATGTACCAGTATGAACTACATACGTCATTGACATTTTAATATGTACGAGTATGAACTCCATACGCCATTGACATTTTAATATGTACGAGTATGAACTCCATACGTCATTGAAATTTTTATATGTACGAGTATCAACTCCATACGTCGTTGACATTTTTATATGTACGAGTATGAATCCATAAGCCATAGACATTTTTATAAGTACGAGTATGAACTCCTTACGCAATTGACATTTTTATATGTACGAGTATGAACTCCATAAGCCATTGACATTTTGCAATGTACTTCTCTTAGAGCTATCAGAAAGCAGATTGGGCGTAATATATAGGGATATATTTCCCAAAAATACTTTACGGGTGTATGTTGTTTGTGAAGAGTATCTCACAAAATTGTCCACGGGGTTAATACATAAAAAAACTCATTTCGGTTGTGTCTCTTGTCTGTAACTCCGGCTCAATGAACTCTAGAATTCTTGCTTTAAATTTAAGCTACATTTTCAAAATTGGAAATGTATGTTAGGAGAATCCAAATAAGCGATAAAGTACCTACCTATAATATAATATTTTTAAAAGAAAATTATTTTAATTGCCATTTTCGAAATTTGAACTAAATTCAGACCATACCCATTGATGTATTATATTTAGATGACACACGGAACGAAAAAAGTGGTTCCACTTTTTTACCTCCAACGCTCTAACGCCGAACGACCGGAAATTACCGAATCAGGTCCCTGCGCACTGCTACTTGCGTGATAATCGTAGAACAAGTTTCGACGAGATATTAATACCCAATCCCTCTATGACTATCACGTGATTTTCTACGTATCTGCGTTAGTGTATTGTAATATTATGAGTTCTTATCTTGCATATGGCAGTAAATGGAATTTTAAGGCTCCATAGTTCATGTTGAAAATAAGCTAGGAAGTCAAGATATAAAATATGTGCAGATTTCATTACGACAGAGCTCACTGTTCCAAATTTTTTGCTGCTTCATGAGATAGATTTTCTGTTTTATAAAATACATTCGCGTGAAATGTCAGTAGGTACCTAAAGCGTTTATACGAACTAAAACATTACAGTAGATAAAGACAAAATTCCTGGTAATTGGGGTTTTTCCGAACCTAGATAAAATATGACCTTCTGTACACACAGCTGAGCTGAAAAAAAAAACACGTTTTAAAGATTTTCAGAAATATGATAACACATATCCTTTGCCAGAACCTTTATCCCACTTATATTAAAAATCCAGTAAAAATATGTCGTGCATTAGAACGATGTGGAAATAATTATTAGTAAAAATCTGTAACTAACAACTAAACCAAAATATAATTTAAAAGTAGATTTTTGAGGTTGCCATGTTTAGATAATTAGCCTACCTAATAGTATTTTTGACCAATTCAAAATCGAAACATTGTTTGAAATGGATTAAGCCGTGTTAAATAACCAAATCTGAAAAGGCTTCCCTTCTTCCTTCCTCTGCCCAGTCTCTTCATTCACACATTTTTTTCAATCTAATTTAAATTATTTAGTTTTTTTAACATTGACATCATAAAGCGCAGATTTTTAGTTTCAATATTCTCTTTCCCCCGTTTTCAAGCATTTCCGTTTCCAATCTAGAGTCCTGCACATTGCAAGACCAAAAACAAACCCTTCTTCAAAATTTTCTCTTTCTTCCTGTGCAGAACGACCATAGACAATAATGAAAGCCCCGTTCTGTCTGGTTTTCGCGACGATGAACCCATCAGACTACGCTTTATGCTGGCTAGACGGTGCATTACAACCACTGTGCGCTGGAGGTAACCACACAGATGTGTGAATTTTTCTGGAATTCAGAAATGTTTCTGCAACTCTGTTATAACCTCCAGTTTTGTTAAATGCTTTATGATAAGAAGGGGAAGTTTAAAATACTTCATAATACATTTTGTACAACGATACATTATGTATATTATCAATAAATGGCGCGTTTTTTTTTCAGTTGGCAATTTCTTCCAACTAACCTAATTAATTACAATGGAGCTATTAGCAGGACACCTTTCCAACGGGCGATTAGCTTTACAGGAATATTAGGATTGGAAGCGTCAAGATGATCCTTCAAGAACTTAAGGATCACTAGTTTTACTACCCGGCTTCGCAAGAGTATTTCCGACACTATGTTTTCTAACCGAACAATTCAAAAACAAAGAATAAACGATAATTAATAAGTCGTCTTGTCTTCATTTTTACAGTTAAGTAAACATCTAAAATCATTACGGAAATCATTGTGTGAGATGAACATAGTTTATTAATTTAGCTGGATATTCCTTAAATCTGTGAAAATTTCAATATGCCAGAACTCACGTTCACTCATCCAAAAGGATTACACACACAAATATGTTTTCTGCTTTGTTGTATTGTTGATTCGACTCTTGATAATAAAAGAATTAAAATAATAATAATTGTCAATATGCATAATTTAAAAACCTTTTTTAAAAACTAACGGAAGAGCTTCAAGCAAAGGACAAAATGAACTATATGTTTTAAATTTAATTATTGAAGACCATATTAGCGATTCTTAAACGAAAATTTGAAAATGAAAAAGCAGAAAAATTTTCTTTTAAGAATCGCTAATATTGTCTTCAATAATTAAATATGTATAACAATTTCAGCTCTTATTACAAAAATATATATTTTTTATTTTTCAAAAGGGAGTTTATTTTTCGTTAAGAGCCAGCAATTCGGTTTTTAACCGGATTACGAATAATTTGAAGAGATTCTTAATAAATTATCGATATTCACTTTTCTCTGTGCAGGATTAAACTCCAGACTTATTCACAGGTCTGTCTGAACGCTCCATAGAAAGCGAAAAATATAAAATTTTTGGTTTGCGTTGTCGATTTGTGGAGAAAATATAAGCGAAAACCAAACGGAGAGAACGTTCAGACGACATGCCAGTACGAACAGACGAAAGGTACTGCGGTACGTTACAGAGGTATTTTACATAAATCTCTATACATACTACAAAAAATAATTTAATCCCTCCGGCCTCTGGCATATTCTGTCAGACGGTCGGATTATTACCGCTTTGCAATAAAATCCAAATAAATGTAATATTTCTAAACGTATCCGAAAACTAAAAACGGTTTTTGAAATGTGATGAAGTACGCATTCAAATTGTATTACTAGAAATAAACATAAAATTTGGAATGCAAACCTAAGAAGGTTTTAAAAATGACTCACATTACATTTTTTGTAACTAAAATTACTGAAGAACAAAAAACACACATATTTTATTTGACAAATGTAATTGATAAGTACAAACAGTTTTGTCACCTTATATTATTTATTATACATTTGAATCTCTAATAAATAGTATAAAACAAAGTCGCTACCGCCTCTGTCTGTGCGCTTAGTTCTTCTAAACTACGTAACGGATTTTGATTTTCAGTATAGTTTAGAGAATTAAAGTAGAGAAAAGTCGATGCTTTGCAATCAAGTAGTAAAAAAATATTTTTGGGCGCTTGCATTGCTAAAGCTGGCTAAACCAAATGAGATAAATCAAAATGATGTTCTAGAGAATTGTATATCTTAAAAAGGCCTACAGAAAAGTATATGATGATATATGTCTATCTCCTAAGGATAACCCCCAGCAATGCCAGGTAAACGTCTGCTAGTATGAAAATAAATAATGGAAAATACATCTCATATATTTTTTTCTAATTGCGCTCGGTTTAAATTTGGTTTCATGGGGGTATTGTTACACTTCTACATACAAAGCGTGGTGTTTTCTCTTTCTAACACCTTTTAGAATAGTTTAGATCAAATTTCTCACCATGACAGTAAGGGAAAACGATTTGAGATGAGACGCATGAGCTGTTCCCAAAAGCGAACAGTCCGTGGGGTTAAATAGGATCCGCTCCGCTAGGCTATTTATTCATAACTAGCGCAGACGCCTGAAAATCACGTGACATTATAATAATTGTAGGATTGATAATTCAAATTATCATATGCACAGACCCTTGAAAAATTAACCTTAAGAAATTTAAACAGAAGAAATACACATACAGGGTGTATAGGCAAGTACCCGACAAACTTTAACCAGCAATTCCTCAGCACATTTGGAGTAAAAAATGTTATGGGCGCTTTGCTGTCCGGTAACATTTTTTTCCATTAAAAACAAAAAATAAATAAAAAATCCACAATCCGTCACTGTCATTTCCATTGTTTCTCGTGTTCAACAGCTGTTATTGGCAAGTGTGTCAAAAAGTGTCCTCGCTCTTTCGTACACACTAAATAATAATAGTTAAAAATGAGACCAATGGTGCCGTGCCATTTCGTTGTGATTGTAAAAGCGCGCCAACGTAGGTACGTACGTACATTATTCAACGAAACTCGAACAATTTTTTTTTTTTTTAACTTTGACAAAGGATAAAACATTGGTGACATGTGGTGAAAATATGAATAGTAAATTTTTTATTAAAAAAAATGTTACCGGACAGCAAAGTGCCCATAACATTTTTTACTCCAAATGTGCTAAGGAATAGCTGGTTAAAGTTTGTCGGGTACGTGCCGATCACCCTGTATACTGTGGAAGGCACCGGGAAAGAGGCGTTTGTTTGATTTTTTAATCAAATCGACACAAAAGTGTTAATAAAAATTCAATTTGTTCAAACTTCACCTTCAAAAAAAGGGGGTATGATTTCTAAAAACTCTGTGTAACGCTCGGGTAACTTCAGCTAATTTCAAGTAAAGAATAAAAATAATTTTCTGGTTAAAAATATTATATTGTAGGTAGGAACTTTATGACCGTTATTAAAAATGATAATTAAAATATTATTTTCTTAAAATGTCATATTAAAGGTACATAATATGTATTTTATCTTAGGTAATTTTTATTTTGTATATCTATTCATTTATTTAAACGCCATAAAATGGCTTTTACAATAGAATGATACATCGGATTATAAGCATACAGTGGTACACAGGAGAATATTAGTAATAAATTACAGAACAAGTAATGTGTATACAAAAATATTACTGCAAGTGATACAGTTGTTAATAGAAGTGCAGTGAGACAATACATAATTAAAATAAATATCCACTAGTGTATTAATAGTTGAATGAATACGGATTGTATAAGACCTGACATAAATTGAGGTATGAGGTGTTAATGATAATATTATTATTGAATGAAAACCTTTATCGATAGAACGTGCTAGCTACCCTGGTCCTTAAAACTCTTGATGCAAAGCAAAAAAAAAACCTAATTATTCTAACTCACAAGTCGTTGGTTGTTGACATCCATTTCATGACGTGGCCATGATTCTTCCCTTATCAGGATGAATGTTGTTAGGCGGAAATGCAGCAGAGGAAACTAGTAAAAATGCAATAATGGCGTGATAAAGAGGCGCATGTCTGTTTATCACTGTGTGAATAGTGAGAAATACTAATTTAATCTGTGTTATTAGCATTGATGTTTAGTCTATGGATATTAATCATTATTCGTCCGGGCGCGGTGGAAGCTGGCCAGAGCAAGTCAACTATTAGCTCCTATATTACCCATACTAGTAAATCCTAACTACCCTATTTACGTTCTAAAAAACCTAAAAAGATTATTAATTATTTTACAAGCAATAATTATTCGCCTGAAACACTCATCCACATTGAAAAATCTCCTGATAAAAGATACATGACGCCAACGGGACTCGAACCCGTGTCCCCGTGTCACACGGGTTCGAGTCCCGTTGGCGTCATGTATTTTTTATTAGGAGATTTTTCAATGTGGATGAGTGTTTCAGGCGAATAATTATTGCTTGTAAAATAATTGTTACCCTTTGTGCTATGCATAAAAAATCTCGTCTTAAACATTAGTTTACCAAAAAATAATAATTAATATTTGACAAGTTCTAGTATTTCACCTAAAAATGTAGACAATTTGTCTCGACGCCATCTAGGGAGAGAGTTAGCACTTACAATGCCTTTCTCAAATAAAATAAAGTTGGTTGTTTTCAGGTGAAAAAATGTAACAAGCAGTAATTGTTGAATGAAACACTAGTATATATTGAATTATTTCGCGGATAAGAGATAAGCCGCCATAGCTCAATGGTCAGAGCTGTCGACCGGAAATCGAAGGGACACGGGTTCGAGTCCCGTTGGCGGCATGTATCTTTTATCAGGAGATTTTTCAATTTGGATGAGTGTTTCAGGCGAATAATTATTGCTTGTAAAATAATTGTTACCCTTTGTGCTATGCATAAAAAATCTTGTCTTAAACATTACTTTACCAAAAAATAAGATTATTAATTTATATCACGAAATCTTCTCAACTGCTCTTAACACTCCGCAGGCAGTGGGACAAAGGCATCAATAATGTTATTGGAACATGTTGTGATGCTGCCGGTAATGGAGAGTGGAAGGAAGTGGGTAAAGAGAAGACCTGGATATTCAGTTCTGGTGACCAAACACGGCTAAAGCCATTTTAAACCTATAAATCTTCTACCTAACTAATATTATAAATGAAGTGTGTTTCGTCCTTCTATCACGTCGCACCGGAGAGGCGTGAATGAAGGACAACGATTCGAGGTTATAGGGATAGTTGGAGGACTGGGAAATGACAAAGGATACTTTTCATCCAGGAAAAACATTTTAATTCGTATAAGAAAAATCTTTTTAGTAATTTCTCTCTAATACCACGTGAGCGAAGCCGCGCGACACAAGACTCACACTTTAATTAATTCTGGCGAATTCGTAACGATAATTAGTACATTTTTAAAGCGATCCCCACGGATGTAAGTTATTTATTTTTAAGATTAATAAAAACAGTACCTTACGAATAAAATATTTAATGTAAAACGGTTAGAAATTTTTATAAAACGTTTTTCAACAATATTAGCGGTAAGCACCGGATTTTATTTTTCCTTACGTATCAGTAATTAGTTATTAGTAACCTCCCGAGGGATTCCTCTACAAACATCTGAGATTTTAGTAATACGTTCATCAGAAATAATTAAAATGAACCCACGGAAAGATCAACTTTCTAGGCCTACTAGGGTAAGTTCGACCGTAGGTTTCGTCAGTTACGCCGGGCCGCGCGCCGAATATTGTTTGCATACGACTTCATCACTTATGTCGTTAAGATTCCCACTTTATTTTAGAGATTTGCCAGGGCAAATTCAACCGCAGGTCTGTCCAATACACCAGGGCCGCCCGTCGTATATTTTCATGCACGGCTTCTTCACTTACGTCTTTCCGACTTTATTTTAGGGTATTGTCTCGACTTTACTCGTACATATAATATTATATAAATATTCAATACTTCAAATTTACAAAGAAATACAGTCAAATACTCATAACTTGCAATTCAATGCATCAGCAAGATACCAGAAAACTATTAAAATCCCAAAATTTAACACTAAGCTCATTCAAAATACCTATCTTTATCTAGGCATAATTTATTTTAATAACCTTCCATTAAATTTAAAAAATATGGAAAATATTCAGGAATTTCACCTTAAATTAAAAAATTACCTTAAACTATTATAAGTCCAAAATACGTTCACTACTTACATCTAGAAGTAATATTGTTTAAATCTTTTGTTATTTCTTAATAATTTATTTACCTTAATACTAACATATATTATACATAATTGAACTAGAATTCCCTCACCAAACACAAGAGCATTGTCTCTTTATAGTGAGGAAACGCTACTTTAATTTCTATTGTTTTATATCTTGTTTATATCCTGTATACTTATCTATGTAAATAATTTTTTTTTCAAATATTAAATAAATTAATAAATAAATAACATTTGTGAGCGAGATGAAGCGATTATTTGGCGCCAGCTATTATTTCATAGACCCTATAATACGGATATCACCAACCGGATGGTAATTTTTTTCTGTGGACCATTTTATCAAATTGTTTGTATGACTTCCGGTTACTGGCGATGAGCATAATCGAAATTATCTTTGATATAAGAATAGTTTTTTTTAAAGAAATATTTCGTCATATTCCTATGGAATATTATCCCACGTATAACAACTAACATAGATAATTACTATAGCAATGAATTAGATTTGTGTTAATCTAGTAAAAATAAATAGAACTCACCGTAAATAAAAATGCACAATAACCTCAAAAGCGACACAAAACTGTAAGTCTGCTAATTTGATGTACCTAATCTCAGTTCTCGGTGAGATAGGTTGGTGTTCATTACGACACATTAATTTAGTAAAAACTTTAGCGATTCGATGAGATTATTTGCATGTACAATGTTTTGTGTCTGTTGTAATGATGTCCACTTTGGAATATAGTTTTGTAAGTGGCATACTTACCGCTGATAGCTCCGTTTTACGTTGTAATCTCTTCACATCTCTCAAAAACAAAGCATTTAAGGTTAGGTAGGGGAGGTTTTGACACAAATGAGTGTTTGATATTGAAACAGTTTTATGATTATTCCAAATCCCAATTCCTACCCAAATTTACATTAAATAGTGTCATGTTATTATTGTAAGAGTTAGTATTGTGAAAACTCTACTGTTACGTATTTATTTGCGAGCAACGAATTACGTGAAATGGACGAAGAAACCGCAAATGGCGAGAAACGCCGCTTTTGACGAGGTTCAGCTCGGCAGTTCGGCTCGCGTATGTATGCGTAGCATAACAATAACGATGCTTATAAGATGTACATCTATGAACCATAAGTAACCTACTAAATCTTCCAGAAACCAACAGGAGTCCAAAAGAATCCTCCTTTTCCTAACTCCTAATATTCCTTGTGATAAATAAACCCGATTGCTTGATATTTTCTTCTCGTTAAAATACAGTCCATTACAAATACCAATCGTTGGTACGAAACACTGAATATTGTAGAAAAATATCTAATGAATTGAAAAGTTTGAAATTTAGGATTTGTTACAATCTGCCCCTCCCGAGGGGCCATATGTGACAAGATTGGGGCAGTTTGTGACGAAAATTTAAGTCAATAATAATAAAGGATAAATTCGTGTAATATTATGATACACCATCATCAAATAAAAATAAAGAGATGTACATTTCATGATAAAGCTTTGACCAAAAAGATAATCCCGTATTATCGCACAAAGAAGCTCTCACTGTTTAGAGATGTGTGTAAATCACGTTTTATGTTTATCTCGTGTTGTTCTCGGCAGTATCCGAGAGAAACTCGATGATTTAAATATCCGGTTGAAGAAATGTTTCGATAATACCCCATCCCTACCAGCTCATATGAAAGGATCATTATTTATGGGCGTTCAACAAGTTAGAGGATGTATGTGACACACGAGCAGCGCAGAGAAAGGAAGAAACATGTATTTAGTTTTCCCGGCTAGAGCTGGGAGCAGATACGAAATGACAAAAGGAATTCTGGAGATGCCATAATCCTCGCCATTAGCGACACTGGAGGGAGGACAGACAGCTTTATTGTTGGCTGAACACTTAATAACGAAAAATATTAAGTCATGGTTCCGCCATTGTTTTCCGAAGGTTCCGGGGTTTCTAACAAACTCTCTGATTAAATAAACCTCTGGCTTAAACAAAGCAATTGAACTTTTAATGTGATAGATTCACAATGGGCTCTAATTTCTTAAGGCAATGCCATACGTAGTAATACAAAATCATGCGTTTTTGGTTTGAAAATTTGGTCGCCTAGAAATGTTTCAGATGCTTAATTAATTAAATACTGCGAGTAGAATACATCTTGGCCTTTGAAATAATCGAGTATTTTTTAGATAAGTCTTTATATAAGCCCAGAAAAAATAATGAAAACTGCTTTAAAGTTCAAAATCTCCTACTTACGAACCCATTTTCGGTTATGATTTTATTGTATATTGTGGCAAATTAAGTTATTTATAAAATGATCGAAAAAAAATTAAATATTTATGCCTGAACATCCACAAAATAAAATAAAAGGCACTGTTTGGCCATGTTTTTTTCTTACATAAATTAAAACAGGCGGATGGTGTTAAGCGGGAATTTAAACCTTATCGCCATCTACGTAAGGGTTGTTATTGGTAGCGGCTCAATTTAAAATACTACACGACGTAGTACATCGCCTTAATTAGCACTGGAGGTTATCCACTGCTTACCAGCCCTGGTATAAGTAACAGATCCTTCAGGGCTCTCAAAAGGACTCCTTTTTGTTAGTTAAACGTCTCTACATTAATTATAAAAATAATCGATAAAAATATCTTAATTAGCAGGCGGTTGGAATAATATGGAACCCGACATTAATGCTTCCCCCTTATTTGTTATCCCCTCGATCACTACAATAATCGACAGCTAACGCCATCTATGGGTAATCTAATAGACTACCATGAGTGCCAGCTACGGGTGAGCTCTTACTTATATCAAGTATATTACAGTAACTATTATATTTTAAAATGATGGATGTTTGTTTGGTTTTTATATTTAAAATATTGTTTTTTTTTAAATACTAGGTACAATGTGTGTGTATTGCTGATTGTGAACGTTCGGCATTGTGAATTTCGTATCTTTGGTAATTTGGGAATGACAGATGATCCTTCCATTTGAATTATGGTTATGTTCAAAGTGTTGCCAATTTTCGACGATTCTGCACCGTCCCAAAATATTATTTCTTCTCTAATGGCAACAGTCTGCGTGAAGTCGCAAGTATATATTTTTTTACATTAACGTAGGAGGCCCCGAGGAAAATAATTTCCCTTAGTCATCTTTGGGGATGGCGTGGAGGATCCTTTTAAGGAAAGGAACGAAAAGAAGTTCTGGGAAGGAAAAAGGTATTAGGGGTGGGTAGGAATCTAAGAAACAGTGTGTCCAGTGAGTGAACAGTGGAGTGACGGACGAATGATCTATCTCTCCCGCTACGGCGCAAAGCGATCGGTCGAAAGACCAGTGGAAGTCTACCGAAGTCTATGGAAGTCTACCAAACCAGCCTCTCCCGATCTGGCACGTCACGCAGCTGGGAGGGCAGGCGCATCCTGAACACACCTCACTCGATGGACCCGGACACCCCTGCTAAATCACCAAACGCAGGGAACCACTTGGGATGACCTACTGCAGATGTGTTGGTTATCCAATAAATGGTTCCCGGGCCGGCGGTATCCGAACCCGCCCCCAAAAACAAATAAGAAAACCAAATATTTTACATAAGGGTCCCGATATAGTTTTCATATGGGGATCGTGTGAAAAAAGCATCGTGTGAAACGTCCATAAGTTTGAATAGACCTTTATTTGAATGAATTTTCTTTGAACCATACATAATGTGTCGGTTACGTTGAATAAAGCTGACTGTAGTTAGCTTGGGGCTGATAACTACACACCACTATTCTATAGTTCTTCTCAGATGTATACTAACATCGTATCTCTATACTCGTAGTCCCCATTCTCTGAATCCGAGAGTGGCCGGAGGGCGCCGAGAGCGAGGGGACGCAACAACCCTTAGAGAGCACAGCGACAGTGGCGACACAGCGGGGGAAAACAAAAGCTCGTCTTCGTGTTTCATAATGCACTAACGGGAAAGTCGTTGAAACAAAAATGTTTTTCAAAGTACCTACCTAAAGTGTGTAAAACGAAGATCAAAAATAAGATACATTTTGGCGTTTTTTTTGCTGTTTTGTTTATTGGAGAAAACACATATACAGACAGTATCTTTAGACTGCATCCTTACTATTTCTCATAGATTAACATGACAGCCTTTAAAAAAAATAATAAGCCTTTATAAATATACAAAGTAATATACATTAACAATTTTTAAATAAAAAAAAACATAAGAAAGTGCACAATATCTATTAACAATTGTTTGGAAGAATAGAGAATAGAGGGTAAAGTCAATTAATTCTAAAGTGTTAAGAAAAGCGAGAATGTACATAATGCATGAAGGAAGTATGTAAAGGTTGTTGTTTTTATAGGAAAACAGCTTTCAATTTTCCAATAATCCTTCAGGTTTTGATTTTGATTAAACAATTCACACATTCTTCTGATTGGATCCCTGACACCAGCTTTTGTGCGCGACCGACTAGTGTGTAATAAGTCGGGTTAACTGATAACATTTCTAAGGAGCATTAAATAAATAAATAATTAAGACAATATTAGTACAGAGTGGGGCAAAAGTAATCACCCTATTGGAAAACGCTATAACTTTTAAACGCTATAAATGGCGCCTAATGTCAATTCGGTTGACATTTTTGAAGTGAACAAACGCAGAATACAAATCGACAAGACATAAATCAGTTTACTCCCCAAGAACGCGGAAAAATTGTTTCCATTATAATTAAATAAATTATTAAAAAATTACAGCAAAAGAACATCGGGTGATTACTTTTGCCCCATCCTGTATAAACGAGCAAACCACATGACCAAAAAGGGTAATTTTTCACCTTCAGAATCAAAGCATTGCGTGAAATGGCTTTAGCTATCTTAAGTTAACTAAATGTAATTATCCTCGTACATCCCAACGTTCTTCTTTCCCTCTTTCACTTCCTTCATCCTCCCAACTTTCCCCCAAATGGGGTTTGGAAACCGTAAAAAATTCATATTTACTGGATTGTATTCAAACTAATGAATGCTTAAAGCTTATTTTCAATATTATAAGATTTTTACTGTTATAGTAACAATTATTTTTCTCTTCCACTTTTCTTACTTCCAGGCATCTCACCGTCATAAATACATAAATACTACAAAATATCAGATCGAAGTTATGTGAATGTGAACAAGCACAAACTGCAGAACGTATCATAGAAGAATATCCACTCCACCCTTTTCCCGACGGCACATATTATTTATCTTTAGACACCCATTGGGCTTTTACATACATATTAAATAATTAGTAATAATAATCTTATAATCATAATAATAAACTCCTGCAGTGAAGGATTATTGCGTACCTGCATGTACAGTTGATTTAAAGGAAGCAATGCTATTAAAATGAAATATGTCGACAGCAAGTTTCATTCCTTACACTCCCATACGACGCAATCTCTCTTAAAATTAGTGCGAGAAGCAACTACATGAAATGCAGCATGGAGTCTCGTGTTTTATATATTGGGTTATGTGCAGTGACTCCCAATGAATTCGATTGGCTGAGCATTCTGACCTCCACCAACTCGCAATCTCTCTCAAAATAAGTGCGAGAAGCAACTACATGAAATGCGGCATTGAGTCTCGTGTTTTATATTTTGGGTTATGTGCAGTGACTCTCAACGCTTTCGACTGGCTGAGCATTCTGACCTCCACCAACTCGCAATCTCTCTAAAAATTAGTGCGAGAAGCAACTACATGAAATGCGGCATTGAGTCTCGTGTTTTATATTTTGGGTTATGTGCAGTGACTCCCAACGCCTTCGACTGGCTGAGCATTATGACCTCCACTAACTAGCAATCTCTCTAAAAATTAGTGCGAGAAGCAACTACATGAAATGCAGTATGGAGTCTCGTGCTTTATTTATTGGGTTATGTGCTAATTCAAGTGACTCCCATTGGCTGAAAGACCCATTGTGACCTCCCCCAATTATCCTCCATCATATATGAAGATCGGAAAAACAGTTCCAAAGAAAATTACAAAGCTTTTGCTCAAAGTTCATAGATTTTTTTATAAAAGTGGGCGATGATGCTGCAGTAAATAAGAGAGAGTCGGCCCAGTTCTTTGATTGATCGATCCTTTTGATTTCGAGAGCCAACCTTTTATGACGGGCGACAATATCAATATAGACATTTCATTAGCCATTATCTTTCAGTTAATTACACGCGATGTGAGACCGCCATGGCTTAATTACTACACACATCGTCGGCGGTTAAACTGCCGTAAAATACGTACGGCACGGAATATATGAGACGAATACATACCAACACGGAATGGTACTTTGTACAAATGATTTTTGTTTACATATTTCTCTGGTTGGAATGCTGTTTATTGACATGCGATTTTGGTAAAACGGTAGGTTTATACGAGTTAAGTTAAAACTACGGACAATATTATGCTGCGTGTATATTTGCGAACCGAACGAAGCCCGAGCCGAATCACGAATTATGGGAAACCCCGCGCGTCGCGTCGCTTGCGTTTGCTTCGTTATATACGTGATTACATAATTCGTGGTTCGGCTCGCGTGTGCATACGTAGCCAGATGTGCGTATTTGCATACATCTTGTATTGAAAATTGTATGGAATAAAGTCACACTACTGCGACATTAATTATTTATTAGTAAACAATGAGTTAATTTGAACTTTTTATTATCAAAAATGATATGTTATTCAGAGTGAAATTATTCACGTTGAATGAACTCAAATCTATTCAACTCGCCGGGTATGCGACTTCTCTCAACTCTAAGAGCTTCGTTGCCAGTAATTTTGCACGACGAACAACATTACTAAAAAAAGATGCGTATATTGACAGTTAACCGAGATTATACCGAAAAGATTATCGGATAAAATTTGTCCATCGGTCGTTGGAACATTTCTTATGCTCGCAAATATCGCTAACTGACCATGGCTGACGAATTTAGTCAATATCGTATTGACATTGGGCTTTATCGATCGTAGGTGCTACACCTCCAGGACGGTAAAAATTACGTGAGAAGATGAGGATTTAGATTATGTTGATAAAATAATATTTTTTTAAGATTTATTTAAAAAGTCTAATTGTACATGTACATAGAAAAATAAAAATTGATGTTTGTGTATATGTAACTCATTACCAGAAAAAATTAGAAACATGAATGCAAATATAAACGAATTCAAAAGCCACCTTAAAAAGTATTCCGAACAGTTGAACTGAATCATATCAAATATAAACCAATATAACAACACCCCCCATACACACAAGCCCTGCTTATTTATGGGGGTAGGCATCAAATACTTATATTATATTATGTAATTAATAACTGTACTATATTGTGTAATGTAATTCGTGTTTCTTTTTTTACTAATAAAAAAAATATATAAAAAAATAAAAAAATGTATTTTAACTTTAACAAATGGTTGGTTTTTTTTTGGTTATTTTGTTAAATGAGTTTTACTTTACTTTTTAACTGTTTGATGAATCATATTGAGTCTTGGATATATACCATTGATACAAACATTTACAAATGTATTATTCTTTACTTTTTAAGTGTTTATACAAAAAAGTGTTTCCTTTATTGTAAAATTATACCAATGTATGTACCAGAAAAATTATTAATAAAAAAATGTATGTTTCATTATTACGCATTATCTCAGCAACGATATGAGACACAAGGTTGAATATATAACAGCGCCTACCTTCAACTTGCTCTCCGAGGTTTTAACAGAGTAATAGTAAAGATTAAAAGAAAACACCAAAAAACTTTAGATAATATGGTTTCTGCACAATTTATTAAATAAAATGTCCATTTTCAGAAATGGGCCATAATTATTTCCATGCATCAAAAACCTTGGCATTAAAGATAATTACGTAAAATATGAATCACGTTTCAAACTTCTACATTTGTAAGTTGTATGACACATTTGTAATATGTTACATTAATGACTTACTCTTCGTGATAATGTTGACACAAGGTAGCATTCGCATACGCGTGTGTTTTTATACCTATATTATGTTGATGTCACAAGTTTTTTTAAACAGCGCCATCTGTTGGACGTAAAAGCTATATAAACTGATAAAAATGTGTCTGCAAATAGTATTGGTAGTGTGTCAATAGATTAGTAGTCACTAGCTGACCCAAACCCGGAATTGCTCGACTTTTTCTATACACACATAGGTATATATAATACGCATGTATTATACAGGGTGTATCGGCACTAACCCGACAAACTTTAACCAGCTATTCCTTAGCACATTTGGAGTAAAAAATGTTATGTGCACTTTGCTGTCCGGTAACGTTTTTTTTTAATAAAAAATTAATTAAACATATTTTCACCACATGTCACCACTGTTTTATCCTTTGTCAAAATTTGAAAGCAACATCGCAACTCTCGCGTGTTGCTGCGAACGAAGCCCGTATTACATAATCCAGTACCAGAAAAGAAATATTTTATTTAACAATAATGATTATTCACATTTTTCGTATGCGAATCACTGATTGTCTTCTTGTATTGTACACATCAGTTTTATTTTTGTATCTAAATTGTTTCACCTCTGGAATGCTTTGGTTTCACCTCTTACGCGTTTCACGTATTAAATAGTCTAATTTTGAAACTAAGAAACTAATTAGTAGATTTCCTGAATTTATAATCGAAGTCCAATAATTCTGAGCACTTTTAAAAACAATTTTCCTCACTTAGGTACTTATCAATAATAATAATTGGATTATTTGAACAGCGCCGTTGTTTTTTAAATCACCGTAAGTGCTCTGTCAAAATGTTACTTGCTAGGCTATCCTACAACGTATATTTTTTAATAAATTTAGTTATTTACAACTTCGCGGAATGTGATTTATGAATATTATTGCTTATGTTAAAAGCCTTCCAGAATTACCGGAATATAACGAGCAGCTTGACACACTTAAGTTTATTTCCACTAATTTGAAGGTACAAAGAATGTATAGTTTTAAAAACAATCCCGATGAATCAAAAAACGGTTCATATAAAACTGCTGCGCAACACACTGAGACAAAGGAAAGCACTCACACAAACGTCATGACTGCATTGGATTGACCACCTGCAAATGAATGCTGCCAGATTGCTAATTTATTTAAACAATAATTATTAAATTTTATTTAAAATATCGCAATTTTTTTAAAAAATCGACAATAAATTACAACTATAATTTAAAAAAAATATTCTTAACCCCACGCTTTTTCGTAATTGATTAATTAATTCAGAATTTAAACGTTGCTTGAAATGACTAGCCGTATTTGGTGACCAGATCTGAATATCCAGGTTCAGAATTTAAACGTTGCTTGAAATGACTAGCCGTATTTGGTGACCAGATCTGAATATCCAGGTTTAGAATTTAAACGTTGCTTGAAATGACTAGCCGTATTTGGTGACCAGATCTGAATATCCAGGTTCAGAATTTAAACGTTGCTTGAAATGACTAGCCGTATTTGGTGACCAGATCTGAATATCCAGGTTTAGAATTTAAACGTTGCTTGAAATGACTAGCCGTATTTGGTGACCAGATCTGAATATCCAGGTTCAGAATTTAAACGTTGCTTGAAATGACTAGCCGTATTTGGTGACCAGATCTGAATATCCAGGTTTAGAATTTAAACGTTACTTGAAATGACTAGCCGTATTTGGTGACCAGATCTGAATATCCAGGTTCAGAATTTAAACGTTGCTTGAAATGACTAGCCGTATTTGGTGACCAGATCTGAATATCCAGGTTTAGAATTTAAACGTTGCTTGAAATGACTAGCCGTATTTGGTGACCAGATCTGAATATCCAGGTACTTCCTCACCTTCCACTCCTTCCCTTAGCCATAAAACTTACCCCAATTCAACATAAAAATTGTTTAAATTATCGGATGTAATGAAATGCATAATAATTAGACCCCAAAATACTTAATTATTCAGGGAAATAAACCCCTGAGTCATCAGTTGGAAATACCAACGACATTAAGTGAAATTAACAATGCAATAATCCTATTATTGCATTGTTTAAAATTTCACTTAATTATTAGCATTAGCAAATAATATTGGGATTAGCAAATAATAATTTACGACAATTTACTCGGAAATCAATAAAGCCAGAATAATAAAAAAAGAAAGTTATCACTTACGTCGTCTGTAAGTGGCTTTACCAAAGTTTGATAATGCCGTCAGAAGGTGAAACAGCTGTCACGCGTAATAATAATTACAACTAGCAGAACTTGTTTATAAACACACTGTTTTTATAAATTTTTTAATAAGACTGTTAAAATAAAAAAAATCTCTAAATTGAAATGGAGTTCTACAAACTAAACTTAAAATCAAATAAATTTATTGCGAAGGTTCAAAGTACTGTACTGTAATATTATATTAAATAATTTTTACGTGTTTAATTATTGTTTAAAGTCAGATTAAAGCGATTAAAAAACCCACCTGGCAATTCTTATTCGAGTTTCGTTGTTTTTACGTATTGGCGCGCTTACAAGCATCAGTCGTCTCATTTTTAACCATTAATATTTAGTGTGTAGGAAAGAGAGAAGACGCTTTTCGACACACTTGTCGAAAAACTTGTTGAATGCCGACGGGCATACTCTTCTACAGATTTTATTAAATATTGATATGTAGGTAATATTGATGTGTAAATGAATGACATTGTGAGAATTTTACCAATAAATAATAAATGAAAATGCGGACATGTAGTTTATGTTAATTTTTTTATTGGAGCATTTGTTCGAAGTGACTACCATTATTTTCGATGCAAGCGTGTAGTCTTGTTATATTTTGATTATTTAAGTTTGCAGGATTTGCTTTAATTTCTGCAGCGGCTTCCATCACTCGTTCGAGCAGTTGCTCTCTTGAGGCTATTGGCTTAGCATACACTTTTTCCTTGAGAGCCCCCCACAGGTAGTAATCCAGGGGGGTCAGGTCGGGTGATCTTGGTGGCCAAGCAATGGCCGGACTTCCACGGCCTATCCAACGACCAGGAAACTCGACATCCAAGTAGTTCCGCACGGCAATCGAATAGTGTGGTGGGGCTCCATCGTGCTGGAACCACATTCTCCGTAGTAATTCGAGGTTCACATCTTCCAGAATCTCGCCCAGTTGCACTTGTAAGAACTCCAAATACATCGGTCCATTTAGTCTGGGAGGCAACTCGATTGGACCGAGTATTTGATTTCCCAGGATTCCTGCCCACATGTTGATGGAAAATCTGTCCTGGCTCGACGACTCCCGAACAAGCTTGGGGTTTTGTTCAGCCCAATGGTGCAAGTTGTGCACATTTAGCACTCCTGTTTTAGTGAACTGTGCTTCGTCGGTAAACAATATGTTTTTCATGAAGTCTGCATCTCTTATGACATTATGCAGCATTCTTCTGCAGTACACGACTCTGGAAAAGTGGTCATTCTCCATGAGGCCTTGGCAGCGCCTATAGTGAAAAGGTTTGAGCCCGTGCTTCTTCAGAACTCTCCATACCGCCATGTGTTCCCTGTGTCCTATCATCAGAGCGACCCGACGCACGGACAGCGTGGGGTCTTCGGTAATTAAGTTCAGGATTCTCTCCTCAACTGCCACAGGAACGATGTTGTGTCCTCCGCCGGCGCCTTCAATCCGTCCGATGCCACAGTCACGCAATTGTTGATACATCTGAAACAAAACAACAAATAACAACTGCTTTTATTATTCAGCTCAGTAATAATGTCAAATAAACAATCGCGGGCTTTTTCACTCATTTTATTTTTAAAGAACACTTATTTTAGGCACATATCAGAAAACTTACGTTTTCTCTTCATTTATTTCATTTTTTTATAGTAAAATGTATAACAAAGTGTTTTAAATTATAATTTTCTTAACTAGGTACGGTTGATATCTTGGATTCACAGGGGTGAAATTGAATTCAAGTAATTTAAATAATCCCATGGTGAGAAAGGGAGTGAATTCAATTGCAGTGAATGATGCATTTATTAGAGATTAAAATTAATTAACTTTTTAAAACGCCGTTTAGTGACCACTGAACACAAATCACCTAAAGTACAATTTACATTTTTAAAGTTGGTGGCCCCTTGTTATGTTTTTAATGTTCCCAGTTTAAATTTCAAAAGCGCTTTTTGGCATTATCAATGAATGTAAATAGTTTCAATAAACAATTGATAGGGTACAAACCTGGACAAAGGTAGCATGGTGTGGGACGCGTCTTCCAGGAAACCTCATGCGATACTCCCTTACGGCTGCTCGTGAATTTCCATTGCAAAATCCATAAACAAAAACAATATCTGCTTGCTCGGCAGGTGGATAATTGAGGGGCATATTTCAACAGTAAAAACTTAGATAACAAAACAAAAACGAAACTAGAAACTTGATGACATGCGAACTCCCAAAACAGCACTGACCACTGATACGAGACGGGGTGGCGGGAACCACACGGGACTTGAGACAGAATATGTGTGAAAGAGATGACAGTAGCGCGGCGTTGCCAATTATTTTACCCCTATACTGTGGGCAGTAGCGGAGTGTGGAAATTTTATTTATTTTTTGTTTTTAAAAGAAAAAAAATGTTACCGGACAGCAAAGTGTACATAACATTTTTTACTCCAAATGTGCTAAGGAATAGCTGGTTAAAGTTTGTCGGGTTAGTGCCGATACACCCTGTATATATAAATGATAGTGAAAACCCTATCAAAATCCGTTGCGTAGTTTAGAAAAACTAAGCGCACAAACAGACAGACGTGGATAGTGACTTTATTTTAGTACTAGCTGACGTGTACCCGGCGTCGCCTGCTCGACTTTTTTACACTTTCAATAAACATAATATTCATGTATTATATAATATATATAAACCTTCAGGAGAAATTATCTAAATGATAGTAAAAACCCTATCGAATTCCGTTACATAGTTTAGAAGAACTAAGCGCACAATCAGACAGACGCGGATAGTGACTTTGTTTTATACTACAGGGTTTTCCCAATAAGATGTAGATGTTACTTTTGAAGCTGTAATTTTTTGACATTTGACAAGTAGAAACTACGCCATTAATAAAAATGTAACGATACACGCTTCAACAACGCATTGAAATTATTAAAATTCACTTGAGTGAATCAAATGCAAATCATCTTGAGTGATGAGGCCCATTTCCACCTCGGTGGCTTCGTCAACAAGCAAAATTGTCGTATCTGGGGCTCGGAAAACCCAAGAGTTATTGTTGAAAAGCCTCTCTATCCTCAACGTGTGACTGTTTGGTGCGGCTTAAGGTCCGGCGGAGATTTGTTACCTTACTTTTTCGAAAATGAGGCTGGAGCAACAGTTACGGTGAATGGATTGCTATCGAGAGATGATTAATGATTTTTTATGGCCGGAATTGGAGGGTATTGATCTGGACAACGTTTACTTTTAACAAGACGGCGCTACGTGCTACACAAGCGACGAAACCGTTGATCTTTTAGGATTGAATATCAAAATAACACCTCTTATTGGAAAACCCTGTATTTAGAGATAATACAGAAGAGAAGAGATAATCTAGAATGTGGTTCATAACTGCAGTAAGAATATTAATTGTGCATAAAAAATGCAGCAAGTGCATCGCTGCACTTGATGTGGGGTAGATTATGTCTTAGGAGGGACATCGAGGAAATTTCTTACGTGTTATGCATGAGTTTCCACGGCGGAAAATAGGTAATGTCATTCAGCAGGGCGCTCTACTCGGGATGCATTATTAAAGTGTTTATAAAAATCAACCCCTGAAAAACAATGTAATAATACATATATTTTTTATTTAAAAATATATACATACACTTTTTTTGGTTTGACTGAGGATCGAACCTTCCTCCACAGGGAATGACTCTTAAGGCGATGCACTACGTCGTGTAATATTTTAAAATGAGCCCCTATCAATAACAACCCATACGTAGATGGCGATAAGGTTTAAATTCCCGCTTAACACCATCCGCCTGTTTTGATTTATGCATGAAAAAAACATGGCCAAAAAGTGCCTTTTATTTTATTTTGTGGATGTTCAGGCATAAATATTTAATTTTTTTCGATCATTTTATAAATAACTTAATTTTCCACATTATACAATAAAATCATAACCGAAAATGGGTTCGTAAGTAGGAGATTTTGAACTTTAAAGCAGTTTTCATAGGCCTTATACATTATTTTTTTCTGAGCTTATAAAAAGACTTATCTAAAAAATACTCGATTGTTTCAAAGGCCAAGATGTATTCTACTCGCAGTATTTAATTAAAGCATCTGAAACATTTCCAGGCGACCAAATTTTCAAACCAAAAACACGTGATTTTGCATTACTACGTATGGCATCGCCTTAAAGCTTAAAAAAATGGTTTGATTGAGGATCGAATCTTCCTCCCCTGGGACTTGAACAGGGGTCTTGAAGAGACCTTAGTTGTGGGATGGAGGAAACACAGAGGCCGACAAATCGTTCCACAGCCGGGCTGTTCTCAAGAATGAGTCGTAGAAGCGACCGGTTGTGACAAAAGTCAACCGCGTACAAATGTTGGGCGCGCGTTTGGCGTGTCTTCGGATTATTCACCGGTGCCGAAGGGACTAATGACGCTAGTTCCTCGGGCATCTTCCATTGTAATACCGGTAGAACAAGGACAGTATATCTATCTGACGCCTGTGTTCTAAAAATTGCAATCTGCCTGTTAATATAAGGGAATCTATCAAACGGACCGCCCGTTTCTGTGTCAGAGGTTTTTTGGGTCTTCGGGCTAGAGATGGCCGCCAAATTCAACAGTGGGGCGTATTTAGGATTTGTACAGGGTCAGTAGTTGTGTACTTTGAATGAAATTATGTTTGTATTAATAACCAATTTTATTTTTCAGTTATGTTTAACACCGACAACCTAAAAATAAATAAACATTAAAGTAGGTTGGTACATATCGCATCAAACGCCATCTGCCTAAAATTTAAAACGATGAGTACTAAACAAATAAATAACTGAAACAAATGATAATTCATATTATTTCTAGCCAATTCACACATCGTTAAATTAATGAAACCACTAAAATGAGAAATGGAATTTACGTAGGTACTTCCGATAATTATGTAGGCATTCATATTCATTACTGGCCGCAAAACAGATGGCGTTTGGAAATTAACTGAATTAGAACCATGGGTCACTAAGGTTGCACTATTGAAGTGAATCTGTATTTAAATTCACTTTCAAAACTTATTAATTTTTACAATCATAATTTAACTGTAGATTATTTACGCAGATGACATGGAATTATATAAACTTATTGACTCCACAGATGACTGCAACCTGTTACAAGAAGACGTTAGCAAAATTAAACAATATTGCAATAACAATCAACTTTACCTAAATACAGACAAGTGTAATGTTATTACATTTACACGTAAAAAATAGCCGATTAATTATACTTACAAATTAAACCATGTACTCCTACAACGAGTAGAGTCAATCATAAATCTTGGAATACTGCTAGATTCTAAAATGTTATTTAAGGACCATATTGAACGTATTTTAGAAAAAGCTTACAATTGGGATTTATTATACGCATTACAAAGCCTTTCAGAATTAGTGTGTGCAAACATGTTATTATGTCATATGTAAGGTCACAACTCGAGTTTGCCTCAGTCATTTGGAATCCTCAATATCAAACATACATTGATCGTATTGAAAATATCCAATCTAATTTTTTTAAACACCTATCGTATCGCTTTAGTGATCAAATCAAATCAAATCAAAATTATTTATTGTAAAATTAAAATTACAAAAGGTATAGCTTATGGTAAGCTTACAAGATATTTAAATGTTTTATGTTAACACTCTCCATTCTATATAGTTCCTTTAACTTTTTCTTATATTTTATTTGCTCTATCAAACTTACATTTTAAATTATTTGTACTTAATTGTATCTCTGTATATAACATTGTAGTTATATTTTATGGATTGTGTGGGATTGCACTAACCTCCCCACATTCTGGAATAAACAATTATTTATTTATTTATTTATTTTATTTATTATGGGTAGACCCCATTTCTTCCAGCTAACCACATTTATTTAATTACAATGTTTATACAGATAAAATAACAATACCTATACCAATGAAAAAATAAAAAAATACAAATATATATACCAATAAAAATAGGCATTTCATTTACGTGAGGTATTCACTCAACGTGTAGTGACATTTATTAACAAGGAAAGTGTTTAGTAACGATTTGAATTTGTGTGTATCTTGTATTTGTTTAATGTTATGTGGAAGGTTGTTATATACTTTAATGGCCATGTAGTATGGTCCTTTTTGGAATATTGTTTTGTTTGCTTTTGGTATTAGTAAGTTTTCTGTGAGTCTTGTAGCGTATTTATGTGTTGAGTTTTTTAGTGGGAACTTGTCTGTAGATGATCGCACTAACATGCATAACTCCAATATATATATATATATGTCTGTGACTGTCAGAATTTTCAGATTTTTAAACATAGGTCTACATGAATCTAAACGATCAGAGTTTGTAATTTTTCTTATGCATCTCTTTTGTATGATGAAAACATCTTTAGCGTTTACCGAGTTTCCCCAAAAAATAATACCGTATTTTATTATTGAGTATACATAACCATAGTATGCGGCTATTACTGATTCGGTGTTTAATATTTTTCTCAAGGTACCAGAACATAAGAAAAACTAAAAAATTGAAAACTGCCTGTGTTGTTGAACGGCTTTTACGGAATCCAAATTGTTGTGGACATATTATCTCAAAGTTTTCGAGAAAGTTATAAATGCGATTGTACATGGCTCTTTCAAATATTTTTGAAAAGTTTGGTAATAAGGATATCGGTCTGTAGTTTGAGATTTCCTGTTTAGGACCCTTCTTATACAAAGGTACAATAATAGATTGTTTTAATTGTTCTGGGAAGGTTCCTGATTCAAAAGATTTGTTAATTAATATTTCCAACGGGTAACTTAACGCTTCTGCACATGCTTTTATAATTTTTATAGGGATTTTGTCAGTGCCGACACTGCTTTTATTTTTCAGTTTTACGATGATTTTAATAATTTCCTCCCTGTTTACAGGCGTTATAAAGAATGATCGCGACTGTTTGTTTTTGACTGTTTTGGCAGATTGTGGATGTAGAGATGTATTTTGTGGTGGTGGCGGTGGTGCAAAGAAAATGTTAAATTCATTTGCAATGTTTTTTGGTTCTGATACCAGGTTATCATATATTTTAAGACAGATTTTTGGTTTACTTTTAGAATTAGAATTATTTGAGTTCTCTTTTATTATGTTCCACGATGTTTTGGTTTTATTTTGCGCGTTTTGAATTCGTTTACTATTGTAATTTCGTTTAGCTACCTGTTTTACTTTACTGAGAATTTTTTTGTATTGTTTGTAATTGTTTATGATTGTGAGGTCATTTGTGTTTTTTTGTTTCATGTACAGATGTCTTTTTTGTTTAATAGATATCTTAATACCAGTCGTTACCCAATTTATTTTGCGTTTTTGGGGATATTTATACTGTTTAAAGGGGAAACAAAGCTTCATACCATTATTTATTTCATTAATGAAGTATTCGTAGCTGTTATTAATGGATTCAAATATATATAGTATAGTAATAATAGATCATCGGTTTGACTCTACCGCTTTGTATAGACGCAGAAAAATTTCTGATACCCTATTCTTATACAAAATCGTGAACAATCTTGTTGATTCATCATATCTGCTAGAAAAGATTGCATTTCATTGCCCTGAACACAACACCAGATCGAATGACTTACATATTTAGTACACCACACTGTAAAGTCAAATATTCGCAAAACTCTTTAATAGGACGTATCTGTAAAACTCACAATGCTTTATGAGATGTTTACATTTTCAAATGTATCTTGAAAACATATAAAATGCAACTTACTAAACTGATAACCTATTTTTTGTGTAATAATTCTATCATCTTAGTACATTTGATTGTTTTTAGTATAATCATGCGAAAACTGTATTACTACTAACTGTCTTTAATTGTTTTGTAACATTTTGTAATTCCTTATAATTTTCATTTTTTTATATTCCTTTGTCATTTATAAATGTATTGTATAGGTCTAAATATTGAATCAACGACTAGAATTAATGAAACATTATTGGTCTATAACATGTAAATAATTGCTGTTTATGTTAAATATATAAATGACTGTTTGTTTCCTAAAAAAAAAAATGTCTTGATATATTTCTTAACTAACCGATGTTTCTCGTCTGTTGTGTCGACATTAGCAGAAAGAAAGGGTTAAGAAATGGTATGATTTTTTTTTGTGGGAAACTGTGTGTATGTTTGCGATTTGATAATAGCAAGGTGTATGGCTGTTTATGGGGAAGGGTGTGGATGTTGGGGGTTTTATTGCAAGAAAGAGTTGTTGTGGATGTTGATGGTTAGAATTTAGAATGCCGAAAAGGGTTTGTATTATGGTTTATTAAAGAAGGTACCCACCTAGACGGAGATAATTTATCAAGAATCTCTTCAAATTATTGGTAATTAGGTTAAAAAAGGGGATTGCGGGTCGTTTCTTGATAAACTTTTAGTAAATTCCTGATATATATATTCCGATATCGGAATACGTGTTTATGCACCTGCATTTGCCTTGATAATATATAATGACGAAATTCGAAAGTATTACGATTTTTATGAACACGTGTTCCGACATCTTGGTAACGTATTCGTATTTTATTAAAAATTTAATATGAAACCTATTAATTCATTAGTTTAAGGGTCTGCAATCCCGTTTTTAACCGAATTACAAATAATTTGAGATTATTAATACATTAGCAATACTCATTTTTGTCCGTGTATCGTATTCTACTTATAACATTACGTCTTACGTCGCTACTTTACATGAAAAAAAACACATCCTTAAAATTGTATAAAAAAGGACAAATTCCTTATTTGATAGATTGAACAAATTGGGTACCTACAGAGTTGTGTACCATAATATAAATTGGATAATAATAGATATTTATCCAAGCTTCCACGGTTTGCCGAGGATTTGGGTCATTTTATATTCTGACTATTGACATGACCCACGTCAAATCCTTCTCATCGTGATTTGTTTTTCTCACACCTTATACATAATAATATAATATAGTCCAGCCCCCGAGAGCTCGATGGCAACCTCTCTTTCTGTTACATATACCGTTTATTAGAAAAGGGGAGAGGATACGACGGAGCAACCATCGGTACACAAGTAGGTACTTAGTTGGATACCAGTCCTTTACAAAGTCGAGGGATACGTTTTAAGTTTTAAGATCAAAGTGTCACAAATTACCCCGGTATACCATACCTAATCACTGATAGCAAGGGACTTACCCATCATTAGATAGGTTCTTATCCTCCTAGGTTGTTGACGCTGGTTGAAACCCTTTGCCGCACTTGACTCTATAATGGCGGCGTATTAGGTACCTTGACTCTTTAATGGCGGAATACACTTTATGTACCTTGACTCTCTAATGGCAGAACTTAAACCTCGGGTACCTACCGGGCTGAGGTTTAGGGCTGGTTGAGCACGCGACAACCGCACGTCAAGTGTTAATTAGCGGATAGCAAGTCTTTTGCCGGTGGCGGTAGGCACTGATTAGCATGTCTAGAAACGGTATAAATCATAACTACGCGTTGCATTCATGTCCATAATGAGGCATTAGTGATGGGAAAAATCGAAACATGTTCCATTATATTACGAGTATATTACCCACCTTCGAAACGGTAGTGTTAATAATGAATCGTATTATTCGAATAAATACAACCAATGAGGGGGAATTGACTTCAATGCAATCGACACTAAATCTATCGACTACAAATTCATTATAGGTCGTTAAATACTGCACACAAAAAATAGAGCGGTGTTTCTAAAAAGGGTAATTTCACATGAAAGTTGTCACACTATTTATTATTCTACGCAATATACGTATAACGTCCTTTTTTTATTGATACAGGTACCAGTAGCATAAAATAACAGATAATCTATTTTCCCAATAACTAGTTAATTTATTTCGTATTATCGTGTATTATAAAATAGGTATACAGGGTGTATCGGCAAGTACCCGACAAACTTTAACCAGCTATTCCTCAGCACATTTGGAGTAAAAAATGTTATTACGTACATTATTCAACGAAACTCGAACAAAATATTGCCAGATGGGTTTTAAAACTTTGACAAAGGATAAAACATTGGTGACATTTGGTGAAAATATGAATAGTAAATTTTTTATTAAAAAAAATGTTACCGGACAGCAAAGTGCCCATAACATTTTTTACTCCAAATGTGCTAAGGAATAAATAGCTGGTTAAAGTTTGTCGTGTACGTGCCGATACACACTGTATACTTAGTATTTTCTGAAATGTGAATTAATTATTCTACTTAAGGCGACATAATAATGCGGGTTTGCTCGAAGCTCACATTTAATTATTTCTGATGAACGTATTACTAAAATCTCAAATGTTTCTAGAGCAATCCCTACGGAAGTGAGTTATTTAAATTTTGAGATTAATATAAACAGTACCTTACGATTAAAATGTTTTATGTAAAACGGTTTAAAGGGGATTCCTCTAGAAACATCTGAGATTTTATTAATACGGACATCAGAAATAATTAAAATAAACCTTACGGGATCAATTTTCAAGGCTTGCTATGACAAATTCGAACGTAGGTACGTCCATTGCGTCGATTATTGTTTTTACACGACGTCATCACTTATTTCGTCAAGATTCCCACTCTATTTTAGAGATTTGATAGGGCAATTTAAACCGCAGGTCTGTCCAATACACCAGGGCCGCGCGCCTCATAGTTTTGTGCACGGCTGCTTCACTTACGTCGTTAAGATTCTGGCTTTATTTTAGGGTATTGTCTCGTCTTAAATCTACTTGTTTTTAGCAAAACAATCCATGACAATATTTGCTTAAATACTGCAGTGCCTCCTCGTTGTTCACGGAAAGGCAAACTTCTGGATTGCGAACTCTAATAAGATCCAGGGTGGCAGGAATGAGGTAAAGGATCTACAACTCCCGAAATGTCCTTTCCAACAAATCCGTCTGACTTCAGCAGTGGCGGTCCGTGACTTTTCAGTGAGCTAGAGAGCTACGATTGAAAAATACGACATTATTGATGTTGTAGCTGAAAAATTCATATTAAAAAAGAAAATTTGAGATGCAACATCAATAATGTCGTACTTTTCAATACTCACTTCAAAACTCACGAAAAGTCTAAAACCTCCCCTGAACTTCAGAATGGAGTATCGAAGAAGATTGGAGAAAGATATTTATTTATTTGATATTATAGAAACAAACAGTACATGAGTTGCAATGATGAAAAAATTTACAGGAATTAGAATTAAATTTATGTTGGGGTACCTATGCTATGTTTCGTTGTAAAGTCTGGGTATTGGTATGTATATATTACTAAATTACCAGGTGACGTGTGTAGTATATAATTGTGTGCGTGTGTGTGGGTGTGTGAGTGTGTGTGTATACGTATGCGCATTGAACAGTTTATATTATTGACTTGATGCCACTTTTGAATTTGGGCAGTGAATTAGAAAAAATGTCAATGTTTGAGTTTAGACAACTATTATTTAGAGTATGAAGAGCTCGGTTAATTGGCGTGCGGAATAGCACTGTATGTCGTGTACGTCTCAAAGGTATGTTAAAATTAATAAGGGACAGAAGTTTGGCACAGTAGATGATGTTGTATAAAATTCTATGAATAAATGTTAATTGTCAGCTTCTGCTCGCCTTTGCTACAATGTTTGAAATGTACATTCAAAGTTATTGTTGAATTTGGAGGTAAAATATTTTATAAATTTGTTTTGGATACGTTCTATATCATCTATGTAAAGTTTATATTGTGGATTTATCACCTACAATATTGTATCCGATAATAACGCATACAAGTCAGCTATAAACGTTAAAAAATATATATTTATATCAACCCCTCAGGCTTAATTGTTCAGTTTTGTGAACAACCCGAAAGTTATTACGCGTAGAGTCAATTTGTTCGCTTTTGAGAACAGCACACGTGGTCTAATAGAAACCGTTGTGTCTCCCTTAGTTAGAAATATGAACTAAACGGTGTTAGAAAGAGAAAATACCACGCTTTGTATTCAAATGCAGAAGTTAACCACAGAAGAATTAAAATGTACACCTCTATGAAACCAAAGGTTCCAACCGCAATTTGTGGAAATTTTTTTTAAATAATTTTTTTTGAAACATCAAAAAAATGAGGTGACAATTATGTTTATAATACATAATACATTTGTCTAATAAAACGTGTTTTTTTTTCGTTATCAGTAATTTTAGTTTAGTGTTAAAACGAAAAAACGTAAGGTTAGCCATTTGTAAAACTTATTTAAGTCTGAATTCAAAGTTAAATGTTTATTTTTAATTATAAGATTTGAAAACATAATTCATCACCTTTCAAATATAGATTGTAGTTTTTGGATAAGCACAGAAATATTCTAATAAAACGTGTTTTTTTTTCGTTATCAGTAATTTTAGTTTAGTGTTAAAACGAAAAAACGTAAGGTTAGCCATTTGTAAAACTTATTTACGTCTGAATTCAAAGTTAAATGTTTATTTTTTAATTATAAGATTTGAAAACATATTTCATCACCTTTCAAATATAGTTTGTAGTTTTTGGATAAGCACAGAAATATTCTATACAAAAATTCTTGATTTTCTGACAGCGTCCTTAAAAAATATAGCGGTCAATATGTCAGAGGCTTGAAGAGCATTGTGTATTTATTCTCTTGTGATACACTCTTTTTTGTATTATTTTTATACATATTTATAAACATGTTCTTACTTGAATGGCAATTTCTTTTTTTCTGAAGTAAACATAGCAAATATTTTGCCATGAAAAAAACCACACTAAATAAGCTTTTTTTAAATGACTTGCCATGTTATTGTGGGATATTTTTTTAACAGTACGAGGAGTCAAATCAATGAATTAAAAAAATACTAATAATGTTTTTATTTTCCAAAGTTAGGTTTATTTTATACTGTATTTGATAGCAGAGCTATTCAGGTTGCGTAGTAAAAAATAGAACATTAGAATATGGAATTTGTGGATGTGGTACTCGAAAAACTAATATAAGGTGTCGATTTAAAAAAAAATCATAAAAATTCCAATACCTTGAAAACTAACGACATTTTACTAGTCAGATTATTATATTCTGGTCCTTTTGGGACACCCTGTATATTACTATTTACCATCATATAGTACGAGGAGTCAAATCACTGAATTAAAAAAATACTAATAATGTTTTTATTTTCCAAAGTTAGGTTTATTTTATACTGTATTTGATAGCAGAGCTATTCAGGTTGCGTAGTAAAAAATAGAACATTAGAATATGGAATTTGTGGATGTGGTACTCGAAAAACTAATATATAGGTGTCGATTTGAAAAAAAATCATAAAAGTTCCAATACCTTGAAAACTAACGACATTTTACTAGTCAGATTATTATATTCTGGTCCTTTTGGGACACCCTGTATATTACATATTTACCATCATAAATGGATCTTTACCATAATTCAATTTACTGTAATGTACGCATACCACTGTGGTAGGGCTCAATGTGACAAATGAAGTCATGAATAACAGAATCATAAAGACTTATTTATATCGATATTTACAAGACAGCTGTAAATCCAATTAGCATCACAATACCCAGACTGGCAGGGGACGTAAAATATGAAAATTTAAGTCGACGCTGGGGCGGGAACCGAACACGCACCCCCCGATTGAAAATCAATGCGTAGACCATTACACTATATTACACCTTTCATAACATAATGTATTAACTAATGCCTAGTAACTGCCCCGAGATATAACACCCCTGATTTTTATTAGATATGTATCTGTTTTATGTTTAAAAGTGATGGATATTTCAAAGCACCATATGAAGATATGGAGGAGGAAGGGTGGGAAGTACCCAATTATTGCACTTTTATAATTTCTTATTATTTATGATCATAACTAACGGTTATGTGTACACTTAGATATGTTATGTTCGGTGACCGGATAAATCATCACAATGATAATTTATCACATCTTTAAAAAGTTAAATAAAGTCATGGAAAGTGATGAAACAAAAACTTTATTTACTGGGTTAAGTAGGTTAGGTAAGGTTAGGTTTGATTTTTTTTTTAATCGTTTCTAATGACTTTATATGACTTTAAAAGTGTGTTGAATTGTCACTGTGTTGAGCTATCATGGAACCGTTATGTTCGGTAACCGGGCAACTCAGAACAGTGGCAATTTAACGCACTCTTGAAAGTGATTTAAAGTAATGAAAAGTGATAAAAATTAGGTTAAATAGGTTACGTTCATAGGACTTTTTTTTGTATTTTCACTTCCTTTTACAAAGTGTTGAATTGCGACTGTCGTGAGTTTCCATGGAACCGTTATGTTATAAAATATAACTATTGTGTTTTGTAAATGGTCTTATTGACCGCTAGTAATAAAAAATAAAAACGGAAAAAGTCAATTCCAGCAAACTTTTCGCTTCTGAATTGTGATCTATCACAAGGGTACTGAAAGTATCTACAACTGTTCTATTGTATTTATTGTGTATATATATATATATTAATATTGTATTATGTTGGTATGAGAAAGAGGGAAATGCTAAACCAGAAACATAATTATTAGACGCAAGATAATTTCAGTATTAAATTCTCGCCACAGCATATTGGTGACATTATTAATAACAACAGAGAGATGTTGACCATAAGCCATGAGTCAGAATTGCCTCACAGGACCAATCCTTCAGAACTAATTACTGCTCTTAAAATTCTATATCCCGATAAATATTGTAGCAGCGACGACAAAGAAAATTCATTACAGCATTCTTCGTCAGATATTTTTTTTAGTTCACGCTATACAAGAATACCGTGGCTTTTGTGGCGCCTCCGATCTGAACAGCAAGTACTCACCAGCCTCCCTCTTTCCCATCTCCTACCCAGGATAACATACCCCCATTCGTCATGCCATAGTCCTATTTCAATAGGGTAGTTAGGACTCTTGAGGGGTACTCGAATAAAAAACGACGCATGTACGTAACAGAAAGATAGAGTTAAAACGAAGTCATTAGCGGCTGGACTTAAGATTTGAATCAAAATGAGACGCATTTAAAAATAAAATAAACACACAACAATTCCAACTCCCTGGAGTCAGTGGGATTTTTGTCCCCGATTGCGAGGCTGAAAGGGGTGAGTATTATAAGTATACGGGGAAGCGGAGGATTGTGAAGTACCTGCCTATTCAGATGTGGTCACCAAACTTGGCTAAAGTCTTTTCAAGCAATACCGATACAAAAATATTGGTCAAACATCAGGTCAAAATTGAGAGTATTGCGAAATTAGGAAAAAACCTATTAATATATAGTAATAATACATAGAGCTATACAATTTGAGGCGCTATTGCGTACTAAAATATCATCAAAACGTTTCCCATATCTGAACGTGGTAAGTGGTGCGCGTAGACCGGATTCAGTAGTTTTTTTCAGTAGGAAAAAAGTGTAAAAAAATATTTTTTTTGATTCGTGTCTCATCTAAATAATAATATAATACATCAATGATTTAATATAACAATAATTATTATGTGACATTTTTTTTTCAGAATATAGGTGGCGATAAGAATTCTGCCGCTTCCACATCCGGCTCGCGATAATGAGCGCCTACCTACAGCGGGAATAAAAAAATGCATAATTGGAGAAAGATTTATTATAATATTCTTGCGGTCTGCGGTCGCCATTTTGTGCCCGGTGCACCGCTAAATTATTTACCGCCAAATTATCAATAACAATATATATACAGGGCAGGATTAACCGTATTACCTACGAGATTGATGCCCGTAACATTAGCACATAAGTAAAAAATAAGTAGTCATATTTTTTTATAAGATTCGCATTCATATTTGCATGAAAACAAAATTTGAAATCAATTAGATGTATTTAAAATTTAAAAACAATTTCGAAATATCTATGGAGCACAGCAATATGTTTTGCATATTGGAAACCTCTATGAAAAAAAACTGTTTGAATATTATTTAAATTATCAATGTTGTGGAACGATAGTGGAACAATAATTTATTCCCCTGATGACGCAACCCAAGTGCAAGTGCTTATTTTGCTGAATGCTTAATCCAGCCCTGGTCAGAATCTATGTACCAACCAGTCGATCAAAGATATAGCAGTAGTCACGTAAAATTATATATAAATTAACATAATTTCGAATACATGTCCATCTTTATGTAAAGTTTGACATACATTACATCTATCCAGTCGGGGGATTTTTTCAATAAAATAGACAGAAAACTGTAGCGAAACCGGGTAGTCACTACTGGTTTTTTTTTATCAAAAGTCTAATTTTTTATGTGAAACCGCATAAGACTCCCAACTGCTCTCGACCGTCTGGAGCCAGTGAGCCTATGGCATTCCCAAATGGGGTACGTTGTGAAGCTGAATGTAGGGAGGGGAGGTAGATGGGGAGGAGGAAGGTGGGGAAGTTCCTGGCTATTCAGATCTGGTCAGCAAACACGGCAAAAACCATTTCTAACAACGTTTCAATTCTGAATGGAGGTCTTACACTAGGGCAATACTGCGAGTATCTCCCACTCTGGAACGTGCCGCAAAAATTAATTCATTATTTTTAAGGCGAAGCTAAATGCTAAATCACTATTTTGATTCATCTTTATAACGATTTGGTTTACATTATGAATACCAAAAAATATGCTTTAGATAAATTGAAGGTTTTTCTATCGTTTCACTTGATTAGAATACAAATAAAAAAATAAATTACTCATTAAAAAATATAAATGTAAGCTACTAAAAATATTTTTTCAATAGAAATGTATGAACTCGTAAAGGAAACAACTGTTAAAAATACAGTACTATAGTTTTTTTTTGGTTTTAGGCATTTCACCCTGAAAAGAGTGCTTTGTAGTATTATAGTTAAGGCGATGCCATACGTAGTAATGCAAAATCATGTGTTTTTGGTTTGAAAATTTGGTCGCCTAGAAATGTTTCAGATGCTTTAATTAAATACTGCGAGTGGAATACATCTTAGCCTTTGAAATTATCGAGTATTTTTTAGATAAGTCTTTTTATAAGCCTAGAAAAAAATTATGTATAAGGCCTATGAAAAGTGCTTTAAAGTTCAAAATCTCCCACTTACGAACCCATTTTCGGTTATGATTTTATTGTATAATGTGGCAAATTAAGTTATTTATAAAATGATCGAAAAAAAAATATTTATGCCTGAACATCTACAAAATAAAATAAAAGGCACTTTTTGGCCATGTTTTTTTCTTGCATAAATCAAAACAGCCGGATGGTGTTAAGCGGAAATTTAAACCTTATCGCCATCTACGTAAGGGTTATTATTGATAGCGGCTCAATTTAAAATACTACACGACGTAGTGCATCGCCTTAAGATTATCTACGACAGTTTCACTTGATTAACTTTTTTGCTTTCTTATAAAATTATTTACAAAATAAATAAAAACCAGTTTTATGCTTGAAATCAAACGTTTCTAGACTCCGTCTGTCAAGCGATTTTAATGCCTATTACCTACAATATAAGGTATACCCAGAATATACACATTTTTGGCTTGAAGCTTCCTCTTAAAGAGTAATTTGTGAAATAACACAAATTAATCAAATAAAATTTACTTGCGCACCCCTAGATTTTAGCCAGCGACCTCCAGCTTGCTAGTCGAGAGCCTCATCCCACGACCAAGTGGAATCTTGGAAGTGTAAAATAACCCACTTCCAGACATTCAAACCATTTTTTTTAAATACTTGAGATATTTATAATTTTCATAAAAACTGGTTGTTGTTACCCGTGAAAAATGACGGCAATGTAACTTGACTTGTTTAGACAAAAACTGAGAAATTTACTTCTACACACATTTCAAATTTAGAATAAAAATAATCGCATGGGTACTTTCTATGGCATTTCCGAAATTGAAAAGATTATTTTTATAATTTGAATAATTAATAACACATCTGTTAGTTCCAATTTTTAAAATGTCACAAGGAAATATTATCATTACAGAATTTCGTTTTAAAACTATTTACATTCTACATAACAATAATGATTGTATCCAGTAAAATGATGTTATAAAAATACATTTACAGATTACGAAACCGCACAAAACAGATGTAGGAATAAATGCACAATTATAAAATGACATTTAAACAGAATGCGGAAAGGCTTCACGAAATGATGAAACATAAATGTTTACGGCAAATGATTCTATATTTATCCGTCAGACGATTAAGTAATCAAAAAAGAAATTAGTGTTGAGCGTTCTCGAGATATAAATTCGAAATAATTAATCGACTATTAATTATAACTATAGTATTTTGAATGCTAAGGTAATCAATTAATATTCAATCATATTAATCAGTTTTAGATTTCTTAAGAAATAATCGTTTGAATCGCTCGACGATTTCGATATTATTGTCGTTTTTGAAGATTTATGATAGAAACTAGGTAAAGTTTTTTTCATAAAAATCATAACGGAATTACTTAACTTAAATTATAGAAAGCATCCTTAAAATATATGAAGAATAAATTATAGTCGAATGACAAAATGGTTTGACGACAAAAAGCATAGGAAATCGAAAAGTATTTTGTAAATTAGGTAAGTACGAATCTGTTAGTTGTACGATACGATAATTAGGTAATACGACGTACTGTCGCTAGGTTGTCCTCCATACTCTTATACTCTCATTAGAAGACTGTAAAAAGCTCCAGGAAGATATAAATGCAATTATTGACTGGAGTATTGACAGCAAACTCGGTTTCAACTTCCAAAAATGCTCAGTTATGTGTTTTACGAGGTCACAAAAGATCGTATATTTTAATTACAAAATGAAAGATACATCACTAAAGCATACGGTGACTTATAAGGACTTAGGAATTGTGTATGACGCTCGCTTAACATTTCACGCTCACATTGAAAAGATCTGTAAATCAGCTACAAGAATGTTAGGTTTTGTCATACACAATTCAAAGGAACTGACAAACCTTGCAGTCATTAGGCTGCTTTACTTTAGCTTAGTGCGTAGCATTCTCGAGAGTGGATCTCAGGTATGGGGGCCAGAGGACACTGTCTATGTACTAATGGTCGAGAAAATTCAAAAGAAATTTTTACGATACCTCTATATGAGAGAGTTTGGTTTTTACCCATGGCTGTTTCCAACAGCATTTATCTCGGGAATGCTGAATATCTGCAGCCTTAGTTCCAGACGGGACGTCGCATTATTGATGATGGCTTACAAGCTTCTGAATGGTTTAGTATCAATTCCAGACATTCTGTCAAAAATAGGACTTTATGTCCCGGATAATTTCACGAGAGGCCGCCAACACAGGCTTTTAATTCTTCCCAGGTCCAGAACTAACTTACCAATGGTGATGCCCCTGGGAAGACTCACTAGGTTAATTAACTCCCTTCCAGCTAACTTGGATATTTTCCATATGTCCTACAACGACTTTAAGCGCGAAATATTGTATTTGTTTTAACTGTATACTTATGTATAATTTTTTTTCCATATTTTGTTTACCGCTTTTGCATATGTTTTAACTGTATACTTATGTATAAAATTTTCTTCAATAATTTGTTTACCGCTTTTGCAATGTATTGGTTTTTGTACTGTTTTTGCAAATAAATAAAATAAATAAATAAATGTGTTTCTGCGTTCGCTGTCTCACTTTATTTTATTCGAAAAGCACATTGTGTATTTATTGAAATAATAAGTGATTTTCGAGTACATGCGAATGGAAAGAAACTCAATCAGAATTGATTTCAAATAGATGTATATAAAAATAAACTCCAAACCGTCTCGGTGGCCATTGGCAACGACTGTTGTAAGTGTATATAAACGTAACGATAAATCCAATACGAGGCATACCCATCCAGACACCATAGCCGTCGCCCCCGTGGACCCCACCCATTTCTCCGACCTAGGCTACACCCCCGACGTACTCGACATAGCTCTATTCTACAAATCATCCTGGAATTACTGTATTGAATCCATCACCGACCTCAGCTCTGACCACAACCCCGTGTTGTTAACCCTCCAACGCTTCGCCCCCACGCCACCACCTACAATGAAAACCAAAACTGATTGGATATACTTTACGCACAGAGTCGGCGAAAAAACCCAAATAAATTCATCCATCCAAAACACCGCGGACCTGGACCTCGCGGTTGACGAACTCACCGAAACCATCTCCTCAGCAATATCCGAAGCCTCAAAATCTCACCTCATGAAAAGCCCCCCCCCCCCCCCCCCCACTCCAAGATTCTCTCCCCTCTCCAATAAAATCACTCATACAAACAAAAAACTCCCTTCGTCGCCAATGGCACAAATATCAAAACCCCAGAATCAAAACGGTCATCAACCGCCTTCAAGCCCAAATTAAAAAAGCACTAACGGAGCACTCCAATTCAACCTGGAACGACAAGCTACAAAGCATCAACCTACAAGATGGCTCCTTATGGAAACTTGCAAAAGCCCTTCAAACCACCTCCACACCAAACCACCCCATCCAAACCTCATCCGGGCTCGTCTTCGATGACCCGGACAAAGCTGAGGCGTTCGCAGACAACCTAGAAAAACAATTTAGCCCCAGCCTCAAACACGCCGACCCCATACACATTACTAACGTCAACCGCAAAGTAAACTCAATCTTCAACAACCTCCCCTCCACCAACATTCATTTCACCACACCCGCAGAAGTTCGCCGAACTATAAAAAGTCGGAAGAACAAAAAAGCTCCAGGTCCCGACGGCATCACAAATTTCGCACTAAAAGCCCTCCCCCGCAAAACAATTCTGGCCATAGTAAACCTCTTCAACACCGCCCTTCGACTGCGCCACTTCCCCAAAAGCTGGAAGCACGCCCACGTCATCGTTTTAGCCAAACCCGGCAAAGACCGGCTCCAGTGCGAAAACCACCGTCCAATCAGCCTCCTCTCCAACATTGGAAAAATCTTCGAACAAATCCTCCTCACCAGGCTCCTCATGCATATACACGAAGTCTCTACACTTCCCGACGAGCAACACGACTTCAGAGCTGAACATTCTACCCTTCATCAACTCCTAAGAGTCACCGAACTCATTCTCGGCGGCTTCAACTCCCAGCGGTCAACTGGTACCATATTCCTGGACATAGCCAAAGCTTTCGATAAAGTATGGCTCAACGGCCTACTTTTCAAACTCCACGACACAGGGATCGATCCCCAGCTACTCGGGACCCTAAAATCTTTCCTACATCGCCGCACCTTCCAAGTGAAGTACGGCAGTGCCCTCTCCACCACTCGCTTCATGACAGCAGGCGTCCCCCAAGGATCCCTGCTGTCCCCCACCCTCTTCAATATCTACACACACGATATTCCCCTTCCAGAAAATTCAACCCCCCACTCCAAAAAAGCCATTTATGCCGACGACACGGCCCTTCTGGCGCAATACAGTTCTCCCAGGATGATAACTTACCGACTCCAACAAGACATCAACAAACTCCAAGACTGGTATGACAAGTGGCGCATCGATGTGAACCCCTCCAAAAGTGTAGCGGTTTTCTTCTCCCATAGAAAGAACCGTTGCACCCCTTGGAGGGCTGTAACTCTTCACGGCGAAGTCATACCATGGCACAACACCGCCAAATATCTTGGAGTGACCCTTGACATTTCAGAAACGCTTAACAAGGCCAGGAAAACCTCTAGTGCCCTCTACCCCCTCCTTCATGCAAACTCAAAAACCTCTCTTTACAATAAACTCACCATCTACCGCGCTAAAATCTGACCTATCATTACCTACGCCTCCCCCATCTGGGCCACGGGGAACACCAAACGTCTGGAACAATTCCAAAATGCAACGCTCAGACGATACACCAAAAGTCCATGGTTTGTCAGAAACTCGATAATAAATTCAGGCACGAAAATCCCCCCACTTAGGAAACACATAGTCGATCTGGCCAAAACTTTCTTCAGCAACCTAGTATCAAACCCCAACCCCAGCATCTCTAGCCTGGGTAAACCCAACCCAAGCGACACCCTCTCCAAATACCCATACCCCATCTCCATTCTACTCCCCCCCTAATGTGCGGGCTTAAAACAATATATTATTAAAAATAAATAAATAAATCATACATACCAAAATACAAAACAACTAGTATTGTACAAAAAAAAATAGTACCCCCGCCTTAAAACTTAAAATAATAAAAAAACAATCTCACATCACTCAGTCGCCTAAAGGCAGCCGAGAAAAAAAGCTCCTAACAAGAGAGACTTTGCACCTCGGAAAAAAAAATCCATTAGATATCAATACGAGGCAATTACTCGTATTATGAAATTGAGCAAATTCTAAACCTTTCTCCTTTAGAAGAGCGTCGGAAAAAATCTGATCTCATTTGTTCATTTAATATTATTGTAGAAAGCAATCACTTTGTGGTTTGACTTATTTAGCAAAATAAAATACTTTTTGTTTTAAAACCACGAGTTTTTAATAATTTTTAGAACCGACCGGTTTCGCTTTACTCAAGCATCTTCGGGGTACAAATTATTACAGTTTCTTTAAAATTATCAACAATTTTACTGACGCACCTACATTACTAGAAGTCATCTCATAATTAATATACCTTCTCGTAGACTAGAAATGAACCGCTCTTCCTCAATAAACACTCGACTAATTATGCTTATAATTCACCACTGTCCAGAATATGTAGAATAGTCAACTCACGTCAAGACCTTGATTTTTTTGGTATAAGTCAGAATGTTTTGTCGCTCACTATGCAATTGAGGATATTTTGTATCACTTTAGTTTTAGCAAGTTCTTGACTTGACTTGACACTTCTATTTTCTTCTGTTTTCCCTGTTTGTCTCTGCTTTTATATACCATCCTTTAATCTTGTATTGTAAATTGTCAAATTGCGCGAACTTTTACAACACTACATACAAATTACACATTTAAAAATATGCAGGTGGGGCCCACTTCCCTTTTTCATTAAAAAGTTGACAAAACAATGTTAGAATTTTTAATGGACGGTCTTTAGATATAAATAGCCCTTTATTTTCTAGTACGATAGTTCAACCACGTCAACGGTGATGGTCCTGACCACTCGATCAATTGGTGTATATATATATATATAGTATATGTACCTTATTATTTAATTAACACCATTCCTCAATATAATAATAAGGAAACATAGAAAACTGTTTGTGCGATTTAAGCCCAATGAAACCATCTACATTTCACCGTCTATCTCATATTTTTAGGTTATATAAATATGGCAGATTATGGCAAGCGAATCAAGCGATCTTGGCGAAACTTGGCACAATTTGCCAAAAATCGTTCGAGTGGATAATGTTATGGTAATGATCTACGAAAAACTGATGTAGATAACCAAACATCTTTTGAATACTGTCATGATCATGATAACATTCGCCAGATTGTAAGAATCTTACAACCCAACCTTCACCCTCTCCAATACCTTCAGCCTTATAATTTTCATAGTGCTAAGGATGACATAGTTCCACTGGCCCATTTAAACTGAAATTCTTCTGTGGTTCATATAAACAAAATTTAAAAGTTGATTTTTATTTTCATACTTACCTCTTTCGTGTTCCCTACTTTCTTATGTTTTCGGTGCTAAAGAACAGCTAACCCCGCAAACTGTAGTAGGTCTCAAGCATAAATAAACCACCTACATCTCAAGTATATAAAAAAATATATTGTGTTGCTATGTGCAAGATCTTAGGTAGGTAATTTTTGGTCAAAGCGAATTTACCGCTTTAGGGTGGACGTAAGAAACAATCGGCCCCGTCGAACCAAAATTACTATTCAAATTTCGAATCTTAACACCTGCACAGCTGGCGGCGACAGGTGCAAGCAAAAGTGCAGCAACGGAGACGCAGCAGCTGTTAACTTTAAAGTACCTACCTACCGGCCGGCCAAAGAAGTCGGCAAGTACCTACCGAAATACGAAAATAATATTTACTATAATAATGACGGTCAAATGTTTCCATTTTTAATTTGGCCGACGTAAAAAAACGGTTTTGTATCCAATTAAAAATAATAAAGGTCACATCTGCCCTTATGACTTATGATGTACACTGCAAACGTGTACGAAAAGATGACTCAATTAAAAAGAGGGAGTAATAAACAACTTCAAAAGTCAAACAATAGCCTTCAGATTATCTTTAAAAAATCTTAAGAAAGTAGGTACCTACCTAACCAAAAAAATATTTGAAAAATATAGAGAACAATGCATAAGTTATAATAACACTATTTCCCAATGACTAAATAAAATAATACCCTGTTTCTTGTCATGTAGGAAAAAATAAATTTTAATCTTCCATTTATCAAAAAAGTGTACCTACCTTAACAACAAAATTATAATAATAACAGCAGCAGCAGATTTTTTTTTAAAATTAGGTACCTACCTACCGCAATCCATTTTTTTGTTCGGGTTGTGGGACGTTGAAAAGAGCAACTTGACTCGAAGAAGCTTGTAGGAAAATTCTTTTGTTGTGTTTTTTTGCGTATGGTTTATTATTTGTAGTACCTACGAATGTTTGTGAAAGAACTTTGCCCACCTGTAATTCCCGTTAAAATCATTGTGGAAAAAAGTAATGAAGAGACAATTTTTTTCTTTTGGGTTATGTTTATACCATTTATGTATTTGTATTACAAAAAATGGAAAAAGGCTAATTAATGCGAACGCTGCAAAAAATATTAATTAAATTAAATCAAATTGGTCGACTCTCAAAACTAATAGGAAATTATTAAAATTATTGTGAGTTTACATTTATACCAAGAAATTAACTTACGACAGCTGTGAAAGCCATTTAGGCAGAAGGCACGTCAAATTTATGGACCTGCACCACAACACCCAGATCTGGAATCGCTATTATTAGAACATTATGGTTTTTATACCAAATATTTTTGAGGTTCACTGGGAAACGAACCAGAGACGCCACAAATCACGATACAGGTACAATGTTTAGACCGGTCAGTAGCTGAGTTGGCATCGCGTCTGGGTTTCACCCAGGCGTAGTGTGTTCAATTCCTCGGCTGGCTAAGTCCTCCATCACGACACAAGCAACATATTCCGCTTACTGTGATGGTAGTAGGAGATTTAGAAAAAATGCAAATTATTGCTATTGTACGATCATTGATAGATAATAATGATAAAAACACGCAAGTCGAACACTTGAATCTGTCAGAAAATATTTTTTGTTATTTATTCCGCACAGTGATCATTATGATCATTAAACATAAAAGGGGTACATTGAAAAAATAAATCGCAAATAACAGCTTTATTCCCAGAAAGCATCGAGGGTCGGGAGGGATGGGCGGGCATTATAATCCTGGAAAACCCTACCAAATCCAGATATTGCTTTAACAATCAATAAGTGTACATTATTTGGTAATAAAATATTCGAGCCTGGAGCTCATACAACGGGAGGGTTTAATGGCTTTAGCTTGTCCTATTGCAAATGGCAAAGTTTGTTTTCGCATCCCCAAATTTCACCAAAATGGGACAGACGGGTGGGTGTGTGCGAAATATATAGCGCATGCTTTTTCGAGAACAAAATGGAATAGACTAACTTAAACATGCTTATTTCTTTGATTCAGCTCAGTTTAAATCCAAAGGGAATGATAGAAACAAATAAAATTATTGTTTAAAAATCCTCATTCAAAATTCGCAAAGCAAAAAACTTACCCCTCTTCCCGGTGCTGAGGGTGACCATTCTTAGGCCGTATAAATAAAACAACAGTTAATTTCACACTATAATCCCATTCTGTGCACCAAATAACTTGAAACTTAACTTCACACAATTGTACACACACAAAAACATTACAGAACTGACAGATGTTTGGTGGACGCTCACCAAAAGCACCCACGAACCGCCGCTGCGGTACTAATAAATCGACTGATCTCGGTGCCACTGGCCTGTGCTGCCAGCAACAAAATAAATGAGAAATATTCTTTTCGGCTACGGGTTCCGCAAAATTCACCCAATGGGCATGCGCGTAAATGAATATGTTGCCAGCAATAAATAGTATCCGTTCAGACGGATCAACTTTGTTCCGTGTTAACTCTTTCAACTGTCATAAATAAAATAATATTTATTATTAAAATTGTCGGCTAAATTTGAAAAACATTTCAATTAATGACATTTTTTAATAAAAAATAGTAACAGAATCTTAAAAACAATGAAAAAAATCGAATTGTAGTAATTTAAAAAAATCTTTATTGTCAAAACGGTTAAGCAAACGTACATAATATTTAACAATACTTTCGTAAATAAAATTTAGTTTGATATTTGGGAAAAGTAATGTTTTAAAATGTATAGCAGCAGAAAGCCGTAATATTAATTTTATAATTCATGAAATTCGTCAATAAACTTTGTAATGAATTTTCAAACTCTTGAAAACTTTCAAACCGTAGTAAAGTACTACGTCTTTTATTTAAAAAATCGACGTGATTTTTCTATTCCACCGTGTCACATAATTAAATTAAATTATTAAAATCCATACTCAAAAAGAGATTTAATAAAACTCACAAACCTAAATAAAAGTAATCGTTTTCAGGTAACTCTGGTGATGGATAATAATCTGTATCTTCTTTAGGAATAAATGTTTGTTTTTCAGCCTTACTAAATCTAATAGTTTCTTTTAAATAAGCTATATGTTTTTTATCTAGACGTTTACAAACTTCTAATAACTCAACAATTTTCTCTAAAAGTTTATTTTTTTCCTTTAAAGATGAAATTTCTTGCTTTAATAAAACCTTTCGCGGTGAATCGTCTTCAGCATCAATCCTAACGGTCTGGGGACCACACGTTGTATTGATTTGAGCTGCGTCATTAAATTTTTTATTCAGATCTTCGCTCTTAGTTGACGATAGTTTTTTTTCATTTGGAACCACCTGAGGAATATAAGTAGCATTGATTTGGGCTGCGTCATTAAAATATATATTCAAATCTTCGCTCTTGGTTGATGATAGTCTTTTTTCATATTGAACCGTCTGGGGAATGTAAGTAGTTTTGATTTGCGCTGCGTCATTAAAAAATATATTCAGATCTTCGCTCTTAGTTGATGATAGTCTTTTTTTACGTGGAACCGCCTGAGGAACATAATTAGTATTAATTTGCGTTGCGTCGTTAAAACATATTTTCAGATCTTCGCCCTCAGTCGATGATAGCCCTTTTTCATACGGAACCATATGAGGAACATAAGTAGCACTGACATGCGCTGCGTCGTTAAAAAATATCTTCAGACCTACGTTCTTAGTCGATGGTAGTGTTTTTTCATTAGGAACCGTCTGAGGAACACAAGTAGTTTTGATCTGCGCTGCGTCGTTGAAACATATTTTCAGACTTTCGCTCTTATTCCACGGTAGTCTTTTTTTGTATGGAACCACCTGAGGAACATAAGTAGTATTAACTTGCGCTGCATCATTGAAAAATATTTTTAGATCTTCGCTCTTAGGCGATGAAAGTCTTTTTTCACGTAAAACCGCCCGAGGAACAGAAGTATTGGTTTTCGCTGAGCGGCTAAACAATGTTTTCAGATTCTCGTTCTTAGATGATGTTTTAAATGTTTTTTCATACGAAACCGCCTGAAAATCTGGAATATCAACTTGCGCTGCATCCTCGTGAATTGTTTTTGGATCGTCGCTCTTATTTGATAATAATGTGTTTTCAATTGGAAACAACTGGATGTCTGGAGAATCGACTAGCGTTGCATCTTCATCGCTTCTAGTTGTTACTGATAATGTTTTTTCAATTGGAAACAACTTGATGTCTAGAGAATCGGCTTGCGTTGCATCGTCATCGCTCCTAGTTGTTACTGATAATGTTTTTTCAATTGGAAAAAACTTGATGTCTGGAGAGTCAGCTTGCGTTGCATCGTCATCGCTCCTAGTTGTTATTGATAATGTTTTTTCAATTGGAAACAACTTGATGTCTGGAAAATCGGCTTGCGTTGCATCGTCATCGTTCCTAGTTGTTACTGATAATGTTTTTTCAATTGGAAACAACTTGATGTCTGGAAAATCGGCTTGCGTGGCATCGTCATCGCTCCTAGTTGTTACTGATAATGTTTTTTCAATTGGAAACAATTTGATGTCTGGAAAATCGACTTGCGTTGCATCGTCATCACTCCTAGTTGTTACTGTATTGTAAATATTTGGCGATGATAGTGTTTTTTCAAACGGCACCTCCCGAAGAACACAATGATCGGCTTGCGCTGCATTGGCATCTCTCAACGGTGTAGTGGTAACATCTTTATTAGGTGATGGTTTATCAGATGAAACCACTCGAGGATCGGGAAGGTCGGTTTGCGCTGCTAGGTTTTGCAAAGGGTTCAATTCACGAAGCTAAATAATTTTAAAAAAACACACATTATTCGAATGCTACAATCATTTGTGGGTTTGTTATCTTGTACGTTAGCTTAAAAATACTTGTTATATTTTGACTTCTTTAGTTCTGACTTCAAAACTAAAGAAGTCAGAACAAAAGAACATCTTAGAGCTCTAAATGGAAATAGCGAATCTGAATATATAATCTTTTGAATAACGATTACACTTTTGATAAAAACTCAGGTCTTAAAATACTGCACATAGGATATAAAGCTACGCAAATAAATAATTTATAAATTTTAGAAATTAGAAAACTTACTAATATAAACGCAGACTTAATTAATAAGCAAAAAAATTATAAACCCTCTTTTAAATATTTTCCCACTAAACTGGTCTATCCCGTCTAACAATATTGTAATTCCTTATTCTGAAAAACTCTGCCCACCCTTACCCCTGCCACTCCTTCCACTGTTCAATTGTAATCTATATAAAATTTTTGACTTTGGTATATACTTACTCCTGATGATGTGAACTTTGTTCATGAAACATGTAGAGGTTAAATACATTAAAGTGTTGTAAAAAAAGTAATTTGTGTTTTATTATAGTAAATAATGTCATCATAAAGTGAAATTTTCTTCGAAAAATTAAAAATACTTGCATTTAAGCGAATATTTATCTTTATAAAGTATTGTATCCAGAAAACTAAAATTTAATCTTACAATCCCTTGTAAAATTATGTTATTCAGAGATGCAGTATTTTTAACATGTTAAATTTGCGTTCTCACTAACTATGAACTGTATAATAAGGTAAGGAAACGCATTATTAAAATTTAATAGTTGTATTGAATAATACAAATGTGCATTTTATATCGTATTTGGTGAATGAAAAAAACAAACTTACAATACATGTGGGCTGCGCCAAAGGCCAAATAAAGCTTCCTGGCTTTCCTGGAATGTTAAAATTATAACCACTGTCTACCTGGAAAAAACATATAAAATACAAGTATTACTTCGATAACGTACATGTCATTATTGTGTATAATTAATTATAACAAATATTTCAAGTGTTTTGTCTTGAAAATAAAATGTAGGTTTTAAAAGAATAGGTATTTAACAAGTGTTTTCTTACATATGCCGCAGCCCGACACCAAGGAGCTGGCATTCGCACTCTGAATGTCTGGTAGCTAATGTGATTTCCAGTTACCTGGTGAATAAAATAATATAATATATATAGTTGATGTTTTGCGATGCATAGCATTACTCCATTTAAAATTATGTATTTATTAAAGAAAAGCGAACTTACAGAATACAAGAGTCGATAAGAAGGAGGGTCCGTGAGAGATGCTGGCATCTGTTCAAACTGAGTATCACATTGTTAGTATGATTGAAAAGAAATAATAGTTAGTGATTAGCTTTAGAAAAAAGTACTTTTTTCAATTTCTTGACATAAACAAATTAATAATTTGGCTGGAATATAAATTTTTCCTCGAATGTAAAATAATTATAATTTGAAACTGATTAAGAATTTCCATTTGCTCGGCATAACGCCTACCCGTCTAACAGGCCAGATCTAGCGAACCTCGCATACATCTTCAATTTGTGTTATGATGTATGAATTAAGGTCTAAGTTGTAATATGTAAAAAGTTGTAGTAAAAATCCTGTTTGACGGGATATATATGAAATAAATCATTTAAAAAAAATCATGTTATGTTACAATCATGTGAGTGTGCTAATGGAAATGAATCTTTCAAACTTACATGATTCGGTGATGGATTTATGGGCTCTTGATTCACTGATGAAGGTTTCTGAGGAGCAGGTTTTACGCTGACCTAATTAGAAAATATATTTTTATTCTGTTGAACAATAAATTGATATCACAGAAAATTCACACGAAATACCAGCATTTTGACTGCAGTGTTCATATTTCGATACATAATGCATTATTTGCAATCTATTTTGCTGGGACTCAATCATGCACAGAAAGGTTATTTGAACTAAAATTTATTGAAAATAATGCAATAACTCAGTAAATACCACTCATATTTTTTTAACTTAGTGACGACCAGATTTCACTCTAACCGTAGCTTCTTCAGGGCAGTATAATACTCTGCTAAAATCTGAAATCTACAACTAATATGTTTTATAAATACATTACACTTTGACAGCGGGTTGTAAAAAATGGACTGAGCTCCAGTGTGGGTGGTAGGAGTAGGAATAAGTGGAGGATTTACGACAAATGTTACTCATAGTTTTTAGTAGAGTATTATACTGCCATGGAAAAGCTACGGTTGTAGCGAAATCTGATCGCATTTCAGTATGAAAAATAAAAATGGTGTTAACTAAATTATTGTTTTATTTATAACTATAATGTTATATCACAAAGTATTGGCTTCATATGAAAAAAGGTCATTGTTATTATATTCATGTCTTACGATTATGAGCGCTACTCACGTGATTCACGCATTGTGAAGCAGGTACCTCAGTAACTTTTGACTTCAATTTCTTTCGCTTTGTCTTTACTACGTTAACCTAAAAAATAATACTTGAGGTCATCTTTGTCCACATGATAATGGTTACGAAATGTATATTGTATGTAAAAATAAATGAACTAACCAGTAGTAAACTAAGCATTATTAAGGGGGGCTACAAAATTAATTTGAAAATAATTAAAAAAGAAAATGCAAGAACATTAAATTTTGGTTGTGCAGTTCTAATTTTGATAAAACAATCTAAGTCGCTGGGACTCTAAAAAGTAGAGAAGTGCTATTATAATTTAAAGTTTTTTTGTAATCATTAATTTGTAAATTAATTTAATTAAAATTTTGTAAATTAATTTGTAAATTAATGATTATGAATGAAATATACTTACGGTATTCGTGCATTGGTCACCGGGTGGCTTCGTTTGTGAGTGCAGTATCTTCCGCTCTGCCATTAATGAGTTCACCTAAAAAAAATTGAACAATTAGGCTCCATTTGGTTTATACAATAACATCACTTTATGACGGCATGTGTGTTTTTATAACCACATTTAAATCAATTACGAAACGAGAAATTCTCAAAATTGATTGCCCCAGACTTCTAGTACATATTGAGAAATATTGTACTGTAAAAAAATTTACGTTTAAAAAAATTTATCTCTTTTGTATTGTTATCTAAATTAAATAAATTGCCTTGACATTACCGCAGTTTGATAATGCAGTCGGAAGGTCAAATAGTTATCACGCATAATATTGACTTTAAAAAGCACATACTATTAAAAATAGTTATTTACTTATTTGAATTATTTTTCGGAAATTAACTGTATTTTTACTACAAATGAAGGATCAATTTGAGCCCTACAAAATAACCCCTCAAAATATTAAAAAGTGATATTTCAATCCTTCAGTTTCGGTGGCGGAGTTATAATTTTGATAACAAAAACTATATTTTTTTAACTCATCCACAGAAGGGTTGTTATTTTAATCGTGTTTTATGGTTATGAATCAGCAATACTAACGTGATTCGCATACTGAGCTGCAGGTGCCCTAGGTATGCACTTCAAAATTTTCCGCTCTGCCATCAATCCGTTTACCTAAAAAAAACGATCTTCAGCTGTATCTTTTCACGGTAAAAATTAAAATAAAAAAGAAAATCAAATACCAAATAAATCATAAAAAAATATTAACTTACAAAATCTGCTTTCCGGCTCAATGCTTGTAAAGCATTTTCCAATTCGCGAATTTGCGTTTCATCCTGTGAGAAAAAGGGGTTTACTCGGCACAACAAATGTATATATAATAAATATATATATATTGTATATTTATGAATTATTTTAATACATATTTTAATAAAGAGTATTAAATAAATCGATTAATATTCTAAATTATATTTACTCGCAAATCAAAATCCAATTTTCGAAAAACACAGGGTACTGCTGAGGGTATGAGTTTGCGGTTTCTTGAAGCATCATTGATGAATTGCGTGTCCAGGAAATGCTTCGAACATACGACGGATTTTTTAACTGGTGTCCAGTTATATAATGCCAAAGCCTCAATCCATTGTTTCCGACGTGTTTCATCTTTTGGAAAACTAAGTAAATAAATAAATAAAGTTTTTTCAATAATTTTTTTCAAATTAATAACAAAATATAATATTTGTCAAAAATGTTGTACAAACATGTGGTATGATACTCCGTGTTCGGCATTTCCCGTCTTGTTCCTGCAACCTGTCACTACACACGCTAGCACCATTTTTTTTAAATATTAAAACGAGCAACGAGCACTAAACCAAGTTTTTCACAGACTTAATTTATTATTTATTTATCACTTTCAAATGTTTGGTACTGTAATCTTCTACACTTCTGAAATATATTAATTTCCGTAAACACGAAATTAAAAAAAAAAATTATCGTCACCGTACCAATTTTGAGGAAAAGAATTAAAATGATAAGCAAGAAAATGTTAAGGATAAAAAATATTAATATTTTAAAAATAACACAATATTTGGCGCTGCTGATGGGTTAAAATTTCCAACCAATTTGTACATATTTGAGCCGCATGAAACAAGTTTTAGCGTGAAGTTCGTACGAATTGCGATTTGCGATTCACTTATTCACTGATGTTTTCATTTGTGATTTTGTGACTAAACATGGAGGATGAGCGGCTGTTTGACGAGAGAAAATCTATCCGAGATTCGGGTAGACAATTAAAACGGTACGGCAGCACGTCAAACCACGTAAAACGGCAAGAAGAGTTGATAAAACACATAGTGCTTAAAGGTGAGACGCTGCAAGGAATAGCCTTAAAGTACGGAGTGACAGTAAGTGACTTTTGACATATTGTTAATTTCATAACTTTTGTACTGCTTTTCTGTATAAATATCACATGACGTTTCCGGAAACATTCTAATTTCTAGGTGAATGTCAATGCAATTCTAAAGCGTTCTTTTTTGTTTTGTTTACAGACAGAAAAGATTAGAAGAGCGAATAGATTGTTTGCATCAGACAGTCTGTTTTTACGTGAGTTTTTGATGATACCGATTCCGAAAGACTCCTCGTTCTACACTCCAGACTGTAGTCCGGAGAGTTCGGGGACTATAAACCACAGAGCATCTATCGGGGGACTTCCTAGCGGGTCCAGTATGACCGTAGGAAGTCCTGATGAGAAGGCCACCTTCGATGACTTCCTCAGTAGAGTTGACTCCTCCTTGGCTATCATTAAAAAGGATGTCAAGAGAACTAGTGAACAAAGCGAGTGAGTGCCATATAACTTAAATTTAATAATTCTATATTTAATAACATGCCAGTCCAATTAGCTTTAGTATAAAATTCATTCATAAATCTATTCAGTAACAACAGGTGTGAAGTATTTTTATTGTTTGTAATAAAATATTACCGACCAGCTGTATCTACTTATCGGTTGTTAATCTACATTATGTAGCAATGACCTTTACATCAGCTGTGAAACTATTTTTGTGCCGGTTGAACTAAAACTTTCCCACGCCCATTCTGTGAATTGAACCCGCGTTAGATTAGAAGGGTTTTTTTTAATTTTTACCGCGTTGCGCTTCGCCCTCCTTCTTGAGACTACATTTCTCACAGCTTTGCAGTGTCCCTCTTCCGATCCGTCCCTGATCCCTGAAAAACTATCCATAACGCAGTCTCATGAAGGAGAAGAAAGTGAATCAAACATATCTGTGTTCACATAACGCCAAAAACGCTCCGTGAAATGATATCACTTGTAGCCAAGTACCTACCTAATGATTGGGTTCATAGGAAAACCAAGTGTGACTCTTTGTATGTAAAGGGTCAATATGTACATGGCTATAACTGGTCTTTACGGCGCATTTTAGAAATTTTGTGCTTACATGCAACTAATCTGCAGTTCAAAGTTTATGTTATGCGTTTGGTAAAGTTGCCAAATTCCACCTGACGCACGCAATAAAATTAAAGAGTTAGAATGGAAACAACTAATTAAGTCGGGGGAGATGTAAACATGCAAAAAGGTGGTTTTTGGGTTGTTAGTTTAAGTTTTTTTAACAATTTTTCCGTATTTCCTAACCTTCAAACTTAACTTTGAGAAAAAATGAAACTTCAATGCATCTTTTACCATCTCCTCCGGCATAAATAATTGTTTCTTATAAGTAATTAAGTTGAAACCAAGTTCTATTAATTTTCATATTTCATGTTTGGCCGAATTTGACAATTTATCATGCGTTTTTCCAGTTATAAACAATAGAGCCAAAGCCACACATAAAATAAATTGTCACCCAAAATTACTTTCAAAAATATTACTTTTTGTGATCTTATTTGCATGTTGCTTCAAATTTACGCCTTATAAACAAAAAACCGTTTTACTTATGAATCATGAGATAATCTAACACGGAAAGAAGTACAAAATAAACGCATACAGTATTTTGTTGTTGACTCAAAAAGTTATCATTGAATGTGATATTTGCATGGACCCAACAACGTTTTCTTCGAACAACATTAACATAAATCGAAATGAAGTTAAATATTATTCCTCTGTCCGATCATTTGTAAAATTATGTGGTTGTGATATTATTAAATTTAGCAATTTCTTTTTACTGTAAAATTTAAACTTATCGAAGTATAACCGAAAATACAACAATAATGTTTGCGAGAAGCGATTTGTTTTTTGTCATATTAATTACTACAAATTTCGTCTAATTTACTAATATTTTTAATTCACTAATCACAATCTATTGTTTTTAACAACATTACTTTACTTTGAATTAATTTTGTCACTGATTTTAAATACTAATTTATTTCACTCTCAGAATTGATAAACAGTCAGTCACACTCTTATAACCAGAGACAAGGAAGAAATGCAAACCGGATAGTGATAAATAATAATATTTTAAAAATGTTTCAAAATAGTAGGAAACTTTATTGCTAAAAGTTAGGAATTTTTCTTGTAAATTTTTACTTAACCTGTAGAGTCTATTTATTCAGTTTTTTGAACAGCTCATATGGTCTCATGGAAATCGTCTTATCTCTCTTTCTATCATGGTTAAAAATATGATCTAAATTGAGATTTTAGAAGAAAAAACACCACACTGCATATTTTAATATAGAAGTTAACCCCAGAATAATTAGAATGAACACCTATATGAAACTGACAATTTGAGATAAATTTATGAAACTTTGTAAATTTTTTAAGAATTATTTTTCAATAAAATGATAAAAAAAGTGAGGTGATAATAATGTTTATAATACATTTGACTATTAAATAAAGTTTTTTTTTTCGTTTAGTTTTGTAGGAAAAAACGTAAGGAGAGCCATTTTTAAAACTTTTTTACGTTGGCATTAAAAATTTTAATATTTTAAAAATAGTATATTTACTTCAAAGAATACAATTTGAAAGCGTATTTCATCACCTTTCAAAAACAGTTTTCAGATTTTGGATACATTCAGGAATGTTTTTAATTTATTTAGATTTTATTGCAATGCGGAAATACACAAATTCCCCTGCCATTTGACAATGTCGTTAAGAGACATAACAGACAATATGGCAGAGGCCTGAAGGGTTAAGACTACCACACATTATATGCATAGTTACTAAAAACAATATTTCTTTTTAAGAGAACCAAACTAAGAACATAAAAACCTTTTTTTTGCAAAATAGATTCTTAGTTTGGATAAAAGATAAAACAAAGAAAAAAGTATTTCATTACTAATTATAGGTTATAGTTCTATCAACTTGACAGTTGGCTGCCATACTAAAGTCTCAAAATATTTATTTTGAATTGAAGAAAATAGCTATTAAATTGCACTATTTTCCAAAATCGTAAATGCAAAAAGATGTTGTTTATTGTCACTAAGTTGAATCAAGGGTTTTTAATGCGTACTAAAAACTTAAGTAAAAATTTACCATTTTTTTCTGATTATTATATGTTTTTCTGAAATTATTATTTTAAAATGTGCAGGTGGGTAGGTACCTACGGTAACCGGACAATATAGAACAGTGACAGAACAGAAATTTTTTGAAAAGTTATTTAAAGTCATCACCTAAGATAGGTTAGGTATAATTTTTTGGTTAGTTTTTTTAATCACTTTTAATGACTTTATATCACTTGGATCTGTACCTACCTACCATTATTTTATTTGTATTATTGATGAGATTAAATAATTAATATTCTTTAATTTTTTTATAGTTGCTATTTTAAAAAAACTATAAAGTACGATGTCGGAGAATTTGTGTGTATTTCCGCTTTTCAATAAAATCCAAATAAATGGAATGTTTCTGAAAGTATCAGAAAAATAAAAACTGTTTTTGAAAAGTGAAGAAATACACTATCAAATTTTATTATTAGAAATAAACATACAAATTTGTGAAATGATTAAATTTTTAATGCAAACATAAAAAAAGTTATAAACAGTGATTCACCTTAGATTTAATCTAAACACTTAACTAAAATTGCTGATAATGAAATAAAAAAAACGAAAGTTTTATTAGACAAATGAATCCTATAATTTCTATACCCGCTATATCCGATTTTTTGACAAAATGATCTGAGTATGACATCTTGTTCACATTTTTGCGAGCAACAAGAGGAGCCTAAAATTGAGTTTCAAAACCCTCCTTATCATGACCAAAAACCATGTTAAAACTGCGAGTGAGAAACCAAATCCGCTATATCATACAGAAAGTCACTATCAAAACCCGCTATATCGGATTCAACGAATCACAAGCAGTTATTTTGCCAAAATACAATATGGCCGCCGCTCTGACGCCACGCTCGTATGTCAAAATGATCTACGCGTGAGTTTCTAAACCCGCCATGTCGCCTCAGTTGACTTTCAAAATCACGAAGTAAGTATCAAAATCCGCTATATCCATTTTATTTATCGAAATTACTTAATTATTGCTAGACATATATAGAAAAATAAATGCTTTTCGAAATTTTATTACTCCAATTCATTATATAAAAAATTTTAATGCATTTACTTATGTACGCTAGAGATGTGACAGTTTTTTGCGGTTTTCTCCAAATCAATGAAAGTTGATATAGCGGGTATAGAAATTACACGACTCAAATGTACTATAAACATTATTGTCACCTCACTTCTTTTGTCATTTCATATAAAAATAATCAATAAAAAATTCACATAGTTATATAAATTTTTCTCAAACTACGGTCAGAAACTTTGGTTTCGTAGAGGTGTACATTTTAATTCTTCTGTGGTTAACTTCTAGATTTTAAAATAAAGTGTTCTGTTTTCTCTTTCTAATAACATTTAAATCATATTTCTCACCTTGACACTACATAGTAGGGAGACAACGATCTCTGTGAGATCAAATAAAAGTGAAAAAATTCTATAGGTAATAGCTGTTTGTTTGCAAAACGGAAGAAATTAGGGGTAAAATTCGGTTTAGGGGAGTCACTCGAATAACCGAAATTGAACTTGATTTAGACTAATTTAGGGCTGGGGAATCCGAATCTGAAAGAATTAGGTGGGGGTCGGCACTATTAACTGAGTTATAGGGTCTTGAAATTTCGTACGCGATACATAGAAACCATGTCCAGGTAATTTTTTTAATGAATATATTGAATTTATTTCCTCGTTGCTTTGATGTTTTAACCATTCATTTTACCATTTGAATGTTTTTCATAATGTGAGTTTAAGTTTGCAATCAGTGCATTGCAAAGGTATTAATAGATTGCCGAGTGCGGTATCTATGGAGTTAGCCAAAGCAATATTCTATTTTATTACCTTTTTGATAAGTGTGCACCAATCACGATTCCGTGCAAACTGGTGCGGGTAAATATAATTAACTGACGTTGTTTGTTCAATTCTCACGTCTTAAATTGTTATTACAGAGGGTTTAATGTTTTTAAATATGGGATTTAGCATTTTAAATCTGTTTTTAAAACTGGTGTTCTTTTTGTGACTATGTCAGTTCTTCTCAGAAGAGGTGTCACAATGTTTAGTAACCTAACTGCAAAGCAAACCTGCAGATGAAGCTGTAAAAAAGCTTGAAAAGTAAGCACTGGAATCTTGAAATTTGCACAGCTGTCTATTTTCAAGGTCAGGGCAACTATTTTCACGTTGTTTCCGTTATGAGTAACAGCTTTGAAATTTCAAATTATCTATCAAAACTATCAATAATAAAATTATGGAATTTGCATTTTTTTGTCTGGATTTTGAGGTCAATGAATTTTCAGCTTACATCGGAATTTTCAGCTTGCAGTAGCATTTCAAATGTAGGTTATGGAGTTTTTAAATATCTGTTTCTGTCAGCTTAAGAACAGCCACTCACTTGAAATCATTTTTTGATACTCTGTTTCAAATTCAGGAAAATATAGGGTATTTTTCCAGTCTGCTGGTCTATGTAAATTTTTATTGCAGGATTTTATTTGTATTTCAACAAACAAGACTATTTTTGTCTTATTGTACACATTAGCTATGGGTCATGACTCATTTTATTAAGAACAGGAGTCACGGTACCAGCTCAGTATTATCGTACGACTCAAATATTCGACTCAATTAAACGCCGGCTCAATTGAACGAGAGCGTATGAGCAATGAAAATACTGTGCTCGCCCGGCACAACTTGCTCAATACGGTTCCCCCGGTTCAGCTCCCCCGGTACGACTCCAGCTCCCAGCTCTCAGCTTGCAGAGTATGAATGATTGTACGAGTCTTGGTACCGATACGCCGCCTCGTACCACGAGAAAAATAAAATGCTAGGTAGTTTGTAGATGTAGGTATATACGTCAAAGTCCAGATGTTGGACAGTCAGATGCCGTTCACGTCTCTGAGTATGTACAACAATTAATACTTGTATAATTTTAATGGTACTATTTTTCAAAATATCCTGATAAAGAAGAGTAACCGTTCAATTGAGCCGTTGTACGGTTTACGGGGAGTCGTCTGAATACGAATTGTATGTGCAATCATTCCGCGTTAATAATCTACAATATCTTTAGGCACCCTGATTATTCTGTTTGCTAATACTTCTCATTAAGCAAACCAATTTTTAAATATAACGCCATGAACCAATAAATTATTAAAAAAATTTAACGACAATGTTATTAGTAAATTTTTGTTTTCGTTTTGATTATCTTTTGTCTGGTGGAAATTTTTGCAGCGTGGCACTGTCTGAATCATAGATAGTAAAAAGGGAGATGGTCCATGAACCGTTATTACGAACTGAGCACACAAGTGTTCAACAACATTCACACATTTTATTGCAAATTGCAACTACTCACAGCAGTGTCCCTCCTTTGTTTCTACGTACATACAAAACGCCTTTTTCATTGGCTCCGCCGCGTTTGAGGATAGTTGTGCTGTTTGGTCATAGCCCTGCAACAGTCGGCACGCTTCCATGCCATATCCCTTTACTTCTGTGTTTATTTCGTTTATCCATAGTCTGAACACACATTGTTAAGCCTTGATATATTGTTAAGCCTTTCTTGGCCGGGAGATTTTCAATTTTCAGCTCCTGATGTGTTAACCTTTGATTTATTGCCAATCTCTTTATTAGAGCGGTACAATTCTTGTCTTGGAACTAAACTTGGGCAAAAAAATTATTTTATCGGTCTCATTTAATATGCCGTGTAAGTGAATGGTAGAAGAAATTGGGGGCACCTGAGGAAGACATGGCGCTATCAAGTGAATGAAATACTTCAGTCAGGCCATGTCTATAGTCAGAATAACACAAGAGTGTGTGTGAGACAAGGTATGAATGCGAATGAAGCAAGGTGTGATTTATTTAACCGTTATATTTAAATGCGCTATATATGTCTTATTTTTTAATTTTCTGTAAAAAAAAATAGTGTTTTAGAAACTAGATAAAATTATCTTTCCGGTGTACGCATTTAAAATAAAAATTACTATTTCTAAAGAATAAAATTTTAATATTAAACGTGAAAAATGTTGTCAAAAACGCTAACCACATTTTTAGTTAATTTTTTACTCTAATCTTAGAAAAAATGGAGAGAACTCAATATTTCAAAAACACATTTGTTTTTGTTTGGGGAATTTATAAGAAAACTGTAACTTCACTTTTATCTCTTTCATATTTTTATAAAATAATAAACCGATAGTTACGATGGCAAAGCGAAATATGAATTATTCATTTTAGCTATTTTTAGGATTTTATTAATGGCATCCAGTATAAATATTTGACACAAAAAGAATTGGAAAGAATTATTATTTCTCTTACTAACGTCAATAAATTACGTATTTCCGCATGATAGAAAAAAAGATAAAAATACTTTTGTAAAATATGGACGCCCGGTCATATATGACCCTCAAACGCTGGAGGGGTTAGTATATATGATAACAGATTTTTGTGGCCAAAAGTGTTATAGTGATTTATTTTGTGGGTATTATGCCTTGTTGCGCTTCCTCCTACTTTAACCAATTCGGACATCATTAAAGTGTTCATCATATCATCACATTTGCCCTGATGATGGACTGTAACGCAGTGCGAAATCCCATCATCAGGGCAGATGTGATGATATGATGAAACCCTGTCCGAAACGTTGGCTAAAGAAGGAGGAAGTGCAACACGGCATAATACCCCTAAAATAAATCAAGAAAACTTCTAAATATAGTTTTACACAAGGAATTGACCCTTCAACCTTCAAACTCTAATCCAAATTCATGCTCAATTAGTGTACGGATTCTGTCTTTAACGATTTTATGCTCCACTGGGATTTGACCGAGCGACAAGCCAAATGAAAATCAAATGCTTGAAAATTTTATCTTAAAAAATTGTCATTCTTGTGAAATTGTTTTTGGTTTGTTATTTGATTTTGTGCTTGGATTTAATCTCTGAAATAATTTTGTGATGCCATGTTTGTTTACTTCTGTATCACTGTTTATCTAAAGCAAGCTGCCAATGAGTTAAATATCATGTTCTTCAAATATGTCAACCTTACATATAAACATATTATGTATGTTAAAAGGTCATTTCCTTATCGCACATGTTTTTAAGATGTTTAACACTAATTTGCGGCCCACTGTTTGATGGCGATATGCTTCTGAATTATTCCTAGTTGTATTTTTTCTGTCCCACTAAAAATTTGCCAATAGAAAAGTTCTAACATTGCAAATTTTTTTAGAATGTTCGACATTTTTTAATTTTCTGATTCAAAATAACACTTTTTAATTAATAATATCTTTTTTATTCCGACCTTTGATCCTTTGTAGTTTACATTGAAAACAACCACTAGATAATATGTGGTTCTAGTTGTTGATGCGAAGACAGTCTGCATTATGCTGTCTCCGAGTTATTCTATTGACATAGTCCAGTCCCTTTATTGAAGTTCAACGTGGTTGTTATTGTAGGTTTCTGAGCCTTTTATTATCAAGGTGGGATATTAGCATCGTGGATGAATCAGTCTTTCTTCATTTTTCTTACACTACCTGCTGGTGCTTTTCTCTACCAACAGCTCTGTGTTTCTCTTGAGGAGATCTCCCGCAAATAGTCCTATAAGCTCCTTCATTAGAAACACTCATAGACATATGAATATTAGTAGACCTGCCCTAAGTGATTAAAAGCGTATTATTCCCCACTCCCCATACCGGTTCCATTGGAGCCGGCTGGGCTCGCGTATGGCTTCCCGTGAATCTTGAGAATGTGACGTCATCTTTCTTGTTCGAACTAGCGTTGAGCTATGGTCGAGGCATTTTACGAAATAACACGGCAAAATGGTGGCTTAGCTATGAAAACTTGTAAAAATAGATGTGAAAAAGAGAATAAACCCAATTGTCGTATTACATTCCATATATAAGCATTATTTTAAGCGTAATTACATCGTATAATATGGATCAGTTTGTAGAAACATATACTATCACATCGAGATATATCTGTACGCATCGTTGGTTACTGGGAACTAAATTATGAACACTTATAAAAGTGTCTTAACTAAATACGTAAACAAAATATTTGACTCTGAAAATAGAAGAAATTTTTTTTTGCCGAATTTGGACTTCGCAAATTTGTTCCTAACGTGGCGAGTAATTTGCGCTCCCATGTAAAAATGTCTATTCATTCAAAAGCAGATTTTACTTTTAAGAACTAAATGGTGATATTATAATGCGAGATGCCTATATACTGTCAGATTGATTTATTGACGAATCACAGTCAGCTTTACCCCCTTCGTTCTTCAACAGTTGATTTTACCCCTCACGTTTAATTTCTAGTCTATATATTAATATGTCTGTGGAAACACTAGATTTCAGATTCATAAACAAAAGCAAGTATAAATAAAACATTTAGACAAAAATGCTTCCTTAACTAAATTAAAAAGCTGGATTTAAAAATATAGGGAGATCAGAAATAGAAAATATGGGAGGCGGTTTCAGGTACCGCCGTCCCGGAAACCGTTTATTGGATAACCAACACCTCTACGTCACCCCAAGTGGTTCGCTACGTTTGGCGATTTAGCAGGAGTGCCCGTGTTCATCGGGTGATTTGTGTTCATGACGAGCCTGCCCACCAGCTGCATGGAATGCCAGATCTGGAGAGGCTGGTTTTGGGAAACCCTTTGACCTCTCCAACTGGTTGTCTCTTGACTCATCGCCTTGCAGAGGCATAGATTCATAAGTCAGTCACTCCTGGACACACACTGATCCCTAGATTCTTACCCACCCCTTACGAAATCAAAACCACTCAACTGCACTAAAGAACACCATGTTAATATATTTATAATTATTTCAGAAAAAACACTACATCTTTATAATCACTTATTAATAATATGTAAATGGAATCCTCAGCACGGGAGATCCCAGTAAGATATCATTATCTCTATTTGTTACAAAAAAGAAAGATAGTAAAATATTTATTATTATTGAGGTAGCTGGTTCATTTGGGGTTCAAACCGTCTATCGAATTACGTATAAAAGTATGAAGATTTATAACAATTACAAGAGCAGTCATAAGACATTGTTTATTGTCAATTGTTGATGGATAAAATCTAATTAACAATTAACTAACTCTTGCCATCATTTATTGCAGCTAATTTAATATAATATGTTTTTATGACACTGTGAACATTTTATATTATTTATGACGGCCTCCATGGTCGCTCTCCTACGGTCGCTGGTCGCTGTCCCAACTGCTCCCAACCATCTGGTGCCAGTGAGATTATGGCATCCCCAATTGGGGTATGTTGTGAGGCTGAAGGTAGGGGGAAGGGGAAGGAGATGGAGAAGACGAATGTGGGAGGTACCTGGCTGGCTAATCAGATCTGGTTACCAGACACTGCCAAAGCCATTTTAAGCAACATTTCAAATCTGAATGGTGGTCTTGCACCAGGGCGATACTGAGAGTATCTGCCACTCTGGAATGTGCCGCAAACATACTATATATTATTATTTTATTTTTTTTAAGCGGAGACGGTTTACACGTAGTTCCCGTGAGCACTTAGGCCATAGGCCCATTGTGTTATCTCCCGTTTTACCTCAATCCTTTAACAACAACCCAGTCCCTTTAGTAAAGTTCACCAGGGTTGTCATTGGGTATGTGGCTATGTCTTCTGGTTCTACTGTATGTCTCCCCAGGTATCTGAGTATGTGGCTATGTCTTCTGGTTCTAATGTATGTCTCCCCAGGTATCTGAGCCTAGTTCCCACCAGGGCAGGACATTGGCACCATAGGTGAATTGGAGTCTCTTCATCCTCTTCACATTTCCTGCATCTATTGGTGTTTTCCACTCCCAATATCTGCATGTGTCTCCTGAGATGGCAGTGTCCCGTTAGACATATTATTTAAAATTAATCAAATAAAATTTATTTGCGCACACCGGAATTTGAACCTGCGACCTCCAGCTTGTTAATCGAGAACCTGAGGTCGCCATACATCAAATACTGTCACATTTTAGTGAAACACAATAATAATAGTTTGCCAGTAACCATGGTAGAATATCCAGATAGTATCCAGTCCCACTGACTTCAGGCAGTTGGAAACCTTATGCAGCATTACATATAAAAATATGTTTGTATCATGTCCCTTTTTTTTACAATGATGTACACTTCCAGAAGCATAAAGTCATCACCATATTGATTCCAAATTAATTAAAAGATAAATATATAATAAGATAAATAATTTGTAGCTAAAAAAAGTTCTTTAATGTTTGAGTTCTCTGGTAGTAAGTCATTTTGTGTGTACGCAATGTATTCATAAGATTGTAAGTCATGTTTGTCAAGAGAAATTTTTTTGCATATCGAGTGCCTGTGTATGCTATGATTGTATTGGAGTTTAATGTTAGTATGGGTTGAGTGTCAAATGATTTGTAATATGGAACTTGTGATCTCTTATTTGCTAAACATTATGAAAGCACTAATTGTAACATTTACTTAATAATACATGTATACGAGTATATTTGACATGGGTGGAATGGAAAGCCAAATGTATTTCTGATTATGGAACTTTATATTTTTCATTATCGAAAAAATTGTAGTAAAACATTTTACAGAAGAGTTAAAATAAATATGATTACTAATAAATTTCAAAATAACATTTATGCAATATTTAGATGAGACATAAAGTGAAAATAGGTTTGACTTTTGTACGTACGTCTGTACAATTTGGCCTCCAACTCTCTAAAGCTGGTCTACGCACAGTGCGCACCGATTATCTCTAGTTGAAAACGTTTCAAACGAGATATTAGTACTCAATAGCACCTCTAATTGTATAGCTTTGTGCAAAAATAGCTGCATTTCGGAAGGATAACTTATAATCTGTTTTAACCCTATCACACCAGTATTATTGTTTCCACATATATTATATAAAATATGCAATGATTGATAATACATCAGAAAATTATTTGAAATTTTTTTTTTTAGAAATTGTTCTTTGTTAATTTGGGTTGACATTGGGCTTCATAGGGTATTTTTAAATAGTAAGGTAAAATAAACATAACACAAAAGTAATACAAATAACTGTTTCATGTCAAAAATGCACATTTACAATATAGTGATCATCTCTAAGATACAAACAAATAACATTTTAACTAAAATTCATTTAGAAAAAAATTTGGATAATAAATCTTTAAAAATTCACCATACTAGTCGAAACATGTCCGTCACTACCAGTGTTAATTTGAATTAACATTAAAATTCAATTAAAAAATTCTGGCAAATGGCTGTGGATAGTGAATTAAACTGATGTTATTATTACAGAACACATCTTTATGCGTTAAAATATTTATAATTCGAGTAGAAAATATTGATATTAACAATAACAGCAGAAATTTGATGTAACTCACAATCAGCAGAAGTCAAAATATTTATTGTTGTTGTGGCGGGAATAAGGATTTAAACCGAGCGGAAAAAATAGACGCAACATTACAAGCTATAAGAAAAAAACATGGCTTTTCTAAATCGCTTCTGTTACGGTAAAAACAATCACAAAGTTTGTGTTAATTTGAATTAACACTGGGGCTGAAATGGTTAACTAATGACGCTGTTTGCTACATCTGAATTCATATATATATATTTTTTTAAGTCCGATTTAAATATTTGGTGATTTGCCTTGCCAGTAAAGTTGAGAAGAAAACATATTTTACGTGTATAAAAATTACTTAAGGAATATGATAAGAGATATTATAATTAATATGTATTATGTCATTTAAATGTATGGAAGAAATATGCTGTAAGGAAACCACAATGTCATTTTACATTTGAAAGAAACGTGATATTGTAACCTTATTATATTCGCAGTGACTGATGCTGTTGTCAATGTTATTAAATGTCAGTTTGCTTTGTTTGAAACCTTATCTTGATAATTAATCTAGTTTTAAATGTATTATTTTTGAATCCAGTAAGTCTTTCTTCAAATAGGTTACAATAACAAGGTTATTCACACAAACTGCATAAAATATATACAAATGTGTAATTAACAATATCTAATGGGAAAATTTATTAATTTCATAACATACGGTAATTTATTCTTTGTTCTTTGAATTTGTAAAAGTAGATTTCTGCAGATTACTGTACTTATACATATTATTTTTTGTAGATGATTACAGGGTAAATATATACAGAAAATAGGAACACAAACGAATAATTTGACGTCTTTACTTCATGCCATGTTTCGACATAATAATATTAAAATAGTTTTTTTAAAAATTAAACCCAAACTAAGAACCTAAAAACCTATTTTATGATCATAGTTTAATATTTATATTATAATAGCGAAGAAAAAAAAACTAACCTCAAAAATTTCACATCAATAACAATGGCCATCAAATAAATAATCGATTTTAATTTTAACGAAATAACTATTGAAATGCATTATTTCTCATTTCCGAAAACTGAAATACGTACTTCTCATTATTATCTGACTACTACAAAGTGTTTTATTTAAAGTATGTATTAAGCATGTCCCCATTTTCTGTATACATATTTACCTTACTTTTTGTAGGCGACAGAATTATTGCAATTATTGCTTTTCACAAAGCAAATGGGCGTTCAAGGCCAAGTTAGTAATAAATAATTCAGTACTCAATGACTCAAGTAATTTAGTGACTATAGTACTTAATCTCTTACTATAATTTAACTGCAGTTATTTATGCTTGTCAACAAAAAGTACAGTACAGTTAAATTTTAATTTTTTATTCTTAGTCCCTTAGTGAGATTGTTAGGCAGACTTCTATAATTTTATTTATTAAATTTAATAATATTATTATTAATTTCAAACTGCTTTGAAAGCCGAAACAGCTGTAACAATAACAAAAACCAAAACATACCTGCAGAACTTAATAATGATATTATTAAATTTGATTTAAATTAAATAAAAAATAAAAAAATAAATGGAATTCTCCGAATTAAATACAAAAATAATAAATAGACTTCTATTAATTTACTCGTGGACCCCTGCAATGCTTCGTTATTGCTAACATCTTTCTCAGGTAACAGCGAATTTTTCCACCATTCACCACTGTATACCACAATGTTACTGTTAAAAATCTACATTACATCGAGTCTAATTCGACTCCATATCTCGTTCCGGTAAAGAGATATTGCGCTAAGTATTCCTCGGGCGTCCGTGACTTCTAACATTCAAACCAATCTCTAAACACTCCTGCCACTAATAAGAACAAACTTTGAAATTTTCAGCAATATCGGTTGACTACTTTTTGAGTTTTGCGAGCACAAATATACGCAGGTTGAATTTTTATATATAACTTGCTGACGTATACCCGGCGATACTGGGTGTTATCGTTAGGAGATAGACATATACCATGCCCTACTTTTCTGTAGGCCTTTCCAAATATGCAATTCCATAGATCATTATTTTGATGTATCTCATAAGTTTTAGCCAGCGTTAGCAATGAAAGCGCCCAAAAGTATTTTTTCTACGACTTGATTACAAAACATCGAATTTTGTCTACTTTCTATAAGTATGAATTGCATGTATTATATATGTAAACCTTCCGGAAAAAAATCTCTAAATTATAGTGAAAATCCTATCAAAATCCCTTGCGTAGTTTAGAAGAGCTAAGCGCACAAACAGACGCGGATAGCGACTTTATTTTATACTATTTAGAGAAGATTTCCTTTATAAGTTCGATTGGGCTTTATTTATGATTTTAAATTATAAAAATTTCATGTCACATTTTGTGATGTCATTTTTTAATTCGCTTTATTATGATGCTATGTGTTCACTTCAAAGAAAAATTTACATGTCTTTGCTGTGTTCATATGTGCTGTAAGGAAGTACTAAATTTTGCTGATGTCATTTGCCACTCTTATCCACTGTAAGTATTTGTAAATACATGTCACCAACCAATCGCGTTTAAAACCAAAACTAAATATTTGTTTTGCCATCCTATCAAAGAAATAGCATTTAGTAATAATAATTATAACATTAAATTGCATAAATCAATTTTCAGTAAAATTCCATCCGAGATTTATTTCTACTCTTTTCTCTTTCTTCTTTATCCACTCCTTCATTGCTGGAGAATTTGACCCCTTCTCCAATTGCCTGATGAATCAGGTTCTCCGCCCTTTGCTGTCTAGCCCTGTACCCTTAATGGAGAAGCTCAGACACTGACATTCCGGACGCTTGTGGCACTTGAACAGTCCAATGTCAGCCATTTTCCTATGCTTGCCGTACTTTCCACTTTGCGAGTGGCCATGAGCTTGAGCTTTTACTCGGCCATCTTTGATAAACTATAATGTAATAAAATCATTGAAGAAGGAGATAATACTAATAAATCTAAATAAAACATGAAACAGAACAAACTCAAAAAATAAAAAGGTATCGGCAGCAACTAGTATTCAAACCCAGGGTTAGCTGGAAGAAATAGGATGTACCTATAAGTTAAACCCTTTGTACTCTCTGTCTTATTGGCACGATGCCTCAATCCACTCAGCCATTGTGACCTATTTTTTAAAAGTAATTTTTGTCCTCTTATATTTCAAATTTAGAATTAACAACATTATTCTTCTTGAATGATTTCAAAGTTTTAACGATGTTATTTGTAACCAAGGTATTGCCTCAGATAAACATATCCGATTTTTATTTATATCGGACACCTATTGACTTTTTCTACAAGTCTAGAATTAAAAAGTTATTCCAATAAAATAGTATAATCCAATCGATAATTTTTTTCAGATTCGGCCGGGACCTCGATGAAATCTACACGCGACGAAGGCCCACCTCCCGCCTGCGTCAATCTGCCTCCGTAGGCGGGGTGGGCTCCTCCGACCAGAGCTACCAGCACGGCTACCAGCAGGCCCCCACGAGCTATCAGCAGCAAGCGCCCCCGCAGGGCTACCAGGTGGCGCAGGGCTACCAGTCGCCCCCGGGCTTCCAGGGTCCCGTGGGAGAGACGGTGGTCCTAGCGCAGGGCCGCCATGTACGCTCCTCCCTTCAGCGGCTGCAGAGAACCCAGGATGACTGGTTCCAGTTGTAGCGCAAGAGAAGGAGGTCTTACGCTCGCCTGACCTGAAAACTAGATAGTGATTGCAATAATACGATTGTTCCTAATTTTATGAACATAGTCAAATGATGCACGAACAGTCCATGAGATTTGATTGCCATTTCTGGAATACACCAAAAAATACACAGATAAGAAGAAAACATTTGAAACAGTAATCTTTATGAAAGATATGTAGAAAAAATTACTCAACAGAACATAACGTAGCATCTAGCATTATTCAAATATTTGAAAGTGGACAAGTTGCTTGAAGACGTTGGATGACATAGTTGAATTTCATTTAAAATTCAGCAGAAATCGATCATTGGAGTTCAGTTAAAAGAAAGTTCTATAAACTAACACTAATAGCTGCACTATAGCCCCCTAGAGCATAGCGGGGACAAATTATTATTGCAACTAAAAATCTAATCGGCACTTTGGAGAAAATGTAGCAACATTCTAAAACACACCTAATACTTTGATGTTTTCTGCATTACTGTAGCAATAAGTGATAAATGCAGTAAAACATTTGCTGTTTCTCCTGAATTTGTGTAATCTAGTTATAATGAGAATCGTTTAGTGATTGTGAATTCCAAAATTATAACAGTTTTTTCCCGATTATAAAAATGATGTTATTTTTTTTTATTTTTAATCCTGGAATTAAAAATGTGATGGTGTTAGTCTCTACGTATAATATCATGTGTGTGAAACAGTTTGAAACAATACTTTAAAACGTATCAGGTACGGTTTTAATTTAACATTTATTCAAGTGTAATTATCTAATTTCTAACATTTGGATATACATATATGTAGTTAGGTACTACAGTATACTAATTATGGGAAATTACTGAACACTGTAAACGGTATAATTTGAATGTTGGCGTTATTCTTTAAAGAGAGATTGATTCTATGGAGCTCTGCGATCAAACGTGAATGAGACTTATGACTTGATAATTTATCTAATTCTATTACTAATATCATTATCTAAATTTAAGTGTTATGTATTTTTGAAAAATATTTATCTACTGTTTTCGTTTGGATTGCACCAAAGAAAAGTGTGTGACCAAACGCAGGGAACACAATCTGAATGCCATGATATTTGAAGAAAGTGATGTATTGTGAGAGAAACAATGTTGGAAGGGAATGGTAAGAAATTAAATGGACAGTCTTTTTATAGAAACACTGTTTTTTGCCAGAAATTATAGACTAATATTAAACAAATTAAATCTTGTTAAACTCACAAGGTGTTTTCAATTTTAAGGCTCAAAATTTAAGTACATAATATACAGGGTTTTCCAATAAGAGGTGTTATTTTGATATTCAAAGAGCTATCGAGAGATGATTAATGATTTTTTATGGCCAGAATTGGATGGTATTGATCTGGACAATGTTTATTTTCAACAAGACGGTGCTACGTGCCACACAAGCAACGAAACCATTGATCTTTTACGGGAAAAGTTTCCGGTCCGTGTTAACTCTCGAAGAGGTGATCACAATTGGCCACCGAGATCTTGTGATTTAACACCTTGCGACTTCTTCCCTTGGGGCCACGTGAAAGAGAAGGTCTACGCCGCAGCCCAGCTTCGATTCAAGACCTCAAAGATGGAATTTGTGAGGCTATCGAGGACATAAGGCAGCCACTTTGCGATTTGGTTATGGAAAATTTCATGAAAAGGATATGGTCCTGTAGGCGTGGTCGTGGTGGTCATTTGACTGATGTTATTTTTCACTATTAACGGCATACCTTCCTCTTTATAATGGAATAAATATTCGATCATTTATATTAAAAAATTGCATTTTTCTTTGAATATCAAAATAACACCTCTTATTGGAAAACCCTGTATTTATGTTTATGTTTGCATTTTGCTCAAGGTATTAATTGTAGAAGATACTCCAAGTGTCACCCTGATGCTTGAAATGGCTTTAGCTATATTTAGTAACCAGTTAATTATTGACCGTTGAATAGCCATGCTTTCTCTGCACAACATTCTCCAAATTTAAGATTCCAAAGTCTCGCTGACTCTGCGCAAATGGGATTTTATAAATTATATTCCCTGTTATAAAAATACTACTAGGGGTAACTTGGGAAAAACAGGGTTTATGTATCGAGACTGGTCTCTAAGGAAAGTGTTTTTTAATGAACCTCAGTGGCATAAGATAAAGTTGTATGATTTTTTAATAAATCCGTCATCAGAAGCCTTAATAACTGACAGCTGTATATTAGATGATGTATGAATGTGCAAAAAGTTTAAAAAAGCCCTGTATAATGTAGAAAAGAAAGTATGTAAGTAATGTGAGATGTTGCCCTTAAAAATAAATATAATTTTGGTATGAATCAAGCATTGTTCACACCAAAGAATGGTCTAAAAATTAATAAAGCGTTTTATTCTTGATGTATAAAATATAACATAGTATACCTAATATTATTGGTAGATAGATGATTAGTGGATTGTGCGGAAGAATGCTTTGTTTGTTTCGCTTGAAAGATTTGTTTATGTCATTCATTGAGCAGGTCTCGGTAATTATTTTGTGATTATTAACATTGCTTGACCGTGTCCGTTGGAAATTTTGTTGCAATTATTTCCGTGCGTATTTCACTGTTTTAAACTTTATCTTATGCCGTTTTCAAAATACGTAAGTCGTGAATTTTATTTATGTCTTTAAATTCACAGTATTATAAATATAATTTATTGTTAACAAATAGAAAATGCAATGCAAGTCTTGCTGCTGAGAGCTTTGTTATAACCTCTCTTTCTGTTTACATGCATTGCTTATGGGAAAGACGTGGAGGTTACAACCGAATTATCAGCGGTAAGCCTATAGTAAGAATTTATGTGCTTTGAGAATGGGCCAATTGAACAATTATTTAATCTCTGATCTTAGATCAATGATAAGTGTAAAATTTTAATTTGTAATAAGTATGTATGTCATTTCAATATTGTTGTTTATTGTTTCTTTGTATTGTATCTTTTTTTATGTTAGAATTTTTAACCTCACCAGGACAAGCCTGCGTTGAGGTTTGTGTCTCTTTCGTTTGATATAAAATCATGTTTCAATTTACGGGGATAATATTGAAAACTGTTCTCTTGAGAAATTTAATTTTTATTACTTATTACAAATTATGATGTTATTTTACACTGCAAAAAAAATGGTGACCGAGTACAGCATCAAAATGACAGTTCAACACACCTACAAAAAGTGATATAAAGTGATGAAACAAAAACTAGGTTACAAAGGTAACATCACTTGTTTCATCACTTTTAATGACTCTATATTACTTTTTAAAGGAGTGTTTAATTGTCATTTTGATGAAATATCACGGATCCAAAATGATGTATTTAATAAATAATTTTTCACATATTTTTCATTTGTTTGGATTATGTATTTTTAAGCTCATTAAAAGTGTCATAAAATATGTTATGATATTCTTTTTTCTTTTTAAACAAATGCATTTAATTATAAATGCATTGCGAAAAACGAAACACCTGATGCACCATCATAAATCTCGAAAGTCAATTTTGCTAAAAAAAACTCCTCTCAAATCTATACAAAAATAGTAAATTTCAAATTATTATCAATACAGTTATTATATTCAAACAAGTATAAATCAATTGAACAATATATATTGCCTAACTTAACCACAGCATAGTCAATAATAATATGACATAAATATTAAGGTTTTTGTTATACTTTAAACAACAATGTAATTTGCTCGAGATAAAATTTGCCATATATTTCATTACTACACTACCAATTTGATAAATATAATACAGATTGTCTAATTTTACAGCGGAATGGAAATGTTTTATCTTTGATTTGCTAACTGTTTTTAGTCAATTTTATAAGAAGATATCAGTATCTTTTTTATTGTATATTCTTTTATTAAATACTTTACTTATTATTTTTGCATCTGCACTAGAGATGTGATTGACCTTTCTTTACCGATAACTGTTATAACGAATAACACCTCAACCCAGTAACATAGTATCATACCTGTTATGTTAATGTATTTAGTAACATAATATTCCTAGTCTAAATTCCAAGTTACAACTGTTCTTTGTAAGGTAATAGGTAACAGTATTCAATACCTTCCTATTTTTTTTGTTTAACAACATCGTTCCGTCATTTGTTGCGCATTGTAAACAATGATTTGATATTATGTTATGTAGCATCGTGGCATGGTAACAGGTATAACTAATATTTCAAGATGTTATGTTGTTAGTATGTGTTACTGTTATATTAGTCACACCTCTAATCCGCATGTTTCATTGCCAGACTTAAAGGTTCCGACGAATTTGTTACATGATGAAATAATATTTACATTATTTGATAACATTGTTTGATAATGACATTGTTCAAATTTCTTGTATAAATCTTCTCCGGGAAACTATTCTAAAGCCATAGCACAATTTGTTTGCTAGGGATGTCTTTTGGACAGGAAAAAAGCCAGCCATTGATAATTTTTGTACAGTGTGCAATGTGTAAATAGTATACAATAAAAAAATATATACCTAGAGCTTTTGGTCATAAATATCGGCTTATAAAATTTTATTTTCAAGGGGTTCCCATAGACTTTCAAATTGATAGACCAGCCAATCAGGGAAAAGGAACAAACCGAATTGCGCAGAGCAATCTCGAACACTCCTGTTGCCAAAAATACGGTCACGTGGTTTGCCTCAAGCCCGATGAAATGATATCCAGATTTCATGTCAAGGCAAGTCTACCAATTTGGATGTCTATGGGGGTTGCAAAATCTTTATGAAAAACTGTTTCGCTGACACCGTATGTGATCCTGGGACGTCTGGTTTATGTTCGTTTACGTCTTCAAAATTTTGTGGCAGCGAACCTGTCAACACTTGACACTTATAAGTTCGCCTCGTTTTATTTTTCCCTTTGTCGCATAAATCGCCGATAGTTTACCGTCTGTAAAAAACATTAACGTTTAATGTGTAAATCAAATGAATTCGCTCATAATACAGCAATACATGATTGCACCTTATGCAATGTTGGTATTGAATAATGGATGAGACGATTATTTTTTGTTTAACTCGTAAAATCAATCTAAATTTATACTTAAAAGGCATAATATATCTTTTTGTTTGGATGTGTCAAATTGTTTTATCCGTGGATGACATATCGTAGTAAACATAATTTTGAAATGCATCTTTATGGAGCGAATATAAAGGTAAGATTAACAGTGAGAATTTCTATGTAAATTAGTTTTCCTTAATTATGCACCTTTGTATGCATAAAATATTGACTGTAAAATTGAATTATGTGTATGTTAATCACGGAGAAGCAATTAGTCGTGGGTAATTTCATTCCTGAAGTCCAATCAACATTATTTATTTAAAAATAGCAATACAAACAATTGGTCACTGTCACAGTACCTGAATTGATATAAATTCTTGTAGTTTTGTGTGCTATTACCCCAGGTAAACAATTTGCTTTTAAATATTAAATTAACCAAGCCAATTATGCACTGCTAAATAAAGATTGTTAAATTACACCTCACATTTATAATTTAAATTAATATTATCTAATATAGCAAACTTGCACACCAATTTAGTCATTGATTATTTTTCATTAAAATTTTATTTTTTTAAACTAAAACGTAGATTGCTGTCCATTAGTAATCACAGTATAATTATTATGGAAAATAAATGTAAAAAAAATTATGCTACCCAGTTGTTTAAGCATCAAATAATATTCGTTTTAATAAAAAGTTTAGGTATATTAAACTGCCACTAGATACTTGATATTACCGCAATTTGTAAACATCCTTCTAATGTTATACTATATCAGCCTTACTATTTTATCATTATTAAAACATTTCAATTTAATCTCTATTACTATATAGCTACGCATTTATATTGTTGGCTTGAAGTATTTTTCTACCCAATGACAACTACCGGTAAAAAAGGTTGCCATTTAAGTGAAGCTCGAAAAAGAATATGTCTGCTTTTTTACTGCGGTCTGAATGTGGCTTAAAATACATATTATATTATTTCAGCTTCTAAATTAAATTTAATGTCCCTGTTTGAAAATTTTCATGTCTGAAAATGATTGCTCAATGCTTTGTTTTTTTACCTAGGCTCTATGAATGGAGCCTGATAAAATAAAAAATTTATCAATCGTCCAAAATTGCAATATTTTTTCATATTCGAACATGCATGCAAGTATAAGTGTATTTAACAGTTAATTTTCACAGGACAGATAAAATTATATTTTTTTGGATTTAGTAAATAGGTTGCGCAATTAATATTGACAAATAAAAAACACACGTAGGATTGTTTGTATTGGCGCATACATATACACTTCCGACATTGTGAACAAGTGAATACAATTGAATTTGAATATTGAAATAGTTTGGCAGTGTGATTGTTTTATTAAATTAAGTATTATTCAATTCCACTGAAATTATCTCTTCTGAAGTCGAATAAAGAGTTTGAAACATGGTGTATACAGGCAATGCATCTGTGCGAGTAGTGTGTTCGCGTCAATTATGGCTGCGATACCTACAGTATAAGTGTTTTTATGATAATTCTTTGGCAGTCTGAAGCTATACAACTTGAAACATAAACATTGTGGCTGTGTGATAACAAGTCATTATTTTTATTTCCGTTAGTTCTTATCTCCCCATGTTATCTGTATCAGCCATTGAAGTCTTCTGTGTTGACATTATCACCCACATACTTGCATTATTTTTGGATATACACAACCCAGCAGTCCCCTCGAAGATGTATTATTTAAATTGTATAGTTTCTTTATATTATTAATAATTATTTTATATTTTATTGTGATAGCTACATGGAGTAGTTGAGATTTATTTATTTAGCTTTATCTCATAAGTAAATTTTAACCTAACAAATAACTGTCACAAAATCTCGAAAATAACCAAATCTATAATAAAGTCCTCGTGGCGTAGTTCCGACTCTAGTTCCTCTCTAGGAGGGTAATTGGCCTAATTTGTGTTGAATTGCTAAATAAATGTTCTATAATTTTGACTTGTGTGATGTAAATATCATAAAAAATTTGGGAGGCCTTTAGAATAATAAAAATAATAATTCAAATATTCCCTCACCTTCACAACATATATTACTTTACCAACAAACAATCTTTATCTGTTTCTTCCCTCCTTCAACATGGGACTACATATTGATGGACTGACAAAACATCGTAATTTTTTGAGATATTGTCAAAATAATTGTGTTATGGCAAATGGCTATCATTGCTGCTATTTTTAATTTTTTATTCTTATTTGAAAAGGTCACAATAATAATTGTTTACCCTCCAATTTCTGTTTTCCCTCCACTAATCTATCTGTCAAAACCAGTGGCGGTTCGTGGTCTTTTTAACAGGGGGTTCAGAAATTCAAGAGAAGATAAACATATCTAATTAAAATTTACTTACTGTTGTCCTTCGTCAAATAGTCGAATACGGCAGCAGTCACACAACTTAAATAAAGTTAGTGGGAGGGGTACCTACATATTTTTGTTTTTAAATCACTTCACTAGACACAAATATTAGATAATGAGAAAAGTTTTATAGGAATTAAATTGTTTAATGTTTTTATAGCACTCAATGTATGTTGCTAATTATTATTGTTTTTTCGAGAAGAATAATTTCGTAGAATATACATATAATAGATATTTAAAACATAAAAAAAAAAAACAAATAAAGGTGGCACGAAATAAATTTACTAAGTCTACTTCAATAGGTAGTAGATTTGCAAATGCCATAAGCAAACGGTTGGAGAAATGCAGAAACAAGAAAACAAAAATATGTACAAAAATGACTACAAAGATAAATACCATAATATAACATAAAAAAATAACACTTGCTTCCCTAAAGGTCAAACGTCGGCCGCGAAGTTCTCGGGTTTCTTCGGTTACATTCGTCAATGTTCGGAGGTCACGTGATAACATAATGCGTGTTCGGCGCACACAATTTGTCTTACTTTTGCAAAGAAAGACCAAATTTTGTATATGTCACCGTCATAGGGATCTGTACCGGCTAAAATTCTTTTGTATGAAGAGTTTGGCGCGGATTTCAACTCGCACAAAATTTGGAATATGTATCGTATTTTTCGGTGGCGCGGGTTTTGAAGGCGAAATTTTAATAGCGTGCTATCTATAATGTGCTTATATTATTATAAAACAAGTTTGTTTTATTTTCTCATCTTTTTAATGGGGGTTCGCCGCACAAACGCACTTTAGAGAAAACCGCCACTGGTCAAAACAACCACTTATATAGTATTCAAAAATGGAACATATTCAAATATGAAACTAAATCTAAGAAGAAAGTACATACCTACATAGGTACTTTAATTTTGTTTCAATATTTTATTTGCATTTAACTAAAATCGAAGCCTCACATCACTAGAGATTTTAAAATGTATTCAGAATTCAAATATTACATTTTAATTTAGTGGTATTTCGAAAACAGCTCTTATATTTCTTTAACTCAACATTTAATTATTTTTAGATATTTCAATACCTTATGTTAATATACCCAACTTATATTATTAATAATGTTATTCAATACTAGGAAAGTGTAATATAACACAGAGATGTATAACTGTATATATTTATAACTGTAAGTTATACATTTAACATCATAATGTTAATGTTATGTATATTAAAAAAACAGTGTTGTATTGAAATAGTGTATATTTTAAACCATAAATTAAAATTGTTTTTATAAATAATCAATGTTTTTAATTTTACCATTTGCAGATGTATTTGTCATCAGAGTGGTAGGTACTCTCAGTATTACCCTGGTATAAGACCATCATTCAGGATCTTACGTTAACTGTTTATGACCAGATCTGAATAGCCAGGTACTCTTCAGGCTTACTCTTTTCATCCCTACTTCATTCAACCTCGCAACGTACCCAAAAATTGGGGATACCATAGTGCCACTGGCTCCCGGCAGTTGGGATTCTTGTGAGGTGTTTTAATTAAAAAACCTTCTTAAGCCCTCTCCTACAGTAAGTTAGTTATCGACGAAAGTTAGTTAGGAAGTTATTTGAAGGCCTCCGAGGTCGAGGGGTAAGGCTTTCGACTCGTAAGCCAGAGGTGACGAGTTAAAATCCCGGCGAGCGCCAGTCAATTTTATTTGATTAATTTGTGTTATTTCACAATGTACTCATATAAAATAATATAAAGTATATTTGTGTCACGTTCCAGAGTGGAAGATACTCTCAGTAACACCCTGGTGTAAGACCACCATTCAGAATTGAAAAATTGCTTGAAATGGCTTTGGCTGTGTTTGGTGATCAGATCTAAACAGCCAGGTAATTCCCCACCTTCCTCTTCCCCATTTCCTTTCCTTCCCCACTACCTTCAGCCTCATAACATACCCCAATTGGGGATGCCATAGTCTCATTGTCTCCAGACGGTTGGGAGCAGTTGGGACTTTAGTGCGGTATCACATTTAAAAAAATCAAGCCTGATATACACGGTGTTCGGAAACTAGTGGTGGTATAATTATTAAGATCACAATTGAAATTGTCTTTTAAATTGCGTAGAAGAGTAGAACCGGCTCCAATAGTATTGTCACCCTTATAGTTTCAGAAAAAAAAAAATTTTTAAATTTTTGTTTTGGGTTCTTTTTGTGATGTAGATTTCCCAGATTCCAGCTTGTACCACTAGTTTCCAGAAACCGTGTATAGATAACTAATGATATAGAATATTTTCATAGTACATTCCCTTGAAAATTGTTTGCTTGTAATACATATATGATTACATACTTTGGCGATTTCAACATAGATGTTTGAAACGAAAATAGTAACAAAATACAAACTGAATTTATCAATTTTATGTCGGAAATGAATTTTATATTGTGTATAAAAAAATATACTACAGAAATTACTGGTCAACGTCCATCTTGTATTGATCACATATGGAGTAACACTAAAGATACCGACAAATTACACACGATAATATTAAAAAATAATATTACTGATCATCACACTTGCATCTATATACAACAACTTAATATTAATAATCATATTAATTCAAAATGCAATACTTTTACAAAAAAGTCACTAAACCATCATAAATTAAGCCTAAAAATAAGTACAGAAACATAGCGTCCCGTATTAGAATCAACATGTGCTGAAACATGCGCAAATATTTTTGATAATATTCTATGCAATTATATTACAGCATTAACAGATGTTAAAACTATAAAAATTAAAGCAAAATAAAAAAATAAAACCATGGATTTCACATGGCGTAGTGGTGTCTATTAGAAAAAAAGAAGAGTTATATCACTTGACAAAGAAATTTCCCTTAGATAAAAAAATATACGCATATTATAAAAAATTTAGGAACAAATTAACCTGTTTACTAAAAACTTTTACAAAAATGAAATTGATGTGGCTAAACAAAATGTAAAACATATATGGAAAACAATAAATGAAATAAATAGTAGAAAAAACAAAAAAACTCAAATTAAAAAAATTAATATCGGAAAAAATTCTATTGATGCCATAATGGAACCGACAAAATGTGCTAATGCCTTCAATAAATATTTCGCTAACGTTGGTTAAAATTTAGCTACACGGATCGATGAAAATTATAAAATAGATAATTTCGAAAAGGACTGTCTTAAACAAAATAATCTGTCAGTTTTCCAACCGGTAACAACAGATGACATAAAAAATATTATTAGTGAATTAAAAGGTGGATCTGCACCAGGGTTTGATGAAGTCACAGTTGAAATATTGAAAAGTTACAATGAATTATTAAGCATTCCAATTACACACATTATAAATATTAGTTTGTATAGTGGAATATTCCCCTCCGTTTCTAAAAAATCTATTGTAACACCCGTTTTTAAATCTGGCAGCCATGAAGAAATATCAAATTATCGACCTATATCTCTTGTCTCAAACATTGCAAAAATTTTCGAAAAGATCGTAAAAAAGCAACTCCTGTACTATATTGAAAATAATAAAATAATTAGTCCTAGCCAATTTGGATTTAGAGAGAAACTAGGCACTCATGATGTCATTGCAGAACTAACTTCAACTATATACCGTGCATTAGATAAAAAAAAACAAATGCCTTGGCATTTTCATTGATTTACGTAAGGCTTTTGATAGTATCTCCCATACAAAACTAATTAATAAATTAAATGATATCGGTATTATTGGTAAGGTTAGGTATTGGCTACAAAGCTATCTAACTCAAAGAAACCAAAAAGTAAAATTAAATAACTCACTAAGGACGGGTTGTTTCGGAGAATTTGAACAATTTATCAAATTTCAACATTCATTTTCGGGTTCTGTGAAAGTCCCATTCAAGTTCTGTTATTATATCATTGTAGGCTAGTTGCTTGATAAAACTGAAATAAAAACAGAATTTGAAAAAATCTTTCACAGAACTTGAAAATGAACGTTGAAATTTGATGAATTGTTCAAATTCTCCGAAACAACCCGTCCTAAGTGTGGATGAGACTTTAGAATTTGGAATTCCCCAAGGGACTGTTATTGGACCAATTTTATTTATAATTTACGTTAACCATATGTTTAAATTATCACTTAATGGTAAACTTATATCCTTTGCTGACGACACTGCAATAATTATCGAAAAAAAGACATGGAACGAAATTACCAATGCAGCCAATCAAGACATGAAGGTTATAAAAAATTGGTTCGATGGCAATTTATTATCACTCAACACAGAAAAAAAAATTGTATTCCTTTCACTCTACAAGAAGATGTGCCAAATAACCTAATTAACATAACAATTCATTCTAAAAATTGTCTAAATGACGGTACATGTAATTCCGGACTGCGCGAAACTAAATCATAAATCTAATATAAAATATCTTGGAATCTTAATAGATAAAAATGTTAAATGGAAAGACCATATTAATCTCACTGTTGAAAGAATAAGAAAACTTATCTATATTTTCTATAATATACGAAACATTTTAAATAAGAAAACTATCAAAATTGTCTGTTATGCATTAATTCAGTCCATATTGCAGTATGGGATTATTGGGTGGGGAGAGGCTTTTAAGGCTTCCTTACAGCCCATAATTACAATTCAAAGAGTAATTATAAAAATCATCCTTAGGAAAGCATATGACTTCCCTACATTATAGATATTTCGGGAATTTAATGTACCACCTATCACAGAATTGTATAAGAGAATCGCCTTATATCAAATTTATAAAGAATATTTTATATATAAAATTCACCCCTCAGATAGCATAAGCAATAGATTCAAAACAAATGGCAATAGTAATAATATATTATTTTAATTGTATTTAAAAAACTATTTTCCTTATTTGTGTACCTGATATATTGTACCTTTAATTTCCTTACGCTTACTTAATCTGTAAAAAGATATATCATTTTAATTGTCTTTAAAAAAACATCTTTCTAATTTGTGTACCTATGTTAAGATTATGTTTGTATTTATATCATAAGTTTCTGATTATTGTTTAAAAAAATCATTAGAACATTATTTTTACTCTACTCTTACTGTACTCCTCCCATAAACACGAGCTACTGGAGCTCAACTTATGGAGTAGTACAATTAAAAAAATTATATAAGTCTGCATATTGTTATCATTTGTAATGTTAAATAATTTACAAGTAATAAATAAATAAAAAAATAAAATAAAAATTTTAATACGTAATATCACGCAGATTATCAATTTTCGCATTTAAAAGTGCTTATCTATCAGGAATTCCTAGAATTAGATAAAATCTTATTTATGTATAGTGGATTATTTAAATTATAAAGTTATAATCGTAAATTTAACTTATCACACTTCTAGCTGGCGAAAATAGGGTCTCGTTCAAAAAAATGTATTTCGCTTTAAATCGCTATATCTTTGAAAATAATACATATACAGGGTGTCCGGGGGTAAAGTGCATTAACTTCAGTAGGTGATTCTACACAATGGTAGAAGTAATAAAGAAAAATAACTTTTTGTTTAAAATAGAAAATAAAACATTTTTTAACTTATTTCCACTTGTTCATTTTACCAGTACCGGTTTCGTCCTATTATGGACATCTTCAGGCTGGCAATTGAAATTCTTTTGTTACAGAATTTATACAAAATTAGGTACACAATGTCAAGGTAGGTACATATTTTTTGGTTATTACTTATGTTATTATATGTTATCTTATATGTTATTACCTACCTTGACATTGTGTACCTAATTTTGTATAAATTCTGTAACAAAAGAATTTCAATTGCCAGCCTGAAGATGTCCATAATAGGACGAAACCGGTACTGGTAAAATAAACAAGTGGAAATAAGTTAAAAAATGTTTTATTTTCTATTTTAATACTATATAATTCCACCACGTATAACAGTGTAATAAATAAACTTTTTTTTTCCCATACGAAAATGTTTTTCCATAGAAGAATATTTAGTACTACATATTTTACCTAAAAACTACCGGCGAAGTTTAATGCTAAATCACTATTTTGATTAATCTTTATAACGAATCGTTTTCCAATCGCTTCACTTGAGTAGAATACAAATAAAATAATAAATTATTCAATGCAAAATATAAATGTAAACTACTAAAAAATATATTTTTTCAATAGAAATGTATGAACGCATAAAGGAAACAACTTAAAAAAAAAACAGTATTATAGCTAAGATTATCTGTGACAGTTTCAGTCGATTAACTTTGTTGCTTTCTTATAAATTTATTTACAAAATAAATAAAATCCAGTTTTATGCTCGAAATCGAACGTTTCTAGACTCCGTTTGTTGAGCGATTTTAATGCCTATTACCTACAATATAAGGTATACCAAGAATATACACATTTTTGGCTTATAGCTTCCTCTTAAAACGCCGACACCCTGTATTTTAATGTTCTTTTTTACATAGTAGATCACCACATCAGTGGTATAGTACACCACACCCCAACTATAAAAGTACTGTCTGAAATTAAACCCTACTTTGAAATACAACTCCATGAACTGAAGAATGTCAGTTTTGGGCCATTTATTGATGTGAAAAAACTGAACTAATTTTATTACATTACAAAAAATTTGGTTTTCACTTTCTGACCAATCATTACAAAAAAAAGGATTTCCGCATCTCCAGTGCCATAAATGCAAGGATTTACTACCCATTCTACAGGTTTAATATAGTTTCCTTTTGATTAAATATTCTTCCACACAAGATACAAGAAGATAAGAAAATGGACATTGTTACATATATTATACATATTTATAGTTGGGGACCCTTACAAAAAGATTGGTATAAAATAAAGAATTATTGGACGACAATGCCTTTACAGCACCTACCCTTAGAACTACTCTTCCCGCCGAAAGTGTGTTAATTACCTCTTTCCATATTATAGTTAGTATATTTTGACATCAAATACATAAAACGTGGAACATTTCAAAACCTAAACATAATGATTTTATATGTTCTATTCAGTTCTATGACACATTATTACTATCATGTTAAACGTATTAAACTTTTCACTCATTGGTTAGCTAATTGCTAGGATCATAAATTCTTGGAATGTGGCGTTCTTTGAAGAATATAAACATTTCCCGGAAATCAATGGCTTAGTTAAAAGTTGTTACAAACCAGACTTTATGAAAATGGGTCTCTGTCAGAATTCATTTGGCAGTACTTGTTGGTTTTATGTCTGCCTAGACAATTTTGATGCTCTCCGAAACTATCCTAACCTAACCTAGTTTGTTATATTTGCAGTTGATATTTTGGTTAAAGAGATCTAATGCCAAGTTACCAATTTTCACACCTGGCATTGTTTTGTTGGTACTCTCAACATGGTTTTTTTACGGAATAGTTTGTATTCGAAGATTGTTTTTTGGAAACCTGTTTCTACGGAAATTGTATGCCATTGCACACAATGCACACGCACGTGTAATTTTTTTTTGTAAGCTAGCGACAAAGTAAAAGAGTTATCAAAAATTTACCGGTTGTTGTTTTGAACTCTGTCTTTGATTTGTAATTGCAGACACATGACAGCAGACAATGTAATATTTAAAAAGAATTGCACTTATAAATTATACAAGTACAATTTTTTTTTGAGTACCGCCATGACCATGTGTCAAAAGCCAGACTACGGCACCCCCAATTCAGGTATGTTGTCAGACTGAATGGGAGGGAAAGGAGATGGGAAATAGGAATTACAAGGTTATTCAGATCTCGTCACTAAACACAACTAAAGTCATGTCAAGTAATGTTGACCAATGTTCACTCTTTCCTCTCCACAGCCTCCCCAAAGATGACATAGGCCCTGACAGAAATTATTTTGAAAATGAAAAGGTAGATGGTACATGCAGGACATGCATAATGATTATTTTACTAGCTTCAGATGGTTAGGATCGTCCAAAAAACATCTCAACAGGGCGGCAGAAATGTAACCTATATGACAACGAGGATTTCAGAATTCTGGTTGCCCAACGAAAACATAGAGGTGACTGTTACTGATGAATTTGGATTTTATCGACTATTTGACAGTATTCCCTAATAAAACGTCAAATTTTACTGATAAGGATTACAGCTACGCTCATAAACGCATTACCGGATGTATTTAAAACTTAAATGTCGCTTATCTTCTAGGTTATAATGAAAATAATCAAATCAAAAAGATAATCCAACTGGTTAAACGGGTTATTAGCAACTTATATTAGGCTAAGTCGAAGATAAGAATTAATAATAGATTAGTTATCTATTTAATATTACTGCTAACTTCAAATTATTACTGGGAAGCAATAATAAATTTCATTACGTGAAGATATCTGTTTTTTTTTTTGTGTTGTTGTTCCAACTTTGAATCTGTAATCTAAAAGTTTATTATTTCGGGATTAAAAGTGAGCTTAGAGTTAAGTGGTTTCGTATTTAACTGACCCAATTTTGTGGATTATTTTTTAGAAGCAGGATTCTGAAGGCCTACGTGGTCGACGGGTAAGGCTCTCGACTAGCGATACGAAGGTCGCGGGTTCAATTCCCGGCGTTAGTAAGTAAATTTTATTTAATGAATTAGTCTTATTTCACAATTTGTTAATTTAAAATAATATATACTATACTTAGAATGGAAATATTGCTTTAGCTGTGTTTGGTGAACAGATCTGAATAGCCAGGTACTCCCCCACCTTCCTGTTGCCCATCTCCTTCCCCTCCTCACTACCTTCATCCTCACAACATACCCCAATCAGGATGCCATAGGCTCATTGGCTCCAGACGGTTGGAAGCAGTTGGGACTCTTGTGCGGTATTCTCATTTTTTTCTTTGGAAGGGACGTTGTAAAAAACCTTTTTAATATCACAATCTTTTATAAATAGGTTAGTTGTGGTAAATATGACTAAATAACTAACTATCTAGTTGTGGTATATTTGACTAACCATCTACTTGTAAGATTTAGTTTATCACACTGTGAGTAAGTTTACAATCGTTTTTATTTTATTTTTATAATTGTTTGTTATCCTTTTTTTGTAAAAATCATTGTATTCTATATTTAAAGGAACTTGCACAGCAAATAAATAAATCTATTCTTTGTTTTGAGGGCGGAGAGAAATAACAGAATGTCACAGTGTCTTAGCACACACTCCTTATTCACCTGTTGTTCTGCAATACAATCTGATACAAATATTAAACTCACTTGATCGTGTCGTGTCTTCACAGTCTCTGTGACTGAGTAGTTACGATCATTGGCTACTACAAATCCGGAGATCGCGGGTTCAAATCCCGGCGAGTGCAAGTAAATGTTATTTAATTAATTTGAGTTATTTCACAATTTAATAAAGTAACGGGAATATTAATTAACGGTGAACACTATTGTTTTTATTAATCAATAAAGATTGTGATACCAAACTTTATAAAAAGGTTTACAGGTTCAACAATCAGTAAAACAGTGTAATAAACTTTAACAATCACTTTGTGGGTTCACTGAGAACCCGGTTACACCTTTATTACCCAGTCATAGGTTCCTTTCACCCTTTGGTTTACCAAAAGGTTTTCAACGGGTATATTCTCTCTCTGGGTTAGCTGAACTCCGAATCAGATGGTTAAGGAAGCGTCTCTTGGGTTCAGACCCGCCGCTGAAGTATTGCGGTAGACACCGGTAAAATGACCTCTTTTAGGTCTTCACGTCTTGCTGTGACACCCCTTCCAGGGATTACATACATCTGTAAGCCTGAGCGGCGAACTGAAAACTTGCCAATAGTATCCTTCGCTCTAATTAGTAAGAGACGAAGCCACTTCCGAATGAGAAAGTATTTGAAATATGTATATTACTAAGATGGTTTGTTACAATATATAGTATATTTGCAGCACGTTCCAGTGTGGTATATATTTTCAGTATGGCCCTGAGAACTTTCAGAAGAGAAACGTTGCTTGAAATGTCTTTAGCCGTGCAGATTTGAATAATCAGGTACTGCCCCACCTTATTTCCCGTCTCCTTCCCCTCTCCACTGCCTTCAACCTCACAACATACCCCAATCGGGGATGCCATAGTCCCACTGGATGAACAGTCGGGAGCAGTTGGAACTTTTGTGCAGTTTTCAAAATAAAATAAAATTTTTGTGAATGATTTTCAAATGTTGTCAGGTTATTCGTAACCCGGGAATGTTTGTCTTTCTTTTAAAAAAAATAATAAATGTGGTAAAAATTTACGATTAGAACTAAAATTTATTGCGATTGTTTATATGAAAATTCTTGGCATAACAACTCAATCAGGTCGAACAGATAAAAGGTGATTGTCCTTAAGTTGTACGCAATCAAAGCAAAATCTCTACATGTTTGATTACAACTACAAGATTGTATTGATTGCCAAAGACGGGATGGAAAAAATTGGGCTGCACAGTTCAATGTTCTTATCAGACACGCTGAACACATGTTACATGTTTTCATTCACTTTGATAATTTATTATTATTATTATTAATTAGAATTCATGTGCTTTTATTGTCTATTCAATTATCAATTCGTATTTATTAACACAATTTCATTGGTAGATAAAATACGAGTTTAAAAATAGGGTATCCATAAGTATTTCTATAATAAAGTACATTATTTCCATAAAAAAAAATAACTGAAAAAAAAATTGGCAGGTATTTAAAAAATCTTTAACTTCTTGATTGCTGAGGCTAAATTATCGCCATGCGTCTGCTGTTTTCGTAATAATTTACCTGTTTTGCAAAATTATATTTTTGTAAATTGGACTGTCTTACCAGGTAACGTATTTATATGTTTGTAAAAATAATATATATATATATATATATTTTACATTAGCTCCACAGACCCTGAGGAAACATAAATCCTTCAGAGATTTGGGAACAGGGGCCGGAGTCTGTTTATAGGGTTCCAAGAGGGAACTTAGTATACCTCTAGGAACACATCGCACTGTATTAAGAGCTGAGATGGAGGACATCTTAGTTTGTGCACAGGAGAACATTATGTATCTGGTACAGGAATTAGAGCAAAGGCATTACCTCTCATCGCCAGGCAGCCCTAATGGCACTGGAAAGTAACCGATGCGACTCCAGACTGGTGATGCAATACTAGACCATTCTTGAAGAACCTGCTACCACCAATGTAATAACCCTGATGATAAATGTACATTAATGAATATATAATTCCTTTATGTAGCAGGATATAAAGGAATTGAGGGCAATGAGCGGGCTGATGGACTAGCAAGGAAAGGGATGAAAGTACCACTTGCGCGATCCGAGCCGGCTGTAAGAGTAGCAGCTTGCCATAGCCAACTACATATTAAAAGGTGAGTCAAATCCCGGCACTAGGAGGAATGGAAAAGGGCACCCGGAATGAGGCAATCCAGTACTCATAAAAGGCGAACCAGACAACTACTCAATATGGACAAAAACTAACTGAGGGAACTGGTAGGACTACTAAAGGGGCACTGCCATCTCAGAAGACACATGCAGTTTTGGGAGTGGATAACACCAATAGATGCAGAAAATGTGAAGAGGATGAAGAGACTCTAATTCACCTTTGGTGCCAATGTCCCGCTCTGTTGGGAACAAGGCTCAGATACCTGGGAAGACACATTGTAGAACCAGAAGACATAGCCACATATCCAATGACAACCCTGGTGAACTTTATTAAAGGGACCGGATTACTGTTAAAGGAATGAGGTAAAATGGAAGATAGCACAATGGGCCTAAGTGCTCACGGGAACCTTACGTCAACCGTCTCCTATATAAAAATAAAAAAGGTATCTTTGGGGATGCTGTGTGGAGAGTTTCTTTAGGGAAAGGAAGAAGAGGAAGTTCTGGGAAGGAAAAAGGTATGATGGGTCAATGTGTCATGACATATGAATCCATCTCTCTAACTGCAGTGCAAGGCAATGGGTCTTGAGGTCAAAAGGTCTCCCGATTCACCACGCAGTAGGTGGGCAAACGCTGCTAAGACCTAGACAAAGTTCACCCCATGAACCCAGGCACCCCTGCTGAGTCACCAAACCTAGAAAACCACTTGGGATATAAATATATAATCTACCACAAGTAATTCGCCGAGAATTGCCAGTTTTTTCGAATGTTTCTGGCTTTCACCATTATCGCCGTCATTTCAAATTATAGAGAGAGGGAAAGTGAATTTATATAATAATTTAATTAAAATTTTCAAAGCAATTTTTGGTTTGGCTTGATAGAAGATATATTCGGAAAAAATGATTTTTATAAATTGTATGAGATTAAATGTTCATATTATTTTATTACAGGGGTTGTCTTATTATTTCAAAGATTTTTTAAAAATCTTATAAATGACACGCTCCTGCAACCAAGTATATAGAATCAAGAACCTCTGTAGTGTGGCAATGGTAAAAATTCAATCCAGATTACCAATTGGATATGCCGGCGATCAACTTTTACAACTTTTCGTATCCAATGGGAACTTGTGACACTTCTGTAACAATAATATTTGTGTAAACAATTGGATTTTTCTAAGCTCCACAGCTCATGACAAAAATGAATTATTATTATTACAGAAATAAAAAGTTGCTAGTTGATATTTCACAATGCCAGAGTTCACCGATCTAGTAAGAATAGTTGAGTGCTAATATAACAGCACTCATCTAATCTCTCAGGTTGGGTTTTGTTTTTTACGACTACTTAATATAATAAGCATTAAGGCAGGTGGGTCTAATGTTGTTTGAAATCTATTTTAGTAAGTATACATGAGCCCATCTATGAAATTGGGATAATCCTGATTTAAAATAATAATTAATGGTCACCCTAAATAATTAATAAGCAGGTAAGGTAAGCCGTAAGTGGTTTATTTATGGGTAAGCCATATTCTTATCTGAAATGATAGATGTGACTCAAACTCTATTTTGTACTCGCCATAATTACATTGCGATTTGACAGATAGCAATCATACCTCAATCATATTATTATGTCGATTAACTGTCAGTGTTATCACATTTTCAGTTTGAATCTTCCAAACTGATAATACATAATAATCACTTTGCGTTACAACTCCATTCATTTACTTCAACACTGGTTTAGTGTTTAATGATTTAGTAATTTGTATACCAAAAGCATGCTGGTGGATCTCCTTCAGTTTATTTGTTTGTGTATTCCTAATGCATGTTGGCATATATTCATCCCATTAAGATCAGTGGGGTAAGTGCGTCTACGGGGTTTGTGCGCCTAAAAGGTTTTAAGATAAATTAAGCAATTGTGAAAATTTTTTGAATGTGTGAAATCTAGGAAAATACCTACTAAAAGTAGAATTTGTACAAAAATCATTATGCTTAAGGGCATAAATGCAAGGATTGGGTTCGAATTTTCAAAGCTGTTTTCTCAGGCTCTGTGCGTGAATGTGACAGCTTTTACTAAAATGATTATATTACATTTCATTCATTCATTCATTCATGTTCATCGGGAACTATAAAGTTCCCGTGCTAAGGCTGTTAATAAAGATATTTATAAACTTTTGTTATAAAACCATGTATTTGCCGAAAGTACACAGAATTCACTACTTATTGGTAATTGAATCCAACTCAGAGTGTCAGATGCTCTCAATATTGCCTTGGTATAAGTCCACCATTCTAATTGAAATGTAACTTGAAATAGTTTGGTGACTAGATCTGAATAGCCCAATACTTCCCCACCTTCCTCTTCCCCATCTCCTTACCCTCCCTTCTAATTCCAGCCTTACAATATACCCCAAATGGGAATGCCATTTATATGCCACATTTCCCCCGACAGATCATCAATTTTTTATTTTTCCTCAGCGCCTGTCATCTCCGGGAATGCTGTGTGGAGAGTTTTTAAAGTAGATAAAGAGTGAACATCTCAGTGAAGGAAGAAAATAGATATAATGTTAAATGTGTACAAATCTGGGAATGCATTTGGCATGCCCCCTGTATTATTAGCGCTGTGCCGTGCATCTGCGCCGAAGAGATCAATGATGCTATTACTTCAGAGTATCTTTCATGGAACTACCAGTTGAATAAACATTCTCACACACTTTAAGGACTGCAATCTGTCCATTAAGATGAAGGAGTATATTAAACAATCTACTAATTTTTGCACAGTCAAGAGCTGTGTCCATGGTTTAGACACCTTCAGGTCTCCATATCAGAGGTGGTGGCACAGTACAAATAGTTTAGTTTAAAAACATAACATAACAATGAAACAGTTCAAATTTTAAAATCTTTTTAATGTTCATTGTAAGTGATTCCTCCTTGTCACAAAACTAAAAAATAACCTTAATACGTAATAAAACAAAATGAGCTAGTGATAAATACCCTTTGAACATGGTTTTTTACAAAAAATATCTTCATATCACAGATAACATTTAAATTAAAATTAATTCGTATGTCATTTACTCCAACTCTAAGATACTAGACATTATCTATGGTTTAATATTAATGCTGACTAGCCATGACTTTTAGTAAGTTATGGTAAATATTATGGTAAAAAAAACTAACATCAAGTTAATACATCTTACAATTTATCAATACATATATGTTACAGACAAACTTAAATAAATAAAAAAAACTGTTTTTCATTCCTAAACTGAGGTTTGTTTGCGCAAAAGTAGGAACTCTAAATATATCAAGAAATCAACTGTAGTAATAATTTTTTTACACTGCATACTAGAAGACAGACCACAAAGAAGAATTAAGGGTTATTTTATTTATTCTCCATCTACAGGAAATTAACAGAGTAATAAATTTTATACTATCGTAATAATTATAATAAAAATTTGTTTCTTGTGCATATAAATGAGTTTAAAAATGGTTCGTTTGGACGGCTTAACTATAACTTTATGATAAATGACTCAGCGCTTGGGTTCAAACCGGAATGCCATTTTGGTTTCTCGTATGCGAAATATTGGTTTCTCGTATGCAAAATATTTGTTTTCCCGTATGCGAAATATTGGTTTCTCGTATGCGAAATATTGAAAGATATCTCTTTGGTAAAGAAGTTGAAAACCCTTGTTCCTTGTGCCCTGTTGTTTCCAAAATCACAAATCTAAAAAACAAAATCGTGAAATGTCTGCAATTTTTTATGTCGTAGTTCAGCATGCGATACTGCAAATGTTGACAATTTTTCCAAAATTCATATTTTAATGCAATGTTACAATACATCTAGAGTTGTTATTGTCTCACAAAATTAGCAAAGTCCACGGGTTTTCAGAGAACCACTAGTATATTTATTACCGCCTCTGTTGGTGAGATTGGTGAGAGCACCAGGGCCGGCCCCGAGACAAACGGCGCCTGGCGCTAGTAAAAACCTCAAGGGAGCTGTGTTAGGTGTTATGTATTATCAGCGCCTTGCTCCTTGGCGTATTGGCAAGTCAACGCCTGGAGCGGACTGCTCCAATTGCATGTGCACAGGGCTGGCCCTAGAGAGCACACATCCTTGGTGGTTCTCCTATGTTCAGTGTAAATGTGTTTAGAATTTGGGTATAAATCTTGACATATATCTGTTCAAGTGATGCATTTCCGGTTGGTCAAACTGCCGAATCCAAGCACTGGACTGATAATACTGGACTATATATAATAATACAAAAATGTTGTAAAGTGTAAGTCCTGTAATATGAGGCGATGATACGCTTTAAATGGTCCAGGATTTCTGTCAAAAAACCTCTTCAAATATTATAAGTACTTAATACACACAGAGTTATTTTACATTAATTAACTTATTCAATCATTTTTTTACTTACTTCGAAGGTTATAAACTTACAGTGATATAAAAAAAAAACAAAACACGCATTATTTAAAAGCCTTAAATTTTTTAGAATAATTTTAAATAACTTTCTTTGGGTAATTTTAATGTTTTTACCAATTAAAGGATATGAGATCTTTAATCAACAAACCAAACCTTATTAATATTACTTAATTAAATACAATAACTAAATAACCGACTGTAAGATTCTTAACGCTATGGCTGTTTTTATACAATGTTATTTAAATGTAAGATAAGTTTCACATTCAATAGATTTGTGAAGGAAGTTTTTACAGAAGGATCGTCTATAAAAGAGAAATTTAAAAAATATTGTTCATAATGAGAGAATTTGCCAAGTTCAATAAAGTTACGTTCAAGTTTATACTATAAATGCAATGGCCAGTTTGTCAAACGAGAGGAATATGTAAAAATATGAACAATAAATTAAGTTATCCGTAAAATTAATTTTGGTTTATAAGCTTTCTTCTTGTATTTTGTCTAAGATGAATGGTTTTGTCTCCCCATTAGCCTGAACTTGCACCTTTCCCCCGCTCGGTCCGCCCGCTACATTATTCCTGTTCAGGAGATAATCCAAATCATGAGAGATAAGATCCAACATTCCGTCCATGTTTGGATCTTCGTCTTGCGCTAGATCTTCGGCGGCGTTAGTTTCCTGATCGGAAACAGCTTGACTTTCATCTTCGGATTCCGTCGAAGGGGATTCTTTAAGAATAACGTCTGATCGATAAATTGGGTGTGCTTCTTTGTTTTTCAAACAGCTTTTGATAGGTAGCTGATTTGGTGGTGGAGGTTCAACGACTTCTTGTTTGGAGTTGACACATAGTACGCAGTTATCTGCCGTGTCCATTGAATTGATGTTGTATTTGCATTCGGGGTATTGTTCGAAGTCCACAGCGCACAGGAGTATGGGGGGGTCAGAAGGTGGTGGAGGGTTTCGGTTGAGGATCCCTAGTTCCACGCACACTCTGGTGACGTACTCCTGGGGCTGGTGTTGGGGTTCCTGCTGGGGCTGGGAGGAGGCGCAGGAAGGGACGAGGTCGCACACGCTGGACACGGGGCCTCCCAAGGAGCTGGAGGCGGAGCGCTGGGGACTATCCATCATCGGAGGGATGTTCTTGAACTCCACACTTTTGACGATATCAGCTTGTTTTCCCATTGACCTGGAAATGAAAAAAAGTTCTTAAGCCAATTACATATTAGAAAAATAAATAAATGTTTGGTTCAGAAACCACGAACAAAACAATACTTATTACATCAAGTCTCTAACAAAATTAAAACAGCAATAGCAACATAAGTAATTAAACATAGGCTTACCTGTCTCTGTGCTCCATACTGTGATGCCCCATGGAGGGAGGGGTTCTCCAGAGGGAAGGAGGCTGCTGCGCCAGGGGCATGGAACATTCACCACCCCCCGGAGCACTGCGGGACTCTGCGTCACACCCCTGCTTTATGAAAACTGCAAAGGAATGATAAGGTTCATTATTTATTTCACAAAGAGAGAATCCTGCAAAGTGCTTAAATAATATACTAAAAATGGTCTGCACAGCTCTCATGTTTCACCTTATTTCCTTGACTAGTATCTTTTGAAGTTTACCAAGGAGGTGATTACGGGATAAGGAATTGTCCTTAATCTTAAAATTAACTACTTTTTCGCTTTAATCCAAAAGAAATTAAATAACAGTTAACAAAAAAGTTGTTAAATTGAAGATTAAGGACAATTATCCTGTCATCCGAGAGAGCTGGAATCGCAGTTAACGTATAAGTGGTTAATAATTTTAAGGAGAACAATTCGTTATCCATTTGTTGAGTCATTATAAAGTTACTTAGAAACGGTATCTCGCACCCGGGGTTGTTATTGAATTTTTGATGATGTGACTCTTTAGTTACCTATGTAAGCCATCTTCTCATCAAAACAGAACTTTGGCGCCAAAATGAATACGTGTTTCTCTTCATACTCGTTGCTCTTTCCCTGGCTATTGTTGTTTTTTTACTCCTTACAGCTGAATTAGTTTATGTTGAAGCTGAGGTATGTAACACGATTATATTTTAAAACTTACAGCTGAGTGATGTGTTGGCATAGTCAGAACTGCAGTCCCAGTCTGTTTCCTTTGGCCTCAGTAACCTTCGCAGGCCCCCCGAGGTCTCGTCTCTAATGACGTAACACCCCAACACTACAATACCCTGAAAAGAAAATAGAAATTTAATAAGTAAGTTATTAGGTGCATAATTTTAACATACAACATTAATAATTTTACAAAATATGTACAACAATAGTACACAACATCTCATCTTAACAATTACTCTACATTCTGTCCCCTTATCTTTAGGTCAAATAGTTTTTTCTAAAATTATCTCATTCGATTCTCCGTTTTGATGCTATAGGGAAGGGAGATTGTAAATGTTTAAACCCTCATGTCAGTCTTGAATGTATTAGTGCATAATTTGTTATGTCGTCTAGTATAGTTTTTGTGTACTTGTGACGTTTTATAAATTTTGTATTCGTGTGTATAAGTCCGTTTTGTATTTTGTAGATTAAAAGGCATATGTTTTATTCATACAATGTTCTAATTTTCAATAAGTTCAGTTCTTGTAATTTGTGTGTTTCCCAATATTTCTATTGGATAATTTAGGTGGGAATGGATTAAGCTACAGTATATATGCTCCTCTTAACTTCTGTCAGTAGAAGATGAGCGATTCTATCAAATACACCAATTAGTGGATTACTTTCAGTTTTCCATATGCGGTCAGCGTAGGCCCAGGTATTTAAATCTAGAATGTGTAGGTTGTTTTTGCGTACCTACATAATAGTTATGGAGTTTGTTTTGAACCTTTTACTTTTAAGTTTTTACGCTGCTGTTTTTATTGCACATCAACGATCTCGTTGAATGTGCACCAATTCACTGCTACGCTGATGACAGCACCGTTCACGAGGGTTATCTTTTTGACCTGCCCCCTTCCACCTATGATGTCCGAACAGCTCGGGAAGTTTTGAAGCAAAAAATTGACCACCACCTCGAGATGGTTCGTGCCTGGGGTAAGGCCAACATGGTCAGTGTCAACGTCTCAAAAACCCAAGCGTGTCTGATTTCGGCAAAGAGGGAGATCAATGACTGTCTGGTGCAATTTGATGGGAGCACTCACCCCAATAAAGACTCCATTGAAATGCTTGGAGTTACTATATCAGACCGGCTCAAGTATCGGGGATCCATAGAAGCCCAAGTAAATCAGGCCTCCAAAAAGTTGCGCGTCTTGTACAGGGCTAGGAGATTCTTCAACAGTGACCAGCTGCTGACCCTGTACAAGTCTCAAGTCCGCCCAACTATTGAATTTGGGAGCCACCTTTGGGCTGGTGCCCCAAAATACTTAATAAACCTGCTTGAATCTGTGCAAAGGAGAGCGATCCGTCTGATTGACAATCCGTTGTTAACAGACCGATTGCCTTCTCTAATGCATAGACGCAATGTAGGCATGCTGTGTCTGTTCTACAGGTATTTCAATGGAGCCTGCTCCAAGGAGCTAGCAGCATTGATTCCTGATGCACCGGTGCACGTGCGTGAAACTCGACAGACACGAACTGAACACCCGTTCACGGTTGACGTTGGCTTCATGAGAACGGGCCGTTTTTACGACTCGTTTTTGTGTAAGTCGGCTCGTATGTGGAACGAGCTACCGGCATCTGTTTTTCCTCCCTCCTATAATCCGAGCCTCTTCAAGGCCCGCATTAACAAATCCCTTCCTACAGCCCCTACCTTATTCCGCCTCACAACGCCGCCCAACCGGGTGGTGACATAGTTCCCCTGTCTGTACACTGCACAGGCAGGGACACTCTTGTGAGGTGTCACATAAAAAAAAAAAAAGTATTGGAAGTTATAAATAATTACAAGAAAAAAAGAGAACCATCAGTTTCAGACGAGTAAGAGTCGATGTTCAAAGCTGAATGACGGAAAGTTTATGAAGAAGACAGGGTATAATAAATGTAAGGTTTGGTTTGTAATTACCAGCAGGGCAGCCGTGGCAGCCAGGATGTTACTGGAGATGGGTCCAGGCATGTTGTAGTGAAAGATGCTGGCAATCTCAAATGCTTTACTGCACAAGAAGATGGCAGCACTCCGTCTCATCAGGCCAACCCTGGGAATATTATCAGGTTATCATTAAAAGTACGCTTATTTTATTACACAAGTCCAACACTTTATTTAACACTGAGATGACGAACCGGGCTGTAATCTCCTTTTGTAAAGTTAAGTATATACAGTAGAATCCCGTTAATTCGAACCCCGACAATTCGAAAAAACGCGTAATTCAAAATTTTCGCCAAAAAAATTTCCGCAGAAAATTTTTTTCATAAATTTTTTTTTTTAATTCGAAATTCGTTAATTCGTAATTCGAAATTTATTTTTGTCCGCGCACGAAAATTTGTTCATGTAATTCGAAAAAAAATGATTTTTGCGAAAATAAATCATAATATTTCGTAAATCTGAATCTAAAAGTCAGCCGTGGCGGTAAAACGCCGAAAAATGTTTTTTTACGTGGTTATACATTGTCCTAATGTAGTATTATTATTTTGTAAATCTGAATCGATTTACACTGGAATGTCGTACTTTTTCAAATTTATTTCGAATATCCGAGTTTGAAGGGCCGAGAAAATACGTTTTACACGAATATACCTATGTCGTAGTTTTACGAGTTTACACCAAATATCTGAATTTAAAGGGTCGGCCGCGAAGAAACTCAGCCGCGAAATTTCGATTTACGCGTAAATGTATCGTATTTTTACGAATTTATTTCGAATATTTGAATTTAAATGGCCCGCTGCGACGGAAATCGGCCGCGAAATCTCGATTTACGCGTAAATATATCGTATTTTTTACGAATTTATTTCGAATATCTGAATTTAAAGAGCCGGCCGCGAATTTTCGTTTTACGCGGAAATATATCGTACTTTTACGAATTTAAATTCAGATATTTGAAATAAAAGGCCGGCCGCGACGGAAAATTAACGCGAAATCTCGATTTACGCGGAAATATATCGTATTTTTACGAATATCTCAATTTAAAGGGTAGGCCGCAACCGAAATCGGCATCGAAATCTCGATTTACGCGTAAATATATAGCATTTTTACGAATTTATTGCGAATTTCTGAATTTAAAGGGCACGCCGCTACGGTAATCGGCCGCGAAAATAAAGAAATAATTGGTATTAATACGAATTTACAACTAAAATACCATACGGATTTGAAGAGGCGGCCGAGAAAATTGATTTTCGGCGTATTTTTTTTTTTTTATAAAATTTCGAATTACGTGGGAATTCGTGAATTCGAAATTCAATTTTTGATGTCCCGTGGATTTCGAATTAACGAGGTTCTACTGATAGAAAGCTAATATTGTATTAATTTCCACCTCTTCTCGATATAAAACGCCTGATAGGTAGCTTTTACTGCAGTGAGTAGTCTTAATTCGGTTACTACATTATTATCATTTTAATAAATTTCTGTTTATGCGAATATTGTACAAGAGTCACAACTGCTCCAAACTGTTTGAAGCCAGTGAGACTGTGGACTAAACAAGGCTAAAGCCATTTCAATAGTGAATGGTGTTCTTACACCAGGGTGATACTGAGAGTATCTTCGGGGATGCGGAATGTAGTAAATATGGATATGTAGTAAATATAATTCAGATATTTAGTAAATATGCCTAGTATTATTTTTAATCATCAAATTGTGAAGAAATAACACAAATCAAAAAAATAAAATTTATTTGATTTGAACCTGTGACCTCTGGATTGCTAGTCGAGAGCCTTACCCCTCCATGGAGGCCATCATCAAGCAAACCAGTATCACACTGAGAAAGGATTTAGCAGGAGTTGGCAGTTGACTGTGAACTAGTGAAGTAAATATTTAGCTGTTTTGCTGTTAAAACTTGCCTCTTCTCTATATAGTGATGCCTGTCCGGTAGCTTGGATCTCAACAGCCTCAGTCTGGACGCTACGCACACGCATAGCAGGAAGTGTAGTGCGGCCAGTAGAGCTGATGCGGCCCCAAACACGGCCAAGGGGGTGGAGGGGGCCCGCAGCCCCCAGTCGTAGCCCCCGGCTGCGCGGGAGCACAGGGCTGCCAGGACACAGACACCTGGGAAAATCAGTTAAATAAATAAATAACCATTTTATTAGGATTTCGCATATATTAATGTAATTCTTAATCGGGAACCAACTAGATTAAAAATTCAATTATTTACCACCATTGTCTGGAAGGAATGTCAACATGCTTCTCTAGTGCCTCTAGCGGCCAGAATTGGGTAAATACTGCCAATATTTTACTGGAGTTGAGCGTTTTAATCTATTTCATAGACTCTGAAATGAAATACTGCAGAAAAGTTATAAAACTTTTGACATTTCTCATACATTCTGATGGCAGTATGCTATATTAGCTTCTCTTAGTGACATCAGTTGTGAGGCTTGGTTTACTTTCATTCTTATTTGTATGATATGCCATGCCATACTAGTGCCTCTAGCGGACACAATTGCCAGTCAATACAAGTAAATACTATCAATATTGAATATACGCATCCACCATTTGGTCTCCCAATTATGAGATACATAATTATAGGATCGAATCGATACAAAGAAAATTATCCCATGTAATCGCTTATCGTGTAGGATTATCTGATCAATTTGAAAGGTATAATGACTGAATTTTCCACTACGAACTACACTCTCTCCGTCAGTTAGACATAAACATTCTGATTTATTGCTTCTACATAAAATTATACATGCATCAATTGATACACCAAACAATTTATTCCAAAATTAACATCAACACACCGTTAAGACAAGGAGGATGAAATTAACATTTTTAATGACCAATTTAAACACTTAAAAAAAATGTTTTATCATTAATCATATCCAGCTGATATTGCGATAAAGCCCTTTATTTAAAGACAAGCAATATTATACCTAGCAAATCAGTGTCTCATCAGTACTGGTAGCAATAATAAATTGTATATCCACTGGAGCGTTCTGATATATATGTAATCAATTTCAGCTTTGAGCACTCGGAAATTATTAAGTATTTGGTTTGTAAATTTCCCGCCATATTTGGAATATCAATAACAGAATAATAAGTCAGAAGAGATGCGAAACAACTTTTGTTAAAGTGTGAAACTACGTTAACATAAAAAAACTAAGTTAGCTTTATGATTAATCGAAGATTCCAACGCGCTGGAGCTAACGAAATAATTCCAATAAATATTTTAAAACTTCTCTTCAAATTGCCCACATTTTGACCAGTGAGAGCTCGCGGGGGCTTGAAAATTGGCCAAAATGTGTCCAAAAAAGGTCCGGTAGTTATAGACATATTTGTATTCTACCTTTTACCCATTCTTGTGCGTCATTTACTATTGCATATTTAGCATATTATTTTTGTTTTCATTATCATTTTTGTTGTTACCATCTATGTAAATTTTGTGCTTCTGCCTGTTTTATGTACTTAAATAAAATAAATATTTTACTTAAGAAAAAGATCACAGGATAGATGGGGTAGAAACCCAGTTATATGCATTGACATAAATATAAAGACGCGTGAATGAATGAGATGGCTACAAATAACATCATTCATAGCTAAATGGAAAGAGATATCAAAGAATATGTGTTTATTTTTATTTTATTTATTTATTTATTAATCTTAAGTTAGCTCACATCTTCGTGGGTGCTAATAGTTTTATAAACATATAAACATGTACATTGTTTGGCAAACATAATCTTTCTTTAAATATTTCAATAAAGTCACAAAAAAAGAAACATTAATAATTGAGATAGACATATTTTCTTAATTCATTTTTGAACTTATTAATATTTTCTATCACAGCAATTTCCTTCGGGATTTTGTTATAGAGTTGAACGGCCTGGTACATCAGAGATTTTTGGGTGCTTGTTTTTTTTCTTGTTGGCAATCTAATTTGCTTAGAATTTCTCTGGGTTAAACAGCTATATTATTATGAATGCCCCTCGTTTCTGTAGTCGTTCCTCATGACACCAGTTGCGGCCCGCTGACAGGCGAGCGTGTCCACGACAAGCATGATGTCACAGGCGAGCGATTAGCATTTGTGTATGAATGTCTGCCGGATAAATCACGTGACGTTATGCCCAGACTGCTCTGCCTGTGAGTAGCCCGCTTCTCCTCGACACACAACGAGTGAGCAGAGTAGTAACCTATCTTCCCTTTTAATTCATCTAAAGCGATACATTCTACCCTTTAAATATGGAACAGATTCAAATATTATGAAAGAAAATCATACAACATAGTGGGCACCTACCTACCTATCTCAATTTTTTGCACTAGTGAAAAATGATAAAGAACACTTTAAAGAAATCACTCAGGTCTGCTGACCTAATGATAAAAATGACTGCTTGTCTAACCTGTCATCAGCATGAGGATGGTTCTAGGCAGGTTGGGAGGGGGTGGGGCAGGCCAGGCCAGCTCAGCATGGAGTAAGAGGAGTTGAGCTACAAGCGCAGCCCCACCGCCCAATAGTAACAGCTCCAACCAGCCCCCTGACATGTTACCACACCACTGAAATATAAAGTTTGGGATTAGATTTTAAAATAACACGATCAACTGCCATTCTACAAATAATTCAACACTCCTCACACACCAACACTAAACCAGTCTTTAATTCCGACATACACCAGCACAAAACACTTACTTACACAACTAAATTTGGAATTAACTCGACTACCATAATATTCTAAATTCCCTAAATTCGACTACCATAATACGGACATGTGTCTAGTGTGGTAGTCGAAAAGCATGTAAAAACTGTATTCAAATATATTGTTATGAATATAGAAAAAAAAAAAACAATACATTGCACATAAGCAATATAACACATTACCTAGTATTCTAAAACTTCCGGCAACGAACAAAAAAACATTGGCAAAAGCTCTCAAAAGCTATTTCCTCGGCAGTTTTATTAATGACTGACACATTCTTTCTTTGGAACTCCAAAATAAATTCTGCGTTTATTTATTTTAATGCATCTATGTTGTCTTGTTTTTAATACAATGTTGTCTTTTCCGAAATGAGTTTTGTAAACTTACGGTTACGGTGAATGGATTGCGCTAACGAGAGATGATTAATGATTTTTTATGGCCAGAATTAGATGGTATTGATCTGGACAACGTTTACTTTCAACAAGACGGTGCTACGTGCCACACAAGCAACGAAACAATTGATCTTTTACGATTGAATATCAAAATAACCCTACAGAGCCACCATCAACTCTGCAACCATACGAAGAAGAAGACTAGATAATTATCTTATATTGAAATCCTTACATCAGACATCAAGCAGTACAGCATCAGCCCAAGGGCCAGCGAGGTGGTGAAGCAGTAATGCAGCTTCAGGTAGAGCAGGCAGCACCGTCTTCGCAACCAGGCAGGGAGCAGGAGCAGCCCCGAGCCCAGGAGAGCCAGGGCTGAGGCCCCCAGGAGCGCCCACACGGCCTGCTGGCTGCTGCCCAGATCCATGGCACCGTTCTGGAAGAAAGGATGATCATTTCAAGGATCAGTGGTTTAAACAGTACGATTTTACATGCTAAAACATACGTTTTGTGAAGTATTCACACCGTAAGGTCTTTTCCTTCGTTCTCAGTTCCAACTTCTGCATTGTGGTGTGGGCACCTGTACCCATTTGACTATTATATTTTACGAAATTTGTGTTTAGTGTCCAAAAGGGGGAAACACTATAGTTATTCTTATCATTGAGATTCTTTTTATTCACTGTACTCTTTATTTTTCACTTGCCACAAACAGGGTACATTCATTAAATGTACAAGGAATTCCGCGAGGAATTCACGGGAGCATTGCCGCAAGTCCGATGATTTGACAAACAAAAAATAATAAATGAACCCGAACCAAGAATAGCACGTCTGGTTGAGTTTGATGTGAACTGAGCCAAAAATAGATGTAATGTTGTGAAATGTGTTTACTAATTTACTAACTAAGCAATACACTGTTTTTCCGCGAGGGTAAACAGAGAGGAACTGCCAAACAACTCGGTCTTGGCACACTCTTCTTTTGTCATATCAGTTCCCTTAAAATAATTCCTCCTGACATTTCTCCGATCTGCCTTGGATTTCGTTGCGATTCGATAAGACATACGTTTTGCTGTTTACACGGTTCGTTTTACCTGACAGGATTTGTCGAATCCGATAAAACCTATGATAGGTCGTAGCATGTAAACCAGCCTGTAAAGAGATTGCTTTATCCATCCTGGGTCCGACTGTGAACCAGATTATGTCTGTTATAGTAAACCGATATTTGGATAAAACAAATCAGGGAATAAACAGAACATGATAAAAGAATTAGTTAGGTCAGGTTCGTTTTTTCCCTTAACTTTTCTTCAATGTTCCGTCTTGTCACTGTTCTGTATTGTTAGGGAACTAAGTAAACCTACCTGAGTGGTCTCCCTTGCAAGAAGCAGGGCATACATCCCCTGGTCGTCGCAGGTGCACTGAGTCATCTCAGAGGACACTCTAAGGGTCTTACAGGCGCCATCCGACCACATCCCATTTTCGTATCTTCCACATACGATTGTTCCAGAACCTGGAAACATGTAGTAAGTTTTAATTAGTTATTAATTTCAATTACTTATTTACTTTTGTTATAAACAACACTGTTAAAAACATCATATAAATTGCGGACCTCTGTTTGCGCAGTATCTATGGAAGTAGGTAGGTAGTTAGAAGCATAATTGAATACAACTCAGTAGTTTGGTCTCCCTCTTACAAAATTCATTGACATTACATAATACTATATATTTAGAATATTTTAAATTAAATATCCCACTAGAAGACTTAAATATCATTTCTAAAACAAAATACTCTAAAAATACACACATTGGAAGACAGGAGTAAAATAAACGACTTAACTTATTTATTCAAAATTCAAAATTTTAAATACGACTGTTGCGAACTTCTGCAACTCATAAACTTAAATAAAAACACGACAAAATACACGATTTCATTTGCAGCACACATAAGCGCAATTACATTGCGAACTCCCCAATACAACAGTTTCACACTATGGGAAACCAATACTTAGGTGATATGTATATTTATGTAATATTAACTTTGCTAATTTTGTGGATCATGTAAAAGATTCATTCCAACACTATTCCTAAATAGAAGTTGTATTTTTGTAAACCAGTCAAATTGCTGTATTTTTCAATTTTTCTTGTTGTTTTTTTATTTTTGTTTCTCGCCTGTATTTTTCAATGTAATTTTATTTTTATTATTTCTTTCTTATGTTTCAAAATTGTCTGTCATCAAAATTGTACCACCTAAATGTAAAAGCCCTCTGGGCGATAAGTAAATAAATAAAATAAAGTCTTTGATGGATAGAACCTACTAACTACTAAGTACTACTAACCCAATGTACTCATCCGAGGAATGTCACCACTATGGGAAGAAATGTTACCTGAAGAAGAAGGTATCATGGAACTACCTTCCAAGCCTGTCTAAACAGACGGATCTGTGAAATACAGAAGACCACTGATCTTATTTTGTGAAGTTACTTAGCATTACTCGTTACCCACCAGTGAATCATCTCAACGCTGGAATCTTTTCGGGGACACAGCTGCAACGAGTGAGTTCTATCATCTTTATCTTTATTCCAATTTACGCTTATCTTATGTTCCAGAGGCCCAGATTCACATTGAGGAATACTGTCCATGGAGTTTAGCGGATGCATATTTATTTGTTCCAAATAATTTTAGATATTAATGACACAATTTTGGGATTGGTCTTTAGAGTTTGGAGTTGCAATCCAAGCAGCACACTCAAACGCCATTTATGCGGTGGAGCCGCAGATTCGTGACACCATTTCCTTGGTCCTTCGAGCAGGATATTAATATTAATTAAAATTTTAATCAAACGATTTAGATTTCTGACTTTCTATGATCTTATTTCAGAAATGTGATGATATATAGTATAAAGTAGGTAGTATATTATACTACTAGACTCAATTTTGTTGGGTGGATTTACTTACTTTTGGGTCTAGGCATCGGTGGTGAGTGGAAGAGTTTGATTTGAAAGGAGATAGCTCCTGGGTGGAGAGAGAGGATCTGTCCTTCTCCATTTGCCACTCGAACTGTCACAATATGCGAAGCCACCCAGTACTCCAGTCCATTGAGGTCCCTATAGACAAAACCGAAATTCATTTTATTATTCACGTTTTGAGGTAAAAGGTAAGGTTATTCACGTTTGACGAGTTCATGGGGTCAGGTTCGTCCAGGTCTTGGTGAAGGATGCGTTTGCCCGCTGACTGCATCACTGAGAGGCTGGTTGAGGGAGACCCTACGACCTCTCCAACCGGACTCTCTCTCAACCCATCACCTTGGGATGCACCTCTCATACCCTTCCCTTCCCAAAACTTCCCGCTTTCATTTTCTTAAAAAGACCCCCTACACAGCTTCGAGTAATGAAATGAAACTCACTTGACTTCGGTGGAGTAGTACAGAGTAGTGAAGAATTTGGTGAGGTTCTTGTAATTGATGAACATCAGGATATATTTATCTGGGGCCGGTTTGGGTCCCTCAACTGGGGCCAGGTACAGATCTATACTCTCCTTGTCCCACCGCTCGTGGCTACAAAACAAGGAACGAAAATTTAAATCAACAACCAGAATAAGCCTAAAGAATCAACATAATATGAGTAATAATTGATTGGATTTAAAGCACAAAAACTCGGCAACAAGTGTGCATTCATGGTTGCGTTCAAAACTAGTTGGCCAATTATAAAGTGATACCTATCTACATTCATACTTACATAATTATCTACATGGTGACTAGAAACTAATGGCACATGCATCAAACTGGTGAATCTACATTACATTTGGAGATGATTTTGTTGTATAACTTTTTTTTAAACATGAACTTTTTTCGAGTAAATTTAAGTTTTTATTAAGTTTTCGAGTAAATCGAGTGCGAATATAGATGTTTTTTATGTGAAATTTTACTTACAAAAATTACTATCGACTGTTAATTACGTAGACCCAACTCCAAAAGCTTTTTTTTACCCTTTAAATTCGGTAAAAAGTAGAGTAAAAATGAGATTTTTTTTTTGGGTTATCTATGTGATATAGATTCACTAGTTTTTCACTGTTACACCGTATAAATTAAAAAAAAGTGGGTGTTAATTTCCACTGTAAAGTTCCTAATTTTATTAAAATCCACCTCTTCATCTTCTAATGGTAGGTACTTATTAATTGTATTGAGTGAAGTTTAGGGTTAGGTTAGGTCAGTTTGGTTTGGGGAGACTAGGTTTGGTTGTTATATTACATAAATTGTGATGTTACCTGGTGTTGCTGAAAGGAAACTCCGTGTGGTACGTGGCAGTACCAGGCCGAATGGCATCGCAATGTACCGACAGTTCACTGAGGCGGAGCGATGGCCCCCCACCGAATGCTGCCCCCATCACCACCGCCTGCTGCAGCTCTTGGACACCCTGGACAGTGTAAAAAATTCACTCAATATATTGTTAAACGCTGGACCGGGACTGGAGACGGTGGAAAACATTTGGGAAGAGTCCAAATCAATCCAATGGCAGCGTATACCAATACATTAGGAAATCATAAATGTCACTCCAGTGCAATAGTCAGGTTGAATAGACTACAAAAACATGAGATAATTGAGTAGTCATTGTTGTACAGCTTCATGCCATAAATAACTAGTAGTTCTGAGAACAGCAGACCTCGCATCCGAAAAAGTATGTTTCTAATTTTCTGTTCTTTAATAAACCAAAACCAAAACTTCCTCTGAAATCATAAGATTTGTAAGTAGATACTAAATACTTACCTACTTAATTACAATCCATATATGAACCATATACAAACCATGTAACATTTTTCAAATTTCAAAAAAGGAATTATATACAGGATTTTCCAATAAGAGGTGTTATTTTGATATTCAATCGTAAAAGATCAATGGTTTTGTTGCTTGTGTGGCACGTAGCGCCGTCTTGTTGAAAGTAAACGTTGTCCAGATCAATATCATTCAATTCCGGCCATAAAAAATCATTAATCATCTCTCGATAGCGATCCATTCACTGTAACTGTTGCTCCAGCCTCATTTTGGAAAAAGTAAGGTCCAATGACTCCGCCGGATTATAAACCGCACCAAACAGTTACACTTTGAGGATAGAGAGGCTTTTCAACAATAAATCTTGGGTTTTCCGAGCCCCAGATGCGACAATTTTGCTTGTTGACGAAGCCACCGAGGTGGAAATGGTCCTCATCACTCAAGATGATTTGCATTTGATTCACTCAAGTGAATTTTAATAATTTCAATGCGTTGTCGAAGCGTGTATCGTTCCATTTTTATTAATGGCGTAGTTTTTACTTGTCAAAAGTTAAAATATGACAGCTTCAAAAGTAACATCTACCGAAATAGCGGGCTATTCAAAATAACACCTCTTATTGGAAAACCCTGTTGTTTGTCCAAAGAAACGTCACTCAATGACATTTGGTTTTTATAAAAAAATGCAAATAACGAAATCCAAATAAATACGACGATTTCATTTAAAAAGGAGTCTTTACGGAACCACCATATTGAAACAGAAATGGATGTACAATTTTTTTTACAGACAGATGAAATACAAAACAGTCGAGTTAAAACAGAGCTTCAGGCTTAGTCAATAACTAATAAATATTTCAAATTAACAAACCTGCTGATCTAATGCGGCATACTCCGACTTCAGCAGTTGGTTCAGGATGCTGAAGAACGGCTCCACAGCTTCTTCTTTCTCTGTAGAGGAGTTGAGGAAGGCCAGATAGTCCATGGCCGCCTTGGCCTTCTTCAGGATGGCCCCGCCCTCTCCAGGATACAGCCAGGCCCGCCCGCGGATGTATGCGAGGTAGCGGCGTAGGACCTCCACACCTGTTGTGTTTCCGTAACCGAAGGTTATCCTCTGAAACTGTTGTGAAATAAAATTAAATAATTAATAGAGAGGAACGAAAGAAACTGTCATGTCCTGTTCATATTGGGAATCTCGGACTAAAAATAAATAAAAAATAAATAAAGACATTTTTTGCATCTCACTAAAAATTTTCAGCTGTGAACAAGGAGAAGAAACTGAAGTAAGTATCAATGAATAAACATACTAATTTTGGTTGTAGGTGCATGCGTGAAGTGACCCGTATTCCTGCTTTATACATAAAATTATTCAAGTTAAATGAACTTTTAATTTAAAAAATTGGAACTGATAAGTATAAATCACATCAGACAAACAATAAACCAGGTACAAAAATTATTTACTCTATCTATACAAATAAAAATGTTTGTTTGTTCAAAATCTTAAATCTCTGAAAGTTCTTCTTTTTTCGAAATTTTGACATAACGTTGCATTCAGATACGCGTGAGTGTTTAGGTGTCATTTAGGTGTCACCTGTGACAGGAAAAAAATGTATTTTTTTTTTAAACAGCGCCATCTGTCGAACAAAAATGCTTTTTTTTTAAACAGCGCCGAAACAGCGCAGTTGGACGAAAAAGCAACAAACGCTATTGTCTTCTATGTGCACAGACAGACTGATCCATAGCAACGCGTGGCGCAGTACAGCTAGTTAATAAATAATTCTTTATTTGAATTATGTATTTCTTTGTTTTAATGTTTGAAAGATATCGTAATTTTTCATAAATATGTAACATTCGAAATGTAAATTTCTCCTTTTGAAAGGTAACGATCCTGACACAAATCACACTTTTATTTTACTATTTCCATAATCCATTCTCCGTTTTCAGGCTACCGGGAAGGAGATTGTAAATATGTATACTCTCATTACTATATTAGTGTACAATTTATTAACTCTCAGTACTTTTACCACTTTCAGTCTTTACTATATTAGTGTACAATTTATTAACCCTTCAGCACTTTTAACACTTTTGTTCAATTTGCAATGTTTTCTGTGTATTTCAAATGCGATAGTAATTAATTACGACCTATTTTTTAATATTCCGCAAAAACGAACACTGTTTTAGAATCTAGATAAAATTATCTTTCCGGTGTACGCATTTAAAATAAACATTACAATTTCAAAATAATGAAATTTTAATATCAAACGTGAAAAATGTTGTCAAAAACGTTAACCACATTTTGTACTCAATGTTTTACTTCACTAGAAAAATTGAGAGAACTCGATATTTCAAAATAGTTTGAGTAAGAAAATTGGAACTTCACTTTTATCTCATTCATACAATAAAAATAAATATTTTTTAAAGTTAAACTGATATTTACAATAGCGACGCGAAATATGAATTATTCATTTTGGTTATTTTTAGGATTTTTTTAATGGAATCCAGTATAAATATTTGAGGCAAAATGGATTGTTTTTAACGTCAAACAAATACGTATTTTCGAGTGACAGAAAAAAATATAAAAATCCTTTTATAAAATATGGACGCCAGGTCATATATGACCTTAAAACGCTGGAGGGGTTAAGTAATGTAATTGTAATGTCTTATCTATTGTGTTTTATTAACAGCAATCTATTTGGAAGTAGTTAAATACATACCTCAGTGAAGATATCGTTGAGGCCATCTGCCAAACAGTTGCTGAAGTCCGGCATGTTCCATTCCGATTCAAAGGGAGCATTTCTCATCTCACAAACCCTGAAAAATAAATATTTGTATACTTTGTTTACACTTTCTTAGTAGAAAAATAACATTGTAGGCGTGTACGTAAATAAATTTATATTTTTATAACGTAAAGGTATTTTTTTTTATAATTTGAAAAACAGGTTAGGAGATGTGGGTGGAAAGTATTACGCTGGCTGAAAAATAAATAATATCATTAACATTTTCTTCGAAACATCTCCATACAGCAATCAACCTTGTTTTAAATCTTGTTGGAGTGTGTAAATAATAAAAATAATTATGTTTTGTACCTCAAAGATTGTGATAAAAATTTTATTGAAAGATAAAAAGCGATGCCTTCCTGGAATAATAAGGCTCTGCTAATTCCCCGTAGTTCGCAGATCAAATCATCAGAAAAATTAGGCCCCTTTCACAATTATTACGCATTTGAAAGCAATTTATTTGGATCTCTAACTAGACCCGGTGGAAATAAATTTTACAATGAGTAGCAGGTTTTTGAATTCATAAATACATTGTTTTATGCCCCTAGTACATGTTGGGTCAACGCATTGGGCAGTTGCACGTTGGATCAATGACAAGATCCTTTGTTGTGTGCCCGAAAACCATACGAAAACCGACAATAATCATTGGCGCTGTAGCGATGCTACTGGAATATTCTGGAACGTTCGCCAATGTTCGCCAACGATAGAACTCTCTAGATACGATGCTAGGATTCGGCGCACACCTACCTACAAGTCTGAATATTCTCGACGCACTGGGCGCTATAAAACGGGCGCATCGAGGTGTACTCAGTCAGTTATTAATCAGCAGTTTTACAGAGATCAACCTGCGGACCCTGCGACTGCCCGCTGCCTACTAAGGAGACCGACCCCCGCGTCGCGCCCCGCCATTACTCCACCGCGCCGCCACATGGACTTACTTACCTACGCCCGGCTCTGCACGGACTACGAATTACCATGGACTCCTGGAGATCACATCAGCGCCCTGGCCCCGGATATCATTCCTCATTCGCTGCGCTCCTCATGCGCCTAGACCCTGCGACACCTTCGCCGGTCTGCGTCTTGGCCCCGCGGCATTGTCGCCGGCCTGCATCTCCCGCACATGTGCCGACCAGGTCCATCACACCTTCGGCTACCCTGTTTTACACTGGAGTACCCGGAAGACTCCACGTCATTCCCAGTGCTGAATACATCCACGAGTCCGGGCTCCACCAATGCGGTGTCGACCCACTGACTACCGCCTCGACCACTCCACCTTACGCTTACACCTGATATCCTCGTCATCGGTCCGGAGTCATCCTATAACTGCGCTACTGACTCACACAAATAAACTCTGTGACATCACAACCACATCTTTCATTGTCTCACTACCAGATTCCCAAAGCGCAATGTGTTGGGCCAAAATGTACCTACGTACAAGGGGCATTAATATTTATATGATTTTCTTCCTCCAAAGGGATACTTCAATGCCATCTATTGTGCATTTCAACAAATACTAAACATTTTAATGCTCTTCGAATTCACAGAGACATAAAATAAAATCTTTGAGGTATTTAAAAATATTTTGTAATTTTAAACTAACTAAAACGACAATAAATGAAATGGGTATTATGATGCTTAACCAACTCTTTTCACGAAGGTATGTACTAATAACCTTGTTACATGTCCCGTAAAACCCTGGGGACATTCAATCAGGTGATCTGCGGGTGCTGCTTGGGGCCAGCGGAGCCCCCAGGCGCCACTCGCTGGGCACAGCCCGCCGCCGCGACTTGCGAATCCCTCGGACACCGGGGCGGAGCTCTCCAGGAGGTCTTGCACCTTAGGGGTTATGCCTTCCACCGCCCTGACGTATACGGAGCGCACCCTGGCGGACACGGCGCTGCTGACGTGGCAACTGTACTCGGCCGATTTCTGAAAATACACTTTATATTATACCGACCACCACTACCAATACGTTATACCACTACAATTTCTGATTTTGGTATTACAAAGATGTTCCAAGTAAAACATGGAAGAAGCTGGACAAGATTTTCACCCAGAACTGTGTAATGAATGATTGATAGTACTAATTTTTGGTTGTCAATACACTCTGGAAATAAATGTGATTTAAGGTGGACCCAAATTCGAATCTTGAATAACTTAATTTTCTTTTCCCTGAATTTTTAAATAACTTAATAATAAATTAGACGGAACTCAAATTATTCTAAATATAAATTAAATACAACTTGGATCATCAGCCAAGACAGATCAAACATCAACGATATTAAAACCTGTACAAAAGTATGTATTTCAAATGGTACAATGCTGATTGTCGTTTATTTTAAATGCAATAATGTGTTGTTATTTTTGTTGCGAACTCAGGGCCGGCCTTATGTGGGCTCAATTGGAGCAGTCGGCTCCGGGCGCCGAATTGCTAAGCCACTGATAATACCTAACAGTCCCAACAAATCGCCATTGAGATTATTTTTCATATAAACGGCGCTACACAAAAATACAAATCATCCGAATATTATTGATTAGTGATCGCCTACCTATGCGCCTACTGGTTTTGACAAGAGGTGCCAAAATTTTGCTTGGGTCAGGCGCCGTTTGGCTCAGAGCCGGCCCTGTGTAAATTGTTTATATTATAAACTGCGCTTGCTCCCAACACAGGAACTTCCATACGGACACAGTATCACCAACGTAATATAATTAATAATGTTAAGAAAAAAAATTAATAAAAAAAACTCCATGTGAAAATGACTACATTGATCAAAGAAGCTGATCACAGAAGGAAACTATAGCTAAAATGTTTCAAGTATTCCAGTTAAAAACTGTCTAGTTTTTCAAAAAAATGTGCACAGAAGTACACACGATTTAAAGCGGACCAACATTTAAACCTTGAGGTAATCCATAATGAATAATTAAAGGTGTATTAATTGCCAAAAGAAGAAGAATACTTTAAGTTTGCAACTTAATGACATCGTTTTCAAAATAATAAATATACCTAACTTAGAGTTGACCCAAATTTGAACCCTGAGGTAATCCTGAAATACATCTTGCAAAAGTGGCTATTACGACCAATGAGGAAACTAAGGACGGGTTGTTTCAGAGAATATGAACAACTCTTCAAACTTAAAAGTTAATTTTTAAGTTCTGTGAAAGATTTCAAGTTCTGTTATTATTTCAGTTCCGTTATTATTTCAGTTCTGTCAAGCAACTAGCCTACTCGTATAGTGATATAGTTACAGAACTTGAATAAGACCTTCACAGAACCCGAAAATGAATGTAAAAATCTAAAACAACCCATCAGTCAAACAAATAATATACACATATGCAAGTAGGTTAGTAAGGTTTGTCGTAGGAATTTAAAGGTGATGGCTGATTCAAGCTTATAATATGATTTCTTACTTGAATATTGTACAGATGTAGGATGCTCCCTGCCGGAGCAAGGTCCTCCCAGACCTCAGCCCCGGGGGTGAGGGGGAACAATGCCCTGTTCCTTGTCCAGCTGTACCCGAGCTTTCCGTGCAGCCCGCCGCTGTTGGCTGACAGGCAGGTTAGGGACACGTTCTCACCCTAAAGGATAAATAAAACGGAACATAATGGATGATTTTTTTTTTCAAAATGAAGATATAATAAATCTGGACGCCACCTAGTGAGAAGTAAAGTATTTAACAATACCTTTCGTACAAACATAAAGTTGGTTGTTTCAGGTGAAAAAAAATCGAAAAGCAGTAATTGTTGAATGAAATACTAGTTTTGATTGAATTATTTGGCGGTTAAAAATAAGCCCAAGTAGCACAGTAGTTTCATGCACCTGACCGGCAACCAAAAGGTTATTTTGTTATTCCACAAATTACTCATTTAAAATAATAAATAGTATATTTGCGGCACATTCCAGAGTGGAAGATACTCTCAGTATCGCCCTGGTGTAAGACTACCATTTAGAATCGAAATGTTGATTGAAATGGCTTTGGCCGTGTTTGGTGACCTGACCTGAATAGCCAGCTACTCCCCCACCTTCCTCTTCATCATCTCCTTCGGTTAGGGTCAACCAAGTCAAAGCTCATACAGCAGCAATCCATCAGCGATCAATTAGAAATCAATGAGTTATAAATCAGCAAAGATTCAGCAACCAAACAGAAATCATTCAACTACCAAAAAGCAACCACTCAGCAACCACTCGGCAACCTCTCAGCAACCACTCAGCAACCACTCAGCAACCACTCAGCAACCACTCAGCAACCACTCAGCAACCACTTAGCAACCACTCAGCAACCACAAAACAATCATTCATCAACCTATAAGTAATCTTTAATTTATTGGAATAAATTTCGAAGGTTATACCAACCAATCTGGAGAGTATTTCCTCCTGGGGTAAAAATAATCTCATCGAATTTAATGTTTCAAAGACCCAATCCTGTCTGATTACGTCTAAAAGGGATCCAAATGATAATCTAGTCTCCTTCAGCGGAAGCAATCTTCCGAACGTGCCTTCCATTGATATGCTTGGTGTAATTATAAGTGACCAGCTCAGGTACGGGGGCTCCATCGAAGCCAGAGTAAAGTTGGCCTCTCAGAAGCTGGGCGTACTGTACAGGGCCCGCAGATACTTTAATAGTTCACAACTGCTGACCCTGTACAAATCGCAAGTGCGCCCTACTGTCGAATTTGGCAGCTATCTCTTGTCCGGAGCCCCTAAATACCTGAAAAAAACCCTTGACTCTGTGCAAAAACGGGCGGTCCGTTTGATAGATTCCCCAATCTTAACAAACGGACTGCAATCTTTAGAGCACAGGCGTCAGGTAGGTATGCTGTCCTTGTTCTATCGATATTACAATGGAAGATGCTCTGAGGAACTAGCGTCATTGATCCCTTCGGCACCGGTGCGTAGTCGGGATACACGCCAAACGCGCGCCCAAAATTTGTACATGGTTGACATTTGTCACGTGAGAACGGATCGCTTCTACGATTCGTTCTTAAGTTCAACAGCTCGGCTGTGGAACGAACTGCCGGCCTCTGTGTTTCCTCCCTCCTACAACATGGGACTCTTCAAGACCCATGTTCACTCCTTCCTCTCCACAAATAGACCCTCCACACAGCATTCCCAAAGATGACATAGGCCCTGAGGGAAATTATTTTCTTCACGGCCTCCTGTGTGGAGTTAATATAAAAAAAACAATGTAATATTAAATCATTGTAGAAAAGATATTATTAATAAACTTAAACGAAACATGAAACAGAACAAGACACAGAAAATAAATCGAACCCAGGATCTCTGTCTTACCGGGACAACGCCTCTAACCACTCGGTCATGATGCCTGATTATTTCGCGTAATTTTTGTTGACCTCATATCTTAATTGAGAATTAATAATAATATCCCAGTTGCAACGGATACATTTTTTATTTTCTGTGTCTTGTTCTGTTTCGTTTAGATTTATTAATATTATCTTCTTCTTCAATGATCATTTAGTAACCATTCAGCAATTAATCTGCTAGTAGAGGCTTGGTTGGGTTAGGTTAGATTATTAAGATTAGATTAAGTGAGGTTAGGTTCGTTCGGTAGGGTGTTAGTTACCTTATGCGCTGTGACGCTCATGGGTGCAAGCCGAACCTCGGGGGCCAACACGTGAAGCCGCAGTTCTCGGCACTGTTGGCGGCCCCTAACGGCAGCCTGGCAACTGAACACGCCAGTGTCAGCACGCGCAGCACGCGCCACGCCTAACAGTGCCGTCCAGCGCGCGCCCACGCCACCCTCGTTTCCTACCAGACGCATCCACGTGTTTCTGGAACAATTTTTTTTTTATTTTTATTATTTGTACAATATTTTATCTTACTTAAATACTACAAAACTGATCAATCAATTCTATCGGTTAGTGGCTCAGTTGACAACCCACCCAGGCGTCGTGGGTTCAATTCATCTCCTAGCTAATCATCTATCACTGCGCAAGCTACATCTTCCGCTTACAATGATTTGAGTAGGAGTTTTTCAAATATTGCCTGGTTATTCGTAACTCGGGAATGTTTGTCTTTCTGTTTATGAAAATTAATAAAATTAAAAAGGGCTAAAATTATGGGAAAATTTGAAATCAATTCAACAATACAATGAAATGAAAATAGAGTATTTATTTATTATCGCACTTTTTAGGGGTTTTTACAACATACATGGTTATTAAACACTGCCTCAGTAACAAAGTTTTGTATTTTTTGGTGATAAATTGAAAATGTCCACTGACTGGGTATAATTATTTCCCATCATTAGTATTCTGGGCAGAGAGGAATATATATGGTAGTTAGTCCCATAATGTCTATACTGAAATAAAAGCCAAGTTCTAATATTCTGTAGTGGAATCCAAAAGCTAATCAACGTATAACAATTTAGAAAAGTTTTTCACCAAACTTCGCTTTTTCGATTTTTTTCCAAATTTTCTTCTCCAAAAAATGTTGGATACCATTTTTCTGTTGTATTTCAAAAAAGATGTAAGTAATATAAATATATCACGCACGCACGACCTAAAACTAAAACATCGCCGTTTCATCAAATCGTTCAATCAATGGATTAAAATTCGCTTTGAATTTAAGTGTTATTTTAAAAATATGAACTAATAGTATGAATAGAATTTCCGAATACAAAAATAAAATATTTTAATTTTAACAATAATTCTATATTTGAATTTCGTATCTACATATTAATGTTTAAATTTTTGACGGATTTAGTGATTTTTACTAACAGTGTTTAGTCAAAAGATTAATTTATGATCGTCACTTTAATAATTTATCAACTAAAATATGATTATCTAAAGAAAAATTGACCATATCATTTTTTTTTAAAGGAAAATATTTTATAACATTCTTTTTACTTCACAAATCACAGCTGCAATTATAATATTCCGTGATTTTGCAAGGGTCTGCGTTAGGAAAATAAAATACATAAAATTATATATACTTACTCCGTCAAAGTTTGTTCAATCGATTGAATTTAATTCAATCAATTCATTATTAATTCGGCGTACACGACTTCGAACGAACATCAAACTTTCCGAACATAAAACTTGATTGACGACATAATTGGACGGAATTCTAAAAATGTATTTAATTACTAAAACTACATTATCAAATTAATTAGGTGACGCCCAAAATCATCGATTAAATTGGTGATAATATTTTACCAGGAAAATTCCTCGCACAATGAAGCTGAAAAAATAAGGAAATTTTTTGTCGCCATTATAACGATGAGAGTCTACGTGGAAGACAAACAGTTTCTAAGATTTTTTTAAAACTTCACAAGGGTTTTTCTCGGAAAGTAAAATCGGTTCGCTGAGCAAATGCGATTTTTTTTTAAATTTAGGAATTATTTTAATACGACGTTAGGATTTGTTAAATATTCCACTGAGAATGTATTTATAATATAATTGGTCACCATGAAACAGGCAGCCGCCTAGTATGGTGATTCATTATATCTACTTTATGTAAATTTCAAAATAATGTAACATGACGTATTAAATAAATAAATAAAAAAATATGTTGGGTACTTTTTAACTATTTAATTTATTATGTTCAAGGTGACTCATACATAAGTTGAGTTAGCCTCTCTAAAGCTAGTCGTAAAGTACAGAGTCTTTGATTCTACAATAGTACACCACCAAAATTGCAATTGCGTTCTACAGTTTCGTTGCTAACTCAGGTCTGGAACCCCTAGACACCGGGAAGCATTATAACAAAGCCTGTACCATTTCAGTCACAGCGATGACTGTAATAGAGTAGCTTTTGTTAGTGTAAAACTATTAATTATGCCCTTGGAGTAAATATATAAATATACATTCCTCTAAGCCTGTACCAGTTAAGTCACAGTGACAACTGTAATAGGGTGGCTTTTGTTTGTGTAAAACCATTCATTTACAAAGTGTATACCTTTTCAGTCACTGTGACGACTGTAATATTGTAGCTTTGGTTTGTGCAAAATCATTTACAAAGCCCATAGGTACCATTTTAGCCACGGTGATGACTATAATAGATTAGCTTTTGTTTGTTTAAGATATTTACAAAGCCTATAGGTACCATTTCAATCACGGTGATGACTTTAATAGATTAGCTTTTGTTTGTGTAAAGACATTTACAAAGCCTATAGGTACCATTTCAGTCACGGTGATGACTGTAATAGATTAGCTTTTGTTTGTGTAAAGACATTTACAAAGCCTATAGGTACCATTTCAGTCACGGTGATGACTGTAATAGATTAGCTTTTGTTTGTGTAAAGACATTTACAAAGCCTATATGTATCATTTCAGTCACGGTGATGACTGTAATAGATTAGCTTTTGTTTGTGTAAAGACATTTACAAAGCCTATTCCATTTCATTTCGTAGATTTTGTTTTATTAATGAAATTGAAAAATGCATTATGATAGCATAGTCTAGTCAATTAAAGGTCAGGTTAGGTTAGGTTTGCACAAACAAAAGTCAATCTTTTTTATTTTCCACCATGACCTGAAGTTGTGTGTTTGAGTTACATTTCAACTTAATAACCATTCAGTTAAATTGGTGAAAGCGACCGCAAGTCAGTCGAACAATTGTATTAAATATTGTAGGTTTATCATGATGGATTCTCAATCCATCATCACTGTTTACTCAATCGTGGCTATAGTGTAATGATTTATAAAAAAATGTGTTCGCTTAAATAACCACAGGCTGGTTGGCAACAGGGGCGTGCGATGCATTTTTTAGAATTTCACATACCGAAAAATTTCGATAATTTAATAAAAAATATTAACTTCACTAAATAGGACAACTTAAGAATAGTTATCTACGATTAAGCAACGTGGTGATTACCCCTAAAATAAGAAACCAAATTAGCAGTATTTTCATGCAAGATACTTAGAAAATCTTTGGACCTACGCTATAAAATGGATCCCATAAAATTAAAATGAACCATCAGCTTTGTATCAGGCTGAAGGGAGTGGGGAAGGGAAGGAGATGGAGTAGAGGAAGGTTGTGAAATACTGGTCACCAAAAACGGCTAAAGCCATCACAACAACGTTTCGATTTGATTGGCGGTCTTTCACTAGCGCGACATTAAGGATATCAGACTTTATCCCGATACCTATAAGAAAAATGAGATTGGTCGATTTATTAAAAAACTGAAAAATTATTGGTAATCCGCTTAAAAATGCGACTGCAAGCCATTTCTTGATAAACTTTTAGTAAATTCGTAATAATATCAGTAATAACACGTGTTCATACACCTGCGTTTATCTTAATAATATATAATGACGAAATGCGAAAAATTTTGTGAAAACGTGTTCCGCATCATGACAATTCATTGGTATTTTACTAAAAGTTTATCAGGAAACCTATCAATTCATTCGTTAAGTGTCTGCAATCCCGTTTTTAACCGGATGACGAATAATTTGAAGAGATTCTTAATAAATTAGCAATATTTTAATCAGTAAGTTTTCTCCGTGATAATACATACCTAGTTTCTCTAATAAAGAAATATATATATATTTAGAACATCTAAAAAATATCCGCACGCCATTGATAATAATGTTATTTGATTGATGCGTGGGTAAAGTAAGAAATATGTAACGAATTTTATTTTTCTGATAATATGAGCAAGTAATGACTAGGCATTGTTTGATACACCCACCCGACCTTCAACCATCTAGTAATTTAGTAAATTGTTTTCCAAAAGAGGCAATTCAATTTGATATTTTTTGTTTCTAGTAAAGAAAAAGAATTTAATGTATCTTTTTTTTGATACCCTTATTGGAGCCGCAAACCGGGCGTTTTTGTTACGGTACCTACATAATAAAAAGCCAATATTATATCGGTTGGAGACTGATTTTGACAAGGGTATTTATTTGAGATTAATAAGAAGTTATGTAGGTATTGACAGTGCTTATTATGTGGTGGTAACGCACAGGAACGACGTTCCGCCATATATTTCAAGGGGTTTGTTCAACTTTGCTTGAGGAGAAGCTTAATGCCAAATCACTATTTTGATTAATCTTTATAACGAATTGGTGTACATTATGAAAACCAAAAAATATGCTTTAGTTAAATTGAAGGTTTTCCTATCGTTTCGGTTGAGTAGAATACAAATAAAAAATAAATTACTCAATAAAAAATATAAATGCAAACTACTACAAAAAATATTTTTTCAATAGAAATGTATGAACGCATAAAGGTAACAACATTTAAAAAATACAGTTTTATAGCTGAGATGTGACAGTTTCACTTCATTAACTTTTTGCTTTCTCATAAAATTATTTACAAAATAAGTAAAAACCAGTTTTTGGCTAAAAATCGAACGTTTCTAGACTCCTTTTATCAAGTGATTTTAATGCCTATTACCTACGATATAAGGTATACCAAGAATATACACATTGTTGGCTTGTAGCTTCCTCTTAAAGCTTTTATTAAAAATAAATTAATTACTAGCTGAAATCCCCGTAGTTGTCCGGGCTTTTCTCTAGTTTTTTTTTTAACTCAGACGTAGAATGTATTTTTCTTAATATAAATTCTTCAAACGCAAAACTTTATCAAGAAGTATCAAAATTCTCCTTTCAATGGAAAAATGGTTTTGGGGTGGTTTTGTCGAAATCGCATATCGATAATGAACTTCATCTTGTTTTGAAGGTCAAGTGTACAAAATTTCACCAAACTCGGAATCAAACTGTAGATTTGTTTAAAAAACAAACCGGGACACTCTTATTTACAAGTAAATTAAATAGATTTTATTTACAGTTATATTAATAAAGTGTTTTTTCTTAAATTAGAAAACAGTGTAATTTAAAGACTACTTAATATTCTAAGGAACATTATAAATTATAATATTTACTCATAGCTATCCTGTTGAAGGCACGACTTTCAACAGGGCAGATATATTTTGTACCATCAAAGCCAGTTATATAATATTCAACGGTGTTTTTTTATCGCCTAACTCATATAAAAGATCTAGCACTTATTTTCGACTAGGAATGTGAATTATGAAGGAGAGTATAATCTTATGTATCCTGATAAGCGTTGTCATTCGCAATTATTCTCACCCATTACAAAACCCACTAACGTTAAGATTCTACTCTGGTACAGTGGGAGTTCCGGCTCATTTTTTGTACAACAAAAGCACTGGATAATGGTATATTTTTTTCTACAAAAAACACTGGATAATGGTATCGGCTAGGTAAAGATCCACATTTCTATTCAAAGCTATTTTCAGAAAAGGTTTCCGTTCCTCTCGGGACCAAAGGCAAAACTACCCAAAGACAGATAAAAGATTTTGCCAGTCAATTGGACCGACATAAATAAAGCATAGATAATGTAATTAATTCACGAAAATTTATGTGGAAATTTTATACGAGAGCATTGTTCAAATGAATTTTAAATAGTCAATATCTAATTAAACCAAACTGTTACAATATTAAGTAGGTACATTTAGCACTACAATGAAAATACATTATTATCTTAGTACTTAAGTAGTAAAAATCAACCAGCACCGAGAAGAGATATGTTCTACAAAAGCGCGGTGATTCCTCTCCCTTTTCCTATGTGCCATATTTTCTCCTTGGTGCAGCGGTTTTATTCATACACTACATTCTTTATCAAACGGTGATTCGATATATAATTACACACCAATGATCTATGGAGCTTTGTAATATCCATTTAAAGGTATATTGAAAAAATCAACGTAATATTTGTTTTCGTGCCTTTTTCATAACTTTGTAATTTGTTTTATTTTGATAAAGACTCAAGTCAGAAGACAGAAGAGAAAAAGCATTTCAAATCGATAATTTTCCATCGTAATTCCCACCACGTTTCAATACGTGATATGCCACGTGCTGTAATTTATCAAACTTTGTTCACTAGGTAGGTACCGATTCAAACTACTGTTATTTATAGCCCCCGATGAATAATCCCAACTATAAAGCAGAAATCTGTTATTTGTCTCTTCCTCTCAGAATTTTAAACTGAAAACGGTAAAGCGTCTGTAATTTTGGAAAAGTGATAGGTCTTTATTTTTTATACTATAGAAATAAACAGTACATTGGTTACAGTTTTGAAATATATTTAATATTTCACATCACAGGATATCACAGGTACCCATGATATGTTTCCTTGTAATGTCTTATATGTGGTATTTATATTTAGTAATAACCAGACGACGTGTGTGGTGTATACGCTTTTGTATGTGTGAGTGTGAATTGAAGTTTATATTATTGATATGATGCTCTTTTTAAATATGGACAGTGAAACCGAAAAAAATGTCAGAGTTTAAATAAAATATAAAATCGATTTTTGTCTAAGCAATAACTTCCAAACGGTGAGCTCTGGCTTCTTAAAATTTGAACAGTTTGTACGAAATTTTTAGTACTTACAACGAAAATATTTTCACCATGAGTTATGGGGCATTTCAAATACGCTTACTTTAAAAAATGTTAGGTACAATTTTTGTTGATCTATTTTTTTAACACTAGTGGAGAGTCTTTTTGAAAGGAAGTAGACTTATTTCTTCAAGAGGCTCCTAAGTACAGTAGGAGGAGTAAACACGATAACCCGAAAATGATTCCACGACCAAGGTGTTGAGCACAAAAACTGTACATTCCCAATAGAATAGGGTGCATCGAAAAAAAATATTTTTGGAAATTCAAAATTTCAAGTTGATAAAAAGTTGTCTCCATAAACCCAGATAAACCACAATTAATGAACCAATAGGGGCTCAATGACTGGAAAGGCCACGGTGGAACATTTTCCTGCTGGGGGATGTGGGCCTATAAAATACCGTGATACGCCATCTTGCAATAACATCAGCAACATTTCCAGTAAGTCCTACTCCTTAGCGTCCTAGAGTGGTCTTTATGATCCCGCGAGTCCCGGGCAATATGACCACTGACCCTAACATCATGGTCGTAGCTGATAAGGAGAGGGCGAATGGCGAGTTTCCGGCGCCATAAAACCGGATCAGCTCAGCTAAGGGAAGGCAACCCCTACAGAAAAATCCCTGGAGAAGGCAATGGGAAACCACTCCAGTATCTTTTCCCAGCATATCACTATGGAGAGAAACCAACCAATGAGTCCCGGGCGGCCCTTAAATGGGCCAGGGGTGCGAAGAATCTCCCGGCTCAAAATAGTGAATTCAAAAATAAGACTAGGAACATGGAATGTAAGAAGTTTATACAGCGGTAAATTGGATAATGCAATACAGGAAATGGAAAGATTAAAAGTAGATATTCTTGGAATTAGTGAACTGAGATGGACTGGCAGCGGCATACACCAACATGAGAAGGGAAATCTATACTACTCAGGAAGTGACCCACAGGACAGAAACCGTCGAAACGGAGTTGCTGTATTTGTCATGGAGAAGTATGTAAAATTTGTTAAGAATTTTGTACCCATCTCGGACAGAATAATATTATTACAATTACACTGTCAACCCTCAACATGAATATTATTCAAGTGTATGCACCAACAGCGGAAGTGAGATATGATGGTGATGTGGAATCTTTTTATGACTCACTATCCAGTACATTGCAAAGTTTGAAAGGAGGAGAAGTCAATTTTGTCATTGGAGACTTAAATGCCAAAATTGGTGAAGGTCGCCGCTCTCATATAGTTGGTGAATATGGCTTAGGCATAAGCAATCAAAGAGGTGATAGACTATATGAATTCTGCCAGGGTAAAAATATGGTTGTATTAAATACCTGGTTTAAACTCCCGAAAAGAAGGCTTTATACGTGGAGATCACCCCAGGATGGAACAATCTATGATATTGTCAGGAACCAAATTGACTATGTGTTAGTAGACCATAGATTCAGGAACTCCGTAAAGAGAGTCACCACGTACCCTGGTGCGGACATTGGTTCTGACCATGTTTTGTTAACTGCCGATATTGTTTTACGCTTAAAACAAATAAAAAAGCCCGAAACCAAAATTAAATGGAAATCTCGAAACTCCATGAAGAAGTGGTCAGAAATAGGGTATCTCAGACTTTGAACGATAATATTAGGCTACTCCCTTGTGATCCATCGATAGAAATACAAACACAATGGGATAACCTTAAGTCAGTTATACGTGAAACCTGTGATGCAAATTTGAAAGTTGATAAGCAAATTAGAAAAAAAGAATTGGATGACTGACCACATTTTGAACTTAATGGATGAGAGACGTAAACACAAACATAATGAGACACAATATAAAAACTTACAAAGAACGATTAGACGTGAAATTAAAAAAGCCAAAGAAGAATGGATGAAGTCACAGTGTGAAGAACTAGAATCGTACAGTCGTAGTCACAATGCATTCAAACTTCACAAAAAATTTAAGGAAATTACAGGCACTTCTAGAAGAATTACTCCATCATGTTTAGTTGACGATTCCAATAAATTAATATTGGATGAAAAAGATATTTTACAAACATGGGAAAAGTATATTCATCATACATTCAAAGATATTAGACCTGACATTAATATTCCCAATGATCAATTGCATGGACCATCGATTTTAAAATCAGAAATTCTTCATGCGATAAAGACTTCAGACAATAGAAAAGCGTGCGGACCAGACGATATTCCAATTGAGGTGTTGAAGCTCTTTAATGATGAAAATGTTGACTACCTGTTGAGGTTATTTAATTCTATATACGACACAGGGAATATAGCCCAAGATTGGCTAAAATCCACCTTCGTGACATTGCCTAAAAAACAATACCCTAAGAAGTGCAGTGACTATCGATTAATAAGCCTGATGAGCCATGTCCTTAAATTATTCCTCAAAATAATACATGGCAGGATACGCAATAAGTGCGAGCAGGACTTGGATGACACCCAGTTTGGCTTCAGAAATGCGTTTGGGACGCGTGAGGCATTATTGTCTATCGATGTACTATTGCAAAAGTGTCGTGACCAAAGAAAGGAAGTTTTTGCCTGTTTTATTGACTACGAAAAGGCATTTGACAGGGTAAAACATGCTGACCTAATGAAAATGCTTGCGGATTGTAACGTTGACACCAAAGACCAGAATTTCATAAAAAACCTGTATTGGTTCCAAACAGCAGAAATAAGACATGGGAATGAGAGATCTAATGCAATTGCCATTCAGCGTGGAGTACGACAAGGCTGTATCCTGTCGCCACTATTGTTTAATCTCTATTCCAACTATGTCTTTAAAAGAGCCCTAAGTAATACTGAGAAGGGTCTTAAGATCAACGGAGTTGTCATTAATAACATAAGATACGCAGATGATACTGTATTACTAGCTGACTGTATCGATGACCTCCAAGACCTATTAAATCTTGTTAATAATGCTGGTGAGCAACTGGGCCTAACAATCAACGTCAATAAAACAAAATGGATGACTTTTGGACGACTAGATCACTCTGAATCAGTGATACAGTTAAATGGTTGCAATGTCGAAAAGGTCGAAAGATTTAGATACCTTGGCAGTATTCGCACGGAGACTCTTGACCCAGATGTAGAGGTTAGGTGCAGAATTGAAGCAGCAAAAACTGCGTTCATTAAAATGAAATCCCTCTTCTGCAATGATAATATCAGCTTAAAACTAAGGCAGAGAATGCTAAAATGTTATGTGTGGTCGGTCTTGTTGTATGGATGTGAAACATGGACCTTGAAAGTAAATACCATGAACAGGTTAGAGGCTTTTGAAATGTGGCTTCACCGGAGAATACTCAAAGTCCCATGGACCGACATGATCACCAACACAGAAATTCTCAGGCGGGCTAGAGCAGAGAGAGAACTGCTTAGATTAATAAAAATCACGAAAATTTCATATCTGGGTCATGTACTTCGAGGGGAGAAGTATCACTTGCTCCAGTTAATATTGAAAGGCAAGATAGAGGGTCGCAGAGGGCCTGGTAGGAGACAAATGTCTTGGCTGCGAAACATACGAGAGTGGACCGGTATTAGAAGTGTGGAGGAGCTATTCCGGGCAGCGCAAGACAAAGAGACATTTTCAAGAGTGATCGCCAACGTCGGGGGGACCTGATACGGCACATAAAGAAGAAGAAGAATGAACCAATTGAAAAACATTTAGGTATCCCACCAGAGATCTAAGTACATAATTTGCTTAAAAAATATATTTGTTCCAAGTTGAAAAATTTAAACAAAATGGTGTGAAATAAAAGTATGTATACAAAACAATTTGCTCTAATGTATGTTAAAACTTAAATTAATTTCATAAAATAGTATCAGTGGTGCCAGGGAACGAGACGTCTAACAGATTTTTTTTAAAGTGACTAACTATACTGTTTTTCACATACCTATTTTTGTAATGAGTTAATTTTTTTTTAAAGAACATTATAAATTTTAGTTCGGGAGACCTAAATGTTTTTCGATTGTTTCCATTTATTGTGTTACATTTGGTTGTGGGTCCATAGAGACAATTTTTTATCAACCTGAAATTTAGAATTTTCATAAAAAAGTTTTTTTGATACACCCTAGCGTATAAATGCTGTGCAAGCGTTTGACTATCTCTCGGGGCGCACTGGGTCGAAGAGGCTAGTTCTTCGGAGCACCTTCTATTAAAGTACCCATATAACAAACACAGTATTCCTCTGATAGAAAAAACTGATTCCATCGATAGAAAATAGAGTTATAACTGGGAGTAACTACTATATAAATGAATGGTTGTAACTTAGTAATACCACAATCCAAAATTAAGGCCAATAAAAAAATATTATCGTAAATTATAGATTAATTGAATCTAATAAAGTAGTAAAACAGTTTCATGAAGCCAATTGCTTCAATTTAGCTGTGAAAATTGGCCGAAGTACTTATAACAGTCTAGACTAACTTACGCGACAAATTTAGCCGTATAACAAATTCAATTAAAAATTATAATAACTTCATAACGCACTGGACAATGGACAATGGACTATAATTATCACAATGACCGGCGCGCCTGTAAAATACATTGGCAAGCATTATCGTTAATTTACTCGTGATGCATTCTGTAATGTTTTGTGTTTTTATTTATTTAGTATGTCTACTAGATAATACTAACAAATCTAAAAAAAAATTGAAATCTCGAAACATCAACTGGGAATCCAACCCAGGATCTCTGTTTTACAGGGACAACGTCTTTATCCACTCGACCATTGGGGCCACATTAAAAGGTGACCATTTATATACAATTTTCGTAATATTCTATTTGTTATCTCACTTTTTACGAATTTAGGCATTCTTACAATTTGTCAGGCGGTATGGGTACCGCCGCCCCGGGAACTATTAATTTGATAACCAACACCCCTGCCATAGGTTACCCCAAGTGGTTTACTAGGTTGGTGACTTAGCAGGGGTGCCCGGGTTCATGGGGTGAGGTTTGTCCAGGTTTGGGCTGCGGATGCACTTGCCCACCTACTGCGTGGCGGGTCGGATCGGAAGAGACTGGTTGAGGGAGACCTGTCGAATTCTCCAGCCGGATTCACTCGACTCATCGCCTTGCACTGCAGTGGGAGGGATGGTTTCATACGTCAGTCACTCCTGGACACACCCCAGATTCCTACCCACCCCATATATACTTTTCCTTCCCAGAATTTCCTCTCCTGCCTTTTCCTAAAAATACCCTCCACAAAGCATCCCCAAAGATGACATTGGCTCTAAGAAAATTTTTTCAGAGTTCTATTTTAGAGTTAATGTAAAAAATATTATTTTTATTTCAAGAAAACTATAAAATGTTTTATGCATTGATAATAACTGAAAACGTATTGAATATCCTTTCGTATGAAAAATAAATGCTTTACACAATATGCGTCGATTCTAAGAGGTCTAAAAATATTATTTTATTCCCGCCGCAAACTTTTATTCCACATTATCAAGAGCCATCGAAACTCGTTACAAGGAAAAGATTTTAACGCACTCGGCTTTCTATGTAAAAAGAGTGGCAAAAACTTCAACACGAAACATTACTCTCCGATTTGCAGGAGATAGACATAAGCTCGGGTTTTTATCAAATATCTATTATAAATTATTTTGAGAACCCGAGGGGTTAACGAGTGGAATATTAAGATCCTAGAGCTGGTTTTGGGGATGATTCGATACAGTAACCTCTGTAACACTATGATGACTTGTCTAAAGAGGCGACTACTTACGAGTACTAGGAATTTAGCGATGAGTCATAATTTTTGCGAGACCTAAATAATCTGAACGATATTTGATATAGGTATTTATTGTTTTTGTGTTTAATTCGTAGAACACCATTATTTTTTTTAAATTTAATTTAATAATGTGCAAGTATTTTTTGGTATGTGTTAGTTTCAGCGTTCAATGCCATTTTCAAACTGTCAAAATATATTTTTATTTTTTTAAATTTAATAATATAATTATTAAGTTCTGCAAGTATTTTTTGGTTTTTATTATTGTTACAGCTGTTTCGGCTTTCAAGGCCATTTTCAAACTGTGTGATGTTTGATATCATAAATACGTTTACTTCTCGTAGCCACTTTGAAACGCGGTAATGTATGAGAACTGGGTAAAAAAAGTGGGTGTGTCAAGCCTACGCAAGACAGAAGTGAAACTTCTAGTTTCAGCTGATGCTTGGCGTGGCGCAGTTCGCTGGTGTCTGAGAGAGAGGAAAGAAGAGAAGAGAGAGAACGTTCGTGAGCGGCTCCCCCACCTCAACAAGGTTTCACTTCAAAAATGCCACAGCCGAGAATCGAACCTCGCTTAACTGATTGAAAGCCAACCACGCTGAGCACCAACTGTAAGCAAAGCCGCATAAATTGATTATATTATGTAGGTTCTGAAAATATGAGAGCTTGTTATGTTTTATAATGTTACCTACATCACACCCAAAATATAATATATTTTTAAAAATAATGTACAATGTACAGAAATAGAATCCCACACAAGATCGCGTAGTGCGCTCTAGCGAACGGATATTTTATCAGAGGGAGATAGTTTTAATTTTTTTTTCTGTAAATTATTACATATTATCAAAATAAATAAATTAATTAAATAAATGTAATACAATTATCATAATATACGGATTAGATAATAATTTTAATCCAACACAATAACGCAAAGCGCGCTCTAGCGGAGTAATGTTTTATCACAGTGAGATAAGTGTTTTTATTATTTTGCAATATTATTTTCTTTTAAAAAATGTTCTGACCTACTAAAAAATAAGATATTGAATGAAAAAGGCGTTAAAAACAAAAAAATAATGTGCGATGGCCGAGAATCGAACTCGGATCAACTGCTTGGAAGTCAACTATGCTGACCATTACACCACCAACGCCAGTTGTCGAGATGAGCTAAGAAGCATTTATATGTTACTTCAAAACTTTGACTAGATCAAATGAACTTTAATCGGTGGTGGGGGTACCCGCATTTTCGTTTCGGTCATGAGTCGGTTTTACTCCGGTCCTAGAAATTGCATGACGCGCGTAAAGAAGTTTCACTTCAAAATGCTTGCAACAAATACGCCGAGAAATGCTATTTTAATCATTAAATATTGTAATCATTTAAAGGAGGTTCAACTTGGAAACATTTAAGCCTTATTTAAATCCTCATGCTAATTTGTTCGCTTTTGGGCTCATATAGTCTCACAGCAACCAATGTATTTTCCTTACTGTAATGGTGAGAAATATGATCCAAACGGTGCTAGGAAGAGAAAACCACCAGACAAATTAAAATGTCTGAAACTAGAGGTTTATGAAACTTTTTTATAATCAATTAATTATTTTTATGTGACATGTCAAAAAATACATTAATCTAATAAAATGTGTATGTTTTTTTTCGTTATCATTAATTTTAGTTCACTGTTTACACGAAAAACGTGAGGTGAGCCATTTAAAAACGTTTTTATGTTTTTGTATTGTACCTAATTGTAATTTTTCAAAAGTTATATGTTTATTTCTAATAAAAAAAATGAATGCCCATTTCATCACCTTTCAAGAGCAGTTTTCAGTTTTCGAGTACTTTAAAAAATATTGGGTTTTATTGCAAAATGGAAATTCTCACAAATTCTGACAGAATATGCCAGATGCCTGAGGTGTTAAAAATTAGATTCTCACCCCAAAATCACGTTTGTTCATACACATAATAGAATAGAAGCGCGCTGTCTGATCAACATAACAGTCGCATTTTAAGAGAAAAATAATATATTTCGATAATATTCAAGGATCCCCTTTATTTGCTTTATTTTTTGAGCTTTCAATCTATGCAACATTTTTGTAGAACAGATTTAAGAAACCAATTTTTTTCTTAAATTTTCTAAAGTCTTGAGGTGATTATTAAAGATTTTCCGCTTGGTGGCATGGTCATTTAAAGCGACATCCTTAAATAATGAGAAAACAATGCTATGTTTTCGTGAGCGGGTTACGCGAAAATGTACGCAAAGCATTGATGTCAGCCTCGAGTTTATTTTTCCATCTACAGTGTACTTATGTGCTAATTGTCAAAATTTTATTTTAATAATGATTTTGTTTTTTTCATGGCATTTTTAATTTTCGTTTAAAAACGGTATTGTATAAAAAAGTATATTTGAGGTTTTTGTTCTTAAAGTGTAGGTGTGTTGGTGAGTAAGACACTATTTTGTTCCCCTTAAAGTTGAGTAGAGTATTTTTTGAAAAGATTTTTATAATTATGGAACCACACTTAGTTAACCTATGTTGAAAGAGGTCAACTTATATATGCCTAACAAGTATACTCGTGGGAAATCCTATGCACTTTGTTGTGCCACGAAAACGAGGATTTCTGCCTATCAGAATGCGCTGATCAACAGAGTGACTCAACTGCTTAATGATTTTGTTTAGCAACTATCTTTTGATGCATGTTCCAAACTAGTAAAACTGCCCCAATCTCCTTTTCATTCATATGTGTACCTAAAACTTGTAATCCTCTCCCTAATATTTTTTAAATTTTTTTTTTTATTTATTTATTACAGGAAAAAGTACATATAAGAAATAAGGTTTACAATTTATAATGACAATATTTAATACTACTCTTCCAGAGAAGCATTAGCTTGTGGTTGGAAGAGGAGTGTACATTATATTATTGTAGATATACATATAGAATCAAGAGAAGTAGGAAAAAAATATTGTAAGTAAAATGTACTACTAGAAGCTATAATACATAAATAAAAACATGATGTTATTAGTTTCTGGGATAAAGACCATTATTATTATTATTTTTTTTATTAATATGTATACTATATTTGGAGAAGAAGTTGCTTCTTAAGTAGAATATTTACTATTCATTTTTTTGATAATTTATCTTACAAATATTTTTTCAAAATGCTCAAAGCTTGGCTTTTGTCGTTTATGATTCTTATTTCCTCTGGGAGTTGATTGAAAAGGGTTCTTCCTTGGTATATATAGTAATTTTGTGCAAAGGATGTGTTTAATTTTGGATATGGAAAAATGTATTTAAGTCGAGTGCGGTTTTCAGTTAGAAATTGGTACTTTTCTTTTATGCTTTGAATTAACGAATTTTTAATGTACAGATCTTAAAGGAGGTACTTAAAATTCTTCGAATAAGTATTGGGTACTCCAAAGGTTTTTGTAATATGATTTTAATAATTTAAATTGGATAAACATATTTGGAGACCATGAAAAATAAATAAATAAAAAATATTGAAGGGTAATTTGAGGATTATTTTTATTATTATTTGTTGTGTTTTAATGAGCTGCTACATGTTAGTATCTGAAGCAGCTAATTATTTGCAGTTGACGAGAACATCACCGAACAGGAATTCAACTATAAAAATTACAACCGATCGATTACGAGAACTCTTACAAAAAGCCACATGGTTCCACAAATGCCACCGAATGAATCGTCCTCTCCGGAGGGATGAAGAAATGTATGATGGGCGGTTGGGTGGTGCTTGGTGGGTTTGCTAGTTGCTACGTGACGCCCAGTGGCTTGAATAACTACCCTCTCACCCCATTGAACTCTAATCATGGCTTAGATATCAAATTGCCTGAAGCCAGAATTAGAGGTTCAATAAACATTCGATAACGTCTATACACATACGATATTAGATTTAAAAAAAAAGAATAACAAGACATTGCTGCCGACAATTTTATTGAATGTAAAATTAAAAAATCTCGAAACCTCTAATTTATTCTATAAAAATACTTTCATTTGTCTGAAAAGCATTTAAAAGCACACGATGAAGACATCAGTATCATTTTGATGGATAAAGTTACGGTATCTCAGTAAAAGTGGAGAAGCTTCGAGCTTAAAACACTCAAAGCCCGACACAGCCTGTCTCTGATATATATAAGTAAGAACAGTAGTAACTGCGCTGAATAATTCTACTTAGGTGTTCTTTGGAAAGTACTGAAGTCTCAAGTGCTCGGATGCTTTTACCAAGAAAGGCTTTTCCTGAAGAGATCCTAATCTCTGGACTAGATACCTACTAACAAAAAAACACACAGTACTTTATATCTGGTCAAAGCTTAAACTTAAACTTCCTTATTAAAAAAAAAATCATAAAACAAAATTATTGTAGATATCACTTTTTCTTTTTCCTTTACATAGAGGTACATTTAAAGTTTTTTTAAATTACTTCTTGAAAATAATATCCTGATGGTGGCCTCCGTTCTGTCGTGTCATACATTTGGAGAGTTGAAATCAGTAGAATCTTTGTACAGCATGTCTGTGTCTATGTTGGCAATAGCAGCACGAATATTGTTTTTCAGCTCACTCAGAATCTTTGGACGATTGTTATACACCAAATATACATTGTTAAAATACTGGTTTTACAATGTAATGAGAAAACTTTAAACATTATGTAATTGTTTAGACTGTTTTTACAGTTTAATGAGATTAGACACTATGTAAGTGGTTGAAGACTGGTTTTACAGTGTAATGAGATTAAATATTATGTAACTGTTCGAAAACTGGTTTTACAATGTAATGAGAAAACTTTAAATTTTATGTAACTGTTCAAAGACTAATCTTTGGTACCCATCCGAAGCCTGCTGCTCTCAGTAAAGCTATAAGTGAAATCATTATTTAGATAAATCTTTACTGCGAATCTGTATAGGTTATCAATACCAAAAATATACTATGGATACATTGAAGCTTGTTCTATCGCTTGGCTTGATCAGAATTAAAATAAAATTATTAATTACGTCATGAAAAATATAAGCGTAAACTACTAAATAGATTTCTTTTTCATGAGTTTACTGTAAACTCGTATAAAGAACCACTTTTAGTCCTTTTAGGACTATTTGGTCCTTTAAAAATTAATATGATTTAAGATATCCTCATGAAAAATAATCGCAGGGAGCTAGATCGCCCCTCAAAGAGATGAGACGTAAGGCGGAAGTTTTCGCGCAAGAGAGTCATCGTTCGTGCTGTGTGAGCCATGGCGCCATATCTACTGAGCGTAGCGAAGTCCTGTTTTAACCGAACCGTTTTGAATTTCGTCTGTCCATACATTTGTTTGTACTACATCCCGCTTCACAACTTACCCTGATTGGAGAGGCCATAGTCTCACTGGTTCCAGACGGTTGGAAGCAGTTGGGAGTCTTGTGAGATACTCAGAATAAAAAGGTTGATCGCTAAAAAAACCTAAATAGGGAATTCTCTTCACACCAAAAAATCACTTATTATTAATTATTCATATGTAGAAACACTTCAGACACAAGAATACATAGTTTTTATAATTTTCAAAAATCATTTATTAAAGTTGTAATGACTTTAAAAAACAGGCGCGAACGAAATATTTCAATGCAGCTAAGAACGCCCGGTGATTGATCAAGCGTTCAAGGGCGAACGATGACGTCGCGGTTGACCGGCCTGAGTAGATCCTGCAAACCGATGGCGGCGGCGGCGGCAAAGGTGTGACGTAGCACTTGTGACGTAGCGGTCAAGATGGCGCATGACCGTTTTCAGAGCCGAAATAGCACGCAATTTTTAAAACAACTACAAAAAATTGAAAATGCATTAAAAAAAAAGAAAAAAAAGAGGCACATAATAAAATAATTATCTTTATTGAAATAAATTATTTACAAAATGCACGAGAATTCCCTATTGGAGTCGATAAGAATGTACCGGTTATGACCGGAGACCCCAAATTTAACTCGACAAGTTGAAGATAAACAACCGACACGTGTCGCCACTGGTAACCACTGTTTCTCCACCAAAATAATTTCCTAATGGCATATAATAACTTCATCATTATCGGGGAACCGCAAGATGCTTTTGAAAAGAAGTTGCTACGGGAATAATTAAAAAATTATATGCAGTAATGTGATGATGTCTTATCAGACTCTGCTACGCCACCACAACACACCAAATATACCTTCTACATTAACGAGATATCTATTAACTAAGATCATCTATAACATATTCCCAACTAATGGGTCGCGACCACAAATAGGGTCGCGAAGGTTTTCTGTGGGGTGACCGCCAGAAACATTAAAACAATTAAATTAAGATGAGTCAACACACTAAAATAAAGCCAGAATCTTAACAACGCAAGCACATGCACGTGCAAAAAAGTTCGGCCCTGGTGCAATGGACAGACCCGTGGTTAAATTTGCTTTATCAAATGGCTAAAATAAAATGGAATCTTAACGACATAAGTGATGAAGAAGTGTAAAAACAATATTCGCTGCGCGCCCGGTGTAATGGACGGACCTACGGTCGACTTAGGCTTAGCAGGCCTAGAAAAACGATCTTTCCGTGGTGTTTACTTGAATTATTTCTGGTGAACGTATTACTAAAATCAAAAATGTTTCTAAAGGGATATCTCGGGAAGGCACTAATTCATCGCCTAGAAAAATAAAATCTGATTCCTACCGCTAATTTTATAGTTGAAAAACGTTTTATAAAAATTAAACCGTTTTACATAAAATATTTTGATGGTAAGGTCCTGTTTTTATTAATATTAAATATAAATAACTTACATCAGTAGGGATCCCTCTAAAAACATTTGAAATTCTAGTAATACGTTCATCAGAAATAATTAAAATGTGAGCGTCGAGCAAACCCTCGTTATTAGAGTCGTATGTTGCCTTAAACATGATGTTGTACATATTATGTCCTACATCGGTCCCATAATGACCAAATGGTTGATTAGCTTGAGTAGAGAGGAGTCTGAAACACTGTTAAATATCATCACTTAAAACTATACATATTATGACACACCTAGTAAAAACTTAGGAGTTAGTTATAATAAAAACAGTATTTCGAATTTTCACGATCATTTGGTTCCTTACAACAGGGCAATCTGCCTAGCAAGGAACTAATATCGACCTGACAAGACATAATATCACTTGCACACATTTAATTAAAATAAAATGAAAATTATTATGCACGATATTAAAAAAAACATTACTTTGGATTGAAAATATAAAAAGATTAATATACAACTACTTTTGTACATAGCCTCGCGTTCATCAGGGTTGGACAACACTGTAATCATATATTTCATCAAAACCATGTTCAGAAATCATATTATTACTGTTTTTTTTTTTAAATTTAATTGCTGTATATTTATTTTTTTACATTTTTACAAGAATACGTATATTTATATATATGTATAATAGATTTTGATTATATTCGTAGTCCTCTTCACTGGAGATCCTGTGTTGAGGGGACTAGGTTTTGGAAGTTTTCAGCGACTTCGATGATTCGACTTCATGTTTTGGGTAAGGATTTCCATAAACTTCTACGACGATGTTTTAAGTATCCTATTAAGTTCTTTATCCGGCAGTTCCTTAAGCCAAGATTTAATGTCGTTGATAATAATAATAATAATAATTTAATATCATTATTAATCCTTATTTAATATCCTTATTGCTGTACGAGTATGTTTTTGTGCAATCTGTCATTGCTTTATTTAGGTGTAGCTAATTTGTAGCTAGGTACCTACCATTATCTTCGTTCGTCTTTACTGTTTTTCAATTCGTTTTATATGCTTTTTTATTATTGGATAAGTCTGACTTAATATCAATCAATATCAATATCAGCAATATCACAAATTTAGCATGCTGCTTTTGGAGTTTTACAACCATTCACTTCTACATATGTATGCGAGAGTGGATTTTCAACGCTTTAACAAGCGAAGCTTAATGCTAAATCACTATTTTGATTAATCTTTATAATGAATTGGTGTACATTACGAATACCAAAAAATATGTTTTAGATAAATTGAAGGTTTTCCTATCGTTTCGCTTGAGTAGAATACAAATAAAAAATAAATTACTCAATGAAAAATATTAATTTAAACTACTAAAAAAACATTTTTTCGATAGAAATGTATGAACGCGTAAAAGAAACAACTTCAAAAAATGCAGTATAATAGCTAAGATTATCTGTGACAGTTTCACTTGATTAAATTTATTGGTTTAAAAATAAATAAAAAACCGTTTTGTGCTTTAAATCGAATGTTTCTAGACTCCGTTTGTCAAGCGATTTAAATGCCTATTACCTACAATATAAGGTATACCGAGAATATACACATTTTGGCTTGTAGCTTCCTCTTAATTTGAAATATTAAAAAAAATTTAAAATGACAAACATCCAAAAAATATCTATCTAATAAAAATTAAAATCTAATTATATTGAAAAAACCACTTTAGATGTTTTTCTTTACCTAAAATTTTGCGTACGTTATATTTTCAGATTCAGAAAATTTTCAGAAATTTCCAGCACTCCCCCCTCCGCTGGGGTCGCGGTCACTGGACTATCGTAAAATGGGGTCGCAACCCGATAGAAGTTGGGAAGCCCTGCTCTAGTAGAAGTTCCAGTGGTTCGCAGTTACGTTATTCTACCCCATAACGTACCATCTCGTATATACACCGTAGTAGGGGTTTCATGTTCTATGCCATGATAGATCGGTCGGGTAACGTCTTATATCAACCCCGCTTGATGCCAGCACTGCTATTTATATCATATTACGAAATTCATTTACTTTGATAAATGAGGCAAATAATAACCAGAAGCTTTCATATTTCCTGTTGTTGTGCCAAATCTTGCACAAATTTAAGTCACACAACAACAAGTATAGAGATCTTGAGTGTCGGGAAAAGTTATACCCTACGATCGCAACTAACGGCGCGTTCCCAGTCATATATTTTATGATCATAGAATCTATGAAATAGATCAGTGAGAACAGACTTTCTATACCATCGAACGCCCGATACAAATAGTCCAAATATTGAATCCAATATTGAATCAACTTCAACAGTCTATCAACTTCAATTAGTCCTATCCTTATATTTAAAAATGAATGTTTCTTTGCTTATCCCATACACCCAAAAATACTAGACCGATTTCTTTGAAATTTTCAAAGTTTTTTCTTATTAGTGTCAGGAGTGTTAAGAGAGTGGTTTGAATTATAAAAGAAGTCGGAGATGCTCGAGGAAAATGAATTATCTTTGTACTTGAATGATATACGGAGTAGAATAAAAGTCTATATAATGTTTTTTTATTTATCAGTAACAATACGGTATACAGTAGTGAACGGTAGAAAAAGTCAAGGACGCTTGAGGCGTCAGGCGTCGTTAGTAACAATTTGGTATACAGTAGTTAATGGTGGAAGCCTGGCAAGCCCGAGGGAGCCGTTGCACGATCAAGTGAAACCAAAACTTATGAAAAAAAATTTCAGAATAATATTATTTACACCTGAAAAACAGTGACAGTTTTTAGGTTCGCTAGAATTCACAACCTCAAAACTTTAAGCAATACCTGGTACACGTCAGCTGGTTCTATATAAAACTATAAGCAATACCGGGTACACGTCAGCTGGTTCTATATAAAACTATAAGCAATACCGGGTACACGTCAGCTGGTTCTATATAAAACTATAAGCAATACCGGGTACACGTCAGCTGGTTCTATATAAAACTTTAAGCAATACCGGGTACAGGTCAGCTGGTTCTATATAAAACTTTAAGCAATACCGGGTACAGGTCAGCTGGTTCTATATAAAACTTTAAGCAATACCGGGTACAGGTCAGCTGGTTCTATATAAAACTTTAAGCAATACCGGGTACAGGTCAGCTGGTTCTATATAAAACTTTAAGCAATACCGGGTACAGGTCAGCTGGTTCTATATAAAACTAAACAATACTGAGTACACGTCAGCCCGTTCAATATAAAACTTTAAGCAATACCGGGTACACGTCAGCTGGTTCTATATAACACTTTGAGTAATACCGGGTACACGTCAGCTGGTTCAATATAAAACTTTAAGCAATACCGAGTGCACGTCAGCTGGTTCTATATAACACTTTAAGTAATACCGGGTACACGTCAGCTGGTTCAATATAAAACTTTAAGCAATACCGAGTGCACGTCAGCTGGTTCAATATAAAACTTTAAGCAATACCGGGTACACGTCAGCTGGTTCTATATAAAACTAAACAATACTGAGTACACGTCAGCCCGTTCAATATAAAACTTTAAGCAATACCGGGTACACGTCAGCCCGTTCTCAATATAAAACTTTAAGCAATACCGGGTACACGTCAGCTGGTTCTATATAAAACTTTATGAAATACCGGGTACAAGTCAGCTGGCACTCGGAATGAGGCAATGCAAAGTACCCACAAACGGACCAGACCCTAGAGGAACCAGGCAACTACTCACTATGGACCAGAATTCATTGAGGGAACTTGTAGGACTACTAACGGGGCACAGCCATCTCAGGAGGCAAATGCAGTTGTTGAGGGTGGAAAACACCAACAGATGGAGGAATTGTGAAGAGGATGAAGACACTCCAATTCACCTTTGGTGCCAATGTCCTGCTCTGTTGGGAACAAGGCTCAGATACCTAGGAAGACACACTGTAGAACCAGAAGACATAGCCACATATCCGATGACAACCCTGGTGAACTTTATAAAAGAGACCGGTTTGCTGTTAAAGGAATGAGGTAAAATGGAAGATAGCAAAATGGGCCCATGGCCTAAGTGCTCACGGGAACTACACGTAAATCGTCTTCGCTTATTATAACAAGAGTTTTAGATCTAGACAGTCTGAATAGACACCGTTAACTTTGCAGTAGGTGGTGTAGCTTCTATAGATTTTGTGAATTTTGGTTAGTTCTTTCCTCATTTGGCCAACTGCAAAAATAACCGTGTCAAGTTCTAAGTGTGGGATGTGGTTCCTACCTGGTGGCCCTGGAGACGTTGACGGTGACTCCATCCTTGAGCCAGCTGAAGGTCATGTGCGGAGCCCCGCGAGCTTCGCAACTTATGATGAATTCTGCGCCCTCCCAAACCACCGGCCGCTGGTTGACGGCCACTGCCTAGAAAAAAAATAACAAGTTTAAAAATAGAATCAAATTTGTATTTCTGTACTAAAGTTTATTTTAAAATATTATGCAGGTATATCTTTTCTTTAATTGATGGATATCATGTTTTTTGTAATACTCTACATTATTTAAAAATTTTAATTTAAAAAAAAAATCATTTAGGTTTTTGAATAACTTATGTTGTCACATTTTAAATAAATAAATGTGCATTCCATTTGCGAAGAAGGTATTAAAAAAAAATAACTGCGAGTTGTTTATGAGACATGGAGCAATAACTCTCTCATGATGACTATGCAATTATAATTGAAAGTTTATGTCTCGTCGGTTATGTAATAAATAAAGTTAAAATGTAATAATAATTTTATATAATACTAACTGTACCCCGCCACATGTTGCTGTGGCCCAGTCTGTCTGTGCAGATAGAGAAACAATAGCACTTGTTGCTTTTACTTCCAACAGATGGCGCTGTTTTTTTTACATAAAAGCACGCGTTTTACCTGTCACAGGTGTTTTCTATAGGTCTAATCAAATTTCGACTTTGTGGCAAAATTTGAAAGCCATTGGTAAAGAACTTTCGGAGATTTAAGATTTTGAACAAAGGAACTTTTACATTTTTATTTACATAGATAATATAGAAGATTTACCACATAAGTAAACTGAAGTTGTGTGTGTGGGAGATTCATTAATATACTATAGTTTTTTTTACATCGACTCCACAAAGGAAAGTAATTTCCCTTAGGGCCTATCTCATCTTTGGGGATGCTGTGTGGAGGGTCTTATTGAGGACATGAAGGAACATAGGTCTTAGAGGAATGAACACAAATCTTAGATTGTTCCATAGTCGAGCACTTAAACTCAAGAACGAGTCCCAAAAAAGACCCGTTCTTATGTGACAAACGACAACCGCGTATGCCGCGGGTGGGGTTAAAGTAATTTCATAGTATGAATTGGCTGCCATATTGTTAGAAACAAAATGGGCTCTGCTTTCACGGAAAGTTTATTTGAAGGTTTGCACGAGACGCTCAGCCAAACGCTTAATTGTTCGAGCATATGGTGCAGGATGACGAGGAAAACAACGACGAAATTCACTCTGCGTTAAAACAATAGACCGGAAATTTGTCAAATAAGCAGTAACAACAAATCCGCATTCTTCACGTGTGTATCGCTCCATTGCTTGTTGTCAACTAAATCTCTGTCTGTCTACAACATAAATGTCAGGCCACAATGGCAAAAATTGTCCCACATTCATATTATAATATTACTTTTGCCCCTTCTTGAATTATGTAATAGTATTCCGTTTAAATTTTCAATAAGATTTTGAGATGAAATTTAAAATGTTTGACGAATTTAAAAAAATGCTCCAAGGTATTTTTAATTGAATTGTCACATTGTTTTTTTTTGGTTTTTACTTGTAGGTGTAGATGGTTTAAATCAGATATCAAGACATAATGTATCATGATGATAGATTTAGCGTCCACTTAGCACTACTGGATTAAAACTTATCATTTCTATAGCAGATTTTTGATTCACCGATGAAACGAACACAACCTCAAAATAATTGAACTTTCATATTATATAAAATCTTAAATTAATAGGTATGCGTCAAAATCTGGTATATTTTATTTTGCTGTTGTATTATGATTTGAATACAGATTAGCATCAACATATGACTTTGATGTAATATTCGACGAAAACTTGAAATTCATTGCAATTAACAATACTTTATACATGCTTGGCTTCCTTTGTAGAACTTTAAATGATTTTAAGTCCCTTGCTTGTAAAATAACGGCTCTACATTTCATTAATTAGAAGTTAAGAGGAGTAGAATTATTCAGCTATTTGGTCTCCTTTGTATAAAGTACACTTTAACAATATAGAACGGGTTTATCACAAACTTCTTGGTTACCTACATAAATTGTAAGCTCAAAATTCCAATTGAAGACATTAATTACGCAAGTTTAACGAACAATATTGCATTTAATTACGCTGTCTGTCTACCCGGGAGAATTATTTTAACCTGGTTGTTACGTATTCACCCTGCCATCGTCGCTACTACTAAATTCAATGTACCGACTATGGACACAAGAAAAAGTGTAAATTTTTCTGCAACACGTACACAACCAACTATCGGACACAATCAATAACCAATTAGATGCATGATCTGGAATCCGGACAAGTTTGGGGGTAAATTCTATTGATTTATTTGACTCATTGTGACCAGCACTTTTCTGAATCCTATACATTATAGTAGCAGGTAAATAGTCATACTGATTTCTGGTACAATAATGTTTGTTTTCTATTTTAATTTAATGTTACACGTTCATGTTTAATTTAATGTTTCACTCTCTTAACACGTTATTCTCAATTAGGGAGGCGTTAATTAAAATAAATGCTTATTTGTCATCCATTTTCGGTTTATATTATTTTATTTCTTTTGATATAACCTCATCGTTGATAATTACTTATGGTAACTTCTAATGATGTTTATCTCTTTTTTTGTATGAAAATGAAAGAATTATATTTGAAATAGAAATTAATAAAAAAAACATATGGTTTAAAAATATTTTTTAATACATTAACTTTATCAGTTTTACATTAATGTATGCCATAAAACCTTTTTAAATTAATTTTCGATAGTTCTTTAGGCAAAATATTACATTATGTTCATACGATCTGTGTAAAAGCCCAGCTGGGCGTAAAATCCAATAAAATAAATTAAACCTGCACTTGTAATCCTTGAAGTGGCTGTAGCTATGTTTTTGAAACTAGATTTGAATAGACATACACTTAACACTATTCTTATCTCAATACCTTACCTCAATTTCTTCCACTCAATTTCTTTCTTTCTCATTTCACAAATTTGGCAGAGATTTTAAACATATTTCAACATTAAAAATATTACATTCTTCTTTAGTTCGAAGTCAAGTTGAATATAATTCTTCTGTCTAATCTCCTTACTTTAAAATCCATTCCGATTCCATAAAAAAAAATTGACATAAAACTCGTTCTACGTATAGAAACTACAAATTACAACCACTCGATGAAAGAATTAAAATGATTAAAACTCTCAGATTGACTTTTATTTTTAAAATTGCTAATAGCGTTATAGACAGCCCTGATTTACTCAGCCTAATTACATTCCAGCACTACTTGATCGAAAATTATTTATAATTGCAACAACAATATCATGTCTGAGTTATTTAGATACTCGCTTGTATCTAGATTGGATGCAGTTGGTAATACTTTGCAGAAATAGTATATGTGTTAAACTGCATGGAATCTAGTTACAAGAAGGTTATAATAACAAACAACAATAATAATTATTATTATGTAGAGGTTGTATATAATTTAAGGCGATGCACTACGTAGTAATGCAAAATCATGTATTTTTGGTTTGAAAATTTGGTCGCCTAGAAATGTTTCAGATGTATTAATTAAATACTGTGAGTAGAATACATCCTGGCCTCTGAATAATCGAGTATTTTTTAGATAAGTCTTTTTATAACCCCAGAAAAAATAATGTATAAGGCCTATGAACACTGCTTTAAAGTTCAAAACCTCCTACTTACGAACCCATTTTCGGTTATGGTTTTATTGTACAATGTGGAAAATGAAGTTATTTATAAAATGATGGAAAAACATTTAAATATTTGTGCCTGAACATCAACAAAATAAAATAAAAGGCAATTTTTGGCCATTATTTTTTCTTGCATAATCAAAACAGGTGGATGGTGTAAAGCGGGAATTTAAGCCTTATCACCATCTACGTAAGGTGTGTTATTGATAACGGCTCGATTCAAAATATTACACGACGTAGTGGATCGCCACGAACAAGATGACAGATCCAATCGACTTAGATAATGCACCTCTACATTCCATAGATATTCTTGAATACAGACGCGTAGCGTTATTCATTATCGATACTCTGTTTTTTAAATCATGGCAATCCGTATACTAGTGATGGAAATAAATCGATTTTTGTAAAATCTCGCGCGTTTACGTGAAAAGACGTTCTAATGTCTTGACCGCTATTATCATATTTACGTCTTTTGACGTTCTAATGTTCTGAGTGGAAGTAGCAAATATAACTTCATGATTACTGTTCCACTAAATTGTTATGTATATCAAATATTTGATATAATAAAAATATAATATAAAATAAAAAAATTAAAGATTCATTTCAAACGTACATATTTTGAATGTATCAACCGTTGATCAAATCAAAGTGGAAATTGAAAGCTCTCGAGTTTTTAATGACGGAAAAACCACTCTTATAAAGTCGCTGGTACGATTCCCCTGTGTACATTTCACTCGAGTCAGATTCCACACAAAAACAAGATGCCAAAAAAATCATCGCCTCAAAATTTACTTTTGTGAATGAGGCATTAGTTCTCCAAGTAGCCTACAATGCACAAATAACTGAAGTGCTCGATAACTCGGTAGGTTGGACGTTCGACTTGCAGTTGGACGAACCGAGATCGATTCTTAAAGCTACTAACGATTTATGAGTGTTTTGTGCGGTGCATTTTTTCATAACTATCCCATATGGAATCTATATCGGGACCCATATGAAAAATCTTGGATTTTCACGATTATAATTTTCATGCCGGTTGCCATTAGAGAAGAAATTATATTTTGGGATGGTACTAAATCGTCAAAAACGGTAACACCTTGAAAATAATCATAGATTACTTGGAAGAATCCGTCATTTGTCTTTGCTGTTGCCGTCAACAAATCATTAAAAATACACGCGAAATTCACAAAACCCAACAGACGCAATCGTTCACAATCAGTAATAAACGCACATTACAGTATTTTTTAAATCGAAATAAACATAAACCGCCATCGTGGTAGAGACCTCTGGCTCGACTAGCAAGCCAGGGGTCGCAGGTTCAAATCCCGGTGTGTACAGGTAAAATTTATTGGATTAATTTGTGTTATTTCACAATTTACTCATTTAAAATAATATACAGTATTTGCGGCACTTTCCAGAGTGGACGATACTCTCAGTATCCACCTGCTATAAGACTACCATTAGGAATCGAAAAGTTGTTTGAAATGGCTTTGGCCGTGTTTTGTGACCAGACCTGAATAGCCAGGTACTTCCCCACCGACCTCTTTCCCATCTTATTCCTCTCCTCATTACCTTCAGCCTCATAACATACCCCGATTGGGAATGCCATAGTCTCACTGGCTCCAGACGGTTGGGAGCAGTTGGGACTTTTGTGGGGATTATAAAAAAAATTACTCACTTAAAATAATACATAGTATATTTGCGTTCCATAGTGAAAGATCTTTCCGTATCACCCCGATTGAAACTTTGCTTGAAATGGCTTTGGCTGTGTTTGGTATCTAAGTAGTCAGATACATCTCCACCGTCCTTTTCCCTATCTCCTTTCACCCCTAATTTTTGCCTCACAGCATACACCTATTGGAAATGCCATAGTCTCGCTGGCTCCGGACGGTTGGGAGCAATTGGGACTTTTGTGCGGTTTCACATAATTTTTTTTTATATATTTTAAAAATAAAACGAACGTAAAGTACATCTCCACATAATATAATAACGTAAAATGATGACAGACGAGATATGTCAAATAATGTCCCCCCATCAACTATACGAAAATTGTTTCCAAAATAGAACACGTCCTTTTTTTAAATCTCGAATCTATACGAAAAGATAACTGGACAAAAAAACGCATCGTGTAAAACGCAGCCTTTTTCAGAACGAGTTAATATCTATTAAAATATGCATTCAAAATATATATATCATACTAATGTAACTGTCAGATGGATGTGGTAATTTCAACATTAATATTAGTTACCCAGTCTGGGGAGAACTGGGAACAATGGGGTGAGCCAGCAATTAGCAATCTCACTTTGCGGAACCCCCAAGGAACTTTTAGCAATAATTCTCTGAAACTGACTCTGACCACACACAATGGTGGATAATGTGAATGCACGTGTGATGCATTGCATTAATTTAGAATAACTTCAATGAAACTAAACTTGTTTTGATTACAAAATTTGAATGTTGAACGATTAGAGCAACCATTCTGTCGTCAGGTTAAAAGGCAAAGAAAAAACTACAGATATATTAATTACATTGATTTTTGAAATTTTAAAGTGAATAAGTTCACAACTGTCTCTGGAGCTAGTCCTGGGTTCAACTCCATGCGACCAAAACTTTTCATGATTTTTCCGTTTCAAATTTTCGTTTGGGAGTCACTAATATTGTCTTAAATTATCTTATAGTATTATTACGCCAGCGTCTGGACGGTTTGGGCCCTCTGATTGGTCGAATTCAAATCGTATGTTCCTGGTAAATTCCGCATATGTTCATCTAAGGTTCCTTGAAAATGTCAATCCCTCCTTTACCGGCCGCTGGAGTAGTTTCCATATTGGCCGATAGAGCACACCTCTGGCGGCATAATAGCGAATAATTTATCCATAACAAATACCTACAATTTCATCTATTCAAACTACCAAACTAGCGTTTTAATACGCATTTAAAAAGAAAACAAACATTTGATTCAAGTTAATGACTATAAACAACAACTCTTTGCATTTACGATTTTTTACAAGATTGATATTTAATATTATTTACGTAAATAATAATTTCACACCATTTTGACAAAACACCGATATGTATACGATAGTTCGCGCATAATACGTTTTTTTGTAGGAAGTGTAGGCACTGCCAAACTAATAAAAAAACATGAAACACAATCGGAAGCTAGAAAATTGTAAAATTAGCCAAAAAAACTTTAAATCTGACACTTATATGTATAATAAAATTATAGGTTAAGTTAGGTTGGGTTATTATAGGTTAACTGTTGTTAGTATCACTAAAACTGGGCGAAGCTTGACTGAGTGCCGCCCGCAGGGCCTAGCAGTTAAATATTACTAGTATTCCTCATTGTCAAAGGGTGGCACTAAATGTAAAATTTAATGGATATTAAGGATTAATAAATTTCTGATTTCTTATAATATTTTTTTGGGGCGAGTTTATTACGTCTATTCAAAATTATTGATAATTTTTAGTGTTTTAACACATAAGCACCGGCAAAATAATACTTTTCTCCGTGTCTGCAAGACTAACTTGCCAATGGCGATGGTCAGACCCCTTATCTTGTTGGTGAAGCCTTTAGCACCCTTATTAGCGATACTACTGTGATCGTCGGACGAAATTAGAGATAGGGTCTCTAGAGCAGTGTTCCGCAAACTTTTTGTGTTCAAGGTACACCTATCAAATCAAGAAATTTTAGAGGTACACCAAAGAAAAAAGCAATGTTTATTTATATTTATTTATTACTAAAATCAATATACCTAATATGAAAAGATATTTAGTGAGAAATGTGAGCCTGTTTAACTGAGCACAGGAGATCAAAATTTGGAGCAATCGTTGATAAGGCTGCTCTTATCTCTTCATTGATCGTCCTCAGACGTTCTCTTTTTTTCTATTTAATTTATTTATTTATTTTATTTTAAATGCACATTTACAGTTATACATAACCAATAATAAACATACATTTTATTTTAATTTATTAAGTAATAATAGCGTTTTTGAACTGGTGAATATTAAGTTGGAAAATATCTATATCAGGGGACAGGTAATTTAGTAACATAATCATTTTTCCGAGCGGCATTACTAATGGTAAGTTGGTTCTGCATTTTGGAACGACAAAGGTTCTGTGCCTGCGCGCTCTTGTATAATTGTCGGGGACATAAAACTCAAATTTTTCTATAATATCGGGAATACAGACGTTACCATTTAGAAGTTTATATGCTGTTATCAGCAAAGCAGTTTTCCTTCTATCGGTGAGGCTATTAATACCCAGCATGCCGGACAAAAAGGCTGATGGATATAACCAGGGATAATATCCGAAGTCTCTAAGATATAAATATCTCAGAAACTTCTTTTGTACTTTCTCTATCATTTGAGAGTAAGTTAAATCCATTGGTCCCCATATTACAGAACCACTTTCCAAAATGCTACGTACTAAACTATAGTATAGCACACGAATCGCGGCCGAGCTGCAAAAATGTCTGGAGTTGCTTAGCACAAATCCTAGCATTCTTAAAGCTTTGTTGCATATCGTTTCTATGTGGACGTGAAATGTTAAGTGCGTATCAAATGCGATTCCCAAATCTCTTGAAATAACAATGTGCTGAAGAGATGAATAAGACATTTTGTAGTTATAGTAAATCGTTTTGTTTGCCTTGGTGTAGCACATAATGGAGCATTTCTTAATATTAAACCCTAATTTATTGGTATGACTCCATTCGACGATAGAATTTATATCACTTTGTAGCTGCAAGCAATTTTCCAAAGATTTTATTAAAAGGAATAGTTTCATGTCATCCGCGAATAAGAGAAACTTGGAAAATTTTATGCAATGGTAAATGTCATTGATAAATAGCGAGAAAAGTAAGGGTCCAAGATTCGACCCCTGTGGAACTCCAGAGTTTGTGATGAAGTTGGAAGAGTGGAAAATACCATAAGTTACGTATTGTTGTCTATTTGAGAAATAACTTACAAATAGACATAGAAGTTTCGCTGAAAATCCAAATTGGTCGAGTTTATTTAGGAGAATAAGCGGATCTACTGAGTCAAAGGCTTTTGCGAAGTCATTGTATGATACATCTACTTGATTGTTACTATCAAGAGCTTGAGATATGTACTCCGTAAAAACCATTAGATTAGACACAGTAGATCTGCCAGACCTAAAACCGTGTTGCTGGTCAATTATAAAGGGTTCAACTAGGGTATAAATGCATTTATGAATTATTAGTTCAAACAACTTGGCTGGAGAGGATAGGATCGCCACTGGTCTATAATTAGAGACTGAAGCCTTATCACCAGTTTTATGTAACGGTGTAACTTTAGAGATTTTCCACAGGTCTGGGAATATTCCGGAGTTAAGTGAGAGATTATAAATATACGCGAGAGGTGTTAATAAGGGCTCAAAGCATCCCTTTAACACGAATGACGGAATAAGATCCGGTCCAAAAGAAGTTTTGGATTTTAATTTTTTAACAGCAGCGGTGATGTCAGTGTTTGTAATATTTTGAATATCAACATTCTGTGCTTTTGTTGGCGTATTTTTTCCAGGTATAAAAGATTTCAAGTCCGCAGCTTCCTTACTATAAGTTGATTTAAAATAGTCTGCAAATGCTTCTGGAATATCTGCTCCTGAGAAAGACTGATTATTCCAAGTAACATGGTCAACAAACCCGCCATCACTTCTTCTGGACGAGATATACTTCCAGAAAGATTTGGGATCGCATTTGATATTTTTTTCAATAGAATTAATATATTGCACATGTGCTAATCGAATACTGCGTTTTATTTTTGTTCTAAGTAGACAAAACATTTCCCGGTCACTCACCATTCCAGTTTTCTTCCATTTTTTGTAATGTTTGAATTTGAGTTTTATGTCGCTAACAATCTCACTAGAAAACCATTTAGGATATTTTCTACCATTCCTCGGAGTGCGCTTAATTTTGAAACACATATCAAAATATTTATAAATTATGGAATAGAAAAAGTGTGTCGCTAAATTAACATCATTTATGTCCTTCAAAGGTTGCCAGTCATGAGATTGTAAATGGCAATAAAGAGCTTTAAAATCGCCATGTTCGAAGTTCCATCCTCGCCTAACACTATTATCAATATTATTCCACAAGTTTCGTGTTTGACAATTGGTTGTGTTTTTGTTCGGCGAAATCTCTATACACAACGATGGATGATAAGCGTCTTCTTTAACTAGTGAGTATAAGGATTTATATACTTTTAAATCAATGTTGCTGATAACAATGTCCAGCGTGCTTCCCTTAACATTTGTAATAGAGTTGCTTTGTTCCATTTGGAAAAGATTCATAAAATATATGAGATCCATTTCGGTGCCTTTGTTACTAGATTTTAGATTGAAGTCGCCTATTATAATAATCTTTTTATTGATTAAAAAGTTAAAATTCTCAGTAATCTTATCAAAAAAATCGGTATATGTTTTATTTGGCGATGCCGGTGGAATGTACACAACACATATGTAAATAACACCAAAATCATTTAGGCATGTCTTTATCCACATATTCTCGTCTTTACTTTCCAGATAGGTAAGTCTCTGGGTTTGAGTTGCACGGTCACGTCTCGCGGCTAGCAGTACTCCTCCTCCCCTTGAATGTCCCGAGGTTCTGTCCTTTCTGAACACGTCATACCGTTGATCGAAGAGTTGACTATTGTAAATGCTGTCGTTAAGCCATGTCTCTGATAGTAATATAAGATCGTTGTTCTGTATTATTACACTTTGTAGGAAATCATCGGTTTTGGATCTTAATCCCCGTACATTTTGGTAAAAAATTGTGCAAGGGAGAGAATTCACTTTTAGGGGGTTCTCTAGTCATTTCGCGGCGGCATTTTCATTCACTTTGGTCCGGTTTTGATTATCATCAATAGGATTTTGTTTTGGTTTTAAGTACCGATAATGTCTTACCGGTACTCCTCGAGGCCATAAATCTTCCCGTAAAAGTTTTTCGTATAGATCCTCCGTTACACCTATACGGAAAGCTGCGTATTCTTGAGAATGTGCGATGAATTTTTCTATTTCACTTTTTGTTATTTCGTTTTTCTCCAGATGTGCCCGGATCTCTTCTACTGTTGTGTCCTTATGTAATCTAGACACGATAATATTCTTTATTCTTGGATATGATTTTATACTCGAAGACTTATCGGAGTTACCGATAGTTAAATTCTTCACTGTGCGTTGTCTGCGTTTAAATAATATTATTAATAGTAGTGAGAGTTGAAAATCCCAATTCGCAAGAGTAGGTTGTGGCAAATGGATATATATTTTAACAGCATGCTTTGAAAGCAGTGGATACTCATTTTTTATATGCAGCCAAAAATATGCTAGCTCTACTTTGGAAAATTTTAGTTTTAATGTCCAATCAGTTTTTAACTCTATGAATTCTTCCTGCTCGTTTATCGGTAAGTGTCCAAGGCAAATGTTATCCGAGAGTGGATTTCATACCCAGTCCGTAGGTTGTAGGTCACACTCAGGAAAATAACAGTTAATTTTTTCTGCTAATAGCTCCAAGTGTTTCACTAGCAAAGCCTGCACTTTGTTTCTGAATTGACAGCCAAATGTCATTTGAAAATAATTCATTACTACCATTGCCAGCGTGGCTGATCAATAATACCAACTTAGCGCGAAGACGTTAAAATATAAGAATTCCTGCCTTGCATTTTTCTATTAAGCTCATTTAAAGCGAATATGCAAGTTTTACTATCCATTCTTCTTTTTTAAACACAGAAGCAAAATCTGAACCCTGGGCCTCTAAAAACGTCTGGGACTCTTTTTTTAGCTCGTAAATCCGAAAAAGCACTTTTCCGCTAGAAAGCCATCATACTTCTGTATGAAACAGAAGTGACTGATATTATCCCTCATCTGCTACCATTTGTTTTCTTATTATTTATTTATTTATTTATTAATTTACGGACAATATGTCCATTAAAACCATAATATTGACACGAATAAAAAAAACATAGATGACAGTGAATGGAGAGTACATGAATGTGAAGGGCAAAGACAATGTAAAATAGAAAATGTTCATATAGAAAATAACTACAAGTCATAGCATCAATAACGATTGAGTTGTGAAAAATCTTCACAATACCTTGAATTTTTTCCACGGCACACTTTTTTTGATTTTTGATTTTATGGATTCTTTCGTAATCCTCTAACTAGCTAGGGCTTATAACAATACCCTTCATGTTTCTAGCTGACTAGTACTGCGGCTCATTTGGCCTTATTACTATTACCATCTGATGGTTGTATTTACTTGACTGATTTTATATTACATTAATGAGTTTTATGAGGAAAAATTCTTAACTGGATAAAAAACCTCATACAAATGACAAGAAAAAGAAAAACAATAAGTTCTGAACTTTTTACGCTGTTTTACCTTTGTGAATTACTGAATGTAAATATTTCATTTTTTCATAATTTGGCTGCGTCCTTTTCACTTCGGTGGTCTGTACATCTACCTGCGGTGAGAAAAAGCATTTGAGGGAAAAAACGTGTGGGATAAAAACATTTTGTTATGTTAAAAAGGATACGTTGCGCTAATAATTATCATCTTCTTCTTCTAATTCTTCACTGGCGCTGTCATCATTCTCATGGAACTTCATGATTAGGTGTTTGGGCATCCTATGTTTGTAGTTAAATGCGAGATCCGCTGGCGAGTTATAATTACCCAGCGCTTTAATTAACGGATTATCCGGGTTTAGAGTGTTGTAGAATCGTGATGTGAGTTGGTATGCGTGCTCCTGTAATGTAGGTATATCTTCTCGTTCGTGTATTCTTTTTAGGTTTGTGTATCGTGGTGTGTTGTAGGCAATTTTTATGCATTTGTTTTGAGTAACTTGAAGTTTGTTGAATGTAGTGTGTGCAATGTTACTCCAAACCGGTAAAGCGTATGTTAGCGCAGGGCGTATTAGGCTGAGGTACAGATGAATTTTCTTCCTTTTAGCTAGCGAGCTCTTTCTGTTGAATATTGGGCTTATCGATCCTATTGCTTTTTGTGTTTTCGCCGTCGCTATGGCGATGTGAGCTTTCCAATTTAGTTTTGAGTCCATTGTGAGTCCCAGGTACTTGACTTCGGATTTCCAATCTAGTTGCTTTCCACCCATGAGAATTTTGGCTTGCGGGATGTTATTTTTGAGTTTTCGCGTGAATGTTATCGCTTCAGTTTTAGTCTCGTTTAGTTTCAGCCGCCATTTTTTGTAGTATTCAGTGAGCGTGTCGAGGCCTCTCTGTACGTATTTCACGGCCATTTCAGGCTTTCTTGAGGTAGCGTAGACTCCCACATCGTCCGCATAAATTGCCTTGTTACATTTCTCATTTAGCGGAGGTATATCGTAGGTATACAGATTGAAAAAGTGCGGTCCGAGTAAACTTCCCTGCGGGACTCCTTTAGGTATATTTCGTCTTGTTGATGTAGCATCGCCCACTTTGACCGTGAAGGTTCGGTTTTCTAGGTACGATTGCGCAATTCTTATGATGTAAGTTGGCGTGTTGGTAATGTACATTTTGTATATGAGGCCTTCTATCCACACCGTGTCAAAGGCTTTTTCGAGGTCCAATAGCGCCATTACGGTGTATCGTTTATTATTGAATCCTCTAATAATTTGTTCTGCGACTCGCGTAAGTTGGTGGGTTGTAGAATGCTTTTTTCGAAAACCGAATTGTTCGTCAGGAAGGGTCTTATTTTGCTCGTGGTGAGGTAGGTACCTGTTTAGGACGATTTGCTCAAGGACTTTGCTCAGTGTTGGTAATAAGCTGATAGGTCGATAATTTGACGGATTCGATCGATCTTTGTTTGGCTTGTGAAACGGTAGGACTGACGCATTTTTCCATGATGTCGGGAAGTGGCCGAGTAGAAGGCAGGCGTTGAATATTTTTACAATATAAATTATTGCTCTCTGCGGTAGGTGTTTTAGCAGGATATTATTTATTTGATCTTCGCCTGGGGCCTTGTTTGGTTTGAGGCACTTTATGATAAGGGCCACTTCTCTCGGGGTGCAAAGTTTTATATCCTCCGTATCGGTCTGCGTTTTTTGGTTCAGTTCTTCTACCGTTTCTGCCACCAGGATGTTTGTTTCCGGGTCTTCCATCCCGTCTGTTGTCGAAAATGCTTTTTCGAATCCGTCTGCCAATAAATTTGCTTTTTCCTCATCTGAGAGTGCCAGGACCGGAGAGTTTGGCCACTTCAGGGGCGGGATGCTGTTATCTTGATGTCGCAGGGCCTTGGACATTCGCCATATTGAGTTGTCCTGAGTACTGAGAGATTCGACTTTCTTTGACCACAGAGTATTTTTCAACGTTGCAATTTCTTCCTTTATTTCCCTTCCGAGAGAATTTACTGCTACTTTGAAGCATGCCTCTCGGGTATTGTGGTAAATCCTGCGTAGTCTATTTTTTTCTGTGATCAGGAATTTTATGTGAGGTGTGAGCTCTACTTGGAAGGGTTTAATTTTCTTATTCTTGATGAATTTATCTCGAGCTTCTTGAATACATTTTGTGAGGATTGACACGGCTTTTTCTATGCCCTCCGTAGTTGATAGTGTCTCGGATGTTAGATAAATTTTTTCATTAATAAATTTCTTGAACCCATTCCAATCGGCGTTTTTGTAATCGAGTTGAGTCCTTGTTATTCTCACGTGACTTCCGCCTATCGAAAAGCTCACAGGTAGGTGGTCGGAAGTTAGTTTATCCTGTGTAATCAGGGGAGAAATATTTATAATATTTTTTGCCAGTGCAATGTCGAGAGTTGCAGGATATTTGCTTCTTTTATCGTAACGTGTTGGCCTGTCCGGTGCGAGTAATCTATATTCGTGATTTTCCATGTGATTATATAGGATTTTGCCGTTCTTATTTGCTCTGAAATTATTCCAGTACCTATGTTTGGAGTTTAGATCACCTGCTATGAGTACTCTCGTACCTAGTGCCAGTAGTTTGTTAAGATCGCCTCTCGTGATGTTTTTTTTGTTTGAAGGGCAGTACGCCGAGACAATAGTGTGCATCTGGTTATTTATCTCCATCCTGATTACGGTGGCTTCCATATTCTCTAGTACTGGCGTGGGTATCCTTGTTATCCGGAGACCCTGGCGAGTGAGTATAGCAGTTCCGCCTCCTTTACGAGTCGATGTTGTAGAGGATCTGTCATTTCTGTGTACGTCGAATCCTGGCACTCTGAGTCGGTCATCTTCTTTGAGGTACGTTTCGCAAAGTAGAATAATGTCAGTCTGTAAGCTGCTTGTGAGCTCAGTTAATTCCTCTATCTTGGCTCGGATGCTCCAAGCATTCCACATTAGGATTTTTACCTCTGGGCCCTCTTTATCCATTGATGGTGTCGGTGAGAAGTTCCATGAGAATGATCAGCTTTTCTTCTTTGGATGAGCAAGAAGCCAGTCTTCCACGTACTCTGATGAGGTTGCGGAGTAATGACATTATGTCCTCGTCATCAGAGGAGTTTCCGGTGTTTGGCGCTTGGCGTTGTGTGTGAGGCGCTTGGCGTTGTTCCGGTGTGGGCGGTGGGGCCCTTCGTGGTTCTTGAGGTTCAGGAGCCTGTTGCTGGTGGTTGTTTCGGCCCGCTACGTCGGCCCAGGACCGGCCGTCTACTCGGGCCGAGGGGATCTGTACACGAGGCTCTGCCTCTTTGCGCCTCTGGGCGTTGGTGTACTCCTGTCTGCGTTGGAGAGCAGCTACATATGCCACCCTGTTGGGGCATTCACTGTAGTTAGCGGGATGTGCTCCACCGCAATTGCAGCAGACGGCCGGCTCTTCTCTATTCGTTTTGGGGCACTCCGGTGTGGCGTGAGCTCCTTCACATTTTACGCAGCGGGCTACGTGGGCGCAATTTCTGGACCCATGTCCGAAATTTTGGCACCTGTGGCACTGTGTGCCGTATTGGAGGTGGTTGCTCCGGTATTTACGCATTGAGATCCTGCAATGGCACAGGTAGACCACTGCGGCTCTCAGGTGGCCCATATTTGTTTCCTGGCCAAAGTGGGCCAGGTATAGCGGGTATTCCAATCCCGGGGTGGTCATTCTGACGACTGTCCTTGCAGGGAAGCCTTGGGCCTCCAGGTCTTCCATAATTTCGTCTGAAGTCATATCCGGAAGTCCCCTGATGACGGTCTTCTTGACTTTGTCAGCTTCGGTGGTAAAGGTGTGAAAAGGCCTTTCCTCGCCTCGTAGAGCTGTTGACAGCTGTTTGTGGGCTTCTACGGAGCTCACCACAACGCTAATTTTGCCACCTTTGTTGTAGCGGAAGTTGAAGTTTGCATTTCCTATATGCTTCTGAACTTCGTTGGTAATTTGTCCATGTGTCATGGATCCAATTGTCATGATAATTGGGGGTACTCGAGTACTCTTTCTGAGTGTGCTCGTTGTTGTTTGCTCACGGCTGGTGGACGCCACTGGTCCTGGTGGCGTCGGGCGTCTCTTTTGGGCTGGCGGCGCTGTCTCATGGCTCGGCTCGCTTACCTCGTGTAGCGTTTCGTACTTGTTCGGGTGCACCAGCCGAAATACGGGCTTTGGAGGCGAATGAGGGCGCTTGGAGGCCGTAGCCCTGGTCCATTGAACCTCCATTGGTGACGTTGGTCTTGATGCTTGAGATCCGGCGCTGGTGCCGGACTTCGACGGTGATCCTGAGGCGGCGCTGGTGCCGGGCCTTGACGGTGAACGTGATCCGGCGCTAGTGGCCCTCGACGTTGCAAATGTAAATTCTGGCCTGTTTGTCAGTATATTGATCCTATATCCGGTAGCTCCCTCCGGGAATTCCATCGGTAGGTTCTTAGAGCATTTGTTCCTGCGCTCCTTGATTGTGGCGTCCAAAAAGGCTCTCTTAGCGTGACCGGTCATTTTATCGATATTATGAGTATTTTGCCGTACGTGGGAGGGGTAGGGGGGATTTCTGAAATAAATGCAGTAAGATTATAATTTGGGCCGATCTGAATGTCGGCAGTGACCGATTGCACCTAGCGCCTTACGGCTCCAGTTAGCGTCGGTTTGTCACCATTCAGGTCTTCCTTTAGATTTTGCCTATTTTCTGTGTTAACAGTGTCCCAATCCGCCGTGGAACCGATCTTGTTAATCCGCCAGAGAATCAGGCTAATCGCAAATATTTGTTAATGTTCGCAACAATCGCAAGTCTCAGTTAGATCCTTAAAGCCGACTTGAAAGTCGGCTAGACCGATTGCCTCGGGCGCCTTGCGGCACCAAATAGCGTCGGTTTTTGCCACCTTACAAATCTTCCTTTCAACTTGGTCTATTTTCTGTGCTGACAGTGTCCCAATCCGCCGTAGAACCAAACTTGCCAAACCACCAGAAAATACAAACTAGTCATAAGTTCTCAACCCAATCAATCAACCAATCTCATGGTCAATCAATCTCTCTCCACGGCACACCAATTGATAACTATGGTACACCAGTTTGCCGCGGCACACGCTTTGCGGAACACTGCTCTAGAGGGTAAGAATCTAGTCTCATAAATAGATATTTATGAGAGCACAACATGACCTCATTTAGATCAACGTGATTATTTTTTGGGATATTATGCCGTATTGCGCTTCCTCCTTCTTTAGCCAACGTTTCATACAGCATTAAAGAATCCATCATCATGTAATTGTGGTTAAGTTTGTGTTTATGTATATAGAAGTAACTAGCTGACGTGTTCCAGGCGTTGCTAGGATACTTTTTTCTGCTTTCTTTTGACATAATATGCATGTATTATATATATATAAACCTTTCGGAAGAAATTCTCTAATTCACAGTGAAAACCCTATCAAAATCCGTTGAGTAGTTTAGAAGAACTAAGTGCACAAACAGACAGACGTGGATAGTGACTTTGTTTTATAATATTTAGAGATTAGAGACACCGTGTTGTGCGCGTTAATCCTCTTAGGACCGGTATTTTAATGCAATAATAAGTTGAATTTATGTCGTTTTCGGCGTTTAGTTTTGGTGTAGCCGTCAAGTATCAGATACCGAGAACCATTAAGCTTAGCGCCGTCGCGTCGTCTCTCTTAATACTTATCAATAGGTTTCTGGGAATTTCAATTACCTCCGTAATTAGGAATGTTCAATGAGTTTTGGATCTTCCCAGGACTTCAGGAATAAATGTTAAATAATGAACAGTTTAAAATCGCCTCTCCCGATTTAATACGCCACGCAGCTGATGGGTAGGCACATCCATAAACCACCTCACACGATGAACCCTGCTTAGTCACCAAACGTACCGCACCACCTTATAAATTCTACCAAGGAAGACATTGCTTTAGTAATAATTTATATATTTGGTATTTGATTCCGATGTTAAATATACATAGACATTATTCGAAATTATATCGTAAATCTAATGACAATAGGAATTTCTCGTAGACATCATACTATTTATTCATGAATCATAAAGGAATATTTATGAAGGAGTAAGCACCAATAAAACAGCCAAACGTCAGAATAATTTGAGTTTAATTGCCACCTTCAAAAGCTGAAGAAGATGTGTAAATAAAATTGAGTAAAATAACGAATATTTGAATGAAATAACAACGACTTTACAATTTGAATAAAAAAATACTTAGGACGGGTCGTTTCAAAAAAATTTAACAATTCATAAATTTCATAGTTAATTTTTAAGTTCTGTGAATGTTCTATTCAAGTTCTGTTATTATTTTACTATAGCCAAATTGCTTCAAAGCACCAAAATAAAAACAAGTCTTGAATGGAAGTTTCACAGAACTTGAAAAAAAGAACATAAACTTTGATGAATTGTTAAAATTCTGCGAAACAACGCGTTCTTAGTAATTAATACTGTAGTCGCAAGATTGTATACGAATCAGTTTGTGGTTTTGTCGTAGACTGTAATCAATGCTTGACACAACTTTTGGGGTAGCCGAGGTTAACAGTTGGAATTGGAAAGAATTCTGACTTACCCTTGGTCTTGTCAAAGATACTATGGATATAAGGGACAATACATGGTCCATAAGCTTCAGTAATACATTCTAATTAAACGCACCTAGGTAACACTTAACGTTCACACTGAACAGGATTTTTAACAGACTTACGATGCACAATAAATTTTTGCAAGTGTCACTGATGTAGGTACGCCATACTGTCAGACAAGAGAGGGATGCATGTAATTGCGTCAACAACTACTCGGCTTCAATTTTCCATTAAATCTGTGGAAACTTGTAAATTATCAGATTTTCACTGTAACGAATTTATTTTGTTTTCTTTTTGAAATAATTGATAACTTACAATACGGTCATTTGCCTTTCCTTTGACAGTTAAACGCTAAATGGATATTTAATATAAGTATTTCAAACGGAGAAAATGCTGAACAAACGTCAGACGAAACAGATTTTCAAACAAGTAGAATAGCAATGAAATGTCTGGTTTGAAATACAAAATAATGCTTTTTTTATTATATTTGAAATAACTTAATGAGTAAAACCTCAAAATGTAATATTTAATTATTGAAGACAATATTAGCGATTCCTAAACGAAAATTTGAAACAGAAAAAATACGGTCACATCTATGACATGAACCCGGGACCCTTGCCTTGCCGGGGCACCACTCTACCAATTTTCGTTTAGAAATCGCTAATATTGTCTTCAATAACATATTGCTTTTATAATACCCCATTTATCAGACCTTCAAGATTTAGTAGCATTCAGTGCGTTGCAGTTGGGAACATTAATCACTGACAACCAGGAAGTGCACTGTGACCAGTTTGACTGCTAATGTTGTGTAATGTTGGGTAAGTGCAGAGTGCGGGCTAAGATGCATTACCACTGCAATTTCTCATCACCGCAAAAACTTTGGATAAGAGTGAGTCATGGTTATTGCAACGATTTTAGGATCAAAGAAAAGTTACCACACAAAAAGTAAATGCAAAGCTTTATATATAGAGCAAATTGATAAATGATTGATCTAAAACTTTTCATTTAAAGAATCTATTTATTTGGAGAGAATAAATAAATTGCAGACTTTTAGGGCTTACTAAAAAACGCGTATTAAATTTTACACAACTGATATATAACCATTATTGTATGGTGAATTGTTTATTTATGTTTTGTAAAGGAGTTAGCCGAAAAAAAAGCTTACAATATTGGAAAAGTGACCAAATGCTTAGATTTCAAATACCAGGTCCAGGAAAATTCTCCTGATTTGTTTTTGGGTTATCTTCTTAATGTATCGGACAGCGTTAGAGTGGCCAACATCAGAGTAGATGATGAACACTGTAACGCTGTCCGAAACGTTGGCTAAAAAAGGATGTAGCGCAACACGGAAAAAACCCAAATAAATCACGATAATTCTTTTGGCCGTGAAAATCTAAAATCATATTAGTCTAACGGAAGTCCACAAATTAACGACTGTACAGGTAGGATTTTACAATTAAATTTGTTCATATTATGATAAAGAGAACATAGAAAATAACCAAAAAAAACAATTTAAATTTATTGATTTAAGATTTTGTTTCAGCAGGACCGGATGAGCGATGTTAATACCCAATCTGCCGTATTTCCAATACTGCACATATGATCATGGAATCCACTACTATATCCAGTAGTACTAGGTGAGTGATGCAATACTGTATTTAATATTTCCAATATTCCAAATATGATCATGGAATCCACTACTACATCCGGCAGGACTGGGTGGGTGATGCAATAACATATCTGCCATATTTCCAATGTTGAAAATAGGATCATGGAATCCACTAATACATCCAGCAGGAGTGGGTGGGTGATGCAATAGCATATCTGCCATATTTCCAATATTGCAAATATGATCATGGAATCCACTAATACATCCAGCAGAGGTGGGTGGGTGATGCAATACCAAATGTGCCACATTTGCAATATTGCATGGAATTCACTACTACTTCCATAAGAATATAGTAGGTGGGTGGGTGATGCAATACAAAACTTGTCATATTTCCAATATTGCAATTGTGATCATGGAATCCACTGCTACGTCTAATATATCATAATGCACGGCCCAATAACCCCGAAATACAATCAACATAACTCAATCATCGAAGTAAATCTCTCTAAAAGCAAACGTGAAGTGATGAAGACGGTTCATACAAAACAAACAAGATTAAGAAGGCGAAGGCATATTAGCATTTCCTGTAAGGATACACCATATAAATTGCTTTATAAATAATGCATGCCTTAAAATAGCAGCGTGGATAACTGAATCACTTACATACTCGTATTTATGAATATGGTAACCAACGGGAAAAGAGAGATTTATGATGAGAGTGTCGCGGGAAGGCGAAGATGAAAAAAGGAAAAGTAATATCCGAATATAAGCTTTTGAATCTGCAGAGGAAGAAGCTTTTCACAATCATATGAGCTGCTTGCAATTTTAAAGTTGGATATTTTATTTTGTTTCTACAAAATACTGTGAAATTAATATGTTCGAAATATTTAAAAAAATTATGGGGCAATTTTTTGATGAGCTTTGAAATAGGACCGACGGTTTTCGGTATTTTATTTAGTCATTGGTGAAACCTTAGAACATTTTGAAAATTACGTGAATAATAACGTAATTTAAAAAATATCTATGCACAAAAAAACTACTTACTAAATCAATAACAATGTATTGCCTATAAAATAAACGAAACCTGCATTTAGGCTGCCAATAGGTTTAGATTTGCGTGATAAACTGGAGTGGGGTTTGTCTAGGTCTTGGCTGGATCGGGATAGACTGGTTGGGGGAGACCTTTTGAACTCTCCAGCCGGACTCTCTCTTGACCCAATGCCTTGCACCACAGTGGGAGGGATGGATCATTCCTGGACACCTTGACGCCCAGATTACTACCCACCCCTCATACCTTAATATGGGAGGTTGGTATGGATACCACCGCCCCGGGAACCATTTATTGGATAACCAACACCCCTGCATACTAATACTTGTTGATTACAAGAATTTACTGCCAGACTAATAATTGTTGATTATAAGAATTTATTTTCCTTTGTGCTATGCATAACAACCTTGTCTTGTAAACATTATTTTATTAAACATAGTAGAGAGTATAATTAATCAAATCAACGTCGTAAACTTTTTCAATGAAGGTACGTATACCTGAATTGATCTGCCTGATAATTAGGTTTTTCTGTATCTGCTTGCAAATAATACAATTTGATATGAGTTCCTGCACAACAAATTGTACAGCGCCCCAGTTCCATCCAAACTTTCCAATTATTATTATTATCATCTGAAATACATACATATCTCATCAATTTTACAAAACAGAGTTTTTACATGAATTTCAACAAAATTTTTAATATGGATACGCTAATATTATGTGTCTGGCTTATTTTCGTATTGAAGCTTACAGATGCACATGATCGAATTTATGAACAAGAAAAGTAAATAATTTAGTTAGTTGGCTCCTTCTTCTGACACCACTAGAGTAACAAGAAGGTTGGATCAATGCTTTTGATTTCAAGCCATTTCAATATTCACATTGCTAACCGACGAGTACCTACACGAGAGGACATCGTTAATTTGATATCAACATGCCCGCCTTGCAGTTACCCGATTCCTGGAAGCCAGAATCCTCATTCCTCATTCGTTTACCCAGGTCTCAGGAGTGCCATCGAATTAAAACGTGTAACCGAGTCAAACAGGTGATATTAAAGGGTATGGACTAGTTATATTATTTTGTCCTTGTGACTTAATTAGAACACGTTTCAAGCATTTCATTTGATAAATGTGTTCGAGTTTAAATGTGTATAAGCTTCTGCAGAATCTTTCAGTCGAATTTTGAACTGTTCATAAACAAGATTATATAACATTTTCAAAACTCAAAATCAAAATGATTTCATATCAAACTGCATAATATTAAAAACAACAAACACAATCAAATATCTAAGAGTAATTATTGATAAAAATCTGAAATGGAAAATCCGTATATGCTAAGTTGTTAGCAAAAAATAGAAAATTAATACACATATTTTTAAGAATTAGAATGTTTTTATCGAAAATAAACTATATTAAATGGTGACCGTATAAATCATCAAAATGATAATTCATCACATCTTTAAAAAGTCATGGAAAGTGATGAAACAAAAACTTTATTAACTGGGTTAAGTAGGTTAGGTTAGGTTTAAATTTTTTTTTCGTCGTTTCTAATGACTTTATATCACTTTTTAAAGGTGTCTTGAATTGTCATTGTGTTGAGTTATCATGGAACTATATTTAATATACTACGTCTCAATCCAATCAACTTTACAATAATAGTTGGGGTTCCGCATATAAAACTAGCCTTCTCCCAATAGGAGTCGTACAGAGAATAATAATTAAAATCAATTAATAATTAATAATTAAAATTAAAATAAACATAACTTGATTGACTGCCGTAATATAATAACATATTATGAATATGAACCAAATTCATTTTTAGAAAAGGAATTTTATAAAATATATTATTATAAAACTACACTAACAGACCGAAAGATTAGTCATAATAGACCCGATATAGTTTTACATGACAAAATTTAAAAAAATATTAAATATCTTTGATGTCGCTATTCCAAATTCTTGTAATATTCAAAAATCTGTTTATGAAAAAATAAGAAAATTCACAGATTTAGAAAATGAGATAAAAAGAATTTGGCATTCTCAGACTATAAAAATATTACCATTTGTTATTTTGGCTACTGGCATTATACCTAGCTCATTAAAAATTCAGGCGTATTAGATCTTTCAAAAAATTTATATATAAAGATGCAAAAGTAGGTCATTTTGAATACATGTAGGATAACGAAAGATTTTTTTAAATATTTATGTTGAGGGATCAGTAGGATTTATAGGCCCTGTTAAGAGTTCTACCGAGCCGAACCCTCTGATATGAAAATATCTGGAGTCCGTGAATTATTTTCCCATTTGATCTCTGGTGAATTGACGTGTTGTTCTTGTATTGTTTTGTATTTATTTTGCTTATATAATGCACTTGCATAATGTTGATTGACTAGATAATCATTTGTGAAAAAGTGTGTGGAAGGGTTTAGTTTTTCCTAGGGGGAAGATTTAACCCGGACATAAAATCGGAAATATAAATTAAAAAAACCCAGCGACTTAAAGCGCTTATTTGAACAATTTCTAGTACCTTCATTTAAAGATCTGTGCATTAAAAATTCAATAATTCAAATCATAAAAGAAAAACACAAGTACAACTCGACATAAATATATTTTCCCCTGCACAAAATTATTATACTTACCAAGGAAGAGCTTTCTTAAATCGATTACCGGAAGAAACTATATGCATTAATGACAAAATCCAAACATTGAACACCGTGAAAAAATATTTTAAAGACAAACTTTCCACATGAATAATTACTCTTAAAAATAACCCGTATCACCCATTTTCTGAATAAAGTATATTACGTATCTACTTTAACTACTAAAATTTATTATTTTTAATGATGAAGTTTTTTATGCATAGCACAAAGGATAGTAAATTATTGTAAGCAATAATTAGTCGCCCTAATAATATCGGACAGGAGAAAAATAATAATAAGCAGTAATTGTTGTTTGAAGGACTAGTACATATTGAATTATTTGGCGTGTTGGAAATAAGCCGACGTGGCTCAGTGGTCCAGAGCGTCTGACCAGACATCAGAAGGCGCGGGTTCGATTCCCCTCGGCGGCATTTATTTTTACTCGGGAGATATTTTTAATATGTATTGATATTACAGGTTTTTTAATATGTATTGTATTGGTATTAGCAGAAGTCGGGGACGCCCGAGGAAGACATGGCACGATCAAGTGAATCAGATACTCGAGTCGGGCCATGTCAAGAATCAGAATAATAGAAGAGTATGCATGAGACGATGTATGAATGTGAATGAGGCAAGGAGTGTGTGCCAAGACCGAGTTGTTTAGCGGTCCGTCCTCTCTGCCTACCCCTGCGGGGAAACGGCGTGATGGTTAGTTAGTTAGTTAGTTATAATTTATTACTAACATTTATTTCACATCTACCAAACATATGATGTAACTATTTTATTTTACTTTCTCTCTCTAATGTACGTGTACGTACTGCACGTAATACCTATCATATTATTAATTACTTATAAATAACTAAAATAATGTACTGTGAACTCCTCTTCCAAACACAAGATAACGCTTCTATGAAAGAGTAGAAATCAAATCTCTTTATATGTAAAAACCCAAAGTAAATACGATTTTTTATGTAATAAATTTATTTCTTTAATAAAAATAATAAAAAATGTTAATTTTTGACACAAGCTCGAGATTCACACTTTGATCAATTCGTAAAGTTATCCAGAAAGTAAGTGTACTGAGGCTCTCACGACCGAATGAATTATATTTTCGATATGTTGGCTACACTTACGTGTAGCCTGACTCTTCTCCTCTGCAACGAGACCTGTTTAAGGTCAGTACGTTGAGAAGTGTCAACGCGACAACACGTTTCGTGAAAAATGTCAATCCAATCTCCCGCCAAATGCTAAATACGCGGCGTCATCCGTTATCTCGTTTGGAAGGAAAAACCTCCGTTTGAGGTTTATAATGAGGTTAAAACTGCATATGGTGATAAAGCTATGAATTGTACGAGTGTGTACAAGTGGTATCGCGAGTTTAAAAACGGTTCTCACCTCTTCACCCTCCACCAAAAAGTTCAAAACCACAATTTCAGGCAAGAAAATCTGGCATCCGTATTTTGGGACTGTCAAGGCATAATTTTGATTGAATATCTGCCTCAAGTGGAGACCATCAACTCTGCAAGATACTGTGAGACCCTAAAAAAATTGCGGAAGGCGATTCATAACAAGAGGAGAGGCATGCTGACAAAGGGAGTCAGCCTGCTGCACGACAATGCCAGACCACACACGGCCAACGCCACGAAGGAACTGCTTGCTTCGTTTAAATGGGATATCCTGAACCACCCCGCGCTTTCCCTTAACCTAGCACCTTCAGATTATTATCTCTTTACCTCCCTGAAGCTGTACATGGGTGGAAAAAGGTTTTCAACCGACGAGGAGGTAAAGGAGGAGGTGAAAAGTGGACGAAGGGGTTGGCGGGAAACTACTTCGAGGAAGGCATCAAAAAGTTGATCCCCTGCTTCACCACCTGCATTGAGAGGAATGGCGACTATGTCGAAAAATAGCTTACATATGTACTACGGTAATCATGTAATTTTTTAGTTTCAATAAAAAGATTTGTAACCTACAAAAATTCAGTACACTTACTTTCTGGATACGCCTCGTATATACGAGTATATATACTACTACTAGACCGATCCCTACTTATATTATTTTTATTTAACATTAATAAAAACAGCACCTTACTATTAAAATATTTAATGTAAAACGGTTTGATGATTTTATAAAACGTTTTTAAAATTATTAATTTAGAGGTAAGTAACAGATTTTATTTTCTATATGAATAATTGGTAACTTCCCGAGAGATTTCTCTAGAAACATTATAGATAAAAATAAATAATTGGAATAAACCCCACGAAAAGATGATTTTTCTAAGTTTGCTAGGGCTTGCCAGATATTGTTTTTACACGACTTCATCACTCATGTTTTTAAGATTCCCACTTTATTTTAGATATTTGCCAGGGCAAATTCAACCGTAGGTCTGTCCAATACAAAGAGCCACGCGTCGCATATATTTATGCATTGCTTCTTCACTTACGTCGTTAAGGTTCTTACTTTAATTTATGTCTCGTCAGTTATGTACCACCATATTACTTGAAGAAATATTACACCAATACTGTATTTATAAAATAGAGTATTGGTGTTTAGCCAAGTCAATGAAGGTTTTGTGTCGGAACTAATTCCCCGGAAGCTGAATTTTTCACAGATGTTAGAAGACCTTTAGACATGTATTTTTACAAAAGTCCCCGACTTTCCCCTTTGTGCTTCCTTCCCCACCCCCTCTTGAATATATTTTTCAAAGCCTTTCGGAATACGCTAATATCTCCTTAATGGTTTTATTAAATCAGATTATTTATTTTTTGTTTAGTTTTTAATTAGTTATTCTAAAAAATTGTATTTTTTTTTGCGAGAAAAGTTATACAATCTCTACAATTTATTAATCAGTTTTTAAAATAGTATTTCAGAATATATTTGCAAATAACTTTTTTCTGAGCCTGTTAACGAAAAAAAATAAATCAACAAAACTTGTAGGCAATATTTTTAGCTATAAAATAATGTATATAATGATGATTCCGCGCCCATGTGTCAAACCTCCTACTGACTTCATTGGTCGCATGAGACACTGCTCAATGATCATGTCCGTCCAGGTACCGGACCGATATCTGTCGCTTCTTTTTATTGTAAAGTACCCATTTTCAGTGAACAGTTTATATTCTTCTTCAGTTATTCTTGATTCGAGTTGCAACATACTTTGAACGTACATTTGTGCTGATTTTGCGTATGGTTAATGTCCTGCCGAGTGGAAAAATGGAAGCATATCAACAATGGTATTTAGGTGCATTTTCCGATTCCCGGACTTCTCTGTAAATATAAATCTAAGCATGAGGTCGATGCAATGTAGAAGGTAAAGCCACAACTTGGCAGTCCTACTCGATGATTCCTTAATCCTGTCTTCATTTGCTTCAGTATATGGAATCGTCTCTTTTAGACTGTCATCATTATTAACCTCCTCAATATCTTTTTTCTACGTAACTAAATCTTGATACATTTTTTTTTATTTGTCTTAATTTCCCATCAATATCTTGGTATTCTTCTCTCATTACGTGGACAAGAGACGCTACTGTTAAAGTGTAGGCTCTGTTTGTCCGAGAATATTCATGTCCCTGGAGCATGTGGCTTACTGTTGAAGACGCGTAAACTGATTCCCATAAATTTCCCACATACCTTTATTTAAATAATAAGTTAAAAACAATCATACAACATAATATGACTGTTCAGTGTTTAGCCAGACCCGGGCACGGCGGTTGGTGGATAATGAAAGCGCTTCATTGGGCAGGGGAAAATATTTATATTCCCTCCCCCCCTCTGAAATAAAACTGGAAAATAACAATAAAACTCTTCAACGTTAGATGAATTTGTTATAAAAATAAAGCAAACATACGAATTAATCATTACTTTCGTTAGGTTTTTGTAATTTCTCGCTGCGCCGCGAACCGCTGCGCGTTCGAGCCGCCGCGCGCCGTGCTCCTTATTGACAGCCTACGTGCCTCATTATAAATTAAAACCCATCATTATATACATTATTTTATAGTTAAAAATATTGTCTACAAGTTTTGTTGATTTATTTTTTTTCGTTAACAGGCTCAGAAAAAAGTTATGTGCAAATATATTCTGAAATACTATTTTAAAAACTGATATTTTTCCTTTACTAATAAATTGTAGAGATTGTATAGCTTTTCTCGCAAAAATAAAAGAATACAATTTTTTAGAATAACTAATTAAAAACTAAACGAAAAATAAATAATCTGATTTAATAAAACCATTAAGGAGATATTAGCGTATTCCAAAAGGCTTTGAAAAATATATTCAAGAGGGGGTGGGGAAGGAAGCACAAGGGGGAAAGTCAGGGACTTTTGTAAAAATACATGTCTAAAGGTTTTCTAACATCTGTGAAAAATTCAGCTTCCGGGGAATTAGTTCCGACATTGGGTCTTTTTTTCCCTTCATTGACTGGGCTAGTTGATCTTTCGGTTTTGAGCCGAGCTTTGCAAAATTTTAGCATTTTTTAAAAACTTCCTAGTGTTTTTTTCTTTGTATATTGGACCATGTTTCTGCAAATACGCGATTGATGTTGATCTTAAGGTTTTGAGCAGAGCTGTCGTTTTAAATAGCATGAGCCATGTGTAGTGATCAGATTTGAATGGCCTGGTACCTCCCAACCTCCATCGTTCTCTTCTTCTTCTCCTCCCCACTCCCTTCAGTCTCATAACATACCCCAATCGGGGTTGCTATAGTCCACTGACCTCGAGCCTTTGATTTGAGTGGCGAGTACACTTTGCACGGAGATAAATGAGTATTGCTAATGTATTAAGAACCTCTTTAAATTATTGGTAAACCGGGTAAAAACGGGATTGCAGGCAATTTCCCTATAAACTTTTAGTTTTTGCCTAGAGATTTCATCTCCTGATAATTCTCACCATTTTTACATGTCGGATTGCCCCAGTACCTACGTAACAATGGTGATGTTAAGGGTGGAGACACATTATGCAATATGCATCATGGCTAGACATATTTCAGCATATCGCCCGTCGTACACTACAACTGTATTACAAGCAGGTAACTGGTAAATTTACACCACACAGAGAGCCAAAAAAAAAATAAAATTTTTTGATTCTGTTTATGCTCCTTAAAAAATAAATGGATAAGAGAAATTAGACAAGGTCGAACTTGGTTTAGATTAGGTAAGGATATGCCACGTAGGTTTAGCGACGCAGTCGAGAAAGAACACAAAGCATCGACATTCAGGCTTAATTCTTAGATAGCTGAGCAAATTTTTAAGGATTTACCTGAAGGAACAGTGCAGGTTCACTGTGAATCTTCATGGTAGTCGGAGTGTGGAGACGAAGAGTTGCCAAGCGCGTGAGACGAGACAAAGCGGTCTGTAGCAGAGTCCCTGTGATATCCGGCCCGAAGGCCTGCACCCAGACTGACCCATCAGAACTAAAGGGAAACAAAAAGTATTATTTATCATGGTCTTCATAAAACAGTTATACACCAATACAATATGGAGAAGGATACAGGTTACAGGAGTGGCACCTAGCTCTGGTAGGCTGTGGTCATCACCGTGTTTTCGGAGGCCATTAGCCGCATCCTGGCTCCAGTGACCCCGTGTCTCATCAAACCGGCGAATTAGTAAACATTGTCCTAGTTCCGTAAACATTGGCGATGCTCTGCTATATCTTTTGTATCCAAATATTATTTTACAGGCGTTATTGTATTGGATTCGGAGTCGTTCCATCGAACAAGTTCAGTAGTGACTGTCTCACACGTGTATAGGCTAGTAAAAAATGCATTGAACAATGTTTTTTCGTTTCAAAATCTTGCAATCATATTAGACACTATGCTGATACTTGCTCCTTTGTTATCCAATATAAAGGTACAGTACACGAGCAATACTAATAAAGAAAACTTAAATTCAATATTTTTATAGTGGAACAACTAATTGAGTAAAACCACAAATTCTAATATTTAATATTTTCACAGAATATGAATTCTATTGTCACAATTATTTTATTAGTAAATCGGTTTAACCGGTAATAAATAATTTTAAATTGGGAGAGGGTAAAATCGAATCATATAAATAAGTCGTCTAAACGTGGTTAAAACCACAGTTTGAAAATGGCGTTGAAAGCCGAAACAGCTTTAACAATAACTAAAACCAAAAAATACTCGCAGAATTTAATAATTGTAGTATTAAATGTGATTTAAATTAAATAAAAAAATATATAAAATAAACTAATATTTAAGCATTGAAGACAATATTAAGCATTCTCAAACGAGAAATGCTAGTCAAAAAAGATAAAAAAACGATTTGGTCTATAGAGGTAGTCTACGGGTCTATAGTCGGTCGGTATGGATCGACGTTTTGGGGAGGAGAGGAAGAAACAGGATGGTTGGCCTCATAAGCCTCTGTTAAAGAATATGTTTGGTTTTTAAATAAGAAAATAACTCTCTCCCTCTGTAGACTTTAAAAGAGTGAAAACACAAAAATAAAAGTTAAATTTTGTTTTTCAAACTAATTTTCTATTTTCTTACCTTACGTTGGTTACTTCAATGTCATTTGTGATGTTTAAACCCTTCAAAAAGTTCGTCATCTGAAACAATAAGAAGTGTTCAGCAAATTTATATTACCATAAAATGTCAAGACACCTTCACAGTTGTACCTACCCCGAGTCGGAATCGTATGAGTTATTTCCTAAAAAAATATTTGAATGCTTAAGTTATATTTTAATTAATATTAAAAAAAAAAACAAATTTGAATGTGTGTCACTCAGTGGCGCACCCACGGGAGAGTTTTCGGGGTTAAAGCCCCCTCCACAATATCGGTGTCAAGCCCCCTCCCCGGAGATTCAATAAACATATTTTTCAATAAAAACCTCATAAATCAAAATAAAGCCAACGAAAAATCTGAATAAATTAATTTCCCTATGAATAAGTCACGAACTATAAGCAATCCAACACATATATGCAATGTTAATGTTGCAAGTTCTGAGTATTTACATTTAGATAATTCTATAAATAATTAGTTTCGAAGCACACATCCATTATGGTTGGATTCAAAAGTCTATAACCTACATATTCCGGCATACTTACGGATGAAACACTTGATTGAAAAACTTTAAACATTTGATTTTGTTCTACAAAAATGATCTAAATAATTAGAGATGCGCCCTTTGTGAACATTTTTGTACAATCCACCGGGTTAAATAAAATATCAAAAAAATATTCTCTATTCTGTTTTGTAAAAGGGATTATCGCCTTTCTTAAAAGTTTTGAATTTCATTTATGTATTTTTGTTATTTAAATAAAAATTATTTTGAAGTTGGGTTTTGTGTTCTGTACACGAGTATATAAACATATAAATTAGGTATGGATACAGCATAAATTTTATGTTGTGTACAAACAACCCCTCCCCAATTTTTTTTTGGGTGCGCCCCTGTAGTCATTTAAAAAGAGTCTTGCAAAATGTATTTCGTTTCCCTTCAGAATTATTACAAACCACAATACTATTATTAACTATTTTAAAAAACAAGTACGTTTAAACATCAAAGCATTGCTCTTTATTTTATTGATATTTTAACCGCATTGACTACAAAACATCGTAACAAACAATGTACGTTTAACCGCATTGACAAAAATTTTTTTAACAAACAACGTGCGTTTAACCGCATTGACAACAAAAAATCGTAACAAACAACGTACGTTTAACAGCATTGACAACAAAACATCGTAACAAACAACGTACGTTTAACCACATTGACAACAAAACATCGTAACAAACAACATACGTTTAACCGCATTAACAACAAAACATCGTAACTTTCAATTTCCTTTCATCTCACAAAAACCTGCAATTGAGGATGACAAAGCTCGATTGGTACATAATATAACAAAACTACAAGATTTTTTAAGCAACATAATGAACAACTTTCAATCACGCCTAGCCTCAATCTACATTATCAGATAACAAAACTGTGCAGGTACAGAAATACAAGTATCTCGGGTTAAATGAAATAATAAGCGTAGTTTCTGTAAATGATTTGCAAATAAAATGGTCTTGTAAGATAAATATTATACCCAAGTTTTACGGCCGTAAATTCATGAAATCTTGCATTTACTGCATTATGAACATAGTAGGTTGTAGTATGTTTTTAAGACCGGAAAAAGCTTCACAAAGTTAGTGGGTAGATATTTAGGAACGAAGCGTTTTGGTTTTTAAGACATCAGTGCTATGGAGTTAATTGAGGTTGAGGCTGTAGAAATTTTCGTGTACAATAAGGAACAGTTTTGACATATACTTTTTCGAGTTGAATCGAAAACTTAGTACATGCAAAACCGCTTGTTATGTTGACATTAAACCATTGGACTGTTAAAGTTAGGTACAAAAATTGCAAAACAAAGTGCATATTGGGAGTTTATTTCACATCCGCCTTATTCTCCTATCTCGCTCATCAAATTTTAAATAATAAGTGTGATGCATCATGCTTCACACTTATTAGAAAACAAACACTCGTTTGATAAAGACAGAGACGTTAAAATTCTCCATACTTGTCATAAAGGTCATAAACTAGATAGACTAGAATCTTTAGAAATAACCCGCTTAAGGCGAAGCTTAATGCCAAAGCACTATTTTGATTAATATTTATAACGAATTGGTGTACGTTACGAATACAAAAAAATATCTTTTAGATAAATTTAATGTTTTCCTATCGTTTCGCTTGAGTAGAATACAAATAAATATATAAATTACTCAATAAAAAATATAAATGAAAACTACTAAAAAATATATTTTTTCAATAGAAATGTATGAACGCATAAAGGAAACAACTTAAATTAAACTTAAAAAAAACAGTATTAAATTTAAGATTATCAGTGACAGTTTCACTTAATTAACTTTTTTGCTTTCTTATAAAATTATTCACAAAATAAATAAAAACCAGGTTTTTGCTTGAAATCGAACGTTTCTAGACTCCGTTTGTCAAGCGATTTTAATGCCTATTACGTACGATATAAGGTATACCAAGAATATACACATTTTTGGCTTGTAGCTTCATCTTAACTAAAAAAATAGACCCTAACTTTGTAATGAATAAGCAATTAGAATCAATTCCTAAGTCTCCGCTTTTGTATCCATTGTAATTTTCATAATAATTTCGAAATTAAAATATGTATTTAGTTTATATAATGACTATGTATCCCTTCATTTTCAGAAATTAAAATATGTATTTAGTTTATATAATGACCATGTATCCCTTAAAAAAACAATAAAAAATCCCATACATCACAAATATAATAGCAATTTGACAATAAAATTAGGTCATTAATAATTCATATTTCTTGTAAGGTTTTCTCTGAACATATTGAAGTGAGCTACAAACTAGACATTCCACATTCTAAAACGACTTAGTAACAAATGTAATTAATATAATTGATTAAAACCCTTGTAGACCACCCCTCCCCCTCCCCCATATGTTATGTATATAAACTGTAGACTAAGAATAATTAGTACCAGAGATGTACTTTATTTCAAATAAATCCATTTCAAATGGAAATGCAAAATGGGTATTTTCCATTTTGCATTTTAAATGCTTTTCTAAAAACCATTTTGCATTTTGCATTTAAAATGCTTTTCTCAATGAATTTTCCATTTTAAATGCTTTAAATGCAACATTCTTCCTACTATTCCCACTCATCTTTTTTTCATAAGCCCCAAATATCAGTCGGTCCTCAACCTCGCTATGAGAGATAATTTACATTTGTCAAGTTGCTCCCTGGTAGAAGCCCTGGCAATTGAGTGATACCATTACAAAAAATACTGATTCAAATACTGAACATGGGGCCATGACGCTGTAATATTAAATGTTAGATAGCAGTTTCTATGTTTTTACGTTGGCAACATTTTTCCCGCGCAAATATTTTGTGGTTCATAATCCGTAGTCGTGGCATTTTTTGATACCATCATGTAATATGTTTGTTCTACATTGATGTCCATTATTAAATGACAAAACTGTTTAAAAATTCTATAATTATTTTAATTGTTTGACCTGAGAAACCATTTTGCATTTTCAATGCATTTTGAAAATAGGTATTTTGCATTTTGCATTTGAAATGCTTTTCTAAAAACCATTTTGCATTTTGCATTTTCAAATGGAAAAGTTTTGACCCATTTCCATTTTGCATTTCAAATGGTTTTGGGTACCCATTTTGCACATCTCTGATTAGTACCAGTCTGAAGATGGCTTTAAAGAGCTGAAACCGGTTACAGTCAATAAAATTAATGTGAAAAAGTTTTATTTTTGTTTTATTAGTATATATTATAATGGAATTCCATCATGAATTGTCAGTTTCAAAAATTTTAATTTTAAATATTTTCACTCACATTTCAATTCCTCTTCCATTATTCATATGTCTTATACTGATTGATTATCATGATTCATATGTCTTATACTGATTTATAAAATGTGGAAATTCTAACTATACAATTGTAAATGCTCTGGAAAGAATCTCAGACTTGTGATGTCCCGAAAGAAACCATTAATCTGTTCTGAATGCAATTACTAATGTTATCCAAATTGACCCTGGTAATAAATTACATCTTTGCGATTCTTTCAAGGATAAAGAAACCATCCTGTCATTTCGAATGCAATCAACAATGTTCTCAAAATTTGTTTTGACAGCATCGCCATTCCACTGTAAGAATATTATGTGCTAAATACACAATTTGGCTGTCCTGAAACGGGAATCCTTCCCAGTTGGACAGACAAAGGTTCATTTTGTTTGTAATTTTTATATATATACAAAATAAATAAAAAAATAAAAAAATAATAACGGATCTGCACTTAAAAATTTATCTATAAATGTATAAACCACAAGATTTGCTCAGGCGTAAAAGCGAATAAGCCAAATTGTTGGTAGTCAGTCGTGAAAAATGCTAATTTTCTTCATATTTTTTATATTTTATGAACAGGCTGAGAACTAATTTACTAAACCTATTCAACTATGAAGTAATTATTTTTTTAATACACTGTTTCTTATTATAACTTACTTGTCTTTGTGACTCTGCTGAAACTGGCTGTTTTGGCTTCTCAGCTAGTTTTAGTATCGCTTCAAACCTCGTTCTCTCTGCAAATAACAAAAATAAAATATTATTCATTGCATCCAACGCTTCCAACTGTGTGTTTGCTAAATAGAACAAACACAGGAAAAGTGTCCCGCTTATATTTCATATTTTAAATAAGGAATGGCAGAGTTTCAAAGATATTTATGACTACAGAAGGTGAAAAGTAAATTTTATTTTGAACTTAAGTTAAGAAACACAAAAATATTATTTTACTTCATAAAATCAAAATTTTTGACATCATTCAATATCCTTGCAAGTTTAAAAAGAGGGAGGCACTCTACTACAGAAGTAAACTTAAAAATCTTAAATCGATTCCTTCTCCTCATAAAATCTATTTTTGTAGAAAATAATGTATGTGGCGGGCGGGCGATGTGGATTTGATTTTTTATACAAATCTACAGTTTTATTCCGAGATTTATGAAATTTTGAGAGATTTTTATTTTATGAAAACTTGAGGTTCAACACAAGAGGAAGGTCGCTGTTTATATGAGATTTCGAAAAACCACCCACACTTCATCGTCCACCCCTTAAAGTAGAATTGTGATACTACGTGATGAAATTTTGCACACTCAACATTTAAAATAACTGTAATATTTTGATTTGCGGAAAGTCGGGCAACGCCGAGGATTTAAGCTAGTGCTAACTAAACACATTTTCAAATCAATCAAATCGAAAAAACTCGAAATAAATCTCGCTGTAATAAAGTTCGTTATAAATATTAATGTGCTTTTATTTTCATAGCCTAGGAATAGCGTGTGATAACAGAAACAATGAGTTCATCAATCAGAAGATATCGTTAAAATACTCAAAATTTTCGTTGAATTTTCGAGTTTTCAAAAACAAACAAGCAGTCCGGAAAACACAATTTTTCAGAGAATTATACCATTTTCAGTATAAAATCGTGATATCAAACAAAAAAACTGCATCCCCCTGTATGTCAGAATGTTGAACAATAGCGCCAACTGAAATGCAACAAATAACCACTGCAACTGCAGCGCTACAAGAACAACAGTTGAAAATTTTACGCTCCGAAAAGAATAGTCCCAGTTTCAGTAACAGTTCCACGCTGAAACCAGCTTCAAAAGCACAACTGGAAATAAACAATGCGACGTCGAGAGAAATGGTTTCATTATTTGCAGTCGACCGAAATATATTATTGCACTTGATCAAATGGTTCCCACTACTATTGGAGCGGAAAATCAAGAACAATAATCAGCCAGTTTTACTCGTAACAGCTCCACAGTTATTGAAGCGGTTAGCAATTTTGTCATGGATAAAGTTTTACTGGCGGTTGTTCCGGTGGTGAGCGATGGATTTGATCTTTGGGTCATTGGTTTTTAACATTTTAATAATTTTGTGAGGATTGAAACATGAATAATCTTATTTGGTATAGCTCGGTTGTCTGTAACTGGTTGTCATTGTATCGGCATAATCTGACACGCCGTAAACCGGGGTTAGATATAGGTTAATGAATAAATACCTCTGTGAATCTTAGTTTAATGATAGCACGATTTAAGGTAACAACTAGTATTGCGAACTAACGTCTGAGATCTGGGTAGGAAAGAGGGTGAGTGGGAACGCACTACTGTACATTAAAAATATTCTATTCCCGTCTCAATCTAACACTACTTAAACCAATTTACCGACTTTATAATCTGAAATTTTTTAACTAAAATGTATTTTTTAAAGCTACGAGTGGATAGTTATTAAAATTTGAAAGATAATATTACGAGGTACGAACATCTTTTCTGTTGGTTTAAGTGTGTCTATTATTTGGTGATCGGAGAAATCATCAAAATGATAATTCATCATCTTTAAAAAGTTATATAAAGTCATGAAAAGTTCTGAAACAAAAACTTTATTAACTGGATTAAGTAAGTTAGGTTAGGTTAATTTTTTTTCCATCCTTTTGAATGTCTTTATATGACTTTTTAAAGGTGTGTTGAATAGTCACTGTGATAGCATGGAATCCTATTATTAAGTTTGTTTTATTGTGTGAAGTAACTTTTATGAGACGGTGACTTTGAATCACTTTTTATTTATTGTCTCATTGGATACCGCATACTAGAATAATTTGATAAATCATATTTTAGGCACCTCTATTAATTAATCCCCATATACGTAAAGTTTCTCTTGTGTCTCCGGGATTTCTCAAAAAAACTCTTTTATTAAATAAAAATCCAGCTTCAACAAAATAGTTTGAATTTTAATGTGGTAGATTGACAATGGGCTCTGATATCATAATTAGCAGACGGTAGGAATAATCAGGACACCGATCTTGATGTGCCCACCATATTTATCATACACTCGATCTATACAATAACAGCTAACCGCCATCTATGGTCCATCTAAAAGACTAATTTAGTACTATCTATGAGTGAACACTAATATAAGGGATATTAATACTTCCACGTAAGATGCAAAGTAGTCCAAAGTATGAAATGTCTCATAAAACATCTAGATATTCGTGGGACTAAGGTATCATTTGGGGAAAGTTGAAAGATTGAGAGAAGCAGGGTAGATGAAGGAGAAGAACAAAGGGAAGTAAAATGTTTGGGAAGTACCTGGTATCCATATTTGGTCACTAAAAATAGCTAAAGCAACAAATATTACAAGCAGTACCTATATCAATTCTAATTGGTGGTTTCTTAAAAGGGGGATAATTAAACTTGTTAAAATTTTCTCATATCGGCAATTGATCCCGCGATCTTTTAGAAATGTCCACGAATTTGTTTAATTTATTATGCATCATCAGGTTACAACATTAATTTTTTTTATTTTTTTTATTTTTTTTTTAAAAGAAAGACAAACATTTCCAGGTTACGAATAACCCAACAATGTTTGAAAATCTCCTACTACCACCACAGAAAGCCGAAAATGTTGCTTGTGTTGTGATGGAGGACTTAGCCAGCCGAGGAATCGAACACGCGACGCTCGGGTGAGACCCAAGCGCTATGCCCACTCAACCACTGACCGGTCTATTATTAAACTGTTTTAATTTAAATTTCAGTTTAATTTTGTACCCTCATGATGCTTGTGCTAAACAAAACCGGGCGGTAATAATAAATGACAATTTCGTTATTACTTAATTTTTATTTTATTAATATGTCAAACCACAAAGTTACTACTTTCTACCAAAACTACCAAAAATTTCTACCAAATTATATTTAGAAAAAAAAAATACAATTTGTCTTTATTTGGTGATAATAAGCCTAAAAAAGGTACCTATGTATCTTAATTGACTAATACTTTTCGGTGAGAACGTTTCGAATTTCGTAAGCGCAATATCCCCCTAATGGTGCTGCCAGACGCAAAGCTCACATCAAAAGTTAATGTACAGCGCATCATCTTTTCTACCGACACACGACGCTATCAAATATTTCTTCCTATGGTAGGAGAGGGGGTCAGTTGAATTCGAGAGCGGCCGAGGAACATAATTTCATCTGTCAAAGTGACAACTTTACTTACTGACAGCTTGAGCACGTTTTCGAAATGGATGATACTTGTCGCCTATTGCTGGATCTGTTGGACAGCTCATCCTCAGATTATGATGCCGCCAACTATATAATTATAAATGCTATTTATAAACTTTTTAGATTTTAAACAATCTGCGCGTAAATAGCGCATTTTCACATAACCTCTCCGTCGAATCAGGAAATTCGCAGTTCGCACGCCGATCGACGAAAGCGACATATAATAAATTATTGTAAAATAAGCTCAAGTCGATTTCCAAAAATGTCGAAGGCAAAGGCGGCAAGGACCAACACCAGGGCAGGGAATGAGAAGAGAGCACGAGAGCTGACGAGAGCAAACCAGATTACCCAGGAAAACAATCAACAAACGAACAAACTAGAAGCTTCTCTATGTAGGTATCAGGCCGTCCAACTTTATCAAAAAACCGAATGATATTACCATATAAACATACTGAGTTAAAAATATGATTAATTTTGAAAGGGCGAAAATTTGTTTACTTCAAATTCAAATATTGATTATATTTATATTTTAAATATATGTGAAGTATGTTTGCCAAATAAAGTTTTTTTTTATGTTTCTAAATTTACTAGCACACATGACGATATGAGCTAACATAATAAATAAGAAATGCATTATTAGGCTGCTTATGTCATGGCTGTCAAAGGGAACACGGAACTTAGTTGGTAGCTCCGTAATTAAAATGACCCCCTCTCCTTTTTACGGCGGAGAGGGGGACGCATAACTTTTCAAATATCGCGTCGGGAGCGGTTACGTAAAATAAATTCGGTTAGCGAAGTTCAGAACCACACTTATAGCGCGTTATCTTTTTACGTGTGTCGGGTCTGTATGGGATTGTATGGCGAGCGCTATTGTGCTTTATATTATCTGTTGATGTGAGCTTTGCGTGTGGCAGCACCATGAAGCTCCATAATTACGTTTCGGTCACACAGGTAAACCAGAAATATTACATACAAATTACCTTTAAAGACCCGAGGTAAGCATTCAAAGATGGTTTGAAATGGAGATAAGTAAATACGAATGTTAGAGGGAGCGCGCTAATATTAAAAAAATGATAATAATTAAGCGAAAATGGTGAAAATATTTAATAAAACACGACGCGTTTGAAATAGAGCAAAAGTCTCTCGTAGTTTGTCGCCAGTTACATACAGATTACAGTTAACCATTTCACACCGCATTATTGTTTCCAGGTAAATAAAATATGTAATGCTTGATAATACCTCAGAAAATTATTTAAAATTTTTTGGTATTTAATTTTTTATTTATGTTAATTTGGCTTAACATAAAAAATTAACATAACACAAAAGTAATACAAATAATTGTTTCATGTCAAAAATGCACATTTACAATGTAGTGATAATCTCTAAGGTACAAACAAATAACATGTTAACTACAATCCATTCACAAATAACGAAATAATCTAGGATAATAAATCTTTAAAAATTCGCCATACTAGTCGAAAATATGTCCGTCACTACCAGTGTTAATTTGAATGAACATTGAAATTCATTTACAATATTCTGGCAAATGACTGTGAACAGTGAATTGAACTGATGTTATTATTATAGAACACATCTTTATGCGTTAAAATATTTTGTAATTCGAGCAGAAAATATTGATATCTCACCGTAAATGAAGTAATCAATGACGGCAGAAATTCGATGAAACTAACAATCAGCAGATGTCAAAATATTTATTGTTGTGGCCTGAATAAGGATTTCAACAGAGCGGAAAAAATAGACGCCACAGAAAAGATTACAAGCTATAAGAAAACAAAAACAAGGCTTTTCTGAAATCGTTACCGTTACGGTAAAAAAATCACAAAGTTTGTGTTAATTTGAATTAGCACTGGAGCTGAAAGGGTTAGTAAAAATATAGTTATTAGAGGTCTGCTGGACCATTAAGAGAGAACAATTTTTTTTTATATGAACTCCACACAGGAGGCCCTGAAGAAAATAAACCTGTGCAACTACATTGAACTTTGTGGCGGTACATAAAACTTCTTTTGGTCAAAGAAACTATTTATATCAGGCACCACTTATGTTTAAATATTCTGCCAATTCCTAAGTTTAATTTTAATAGTTAGTTAAGATGTTTGTATTGACAGACGATTGTCTTAATATTTTTTTATCCTTGTCCTTTCTTAAATAATAAGATTTTATATAAGTCCAATTTCCTAAAAGCTAGGGTGACAGCTGTCTTTATTATCTATTTTGTTTCTTCCTGGGAATAATGACTTATGATTAGTTATGGTTCAAATATTGTTACAATATACTGTCAAATATGTGGTAACTCGTCTAATACATATTTTATTATTATTATTATTGAAATATTTTGTGTTTGTATATAGTATTACTTACGTTTGTGATTACTCTATGTTTGCTTCACTCAAATGTAAATTTTTAACCTCGATACAGGCTTAGTCGTGAGGTTGATTTTTATGAGAAAAAACATGATATAGTGAGATGCAATAAATAAACAATAAAAAATAAACAGTGAATTTTTTCATGAATTAAACACATTAAATAACATTATCTTCAAAAATAACATTATATATTTTTTGGTACTTAAAAGCTTGAAGAGTTCACGAGAAACTTGTTATAAATTGGTGGAAATTGAGTTTGCGGGAGCACAGGCGAAAACAACGAAACATGATTTTATTATTAATGACCCAAGTCCTGATATCGAAATTTTCACCTGAACGTTTATAGAATTTGCTGAATATAATTTTGAATGCTAGTACATAGGTAACAAGTATTGACCATATTTAATAAAAGTTTTTTAAATAGAGAAGTTTTGTGAACATTCACTAAACATGTAAATACCCCAACCTAATACAAAATATTAATTTATTTCGTCCTGCGTAACTCTGGTTCAATGAACTCAAATTTGCTTTGATTTTAATTTGTAACTGATTCTGTGAATAATTCAGAGAAGCGAAAAATACCGTTTTAATAAATTGCGGGAAACGAAAATCAATTGTTGATACGTTTACGCGATTGCTAGGAAATCATTATTTCATCAATATCTATATACACATAAACACAATGTTTCTTTGTTTATCCCATAGACATATGAATATTAGTAGACCTGCCCTAAGTGATTAAAAGCGTATTATCCCCACTCCCCATACCGGTTCCATTGGAGCCGGCTGTGCTCGCGATTGCTAGGAAATCATTATTTCATCAATATCTATATACACATAAACACAATGTTTCTTTGTTTATCCCATAGACATATGAATATTAGTAGACCTGCCCTAAGTGATTAAAAGCGTATTATCCCCACTCCCCATACCGGTTCCATTGGAGCCGGCTGTGCTCGCGTATGGCCTCAAGTGAAATTTGAAAACGTGACGTCATCATTCTTGTGCGAACTATGGTCGAGGCATCATCGGTTCATTTTACGAAATAACACGGCAAAATGTTGACTTGTACTATGAAAACTTGTAAAAATAGATGTGAAAAAGAGAATAAACCCAATTGTCGTATTACATTCCATATATAAGCATTATTTTAAGCATATTCACATCGTACAATATGAATCAGTTGTTACTATCACATCGAGAAACGTCTGGACGCGAAACACAAAGCTGGTTGGTTGCTGGGAAGTAAATTATGAACATTTATAAAAGTGTCTTAACTAAATACTTAAACGAAATATTCGACTCTGAAAATAGAACCGAATTTTTTTGCCGAATTCGGACTTTGCAAATTAGTTCATAACGTGGCGAGTAATTTGCGCTCCCATGTAAAAATGTCTATTCATTCAAAAGCAGATTTTACTTTTAAGAAGTAAATGGTGATATTATAATGCGAGATGCCTATTTACTGTCAGATTGATTTATTGACGAATCACAGTCAGCTTCACTCCCTTCGTTCTTCAACAGTTGATTTTACCCCTCGCCATTATCTTCTCGTCTATTAATTCCTATGTCTGTGGTTTATCCCTATAGACTCAAAAAATACTAGACCGATTTCAGTGAAAATTTTAAAGTATGTTCTTATTTGTGTCAGGAGTGTTTGAATGATAAAAGTCGGGGACGCTCGAGAAAGACTTAATCCACTATCTCTGCACTGTAATGAGTAAGCCCTAAAAAGACATGGTATGATCAGGTCAAACAAAAACTTACTAAAAGTAAACTTTTTCAATTCTTTAGAATAATATTATTTTTAGGTACACTAGAATTCACAACCACAAAACTTCACTCCAAACCATTCATAACCCCAAGCAGCGCCGGTTGCACGTCAGCTAATATCTTATACATAAATGATAATTAGGTATATAACACATTTGTACACCGTTTTGATTTTATTGCGTTGTTTTGTATTCCACAAAATGCCACACTATTTCATAATATATTTTTTAATGTAGAACAAATTAATATATCGTCACTGTTATTTTTGTTGAGACAAGCACTGAGTATTGATTTGTTGTTTGTCCACAATGTTCCAGGCGAACAACTCAATGACATTGGTCCAAGAGGACGTGGAAAAAAACAATACGAAAGAAAACAGGGAACGTCGAATTATTAGTATTGATTCGTTCTACATTTGAATAAGAAAAAAAAAACAATAAAATAGTTTAAAAATATTTCATATTTCCCTAGCTCATGATGGAAAAGATCTTGCTTTGAAAGGCAGTACTGATCCAGATATTTCAAGATACATTAACAATTTACCGATCATCAACAATTATATAGAAATAAAGTCAATTGCCAAATACGACTGTTTCAGGAAGGCGCTTGGGGACTTTTTGATAAGTGAGTGTGATAGAGTCGGTAACCTGCTTCTTGTTCTCAGATAGAGGTGTATATATTGTTTACATGTGTGAGGAAGAAGATACATGTATGTAAGTATATGTATGTGTGTATGTCTGTATATGTATAAGCATATATGCATGTATATGTATGTATGTGTATGTGTGTATGTACATAGGTGTAATAATGTATAATATATTTGTGTTTATTTTATAGAAAACTTTGGAAAATTTTGAGTTATTAAAACAATTTTTACAAATATTCATTTTTTTATACAGTTCTACCAAAATATGTTTACAGTATATTTAAATTCAAACTAACTATCCTCCTTTGGTCACCATGAAACAGGCAGCTACCAAGTATGGTGCTATAATGTATTTTCTCTAAATGAATGTATTAATCATGTAACATGTACTTATAAATAAATAAATCTATGTAAATTTCAAATCGCCAGAGCTAACCGTTCCAGAGTTCGACAAACAAACATATGCTCTATCGTCAATTCAGTCCATTATGATTCACATTACAAAATAGTTTCGCATCGTTAAGAGCAAATAAACATTATACATGTCTTCTGGAAGGCATTCCAATCTATTGTTATTACAGAGTCGTGAAAAGTTTCAAGTAGTATTTAACCGCCCGATCCTTGGTTATCAGTTAACGTGAAACGAGAATCGAAGGCCTCGTAATGTCCAAAATTATCGACAAAGCTTTATGGGAAAGATAAAGATAAGATAATGAAGGGAAGTCTGCTGGGGACTTAGGGAAATGTTCCCGACCTTTGGGAAATTTTTAGATGAATTTCGGCATATGAAGATTTACCTCCAATTTTATTGGGTACTTCTAAAAATTAGGGAGAGATCTACAAACATTATAAGATCAGAAATTTATTTATTTGTATCTATTAAATTTTGGCTTTTACATAATATAACTTAGTGAAAATATTAATTCTGTACAATCTTATATATTCGAGGCCACAAGTGGGGTTCCTCAAGGGTCCCACCTGGGCCCAATATTTTTCTTATTATTCATCAATGCCATTGTTGATCAATTTAATGATGTAGAAGTTCTGCTATTTGCTGACGACTTAAAAATATACAAAAGAATACGAAATGTATACGATTGTCAAATTTTACAGACTAACTTAGAACAGCTTCATCAATAAAACAAAATACTTTAATTTTGAACATTCAGAAATGTCAAGTAATACGATTTTCCAAAACTCGTTATAATATCTTACATGAATATACATTAAATAATATTAAATTAATATCAGAGTCACAAAATGACTCCATTTATAGAATTAATCATAATCTATACCAACACTTTGCGAATCCTACAAATTAGAGTAGCGTTGGTAAATTAGTTTTAATGTTTTGTCTTATATGTAGTGTTGTTGTAATTTCTTTTTTACTTTATGTTACTCTTACGTTTTCCTAATATTGCTTCATATTTAGTTTTTTTTTTTAAATAGGTTTTTTTTTCATTTAAAATTATTTCTTAACATTTTCTCATGATACTTGTAGTTACAATTTTACAATTGTGTATTTTGTACCTACTTTACAATGGATTACATCTATTTACTGTCAGTATCTCCTGTATAATTCAGATATTCTCCTATGTACACTGCATCATGTATCACTTTTATGTAAAAGCCTTTTTAGGCGTATATATAAATAAATAAATAACCCATAGTAAAGGACATAAACTATGACATTAGAATTGCATACGTAATAAACAGCCCTTATAAGCATGTAAAACAGCAAATTAAGTTATTAATATGTGTAAATAACATAGCAAACAATGAGGTCCTGTAATTAATCCAATATTGCAATGATTGAAAATAAGATAATATATGAATATCATGTGAAAAAAATATTACCTTAGGTACATACCTAAATCATTAATTTTAAAGATATTCTTGCTTGTGTATCGGAGTACTGGTCGGATCAAAAAATAATTTAGTTCAATAATAATTTTGTTTTTGTTAGAAAGCTGAAGAATGACACAAAAAATAAACATTTAATAAATAAAAAATAACACGTTGAATTGAATCGCGAATCTAAATTTTAACGCAATTGATAAACGTCGCTACGTGCACAGTATCTTTGTTCGGTAAAAGGGGACAGGGGGCGGTGTTCCAAACTAGTCCGAAAAACTTTACATTCAAACGTCTCTTTTGTAAAATGATTTGCCTGTAGGTGAAAATTTATAGAAATGAAATCTAATAAAAATGATATCTATGAAGAGCTTTCGGCTCTTATATAGAAGTTTAGAATTTTGATATGTGAACATTTTTAACGATTTTCATAAAAGTTAGGTAAGCCTATTTCGGGCGCACAAACACGCTCACGAACATTTCTATCGCTTAATATCTTCACTTGGAGTATTTGAGAGATTCACTCAATTTGAAAGATTTGTGTAAAACTGATTATTTGAATATTTTGAGGTGATTATTAACTTGATATTATAAACAAGATTTTTTTAGAATAAACAAGATCAAATAAAAGGCGGTAAAACAGTTAAAAAAAAGTTTACAATTAACAATTAGTTTTTTGATGACTAGAAACGATTTCAGTAAAATGTTAGCACAAAATTGGAGTACCTACTTATTAAGCGTATACTTAAAAGAAACATAATTTGTTCTTTCCCAGATGGCGCTTATTTAATTATTTTAGGAAAAAACACTTTCGCAAGTTATATTCTAAAATGTGAAGGAGAATTATTTGTTCCCCCCGTACATACGCAATTTGAATATTAATAAATACTTTTAAATTAAATCATCGGTACAATATTGTATTTGTATGCCTTTCTTGTAAGAATTGAGTATTTACACGGAAAACAAAATACAAAGCTATTTATTCATATTCATACTGCGTATGTACGGGCGCAAACAAACAAGTGGTATTAATATTGTAAAGCATAATTTGAAAAAGCGTATTTTAATAAATTCATTCAATTAACGCCATCTATTTTACACATAGATTATTGAGAACGTCGCGTTTAACCTTAAGGTTAAACGCAACGCTTGTTATATTCTACGTGTTCATAGATGGCGTTAATTAAATAATTTTATTAAAATACGCCTTTGCAAAGTATTTCTTTACAATATTAAGAAAAATCATTTGTTTGCGCCCGTATATACGCAATATGAATATGAATCAATGGTTTTGTTCGTTTAAAAACTCAATTTTTTCGAGAAAGGCATACAAATACAATATTGTACAGATTATTCAATCCAATATTGTATTTGCATGCCTTTCTCGATAGAATTGAGTTTTTATATAGACAAAACTATTTATTCATATTCATATTGCGTATATGCGGGCGCAAACATATAATTTGTCTTAATACTGTAAAGCAATACCTTGCAAAAAGCGAATTTTGATCAAATTAATTAATTACGCCACCTATGAACACGTAGAATATAACTGGCGTCGCGTTTAACCTTAATAAACGATTTCAGTAAAATCTTAACGTAACATTGGAGAACCGATTAAACGTATATTAATTACCTTTTAAAGCATCTTATTAAAAATGGCTGAAAAGGATGTTTATCTTAAAAATCGATGGTAAAATATGTTATTTGTGCGATAATCGCGTAGACTATCGACACATGGGTTAGATTATAATGGTTATAATCTAGGCAGGTATGTGCCTATGTAAATTAACGCTCCGTTTGCTGAACCAAAAAGAAAGGTATTCGCGAATCTGACTTACGGAAGAGTTGGTTATGATGTTGGATGATATGGTTCTTTTGGTAGCGCTCTATGGTGGAGAGAATTGAACTAATTATAACTCCGGCTAAAAATCGAATTTTAAAAATCGAACATTCACATTGGTTGTTTTCTCGGTATGGTGTTTTTGTCAACTGTCATTAGCTGATGTTTTCGCTACGGCGAGGGCGGCTCTATTCAACTCAAAGCAACACTGCGCAGATTCAAACCAGTAAAATTTGAATCCTAGCCTCCTTGTTAGTTGGAGCATCATGAAACGTCACGGCAATTCAGCGTCACGAAACACTATTAATATACAGTATCGGCCCTAATGGCGCCTTGCGCTAGTAAAAATCACATGGGCGCTGTGTGTGATGTAACAGCGCCTTGGCTCCTTGGCGTCTTGGCAAGTCACCACCTGAAGCAGACTGCTCCAATTGCACCAGGTCCCGGCTTTGTCCGGGCTTCACTTGGTTTACACAGGAGTTTTCGAAATCAGACTTAAATTGTGACCTTCCTCTTGCCTTGAAGGTCAAGTATTTAAAATTTCATCTCGGAATAAAACTGTAGAGTTGTATACAAATTAACTTCCCGCCGCCCGCCACAGACACGCTTCTTTATATAAATATATAGATCGATAAATATTTTAAATTTAAATGTGTTATAACGACAAACTCCACGACAGCGTTGTAAGGTTAGTATGTACATAGTTCTTATAATTAAACACAAAATCTTAAATAGATTCTTCACGGTGAAAAAATAATTGACTAATACAATAATTTTTATCACTAGCTTTGAAAGGATTAGAAATGTGGACGACCGACTAAAAATGCATATACTTCTCTCCGCCCGTCAAATGGGTGTTTGTTTCCTCCGCTAGGCGGCGCTCAGAGCTTCGAGAAGATTTCGCTAGATGTAGCCACTAGTCTTAACCACCCCCCTTATAAATATGTACCTTCCTACGTATTCGTCAGCATAAATCTCTGTATACTTCTGTAGGTAATCGAAATATTTTATGACACGAATGGATGGAGGAGATTTCTCATAAATCGAGTGCCATTTATCAGAGAGAGAAGTTGGCCGGTTTGACGATGAGATTTTTTTTACGTATTGGAAAAGTCGTAAAACTGTGAGGGACCGCTTTACGAAATGTTCAAGGTTTTATCGGGAATCAATAATGATGACAAATCAATAAAGTGAACGTAAAGTGACTACTCGTGTATTATGCTAATGGTTATCTTTGTTATGGTAGATAAAGGTTCTACGGCTTGGAGGTATTGGGATTATTGCACCCCAAATGAAGGAGTATTTTATGGTAAAGGAAGACGCTAAATGCTAGTTGCTAAGAATTAAACGTACTAATTCCAGTTGTTGGTGCATGGGTAAGTGGGTAAGTATTGTTGAACGTGAATTTAAATTGTTTTAAAATTCGAACTACTTATCATATTAGACAAGCGATAAAGTAGGTCAACATTATTTCTTGAATTACTAATTCTTTCAACAAGTTTATATTTGCATTGTCCTGAAGAATGTTGAGTGCAACTGAAACCGTTCGACCTATATAACTGAATAAAGTGGTTTAAAACAAAGTAATTTTTTTTCAATTATATAATGTCAAGCCACAAAGTATTTGCTCTCTTCGATAATTTAATAATTCATTATTCAAATTGCGCATTTGTTTCGTTTACACGTTAAATAGACGCAATATAAATATATAGAGTGAGGATACGTTACTGAAATAATGCACGGAGAAAAATGATCCTGTTAAAAAGTGACAGCATGCCAACTTCCTGATAAATTCAATTAAAGATTAGTCATTCAGAATATATCCTAATATATATCATGACGTATTGCGACAATATCATTAAGTCAATATCGATATCAATATTTGCATGAACATATGTTCCGCCGTCTTCATAAAATAGACAATGGAATCCTCGAATTGAGGTATGTTGAGAGGTTGGAGGTAGTGGGGTGGGAAAGGAGATGGGGAAGAGGAAGGAGGGGAAATACCTGGCCATTCAGATCGGGTTAAAAAACACGAAAAAGCAAGTTAAAGCAACGTTTCAATTCTAAATGGTGGTCTTACCCCAGGGCGATACTGAGGGTTTCTTCCATTCTGGAACGTGCCGCAAATATACTATTCTTTATTTTAAATGACACACATTAAACAAATAAAATTTACTTGCGCACGCCGGGATTTTACACCACGATCTCCGGATTGCTAGTCGAGAACCCTCGTCTACGGAGGCCGTAGAAAGTAACACAAGTGAAAAAAAAACTGCGTCCTTAACTTTGAACAGAAAACAATCTGAAAATTAATCTCAGATGTATGTACTGTATGTATTACCTACTGAATGCATTTTCACATTTATTTTATTCCTCAACGGTTACAAAATCAATAATTCACAGTTGCTGTGACTACTTGAAACTGAAAGAAAATTCACAAAACGGCATCCAACGTACTGCGCACTATTATTGCGGCTTCTTATTCTATGCAACACGACGCAATAAATTTAAATAAACATAAAAAATTAAGGCCACGTTCCCGCGAAAATTGTTGATCCTTTATTGGAAGTTTATAAATTATTTATATCGCATTTAAATGAAATTTAAATTGAATCTTTGACCCGCGTAAAGATGTCGTAATTCTTGGACATCATAGTAGAGTAGAGTTATTGCCAATAATAATTGGTAATGAAAACATGTATCTTGAACATTACTTTGATCAAAATAAAAATTTCCCCGAAATCGTAAAGATTTGATAGTAGGTATTTAAATACTTACCCACTTCATTAATAAACACAACGATTTGCGATCTATCACATTTGAAAATAAAAATATTTATATATTGAACCATCAAAACGGCCACCACCTGTAAACGGAACCGGAACGTAACAAATATATTTACAGAAAGACGAAATGCAAAACGCATTGTCAAATACACAAAATGAAGGGTCTTTTGATGAACACAATTATTATTATTATTATTTGTTGGATAATTTGTATAGCGCCGCTTTTGTGAGATATCAGAGAGCCGTAACTGCTCCCAACCGTCTGGAGCCAATGAGACTATGGTATCCCCAATCGGGGTATGGTGTGAGGCTGAAGGTAGTGGTGAGGGGAAGGAGATGGGGAAGCGGAAGGTGGGCTATTTTACTAAAAGTTTATCAGAAAACCTATCAATTCATTTGTTAAGGGCGTGCCATCCCGTTTTTAACTGGATTACGAATAATTTGAAGAAGATTCTTAATAAATTAGCAACACTAATTTTTTTCCGTGTGGAATTGATAGTTTTTCTTCGGATTTAGCATTAGCAAATATTTATTTTCTGGAATGAACAGCCGTTTACGATTATGTTTGGTCCATAAAATGAGATGATAAACATCTGAGCGCCGACACAATAGTGTACTTACATTTTCAGTTCACAAATAAATTTCTAGCATGCGCTACGGAACTTAATTAATGAATTAGCTAAAGAATTCTGGAGGCATTGAACTTGGGCGATGCCATGTTACAACAAAGCAGAATACATGTTTGTTTTCTTGTTGAAAATTGGCCGGATGACAGCCGATATCCGATAGGAGTGGGCACCAGAAGAAGTAGAAAAACAGCATTAAACTTTTTATATCTTTCCAATGGACCAATAATATTATTTCTCCGATTTATAAAACTCTACAAAATAATCCATTCTCTTTTAATTGACAGCCTGAAATCCTGATCATATAAAAAGTCACGACGTTATAAACAAGAAGTAAGCTACTGTTTCATTGAGAAATATTATCTCTCAACAAGCTTTTAGTCGTGTTCATTATTACAGACTTTATGAGCTTGGCAATGAATTTATTACACCTTGATGGCGTACTTTCATATCAATGAGAAAACAATAAGATTGAATTTGCTCAATTTTATGGTAGTTGATTGTATGATCCATATTTCTTTATGTATTACATAACCTAACCTAACTTTGTTAATTGATGTAAACTGGTTTGCGAAATACCCGTTTTATAATAACTTAATTAATTACCAAAATCTTAAATTTAGCGGGCAAAATGTAAGACGATCACGCTGTATAAATATGCAGTTATAACTAAAGAGACAAATCGAAGAAGTGTGTTGTGGGCGTGTCTGCGTGGCAGAAGTAAGGCCAATTTGATCTCACTTCGGTTGAAATCGATCTAACTGACTAACTAACTAACTATCACCCTATTTCAGGCAGGGGTAGGCAGAGGGGACGGACTGCAGAATTCATACATCGTCTCATACATACTCCTCTGTTAATCTGACTCTTGAAATGACCCGACTCACGTATCTGGTTCACTTGATCATTCCATGTGTTGAACCTGAAACTGCTTCCAAATTATAGCCTCAGATAAACACGAATAAAAATATGACTGTAAATGAATTTAAAAACGAAACGAAATAAATAATGTTTGTTTGAAATGGGTAATCATATGTGTAGGGATGAAACACGGTACGATAGAAGAAAAAAAGGAGATCAATCACTTGCCACGAAGCAGCACACAACACAATATAAAGAGTTCCATCGCGATACCTCGAGGTAATGTCGCCACAATACAACGAATGAATACTTATTAAGCATTTTCAATATTTCCTCCCTTTCAAAGATTATATACACGACAACCACAAAGAGTTTGATTCCAGTACTTCAAAACTTGTTTATTCTTCTTTTGTTTTTTCAAAACAAATGCACGAGAAATTTGCAAAGTGTTCTGAATTTAAAATCCCTTTCCAGCAAGGTGATGGTTGGAGCTAGGTGGGAACTGGATTAATAACATTCCAGTGGGAACTATGCATTTTTTTCTTTGGTTCTTGTATATGGTCTTTAAAAAGAAGGAAGTATTGAAAGTGCACTGTCATTACAAAACCACACACCGCGTCTTCCTCGGGCGTCTCCAACCTCTTCTACTATTCACATTCGTGTCATATATTCTCCATTGGGGATCCCATAGTTTCATTGGCTCCAGACGGTTGTAGTTGGGGTTCTTATGTGGTATTCACTTAAAAGTATACATACTTATAGAATGATAACAGAATCGAATAGATCTTTCACATAACTTGAATATTAACTTTGAAATTTGATGAATTGTTCGTGTTCTGTGAAACCGGCCCATAATGTTCTTCTTATTCTGTTCTGCTAACTTTTATCAAAGTTGGTACTTGTGAAATGTGAATTGGACAAAGTTAAATTGAAGCGCTATACATAATTAAACAATTTTAACACAATTAACCAATCAAATTAATTTGATGTAATTACCGCGAATAAGAAAGAGGCATCTCCATTTCGGGATATATTATTTGTTTGTCTGAATGAAGTGACAATTAGAAGGAGATGAAAAGGATGAAGGTCGGAAAGGTACAGTAACGTCTTGATGAAAGACATTCAGAGTCGATTCAGAGTTCACTGGTTACGATTTACGATTCTTGACTACGAATTCGAAGGTCGCGGGTTCAATAAGGAAGTTGAGTAAAAATAATTTCTAAATATAATAATATCAATACAAATTGAAAATATCTCCCGACTAAAAATAAATGCCGCCGACGAGAATTGAACCCGCGACTTCCGATGTCTGGTCAGAAACACTGGACCACTAAGCCACGTCGGCTCATTTCCAACACGCCAAATAATTCAATATGTACTAGTACTTCAAACAAGTAATTGTTGGGTTCAATTCCTGTTCCATTTATTACCTAATCGAACCCAATTTTCATCCTCGTCGTCTTCTCTTGCCAACTTCTTTAAGTTTCAAAATATGCTAAACATTGGGGATGTCCATTGGCTCTGGGCAGTCAGGCCTTTTTTGAAGTAAAAAAAACTTACAAAACGAGCTTCCAGTGAATAATATTTATTTCATAATAATCTACCTAGGGGGCAACGTAGCAATATTTCCGCCCCATAAAATCTTTTATTTCACTCAATTCCTTGAGATTCTTCTGCAAAGAACCCGCCGAGTAGGTATAACATAACATTCGGATGCGCTTTTATAACTCTCTGTGTGTTTTGTATGGGACCGCGATGAACAGCATAATAAAACTTCAGAAAACTGCAGTTAACGCTGATGTATGGAATCTTTATGAGGATCTCCTGCATTCATACAAACCCTAATGCATCTTCCCCGAAAGGGTATTACGAGAATAGAGCTGGTGGAAAGTAACAATCCGACTTTATTTGAATTCTACCCACTTTCATCATCAAAAGTGGAAAATGTTGCTTGTGCAATGAAATAGGATTTGACCCCTCGGGCATATATATTCCCGATCGACATCAATTTCAAATATATTCGCTCTTTTTTAAATTATCCCATTCTATTCGAAAGCAGATTATTTACACTATTATTACAAACAATGCGCAAAATATGTATTTTTAGCTAATTTTTTTAAAATCGCTTACCGATGGTAAGTTTGTATGTAAGCTTTATTTACCACTATACGAAACTAACGTATTATAAAGGTTATCGTATGCCACTTTTTTTGGTTTCGTATAATAAATAATTATTTAAAAAATTTGTAAGCCTCGATCCAGTGAATTATAGAATTCTACGGGAAAACTTTTATGGTAAACTTTTAAATGCAAATAAAAAGTTTGTCAATGTTTGAAAATATCTGGCCATAATAGAAAAGGATATTGAAGGATAGTTTCATGAGGACGTGTCATTTGGTGACGGATATTTATAGCACTACGTGACACGGGTGGTTATTACTAGCATTGAATCATGGAAAAGCATTATTACATTGGAACACTAGACTATTAACCGATATTAAGTTCGTTTGAGACGACACAATATAAAAAAATAAAGTCGGAATAACGACGTAAGTGAAGAAGGCGTGTACAAAAATATTCGACACGCGGTCCGGAGTTTTGGACGGACTTACAGTCAAGTTCGCCCTAGCAGTCCTAGAAAATCGATCTTTCCGCGGGGTTTATTTGAATTAATTCTGACAAACGTAATACTAAAATTTAAGATGTTTCTAAATAATTAATCCATTGGGAAGTAAATAATTCATCACCGAGAAAAATAAAATCTGGTGTTTACCGCTAATTTGAGATTGAAAAACGTTTTATAAAATTTTTGAAAAACATTTACGTAAAATATTTTAATAGAAGGGTTTACTGTTTTTATTAATCTTAAAAATAAAATGTTAGCCTAGAGCAGTCTTCTTCTACTTTATAATATCTTAGAAATTGTCTCCTTTAGTTTGTCTGTCCTCGCTGAACCCCAAAATATGACAAACTAAGATACAACGCAACTTATTAAAATATTAAAAAAATATATTCAAACATTCTCAAGTTACGAATAAACCGACAATATTTGATTTTCTCCTAATTCCATCATTATAAAGAGAAAACTGCTGCTTTTGAAATGTTGGAGGACTTAGTTAGTAAAGTATTTAACCCACAACGCCTGGGAGGGAACTTGACGCATTTGTTCACTCGGCCACTAACTATACTAGGTACATATACTACGTGCAAATATCTACACATACACACTGAAAAATAAGTATTGTTTAATTCCGTATCTTTTTTAGTTTTGTGGGAGATTGTAAAACGGATATTTTTAGTTTTTCCAAAGAAATTATTTTAAAACTCAAAGCAGTAATATAGATTTAACCAATTAATTTGGCTTATTGTACGCGGTAGTCCCTTTGTTAAAAATGGAGCACAACGTAAGAGAAGAAATAAATAATAGCAACGCATTAAAGATTTGGCAATGCAATACGTTGAGCCCTATCTACAAGCCAAAATATTCCACAGTACAATGCTAGCATTATCTTATTTCATTTTTATATCGATTTAGGACTGGCGCTAGGTTAGTCATATATATATTAGTTTCATTTTTGACAGCATGATATACTATAATATAAACCAGAACAAGAAGAAGTTAGAATGTTAAAATTTTACAAGCATATAAAGATCATATCGCAAAGTTATACACTTAAATGAATAATGTTGTAAGTTCTTCTCAGTGATCGAATTGGGATGGAGCAAACAGGAACGCGGTTCCGGTAAATCAATAAAGATATATTTAAGCCGAGTTCAATTAGTTAACACCTTACTTACTACGACCTTAACCCTTAGAATACGACCAACTACAATAGCAGTTCAGTGAAATCATTACTAACTTCAGGTGCACTGCTATGTGCAGTGTATAGAGCTGGGTTTTAGAAGTTTTTAATGCATTTCAATACTATCCTAGAAAATTCCCAAGTAAAACGTAGACATTGTAGATGCCTGTCAATTATTTCAAATGTAATTTTAAATATTATATTTGGCTTTGAGATATTTACAAATGTTCCAAGTCGGGAATCTTTGGGGTAGTATTTTATTTTCATAATAAGTAATGGAAGTAATATAAATGTATCGTCTGTAAGTGGCTTTACTATATTTTGATAATGCCTTCAGAAGGCGAAATAGCTGTCACGAATAATAAGGAGTACACAGCAGAACTTGTTTAAATATATATTTTTTATTTATTGAATATACAAGAGCAAAACTTTGAGGTTCATAATGGGTTATTTTCTCTGTTTTTTATTTTATTTTTATTTTTGTATTATAATATTTAGTATTTTTATTTTATTTCTGTGTACGAAAAAAAATTGTATAACGGTTTAAAATGTGCCATTTTGTATTTGCCGCCATAACGAAGTGTTTGTTTTTATTCGTGAATTCGTTGGCGAAAGTGGTCTTATCAGACATTGGCGTTTTCTATGTCATAATGACGTCGTAGCCGGTTAGAACCGTAACGAAATGGATGGTTTTAGATCGTTTTTAAAATCAATAAGTATGATTGAAAATGTAAAAATGACTCATTTTTAGTAATGATCAGAATCAGAAAAAAAACTTTAAATCTTCCACACTTTTATAATGGAATGCATAGTTTGGGAAAATACCTCATTATTGCTAGTTAAGTTAATATTCAAGTGTAATTTTTCATTTCAAGAATCTTCTTTTCTGGTAGGTTTCTTTTCATTTTTGCTAAAAAAAACCTGCCCAGCGGAAATTTAAATAATAATTTGTAAGTAATATTTATAGCTATCTTTTTATTCGACGATTTCTACTGGAATATCATTATAAAGTTAATTTAGGATTATACTCGTCTTGTAAGCAGTTGTTGAAGAGAGCGCACACTTATTCTTTTGTGGTTCACTTGATTATGAATTTATTTAATGGTAAATTTATATTACAATTAAAATTTTAAAGAATTTCTGTGATTATTTATTTTAATGTATTTGAGAACATTTTACAATTAACTGTATTAAGTCTCTCTGGTTTGTTTCAAAATCTATGTACACTGTTAATTGAATTCCCCTTTAAACTCGTTTCTTATGTAATAATAAGTTTCTTTCATTTTATTAATGTTGTCTTTCTTGGAATGATTTTTTTTAAACTCACTGGGAATCATATATTTTTATTTTATTTTAGTTATTTTTACATTTATGTTTACAAATGACTAATTAATTTGTTACATATAAATATACTATGTTTTTTTTGCTTGATGTGGCTCCTACACAACATCCAATTTGGGCAGACTTTAGGTTTTCCGGCAGCGCGTTATAGTATTTCATCCCTTTATATAATATACTATTCTGAGAATTCACCTTGTCCTTTTTTGGTAGCCTGATTTCATTGCACGTCCTAGTTTGTGTATGTCCTTGTTGTATACAATTTTATTTGAAAAATATTTGGGTAGCAGGTTGTTTACTATTTTGTGTACAAATGTTCGTGTTCAAGGTCAAAATCTGTTTCACCGTTAGCCAATTTAGTTCGTTTAACATTTTATTTACTTTTGAATATCTATTTCTTCTGAGTATTGTTCTCATTGCCCTATTTTGAAGAATTTGAAATTTATTTTGCTCTCGGTCGTTACACAGGAAAATAATAGTTGAGCAATAATTAAAATGTCGAGCAATAATGGAGTTATAAATGGTGATTGCAGTTTTTTCGGACAGTTTTTTGGCGAATTCTTCCCAAAAAAGATATCTTTTTTCCAATTTTCTTTTGGGTATATTCAGCATGTTTGTTAAAGTTGAGTTTGGAATCTATAATAAATCCTTAGTATTTTATATCGGTAACATTTTCAATATTTTCACCATCAATTTTGATATTTATTGTTTTGGTGTTTAATTCTTAGAACTCCATTTAATTTTTTTTAAATAAATTTAAAAGAAATCAAATTTAATAATGTTATAATAATTATTAAGTTCTGCAAGTATTTCTGTTATTTTTACAGTTTTAAATGTGACAGCTGTTTCGGCTTTTGAGGCCATTATCAAACTGAGATAATGTGTGACAGTTTGATAATGGCCTCAAAAGCAGAAACAGCTGTCACATTAAAACCTGTAAAAATAACAGAAATACTTGCAGAACTTAATAATTATTATAACATTATTAAATTTGATTTCTTTTAAATTTATTTAAAAAAAAAAAATCAATTTTGATTTTGCTTTCACTGGATGTCTTCTTATAACCAATTACCATACATTTTGTATTTAAACTAAGCTTATTTATTTTTAGCAATCTTGATACATTATCTAGTTCATTATTTAAAATATGTATTAGTTCTTCATAGTTTTCTCCAATTATATATATTAGTGTATCATCGGCAAATAGTCGTACTTTGCATTTTGAAAATATTTTCACCATGTCATTAATATAGAGTATGAACAATAGAGGTCCAAGGACTGATATAATAATACATATAATATAATACATATTATTGTTATTACTTACGTATTATCACAAAATAAATAAATAAATTCATACAAGAAACACAATGAAGGTAAAAACACGTTGAATGGCAGATATTACTGGAATTATACTGCTACTACAGATAGGGAATAGGTCAAACGTTCATTTGAATGAATTAATAGATAAGAGGGCATTTATTAGAAGATTGGTTGAAGAAAAGGTCACTTTCGTGTCTGGAATCAAGTTCCTGATCAGTATCAGGTTGGTAAAGCCAGCAAGCCTTTTCATTCCAAACGAGAGAAGAAGATAACAACACTTTGTCGTGATAAATAATGAGGCACGACTTTGATATAATATAATGATACATGAATGTTTGATAAACTAGGAGGTCCGACTATAGGAAATATAGAATAATCACAAGAAAAACAGATACCTGGCTACTGTCTGTTCAGATTAAGTAATTAAACACAGATTATAACAATGATTAACTCAACGATCCTATTCTGGGAATACTGAGAGTATCTTCAACTCTTGAACGTACAGCAAATATGAATCATTTTAAAAAATATATCTGTTACAATTTATTTAACACGATTTAAAAATAATAAAAACTATTTTTTAAATTTTTCTACGCCGAGTTTCAAATGTGAACGCCAGATGTCACGCAAACCGGTTTAAAACACTTTTAAGTCAATTTCCCACAATAAAGCCAGAGTCAATGCTATGTCTCGCCAAGTTCTTTCACCGGAATCTGCACAACTCCTTTCCTGTTTAAATCTCTAAATATAATATAATAAAGTCGCTATCCGCGTCTGTCTGTTTGAGCGCTTAGTTCTTCTAAACTACGCAACAGATATTGATAAGGTATTCACTATCATTTAGAATTTTTTTTCCGGAAGGTTTACATATATAACACATGCATATTGTATTTATGGAAAGTAGAGAAAAGTCGATGTTTTATAATCAAGTCGTAAAAATATTTAATGGTGTGATGGGTTATATAATTTAATGGGTGGCGCAGACGACCACACGTGGTTTTACGCTCGCCGCGACGAGCTACTACACATTACACAACGTAATAGTGCGCTATTTAGGCAGATGTGGTGGTAGTAGGAGATTTTCAAATATTGTCAAGTTATTTGTAACCCGGGAATGTTTGTATTTTTTTTTAAAACAAAAAAAATGGAAGAGAAAAATCAGAAAAGGATACGGTTACATCTAGAACTCGAACCCGGGACCCTTGTCTTTCCGGGACACCGCTCTACCAACTGAGCTAATTGGACCCTATCACCCTCGGTCACTTTTAACTGTATCATACTTCGAATAAGAACTACCAACATTGTCTTCATTTTTTCACCGCACATTTTTATTGGCAACTATCTTTATGTATGATCGCAAGATTCAACCCTAACTAAATGCAATCTAGACAGCGTCTTTTTTTTTAGATAAACCTATCTTATTTTTTTATTTTAATGTGCGACATCTATTGACTTTTTCTGCAAGTCTAGAATGAATATTTATTTTTCAGAATAACTTTATTGAGTAAAACCTCAATAGTTCGGGTTGAATCTTGCGATCATACATAAAGATAGTTGCCAGTAAAAATGTGCGTTGAAAAAATGAAGACCATGTTGGTAGTTGTTATTCGAAGTATGATACAGTTAAAAGTGACCGAGGGGGATAGGGTCCAATTAGCTCAGTTGGTAGAGCGGTGTCCCGGAAAGACAAGGGTCCTGGGTTCGAGTCCTAGATGTGACCGTATCCTTTTCTGATTTTTCTGTTTCAGTTTTTCGTTTAGAAATCGCTAATATTGTCTTCAACAATTAAAAAAATATGGTTTAAATCGTTTTTTTTTTTTTTTTTTACAGTAATACCGCACAAGAGTCCCAACTGCTCCCGTCTGGAGCCAGTGAGACTATGGCATCCCCAATTGGGGTATGTTGTGAGGCTGAGGGTATTGGGGAGGGGAGGGAGATGGGGAAGAGGAAGGTGGGGAAGTACCTGGCTATTCAGATCTGGTCACCAAACACGGCTAAAGCCATTTCAAGCAACGTTTCAATTCTGAATGGTGGTCTTACACCAGGGCGATACTGAGAGTATCTTCCACTCTGGAACGTGCCGCAAATATACTATATATTATTTTAAATTAATTAATTGTGAAATAACACAAATTAATCAAATAAAATTTATTTGCGCACGCCGGGTTCGAACCCGCGACCTTCGGATCTGTAGTCAAAAGCGTATACCACTAGACCACGCCGGCCGTTTGGGCATGTAGTGCAGTAGAAATAATCTGAAGAATACAAATGAAATAGCCTCACAGTAAGAAAGAAAAATGTTTTGCTGATAGCGGCACATAACCCTCAGAACGACCATATCTATATTTCTGATATAATCATAGAGCTACAATCATCAATGGATATAATGCGAAAAATTGTTTTTCATGTAATTTCATTAAATATTATGTTGTTTTATGTAATTTCACAAGAACGCGAAGGTACAACAGGACTTCCGTTGTGCCGAGATACAGAACTAGCCTAACATAATGCTATTTCAGATTTTAAGCAAGGAGCGTGTACTAAGGTCATTGAATAAAGAATAAATCAAAAGATGTTAACCTGTTTCGTGTCACAAAATCTGGAAAATCGGGTAACCAATACAAAACTGGGTTTCTTCATCATTATGCAATTCCAATGGGAAGGCGATATACGAGGTCAGGCAAGTGTAAGAGAGACAGCGCGTGTGAGAAATGGGCTAGAACCATTAAAATATAATTAAAAAAATAAACACGTAAAATATAAAGTTTTTTTTCTATGGTGAATCTATTTTTAAATGTATTTTAAATTATAATTTTTTTGGTTTGACTAACGATTGAACCTTCCTACCCAGGAACTGGAGTCGACAACCGAGCCGAATGCCAGGATAAGACCGACATTTATTGCGTATACTAACTGCTGGAATGTCATCGAATTTCAGTGAAATGCGTATGCGTTCGCGTATGTATACGTGATTGGAACCAAGTTGATAGAATACCTTGTTATTGACGACGAGTCTGTATGCTGAGTTTCAGCTCAATCGGATGTCGGGAAGTGGGTTAATTTGCACTTTCGAAAATTGCATTCATTTACGAAAACAAAAGTGAAATTCAAATAGATGTGTTTAAAAATCAGTGGCGACACTGGATTATTTATTCAAGTCGTCCCATCCCCAGTATTTTATCAGCCTTATACAACATACCTTTTCAAACACAGTTCACGACATCGATAAATGAATATGAATTACATCTGAAAACCATTTTGCGTTTATTTATAACACCTAATATTTAATTTACTTTATTTTATTGATTTTACGCCCAGCTGGGCTTTTACATGAATTATAAGAATAGAATATACCTAGTGAGCTATCAAAAAGTATACACAATGTTTTCAAAGTATGAAATAACGTTAAACTAATAACATGATTATTGAAACAATATTAGTAAAACATGTAACAGTAACATATAAAAAAAAGAATCTAGAAGAATACTTCATATAAGACAAATCACTAAAACTACATTATCAACGCTACTATAATTTGTAGGATTAAAGTAGGATTAAAAAGTGCTGATATAGATTACGCTTAGTTCTATAAATGTAGTCAGAAAATCAGCATCAATAGTTCCCCTAAACTTGTTGCCCAGATCATGCATCCTATTGATTATTTAGTGTGTCTGATAGTTGATTGGGTATACATTGCAGAAGAATGTTACATTTTGTCTAGTGTTCCTAGTCGGTACACAGAATTTTTATAATGGCGACGATGGCAGGGCTGTCAATTAAGTTGTTAATGACTCTGTGTAATATAACCAGGTTTGATATAATTATCCTGTTATTATTAGATGTAAATGATTAGTACAATCGTATAATATGTGAGAATAGTCCAGTAGTAATACAGTACATAGTACAATATTAAATAAATATAAGAATTTTTGAGTTCTGTTAAGTAAAATTTGACAAAATATAGACACAAAATTGTTACCAGGTAAATTAAAGGTTCGGTCACGATCTAATAAAGGAAATAATAGAGAAATGATACACAGAGAATAAGTAAATGAAATAATATCATACAATGATACAAAATCATACATTATTCTGTCTTTCTGGTCAGTATGAATGTTAATAAGTTGTTTTCTGTTCTTTGTAAAGTCATTTGTCAGAATATCAAATGAATGAACATTTTAATGTTAGATATGTTGGATCAATGGGTGAATTTGTAGGAACGATTTTTAAATTATTCGCCCTAAAAACTTTATTCCAAATTGCTGACATACTTGTTTTGCAGAATAAATAATACTTAGTGAAAAGGTATTTACACTGTCAAGATGATGTCAAAAACATTACTAACCACTGAAAATGTTGCGATATGTTTTCACTCTTCAATTAATTTTCCAGCAATTTCCTGAAAACTCGTAAAATTTATTATAGCCATAACTTTCCCGAAACAATGTTGAACACTTGTAGTAATTTTCAGAGTTTTAGAATTTCATTGTAGGCATCCAGTCTGTCTGAATCGAGAGTATCTTTTTATTGCCCATCCATCCTAATCACAGGTCATTACGCAGCGTGATCGTCCGACACACTAACAAGGGCGCAGGCTATCAATTAGCCCCTCACCTGCCGTCGAAATGTGCCACCACCGCAAAGGAGGTGAACCCACCCCTATTGTCTGGTCCGAACGCTAATGGGGTGTGAGAGGCCATTTTATACAGGTGCCATAAAGAAGAAGGAAAAATGTGGGTCCTAAATTTACATACTGTCTCTAGATTGTTGTGTATACTGGCTGAAACTCATCAAAATCCTCCCAGTAATCAGAGAAGGTGTTCCAAGTCAGAGAAGGACATCCCTCTGAATAACCGGAGGCATCAGAACGTGTTTTCACAGAGCCTATGTTGGAAAATCATTTACAAAGCCTATAATATTTCAGTCACGGTGAAAAATGCAATAGAGTTGCTTTTGTTTGTAGAAAATCATTTACAAGGCCAATTCCGTTTCAATCATGGTGACAACTTTAATATAGTAGCTTTTTACCTTGTTTATTTCAGATCTCGGGAAGGGTGATATAATATACTAGCTGACGTGTACCCGTTGCTGGAAGTTAACATATACCATCGCGGAATTTTCTGGATGCCTTTTTAAGATATACAATTCCGTAGTACATTATTTTGATGAATCTAATAAGGTTTAGCCAGCGTTAACAATTTAAGCTCCCGAAAATATTTTTTTAACGATTTGATTACAAAATATCGACTTTTCTCTACTTCCACAAATAAAATATGTGTGTATTATATATATAAACTTTCCGGAAGAAAATCTTATCAAAATCCGTTGCGTAGTTTAGAAAACCTAAGCGCACAAACAGATAAACAAAATAAGGTAAGATAGAAAAGAAAATTGATAAAATAAATAAAAATAATAATAATGAAGAAAACGAAAATAAAGTTAAGCTTTTAGGTCTCTACGACATCAGGAATTGGCTCCATCGCATGTAAATGGGACCTTGCCAGAAGTCCAGCTCTGCCATCACGCGTTTTTGCTCGTGGTTAGTCTCGTTCTGTAGCTACCAGCTGGTGATCCGTTCTCTGATTACGGCTCGGAATTCAGGATACCTATACCATTTCAGTCCATATACATATGCAAAGTCTAGCCTCTATGAGACGGGTTGAATTTAGTAAATATCTCAGAGCCTAAGTTAATATCGATAATTAGATTTGAACGATTACACAAATTAAATTTTGTTTACCTGGACAGTAGTGAAATGTTTTCAAAACCTAGCTCAACACGCTGCACACTGCAGTGCACCTCAAGGCAGTGCTAATTTTACTGGACTGCAAATGTAGTCAGCCGCACAATAGGGGCTAGTCTAATGCAGTCCATCGGGTATGTTGGGTTAAGTCACAAACACAAGATAACCTGTTATAGTCGACACCGTGACTGAAATGTTATAGGTTTTGAAAATAATTTTGCACAAACGAAAACTAATCATTACTGTCGTCATAGCGACTAAAATAGTAAAGGATTTGTAAATACGCCACTGGGATAGGATTGTTCCTGGCTTAGTTGATAAAACCTCAACATATAGTAGTTTCACAAAGTCAGTTAATCTGGCGAAAATGAGAGAATGTTATTTTGAATTATCAGGTGATTACGCTATGTGATCACCCAACACACTAACAAGGGCGCAGGTCATCAATTAGTCCCCTCACCTGCCAGCAAAACGCGCCACCACCTCAAAGGGGGTGGTCCCACCCCTATACCTGGACCAAACGCTAATGGGGTTTGGGACACCCGTTTACTCAGGCTCTCGACCGTCCCGCGAGAGGAATCTGTTAATTAACCCAGTCTCTTCTTGTCAACGATCAAGTTGTGGTGTACAGTGGGCTTTGTTGCTAAGTAAACACGAACAATATATCACAACGTTAGAACATATAATACAAGATTACAATTAAGAGTGCCAATCAGACAAACCAGACATTAAATGGCCCTCAATTCAACACCAACTCAAAATAAAACACATTCATTCACCGCGCTTCATACATATTTAACACTTTATACAGTGAATTCGACTTATTTATTGCTCAACATAGACTAGACCCATCCCCCTTTCCTTTTTCCCCATTTCCTTTTTCCCCCTTTTCATTTTTTCCCCGTTTCAATTTTCCCCTTTTCCTTTTTCTCCCTTATCCTTTTTCTCCTTTTCATTTTTCCCCTTTTCCTTTTTTTCCCCTTTTTTCTCCTTCCCACCATCTAGGCTAGTGTAACTTTTTTGTATTGTAAAAACAAATTAAGATATATCAGTGAAAACCTCTACTTTGATTAATTATACACATTTTAAAATACTATTACTGTTGGTTTTGTAAGAGAGTTTGGGAGATCGGTACCCGCTAAGAATCAAAGTCGAATTGTCCGACAGCTAGCTAAGGTTAAAACCCACCAAGAGACGGATTCCTGTTCGGAAGACAGCAAAAAGTAATTCGTTTTAAGGACAATTCCTTATCCTTAAGTTGAACCGAAATCGCCCTTCTGGCCTCTCGCATATGGTGGACCTGTAGCAATCGAAAAATTTTATTATTAAAAATAAGATGTATACAATAATTTATTGGCAACATTCCAAATGCTAAATGACCTCGAAATATCCAATTATAAATAATTAATCATTTTTCAATCCGTTTTTCATGAATTTATTGGAGTTTGTAAGTTTCTAATTAAATTCTACGCCTCTGGCAAGGAAATTTTTCATTTTTTACGGGGCGTACCTAACAAAAACATTTAAAATCATTAAATATATTTACGTATTAAAAAATCTTTTAAAGTGTACCGCTAAAACATCACGAAGAATATGTTTTGACGTCATGAAATTTGCACAGTATTTTTTCTGCCTAGTAGTCAATAGAACTATGTAGCTCTAACCATCTATATATAGCTAGGAAGCTTTAAAATTTCTAATAAACTTGCGTTCGAATATGGTTTGCAAGGGAGATATGTAAATACGAATGTTAGAGGGAGGGCGTTAAGTCCCCGTAGTAAGCGTTCAAAGATTGTTTGAAAGGGAGATACGTGAAAACGAATGTTAGAGGGAAGGCGTTAAGTCCCCGTAGTAAGCGTTCAAAGATTGTTTGAAAGGGAGATATGTAAATACGAATGTTAGAGGGAGTGCGTTAAGTCCCCGTAGTAAGCGTTCAAAGATTGTTTGAAAGGGAGATACGTAAATACGAATGTTAGAAGGGGTGCGTTAAGTCCCCGTAGTAATCGTTCAAAGATGCTTTGAAATGGAGGTATGTAAATACGAATGTTAGAGGGAGCGCGCTAATATTTGAAAAACTACAATAATTAAGCGAAAATATTTAATAAAGAACGACGCGTTTGAAATAGAGCAAAACACTATCAACAAATGCTTTAGTTGCATTTTAAGATACACTGTGAATTTTTTCACGCCTATATCATATTAAATAACAGAACAAAACGTGTTTTTGAATAATTTTCGGAGCTTACATAGCTATTTTTTTCTATCGAGGTAAATTCATATGGTTAAAGTTTCGGCATAACAAATATATATAATATTTTTTTTATGGAACTTTAAACTTAAAGAGTTCACTTGTTATAAATCGGTAGAAATTGGATATGCGACTGTGCCGCCCCGTATTGCTCAATTGTTAGTAAGTAGGTATATATAGTTTTAAAAAAATGGAAAAGAGGTATAGAAAATTCCCAAAAAACATATGAAATCTTTCTTTTTTCTTTTTAATTTTTTAAATTTGTTATTATTTTTACAAATCCGTAGATATTCGTTATTATCGTCAACTGTAAAGTTTTCATTTCGTGGCTTGAAGGGTTACACCAAACCGCAGTCAATATTTATGTACAAGAAGAACAATACGTATTTATTTCATCGTATTGAAAGTACACATTATACAAAGACATTACTTTAAACTCATATCCACGATAACGATTTTGAGCGAAATATTTAATGTTTTAACCATGCAATTCTTGAATAATAAGTATGTTCAATAAACACAAGAATTTAGGCCAAAGGCAAAGCCGGGTATTAAAACTGGTAATTAAATGAATCATAAAACTGAAAGAAACATAAATAATAATAGAAGAAAGCAAAGTACTCATTAAAGTTGGTATAGGTCGTGTGTGGTGGACCTAAATAACTCACAGGTGTATTACTTGTTTATTATACAATTCCGACAGTAATGTCCTTGCAAAGCGTCATTAAGAAACAGTATTTTGTCTTGCGGGACAGTAAGTATACCTGTATTATATGGTGTCCGGAAACTCGCAGTACAAACAGGAAACTGATGAATCAACATTGAGTCGAGTCCGAAATTAGATTTTTTAGGTAAAATTTAAAAAAATTAGTCCCTAGTTCTAGTTACCAAAAAAATAATAATAATATAAGTCAAAATATTTCACCAAAAAATGTAAATATAATATGTCTCAACGCCATCTAGTGGGAAATTTAGCACTAACATAGCCTTTCCTACAAAAATAATGTTGGTTGTTTAGAGGTGGAAAATATATAATAAGCAGTAATTCTTGATTGAAGTACTAGTACATACAGGGTTTTCCAATTAGAGGTGTTATTTTGATATTCAATCGTAAAAGATAATTGGTTTCGTTGCTTGTGTGGCACGTAGCGACGTCTTGTTGAAAGTAAACATTGTCCAAATCAATACCATCCAATTCCGGCCATAAAAATGTTGGGAAGTGGGTTAATTTCCACTTCCAAGATTTGCATTCATTGACGAAAACAAAAATTAAATTCAAATAGATGTAGGTAATTGAAAAAAAAACACGGGTAATTCAAGTGAAAAAAAGTTCACTTTTAGTTAATACAGGGTTTTCCAATAAGAGGTGTTATTTTGATATTCAAAGAAACTTTTCCCGTAAAAGATCAATGGTTTCGTTGCTTGTGTTGCACGTAGCGCCGTTTTGTTGAAAGTAAACGTTGTCCAGATCAATGTAATTCATTTTCGACCATAGAAAATCATGAATCATCTCTCGATTGCGCAATCCATTCACCGTAACTGTTGCTCCAGCCTCATTTTCGAAAAAGTAAGGTCCAATGACTCCGCCGGACCATAAACCGCATCAAACAGTCACACGTTGAGGATAAAGAGTCTTTTCAACAATAACTCTTGGGTTTTCCGCGACAATTTTGCTTGTTGACGAAGCCACCGAGGTGGAAATGGGCCTATGAAGTGAATTTTAATGCGTTGTGAATAATTTCAATGCGTTGTTGAAGCGTGTATCGTTCCATTTTTATTAATGGCGTAGTTTCTAATTGTCAACTGCTAAAAATGACAGCTTCAAAAGCAAAATCTACCGAAATAACGGGCTATTCAGAATAACACTTTTTATCGGAAAACCCGGTATATATTTAATTATTTAGCGGGCTGGAAATAAGCCGACGTGGCTCAATGGTCCAGAGCGTCTGACTGGACATCAGAAGGCGCGGGTTCAATTCCCGTCGGCGGCATTTATTTTTACTCAAGAGATATTTTCTATTTGTATTGATATTACAGGCGACTAATTATTGCCTACAATAATTTAGTGTAACGAGTTTTAAATATGCATCCGTGCGAGTATTGTGTTTGACGTAAAATTCGTTGCGATATATTATATTCAATATGAAAAAATAAAAATAAAAATACGCTCGATTGATTAAATTAAATGCCAAGACTATATTGAGAATAATTATTCAAAAAAGTTAAGACTCGCTTAGGTAATGTAATATTAGATACTTACAAGAATTCAAGTCGAGGAAAAAAATCTGGTAGGTTAAAAACGATGCTTTTTATATTCTACATGTGCATATAATTAATTTTTATTAAAATACGCTTTTTGCAAGGTAATGCTTAGCAATATTAAGACAATGCATAAATAGCTTTGTCAGTATAAACGCTCAATTATTTCAAGAAAGAACATTAATATTTGGGTGTTTCAATCCAATTTTGTATTTTGTATACCTCTCTTGAAATAATTGGGTTTTCATACGGACAAAACTATTTATTCGGATTCATATTGTGTATGTACGGGCGCAAACAAATAATTCATCTTAATATTGTGAAGCATAACTTGCAAATGCGTATTTTAATAAAATAATTAAATTAACACCATCTATGAATACTTAGATTGAAACGAACGTTGAATTTAACCTTAATAATAAATTATGCATAACAAGAACCTATTGAAATAATTGATTATTTCATTAGGTTTAGCCGGTTTATGCGTTTTTTCACAATTTCAAAACACTGAGTAGATAAAACACTAGAAATGCCATCAAAGTTAAAAAAGTCCCAACAGCTCCCACCGTGTAGAGCCTGTGAGACCATGGCGTCCCCAATCGGAATATGTTGTAAGGCTGAAGGTAGTAAAAAGTTGAAGGAGATGGAAAGAGGAAGTTGGGGCTCGCTATTCTGATCTGGTCAGCAAACACGGCTAAAGTCATTTAAAGCAACGTGTCGATTCTGAATGATGGTCTTTCACCAGTGCGATACTGAAAGTATCTATCAATCTGGAACGCGCCACAAATATTATTATAAAATAATAAATTGTAGAATGACGCAAATTAATCAAATAAAATGTACTTCCGTACACCGGGATTTGAATCCATGACTTCTAGATTCGTGGCCAAGGATCGTAACTACTCAACCACGGAGCCGATTCTGGTTTCTGCTCATGTAGCTGCGCTCTGTCTCTCTTACGCTGTGTGACATGATAATATATATCCCAATTACATTTGATCGAAATTAACATTTCACAGTGAAGATAAAACTGGAAGTTAAGGGTAGAATGTTCTCATCACTTGAATTTCACTCTTGTTTTCTTGAGTGAATGTATAAATGAAGCAATAACGTGAAAGATGAAGTTAACACACTTCCCGACATCCAATCGAGCTGAAACTCCCCAGATAGACTCGTTGACAATGACAATGTACAAACCCACATATATATGCATTTCTGTGAAATTGGATGACTTTGCAGATGAAATTCCCCCACACAATTTGGTTTATTATTCTTTATTCTGTGTTCAATGCGAATTAAATAATATGATTAGATATATATTATAATGCTCCTTACTGTTCTACTAGAATAGGTTATGTAGAGCAACAAGGCTGTTATTAGCGTCATTACAGTGTACTCGACATTAAACACTAACCACCGCCACTAGACCGGCGTTTACGATATATATCACGTGACGTATGTTTCTCGGAGGTGGCATGTCGCTTCAACTATACTTAGGGCCCTCAGGGGATGAGAGAATGGGGGATAAAACACGAGTCATACAATAAGGACATTCATTTAATTTTGATGTTGACCACATGAGACTGTTATTACTTATTCATTACGTAATTGTTTTGAAAACATTGCGATTTTTTACGAAGATGATCATATTATATTAATAGGATGTCTATCATATTTTTTTTAAATTTTTTTTTTTTATATTTACTCCACACAGGAGGCCCTGAAGAAAATAATTTCCCTCAGGGCCTATGTCATCTTTGGGGATGCTGTGTGGAGGGTCTTTTTGTGGAGAGGAAGGAGTGAACATGGGTCTTGAAGAGTCCCATGTTGTAGGAGGGAGGAAACACAGAGGCCGGCAGTTCGTTCCACAGCCGAGCTGTTGAACTTAAGAACGAATCGTAGAAGCGACCCGTTCTCATGTGACAAGTGTCAACTGTGTACAAATGTTGGGCGCGCGTTTGGCGTGTATCCCGACTACGCACCGGTGCCAAAGGGATCAATGACGCTAGTTCCTCAGAGCATCTTCCATTGTAATACCGATAGAACAAGGATAGTATACCTACCTGACGCCTGTGCTCTAAAGATTGCAGTCCGTTTGTTAAGATTGGGGAATCTATCAAACGGACCGCCCGTTTCTGCACAGAGTCAAGGGTTTTTTTCAGGTATTTTGGGGCTCCAGACCAGAGATGGCTGCCAAATTCGACAGTAGGGCGCACTTGCGATTTGTACAGGGTGAGCAGTTGTGTACTATTAAAGTATCTGCGGGCCCTGTACAGTACGCCCAGCTTCTGAGAGGCCAACTTTACTCGTACCTGAGCTGGTCACTTATAGTTACACCAAGCATATCAATGGAAGGCCTGTTCGGAAGATTGCTTCCGTTGAAGGAGACTAGATTATCATTTGGATCCCTTTTAGACGTAATCAGACAGGATTGGGTCTTTGAAACATTAAATTCGACGAGATTATTTTTACCCCAGGAGGAAATACTCTCGAGATAACCGTCCATTCTCTGCTTCAAAGCCCTCCGAGCCGTTGGAGTTTGTGTGCCCTTTGGGGGCTTGTCAAACAAAAAGCTATCATGAACTGTACTGTCATCCGCGTAGCAATGAATCGGTGCACATGTCAAAAGGTCATTGATGTGCAACAAAAACAAAGTCGGAGACAGAACCGATCCCTGTGGGACGCCAGCATTTATGGAGTGCAAGGAAGAGGTGAAACCGTCAGCAACCGCCTGAATCGACCTATCCCTTAAAAAGTCAGCAATCCACGTACACAGGGATGCGGGAAGTCCGTAAGAATGCAATTTGTTGACAAGTCCTCGGTGCCAGACCCGGTCAAAGGCCTTGGATATGTCAAGTGCGACCGTTTGGGTCTCACCGTGACGTTCCAAGCACCGCCCCCAAACATGCGTCACATACGCGAGAAGATCACCGCACGAGCGGTTCCGCCGGAATCCGTATTGACGGTCGTTGATAATTTTGTTCTTCTCGAGGTATGTAAGCAGTTTGTCGTTGATCACACGTTCCATCACTTTGGACAGAACTGATGTGATCGCTATGGGGCGGTAGTTGGCCGGGTTGGAGCGGTCACCTTTCTTGGGAATAGGGTGAATTACCGCTTTTTTCCAACCAGAGGGCACAGTGCCACACTTCAGGGACATTTTGAAGAGCTTTTTTCAAAACTGGAACTATTTCCGCAGCACACCTCTGCAATACCAGGGCAGGTATTCCATCAGGTCCACTAGCTTTGTTAACATCGAGCCCCCGTATGACGTGGAGTACATCCCGATGCCGGATCCTCAGCTTTTTCATATAGAAGCCGCAGTGAGGAACCGACGGCGGAACAGCACCCCCGTCGTCGAGGGTCGAGTTTTCCGCAAACATTTTCCCTAATAGGTTAGCCTTTTCGGTGGCGGTGTTTGCTAGTTAGCCGTCAGGTCTGGTAAGAGGTGGCAAACTGGGTTTGCAAAAATTTCGACCTATTGAGCCCGCAAGCGACCAGAATGCTCTGCTGCCATGCGGGCAGGCAGCCAGTTTTTTGCTGATCTGCAGGTCGTGTTCGAATTTTGACCTATTAATGATTCTCTTGCATTCCTTTGCCGATTTGTTGTATGCTGATCTGCTTTCGGGCGTTCGAGATGTGTTGTAGGCTCGGTAAGCCGCGTTTTTTCGTCGAACTGCTTCGGAGCATTGTCGACTGAACCACGGCTTTGAGCCCACAACAGTTTCTTTAGTAGTCGATTGTATGAAGCCATCCATCGCCGATTTGATGACTTCACCAATCTCCTGGGCACATCTTGAAGGGTCCGAAGTCCGAAAACAGACAGGTGACCATGGAAAAGCGTTGAAATGGGCCCGCATACCGAACCAATCTGCTGACCTATAGTGCCACACTTTTCTTCTCAGCCTCTCATTGGTTGGTCTGAGGCTAACGGGGATTGATGTCGTCACTAGGCAGTGGTCAGATGATCCCATAGGCGCTGTGACGTCAATCTTATAACCGTGTGGCACAGTAGTTAAGAATAGGTCTAACAGATTGGAGCGGTGAGTCTGGACATCAGGAACCCTTGTAGGCTCCTGAACCAATTGCTCTAATCCGTAGCAAATGGCAAAGGATTCAGCCTGTCGGCCAGCCGAGTCCGTTGGGCCTGAGAACTTCAACCATGGTTCGTTATGAACATTGAAGTCCCCCAGAACAACAAACTCGGCCGAAGGGTAGCGGGGCAAGAGATCATCAATAGTATCGCTCAAATGTTTGAAGAGCTCGGAAGTGTCTGATTCGCTATGGTTCGGTGAGCGGTATAGACATGCGTAGAATCTTGCCGTATTGGCAAGATTGACGCGCACCCACATTACGTCGAATCTGGAGTTTTCCAGACTCAATAGTCGTACACAGTTGACGTCAGCTCGACTATAGAGGCAGACTCCTCCTTTGAGTCGGAATTTGCTTGCGAGGGTAAAGCCCGGGCAGTCCAGATAGGAGGAGTCTGGCGGCTCGGCTATCTGAGTTTCGGATAGGAAAAGAAGGTTGGGACGTTGGGACAAAAGATGGTGATGGACGGAATTTAAATTTGTGTGCAGGCCGCGAATGTTGGCAAAATTTACCAACAGTTTTGGCCCGCACCGGGGACGCCTGCTACTCGCCGCTGTAACGATGTTAAAATTGTTGTGTTGTATGTTCATGAATTTAAAGTTTATTAATTTTTATTTTTTTTTTTTTTTTTTTTATTTTTTTTTTTTTTTTTTTTATCATATAACATTAATAAAATTTAAATAATAATAGGTGCATTAGAATCTTAAATTTTGCTTTCGTTGGAAGTCAACTTGAGTACAATTCTCCCGTCTGGAACCCACATTACAATATTAATGTACAATGAATTGAAAGAATACAAAATAAGTTAAGGGATTCCTGCAAATTTGTTGAAATACAATTTTAAATGTTATGAAAATGCTTAAATTGTAAAACAGAAGGATTTCACTGACTTGGTGTTTGTTTCTATATAAAATCATTAAAATGTGAAGCAGAAGGATTTCACTGACTTGGTGTTTCTATATAAAATCATTAAATTTAAAACAGAAGGATTTCACTGACTTAGTGTTCCTATATAAAATCATTAAATTGTGAAACAGAAGGATTTCGCTGACTTGGTGATTCTAAATAAAATTCTAAATTATGCCTTTGATAGCCCAAAATTGACTGCTTTCAGATTGCACTACGTATTACTAGAAGCAATAGCGGCTCGTGCCTTTTGGGTGTACTAGAGTGCAAGTATTACAGAAAATGGCATCATTGATATTGATGTAGCTGGAAACGTGTTCTTTTTTTCAGGTTCTTAGGTTATTCGGTTTTTGTATGAAGATTGAAATTTCGTGAAAACCTTCATACAAAATTTATCAAAAATAATTGTTTTGTACTAAGAAAATCAATATTGTCGAATTTTTCAAACTTTGCACTATATCACACTCAAAAGTCAAGAGCCGCCACTGACTAGAAGTCGTGATTTATTTCAGTGCGGAAATTCTGGGACTAACTACCATACGCATTCCTCTCTGATGAGAATACTAATAGGGGGAAATAATAATTCGAGTCTGTGGACAGTTTTAATTTATAACTAAACAAATACGAAATATCGTTATTTAAGCAGTTTAAATATACCACGTTTAATCACTATTTATATGAAAAAGTCTATAAATAAGGCGTTAATAAATAAATAAACATAAATACTGAGGGCTGCGAGTTCAATTCCCATCGGCGGCATTTATGTTTTCTTGGAAGATTTTTTCAAATTTGTATGGGTGTTTCAGGCTAATAAATATTGCCTTTAATCATTTTTATTTTTTGTGCTATGCATAAAAACGTTGTCTATACATTAGTTTATCATAAAAATAATCATTTACACATATGATGCAACCCAAATTTGGCTTCTAATATTACAAATAGAACCTATTAACACTAAAATTGTAAAAATGTGTTTTAAATTTTACGCAACTGATAAATACTACTTACATATCTCTCTTTCAAACCAACTTAAGTTCAAAAAATCAACCCGTAAAATTCAAAGTTTTTTAGCATAACATATCTATTTTCTTTTCACTTCTCAAAACATAAAAAATTGGTTTAACTGAGGATTGAACCTTCCTCCCCGGGACAACTTTACCAACCTAGCCAAATCCCGATTGGATAAGACCGACATTTATTACGTATATGTTTTAGAATGATGCATTGTGTTATTGAGTCTATCTGCCTCGTTTTATCTAGATATGATGTCGGGAAGTGAGTTAATTTCTACTTCCAAGATTTGCATTCATTCACGAGAGCAAAAATAAATATACAAATTTCATCACCCGAAAGTCAAGGGCAACGTCTTTATCAAATTCTTGGAGAGTTCTGGATAAAAAATGCATCTTTTGGCAAAGAGTGAAATCTTTTCGATTCGCAGTACATTTTTACGCACGAGACCCGGAGTAAAAAAAATAATTCCTCAAGTCCTATGTCATCTTTGGGGGTGCTGTGTGGAGGATCTTTTTATGGAAAGAAAGGAAGTTCTGGGATAGAAAAGGGTATGAGGGGTGGGTATGAATCTGGGGGTAAATGTGTCCAGTAGTGACTGACGTATGAATCCATATCTCCCACTGCGGTGCAAGGCGATGTTCCGAGAAAGTCCGGTTGGAGAGATCAAAAGGTCTCCCTCAATCAGACTTTCCCGATCCAGCCTACCCGCAGTTAGTGAAGAGTTGCATCTGTCGCCAAGACCGGGATAAACCTAACCCCACGAACCCGGGCACCCCTGCTTAGTCAACAAACGTAGCGATCCACTTGGTGTGACCTATGGCATAGGTGTTGGTTATCTAATGCAGTGTTCCGCAAACTTTTTATGTTCACGGTACACCTAACTAATCAAAAAATTTTAACGGGACACCAAAGAAAAAAAAACAAGGTAAATTTTGGATAGGATTGGCTAGGCTTATTACGAATAACGGCAAACTTTGAGGTTAAACTACGAAAGCTGCATGTCATCATAATTTAAAAAAACATCTCAGGTTTTGAATGGTTTTTTTGGCAAAGCAGGGTTTGTCTAGCCGGGTTTGTGTAATTATGATTGATATTTATCACATAACAGTGACAGAATGGCCGCGAACTGTCACTGAATCGGTTCGAGAAGTGAATTTTAATTTTACGCAATTGATAATTAAAATGCATCTTTTTCCGCCGCCACCAAGCCAAAAAGTTTCCTTTTATAGTAATTACGGCATATCTAAAGTTTTTTTCTAAAAATTATTCGTAATAAGCGTGGCCACTCCGAACCAAAATTTACCAAAAACAATATTTTATTAATATTTATTATTAAAATCAATATAAAATGAAAAGATGTTTAATGCGAAATGTGAGCCTGTTTAACTGAACACAGACGATCAAAATTTGGAACAATCGTTGATAACGCTGCTCGCATCTCTTCGTCGATCGTCCTCAGGCGTTCTCTTTTTTTTGACTTTATCGTTGTGAGAGTTGAAAACTCCAATTCACATAAATAGGTCGTGGCAAATGGTAATAGAATTTTAATAGCTCGCTTTGACAGCAGTGGATACTCATTTTTTACGTGGAGCCAAAAATGTGCTAACTCACTTCAGAAAATTTTAATTTTAGTGTCCGATCAGTTTTAAGCTCCATGAATTCTTCCTGCTCGTTTATTGGTAAATGTCCAAGAGAAATGCTTTCCGAAAATGGATTTCTTACCCAGTCCATAGGTTGCAGGTCACACTTAGGAAAATATGAGTTCATTTTTTCTGCTAAAAGCTCCAAGTGTTTCACTGTCAAAGCCTGCACTTTTTTTTCTGAATCGGCAGCCATGACATTTGGAAACATTTCGTTACTACCATTGGTAGCGTGGCTGATCCATAGCACCAACTTAGCGCGAAAGCTTTCAATCTTGTCCGAAGACGTTAAAATGTAACAATTTCTTCCTTGCATTTTTTGTTCAGCTCGAATTGAGCGAATGTGTCCGCCAGATATGCAAGTTTTGCTACCCATTCTTCTTTTTTAAATATAGAAGCAAAGTCTGAACCCTGGGTTTCTAGAAATGTCTGGGTCTCATTTTTCAGCTCGTAAATCCGAGAAAGCACTTTTCCGCGAGAAAGCCATCGTACTTCTGTATGAAACAGAAGTGACTGATGATCTGCTCCCATTTCCTGACACAATACATTAAACAGACGAGAGTTCAGCGGTCGCGACTTGATGTAATTGACAATTTTGACGACTTCTTGTAAGACAGACAACAATTCATCAGGCAGAGACTTCGTCATCAGTGTCTCTCTGTGTAAAAAACAATGTAAATTTTTAATATTAGGATTTTTTTTCAGAAGCCCTGGTTATAAATCCCCTAATTTTTCCTGTCATAGCTGCTGCTCCGTCTGTGCAAATGCTTAAGCAGTTGCACCATTCCAAATTATGTTCACTGAAGTACTGGTTTGTTACTCTGAATATTTCTTCTCCGGTGGTATAACCAGGTAGTGGCAGACAAAATAAAAACTCCTCTTTTATTTCATATCCATCCGTGTACCTCACATTTGTGATGAGATGCGCGTGACCACTGATATCAGTAGACTCGTCGACTTGTAGGGCGAAAACTCCACTTAGCCTTAATTTTTCAATTAACGTTGATTGAATGTCGGTGGATATTTCATTAATGCGACGTGAGATCGTATCTGCTGACGCAGGTATTTTTTCGATTTCCTTAGCGGCTTCTTGGCTAATCATAATTTTGATAATTTCTTTGCAGACAGGTAAAATTAAAGTTTCAGCGAGAGAATGAGGTTTCTCCGATTTAACCAGCATATTAGCGATCACGTAGCTTGTTTTTTGCGCTTTGCTTGATGTATTGAAAGACGAACTCGTGAGAGTTACCTGTTTCTTAGACTGGTCTTTCATATGTTGAAAGAAGGCTTTATCTTTGTGAGCCACCGATGGGTGTTTAGTTGTTAAATGTCGTGAAAGTTTACTGGGCACCATCGAATTATTAGCCAAAGTTTCTCCACAAACAAGACATTTTGGGATTGGGCACGATTCGTCACCGCAATATATAAAGCCATAACGCACATAGCTCTCATCGTATTTCCTATCAAAAAGCTTAGGTTTTTTCTTTGTTGACTCTGCTTCTTCTTGGGAATCATTAGTTTCACTTGACAAACTTGCGGTACGTTTAACGAATTTATCCATTATATACACGTAATATGGGATATTTTTTTGCAATTAAAAAAGTCAATTAAGTTCGCGACGACACAACCAAACACTAGCATTAACGAATGACTAATAAACAAGCGGGCGCAACGTCGCCGTCGTAATTCGTAATGTTATGTTGTCACGCGCATGCACCCCGATAGCTCATGCGCAATCACGTGATAATTTAGCAATAGCACCCCACTTATGTAGTGTAGCACACGTGATAATGTAGCGTAGCGGCATAGCACACGGCCACTTCGCAGCGATCGAGTCCCAGCCACGCCACCTCCGGCCGCCGCGCCGCACAGGAAAGTAAAGACCGATTTACAGAGCACTTTGTGAGAAGTGACGCGGGACTCGCGGCACACTTACAAATGGCCACGGCACACCAGTGTGCCGCGGAGCACACTTTGCGGAACACTGATCTAATGAATGGTTCTCGGAGAGGCGGTATCAAATTAAAATGAGGTGTAGTTAGGTGATTTACATAAACACGCATAAATTGTTCGTACCGAACAACTACCGCCAGGGCGACACCTCGACCACATTGGCAGAACAGACCATCTAGCCCAGCATAGCATGACAAGAGGTTACACTTCAGGTCTCTTAAAATTTTCAACATTGGCCTTGATGGTTTCTAGCGTCATTTTAGGCAAGGACTCTAAAATAAATTATTATGTCATGTCGTGGATTGTATTAGGATTATATAAATCTGTAATATAAATAATAAAACAAAATACTTTTAATTTTTAACGTTTTGAAGAAATAAAACGTTAGCTGCTTTCTTTGTGCTAAGAGGAAGCTACAAGCCAAAAACGTGTATATCGTTGGTATACCTTATATTGTAGGTAATAGGCAATAAAATCGCTTGACAAACGGAGTCTAGAAACGTTCGATTTCAAGCTAAAAACTGGTTTTTATTTATTTTGTAAATAATTTTATAAGAAAGCAAAAAATACATCAAGTGAAACTGTCACAGATAATCTTAGCTATAATACTGTATTTTTTAAAAGTTGTTTCCTTTATGGGTTCATACATTTCTATTGAAAAAACATATTTTTTAGTAGTTTACATTTATATTTTTTAATGAGTAATTTCTTTTTTATTTGTATTCTACTCAGGCGAAGCGATAGGAAAACCTTCAATTTATCTAAACCATTTTTTTAGTATACATAATGTACACAAATTCGTAATATAGATTAATCAAAATAGTGCTTTGGTATTAAGCTTCGCCTTAAGTTTAGTGCTATTTAACCAACTAAATATATAAAAAGTTTGTATGAGATTGAAGTACCTTAGAAAAACTATAATATTGCTTTCTCTAAAAAGAAATACAAACATAAAATATTACATTTGCTTGCGGTCCAGAAATGTTTTGACATGAGCAGATTATGAAATCGGTGTATCTATCTTATTTTTTATTTACAACTTTGATGAAGGTCTTCCTAAAATAATATCACTTGTCTACTTTATTACGAATATTTATCACCGGAAGAAATGAAAATATTTATTATAGCGGGGACGATTTACATTCTTTATTTAAGTTATGTGTCACGGTAACATTTTGACCTCAGTGGTCACAGATGAGTTTCATTAATTTAACTAATTAATAATAAGCTTTTGGTTGCAGGCGAGCTAAGCAAAGTCTCTCCCTTTATTTTATCTTTTTTCTAATCTAAAAAAAATCAGTTTTCATTAAAATGGATTCACATTGATCAATTTCTAAAACCAAATTGGATGTCGCTATCCGTCCAGGTTATTTTGGGGATGCGCTGCGCATTACACTTTTTTAATTATTTGTTGCATTCCACACTTAAAGTATATATTTTTTGTGTCAAAGCTTGTTACAGTGTCAGATTGACTAAAAATATGACAGATTGACTAAAAATGTGACAGATTGAGTAAATGGATCAGTTTGACTTAATGTGAAACCAGATTGAAAAAAATGTGTCAGTTTGATTAAATGTATCTGATTGACTAAGTGCGTCAGATTGACTAATTATATCAGATTGACTAATTGTGTCAGATTGACCTGATGTGTCAGATTGACTAAATGATTAGATTGATTAAATGCATAAGATTGAATAAATTTAATAATGAAAATTGATTGCAGCTCACCTGGGCTGACTATGATGGAGTTATCAGGACGACAGTTGCAGGCATTGTTTGGGTCACCGTCGAAAGGACACTCCAGGACGCAGGTTCCGTCCTCACAACCAGCTGGAAAATGTAAAAAAATAATAATTGGCTTTAGATCTTTAGACATTTCTCTTCTTTTGGAAAGTTTCCAAGCAGTGGTTTGTAACCCAATTCGATTCCTGTGACAGAGCGGTAAAAGCTTTGGCTCTGGGCCCATATATGGCGGGTTCGAATACTGGCTAAAAATTACTACCAAACAGATGTGATTATTCTCACATCCATTAGAAAAATCATGATTTATCGGTGTTCCAGATTTTGGCGATAAATCTGTCCCACCGAGAGAAATAATAAATTCGTTACTTGACATGACATGCTTGAATTTTTAGTAACCAGATCAGGATTAGTTTAATTGTTAGTAATTCTTCTCCATTCCCTCCATTATTTATTTTTTTCGATTAAAGTGGCAGCCGTAAACAAACCATTGTATACTTCCCGACGGTATAGAGCCAGTGGCATCTAAATGTTGACATTTTTTTAGGCTGAAAGAAATGGGAGAAGCAAAAAGAGGTAACAGCTTCATTTTCCTGTCATAGATTTCTCTCCGTATACGTAAATTATTGTAAATCTTCACACAAAAAAACCCAAATAGCTCTCATGTTCGCTGTCAAAAAAATAATGTTAAGTAAAACTTTCACAGGTTTTTATGAAAACAAATATGAAACATAAACCGTTTTCAGTTCAGTCTGAACCTTCCCCAAGACTGCATAAATACAAGTTGTCTGGGAGTACAGTGCACTAACTTCGTGAGATGATTTTACATGGTAGAATAAGCAGATATTTAATTTTTTGATATTTCAAAGTTCAAAGTAACACTTAAAAAAATGAAATGTTCATATTTTTGGATTGAAAAAAAAACAACGGAATTTCGAAATTATTCACATTTTTATTTCTACTATTATTTAGAATCACTTTCCAAATTTGTGCACTTTACCCCCGGACAACCCAGTATATACTAAAATTAATACAGGATTACAGAGAATTGGGAAACACAAAAGCTTACAAGTGCAATAAGCCTTAATATATTAGTTATTCCTAATTTTAATACATCTATTGTTCAGCGAAATATTAAATTTCATTGTGGGACACTATAAAATGCTCCATCCAATTAAAAAAGAAACTAGTATATTTAAAACTAATGTGCACCATGGCTGAGAGAACTGACTGATACCTGCTAACATTATGAAGACAACCTGGATAATCAATAATATATTTTAAAAACTACTACAGGCCGCCTCAGAACAGAAAACTAATTATAAACTTTTAATTCTACTATTCCATAGAAGCGTTATCTTGTGTTTAGAAGAGGAGTGTACAGTACATCAATAAAGTTATTTATAAATTATTAATAATTTGATAGGTCTCACGTATTTTAATACTCTTTAATACTATGTTTCATACAACATATAACTTATTGTAATTACAAACATAGCTCAAGTACAAAATAGCATAAAAATAGGAAACATAAAACAAGGTTAAGTGGTTAATAGATTTCCTTCAAACCGATATATATACGGGGTTTTCCAATTAGAGGTGTTATTTTGATATTCAATCGTAAACGATCAATGGTTTCGTTGCTTGTGTGGCACGTAGCGCCGTCTTGTTGAAAGTAAACGATGTCCAGATTAATACCATCCAATTTCGGCCATAAAAAATCATTAATCATCTTTCAAAACCGCAATCCATTCACCGTAATTGTTGCTCCAGCCTAATTTTCGAAAAAGTAAGGTCCAATGACTCCGCCGTACCATAAACCGCACCAAACAGTCAGAAGTTGAAGATAAAAAGGCTTTTCAACAATAATTCTTGGGTTTTCCGAGCCCCAGATGCGACAATTTTGCTTGTTGACGAAGCCACCGAGGTGGAAATGGGCCTCGTCACTCAAGATGATTTGCATTTGATTCACTCAAGTGAACTTTAATAATTTCAATGCGTTGTTGAAGCGTGTATCGTTTTTATTAATAGCGTAGTTTCTACTGGTCAAATGTCAAAAAATGACAGCTTCAAAAGTAACATCTACCGAAATAGTGGGCTATTCAAAATAACACCTCTTATTGGAAAACCCTGTATATACAACAGTTCTACAGATTTTTCTGTTCCCGTTGTAAAAAAATTTGAAAAGACACACAAAGTGTCCAATTTCCCGCAATCAAAATAATCCATCCAACATATTGCAGAAACAAACACACTCAGATAAATTAGGGAATACACAGTGAACGTGTTGGTTTGATGTAATTAATTTATCGTGGTTGTCTTTCCTCAAGCGAGGGATAAAGGCACATAAATTAATGTTCCTCAGAGAGAGATTCCACTGCTAACACTTGACAGAAGTTAGAAGAGAAATATTAGTTAGATTAACAAAGATTAACGGCGACACTCGGCTTTGAGGCTGAACTTTAAACTTTTGATAGTTTTCTGAGAGGAAATCGCAAAGTGAACGAGGTCTAGTAAATGGTACTGACAGTTCGTGATCTATTTATAACTGTACTTTATTTGTTTTGTAGAGTTATTGAAACACATTGTTAAGTGATGAACCTACGAAACAATTCATTTGAAAAGTATTCACAAACTTAAATTTCTAGCAACACAATGATAATTAATACTTAAGACGGGTTGTTTCGGAGAATTTTAACAATTCTTAAAATTTCAACGTTCTTTTTCGGGTTCTGTTAATGTTCTATTCGAGTTCTGTTATTATATCATTATAGGTTAGTTGCTTGATAGAACTGAAATAATAACATTACTTGAGACAATCTTTCACAGAACTTTGAACGTCCTTAACTTTCCAAAAATTCTGTTCACTTGTTTAACAACTTATAATAATTGAGGTTTTTATCATATTTTTACCAATTCACAGTGACATAAGTCTGTAACCTTTTAACATCATCAGAAATACAAATTTGGAGAGTCGAGGAAGCGAATTTCCGTTGTTTAATATTGTATTAGCTTTGAGGTCTTCTTGTTCCTATCTTTTCTTGGCAAAGTCTCAACTAGCAAGAAAGAAAAATACTTCAAGACATACTACCTACTAAGCCAGTCAGATAGAGCACAGTTTCAGCACATTGTAAATTCTTAATATTGTCGTGATCGATCTTAGGTCGTCTTTGTAGCTCTCGAAATGTTGGAACAAACTTGGATCGTTTTTTTTAAGCTCTCAAAATGGCCACTGAAATAGAATCATTGAATCGTACTTGCCCAAGTTAAGTGTCGTTTTAATTATAAAAAAAAATGTGGTTGTGAGCTGTACACCTTGAAGTGATACATGCGACATGACTTCACATGAGACAAGCAGCATGTAAAGGTAAGGCTTAATTCCTTCTATCCTCTAATTGCTCTTTTAATCAATCGAGCGTTAACACCCGTTCTTTATCCTTAGCTTAGGTATATTCCTTATCTAAGGATAAAGATCGGGAATCCGACTTCAGGCCGTCTAAAATAAAAGCATACCTAAACAATATTGCAATCAAACTCAACCTAAAGGAACTTAACCTAACGTTACCCATTTTTTGTTATCAACTTCTGTTTTGCCACTGTTTTGTTTTAACTGGGTAGCTTCTACAATGGATGTTATTATTTTAAATAAATATAATTAATTGTCTTTGTGAGTGGTTTTATGAAACTAACCTGGGGCCATGACGGGAAGCTCGCAGAGGTCTCCAGTAAACCCCCCCGGACAGTCACAGCTGACAGCGGCCGCTCCCATTTGTCTGCAAAGCAAAAAACACAAATTATTCATCAAGGTGCATTATTGGACAATGTTTATTGTTGTTTATTGTTGTTGTTATACGCCCATAGGGGCTTTTACATAGATTATAAATAAGTTTTACATAAGTTATCGAGTTAGAATTTATACTAAGAGTTATAAAAGTGAAGAATTTTAAAAAAATATACAAGTAGTTTTTGAAGAATATGGCGTAAAGAAACATTTTAAACAACATAATATTTAACAATAACAAAGAACAAAATATAATATAAAACATTACAATAACATATCTAATCGTTAAATCTATTACAATAATTTGTATGATTCCACAAAGTGTTGGTTTAATTTGAATTTAAGATTATAAAGGGAATCATGGAATATATCTATAATACCACCAAACTTGTTGCCCAAATCATGCATCCTATTGGTAAGTGAGTTTGACTGATAGTTGGTTTTATATGTGTCGCAAAAGAATGTTGTATTTTGTCTAGTATTTCTTGTCGGTACATAGAGTTTAATAGCAGCAACGATGGCAGGGCTGTCAATAAGGTTGTTCATGACTCTGTATAATAAAATTAGGTCTGAAATGGTTCTTCTGTCAGACAGCGTAATTAAATTAAGTCCATTCATCAAATTTACATAATTAATGTTTTCTATTGGAATTTTAAGCTTGAAATTTAAGTACCTAAGAAATTTGTGTTGAACCCGTTCTAATTTGTTAGAGTGTACTTTATAGAAAGGAGACCAAATAGGTGAATTATATTCCACTTGGCTTCTAACTAGTGAAATGTAGAGTGTTTTCATGCAATCCAAGGACTTAAAATCAGTTAGGGTTCTACAAAGGAAGCCAAGAATCTTTAAAGCCTTATTAGTTATATCATCTATATGCGCTGTGAATGTTAAGTTTGATTCGAATATAACTCCCAAGTCACGAATTTGTGATACTGGTGTTAATTTAACATTATTTAAATTATATTCATGTAAGATATGAGAATGAGTTCTGGAAAATCGAATTACTTGACATTTCTCAATGTTCAAAAATAACATATTTTGTTCGCACCATTTAAAAAATTTATCTAAATTAGCTTGTAAAATTAGGCAATCATATATATTTCGTATTCTTTTAAACAATTTTAGATCATCTGCAAAAAGTAGGACTTGTACATCTTTAAATATGTTTACAATGTCATTAATGAATATTAAGAATAATATTGGGCCAAGGTGGGACCCTTGCGGGACACCACTTGTGGCCTCGAATACATAGGATTCTATAAAATTAATCCTGACACAAAGAACTCTATTACTGAGGTAACTAATAATCCATGTCAATAAACTACCTTTGATGCCTAACAGTCGGAGTTTGGATATAAGAATATGATGTCGAACCTTATCAAATGCTTTACTGAAATCGGTGTATATAGAATCCACTTGTTGTTTCAGACTGAGCGATTCAGATATGTAATTATTGTAGATAGTTAAATTACTTAAGGTAGATCGACCTCTGATAAAGCCATGTTGGTTAGGAACAATAATATTGTTGATAGGTTTTACAATGGTATCTAATACTAATGACTCGAAAAGTTTGGGTAAAGCAGACATAATACAAATAGGTCTGTAGTTAGATATATCGCTTTTGTCGCCTTTTTTATGAATGGGCGTTAAATAACTCTTTTTCCACAGAGCCGGAAAACAGCCAGACGCTAAGGATTTGTTAAAAAGTTTATGTAAGGGATATATCAAACTATCAATGCAAGTTATTAAAAATATGGGAGGAATACCATCCGGTCCAGCAGATTTATTACTATCTAGTGCTTTTATGCTTCTTTCTATGGAATCTAATTTTATGAAACATTGACTTAGGTTTAATGACTCTTCCACTGACGTACTGGAGACTGCTTTGATGGGAATATCTTTGTCGTAGACACTTTTAAATGAGTCAGCAAAAAGATTAACTATACCCTCAATACTGTCGGCACATTTTTCTTTAAAGAACATGCTATTAGGATATCCACAGTTGTCTTTTCGTTGAGATTTAGTAAAATTCCAGAATTTTTTCACATTGTGATGATGTACCTCATTTTCAATTACGTTAACATAGTCACTATAGCACTTTATTGATAATTCTTTACATTGTTTTCGTAGTTTAGTAAATGCTATATAATCGTTAGAATTTCTGGTATGTTTATATTTTCTGTGGATACATTTTTTTTTATTAATTAAATTAGTTAGTTCCCTTGTAAACCATTTCGGATAATTAGATGATGTAAAGCTAACCTTGGGAACAAATTGTTCTATAGAGGTATTTAAAATCGAGTAAAAGTATTCTAATTGATCATTTATATTATTTTCCTCATCTAAAAAGGACCAATCTGTTTGGGCAAGGTACTCCGTAATATGATGGTATTCAGCTTTGGAAAAGTTATACGATGGGACACTTGTTTTTTTTGAAGATGTTAAAGGCCTATTTGTTATGATAATGTCCAACGGTGGGTGGTGTTGATCTAATGGTAATAATAATTCGTCGGATAGCTCAACCACTATTTTCGAATCACTTGAAAACACTAAATCCAACATTCGATTGTTAAAGTTGAAAATCTTGTTTGATTGAGTTAGTCCCAAAAATAAAGACATATCACGAATTTCACTACATTTAGCACACTGTAAATCGGCTTGGTTTGTAGCAGGTCCGTTGTCATCTTGGCTGGTCCAGTTAGGAAGGTTATAATCACCAGCAATAATGAATTTTGCTTTAGGATATTTGAATTTGAGTACTTCTATGTCCTCATTGTGATTTTTATACGTTTGCAAATCCGATGCAGGTGGGATATAGACACAGCCAATAATAATTTTTCCATTAGGTATATTGAGCAATACAAAAATTTGTTCAACACTTTTGTGTTTTACCGGTAATTTAGTAGATGATATATTCTTGGATACGCACAGCATCACACCTCCTCCGTTAGACTTTTTGCTCGTAATAGAATTTCGATCAGAACGATATGTGGTATATTGATGTAGGCCTAATTCTGACGAGCTGATATCAGCATTTAACCATGTTTCAGTTAAAAACAGAATATCGTGTGAGAAGATTGGGGAGTTAGTTTTAAGTTGGTGCAATTTTGTACGCATTCCCCGTACATTTTGATAATATCCTGTAAGTCTAGAAAATCTGTTCTGTTTGTTTTTTAGTTTTTTGCTTGGGTTTTGATGATTTTGGGAATTCCGTTGAAATGTTTGATTCGTAAATCGACTTCGCCCTTTTCTTTCCTCTCTTCTAATTCCTTCCAGAGGTCAGTTAAGTGATTTCTTTGTTGTAGTGTCCTGTCAGGTTTGATTATAATTCCATTGGACAGAGTAGTTTTGTTAAAGAGTATTAGTTTCGCCTGTTTGACTTCATCAAATTCTAATTTAATTGGCCTGGTTTTGTTTGGAATTTTACTTCCGAGCCTGTAAATTTTCACATCTTCTAGATTGAACTCGCTATTAATTTCACTAATAGCTGCTAATACCTTTTTTCCATCCTCCAAGACGCTCACTGTAGTTGAGTTCGAATTACACTCGGGGACGTTGAGTAAAATTATGTTCTTCGAGCGGGTCTTGCGTTCCTCTATCTCAGCGAGCACCTCACAAATTGGCGTTGTTTCCTGTGGTAATACTTTCTTTTCAATGATTTTTTCGAATGTCATAACTTTTCCTTCAAGAACTCCAACAGTTACTCCTAGGTCTTGCATAGTTCCAGATAGATTAGAAAGTTTACTGAGTATTTTTGCCATTTGGTCTTTTGTTATTTTTAAGACAGGATCGGTAATGGCATTGTGGATGCTATTAATCTCCTCCTTAGCTTTGTTTAGGAAAGCAATTGCTTCATTATTATTCATTTCGAAAGTTAAATTTAAATTTTTTTTTTTTTATAAGAAAATAATATGAGTGACAACCCTGCTCGCAATGTACAGGTAATTAACTCAAGTAGGTAGCGGGAGCGTCCACAAGTGTTATCCAGTAAGTGCGAGGGAGAGAATACCTTATCCTGTTACTTGTTAGAGCGAGACGTAGGAAACACTGTGCACAATTGATTATTAAACAAATTGATTTATAAATTTTATAATAATGGTGAATATTTACGATGATTTCGAAATGATTATTAATAAATAAACGTAGTGCACTAAATTATGTTGCAGTATACTGAAACTTGTTTAAAAACACTGTTTTTTTTTGTTCTATTTATAAGTTTCTAGTAAGACACAGAAAAAACTCGACAGCTGTCAGTGATATTTATTGTTTTATTATTGTCTATTGTTGTGCAGCAATACAAATTTGTTTTTGGTTTGAAAAATTGATCGCTTAGGAATATTGTAGAGAAGGGAATTGGTACCGCTGCCATCACTCCTTGGCACACTAAACTCCCAGATGCAGATTAAAATGTCCCTGAATTCTGGCTCTGTACCTTCTGGTTGGAAAAAAGCTGTCATTCACCCTATTCCAAAGACGGGTGACCGCTCCAACCCGACCAACTACCGCCCCATAACGATCAAACATAACATCTATTCTATCCAAGATGATGGAACATGTGATCAACGATAAAATGCTCACATGCTTTGAGACCAACAAAATAATTAACGACCGTCAATACGGATTCCAGCAGAACCGCTCGTGCGGTGATCTTCTCGCATTTTTTCAAGTTCGATTTCAGATTTGAAAAAATCTGAAATGAATTAATGCCTCCATCTTGAAACCGCGACCGGAAAGTAACAAACAAATTTACTGACAGATGAAATCGTAAAATGTAGAGTTAAAACAGGACTTCGCTACTTACAGTCAAATATCCGTGTCCCTGTTAAATCTACTCGACTCCACTATCTTTTCCACTGTGACAACCATAGCACTAACCATTCAAATCACTCCCCACTAGCGCAATTTCACCGAAATTTACATGTAAACCTTTTCGATATATACAAAACCTCTCCGTTCTGCATCAGAGCAAAAATAATTAGTTCGGATTGTACTGAAATGTGTATTTCTGAAATGGTAAGTTATTTTAAACTGACTAATGTAGATACCTACCTATCCTCATTTTACCCTTTTATTTAAAGCTCTAGGAGCGTTCAATAAATAAATAAATTAAAAAAAAAAAAAAACGTTGATCTATTTCCAACGCCATCTACAAAATTCCACCCTACTACTTGTCAGACCCGGTTCTCTACCCACTGAATAGTTGTTTTCTGATATTTTACTCTGATAATAGTCCAGTGTAACAATGCATTGTCTAACCCGCTCAGAACGTTCACCTGAATTTCCGCTGCAAGTCCTGACATGTTTATGTGAGCGCATTAAGGGGATGCACCGACACGGAATGATGCACAATGCTCCGAATGCACCGCAATGATAATATAACACAAGACATAATCGTAGAAACACTAATAATACATCTCGCAGTGGGAATAGCGGGAAGCTGAGGAAATGGGGCTTCGGATAAACAAGACGATGATGGATATAGCCGGGTTGGAACATACGCAATGTGTAATATGAAGTAACGGAATATTAAATGTGTTTATTTTGAGCTGATTGTTTATTCGTGGTGGAATTTAACTGCAGTATTACTATTAAAAACATTTGTTCCACTAACTTATTTAGAGCAAATTAATGATTTTGAGGATTGACATGACATATCTAATTCCTGTAAATTTATTTATCACTGCAACTCATGTACTGTTTGTTTCTATAATATCAAATAAATAATAGAATGAATAGTACGTATATTCCCTCATATATAGGTAATGCATAAACCTCTTTTTTATTTCGGGGATATGGTTTTGTTCAAAAGGGGCCCAAATATTGGAGCTATTATCCAGAATTCTGCGAACAAGGGCTTCATATATATATTCTACATGTAAATGATCTCGCATTACGAAGAACAAATCCAAGCATTTTTTGGCGCGGGAGACAGTGTCAGATACGTGGTATTTGAAAGAGAGATTTTCTTTGAAAATCACGCCAAGGTCTCGAATCTCATTTTTGCGTGTTAATATATCTTTATTAATGTGGTAGGGGAACAGGGTTTCTTTGGATCTTGTGAATGTGACAAGCTGCTTTCCGGATGCTGAAGAGTAAGTTTTTCAGTTCCAAACATTTGACAACAGAATCGAGAGAATTCTGTGAAAGAATAGAATCGATGTGATTTTTAAAAGCTTTGAAAAGTTTGAAATTATCAGCGAAGAGAAGATCTTTTGATGCATTTGATCGACGCCTATGCGAAATTAGTCGAAATCAATTTCGAAATTGTTAACCCAAGTAAAAAAAACACATACGTAACTCCATAATCAAATCAAATTCTTTTGAAAGTTTGAGTGGAATATTTTGATTTATCGTGAGTAGTAGTGACTTATAAACATTAAATCCAGTAATATTTCATACTCCCCTTTCCAACAGTTCTTCCTCCACACGAATCAAGAACTTCCCGATACTCATATTTATAAACTCATGGAATGTAATTTAATCAGGAGGATCTCTTCGTCTAATAACATTCCGTCAGTCATTTCGCAGCCGATTTCGCTAATGAGAGATTCATCCGGCTGCAAAAGGGTCTACTTTCGCTTCGGTAATATCAATGGCGTGGCAACAGACCGCCGGCACCCGGGGAAAAATATCTTTGTATTTGGGTTAATGTGTTAGTATTAATTTAATTTTTTGGTAAGTAAAATGCAATTATATCATTGAATGTGGAGATCCGCAAAGAATGCAAGACTGATGTAAGCGTAATGAGTTAGTTTAAGAAAGGTACGCAAGATGGTTTGGGCATGTGGTGCGAATCAGATACTCAAGTCGGGCCATGAGTTAGTTAGTTAAGAAGAACGCATTACTTACAAATCTAAACGATGAAAAAACGTCTAAACGTCGTTTAAACGTCTAACCTTCTAAAGTTGAAAGATAAGTTATACGAACAAAAATTGAAAACAATATTATATTAAACTAACGCAGACCATTACAGGATTTGTGAAGCTGAAAGTATTTAAAAAATACATGCCTCAGGAAGGTAATGTCCAAAGGAAGAGATTTAACTTTCGAATGTAAGTAAACACGTTTAAAATGCTTGGTAAAACCTACTTGATTGGGTGCAAAGGAGTGCAGTCCGTCTGATTGACAATCCAATGTTAACAGACCGATCGCCATCTCTAAGGCACAGACGCAATGTGGGCATGCTGAGTATGTTCTAAATATATTTTAATGGAGCCTGCTCTGAGGAGCCAGCAGCATTGATCCCCTGTGCACTGGTGCACGTGCGTGAAGCTCGACGTACACGCGTGCAACACCCGTTCACGGTTGTTGTTGGCTTCATGAGAACGGGCCGCTTCTTCGATTCGTTTTTTGTGTAAGACGGTTCGTGTGTGAAATGAATCTACCAGGTCTCTCCAAGAGCCGCATTAATAAATCTCTCCCTAGAGCCCCTATCTTAACCCGCCTCACAACGCTGCCCAATCGGGTAACTCCTCTGAATTTAAACTGTACAGACAGGAGCGTTCTTGTGAGGTGTCACATAAAAACAAAACATTTTCGCATTTGTCTAGCTGCGGATCCCTTTTTAGCTCGCCCCCCTGCCGGTTGCCCTGGCCGCTTGGCGGTCGACGCGCCATTGTGAAACGGACTCGGTAAAGGGGTCGGACCCTAATTACAGGCAAAGTAAAATTTTGAGCGGATATTTTAGTCCTTTCCTTAACGTCTGAGTGGCTTCTATTAAATCTGGGTAATTAAATCCATGCAATTTAATATGAGTGCTAATTCCGCAGGTTGTTTTTTAAACGCGGAAAATTTTTGACTTTTTGTAGCAAGAATCACTGGCACACTAGAGCAGACCTGTGACAAATTACGAGGTAGCCGGAAGGAAGTTTTTTTATTGTTTGAATACCGTTAAAAATGTGTGGAAGATTTTAAGCTTATTTTTATCATTATGATTATCGCACTGAAAACATGTAATTTTTATATTGTCATTCGTAATTATTGTTTTCAAAAACGATCTAAAACCGCACATTCTGAAACGGTTCCAACCAGCTGGCTACAACGTCATTATGACATAGAAAACGCCACTGGATGCAGCCGGCTGGTAAAACATTGTCTGGTGTGACGTCAACGCCGCCGAAATCAGGAATAAAAACGAACATGTCGTTTTAAAAGGCATATTTTATAGAAAATTAATTTACTTCATTTTTTTGGCAATAAAAAAAATTAAAATAACCTATTCTCGACAAATCAGTTCCAATTTTTCTAGGAAATTTTTGCTAAACATGTTATATTATAGGTACTTATCTACTATATCAGTTGTCTGAATCCTTCGAGCAATCAGTTCCAATTTTGAAAATGACACTTAAATTCAAAGCAAATATAAGTTTATTCAAGTTCAAGTCAACCGATATTAGTATGTTTGATGATAAACCCTGACAGTGTTTGAACAAATAAAAATCATCTACTGTTATATTTGTATTGCAGAATCAAGGGGTTATTAAATTTAATTCTACCGTTAATTTGAAAGTCATACTTAAATTCTGTTATTATGTCATCATGAACTCGAATGGAAATTTCACGGAACTTGAAAAATAGCTTTGAAAGTTGATGAATTGCTCAAATTCTATGGATCATCCAGTCCAAAGAGAATGCACAGAATAGAAATAAGTATTTTTTCCTCTTTCCCGTATAAATAACACTTTATATCCCATCCGTCTTACTTAAAAAGACTGCCTAATACGCTGTTACAGTGCTGGTATATACGGTGAGGAGGTCCGTATACTGCTCAGGTTAAAATATTTACTCATAATAATATTAATGCAAGAATTTTTTAGACTGGCACCATTTTGTTACAATCCTCAAAAACACGGTCATTTTTGCATTTCGCGTTTAGATTAAACTTCATGTTTCTTCAGATGACATTTGCGATGTCATTGACCCGGTCCGCTTTGAATTGCTTCGAAATTTGGCCAATTTGATTATGCGTTCCGTATTTGCTTTGGTAAATATTCCTCTGATAGTGCTGCCAATGTGTATTACTGCTTTTTTACATTTTTATTGCACGATTTTTATTTGTCAAGTCAAACAAAGTCAGCGATCTCCGTCTTAATAACATAGTAACACGTCCCTAATTGTCCCTAATCCTAGAGGTCGGACGGTTAATGTTTAATATTGAAACAGTTTTTAGATTATTCCATATCCCAAGGTCTTGTTATATAATGAACGACATAATATTAATATTATATACTGATTACAAAATTAAGTGTAAAGTCTTGTACTTGAATTACAAGACTTTCAGTATTGGCGTTGGTATTGCGGATAATCGCATAGAATTTACGAGATTTTCATCTGTTATCCTCGTTCTAATTTTTGATTAAGTGTGTTTTATCCTCGAAGCAAAATTTTCACGTGTATTCGAGCTTTTCCGAATCACTGTGAGGGAAATCATGCGTTGACAGCCGCTCGTAGTGTAGATGTCGTCCAAGCGTTGGTGATCATGAACTTGTAGAGTGGAGCTACTGTAAGCGCCCGTGTCATCTCTATTATTTAATCTCTAACTGGAACTATTCATTTCTTTCTTTATTACTTCGCCGAGATGAATCAGGACCGGAAAAAATAGGTCGGCGGGCCGGCGGTTGCCAATATATGACTTAGCAGTGGCAGCTCGTGACTTGGGTGTACTAGAGTGCTAATATCATAAAATGGCAATATTTATTTATTAATTAATTAACGGACTTACGTCCAATATATTACCAAGCGACACGAGATTTGGGACAATGTACAATGCAAGAGTAAAGGATGGTATATAAAATCAAAGACAAACAGGGAAAACGTAAGAAAATAGAAATTAAATAGAAGTGTCAAGTCAATCAAGGTCTTGACGTGAGTTGACCATTCTACATATTCTGGACAATGGTGAATTATAAGCATAATTAGTCGAGTGTTGATTGAGGAAGAGCAGATCTTTATTTCTGAGTCTACGAGAAGGAAAATATTTATTGACGTTGTTGTAGCTGAAAACAATGTTTTAGATTTTTTTTCAAATTCTATTTTTTGCATGAAAATTTTCAGGAAATTTCAGAATGGTCGCACGAATTTCCAATGGCAAAAAAACGAATTAAAAAAAAAAATTGTTTTGAACTAAACAACATCAATAATGATGAATTTTTCAAAAGTAGCACTCAATCACACTGAAAAGTCACGAGCCGCCACTGCTTATAACATAACTTGAACATTGAGAATGCAATAGTCCCACTGACTCCGAGCAGTAGTCTATTACGACGTAAAAAAAAATTCGCAGACGACGCTGAAGATACTACACGAGCGAGAAATAAACAAACTCGCCTGGTTGAAACTTTATATAAACTCAGGTTTGGGCTTCTGCCAAGCAATAATAATGCCATTACTCGGGCGTTGACCTGCGAATTAAAATACTGATTAAAAGCTAGGGGATTTGCTCCGCAAATTATATAAGATAAACATTTGACTGTTTATCTAGCGAGCTCAAACATTTATTATCGCGTATCAAATCCTTTGAATAAACTACAGATAAGAAACTCAAGTATATCAATAGAAATACAAATGCAGTATGTAGTTTCATTAATTTGTTTAAACCAGATGTATGGCAGTGAGGCGTTTGGAAACTGTTTTAACGATAAACTCAAATTGATTCATAAACTGATCGTTCATAGATGGCGCGAATTTAATTATTACTAAGTTGTGCTTTGAAATACTGGGTTTTCCAATAAGAGGTGTTATTTTGAATAGACCGCTATTTCGGTAGTTGTTACTTTTGAAGCTGTCATTTTTTGACATTTGACAAGTAAAAACTACGGCATTAATAAAAATGGAACGATACACGCTTCAAAAACGCATTGAAATTATTAAAATTCACTTGAGTGAATCAAATGCAAATCATCTTGAGTGATGAGGCCCATTTTCACCTTGGTGGCTTCGTCAACAAGCAAAATTGTCGCATCTGGGGCTCGAAAAACCCAAGAGTTATTGTTGAAAAACCTCTTTATCCTCAACGTGTAACTGTTTGGTGCAGTTTATGGTCCGGCGGAGTCATTGGACCTTACTTTTTCGAAAATGAGGCTGGAGCAACAGTTACGGTGAATGGATTGCGCTATTGAGAGATGATTAATGTTTTTTTATAGCTAGAATTAGATGTTATTGATTTGGACAACGTTTACTTTGAACAAGACGGCGTTACGTGCCACACAAGTAACAAAACCATTGATCTTTTACGATTGAATATCAAAATAACACCTCTTATTGGAAAACCCTGTATAAGAAAGAATTGTTTGTTTGTGTCCCTAAAAACGCAATATGAATCTGAAAAAGAGTTTTGTCCGTATAAAAACTCAATTCTTTCAAAATGAGACCATACCCTAAAATACAGCCAAATAAAGAATCTTAACAACGTAAGTGAATTAGCCGTGAATTAGACCTGCGGAATTTGCCCTATCAAATCTCTAAAATAAAGTGGGAATCTTAACGACATACATAAGTGATGAAGTAGCGTGAAAATAATATTCGGCGCACGGACCGGCGTAATACGCAGACCTACTTTAATTATTGTTTAATGTACGGTTTATTTCAATTATTTTTGATGAATTTACTACTAATATCTCAAATGTTTCAAGAGGGATGCTCAGGGAAGTTACTAATTCATCATCTAGAAAAATAAAATCTAGTGCTTACCGTTAATTTTGTAGTTGAAAAACGTTTTATAAAATTTTCTAATCGTCTTACATAATATATTTTAATTATAAAGTCCTGTTTTTATTAATCTTAAATATAAACAAAACTTACATCCGCAGGGATACCTCTAGAAACATTTGAAATTTTAGTAATACGTTCATCAGAAATAATTAAAATCTGAGCGTACGTAATTGATGTAAATATTTTATGGCATAACTTATTTTTCAACTTATAAAAAGACATTACACATAATTTAATATAATATTATTTTATTAAAAGTTCAGGGCGGTGTAGAGTATGGGTGCAGCAGCGATATAGTTGGTTAAAGATATCACCCGGATTCCCAGCTTTCAAATTCCAGTCGTGGACTTTTACAATGAACCAATCTAGAAAACCAATTGAAAAATAATTATTTTAAACTAATTTAACTATAACTTAGTTGTAATATTTAGTAAAATGGGAAAGTTTGGATAAAACTAATATCTGGGGAGTTTCATCCCAAACAGTGGGGAGTTTACAAACTAACCGGGGAATTTACAAACTTAGTGGGGAGTTTACACACTACCGACAAAAAAGGTTAAGTTAGGTTAGGTTAGGAATGTTTTACTATTTCTTCTATTTTGTTTACATTAACCCCACACAGGAGTTCTCGCGGAAAATAATTTCCCTCGGGGGAAAAGTCATCTGTGGGGATGTTGTGTGGTGGGTATTTTTTAAAGAAAGAAAGGAGAGGAAGACCTGAGTAGGTAAAAGGTATGAGGGTTGGGTAGGAATCTAGGGATCACTGTGTCCAGGAGTTACGGACATTTGAATATATCCCTCCCACTGCGGCGCAAGGTGATAGGTCGAGATACCAGTTGAAGAGGTCAAAGAGTCTTCCCAAACCAGACTCTCCCGATCTGCCACGCATCTGGTGAACATGCTAAATCACCAAATACCAGTTGGTAATCCAATAAATGGTTACCGGGGCGGAGGTACTCAAATCCGCCACCCAAATTATTTTTATCGTGTAAAGCATATACGCTACCAGAATACGGCATTATGCATATGATCCTATATCTAGTAATCGTATTAAAAATAATTATATCAAAATAGCTGTACCCCGCCACGCATTGCTGTGGCTTAGTCTGTCTGTGCTCAAAGAGAAACAATAGCACGAGTATTTATCTATATATAGATAAATAATTTCTGGTCACAAACAGGCCAGACAATCGAACCACGTGTAAGCTAATAAACTTGGCTACTTCTAAATGAGCGAGCACTCCACACTCCACAATGAATCATATCCAATAATAGTATCCTACCTAAATAATACATGATCTCCGGGGGTAAAGTGCTCTAACTTCGAGAGGTGATTCTACACGATGGTAGAAGTAAAAAAGACGAATAACTTTTTTCGTCAATTTAGACATCATGACTGAATGAGCCATATAAATTTAACGATGCCCGAGCTCACCGTTAGTGGGTTTTTAGTTAAAAAGATTAATATATTTTTTTTGTTTTCAGTCTTACTGGTTTTCAAAAAACATGAATAATTGTATGCATATACGAATATACAATGTACATACTTACTTTATATTTGAAACTTTGCTTTATTTACAACATCAGGTGTTATTATTTGGATTTCATGTTAATCTTAGTATTAGCATTTGATTTTTATTATTTTTTGTATATGTTTATGCTATCTATTATCCATGTATTATGTTACACTTACATACGTAAATTGTCAATTTCCTATGTAAAAGCCCGATAGGGCGTCAATGAATATTAAATAAATAAAAATACCGTACAGTGGTCGCAACTGCTCCCAACCATCTGGAGCCAGTGAGACTATGGCATCCTCGATTGAGGTATGTTGAGAGGCTAAAAGTACTGGGAGGAGAAGAAGATGGGAAAGAGGATGGTTGGGAAGTACCTGGCTATTCAGATCTGGTCACCAAACAAGGTAATTTCAAGCAACGTTTCAATTTTGGATGGTGGTCTTACACCAGGGCGATACTGAGAGTATCTTCCATTCTGCAACGTGCCGCAAATATACATTTTATTATGTAAATGTTTAAATTGTGAAATAACTCAAATCAAACAAATAAAATTTACTTGCGCACGCCTGAATTGAGCCCACGGCCTTCGGTTTGCTAGTCGAGATCCTTACCTCTCGACCACAGAGACCGTCATAAAGAATTCGTATAAAAAAAAATTGTATTATAAGCCGAAAACTGCTTTATAGTGCTTTCCTTATTACTAAGTTAGAAACTCATAAAATCACGGGTAATTTCAGAATCTCCCTGGCGAGAAACCACGAATCGATTTTGATCGATTTTAATCGAAACTTGTCTTTCTACATAGATCTACAATTAGAGGTGCTACTGCATACTTATATCTCGTCGAAACTTGTTTCACTATTAGACCGGAATCGGTAGTTTTAGTTAGAGCGTTGGAAGAGTTGGATGTCAGTTGGAGGTCAAAAAGCGGAAACTATTTTCTAAATATAATACATCAATGTCTTGCCAGCTCTCTTACTGAAATGGCTTTATGGTTGCCGTAAAGAACTTGAGTACCTACCCACATATTTATATTTTTGTGATCGGGAATTTATTAGAAGTAAATGAACTCATCAAATGGGTACCAGGTGTTCAACGAATCTAACATTTCGAATGAATTTTAATTACTGTAATAATATTACGTACAAAATAAGATAATGTAGAGCGTGGGAGACAATGTTATCTAATATTTAACACGGTAGGCAATATAACATTGTTGTCTGTGTAAATATTTGATAAAGGATTATTCACAATAAATATGAGTAGGAAGCATAGACATACAGATTTATAGACTTGCCCTAAAATGAAATCTGGGTATCATTCCGAGGAGCTGGAGGCAAACATCGTGACCATATTTTTGGCACAAGGAGTTGAGCTAGTAATGAATTGCAATTACAATCCTTTATAAGCTATAATGCCCGGAGTAGAATTGAATATAAATAATATGAATCAAAGTTTCCATCTCTAATATATCGTCAACTTTGTCACGAAAGACTTGAGACGAGACAATACCATAAAATAAAGTCGGAATCTTGCGAACAATGTGATTGTTCGCAAGATTCCGACTTTATTCACCATGCACACAAATATGCGACGCGCGGCTCTGGTGCATTGGACTGACCTACGGTTAAATTTTCACGAGCAAATCTCTAAAATAAAGTGGGAATCTTAACGACATAAGTAATGAAGTCGTGTAAAAACAATATTCGGCGCGCGGCCCGCCGTTATGGACGGACCTATGGTCGAATTTTCCCTAGCAGGCCTGGAAAATAGATCTTTCCTTGGGTTTTATTTTAATTATTTCATATGCATATATATATATTACCAAAATCTCAGATATTTCTAGAGCTAGAAGTTAATATTTCATCATTTAATAAAATAAAATCTGGTGCTTACCAAAATTTTTATATAAAATTTTAAAACCGTTTTACATATAATATTTGAATGGTATGGTACTGTTTTTATTAAGTTAAAATATAAACAACTTACATAGCAGGGATCACTCTAAAATATGTATATAAAAAAATATAAATAATGTATATTATCGTTACAAATTCGTTGGAATTAATTAAAATATGAGCCTCGAGCGAACCCCCATTATTAGAGTCTTGTATCTCCTTAAAATATGAAGTTAAATGGAGGCTTTAACTAGTTCCAATAATTAACATTTTAGTCAGGACGATAATTTACATTTTATCATTAAGTTTGATTGTTCGGAGAATTGAGAGCTTAAAAGTACATCTGACCGAGCTTTGGAATAAAAATCATTGCAAAATGTTTCATAATTCATTACTTAAGTACCATCAAAATGTTTTATAATTCATTACTTCATTATTTCATCACATCAAAATGTTTCATAATTCATTCCTTCATTATCATCAAAATGTTTCATAATTCATTACTTCATTATCATCAAAATGTTTCATAATTCATTACTTCATTATCATCAGAATGTTTCATAATTCATTACTTCATAACATCAAAATGTTTCATAATTCATTACTTCATAACATCAAAATGTTTCATAATTCATTACTTCATTATCATCAAAATGTTATATAATTCATTACTTCACTATCATCAAAATGTTTCATAATTCATTACTTCATTATCATCAGAATTTTTTATAATTCATTGCTTCATTATCATCAAAATGTTTCATAATTCATTACTTCATTATCATCAAAATGTTTCATAATTCATTACTTCATTATCATCAGAATGTTTCATAATTCATTACTTCATTATCATCAAAATGTTTCATAATTCATTACTTCATTACCATCAAAATGTTTCATAATTCATTACTTCTTTACCATCAAAATGTTTCATAATTCATTACTTCATTATCATCAAAATGTTTCATAATTCATTACTTCATTATCATCAGAATGTTTCATAATTCATTACTTCATAACATCAAAATGTTTCATAATTCATTACTTCATAACATCAAAATGTTTCATAATTCATTACTTCATTATCATCAAAATGTTATATAATTCATTACTTCACTATCATCAAAATGTTTCATAATTCATTACTTCATTATCATCAGAATTTTTTATAATTCATTGCTTCATTATCATCAAAATGTTTCATAATTCATTACTTCATTATCATCAAAATGTTTCTTAATTCATTACTTCATTACCATAAAAATGTTTCATAATTCATTACTTCAATACCATCAAAATGTTTCATAATTCATTACTTCATGCAGAATTATGAGACAATGCCTCAACTTAGTCATTAGGACCTAATTATTTTACATATTTTTTGTCGATCTCATATTTCAAATTCACAATCAATAAAATTATTACCTTCTACTAATTTTTACAACATTTTTAATGATTAAAAAGTTGTAACAAACTTTTTTTCAATTGTAGGACGAGAGGTACTTACAATACATAGGTGGGAGTTAATAGGTACAATTTTACTTTGGTATTTTGATATGAAAATTATAAGTTTCACATACAAAACAGAAATAAAAATGAAAAATGGAGGTTAGGTAGAACAAACAAAAATAATCAAAAAAAGGAAACCGACAGGAATATACAAATACGCAAAAGTCTAGGTAGGAATTTACAAGAAGGTACTTACCCACTAATACATTGGTAAAAATAGATTATGCTCGATTACTAATACAGGGGATAGGAAAGGAGACAGAAAGAAACAAAATACAATACGACAAGAATGACGTATTTTCGTTTTATATGTTTTTTTTTTGTTGGCTGCTTTTATGCATATCTGGGAGAGAGTTATAGAGTGTGTAGGCAATATAGTTAAGACATTTTATCCCTTATTATTTTTCTATGCTGTCCCGGTAAGACAGTGACCTGGGTTCGATTCAACGATATATTACATCAATGGGTTAAAAATGGTATTCCAATAAAAAGTCCATCCGCTCACGGGGCTACTGAAAAAAAAACCAGTTGGCAACTGAAGTTGCTATCCTGTATATAGGCCAGTGCAATTAGCGCCAAAAAGGGGGTCGCGATCGAAGTAATTCCGGTAGTCCCAATTTTTTTATATGTTATATAAACTGATCCCCTGATGTAAAATCTGATTTTCCGACCTTGGCGCACCTGTGCTCGCGCCGCCATTTTGAAAAAACTGGCCGAAATCGGGCCAAAATCTAGTTTTTCCCAAATATCTCATTTCCAATGCAAATTTTGTCTAAAGTATCTTAACAAATATAATAGAAAATAAAATAACCTACAACTTTTGCTTACAAAAATTTCTTCTATCTCTAATAGGTACCGAGGTAGAAAGTCGTAAAGGTGCGTATATTTTTGAAAAAACAAGTTTTTTGCGCGACTAAGTTTGGTTTTTTATAAATACCTCGTTTCCAGTGGAATTTCATGAAAATTTTATTGATACCAATTATGTAGAACATAAAATTTCAAAAAAAGCTGTGCCGTTTTTATGTTTATATAGTTTTTTACCGATATAAAGAATAAACAAATCCAGGTAGGTACGCACAGAAAATCTATCACGGTTTATTATCACGTTATTAGATTTTTTTTGGCATTTTTAAATACAAACATCTATAAATTTACTAGAGGACACTTCGGTATGGGGGGGCTACCCCTCACCCTTCTACTCCTCCCCTCCGGTTCCCTTCAGTTGCCGCATGTCACGTCTTGAGCCTGGAGCGGAGCTTGACAGCGTCAGTGTCACAGCAGCGTTCAGTTCGAAATGATTCAGTGCAATCGAGTATGAAAGATTTACAAAAGAGGGCTACTTTACGATCCGACGGTCTCATAAATTTTGGTCAGGGATTTGGTCTGACATGACCATCGAACAAACTCTGATGAGATCGATGAAAACATGTGGAGGTTTGACCCAAGGACGGGGAATCACAGACAGTTCCATCCTTCGTTGGACTGCTGGATTCGTTTATCTGCATAACATTTGTGAGGGTATCGAGTCATTTTTTGGGATTGAATCAGGAACGTCAGAGCAACATGTAGAGATGAGGCCTGCAAGAATTAAGAGGGATGATCGAGACGTTCAAACTCTCATTGATTGGTTTGCTTGCCATGAACCATTTCCTAAAACAAACGTGATTATGTCTATTAACAGTGGCACAATCGGGGATAGCAAAGTCACTTGTCACATGGCTGAAAAGATGGGGAAATTAGCTATGTCTAAAGTTATCAACAAAAACATTGGAAACCTACACTTAAAACAAGTCAATAGATCCATTAATGCTATTCCATCGTATGTGTATTGCCAAAAAGTCTGAAAGTGAACTTAAATAATATTTTCAATATGAACTCTCTCCTGTACCACTGTCTCTTTTCTCAGAAGAAGGCATGCGCAAAAGAACGAAGTCTATATTTTATTCATCATTAAACCCTCTACCAAATAATAGAGAACTGGGAAGCAGTAAAATACAGGTAATTGATGGAGGATATTTACTGCACAAAGTTGTATGGGGCTCGTGCTCAACTTTTTTCAGTAATTTTCCAGCAATATGTCAGATATGTACAAAATCACTATGGATCCAATGCAGTAGTGGTATTCGATGGATACCCAGATTCTATGGGAAAAAAAGCACTAAAGGGGTGGAAAGAGCACGGCGTGCCAGAGTTACAACTTCTGCTGAAGTTTTGTTTTTTGAAAGCATGCACCCACAAGTGCCACAGGAAAAGTTTCTGGGAAATGAGAAGAACAAGTCTCGTTTTATTTCCCTACTCAGAACCTCATTTGCACGATCCCACATAACGACAGTACAAGCTGAAGAGGATGCTGACGTTCTCATAGTGAACACAGCAAATTCGTTGTCATCTCAACATGATGTAGTCATAATCATTGGTCAGGATATTGATCTGCTGGTACTCCTCACAGCTCTCTCACCTCTCAACGTATATTACCAAAAAGTTCTAACGCGTTGTACTCGAAAAAATGTTTTAAACACATTGAAATAGTTGAAAACATTTTATTACTTCATGCCATAAGTGGTTGCGATACAACTGGAGCTCCGTTCGGTCAAGGCAAACACAAATTTTGTAATATTCTTCTCAAGAACCACTCAGTGAATGAACTTGTTCGTGTATTTCAAGACCCAAAAGCAAAGACAGAAACAATCACTTTGGCTGCCGAACAACTATTTGCACTTTTGTATGGCGGCAACGAGAAATCAAATTTGGAAAATTTAAGGTACATCATTTTCGTCAAAGGAGTAAAAAAGAACAAATGCAATTTATCCAGGCTACCACCCACCAAAGATGCAGTCCAGCAACACGCTTTAAGAACATACTTGCTAGTGCAGACTTGGCTTTATCACGATAAAGATCCGACTGAATGGGGGTGGAAAAAGGATGCTGTTGGGTTACTTACTCCAGTAACAATGTTGAAGGAAGCTGCACCTCAGGCCTTGCTGAACTTCATATCATGTCAATGTAAAAAAAGTTGCGCTGGAAAGTGCACCTGCAGAAAGTCGGGTTTGAAATGTTCCCTACTCTGTATTCATTGCAATGGCAACTCCTGCGAGAATGCTGTAGAAGCTTTCGTTGATGACGATGACAGGAATATGATGACCCAGTCGCCACAAATTTGGGTGATAAGACAGATGAAGAAGCTATTCAGGGCCAGAAGTAAGAAACTATAGTCAAGGGCTCGTACTTCTGTCTAAACTGATCTACCATTAATTTTATTTTTTGTTATGCTGACAACTTAACTAATAAAGAAAAGAATGTCAATAAATGTTAATTTTACGAAAATACCAATTTTTTATCTTTTTTAAGTACCTTATCATCTTAATTGTATTAATAATCTTAAATGTATGTTGTGATTACGTTGATAGGCATGTCAGACCAAGCTGCGAGCACAAATGTAGTGGCTTGGCCTATTTTAGTGGTCTTCCCATTGGGAATGTATGGCGACCGATATGCTGAAATAGTCTATCTACTATATTTATAGCTAGGTCTGACACAGGCATAACGATTGTTGTCAACGTATATGTTCTTAGAACAATAATTGTTAAAGAAAAATAAAATCAAGGAATGCCAAGTTTAAAACACCTAACCTCAGTTTCAATTTTTGGTCTGGTTTTGGTGGATTAGAGTTTGGATACGTAATAGAGATAAAAAATATAAATTTTATACCTATTTCTTTAACGAAATTTTATTTTCTACAAAATTATTAACAATAAATTTTTCACAAAATTGTACTGGAAACGAGGTATTTATAAAAAACCAAACCTAGTCGCGCAAAAAACTTGTTTTTTCAAAAATATACGCACCTTTACGACTTTCTACCTCGGTACCTATTAGAGATAGAAGAAATTTTTCTTAACAAAAGTTGTAGGTTATTTTATGTTATATTATATTTGATAAGATATTTTAGCCGAAATTTGCATTGGAAATGAGATATTTGGGAAAAACTAGATTTTGGCCCGATTTTGGCCAGTTTTTTCAAAATGGCGGCGCGAGCACAGGTGCGCCAAGGTCGGAAAATCAGATTTTACATCAGGGGATCAGTTTATATAACATATAAAAAAATTGGGACTACCGGAATTACTTCGATCGCGAATCGCTAATTGCACTGGCCTAATAGTTCAATGGCGACCAGTTTTCAACGGCAACGTAACTAGTCACTCGCCAATCGCCTGCGTATTTTAGTTGCCCATAGATATGAGTTTTCAAGAAATTTGCGATTTGTGCATCCAGTCTGAATCAGATTACGATATGCAGAGCAGGAAAATATTAAATTTGTTCAGGAGGTTAAAAAATTCCAGTGTATGTATGACTATAGACTTCCTGATTATGCACAAAAAAATAAGCCTACCTATTTGTTACCTCATCTACAATATTATCTAAACAAAAGTTGCCACAATAACTTGAATTGTTTGCCTGAACTGCAAGCTAACAGAGAAAGCGATTACACTATCTGCAGGTGTATTTTGTAACAAGCACTACAAATTCTCAGTAGCATAAAGTAGCAAAACAAAACTCGAGAATGATAACAGTACCTACTTAGTGAAGTTCATAATCAACAATCCCGAAGAACTTACAAGTCTAAAGCGAATCCATTTCCAAAAGTTCTTGGGCCGCGCTGAGATGAATATTTTATTGCAGAAGTTGTACAATTATTCTAGACTGCCTGCCATTCATATTTATTTATATATATAATGGAGTGTCAACCAGACCGTATTTATAAAAAAAGCTTTTCATTATTATTAATATGAAAAGATAGTTTTCTTGTTTAGGAGTACATTGATGTGTATAATGTGCTGAGTCAGCGGCCAGGCCGGCTGCCGCCTCAGCATCTCGATGAAAATAAAATGACAACATGTCTGTTCGGCGAAAAGTCTATTTATTACTTTTTGTGTAGCGGCTAGTGTTTATATTATATCGAAATATGATATGTGGCGCACTTTTTAAAAATGTATCTACCTAATCAAATGTTGAATATAAAACGTTGCACAAAAAAAGATGAGTAAAAATTTGAAAATATTGAACCAAATTTTTTTTAAAGGTGAAATCGCAAAAGAGTCCCAACTGCTCCCAACCGTCTAGAGCCAGTAAGACTTCTTCTTCATAGTTAAGATTTGTTTTCAGTGCAGAAAGAAAGCGTCAAAATTACCAATTACCTGCAGCACCTCAAAAGCGGTTAGAAGGAACCTACTTAATATTTCGTTGTAAGTGCTTTTTGAATTAACATACTTTTTCCCTAAAATAAAACTATAATAACGATTACAAAAAAGAACTAAAGAAAACACAAAGGCTAAACATGGATATAGTACGAAATGAGATGGATATTCCCGCAATGAGTTTATTAACTCCTGGGAGTACAATGCTTTATATAATATACTATATTCTGTATTGTATACTTTTAATAAAATAAATAAACATATTTCCAGGGCAGGTGGAAATTATTTTTGGTGTACGTGATACCTTAAAGATAGAACATTCCGTTATCGGTCAAGCCGTGACTCCTTTGACTCCTGGATGTAATCATACCCAATTCACACCCAGACGACAATGCAAACATCCAAATGTTCGATCAGATAAACACATATATTAATACTGATAAGAATTGATCCATATTCGTACGTAGACGTTACGTGAAAAATCTATATATTTTAATATTGTTGATACGCTGAAACTAACTACATATTGAATCGATTTTTCACGGCCAAATTAAAGTGATTTTTTATGGGGTATTACACCGTGTTGCGCTTCCTCCTATTTTTGCCAACTTTTCGGACCTGTTTCTGTTCCGGATATGACAAGGTTTATGTAGGCCAAACATAACGGACGATCTCCAAAAGAATATCAGGAGCACTTTCAAGCATGTAAACTCGGCCACCCTGATGAATCGGCAATTGCCGAACATTTAAATCCTGGAAAGACCCAAAACGCATAGAGCACACCTAATTACGGAGACAATGGAAATTCATAAAACGTCCATTATTATTATTAAAGACGACGGGTCTAAGCTCAATAGTTCTTGGTATCCGATAATTGATGGCTAAACCAAAACTCAACAAAAAAACCATCTTAAATTATAATGTATTACGAACTCTTAGAGGATTGGAGTTGGCGACACGGTATCACATCTTTATTTTATTTATTTGGGAAAATCAGCAGATTATTTACATATATAAGAATAAACTAAATAATAAAGATAAAATCCAATTATAGATTTTCACTTAAAATTATAATAATAATAAAAAATATTAAAAAAAAAACTAAGGGTTCTGTACCCGTGGCCTGAGAGATTTACAAAAAATCTTCATACATAAGCGCACGCTTCACCACAATTTTTACACATCTGCCCTGATGACGAACACTGAAATGCTGTCCGAAACGTTGGCTAAAGATGGAGGTAGCGCAACATGGCATATTACCCCCAAAATAAGTCACTATAATACCTTAAATTATATATTGTTTGCAAGTGCTTTGAGGGAGTGTTTCGTGATCCAAATATTTGCCTAATTGAGGCTTAAATTTCCAATATAAAACTGTGTTTCCGAAATATAAATTGGATGGAGATCTACGATGTTAGGCGAGTTCAAGTGAAAGAAAGCGTTGGGCTAAATGAAACATTTATTTCCATTCATATTTGTATGGAAGGCACTTCTAGTGTTATTCTTTCTTGTATGTTTGCAGGGGTTTATAACCAGTTGCTTTCAGATGTCAGTGAATCAATAGTTTTACGATTCGTGGTGTTAATTTAATAATAAAATCGTTAATTTAATTCAGTGATATACGTCATGATTCATTGTGGTTTTCGGACGTTATACTACCACGTTATACATGACCATCGTTTTGCTTGTCTTTTGCCTGTCTTTATAAGAAAAGAAGTGCGGCAACTGGATACAAAAAAAACAAGTTATTTGTTCTTAAATTTAATGTTATCTTGTCAAAAACCTGACTGTGGCAGGTTGCAGGGACATAATATTAAGTTGAGCATAATTTTCTAAAACGATTTATATGTTCAATATATTTGTATATTATGTTCGACATAATATTTATATGTTCCTCCATTGCATTGATCTTGATAAACAGCTATTTTATAATTTTTGTTATTTGTTTTTGGGGTATTATGCCGTGTTGCGCTAACTCCTTCTTTAGCCAACGTTTCGGACAGCATTGCAGTGTCCATCATCAGGGCAGATGTGTTTATTTGTCCTGATGATGGACACTGCAATGCTGTCCGAAACGTTGGCTAAAGAAGGAGTTAGCGCAACACGGCATAATACCCCAAAAACAAATAAAAAAAATACTTTTCGCCGTGAAAATCTTAAATCATAGCCATTTTATAAGTTCCTTCATTGCATGGAGCTTGATAAACAGCTATTTTATATGTTCCTTTATTATTACACGGAGCTTGATAAACAGCTATTTTATATGTTCCTTCATTACATGAAGCTTGATAAACAGCTATTTTATATGTTCCTTCATTACATGGAGCTTGATGAACAGCTATTTTATATGTTCCTTCATTACATGGAGCTTGATGAACAGCTATTTTATATGTTCCTTCATTACATGGAGCTTGATGAACAGCTATTTTATATGTTCCTTCATTACATGGAGCTTGATGAACAGCTATTTTATATGTTCCTTCATTACATGGAGCTTGATAAACAGCTATTTTATATGTTCCTTCATAAACAGCTATTTTAATTAATATAATATCTACATGTTTCAGAACCAAAGTACATATTTTTTTGCATACTTATTATCCTGATGTATGAAATTTGGTACTGAAACATGTGTATACTATATTTTTTTGGAATAACTTAATGAGAAAAATCTCAAATTGTAATATTTAATTATTGAAGACAGAGATTCCAAAACGAAAATCTGAAACAAAAAATCAGAAAAAGATACGGTCATCATATATGGGACTTGAACCCAGGACCATCTCCTTGCCGGGGCACCGCTCTATCAACTGAACTAATGAGACCCTATCTCCTTCGGTCATATTTAACTGTATCATACTTCGAATAAGATCTACTAACATTGTCTTCATTTTCTCACCGCACATTTTTACTACCCACTATCTTCATATATACACTTCACAGATAGCAGCCAATGTCATGGGTTCAAGTCCTAGATGAGACTGTATCTTTTCATAATTTTTTTTTTCAAGTTTTCGTTTAGGAATCGCTAATATGGTCTTCAATAAATAAAATGAAATTTTTTTATCAATATAGTGATTTAAATAAATTAATTATTTTCAATTATTTAAAATGATACCATGAAGTGAATTTACAATTATTTTTTTTTAAATCTAAATAAAACCGTACACTTTTATATAAAATATGTATATTGTCAGTCCTTTATGAATCAGCAATTTTATTTTACAATATAATCCCAATCATATTGTCGAATTGCTGCTTTTCATGTTCAAAACCTCTAGGGACAGTAATTATTTTACGTGGTCGTTACTTACTCGTACCTGAAGTTTATCAATTTAAAAAATATATTTAATTTGCATTTTGTCTTAGCAGAAACGAGACTCTCATCTCCAAATTGTAAGAAAAAGATTTTTGTCTGTTTCGCAACGTTTTGCTTTACACTGGGGAATATAGGTAAATGAATCGTATTATATAATTAGTTTGTTTTAATAAATAAATTTAATCACGCTATTACTTTTGAAATCGACTTAAATATTTTATCAACAATACTTGACAGTTTAATTTCCTCCTCGATCCTCTTGCGCAACATTTATTTTCTTAATATCCCTCTCTCTGTCCATTCATTCTGCATGTCCAATCACTCAGCGTAAATATCTGTCTATCCACTCTTTACGTCCACATCCAAACATAAGCGTCCTTTTCGATGAAAATTAATCTCCAAAACTCACCCACATTCTGTCACAATTTCACGGAATTCAGCGTCCTTCGTATCCAGTTTTTAGATTTTCATCCCTTACATACTTTACATACAATCCAACCCTTTGAAAATTGAAGTCGACTGAGGGCGGAGGGACGAGGGCGGCGTAAGTAGAACGGACGCGGGGAATATTTCAGTCTGCAAAGCAACATGTTAATTGGGAATAATAAATCCCGAATGAGGGCGGATTTAGGTACGGATTAGGGAAGGCTTTGCTTTAATTCAATTATGTACTGCTGTACTTTCAGGGGGTGATTATTCAAGGGGTGGCGTTGTGTGTTTCCGCGGGTTGATCACCTTTGGCTATATTTCTTGTTCTTGTGAGTGATCGCAGACTTGAAACTAAAAATCGAATTACTTCACCCACGTAAGAAATAATTGGTTAACCGTTAAACAGACATTGAAACTGAATATTAAAGTTCTATTGCATTTGGTTTTTCTCATTGCTGAAGATGGTTACTCCCACCCAAATTATCTGATGAACCAGAGGAGCAATTCCTGTTTTACTGAAGGACAAAGAATTGTCATAAGCATTAAAATATCGAGAACTGGAATCGCAGTTAACGAAAAAGTCGTTAATTTTAAGGTTAAGGACAATTCCTTATCATTAAGTAAAACGGTAATCGCTCCTAGTTAACTTAAAAGTTGTTATTTTAAAGTGAAGTACATTTCTTATCCTTAAGTAGAACCGGAGTCGCCCCTAGTTAACGAAAAGTTGTAGAATTAATTATAATGGTTTACTGTGTACATAGTCACCTAAATTTATGTCATCGTGATTAATTTTTAGGTTATTATGTCGTGTTACGCTTTCTCCTTTAGCTAATCAACAGAATAGCTAAACTGCTTAACAATTCTGCATTGATCGCCGACATTTTCAACGTTCAGCAACTACAGGGTTTTCCAATAAGAGGTGTTATTTTGATATTCAATCGTAAAAGATCAATGGTTTCGTTGCTTGTGTGGCACGTGCGCCGTCTTGTTGAAAGAAAACGCTGTCCAGATTAATACCATCCAATTTAGGCCATAAAAAATCATTAATCATCTCTCGATAGCGCAATACATTCACCGTAATTGTTGCTCCAGCCTCATTTTCGAAAAAGTAAGGTTCAATGACTCCGCCGGACCATAAACCGCACCAAACAGTCACACGTTGAGGATAAAGAGGCTTTTCAACAATAACTCTTGGGTTTTCCGACCCCCACTGCGACAATTTTGCTTGTTGACGAAGCCACCGAGGTGGAAATGGGCCTCGTCACACAAGATGATTTGCATTTGATTCACTCAAGTGAATTTTAATAATTTCAATGCGTTGTTGAAGCGTGTATCGTTCCATTTTTATTAATGGCGTAGTTTCTGCTTGTCAAATGTCAAAAAATGACAGCTTCAAAAGTAACATCTACCGAAATAGCGGGCTATTCAAAATAACACCTCTTATTGGAAAACCCTGTATCTTTTGACGTAGGTATCTAACAAAATAGTAAAAATGCCCCCATGACCTTTTATACTTACATGTACCTAAAATTTGTAATCTTCTCCGATATATATTAGTTCAAGTTGGGTACATCAAATAGTACAGCTCTATAAACACAATTGTGCATATGGCCAAAAGAGGAATTAATTACGCCACATCGTTGTTATTTCGCTGTCAAATAAATTTCAGTCAATTTTGTCTTTACGATGAGAAAACCAATGAAAGTGAAGTACGAAACATTATTCTTAAGGTTGAAACGTTCATGGACATTAAACAACTTCGTTAATTAAATCAAAAATTTTAATGAGTTGAATTTAAAGCAGGCATGCGCAAACTTTGCGAAAATGATAATTTTTTATTACCCACGCGGAGAGTTCATCAATTTTGAACATAGGTACATACTTTTAAATTTATTCTTATACTAATACTTAAAAAAATATTTATACTGGCTATGCGTAATAATTTAATAGTGGAATGCTTAGATCGAATAATCAACACGTAAAAACAATGCTTGTCTTATTATAAAACATCGAATTTTATTACATATTTAATGTCTATTTTTAAATACACATATTTTTTTTGACTGAAGATTGAACCTTCTTTCTCAGGGATTGGAGTCAACTGCGCTAAAAACCGAACCAAATCCCGATTGGGTAGGACCAAAGATATTAGAAGAACGAGATGTGCTATGAGCAGTTCATACTGTGTGGAATTGTTTTGCCGAGTGTCGCCGGTTTTGTTCACCAATACTACTGCAAACCTTCGCTTACGCTAAGGTATCCGCACTAATACATAGAACAGATTTCTGTACGTACACGTCCCGATACCGTTCAAAGTACCCTAATTAGGTAGTACTCCGGCTACGGTCCGGCGGCCAACATAGCATATCTCGTTCTTCTAATATCTTTGGGTAGGACTGACTTTTATTTCGTACATTGACTGCTGGGATGCCATCCGATTTTTAGAGAAATCCGTGTGTTAGTGATTGTCACCAAATGTTGATAGAATGCATTGTCATCGACAACGAGTCTATCTGCCAAGTATTAGCTGGATAGAATATCGAGAAGTGGGTTAATTCATTGCCGAAAACAAAAGTTAAATTCAAATAGATATATTAAAAAAAACGTTTTTTTGGGTTCACTAAGTGATGTAGATTCATGGGTTTCCCACTTGTTCAACTAGTTTCCTGGTCACCGTGTATATTATAAATTTACGGCACGATTAATTTGGTGAAAGATTCAAAATCAAAATGGTGCTTGAATGTGCTTTAGATTTGTTTAGCGACCAGATCTCAAGAGCCAGAGGACTCAATTTTCCTCTTCTCACTGCTCGAGGGCAATTGTGTTATTCACATAGACCTTCTGATAACTTTTCCCATATTAAAACATAAATTTAGAGATATCTATGTGTAATAATTTATTGTATCACGTGTAATTTATACAAAACCCAATCGAAATTTCAGACAAATGCCGTTGTTTTATTGTGTTTTTATCAGAAAATTAATCAATATTCCCGCACATATCGTAAAGCATGTAAATTTTATTGGTTTTTGGTAATTTATTTGTATATTATTCATAACTAGAAACATTAATTCTCGTGTAAAATATTCATAAAGAGTACTAATGAATAAATTCAGATTAATTAAGGATGAAATTATTTCTGACGGGGTAAACACATTCACGACACTTACGATAAGTCTAGCATTTATTGAATTTTATTAAATGGTCTTAACTTCTAGAGTAGAGTTTTTCGTTTGCGAAGGATTTAGTACAAGTATATTAATATACTTGTATGTAAATAACAGGTGACCTTCAAGGTCGTCCGTCAGTTACTTACTTCTACGTAAAAAAAATGACAAAACGCATTTTATTTTATTAACTTATTATATCTGTGAACTTTTGCCGTTAGGTAACACATTCGATTTTATGTTCCCAAAACTACATCTTCCAGTCTTCCTTCAGAGTAGAATTCTGGCAGAATGCGTTTTTTTACAAATTTTATACGATTAATGTCGATCATTCATTTGGTTCAGTTAACTTATTGGTTAGGATATTATACTGTCAGCGTATAGGTCAATTTTTCAGAAGTGTTTTGAATCTAATTTTCTGTTTGTTTGACAACTCGAATCCTAGCATAACAGCATATTGATATCATTACTCATCATCTATCACCTACATAATATAAACGGTGTCCCGAAAATCGTACTACAAGCGGAAAACTGGTGAATCTACATCATATTTGGAGTCTATATTGTGGTATAACTTTTTTTAATTTGAGTAAATCGCTTTGAATTTTTTTTGGTAAAATTTGAAATAACTAGGGGGTTATTTTCAGCTGTTTAATGTTTTTTTGAAGCGTAGACCAGACTCCAAATGTTTTTATTAAACCTTTAGTAGCCGACAAAAATCGTAAAAATAGGGGTCTTTTTAAAAACGTAGAAGTGTAGACCAGGTTCCAAAAGTTTTTTAACCTCTTAGTTGCCGAAAAAAAATCGTATTGCTCAGATCGAAATTTTCTTTGTTTTTGTTATCTATATCTGTTGTATATTCACTAGATTCCCACTTTTACTACGAATTTCTGGACACTGTTTATTTAGCATATTGCTATAAATATTATTATGATTGCGTTCAACAGATGAAATGCAATTTCACCAATTCCCCCGGGCCCGGGGAAGGTAAAGTTTTCTTATTATGTATAAGTAATAACATTTCTCTACCATTTCTCTCCTCGGGGCCTTTTCAGAATATTTTTCAAATTCATTAAGTTGCTTTAAATAGCAAGTTTCCACTTTCTGTGTTTGTGAAGCACTTCTTAACATATTTCAGATTTTACTTTAACGTTAATGTTTAAAAACATTATTGCTATCACACGAGTAGGATTGCTACAATAATATTGTTTCTTCTTGGTTTTTCAGTTGCTTACAGTTTTATTATTAATATTGTAAGAAATAAGGTAGTTAGAAATTAAGTTTACTCACAAGCAAAAACATCTTAAAGGTTTAATAAATGGAATTTACCACAAGAAAAAAACATTCCAAATACAGTAAGTTCGGAATTAGCATAATATAATCTAAGTCTGGAAAAAAAACAAGTCAAATATCGTATTAAGGCGATACACTACGTCATGTTATATTTTAAATCGAACCGCTATCAATAACACCCCTTACGTAAATGGCGATAAGGTTTAAAATCCCGCTCAACACCATCCGCTTGTTTTGATTTATGCAAGAAAAAACATGGCCAAAAGTGCCTTCTATTTTATTTTGTGGATGTTCAGGCATAAATATTTAATTTTTTTCCGATAATTTTATAAATAACTTAATTTTCCACGTTATACAATAAAATCACAAACGAAAATGGGTTTGTAAGTAGGTGATTTTGAACTTTAAAGCAGTTTTCATAGGCCTTATACATTATTTTTTTCTGGGCTTATAAAAAAGACTTATGTAAAAAATACTCGATTATTTCAAAGGCCAAGATGTATTCTACTCGCAGTGTTGACGCAACAAGCTTCCTTTAACATTGTCCTTGATATTTTCCCATCCTATTACCTACAAGTACCTGTCATTATCCGACAATACCCACGTTTGTGTGACATTTACAACAATAAACATAACTGTTAAATCAGTTTATTGATGAAGCCAGTGTGATGAAAATCTCTTTATGATCAGTGCTTTTATTGATATCAACTCAGGGTAGAATACTGTGCCGTGAACATATACGGTTCCCTCAGTGTGTTTCTTACCCAACCCAGATGTTGTGGAAGTTGCGTGTGCAATAAATCATCTCCTGTGAGTGAAACCAACCAGCAACATCGTTGACGAACATCAAAGGGGTAAGTCGGATTCCTTCCTTATTCCCTGTTCACCATCTCTAACCATCGTTGTGTCAACTTCAAGTTCACAATTAATTTTACAGTCCATTCTTGATTCTAAACGTTTCCAGGCGACTAAATTTTTAAACCAACAACACATGATTTTACATTACTACGTAGTGCATCGCCTTAATATGAATATTTGTTGCTTTGTTTATATTTATAGTATTTATGCCTGCACGTGCCTTTGTTCGTAAATTGGTCGATACTTGTAACCCAGACTAACCAACAAAACATTTGTCTACTCTGACAAGTCTAGAATGTACCAGGTCTGGTTTATTATAGGAAGTCTGGAATGCAATTCTGGGTAGAACTTGTTTGGAATGTGCGGGGAATTGGTTGAGCACAGAGGGATGTATTTGCAAACACGTATCACTATTCGTTTAAACTTTAAATTAACTGATCCTCGGGTGAGCAGTGAGTCTACATCATTCATGCGTATAATGACTGGAATTTAATCAATGTCGGAATTGCAATGTCCATATCAAGTCGTAAAATGTAACAGGTTTGGAATGATATATGATTACTTCGCCAATTTACGTGTAATGTCAGATTTTACCCAGAATGGAATACCTCAAGTGTTACAGAATATATTAAGTTTGCAATTTACCATGACTGGAATGTATCAAGTTCTATGTATATAGTACATACCATGATTTGAATGTATCCAGTGTTTGTTTTATTTTTTATTATATGCATCTACATATATAAAAATGTTTACATATATATATTTTTTTGGCTTTGCCTGTCTCACTAGGAAATCCTGTGTCGAGACAGACTAGTTAACAAATATTTTATAATATTAAAATAAAGTACATTTTTCAACAAAGCAAAAATATTTGACAAATATTTTCATATTTTTAGGTAGTGGTAACAATAATGATATAGATAATTATATTTAGGAGAGGTGACTAATTATTGCACGACCTTTTTCGATGATCCATTGTTTGATCAGGATTTTGTATTTGTTAATATTATTCGATTGTCTTGTTTTATCAGGTACGAGTAGGTTATTGTATATTTTAGACGCAATGTATTTGAAATTTCTTTCACCAAATGTTGTGTTTGTTTTAGGTGTTTGTATGAGTTCTTTGGTTTTGTGCCTCGTGTTTACAATATTTTGGGTATTTTCTTAAAATGTGTGTGTTTTATTTTTAAACAGATGAGTTAAGATAGTTTTTGTGTAAATTTGTCGAATATCTAATACACGGAATTTGTAGAATATATCTGCAGTACTTGTTATTAAGGGAACTTTAAGAATTTTGGAATGTACTCGTATTTCACTTAATGTATACTCACTCATGACTGTATCATTGTGTTCAATAACCATTTCTGGAATTTACTCAGTTTAGATTCTATAAATTTATCAATATCGGAAAATATGCAATCTGGAATGTTGTCATTATGTAAGTCTTAAATTCACGTAGTCTAGAATGTGCCTACTGTTTCTGGAATATTTTCGTTTAGTGTCGTAGTCTTTGTGGAATGATTGGAGTACAACCAGTCTAGAACGTATCTGCGAGTACCTATGTAAAATTAAATGGAAATTACTAAACAGATAGTTTTGAATATTTCAAGTCTAGATTGTATCCAGTCATACCTATACCCTGCCTGAAATATACCTAATCTGGTATGTACATAGTCAAAAATATATCTAGAATGTACCTAATCTGGAATAAACCCAGTCAGAAATATACCGAGTCTGTAATATATTCAGTCTTTTATATACCCAGTCACGAATATTCCTATCCTGTAATGTACCCAATCTGGAATACACTCAGTCAGGAATATACCCAGTCTGGAGTGTACCCCTATGTATGTATTATGTATATTACCAGTCAAGAATATATATCCAGTCTAGAAGGTACCCAATCTGGAATGTACCCAGTCAGACATATACCGAGTCTGTAATATATTCAGTCTTTTATATACCCAGTCAGGAATATACCAATTCTGGAATGTACCCTATCTGGAATACACTCAGTCAGGAATATACCCAGTTTGGAGTGTACCCGTATGTATGTGTTATGTATATTACCTGCAAGTGCCCCCGTTGTGACACGTGGGGCGGCCGTGTCGCTCGCACAGGGGCCCCTCCCCGCAGTCGCGCCCGCTGTATCCCGGGAAGCAGGCACACCCGTACTTTCTGCAACAAGATGAACAAACTAGTTAAATAACTATTGGCCACATCGAGGTCATAATCATTTTTACAGTAGGCAATCAAGTATTAGTAGAAAGAAATACATATACATTATACATTGTCATTAACAACACGGGCAAAACCCAAAACATGTCTTTTCAAATATAATTTAGCTGTACGTCTAGCCATCGTTAAGCCACAGTTGTAAATATAGATGTCATAAGTCAGTAGTTATAAGCCTTAGTCGCAAGTCACTGGATTTAAGTCTTAGATGTAAGTCATTCGTATTAAGACGAGATAAAAGGTACCCTAATATAATGTCGGAATCTTAAGGCCCCGTAGTAAGCGTTCAAAGATGGTTTGAAATGGAAATATGTAAATACGACTGTTAGAGGGAGCGCGATAATATTAAAAAAAACGATAAAAATTAAGTGATAATATTTAATAAAACATGACTCGTTTGAAATAATGCAAAAATCTCTCGATAAATGCTTTAGTTGCATTTAAAGATACACTGTGCATTTTTTCATGACTACAAGATATTAAATAACAAAACAAATCATATTTTGATAATTTTCGGAGCTTACTTTGTGATTTTTTTTCTATCGAGGAAATTATAATTAACGTTTCTGCATAATAAATGTATAGATACCTACATATTATTTTTAAAAATAACATATATTTTTTTGGAACTTAAACTGAATTAAAGAGAAACTTGTTATAAATCGGTAGAAAATGGCAATGCATGGGGCTTAACGACGGAAGCTAAAAAGTCATGCACAAAAATATGTGACGCGCGGCCCTGTGTATTGGACAGATCTCTAAAATAAAGAGGGAATCTAACGGTATAAGTGATGAAGTCGTGTAAAAACAATATTCGGCGCGCGGCCCGGATAATGAACAGACCTACGGACGAATTTGCCCTGGCAGGCCTAGAAAATTGATTTTTCCGTGGGGCTAATTTTCATTATTTCTGATGAACGTATTAGTAAATCTCAGATGCTTCTAGAAGAATCGTTCGGGAGTCATCATCTAGAAAAATAAAATTTGGTGCTTACCGCTAATTTTATGCTTGGAAAATATTTTATGCAATTTTAAAATCATTTTATATGGAATATTTTAATGATAATGTACTTTATTTTTTAATCTTAAATAAAAATAACTTACATCGGCAGGAATCTCTAAAAAAATATACATAATTTTGTCACGAATTCGTCAGAATTAATTAAAATGTGAACCTCGAGCAAACCCCCCCGTTAGAGTATTATGTCGCCTTAAGTTAGAAGAGCCTTAGTCGTAAGTCACTAGATAAAGTCTCAGGTATAAGTCACTAGTTTTAAGTCACTAGTTATGAGCCTTAGTCGTAAGTCACTAGATAAAGTCTCAGGTATAAGTCACTAGTTATAAGTCACGAGTTATGAGCCTTAGTCGTAAGTCACTAGATAAAGTCTCAGGTATAAGTCACTAGTTTTAAGTCACAAAGTATGAGCCTTAGTCGTAAGTCACTAGATAAAGTCTCAGGTATAAGTCACTAGTTTTAAGTCACAAGTTATGAGCCTTAGTCGTAAGTCACTAGATAAAGTCTCAGGTATAAGTCACTAGTTATAAGTCACGAGTTATGAGCCTTAGTCGTAAGTCACTAGATAAAGTCTCAGGTATAAGTCACTAGTTTTAAGTCACAAGTTATGAGCCTTAGTCGTAAGTCACTAGATGTTAGTTATTGTGAATATTAGTTGTAAGCCTGTTATATTTATCATGCAACACATATATTTGTACAGCGCCTTTGGGGTGATTTTTCACGAAAAGGGCGCTATACAAATCAGACGAATATTATTATTATTATCGTGTCTTAGCTCGTACAGCGAAACTTTTGGGGGAAAATCCTAAAATAGAATAAGATACATAGTTCACCGAGAATAAGATATGTTATTAAAAAAAATAGGTAGGTTTTGACATTTTTCATGCATCTTCCTTGCACCCCGCAGCTTCAAATTGTTCTCGATTAGTTTCATCCAGGGGTTTTGTAAACTGACCAGAGGTTGCCAAATTTTTCCCCCGTAGACCACGAATATTAAATTGACACAGTGCCTCATTTTAATAGGATTTTTGTAAAATGAGAAATAATTGTAAAAAGAAAAACATCAGCAATTATTTTTCAATTTCAGGAAAATGCACGAAATGCAAGCGAATATTTGAATTTGGGAGACTTAACTACTCATTTCATTTAAAATCTTAATATCTAAAACGACTACTTTGGGTATCTTTGCTGTAGACAAATACAAATACAAAGGTATCATGCAGTCAGACGCGGCCCGTGACTGTAATTACCAGCAGTGCATTTCACTTTTAAAATGTACCTAGTCTGTAATTTAGGTGGAGCAAATTAATGAATGGGAACACCTACTGCAATTCATTCTATCTTCTAAGTTATATTTGTAAAATAACTGATTAAATAATACAAAATTATCTTGAAAATAAAAGACACTCAATTCATCGTTGAAAATATAGCGAAACCGTTTGATTTCACCGCGAACGAGTTCCAATGTGTTAATGTTGTTGCGTTAACATTGAACATTAGTATTTCTAAGCGAATCCATTCCAAACGCATTGGATTACGCATGATCAAAGTGATGCAAAATTCACTCGTCGTCAAAGCACTTCGATAATGCACGGATGGGTTATGTATCTGCACTGCTCTAACACGTAATTTGACGTTAAGAGTGTAATCTGTCTCGCTCATGTCACCGTTTCGGCTACTTCGGGCTGTCTCGATACCGCCCGACGCTGTTTTAGTAGTATGGTAAAAGTTGGTTCTGTGCATATCGGGGTATGCACGCCCGCTTGCTCTTGCGTGGGATTTTTTACTAGAAGATAGCTCAAATAATGACCTGACGGGAATTACGAATTTTTTACATCGATCACTGGGGCACAGATGTCGTTGTAATTTGTTATGTGGAGATTGAAGACAAGCAGTGCAATGCACAAATGCACGTACCAAGGAACCGCCTCTGCATGCAGTCTCTGATATTCTATATTGAGCTTCTCGTGATAGGGGGATACATGCTCGAAATATGGACTTGTTTTTATAATTCTGTTATGAATTGAATTTGTTTTATGTATATCCCGTCTTCTTATGGTTACTAAAACTGACAAAAAATGAACCTGCATAAAACAAAGTTTTGTTACTTTAATACATGTATTTTAAAATATCTTTAAAACATAAAAAAATGGTTGACTGAGGATTGTACCTTCCTCCCAGGGACTGGATTCAAACGCGCTAAAAACTTCGCCCAGTTGCCGATCAGGTTGGACAGACATTTATTTCGTATTTTAACTGTTGTAATGTCATCCGATTTCAGAGAAATGCATATATTTCTGCACCAGCCCGGCGGCTAGTGGGATCCAGGCGTCTTAGGTCATTTGAAAAAAAAAGTGACAAATCTTTATTTGATATTGTAAAAAATGCCCATACATTATTATTTATATCAATTTGTAAATATGTGACTCTAAATACATATTAAGTTAATATAGTAAATTGGAAATAACTACACAATCCATGTACTTACGGCAAATTATTTTTAAGAGATTACGTTTTAATGTGGTTGTGCACAACAATCAATTAAAAAACAACCAATGTTCCCCACACGACAAGCGTGTAAAATGAAAAACCGACATATGTTTATGCCACCATCTCTTTAAAACATATAATATTCATTCACCCATAGCTATGACCTAAGCGTCCCTTAGCTTTCTTCGGTACCTAATTTTTACTTCGACGAAAGACATAGTGCTATCTCGTTTATACTATGGCGCGCATAGGGACAGAAGATGCCAAAGGGGACATTTTTTAAATTGACCCACCGAATCGTGTGGACTTGTGAATGAAAGCTTCTATTAGAGACAACGAGTTTATCTGCCGAGTTTCAGGTCGATCGAGAAGTGGGTTAGTTTCCGCTTCCAAGATTTACACTCATTCATTCCCGTAAAAAAATTAAATTAAAATAGATTTGTTTTTAAAAAAATTATGCATCACGCTGTACGCATCATGGTTTGGTCTATTTCAGCATATCTTTCGCCATACACAACCAATGCGAATGTATGGCTGGCGATAAGCTGAAACAGGCCAAGCAACGAAAATATAGCGAAATATACAAGAAATAATTATAGTCTGTCTCAGGCAGAGGCGGCTCCAGGGATCCAGAAGTGGAAGGTTAATCGAAAAAAAGAAGAATATAAAATGTTAATACATATTGCTAACGCGTAATGAATATTATAAAAACGCCAATGTATGTAATTAATTTGCCGGTACGCTCATTTTATTGCACCCGCTAATGCACTGATAAACATGATAACTTTTGTTTTCAACCTTTTTATTTTTCTTTCCTGTAACATAAACTAATTGTCACTTTATTTGAATTTCTTTGTCATGATTCAAAGAATTATTTGCGATTCCTTTCGATATGATATCCACAGAATTTGATATTTTAAATTATTCCATGCAAATGACGTCAACAATCGATAAACAATTTCGCGAAGTAATATTCAAGTTCAAGATGGCTATCATTTATAACACATAAAAACTTACGACTGACATTTTTTCTCATCTCCCTCTAAAACCTTAATAATCTAAGGTCGTAGATATCTCTATCACTCCGCGGCCATGTCCGAAAATCCCTTTAAAATAAATTTTGTATGATACTAAGCATACGTCAGAAATGATAGTGTTTACCTCCTTTGTCTGTATGGCAAAGAGAAAGAAAGGAGATAGCTTGGGGACAAAACTTGATGTGACCCAAGTTAGGTACGAAAATTAGCTTCACGTTTGGACGCTAGATGGCAGTGAAACTCGCTATTAGAAATATGCACGAATTTTGAATGCTTTTTATATTAATACTATTGCGAAATATTTTGGGAGGTCATTGACTAAAAGACTTCTGTAGACGAGCCGCCACTGGTCACAGGCTTTATTATTGTCATGAGTGAGTTTCTGTTGTTGATGTTTTATATAACTCTGTAGTGAACATAATTATGTCATATCCTGTCTTATTTTTATAATATGATATCTTGTAATAATACATATGATCTCTTCAATTAGAATAAAATCTCACCATTAAATAAATCTTTTTCTTACTGTTTTGTTAGCGATTTTTTGTTTTAAATAACTTTGTTTTCTGGTGTTTTCTTACTAGTGGTAAAGCCAAAGATACCAACACATAAAATGTAAATTGTCGATTTCTCGAAAATTAATAAATAAATAGATATTCTCACAATGTGAATCAAGACTCCAAAACAACTGTATAAAATTACTTTAAGTTTACAGATAACTACAAAATTTTAGATGAGGATTCCAAAAAACCGTAGAATTTTCACAAACTACGAATACCGATAAAAACTCGTGCGATTTAAAATTTATTTTTCTGATCATGATTATCGCACTAAAAATATGCAATTTTCATTCTTTAATGTTCATTTAAAAAACGATCTAATATCGCACATTTATAAACGATTTCAACTGGCTACAACCTCATTAAGACACAGAAATCGCCACTGTCTCGTAAGACAGCTGTCACCGACGACTGTCGGCGTGACGTAAACGCCGCCAAATTCACGAATAAAAACGGAAATGTCGTTTTGGCGGCAAAATGAAAATGGCACATTTTAAATCATAACAGAAAATTTATTCGTTCACATAAAAATACCTTCAATAACGTAATTTTTTATTTTTCGATAATAGAAAAACAGTGAAAATATCATAGAAAACTGGACAATTTGAGAATCAAGATTCATGTGAAAATCAATAATTTAGCATGAGTATAAAATAGGGACTTAGAATGTTTCATCGTGTAGATGTGTACATGAAAATATGTTCATTTCACCCCCAGAAAAGTCTAAAAATACATGACCTACCATATTAGAAAAGTCTATCTAAAACATTATCAGAGATAATTAACTTCACAAAACTTCTGCCAAGCAATCATAAAACAATGGAGCGTTTAGTCCCGACAATATCACAAACAATTTTCGAATTTCCTCGTCACATAATAAAGCAATTCCTATTCTTGGCTCCCGATTGAATCACATCTTGTCTGGGGTGGCATATAATATAAGGGGGACGGTCCCCCTCCCCCTCCCCCTCGCTGAAGCCCGACCCCGAATCGTAATGTTCCGATATTTATTCCACGCCGCTACGGGCAGCCAATTTTTCACAATCCAGCACGTTCACAAAACGACGATAGTTTCCCTGAAATGACGATGGTTTCCCGCTAAATTACAATAGTAAACTCTTATTAAAATCAATGCCACAAAAACGGTTTTTTGAGAGAATTTTACGGTCTTTAGTTCTGTTGGTTATGTCAAGGGATATTTATTACGGAAAAATGAAAAGGCGGCAGAAAATTGAAGAGAAATAAACAAATATTTATAAAGCAGATATTGAACGGATGCTAATTTCAGTTGTTGGTGCATGTGTGTAAGTTAATAATAATAATAATCATTTTAATTTCAGTATGTGGGGAGGTTCGTGCAACCCCACACGTCCCATATATATTTTTATTTTTTATTTTATTTTTTTATTCAGTGATTTTTATGAATTACAGTTTTTGTGTACTTAATAACTCCCACACTAGGCTAATCCCCGTGTTGTGGTAGTCATAATGCTATAAATTACAATAAAACCATATGTTGTAGTAAGAAAAAATAAAACATAAACATATTTAAGGAAAATATAAAACAAAATATATGTTTTTTATATATGCAAACATACATACATACACATATATAGATGCGCATATACATACATACATAGACATATATACATGCATACATAAATACTTTCATATACAAAAAAAAAATATATATATAAAAAAATATATATATACACATACATATATATATATATATATACATATATATACACATACATATACATACATACATAGACATACATGCATGCATATATAAATACATTCATACACATCTATATATGAACACACACAAACGTAATGTGTATTCACATATATACATAAATATACAGATACATGGTTAATTTTATTATAATGGTTTAAAAGTTAGGAACTCATGTATTATATATACATATTTTTTGTACAATAGGTATGTGACAAATGAAAAAAGATATGAAGAAGAATAAATTAACAATAGAGTACAACTATGCAGGGCGTGGTCTTGAGTGAGCTTGGGCCCAGCAATCACTCAGGAGTGGCGTTTGGTGCTGGTAGGCTGCGGTCACCAACGTGTTGGCGGAGGCTATTAGCCGTATACTGGCTCCAGTGACCCGGTGTCTCATCAGGTCGGCAAATTCATTTAGTCCTAATTCCGTGAACATTGTCGATGCGCTGCTGTATCTTCGGTATCCAAATATGATTCTATAGGCGTCATTATTATTAATGAATTGTGATGAAGGATGATCACAGAGTCAACAGAAATCGGAACTAAACGAAAACTAAGAAACGGAAAAAAGAAAACTAAACTTAAAACTCACCTTTTCAGACAGTCGTATCCATAAAGTCAGAAACTTTTCGCCTTAACAGTCCCTAGACATTGTAAATAACTAAATGTGTAAAAAATGTAAACATCCAAGAATTTTTAAACTTCTGAAACTCATTTCATAAAAAAATTCCAAATTTCTCCAGTCTTTTAAAAGAAATATCAACTATACTATTGCCACTAATCTTGTTATAAATGCAAAATTAATAGTGACGAAAATAGCAAAATCGTAAACTTTTTAATAAAAGTGTGTTTATCTGAAGTGACCTGCCTGGTAAGTATGTTTTTTACTGTTTCTGTTTGTAAATAATAAAAATATATAGAACCCTAGAACTCGTAATAAATGGTACAGCGCCCTTGTTATTAGCCATTTATTATTATTATTATTAACTCCTAGGACGGGTTGTTTCAGAGAATTTGAACTATTCTTCATTATTTCAAAGTTAATTTTCAGGTTATGTGAAAGTTCTTTTCAAGTTCTGTTATTATTTCAGTTCTGTCAAGTAACTGGCCTATAATGATAAATTAACAGAACTTGAATTTTATGTAAAGTTCAAATTCTATGAAACAACCCATCCTTAATTTTCAAACTTGGAACTACTTATCATATCAGACAAGCGTATGTACCAAAATTATTTTATTAATTATTAATCCTTCATTTTTTTGTTTGAAAAAAATCAGTCACTCCGGTATTAGGCACCATCAGCATATTGAATTTTAAAATACGTTTTAGCGTAGAACCGCCACAAATTTATTTGAACCCTTTTAGTTGGAAAAAAAAATTAAATGCTTACTTCCGATTTTTTTTTATTTGATTCACCCGTTTCCCTCTTATACCACTAGTTTCCGGACGCCGTGTATATGTATGAAAATCTCTAGACTACACATAATATGTATAAATAAATACCCACCGGTCGGTGTTCAATTTCTCGGCTGGCTCCTCCATCGCAACACAAGCAACATTTTTCGCTTACTCCGTGGTAATAGGAGATTTTCAAATATTGCTAGGTTATTCGTAAGCCGGGAATGTTTGTCTTTCTTTAAAAAAAACCTTTTTGTTCTTTTTATTTCATAATATCCAACCGCTAAACAATTTTTAATTTCTATAATCAAAATAATTAATTTTAATTATACTTTTCTTTATATTTTATATAAGGTTTGTCGACAATGATTCAAACAAAAGCTCTCGCACATACAATTACATTTAATATGGTTGATACTATCAATAATTACAGACAAACACAACATTGATGACATAATGGATAATATAATGATAACATAATGGATAATATGCTTCATAGTATATTACATCCAACAATAACACCGTAAGTATAGAATAAAGTACATGTATGCACCTACACTACATACATACATGTATACCTACTCATATACATGCACACATACATACATACACACTTATACATACATACACTTACATATCATTACATTCATTACAAAACAGTAATAAGTTCTTAGAACAACACGATAGTGAGCTTTAAGTCTTCTTAACAGATGATTTGAAGGTGGCCAATGATGGATGACATTGTCAAATCAATGGAATGACTTTTATACGTCTCGTTAAAATTACGGCACATTCTCGGTAAAGCTGAGTCATTCCCCAGCTTAGTTTGATATATTTTTTAAAATATTTAACGGAATATAATTCTGAACCAATTGTAAGAACGTTGAACCTGATTTGATGGAGTAGAAAAGGGCAGTTTATTAAAAGCATTAACAATTTGGAAAAGAAAATTTAGATCAATATTTAGTCTTCTCTGTTCAAGGGTGCGTACATTGTAGAAATTTAGTCTATCGGTGTAGTGAGGAAGTGATCGAGTTTGCTTATCAAAATACGCTAGGTGGTATATAAAATGTTTTTGAACCCACTCTATTCGTTGAATATGAACTTTGTAGGTTGGACTCCATATAGAACTTGCGTACTCCATATATATGCGGGTGAAGGAATTGTACAGCGTTATTTTTGATTTGGGATTTTGAAGATGTTTACTATTTCATTTGATAAATCGTATCATTTTCAGAGATCTAGAAATAATGTTGTCAAAATGAGGTGTGAAAGTTAGTTTTCTATCAAATATTACGCCTAGGTTCCGAATGGTTGCCACTTCCTGGAGTTTAATACCGTCGATGAAATATTGAGTTGAGATAGAGTTGCGTTTATGTGGACACATTTTAAAGAATTCAGAAACATTGTGTTGTCGATGCACCACTAATGGCCGTTGTTCCCAATCCTATTGATCAACAGTTGAGCCGAAATTTCATCTCACCGCTGCTCAAAAGCACAAATATGCTATTTACAACGGAAAGATGATGACTGAGCGATAAACCAATTTAAGGAAACTAAACTACTGGATTAAGCCTGCCTCAGTAAATGATTAATTATAAAAAGTGTCGATAGAGTGAAAAATATTCGCGACGCCAAGACACGGTCGCATTAAAGTCAAGCAAACACTTTATTTTTAACATATTACATAAGTCGGCATAAAAAAATATCGGTTTGTATATATTTAATAACAATAATAAAAACAATAATTGATTCGCCAATATTAATTTTACATTGAAAGTTTTTACTTTGATGTCATTTTACTGTCTATAAAAGTGGGACGGACCACTTAAATTAATAAACACTAAAGATGTTTGGGAACAAGCGAATATAACGTAACTGAATAAATCACTTGGCTGATCGGAGCCTGAGATTGATTGTACGAAAAGTTGGGAGCAACGGTCGTTAGAAACTCACTGTTGATATCATTTTGAAGAAGTATTGAATCGAGTAATGCGTAGATAATTTAAAATATCTTACAATAAACAATAAAATTTCAGAATCCAAAATAACATCGCAAAAGTAATTTATAAAAACAAGGAACAAGATCGGGCCCAAATGGTTTAAATCACAACAGTTTCCATGAACGTTCATTATTCAACGCACAATAAAAAAATCTAATAGTTCAAAAATTCATAGTTAATTAATTTAAATTAATAGTTCAGCAATTTTCTAGATCTACTGCACACATTTTGTTTAAAAACTCAAATTTGATGCCTAAAAGCTAAATAAACAAGATTACTTGAACCTGCAGTGGTGAACGTGCTAACAAGAATAAAAAGCTAGCAAGCGCCTCGCTAAATTATTAATTTCCCTGTCTTGCCCTGTGTTTGGTAACCTTCTACTAAACCAGCACAGCCTTCCTAGTTAAACCTCAATTTCCTTCATCCCTTCGTCCTTTTCTCATATGAATTTATTCCACTTTTCACCCCTGTGAAAATCTGCCCTTAAAATACAAGGACCGAAACGAGAGCTCATTAAAGATCAAACTACCCAAAAGCTAAGTCAAAGCTTTTGAAATAAAAATATCGTTATGAAAAGGTTTTTCTAAACATTTTGTAAATTGAATTATTTGCTTTCTCTTGGCGGAAAAATGTTTCGTGTTTTCGCAATATTGTATGCGAATCAGTTTATGGTTCTATGGTGGACTGTAATCAGTGTTAAACACAACTATTGGGTTACCTGTAGTTAACAATTAGAATTGGAAAGGATTCTGATTTACCCCTGGTCTTATCGATCGATATAATGTATTTGAGTGACCCTGCGTGATAACCGCTGCATAAGCTCTGTTATGGACTAGAATTAAATGCACTGAGGGAACACTTAAGTGAACAGACTGATCATGTTTAATAAATCGTTACAAATGTCACTGATGAAGGTACTCCATATTTTCAGACAGGGTCAGACAATTGAACAGGTTGAGTGGGGAAATGATTTTTTTTTTACCGAAGAAAAATAAATTATAGAGTTTAATGTACTAATTATGTTTTGAAATGAATTAATTAGTTAAATGAAGCGGATTAATTATTAAAAGCTTTTTAAAACATATCCAATCACAACTACTTCCCCGTCAGAAAAGAAATTTGGAATATAAGTGTTTACAGCGCCCTTCACTTTTGAAATTATTTTAATGGCAAAAACTGTTGGAAAATAAGAATACCGTTAATAATCAGCAATAAACTTAGGTAAGTTCTGGAGTTATATAATTTGACAACGTTGTCTGTCTAGGTGTTATAGTTCTACGAAACTAAGTTTAGTTCTGATTTTTTTTGAAAGCAAGTTATTTCCAACAATTCATTTGTAAAAGTCTTAGGACGGGTTGTTTCGGAGAGTTTGAACAATTCATCAAATTTCAGCGTTCATTTTTGGGTTCTGTGAAAGTCCTATTCAAGTTCTGTTATTATATCATTGTAGGCTAGTTGCTTGACAAAACTGAAATAAAAACAGAACTTGAAAAAATCTTTCACAGAACTTGAAAATGAACGTTGAAATTTGATGAATTGTTCAAATTCTCCGAAACAACCCATCCTTAATGTAAGCAAAAAAAAGAACGGAATAAAATGTGTTTGAAATTTTATTATTTAACATCAAGCTTAATTTGAAAAAAGTATTCTCAAGGAGTTTACATTCCGTGTCCGTATTTGAGGATATTCTAGTAAAAGGGTGAATTTCCCGAGCAAGTATCGGAGAATTATATATCCTGAAAATCAATATTGATATTGAGAAAGGACAAGAAATAGGAAAAACGAAAAACCCACATAAAAACAGAAATATATTTATAGCAATTTAGGTCCTTTGAAGGGCTTGGGTAGAAAAAGGGTGGGTAGGTATTAACGAAATCACCCAAGACCCTGAACTCGATGATCCGGCATCTTAACCTTTGCGATTTTATAGCAGGATTTTTGTAGAATATACAGGAATTATAGAGTTTCCCTTGAAATGGTTGTGTATTTCTGCCCGATGCCAATGAGGTTTTCTTGAATTATTCTGGAGGAAATTACATCAATTATTAAGTTTCGACCAAGGACGGACTTCAGAACTGTTTTCGCGGCACAGATGAATAGCAGATGTTTGAACACTCTCTTCTCTTGTGTTTCATTATTATTACTGTTTGTGATGTGTTTTACTGAGTGCTTGTTCACCACATTATTTATGCTGGGTGCATCTGTTATATTGCATCCAATCGTTTTAATTTCTTTATTATCTAATGCATAAGTTCCCAAGGATAAGAAAAAAATAACATTTTTTAAGGTCATTTAAATGCCTCCATTAAATATATTTAAGTAGTGTCATTCAGGGGCGTTCAATCCATAGAGGCTGTAAAATAGGATCCCGTTAATTCACCTTCCACGTTTCACCGCGGAACGTTCACCGCAGTGAAAATTATTTGCCATTATTTAGAAGTGTATTTTTTTAACTGAAATAATTTTATGTAATTGTTAGTTAAGTATTAAAAGGAAATATTCCGTTTTTAACCGGATTACAAATGATTTGAAGAGATTCTTTAAAAAAATAGCAAATATCCAATAGGTATTAGAAATTTTATGCGTGCATTTTCGGGTTTATATTATTTCACAGCTTTTCAAGTTAATGTCGCTAAAATTGATATCTACCTAACACCATTAAGATTATAGATATTTTTTGGATTTTAAATTATATTCCTGAAAAATTAGACTTTCGGGGTCCAAATTGACAAAAACTGACAAAATGTGAAAAACATCCCATTTTTTTTTTAAATTGGGACAGCATTTGACCAAAACCTCCTAAATCACAAGGTCAGGACACTGAATCAAATCAGCCTCCTAACTTGTATGGGAACCTCCAAAAAAAAGAGGTTTCAATAAATAGCAATAAATTGAATTTTTTTTTAAATCCCCTACTAGTTAAGATGCTGCTTTAAATGGGTGTACCGGCCTTGTGGTTTAGGAGGTTTTGATTTGACGTAAAGCTTAAGTGATAAATTTACTGTATGATAACCATATTGTTTTTGACCTTATTTATCTTTTTACGATCCTTCACATCCCAATATAAAAGCGTAAAGCAACAATATGACCGCATACAACATCATAATATTATGTACATAGGTACAAAAGACAGTTAGCAAGTTAATGTTCACACGTTTAAGCCAGCTCCCAAAGTCGAAAACAGATTAATCTTATTTCGTAATTATGCTAAACAATTCTATGCGGTGTTCTTCAGTGAAAGTGGAAACCTCCCAAGTATTTCAGCTCCCCGAGACCGCATTACGCGTAACTCGCAGGCTCAGGTAATTCGAATTAACGAAAGGCAAATTGTTTTCCAAAATCTCAATTCGCATTCGAAGCGGAATGGAGGTGTACTTTGTAATAGCCCAGCTAAACAGGACGAGATCTGAAGCCACCGATTAACGTCGCCAAGCTATGTCTATTAATTTATTTGGAATAATAATTAACACATTTCTTCAAATTCACTCCACTGCCGAGCTGTTGTTCGAGTTGTATAACCACTATTTTCCATGTAAAAATGCCGGCTGTTTTATCTACGCTATTTTCTCGGAGTATCTTCCATATAAATGACGGTAGTACAAGGTGAACCAAAACAGGCAGTGCAGGGCCGGTACATCCCGTGTGGTGAGGGTAGGAACCTGGGAAGGGTCTCATTGTATTGGGTCGTGCCGTTTTCAGTCGTTACCATGGTTTGTTCCTAACGAAATCTGGGTTTCGCCATCCGCACGTTTCTTGAAAATGGCCGTTCTTTTGTCGTCATCCAGCGGGCGTTCCGGCTGCAACTTGCTGCTTCTTCCTGTGGAGCTACCTGAATGAAAATGTTTTCGAACATCTAACACATTGGAAGAACTCAGGAATCGAATTCAGAAGGAAAACACCGCTACACCCGTCAAAATGTGCAAAAATGCGACCGAAAAATTCAGAAATCGCCTTCATCAGTGTATCACTGCTGGGAGCCATTATCTTTTTTTAAATTTTTTTTTATTAGGTACAATATTTTTTACAATTCAAGTTTTTCAGTAATGTAGGCCTCACTGGGTGGCTTGCCCGTGCTGAGGCCTTCATTTTATAATATAAAAAAAACTACATAATACATTTAATGAGAAAAATTATGCATTTAAAATTAAAAATACATAATAATATATTTAAAATTAAAAAAAAATAGTACATTGAAAATAATCTTGTGTGTTTGTGAGTGATGTGTGTTTATATTGGTTTTGTGTGTTACGTGTGGGTTTTATTTTTATTTTATGCTATGAAATTTTGGTAATATTGTCTTTTTTGTTCTTTAATCCATTTTGTAATTTTGTGTGTGAATTTATTTTTATTTTCCTCAATTTTAATGTCAAGTTTTAAACTGTTGAAAGCTTTTATTGCATGGTATTGGTAGTGTCTTTGTCCAAAGCTTGAATTTACTATCAGAATTTTTATGTTTTCTTTGTACGCTTGTCTAACTGGTCTGTTAGTGTTATTTTGTGTATGTTGAAATTTATTTTTTTTTGTCAAAAATGTAGTTTAGTAGTGTTTTAACGTATAATTGGCGTATATCTAGTACGTCACAGCTCTTGAATATTTGGTATGTATCAGTCAGTTTATGTTTTTTTAGTATTACCTTTAAGATCGTTTTCTGTGCGGTTTCTATGTACTTGATAGCCGAGTTTGTTGCTCCTCCCCAAGCAATATTATGATGTCACCTAATGTCATCTTCAGGACTTGATGCATAAAACGGCATGATGTACCAAATATAATAAAGTAAGCTCCGTTTCTGTAAATTTCTCAGTTTTTTTAAATAACCCTTCAAAATTGCACTGTCTATTTTTGCACTGTCTGTTTTGCCGCACTCTGTATCTACAAATATAGAATAAAGAAGAGCACAAGAAATGCCTTATGGAGTTTTCGTGATCCAAATATTTGGCCATACAAAACTGTGTTCACGAAATTAAATGACGGCCTCCGTGGTCCAGAGTTAAGGTTCTCAACTAGCCATACGAAGGTCGCGGGTTCAAATCCTGGCGTGCGCAAGTAAATTTTATTTGATGAATTTGTATTATTTTACAATTTATTATTTATTTATTTGTACCTCAAAACACACTTGTCTTAGTGAGGTTTAAAATTCTAACGTAAACAAAGATACAATGTAAAGAAACAATAAATAAAATTTATTTTCGCACGCTGGAATTTGAACCTGCGTCTTCCGGTTTCATGACCAAGAATCGTAAATACTCAACCACGGTTGCCGCCAGAAAGAATTTTCAATACACAGTTACTTCTCAACCATCATCTATCCCTTCTCTAATTCCTATTGACTTTGTACAATGAAAGCCTCGTTTTTATGTATATCAATTTGAATTCTACTTTTGTTTAAGTGAATGAATTAATGCAAGTCTTGGAAGTGGAAATTAACCCAGTTCCCGAATTCCGATCGAGCTGAAACTCGTTAGATAGATTCGTTATCTGTTATAATCGACAGTGCATTCTAGCAACATGAATTGGTGGCAATCACTCGTACACACGGGGACATATACGCATTTCTCTGAAATTGAAATATACAAAATAAATATCTGTCCTCCCGATTGGGATTTTACTCCAGTCCTTAAGAAGGAAGGTTCAATCTTCAATGAAAACAATTTTTTTTTTTTTACATATAAATCTATCAATCTAGTAAAAAAAACTTAATTTTGTTATATTAAAACCTATTAAATTTACCTTTAAAACAGTTTGAATGTTTAATTATGTATTATATTCAGTAGGAATATTGCTTCATAAGAAACATAATATTAATTTGAGAGTTTGTGACAAGTTTTAATTGTACATTAGATATTTGGATGTCTGGATTTGATATACGGCTTCTTTGACGTCATAGCTTTACTGGGAACCTAATACAAGTTGTTTAATAACGTATGAATAAATCATCGAATTCAGAGAAGCAAGTTGAATATAGACTAGGTCTACTTCTAATTGACGAGAAGAGAATAAAGATATAAATTTATATTATTTACTTATTTAAAAGGCAAATAAACTTTTAATTTTCGTAAATGAGAGATAGTATTTTTTTTTTTTTTTTTTATATTAACTCCACACAGGAGGCCCTGAAGAAAATAATTTCCCTCAGGGCCTATGTCATCTTTGGGGATGCTGTGTGGAGGGTCTTTTTGTGGAGAGGAAGGAGTGAACATGGGTCTTGAAGAGTCCCATGTTGTAGGAGGGAGGAAACACAGAGGCCGGCAGTTCGTTCCACAGCCGAGCTGTTGAACTTAAGAACGAATCGTAGAAGCGACCCGTTCTCATGTGACAAGTGTCAACCGTGTAATATTGATTGTTTTATTGTACACTGTGTTACACGCTCATACCAGGAAACTTTGGGTGGTGGTTATGGTTACTCGTGATGACAGAATAAAGAATAACATTAGAAGCGCCTTCCATACGAATTTGAATGGAATAGCCAAATAGCCCAGCACTCATATTTGTCTAAAGTCGTAGATTTCCATCCCATTTGAATTTCATAAACAATGTTTTTTTTTTAAATTTATGCCTCCAATAGGCAAATATTTGGATCACGAAACACGCCCAAAAGGTACTTATTGGGTCATTTTTTTATTATATGTTCATAATAATCTCAGAAACTATTAAGTTTTTAACTAAGCAATTCCAAATATAACAAAAAAAGTGATGCACAGAATCATGTTCAATCAATGGTCACCCTCACATTCAAATCTTAAATAGAACAGCCTGACCGAGTGCAAAGAAATAACAATTGTAAAGGTGTGTTTATACAAACGCTTTGTGAAAAAAAAAAAATTATCAAATTTATTTTTTATTTTGGCACCAGTGAAAAAAATGAAAGTAATTTTTGCAAGAATTTTTTAATGAATAATCCACCCCCAAAGTTTCGCGGTACGAGCGTCGTATATAGAAGCGCGTGAAAAAGAAAATAAAGAGAATTATTCAACATATGAGGGATATCTCATAAAGCGAGAAAAATATGCGTTTTTCTCCGACAAAGTTTTCAATTTTCAAAAACTATTAAATATGTGCAGTTGATGCTCTTCCGTTATTTTCTGCCAAAAAATGTTTCTGTGCCACCTTGGGTAATTGGTGTAAATATCAATCTTAATCTCACTTTTTACACTTACTCTCACTACAGACTTTTCTAGCCATTTGCTTTGTTCATATTTTCCGCAAGGCTTTTTATAACCGACGTACCCTTTCCGCATTTTAAAAAAAATCTCTTGACCAACTGCAATATCAGAATTCAATGGTAAAAAACATCCATATCATCGAAGACAATATTAGCGATTTTTAAACGAAAATCTGAAACAGGAAAATCTGGGTTCGAGTCCTAGATGTACCCGTATCTTTTTCTGATTTTTCTGTTTCAGATTTTCGTTTAATAATTGCTAATATTGTTTTCAAAAATTAAATATTACAATTTGAGGTTTTTTAAAAATAAACATCCATATCAGTTTGTGGGATCCACTCTCCACTAGTGAATTCAAGATAGTTTAGATCACACGGCTCTTATTAAAATGCATAATTTAGATTGTTGAAAAATGGCTCTTTTCTATCTTCATAAATATTGTTTTATTATGAAATGGCTCAAATTGTAGAAGAAGCAGAAAAAAAAAACTGTATATTAAACTGACTTTCGTCAAAATAGTCACATAGTTCATATTTGATGTGCAACGACGATTTGGCGTTTGTCTTCTTCTTTGTATATGTCTTTCATATATGTACAAGTAAGAATCTACAATATTATATGTTATCTGTCTTAATTTCATCGTTCAGTCACATAATTTGTTATCTCCTTCTTTACGGATGATGTACATAATATACGCTCTTTCTATTTATTTTCAAAAGTTTTTATGTACCAAATTTATTTATTTATTTAACGCAAATGTACAAAATTTATGTACCAAATTTATTTATTTATTTAACGCAAATGTACAACAAATATATGCAAAAAATACACTATCGAAACTATTCAAAAATACTGAATCCTCTACAATACCACGTATTCATCAAAAATGGTCAAATAACAATGAAATAAAAATATATTCCAGGTCATAAAACCACATTCAGACAAAGAAATTATATTAATTTTGCGACGAAACTCCACAACATCCTTTTCCCTGATATTAAGCGAATAGAAAATTTGAATGATTTAAAATAAAGATAAAAATCTGGCTCAAAGATATTAATGAAAAAACTGAAAAAACATTAAAACGACATAGAAAACTAACAAAATATAAATGAATAACTTCAGTTCCTCTCAGCACAGATCACCCTAGTAAGGAGGATTAAGAAATAAAATTTACAATACATATATTTAATATCAAATTTTGTATGCACAATGTTTAAATAATCGCTATAATATATATTTAAAAAATAAATATATTTAGTTATTAATATAGCGACCCGATGAAGCTTAGATGTAAGCGAAACCGGTTGGCTACGATTGTATGAATAGTACTACACAATGTCCTTTCAAACGTTGCATATAAACGGTTGCTTCATTCATTTCACATAATTCGCGGAAATTTTCCCGTGTTTATAGGCAGCAAAACAGATTATCGTTTTTATTTGTTAGTATAATTAAAAAAAAAAACATATATAGGTACACAATTGTGCTTTTTATATGGCGAAATTTCTATCGTAATTTATTTGTGGGATGTTATGCCATGTTGTACTTCCTCCTTCTTTAGCCAACGTCACGGACAGCGTCGATCAAACACAGTCGATATAAATTACAAACACTGATTTTTTCTTTACAAATCATTCCATATAATTGAGGTTTTAGGAAATGAAATTGGTTTTGTGTTTTGTTTGACGATGGACTCTGTGACGTTGTCCGAAACTTTGTCTAAGAAAGAAAGAAGTTTAATACCCAAAAATAAATCATGATTGTAAAAACATATCATTTCCATAAATTTTCATAACTGAAGATTTTTTCAGACCTTTTCCATTTTGGAATGCGCGATAAAAAATATCACTGTGAACTATTAAGTGAAAGTATGACCCTGAGGTCATTAAGTATTTCTCTGTTTTATTCCTTTGTTCTTCTTCCTCGTGTTTTCTGGTATAAAATATGGACGAAGAGAAGAGGAGGGATTAGGATTGATGACCCGTTGGGCGAAATGTCCTCCAAATGCGTAATTGAGTAGTTGAGTAGGCACCCATTGAAGTTTTCTCCCTTTTGTAATAAAAGAGTTGCTTTGTTAGAGCTTGATTAGGATCGGGAGGTCAGGAGTGTGGAAGAGTAATGAATGCGAGCTGTGGAGAGATGGGACACTTCTAACCCCTTTTCAAACACAGTCGATTTGAATTACAAACACTTTGAGGTTTTTTTATAAATCACATAATTTACTGTGGTTTTCTTGGAAATTACTTATACAACCATTTTGACAAAACTATAACATGATATGTTAAAGGAAGATGCATATAGATAACATAATATTATAAAGGAAGATGCATATAGTTAATATAATATTATAAAGGAAGTTGCATATAGTTAACATAATATGTTAAAGAAAGATGCATATACGTAACATGATATGTTAAATGAAGATGCAAATAGTTTACATAAAATTATAAAGGAAGATGCATATAGTTAACATGATATGTTAAAGGAAGATGTATATAGTTTACATAATATTATAAAGGAAGATGCATATAGTTAACATAATACTATAAAGGAAGATGCATATACGTAACATGATTTGTTAAATGAAGATGCAAATAGTTTACATAAATTTTAAAGGAAGATGCATATAGTTAACATGATTTGTTAAAGGAAGATGTATATAGTTTACATAATATTATAAAGGAAGATGAATATAGTTAACATAATATTATAAAGGAAGATGCATATAGTTAATATAATATTATAAAGGAAGATGCATATAGTTAACATACTATGTTAAAGGAAGATGCATATACGTAACATGATATGTTAAATGAAGATGCAAATAGTTAACATAAAATTATAAAGGAAGATGCATATAGTTAACATGATATGTTAAAGGAAGATTATATAGTTTACATAATATTATAAAGAAAGATGCATATAGTTGCGTACATATTGTGTTCCTACATTCTTCTACCCAATTTACCGTCCGTTTTTGACAGTATGGAGTGCCTACATCAGTAGCATAGCATTAATTTATTATACATGACCAGTCTGCTTATCGAACCGGTGAAAATGTACCTCCATTGCGCATAGGATCCACTTATTAAGGAAAATGTATTTTTATGTATGACCATTATTTATACTTCTCAGGTTCAGAGTAAACAAACCAACTATCGCATCGTCTCTAATAATAATAATTGTTGAATATATCACATATATCAATAATTGGAAACATGAACCTGTTCAGATACCTGTCTTGTTCATTGTATTTTGATATTTTTTACCTGAGAATGCAAATAAGCTGTTCATAATATAAGTATATACCTAAATACCTGAAATTGCATAAAGTTGACCCGTTGCAGTGAGATCTTCAAATATTTATTACCACATGATTTTTTTTTAATCACACCTTAAACTAGTAGTTTTGCGAACAGTAGACCTTACGTCCAAAACCTTATTTTATACCCTAAATATTTTACGTAACATTTAAAAACAAATTCAAATGAAGATTTATATAATCTGTACATAAAATGTCAATAACAAATGTCTCAATAACAATTCTTTTTGAAACCGCTTTACGTCGGTAGGTAGGTACCTACCGACATAATATTGACGAACAACTATAATGCAAATAGTGTCGTGTGATTATTACAAAACAGTTCGTGTTGTGAAAACAACAGTGTTTATTAGATGAACATCGATAAAGGTGTTATTTTGATATTCAATCGTAAAAGATCAATGGTTTCGTTGCTTTTGTGGTACGTAGCGCCGTCTTGTTGAAAGTAAACGTTGTCCAGATTAATACCATCTAATTCCGGCCATACATCATCTCATCAACATTGATCATCTCTCGATAGCGCAATACATTCACCGTAACTGTTGCTCCAGCCTCATTTTCGAAAAAGTAAGGTCCAATGACTCCGCCGGACCATAAACCGCACCAAACAGTCACACGTTGAGGATAGAGAGGCTTTTCAACAATAACTCTTGGGTTTTCCGATCCCCAGATGCGACAATTTTGCTGTTGACGAAGCCACCGAGGTGGAAATGGGCCTCATCACTCAAGATGATTTGCATTTGATTCACTCAAGTGAATTTTAATAATTTCAATGCGTTGTTGAAGCGTGTGTCGTTCCATTTTTATTAATGGCGTAGTTTCTACTTGTCAAATGTCAAAAATTACAGCTTCAAAAGTAACATCTACCGAAATAGCGGGCTATTCAAAATAACACCTCTTATTGGAAAACCCTGTGTTAATAATTCCCACGGAACCTTCCAGAAAAAACCAGAACTTCAAAAGAAACAAGCGTCATTAACATGAAAAGGTCCCCTTTTCTTCTTTTCGTTACAGCCCATTCCAAGTACCAATCATCGGTACGAAAGATCATGTTTTGTTTCATTTTGATTTAACACAAACAAACTATCGAATCCGTAATCTGAAAATTAACTTTACACCAGCGCTGTGCAAGCGGTTTCAAGCGGGTGCAAGAGCGTCGGACCATCCCAAATAATACAAGTCTTACCTAGTCAATGATTATTTGGACGGAAACCATTCTGTCTACACGTAAAGTTTTTTTTGAGTAGCATCACAATACTTACCGAAATCCCTGGACGTATTTTGCATGAGTTCACGTCTACCTGAAAATGTATTCAAAGATCAAAGATAATGTTTTTGATCGACGATATTTGATTTTTATAATCTCGGTGAAAGAAAATCACTCAATCAGACTATCGATTCCCGACCCTCAGCTTGTGGATTGAATAAATCTGCAAAAAACCCTTTCAAGTTGTGATACATTACCGACCCCATTTTGGTGTGCTTGACGTGTACCATTCTACCATTCTAGGTATTTGGGTTCAGTGCCCATCGAACTAAAAAAGCATGATTGATATGTTATACTTTATTTATGTATATACGTATCAAAATATGTGAAATTACCACGAAAGCGGGACTCACAATAACGCTTTTTTTAAAGCTGCATGTTTATTATTGTAGTATATGTGAGTTTGGTTAAGTATGACAGAGATGCATGAATTAGAGGACCACTTTTAATATACGGGCATTGCGAATTTGGGGTAATATATGGAAGGTCGGTTATGTGTCTAATAAGAAGCCCTACACTACGACTCGTGATCTGATTAATATAATCTTAAGTGAGAGCTGGACTTATTATTAATTCACCCTGATAAACCAAGGATATAACAATTATTTTCCCGAAGCCATTGGGACTATGCAGGAAAGTAGGGAGTGAAGAGAAAATTATTAATTCAAGCTAAGGTTTTAGATTTCGAATAAAAGTCCATAAACAGGAAACGACATTTTTGATAGTCCGAAGAAACAATGCAACTTGTATTAAATATCCTTCGAAAACAATGGCGATGCTGTTGATTGTTGATGTTTTCTGATATCTATAAAAAAACAACGATATAGAAGTTTAAGAAAAACGGATTGGATGTCTAAAAATACGACGGTGTTGATTTTGTTTGTGTCCGAACTAAAGAAAAAATCGATTATTTTAAATAAAATAATCACAATCTACGAACCTAATTGCTGATGTTTTAATGTGATTACCGCACAAGAGTCCCAATTGTTTTCAACGGTCTGGAGCCAATGAGACTATGTCATCCCCGATTGGAGTATGTTGTGAGGCTAAGGGTTGTGGGATGGTAAGGAGATGGGGAGGAGAAAGGTGGGGAAGTACCTGTCTATTCAGATCTGGTCATCAAACACGGCTAAAGCCATTTCAAGCAACTTTTCGATTCTGTATGGTGGTCTACCACCAGGGCGGTACTGAAAGTTTCTTCCACTCTGGAACGTGCTGCAAGTACACGATATTTTATTTTAAACGAATAAATTGTGAAATAACATAAATTCATCAAATATAATTTACATGCAAACGCCAGGATTTAAACCCGTGACCTTCGGATTGCAAGCCGAGAGCCTTACCACTTGACCACGGAGGCCGTCACGGAGGCCGGCACGGACATGAAACCGTCAGTACGTCGTGTTCAAGTGTAATTTGATTAATTTTTTTGTTATGCGTAAATACCGCACAGGAGTTCCAAATGCTTTCAACGGTCTGGAAGCCAGTGGATCTATAGCATTCCAAATTTGGGTATGATGGAAGATTGAGGTAAAAAGTAAAAAGGAAAACTAAAAAGTAAAAAGTATAAAGAAAAAGTAAAAAGTAAAAAGTAAAAAGTAAAAAGTAAAAAGTAAAAAGTAAAAAGTAAAAAGTAAAAAGTAAAAAGTAAAAAGTAAAAAGTAAAAAGTAAAAAGTAAAAAGTAAAAAGTAAAAAGTAAAAAGTAAAAAGTAAAAAGTAAAAAGTAAAAAGTAAAAAGTAAAAAGTAAAAAGTAAAAAGTAAAAAGTAAAAAGTAAAAAGTAAAAAGTAAAAAGTAAAAAGTAAAAAGTAAAAAGTAAAAAGTAAAAAGTAAAAAGTAAAAAGTAAAAAGTAAAAAGTATAAAGTAAAAAGTAAAAAGTAAAAAGTAAAAAGTAAAACTAAAAACTAAAAAGTATAAAGTAAAAGGAAAAAGTAAAAGCAAAAAGAAAAAGAGAAAAGTACAGGTAAAAGTAAAACGTGGGAATGTAATAAGATCTGGAGATGAAGGTTTGGAAGTACACGGATATTCAGATTTGGATACTAAACACAGCTAAAGTCATGAAAAGCAACGTTTCGATTCTGCAAGGTGGTCTTTCACAAGGGCTATATTGAGAGTATTTACAACGCTTTGCTTCACGTTTCCGAACATTATTTCAATATCTAACTTTACGTCATATTATTCAAAGAATTCAAATGTTTAGATGTTTATTAAGATAGATATCTCGGTCGTGCACATTCTTTGGCAGTCATGTGAACTAAATATGTACATGAAATTCTTTCTTCTGCGAATTTCTCGGAAATAAGTTTTATTGGCCTATTTATTTTTATTTCACTTTATTCCAATAAATATTACACAAATGAAACTGTATTTGTTTGAAGCAATTGTCTGAAGAATGCAAAGACTCATAGCTATTTGGGTCACTCGCGAAAAGACTCTCCGTAACCGCGTATATCTGGATATTACCGGATTTTCATTTATTTCAGGACCTTGGATTTTTTTCGTGAGATGCGGACGGACGCATAAAATAAATTGATTTATTCGCATCACATTGTTGGACAATTTAGTTTAGACTCTCATCCAAAGAACTAGAGATTGTTAAAAAAATTTCAATGTCGAAATCACTGAAGAACGTACTGGTAACTTTATCTTTACTATAAATAATCAAATACCTACTAATAGTACGTGCGTTGGTCTCAAATAACCAAAAAAACATAATATAAAGAATAAGCGTATAAAAATGACTTTTCAAAATCAATAATATTAAAACAATGATAGTGAAAATATCGTTTTTTTTTTTTAAATATTATTGAACTTCAATTAGATGGTAATAGAGCCACGCGTACGTCAATCACATAAAGTAGGATAAGGGGAAAGTTAGAACATAAAATAAGGATATTGGTCTACAACACCACTGTAGCATTCCACCTGAACTACTGCACAAGCGTAACTTTTTTCAGCATAAAACGCAAGTTAAATGAATGGAAATAATTCAAAACAGAGGTACGAGGTTTATATTGGGCTGTAGCAGATATACTAGCATACAAACAATGCAACGCCAACGCAATATTCTAAGTGTGTGGCAACGTTTGGACTATAATACCCTAGTATTTATATACAAGTTAAAAAACAAAATGTTATCAGATTATATGTTAATTTTTTTTTAATATTAATAGTACAGTCCATGGCTATCCTACGAGAAGCTTCAACGATTTTAGGCCTCCCAAGACAAATTTATTGGCAACACAAAACAATATTTAATTTACAGATTTCAAAATGTTCAATAAACTATCTTTAATTGTTAAGGAAGCCAAAATCCAAGAAGATTTTCGTGGGTTATGTCTCAATGTTGTGATGTCCAAATATTAGTAAATATAAAATGTTAAATTTTATAACTAAATAATATATACTTTTAAAAAAATGTGCAGGCGAATTGATGAAGAGCTGTTTGCTACGCGCTGCGTGGGAGGATCATTGATCCAGCTCGTCATTATTATTACAACATATTACCGTAAATGCCAGTCGCCGATGTACGCGGCCGACGCGACGTAAGCGTCTCACTATTTCCAGACGAGTCAGCTGTTTGACCTACCGTCAAATTTAACATTGCCACATATCGACGATCAGGGTCATTTGAAATGTTTGATATTTGAACGTTCCCCATTAACTGTTGATTCTCGGCACGAAAGCGGCTTGTTGCTTATTTTAGGTTAGGCTGTTTGGTCAGTTGTTGATTAAGACACCAAGCATAGCGGTCATAAAAACATTAACCAAACGCTGACAAGAGAAAATCGGCGAAAAACCCTACAAATATCAAAACACGGAGCTGATCGTCGATTTGTGACGAAGTAAATGTCGTCGGTTAAATAACTAACCATAATTCAAAGTCAAATTCATTGAAGACACTCCTTTGATAATTTTACTAATCTATAGTGGGCGGCATGAATTTGGCTTAAAATGATCCACAGTTTTATTATGAGACTGATGAAATTTTGCAAACTTGACCTCCAAAACAAGAGGAAGGTCACGGTCTACATTAGATTTCTAAAAACTCGAGCTACGCCGGGGACTTTAACTACTTTAAATTTTATTTGTTATATTATTGACACGTGTCAGCGAGACGATTTCAGAGAAATTTTATAAAAAAAATGTACTCAATACCCAATAATATCTAACAAACCTTTTGATTTTTTGAGTCAGTAAATACTACGAATTTCTTCTTTATAACGCCCACGATAATGTACAATTCAATATAAGAGGTAAAATTCCCTGAAGCTTTTGAAGATGCCTTATAATAATAATCATTACAATAAAAGTGATGATCAAGTTGATCAAGAAATATATATTTATCTAGATAAGGTTTAAATTGTTTCAGAGTACTTTGTTTTTTTTTGTCTTAAAAACACGCAAATTTTTTACAATAATTTATTCTTCGTCAATATCATAACAAAAATACTTATGGCTTTTATAGAAAACAAATGTAAGAGAGAATCATATTATATTGATGACTATAATGAAACCATTTAAAAGTTATGTTCCGCTATTTTTATTAATCAATTACGTTCATCGTACCAGTTTCAATCTGAGGTGAATATTACATTCATCTTTGAAACTGCTTGTACTTGGTGGGATTCCATCGTAATGATTATAATGAAACTAATTTAAATCTTTATTCCGCTTCTTATTTATCAGACCGGACCGGTTTCAATCAATTACGTTCATCGTACCAGTTTCAATCTGAGGTGAATATTACATTCATCTTTGAAACTGCTTGTACTTGGTGGGATTCCATCGTAAGGATTATACTGAAGCTAATTTAAATCTTTATTCCGCTTTTTATTTTTCAGACCGGACCGGTTTCAATCAATCACGTTCATCGTACCAGTTTCAATCTGAGGTGAATATTACATTCATCTTTGAAACTGCTTGTACTTGGTGGGATTCCATCATAATAATGAAATATCATTATTATAATGAAACTAATTTAAATCTTTATTCCGCTTCTTATTTATCAGACCGGACCGGTTTCAATCAATTACGTTCATCGTACCAGTTTCAATCTGAGGTGAATATTACATTCATCTTTGAAACTGCTTGTACTTGGTGGGATTCCATCGTAAGGATTATACTGAAGCTAATTTAAATCTTTATTCCGCTTTTTATTTTTCAGACCGGACCGGTTTCAATCAATCACGTTCATCGTACCAGTTTCAATCTGAGGTGAATATTACATTCATCTTTGAAACTGCTTGTACTTGGTGGGATTCCATCATAATAATGAAATATCATTATTATAATGAAACTAATTTAAATCTTTATCCCACTTTTTTATTTATCAGACCGGACCGGTTTCAAGCAACTGCGTTCATCTTCACCAGTATCAGTACACGTTTCATACTGAGGTTTATATCAAATCAATTTTTGAAATTGCTCGTTCTTGGTGGAATTCTATTGTAATGATTATAATGGAACCAATTTAAATCTTTATTCCGCTTGTTTATTTATCAGACTGGACCGGCTTAGTAATAATCTCTCTAATTACCAAAAACCACACTAAATACTGTAAGAAAAAAATATAAATTACTGGACGTGAAAAATGCATTAAAATAGTAATTTTATTCAAATTTGTACGGATAATTTTATGGATAGTTTGCCGCTATCCTAATGATGATTGAAATATTATCTATTATCAGTAATATTTGATGATAGATACTGCCAAATGTAACGGAATTGGAACAAAACTCTCAAATAATTTATAGTAATGGATTTTTTTGCTTTTTAAATGTATTCTTCTAATTTCCTGTAACATTAATATTTTTTCTGATGGTAATTAATTTGAAATGGGGTTTTATTTTTGGTAATTATGCGTATTTAAGGGTGTGACTAGATAGAACGGGTGTTACTAATACGCGTGTTACACAATTAAAACAAGCATTATTGAAAAGTAAATGATTGTTTATCAGTGGTGTAAAATTTAAAACACGATAACTGCAAGGCTAAGGCCAAACGAGCGTAATTTTATGATTTTCGTTTTTTGAGTCGCGTAATTACAAGCGTGGTGTAACGTAAATTACGCGAGTCATAACTCACCAAATTACGCTTGTTTGGCCTAAGACTAAAGGGGGAAAATATTTATAAGCACCCTTGAAGTGATATGTCAACAGAGCATGATAATGGCGCTATACAAATGATCCGAATATTAATCACGCATTTAGAGAGTTTTTTGAAAGCTTTACTCATCGCGACTTATTATTTACAACAATTTGGTAGGCGGGTTTTGGTACCGCCTCCCCGGGAACAATTTCGCTACGTTTGGCGATTTAGCAGGGGTGCCCGGATTCATCGGGTGAGGTGTGTTCAGGATGCGCCTGCCCCCCAGCTGCGTGACGTGCCAGATCGGGAGAGGCTGGTTTGGTAGCTCCAACTGGTCTCTCGACCCATCGCCTTCCGCCACAGTGAGAGGGATATATTCACATGTTCGTCACAACTACATACCCTGATCCCTAGATTTCTACCCAACCCTCATACCCTTTACCTTAATAATAAAAATAAAAGCGATATTTTTTTTATCATACAATAGATTTTTTTTTCATAAACTAGTGTTGAAACTAACAACAATAAATTATTATTATTTAATACATGTTACATTGTTTTGAAATTTACATAAAGTAGATATAATGAATCACCATACTAGGCAGCTGCCTGTTTCATGGTGACCAATTGAGTGTAATTACTTTGTATGAAATATGAAATCTAGTGTAAACATATGAAATTAGTAACTATAGATGAAGCTAAAATTTTGGAAAAATTGTAACAAAAAGTAGAAGATAGAAATTAGAAAGGAGAAAGAAGTAAATTAGCATTAGATTGTAAAAATGTACATAATTATATATATAATTTTTAATATGTGTGCATGCAAGCACACATGTGTATATAGCAGCAAACATACCTATATATATAACAACACATGTATACATACACCAATATGACGCATCCTCACGCATATAAACAATATATACACCTCTATCTGAGTACTTGGAATAGGCTACTAACACTATAACAATCACACATCAAAAATCCCCGAGCGCTTTCCTGAAACTGTCGTATTTGGCTATTGATTTTATTTCTAACGTTAAATTATTGAATATTTTTGGAGCAAGAAAGTTAAATTGTCTTTGTGCCATTGAGGTTTTTATTGGGGGAATAGTATAATTGGATTTGTTGGAATATCTTGTATTATGGGTCGATTCAAAAATATTTTTATAACTTTTTATAACTTTATATAACTTTTTAAAATTCACGTTAAAACCCAGCTGTTAGAATTATGGTATTTTGGTATAGTAGTGGAATTACGATAAGTTGTTCCGTCTTCAATCCGGAAAATAAAACCATGATTTTAAGCAAATTGAACATTCACCTCTGTTTAACATACAAATGCCTGTAACAATAATTCAACCTGACAAAATAATTAAAATTACTACCCTGAAGGCATTAAAAGTGTTATGCAGTGTATTATTCCAAGGAAAACTTAAGCTTTGTAAAAGACTTACTCCGAAAATTGTATGGAGATGATTCATGTGCAATAGTTAAAAAGTTCCAGGAAACTTTTTCGTATTTATTTATTTTCGGGAAATCGACAGTTCACATTTAATCAGTTTGTACATAAGTATTTTATAGTAAAATAAAACCAATTATGGATTTCCTCCTTGTGACTTTAACTGAGACAGCATAAAATGGAATATGTCATTTAAATTTGTGAGAAAGGAATATGAATGAAAAAAATTATACCAAACGAAAGATTATATAAAACGAAAAATTTACAAAAAAATACATTTATAGCCATAGAGAGAGGTTGTAGATATAAATCAAATCATAATAGAGATATAAAAATAGAGACATAAACATTATTCACAAACCATCAGAGAAATATTATTTTACTGGCCTCTTGTATTTGATAAGTTCGCAACTGAAAATATCAACCTTGGATAATAAGCTATTGTAATTATTGGAAAGTCTGTTCAGGCAAGAATTCTGCTAAGAGTTCGTTTTGCTTTGATCAACCTTGAACAGGACGGAATTTAACTTTAAAAATATTTAAGGGTGTTGAACACATATGAATATTGTTTGATTTTTTAAATGAACATTAATATATTACAATACAAAAAGCAAGTGAAATCGAAGATTAAGAATTTGTACGTACAGAAATAAATATAAGTATCGTTGGTTGTAATCCACGTTTTTATAACATTTTATATGTGACATATATCGACATGTTTTTACAACTAATTTCTTTGGACTTGTGTGGTGAATTATACATTTTTGGTGCAGTGAAGAAAGCATGTCTCTTGGCAAGCGAATCGTAAAATTATTATTCTATTGTTTTTGAACCTACGAGAAGGCTTGTTTTATTATTTTTGTATTCCATAAATAAATGTTACAAAACATATTAAAAAATAAATAGTAAAAAATTTATAGCTTAAAAATATTTCTCTTCAGGCAAGTCTGATTTTCTTAATGTCTTCTCTGAAAATTTTATTGATTTTCGTAACATCTACAGTTAATAGTTGCAATGTAATAAATCATTCTCCAGCATTTATTTCTCTGTACGCAGCGGTACCTATAGAAGTTACTTGGTACAAATAACATAAAGCTACTTGGAAACTGTCCAAGTCACACTGGTATGACCGCATCAATCAGTCAGTGTTTATTGGGTAGACTAGACTAAAGTAAAATAAAATTTTTGCGTATCTTCTATCTTTAGTTAATCGATGGAAAAAAAACAGATCTCACATTTAGATGAGAATTTTATGATTTTCAGTAATTAATGCTGCTATCATCTAGACAACACAACCCAGCCCAACCTTACCTAACCTAACCTAACACAACCCAACTCAACCTAACCTGTCATAACCCATCATATCCTAACCTAACTTTCATTATTTTAAAACACCTCCCAAGAGCGCACCTGTTTGTACAGTGTAAAGGTATGGGAACTATGTCTCTACCGGTTGGGTAGCGTTGTGAGGTGGGTTAAGATTGGGGCTGTATGAATGCGTATCTTGAAGAGACTCAGATTATGAAAGATAAAAAAAAGATGCAGATAGCTCGTTCTACACATGAATTATTCTAATGACGCCAACATCAACTGTATAAGGGTGTTCCACTAGTGTCCGTCTAGTTTCACAAACGTGCACCAGGGGATCAATGCTGGTAGCTACTTAGAGGAGGCTCCATTAAAATACCTGTAGAACAGACTCAGCATGCCTACATTGAGTCTGTGCATTAGAGATGGCAATCGGTCTGTTAACAACCTAACCTAACCCAACCAAACCTTACATAACTTAAACTAATCATCGTACATTTCACATATAATAATCTAATTCTAATGCATGCCTCTTGATATAACTTATTTTCTTGGCTCCAAGGAAAAAAAATGGGGTTATGTTATCTTTGCGAATGCTGTATGGAGGGTCTTTTAAAGGAGAGTTCTGGTAAGGATAAATGTATGAGGGGTGGGTTGGAATATAGGGTATCAGTATGTCTAGGAGTGAAGGACGTATGAATCTATACCTCCGGTTGCAGTACAAGGTAATGGGTAGAGAGAGAGACTAGTTGAAGGTCAAAGGGTCTTCCTTAAACTAACCACTACCGATCTGGCCCGCCACGCAGCTGGTGGGCAGGCGCATCCTGAATACACCTCACCCAACGAACCCGGGCACCCCTGCTAAATCAGCAAACGTAGCGAAACACTTAAAGTGCCCTATGACATAGGTGTTTAATTTGATTTGAATCAATTGATAAAAGTCCAATTTTTTTCAGGACGTTCCAACTTTTTCATCGACCAGTGCGTCAATTTTTTTTTGTTGCCCTTTATCTGTCCTTAAATCCTATCCGTAACATCGTATGTGCATACTTTCCACCTCATTCATTACATAGTCTACCACTTTTTCTATAATAGTTTCATGCCTCTTTGCCTTACATTAGGTGTTTACATTAGAACAACATTGTGGAATGCTAACCGCTTCTTTGATTGCCTTTAATTAACTAATGGATTTCATCCTTACTGTCAATGTGTCAATATCCTTATTATCATTCTTCCCGTTGCTTGCGAACGGTTCCATGATAACTCAACACAATGAAAATTTAACACACCTTTAAAAATGGATAAAATATCATTAAAACCCACAAAAAACTAACAAATTAACCTAACCCATGTTACCTATTTAATCTAGTTTTTGTATCTTTTTAAAGGTGTGTTGAATTGTCATTTTCATGAGTTATCCGGTCAGCGTATTTCCCTTTTCCTTGTAGGAAATAGGAAATAGGAGGCAGTATTGCTTTGAAACACGCACGGGTTTGTTACGCTAATTCTCTTTCTAAACTCTGGTGCTGCCTCCTATTGAACACGGAAAAGGAAATACGCATTCGGTCACCCTTACGAACATACTCATGTATACAAATACACAAAACTCCTCAAACGATAAATATTCAACTTTTAACGACACATATTATATAGAATTTTAAAGTTAAGCGTTCAACGAATGCAAATCAGATATGTGCCTCTTTTTAGACCTAAAAAATGTCAACTCGTAAAAAACAAAGTTTTTTGTTATTATAATACCTACACGTATTTTATCAATAGATTTGTTTAAAAATATATTTTAGTTTTACTGACGATTGAACCTTACTCCTCAGGGACTTGAGTAATCCGCGCCAACAACTGAGCCAAATCCTAATTGGGTAAAACCCACATTTATTTCGTACAGTAACTGTTGCGTTGTCATATTCTTTCCTTATTATTCCAGAATGTGGGGAGATAAGTGCAATCCCACACATTCCATAGAGAGTATAAGTACATAGTATGTACGTGTGATTGGCACTAAAAGTTCAGAGAATGAATCGTCATCGACAACGAGTCTATCTGCTGAGTTTTAGCTCGTTCGAATGTCGAAAAAAGAGTTAATTTCAAATTCATTCATACATACAATCAAGAAAATAAAAGTGAAGTTCAAAGAAATGAATTAAAAAAATACATTGAATATATTTTATCTTTAAAATGAAAGGGATATATGTATTAACATTTTTTTTAAGAAAATAAGTTTATACTCTAATGCACAATTTTTAATGCAAAAAGCAACACGATAATGAGAAAAAGAATATATATTTCTCAAAGTGGAAAGCAATTATTGATCCATCCCATATTTTATCCGGCCTGTTAAAACCATTTCAATGATGGCTAATCAAATTTAAGAAGGAAATTTTTGTATATAAAAATTAATTATTAATTTAACGATATAAAAAGTACACAAACAATAAATCTATACATCTAAACAGTGAAATCTAGGTGGATTCAGTGGCTTTAAGCCACAGTAAGCAGTTCAAATGTCTCCGTTTTAAAATTTGGATGTAGGTATGATTTTAATTAAAACGAATGGCTGAATCTAAAACCGAACACTTGGAAATCTCCATCGCTCGAGTTATAGTTAGAGTTCAGAATATCTATTTTAAATCGTTTTTAAGAGTTGCGTAGTTTGATTAATATAAATTATAACAACCGAGCTTTATTTTCGGTTATATAATTTAATATAAATACCACTGTGGGAGTAATTTTATACAAGAAGAACAGTCATGAATACATTATCAAGGTAAATGTATTTAATTATTCACAGGTTAAACTGGCAAAGTAAAGCCCGTTTGGGGTGAAATAACACTTAATTCGGCTAAATCTAAGCTTGACTTTAACGCAGATAATCTGTGTGCTGAGGCAGTTAAGGCTATCGAAAAATAAGCTCTGGCGCCATGAAAATTTTACAGCGAATTTTTTGTTTTAATTTGGGAGGCTGGTATATAAGCATTATTTTACTTTATTTTAAGCATATTCACATCGTATAATATGAATCAGTTGTTACTATCACATCGAGAAACGTCTGGACGCGAAACACAAAGCTGGTTGGTTGCTGGGAAGTAAATTATGAACATTTATAAAAGTGTCTTAACTAAATACTTAAACGAAATATTCGACTCTGAAAATGGAACCTATTTTTTTTGCCGAATTTGGACTTCGCAAATTTGTTCATAACGTGGCGAGTAATTTGCGCTCCCATGTAAAAATGTCTATTCATTCAAAAGCAGATTTTACTTTTAAGAAGTAAATGGTGATATTATAATGCGAGATGCCTATTTACTGTCAGATTGATTTATTGACGAATCACAGTCAGCTTCACTCCCTTCGTTCTTCAACAGTTGATTTTACCCCTCGCCATTATCTTCTCGTCTATTAATTCCTATGTCTGTGGTGATAACAGATAATTATTCATCTTCTTCAAACAAGCTTTCGACTTCGATAACAATGTCTTCTGTTTTTGCCGATTTATTATTGACGAAGCCGACACTTCTTTTTAGATCGTCAACCCATTTTAAATGAGGGCAACCTCTGCTTCTCTTTATCAACCAAGGATCTCATCCAATCATATTGTAGTAAATTTTATGCAGAATGCAAGGCTGATTTAAGTGAGTAAGATTAAGATGGTTTGGGCATGTAGAACAAATGAACGAGGAATGGGGTATAAATATAACATATGACGTGATTTTAAATGATAATAGAAGTCGGGGACGCCCGAGGAAGATATTGCATGATCAAGTTAACCAAATACAACAGTCGAGCTATGTCACGAGTCAGAATAACAGAAAAGTATGCATGAAATGATATATGAATGTGAATAAGCAAGAGTGTGTTGCTGGACCGAGTTGTTTGGCGGTCTATCTTCTCTGCCTACCCCTGCGACGAACGGCGTGATGGTTAGTTAATAAGTTCATGTTTAAAAAAATGTATCATATTCACTTGTTCAATTTTGCTCAAATTTCTCAGAAAATCGACAAACGTATTATCACTTGAAAGCGTAACTCATTTTTTGAATAAACTTTCAATGAAAGCGATATTACGCACACAACTTGTCTTGTATTCATGTTCAAAAGTGAAGTAAGAATAAACAAGGCGAGTGTCAGAAATCAGTTTACCCAAAAATAATACACCACATAATAATAATACAACTTATTTTTGGAATTTTGCCAAAAGCCACAGTTTTCATAATTTACCGCGATTTTCAATTTTATTGGTTCCGACCGCAGAGTCTTGTTGACCATTCATTAGATAACACCTCCACCATCGGTCATCCAACTGATTCGATACGTTTGGTGAATTAGGAGGGGTGATTCTGTTTATGGGGTGAGGTTTGTCCATGTCTTGGTGGCGCACGGAGAAAACTGAAGAGCTTGACATGGTTAACTATGTAGATCGCCAAAGGAGGAACTAACAAAAAAAAAGCAAAAACTTAAATGTAGGTATTGTATTTTTGAGAAGGTCATAAGAGGTGTTGGTGATGAAATTATTTTGATATTTTCAATTTAGTCCGAGTGCTTCGTGTTCGGGCGTCAATGAAGTTGATTGAGCCCTTTTCATAGCAGGCACGAAACATTACAGAATTGCAGTACGAAAATAAAACAAAACGTTTCGGGTTTGTCGGCCGCCGCATCATGTCGCTGGCTTATAGCTGATTCGGTGCATTCAATGGACCGGCCTAAAAGGGCAACAACATTTTAACTAAATACAGTGTGGTGCAATAGCGAGTGGTATTATTTAATTAAAAAAGTAAATAATAAAGTAGCTATCCGCGTTTGTCTGTTTGTGCGCTTAGATCTTATAAACTGCGCAACAATTTTTGATAGAGTTTTTACCATCATTTAGAGAATTTCTTCCGGAGGGTTTATATATATAATACATGCATATAATAATTATAGGCAGTAGAGATAAATCAATGTTTTGTATTCAAGTCGTAAAAAAATATTTTTGAAATATATTTCATTAGTTATAACGCTGGCTAAATCTTATGAGATATTTCAAAATAATGCACTACGGAATTGTATATCTTAAAAAGGACTACGAAAAAGTTTTCAATGCTTTGTATCTATCTCATTAAGATAACCCCCAGCAATTTCGGGTACATGTCAGCAAGTTATTTAAAAATAATAAGGTTTTAAAAAATATATTATCGGATCAATTTGACAATTTATGTGAAGAGTACATCTACTACCTAGTTTAGTTAAACAACTGAAAAATTTTAAACGTATACTATAAGTATCGTAGGTAAAATCCTAAAGGCGTTAATTATATTAAAATAAATAAATATTCAATCTGAATATAAGTCGTAGTAGATATACTGGTAAACTACATATGAAATGTATAAATTTTTTTTGTGAATATATAAACCAATTATCTGGTAAGATTGACAAAAACATCAGTTTGAAAAAAAAAAACTTTTTATGAAAAGAGTGTCAGTTGGTGTACGGAGCGGGATTGGTATTTTACCTCTGGGATTCCAAGGGTTAAGTGGAGATTTTAATGCTTATGATGAAAATTAAGACATAATTTTAAGAAAGCCAGTGCTCATGATTTGGGAGTTTTACACAATGAAATTTTCTGCTTAATAGACAAGATATTTAATAAATATTTAATTGATACTATATTTTATAGCTTATTCATAAAAGATAATAATTTTAAATACTGATGTGACTTTTGTCTTTATTTTGGTTATGTATTTTTATGGATATAAAACAAAGTTATTCTAATGTTTCTTTCAAAGCACCATATTGTTTATTTGGTTTTAATAATATTTATATTTTTAAATGCATTAATGTTAATTTCGATTTTGCTTTTATGAATGAATGAATACAAATCTTGAAAGTGGAAATTAGTCCACTTCTCGACTTCCGATCGAGCTGAAACTCAACAGATGAGCTCGTTGTCGATTACAATGCATTCTATCAAATGGTGGCAATCACGACAAACACGCATTTTTTCTGACATTGGATGAAATTACATCAGTTAATATGAAATCAGTAAAAAAAAAAGTTCTCAAAGTTCACAGCAGCTAAGAGCCAGTTCCTGGGAGGAAGGTTTAATCCTCAGTCAAACTTTTTGATTATTTTTAAATACACCCTTTAAAAAAAGAGATGTATAAAAAAACATTGTTTTTTTACGGGTTGTTTTTTTATAATTTCTATTAAACTATTTTTTGCCAACCATTGAGTCTAGCAAATCATGAAATAAAAGATTTCATACTTTTCAACCACACAGTACAAGCCCAGAGGACCTTAGTCATGTTGTTTGTTAAATATGAAAAACATAGCCGTAAAAACCACAGTTCAACGATCCTTTGGATTTAAGCGGATTGCGAAATGGGTGGTTGGATGGGTCCTTATTTTTATCAACCATTAAATCATACCTTTCTTCCAACGCTACTAAGTGTTCTTTTTATATTGTCGTATAGTGGTAAGAAGAAAAAATGTTAATCGGTTGAAAGAAATAAAAAAAAGGTTACATGAAGATTTGTAAAAAAAATTTGAACTGTTGTATCAACATCTTACCTGATAGAGTACCATTCCTCAAAATATTTCCTTTGTATCATTACCTATAGTTCTTCAGAATCATTCCAGATGGTTTGAAAGGGAGATATGGAAATACGAATGTTAAAAAAAAAGAAAATAACTAAGCGAAAATATTTAATAAAACACGACTCGTTTCAAATAGAGCAAAATTTTTTTTACAAATGCTTAAGTTGCATTAAAGATACAATGTGATTTTTTCACACCTAACATATTGAATAACAGAATAAAACGTGTTTGCGGATGTGGTAAGGAGTCGATGAAAGAGATTGTTACTCCGGACGGATGATCACGCAGTTGGTAGATGTGGGCCTATTTGAGGTTTCTCAAATACCGCCTCACTAGACTAGTCTGTGTTGAAGTAGAATTTTTAAGTTACTTCCTAATACCTTTAAACATACCTATACTTGTATTAAGATGTATTCGCTCAATAATGTGGTTATTTCAATAACTGCGAATTTGGGTGAATGCATCGGTAAAGGCCCTATTCTTAAAATATTTGATCATTATACTTTATAGATACTTCATAGATGCGCTGGAGAAGATATCGCATGGTTAAGGCGCAGACCAGCGAAGATGTCGCAGGACCGAGGCGGTGTTGTAATCCCGTGGAGTCGATGATTATTTTTACCTCTCCTTTAAGGTCGTGCAACGCCGGGCGTAGTAGGTCCGTGACCCATAGCGACGCGGTAAGGTAAGTAGGAGCGGAACGCGGCGCGGGGGCGACGCGGTAAGGTAGAAGCAGGATGCAGCGCGGGGGCGACGCGGTAAGGTAGAAGCAGGATGCAGCGCGGGGGCGACGCGGTAAGGTAGAAGCAGGATGCAGCGCGGGGGCGACGCGGTAAGGTAGAAGCAGGACGCAGCGCGGGGACGACTTGTAAGGCTGACTTTATATAGAGAACATGCGTTCGAGATTTTTCAAGCAGTCGCGAGAAGGTACCATATTTACTGAGCGTGGCTCTGAAATATCTCGAGCGTTCTATTTACCATGAATCATTCTAGTAGCTACCGCTACAAGGGCTTTCGAATAATTTTCTCACCTTGCGATTTTTTTCTATCCAGGGAATTCCATGTAATTCGGCTTTACAAATATATAAATATACATTTTTTAGGAATTTAAAAACTTTAAAGTATTAAAGAAAAATATGGTAATTACTTAAATCGGTAGAAATTCGGAATGCGGGTGAAAAAAGCTTTTCCCGCAATCTTTCCAAGATATATTCTCAAGAATCATTTAATAACTCGTCAGATTCATTCTCCAGAGATTTAATTCCCCAGAATGTTGTGAGCTTTAAGGAAGCGGGGAGTAAAATGAGAAGTTGAAGGGGGAAGGGAAAGTACCTGGCTATTCAGAAGATCACCAAACACGGCTATTTCAAGAAACGTTTCTATTCTGCATGGTGGATTTTCACGAGGCGATACGAATTATTAACTAGCTTTATAAAAGATAACGTCTGTCTAAATGTGTGGAAGAGACAACCGGGAAGGAATGAGACAGGATAATGGTATGTAAGAGTATGCCTATTGTATTCCATAGACCTTTATTAACCCACTATCCGAACATGTAACTTCTCTTAAAATTACTGATTATACGAGACTCTACCAAAAATAATTATTATTCTCTACCTGTCAACACTATTTTACTTGGTGTTGATAGCCATTATCCTAAGATAAACAATCACCACGCCTGCTAAGTTCTGTCACTCATGAAAATCTTTGATCGCACGTGATCCCGGCTTTCATATTTAAAAAAAGTATTTGTGTTCATTAGCAAAACACGCAAATGATCTTAGATGAATTAAAAAGGAAGTAGGTTACTGAGACAACGTGCGTGGTTTCACTTATGTAATTGGGTAAGTCCGTCGGTCAGACAAGCTGTCACCGACTGCGACGAACACGTCGCTCTAGCCTCTTTTTTGTGAAAAAAAACCTTCCTGTGCTTTTGAGATGTGCACAAATAATTCTCGAGCAAAAATCAAATCTGATCGAGTTTCTTTCCATTCAAATGTACTCAAAAATCATTTATTATTTAAATAAATCTAATTATTCACAATGCTTTTCGAATAAAATAAAGTGAGACAGCGAGCGCAAAAACACATAGTATGAAGGACAACCTAGTGACAGTACGTCGTATTCTACTGCAACTCTGCTCGATCGTTTGTTCGTCAAAAATTAGAGTAAAAGCGGCCCACTGACTAATTAACTACCTAACCATCACGCCGTTTCCCGCAGGGTTAGATTAGGTTAGGTTACGAGAGGACGGACCGCCAAATAACTCGGTCGTAGCACACACTCCTTGCCTCATACATACTATTCTATTATTCTGACTCTTGACATGGGCCGACTCAAGTATCTGATTCACTTGATTGTGCCCAATGGGCAGCCCATGTCTTCTTCGGGCGTCCCCGACTTCTGCTACCATTCACATTTACAACATATATTCTCCTTACACTCCTTTCACCACTGACTAGCATGAACATAACGCGTCTTTGTATTTATGTCAATGTTAATGATGTCGTTTCTTGCGATTTATATATTAGCATTTTCAAAACAACTGTATTTGGATTTTCATGGGTCCAATCAGCGTCTCTTTTATAGGCCTTTGACCGAACCCTCGCAAAGTGGAGTGAAATGTGATCGCTGATTACAACATTTTCTGCCGGGTCTTATGTTTTATGTTTTACGTCGCTCAGAAGTATCAGAATAAAAGTAGATCATCCAGAAAATGAACACAGTTTGAAAGTCCTTCCAACTGCAAGGTTATTGAACATGAATAATATAGTAACATCCCTGAATTATTAAAAAAACATATATTTATCAATATTTCATAATTTCGTTACTGTGCCCACCCGACGCACTTGTCGAGTCAGCCAGCATGCTCAGCAAGTTTAGTGACCAGATATGAATAGCTAGGCTTTTCCTAAACATTCTCTTTAACCATCACATCACACCTCGAAATAGGGACTTCTTAGAACCGTTGGCTCCGGACAATTAAAAATTCTCATACGGTGATATATAGTCGCTTTGCGCTTCCTCGTCCTTTTCAAACCAACGTTTCTGGCAATCTTGCAGTGTGCGTCATCCGCCCTGATGATGGACACTGCAAGACTATCTAAAGCGTTGGTTAAAGGAAAAGAAGACTCTATAATACAAAAGTCAATCAACAAACAATTTATATCGTTTTATGTCCATAAGAATCTTGAATCATTTTTTGTAATTATTATTATAATAATTGGAGTATTTGCACAGCGCAGTTTTTGTGATAAACCACCGTCAAGGCCCTGTACAATTTATTATAATATTCAGTATCTGTTTGTATTATTTACAAACAGAAAAACACTTACCTGGTAAGTCACTTCTGATAAACACACTTTTATTAAAAGTTTACTACTTTGCACTAAGGACACTGTAATAAAAACACTGGACATTGATTTTATATTTGCCATTTTAATCTCCTTATTTTTTAATTTAATTTTTTTTAAATTAAATTGTAAATGATATAGGTATAAAGTATAAATTAAAATTTTAGCACAGTCCTCTTCTCTAGGGTTTCCTGAACTGAGGAGGCCTGTAGTTTTAAAACTTTTGTATTAGAGTCAAGTTGTCTTTACATCGGCTTCATAATGTTTGTAAGTTGAATATCACTTTGTTTTCTCAGCCATGTTTTTACTTCTGTTTTAAATATATTCATTTTCGTTATTTTTTTGTTTGATTTGGTAGAGCATTGTATAATTTTGTAGCATAGAATTTAATATTTCTCTGTCCAACTCTTAATATCACTATTAATATAATGTAATGTTAAGTAAGCCAAAGGCGTCCTGATGATTACCACTCATCAAGACTCTCCGAAAAGTTGGCTGATGAAGGAGGTCAAAGAGTAACACGTTCCGAAGCTGCAAAAGTCAAACAATGTAGAGATTCAAATGTACTTAAAGCTTCATTAATGTGTCGTAGATTTACTCTCATGCAGTCCGAAGATACCAAGTTATATTGGGCGTGAATTAGAAACCCACGTGCCAAAAACATATTGATCTGTATCTCTCACTTCGGTCTGCCATATAGTATATGGTGCCGGTTGGGGTGATAATTTATTAGTATTATGCAGATGGTCACAACGTGTTAGCACTATTAGAGACTGCCACATTATCATTAAAGACAGACATGAAAAAGTATACAAATTATTAATGCAAGTTAAACAGGTCGTATATTAATGTAAATAAATGTCAGATAAATCGTTTTCTGAAAACTGCTGAAAAAAGTGTTTATTATAAAAGGACTGAATTTGCATTCATGAGAAAGGCATCTCTGAAACAGATTTACCCACTGCGATTTAGGTCGATTTACAAAAGGTATACGATGGAGCGAATAAAAGGGTGCAGAATAAAGCTAAGGAAGGTGTTATCCGTGCGTAGCTAAAGGACGAATCTTATACAGGCAATCACGTTTTTGTACGAGTAAAGCTTTGCATGGCTGGTTTGGTGTTCAGTAGATCAAAGCGGATTTTCAGTTGTGATTAAAGTTCATCCGTACTATTTAATTTATGTATTTTCAACACTCCCGTATTTGCGTGCATTTATGATCAGGAATGTTTTAATATATTTAACTAAGTAAATTGACGTAAATCAATGAATGTTGTCAATCTATCTTGTATGACAGACTATCTTGTATGACAGACTATCTTGTATGACAGACTATCTTGTATGTCACTAGCCACAATATTTGTTGTCATCGAATGTTCTCGCGACATGACCAGCCTAATATTATTTAAACAAAATATGTTCATGGCATCCGGGAATCTTGGGAACCAAACCAATTAATCTAAAGATATTTTTGAAAATTTGTAAACCACGAGTTTTCTTTACAGCTGTATCGTGGAAACTGACCTATCTATGGTAAGATTTTTTATGCTAAGTATTAAGCTTTAAGTGTTAGTCTGCCCTGGCTGGGTCGAAATCGTTCGTGAATATCAAACAAAAAAGTTACCAAAACGTCATCCATCTTTCCATTTTTATTACGTATCTATTTGAAGATGTTTGGGGGTTTAAGCAGTATACTTTGATTGGCTATCAATGTATCTTTCACAAATGTGTTGGTCTTTATTACGCTTCTAACAACAATTTAGTTTGCTTTGGCTCTCTTGGTAACTTACACTATTCATTCTACTCGTTGTGAACGCTGAATATCAATGTTGGCGTTCCGTATGTATACACAGAAAATATGCATTGGTTGAAGACGTGCCTCTTAAATGTCTGAATGAGTTTTATGTTCGTGACTAACTCACGCTGCTGGATACAAGAGGAAATAAGATGGATTAAACTTGGCAGCAGTGACTTTGACAAAGAATATGTTTACAGTTGAATAAATATAACATAAGAATATTCGTACCAACCCGACCTTGTTCAAGTTATGAAAATGTCACGGCACGCGTCTTTTTGGCATGAGACAGGGTTTTAACAAATCGTGTAAAAATTTAGATTCGGACATTTTCCATTTAAAGTTATTTCCACCGGAAACCTATTTGTAGAACGGATTAAACATAACAAAGATCCAATGGTGAACTCTGGCGTCATGATATTTTCACTTCATTTTAAAGTCGGAAATTTTTTGTAAAAGAACTAATTTTCAGTTTATAATGATGTTTCTATCATGATCTATGGAGAATCACTTGGTTTTTTGTTGTCCTGTCACCCGGATATTTTTAATATTAAATTAATTATTTCCGACAACATTTTATATACCATATATGTTATATTTATTACAGGTATACGTTTATGCGTATATCCCAGAAGGATTTTGGCACACAGCCTATCGCCATCGTAAAGCTGCCAATTATTATTGTTAAGCGGTTTACGAAAAAAACACAGTTCAATTAGCGTCTCAAATTAATTTGAATCGAGAATAAATCAAGTACAGGGTGCGGCACGGAAACCCTTTATTTAAAAAAATTATAAAACAAAATCATCGAATCATTTCCTTTACATGAAATACATTTAAAATTATTTCTTGAAAATAATATAATAATAGAAGGCGGCCTCCATTCTGGTCAATACATTTGGAGAGTCGAAATGGGAAGTGAAATGAGTTTCAGTACTCTTTGTCCAGCATGTCTATGTCTATATTGGCAATAGATTCTTTGGCCGATTGTTATACACCGAGGATTTAAGATATCCTCATAAAAAATGATCGCAGGGTGCTAAATCCGGCGAGCGTGCTGGCCACTGAAGATCGCCCCTCAAAGAGATGAGACGTTCGGGGAAGTGTTCGCGCAAGAGAGTCATTGACGTTCTTGCCGTGTGAGACGTGGCGCCACACAGTGGGCTGAAAATCGCATTTCATAGAAATCGAGACTTAAACTTTCAAGGGTATTTTTTTTAGCTAGAAATGGATTCTGCTGATCATTACTATGCTATAAAATATATGCTATAAACTCCTTAATTTGTATACGCAATTGCTTCATACGAAATTTTATAGCATAGTAATTATCAGCAGAATCCATTTCTAGCCAAAAAAAGACCCTTGAAAATTCAAGTCTCTATATCTATGAAAGGCGATTTTCAGCCCACTGTGCGCCATCTTGTTGGAACATCACATCCATTTCTTCAAGCTTCATTGAACGTCAGCGCACTCCTCTCTCGTCCACTGCATGGTCGTTAGTATTAATAAAAACTACTAAACTAACCGTACAAAAAACGTTAGGCTGCGCCCTTTCGAATGCGCACAACACCACTATCTCGATAATGGCCGCTGTGTGGCACGCGTTTCAAATAAGGATATTCCCGCGCCGCACCCAAGAAGTAATAAAAAACTTTAAATGTACCTCTATGTAAAGAAAAAATAATAAAAATGGTTCCTTTTATACTTTTGGTTTTATGATTCTTTTTATAAAGACGTTCCCGCGCCGCACCCTGTGTTTAAATCTGCATAAATACCTACATTAATCTATTTTTTTAGATTTTTTCAGTGAATAAATCAGTTTTAATTTTATAAGGGATGGACCAGTAATTATTAATGAACCACTTTGAAGAGATTGATGATTGGTCACGACTCACAACGAAGACCTTTTTACTAGAAATAGAGGTCTTGCTGCTTTTACTCCTGTCTGAACGCACGTATAAAAAGGTGGCAAAAACAAGATGCATAAATTAATAAAAATGTAATTAATGGACTTCTAGGAGAGATGAAATTGAAAGTTGAAAAGAGATTTATCATGTCCAAAAAGCAAAAAGAACGAGAATAACCAGATGAACAAAAAGAAGGAAACGTATCTCGACAATGAAGGATCTTGGAATCATGTTTGATAGTAGGCTGAAATTTCATGCTCATATTGAGATGGCATGTAATACTTCACTGAGAATTCTGGGCTTTGTTCTTCGTACTGCAAGGAATTTTAGAGATATCCGGGTGTTTATAGTTTAATTTAATTCCTTAGAATGGAGTAGACTTGAAAGTGGGTCATTAATTTGGAGTCCACACCAGGTAAAGTATTCTCTCATGTTGGAGAGAGTTCAGAAGAAATTCTAGATATTTCTCTACATGAGGGAGTATGGCTACTACCCGATGCTCTATCCTACTGACTTATCTACGGGCCAGGAGGGATGTGCGCATTGCTACACATTTCTTCAGACTGATTCGTGGATGGTTTAAAAACTCGGTCATCATGGAGAGCATTTATTTATATGTTCCCGATAGATATCTCCGTCACCGACAACATACACTATTCTATCTCCCGGCCTGCAGGACTAACTTGCCAGTGGTCATGCCTGTGGGGAGAGCAATCTTGCTGTTGAACAGAATCAATTCAGATATCGAAATTTTTAGCATCAATGAAGCTGCCTTTAAAAGGCAAGCTCTATTATTACTGGTATATTTGATATACCCCACTGTTTATATTAATGTAATAAATTTTATTACCAAATGTATTTTAAAAACGCATTAAAATTAACAATTTTGTAATGTTTTTAAAATGAATAAATTGAATTGAATTGAAGGACTAGAAAAACAAGAAGAATAAGAAAAACAAGAAGAATAGAAAGAAGACAAACACGAGAAAGAAGGTGAACTAGAAGAACAAAGTGAAAAATATGAAGAAAAGAGGGTGTTGCATTTTTCTTTCGTAAATATGTAAAAAACAAGCTTATGCATATAAATAAATAAGAACATAAACCAACAAACCACCAAAATATTCTGAACTCCGTGCCACAAGCAGCTGGTTATGATACTTTCTGCCCCCTTAATGTTACTTCTACACGAGACCAATGGACATTAAGTTAGTCATGTCAGGAGCCAGAATAACATAATATGAATATGAATGAATGAATATCGTAAGAGGAAGAGTAAAGGCAATAACACACTGGACCTACGAATGCAAAGTATTTATTACTACAAGGCTAACGTGTACAATTATCCTACGCACGCAACCCTAATTTAATCGTAGTATCGCGATATGCAATAGATTTAAGCTTAAAAATCCCTTCGTAGCATCTTAATAAATCTATCATATGTTTATCTTTATTTTAACAACAAAACGAGCACCAATTGTCAGTAAACGCAAAACGTCAAAACAAGCCTTACCTTAAAGGTCAAATCAACTCTTTGGAAAGCCTTCCAACAACGCTATATTTCTTTCACACATCCCACACCGATGTGAAAAGCGTAGGATTGCGTGTGTTTCTGAAACATCTGTTTTCAAAGAAAAGGCGCGAATTGTAAGTTGTTCAGATATCTTAATGCGTTGTGAACGTTGCGTAAATGGGCCCAGTGCGTCCTTGAGAAGCGGTGCCTCTGCCTGCTCTTTGTTGTGTGATACCGCTGTGACAGAGCTTTTTTTCTTCCAGGGAAATATTAATAATGATAATTAAGACGTAGAGGAAGACCGGTGCAGTTCCACAGAGCTGTTTAGGGCTGCAGCCCGCTGTGTTATGATAACCTTCAAAAGGAAATGGCACCAGAGGAAGAAGAAGACGCACAAAAGAACCAACTTCTCAGAGCCAGTGGAACCTGGTTTTAACTCGCGACCTTTGGTTCCACACTCAATAAGCTTACCGCTCAACCATGGAGGTAGGCAGATGTTTCGACTACAATTTTTTGACTTGAAAACATCTTTAAAGTCATTGCTGGGTGCGGGGAGGCAATCACGCTCAAATGAGCGATCGTTTCTGTTAGGGTAGTTTCAAACTTCAATGAGTCGGCTAAAAATACACATAGTATCGCCATCTTAGTCTCGGTTTACAGAATTACAAAAATGGGACGAAAGCGTAGAAAACAAAATTTCAAAGAGAATTACTCCAAAAACGCTAGGTCCGAACCCAAAACCATGTGCATGCTTTCAGAAATTCTTTGAACTTGAACTAAAAAAAATATTTTTAGACAAAAAAAAACGCGGGAAACCAACACTTGAATATATTTGACATTTGCAAAAGACATTAAAATAATTTAAAAGCCATAAATGTCCTACTTCTCATACCACTACACTGTATTAAATTAAAATTCCGGTTGCAAATTAACGAAATAATTTACACGTTTGTTGAAATAGTAATAATAGTACTCAATTTTCATCTTGCCAACTTAAATTTCAATGCGTTATATTTCACTAACTATAAATTGACAACATAAATGTCAAAGCACAGTGACATTTGACGCCATTTGCAAAAATTATGGCACATTCACATTAATAATTAAATTATTATAAAATTAAGCAAAAATTATGGCAAATTCACATTATGACATTTACCCCACATTTGCCCCACTTACGTTAAAACAAAAGACTGGAAATTAGCGAAATAAGCAGTAACAATAATTCCCCATTCTTCGGGTGTGTATCGCTCCATTGCTTGCTGTCAACTAGTTCTCTATCTGTCTATAATAATAATAGTTTATCAAATAAACAATTTAGATTGTATTTGAAATCGAGTAGAATCTTGAAATCACGTATAAAGAAAGCAGCCCAAAAATATAGGTTAAGAAAATTAAGATAATGTTGGTAGTACTTAATCGAAAGTATGATATTGTAGGGTAAATTATAGGGAGTTTACATCTCCCGAAAATAATGACAACATTACTTTTACCTAAATTCATGTTTGACTGGTATCACTGTAACTGTAAGCCTAAAATTAAAATTAATAAAATTAATAAATGTAAGCCTTAAAATAATTTATTGTCTCCAGCAGTCTAGCCGTCGGTTTAGCCCTAAATCTCCTCTAGCGTACGCGATCTGTTTTTGTTCATAAAATTATTGAAACGTGAGTTTTTTTAAAATAAAAACTAAATTGGAAATATCCGAATTCTCACTATTACACACCAAGAGTAATCATGCAACCTTGGATTCTGCGGATAGGAGAACCACAAAATCATTCAGCCAGCAACCCATAAATTGGCGATAATCACAATCCTCCAAAATACAATAAGTTCATCTCAGTGGTTAAAGCAAGGCCAGGTATGGTTGAGGTCCTGGGATCAACCACCACATATATGCCACCGAATCCTTTTGGAATTTTGCGTTTCACATTTTTAGTTTGAGGGTTAATATTTTCTTCAATGATTAGGCCGGGTTCCCACTATGCCGGACCGGCAGATCTGCCGGAAACCGGACACCGGACAAGAGTGTTCACATTACACCGGAGCCGGAGAGATAATGGGAGGACATCGCTTCGGGATTCGAAAGAAAAGCTAACTTTCCTCACTGTGTTGGAGCAGTAGATGGCAAAAATATTAGAATTTTTAAACCAGCCGAGAATGGTTCTATGTTCTTTAATTACAAGGAATATTATTCTTTTGTATTAATGGAAGTTGTTGATTCAGAGTACCGATTTATTTTTATTAGTGTGAGCTCATATGGCAAGGAATGCGATTCTACTATATTAAAGGATAGTAAATTTTGGCAAAAGATCAATGATGGTACTTTAAATGTACCAAAGCCTAGACCGCTTCATGAAAACTTGCACGAGGAATTACCGTTTATACTAGTTGGCGATGAAGGCTTTGCTTTAACACCTAATCTCCTACGTCCGTATGTAGGTACACATTTGAATACTGATAAAAAGATTTAAACGAGCAGGGCGAACACGTCTACTTTCTTCAAAAAATGCAAGCCGATGACGAGAGGGGAGCCCGGAGCACGGGCGCGGCGAGCGGGGACAGCCGGATACCGGCACAAACTCGTTCACATTACTCCGGTCCGGTGGTTCTACCGGCACTTTCGCATTGACAAAACACTCGGTAAAAATGCCGGGCTCGGCAAAAATGCCGGACCCGGGATAATGTGAACAGCTACATATAAATTGTACAGCCACTAGCCCTTCCGGCAGTTTTACCGGCCTGGCAGATCTGCCGGTCCGGCATAGTGGGAACCAGGCCTTAGAGTGTTTATATTTAAGGCATATATGGGCAACAGCCGGCTCGCGGGCCGGATCCGGCACTGAGCTATTTTGTCCGGCCCTGATTCATCTCGGCGAAGCAATAGAGAAAGAAATTAATAGTTCCAGGGAGAGATTGAATAATGGAAATGACACGTGCGCTTGCAGTGGTCCACCAGCAAAAAAATTGTACAAAATCTATGAAATTCAAGAAATTCATGGAAGTAGTAATTGCCAGCTTCACTTCATTAAGTCACGTGCAATTAATCACCGCCAGTTTAAGGTGTTTTTGGAAGACCTATTTTCAGATTATGAAGATGTGTCTTATTACTGTGAAGTGACTTAACCAAAAAAAAGATAATCAATTGGTGTGTGATTAAGCATTCCTTGTAGATGTCACCGGATACCTAAATGATCTTAAATTACAAAAACAGGGACAATTGGTTCATGAACTGCATCAAAGTTTTTTGTAATAAACTTAGATTTTTGGAAAATCAGATAAAAGGTAAAAATTGTTACCATTTTCCTAGTCCATCAACTCATACAAACATCACATATAATTGTTATAGAGATGAACTGAAGGAAGTAATAAAGCAATTTTATTTTGCCATTACTTGTTAGTTTTTTCCATAGATACAATAGACATTATGTTTCTTCTTTTTTAAAACATTTGTTTTATAATACATATCAGTATTTTTTTATTATTTTTTTTTATTTAATATTTGAAAAAAATATTTTTTTTACATAGATAAATACAGGATATTTACAAGATATAAAACAATAGAAATTAAAGTAGCCTTTCCTCACCATAAAGAGACAATGCTCTTGTGTTTGGTGAGGGAATTCTAGTTCAAATTATGTAGGTACATGTTAATATTAAGGTAAATAAACAACACAAGATTTGAACAATATTACTTCTAGATGTAAGTAGTGAACGTATTTTGGACATACAATAGTAAGGTAATTTTTTAATTTAAGGTGAAATTCCTGAATGTTTTCGATATTTTTTTAAATTTAATGGAATGTATATTGTATATATTTATTTTTTATTTACCTTACGAGTAAATTATGTTCCTGTTTTTAGTTTTAATGGTTTGCAACAAACATGAATAATTATATGCATATACGAATGTATAATGTACATACTTATTTTATATTTTGCTTTATTTACAATATTAGGTGTTTTTATTTGGATTTGATGTTAATCTTAGTATTAGCATTTAATTATTATTTGCTGCTATAAATGTTAGTATATTTTATATGCTATTATCCATTTATTATGTGATACTTACATACATAAATTGTCAATTTCCTCTGTAAAAGCCCGATAGAGCGTTAATGAATAATAAATAAACAACCAAAATTTTATACGATGTTTGCCGATTTCCAAAAAAAGACTCCACATTCTATAAAATATAGAGTAAATTGCTCGTGCGATGGATGCTAATGTAAATAATGTGCCAGAAAATTTATAGAAGTAATTTATTAAGCTGGAGGGGGATTTAGTACAAAAATCACTATTTAACAACATTGCTTTGACAGATTAAAAAAAATTATATTTGGTGGAAGAAAAATATACAAACTTAAGCGCATTCGCAAGAAACATCATTTTTATTTTTGGCAGCACATATATCTAGGTGTGAACAGTTTTTTTCGAGGAAGAAACTCATAAATCAAAAATTCGAACGAGGATAACATATGAAAATCTAGAAAATTCTATGCGATTATCCTTAGGCAATACCAACGCCAATACTGATAGTCTCGTAATTCAAGTACAAGGCCAAACTTCACACTAATTTTTGTAATCAATATATATAATAGTAATATTATGTCGTTCATTATATAAATTTAAAAAAAATGAGAAGTACCAACGTATTTAATTTAACTTAATATTATGTTTAATAATTTAGTTTGACCCTTGACTCAGACAGAATGTTAATTTGGAATGTTAATTTGGCCCCAGACCTAGGAAAGGTTGCCCACGCCTGGTTTAAGGTGTAAATAAATTTCACAGAATATACAAAATATTAAATGAAGGTGATTATTTGACCCCCTCATCTGTATATAATGAACCACAAACGTTGTGTACTGGTGCATACAATTGAAGTAAATAAATTAAGTTTGAATATCATCTAGGTGTCATTTACCTTAATTTATGTAAATAGGAGTTCTCGCTACAAACTGTCTCAATATTTACTCAGTCAAGAATTTACATACATATGTCTTCTTATGAAAACGACGTCTAAGAATTTAGGATCGTACTAATGGAGTAACGAAAGATAGGAAAACGCGTATTTATTTATTTACTCCTAACTACTACCCGGCTACACCCGTGTTTCAATGGTCAGTTATTGAAAGATTTTTTTAGATTGTGGAAAAATAAGGTGTTTTGTTCTATTTTTTGTAAATCAATATTTCTCCAGTTAGTTGTTTCCAAATATGCTATCTCAATTTTCGACAATATTGGAAAAAATATTCGATATCTATTTGAATAAAGAACTAGCTGAAGTCCCCGGCGCGCAGTGGGCTGAAAATTGCCATTCATAGACATAGAGACTTGAATTTTCAAGGGTATTTTTTCGGCTAGAAATGGATTCTGCTGATCATTACTATGCTATAAAATTTCGTACGAAGCAATTGCGTGTACAAATGAAGGAGTTATCATTTTTTAAAGAAAAAATTGTATGGCACTGACATTAAAAATGAGGCTATCTCTGGAATCATAAGGTTGGCCATTCTATCATTACACACAGATATACTAATATTTATTTGTATTTTTTTGACATACTTCGTATTGTGGCGCAACTTGTGATTTTTTTTTTAAATCCTCAAAGTTGAAAAAAACACTTTTTAATGTTGATGATTCATTTTAATGCTTAAATGCTTTACATATGAGTAGGCTTTGTCTAGTTTACAATATTTTATTTATACACATATTGTATAAAATTCAAATCCACGCGGCCCAGTGTCCTCCCGTCCGCCACAGACATTCTTCTTTACATCATAAATAGATAGACAGTTATTACCACAAAGCCCGGGCAACACCGGGGACATCAGCCAGTCTAATATATAAATAAGTGTGTGTGTTTGTAGCGGGCTGGCGGGCGGGCGGCGTAGATTTGATTTTTATCCAAATCTACAGTTTTATTCTGATGATGAAATTTTGCACACTCGACCTTCAAAACAAGTAGAAAGTTACTGTCTGTACTATATATAACGCCTTGGATTTCAGCATGCTAGAAAAAAACTGCTATAATTTTTTTAACTCTATGATTTTGACCCTGTTCATTGTTTGCGTATAATTTATCCTTCCAAATTTGAATACTATGTTTTTTTTATGAAACCTATAAGACGACATAGTATTAACAGTTAACAGATATCAGTGATACTGTGTGGTTTTATAATGCAGTAACAAAATATATTATGTTTAATAATTATCTTAGCACCTTATCGTTCTTCCTTCCCGTCTTTCTATTTACCCATATCTAATTGTGAGAGTAATCGTGGTTTGGATATTAACACAATTGTTTGTTTACAGAACGCAGAGGATAAGATACACACATATTTGCAAAGTAATTATTTCACATAGGTAGGGGAGAAGTGGCATGAAGGAGCCATGTTTAGAAAGGGCCGGTAGCTCCTAATCGCATTGGGTAGTATCGACGACGGATTTATATTCTTTAATAGCAATACTGTCCACAGATCATCCGCGGTCGTTTGACAGTCTACAAATAAAACATAAAATTGTGCGTAAGTTTTGCCGCTAAACAAGATATTGTTTTACTATAACTTTGTTGAACTATGACGTAATCTGTGGTGAGTTGAATCTATTGCTGTATTACTTCATCCAATTAGTATACTGTTGTTCGTATAAATTAAAATAACAGAATTTGAGGTGTGTATGGTGGGTAGTTTAATATTTTTAACGAATGCAATGAAAGAGCCAATTGACTCGGCATTAAAGAAGTTGGCTCTTTGCAAAGAAAACTATCAACAATATTCACTGGACTGGTTAAAATGTAAACTTAAAATATGTACGAAATATGTACCCATGACTTCTGTGTAGTTATGGGTTTTAACAACTTTTTCCACTAAAAAAAAAAGATTTTTAATACTTTATTTTTGTTACTCTCCATTTTTTTACTATACCTATGCAATAACCAACAAAAAGATTATGCTTATTGTCGTTTACGTAAAAATAAAATAAACTTGTATAAATACCTATAATTCATGGAATCAATGAGTTTGGGGAGCATTATTTATATTTATTATCCAATCGGATCTTCAAATGTGGACTTTAATTAAAAATCGCTATGAAAGAACCCAGTTTCAACTTTAAAAAAAAAAATATATCATTTCGAAAAGATTAGATGCCAACTCTGTCTTGATGGGAGAAGATAGAGATTATAGATAAAAAGCGGCCTCTTCATGCAACCTCTCCCCCTTGAAATTATTAAAATTCACTTGAGTGAATTAATTGCAAATCATCTTGAGTGATGAGGCCCATTTCCACCTCGGTGGCTTCGTCAACAAGCAAAATTGTCGCATCTGGGGCTCGGAAAACCCAAGAATTATTGTTAAAAAGCCTCTCTATCCTCAACGTGTGACTGTTTGGTGCGGTTTATGGTCCGGCGGAGTTATTGAACCTTACTTTTTTCGAAAATGAGGCTGGAGCAACAGTTACGGTGAATGCATTGCGCTATCGAGAGATGATTAATGATTTTTTTATGGCCGGAATTAGATGGTATTAATTTAGACAACGTTTACTTCCAACAAGACGGCGCTACGTGCCACACAAGCAACGAAACCATTGGTCTTTTACGATTGAATATCAAAATAACACCTCTTATTGGAAAACCCTGTATTTAAAAAATTTGATCAAAACACATTGAAAAATAATAATATCTCTGGAATGGTGCGAGTTTCAGATGTCATATTTTTACCCTTGGAAATGTTGGTGCTTTTATTGGATTCAAATTAATAACCAATTTTGGCTTAAAGTGAAAATAAAGACAAGTGAAGGATGGCTTTAAATAATCAGTATGTAAATGCCAACTCAAAACTTTCTTTTTTATGCAAAATCACGAAAATCGGAGAGAAAGATACTCCATGTTAGATCCCACAGTGTTGTGATTGAAACTCTATAGGTTACAGTATTAGTTGCTACATTATACCCACGCTAAGAAGATAAGAAGAACTGAAACCAGTTTAACTGGAACCCATTTCTGAAACAAAAATGAACAATCGGTGAAATATAACGTGAAAAAGAAACGCGGAGATTTCGCGTGATATAAATTTCACATTTAAAACAGAGTTCCGCAATACAAAAAAAAATGATCTCAACATAAAACATTATTACATCATATATGCCCATTGCACTGAGCAAACACGTGTTTAAAATAGTTTTTTTTATACGTTTTCAATCATTTTTCATTTTTCATTACATATCAATAAAATTTAATTATTTTAATTCGTTTTCATAATTTATGATAGGTTTTTAACGTGATAGGAATGATAAAGGATATTTTCCTTATTACTTTGCATTATAATGTTTGCTAGTTGCGATAAGGCATTTTAAAATGCATTTTATTTTTGTTGTTTTTTTTTGCACTTCAAGCAATACGCATGCAAATGCATGAGGACTTAGCCAGCCGAGGAATTGAATACACAAATTGTACAAAATTGTAGCTCGTTTTCAATCTCGTAAAATGTTATAGGAACGAGTATGTAGGTAGATACGGTAAGAGATATAACTTGTTATTTCTGCGTAGTAATTGGAAGTTGCAAGGCAAAAACGTGTGGAATGTCTTTTGGCAAAATAAAAGAAAAATACAAGAGTGCAGCGGACACCACGATTAATGCGATGCACATACATCAGGGGCGTAGCAACATACTCATGGGCCCCAGGGCGATCCTGAAACAGTGCCCATTTCATGAAAATTCAAATAATCATAACCCATTTTGGAGAATCTTTCGCCTCTTGAACATAAACATTGTTTTTAAATTGCATCTGCAGTGTTTCCGATTTAAATCATTTTGACCTCCGTGGCAGAGAAAAGGTTAATTACTGGTCGTACGAGTACACTGTACATCCAGAGCTCGCTGTTGGTTCAAATTTCAGAGTGGGAACACGAAAATGATTTAATTTTAATAGGTTCATCTTTTTTACCTCCAACTCTCCCAACGCTCTATCTAACTTATCGCGTTCTGATAGAGGAATAAGTTTCGATGAAATACTAGTACCCTTTTTAAGCTTTGCTCGCTTTTATATAATTAAGGCAATGCACTACGTAGTAATGCAAAATCATGTGCTTTTGGTTTGGAAATTTGGTCGCCTAGAAATGTTTCAGATGCTTTAATTAAATACTGCGAGTAGAATACATCTTGGCCTTTGAAATAATCGAGTATTTTTTAGATAAGTCTTTTTATAAGCCCAGAAAAAAATAATGTAAAGGCCTATGAAAACTGCTTTAAAGTTCAAAATCTCCTACTTACGAAACCATTTTCGGTTATGATTTTACTGTATAATGTGGCAAATTAAGTTATTTATAAAATGATCGAAAAAAATTTAAATATTTATGCCTGAACATCCACAAAATAAAATAAAAGGCACTTTTTGGCCATGTTTTTTTCTTGCATAAATCAAAACAGTCGGATTTTGTTAAGCGGGAATTTAAACCTTATCGCCATCTACGTAAGGGTTGTTATTGATAGCGGCTCAATTTAAAATATTACACGACGTAGTGCATTGCCTTAACCAAAAAACAAATATTTTTTTGCACCATAAAGTAACATTTTCCTTACCTTTTATATGATGTGAAAATACTGTCTTGATGTGGCCCCTTTAAAGTCCGAGACTCAGGGCATCTGCCCAGTTGGCTGCTACGCCACTTGTAAGGGTCTTTGACCCATGAAGGCTTTATGTTAACCCTTTAGTTCAGTGATGCACAACCTTTTTAGCCAGAGGGCCACTTTATAAATGTTCAGAATGTTTGCGAGCCGCAGTGGGTAGATTTCTTATAGCTTGACATGGTTTACTTCGCAGTCGATAACATTGCCAGTTGTAGATTTTTTTTAATGTGAATACCGTACCAAAGGTCCCAAGTGTCAGGATCTAGTAGATATAATATACCTACTATAAACAAAAAAATGTACAAGTTACCTAGTACTCACTTACTCAAAATATAGCAATTAAAAATAATTTCATGCTTAATCTTTAGATTCCACATGAAATCGTATTAAAAAAATATATAATTATAAATCAACAAATGTTCTCGATTATCAACGAAAACTGTCGAATCATACTGAATTTATAAAAATGATTCAACACACCGAAGACGTGTTTGTCGCAATACCCATTTATATTTTGTAAAACAGAACAGATTTAGTTAAATATTGTGTAAAACAGAACCTATGTAGCTAAATGTTTTGTAAAACAGAACAGATATAGTTAAATATTTTGTAAAACAGAACAGATGTAGTTAAATATTTTGTAAAACAGAACAGATAAAGTTAAAGATCTTGTAAAACAGAACAGATGTAGTTAAATATTTTGATACTACAGACGATTGCTATAAGATATAGCAAAACTCACTTTTGTTACTTTTGTTTTCAAAAAGATTTGGATGAAGAGACCTTTAACATTTAATACTACAGTTAAAAATACTTTTATATTTTGAAACTCGTTTTTTGCCGCACCAAGTCATCGAGTCCTTAAATATCACCCATAATTACACACAACGCCAAAACATTTCCCATTCATTAATGAATATTTAAGCAAATATGTACATTAGTTAGCCTGAGAAAAAAGAAGGGTGATAAAGACGTTGACATATGAATAAATGTTTTATAAAATTTTATAAAGATCCTTGCTTATGTATGCATTAGTGTACTAGGTGGTTAAAAAATGATTATTTACCTTTTTTATGCTTGACATTTGGTAAACCTACTATACCCAATAAAAAATAAGTAAATATACTTTAATTTAATAAAATAAAATAAAATACTTTTTGTTTTAAAACCACGAGTTTTAAATAATTTTTAGAACCAACCGGTCTATCCATATCTCAGCATCTTCAGGGTACAAATTATTACTAGTAATAATTAAGATGCTTGAGTAAATCGAAACCAGTCGGTTCTAAAAAATATTAAAAACTCGTGGTTTTAAAACAAAAAGTATTTTATTTTATTAAATATGTCAAACCACAAAGTGATTGCTTTCTACAATAATATACTTTAATTTACCTAAACCGAGGATCTAAATTAATTTAGTTTACTTATATAAGTATAAAATAAATCCCCTTTTAAATGATTTCCCTGTAATTGAGTAAAATAATTATAAAACTATTGTATTTTTGATAAATCATTAATTGGGATAAATGTCGCCACGTACCTAGTATAAGTATAGCGACTGCGGACGTTAACTACAAACTAGTTCTACTAACCAGTTCTAAAAACTTTTTTCAAAATTTTGACACTAAAGACGCGTTTTTTCGGAGAATTTGAACAATTCATCAAATTTCAACGTTCATTTTCAAGTTCTGTGAAAGATTTTTTCAAGTTCTGTTTTTATTTCAGTTTTGTCAAGCAACAAGCCTACAATGATATAATAACAGAACTTGAATAGGACTTTCACAGAACCCGAAAATGAACGTTGAAATTTGATGAATTGTTCAAATTCTCCGAAACAACCCGTCCTTAGGATGGGTTGTTTCAGAGAATTTGAACAATTCATCAAATTTCAATTTTAATTTTTGGATTCTGTGAAAGTCCTATTCAAGTTCTGTTATTATATCATTACAGGCTAGTTGCTCGACAGACCAGAAATAATAACAGAACTTGAAAAAAATCTTTCACAAAACTTAAAAATTAATTTTGTAATTTGATGAATTGTTCAAATTCTCTGAAACAACCCGTCCTTATTACTTACTGTGTCCACAAAGCCATTCAAACTTGACCCCACGTATTGAACGAAGGAAGGTGACTTTAACGAACTCTTCTTATTTGCATATAGACGTACAAAAAGTTGTATTTTTTTCCCCAAAGTAGTCATTTTGCAAGATTTCTCTAAAAAATAAGCTTTGCTGTTGAAACGTGTTTATTTAACACTTCTCAAGGCATACCTACTAAATATTATCACATGTTCCAAGTAAATCATCAGTGGAGTTCTAATATATAAGAAAGTCATTATGTATGCATGCAAATGAAGCAAGGAGTGTGTGACTTACCAGAAATAAAATAAATTTTCCATTTTACGTTTGTTTAACTAAAAACATCAATTCTGGCTCCATGAAATTTGAAACACTTTCCCCCTTATTTAATAAAAATTGTAATAAATTTGACACAACTAATAACCAAACATTTACCCCATATTAATGATTATTTATCAGTTGTGTAAAATCAAAAATACCTAATGTAAGTAACAATTCTCAACTCGCGACGTATTTTCAACATCGAAGTTTAGAAAAATGCGTTTTAATCTAAAAATATAACAAGATAATACTGTTTTTAATTGTTCAATGATAAAAGAACCAAAAACAGATTGTTGAGAAATAAATGGGATTCATGCATAGACATTTAAATTAATGGACTTGCCCTAGCATGAAATCTGGGTGTCATTTCGACGAACTGGAGGCAAATCACGTTTCCATATTTTTAGCACCCGAAAGGTTCAAGAATGCTTTGAATAAATTCTGTGATCAGTCGGTACATTGACCACCGAATATCGCACATTGAAATAAGCAGAAAAAAATTCGCTAAAGAAGATTTTCAGCGTCGTCCATTGTGGGACTTAGGATCTGAAAGTTCATTTTTAAACGAATCGCCTAGAGTAGCAACGCTTAAAGTGAGTGAGGTGGGTCAATTAAGTAAACAAATTTGTAAGTATTTAACCAAATAGTGTAACAAAATATTAAATTTTGGAAACAAGCTCGAACTTTAGTTATCCGATTAGGATTAGTTAGATTTTTACTTAGCCAGCAATTTGCGCGCCAATTTAAAATGGACTAGTACTTCTTAAGGCGATGTAATATTTTAAACTAAGCCGCTATCAATAACAAACCTTACGTAGATGGCGATAAGGTTTAAATTCCCGCTTAACGCCATCCGCCTGTTTTGATTTATGCAAGAAAAAAACATGGCCAAAAAGTGCCTTTTATTTTATTTTGTGGATGTTCAGGCATAAATATTTAATTTTTTCCGATCATTTTATAAATAACTTAATTTTCCACATTATACAATAAAATCATAACCGAAAATGGGTTTGTAAGTAGGAGATTTTAAACTTTAAAGCAGTTTTCATAGGCCTATACATTATTTTTCTGGGCTTATAAAAAGACTCATATAAAAAATATTCGATTGTTTTTTGAAAGGCCAAGAAATATTCTACTCGCAGTATTTAATCAAAGCATCTGAAACATTTCTAGGCGACCAAATTTTCAAACCAAAAACACATGATTTTGCATTACTACGTATGGCATCGCCTTAAGCAGATTTTCGAGGACCGAAGTAGGTATACTGTTATGCCGCCTCCCGCGCTCTGCGAAAATTTATTTGTTCTCCTCGCTTTTAATTTGTATGAACATATTTCAATATCAAATACCATCCACTGAGTATAGAGATAAGGCATTCATTAATTCATTCATTATAATACAGGGTGCCCATAAAATAATGTACCAGTTTCAATGGTATATTATAACCGTCTTGGGCATGATAGATAATACGGAGGGATAAGAACAGGTTAGTAGATAGGTTATACATAATCATGCGCCTGCGTACTGCGTATACCAGCCGTAATACCGCAGTATTAATGGCTGACAGATTTTTAAACCGCCCGACCCCCAGGATTAGGGAGTATTACTATGGTATTAAGACGGAGATCGCGGATTTTGTTAAAAATCTGATTTCACCGATCAATATCGGTCGCGCAATGAAAATGTAAAAAAAAAGCAGTAATACACATTGGGAGCACTCTCAGAGGAATATTTTAAATCGAAATATCGATTTACCAAAGCAAATACATAAATTGGACAAATTTCGAAGCAATTCAAAGCAGACCGGGTTAATGTCATCTGAAGAAAGTGAAGTTTGCAACTAAACGTTAAAATGACCGTGTTTTTGAGAATAGGAACAAATTGGCACCAGTATAAGAAAATCTTGCATGAATTTTATTATGAGTAAATATTTTACCCAAGCAGTATATGGCCCTCCTCACCGTATAGCGCTGCAGCGGCGTATTAGAGAATCTTTATAAGTAAGACTTTAACAGTTTAATATGGACAATTTATAACAAATCATACATAAATTGAAGGTAAACTAACCTAGCTTTTCTTACAAATATTAAATTTGTGCACCTTTAGTTATACGGCACACATCCAACCTAAAATCCAATTCCTCCCATTCTTTGGTTAACAAGTCTGGAGTAATGAAAGTGATGCCTATTATTCCTTCTATTCTGTATCTCAACTCTGGGAAAACATTAGAAAGCGGCGGAAAGTAGGCACGATCTTTTATAAAGCCCCAAAGAAAAAAAAAATGGGTGGCGTTATGTCAGGTGAACATCATGTCAAGTGGACCAACGAAAAAGAGATCTGTAGTCTTAACCATTACGACCAATCAAACGGTCAGCGACTTCGACGTTCAACCAATCTCGTGCAGAGAGATTCAAATTGGGAGGGGCTTCATCTTGTTGCCAAATAAGGTTTACAGGTTCTCCTCTACTAATTGGAGAAAGAGCCACTCTTTAAACATATCCAGATAAACCACCCTTGTAACGGTAGCTTCAGCGAAAAAAAATGTCTGTCCACTTGACACGGAGACAAAGCGTAGAAAGCGTTTAATTTTGGGAAATCTTTTTGGCGTTCTACAAGTTCATGAGAATGTTCTTATCCCCAGTTACGAACATTATGGTTATTTACCTTCGCACTTGACGAAAATTTGACTCATCACAACACCATACGATCAAGAATGTCATCTTCCCACTCTAACACTTGACTTGCAAAGACTTATAATATACCATTGAAACTGGGATATTATTTTATGCCTTCTGTAGTTCAGTCAGTACAATACGTTACTCGCACAGACACTTAAGTCTAAAGTTTGTATCTTATCAACTTGAATTCACAGCTGTCTGTTTTTGTGGCTTTTGAGGAAAGATAATAATTTCATATATAATGGTATTGATCCGGTGAACAAAGTAAACAAATACCTACTCGAAAAATATCAACGAGTAACAATAAATAATATGATCAAAAACTTGTATTTTTTATACAAAAACAAAAACAAAGAATAATTGTTTTATTCGAATTTTAATGTCATCATCGTAAAAAATACTAATTTCGGTTATGTGTCTGTCTGTGTAACTCTGGTACAATAAATTTGGATTTGCTTCGAATTTAAGTGTCATTTTCAAAATTAGAACTGATTTGTCAAGAATTCAGGCAAGCGATAAAGTACCTACCCGTAATATTTTATTTTATATTTAATATTTCAAAGAATTTTTTTTTAATTATAAATTTAAGACAAACGATGGGGTACCTACCTATAAATCAACCATCATCAAATATTTAATCATTCGAATTCTAAAAAATCACATTTTCGGGAAATCTTCTAAAACTGTAAAATTAGCTTTTCCAAATGGCGATGTTTTGTCGGATCACAAACTAATTTTTCATTTATGGTAACATTTTGGGCGAATTTTTCCGTCATATTTTTAATAATATTTTTAATTCCGTCTAAGGACCCATTTTCCTATAGGATAACAACATTTTTATCAATTTCCTCCACAAAGTGTTTCTATGAAAAAATGCGAATCTTCTAACACTTACATTTTTACCTTTTACACCTTTTCATCTGTAAATAAGCAATTTGGCACCAACTAGTACATTTAGTAGTTAAAAAGCACTTACGAATAGTCGTGATTGGCGTAGCAATGTCCCAGGAACCTGCACTCGATGGTGTTGCACTGATAATCCTTCACGGGCTGCTCCTCGGAGCTGATCTCGTAGGTGATGTTGAACCCGAACACATCAAGCAAGGCAGGCAGGGCCCTCAAGTGGTGCCCCTCTAGTCTACTTAGACTCAACTCCACCAGCAGGTAAGGCCCTGCTACCTGTAACCACTTCACATGAGTAGCACTGGACTCACTCACTGTATGCACAACCCTTGCACCGGCCTTATACGCAGAGTCATAATACAGGTACTCTGTAAACTTTAAGCCGGTCGTCACAAACACTTGGGTCAAATAAACCACTATAGACCCTTTAGCATCAGAATCACCTTTTGAAATCAACCACTGACAGTGGATAGGTGTCTGAAAAGCAGCTGGAAAATCAGGAGTGCTTATACTTCCAGTTCTATCAGTCAATACACCACCACATTCTGGAGAATTTGCCGTCAATGATGCGGGAAGGAACACCAAAACCACTAAGCACAAAAACCACATCTCGATAGTTTTTTTCATATCCACTTATTTGTATAAATAATAATTCATGTTATTGTTTTCGTTAATGGTTACAACGTGATGATTACATTTTATATTCCTTGAATTTTCAAATACTGGATGTTTTTCACTCGGAGTCTAGGTAAACAAAATAATAATCCTATAAATTATTGTATTTATAGGATTGTGACTAATAAAAATTGAAGTTCGAAGACAGAGCTAAAATATTTTCGCAAGCGTAGTGTTTTAACGTCTTGTGCGAAATTTTGATACCGACAGTTGTTGTAAATAAACCAGAATACTTTGTCCTTGTAATATTCACTGCAGCTGTTTTAATGACCCCACTGACATACTTCGGTCCCCTCAATGTGAACCTCTTTCTTAACTAATCATTGTAAATACATTTCTCACATTTCTGTAACATAATAATGTTACAAAATAGTAGCGCACAACGCAAACCTATAAGGATATGTGTATGGCAGATTACTTATATACCCAATAATATAGTTCATTTTTTAATCGCTCTTCATTCATTTTGATGTCGCATTTTTTTCCTCGATTCAGATTATTATTCCAGACAAATGTACTCTGTAGGATTCCCGAAATGTTGGCTTCAAAAACCGAAATAATAATAAAATGGCTTAACGATCCTAAGATAACCTACTATTATACGTTTTTATTTTATATATTCGACAATATTATTATTCAACTTATAAAACAAAAAAGCTTATTTTTAAACAAGGTCTGAAGTGCTTTCAGAAGGCGTAATGCTTCCAATGCCTTACGAAGGCTAAACAGCTATCAGGTTGTTTATTATTTGATGTATAAATATTATCGTGTTCCAGGTCAGCATCTGTTTCACTGTTAGCTAGTTTAGCATTTCGCCTAAGTTTTATTTTCATTGCCCTATTTGGAGAATTTGCAACTTATTTTGTTATTTTTTATAGTGAATACCTCACAAGAGTCCCAACTGCTCCCGTCTGGAGCCAGTGAGACTATGGCAACCCCAATTGGGGGATGTTGTGAGGCTGAAGGTAAGTGGGGAAGGGAAAGAGGAAGGTGGGGAAGTACCTGGCTATTCAGATCTAGTCACTAAACACGGCTAAAGCCATTTGGAGCAACGTTTCAATTCTGAATGGTGGTCTTACACCAGGGCGATACTGGTAGTATCTTCCACTCTGGAACGTGCCGCAAATATACTATATATTATTTTAATTAATTAATTGTGAAATAACACAAATTAATCAAATAAAATTTATTTGCGCACGCCGGGTTCGAACCCGCGACCTTCGGAATGGCAGTCCAATGCGTTACCACTGGAATATGCCGGCCGTATAAAATAAAGGTTGAGCTTTGTTAAAAACGTGGAGCAATAATGGAGTATTTCTGGAATTTTTTTGACGAATTTTACCCAAAAAAGTGATCTTCTTCCCTTCTTTTGTGTACTAAGCATGCTTGTTAAAATTTAGTTTGGAATCAATATAACTCCAAGTATTTAATATCAGAAAAAAATCAATAATTTCACCATCAATTTTAATTTAGTTTCACTACATGTCTTCTTTTGTCCAATAAACACAGATTTTGTTTTTTCTATTTGATTTGATTGTATTTATTTTTAGCCATCTTGGTGCATTATTTAAATATTTATTCATTCTTCAAAGTCCTCTCCAATTTTCTATATAACTGATCTTTCGACAATTTTGAAAATATTTTTATCATGTCATTAATATAGAGTATGAACCTGTTTTACTCCTAATATAATATCCATTAGTTTTGAAAATTAGGTATTCACTTTTTTTAAATTTAAAAAACGAAAGACAATTATTCAAATGAATACTTATTACCATTTCGATTTGTTTTTATTTGGGAACGTGGCAATGTTATTGCAGTAAAGTGAATTGCATTAAGTTATCACTTTAAGTAGCACGAAACTGCGCTATACAATTTTTTTTAATTTTTGCTCATAAGCCTGATACTAAAAAAACACGTGTAAGGAGAGTAAGGTAAGCAAATATATCACCTCGTATTTTCTCGTAATAAAACATTATTAAATTTTGTGTGAAGAAAAATTTCATATTTTATCAATAAAACTCGTTGTGCGAAATTGCGATAAATCTATTTATTTTTTATTATCTTATCAAATCGACATTACTGTTTGTGTAATTCCTAAGTGCATTTTAAAAATCTTCTGGTAGATATTGACAGTAAAAAGCGATTCTATTTTAATAACTATGTCACAGACGTGCCTATAAATTAATCTTATCCTCAAAATAAAATAAAAACTGGTGCTCGTGTGGGTTATAAATGTTTGTTTTTACTGCTACATTTGCGAGGTCATTTAAAAGTAGGTTCCGTCTCACATCATAAAACTACCAAACAAACAGTACAAATAAATTAATGGTCAAACCTATCGATCGGCAAATGGCCGCCAGGGCCCCAGCGGCCTCAGCGCAAAACACCTATAAAGGTTTTATCGACAATGCCGGTAATTTTGTTATAGTTTTTGAGCACGACTGCAGATCGCTAACGAATAAACAAATATTACCTACGTATTAGTGCTCGGGGCCAGGTGGGCACACATTTAAATAAACTTTATAGTTTTAGCCATTATGTGGGGATGTGAAGATTTTAAAGTATTTTGAGCCACGGAACAGATTTCAGCAGCACCAATAAATTAAAAATAAATGATTTTTCTTCAAATCTTAGCCCTCTAACAAAAAAACAGTTGTCACTGCCCATTTGCTTGCGTTTGGTCTCAAAGGAAAATTTCATGATATTCTCACCGATACATAATATAAGCGCATTGTTTCTATAAAATATATTTAAAAAAATACACTTTACGATGTAATAGGAGATTGCATCAGGTTTCCACTTTGTTATAATTAGCTCGGTGGCACAACGCGAAAGAAGATTGCTTGCGAAGCCTTCATCCGTCTTGCAACCTCCAGGGTGGTTTCCCGGAGTTAGGGGAGGAAGATAAACTATTCACGGCACTGCGAGATAGCTACGTGTAGCAACTTTTCACTGTCACAATCACTGTACAAATTATCCACCTGAAAACAAAGAAAAATATAATTAGTATTTTTTATTAAATTATAACATTTCAATCAAGAAGGAAGGCACTATTGATTTTGTGACAGGTTTTTAAAAATTTTCATATAAAATTTTATGGCGTCTGTTCGTTTTGATTTCGAAGAATCAAACATTAAGAACTACGCTGAAATGACACACCGAAATGATCAATCGATATAGTGTGTTGTGAAATTAACTTTTTTCCTTATTTCTTTAACATTGATCAAACATTAACAAATGTTTTAACAAACAATGTTAAAACAAACATTAAACATTAAATTTCAGCAACAGGTAAGCAATTTCACTGGCGTATCTTGGGCCCAGTAGTCTGAAGGTTTTGTGTAAATTGGGGACATCAGTAAATTGTTGAAACAAATGGTAGAACTGTTTCTACGCAATGATGAAACAGACTTACGGGGTATTTCACCGCCTCGATAGCTTATCGAGGTAGAGAACTCGGCTAATTTATCCAATATATAGCCACTATTTATAGGTACCGAATGGTAAACTCGGACTTTATAAATAAATATAACGTATAAATCTTATGGATACGCTATCAAGAGGATGGTGTAATACCCCTTAAGTATATAGTCCTTTTTAAAATAAAACGTATAAATCTTATGGATAAGCTATCCAGAGGATGGTGAAATACCCCTTTAGTATATAGTCCCTTTTTAAATAAATTTTATTGATAAGCTATCAAGAGGATGGTGAAATACCCCTTTAGTATATAGTCCCTTTTTAAATAAATCGTATAAATCTTATGGATAAGCTATCAAGAGGATGTTGAAATACCACTTTAGTATGATTAATAGTACATTTTCTTATATTTATTTGCAATAATTTTTTTCTACCACACGATAAAACAAGGTTTGAAGTATTCATTTAAAAACCAATAGTCTAGCTTTGTTACTGGTGTTTTCTCTGTAGTTTCAATTGAAAAAATGAAAACATAAAAATTTAAACGAATTCCAACATGAATGAAATAAATTACTGTTTGACTGAGAAAAGGTGAAAAAAACTTTTAAATGTTTTCGCTTCGTGTAAACGAAGCAGTAGTAATTTTGTATTTGTTATTGTTTTTGAAATATAAATTCAATGCTATTTTTCGTTCTAATAACATCCATAATGGGTAGTTTAAAAAACTGTTATGAATAATAATAAATTAAGCTACCTGCAGAACATTTAATTACTTCCCAAACTTGTTATTTAAAGCTTTTCTGAGAAATTTCACGGTTCTAATTATTAAATAAATGTGATTCAATAACGAATTTATAGAAAATTTACAGATTCGCTGAATTAAACTAATTTTCGCAATCACTACTGAATTAATTAGTTTTTCTGAACTAGATTTGGTTTGAGTTTTTAATTAAACATTTCTTTTTGTGCTTGCCTGTTGAAAATAAATTACAATCCAATTCTAACAAACTCTAACAAAGCTGTGAAGTAAGAGTTCAAAAATAAGAAGACGCTTTGAACGGGAAGTATGTAATTACGAATGTTAAAGAGAGCGCGGACAGAGAAAAATTATTGATTTGCTAATTGATTAAAAATCTAGTCAAATTATACGTTTTCCTGTTAAAACGGGATTGCATGCCTTTAACTAATAAATTGACAGGTTTCCTAATAAACTGACAGTAAAAGAAGAATATATTATGAGGATATCGGAATACGTGTTCATATAAAAATTTATATTAAAATATTTCTACATTATATTTATTAGGAAAAGGATACCTGCATGAACACGTGTTCCGATATATTCTGAATAGATTCATATTTTATTAGAAAATGGATAGCAATCACGTTTTTTAATAGGATGTCAATAAATCGGTACTCTTTTTCTCAGTGCGCTAATATTAAAAAACCGAAAATAATTAAGCGAAAACTGTGAAAATATTTAATAAAACACGTCGCGTTTAAAATAGAGTAAAAATCTATCGACAAATGCTGTTGCATTTAAAGATGCACTGTGATTTTTTTACATCTAAAACAAGTGAATAATTAAAAAAAAATAATAATAATTTTCGGAGCTAACTGCGATTTTTTTCTACCGAGGGAATTTCATATAATTATCATTTCGGCTGTACAAATGTATAGATATCATCTTATAAAATAACATATATTATTTTAGGAACTTAAGAACTGTGTTGAGGAAAATTTGGAATGTGCTGGCAACACCTGAAAAATAAAAATAATAAAAAATTTCATACCTGAATTTATTTAATCTTTGCCCTATCTCAATTTGCCTTGTTATCTTAATTAGTTAATAGTAGAAGAGATAAATATGCGGGTATTGAGATTAATTATTGTATTCTGTCTTATTTTTTGATCTCACATAAAATAAGTTGCTTTTTTAATTTGATACGTAATAAGACAATTTTTAAAAGTCATGTTGTTATCAGTCAAAAATAAACACTGACTAAGTTGGAATTAATCGAAACTTGCACGAAGGAAATGATTATAGAAAATTTATGAAAAACTTTTAAAACTATTGAAAATCGGGTTAAAAACGGGATTGCAGGCCGTTTTCTGATAAACTTTTAGTAAATTTATAATATTTCGGAACACGTGTTCAAGCACCTGCATTTGTTTTGAAAATATATGACGACATAAAAAAGACGAAAAGTTTATCAGATAACCTATAAATTCATTCGTTAAGGGCCTGCAATCCCGTTTTTAACCGGATTATGAATGATTCAAATTGATTCTTAATAAATTAGCAATATACATGTTTCTCCGCAAAAAAAATTGCCTTATAACACAAAAAAATTTTCTTTTTCAAATCACGAAGTGCTTGCTTTCCACAAGAAGAATTCTATTTATCGTGATGAATTTTGGGTTACTATGCCGTGATGCGCTTCCTCCTTCTTTAGTCAACATTTGGACAACTTTACACTGTCATAATTACGGCAGATGTGTAGATTGTGGTTAGTAATTGTGTGCTAATGTATGTAGAAGTGATGCCGTGTTGCGGGACGCATGTTTACATTTTTAAAGCAGGAATTTCAGTATAATAAACAGTTATATTGATGTGGTTTTCGGCGTTTAGCTTTGGTTTAGCTGCCTAGTACCGGACAGTAAGAATTAACTATGGTAAAAATAATATCAATATTTGAAAATGCTATTATAAACCAACTGTACAAGATATCAGAGCAATCTTGAAGCCGGTTTGAAATGTTTCGTTCAAGAAAAAAAAGTCATTTCTAGATTCTTTTAAATTTCTTTAGAAGGGAATAATAGAAAAAACTAAACCCTTCCACACAATTTTTCACAAATAATCATCTAGTCAATCAACATTATGCAAGTGCATTATATAAGCAAAATAAATACACAACAATACAAGAACATCACGTCGATATTTTCATATCAGAGGGTTCGGCTCGGTAGAACTCCTAACAGGGCCTATAAATCCTACTGATCCCTCCACATAAATATTTAAAACATCTTTCGTTATCCTACATGTATTTAAAATGACAATTTTTGCATTTTTTACTTACAAATATTACCATTATTGCCATTACCGCAATGGGTTTTATAACTCCCTATTTTTATCTTTGTGGAAACATTTAAAAAAGTAAAACTATTGTGTTGTATATATATATATAATAATCACTTTGTTATAAATGTTACCGGAAATGTATGATATCTAGGAATTGTATAGGAAATGTATTCAATTCCGAAGCTATTTAGGAAAATACAAAATATTGTTTAAAAAAATATTTAATATATACATATCCTGGGAAATGTATACATTTCCTAGGAATTGTATATAATTCCAATATCGTATTAGGAAATGTATAAAAAGAATGCCTTCTGTAATAAAACACGTTATTTTATTTGTTATATTCTTATAAAGTTTAACTTTCATTTGGTAAGTAATCAGTCTGTTATTTAAGTAATTATAAATGACACAATATTAAAATAAAAGTCTTTTGGGTTGGGTTAGGTTAGGTAAGGTTAGGTTAGGTTAGGTTAGGTTAGGTTAGGTTGGACGTGCGTACGCACTGACTGTTTACGCGGCACTAGCGTGATCGCCTGATCAGACGATGCAATACCCTCCCCTTGCCCCGCTATCCCCGCGTACCCATTGTTTTCTTAAATGTTTTACTTATCCGATTGCTTTTTAGGAAATGTATAGATTTCCTAGGAAATGTGTAAAAAATAATTTATTTCACAATTTTCCGGGCGATTTTAGGAACAACATACATTTCCTAGGAATTGAATACAGTGACGGATTACATACATTTAACATATATATATAAGTATGATGGTAGAAATCTTAAAATATAAAAATCACGGGTCACCGTGTTCGTACACGCTAATCTCCGAAACCGCCCAACCGATTTCAATTAAATTTTGTGAATGCGTATGGTTGGTTCCAGCTTGAAATAAAGGATAGTTTTGAACCCGATAAGTGGCGTTATTGTCGAGATCTAAATTGTTAAAAAACATATTTTCAAAGTATTTTTTTTCTGATTTCTCATCTAAAAATACACCTACACATTTCAACTTCTCTCCGTCGCATTTTTACTTATTTTATAAAAATAATCTCAATCTGCTGAAATGATCGATATCAAATGAAACGTCAAAATAATATCTACGATGAATGTGACTTGGGCATATATTCTATGTATGTCAAATGCAACAAGGTAGTAATAACAACAATTCACAATGAAAATTTGAAAGAGACTAATGATACTGAAAACTTAACGGTCGCAACTGAGAATCGAACCCCGATCCTCTAATCTTACCGGGACTGGCGTCTTTACCAATTGGGCTATTGTCAGTCTTATTGCTTACTCTTATGCTAGAAATAGTGCCACGAGTACGTTGTTCGCATGCGTCGGTTGCTTTCGGTAATAATGTAGGCGAATGAATGAAGAACTCTAGTGCCACCCGAGTCGCTATGATCGGACCATCGGTCCAGCTCGTCAGCGCCATGTCGTCGGTCGACCGACGGTACGCGGGGCACTATTTACAGCCTAACTTACCTACTTCATATTTAAGATTGGAGTGGATCACTACTTTTAATGCGGTCAAAAGTTTTTTTTTAAATTTATTCACAATAACGTTTTACAGAGGCCATTTTAAAAAGGAAGGTCATAAAAGAGTCATAGTACTAGTATTATTTGTTACGAAACGACATTTTATTTTGCAACATTAAATGCGTAAATACTGTGGAGTAGTCTAACGTATTCTTTGTTTTGTTATTTAAAAAATACGTATATCAACTCTCGAGTATGAGCCAATACAGAAGTATAATTTGGCAATTCGTCTCTCCTTTTGTCGCATGAAGAATTTAGGAAATATTTGCAAAGATGTTGTTTGTGTATTTAATACGGATATCAAACGCATATACAGCTAGATTATTTAAAGACACGGACTTGGTCAACGTAGAGATTATAAAAAAATATGACATTGAATTTATAAATTATATTTGTTATCTTAAATGACATTTTTAACTTTTTATTTCTAAAAGGGGAGTATTTTCATTCCTTTACGAATAGGCAGTAACAATAATATTTACTTGTTGGCGTTATCTCCGAGTTATTTTGTAAGACCTTTCTTTACCTGATATTTGTATGGTTATTTAACCTTCAGCCTGCGTTTAAATGTATGGAATGCGACTGTAACCTATACATGGATTTTAACATCTTGTCTCTCTGACCATTAATACTTTTTAAACATGCAATTAAACGCATCTCACACGATGATTTTGTGTGTAAAACCTGCATAAATAATGCATTCATATCTAGACTATCCATAAATAACTAATTAAAAATAAATAATTGTTTTGGGACAATGTTGATGTGAACATAAATAAATATTCTGTTTGTGTTTGTATTTTGAATCCGATTTTTTGATAACGTGAGCGTTTATAAATATTTATCCAATAACTTATTTATAGTTTACTATCTACTTTTTATTGTATAAAATTGTGAATTCAAGGATTGACTGCCCTGACGCTTTAAGTTTGTAGTCACTACATGTGCCTCTGAAACAAACCAGTTGAAACTTATTATTTCTCAACAGTAAGTTCGCATTCAATTCTATTATGGAGAGAGTACATAGGCTGGGCAATGAGTTTATAGATGTCGCTGATATTTTCAAAACCAAATTAGTTCAGCACTTTTTAGTTCATGTAAATAAAAAGTAGGTAATCATAATTTAGTCGTAATATGCTTAATAATTCATAATATCTTTAAAATATCTATATATGTATATTAAACGTATATAAGTTGTTTTAAATTTATTTTATTAGTATCTATTTATATAAATAAAAAATGTAAATTTGTTCAAAATCTTAAATATCAGAAAGTTCTTCATCGATTGCTTTCAAATTTTAACACAACGTTACATGCGAATACGCGTGTGTTTTTTATTATAAAGATGTCACCTGTGACAGGAAAAACAGCCAGCCATCTTTTGTACGTAAAAGCAACACGAGCTGTTGTTTATCTATCTGCACAGACAGACTGGGCCAAAGCAACGCTTGGCGGGGTACAGCTAGTAATAAACATGCATACTTAGAAATACTTATTTTTTTAATTCGAGAAAAAGAGACATTAATCCTGAAAACTCCCTTGATTTTTGTTTATTTAATAAAATTTAAACCTGTTGAATTCCAAATGTACCAAATACTGCCTTATTTTATGACAAAAAAATTAGGGTAATTTTCTGTATCGGTCTATTGCTTCAGTGAGTTTGACAATATTGTTAAATGATGGTTATTAACAAAACGCAGAACTCAAACGAACAAATACAAGTCCAATATTCCTGTCGTGCTATAATACAAATCTATGAATAATTCTACGCTTAAATAAGTACCGTGAGAGATTTACATGGATAATAATTAATTAGTTGTAAAACTCAGTATTTTGAAAATTATAATATGGTAGACAATGTAATATTTAATGAGTAATTGAAAATAAAATAATAAATGAAACTGTGTTTTTAATACCAGATTTACTGATCATCGCATTAATTTATGCATTAAATGTGACTAATGATGGGGGATTAATAGAGGAAAACATTTAAATTAATTCCAACGAATTCGTAACTACTATTGTTAGAACATAAATACAGTACTAGATTCACGCGCAATGACGGGTTAATAGTTCTGAAATTTAATAATAAATACGGACAGAGAACGTTTAAATACAACATACCGAAGATATTTAATTTATTACCTGACACTATAAAGCAATGTAAGTCTATGAATAGGGTAAAATATACGGTGAAAAATTGGCTATCGGAAAAAAATATTTATTTTAATATGTATGAAAAATTGTATGAAAAAATTGTTGATTTTGAAGATATAAGATGTAAATTATAACTTATAAAAATGTATATGTAACTAAACTTTAAGCACCTGTTGACAGGCCAATTCAATTGGCTTAGCAGGACTTGTTTGTTGATATGTATTAACTATTTATTCAATAAAAAAAAATAAAAAAAAATCTTTTTTACCGATATCCATGGATGTAAGTTATTTATGATAAAGATTAATTAAATATAATATGATAACATTACAATATCGGTTCGACAGGCGTAACTACCGATGATTTTATACTGATTTACCGAGCACGGTTGATTGCCGTACCGATATTGATAATGCAATAAATAAGATATCAATATAAGCTGGCAACATTGGCGCATCTGTTACGTAAAATTTTTGAAATTAAATTTAATGCACATTGACAGTCCGCATGCAAAAGCGAGTTAATGAGTGAATGAGGTCTTTAGTCATAACTAACAACTTTTGTTTCTTCAAGCTGGAAATGAATCATGAAATGATCGCGTCTTAGATGAATTGATTGAATCTATGAATCGTGTATATGAATTCTTTCAATTCTAAGAGCTTCGTTAATTCACCTCCATTCATTAATAAGTCAGTTATTTTGCATATCGAACGAAATTCTTCAAAAAGTTGTATATATTGACAGAATCATATTATGACCGTGCTTGCAAATATCGCTAATTGACCATAGACGACATGATGAAATGAATCAATTGATCGCGTCTTAGATGAATTGATCGAATCTATGAATCGTTTATATGAATTTTTTCAATTCTAAGAGCTTCGTTAATTCACCTCCATTTATTAATAAGTCAGTTATTTTGCATATCGAACGAAATTCTTCAAAAAGTTGTGTATGTTGACAGAATCATATTATGACCGTGCTTGCAAATATCGCTAATTGACCATAGACGACATGATGAAATGAATCAATTGATCGCGTCTTAGATGAATTGATCGAATCTATGAATCGTTTATATGAATTTTTTCAATTCTAAGAGCTTCGTTAATTCACCTCCATTTATTAATAAGTCAGTTATTTTGCATATCGAACGAAATTCTTCAAAAAGTTGTGTATGTTGACAGAATCATATTATGACCGTGCTTGCAAATATCGCTAATTGACCATAGACGACATGTTTTGACAATATCGTATTGACATAGGATTTTTTCGTTCTACTGTGCTAGATTCTCTGATCGGAACACGAGCAAATGAATGTGTTTCGCCGCAGCAATCGGCGTATATACACAGACGTTGACTTTCTTATATGTTTCCCGATTTCCTTATATTTGCTGACGCGTTGAGAACCTTTTGAATTGTTTGTTTGCGATTTCCAGGTGGCTTCTAGATACTGTACTACGTGTTCAATAGTCCAAATCAACAAAGAGTCATCTTATTCAATCTATTTCATTACACATTCATCAGATTTGCATACCTACTATAGACTTTATACTCTACAATCAAAATAATATATACAAAATAACAATTCACCTACGATAACAGTCAACAGACCGGTTTTATTTACATAATAATAAAGCGGTCCAAAGCTTTACCTAAAATGACTCAATTGGCAATTGAGACAATAACAAAAATATTATTTGCACATTATGGATTACTTCTAGAAATATTTTTGTTATCAACAACCTGTTGTTAACAGTCAATAAAAAATGAGAACACCATGGATGTATTATACTTAGACGAGACATGAAGCGAAAAGATAGGTTTCATTTTTTACCTATAATTGTACTCCAACGCTCCAACTAAAATTATCCGGTTCTAATAATGGAAAAAGTTTCGACTAGATATTATTACGCCTCTAATTGTATAGCTAGCTTTATGGAATATATTGAGTAACACTTGGGCGAAACTGGGTGGCAAATACTAGTATAAAATAGATATAAAATAGATATAAAATAGAAATCTCTTTTCTGAAGCAGAATGAACGTTGAGTTCTTGCATCATGAAATTTGTGCGAATTTTAATTTGCATTATATAAGACAACGCATCCATTATCTGCCCGCAACGTCATATCCATCATGAGCCATGTTTGGTAACCAGATCTGAATAACCAGGTACTTCCCAACCTTCCTGTTTACCATTTCTTTCCTGCCGTCAGCCTACCAACAGACCACAATTGAGGTCATAGTCTCATATATATAAACGATAGGGCAAAAAGTTGTTAAATAGTTAAAAAACAATGAAATGTTCGATTGGACATTGCTTTAGATTATTCACTTTCTTGATAACATATTTTACATAGGAAATATAAAATCGGACATTGCTTTAGGTTATTCACCTTCTTGATATTATATTTTACATGGGAAATGTACGATCGAACATTGCTTTAGATTATTCACCTTCATGATATTACATTTTAGATAGAAAATGTACGATCAGGTACTTTCATCCATTTGCTACGGAATAATCGCCTTGGGAGGAACATACAATAACCATGTGAAACCTCTAGAAATTATTCAGAAGTCTATCATTAAGATAATGCACCAGAAGACCAAGACATATCCCACCGATCAATTGTTTAAGGAAACTGACATTATGGAACTAAGGCGGATCTACTGTGTCCAATGTCTTAAATTTATATACACTCGTCGTTATAATTTCTGTAATAATCCAAATCGTTCTAGCCAGAGACACAACATATGCGTGTATACAGTGCCTCACTGCAAAAATAGGCTAGCCCAAAGACACATTAACTATATAGGCCCAAAATTGTTTAATTCCTTGCCGAGTTCCATCAAGATGTGCCAAAACATAAACTCGTATAAAATGATTGTCAAAAGCTGGGTAAAAAAATATCTGGAAGTGAGAGAATTTTTTCTATAAATTATACTACGAATATGATACCTATATATGATTATATGTTACCATCAAAATTTAAAAAAAAAGTTTAACTTCTTTTAAACTGTTTTTTTATTAAATACGCAAAAACTCCAGTAAAATGATATTAAACTAACTATATGTACTATATATATTTTTTTTCTTTATTCATATTTCTTTTTTAATTTAAACCATAGATAATGTAACCACCACTGTTTTGAATACATAGCTTATAATGCACACGCACAGGCTTCGCATTTGTGGTTTTTTTTTGTTACTGCCTTATATTTTGTATAATTATATATGTACCTGTATGTATCAAAAAAATTGCCAATAAAAAAAAAGACATTGCTTTAGATTATTAGATTATTCACCTTCTTGATAACATAATTTACATAGGAAATGTACGATTCGACATAAGAAATGTCCTATTTGTATCTCACTGGATCCAGACGGTTGGGAGCAGTGGGACGCTTGTGCGGTTTCGTTTTATTATGTTTATTTTATTCCCATCGTAAATTTAAATTTCGGGCAAAGCCGGGTTGTAACAATCTAGTAAATTTGTCAAAAACCTTGGTTTATGATATCCACGTTCTTGAACTATTTTAAATAATGTTTAAAGAGGTTTGCATATCATGGCTTCATATTAATTATGCAAATAGATTCAAATCAAATTGAATATTTAACAGGTGCTAAAATTAACACCGCTAAAAAAACCTGTTTACAACTCACTTCGTATAGTATTTCATGCAATCTAAAACACTATACGATACTATACGGTACGATTGTACCACCCCAGCCAGGAGCACTCCTATCCTGGTGAGACCTGTACACCAGGAGCATTATTTTGTTAGGACTTGGAACACGTGCTTGGAGAATGGGAAGGAGGTTGGAGTTGAATCGACCGGTATACAGGCAACCTAATAGGAAAATATTGGAGTTTAGAATGAGCAGGAATAAAGGATTTTGATGAAAAGTAAATATTTTTATAGATGTTTTATAATTTATAGTATATTTAGCACTACACTATATGTAGGTATATTATAAAATAATTCGAAAAGTTTTTAATGTAGGTAAAAACATATATTTTCAAGAAAATGAGGATGAAACTCACGAAAATGTTAAAATAATTTTTTTCTAACAAGTTTTATATATATTTTTTTAATGTGAATATCGCACAAGAGTCCCAACTGCTTCCAACCGTTTGGAGCCAGTGAGATCATGGAATCCTCAATTGTTGAGAGGCTGAACGCAGTGGGGAGGGAAAGGAAATGAGAAACAGAAAGGTAAGTACATGGCAATTCAGATCTGGTCACCAAACACGGCTAAAGCCATTTCAAGCAAAGTTTTAATTCTTGTGTGTGGTCAAAGGGCGATACTGAGAGTATCTTCCACTCTGAAATGTGCCGCAAATATAGGTAGGTACTATGGTACCACAAATAGGTAACACAAATTAATTCGATAAAATTTACTTGCGCACGCCGGTATTTAAGGCGAAGCTTGATGCCAAATCAATATTTTGATAAATCTTTATAACGAATTGGTGTACATTATGAATACCAAAAAATACAAATAAAAATATAAATTACTCAATAAAAAATATAAATGCAAACTGCTAAAAAAACTATTTTTTCAAAATAAATGTATGAACGCATAAAGAAAACAACTTTAAAAAATACAGTTTTATAGGTAAGATTATCTGTGACAGTTTCATTTGATTACATTTTTTGCTTTCTTATAAAATTATTTACAAAATAAATAAAAAACAGTTTTTTGCTTGAAGTCGAACGTTTTTAGACTCCGTTTGTCAAGCGATTTTAACGCCTATTACCTACGATATAAGCAATATTGTAGCTTCCTTTTAAGCCAGCGAACTCAACGAATCTTGCCACTCAACTACGGAAACCGTCATATAAAACTATATATTAGGCATATTATACAACTACATTTTTCTACGAATATTATAAAATTAAAATGCTAATTAAAAAAAATAAAAAAAAATAAATAAAAAAAAAAATAAATAAAAAAATGCTAATAAATGCTAATGCTTATAAATCAAAATGCTTATTATTTCGGCTACTGGCATTATACCTAGCTCTCTAATTAAAAATTTAGGCGTATTAGATCTATCAAAAAAATTATATATAAAGATGCAAAAGTCGGTCATTTTGAATACATGTAGGATAACAAAAGATTTTTTAAATATTTATGTTGAGGGATCAGTAGGATTTATAGGCCCTGTTAGAAGTTCTACCGAGCCGAACCCTCTGATATGAAAATATCTGGAGTCGGTGAATTATTTTCCCATTTGATCTCTGGTGATTTGACATGTTGTTCTTGTATTGTTTTGTATTTATTTTGCTTATATAATGCACTTACATAATGTTGATTGACTAGATGATCATTTGTGGAAAAGTGAGTGGAAGGGTTAAGTTTTTCCTTTGGGGAAGATTTAACCCGGACAACTAAATCGGAAGTTTAAAAAAAAAAAGTCGAAATAAAATGGTAGAGGAAGTCAGGTACGCCCGAGTAAGACGTGGTATGACCAAGTGAATGGAATACTTGAATAGAGTAATAAATAAATAAATTGAATTTGGAGGCCACCTCTGAGCTGGAAGCCCCACAATACTTGATAAACCTACTTGATTTTGTGCGAAGGAGGGCAGTCCGTCTGATCGACAATTCGGTTCCATGATAACTCAACACAGTGATAATTCAACACACTTTTAAAAAGTGATATAAAGTCGTTAGAAACGATTTTTTTTAACCTAACCTAACCTAACCTACATAACCCAGTTAAAAAAAATTGTTTCATCACTTTCCATGACTTTATATAACTTTTTAAAGATGTGATGAATTATCATTGTGATGATTTATCCGGTTACCTGACAATTCATTGTTAACAGACTGATTTCTAACTAATGCACAAAATCGATTTATAAAAATAAAAATGCAAATCTTAAATATCCGAATAATCACAACGTTACACTCGAATATGCCTGTACGTTTTTTACCTATATTATATAGATGTCACCTGTGACAGGTAAAAATGTGCTTTATTGGAAAATAGCGCTATTTGTTGGACGTAAAAGCAACACGTTGGGTTTGTTTCTCTATCTGCACAGACAGACTGTGCCACAGCAACGCGTTGTAAGGGTACAGCTAGTAATTAATAAAAGTCAAGAAATCGTCCTGAAAACTTACTTAGTATTTTAACCCAAGCAAACTAAATCACTGCGAATTATTATAACAACACGATACAATCTATCAAACTTGTTTTTATTACCAAAATATTATTGTAATACACTCTCAAAAGCGTAAACAATAAACAAATAAATGTTTTTTTTGTAATTCTACAAAAAAATACTTTTCCGAGTGTTTTTCAGAAAGCTCTCAATACACTTCGCTTCAGTTCGTATCGAAACTTAAATGTTTACACTCGAGAAGTTCAAAATAACACAATCCCAAATAATAATAGACTCGCGAAAAATTAAGTTGAAATTGACGTCCGCTACGCGACGCGGTCGCCGATAAACTGAATCGAAATTTACTATTCGCAGAATAAAGGCAAGTGAATTTTATTCTACTCGGGCGAGTAGGTACTTGGGACGCCTTCGCGGGCTGTTATTCGAGTGCAGTTCGAAGTTTGAATGCACCGAGGATTGGTGGAAAAAAAATTGCAGCGTAGGGTGACCAATTTTTTTAAAACCTTAATGGTGCTGACACATTACGCTATACGCTTCAAAGCGTTTTTTGAGCGTGCATGCAGAGAAATCATATTTTGACCTCGCCATAAATGAACAGGCCAATTAACAAAATATCAATTTATTAATAAAACGTCAATTTAAGAATGTTTTTGTCTTGATACTATATCATGACGATATAAAGAATTTTCGGTTTAGTTAAAAAATATTCAGATTTTCATGAACACGTGTCCGATAATCATTATTATACCTACATATATTACCAAAAATTCATCAGTGTAGAATAAATTAAAAGAGAGAGTGTAGAGTGTAGAATTAATTAAAAGTTTTGTGTAGGATTTAGATTGGTTGTTGATTATCTGCATTCGAAAAATGAAAGAATAATAATTTATAAATTTTTGTTTTCCGTATCGAATGTCCACAGAAATTAAATATTTCTGATACGATTTTATCAGCCTAGCTACGAGAACTCCTGTCCCGGGGCGATAGAAACACCATAGGGCACAGTTTTTTGATTCCGCACCTGCTCTGAGGATGGATGGGATGCAGGTTGGATTTCAATTTTGATGTAAATGTTAAATGCCTAGAGCCTGTGAGACAAAAATCAAAGTCGGAAAATCTCTACCCCTTTTTTTCCCTACTCATATTCCATTTATTTTCTTCATCCTGTTAATTTTTCTCCGTTATATCTCTTTTTCCTTTTCCTCTTATTTATCTTTCTTCCCTATCTCCTTCCCTTCCAAACTAACTAAAGCCTCGCAGCTTGCCCCTAAAACGGGGATGTCATAGTCTTACCGACTCCAGACGGTTGGGATCAGTTGGGAGTGTTTAATGATTGCGTAGCCTAGTCTTCATAATGGGTAGTCTGATGCTCTCATAGTCAGTGTTATTTGGACAATTTCCAAGTATATTTGTTTTCTTTGCTCTATATAACGCAACACGCAGCGAAATAAACACAGTTTTTTTTTATCTTGTAAGTGTTATTACTAGAGAATGATAAACGTAGCGTTTTTTTCTGTTGTTTTTTTAATCGTAAACACCACAAAAATGCCAAATGACTTCGAAGACACCCACAAACATCAGACGGGTGTCTGACAAGAGACGTTTTTCTATTTGATTCTCTCTGACCAGCTCAGGTACGGGGGCTCCATCGAAGCTAGAGTAAAGTTGGCCTCTCAGAAGCTGGGCGTACTGTACAGGGCCCGCAGATACTTTAATAGTACACAACTGCTCACCCTGTACAAATCGCAAGTGCGCCCTACTGTCGAATTTGGCAGCCATCTCTGGTCTGGAACCCCAAAATACCTGAAAAAAACCCTTGACTCTGTGCAGAAACGGGCGGTCCGTTTGATAGATTCCCCAATCTTAACAAACGGACTGCAATCTTTAGAGCACAGGCGTCAGGTAGGTATGCTGTCCTTGTTCTATCGGTATTACAATGGAAGATGCTCTGAAGAACTAGCGTCATTGATCCCTTCGGCACCGGTGCGTAGTCGGGATACACGCCAAACGCGCGCCCAACATTTGTACACAGTTGACACTTGTCACATGAGAACGGGTCGCTTCTACGATTCGTTCTTAAGTTCAACAGCTCGGCTGTGGAACGAACTGCCGGCCTCTGTGTTTCCTCCCTCCTACAACATGGGACTCTTCAAGACCCATGTTCACTCCTTCCTCTCCACAAAAAGACCCTCCACACAGCATCCCCAAAGATGACATAGGCCCTGAGGGAAATTATTTTCTTCAGGGCCTCCTGTGTGGAGTAAATATAAAAAAAAAAAAAAAAACAAAGACGGAGATTTAAGCCCAATATATAGTCATCTTTTAATGTAATACCACCGCCCACTAGTTGCCTGGAGCCAGTGGATCTATCTATTTATGGTAAGCAGTAGATACACATGCTTGTAACTAGATCAAAAGCATGCCAGTAGCGGTCTACAGCGTGCCAGTGATACATGTCGCTGCTAGTCACTCTCATGCTAGTAGGCGCACACTAGGCCGTATGATCAATTCAAGACGCCAAAAATATTTTTATATGATATTGTGATCAGAAATGCTTATGAGGCGAATACCAGAGAAAATCTTTTAGTTAAATACATAATTGAGGTTAGTTGGGGTCGGGTGCGGATAATATTCTAATATTTATAAAAATATAGAAACATATAATTAATATAAAATTATTTCTCTATTATGTTTTAGTGAGATAGGAAAGTATATCAAATAATTATAATATTTTTTAGTATGTTATTATTTTCTCTTAATATTCATTTGCATTAGAGCCGGGTCGCTAAGACTACCTGCAAAGAATGCACTCGAATTAAAAAAGGAGGAAAAGCGGGTTTTATATTACCAACAAGATATTTTATTTTAGTGAGAAAATGTAGTGGAACTCGGTGGAACTTTTTAAAAAACATATTTTATGCATGTTACGTTGAAAATAATTGCAGATTTAAATAAATTTCTGATGCTTTAATAAGCATGTTGAAAACTTTCTGATTTTAAAATGGGAAAAATCGAACATGCGTAGCCACCCCGGCAATAAATCAGGTGCAATTTTAGCAATGTTGGCAGCGCGAAAAACAAACTTTGAGCGCTTGTGCAGACTATTGGGATGCGTTCACAAATTAAATTCTTGCGGCTTATTTTGAACCGGTTTATAACATAGGTTTTAAAGGTATTCATGATTGGTTTGAAGACAATGCTTTTATCTTTTTTGGAGCCGTAATTTCCTTTGACCGTCCTTATGTGTCGAGTTGGATTTGTCGTATGCTAGTGGCATGCGATAAGTTGAGGGAGTGGTGGGGGACGCGCATCATGTCTGAACGCGTTGCCATCATTGCTAGAGTTAACAAGTGTGTGCTCTGTTTTGTTATTTTCGCGATCCAAATGATCATCTCAGCCAGCTACGCGCATGAAACTAGAGATGTACATAACTAGCTAGCATGCCTGTATCTAGTGGGTTGTTGACCTGCAAGTACGCGAGCAGTTAGCATGCCAGCTACTCGCCAAAGGCATTATTTTTCATTGAAAGGTGAGAGCAGAAAATGTGGTAGAGAAATATTGGAAGGCAAGTAACCTGTTTTTCAAAGCCATTTAAAGCAACTTTTCGTTTCTGAATACAGAATGGTGGTATTTCACCAAAGCAATTCTGAGATTATCTTCTCAGAAAAGAGAAGCACATACATATTAAATTATTTTATACGATAGCCTTGGTAACATAATGACTACGCATTTGACCATGAGTTGAGAAACTACGAAATTAATTCCCATGACCGCACATAAATAATAATAAAATAATAAATTTCGTTAACATAAGGTAGCGCTTCCAGTAACTGCTTTGTGATAAGATCGAAAGACTTTAAAAAAAAATAATTACAGCAATCGTATCCCGAAAACCAACATCAAGCTACTTTACAATCAAGACATCTACAATCACAGTAATCGGAATAACAATAAAATCCGCATTCCTCTAACATACACTACGAAATATGGAATAAAATGTCTTAACTATATTGCCTACACACTCTATAACTCTCTTCATATACGAGTATGTATAAAAACAGCCAGCATAATCCAAAAATTCAAAGTAACGCCTTAAATAATATATTTTTTAAACATATAAAAACGAAAATACGTAATTCTAGACGTGTTGTAAATTGTTTTGTTTCTTTCTCTCTCCTGTTTTTGTAATTGACCATAATCTATTTTTACCAATGTTTTAGTGAGTACCTTTTTCTAAATTCCTATCTTGTTTATGTGTATATCCATGTCTGTTTCTTTTTATGATTTTTCTTGTTTGTTCTCCTTAATCTACCTTTTTCTATTTGTGTACTGTTTTGTATGTGAAATAAGAAAGTAAAGTTGCACATATTTACTCCCATATACGTAAGTTCTTCTCGTCCTACAGTGAGTTTTGTAATTCATCGGGATTGCTCTAGCAAGAAAAAAAAACATGAAAATTTGAAATTGATAGTCGATAGCTCAGCGAAGACTGACAAAATATCAAAAATATTTATAAAGTCCCCAGGAATTAAAAATACCATATCTCATAAGAAGGATTAATGTAAAACGCGTAATCGAAAGAATACAATACTTTTCAGTACGGACGAATTTTACGTACTGGGTTCATCCATATATTAAAGTATGACTCAACCGGAATACACGGTACATACAAGCAGGTGCTTTTAAACCATTACCACGTTTACCACGCCATTCAAATTCCAACTGCCTAAGAGCAAGGCGAAATTAGTGCATTTTGAGCGATACGAATATCAGCGACTATGGGACTTTTTGTTCCAAGAAATAGTTCAAACGAAATACTACTGGTGCTAAAGCGGTTGACGAGCAAACCTTGGGTTTTTACTGGGTGACCGTGTGCGCAGCAATTGAGATTTTTAACAACGAATTTGTAGTACTGTTATTGTTTTTAAAATTAGTTAATTATTTAAGAAGTTACTTTTACATTAAAAAATAACATTTATTTTTGGCATAATTTAATGTGTGTTCAAGCTGTAGACCTTTTAATAAACAAATCAAATATTCTATGTTGATATATTACTTTGGCAATGAGTTTTATAAATGTAGAAGGTACTTACAGAGGTGGAGGAACATTCACTTGTTGGGATGCTAATTTCACAATAGTTTTCGTTTAGCTAATTTTATTTATTGCGATGCGTTTGTGATCATTTTCGGATTGCTATGCGATGCGTTATAGGTAATAATGTTCACTTCGCGTCACGGCTGTTGGATTTAGACTGAACCCCGGACACAGGGGAGAAATATGAAGGAGAGGAAAACGGGGTTCTGGAACAAAATTTATTGCCAGTAAAATAATTCTCTATGAATCAACAATTATCCATTATTGGCGTAAACAATGAGTAAAATCCTAAATTGTAATACCTTATTATTCAAGACAATATAAGCGATTCTTAAACGAATATTTTTAAAACAGAAAAATCAGAAAAAGATATGAAAAATTCATAAAAAATCATATGTGACCTATCGTTTTCTGTTTCAAATATTCGTTTAAGAATCGCTAATATTATCTTCAATAGTTAAAAAATGACAAGTTTTGTGTAAATTGTGATTCTCATATTCTTAAAGCTAGATTGCTAAACTCTGGTACATTGATTTGCTTAGACTCCTTTAAATCAGGGAAAAATAAATAACATCGAAAAAAACAAAAAAATTTCACGTACGAGGGATTTTTTTTCTCCGTCTTATCTCCAATTGAACTCCCAATATCACGAGCCGTCACTGCCTTAAAGAGGTGGGGAACTCGTGCTGGCAAAGATCGTGATATTGTAAGGCAGTTAAAGCTAACCTCCACAAGAGAGTGCACAAGAGGAAGAAGAATAACAAAGGGAACGAGATTCAATATTATCAAGTACAACAGCGGTTCGTACCCAACACTGCTCGGGATTCAGAATGAAATTGGTACCAGGCCCGGACGCGTACACTATGCATATTGCTGATAAATATCATAGGATGAGTCGTGTGTAACAAATAATTCATCTTAAGAGGAAGTTACTTATTGTAGGTAATAGGAATTAAAATCGCTTGAAAAACTGAGTCTAGAAACGTTCGATTTCAAGCCAATAAATGGTTTTTATTTATTTTGTAACTAATTTTATAAGAAAGCGAAAAAGTTAATCAAGTTAAACTGTAACAAAAAAACTTAGTTATAATACCGTATTTTTTTAAAATTGTTTCCTTTACGCGTTCATACATTTCTATTGAAAATATTATTTTTAGTAGTTTACATTTTTTTTTTTTTTTTAGTAATTTATTTTATTATTTGTATTCTACTGAAGCGAAGCAATAGTTTAACCTTCAATTTATCTAAAACATATTTTTTGGTATTCATAATGTACACCGATTCGTTATAAAGATTAATCAAAATAGTGATTTAGCTTTAAGCTTCGCCTTAATATTTTAAAGCATAATAAAATAATTAATTAATTAAGTCTGTGAAAGTAATTCTTTTAAACACAACTTTTTGTTTCATATTCAAAGATTGATAAAAATACTATAATACCTAATTGTTTATTACCGATCGGTATTGGAAATTTTACGGGTATTTTTGTTGATTTGTTGACGGAAACGGCAAAGATGGACAGATGCTTTCATGTGATCTTAGATTCAAGGTCTTACCATTTTTGTGCGAATTAGTACCGTTCCCAAAAATTATTTCTTCTCTAATGGCAACTATCTGCATGAAATCTTTATGTATGAAAATAATGATCAAATAAAGCAATTTTTTTCATTTGGGTAGCGATATATTTTCCGTGAAATAGATGCTGACCTTGAACGCGATGATATTTATACATAAAATAATATAAAACTTGTTACAAACATACTTTTCTAACAAAATTATATACAACGGAACAATCACAGACATAACACAATGACGTGCAATTAAATCAAGCTATCGAAAAAAAGCGAATACGCAAAATAGTTAACTATAAAAAGGGATATTGTATTATAACGCTCTGCCAGATTCATATTTCTGAACCAATTGGTAGATGTATTGTAGGAGCTACATTAAGGCGAAGATTAATGCTAAATCATTATTTTGATCAATCTTTATAATGAATTGGTACACCAATTTGTGAATACCAAAAATATGCTTTAGATAAATTTAAGGTTTTCCTTCCGTTTCGCTTGAGGAGAATACAAATAAAAAAACAAATTCAAACATTCAAAACATTCAAACATTCAAAACATTCAAACATTCAAAAATTCAAAACAAACTCAATAAAAAATATAAATGTAAACTACTAAAAATATATTTTTTATTATGTATGAACGAGTAAAGGAAACAACTAAAAAAAGTACAGTATTATAGCTAAGATTATCTGTGACAGTTTCACTTGATTAACTTTTTGGCTTTCTTTTAAAATTATTTACAAAATAAATAAAAACCAGTTTTGTGCTGGAAATGTAACGTTTCTAGACTCCGTTTGTCAAGCGATTTTAATGCCTATTACCTATAGTATAAGGTATAACAAGAATAAATACATTTTAAGCTTGTAGCTTCCTCTTAAGCATGAGAAAATTAATTAATTAATTCAAATACGCTGTTACATAAAACAAGAATAAATTACTTACGAATCCATTAAAGCTTACAAAATAACTTATTTACAAAAGGTATTATATGTAAATAAGTTATTTTGTAAACTTTAATGTACAAATTACTAAAATATGATTAATAAATAAAAATAAAAATGACATATCTCTATGAATATGAGGGGATCTCTATGAAAAAAAACATCGTCTCAAACTTCATGATCGATCAGAATCAGGTAATATTTAATTCTACAGAGAATTTTATAAACAGACAGACATTGTGAATTTCATATGGATAGATTTGGCACTTGCGAGATACAATTCCAGCCACTGTAATAAAATATGTTACGCGTAGAAATTTTGCCAGATTCACTATTGGCCACAATGTATCAGCAAAAAACTTGATTAATGAGGTGTAATTTTGGACACAGAGGTCGAATATGAACTGCAAAAAGTTGGCGCAATTGTCTTCTGAAATATTATTTTGCGTTGTAGTGGAGATAAAAAAGAAATCACCATCAGTATCAAAAGAAACAATTAAAATGTAATAATATGGATTAGCTACAGGTCGTTTACCTTCAAACCTTCAATTATGTAAGTTGCTCTTGGCGCCAGCACAGAGCAATGAAATAATTAATTTCAAAGAGTAATCAAAACGACATAAAAGTAATTCCAAGTTATAAAACTACATTCGGACAAAGAGACTACATATATTTTGCAACAAAACTCCAAAACATCCTTTCCCTAGATATAAAACGAACGGAAGACTACATACATGGCAAGAATTAAAGTCAAGCAGAAAGAAGTCAATGAAAAAACTTTAAAATGAGCAATGAAAACTACAGAGAAGTCGCACCTAATTAAATAACTTTAGTCCGCCTTAACACAAAACTTCCTTGTAAGGACAAGTAAGAAAAAAACATTGTTATACTCATCTACACCATAATATTTTGTACGTTCACATGTTTTATATACTAATAAAAAAACTTGAATATGGCAAATTCTTTAACAAGGTCAAATACCAAGATATTTAATTAGTGTCAAGTAGGTTCCGAAATGTGTAAAAGGACATTATTTCGACTCGATGGATTGACGAATCGAAATATTTATGCAAAGAAAAGGTTGTATGGCAAACTGAAATTTTTTTCAGGGGTATGTTGTGAGGCTGGAGGTAGTGGGGAGGGGAAAGTGATGGGGCAAAGGAAGGTGGGTGAGTGCAGGCTATTCAGATCTGGTCACCAAACACAGCTAAAGCCACTTCAAGCAACGTTTCAATTCCAAATGGTGGTCTACCAGGGCGATAATGAGTGCCTTACCCCTCGACCACGGAGGTCATCAATTAGTATTTTGTAAATAACCAACGTTTTAAATGAGGATTGAAATCATTTAATAAAATATTAATGAATCTTCACTAACATAAAGATCAGATTTTTTTATCGTTTTTACAAAAAATGTCAATTTTATAGTTAAATAATTTTCAAAGTTTGCATGTTTCAAACCCCACCAAAACGATCGAAATCTTTCGTGGTACGCGTGACGTCATACATACCTCGTTTTTGTCGGTCAATCCCACTCGGGTCGGCATGAAAACAAAAAACCCAACCTAAATATTTTGCAAGATTTCCAAAAAACGTGGATTCTTTTAGAATAATTTGCAAACCGCAGTAGTGACCCGTGTGCGAGTATACGAAGCATAATTTAGCACAAAATTGTCCGCATTCTTAATAAACGCGGCCGGTCAACCCGTTAAGTGGCGGTTTAAGTGTACCAATCACAGGGCGTTTGAGTGTTTTACGGCTTTAATCGTTTTTAAATCAAGATTTATCAATTCTACTTATAATTATATGGAATAAAACTAATATATTCAGAATCAGCGTTTGTTGATCTATATGACTATAGTATGTTTTTTTAGCCATAATATTTTCCACTCAAGTTCCTTATTTTAAAATACGTGTACGTTGCAATTTTTGTATAGTCTTTAACTTATGAAAGAATTTGGAATTAACGGTTTTTTGAAAAACTTGAATAATCATTAGTTCTGTACACAGGTCACCTGTACAATTTATTGAGCCAGTCATAAACTTGCAAATAAATAATTAAGCAGTCAAAATGATAAAATAAAGTGTATCAATTATTGTGACTATAATAGTGTTCGGACCTTCCCATCAATGTTGAAGTATTTATGTAGGGCGTTGTGCGAACTTCGTGTGGACAAAACGGGGATTGTCTCGCAAATTTCTTTAGTTATAACTAGCTGAAGTTCCCAGCGTTGATCGGGATTCACAAGAGAGTTTTTCATAAGAAGACTTAGATCATGGCCTTCCTCTTGTTTTGAAGGTCAAGTATACAAATTTTCATCAACCTCGGAATAAAACTGTATATTTGTATAGTCATAGACAATCAACTTTATCTAATAGAAGATAATTTGAATAATATTAATTATTTAAATAAGAAATTAGAAGTAAATTTCTGACCTCACATTTTATGTCAATTTAAAGAATTATCTATTTTGAAAGGTGATCCTGAGGCAATTCTAATATAATATATATTATAAAAAGAAACCCGTGTTTTCTTACCCACCTAATTTTCGTCACAACCATCCACTGCCACCCACCGGTGGTTATTGTGGTAGATAGCCCTTGGTGTCACATCGAAAATAAGAGAGTTTGGTAAGGGTGGCTGAGTGTAGGTGGGTGACAAAAAAGTGCTTTGTTCCCATTATTTCAGAATGGGTCCGCCGACTGTGTCGGTGAGTCTGGAAGGTTCTAGAAAGCTCATGAAGGTTCTCGAATGCTCTAAAAGGTGCTGGAAAGAGAAAGATCAAGAAGGTTCTATAAGGTTTCAAACTGAGTGGCGGAGTGTGTCGGTGAGACTAGAAGGTTTTAGAAAGCTTGAGAATGCTCTTGAAAGTTCTGGAAGGAGTCGCAGTGACGAGTGGAAAGGTACAGCTAGTATTTTATAAATACTTTCAGCTTTGCAAATCTCACAATTGTAAAATCCCTGAAATGATTTTTCACTGGTTTGGGCTAATAAAGTATAAACATCCACAACCCAGCAAATTGGGGTCGAAAATCTTTCAAATAATTGCAAACAATAGTATACCTACATGAATAAATATACATTATAATTAGATATTATTATTTATCCTTCAGATTTAGATAATTATTCGGTACAGAGAGTACAGTTCTATCCCGAATAACGAAGCTTATGAATGAGCAGGGACGTACAGTGACCAGTTTCATCATGAAGTAATTGGACAAATTTATGTTCTTGTACCCAAAACTTGATAAGGAATGAAGCACAACAATTTATTAGTCACTCGAATTTAAAAAAAAATCCTCTTCAACACCAAAACGACTATACCAAAGCTAGCACCAAAAAAGTAACCTGTAAATGAAAAATGGCTGCTTTTGACTTTTTAATTGTGCGAAAATGCACATCAGGGAATTGGAAAATAAAATCTCATTTGAAGATTAAATACACATTAGCATATAAATTGTCCATTAACCATTGGGTATCTACTTGTATTCTCATTCGTTGTGAACAGGCGTCTCTCTTGTTAACTAGGTCGCCCCGGGGGCGGGTTATTTCGCTGCGCCACTGAGTCTATTTGTCATTGCCATGGTAAATTAACGTGGTATTTAAACCGTTTAAGCCCTTTCTAAATACAATTAATTTCAGCCAAGTGACGATATTTTTGAAAATCCGTTACAAAACCGACATTCAGCGTTGAAATTATGCTCAATTTAAACATTTTTAGTCTTCTCCTGGGACCACCGGCCCAGGGGGAAGGTAGAACTTTCCGCAAACATTGTCGAAACGCTGCAATAAATTGGAAACCTAAATATGTAGCTTTAAATTTATTAGAACTGTTTATTGAGTGGGTGATATTTTCGACTACCTTTCGGAATCGACACGTTTCTTTATGGTTTTAGCTGCGTTTGGTATGTAACCAGATCGGATTAGACAGGTAATTTCCATGCCCATAGTTCCACTGGCTCCAGGCTTTAAGAACTCTCGAATCGTAGTCTTAAGAGGGAGGAGAAACTGCAAATTCGTCGAAGCGCTGCAATAACGCTGGAGCACAAATAGCTATTATCAGCCTTTTATTTTTAAGGGCTTTTTTCGTTTGATTTTATATTATTGACCTTAGAGATCTGACAGTTGGGGGCTCTTAGAATCATTTAATAGTAGTTTCATTTAAACAAAATAAGTCTTAACGTGAGAACCGATAGAGGGACATATCCGGTCCTTAAAACGGTTAGGGAAAGTGATGGGTGCCCTCGACTGGTTGTAGAGATCTAGTCCCCAAATACCGTTAAAGTATTTTTTTTCTTTTCTTTTATTATAGATTTTGACATATGTGGCGCAACTTGCGATTTTTTTTCATATGTAAAGCATTTAAGCATTAAAATGAATCATCAACATTAAAAAGTGTTTTTTTCAACTTTGAGGATTTAAAAAAAAAATCGCAAGTTGCGCCACAATATGAAGTATGTCAAAAAAATGCAAATAAATAGTTGTATTTCTGTGTGTAAGGATATAGTGGCCAACCTTATGATTCCAGAGATAACCTCATTTTTAATGTCAGTGCCATACAAATTTTTCTTTAAAAAATGATGACTGCTTCATTTGTACACGCAATTGCTTCATACGAAATTTTATATCATAGTAATGATCAGCAGAATCCATTTCTAGCCAAAAAAATACCCTTAAAAATTCAAGTCTCTATGTCTATGAAAGGCGATTTTCAGCCCACTGTGCGCCGGGCTGCTAAAATTAGCCCGCTACCGTCGGATTCGTAGCCGAAAATCATAACCAGTATCATGATCGTAATATACCATGTTTTATCTTAATACAGCATGCCTCTTCAAGACCCAATTTATCTTCCCCATAAAGGTAAATTGTTTAAATTTTTCTTTTTTATAATCCTATGATATAATAGTATTTCAACGCACACTTTAAGTGGAATAAAACAAAACCACGAAAAAAGGAGTAATATTATCATTATGCCTTAGTGCACAGTGTAAATAGTAGCTGCAGCCTTAAAAATCCCAAGCACGTGGCTCTCCGCAAAACCCCTTTTCTGTTTGAAGTGTTGGACAATTGATTTATTTCTGGCCCTTAAAAGGACCCCTTCCTGTTAATACTCGATGAAAAGTTGAAAAAAATACACACTTCAAACCGTAAAACACTTCAAAGAGAAAGGGGAGATACGAATACGAGTACCTATATAATAGTGATATGTTATAGACCAACTGAGAATTAGACATGGTATGTCAGGGGTGTAGTGAGATTTATTTCATATGTCATATTTTTCTGTGGAATCTCCAGGATATTTTTAGAATGCTTAAAATCATCCGGAAAAGTATAAAATTATATTTTATTTGCGAAGACATGCGGGCGTACGCTAGATGCCGAACGGTTCCGAGAAGATTCCCGAACTTAGCCGATTGTCGGTAGACAAGCGCAGTATTGGGATTGTTTCACGAAGTCTACAAATCATTGTAGTCACCACTTCAATGATTTGTAAGTGGTTTGTTTAGATTACAAGGTTGTTTATTTACGATAAGAATTACATAGTAGTCTTACTGGACTGACGTCCCTTATTGTCTAGGATCTAAGTTATTGTGAGGAGAACGCTTCGAATACTGCGCTTGTCTACCTACAATTGGCTAGGTTCGGAAATCTTTTCGGAATCATTTGGAACCTACCGTGAGCGCGTATCGCTTGCCGAACACTAGTACCATCTGGAGAAAATTGCTAAAACTAACTTTACCGACACAACAATAAATAATCCATATTTTGATGGCCTTTAATCAAGATTTGGATGGGCTGCTTAGTACAAATCCTCTTAAAGAAACCGATCTCTAGAATGTTTAAAAGACCAATTTTTTTTATTAGCTCCACATAGGAGGCCCAGAAGAAAATAACTTCCACCAGGGCGTATGTCATCTTTGAGGTTGCTGTATGGGGGGGGGTGTTTTAAGGGAAAGTAAGCAGAGGAAGATTTGGGAAAGAAAAAGGTATGTGGGGTGAGTAGGAATCTGGGAGGTCAATTTGTCCAGGAGCGATGAACGTATGCATCCATCCCTTCCACTGCGGTGTAAAATGATAGGTCGACAAAGTCCATATGGAGAGGTAAAAAGTCCTCCCCTCAACCAGTCTCTCCCGATCTGGCACGCTCCGCACTAGGTGGGCAAATACATCCGCTGCCAAATCCTAAACAAACTTCACCCGATGAATCCAGGCACCTCTGCCAAGTCACCAAACGCAGCGAACCACTTGGGGTGATCTACAGCAGGGGTGTTGGTTAACCAATAAATGATTCCCGGGGTGGCAGTACCCATACCCGCCTCCCAAATTGAAAGGATGGATGGAACATGGATACTTACATAGCTGATTTCACATATTTCCTAAATGAGGCATTTGAGAAATCGAGTTATTTATCGACAAATCCCTGAGGCGCATGACTTTGAGATGGCCTTGAATACCAAAACAGCAGTTTCAATAATAAAATCACATATATAAGTAATCTCAATGTAAAATGTAATGACTGGAAAAGCATTTTGATTGTATTTAATTGAATTTTAAATTACCATTGACAGATTTCCGTTACGCAACACAAATTTGCTGTAGCTACGTAAGTTAATATTTCCACATAAAAACCGCCCCTTTTTACGATATTAATTTTTACGATTTAAAAATTCGACATTAATTATGTTGCTGTAGCAGATTTTTTTTCAATTGTTTTAATTTTTTGCGGAGGATTAAGATTATTCTTCCTTTAATCCTGAAAATATTCACTAAAAATTGAAACCTTGAAAAACAAATATATTCAGCTACAACCATATAAATAATGAAGAATTTTTCAATATTACCACTCTAGCTCATTGAAAAGCCACGGACCTCCACTGTAATCTTCCTCTTGTTTTGAAAGTCAAGTGTGTGAAAAGTGTCAAAATTTCATCAAAAATTCAGCTTCCGGGGAATTAGTTACGACACAAAACCTTCATTGACTGGGCTACTAGGATTCTGGCTGCAGAGTCTCCATCTTCTATATTTGTTGAACGTCACAGCGGTGCTGCAAAGGTCTGGTATCTATGTGAGGATACGGTATCAGCGCTTTATTAGCAGCAGACACATACCTGGATGGATGAAGAACCTCGTGCTGGCATTGTTGGTGGACGCGGTGGACTCTCTCGCTGCAGCAGCCGGTCCAGTTTCTTCACAACCTAAGATTCTTGCTGCAGAGTCTCCATCTTCTATCTTCATGTCACCTGTTCCTGTTCATTTTACTTAACTTAACTTCACTGTATTTTTGTAATATTAATATTTTTTGTAATACCTGCATCAACTGTAAAGCGCATCTGAGGTGATATCCCACAAAAGCGGCGCTATACAAATTGTCCAATATTATTATTATTATAATATCGGAATAAAACTTAAGATTTGTATTCAAACTAAATCCAAGCCACACGTCCGCCACAAACATACACTCTTCTTTATATATTAGACAACGCCTGTTTCCAAAGCCTGTTCCCCGCACAGCGCAGGTCGGTACCGCTAGCTGAGAGTTAAAATCATTATTTTTATCTTTGTTTTTATATCTTTTATACGACACGCTTTGACAGGATTCATTATTTACTTACATCTTTTTGCAATTTTATTAGCAAATTTCCATTTTTTTACGAGTCCATCGGCGCTGGCAAATTGCCGTCGTCAAAATGCTCGTACTAACGCCGAGCGCCGCGTGTAAATACGCAAAAAAAACACTGTTTCACGTGTAAAAGGGCGCCGCTGATAGCTCCGTTGTCATCTCTCACTCTTTCTCATAAATGATGCGTGTATCAGAAAGAAAAATACATTTTTAGAATGGGAGGGTTTGTTCGCCCAATAGTCGTGTTCAATAAGATTAATTATTAGTTTTTTTTTTGTTATAACTTATGAGTAAAACCTCAAATTGTAATATTTAATTATTGAAGATAAAATTAGCGATTCCTAAACGAATATTTGAAACAGAAAAAGATACGGTCACATCTAGGACTTGGATCATTTTATTGGCCAGTATCTTTATGATTCTCGAACTAAAGGCAATCTAAACAGTGTCTTAGATAAATGTATCCTAATTTTATTTTAATGTGCGACATCTGTTGACTATATCTGCAAGTTTACAATGAATATTTTATTTTTTTTGAATAGCTTAGTGATTAGAACCTCAAATTGTAATATTTAATTATTAAAGACAATATTAGCAATTCCTAAACGAATATTTGAAACAGAAAACATAAAAATCTGTGGTGAGAAAAATTAAGACAATGTCGGTAGTTCTTATTCGAAGTTATTATACAGTTAAATATGACCGAAGGAGATAGGGTCCCATTAGCTCAGTTGGTAGAGCGGTGCCCCGGGTCGCAAAGGTCCTGAAGGTCCCGAACGCAAGGGTCCTGGGTTCGAGTCCTAGACGTGACCGTATTTTTTCTGATTCTTCTGTTCAAATATTCGTTTGGGAATTGCTAATATTATCTTCAATAATTAAGAATTATTTGATTGTGATGTCAAAGAGGGTAGTCAAAATCTGTTACAATCTACTTTATATTATAGATGGTGTCCGGAAACTAGTGGCGTAAGGTACAAGCGGGAAACTGGTAAATTTACGTCACATTTAGACACAGTTGTTTCGCAGAAATTCAATTTTAACATTGTTATCAAATGATCAGTCAGCGCCATCGTGTTATTTTTTTAAATTTGAAAAGTTTCCCATCAAATTGTTACAAGTTGACAAACTTAACAACATTAGAAACTAAAGGAGATTAATTCGACAGTAAAAGTAATGCATAAAAAAATGTTGTTTCCATTTGATTTAAAAAAAAACACCAAACCCCCCGTATAATACTAAAACAAATATCTTCTTCTCTGAAGCCATCTGAGGTTGGCTTACATCACGACAATCTACACAGTTCAGACTGCAGCCGGAAATTGCACTGGTATCTGTCTCAAAATTCATCCTCTGCTACATAGTAATATTCGATTTATGCCACTCCCATTTGGAATATGGAATAGTAATATGGGACTAAGCAGCATCAAATTACATAAAACGACCAAATATAACTCAAAAATGCATCATAAAGACCATTTTAAAAGTACCCATAAGGACGTAAACAACAGATATCTTTACGATTCGACATTCTTTGTACATATACAAAAGAAAATATGCCAAAAGGTTGGTTCATCGTCTCACATAATCACGAAGCAAAACAAATAGACACTCTACCTTTGGATAAAGAACCTCTCAATTTTTGCTGTCATGTTACAAAAAAACCCTCACTTAGTACATGACTAGTATCAAACATACAGAATTAATTATTAATAAAAACGTTAAGTCCAGCAAATCTTAGCTTAAGTAATTGTCAGAAAACTAACTGATTTAAACAAACATCGTCGTACGCGTTATTGAAAATACCCTAGCCAAACATTGAAAATGAACCGTAATATGAATTTGCTGAAAACCCTCTATCCAAAACCTAGTCCTCGGGAGTCTCGGAACATCGCCGCCTTGTAAAAGAAGACGAAAAAAACATTCCTCTTCTACTTCTATATTTATCTTATTATCTTCTACAAATGTCAAAATTGTACAGTAAAAAAATAAACGCAAAAGTTAGCATTTTCGGTCACACGCTCCTTGATATTAGCTTAAATGCATATCTTTTAAAGATGTATTAATGTATACTATATACATATTTATCTAAAATTCTGTTTTACATATTGTTGCATTCGAAGTAGTTCAAACCTTAAATCGCAGTTCATTAAAATTTTTAATTATTCGAAGTATTCGAATTTTCTACTGTGAGAACAAGTCGACTAAATTCTTTTATTTTCGTCTCGGTAATACTTTTATAATCCCGGCTTTCATCAATATCTCAAGAGCTCTTTCAACACAAGAATGCCCGGAAGTTCTCCCCTGAAAGGCTGAATTTGATTGTTAAACGCAATTTGAATTTTGAACGTACATAATAATGTTGCCAATGCGATGAATTAAAGTCAAATTGATAGGCACCTGGGTTTTTTGACACCTTAATATGTTCCAAGTATCTTATCTTCTTTTCTTTGTCTTATTGGGGTTAGGTTAGGTTAGGTTGTCTTGAGCTACTTCAGCGAAGTCTATTATCCACTGCGAACCTAACCTCTCCTCGCACAGCCTTTGAAGCCTGCTCTCTCCAACATTGCCCGGGGCGGACAAATAGATGTCTTCCCTCTGCAATTTTTGCCAGAATTCTATGCTGAAATCGATCTATCAATTTAATGAGTAGTCCAAGTCACCTCATCTTCGACCTTTCCAGGGGTTCAATGCACTGAACACATCTTGGAATATCGAGGTTCTCTTTCGATCTCAAATGTTTAAATTAAAACTGGTATTTTTTCATATTTAAAAAAAAATAAATACAAAATTCCCGGGTTACGGATAACCTGGCAATATTTGAAAATCTCCTACTACCCACCACACTAAGCGGAAAATGTTGCTTGTGTTGTGATGAAGGACTTAGCCAGCCGAGGATTGAACACACTACGTCTGGGTGGGACCCAAACGGGTTGTCAACTCAGCCACCGACAAATTTAAATCAATTTTAAATTAAATTTATAACATTTTTTAAATTTACCTCATAATTTCCCTCAAAGCCTACGTCATCTTTAGTGATGCTGTGTGAAGGGTATTTTTATTGAAAGGAAGGAGAGGTAGTTCTAAGAAGGAAAAGTCCACAGTTCTATTGGCTCAAAACTTATTTTCTTCAGGGCCTCCTGTGTGGAGTAAATATAAAAAAATAAAAAAAATAAAACTGGGGATTTTTCCGAATTGCTATCCTCTCTGGGATCTCCCGTGCTGATCTTCCATATGATTAAAATTTAGTAGAATGGATAATATGAAGTAATCATAAATATTTTGAATAGTGTCTTTTCTAAAACAATTATAAATATATTACGTGGTTTTTTTTGTTCAGTTGAGTGGTTTCAGTTTCAGTCTGTATTTGGTGTCAGTATATTATCAATTTCTGATCTCCCTATGTTTTTTATCCAGCTTTTTATTTGAGATTTAAATGTTAAAATATTGTTGTGAGTTTTGAATGAGAGTAGGATTTTTTATAGAGTTTAGTACAACAGTATAGGAAGCTTTTTTGCCCAAATGTTGTATTTTTAGTTGTTTGTTGGATATTTTTGACCCTGAGATCTAGAGTTTCTAATATCGTTGTTATTTCTTGTGTTTTGTATTTATGAATGTTAAGGAGTACTGTTTTTGAAAAAAAACTGTTTAAGTAACATGCTGTTAAGCTTTTGATGTTAAGTATTTGAAATCGTATTTCACTTGTCGGAGATTAATAGTACAACAACCTTCCAAAGTATCTTATTTGTCATTTGACTGAGTTTTTATATAATTTTATATGATTTTTATACACCCTTTGAGTGAGTGGGTCTTTGTAACTTCTGTATAACTGAGTTTTTATTTTATTTTTAATTTAATTAAAATCAAATTAAATAATATAATTATTAAGTTCTGCAAGTATTTTTTGGTTTTTGTTATTTATTTATTTATTTATTGTTTGTTTGTAAATATTACATTATTGTTACAGCTGTTTCGGCTTTCAAGGCCATTTTCAAACTGCCAGTTTGAAAATAGTTTCTGACAGTTTGAAAATGGCCTTGAAAGCTGAAACAGTTAAAATAACAAAAACCTAAAATACTTTTAGAACTTAATAATTATATTATTAAATTTGATTTTAATGGAATTTAAAAAATAAATAAATGGAGTTCTACGAATTAGACACAAAAACAATAAATCAGTTATTATGTACAGAATTTTTGTAAAAACATCTGTAAAAACCCAGCATGTATAAATAACATTCAATTAATGGATTAAATATATTACATAGTCATAAAGATTGGAGGGGTCAGAAGTCAGAATGCCAATAATGAACTCTCATCCAATCAATACTCAAAGTATCTAAAGTATTATTGCAATAAGGAAGCTTAAAATTTTATGCTCAAATTGAGTTTCTATGGCCATATATTGATTCCACACAGCACATTAAGAGAATGTCCAATTATTTTAGTTATTTTATAGTTTGAAGTCATAATTAATTTATAGTACATAATTAATTTATTACTCATCTCTGCAAAATATTATTAGTGGTACGCGAACTTTTTATTAACGGCCTAACCCCAAAAAAGTGGTTAAAACCAAATTTTAAATTAGCAAGACTTAAATAATACTTAATCTGTTGTAGAGCATCAGGACGAAGAAATAAGTCCCAGGAGAATGTATTTTTGATAAGCATAAAATAAGAAGCTGGGGGTGTTTCAGGAACAATTAATGAAATCAAATACCTGTCCACAGTCAAGTCGAGGAGTAGCCTATAGAACAAAGAAATCGTATGACTGAAGCGACGAGTTTGTGGTAATAAAGAGTTGTTTGAAACAAAGAAATCGTTTGACTGAAGCCAGGAGTTTGTAGTAGTAAAGAATTGTTTGGCGGGTAAATAAAAAAAAAACTCGACCCTCCGATAAGGGTCTAGCTATTTTAATGATAATTTAACACACATTCAAAAGTGATATAAAGTCAAAAAAAGCGATGAATAAACTAAAATATAAACATTACCGACGTACCTTGTTTAACCTAGCTTTTGTTTCATCATTGTCATGACTTTTATCACTTTTTAAAAGTGTGTTGAATTGTCATTTTGATGAGTTATCCGGATCTATTATTATTATTCTATGTGTTTACCTCTGCCAAGTAGTAAAGGCTGTAATTAAATTGCAGTAAAACTGAAACATAATTAATTCAAACGAACGATTATGATAAATTTAAAGATTGCGGAAAGAGGAATGAAATTCATAAGCGTGGTAATTATCATAAGTTAAAGTACTATTAGCACGGCGCTGGAAAATTTTGTTTGCATTTATCTAATACATGAAACGATTCAAAAGAACTGAAATTTTTAATTAGAGATTTATCTTTATTAATTCCTCGTGGTTTTCAAGCTGCAAAACACGCGGTTTTCTCGGATAAAATGTTAAAATAAATATTTGAGGTAAACATTCAGGGTTATTTACATTTGGATAATTTTTTTTAATAATATTATGGCTATCCTTCGATCTTTTTTATATTCCTTGGGAGTGAATTTTATTAGGAAATGTTTATTTAATATTTATACATTGAAAACATTGTTTCAAATCGATCATTTGGCATTTCATCTGTCTGCAAAATGTGTTTGTTAGATTCCTGTTACGGTTCTAGGTAACAAATTATTATATTGCTTATAATAATTTGTTAACCTCTGTGCTATTCACAAAAAAACCTAGTCTTATAAACATAAGTTTATCATTAAAAAAAATCTTGTTGAATACTATATTTCTATCCAGCCAGAGCATGATCGTGGTTCGAGCTGTTAAATCGGAATAATCAATGGTATGGTTCCTACCGGCCTGAAGAATGTTTGAAAAAATAATTGTCCTTTAGATTGGAGTCATTACTTTAGAAAAAATGTGTAATTCCTAATTTGAATTTAAATAAGAATGTTTGAAAATATAATTGTCCTTTAGATTGGAGACATTACTTTAGACAAAATGTATAATTCCTTATTTGAATTTCAATAAGAATGTTTCAATAATAATTGTCCTTGAGATTGGTGACATTACTTTGGACAAAATGTGTAATTCCTTATTTGAATTAAAATAAACGTTAAGTAAAATATTTATGGTTTATAATTAAGGAGGTATAAATTTAAGTACCTTCTTAAAAATATTGTGATTACGGAGGAAATTTTGGTTTGAATTTATTAAATAAGAGAAAATTAAAAATCCAATTTTGGACGCTAAGTCGCTAAGACGCTAAGTTCACAGAATTACTAGGTCAACATCCAGTGGTGTGCATTATGTATTCTATGACCAAAGCTAGAGGCTGTGTGTGGTTTTTTTAGATTTGAGTATGAAATACAGTGTGCAGCAAAACAGACGTTGTAAAAGGACTATTAAAAAAACGGCGCAACTTACAGATATAGGATTTATTTTATTTTATTCGGTACATTATGCCGTTTTAAGCATCATGTCATGAAGATGACATCAGCAAGTTTAAAGTCCCCAGCAGTGATACATTGGTGATAGCGATTTCAGTTTTCCGCCACATTTTGGCACATCTCGACGGCGATTTTCCTGCCGAATTCGATCCTTGAGTTCTTCCAAGGTTTGAGGCTGGCGTTTATGAACATTTGCTTCAGGTAGCACCACGGGAAGAAGTCTCAAATACTCAAATAATGGCACTCTTTGGACTTGGTGTGGAACCAGTTTATTGGAATGTACGAACCCAAATCGCGATTAAATTACAGTGAGGGACGGTATCACCACAACACGCGCTAGATTGAAGTGCAGCCGGAAGGCCCGCTGGGTGGCGACAAAAGAACGACCATTTCAAGAAACGTGCCCACGGAGAAGCCCTGGTGTTGTCCGGATCAAACCGTGGTAACGACTAAAAACGGAACGACCCTCCCGACAAAATGAGACCCCTCCTAGGTTCGTAACCCCACTACAATGTCTATTTGCTGCAACCTGTTAAGCATTGAGTATGTGAAAATGGCCATTTTATTATCATCTTTCGCTGATTATTGTGGATAAAAAATATTTAAAAAAAAGCATGTTACTAAATTGAGAGACTGGAAAATGCTTAATTTTACGATTAGAATCGCCTTTGCCAAGTAGAAGGTGGTTTGAGGATTAGGGTGGGCCGTTTTCTTGTTTTCGTTTTTCCCTTGGGGCATATGTTTTCTTTTGGGATGCAATGTGGAGGGTCATTTTTACGGAAAGGAAGGATAGGAAGTTTTGTTTTATTAAGTTAAGTTAAGTTTCCACAAGACCAATTGATTACTAATAAGTTCGATATTAAATTTAAAATGTTTGTTCATGGAGATATTGAACTTGATTCCAGTAAACTCTCAACCCTCAAAACATATTTCCGTTGGTTTATTTCTTCAGAGCACAGAAATAATATATATTTAAGAGGTTAGGGGTAATCAGCGGTGTGAAAAATATGAGTATTTTAAATTGTAATTTATTTTATAAACAAATAATTAATATAATACATTTTAACTTTATAAAAATATAAATATTGTTGACCAACTTGATCAACAAAAATGTTTTAAAAGTCGTTGAACATTGTAATTCAAAAACATTCGACGGATTTGAATGGAATTTATACAGTTCATTGAAAGCATAAAACACTAGTGTTTTATACCTGATCGAAGAAGTTTCTTAAATTTATTGAAACTCTTATTTTTTTATTTAACAATAATGATTTATGAAGATCCACGAGTAAATTATCAGGGGCCACCATTTTGTGTATTTAAAAAAGCTTTGATCAAGCACTAGATTAACTATTAAGCTAATGATTTTTTTTGTTTGATTGATTTTAGAAAAACCAGTAAAATGATGGTCACCGCAAACCTAACTTATGGAACGGGGTCTAGCAAATATGGCGATAACTTTGTCTACAATGCATTTAAAGGCCTAGCTGGGAGTAAAACCAAAAAAAAACATATTATTCTCTCTAAATAATACATATATAAAAAAATCAAAGAGTACTTGAAGTTGGCGCGCCGGTAACCCAAATACTCCGGGCTGTGGCGCGGCGGGCGGTCTCCGGTGATTCCGTTCGTTCAGTTCGATCGCGATCGGAAGGATTCAGACGACATCGACAGCCGCCACACCCCCTGTTTCTTCTTCCTGCTCGGGAATAATATATTTATACATAACTCAATGTAATTAGATAAGTTTTTTTTAAATTTTTGACATTTAAAATACGTATTTATAAATGCAAATAAGCGTGTTTGTCGCAAATCTCTAGTTTTAAGCCATAGTTGTGAGTTATACTATAGCAATATTGTGTAAATACCCAATCAGTCATAAAATTTTTTAGAAATTCAATAGTTATATTCGTCTTAGTTGTAAGTCGCCAGCTATTAATCTAAGTTATAAGACACTAGTAACAAATCAAAGTAGCAGGGTAAAGGTTAAATGTAAAAATTAAACTGTAAAGCGTCCTTGAGGTGATTTTCTCACGAAAAAGGCGATATAAAAATGATCCAAAAACTGTTATTATTTTTTAAAGGCAATATAAGAATGGTAATTTAAGGTAGGTATATTCAATTTTAATAAATTTTTCGTTTGAACCGAAAGTCTGTTTGGCTTGTTATACATCTTAGTAATCTTGCAAGATTACTCATTACTCCGATTTTTCCTTAGCAATATTCTAATGCGCAATTTTTGAGAAGAACTTTGACGGTCATCCTATTGGACAATTTTTCTTGGAATACGGCATTAGTGGATTCCACCCCAATTTGCGAATGATAATAACATTCAGAGACGGAAGAGAAGGGTAGGGAAGGTTCTTTTTATCTTTATTCGTGCCGCTGCATAATTATTCTTCAAGAGATTTACTTTTATCTCCAGGAACAATTTCCGGAGCATGCCCAAACTGACTCGGAGAATGGATTGATTCATCTCGAGGATTCTGTGAATACGTTGTGTGTGCGATTTTCGCTCTTATCTAATTATATGATAATACTTTCATATATTTATTAAATCTGCACATTGCCATATTGATAAAACACGAGAAAATGTAAGATATATTATACCTATGTGTGTATTACATATTTAAAAAAAGTACATCTTGAAGAAAGCAATGGGGTACTGAAACCAATCAACTGAATGCTCTAGACCAGTCATACTCAACATGCGGCCCGCGGGCCGCATGCGGCGTGCTAAGCTATTTTGTGCGGCCCTCAATACATTAAATATCAGGAACATGATTTACAAAATTTGGCATTCTATATCACGTTAATTTGAGATTAATTGCCACTTTGACGTACAGACATTGAAACCCGAAGAGGATAGTCGTTGTCGTGTCAACATCAGATCTGGCATAAGAGTGTTGCTACTTGCTACTGCACACGCTAGATCTATCTCCAAAAAACAAAGATTTGACAGACAAATATACGCGCAAATAATTTTACTCGTAACACATAAATTTTTGACAGCTCCAAAGTTAAATGTGTCACAGTCACAGTGTTGAGCCTTTATTTCAAGTAAACCCGATTTGTCTAAAATTGTTGAAAATTTATCCCAATGTCAAAAATCACACTAATTTCGAATTAAACGCTTGGATACATGTTATTTTTGAGTTTTATTTTTTTCACTATTGTAATTTTTAACGATGGGTATGCTGATAAGTGATATGTACTATTATTATTCTGTTTTGGTTATATTTTTATAAATCTCAAATGGTTTTCCAAAAAAACGGGGGTGTTGGGTTTCATGATATTTTTTGTCATACCAGTATAGTGTTGCGGCCCGCGTAGCTTTACAAACATATGAATGTGGCCCGCAGAAGAAAAAGGTTGAGTATCATTGCTCTAGACCAAGGCTGCCCAACCTTTTTCAGTAAGGCAAAATTGAAGATTTAAAAGTCACTGGCGGGCCACTGCGACTACTGACGGTTCCTATTTTTGTTACCTAAGCTTTATAATGTCTTGTTTTATGCAACAAATAAATAAACATATTGAAATTTTATTGTCTTTTATTGAAATAATAAAATAAATAGCATCGACTGCCACATACCGAAACAACATTTTATGTAACAAAAATCTAAATCCAAGTAATTTGTACAATCAATATGATTTTTGACATAGTTTTGGTTTTAATAATTCTCCTATGTTAGGAGTCAGTTAAAATGTTGACAGTAGCAACAAATCAGACATTTGTTGCTCAGTTAGAGATGTGCGGTATTTATTTTTTACAAAATTAAGATTAGAAAAAAACTTTTCACAAACATACGTTGATCCAAAACTTCCTTTGGCACCAATTACCAGAAATTTCCAAATTCTTCTGAAGAAGTTTGTAACTTTGAAAATATTTTTCCTGCAAAAAGGTTTTTCAGTGCAGAATGATTTTGCAGTTCAGTGAGTTCCAACTGGATATTGGCAGGATAACTAATTATTTCAGTCAAACTGATTGTGAAAGGATTAGAAAAAATTGTAAATTTTGTTTTGTACTTTCTGGAATCTGCTTTCAAACGACTGTAATAAGCATCTAATTTTAGCTTCGTACTTAGTACAGTTTTAAGTGGCAATATTGAGCTTTTTTTTCAAATCTTTTAGAATGGGAAAAAGGTCAATATTTTCGTTGGGTAAACATAGTCGGAAGTGAACAATCTTTGCCTTGTTATTTGAGATTTAAAATATTGAGATAATTGGTGATGTCAACAAGAAATGCAAGATCACTCAACCAGTACTTATTCTTGAGTAAATTGCTTTCCAAAGGTAACGCCCCTTTTTATTCTAAAAATTTCAACACCTGCTCTCTCAAGATGAAGAAATGTTTTAACATGTTGCCCCTCGAAAGCCATCGCACAGCGCAATACAATTCTTACTCTCCAAATTCGCTGATTTCTTCTTCAAATAAAACTCTGAATGAAGAGCTTTTGAACGTATGTAATTTATGCAGCGTACTACCGGCTCCATTATATCATTCAACTTTATGTCCTTTGCACACAATGCCTCCTGGTGGATGATGGAATGATTCGAAAATATTTTTCGATCCAAATAATTTTCAAATTGGCGGGTATTTTGAAAATGGTTCACGCGGGCCGCTTATAATTCGTTCACGGGCCACAATGTGGCACGCGGGCCTGGGGTTGGGCAGCCTTGCTCTAGACATTTCTGATACCTGAGGCAGTCCTGTGGAAAGCAAAAATGCCAACATGTGTATTAATTTAAATAGCAAATTTTTGACCGTTTTTAAAGTACCTATACTTTTGGCATTGTCAGCATGTTTGTATACGTATTTGCCCAACCTAATATGTAAACATTATGATATATAAAATGAAAAATCGTTAAAAAGTGTTTTTTGAAGGAAATATTAAATTAATTTTATTTAATTTATTATTTTTATTTCTTGCTAGAGCAATCCCATTTCCGTACGGGAGGAACTTAAAAAACATAGATGGGAGTTAATAGTTAACATTTAACATTAGTATTTTGATTTCTAATTATATGTTTCACAAACAAAACCGTAGAAAAATAGAAAAAGGTAGGTTAAATAGAACAAACAAGAAAAAAGAAACAAACAGGGATATACACAAAAACCTAAAGCCAACGTAGGAATTTACAAGAAGGTTAACTTATCCACGAATACACTTTTAAAAATAGTTTATACTTGATTACTAACTAGAGGATAAAAAAAGGAGAGAAAGAAGAAACAAGACCAAACATAAACATCTCGAATTTTTAAATAATGTTGAAAGTAAAAAAACTCCGAAAAGAAAAAAATAGAAACGGATGAAGTGAATTAGTAAAATAAACTACCAAGCAGTGGGTTAATATATTTATTGGATTGACTAAGGAAAACACTGCCACAATCCAGCCAATGTCCTCTGGACAATTTCCGAATCAAAGTCAAGATAATTCCAGGAAATAAAAATGTCCTTAATGTTGCCTCTATTGGGTTTTATGCCCCAACAAATCTGCCATTACGGCCCGACTAAACCGCACGGACCAAGGATAAATAATGGACGCTTTAAATCGTAATTCTTACAGACCGCGCGCGCGGGGGTCGGCCGCGGCGATTTGGTTTCTCGTACGAATGAAATGTTCCGGACGAAAGTAGGTAAGCGAAAGTCTTATAATATACAATATTATATTGTAGATAGACTAGATGTTGCTTTAAGCAGAGAGGTAAAATATACTTTCAGACAATATTTTTTCACAAAAACATATATTTAATGTCGGACACTTATAATATTGGCATGTTATGTACATTAAAAAAATGACCTACTACGTTGGAAACATTTAACACTTAATTTATTTACTTTATTGAATTTTCCAAAAATACGTTACAGCTATAAAAAGAACACAGAATATTATGTTAAATTTCATGTGAAAAGACATTGAAATTAAATGTTATTTTCGGTGTTTTGATTCAACCATTGTGCGTCAACCTTTGAGTGTTGGGTACATACGATTTCGTCAGTTGATTCTCTGGGAATGTTTTCTATTTTAAAAAAAGTAAATTCTCAATCGCTCTACTAGCATCGTTAACTTATTAACATGAAAAGAAAATAATAAACGTGGGCATAAAAATAGCTAATGGAACCAAACAAATTTAGTCGTCTGATGCATGTGAGGATAAAAATGTAGCTTTATACGATTTCAATCGTTGCATACTTTTAAATGGTTCCATGATAACTCAACACAGTGACAATTCAACACACTTTAACACTATATGGTCGGGCATTTTACCGCCAAATTGGGGGCGAAGCGCGGGTGTTTTTTTAAATTTTAGCGCCAAAATTAGACTTTCCGCAAAATATTCATATCTTATGATCTATTTGATATTTTTCTATGAAACTTTCAGTGTTTTACTTTAAAAAGACTTCTCTATTTATTAACCTAGCAATGTATGTGTTATTCCTTTTTTTTTTAACAAAAACTTTCTACTTTCTTGGGAATCATAGAAAAAACAGTATTTCACAATCGAAATAACAAATCGAAATTCATTCATACAAAATTACAAGATTACTTAGAAATTTTCAATACATATTAAAAAAAACTATAACCTAATAGTGCTTCAATGTGTGATAGCGTTCGAAACACTTTTCTTTATGCAGGGGCACATTGCAAAACTTGCACATGTACAGCGTTTTACTGCGTAGTTTGTGAGCGGAACATACGCGACAACGATTTTATTATTTTTATTTTTTTGTGTTTCATTGTATTGACAGGTGGATAGATTGGGTCCGGCGACAATAGAAAACACATGACCCCGCACCCATTTAGAACCCCTTGTTTACAAGTTTCCCGCTCCTTACCGCTTTGCGGAACAAAACGAGTAAACTCGTCTCCCGCGTCTTACTGTAAAAAGGCGTATGACGAGTTTTCTCGTTTCCCGCAAAGAATGTGTTAAAAAGTGATATAAAGTCATTAGAAACGATGAAAAAAAAAATTAACCTAACCTAACCTAACTTAAACTACTTAACCCAGTTAAAAAGTTTTTGTTTCATCACTTTCCATGACTTTATATAACTTTTTAAAGATGTGATGATTTATCCGGTCACCCTTTTAAATACATTTGAACTGCTGCAAAAATATCACAATAGCTTACTTAATGGTATATCTATCAGGGTATTGCATTGTAGTTAGCAAGTTAAAACCTAATATAATTTAAAAAAACCGTCAAAACTACACGATCATTAGTAACGCCTGTCATTTTATTAATTTTTATTAGTTAAATGTACCATCACAAACAATTGCGCACGAGTAAAGTTGAGTCAACCACACAAACACGCTACAAACGTTTCAACTTGGTTAAACGGTCGGTGGTTGGATGCTCTGGCGGTACAACCTTTAACTTGATTCAACTTTACGTTCACCTCAACCAGTTTGCTCAACCAAATTGAGTCGTCCATAGGGCCCATAATTGCACTCGCGTGTTGCAAAGTTTTGATATGGAGTGGTTATGGCAAATTTCTGTGACAATCTTTTGAGACTCTAATTAAGAAAACCGTATCTTAACTGGCGACTATATCTCCCATCAACGGAAGGGCTCTCAAGTTCTCGATCCCAGTTTCGGAGAACTTTGTTTGTGCATACTGGCCTTTCACACAGTATGGATATTTTTGACGTTTTACGAATTTTTCGAAATAGGCACCTCCATATTACTGTGCCCATCATGTTTTACAGATACGCTGAATCAGGGATAGGCTAAAGGATAATGTAAATATTGGGTCGTTATCCCAACTTGTTGGGAAATAATAATATGACAGATTTTTTATTGAACAAACAGCTTTATTGATAGCGAGAAAGTGTCTGTCGACAATTTATCAATGATAAAATCATCGGATTTTATTACGTGGCATTTTCTTAAAGTAAATATTTTCCGATGGATTTCAAAATACTAGTGAAACATTTAGTGCAGATGTATCTGCCTACGTCTTTACAATTTCAAGTAAGTTTGTTTTGACCGTCCAAATAGTAAGATTTTCCTAAGCCATATATAACCACGTACCTACATTAATTACCTAATATATATTTTAACTGTTTCACTCTGTCCGTCCAAACTGTACAAATTTATCTCATTCCATTAACAGTGATCCGGTCCCTTTGATGAGTTCACAAGGGTTGTCATTTATATATTTGGCTATGTCTCCTAGTTCCACAATGTTTCTTCTCAAGTAGCTCAGCTTTGTTCCCGATGGGGCGAGATATTTGCATTATATATGAATTGGAGTCAGGGGCAGCCCTGAGCCAGACGGCGCTTGGCGCGATAAAATTTTAGCGCCCCTTGACAAAGCCAGTAGATACTTAGGTAGGTGATAATTGTAATCAATAACATTCGGATGATTCGTATTTTTGTGCAACGCAGTTTTTATGAACAATAATTCAAAGGGCGATGTGTTCGACTGTTGAGTGTTAGGTACTAGCAGCGCCTTGGCATTTCGACGCCCGGAGCAGACTGCTCCAATTGCGCCCGAATATGGCCGGCCCCGATTCATCCTGATTGGAGTCTCTTCATCCTTTTCATATTTCCTGCATTTATTTGTGTTTTCCACTACCAACAACTACATATATCTCCCGAGATGGCAGTGTCCCGTTAGTAGTACTACCAGTTCCCACAGTGAGTTTCTGTCCATATTGAGCTTGGTTCGTCTAGGACTCTGGGGTCTAATTCTTTAACTAATACATTTCATTAACAGTGTAAAAGATGAAACGAAATATTGAACGAAAAATGTTGTTTTTACGGATTTTTGGATTGTGCATATATAATTCAAAAAAGTTATTCCTGTTTCCACAAGAACAAAGTAATAGTTTTATGGTTCCTTTATTCACATTTTTCATCTTAATTTACCGCGACCACCATATAAGGGTGATGAAATCAGAACTATATATTTTTTCTGATACAACACAGAAACGCGCTCTACATTGGATTATTTTTTAAAACTGTATAGTTCTGAAGCCACCGATGTTACGTACGAGAAGAAGAATTAAATTTCAAATATTCTATGCACAAAATAGATGATCAGGACCACCGGCCCGATAAACAACACCCTGTTGCAGAAGGACAAAGAGATATAAATCCAACTGTAAGCTTTTACTAGCCAACGCGATTCAACTATAGATTACTGTAATTTGAGAAACCTAGCTCCAACAACCCCAAGTTTTAATGCTAATTTAAACTCGCTATAAAACCATTCCACTTCTAGAACTTGCATCATGCACCATGCACCGCAGGCTAATGTTTATAGATATCAATTATTGTGACGGCTCCAAGCGAAGCTCGCTTGAAATGGCTTCTTCTAAACGCATTTTAAACGAGTGACACAGAACCTTAATTTATATCTCATAAAATGTCTTATCATATGCGTGGAAATAAGTCATTTAAAATACTAAGAAAGGGATTGAATGTATTTGCTATACACGTGTTATCGGCGATTTCCAACTGACAACATTATTGTCGCACAAACTATGCGACAGCCCAATTTATGCGAACAATTAACAAACCCTCTCAACGCACAAATTTTATGCACAAAAATGGCTCGATTATTCAATTTCCCCAACGGAAAAAAGACACGTTAAAATTTATTATAATTGTTAAAATCAATACTACTAACCAAATGTTTTTTTACATTAACCCCACACAGGAGGCACTGAGGAAAATAATATCCCTCGGGGCCAACGTCATCCTTTGGGATGCTATGTGGAGGATCTTTTTAAAGAAAAAGAAGGAGAGAAAGTTCTGGTAAGGTAAAAGGTATGAAGGTGAAAGGAATCTAGGGATCAGTATGTCCAGGAGTGATGGATATATTTATTTATTTATTTATTGACGCCCTATTGGGCTTTTAAGTACATAACAATTACAAATTTCATTTTGAACAACAATATAAAACAAACAATAGAAAATCGAAATAAAATATAATGATTTCTCAAACATTATTTGCATTTAAACAATGGTGGACTAATTTTGCTTTAAATGTATTAAAGTTTAAATTAAATATGTCAGCGACATCACTTAGTTTATTGCCCAACCTATGTATTCTTTCTAACACAGAATTCGTAGCGAAGTTATTGTTGTAGAATAAAATATTCCGTCTAGTATATTTTGGAGGTATATGTAAAGATAGCAACTTTATAGTGTCAGGGCAGTCTAACCTTGAATGAATATAACCGTTCCACTGCGCCGCAAGGCAATGGACCGAGAGACCGGAAGGAGAGGTCAAAGGGTCTCCCCAAACCGGTCTCCTTCGATCTGGCCTACCACGCAGCAGGAGGGCAGGCGCACCCTGAACACACCTCACCCGATAAACCCAGGCATCCCTGCTAAACCAAGACCTATGCCAGAGGTGTTGGTTATCCTATAAACGACTCTCAAAATTTTTAACTCGATTTGATATTGCTTTCTACCCCATTTAAAAATGTCTCATTGAATTCCTTTTTTTTATTTTCTTCCCTTTATTAAAAATGAGTAAGGCGTTCTCGGCAATTTGACACCAAACATTTTCAGTTCCGAAATCACCAATCTAGAAAATCCCGCTTAAAAAAGTGAACGCTTAAGTTAAAAAGCTCGTGAACAACGCTGTGAATGAGTTCGCTAGCGCGTTAAGCGCTTACTCTTCTTGAGGTATGTGCAGGAAATATATAATAATGCCTCAAGTTAGCCGGGTTTTCTCAGGCACTCCAATACGCAGAAAACGCCCATTATCTCAATCTATTCCCTACAAGTCTGCCCTCTAATATCTACAAGTAGACAAGTATCTACAAAGTAGCAAGAATCTAATAGCAGGGCCGGACCTACGACATCTCGTCCTAATGAAATAATATGAATTTAAATAGTCGTCTTCTTGATCTTGTGTTTTGCAGTGAGCCCACTGCTACCGTATGTAAATCCTTTATGAACTATTGCCTGTAGACCTCTACCATCCTCCTCTTGATATAACTATTCCATTTATTAACAACACTTATCTTAAAAATGTCAAGTCGCCTTATAATTTTTATAAAGTAAATTTTCCTAAAATTTCTGATTTCTTAAATTCAACAGACTGGTCTTTTCTGGAAAACACAGATATTAACAATAATGTCAATACATTTTATTCCATTCTTAATGATGCCATTTCAAATTTTGTGTATCATATTAATAACATTATCAATAAGGCTCTTAAGACTCTTGGATTTGTTTTGATTGTTTCAAAAGACTTCAATAATTTAGGCACATTTATCATGTTGTACAAAACCCTTGTTAGATGCCAACTAGAGTATAACTCTACGTTATGGTCCCCCTTTTACAATATTTATTCCGATAACATTGAAAAGATTCAACATAAGTTCCTGAAGTACATAAACTATAAATTGCATATTCCTGTAGAAAACATTGATTATAACTACTTACTAGATAAATTGTCCCTATTAAAACTTTCTGAAAGAAGAATAAACACAGATTTAATAGTATTACATAAAATACTTCATTACAAAATTGACTGTCCTGAGTTACTCCAATTAATCAGCATCCACATACCCAAGAGATCTTGCCGAAATTTACTACCCTTTTAATTTTACAACACCAGGACACTGTCTTATCAAAATTCCCCGATTCCAAGACTTCACAGTCTCGGAAATAAATATTCTGATCTGGGAGATATATTTCATCTTAAAAATAAACAATATAAATATTGTTTATTTCAATTCTTTTATATATCGAGACACAAATAGACATCTATAATTTCCGCAATATATATATTTTTATATTTATTTTGAATATCTATTTATGTGAAACTTCTTATCATTTTTACTAATGTATCTTATTTTATTATATGCTTTTGTTGTAACATTTAATATTTTTTTCTTTTTTCGTTGTATTATGTTTCCTTTATTGTTTTAATTTTGTAGAATTTATAATAACTGTGATACTCAACTATTAAACCTTGTAATGTGTAAAAGCCCATAAGGGCGTGTAATAATAAATAAATAAAAATAAATATAAGTGGTCCTCACCCCATTAATATAAATTTTTAAGCTCAAATTGAAACGCAGTCCTATTCATTGCACAAACAACATTTTCTGCATATAATCTTTTATTGGTTACATCTGCATAAGTAAGGTTTGCACATGTTTTTAATGTGCCCGTCTCACTAGGCATATCCTGTATCAAATCAAGACAAAAAGCGCTAAAATAGAATCACGCTAGTTTATTTAATGGGTAGATACATTTTAAGTTCTAATTCTTCAGATAAGTTGAATGTAAATATATTTGACATAGTTAAATCAGGCATTGGTGTTGGTAACAATAATAAAAATAGTAAATGTTTTATTATCTTCCCTTTTTTGTAACAAATAGAGATAATCAATCTCCCGTGCTGACGATTATGTAGTGTTTTTTTTTAAATAATTGTAAATATTAAGTGGAGTTTTTTAGTGCAGTTGAGAGGTTTTTCGATTTTATTCTGTATTTGGTATGCGTACATTTTCTATATCTGATCTCCTTATATTTTGTAACCAGCTAAAAATAATTTGAGATTTATGTTTGATAACGGTTAAACGGTTTTGTAACATTAAAAAAAAAATTAGAATGGGATTTTATTGTAGAGTTTAGTGAGATTAGAATGGAAGCAGTAGGAGTTCAAATATTTTCGGGTTATTCATCACCTGAAAAAGTTTGTTTGTCTATTTAAAAACGAACCTAAAAATGATGAAAGCTAATGGGGGTCACTATAGACTTGTAGACATTTAATTTCTCATACAGAGTGTTCGGGGGGTAAAGTGCGCTAAATTCGGGAGGTGATTGTACAGGATTTTAGAAATAAAATAAAAATTGATAACTTTTTTCGAAATTCCAATGTTTTATGGTAGTTTTTAGGCAAAAAAGTTGACTGTATTTGAAAATATTTATAACAATTATTTTACAAGCAATAATTATTCGCCTGAAACACTCATCCACATTGAAATTGAAAATTTCGCGGGTAAGAGATAAGCCGCCATAGCTCAGTGGTCAGAGCTGTCGACTGGAAATCGAAGAGACACGGGTTCGTGTCCCGTTGGCGTCATGTATCTTTTATCAGGAGATTTTTCAATGTGGATGAGTGTTTCAGGCGAATAATTATTGCTTGTAAAATAATTGTTACCCTTTGTGCTATGCATAAAAAATCTTGTCTTAAAAACATTAGTTTACCAAAAAAATAACAATGAAAATATTTATGTACGGAAAAATCATATTTACCTTTTTTACTTCTACCATCATATAGAATCATCTCCCTAAGTTAGCGCACTTTACTCCCAGACATCTAGTATAATCGTTTATGCTATTGATTCTTATCTACATATTTTATGTTCATTGAACAAATTATTGAATTTTGGAAGAGTCAGAATTGAAGCAGAGTCCGCTGGAGTCCCAACAGGCTTAATTAACCTACTTGGCCCTTCGGGAAGAATGGAGGTTCAACTGTTTAAAAATTTGTTGTTGTTCAACGACTGGATTTCTAACTCTAATGCGCACGAGATGAAGGTATGATGAGCCTCTTTTACGGGTAGTTTAATAGATCCTGTTCGGAGGAACTAGTAGCAATGATCCCCCGCTATGCATTTGCATTTGTGAGAAACTCGGGCGGCAGTAGCGAAAATAACCGATTGTTTCTCCGTTGCATTCTTATGTAAAACGATATACACTTGGAACGGTCTATCTTTCCGTCTTTCCTTCCGTATTTGACCCGGGCCCAATCAAGATCTGCATAAAAACAATGTTTGGGTGCGTTTTATTACGAATCCACATTGAAAGACGCTTTTGTCAAAGTTAAAAAAATATATTTTGTTGGTTGTTTTGTTTGTGAGAGACCGTGATTTTTTGCATTGGCGCCCCTCAAGATTATCCGCCTTAGTTACACGCTTTATCTTCACCCACGATAGATCCGGCCCTGCTTAATTCCTATCCTACACAAGCAGCAGTATTTCCTAGTCTCAGCCGTGTCTGCCAAGTTTGAAGACATATAGCCGGGGTTCAACACCGGGTAGGGATTAATTAGATTAATCTCCGGATGCTGAAGGGGGCGATAGAATGTGTGTGACGTCATCGATGACTTGAGGGTTGATGACTCGTGCCGGGTAACTTTGTAACTTATGTTTGTTCTTGTGTGGCCCATAGAGGATTGACATAATTAAGAGATGAGTTAGAATTATATACATTGTACCCAGTTGATCGAACTGGAGCCAGTGAGACCATGGCTTCCACAACTGGGTAAATTGTGAGGTTAATTGTAATGTGAGAAGTACCCGGCTATTTAGATCTGGTCACCAAACGCAGCTAAATCCATTTCAATCAACATTTAGATTCTGAATGGTGGTTTTTCACCTGGGCGATACTGAAAGTATCTACTACTCTGAAACGTGCTGCTAATACACTATATATAATTTGTAATTAATAAATTGTGAATACAATTTATTTGCGCACGTCAGGATTTGAACGGGAGATTCGTAGTCGAGGAAATAGTTTTGATGTATGTTGAGTATTTAAGCGATAGATGGCCTTAGTCATAAAGCTTACTATAGAGTCCGACAGATGTCGCTAGAGCGTAACAATTACTTGTGAGATGAGATTGACAGGGAACAAGCTTCTCGAACCAGAGAATTACCAACCCGCGGGTAATGGAACAGTGTAGCTAAATTCAGACCTATTATTTGTAACGTAAATAAACACAATTATAATTAGCACCTTTTACTTTTTAAAAAAGAGTTCCCAACATTTAAATCTGCAAATTAAGGCAGATATAACAATAATTTTCTTTATATTTGTGAAAAAGTTCACTGGATGGCAGCACTTTCCAAGGTACACATCGAATTACTAGATGCTACCGAAACTTTTTCTGATTTTTCTGTTTCAAATTTTCGTTTGATAGTATAATAAGCTAATATTGTCTTCAATGATAAAATATTACAATTTGAGGTTTTACTCATTAAGTAATTCCAAAAAAAAAATACTTCACCTGACCATGACCAGTTTTATAGCTTATTTGGTATTTAAACATTTTCAAACCAAACGTTTAAAAATCGGCAAAAATACAGTAAAGACTTTCGTTATATTTGACATCGTTACAATTCATATTTACACAATTTTTAACAAATTGTGATCGGTTGACTTGACGGATAATCAAAAATTGATCAAAACCGAAACGAGAGACCATTCAAGTTGCAAAAATATAAAATGACTCTGATCGATGAGTTGTTTCGATGTCAAATGTAAAGAAAGTTTGAAACAAAACAAACTTGCCGAAACGAGCAGCTTGATCGATGATGTCCAACTCCTGTCACAAAAATTCGAAACGTCAAAACTGCTAGAGTTAAATGAACAAAAGTTAGAAAATAAGTTTAAAAGATGGCGGTAGGATTTTTGACATTTGTGTCTATAATTCTATTGCCAGATGGCACCATAAGCGGATATTTGGATTTATGTGACAGGCGATGAAAATATCTATAAACACTCGTTTTTCTTTCACAGAGCTGTTGAATAAACATTCCCTTGAAAGTAAAAAATGTCGTTGAAGAAGATAATACTAATAAATCTAAAGAAAACATAAAACAGGATAAGATACAGAAAATAAAAAAAGATAGACCCCAATAGACGAGAGGTCACGCTGTCCCAGTAAGACAAGATATCCTGTATTCGATTCTTTGTTGTGACCGTTATATTTATAATTTCTGTCTCTTTTTCTGTTTCATGTTCCGTGTAGATTTATTATTGTTTTCATCTTCTTCAGTGATACATTATATTGATGAGTATAACCTTCAACAAGTTAAAGAAGAAGTTGTTCCTGAATATAAAATTTCACTTAATAAACACTGTGAATAATGTTTTAATTTTTAATTGAACCAAATTAATAAACAAATAACCTATTTTAGGATGAAAGGTTAAATGAGAGAAGAGAAAAAACTAACATTAAAACTTTGAAATCAATAACAATACCTGCCAAGTGAACAATCGTTTTTAATTTTAACGAAATAACAACTCTGTACCACAAAAGTCAAAGGTCGGTCGTCACATTTTTGAAATTGTTCAGGAGAGAGGAAATAATAAAAAATTTCCTTTGAACATTGTGGGAATACCAGACCTTTTATGTTGACTTAACTTAGTTTCACATTGTCGTAGGACAACCGTCTTTATACCTCTATGTAGATAGTGAAAAAACTAAAAAGGTCTCATAACTCGTTTTCACAAAAAACTGGACAGCCGACCTTTGACTTCTGAGTTACAGAACTATCTGAGGTATTTAATTAACAAATTAGTTTGAGGGGGTAAATAATAAAATTATGATTAAGTTCCATTTGTTAACAGATTCACCTAGTTGTTTTTATGCTTAGTTTGTTTCTTCTTCAGAATAATTATTTATTTATGGTTGCGACGTATTTTAAAAGTACCCAACTGGCCACTCATGTAACATCTTTATCGTTGTAATATTTTGTGTTTATGCATGTAGTGATTACCTTTATTGTGCTTTTATCAAATGTGTAAATTGTTAATCTCCTCACAGGAAAAATTATATTTTGTATTCTGTGAGAAGCAATAAATAAATTAACTCACATTGACATTCAATACCTTATCTCTTTATCAAAGTTTTAAGCTGCTAACGTGAAATACCTTTGCACGTAAAAAATATCTTGTTTGGTTTTCACCCTTCAAGGGTCTTCTTATACATGGAAGCAATACGCAAAAGTTGAAAGCGAATAATTATATTAAATTTAGTAGATATTTATTTTGTGTAATCATTCTACAGGCAAGAAAAGCAATTAGAATCCAATCGCGATACAACGAGGTTCTTTGAATAGAAAGTTTTATTTGCCGTAGCGAACTTTGGCTCGATTTGTATTTCGAGAATCTGAATTAACAGTAAGACAAGGAAGGATTGAAATCTGAAGTTACTCACTTTTATCCATTGTGGTATATTAGATAGCTAACATTGGCATGCTCTTGCCGGGCGCAGTTCTCCGGCGATAACTTCAAAATGCCAATAACATCACACGTAACCAAATGAACGGATCGCATTAGAAAGAGAGCTATTCAGAGAATATTTGTACGGGTGAAACGGCTATATTATTATGAACGCCCCTCGTTTCTCTTGATTCCTCGCGAAACCAGTAGAGCTTAAAGCGGCCCGCTGACGAGCGAGCATGTCCGCGGCAAGCAGGACGTCACAGGCTAGCGACGAGCATTTTTATATTGACGTCATACACAGACTGCTTGCCGCGCACATACTCGCCCATCAGTGGGTCTCTTTTACCTCTGGTTTCTCTAACTCTAGAATATATTTGCAAATTTTTGTGGCTAGCTTCTAAAAGAGTTAACGTTAGTTTTTCAAATTTCACGAAGCCTATGTAGGATTTGATCTTTTTACCTAATTAGAATTTTGAGTAAAGCGATTTTCTAGTGTAAAATTTCTTTCTTGAAAAAAAATTGGAAAACTTACATCGGTCCCTTTAGAAGCAAAACACATATAATATGTAAAAATTCAATTTATGTGATTCTTAAACCCAGTTGTGTGGCAGAAATTCACGTCAAATTCAAATGGCCTTGTTAACAGTTCATGTTAACAGGTTATGCTTAACTGTCGATACTAAGTCCTTTTCAGCATTTGAAAAAATTGTAACCAAGGACAGCTATCATAATGTTAAGCTTGTCAGATTATAACAATTTGAAAGAAAGCTGAACTGCATCTAGAATCGGCATTTAACGTGGACATTTCAAATGTAACAACAAAAAAAATTGGGCTGAATGGCTATTTGATGACAATGTTACATTTGAATTGTTGCGAAACAACTGCGCCTTAATAATCGTAGTATGAATGTGACAGATTATTTTATGTAGGTAAAGTAGAATTTTGATGTGTACATGGATTTTCCATCACTTTTTTTGTCAGAAGGACAAAATTTTCGATTTTGATTTCGTATTTCACGCAATCCAAGCTATAAAACAGAAGATCATGCACGTAGGCATCTCCAGAAATAATCAAACCTTCGATGAAACACATTAAAGGTTCATCTGTTACGAAACATCTACCGAATATAAACCGGGGTAGTAAAATATTTACTGCGAATGGGGGTCATTTCAACCTCCATCGCCTGTTCGTGTGGGGTGAAGTATTCCTTATTTCGGTCACATACTGCGAAGCCTTTATTTCTCGATTATACTCTGCTCCAATAAATTCCATAAAGCTGAGATTAGAAGTACCCATTGATTTACAAAGATTAGGACGTGCCTACGAGACACTGAAATGACTTAAATTGTTGAGACTCCTGGGTAGAATTACGTTATTACATCGGTATCGACTGAAGGTTATAAGTTTAATTGACTGTACGCATGTCCTGAAAGGTACAACTTCGAACATTGTGAAGAATATTTGTGATGAAAAAAGGAACTTTCTGTATTTTTTTAATGTACGTATTTAATATTATTCTTCTTCTGATAGTAAAGGATAGTTGTTTTAGATCTATGACCTCCAATGCAATTGATAAAAGGGTTTGTACCTAAATACATGCTAATACTTATTGTTTCCTTCTTAATTGTTATATTTACACTATTCATAAGTTCAGAATTACAGAAGAGTATGTGTTATGCTACGTATACATACGCGAGCCGAACTACCGAGCTGAACTTCAATTTACGGGAAAGGAACGAAGTAACCGCAAATGGCGCGAAACGCCGCTTGCAGTTGCTTTGTTCCATTCCAGTAATTCGTGACTTGGTTCGCAAATGTATTCGTACCATTAGATGATGTATGACTGTGAGCGAAACAGAGAGAGTGTGCTACGGCAGAGTTATGGGGTTACCAACCCTTTTACAATTCGATGGCTATTTATTTTATTTAAGTAAATATATTAAAGTTTATAAATTGTAACTTACATACTTTTACATTGTATCTTGCTGAAAGTTTTTACAATCCATTTTGAATTTGTTAACTGGTTTAGATTTTGTGGCTTCCGGCAGCGTTGTATGATATTTTATCCTTTTGTGGAATAAACTGTGTTGGCTTTGTGCTTTTTTGTAATCTGCACGTCATTTTATTATATCTGCGAATGTCTTTGTTGTATATTATTGTATTTGACAAGTATTTATTACTACAGGTTGTTTACTATTTTATGTATAAATATCATTGCATTCAAGATCTCACTGTTGGCCAATTAACTCCTTATTAGTAACTTTAAAAAATCTATTTCGCCTAAGTATTATTTATTCTATGTGTGAATGCGGTGTGGTACGGACCACTGAACATATGATCAATTTTCCCCGCTCTATTCATTCCCCCGGAGGTCCACAAGGCGGTGCCTGAGGCCCTAGACTGGCTCACTGACCTAGATGTTCCCCTCTGACCCCCTACAAGAGGAAGAATTGCTCTATTTTGAATTCGCAACATAAAATTTGCAATTTAAATTTCGGTGGGTCGTCTTTAGCGATTTATATGAATGGTTCTTCTCTAAAGAATAAATAATAGCAGCATTAAATTGCCATAAGAAATATAATCAAGTTTTTCGAAATCTTAAACCATTAAACAATAAACAAGTGTTGCTCGAGTAAACTTTATTTGAGCGCTGTGTTAGCTATACCTTATGAATTATAAACGACCAGTCCACAAATGCTGAAACATGAGATCAAATTGTATATAAAGAATTAATATTATTTTGACTGTTCTTGGGTTTCTGACGTTTTAACAGTGTAAATGCTGTACAACAGTCCCAACTGCTACTAACTGTCCGGAGCCAGTGGCACCATTGTAACTCAATTTGGGTATATTGGGAGGCTGTTGGAAGTGGGAATGGGAAGGAGATGGGTAAGATGAAGGTTGAGAAGTACGCGGCTATTAAAATCTGGCTTGTCCACCGAAATAATATAATTTAAATTTAAAAAAAAAAAAACATTGTTATCGTATCACTCCCCTGGAAACATAATCTAAGATTTGGTCAGAAATTAACGCTGTACACGACAACTTTTTTCGTACAGATGACAGGTCGTACTTCCATATGGTTTCTGTATGAAAACTATGACTATTTTCGTCTAGTTTGGCGCGCATTATTTGTAAGCTGCTATTCTTTTACGTTACTTTTATTAAACGCGTTATGTGGAAATGTTGTGTATTTATTGAAAAAATTAAAGGTAGACTGTGTCTATTACTGATTTTGCCGTGTTTTCTCTTTCTAACACTGTTCAAATCACATTTACTACCGTATTACAAAATGAGATAGAATAACTTTTATGATACCGTGTCAGGCTGGGATGTGTATCTCCCTATTTTTTTTTTTAATTTTTTTTTTTTAATTTTTATTCCAGATCTCGGGGAGGGTGGTGCAATCCCACGAGCTCCATATTATACATAGAATATATATAAAGTAAATATAAAGAAATATTGTAAGATAATACATACACAATAAACGAAAACAAAAGACCATAATAATAATGCAAAAAAAAAAATAATGAGATTAAAGTTTTTTTTTTTTTTTTTAAGAAAAAATCTTTTAAAAATATATATATATATATTAGGGTGTCCCAGGACATAAGGAAGAATTTTTTTTTCATGAATTTAAATATGCATACCCTCTTATTTTATTCCATTTGATCCCAATAACTCATATAATAAATATTATTTTGATTAAACACCGACAACCCGTGCCGACTTGATGCCAAACATATGGTTCAGAGTTAATATGGAAGGATTTTCAACTTTCATTTTTGTCGGATTAATAAAATTTAAAAATGCACAAATGTTCAATTATGTAGTATTTTATATTAAAAAATGGTTTATTGATTAAATTTTTTCTTCATAGTTTGTTTTTTACAGTCAGAATAAATCTTCCGGTGTTCCTGAACGCATCGTAACGAAAATTATTTGTGTTCCTCTTCGACCGTGAGATTAGGCCATGAAAATCTTGCATTAACTTAACAGTTCTTTCAGCTGTATCATTCACTACCCTCAGCGGCGACACCTTCTTTCTGATTTCTTGATACGAAGCATTATTTGACCACATCGTAGGGAATTCGTTAAGAAAACTGGCATCTGTTTTCAGACGATCAAACAAATACTTGCTCTTGACTGAAATGAAGTCGTAAATATTTTTCTCTGAAACAAAAGTCATTAAATTATGATATGAACAAAAACCTCAATACAAAACATAATTTAAACTACTTAATAAACTTACCATACAATTTACCATCAATATCTTCCTTCGATGGGATGTAACGTTTGTCATGGGTTGATAATTTTTTTTTTTTTTGATATTTCGAGCATTTTTATTTTAGTTGTTCGATCCACAGCGTCGTCAAACAGCGATAAAATAGATCCTTCATCGGTCAAATACCATAACTGCTTACTGAACAGAAATAAAGCTGCCATTGAGATGTTTTCATCAATTTTTTCTTAAGCCTTCATCGATGTCGAAAAGCACAAGTCCTGGTAAGGTGCTATAATACATTGTAACCATGGCTTGACATAGGATGTTACTATGAACAGGCAAACGTCTAAAAGTGCCGCCTTATCCTTACCGGTAATTTTAAATTGCGCGTAAATTAATGATATTTTCAAGGAATAAAGCGCCTTTGCCATCTATCGAGCACCTGGAGGCCGAATCTTAAATTTTCTCGCTGTATCTCCTCCTAAAACTATCACACAGAGCTCTAAAAACTCTCAATAGTAATCTCCAAGTATTTTTGTTGTCAGTGCAGTACGGTAAAAGTCAAGCAAATCATCGATTTCAGAAGCGGTTAGGTGCAATATGAGATTTTCTCTGTAGCACTGAATTTTATCGGGATCAACATTTTTACAGTTATCTCGAAACTTTTTGAAGAGTGGTATGTCAGGGCTTGTAGTCACTTGACTGATTTTTACTTCAAAAACAGCTTTTAATACCAACTATGGCTATATTTGGTATATATTGACAGTGAAATTCCCTTTCCGGATATTGTAGAACAAAACTTCAAGAACTTGTCCATTAGATGGCAGTTTAGAACCCGATATTTGGTGTTTTACGACTCCTATTAAAAATATATTATTTTTAGAAGTGCGTAAATCTAACAACATCTTGCATGAACGAGTGATTTTCGTTTACTAACAAAATAGCAAGTTACTACAAGCTCATCAACACGTTTGCTCGCTGGCGTCTTAATGTACAAGTACTGACATCTTTCGATGTAAGTCGGCACGGGTTGCAGTTGTCCAAAGTAAACGAAATTTTTTTTATAAATGTTTTGTCATTATTAAAATAAAATTAGAGGGTATGCGTTCAAAAATAACAACTTTAATTTTTTTGGGACACCCTAATATATATATATATATATTTTTTTTTTATCTATGACATCAGGATTTGGCTCCATCGCTTGTAAATAGGTCCCTGCCAGAAGTGCAGTGCTGCCATCACAAGACCGTTTTCGCTCGCGGCTAGTCGTGTTCGAAAGCTGGTGATCCGTTTTTTATTTGCTAGTTGTTGTCTGTGAAGAATATGTCCCAACACTGTCAAAGTTTTCTTCTGTAATGATTTATATTTATTATTTTTTTTTACTAATTTTGATTTATTTATAGGTGTTTATTTTGATTTATTTATATGTGTAAACGCTTAAGGGAAAACAGATTCTCAGACTTCTGAAGATTTTTTCATCGCAATATTCTTCCTGTTTATTTCAGTGAACCGTGATTGAACGCGTTACTTTAATTATATTAAATTATAATTTTTTTGTTAGTTCAAAGCATCATGTTTGTAATATTCGATGACTGATAGCTGTGATAGCAAAAAAGGAAGAAAAATTATAAAATATTATTATCATCCATCAACAAATCACGGAGCGTAAACTTATATCTAGATCGTATGAAAACTTTACATGTGGTTTTGCTCTGAAACAACAATTTGTTAACGTCAATATAACAAATACAAAACACACACCAATCAGTATTCTGATTGTAACTAGGCGGATTATGTACTCACTTGCTTCGTGCCAAATCAATTTAATTGAATGTTAAACAACCCCTATGAAAAGTTTAAAGATTAAATTTGAATTCTGTATCAATAATTTAGCAAAGTCGCAAACCATATGAAGTTAAGGCCACAAACGCTTAGATCGGCGCTTTTCAAACTTCAATACATAAAACAGTGTAAAAAAGCCCCTACTTTGCGTATATATAGGAGAAGTTTGAGACGTCACAGGACAACGTGCAATGACCAAGCCCCATCACGGCGCGAGTGAGAATAACATCAAGGTCTCTACAAGTCTGTTCTGCCGGTATTTTAATTTAACAAGCGCCATTAATCCCTTCGGCATCGGTGCACAATAGGGAAACACGACAAACGCGCGCTCAACATTTGTACACAGATGAAGTTTGTCACGTGAGAATGGGTTGTTTGATATTTCTACGACTCATTTTGAGTTTGGTGACCGGATAATTCATCACATCTTTAAAAAGTTATATAAAGTGCTGATACAAAAACTTTATTATTTGGGTTAAGTAGGTTAGGTTAATTTTTTTTTCGTTTTTAATGACTTTATATCACTTTTTAAAAGTGTGTTGAATACTCACTGTGTTGAGTTATCATGGAACCGTTTTTCGAAATATCTTATTGATAGTCATTTTCGTCTTGTTTTGAAGGTGCAAAATTCATCAATCTCGGCTGAATCAAGCTGCTTTGTATAGGAAACAAAGCCATGGCGCCGTCCCATCTCAAGGTTGTACCGATTGATAGATTCAAGCTGATTTGTAGGTTCAATATTATTCAAAAGTTAATTGAATGAATACTAAAAATATAATAATGTGTGCATGTACCTAAGTTACATATGATAAATTAGACAGTTGTAAAATTGGATTTATAAATTTGGGAGACAGGTATTGGTACCGCCGCCTCGGGAACCATTTATTGAATAACCAAAACCCCTGCCACCCCAAGTGGTTTCCTACGTTTGGTGACTTAGCAGCAATGCCCGGCTTCATGGGGTGAGGTTTGTCTAGGTCTTGGCGACTGATGCGTTTACCCACCTACTGCGTGGCGGATCGGATCGGGAGAGGATGTTTGACGAAGACCTTTTGACCTGTCCAGCCGGAATCTCTCGACTCATCGAATTTCACCGCAGTGGGGGGGATGGATGCATACGTCCGTCAATCCTGGATACATTGAGCCCTAGATTCCTACCCACCCCTCAAACGTATTCCTTCCCAGAACTTTCTCTCCCTTCTCCCTTTTAACCCTTCTATTAAAAGACCCTATACACAGCATTTCCAAAGATGACATAGATCCTAAGAGATTTTTTTTCCTCAGTTCGTCCTGTGTGGATAATATAAAAAATACAGTTGGGACTCATCAACAGAATTTTAATTAGGCATTAGGTGAAAAATGTAAAACAAGTATTTATTTAATAATTGAAGACAATATTAGCGATTTCTAAACGAAAATCAGAAAAGGATACGGTCACATCTAGGACTCAAACCCATTACCCTTGCCTTGCCGGGGCACAATTAAATATTACAATTTGAAGGTTTACTCAATAAAGTTATTCCAAAAAATAAACAAGTATTTATGTTCTACGATAAATATCCACTTAAACATCCAAAAAGATTTGGCAATAAGCCGCCCTGGGGGTATTATTTAAAGCCTTGTTTCCAGTTGGGCAAGTTCTAACCTCAGGCAGTTATGTCATTAACATTGTTAAGGTTTTAAGTCAAAACTGGTAACAACGTTTGGTCATTAAACTTATAATTCTCGTACGTTTGAGCTATTTTAAACGAGGTCGAATTAAACTTCGGTTACTTATAGTTTGTTTTGGTAATTTGATGGAAATTACATAGTTATTATAATCAAATTCAAGTTGAATTCATTGTAAAAGGGATTTGAAATCCTTTGTGGTGTAGTGATGAAGGTGCTTGAGCTCGAGCCAAAGGTTATAAGCTCGATGCGAATTTTGGATTCAGTTGAAAAAATGACAATTTTTATTGAATAACCTACATCCATGCATTTCTTTGAAGGTATATCACAATTATGTATACTGATATCTGCATATTTTAAATATACACGGTGTCCGGAAGCTCGAAGTACAAATGGGAATCTGGTGAATACACATCACATTTGAAATCGATTTTGTGGTATAAATTTTTAGATTTGAATTTTTATTCTTTTTTTTTCGTCGCTAAGAAGTTGAAATCATCTGTTTAATATATTTTAAAATGCGTTGAAGCATAGACCTTGCTCGAAAAGTTATTTTTAACCCCATATTTTATACATATAACGAAAATCTTATCGAAAATAATTATATATTTTTGGGTTCTTTGTGTGATGTAGATTCACCAGTTTCCAGCTGGTAATACGGGTTTCCGGACACCGTATATAATTGTGTTAGAAAAAAATAATAAATATTCAATATTTTGATCTTCACATAGAATAGTACAAAATTACTCAACTTAAAACAAATTATTATAAGCAATAATGAGTCGTCTGAAATATCCATACAAATTGAAAATATTTTAATTTTAATTTTGTTTTTACTCGGGAGATATTTTCAATTTGTATTGATATTTCAGGCGACTAATTATTGCTTATAATAATTTGATATCCTTTGTGCTACGCATAAAAAACCTTGTGTTTTAAACATTAGATTATCATTATAAAAAAATAATACTCGGTAAAAGGTAAAATCATTCGCATTCAGCGTACATATTTTATTACATCTTCTCCCATTCGAAACCTTTCAAGTAAATTATATCCATATTTGTTTGTTTTTTATTTGCTCTACTATACACTTATAATTGTATGCATATACCTACTAACTACTTTTTATACATAACACTATGTTCCATCTCAGATCTTATTATTTCTTATTCATGTCGATATTGCTAAATTCTATTAGTTTTTGCTTTTTACAGGTGCAACTCTTATTTTGTTATTTTTTTTTTTTTTTTTTAAATCTCTGTTATAATGTTCTTTACCTCACGAGTAAGTTACACTCTAATTTATATTGGTTTATCGATTTGTTAAACTCACAATTAATACTGGGTTTAAACACACCCACTTACTTACTTTTTATGTTGAACTTTCTTTTACTTACTATTTCATGCTTGGGTATATTTTATATTGAATCCATCTTATTAGTGTTTTGCTAATTTGCACAAAATTTTATTATATGTGTTGCTTTCTTACAATTAACTCCATTTATCTTCTTATGTTCAATTATTGTAATCAATGTAAATGTATATTTTCATGTAAAAGCCCATTAGGGCGTAAATAAAATAATAAATAAATAAATAAAATATTCCTTTAGCATTACAAATATGAAATGCCTCTCCTCATGGCTTTGATATTTACGTATGTAACTGGTACTTGTGCAATCCCACCATCCAACCAAGGTTGCAGTCCGCAAGTCTTCAATTCAATTCAATTTGTTTATTCATTTCAAAAAAATTACAAAATTGTTAATTTCAATGCGTTTTTCAAATATTTTTATAATAAGAATTCTTAGATTAATATTAAAAGTGTGTATATCAACTATACACGTGATAATAGAGCGTGCCTTTTAAAGGAAGCTTCATTGATGCAAAAAATGTCGATATCCAAATTGATTCTGTTCAACAGCAAGATTGTTCTCCCCACAGGCATGACCATTGGCAAGTTAGTTCTGCAGGCCAGGAGATAAAATAGTCTATGTTGTCGGTGACGTAGATAACCATCGGGAACATAGAAATGAATGCTCTCCAAGATGACCGAGTTTTCAAACCATCTACGAATCAGTCTAAAGAAATGTGTAGCAATGCGCACATCTCTCCTGAACCGTAGATAGTTCATTCCGAGCATACCCAAAAGAAAGTCAGTGGGATAGAGCCACGGGTAGTAGTCATACTCCCTCATGTAGAGAAATCTCAAGAATTTCGTCTGAACTCTCTCCAACATGAGAAAATACTTTACCTGGTGTGGACTCCAAATCACCGACCCACTTTCAAGTCTACTCCTTACTAAGGAATTAAATAAAACTATAAGCACCCGGTTATATCTAAAATTCTTTGCAGTGCGTAGAACAAAGCCCAGAATTCTAAGTGAAGTGCTACATGTCGCCTCAATATGAGCATAAAATTGCTTTGCTTGCTTTGTGTTGCCTTTACCGAGCAAAGCCATGGCAAGGCTGAGGTCCTAGCTTCTATTCCTAGATGCGTCCGAATCTTTTTCTGATTTTTTTGTTTAAAAATTTTCGTTTGAGAGATGTTAATCTTCAATGATTAAATATTAAAATTTGAGTTTATACTCAATAAGTTATTCCACTACAAAAATATTGAAAATGTGTTGTTTACTATTTATAATTGTTTTACGATTATTCCAAATGGCAGTTCCTACTCAAATTGAATATTTTCCTTGTTTTTGTACCGTTCCTAAAAGTTTTACCTTGGAACAAAGCAAGAAAAAAGATTTGAAAAACGAAGACCGACGCGAGTATCATTTGTTTTATGTTCGAATTTTCGCCATTGTTGAAAGTGCTTGTTATATCGATAATACCGTGAAAAGTCTGTAAAATGGTGCAAATTAACATCCCCAAGTTAAATATATGAAATAGTGTCGTGTAGTGATTGTAAATGAGTTCTTATTGTTGAAATCTCTAACATTAATCGTGCGAATGCGCTGTACACCTATGAACTATTACTGAACCACGGAAGCTTCCAGAAACCCACAGAACTCCAAAAGAAACAAACACCATTCACAAGGTAAAGGATTCCTTTCCTCACTCCTAATATTCAATGATAAACAAACACGATCACTTGGAGTTGCTTCTAGTTAAACTAAGTTTATTTCAAGTACCAATCGTCGGTATCAAACATGTGTTATTCTTTAATCCCATAATCAAAATGACTCTACATTTAATATGTATTTATATTTTTGAAAACTTTTATCCATCAAGAAATTTAAAACTATACCAATTTTCAAAGATTTATTATGTACCTTCGCTTGCAATATTATCAGCTCCGTTTACTCCAAATGAATAAAATAACTCCATGTACTTATACCACCTATACCTACTTATTAATCGAAATGTAACAATATTTTTTTTATTTTTTTTTATTTTTTTTTTTTTTATTTGTATAAAGATTACATACAATATTATTTATACCCGCTAAGCTACTGCAAGTAGCTTGTCAGCAGGAGATTAGTTGCACCTATAATAATAGTATAGTACATAAAATTAAAATAATCATCAACGCTTTAGCGTAGTAATACATACATTTCTACAAAAAAACCAAAAAAAATATAAATAAAAAATTGTGTTATACCTTAAATTTGAAAATACAGAAACAGTGTTGTGGGGAAAAAAAACAGTCTTAATACATGAGGTTACTCCTTAGTAGCCATGATTTTAATATTAAAGAGAATTTATTAATGGAGCAATTTTCTTTTAATTCATATGGCAATTTGTTAAAAATTAAAGGTATTGTGTATTCAAGAGTTCTTTGACCATATTTGTTTTGAAACATAGGTACTTTCATTCCTTTATTTTGTATGAAACGTGTATTGTGTACATGATCCACCATTGTTTTATACGGACTGTCAGATATATGCTGTAATACAATTTTTTGCCACATAAGGGCACGAATCGGTAATACATTTATTGATTTATACATAATACTAATGTCTCTCCTCTGGTTATAAACGGTTTTGCTTACTAACAACTTTACAATGGCATTTTGAATCATTTGTACATGTTTTATGTTGGTTTTGCACGATTGACCCCATGAAGTTATCCCATATCTTACGGTAGATTCTGCAAGAGACAGATAAATCAATTTCATAGTTTTTAAAGGCACAAAATATTTTATTTTATACAGTCTTCCTACAATAGACCGAAGGCGCTTACACAGTTTTGAAATGTGTACATCCCACTTCATGTTACAATCTACTGTAACTCCTAGATAGACATATTGGTTAACCAGTTCGATATTTGTACACGCACAGGGCTGTGTGATATTGTTGTGAATGCAGTCAAAAGAGTGAGATATGATTAGAGGTGCCTCGCTATACTTGGCATGTGGTGATCTTATATGCATCAGTTTTGTTTTTTTAGAATTAATTAGTAAACCATAATCATGTGACCACCTTAATAAAGAAATAAAGTCTTGCTGCAACAATTTCATTGCAATAGATAAATTTTCATGGGATATGACAAGTGCAGTATCATCAGCGTATACATAATATTTAACAAACGAAAAAATTTTTGTCATAAGAGATACAAAGATAATATAAAATGTTGGTCCCAAAATTGACCCCTGTGGAACTCCAGTTTTGACATTTTTTATTTCACTAAATTTATCTGATATTTTTACCTTGATTTGGCGGTTGGTTAAAAAGTTTTTGAATAGTTTGAGTGTATTTCCTCTTACCCCTATTGCCTCCAAAATATTTAACAATTTCGTCGTATCTATAGTATCAAATGCCTTAGAATTGTCTATGAACAGTACCAAAACATGTCTTTTGTTATTCAATTCATTATTTATAAAATTAGAAAAATCCTGTAGTAACATTTCGGTACTTTTTTTTTTTTGGAAACCATATTGATTGGGATCTATTATAGAAAAGAAGTCCAAGTATTTAGTTAGTTTTAAAGATAAGTATTTTTCGAGAATCTTTTCTATAGCTGGTAGTATACTAATCGGTCTATAGTTTCCTATATCGGTATGTTTTCCACTTTTGTAAATAGGTCTGACAATACTACACTTCAGCTCATCCGGTATTACAGCCTGAGTTAAAATTATGTTAATTAGATGTGTTAATATAGGGCCTAGGATATCTATGTGTCTTTTTATGTCAAACATTCGTATGTTGTCTATGCCAGGAGACTTTGAATTTTTGAGGAGCTTCACTATGCTCACTATGTCTGCGAGTGACGCTCGTGGTATATATAAGCTATTAGCCCAGTCAATGAAGGGAAAAAAAGACCCAATGTCGGAACTAATTCCCCGGAAGCTGAATTTTTCACAGATGTTAGAAGACCTTTAGACATGTATTTTTACAAAAGTCCCCGACTTTCCCCCTTGTGCTTCCTTCCCCACCCCCTCCTGAATATATTTTTCAAAGCCTTTCGGAATACGCTAATATCTCCTTTATGGTTTTATTAAATCAAATTATTTATTTTTTGTTTAGTTTATAATTAGTTATACTAAAAAATTGTATTCTTTCATTTTTGCGAGAAAAGCTTTAACATCTCTACAATTTATTAGTAAAGGAAAAATATCAGTTTTTAAAATAGTATTTCAGAATATATTTGCACATAACTTTTTTCTGAGCCTGTTAACGAAAAAAAATAAATCAACAAAACTTGTAGACAATATTTTAAACTATAAAATAATGTATATAATGATGGGTTTCAGTTTATAATAAGGCACGTAGGCTGTTAATAAGGAGCACGGCGCGGGCGGCTCGAACGCGCAGCGGTTCGCGGCGCAGCGAGAAATTATAAAAACCTAAGGAAAGTAATGATTAATTCATTTGTTTTTTTTATAACAACTTCGTCTAACGTTGAAGAGTTTTATTGTCATTTACCAGTTTTAGTTCGAAGAGGAGGGGGGTAGTATAAATATTTTCCCCTGCCCAATGAAGCGCTTTCATTATCCACCAACCGCCGTGTCCCGGTCTGGCTAAACATATGTTGTATGATTGTTTGTAACTTATTATTTAAATAAAGTTATGTGAAATAAGCAAAAAATACCTGCGACAGCGTGGGACTACCCTTTCACCACATTAAAATATTGCAGGCCTATGTTATGGCGAAGTTCTAAAAATTGTTTTGTGGAAATTCTCACTTGTTTTATTATGTGCACCTATCAACAATAAAATACCGAAACAACAAATCACTTAAAATAGTGCATATATCTAAAATGGTTTACTTTCAAACAAGTTTCTTAAAATATACCTCAAAAATATTATAATGACAAAACGGTTTGTAAATTATATTATATACTTATCAATATTATCTATGACAAAATTAGGCAAATATTCAAATAATTTTCTAGTAAAGAGAGTCTTCCATTTCTTCGTTATACTGGGGTGTGTTCAGACATGATAATCCGTTACGGTTGTAGAACATGGCAGAGCAGGTAAATCCAGATTTTCTGCAGCCACAGTAATTTTCACATCCAGACTTGCAGGAACAGGACACCAGAGAAAGAAGGTCATCAGGAGCAAATGGTTTCAAAAATTTCTTCTTTCCACCATTTTCATTTACATTTTCATACCTCCATCCCCAGTTTATAGGGTTTAGTTTGTTTCCTAACCAAAACTGTACTTGTAAATAAACTCTCAAAAAATGTTGATGACACGATTCTGAAGTCGGTGGTAGTTTTGCCAAGTCAAATTTAGATTTAAAAGCTGATTTTGTCGTTATTCTGGTAAACTTATAGTATCGAGTTTCATTTCAATTAAAGTAGATACTAAGACCATACATGGCGAGAGCTAATTTTTCTCCATTTTGCAACAAGTTATCTTCAGTTGCATCTTTTTCCAGAAATGCCTCAGCTGCGCGTTTTGCTTCGGGTTTGTTTTTCATCATGTCAACAGCATTTATCTTTCCTAACCCATATAAAGATGGGGTCGTATCACAGCCTGTAATGGCATGGGTAAATGGCATGTGTTTTAGAATATCTTTATGTAACATTATAGGTTTCTCTATGATGTAGAAAGTTCTTGAAGGGGCCTTTCCACCAACATCTTTACAGAAAAAAATATATTTTCCTTCAGGAGCAAGACTTACAAGTAATACCAACAGATCACTATCCGTGCCAACAACAATCACTTTTGAGAAGATGTTGAGTTGTTCGATGCCGGTTAGTACAATGTCAATATCGGCATCACTTGCGGCCGTGACTGTTTTCAAACCAGATTCACTAAATTCATGACACAGTGCTTCAATCATTATTTTTGTTGTTTTTCTTATTAGATAAGAAAGCTTACTTCTTAGTCAAACAACGTGTAGTAAACTTTCAATATCGCACGATGAGTTGTTAGCCGACCTTCGTCTTTGCTCTTCATATTTTACAGTTGGTTCTACAGGGTATCCATCAAAAACGACAAGAGAATGTTTGCCAAATTTAGTACGGACTAAACACGAGTATGATTTAATGATGTCTCCGTAAGTAGTTTAAGTTTGCCAAACAACAGAGTGTAGGAGGTATCCCCCATCGATGACTATTGCAGCATTTTCCAAATCAACTTCGTCATGAATACTTTCGCTAAATACTTTCGCCATACATGATTTTGTTCCTTTACGAAGGGAGACTTCATCAAAAATAGAAGGGGTCTTGAAGCCAATTCATATCCTAAGTAGGTCTAAAGCTTGCTAGGACTATCACTAATGCACAGTATTCTGTTAAATAGCTGCTGGGGGTTTACTGCAACTTGTCTCGTCCTAACAGTTGCGGATTTGAATCTTGCTGGGTAGTCACCATGTCTTTCCTTTTTAGTCGTATATCTCCAAAATTAAATCCTTTCATTTTTGCATAGCTGCCAGGCCCACGTCATAAGCGTTATTACAATTGACACTATTATCTGAAATAAACCCTGAAGGTAAAGACACCAGCTCCCCGAGAGCTTGGTGAACGGGCTGTGCTGTCTTAGCCATGATGTATATTTTCCCATATCTAGCTCATCCCTTTTCTTCCGTGATTTGCGCAGCTCAACATGCTGTTCAGTAAAACTAAATTCTATACCGATGAATTTTTCAATGCTCTCTTGCACTTTCACGTAGTAAATGGTTCCAAGTTTCCACTTTGACAAAGCGCTGTCAGTGATTCCGCGCCCAAGTGTCAAACCTGCTACTGACTTCATTGGTCGCATGAGACACTGCTCGATGATCATGTCCGTCCACGTACCGGATCAATATCTGTCGCTTCTTCTTATTGTAAAGTACCCATTTTCAGTGAATAGTTTATATTCTTCTTTAGTTATTCTTGATTCGAGTTGCAGCATACTTTGAACTGACTTCTCTGCAAATATAAATCTAAGTAATGAGGTCGATGCAATGTAGAAGGTAAAGCCACAACTTGGCAGTCCTACTCGATGATTCATTAATCCTGTCTTCACTTGCTTCAGTATATGGAATCGTCTATTTTAGATTGTCATCATTATTAACCTCCCCCATATCTTTTTTCCACGTAACTAAATCTTGATACATATTTTCTATTCGTCTTAATTTCCCATCAATATCTCGGATATTCTTCTCTCATTACGCGGACAAGAGACGCTGCTGTTAAAGTGTAGGCTCTGTTTGCCCGAGAATATTCATGTCCATGGAGCATGTGGGTTACTGTTGAGGACGCGTAAACTGATTCTCATAAATTTCCCACATACTTTTATTTAAATAATAAGTAACAAACAATCATACAACATAATATGACTGTTTATCCAGACCGAGGCACGGCGGTTGGTGGATAATGAAAGCGCTTCATTGGGCAGGGGAAAATATTGATATTACCCCCCTCCCCTCCGAACTAAAACTGGTAAATAACAATAAAACTCTTCAACGTTAGACAAATTTGTTATATTAAAAAAAAACATGAATTAATCATTACTTTCCTTAGGTTTTTGTAATTTCTCGCTGCCCCGCGAACCGCTGCGCGTTCAAGACGCCGCGCGTTGTGCTCCTTATTAACAGCCTACGTGCCTTATTATAAACTAAAACCCATCATTATATACATTATTTTATAGTTTAAAATATTGTCTACAAGTTTTGTTGATTTATTTTTTTTCGTTAACAGGCTCAGAAAAAAGTTATGTGCAAATATATTCTGAAATACTATTTTAAAAACTGATATTTTTCCTTTACTAATAAATTGTAGAGATGTTAAAGCTTTTCTCGCAAAAATGAAAGAATACAATTTTTTAGTATAACTAATTATAAACTAAACAAAAAATAAATAATTTGATTTAATAAAACCATAAAGGAGATATTAGCGTATTCCGAAAGGCTTTGAAAAATATATTCAGGAGGGGGTGGGGAAGGAAGCACAAGGGGGAAAGTCGGGGACTTTTGTAAAAATACATGTCTAAAGGTCTTCTAACATTTGTGAAAAATTCAGCTTCCGGGGAATTAGTTCCGACACAAAACCTTCATTGACTGGGCTATATATTGCAATTCTGGCGGGACGATATTTGATGCCCTAAAATCACATTTGTGTACCATTGAAGAAATGCTGTCTGAAAAATAGTTTACAAATTGGTTTGTCACAATTTCCACGGATTGATCTTTTAGCATATATCTAGATATAACATCATCACAGTTACTCTTTGTGTTACGTCCTAGAATTTTATTTATTTCATCCCAGGTTTTTTTGCTGTCTGTAAAATGATGCTTAAATCTATCATTATAAAATGCCGTTTTATTTTTGATTATTAATTTGGTGACATAATTACGAAATGATTTATATTGTTTTTCATAAATTGTATTTGTTGGTGAATTTTTCCATCGTTTAAATAAAAAATCTTTTTTTTTAATATGTGATAAAATATCTTCGGTCATCCATTCTTTTATTATCCAAGGTCGAGCTTTAGGTTTGACATCTATAATTAATCTACTATTTTCATACAATTCGTTAAAATTGGATTTTATTTGATTATATAAATTAGTGCAATCGTTTGTCTGTAGTAAAGCACTCCAGTTATAATTTCTAATAGAGCAATCTATACGTTTTTGGGATAAAATTGAGACCTGCCGTACTTCATTTACAATACGTTTATTCATTTTATAATATGGAATGCTCACACCTGTTGTAAAGTGATCAGCAATAATGAAGTCACATGCACAAGCACGTAGCATGTCCGTGTCTTTGTGCTTATTAATATACCTAACAAATATATGATCCAGGCACGTACGTGTCACTTTACCTTTAGCTATGGCTTCCCTCGTAACGTCACTGATACATTTAGTAAAATAATTATTTGAAAGAGTGTTTTCATAGTTGATCGTTATAGCGTCAATATAATTTAGCAAATCAATATTTATATCACCAAATATTAACATATTTTCATTACGGTTCGAATGTTTGGTTAGTAATGAAGAAAGCTCATTTATAAAAGATTGTTTACTAAGATTTGGTGGTCTATAAATAGCAAGAACATTAAGTGTTGTATTATTAGGTAATGTTATTAGGCATGAGATATTTTCGAAAAACATTGTTTCATATGTATTTTGTGTAAAAATTAAAGTATCCCGGATATATAAGCTTATACCCCCTCCCGATTTGGATGTGCGACAGTAACTGATGCTATTATAACCTGGAATTTCGAAAAGACAAGTTTGTTCACTTTTTATAGATGTTTCACATAACATTAATAAATCTATATTTTTCCAACAATTTTGGAGGTTAGCATGTAAAACATCCCAATATTTAGAGATTGATCGTATATTAACTTGCACACATATAAAACTTCCCACTTCACTGTTTTTTTCTACCATTTCTTCCGTCCATTGGTCTAACCTATTAGTTCTCTTAAAGTCAACATCATAGTCTTCATCTATGTAGTTAGACGCCATAGCTGATCGTGGAGAAATCCCTCGAAAGCGCTGCTAGGTATGCTGGGCAGTTCTCCCTGTCTCCGGTAGGATGAGTGGCGGGCTTTCCAAATCTGATGCAGGTGGCGCAAACTGCCTTCGCAGCAGTATTTGGGCAACTTTCGCGGGAGTGACCATCCTGGCCACAGTGACCACATCTTTTTTGATCTTTACAGAACTTGAAAGAGTGACCGATCATTTGGCACTTGGAACATACTGTGAGGCCAATAAAATCACGTACGCGGCACACTGTCCAGTCCACAAAGACCTTTCCCTGTTCCACTAGGATGTGTCGCAGGTTAGCAGGCACCTCGTAGACCCGGTGGCAAGTTGATCCTGTGCGAGCACCAGCTAGGTGACTGAGCCTGCAGCTCGCTATGGTGCTCCCAACGTCAGTTATCCCAGAGATGCCGGTAAGAGCGCTCTGCAGGAAATCATCATCAGTCAGCTCACGGGGAACATTAAAAAATATGACTCTCGGTAGTCTTTTGGTCGGCAGTCGGGCACTCAGGGTTGAAGAATTGACAAGAGCTGGGGCATTTAAAATTTTTTTACAGTCTTCTTTTGTCGCCGTCTGGAGTAACACACCATTATTTTTTATTTTCCGGATCCCCGTCACGCGTACACCTAAATCTGATGGTCGGAAAGTGTCCTTCATAAGCTGCTTTGTTTGTTCACTATCTTTGGCCTTTAATTTGGGAAAAATGCACACCGAAGGCTTTGGGCTTCCCACTTGAATCCTCGTGCGTGTGATTGGGGGATTGGATGCTTTTTCAGGACGATTCCGAACAGCGTCCGCAAAACTATTTCGGGCAATGTCTGCAAATGAAAGGCTGGCTTCCGTTGCCATAGCGACTCTATGCATGACAGGACCAAGATCAGACTCCAGCTGAAGGATTTTTTCTTGTAGGTGCTTATTTTCTACTCGTTGGCTCCTTGTTTCTTCTCTCGCGATGTGAAGCTGTGCAGTAACTGTTGCCATATCAGCGCGCATAGCCTCGCGCTCCAGAAGCAATTGGGATACGGCTCGGAGAACTTCGGATACGCTTCTTGAAACTCGAAGTTGCTGGTCCTTTGATACCTTTGAGCTTTTTTCTGCCAGGACGTCTTGTAGTGCCATCAGATGAGATTGGGCGTCATTTAGGACTTCTACTCCAGAGGCACTGGGAGACACGTCAGGCTCATCTGAGCATCGGGATCCCTCATCATCCGAGTCAGAATCTTCATAATGAGGGTCAACTGTGATGATCTCTGGATCTGTTTTTTTGGCATTAGGGGAAAGCGTAATGTCCAGTACTCTTTTTTTCTTACGATGACCGTATTCATCGCGAGAAGGTTTTGTCGCATCAGAGGACATTATAGAAATTATAAATTTATTTTGGGGAAACAAATGCTACAATAATCCGTATTCGCTTCTGTTGTGATATAAATGTCTTGTGATTGGTTAACTGAAATAACACTAGCCAATGGATGATTTTGGTCTTAAATGATGGGCATCTATGAATTCTTGCAATTTGTGAAAGAATTACCCGTCTATTATGAATATCTATGGAGATATATTAAAGACAAGATCAGTCTGCACAATTTTGCACAATTTCTGCGCAAAGCTCCAAGTTGTCTATGGTCACTGAATTTTGACAGGTAGCAATTTTTATGAGTTTTTTAACGTTATTAAGTACACAAGAGATTAAACAATGGTAAGGCATTAAAAAAGGGGGATAAAAACCACCCCTATGAGTGTTATTTCACTAATTGAAAGCACGTAAAATATGAAAATTTCACTTTCCGTAAATGTTGGTTTGGAATGAACTTAAAAACTAAAATGAGTCTTTTCTCAGTAAAAAGGAGGAATCTCACCTTGCGAATACTTGTACACGTCACGGGGACGGTCCGAAGTAGATTAGCGCGGTTATTTTGTTATTTTAAGTAGTTTATTAATTAGTAGTTTAGTAATTATTTTTATTTTACTACTATTCTTAAATAATGTCAAATGTAAATAAATATATTCATAAATTTATTTATATTTACTGTGTGTCTAATTTAGTAACTGGTATTTTAGTCTATTTTCATTATCTATACTTTTGTTATCATGCTATATACATTTTGTTTAATTCTTACTTTATAAATAAAAACTTTCTTTTTTGTCTTTACTCAATATATATTGTAATGGCACTACTCCCCAACTCAAACACTAGAAACGTTTTTCTCTATTGAATTGGGTAGTTACGTTAAAAAGAAAACATTTTTATCGTAATTAGTTTTTTTAGTATAACATATTTATCGACCGGTCGGTGGCCGAGTTGACATCGCATTTGGGTCCCACCCAGGCGTAGTGTGTTCAATTCCTCGGCTGGCTAAGTCCTCCATCACAACACAAGAAACATTTTCCGCTTACTGTGGTGGTAGTAGGAGATTTTTAAATATTGTCACGTTATTCGTAACCCGGGAATGTTTGTCTTTCTTTAAAAAAAAAAAAAAGTGTGTTCATAAAAAAGAAATATATTTTGAAATAAAAAAATTTAAAAAAAAAAAAAAAAAAAATTACATAAGTTGGTTTGATATTAGTAAATGTCTTGGTATCGCATTTATGACATGAACGAACCGATACTGGGGCTTAATGCTAGAAGTGTCAATGTTGAATTGCTCAGGAATAAAGATGCGTGGAATGTGTATCGATTTTTGACAATTTTTCGACTTCTACATTTAGGACACAATTTCACAGGTATTCACGACAATCAAAAAAGGGACGTAAATCGCAATGTACTTTCTGGTACCTAAATCAAATTACTTAAAACATTAGGCAACATAAGACTCTAATAGCGGAGGTTTGCTCGACGCTCACATTTAAATTATTTCTGATGAACGTATTACTAAAATCTCAAATGCTTCTAGAGGGATCTCTACGGATGTAAAATATTTATATATATATAAGATTAATAAAAACAGGACCTTACCATTAAAGTAATCTATATAAAACGGTTTGAACGGTTAAATATAAAATTAAATTAAAATTAGCGGTAAGCAACAGATTTTATTTTTCTAGACGATGAATTAGTAACTTCCCGGGGAATCCCTCTAAAACATTTGATATTTTAGCAATATGTCCATCAGAAATAACTAAAATAAACCCCACGGAAAGATTAATTTCAAGGGTCTGCAAGGGCAAAGTAGACCGTAGATCCGTCCATTACGCCGGGCCGCGCGCCGAAAATTGTTTTTACACGACTTCATTACTTATGTCGTTAAGATTCCCACCTTATTTTTGAAATTTGATAAAGCAAATTCAACCTTGGGTCTGACCAATGTCCCAGGGCTGCGGGTAGCATATTTTTGTGCACGGCTGCTTCACTTACGTCGTTAAGATTCTGGCTTTATTATAGGGTATTGTCTCAACTTAATAAATGGGTACTTCTAGCATTATGGCATTAACCCCCGGTATTTGGAAATTAGAATTTGGTTGGTTCCAACAGGAATGTCAGTTATCCAGTTCCTACCTCTTCGTAATCATCTCCTTCCTAGAAAACTATTTGAAATTTGGGACCATTGCAAGAATGGTAGAAATTCGAAGGTTGTTGTTTTAAAAATGGAAAAAGGATTCGGGCTATTTTGGAAGCAAGCAGTTGTTGTTGTTAGTTGTTAGTTGGTGTGTTGTGCGTTTTTTTTTTAAATACGAAGAAGGATTCGGGCTATCTTGGAAGAAAGTTGTTGGTGTTGAGTGTGTTTATAAAATAGTATTCTCGTTATCGTTCGTTTGGATTACCTCGAGTCAACTATGTAATACTAAAGTGATTGTGTTATGTGCTCTTCCCATACCTTGTCATCCTACATATAAATTCACCTAATTCCACCAAACGCCATTTCATTCCGTCCAAAGTATTTACAGTCCATTTTCAAGTCCGTCCGAAGAAGTAATTCGTTTGCAGTGTCGGGTGCAACATCCAGTAATATAAAGATTTGATTATTTATTATGTTCTGCTACGAAAATGCTAATTACTTCACAGAGGATCTTCGATGTTGAAGGAGTGGACCAGGGTTTCGAAGAGACCCCTGCTGTAACCAAGTAGTAGGTACTTCAAGTTGTTATTTTATTTGCATCTTTGATCTATTGTTCTTGCTTTCGACTGTAGAGATAGAGCGGGTACAATAAAACGTTGCAAGGAGTGTAAAGAAGAACATTCTGAATACATATTTATGAATAATGGATAACGTTTTATTAAGGTATGTAATAATTTCCGTTGAATCAGTAAATTTAGGAAGTATTTTGAAGCATTTTGGAGCACATAAGAAAAATCTGAGCATACCCAAGTACACATTATGTACATATTCCGGCAAACACGATAAAATATTCATACAAAGAGAATACGAATGCAGTACAAACGGAATATAATATATGGAGTCCATATTTTGTAATACTATATTATCGTATTGGAATATTACGTTATCGTAGAAACGTAGTACATGTTTTGGAATCTACAGTAAAAATGTGAAGAATAGGGGAACGTTTCATAATATAATACTACTCTGGGACCAGTTATTTTAGATCAGTTTTACCCGAATTTTAACACTTTTTTTCTTTCTTTTGGATCATTTTTTTAAATTATCTACCATAACATTATCGTCCTTTCCGTCATAATTGATGTTAACTTCAGATGAAAATCGGGTTATTATTTTGACATAGAAATTACTCACTGAAAAATACATCTATAGTTTATTACTTTTCGGTCAAACGTTCAACAAGAAAAACGTCTTAACTAGTGATACAGAAATAAGAATGCAGTGATTCTAATTTATTATCATTATATCTGAAACTGGTTTGGTTTTTACCCGGTGAGGGATGTTTTTAACATGATAAGTACTTGTGTAGCCTAGCTTCGGACAGAAATTGTCAATGTATTCAAAAAAAAGTATTCACTTTGTGGCTTGCCATAATTACTTTATAAACACATACATTTGATTTAAACCAGTTTATTTTTACATTGCTTTACCGGTTTCAATAGTGCCCTTCCTTCACCAGAATATTAAAACTAGTATTTCTGTGTCTCGTCCAAAAACGTAAGATTGTAATTTTTCTCTCCTTTTAAATAAAAACAAAAATTTCCTCAGAAATAATTAGATTTCTAAGTAGGTTCAAATACCTACTTAATTAATAAACACGTAGATGTCACATCTGAAAAGAGTATCTTTACTGAACCTTTACAACGGCCACCATCTTAAAACTGGAACCGGAACGTTACAAACATGTTCATTAATGTGCTACTCTCAGTCAACTAACGATACAAAACACATAAATATTTAGGTATTTGAGTGGACGGACAGCAAGGAGATTGGGTAATTAGGGGAATTACAGAAAGAGCAGAGCGGTTTACTGAAAATACTATATTTCCTATTCTTGACATATTTACAGTAAATTAAGCAAAAAATTCTGTTCTAGACAATTTTCCAGTAAATTAATTCTAGACATATATTTCCAATAAACCGCTATTTACACCATTCCTTTTTTAACAACACCTTAATATTTAAATACAGGGTGTCCGAGGGTAAAGTGAAAAAATTTCAGGAGGTGCATGATGGTAAAGGAAAAAATGATAATGATTTTTATTCGAAATTCTAAATTCGAAAGAATATTTTTGCATAGAAGAATGACAATAATACAATACTACTTTTGTACCTGAAAACTGCATTAGAACGATTAAATTTCTAAAATGGTTATTTGTCTTTTTTACTGGCACTATCGTGTGGAATCACCTCCCAATGCTTGTGCACTTTACCCCCGGAAACCCTGAATATTTGTCAATATTTTGTAGTCAAAATTTCTGAAATTGGTAGAGCGATATAATAATAAAAAGCGGTTTAAAACAAATGTGTGTGTTTAAATATAGTTAAAATATCTCCCGAGTAAAAATAAATGCCGCCGACGGAAATTGAACCCGTGCCTTCTGATGTCCGGTCAGACGCTCTGGACTACTGAGCTACGTTGGCTTATTTCCAAATATGTACTAGTACTTCAATCAAAAATGACTGCTTATTAGTTTATCAGCAAAAAATAATAAAGCAAATTTAATGGCTGTCGATACAAAACTTGCGTTTGATCAATATGACAAACATTATATTACAATATACAAAACAGCACATATGTTAGTGTACATCTACAATCTACTCCCTCGCCTCTTGAGACGAGCTGAAGGTGTTTGACTCGAGGCCCAGGTTCTTTGTAAGGTAGGAATAGATTTCCATGTGTTGTTTTTGCTTTGAGATCGTGGCCTTTGTTTACGGCTCAATCGCTTTATGCGAAAGAGCAGCATTCAAAGAAAGGCTCTCGGAACTTTAAAATAAATAATACAAATAGAAAGCTTGCGACTGTATATTGTGCGGGTATCTACACATCTACAGCAGATGGATTTATGGACCAAATCGAACTCTATATACTGACTTCTAAAATAACGGTACAAAATGTTGCAAATAAAAGAAAGATTGCTCTTATCTGTACAGAAATTACATTGTATATCCGTTGTTGAATTTGGTTACAAATAAGGTACTAAATGCCTTAAAATCAGGCGAGAATGGGCATATGTGGTTGTGGATGAAATGTGATATTAATGTAATCGAATTATCACGTGTATAAAAATCATGTGTCACTGTATTCGTACACGCTAATCTCCAAAACCACCCAATCGATATCAATGAAATTTTGTGAACGTATATGGTTGGTTCGAGCTTGAAATAAAGGATAGTTTTTGGACGCGATATCGTTGAAATCTAAAAAATTTTTTTTTTTTTCAATTTTGTTTTTTCTGATTTCTTATTCAAAAATACATACAGCGACTAATTTTAACTTCCCTACATAGAAGGCCGTCTGTGGTAAGACAACGTCTGCACGGGCCCAATAGTATATATAAATATACATACTTTCTAAAATGTATAGAAAAAATGAGAAAAATAAAAATAAATTCACACACAAAATTACAAAATGGATTAAAGAACAAAAAAGACAATATTACCAAAATTTCAAAGCATAAAATAAAAATAAAACCTACACGTAACACACAAAACCAATATAAACACACATCACTCACAAACACACAAGATTATTTTCAATGTACTATTTTTTTAATTTTAAATATATTATTATGTTTTACGTATTTTTAATTTTAAATGTATAATTTTTCTCTTTAAATGTATTAAGTAGTTTATATTTTCATATTATAAAATGAAGGCCTCAGCACGGGTTAAGGTGGAAACACATTATTAAAACCCGACGCGACCCGATGAAACGCGATGCGTGTTGAGTCGAATCAAATGTATTGTTTTCTTATGACCAGAATCACACTATGAACATCCGACATGGCGTCGCGTCGGGTTTTAATAATGTGTTTCCACCTTTATAGTGACAGGGAACAAGCTTCTCGAATCAGAGAATTACCAACTCGCGAGTAATGAACATTGTAGCTAAATGCAGACCAATTATTTGTAACGTAAATAAACACAATTATAAGTAGAACCTTTTACTTTTTAACAAAGATTTCCCAACCCTTAACTCTGCTAAGTAAGACAAATATAACAAGAATTTTTAAATAATTGGTTATCCGGTTAAAAACGGGATTTAAGGCCATTTCCTGATAAACTTTCTGTAAATTTCTAATATATCGGAACACGTATTAATGCACGTGCATTTTCCTTACTAATACACAGTGAGAAAATACGAAAATATGAGGATTTACATGAAATGAACATGTGTTCCGACGTCATGATAATATATTCATTATTTACTAAAAGTTTATCAGGAAACCTGTTAATTAATTCGTTAAGGCCTGCAATCCCTTTATTAACCGGATTACCAATGATTCGAAGAGATTATTAATACAATAGCAATCCAAATGATAATCTAGTCTCCTTCAACGGAAGCAATCTTCCGAACAGGCCTTCCATTGATATGCTTGGTGTAACTATAAGTGACCAGCTCAGGTACGGGGGCTCCATCGAAGCTAGAGTAAAGTTGGCCTCTCAGAAGCTGGGCGTACTGTACAGGGCCCGCAGATACTTTAATAGTACACAACTGCTCACCCTGTACAAATCGCAAGTGCGCCCTACTGTCGAATTTGGCAGCCATCTCTGGTCTGGAGCCCCAAAATACCTGAAAAAAACCCTTGACTCTGTGCAGAAACGGGCGGTCCGTTTGATAGATTCCCCAATCTTAACAAACGGACTGCAATCTTTAGAGCACAGGCGTCAGGTAGGTATGCTGTCCTTGTTCTATCGGTATTACAATGGAAGATGCTCTGAGGAACTAGCGTCATTGATCCCTTCGGCACCGGTGCGTAGTCGGGATACACGCCAAACGCGCGCCCAACATTTGTACACAGTTGACACTTGTCACATGAGAACGGGTCGCTTCTATGATTCGTTCTTAAGTTCAACAGCTCGGCTGTGGAACGAACTGCCGGCCTCTGTGTTTCCTCCCTCCTACAACATGGGACTCTTCAAGACCCATGTTCACTCCTTCCTCTCCACAAAAAGACCCTCCACACAGCATCCCCAAAGATGACATAGGCCCTGAGAGAAATTATTTTCTTCAGGGCCTCCTGTGTGGAGTAAATATAAAAAAAAAAAAAAACTCATTTTTATCAGTGTATACAATAAAAACGGGAACATACAAATACAAATAACATAAGTATACAAATGCTTGCACATGTGGCATTAAGGTTTCATAATGTTAAATCCTTAGGGAAGGATATACCCATATGTCCGTCACTCCTGGACACACTAATCCCTAGATTCCTACCCACCCCTCACACCCCTTTCCTTCCCAGAACTTCCTTTCCTTCTTTTCATTAAAAAGACCCCCTCACATCATCCCCAAATATGACATAAGCCCAGAGGGAAATTATTTTCCCCAGGGCCTCCGGTGTGTCCGGTGCTAATTTAAAAAAAAACATCTTTATTAAAATATCAGAACCCTCTCCAAAGTATATTGATAATTTACAAGTTTGCATGAATTTGGTACCAACAATGAACCATTTTCTTTTCAAAGCTCTCCGATTACGAAAGCGAACAGACTCCGTCGAAAGTTTAGGAATTTATCCTCACAAAACAATCTCCTTAAGTTTTCCATACTAAAAATAATAATTGTAAAAGAAAAAAAAAACCACGCCCGCTTTATTAATTCCGTTCTTGGAACTTCCCTAAACTTCGCAGTGGTAATTTCCTAACAAGTAGAAAAGTATTGAAATCATAAAATAAATATATAATCTTCTTACCTCTACTCTGCAGGGTAAAAGTTTTGCCAGTAATAACAGCAAACACTCTGTCGATTCTTTTATCCCTTAGTTCCGGACGAATAAGCGCGGGCGGAAAATATTTTTTTTCATCACCGTTTTTATTTTTTATAAAGGAGCACGCGAGGGGAAAATGACTTCAAATTTGTGGTAACTTTGTTTCAAAAATGATAAAAAAATTAAGATCATAAAGTAGACCTTGAAAAGGAATATAATGTACATATGTAGAATCAGAAATTCTAATTCGTATTAATTGTCCTTATCAATATGTATTCTAAATGGTGAAGTTCGTATATGAGGGACGGAGAAGTAGCTTAATTCACAAGATCTATGTTTACTCCTTTCTTTCCTCAAAGACGACATAGGTCCTGACGGAAATTATTTTCCTCAATGCCTCCTGTGTGTAGTTAACGTAAAATAAAATAGGCTCACTACTCAAATCCGACACACTTTTTTTTATGTGAATACCGCACAAAAGTCCCAACTGCTCCCAATCGTCTGGAGACAGTGAAACTGGGATGTATTGAAAATTAAAGTAAACAAGTCCTTATACTTTTGATAGTGTAACAATTCTTTAATTATTATTAAAATATACACAAAAAATATATTACAAATTGAAAATTTATCATCATTTAGAATAGATCCATCGCCAATTTTAGTGAGAATAGAAGCAAATATATTGCACAGAGTTTTGGTGGCCAGGCGGAAAGAGTCAGGAGGAAGACTTAATTAGCGTCTAGCGTCGTTCCGTGCTAGAGCGTTGTCATGTTTCCGTGCGAGAGCGTCGTTCCGTCTTTCCACGCTTGCTATGGAAAAGTCTACTATATAATCAAGTAGATAGTAACATAGTCCATATAATCAAGTTAAACGCCAGGCCCAAATTCACTATAAACCTTAACATATTTTGGACCGAAACACTGGTTATTTTAATTCTTTTCTAGAATGTCTCGATCATACAACGATATTGCTAAAACACATGATTGCATAGATATTTTCGTAAAATGGTTTGATATTTTCTATTATATACCTAATTTAAACATATTAAAAATTATTATTTCTTGTAATTTCTGTAATTTTAAGCTATGTATAAAAATATAATGATATTGTTTTGATACTGAATGTGCAAATGTGATTGCTGCAGACACATTCGTCTAGGGACATTTATATTAGTATGTTAATTTATTTTATACTATACAAGAATGTACTTTAAATGTCCTGTTAGTGTCTCAAATAAAAAAAGTCTAATATATACATAACATTGAAATGCATGGTGTACTCGTGCTAATAAAATTGATATATTTCTATTTTTCACGGTAAAGTAGAACTCATTCATACCTCCTAAAACCAAACGTCAAAGCTTTGACACAAAGTGTCAAACTCGAGATAAATGGCCGAAAAATAGCTGCCCCGTCCCTGCGCCAACACGCCACTGCCTCGGGAGTGTGACCGCCATACATTATCGCCGGCACACCGCTGACAGTCGCTAAATTCATTCGGAAACTTTGTCCATTGGCGTGCGCCCAACTTTCACTGCGGGCAGATAAGGTAGTTTTATTGGGCGGATGATGACGGTTTTTTACCGAAGTAACGACAGGTGAATGGAGATTAGTTTTTTGTCAGTTTTCGGGCGCTCTTTTAAAGGGTGTCCTTTTTGAATTAAGATTATTATCGGCCAAACAATGGAGCGATTATAATGTGGAAATTTTTTGCTCCGTTGATATTATATTGACACGTGTTGTTAGAGATACTAACAGCTAAATACCTGTTAGGCGATATTACTGTAAAATGAAATATGTGCAGCCGTCACAGAGGTTAGGGGACGTTCGTCGAAATCGGTTTTAGGTTATGTCTTAGCATATTTTAAAAGTCTCAACCGCTCCCAACCATCTGGAGCCAGTGAGACTATGGCATGTGGTATGTTGTGAAGCTGAAAGTAGTGGAGAAGGGAAGGAGTTGGATACGGAGAAGAGAAATGTGAGGAGTATCTTCCACTCTGAAACGTGCCGCAAATATTCTATATATTATTTTAAATGAATAGATTGTTAAATAACAAAAATTGATCTTACACTCGACACAAAAAATGAAGAAAACAGAAAAAAATAAACATTTCAGATATGGATTAAAGAACAAAAAAGACTGTACAAAAAATACCCACATGGTACACATATCGTACACAATCGATCTAATAATTACATGCATCAGCTTTGTTTTTATAGCTACCAAAATTATTTTAATTTCTTTCACTTAATTAATGTAAATTATTTTATTTTATTTCTTAATATTTTATTTAAATTCGTTTAATTTAACATAATTTCAATGCAGTCCATTTTTTACATCCATAATTTGTCACATATAATTGTAAAATAGGGGCCTTAGCACGGGTAAGCACCCTGTGAGGTTCACATTACCAAATAACATTTTATAAAAAAATTGTTCTAATGTATCAATAAAAAAATAACTTGCAACATTATTTGAACACGTGACCCCGGAGGCCGGCCAAGATGGACATACATAATTAATGATGACAACTTTAACAAAAAAATTTAAAAATAAGATAGGTTTATCTAAAAAGACGCTGTTTAGATTGCATTTAGTTCGGGTTGAATCTTGCGATCATACATAAAGATAGTTGCCAATAAAAATGTGCGGTGGAAAAATTAAGACAATGTTGGTAGTTCTTATTCGAAGTATGATACAGTTAAAAGTGACCGAGGGGGATAGGGTCCCATTAGCTCGGTGGTAGAGCTGTGTCCCGGCAAGACAAGGGTCCTGGGTTCGAGTCCTAGATGTGACCGTATCCTTTACTGATTTTTCTGTTTCAGATTTTCGTTTAGATATCGCTAATATTGTCTTCAATAATCAAAAAAATTGTACCTACCCGTTATCTTGCTTTCAAAAAGATTTTAGAATGATACTAAACTACGTATGACTAATATTATATTAATCTTGTCGAATTCCGCTGCACGCTTTACACGCGAAAAAAAATATAAACAGCACTTGGTTTCAACGTAATTACCACAAGAAATAACTATTTATGTGGTGGGAGATGGTAAAAGATGCTTTTTTCTCAATCAAAGTTATGTTTAAAGAGTAGGAAATATGCATTGATTATTAAAATAACCCAAAATATACCCCAAAAACCTATTTTGTGCATGTTTACTTATACTCCCCGACCATATATTCTTCATTCAATATTTAAGTTGAAATCAAGTGTTGTTTTCTTAAAGATCCTTTGCGTGAATTGGAATCCGACAAATTTACCAATATTATTTATGGAAGACCATTATAATATACCTATGTAATAAATATATTTCCGATTTAGTCTCAACTCCTTACAGGATACTGATTTGAATACTCTTAGGTTCCAAACATACGGCAATGAAAAGATTAGAAAATTCTAGAAAAGTTCGCCAAAAAGCTCTAGCAAAATATGGGTTTTATTTTTATTTTTTAATGATAAACTTATGTTTATAAGACAAGGTTTTCAAGTCAAAAATATTTCACCAATAAATGAAGATATTATATGTCTGGACGCCATCTAGTGAGAAATTTAGCACTAACAAAGCCTTTCATACAAAAATAAAGTTGGTTGTTTACAGGTGTTAATATAATAAGCAGTAATTGTTGATTGAGGTAGTAGTACATATTGAATCATTTGGCGGGTTGGAAATAAGCCGACATAACTCAGTGGTATCAGAGCACCTGACCGGACATCAGAAGGCACGGGTTCAATTCCCGTTGACGGCATTTATTTTTACTCGGGAGATATTTTCAATTTGATATTTCAGGCGACTAATTATTGCTTATAATTATTTGTTATGGGTTTTTATATTATTTACTAACAAGTTATGGAGCTATACAATTACGATTTTACGACAGCTGTCAGAAATTCGGCCTCCAAATTCTTCCTCTTTAAAACTCCTGTTTTAACTTTAACAATTAGGTTTTTGTTGTTGTTTTAAAATTATGACTCTTGTTTAAAACATTACGTGCAAACGGTACCTACTCTCTCGATCGAACATCTCGTGTTGTTAATTTTATTTGAAAACACCGCTTTAGCAATTTCGGATAACAATACCGGGCGTTACCAAAATAACACGAAACCTTGACGTTTCGCTCCGCAAGCCAAGCTCATAACTAATAATTATTATTGTTTTTTAACAGAGTTAACACTAATCCACCCTTGTTTTAAAGCAAACATTGTGTTATACGATAACGCTTACATTGGACGATTGTTGTTTTTGTGGGGACCAAGGACAACATCTGAATAGCTCATAGACTAAGTAACATCAATGGAATAGCTAATTTAAAAGACTCATTAGCGTTCCATAAACTAGAGTATAGAGGAGATATATCAGACCAAAACATCTTTCTACAACGCTGTGTACGGCCTTTTGGAAAGCATTCGTTTCTACTGTACAGTACAGAACACATGATCAACAACCATCCCACACTCAAAAACTAACTACACACAACATTCAGTTTTCAGAAGGACGTGCAAAAAATACAATAATATCTTTTCAAACGCTGATGTTTTCCATTTTTCGTCTTGTTAATTCACTAAATGAATTTTGTTAATTACGAACCCTCTACCACCGCTGTGTTTGCGCTCTTTGTGTTATTTTCTCATTTTCATTATTTTGTTTTTCTTTCTTCGTCTTTTCACATTATTTTATTGTGTAAGTATAATGTTTTATTTTATACATGTACTTAGTCTAATTTTACATGATGTGTTTTTATATTTTCAATCCATGTTTCTTTTAAAGATTTTCTCTTTCCATCAACTCCACTTTATGCTTTTCTTTAATTATTAATGTATAATATATTGTTTATGTGTTTAATTCGTAGAACTCCATTTAATTTTTTTTTTAATTTAGTTAAAATCAAATTTAATAATATAATTATTAAGTTAATACTTGCAGAATTTAATAATTATATAATTAAATTTGATTTTAATTAAATTTAAAAAATTATGTATATGTTACCGGATATTTATGATATCTAAGAATTGTATACAACTCCTAGGAAATGTATTCAATTCCGAAGCTATTTAGGAAATGTATACATTTCCTAGGAATTGTATATAATTCCAATATCGTATTAGGAAATGCATAAAAATAATGCTTTCTGTAATAAAATACGTTGTTTTATTTGTTATATTCTTATAAAGTTAAACTTATGTTAGGTTAGGTTAGGTTAGGTCAGGTTAGGTTAGGTTAGGGTAGGTTAGGTTAAATGTTTTGCATTTCCGATTGCTATTTAGGAAATGTATAGATTTATTAGGAAATGTGTCTAATATAATTTATTTCACACATTTTCGGGTGATTTTAGGAACTACTTAAATTTCCTAGGAATTGAATACAATGACGGATTACATACATTTCCGTTAACATATTACATAATATGAATTATATACGGATACTTCACTGGTTCATGCAACCTCTTAACATATATTTATTTCAATAACATATATAACTGTTTGTAAAATTTAAACAAAAATGACTCGATGGAATTTTAGGATTCCTAATATTGGTTAATATTGCAATAGGTAATGAATGGATTGACGGAATTGGAAAAAAAAATCGACGAAATCTGAATAAAATAGTTATTCAGGTCATGCCGTTAAATTATGTAAGTAGTTTTAAAGATATTTTGATTTCTTTTTCATATAACATGAGTGTTTTTACAAGATCCATTTCACTCCTTGCTTTCCATAAACAAACATACCATCCAAACTACATTCTTGAAAATGACATATGTATGTGGAACGTAGGCCTCCTGTGTGAAGTTAATATATAAATAAACCGATAAATAAATAACATTTTTGTAAATTGTTTAGAAGAGCTTTTTGCGGCCGCATAAAAATAAAAATAAACTCAAGTTAGATAATATCATAGAATTATTTGGTTGCTCCTCGCCACATTTCATATCGTCATCAAATCGATAATCTCCAAAAACGGCCTTCATTAATTGCCTATTTTAGCCCGCCAATAATAATAATATAATAATTTATAATGTTTGTTTCAGCTGGACAGAGCGGTGTGTGCAATGTTCTGCCTGCCATAAAAGTTTACATTTAAGTTAATACATATACTAGAAATAAATAAATAAAAAATGAATAAATTGATGAACACATTAGGACTTTATGGTGGCTTGAGTAAAATTCTACATCTTTGGTGTAGAGGCGTTCCCTGCCACTGGGCAACGGCCTGGACAAGAGTGTTGTCCGATCTCTGGTAGCGCTGACTCGTTCCGGCTATTCTGTGGCGCATCAAAGCAGCGAACCCATGCAAATGTTTGGTCAAATGTTGATGACCACCGTTTGTTAAGGCTGGTCAAATAATCCAATTAAAAATAAAAAAAATTCTTGGTTCAAATACGTTTTATCTTTCTTTATTTTTCTTACATTAATTCCACATTGAAGGCCCTGAAGAAAATAATTTCCCTTGGGGACTATGTCATCTATGTTGGAGATGCTGTTTGTAGTATCTTTTTGTGCAGAGTAAGGAGTGTACATGGGTCTCGAAGATGTAGGAAGGAACTACTATTCGAAATAAGACAATGTCAACGGTATTTTGTACCTACTATTGATGGGTTTTTAATGTCATATTTAGGAATTTATCAACACAACCACGTACATGCTCAATAGTTTTATCAATACATAAATACTCCAAGTATTCTCAAGCATGTACATTCTAAGGTATCCCTAGAGAAGATTTATTTAAGATAGGTCAACGCAATGGCCGGATACCGCAGAGAGCCAAATTTGAGATGCCTTTTCTTGTTTCGGCCGCCCGTGTGCGTCACACACATTGCACACAAACCTGCGGCGGCCCTGCGTAAAATGTAAGACACGGGCGTATCTCACGTTAAGGAAAAGTAAAGTAAAGCTTTACGAGTCCGCCTAGGTACGCCAGGTGAGCTATAAAGGTATAAAGGACGTTCTACACTTTCCCTTCTCTTTTCTCCGCCCCGTATACGATCTACATTATTCCTTGCGGGAAAAGTCTCTGCGCAATGAGGTTTTTTTATGAACATTGTATCGTAATGTTACGACCACCATTGTTCGTCAAAGTCACATCTTAGATATCGCGTAATGGTATTAGCTTATTTACTTTTGCTTTGAGAGAAGATGCGACATTTTTCTTATTCTTATTTAGAACATCAATTTAATTATTGAAGTTTTTTTCATCAAGAAGGGCAATATTGTGATAAAGCTATTTAAATTGACAGTATTACAGTATTTTGCACGTTAACAGCATTTTGTCGGCTGAAAGAAAAAAAAATATTTTTGATTTTTTATATTTATATTTTGTACCTACATACCTGTGTGGATCAAATTCAACAATATTTTTTTTTATAAATGTGTTTTAAACAGTCATTTCCTACACTATTTACGAGTGTAATTTCTTAAAATATTGTTATATATCTATGTAAATGCGTAAAATAAATAAATATGGATCAAAATCGACAGCACTCGTTTGTGTTACAAGCTGATGAGATCATCCTTAAACATGGTAGTCATATAAATAACTTTATTTACGCAGGTATATAAATTAATTCAGTCGGTATCATTCCGTGGTTGGGTGGTTGCGATCATTGGATACGAATCCTGAAGTCGCTGGTTTGAACCCCGGCGTGCTCAAGTAAATTTTATTTGATTAATTTGTGTTTTATCACAATTTATTAATTAAAAATAATATGTAATATATAATGGCGTGTTCTAGAAGGGTAGATACTTCCAGTATCGCCCTGGTAAAAACCGACATTCAGGATCGGAACCTTTGCTTGAAATGGCTTTAGCCATGTTTTATGGCCTTATCTGAATATCCAGGTAATTCCTTACCTTCCTCTTCCCAATTTCCTTCTACTCCACGTTACATTAAACCTCACAATATAGCCATTGGGGTTGCCAGATCATTGGGTTAGGTTAATATGGTTAATCAAATAATAATTATTAGTAAATTTGTAATGTTATTATTTGATGTTTGAAGTACATACCTAACTGCAAGTATAGAACGCCTTACGCCTTTATCACTTTTCCTTGTGGAAAAACCAGGGCTTGTCATGTTTGGAGATACTGTGAGGAGGGCCATTTTAAGGATAGGGGTGGGTAGGAATCTGGGGCTAAGTGTGTCCAGGAGTGACAGATGTATGAATTCATTTCTCCCACCGCGATACAAGGCGACGGGTCAAAAAACCGGTCAACGAACCTGGGAAACCCTGCTAAGTCACTAAACGTCGAGAAAAACTTGAGGTGATATATGGCAGGGGCGTTGCTTATCCAATGAAGGGTTTCCCAAATATACCTTTTCACTCCAAATAAATTCATGCAACGATGTCAAAAGTTTGTCGAGTACGTCCTGATCCGGCCTGTATAATATCTCTATAACAATACTTGTCAGCATTTGCAATAGTATAAGCCCCCATAATCAGCACAAGAAAAGTCTACAGAGGCAGCCCCTATTAAATGACCTCCCGCAAGAATGAGTAATCGATAGTTGGCATAAGGCAGGAAACTGGAAACCCTCGGGGTCGCTACCCGCTACCCCTGGAAGCTGCGACCCTTCAAGCCTCCTTGAGAAGGGATGAAAGCTCCCGTGACCTACAGTTGCCCTAAAACACCCTCCGTAAGACCCTACGTTTTATCCGAATTACTTTCATTGTTTTTTGGGGAAATTTAATCAACCTAGATATTACGGCAAGGAAACATTATTTAGGTATAGGCTTTTTAAACGTAAAACGAAATAATGAAATTGCACGAATCAAATATCGTTTAAATAAAAGTGACAAATGTATTTAGAGAGGTAGATACTTTCAGTATCTCCCTGGTGTGAGACCACCTTTCATAATAGAAACGTTGCTTGAAATGGATTAAGAGGAAGCTACAAGCCAAAAATGAGTATATTCTTGGCATACCTTGTATTGTAGGTAATAGGCATTAAAATCGACACACTGAGTCTAGAAACGTTCGATTTCAAGCACAAAACTGGTTCTAATTTATTTTGTAAATAATTTTATAAGAAAACAAAAAAGTTAATCAAGTGAAACTGTCACAGATAATCTTAGCTATAATACTGTATTTTTTTAAAGTTCTTTCCCTTTCGCGTTCATACTATTTCTATTGAAAAAAAAAAAAAAATTGTTTACAGTTATATTTTTTATTGAGTAATTTATTTTTTTATTTGTATTCTACTTGATAGGAAAACCTTCAATTTATCTAAAGCATATTTTTTGGTATTAAAGCCGTATATAATGATCAGATCTGAACAGCCATGTACTTTCCCACATTCCTCCCCCCTCTCCACACAATATAGCCCATTTGGGGATGCCATAGTCTCACTGGCTCCAGATGGTTGGGAGCAGCGTTGTGAGGCTGGTTAAGGTAGAGGCTGTAGGAAGGAATTTATTAATGCAGATCTTGAAGTGGATTATATGAATGAGGAGAAATAGATGCCGGTAACTCGTTCCACATACAAGCCGTCTTCGAGTCGAAGAAGCGGTCCGTTCTCATGAAGCTAACATTTGTCACGCACATGGTGTTAGCTTCTTAGAGCAGACTTCTTTACAATACATGCAGAACAGACTCTGCATGCCCACATTGAGTCTGTGCATTAGAGATGGCAATCAGTCTGGTAACAATGGATTGTCAATCAATCGGACCGCCCGGTTTGGACAGAATCAAGTTGTTTTATCAAGTACTTAAGATTTGTATAGGGTTAGCATCTGGCTAATATTGAAAAAATCTGCAACACCTTGAACACATCCACAGATAACATGAAAGTATCTGTGATTTGCCTTTGCCGTTGGCGTCAACAGATCAAAAATTCACGTGAATTTCACAATACCAAACAGTATCAGTAATAAACACGTGTAATAATACTCTTTTTATCAATATTTTAAATATAAAACGAAGTAAACATGCAATATTTACACATAATATAATATACGTAAAAAAATGACAGACGACAGATGTCAAATTATGTCCGCCATCTTAAACTGTGCGAAAGTCGGTACCAAAGGTACCAAAATAGAACACGTCCTTTTTTCATCCCGAATTCTTATAAAAAGAAGACCAATGTAGAAACCGGACGAAAAAAATCATCGTGTAATACCAAAACCTCCTAGATGACAAGGCCGGGACACTGAATCAAATCAGCCTCCTAACTTGTATGGGAACCTTCAATCTGTCTTGACTTGACACTATCTTTATTGTTTTTGTGCCCTTTTTTGTCATAGCTGTATTTTTTTAAAATTATACTGTATTGTGACATTTCTCCATGAATTAATTTAGTCTAATATGTAATGTGTTGTAATTTGACATGGTCTTTTAGTAAATAAAGACATAAATAACTAACTACAGGGTAGGCAGAGAGGACGGACCGCCAAACTACACGGTCTTGACACACACTCCTTACCTCATTCACGTCCATACGTAATCTTAACCATACTCATCTATTGATTTCTTGATTCTCAACTCAAATATTTGTTTCACTTGATCGGGCCATGTCTTCCTCGGGCGTCTCCGACTTCTACCATTCACATTTGCGTAATAAATTATTCTTACACTCCTTTCTTCGTTCATTTGCTCTACATGCCCAAAACATATTTCATTCTTAATCCTTATTAGTTTCATTACAACTACATCAGCCTTGAATTTTTTGCGGATCTCCCCATTTCTCACATGATCTTACATGGTTTGACCACACATGCCCCTAATGGATCTCATTTCTACAGCATTCAGCAAAATAAACAAGTAGAATAGAGTTTTAGACATATTTTATCAGAATATTAGCATGGAATTTGAAAAGGAATGGACAGTAATGAATATAATCAACAAGTTTCCTAGCTTTTCGCATTGGTATTTATTTTCTGCGGGCATAATTTATTATTAGTATACTTTGTGTTCATATTAAAACCACGACCAAGCCTTAAGAGATGATTGTATGGAGTTTGAATATTTGAATAGTTTCAAACCCTGTGTCCAAAAACCTCCTCGGATATTCTAATATTGTCCGTTCTAGATCTCTTTCTGTTAAGTGTGTGGATTGTGAGAAAGAGGGAGAGGGTATAATGGAGTTTTCAGCGGTACCCCCTTACGAATCTCTGAATTCAGACATTCCTTCTTCAACCTTATAGCCACCAGCTACCCTTGTGGAAATTAATTGTTATTACAGGGGGTAGTGGTAACGTAGAGGCCATGTTGATAGTCTTCACGCATTTCACTAATGAAAGCCTTAGGCTTGCCTAAGCAAACAATAATAATGAAAGCACTGATATAGAATAAGACGGACAAATCTTCTGCTAGTGATAAAATAAATAAACTGTTAAAAACCACTTCTAGATACATATTTTCAATTGGCTTTAAACATATAACTGAATAGATTGTACTACTAAGAATACGGAAATCCTATGCAGACTACGGTCCAGACCTTAACGCGGGATTTCGAAGAGTCACGTGATTTTCAAATTGTAGCGATCGTTGTCGAAGACTATTATAACGATATGCTAAAACATAATGATTTTTATGAGCATATGTTCAGACGTTGCGTTAATACATTCCGTTTTTATAAAAAGTTTAACATGAAACCGATCAATTCTTTCGGTAAAGGCCTGCAGTCCCGTTTTTAACATTAATACGAACATTTTGAAATGATTTGAATAACTTGATTCGCTTTTTTAAGAAAAGAAAGGCCAATTAATAAATCAATTATATCTAATTAAATGAACATTACACTTTTTTTGAAAGAAGCAAATATTTCATCAAAAACTAACAGAAAATTTTCAAATCGAATAACAAATTTCTCCAAATTATCTGGAATATGACAATACACAGAAAATCTGTTTACATTTTACATACGATCTGTCAGAATAAAAACTCAAGAAAAACAGGCCTTTGTATGAAGTTTTGCGAAGTCCTATCCAAGGGACGGCATTAGTATTTGGTTAGTATAAGTTCATCGCTGTTGTTTGAATAAACCATCGTGTTTAGATCGTCCGAAGCACTGTGCGGTGAACCGATCCTCAAACTTGGCGGCTATATCAGAAGTCGATATACTGGCAATGTCCTTAACCCAGCAATACTAGCAAACCCACTCGGAATAATTAATAAAGTTGTACAAAGTGAGAAAATTTTAGAATGAAATTTGTTGCCCCTATTAGGTAAATGTATCTCCTTACCATGAAGCGAAGTTGTAAGAACTTGAACTTGTGGTTAGTGATGTGCAACCGGGAATATTCCTCGACCTCATATAAATTCCCCAAATGCGGAATTTTTACTTTTTAACTAAGAAGTTAGTCACACGAGACACAATTCAGTACAATTAGTAAATCGAACAGGGTTGTTGGATGGTTTGACGTCTTATATCTTCGGTAAGTACTATTCGATATTTTCCAAAAATTCTAAAAGTACTTTATCGGTATGCTATAATTTTATTTATTTATTTTGGTACAATTTTTTTAAATTTCTGATTACAATTTAGTAATGTTGGCCTTACTAAGTGGCTTACTCGGCTGAGGCCTGTATTTTATAGCACAAAAAATATTCATAATACATTTATAGTTGCGCGTGAGGTTTAAAATTGAATAGCCTTAAATGTGTACCCTTCACCCCCCTTTGCCCCTTGTCCCCCTTTCCGTGATCCGGGCCAAAGACAAGGAGTAATGTTATCAGTGTTATCGTTGCTTTCCCCGCAAACATTCGTGTCATATTGAAACCCGCATATGTTGAACTCGGCTGTGATTATTTTGGAGCACAATCGTCCAGTGAAACGTTTTTACCCGCCGCAGTGAATTTCACTGTGTTTTTGTTTGTGTTAAGTGAGCGAATGTTAATTGTATGCAAACTGATAAGAGAACAGAACCAGCGGCTTAAGGAGAACGAGACCAGGGTAAGTCTTTGGCCTTTCCTACTCATTTTCCTCTTGCAAACACTAAGGCAATTCAATTCGTTTTTGTTTTATATCGCATCCGCAATACCGCAACCCCCCGTACAATTGCGTACGAAAGAGTTGCGCACAACCAATTTATATAACATATATATAATGTTAATGAAGAAAAATAAAAATTAAGATAAATTTTAACTAAAAGCTTAGATTTAAAATTAAAGAAAAATAAATTTTAACTAAAAGTTTAAATTTTAAATTAAAGTAAAATAAATTTTAAATAAAATGAAATTTAAATAAAAAGAAATAAAATTAATTAAAGTAAAAAATCGTTATATTTATATTATATGTTGTGTGTTTTATATTGGTTTTATGTGTTAAGTGTAGGTTTTATTATTTTATGTTATGAAATTTTGGGAATATTGTATTTGTTGTTCTTTAACTCATTTTTTAATTTTGTGTCTGAATTTATTTTTACTTTCCTCAATTTTATTTTCAAGTGTTACACTGTTTAAAGCTTTATATGATACATTTGTTAAAAACATGAAATTTTACTGTAGGAGACAGCCTCGTGGGTGTTTCACCACTTAGATGTAAATTCCCTGTGTCGGGAATATTTTCCAAAAATAAATTTCCGAGAATTTACCCATCACTGCTTGTTGTGGTTGGTAGAAAACGCGTACTACAAATTGGTGTTGAAATTATTAACGCCGGATTAACAGGTGGGAAATATGGTTTCTTTTCCTAGGAAAAATTCTTACGACTTAACTTAATTTAAGATCACATTCAATGAATGCGTTGCTTTAACCATATCTTATGAATATACAATTTCCACCGGACAAAAATTAATCTAACAATACGCAAGGAAAGATGTGTTAGAAATCAAACGTAGTATTGGATTGAGAAGTTGGATAAGGACGATGATAACGGAAATGGGTTTGCACTCTTCTAAGCAAGAGAAGCAAAACAATACTCTGGATGCACGTGGACAAAATACAACATTATACAATAGATATTAATAAACATTATAAGTTTAAATAACATTAATTGTACTCGGTAAGAAATTGTCCAACAAATATGGGATACGCAAATATCCGATCAGTACTCGACGATTCAAGCATCGCATCGTGGCAATTACCGTCATGGTACCGCGAGGTTCGTACACCGGCACACATGACTCGTAAACTCGTATCGAGTAAACTCGTCGGTGACTGGCGTGTCTCGCGACCAGCCGGTAGAAGTCATTATCACTCACGACGCCGACGTCGAGACTTTAAACATGACGGAGCAATGTATAAAAATATTATAACAAAAATGATGGTCTCATCATCACTGGTGTCAGACATTTTGTAACAATGCGTGTGCTTTAGATTCTAAGAATTAACATAATGCTAGGATGGTACAAACAAAACTGTCAAAAAAAATGACAAATATAGCAGTTATACCGACGGCCTCCGTTGTCGAGGGGTAAGACTCTCTACTAGCAAGTCGTAGGGCTTGAGCTCAAATCCCTGCGTGCCCAAGCATTTTTGATTAATTTGTGTTATTTCACAATTTGCGGCACGTTCCATAGTGGAGGATACTATCAGTATCGCCCTGGTGTAAGACCACCTTTCAGAATTAAAACTAGAGTTGAATAAGTAATTCTCCACCTTACTCTTCCCCATCTCTTTCCACTCCGCACTACCTTCAGCCTCATAACATACCCCAATTGGGGATGCCATAGTCTCACTGGCTTCAGACGGTTGAGAGCAGTTGGGACTCTTATACGGTTTCACATAGGAAAAAAAAGTTGTGCGTGAGATTATTAGTTTAGACGTTACAAGAGGTAGTTGCGACGCGGGTCTCGTGATATCAGTTGCGACATGTTGTTTGCGATATGAATACACAACATCAGTATCGGATACTTGCGTATTCCCGTGGAAGAAGGGCCTTAGAGTTCCATTAAAATAATATGTTAACCTAAGAAAATCATTTTTAGGTTAATAAATAAAATTCGGATCTTATAATAACGTAATGGAAGTCTTGATTAGAAGCTCAACGAACTCAACTAAATGAGAACATAAAGCTTCTCTTATAACCCCTATCATATGGATTCTATGATTCCCTTCATCGTTGGAGAAAATCCCATCAAGTATAATATGTTTTCAGCCTTGCCAAGATTACTGTTGATGGGAATAATCACAACGAATAATTAGTAGATATCTTAAGTACTTACAATAATATTGTACCAAATTAGTTACTCTCAGGTTTTTATCGAGATTTCAACTAATTTTTAGAAATATAATTTTCTTATTAAACAGTTTATTGAACAAACAATACATCAAAGTTTGACATTTTTTTTACAGGTGGTTAAAGAGACGATCCAAAATCCACACACTGATTTAAAATTTATTTTCATATGAAGCATTGAACGATGCTTTGTGATATGACATAATTTAAATTATAATTTAAAATAAAACAATGTCTGTCTTAAGATAATTTTAAACTTTTTTAATACATCTTGAATTGTTTTCGGTAATTAATGATTGAATGAACGTAAATCTTGAAAGCGTAAATTAATATTCTTTTGACATCCTATCGATCTGAAATTCGGCAGATAGACTCGATGTCAATGAAAAGGCGTTTTTCAGCTCACACACATTGATGACATCACAGCAGTTATACGAAATAAATGTCGGTTCTACCTAATCGGCTATTGGCGAGGTTGGTAAAGTTGTAGACTCATGTTCCTGGGTATGAAGCTTCAATCGCCATTAAAACCATTTTTAAAGACATTTTAAAATGGATCTATTATAGTAAAAATGATTTAAAAAACTTTGATTTTAACGGGTCGATTTTTTATGCCTATTGCCGACTAGGTTCGCTACACCCCCTTGCTTCTTCCGGGCATTATAGATTTTAGTACGGTATTATACTTGCTTGAAGGATAATAATAACTAGAAGTTAAAAGAAATATATTTGTAATAATAAAGAGAGCGATAATCAAACAAAAAAATCTGGAGTTTATAAACGCAATTGGGATGATTGTAATTTCTTTTACAAAGGTAGAACCAATAGAAACTTTGAAGTCAGAACTAAAGAACATCTCGGAGCTCTAAATGGAAATAGTGAATCTGAGTTTGATCATCTTTTGAATAATGATCACACTTAATAAAAAATCAGGTCTTAAAATACTTCACACAGGATATAAAGCATCGCAAAAAAATAATTTAGAAATTTTAGAAATAAGAAAACATGTCAACATAAAATCAGATATAATTAATAAACAAAAAAAATTATAAACCCTCTTTTAAATATTTTCCTACTCAACTTGTCTTTCCCGTCCAACGATATTGTAATTCCTAATTCTGATAAACTCCGCCCACTCTTACCCCTCCCCCCTACTTCTTTCTAATTGTAATATATATTTAATTTTTTACTTCAATGTATACTTACTCCTGATGAGGTGAACTTCGTTCATGTAACATGTAGAGGATGTATGTAATTAAGTGATGAAAACAAAGTTATTTATGTTTTAATAAAATGAATAATGCCATCACAAAGTGATAAGCTCCCAGAAGAAATCTTATTATTAAACGCTTTTTAATGGTCAAGTAATTTTGTGTATTGTTAGCTGCATATTTAAATATTCGTGCCAGTCATTTGGTTCGTTCTTATACCACCAGAGGGGCAGAGTGGTCGAATTTTGCCTGCAGACCCCCTATTCGGGATTTACCAAAAACACACGATTTGAATTCGACCAATCAGAGGGCCTATATCATCCAGACGCTAACGTCAAAATACAATCATATGATTGGATCATTTCTTAGTGATGTTTCAATGATGTTGTTGTTTTACCTTTGGTAAAAAATTATCAATTTTTTCTCATGAAAAAATCAGCGACCCTACCGACTGCGAAGTCATCTTGTTATTTTTACAGTATATTGAATATATCAAAGCCACATGATTCAATTCGAAAATAGATAATCGGATAATGCATCAAAATGACAATTCAACACACGTATAAAAAGCGATTCATTTTATTTTAATTGATTTATTTTGTTTTTGGTGATTTATTTTTATTTTTATAAACACGAAAAGTGATGAAACTAAAACTAGGTTAAAAAGGTTACGTAGGTTAGCTTGGTTTTTTTCAATGATTTATATCACAAAAAAATATAAAAATTTGTTTTAGACCACTTTAATTTTAATTAACCTGAGTTAGGTTAGTTTTAATATTCTCCTGACGAAGGAAGGGTGCTTCCGAAACCGGTAGAGTGTAATTAAAATTAAAGTGGTCTAAAACAAATTTATATATTTTTATTGTAAATTATGACGAGTCACAAAGTAAATGCTTATTAGAAATATGATTTATATCACCTTTTAAAGGTATGTTGAATTCCAAGCAAAAAGAACTGGCCAGAGCTTACCGTTTAGTGCTTTTTAAAAGAATATTTTCTTAATATATATATAGGCAACTGATTTAAATCTAATCTTCTATAAAGAAGACAAATGAGGAATAGTAACAGAATCTCTTCGTCATTACGAGAGATGTCGTTTTTTAAATATACCAAATTATTCAATTTACAGTATAACAAACATAACAGCAGCCCTAGAAAATATATTATGTACATTATACAAAATTGTAGGTGCTCTCAATACCACCCTGATAAAATATCTACGTTCAGAATCGAAAAGTTGTTTGAAATGGCTTTAGCCGTGTTGGTGACTTGATCTAAATAGCAATGTACTTTCCAAAATATATATCAAATCTATCATATCTATCCCCTTCCCACTTCCTCCAGTCTTCAACATACCCCAATTGGGGAAGCCTTAGTCTCACTGGCTATGAACAGTTTGGACTCAAAAAGCAACCCTTACTCAAAAACTAGCAAGGTACTTTCCAACACATCAATTATATCTATCCCCTCCCCTCTTCCTTCAGCCTCCAACATACCCAAATTGGGGAAGCCTTAGTCCCACTGGTTTTGAATAGTTTGGACTCAAAAAGTAACCCTTACTCACAAACTAGTAAGGTACTTTCCAACATATCTATTATATCTATCCCCTCCCCTCTGTCTTCAGCCTCCAACATAACCCAATCGGGGAAGCCATAGTCTCACTGGCTATGAACAGTTTAGACTCTCGTGTGGTATTCATATAAAAAAGCGACCATTAGTAGATCTACTCATGTTACAGAGTAGAAAATGTTACTTAATGAATCGTAAAGTTCGTTAATACTAGCCACAATTCAAAATTCAATGAATCGCACATTGGAAATTGAATTTTTGTCTTTAAAAAAATACCCTCGATAAATTTAACAGAAACGAAACTTCGTGTTTTAGGTAAATGAAAATACCTCATTCCGGTCGCTTAATCAAACGGCCAGACTGAAGGCGGTAATTTCTGATTAGGTGATTTAAAATTGGCACGGTGAGACCGTTAAGCGTTGTCGGAACGTGGGAGGAACCGTGCCAACAAAGTTTCCACATCACTAGTGGCCCCACTGAGGAGACAGACAGAAGTGTAATGTTGGCGTGTATATGTGCCCAAATAAACCATACATTGCTTAAGGTGAAATTAATCATACACTGTGATAGATTTCAATTTTCTTTCTTGTACTTACAGAAACAAAATTTCACTTAACAGCAGGTCCTAATAAGGTCAAAAGATATTATGCACTCAAGATATAAACTGAAAGAATTTGTGGTTGAAATGTATGTCTGCCCGAAGTAAGCGAAATTTTATCTTACGCTTAATAAATTGGTCCCAATGGTTGAGTGGTTTAAGACGCCTATCCCGGTAAGATCCCCAGTACTGTTTTTTTTTATTTATTTTTTTATTAGTGTCTATTTAATTACAGGTTTGATGAGAGTTACAATATATGATAATCTATAATATTTCATCTGTTTGTTCTTAGTCCTCCTCACTAGGTAGTCCTGTGCTGAGGCGGACTGGTAGATTTCTTTGATTTTCTGTTATTTAGTTTCTAAGATGTTTGTAATACATTTAGTATGTCTGCATTAATTTCTTTCCCCCATGTTTTGATTTTTTCCTTAAGCTTATTTATCTTTTTCAAACTTGGAGGAAGGATGTTGTAAAGTTTGGTTGCCAGATATATGTGGTTTCTTTGGCCAAAACTTGATTGAATTTTGGGACATCTTGTATATCCCTTTTTGATGCTCTTGTATCACGTATCCGAGTTTCATTAGGAGATTTTCTGTTTTTAAAATGATGTATTAAAATATTCTTGGCATATATTTGTTTTAAGTTTAGAATGTCAAAACACTTAAAAATATCGTTTGACCCCCTCAAATCAATACACAATACTAAAATTACCCATCAGAACCCCCTTCTGATGGGTAATTTTAGAATGGTTTTTATAATGCTCTTCTCTTTTTTATAATGTTTGATTCCTAGTTGTGACCCTTATCTTTTATATTTTTCTGTGTCTTGTTCTGTTTCATGTTTCGTTTAGATTTATCAGTATTATCTTTGTCTTCAATGGTATACTCGTATTACATTGAGGGTATGACATTCAAAATAAGTTTATAAAAGTTGTTCCTAATAACTAACTGTCTAACCATCAACCCGTTGCTTTGGAGGGGTGGGCAGAGAGAATAGACCGCACACGCCTTTCTTTATTTGCATTCATGTATCGTGTCATATACAAACTTTCATTATTCTGACACGACATGACCCGACTCAAGATATTTTTATCATTTGGTCGTTCCATGTCTTTTTATGGTGTCCCTGACTTACTCTACCATTCACTTTAGCGTCATTTACCCGTTGATCCGCTCGAAATGTCCAAAATATCTAAGCGTCCCTTTCTTAACCATTTGTTTACATGATGTAATCTATTTTTTTCATTTCCCCGTTGATTCGCTCGAAATTTCCAAACTATCTAAGCGTACTTTTCTTAACCGTTTTTTTTACATTATGTAATCTAATTTTTTCATTTCCCAGTTGATCCGCTCGAAATTTTCAAACTATCTATGCGTCCCTTTCGCAACCTATTTTTATATTGTGTAATCTAATTCTTTAATTTCCCCGTTGATTCGCTCGAAATTTCCAAACTGTCTAAGCGTATCTTTCTTAACCGTTTTGTTACATTGTGTAATCTAATTCATTCATTTCCCAGTTGATCCGCTCGAAATTTCCAAACTATCTATGCGTCCCCTTTTCAACATATTTTTATATTGTGTAATCTAATTCTTTAATTTCCCCGTTGATTCGCTCGAAATTTCCAAACTATCTCAGCGTACTTTTCTTAACCGTTTTTTTTACATTATTTAATCTAATTTTTTCATTTCCCCGTTGATCCGCTCGAAATTTCCAAACTGTCTAAGTGTCCCTTTTTAACCATTTTTTTTACATTATGTTATCTTATTCTTTCTTGAACAGAACGTCTCTTCCATTTACAGGTCTGGGGGTCAAAATGTCTTATTTTAATTGGCCAAATAATTCGGAATAGATAAAACTTCTAGGAGTACTCTATTCAGTGAATATCCCGCAGTAACAGAGTAGCAGCTAAGTTTCTTATCGGTGTAGATTAATTTAAAATCCATGAAGCTTAAACGACTGGCTAGTTGGAACCGCCCCAGGAACTAGCACTGGTAACTGGAACTAGTAACCGACAACTTGGAACTGGTGTTATTCAGTTAGAAAGAGGCGATAAGGAGGTAAAGTTTTCATGTGTTCTTGATGTGTTCATTGGCTTTGGGATAGTGTAATGAAAAACGCTCATAACATTTATTGCTTTAATTATCATTTCGACACGTTTTATGTGAAATTCACAATCAGCAAATCTGTTGCTGAGAATATGCATAGTAATAATTTTCCGGATAACTTGAAACGTGTATACAGGGTGTATCGGCACGTACCCGACAAACTTTAACCAGCTATTCCTTACCACATTTGGAGTAAAAAATGTTATGGGCACTTTGCTGTCCGGTAACATTTTTTTTTAATAAAAAAATACCATTCATATTTTCACCACATGTCACCACTGTTTTATCCTTTTTCAAAGTTTGAAAACCCACCTGGCAATATTTTATTCGTGTTTCGTTGAATAATATACATACTTACCTACATTAGCGTGCTTTTACGATCACAACGAAATGGCATGGCACCATTCGTCTGATTTTTAGCTATTATTATTTAGTGTGTATGAAAGAGCGAACACGCTTTTTGACACACTTGCTAATAACAGCTGTTGAACACGAGAAACAATGCCAATGACAGTGACGGAGCGTGGATTTTTTTATCATTTTTTGTTTTTAATTGAAAAAAAAAGTTACCGGACAGCAAAGTGCCCATAACATTTTTTACTCCAAATGTGCTAAGGAAAAGCTGGTTAAAGTTTGTTGGGTACGTGCCGATACACCCTGTATAATGGTACGTATACATTTGCGAACTTACGAATTACGGGAAAGGAACGATACAACTGCAAGCGGTTGCTAAGTTCCTTTCCTATAAGTTGAGGTTCAGTTCGGCAGTTCGGCTCGCGTATTTATACGTAGCATAACAATAAACGTGTTGGACCAAACAACATGATAATTTCACTTATTTCTGGAAGGCTATACAGATATTTCTTATTATATGGCGGAAATGGCGTTGCGCGCTGAAAACAGTTGATTTCAGACAGAAACGTTATTACAAAATAGATCACCATTCGAGAATATTTGCTGCTTAAGACAAATAATCTATTCAGTTAATTTCAAATAATAAGTAAATACAAATAAAAATTGATAGTTAAGTTCATTAGAAAGATTATTTATTTTATTTTAATTCCTTGGCATGAATTAAGCTTTGTCAAATGTTTATAGGTTGATTCGAAGTAGGTTCCAGAGTAGTAGATACTTTCAGTATCGTCCTGGTGTAAGACCACCATTCAGAATTGAAACGTTGCTTGAAATGGCTTTAGCTATGTTTGGTGACCAGACTTGAATCTCTTTTACTTCCCCAACTCCTTCCCCTCCCCACTATCTTTAGTCTCACCACATACCCCAATTGGACTCCAGGCTGTCGGAGCAGTTGGGACTCTTGTGAGAAAATATATTATAAAAAAGGTTATTTTTATAAAGCAGAAAAACTAAATTCAAAGAATATAAAATACACAACACGAATGCCATAATTTAAAAAAAACATCTTAAAACATAAACTCTCAGTTAGAGGTTTCAATTCTCCATTTTTATGCGCTGTCAGAAATGTATCGCAATCCAATATTAAAAAATGTCACTCAAATTCCAACACAAAATTTTTATCAAGAGGAATTCAAGGAATCTAAAATATCCAACATAACTGCCATTAATTTCAGAAGTAAGAGAACGTATTTTGCCTCTAAATTCTTAGAAAAGTAAAGTTATGATATTTCATCTTAGAATATCCGGAACTACGATGCATAACAAGTCCAACAGAATTCAGGTCTAAACTAAAAACTTACCTTTTTAAACTGTTCTGAAAATCATATTTCTCAAATAAACTGAATTTTTCAATCAAAAGATCCGTGTTTTCACGCTAAATGCACAACATGACAAAGTAATAGGGCGTACCAAAGTCCTGTTTTAACTCGGTTTACTTGCGTTTCACATTTATTTCTACTTTCTGTAAAAGTGTTTGTTGAGTTCCAGTCCAAGTTATAGATGGTGGCCCACGTTATTAAAACGGTACAATTTACAAAAACATCCTTTTAATAGCTCATACTTTTCATTATATACGTTAATGATAGGTTCAGTCTCCCTCTTATTGGAACTGTCTCCCTCTCATTATCGTTATCATCGTCAAAGGAATAACATGAACAGTATCTGCGAATGATGATATTAACACTTTGAAGAAATGGTTGGATTACTGGATTAATGATTGGATTACTTGATTAATGGTTGGATTACTGGATTAATGGTTGGATTACTTGATTAATGGATTAATGGTTGGATTACTGGATTAATGGTTGGATTACTGGATTAATGGTTGGATTACTGGATTAATGTTTGGATTACTGGATTAATGGTTGGATTACTTGATTAATGGATTAATGGTTGGATTACTGGATTAATGGTTGGATTACTGGATTAATGGTTGGATTACTGGATTAATGGTTGGATTACTGGATTAATGGTTGGATTACTGGATTAATGGTTGGATTACTGGATTAATGGTTGGATTACTGGATTAATGGTTGGATTACTGGATTAATGGTTGGATTACTGGATTAATGGTTGGATTACTTGATTAATGGATTAATGGTTGGATTACTGGATTAATGGTTGGATTACTGGATTAATGGTTGGATTACTGGATTAATGGTTGGATTACTGGATTAATGGTTGGATTAAATGATTCTTAATGTAGATAAAAACAACGTTTATGTCTTTTTACCGACCCTATCTACCTCCAAAATTGGAGTAATAGGTAGATGTAAGTACCTACTTATTAATTATAACAGAGGAAATTTTGGTTTTCATTCATTGAATACTAGCTAAACTCCCCGGAGTTGCTCGGGCTTTACGCTTCACGCAGTTTTTCAAAATCAAATTTTTTTATCAATCTCAGAATATACTCGGAATGGCCCTCTGGCCGCCTGCTCTCCACAGGCTTGTTTGTATAAATAGATAGATAGAGTAGAAGTTTATAACGCAAGTTTATAAAATAACGAAATCTAAAAAATGGGATAAATCAAAGGATGTTATTAAAGACTTTGAATCTTAAGCCTTTAATCCCTACGTCTTCAAATTTTTGACAAATATCTGAATTTTTCAATTCCTCGATTCAAATTCGATTGAATATTTGAAATATCTAAGAATCCCATCTGACCCCGTTTTCCGGCAACAGGTAACAGGGTAGTTGTTTTCCCCGAAGACTCCAGTAGCGCTGAGCATTCCTTGATTGGAAATATCTGTGTCAGAACCGTAGTCGAGATTTCTACCAGTCGACAAATAATGGGGTTGATTAAGTTTCAGGGAATCGGCCGCGTTGTTGGGGGCGCAGAAATATCTACGAACTAGAATGCGGACCCAGATTCCTAGCTAATGGCGATAGATTCCGAGAATTTGATTGCAGGCATTTGTCGATTACAAGTAGAATTCTAAATATTTTCCAAGTATCAATCTAGCGATATCGGAACAAATATTGTTTTCATTTTCCTTTTTTCTTTTTCATTTCCTTGTTTCTTACCTTCGCCTTTGCAATTGACACATTTTTCTTGTTCTTTTTCTGTCAATTGACAGCGTAGATTGGTTTTTGCTTTCGATTTTCTTCCAGGAATTTTTGTGTAATTGACATGTTTTTATCGACAAAGAGACGTTTTGACGTTTACACTGAAATGAACACTTGATACCTGGGAATATTTTTTAATGATTTTTATAATTAATGCTTAAAATTCTTTTGTCATAAAATACAAAAGCACGAATTTAACGGGAAAATATATACCACACACAGTTCTGGTTACAATTATTTTTTTTACTTATGTATATTTTTTTACCTATATATTAGAGCACTCAATTAAGATGGAAAAGTGAAACAATTTCTACGGTTATTTTGCTATGCGCATTATATTAAAAAATGAAAACTATTTTTAACATTTTATTACAAAAAAACGTATGTATTGGTATCTAAAATATAGGACTTAACCGTTCGACTGCTCAAAACCAATGAACAGCCAACGTTTATTGTAATGTCTCTTTTTTATCTCTAATTAAACATTAAATAAAATCGTTATAAATTCATTTATTTATTAACACCCTAAGCTAGGAAAATGCACGTATTATGGTGGTAAAATAATAAAAATGATATAATAACAATAATACGATGATACGTATAACATATGTAGTAAAAATAATATTAACTAAAATAGCTATTATTCGATATCTCTGTTCCATTATTTGGGCAGCTGTCCATTTATTGGTAGCTGAGGCATTTGGTAGGCAAAAACGGAGACATCATGAGGGATAATAGCAGACTGTAAGAAATCTGCTTTTCCAGTCCTCATGTTCAGTCTTGTCAAGTCCAGTTCTCAAATCCAGTCCTTGTATAACAGGTTTGTCTCAATGTCATGGTTGATCGATATGCTACCGAGATAAATATAACTGTCAGAATATGGAAGACACGAAGTCACTTTGTTTTATATAAAATCATTTTTTAAAAATTGTTAAACTTGCGCAGAGCAGTGGAATATAATAATATGTAACTTATATCAAAAAACCAGAACAAGCAATCTTCAAAAAGGACAATACATTCCAAAACATATACAATTCGTTTTCAACTTTAGACAAACCTCCTGTGAATATCGGAAATTAAAATATATGATCTGCTATTATTTGTACTCTCTACAAAATACAACACGTTTTATTTGGGTATCTTATAAAAATAAAAATACATAACATTGATAATATAGTGCCAAATTGACTCCTTTTGCAATATTTGCAAAAACAATAAAATCGAAAGCGTTATCACTCCAGTTCGTAATAAAATATCGGCAACAGAAGCTGTTCAGTGGCGTGTCGTTGTTATCGAATTTCGTTTTGGGCTGTAGTTTTCTGAGCAGGTGCGCCCTGGTTTAAATGGGCAAAAACCACCGACGAAATTTAGGTCAGTCAGGGAAATGAATCTGGAACTGGAACAGAGAAGGACCGGCAAGCACCAAATACTTTTGTTCAATTTAATAAAAGCATTTTCAGACGCCTCCTTATTGCATTTAAGATGTTTATAATTATTATTATTACAGGTTTGCATTTGAGCATTTTGCAACCAAAAGAAGTGAGTGCATGAGACACGGTTTAGGCAAGTATTATATTGTGAGTTTATGTGTTAAAAAATGTGGTCTTCTTTATGGAATGGCAAATATTAAATGTCTTACGAAGATAAAGAAATTTGTTTTGCTAATATTGGCGACAAAACACTTGATTTAAAATTTAATAAAAAATATATATAAAAGGTACAACGTTTATGGTCACAGATTGTCCAGTCAATTGTTATCACAGAACAATAAAATATCTTGCCTATTTTCTATGCCAATCCAGTATCTCATCGCACAACTTCTGCATTTTTATCATCATCTTCATCCGGAAAGAGAGACACTATGTATTATCTTTGGAATATGTGTCATCTCTTAATGGTTTTATTTTGATGACAGTGTATTTAAAGAGTTATTAACGACATTAAAATTAGTTTTTTCCGTATCTCCAAAAATAACGAAGTTGTGAGCTTTCAAGTACACATTGGTAAAATTTATGCAATAATGTCCCGTGTAGTCAAATGGCAGTACTACATTACCTCCCCGCTTGTCCAGTGATAGCTAGCAGTCCAGCAGGTGAATCTGTAGAATCTCTTCTATGGCATACCCGTTCGTATGCTAATTTATGGAGCTGTCCTTATCAAAATTTGACACCAGAAGGCTTATGATTCTATGAAGAAGAAATTATAGACTAATAAAAAATCTTTATACTGTCTTCCCTTTCGGCAATACCAGCATATCAATCACACTTCCCATACCCTGAAAGCTCCAAACTTGCCTCGCTGGAGATGAAGTTACAATAACTTTGTAGGGCTTCCCCCCATTAAAATTCCGTAACCGTTTCGTCCCGACGGATCCGTATAAGTTAAACTTTTGATGATCTAGCAAAACTCCGGTGAAATTGTGATATTATAACGCCACCGATATTTGTAGTTATCGACGCCAAATGCTTTGCAAGACGAAAATGCGATTCTGAAGATAGGCGTTTGAGGGGTAATGAAATAAACTAACTTAATTTGATTTTTCTGAAGGTCTCTTTTATCACTGGGCTATTATATCACTGGTCTGTTTTATCACTGGTTTGTTTTCTCACCGCTCTGTTTTGTCACTGGTTTGTTTTGTCACTGGTCGGTTTTATCATTGGTCCTTTTTATCACTGGTCTATTTTACCACTGGTTTGTTTTGTCACTGGTCTGTTTTATCACTGGTCTATTTTACCACTGTTGTGTTTTATCACTGATGTGTTCTGTCATTGGTTTGTTTCATCACTGGTCTGTTTTGTCACTGGTTTGTTTTGTCACGGGTCTGTTTTACCACTGTTGTGTTTTATCACTGGTCTGTTCTGTCATTGGTTTGTTTCATCACTGGTTTGTTTTGTTATTGGTGTGTTTTATCACAGGCGCCCTTGAGGTGATTTTTCACAAAAACGGCGCTCTACAAATTATCCAATTATTATTATTATTATTATTATTGTCTGTATTATCACTGGTATGTTATATCACTGGTCTCTTTTATCATAGGTTTGTTTTCTCACTGGTCTGTTTTGTCACTGGTTTGTTTTGTCACTGGTCTGTTTTATCACTGGTCTTTTTATTAATGGTCTGTTTTTTCAAGTGCTATTTTATTATTGATTTGTAAATAAGATATGCTTTCTTATTTACTTCTTGGTATTCATAATTTCTAAAACAACAGCTCTATCAATATTTACCGCCACCATGTGTTATGTGAACTTGCAGTGAACCTCAGACCAGCGTGTATTGGAGTTTATGTTCACTATTTTTACTTTTTTCTTCACTAATCGCTTCCAGGGTTAAGTTCTGGAAAAGTTGGGCGTGGGTTGATCCAAGTGGACACATCTTTAAAGCCCAACTCTTGGAAACAAGAATAAGAAAGGTTTCTTTTGAAGTCAGAGCGCGCAAAGTTTATTTTATTGTCGGGTAGTTCTGTTCTTAAAGAGGAATTTCATTTGTTGTCGCTAAACTGGGAAATAAATAACTTTTGTGACAGTTCATGGCTATCCATTGAATTCATAATTCTGCAGAAATGTTTGTGAAAGTTTTTTTCGTATTAAACTTTGAACAATAAACCCGATATTTTGACAGATTTGAGTAATATTAAGTCGACATAAGGCTCTAATAACGGGGTTTTTCTCGACGCTCACATTTTAATTATTTCTTATGAACGTATTTCTAAAAAATTTAAATGTTTCTAGAGGGATCTCTACGGATGTAAGTTATTTATATTTAAGAATAATAAAAAAGTAACCTTACAATCAAAATATTTTATGTAACACGGTTTGAAAATTTAATAAAACGTTTTTCAACCATAAAGTTAGCGGAACCATTGAATTAGTAACTTCCCGAGGGATCTTTCTAGAAGCATTTGAGATTTTAGTAATGCGTTCATCGAAATAATAAAAAATAAAATATCGGTTTTCTAATCTTTTCTATCGGTTTCGGCAAAGTCGACCGTATGTCCGTCCGTTATGTCGAGGCGCGTGCCGAATATTGTTTTCACACGACTTCATCACTTATGTCGTTATGATTCCCATTTTTTTTTAGAGATTTGATAGGGAAAATTCAACCGCAGGTCTGTCTAATACACCAGGGCCGCGCGTCTAATATTTTGTGCACGGCTGTTTCACTTACGTCGTTAAGATTCTGACTTTATTTTAGGGTATTGTCTCGTCTTAAGCAGTATGCGCTCGAATGCGAAGATTATAGTTACACGCTTGGCCTTTGGAGATAAATTCAGTAAAACACACAAAGCTTAAAGCTCACACTAACCATAAATCAAAATAAACTACTCGTGTGCTTGAAGTGGTCGTAAAGTTTGCGAACGTTTCAGAATAGGTTTGCATAATCAGATTAAAGGGATCCATATTCTTAAATTACCTTGACTTATGGATGTGCCCATATACTTGGCACTACCTATAGAGCATCATCACATTGTTGAAAGTGCTTTGTCTTTTATTTATTTATTTATTTATACTGGGTTTTACAGATGATCAAACTTACGTGAAAACAATCCACTTATAAAAACTCAGTTATTGTACAATTACAAAAATCTACAATTAAATAAAGATACAATAAATTAAATACAGATACATACAATTAAATACAGATACATGCAATTAGAAAACAAAAACATCAAAAAATAAAAATAAAATACACAATCATATACAAGCTCGCTCAAGTAACACATTACATTATACATTATTACAAGTGGTAAGAGGCATAAGAAATACGAGAGGTATGCATAGAGGGAAAATTGACACAATGAATTAGCTAATATTTTTTAATAGCGCCAGAACTTTTTTTCTGAATCCGTACAAATTATCGACGAAAATATCTATTTCAGCACACTCTATCTTGTTATATAGTCGACACATCTGGGTCAGAGGGCTAAAGTAGGCGATATTATTTATAAATGTATTCAGGTGAAAAATATTATGGCGCCTTAAATATTGAGACCGCTTATCTAGTATAATTAAGAAAACGCATTGCTTTTCGAATTTGGAGAAGTAAATTCGTCAGATATGAAAAAAAAAAATATTGTAAGAACAATATATGACGAAAATTTGAATTGTAGTCGGGGACGTCCGAGGAAGACATGTCACGATCGAGTGAACCAAATACTTGAGTCGTACTATGTCAAGCGTCAGAATAGCAGAATAGGAGACGACGTATGAATGTGGATGAGGCAAGAGGTGGGTGCCAAAACCAAATTTTATTGTGTTTTTTTCTTCTTTTCCTACCCGTGCCGGGAAACGGCGTGATGTTTAGTTAGTTAAATTTGTCAAACATTATGTATAAAATAAAACAAATTGTTCGTTAGTAGTAGAAATGTGACAAATGCAAACATTTTTACAGGCCTGTTGATGGTTTTCTAAGATTGATGTGTCTAGATGTTAACTTGCTTAAGTATTAATTTTCTTTGTGATAGCCGTAATGACGTTAATTATATGTTTTATGCCTATAACATCGCCCAAGCACCCACAGCATGACCTGTATTTGGAAAAAATTAAATTAAATAAAATAACAAAATAATTTTGCGTTATTGAGGAAATTTGTTAGTACCTACTTAGGTAATTGTAAATCAAATATTATAACACAATTTTTTCTATTTAATTTCAAATAACGAATCATACAATTTGTTCAAAGAAACGTCACTAACTCTAAGATATTTTTTCTAACGATTACACATTGGTGAACCATTAAAATGGCCACCATTTTGAACGTAAAAAAAATTTACAGAGTGACGAAATACAAAACTATTGAGTTAAAACAGGTTTCCCAACGCTCTGTCAAAAATTTAAAATTTAAAAAATGTTACGAAACTATCAGGCGACGAATATTCAATATAATATTCAAAGCACGTTAAAAGTGTTCAAAGTAGTGTATTTCATTAGATACTTCCCATGCCTAAATCGCCTTTTTTACTTCCGCTTCAATATGTGATCGCCCCCACACCTCCTAGTCCCCATCGCTTTATAAACATTATCAAGATATCAGAGTTTTAATCAAAACCTCTGAATATCTCAACGAATCATCATCTTTCTGAATAAGCCAAAGAAATCTCAAGGCGTCCCCGCAGAGTGTCGACAAACAGATCCCCATTCGACGGCTTTTGCAGCAGGGTTAAATCTACATGTGTACGCGGCCCTGGGAATCTTGAGACTCGTTCTCATGGCAAATAAAGCCCTTTAAGACCCGTGGAAGGGCTGAATGGGCTCCATTTCAGCGATGAATCGTGAAAACCCACCCCCAGGGCGGCCAGGCGACCCCCGCGGAGACACTAGCAAAGGGGTGTGTTTGGTAGTTGCCATTTTTAAGGGATCCTGAAACTTTGCGGCGTCTACTCTATCAGTCTGGCAGCTAATCTTCATCATTCGTGCTTTTTTACCTATTCCTGAACGATGAAGGTAAACGTTTAACATACTCTCTTTGACATCTCGAAAGGCTATAACCTTAAAGTAGTTGAAAATTGAATTCGCAATTGTGCTCAGCACGGCTAATTGGACGTCTCAATCAAAGAGGGCAATCAAATATGCTCAATAGCGATAATTCTACAAAATTTAAAAAACAATTATTTTTATCAGCCTGAAACACTCATCCACATTGCAAAATCTCCTGATAAAAGATACATGACGCCAACGGGACTTGAACCCGTGAGTCCCGTTGGCGTCATGTATCTTTTATCAGGAGATTTTTCAATTTGGATGAGTGTTTCAGGCTAATAATTATTGCTTATAAAAATAATTGTTACCCTTTGTGCTATGCATAAAATAATCTTGTCTTAAAACATAAGTTTACCAAAAAAATAATAAATTTAAAAAAGTTGGGATATTGAAACATAGAAGTCTGAAAAAGTTGTTGATTTAATAATTCATGTAGGGCCGCAATAAATAAACCGCCATGAAAACATGCATTCTGCCAAACGGGCTGTATTGATCAATTGTTTCCACGATAAAGCCAATAAACATAGAAAAAATCACTTATTTAGTTTTTGAACAAATACTTTACTTAATTGGAAGGGACATTTATCCATACTGCTATCTGAAACCAAAGAAAAGATAAATATACCAACAATGGAATACAGAAAAATAAGTGAAATCCGAAATAATTCATAAAAAAATTATACAAATTACAGCATAAATTTAGCAATACTAAGGACAGATCAGTTGATATACTAAATAATTTTAAGCATAAAATTAACTCACGTTAGGAAGGTGTTAATAGTAAACTTAAAATAATTCATAATCTGATATGTCATAGTTGGCGCTAATTTAATAATTTCTATTTATTATACGTTTTGCAAGTTGTAACCATATGAATATGAATAAATAGTTATGTACGTATAAAAACTTTCGTTTTTTCAAGAAAGGCGTACAAATAAATTATTGTATCGGTGATTCAATCCAACATTTTATTTTCATGCCTTATTTGAATGATAAGAGTTTTTATACGGACAATACTACTTATTCATATTCAAATTGAGTGTGTACGGGCGCAATCATTTTTTTCTTTCTTTATTAAATAATTAATCAATTGTATAATTATGTAAAATTTTTGTGTAACGTCATTTGATTTTATTGCAAATGGTATAACATGATTTTTTTTCGCTATTTAGAGAGTAAGTTTAAAAAGTTTATGTCAAACCAGTATTTAAGAGTATTTATTATTTTTTTTGCTTTTAGTTTTACTAATTCTCACGTATTGTCACTTTCAATGATTACTGTATCGTATAAGAGTTAGCATAAGAGTTTTACTAGCATGAAGTGATTGAGAAAATATCTCGTTTTCATATAAGATGAATAATATTGGACCCAGTACCGTATCTTGTGGGATTCCATAATTAGACGTACCTTCATTGTTTATTTTGACAAATTAAGGGCGATTTTTTAGGTAGCTTTTCATCCAATTTGCTACAATCTTTTTAATGTTCAGATTATCTTATATTTCCATAAGTTTTGTGTGGGATATACTGTCGAAAGCTTTTCTCAGATCTATAAAAATACTAACACATTTTTTGCTCATGTCTAGGCTTTCGTATATGCTCGATGTGAGATTAGCAATTGCATCTTGTGTCCTTGGCGGTTTTCGGAATCAGTATTGATTGTTGAGAAGTATTTTGTTGTTTTCAACAAATTTCATTAGTTGAGATTTTCCAAATTTTTCAAATATTTTGCCTATATTTGAAATGAGGGAAATAGGTCGACAATTTGTTATATTTTGGGTATTACCACTTTTAAAAGTAGGTGAAATAATTGTTTTCTTACAATTAGACGGAAATATTCCATTTTTGAGACTTCTATTAAGTGAGTTAATGGTTTTGTCAAACGGCTTTCAATAGATTTTTTAATTTGTACTGTTATATTTTCATAACCAGGAGACGACCCTCTTTTCATATTTTCAAATATATTTATAAAATATTTACTTCACTGTTCATTTTAAAACTGAATAGTGAGTTTAGATTTTGCATATTTTCAATAATTGGTTGTGTATTCGATCGTTTTGAAACATTATTATTTTTGGCTAGGTTTTGTCCCACTTTTGCGAAAAAGGAGTTGAAAACAGTAGCACAATTTTGTTGGTTTTTCTTTGGCATTTATTATTACGTTATTTTCGTCTATAATTTCATTGATTGAATGTTTTTGTTTGTTGTTTTCTATTGCACAGTTGATTGTTTGCCAGATTATTTTAGGATTGTTTTCAGAACTTATTATTTTATGTCTGTAGTAGTCATCTTTACTGATTTTGATTGGTTGCGTTAATTTATTTTTATATTTTTAGTAATGACAATCTAATTATATGTCGTTTGGGAATTTAATTGTTAGTTTGTAAAGCTTATTTTGTTTCATATTAAATTTAAAAGACCCCGAGTGATCCACGGTTTATAGAGTTTATTTTTCTCCAGATTACGATTTGAAATTTCAGTTTTAGATGTTTCTATATGCGTGGATAAAATTTTTTCAAAATTCTTTGAACATATTTCAACCTCTTCACAATTGATTACAGGTTGCCAATTTTCAGTTTTCAAGTTATCAATTAATTTCTGCAGAATTAATTTGGTGTACGATTTGTTCACTAACAAGTTTTTTGTTTGTATTTTTTTCATTCTCATACAATAATATACACGTGTGATGATTGGTAATGTTATTTTTCCAGACAACGGTTTTTATTTTATGTAGATATTTTATGTTAATATTTGTCCAAAAATGATCTAAACAAGATGGTTTCTGACCTTGAATTTCCCACTTATTTTCGTTTATACATGATTTAAAGAAAATTCTGTTACACAGTTTAAATAATCATTTTAAAAGTACTACTAAATAATTCGTCTAAAAATTTTAATGAATAACTTGCAACAAGTGTATTTTAATAAGATAATTAAATCAACGCCACCTGTATTAAAAATATATCAAAAAGTAGATATAAATTGAAGATGTCCACTCAATTGGCACAGTATTATTATTTCCTTTATTAGTATTGTGTGCAATGAGGAGTAGATATAAAGAGTAATTATAAATCAAATCAAACAAGCTATAAATTAGATACCAAAATCATTTAATTATTTAATAATTTTTTATTTTAAAATGTTTATTACTTTTGTTGAAAAGCTTGACAGATATCGTAATTTTTCATGTTTCGAAGGGTAAATGTATCTCTTCATTTGAATTTCATTAACCCCAAGGCAAATGTTTTTTTTAATAAATACTTTCAACTTCAAAAATCCTGCAATCTTTTTATCTACATCTATATATATAAATAAAAATGTTAGTTTGTTCAAAATCTTAAATCTCCGAAAGTTGAAGAACTTTCGGTGAAGACCGATTGCTTTGAAATTTTTATACAACTTTACATTCGAATTCGCGTGTATTTTTATATACCTGTATTATATAGATGTCACCTGTGAGAGGTAAAAACATGTTTTTTCAACAGCGCCATCTATACGCGCTATTATTTCTCTATCTGCACATACATACTGAGCTACAGCAACGCGTGACGGGGTACAGCTAGTAATATAATAAAAAATTATGAAGCGCAAAGAACTCCGTTCAATTTATATAAAGAACAAGTGAAGATAAATTGATTAAATATAAATATTTCCACCTTCATAGCAAATAAGAATCTAGAATAAAAAATTCACTGTCAAGAATATTTTTTAATCTTAATGATACCAATAACCTTTACAATATACATTTGTATAAGGTTTTTTTTTCAAATAAGAATAATCGTGTTAAACCGTTTAACACTCGTGTAAAAAGGCGGAGAAACGTAGGTAAATAACGTTTTAACATAAATTTATCAGACATTTTTCAGACAGCAAGAGAGCAAAAACATAAAAAAATAATAATGGAAATGAAATGGAAAAGAAAAAAATGGGAAATCTAATATTATTATTGAGAAATATTATATTATGGTACAAAGTTAAATAATTGAGAAATACTATTAATACGGTTTATAAGTATTCTATCTATTCGTAAAAAATGCGTGGGTTGGACAAAGCCAGGAGGGAAGGAGACATTTAAAAAAAATTCATTTATGAAGTCCTATGGTCTTGTCATGCGATTAATTCAACCTTGTAAAAGCAACATGACACGTCTACGGCGATATGGACCTTATCAAAGTTGAGTCATTGCATAAATATGATACACAATCAACACAAATAAACAATCATTTCCTTAGTCAATAAGCCTCTATTGTCCGGTACATCATCAATGCATTTCAATACTTATTTTAAATAGTTTTACAGTACAATTTTTACATCAACTTAAATGTAACAGAACTAATTGCAATCAAGAATGTTCTATACTTAGTCTAACTTCTGAAATTAAATATCTTGGTATATATATAGATCAACATTTTAAATGGAAAAAACAAATTTGCGAACTTGTCAAAAGAATTAGAAAATGTATTTATATATTTATAAGACTTAGAAATATTCTTAGACTAGAAAACCTAAAAAGAGTGTATTATGCAATTGTACAATCTATATTACAATATGGTATTATTGGCTGGGGTGGAACTTATAACAATATATTAAATCCACTTAAAATAGTTCAAAGATTGATAATTAAAGTAATATTGAAAAAACCATCCAAATTTTCTACTGAGATTCTCTTTTCAATATTCAATGTACCCACAATAGACAATATTTATAAAATATATTCAATTCTACAAATTTATAAAGAAATACAGTTAAATAACTTACAATTCAATTCATCAGCAAGATATCAAAAAACTATCAAAATCCCAAAACTCAATACAAAGCACACACAAAATACCTATCTCTATCTAGGTATAACATATTTTAACATCCTTCCATTATATCTAAAAAATATTGAAGATATTCAGGAATTTAAAATAAAATTAAATAATTACCTAAAACTACTATAAAAGTCCATATCTTACTCTTATTATTATTTCCTTCAAATCTTGAAACTGTATTATTGATAAATCTTGCCTATTTCTTACTTATCCCTTTGGTTTTTTCAAATATATTATTTACTTACTTACATGATTCCATATAATTGAGCTAGGATTCACTCACCAAACACAAGAGCCTCGTCTCTTTATGGTGAGGAAAAGCTATTATTATTTACCTTTATAACACTGTATAATATGTATAAATTGTATATTTATTGTAAAAAACATACAAATATGAAATAAATAATAAAAAAATAAAAAAAGAATAAGTAATATAGTGTAGTAAAGGAATATAGCGTAATAATTGATATAGTGTAGTATAGGAATATAGTGTAGTGTATCAATATAGTTTAATAAGTAATATAGTATAATATAGGAATATAGTGTTATAAGTAATATAGTGTAGTACAGGAATACAGTGTAATAAGTAATATTTAGTATAGGAATATAGTGTAATAAGTTATATACTTTTATACTGTTTCGTATGTGAAACTGATATGAAATATATAAAATACCAATGTTGAATTATACCTATTAACTATCAATATTGTATTGTAAATTCCTTCCGTCCTAAAATTAGTTTTATAACTCGGGATTGCTCTAGAAACAAATAATAAAAAAAAATATATATATATATATTATAGTGTAGGAAAATAGTGTAATATGTATGTTATGTATTGTAGTATAGTAACATAGTGTAATAAGTAATATCGTGTAGTATATGTAGTATTGGAACATAAATAATACAGTGGGGTTAATTTTGTGGAATTGAATAAAATCTCAAATTGTAATTTTTAATCATTGAAGATTCGAAACATTTGCAATAGAAAATGATTTTTCTATTTAATTCGCAGATGCGATCGAATCAAACCCATGACTTTAGCCTTGGTGGAGACTTGCTCTACCACTAAGCTAATAAGTCCTTCTTCCTTTCGGCCAGATTTAACAGTATCATACTTGAACGAAGAACTATCAACTATTTATTTCTTTACAAATTTGGATTGAATAATCGATAGAAAGTTTTTTTTTTTTGGTACAATATTTTACATTTCTTTGTACAATTTAGTAATGTTGGCCTCACTGGATGGCTTACCCGTGCTGAGGCCTATAATATTTGTATGCCTTTCTCGAAAGAATTGAGTTTTTGAACGAACAAAACTGTTTATTCATATTCATATTGCGTAATAAATAATAAATAATTCGTATTAATATTGCAAAGCAATACCTTGCAAAAAGCGTATCATAATAAAATTAATCAATTAACGCCATCTATGAACACGAAGAATATAAAATGCATCGCGTTTAACCGTGACGCATGTTTTTTGGCTGCTATCTTTATACGTATTTTCACGATTCTACACGAATTTCTATTGCAATATAGATAATGTCTTGGTTAAATACATCCAATTTTATTTTTAATGAGCGATATCTATATTGAATTTGTTACAAGTCTAGGATGAATATTCAATATTTTGTAGTGAATCAACTTTCAAAAGAAATTTTTATTTTAAAGATTATTATTATTTTTAACATATTTTGCAAATTTTAAAGATCAAATAACCGACGACGTGGTTAAGTGTATGTCAACCATGTACATATGTTGGGCACGCATTTGTACATATGTACGAGTATTTGTACCATGTACATATGTTGGGTACGTATCGAAGGGTTTAATCACGCCAGTTTCTCGGAGCATCTTCTATTGTAATACCGGTAGAACAAGGACAGTATACCTTCCTAACGCTTGTACTATAAAGATTTCAATGTCTTTGGTTGGATAGAGGAATAAGGGTTTTTAAATTATTTTATCAAGAATAGAGTTATTGTAAAAATAATTGTCTACCAATTATAAAAATACATCGACGATGTCATCGAAATTTATTTTTTGCAGGAAAAAAATATTTTTCTTTATAAATGACCACAACCCCTCGAAGGTTGAATAATATGATAATTTGTCTTATATTGGGTATAATTAGATCATTTTAAATCACTATATTCATAATGTTTTATCAAGCGGTGCGACAAAGACATCCCCATAAACGCCTCAGTATCTCTAACGAACCCTTAATGAGCCTTCAATCACTTCCCTGGCGGCCTTTATAAAGCTTTGCCGCCCGAAGGTAGGAATTCTGAGTGGGGGAAGGAAAATGAACGATTATTAAGATAAAAATTCTTCGGAAAATTCATCCAGTTTATCAGTAATTTGATATTTAACATCCCCGTCTTTCAAATTAAATCTTCTTTTATGAAATGAAGAGTATTTCTTGGATTTAAAAAAATATTTTGAATACCTATCCGCTTGAACAATTTGGTGTCCTTGACAAATTTAATAATTTTTCTTATTATGTTATTTGTTTTATTTACGAATGTTGGACAACATCGTGAGTGTTTATATCGAAAAGGCACGAGGAACTAATTATTATTACTGTGATGAATTCCTATTTTTTTTAGATACTGTATCAGTAGTAATAGAGTTGCGGCTAGTAGCTGAGTTGGCAAATGCGGCTGGTTCCCACCCAGACGTACGTCGTAGGTTCAATACATCTGCTAGCTGAGTAACATTTTCCCACTATAAAGATGGTAGTTGGAGTTTTTGAAATTTTGTAAGTTTATTCATAACCTGGGAATGTTTGATATGATGTCGCAATTAATACATTGTGATTTATTGTCTGTAGGTACTCTCAGTATCACCTCGGTGCAAGACCATAACTCCGCAATAACACATGAATATTCCTAATATGGCGGGTGAAAAATACTTGAATGTTTTTATACAGCATTGAAATAGTCAAATAACTAAAAAATACATTGTAGTACGTAGAAAAAAATCCCACAAAGCCAAAACCTGAATGTGGTTATTTTAATACATTATAACATTTATGTTGTTTAATTATAAAGCATTATATTATGCAGTATACTTTCTTTGAAGATACAATATATAAAATGAAGTTATCAAAAATAAATGATATTTGACATGTAAACATAAAATGTGATATTTTCAGTGAAGTTTTAAACTAGTCATAAAACTGATAATAACTACTAATGCTTTAAAAAGAAGATGTTTTATAAAAGTATATAAAAATGGTAATATCAAAAACTAAAAAAAAAAATATTTTGCAATAAAAAAATAAACAAGGGCATGAATGTATGGCATTGCACAACCGATGCAAGCATAAATATTAGAGATGTTCCGACTAGTCGGTAAAGCCGACTATTCGGCCACTATTGTAGTCGTCGATTAGTCGGCGACTAATCGGCAAAGAGCGCCGACTATCCGGCTTCTTACGTTGTATGTATTTCTCAATAATATGAATTCGGGGAACTACATGAAATAAAAACCTTGATTATATATTATTTTTTATTTTATAATCAGTCTTATACATTAAAAAAATGTAAAGCAATCTTTCTTTTGGTAATCAGTTTTTAAAATTACTTGCTTGTAAAGAAAACATAATTATGACATTTATTGAACAAAATTAGTACCTATCCTAATTAACATAAAAAACAACATAATATCTTCTTATCTTCAATGAACATTTATAAGTATTTCTTATTATTAAAATAAAAAGTAGATTTTTTAAATTAACAAACTCAGTTATATGTATTAAAGCAAGATTGTATGTACAAGATGCACAGTAATATATGTATATATTATATATATCAAAAAATTCTAAACATGAACTGTTTGATAAATACAAAAAAATGAAAAAAAACATATTTCTTATAACCATACCTACATAATCTAATCAAATCAAAGTCACAATTGTGACAACCAAAAATATCATAATCTCCTTATATTTTTTTTTATAACTTACTTATATGTATTTTTTTAATTAAGGGTAAATTATGATGTAAGAATACTAAAGCTTCTGCTTCAAACCGTAATCGGCTTAGCCGACTAGTCGGCCGACTAGTCGGTCTTATTACAACCGACTAATCGGCTAGTCGGCTAGTCGGCTAAAGTCATAATCGGCACATCTCTAATAAATATTAATGACTATTGATTAATAAAAAAATGTATTAGTTAGGTGTATTTTAGCCAAGGTATTTTTTTATTTGCTTAAATAAAATAGGTACCTTGTTGGCCTTGTAACATGATTGTTTTGTGACAGAAATGATTGCTTTGATCTTGAATAAAAAAAGTGGGTGTGTCAAGCCTACGCAAGACAGAAGTGAAACTTCTAGTTTCAGCTGATGCTTGGCGTGGCGCAGTTCGCTGGTGTCTGAGAGAGAGGAAAGAAGAGAAGAGAGAGAACGTTCGTGAGCGGCTCCCCCACCTCAACAAGGTTTCACTTCAAAAATGCCACAGCCGAGAATCGAACCTCGCTTAACTGATTGAAAGCCAACCACGCTGAGCACCAACTGTAAGCAAAGCCGCATAAATTGATTATATTATGTAGGTTCTGAAAATATGAGAGCTTGTTATGTTTTATAATGTTACCTACATCACACCCAAAATATAATATATTTTTAAAAATAATGTACAATGTACAGAAATAGAATCCCACACAAGATCGCGTAGTGCGCTCTAGCGAACGGATATTTTATCAGAGGGAGATAGTTTTAATTTTTTTTTCTGTAAATTATTACATATTATCAAAATAAATAAATTAATTAAATAAATGTAATACAATTATCATAATATACGGATTAGATAATAATTTTAATCCAACACAATAACGCAAAGCGCGCTCTAGCGGAGTAATGTTTTATCACAGTGAGATAAGTGTTTTTATTATTTTGCAATATTATTTTCTTTTAAAAAATGTTCTGACCTACTAAAAAATAAGATATTGAATGAAAAAGGCGTTAAAAACAAAAAAATAATGTGCGATGGCCGAGAATCGAACTCGGATCAACTGCTTGGAAGGCAACTATGCTGACCATTACACCACCAACGCCAGTTGTCGGGATGAGCTAAGAAGCATTTATATGTTACTTCAAAACTTTGACTAGATCAAATGAACTTTAATCGGTGGTGGGGGTACCCGCATTTTCGTTTCGGTCATGAGTCGGTTTTACTCCGGTCCTCGAAATTGCATGACGCGCGTAAAGAAGTTTCACTTCAAAAGATAGACGATGATTAATTTACATTTATTCAAATAAAATAGAACAAGAGACTGTCCAATTGACATGATAAACATATTCTCAAGGGGTGAGCGGCAGTCGAAGATTCCACGCACGGAAGGAATTTAAATGGTAGCAATAAACAGTTAAAAATGTGACATTGTGTGCAAAGATAAATATCTGACCTGATTCACAAAGATGGGCGCCATACAGCTCTTAGGAAAGAACTGTAAAAAAAATTAAAATTGACGTGATGACCAGCGATTACTTCAAACTAGCTAAATCAGCCATCAGCATCTCCCGTGAATTTTGTCGTCTGGAACAGTTGCCCGAGTCCTTCCTACTGGCGTGACCTCGCTCCAAGGCTGTCCGATTGGTACTTGCGCTCTGGAAATCGTCAACTGGGTTCCTTCTAGACCAACTATAGAACAAGAGTGCCATAGATGAAGGCGGTCTTTGGATAGAGTTTCGTGAAGTATTCTTGAACCGTAGCGGGGCAAAAGTGAACTGCTACAACCTGACCTTCGCGACCAGATCTGAATAGTCAGGCACTTCTCAACCTTCCTCTTATCCATATTCTTCTCCTGCTCACTCCCAAGAGCCTCACAATATACCCCAATTGAGGATGCCATGGTCCCATCGACACTTATTTCAAAATAAAAACTTACATAGTTGAATTAATTTATTCATTTAAAAATACTTTACAAATACAATGCGACGCACGTGTTTTAAATGGTAAAATTTGAACATTTAGTTCATTTCCCAGAAGAGATAATTCCAGACAAAACAAAATTAATACCGCTTTTACGGTTTTTATTCAGAATTGACCCAGAAACAAATATGATAATTTTCCGCCTGTTTTCGCAATAAAAATCGGATTTTATAGGATTTTGCTTAAAACATAAAGTTTTTTTTGAAGGTTAGGCATAGAAAAGGCTTTACATTTGTGTTCATTCATATTTAAAGTTGCGTTTTTCCATCTTGTTTGTGCGTAGCGAGAAGTAGGACCTCTATAAACAAAAAAAGATTTTCAAAACTATTGTCTGCGCGAAGAAAGCCCCTCGCATAAATATTATGTTAATCCAACGAATATTTTATCCCATATTTTCTACGGAATATAATATTTCGCCAGAACGGGAATTTCATTTAAAAAAAAATATATGTGTAGGAACCTATCTACCACCATAAATAGTATTTTAGTAAATACAGGTAATTTTTGCAAATTTGTGTACCTATTGTTAAAAATCAATATTTTCAAGGGAAAATGTGGTAATTTTGATAAATTTGTGAACAGACAAAACATAACACTCTCATGGGAATTTAAGTTATTTTGATAAATTTGTGTACAATTAAAACTCAATATTCTCAAGGGACCGGTCAGTGGCCGAGTTGACATCGCGTTCGGTTCCCACCCAGGCGTAGTGTGTTCAATTCCTCGGCTGGCTAAGTCCTACATCACAACACCAGCAACATTTTTCAGCTTACTGTGGTGGTAGTAGGAGATTTTCAAATATTGTCAGGTTATTCGTAACCCGGGAATGTTTGTCTTTCTTTAAAAAAAAAAAGTTATTTTCGTAAATTTATGTGCAGATAAAACATAACATTCTCATTTGAACTTGTGTTATTTTGATAAATATGTATACAGTTAAAACTTAATTTTCTCATTGGAAATTAGGTTATTTTTGTAAATTTGTGTACAATTAAAACTTAATATTGTCGTGGGAAATTCGCCACCTCAATCCCTTGAGATGTCCTTAAAGGTCTATGTCATCTGAAGGGATACTGTGCTGACGATCTTTTTGGTGAAGTAAAGGAGTGAACTTGGGCCTTGAAGATGTCATTGAACGGAGGAAACACGGAGCCGGAAAATCATTCCACGTACAAGCTGTTAAAGAATTATAATAATGTATAAATGTATTAAAACGACCCGTTTTCTTGGGTCTAATGTTTTATACTGAAATAGCTCAAAATATGGACGCCTTCAGATGCTTCCGTGTAGTGCGCATTTGTCTTAGTTTGGATTGTTTCAAATTTTGTCATACTTGTTGTTCGTCGAATCGTCGGTCAATTTATATATTTTTTAACTATAAACTTTTCTGTTAAACGCCGATTCTCGGTGCTTTTCAGCTTTTAAAAAAATAATTATGATTACATGACAAAGACATGTGATGAAAGGCTTTAAATCACAGTGAAAGAAAAAACAGATAAACCATAGCTGCAAGAAAATATGCAAATTATTTATGAAAAACGGACATACTAACGACATCTGGCGGAGAAAGAATTGATCCAGCTTGCTTGCAGTAGACTCCTGTAATAGTTGAAATTATATCGAGGTTCTAAGACGAAAGCAGAGAGGTCGTAAAATCGTCTAGGACTAGACAGGGCTTCCCCTTTTCTAGGCCTAAAAATAAACAATGAAGGTTGTCAACCAATAGATCTAAACAAAGAGCTATAAAAATTTTGAGTAACCAATCAGTGAACGAAGGGGGGTGTGTCTACGAAAGACAAAGGATTGAACCTTGGGCCCGACATTAAAAAAGATAATTAATTGCATTTCCGTTCCCACAAAAATTAGAGGTGAACGCACTATGGCATAAACACTGACGTTCAAGGCGACAAACTCTAGGAAATGTTTACAATAACCGAGACATTTAGGTGATGGCGAACCGTTGAAATCGAGTGCTTTGAAGATTTTACAAATTGAAAAACACACGCACGAAAATGCAATGGAAAATTTATAAACGTGATAGTATAAAAAAGGGACGGGAAAAGCGAAGGAAAGTTACTGGCGGAATTTCAACTGTAGTGCAATTATTTATGATAGAAGGAGGGTGTCATGTTCGATAAAATTCGTACTAAAGAGAGGAGTGAGTGTTGGAAACAATGGAAATTAATCGTTATCAATTTAAGATGAAACGGACATATTGGTAAATCAATTTTGAATGAAAAATCTCGCAAAAAAAATACACTTTTAGAAAAGTGCGGCGATCGAATGGAAGGATAGTACAGGGATTTTGGACTGCTACGAAGGTTCTAGGGACGTGAAAATCGAGTATCAGAAGAAGACAGTAACACTAAACATATAGCGATAGATTAGATTCAGGAAAAGTAGACATTATACATAATTATTAGGTTAGATATATATTAGAGTTACCCAATATTACGGAGGGATCGAACCAAGATAAAAGGTTGGCGGTCTCATGTATATTTTGAAGGGTAAACAATCGAAATCCGAACATGATTTTTATTTACGTTAAGGTAATAAACGATTGGAAAAGCGATTAACTTTAACGTTGGTCTTATGAAGTATTTAGATTAGTCAAAAGAGATTAAAATTAATAGGTTTGAAATTAAACTAAATTTACGAGTCTAGTACCAAAATTTTAAACGTAAACAGGTGTCCAGACATATAATTTATGTGAAATCTTGTAAGTGAGGGATGGAGGATGGGGCGGAGATTGGATCAGGCAATAAAAATGACAGATATCCCAGAGTCTAATTAGATATATCTCCCATAGAAGTGTGGAAAACTATATATTAATTAATAATAGATGAAGTATGAAATTTTCCTGGAGACCACACACATCGGGAAAAGTGGAGAAAAGATAAAAGGAAGGGTAAAGAACGGAGATAAAGAATAATCCAAGTGGAGAAAAGCGATACAATTCGAATTTATCCGTGAAATTAATAAATACGACTTGGAAAATAATTAGTTATAGAGTTATGAGAAATAACAAAAAAAATAAAGAAGAAAATTGTGCAAGAAAACGTCGCGGATAAAAGAAAATCCAAAAGATAAGGAAAAATTCAAATCTGCGGCATTAAGAGAGAAAGTACTGGTGAAAATGGAAAAGCCCATATAAGGGACAATAAAATTGAGTAGAATTTATACGAATCGAAATTCAAAAATGCGTAGTAAAGATTTCAGCATGGATTTAAACAATTTCGCACGAGATGCATAAAATTGAGATCTATATATATGTTATTGAGGACGGACCTATCGCGGATTGAGAAAAAAAGGAACGCAAAATCATGAGATTTTAACTACATTTTTGTATGAAAAGAGGACAAAGGGAGCTTGGGCGATTAACGCAGACTTACCTGATTCGGACCCTATCGATTTAGAATTGTGAGATGGAAACTGAACACCGCCTTGAGCCGGAAAGCAGAACATCTTATGTAGGAACGATCGATATTGATGGAAGGGGTGTTTGGATTTACGAGTTGATAGGAGATAGAATTAAGCATCAAGAGAAATTCAGATACGTCTTTTGGAACCTGAGAGGGGTATAAAAGATGGAACTCATCAGTCAGGAGGACAGTCAGTCGAGATTTTGAAAACGGAGTTTACGTCGCAGTACTACGTCTTTGGTAGGATTAACAGTGAAAAATCTTTAAGTGTTAAATTTTAAATAAGCCCCTGGACTTAGGAAAATTTTGTGAAAAATACAAGTGCTAGAGTCAGTGAAATTTAATAAGTCAGTTAAATTAAATCAAACAGTGAAAATAAATACAGTTTAAACTCAGTGCTTTAAAAGTAAAGTGAGAAGTGCTAAAAAGTGAATTGTGAATTAATTAAAAATTTAAAAATAATTATTTCATTCAAAGTGAAAACATTCAAATTAAATTTAAGAGTTTGTTATCGTTAATCTAAAGTGAACGTGATCGCGTATTGATATTTAAAAAAATAGATTATAATTTAACGTCAATTTGGTTAAAAAATAATAATAATAGTAATAAATACTTCATCTTAGGTTAAAAGAAACACAAAAACAAAAAAAAGGATTCGATAATAATAAACGTTTAAACCTTTGTTCTAAAATTAATAGTAAGAGGAAAAAATTTTAATTTATTAAGAAGTTAATTAAAAGTTTGCACAATTCGGAATAAATTTTCTTATAAAAATATATAAAAAGAAATTTAGAATTAATAAATTGTTCAATTAAAATCCATCGTGCGTATAGCGACAGTGTTAAAAGTGTTTGTCGTTTTAACCGGAATTTTAATCATCAGTCTATCATTTCGAAAAAGAATTTGAAACAGCTATCATTCAAAAGCCTAAACTAGAAAGGTGTTATTAAATCAACGGGTTTTCTGAATTAGGATTTCGTTCGGAAGAAAAATTAAATATCAGCTAATTTATACGATTCAAGCGAGAATAAAATATTAAATAGGAATAAATAGTCGAAAAGATTTATTTTGAAATTAGTTAAAAAATACAATTAATTAGGTAGGATTTCTTCATCAAGGTTGTTGTGTACTACCCGACCGGAAATACCTTGACGTGGGTGAGTTTTCCTTTTATAAATAATTTTCAGGTCCCAGGAGACACAGAAGGGCTGTGAAGTGGAAGTATATCAATTGAATATTAAATTAAAACAACAAAACAAAGAATTACACATTAATATATGTATATTGTATATTTGTATATATATTTATCTATATAGAAGTAAAGTAAAATATTGTATATAAAGTATATATATGTGAGTAATGTAATTATATATATGTATTTTATTTATTAATCGAAACATCGAAATGGTAGCGATTTTTAATACCTACCCGAGGACATATCTATATTATTGAAAAAGAAAATATGTATTTATTAATATTCAAGACCATGTAGAATCATATATTTTATATTTATTTATTAATATATGTACTCTTAGTTAACATATTTTGATAATCGAGATATGTGTACTTATATATGTATATTTATTCTTCAATTAAACCTAGTAAGTTTACTAAATTCGGAAAATGAAATAAATAGTTTAACTTCAATAAAAGATTTAAAAATATTTTAATAAATAGTGCGCAATAAAAGTAAAGAGGCACAAATGACTTCTAAGGAATTTTAAAATAAACAAATCTCACATTTAGGTTAGTGTGTCAGGAGATGTTTATATTATTTGTTTACAAAACAAAGGATCACTGGAGAATTGGGTCAACCGCATAGTTTGAAAACGACCTTGGCCATAATTAGTTAGTCACAAAGGATTTTATTAATTACCCGAAACAGCTGGAAGATGCGTGTTCTCAAATACTTATCAATCACAAACGACAATTGAAAAATCACGGATTAGCCAGATTTATATCAAAAAATTACATGAAACATTTGAATACCATTGATTAGATAATCGCACAGTTTTATTGGTTACCTGAAACAGCTGGAAGCTGCGTGCTTACAAATACTTATCATTCACAATCGACAATTGAAAAATCACGGGTTAGCCAGATTTATATCGAATAATTATACGAAACATTTGAATTTTATTGATTGGGTGCTCATACAAAACCCCATCAGTTGCCTGAGATATTTGAGGGTCGAGTACTCTCTAATGTGGCAATCAACCACTTGAAACAATTGGAAAATCACGGGATAGGATGAACAAAAATTAATGTTGAACCCTGGAGGTAAAATTTAAAACAAATACAGTTCATCAATAGGAGGCAGTGGTCGCTCCTACAACAAGACCATTAACCAAACCAAATAGAGATGACGATTCTCTTAAATAAAAACGTCAAAACCAAACAAACAAAAGCTTGGAGTTCGATAGCTCTCCAAAACAAACTATCAAATATGACCTTATTCTACTAGTATTTATTAGTATCACCTTATTAGTACGTATATATTCGGTTACCAGACCTAGAGCTTCGCAGAGTTCTTGGCGCGAGATCCGAGCTCGGGATGCGAGGTAGATAGCCTCGTATTGCGAGTTATAAACCTTTCCCAAACTGTATGTATACATATATTTATTCGTATGTACTGTTTACTGGAGAATGCGGACCTGCATACAGCTTGCATTTTAGGTCTTATAGACCACCCTCGCATTTTCTCTTAAACGTGGAATGAGGATTCACGACCCGTAAGTCCACACCAACCGTGAGTATATGATTGTATATAGGACGAAACCGGTTCGCCCTAAGTAAATTGTAGTCCAAGGAGGGGTCGGAATTTGGGGGTATCGGGACCCGGGGGGAAACTTGAATGCAGTACATGATGACGTGGAAGGCTTTTTGGGACACGATAACTTAGGTATCAATCAAGGAGCCGTGTCAAAGGATTGTGCAAATTTCTAGTCCACTCCCGATCATCTCGTTTACTTGATGGAGGATTGGAGCCAAATTATGCCAGCAAATGGGCTATTCCGAGTTCGTCAAATATGCAATTAACTAATTACATTAACCTACTAAATCAATCTTTACATGTACCTTATAGCAGCAGAATCATAAAGGAGTGGTGCCACACGGACACAAAAGTTCACCAAAATCAAATTTACTAACAATTAACCATTTGAGTTATATTAAATTACCTGTCCAAATAAACATGTATAATATCTTTTATCAGCGTTTAACTACGATTTTGTTAGGGTGCAGGGAATCAGAATAATTACAATAGGAAAGTTAGCTCATTCAGAAAATTCATTTAAGTCTAGGTTTGCAATAGAAAGACTAATTCAACTTTGAACTCAACACCTCGATCAGAACCAAGAGGGTTACCACAAAAATGAAAGTAATTAAAATCCTATATCATAAATCAAAAAAATTACACAACGTTTGATGGAATTTAATTACAATATAAATACGGGTATATTTGCGTTCAAGATCGTAAATAACGTATTAATTAGTTAAGTACATATGTCTATAAAGATATATAGTACAAGAGAGCTTTAAGTAGCTTTCTGTAGATATCAAAGAAGAGGGTCCAATTTTCATGGAGGCTTATGTGTTGTAGGGGAGGAATTTTCCATCCCTGCGAACACATATGCAAAGCCTTAGAAAAAAAAATTAAACATCGGTCATAGCCCAGAGAGAAGAAAATTCTATATTGTTTTAAACAAACAAAAAGGAATTATATAAAATTACTCTCACACCCAAAAAGGTGAAACATTACAGACAACAGCACAATCTATACTTGGAAGCTGATCACAATTTGATCAAAAGCTGTAACGTACAGAGAATGTGCATCCGCGATGAAACTGAGTTTCGAAGGTCCGAAGGGCTCGAACGATTTTTTTAATCGCACATCGAAACGATTTACCCGCCAAATAGCCATCATTCCCCGTCAATGGTAGGTCGTAATTATCAATCGCTTCGATCGCTCTGTAAACTATCACCGACGTAAATTCACGTAAGTGACAATTGATATTGACCGTCTCCGGGGCGCTTTAGGTCATTGTTTTTTTACCCTATCCACGTAAACCGTATACATTTTTTCAATTGAAGAAGTATTTATCAAAAACAGAAAAACTATTTGTGATATCAAATAATTTTTTTTAAATACAGTGAAGGGGCTTCATTTTTAACTACCAATCAACTACAGCGTTTCGAAACTTTAAATGTGACGATAAATTTCGCAAAGGCTTTAAACGAATATTTTTTTGTCAAAAAATAAACCATTATCAAACGGAGTGTCAAATTCGAGGTAATAATTTGCCTAATTTGGTTAAGCGTCGAGCCTTGGAAACTTTTATTGCAAACGAGAAGAATTTATACAACTCTGACGTTGAAATATTATCAAGAAGAATAAATTACTTCACGATGAAAAAAAAATCACTCGCCATAGAAAAAATGAATTTATGATTTTGCATTCTCTAATTTTGAAATTCGAATACTTTCTAGAATATGTATTATATAATTATTTATTACATCGTGATCGACCAGCAGTTAAAACAGTGTTTTCAATTTCTAAAAGAGAAATAGTTTGAAAAGCATTTTACGTACATTTTTTAAAATTTTTATTTTATAAATATTAAAAAATTACAATTTTTGTGACTTTATCAACTACCATACTAGGTTCATACCCGTATTATGGCAGTCGCACATGATTTATATAAGAATAACAATAATAAAACATAACGGAAAAGGAAATTTGTATGGTAAAACGTAAAATAAAAAAATGCATATCACTATAGAAACTATATTAGAAATAGAAATAAATATAAAACTGAATAAATGATAGAGTTAAAACTTTTTTTTTCAAATAGTGTTAGGAACTCATGCATTCCTTCAAGAAGGCTCGTCCCCAAATGTAATTGAATTTGTATCAAGGTGTGTGGATCCTTTCAGGTATGGTTTCGGTATGTGTTCACTTCCATCATTGAAGCATTTACCATTGTTAACACAGGATATGTTTGGGTCACTGCGATTGCCACAACAACAGGGCAATTTTCGCCTGAACAGACTATGCAATAGTTACAATAGCTTATTATCCATGGTTGATATTTTTAGTTGTGAACTTACCAAATACAAGAGGTCCATAAAATAATATTTCTCTGATGGTTTGTGAATAATGTTTATGTCTCTGTTGTTTACATCTCTATTATGATTTGATTTATATCTACAACCTCTCTCTATGGCTATAAATGTATTATTTTGTTTTATATAATCTTTTGTTTTGCATAATTTTTTTAATTAATATTTCTTTCTCACAAATTTAAATAACTTATTCCATATTATGCTGTCTCAGTTAAAGTCACAAGGAGGAAATCCATAATTGGTTTTATTTTACTATATAATACTTATGTACAAACTGATTAAAAGTAAACTGTCGATTTCCCGAAAATGAATAAATAAATAAATAACACACAATAATATAACTATTATAACGTAGTCTTTGTGTGATTCTTTAAACTCAAATCAAATCGACTCTTTGCACGCGGCCGTATCAACTGCTGTTACGGCAAAAAGTCTATACTCACACGCGGCTGTATCAACAGTTGATACGGCAACTTTGACGGCCGATATTCCCGCTCTCTTTCGTCATAAATGTATTTCTTGCTCACTTGGACATTTGTAGAACTATCACGATGCTGACATCTACAAGAATTTCTCAAAAATAAAATTGTATTTCATAAAAAAAGATCGATAACCAAGTGCGCCTCTTCGCGCCATTTAGTCCTTTAGTTTACATTTTTGTCGACGGATGGCGTTAGTACTAGTTTGTCATTCACAACTTTTCATAACTAAGAATGATAAGTGATCATGGTGTCCCACTTGTGTCTATAAACACAGTGGCCTAAGTACACACACACCGAGAGTGGTTTATTTATGACGCCGAGTGAATGGCGGGACCGCATTCAAAAGATACGGTACGTCTTTGTATGAAATTTTATGTTTTTGTTTTTATAAACATCTAAGAGTGTTGACACACGAGGATTTGTTTTCATATTGTGGAGAATAATCTGTTCTGTCTATATAGTCCAATAAATCATGCCAGAATGCTATAATTTGACATTTAATTGCATGCATAGGTATTTGAAAATATGTACCGCGTACGGGTATAGAGAAAACGGAGCAAATTAACGCGTTCAAAAGGTTACAAGTCTTAAGTCCTCCATCAATGCACAAGCTACACATTCCGCTTATAGTGATGATTGTTAGGAATTGTAATATTTTCATGTTATTCCTTACCGTTAAATTTTTGTCATTCTATAAACATAAAATAATAATTAATTATATTCAACTGTCAATAGTTATAACGATATTTAAAACTCTATTGCATAAGATTTATTTATTTTTTAACTGTTTAACGACTACTTAATTTTTTGTATGAATTCTTAACAATTTCAGTTAGACAAAGCTATGCAAATTTCATCACTCCAGAACACACGCTATCGAGGTTAGGTTCATAAAATAAGATGTATGTACCTATATATTTCCCTTGCAATTGTCATAATTTGAACTCGCTGATGTGAACCATTATTAAACTTTTGTTTTATAAGAAACAAAACAGTAAGTTGGTTACAGTGGTGGAACAATTTAAAGATATTAAATATTTCATAGTTCGTACCTATAATAGGTTTCTTGTATAATGTTGTATGTATATTTAGTAATTACCGGATGACGTGTGTAATGAATAGATGTGTGCGTTTATGCAAGAGTGTGTGTGTATGTATGCGCATTTATCATTTTATATTATTGACCTTAAATATGGGCAGTGAATCAGAAAAAAAATCCATGTTAAAAGTTATAGAAAACTTACGCATATAAAAATATGCCATGTTCTTAGAAAAATTCATATTCTTGGGTAGGCAGGCATCTAAACACCTTGGTAACTACACTTTTTGTTAAACAAAAGTTGTTTATTACCTTGGAGACTAAAAACTAAAATAAACTCTTTCCAATTTAAATATGTTCGCAGTTTTGCATAAATAGCTACATTTTCGTAGTTTATGTATTCCAACTATATTTTATTTGGATACTTTTTAAGTTGATATAGCCATTAAATATGTTATTATACTTTATGTTTTAAAGTTAATAATCATTTTTATCATTCGGTATAAGAGTATTACGTCGTGTCAGTTATGTCATTTTAATGCGATGTAGCGGTTTCGCTATTGGAAAGAAATACCAACGCAATAAAAGTAATGTCTTAATAGTAGATCTTTTTCACAAGACTTTTTTAAATATCTTCTCTCTGGCTCGGTTTCTAATTCTTTGGTATGGAGGGTGGTCGCCCTGTGGAACTCATCAATCCCGCCGTGGAATGAATGCACCGGGCGTTCTTTGACCTGCGTTCTTTGACCTGCGTTCTTTGACCTGCGTTCTTTGAGCTGGTTTGCACCGCATTCACACATCGCGGACTCTTTAAACCTCCATCTGTGTATCATGTGGGCACAGTGGCTCTGGAGGACCTTATCATATTGATGGCGGACCATAGTTTAAGAGATGTGGTGCACGAGATGGGAATTTCTCGCGTCGGCCGAATTCCATTCAAGTTTCCACATATTTTCTGGAGTGATAGGTAATCGGAGGAGCCGTTCTCTTTCCATCGTGTGGCTCGGTATATCAGTTGCTTTTAAGTTTGGCTCCGTTAGAATGTTGAGCTTAGCACGGCTAATCACATAATTCGTATTTATCAGTCATCACCAATATTACACGTATTGTCTATGATTTCAACAGAGGGACGTGTTTTTATTTCTTTGCAAGAACCAATCTACATTCATTGTTTTGTTTTTTCAAATTTTTGTGCTATATGCGAGGATGCTAATTTTGCAGGAGTCAGAAAACTATTCACTAAATTATGACAAACTAAAACATACATAAACATATTCTCAGGCTTAAACTTTAAAAATCCCTTTTACAATACCTTACAAGACTGATCAACATTCATTATCCCTCGATGAATATAATAATGATAAAATTATGCATTTTACTTTAATTGCGGTGAGATAGGAAGCATGCAATTATTTACGTAAATTTAATATTTGACAAGTGTTATTGCTTACGCCTCGGTGTCTAAAAAAGACGACTATTCTACGGCTTATCAAGGTTTGAGCGGCCGATTTATCCCGCCTAAATTTTACCGAGGAATATCGTACATAGCGAGAATATGTACTGACTGATATACCGGGCCTAAATAACATAGTATATGTTTCAACGAGGTACCAAAAGTAGCATAGATTTTTCAGTATACAATTTACAGATTAACAAAACAAAAACATCTGTTGGTAATGTGATTTATAATATCAGTTATTAAAGACATTAAACCTGATAAATAATTTTATTCTCAAACACAACCAACGAGGGCATTATCTACTGGGGACAGACACTCAGAACTTCTAAAATAGAACAACACTTCACGGCCATATTTTTAACTTTTGTCTCATTATTTTTTCTTATGTTTTATGATACTCAAATTCAATTTAATTTCTACCACCTCGGAATAGGTTCAGCCTAGTGCATGGGTCGCCAGACTTTCAAGTGAGAATTGTGGTGGTGAGGGGTGGCATGATACAAACAAAGATTTCAACATGGATATATTGTAACAAAGATAAATAACTCTTAAATTTCCATCCCTTTCAAAATCCCCTCCCGTAGGACTCTAAAATAAGGAAAAACTCTTCTTCGATCACTCTCAACTAATTATGAATACTAATCGCCATTGTCTAGATTGAGTAGACTGGCAACACTGATACCGTTCGAATCTTGTAAAGCCTATTCGAACATAGGTGAAATTGAAGTTCATGTCTGAAGAGTAAGTATTATAAGAGAGCTCATTTGTAAAAAAGTTAAGATGTGTACAAAAAAATATTGTAATATTTGTTTATTCAATTCTATTTGTACAATTTTTTAAGGGGGGGCTAGGGTTTTAAAATTATTTTTTTTGTATTTATTTTTTATTTTTTAAAATAAATGTTTAATATGTTAAGAATATTGTGTTCAAATTTCAAGTTGATTGGAGCAAAATTGACGAAGTTACGAGTATTTTTATACCTGTCGGATTTTAACCCCTACCCGACCATACGTATAAGCCGAGCAGAGCAGGAAGCTGAGAGACAAACTAAAGAAGGCAGGATTCGTCGTAGACAGGAGCAAAAAGGTACTTTAGACATCATGGATGATAGCAACATCCTTTATGGACCTGGCATTGATGATTCAGTGTGAAGTGTGAGGTAAGCCGATAAAATTTGCTTATTAACGTTTAATACCAGATTTTTTAGTGTTCAAAACTTTAAAGCGTTTTTCCCACAACTCACGTTTTCAAAGTCGGTGCCCGTCATAACTTCAAAACTACTGCACCGATCCTTTTGAAATTTTGAAAACTATTTATGTACATAATTTACGAGGTAACGCTGGAGAGTTTTCTTCAAATTTGTTAATAATTATTATTTTACAATAACAAATTAGCCGATTTTTTTCACTAAAAATAGCGTTTTTCCCTTCAAAGTGTTCCAAAAAAGTGAAAAATTAAAATTTCGAAAAACCCTCCCAGCGTTACCTGGGAAAAACTATTATCTAACGAATGAACTTTAATTTTTTGATTTCAGATGATCCAGCACCGAGTTATGAGGGGCACCGTCATTCTCCTTTTTTTTTGAGACACGTCCGAATAATTCCTGCCATTGCCGTATTTTTTAATATTTCTCCGTGAAAGTTTTATACAACATTCTTAAAATGTCATACTTTACTGTACTATTAGATTTAATAAAGAGATTTTAACTGTGTTGTCACAAAAAATTCACAAAAAAATGCCTTTTTTCGTACGAATTAACCCTAGCCCCCCCCTTAATAACATTACAGATTAAAGGTCTAAGACTTAATCATTGTACATTTTAAACAGTGTATTTGCAGTACCAAAAACCTTGTAAGTGCGTTTTACAGGACATGAAAAACATATAGATCTTTTGAACAACTGCATGGCTCTCCCCACAGGTGATGAACAAATTGGTGCGGCATGTTCTACAGTAAAGGAGATTATTGCGACATCCTCGAGTGTGAGACTCTCTGATAGAAAGAAATTCATTTAAGCCAGAATCTCACCGTTTAGTAAAATAATAAAACATATATTTAATCACAGCAATACCTCTATGTGTCTCTAAGGAATAGTGATTGGTCATGCCCAATATATAAATAGATGGGTATAGCCAGGGATAATATCCATAAAGATGGAAGAATAAAAATATTAAGAAAAATATATATTATGTTAGTCGTGTGGGGCCCAGGTAATTGAATTTGACTCCAATACACTTAAGACAAATGTGTTATATACTAGCGTTTGTTCGTTGTGAATCGTATTGAGAATACAATTTTATTCAATCGTTCAATAATAAGAAAAAAAAATGAAAATATGGGGAGTTTAGCTTGATAATAATAAAAAAGCCATGTATTAAACAAAAGTCGTTTTCGTTGGTACGTTTATAACTGACAAATACAAATGCCAAACAATGTATATTTATTCAGTTTTCATTAATCACTTAAACCTAAAAACCAACAATACAACATCTCTTAATTTCTAATCGAACCTTACCCTGAAATCCCAGCAATTTCCTTTGTTGCCGAATTCCCCGCTGATGCCCTGAAAGCTCCCAGAGGGAAGGTGAAATAATTATTTGTGGAAATTCTCCACAGGAATGGGGGCAGGGGGCGTTATGTTCATTTCCCTCTATTTTCCTCGCTTTTACTACTCTTTCCCGAGAAGTGGGGAATTTAGAAAGCAACTCGGAGAAATAATTTGGGTCCATACCTCGGACAGTCTACCTGGAAAGCTACACGTGACTGTGGACCAGATGGACAGACGATGCTAGGCTGGATTTTGGAGCACGCAATTATAGTTTAACATTATAACACAATACAGGATTGTAAGTATTGGTATACATGTCCACACTCCCGATAGTGATATCCCTGCGAAACGTCACTGAGAAACAGCGTTCTGGAATTTTAATATTATGGATTCGAAAAGATTTACAGTGTTTTATTTTCATGATATAAAAATAACTTTTTATCATTGATACATGAGTAGGTTTTTATAACCACATAAACAGTTCAACTTTAGTAGGTGTTTATACCAACGAAAACGGAGATGAAAAACATATATTTGAACCCCAACAGTTCAAGTTTGAAATCAAGCTACTCATACAGTTATGTTTGGGGTTAGAATTTTGTTTCTGACCCATTTACTACACTTATTGTAGAAACTTTGACACACAACCAAATTGTTTAATGTTGTAGGTATTACTTACCTCATAAAATGGGACTACTGCGGCCGATGTAGGTTTCTGTAACAAAGATAAAAACATATTAATTTAATTAGTAAAAAGTAAATAAAAATTAGACGTCCTTGCAGGATGGGTAGGCAGATAGGATGAAACTTCACACAATACTGTGTTGGAATAATCCCTTTATTTCGCTCACATTCCCGAATCATTTCCTTGGGATGTCCGCGAAATAATTATTAGTATACCTGCGCCTTAAATTTTAACAGAAATTTGGGGAATTATTAGTAATACAATACTATTACACCAGTAATATAAAAGTAACACAATATTAATACAATAGTAACACAATAGCAATGCGTTAGAAATATAACAGTAATACAATAGTAACACAATAGTCATTCAACATTAATGCAATAGTAATACAACATTAGTACAATAGTAATAAAATATGAATACAATAAGAATATTATAGTATACAATGGTAAAACAATAGTAATACAAAGGCATTAAGGGTAATATTACATTATTGTATTACCCTTAATGCCATTGTATTACTATTGTTTTATAGTATACAATGGTAAAACATTAGTAATACAATGGCATTAAGGGTAATACAATAGTAATACAATGGTAATACAATTACCATTAATGACGTTGTATTACTATTGTATTACCTACTATGGTTTTACCATTGTATTCTTTAAGGTAAAAAAATAGTAATACAATGGCATTATTGGTAATACAATAGCATTAATGGTAATTGTATTACCATTATACAACAGTAATACAATGATAATATAATGTTAATACAATGGTAATAGAACGAAAATACTATGGTAATACGATGGTAATACAAGTGACTAATTAGTAATACAATTGATTGGTGAAAATCACTCGTAATTTTCAAGTGAAATACTAGTAGGCCCAATTAGGCATGAAAGTACGCACGAGTGTAGGGCCAATCTCGATACTTCTATATCAATGCACAGGATTATATAATACTTAGTTTGTACGTGAAGAGATTCACTTTGACCTCGTGGGCATATTGTTACAACGTTCTCTGAGGGAAGGTCAAATTTTATAGTAAAACAAATAAATACTCATTTCACAAAATCCATTGTTAGACTGGCTAAGTGTTGCGGTGAACGGATGCTCAGAGGAAACATGACAGAACAAATAAACACGGGAGAAGGATTTGTTCAAATTGGCTCGAAGATATGATGTAGTATAACTTTTGAAAGGCAGCAAGACAAAGCAATGAAATTAGTGAGTAATCTCAGAGTCGTAGAGAACGTGGGTTTGCAAGAAGTTGTTGTATCAGAATAGTAATTTGTGTCGGTATCTCTACCTATAAGAAAAAATAAATAAGTAAAAGGTAGAATAATGAGCGAAAAGAGAATTTAGTAGCAACCCAACAGAATGCTGTAGACACCTTTAAAGATAATACAAGTCGGTTACCGCAGACAAAACTGGGAAAACAAGTACATGTGCTGTGCTTGGAGCTATGGGGCCTGCAATGAACCAAAGACACCGAAGTAACAAAAGACAGGAGCGCCTAGAGATGTCTTGTCGAAACTGCGAGTCACTACCCTGACCAGAGAGGCCATATCGTTTTTTCATAAAAGATAAATAACTATCCTTAACCTTAAAATTAAAGATTTTTCGCTCTTATTCGAGGAAATTCGAAATCACAGTTAATGAAAAACCGTTGAAATTTAAAGGTTAATGACAATTCTGATGTCATCCGAGGGAACTGGAATAGCAGTTAACGTAAAAGTCTTCAGTAATTTTGAGGTTAAGAACAATTCCTTATTCAACCTTAAAAATTAACCACCCTTTCGCTGTCTGCAGAGAAAACTGGAATCGCAGTTAATGAAAAAGTCTTTCATTATGGCTATGGAAAAATTATCATCCTTAAGCAGAACCGGAATCGCACATAGTTAACGAAAAGGTCGTTTATTTAAAGTTTAAGAACAATTCCATATCCTTAAGTAGAACCGGTAGAGCCTCTCAGGAATGGGAGATTTTCAAAATTTGAAATATTTGCTTTGGACAAAGATAGGTTTGCATCGGAAGAACAAAATTTGTTATTTTATTCAGAATCACTTTTTTTAAATGTGATACCGCACAAGTGTTTCAACTGGCTGTACCAAGCGAGGACATGTCTTAACGAGTTTGCGTCTAGTGATGGGAATGAGATAATATTAGAAGAATATGATCTGTTGAGATCAATTCACATTAATGTGTAGCGGCGTTCTACTGGAATAATTCGTAGTTCATTCTAGAATATTTTCGATTTTACGTTTACACAGCGAAGATCACATCTCAAATTAAGTAAGAATGTTAGTTAACTTGAAAAATAACGATATATATCCAATGACATTATAAAAATACAAGACACGTTATGTTCATACCAATCGAACAAACTAACCGTTCAAAGAATATGTATACGAACGAGCCGCTAACGTATGTCCACTGGACCTAGTTCAGTGAAACCACTCGCTTTGTCTCTGTAACGTTTCTGCACTGTATAAATTCATATACAGTGCAAAAACTGCTACAAATACACATTTCGAATAAAGATCATTCAACTACTCGAACGATTGGTGTCATATATGTACATATAGCGTATTATTTAATTAATACCATCCCTCAAAATATTAATATGAAAACAGCTTACTGCGGTGTAAAGCCAATGAATCCACCCAGATTTCACCGTTTATCCCATAATTTTATTTTGGCACGTTATGGCAAGCGATCCCTCAAACCGTTCTTACAAACTTGTCATAATATGCCAAAAATCGCTTAGTGGGTTTTGGTAGATATCTACTTCACCGGTTGTACAATGTGAAAAGTAGATCCATGTTTGAATTAAAAATTCATCGTACACATTACGCAAGAATAGTTCACATTATTTACCCATGATAAAACAACCGAAGTTAGTATAATAATAGAGTTTCAAGACATTTCAAATTAATTTCAATTCCTAACTAAAGTGGTTAAATGTTTCAGCACAACATAATTATCAGCCGACAGTGGTATATTTACTTTTCCTCACTTTGTAATACTTACTTTGTAATATTTCACATTTTAGGCCACAGGCGAGTGGAAGATGTAAATGGATCCTATTTTCAAATTAAGTCGAACCTTCTGGAAAGGAGACCGGGGCCATCATTTGCCGTCTCGGGGCCCGAACTCCTGACCTTTGTACTTGGGACAAGTCGCCCGCCGCCCAACCACAAACTAACCATTTATTACGGTCCCCTTGTTTCAACAAATTCGTCTAGCGCAGTGTAAGTTTTGCACAATAAATTCTTTGCCCAGTTCCAGCAACAATGGGATGATTTAAATAGTTCACAATGTAAATAGCACATTTGAAAATTCTTATGGAATAGTTTTGTTATGAAATGTATCTTGGTTTTCCTCTCTTTTCTTAGGTGCTGCGAGTGGAGAAAACATAAAACTTATCTACAGCGCACAAACTTTCCACAGCCGAGAGATCTTTCAGTTTTTAGTCCCTTATTTGGCGGTAAATGATATGTATTTAGCGCCCCTGGAGTGACACAAAAAAATGGCGGCATGTTAATGCAGATGCACACGGAATCAGGGTGAGACTACCAGAAGTGGAAGTGTTACCCCAACCTAACCTACTAACTATTAACAATAAACAACGCGGTTACACTTCTAAACAGTTGATATATAAACGTTATTTATGTTGGTTATTACCTTTTTTCGTTTGTTAGCACGTCGTTTGATTTTTTTTTTCTTTTCTCGCAAGAGAAAAGCCAATCGAGTTAACTGCCAAGATTTAACGAACAATGTACCTTATCGGGTTTTGCATTCGTTCAGCGCTCGTTGTCTTAAGAATTTAGGATAGTATTGTAATCCGTTTACTTCCTGCTGGCAGCGGCTGCTTAGGGAAGTAGGAAAGCGCTCGGCGGAAGAAGCTAAGCGCTTTACGGAAGGAGTTAAGCACTACGCGTAGGTAGGCTCTCCTCCTGTTATATTCCCACAGGATAATAAGAGGGTAAACACAACCTCCGGAGCTTAATCGGTGTAAGTTTCCCTAAACCTACTTTCATATTTTCGGAATTTTTCCGAAATAACAGTCCCAAAAGGAAAAACCAATTTACTTAGCTTTTTAAAGCTGAACGTTTTGGTTAGTCTTTTAGATTTTGGATTTTTTTTCAGAAAATATTAAAAGGCGAAACCAATACGCTTCACTTTTTTAGAGCTGAACGTTTTACTTTGTCTCAATTTTAAAGGTGCCTTTTTTATATTTTCCGTAAAACGTGGGGATATATTTTTAGTAACTGATGTTGTTTTTCAGATATCGAATATCAATATTTCCGTTTGAGAAAATAGAAGAAACAGATTTATATTTCAGAAGCAGCAACTGCCAATTCGTGGAGATATGCTCCATGCTAATACACCTACATACATAATAGTGAGTTCATTCATATGATAACCTCCGCTGTTGGTTGGTTTCAGATCTTGCCTACAAATCTGGAGGTCGTGGGTTCAAACCCCTGTGCGCGCAAGTAAATTTTATTTGATTAATTTGTTCATCAAAAATAATATACTTTTAGGCAGTATATTTGAGGCACGTTCCACAGTGGTAGAATACTTTCAGTATCGCCATGGTGAAAAATTTTAAGTGAATCTAAAGTTGCTTGAAATGGCTTTAGCCGTGTTTGGTGACCAGATCTGAATAGCCAGGTTCTTCCCCATCTCCCTGTTTCTCACCTCCTTCCCCTCCCCGCTACCTTCAGCCTCACCACATTTCCCTATGTGATGGGATTATTGTGTTTGTCGGACTAAATTATTAAATTTAAAAAAAAATAATTTTTAAATTAGATTGCACAAATTCATTTGCAAGATTCGTTTTGTATGCATCTCCCAGCTAATAGGGAACTAATTATATTTCAGCCATATTCATGTAGATAAAAATGACTCTAATTGTGAATATATAGGTTTCATAAAATACAATTAATAAATCGACAAAAGAAACTTGAACTCCCGAGTTTTACTCACGGGTCAGTCGGCCGACTTTGAATTCGGACAATTCTGAAGCCAATTTCGCTGTGCAGACTCGCACGCGGTTTACCAATGCGGTTAACAAATTATTTCAAAATAATTCATGTTTTTTGAAAATCTTGCTAAATATGCAAACTGGGATTTGTTAAATTCATACCGACCGGAGTGATTGACCTTACTGTTAACCCGACAAAACTGAGGTACGTGTGACGTCACACGTACCCCGCCAGATTTCGGTCGTTTTTTTCGGGCTATGAAAAATGAAACTTGAAAATTATTTTAACTACCAAAAGGACATTTCTAAAAAAAATAATACTGTTGTCTAAGTATTATGTACTGTTGTATTCCTTGTTCCAACGTAATGTAATATGTATTATATTCATGTTGGTTTATATTTCACTAAAAGGCCTACCTATGAATAAACAGTGCCTTTAGATGGGCTTAAAAAAGAACCGTATATTTTTAAATTCAGAACTTTTCATGCATTCATCAGTCAGTCACCGTTCCTATTTTAAATGAGTCACCGCTAAAGAGTCCTGTCCACGTTTCACGCACTTGACGGAATGTCACCTCATCTCCCTTTGACGTCAAAGTCGGGCTTAACTGTGTGATAATAATCAAGTGCTTCACGCCGCTTGAGTGGGTACTTTTATAACCGTTGAAGTCTTGGTACTTTCTGTATTTGAACGGTAGAAGCATTGGTAGCAAAAAAGTAAAAACCATAACATTCAAATTAATAGACTTGCCCTATCATAAAATCTGGGTATTATTTCGATGAGCTGGAGGCAAACCACGTGTTATGTATATTGTTGGGTTCGAGAATGTGTTGCATAAACTATTACATCAGTCGTACATTGACCACCGAAGAGCACACATTCAAATAACCAAACCAGGCGCAGAAAAGTAAAGTTAGCTAAAGTAAGGCAAAGGTTTGCAAAGCTGTCCATTGTGAGACTTTTCTGCACAGGATATGAATGTTCGTTCTTAAACGAATCGCTTGGCGTAGTGACGCAAAAATTGAGTGAGGTGGGTAAATTATAACACAATATAACATTTTGGTAACAAGCCAGAACTTTTGTTTATCCGATTTGGGAAATGTAGTTAAGTTTTAACACAGCCGGCAATTTGCGCGCCGTCGTAAAAAGAACTAGTAATTGGTAAGTACATGGCGAGTTGCCTGTATACTGTCAGATTCGTTTATTGATAAATCACCGAAAGTGAGACGGTCACAGCAACTCCCGCACTCCACGCATGTTGGTTTGTCCACCTTTCTAGAAACTGATTTTCCGAAATTTATTTTACTGTCAACAGTTCTTTAAAACTTCTCTACCGGTTTTTGAAGTGCGCTTCCTTCATCAAGATGATATGAAAACTAATATAAGTTACAAAATTCTGAGAGATATACATAAATATGTGGGAGGTCAACAAAGGGGAAGCAGTTATTAAGGGGTTTACAGGAGGAACAGAGAGGGTACTGAAAATGTGTTTAGAATAGGGTTTTAAGATAAATTTACTTGGTTACATCGTTTCTACATATCAAAATTTTGCCTGCTTTTGTGCTCACAAAACTCGGAAAGTAGTCGACCGATATCGCTGAAAATTTCAAAGTTGGTTCTTATTAGTGCCAGCAATATTTAGAGAGAGGTTTTAATGGTAAATAAAGTCGGGAACTCCCGAGGAATGCTTAGCGCAATATCTACACGAATTTTAACAAACAAAATCTTCAAAATATTATTTTTTAAAACGGTAAATAACTCACAGACTTACGAGGGCGTGCATAGTTTTCCACATTATAAAATACCCATAACTTTGCTCTATGAATATTAAATGTGAAGTACGTCGATTCACACGTCCCCCAAAGCTCACTGGAACACGGAACGGAACGGAACGTAAAAATCCAATAAATTCTTCTTGGCTGCATTCCGAATTTCATGAAATCTTTGCACTGCAATATAAAAGTATTAAAAATCTTAGCTGAAACCGTGTTTTCAGAGGTACTTTTTCAACTTACATTAAAGTCTCTGGGTATTTCGATGGAAAGTACTTACTTGGATGAATTCGTATAGTAGGTAAGTACCACCAGATACTCTGAGAATCACCTTGGTGACAGACCACCATTCTGAATCGGAACGTTGCTTGAAATGCCAATAGCCATGTTTTATCCTCTATATATTCCTCTTGCCCATCTCCTTTCCCTCTCTTCTATTGAAGAGACAGAAGCCTCCCGACACACCCCAATTGGGGATGCCATAATCTCACTGGTTCCAGAAGGTTGAGAGTAGTCACATAAGATACACTTGTGCGGTAGTCACATAAAAAAATGACATACGTAAATCCTAAAGGTATCATGAATACGTATAAAAAAATATAAATATTGTGTCTTTGGAAAAAAAAACTGACTATAAAAAGGTGACTCTAAAAAGGTGTTTCTAAAAACATGACTAAAATCGTGACTCTAAAAATGAATTCATATGAACGAGATGAAAATGTTCCATTTTATTCTTCCTGTTTTCAGTGGTAACAAGAAAGTTATTGCATTTTGAAAATGTCACAATATGATTCTCCTTTATATGCTTATTTTGTTATTAGCTTTAGTCTTCTTTGTTTAAAAGAATGAAAATTTAATAAAATTTCGCAAATTCTCCATAAATGCACAAAGAGACATGAAATTATTATACGAGTCAGTTTATATATTACCTGTTCGATAGATATTATGGTTTAAAATTGTATGCCAATTGGATTCCATTTAAAAATAAAAAGTAGATCACACACACAACACAAGATTTAGTTAAAATGAAGGAATTTCCATTCCAAAAGTGAATAATAAATACGGCGAACAAACATGTAGGCCTTTTTAAGATATACAATTCCGTAATATATTATTTTGATGAATCTCTCGAGGTTTAGCCAGATTTAGCAATGTATTGCCAGAAAATATATTTTTACGATATGATCATAAAACATCCACTTTTGTCTACTTTCTATAAATATAATATGCATGTCTCATATATCTAAACCTTCCGGAAGAAATTTTCTAAATGATAGTGAAAACCCTATCAATTTAGAAGAAATAAGCGCACAAATAGACAGTCGTTATTTTATACTATTTAAAGATACTTAATTAATAATCAATAAATTAAATTAAATGAGTGTTAACGTATGTTGTGTGACTTTGAGTATGTTGACTGTTATATCAATCTCTCTGTGTATTGTATGTAGTCACTTGAAATGTTATTCTTCTGTATCTATTTTCTATATTGTGACTTATCGTTATACAGGGCGTTAAGGGACGTACACGACTTAATTCAGCCAGTGATTTCTGACATTATTTGGAGTAAAAGATGTGATTGATATTTTGGAATCCGATTACTTATTTCATGTTTTTTTTATAACAAATCAAGCAAAAACAAAATTCTTCCACATGTCGTCACTGGTAACTCAGCCTAGTAACCGACCAACCACTCACCCCGATCCTAACTGTCAAAAATCTACAGATTTTTTTAATTTTTTAAGTAGAAACAAACGATCTAGCCGAAATGGTGACGTGTGCGAGAAAGATTACACACTATACGCCAAATCACGTGTTAGAGCAGTGCAGATATATAACTCATTCCGTGCATTATCGAAGCGCTTTGACAGCGAGTGAATTTTGCATCACTTTGATCATGCATAATCCAATGCGTTTGGAATGTATTTGCTTAGAAATACTAATGTTCAATGTTAGCGCTACAACATTCACCCACTGGAACTGATGCGCGGTGAATTCAAACGGTTTCGCTATATTTTCAACGATGAATTGCGTGTCCTTTACTCTCGAGATGATTATGGGAACGCTGACGTAGCAGTAATATTTAATCAGTTATTTTACAAATATAACTTAGTAGATAGAATGAATTGCAGTAGGTACCCCCATTAATTAATTTGCTCCACCTAAATTACACACCAAGTAGATTTTAAAGTGAAATGCCCCGCTGTCAATTTCAGTCACGGGCCGCCTCTGCTCCCGTGTTATAACCAGACTATCTGATATGCCTATATTGCCTTTGTATTGCGTAACATACGTTGTGAATGTACATGTTCCTATAGATATATCGAAAGGGGCTTATCTTTGTAGGTCCCTTTTGACATTTGCGCTCCACAATATTTCCAAAATCAATTCCCGATATCAAACCACGCCAGAGTGCTCACTCGTAAAAATAAACCGAACTTATTTCATAAAAGGCCGAAAATACAGGCAAAAACAATTCATTTTTAGTGTTCGCCACACTCGTTCCCGCCGCGAACGAACGCTCCGTTTGAACCCAAATTAAATAGCCTGAAACGTAATGCTTTTTTTTCATTAGCTATTTATTGATTAAGATCTTGCGTTTTGAAAATAATAATAAAATAAAAGAAAATGGATAATTAAATTTTGGGGCTTTTACAAACATATGAAATACTAAATAATTTTGTGAAACGGTAATTATGACGTAAAATATGCTTTTAAAATTATATAGAACCGATGCAAGAATAAATTTATGCTAACCTTAATTTACTTGCTTGTTGAAAACATCTACTATTTCTGCGAAAGTATCTAAATGAGTCGGTTATTGATATTTTTGTTGCAATCAAAACTAATTTTTTGTATAAAGTAGTTCTAGTTGGGATGTTTAAGGTGATTAGGCTAAGTAAATCAGGTCTATCTATAATTCTATTTTCCAATGTATTTAATGTTGCATTACTACACAAATTTTGATAATCTGTAATTTAATCTTTTATCAATACTATTATCTGAATGTAATAGTATTATTAATAATCATAATAATAGTATAATGATAATTTAATTTTAATTTTAAGAATTTGGCATTCTGAGACTATAAAAATATTACCATTCGTTATTTCGGCTACTGGCATTATACCTAGCTCTCTCATTAAAAATTTAGGCGTATTAGATCTATCAAAAAATTTATATGTAAAAATGCAAAAATCAGTCATTTTAAGTACATGTAGGATAACGAAAGATTTTTAAAAATATTTATGTTGAGGGATCAGTAGGATTTATAGGCCCTGTTAGGAGTTCTACCGGGCCGAACCCTCTGATATTAAAATATCTGTTATTATTTTCCCATTTCATCTCTGGTGAGTTGGCGTGTTGTTCTTGTATTGTTTTGTATTTATTTTGCTTATATAATGCACTTGCATAATTTTGATTGACTAGATGATCATTTGTGGAAAAGTGTGTGGAAGGGTTAAGGTTTTCCTATGGGGAAGATTTAACCCGCACATAAAATCGGAAAAATTTTAAAAAATATATCTGAAACCTTTTAATACTTACCACATCTGTAAAATGTAAATGACTGTTTTATTTGTATATTCTAGGTAAATCTCTTGGTGTTTAAAGTGATATGACTATAGTGTTACTCTTTTTCTAGTATTTGAGTTTTTTTTTTAGAAAATTATGATTTTAACAACTAATATGTGTCTGGAATTGGATGACTTAATGTTTGTTCTCTTATAAAGTTGTGTAAAATAAGGACAGGACATGAACACACATCCTTGTATCTCTTCATTATTGCGGATGCACGCAAAATAAATATTGGCAAAAATCAATAATTTTTAAAATATATTCATTGTAATTTTTTTTCATTCTTGGCGACGAAAAGAAGAGATCATTGGGATTAGTCATTCATTTTGAAAAGCTTACTTCTTACTGTGTTTTCAGAATTTAGCCGTTGATCCCTCGGAATGAACGCAACCCCCGTGACGTCACCGTAACGTCATTACGAAAAGCACGGAAACGGGAATTAATGAACGTGAGTGGCGATTATTGAAATCACTGAGCAAATATACTTAAAATGTGTAGGTAAATATCTAAAGACCAATTTAAATGAGCTGGGAAGTCGTAACCCTGTTCGACCTGAGCTAAAACTGGGAATGCGAACAAATAATTTTATTTGATAGCCAGTAGAATTATTTGAATATTTCGGGAGCAGCTTTTCTCAATATTTACGATGTTATTGCTGTATTAAATTACATTTGGTTTCAAATGGCGTGTTTCACATAAAAAAATGACAATTGATACACTGTATACCGAAATAAATCAATTGTAAAAAAATGCGTAAAAAAGGAAATAATAAGATAAAACCAACAACCGAGAAAAGACAAAATTAACGTTTGAAAATATAAACTTAACTGCCGCCTAAACGACTAGATAAAATTCAACTTAAAAATGCCCTCAACGCCAGAATTCCTAGCAATTAAAAAACGAAAATGACAAATTTTTCATTAAAGATAGGGAGTAAAAAAAAATCAGGAAGAAAGGGTTAAATACAGTAATCATTATTACATTTTATATTTAATTTACATTATTATAAAAATCTGTAGCATGTGTTTATTACGGATACTGATCGGTATTGTGAATTTCGTCTGTAATTTTGGTGATTTGTAGATGGCAACAGCAAAGCTAAATAACAGATGCTTTAATGTGATCTTTAGTTATGTTTAAGATGTTGACAATTTTTGACGATTAAGTACTGTCAATGATTTTATTTATTCTCTAATGGCTACTACGCTAATACACGTAGAAAACTTACTGACAATCCTATAAAATTAATTTTAATCCAGTTAGAAATGGAAATGCAGGCTAAAAATTAATAAAAAAAAGTTCTTTAGCTAATTATTCAAATTACCTTTTGACCTGATTATTTGGGTCTAGCCCAAAATTCCAGACATAAAAACTTAAAAAAAACGCCAGAACTCATTTTTAGAGAGCTTTTGCCACTGCCCATGAAAATTATATTTCAAAATAATTTTTTTAAACATATTTCATCACAGAAATTGTATAAGAACTATAATTATTGGTTATTTTTGGTATATGCAGTTTTACTTCAACTATTTGACAATTCTATGATATTAAGTACATTCCATAATGTATTGAGTATTCTCAAATACTATTAGACCAAATCAAAATAATCCTTAGGCCACGTCTAATTACAGACTCAAACTAAGGATGTGTTGTTGGGATATTATTACAGGCCAGTTACTTGTCAGAACTGAAATAATAACAGAACTTGAAAAGAACTTACTCAGAACTTGAAAATTAACTTTGAAATTTGAAGAATTGTTCAAGTTTTCTGAAACAACCCGTCCTTAATCTTTAATATTATTTATGTTTTTGACGTACGGCTGATGGTTCCATGATAAAAGCCATGAAGCACTTGTTCCATGAAGCACTTGTTCCATGAAGCACTTGTTCGCAGTATCTTGGAATATAGCTCCATTATTTGGGCCCCTTCTGAGCAAAACCATATTCTCGAAATAGAAAAAGTACAAAAGAGATTCATGCGTTACCTATATATGAGGAAATATATGTACTACCCTTTCCTGTATCCATCCTTATTCTTAGCAGGAATGTTCGATCTTAATACATTAGAAGCCCGCCGAAAAATATTTTTAGGAAAACATTTTTTTAAGATAATCTTTGGAACTATACATAATCCACCTATTTTGAAAGAGATTAACTTATATTTCCCAGACAAGTATACTCGTGGAAGGTCCCATACCCTTTTTTATGCTCCAAAAGCGAGGACTTCTGCCTATCAGAACGCCCCAGTCAACAGAGCGACTGAACTGCTCAACGAGTCTGCATTGACCATCGACATTTTTAATGTAACCTACAGGCAGTTTAACAATTATCTTTTGACGTATGTCACAAAGTAGTGAAACTGACCTTTTTATGTGTTTTGCTATACTTTTTGTCTAATTTGTAATCTTCTCCATAATGTATTGGTGAATAACCGTTTTACGGAGAACATGAAAAATAAATAAATCAACACATCGACAATTCAACACACCTTTAAAAAGTGATATAAAGTCATTGAAACGATGAAAACTAAAATTTAAACGTAACCTAACCTAACCTAACCTACTTAACCAAGTCAATAAAAAAATTATTTCATCACTTTCTATGACTTTATATAACTTTTTAAAGATGTGATGAATTATAATTTTGATGATTTATCCGGTCACCACGGCAGATATACGCAAAAAACAATCCTCACGCACCTTTATTCAAACATACACAAATACCACACAAAAAGTTTTATTACTCGCTGTACTGGAAAAAATAACAAAGATTTACTTCAAATTCATTTAATGCAAATTTCTTTCGGTCAAAGAAATTGTAGGTACATTGCAACAATGATGTATGATACTCTTCTAGAGAACATAAAAAAAATGTGATACTCAAACAAATTTCAAAAATAACATTTTAATTTGGATAAAAAGTAATAATAGGCCCTTTACCGGTGCCCTCACCCAAATTCAAAATTATTGATGAAACAAAAATATTTTGCTCGATTATATTTTAATATAAATGTAGGTATGCCTATATGTATTTAAATTAAATTTTAAAATGACTGCCTCAACAAAGGCTAGCCTAGTGAGGCAAGTTATGAGAAACCTTTTATCTATTTGTTAACATGTATTCTAATTAATTTTCTCAAATAAAGATATTATTATTATTTAATAATTATATTTTAATAAATATATTGTACAGGTTACCTTCCTCTATCTATTCGCTTACTTTCCGTCTTATATTGTTAGTTTGAACAATGTACAAGATTCTTACCAAAATACCAGCCCTACCCATGTAAATCGGGCTGAATGTTTTTCCATCCCTACCAAACGTGATCGAAGACGACAAACTTAACTCCACCCGTCTCAACAAAACAATGCAAAATAGAAGGAGAAAGACAACACACTTATGTGACTTACCACTACGTTGAAATTCTCACATTAGACAAGGACCGATGTATATCCAGGATTCCGTTTAACGGGGGAAAATGTAGGTGCGAGGGGGATAGATATACCATCAGGACTTTATCGATTGGTACTCGATGCGCGCGCATCCATTTTCCATTATTTCTTGCGGTTCTTCAGAATGTTCGCTTTGTGCGAATTTTAAACTGCTTTTTGTCCGAATTTAAAACGATTTCTTTGATTATTTTTAATGAAGAATGATTCTTACGTATTTAAATAATAAATCTTAATTTCTACAACCGATGTAGTTAATGATAAGTTAATATTCAGAGAGCGATTCTTTAGATATTCGAACTTGACACACATTTGAACAAAATTAGCGGTCTAAGTTAGGGAAGGCAGATTTTGCAAACGAAAATTTAACCGAAAAATAATACAAGGTTACAGTTTTAATAACTTATAAAAAAGAAGGTGTGAACTTGTGCCAATAAAGTGGTTACTATAACACCTGGCTTTGCCCGATACTCCACTCGATTTGGGAAGCGGGTGTGGGTACCGTCGTCCAGGAATCATTTATTAGATAACCAACACCTCTGCTATAGATCACTCCAAGTGGTTCGCTGAGTTTGGTGCTTTGCAGGAATTCCCGGGTTCATGGGATGAGGTTTGTATAGATGGAGAAAGACTGGTTGAGGGAGGCCTTTCGACCTCTCCCGCAGGACTCTCTTAACCCACCGCCTTGCAACGCAGTTGGAGGGATGGATTTATACTTCCGTCATTCCTGGACCAATTGACCACCAGATTCCTACCGACTCCTCATACCCATTTCCTTCGTAGAATTTTCTCCTCTTCTTTTCTTAAAATATACCCTACACACAGCATGCCCTAAGATGACGTAGGTCATGTTGGAAATTATTTTACTCGGGTCTTCCTGTGTGAAACTAAAATAAAACTACTTTTTTAATCGTATTTTAACTTTGAAAATACGGCGTCAACAGCAGAGTTTTTCAATGTTTTTACGAACATTATTCGAAGTTTTACAGATCGTGGAAAAAAGAATTTCCAGTTAAGTTGTGTCAACATGGAAATTCCAGCGAGAAAATCATATTTCATTACGCCGGAGCTCCTCTTTTTCAGTATCATAAAAACAAATTTCTTTTATAAAGTCATAAAATAATTTAGATTTATTTCAACAATTTTATTTTTTTCTTTCCACTTGACAACGTATCCCAGACTAAGTGGTTTAACACTATATAATATAGTATTAATTTGAACATTTGTGCTCGCTAAAAAATCAATTGCCTTATCGAAACGATTGAACCTTTTTTATGTAAATACCGCACAAGAGTCCCAACTGCTCTGAACTATGGAAACCCCAAATGGGGTGTGTTTTGAGTCTGATAAAAACGGTATGAGATGGGAAAGAGAAGGTTGTAAAGTACGGGGCTATTCAGATATGGTCACTAAAGACGGCTAAAGTCATTTCATGCAACGTTTCGACTAAAATAGGTACATCAGTTAAAAAAAGGGATTCTTGCTTTCTATCTTCGCGCATAGAACAGTGGCTTAGCGGCCCGTGTCTAAAAAGGGACTTGCTAAAAACGTCAAACCCCCAAAAGATTTTAATGTATTTCGAAAGATACAAAAAAGACAATTTTCTTTCCCTTCTCTAACCTTTATTTAAATTTTCTTTTCTTTACAGTAAAGGTAATTTTCGTGTTTATGTAACAGGGTCAACATGTTTTTTTTTTAAATATTCTTTTTGAATTTTACCCTTTCAACCTTCGGTTCAAAGTAGGTAGAAATCACTGAAGATAAAAAACGATAGATGTGTTTAGTGGGCGTTTCATTTTGCTAAAGGCAAACTCAAAATTTCCTTACTTCACGTGAAATTGTTGATCAATCGTTTAAAAAAAGATATTATTTTTTTTAAACATAATCAATTTTACTGGCCGGCAAATGTATTTATTTATAATGTGCCCCCATACGGGCATTTACAAACCTGTGATTTACATAATAATTTAGTAATCATGAAGTAAAATTTGCCATTAAAATTATATACAACCATTTCAGAATATTATTATTATTATCTCAATTTTTATTATTTTTGAGTTATGTTATTATAGTCTTCTTGTAATTATATTCCATTCAGTTGAACACAGCTACTATTTCCGCAAAAGTATTGCCAACCACATGTAATTTGTAGATACAAGCGAGTACCTAAATGATTAATCTAATTTTCGATCGAGTACTTCTAGTTGGTATGTTGAAGGTGATTAAGCTCAGTAAATCAAGGCTGTCTATATTTCCATTAACATTTTAAATATAAGAGTCAAGTCAAAAATTAGTCTTCTGTCTGAGACATTTAATAATTTTAATTTTGTTCATTAAGTGGTTGTAATTTATAGTTTCTGAAGTTAGACCAAGTTTGTCGTAAATTTGATTTAATCAATCGATTTTTTATTAAATATATGTAAAGAAAATTGTATTTCTTAGTCCTACTCACTAGGGTGACCTGTGACGAACTAAACTTATTCATTTTTGCTTTATTAAGTTTTCTGTCGTTTTTAAAGTTTTTATCAGGTTTTCCATATCAGCCAGATTTTTATTCTTCATTTGAAATCATTCAAATTTTCTACCCGCTTTATATCAGGGGGAAGGATGTTGTGGAGTTTCGTAGCAAAATAAATATATTTTCTCTGTCCGAATGTGGTTTTATGACCTAGAATATTTTTTATGCCATTGTGATTTGACCTTGTTTGATGAATACGCCGTATTTTAGAAGATTCAGTATTTTTGAATAGGCTCAATAGCACTTTTTAAGCATATATTTGTTGCGTAATTGTAAAATTGTAAAAACAAATTTATGTGTTTTAATTATAAAATATATTTGTTGTACATTTGGTACATAGAATAGCCAGGTACTTCCCCACCTTCCTCTTTCCCTTCCCCACTTACCTTCAGCCTCACAGCATCCCCCAATTGGGGATGCCATAGTCTCACTGGCTCCAGACGGGAGCAGTTGGGACTCTTGTGAGGTATTAACTATAAAAATAAAAAAAAATCAAAACTATTGAAAATTTCAATCCAAGGCGTTTTTATGGGTACTTTCATTGTGGTCTTTATGATTCCTTTTTGAATTGTGTTCAGGTTATGTATATACTTAGATACAGCAGATCCCCATCCTATAATTCCATATTCAATACGAGAGTGACATAAAGCGTAACAGATTTTTTCATGTTCTTTTTATTTACCACATTTCTTAGATTTTTAAAGAAATATAAAAGTTTTGTATGTTTTTTCCTCGATACCTATGATATGTAGGTCCCATCTAAAATTTTCATCAATATATATAATAATATAAAATAATAATATCCCCTAGATATTTTATGCTTTGTGATTTTTTATAATTGAGCATTGACATTGAACATTATTTGTATGGCATTCGTGTAATTTTAGCTCAAGTAATTTTACAGGTTGGCCCCTTGAATTCATTTAAAATTTTATATATTTAGTTTTGCTTATACATATTAATGGTAAGTGAATTGATTCTCAGTCCGTCAGCTAATTTTGAAGTGTACAAACCCCTGTTCAGCCACATAAAATGTTTCCGTCCAGTTTTCTTCTTGAAATAACATGACGGTATCATCAGCAAAACTGATTATGTTTCCTTTGATGTTAAGGTTGGTGATATCATGTATATAGATAATAAATAGAATCAGTCCCAGTGCGCTTCCTTGGGGGACGCCATAGTTTAATGGCAATAGTTTACTCTTTTGTTTGTCAATCGGTACTTGTTGTTCTCGCTCTGTTATATCTATATATTATATAAGTCGTCAATAGGTTTATTGTCATTTCGGCCATTTTTTTTTAGCTTAGACAGTAATATTTTATCGTCTATTGTGTTAAAAGCTTTAGAAAATTATATTCGAACTAAAGATAATATTAATAATATTTGAGTCTTCTTTTCATATATTATGGTTTCGGGATGAAAAAATGACGTATTCTATATTGGTACTGACTTTCGTACAGTTTAACATGGCAGACATTAGTTGACATCTGTCGTCAGTGATTGCTTTATGTAACTTTTATATTATGTGGAAATGTCGCAGGCTTTTTTCATTTTATATTAAATTTAAAATAATGATAAAAAAGTCTATATCATTTGTTTATTCCTGATTTGGTATTCAATTTCGCCTGTATTTTGCAAGTACTATTGTACTACATTTTTTTCATATGGGTGGTAAAAATATATGGGTATTCACTAGAGCTCAACATTAAGTCATATTAGGTACAAATTTAGAAGCTCAGTTCTCCGCTCCTTTGGTTTAGCGAAACCCTCTATAACCCTCTTGTTGAAATCTGTCCACTGAAGAAAATACCTTATTATGACATTGCTCAAAATTTTGCTAGATTTCGTACCTTTTCCAAAATCCTCATTTTAAAATTCAAAATTCTAGATTTTGGGTCTTCTCTCCAGATATAGTATCACTGCGAGACAATGTGTGAAATCTTTGTGAGATGTTATAACCGAAACGACTTTCGTATTATGATTAGCCGTCGGAAGTATTGTCGGTTGTTCGGGGTTTGTGAGCATGTATTAACTGGCCGCTTCTGGCAGTGACGATCGATAAAGCCGTATGTCACAAAGATATCGACGAAATCCGTCATCAATGGTTAGTTAGCGATATTTGCGAGCACGGTCAGAAAAAGATTCCGACAGTTGGTAGACAAAAGCCGCTGCTTTTAGCGGGGCCTCCAAAGTGTCGGATAAGCTGTCAATATGCACAAATTTTTGAATAATCTGTTTTGTTACACAAATTAACTGCTTTCTTAATGAATGGAGGTTAACTAACTAAGCTCCGAGAAATGAAAGAAATCATTTAAATGTTTTTTAAATAAGGATACATAAATATATATAAATATTTAACAATATTACAATTAAGATCATCATTGGTTATGGTATACCTTATCAGAAAAGAGGAGTTCTTGTGCCTGATAATAATTGATCCTCATCTACTTACACGACTAAATTTGGAATTAACTCCTTACAATACATTGCACATAAGCAATATAACGCATTACCTAGTAATCTAAAACTCCCGGCAACCAACAAAAAAACACTATCAAAAGCTCTTAAAAGCTATTTCCTCAGCAGTTTTATTAATGACTGAAACATTCTTTATTTGTAACTCTAACTAAAATAACTTCTGCGTTTATTTATTTTAGTGTATTTATGTTGTCTTGTCTTTAATCTAATGTTGTCTTTCCCGAAATGAGTTTTGTAAACTCACTGGGAATAATGCATTATAAATTTGTTATTATTTTGTAATGTATTATCTTGTAATACTCGTAAAATAAATAAAAATATTGTAAAGTTATCAAGTTTCGCTGTTCTAGAACCCTAGATATAGTTTCCACATGGCGATTGGTATGAAAAAGCATCGTCTAAAACGTTATGGTACAAATTGCCGTAATTGATGTCTAGCAGAATGCCGAAATATATTATTTGAGCGTATTCTGTAAAAAATAAACCTTTCCATTATTACGAGCGTCATTAGACTAATTTGACAAAACCAATAAAAACCCTTAGCCCCCAAATGTAAACACAATCCATTTTGTGATTTCACGGCGAAATGTTACTGATAATTTTGTTTCAGAGTGATTGAATACAGTCTCAAGACAAACATAATGAATCTCAATAGGTTAAACTTTCAATAACATTTAACAGTGTATAAATATTATACATCTCTCGTATAATATTTACAAAGTACATTTATCAAAAATAATTTTTTTTTAATGAACTGTGTTATTTTTTTTATTTAAAAGAATGACCAACATTCCAGTGTTATGAATAACCTGAAAATATTTTAAAATCTCCTACTACCATCACAGTAAGCGGAAAATGTTGCTTGTGTTGTGATTGTGATGGAATTGAACATACTTCGCCTGAGTGGAACCCAGTCAGTTATTATGTATAATAACTTTAAATACACGGCCTCACGGATAATATTAGTGTAATACAATACTCTACTTGAACAAAGAAGCTCTGAATTTTACATTAATATATTTTTATTTCACTTTTGTTTTCGGCTATGATTGAATGCAAATCTTGGATGTGGAAATAAACGCACTTCCCGACATCTGATAGAGCTGAAACTCAGAAGATAGACTCGTTGTCTATGACAATGCATAATATATTTTGGTGGCAATCATGTACACACACGCGGACAAACGAATTTCTCTTAAGTTGTATGACATTACAGCAGTTAACATACGAAATAAATGTCGGTGCTACCCAATCGGGTTTTGACTCAGTTCAGAGAGAGTTCAGCTCAGTCCCTTCAACAGGATGGAATTCCACCTTATTGGCACCGGAATCTTAAAGGTTTTCTGTATGAAACTCTACCCCAATGATAAATAGGTGGACAGGGAATGAAGACGAGTTTCTTCAATTCTGGCCCTTGATATTTTCTGTTCCCACGCAATACGACCTTTTCTCGTGGGGGTTTGTAAATAAGCAGTACCACCTCTAACAACAACTCTAGCCAAGTGACTAGTGGAACCGTATAATTAACAGCTGCGGTATCAGCATCAGTAACACCTTCATGTGTGGAATGAGTTCTGCTATGAAATCAGATGGTAGCCGTGTAGCCAACGGGGGTAATATTGAACATGAATAAATTCTATTTGTTAACATTACCGTTTGTATTATCAAATGTAATTTACTGCTTATTTGTCACTAGTTCGTCGTTTGAAACATAGAGCAACGAAATTCAGATCATCATTTTGAATAATTCTATTTATTATTCATTATTTAAAAAAATAAATTTGATTGATCGAAAATAAAGGCAGGTGGGTGGTTTTATGCAAAAGCTTTCATGAAAACTTTCCCAGTTGTGGAAATTTTCTGACCTATTTCGTGGCGCCCGGGACCCCAGTTCAAAACTAAGGTAAGTTGATCAAGTTACCCTATAAGTTTCGAGATTCGATTTCCGATAAAGACCGAAGACTTGTTGAGGCTCTTTATATTTTATAGCTGTACATAAATAATATCATAATGGAAGTTTTCACATCAAGAGATTTAAAAAATATATTGGGACCATACAAAAACGTACTTTGGTTTTGAAATATTACCACTGATAATAATGAGATTTTGGTCATAAATATTTTTTTGTTGTGATTCGACATTGTTAGATAATACTTGTTGCTAAACAATTTTCACGGCCAAAAGGATTACAGTGATTTATTTTGGGGTATTATGCCGTTTTGCGCTACCTCCTTCTTTAACCAACGTTTCGGACAGCACAACAGTGCAGAGGTGTAAAAGATTGTGGTGAAGTGTGTGGGGAATTGTGGGGCTTTTGTATATAGATGCGATACCGTGTCCAAATCTTTTAAGGGCGGGTATTTCAGTATGATTTAAAATGGTTTTCTGCGTTTGGTTTTGGTGTAGCCGTCAATTACCGGATACCAAGAACTATAATATTAGTGGCATTTTTGGTGAATTTCAATTGTACCCGTAATTAGGCGTGTTTTATGCGTATTGGGTCTTCCTAGGACGTAATGTTTTTGTATTATTCATTCAGAACTTGATCAGATCAGAATTTCATGTTTTTGTGAATACCAGACAAAAAAGAAAACGAACTGTTGACGCACACGAAGCACATTGTAAATAATAAAAAAAGTTATTTTATGCAAAAACATGCATACTTTCATCAATATTTGCAACATCACCCTTGCGTAAGACCACTATTCAGAATCGAAACGATAATGCTTGAAATGGCTTTTTGACCAAATCTGAATGGAGAGATTCTTTCTTACCTTCACCTTTTCCATCTCATTCCCGCTACCTTCAACCTCACAATATACCCAAATAGAGGCAGTTGGAACTTAACAGAAATTAAGGTTAAAAGCATGTTTATGTTAAAATTTAAAAAAATTAACCATTTTTATAATGAAATTTTCAGTTTATAAGAAAATGTTATTCTGAATTCGAATGTTTTTTTCAGATCATTTTGTGTATTTCTCGAAGAACCCTTCATATGTTTATGTCATCCATTCCTTTCTTATCTCGACATATTTATTTTAAAGAGTGCTGTTAGCAAAACTTACTTATTTTATCAAAATCTTCTGCCTCGTAGTTCATCAGAAATTTTCTGAGTTAATCTGTGTTTTCATACAAAATTATAACTTTTTTGTTTTGGAAAACTATCATCCTTCATATTAAAATTTTATTGCCACTTACTGAGAACATTTAATTTTCAAACTTTTGTCGCTTGCGAGTAGATCTCTTTTTCTTGACGTGTTTTATCTTCACAAACCAATTATTTGACTTTGACTCAAGCCTCTAGCATATTTACTGTTATATTTCAAGAACGCTGTCAGAAGGTCGCAGAATTTATGTGCAGAATTTCTTCTTTGCAATAAAATCCAAAAATATGAAATATTTCTGACTTTATCCGAAAAGTAAAAACTGTTTTTGAAACGTGATAAAGTAATTTTTCAATTTTTTATTGTTAGAAATGAACAAATATTTTTTGAAATATATATATATTTAAATCAAAAAGTTTTAAAAAATAATTCACTAAAATTACTGATAATGAAATTTTTTTATTTTTTTTGAAAATGTGTTACAAACATTTACTGTTGCATCATTTTTTTCGTTTCATGTAAAAACAATTTGTAGTTAACTTTTAGAATTGATCTGAGGGTTTAACCGCCTTCCCATGGTAGAGCGGTAAGTGCAGACTTTAAAGACCAATAGATTTAAAGTGCCTGAGCACTATTTAAAGAATTTTTAATTGAATTTTTATAAATAATATTGTTGAATAAACATAATGCCAGATTATAATGACATTGTCTCGTAAATACTAGTCTGTAGTACAAGCCATTGATATGATCCGACCCAAATATTTTATTAAGGTTAAACGCAACGCTTGTTATAACGTTGTTAACGAGTTCGTAGATGGCGTTAATTAATTTATTTTATTAAAACACGCATTTTGCAAGGTATTGCTTTACAATTTTAAAACAAATTGTTTGTTTGTACCCGTACACACTCAATATTAATATGAATAAATACTGTTGTTCGTTTAAACTCAATTTTTTCGAGAAAGTCATACAGATGATTCAATCCAATATTCAGTTTCAGTGCCAGCAACCCGGGCGTTTATTTAAGGTTTGTTCTGTACAGTTTTTTTTTTTTCATTACCCTCCTCACTAGACAGAGTCTGTTCTGAGGCTGGTAATTAACAATTTATATAGGCAATATAATTTACATAGGCAACGTTTTAAAAGCTAAAGCACAGATATCCACTCATATTGAAGGAGAATCGGACGCAGAAAAGATTGCTAATATTTTCATAACCATCTTTTCAAAAATATCGGAAAGAAACGAATCCACCATCTTAGAAAAACCATGCGGAGATGAGGACGAAAACATAATCGTTACGAAAGATATGGTCAAAACATCTGTAAAACGAATGAAAGCTGGAAAATCGCCCGGTTATGATAGCCTGAGCATTGAAAATGTTAGAAATGCAGGTGAAAAAATATACACGCTTCTAGCAACGCTATTCACACAGATACTTCAACATATGCATATGCCAAGAAACTTCTCACGTACAATTATAGTACCGTTAGTTAAATCCAGACAAGAAGACATATCCAGTGCTTCCAACTATAGGCCGATATCTCTAGCCACAATAATATCCAGAATATTTGAAAGGGTTTTACAAACTTACATAGAAGCCAAACTATTTACGTCCGACAACCAATTTGGTTTTAAACCTAAATTGTCAACAGATATGGCAATATTCAGTTTGAAACAAAGTATCGAATATTATAAGGCAAGAAAAACAACAGTGTATGCTTGCTTTCTAGACCTAAGTAAAGCTTTCGACCGAGTATCTCATGCACTGCTTTGGAAAAAACTAAAAGAAAGGAATGTACCCAGTTCAATAATTAACATTCTGGCAATCTGGCATCATCAACAAGAGAACTAAGTTATCTGGAAAAATAAAATGTCAATACCAGTGAATACGAAATGCGGCATCAGACAAGGGGGAAGCTTATCACCAATTCTATTTAACGTCTATATGAATGATTTAAGCAATAAACTCACCTCGGCGAATGTAGGTTGTTACCTGGGAAACATTTGCGTAAATAACATTGCGTACGCAGATGACATGGTTATTTTGTCTTCAAGCATTAAAGCATTGAGAAAGCTATTAAAGATATGCGAAGAATATGCCGCTGAACATAACATGGTCTACAACCCAACTAAATCTGTGTTACTAGTATTTAAAACAGGCGCAGGCCCTACAAAAGTACTACCCGTCAGCCTAAACGGCACAAAAATAACTGAAAAACCGGAGGTCAAATACTTAGGACACATCGTAACAGCGGAGCTCAATGATGATATGGATATTGAGCGACAGAGAAGATCACTGTGCATCAGAGCAAATATGATTTCTCGACGATTTCACAAGTGTGGCCCAAAAGCAAAAAGGCAACTTTTTAACACATACTGCACGAGCATATATACCTCGGAGCTGTGGACCAACTTCAACAAAGCATCTCTAAAAAGAATGGAAGTACAGTACAACAATTCCTACCGAATACTTTTTGGGCTGTCCTGGTACTGCAGTGCCACTGAGATGTTTGTAAAAGGGCGTGCGATTCCGAGCACTAATGAAAAAACGGATCACCAGCTTTCGAACACGACTAGCTGCGAACGAAAACGGTCTTGTGATGGCAGCACTGCACTTCTGGCAGGGACCTATTTACAAGCGATGGAGCCAAATCCTGATGTCATAGATAAATATATATATATATTTTTTTTTTAAATATTTTTTTCCTTTTTTAAAAAAAAAACTTTAATCTCATTATGTTTTTTTGTATTATTATCATGATCTTTTGTTTTCGTTTATTGTGTATGTATTATCTTACAATATTTTTTTTATATTTATTTTATATATATTCTATGTATAATATGGAGCTCGTGGGGTTGCACCACCCTCCCCGAGATCTGGAATAAAAATTAAATATAAAAAATAAATATTATATATAAACCAAATGTTTAGTAAAAAATAGTAAAATAAAAATAATAAGAAAAAATAGTAGTAAAAAAATGAGTAATATAAAAATAGAAAAATAAGGACCAGTTGTTTCGGAGAATTTGAACAATTCATCAAATTTCAACGATCATTTTCGGGTTCTGTGAAAGACTTATTCAAGTTCTGTTTTTATATAATTGTAGGCTAGTTGCTTGACAAAACTGAAATAAAAAATAACTTGAAAAAATCTTTTACAGAACTTGAAAATGAACGTTGAAATTTGATGAATTGTTCAGATTCTCCGAAACAACCCGTCCTAAGTGTTGTACTATATGTGTTGAAAAATTATGTATAAAAATATAAAATGAGTATTTCGTATTATACTTAATTATAAAATTTTGTAATTTTGTTAGAATTTGTGTGCAGTATGGTTTGTAAAATGCATTAGATGTTTAGAATATTTCTAATATCTGTTCTTTCTTTTACCATCAACCAGTTTACAAATCTTTTGAATACCCAATTCAAATTATTTGGTAAGACGTAAGTTTTAGGTTGGGTTAGGAACAGCCTTTCGTAAGCCTTTCTTGAAATAATTGAGTTTTTCACGGACAAAACTTTTTATTCACATTGCATATGTACGGGAGCAGACACATAATTTGTCCTGTAATTAGATCATACATAAGACCGTTCGACTGCCACGCAGACAATTGAATTTAAAATTTGTTCAAAAAAGTATTTTGGTATTGATCTGGACAACGTTTACTTTCAACAAGATGGCGCTACGTGCCACACAAGCAACGAAACCATTGATCTTTTACGATTGAATATCAAAATAACACCTCTTATTGGAAAACCTTGTATTTGTAAATTTTGAATCTTTCAATCGGAGTTTTAATTTGGGAGGCAAGTACCGCCGCCCCGGGAACCATTTCCACTGCCGCAAGTCAACCCAAGTGGTTCGCTACGTCTGGTGACATAGCAGGGGTGCCCGAGTTAATTGGGGTTTGTCTAGGTCTTGGCGGCGAATGCGTTTGCCCAACTACTACCACCCACCTACCCACCCCTCATGCCTTTTTCCTTCCCATAACATTCTCTCCTTCCTTTCCCTAAAAAGACTCTCCACACAGCATCCCCAAAGATGACAGGCCCTGAAGATATTTTTTTCCTCAGAACCTCCTGGAGATAATATAAAAAAATATTTAAAAATATTAACCTTTCTTTGGGTACACACTACACTTTCACCATTTCATCTCTTCAGTGGGTATCATGGGTCCAATGATACAGTATCTAGAAATGGTCCTGATGGAGGGATCGAAAACAAATTCAGAGAGTGCACCCTCATCTCCCCGCATCTCTGCCAATGTCCCGTTTTAAGGCCAAAAAATAAACCGGTCACCTAATGTATGAATGACAATGCGTTCCATTTTCCGACCGCTACAAATAATTAAGTCTGCCTACCCCTTAAGAGACAACTTCAGTTTCACTTCTACAAACATAAACACAAAACCCACCACAATCTACACATCTGCCCCAATTAAGGACACTGTAACGCTGTCAGAAACATTGATTAAAGACGAAGGAAGCGCAACAAGCCATAATAACCCAAAAATTAATCACGAGTATGATTTTGGCCGTGAAATTACAAATCATATCATTTTACACCTGCAGCATGTTTTAAAAAATCATTTTAGGGTTAATAGATATTAAAATAAAATACATAATATTTTATTTTTCGAATCAACCAGCGTTTGTGTACGGTCATTAAAAGAGCTCAACACGCTGTTGGTTGCCCCAAATGTATTATTTTACCATTAGAATTTGCATTAAAAACCCTTTATGCAAAACCGTTTTTTAATCACCCGTTTGACCTTTCCTGACTTTGCAATTTACCATCAAAAAACAACAGCGTACAAATATCGAAAGCACAGCTTTCAAACGTATTTTAAACTAATAACTTATCCTTCACGGTCTGATGTCCGATGTCTTACTAAAAAATATCAATGGCTACATTGGTCTAGTGATTAACAATTTTTAGTTTATTACGTATGATACAGTTAATGAATCACAGTCCAGAGAAAATGTCTAAATTCAAACTTTCTTTCAAATCGGTCCAAATTCCAACGCTAAGATAAAAAAAATAAATCATGTTAGATATACGACTAACACACACATTTCATATACAATTGTGCTTAATTTAATGACAGGTCCAAATTCAAATTTTAAGATAACCCAATTAAATAGTGTGAGAACATACGACTAACGCACACATTTCATACACAATTGTCCGTAATTTAATGACAGGTCTAAATTCAAACGCTAAGATAACCCAATTAAACAATGTCAGAACATATGATTAACACACACATTTCATTTACAATTGTACTTAATTTAATGACAGGTCTTAGTTAAGGAACCTGCCGCTCTACCAAAGATGTCGTAATAATTAAATCACGTTTTAAGAGGGAAGCTCAAAGTTAAAATTTTCTTACTCTTTTATTTTGAAAACATTATTTAAATTTCGTTTTCTTTCAATACATTTATTTTTGTACATGGATGTTTATTATTCGCCCAATTGACGTTTTCGGATACCGTCATACATTTAACTCAGTATACGGATTGTTTGTTTGTGATTCGATACCTCACGTTCAGTATTTAGCTTGTTAGGTTTGACTTCCTGTCAGCTTCCGGTGCGGCCAAAGGATCTTCCCGTCAGCCCGATTCCAGAAAAACCCTTTCCTTTGTCACCGCGCGTCATGTGGATTCCTTCCTTCCGTTTCCTGCGAACAAAGGTTTGAAAGGACAGGACAAGCCCCGGGCAACATGACGAGAATAAACACACATATATTTTGAAGTTTCTAACTTATTTGCTAATGCGTTTATATTACAACTATTTACAACAAAGAACCCTTTAGTTTGACATTGGATTCACGAAGATTCCTTATCCATCCTTTCTAGAAAAAGTCCAACTATATCACTGAGACGAATTATTGGAACAATTTGGTTAAATAAAATGTAATATTTCCTAGAGTGAAATATTAAGATATGTCCCTACTCTCAAAACTAAAAACCGTAATCATTTCATTTCCATTGATTGTTGATTATATTTGATTTATTACATATAATCAACAATCAAATCAATTTAACTGATAGTCCAATATTTAATTTATTCTGTTAACCTCTGATAAAACTGTTTCCTCCATTCCCCCTCCCTACCTACCCATCCTGTAATCAGTCTACATCCTTTCTCGTTCTACCATCAATAAGGTGTCTGCTCTTTTATTTCTATTTCCTTCACTCATTGTTTTATTTTCTTCTATATATATGTGTCTGTATGAAAATAACTTTAGTTGATATAATAAGCCCTGACGAAGCTTGAGCTAAGCGAAACCTGGTTAGCTGTTAATATTAATTCATAATAAAAGTGGTGTTTTTAAAAGTGTATTTTTTTCATTTAATATTTAATGTCACATCACAAAGTGTTTGCTACCTTCGATAAAAAGTATTACATCGTATTATGTAAAAACCTCCTGAACATTTAGTTAAAATAAAATAAAGTTAAGAATTCTACTGTAGTATTTTTAGGATTCAATGTCGTATCATACCTTTCCTTCTGATTTTCACGTCTTTCCAAAAACAAGCTTTGAATTTTTAACTGGACGATGTTATGTTATTTTTTAAATTATTTTTAGTAATAAACCAATGTTTACGAGACAAGGTTCTTAATGCAAAGCACAAAGGATAACATATTATTTTTAAGCAATAATTATTAGCCTGAAACCCCTATATAAATTGAAAAAATACATGCCACAGACGGGAATTGAACCCGCAGCCGGTTATACGAATTATTGCTTAAAAATAATACATTGGAAAAATATTTTTTCAAAAGCTTAACATTTATGGCACCTTTAAAGGTTATTCACAAAAAGGGTGGATAACCCGGCTGGCAGTTAAATGGATAAAGATTGATCACAATGAGGATTTTTTACAACTGTTCCAGAAATCACGTGCGTATTAATTAGATAAATAGATAGCATTACACCCGTGCGCTTTTGGTGCTAGTCTAGAAGGTTCCAGGTGTAATACGCGCTGCCCAAGCTGATAGTCTCGAACGTTCTGGAAGCTTAGCGCTACAAAAGTATGTGGGTACCAATCTCAAACAGGTCTCAACATGAAAAAAACACTCCAAATATTTTTTTATTTAATATTATAGTTCCATTGTTTATAAGAAAAAATAAATAAAATTAGATCGTTGAATATTATGTTCGGTATCCAAGAAAATCCAAAATATAAAATATCAAAAAATTTACCACAAGTAAGGGCTTATCTAGGGAATTCTATCAGCATACAGCAAATATATATTTCATAGGATTTACATAATATAAAGTAAATTCCTACCCCTTTTCTCAAATAACCCGGTCAGAATAAACATTCGTCAAACACGCATCCTTTCACAGCGCTGAAGTGGGAACATATCACCGTACTGGGGATGCGCCGGGACATATTTTACGATTTTCCAGAACAATAAAATCTACGTTCGTACTTTTATACGCTACTACATAGCATTCCGACTCATTAACATTTTTTATTTGCAAATGACGTATTTATCTCGGCAGAAAATCTTATAAAAACGAATCAGCCAAAGAATAAGTCATTTATATCACATGGACTTGTAAACACTTCCATAATCGACTACCATAATACGGACTTGTGTCTAGTGTGGTAGTCGAAAAGCATGTAAAAAACCTGTATCCAAATATATTTTTATGAATAAAGAAAAAAAAAAAAAAAAAAAAAACAACCATATTATCTACTAGCTGTACCCTGCCATGCGTTGCTGTTGCTCAGTCTGTCTGTTCAGATAGAGAAACGAAAGCGCGTGTTGCTTTTACGTCTAACAGATGGCGTTGTTTAAAAAAGCATGTTTAAAGCCGTCACAGGTGACATCTATATAATAAAGGTATAAACATAACAGACGCGTATTCGAATGCAACATTGTGTCAAAATATTAAAGCAATCGGTGGAGAAATTTCGGAGTTATAAAATTTTAAACAAACGAACATTAACATTTTTATTATTGTAGAAAGCAGTCACTTTGTGATTTGACATATTTAATAAAATAAAATAACTAACTATTAATAATTTGTACCCTAAAGATTCTTGAGTAAAGCGAAACCGGTCGGTTCAAAAATTATTTAAAACTCGTGGTTTTAAAACAAAAAGTATTTTATTTTATTAACATTTTTATTTATATAGATAATAGTGACGCCCTCTACTCCTTTGTTTACATTAAAATTTAATTTCCCTCTGCGCCTGTGTCATCTCTGGGAATGCTGTGTTGAGGGTCTTTTTGAGGAGAAAAAGGAGTGAACATGTTGTAGAGGGGAGGAAATACAGAGGCTGGCAAATCGTTCCACAGCTGAGCTGTTGAACTCAAAAACGAGTCGAAGAAGCGACCCGTTCCAATGTGACAAATGTCAACAAGATACAGGTCTGTGTATATTCTACAACGCTAGAACTCACAAACCGAGATGTTTTACTTCATTTCAGAGATATTATAATGCAAACTACAAGACGTAATAGACAGAGCAGTAAAAATTTCGTCACACCAGAGCTTAGAGAGCTTTTGCTGCATAAGAAAATAGATTTCTAATTATAATAATTAGTATAAAGCTCACGCGTCCATTACCATTTTTTAATACCAATTTTTGCTGTATAATACAAAACCGTAGTTTTTCACAACAAATGGGGTGATTTTTTAAAAATATAATGGAAAACAAATTAAGTCACTGACTTGTGATTCGTATATCAAAAAAAGCCTCACGTGACAGGCGTGTATTTAAAATTTAATAAAATATGCATGTGCTCATGACAGCCGTGAACGGGGGCAAATAAAACCCCCAAAACATGGCAAAGCAGGATTCCAGTTGGGCAAAACAAGGTACATTTTGTTTTTGGCAGGGTAAAACAAGGTATAGCAGAATTTTAGCGGGTTAAAACGAAGTACTGCAGAATGTCAGCAAGGCTAAACGAAGTGTGGCAGAATTTCAATGGGGGACGGGGTCATTTGGTGCAGGGGTATCCTGGGGCGGCTTTGTGTACTGGGGTTGGTTGTGTCACAAGTGTTGAGTTAGGACGATCATGTTTTAGCCAGATAAACCAGTGTAAATGTTAAGGCTTGATGTGTTTTGTGTTATGGATATAATGCGCGGTCGAGGGAATACGGACGTAAGTCAACTTTTTCTGTGTATCATTTTTTATTTGAAAAATTCGGTTCGTTTGACCCTTTACGGGGTGAGGGGAGTAAATCTGGAGAGGAAAAGGAAAATATGAATTGAAATTAATTGTTCCTTTTTTAACAAAATCATTACTCTGATTATCGCTATGTTGATTTTTTTTTCAGAAACAATGCAGTGTGATCAGATCAAATACAGAATAGCTAAATAAACTAACTTACTAATAATATGAATTCTTCAGTAAACAACTTCAATTTATCACTAAATGAAGTTCAGTTTGTAAAAAAACAGTTTAGAAGTAGTATAATCGTACGTAATTTTATCAACTATTTCTACTTAAAAGCACCTAGAGACGCCGTAAAAAATTAAATAAATATTAAATTAAATTGTTAATTACCCACCCTCTCCCCCTGCTGTGTCTAAAATATCTTATATATCACAGTTATTTTCAGTAACGTGGTTTTATATTATTCTTTTTACTTACGTTTTTTTTCTGTATGTAACCTGAATTTTATGTGGAAACTTCACTGGTTAATGCAAAAATGTAAAATGTAATTATTTATATAAAATTGTAAAACTGTTGTTTTCTACAATAAGCAATAATTAAAATGGCCACGGAACGGAACTGACGAATTATTAATATTTTCCAAAAATATACAATGCAAAGTATTTAAGACAACAAAAATTAAATAAATAATCAGACTATGTTAAATTGAATCTGGAAATAGGATTTTAATTTTTATGCGTTTTTTAATTATTTTTTTTTATTCTGTAATATTATTATTAAAGTTATAAAATAAAATCATTAAAGTTTATAAATAAACTGTTTTTCTTTTATTTAAAAAGAATATTATTGAATATATAAAAAAAAATTTAAAATTAAGATTAAAATAAAGTAGAAATGGGACATGTTGTACACACATTTCCGTTTGATCTAAATAATTAAATTAAAATATATGCAGGTGCTACAGGTGTATTTAACGGGCTAAATAAAGTAAATTAAAAAAAATGCGTGTTAAAATATGTAAGCTTCCAATATTCAAATCGATCAGAATCGTGGAACAAGACATAAAACGCAATATTATGGCAAAAATGCCCTAATACCAGCGACACCGAGTTGTTAACGTTTACAATACACTTGTAAAACTAGAATACTTAACTTACAACTCTTTTCCCGCGATGGACTCAGTAAACAAAATAACGATGTGTAGAGTCCGCTGGGCAAACATCCCACAGATAGGAGTATCTTCCATTCTGTGCCGCGGACCAAATAATTAATTCTAACCGCGCACTCGGCTCCAAGGAAATATTAGCACAGACAAGGCAGACTTTGTTTATCTGTAGTTTAACGGTTGAGGGCTGCCACGCGAACTAATGTCGCTCGTGGGTCATTCTAAAGTATTCTAACCCCAGCGCGGCCTTGAAAAGTTATTACTTTCATGGATAAGTTCTTCAAAAATATACACAATAGGAAATCACTACTTCTTGAAGCCAACTATTTAAATAATTCAATCATTGTCACTGTGGAGTAATCCTTTTTTAATGTGAATACCGCACATGAATCGCAAATGCTCCAAAACATCAGTATCCCCAATGAGGGTGGATTGTGGAAGAAAAGCGGGTGAACACGACTAAAGCCATTTCAATAATGAATGGTGGGTGGTCTTACACCAGGGCGATACTGAGATAAGCTTCCACTCTAGAACGTGGCGCAATTGTACCTTGCATTATTTTTAATGATTTAAACGTGAAATAACACGCATTAATCAAATCAAATTTACTTGCAAACGCATTGAGTCCGTGTTCTCCGGATTGCCAGTAAATATATAGATAAAATAAAGTTTTTAAAAGTTAGATCTGTATTTTAACGGTTGGGGTCGTTCGAGGGTCATATGAACCCCAAGACAGTCTTATCGTTTTTACTACATACACATTTTTTCAGTTTTCCTTTTATTAATACGACAAGTGGTGTTATTGCAGATAAGTATTTTTACCTTTGTTAATGTAACACAATCATACGTGTCAATAATAATAATCAGTCGTGTCGCTCATCACTTATTCAAACCTCAACGCGACCTTCAAAAGTTGTATACTAAATACAAAAGAGGTGTTTCATTGAAGATTAATTTACACAACCGGTACCAATTTACCTACTCCCTTAGTCCGTTTCCAATTCGAGTTATGGTTAGAAAAATATATCTAAGAACGTACTGCAAATGTCATAGTATGAAGATTCTTTAAAAAAACAGCTGTACTGAACATTCTATAATGACTACCTGGCTCTGACTTCTGTGGTTACTTGTTCAAACACTACCAGTACAAAGGAACTTTTATTTAATTTTGACGTTTTTTTAAACATGGAATTAATTTCGAATAAAAAATAAAGCATAATATTTGAATCACTTTTTCCGAATCAGAAGTTACTCATAGGAACGCATCGATTATAAAAAACAAATTGGAATTCATATCTAATCGAAATGGATTAGTCATTTTAACGTTGAAGTCAGATTCGACGCTGATCAGATCAGCATAGCGAGGTTTACCTAATAGTCTTCTGTACGTTACTTCCTTTTTTCACTCTTCCAAATAATTTATAAATTACAGAGCATTTAGATTATACTTCCCAAAAATGGTGCTATACAGGCCATTTATTATTATTTTTTGTTACAATGCCTGGATCAGTTTGAAGGATTTTTGCAAAGCATTATATATTGTAAAGAAAATAAGCCTCAAATGTCGATATTATTATTACGAACAAATATTTTATGTTAATGTTTAACGCCTGAAATCAAAAATCGTGGCAGGCAGAAGAACTAAGCGGTTAAAAGCCGTTTTCAATCAGCCTTGCTTATCCTGTGGTTTTTGGCTGTCAAACACGTGTCGTCTTCCTTTTAGTAAGCGTTAAAAAAAGAAGATGGTTTGAAAGGAAGATACGTAAATACGAATGTTAGATAGAGTCCGCTGATACTAAAAAATAATATTTAATACGCGGAAGCGAAAATGTTTTATAAAGCATGATTTATATAAAATGGGGCAAAATTCCTCAGCAAATATTTTCACATCGTGATAATATCGTAATTTACTAAAAAATTATCAGGAAACCTGTTTATTCTTTCGTAATTCCTATAGTTCCGTTTTAACCGGATTACCAATAATTTGAAAAGATTCTTAATAAATTAGCAATGCTCATTTTTCTCCGTTTAGCATTTAAAGCAACACTTTAATTTTTTTTCATCCATATAACGTATTAAATAACAGAATCAAATGTGTTTTTTTTGTTATTTTCGGAACATATCTTGCGATTTTTTATATATATTATTAAAAAAATAACACACATTTTTAAAACAGATAACACACTTACCCGCTTACTAATAAACGTGCTTTAAATTTTACACAACTTATAAACAACTATCTACGATACGTTAATGGTTAAATACGCTAATATTATGGGTCGGGTCTTTGACTCACGGGTTGCGGGTTCAAACCCCGGCGTGAGCAAATTATGCATTATTTAACGTGTATCGGTTTTGTTCACAAACAATTTCTGCTAAACTATATATCAAATTCATACCAGAGCAGAAGTTGGAAGATTGTTCCTTTTGAAGATTACTATCCAGTTCAATTAAAATATTGTTTTACTTCATATGGTTTTGACAGTGTTTACTGAGTAGGCTTAAACAGCCAGATAGTTTCACACTTATTCAAAGATGTAGCATTGCAAAATTCCAATGGCTTCGAGCAGACAGAACTCTTCCATGTTATCACATAAAAAAATTAAAACGATAAAACCGAAAATGAAATGGTTTTTATTAAATGAAAAAACACACCTTGTAATGCATAACTTTTTTGATGTAATTACTAAATTACAGCCAACCAGGTTTCGCTTATCTCAAGCTTCATCAGCGCAATTATATGAACAGTAAAAAGTAAAAGTGATGTAAAAAAAAGTGTGTTTTTTTCAGTATTTGCTTCCTTCGAAGAAATTTTCTTTTTTTTATTCATCTCGTGTAATTTTTATTATTTATTTAACTACGTTCTCTGCTCTTCGGGATTCCTTCCGGCGTTTCAAAGTGGAAATTCTTAAGCCCAAATGAGTATCAATGCAAAAATCAATGATGTAACATCATGCAAGTAACTCCCATGTAATTTGAATAAAAGAAATTCAGCTTGGCTTGTGAATTCGAAATGTCTTAATTTCTACACTCCATGGGATCAAAGATCTAGCATTATGTTTCCACAAAACCTACTGGTCCTTATTAAAGCTGAAAAAAATTCTACCCCGTAAAAAGGCAAACGCAGCTATATACATTATCCTTGAGAATTTTCACAGTGAACCAATTCCCAGTTAAATACATAACCGAGAAGTTCGCTGAATGAAAATAATAAAAAAACCTCCTCATCTTTTACGAGCGAACATTTTGCTCCAAGCTTTTGTACGAATTTAGATGTACCGCCCGGGATAAAATACGTATCAAATACTCCCTTGCTTAGTAAGGGATGTACAGGGTGTATAAGAATATAATAATAGCTAGTGGGTCCGAAGTAAGAGTATATAGCCATAGTCCAGAGAACTGATGGCGAATTCCTCGACTCATACTTCTTCTCGTCGGCTAATAGTAATGTTCAGAGTATTAATCGACTCTCGGAATTTTTCCATTATTATAAGTAATTATGATATTCAGGTCAATAACAGTAGCAACATACGTAGGGAACGTTAATAGAATCCCGCACATGTACCCTACGTATTGAGTTATTATACTTGCCAGGTATCCATGTTTACAGGTTTGCAGGTTTGCAGGTTTTTAAAGGGCATTTTTTCTGAAATCATCTATGAGCACATATATTGAACAAAGCAAAACTAGTGTTTTCAACCTGGTGGGATGTGAAAGAGAATATAATTAAAGGTTAAACTGTATGCTAAAGATGCAAAAGTTAACATTTTCTGAAGAAAAATATTATATTATAGAGAAAATAATAAATTTAAATAATGTCATCTATGTCCGTCAGTTTTTTCACAATTACCTTATTATCGTGATTTTTATTTGAATTAAGACTAAATGTAACATTCTTCTGTAATACATACACAACCAACTATCAGACATACTCATTCGCCAATAGGATGCATGATCTAGGAAACAAGTTTGGGGGTACTATTGATATAATTAATGAGACTATTTATAGAATTAAGCTTAATCAACACCAGCACTAATCCTACAAATGTAGTAGCGTTGGTAGTATACCTTCTAGACTCACCGACACACTCTGCCACTCAGTTAGGAACCTTATAGAACCTTCTTGAACGTCCTCCTTCCAGAACCTTCCAGAGCATTCGAGAACCTTCATGAACTTTCTGAAACCTTCCAGACTCATTCCCAGCCCCATTCTGAAATAATCAGAAGCATTTGCAGCACTTCCATAGCAAATTACTTATTTGTATATTACCAATTCAATCATCTGTGAACATTTATAATTGGTCTGTTTCTTTTCCATCCTCCTTTGCATATTGAATTAATATTAAGTCTATTTATGTTCCTTAAAATAAATAAAAAGCACATTTTCGTCAATCGCTCCCACCCATGCTCAACCACCCCCACCAAACTCTCTTACTTTCGATGTGACACCAAGGGCCACCATAACCACCGGTGGGTGGCAGTGGCTGGTTGTGAAAAACATTAGTCAGGTAGGTAAACAAGGGATTATTTTTATAATATATTAGATTGTTCTAGTTTCTATCTTATTTTATGTTACTGTTACGTTTTATTAATATTGATTCGTATATAGTTTTTTTTGTTTATACATAGATCTATTTTGTACGTACTTTATAATGGATTCCATCTACATTCTATTGTTATTTTCTATATAATACACATATTCTCCTATATACGCTGCATCAGGTATCACTTTATGTAAATGCCTTTTTAGGCGTATAAATAAATTAATTATCTTGCCCTGTAGCGCTTCTTTCTTTAGCCAACGTTTCGCATAGCGTTAGTGTCCATCAAGAAGTTACCGGGTAGTATTCAAAATTTGAGTGCCATCATTTCGACATTCATAGTTCCAAAATAATTCCAAATGACAACTGTTTTTCTCCAACCGTGGAAACTAAATAAGACTATCAAAGTATTAAGTTTTGTAAGTTAATGAAACTATTTTTTTTCTTATTTTCTCATCTGGAAACATAATATTCTCAGTGGCTACACGAGCGTAGAGAATTCAGAAAACAAGTTTCTTGAGTTTGTAATTTTTGTTTATTTTCTTTGACTTTTTCATTGTTTTCCTGGAATGACCAAAAGTTACCTGAATTATAATTTAAATTGTTTTGACAGCTTTTTCTGGTGAAAATTTCACCGGAGTTCCAACTGACAAATGTTTGAGAGAACAGTGGCGCGTCATGGCGTATGAAGACTTTTCTTAAACTAGGGGGTTACGTTTCAAAAAAACCGAGACTATCTGAGAGACAGAAGAAAATGTAGGAGAGACAATCAAGGATGATTTCCGCAGTGTAAACAAATAGTAGTCTAAGTAATTGATTCCGAAAGGCTGAGGATTCCACCTAACCAAAGGTTTGCTTATGAGAATTGTGCCTAACAATCATGATTGTTTGAAAAGTGTTTTGGCAATGAAGCTATACACATCGCCTCCACACGCCGATAAGGGTATATTAAAGGAAGCGATTGAAAGGCAGACCAGAGTCGATAGACTGTGGAAGAAGTATAGAACAGGATGGAAAGGCATGAGGACTTGATACAAATGGCTAGGAACTTCTTTATTGTATGCTTGGGACCAAAGCCGGTGAAAAATATATGTTGAGAATGCCAGTATGTTATTCATTCGTTAAAACGTTTATTGATCACTTCTGACCTTGGGATTTTGTTTCAGATAATATTTAAGAAAGTGGTGGGGGAAACAAGAAGATATTTTGAAAACAATCCGCCAAATTACACACATAAGCACCGTAAATACATCGTAAAAGATTCCGATGACATTGAACAAAAAATATTGATACCTGTACACTAATAGCATTGCTTCTTCTTTCCTTGAAAGTATTTTCGCACTTCTTTATAAGGTTCCAATAAACTTTATTTCCTTCTTTCAAACTTTAACATTTTTGACGCAACTATATGCATCTCCCTTTAGCATATGTTCCTATATTCCTCCACCCAATTACCTGTTACTCAATTACCTGTCCCTGTACGATAGTATGGAGAACCTACATCACCGACATTCCATCAATTTACTACACATGACCAGCCTGTTAAGAAAATCTGTGCAGCGTACACGTTGAGTATTCCCTTTTGCGCTTTTAATTCGAGTCTATTACGGAGGCTTGTTCATTGATAACCAGAAGTGACCAGGGGTAAGTCAGAATCCCTTTCCAATTTCAACTGTTAACCAGAGCTCCTCAATTGCTGTTCCAAATATTGATTAGAGTCCACAATAAAAACACTAACTGATTTGCACACAACATTTGCGACTCCAAATCCTCTTTCGATAAAAGAATATTAACTTAATCAGTCAGTTATTTAGATTTTAACGATATCATTTTGTTGTTATTTACTCTAACACCATAGTGTCGGTTCGTAAAAAACATCAGTTAATAAGAGGTTTTCAAATTACTGTCATCTTCTAAAGTTTAACAGAGATAGGCTTTATTTTCGAGGCTGTCTTCTCAGAATAGCGATTGCTTACCTACCTTTCACACTCACGATCTCTTCATATTATACTTATAGCTTTAAGATTAGATTTTCATATACTTACTTGAAGTTGTCGCTTATTAAACGTAGCCGGGCTATGCAGTAGGCTTAGATATACCATCCTGGATAAAGTACACCCCCACTTAATAAGGAATATTACGTAAGGTAGATTTAGTACAGAGCCTTTTTAGACGTAGCGGATTACTCCCTCTTGTATGCAGGTACGGATTAACCAGGAACTTTATAATTCCTACCTGAGCCCAGCTTTTCAAATAAGTTATTATTAATTTTCTGGATTGTTGTGTATATAATTCAATTATATGTATGCATAGAACTAAGAAGAACACAACAAATGCCGTGATCCAAACATCTGAGGATTCTGCGCTAGCATTTTTTTCTCCTTTGATTTACTAAAACCGTATAAATAACTCATTTTAATTGTGTGTGTGTGTGTGTGTGTGTGTGTGTGAGGGTGTGTGTGTGTGTGTGTGAATACCGCACACAAGTCCCAAATGCTCCCAACCGTCTGGAACCAGTGGGATTATGGCATCCCCAATAAGGAACTCCAGTGAAAAATACTATGGCTCATAAAATATATATTCATATAGATCAACAGACGATGATTTTGAATATAAAAGTTTTATTATGGAATTTCAAAATCGTTTTTAATGAGTAATTTTACCAAGTGTTCTTCGATGTTAAAAGCCGGTAATCTTAAGAATATAAAACGTCTTGACACCCATACAAAATATAGCGCTGGTAAAAAAAAAGCTTTTCGAAACTAGTAATTGATGACGTCACGGGTCAAAATTATAGATTCGATGTGTCTTTGGACTCCGAAAATTCCAACTTTGAAAATTATTTTAGCTGTTAAAACTAACTATAATTATTTTTTTTTTTAAATTGACTCCTGTTCCTCATTGGGGTATGTACTGTGGCTGAGGGATCCGTGAGTAGTTGTATTGGTAGACCTGACTATTGAGCTTTGATAAGCAAACATGGCTAAAGCTATTTCAAGTCTCCGTGGTTGAGGGTAAGAATTCCCACTAGCAATCCGAAAGTTGCGGGTTCAAATCCCGGCGTACGTATGTAAATATTATCTTTGTGTTACTTCACAATTTATTCATTAAAAAATATATGTAGTTATTTGTGGCACATTGCAGAGTGGAAGATATTCTCAGTATCGCCCTGGCGTAAGACCACAATTCAGTCTTAAAACATTGCTTTAATGGCTTTACCATGTTTGATGACCAGATCTGAATAGCCAGGTACTTCGCCACCTTCATCTTTCCCACCTCACTTTTTCATCTTCAAAAATGTTTTACTAATCTCAGACAAAACGCTTTTATATTCAGAGCGTGTACCCTACACAATAATAATTTTGATTATATTGACATATTTTCGTGTAGGTTAGGAACATTTAAAAAATATACCTTAGCTATCATTAAATAATAATATATATATATTAAATATATATATATGTATATATATATTTTTTTTTTGTATTAGGCAATTCACCCTAAATAGAGTGCTTTGTGCCGTTAAATAATAATTAATAACATACTGCAAGTTATCATGTTGTTGATATGAACCCTGTCCAGTTGCATGTGATTCATTTTATAAACATTTGTTCAGTTTAGTTGTAGGTATTTACATATATTTGTGATAATTGGTGTTGTGTGAGGATAAAATTGATATATTGTAATTTACTTGTGTTCTTATATCCGATGTTATTTTTTACTTTAGTTAAAATTTTTTATTTTTTGTAAATATTTTTTGCCCACAGGTACTGGACCCTTAGTTTGTTATTATAGTTTAATATTTAAGTGAAAACCTATCATTAGATATTATTTGTATTTTTTATAAGTTTATTATTTAAGAATGTAAAAAATCTGTTGGTTTTCCCAAATAAACAAATAAAATAAAATCTCTTTCCCTTCCCGACTATCTTCAGCCGCACAACATCCCCCAATTGGAGATGCCATAGTATCACTGGCTGGGGTAGTTGGGATTCTTGTGAAGTAATCAAATAAAAAAGCAACATTTCCATTGTGAATATTCACCAGGGCGTTTCTGAAAGTATATAAAACTTTTACTACATTGACGCAAGCAGAAGTAGGTAGTATAATTTTATATCTTAAAAGACAAAAATATATTTTCTTGCATATTCATATAGGAATTCAATAAGTTTCTGTCGATCTTCTCTATCCTTTTGTCTCCCATATTTACGTTTACCTACTACACCCCTGATGGCATGATCTATATTAAATTCACATTTCACGTGAGGGTGAATATGATTCAAAATAATATTATTTTATACGCACTTACGTGCAAATATATTAATATATTATTAACCTTCATGAACTGTAGCAGAACATACATTAAGATTTAATCAGATTCTCAGTGAGGAACGTACTGAATTGTGCTCGTATGAGTTGTGTTTCGCGTTTTGTACGAATCCGAGTGAAAACCGCCGTTCGGAATGATTGCGAAATTCTATTAAAAAACGTGATAATAAATTAGGGGAGGAATTCAATTACGTTCGGGCTTTGTAAAGAGAGGGCAAGTTTTCCATTTGAGGTAGCAAAAATGAACCTATTTCCATTGGTCTGGTTTGTTGGAAAACTAGACTACGTATTTTTGTTAAAACGTATATCAAATAAAATAATAAACTGAGCGGCGGGTTCTCACTGGGGTGTCGCTGGTTCAATGCAATGGCAACATTTTCAGCGTATATTTGTGGTGGTGGAAGGACTTCAAAATTTATTAGATTATTCGTTGAATTTAATTGAAATTTCTTCTAGTTGAGGATTCGATTATGTCCATGAGACATCGTATTTTTTTAACATTTTTTTTATTGTAATATAAGGAATATAGATACATAAAATTTAACAATATTACATTTTAGATCATCATTGGTCATGCATACCTTATCAGAAAAGAGGAGTTCTTGTGTCTGATAGGGGAGCCACGATTCTCACATAAGGTTTATGTTATAGTAATATTTTCGTGTAGAATATTGAATTTTTTTATTTAATTTATTTGTTCTGATTGGTTGAAAATACAGCAAAGTTTTGTAATATTTAATTTGAACATGTTGATAGTTTGTTCCATTTATTTTCATTTCTTCCGTGCACAAAATGTTACAATTATTTTGTACGAACATAGCGATGCCACTGTTCTTGTTTATTCTATTCTCTTTGTCGTTGACACATATTTATATCTATGTTTATAGTACATCACTCCACTACATGAATGAGTTTCTGTTAACACAATGTATGCCGGCTTTTTGAGATCATTATTAATTGTTGCTATAAATTCATCCATGTTTCGATGTATGCTTCTAATGTTCACGTGTAGAAGTAGTGAGCTGTAGTTGAGGTCGCTCTGGTGGAGACATTATTCTTCAAAACTGTTATATTATATTTTTTTTCTAGTGCATTGTATAAGAAGTCTGTCATTTTTATTCGTAGTCGATCCCGTTTCTTGCTACTTTGAGCATTATATTTTTGTGGGGACACGAGTTGCTAAAAGCCTGGTGGTCTGGGCTATTATTTTTTTCCATATATTTTTTTTGTAATGTGAAGTTTGCACAAACCGTTGTTTTATCCCCTGCAGGACACTAATGTTCTCTGTGTTCAATTGGTTCACTGTCAGTAGCCTGAGAGCATATCAAAAGAATTTGTATCAATGCTATCACGCTATCCGAGTATTCAACACTGGTTTGTAAAAGGAACTCAAAATTGAGGCGTTTGAATAACAAATAAAAGATTCGATTACAATTGTCTTGAAAAGAAACATCATCAAAATTACATCCACTTTGGCGATTGGTGTCACATATTATTTTTATTAATACCATTCCTCAAAATATTAATATGGAAATATATGAAACTCCTTACTACGGCTTAACGCCAATGAATTCATCTAAATTTCCCACATTTTTAGGTTTATAAATTTGACACATTATGGCAAGCATCGCCAAAAATGTTTTTGCAAACTTGGCATAATATACCAAAAATCGCTCGAGTGGATGGATATGCATAAATAATATTGGTACAATTAGCAGGCCTTTGGGCATACCAAGAGAGTGCTACATGACCGCGGTTACGTGATAACTCAGGACAGTTCAACACAATTTTGAAAAGTAATATAAAGTCATTAAAAGTGATGAAAAAACTGGCCTATAAACCTAACCTTAAGGAACCTATTTAATCTAGTTTTTCTCAACACTTCATCACTTTAAAATTTTGTTTAATTTCCACTGTCCTAGTTTAACTAACTACTTAAAAGATAATAAAAGTTTTCTACGAATTTTCATTACTCCAAGCAGTGTAATTCAAAATAACGTTAACTGGAAGTACATGCCTCAAAAGATTTTAGTACAGTAGTCTTACCGACGTACTTGGGAAATATGCCTATTATATTTAGTTACATACTAAATATCTTGAAATAACAATATTAAACAAACTACCCCTTTCCTGTTTAAGGCCCGCACAGGTTAAACCATTAAATTCCCTTAAATTTAACAAGTTTTACACAGCCCACTGAATTTAATGACTGAACTTGGGCTGTGTGCTACATTATTTATTTGTAGGGGAATTCTTTATTCTGACGTTCAAATTAAAATGAGACGTAAATTAAACTTTTACTCCCTTGTTTCAAAATAACTAACCCCGGGAGAGTTGTCAAGGGAAGTATTTTGTTATTTCTTGTACCTAATCATTTTTACTGCAACTCATTTAATGAATAAATAATTTAAAACAATTTTTTAATATTATAACTTCTAGTAAACAAATTATTTTTAATCAAGTTATGGCATATCATACGTCTCGTAAGAGGTTAAATTTACATCGCACACTTTTTGCCTACGTTAATCGAAATCGCATTACTTTTTTACAATACCTTTATTTTTATTATTATTAAAATGAAATTTTGGTGATATCTTTTTACGTTTTACAATATGGCTTCTTTTAAAATATTTTCCACTGTACCCCAAACACTTAAAAAAAACAAATTAACCTTACAATGTACCTTAATCACAACGATTATTTTTTATTGTTCGCCTATTTTTTTTTTAATTATTTTTTTTTACCAATTTCTTTAAATATTTATTTTCTTTCTAACCTGTAACGATAAAAAAGATTGTAAATGGAACATAACTGGTTTATCTTATATTCAACTAAAATGTAAAATTTATTAACATTTACAACTGTCTGTTTCCTAAATAAACTAAAATAAAAAAGAAGTGTGGAATCTTCTTCCTTAAAGAAACATTTCTTAAAGGCTCGATTCTTACAGTAAAAACAAATTTTAAACGATGGAGAAGTGAAAGGAAACATGAAACAGAATAAGACACAAAAAAATAAAAAAAGGTAATAGTATCAATTGGAAATCGAACCCAGAATCTCCGTTTTACCGGAACAACACATCTAACCACTCAGCTATTGGGACCTAATTATTTTATTTAATTTTTCTTACTCTCATATTTCAGAATTAACAGAATTATCCGCAACTATTTTTTTTTCGTAATTTTGGCGACGTTTTTTTTGAATGATTAAAGTTTCAAAGAATTTCTTTGTAACTTAGATAGTGTCTCGGATAAACCGTTACATTTTTATTTGTATGTGTCTTGTTCTGTATCACGTTTCGTTCAGATTACAATTTGTTAGGCGGGTTTGGGTACCGCCGCCCGGGAACCATTTATTGGATAACCGACACCTCTGCCATAGGTCACGCCGAGTGGTTGGCTACATTTGGTGACTTAGCAGGATTGCCCGGGTTCATCGGGTGAGGTGTGTTCAGGATCGGGAGAGGTTGGTTTGGGGAGACCCTTTGATCTCTCAAGCTGGTCTAGATATCTGGAGGGATAGATCTTTCGTCCGTCACCCCTGGACACACTGATCCCTAGATTCCTACCCATCCTTCATACTTTTTTTCTTCTCAAAACTTCCTCTCTTTCATTTCGCTAAAAATTCCCTCCACACAGTATCCCCAAAGATGACACAGTCCTCGAAGGAAATTATCTTCTTCAGGGCCTCCTGTGTGGAGTTAAAGTAAAAAAAGATTTATTACTATTGTCTTTTTCTTGTCATCAAATTGTGATCCTAAATAAACCTCAATATGTTTGTAACATGTTATAAAATATGGCTATAAATCCATAAGTTTTATTCAAAGAAGATTGAAGTATCTACGTAATGTCCATGTTTTCTTGAGCCATATTTGTGCAAATCAATTAATTCTATCAGTGTTTAAATTTCAATATGTATTTGTGTGCAAAAATTAGTCATAAAAACTAGCTCCGTTCGATGCTGATCGACGGAGAATTAATTGAAATAGTTTAAAAGTATGTTAATCTTAGCCACACGCTTAAATTGAGAAAGAAAAGTGCTGAGGCACAGCTTGAGCGAAGGAAATTATAAGGGTTGTTTGGGCGAGATTAAAAAAACTGGGTTCTTTTTTATGGATCATCGAATGTACAGCAACATTTTTCACGACTATGTTTTGTTTGTGCTGAATTTTTTGTTTTTAATAATAAATAAATAAATTTAGGTGTACCCTCAAAGGATGACAGAAGGATACTGAATTTATCGCCTGGGACCACAAAACAAACAAATGGATCCACCAACAAACAACACTGACAAAAAATGTCGTTGAAAAGCTGACCCTTCACTGGGCAAATTGCTCAACGCGAACCTGGAAACACTAAAAAAACGGACGTTCCAAGGTTAAACACTGTATATTAGTATGGAGCTACATTGCAAAACTCAAATGTCAGTATTGTAATAACAGAAAAAAGACGCCTTATATTATCCATTTTCTTGTAAAAATATTTAATATTAAAAAATATGTCTTTACACGGAAACCTGTCGCTCCTTTTTCATGAAATCTGTGAAAAAGTGTCAAAAATGACTGAAAATATTATGTTATTAAAATTTCAGAACCTTAATTGAACATTTGTACGTTTTATGAAAATCTTTTTTTAAGATATTTTTGGATGATATATGATATTGGATTAAGCGAGAATTTCTGAGCACAGGGGAGGCAAACTGTAACTACGTGCGATTGCTTTTCCATCACTAAAAATAGTGCTAAACTTTAACCGAGAGCAAACCTGTGTGATTTTTTTGTATTTATATGTGAAAATTCAATCGTTTATTGCATAGAATTTTATGACACTATGTTATACTCGTATTTTCAGTTATTTTTGACAGATTTCGTGAAAAATGGCGAATTTTATGATTTTTATATTTATAAATCTTTTTCATATTATCTTTCTAAGTTAATACTGACTTATGATTATGCCACGAGTTGAGTTAATTAATAAAATAAGGGTTGGTTTGTTTTACCTAAAACGACCTATTTAGCATGCACAATAGGAAATGAAAACCTTTCACTGAAACGTGCGGAAAACAATCCTCTAACAAAAACTTAGTATTGAATATAAAAACCGTAGAAAAGTTTTTGTGACAGGTCGGATTCTATTTTCGTAAGGAGCCAAACCAAAACACAAACGAATTTATGATGTTTCTGGATAATGTGAAGCTCTAAAAAATTTTTTTTCTCTGAGGTCATCCCTTAAAATCAGTGATAAGCAACATTTTTAGCAGTGGACCACGGAAGGTACAAGTAATCTAATTTTACTAAGGATATTGTGCTACACCTCTAAAACTAACACTCGTGTCTTCAAAACAGTTACTTAAAAATATAGCACACCTGCACTGCAAGAAGTACTCGTACCAAACAATGAGGTTATCTCCTCAAGAAAATAGAGCACACCTGCACTGCAAGAAGTACTCGTACCAAACAATGAGGTTATCTCCTCAAGAAAATAGAGCACCCCTGCACTACAAGAAGTACTCGTACCAAACAATGAGGTTATCTCCTCAAGAAAATAGAGCACCCCTGCACTACAAGAAGTACTCGTACCAAACAATGAGGTTATCTCCTCAAGAAAATAGAGCACCCCTGCACCGCAAGAATTACCAAACAATGAGATGGTCTTCTCGAGGAAATAGAGCACCTCTGCACCGCAAGAATTACCAAACAATGAGATTGTCTTCTCGAGGAAATAGAGCACCTCTGCACTGCAAGAAGTACCAAACAATTAGGTTGTCTTCTCGAAGAAATAAAGCACCCCTGCACTGCAAGAAGTATCAAACAATTAGGTTGTCTTCTCGATGAAATAGAGCACCCCTGCACTGTAAGAAGTACCAAACAATTAGGTTGTCTTCTCGAGGAAATAAAGCACTCCTGCACTGCAAGAAGTACCTACCTAACAATGAAGTTGTCTCCTCAAGAAAATTTCATATAGTTAAAATATTGTTAAGATTTATCATATTTTTCAGCTAAATAAGCGTCCTTCAAAAAAAAATAAGAAGTCATATAAAGCTTTCCTGTAAGTAAATTATGATGTTTGATATAGGATTTTGCGACGCACTGTTTCACAGGTAAAATAAACATATTTGCAAATCACGAAAAGACAAGCTATAATAATAATAAGATACATTCCTTACCAAGAGAATATAAAAAAAAAATCTGTGCTTAGGGAAATTTTAAAGGTTTAAAATACCATAAAATTGATGAAAATGCGGTAAGTTAATAGTAAATCTACGTTGGATGTTTTGGAACACTGAGGATTAATGGAGCCGCGTGTTACCAATCACCGATTCAAATTAACGTAAAATCTTCTAAATATAACCAAAATTATTTTTTTCTCGAGGCTATTACTTTTTCCCGACATTCTAACCAACCAATCTTTCCCAGTGACAAGTAGCCTATCACCTGTCCTCCGCGACATCAACCACCCCTTTCACCCTTATGTTTTCCTGGTCCCTGGTACCCTTGCACCCTTCTGTACTCCTAGTATCTTTATCAGCACATTCCACGGCTCAGGAGAAGGTAGATGAATGTGTCTGAAGCTATTTTTTAACCCTCCGCCCCAGTGACGGGTGTAATGTATTTTCCAATAAGGCTTTGCGGGAAGGCAACACAAATAACAGGGTATTTGTTTTTTCCGAAACGCCTACAAGTATATAGCGGGTTCAAAGGTAATTCTCATTAAGTGGCATGTACGATGTAAAGATAAGATACATTTAATATATGTGACCTTTTGAATGACATTAAGAAGATAGGTTTATTGTAAGCGTAGGCATGTTTTAGAAATAACATTTTTTTATCATCTGACATTTTCAGTAATCTATTTTTCACAGAATTAATGAAAAATACGAAACAAGAAAGTGGCGTGTTTTTCAGTTTTTTAGTAATTATGTATATATTTTAGAGATATATATTTCACGTTAAAATGACATAGCGACCTGAAAACAAATTCGTCAGCCTATAATTTACCGACAGAAAAAGCCGTGGAAAATTTGACGAGTTCGTAAATAGGAATAGCTTAATGCGAGTTTTTTTATTTATTTATTTAAACACCATAAAATGGCTTTTACAAAAGAGTGATTACAGAACAAGTAATGTGTACACAAAAATATTATTGCAAGTAATAGAGTTGTTAATAGAAGTGCAGTTAAACAATACATAATTAATATCTACTAATGAAGTAATAGTTGAATGAGTACTAGGTTTGTATAAGACCTGATATAAATCGAGCTATGAGGTGTTTATGATAACGAATAGTAATTAATTTAAAGTAAATTCTATTAAGGCCTAGAATGTTATAATAACAGAGAATATTTTATTTTTGCAGCATAAGAGAAACATATATCACATTGCATTACATTAAAGTATAAACAATACGAATTCGTACATCCCAGACAATTAAAGTTCAGTTAATTATATTATTAAATAGAATAACATAAATGACAAAATATTTTATTAATTTATAAACATATTTTTGTAGGTATTTTATATACTCAAACTTAAATACATAAAAAACAATTTATAAAATTTAAATGTCTTTTAATGAAAATCATTATGCACGACCTTGGCCCGTTGAAATTAATACGTTTTCATCTCATCTAAATTTTCATCTATTTCCATAAATTTTCGTCTCCCAGTTTATCAAAAAACTCAAACACCTTATTCCTCCGATGTATGCTTTGTTTCCACCTAATTTACATTCTGAATTTAAATTATTCCACGAAGCTTCCGTCGTACTCTTAAAAAGCTGTCACCTTAAATACCACGTAAGTTGTCTAAGACGGTTTATGTAACTATCGTATTATGAAGACTAGGGCATGCAAAATCACTGAGAAACGGCATTACCTATAAGAAGATGTTATGGTTATACCGGTAATTTAAATAAGGTAATTAAATGCGAAGAATTTATATGCGTTAAGAGGAAGACTGCTGCCTTTTTCATGGAAAGATAAAATTTTGATTTGAAGCCAAAATACCCAACAAAATAATAAATTTTATTTATTATTTGCGTCACGTTCCATTAACTCAAAAAATATCTATGTCACCTCTAAAATCATTAAATATTGAATTATATGTTTTATAATTTAAATCAAAAATAAATAAAACAGCATCCGTACTAGAAATTGGCTATAGCTTTCGATTAAGAAAATGAATTTAAAAATCCAATTTTAAGTTTTGTACGAAAAGGGCCGCGAAGCCGTTCCTCTTAAGGGGGTCAAGTGTTCTGAATAATTTTACTGTACAGTTAGTAGAAAATTAAAGGATTTTGAATAGAATATACAAGAACACAAGAAATGCCTTGTGGGGGCGGTTATTGATCCAAATATTTGCTTATCCGAGGTTTAAATTCCCAAAACAAAACTGTGTTTACGTAATGTCAGGCGAGAGTAAGTGAGACAGAGCGCTGAGCTGTCGGGCTAAATGAAACATCAGTTTTCATTCAAATTTTTATTGAAGACACTTCTAATTTTCTTTATTATTCTTTGATTTTGAAGAAATAAATTTGTCGAAATTGCGACCTCTAGGTCCGAAGCCAAGCAGCTCTGATTTGGTCATAGGACCGAAATACAAATAATTTTAATAAAAATATTGACCGGAATTACGGTAAAGCAATTTAAACCGAGTTATGCATGCCCTAAATCTGACGCGACGCCGACGTCAAGAGATACACTCGAACCAACATAATATTTCTTAAAACAAAGTATACAGGAGTGAGCGAGGGGGGAGGCACTCTTTCGTTAGACGCTTATATTTCGGTGTGTTGGCATATACGCATTTACACAAAGTTGGCCCTGTTTTCACAACCGTCTAATCATTTGTCATGTCGTACAGGATGGACTGACAAAATATAAATTTTAAAATATGCATTGTCATCAAAGAATAAGTAAAAAAAATGATTTTCAGTTTATATCTTAATAATAAATCTGTTTGGAGAAGCGAAAAATTTCCAGGTGTAACCTCTTACATAAGACTCCATATTTATTCTTTTTTTTAAAATAATAATCTGTTTTGAATCTATTGTTAAGGCGGCTAGTAAATACTAGTCAACTAACTATAATTTTGAAATATCTAAGTATTTGCCAGAAATAAGATACTGCAAGGTTTTCATAATGATTTTAATTTCTTCCGTACAAAATAAGGATGTCCATACGTCTTTAAATAAGGATGAAATAGTGCATCAAACATAGAAGTAAGGACCCATATGTCTATGGTATCAAAGCTTTTTTTTATAAATTTTAGATATATATCAATTGAAGCCAGAGTCAAGTTAGTCTCTCAGAAGCTGGGCGTACTGTACATAGCCCGCTGATACTTTAATAGTACACAATTGCTGATCCTGTACAAATCACAAGTGCGCCCTACTGTAGAAAATGGCAGCCACCTCTGGTCTGGAACCCCAAAATACCTAAAAAAATGACGCTTGATAATGTGCAGAAACGGGCGGTCCGTTTAATTGATTCCCCTCTCTTAACAGACGGATTGCAATCTTGAAAGCACAAGTAGGTAGGCTGTCTCTGTTCTACCGGTATCACAGTAAAATATGCTCCGAGGAACTAGCGTAATTGATCCTTTAGTCGGCACAGGTGCATAGTCGGGAAACACGCCAAACGCGCTCCAAAAATATGTACACGGTTGAAATTTGTCACAGGAGAACGGGTCGCTTCTACAACTCGTTCTTCCAAAGGAAGAGGACGAGATTCGATGACGTCCATATGATCTCTCGCTGGGAATAGCTTAACGGCAATTCTATTCCTGCAGAGATACCTATATTCGACGTCCTACAGGACTTGGGAAGTACATTCATCCATTTGTTTTGACGGCCTTCGTGGTCGAGGCGTAAGGCCCTCGACTAGCAAGCCGGAAGTCGCAAATTCAAATTCGCAAAAAAAAAAAAAAATTATTATCTTACAATTAAACTGATTGATCAGTTTTGTAGGATCTAAGTAAGAGAAAATAATGTACAAATAAAAAAAAAACTGAATAAACACATTAAAAAAAATAACTTTTCAGTCAGTTTCCACTGCTCACTGCAACGAATGACCGCGAGGAGTAGAAGAGCCTCATCTTACACGGAAATTGGAGTGGTGGTCATGATCCTCAACAATGAGGATCAGACTTCAGGAGAAGTTTTCAACAGTTTTCCTCTCCTTTTGCACCTACTTACATAGATCCCCTGCTTTTAAAATCAGTGTATCTCTTCTCATTTACAATCATAAAATATTAATTTTACGGGACTCCTTCATAAAAAGGTGATTTATTTTTCCATTATATTCTATGGTTGTACTTTAATTACTGATAATTCAAGAGGTTTTATTTAACCCCAACGACATGGTGGAATTTAATGGAATTTTGGAAAGCTCCCAAAGTATCTAAAAAGTGCTATTTACTTATTTTTTATGTTGTCGTAATAATAAGAAATAACATTTTAGAAACAAGATTAAATTATCTTTGAAATGTTTGTATTTGAAATAAGTTAGATACTCGTATTTCTAAAAACTTTAAATTTATCGAACATGATAAAAGGCAACAAAAAAACTTATTTGAGCACTTTGACTCGAAACGTCCATAAGTAACTCGATATTTAGAAAGCACATTCCTTTTGTGAAGGGAATTAGTAAGAAAACTGTTACTTCATTCTTTATGCCTTAAAAACAATTTATATATTTTTTTTTAATTTTCAACTGACAGTGAAAAATTTTTGCCAATTTTTAACCATTGACATTTTTTTATAAATATTTAAGACAAAATAAGAAGAATAATTACTCATCTTTTCAGCGACGAACAAATCACATATCTACGCATTATAAAAAAAGATAAAACATACTTTTATAATGAATGGACGCCCTGGTCAGATATGTCCTTCATGGCTTCTAATGGAATATGTTGTTTGTGGCTAGTAATGCTAAAAGGGTTAAAAGATTGGGTGTTTGGTTGAGGTTATTTAATTTGCGGCAAGGAAAATAAATTTATTTCATTCATGAAAGTACTAAATCATTATTTTCTATTTCCGAGGTAAGCGCTTTCGGGATATTTAATTAATTTTAAAAAGAAAGACAAATTTTCCTGTGTTACGAATAACCTAACAATTTTTGAAAAATTCATACTACCGTAGTTAGCGAAAAATGTTACTTGTGTTGTGATGGAGGACTTAACCAGCCGAGGAATCGAACACACAACGCCTAGGTGGGACCCGAATGCGATGTCAACTCAACAAATTGGTCAAATATGAACCATTAAATTAAACAACTGTACTCTTGGGGTTCTAGCACAGTGATAACTTGTGTTTTTGATGAACTTTCTTTACTCCAATCTCGAAAAGATTCAATTATCCGCGTATATGACTTTTTTCAATTCTAAGAGCTACGTTAGTTCGAGTAATTGTAGGTATAACGAATATGTACGTACATTGTCAGCTTACCTGACGACTGAGGACGCACTAACAGCGGCTTTGTCTACCGACTGTCGGAATCGGATCATCAGATGACGGATTTAGTCAATATCGTATTGATATAGGGTACTATCGATATCTACAATAGTTTACTAGTCTTTTATGGAACCGCCGCACTGTGAGATAGTAAAATTCATCAGGTTAAAAGATCTCATATTATGTAGGAGGGTACCTTCCTACACACAGCAGGACACTTGTGCGGTATTCTACACACGTACATAGTACACTTGTGCGGTATTCTACACACGTACACAATATACTTGTGCGGTATTCTACACACGTACACAGTACAGTTGTGCGGTATTCTACACAATTGTGCGGTATTCTGTTCTGGACATTAAATACGACTAAGGCCGTTGCAAAAAACGTTTCAATTCCGGCCAGTGGTTTAGTGGCGTGATACTGAGAGTACCATCTGCTGTAAAAAGTGCAGAAAAATATGCTACAATTTCAAATTCTTCTTGAAGTCGATTTCTTACCAGTGTAAAATTTTTGCGCCACTCTGTATCCGCGTGGCTTCCCCATTTACTTTACCCGGAGGGGTGGGGAGGCAATGTATCACGGAATTACTTAGCGCATTATACAGTGACAAGTTGTCTGATGGAGCCAGCCATATCTGGAGGAAACAGGAAGAAGGAGAAGTGGAAGGTTGTATAAGCTGCGCTGTGCAGGTAGCTGGAAAAGCAAGTGAAAAGACGATCACCTACCGAGGGGAGAAAGTTGAAGGAAACAGAAGTGAAAGAAAGCAAAAATATTTGGGGCTAAAATAATAATATTTTGAATCCATGGCAAATTGAATGGCACAATCTACCTAAGATTTTTGTGGGCGTGTTTGTTCTCGAAGAAGATTAAAAGTTTCCTTGCATACTTTTGCGAAACTGATCAAATATTTTTCAATGATCGAAATTCTCTCTCGAACATAAAAATGATTTCATTGAAGCCTGGGAGTCAATAAGTCTAATCTAATTTGGCGACATCAGTTTTCTGTTATTTCGGTACAGATTATATATCTAAGAAAATCGTTCTATCAGCTACAAACGTGAAATAAGTATTTTTAAAATAAATATAAAATCCCACGGCCCCATTCAGCGGTGTTTTTTAATCATAATAACAGGAATTAAATAAAATTAAAATAACGACCCATGTTTACTGAATTAAATTGAATAATTTTTAGATAACTTCAGTCTTTTTGGGTCTAAATATGGACTAATAATTGGTGAATTAGCCTACGCATTTTTTCGATATCAGCGGAACAGATAACAATGTCGATAAATTAGTCGACCTTTGACAGGAGAGAGAGAGAGAAACAGAGGGAAAGAGAGATAAATTAAAGATTCGGATCCCCTGACGAGCTTTGAAAAGCTTTAGTAAATTTTTACTTCTCTTTGTGAACACGGACGGGAATGTATATCTTCGTGTAAAATTGGCAAAGATAATATAATATTAAATATCTTTTAAAATTAGTTAAAAAAAATTTAAAATCAAAATTCTTTCTTATTCAAAAACATTTTCATTCATATTACAGTGGTATAATCAACAACATCAAATAAAAATAAATATAACTTTCAGTAATTAGTAACTACATGCCAGTGTCTATTAGTTTTACTACTCGGCTTTACCCAGTTTTGACAGTTGAAGGAATATTTCATAACTCCATGGCCCATGATGATAAATACGTTGCGAGCTCTTAAAGGTTTGTTGATTTGTTGTGTTTTTTGTAGCTTGAGGCGATCAACATCAAGGTGTTAAATTCGGAATCATGTACTCCCGCAAATGGTCATACGTTTAAATTTCCCCTTAGCACCGGCCGCCTATTCAAATTCAAATCCTCTCCTATCCAAAAAAAACGTCACCATTATTCTATTTGGAAATATCAAATTTTTTCATTTTTTCAATCACAATCCGAAGAATTAAATTTTCAACACTATTCAATAAAACATTATCCGAAAAGAGGTTCCTAAGTAGAAGATTTTTTACTTTTATATGCCTGATACTTTTTCTGGGCTTATAAGAAATGCTCGACTATGGAAAAAGGTCAATATATGTTCTACTTGCAGTATCGTTCATAATATTTCCAATATACTTCTTTCATAAATTTTTAGATCAAAAATAAATTATTTTGCAAAGCTTCGCAATGCACTGCCTTAACATACAAAAGAAAGTTTGATTGTTTTTGTATAAACAGATTTCTGGTCACTAATTCATCAAATTTCATAGTTGATTTTCAAGTTCTGTGAAGGTTCTATTCAAGTTCTTTTATTATATCATTATTGGCCAGTTTTTTCACAAAACTGAAATGATGAAAAAACTTGAATAGAACCTTGAAAGAACAGAAAATCAAATTTGAAATTTGATGAATTGTTCAAATACTATGAAACAATCCGTCCTAGGAGTTATTGTATAAACGTTATTAATAGAACCAAAATTAAAAAAAAGAGATGTTACTAACTCTGTGATAGAACCGCGTACCTTACGTATACATCCGCGAGCCGAACTGAACCTCAATTTATGGGAAAGAAACGAAGCAACCGCAAATGGCGCGAAACGCCGCTTCGTTCCTTTCCCGTAATTCGTGGTACGGCTCGCGTTTCGATTCGCAAATTTATACGTACCCTAAGGATCCTTAATCAAAGCTTATACAAAAAATCTACTTAAAATACAGTTGAAAAATACATTTTTGTACGTCTTCTCTTTAGAATGATATTTTCTTTGTTCCCCTAATTGTCTTACTTCCTCATTGTGAAGACATCCCATTAGAGATTGTGAGATAAAAAAATACCCCTTCATTTCTTCAGCCAACCCTTCTCTTTATTATAATGACAACCCTAACTCGTATACAGCCCTCAACACCTCGGATACCGATTTCATAATATTAGAGGGTGTGATGCTGAAATTCAGGATTTTTTAAGTTCCAACACGGCTTTGTAAATACGAGTACATGGTAGATATAATCATTTAAACGTTACATAAATTAACTTGGATATTTTATGGCGCCGGTTACTTACCTACTAATTACTGTCGCGACCCCCTTAAAATAAAAAAGGAATTAATAAAACCTCACAACCGCGACCCCATAATTACATATATTAACATGTATCAAAGTTTCACATTACTAATGTAAAAATTAACTAATAACTGAAATATTGGCGCACGAAACTCTACAAACAGAATTTTTATCTCAAAATTTATATTTATACTTAAGTTTTGGCTTGCATGACAATGTATTCATTTTTTAATTATTTATTTATTCAGTTGTTTTTACATTTACTCACGTTGGATTTTCTTAAAAATTGTTTCTATGAAAATTTAATTAGTTTTACTTTCCTGTTTCGCTTAAATTTATCTTTTATTGTTATGATTATGGATGGCATTACTGCATCCTCTTATTTGAAATCCTCGAGCTGCCACCATTTCTTCAACACTACAGCGGCTGCTGTCGAATTGAGAGATTGTTCACATTATTTCATTTTCCTACTTCCGGTGCACGGCGCGCCACCTGCTTCCGGTCCGCGTTTTACAAAGCCTATCACAATTCAGTCACGGGCACAACTGTAAGGGTGCGTATAGACACGTGAGCCGAGCTGCCGAGCTGAACCACGGTTTATGGGAAAGGAAAGAATACCGAAAATGGCGCTATACGCCACTTGCCGTCGCTTCGTTTCCTTCCCGTAATTCATGGCAGGGCACGTTTTTTCTCATGTCTATAAGCAGCATAATATATTAGGTTTTGTTCGTGCAAAATCATTGGCAAAGCCCATACCATTTAAGTCACGGTGACGACTCTAATAGAGTGGCGTTAGTTTACGCAAAATCATTTACAAAGCCTATACCATTTCAGTCACGGTGACGACTCTAATATAGAGACATTCGCTTGTAGTCTAGAACTAAAAGGTACCAAGTCAGTGTCATAATTGATTCCTTCTTCACTTCTAGTTTCATTCTTTATTGTATGGTCATACCTATCATCCACGGGCGGTTGGGCTAAATTGAACATTTGTTTCCATTCAAATTTTTGTGGTAGACATTTCTAATTCTAGTGTTGTATTCTCTATTCTACAGGCATGAATGTATTGATTTTGTAAATTTTATTTTAAAATATTCACTGCATAATTATTTATGTGCTAGTTGAGAACCGTTCACGTGCGTTGTGCGGCCCGTCTGACGAAGCTACTGAATAATTCCACTGCCTACTTAAAACTTTGTGTAAGGTCAGCAAAAAGATACGACGTAACTTGGAACAAAGGTAAATGGTAGATGTCCGACAATGATGTATTTTTGTTTACACTATTATGAGAGGGGCTAGATTGGACTTAGAACACATCGAATTTATCGTAGCGTTGCCACTCTAATCTGTGACATGAAAACCAGTAGGCTTTCTTGCTAGCGTCTGCAAAGGCGATAATATTTATCGTGCAGTAATCTTTTACCCTCAAATATCGAGGAAAATTTCAATTAGAAATCATCGATAATTCTTCTTTTTAATTCGTCTTCAGCACGCATAAACGACTTAGTAGGCATATCTTCCACTATTCAAAACATGGATAAAATATTGGAAACTTGGGCCGAACGTCCATGAAATCTCCGGCGTACACGTAGGTATTTCACCCATTACAATATATCCGAATACCGTCTCTATAGCAGGTGGTGCATTCGTATTACTTCTAGACAAAACCCTATTACCCAGTAAAATATCAACGTCGGATGGAACATTCCTGTTTTTGTCTGCTGAGCTTAAACCAACAAAATGCTCAAAAAACTTACTGAATGATTTTATACCATATTTAATAATCCGAGGGTCTCCAGTAATTCAAACATCCGTCCTTTCCGTTCGAGTTGTCAATTTACACCATATTTAATAATCCGCGGTCTCTAGTAATTCAAACATCCATCCGAGGATGCCGAACACTGAGCAACACTGAGCACACTATCATCTTTATTGACATCTTGCATCAACTATACCGGTCATGGTGACAATTGGGATGGGTACATCTGGCAGGTAGGAGGTTGCAGGATTTGAGATTTCCTATCCATCGAGTCTTTACGAATGCATACCTACCAATCATATATATATATATCGTGAACACTTTAGATAAATTACCTACCTAAAAAAAATCGCTTTTCACATGAAAATGAGGCTGGAGCAACAGTTACGGTGAATGGATTGCGCTATCGAGAGATGATTCATGATTTTTTATGGCCGGAATTGGATGGTATTGATCTGGACAACGTTTACTTCCAACATCATAAAAATTTCACTGGAATTTATGTATTAACGAATGTCGTGGGCTTTGCAAGTATTCAGATTTGTGGGATAAAAGGACCATCAAGAAAAAAAAGGTAAATTTCCACAAAATTTAAATAGAATACTAGCATTTTACACAATATAAGGCTTTCTCCAAAATCAGAGATTTAATTTGAAGCTTTGGGTTTATTTATGAAAATGATTCACCCAAGTCATGAGTTTTGTTCAAATTATTTTTTTTTGTAGACATCTAAACAAATACTCTGGCATATTTTAAAAAGCAAATTAGCAATCCACTAACATTACACGTCATAGAGAGTAAGCATATTTCAATATTAATTTTAATGGTTATTATTTACTCAATTATTGAAGACCATATAAGCGATTCCTAAACAAAAATCTGAAACAGAAAAATTAGAAAAGGATATGGTCACATCTAGGGCAAGGCCGGGGCAAGGGTAAGGGTTAGGGTTAAGGGTAAAGGCAAGGGTCCTGGTTCGAGTCCTAGATGTGACCGTATCCTATTCTGATTTTTCTGTTTCAGATTTTTGTTTAGGAATCGCTAATATGGTCTTTAATAATTAAATATTACAATTTGAGGTTTTACTCACAAAGTTATTCCAAAAGGTAAATATTATTTACGCTATGGATCTACTATCTTTTTTACATCATATATTAATCTTTTTTACATCATATATCAATCTTTTTTTACATCATATATTAATCTTTTTTACATCATATATTAATATTTAAAAAAAATTATACGACCTGATGCCACAGAAAATTGTATTTTTTTATTATTTTCTTATGCTTGTATTTAACTGTGGCTAGCAATGATCGTATTGGGTATATTTATATGGTTGAAAGCAAATAAATAAATGCATTCCATCTACCACCTCCTTAAAAAATGCAAACATCAATGTTATTTTAGCCAAATACCCAACTAACTAAACCCAACTAACCTCAGTCAGAAATATCACTTATCTGACAAACTAACCTAACCAAATCTTAACTTATCTCTCGTTCAACAATTTTCAAATATTCTCCAAAAGCGTGGAATTTTATCTATTAAATGAATTCCTTGTCCCAATATGTTTAAGTATTCTTACATCGAACGTTACAGCGGTTCCCCAAAAAATACGTGTTCAAAATGAACCGTGCCTTTTAAGACACTATTTATTCAAGTTATGCTGACAATGCGTGCTGAAATGCTCGTTTAGAACGCCATTTCGTAATGCTACAAGTATTTATTTATTCTAAGTGAAAGCACGTTTATGTAAATATGTTTTATATTTTTATTTAAAACAAAACAAAACAGGTACAAAATTTTAATTTATTAATGCACACAAATAAAGTATTGATTTCATGCTCACTTCAAGAAATATGGAGTGAGCTCGAATCTTAAAAATGTATACAGATTGCATCCACCGGTTCGTCTATCACTAATCTAAAACTGAATGTACAATGCATTTGACCAATGAACGTGATGCTGAATCTTATCAAGCAATCGCATATCTGTACAAAAGAATTGTTGCACATGTTAAAGTGTACGGTGATTTTACGAAGAGTTTTGTTATAAGTAAATTGTTAATGATATCACTAAACTGTGAAAAGTTAGCGTGATTAATCAATCAGTACGAAAATAAATGTATGCAAAATTTGAATGGTGTACGCCTAGGCGCGGGAATTAATAATCTGAATGTACATATATATGTTAAAGAAGTGTGTGAGAGATGTAGTTGGGGGCGCCCCAGGAATACGACAGCACAGTCGAGTGGATGAAAAACTGGATGCGAAAAATAAAATATGTCGGCAGGAACGAATAATCTTAAAGTATGTAAACTAGTGATTGAAAAAAGACGTCAGAGACGCGCCAGAAAGGCGAGACACGACCTAGTAAATGTAACGCTGGTTGAGAAAGAACACAATCAATGATTCATTGGAATTTGAACCTTTTTTAAAACACTATTCTTTTTTACTCCACAAGTGTACAATCAACTTTTTTACACATAATTAGAACCCAATTGTGTATAAAAATCATGGAATCCTTGTAGTACAAATTGATCGTTATCATTCGTGAAATTGTTTTCGGGGAGAGTTATTAGTTAGCATAAGGTTTGAATGTGCAGTACGTCCTTGCTTATAATCATGCAAATCACTGGAGTTGTTTTGTCGGATTGAAAATAAAAGAAAATTTCTATTGTGTTGGTTTCTGGTAATTACCAGCATCCGTCGCTGGTAAAAATTCCAGACTAATTTGATTGATAAAATAATTGGATTAGAGTAGTAAAAGCAAACGTACAAATTGGATTTACAGATTGAATGCCGTGTACGAGATTACCTACAAACAAAAATACAATGGAAATTATTATATGAAAAAAATAACATATTACATTCGGTTCAGTTAGGTTAGCAAGAATTTTAAAATTGGTACTGGAATACATACTGCATACTGCATTTGATACAATTGTTTTCAATTTATGCAAACTTTTAGAGTGCAATGTACATTTAAAGTACTATTAGTATTTGATTTGGGTCGTTTAACCTTTTAACATTATTGCTATAATTGATATTTTTAATGTGATAACAATACCGATTGGCGGGAGCCATTGAATTCATTGTAAAAATACAATTCTCACTTCCGCGACTTTCTAGCAACTTGCATTCTCTTCGTCAAGTTATGGTTCTGTCATTGAAATCTCTATTGTAACCTTACTTTCCGTTATTTATTAGAGAGACAGGCGTTATAAAACGTTTTTCAGCTGTATGCGCAGACCTTTCTTTTTTTGTCCTTAATATTAGACATCGTGTTTTTCATTTCTCATTTTTTTCCCACAAATTCTTTAAAAAGCGTCAGTTTATTTGCAGGATGCTTAATCAATTCAATAGCCTAAAGTGCCAAAATCAGAGTGCATTGACACACCAATAGATTTGCTGAGAATTTTCTTATAAAACTGAATCATGCCAAAATAGATCCTGGATGACCCCAGTAACGCCCTTTTACTTGTCACCTTTCACCCAAAAAGCTATAGGCCACTTTCAACTTGGCGACTTCAGACTACAAGGGCTATAGATGAATCTACTATTCCAACAACTGCAACTTAACCAGGTTCCAATAGAAATTGCAAACCGCAAAAATGCAACCGGAAAGCCCCTGCGCCTCGTCCCCTTAGGTTTAGTTTAGGTAAGTAATGTTACGCATTTTTTAAATCATAATAAATTTTGAAAATACTGGGTTTTCCAATAAGAGATGTTATTTTGATATTCAACCGTAAAAGATCATTAGTTTCGTTGCTTGTGTTTCACGTAGCACCGTCTTGTTGGAAGTAAACGTTGTCCAGATCAATACCATCGAATTCCGGTCATAAAAAATCATTAATCATCTCTCGATAGCGCAATCCATTCACCGTAACTGTTGCTCCAGCCTCATTTTCGAAAAAGTAAGGTCCAATGACTCCGCCGGACCATAAACTGCACCAAACAGTCACACGTTGAAGATAGAAAGGCTTTTCAACAATAACTCTCCGGGTTTTCCGAGCTCCAGCTCATCACTCAAGATGATTTGCATTTGATTCACTCAAGTGAATTTTAATAATTTCAATGCGTTGTTGAAGCGTGTATTGTTCCATTTTTATTAATGGCGTAGTTTTTATTTGTAAAATGTCAAAAAATGACAGTTACAAAAGTAACATCTACCGAAATAGCGGGCTATTCAAAATAAAACCTCTTATTGGAAAACCCTGTATTTTCTTTACGACAATCGCACTATTAATTGCCAAACTATGACAGATATGAAAACGTTTCACGTGGTATAATTTTTAGGCAGTTCATTTGTAGAATTTTTGTCTGATGTATGTTTTAGTATGGGTATCCTTGTGTGAATTCTGGGATTAAACCAAGCATATACTTGAGTGATTTATAAGCTTTCAAAATGACTTAATGATCCCATTATTTTTATCTCACTCTAAACATATAAAGTGTATAATTTTAACAAAACCAACTTATTTAAAAAGTTTGTAAAAATTGTCTAGAAATAATTCTACTTCCATTTCAAAAGTTCTTAAAACACCTCAAAATAAAATTGACAACTCCACTGGGTCTAATATCTCCACTGCATAATTTATAACTCCCCCATTTTACTCACGGATCCGTCAAAAGTTTAGTGGCTTATCAAAAGTTTTCAAGATATTTATCTAATAATTTTTTCAGGTGCTTATTTTTCAAAGAATTTTGGAGTCCGTCCTGCCAAACTTTTACCGTTCTTCAAATTTACGAGAATAGCTCATAATTCCAAAACACCTTGAATAACGGACAAATTTTTGTTTGATAAGTTGTTTTTTTAACTGTAAACCAGAAAAACAAAAAAGTAGTTTTTACTTCCTGGAAAATTGAAAGTAAAGGTAAATTAACAAAATTGTGCTTGCGTATGATTGTAAGATAATAACCTATTTTTTTATTGATAAAATAATGTTTATAAGAGTAGGTTTTTATGCATAGCACAATTCGGTACTAAAATTACTAAATGGTTATTAGACTTAGGTAGGACAGATTCCGAAAAATTATTAAAAAACGTAGTCTGAGTTGATTTCCTCGATTTTGTATTTTGTATTTACCTAAAAAATATTTTTTTTATTTTTCTTTCTTACATTGATATATTATATTTTTATTTTATATTTTACATGTACCTATCTGGATTTTATTGTTCATTACTGCTAAATTGTATTTTCCTAAAAAAATATTTTCTTTCTATTTTTCTTTCTTACATTTATATGTTATATTTTAATTTTATTTTATATTTTACATGTACCTACCTGGAATTATGTACACGCAACCTGCCAATTTGACTGTCCTAAAACGGGAAACTTCCTAGTTGGACAGTCAAAGCTTCCTTTTATATTTGTATATCTTGTATGTAATAAATGTAATAATAATAAATAAATAAAAATAAATAAAATAAATTTTATGTATAGCACAATTGAAGTACTAGTTGAATGAAGTACTGGTACATAATGAATTATTTGGCAAGTTGGAAATAAGCCGACGTGGCTCAGTGATCCAAAGCGTCTGACCGGACATCAGAAGGCGCGGGTTCAATTCCCGTCGGCGGCATTTATTTTTACTCGGAAGATATTTTCAATTTGTATTGATATTGCAGGCGTCTAATTATTGCTTATAATAAGATAATACCTAACCAAACTGTTTAATCAAAGGTGTAGCAAATATCTAGTACGGATATATGCTTCTTTATTTATTTTTGTTTAACATTATAAAATATTTTCATTTAAAGAAATTGATTTTTCATGATGTTAGAGGCAAGATTGGAAATTATGTGTGACTTAATGGTAATTATTTGTTTCTTAATGGTTTATTTGTGACTCCATGGTAATCATTTGTGACTTAATGGTAATTATTTGTGATTTAATGGTTATTATTAAAAAAATAATCTCTTTGAAAATTTAATGAAATAAAAAATATGATATTATATTATATATACCGTATTATATTTTATTGTCCTGAAGAAGATTGAGTCCAATCGAAACCGGTCGACGAATATAACTCGAAATAAAGTGGTTTAAAACTAAAGTGTTTGTTTCATTTTGAATAATGTCAAGCCACAAAGTGTTTGCTTTCATCGATAATTTAAAAAATATGAATTAATAAAAATAAAAACCTTTTGATGGGTTTAAATTTGATTTTCAAACGACCATTAGAATACAAATTTGTCGTAAATTAATTTTAATTTTCAACAAAAAAAGATTTTTTACGATTTCATTGTATTTACACAATAGGATGGGAAACATTATGTAGTTAATAATTACCATTAACTCACAAAAAAATTGTCAAAATTGCCTTTAAAATCCTGAATTCTTTAATGGCCTATAGTTTTTAATTAAATATACAAATTAATAAAACAGAACATATTCGTACTAGATATTTGCTATACCCTTTGATTTAAAAATATCATTTAGTTTTGTCGCGTATTTTGGCCTCAAATCAAAAATTTAAGGTTTGTGTTCCTCTTTAGAATGGACAAATAAATACAAATATTTGTCTATACCAAAGTTTTTACCAATATTTGTACTTATCGATAATTGTTACTAAAAATAGTGGTGTAAACGGCGGACTCCTTGGTCGAGTGGTAAGCGCCGGTGGAAGTTGCGATTTAAAATTCCCATGTGAGCAAATTTAATAGTTAAATAGTTAAAAATAATAAAAGTATACTTGAGGCAGGTTTCTGAGTGGCTTTAATTCAGAATTGAAACATTGATAGAAAAGCCTATTTCGAGATCAGATCTGAATAGCCTAGTATATCCACTTTCCTCCTCCCCATCTACTTCCTATCCCCACCACTTTTAGCCTCATAACATATCCCAATTGATAATGCCATACCGCTTGGTGCGGTATTCACACGAAAAAAACACGAACTGGGTTATATTAATTTGATTTAAAAAGACACAACAAAGTTATTTTGCAATTTTGAAGACGTATTTTCGTAATTTATAAAATTATTTCGAAATATATTATAAATTTTTAAATATTGAGCCAGAAAATCGGAATTTAAAAAAAATAAATTAATTGATCGTTATTTAAAAACAACACTACTAACGATGCATATTATGATGTTCCGAGCAAGTGCGCTGAATTATAAAACTATACTTAAATTTTATACTTACTTTTCCTTCTTACATATTTTAGAATATTAAAACTATCAAAATATTACGCAGAATGGCACATTAGTAACGCAATATTGTTATTTGAGAAGATATTCAGTGTTTCCATTTCCTCTTCTTAGAACTATTACGCCGCTAACTCAGATTATAATTAATGACCTTACTAAATTGAAAAGCATCAGCTTTGCCAGTTGTGGGTCAAATATTAAATAAACAAATCGGAAGTAACTTTTGACTTTCCAGAATAATGATATAATATCTACAGAACCTATCCATTTTATCACAACAACAATAAAATGGATTAGGTGAGCCTTCCCACTGCAAAAAGTGACCATGATCGGAGAACGATATCGCTTGCCGCCTCATGTACGATTCTTCAGATTATCGATGATGCCAATTTACATACATATCTAGGAGACGTAATGTATGTAGATAGGTAAATGAAACAATTGCTTATTACTTCAAAAAATGTGCGTTATTATAAATTGTATGTGTATTATGTAATAATGCTAGATCATTTTCACTATAAGAAAAATATCAAAAAGAGAGCTTCCGGTGAACACGCACGCACCCACAAAACACTTATTTCCGTCTATGTCTTCAGTGATCCTAAGATAAGTAAGGACTCTACAGCTGATTTTACAGTAAAACATGATTTCGTTAAATTGCGATGATAGCCTAATATATCGTAACACGTGTTCACAAACCTGCATTGGCCTTAGTGAAATATAAAGACGAAATGCGAACATATTAGGATTTTTATATTTTTACAAGACGTGTTCTGACTTCTTGATAATATAATCGCATTTGGAAACCTATCAATTCGTTCCTTAAGGGCCTATTTATTATTTATTTATTAATTGGACAATTTGTATAGCGCCGTTTTTGTGAGATATCACCTCAGGGGCGCTTTGCAGTTGATGCAAGTATTACAAACTATATAAATATTACAAAAATGACTGTTATTTCCAGTATAACAACTGCGTCTTCCAACAGAGCCAAGGGCTACCCATGGGAGCTCCTACTAGCCCACTGTTGGCAGATATTTTTATGAATAACTTAGAAAATAAGATTTTTAATTGTAAGTCATCACTTTTAAATAATGTTCTTACTTGGAAACGATATGTAGACGATATTTTTTGTATCTGGACGGGAACAGAGCGACAACTAAATTCCTTCTTCTTATAAATTCATTTCATAAAAACATTCAATTCACTGTAGAGGTAGGCAGTAATGCATCGATTAATTTTCTGGATTTAACACTAACTTCAATAAATAATAGAATTGAATTTAACATCTATCGCAAACCGACATTCACGGATATAACTATACATAACACGTCAAACCACCCGATATCACACAAACATTCTGCCTATCATTCAATGGTCTACCGCTTAGTAAAAATCCCACTGCTCAGCCCAAAATCAGCTGTTAATTTCGAAATTGAACTGTCAAAAATAAAACAAATTGCTCTAAATAATGGTTACTCGACACACTTAATTTATAAAATCCTGAATAAGAAACTTAAACTCATTTCGACGAATACATTTTTATTTGGTACACCTGAAACTAATAATAAAATCATAAATCCCTTTCAATGGCGTAAAATCTTATACACATCCAATTTTTCTTCACTTAGTACAAAAAATTTGCCTACCCACATTAAACCCGCGTTCTATACTGATAACAACTTGGGAAAATTACTTAAAAATACTAAAGATAAAGATCACAAATTTAGCCACTCAGGCATTTACCAACTATGTTGCAATGATTGTCGATCGTTCTACATGGGTAAGACAACTAGAAATATAAATATTAGAATCACGGAACATTTAAGATGTTTAAATAACAATAATTTTTCAGAGTTCGCCAATCATCTCATTTCCACCGATCATACTTTTAGTAAAGATACAGGGGTTAAAATTCTTCACCGTAGTAATAAAGGCAAAAAATTTGATAATTTAGAAGCACTTGAAATCAGAAAATCCCTCAATAATAACTCTAGTATAATAAATAACCAAATTAATCTGTCTTATAGTCCTATTCTAGACATATTTCCAGTTAACCGCTCTGTTCTTCCTGGAATTCCTGTAATTACCCCTTACACTTTGTCCACCCCTCCCTCAAACACTTAACATTTTTGTATATATATGTCAATATTTTGTTAGTAGATCAGTTTTTAATATTCTCCTGACGAAAGAAGGGTTCTTCCGAAACTGGTAGAGTGAAATTAAAACAATAGTGGTCAAAAACAAATTTATGTGTTTTTATTATAAATTATGATGTGCCACAAAGTGAATGCTTTTTACAATTACGTATAATAAATCTATTTGAATATTCCTTTTGTTTTCACTGATGAATTAATGGAAATCTTAGAAGCGGAAATTCACCCACTTTGTGACATCCGATTGAGCTGAAACTCTGCTCTGCAGATAGTAGACACGACACGTGGTCAATGACAATGCATTCTAATAACTGTTGGTGGCAATCACGCACACACATGCGGACGTATATGCATTTCTCTGAAATTGATGGCGGTACAAAAACTAATGTACAAAATAAATGTCGGTCCTACCCGATAGGCGTTTGGTGATAAAGCTACAATCCTCACTCAAAAAGCACTATTTGAATTCGAGTCCTTTTTCAGATCATTTTACGTATATCTCGAAGAGCCCTTCACATTTCGGTTTCTGTATTGTTTGTATTTGCAGTCGGGAGCTGTTGGGACTCTTGTACAGTATTCACATAAATAAATAATTTAAAAATATATATATTACGGCACACGAATATGACCACAACCACACGTCTATCGGTTTAGATACAATTCTAATCAGGTTTATTTCTGACTAAAGATTTACCTGCTTAATGCAATATCAATGGTCAATACAAAACATTGTAATATTAATACAGCGGTGAAATAAATCCGATAACAGATTTCTGCGAATATTTCACCAAGTTTATGATAACAATTAGGAGAATCAATCTTAGTGGAAACTTTCGAGTATTTCTCACGAAGTTGTAACTGGATATTATTATATTGTTACGAAGAGCAACTCGTGCGATTGGTGTCATTCATATTCACATTTACCATATTATTTAATTAATACCATTCCTCAAAATATTAATATGCAAGTATGTATACCAATTTTTTTACTGCGGTTTAAAGCCATTGAATCCACCTAGATTTCACCGTTTATCCCATATTATTAGCTTGTATAAATTTGGTATATTATTAGAAGAAATTGTACAAAACGTTTTTGCAAACTTGGCATAATATTTCACTGATATGAATTTTTCAAAAGAAGCAAACACATTGTGACTTGACATTTGAAATAAATGAAACGAAAATACTTGGTTTTAAGTCACTTTATTTGATATATTTTTAAGTCAACCGGTTTCGGTACCTGCGTACCATCATCAGGGCTATTATTAAAATTATGGTATTAAATACAGAAGTACACATATATATATATATACACATATTATCAACAAAGATAGATACGGTATACTAGAGTGGGGCAGTGCGTCCGTTGTGGCAGAGAGGTGGGAGAGGGGAACGTGGGATTAGTGAAGTAATGAGAAACATACTTAGAATTGAGCTAACAGTTAAGTATGTTCCCCATTACTTCACTTATCCTATGTTCCCCTTCCCCATCTCTCTCCACAACTGACGCACTGTCCCACTTTAGTAAACTGTCTCTTTTTTGATAATATATGTATATATTTGACATATATGTGTACTTCTGTATTTAATACCATAATTTTTGAAATAATCCTGATGATGGTACGGAGGTATCGAAACCGGTTGACAATAAAATATATCAATAAAGTGACCTAAAACCAAGTATTTTTTTATCATTTATTGGCATAATATGTCAAAAATCGCTTAAGTGGAGATCTGAGAACCCCACAGCTCAATGAGTAGAAGGACATGGTTTGTTTTGATGGTTCCATGATAACTTCTAAGTTCGAAGCGTCTATTCCTGCAAGGACGTCGTCCCACGTTGCCACCCTTGCTTCGCAAGTCAATTTTTCCCCCCACTAGGCGCGCCAAAATATGTTTCACTCAACTCAACACAGTGACAATTCAACACACCTTTAAAAAGTGTCATAGGGTGATGAAAACACTAACCTTTAAACCTAATGTATTTAACATAGCAGTTGTTTCATCACTTTTCAAGACTTTTTTTATCATTTTTAAAAATGTGTCGAATTGTCATTGTGTTGAGTTTACATCGTGTTTGATGTGAAATATCTTTTGGCGCGCCTAGGGGGTAAAACCGACTCTTGATTAGTCAGCGTGGCAAGAGGAGAAGACGCTCTTGCAGGAAACAGACTCTCGACTCGTCGGCTCTTTCCGCTGTCAAACTGTCCGCCAAAACTCTGTGCGGTATATTGCTTCCATTCTCACTTAAGTTGCGAAAATAATAATAATATATTATCATTATAGATATTGGTTAAAGCCTACTTTAACACTCTATTTTCACCTTTTTTACTGTTATTTGCAAATTGGGAGTGGCTAGGTGGGTTGCGCTGGCGTCATCAGTACATCGCGACGTAGCCCATGAGTAAGTATTACGTGACATTCTAACAATTGAAACTTACCTACGTATGAGTATTATCCACATGATTGTGATCTATTTTGATCTGTGGTGGTGTTTTAACTGTGGCTTCTCTGTGTGTTTACAGAACGTAAAATGAGGTTGTATTAATTTAGAGCTGGCTTTGATTGAGATTCTAAGCATCCCATATCGATATTTTCTTTTTAGCTCACGATAGAAACGTTTTTGCGAGCATAAAATATTTGCATTCAGCTAACAATTTTTGATACGTATTTCACTTCCTAAAGTTCAATATTCGAAAGTTTTGTTGTTTTAGATAGCACACAAACAGATTTTGTGCTATATACTTAAATAGGAACTCTAGATTCTTAATACCGTATTTAATTCTTTGACCCTTCCACAAATCTATTTATTACGTTTAATAAAATAATTCAAAAACTTTTTTATTTTATGTTACAGGAGGCTCTGAGAACAAACACTGTCCCTCAGGCCTACGGCATAATTATCGATGCTGTGTGGAGGGTATTTGGGGTTGGAAAGGGGTGTGAAGGGTGGGTAGGAATCTAGGGGCAGTGTGTCTAGGATTTCCACATCCAGCCTGCCAAGTCTGAAATCAGTGCCCACAGGAATAATGATTATTAAAAATATGCAACTTTACGGAGATTTATTGACTGATTTGGTTTTAGACCATGATTCTTTTCAGGATTCCATAATTTCAGTTCGTTTGATACCATAGAGAATGAAAAAATGGCTTTTAAAGTTCGAACCCAAGTCTGAAATTAGTGCCCATGAGAATAATGATTTTTCCAGATATTTATTGACTGATTTGGTTTTGGGCCATGATTCTTTTCAGGATTCCAAAATTTTAGCCCGTTTGATATCTACCATAGAGCATGAAAAAATGGCTTTTAAAATTCGAACCCAAGTCTGAAATCAGTGCCCACAGGAAGGATGATTTTTCCAGAAATGCAACTTTATGCAGATTTGTGACTGGTTTTGGACCAAGATTCTTATCAAAATTTCAAAATTTTAGCCCCATTGATACCATAGAGCCTGAAAAAATGGCTTTTAAAATTCGAACCCAAGTCTGAAATCAGTGACCGCAGGAATGATGATTATTACAGATATGCAACTTTACGGAGATTTATTGACTGATTTGGTTTTGGACCATGATTCTTTTCAGGATTACAAAGTTTCAGCCGGTTTGGTACCATAGATAGAAAAAGTGGCTTTTAATGTTCGAACCCAAGTCTTAAAGCAACTAGGCGAGTAGTTGCATCCTCCGTCAAAACCTCACCCCCATGGCCGAGCACCTGTGCTCAGTCAGCAACGGACCGATACACTTGGGGTGACCTACGGCGGACCTAGGGTAAAAATATTTATCGTTGTTCGTGATTTACGAAACGGCTAAAACAACATCTAGTTTATTTGGTTTTATTGTGTACCGATAGATTTTTAGTATAAATGTAACCAATGGCAACTGAAGCTATAAAAAATGTTACCTTTCTAAAGAAAGGTTGGTAGAACACAAGCAGGTCAGAAGAAGTTTGTGTCATGAGTGAATATTTGAATCTGAAACGGTTATCATTACCAAAACTGTAAATAAAAAAAATTTCATTGTGAAATACGATTTTTTATTTATTGAAGGCGATGTACTGGCTGAAACTAACTTGAAATTATGCAGAAATCGTGTACTGGCTTGAAAAATTAATTCATTATGCTGACAGAATTTGAAAACCAAAATCAACCGTATTACAGCTAAATTAAGATAAATTACAAAAAAAGCTCAAGTTATGTAACTAACATTTCATAAATGAAGAAAGGTATTGTATAATAGTGATTTATTTTTGGGGTACTATGCCTTGTTGCGCTACCTCCTTCTTTAGCCAACGTTTCGGACATCATTACAGTGCACTGAGAAAACATGCTAATATGAAATATTGTTAATTCATTAAAAATCTGGTCAAATTACTTTCCTGTTAAAAACGCTTCTGGAGGCCTATAATGAATGATATGAAAAATTTCATAACAACCTATCAATAACGCACGAATATGTAATGAGGAAGTCGGAACACTTGTTCTTACAAACAATAATATTTTAATTACTATATTTGGAAAAGGCCACATTTATGAACACGTGGTCAGAAATAGTCGGACGGATCAATATTTTATTGGGAAATGGTCATGCAGTCTCATTTTTAATAGTATCTTGATTAAAAAAGCCGTACTCGTTTTTCTCAGTGTGTCTTGGTTTTTATCAGGGCAGATGTGTAATCAATATTTCCATTACACATCTGCCCTGATTGTAATGGAAACGTTGGCTTAAGAAGTAGGTAATGCAACACGGCATAATACCCCAAAAATAAACCACTATAATAGATTTGACCGTAGAAATCTCAAATCATAAGTTATCGTAGGCTTATGAAATGACGTAGGTAAAGATATTTTAGAAATACTGCTTCCACAAAATGTCGGGTAAAATGTGTTCTTTTTAAAAGAGTATCGCACTATGCACAGGAGTCCCAACTGCTCCTAACAGTCCGGAGTCAGTGAAACCACGGCATCCTCAATTGAGGTATGTCGTGAAGCTGACGATAGTGTGGATGGGAAGGAGATGGAGGAGAGGAATGTGGGAAAGTTTCTGAATATTCAGATCTGGTCACCAAACACGGCTAAAGCCATTTCAATTCATTTTAACGGTGGTCTTTCACCAGAGCTGAAAATATCTACCGCTCTGGAATGTGCCCCAAATATAATGTATTATATCATTTTGAATTAATAAATTGTAAAATAACACAAATTAATCGAATGACGGCCTCCGTGATCGAGTAAGGGTCTCGACTTGCTAGACGCAGGTCCGAGGGTTCAAATTCAAATTTATCAAATTTATTTCATAAATTTGTCTTATTTCACAAATTATTAATATATTTAGCAAATATACTATATAAATTACTATTCATAGTGTATTTAGGAATTATGTTTACGAGAGATGGGAAGGCTGACAGAGATATTGAAAGAAGGGTAAATGCAGGTAACTCCATTAATGGAGGACTGAACGCAGTTGGCGCTAACAAAAAATTGTCCAAAGAAGCGAAGTTAGCAGTCCACAATGGAGTGCTGGTGCCTACCCTGATGTATGGAAGTGAGGCATGGAACTGGTAAAGAAAGGATGAAAGTAGATTGAATGCTGTTGAAATGAGATCCCTGAGGCGTATGTGTGGTAAAACCATGTATGATCGTGTGAGGAATGTGGATATCCGCAAAGAGTGCATGGCTGATGTAAGCGTAATGAGTAAGATTAAGAAATGGACGCTTAGATGGTTTGGGAATGTAGAGCAAATGAGCGAAGAAAGGAGTGTAAGGAGGATATATGATGCAAATGCGAATGGTAGCAGAAGTCGGGGACGCCCGAGAAAGACATGGCACGATCAAGTGAATCAGATACTCGAGTCGGGCCATGTCAAGAGTCAGAATATTAATAAATAAATAAAGTAATAAGAGTATCTATGAGACGATGTATGAATGGGAATGAGGCAAAGAGTGTGTGCCAAGACCGAGTTTTTTGGTGGTCCGTCCTCTCTGCCTATTTGCAGCACGTTCCAGAGTGGAAGATACTCTCAGTATTGCCCTGCTATAAGACAACCATTAAGTATTAAAAAGTTGATAGAATTCCTTGGGCTGTGTTTGGTGAGCAGATCTGAATAACCAGGTACTTACCCACCTTTCTCTTCCACATCTCCTTCCCCTCCCCCCTACCTTCACTCTCACATCATAAGTCAATTGGAAATGCCATAGTCTCACTGGCTCCAGATGGTTGGGAGCAGTTGCGACTCTAGCGCGGTTTCACATTTAAAAAAATTAAAAAGTTTGTTGTCAATATTAAAAATAACGTTTGGCATATTTTTTTTCAAATTGACCTTCATAAAAAATAATCTTATTCATAAACGTGCAATAAATGGTCAACTCATACTTTTTATTATAAGGTCTCGTCACGTATGAATGTGATGCTAAGTTTTAATGGAATGTGTTTATGTTCATGATATTGCAGCTGGGTTTGTGATAAATAAATAACTGTTTGACTTACAAACAAAATAATAACTTTCAGAAATAGAAATCATTATTATTTTTTACATACTAATGGCTGTGTACAGCAATGTTTTTTGACACCGATCTCAATACGGAGACAATAAAGGAAATTTAAAAATTATTTTATTTATTTATTTATTTATTGTTTCTTCACATTGTATCTTTTTTTACCTTAAAATTTTTAACCCCACTAGAACAAGCCTGTGTTGATAACTTGTGGTTAATAATTTTACAAAATAATAAAAATTACACAAAGATTTTCATACAGATAGTTGCCATTAGAGAAAAAATAAAATTTTGGACGGTACTAAATAATAAATTATGGTAAAACACGGAAACATCTGTCATTGTAATTATACCGTAAATGTATAATATACCTCCTATGTATATATGTCAGCGACATTTCATTGGTACCAATTATTATACTAACTTTTATAACTTTGTAACTATTGTCATCTATGTAATTATGTACTGTTTGTTTCTGCAATAAACAAAAATAAATAAAATAAATTTGCCGTTACCGTCAACAAATCATCAAATATATAATATTAAAATAGAAAATAAAACATTTTTTTACTTATTTCCACTTTTTTATTTTACCACTACCGGTTTCATCCTATTATGGACATCTTCAGGCTGGCAATTGAAATTCTTTTGTTACAGAATTTATACAAAATTAGGTACACAATGTCAAGGTAGGTACATATTATTGGGTTATTAAATTACAATGGTTCTTTAAGGTTAATATGTCATAAATAAGAAATAATAATATAACAATGGTCACTATAGCAGAATAATCGATAATTTAGTAAATAAAATAATGAATTTTCCTGCATACCACGCAGGACAATCCGGAAGAGAAGAATCAAACCGTACAAAAGAACACCTCCTTAGTTTAGCAAATCATAAAGTTGGGGGGGGATTATGATCTATTGAACATAATTTTGCATCTACCAGAAAACGAAAATTATTTCTATCAAGATAGAGATGTCAAAACTCTTAACGTTCGTAACAAAGGATCAGAAGATTACATAATTAAATTACATAACTGTTATTTAAGGTAAATAAGTCATGAATAACAAAATGTTCAATAATCATCAATACATACATCGCAAATTACTTAGAATAAAATTTTACCTCAGAGTCTAAGGTAACATTATTAAAATTAATTACAATGGATATATTAATGGTGACTGAGCACCATGTTCTAACTGTTTATTCATGACATATTTACGATCAATTTTCTTCAAGGTTATTATTTTTTTTTCATGTCAAGGTTCTTCACGTTTGTGAAAAGGGACAGAAATTAGACAAATTAGAATTACTAGAAATTAATCGCCTAACGAAGAAAATTGATCGTAAATATGTCATGAATAAACAGTTAGAACATGGTGCTCAGTCACCATTAATATATCCATTGTAATTAATTTTAATAATGTTACCTTAGACTCTGAGGTAAAATTTTATTCTAAGTAATTTGCGATGTATGTATTGATGATTATTGAACATTTTGTTATTCATGACTTATTTACCTTAAATAACAGTTATGTAATTTAATTATGTAATCTTCTGATCCTTTGTTACGAACGTTAAGAGTTTTGACATCTCTATCTTGATAGAAATAATTTTCGTTTTCTGGTAGATGCAAAATTATGTTCAATAGATCATAATCCCCCCCCAACTTTATGATTTGCTAAACTAAGGAGGTGTTCTTTTGTACGGTTTGATTCTTCTCTTCCGGATTGTCCTGCGTGGTATGCAGGAAAATTCATTATTTTATTTACTAAATTATCGATTATTCTGCTATAGTGACCATTGTTATATTATTATTTCTTATTTATGACATATTAACCTTAAAGAACCATTGTAATTTAATAACCCAATAATATGTACCTACCTTGACATTGTGTACCTAATTTTGTATAAATTCTGTAACAAAAGAATTTCAATTGCCAGCCTGAAGATGTCCATAATAGGATGAAACCGGTAGTGGTAAAATAAAAAAGTGGAAATAAGTTAAAAAATGTTTTATTTTCTATTTTAATAATATATAATTCCACCAAGTATAACAGTATAATAAATAAAGTCATAAATATATAATACATTCGAAAGTCATAATGGCGACCAGTAGTACACTTTCATATTAAATAATAAACACATTTCAGGATACAATTCTATTATAAATAGATTACGCAACATTTTCAACTCTTACACTATGTTAACTGATGTTTTAATATGCTTCTAGTGATGTATAAAGCTGTATTAAATAGCAGTTTTAGCAGTGCTTATTTTAACGAGGTCCCTGCATTAGAGGTTTGTTTACTCATTTCTTTCAATAATTTTGTAGTAATGAAATCTTTTAATTTTTATCTTATAATTTTTCTTTTCTTTCTACTCGTATATTGTACTCTGACTGTTAATGACTCACATGTATGTAAATAGCACTTGTGCCTTTAATTGTAAGTAAATAAAAATTATAGTATTTATGGTAAATATGTAGAAAATGGGGACACGCTGAGTACGTGCTTTTTTATTTTAAAAACACTGTAGTACTTAAATGACAACAACAGTAGGTTTTTCAATTTCCGGAAATGGAAAATAGCGCATTTAAAAAAAATAACATCTATTGATGGTCATTACTGCGGATGTGAAAGTTTTAAGCTTCGTTTTTTTCCTTTCGTATTTAACCCAAAATATGCACCTGCGTCCTAAAATAGGTAAGTATTTTGGTTATTCTAAAATAAATATTTTTAAAAAAAACTATTTTTATATTATTATGTCAAAATATGGCGTAAAGAAAAAAAAGACACAGAAAAAACGTCAAATTATGCACTTTTTTAATGAAATGCATAATTTTCCAGTAATAGAGTTAAATAAAACAATTACAGATGACAGATATAATATGACAGGTGACAGATGACAGATGACAGGTGACAGCTGACAGATGAAAAATGACAGATGACAGATGACAGGTGACAGGTGACAGGTGACAGGTGACAGGTGACAGATGACAGATGACAGATGACAGATGACAGATGACAGATGACAGATGACAGATGACAGATTACAGATGACAGGTGATAGATGTCAACCATCATAAAATGTACGATAATCAGTACCAAAAACGTGTCTCTTTTTCATCCCGAAATCATTTGAAAATGCTACCTGTATTGAACGTGGAAAACGCCTATTAATGTCGAAAAAAACAGAACTAAAAAGTGCGTATTAATGTCAGAACATCAACGCTTTGAACATCAACAACTTTGCTTACAATCACAAAATAATTTCTGACTTGTCAGAGAATTTTGATTTATTTTTGTTTAATTACTTACTTAGCTTAAATTATGATGACTTTGAGAGTACTTGAATAATAAAATGACACATTTTAAAAAGATACCATAAGCTAAATGTAATAGGTAACGTGACATTTTGGTAAAAATGTAAACTTCGCATAGTCAAGGACGGCAGTTACCTACTTACCCGGAATCAAGGAAAGATATAACGCAAAACTCCTTATAAAGAAATGCTTTATGAATTTAAAGTCATTTGATCTTAACTGTATGTCAGATCTAACCAGTTCAAACAAATTTAAACATGTTTAATAAAGTTTTGTTTTGTGTTGTGTTTTTGACAGTAGTTTTAATCCTAGTAAGTTTGTTACTTGTTCTTTCAGTGTGTTAACCTTTTTCTGGGCCCTAAAAATAACAATAACTAGCGCACAGTCTGAATTCTTGACAAATCAGTTCCAATTTTTAAAATGACAGTTAAAATATTATACTATAGGTAGGTACTTTATGGCTTGTCTGAATTCTTTACACAATCCGTTTCCCAAATTTTGAAAATAATGCTTGTATTCAAATCAAAATTTAATTCAATTGAACCGGAGTTTCGCAGGATACATACACAGTTAAAATTAGTATTTTGTTTATCTCTTAATTGTAAATTTTTGAGAGATACCGTGCTAGAGGTTCCAATATGTTATGTAATGAATATGTTATGAGGAAGTCAGAACACGTGTTCTTACAAATAATAATATTTTCGCATCTCGTTCGAGACTGCAGACCTTTATAGAATGAATTGACAGAGTTCCTAACAAAGTATCAGTTAAAAGCGAATGTTTTATGAGGATGGCAGAACACGTGTTCATACAAATATTGATACTGATATTTTCGTAATCCATCATAATATTTATCAGAAAATAACACGTGTTCTCATATATTCTGAATGATAAATATTTTATCCGGAATTTGGCATCACTTGTTTAACAGGATCATGTTTCTCCGTATCGACACTGTAACGCTGTTACCAACAAAAAGTTTTAGCTGTTGGCTAAAGAAGGAAAAATCGCAATATGGCATAATAATCAATGGAATCTTTTTGATATTTCGAACTATTCTGTTCTGCCACGTACCTTACAATATTATGCAGCTTCTTTGGTTGAGTGTACCACAGATTGTGGATTTAGTGGATGAATTGCCTTTTAGAAACTTTGTCCCGCCTTAAGGCGTGCTAGGTTCATTCAGTGGCAAAGTTTAAATTCTGACCCTCGTGAGAATTGTGAAAAGGACAAAATGCCTGAGGTACAAGCCCACAACTGCACTTGAGATTTTTTTCAACTGGCTTTGTATCAAGGATGTTAACTTTGTACAAACATGGAGGATCAAACCCATAAGTTTGTTTCACACAGTGGCATGTATTTTTAAGTAAGCTTCAACAGGGAAGTTCCCTATTTTCTACCCCATGAAGAAAGTCGTTCTATTTAAACTGGGGACTATGTGGGTATTGCGTACTTTTTTTCATTTTTTTGGTAATTTATAAATGGAGTTTTAAAAAGAAAACAAAAAAAAATCCTGTTGGTTTTATCATAATGTAAAGAGCCATGTTTTTTAAAGACCACAATTCTAAGTAGGAAATTTTTAAAAAGTAAAATTATTTGAAACCGCATAAGAGTACCAAGTGCTCCGAACCGTCTGGAGCCAGTGAGACTATGGACTCCAATTAGGGTGAAGGTGGGGAAGTACCTGGCTATTCAGAGCTAGTCACCAAATACGGCCAAAGCCATTTCAAGCAACGTTTCAATTCTGAATGGTGTTTTTATACCAGGGCGATACTAAGAGAATTAGAATTAGAAATAGAATATTCCACTGGCGCAAAATTACTGTAATTTTTTTTATAGAGTAATTTGTGAAATAACATAAATTCCCAAATAAAATTTACTCGCGCTCATCGCGATATCCAGCTTGCTAGTCGAGAGCATTACCCCCCGACTATGGAGGCCGCTCAATTTGCTATAGCTGTGAATAGATCAAATCTATCTTTTTTCCCTTCACTCTTTCTGATCTTTCTTCAGCTTCACAACATTCCCCGATGGGTACGCCATAATTTCTAGATAATCTACCCGTAATGAGGAACCACAGTTTGGTTTTTTGAAAAACATTAATTACACTATTAAACTACCATATATATATATATATTCAAAATCTTTGTTTATTTTTTCTTTCCAGTCTTCGGCAAAACCAACTGAAGACGATCAATGTCCAGCGTTTGAGCCATTCGAGCAAATCAGAATTCCTATGGAGGTCCTGAAGAAGATATATGACTACGTAAACAAATACCCATCGGGGTCCAACCAACCGTTAATCCTTTCTCCACCCCCTCAAGGAGACACGGTCCCCTATTTCCAAATACAAAAAGTTGCTGACCCCGAAGACAATCCTCAGCTCAAGCTCAATCCTGGACAAAATTAACAATGAATACAATTCTCATTTAGAAGTTTTCAACTTCATATATTCTATGCTTATCATACAAATACTTATACTGTGTACCTCATCTATCTTAAGTGTGCTACTTAAGAGAGATAATATTATACATAAACTCACAGATAAGCTCAAACAGGATACCAATTAGATTTGTTATTTACTAATGTTTATTATACTATAAGTATCATACGTAAAAGCCGAAAGGCGTTAATTATATATAAGTAAATAAATGAAGTAGGGTGTAATATATATATTGTTTCACTTATCTAATCTTCCCTAAAAAAATTATAAATGATTAAAAAATAAAAAGAATTACTTTCCATCAAAGCAAATACGATAAAACTATAAAAACACGAGGAGATACCGCCTTCGAAAGCAATTTAAAAAATGATTAAAAACACTGGTCGACATTTTTTTTTTTAAGTGCAGTCCCTTAAGCATAGCTAATTTTTTTATATGTATTTAGTATCCATAAACATGAAATGAAACAAAAAAAAAATTTAATAGGTCAGGTTTTTTTATTATTTGACAAAGTTTTTTCACATAATTCTTCCATAGTATGACGGATACTTACTTAACAAAATTTCAAAACTAATTCAATTTAATTTTTTTGCTCCTGATTTGCGCCTGTGAGTATCTTGAGAGTCTCTCTGCAGGGTCCAGCAATAGTCTGCTAGCATAGATGGACTCCACTATCCTTGGTATCGCTTTTCCACAGCCGCAATGTCCTTGTGAAATCGTTCGCCGTGCTCGTCACTGACATCTTCCATATTTTCTGGGAAAAAATTCAAATGAGAGTGAAGGAAGTGTATTTTTAGTGACGTTACATCCCATATTTTTATAGGCCATGAGCATTTCAAACACAATGCTGATATAGTCTTCACTTTAATGACTTCCAAGAAATTTCTCGACAACTTTCGAAGGCTGAAGATTGAAGGCTGACGAAGCGGCTAGCTCGACTGGTCTCAACACTGTTATAAAATTTGGTTCAGTCAAGACCTCCCTTATTTGTGGTCCCACGAATATTTCTTCTTTAATTTTTCCGTCGCTGATCTTAGGAACGTTTTGCTTTAAGTAAATCATGCCATTTGCATCCTTTTACAAAATTTTTCATCAAACCCAATTTAACGTGTAAGGGTGTAAGTAAGATTTCTTTAGATTTTACTAAGGGAGCATGTTGAACATTCTTCGTGCCAGGTTTAAGGTGTTTTCTAGTAGGCCAGTCCTTCTTGGCATAATGGTTTTTCCTGTCTCTGCTGTCCCACTCGCACAGAAAACCACAATACTTTGTAAATCCCGCTTGCAGTCCTAGTAGGAGCCCTATTATTTTGAGATCACCACTTTTTTTCCATTCGTATTTTACAAATTTATTTTTGTTAACAGCAGCTTCATGTTGTCATAGTTCTCTTTCATGTTTGCAGCATGACCAAGTGGAATGTATGGTCAAAAAATCAAAAAATCAATTACAACTCACGAATAAATATGAGTTAATATACATTTTAGTAAAACTTAAAACCCGTAAAAACCTGACGTGATAGAAAAAAACTGATCACATATCTGAAATCAGCGTGAAATTTCCTGTCAGATTTGACTACTTTCGTTAAAGGGACAAAAAATGTGTTGACCAGTGAAATCGACTGAGAAAGAGTTCAATTACTTTCAGCCTATTGAACAAGGTAACTCGGATAATTTCAGGGTGAAAATAAAGGATTTCAGTGGCTACCGCAGACGTAGACATAGACCATCGTGCGAATGTTGGTGAAAGCAATACACTATTTACTCCCACTGGGTGGCCTTTAAGGCGAAGCTTAATGCTAAATCACTATTTTGGTTGATCTTTATAACGAATTGCTGTACATTATCAATACCAAAAAATATGCTTTAGATAAATTGAAGGTTTTTCTATCGTTTCGCTTGAGTAGAATACAAATAAAATAATAAATTACTCAATAAAAAATACAAATGTAAACTACTAAAAAAAATATTTTTTCGATAGAAATGTATGAACGTTTAAAGGAAATATCTTTTAAAAAATACATTATTGTAGCTAAAATTATCTGTGACAGTTTCACTTGATTAACTTTTTTGCTTTCTTATAAAATTATTTACAAAATAAATAAAAACCAGTTTCGTGCTTGAAATCGAACGTTTCTAGACTCCGTTTGTCAAGCGATTTTAATGCTTATTACAAGGTATAAGCATTACACTATAAGGTATACCAAGAATATACACATTTTTGGCTTGTAGCTTCCTCTTAATGATTAAAAAAAGGCTTTTGACGGTATAGAAAAATGCTGGACATTGACGTTATACAGGAGGTCATACATATGGAAATATCATTGAAAAAACATAATATGAAACGAAAAGATGAGTATTGTAGTCTAACTGAGGGCAACATGTGATATAACTCACCATAATACAGAGGCGTATTATTAAAGAAGGAAAATATGTGTCTTCAAAATTTTTAACATTCTTGAAGACATTTTCAAACCCTGCTGTCTACACTAATAATCAACGAAAACATTATTCAATCGTTTTTTGTAAAATTCATTTGAATGAATCTATTCATTCTATCCTACAAAAATAATGCGATATTTCACCATCCTCTCAATATCTATTAAAATATAATCAAAATCTTAAATCTCTGAAAGTTCTTCACCAATTGCTTTGAAATTTTGATACAAAATTGCATTATAATATGTGTCTGTTTTATATAAATGTCACCTATGACGACAGGTAAAAATATGCATTTTTTAATGCATGAGAAATGCATAAAAATACAATATTGTACCGATGATTCAATCCAATATTGTACTTGACAGAATCGAGTTTTTAAACGAAAAAAAATATTTATTCATATTCATATTGCGGATGTACATGCGCAAAAAATGCAATGTCTTAATATTGTAAAGCGATACCTTGCAAAAAACGTATTTTAATAAAAGTAATTAATAAACCCCATTTATGAACACGTAGAATATAACGAAAATCGCGTTTAACCTTAACATACATACACAATGAATGCTCGAATTTCTATGAGCCGCGTACACACATACCGGGATATCAGTGCTCAGTATCCAAAAAGGTTCAAAGAATTCAATTTTCGCCCATGCGTATTCACTCCCGCCTGCCTAGGTCTTTCGAGGCCAAATTCTTATTTTGCTAGAGCATCCTACAAGGAAAATACGAGTTTATGCTTCATTCGTATAATGCACAGAATAGCATACTTTATTACGAATCGAGTAGGTGAATATTGAATACCATTCGATTAGTTATTTACATAATTTATGATCTGTAATTGATGTCGCGTAAAGGATTTATAGAGCTAATGTAAAATATGATATTCGCCAGTAATTGCATCTTACTCATAGGCTAGTCTGTATATTTGATAGTAGATATTTACTTACTTATTGTCCAGCATCCCTTCTACAAAAGTCACCTACCACCAGTGTGAGTGTAAAATAAATATAAATATCCTACCTTATTAATAATAACTCATTGTCACCTTCCTCCGATTTTCTTATTTATGAACATCTGAAACAAATATAATAAAAAAATTAAACATAATTTTTTTTTGGTTTTTCCTGCACCTCCTGGTTCATAATGTTTAAAATTTAAAGCGTTTACTTCTGGTAGTAAAAAACAAAATAAAAAAAGGGAATCGGGGCACGTCTGCTCGGCAACGTGACAAGTCAAAGACAGCATTATAAATTTTATGTTTTTTGTTTGTACGAAAATGCGCACGACCCACTTTTTGGAGTACCTACATTTCTGGAAGATTATCTACACAAACAAATGTCAATCTCCCTATGTGTGGGCCCTATAGACTTAAAAACAACTGAACCGAATTCGCTGAAAATTTGCTGAGAAACTCGATATAATGTAGTTTTAAGGTTAAACCCGACGCTCGTTCTAATCTACGTGTAATGGTGGGGTTAATTTTTTTTAATACGCTTTTGTGAGGTATTGCTTTACAATATTAAGACAAATAATTTGTTTGCGCCCGTACATAAGCAATATGAATATGAATAAATTGTTTTGTTCGTTTGAAAACTCAATTCTTTCAAGAGGGGCATGCAAATACAATATTATACCGACGATTCAATCCAATATTGTATTTGTATGCTTTTCTTGAAAAAACTATTTATCCATAATCCTATTGCTTACGTACACGGGTGCGTACAAATAATTCGTCTTAATATTTTAAAGCATAATACCATACTAATAACATAATACATAACACCAAATACTTGATATAAGGTATGTATAACTTGGTATTTTACATTTTTATACTTGATATAAGGTATGTTTAACTTGGTATTTTACATTTTAATATTTGACATAAGCTATGTATAACTTGGTATTTTAAATTTTTATACTTGATGAAGGTATGTATAACTTGGTATTTTACATTTGTATACTTGATATAAGGTATGTATAACTTGGTATTTTACATTTTTATACTTGATATAAGGTATGTATAACTTGGTATTTTACATTTTTATACTTGATATAAGGTATGTATAACTTGGTATTTTACTTTTTTATACTTGATATAAGGTATGTATAACTTGGTATTTTAAATTTTTATACATGATATAAGGAATGTATAACATGGTATCTTACATTTTTATACTTGATATAAGGTATGTATAACTTGGTATTTTACATTTTTATACTTGATGTAAGGTATGTATAACTTGGTATTTACTTTTTTATACTTGATGAAGGTATGTAGATTTTTTATCTTCTCAAATTGAAATATATTTTACATGAATCATTTACTATGTACCTCATCTCTATGTTAAGTAAGGTTACATATTATATAATATAAATATATTAAATCATTGCAATATTGCATTAATTACATTCACTATTTGATTTGTTATTTATATATGTTCATAACTTCTATATTCTATTATTTGCTTATTACTTATGCAATTCTAATGTCATGTTGTAGTTTTTGTCTTATATTATAAGTTATCCTACGTAAAGCTGCGTTAAAGATGTAAATAAATATTTTAAAGAATTTTTTTTTTAATGAGAACCCGTGTATTAAAAAATTGGAATTTACAAACAATTTTTGCATGTTGCAAGAATACTACAGTGAACGTTACTTAATGATAATGTTTGTTTTATTGTCCTTTATTGAGGGAAAAAATTACACTCAATATATGGGTCAAATCTGACCCAAGAGAGGCGTCACTCCGAAACTAGCACTTAACTGGACGCGCGTGCACTTACATTAATTAGAGTGTTCTGTAGTAAGATTGAGAAACACTGGACACGGGAAGTGAGAACATTGAAAGACTGCTGATTTCAGTCCATCATACATTGTCCAGGTCTATTTTGACCCATACCAGTTATGCGACAAGGTGGCAGTCACCTAACATATCGCCTTGTCACCAAGAAGCATTCCCACTATTACACAAATTATCAAAAGCCAAGCAAAAGTGTAACAAAAACAAGAAGGGTTAAAGAAGCCTTTAACAAAATATACACGCCACAACAAAACAAAAATTACATTTTTACTAGGTTGCTTAATGTAAGTGCAGATGAGATGTGAAGCATTTACAAAAAGGTTTATAAAAGCTCGCATATTAATGAAGATGTTATAGTAAAATGATATCGCATTTCTACTAGGTTGCATAAAATTGTTTGCTAATTTTACAGCGGAGGGCGACTCAACGCACTGTGTAAATTGAGATCAGTTCATAATAGAACGCCACTTTACCAACTTATCATTTACAAGCTGCGTTTCACATTGGGTGTGGTTCTTTCTGTACTCTGTCAATACCTGTGAAGTTTTACTTATCTTCAAGGTGAGATCTTTAAAATACATAAATAATTAATATTATTTGATCGAACATCTCTTAATTATTTGTTTTTATTTAGAGCTGATATTGTAATCTAAATATCAATGCGCGTTCTTTAGGTTCTGCTGTGTTTTCAAGTGACGCCATTTTGTAATCAGTGAACAAAGGATGTTAATAATAACACAGATTATTGATTGCCACCTGAATTTCTTTTTGCGTAACAATGCGATATTTTTATTGAAAGAATTATTTACTTAAACTTTTGAAATAATCTGTCTAATTTAATTAAAGATGGCAATAATAAAACGTTTTGATTAGTTAGTTGTATATTTGATTCATTATTTGTAAGTTGATATTTTTAGTATCACGGAAAAATCTCAATTTAAAAAATATATTGCATTTTTTTAAATTAACCCCACACCGGAGGCTCTGTCAAAAGTAATTTCCCTCTGGGCCTTTTTTAAGGAAAGGAAGGAGGAAGTTCTGGGAAGGTATAAGGTATGACGGTTGGGTAGGAATTTAAGGATTAGTCTGTCGACGGGTCGAGAGACCAGTCGGAGAGGTCAAAGGGTCTCCCCTCTAAGCATCTCCCGATCTGTCACACCACGCAGTTGATGGGCAGGCGCATTCTGAACGCACCTCTCCCAATAAACCCGGGCACTCCTGCTAAATCACCAAACGTAACGAATCAGATTGGATGACTTATGGCAGAGGTGTTAGTTATCCAATAAATGGTTGCCGGGGCGGCCGTACCCACACTTGCCTCCCAAATTGAAAATAAAAGCTTCTTTGTAACTATTTTATAAATTTTATGAAATTTTTATCATAAATAATGTTTTAAAGATACCTATAAAAATACACTTTTTTAAATGATAATCACTTTGGGTGTGGCTCGTATGTGTTTTAATCAATCATTGTGTCTCCAATTTTAAAGTGCCATTTTAATTATACTTTTTTTATATAATTTCGTGTAATTTTTCGGGCCTCTACCGACCTGCATTAATGAATCCCTTCCTACAGTTACCACCTTTACCCGCGTCACAACGCTGCCCAACCGGGAAGTGACATAGTTCCCTCACGTTTATTTTGTACAGACAGGGGCGCTCTTTTGAGGTGTCACATTAAAAATAAATACAACATCACATCATTAATTAATTTTTATAATAAAATAAAACATAACATTTCATTCCAATATTTATAATTAAATAAAACATGACATTTCATTCTAATATTTATAATAAAATAAAACATCCGATTTAATTTTAATATTTATAAAAAATCACATTTTATTAACAAATGTATAATAAAATAAAACAATACATTTCATTCTGATATTTATAATAAAATAAAACAATATATTTCATTCTAATATTTGTAATAAAATAAAACAATACATTTCATTCTAATATTTATAATAAAATAAAAAAAGCATTTCATTCTAATATTTGAAATAAAATAAAACAATACATTTCATTCTAATACATATTTATAATAAAATAAAACAATACTTTTCATTCTAATATTTATAATAAAATAAAACATCACATTTCATTATGATATTTATAATAAAATAAAACATCACATTTCATTATGATATTTATAATAAAATAAAACATCACATTTCATTATGATATTTATAGTAAAATAAAACATTCAAATTTATTATGGTTACACATTTCATTATAATATTTACAATGAAATAAAACATCAAACTTTATTTATTTATTTATTTATTTATTATTATTACATTTATTACATACAAGATATACAAATATAAAAGGAAGCTTTGACTGTCCAACTAGGAAGTTTCCCGTTTTAGGAAAAACTTTATTGTAATTGTTTTTTTTTTAACGTGTACGTATAAAAGTATTATTTTATCTAATACAATAATAAATTTAATTTATATAATTCTCATTTTCGTTATATTATATTATTACGAAACGCCTTAAAATTGACATTTTGTAAAAAAAAGGTTTTTAAAAGAAATTTAAAAATGATTGTACAAATTTATGCAAGCAATTTAGTTTTTAATTATCGTAACAGCTATTTCGGGGTTCATCACCACTATCAAACCGTGGTTATGCCACTTTGAGACGACTTATTAACATGATTTTATTTACCCCTCCCCTATTTTTATTTTATTTGAATTATTCAAAAGATAAACTATAAATTCTTACTAAATATGCTTAAAATACATACCCTAAAAAATAGAAGAAAAATAAATAACTAAACTCTTTCTAAAAATCTCATCAATTACCAAAACTAACATCCAGGCAAAATATATTATTCTGCGATAATAATTCCGGGCCTAACTACCACACACACGCACCTATATCTCGCCTTCATACACTTCAAATATTTATATTTAATATAAGTTAATCACAATACAAGAAATACCTAAAAGGTGTTTTTATGTAGCATTATATTATTATTTAGGAGAATCGCGGAGTAGCGATAACTTTTTTTTAGCTCACTTATTTTTGTAAAAAGGGGTTTATTTATTTTTTCTGTTTTCTTATATTATGTACATTTAAATGGAAAATTATATGTCCCATGTATTATGTTCATTTGTCTTTGGTTAATTATTTTGTTTTTGTTGTTGTTTTAAAAATAAAAACCTTCTGTTGGCACTGTATTATGCAGTAAATCATGTAATCATCAAGGCGTTTAAATTAATTAATAAATAAATATATGTTATGACCCCTTTATGAAAATAAATTTAATGACGAAATAAAAATAATTAACTTGAATAGAGTAATATAATAATATCTTTGGATCCACATTGGTTTTTCACCCCTGACTTTGTTATAATAACATCAAAAGATGTCTATAGGAGGATGAAACCGATCCTAAAGTAAATTAGTTGAATACAATTACAATTCAATTGTTACAAAAATAGGAATGTAAGAAAGCTTTTATTGATTTTCAGATGCCTGCGTATAAGCCGATCCACGCCGAAGACATACTAATGGATGATATCGTAATTTCAACACCAAAGGTTGAACTGTGTGAAAACCATTTTCCATTGGGATCAGCCATCTCAGAATCCAGAAATTTGATAGAAAAGCTATCCGGAGTGGAGGTCCATAAGGCTTCTGCAAATTTCCCGCCAGCTTCCAAAGTTGAGGTCCACAAGGCTTCTACAAATCCTCCGCCAGCTACCAAAGTTGAGGAGTTCGCAGTGTTGAACCAACTTCCGGACGAACCGAAGATATCAATATCTTGGAAATCTCCCTCGATGGTCGTACTGTACAGTTTCCACGGCATCATCATTGTTCTACTCGTGATATACGCGTATGTTAATTTCTTTCAAAACAAGTAAATATATATATTTTTTTAATTCTTCTCGGATTACGTTTGTTTCACGATGCAGAGAGATCGATTCTCATTCCCATTGAACAATTCTGGTCGGGACCCAGCGTCGCCTCAACAACGTACCACCAGGCTTATCTGTCCATACCAGAAATCTGTCCATAGTAGGTCCAGCTCTTCGTCCAGCCACTGAAGTATATACCTAAATGATACAGAAACATGGACACTTAAAGATAGTGAAGGAATGCTCAGGATATGCTCACTATGGACTGGGCATCCAAGATATGCCATCAACTGCTATCTGTCTACAACGCGTCCGAAGGTAGTTTGCCTAACTGAAAACTCAAGCCCGGAGAAACTGACTGGAGAAAGAAGCTGGCAAAGTGGAAGTCAGGATAAGCAGAAGAAGATCACCAATGGGTTGGACTGATTAGGAGGAAGACTGCGCGGTCTTTTTCATACAAAACTTTAATATGGATTTGAGGTCAAAATAACCAACCAAAATTAATTTTCAAAAAATAAAAATTTTATTGGAATTACTTTTGAAGGTTATATTCATCAATGTAATATATCATTGAAGAAAAAAAAAGACGAACATTTTCAATTTTATTTATTTATTATAGAACATTAAAACCCATCAAAAGTCAGTTTTATTTCATTATACGGGATGTTCGTGGGTAAGGTGCGCTCGGTGGTATTTCTACATGATAGTACAAATAAAAAATACATATAACTTTTTTCGAAATTCCAACATTTAAGTTTTAGGTATAATTAGTCATTAACAAGTAATTGTTTGCATGGGAAAATAAATATTAAACAAATTTAAGTTTTGTATGAAAAAAGCCGCTTATCTGTTATAGGAACGTCGCAGATCACAGCTTTTCATGCAACGCAGGACCAGGAGGAGAAAATTCAGGGGTGTACATGTAAAATGTACATACGAGTATATTATGACTCCCCATTAGAAGGACATATATTTCTCAGGTTTTTCCGAAACAAGACAACTTTCACCCAGTTGATACCAACAGAAAAAAGAAAACGCACAGTAATTGAACAAAACTACAATGCATTACACTTTTAAATTAGTTAATATTATTATTGTACTATTTTTACAACGTTCCGAATAGTAGTCAAAGTGATTAATTCAAATGTGTTTGTTTCAGAAACGATGTTTTTAATATTAAAATGCTTATTTCACGCAAGTTTTATTTTAGGTAATATTGCTTTTAAACTACATTACAAATACACAATAAAATATTTTTACCAAAAAAAAGTTTTTAAAAAAATCTTTTTATTTCGACACCCTTCCAATATAATAAGCGTACATTATCAATATTGTGCCCTTTTCGAAAAATAGAAAATGAACATTTTTTTATAAACTACTGGCAATGGAAGAAAAATTGATAAATAAAATTATCATAATTTTTTTTTCTTATAAATAGCATGCAAGAGTTTTTTCTTGGAGTTAGTGCTACTACAGGACTTTGGGAACTTTGCGAGGAGGAAAAAATGAGAGGGTAAGGATAAAACAGAAGAAGAAGGTTGTGAGGTAATAATGTAGTAACTTATTATTAGTAATGTAGTAACACTCAGATTGATTGCAATTCCAAAGCCATCGCAATCAATCTGAGAGTTTTTCCTCTTACCATGGCCATATTTAAAGTGGATTCAACTCTTTGAACCAGAATAAAAATAGACTTATTAATATAATGGAAGTATAACCGCAAAATTATTTTTAATTTTTTTATTTATATTATATATTTTGACATCTTTAATATATTTTTATAATCTTTTTGAGCATGAAAATGTATCTATTTTCCTACATAATCGCCATTTCAGTCGATGCATTTTTGCAAGCGCTGTGACAATTTTGAACACCTTGTAGTCGTTATTGAAGCGCGTTTGTAATCTTCCAGGGCATTCCATGGACACACCTTCCAATAATTTCAAACTTATAAGAAGGTGTGCCCAAGATCGGTTTCTCGAATCAGGGGCGGATCTAAGACTCAAATGGCAGTCAGAAAAAAATAACCAAGTTGCCCCTGCGGAGGAAGGGAAGGTGAGGGTGCCTACTTTTAATGAGATTTATTTGCAAAAAAAATCATCAAAATTTCATACTAAATTTAATTTTAGATTTGAGACAGAAATACCCATACTCACACTGAGTTTGGGGGCACATTTTAAAAACCTACGAGAAAACCATAAACCTCATAAAATGTTTATTTAATTCTATTGATGTGGTTTATGCACCTTATTTTTCCAAAGATGTATGAGCCCTTAAAAGTTAAAATTATTATTACGAATTGTGGTATGAAAATATATTTTGCATTTGTAAAGGTCAAAAAGAATTATAATAGCTAATTACATACAGATATATTTAAAAAAAGACTTACTTAATTGCTAATACTGCATTTTAGTCACAGTTCCTTAATGATCTTGGATTATGTGGAACTATAGCTTACTATACCCAACTGGAGTAGGTAAGTGAAGGAAGCAAATAGATTGGAAAATTTGTTATAACTTTTACAAAGACGCGGAAAACCGCAGATTTTTTTGTTACATTGTGTCCCCAGGAGAAGGAAGTGGAAAATTAATTATTACATTGACAAAAATTCAGAAAAAGCCGGAGAGCAATTTTTTTTCCAGGTCGAAGAGCAATCCAATATGTTCTTTCGATTTTTGTTTTTCGGAAAGTATAGACAATATTTATACGGAAAACTTTCAATATTTTCTGAATTTAAAATCTTTTAGCATTGTTTAAAAGGGATCCATATAAAACGTATCAGCTTAACCGGCTAGTAGCTAAGTTGATAAATGCGTCGGATTCCCACCTAGGAGTCACGAGTTCAATCTAATTATAGCTAGGTCTTTAAACAGCTAAGTCGTTTTCCGCCTAAAATAAATATGTGAAATATTTTTTTCCCATATTATTTTGGTATTTTTAATGGGTACATAGATATCTATGTCCTAATACAATTTTAAAAAAAGTTTTTAAGAATTATTCACATATTTTCACTTTTGTCTAATTTAATTTCTTTTTCTCGTCTCATGTATGTGTTTGTGCTGCAATGTACAATTTTTCTGAATTATTTTGTGGATTTAAAGTAAATGATTTAAATATGCATAAATTATTTTTTAAAGCAATTACATACTGCTAATAACTATGTAGCGTCAACATTCACATTAAAGTTATGACGACACATTACAAAGGATTGATTTTTTTAAGATGGCAATTAAGGTTTCTACTTACGCCGTGTCACCAGAAGATACCTACCACTTCACTGATTACTTAAAGGCAATGAAAAGTGGAAATTTAACAAAAAGGGTTAGTAAAACTCTAGCAAGAATATAGATACACCGGTCAAATTAAAATGCCTTTCTACTGTGTTGTATAATAAAGTAACAATGTTTTTGCTGCCGTATCTCGCTGCGTAGGTTGATGTTTAATAGAACGCCACGTTACCCCATTCCCAAGCAGCGCCCCGGCTTGAGTGCAGTCTCGCGTTCTATCCTCTGCCAGAACTTGGAAAACTGAACGATTCAAGGTAAGAACTTTAAAATATCTATTTTATTCACATGCAATCCTAGCGTTGCGCAAAAACTTATATATTTATTGATTAGTGCTCTAAAATTTTAATATTACAATATTTTAAAATATGGATTTTCACGAAACGCCATTTTGAATTCACTGAACAATGGAATCATAATCTAGAAACTTCTATATCTTTTATTATGATTTTTATTAAAAAATTAGAACTGTTTACAAGTTATTTCTTAAAAATCATAAATACATGAAATGTGCCTTAATTAAATCATTTCTAAAATTATTTCACGTTTTCAAAATGACTACCAATGCTTGTAGTTATTTTTTAAAACCGCTACCAACGGAAGTGATATTAATTTAATGTATTTATTTATGTGTGATTTTTTTAACGTTCTTACTCTTCTAACTCCTGTCATGACCGCATTTAATTCACTTAGGACAGGTTGTTTCACAGAATTTTAACAATTCATCAAATTTCTAAGTTGATTCTCAAATTCTGTGAAAGTTCTATTCAAGTTCTTTAATCATTTCAGTTTTGTGTAATAACTTGCCAATAGTGAGACTTACAATATCATTTCTTATTAAACACTCTAAAAATATCCACATTGGAAGACAGGCGTAAAATAAACCTTTTTATTCAAGATTCTAAACTCTAAATTCGACTGTTGCGAACTTCTGCAACTCATAAACTTACGAATACCTACAATAAAAACACGACAAAATACACTATTCCACTGCAACACACATAAGCGCAATTACATTCCGAACTCCCCAATACAACGGTTTCACACTATGGGAAACGAATACTTAGGTGATGTCGATATATTTAATATTAACTTTGAGAATTTTGTGGATTACGTAAGATTTATTTCAACACTATTCCTAAATGTAAGATATATTTATGTAAACCAGTCTAATCGCTGTATTTCTTAATTTATGTTCTTGTTATTTTTAATTTTGTTTCTTTCATATATTATTTTTTAATGTAATTTTATTTTTATTATTTCTTTCTTATGTTTCAAAACTGTCATTAAAATTGTACCACCTATATGTAAAAGCCCTCTGGGCGTTAAATAAATGAATAACCTAACTTAATTAGAACCTTCATTGAACTTGAAAATAAACTTTCAAATTTGATGAATTTTTCAAATTCTCTGAAACAACCCGTCCTCAGTCTTCTATCTTCCTCGAACGTCCCCTACTTATTTTGTGATTCTATGTTGCGTCGATTGCATTATACATTCTCTTGGACTATTTTTTTTTAAATTTGTTTTCAGATGCCTGAATTCATCAAGATCCAGATCGAAGAAGATCCAAAGGGTGTTTTGGCTCCCGATCAGATGGATAAATTAAGGGAGGGTCTAAAACAGGCCGTCAAAGCTTCCGCGGAGAGGACCCACAAGATCCACGTGGTCAAGGCAGTTACAGGATCCAAGATGGCACCAGATGCTGTGGAACATCGAGGAGCTGTACGTCCTAGGGTGAATGTCTTCGTCAGGGGCCTTCGTACTACTCCATTGAACTATCCGCCCCTAAACAAAGACATGTTCGCCGTGCTGGTTGCCGTGCACACCTTGATTCTCTGGATCATCTGGGCAATCGTCATTATCCATATTGCATAAAAAATGAATTTATTTACGTTACTAAAACAGTAACCGAGTAAGCGTAAAACACGGTGATTGTAACCAATCTGAAATTTTCTATTAAAATTTTTATATTCCAAATTTGTTAAAGGTAGAATTTGAGATTGAATATATAATGCATTTTGTTATATAGATTCGTATTTTGAATGAATATTTTAAAGTACATAAAATATATTTGTTTTTTTTAGCAACTCACTGTCAATAAAACGCTTATTACAATAAAATAAAACATATTTTTTTATTATGATATTTGATTGGTTTCGTCCACACGATCCCCGCGCAACGCGCTGAACAGTGAAAGCTAGCAAATAAATTAATAAATACTACATTTGTGGGAACGGCCTTACATTTGTATTTGCCATTTTGTTAGTTTGGAGCGGCTCAGCACGTTTCGTGGGCTTCGGATGTACAGAACCATTGAAGTCGTGGTTAAAAATCTTTTAATTTTTTTTTACGCAACTTCATTGCGGTAGATCCGATTACACCCAACTATTTAGACCGATTTATGTTATACCATGTCATTTAACATACATCTGTCTAAAGGTATAAATAGTTGCTTTATTACACTCAACTATTTATACCTTTAGACAGATGTATGTTAAAAGATATTCGGTAACAAATAAATAATGGATACAAGGTTACTAAGTTTTTAAACCACCAAATTATCACAATAGAATTCCTCATAAATTCATATGAAGAAAGGTATATGGTTATATGATTTTTATACACGTGGAGTAAGGAGAACACACAATGCGCATGGCTGGAGTGCGTGACGCCATAGATAGATATGGTAAGACCAAGTAAATCAAATACTTGAGTCGGATCAGAATATCAGAGGAGTATGAGATGATACATGAGTTTGAATTAAGCAATCAATCCTCTCTGCTTACCCCTCCTGGGAAACAGTGAGATGGTTAGCAAGTTAATTTATATAAATATCACTTTGCTCACTAATTTAGAAGAAATATTAATGATGACATGCTGACTGCATTGAAAACATTACTGATAATTGAAACTCAATGCTTGCATAAAATGATGCATTGTTTTATTTATGCGTGCTTTAGAAATGAAACAATCATTTCTCAGTAATCAACATCTGCAGGCTAAAATAAAACAGATGACGAGGCATGGACTTTGGAACGTGAATAATGTAATATTCCGTGCATTCTATCCGCGTGTTTAACCATATGTATTTAAATTGATCTCAGACTGCTAATTAGGCGAAAATGTTAATTATCAAATGAAAAGACTTTTATTACCATTTAAGCATATTTACCAAATGAGGTAGATATACGTAAACAAGAAACTTAGAGAATTATTTTTTAGTGCCACTCAAACATTTCAACTGCTCCCAACCTCTTGGAGACACACGGAGAAAACTTACTGATATGATATTACTAATTTTCCCGTTAAAAATTGGACTGTTGGCCGCCTATAACGAATTAATTGAAAGAGTTCGTAACGAAGTATCAGTCAAAAGCGAATGTTTTATGAGGACGGCGGAACACGTGTTCATACAAATACTGATATTGTTACTGACATACTTATATGGCAGTATTCCGTCATGATATCTAAGAAAAGAACACGTGTTCTCGATATATAGGGTTTTCCAATAAGAGTTGTTATTTTGAATAGCCCGCTATTTCGGTAGATGTTACTTTTGAAGCTGTCATTTTTAATTTATATACATAATAAAATTAAAGAAGTGATAAAAAAGTGATAAGTGATAAGAAATGATATGTAGTTTGTGGCAAGTGTGTGTTTATGTATATAAAATAAATAAAAATTTAATTTATATAAATAATAAAATAACACCTCTTATTGGAAACCCTATATTCTGAATGACTAATATTTTATCGGAAGTTTGCATGCTTTCACTTTTTTTAAAAAGATCATTTTTCCCCTTGTAGTGAGACTATTACATCCCCCTATTAAGGAATTTAAGTAAAAAATATTTAGGCTTTTAAAAATATATTCAGGTAGATCAAAAAGTACCGATTCTGAATATACTTATTTATTTCTATATTTTTACTATAAGAATTAAAAAAACCATTCTTGAAAAATGATTTAAAAGCTTTACTGTATGCTCCATGATTGGTCGAACAAAAACTGATGCCATATATACTCCGTGCTAAGTTTGTACTACGTAATAATTAAACATCACTTTTAATTATTACTTCATATAATCCGGGATTCATTAAGAACAACATTAGTAAAGTCCTTCCTACAGACCTTACCATAACTTGCCTCACTACGCCGCCCAGCCGCTTGTCGATATAGTTTCCCTATCTCTGTGCAGACGTGGGCGCTCTTGGGAGGTGTACATTTTTTTTAAAGGTTGCCAATGTCGAAAAATTCATAAAAAAGTTTTCACTGCAGATTTAAAACTATGACGTACTAGATATACGCCAATTATACGTTAAAACACTACTCAACTACATTTTTGACAAAAAAAAAATTCAACATACACAAAATAACACTAACAGACCAGTTAGACAAGCGTACAAAGAAAACATAAAAACTCCGACAGTAAATTCAAGCTTTGGACAAAGACACTACCAATATCATGCAATAAAAGCTTTCAACAGTGTAAAACTTTAAATTAAAATTGAGGAAAATAAAAATAAATTCACACACAAAATTACAAAATGGATTAAAGAACAAAAAAGACAATATTACCAAAATTTCAAAGCATAAAATAAAAATAAAACCTACACGTAACACACAAAACCAATATAAACACACATCACTCACAAACACACAAGATCATTTTCAATGTATTATTTTTTAATTTTAAATATATTATTATGTATTTTTAATTTTAAATGTATAATTTTTCTCTTTAAATGTATTATGTAGTTTATATTTTCATATTATAAAATGAAGGTCTCAGCACGGGCAAGCCACCCAGTGAGGCCTACATTACTTGAAAACTTGAATTGTAAAAAATATTGTACCTAATAAAAAAAATAAAAAAAATGAAATCAAAGAATTACAGAAAATTTATATAAACAAGCAATTATAAAATAAAAGACATCCCTTATCCCAGATCAATCATCCCTTTACACGCGGTGAGACAAGTAGAAAAGGAGGCATGGTATCAACCCATGCGGGTCTGATGACCTCTCGGGGTTAGGGGTCTTCGGGGGAAGGTCAAATAGCCCGCCACAAACACGGATATACGGAAAGGGGTGAGATCTACTAACGCGTGTTGGGACTCAAATTGACAAGTGTTTTTTGCTGACAGACGTTTTATACGTCAACAGTGTTTTATGTATTCAATTAAGATTTTTTTATATATTCATTCCACACAGGCTCTGAAGAAAGTATCGGTATCTCAAGATCCGACCGTCACGCGGTTGGTGGGCAAACGCATCAGTTGTCAAGACCTGGACAAACTCTACCTCATGAACCTGGGTACTCCTGTTAGTTCACCAATGAAAGCGAACTACTTGGGGTTACCTATGGCAGAGGTGTTGGTTATTCTCATACCCGCCTCCCAAATAGAGAACCTCTGCAATGGGGGATTTTTTCGTATGAGAGCTTTTATGAGGAGTACATTGGTAGCGATTGCCAAAAACATCTTTATGGCCTTGATAACTTTAAATGATCTATTTTTTGTAGGAACTAAAAGCTTTGCGTCAAAATTATTATTATGTCAAAGTTTTATTGGAACAACTTTTCTTTAATTTTTTTAGGTCATACCCATCATTGTAATATATCATTGAAGGAAAAGATAATACTAACAAACATAACGAAACAAGAAACAGAACAAGATACAGAAAAAAGCACAGAAAACAAAAAAAAAGATAAAGGTGTCAATGTAAATCGAACCCATCATCTGTATTACCGGGAAAACATCCTTTTCCACTCAAACTTTACGTTGTCCCGGTAAGACAAAGCTTCTGGGTTCGATATCCAGTTGAGACCGTTATCTTTTTATCGTCTTTTATTTATTGTTTTTTAATGTTCAGAAATGTTTATATTCTTGGTAAACCTTATATTGTAGGTAGTAGGCATCAAAATCGCTTGACAAACGGAGTCCAGAAACGTTCGATTTCAAGCACAAAACTGGTTTTTATTTATTTTGTAAATAATTTTATAAGAAATCAAAAAAGTGAATCAAATGAAACTGTCACAGATAATCTCACCTAAGAAACTGCATTTTTTTTAAAGTTGTACATAAAGATGCGTTCATACATTTCTATTGAAAAAAAAAATTTGTAGCTTACATTTATGTTTTTTATTGAGTAATTTATTTTTTTATTTGTATTCTACTCTAGCGAAACGATAGGAAAACCTTGAATTTATCTAAAGCATATTTTTTGGTATTCATAATGTACACCGATAAGTTATAAAGATTAATCAAAATAGTAATTTAGCATTAAGCTTCGCCTTAAGATGAACATGTTCAATTACAATGTAAATATGCATCCATCTATAAATTGTTTAAAATAAAGTCGCTTTTCGTCTGTCTGTTTGTGCGCTTAGTTCTCCTAAACTACGCAAAAGATTTTAATACGGTTTTTACTATCGTTTAGAGAATTTATTGCGAAAGGTTTATGTATATAATACATGCATATTATATTTAAAGAAAGCATAGAAAAGTCGACGATTTGTAATGAAGCAAAAAAAAAATTTCTCGCGCTTACATTGTTAACGCTGGCTAAACCTTAGAAGATGTAACAAAATAATGCAGTACATAATTGTATATTTTGAAAAAGCCTACAGAAAAGTTCACAGTGATATATGTCTATCACCTAAGGATAACCCACAGTAATCATTTTTATCTTTTACGTATATTATGTGTTATTTGCGACGCCATTTTGACCAATAAAATATCAATTCTTATCCAATTAAACATGGTAATTATGTTGAGCATTTAATTTATATTGAAATTGCCCTGTACGACATATAACTTAAATCAATATCTTATAAAATTTTACAATTTAAAAAATCAGTTGCAACAAAATATTTGCCGCAAGCACAAAAGCCGCCGCTGCGAGTCTTTATCGCGATAACAAATATATCGGACCTCTCCATGTTGGGTTGTTTACTGAGAATATTATTTGGTTTTTAAATATGGAACACAAGTTATTCTTATTTTAGTGCTGTTATGTTGTGAATATTGCGAATATTAGTTATTTTGTTACTTGTCGTTGATTTTCCTGATCACAGTTCTGTATTTAAATTATGTCTCGAAAACGGTTCCATGATAACTCAACACAGTGACAATTTAACACACTTTTAAAAAGTGATATAACGTCAAGAGAAACGATGAATTTTTTTTTTAACCGAACCTAACCTAACCTACTTAACCCAGTTAATAAATTTTTGTTTCATCACTTTCCATGACTATATTTTTTAAAGGTGTGATGAATTATCATTGTGATGATTTATCCGGTCACCCTCGAAAACGTAGTGGTTTGAATATAGGTCGTAGTACATGGAATGCAAAAAAAAGGGTTTTTTATGACGAATACGAAGAAAAATGGGAAATCCGGCTGTCAAATAGCAGAGAAAGTAATTGTTCTTGAAGAGATTCACTTCATTAACAATAGTGATTAAAACCTACATTTTTCAGATTTAATAAAAAATACCAATAATCCAAGTGTCAATACAAACAAAATATAGAGCTGGATATTTCTAGTAATCTGGTGATCTAAAATAAAATATTTTTTTAGAATTGTCTTAGAATGATAGATACCCTTTAGACATCTTGGAATTGTTAGTGGGTAATAATTAATTATAAATATTATATGGCATTTTGTACAGAATTGTTTGCGAAATTTTACCTCAAGGACCTACAATAATACTAGTTTATGTAAGAGATATTTTATATTATCAAACCCAGTGTAATGAATTCAACGGAAAATTAATTTTGTGTACCTGTTGATGTCGTTATCTGTTCCACTGACTCTATATATTTGTGAACTTGTTAACAGATGTCGCTCGTTGTTCCATGGACTCTATATATTTTGGAGCATTTCTGTGTACTTGTTAACAGATGTCGCTGGCTATTTCATGGACTCTATATATTTGGGAACATTTCTGTATATTCGGTAACAGATGTCGCTGGCTATTCTATGGACAATGCAATTATTTCCAGTTTGAAATGTCGTTTTCATAAATAAGAACCAACTAAATTTATATATTTAAATAGGCGTGACATCGCCCTTATTGATCGACGTAAAGGCTTGATTTTTCGATAACTATTTAATTTAAAATAACTACGTATATAATTTTTTATATGCATTTCTTTAGAAAAACCATAAACATAAGTAATAATTCATGTAACAAAATTTAATATCTATATTTTTATCCTAAAAAAGCAATGCTGGTGTCTACGAGAGGGGTGTTATAAATTTATTTCTGTTGCTGTATTTGTAGATTTATTTTTTATTAAATGTTTGAATCAATTTGTGTTTTAAGTTTTTTTATCTGTATTTTTTTTGTTATAAGTTTTCAGTACCCTTTTAGTTGGGTTTTACATATTTTATAGCTAAATAATAACAGAACTTGAATAGACCTTTCACAATACTTGAAATTTGATGAAATTTTCAAATTCCGTGAAACAACCCATCCTAAAAATCCCCTTCAAAAAGAAAACTTCAGAAATAAAAATAATTCAACTCCAACGTTTCGACGTAAGGCATTATACACTATTAATTTAGTACAATAGTTTCCAAGTCAAACAACTAAGACGTCGGTCACTATCTAATGCCTGCGGGCGGTAAAGGCGAGCCGAGGCCAGGGATGGTCCGGCCAGCCCTTGGACCGCCCCTAAGCAAATACCCCTAAACGTTGATAAACTCGGCAGCCTTAAACGGTGGTCGCCACCGCCCCTGTGCTTACAGGGTTGTATAAGGCCAACTCAATATAGGATGATTTAAAGGGTTATTTGAATTTATGAAATTATTCACGACCAAACTAAATTTAAATGATGCTGTACAAGTTTTACAGGCGGGTCATGGCCACGTACAATGAATAGGGTAACCTAAAATAAGCAACTAACATTTCAAATGAAAATTTAATTTGAATAAATAGTTCATCTATTGTACATTAGCTGTTTAACGTGACACCAGACTAGATTGCCTTTGCTTGGAGGCAGTGGCCATTCGTATCTCAGTGGAGCAACGTTCTTTCTAATTTTTTTAATTGTGTTTGAATGACAACTTGCAACAAACGTGGGAACATTGATTGGGAATTCAATCGGAGTTTGAAAAGGAAGAAAAAAATCTACGAATCCTATGTTCGTATTTTCCATAATTATATATTTTTTCTTAAATCTAAAATATTTTCACCATATCACTGTTCCAGTGATTAGCCATCTAGCAGTTAGATAGAATTTGGGAGGCGGGTTAGGGTACTGTCGTCCTGGGAATCATTTATTGGATAACCAACACCTCTGCCATAGGTCACTCCAAGAGGCTCGCAACGTTTGTTGATTAAGCAGGGGTGCCCGGGTTTATCGGATGAGGTGTGTTCAGGATGCAGGACGAGCTGCGCGGCGCGCCAGATCGGGACAGGCTGATTTGGGAAGACCCTTTGACCTCTCCAACTGGACTCTCGACCAGTTGCCTTGAGTCGCAGTGGAAAGGATATATTAAACAACTATATTCTGTCAATTAAACAACTATACTCAATTACATTCATAAGTACAAAACCCAAGAAATAACGTCAAACACGTACAATAGAAACACTAGATCTTATGGTCAAAAGCTTATCCAACAAATAACTACTAATACAACCTTTGGGCAAAAAAGCTTCTTATATCATAGTATTAAACTCTGCAGTAAAATACCACTCTCACTCAAAAACCTCAACATTTTAACATTTAAATCTCAAATAAAAAGCTGGATACTTAATATAGGGAGATCTGAAATAGAAAATATACTGATATCAAACACAGACTATAACCGAATCTACTAAACTGAACCATACAAAAAACACTATCTTACTTATTTCAAAATTACTTAAAAAATATATATATATATACTACATGATATATGTTTATAATTAAATTCATAAGTTACTTTGTTGTAATATTAATTTCTTATAATTAAATTATAATATGTATATGACATCCCCAGCACGAGAGATCCCAGTGAGGATATCATTATATCTATATATTACTAAGAAAGAAGACAATAAATCAATATTATTATTACTATTCACATGTCCGTAACTGCCCAAATTTCTACCTAACCTTTTACCTTCCCAAAACATCGTTTACTTAAAAAGGGCCTCCACACAGTATCCCATAAGATTACACAGACCCTGAGTGAAAATATTTTCCTCATGGCTTTCTGTGTGGGGTTAGTATAAAAAATAAATATAAAATTTGGGGATGCAGATTATAAAAGTTTATTTTAAATATCAATTTTGGCAGGAAACTGTTAGATTTTTTAAAATATAAAAAGTAACATCTTCAGTTATTAACTTGTAACTCAATATGATCAACTTAAAACACGATTATCACGAAAAAAAACTATTACCCACAAATTTCGTGTTAAAAAATCTCATAGTCGCTGCGCACATGTTGAAGTTTATACACTCCCACGGTTTGCCGTTGAAACGCCACGCGTATATTTTGTATGAACTAGGTATAAACGCACGCATTGGTATCATTTAAATACTCGCTAATACGGACGTGTGGATTTTTAAGCACTGAATTTGAATTACGAGCTGTTTAATGCGCCGTAAAATTATAACACAGATTTTTCTTACATTCTTATCTTTTTTAATGCATAAACGCAGACAAAACCACCATGGTTTGAAGGGATGGAGTATTTGATTGTTCCAAAGCGATAGATACTTTCAGTGTCACCTTGGTTAAAAGCAACTATTCAGAATTGAAGTCTAAATGACTTTTGCCATGCATTCTGGACATATCCACTTTTCACTATCCATTGTGAGTAACCCAGAATAGTCCTAACTGCTCCCAATCGCCTGGAGCTAGTCAGAGTATTGCATACCCGATCGGGGTATATTATGAGGCTGAAGATATTGGAGAGGGGAAGAAAATGAGGAAGAGGAAGGTGGAGAAGTACCTGCCAATTCAGATCTCTAAAACAAGGTTTCTATTCGTAATGGCGTTCTTTCACCAGGATGATACTGAAAGTATCTATCTATTTCTTCCTACTTTCCATACTTCTTTCAGCTTCACAATATTCCCCAAAAAAGTGAGCCGTTGTTCCATTGGCATAAACAAAAAACGTACCCATGTGTGATCTACAAAGAGCAATAATTATTTTCATTTAACATTCACATTGTTTTCCGATTTTTATCTGTTTAGTAGAGACAAGTTCGTTAAGATAATTCCTGGAAACAAAAAAAAATGTCAAGAGCGGTTAAATCTGAAAATCTAGGCAGTCAATCGTTCACCCATGTTACCTCTTCTGGAATTAATCAGACTGGAAAAATCTCATCAAAATGTTAATTAAAATAACACGTTTCTAAATCGTTAAGGGCTCCATATTAAATAAGTCACTTTTTGTACTGCCGGCTAAACTGACTCCAGATTAGTGCCCGTAAAAAATCTTAATCTAATAGTTAAGCCATTTTATTGCATTTGAAACGTGATGATTTTATAAATTAATAATCGTTTAAATCTCATCAGTAACGTTACTTAAAAAATTGTAGAAATTCTGTAGATTTTTTTTAAAATCGTTGAAAATTACAAGTTTGTATTTGGTTTCTGATATGTTTCGTTCAACCTTGTATTTCACTGGAAAACGCTCAGATAAAAGACATAAAAAATCGAGCCTCTTTCACCAGATTTTTTCTTTTTATTTGAAAAATATGGAGCAAGCCTGAGGCAGAGATGAGCAACCCGCGGCCCGCGGGCCTATTTCATACGGCCTATTAGCTAAAAAAAAAACATTAAAAAATTTCGGTTAGAAAAATTTTCATCGTTTTTTTTTCTCTTTTGTAAAAGGGTTTATCGGAATGCTTTTTTATTCAAAGTTTTGAATCAGCCTCTCAAAATAATGAGCTTTTTTTACAGAAATACAATTAAAAATTAAAATTTCGTGGTTTGAACTTCATTGTACAAAATAATTTACCTTCGCAGAGCGGCTTTGTCGAGATCTATTTAAAAATTTCATGTCAAAGTTTTGTCTAAAATCCAGCATTTATTGGTTTGACCTTGAACCTAGCAAAATTTTTCCTGCGGGGCTTTGTTTTTGGGTTTTTTTATTATTTTAATAATAAATTATCGTTTTACAAAAAAAATAGGTTTGCGACACCACCGACTGCAAAGTTAACCACGTCAAATTTAAGTATATACCCAACCCCTGCGGTACGCGAACAAATTGAAAATGGATAAATTGGCCATCCGGTTAAAAGAGTTGATCATCACTGCACCAGATATTTTGAAAGTTAAATGACAATGACCTTACTAGATGAAAAATGTACCAATCTAGAAATAATTCAAAGAAAAGCAGTGCAAATTTAATATTGCCAAATATTAGGCAATTTTCGTGCTTTTGAAAATAGAATAACTGCCTCCTACTAATTGATAGTATTTTTGTAATATTATGATAAAAGTTGCATTTGTTTTAAAAAGCTACATCACATTTAACTTCGTTTGTTCACCGAGCTACTTATTATCTTTACAAGTGAGTTTTGTAAATAAGTCTAGACATTATAATATTTAAAATCCATTTCCACGGATGTAAAACTTTAATCAAACATCCTAATTTCGGTTGTCGGTGCATAGGTGCATGCGTGGATTCCAGTATTTCTGTATAATGCGTAAAATTACTTAAGTTCAATCAACTTTTAATTTGTAAAATTTGAACCGATTAGTATAAATCATATAAGACAAGAGTTTAAGTGTGCATCAAAATTATGTTATGATTTAATTAATCTTTATTTGAAATGTCTGTATCGGTTGTTTGAATGTTTAACACAAGTCATTATTTTTTAAAGAAAGACATTGCTCCTAAAACAAATGTTTAGGATAATATGTTCAAATTATTGGAAATCCGGTTAAAAATGGGATTGCACGCTTTGACGAATTTATATAAAATTTAATTATTGATGACAATATTAGCGATTTATTAACAATTTTTTTTAGCGAATACGGTAAAAAAAATATATTCATCCTAAACTTGCGCGAAAAGTCAATGGATGTCGCACATTAAAATTAAAATAGAATATATTTATCCACAATTATCTTATTATATTATCTAGACACTGTCTAGATTGCGTTTAGTAAAAGTTGACTCTATAGTAGGTACTTTTAGTATTTTTATTTTCATCAAGTTGGCAGAAAATAAAAATGTACGGTGAAAAAATGAAGATAGTGTCTTGATAAACTTTTTGCGAATAAAATATATATAAAATAAAATTGCGAATATATTATCACAATATATGTTTGCATTTCGTCATGATATGTATATTATCAAGGCTCGCGCAATACTCATTTTTCTCTGTGTAATAATATCCTTTGATGTTTTCGGGTCCGCGCCAGTGTGGATTTCTATTTTCTATTAGTTCGGATAAAAAGTTTCGAATAAAGACTAAACAGAAATACTTTTTTGAACATTTAACTTCTCCAATTATTTAAATATCTTTACTAATCTTATTACGTACAAAAACAAAACACCCCGAGTCAAATAATTCATTAATTATTATTACTCTTACAGTGTATTCATTCTACTCTTGTATCTTTGTAACTTTTGTACTTACCTGTTATTTCATTAGGAAAAGAAGCCATCTAATATTCCGTAATGGGGGGCTCCTTTGTAAACGTAAGAAGTCAGAAATGTTTTATTAACGGGGCTAAGAATTGTGTTTACAGCCGCTAAGGAACTAATTAAATCCTTAAATTCAGACGTGATGGCTTTCGGGTTTGCTCATTTTGCCTCTTAGGAAAAAGGTCGCGAAATATTGCAGATGTAATTAAGAAATTACAAATGACTTGCTTAACAAAATAACACAAACTATTTTCCTCGTAATACTTTTATCGTCGTCCCAAATAAAGAAAATCTCTCCCTTTGTGCGTTTCTTTGTAGAAGAAATACCTATAGCTATTATGCATGGCTTCAATCTCAGCTTTGAGCTAAGTGGAGTTTGAAGCAATTATTATTTTTTAATTTTACATTGGTCGGTTATGTTGTGTGGTGAGTAGGTACATATTTATTGTAAAAAAAGAATAAATGTGTTAAAATTATCATTCACAAGAAAAATTGCATAATCAGTCAGCCAAGTGAATCACATATTCGAGTATGTATATATTTTTTAATTTTAATTTTTGACATTTTTAAAATTGGAACTGATTAAAAAAAGGATACAAATTTCATAAAAAATCTTTTTAATTCACGCAAGATAAAGTGCCCACATAATATTATATATATTATAAGAACTCATATTTTCAGACACGTGAAAAATCACAGGTTACTCGTAGAGGGGCCATTGCATATTTACATATCTCTTTGAAACGTGTTCCGCTATTATTACGATAGTAGAAGTGCTCTGGGACCGGATTCGGTAGTTTTCTGTCGTTCGGCAGAGTATCGGGAGCGTTGGAGGTCAAATTTGACTAATTGGAGTAAAAAGGGGAACCAATTTGCTTCGTGCCTCATCTAAATATAATCAATGAACATCTAAATATAAAACAAGGGAACGTCTGAACTTTCTTTGTGATAAAATTCGGCGGGTAAAATTCGGTTTATGGGAGTCACTCGAATAACCGAAATTGAACTTGATTTAGACTAATTTAGGGCTGGGGAATCCGAATCTGTAAGAATTAGGTGGGGGTCGGCACTATTAACTGAGTTATAGAGTTTTGAAATTTCGTACGCGATACATAGAAACCATGTTTTATTTATCAACTATGACTTAAGAAAATCAAATTAATGACTATTTAATTACTTTTGAAATTTCAGTAGTGCCAACTAAAAAAAGAAAAGTGTTGCCATATACTAATAATATTTTTTTACAAAATAGGTAAGGTTTTTAGTTTGGGTTAGAGTAGGCAGATGAACATGGAAAAAGGTATTATAATTAAATCACAAACCAGTCTATACAAACCTAGCGTAGCCCACAAACTACTTGAAAACTGGGATATAACTCTAAAGGGGACGCAAGCAGGCGTTATTAAAGGGGCAATTTTTTTTACAGGAAATAACATGGAAAAAAGGTACTAGAATTAAATCACAAACCAGTCCATACAAACCTAGCGTAGCCCACAAACTACTTGAAAACTGGGATAAAACTCTAAAGGGGACGCGAGTGGGCGTTATTAAAGGGTCATTTTTTTGTTATAGAAAATCACAGTTAGGTTAGGTTAGGTTAGGTTAGGTTAAATTACACGTAGCGGAGCCGATAAGCTTTACCGGAATGAATTCTTAATTCCTACTCGCCGATGACGCCGGTTAGTGGCGCTTATTTTATTGAGCAGGAAGATAGTCGGCGCCGCCACGCGCGTACACAAATCTGAACCTGCCTTCACTATGTGCGGTCTCATACGTTTACATACAAACATTCTCGTTGGAGCTTCTGCGCTAGTTGGCCGCCTACGCGCCGACCAATCCGAAAGCAGAAACCCGCGTCCTTTGTGTTCGTACAATGAATTCTTAATTCCTACTCGCCGGTGACGCCGGTTAGTGGTGCTTATTTTACTGAGCAGGATGATAGTGTCAACATAAACGACCTGTTAATTGCCGATGTTTTCAACAAATCGCTAGTCTGGGATAAAAGAAACACTCTTCACACTGTGCCAAAGTTTTGTTTCTTAATTTCAATAAAGTATTCTCCAAAAGTAAATAAATCTTCGTCTGACGAGCTCGACATTTTGTGAAAACTGACAACTGCTGTCAGGCTACCGCACAGATGGCGCAGATTTTACCCGCTTTGTACGTGTCTACAAGTCGGCGCCAACTGCCGCCGACGACCTTAGGCACTGAGCATCGATAATCTGAAAGCCGAAACACGCGTCCTGTGTATTCGTACACTTACAGTTGACAGTTCCGTTTTTTGCCTGGAATTTCCAGATGGACGCATTATCTTTCAGCTGACATTGACAATTCCATCAATATTTTTTATGTCCTTCGTGGTTGAGAGGCAAAACCCTCGACTACCAAGCTGGAGGTCTTTTTTTTTTTTTTTTTTTTTTTATTATGGAGAAAAAACAGATACAGATATCAATTGACAAAAATATATACGAAACATCAACTAGAGAATTCACCTGCATCCAAACTATTTTTCACGAATTAACTTAAACAGCAGTTAAAAACATTTACAAATATTTTCACTTATAAATATGGGAAAAATATATAGAAATAAATATATAGGTCGCGGGTTTATATCCCGGCGTGCGTCAGTCAATTATATTTGATTAATTTGTGTTATTTCATAAATTACTAGAATTATGCTTTATATATTTTAAATAATATATAGCATAATTGTGGCACGTTCCAAAGTGGAAAATACTCTCAGTATCGCCGTGGTGTAAAAACCAGCATTCAGAATTGAAACGCTCCATGAAATGGCTTTGGCTGTGTTTGGTAACCAGATTTGAATAACCAGGTACTTCCCAACCTTCCTCTTTCCGATCTCCTCTCCCCCTGCCACCTTCAGCCTCACAACATATCCCAATTGGGGATGCCATAGTCTCACTTGCTTCAGACGGTTGGGAGAAGTTGGAACTAGGAAAAAAAATGAAAAATCGCTTACAGAGTTGTAAGTGATTTTTAGTAAAGTTCATTGTCAAATAATAAAAACAAACACCAAGTAGTCAACTAGTTTGATCGTTTACGAGTAAAACTCCGGCGAAACCAGTTGTTAGAAATTACAACAATCAACGTATAGAATAGAGTTTTTGCTTGAGATTACAGGAAAACTATTTTTTATTTAAAAAAAACTAATAATCCATCTTATTATTTTTAATATTTTTATCTTTGTTAAAGTAATAAATACGTACAAATATTCAAAATAAATCAAATTTAATAAGGCATTAATAATTATTATAACATTATTAAATTTGATTTATTTTAAATTTATTAAAAAAAATTAAATGGAGTTCTACGAATTAAACACCAAAACAATAAATAAAAAAACAATAAATATACAAATATTCAGTACGCCTTGAAGTATTCTCAGTAAGATATAATAGAAATGTTCTTTTTAAAATCTATGTTAAATTCTACTTTGAATTGTATCTCGTGAAAGCTGCCCTAAATAAGGTGGTTTCTCACTAATTACGAAGACGTATCCGACATTTTAACGACGTCCTATAGTCTTGTGGAAAACCTGTTTAATTTCTAAAGACAGGAAACTTCCAAGTCTCCTTTCAATTCAAGAAAATACAATTTCTTTAAAAATCTACACTAGTCAGAGAGGGCGATGTCAACTAGGCTGTAATGTTCCTCACAAAAGGACATGAATTGAGGATCGATTTCACAAAGAAAAATTTCCATCCCAAACGGTCTTTTTTATTATTCTTATTTTATATATATTTAGGTCTACAAAACGGCTAATACAGAATTTAAAAAAAAAACAATATTTTACCTGCTTTATGTGTACTAGAAAAACATAAATTTTCCCAAAAGTGCACGGAGAAAAATGGGCATTGCTAATTTATTCAGAATCTCTTAAAATGATTGATTAATAGAGAGGGATTGCATGAATTAACAGGTTTCCTGTTAAACTTTTAGTAGATTACGAATATATTATCACGACGTCGGAACATTTCTTCATGAAAAACTTGTCATGATATACAAGGAGAAAACTTAGTGAGACTATGGCATCCCTAATCGGGTTATGTTTTGAGGCTGAACGTAGTGGGGAGAGGAAGGAGATGGGGAAGAGGAAGTTGGGGAAACACCAAACACGGCCAAAACCAATGAAGCAACGTTTCAATTCTGAATGGTGCTCTTGCACCTCCACTGAGAGTATCCTCCACTCTGGAAGGTGCCGCTAAAATACTATTTATTATTTTTAATTAATAAATTGCGAAATAACAAAAAAAATGATCATAAAAAAATTATGGATGATCAAATAAAATTTTGTTGCGCTTACCGGGATTTGAACCCGAGACCTGCGTCTTGCTAGTCAAAAGCTTTACCCCTCGACCACGGAAGCCGTCAATCTAAACAATTCCAAATATGTTCCAGGCAACAGTCCGTGGGGTGGAAATTACCCTTATAATAGCCAACCCCCAATAAGAGAGAGTGCAAGAAGAGAGTCTACAAAACAGTGATATCATTTCAATCTGAGGTTGTTTCTTACTCCAGTAATTCGCTTTAAAATTTAATTACAATAACTTGGTAAAAAGATTATACTGTTTAAACTCGCAGTGGAATTTTTTACGTTTTTGTAATCATATTATGCTAAATTGTTGTAGCACACCATCTGCTGAAAAAATGTAATGGCTTGAATAAAATTTGAAGAAAAATTAAATGGGAGACATTAGTGACTCCACCGCAAGATGCGATTTAATAAATAAATGTGTGTGCACACCTAATGACCTGTAATTATGTCATATATAATAATAATCATACAATTTTGCAATAGTCGTTTTCTGCCATATTTTAATCAAAAAATTATTAAATAACAAGTTGTTACCCGTCAAAAATAATGAGATGGAAGTTGACTTGCCTGTTGAAATTTGAGATTTTTTTGTTCCTACAGAATCGAAAATCCTAGTTTTTTATGCGAGTATCGCATAAGAGTCCCAACTGCCTCCAATCTTCTGGAACCAGTGATAATGTAGCATCCCCTATCGGGGTATACTGTGAGGCTGAAAAGAGTTTGGTGTCGAAAGAGATGAGGAACAGGAAAGCGAGAAGCAACTGGTTATTCAGACCTGGTCACCAACGACGATAAAGCCACATCAAGCAACATTTCTGTATACCAATTGGGAACGAATTACAAATATACTATATTTTATTTTGAATGAATAAATTGTGAAATAACACAAATTACTTAAATGAAATTTACTTGCGCGCGCCGAGATTTAAACCCGCGACTTCTGTATTCGTGGCCAAGGATGATAACCACGGAGGTTTTGTTGCGTTGCTTTAATCCTAATTTGACTTCATGCAAAGTTCAAATTTACAGTTCTGTAATTCTGGCAAGCAATAGGAACGCACAATTTAAAAATAGAATAAAAATAATCGGCAGGTTTATTTATTTTTTATATAAGTAGGTACTTTGTAGCTTAAGTGAATTGAAATTAATTACTATTTTGTTTTCAAATTTCTCTTAAAGTTTTCACAACCAATTTGGAACCTGACTAAATTGGAGTTTTTTTTGTAAATGAACAATAGTTCAAAAATAAGTTATTGAATATAATAAAAACATGTTTATTTAGTCTAAGTTATGTATATTATAAATCAAAAGTATGAATATTCAATTAACATTTTTTAATAATACTGACTCAAAAAATTTTCTCTTTTGGTAAAATTATTACAGTTAAATAATTAGATTAATTTGGCTTAGCAAATAAGCCAAGCCATTATTACTGTGCTTTCACCGGTAATTTTCAAGTAATTTCGCAAAGCTATTAATGTGGGGGCGAATAGGTTGCTTTTATTTTCAGTCGCCTTCTTAGTAAATACATCCTTTTATCATAATATATCAGCGTTGTTATTAAGGTGGTAAAAATGTTTAAAGCACGTATTTTTAATTTTTTATCAACGAAAACTGTTGCAAAAAAAAACTAATGAAAAGAAATATTAAAGAGAAGTCAAGTTATTGTGTGATTGGAAGGTGAAGAGGCCATCAATGTTGACTTGTATGACTTTCTGTTGATAAGGTGACAAAATTTTTCCATACAACATTAAACATATTGCTTTTTACAAACTTACGCCTGAATGAAGGTTTTTGATGTTTGATGTGGTGTAGTCAACCCCACGGAAAGATTTTAAGATAATTAACTGGATCTTGAAGAATGCTTTACACACTTGGAATAAAATTGCATAAATTCATGTAAGGTTGCTTTATCCTTTTTAGACTTGTTAATGATTCTTTTTTTCACATAGTTTTCAATTAAACTTGGTAGATTGTTTAAAAGTACCTTGTGATTCTGTTGTTTACCACTGTAGTTGACCACATTTGATAAGCACTTCTCTTGGAAAACTCGTACGTGGAATGAAACTTTTTTGAGTGTAGGTACTACTCTCTTGATAGTTTAGCGAGCATTTGTATATTTGACAACGATATTGAGGTGTTCGTGATCATTTTTTATCTGTTTCACTAGTAAGAGATGAGACTTGAGAATCTTGTTGATTAAATTCTGGACTTGTAGGTCGTAGATTTTCGGAGAGTAAACGAGATATTCCACGTTGCTCTGTTGCTCTGTTGCTCGGTACGCTGTGGGAACCAAGGCGCACGAAGGAGCAATATCGACTCACGGAATGCTCGTTGCGTCTGTTTAGGAGTCAGATATTGTAGAGCAGTAACATCGTCGTATGATTAAAAACATTTTTTTAAAAAGATGAGTAAAATAATTTTATACAAATGTAGGTACTTTATCGATTTATTGCTCAAATTCAAAGCAAATCCGAATTCCGGAGTTCATTGAACCAGAGGTACAGACGGACATCCATACATAGAATAAAGAATAACACAAAATATGCCTTGTGGGCGTGTTTCGTGATTCAAATATAAGCCCAATTTGGGCCTGTATTTCCATACAAAACTGTGTTTCACCATGATTGCAAAATTCAAATTAAAAAAAAGTGTAAGAGAGACAGACAGCGTGCTAAATTCTCTAAAACCAAAATAAGTGTATGTTTCATAGAATTTGAACTCTCTAAAACCAAAATAAGGATGGGATGTTTCATAGAATTTGAACAATTAATTTTCAACAAATTTCAACGTTCATTTTCGGGTTCCGTGAAAGTCCTGTTCAAGTTCTGTTATTATATCACTATCCGCTAGTTTCTTGACAGAACTTAAATAATAACAGGATCTGGAAAAGAACGTTCACAGAACTTGAAAATTAACTTTGAGATTTGAAAAATTGTTCATATTCTCTGAAACAACCCGCCCTAAGTTTCCATTCAAATTTATGTGGAAGCTACTTATAGTTTACTTTTTTATTCTATGCACCCAACCGAAATTAGTATTTTTGATAAAGTTACAGATATTGCTCATAATAAAATACACAATAAATAATTAACATAACAATTCTGTACATCGCAAGTCAAAGGTTAAATGTCACATTATTGTAATTCATCATTTTCGTGGAAATTGTAAAATTCCTTTATCTACGTTGTCGTAATTACGAAAATATTAATTTGACTTCTGAACACAGTGAGAACCCTGACCTTTAAAGACAGCTGAACTTTAATAAGGGTACAACTATATTTTGTCAACTAACTTACTTTCGTAAAAAGTGGGCACTGACCTTTAACCTAGATACAGGATTAAATCTCCAGAGATAACGATAATTATAAATAACTCACGATACTCCGCCACTTCCCCTGTTTAGTTTTCATAATTTAGGGTTATATGAATTATGAAAATTTGCTTTGTGTGCTATTGAGTTTTAAATATGGAATGGATAATAAAGACCATGCGGGGGAAGATTTTTTTCTCTGCTGAGGGAACGATTCGTTTTAATGTGAAAAATATGTACTAAAAAATGATTTCAACCGAATAAATTGCTTTTTAAAACAACCAGGTTTTAACACGTGAAATGATATTAAAAAATGTGTACGGTTTTTGTATTGTTTTCTTATGGATAATAATTTAATGATTTAAGGTGATGTACTAAGTCGTGTAATATTTTAAATTGAGGCACTATCAATAACAACCCTTATTTAGATGGCGATAAGGTTTAAATTCCCGCTTAACACCATCCGCCTGTTTTGATTTATGCATGAAAAAAATATGGCCAAAAAGTGCCTTTTATTTTATTTTGTGGATGTTCAGGCAATAAATTTTTTTTTTTCTATCATTTTATAAATAACTTAATTTTCCACATTAAACAATAAAATCACAACCGAAAATGGGTTCGTAAGTAGGAGATTTTGAACTTTAAAGCAGTTTTCATAGGCTTTTACATTATTTTTTCTGGGCTTACAAAAATACTTATCTAGTAAATACTCGATTATTTCAAAGGCCAAGATGTATTCTACTCGCAGTTTTTAATTACAACATCTGAAACATTTCTAGGCGACCAAATTTTCAAACCAAAAACAAATGATTTTGAATTACTACGTATGGCATCGCCTTAAAGGAATAAATTTATTTTTACAGTTAAATCATTAAAAATTAAATAAGTAGCTTTTTTCTTATGTAAGAGTAGTTATGCTTAGTATATGTTCCAATGTGGAAGCCACTCTCAGTATCGCCCTGTTGAAAGATCATCATTCAGAATAGAAACGTCTTTGATAAATAGATCTGTATTGATATGTAATTACCCAACCTTCGTCTTTCACATCTCCTTCTTTTCCCCACTAAGCTTTACAAAATACCCCAATTGGCGATTCCATAAACGGAAAGACAGAGGATACCAGAACAATGAAATCACGTATGACCTCTCTTCATGTGGATTCATTGATGTTTAATTTTAAAAAATGGGTAAAACAATGTATAGGCAATCACCACGCGCGCATTCAGTAGCCACATAATATATTTTCTCCTATGGTATACCAGCGAAGAAATAACAGCGCGCTACTTACCTACTGAGTGGAGGTTCCTATGACCGCCGTTCTCTGTTGGGTACTGGTTCGGGCTAGCTGTTCGCGTGTGTAATTCGCCTATGTATCTTCTGATTTAGTGTCGTGCGAATATATTTACGTTAATTCAATAAACATAAATTGAGTGAAATATAACCATCTTTATTTTTTTCAACATGACACACCAATAGTATGCTGGATAGATAAGGTAAGCGTCGATCCCAGCAATACTATAAATGAAACAAATGAAATCCGATACCAAATATAACTACCTCACTAATTCAAATAGTGAATTATTTTGGGGTACTACAATATTGTGTGCTTATGTATGTAGATGCGATAACGTATTACCAGCTCCAATCCTCTAAGAGCCGGTATTACCTATTCAGATTATTAAAAATGAACACGTTTGTGCTCATTGAGAATATAAAAAAACTGAATTAATAAAAAACATTCCCCTCAAAGAGAATATTTTTTAAAACCGAACACATTACCCCATTCGATGAAAAAATCATATTTTTTTAAAACACGTTTTTGACTATGAGTAATATTTGTATAATATCCAAAGACTGGCATATAAATTTGACAGGCATATAAAATTCAGTGACTCGACATAGAAAAGCAGTTTATTTTTTAATATTATTATCATGGTAGCGGGGGATGATACTAACTGTATTTTTTGATAATGTATTTGTTGAAAAATGTGCGGCTTATGATTGAGCTTAGATAAAGTACATGAAACGTAAATAATCGCAAGAATATAAAAATTGTATTAACGAAGGCTGAAGCCAATTTTCAGAATTTTCTAGAGCAAGCTTTTGATGTGGGAACAACCTTTATAGCATGTGGGGGGTTACTTAAAAATACATACATCATATTGTATGAAAACGCGTTTCAAAGATTATTTTTTTAGAGAAACACGATTGAGAACACAAGGTTATCTCGGTGGAGTAGTGGTTTACGCTTCGAGCTTTAGTCGGGAGATGGCGCGTAATGAATGGATCTGTCTGGTCTGGATGTTGCAGTGTTAATTGTTAAATTTGATAGACATTACAATTACAATTACAATTTTTCATTTACAATTACATTTCATAAAAAAAATGTGGTAGAACTCTGGAAAAATAATAATAATAATCTCAAGTGTTCTTAACAACTTAATTTATGCATTTAATCTATTTCCATTACTTTTTTAAAAATATATTTATTTATTTCAACATACAAGATAATTATTCAAATTAACATAATAAGTACATATTTCAAATTATAATTTACAAGAGTCCAACACCCGTGTTTAAAGAAAAGACTAATAACTTAATACTTATGGCTTATAACTAAGTTTAATAGCTAGTGACTTATAATTAGTGGCTTATAAGTAAGATTAATGTCTAGTGATTTACAACTAAGGACGGGTTGTTTCAGAGAATTTGGATAATTCATCAAATGTTAAAATTGATCTTTACGTTCTGATATGGTTCTACTAAAGTTCTGTCACTTTATCATTATTAGCCTGTTGTTTTACAAAACGAAAATAATAACTGAGCTTGAATAGAACCTTCAAAGAACTTGAAAATTAACTTCGAAATTTCATGAATAGTTCAAATTCTGTGAAAACTCGTCCTAGTGACTCAAAACTATACATATTTGGGGATCTTGTGAGGAAGCACGAAGTGAAAGACGGCGGGAAGGTCACAGTGTTTTATTGAGTCAGGTTGCCGTGATGAGAGAATGACTTAGGACCGATGTTGTATACTCCGGATGCAGGCGGTGATGTGCTGGTCAAGCGCGGGTCAGTGAGTCGACGCCGCTGCTGGTAACCAGACTCGTTGACGGTCAGGAACTGGCGAAGAACGTGGGTCTTCAGGTACTCCAGTGCTGACAGGACAGCCGAAGGTGCGGTGGACCTTGTAGGCGGTTGTACGGGAGCTGCATAGAACAGGGAGGATGCTGCGTGGTCTAGGTGCGCGGATGTGCACTGGAACCAGGGCGCTGTGATCCGGTGTAGCGCTGGCCAGGGACGGTGGCCGGGGCCAAGACGCTATGATGATATCCTGATGGAATCCATGGTTGAATCCGTGCGGAGCCGGGAATGTTGTCCTATCACTCATTTAGCCTTGTTAATTGACGGTTGATTGATAGCTGACTGACTGCTCGCTTATACTTATACAGACCGGCCGATGGCATCAGTAGGTAAGCGAGATCACAGGTAAAACGGAGACAACTCGCTCAGTCTGGGTCCTACGGGAACTTTCGTTGGCGCTGCTATTATTCCTAGGCAACAGGCTAGAACCATTTACTGAGTTGGCGTAATGTGCCAGACCAACTCGCAACGCATTGTCGTAGGTAGCTCTAGACGTCGCGAGTAGGTAGTTCATTCGCAAGTAGATAGATAGGTCGTGTTGCTTACAACTAGCGAGACAATCTAGATAAATCTCTCGCTACACATATTTTAATGACCAAGTAGATAATTACACAATACAGCTATAATATAACCACGGCTTAAACTATAGATTTACGACTAACATACGTATTTACGTTTACAAAAACATATTGTTATGATTTCTGCCCGTGGTGTCAGTGGTAAGGTAAAAAAATATTACAAAAATAGTTTACGCATACTATTGTTATTACATTAAAGTGGAGAGTTAAGTAGAAAAATGCCCTGAGATGGACTGAGCGAAATATATACTACTGAAAAAAATGCGGGTTTATTCTGGATACGACAAGTTGAAAAGGTGAGTCTTTAGTTTTGCTCTGAACTCAGATGAGCTGTCGATTTTTCGCAAATATGAAGGGGGTTTGTTTATAGAAAGCCGGTTAGTACCTCCAAGTTCACACATGATATAGAAATGTCATGATAGAACCACCTTAAATTTACAGGCACGTTAAATTCTGTTATTTCATGATTTAAAAATTTTGTGTATACTATTCGATAGCTAATATTCTGTTCTTAAAATCCATGTAAAAGTCCGGCTTAGCGTAAAACCAAATAAAATAAAAATCTAATTATTGAAGACAATATTAGCGATTTCTAAACGAAAATCTGAAACAGACAAATCAGAAAAGGATACGGTTACATCTAGGAATCGAACCCTGGACCCTTGCCTCGCCGGGGCACCGCTCTACCATTGAGCTAATAGGACCCTATCCCATTCGGTCATATTTAACTGTACCATACTTGGAATAAGAACTACCAACATTGTCTTCATTTTTCTCACCGCATATTTGTATTGGCAACTATCTTTATGTGTGATCGCAAGATTCAACCCGAACTAAATGCAACATAGACTGCGTCTTTTAGATAAACTTATCTTATTTTTTTATATTAATGTATTTTAACATTAAAATCAATAACTAAATATTACAATTTGAGAAATCGCTAATATTGTCTTCAATAATTAAATATCACAATTTGAGGTTTTACTCACTAAGTTATTCTAAAAAATAAATAAATTAAAAATTTATTATTCCGTGATAGAATTGTTACAATACTTGTTACTACGAATCCGGAAGTCACGGGTTCAAGACCCGGCTTGCGCAAGTAAATTTTATTTTATTAATTTCAGGTATTTCACAAACTATATTTGAGACACATTCCAGAGTGGTTAGATAGGTACTTTGATCATCGCCCCTGTAAAAATCGTTCTTTGAAATGGCTTTAGCAATTAGATTAGAAATTAGAATTGGTCAAGAACTTCCAAACCTTCCTCTACCTCAACTTTTTACTCTCCCTTCTATTTTATTTTCAGCCTCATAACATCCCCGATTGAGGATGCCGTAGGGCGTAGACCTCCTAGCTCCAGACCTTCTGGAGCAGTTGGGCAGAACTAACATAAGAATAAATCATTAAAGTGATTTGTTTTTAGGGTATTATGCCGTGTTGAGCTACTTCCTTCTTTAGCCAACGTTTCTGACAGCATTGCTGTGTTCATCATCAGGGCAGATGAGAATTTTTAAAGAAGGAGATATAGCACCACGGCAAAATACCCCGAAAACAAATCACTATAATACTTTTGGCATTGAAAATCTGAAATTATGATTTATTATTAGGTATGCTTAAGAATAAATCACTTTAGTATATCAACAAATAAAGGGCATGTTTCAGTTTCAATGGGAAATTTGTTTCAAATAATAAACCAAATATATCCTTTATTTTATTATCTCTTCTGCAGTGCTTTGTATAAATCTGTAAAATAGTATAAATCTAGTAGCGCCATTTCATAAACCACTAATTCTACCCGGTCAAATGGAATTAAATATTTCCTTTATTTTATTATCTCCTCTGCAGTGCTTTGTATAAATCTGTAAAATAGTATAAATCTAGTAGCGCCATTTCATAAACCACTAATTCTACCCGGTCAAATGGAATTAAATATTTCCTTTATTTTATTATCTCCTCTGCAGTGCTTTGTATAAATCTGTAAAATAGTATAAATCTAGTAGCGCCATTTCATAAACCACTAATTCTACCCGGTCAAATGGAATTAAATATTTCCTTTATTTTATTATCTCTTCTATAGTGCTATGAATAAATCTGTAAAATAGTATAAATCTAGTAGCGCCATTTCATAAACCACTAATTCTACCCGGTCAAATGGAATTAAATATTTCCTTTATTTTATTATCTCTTCTGAAGTGCTTTGTATAAATTTGTAAAATAGTATAAATCTAGTAGCGCCATTTCATAAACCACTAATTCTACCCGGTCAAATGGAATTAAATATATTTATTTATTTTATTATCTCTTCTATAGTGCTTTGAATAAATCTGTAAAATAGTATAAATCTAGTAGCGCCATTTCATTAACCACTAATTCTACCCGGTCAAATGGAATTAAATATATTTCTTTATTTTATTATCTCTTCTATAGTGCTTTGAATAAACTGTAAATAGTATACATCTAGTAGCGCCATTTCATAAACCACTGATTCTATCCGGTCAAATGGAATTAAATATATTTCTTTATTTTATTATCTCTTCTATAGTGCTTTGAATAAATCTGTAAATAGTAACATCTAGTAGCGCCATTTCATAAACCACTGATTCTACCCGGTTAAATGGAATTAAATATTTCCTTTATTTAATTATCTCTTCTGAAGTGTTTTGTATAAATCTGTAAAATAGTATAAATCTAGTAGCGCCATTTCATAAACCACTAATTCTACCCGGTCTAACGGAATTAAAAATATTCTATTAAAACCAACCCTCCCTGATTGCCGGAGGTTATTTAAAAAGCGCGATTTTTTTAATAAAGGCTGAAAGACATTTTTGGGATCTCTTTGTGATTTATATCCAAGAGTTCATTAGGTTTCCGCAAAGAGATTTATCAAAATTATGCATATTTTATTTTATTTTAATACGAGCCGAATCAAGCGAACCGTTTTCATAATTGTTTGATAAATTACTTATTTAGGTTCATGTCTCGCTAATAAAAAATGTATTTAAAATTTTATGTAGTTATCTCATAAATTAATGTTCGAAAAGATGCCAACATAGACTATAATAATTTATGGTGTTCGTTTAAAACCATTTCGTGTTTTGTATTTTCATACCGTGGTCCGGAAAAGTTCTGTATTTATTTCAATATCAATTTATTGTGAATTTTGAAGTCAATTATGTTCCACATATTTATTATTCACAAAACCTATTGTAATGTAATATTTTATAGGGTGAAAAACGGTTTCATAAATTACGAGTTTGTTCAACGTGTTGACGATATAAGCTTTCAATATGATAACCATTTGTTTAATAAGACTTTAAAAATATCAACGTATGTAATAAGATAAAAAATATTTTTAATAAGATAAAAATATGCTTAGTAAGAAAAAAAATGTTTTGTAAAATAAAAATGTGTTTATTAACGAATATTTTTAATAAGATAAAAATGTTTTTAGTAAGATAAAAATAGGATTAATTAAATAAAAATGTTTTTAGTAAGATAAAAATAGGATATAAAAATATTTAATTATTGAAGACAATTTTAGCGATACCTAAACGAAAATCAGAAAAAAGAAACAAAAAAATTAGAAAAAGATACGGTAATATTGTCTAAAATAATTAAATATTACAATTTGAGGTTTTACTCACTAAGTTATTCCAAAAAATAAAAAAAGATAAAAATATGTTTAGTAAGATAAAAATATTTTTAATAAGATAAGAACGTGGTCAATAAGACAAAAATATCAATATGTTTAATAAGATGAAAATGTGTTTAATACGTTAGGAATATGTTTTATAAAAATATCAACATTTTTAAAAATTAGCAAAATTTTGTTCAATGTTTTTTTATTGTAAAAAATGGACGATGTTCAAATCAATAATTCTATAACATAGAATTATTATGTTAATTGATCATTTATTATTATGCACATTATATCCTTTTTTTGGAAAAAAAATTACAATTGTCGGTACATCCATTTTGAAATTTATACAAATGTACTTTGTCCATTTGAACGTTTGAACGTAAGTCCAATTTTGGACTGAACCTTATTTTTTCCAGTCTTTTTCATATTTGTATTTTTATTAATTTTTAAATAATTCAAAACATTTATTTTGGAATTGTGAATCGAGATCGTCTCCATTCTATCTCTCCCCATACCGATTTTGAAACGAATCGGTAAAGAACTCTTTACTTTAATTTTACTCTTTACCGAAAATTTTCAATTTGACTTTATATTCGAGTTCAGTTACCTCCTTACATACCCTAAACCTAAAGTAAAAGTTACCAGGGTTTTTAGCACTATACAAGCATATTTTCTTTTGTTATGTGATTTCCAACTGTTCCCAGCTGTCTGAAGCGAGCGATACTAAGACATCCCCAATTGGAGTATATTGTGAGGCCGAAGATGGTAGGGAAAGGAATGAGATGAAAAAGAGGAAGTTGGTCGAGTACCTGGCTATTTAGATCTGGTCACCAAACACGAATAAATCCATTTCGACCAACGTTTCAATTCTGAATGATAGTCTTACACCAGAGCGATACTGATAGTATCTTCCACTCTGGAACGTGCCGGACTACATAATATTTTATATGAATGAATTATGAAATGACACAAATTCATCTAATAAAATTTACAAGCGCACACCGAGATTAGAATCCGTGATCTTCGTATTGCTAGTCTAAAACTTTACCACTCAACCAAGGAGGCTGTCAATGGTTCTTTTGTAACGGATTAGATATAAGAATAACAATTGTAATGTTATGTAAGAAAAAATAATAATATTGAAACGAAATACAATCTCGTTTACTTTCCCTTTCTCAAATTAAGTTTATATTTTAAAAACCATTTCCTGCAGAAAAGTGGGAGGCGGTGAAATTACCGCAGCATAAAATAGCATGGATTTTTTACTAGAAAGCATAATATTTGTCGGTATAAGAGGAAAAATGCAGAGTGCAGCGTTCTAAGCTTTTTGCTTTAATGGAATTCCCACTGCAGCTTTGCGGGCAGCTAAGCCTTTGTTAAGTGATGGCCAACTGTGGGCTATGTTTCATGGTTGTGTTTATTTATCAGAATGGTAGTACGGGACGACAAGTTTTCCTTTCTGCGCAAAGCCTGCTGTTGAATGTTTTGGGTTTTTATAAATAAAAGATTTTAAGGCGACAATAACGGGGGTTTGCTCGATGCTCACATTCTGATAATTTATAGTGAACGTATTACTAAAATCGCAAATGTTTCTAGAGGAATCACTACAGATGTAAGTATTTATATTTAAGATTAATAAAAATAGGATCTTAAAGTAAGTAAACCTTAATTTTCAAACCTTTAGTAAAACGGTTTGGAAATTTCACAACCATTTTCATCTATAAAACTAGCGGTAAGCACCAGATTTTATTTTTTTGGACCATGAATTAGTAAATTCTCGAGGAATACTATATATTAATAAACGAACGTATTACTAGTAATACGTTCATCAGAAATAATTAAAATAAACCCTACGGAAAGATTGACTTTCTAGGCCTGCTAAGGCAAAGTCGACGCCGGGCCGCGCGCGGAATATTGTGTTTATTCGACTTCATCACTTACGTCGTTATGATTCCTACTTTTTTTATAGGGCAAATTCATCCGCAGGTCTGTCCAATACATCAGGTTATTTTCTCGTCTAAAGTTGAAAAAATAACGATCCAGGGTATAGAAGATATATATTTCGGGGGCAGAAAGAAAACACACTGAAAATCATTCCAAAGCCAAGCTGTTTAGTGCCAAAATGACATTTTCTCATTTTTATATCATTATTTGTATTGTAGAAAGGTTTATTGTCGTCAGAGAGGTTGTTATATGTCCTAGAAATTTACAGAACCTTCTAATCCGTAAATCGGTGTTCAGTTGTTACTGTGGAGATGTTGATTAAAACTCTCGAATTTGCTGATGATGAATTTATTGCGAGAGTAATTATTACAGAGAATTCATAAGGAACTCGCGGTGTAACGACGGTGAGGAGTAGTCAATCGTGGGGTTAGGAAGCTAGATACAGAATGAATTATGCTAGTCACGGTTATCCGTTACTGGTTTACAGTGATACCAGTGGTATAAAATACTGTCAAATTAAAACGCTCCTTCTACAATATTATAGAAACAAACAGGTAACAATAGAAGTGATACGCTTTTAAATATTTTGTAAAGGATACCAATTATATCTTTACTTGCAAGTTCTTATTTATGTTAGGTATATTGAATAATTCCTGCATTAAATATCTATTGTAAAATGTGTGGGTGTGTGTGAGAGAGAGAGAGAGAGTAAGGGTGTGTTTGTAGGTGTAAAAAGTAGCGGCATTTAGAAGTGAAATGGTTTACATCATTGACATTAAATATCGTTATGTGGTATATGTCAATCGCTTACGAATAGCTTGGCTTATTGATCATAGGAATTAATTGATGTACATTATAAAAACATCTCTATAAAACTGATAAAAAAATTAATTGAATTATTTTCGCCACTTTTCGCTAAGCTTAGATCACAGGTTTTTCTGTTACATACATCGTGTTGGATGGTTGCCGATTCGTATCATGAGATACCTTCCGCAACCTTCTGTATATGCATGTACGGATGTAAGTGTACCTAGAGCCAGTAAATCCCTACAGGATATTTGAACTGCACAAGGCACTGTGCACATAATCCTGGTCAAAGGGAGAATTTCTTCGATCGCTTTTTGAGACCATGAGATTAAACTCTTTCACAGAATATGACAGCATTGTATCTGGCAGCCTGTTCTTTATATTGACGATATCGTTCGTGATATGCGTTCCAGAATAAAATTTTAATTATGTGATAAACTAACTATCGAAACCATTAGACCATGTCGCCGAAGCAGATGTGGGAACAAATCTTTCTTAGAACCCACTCCTCACTTCTTTCACTTCTTTTCATACATCTTCTCATTCGTAATCTATTGTTATTTTGACCCTAGCCAAGTGTTCACTGGTTCAGGTCATGACTTCCCCGGGCGCCCACGACTTTTTCTAGTATTCACTTTCACTTCACTTATTCACTTTTCGTTCCTTCTCGAACAGCAAGAAAGTAAAAATAAAGATTTGAAATACAACCGATTTCTATTTGCAAAAGACATTTCGAGGCCCAATTATTCCTCCACAAAATCACTTTATTTGAAACCAATTATCACAGTTATATTATTATAAACTAAGAAAAACACAGATTTTCTTTCTTTTGATAATGTTTTTTTGGTCGTCTTTATTTATTACAAATATCCTGTGTTGGGAGCAGTAGCAGTTTAAAATATTAGCAGTTTACAACAAAAATAAAAATACCAACACAATATTAAATTTAAAATAAAAGACAATCAGTATCTTACCATAGAAAACAAATTAATTTCGAAAGTTTTATTAATTGATGTTTGATCTGTCTTGGCTGATGATCCGTGTCTGATTTACATTTCAAATAATGTGTGTACTGTCTAATGGTCAGGGGAAGTGCGTTGTATAGCTTTGTTGCAAATATCTTGAAATTATTTTTTAAACAAATTGCTATAAACAAAAGTTAAATTTTTTTCCAAACTAAGTTTTCTAATCAAATGTTTTTAAGCATTCATCCCATTTTCGAGACCAAAGGATTAACTGGCCAAAAAACCCTTTAAAATGAATAGGTACCTACAATATGGACCTGAAGTTATTTTAAACCCTCTTTATCTTTCTATTAATGTTTTAACAGTAACGAGTTTGTACTACCGTAGCTTCCACTTAAGCATGATTTTTAAAACTTAAATATTAATGCTTTTAGTCAGTGATTTTATCTGGATAAAAAAGGGTAATCTTTATTATAATACTAGTAATAATTTCATCCTTACCTGAAAAAACCAAGTTTCCTTTTGAGACGGATGAGGTTTACAAAAGTTGCTGTTCCGAATGTGGTCATGTTTATTTAGGCCAGACAGAACGGACGTTCTCCAAAAGGATATCAAGACACTTTTGAGTAGGTAAACTCAGCCACCTGGACAAATCGGCAATTGCCAAGCATTTAATTTAAGCCGCCCATTACTTTGGATTTTTCCTGAAGTCCTGGGAAGACCCAAAATACGTAGAGCACGCATTATTACAGAGGCGTTGAAAATTCATAAAAATCACTTATTAATATTAATAAATACGACAGGGCAAAGCTCAATAGTTCTTGGTATCCGGTAATTGATGGCTACACCAAAACTAAATGCAGAAAAGCATTTTAAATTATGCTCTAATTCCAGCTCTTAGAGGATTGGAGTTGGCAACACGGTACCACATCTACATGCACAAGTACACAGTTCACCATAATCTTTACACAGCGATGCTGAAGCTGAAGAATATGATGCTCCAAAACATGCAATTTTAGTAGGGTTTTTAGGTATTATTTTTTTTCCCTACCGACAATGCAAGGCTTCTAAGTCTAAGGCCAAATTACATTACACCCATTTGAGGTAAAAATTGTCAGGCGAATTAAAATAAAAAAAAACAATCTTTACACATAAAGAAGGTAGTAGCGCAACATGGCATAGTACCTCAAAAATAAATTACTTGAATAATTTAATTATTTATAGTTATTAAATTTGTTCAATCAGCTTTTAGAACCAAGATGTAGAATAAAATCTAGGAATTTTATGATATAATAATATCTATAAATGTACAAATTAGTGTTCGTAAACTAACGACGTCCTTTACCGGTAAATTAACCTCAGAAAATCCTACTACCGGGTTTCACTCTTTGTGATAGACGAGGCGTATTTACCGGTTAAATTTAATTACCGTACTGCTGTTAGATGAATTGATTTTCCTTTAGAAATCTCTGGCTGTATAAGTCGAAATATTATCCGCTTGTAAGTCCCTACAAAGATTTATAAATTAAGCCAATAAATATTTTAGAAGAAATGTTTTGTATTGTAGATATTTTTTACGTTTAATTCACACAGGAGGTCGCGACAAAAATATTTCCATCATAGCTAATGTCATATTTGGGGATGCTGTGTGGATGGTCTTTCTGAGGAAATGAAGGAGACGTAGTTCTGGGAAGGATAAATATAATAGGGGTATTTAGGAGTATGGGGAGTAACGTCCGTATGAATCCATCCCTCCCGCTGAGTTGATTTGTGCTAGGCGATTGGTTGAAAGAGTCCGGCTGGAGAAGTCAGAAGGTTTCCTTCAACGGGCCTCTAGCAATCCGGCCTGAAACTGCACTTGCCGCCAAAACCTGTATAAACCTCACCCCATGAATTCGGACAGCCCTGCTAAGTGAGCTAAGTGACTTATAACTCAGATTAATGTCTAGTGATTTATAACTAATACTTTTAACTACTGCCTAAAAACTATACATATTTTTTATGATCGAGTGGGTACCTACACAATACTGCTATAATATGACTTACAAATACGGTTTAAACTAGAGATTTACGACTAACATAGTCAGCTTTCTAAGCTAAATGCTTGGGTGGCCTGTCAGGTGTGTTAGTTATCCGTTAATGTGTACATTTTTAAGACAAGATGCCATTCTGTTTGTTCCATGTTTTTCAGATGTTCTAAATGAAAAGATATCAATAAAAATTGTCACAGTATTGACTGCTTCACAGTGAGTATTTTGAATAGGAAATCCACCTTTGATTGAGAAGTTCCCTCAATATTTAGGGATAATATTTTTAATTGTTCCCCGATATTTATTGATTCCCCTTGGCCGGGAGACCTATCGATCTTTGGCCCCTTAAATATTGGCAAAGTTTGTGGTTGGAGGCCCAGACCATACAGAGAGACAGCCTGGGTTCTCATTGCCCAGCAAAACCTGGTCCAACATCAATAGGATGAGGTGCTCCCATAGCCGCTGTGCCCACTTGATGTACAGATGGGGCTTTAAAGAGTCAGCGATGTGTGAATGTGGTGCGGTGCAGACCACCGAACATGTGATCAACGAATGCCCGCTCCATTCATTCCCACAGGTCCACATGGCGACGCCTGCGGCCCTAGACTGGCTCGCAGACCTAGATGTCCCCCTCTGACCCCCCACTATACGAAAAGAAGAAGAATACTGCTTCACAAGAACGCTCCTGTCTGTACGGTGTAAAGTCAGGGAAACAATATCACCGCCCACTTGGGCAGCGTTGTGAGGCGGGTTAGGGTAGAGGCTGTAGGACGGCGTTAATAAATGCGGGTCTTCAAGGGGACAAATCCGATTCATGTAGCTCGTTCCACGTACGTGCCGATTTATACAAAAACAAGTTTAAAAAACGACCCGTTTTCATGAAGCCGGCGTCAATTGTGAAAAGTGTCCGCTGATAATAGACGAAACATATTGATCAATTTTACTATTCCTTCATAAATATTACGTATACAATGAAATAAATAGACATAAACGGGCATAGAATTAAATAGAAAAAATATATTTTCTCGGTGCGACGGGTCTCCCGAGAAAAGTTTTTCTTTTTTTCCTCGCCTGATTTTCTGATAAGCGTAATTTTAAAATAACATAAAGACGTACTAACGATCATATTTTCAGGTAGACGAGCAATTTATCTCTAACTTTATAGACGTTTTATTCAGAAATTCAACAATGAGGAGTTATCTATAAAAGCATCTGTATTATTTTGTGAAAATCGAGAAAAGATCTTTGAAAAAAGAAACAATGACCTGACGTAATATGCTGACTAAATACCAATTCAGATTCGTCCCTTATTATTGTTAAACTTTCAGACTGACTATTGCTATTTTATGAGTTATTATTTATAATTAATTAAAGCAGTCAAAGTAAACGAGCTTTAGGCCATTTAGGAATTTGCAAAGCCATTATTTATGCTACAGTAAAAGCATAACTAAGGTAGGAAAGGTACTCGAATATTTACATATATATTTAAAACTCACTGAGACGCCATTTGTTTTAATGTGAAACCGCACAAGAGTTGAATTTTCTCCCAACCATCTAGAGCCAGTGCGACTATGGCATCCCCAATTGGGGCTGTTGTAAGGCTGAAGGTAGTGGGGAGGGAGAGAAGATGGGGAAGAGAAAGGTGGGGAAGTACCTGGCTATTCATATCTAATCACCAAACACGTCCAAAGCCATTTCAAGCAACGTTTTAATTCTGAATGGTGGTTTTACACAAGGGCGATACTCTGAGAGTAAATATTATACAATATTTTAAATGAGTAATTTGTGAAATAACACAGATTAATTAAGGCACGTTCCAGGGTAGAAGATACTCTCAGTATCGCCCTGGTGAACGACCACCATTCAGAATTGAAAAGTTTCTTGAGATGGCATAACTCGTGTTTGATGACCAGATCCAAATAGACAGGTACCTCACAATCACCCGCCTCTTTTCTCTCCCCACCCCAACACAACAAAAACTGGCTCAGGAGTATTGTGCTCAAAAAAAATTATTCAAAAAAAAAAACAAAGGCACATTTTCTCATCTGGCTGAAAAATACAATATTTATATTAATAAAAACTTTTTCCTTGACAATACCTTTTCTTTATATTACTGAAGATTGCTTCGGTTTTTTTTGCAGGATGTTTCGAAAGAATGTCACCGGCTTGACCCTTTTTTACAAGGTTTTGCAATATTAAATCTGGAAGCAAATAGTTAATTTGGTAACCGAAGTTTTGCAGCGAAGTAACTTGCGCTCACCAAGGTACGGTCGATTAATTTCGAAAGAAAAATTTGCATTATAAGTAGACGTTCAACGGCTTATTTCCTAAGTGTGTTCAACCGCCCGGTATATTAAATTAGATTTAACTCCTCTGACTGAAAAAAGGTGATGAAAATGATCAACCATTATGCGAAGATTATTTCTTCTTTGTTCATTGATGGTTTTGATTTAAATAGTTTTGGAAAAAAAAACTTTTTGCAAGTTGTGATTTAAAATGTTTGTTTGCGGATATACATTGTGATTATGATTTTTTGTTTATTGAATCACGAATGCAATATTATATTTTTATGCCTTTCTTGAAAGAATTGTGTTTTTATACGGACAAAATTTTATTTTTAATTTTTTTTATTTACTATATATTAAAGGGTACAGGATGTTATATGAGTACATAAAAAATATATTTACATTACAAAACATATTTATATTCGCAATCTCACCAATGAAGAATCTGGTTCTTGTGCTTGGTGAGAAAGATACACTAGTTATAAGAAAAAAAGAATATCATTATGCTATAAGAAAGTATATATATAATAGGAACAATATATAAAGTAACATCTTAATACAATGGAGATGAGTATAGACTGATAATTAATATCAATAAATGGAAAAACAGGCAATTATTTAGTTAATTATTTCTGAAAGTGTAACATCAGTTTTAGTTTAAGTATGTTAATATCCTTTAATTTCTTTATTTCAATCGGAAGATTGTTGAAATACTTTATTCCTAAGTAGGTATAGTTATTTTGCATTTGTTTGGTATTACATTTTGAAATTTTGATATTGTATTGATAATTTTAAGATTTATTTATTTATTTACGCCCTAATGGGCTTTAACAAAAGTAGTTAACAAGTAATACAGTTGTGTTACATAGTTAACAATAAATTATGATTTTTGATTAAATTAAGGAAAATTCAAATTAATAGTGTGGATTACGGAAAGTTAAATATGTATTAAGGAACATAATTTTATTTATTATTTATTTATAATGAATACCATAATTACCAATAATGTTGATAAGAATAAGGGTCTTAAGCGAAATCATTAAAAAATATGCAAAAAGTTGCATTTCTGAAAAAAATATAATTCTTATGGGTTCGGACATAAAAAGGAATTTTTTCAGGCTCCATTGAGCCAAATGGGCTGAAATTTTGGCTTCCTTATGAAGATCACGGTCTTAAGCGAAATCACTCACAAAATCTGCAAAAAGTTGCATTTCTGGAAAAATTATCATTCTTATGGGCACTATTGCAAGACATTAAGACATAAAAAGCTATTTTTGAAGTGAAACTTCTTTAGGCGCGTAATGAATTTTCGGGGACGGAGTAAAACCGAGTCAGGATCGACACGAAAATGCGGGTACCCCCACCACCGCTCACCGTTCACTGTCCCTCTCTCACCATATGCGCTTGTTGAGGTGGGGGAGCCGCTCACGAACGTTCTCTCTCTTCTCTTCTTTCCTCTCTCTCAGACACCAGCGAACTGCGCCACGCCAAGCATCAGCTGCTTGGTTAGTATACTGCGTCGTGAGTGTAATACGAGTGAAATACGTAATTGATTGTGGTTCATACGGTTAATTTGAAAATAGAGAGAGAGGAATAAATTAAATTTGAAAATAGAGAGAGAGGAATACTAGAAGTTTCACTTCTGTCTTGCGTAGGCTTGACACACCCACTTTTTTTCAGGCTAATATAGTGCCAAACGGTAAAAATTTCTGGAATCGATATAAGAATAATCGAACAAAACAAAATCAGTCAAAAAAACAGCAAAAGGATGCGTTTCTAAAAAAATCATCACCGTTTTGGGGATTATTGTAAGACTTGGGTTCGGACATAAAAAGGCATTTTTTCGTGCCCTATGGCGTTAAATGGGCTGAAATTTTGGATTCGTGATAAGAATCATGGTCTTAAGCGAAATCATTAAAAAATATCCAAAAAGTTGCATTTCTGAAAAAAATATAATTCTTATGGGCACTATTGCAAGACTTGGGTTCGGACATAAAAAGGAATTTTTTCAGGATCCATTGCGCCAAATGGACTGAAATTTAGGCTTCCTTATGCAGATCACGAACTTAAGCGAAATCACTCAAAAAATCTGCAAAAAGTTGCATTTCTGGAAAAATTATCATTGTTATGGGCACTATTGAAAGACTTGGGTTCGGACAGACATTTTTTCGGGCTAACATAGTGCAAAACAGTCAAAATTTCTGGAATCATTATAAAAATCATCAAATAAAACAAAATCAGTAACAAAAACAGCAAGAAGTTGCGTTTCTAAAAAAATCATCACTCTTTTGAGGACTATTGTAAGACTTGGGTTCGGAAATATAAAGGCATTGTTTCAGGCACTATGGCGATCAACGGTGTGAAATTTTGAATTCGTGATGAGAATCATGGATTGAAGCGAAAACAAAAAAAAAATTGCAAAAAGTTGCATATCCGTAAAAATTATCATTCTTATGGGCACAATCGCAAACCTTGGGTTCGGACATAAAAAGCCATTTTTCCAGACTCTATGGCGCCAAATTGGCTGAAATTATGGATTCGTTATGAGAATCATGGTCTTAAGCGAAATCATTCACAAAATCTGCAAAAAGTTGTATTTCTGGAAAAAATATCATTCTTATGGGCAGTATTGCAAGACTTGGGTTCGGACATTAATAGCCAAATTTTCAGGTTTTATGGTGCCAAACGGTAGAAATTTCTGAAATCGTTATAAGAATCATCGAACAAAACGAAATCAGTCACAAAAACAGCAAGAAGTTGCGTTTCTGATTAAATCATCATTCTTATGGGCGCTATTGTAAGACTTGGGTTCGGACATAAAAAGGCATTGTTTCAGGCTCTATGACGTTAAACGGGCTGAAATTTTGGATTCGTGATAAGAATCATGGTCTTAAGCGAAATCATTAAAAAATATGCAAAAAGTTGCATTTCTGAAAAAAATATAATTCTTATGGGCACTATTGCAAGACTTGGGTTCGGACATAAAAAGGAATTTTTTCAGGATCCATTGCGCCAAATGGACTGAAATTTTGGCTTCCTTATGCAGATCACGGTCTTAAGCGAAATCACTCAAAAAATCTGCAAAAAGTTGCATTTCTGGAAAAATTATCATTGTTATGGGCACTATTGAAAGACTTGGGTTCGGACAGACATTTTTTCAGGCTAACATAGTGCAAAACAGTCAAAATTTCTGGAATCATTATAAAAATCATCAAATAAAACAAAATCAGTAACAAAAACAGCAAGAAGTTGCGTTTCTAAAAAAATCATCACTCTTTTGAGGACTATTGTAAGACTTGGGTTCGGAAATATAAAGGCATTGTTTCAGGCACTATGGCGATCAACGGTGTGAAATTTTGAATTCGTGATGAGAATCATGGATTGAAGTGAAAACAACAAAAAAAATTGCAAAAAGTTGCATATCCGTAAAAATTATCATTCTTATGAGCACAATCGCAAACCTTGGGTTCGGACATAAAAAGCCATTTTTCCAGACTCTATGGCGCCAAATTTGCTGAAATTTTGGATTCGTTATGAGAATCATGGTCTTAAGCGAAATCACTCACAAAATCTGCAAAAAGTTGTATTTCTGGAAAAAATATCATTCTTATGGGAACTATTGTAAGACTTGGGTTCGGACATAAAAATCCATTTTTCAGGCTCTATGGCGTTAAAAGGGCTGAAATTTTGGATTCGTGATAAGAATCATGGTTTTAAGCGAAATCACTCACAAAATCTGCAAGATGTTGCATTTCTGGAAAAATTATCATTCTTATGGGCACTATTGCAAGACTTGGGTTCAGACATAAAAAGGCATTTTTTCAGGCTCTATGACGTTAAACGGGCTGAAATTTTGGATTCGTGATAAGAATCATGGTCTTAAGCGAAATCATTAAAAAATATGCAAAAAGTTGCATTTCTGAAAAAAGTATATAATTCTTATGGGCACTATTGCAAGACTTAGGTTCGGACATAAAAAGGCATTTTTTCGTGCCCTATGGCGTTAAATGGGCTGAAATTTCGGATTCGTTATGAAAATCATGGTCTTAAGCGAAATCACTCACAAAATCTGCAAAAAGTTGCATTTCTGGAAAAATTATCATTGTTATGGGCACTATTGCAAGACTTGGGTTCGGACAGACATTTTTTCAGGCTAACATAGTGCAAAACAGTCAAAATTTCTGGAATCATTATAAAAATCATCAAATAAAACAAAATCAGTAACAAAAACCGCAAGAAGTTGCGTTTCTAAAAAAATTATCACTCTTTTGAGGACTATTGTAAGACTTGGGTTCGGAAATATAAAGGCATTGTTTCAGGCACTATGGCGATCAACGGTGTGAAATTTTGAATTCGTGATGAGAATCATGGATTGAAGCGAAAACAAAAAAAAAATTGCAAAAAGTTGCATATCCGTAAAAATTATCATTCTTATGGGCACAATCGCAAACCTTGGGTTCGGACATAAAAAGCCATTTTTCCAGACTCTATGGCGCCAAATTGGCTGAAATTATGGATTCGTTATGAGAATCATGGTCTTAAGCGAAATCATTCACAAAATCTGCAAAAAGTTGTATTTCTGGAAAAAATATCATTCTTATGGGCAGTATTGCAAGACTTGGGTTCGGACATAAATAGCCAAATTTTCAGGTTTTATGGTGCCAAACGGTAGAAATTTCTGAAATCGTTATAAGAATCATCGAACAAAACGAAATCAGTCACAAAAACAGCAAGAAGTTGCGTTTCTGAATAAATCATCATTCTTATGGGCGCTATTGTAAGGCTTGGGTTCGGACATAAAAAGGCATTGTTTCAGGCTCTATGACGTTAAACGGGCTGAAATTTTGGATTCGTGATAAGAATCATGGTCTTAAGCGAAATCATTAAAAAATATCCAAAAAGTTGCATTTCTGAAAAAAATATAATTCTTATGGGCACTATTGCAAGACTTGGGTTCGGACATAAAAAGGAATTTTTTCAGGATCCATTGCGCCAAATGGACTGAAATTTAGGCTTCCTTATGCAGATCACGAACTTAAGCGAAATCACTCAAAAAATCTGCAAAAAGTTGCAGTTCTGGAAAAATTATCATTGTTATGGGCACTATTGAAAGACTTGGGTTCGGACAGACATTTTTTCAGGCTAACATAGTGCAAAACAGTCAAAATTTCTGGAATCATTATAAAAATCATCAAATAAAACAAAATCAGTAACAAAAACAGCAAGAAGTTGCGTTTCTAAAAAAATCATCACTCTTTTGAGGACTATTGTAAGACTTGGGTTCGGAAATATAAAGGCATTGTTTCAGGCACTATGGCGATCAACGGTGTGAAATTTTGAATTCGTGATGAGAATCATGGATTGAAGCGAAAACAAAAAAAAAAATGCAAAAAGTTGCATATCCGTAAAAATTATCATTCTTATGAGCACAATCGCAAACCTTGGGTTCGGACATAAAAAGCCATTTTTCCAGACTCTATGGCGCCAAATTTGCTGAAATTTTGGATTCGTTATGAGAATCATGGTCTTAAGCGAAATCACTCACAAAATCTGCAAAAAGTTGTATTTCTGGAAAAAGTATCATTCTTATGGGAACTATTGTAAGACTTGGGTTCGGACATAAAAATCCATTTTTCAGGCTCTATGGCGTTAAAAGGGCTGAAATTTTGGATTCGTGATAAGAATCATGGTTTTAAGCGAAATCACTCACAAAATCTGCAAGAAATTGCATTTCTGGAAAAATTATCATTCTTATGGGCACTATTGCAAGACTTGGGTTCAGACATAAAAAGGCATTTTTTCAGGCTCTATGACGTTAAACGGGCTGAAATTTTGGATTCGTGATAAGAATCATGGTCTTAAGCGAAATCATTAAAAAATATGCAAAAAGTTGCATTTCTGAAAAAAGTATATAATTCTTATGGGCACTATTGCAAGACTTAGGTTCGGACATAAAAAGGAATTATTTCAGGGTCCATTGCGCCAAATGTACTGAAATTTTGGCTTCGTTATGAAGATCACGGTCTTAAGCGAAATCTGCTAAAAGTTGCATTTCTGGAAAAATTATCATTCTTATGGGCACAATCGCAAGAGTTGGGTTCGGAGAAAAAAAGCCATTTTTCCAGACTCCATTGCGCCAAATGGGCTGAAATTTTGAATTCGTGATAAGAATCATGGTCTAAAGCGAAATCACACTCAAAATCTGAAAAAAGTTGCAATTCTGTAAAAATTATCATTCTTATGGGCACAATCGCAAGACTTGGGTTCGGAGATAAAAAACCATTTTTCCAGACTCCATTGCGCCAAATGGACTGTAATTTTGAATTCGTGATAAGAATCTTGGTTTTGCGAAATCACTGACAAAATCTGCAAAAAGTTGCATTTCTGGAAAAATTATCATTCTTATGGGCACTATTGCAAGACTTGGGTTCAGACATCAAAAGGCATTTTTTCAGGCTCTATGACGTTAAACGGGCTGCAATTTTGGATTCGTGATAAAAATCATGGTCTTAAGCGAAATCACTTAAAAATATGCAAAAAGTTGCATTTCTTAAAAAAGTATATAATTCTTATGGGCACTATTGCAAGACTTAGGTTCGGACATAAAAAGGCATTTTTTCAGGCTCAATTGCGCCAAATGTATTGAAATTTCGGCTTCGTTATTGAAGATCACGGTCTTAAGCGAAATCACTAACAAAATCTGTAAAAAGTTGCATTTTTGGAAAAATTACCGTTATTATGGGCAGTATTGCAAGACTTGGGTTCGGACATTAATAGCCATATTTTCAGGTTTTATGGTGCCAAACGGTAGAAATTTCTGGAATTGTTATAAGAATCATCGAACAAAACGAAATCAGTCACAAAAACAGCAAGAAGTTGCGTTTCTGAATAAATCATCATTCTTATGGGCGCTTTTGTAAGACTTGGGTTCGGACATAAAAAGGCATTGTTTCAGGCACTATGGCGATCAACGGTCTGAAATTTTGAATTCGTGATAAGAATCATGGTCTGAAGCGAAAACAAAAAAAAAATTTGAATCGTTATAAGAATCGTGGTCTAAAGCGAAATCACTCTAAAAATCTGAAAAAGTAACAATTCTGTAAAAATTATTATTCTTATGGGCACAATCGCAAGACTTGGGTTCGGAGATAAAACACCATTTTTCCATACTTCATTGCGACAAATGAGCTGAAATTCTGAATTCGTGATAAGAATCATGGTCTAAAGCGAAATCACACTCAAAATCGGAAAAAAGTTGCAATTCTGTAAAAATTATCATTCTTATGGGCACAATCGCAAGACTTGGATTCGGAGATAAAAAGCCATTTTTCCAGACTCCATTGCGCCAAATGGGCTGAAATTTTAGATTCGGTATGAGAATCATGGTCTTAAGCGAAATCATTAAAAAATATCCAAAAAGTTGCATTTCTGAAAAAAATATAATTCTTATGGGCACTATTGCAAGACTTGGGTTCGGACATAAAAAGGAATTTTTTCAGGATCCATTGCGCCAAATGGACTGAAATTTAGGCTTCTTTATGCAGATCACGAACTTAAGCGAAATCACTCAAAAAATCTGCAAAAAGTTGCATTTCTGGAAAAATTATCATTGTTATGGGCACTATTGAAAGACTTGGGTTCGGACAGACATTTTTTCAGGCTAACATAGTGCAAAACAGTCAAAATTTCTGGAATCATTATAAAAATCATCAAATAAAACAAAATCAGTAACAAAAACGGCAAGAAGTTGCGTTTCTAAAAAAATCATCACTCTTTTGAGGACTATTGTAAGACTTGGGTTCGGAAATATAAAGGCATTGTTTCAGGCACTATGGCGATCAACGGTGTGAAATTTCGAATTCGTGATGAGAATCATGGATTGAAGCGAAAACAAAAAAAAAATTGCAAAAATTTGCATATCCGTAAAAATTATCATTCTTATGAGCACAATCGCAAACTTTGGGTTCGGACATAAAAAGCCATTTTTCCAGACTCTATGGCGCCAAATTTGCTGAAATTTTGGATTCGTTATGAGAATCATGGTCTTAAGCGAAATCACTCACAAAATCTGCAAAAAGTTGTATTTCTGGAAAAAGTATCATTCTTATGGGAACTATTGTAAGACTTGGGTTCGGACATAAAAATCCATTTTTCAGGCTCTATGGCGTTAAAAGGGCTGAAATTTTGGATTCGTGATAAGAATCATGGTTTTAAGCGAAATCACTCACAAAATCTGCAAGAAATTGCATTTCTGGAAAAATTATCATTCTTATGGGCACTATTGCAAGACTTGGGTTCAGACATAAAAAGGCATTTTTTCAGGCTCTATGACGTTAAACGGGCTGAAATTTTGGATTCGTGATAAGAATCATGGTCTTAAGCGAAATCATTAAAAAATATGCAAAAAGTTGCATTTCTGAAAAAATTATATAATTCTTATGGGCACTATTGCAAGACTTAGGTTCGGACATAAAAAGGAATTATTTCAGGGTCCATTGCGCCAAATGTACTGAAATTTTGGCTTCGTTATGAAGATCACGGTCTTAAGCGAAATCTGCTAAAAGTGTCATTTCTGGAAAAATTATCATTCTTATGGGCACAATCGCAAGACTTGGGTTCGGAGATAAAAAACCATTTTTCCAGACTCCATTGCGCCAAATGGACTGAAATTTTGATTTCGTGATAAGAATCATGGTTTTAAGCGAAATCACTCACAAAATCTGCAAAAAGTTGCATTTCTGGAAAAATTATCATTTTTATGGGCACTATTGCAAGACTTGGGTTCAGACATCAAAAGGCATTTTTTCAGGCTCTATGACGTTAAACGGACTGCAATTTTGGATTCGTGATAAGAATCATGGTCTTAAGCGAAATCATTAAAAAATATGCAAAAAGTTGCATTTCTTAAAAAAGTATAAAATTCTTATGGGCACTATTGCAAGACGTTCAGACATAAAAAGGAATTTTTTCAGGGTCCATTGCGCCAAATGGAATAAACTTTTGCCTTCGTTATGAAGATCACGGTCTAAAGCGAAATCACTCACAAAATCTACAAAAAGTTGCATTTCTGGAAAAATTATCATTCTTATGGGCAGTATTGCAAGACTTGGGTTCGGACATTTATAGCCATATTTTCAGGTTTTATGGTGCCAAACGGTAGAAATTTCTAGAATCGTTATAAAAATCATCGAACAAAACGAAATCAGTCACAAAAACAGCAAGAAGTTGCGTTTCTGAATAAATCATCATTCTTATGGGCGCTATTGTAAGACTTGGGTTCGGACATAAAAAGGCATTGTTTCAGGCTCTATGGCGTTCAACAGTCTGAAATTTTGAATTCATTATCAAAATCATGGTCGTAAACGAAATCATTAAAAAATCTGCAAAAAGTTGCATTTCTGGAAAAATTATCATTCTTATGGGCACTATTGCAAGACTTGGGTTCAGACATCAAAAGGCATTTTTTCAGGCTCTATGACGTTAAACGGGCTGCAATTTTGGATTCGTGATAAGAATCATGGTCTTAAGCGAAATCACTTAAAAATATGCAAAAAGTTGCATTTCTTAAAAAAGTATATAATTCTTATGGGCACTATTGCAAGACTTAGGTTCGGACATAAAAAGGAACTTTTTCAGGCTCAATTGCGCCAAATGTATTGAAATTTCGGCTTCGTTATTGAAGATCACGGTCTTAAGCGAAATCACTCACAAAATCTGTAAAAAGTTGCATTTTTGGAAAAATTACCATTATTATGGGCAGTATTGCAAGACTTGGGTTCGGACATTAATAGCCATATTTTCAGGTTTTATGGTGCCAAACGGTAGAAATTTCTGGAATCGTTATGAGAATCATCGAACATAACGAAATCAGTCACAAAAACGGCAAGAAGTTTCGTTTCTGAATAAATCATCATTCTTATGGGCGCTATTGTAAGACTTGGGTTCGGACATAAAAAGGCATTGTTTCAGGCTCTATGGCGTTCAACGGTCTGAAATTTTGAATTCGTTATCAAAATCATGGTCGTAAGCGAAATCATTAAAAAATATCCAAAAAGTTGCATTTCTGAAAAAATTATAATTCTTATGTTCACTATTGCAAGGAATTTTTTCTGGTTCTATGGCGTTAAACGGGCTGAAATTTTTCATTCGTTATAAGAATCATGGTCTAAAGCGAAATCACTCTCAAACTCTGAAAAAATGAAAAAAATCGCATTTCTGGAAAAATTATCATTCTTATGGGCACAATCGCAAGACTTGGATTCGGAGATAAAAAGCCATTTTTCCAGACTCCATTGCGCCAAATGGGTTGAAATTTTTAATTCGTGATAAGAATCATGGTCTTAAGCGAAATCACTCACAAAATCTGCAAATAGTTGCATTTCTGGAAAAATTATCATTCTTATGGGCACTATTGCAAGACTTGGGTTCGGACATTAATAGCCATATTTTCAGGTTTTATGGTGCCAAACGGTAGAAATTTCTGGAATCGTTATAAGAATAATCGAACAAAACAAAATCAGTCCTAAAAACAGCAAGAAAATGCGTTTCTAAAAAAATCATCACTTTTTTGGGGACAAGTGTACGACTTGGGTTAGGACATAAAAAGTTATTTTTCGTGCCCTATGGCGTTAAACGGGCTGAAATTTCGGATTTGTTTTGAGAATCACGGTCCTAAGCGAAATCACTCTTAAAATCTTCAAAAAGTTGCATTTCTGGAATAATTATCATTCTTATGGGCACTATTGCAAGACTTGGGTTCGGACATAAAAATGCATATTTCAGGCTCTATGGCGTTAAACGGGCTGAAATTTTGTATTCGTGATAAGAATCATGGTCTTATACGAAATCACTCACAAAATCTGCAAAAAGTTGCATTTCTGGAAAAATTATAATTCTTATTGGCACTATTGCAAGACATAAAAATGCATTTTTCAGGCTCTATGGCGTTTAACGGGCTGAAATTTTGGATTCGTTAAAAGAATCATGGTCTTAAGCGAAATCACTCTCAAAATCTGAAAAAAGTTTCATTTCGGTAAAAATTATCATTCTTATGGGCACAATCACAAGACTTCAGGGTTCAGACATAAAAAGACATTTTTTCAGGCTCTATGAAGTTAAACGGGCTGAAATTTTGGATTCGTGATAAGAATCATGGTCTTAAGCGAAATCATTAAAAAATATGCAAAATTTTGCATTTCTGAAAAAAGTTTATAATTCTTATGGGCACTATTGCAAGACTTGGGTTCGGACATTAAAAGCTATTTTTTCAGGCTAACATAGTGCCAAACGGTAAAAAGTTCTGGAATCGATACAAGAATAATCGAACAAAACAAAATCAGTCAAAAAACAGCAAGAAGTTGCGTTTCTAAAAAAATCATCACTGTTTTCGGGACTATTGTAAGACTTGGGTTCGGACATAAAAATCCATTTTCAGGCTCTATGGCGTTAAAAGGGCTGAAATTTTGGATTCGTTATAAGAATCATGGTCTTAAGCAAAATAACTCTCAAAATCTGAAAAAAGATGCATTTCTGTAAAAATTATCATTCTTATGGGCACAATCGCAAGACTTGGGTTCGGAGGTAAAAAACCATTTTTCCAGACTCCATTGCGCCAAATGGGCTGAAATTTTGATTTCGTGATAAGAATCATGGTTTTAAGCGAAATCACTCCCAAAATCTGCAAAAAGTTGCATTTCTGGAAAAATTATCATTTTTATGGGCACTATTGCAAGACTTGGGTTCAGACATCAAAAGGCATTTTTTCAGGCTCTATGACGTTAAACGGGCTGCAATTTTGGATTCGTGATAAGAATCATGGTCTTAAGCGAAATCATTAAAAAATATGCAAAAAGTTGCATTTCTTAAAAAAGTATAAAATTCTTATGGGTACTATTGCAAGACTTGGGTTCGGACATAAAAAGGAATTTTTTCAGGGTCCATTGCGCCAAATGGAATTAACTTTTGCCTTCGTTATGAAGATCACGGTCTAAAGCGAAATCACTCACAAAATCTACAAAAAGTTGCATTTCTGGAAAAATTATCATTCTTATGGGCAGTATTGCAAGACTTGGGTTCGGACATTTATAGCCATATTTTCAGGTTTTATGGTGCCAAACGGTAGAAATTTCTGGAATCGTTATAAGAATCTTCGAACAAAACGAAATCAGTCACAAAAACAGCAAGAAGTTGCGTTTCTGAATAAATCATCATTCTTATGGGCGCTATTGTAAGACTTGGGTTCGGACATAAAAAGGCATTGTTTCAGGCTCTTTGTCGTTCAACAGTCTGAAATTTTGAATTCGTTATCAAAATCATGGTCGTAAACGAAATCATTAAAAAATATGCAAAAAGTTGCATTTCTGAAAAAATTATAATTCTTATGGGCACTATTGCAAGGCTTGGATTCGGACATAAAAAGGAATTTTTTCATGCTCTATGGCATTAAACGGGCTGAAAATTTGGATTCGTTATGAAAGTCATGGTCTAAAGCGAAATCACTCTCAAAATCTGAAAAAAGTTGCATTTCTGTAAAAATTATCATTCTCATGGGCACAATCGCAAGAGTTGGGTTCGGAGAAAAAAAGCCATTTTTCCAGACTCCATTGCGCCAAATGGGCTGAAATTTTGAATTCGTGATAAGAATCATGGTCTAAAGCGAAATCACACTCAAAATCTGAAAAAAGTTGCAATTCTGTAAAAATTATCATTCTTATGGGCACAATCGCAAGACTTGGGTTCTTTTTTTTTTTTTTTTTTTTTTTATTAAGGAGAAAAAACAGATACAGATATCAATTGACAAAAATATATACGAAACATCAACTAGAGAATTCACCTGCATCCAAACTATTTCTCACGAATTAACTTAAACAGCAGAAAACATTTACAAATATTTTCACTTATAAATAGGGGAAAAATATATACATAAGAATATTATTTTAGAAATAGAGATATGAAAGAAATGCGCAATATCCTTTTAAGAAATTACAAATTATTTTTGAAAAAATTTAGATGGTAAAACAAAAAAATATATATATTTAAATAGATAAACAATGTTAAACAGAAAGTAAAAAATATATAAATATATTTAAACGAAGTATGTCTAAGTTGTTTACTTTGAACTTTGTAGGAAAACAGTCTTCATTTTTCTACTAAACGTAGTGCGTGTATCAAAAAATAAGTCAGAGTCCTTGAGGTTTTGATTCTGATTAAGTGATTCGCACATTCTTCTGATTGGATCCCTGACACCAGCATTTGTACGCGTCCTGCTAATGTGGAATAAGTCGTTAAGCCTTGTTACTCTGGGTGGTACTTTGAAGTTTATCAATTTCAGTAAGTCGGGACAGTCAATAACGTTGTTACAGATTTTATACAGAGTCATGAGATCAAGGTATGTTCGCCGGTTAGATATAGTGGAGACGTTATAACTCGAGAGCATATTTATGTACCCACGTTTGGGTGCGCTCATTCTGTAATTGAGGCATCGCAGAAATTTCTTTTGAATATTTTCAATATTTTCTTTATAGATATCGTAAAGTGGATTCCATATGGAGGTGCAGTATTCAAGTTGAGAACGGACCAGAGTGTGGTAAAGAAGAAGATATGTTTCAGGTTTTCGAAATTCACGGCTGTTTCTGATGACAAATCCTAGCATGCTGTAAGCTTTATTCACAATATTATCTATGTGCGCATCGAAGTGGAGTTTGGAATCAAAAAGTTCGCCTAGATCTCTTATACAGTAAACGCGCTCGAGTAAATAATTACCAATACAATAATTGTGTTTGATAGCGTTGTGATTTTTAGTAAAACTTATTTGTTTACATTTATTGTAACTTAGGTAAATTTTGTTTTCATTGCAAAACGTTTCGAACCTTACTAAGTCGCTTTGTATGAGAAGACAATCGTTTAAATTTCGAACAATGGCAAATATTTTTATGTCGTCAGCGTACAAAAGATATAAACAATGCATGAAACATTTAGTAACAGTGTTAATAAATAGAATAAACAACAGCGGACCCAGGATTGACCCCTGTGGCACGCCAGAAGTAACTGGTTCCCATGTAGAAGTCTGTCCTCGTAATGATACGGCTTGTTGTCTTTTTGTTAAATATGAGATAAACCAACGTAATAAATTTCCTCTAATTCCGTTGTACATAATTTTTTTAATAAGAATAAGGTGGTCAACCTTGTCGAAAGCTTTTTTGAAATCGCAATATATTGCATCTACCTGGTGGCCTCGATCCATGCTAGTAAATAAGAAATTTGAGTAAATAAGTAAATTACTCGTGGTAGATTTGCCTTTTACAAACCCGTGTTGTTGTTCAGTAATTTTGGCAGCAAGCTGGGGATATATATTGTCATGGACAAGTCTTTCCAATAGTTTAGGGATCGCCGAGAGAATGGATATTGGCCTATAGTTTTCCACTCTTTGACGCGAGTCACCCTTGTGGACCGGTATAATATAGGCCAACTTCCACCTATCAGGGAAAACCCCATCACTCAGGCATTTATTAAATATTATGGTAAGCGGCACACACAGTGACGACGCAGCAGATCTAAGGAAAAACGCCGGTATTCCATCGTGACCCGCACCCTTGTTTACGTCTATCGATTTTAAACTCGATTGCACTTCTTTTTCCGTTAGTTTAATTGTGTGAATGTGCGCAAGTCCAGAGTCCTGAACTTCCTCGAGTTGGTCAATGTTAATAATTGGGTCATTGATAGAAGAAGGTTCAAATGTTGACTTAAAGAATTCAGAGAACATATCACAAATTTCCTGGGCATCGTTAGATTTGCGCCCTTCGAAGGACATTGCAGCAGGGTATCCATCAGACGATTTTAATGAGGATATGTATGACCAAAAGCTTTTGATATTATTTTGCAATGAACTTTCGATGTTGTCAAAAAATAACCTTCGGGTTTCATAAGTCAATTATTTGTATGTAGCACGTAAGAAGGAAAATTCACGATAGTCAGAAAGACCTTTATATGTCTTCCATTTGAGCCAGACTTTATCTTTTTTCCTTGATAACCTAATAAGTTCTGGAGTAAACCATATGGGGAATTTGTCATTTCGTCGTGCCAATACTGGAATAAGCTTATCAATTACACTGTTTATTTTTAAATAGAATCGATCTACTGCTTTTTCGGCTGGTAAATTTGCGATTTCAGATAACCAATCAATACAATTAATGTCCTCATTAATCTGAGCATAATTAGCTTTCCTGAAATTGCGCCTACGCTGTATTTTGTTTTTGATTTTTAGTTGAATTACGAAAGATATATCAAATTCAAGGGCTGGGTGGTGTCTATCCTCTGAGAGGAGAGGGTTGTTGCTACGTTTAACATTTGTTTCGCGACTGTAGAATACGAGGTCTAAGTATTTTTCATTATGGTTTGGTATACAGTTATATTGGAGTAAGTCCATCAATGACATTGCTTGAAGCAAAGTTTTCGATGCAGCCGTATTTGAGAAGGCGAGACCTTGACTGCTGTCTTCGGAAAATGACCAAGTCAGAGTTGGTAGATTCATATCTCCTAGTACACAAAAAGTATTATTTGGTTGTGATGAATATACAGATTCCAGGTTTTCGGAGAACGTATCATAGACCGTAGGTTGTGAGGCAGGAGGTATGTATACTGCACATATGATGAGATTGAAAGACCTTACCGGAATAGAAATGAAGATTTGTTCGATTTGACCATTTTCCCAGTCATCGAGCCGGGAAGATGCAAGCTCCTTGCGCACTGCTACCAACACACCGCCTCCGTCCATTTTACCAGTGAGTGTACGGTCCCTATCACGTCGGAACACCGTGTAACGCGAATCTATGAATTCAGCCGTATTTATACTTGCTACAAGCCATGTTTCAACTAGAACTATAACGTCGTAGTTATTCGATAATACATTAATTAGTAGCTCCTGGGTTTTGGTCCTAATACCACCACAGTTCTGGTAATAAACGGATATAGATGATGATGAGATCATTTTACCAGAGTAGGAGTGCCGTTTGACATATTCCACAATCGCACGAGTGATACATTATGCAGGGCATATGAGGCTTCGAAATTACATAAAAAACATAGACTACTTATTAGATCAAGGAATGTGAAATATGTTGACATTTTAGAATGTGAATGAATATGTGAGAAACATGGTATTGGTTTAAAGTTATAGGGATATTGCGCGGTAAACAAAAATATAAAGTAGCTTTGAAAGAAACAAATTACAGGATACAGAATACTGTGAGAAAGCGGATACCGAAGACAGCAGTAACATGTTTGTAGTCACATGTTTTCATGTGTGATTATCTTTTGAAGGTCTCCTTCACGGCGAATGGTGAAAACCCGAGAGAGATCGTTCCTCTTCGCCAGAATACTGCCGTTCCGCACCCATATGTATTTAAAGCCGTTAGCTTTTCCGGCGGCTCGTGTTTTGGCAAATAGGATTTTATTTTTCAATGTAAGGTGCTCATTTATATAAAAATTGGTGGTGGGAGCACCAAATCCTAATTGTTCCGTGGTAAGGCCGCGGCGAGTCCTTGCTGCAGCGATGACATCATCACGAAGTCGCTTTGTGGAGAGCTGGACGACTATATTGCGTGGACTGTTGGAGGGCGAGGAGGGGCCGCGAGCGACGCGATGCGCAGAAACCACACAGCTACTTGCAAGCGGGACGTTAATGTTGGATCCTATTTTTTCTATTAATGTCATCAAATTTTCGCCCTTTGCTTCGGGAATCCCATGGATGTCTACATTGCATATTCTGCTGCGCTGCTCCATCTCATCTTGTGCATCTCGGAGTGACTGGACTTCTTGCCGGAGGTTTGAGTTTTCTTCTTGGAGAACGCTCACACATCCCAGAATTTTTGTATATTGATCCTTCCACTCGTTAGACAGCGCATCTAATTTTAACTGAACAGCGTCAATTGCTTTCTTGTTTTCATTGCGCATGATTTCAAGTTTCGACTCAAAAAAATTGATTAATGAGTCAGTGTCAATGTTAATCATTGACTGATGCGCCGACGGTGAATCAATAGGGCCAGACGTGGTTGCTAAAGGTGAAGATGTATCTTTCTTTGCACTGCAAACCTTGCGAGTTTTAGACATTTTGGTTGATTTATTTCTTAGTTTGTAGGTAGGTTTCTTACAGTTGTTCAGAAATACCCCTTATTGAGTTAAAAATAATTTAACTTATTTGTCTATGACAAAAAAAAAACCTCTTCACAAATTCAAAAATTCAAAAACATAAATTGTCTGTGGTTGTGGTTTACAATGACAGTGAATTCGTTATGCGTAATTTTTCAGGGCAATATGTACAGTTGTTTCGCACTGTCACCACGAAATACACTATTATTTTGATAAATTTTTCACTAGTTTATATGTTTCAACTTTGATTATTTGCTAAATTTGCTTAAATTTCACTACTTTTGTCATTAAATATGGATCTGTCAGAATCAGCTGTTGTTTTTACTTGTCCATAGATGATTGTGTTCGGAGATAGAAAAACCATTTTTTTAGACTCCATTGCGCCAAATGGACTGAAATTTTGAATTCGTGATAAGAATCATGGTTTTAAGCGAAATCACTCACAAAATCTGCAAAAAGTTGTATTTCTGGAAAAAATATCATTCTTATGGGCACTATTGTAAGACTTGGGTTCGGACATAAAAATCCATTTTTCAGGTTAAAAGGGCTGAAATTTTGGATTCGTTATAAGAATCATGGTCTTAAGCAAAATAACTCTCAAAATCTGAAAAAAGATGCATTTCTGTAAAAATTATCATTCTTATGGGCACAATCGCAAGACTTGGGTTCGGAGATAAAAAACCATTTTTCCAGACTCCATTGCGCCAAATGGACTGAAATTTTGAATTCGTGATAAGAATCTTGGTTTTGCGAAATCACTGACAAAATCTGCAAAAAGTTGCATTTCTGGAAAAATTATCATTCTTATGGGCACTATTGCAAGACTTGGGTTCAGACATCAAAAGGCATTTTTTCAGGCTCTATGACGTTAAACGGGCTGCAATTTTGGATTCGTGATAAGAATCATGGTCTTAAGCGAAATCATTTAAAAATATGCAAAAAGTTGCATTTCTTAAAAAAGTATATAATTCTTATGGGCACTATTGCAAGACTTAGGTTCGGACAAAAAAAGGAACTTTTTCAGGCTCAATTGCACCAAATGTATTGAAATTTCGGCTTCGTTATTGAAGATCACGGTCTTAAGCGAAATCACTCACAAAATCTGTAAAAAGTTGCATTTTTGGAAAAATTACAATTATTATGGGCAGTATTGCAAGACTTGGGTGCGGACATTAATAGCCATATTTTCAGGTTTTATGGTGCCAAACGGTAGAAATTTCTGGAATCGTTATAAGAATCATCGAACAAAACGAAATCAGTCACAAAAACAGCAAGAAGTTGCGTTTCTGAATAAATCATCATTCTTATGGGCGCTATTGTAAGACTTGGGTTCGGACATAAAAAGGCATTGTTTCAGGCACTATGGCGATCAACGGTCTGAAATTTTGAATTCGTGATAAGAATCATGGTCTGAAGCGAAAACAAAAAATTTTTTTGATTCGTTATAAGAATCGTGGTCTAAAGCGAAATCACTCTAAAAATCTGAAAAAAGTAACATTTCTGTAAAAATTATTATTCTTATGGGCACAATCACAAGACTTGGGTTCGGAGATAAAACGCCTTTTTTCCATACTCCATTGCGACAAATGAGCCTAAATTTTGAATTCGTGATAAGAATCATGGTCTAAAGCGAAATCACACTCAAAATCGGAAAAAAGTTGCATTTCTGGAAAAATTATCATTCTTATGGGCACTATTGCAAGACTTGGGTTCGGACATTAATAGCCATATTTTCAGGTTTTATGGTGCCAAACGGTAGAAATTTCTGGAATCGTTATAAGAATCATCGAACAAAACGAAATCAGTCACAAAAACAGCAAGAAGTTGCGTTTCTGAATAAATCATCATTCTTATGGGCGGTATTGTAAGACTTGGGTTCGAACATAAAAAGGCATTGTTTCAGGCTCTATGGCGTTCAACAGTCTGAAATTTTGAATTCGTTATCAAAATCATGGTCGTAAACGAAATCATTAAAAAATATGCAAAAAGTTGCATTTCTGAAAAAATTATAATTCTTATGGGCACTATTGCAAGACTTGGGTTCGGAGATAAAAAACCATTTTTCCAGACTCCATTGCGCCAAATGGACTGAAATTTTGAATTCGTGATAAGAATCATGGTTTTGCGAAATCACTGACAAAATCTGCAAAAAGTTGCATTTCTGGAAAAATTATCATTCTTATGGGGACTATTGCAAGACTTGGGTTCGGACATAAAAAGGCATTTTTTCAGGCTCTATGACGTTAAACGGGCTGAAATTTTGGATTCGTGATAAGAATCATGGTCTTAAGCGAAATCATTAAAAAATATGCAAAAAGTTGCATTTCTGAAAAAAGTATTTAATTATTATGGGCACTATTGCAAGACTTGGGTTCGGACATAAAAAGGCATTTTTTCGTGCCCTATGGCGTTAAATGGGCTGAAATTTCGGATTCGTTATGAAAATCATGGTCTTAAGCGAAATCACTCACAAAATCTGCAAAAAGTTTATTTTCTGGAAAAATTATCATTGTTATGGGCACTATTGCAAGACTTGGGTTCGGACAGACATTTTTTCAGGCTAACATAGTGCCAAACAGTCAAAATTTCTGGAATCATTATATAAATCATCAAATAAAACAAAATCAGTAACAAAAACAGCAAGAAGTTGCGTTTCTAAAATAATCATCACTCTTTTGGGGACTATTGTAAGACTTGGGTTCGGAAATATAAAGGCATTGTTTCAGGCACTATGGCGATCAACGGTGTGAAATTTTGAATTCGTGATGAAAATCATGGATTGAAGCGAAAACAAAAAAAAAATTGCAAAAAGTTGCATATTCGTAAAAATTATCATTCTTATGGGCACAATCGCAAACCTTGGGTTCGGACATAAAAAGCCATTTTTCCAGACTCTATGGCGCCAAATTGGCTGAAATTTTGGATTCGTTATGAGAATCATGGTCTTGAGCGAAATCACTCTTAAAAACTGCAATAAGTTGTATTTCTGGAAAAAATATTATTCTTATGGGCACTATTGTAAGACTTGGGTTCGGACATAAAAATCCATTTTTCAGGCTCTATGGCGTTAAAAGGGCTGAAATTTTGGATTCGTGATAAGAATCATGGTCTTAAGCGAAATCATTAAAAAATATGCAAAAAGTTGCATTTCTGAAAAAAGCATATAATTCTTATGGGCACTATTGCAAGACTTAGGTTCGGACATAAAAAGGAATTATTTCAGGGGCCATTGCGCCAAATGGACTGAAATTTTGGCTTCGTTATGAAGATCACGGTCTTAAGCGAAATCTGCTAAAAGTTGAATTTCTGGAAAAATTATCATTCTTATGGGCACTATTGCAAGACTTGGGTTCGGACATTAATAGCCATATATTCAGGTTTTATGTTGCCAAACATTAGAAATTACTGGAATCGTTATAAGAATCATCGAACAAAACGAAATCAGTCAGAAAAACAGCAAAAAGTTGCGTTTCTGAATAAATCATCATTCTAATAGGCGCTATTGTAAGACTTGGGTTAGGACATAAAAAGCTATTTTTTCAGGCTAACATAGTGCCAAACCGTAAAAATATTTGGAATCGTTATGAGAATAATCGAACAAAACAAAATCAGTCACAAAAACAGCAAGAAGTTGGGTTTCTAAAAAAATCATCACTGTTTTGGGGACTATTGTTAAGACTTGGGTTCGGAAATATAAAGGCATTGTTTCAGGCACTATGGTGATCAACGGTGTGAAAATTTGAATTCGTGATTAGAATCATGGATTGAAGCGAAAACAAAAAAAAATGCAAAAAGTTGCATATCCGTAAAAATTATCATTCTTATGGGCACAATCGCAAACCTTGGGTTCGGACATAAAAAGCCATTTTTCCAGACTCTATGGCGCCAAATTGGCTGAAATTTTAGATTCGTTATGAGAATCATGGTCTTAAGCGAAATCACTCACAAAATCTGCAAAAAGTTGTATTTCTGGAAAAAATATCATTCTTATGGGCACTATTGTAAGACTTGGGTTCGGACATAAAAATCCATTTTTCAGGCTCTATGGCGTTAAACGGGCTGCAATTTTGGATTCGTGATAAGAATCATGGTCTTAAGCGAAATCATTAAAAAATATGCAAAAAGTTGCATTTCTGAAAAAAGTATATAATTCTTATGGGCACTATTGCAAGACTTGGGTTCGGACATAAAAAGGAATTTTTTCAGGGTCCATTGCGCCAAATGGACAGAAATTTTGAATTCGTGATAAGAATCATGGTTTTAAGCGAAATCACTCACAAAATCTGCAAAAAGTTGCATTTCTGAAAAAATTATCATTCTTATGGGCACTATTGCAAGACTTGGGTTCAGACATCAAAAGGCATTTTTTCAGGCTCTATGAAGTTAAACGGGCTGCAATTTTGGATTCGTGATAAGAATCATGGTCTTAAGCGAAATCATTTAAAAATATGCAAAAAGTTGCATTTCTTAAAAAAGTATATAATTCTTATGGGCACTATTGCAAGACTTAGGTTCGGACATAAAAAGGAACTTTTTCAGGCTCAATTGCGCCAAATGTATTGAAATTTCGGCTTCGTTATTGAAGATCACGGTCTTAAGCGAAATCACTCACAAAATCTGTAAAAAGTTGCATTTTTGGAAAAATTACCATTATTATGGGCAGTATTGCAAGACTTGGGTTCGGACATTAATAGCCATATTTTCAGGTTTTATGGTGCCAAACGGTAGAAATTTCTGGAATCGTTATGAGAATCATCGAACATAACGAAATCAGTCACAAAAACGGCAAGAAGTTTCGTTTCTGAATAAATCATCATTCTTATGGGCGCTATTGTAAGACTTGGGTTCGGACATAAAAAGGCATTGTTTCAGGCTCTATGGCGTTCAACGGTCTGAAATTTTGAATTCGTTATCAAAATCATGGTCGTAAGCGAAATCATTAAAAAATATCCAAAAAGTTGCATTTCTGAAAAAATTATAATTCTTATGTTCACTATTGCAAGGAATTTTTTCTGGTTCTATGGCGTTAAACGGGCTGAAATTTTTCATTCGTTATAAGAATCATGGTCTAAAGCGAAATCACTCTCAAACTCTGAAAAAATGAAAAAAATCGCATTTCTGGAAAAATTATCATTTTTGCAAGACTTGGGTTCGGACATAAAAATGCATTTTTCAGGCTCTTTGGCTTTAAACGGGCTGAAATTTTGGATTCATTATAAGAATCATGGTCTTCATGAATCACTCTCAAAAACTTCAATTGTTGCATTTCGGTAAAAATTTAATTCTTATGGGCACAATCGCAATACTTGGGTTCGGAGATAAAAAGCCGTTTTTCCAGACTCCATTGCGCCAAATGGGCTGAAAGTTTGGATTCATGATAAGAATCATGGTCTTAAGCGAAATCACTCACAAAATCTGCAAAAAGTTGCATTTCTGGAAAAATTATCATTCTTATGGGCACTATTGCAAGACCTGGGTTCGGACATTAATAGCCATATTTTCAGGTTTTATGGTGCCAAACGGTAGAAATTTCTAGAATCGTTATAAGAATCATCGAATAAAACGAAATTAGTCACAAAAACAGCAAAAAGTTGCGTTTCTGAATAAATCATCATTCTAATGGGCGCTATTGTAAGACTTGGGTTCGGACATATAAAGCAATTTTTTCAGGCTAACATAGTGCCAAACGGTCAAAATTTTTGGAATCGTTTTAAGAATCACCGAACAAAACGAAATCATTCACAAAAACAGCAAGTGGTTGCGTTTCTAAAAAAATCATCACACTTTGGGGGACTATTGTAAGTTTGGGTTCGGACATAAAAAGGCATTGTTTCAGGCTCTATGGCAAAAAACGGGCTGAAATTTTGAATTCGTGATAAGAATCATGGTTTTTTAGTGAAATCAATCACAAAATCTGCAAAAAGTTGCATTTCTGGAAAAATTTTCATTCTTATGGGCACTATTTTACGAAACTCTAAAAAGGCATTTTTTCAGGCTCCATCGTGTTATATGGGCTGAAATTTTGGATTCTTGGTAAAAATGATGGTATTGAACGAAATCAGTCATAAAAACAGCAAAAAATTGTGTTTCTGAAAAAATTATCATTCTTATTGGCACTATTTCAAAACTTGGTTTCGGATTGTAAAACCGAATTTTTTAAGGCTCTTTTACACCGAATGTGCTGAAATTTTGGATTCGTTATGAGAATCATGGTCTTAAGCGAAATCACTCACAAAATCTTAATTTTTTAATTTCTGGAAAAATTATCATTATGGGCACTTTTGCAAAACCTGGGTTCGGACGTAAAAAGACATTTTTTCAGGCTCCATGGTGTTATATGGGCTGAAATTTTGGATTCTTGATAAAAATGATGGTCTTGAACGAAATCAGTCACAAAAACAGCAAAAAGTTTTGTTTCTGAAAAAATCATCATTCTTATGGGCACTATTGTTAGACTTAGGTTCGGACATAAAAAGATATTGTTTGAGGCACTATGGCGATCAACGGTCTGAAATATTAAATTCGTGTATTCTTAACGAATTGGTAACGTATGGTCTGAAGCGAAATCATTAAAAAAATTGCAAAAAGTTGCATTTCTGGAAAAATTATCATTCTTATTGGCACTGTTTCAAAACTTGGGTTCGGATTGTAAAACCGAATTATTTAAGGCTCTATGGCACCGAATGGGCTGAAATTTTGGATTCGTTATTAGAATCATGGACTTAAGAGAAATCACTCACAAAATCTGCAAAAAGTTGCATTTCTGGAAAAATTATCATTCTTGTGGGCACTATTGCAAGACTTGGGTTCGGACATAAAAAAAGCATTTTTTCAGGCTCTATGGCGTTAAACGGGCTGAAATTTCAGATTCGTTATAAGAATCATGGTCTTAAGCGAAATCACTCCCAAAATCTGCAAAATTTTGCATTTATGGAAAAATTAAATTATTATATTAATTTATGGGCACTATTTCTAAACTTGGGTTCGGATTTTAAATGCGACTTATTGATTCCCTACTATGCCAATTCGGCTGAAATTTTGAATTCTTCAAAAAAATTAAAATCATCAAAAAGTTTCATTTCTGAAAAAATAGTCATTCCTATGGGCACTTTTGCAAAACTTGGTTTCAAACTTTAAAAGTCTATATTTCTGGCTCAGTGGTACCAAACGGTCTGAAATTTTGAATTCATTATAAGCATCATGGTCCTAACCAAAATCAGCAAAAAGTTTAATTTTTGAAAAAATCTTCATTCTTATGGGCACTATTGCAAAAATTGGGTTCGAACTTTAAAAACCATTTATTCAGTCTCTATTGCGCCATACGGCTGAATTATCTGAGTAGTAATTGAGAATTAGGTTTAATATTTCATTCTTAAAACCAAAAATGGTTCTCTTTTTACTGAGAATTTTGCCACATCGCTGTCGTTTTAAACTTTGCAAAATTAATCAACTTTATGCCAAATTTACGTGGGTTTGAGAGAATTTTTACATAATTAGTCAAAAATTTAGATTTCTAACTAACTAACCAAACATCACGCCATTCGATTGACCCAAGTACATTCACTTTATCATGGAATTTCTTCCTCGTGCGTCCCCAACATCTTTTTTCCTTCAACATTTGCGTCATATATTCTTCTTACATTACTTTGTTTACTCACGGAAAAAACTTGCTGATAAAAATACTGTTCATTCATTGAAAATATGGTCAAACTATTCGTTTTACTGTTTTTTTACGTGACTTGTTTTATGAGGACGGCGGAACACTTGTTCATACAAATACTGATATTTTTTACGTCTATCATGAATTTATTAGGAGAAGAATAGATGTTCTGGCTTTTTTCTGAATGACTTATATTTTATCAGGAAACTGGCATGCTATCACTTTTTTGTCAGGTCTTTTTTTCTCGTGTTTGCTCAACATCCCCAAACCCTCTTAGCGTCCTTTCTTAATCTTACTAGTTACCTTTTTGTTTTCACACGGTCATACATGGTTTTACCACCCATGTGCCTCAAGGATCATTTTCACAGCATGCAGTCTACATTCATATTTCCTCTGCCTGTTCTATGCATCACTACCATATATTAAGGTAGGTATCAGCACTCTATTGTGGACTGCTAGCTTCGCTTCTTTGGATATTTTTTTTGCTAGCGCTAATCGCGTTTAGTCCTCCATTAATGGAGTTTCCTGCATTTACCCTTCTTTCAATATCTATATTAGCCTTCCCATTTCTCGTAAACATACTTCCTTTATACACAAACTCATCCACCTGCTCCAAGTATTCATCATTCATATCTATACTGCACATTGTTCCAAGTTTTCATTATTCACAACTAAAATGCACACTGTTCCATGTATTCATCATTCATAACTATTTGGGGATCAGGTAGCAAAGACACAATGAAAGAAACGTTGTGGAAGGTCACAGTGTTTTTATTGAGTCAGGATCCAGCATGGGAGATAACTTCGGGACCGATGGCGATGATACCGGATGCAGTTAGTGAAATGGTCTAGGCGGTAGTTGGCGACGGCACGTTGAGACTGGACTCCTCAATGTGTCAGGAACTGGTGAAGACCACCGTCGTCCGGGTGCTCCAGTGCTGAACAAGGTAGCCGAAGATACGAAGGATCTAGTCGGCGGTTGAGCGGGATATGCAGACCGGCGAGGAAGTCGCGGGCCGAGGCGCAAACCGGCGAGGATGCCGCGGGGCCTAGACGCGTGGATGTAGCGCTGGCCAGGTATACTGAAGCCAGGACGCTGTGATGATCCCATAGATGTCAATGGTTGAACAGTGCATCGGGGTCGAGCCGGGTCTATGTACCTAAGTCCGACGTGCGGCGAGGGACGCGCAGGGGGGCCACTCGCGAGTATTCAAGCTGTTGACTGATTAACGACTGGCTAACTTGCTGCGTGCTGACTTGACGTGTCTGGTCGGTTTATATTACCAAGCCGACGCGCGACGGCGGCAGTAGCTTTGCGAGACCGCTGGTAAACTGCTGGTTACTCGTTGAATCTCGACGTTTCGATAATGCTTTAATTATGCCTAAGCAGTTTCCTAGAACCTTCTGGTGGATGCGCGTAATGTACCTATTCAAACTCGTAATTGTTATGACGTAGGTAGTTCGTTCAGCGGAAAGTAGGTGCTCGTAGACAGTAGGTAGCTGGTACATATTCTAGGAGCTTCGATCGCTACAACTATATTGCACCAACCTATTAAGCCGGAGAGACATTCTATTCATTTTCAATTTGTTTGTGGGTTGCAGGGCGACACCTGGTGGTTTCGCCAACCCATTTGTATTTCTAAAACGATGTTTTTTTCATTAATTGTCTTCCACACAAAGAAAAATATGTTTTGCTAATTTATTAAGAACCTAAATTATATGTAAATCCGGTTAAAAATGGGATTGCAAGCCCTTAACGAATGAATTGAAGGGTGTCCTGTTTAACTTTTGATAAAATACGAATGTATTAACACGATGTCGGAGCACATGTTAATTATAGAGATTCGTTGAATTTCGTCACTATACATTATGCAGATTCATGAACACGTGTTCCTTTTTTTTAGGAATTTCCTAAAATTAGATATTTTTAAACCAACGGCAATCCAGTTTTAACCGGATTATGCCCACGCCACGCTGCAAGCTAACCGCACTCACATTATCACCGACTACTCTGTGATAAACACTGTGATACCCTACACATCTTTCATTCGTCTCTTACTACCGTCCCAAAATATGAATATCGCGATACGATGTGTTACCCCGACATACCGACACACAAATGAGTGATTGGTAGAGAGAAGGGACACCACGAATCAGATAAAAAAGTGTATACACATAATAATAATAAATTTCAATAAGTTTTAATAATAATAATAAGTTTTACATGACACAATTTTTAAAAAAATAACTAATATCATTGATGTCGCTATTCCAAATCCCTGTAAAATTAAAAAAGCTCTAATTACTTCATTCATTCAGTCATTTTAAATACATGTAGGATTACGAAAGATTTTTTAAATATTTATATTGAGGGATCAGTAGGATTTATAGGTCCAATTATAAGTTCTACCGAGCCGAACCTCAGATATGAAAATATCTGGAATCGGTGAATTATTTTCCCATTTGATCTCTTGTGATTTGACGTGTTGTTTTTGAATTTATTATGCTTACATAATGCACTTGCATAATGTGGCTTGACTAGATGATCATTTGTGGAAAAGTGTGTGGAAGGTTTTATTTTTTCCTGTGGAGAAGATTTAACCCAGACATAAAGTCGGAAAAGTTAGAGAAAAAAAAGAATTGATTCCAGAATGTACGCAGGGGTGGTGCAATGCAATACATTCCATATTTTGAAATAATAGGTATATATAATTATAATAAGTAAAATAATAATACATACAAAGGCACAAAAAAGCGGAATTTAAGTGAAAAAATTAAGCACAAAAATATATTGTAAGCAGCCGTTTATGGAGGATATTTTCACATCTTCCATCTCCAGAGAGCCATCAGGGGGGACTCCATCCAGGCAACCATGGCATTGATGTTTGTGTTATTTGACTGGCGAAGTATTTATTGGTGTCTAAATAGTAGTCAAGGAGAAAGATAAATCCCTTGGACTGAGTAATGAAATACTACTCAAAATGACAAATTCGATCGTTATTCTGGATACGACAATTTGAAAAGGTAAGTCTTTAGTTTTGCTCTGAATTCAGATGAGCTTTCGATTTTTCGTAAATGTGAAGGTAGTTTGTTCCAAGCTGTTGGGCCTGGTTACCACCTTTGCCACCAGCGTGGAGGAGTCCTACAAATCTAGATATTTAGTGAGGTGAAAAACTCTTCAGTATATCTACGTGTGGCCATTCAATAATCGGTGGAAATTTATATTTTGTGATATTGGAAATCGCTTCACACGGTCTTACCGCTGAGAACCGCATTCTTACGAGATGGTCTGAAAGTTTCCGACCTCAACGCAAAGATGGCGGTACTCGTCAATAAAAGCTAGTGAATATAGTTTTGCATCTTTTGAGAGTTACTCACCAAAGTTTTTAGTTGACAGTCGTTTGAGTGAGTAGATTGTGTTTTTGTGAAAATGGAAAAAATTGAGTATCGAGCTGTTATAAAATTTTTGTTTTTGAAAGGCAATACGTCTACGCAAATTAAAGATGAGTTGAACTCTATGTATGGGGACTCTGCACCATCATTTACGAATGTATTTATGAAAAAGCTGAGGAGGTTACAACGGATCTATCGGCGGAGTCGCTTTTCCACGCGATTATAAGTACCTATTAATTTAAATTGGGTTAAGCTATGGACAGACGTGCTCATTAGTAGCATGAAAGAATGCTTTTATTGAGCAAATGCTACTTAGGGGTATATGTGTCCATTACATCGCTAGTATTAATTAGCTAGTATTATGCTATAGAGTGGAAGAGGGTGTGCTTTTAGAATGTCTGAATAGATTGTCTTATGAGCATGCTAATATCGATTATTGTAGGGAACTAACCAATTAGCAAATAAAATACTCTGTGTTCAATGGAACTGACACTGTTCTCTATATATATATAACGTCTTGCAAAGCTTCCATTTTGGCTGAGACTCTATTGAGAGTGCTTTTAAATAGCACGTGTGTGTAATTGTTGGCTTTAAGCACGTTTATTCATGAGTATACTTACAAGAATGCCTAACACAAGCAAATTTGTACAGTTGAAGAGCATGCTACTTTTAGGGGTGCTTATTTATGATCATGTGTCCGTACCTCAATTCTAAATAACTGATTTAATGTACGGACACATGCTCACAAATTCAAGAAATTGTGGCTGAACAATGGCGCCCAGTAGTTCGTAATAGTTTAGAAACTACGCCAATAACTCTAATAGTTTGAATCAACAATAACATTAACCTACGCGTAATAAATAAAACACAATATATTTTAGCCAGAATAACATTCAAGATGAAATGGAGACAAGGGTCTAGACTTTGTTTCTTTGAGTGAGGTTAAACGAAAAGGCAAACGTTACTTCTATGTATCCGTACAAAGAAAGCACTACATTGTTATGAGCCATGGTCATAACCATCTTAAGTTTGTTTTACTCTGCTAATATTATTTATATTTTAATTTAATATATGGTCAAAAATAAAATGTTTTTTTATTACATTGGAGCGCTTGCAATTATTTGATAATATGAATAGTACAAAAACCGTATTCATATCGTTGTTTTTTAGGTGTTAAAGTATACGTAAAGGGAACCCAAAAGAAACCGAACTTATGTTGTGGGAGGCTTATTTTTAGTAGTACCGTTTTCTGCCGGTAGGACCGTAAACAGCTACCTTTACCCAGTCAGTATACAAAGCACTGTGCTGGAGAAGTCGTCCTTTCGGCTGTGATGAATTTTTTGATGACATTTGAAGTCTTCCATTGGATTTATGTTTCTGAATCTTATCCATAGTACCATGATTTGTCACCTGTGATCTTGGATAAAAAATAAAGATCATTTCGGAACTCTGTTCACGACAATCAGACATAGTAAAAAAAAACGAGGAGCACACGAAACAACTGTCACCAAAAAATTCATACAAGCCGAAAGAACGATTTCTCCAGCTCAGTGTTTGGCATACTATATAGGTGATAGGTAGTTGTACACGGTCCTACCGGCAGAAACCGGTAGTATAAAAACTGAGCGCCCTACAACATTATTTCGGTTTCTTTTGGGTACCCACTAGTATAATAAATTATTTCTTATTAGGTACTAGAACAGACCCGTGAAAAATCTCGGGAAACCATCACAAATTCACCTTTCGATTGAACACCGTTATTAATCTTGAAAATCATGAAATCTGTCTAAAATGAAAATGCAAGAAATACACACTGCAAAAACAGAATGTTTTCATTAATTAATAATATTAATTAATTAAATTAAATATCTTTCTGATTACATATATCTGACTACCTATTTTATCGTCTGTCCGAACAATCAGTTCCAATTTTTAAAATTCAAAGGAAATTTGAATTCATTGAAAGTGAAAAGTTTCGCGCAGGAATAGCTAATATATTTTGTATAACTCTTCATTTTCTTCATACGACTATTTTTTTCTAATTAAACTTCGGGAAGTGATTCTAATTGATATCTAAAATAAATAAAAAAAATATATAAATAACTTTGATCTCAATTCCATTGTGTAACGGTTTAAAACAACAATGCCCAACTTTCGCTACTAATATCGATTCGAAGAGCAAGGCATATCGAAGAATACCTACACAACTACGATTACACCTGCCTTTGGCTCGCTGATCAGTTCAGATGAGGGGGGTATAACTACGATTGAAAATTGGAACCGAAAAAAAGACACGGTAAGTATAATCTGAAACGTCACCAAGTCAGCTATCTAATGAAAGTCCCTGAATTTTGACAGCTGAGTACTGGCTGAGTGGATATCTGTGGTGGTTTTGTTTGACATCTTGAAGCACATCGTTGTGTTGTAAAGATTTGACGTATTTGAATATTTTGTTAATCCGATATTAGCGAGATGTCCGTCAATTGTGCGTTGCCAACGCATAATCTTGACATCTCGACACAAAATAGATTATTTTTCTCTTATTCCACTTCACTCTTAATACGCAATATTTCACTTTCAAATAAATGGATTTAGCTTTATTAATTCAAAACATGATTTATTATGTCGGGGGAGACGGAAAAATACGCACTTTTAATTTTAATTTCGTTTATTAAGTCACTTACGCGATATGTCAATTAGTATGCGGCGCCGTTATAATCGCAGCCAACGTCGACTATGTTCATATCAAGAGTTGGATTATATTCATAATATCGTATTAGAATTAAATCATAAACCAGTCTATACAAACCAAGCGTAGCCCACAAACTATTTGAAAACTGGGATATAACTCTAAAGGGGACGCGAGCAGGCGTTATTAAAGGTTCCCCAACATTTATAGTAACTTTTAGTAATAATATAACTAAATTATTAAGTAATAATTCAAAGTAAACATTCCATATTTACCGTGAAGCGGAATTCGTTACCTTTACCCAAAATAGGACTCGATATTGTAACCAAAAACAGGTTCGAATTTTGTGTTTGTTTCTAATTTGTAATAGCATTAACTTGACTGCAGAATCGAATCTATTTTCTTTTTCACGCCGTATTCGCGTGTTTCCGCCAGTATTGGATTTTGCGTATTGAATCTTGATTATATCAGTTATACCTTAGTTATTACTGATTTAACCAATTATAATTATTCGTCTTGCTGAAATAAAGATATAACTATTATGTAACTAAGTTTTTCATTTTTCTATTGTAAACGGAGAAATGTCAAAATTCGATTCTGTCGTGGGAAAGTCATATTTAAAATCTTTCAAATTTGAAGTGATGCGGGAATTGAACGCGCAACTTCTGATTGCCGGTCAGATACATGGAACCACTGTGCTACGTCGGCTTATTTTTAACTGTCAAATAATTCAATTAATACTATTATTTCATTCGCAAATTATTGCTTTTTGATTTTTTTTCATCTAAAAAAAAACTATCAATAGAATTATATTGTCTATGGTCTCGCCTTTTTGAGTTTCCTCTATCCTCGTCGATGGTGTGTAACGTAGACGTTTCAGACGCATACTAAATGTTGGCATATCTATGGTTAAATAGTGGACCAACTTGCTTCATACAAAAAGCCTAGAGTTATCAATCTAGTGATTGGATTATCTATGGTTCAGATCCAGGAGTCCAAAAGGGAACACGTTACGGTTACGAGGAAACCGGGGCGATTCTTGACGACAAAACGTTTTTCGACTCGTAAATAAATAAAATCGTATTATGTTGTTTTCTCTTTAAGATTTTTGGTTTAAAGTGTAGCTTATTTAAATAACTACTTGTTTGTTATGTTTAAACAAACTGGCACATTATAAATTCATTAATTATTCGACTAACTTAAATATAATAATGTGGTGACGTTTTGTAACTTAACTCTCAGAAATTATCTTCGAGTTTTAAATTAAATAATTGTTCTTTTTATAAATTCAAACTTTAAATAATAAAAATATATTTCTTTAACAGAACTTGATTTTCATTTACATAATAATTCATGTTGTTTTCATGTTTCATTTATATTTTTCTTATAATCTTTTGATAGATAGAACCGATCCTTTTATTATGTTTTTAATTATTAGAATTGTTTTCCCCGACAATTTTTTTCCATACGAAACAGTGAAAACTACCTTAAAACGTTAGATTATTAAATAAGTTAGGTTATGTCTTATGTTAGCACACTCCTTCCTCACACCACTGGCCATGCCATAACATTAATTAGTTTCAATATCTTAACAGTAGTTCCAAGATTCTGTTTGATCTCGGCTAAAACTTCTGCACCCCTATGCCCAACACAACATCTCATTACGTAAACCTTTGTTAAATCAACCACAGGTTTGTGTTCATGTAATATCCTTTCTCATAATTATAAACATAATATGTATTACATCTAAATACATATTTATGTTATGAAGATAACAATAATGAAGATGTTTTGATCTGTTTAAAATTATCCTGTCCACAATAATGTATGCAACGCAATCATTGTTCCACACGTTAATTACTGTAGCAGCATTCTATTCTTAGCTAACGATGGATTAATAAAACAAGTGATAATACTACAAAATAGAGCTATGTGAATTGATACTGAAGAAAAGTAGATATACGAAAATAAAAGAAAAATTGAAGGAGTTAAATATCTTATCATTTTAAAAAATTATTTACTTAAAATTTTTAATCTACAAAATAATTTATTAATAATTAAAACATCGATTGAATTTCTAAGAATAATTGAAAATCTACAGCACAAATACACATGAGACAAGTAAAATAAATGAAATAAGACTCCCCTTCAGAAAAGAACCCAGAGCCAAAAGTCAACGATGTGCGGAGCAGTGAATTTGGCGAATTACCCAAGGAAATAAAATATAGAGAAATTCAAACTTAAATTAAGAAAGTATGTGATTGATTTATACTTTTAAAAAATGTATTATGTTATTATATTTAAAAAAAAAAACAATAAAATAAATTCAATTAATTGATAAGAATTTTTTAAATCTTGCTTTAGCCGTATTTGATGACCATATTTGAATAGCCAGTTCCATTCAGCCTAACAGCGTACACTGATTGGGGATGCCGTAGTTCCACTGGCTGCGGATAGATTGGATTAGTTGGGACTCTTGTGCGGTATTCACAATCAAATGAGAAAGTAAACTGAATAACTGATAAGAACATAAAAATAAATGTATAAGGAAGAGTTATTAGAATTAAAATTTAAAAATAACTTTGTTAACACCACTATTCAATCAAAGGGATGTTTTCTTCGTCACGATAAAATAAATAGAATTTAATTAGAATTCACTAGACAATTCCTTTTAAATATTTTAATAGCAGTTTATAGTGTAAGAATCTGCTTCAAAAGTGTTTAAAAGGAGGTTAATATTTAAAGAAGTTATAATAATGAAGTCTTGCGACAGAAATTCAGTCTAAAAATATTCAGAGGAAATATTATCTTCCTCCCCTGGGAGGTTTTTGTTGAAAACTAACATAATTAAAGTTGTCAACAAATTAATGTTGGAAAACGAAATTCGTTTACCTTTTCTCAAAAATTGAGAATATTCTTTAGTTTCAGTTTTTTATGTCACACCTCGCGAGAGCGTTCCTGTCTGTACAGGGAGATAGGAGATCTGTGTCGCAACCCGGTTGAGCGGCATTGTGAGGCGGGTTATGATCGTGGCTGTAGGAATTTATAAATGTGGATCTTGAAGAGGCTCGGATTGTTTGAAGGAGGAAAAACAGATGCATGTATCTCTTTTCCACATACGAGCACACAAAAACGAGTCAAAGAAACGACCCATTCTACTAAAACCAACATCAACAGGGAAAGGTATTCTGCTCGTGTCCGTCGAGTTTAAGGCCACGTAGTAAGCGTTCAAAGATGGTTTGAAAGGGAAATATGTAAATACGAATGTTAGAGAGGGCCCGCTAATATTAAAAAAAAACGATAATAATTAAGTGAAAATGGTTAAAATATTTGGCTTACATCGTTCGAAAAATGCTTTAGTTGCATTTCAAGATAAACTGTGATTTTTTACACGCCTATAACATAACAAAACGTGTTTTAAATTGAGAGAATTTCATATAACTAACGTTTCTGCATAACAAATGAACACATAAAGAGTTAACGAGAAACTTGTTATAAATCGGTAGAAATTGGGCATGCGAGGGACGCAATGCTGCTAGCTCCCTAGAGCAGGCTCCATTTAAATACCTTTAAAGCAGACGCAGCATGCCTACATTGGGTCTGTGCATTAGAGATTGCAAACGGTTTGTTAACAATGGATTGTCAATCAGTTGGACCGTCTTCCTTCGCACACACTCAAGTAATTTTGGAGAAGTGACTCACAAATTCAATTGTTGGGCGTACTTGAGATTGGAACAGGGTTAACAGCTGGTCACTATTAAAGAATCATTAATCAAAGACGTATTAAGATTACGAGTGATCGTAAGCAAAAAGATCTTTAGCAAAGAGATCGTAAGCAAAAAGATCGTAAGCAAAAAGATCTTTTGCAAAATATCTTAATTATCATTTGATCCTAGGCGCATTTAAACGTAAACGTTCGTAAATTACCATTTAATCGTAAATTTAAATTTTATCGCATTGTTTACTGAAGAGAACAACTCTAATCTTTATTTTTTGAAAAAATCAAAAGGATGTCTATATACTGTATGGGCATTATTTTTTTACACATATTTATTGTTATCTGGTTTTTAGATTTGCGTATTATTCACTGTAAAACCAGCATTTAATATGATAACGACAAGCAGTTAAATGTATTGTTTACTATGCAGTGCACTGTACATTATCTCACAAAACAAATGATTATATCGAGTTTTTTACTTTAACATGCCACACAGAAAGTATTATTTGCTTACAATCATTTGCATATTATTTGCCTACGATCATTTTGTTTATGATCATTTTGCTTACGATCATTTTATTTACGATCGTTTGATTTCGATCATTTGATGACGATCATTTGATGACGATCATTTGGTTACGATCATTTGATGACGATCATTTGATTACGATCACTTGATGACGATCATTTTCCCTATAACCGATTATTCTTCCTCGATTAAAGTACAACCAATTACCTTGAGTACTTACTTAGAGGTCACTAGGAAAGTTTCTGATAGAGTAGGTATTAAATTCTAACCAATAAATTATTTATAATCAACCTCAAAGGAACTGAAAAATAAATGTGAATAGTTGATTTCAAAACCATATGGTTTGCTCATAAATACAATTTTTGATATGTATGGCCGTCCAATTGAAGAACAATGAATATACTTATCAATTTATTTTTTTTTAATAAGCCGCTGTAATTTATCAGCTTTTTAAAAATTGTCAGTATGTTAATTTTTTTTAATAATGTGATTGACAGATTCAAATAAAAACAATACTCAATTTAAAGTGGAACTATATTGTCACCCGGTTAGGCGACGTTGTGAGGCAGGTAAAGTAAGGAGCTGTAAACGGGATTAAGTTGTTAAATTCGGGCCTTGAATTGGCGTATATAAATTGTGGATGAAATAAGAATGCCTGCTACTCGTTCTACATATATCACAAAAGAAATATTTATATAAGCGACTCATTCGTGTCAACTGAAGATTATGTTTGGTTAGATAAGGCATTTTTTTCTTACTGTGCTGCTTAAATTCTTATCCCCAATATAACATGCATGTTTTTATGAGTCCCGAATACCCATGTAATGAATCGGAACGTTACAAACTGAATATCGATCAATAATTAATTCAAGGTTCGACTGCCTTGACGCTATAAGTTTGCTATCACTACATGTGCCTCCCAAACATACTAGATGGAATATATTATTTGACAAAGATAACTTCGTATTCGATTCTGTTATGGAGAGGGTACAAAGGCTGGGCAATGAGTTTATGGATGTCGCAGATAGTTTCCTTCTAAATCTAGACATATTCAACTTCAAATTAGTTGAGCACATTTTTTCATTTAAATAAATTGTAGGTAATCATAATTTATGCATAATAATAGGCTATTCACAATTTCTTTTTTTTATAACGCGTTGTTTTGTAAGGTAAGTGTGATAATAACTTATTATTATAGTTTTTCATTTATTTTTGTTGAACTGTTTTTTTTAATATGTTTGTGATTTTTTTTAGTAAAAGCTTTATGTAAGTAAGGCGTTAATAAACATAAACGTAGCGATCTAAAAGATGCCAATAGGCTGACAGCTGAACAAGATGTCTGTTTTCAGTTCACGGCAGGCAAAGCCACGGAGAGGTTGAAACGTCGGGAAACAAACCAACACGGGGTCGTCAATGGAACAGGTAACGAGAATATTTGTAATTAGTAATAGTTTCAAACTTGGTTTTACCATTATAATTTAATTGAATATCTGCCTAATCATTACGTTAAAATGATATGACGCACAATAATATCATTTACGTAGATTAAATTACTGACCAAAATCTCTTCGAGTTTTCTCCAAACCCTAGTGATAAGAATAAACAATTAAATGTCTAAAATTTCAATCCTACATGAAACCGCATAACTGCTCTCAACAGTCTGAAGCTAGTGAGACTACGCTATCCCAATATGGGTATGTTGCAAGGCTGAAGTTGATGAGGAAGGAAAGGAGATGTGGAAGATGTAGTGTGGAAGAAACCTGGCTGTTCAGATCTGGTCACCAAACACGGCCAAAGCCTTTTTAAGAGACGTTTCAATTCTGAATGGTGATCTAACATCAGGGCGATACTGAGAGTATCTTCCACTCTGGAACGTGAAGCAATTATATTTAAATTAATCAAATAAAATTTTGTTCGCCAGCTGGGATTTAAACCTGCTACCTCCAACTTGCTAGTCGAGAGTCTTACCCATCGACCAGGAAGACTGTTGTTATTTTAGAGCAAACTAGGTTTTGAACTGTTAGCTTCTCATTTAATAATAATAAATCTGTCTTCCATAATCTCGATACTCTCCATAGGGTTGTTATTCATGTTGCATAATTAGCTGCACTAATGCCCAAGTTGGTAATCATAGCTACACACAAAGCTAGTTGAACTATAGGATCCTAAATTGAGGTGAATTGTGTGGCTGATGGAAGTGGAGAGGAAAGAGGATTGACGCATTCATTGACGATGTGGTGGGTTTCGTAAGTTTAGGTTAGACAGGCAAATTCTTCCTTACGACGCGACATATACAGACTAAAACTTATCATATACAGGGTTTTCCAATAAGAGGTGTTATTTTGAAATTCAATCGTAAAAGATCAATGGTTCTGTTGCTTGTGTGGCACGTAGTGCCGTCTCGTTGAAAGTAAACGTTGTCCAGATCAATACTATTCAATTCCGGCCATAAAAAATCATTAATCACCTCTCGATAGCGCAATCCATTCACCGTAACTGTTACTCCAGCCTCATTTTCGAAAAAGTAAGATCCAATGTGTCCGCCGGACCATAAACCGCACCATACCGTCACACGTTGAGGATAAAGAGGCTTTTCAACAATAACTCTTGGGTTTTCCGAGCCCCAGATGCGACATTGAGGTGGAAATGGGCCTCATCACTCAAGATGATTTGCATTTGATTCACTCAAGTGAATTTTAATAATAACGTAGTTTCTACTTGTCAAATGTTAAAAAATGACAGCTTCAAAAGTAACATCTACCGTAATAGTGGGCTATTCAAAATAACACCTCTTATTAGAAAACCCTGTATTACAACCGTCATTTTGGTCACCATAACCCTTACAATACTGTCATCAAATTTAAAAAAAACAACACAATATAAACAACAGATAACAATACTTATTTGATTGTTTTTACTTTTCACCTTGTCCTCTTTGAGAAGCAAATAAAATTCGTTACCTTGGCAGTATTTCCATTATATCAGCTACTGGTTTAAGTTATTATACTACTATGTCACATTCGCACTAAAACCGTGAAAACTCATGCTTTTGTTGTCGTACCTATTTACGACATTCTTATCTAATGCGAAAAGTTAACGATTGTTGACAGCCATTTTAAAATATGAATTTATTCACACTGTGTAAACATGAAAATTTGCAAATTTTATGTTTTGCCGGTAAACCCAAGCGTATATTGAATGATTGTATGAAATGGAAGCGTTTCTTTGCTTTTTTTAAATTTTACAACCTTACTTACTTACTTAATTCGAGTATAACCTAACCTAACATGATGCCTTAATTTCGAAATTTCGCACAATCGTTCGCTAGATTCGATGGTTCGGGACTATTCTAGAAGTCTCTACTTTCTGATATAAATCTATTTACGAACAAATAAATTTTTTAACAGTTATAATCTTCCAAAATAACATATATTTCCATTGTTCCTTACATAACACGCGATCAAGCCAATGCGTTAGACGGGTATTATCAGTTTCGTCCTAGTAAAAGACCACCACTCAAAATCGAAAATTGCTTTAGCCGTGTTTGATGACCAGATCTGGCTAGCCAGGTACTTCCCGACCTTCCTCTACCCCAACTTCTTAAGCCTAACACAAAACATATGTTAACTGTGATTCGCTACCCATAAAATATGTTGGTATTAAACTTTTTTCGCTTTTATTTAAAAATGATTGGACATGATTACGTTTTTAACCATTTGACATAATTTCTACCCCTTTTTTATGTGAACACTGCACAAGAGTCCCAACTGTTCCCAACCGTCTGTAGCCAGTCAGAACATGGCGTCCCCAATCGGGTTAAGTCGTGAGGCTAAAGTTAGTGGGGAGAGAAAGGAGATTGGAAAGAGGATGGTTGGGAAATGCCTGGCTATTCAGATCTGGTCACCAAACAAAGCCATTTCAAGCAATTTTTCAATACTGAATGGTGGTCTTACACCAGGGCGATACTGTAAGTATCTTACACTCGAGCACTTTTGAAAACCACTATGTTCTTAATGTTCTCAATCTTTTTATAACAACTTTTTTACTTATTTTTATTTATTTACTCAATAACTTTATTGAGTATAACCTCAAATTGTAATATTTAATTATTGAAGACAATATTAGCGATTTCTAAACGAAAATCTAAAACAGAAAAATCAGAAAAGGATACGGTCACATCTAGGACACAGTTAGGATACAGTTAAAAGTGACCGAGGGGGATAGGGTCCCATTTAGCTCAGATGTAGAGCGGTGTCCCGGAAAGACAAGGGTCCTGGGTTCGTGTCCTAGATGTGACCGTATCCTTTTCTGATTTTTCTGTTTCAGATTTTCGTTTAGAAATTGCTAATATTGTCTTCGATAATTACAACTTTTTTATTTCGACGCTCTCCGTGGTCGGGGGGTAACGGGGGGGGCCGCCGTCATAAGCCAGGTTTTGAAGTTTCCGGTAATTGTTTGGTTTCGGTTTCCTCCTTATTGTACTTTTATGTTTAATGTCCACCTTTTATAAAATATTTTAATGTTTTCCTATTTTATATAATATTTTAATTTTAAAGTTCTTATTTTTCGTGCACTGTTATTGTCTTTTATTGTTGTCCTCTACTAAAATAGCACTGTTATTGTTAAATTTTATTCTCTGCTTTTGTGTAAACCGTTTATTCTTTATTTCATATTATGTTATTATTTTTTTTTTTTAAGAAACACAATAGGAAATTTTATTTTTAAGTTTATTATAGCTAAGCGCACTTGAAGTGAAACAATACAAAACTGCGCTATATAAATGCTATGTTATTATTATTATTATTATTATTATTAACGCTCTCGACTAGCAAGCAAGTAAAATTTGTTGATCAATTTGTGTTATTTCATAATTTATAAATAATATATAGTATACTTGCGGCACGTTCCAGAGCGGAAGATACTGTCAGTATCGCCCAGTAAGACAACCATTCTGAATTGAAACTTTGTTTGAATTGGCCGTATTTGGTGACAAGATCTGATTATCGAGGTACTTCCCAACTTTCAGCTCAGTAGCAGATGACTGACAAAGATGCAAAACTGAGCTCCTAGTTTCAATTTCAATCTTTATCTGATTTTCTTTGGGTTTCACATTTTTCTTTTGAGAGTTGTTAATATTACATTCCATGATTAAATATTACAATTAGTAAAAACTATAAAAAATAAAAAAATAATTTCAATTTTATTTTAGACTCCCTGCCCTATGTCCCAATTCCAATTTTTTAACAGGTTTCATAAAACAATATTCTTAAAGATACTTAATCCAATACTTAAGGGCGCGCAGGAGCACCGAGAAATTTTAACGATAGGTATTTGTAAAAATTATTTCTATTTCGTTCATCTCAGCGGGGACAGCAAAAGCGCTACCGGTGTATTGGTGAACCCCAATGCGTGTGTGTGCGTGGCTGCAGGTGTTGGAAGCACGAATCGTCGCGCCGCGCCCGATAGCGACTTCGCGTCATATTATCGCGATCAGTTCTTATTATTTCATTTACTGTTATTCATTTATTCCAAAAATTAAGTAGGTGCCTAGGTACATATTCGTAATAAAATAGCGAGGTCTACATTATTTAATATTGTATTGTACTTAACTTTATTATTATTATTACTTACTACAAATATGTACGTAGATACATTGATTTTGCCTCCGTGGTTGAGGGGTAAGGCTCTCGACTTCGAGTCCGGAGGTCTCGGATTCAAATCACGGCGTGCGCAAGTAAATTGATTTTAATTAATTTATGTTGTTTCACAATATTAAAAATAATATTCATTAAAAAGAATATTAATTAAATATAATATAAAATAATTGTCTGGAGAAATAATGATACACGCGGCGACTTAGTTACGGCCAAATCAGCTATCAGCTTACAGGGTTTTGTAATACTAGTCCAATTAAGTCGCCAATTGGGGAATCCACAGTCTCACTGGCTCCAGACGGGAGCAGTTCGGACTCTTGTGCGGTATTCACATAAAAAGTCACGTCGCAACTCGCAACTAGATCGCCTGCTGTTCGCTCATCACCTCAGTCACATCGCGACTTGTGCGTAGTTATATACATGTGACTGCCTGGTCTGAGCTCATCTTCTGCACACGCACAAGTAAATGAGACTTATGGGTGCGTGTATACAGGTTGCTGCACACATAAAAAAGTAGATATCAAATATAAAGCACGAACACACCAACTGCACATTTTCCGATTTAAAATTTGTGAAGGAACGACGAAATAGTCTTCTAAGCCAGTATGTTTTCGAGTGAAAAATGTGCAAGAAAATAGAATACGTACACTCCGAAGAACCGAAACGGAAAATGTCTATAAATACTGCTGTCGTCGAAGGAGTGATGTGTACAGGAAATGGGTATTCACAATGGAATGAAATTTGTGGGGTTTTAAATATGCCAAATATGGATTGTAAGACTTACACGAACATAGAACAATGTTTAGCGCCAACAATTGAAGAATGTGCCTTAGAAGAAATGATCGCAGCTGGTGAAGAAGAAAAAAGGCTAGCCATTTTAAATGGTGACGAAGACGAGGGTGGCTATCCTTTGGTAACGGTGGTTGCAGATGGCTCCTGGGCAAAGAGGTCGTACAAAAGTGGATTTAGCTCCTCATCTGGCGCAGGGTGCATAGTTGGACTACGAACTAAAAAGGTTTTATTTCTGGGAGTGCGAAACTCATACTGCTGCATATGTGCTAGAGCTACTAAACTACACATAGTTGCTTCTGAGCACAGGTGCTTCATAAACTGGCGTGACAGTGCTAATGCCATGGAAGCCCACATTATAGCAGAAGGGTTCTCGAGAAGCATGGAAATGCATGGATTGAAATTTAACAAACTAGTTGGTGATGGCGACTCCAGCATCATGAAAAAAATAATGCAACAAATGCCATATGGTCCTAACCTTATAGTACAAAAAATAGAGTGCAAAAATCACTTACTCTGCAATTTTTGCAACAAAATGAAAGCACTTGGAAAAAAAACCAACAACGCTAAAGGCTTTGTACCAGTTCATATAAGGAAAAAGGTTGAAGCAAACGTTTTACGCATGAGAAGAGCTGTAGTTGGAGCAGTAAATTACAGGAAAGAGCAAGAAAACACAGTACAAAGTGATAAAATAAAAAAATTGAAAATGGACATAAAAAATACCGCAAATCATGTGTTTGGTGATCATAAAAATTGTGCATCGTACTATTGCAAGCCGGAGAAGTATACTGATGATCCAAATTTAGTAAGCGATCTTCGAGATTGTGGAATATGGACTGATATCCAACAATTCTTATTGTCTCTAATAGCAAATGCAGAAAGTCTTATTATTGACATGACAAATAACACTGTGGAGCAATTCAACAACGTTATCGCCAAATTTATAGGTGGAAAAGGGGTAAATTTTACTACAAAGGGATCTTACCAAGCAAGATGTTTTGGAGCAGTAGCTTCGTGGAATAGTGAATTGGCAACACATTCAAGAATACAAAATAAAATTCAAGGCCACAGTCCCGGCAAATACACGAAGCACTTTATAGAGAGAAAACGACGTTCGAAGGAGAATACACAAATGTGTCGAAAAAAAAACTAAAGTATAATGAAAATACGACAGAAAAAAGAAAAAAAGTTACAGGGCCCGATGAAAATTATGGTCAATTGGAATTAGAACCAGATATGCCACCTGAAATATTTGAAACGAAAAAAGAGGAATTTCTCAAAGAATTATCTTCAACGAATAAGGAAGAGCTCGAACGGAATACGGTAGGCCAAAGCAATAACAATCTGTGGGCAATTGAAAAACGTAAGCGGATAACGGCGTCTAACTTTGGAAAAATATATAAGCTTCGGCAAAAAACTTCAGTTACGGGAGTATTAAACTCTTTACTGTACTCACAATTCAAAGGAACTATGGCCACAAATTATGGAAAAGAAAATGAAAGCCTAGCAATAGAGCAATTTTCAAAAAAACAAGTTTGCAGGTATCCGCTTGTGGGCTATTTATCGATAAAACCAAAAACTTTTTAGCGGCAAGTCCGGATGGCCTTATCGGTGAGGATTCTATAATTGAAATTAAATGCCCTTATAGTATAGCAAATATGTCACCAGAAGAGGGAATTGCACAAAAGGTAATTGATTACTGTAAATTGGAAGACCATTCTTTAACATTAAAACGGAATCATAATTACTTCTACCAAGTACAAGGCCAGTTACATATTACTCGTCGTAATTATTGTTATTTTGTTGTGTGGAGTCCAAAAGGTTTGCTGTATGAAAAAATTGAGAGGGACGATGAAATCTGGCAAAAAATCGTTCCACTGTTAGAAAATTTCTACCACCAATGCCTTTTACCAGAAATAATTGACGGTCGCATACCAAGAAATTTACCGGCGAGGGAAAGGTCTGGACCATAAATTGTTTTAATTTCATTGTGTAGATGTTAAACAGTAATTTTTTTTACAATAAAGCGTTTAAAAACAACAAATATTAGATCATTGAAGAATATTGAAAATGTCAAGTGATGTAGGAGGTATTCCCAAAAGTGCATTTTTCTGTAATAATATAACGTATTAAAAAAGTTAAATAAAAACTAAACTAGTTATGTGTATGTACCGAATATGTAGCACAATAAACAATATGGTGCCTCTTATACATAGATTTCAATATTCATTTGTATAATATGAAACATAATCGATTCAACAACATGTGGTAGATGCATGTACCACTGAACATACGCTGTACCAGCATTCCATCAAACGATCAGTGGTGTATGTACTTACCATCACACATTTTCTTGTAAAATATAATTTAAAAAAAAAAAATCTAGAACAAAATATTTAGTCAAATATAAAAGTTTTTTTTTGGTTCGGTGGTTGTATCTTAAAAAAAGTGTCCTATAAAGGGATAATATTATGTTGAGTACAACCTTCAAAAGTTATCAAAAAATATTTTAATTAATTTTTGTGTTCCATATCCAACTCGGCAATACGGAACGGAATCATCTCGGGGTCTCTCTGTAACAGGTGTTTTTTTTTTCAATTTTTTTCCATTAATTTATTTGACGTAAACAAATTAAATTTGTCACAATAACTTTAGTAAATAAGCTCGGTAAGTATTGGCACACTCAAGGTAAGTCACCAAACAGAAAAATAATTTTAAAAAAACATCGATAACTCGGGACATGACAACACTAGTGGACTAGTGTATCGATATAATTATTGAGAATGTCACATCACTTCGTTGACTGTATACGTATTCAACAAAACCCTCTCCGCCCCCCCCTCACCACCGAATACTGAGAGAAAGGGACACATGCACCTCAGCCTGATAATACCTAAATAAAATTGTCAAAATCGAGGTTTTGTAGTCCTCATTTTTCTACTCCAAAACTGAACCGATTTCCAAGATTTTTTTTACCAAATGTATTGGAAGAAAACATTCTATGTCTGTACGTTTTGTTTTTTTTTTTTTAAATACATCGTCTTATTTGTATACTGAACGTTTGTTGATGGCGTTAAAAAAAGGCAATTTTAACAATTTTTGAAGGGTTATAACTCCTATAAAAAGTAACTTATCAAAAAAATCAAAACGTACCGACACGCTTGCGGTCAATATTCATATTATGTAAAAAAAATATTTTCTCTAGTGTCAAAATCCAGAGAGGGAAATGAGGAATACGTTTGTATGGAAAAAACACCACCCGGTTTCCTCTTAAGGCGATTCCATACGTAGTAATGCAAAATCATTTGTTTTGGGTTTGAAAATTTGGTCGCCTAGAAATTTTTCAGATGTTTTAATTAAATACTGCGAGTAGAATACATCATGGCCTTTGAAATTATCGAATATTTTTTAGATAATTTTTTTATAAGCCCAGAAAAAAATAATGTAAAGGGCTATGAAAACTGCTTTAAAGTTCAAAATTGCCTACTTACGAACCCATTTTCGGTTATGATTTTATTGTTTAATGTGGCAAATTAAGTTATTTAAAAAATGATCGAAAAAAAAATTAAATATTTATGCCTGAACATCCACAAAATAAAATAAAAGGCACTTTTTGGCCATTATTTTTTCTTGCATAAATCAAAACAGGCGGATGGTGTTAAGCGGGAATTTAAACCTTATCGCCATCTACGTAAGGGTTGATATTGATAGCGGCTCAATTTAAAATATTAAACGACGTAGTGCATAGCCTTAACGCATAAAATACAGAGTTTTCCAATAAGAGGTGTTATTTTGATATTCAATCGTAAAAGATCAATGGTTTCGTTGCTTGTGTGGCACGTAGCGCCGTCTTTTTGAAAGTAAACGTTGCCCAGATCAATACCATTCAATTCCGGCCATGAAAAATTATTAATTATCTCTCGATAGCGCAATCCATTCACCGTAACTGTTGCTCCAGCCTCATTTTCGAAAAAGTAAGGTCCAATGACTCTTCCGGACCATAAACCGCACCAAACAGTCACACGTTGAGAATAAAGAGGCTTTTCAACAACGACTCTTGGGTTTTCCGAGCCCCAGATGCGACAATTTTGCTTGTTGACGAAGCCACCGAGGTGGAAATGGGCCTCATCACTCAAGATGATTTTGCATTTGATTCACTCGAGTGAATTTTAATAATTTCAATGCGTTGTTGAAGCGTTTATCGTTCCATTTTTATTAATGGCGTAGTTTCTACTTGTCAAATGTTAAAAAATGACAGCATCAAAAGTAATATCTACCGAAATAGTGGGATATTCAAAATAACACTTCTTATTGGAAAACCCTGTATATAGATACATAAAAAAATCATTATTAAAATTACGCACTAGTTTTATATATTTTTTAAGATTGATATCTGGGTCGCACATGTGTTTTTGTGTATAGAATTCATAAGGACAAATAACTTTATTTACCAGTTGGTAATCGATCAAAAATATTGGAGTAAATGATACAAGTAGTGGATTACGATACGCTATGGCAGCAAGTAATGGAATTTATCGGAATATTTTGATGTTTTTCTGAATTAGAAAGACGTTTTGGTTCTAAGAAGACTTAAATGTCAATTTTGAATTATTGTAAGACACATTTTCATGTTCTATGATTTGAAAATGAAGTCATTAAAAGTTCAATGCCCTTTCTGTTTTGTTTGGTAAATTTATTTATTTATTTATTATTTCACGCCCCAATGGGCTTTTACACACTACAAAGTTTAATAGTAGAGTATCACAGTTATTATAAATTCTACAAAATTAAAACAATAAAGGAAACATAATACAACGAAATAAGAAAAAAATATTAAATGTTACAACAAAAGCATATAATAAAATAAGATACATTAGTAAAAATGATAAGAAGTCTCACATAAATAGATATTCAAAATAAAAAATAAATATATATATATTGCGGAAATTATAGATGTCTATTTGTGTCTCGATCTATAAAAGAATTGAAATAAACAATATTTATATTGATTATTTTTAAGATGAAATATATCTCCCAGATCAGAGTATTTATTTCCGAGACTGTGAAGTCTTGGAATCGGGGAATTTTGATAAGACAGTGTCCTGGTGTTGTAAAATTAAAAGGGTAGTAAATTTCGGCAAGATCTTTTGGGTATGTGGATGCTGATTAATTGGAGTAACTCAGGACAGTCAATTTTGTAATGAAGTATTTTATGTGGTACTATTAAATCTGTGTTTGTTCTTCTTTCTGAAAGTTTTAATAGGGACAATTTATCTAGTAAGTAGTTATAATCAATGTTTTCTACAGGAATATGCAATTTATAGTTTATATACTTCAGGAACTTATGTTGAATCTTCCCAATGTTATCGGAAGGAATATTGTAAAAGGGAGACCATAACGTAGAGTTATACTCTAGTTGGCATCTAACAAGGGTTTTGTACAACATGATAAATGTGCCTAAATTATTGAAGTGTTTTGAAACTCTCAAAACAAATCCAAGAGTCTTAAGAGCTGAATGATGGAGAGAAAAATGTTTTTACAAAAACGTCATAAGTCTGTACATTGTGTTCTTAGAGAATATTAATCATCATGTTCTGTTGATAGATAATTTATGATGTAGTAACATGGCGCCAGAAAGAAAAAATAACAAAGTTCTAAAAACTTGCAATCTGTTGACGATTATCCATTTGTAGGCTGTTTTTGAAAAAAAAAGTATGATATCTGTGAAAAATGGTGAGATCCTTGATTCTGGGCCCAGAGTTCGTATTCAAAACTCAGTGAATATTTTTTTCCGTCATTTGTTCCAAATAACCTGACAATATTTAAAATCTCCTACTACCACCACAGTAAGCATAAAATTTTGCTTGTGTTGTGATGGAGGACATAGCCAGCCGAGGAATTGAACTCACTACACCTGGTTATTTTTTTTTACAATAGGTCTACATATCCACACAGGAAGCATGAGGAAAATTATTACCCTCGAGGTCTATGTCATATTTGGGGATGCTGTGTGGAGGGTCTTTTTTAGGGAAGGAAGGATGGCAAGTTCTGGGAAGGAAAAGGTACAAATGGTGGGTAGGAATCTGAGGGTCAGTGTCAGTGTCCAGTCTGTTAATGGACAGACGTACCGTCTTGGATAAACCTCGCCTCACGAACCCGGGCACCCCTGCTAAGTCATCAAATGTAGCGAACCGCTTGGGGTGGCCTAGGGCAGACGTTTTGGCTATCCAATAAATGGTGTCCGGTGTGGCGGTACCCATACCCATCACCCAAATTAAGTGAAATTTTCCCACGAGTATTTAGGAAATAGGAAATTGGTCTTCCAACTATTTATAACAAGTTTCTTTTTAAGGGTTTAAGTTCTAAAAAATATATATATTGTGGGGTTTTCAAATAAGAGGTGTTATTTTGATATTCAATCGTAAAAGATCAATGGTTTCGTTGCTTGTGTGGCACGTATCGCCGTCTTGTTGAAAGTAAACGTTGTCCAGATCAATACCATCCGATTCCGGCTATAAAAAATCATTGATCATCTCTCGATAGCTCTTTGAATATCAAAATTACACCTCTTATTGGAAAACCCTATATATATATAAAGTAGAGAAAAGGAGAGCAACGCCGTGTACTCGTCAGCTAGTTATATTATAAAAACAATTGAGAGCGCTTTAAAAAGGTGTGAAACAAAATCGTATCATCTCAAACAGGGTCAATGATCTAGAAGTCTTGGAGTCTACGAAATCTCACTTCATAGTAGCCGTAGCAAGTTGCTGAGTAGACCAGAGAGAATTAAAGCCGTAGTTACTTCAAGTTCAAAAAAACGAATGTAAGGCAGAAGGACATTGAAGCCAAACGTATATCTCTCAATTAACTTAGTACCTACTCTGTTCCAAAATGTATTCATACTTTATGATTATTATTTTATAATTTTATTATATTTTGCGTAGTCGTGTAACCATGTTACACCCTTAAAAGACATTTTTAAAGCGTTTTAAATAACATTTCTATTAAATTTTCGATCTTACCTGTTAATTTTTTCAGTTTCCCTTATCAAGGAAGAAAAAATTAAATCTCAAAATGGAAATTAGTGATAGTACCCATCCTTCATTTTTATTTTCTGTTGCTCTTTCTCACTTCTTTCAGTCTCATAATATTCTCCAAATAGAGTTGCAATAGCTCTGCTGGCTTCGCGAAATTGGAAGTCTTTTGCGTGTCACATAATACGACATATTAATGTATAAGCTATTAAACGAATTTAAAGTAAATTCTTACGTTTTCTAAGTTTTTAATGGGTATTCCAGCAATTTTGTAGAACTACAACACTCTTTTAAATAAAATGAAAATTCTTAAATTATCTGACGGAATCATTTTCACTGACATGGTATTTCTGTATAAAGTTCTAAATGATGCATTCGATAGTCCATAATTGCTTGCATTGATAAGCTTTCGTATTCCACAACGTAATACGAGAAGTCGGGATTTATTTCAGTGCAGGAATTCTGGTACTAACTACCACACGTATTCCTCATTACCCAAAACACTTATGGAGGGAAATAATTATACATATGAGACAGCGGAAATCTTTAATTTTTCACTTAACAAATTCAAAAGATTGTTACTGGGACATTTTAAATATTTTCTGTACTAATATAAAAAATTTACTATTCATTTAAAAGCCTCTAAAAAGGGCGTTAATAAAGTAATCTCTAAATAGTATAAAATGAAGTCGTTATCCGCGTCTGTCTGTTTGTGTGCTTAGTTCTTGTAAATTACGAACTGATTCAAGGTTTTCACTATAATTTAAATAATTTCTTTCCGAAGTTTTACATATATAATACATGCATATTATATTTTTAGAAAGTGGAGAAAATTCAAGTAATCAAGACGTAAAAATATATTTTCGGGCACTACATTGTTAACTCTGGCTAAACCTTATGAGATGCATCAAAATAATGTACTACGGAATTGTACATCTTAAAAAGGCCCACAAAAAATTCTGCGATGGTATATGTCTAAGGATAAGTCCTAGTATATAAATAATAAATAAATTATTTAAAATAAAAATAAGATAAAACAATTATTAAACATCAAAATAATCGTGCAGTGTTATTTGGGTCGTTTAAAAGTGAGGCATATATAAATACAATTACAGGCGCATATGGAAACAGTATTTAACGTTTACAAAAGTAAGCTAATAGGTTTTTGATTGCAAAATCTAAACACACATAATGATTTAACTGGTACTCACTTTATGTGTTTACTACCGCAGCGATGAAAACCACGTAACTACCACTTGCACCTCACATTAACATTTTCATGGCACATTAAATTTCATGACGTCCTGAAAATACAACTGAAAACTACCATACTAACTAATGTTTCAAAAAATCTAACTTAAAAAATAACCTAAGATTTTCGCACTGACTCTAGTGAATAACTGACGTTTCTATATAGAAATACGCACAAGAAAATAGTCATAAAAATATTTTTTAAATACGATTTAATGTTTTCAAACAAGCATTTGAAAGCATAACACAGATTTGATAAATGTTATTTCAATAATTTTATTTTAGATCTCCACAGTTTTATTAATTTTCATACATGAATTCAGCGTTTTTCATGAAAGGGATTGCTTTGTCTCGCAACGCTGAAAATCGGGATTGCGTCTCGGCTGTCGTAGGGAAAATTAGCGTGAACTCGCTCCGGGACCTGTCTGGAACCCGGCCCGACAGAGACTGGCTGGGAAGCTGGCAGAATGCCGCATATAAATACATAGGATGTACCATTGGCGGGGGATATCCGAAACACAGGGTGCTCTGAATTCCTAATTTGAAAATTTAAATCTGAAAGATGGAAATTTTTATACAACTTCCGCTTTTCCGAGGAAAATTCGTGAAAATTTGGCGATTTTCAAACTTAGAAGCGTTAATGAAGGTTTGCAAGAAAAACTTTATATTTTCACAATCACCATATTGGCAGCCAGGTTTTGATAAAAACGAATCTCATTGCTTCATTAGTAGGATGAAAATAAACGTCTTTCTCGATTTCAGTTTAAAAAATAAAATGAAACTTTTGGTTTTTTTTCGAAGAAAAACATCCTTTACTATGCGTGTTTGATAAATTTAGACGTGTCCAAACATAATTAGCCACCTTAAAGCGTAGTCAAATGACAACCTCCACGGCTGAGCAATAAATTTCATCGCTCCGTACCCAAGGGTTACACACTCCAACAAGCGGCGAGAGCAAATACTACAAATTATTTCGGTTTTCACGGAGAAGGAGAGAGAGAGAGGTTTTCACAAAAATAAAAATATTGTAAAACAGAGCATATTTCTTCACAGTTCTAGTGGAAGTCATGTGGAAGAAACCAACTAACTTGGTAAGTGGGTACCTCCCTCTCCCCTAAATTACTAATCCCCATACTAAATTAATGACACCACAGACGGAGAAAAATGAGTAATGCTGATGTATTAAGTATCTCTTCAAATTACTGGTAACCCTGTTAAAAATGGGACTTATTAAGTGTTGGTAAATTTATAAAAATATCGGAACACGTGTTCACGCATCTGCGTTTGTGTTAATATTCTATCAGGATGAAATGCAATGCAAATGCAAATTTTTTGCAAAATTTTGACGAATACGATTTTCACCGCGACAAAACATAGGTATTTTACTTAAAGTTTATCAGGATACTTATCAATTCATTCGTTAATGGCCTACAATCCTGTTTTTATCGGGAATACGAATTATTTGAAAATATAAATATTTTTTATTTTTATATACGCCTAAAAAGGCTTTTACTTAATAAATTTCTTAATAAATTAGCTATATTTTTTGTCAGGAAATTTTCTCCGTGTAGTCTCACTAGCTCCGGGCATGTTCTATGTTCTACGGGCTATGTTCGCATGACAACAAAACATCGTTTGAGACTCTGGGAGTCACTGATGTGAGATGTGAGAGTCTTTTGCAGCTATCACACTTTAAAAATGATTATTTTCAAAAATTAGAACTATTTTTTTATAAAGTAATGTGGGCCTCACTGTATGCCTTACCTGTGCTTTAATTTACAATTATGTGACAAATTATGTATGCAAATAAAATAAAATGGATTTTAATGAAATATAAAGTTCTAAAATAAAATAAAATAATTAAGGCAGTTATAAAAACTAAGCAATATGTATGTAATTTTTTGTCCAGTTGTGTATAATATGTAGGTGTGTCCCCGAAGGGGTACGCAGAGTAATATATACCACTGCTGATATACTGCCGTAGGTTTAACAAATTCATATACTTATATCTGAAGGTGTCTTAAGTGAAAAAAATTTTTGTCGTATTTTGTTATTTTCACTGCATGGTCCTTCGGCGACACGGCATTATTATCATTAAAATATTTGTGTAGTGCATTTCCACTCTAAATTCCTGCAGATGTAAGTTTATCTATTTTTGTTACACAGCCGTATATCCTTTCTGCATACTTACTTAACCGATGAGGACGTACCTACAGAAGAAATAATCCTTTAGGGGATCAACTGTCCGGGGGGTCAACTGTCGGCGGGCCAACTGTTGGGGGATCAACTGCCACGGATAATAATATTATAATGAACTACACCATTTTGCCAAAAAACACTTTTGACATTTTTCGCAAATTTTTATAAATACCTACTCCTATTTTTTACGGTGGACTCTGCACAGATAGATCATTGTAGAAATGTATTATATATTTTTACAGCGCCCTTGAGGTGATTTTGCACAAAAACGGCGGTATACAAATAATCAAAAAATCATTATTATTATTTAAAAGTCCCCTACTATCCGGAGCCGGTGGGACTGATGCATTTCAAATCGGGGTATGATGTAAAGTTCCTGGCTGTTCAGTTCTGGTCACAAAACATTGCCAACCCCAAACATTTAATCCTAAGATATAAATATATAAGTTTTCTGTCTCAACGATTATCATATAAAATTTCTTGTATAAAAAAAAATTCAACCGCGCTTGACCTTTGTATAAATATTTATTTATATTAAGTCTTCTTATATCGAGGATATGTTGAGTATATTATTTCTCCTATAATTAACTTCATACATTCTTTTTAATTTCGAGTGGCACGCAGCAATCGTCGAGAACGGACGAAGTATTTTATTTATTTAAAGTAGCTGCATACGTTTGCGGCAAAGGGTCAATTTCTATGAATGGGGTGATTCGTGGCCGTTAGTATATTCGTGTTGCTTTTTATAAATGCGCAATTGCGCCAGAGACGGAGAATATTTGTTTAACGCAGCACGAGTAACTAAAAGCATATAATAATAATAATATACTAAGAAACGCGTAATGCCGGGTGGTGCCGTATAAAATGGCTTCTTTTGTTGGAAATGCTCGTGTATAGTACCGACGATGGGTACTTGAAATCGGCTACATTTTAATGAGGAGAAAGTTCAAGCAATCCAAGGAATACTAGGAGGGAGGAAAGGAAGCTTTTACCTTGAGATTGATGTTTGTTTCTTTTGTAGTTATATACGTACATCTTATAAGCACCATTAATGTTAGAAATTTCCACAATACTATGTCTTTTATAATCACCACACGACACTGTTGAATGTATTTAACTTAGACGTGAAAATTTGCACTAGTTTACAGACTAACTCACGGTATTACCAGAAAATAATAAGTACCTATTTCAACTATGACGAAAATTCTAACATTAAAACAAATTACCCTTTGCGTTGGTCTTATTATTTTAAATCTTCTTTCTTCCAGGGTAAGGGTTTTAGGAACTAAACAAAAAACGAGGAAAAGGGCAATTTGAGTAGGAATCGGTATTTGGAATATATCATAAAACTGTTACAATAATAAACAGCTTGAAAACACTACTGTAGTCACAATTTATTTCATCCATTTAATTTTCCCCTTTCGACTGTTTTATTTAATTATATATTTGGATGTTGGGAGAGGCACGGCGCGGCGTCGTGAAGACGTAACCATTTTAAACAACGCTAACGTTTAGATTTTGAGTGGCAGTTTTTCACAGGGATGGTACTGAGAGTGTATACCACTTCGCTGCTTCATAAAACAGATTGTATTATATACATGTAGATATTCCAGAAGAAAAGCTGAGCGATTTTCATTTAACTAAAGTTCATGGTTATGGATTGTTTCAACTTTACCAACAAATTTTAATGCAGATAGAGTTAAAACCCTTGACACACATACAGTACATGAAAATAGTTACATAGGACGAAGATCTATTGTGTGGAAACGAGAAATTTGAACTACGGATTTAAGAACTAATCCTATAATTTTATGCATATCAACCTGCGAAGATAACATATGCCATGTGACACGGGAACAAATTGTACAGCGTACAGTCAAGATGCTACGAATAGCTACAAACCAACAGTATTCACTTTATTTGTGTGAAAATATTTGGCGTTTGGAAGATTTTTCGTTGGTTTTTACTACTAAAAATCTTTCTGTAGTTGTAGTTTATAGATAACTAGGTTTTGAGAAAGCTCCAATTAGAACATTGAATATATTTCTTGATAAATCGATAAACTTTATTAATATATAATTTGTTTGCATGATAAATAAAGCAACTTCCCGAACGCAACGGTGAGATCATTGTACATACAAATTTCCTGTCATTTCTATCGTTAGCTCGGGAGTTTTAAAAATTCAAGAGTACACTAAGAAAAAAACGATGACAACACTTTTAAACGGACGAAGCCGGGTTTGACTTAATTTAGATAAAATTATCGATTTAAAGCATAAGCACGAAAAAAATCGTAGACTTTTTCTAAATACAGTATAAATAAAATAACTACTACATATTGGTAATAAGCATTTAGTTTGTGGCTCGTCATAATTTACAATAAAAGATATAAATTTGTTTTAGACCACTCTAATTTTAATTGTACTCTACCGGTTTCGGAAGCACCCTTCCTTCGTCAGGAGAATATTAAAACTAACCCTTCCGAATATTAAAACTAACTAAAAATCTACTTTAAAAATCACATATCGGATAGTGTATATTTATTTTACGCGTGACAGTTATTTAGCCTTCATAAAAAATAGTGTTGAAGCCATATAAAATACCAATGCTCAAAATCCTAAAAGCTTTTTATTTTATAATAAAAAAAATAATGTGATACATGATGATTTATAATTTTTTCATTAACATCATTTAGTAATGTTGGCGTCTCTTTGACGTTTACCGGTGCTGAAAATTACACAAAGTAAATCCAAAAACAATGCAACTTTTGTAAAAAAAATATATGATAATCCCGATATGTAGTTAACGTTCAAAGATGGTTTGAAAGGGAGACATTTAAATAAGAGTGTTAGAGGGAGGGCTCTAGTATTAAAAAACGAAAATATTTAATAAAACACGATTCGTTTGAAATAGAGCAAAAACCTCAAGACAAATGCTTTAGTTGCATTTAAAGATAGACTGAATTTTTCATGCTTATAACATATTAAATAACAGAACAAAACGTCTTTCAAATAATTTTCGTAGCTTACTTTGTGATTTTTTTCTATCGAGGTAATTTCATATAATTAACGTTTTGGCATAACAAATGTAGAGATATTATCTTTAAAATAACATTTAATTTTTTGTAACCTAAAAACATAAAGAGTTAACGAGAATTTTCTTATAAATCGGTAGGAATTGGGTATGGGGGGGCTTAAACACTTCGATTTTTTTTCCATTTTCTCCATCAAGCTATCGATATTTATAGCGTGGGGCTCAGATACAACACTAGATACCGTCGTTTGCTCTTTGCTTCTCAGATTTCTGAAGCTTGCCAATTGTTGTTTTCCTTGTAGGGTCGAATACTGACTCTTTTACCCTTTTTTTTGACGCTTGGTTCACTTTTGATATTCTGCTAATTGTTTACGTCTATAAAACTGTCCATTCACTAGTGGGAAACAAACATTGTATTATTATAAATAATTATTGTTGTAAGTTTTGACATATCCACTGGTTATTTGTTCATTTTACACAATATTCACAAACAATTTCATGAGCAGTGTAAAAGTACAAAGCACAGCTGTAACTCGATCGTAGGTATTGTTGTAGATTGATAGTTGTGGATACTAGTTAAGTAGTAGAAGATATCTTAGATTTTACGGGTGAATAAGTGCTAATTTCCCCGTATGCATCCTAGACATGAACATTGAAAACAAACTCATTGATCAAGATCACAGCTTTAAGAATGGGTCAGGAGATAAGATTACTGAACTCTAATGGACAGGAAGGAGTCTCAAATAACAGGGTTCAAGGAACAATAATCGCTAGCAATAATAAACGAGTTCAAATATTCAATTAATTTATAATAGTAACGCAAAATTATTATTTGAGTAAATATTTTTGGTACCTACTTTATCGCTTGGTTCTCACAATCTGTTCCCATTTTGAAAATTAAAGTTCTATTTTTACGCATTACATTACATCGAATTTCACGTCACGCACATCATCACAGACAGACAGAAATCACTATTTTTGATGAATGATTGATGAACACTTTAAATATTTAATGTAAAAAAAATAATAACCTGTATGGTTCCATGGCAACTCTTGAAAAGTGTTATAAAGTCATTAAAAGGAATGGAAAAAAGCCCCATAAATTTAAACTAACAAATATATTTAATTTAGTTTTTTTATGACTTTGAATGTTTATGTTAAATTGCCACTGTCCTGAGTTGCACGGTTACCATATGTATAGTAACGCTAGAGATGTTCTTCTTTTGATATATTATATATTTATTTATAAAAAGGGGATAATTTGTAGCGGCGGGCGACGTTTGTTTGATTTTTATACAAATTACAGTTTTATTACGAGGTTGATGAAATTTAGCACACAACTAAAATATTAAAAAAACTGATATTTCACCAAATGTGTTCTCATTTTCACTCCACGCTAAGATTGCAAAAAAATGAAAACGACAAAATAGAGAATAAGATATATATTCACCATACTTACCACAGAAGAAAATGTAGGAATAATTATAAATAAGTATTTTTACAGTGGTCAGATACGGTTGGGAGTACTTTTCATACATTTCAATTTTATCTCAGAATCCTTGAAACTGGAAACTTCTGTGGAAGCTGATATCTTAAGATTAAAAGTTTGGGGTTGGCAAATTTCATCCCGTCCATTTACAGTTACAGAGTTCCTCGACTTCAACTTCAGTGATTGGATCGACGAGACCTGAGACATAAAGTAAGCAATAATTACACCAGAACAAATAATGAACAGACGATGAGAGGCGAGTTTCAATTTATCTCAATGCGATTTGAATTACAGACCTTTCCCTTTTAAATTTTATTTAATATATTTGTGTTATTTCACAAATTACTGATTAAAAATAATATATAGTAAGTAAGTAAAATAATATATAGTGGAAGATACTCCCAGTATCGGCTTGGTGTAAGTCCACCATTCACCGGCTTTGGCCATGTGTGAACAGATCTGAATTTCCCACCTTTCTTCTTTCCCTCCCCGCTACATTCAGCCTCGCAACATTCCCCCAAGTGTGGATGCAATAGTCTCACTGGCTCCAGAGCAGATTGGGACCCATTGGGTCTCCCACGGTATCACATTGAAAAAAAAGCATATGTACATACATGGATAAAAACTAAATTTGTGGAGTTTTATTTTATTTATTTTATTTATTCGAGACACAAACAGGATATTTATAAAAACATTAATTATGGATTACAAAATAAAAAAAATACAATTGTAAATATCCCTAGACTAATGTGTCTGCAGCAATCACATTTGCACATTCACATAAGCAAACATGTAAAACAATGACAATATTTATATAAAACTTAAAACTTAATTACAAAGATTGAAGCACATAATAAGTAGAAACATTTAAAAAGTAAACATTAAAAAAATTCTAAACCACTAAACGATTTTTTTATTTATTTATTTTTCTTTCTTTTTTTTTATCTAAGTACAGAAATCGTGGAGATATTTCTTGAAACAAGTTATATTATTTGCAAAAATATCTATGACAGTGTGTGTTTTAGCAAGATCATTGTATGATCGAGACATTCTAGACATAGGATTAAAATATCCAGTGTTATTGGCAAAAATTTCGGTCCAAAATATGTTCATATTTCTAGTATATTTGAGCCTGGCGTAAAAATTGAATTGATTGACTAAGTTACTATTTACACGATTATTCACAATTTTGTAAAGCATTAAGAGGTCATTTATATTTCGTCTTTTAACTAAACTCTCTAATTTGAAATATGTAAGTCTTTGTTCATACCCATTTAGAAGATGGTAGACACCTGATCGATAAGACAAGTTCTATAGAAAAGCAAAAGAATATAATATGAGAGAACTAATCTCGTCATCGCGTCGTTAGTTAATATTTATGGTATGAAAATGTAGGCTGTTCCAAATCAATTTTATATCAGAATTTATCAAGCATCGGAGGTTTTATTATTATTGCATTACGTAAATACTTTTATAAAGAAAATAACGTATTGGGAAGTACAAAATATCGTTTAACAACTATGTAACAGCAATTGAGAATATTTAAAAAAACATATTTAAAGTACAATCATGGCGTCTCAGATCGATATTAATTTCTAGCAAGGCAGATTGCCAATTCTAAGGAACCAAATACAGTTGTACCTGGTGTATTCTATAAATTATTGCTTTTCTTTAATCTATCAACTAACACCCACTTTCTTATAAACCATGATGAACAACCATTTACCCTACATTAATGGTTTATTAGTAAAGCCTTAAAATCGTTCCTAATAATAGACATGGAATAATTTTAAGATATATTATTTAACAATTTTCAGATTTACCTGTAGCCAACCCAATAAAACTTTGTTTATTATTGGACCGATTAATGTTTGCATGTTTTAAAGCTTTTTTCAGGGGAGGGTTTTATATTTTGTGACCCAGATATGAAGGTATATTATCTCTTTTGATGATACTTTGCCGTATTGCTCATCGAAATCAGACGGGTGATTCCGATTGCACTTAAGGATAAGGAATTTTACTTAACCTTAAAATTAACGACTTTTCGTTAACTAAGGACAATTCCGGTTCTACTTAAGGATACGATATTTTCCTTAACCTTAAAATTAACGACTTTTTCGTTAACTAGGGACGATTCCGATTTCACTTAAGGATTAGGAAGTTTCCTCCACCTTAAAATTAACTACTTTTTCGTTAACTGCGATTCTCTAAGATGACAGCGAAAAAGTCGTTAATTTTAAAGTTCAGGACAATCCCTATCCTTAACCGCCCCTCGGGAGATCCTTTCTGGTGTGACTTCTTATTGTTAGTTTTTATTTTATATCATATTATTTCGAACGTTTTCCATTTCAAATGGCCCAATTCGTAGTACTGTCGTCCCACAGGTTTTGAGCAATACACAGGTTATATATCTCACGGGAAGGTTTTTTTTATCCCGAACTTGAAACTCTTCTGTTATGGAAAGATTTTTTTGTGTGCGGATATTTGAAATTTTAATTTTTTAAATTCAGACCCGCGGCTATCATTATACTGTGAACATACAATACCATTTGAAGCGAACAAAAGTCTGGCAACGAATAACTTTCAGCGAGCGTGTGCGCAAATTAACTGAAACGCGAAGCTAAAACAAAATGTAAGTAATTTGATTTATATATCTAGGGTTGTACTTTGTACATGTACATTTAACGTGTTCTATATATACAGGGTATATCAGGACATACCCGACAAACTTAACCAGCGATTCATAAGCTTATTTTGAGTAAAAAATAATTCATTCCATGCGTTTGTATGGAATTTTCTCACCTGTGGCCGCTAGTAATCGCCAACACCACGCCCCAAAAGTTAATTTTGAAAGCAGTGTGTACGACTGATACAACTAAATGAGATAATGGATACAATGAAGATGGGTCATTATAAGTATGAAGCCACGCGCACTAGTGTCGCCAACAACGTTCGTCCATCTACGCACAGTAGCGCGGCGTGGCGCTCCGCCTTTTTTACATTACCTCCACAATACAGGTCCTGAGAAAATAATATCCCTCAGGGTCTATGTCATCTTTGAGAATGCTATGTGGAGGGTCTTTTTGGGGAGAGGAAGGAGTGAACATGGGTTTTGAATTGACCCATGTTGTAGGACGGTTGAACCACACAAGCCGCCAAATCTTTCAACAGCTGAGCTGTTGAGTTCTAGAGCGAGAAGTGGCAACACCCCGTTCTCTTATGACAAATCCCAACCGTGTTCAAATGATGGGCGCGCGCTTGGAGTATTTTCCGACTATGTGCCGGTGCCGAAGGGACCAGGGACGATAGGAGCATCTTCCATTGAAATACCAGTAGAACAAGGACAGCATTCCCACCAGACGCCTGTGCTCTAAAGATTACAATCCGTTCGTTAAGACGGAATCTAACGGAGACAGAGTAAAGTAAAGTATTTAGAGTTGGGCGCACCTACCACCAGCTGTTGTGTACTATTGTAGTATCTACGCACCTTGTACAAACAGCAGGCCCAGCTTCTGAGAGGCTAACATGACTTTCGTTTTTCATTGGCTTCTCCGGTTTGATAGTCCGTGCAGTTTGATCGTAGTTCAGAGACAGTTGGAACACTTACCATGCCATTTCTCCCTTTATTCCATTATGTTTGGTTTTGATACAGCCTGTATAAAGGTTGAAGTGTATACAAAGTATTGTTACATGCTTTGCATGTATGTATGTATCTGAGATACTTCTTCATGAATATATTTAGGTTTGTGTATTTTAGCCCTTGTTCGCATGTATACACAAGGTACACAAGTTCTACTTGAATATATTTTAATAAATTTATTTAAAACCTACTTGAAAGCTCGCATGTACCTAAATTATTTTACGTATGGGGGCTTTCAACATTTTTAGCATATGTAATAAATTCTAAAGTAATTCGCTTCTTGTATTAAATCCGGGGTGGGGAACCTTCGGCCCGCGAGAACATTTAGTCCGACCCGCTTAAGCAAACAGGCATAAAAATAACCGAAGGCATCAGAACAATTATTTTCCGCAACCCGCTCCGGCCATTGATTTTTGACACGTGGATAATAATATTATTCAAATTTACAAAAGAAAGAAATTCATAAATACCCTCAAATGTTACAAATATCCATAAATATCCACAAATATATTCACAAATATCCAAAAACATCAACAAACTAAAAAATCTACAATACATAATATCCAAAAATATTCACCACTTTCCAAAAATATCCACAAATTATCCTTAAAAATCCACAATATTATAAAATATCCACAATTTATCCTTATAAATCCACAATATTATAAAATATCCACAAATTATCCTTCAAAATCCACAATATTTTTTATTTTTTTTATTCTATTTATTTATTTAACACCCAGAGGGCTTTTACATGGTTGATAGTATAATTTTAATTTGAAAGATACTTTGAAACATTAAAAATAAGAATAAAATTACATTTGATAAAAGCTATGCAACAAGTCATACAAACACAAGAAACAAAAACAGAAAATTACAGCTATTTGTAGGTTTACATGATGTGTTTAGGAGTATTGTTGAAATAAATGTTTTAATATTATAAAATATCCACAATTTATCCTTATAAATCCACAATATTATAAAATATTCACAAAAATCAAAAAAAAATCTCAATTAAATTTATGATAAATATTATAAATAGGCGAAAAATCATAATAATAAAAAATCTCAATTAAATTTATTATTATTATGCTTTTTTGCCTATTTATAATATTTATCATGTTCCATTTTTAAATCCATAACTTATTAGTTATTCTAAATGGGCATGTAGAGCGAATGGGCGAAGAAAGGAGTGTAAGGAGAATATATTAAGCAAATGTGAATGTTAGCAGAAGTCATTGCACGATCAAGTGGATCAGAAACTTAAGTCGGCCATGTCAAGGGTAAGAATAATAGAAGAGTATATATATATGAGATGATGTATGAATGTGAATGAGGCAATGAGTGTGTGCCAAGACTGAGTTGTTTGGCGGTCCGTCCTCTCTGCCTGCCTCTGCGGGGAAACGGTGTGATGGTTGTTAGTTAATTTACTTGGTTTCTCACTTAAGTAATTTAACATAAATAAACCAACCATTTTGTAAAATTTTAAAACCAGATAAATAATATCGATAAATATTCACAAAATTTCCAGGACTATATACAAAAAAAAAATTAAAAATGGACAAATCATTTTACGATTGAACAAATCATTGCTCGAATGGATACAACATTGTACGAATGGACAAAAATATTTATAACATGCACACAATAATTTCTATTCTTGCGTTCTACTTTATTCTATGGGGATGCCACCTAGGTATCCACTGGTTCCAGTCATTTAAAACTGTACCCAATATTCACAATCGTTCATATAAACACGGAGAAAAATGAGTATAGCTGATTTATTAAAATCCTGTTAAAAACGTGATGGCAAGCCATTTCCTAATAAAATATTAATCAATTCAGAATATATCAGAACACGTTTTCATGCAGCTGATAAATTCTTTTCCTGATAAATGTAATGAAGAAATGAGATAATATTAGAATTTTGATGAATGAACAACATCCACATTCGTGTTTTACTGTTAGTATGTTAGAAAATCTGTCAACACATTCGTTAAAGGCTTTTTAATAAATTAGCAAGTTTACTCTATGTATTCAAAAGTAATATTGAAACCGATCTTTTTAATCGTAATTGATCTTTCCGATATCTTCTTCTTTTCAAAGAGGCCTCAGGAATGTGCTTTTTCGATAATGGTTTCCGAAAAAAGGGCTTTTATAGCCAAATGTTTGGCAAACGGACATAATTTTAGCTGCAAAGTCACTCGTTTGCTTAACTTTAACTGTCAAAAGGTCTTGCTTATCTGCCATTTAAAGTTCTTGGTCTTTCGGTGGTAGTTTTTGGCGATAAACGGCGTATGGGAGGGTTGACGCTTAGAGTCATATCGGGCTGTGAAATTGATTCTGCGTGTAAGAAGTGTATATATAAAAGGGTTTTTTTCTATTACGAAAGTTTATATTTATGACACCGTTACTTTCACTGTACACATAAAAAAATGTAAAGATTAATTAATTAACTTTGCTACTAATAGTAATTTAATTTGGTAATAATAATTAAATAATAATTTTAATTTTAATAATAATTTAATATATGAAAATATCTGGAGTCGGTGAATTATCTTCCCATTTGATCTTTGGTGATTTGACGTGTTGTTTTTGTATTTATTGTGCTTATATTAATGGACTTGCATAATGTGGATTGACCAAATGATCATTTGTGGAAAAGTGTGTGGAAGGGTGTAGTTTTTCCTGTGGGGAAGATTTAAGCAGGAAAATAAAAATTAATAATTAACAACTCGAGTGCGATTTCGCAGTAAAATACAGTGTTAATAAATATATGTTTTTATGTACCTACGTATTAATATATTTTGTTTAAAAATAATTAATATTCACATTTACATAGATAAAATATGTAACTCATAAAAATGATCCCATTAAATATGATTATTTTTTATTGGAAACTTTTATTTCCTTTCTTTTAGAACTGTGCTTTAACCATTTGAAAATACCTATATACGTATTTACGGCCGATTGGTTACGATTCTGGTCTACGAATCTGGAGGTCGCGGGCTTCAAACAAAGCTTTAGCAAGAAAATTTTATTTGATTAATATGTGTTACACAAATTGACTATTTAAAATAATGTATTACTCTGATGTAAGACCACCATTCAGAAGTGAAATGTTACTTGAAATTGATTTGTCCGTGTTTGGTGATCAGATCTGAATAGCCAGGTACTTTCCCATCTTCATCTTCATCTTCCCCATCTCTCCCCCTCCCCAGTAAAAGTCTCACTAGCTCCAGGCGGAAGAGCAGTTGAGACGTTTATGCGGTATATATATGTATTTATCACTTAATATATTTTTTTAAATAAACCTAATTTGTAGCTAGCATAGTATTTCTTCTAATATATATGTAATTCTTTCGAAGAAAATGACGATTTTATTTCCAAAACAATGCCTTAAAAGGTGTGTTTCTTTGGAAGAATAACGAAAAAAAGACAAGTTTACTAGTTTATAAAACAATTATTGCACCACATAAAGCACATTGTTCTAGTATTCTCTATATGTAAGTAGCTTAATAACACTCCAAATAATCCAGAATAGAGCATTGAGACAAATTTTGAAGTTTAATAAATTTAGGCACAAGACAAATAACAGACTAAAAAAATTATAAAACAAAAACAATGAATTATTTACTGTATAAAGCAATCCAGACGTATTACTTTGTACAAGTGAAATTAATATGTACCTAGAGTAAGAGAATTCAAAGAGAAATGTAAAAATTATGTACGTAATAAAATAAGTAAAAATAATTGTAAATTAAAATTTAATCGTGTACATATGGTCTATATTACACCACGTGATCTATTTTAAGTGTTATAAATAAAATAAAAATTTCAGAATGGGACTATATTTTATTCCTTGATTAGTGCTACATTATCAGGAGCAAACTGCCTTGGCCGACTTCATAGCTGAAAACAACAATAACAAAATCATATTTAACATGGAACTTTCAATCTCTCCATAAAATACCCCAACTGGAGATGCCATAGTCTCACTTGCTGACGGTTGGGAACAACTTTGTGATAGTAAACTTAACCCAATTGGGCATGGCATAGTCCCACTGTGTCCAGACGGTTGAAAACAGTTAGGACTCTTGTGACGTACTCACACAAAAATAAAATAAACATACCACAATCGAAATATGTTTATTTTATGGATGCCATAGCTTAACGTACTAACATAAACAAAATATGAATTTAGAAGACAACAGATTACAGCAAAAAAATCCACTTAAACTAATTGGAGTGATCACAAACCACAAACTTTCGACAGATTCGTCTGCAAGTTTGCGGTGTAGATATTATTAAGTCATTTATTTTTTCATCGTTGAATAAGATTACGCTATGAATGTATTCAGAATATTTTGAACCAAATGTAAAGTTAGGGCTTGAAATAAGATGTCAAACAGTTAGTGTTTAGTGATCAAGTCTGTGCCAGTCCAATACAACAACATTCCTTAAACGGGGATGCGTTAGTTTCACAGGCTCCTGGCAATTGGCACTGTTGTGCTGTATCACGCGAAATGTCTGAGAACAGTCTAAATTATTTGCAATTTATTGTGTCTGTGTTTGAATGCACAAGAAAAAGACACTATAGCAGTAATTTAAATGAGATGCTACCATACTATTATAAACTAATTTATTCCATATTCTTCTTTAAAAATTAATCTTTTTGCCATTTAAGTCACCTTGGCGTGATTTTGCACAAAAACGGCCTTACACAAATCTTTCAAAAATGTTATTATTATTACATAACACAATTTACCCATGAGCATAATATCTCGTTTGTCAAGCAAACCGAGGAGATATTTTTACAATAAAAATATATAGATTTTTTTTGACCACTTTAATTTTAATTACACTCTACCCAAGCAGTTTCGAAAGCACCCTTCCTTCGTCAGGAGAATATTAAAACAAACCTATGATACAAAATATTGACCGATTTAAGCAAAAAATATAATTTAGGTGTTTGAGTTGGAGGTTAATAAAGGAGGAGGGGTAATTGCTGGAATTCCGGCAATAACAGAGCGGTTTACTGAAAATATATCTAGGATGGGACTAAACGATAAATTAATTTGGTTATTCAATATACTAGCGTTATTATTTAGGGATTATTTTGATTTCAAGTGCTTCTAAGTTATCTAATTTTTTGCTTTTATTATTACGGTGAAGAATTCTAACCCTACGTTTTTGATGTTTCTCGGATTTGGAATTCTGACCAATGACGTGACGGCTTTGAAATCGATTAGTTCTGACAGAATCGATTCCTTATTCGATGACGTTCCAAAACGATTGTCTCGTTCTGCGATGTCGAGTGATTTTTGACAGAATCGATATGTAAATCATCGATGATTCATCGATTATGCCCGTCGCTAGTGTGACGTAGATTCACCAGTTTCACGCTCCTGACACCGTTTATATAAGAAATATATGTCAAGGTTTAACACAATAACAATAAAATACATTATAAATTATTGTAAAGATGGGGCTTATAAATGCAAAATCTGTATATCTTTAAAAAATAGAGTAAACAAAGAAGAAAAGGAAAGACATCATTTGAAAGTTTTATTTCTAATATAAATGAATGTATTTATTTTTTCACTTACAAGCTTTTTATTCCAGAAAAAAAAATAACATTTTTCACTTAGTTAACTAGAATTTTAATTCTATTGCATTGTGCTACGGTACGATGTTATTCACTTTCAATGTGTGTTATCGTATTGTCTTACTTTTGAATGTGTGTTATATTGTCTTGTACTTTTGAATGTACATTATCGTATTGTCATTCAAAGTGTTAGTGTACTTGGGACGCTTTAGTGAGTTCTATGATTGTATGTAAGAGTCTGTTATTTATTTTATATAACTGGAGACTTATATTGTATTATAATTGTATATTGAGATAGAATCTGCAGACAAGCAGCCATATGGTAGCTTCGTGGGACTCTATACATTGTCTAAAAAAAAATGTATTCTCTTAAATTTTTCGATGGAAAATAAAAAAATAAAAACATGAAATATCTATTCATTGTCCTTCCCTTCAAAATCCAATTAAATAACCACACCCAATTATTAACCTAGGGGTGTCGTAGTTCCACTGGCTCAGGGCAGTCGGGACTATTGTTTGATCTTCGCATAAAGAACATCAATCAGCCGCATCAATATTAGTATAATCAGGCAGTTAGTTAGTATAGCCCATAACGGCCTGTCAAACCTTCGCTGGAATATTCGATATTCGTTCAATTTAAGCAGGGAGCACCCTTATCACTTCCTTCCCTCGCCCCTGCTGCCGACCCCTGCCAGGTATATTATCCTCGGAGCAGGGGTACGCAAAGAGTGACATGCGTGCCGTTAATATACATATTAAGAAATAAATATAATTTTACAATGCTTTAATATTTAAATAAATAATTTTTTTACATTTCAGTTTTTTTTTTCATTGCACTAGAGAATATATTTATAGCTGTCCACGCTATGTAAAACTGTCAGTTTGAAAATGGCCTTGAAAGCCGAAACAGCTGTAACAATAACAAAAACCAAAAAATACTTTCAGAACTTAATAATTATATTATTAAATTAATTTTAATTAATTTTTAAAAAAATCGTTCTTTTATTCAAGATTACTTGTTTATTAATGAAGAAGGCAGATTAACGAAGCTCCTAGGATTGAATGACGTCATTTAATTTGTTCGAGACAAAATTCAGACACTTGTTTCGTATATCTCGTATTATGGCTAAATATCTCAATTAACTCAGTTGTGAATAAAGGACATCATCAACTAATTAACTTCATTTTTAAAGCCAAAAAGTAAACACATTCATTATTCCTATTTCGTTAATTGAATTAAACAATAATGGAAACCTTTCCACTTTGCCCGCGCTCGTGATTTCTTAGAGACATCCAGTTTTACTCTAACGTAACCATTCAATTTTATTTTTTTTATTTTCAGATGGTTAATAAATATATCAAGCGAAGCAATCGGGGTTCATGGAGCGAAGAAAACATGAGAAGAGCCATGGAAGAATCGAAGACTACTTCCCTATCTGCTGCATCTAAAAAATATGGCATACCTCTTGGGACGCTGCATCGGCATTTGAAAAGTGGAATATGTACTAAAAAATTAGGAAGATTTCGTACTGTATTTTCCGAAGCTCTAGAAAAGCTAATTTGTGAACATGCCAAAGAACTGGATAGTTGTTTCTATGGGCTAACAAAGGAATCCTTGCAAACTTTAGCCTACCAACTAGCTGTTAAAAATGACGTGGAACATCCATTTCAAAATGAGAAAGCTGGTCGAGCATGGGTTACAGGGTTCATGAAGAGGCATCCTGAACTAGCATACAGAACCCCGGAACCAACATCTATTGCACGTTGTGCAGCTTTTAACCAGTTCCAAGTGAATCATTTTTACGATAATCTGTGGACAATGTTGGCACAATATGATTTCATCAACCGCCCTGACGATATTTACAATATGGACGAAACTGGCGTCAAGACAACTTCTGAAAGACCTCCTCGAATAATATCAATAAAGGGTAAAAAACAGGTAGGAGTCATATCTTCCGCTGAAAAAGGCCAGTTGACTACACTTGTGTGTTGTTGCAGTGCTACAGGAAGATTCATCCCACCATGTTTTATTTTTGGAAAAAGAAAAAGGATGAACGAGCGGTTATTGGATAATGCTCCTAATGGTGCACAGGCATGGTGTTCGGATTCCGGCTGGATCGTCAATGATATATTCAATAAGTGGCTGCAAGTTTTTATTGAAAAGTCAAAACCTTCAAAAGAAAAACCCGTTTTACTTATCATGGATAATCATTCCACCCACCAAAATCTGGAAGGATTAAATATGGCTCGCGAAAAGGGCGTTATAATTGTAACCATCCCTCCACACACTAGCCATAAACTCCAACCTCTAGATGTTTCAGTCTACAAACCATTCAAAGTTGCCTTTGAAAGAGCTGTGGACACTTTCCAAAAAAACCACCCTGGAAGACGTATAAACCAATTCGACGTCGCAAAACTTGTTCGATTTGCCTTCGAAAAAAGTGCAACAATAGAAAATGCAGCAGCTGGTTTTAAAAAGTGTGGCATTTTCCCATATGACAGGAATCTTTTCACTGATTTAGATTTCGCTCCTTCTACGGTTCACTACATAGCGGAAAACACTGAGCTGACCACGAACAATGCCACATTGGTTGAAACCGTGACAACATCTACAGTTCCAACGTCTGTAGAACTGGAAAATCAACAGCCCACCGAAACAACTTTGCTGAATTTAGAAACCAACGATGGAATAAGTTTTCAAAATTTATCTTTGGACTTAAACATCACTAGCCCTACGAGTCCAAGCAGAAAAACGTGCGATATACCCCCAGATGAAATAATTGCTGTTTCTCCGAGAGACTTAATTCCAATACCAAAATTTTCTAGACCAGTTAATGAAAAACGTGTCAAACGGCCATGTCAAAAGTCAGAAATTCTAACCAGTTCGCCCTACAAAAATCAATTGGAAGAAAAAATAGCCAACAGGACGAAAATTATCAAGGAAAGAGAGCAAAAATTAGAAATATCAAAGAAAATAAAAATTGAGAAAATGGAAAAGAAAAAGAAAATTTTTAAAAACAAAAAAATTAACAAGAAAGACGAAGAAAAAATTTCTCAAAGAGAACCAGTCAAAGTGAAAATTAATTTTCAACCTCAGCCCGGCACATCGAAACAACAAAATTTGACACTTTGCATGTTTTGCCAAGAAATTTACATTGATCCTCCAACTGAAGAATGGATTCAATGTAATGTCTGTCAAGAATGGGCACATGAACTGTGTGTCGATATTGACATGATGGAAAATTTACCTGCTTTAATTGCCAATCCCATTAGAGGAATCATTCTATCGCATTCTACATTTTATTGTTCTATATTATAAGTTTCCACTTTGCCCTTTCCACGTTTCCACTTTGCCCTGCTATGCGGGCAAAGTGGAAAAAAGTGAGGTTTTCAAAACTGGGTCTCCATTACTAAAACTGTTCGTTTTTATTATTATTTTGTTTCAATTACCAAAAATATGTAAGTTCCTTATTTTAATAAAATTTTAAAAACTTTAAAAAACTTACATTTTCTTAATTAATCTGTAAGCTAAAGTTAAGTTTTCCACTTTGCCCCCCCTTCCCCTATATATATTTAAGATAGGATATATATATATATATATATATTTTTTTTTTTATGCAATAAAACTCCATCTCCAATCAATTTTAATATAGGAGACGGCTTGACTGTATTTAACATGTTTATATTTATATTTAATTTTATGTATAAGCTGTTTGTCTTTTACCTTTACCAATAAATAAATAAATAAATAGCGGGTAAAATAAATAAATAAGCGTATTTTTAGTATTCAATTTTTTTTCATGAAAAAAATGAGATTTCATAATTAAACTGCGCTATAAAAAGTTGACTAATGAGATTAATAATTATTTCTTTGGTGACAGCAATTTTACTCCATGCTAATTGAGGGACAAATGATGAAAAATGTTAACAGTAAGCAAGTGAGGTAATAAATACTTGAACATTGATGTAAAGGCTTGAAAATATTATGATAGTTCCAATTATTGATTATTGAGCGATGTGTGAGTTAGTTTTTTTTAGTATTACGCCACACAAGAGTCCCAACTGCCCCAAACCGGCTGGAGCCAGTGAGACAGGGGTATGATGTGAGGCTTTAGTTTGTGGGGATGGGTTGGAGATGGGGTAGAGGAAGATGGAAGAGTACCTAACTATTCAGATCTGGTCATCAAACACGGCTGAAGCCATTTCAAGCAAAGTTTCGATTCCGAATGGTGGTTTTACGCAAGTACGATACTGAGAGTATTTTCCACTCTCAATCATTCACTCTGATCAAGTATATTTTCGACCACGGAGGCCTTTATGGAGTGTCTTGATAAAGCTGACAAAAGCATAAACAGATAATAATTACAATAGCGTATTATCCAAGGTTGATATATTCAGTTGCAAACTTACCAAATAAAAGAGGTCCATAAAAGAACATTTCTCTGATGGTTTGTGAATAATGTTTAGATATGTCTCTATTGTTTATTTTTCTATTATGTTTTGATTTATATCTACGACCTCTCTCCATGGCTATAAATGTATTGTTTTGTAAATTTTTCTTTTTTATATAATCTTTTGTTTTGTATAAAAGTTTTAATTCATATTCCTTTCTCACAAATTTAATTTACTTATTCCATATTATGCTGTCTCAGTAGAGGTAAAGTCACAAGGAGGAAATCCATAATTGGTTTTATTTTAGCCACATAATACGTATGTTCAAACTGATTAAATGTATGTAAACTGTCGAATTCCCGAAAATTAATAAATAAATAAATAAAAGTTTGCGCACCCCTGCTAAAAGGAGTGGGGAGAAAATCAGTTGTCAATATCGTGCTCTCGACGATATTATTAAATCAGAAATGAAACCTGAGACTTGCGATGGCTGCTGATACTGTCCTTTGGGAAATTTTGATACATCAATAATTATTAGATATGAGCACATATGCAAAAAATACAGAATCGAAAAGGTTTGAAATAAGAATTTTATGCATTTTTTTTTAAATCTTAGAAAGAAAGGAAAGATCTGATAAGAGCGACGAATACTCTAATGGATGTTTTACACGATGTTTTTTTTCACACCGATTCCCATATGGAAACTATATCGGGACGCGTATTTCCTTGTCCGTGTTCAATAGGCGGCAATACGGCAGTACTGCCTTGAAACACGCACGGGTTTGTTACGCTAATTCTCTTTCTAAACTCTGGTATATCCCCTCATATTGAATAAGGAAAATAAAATATGCCATCGTGACCCAAAAGAACAATCTTTCGATAATTTAACCTTTAAAATAATTTAATGTTTTATTGGTCACCAAATTAGGCACTTCCCATATTGTGGCGTCCGAAGATTGTTACTTAGGTACAGTATGTAAAGAATTTATTTTAATACTTTGTATATTTTTCTGGTTTATGGACTTTACTGGAAACACTTGGAGCGTATTTTTAGTTTTTTATTTTGAATTACAAAACATGCTTTTTATAATATCAACGTTGACAATAACAATTTATTGATAACGGGCCCGACCCTTGTACAGATAAACACTGTTTACTGTAATAATTTTCTGAAGGAAAGAACACCTTTTCACTGGGAACAGTCCCTTTATAGGTTAAAAATACTAATCCATTGACACTTATTGACAGATTCGTACATACACAATGAAAAAGAAGCAACTGTTTATCGACATGGTTAGAGCTCTAGAATGTTAGTGCAGATTCACACCATTTCTAATAATCAATTATTCAAACAATCCATAGATGGCGACTGTATCCAGAATTATTAAGAACTTATCATTTACAAAATCAAACAACTTAAGATTTCATACAGAAAATTCCATTAGAGAAGAAATAATATTTGGAAACGGTACTGAATCGTCAAACATGGGAACACCTTCTGTATTTGTCACTTGCTCTAGCCGTTAACGTCAACAAATCCTCAAAAATACATACGAAATTCAAAATATTAATATAATAAATTTTAGGCAAGATAATTTTATGGTTAATAGTGTTTAAAAGCACAAGATGGCTGATGATATTGAACCTAAATTTCAGTCAGATACATAATCCGTGTTCGAAGGGTAAGGCTCTCGACTAGCAAGCCGAAGGTCGCGGGTTCAAATCCCGGTGTGCGCTAGTAAATTTTATTTGATTAATTTGTGTTATTCCACAATTTATTATTTACTAATAATATAAAGTATAATTGCGGCACTAATGGCTGTAGGCGTGTTCGGTGACCAGATCCATATAGCCAGGTACTCCTCCCATCTTAGTCTTCCCCAACTCGTTCCCCTCCCCACAACCTTCATCCCTAAAACATACGCCAATTGGGGATGCCATAGTCAAAATTTAAAATGGACCATTTAAATAATAAAATTCAAAAAACTAATTTATTTCTTCAAAACCATCAGGAATGTCCTAAGTGAAAAATGCTTATAAAAATCGTTTGCTTTTTGCCAATCGCTCTTAAAATACGGTATTATCTAATGGGGCAGTGCAAATGACAATGTCCTAAAATCACTCATTAACACCCAAAAAGCCATAATGAAAATTATTCTGAAAGTCCCTGTAAGAACTAGCACGGACGAAATCTTAACATCATGTCACTTAAATAACACTAAAACAATACTCCTTTACATTCATATACATATACAAAACACAAGAAATAACAACTAACACATATATTACATATTCTAGATCTCAGTTTGAAAAACATATCCAACAAGCAACTATAAACTACAAACACAAAATTTGGGCAAAAAAGCTTCTTATGTTATGATACTAAACTGTTCCTATACTATGGTACTAAATACCACTCACAACAATAGTTGAACATTTAAATCTCAAATAAAAAGCTAGTCACAAACATCGGGAGATCAGAAATAGATAATATACTGACACCAAATACAGACTGAAACCTAAACCACTTAACTGAACAACACAACGCCTTGTAATATATTTATAATTATTTAAGAAAAAACACTATTAAATATATTCATAATTGATGTATATTATCCATACTGCTAAATTTTAATCATATGTAAATGAAATTTTCAGCATAGGAGATCCCAGTGAGGATATCATTATAGCCCTTTGTAACAACAACAAAAAAGATAATAAAACTCTTGTTATTATTTTTGAAGTGAAACTTCTTTACGCGCGTCATGCATTTTCGAGGACCGGAGTAAAACCGACTCATGACCGTCACGAAAAACCATGATCATTTCGCTATAGGCGACTAGCTAATATTATATGCCTAGTTTAGGTCATTCTCCAAACTCAGCTTCGCGGTCTAGAGGCAGAGCGCCCGAGTGTCGTCGTGAAGAACTGAGGTTCGATCCCCGCTTTAGCTAATTTTTTTTTTCTTTTTGTGATTTTTTTAATACGAGGAAAAGTGATAAAATGCTCTCGTGCTGCGACTTTATCAAGAATACATATAAGAAGATATCTACATGATTTGTAATAATGTAGTAAAAAATTACATAAATTTGTTAATTTTATCCGAGAGTCTCCCGAAATGTCTAAATTAGTGAGACTCTAGACCGGCAGGTGTTCACTCGAGTAATTGGCTAGAAGTAACGGTCGGTACCTATATTATGATATTTTGGTCGAAATATAGCTTACAAATCGAGCCGGTAGAGTCACTCGGTATTTTGATTAATTATTTTTATTTTGAATCATTAAAATTACTAATCAAGGCCGATAACGCGACTAATTACCCTCGCAGACGTGCGTGACAAGTTTTTTTAGTAAAAAACACAGCCGTAAGTGAGATTTTCAAAATTTAGAAATGTTTTTCAAATTCAGACTCCATACGGGTATGAGACTGTTAAAACACGATAGATCTTTTCCAAAACGGACAAATATACGGAAATATTTTGAAAAACGACAGTTATGACTTCACACTGCCGATATACCTTCGATTCGTATATAAAGCGTTAACGAGACGTTATGTGATATTATTCATTTGCCGTGTTTGAAAACAAAAATTCACGCGGGACAAGTCAATTGAGGAGTACACGTTGTATACGCGGTTCTCGTCGCGCGAGATACCTCTCATCGCGGTCTAGAGGCAGAGCGTTCGACACTCGTTATGCAGGACCCGGGTTCGAATCGCATATTTTTATAACTTTTAATTTTTTTTATCACATGCTACTCATAAATATGTCAATATTATGAATCTAGTTAAACGTTCATTTGTTAACAACACGCCTATAAATAAATTCATGCTTTTTAAAACTATAATGTACAGCATTTTGAATAATAATAATAATATGAGATGAAAAGAGAGAGAGAAGAATACTAAAAGTTTCACTTCCGTCGTGCGTAGGCTTGCCACACACTGTATTTTTTTTTAATCGGACGTCCTGAAATGTGCACATTATTTTACCAGAAAATTCTTTAATATGGCGATAAACTTATTTTTTTTTATATTTACCTTAGCCTTAAAATGTTTATAAATACAACAAAAAAGAAAACGTAATATATTTAATCCAATTACCGGACAAGGTTGGGTAGGGAATATTAAGGCCCAGGAAATATTTCTTACCAAATTTGTCTAATTTTCAACATCAATCGACAAGCGAGAATTTCTGCATAATTTTGCATTTCCGCACCAAAGTTTGTTTGTTTGTTTGTCTGTCCTTCAGGGGGCCATTTTGGCAAACATTCGCAGAACTCTGTATCGACTTATCACGAGAATAGCTTTTACATAATATATTTGGTTTATGGAAGCATTTAATACATCAGTATTTAAGTCTACCGAATTTGATAAAACATTGATACTTCAATAGTTTCGGCCTGTTTTTCCGTGCAACATGTCGAATTCAAACTACAGATAAACAAAATACGTACAACATAAAGTGACAGAAACAGTGTACTTACGGCGGAAACTTACACATTCGTTAATCTAAATTATGTATTATTAGGCTAGCTTTAGACTTGTAAGTTTTTTCGTAAATTTACGACTTCTAGCCAATGGGCATATTGCATTTTGAAAATCCAATATGCCCATTGGCTAGAAGTCGTAAATTTACGAAAAAACTTACAAGTCTAAAGCTAGCCTTATAGTCGAGTCAACATAAGAGTACCAATTTTACATCAGTATTTAAATAGTCTTAAGACTACCGAATTTGATAAAACATTGAAATTTCGATAGTACCAATTGGACAAAATTAGCATAAGGACCTTTTTTCAATGTTATCTTTCACTCGAGTAGAGGATTTCTTCAAGAAAAATGAAATTATCCAAATTTACAAAGATAATAACATCATAAACTTTGAAACCCACTTATCAAAACATCAATATAACACCAAAATACCAAAATTTAATACCAACCTAATGCAAAACAGCTATATTTATTTAGGAACAAAGTATTTCAACAACCTTCCGATTGAAAAAAAAAAGAAATTAAAAGATATCAACAAACTGAAATTAAAACTTTCTTTATATTTATTATTAGTCTATATTCATTTCTACCGTATTTAGATGTTTCTAATTACTCTCTTAATTGCTCAATAATAAGTATGTAACAGAATCCTATATATGTACACCTACACATATTGATGATCCAGAAGTTTCAATTGCACCTATCATACATACCTACTGCATAATGTTATTATATTTCCCTTACAATTAGTGTAACTCGCTCACCAAGCACAAGAACCAATTTCTTCTATGATGAGATTGCGATTGTAAATATATTTTGTATCTATATGTAATTTATATAACACCACTTACCCACTTGTATCTATATTAAATAATACAAATAAAAAACAAACAAATTATTAAGCAAACTTATCAATTCCTCACCTACGTAGTTTAGCAAACGAATTTACAAATGATGTTAACATTTTTAACATGAAAAATTCGAAGTTTAAAATAGAATTCAAAAAAAATAATATACGTACTTTACTCTATTTCGTTAAATCAAGAATCATGTAAAGTAAAATAAAATCAAATGAGTCCAATAAACTTTAAGCAAAATATCGTCACATTACATCGGGCATACGGTCTTTCTAGTGTTTTAAAGCTAAAGGTGGTTTGAAAAGGAGATATTTAAAAACAAATGTTAGAGGGAGCAAAAATGGTGAAATTATTTAATAAAGCCAGAATCGTTTGAAATAGAGCTAAAATATCTCGACAAATGCTTTGTTTGCATTTAAAGATACACTGTGAATTTTTTCATGCCTATAACACATTAAATAACAGAACAAAACGCTTTTAATTAATTTTCGGAGCTTACTTAGCGATGTTTTCTATCGGGGGAATTTCATATAATTAACGTTTCGGCTTAACAAATGTAAAGATATTATCTTCACAAATGATTTTTTTTGTAACTTAAAGAGTTAACGAGAAACTTGTTATACTTGTAAATCGGTAGAAATTGGGTATGCGGGGGCTTAAACAGTTGGGATCACAGACATAGGAATTAATAGACGAGAAGATAATGGCGAGGGGTAAAATCAACTGTTGAAGAACGAAGGGGGTGAAGCTGACTGTGATTCGTCAATAAATCAATCTGACAGTAAATAGGCATCTCGCATTATAATATCACCATTTACTTCTTAAAAGTAAAATCTGCTTTTGAATGAATAGACATTTTTACATGGGAGCGCAAATTACTCGCCACGTTATGAACTAATTTGCGAAGTCCAAATTCGGCAAAGTAAGGCAGCTTCTATTTTCAGAGTCGTAGTTAGTTTCAGAGTATTTAGTTAAGACACTTTTACAAATGTTTCATAATTTACTTACCCCAGTAAACAACGATGAGCACACTTGAGAATCGCTACATTGTGATGTGATAGTATATGTTTCTAAAACTGATCCATATAATACGGTGTGAATATGCTTAAAATAAAGTAAAATAATGCTTACTTATGGAATGTAATACGACAATTGGGTTTATTCTCTTTTTCACATCTATTTTTACAAGTTTTCATATCACAAGTCAACATTTTGCAGTGTTATTTCGTAAAAATGAACCGATGATGCCTCGACCATAGTTCGCACAAGAATGATGACGTCACGTTTTCAAATTTCACTTGAGGCCATACGCGAGCCCAGCCGGCTCCAATGGAACCGGTATGGGGAGTGGGGATAATACGCTTTTAATCACTTAGGGCAGGTCTACTAATATTCATATGTCTATGGTTGGGATAGTTTTTAAAATCAATAAATTTATTTACAAATGAAATATTTTTATCATGCTAACGAAAATAATAACATTACACATTTTTAGAACAATGATCGGATTTAAAAAAAATGAAATCTTTTATAATGAAATCCATAGTTTTGTGAAAATACCACATTCTAACCTAAAATACGGATGGATGAAATATTCATAATCGTTAAGTACAAATTCTCTGTAGCATCTATCAGAACCAGTATCCAGAATGGCTGTTTCACTGCGGCAATACTCCAGGGAGGTGGGGTTACAGGGCCGTCGTAAGTAAGAAAGAAATTAATTAAACATAGATCAGGGGCACTATTAACAGTATTATCCCTTGGGGAGTTTCAGTTAATATAATAATAATAATAAACGTTTTTAAATCTTCCTTTTTGTAACAAATAGATATAATGATATCCTCACTGAGATCTCCCGTGCTGTGGATTTGATGCCGTGAGATGAAGTAAGTATATATATTTAGTGTTTTTTTCTAGACTTCAGCATAATTGTGATTAAGGCGATGCCATACGTAGTAATGCAAAATCATGTATTTTTGGTTTGAAAATTTGGTTGCCTAGAAATGTTTCAGATGCTTTAATTAAATACTGCGAGTAGAATACATCTTGGCCTTTGAAATAATCGAGTGCTTTTTACATAAGTCTTTTTATAAGCCCAGAAAAAAATAATTTATAAGGCCTATGAAAACTGCTTTAAAGTTCAAAATCTCCTACTTACGAACCAATTTTCGGTTATAATTTTATTGTATAATGTGGCAAATTAATTCATTTATAAAATGATCGAAAAAAAAATATTTAAGCCTGAACATCCACAAAATAAATTAAAAGGCACTTTTTGGCCAAGTTTTTTTCTTGCATAAATCAAAACAGGCGGATGGTGTTAAGCGGGAATTTAAACCTTATCGCCATCTACGTAAGGTTTGTTATTGATAGCGGCTCAATTTAAAATATTACACAACGTAGTGCATCGCCTTAAACCATTTAATTGCAGAAAGCTATGAAAAGAGTTTAATGTAGATTCATAAGAGAGTAATGTAGATTCACCAGTTTCCCGCCTATACTACGAGTTTACGGACACCGTGTATATTATATACAGTGGTAAAAAATACTTTTTTGACCGCCTCAATGGTTGTCTACAAATCCGGAATCCGAAATAAAATAAATCTATCTGAAAACTTTAATTAAGTATCTGATAAAAGTTCGCCGATTGAAGTGTCCATCGTTGCAGAGGAGATCTTGTAATCGAGGAGACCGCCCATTGTTAGGCCGCCCGGGTGCCTCGCACAAATTGCGTGAGATATAAGAATGCGACGGCCCTGGAAGAGAGATGGGCAGATGGGGGCAATCATCCGCATGTGGCGAGTTCACCGTAAATAATTCATGAATACACTCGTCGGGTAATGCACCCCGATGTACTCTAATAACCTCCTTCTCTATGCTCTCGGATTTGGCGGCAAGCGGCATTGCTGTGTTTGCCAGTATTTTAGCTTTTGCGCGGGAAATGGACTAAATCGTATTTGAATAATATTTTCACATTTCGCATATTTTAAAGTGTTCAAAACACAGTTGCCATTCCAAGCATATTATAAAACATGCATAATTCATAATTCAAATAAAGTTTGTGATTTCTACGCGTTAAAAATGTGAAAATGGAGGACGATCGCCAGGAACCATCTCAAAGTCAAAGTCGACTAGAGTTTATTACAAAGTCGGTGCTGTTGCTAAGAAAACTTCACAGTTTAAATAGTCTAATCAATCTGTTTATTTAATATGCTTGCGGTAAAACAACACTCAAATCAGCAGTGACAACGAATATAAATATCAATCACCACCATTTGCCTACTGTTGTTGCTTGGTGGCACTGACTTGATCACGTGCCATTTTAAATTCCGTCGCACTCTCTGTACCGTAGATGGCTTTGTCTCAGTGTAATGGCGCCATAGAGGAAGTTAAAGCTCTTCACCATCTGCATGGTGAAGTAAGTAACAACGTTGAGTGTGAATAAATGAGAAACGATGACACTCGGAAACTTTGTAAACAACAAAAAATATATATATTTTATGGGGAGTTGAGACGCTTTCGTGTAATTATATTTTTCGTCAATAACCTATTTAAACATAAACTATTTCACGTGGATCATTTCTAGCCATTTCCCTCCTTTTTCAGATTTTTTTTACATAGAAAATGAGTGAAGACAAATTTAACTGGCAATCTTGGATTTCATTTCTTATCCAATAATCAAAATTCACTTTGTGGCATCATTTTAAAATAAAAAATAAATAACTTTGTATGTAGGTCACACCAAGTGTTTCGCAACGTTTGGTGATTTAGCAGGAGTGCCCGGGTTCATCGGATGAGGCGTGTTCAGGAAGCGCCTACCCACTAGATGCGTGGCGTACCAGATCGGCGAAGTCTGCTTAGGGGAGACCCTTTGATCTCTTCAACTGGTATTATATATCTGTCACTCCTGGGAACACTGATTCCTAGATAGGAATCTAGGAACCCAACCTTCATACCTATTTCCTTCCCAGCACTTCCTCTCGGTCATTTCATGGAAAAAGACGCTCCACACAGCATCCCAAAACATCACAAAAGCCCTTAGGGAAATTATTTTCCTTGGGCCTCCTATGTGGGGCTAAGCACCCGCATTCCCAATTCCTACCGATTTATAACAACTTTCTCTTTAAGGCGATGCCATACGTAGTAATTCAAAATCATGTGTTTTTTTTGGTTTGAAAATTTGGTCGCCTAGAAATGTTTCAGATACTTTAATTAAATACTGCGAGTAGGCCTTTGAAATAATCGAGTATTTTTTAGATAAGTCTTTTTATAAGCCCAGAAAAAAATAATGTAAAAGACTATGAAAACTGCTTTGAAGTTCAAAAGTTCGGTTATGATTTTATTTTAGCAAATTAAGTTATTTATAAAATGATCGAAAAAAAAAATTAAATATTTATGCCTGAACATCCACAAAATAAAATAAAAGGCACTTTTTGGCCATGTTTTTTCTTGCATAAATCAAAACAGACGGATGGTGTTAAGCGGGAATTTAAACCTTATCGCCATCTACGTAAGCGTTGTTATTGATAGCGGCTCAATTTAAAATGTTACACGATGTAGTGCATCGCCTTAACTCTTTAAGTTCTAAAATTCAAAAAAAAATAAATGTTATTATTGAAGATAATATCTATACATTTGTTATGCGGAAACGTTTATTATGTTTAATTCCCTCGGTAGAGGAATATCGCAAAGTAAGCACCGACAATTATTAAAAACTCGTTTTGTTCTGATATTTAAATGTGTTTTAGCCACAATGTATCTTTAAATGCAACTAAAGCAATTGTCGAGAGATTTTAGCTCTATTTCAAACGAGTCAAACATATAGTTTGTTTAATATTAGCACGCTCCCTCTAACGATTAAAATAAAGACGACCTATTTGTTTTGCAAATTCCAAATTAAACTAAATAAATAATTTTCACAGCATAATATTCTAGTCACAAACCAATATTTAACCACTTTCTAACCCAGGGGAGAAAAGAGGTAACTCTACACGTTTTCCCTATAAGCTCTGTTTTCCCGCCAATAATCCACCTGTCAAAACTAAATCGTTCTTTCGTTTAGCGAAATTTAAAAAAAGAACGCGTTGAAATGGTAGTAGGAGATTTTCAAATATTGTCAGGTAATTCGTAACCTAAGAATGTTTGTCTTTTAAAAAAATATATATTTGTATATAAACACAAAACTATATAGTTTTGGACACTACCATATTATGTGTGTACCATATATATATATATACATTTATTTATTTTGGTTTTTGACCGATATTCCACTGTTCTATGATGTAAAATAAACCCCCGCATACCCAATTTCTACCGATTTATAACAAGTTTCTCTTGAACTCTTTAAGTTTTAAAATTCTAAAAAGAAAATTATTATTATTGAAGATAATATCTATACATTTCTTAAGCCGTAACGTTAATTATATTAAATTAACGTTTAGAATTTAAATTAACACTCGATGGAGAAAATTATTAAAAACACGTTTCGATCTGCTATTTAATATGGCATGAAAATATCATAACAGTGTATCTTTAAATGCAACTAAAACATTTGTATAGATTTTTTTGCTCTATTTCAAAGGAGTCGTGTTTAATTAAATAATTTCACAATTTTCGCTTAATTATTATCGTTTTTTTAATCTTATTATATCTCCCTTTCAAACGATCTTTGAACGCTTACTACGGGGCCTTAAGGTGTTTATCCAAGAGTCTGAAATGATGCCACTAATAAAAAGATTTTGTCTCGGTGCCTACTCGATTTTTTTTTCTGAATAACTTAATTAGTAAAATCTTAAATTGTAGATTAAATATTATAATTTGGGGTTTTACTCATTAAGTTATTCCAAAAATAAAACAAAATAAAATTCTTCCCAGACTTGTAGGAAAGTCAATAGATGTCGCACATTAAAGTAAAAATTGATCCAAGACATTAACTAGATTGCATTTAGTTCGGGAAGAAAACATAACATATTCGTTCTTTACTGATAGCTTATTATGAAATTTGTCAATTCATTCGTTATAGGCCTCCACTCTCCAGTCCCACTTTAACGAGGAAAACGAATAATTTTACCAGATTTTTAATGAATTAACAATATTTCATATCAGTTATTTTTCTCCATGTAGGCTCCCTATTATGAAAGTAGAATTACCTAATCAAAATCAGATTTCAAAAGGTGTCTGAAATACTGCTTGTACAGACGCCATTTTGACTCAGACTCAATTTCATACTGCAACCAAACTATGCACATTAAACATCCCTATTAAGGCAGACCGATTACCCAATTAATTCTACCTATTATTCTGTGCATATTTCAATAATCAACGTCAAAGGTGCAATCTGAAATGGAATCCGCTGCAAGATTTCATGGGACACAAAGGAAGGTGGAGTTAAAGATAACGTTTCCTGAAATTGTTTCGTTTGAAAAACCCTTAAATGCACGTCCCGCGTTCACATAAATCTTTTTCCCCTTTTTCTATAGAAAATCATATAAATCAGGAAATAAATTGGTGTAGGGGAAATTATCAGTTTCAAACAATCGCAACGTAGAATTCATAAAAGCCACGCTTTTTAGAAAATCGGTTTAACGTTATTTAGGTCTTTTGAAAATCAGTTTCAAACAATCGTAACGTAGAATTCATAAAAGTAATGCTTTTTATAAAAACGGTTTAACGTTTATTTATTTATTTTATATATAAATAAACGTTATAAATTAAAACAATACAAAAAAAATGAACCTTTGTCTGTCCAACTGGGAAGGATTCCCGTTTCAGGACAGCCAAATTGTGTATTTAGTGCATAATATTCTTACAATGGAATGGCGATGCTGTCAAAACAAATTTTGAGAACATTGTTGATTGCATTCGAAGTAACAGGATGGTTTCTTTATCCTTGAAAGAATCGCAAAGATGTAATTTATTACCAGGGTCAATTTGGATAACATTAGTAATTGCATTCAGAATAGATTTTATTTAGGTTATTTAGGTCTTTTGAAAATTAAAAAAAACACGCACAAACAATATAAATACGTATTGTGTAGTTACGTGAAAAATAGACCTCTCTTCTAAAGGGGATGTTTCTAATGTTTTCTTATTTAATAAATCAAAACCAAAATTTCCTCAGAAATCATAAGATTTGCAAGTAGGTACTTAAATATCTACTTTAAAATCTAACATTTAAGGAATTATACAATTTGTCCCAAAGAAATGTCACTATCCCAATGGTGACCCAATGTTTTTCAAACTTCTTCGTGCAGATAGGTACCATAATTATAAATAAAAACGAGTATTTCGCATTTGTAAAAATAATCTTTACTGAATCATTAAAACGGCCACCATCTTGTAATATTCTCTATCTTTTCGCCATCCTTTTATTTGTTTAAAACAATATAAAATTTTCTTCTCTCTTGGCTATGACCGATATTTAATTTTTTTTCTCTAAGGCTTTGCATATGTGTTCGCAGGGATGGAAAATTCCTCCCTACAACACATAAGCCTCCATGAAGATTGGACCCTTAATTTCTTTGATATCTACAGAAAGCTACTTAAAGCTCTCTTGTACTATATATCTTTATAGACATATGTACTTAACTAATTAATACGTTATTTACGAACTTGAACGCAAATATTTTCGTATTTATATTGTAATTAAATTCCATCAAACGTTGTGTAATTTTTTTGATTTATGATATAGGATTTTAATTACTTTCATTTTGTGGTAACCCTCTTGGTTCTGATCAAGGCGTTGCGTTTCAAAATTGTATTGGTCTTTCCATTGCAAACCTAGACTTAAATGATTTCTCTGAATGAGCTAACTTCCCTATTGTAACTATTCTGATTCCCTGCACCCTAACAAAGTCGTAGTTAATCGCAGGTAAAAGATATTATACATGTTTATTTGAACAGGTGATTAAATATAACTCAAATGGTTAATTATTAGTAAATTTGGTTTTGGTAAACTTTTGTGTCTGTTTGGCGCCACTCCTTTATGATTCTGCTGCTATAGGGTACATGTAAAGATTGATTTAGTAGGTTAATGTAATTTGTTAATTGCATATTTGACGAACTCGGAATAGCCCATTTGCTGGCATAATTTGGCTCCTAACCTCCTGCAAGTAAACGAGATGATCGTGAGTCAACGAGAAATTCGCACAATCTTTTGACAAGGTTCATTGATTGGTGCCTAAGTCACCGCGTCCCAATGAACCTTCCATCGTCATCATGCACTGCCTTCAAGTCTTCCCTCGAGTCCCGAAACCCCCAAATTCCGACCCCTCCTTGGACTACAATTTACTTAGGGCGAACCGGTTTCGTCCTATATACAAACATATACTCACGGTCGGTGTGGACTTACGGGCCGTGAATCCTCATTCCACGTTTAAGAGAAAATGCGAGAATAGTCCAGAAGACCTAAAATGCAAGCTGTATGCAGGTCCGCATTCTCCAGTAAACAGTACATACGAATAAATATATGTATACATACGTTTTGGGAAAGGTTTATAACTTGCAATACAAGACTATTTGTCTCGCATCCCAAGCTCGGATCTCGTGCCAAGAACTCTGCGAAGCTCTAGGTTTGGTAACCGAATAAATACGTAATAATAAGGTGATACTAATAAATAATAGTAAAATAAGATCTTATTGATAGTTTGTTTTGGAGAGCTATCGAACTCCAGGCTTTTTGTTTGGTTTTGACGTTTTTATTTAAGAGAATCGTCATCTCTATTTTGTTTGGTTAATGGTCTTGTTATAGGAGTGACCACTGCCTCCTATTTGATGAACTGTATTTTTCTTTCCCCAGGATTCAACTTTAGATTTAGTTCATCCTATCCCGTGATTTTTCAACTGTTTCATGTGATTGATTGCCACATAAGAGGGTACACGACTCTCAACTGTCTCAGGCAACTGATGGGGGTCTGTATGAGCACCCAATCAATAATATTCAAATGTTTCGTATAATTATCCGATATAAATCTTTCTAACCCGTGATTTTTCAATTGTCGATTGTGAATGATAGGTATTTGTAAGCACGCAGCTTCCAGCTGTTTCAGGTAACTAATAAAAATCTATGCGACTATCTAACCAATGGTATTTAAATGTTTCATGTTATTATGCGATATAAATTTGCTAACCCGTGGTTTCCAATTGTCGTTTGTGAATGATAGGTATTTGTGAATACGCAAAAGATCGCTGCACATTGTACAATGACATCCTGGTAATTATCTAGTGGCGGCCAAGGTCGATTTCAAACCATGTGGTTGACACAGTCCTTCAATGACTTTATTTATAAACATATCGAATAATACAAACACCTTCTTTGACACACTAACCCAGATGCGAGATTGTTTATTTAAGGAATATTTCTACTTCTCCTTGTAATCCAGTTATGTCACCTTTTATTGTGCATAGTTAATTAAAATATTTTTAATTCCTTTTTTGAAGTTAAACTATTTATTTCATTTTCCGAATTTAGTAAATTTACTAGAAGTTAAATGAAGAATAAATATAAATATATATTTAAGTACACATATCTCGATTGTCAAAATATGTTAAATAAGAGTACATATATTAATAAATAAATATAAAATATATGATTCTACATAGTCTTGAATATTAACAAATACATATTTTCTTTTTCAATAAAATAGATATGTTCATAGGCAGGTATTTAAGATCGCTACCATTCCAATGTTTCGATTAAATGATAAATATATATATACATATACATGTAGGTACATACATTACTCATATATATATATATTCTTTATATACAATATACTACTTTATTTTTATATAGATAAATTCATAATAAACATATATTAATGTGTAAGTCCTTTTTTTGTTGTTTTATTTTAATATTCAATTGATATACCTCCACCTCACAGTCCTTCTGTGCCTCCGGGGACCTGAAAATTATTTATAAAAGGAAAACTCACCCCCTTCAAGATTTTTCCGGTTGGGTGCCACACAACAAATCTTGCCGAAGAAAATCCTACCTAATTAACTGTATTTTCCAACTAATTTCAAAATAAATCTTTTCGACTATTTATTCCTATTTAATATTTTATTATTGCTTGATCCATATAAATTAGCTGATATTTAATTTTTCTTCCGAACGAAATCCTAATCCAGAAAACCCGTTGATTTAATAACACCTTTCTAGTTTAGGCTTTTGAATGATAGCTGTTTCAAATTCTCTTTTTCGAAATGGTAGGTTGATGTTAAAATTCCGGTTAAAACGACAAACACTTTTAACACTGTCGCTATACGCACGATGGATTTTAATTGATCAATTTATTGATTCTAAATTTCTTTTTTATATAAATTTATAAGAAAATTTATTCCGAATTGCGCAAAATTTTAATTAACTCGATTCTCAATAAATTAGATTTTTTCTAACTGTTACTTTTAGAACAAAGGTTTGAAAATTTGTTGTTATTTCTTCTCGAACTGTCTAAATTGTGTTTATTTTAAACTAAGATGTAAGTATTAATTACATATTTTTTTTTTTTTTTAACCAAACTGATGCTAAATTATAATATATTTTTAAATATCAATCCGCGATCACGTTCACTTTAGTTTAACGATAACAAACTCTTAAATTTAATTTGAATGTTTTCACTTTGAATGAAATAATTATTTTAGAATTTAAATAATTTTCATATTCACTAATGGCTTTTTTTTCACTTTTCACTTAACACTTTTTAGCACTGAGTTCAACCATATTTATTTTCACGGTTTAATTAAATTAAACTGACTTAACAAAACTTCACTGATGGGGTTTTCAAAGGAATTTAGAAACTGAATTTAAGACTTTTTACAAAACTTTATAAGTCTTTATGTTCAAAATTTAAACTTAGACTTTTTCAAAATTTAACACTTAGAGATATTTCACTGTCAATTTTTACCAAAAAACGTAGTACTGCGACGTATTCACCTCTTCAAAACCTCGACTGACTGTCCCAAAACTGGTGTGTACCTTTATTTTATACCCCTCTCAGGTTCCAAAAGACGTATTTGAATTTCCTTTGATAATCAATTCTATCTTTTAACAACTCGCAAATCCGAACACACCTTCCCCTAATTTCAATTGTCCCTACATACGATCTTCTGTTTTCCGGCTCTGGGCGGTGGTCAGTTTTTATCTCACGACTCTAAATCGATAGGGTCCGAATCGGGTAAGTCTGCGTTAATCGCCCAAGCTTCCTTTGTCCTCCGTTCATACAAAATGTAGTTATAATCTCATGATTTTGCGTTCCTTTTTTTTCTCAATTCGCGATAGGTCCGTCCTCAATAACATATATATAGATCTCAATTTTCTGCATCTCGTGCGAAAATTGATTAAATCCATGTCGAAATCTTTACTACGCATTTTTGAATTTCGATTTGTCTAAATTCTACTTAATTTTATTGTCACTTATATGAACTTTTCCATTTCCACCCGTACTTTCTCTCTTTATGTCGCAGATTTGAGTTTCCCCTTTTACTTTGAATTTTATATTATTCACGACGTTTTCCTCCACAAATTTCTTCTTTATTCTTATGTTATTTCTCATAACTCTTTAACTAATTATTTTCCAAGTCGTATTTATTTATTTCACGGATAAATTTGAATTGTATCGCTTTTCTCCACTTGGATCATTCCTTATCACCGTTCTTTACCCTTTCTTTTATCTTTTCTCCACTTTTCCCGATGTGTGTGATCTCCAGGAAAATTTCATACTTCATCTATTATTAATTAATATATAATTTTCCACACTTCTATGGGAGATATACCTAATAAGACTCTGGGATATCTGTCATTTTTATTGTTTTATTCAATGTCCGCCCAATTTTCTATCTTTGTCATACAAAATATCACATAAGTCATACGTCTGGACACTGTTTACGTCTCAAAGTTTTGTACTTCGATCGTAAATTTCATTTAATTTTAGAGCCATTAGTTTTAATCTCTTTTGCCTTATCTAAATATCTCATAAGCCCCACGTTAAATTTTATTGGTTTTCTAATCGTTTATTACCTTAACGTAAATAAGAATCATGTTCGAATTTCGATTGTTTATCCTTTAAAATACACATGAGACCGTCAACCTTTTATCTCATGTCACTTCTCCTGCAGTCTTGTGTAACTCTAATATCTATCTACCCTGATAATCATGTAAAATGACTACGTTTCCTGAATTTAATATATCGCTATATGTTTAGTTTTACTGTCTTCTTCTGATACTCAATTTTCATGTCCCTAGGACCTTTGTAGCAGTTCAAAGTCTCTGTATTTTCATTTCGTCCAGTTGCTGCACTGTTTCTAAAATGTCTATTTTTTCTGCGAGATTTCCATTCAAAATTGATTTACCAATATGTCCGCTTCATCTTAAATTGATAACGATTAGTTTCCATTGTTTCCAACACTCTCACCTCTCTTTAGTACGATTTTTTTATCGAACTTGACACCCTATCTCTATCATAAATAATTGCACTACAGTTGAAAATTCTGCCAGCAACTTTCTTTCGTTTTTCCGCCCTCTCTTATACTATCACGTTTATAATTTTTTCCATCGCATTTTCGTGTGTGTGCTTTACAACATGTAAAGGTCCCAAAGCCCTCGATTTCAATGGTTTGATACCTCATAAATGTCTCAGTTATTGTAAACATTCCCAGTATCCGTTCCCTTGAACGTCGATTTTTTACTCTATAGTGCGTTCGCCTCTAATTTCTGTGGAAATGGAAATGTAATCAATTATCTATTTTAATGTCGGGTCCAAAGTTCATTCCTTTGTCTTTCGTAGACACACGCCTTTCCGTTCACTGATTGGTTACTCAAAATTTTATAGCTTTTTGTTCAGATCTATTGGTTGACAAAATTCAATGTTTATTTTCAGGTCCAGACAAGGGAACCCTTTCTCGTGCTAGACGATTTTACGACCTCTCTGCTTTCGTCCCAGAACCTCGATTTAATTCCAACTATTACAGGTGCCTACTGCAAGCAAACTGAATCACTTTTTAAATCAACAGATGTCGCTAGAATGACGGTTTTCATAAATAATTTGCATATTTTTTTTCAGCTATGGTTTATGTGTTTTTTCACTGTGATTTAAGCCTTTCATCACAGTTCCCCCCTCTGAACTCAATTTGCTGTGGCTAACGTTGTATACTACTTTAGACATCGAAATTGTGTTCAAATGTAGTCTCGCTATTCTCCCCCCTCGTTCTGTTATTCCTTTTCCTACATCACTTCCTGTTATTTCCTTTCTCCCCCCCCTCATTCTGTTATTCCCTATTTCTTTCTTCAATCTGTTATTCCCTTTCTCTACCTCACTTTATCATTCCCTATCTCTCTCTCCATTCTGTTATTTCCTTTCTCCCCCTCCCCTCATTCTGTTTGGATTGTTAACAACCTTGACTTTGAATCACATTGTATTTTCTATTTCCTTTTCGCGTAGATTTTATTTTATGGAATTTTCTCTAATTTTGATAAACTCAAAATTAATCTCTTTTTTTTTTTCTGGAAAAACATGCCCCTCGACTCTCGTGTTTAGGTGGTCCTCAACCTGGTTGGACTAAGACCTCCCTTTTCACAGTAAGCGTTTCTTGACGTTTTATTCTTCTATCTTTTTTTTTTCATAAAAATTTTTTTTTTTTCAAATTCCAAACTGTTGAGTACCCCTGCTCCGTGTTATCAGTTGCTGCAAATTCCAATTCTACGCGCTTCCGTTTGTTTACGTAACGCAGTCTGTTGCATGCGGGCACGTTTTCACTTTTATTTATATTTTATTTATTGATCTATTTTATTTTTAATATCACTACACTATTTCGCAGTTCTCTGGTAACAATATTTCCCTTCTCGTTTTTCTATTTTTTTTTGTTTTTCTAGATTTTTTCTTGTATTTCATCACCTGATTCGTCAAAATCTATTTCCAATTTGCAAAAATTCATATTCAATTTGCAAAATTTGTAAAATCTATTATGATTTTCACAATATCTAAAATGAATTCGCGATCGTTTGAATATTTCTCTTAGTTCATCAACCGAAGGAACTGTTTCGATGTTTACCTTAGTGTCATCGATTTTTCTTTTCTCCGCCATATTGATTTATTGTTGTGTTCAAATCTATATTCAATTTGCAAAATTAGCAAATTCTATTATGATTTTTGCAATACCTAACATGATTTTTATAATACCTATTTCAGATTCTTTTCAATACCTATCACGATGTTTATAATACCTATTTCAGATTTTTTTCCAATACCTATCATGATGTTTCCTCTAAATAGGTGTATATACACATATATATACATAAACAATCCCATCATAAACATTCGTCGACGACATTAAAAGTCTCGAGCCAACTCTGAATTGTATTTTTTTCTTTGAGATTGAAAGTCGAATTCTCAACTAACACTTTGTCTTTTCAAAACAACGTTTATTTGTTTGGCCCATACTTGAATTCCTTATCGAATCCATCGACTGGGTTCCCTGTGCCTTACAATATGACTTAATAGTCAACAACCTAACCTGAATGTCAACAAACTTATCATAAGTAAATCTTACGTTATTTCAACTTACCCGTTTATATGGTAAATTATATTATGTAAGATTAACCTTACCTCACAAAACAAAACATCAAATGTCTTAACATCATTAATGTCTCTGTCAATTATTGAGTTTGTGATCCTGACAACAACTATCTACATTGGCGGCACGTAGCGCGACCATTTGAATCTAACACGTGGTCCTAATGATTAACTATGATGTAATACAATTACACTTTTCTATTTTGATATTATTGTTATTATAGATCTATCTATCACATGATGTGGGTGTAATATTTCCGCTATTTATTATGTTACAAAATGATCATAATAGATAACACCCCAACATCTCAAAATAATTGTTTTTTCTTTTGTTTTATAATGATATTAATGTTAATCAAAAAAAAAAATATTTTTTTTGTTAATCAATTGATATTAATCAATTTTATATTTTTCGTAATTATTATTTTTGCAAAACCAATGATATTTAGTAAGGTACATTGGGTGTTGTAAAACATTAATCAATTTAATTTCTCTAAACCTTTCTATTCTTCTAATAAATCTGTCGAATGTCTAGCGATGAAATAATAATATCTTTTCCTGACTTTCTGAATAATTTGTTAAATTACCACAGACCGCCGCTGGCCTGTTGCTTTCGGATAAGGAAATAAACAATAATTGTTTACGTTAATTCTAATATCAACGGTGTAAGATATACCCTATACTTCACGATATCCGAATGCAATGTTTATCTTATATTTGTTCCAGCTATCTCGTTTTTGTGTCATTATTTATTTAATCTCGACGTTTGTTTATTTAGTTGCGTTCCTCAGAGTGATACGTTTTATTCAACGATGTTTCCGACTTTTAAAATCTCGATGTTTTTACGCCCGATGTTTATCTTATCAATTTTTAGATGTTCTTTGTTGTCCCAATAAGTTCGATGTTTTTCGGGTTTGACTGTTTATTAAACTTGCTTCATATCAACATTCCGATTTGTTCGATGAACCCAAAACATAAACAATGTTTTTGTTTACAGAACGCATTCCTTTTGACTAAATGACATCATTAACCTACATATCCTTTGTTTTTGTTTACATTATCGTATGAAAGGAATTTTTTAATAGCTCTGAAGTTAATGGTCGTTTGATTTAACACATTTTTATTTATAAGGACACTTTTTGTATTATAAGGTTTATTCGTTAACACTTTCTTTTTGGATTTATTGTTTATTTACGTTAATCTATTTATTTTTAAATTTCACTGTATATTAATGTAATGTCGCACTTTTCTGATATTTTTTTCTTGTTAACTCTTTAATTAATTACGTCCTATTTATTATTATTATTTTCTCCATTTTTGCAATAGATTGACCAAAAAACTTTGTTTTTTTTTCCACAAACTTATATGACCTCTGACCTCCTTGTCACGGCTATGCAGTGTAATATTCTCTATCTTTTCGCCATCCTTTTATTTGTTTAAAACAATATAAAATTTTCTTCTCTCTTGGCTATGACCGATATTTAATTTTTTTTCTCTAAGGCTTTGCATATGTGTTCGCAGGGATGGAAAATTCCTCCCTACAACACATAAGCCTCCATGAAGATTGGACCCTTGATTTCTTTGATATCTACAGAAAGCTACTTAACCGCCCTACCTTTGGGTTATTTTTCAAAATGTAGGTAAAAAAACATCGGGTTTTTTTTCATTAGATTTCGCAATAACAATACTTGTTTTCAATATACCACACAATATTTTCACACAACAGACTCATTTTTGACCCTTTTTACATCATTTTGTAAGTCAGAGGTTCTCAACATAAGATGTCACCGAATATTTTTTGTAATAATATTCTATTGAATATTTTATCAAATATATTTTGTATTGAATGTAATATATCAATCAAAATAATCTCGATACATTCTGCAAATGAGGCGGCCAGCGATTGATGGTGTTCAAAATGAAAATAACACCTTTTCTTAGGCCATTTTTTCACTACATTTTCAAAGTGAACTGCTGATTATGGAGAGTTTTATGATTTATGACGTTTTACCAATTCCTTCTTCATACGAGCCAATCACAAAAAGAGTGAAAGTTTACTGATAGCCATGGACCTCACTGTTACAAGGATATTTATTCATAATAAAACCATACATTTTAGTACTCTTTATTTATTTTATTACACTAAAAGAATTTTTTTGTGTGATAAATTTTGAAACAGGGGATGCAAAGCCCCACATCACAGTCAGGACAGTAGTACCTTGTTTCCTTCCTCACTTTTTTCCCACTTTCATTTACTTTTGAGCAGCAAACAGCGCAACGTCTTGCAGCATTCAGTTTGCCCGCGGTAGGAGGAATTACATCAATAAAATGTCTTTCAGTGAGACGTAAGGGGTTTGGGTTGCTTGATGGTCTTCCCCCTTTGGATGAAAAATCTGCTGTATGGTAGTTTTCCAAATATTGAAAAATTACCTTTTCTCGAAATGTAGAGTTATTTGAAACACCACCCTTTTTTTTGTACAACACATATGCATTCCAGAGTGCTTGCTCCAGAAAATGGAAAAATATTTTTTTGTAATATTTTCTCCCCTGTTTTCTGGTGACAGGGCGAATCGCCAAATGCTGGTCAACCCGATCTACTCCACCCATCGTAAAATTATATTCGTTTGCTACAGTTGGGCGTTGTTTGCCCGATTCAGTTTGCACCATCGTGCAGCTATGGACAGTGGAGAGAAAAAACACATCTTTTTTATCTCTCCACCTCATCACCATGATTTTCCCCTTTCTGTAGGCTTTGGTGTATCCACGAGCAACTTTCTTAGGAAAAACAATATTTTTGGGTACCCCTTTTCGTCTGAATCTTAGTGTTCCATATGTGTCCGTTTTTTTGTAACTAATAACTCCGCTAATTCTGGTGACGAGTAAAAATTGTCTGTTGTCAGGCAGTACCCCTTATTGAGCAATGGTCTCATTAGTGACATAACCACTTGGGAGGAGACTGGAAGATGTTTGTAGCTCTGATCAAAAAGGGTATTTTTTCCTGTATAAATAATTGTGGACCATATATATCCTGAGGTGGACTCACACAACATATATGTCTTGACGCCAAATCTCGATCTTTTGAGTGGCATGTACTGTATCCATCCTAGACGTCCTTTGTATAACATCAAACTTTCGTCTATGGTCACATTTTTCTCGGGAATATATCCTTGTTGAAATTTTTTTTGCAAATATTGATACACAGGCCATATTTTGTTCAGTTTGGGATTGGGGTGGGTCGATTCGTTGTATTCAGCATTATTGCTAAAATGCAAAAATTTCTTTAGCAATAAAAACCGCCTGTATGAAAGGGTGCGTGCAAAAAATGGAGTCTCAAATATCGGACTTTTAGACCAGTACATCTTTTCTTCTGGTTTCTTTACCAAACTTTGTACTAAAATGATTGCAATAAATATTCTCATTTCGTTGATTGTTGTTGGATGCCACGAACTTACAAGGCTTGTCGAAGAATGTGGAGTAGAATTAATAAATTGCTCAGCAAATATATTGGTTTGATCCACTATCAGTTGCATCAGTTCATCATCAAAAAAGTAGTTGAAGAATTCATACTCATCTTTACAATTATTGACTGCTTCAGGAAAGCCAGATGTCGATGTAAATTCAAATGGTGGTTGTAAAACATCTCCTTCAGAATCTATATCCACCCACTCCTGAGCACTTGTTGGAACGTCTTCTACTTCGCTTTCATGTTCATCTTGTGATGTTGAAAAATCCTCACTTATAGTGGTCTCACTTCCGGAGGAGCTAATATTTTCATATTCACTCTCACTTGACATATTGAACACAAAAAATCAGTTTTTTATATAACACAAAGTAAATAAACGGTATAAAAAAGACATGCATTCACACAAAGTTCACTAAAAAACATGTAACGTAATAATATTGTCATAAAAACTGCGCCACTTGCATGGAGAACCACTGACTAGCGACTTGACTTGTATGGGAGTGACGAAAATACACCCGTTTGCTTCGGCTGACTTCGAAATACTAAACGGGATGACGCAGGAACAAACTTGACGCGCACGAACGTGTCACAAACGTTTTGTGGGTTTCGGTAAAGTATGTTTTGTACCTGAGCGTACGTGATACGGCTTGTTGCGTTTGGGTGATACTTTGACGGACGTATTACGTACGTTCGTATGCATAGGGCGGTTAAAGCTCTCTTGTACTATATATCTTTATAGACATATGTACTTAACTAATTAATACGTTATTTACGAACTTGAACGCAAATATTTTCGTATTTATATTGTAATTAAATTCCATCAAACGTTGTGTAATTTTTTTGATTTATGATATAGGATTTTAATTACTTTCATTTTGTGGTAACCCTCTTGGTTCTGATCAAGGCGTTGCGTTTCAAAATTGTATTGGTCTTTCCATTGCAAACCTAGACTTAAATGATTTCTCTGAATGAGCTAACTTCCCTATTGTAACTATTCTGATTCCCTGCACCCTAACAAAGTCGTAGTTAATCGCAGGTAAAAGATATTATACATGTTTATTTGAACAGGTGATTAAATATAACTCAAATGGTTAATTGTTAGTAAATTTGGTTTTGGTAAACTCTTGTGTCTGTTTGGCGCCACTCCTTTATGATTCTGCTGCTATAAGGTACATGTAAAGATTGATTTAGTAGGTTAATGTAATTTGTTAATTGCATATTTGACGAACTCGGAATAGCCCATTTGCTGGCATAATTTGACTCCTAACCTCCTGCAAGTAAACGAGATGATCGTGAGTCAACGAGAAATTCGCACAATCTTTTGACAAGGTTCATTGATTGGTGCCTAAGTCACCGCGTCCCAATGAACCTTCCATCGTCATCATGCACTGCCTTCAAGTCTTCCCTCGAGTCCCGAAACCCCCAAATTCCGACCCCTCCTTGGACTACAATTTACTTAGGGCGAACCGGTTTCGTCCTATATACAATCATATACTCACGGTTGGTGTGGACTTACGGGTCATGAATCCTCATTCCACGTTTAAGAGAAAATGCGAGAATAGTCCAGAAGACCTAAAATGCAAGCTGTATGCAGGTCCGCATTCTCCAGTAAACAGTACATACGAATAAATATATGTATACATACGTTTTGGGAAAGGTTTATAACTTGCAATACAAGACTATTTGTCTCGCATCCCAAGCTCGGATCTCGTGCCAAGAACTCTGCGAAGCTCTAGGTTTGGTAACCGAATAAATACGTAATAATAAGGTGATACTAATAAATAATAGTAAAATAAGATCTTATTGATAGTTTGTTTTGGAGAGCTATCGAACTCCGGGCTTTTTGTTTGGTTTTGACGTTTTTATTTAAGAGAATCGTCATCTCTATTTTGTTTGGTTAATGGTTTTGTTATAGGAGTGACCACTGCCTCCTATTTGATGAACTGTATTTTTCTTTCCCCAGGATTCAACTTTAGATTTAGTTCATCCTATCCCGTGATTTTTCAACTGTTTCATGTGATTGATTGCCACATAAGAGGGTACACGACTCTCAACTGTCTCAGGCAACTGATGGGGGTCTGTATGAGCACCCAATCAATAATATTCAAATGTTTCGTATAATTATCCGATATAAATCTTTCTAACCCGCGATTTTTCAATTGTCGATTGTGAATGATAGGTATTTGTAAGCACGCAGCTTCCAGCTATTTCAGGTAACTAATAAAAATCTATGCGACTATCTAACCAATGGTATTTAAATGTTTCATGTTATTATGCGATATAAATTTGCTAACCCGTGGTTTCCAATTGTCGTTTGTGAATGATAGGTATTTGTGAATACGCAAAAGATCGCTGCACATTGTACAATGACATCCTGGTAATTATCTAGTGGCGGCCAAGGTCGATTTCAAACCATGTGGTTGACACAGTCCTTCAATGACTTTATTTATAAACATATCGAATAATATAAACACCTTCTTTGACACACTAACCCAGATGCGAGATTGTTTATTTAAGGAATATTTCTACTTCTCCTTGTAATCCAGTTATGTCACCTTTTACTGTGCATAGTTAATTAAAATATTTTTAATTCCTTTTTTGAAGTTAAACTATTTATTTCATTTTCCGAATTTAGTAAATTTACTAGAAGTTAAATGAAGAATAAATATAAATATATATTTAAGTACACATATCTCGATTGTCAAAATATGTTAAATAAGAGTACATATATTAATAAATAAATATAAAATATATGATTCTACATAGTCTTGAATATTAATAAATACATATTTTCTTTTTCAATAAAATAGATATGTCCATAGGCAGGTATTTAAGATCGCTACCATTCCAATGTTTCGATTAAATGATAAATATATATATACATATACATGTAGGTACATACATTACTCATATATATATATATTCTTTATATACAATATACTACTTTATTTTTATATAGATAAATTCATAATAAACATATATTAATGTGTAAGTCCTTTTTTTGTTGTTTTATTTTAATATTCAATTGATATACCTCCACCTCACAGTCCTTCTGTGCCTCCGGGGACCTGAAAATTATTTATAAAAGGAAAACTCACCCCCTTCAAGATTTTTCCGGTTGGGTTCCACACAACAAATCTTGCCGAAGAAAATCCTACCTAATTAACTGTATTTTCCAACTAATTTCAAAATAAATCTTTTCGACTATTTATTCCTATTTAATATTTTATTATTGCTTGATCCATATAAATTAGCTGATATTTAATTTTTCTTCCGAACGAAATCCTAATCCAGAAAACCCGTTGATTTAATAACACCTTTCTAGTTTAGGCTTTTGAATGATAGCTGTTTCAAATTCTCTTTTTCGAAATGGTAGGTTGATGTTAAAATTCCGGTTAAAACGACAAACACTTTTAACACTGTCGCTATACGCACGATGGATTTTAATTGATCAATTTATTGATTCTAAATTTCTTTTTTATATAAATTTATAAGAAAATTTATTCCGAATTGCGCAAACTTTTAATTAACTCGATTCTCAATAAATTAGATTTTTTCTAACTGTTACTTTTAGAACAAAGGTTTGAACATTTGTTGTTATTTCTTCACGAACTGTCTAAATTGTGTTTATTTTAAACTAAGATGTAAGTATTAATTACTTTTTTTTTTTTTTTTTTTAACCAAACTGATGCTAAATTATAATATATTTTTAAATATCAATCCGCGATCACGTTCACTTTAGTTTAACGATAACAAACTCTTAAATTTAATTTGAATGTTTTCACTTTGAATGAAATAATTATTTTAGAATTTAAATAATTTTCATATTCACTAATGGCTTTTTTTTCACTTTTCACTTAACACTTTTTAGCACTGAGTTCAACCATATTTATTTTCAGGGTTTAATTAAATTAAACTGACTTAACAAAACTTCACTGATGGGGTTTTCAAAGGAATTTAGAAACTGAATTTAAGACTTTTTACAAAACTTTCTAAGTCCAGGGACTTGTTCAAAATTTAAACTTAGACTTTTTCAAAATTTAACATTTAGAGATATTTCACTGTCAATTTTTACCAAAAAACGTAGTACTGCGACGTATTCACCTCTTCAAAACCTCGACTGACTGTCCCAAAACTGGTGTGTACCTTTATTTTATACCCCTCTCAGGTTCCAAAAGACGTATCTGAATTTCCTTTGATAATCAATTCTATCTTTTAACAACTCGCAAATCCGAACACACCTTCCCCTAATTTCAATTGTCCCTACATACGATCTTCTGTTTTCCGGCTCTGGGCGGTGGTCAGTTTTTATCTCACGACTCTAAATCGATAGGGTCCGAATTGGGTAAGTCTGCGTTAATCGCCCAAGCTTCCTTTGTCCTCCGTTCATACAAAATGTAGTTATAATCTCATGATTTTGCGTTCCTTTTTTTTCTCAATTCGCGATAGGTCCGTCCTCAATAACATATATATAGATCTCAATTTTCTGCATCTCGTGCGAAAATTGATTAAATCCATGTCGAAATCTTTACTACGCATTTTTGAATTTCGATTTGTCTAAATTCTACTTAATTTTATTGTCACTTATATTAACTTTTCCATTTCCACCCGTACTTTCTCTCTTTATGTCGCAGATTTGAGTTTCCCCTTTTACTTTGAATTTTATATTATTCGCGACGTTTTCCTCCACAAATTTCTTCTTTATTCTTATGTTATTTCTCATAACTCTTTAACTAATTATTTTCCAAGTCGTATTTATTTATTTCACGGATAAATTTGAATTGTATCGCTTTTCTCCACTTGGATCATTCCTTATCACCGTTCTTTACCCTTTCTTTTATCTTTTCTCCACTTTTCCCGATGTGTGTGATCTCCAGGAAAATTTCATACTTCATCTATTATTAATTAATATATAATTTTCCACACTTCTATGGGAGATATACCTAATAAGACTCTGGGATATCTGTCATTTTTATTGTTTTATTCAATTTCCGCCCAATTTTCTATCTTTGTCATACAAAATATCACATAAGTCATACGTCTGGACACTGTTTACGTCTCAAAGTTTTGTATTTCGATCGTAAATTTTATTTAATTTTAGAGCCATTAGTTTTAATCTCTTTTGCCTTAGCTAAATATCTCATAAGCCCCACGTTAAATTTTATTGGTTTTCTAATCGTTTATTACCTTAACGTAAATAAGAATCATGTTCGAATTTCGATTGTTTATCCTTTAAAATACACATGAGACCGTCAACCTTTTATCTCATGTCACTTCTCCTGCAGTCTTGTGTAACTCTAATATCTATCTACCCTGATAATCATGTAAAATGCCTACGTTTCCTGAATTTAATATATCGCTATATGTTTAGTTTTACTGTCTTCTTCTGATACTCAATTTTCATGTCCCTAGGACCTTTGTAGCAGTTCAAAGTCTCTGTATTTTCATTTCGTCCAGTTGCTGCACTGTTTCTAAAATGTCTATTTTTTCTGCGAGATTTCCATTCAAAATTGATTTACCAATATGTCCGCTTCATCTTAAATTGATAACGATTAGTTTTCATTGTTTCCAACACTCTCACCTCTCTTTAGTACGATTTTTTTATCGAACTTGACACCCTATCTCTATCATAAATAATTGCACTACAGTTGAAAATTCTGCCAGCAACCTTCTTTCGTTTTTCCGCCCTCTCTTATACTATCACGTTTATAATTTTTTCCATCGCATTTTCGTGTGTGTGCTTTACAACATGTAAAGGTCCCAAAGCCCTCGATTTCAATGGTTCGATACCTCATAAATGTCTCAGTTATTGTAAACATTCCCAGTATCCGTTCCCTTGAACGTCGATTTTTTACTCTATAGTGCGTTCGCCTCTAATTTCTGTGGAAATGGAAATGTAATCAATTATCTATTTTAATGTCGGGTCCAAAGTTCATTCCTTTGTCTTTCGTAGACACACGCCTTTCCGTTCACTGATTGGTTACTCAAAATTTTATAGCTTTTTGTTCAGATCTATTGGTTGACAAAATTCAATGTTTATTTTCAGGTCCAGACAAGGGAACCCTTTCTCGTGCTAGACGATTTTACGACCTCTCTGCTTTCGTCCCAGAACCTCGATTTAATTCCAACTATTACAGGTGCCTACTGCAAGCAAACTGAATCACTTTTTAAATCAACAGATGTCGCTAGAATGACGGTTTTCATAAATAATTTGCATGTTTTTTTGCAGCTATGGTTTATCTGTTTTTTCACTGTGATTTAAGCCTTTCATCACAATCTTGAACCAGAAACGAAAGCGCAGAAACAAATTTACACACAGACGAAATGCAAAACGGTCGAGTTAAAACGGGACTTCACTACGTTAAGTCAACGAACATCACTTAGGACGGGTTGTTTTGGAGAATTTGAACAATTCATCAAATTTCAACGTTCATTTTCGGGTTCTGTGAAAGACTTATTCAAGTTCTGTTATTATATCATTGTAGGCTAGTTGCTTGGCAAAACTGAAATAAAAACAGAACTTGAAAAAATCTTTCACAGAACTTGAAAATAAACGTTGAAATTTGATGAATTGTTTAAATTCTCCGAAACAACCCGTCCTTATTATCTTACAGGGAAACGAAAAGTGAGATTGTGAAAATGCAAAAATAAGGCATATTGCAGAAAAATGTTTAAAACCACGGCTTCGAGTTCAAAAGCTGACCTTTGTCGTAAATTGCTTTTTCAGCGTAAAATTTAACAGAACAACAATTATGATTAATTTAATAAAGTTCTTCCTTTTACGGCGTGTTGTGACGTCAGAGATAATTAAAATTCCTCCCTGATTCAGGGGCGTGCACTTTGTTATTAGCAATTATTTGAAGAAATTATGATACGATGCCCACGCATATCCATAGGAAAGTTTTCAACAATGTAATAATAATAATGTATTGTTTCGTAGTGCTTTCATACAAACAAAGTGTTGAAGTATTAACTTATACTTTACACCCGCGCTAATATTGGGGCTCCCGATAAGCATCACATTCAGAAATTGTGAGAGAATATTTTTATCATTGTTTAGTTTTTTTTTAAAGTAAAGAATGAAAAGTTTTATAACCAATTTTAAAACTGTAAAAAAATAATATATTATTTACTCTTAATACTTTGTAGTTGTTCAATGCGAAGATTAGAAAACATGTGAGATTTTAATTATTAATTGCCGGAAACCCGGACATTTATTGCAATTACATGATCAATATTTATTGTTTATTTCTCTTGTACGCCGATGACATAAAAATATTTATATTATTGTAGAAAGCAATCACTTTGTGGTTTGACATATTTAATAAAATAAAATACTTTTTTGTTTTAAAACCACGATATTTATTAATTTAAGAACCGACCGGTTTCGCTTTACTTAAGCATCATCAGCGTACAAATTAATACTAAACAAGAAGTACATAATGTGTGTATATATATTAGGGTGTCCCAAAAACATTAAAGTTGTTATTTTTGAACGCATACCCTCTAATTTTATTTTAATAATGACAAAACATTTATAAAAAAAATTTCGTTTACTTTGGACAACTGCAACCCGTGCCGACTTGCATCGAAAGATGTCAGTACTTGTACATTAAGACGCCAGCGAGCAAACGTGTTGATGAGCTTGTAGTAACTTGCTATTTTGTTAGTAAACGAAAATCACTCGTTCATGCAAGATGTTGTTAGATTTACGCACTTCTAAAAATAATATATTTTTAATAGGAGTCGTAAAACACCAAATATCGGGTTCTAAACTGCCATCTAATGGACAAGTTCTTAAAGTTTTGTTCTACAATATCCGGAAAGTGAATTTAACTGTCAATATATACCAAATATAGCCATAGTTGGTATTTAAAGCTGTTTTTGAAGTAAAAATCAGTCAAGTGACTACAAGCCCTGACATACCACTCTTCAAAAAGTTTAGAGATAACTGTAAAAATGTTGATCCCGATAAAATTCAGTGCTACAGAGAAAATCTCATATTGCACCTAACCGCTTCTGAAATCTATGATTTGCTTGACTTTTACCGTACTGCACTGACAACAAAAATACTTGGAGATTACTATTGAGAGTTTTTAGAGCTCTGTGTGATAGTTTTAGGAGGAGATACAGCGAGAAAATTTAAGATTCGGGCTCCAGGTGCTCGATAGATGGCAAAGGCGCTTTATTCCTTGAAAATATCATTAATTTGTGCGCAATTTAAAATTACCGGTAAGGATAAGGCGGCACTTTTAGACGTTTGCCTGTTCATAGTAACATCCTATGTCAAGCCATGGTTACAATGTATTATAGCACCTTACCAGGACTTGTGCTTTTCGACATCGATGAAGGCTTAAGAAAAAATTGATGAAAACATCTCAATGGCAGCTTTATTTCTGTTCAGTAAGCAGTTATGGTATTTGACCGATGAAGAATCTATTTTATCGCTGTTTGTCGACGCTGTGGATCAAACAACTAAAATAAAAAATGCTCGAAATATCAAAAAAAAATAAATTATTTACCCATGACAAACGTTACATCCCATCGAAGGAAGATTTTGATGGTAAATTGTATGGTAAGTTTATTAAGTAGTTTAAATTATGTTTTGTATTGAGGTTTTTGTTCATATTATAATTTAATGACTTTTGTTTCAGAGAAAAATATTTACGACTTCATTTCAGTCAAGAGCAAGTATTTGTTTGATCGTCTGAAAACAGATGCCAGTTTTCTTAACGAATTCCCTACGATGTGGTCAAATAATGCTTCGTATCAAGAAGTCAGAAAGAAGGTGTCGCCGCTGAGGGTAGTGAATGATACAGCTGAAAGAACTGTTAAGTTAATGCAAGATTTTCATGGCCTAATCTCACGGTCGAAGAGGAACACAAATAATTTTCGTTACGATGCGTTCAGGAACACCGGAAGATTTATCCTGACTGTAAAAAACAAACTATGAATAAAAAATTTAATCAATAAACCATTTTTTAATATAAAATATTACATAATTGAACATTTGTGCATTTTTAAATTTTATTAATCCGACAAAAATGAAAGTTGAAAATCCTTCCATATTAACTTTGAACCATATGTTTGGCATCAAGTCGGCACGGGTTGTCGGTGTTTAATCAAAATAATATTTATTATATGAGTTATTGGGATCAAATGGAATAAAATAAGAGGGTATGCATATTTAAATTCATGAAAAAAAAATTCTTCCTTATGTCCTGGGACACCCTAATATATATATAACAAAATATAGAGAGAGACAACATGATACAAATATAAGCAACACAAAGACGGTCATAAAATACATTAACATAAGTGCACAAGTAATGGAAAAACCGCTATATATCAAGTAGTCCAATATTAGGTCTGTTTCCAATAAACCCATAAAAAAATCCCAGTTCTCCTTACCTCCTTACCACCATGCCAGTTGATGCTTTGTTTCTCCCGATTTATTGATATAACCCATTAGTCTACATAATTATCTAGCGGTTTTTCCATTACTTGTGCACTTATGTTAATGTATTTTATGACCGTCTTTGTGTTGCTTATATTTGTATCATGTTGTCTCTCTCTATATTTTGTTATATATATATACACACATTATGTACTTCTTGTTTAGTATTAATTTGTACCCTGATGATGCTTAAGTAAAGCGAAACCGGTCGGTTCTTAAATTAATAAATATCGTGGTTTTAAAACAAAAAAGTATTTTATTTTATTTTAATAAAAATATTTGCTATTGTTAAAAATTTAAATGATTGTCTGCTCATCCAACGAGACTTAGTAAGGTTCGAAGCGTTTTGCAATGAAAACAAAATTTACCTAAGTTACAATAAATGTAAACAAATAAGCTTCACTAAAAATCATAACGCTATTATACACAATTATTATATAGGCAACTATTCACTAGATCGTGTATACTGTATAAGGGATCTTGGCGTACTTTTTGATTCAAAACTTCATTTCGATGCGCACATTAAAAACATTGTGAATAAAGCTTACAGCATGCTAGGCTTTGTTATCAGAAACAGCCGCGTATTTCGAAAGCCTGAAACCTACCTTCTGCTTTACTATACGCTGGTCCGTTCTCAACTTGAATACTGCACCTCCATATGGACTCCACTTTACGATATCTATAAAGAAAATATTGAAAGTATCCAGAAGAAATTTCTGCGTTACCTCAACCACAGAATGAGCGCACCTAAACGGGGATACACAAATATGCTCTCGAAATATAACGTCTCCACTCTTACTAACCGGCGAACTTACCTTGACCTAATGACCTTGTTCAAAATCTGTAACAACTTTATCGACTGTCCTGGCTTACTCAATCTAATAAACTTTAAAATACCACTCAGAACGACGAGGCTTAACGACTTATTCCATATTAGCCGGACGCGCACAAATGCTGGTGTCAGAGATCCAATGAGAAGAATGTGCGAATTGTATAATAAAAACCAAAACCTGAAGGATTCCGACATATTTTTTGATACATATAGTACTTTTGGCAGGAAATTGAAGTCTGTTTTACTATAAAAAAAAGAAAATGTGTACTTACTTCATTCACTATACTCTTTAAGTACTTTTTATGATCTATCTCTAAACTTGTTTACAAAATATGTGTACACTTTTATTTGATACTGAGCATTATCTATATACAAAATTTTTACCTTATTTTCATGTAAAAAAATATTTAAAATTGCTATCTACCAGTCAATCAGTGAGAAATAGTTAGGATGCAGGCGAATTCTCAAGTTATTGTTTTACAAAATTATCTTTTAATTACTGTCTGTATCTGTGTTTTCTCCTTAAATAAATAAAATAAATAAAAATTACAAATGTGAAAGTAACCCGCCTCACTAGAAGATTTATGTTCTGAGGCGGGTACATATATTTGCTTACACATACGCATACATTTATACAAATATATATATAAATATATTCATGGAGCATTCCATATATAGTTACTTACATGTATAGTTACATAAAAACAGGAATTTCGTGGGAACTTTAAATTAACAAAATGGTAGCGTCTACATTTCATAATAATAACATATCAAAAAATAGTTTAAACAAAAAGATAAATCAGGTATTGATAAATTAGGCATGCGTAAAACATAAGCAGTTTTAATAAGAAAGAGTAAATCACTATAAATGTAAATAACAGATGTTTTTAAATAAGGAATGAGAATTAGACTAAGAAAGGATTGCTAGAAATTTGCTGATGCATGCCCTTTTTTATGTAGTAACCATGTGTTGAAATGTTTAAGTAAACTGTTTGGGTGTTTATGAGTGTTGCAGTAAGTGGTTTCTTTTAGGAAGGTGTTGAAGATATAAGGTGCTAGGAAGGATTCGTGCTTTTTGGCAAAGGTTGAATTAATTTTTGGCACTTGAAGTTGATTCTGTGATTTTGCCCTTGTGTTATGTGGGTGAGTTACGTGGCATGGTGAGGATTTTATGCAGTTTATTTGAATGATCTTTTTAATGAATAGTTTCCTAATATCTAGTATATTATTTGTAATTAGGAGATTTTCCGTTGGATGCATGTATGGTTTTTTGAACATAATCCTAATTAATGTTTTATGCGTTGTGTTGAGGGGCTTAAAAAACTTGTCAGCGGCTCCCCCCAGGCTGATAAACCGTACGTTAAAAGGCTTTGACATAGCGCGAAGTAAACATTTTTTAATTGTTTTTGTGACATGATGTTTCTTATAGTTTTAAAAATAAATGATAGTTTACGGATTTTCTTTATGAGGGAGTTAATGTGAAGTTCCCAGTTCAACTGTTAAGCCTAGATACTTGATGTTGTCAGTATGTTCTATTTTTTCGCAGAGGTGGTATGAGGATTTTGAGGGAGTATATGGGTTAGGGTTAGGGTGTCCCAGAACATAAGGAAGAATTTTTTTTTCATGAATTTAAATATGCATACCCTCTTATTTTATTCCATTTGATCCCAATAACTCATATAATAAATATTATTTTGATTAAACACCGGCAACCCGTGCCAACTTGATGCCAAACATATGGTACAGAGTAAATATGGAAGTATTTTCAACTTTCATTTTTGTCGGATAAATAAAATTAAAAAATGCACAAATGTTCAATTATGTAGTGTTTTATATTTAAAAATGGTTTATTGATTAAATTTTCATGATGAGAGTCATGATAAATCTTCCAGTGGTCCTGAAAACGAGGAAACAAAAATTATTTTTGTTTCCTCTTCGACCGTGAGATTAAGGCTGGCCGCATACATACGTTTTTCGTATTCGATTTCCGAATTCGTTTTCCGTATTCGGACATCCGAATGCACGGAATCAGTAGAAAATACATTAACTGCCGCACACGTTCGTTTTAGTTCCGAACGGAACAAATTCCTTACGCACGTTCCGAATGCGAGCCGGCGCGTTCGGAGAAACCGAATGGAAAAAACTTAATGACGTCATGTGGAACGCAGCTATTGCATACAGTTTGTTTGTGCCGACGCAAACGTACGGAAATTTCCGTTCGTAATTCAGTGTTGCCAACGGATCTTGACCTAATATCGCCGTTTCTCATACATAAGGTAGCGTAAAGTAGCCGAATTTGCTGTTAAGTGGGACATTCATTTGGCCCTGATTTCATTCCACCCTTCGTCATTAAGGGTTGTTCTGAACCACTGTCTAATCCACTTCTACATATATTTAATCTTACGATTAAAAACGGATTTTTTCCTAAACTGTGGAAGCTGTCAAAAGTTACCCCTCTACATAAAGATGGTGACAGGTGTCAGGCAACCAATTACCGTCCTATAGCAATTCTTTCCGCACCTGCCAAGTTATTCGAAATAATTATCCACAAATATGTATATGCCAAGGTTGAACCATTCTTGATCGAACAACAACACGGATTTCGACGTGGCCGATCAACCACTACAAACTTGATGGCATATACTGATTACGTGGCGAGAGCGCTCGATAATAATGAGCAAGTTGACACGTCATACCATGACTTTGCGAAAGCTTTCGATAAGGTTGATCACTTAGTGCTCTTAAGTAGGCTTGAAGAAATTGGTTTTTCCGAAAACTTAATAAAACTCTTTGCTAACTATTTAAAAGAAAGGGAACAATTCGTTTCCTATGGTGGTTTTAACTCTAACGCGTATCCTACAAACTCTGGTGTGCCGCAGGGTTCCAATTTAGGACCCTTATTGTTTCTAATTTTTATAAATAATATTCGGGGAAAAATCAAATTCGTACGTTTTTTACTTTTTGCAGATGATATTAAACTGTTCTTAAGAATAAGATCATTAGAAGACTGTAAAAAGCTCAAGGAAGATATAAATGCAATTATTGACTGGAGTATTGACAGCAAACTCGGTTTCAACTTCCAAAAATGCTCAGTTATGTGTTTTACGAGGTCACAAAAGATCGTATATTTCAATTACAAAATGAAAGATACATCACTGAAGCATACGGTGACTTATAAGGACTTAGGAATTGTGTATGACGCTCGCTTAACATTTCACGCTCACATTGAAAAGATCTGTAAATCAGCTACAAGAATGTTAGATTTTGTCATACACAATTCAAAGGAACTGACAAATCTTGCAGTCATTAGGCTGCTTTACTTTAGCTTAGTGCGTAGCATTCTCGAGAGTCGATCTCAGGTATGGGGGCAAGAGGACACTGTCTATGTACTAATGGTCGGGAAAATACAAAAGAAATTTTTACGATACCTCTATATGAGAGAGTTTGGTTTTTACCCATGGCTGTTTCCAACAGCATTTATCTCGGGAATGCTGAATATCTGCAGCCTTAGTTCCAGACGGGACGTCGCATTATTGTTGATGGCTTACAAGCTTCTGAATGGTTTAGTATCAATTCCAGACATTCTGTCAAAAATAGGACTTTATGTCCCGGATAATTTCACGAGAGGCCGCCAACACAGGCTTTTAATTCTTCCCAGGTCCAGAACTAACTTACCAATGGTGATGCCCCTGGGAAGACTCACTAGGTTAATTAACTCCCTTCCAGCTAACTTGGATATTTTCCATATGTCCTACAACGACTTTAAGCGCGAAATATTGTATTTTTTTTAACTGTATACTTATGTATAAATTTTTTTCCATATTTTGTTTACCGCTTTTGCATATGTTTTAACTGTATACTTATGTATAAAATTTTCTTCAATAATTTGTTTACCGCTTTTGCAATGTATTGGTTTTTGTACTGTTTTTGCAAATAAATAAATAAATGTTTAAAATTTATGTTTTTACGTGAAAATAAAAATTTCGTGGGGGGGGTGGCTAGAGAATTTCAAAAAAATAAAATTTGTCCCCAGAAAATAAAAAAATTTCATGGGGGGGGGGGGGTGGCTAGAGAATTTCGGGACATGTTTAAATTTGATGTTTTTGAAGTAGCTTAATTGGCGACCAGTCGCCTTTTAGATTTTTTCGGCGCCGATTCTCGCTCTGAGTAGCCTAAATGGCGATATATCGCCCTTGTTGGCAACACTGGTACTGATGTTTATACATTCCGAATGAAGAAAAACGAACGTTTGCGCTAGTCTCACGGAATTCCGAATACGGAAAACGAATTCGGAAATCGAATACGGAAAACGTATGTATGCGGCCAGCCTAAGCCATGAAAATCTTGCATTAACTTAACAGTTATTTCAGTTGTATCATTCACTACTCTCAGCGGCGACACTTTCTTTCTGACTTCTTGATACGAAGCATTATTTGACCACATCGTAAGGAATTCGTTAAGAAAACTGGCATCTGTTTTCAGACGATCAAACAAATACTTGCTCTTGACTGAAATGAAGTCGTAAATATTTTTCTCTGAAACAAAAGTCACTAAATTATGATATGAACAAAAACCTCAATACAAAACATAATTTAAACTATTTCATAAACTTACCATACAATTTACCATCAAGATCGTCCTTCGATGGGATGTAACGTTTGTCATGGGTTGATAAATTATTTTTTTTTGATATTTCGAGCATTTTTATTTTAGTTGTTTGATCCACAGCGTCGTCAAACAGCGATCAAATAGATTCTTCATCGGTCAAATGCCATAACTGCTTACTGAACAGAAATAAAGCTGCCATTGAGATGTTTTCATCAATTTTTTCTTAAGCCTTCATCGATTTCAAAAAGCACAAGTCCTGGTAAGGTGCTTTAACTGCTATAATACATTGTAACCATGGCTTGACATAGGATGTTACTATGAACAGGCAAACGTCTAAAAGTGCCGCCTTATCCTTACCGTTAATTTTAAATTGCGCACAAATTAATGATATTTTCAAAGAATAAAGCGCCTTTGTCATCCATCGAGCACCTGGAGGCCGAATCTTATATTTTTTCGCTGTATCTCCTCCTAAAACTATCACACAGAGCTCTAAAAACCCTCAATAGTCATCTCCAAGTATTTTTGTTGTCAGTGCAGTACGGTAAAAGTCAAGCAAATCATCGATTTCGGAAGCGGTTAGGTGCAAGGTGAGATTTTCTCTGTAGCACTGAATTTTATCGGGATCAACATTTTTACAGTTATCTCGAAACTTTTTGAAGAGTGGTATGTCAGGGCTTGTAGTCACTTGACTGATTTTTACTTCAAACACAGCTTTTAATACCAACTATGGCTATATTTGGTATATATTGACAGTTAAATTCACTTTCCGGATATTTTAGAACAAAACTTCAAGAACTTGTTCATTAGATGGCAGTTTAGAACCCGATATTTGGTGTTTTACGACTCCTATTAAAAATATACTATTTTTAGAAGTGCGTAAATCTAACAAAATCTTGCCTGAACCAGTGATTTTCGTTTACTAACAAAATAGCAAGTTACTACAAGCTCATCAACACGTTTGCTCGCTGGTGTCTTAATTTTACAAGTACTGACATCTTTCGATGCAAGTCGGCACGGGTTGCCATTGTCCAAAGAAAACGAATTTATTTTTATAAGTGTTTTGTCATTATTAAAAAAAATTAGAGGGTATGCGTTCAAAAATAACAACTTTAATTTTTTTGGGACACCCTAATATGGGTGTAGGTATAAAGGCGGAAGGGTTTTTGGTTGCCCACTGATGGTTTTGCGAAAAGTGAGGTATTTTGTTTTGGAGATGTTTAAGGTAAGTAAGTTTTTGTCGAGCCAATTTTTTATTTCTGATATACCGGTTTCCGCATTTTTGAAGGCCTTTTCCCAACTAGGACCTTTGACTAAAATTACCGTATCATCTGCATAACTGATTATCTTATAGTCGATAGATGCCATTTTAATCTCAGTAAGTTCGTTTATGTAAATGAGAAATAGAAGGGGACCAAGGACGCTACCTTGAGTGACACCGTACTTGATTTCTTCCGGATCACTGTTGCATTTATTCAGTTCTACTATTTGTTTTCTGTTTTTAGTATAGCTAATGAACCAGTCGAGGGGCGGTCCGTTGATACCATTTTTTTTAGTTTCTCGTACAGAATGTCATGAGAAATAGTATCAAAAGCCTTAGCAAGATCTAGAAAGACTCCGATCACCTTGGATCCTTCATCTGTGTTTTTAACAATGTAATTAGTTAATTTAGAGATAGCCTGTTCCGTACTCATTTTAGCTCGAAAACCGAATCGACAATCTGAGAGTAAGTTATGTTTATCAAGGTAGATTAATAGTCTTTTTTTCATTGCTTTTTCCAGAACTTTCGATAGTGAATTTAAAAGTGAGATAGGTCTGTAGTTAGCAATTAGAGTTTTGTCCCCAAATTTGTGGATTGGCGTTAAAGTGGTAATTTTTAGTTTGTCCTGAACAATCCCTTGTCTGAAACTTTGATTGAATATATGTAGGAGAGGTGTGGTAATATATTCATGCAGATTAATCAATGGCTAAACGGTGACAACTTTTCTAAATTCGCTAATCCGTAATTTCCATAAAACGGCAGTGTTAAGACAGAGTGGAAGGGCTGTTTCATAGAATTTGAAGAAATCATAAAATTTCAACGTTCATTTACGAGTTCTGTGAATGTCCTATTCAAGTTCTGTTATTATATCACTATAGGCCAGTTACTTGAAAGAACTGAAATAATAACAGAACTTTTACAGAACTTGAAAATTAACTTTGAAATTTTAGGAATTGTTCAAATTCTTTGAAACAACCATTCCATAGAGATCTTATTAGTAATTAAGAAATTCGTAAATTTCAATAAAAATATAATTAATTATCCAAAAAAAAATTCAATCCGATATTGTTCACCTTCCGTCCTCCTCTTTGCGCCACCGAAGGGTGGTCGATGTGATCGATAGCAAACCTCATCGACACCTGCATCGGCCATTCCCTTAATGAGATCCCTGAGGCGTATGTGTGTAAAACCATGTATGATAATGTGAAAAGTGTGGACATCCGCAAAGAGTGCAAGGTTGATGTAAGCGTAATGAGTAAGATTAAGAAAGGGACGCTTAGATGGTTTGGGCATGTAGAGCGAATGAGCGAAGAAAGGAGAGTAAGGATAATTCATGACGCAAATGTGAATGAGAAAAAGTCAGGGACGCCCGAGTAAGACATGGGACGATTACGTGAATCAGATACTTGTGCCAGGCCATGTCAACAGTCAGAATAATAGAAAAATATGTATGAGACGAGGTATGAATGTGAATGAGGCAAGGGGAGTTTGTGCCAAAACCAAGTTGTTTGGCAATCCGTTCTCTCTTCCTATCCCTTCGGGGAAACGGGGTTAGTTGGTCAGTTTAATTTTCAATCGGATCTATTTTGAATATTTTCCTTTCCTGTCTGTCTCTCTCTCTTCCACCCCCACTCTTTACTTACCCCCCTCCCCAAGTCACACCTCCACCACAACTTCAAAATCCAATTATTTACCATGATTATGTATTGTAAAATATGTTATGAATTTAACCCTAATGAAGTAACGATGGCTACGAAATCGGTCAGAAAAATACTCACTAAATAAAATGTAGTCTTACCAATGAAATTATTTTATTTTTATTTATATAATTCATACGTTCCAGAATACACGCTACAAATGTATCAAATAAATTAATATTTATTTTTTCTTTTATTTCGGGAAAAAAATTATATTAGTATTCTGCTGTCCTGAAATGAAAAGATCCCACAGAAGTCCCCGATAATTACATTTTCTAATCTCTTCAACGGGCCACAATTATGTCGACAAAACCCTACCCAAACCTACATAAACAAGTATCATTCTCACCAGACTTAATTATGTAATTGAGATTTTTTAAATCACGGAACGCCTCTGATATCTTTAAAAATAGAAGGGGGATTTTCATTAAAGTTAACCACCGGATATACCCTAAACAAAGTCCCTCCGCCCTTAAATCTTCCAGCCTTTTAGTTCCACTTCCTAATGAACGTAAAAAGCTCCTAATGGAACATTACCTACGGCAGGAGTTATCTTGGCTTTTATCCTGAGGCCACCACTTATTACTATATGGATGCAGAAAGCATTGCTTTTGGAAAAATCTTTTTTTAGCTTTACCAGGTAAACTAGGTTAATTCTCAGATATTTTATTATGCTACGGTGATATGGAATGGACGTGGATTTAACCTTCTTGGTAATGGCATTACATGAACATTGTGATGACTATGCAAGTTAATTAAATCTACCAGTAATAAAAATGCTAACAGTAGGAAATTAAATAAAAAGAATTTGGCATTCTCAGACTATAAAAATATTACCATTCGTTATTTCGGCTACTGGCATTATACCTAGCTCTCTAATTAAAAATTTAGGCGTATTAGATCTATCAAAAAAATTATATATAAAGATGCAAAAGTCGGTCATTTTGAATACATGTAGGATAACAAAAGATTTTTTAAATATTTATGTTGAGGGATCAGTAGGATTTATAGGCCCCGTTAGAAGTTCTACCGAGCCGAACCCTCTGATATGAAAATATCTGGAGTCGGTGAATTATTTTCCCATTTGATCTCTGGTGAGTTGACGTGTTGTTCTTGTATTTATTTTGCTTATATAATGCACTTACATAATGTTGATTGACTAGATGATCATTTGTGGAAAAGTGAGTGGAAGGGTTAAGTTTTTCCTTTGGGGAAGATTTAACCCGGACAACTAAATCGGAAGTTTAAAAAAAAAAAAAATTGTAATAACATGCGGATTGCTGGCAATTAGTGGTGGCTACCTCTAAATAGGATTAGAAAGTCTTATTCCTGTGAAGAAGAAATTTAATAATATGTTGGCGAGATTGTTTTTTTAGGAAATCAGTTCTGGAGAAGAATTTATTCCTACAATTACGCTCAAGCTTAGACGAATTTCCATTAAAACACAAAAAACTCATAAATAATCTTCCTGACAGAACTTCTATATATTATGTTGAGAAGTTAGTTATTTAAAAGCTTCACAGATGCACTCATAGAGGGCAGTGCAAAGAGCTTGCTTGGAACTCCGTAAGATGGCAGCTAGTGGCCAGTAGTCGCCAGGGCCAGTGAGAATGCTCCCAGACTAACTTACTGTTCTCAGATCCCATTTAGCTAGCTTCTAGTTAGGTCGACTATCGAGTCACCATTGTAATAAGCGAAGTATTAATAAATCCCTGATTTAAACACAAGAACCTATTATATAAAATCTCCTTCCACGACGAGTTGGAAAACTGTTTGTAGGAACACAACATATTATAAATATTCCCGGGTTAAAAATATATTTTTATCAATTTGAGAGGCGGGTACCGACGACAAAACCTCTTCCATAGTCACCCCAAGTGGTTTGCTACGATTTGTGACTTATCAGGGGTACCCATGTTCATTTTTGAGGTATTATGCCGTGTATTATGCATTTTGTCTTCATCCTTATTTAGCTTACAGAATCATTATAGAATCCATCAACATCTGCCCTATTCACTGTAACGCTGTCCGATAAGTTGGCAAGAAGGAGGAAGCGTAACATGGCATAGTATCCCAAAAATAAATCACGATTTTACTCAAATTTAAAAACTCTAATCCTATTTGGTTTCACTTTGTTAATTTACTCCAGTAGTTGAGAAGTCGCTCGTTGTGAATCAAAGAACCTTACTTTTTTTATAATAAAAATGTTAAAATCAACGTTAAAACTGTGCTTCTTGATTCCACCCAAGCCATTTTCTCGGTGATGCCACAATGTATTTTATCATAGCGTATTATTTTTCTTTAGGAATTGTAGGTATTTTTAAATCAAGAATTGTGGAAAATGAGAAAATAATTTTTACAGTATTTAGATTGAACCAGGACACAAAAAATATACCTACGTTGACACTAGGCTTCATCTGCCATTACTGTGCATAGTGTTCGGAAACAAGTAGTACAAGCGGGAAACTGTGAATCTACATCATATAGAGAACCCAAAAAAATTATACTATCTCCATATGAGAAATGGATTTATTTTATTTTTACATTTTTACCATTTTTTCGGAACCAAAGGTTAAAGAAAAATTGGAGCCAGGTCTACGCTTCGACATAATATTTTAAAATTTATTAATCTGCTGATGTTAACCCCTTAACCACCGATTTTTTTTTTTTCAAATTTTTACCAGAAAACTTCCAATTTCGGACTCGATTTACTCGAAAACGAATGCTCAAATCGCAAAAAGTTAAAATATAAAATTGACTGCAAATGTGATTCATCAGTTTAATGCTTGCACTTCGGGTTTCCGGACACCGTATACTGAATAAATTCATTGTGTCAATGTCAATTTGAAAGTTATAGTGATTTATGTTTGGGGTATTATGCCTTTAGCAAGCTTTTCGGACAGCATGTCCATCTTACACATTTGTCCTGGTGATGAACACTCTAATGCTGTCCGAAACGTTGATTAAAGAAAAAGGTAGCCAGAAACATGGCAAAATACCCCAAAAATGAATCCCTCATAATACTTTTGGCCGTGAAAATCTCAAATCATCTCGAATTTGCAAGTTGTTTATTGATTACAAAAATACATTACGGAAAACAAAAAATCTAAACCAATTTATCCAAGAAAATAACCAGTTTACGGTTTTGAAAAATGTCTTTCAATTAAAGGGTTAACATTTTGTGGATTGACCCGGTTTAGAAGCCCTATCCGTCACTCACGTGAAAGCCAAATCGAAGTCTTGTACCTTCGAGTCACGGCGCTCAGAATTGTGCTTTCTCGCGAAAAGCGCTTTCAAGGATAAATTTTTCCGACGTTGCTTTATGAATGGCCTGTCTAGACAGGTCCGCAGAACGCCGGGGAAATGTTATTTGATTGATGGACTAGGAATGTCAATATGTTCAACAGATTTACTGACAGAGAAATATGGCTGGTCACGGTGACTGTTTTATAATGGAGAATATGGGTTCAAGTAGCAATAAAACTACAATTTTCCAGGGCAGATTATTGATAGTTGAAGGGATCTTGTACGCTTTCATTATTAACTAGGGTAGACGCGTGAAAAATTAAAAGATAGAATAGTTGTAGGATTTGTGAAGCTGAAAGTAATTTTAAAACAAATATTTATCTCAGGATCTTTGCCTTTCAAAAGAAGAACATTAGTAAAACAAAACTTCTATATTTCTTTAAAAATCTAAGAAATTTGGTAAATTAAAAGAACCTGAAAAAAATCTATTACGCGTTATGTCATTCTCGTATTGAATATGGAATTATAGGATGGGGATCTGCTGTATCTAAATATATACATAAGCTTAACACAATTCAAAAAGGAATCATAAATACCATACTGAAAGTACCCATAAGAACGCCTTCGATTGAAAATTTAAATAGTTTTGATGTACCAAATGTACAACAAATATATTCTCAAAAAATTACCATTAAAACTATTCAAAAATACCGAATCTTCTACAATACCGCGTATTCGTCACTAGGTCAAATCGCAATGATATCAAGTATAATCATTTAGGTTAACTGAAATAATTAATAAAATTAGTTTTCACTGCTTTTGATTTTTTAATGTTTCTCTTCTATAGAACTGGCGCTTTGTTTAAAGGAGTGGTGAGTATCAAGATGAAGAATATTTAGTGTTTGTAGTTATGATTTTAAAATAAATTTAAATTAACTAATTAAAATTTATAATTAATTAAGAAGATAGTTTCATCATTTTTGTATTTTTACACTGAACTTCTCTTTAATTGGTTTTTGTAGGTGTTTATCGTTTTCGATTGTTCTAATATTTTCGGGTTGGCTGTTGAAGTATTTTTTCCCTACATATATGTAATAATAATAATATTCCAACTATGACTGAGTTATATGAAAACTACATTCGGACAAAGGACCTGCATTTATTTTGCGATAAAACTTCAGAACATCTTTCCCCCAGATATAAAGCGAAAAGAAAATTTTAATGATTACAAATCAATAATAAAAATCTGGCTGAAAGAGATCTTCAATTTGTATAATTTTTTATTACAGTACAGATTAGGGTCTAGATCGTTATATAATTGTTTTTCATATAAAACTTAAACTTTTATTTGAAACAAAAACACCCAGCCGAACTGAAAAAAAATTAAATAAAAATGTTATTTAATGTTTTTTATTATATATGTAAATCAAATGTTCACTATTCCCATTGTTGGAGATATCATATCTTACGCAGACGACACTGTAGTTATCACAAAAGGAAAATCATGGGAGGAAACAATGAGGAGAGCCAATATCAATATAAACATACTCAAAACATGGTTCGACCTAAATTGTCTCTCACTAAATACCGAGAAAACATATTTCATCCCATTCTCTTTGCAGGAAAAAAATTTTGAAAACAATATTACCATTAAAATCCATTCATCACAATGTGAAAATAAAAAAGAATGCGGTAATGTAAATTGTTTACCAATAATATGCAAAAATAGTATAAAGTATCTGGGTATCATAGTAGATAGACAGTTAAAATGGAACGAACAAGTCCAAAATACGGCAACCAGAGTAAGAAAACTTATTTACTTATTCATTAGATTGAGAAACATCCTTTCATAAAATATGATTAAAATTATATATTTTTCTCTTGCCCAATCCATATTACAATATGGTATAATCGGTTGGGGAGGGACTTTCAAAACTAACCTTTCACCTGTAGAAAAGGTTCAGAGGTTCATTTTGAAAGTCATCCTAAGAAAACCATCGATATTTCCAACCACGGAGCTGTTTGACTCGTTTAGGGTTATTAGCTTAAACAAAAATTTTAAAAAGAATGCACTGTTACAAATTCATAAAGACCATTTCAATTCAACAATTTCTACAAAAATAAGTAACCGATCTAGATCACGTGGTAACTTAGAAATTCCTAAATGTAATACTAGTGCTGGTCAACACCATTATACTTATCAAGGTATAAAATTGTTTGATGCCCTTCCGGATAAAATTAAAACTGAAAAAAATTACAAAACTTTCAAATCACAAATCAAACAACTTTTAGATAAACCCAACGGTAATCACAAGTTTTAATTTCATTGGATACATTTTTCAAATAATTGTTTATATGAACTCATTTGTAATTTTTATGAATTAAATTTTCCTAAATTCACGTTATGAATTTAGGAAAATTGATTAATGATTAATAAAAAAAAATATATATAAACAAAATTTTAATTTTTTAAAAAAAAATACATATCCTCTAAAGTTATATTATCCGCTTCCTAATATGTGCTAATATGCGTTTATTTTTGTTGCATTTTATTAAGTACCCATTTCATACAAGATTGCCAGCTCGGTCTTTGAACAATTTACTACCAGTACTGTACCTACCTACTATTATTTCGTACCTAATAAGTACATTTTTATTTTTATATCTTATTTTTTCTAAGTTTAATAACTATTATATTATTTAAGTTATTTTTTTATTTTTTAGTTTGTAATTAAATTTCTTATTTTCTTAATTATATAGTGTTATCAAATTTATCATCTAGTTTTATAGCTATTTGTTAATTTTTAGCTACATCAACTAGTGAAATTTTACAACCTATAAACCATAATGACTCACAACACTCCCCAACTCAAACACGAGAAATAATTTCTCAATTGAGTTGGGCAATTTTTTGTTAAAAATTTCTAATTTTTTCGCAATCAGCCTCGAAATATCTACATTTGTAAATTATTGTAATGTGTTTATATATTCAATAAAAAAATAAAATAAAAAAAATGTTTGGCTAATATATCTTTTATTAAATATTTTATTTTATAATAGAAATTGGTAGGGTAGGATGTTTTTTTATTTAATTTTTTTTTAATGAGTTTTTATTACTCACAATGTACATTTGTTACGTATAAATTTTTTAATAAAATTAGCGACCGGTTTCGACACGTCAGTGTCATTAACTAGCTATTTTAAAACTAAATTTTTAGGTGCAGAAATATGGGGTTTTATTTAGTTTGGTTCTTTGGTGGGAGGGATTTGAGGGAGGGGGAGGGGGTTGAGAGGGAAACGGAGGGAGGAGTCAACATAACGGGGAACATTGTCAATAGAGGTGATTTGCAAGGTGCTATTATTTTATTTACTATATTAATGCTTGAATTAATTTTTTTGTTGATTTCTAATGTTTCTAATGCGCACAAATTAAAATATTTATTAATGTTAGAATGTTTAAACTTAGTTTTATCCCGGTTGAAGCTATGGCCTGTCTTTATCAAATGATTAGCGAACTCGGAGAAATTATTATTTTTTAAACATAGTTCGTGTTCCCTAATTCTGGTTTTGAAATTTCTTGTAGTCATACCTACATACTGCGAGTTACAATCATTACACTCTTAAGTGTATATTCCATTTTTATCTAATTTATTTGAAACATCCTTGTTATTAATTAAGTTTTTTATTTTAGAATTAGTGTAAAAAGCTGTCGAAATATTAACTGGTAACATGCGGGATATTTTTAAGGATAAGTCGCCTGTATAAAGAAGTTTTTTATATATTAGATTTTTACTAGATTGAGTGTTATGATCTCCACTATAAATGTACTTTTTAGAAAATATTTTTTTTGTTTCTTGTTAACTAAACGATTAATTATGTCAGGTTTATATCCGTTGTTTAGAGCTATTTGTTTTATAATGTTAATTTCATTATTGAAATTCTCCATATTTAAAGGGACATTAATGGCTCGAAATATCATTGAGTTGAAGGAGGCGAGTTTATGGGACAAAGGATGAATTGAAGTAGAAGGTATAACACAGTCAGTGTGTGTAGGTTTTCTATAGATGTTAAAAACACACTTATTATTATCTAAGCTGATGTTTAAGTCTAAAAAAATTAAATTGTTATTATCGTTATGTTCCATAGTGAATGCCAAAGAAATACAAAAAAATTGTCAAAGCTGCCTCTAAGCTCTGGAAAAATTTAATTCTTTCATGGCTTACATATCATAATTTAAACATAAATAAATAAAATAGTGCCTATCCTTACTAGATTTTTGAATAAAAAATGAATAAATTATCAGTTTGGTTGGGTATTTTCGACTCAGATCCATATTAAATATTATATGAAAAAAACCGCGCACCAGTTCCTTTTAAAAAAATAAAGCATCAATCAATTACAAACATAAATGAATTGTCAATATAACGTTTAAACAAGAGCGAAATATTTTCAGAATTGCTTTAATAGATTTCACGGTAAAGGTTTAACGTTGTCCCTTTTACCTGCCAATTTCTCCTTTGTCTCCTATTTCGCTCCTCGAATATCACCCCTGGGGCTATTCCCGGGTTACTCCGCCTTGCCTGGACTTAATATATTATGTGACACGTGTTGCTAATGGTTACATTTGCAATAAAATACATTTTCCTTCAACTCTTATAAAATAAAGTGAAAACCTAAATGATTGAAGTTATTTTAACTGACACATTTTATTCGTATATACCTACTGTGAAGATTCCATAATATAATTTACCCTAATTTAAATTGACGAAAAAAACTCTGGAAAATTGAGCACTGGCGTCATGAAAATTACACACCTTTTTCTCTTAGGAATATCTTAGTCAACGAATTCGCTCGACTGCGCGATCCAAAATATGAACTAGTAGTTCTGAAAAAAGTAAAGACACGCGTCCACAAAAGAATGTTTCTAATTTTCTCTTTTTTTATAAATTAAAGCCAAAATTTACCCGATTTATAAGTAAGTATTTAAATATCTACCCTCTTAATTATAAACCATATAATTCTAGTAATTTTTTATTTCAATAAGGAATCAAGTTTTCCAGAGAATCATAACTATTAATTTACAAGAACCTAAACACATTTAAAACTTCACAAATTTCTCGCAATAGAGCAAGACATGCACACCAACTACTATTACCAAAAACCAACACATCCTTTGGACAAAAACACTACAGATTCCAGACTATAAAACTATACAATTCACTTCCAACACAAAATAAAACATCTAATCTTACAGAATACAAAAAACACACATGGAACTGGCTACAATCCTTTTAATGTTTAATTTTGTTATATTTCACATTTGTTTTTGTTAAAACTATGTAAAAAATCGATTTTATATTTTAATTTTTATAGTTTCTCTCTGTAACTAATCTCCACTGTATTGTTTTAGTATTATATAACATTCCAATTGAAAAAGTCCTCCACAACACAGGTGAACTCCTAGCGTGGAGGACAATATACTATACCTTTGTAGTACAAATATATTTAAGAATAATAAAAAAATTAAAAAGAAGACATTTATTCTTTTTTTAAACTTTCAGGTAGGTCCCAAAAAAAAATTAAAAATGCGAATAAAAACAACATATAAATACGAATATTTCACATTTCTTACCAATTAACTTAAACTGGAAACGGAATTAAAGAAGGATTTCGCTACGCTCAATCAAAAAATCTAAAATCAGTGGTGAAACTCAGGCTACGCCAGGTAGTAACCTCTAACATAACATAATAAAAGATAAATTTCAGGAAATTCTAATCAATTTGCGTTGGGTTAGTGTTTCCGGGTATGAGGGATCAGGCGCCACCTGTTGTACACGTATTTATATCTGGTCGATAGTGGTGGCCAATAGCGGTCGCTGATAGCAGTGGCCGATAGCGGGCAGCCAATGTGGGTAGCGGATAACACCTCCTCGGCCTGTTAACAAACCACTCAACCGAATTAGCCATCTTCCTTATACTCTACTTTATCCTTTCAATTCAATTATATTAGATACATTGATATGGGTCGAAGTAGGCTGGCCTATGAATCACAGGGATGCCAATAATAATAATGAAACATATTATTTTCGGTTGTTGGTGCATGGTTAATGCAGGACATCCTATACTGATGTTACTGAAGGCCGTCTCTGCTTCATGTTGACAAACGGATGCTTCCTCCTGATTGAGGTTTTCTTTGGTTCTCTTAATACAACAGGCGAATGCGGAGGAATTCCTAAGAATAGGCCATAGCGGACTCCTTCCTACTCACAATACAACACAAACAGACATGTATGTAATACAAGATGGCCGCGGGTGGCTACTGTTGCTGATGTTTGGGCTGATGATGATGCAAAAACATGCAATTTGAGTAAGGTTTTTTAGGAAATAATGTTTTCCCGACCAACAAAAAACAAGGCCTCTAAGTCTATAATGGCCGGGTAACATTTTAAACACCCATATGAGGTTAAAATTGAGAGGCGCATATGACGCCGTTCTATTTGTAAAGAAAACATTAACTTTAAATTCTTATTTTTTGATAAACTAATGTTTTTAAGAAAAGATTTTTTATGCATAGCACAAAGGGTAACAGTTATTTTATAAGCAATAATTATTAGCCTGAAACACTCATCCACATTGAAAAATCACCCGATAAAAGATACATGACGCCAACGGGACTTTGGCGTCATGTATCTTTTATCAGGAGATTTTCAATTTGGATGAGTGTTTCAGGCTAATAATTATTAATTATAAAATTATTGTTAACTTTAAATTCAGTAAATTTAAATGATTCACCACTTTGTGGAAAATAAGAATCTAGAAAATGAAAAAAAAAATGCATTGTTAAGTAAGTACTTTGAAATATTCCTACTGAACTTTTAATTTAAAAAATTAATAATTCTTTATTCGAAATGCGCATTTTTTTTGCTCAAATGCTTCACAGATGATGATTAAACGAATTAATCAGTGAAGATACGTTACTAAGACAACGCGCTTGGTTTCACTGAACTAGGTTCAGTGGACATACTTTAGCTACCCACATTTTCATTTTCATAAACTTTGCTACATTTTTTCTCAATTACATAGGCTCATGAATACCGCACAAGAGTTCCAACAGTCTGGAATCAGTGGGCCTATGGCAACCCGATTTCAGCATGCTGCTAGAGCGTTAGGTTTAATAGAGAGGAAGGAGAGTGAAATGAAAATAGGGAGAAAGAAGTGGAAAGACATTGACTATTCATATCGGTAAAGAAGCAACTATTCCATACATACTGCACGAGAGAAACTATACACTAGCGACCTATGGACAAGGTTCACATATGGCGTCATGAACACATTCCGAGTAAAGTATACCCACGCATACAGGGCGCTGTTCTGTCTCATGGGTTTGCTCCCTTATACGCCACAGAGTAGCCGGGACCGGATATCGGAAAACACTCTTGTCCAGGCCGTCGCCCAGTGGCAGGGCGCACCCCTACATCATAGATAGAGAATTGCCCCCAAGCCAGCGAGATACAAATGCCATATATGTTGTATTCTATTTCCAACTTAATATCATGGAATTTATTTAGATGTATTCTTCTATATGGCAGACAGAATATTTCAGTAGCCGCTCTGTTGAGCCGAAATAAACAAACATTATTTTTATTATATCTGGTCGCTGAACACGCCTTAAACCATCTCAACTAACGTTTTGATTCTGAATGATAGTCATTCTCCAGGGTGATATTGAGGGAATCCATCACCCTGAAACGAGATAAGTAGGTACCTAGATCACAAAATCGCTCAATAATAATCTAACTAACTAATACACTCACTGTTCTTTCAATTTGTTAATAAAAATTATTAATGCACACATCAGTCGAAGTTACTATCTGCCTCTTTACTGTGACTAAAAAAACCCGTTGTGTTGTAATGAGTTTAAATAATAAAATAACATAAATCGGAAGCAGCTTTATCTTCCGAAAGAGTCCGGTACTATAAGCCCGCTTAACTTAGCCATTAAAAATTCTTAAACTTTTGCAACTATTCACTTCGTAAGCGAACTTCTAACAGGCGCGATGGCGCTAATAGGCAGAATAGAAAAAAAAAACTTCACTACTTGAATAAGAAAGATCTAAAAAATTACGCAATAAACTATATATTTTTGCCGTTATCTCCCCTGCGACATGTTTCATTTGAATATAATTACTAAGGACAGGTTGTTAAACAGAATTTTAACAATTCATCGAATTGTGTTATGGCTTGTTGTTGTTCATGGTGATAATGATATAAACAGATAGAATATATTGAATTTAATCATAATATGATTGATAATACATAATATTTATTGTTATATAATTCAGTTTGATTTATGAACATTTTATATAATAAGTGTTAAGAGCGTATTTTGTCTGACGAATTCATTAATTCGAATAAGATTTTCACAGAACTTGAATATTAAATTTTAAAATTGTGCATTGTTCAAATTCTGTGAAACAACCCGCAAAACTTGTTATGAATATATTTCAATGCTCCATAGCTCTTTTTAATGTGAGTACCACATAAGAGTACCAACTGCTCCCAATCATCTGCAGCAAGTCCATGGCATTCCCAATAATTGGGATTTGTTGTGAAACTTATGGATAGTATGGACTGTTATGGGAAGAGTACCTGGCTATTCAGATCTGGTCACCAAACACGTCTAAAACCATTTCAAGCAACGATTCGATTCTGAATGGTGGTCTTTCGCCAGTGTGATATTGAAAGTATCTACCACACTGGTACCTGCTGCAAATGTACCATATATATATATATATAATTAATATATTGTATATATATATATATATTTTTTTTTTTTTTTGGAAAAATAATTTGTAACTATGAAATGTAATTTTTTTTACATTTCATAGTTATCCAGTAATGTTGGCCTCACTGGGTGGCTTACCCGTGCTAAGGCCTTCATTTTATAATATAAAAAAATAATATACATTGTACATTTAAAGAGAAATGTATATAATCTTGTGTGTTTGTGAGTGATGTGTGTTTTATGTTGGCTTTCTGTGTTAAGTGTGGGTTTTATTATTTTATTTTGTTTTATAATTTTTTGTTCTATCCATTTTGAAATTTTGTGTCCTCTTTATTTTTGTTTTCCTCAATTTTATTTTCAAGTATTAGACTGTTGAATGCTTTTATAGCATGGTATCGATAGTGTCTTTGTCCAAAGCTTGTATTTACTGTCGGAATTTTTTATGTTTACTTTGTACGCTTGTCTAACTGGTCTATTAGTGATATTTTGTGTATGTTGGAGTTTGTTTTTTTGGTCAAAAAATTATTTTAATGATATTGTGAAAATATAAAGTTTTCAAATTAAATTTACTTGCGCACGCCGGGATTTGAACCCACGATTTCCGGATTCGTAGCCAAGAATCGTAACCAGTCAACCATGGAACCTTTCACGATGGAAATCACTTTTCCAAAAAAATGCGTTAATTTAGAAGTTTAGAAAAAGTTGTGCACATTTCACGAAGCAAGAGCTCTTCGAAGTTTTTTTTCTGGTTCAGATATCGCGCAAACACATTAAGATACATTATAAATTAATATGCATTTTATTGAACAAAAATGAGACAAGACGCCAAAACAGAAGTTGTTGCATGATATTTTTCAATTATCTTTTAATAAGAAAACAGATTATTTGAACTCGGGCGAAAATGCAAAGTAACTACATACTTTAATACTATAAGTTTCAAAAACATAATAATATTTTGTTTTTGGGCCCTATTTTTATCATAGCTGTATCTTTTAATTATCCTATATTGTAACATTTCTCCTTGCACTTCGTGTGATATGAAATGTGTTGTAATTGGATATGGTCCGTTAGTAAATAAATATATAAATTACCTACAGAATATTTCACTTTATTTGATACTTAACCCTTCAGGTTAGTTTGCTCGCTTTTGGGAACAACTCGCATGGTCTCATAGAAACAGTTGTGTCTCCCTTACTCTCACGGTGAGAAATATGATCTAATCGGCGTTAGAAAGAAAAAGCACCACGCTTTATTTTCAACTCAAGTTAACTACAGAAGAATTTAAATTTACAGTTTTGATGAAACCGATGGTTCCAAACGCAATTTGAAAAAAAAATTAAGAAACTTGGTGAATTTTTTATTAATTATTTTCGTACCAAACGATTAATAAGTAAGGATACAATAAGGTTTGTTAAACATTTTTCTAACAAAATGCGTGTGTTTTTATATATTTTTTCGTTATCTGTAATTACAGTTACGAAAAACGTAAGATTAACCATTTAAATTTTTTTTTCGCATTCAATATTTTAATATACAAAAAATTATATTCTTATTTATAATGATATAATTCGAAAGCGTATTTTATCATCTTTCAAAAGCAGTTATTAATTTTACAGAAACGTTCAGAAATATTCCACTTATTTGGATATTATTGCAAAGCGGAAATATTTTATGTTCTTCAAAATATGGCTGAGGCTGAAGAGATATACCTTAAATTTAGTGTTAGTATAGGTAGATCTTTACTTACTTACTTAGTTTACTTACTTACTTACTTACTTACTTACTTACACTCTAATGTCATTTTACAATCAAATGCCACATATATTTGTTATTCTTTTTTTTAAATATTTCTACGATTTTAACTGTGACATGTTATCATTGTTTATGGTATATTTATACCGTTGATATTAAATAAATAAATCAATAAATACAGTGCAAATAAAAACATACTAAATCCATTAATTAAATCTCAAAAAGCCATAATGAAAATTATACTGAAAGTTCCTGTAAGAACTACCACTAACGAAATCTTCACCAATCTTAACATCATGTCAATTAAACAACTATATTCTAAAACTATACTCATTTACATTCATAAGTACAAAACACAAGAAATAACAACAAACACGTTCAATAGAAACACTAGATCTCATGGTCAAAAACTTATCCAACAAATAATTACTAATACAACTTTTGGGCAAAAAAGCTTCTTATATCATAGTATTAAACTCTACAACAAAATACCACTCACACTCCAAAACCTCAACACTTTAACATTTAAATCTGAAATAAAAAGCTGGATACTTAACATAGGGAGATCTGAAATAGAAAATTTACTGAAATCAAACACAGACTAAAACAGAATCAACTGAACTATACCAAAAACATTTCATATACATAACTATACCAAAAATATATATCAAAAAACATCTTACTTATTTTAAAATTATTAAAAAAATTATATTGCATGATTCATAATTAAATTTATTTGTCACTTTGATGTAATATTAATTTTCTTATAATTAAATTATACATAATATGTAAATGAAATCCTCAGCACGGGAGATCCCAGTGAGGATATCATTATATCTATTTGTTACACAAAAAAAAGATAATAAAACACTTATTATTATTATTATTATAAATCTTCGGTATGAGTGGCCTCATATTAACACAGTGATGAATTGTTTTAACTACTTATTGCATAATAATAGGCAGTAAATTATTACCATAGAATAGGTTGTGGCTCAGAACAGGACACTACGACCGAATAGAATCCGGTGGTGACCTAACCGTCTCTGAACTGATGTGATGATGGGAATTCGGGACGTTTATCATGTTCTTTGTTCAAGAAATTACTAGATCTCCTGTGATCTCCACCCCTTCCTAGAAATTTTTAATATGAAATAAAAAACTTTATTTAAAAATTTTATTTAGGCCTTAAAGTTACTTCAATTTAAATATTACCAAATTATAAATTATATAAACCTTAAAATTCCTTCAATTTAAATATTAGTTAATTATATGTTCGTATTTTACTAGAACGCAGCCTTAGGGAATTGGGAATGAATGAGAGCTTACATGGGCGCGCGTTGTTTAGCTTGAGGCGCGATTCCATCACACCTCAGAAGTAGTACCTAGCACTTGGAACGGATTGTTTCAAAGAATTTGAACGATTCATCAAACTTCAACATTAATTTTCATCATTAGAATTGCTACTCTTTCTCCAAATATTCAATTTATTATATTATTATACTAATCTAAGCTACATTCAAACTTTCCAAAATTCCTTTTCAAAATAATAGTTAATCCTAAATATGTCAATGCAAACACACGAGATCCAGAGCTAGCCCTGAGCCAAACGGCGCTTGGCGCGTAAAATTTTTTGGCGCCCCTAGTAAAAACCAATATACCTGGATAGGTGATCACTGTAATCAATAATATTCGTATTTTTGTGTAAGGCTATTTTAATGAAACATAATGAATCGAAATCTGGCGAAATCACGCACTCCTTACGTAGGGAGCGATAAGATTGAAATTCCCACTTAACACTGGCCATCTGACTGCTTTGATTTATAAAAAAAAAATGTCATCTTCAGGCTATATTAAATAGTTTTCGGATCAAAATCTATGTAATTGCCACATTGTTCGATAAAACAATATCCAAAAATAGGCTCTAAAGTACGAGATTTTGCACATGAAGACATTTTTTATATGCCGGATAATTATTTTTTCTAGGTTTATCAAAAAAATGCTCCATTATGGATATATCAAAGGCCAAGATGTGTTCTATTCGCAATATGTAATTAAAGCATTTATAATATTTATTTGTACATAACCAATCGAATCACATTAAAGAGTAAATAAGATCAATATTTAAAAAACATTGTTACAACTTTTTCCACTTAATGAAATCCATCCTGGGAGTATTACTTTGTTATAAAACTATTATTTTGTTTTGAAATTTCATTTGCATCTAATTTTTTTATTAAAATAATATTGTATCTGTTGTTATATCATTAATAATAAATAGTGTTTGTAGTGCAATTGTGTATTTTATTGTTGAATTTGAAATATTTAATTTGGTGCTAGCATATTCACTATTTCAGATCTTCTTATTTCTCGTATCTCGCTTTTAATCTGAGTTATGATATTGCATTTTTTTAAATGTAAGGAAAATTTGTTGTTTTTCTAATCTATTGCTAACAAGGGTCTCAAGAAATTCTGTGCCAATGGTCACATGCAATGTCACACTAGATTCACCCGAATCTTATGGATTACGACGGCACCTAACTAATCCAGTACAACGCCGGAGCATTTTAATTATTGGATAGATTTATTTGACCTACATAAAGTCGATCAATCTTCACGTGCGTAAGTCAGGTTTCCTCTGTTTCAGATAAGCTTAAAAAAAGCCTTGAAAAACTGATAACTCTGGCACTAGCGCAATAATTATCTTACAAATTTGCAGAATGATTTGATTGGTTAATGGTTAATTCGATGGAAAATTAGATTTTTTTTTTTCAGCTGTGATAATTTACATAAAAAGCATATACATTTCAGTAGGTAAGGGTAGTTTCGCGAGCCCAATGCGAGCGATCCCATTGGCTAAATTAAAAAAAAAAATGTTCGCGAAAGATAGTTTTCTAATTCTCATTTGAAAACCTTGGTTGTGATTTTTTTGTTTGTTATTCCATACATACTACCTACCCATATAGTGTGAGTTGTTCCTATTAATAGTTTTCCTACCAAGTTCTTCATTTGCAGGTGGCACCTTGGAAGCTTTAAAAGATCATAGAAATATGAAATCTTGAATTTCGATACCTCAAAAAAATAAGTAAAATCTCAGATTTTCGTTTTGTATTTTTGGAGGGTTAGACCACTCTTGCGCTAATGACCTCATTTTAAACGCAGTTAAATGCCGCAAAATACATGAAAACTCGACAGTTAGACCACTCTTGTTCTAATGACCTCATTATTCACATAGATAAATGCAACAAAATACCATTAAAACTCGATAGTTAGACCACTTTTGTGCTAATGACCGCAGTATGGACAGTGATTTTTTTTTTAAATTTTAATTTCAGTAAAACCTGAAAACACGACTATCACAGAGTTCATTTTTTTCTTCTTTTTCCTTAATTTATTTATTTATTTATATATTACCGCACTAATGTGCTTTTACAAAAATAGGTAACAAGTAATACAGTTGTGTTAGGTACATAGTTTACAATAAATAATGATTTATGATTATATTAAGGTAAATTAAAATTAATAGTGTGGATTACGGAAAGCAAAATAGGTATTAAGAAACATAGAAATATAAAAATAAAAGTGTATTCACTACGGAATCATGAATTCATACATCTCAGTAAAGTGATTAAAAAGATTTCGTTTTATAACTAATACGGAATCTTTAAACATGTCTACAATATTGCCAAATTTATTGCCAAAATGATGTAGCTATTTATAGGTGTATGAACTTCATAGTTAGTTTTAAAATTGTCACAGATAAATGTTGCACTTTGCCTCGTATTTCTGGTCGGTACGTAAAATTTTATTTTGTCGAGTATTTCAGGGTTGTCAATGCAATTATTAATAATTTTATTAAATAGTACAAGGTCAGAGATGATCCGCCTATCTGACAGCGTTATTAAGTTAAGTTGTTTCATCAAAAGGACAATATATAGGAGTTCTTTAAATTGAACTTGCTTACAATGAATTAGGCAGGTAAAGAAATTGCTATTTTAAATTACAAATTAAAAACTTAAATAACATGATAATAAAGTGTATTATAATATAACGCGTATTCTTAACTCTTAACTCTTCTATTATTTTCACTATTCATTACCAAATGATAATTTTTTTAAGCAACCGAGTCAAATGATCAATTCTATAAATAACCGAGTCAAATGATCAATTTTCTAAATAATCGAGTCAAATGATCAATTCTATAAGTAGCCGAGTCAAATGATCAATTTTATAAATAACCGAGTCAAATTATCAATTCTATAAGTAACCGAGTCAAATGAACAATTTTATAAATAATCGAGTCAAATGATCAATTCTATAAGTAGCCGAGTCAAATGATCAATTTTATAAATAACCGAGTCAAATTATCAATTCTATAAGTAACCGAGTCAAATGAACAATTTTATAAATAATCGAGTCAAATGATCAATTCTATAAATAACCGAGTTAAATGAGCAATTCTTTAAATAACTGAGTCAAATTGAATGGACACATTTAAATTCTAAAGATAAAGACAGCAAAAATTATTTTGGACATTTCAATAATAATTATTAAAAAAAATTGACAAAAATTCTTCACGAAAATTTAGATAAAAAGTCATTTTAACTTTTCGACAAGTAAATAAAACGATTGAAGCTTATTTTGTATCGAAAAATCGACGTTACCGTCTGTCATTAAACGGACCAATCGATTATTACCGTTCAAAATGTGCCGACGATTTAAAGATTATTATTTCTGACTCTGATCATTTTACTCAAATGTGTTATTTTCATAAATAATTATTGATTTAAAAAACCGCGCATTCTGAAACGGTTCTTACTGACTACAACGTCATTATAACATATAAAACGGATGGTAAGATGGCTATCGCCAATTTTCTCCGGTGTGACGTTAACACCGCCGAATTCACGAATAAAAACGAACATGTCGTTTTGGCGGCAATCGAAAATGGCAAATCCATTCGTCAGGATAAAAATTCATTCCTTTTCGTAGAATAAAGATATATTAGAATTTTTAAAAAGAGTGGAATACTTTATTTTCAGAGGCGGCTCTAGGGATCCAGGCGTGGTAGGTCATTTGAAAAAAATGTGTAAGTATATTTTATTTAATATTGTGATAAATGCCCATATATTATTATCTATATCAATTTGTAGGTAGGTAGGTACGTCAAGTCCGCGACTCAAAATACATATTATCTTAATATAGTAAATTGGAAATAACTTCACAATTCATGTACTTACGGCAAATTATTTTTAAGAGATGACATTTTAATGTAGTAGTGCATATTAGAGTAATTAAAATAGTATATAAAATAAGAGTTTGAAGCGCCCGTCCGCATTATCCAACGATACTGGGTACGAAGCTAAGAGTATGGTGGTTCCAGGTGGTTCCGTAATGAAAGCGACGCGACGTTTATCAATTCAATTTAAATTTAGACTTGCGATTCTATTTGACAATGATGTTTTAAGTTTTTGTTTTGTATCATTCTTCAGCTTCATTCTACGACGATAACAACATAAAGAATTATTCCAAACCCCTCGCGAATTGTCCAATTGAAAAACAACCATTGTTACACACACGACAAGCGTTTAAAATGAAAAACATATGCCTATGTCACCATTTCTTTAAAACATATAATAATCATCGTGCTGTCTCCTTCACGGCTATGATTTAAGCGTCCTTAAGCTTTCTTCGGGACCTAATTTTTACTTAGACGAAAGACATTGTGCCATCTCGGTTATTCTATGGCGCACATAGGGACAGAATATGCCAAAGTCGGGGACATTCTTTAAATTGACCCAGCGAATCGCGTGGACTTGTGAATGAAAGCTTCTAATAGACACAATAGATCTCACTGCTCGTCACTCGCCGCAGCTGCTCGCAGCCCTGCTATTTCGCGGTACATTTCAAGTAAATTATCAATAAGTCCAGTTGTTTTGATGCACATAATTTATTATTATTGTTGTTCTATAACTTTAAGGGGTCAAACACCAATTTACCAAATTGGGAAGAACTGCTGCAGCTTATTTGTAGTGTCACTGTTATTTTTTTTAGAACCATTCCCACAATTTGAAAAGAAAAAGACAGTCAAAAGTATCACAAAAGTGTCCCTGTCGAATAATATTTCAGGATGACGTAAGCAGTGGTATATTCACAACGAACATTAAGATGGATTGAAACTTTTTATATAAATATTTGAATGCACAAAACACGACTGAAGCTTTACATCTTCATTAATTTTCGAAGTGGTTTGTGGCACCATTTCTATTTCAAACTTTATTTCCTCCAAAACCTATTTTGGCATATTTTGCTCTAAAATCCCTAAATATGTTTATGAGTGTGTTTTGTGCCTTTGAGTGTGTGAGCCTATGAGTATGTTGCCCTTGATATATCTATCTGTCTATGTCCAATATTGTCCAACATGTCTTCGTATTGTACTCAATTTGTAATGTTCTTCTCTCCATTTTCCGTATTATAGTTTCTCGTTATATTTGTGCTTTAGTATTATCTCTTCTCTTATTATACTAAAATAAAGTCGCTATCCGCGTCTAAAATCCATTTTACTGTTTGTAATATACTATTTAAATATCGTTGATAGTAGACCGATACCGGGTTGTAACTAAAACTCGGTTGTATCTACCAATATTATTTTCAATTTACTCTAATTCTGTTCTTGGAAAAATCCATATAAAATTAATAATACATTTTTATTCGCACCTCCTCGGGTTTGGAAGTGAGAAAGATATCATCGGGTAGGTACCGAAAGGTTGAATTAGGTTCAATAATTTATGTTAAAAGGGGAGAGGTCTTTGTACCCCGGGCTACAAATAAATGTGGGCGAAGGGGTTCAAAAAGGGTTAGGTTTTAAGAATTTCAGCCCCACCTTGTAAAGTACCTTTTCTTTACTTTTTTAATCTGAATATCACACAAGAATCCAAACTGCTCAAATCCGTCCGGAGCCAGTGAGACTATTTTATACCCGATTGGGGTTTATTGTGAAGTAAGGAGAGGAATTAGATGGGAAAGAGGATGCATAAGGGATTACCCAGCTATTCAAATCTGGTCACCAAACATGGCTAAACCCATTTCAAGCATCGTTTCAATTTTGAATGGATGGTCTTTGGCAAGGAGATACTGAGAGTCTCTTACACTCTGAAACATGGCTATAATAAACTAATGTTATATTTATTTAATTAACTGTGAAAAATGACAATTTAATTTAATAAAATTTATTAGCTCACCGAATCTTACCCCTCGACTATGGAGGCCATACAAGAAATAATTTTGTATTACCTACCTATATTATTTTCAGATTTTACCTGACAAACCTTTTAAGAATAGCGAATTTCTCTAACACACAATATCTCTTTTCTTTTAGTACAACGCTCCAGACGGTTGATAGCTATTGGGAGTTTAAAAGAAATGGAAAAGAAATAATCAAATTAATAAGGAACGGATATACAGACGTGCATAGTGAGAAAATAGACCATCTGAGTCCCTTGGTTATTAAGTGGTTTGAAGTATTTATAAGTAATACTGCCATTAGTCGCAACATTCCACCCTCCAGGTGAATAAGTACCGAAGCTTCCTGTCAACAATTTTCTTTCGCGCCATTTCAACTCGAAAGCTGGTTATTAAGGCGGGAAATTGTTCGGCAATGATGGGGCAACAAACAACGACAAACAAAACGGCGACAGGCAATAGCGGGGACAAATAACGTAGACAAATAATGGCGACAAATGATGTTCCGTGCCGATAATGGTCAGCCATTGTCCAGTTATGCCTGCGAATGGGGTTCGGATTACGGAAAACTGTCATTATGTTTACTCCGTAATGTAACTGTTTATTCTGGTGGCAAGAACTTCTAACAAAGAGCATAATGGTGTTAATCGTGAATAAGCATGTCCAATTGCTTTAGTTGAGATTTACTGGTCATAATATTTATTGTGTCATTTGTTGAATGACTTTCAACCTAAAGGACCCACTTAGAAAACTTACTGATATGAAATATTGCTAGCTTATAAAAAAAAACTTCAAATTATTCGTTTTCCTGTTAAAAATGGGACTGCAGGCCTTTAATGAATGAATTGACGGATTTTCTAATAAACTATCAGTAAAACAAAAATGTGCCATGGTGAGGTCGGAACACGTAAAAAATACAAACATAGGATAAACACAGCTGTATAAACACTTGTTCCGATATATCATTAATGTACCAAAAGTTTATTAGGTACGTCCTGCTATCTTGTTTTAACGGGACTTTAATAATTTTTTCTCTGTGTAAAGGATCCCAGGCAGGAAGTAAGAGTTCGCATTGAGATGGCTAAGAGCACCTTAGATATTTAAGACGAACACTCTTCTGTAACTTTGACCTATGAACCAGATGTAAGGAAGAGAATTGTTGTTTGTTGTTGTATTATCTCTATTCTTATATATGACGTGTAAACTTAGACACTAAACCAAGCATTTACACCATCGACCAACAATATCTGACGATGGTTGACACGAAATATATAAGACTTTGGAATTATATGGAGTGGATATACCGTAATTCGGGGTGATGTGGTTAGAAACCTGTGTTTTTTTTGGGATTACCCTGTTAAATAGTTTCATAAAAAGGATTTTTAAAAACATATAATATGGCTTAAGGCAAAAAGGGCTCAACTTTACAATTAGGTATTATATATTTTACCTCTTTGTTATCACTGAAGTACTAAATATTAAAGTGTGATCGACCTAACACTCGTGGATGGAGTGATTTTATTAAATAATGATTTCGTTTCTCTTGAGTTGTGTTTGAAATTAATTGTTTATTTTTAAAGTGATAATAAAAAAATGAGAAAAACGTGAAAGATTTCCTGTTCGAATACGACCAAATTTTTTGTCAACATTCGGGTGTAAAAAATTTATGATCATTGTTTTTTATTGCGGACTTTATGGACACTGTTGTCTGGTGACGGGAGAGATATCTCCTTGTCTTCAAAACAAAGCCTCCGGGAGAGGAATCAAATGATAAATCCCCAATATATTCATTTCGCCATGAGGAAAACATCAAAATTCATCGCGCCCATTTGTAAATTTTACGACGGCATATTTTTTGCTGAAAAATTGGATACTATCAACTACTATGATAAAGGAGGAGTGTGAAATTGTTTGTTTTATGCGGGAGCTTTGTTTTAATGGCGGGGAAAACGTGGCGGGAAAAGGGTGGCGGGGGGCAATTGCCTAAAAACCATCCAATCAACCACGCCATGTGTTTCTTATTATACTTTTTTCGTATTTTCCAGTTTTACATTTGTTTTATATAGCAAAATGAGTAGGTACTTAGATTTGACGTGTGTTGTTTCATTTGTCGAAATGGGTTTTATGGCGAATCAGTTCTGTTATTAGGTTATACATTATGTATTACTTTACAAGTTCAGAAGATTTCTTTATCGTCACCCCAGCGCTCGGGGGCTTAAAACGCGGCGAAGGCAAATAAGAAATAATTTGCGTTTTTGCACTAGTTCCAGAGTGGACGATGACCTCAACGTCACACAGTGGGCTGAAAATCGCCTTTCATAGACATAGAGACTTGAATTTTCAAGGGTATTTTTTTTTTGCTAGAAATGGATTCTGCTGATCATTACTATGCTATAAAATGTCGTACGAAGTAATTGCGTGTGCAAATGAAGGAGTTATAATTTTTTTAAGAAAAATTTGTATGGCGCTGACATTAAAAATGAGGCTATCTCTGGAATCATAAGGTTGGCCGTTCTATCTTTACACACAGATAATACTACTATTTATTTGTGTTTTTTTGACATACTTCATATTGTGGCGCAAGGTGCGATTATTTTTTTTTTAAATCCTCAAAGTTGAAAAAAACCTTTTTTAATGTTGATGATTCATTTTAATGCTTAAATGCTTTTAGGCTTGCAGTGTAAATAAAATATTGTCAACTAGACAAAGCATACTCATATGTAAAGCATTTAAGCATTAAAATGAATCTTCAACATAAAAAAGTTTTTTTTTCAACTTTAGGATTTAAAAAAAAAAAATCGCACCTTGCGCCACAATATGAAGTATGTCAAAAAAATACAAATAAATAGTAGTATTATCTGTGTGTAAAGATAAAACGGCCAACCTTATGATTCCAGAGATAGCCTCATATTTAATGTCAGCGCCATACAAATTTTTCTTTAAAAAATTATAACTCCTTCATTTGTACACGCAATTGCTTCGTACGACATTTTATAGCATAGTAATGATCAGCAGAATCCATTTCTAGCCAAAAAAATACCCTTGAAAATTCAAGTCTCTATGTCTATGAAAGGCGATTTTCAGCCCACTGTGCGTCACCATTGTTATAGAAGAGACCACCATTCAGAATTAAAGCATTGCTTGAAATAAAGCTTAATGTTTATTGAATGACTATAAATTTGTTTGTTGGTAGGACCGTTTTAATGGCTTAGTAAAGATTATTTTAGTCAGATTATATATTCGTATTTATTTGAACACTAATTTCTCAGTTTTTCAATATTATGCTAGGCACTACCTACCTGCCTGAAGAAGATTTGAAAAAGGATTTGTCATCGAGATTGTGACTTTTCTTTGGACAAATTTTATAATTCCTTATTTGAAATTTTTAAAATATGTTGCTTAAAACATTTGATTTATTGTTATATCTGCGTTACTATGCAGATTTCGGTGTTGGGAACTCTTTATAACAAATTTAACGTTTTTCCCATAATTGTATTTATTTAAGTTACAATAAAAAGGTCTTAATTTAACTGTTCATTACCCGAGGGTTGGTAATTCTCTGGTTCGAGAAGCTTGTTCCCTGTCAATCTCATTTCACAAGTAATTGTTACACTCTAGCGACATCTGACGGACTCTGGAGTAAGCTTTATGATTAGCGCCATCTATCGCTTAAGTACTCAACCTTATTACCATTTATCACAATTTATAATTAAGTACTTACAAATCTCACTTTCAGATCAAATTTCGGTTAGATTTATTAAATAAGAATAAATTAGAAACATTATTTTTTTGGACACAAGGTCTACTGATATAAATTGATATTTTCATCTACTGTACAAATGTATTATAGTGATTTATTTTTGGGGTATTATGCCGTGTTGCGCTACCTCGTTCTTTAGCCAACGTTTCGTACAGCATTGCAGTGTCTATCATCACATATCATATCATCACACATCTGCCCTAATGATGGACGCTGTCCAAAAATAAATCACTATAAGTCTATTGTTTACAGAACTACTAGTCAATATATGAATATAGAATGATTTCAGATTTAGCATTATGTCGACATTTAGACAATAATAACTGTCGCGCATTTTATAAGCATTCCGGCAAAGCCTCAAAAGCTTTCATTATAAATTAAAAATAAGGTTTCATTATTAACTTCCATACGTAACATAACGGTGTGGTTTATTAGATTACGCAACATGAGTAACCCCGACACATTGTCATTGTACCAAGTGTAATGGTAATTACCCCGCTTTATCCCAATTATCATTCTGGATTAGTGATTAATACAACGTGTTGAAATAATCCTAGGATTATTTTAATAATGAAAACATTATGTATTATCTACATGGGAATTATTTAGTAAACGATATTTCAAATATTCTAGAAATAACAAGCAACCAAAAGACGTTTACGAAAAACCTATCTAAACATTTCTGTTGTTTTTTACAGCCAGAATTGCCTTTATTAAGGTATTAAACAGCTAGAACTGGGGTGCCCGTTTTTAGACTGTACGAGTTTTGTCGTTTTTATGCTGTAAAAATTGCCTACATTGTGTTTTTAAACAGCAAGAACTGGGGTTGCAAGAATTACCGTCGTCGTTTTTTATATATCAAGATTGCCATCGTCGTGTTTTTAAATAGCATTTTTAGACAGCAAGAGTTTTGTCGGTTTTTAAACTACAAAACTTGCCAAAATTGTGTTTTAAACAGCAATAATTACCAAGGTCGTTTTTTTATATACGAAGAATTGCCATAATTGTGTTTTTAAACAACAAGGGATGGGGTTGACGTTTTTAGATAGCAAGAGTTTTGTCGTATTTTATGCTTTCCGTCAATTGCCATCATTATGTTTTTAAACAGCAAGAGCTGGGGTTGTCGTTGTTTTAGACAACAATAATTTTGTCATGGTGCAAACATTGCTTTAATTGTGTTTTTAAACAGCAAGAACTGAGTTCGACGTTTTTAAAAAGCGAGAATTACCGAAGTCATCGTTGTTACATCAAGATTTGGCATCATTGTGTTTTAAACGCCAAGAACTGGGGTTGCCGTTTTTAAATGGCATAAATAATAATTTTCATCGTCCCTTTTCAGAGAACAAGAATAATAGCATCAAGAAATGCCGTCAATGTTTTACCAACATGTTTTAATCAAGTTTTTAACACAAAGATTTTCTAGTGTTGCTTTAATTAATGAATTAATTAATTAATATCATTTCAAAAATCATAAATTGTCTTGGTTGTTTTATTAGATAAAATAGATAATTTAAAATTATTGAAATGCAATGTCGTCCGTATCCGAGCATCAATTCGAAACAAAATTATTTTTTTGCCTTTTATTTTATATATTCCATACAGAGCAAAACTTGTTAATAAATGAAATGTTTTTTTTTGTAAATTTAATAATAGTAATATTGAATATGTAAAAGAAAAAAAAATTAAAATGAAGCTCTACAAATTAAACTTGATAACAATAAATAAACCATTCGATTATTAGAATGTTTTGGATAATTCGATCATGCCAATCACTAGTCAGGTTTAACATTAACAATGGCGCATCACGGAAAGCTGTGGCACCCCATCCTCTGTACTTTGTAGGTATCACCAACAAAGGCTAATAAATAATGAATATATCATAATAATATTATATCACAACAATGACTACCGACGCCTGTTTCCGGCTGGTTGCCATTACGATTAAAGAACAATAACTCTTTTTTTAGGAACGTTAATTTGACTTTATTTTGCAACAAATATTTTTAACAGCATTACAAAAGAATAACCACTTCACATTCGTTTAACGTTTGTTACACATTTGAAATACAGAATGTGAAAGTTAAGATTCGACTTGGTACCAATAAAATATATCTTTAACTCTATTGTTTAAATTTGGAAATAATGTGTTTGCGACGCATGCGCATTATAATATTAAAGCGCGGGAGCGGCGTTTGACAGATGTTGTTTTATGTCCACTTGAAATATCTTCACAGATCGTCCTTTTTTTCAACATTTTTACAACTTATTTCTGTTATTTTTCGTGAGTTTTAGACAATTAATTAATTGTAGCATTTGTAAAACCTACTTTCATGTAATGTCGTAGAGTTAGGTTAAAACGCTTATGCCAGTTTTCAAATTGATTTTTATGGTCTAAAACTGATGTTTTTTAACATAAATGCCTAATCACGTGTTGGTAGCAATTTATCGAAGAAATAAACGTAATAAAATGTGCTAAATAAAACGACGGTGTTTTTTGAAATTTAATTTCTCTGAAGTTTTGTGACGTTTTGCACCTAAAATGTTTGAGAAAAGCTTTTAATATTGCACTTTTTAAGTATTCAAGTATATTTCTTGGAAAATTAATAGTTAATATCTTGGAAAAATTCCATAAGAAATTGTTATGTTTTAAGTTTATACAACGGATAAACAACCCCCGTGACTGGAAAAGCAATGTATCTCATATATCTTTCCATGCTGGATGGTTTTTAAAGCCGTACATGATATGGCGCCACCATACTTGTCGGAACTCTGCATTCCAAATGATGTTAATGTTAGGCAAGCAACGCTTCGATCAGCATCTTCAACAGCCATAGGTAGACTTTCAGTACCTATGCGCAATCACAATACCAATTTTGGAGACCGAGCTTTTGCAGTAGCAGGCCCAAGAGCTTGGAACAAACTCCCTTCATATTTGCGAAAGATCGACAGCTCATCTGAGTTCAGAGCAAAACTAAAGACTCACCTTTTCAACTTGTCGTATCCAGAATGATGACCTTTTTTATTGTTTTATTCATCAGTAGTATTTCATTGCTCAGTCCAGGGGATTTTCTATTTGACTTTTTTTTTCACCGTTATTAACCGTTTATTACGCGTAAACAATTTTTTTTAAATACTTTATAACTGACACCACGCGCAGAAATCATAACAATCGGTATTTGTAAATATAAATTAAATATGTATGTTAGTCGTAAATCTCTAGTTTAAGCCGTAGTTGTAAGTCGTTTTGTAGCGGTATTGTGTAAAAATGCCCACTTGGTCATAAAAATATGTATAGCTTAAGTCATTAGTTAAAAGTCTTAGTTGTAAATCACTCGACATTAGTCTTAGTTATAAGTCTCTCTCTATCTATGAAACTTAGTTATAAACCAAAAGTAATTAAGTCTAAGTGATCAATGCATAAATTAAGTTGTTAAGCGCCCTTGAGGTGATTTTCTCACGAAAACGGCGCTATATAAATAATCCAATCATTATTATTATTATTTCCATGAAGTGTTTTATGTCAGTTTCTATTTTACTTTTCAATTAGTAAGGTTTTCACATACACGGTCGTTTATCAATTGAATAAAATTTTCACTACTTTTTTAGTAAGATCGATGTGTTTATTATTTTCAAATTAATTTTAAATCTGGAGGAGTTTTAAATCTACAATATTTACATGTGTGTTAGTAAATAATGAGTCAATATAATAAATGTTTGCATTGTTTGATTTATGATTACGAGTAACATTGCTATAAGTTGGATTGATTTATTTAAACATAAGTGAGAGTTATTTTATGTGAGATGGGTAGGAAGCTACATAAATATTAGGTTATTGTTAAAATAATTATTATAAACGAAGAATTATGATGTTGGAATTTGAAAGTGCTTCTTTAATTTAGGTGTGAAGTTGGTGTTTGTAAAGTCACCTGTATATTGGAGAGCTCATTCATAAGATGTGTTAAGATTTCAAGGGTTGTCTTACCATTTCAAAGGGCATTATGTTGGTATTTATAATGAAAATTTACCTTCGGAGAATTAGAACACTATTGATAATGTTAAGGGTAATACAGAGGACGAAACGATCTAGTATATTACTTTGTGTTTGGATGAGAGGCCAGTTAATAGAGCGCAGTATTCGGATATGTGATAGGGTTAAGACAACACTGAGAAGGACAAAGGACGGAAAAAGAAAGAGAGGAATAAAAAATAGAATAGATAAAAAATAGAAGAAAGAAAGTGGACACAAAAATAGAGTTAGAGGGAAGAATAGAAGTGGGAAAGACGAGATGAGGGGAGGGAAGATGGTCGGAAGGGGGGGAATAAAGAAGAAAGGATGGGAAAAGTAATAAGAGATGAAAGGAAGGAAAGGTAAAGAGAAGGATGGTGATCGGAAATAAAGAAGACATGAGTGGAGGAAAGAATATAGGATGAAATAAACGAGAGATAAAGAGAAGGAGTATGGTCGGAAGGAGGTGGGAAGGAAGAAGAAAGTGGAGGAGGGAGGAATAAAGGATGAAACAAAGGAAGATGGTTAAAAAGGGGAGGAGGAAGGGATAAGATAAAAGCAAGGAGAGGTGAAGTGAAGGAAGATTGTGGGAGGAGGAAGAAATTTTAGAAGAAATGAGAGAAGGAAGGAATATAAGATTAAAGGAAGAAGAGGTGAAGGAAAGGAATGGTCGGAAGTAGGGATGAAATGAAGAAGAAAATAAAGAGGAAAGGATCAGGTATGAAAGAAAGGAGTGGCGGAACAAGCAGGAGGAGGTAGGGAGGTAAGGGAAAGGAGGAAGAAAATAAAGGAGGAAGGAAGGGAAATAGAAAGGGATGGTGGTAGAGATGGAGGAAGGTGAAGAAAGAGGAAGAATGTTAAGGGCGGAGGAATGGACACAGAAAGAGAGAGAAAAACAAGTGAATGCAAAGGGGGGTAAAACGGGGGTGGAAAGAAAGACGGAATATAAAAAAATAAACTGTAAATTTGACTTTACGCTTCTATAAACTGTTTAGCCTCATCCTCTACGGTTGTTTAATCCAAGTAATGACTGGGCCTACCACTTCTACCCACTCGGCGGTCGCATAAACCGCACGCTATTTACAAATGGCAGCACTATTATTATTACGCAAAGCGCGTACATTTTGTACACTGCTGAAAGCTGTTAATCCCACAGAGTTCAGAATGAGATGAAAACCACCAAATACTATAATTTATCATGTCACATCAGGGGAGGTGAAATATAATATTATCTCCAAAGTGACATCTCTATTTCATATCGTAAAGGTACCTATTCAAATCAACTTTTATGTACTGTGCTGTTAATATCAGGTAGACTTAAATATTATTTCGAGTACTGGTAGTTTTTTTGTGGTACAATCAATAATATCTGCAAATTTTTATTGACATATGGAAATTCATGGGTGAAATATCCATATTATTAGTGTAAGAGCTCACGTATAATTGGCACTAGATTAGTCTATAGGTTACCCATAGAAGGCCTTTAGCTGCCAAGAATTGTAGAGACCAAGTGTGTATAATAAATAAGGAGGGAACCTCAAAGTCGGGATCGGCATTTTGCTAACAGCCTGCTAAATAAGATGTCAGAGCCCATTGTCAATCTATCATAATAAAATCCAAAATGTTTTCTTGACCCCGGAGTTTTTATTGAGAGTTTGAGATAACCCCGGAGTTACAACAAACTGGCGCAGCCGGTAGGACGCAACAAATAACGAGCAAAGTGGCCGACCCTCGCCAAAGAGGGAATGAATAAGTCATACTAGAAAGGATAGGGAGAGCAACGGTATACACTTTCGTCGGTAATTAAGATTTCACGATAATCAGTACTCGTGTGAATTGGCTTTTTAAAGAAAAAAAAACTCAAGGAGCACTTGAAGTCCCCGGTAACCCAAATGCACTTCTCCGTTCGTTGAGTTCGTTCGCGGTCGGAATGATTCGGACGACATCGACAGCCGCCACGGTAACAATATTTTACTCTGATTTTGCAATGTTTTTAGGTAAAAAAAAAATAATTTTTGTAAAAGAAAAATAATATTCTTCTATGGAAAAATATTTTTGAATGGGAAAATGGAAAATTTCACTGGAATTTCGAAAAATTTATTTATCTTTTTAACTTCTAGCGTCATGTAGAATCAACTCCCGAAGTTATCACTTTAACAGAATTAGGTATTGTGATTTATTTTTGTGTTATTACGCCGTGTAGTGCTTCCTCCTTCTTTAGCCAAAGCTTCGGACGGAGTGTCGATGATCCGGGCAGATGTGTGTGTTCATGTATGTAGAAGAATGTGGTTTTCTGCGTTTAGTTTTGGTGTAACCGTCTAATATCGTATACCAAGCACTATTAAGCATAGTCCTGTCGTCGTCATTATTAATATTCATGGTTTTTTGTGGTTTTTGATTGCCTTTTTTTTCCGGCGCGCTCAATGTCTTTGGGGGCCTTCCCAGAACTTTAACCACAAATCCAAAGTAATGTAACCAACCACCACAATACGTGCACAATGCATGTGCCAAGCTTGGTGGTCTAAACATTCTTAATGACTGTAATAAACAATGCACTAAAGAAAGAAAGAAAAAATATTGGTTTCAATTACGTTTTCAATTAATTCAAGTACTCGGCAGTTGGTGATGAAGAGTGGAAACAAGTGGCAAAGGACCAGGTCCTGTGAAGTACCAAAAGTGCTCAAATCCCACATGTGGCGCTGTAGTGTACATTCAAATAAATTGGAACCAGAAAAAAAGCTAAATGTAAATGTATCCATTATTTTTCCATTTTCCATTGCATAGGCGCAGATTTCAATCATGTTTTCATCAGTGGAAACTGCCGCTGATGGGGAGCATTGTTTAGATTTGTACACAGATTTAGAGAGGGCGGCGTGCGAACAGATTTTGTTTGGAACTATGCTGATTGTCTAGTAGAGTGTGCACATTTTTAATGCCTCCATTAATAAGAAATTGCCTACAGAACTACAATACCTAACTAAAATACACTAACTAGTAGAATAAGTGAACGGTTGAAGGAAAGCAGCCACAATATATAAATATATTTTTAATTCAATAATACGTATTTTCTTTGATATACTTTTTATATTATTTTAAATTTTTCTGTTTTCCACACCTATTTTTTATATTCATATATCTTAAACTTATGTAGATATTTTGCATTATTTTTAATTCCTTTATACTTCATACTTGTTTTAGATGTATAAATTATTTTATTTTATTTTTATATTATTTTGTTTTCATTCAACTTATTTTTAATTTGTATTATTATACTTAACATAAAATTGACCACTACAACACGGGCATGTGCCTAGTGTGGTGGCCAAAAATTTACCCGTTTACTGTAATGTATAAACCTTACTGAATAAAGAACATATAAAAATATATATTCGTTGACCACATGTTCGGTGGTCTGTACCGCACCACATTCACACATCACCGACTCTTTAAGGCCCCATCTGTGCATCATGTGGGCACAGCCATATGTTAATATATATATATATATATATATATATATATATATATATATATATATATATATATATATATATATATATATATATATATATATATATATATATATGTAGAATAATGTTCTCGGTTTACCCGCGTAAAGTAGTCCTTAAAAGGACTTTTTAATTTCTGACGTTTCGGACAGATCTCACTGTCCATCTTCAGAGGCCTTATGTCCTGAATTTCGTCTCAAACTGAACGCTTAACCATACCGAAAACCTTAACCATAACATATTAAACCTCTACGGGGAGGAAACTTTACGTTCGTGCAAATCATTCGAAAAGTTAAGATCAAAGCGTGCGAAACTAATTTGTGATTTAACCTTTCTGCGCCGGTGCCGTGATAAAAATATCGTTCCATGTGCTTTTAAACTTAAACCACGCTCCAACCAACGCCGTGCTACTCTCAACATCTTGGATAAAGCCGGTCTAGCCCTCGTCCGAGAGGAGATCCGTACCATTCGATACCAACTTGACGTTGTCAGCAAGCAAATCAGTGAGTCCTTTTTTAAATTATCTTCTTTAATACATCACATTTTGTGGGACCAATTAGATATGTTGATTCAAAAACGCGTAGATACCAATACTGAACTAACGACAGCACGCCTAATAAAGAAATTCAACTCTCTCTACCGCGCACCTCCATCCTCTAAAACACACGCTTTAGACATAGATAAAGTCGTTCACAATTTGTCAAACTTTCCCCTTGATAACGCCACTAAATCAGTACTTGCAAAAGGTTTCAATTTTAGTGTAACACCTTCAAAAATTCCAAAAGAAGATATTATCACCGCAGTAGAATCATCCATCTCAAAACTTTCCCTAAACAAAGCCGAAATTATCCGACAAGAAACTTGTCATATTCTTAGAAAAGCCGTTCAACCTAAGAAAAATATTACACTAGAAGAATCTAAAGCCCTTAAGGCACTTCGTTTGAATAAAGAAATTATAGTCTTACCGGCAGATAAAGGCAACGCGACAGTAATAATGAATACAAGCGATTATAGCTCAAAAATGCGCGAAATTTTACTTGATCCTGTTTACAAAGTAAATAAAAATGACCCCACTACATATCTTGAGAAAACAACAAAAAGTAAAATCATGGCCTCCAAACTCGATGATGAAATCAAGAATATACTTATCCCTAGAGAAAAGTCATCACGCTGTCCAAAAATGTATGGTCTTCCAAAGATTCATAAACCTAACGCACCCCTCAGGCCTATTGTTAGCTCGTGTGGTTCACCCACCCAGAAATTAGCAAAATTTCTAGCCCAACGCTTTCAGCCTTTTGTTGAAAAAGCTGATTCTTACGTGCGTAATGCTGAGCACTTTACTTCAATAATTTCTAATATAACTCTAAAAAAAGGGGACATTTTAGTTAGCTTCGATGTAGTCTCTTTGTTTACAAAAATACCAATCGTTGAAGCATTAGAGTTAATTAAAACAAAACTAGACGTTCCTGCTGATTTTATCACTTTGACGGAACATTGCCTTAAAAATACCTACTTTCAGTTTGAGGGACAAATACATAAACAAATCCTTGGGGCTCCCATGGGTTCCCCCCTTAGCCCAGTAATCGCTAATATTTATATGATGTACTTTGAAGTAAAGGCACTAGAGAGCGCTCCTCTGAAACCTTCACTATGGCGCGCGCCGGTACGTAGATGATACCTTCATTATTTGGCAACACGGAATTAAAAAATTAAATAACTTTCTTATTCATTTGAACAGTATCCACGAAGATATTAAATTTACCATGGAAATCGAAGAAAACGGTTGTCTCCCATTTCTCGATATTTTAGTTAAAAAGAAAAATAACGGCAGCCTTGGCCATACCGTATATCGTAAACCGACACATACAAATAGATACTTAAACGCTTACTCAAATCACAATCCATCTCAATTATCATCAGTTATAAATACCTTAGTTACCCGATCACAACGACTAGCGGACAAAGATCATATTCACGAAGAACTAGATCTTCTTAGCAGCGCTCTTCAAGCAAATGGCTTCTCCAAATATTTAATAGACAAATCCATAAATAGACGCAAAAAAACTGATCCTGAAACGGAAGAAGAACCCCCCCTTTCTATAGCGATTCTCCCATACATCAAAGGCTCAACAGATAAAATTAGTCGTATCCTCAAAAGCAATAAAATCAAAACAATTTATAAATCGGAAAATAAAATCTCATCTCTATTAAGAAGTCCGAAAGACCACATTCCACTTGAGTCTCATGGTATTTATAAAATACCTTGTGGGGCATGTGAAAAGGTGTATATTGGACGGTGTAACAGAAAAATATCATGTAGAATTGCAGAACACAAGGTAGATGTCACTAATAAACGCTTAACTTCATCCATAGTACAACATGTCCTTAATGAAGGTCATAAAATGGACTTTAATAATACCACAACAATAGCTAGCATATACAATGAGCCAAAAAGAATTTACCGCGAAGCAATTGAAATTCATAAACATAAAAATAATGTGAATACCAGAAATGACTCAATTAGAATTCCCAACACCTGGAAAGTTATAATTGACCAAAATAACCCAAAACCGACATTTCCAAAATTCTCAGAAACACTTCCAACAAGTTCAAAACAACCCAATCAGGTCGCTACACACATACTGCTTGATATTGCCAACCCCGCCCCCACCCCCTCTACCGTCAAATCACTATCAACACGCATACTTCGTCCTAGACATAAGAATTGATAAGCACCCACTTGTATCTTGACTTCCGGACCGAACAGACACGCGAAAGCGTTCAGTTTGAGACGAAATTCAGGACATAAGGCCTCTGAAGATGGACAGTGAGATCTGTCCGAAACGTCAGAAATTAAAAAGTCCTTTTAAGGACTACTTTACGCGGGTAAACCGAGAACATTATTCTACATCTTACACCCGTGAAAACCTTAACCATAACATATATATATATATATTGGGGCTGCTTTCCTTGTATATATATATATATATATATATTAACATATGGCTGTGCCCACATGATGCACAGATGGGGCCTTAAAGAGTCGGTGATGTGTGAATGTGGTGCGGTACAGACCACCGAACATGTGGTCAACGAATGCCCGCTTTTTTCATTCCCCGGCGGGATTGATGAGGTTCCCATGGCGACGCCTGAGGCCCTAGAATGGCTCGCAGACCTAGATGTTCCCCTCTGACCCCCCCACCATACGAAAGAAGAAGAAGAATCTTGTATTTAGTTTATTTCAACTTAAAAAAGTGGCCAACTGCTTCACATTTTGATAAGTTAAACCTGTGATTTTCCAATAAAGACCTTACAAACATGTATAGTGAAATTGCATGCGATAAATTTTGGGATTACAGATGCACACTATTCATCGATTGAGATAATTACCCTCCACACAGCATTCCCAAAGATAATAGGCCACAAAGGATGTTTTTTTCCTTATGGCCTCCTGTGTGGAGAAATTAAAAAAAATATATCTTAAAAATAACATCTGAACTTTATGCTTTTTGTTACAAATGGCAGTAATAAATATTATGAACACGAATCACTCTTTTTACGGTGAATTGCCTAATACAAAAACAAATTATTAATGTTTCATGAAAATCTGCGCTTATTTTGAATACAATAAAAGCAATTTGAACAGTTAGAAATCCCACAGATTAAATATTTAAAACTTTCAAGTTTTCAATGTACAAAAACCTTATCCAAAAAACTTTTTATTGAAACTTAAAAAACAATTCTGAAAACTCTACAGTACAACGTAAACACTCAACCAGAGCAATAAGCCAAAATATACTGGCTATTCATAATTTTAATACTTCTTTTGGATGGAGAAATAATTAATTTCATGATGCGAAACTATAATGTGCCCTACAAAATCAAACAAAAAAATTATATAAACTAGCATATCTTCTCCATAGTACTAAAATAATAGTAGCTATTCATTATATTTATATCTGTCGGTGGGCTTAGTTCTTCAAGGCTAACGGATTTTGATAGGGCTTACACTATTATTTAGAGATTTTTTATATTTGTAATTTTTTTTTTTTAAAGAAAGACAAACATTCCCGGGTTACGAATAACCTGACAATATTTTAAAATCTCCTACTACATAATAATAATAATAATACATGCATATTATATTTATAGAAAGTAGAGAAAAATCGGGGGCAACGCCGGGTACACGCCTAAATAACTAGTACAGGCCGCTTCAAACCAAGGCGCCTTAGTGAGAAGGACTGTGAAAGCTGTGAAATTATTCTTATATGTACTATCTTCCTTAGATAGTGGAGCAAAAGTAATCACCCTATTGGAAAACGCTATAACTTTTGCAAATGGCGCCAAATGATAATTCGGTTTTGACATTTGTGAAGTAAACAAACGCAAAATACAAATCGACAAGACATGAATTGGTTTACCGGAAAAAAAACAAATTTCACAAGCAGTACTAAAGTTTATCACTAAAAAAAAATTACACAAAAGAACATTGGGTGATTAATTTTTCCCACCCTGTATATATACGTATTCATCCTGCGTTTGTTTATGCTCGCAACACTCGAAAAGTTGTCGACTAATTTCGATGAAAATTTCAAAGTTTGTTCTTATTAGTGCCAGGAGTGTTAAGAGGGTGGTTTGAATGGTAGGAGAAGTCGAGGATGTCCGAGGATTACTTAACACGATATCTCTGCACCGAAATTAGATATGGAGTAGAATTAAAGTCGACGTAATGTAGTTTTTTTAATAGTAACAATAGAAGTCGTGCAGAGAATAATTAATTAAATCATATTAAAAAACCTTCGGACTACCCAACAGACCGTTTATTCGAAGAATTTCATTAATTCAAAGCATAAAAGAAAAGTACCAATTTTTAACTACTACTACTACTCGACTTAAATACATTTTTCCATGTCCAAATTTTCACACTTTCTTTGCACAAAATTACTATACATACCAAGGAAGAACCTTTTTTAACCAACTCCCTGAGGAAATCAGAATCATAAACGACAAAAGCCAAACTTTGAGTATTTTGAAAAAATATTTTAAAGATAAATTATCAAAAAAATGAAAAGTAAATATTCTACTTAAGAAGCAACTTCTTCTCCAAATATAGTATAAATATTAATAAAAAAATAATAATAATAATTGTTTTTATCCCAGAAACTAATAACATCATATTTTTATTTATGTACTCGTATTATAGCTACTAGTAGTACATTTTACTTACAATATTTTTTTTCCTACTTCTCTTGATTCTATATGTATATCTACAATAACATAATGTACACTCCTCTTCCAACCACAAGCAAATGCTTCTCTGGAAGAGAAGTATTAAATATTTTCATTGTAAATTGTAAACCTTATTACTTACATGTACTTTTTCCTTTAATAAATAAAAAATATATATATATACCGAGAAAGACATTAGCAATAGCGAAGTTATAATAATTGTTATTATTATTTAATAATATGTTTTATACAATATATAACTTACTGTAATTACGCTTTAACCCTTTCACACCCGCATTATTGTTTCCACACATGTAAAATATGTAATGCTTGATAATACCTCAGAAGATTATTTAAAAAAATTTGGCATTTAATTTTTTTTTTTTTTTTTGAAATTTTTCTATGTTAATTTGGATTAACATTGGGCGTCAGAGGGTATTTTTTAAATAGTAACGTAAAATAAACATAATACAAAAGTAATACAAATAACTGTTTCATGTCAAAAACGCATATTGACAATGTAGTGATAATCTCTATGGTACAAACAAATAACATTTTGACTAAAATTCATTCATAAATAAAGAAATAATCTAAGATAGTAAATATTTAAGAATTCACCATACTAGTCGAAAACATGTCCGTCACTACCAGTGTTAATTTGAACGAACATTGAAATTCATTTACAATATTCTGGCAAATGACTGTGATCAGTGAATTAAACTGATATTATTATTATATAACACATTTTAATGCGTTAAAATATTTGTAATTCGAGTATAAAATATTGATATCTCACCTTAAATTAAGTAATCAATGACGGCAGAAATTCGATGAAACTCACAATCAGCAGATGTCAAAATATTTATCGTTGTTGTGGCGGGAATAAGGATTTTAACCCACCTGAAAAAATAGACCCCACAGAAAAGACTACAAACTATAAGAAAACGAAAACGAGGCTTTTCTAAATCGCTACATTTACCTTCAAAAAATTCACAAAGTTCGTGTTAATTTTAATTAACACTGGGACTGAAAGGGTTAAGTCATAATCATTTTAAATAAATTTTCTTCCTTCCTACACTTCTTTGATTGTTCCGTAATAATTGAACTTGCTTAGTATTTTATGGTGTATTTATTTATTATTATTATTTATTTTATCATTCATTTAACATCCCTTTCTAGACTTGAGTTGGATTTAGATGTGACTCCAAATTTTGACCTTTAACGTGGTAAGTAAACGAAAGCTGAACATTCCAGAAAAAAAAATCCTCGATATTTTCTGTACTGTTCCTTAGAGATGTTCGAAGTTTTCAAATTGATTTTATTACAAATTCGAGGAAAATATTCGATTCATCATCAAACTGTTTGCAAGTCTCAAAACTACTTTTCGGGAGTTGAACAAAATAATTCATTCGAAATGTTTTAAAACTTTTGTTGAAAAATTTCAAATTTATGCTTACGATGTTATTCGACATATGAAAAGATGAATTCAGGATTTTAGGATTCCAAAATTCATCAAAATTTCTTAAACATGAAGAAACTATCTATCTGATTAAAGTTCCTAGTTATAATCCATCACAATCGATGCTTTGATTGTTACCTCCGATAATTAAAACGAATTATTTATCTTGTTTTGTCTAGTTTCTTAACTCCATAATGTTTCCTCTAGTCATTTTGTAACTTTCTTATTTAGTTTAGCAAATCATTTCAATTTTGAAATAACACAAATCAATCAAATAAAATTTTCTTGCGCACGCCGACATTTGAACCCGCGACCTTCGGCTTGCTAATCGAGAGGCTTACCTCTCATCCACGAAAATTGTCTTGACTTTGAAAATTCTGAAAAAAGCCTGAAAAATGTTAATGGAGGCAGCTCACGTCTTAAAACTCTAATATTCCGAATTAAAAAATTATAAAAAACGAATCAAAACCTCACAAAAAAGCGTCGAGGGTTCAACCCTTTACCTAGCTTAATCCTCCATAATTACGAAGCCAAATATTGTAGGGATATAAAACACACAAAACACAGTTAAAATATTCCCCTGTTGTTGTTAAATTATAGATACGTACTTATGTACCGTGACATTTTTATTACAATGCGTTATTATTAGTTTCAATATTTACTGAAATACATGGATTTAAAGTGTTACTACTAAAAATAAATACTTTCAACGTTAAATTTCGTATTTACAGGGCGTCATGAAACGATTTTTTTTCGTTTCGTTGTATTTTAAGGTACACCTAGTTTTTAGCCCACCGTGAAAAGCTCACATGGAGTTACAAATTGTAAAAGGTTAAAAATTAAATTACATAAAATACCATACATGACCGGCGTGCCTCTCTACATTCAAAATCTTTTAGACATTATTTCGTAAAGAAGAACAGTTTACGAAGGACTAAGAAATTACTCTCGTCTGGCAATTTGTAAGCCAATAAATCAAGCAAGAAGAAGAAGAATTCACGTGCTAAAAAGCGAAACTCATTTTTATTATTTTTCGTCGGGTCGGTTCCTACCTAAAAGAAAACGAATGAAAAGTGTGTTTTTGAAATCAGAGCTAGCAACACTGTTGCAAGGTTGGCAGTATTCAGTGTTGCCACCCATGTCAGAACATTATTACTCAGCTACGGTGATTAATTAAGGGGTACCTACCGAGGACTTGCTCCATTTATCTTGCAGAGTAAAGTTAGGTACTTGGAGAGGTTATTTTTGTTCTCATTATTTGATGTGAGTGAATGATGACGAAATTTATTACGTTTGGTGTGACGTAAAAGGGTTTGATTTATTTTTTTATGATTGTTGACGACGTTCAGGTATTATTATAATTATACGGTGTACGGTAACTTAATGCGCAAGCGGAATTTTTGAAAATTTGGTTACATAGAATATTAACCACAATAAGCACCTAATTAGTATGATATAGGTATAGCAGCGAATTTTAATGCGAACACAGTACTCACACAGATGGATTGCTTGCATACAGCAAGTTCCAAACATGTTATTCGACATCAGAAAATAAAATTTCTATTTTAATGAAAAAAATATCATTTATTATTTTTATTAAAATAACATTTTCGGAAAACAAAACTTTTCTAATGTATTCAAATTGGATGATCGCACAAGTATCTACAATAATTATTATTGTTGTCGTATTTTCGCAAAAAAACAAAAGCAGGCGTAAACAAAACTGTTTCTCGGTTATGTTTCGCAAGTTCATCACTATCTGAACTGCCATATTAACCAATACACACAATCCTAAGTTTGTTGCAGTTTTCTGACAACTCTAATTATTGTGCAACCAATTCATACATGTTTGTTAATAAGTACGTACATTTTTTTAAATCGTATGGCTTATCATATTTGTCCATGGCGTTTTTTTTTCTTTCTACATAAACAACTCTCAAATTTGGTATCTGTTAGCGACAAGCCCTGGGATTTGCAAGATTTATTTATGTCCTAATCGCGATAAGACTGTTCCACCCTGAAATCTGGAGTGATATATGACAGGGGGAAACAGACAATATTTCACTCAAAGATAATATTAACATTTCGATTACGTATCAGAAAATAGAAACGTTGAAAGATTTCGTCCTCTTACCCGTGTCTATGTCAAAAAGATTTACAATTTTCAATACGTCTGGATATCTAATATCTAAAAATAACACAGCCTACGGCTTTTATCGATTTTAAAAGATTCGGACATTATTTAAGTTAGATATATATTTTAGATAATGTTGTATTTGTTTTTACATGATGCAAATGATGTTTATGTGTTTATGTGTAAGAAATTGTGTTAGGAAAGGTGGGCGACAGAATTTTAAAAATTTGAATGTGTTCCAATGTGTTGCACTATTACATCCCCAATTCGGGGAATGTTGGGAAACTGAAGGGAGTTACAAGAGGAACGAAATTGGAAAGAAGAAAACTGGGATATTCTAGTCTATTCACTAAACATGGACGGGTTGGTTCTTGTTTCACAGAAATCCAAATGTAACGTTGCAATACCGTGTCTTCTTAAATACCAGCTTTGAATGTTGTCATCAAATTTCCATTCAGCGCCGTTTTGTTTTCTTGACAGTTGAAAGCACTCTGTTAAATATCGATTCTAATTTCGTGTCAGCTTATGAACAAATTGTGATCAGCAAAAGAGAGTCATGTTGTTAAGCTTGACAGCTTATTACGATTTTATGGAAAGTTGAATCGGTGTTTAACGGAGACCCGAGTTTATGGGGTGAGATTTATCTTGGCAGTAGATGCGTTTACCCCCAACTGCGTGGCGGGCCGGATCGGGAGACACTGGTTGAGGGAGACCTTTAGACTTCTCCAGCCGGACTCTCTCACCCCCCGCCTTGCACCGCAGTGGGAGAGATGTATTCATACGACCGTCAGTTCTGGACACATTAACCTTTCACATGTTTCAACAATAAAATGGCACAGAATGGGCATTTGATGACTTCGTCGCACGTCAATTTCCGCGAAACGACAGGTATCAATTTCAAGCAACGAAGCAACCATTTATTCTGAACGGTGGTTTCTCACCAGAGTTATACCGACAATATCTTCCACTCCGATGATGTAATTGAGGTGGAACATTAAATCGTTGAATAATAAAAAGACTTTTGGAGAAATATTTAAATCGACAATAGATGAATAGGTCGTTCCCATGACTGATTTTTGAGAACGTTTTGCCGGCATCTGTGTTTCTTGCATCCTACAACACGGGTCTCTTCAGTATCATATTAATTCCTTCATCTCCTCCCCTTTACACAGTATCCCCAAAGTTGATTAAGGCCCAGAGGCAAATTATTTTCCTAAAGACTTCCTGATAAATATTGTAATATGTAAAATAAAATAAAATATAAAAGTGTTTGTGAAGGAATACAAATTATTCAGAAAACAGCGCATTTCAAATCGCATTGGTTTCATTGTGAAAAAAACGTGTAATTAATTTTAAATGGGTTCCAAAAATAGGTTTAAATGGGTTAAAAAAGACAATTCAACACACCTTTAAAAAGTGGAATAAAGTCAGTAAAATAGGAAAAAAAAACATAGTCATCTAACCTATTTAATCAAGTTTTTGGTTTGTTACTATTGATGACTTTATATCATTTTGTAAATGTGTCACCTTAAAATGGAAGATAGAAATTTCCATCACATCAACGAAAAGAGAGCCATTGCTTCAAGAGATAAGCAGGTGAGTTGACAACGTTGGGTTTAAGTAGTCGTTATGGTAAGTTATATTTATGATCCCATCAGGGTATAGGCCAGTTTAAATAATCAATTACGGTCTTCAGAGATGTGATGAAATTCTCAAAAGGCAAACGTAACACGTAGAATCCGCGTATTTTGGCGATTGCTCTGGTAGTCTAGTTGGTCATGGGGTTTATATCTAAATAACTTATTGTAATTGGATAATCAGAGCACAGGAAAAGGGGCACAAAGAAAGGTTGGTATATCACCCCTCACGTATGATATGTCTCACAAGAGTGAGGTTATGTGTCCAGAGCAAATTGAACTATCTAAATATGTACAAACAAATAAAAAAAACATTATTACCTGGCAGGTCAATTCAGATAATCGTAGTTTTATTAGATAGTGCTTGGCAAAGATTTGATTTTGAACGCAGAAGACACTATATTAAAAACTCTGTACCTTGCATGCTTTTACGGTAGCTATTTTTTACATTTTTTATTTTAATTAATATAAAATACTTTTCTATGTGAAACCGCACAAGAGTCCCAACTACTCCCAACCGTCTGGAGCCAGTGAGACTATGGCATCCCCAATTGGGGTATGTCGTGAGGCTGAAGGTAGTGGGGAAGGGAAGAAGATGGGGAAGAGGATGATGGGAAGTACCTGGCTATTTAAATCTAGTCACCATACAAGGCCAAAGCCATTTCAAGCAACGTTTCAATTCTGAATGGTGGTCTTACAACAGGGCGATACTGAGAATATCTTCCACTCTGCAACTGTCCGCATAAATAAATACTATAATTTTTTTTAAATGAATATATAGTGAAATGAAACAAAACAATGATAGAAAACTTACTTGCGCACATCATTGCAATTCAATTCACAAATTTTAACTTTTCACCGCCTTTGTAAGCATTTAAATTGGTAGGTACTATGTTCACATGAGCTTTTTTGCTGTCTAAAACCTTACATATTTTACATCAAGTACCAGACACCCTCTATATGGCAAAAGAGAAAGAGTATACCTACAAAACACGATTTTTAAAAAACACTTTTTTACATCACAGCAATTTGCTTAATGTATTGAGTGATCCGCTAAAATATTGTCTACATTTCGAACATAAGTGATTACTCAATAAGTAATAGTGTTGTTTTTCTCAAGTCTCTCGCTGATTTATGAAAATTTCTAACGCAGTCATCGCTGCATTTTTCGCAACCATTAGGAAAAATGCACATCACTTTGAAAACAAACGATTCTCCAGATCAGTGATGCAGAACCTTTTTAGAAGTGTGGCCAATATATCAATTTTCCAAATGTTCACAGCCCACAATGTGTGTAGTTTAAATGTTATTCATTATTTTTTTAGGAACAACAACTTTTAATCGGCTGCACATAATACAAGAGTTAGGAAATAGTTTAGGAAAATATGCACATAAATCAATAATTAGTAGAAATGGAATATGTAAGATGGGAACGGGAGATGGTCTCGTACCACTCGCAATATTATAGCACTATAATTTACACTTATAATTTTTTATTATTTATTTTTTCAAAAACCTTTTTATTTCAATTCTTCCATGACCCTAGATGTTCAATTTCAGCCTATTGTCTGCCTGTTGAAAACAAAAAAAAAACATAAGAAATGTCATCGGAGACCAACATGTTGCACTTACATGTTTTACTCCAAATAATGTCAGGAATAACTGGTCAAAGTTAGAGGTGAGGAGTATTTATCGTACCCAGTAAAAGTACCGGGTATTTTCATGCGATACTTTGTACTTGTGACAAATCTCCAAAATACTCAAAAAATAGAATTTTATACCGGAACTAAATATTTTTAATAGGTATTTTTACCAGGTATTTTTGGAAGGTATTTTTGATTGGTATTTTGATGGGTATTTTTAGTGGGTATTTTTGACGGGTATTTTTGATGGGTATTCCTAATAAGTATTTTTTGACTGGTACTTATTATTATAATGATCGGAAAAATATGGGGAATTTTTCGACAGGGATTTCCGTAGCCACCCTCCCCCCCATGGATTTGAAATATTTTGTGGGGAAGTACACAGAATAATTAATGGGGGAATCAAGCTTACGTAGAAAAAATTGTGGGGAATATGTGGGCAGAATTCAGGACTTATTCTGAATCAATCCTCAGGTCGGTATTAAATGCTTTTGAGTATTTTGTCACCGGTATTTTTACCGGGTATTTCTTTGTACCTAAACTCATTGTAAAGTACTCATAGGACCCACCTCTAGTCAAAATATGTCAAATACGCCCCTTAAAACCCTATAGATATATTAATTGATGTAGATATATATATTATCTACATATCAATTATTTGGTGACCGTAAGTACTCACTATTTTTTTAAATATCAACATTGCTTGACTGGTACAAAAACTGACAATAATTTTTAGAGAGCAAAAGGGCTCGATAAAATAATCATTTTTTAGTGGATGCCAACTGTCAAATTGCAAAGGGAATTTACGGTGGTGCTAGCTAGTATCACAACTTTGTTACTATTGTTGATTAAAAAAACTTTTATGGTGCCATTGTTGATAATTCGTACTAATGATGAGGTTTCTGCACTGCCAAAAGTACTAAACAACGTCAGTAGCAAATATTTTCCTTATACTAAATAATTTTCAGCCCTGAATATTTATCTTTCTTGAAATTTTTAACCATTTTTAAGAGCTTCTGCAAATTTTCTGATGTTTTATTTAGATGATTGAGTCGCGATAAATTAGTTTTTAAAATAGGTTGTACGCAGTGAACAGATAATATATCTAACAAATATCCCAAGAAGAGTGATCTATATAGATTGGTGTATTGATGTCCTTATCTCTTTAGACTCCTAGGCCCCAAACAGGTAAATTAAAATGGTAACAACAGAAAAAAAATGTCAATATAGATCAATTTTATTTTTTTTATTAATTTAAAAGAAATTTTACATTTCACTTTCTTAACTTAAATCAGTACATACATCATTAAATAAGTAGTTTTCTAATATTGTTCTAATAACTTAAGATTAAAAAGTTTTTTTTAAAATATATTTATACTCTCCGTTTTAAGGTTATCTGGAAGGAGATTGTATATTTGTACACCCTCGTGGCCAATGCCTCTTTTTGCAGAATTTTAAGAAAAAATGAGCTTACTTTGGGCAACAACAACATATTTCTATAGGTTTATCTCTTCGGTGGCCGCAATAAAATAATTTCTAGAGTGGGTTGGACACCACCGCCATAAATAGTAGCTACATAAAGGAGGGGGTAGCATAGATAAAGGGGGTAACCTCTCGAGAACATTGCAGCGACCAACAATAGACCATCTATTGAGGAATATTTCTAAAGATTTTTCATCTGGAATTAATGACGATGCATTTTTCAGAGTCTCAAAGAAATGCACCGGCCGCCTTCTTACTCTGCCATCCGGTGGGGTTTTGTTTCGGAGTCTACTGTCTGAGAGATGCATTTATTTTTTCAATTTGAAACAAACATAATTAATATTTACTAATGATTAGTTATAAAGTGATTAAATATTAAACCTTTTAAACATTTTTCATAGGCTAGTTTTATTAGCCGGTTCCGCCGATGTACACAATAGGGAATTCTCGTGCATTTTTTAAATAATTTATTTCAATAAAGATAATTATTTTATTTTTGTGCCTCTTTTTTTTCTTTTTTTTTTAAATGCACATTCAATTTTTTGTAGTTGTTTTAAAAATTGCGTGCCATTTCGGCTCTGAAAACGGTCATGCGCCATTTTGATCGCTACGTCACAAGTGCTACGTCACACCTTTGCCGCTGCCGCCGCCATCGGTTTACAGGATCTACTCGGGCCGGTCAACAGTGACGTCATCGTTCGCCCTTGAACGCTTGATCAATCACCGGTCGTTTTTAGCTGCATTGAAATATTTCGTTCGCGCCTGTTTTTAAAGTCATTATAACTTTAATAAATGATTTTTGAAAATTATAAAAACTATGTATTCTTGTGTCTGAAGTGTTTCTACATGTGAATAATTAATAATAAGTGATTTTTTGGTGTGAAGAGAATTCCCTATTCAAAAATATTGAAATATAGTGTGGGGTCCTTTTTAAATACTTGAATTTAACTTTGCTTTCAGTAATGAAATCTTGGAAACGTAAATTAACCCACTTCCCGACACCCAATCGAGCTGAAAATCGGGAGATAGACACTTTTTCGATGACAATGCACTCTATTTACTTTTGGTGGCGATCACTCTCATACACGCGGACATATATACTCATTTATCTGAAATCGGATGACATTACCGCAGTTAATATACGAAATAAATGTCGGTCCTACCTGATCGGCATTTTGTGGTTGTCGACTCCAGTTCCTGGGGAGGAAGGTTCAATCCTCAGTCAAATAAAAAAAAACTTTAGTTATTATTGGTAGGTACTTAAAAATCTTTTATTTTTAGATCCAGTCACATAAATAGAACTGCTAACTTGAAACGTGTATAAATAAAATAATATAAACTCAATAATAATATTTACTGTCCTCATTTTTAACCGGTGTGAATAAACCGTTAATCAAATTATTGGTGGTACTAAATGTTATTAAAAAAATTCTATTACTCTGCCACCGACCGGAATCAAATTAATAATTGTTGGTTGAGACAGTTTATAATCCGACAAAATCTAATTTCCGTAGAAAGGAAATGCGAGTTCTTGCCGCTGCTTGAGTTCTTCAATACAGTATGTATGATTTCTTCACACAAATAGATATTGCTAATTTATTACGAATCTCTTCAAGTTATTATTAATCCGGTTAAAAAGGGGATGCAGGCCATTTCCTGATAAACTTTTAGTAAATTCCTAATATACCGCAACACGTGTTCATGCATTTGCCTTGATAAATATATAATAACGCAATGCAAAATATTAGGAAGTTTATGAACATCGTCATAACATATTCGTATTTTACTAAAAGTTTATCAGGAAACTTATTAGAACATTACCAATAATTTGAAGAGATTCTTTATAAATTAGCAATATTCATTTTTCTTCGTGTGTTTTACTTGTCAACCCTGTATGCTGCCACGGCTGTAATTCAACGTTCTCCAAGAATTTCCGGAAAATCATTGTTCAGTAGGTATTAAAAATTTACTGAAACCTGTTTTTTTTACCTAAATGCTTGCACAACTTTCTGTCGGAACCCCTTATTACGAAAATTGGAAGTAACTCGTATTATAATCTGTATAATATCTATATAAAAATAATTTTTTCATTATTATTTGTAATTTTTTTTTTGCTTTTTAATTATATCTGATTTTATATTGAAATGTTTTCTAATTTCTAAAATTTCTATTTATTTGCGATACTTTAATCCTGAGTGAAGTATTTTAAGACCTGAATTTTTAACGAAAGTGTGATCATTATTCAAAAGATGATTCGCAAACTCAGATTCACTATTTCCATTTAGATCCCTGAGATGTTTTTTTAGTTCTGACTTCAAAGTTTCTATTGGTTCTACCTTTGTAAAAGAAATTACAATCATCCCAATTGAGTTTATAAACTCCTGATTTTTTTGTTTGATTTTCGCTATCTTTATTATTAAGAATATATTTCTTCATTTTGTTATTAGTGTAAAACGCCGGTTGAATAGTACAACAGAATTCTACGCCATTGTTTATTTCTATCTTTAGAAATAGGGTAAAAATACCGTTTGAAGAGAATATGTTTAATTTTTTTATTTAGTCTTTCAACTATCAATTTATTTGAATAACCGTTATTAAATGCTATTTGTCTTATGAATATATTGTTTTATGGTTATAAGCTATTTGTTTTTTTTCAGTTCTTAAAATACTTCACACATGATATAAAGCATTGCAAATAAATAATTTATAAATTTTAGAAATTAGAAAACATGTTAATATAAAAGCAGATATAATAAACAAGATTTTTTTTTATTAACTCTCTTTTAAATATTTTCCCACTTAACTGGTCTTTCATATTGTAATTCTTAATTCTTATAAACCCAACCTACTCTTACCCCTCCCCCTCCTTTCTCTTCTTCTTTCCAATTGTAATCTATATTTAATTTTTGACTTCGGTGTATACTTCGTTCATGAAACATGTATTGGTTGGATATAATAAAGTGATGTTAACAAAGTTATTTGTTTTTTAATAAAATAAAGTTTAATCGGATAACATTATTTTATCTATTTCCGTTGTATATCAATGCATACGTACACAATAAAATGTAAAAATTATATTTATTTATTAATTGGACAATTTGCATAGCACCGCTTTTGTGATATATCACCTCAGGGGCGCTATATTGTAATAATCTACATGTATATATAGATTTTTACTCTCCTGATGAACGTGTATATATAATCTAACTTTAAACTTTATAAGATACAGTAAAAGTTGTAGGTAAAAAATTACCACCAGTTGAAGTAAAATTAACACCTTTTAATTAAACCGACTGCTAATCTCATCGCACAATTACCCTCCTTTTATTCATAAACACGGGTACAATTAATCAATACGTAATAATCTATTATTTCAGTCAACTTTGTTATAACTATCTTTAATTGTTGTGACAAACTATACGATATTGATTCAACTTATAGACATTGACGGTTGGAATACATATTTAAGCATTGCAAGTCTCCTATGAGCAAATTATATTAGGTACGATAACAGTTAATATCAGTTGTAGACATGTAGTCAATAATAGTGTTTCATTTGAAATTATTCATCACAAAGACGTAAAATTTAATTTATTCAAACAACTTTCATTCTTATTATGCCTAAATTGAGCATGTTATTATTCATCAACTCTTTCCTGTTCCGTGTTTTAACAATATATACTCACCCTCTCTCTGTGAATGACCTAATATCTATCTATTGAATGTAACTGTTGTTAGTATCACTTAAACTGGGCGAAGCCCAACTAAGTGCCGCCCGCAGGGCCTAGCATCAAAAACCCGCGGAGCGGGTTTTTAACTGCTAGTTATATATTACTAAGATAAACGCAGGTGAAGGAACACGTGCTCCGATATTATTACGAATTTACTTAAAAAATATCAGGAAGCGACCTGCAGTACCGTTTTTAACCGGATTACCAATAATTAAAAGAGATTTTTAATAAATCAGCAATTCGTTTTCTTCTGTGCATTGTTGTATCTTTTAGGCTATAGAATTACTTAAATTTTCACTTTTCGTTCAAAAATGTTGCTTAAATTAGTTGAGCGTGAAAGTGTTAATAAATCTGATCGTTATTCCAATAAATCAAGTGAATTCTAAAAGTTCCCGATTGTCACTTGGAGATAATAGCGTAATTTCTCGCACAAGAGATGATCGCTTCTTCAGCTGTTAGGAATTAATGTTAGGTCTAAGATTTATCAAAGAGCGTCGGGGGAAAATCATTCCAAAATAACAGGGGAACTCGCTGCAAGTCATGCTTCTGTAGTGATAATTAATAAATCTGATTCCAGTACAGAACTAAATTTCTTTAAAAAATCTATTTTTTCTATTTCTTTTAAGGCCCCGTAGTAAGCGTCCAAAAGTGGTTTGAAAGGGAGATATGTACATACGAATGCTAGAGGGAGCGCGCTAATATTTAAAGAAAACAATAATTAAGAGAAAACGGTGAAAATATTTAATAAAACACGACTCGTTTTAAATAGAGCAAAAATCCCTCAACAAATGTTTTAGTTGCATTAAAAGATACACTGTGAATGTTTTCATGCATGTAGCATATTAAATAACAAAACAAAACGCATTTTTAATAATTTTCGGAGCTTATTTTGCGATTTTTTTCTATCGAGGTAATTTCATATAATTAACGATTCGGCATAACAAACGTATATATTTGTCTACAAAAATAACTTATTTTTTTTAAACTTAAAAACATAAAGAATTAACGAGAAACTAAAGAAACTAAACTTAAAGAATTAACGTGGGTTTAAACACATTCCCAAGTTACTAATATTCTGAAAATATTTAAATTCCGTCATTAAAGACGAAAAAGTAGCTTGCGCAATGATGGGGAACTTGGCTTAACCGGTTGAATTATTCCAAATATAATTTTTTTAAATAGTATATGTAAAACAAACTAGCTATCCGCGTCTCTCGGTTTGTGCGCTTAGTTGTTCTGAACTACGCAAATGATTTTGATAGAATTTTTTACTATCATTTAGAGAAGTTCTTCCGCCGGAAGGTTTATTTTATTTTTTATTTTATTTTGGTACAATAGTTTTTACATTTCATAGTTATTATATACAACATTCAGTAATGTTGGCCTCACTGGGTGATTTACCCGTGCTGAGGCCTTCATTTTATAATATAAAAAAATAATACCTATAAGAGAATATATATGTATAATCTTGTGTGTTTGTGAGTGATGTGTGTTTTATATTGGTTTTGCGTGTAACGTGTAGGTTTTATTATTTTATGTTATGAAATTTTGGTAATATTGAATTTTTTGTACTTTAATCCATTTTGTAATTTTGGGACTGAATTTATTTTTAATTTATTTATTTTACGTGCATATTATATTTATAGAAAGTAGAGATAAGTCCAATAAGTACAGTTCAGCTAGTTATATATAAATAACGCCACATTGTGATTTTGCAACTATTGAAGAAGAAATATAAAGTTACTTGATTTTAAGCTAACGCGTGCAAAATCAAGTAATCCAAAAGCTCTCCATAAATTATTTAAGCCCGATTTCTCAGTATTTTGGCTATTCCACTTAAACATAAATTGTATCAAATTTCAATTATGCTTGTCCATATTAATTTAGTTCAAAGTTCTCGGAATCAGAATAATAATATCAGTGACATTTCTCCAACTGTCATCGCGTTGACGCCGATTTTCCCTAATGGGAGGATAACGATTGCTCCGATTGTCCATTAGTTGAACTACTAATGAGTTTAACCAATCATTAGTAATGTATTATACCTACTTGTTAAATATCGTATTTATTCTAAATAGGTAGCACAAATAATTTTATAATAAAATAATTTTATGAATCATTTTTAAAATCAGCTCCACACAGGAGGAAAAACAATCCCTAGGGCCTATGTCATCTTTGGGGATGCTGTGTGGGGAGTATTTTTATGGAAAATAAGGAGATTAAGTTCTGGGAAGGAAAAAGGTATGAGGGTCGAGTAGAAATCTGGGGTCAATGTTTCCAGAAGTGACGGACGTATGAATCCATCCCTCCCAAAGGCGATAGGTCGAGAGAGCCCGGATGGAGAGGTCAAAGGGTCTCCCTCAACCAGCCTATCCAGATTAGGCCCGCCACGCAGTAGGTGGGCGAACACATCAGCCGCTCAGACCTATTAGACAAACCTCACCCAATGAACCCAGGCACCCCTGCTAAGTCACCAAACGTAGAGAACCACTTGGGTTGATGGTAACCAAACCCACCTCCCAAATTTAAAATTAATTTTAACAATTTCATCTGACAGCGCATGTAAATTTTTTGGATGATATGTTGTTGTTTTTAATTCTGGCCACACTGAGCTACTGTCCATTAAGTGTTCATCGTATAATAGTCCCAAAGAGAGGTCGTATGTGACTTCATCGTTCTAGTATCTTCTGTCTTTTTCGTTTTCATACAAAATCTGAGGACGATTTTTCGTCGATGACGTGCGTACCATCTCTCTGTCTGGGCTAAATCAGAATTTTATTCATTTTAAGTACGAAAATTTACAGAATATATATTCTTCGACTGTCCAACTAGGAAATTCCCGTTTAAGGACAGTCAACTTGACAATATTACTTCATAATATTATCAATTTTTAAAAAACATGTACATAGCTGATAATTTTCGCAAAATTATAGAGATACACCATAATATAAGGCAATTTTTTCAATCTTTTTGAAATGTTTTCGACCAAAAATTCTTCCCATTTTAAAAATTACACCTGATCGTCCATCTGATTGTAGGTAATCAAATGTGATGGAATTGGAAACACCCCAACTATGTCAAATTGTAAGAAAAAATTTAAACAATTTCAATATTTTACCGCCATTTTCTTTCTTCCGGCTCTGTCAAAATGCAAGAAGATACCGATTAATACCGATATACATTATTTCACTCTCTTTGGATGCAATTAATTTGTAAAGATTCGTTTGTGAAACGCCGAACAAAACAGGGAAAATCTTCATAAATCAAAGATTCAACGGAGAGTGAGTAATCCGAGAAATATAACAGCAAAATTATTAATACTTGAAAAATAATAGGCGCCCCTTGTAAAATAAATTATCGGGTAGCAAAACTCGATAAAAGAAAATGTTGACAGTGCACTTTTCAATTTTGAACTTTCAGTCGGGGTGGAAGGCAAATTGAACTTTTTTTCTCACACATCATGGCAACTCCATTAATTATTTTTGATTTTTATTATTTTAAAGGCTGTAGGAAAGGTAGTTAGGAAGGTAGGAGAAGGTACTTATTATGTTTGGCACGTGAATAATTTGTTGCCTACTCACGGCCAAAGAAAATTCATGCGTTAAAATTAAAAATGTATGTATTTAACTTACATGGCTGTCTCCGAATATTTAAGGGTTTCAGTAAGCAATAAATAATCAAAAATTATAATTTCGGTTGACTGTGCATCTTGCATTACTCTGGTTCAGTTAACTCAAATTTGCTTTGAATTTAAGTGTCCTTTTTTAAATTGGAACCGTTAAAATAAAATATCGTATAAAAAATCATTTTTAACAGAGAATTATTTTTGTAATTCTCGAAAATGGAACGGATTTGTCGCAATTTTATCAGTCAAAATAGTGACGAAACGCGTGATGCAACATGCGATGAAACAAGTTTTGTAACTAGCGATCAAATCAGTGATGAAGCGATAAAATTAGTGATATACCAGGGGAAAAAACTAGGGTTAAATTCAATGATGGAACTAGTGATAAAATGAGCAACGTAATCTGTGATGAAATGAATGAACAAATCATTCACGAAACTTAATACTGAATATTATGAAAGTAACGATGAAATCGCCGATGAAATGAAACCAGTAATGAAATCAGTGATCCAGTGATGAAAACATTGATGAAACCGTGATGAAATCATTGATGAATCCAGTGATGAAAACATTGATGAAACAGAGATGAAATCAGTGATAAATCCAGCGATGAAAACATTTGTGAAACAGTGATGAATCCAGTGATGAAAACATTGATGAAACAGTGATGAAATAAGTGATGAATCCAGTTATTAAAACATTGATGAAACAGTGGTGAAATCAGTGATAAATCCAGTGATGAAAAAATTTATGAAACAGTGATGAAATCAGTGATGAATCCAGTGATGAAAACATTGATGAAACAGTGATGAAATCAGTGATGAATCCAGTTATGAAAACATTGATGAAACAGTGGTGAAATCAGTGATGAATTCAATGATGAAAACATTGATTAAACAGCGATAAAATCAGTGATGAAAACATTGATAAAACCAGAGATGAAATCAGTGATGAAACCTATGATGAAATCTTATTTAGAGCCACAAACATGAAATACTTTGCATGTTTTGCCAATGTTGATGTTGAACTATACTTGAGTAGATAGTGTATGACATTCTTGTTTATTTTTCTGGAGCTCATTTGTAGCCACTAACACAACTTGTTTTGTGAAATTTTTGTTGATTCTGGAGCTCATTTGGATACTTACATACGTTGTGAATTTTGATGGTGAACATTACAAGTATATTATTAGATTATTTACTATTATTATTATGTATTAGGTACTCTATTTCACGATTGTTACGCCTTGTTGAATCCGAAACTGCTTACGAATTACAGCTTCAGATGCACACGAAAATGGACTGAATGAATGAAATGAAATGGTGGTTGTTGGAATTGCGTGATAGATTTTTTATTTTTATTTTATAAAATTTAAAAGATAACACTTTTGTTGATTTTCTCAACTGCCATACTAGGCTCACGCCCATAGTCGTACATGATGAATAAATCAAAATTGGTTTTATTTTAGCTATATAATACTTATGTACAAACTGATTAAATGTAAACTGTCGATTTCCCCGAAAATTAATAAATAAATACAAAAAAATATATATTGTAGCACAAATAATACAACATAAGGGAAAATGACATTTTATGGTAAAACAAAAATTTAAAAAATACACATTATTATAGAAACAATATTAGAAATAAAAATAAAGATTAAACTGATTGACAAAAAGATATTTTATAGAAATTATCTCATTATCTCATAATAATGCACTTTCTCTATTCCCTCTCTCTGTTCTTCAAGCAAACCCATATGTACGTATCACAAGCAGCGAGAGTCTTTGTAAGATTATGTTCCCAACAAATCTGTGTAAATCTGGAAAAAATCTTAATTTGCATAAATATGTCCTAGTATTGGTTCTTCTTTGCATTTTTCGCATGTTATGGTATTTAATTATTGTTTTTTGGCATTTTTTTTCGCATCAACTCCTCTACAGAATCAGCACATACTTTGCATTTGGCCATTTTATTGATTTTATTGTTTTCATATTTTTTGTATTTGCAGCCTTCATGACAGATATCTACATAATCATCAACTGCTTAGATTGCTCTATACGAAACATACCAACACCAGCATCTTTTATAACATCTTTTACATCTAATATAATTAGTGGATTCAACTTTCAGCTCGAAGTAAAATACGCATCATACTCGAATAATCAGAACTCACATTCTACTATACAATATATTAATAAAACACCGATTAACAACACAGTCATTTACACTTTCGTTTTTAACTTTTTGTTTGCAGACTTTTCGCAAAAGAACTACGGGGTCACCACCACACATCATAGTAAATTTAATCATAATTATGTTTCAGTTACCTTCGGATAATTACAATGATTCTGTAATTAGCATTAATATGAATATAATTCGAGATCTGGAGAATTTAAACAACTATAACTGGGACTCATATAGTCTAAAAATCATACACCAGAATATTAGAAGCATATCAAATATAGATGACTTTACAATTTTTCTTGATCAATTTAATTCATCTTTCGATGTTATAATATTAACCGAATGCTGGTTAAATAAATACTACACCGTAAAATCAATCCACAATTACTCTGAATATCACACCACAAACAACCTCAACAAATCCAGTGGAATTGTTATCTACATCAAGGACGGAATTAAAGCTCATGTAGAGGAAATTACTTTAGCACAATCAAACTGTATGAAAATAGTATTGAATAATAACATATGCATATTTGCCATTTACAGATCTCCTTCCTTCATCAATATTGACCCCTTCCTTTCTTCATTGCAAGAAATTTTAAACAATGCGAAAAAATTTGAACAGCAAATTATAATGGGAGATTTAAACATTAACACTATCCCTGACTACCACCGTCAATCAATCGATTATCTATGTCTACTCGCGGAAAATGGTTTCACACAGACTATTAACAGCTTTACTCGTGAACAGGGCTCGAGTAAATCCTGTCTTGATCACATCAATGTAAAAAATATTAACTTTATTGACACTTTTGTTATACACTCAACTATTTCAGACCACTATACAACATCTCTTTGTCTTAAAAACAAGCCTCCCACTTCTTCGAAAATTAAATACGTTGCTAAAACTAATTTCAACAAGTTAATTGAGGACTTGAGCGCAGAAAACTGGCTAAATGTTCTAGATAAATCAGATACTGACTTAGCAATGAAAGAATTTATTATCAAACTACACGAGTATATATCAAAACACACAAGTAATATAACCGTTTCTAATAAACAAATTAAATTCACACCATGGATCACCCTGGGGCTAGTTAAATCGATTCACAGAAGAAATCATCTTCATGAAAAGGCAAAAATATATCCTGAGAATTTGGTTTTACAATGTTATTATAAAAAATATAGGAATTTGTGTAAGAAATTAATTACATCGGCGAAAGAAAATTATTATAAAAAACTCATTTACGAAAACAACTGCAATCCAAAACGTTTTTGGGATACCTTTCGCAACATAACCAAATCCAAAATCAATAAATCTTCGGAAATAAAATCGCTATACATTAACACATCAAACTCTGAAGTCCCCAAAGATATGGCAAACTTTGCAAACAGTTACTTTTCATCTGTGGGTGACACACTTGCGAAAAAAATTCTCGATAAGTGTAAGAAATCAGAAACCGCTCTCGCCAATTTAACTATCCCTAGGATCGGTCACAAAATAGACTCAATCACAACTTCAACTAACGAAGTCATGAAGATAATTGACGACCTTAAATCATCAAAAGCATGTGGTCCCGATAAGATTTCATCAAATCTTCTAAAAATCATTAAAGTATACATAGCCATACCGATTGCGTTCATTGCGAATCTAAGCTTTAATTCAGGGAAATTCCCTAACCATTTAAAACAGTCAATCGTCATTTTACTGCATAAAAGTGGGGACAAATCACTGATACATAATTACCGGCCTGTTTCCTTGCTCAACTCTGTCTCTAAAATTATGGAGAAAATTGTAAAGAACCGTCTCATCCTTTATCTCGAAAATAACAACATCCTTTCTAGTAGACAATTCGGCTTTCGCAAAGGTTTAAGCACTGAAAACGCCATCGCTAATTTGACAAAAATCATCTCTAATAATCTAGATAAAGGTAGTAAATGCATTGCACTTTTTTTAGATCTAGCTAAAGCGTTCGACACTATCTCGCACAAAATTCTGCTGAATAAACTACAGCGAATTGGGATACAGGGTCAAATTTTCAAGTGGTTTGTTAGTTACCTAGAAAACAGGAGCCAAAGAGTGGATATTAACGGTACTCTAAGTGATCCAGCCAATATTAATTATGGCGTACCGCAAGGAAGTACACTAGGTCCCTTATTGTTTAATGTTTATATAAATGACTTATGTAATACTTCATTTGCAGACCACATTATTACATTTGCTGACGATACAGTACTTTTATTCGAAGGCAAAACCTGGAATGAGTCTTGCATTAAAGCTGAATTTGGCATAAACAAAGTTAAACAGTGGCTAGATAGTAATCTCCTCACTCTAAACTCGGATAAAACGAAATTCATCTGCTTCAGTTCAACTCAAGCGGGTCAACCACAAGAAATTATTAACATTAGAATACACCATTGTTACGACACTATTACATGTAAATGCAATACCTTAGAATGTGTGGACAATATAAGATACCTAGGAATTATCATTGATAAATTTCTGAGATGGGACAAACACATAGCCTTTACTTCCACAAAGGTCAGGAAACTTACACATCTGTTTATAGCAATAAGAAATATTCTATGTCTAAATGATTTGAAACGAATTTACTTTGCAATGTGCAATTCCATACTAGACTATGCTTCATTAGGTTGGGGAGGTTGTGCCAAAACCATACTCGATCCCTTAGCTAAATCCCAGAAATCGCTTATAAGAGTCATACTGAAAAAACCTTTCAGGTACCCCAGCGATTCATTATTCGCAGAGTTTCGTGTTCTTGATGTAAGACAATTATACATAAGGAAAATCATTTTACATACTCAAAAACAGAGGCACTACTTAGCTTCCGTAAACCACTGTCATAATACAAGACATGCAAAAAAAAACCCAACAGTTCCGCCCACCACTTCCTCATCTTTAGCACAGAGACAATTCTCTTACTTAGGCCCTAAACTGCTCAATCTCATACCTGATGCATGGAAGGCAAAGAGTACTAATATTCTGCGTATGCAGGTAAACAATTGGCTTCTGGACTTGGGGAGAGTTGAATGCGAGAATATGCTAAAAAACAGTAATTAAATTGTAAATTTTGTTTTCTTTACATTCTTCTTTACATTTTAACTTATATTGGTATTATATTAGCATTACAGGAACTGTATTTTTACATAAAGAAAGTTCGAAAATTGTTCAATTCTTCGTGATATTTTTCCTTAAAGGAAAAGTTCCTTCTTTACTTTCATTTTTTATTTTTTGTTATTTTTCATTTCCTTGTTTTATATATTAATATTTCTTTAGTTTAATATATCAGCTAAACAATAGTAAAAAAAAAAAAAAAAAATGAATATACATTTGTATTACCTTACCAACAGAATTTTTTCAATTCAGTTTCATTTTCAAATTCATTTTCTTGTTTTTATCTATTAATTCAGCTTATGTTATGTTAATTCAGTTATTATGTCAGCTAAATAATAGTAAAATATGTCGTGATATAACTGGAAGCATTCTAGAATACGAATATACATATGTATTTTTTTTTTTAACAACAGAATAGTCAACACTATAATGTACCATATATTACATGTAAAAACTTATCATATTGGAATGTCCTAAAACGGGCAATCGCCTAGTTGGACATTTTAAGTTCATTAATTGTATTATGTAATATTTACAAACAAACAATAAATAAATAAAAAAAAAAAAAAAAAAAAAAAAATAGAAATAATAGTATTAGAGGTAAGATTAAAATACGATCAAAATTATACCAGTAGTATGGTAGGAATGAATAAGGTATGAATGAAAGAAGGAAATCCTGTTTTCCTTTTCTCATTCATCACTCACCAATCACTTGCCACTATAGCTCTGTGAAGGAGCACACAACACATTCACAATATAGTGAGTACCACCGCTATATACCTCAAGGTAATTATTGCTACAACACAACTAAGAGTATTTAAAATGATATTAAGGCGATGCCATACGTAGTAATGCAAAATCATGTGTTTTTAGTTTGAAAATTTGGTCGCCTAGAAATGTTTCAGATGCTTTAATTAAATACTTCGAGTAGAATACATCTTGGCCTTTGAAATAATCGAGTATTTTTTAGATAAGTCTTTTTATAAGCCCAGAAAAAAATTATGTAAAGGCCTATGAAAACTGCTTTGAAGTTCCAAATCTCCTACTTACGAACCCATTTTCGGTTATGATTTTATTTTATAATGTGGCAAATTAAGTTATCTATAAAATGATCGAAAAAAAAAATATTTGTGCCTGAACATCCACAAAATTAAATAAAAGGCACTTTTTGGCCATGTTTTTTTCTTGCATAAATCAAAACAGGCGGATGGTGTTAAGCGGGAATTTAAACCTTATCGCCATCTACGTAAGGGTTCTTATTGATAGCGGCTCAATTTAAAATGTTGCACGATGTAATGCATCGCCTTAAGCACTTCCAAGATAGTCAATTTCCTTCTTTTTACTTTTCAACAAGATTATGCACACGAAGAACACCAACGACTCGCTTCCAAGGTGGTCCCAATTCTTCTTCTGTTTTCAAAACAAATGCACTCGAATTTTCACTATTTTCTTGCTATTGTTCTAAATTTCAAATACTTTTCTAGCAAGGTGATGGTTAGGGAAAGGTAGGAACTGGATAAATTACATCCCGTAGGAACCAATCATTTTCTCATTTCAAAAACAAACAGGCCTACTCGTACTTTACTACACTAAATTAAATGGAGCGTAGAGTCACACGGAGTAATGTGGATTTGAGATGTGGATCAAATTTTAAGCCTACTGTATATTATTATAATAAATAACCACCACCCTTTTTCCGCAGGGGTAGGCAGAGAGGACAGACACTCCTTGCCTCATACATACTCTTATATTATTTGAACTCTTGACATGGCCTGACTCAAGTTTCTGATTCACTTGATCGTGACATGTCTTCCTCAGGCGTCCCTGACTTCTACCATTCATCTTTGCGTTATATATTGTCCTTACAGCTCTTCAAAATGTCCCTGAAGTGTGACACTGTGCCCTCTGGTTGGAAAAAAGCGGTCATTTACCCTATTCCCAAGAAAGGTGACCGCTCCAACCCGGCTAACTACCGCCCCATAGCGATCACATCAGTTCTGTCCAAAGTGATGGAACGTGTAATCAACGACAAACTGCTCACATACCTCGAGAAGAACAAAATTATCAACGACCGTCAATACAGATTCCGGCGGAACCGCTCGTGCGGTGATCTTCTCGCGTGTGTGACGCATGTTTGGGGGCGGTGCCTGGAACGTCACGGTGAGACCCAAACGGTCGCACTAGACATATCCAAGGCCTTTGACCGGGTCTGGCACCGAGGACTTGTCAACAAATTGCCTTCTTACGGACTTCCCGCATCCCTGTGTACGTGGATTGCTGACTTTTTAAGGGATAGGTCGATTCAGGCGGTTGCTGACGGTTTCACCTCTTCCTCTATAAATGCTGGCGTCCCACAGGAATCGGTTCTGTCTCCGACTTTGTTTTTGTTGCACATCAATGACCTTTTGACATGTGCACCGATTCATTGTTACGCGGATGACAGTACAGTTCATGATAGCTTTTTGTTTGCCAAGCCCCCAAAGGGCACACAATCTCCAACGGCTCGGAGGGCTTTGAAGCAGAGAATGGACGGTTATCTCGAGAGTATTTCCTCCTGGGGTAAAAATAATCTCGTCGAATTTAATGTTTCAAAGACCCAATCCTGTCTGATTACGTCTAAAAGGGATCCAAATGATAATCTAGTCTCCTTCAACGGAAGCAATCTTCCGAACAGGCCTTCCATTGATATGCTAGGTGTAACTATAAGTGACCAGCTCAGGTACGGGGGCTCCATCGAAGCCAGAGTAAAGTTGGCCTCTCAGAAGCTGGGCATACTGTACAGGGCCCGCAGATACTTTAATAGTACACAACTGCTGACCCTGTACAAATCGCAAGTGCGCCCTACTGTCGAATTTGGCAGCCATCTCTGGTCCGGAGCCCCAAAATACCTGAAAAAAACCCTTGACTCTGTGCAGAAACAGGCGGTCCGTTTGATAGATTCCTCAATCTTAACAAACGGACTGCAATCTTTAGTTCAACAGCTGCCGGCCTCTGTGTTTCCTCACTCCTACAACATGGGACTCTTCAAGACCCACGTTCACTCCTTCCTCTCCACAAAAAGACCCTCCACACAGCATCCCCAAAGATGACATAGGCCCTGAGGGAAATTATTTTCTTCAGGGCCTCCTGTGTGGAGTTAATATAAAAAAAAAATTTAAAAAAAATTTAAAAAAAACTCCTTTCTTCGTTTATTCGCTCTACATGCCTAAAGCATCTGAGCATCCCTTTCTTAAGAGGAAACCCGGGCGCTGAGAAATTTGAACAATAGGTATTTTAAAAATCACTTGCTATTTCACTCTGCTCAGCGAGCGCGCTATCGATGTGTAGGTACCCACCCAACTAAGAGTGTGTGCATGTTACGCTCGCCCTCCCGCCCCGCATCTCCCGTCTTCCGTCCTTCATCATGTAGGTATATCTGGTGTTTGTGGTTATCTTTCCGACTTATTTCTCCGTTACTGTTTTTGTTTACTGGGCACTTACTGTGTCTTACTAAAATCTCTAAATAGTATCGAACAAAGTATCAGCGTCTGTCTGTTTGTGTGCTTAGTTTTTGTTTTCTTCTAAACTACGAAATGGATTTTGATAGGATTTTCACTATCATTTAAAGATTTTCTTCCGAAAGGTTTACACACGTAATTTATAAATATGTATTATATTTATAAAAAGTAGAGGAAAGTCATTGTGTAATCAAGTAATTTAAAATATATTTTCGGGCGCTTAAATTGCTAACGCTGGCTAAACCTTGTGAGATACATCAAAATAATGTAGGTACTACTTATTAATTGTATTGCTCTTACTTACTTGACCGGTCAGTGGCTGAGTGGGCATCGCGTTTGGGTCCCACCCGGGCGTCCCATGTTCGATTCCTCAGCTGGCTAAGTTCTCCATCACAACACAAACAATACCTTCCGCTTAGTGTGGTGGTAGTAGGAGTTTTTCAAATGTTAGGTTATTCGTAACCAGGGAATGTTTGTCTTTCTTTTAAAAATTAAAAAAAATCTTACTACCTATATAGGTACACCTACTAAAATATGTAGGTGCGTACATTTGAACTGCCTCCGTGGTTGAAGGGTAAGGCTCTTGGCTACGAATCCGCAGGTCGCGGCGTGCGCAAGTAAATTTTATTAAATTAATTTGTGTCGTTTTGCTAAATTAATCAATTAAAAATAATATAAAATACTTGTTTGGACAGATAGTTATCTTTTTTGTTTATCAAAACTTAACTAAACCATTCAAGTTGTTTGAGACAGGGAAAAGTATTAAAATAAAATATTTATTTTTTATTTTAGTAAAATTCCTGAAATCAACAGGTTTTAATTCCCTTGCGATGTTTATTTGGCCAATTTTTACCACATAAACATTGCAAGTGACCAATTTTCGATATAATATTGCAATTTTTTTGTTCACTATTTTGTTTTACGAATCTTATTATTGTGGGTAAGTTTTTAGATTCTTATTATTGTGTTTTGTTAATAGAGCCAACGCCAATGCCATTGGTTGAAATTTTGAAAATGACATGAAAGCCTTAACACCCTTGCCAATCACCACACTGCAAATCGGATGGTGTGGAGGAAACCTCCATTTTTTTCCACTCTACCTCCAGACATGACGGGGTTCTGAAAATCGGATCATGAGTAAAAATGAACTAGTATTTAAATATCCATGTAACTCGAAAATAATAGAAAATGTCATGACTAAACGGCGCAACTTTTCCTACTGTGTTTTGTTATAACAGATCACCATGCAAATGGCATCTTTTTAAAAATATATATTTAAAAAAAAATTCTTTATTCATTGTAAGTTGAGGATTTTTTGACTTTCATGCTAGGTACATGTCCGGGTTACGACCAAATTCTGTATCGGGTTGCTACCAGTGGCGTAGCTAGGTAACCAAGGGCCCTGGGGCAAATTAAAAAATGGGGCCCCACTGCTATGTAAACTGACTAGGTTTTATCAAGTAAAAATATGAAATATACAAACACTTTAAAAATAATAAGCTACTTAAGCTCTTTCTTGTGCAGTGCAGACTGCAGGGAAGGTAATAAAAATATTAAACAGTAACAACATAAAGTACAATTAATACTTGGAGTAGGTTTGGCTAATAAAACGAAATAGAGAAGATTCAAGGGTTTATTATATAAAGGTCGGGCCTACCAACTGACTAAATAACAATTATATCTACAATTTTTTCCTAGCTTTAGTTTTCGCAAAAGTATTAATGCCATGGCCTTTGTGTCCATGGCATTGACTCTGGCCGCAGACGTGACGCCGAGGGAGTCGACGGCAAAGTTGGATGTTACCAACTCCCTCAGGCGGGCATCTGCAGCGGTCTCCGACTGGAGGGCCAGTGTGGTAGCTGGCCCGTCATTGCTGAAGCTTGTGATATGATGCACTTTTACTGAGATAATACAGGCGGAGACCTCTAGCGGCAGAGTCGAAAAATAGGTAATTACAATCAAATGGATGGGTGGATGAAGCTTTACAGGGTCGAAGGCAGATGTCTCTGTGAGGTAGAGAGATGGACCAATCGTAGGCCTCGATTTAATCTCCCACCAATCAAGAGGATCTAGAGGATGCGGGGCGGCAAGTGGGAGTGGTTTACCGAAGCAGACAAAGGAATGGACTTTGAACCGGGAGGGGCTATCTCGATTTATTACAGGAAAAAACGGGAACCTTGGTAGAGGGTAGTGCGATGACGTCATGGGTTTGGAATGCAAGGGTGTGGCGGAAACGGGATCGTAAACCATCGACGAACGAGGGGGACGTGTTTCAAGAAGGGTAAGGGACATAACGCGAAACGAACTGGGGACTGAGAGAAATTGGTAGAATCCTACGTTAAGACATACCGGGAGTGGAAATCATTGGGGGAGAGGGCAGTTACACGCGTCAATTAAAAGAAAACAACAGAAATAAGGGAAAAACAGGCAAATTACGTAAGAAAAGTGGAAAAAAAAAGCAAACATTGAACTTCTATCGTAAGCATGACGTGGAACCGCAAAGAAACAGCGTTGAGGTTACAGGAGAATGATGGCGCGAAGTTAGTTGCGAGAGGGATACCAAGGGAAAAAAGGTTGGCGATGTCAGACACTTGAAAGCACTGATTTTGAAAAAAAATACGGACATGGTTTTGGGCCATTAGGACGCTAATAACGATCCAACGAGGTGATAAAATTAACCCGCGTCTTATGGAGACGAAAATACATTAAAATTAATGTATAAACAATTAGTGGGGAAATTATGAGAGAGTACGTTCGGGTTTGTTGTGACAGGAGATTAAGGCCTATGATCGATGCGAGATGAAGTAGGAGAAAAGGACAGGAGATGGGCGTTTGGAGGTACCACCCGAAGTTACACCCAGAATTACAGAGAGGGGTTGTAAGAATCCAGTAATAATTCTTGGGATAAAATTGGTCGAAGGAATAGGCAGGGTATCAAACCGATGCGGACTAAAACGTGGAATAAAAATATAAACGAGATGATGTAAACTGGGACGTCTCAACTAAAAGCAAGTATCGATGGGAGCCTTAAATAGAAATAATCGAAAAAAAATAGGATAGCTATATTAGACCGTTTGTAAGGGAAGAGAACTAAATGTTAGAAGTGGGAGACGATCGTACGCGGGAGATTTAACACACTGAGAGGGGGAAACGGACGTGTACACCGTTTGAATTGTCGGGAGGAATTGGTTTGGAAGGTAGAGGGGGAAACGGACGTGTACACCGTTTAAATTGTCGAAGGCATAGGGAAGAAGATCAAAACTAAGTTCGTGAAAGCGTTAAGGACAAAGCGTATCACACCATTAACGACGGCCATTAAATAAATTGTGCGGACACGGTAGCATTTAAAAATAAAAGGCCGGAATTCATATTACAAAAAGACAGCTCGCACTAGAGCGTAATATAGAAAACGCCGTATGGGAATACGGGACCGCTTCCTAGTCCGCGTCTGATCTTTCTGTCACATGAGACGAATGCCAAGGTGTTAACTTTCTTGGAATGATCAGAATGGCCTAATTAGCATGATGCGACTATGGACGAAATAGAAAAGAACATACGAGTCGATAAAGGTTAGAATAGCATGTATTTGACGTGATTAATGAGGAAACGGGACTATAAAAGGGCTGATTTTAGAAAAAACGGGAAGTCCTTTCGTGAATTTTGAGAGAGTTGAAAATCGCCGGGAACCGTTCAAACACGTCGCGCTGCTTGGTAATTATTTGTGGACTTTACGAAGTGTTGAAAGGGAGAGGGGAGACGGCTATAATTCGAGGTTAACGCGACCTTTCGTTGCCAGAAATTTAAACTAGAAAAATGATAGAAATAATAATAATACATTTAATGCTGGTATGAAAGAAAAAAAATTTAAATCGCTTACTCGATTAACGTTCAATAAATAATAACCATACCTCGTTATAATGAAATAGTAAGAACCCAAAAATAGCTGAGATTAAAGAAATAAAATTCAGGGGAATTATTGATAGGTGGATGAATGCATAAGAACAGGTTGTTTGCCGTCGCTATCCCGGTGGATTAGAGGAGAGGGGCTCAGGTAAGTAAATTGCACGAATATAATATATTTGCAGGACAAAGATGGAGGCTGCTAATCCGGCAGTTATTTTAAAGACGCCAGTTGGGACCGTAATTATGTACGTATTATCAAATAACATATGTATGTGTATGTACGAATGAATGCATAAGCTGATAAAATAAATATCATTTATTCCATGACAAAACAATTACCAATTATTCTATGGACTAGGGTCGTAACCGGAATTTGTCATTATAGTTCATTGTAGGTAAAGTACCTATTTATCGTGGGGACAATTCAAATAAGTGGGTCGACCGGACCGACTTTTGTAACACGATAATACAATGGAGAAAGAAAAAAATATTCATTTCAAACCGGCTTTAAAATGGATAGGGCATTGACTCGAGTTGTGCTGAAAAACAGGTTGATTTATTAGGGTCTGAAGGGACAGACGGCCTTGAAGATTAACTGAGACATTAGAAACAGCCGAGTCTGGAATGCGGAGTTGGTTTCGAAAAAAAGATACGGCGGTTGGATGAATGGCTACTTGGGTACTAAAGTCCTGCTTCGAAGTTTACGAACATAGCTAAATTCATTTAACGGGAGTATCCCAAAATCAGACAGTGCCTGAGGGATAATCGAAGTAAATTTTGAGTTGCGGTTGGAAGTCTACGAACATAGTTAAATTCATTTAACGGGTGGAGCCAAAAATCAGCTAGTGTCTGAGAATAATTGAAGTAATTTTGAGCAGCAATCGAGGGGCTACGAACATAGCTAAATTCGTTTAACGGGAGTATCCCAAAATCAGACAGTGCCTGAGGGATAATCGAAGTAAATTTTGAGTTGCGATTGGAAGTCTACGAACATAGCTAAATTCACTTAGCGGGAGGATCCCAAGATCAGGTGGTGCCTGTGGGAAAATTTGAATAAGCAGGGTGGCAGACAGGAGACCGGAGGAGTCTGGGGACATGGCTAAAGGTCATATCTGAGTTGGTGATCTCTATAAATAAAATCATCAAACAAACAAAACCGTAATATATTATGTGTATCGTAATTATTAGCATTTATATTAGTATTTATGTATCAAGCGAACTGGTTGGAATTCACAACTCCTTCTCGGCGATGCTTGGTCTGGAATGTACTGTATAAATAGTACATTGCAGATTATAAAAAACAAAACAAAGTAAATTTATATATATTTCTTGATATGTACTGTCTGCAGGGGGGATGTATGTGGTCTGGTAACTATCGGGATGATACACTACGGATGCATACACGCCCTCTCAGAGGATGGGAAGCAGCCTAGGAAACTGCTCTCCACAAAGACCGCAAGTATATTTTTGCATATAGAACGAAACCGGTTCGTACTAAGTAGACGTAATTCTCGGAGGAGTTGGAATCTGGGAGCGTGAGACCCTGTTGAGATTTGGACGTAGTATGTGACGACCACAGGAATGGTCAACTAGGACACGGTGACTTAGGCACCAACTAGGAGATTGGGTCGAGTGATCATGCCAAACCCAGATCGATACGGATCATTTTCACGTCTTGCAGGAGGAAGGAGCCAGATTTTTGCTAGCAAAGTAATATTCCGAGTTCGTCATATATGCAATAACCGAATCGTACTAACACGCTTGAAATTAGTCCCATGTTATCCCATCTAGTAGGAGAGGTCGGCGATCCAGAGGTCCCGGAGGACAAATTATGATTGTAATGTACTAACAAATTATGTTTGACTTTCGTTTTGTGTATTAAGGTTTTATGGCAGGTCGGGAGGACGGCTTAGATGAACTTCTAAGGAGATCAGATTAGGGAAGGTAGACAGTATGGAGAAAGCGGGGGTTTCAGGTATTTTGATCCAATTTCGATTCGTTAACTTTGAAATTAACAACTCTGACTTCATCCCTGTCCTAAAGAGAACTAGGGGTTACCAAACAAAGTAATTAAAAACCCGATACCATAAAGCAAAAAATCACACAACGTTTGGTGGGATTTAATTACAACTAAATACGAGGGAGTTACGTTGAAGGTCGTAACCGGCGTATTAATTAACTAAGTACATTTGTCTTTATATAAATGTATATATATTACTTGAGAACCATGAGTAGCCTTCGTAGCTACCGAAGGGAGAAAGAGTTCTAGGGATATTTTAATGCCAGTGGCCTAAGGTCACTTAGGTATTACAAAAAAAATTAAATTCAAAGGATGAAAGGAAGAGTCATCTCAACTGCGGCCAACATGACCAGGAGAATGGATAGGCATACCTAGAGTGGGGAAAGAGTTGTTAATGAAAAAAAAAATAACGAAAAGAAAGAGTTCTAAATATTACGAAACAGAAAATAAATCACTGACAGCGGTACAAGTCTAGACAAAAGCGGCCGGGCTGCGAAAAGTATAAACAAACCATAAATTAAGTTTAGGGCCCAATCGTAACAACCATAAGCGTGCGTACCTGCTTAAGAAAAAAATAGGGTTTCGCAATACACAAGGAAAGAATGTTAGGACTTCTTACGAACACTGAAAAATAAATTTTGCAAATTCAAGATAGAAATCGCGCAAATATCATGATAGGGATACGCCTATTAAAAGAAAGACGTTAAAACGTAGATAAGGAATTGTTAGTGTTCAAACGGTAAATCACGGGATATTCGTTAGCATCGCGGCAACAACAATCATTAATAATAATAATAATAATTGGATAATTTGTGGAGCGTCGTTTTTGTGAAAAATCACCTCAAGGGCGCTGTACAATTTATTTCCTAGGATTGCGAGTCGTATCAAAGAAGATTAGATACATTCATTCGGAATTTAAAATACCTAAATAGAGAGATAGACTATTTAGGAATACGGTCGAAATTCGGATTGATTAGGTATCGTTAAATAGAAATATAACGTGTTTATCGGGGAAGAGCTTCCCCTTCATATAACTGTGTAAAAATAATTATATATGTGTATAGATATATATATGTATGTACACATACATATGTATGTCCTGTATACGAAATCTTAACATCACTTATCATCATTTGAAAAAAAAGGAATATATAAATAAATAAATAAGAAAGGAAAAAAAAATAGTATTAGAAAGGCAACATACATAAAATAACTAAGTAAATTTATAACATCACTTTGGTTGTCGTATAATAAGGCGGAAGTGTATATCTACATAAACCGGCAACTCAAAAAAAAAAAAAAAAAATTAAAAATGGCCGGAAAACGAAGGGGAACAGCAGAGGCTTTAGTGTCAGCGATCGGAGAAAATGCTGCAGCGGGGACTTCGACGGTGAACATCGAAGATGTGACAACAATAATCCAGGCAGCATTGGGACCGCTCGTTAGTAAGGTGCAAGAACTAGAGGAACAATTGGGAAGGTCGGCAACGGTAGCGGTAGCGGCAGAGGATAGTGCGCCGAAGAACGTTCTGCAGGTAGTGGAAATGCTACCGCAGCTAGAGAGGCCGTCATTTTCGGGAGGGACTCAAAACCCGATTGCCTTCCTAGAGGAGTTGAAGGACTACATGAGAAAGGTCAAACGTACGGATGCGTTGAATGTCGTGAAAGAAAATTTCAAAGGGGAGGCAAAAAGTTGGTTCAAACTATATGCTAAGCGGTGGCAGACGTTGGAAGAATTCGAGCGGGATTTTCTCGCGAATTATTGGGGAGACATCAAGAAAAACGCCGTACGACGACGCCTTGCAGAAGGTTGCTATGACGCAAAAAAGGGGACGTCAATGCTTGCACATTTCGCTACGTATTGGGAGCTCGCGAAGGCACTTAAGATCACGGATACGTCCGAGGGGATAGTGAATGAAATAATGCGGCATTTCCCAACGGAGACGCAATCTCTATGGTTTTCGGGTGAAATGGGCGATGAAATTGCGGCGGCCGAGCTACTACGACGATTAGATAACATGGTGTGCGATCCTGAAGAACGTCAACCGCGTAAAAGAGAATACGACGAGAGCAAAAAAATCAATAAATACCGAGAGCGCTATAATGCAATGAAGCGACGTATTCATAATATTGAAAGCGTTAGTGAGGGCGCCGGTTGCAGCAAGTGCATAGATACGCCGCCACCTACAAGGAAGGGATCGATTCCGGAAGCTAGCGGGAATGAGGTATGCATTGTGAAGCGTCCGGGAAACTACAGCGAGTCGTCTCCGAGGTCCTGAGGAATTCGGCTCAACCAGACGGAGGAGGGACAACCACGCAGACACACAATATTGCGCTAAAAATAATGCTGAATTCAGGGTGGGACATCACTAAAGGACTTGGAAGAAATCAACAAGGAATAACTAAACCAATACAGGCAGAAGGGAGTGAGAGGAGATGTAAGAATGAGAGTTTAAGAATTAATTCAAATACTTATGTAGGAGCGTGCGTAGATTTATTGCAGCAAATTAGCACAGAATGGGGCAAGTCGGAATTTGAGGCGTGGGAGGGAGACAGCGACGTAAAGAATTTTCATAACATTTTCGAAGACGAGGCTTACGATGAAACGGAAAGGGGTAGCACTTTGCCACAGCTACCGGAAGCTAGGGCATATGTAGGGGACACGGAGGTGCGATGTTTGATAGATACGGGCAGCCAGGTTACATGTATATCGCAGGAGTTTTACGACCACCACTTGACAGATACAGAGCAATACCCAGTTATGCCGGTAGCAGCGATTCAAATAAAAGGTGCTGTGGGCCACAAGAGTCAACGGATTTCTAGGTTAGTATTGGTGCCTTTACAATTTGGGGATCTTCAAATAAACACGCCGTGTCTAATCATACCGAAATTAATCAGAACAGTCATTCTAGGAATAAATTGGCTAGACGAATATGCGGCGGAGTTTAAGTGTGGGGAAAATAGACATTTTAAAGTCACATCTGGAGGGATTGAAAGAACAATAGGGCTGTCAAACTCCACAATAACGCGGGTAAAGTCGAGCGAAGAGGCCGGCGGAAAACCGTTAAATCACGCAACAAAAAATGTAAACACGGTCGAAAGTGATTTGGGCCAGAATAGCCTTTCAAGTCTTGAAGAAAAAATAACTACATTTGTAGCCGAACTTAGTTTAGACACGCAGGGGAAAGAGGGTTTGCGACAAGTATTAAGCAAACATAAAAAAGTGTTTATCGACCGGCCGGGGCTGACGACATTATACACACATGATATAAAAATGATAGATGAATCACCGTTTGTAAAACGATCGTACCCTGTGCCTTTCGCATATAGGGACAAAGTCGACAAAAAAATATCCGAATTAGAGGAGCTAGGTATCATTAGCCGTGAGGCGACGCAATTTGCAAGTCCTTTGACGTTCACGATGAAAAAGGATGGAGCCGTCCGGATTCTCCTGGATGCCAGAGAATTGAACAGTCGAATGGTGGGAGAGGTAGAGAAACCGCCGCTAACCTCCGAAATATTACAACGATTTCACGGTGTGAAATACATAACAACATTGGATCTTAATTCAGCGTACTTTCAAATACCGTTAAGTCAAGATAGCCGAAAGTACACCGGATTTGTGTACAACGGGAAATCATTCGTATATAAGGTACTACCACAAGGTCTGAAGACATCGGTAGGGAGCTTTTCGAGAGCTATGGATAAAATATTAGGCCATCAAATGCGGGACTTTTGCGCTAATTACCTAGACGATTTAGTAATATATACATGCGGGGACCGAGACGAGCATTTCGAGCACGTGGGTGCGGTGTTGGAGCGTCTAGAAGCGGCTAATATGACGTGTAAGTTGGAAAAGTGTCAGTTTTTATTTACTGAAGTGCACATGTTAGGGCATATTATTTCGCCATACGGAATTCAAATGGACCCAGGAAAGATAGCTGCCATAAAAAATTTTCCCGCGCCAAAGAAAGTGAAACAGGTTAGAGCATTTTTGGGTCTCTGTAATTACTACCGGAGGTTTGCAAGTAGATACGGAGAAACTACAAGCGTTCTGTGCGACCTACTACAGAAAAATCGAACTTGGAGGTGGACGGATATAGAACAAAGGGCGTTTGAAAACGTGAAGGCGTCTTTTCTAGCTTCAGTAATTTTGCACCACCACGACCCGAGCAGCACGTATTATTTACAGACGGATAGCTCTGGGTTCGCAATTGGAGGGGAACTCTATCAATTGGACCACGATGGAAATCATCACGTCATCGGTTTTATAAGTCGAGCGTTACGAGGCCCCGAGTTAAAATGGACTACTTCAGAGCAGGAGCTGTGGGCAATAATCTATGCACTACATAAATTCGAAACATACCTACGGGGGGTGCGGCTAATAATTCGGACCGACCATCAAGCGCTGACCTTTTTAAAAAACTGGAAAATGTACAGCGGCAGAATAACGAGGTGGATCCTTTATTTAAATCAATTTGACTACAAAGTAGAGTACGTGAGGGGGAAAGAAAATATCGGACCTGATATTTTGTCTCGTTATTCGCATGAAGCAGTGAACGTACAAGAAGAAAAAGCTGTTTATCCGGAGGTAGCGAGCTTCGCGGTGAAGGGAAAGCGACAGATACGGCGCCACCTCGAGAATATTGCAGAATTACAACATAAAGATGATTTTTTGGGTGAGGTGTTGGGACTCATAGAAGGAAAACAATTCGGGCCGCCAACACGGAGTGTCAGTAGATACCTGAAAAATTATAAGAAAATAGGTCGGACTCTGTATTATGCGGCGAGAGGAGATAGAACACTTCTAGCCATACCTCAAGGATTAACCGAAGAATTAATTAGAATGGTGCATTTGGAAATTGGACACGGAGGTGTATTTAAAACGGGATCGGCGATCAAAGACAGGTACTTTTGGCCCGGTATGCACAAACAAATAAAACAAAATGTGCGGGTTTGTCACCTATGTCAAATGGCGAAGCGCGAAGTTCGACCAACTGTAGGGCCGGGCAGGTCTATCATTACTCGAGAGGTGGGGGAATTAATCATGGCGGACTTATATGGGCCACTACCGAGAAGTCAAGGAGGGGTACGGTTCATATTGGTAATACAAGATACGTTCAGTAGGCTAATTAGATTATACCGTTTAAGAAAAACTACCACTAGAACCGTTTTAAACTGTGTAGAGAAATTCCATAAGGAAATAAAGATCGCCGCCATTTTAACTGATAACGGGTCAGTATTTTGCTCAAGACAATGGGATCGGACTTTAGAGAACATGGGAATCCGGATATTACATACTTCAGTGCGCAACCCGGGGCCCAACATCACAGAGCGGGTGAACAAAGAGCTAGGTCGCATTTTTCGTATATACTGCCACGAGAGTCACACGACGTGGGGGCACTTTATAAATGATATTGAACAGACATATAACAATACTGTACATTGCTCTACGGGTTTTTCTCCGAACGAGGTGGCCTTTGGGAAGGTTCCAAAATATAGTTTAGACAAATATACGAAGGGATGCAATCGGCCGGCGCGAACAAAGGAAGAGGTACGAGAAGCAGTCCGGAAGAACTTAGTGAAAAATGCGGAGAGACGGCAACATTATTATAATCTAAACAAACGATTAGTGACTTACGAGATAGGCACCTTGGTAAAACTCAAGAAGATTACACAATCAAGTCTACTGAAGAGGCAAATAAAGAAATTCGCATTGTTATATGAAGGGCCGTATGTGATAGCCGCGGTGAGGTATAGTAACACATACACATTGGCGGACCCGATAACCCGAGAGATAAGAGGAGATTACAATGCAATCCATCTGGCAAGATATTACATAGAGAAAGAGGCGCGTAGTCCGGGGGTGATAATCACCGAGATGCACGAATAAATGGAAAAAAAAGGGGGAACACCCATCGTTCAAGAAAAAAAAAAAAATCTTTTGAAAATTTTCTGTTGAGGCCCCAAGCATGCTAGGTAAGGATGCGACAAATTAAGTTCAGTAAGAAAAAAGATTTTAACGTCGGGAGAAAAAAAATAAAGAGATAAATAAACCTTCAGTTAAGAGAGTTTTAGCGTTATCTAGATGTAGGGAGTTTGTAGGGGTACTGTTAAGAAGTTAATGCGTTTCATTAGGAATAGAGATTATAGAAATTAGAAAGAAAAAAAATGTTACAATATAGGCAGATCCAGGGGGGAGGAGATGCTCAAGTAAAATTTAGAGGTGGATGGTTATCCGACTAGGTTTAGAAAAAAAATGTGTTACCAATGCAGTGTTTAGAAAGTCTTTTTAGTTTATGGATTGCAAACGTAGGGTTAAGAAAAGCTGCTGCAACTAGGATTTAGGAGAATTTAACAAAAAGAGGGCGGGGCATGATTGAGTGAGTGAACGATTAGTGTGCCATTTCAGGAAACTCCTTCATTGACAAATGCGAAAAGAAAAGTTTTTCTATATAATCGTGGAGACTACGATTCAATTAATTTCGCCCTTGAACAAGCTGACTGGGCTTCCATTTTTTCTACCTCTCAAATAGAACCAGCGCTTGACGGTTTCTATACGTTTTTGAAATACCTCATAAATCTTCATATTCCTCATAAACTTTCGTGGAACTCGAAATATCCTCCTTGGTACAGTGCTGCCCTTATTAAGGTAACTAAGGAAAAATCAAAATACTTTAGCAAATATAAAAAACACAAGAACCAGGCTGACTATGACGCATTTTCCCTGCTTCGTAAACGGCACAAAGACTTATGTCGGAAAAGCAAAGCCCGTTTCTTGAGTAATATTGAAAACAATATTTCCTCAAACCCTAAAAACTTCTGGAGCCACGTCAAATCTTCTAACGCATCCCAAGGTGTCCCAAAATGTATATATTTTGGAGAGCTGAAAGCCAATAATGGAACGGAAATTGCAAATTTATTTTCAAAATATTTCAGTTCAGTTTTCAGTAAACCCTCCGATCCACTTACCCTTGATCCAACTGACGTCGGGAACCATACATCCAATATAAGCAATATTGAGGTGACACGAGAAATCGTCTTAAAATACCTTAAGGAAATTGATATTCGCAAAGGTGCCGGTCCTGACGAAATACCTTCAATCTTTATCAAACAATGTGCACACAATCTAGCCTTACCCCTTTCTTTAATTTTCAATCGTTCCCTAACCGATTGCACTGTCCCTGTTATATGGAAATCTGCTTATGTGTCTCCTATTTTCAAAAATGGCAAAAAAACAGACGTTAAAAACTACAGGCCAATCTCCAAACTTTGTATATTTAACAAAATTTTTGAAAAAATAGTCTATGACCAACTATATTCTGCTCTTAAGCCCAGCCTGAATACGACCCAACACGGTTTCATTAGTGGTAAATCTACAACCACAAATCTTTTAACCTTCACAGAGTACCTGCAGGATAATTTGGATAACAGAATACAAGTGGACACTGTCTATACCGACTATAGTAAGGCGTTTGACAAGGTCGATCATTCAACCTTGTTGAACAAGCTTTTAAAGATTGGTATTCACGGCAATCTTTATCGTTGGCTCTCTTCTTATATCTCCAACCGTAGTCAAATAGTAGTGGTTGCTGGATTTAAATCCGACTCTGTTGCTGTAACATCGGGAGTTCCTCAAGGCAGCCTGTTAGGACCGTTACTATTTAATATCTATATCAATGATATTGGTCACTGCTTTTTACACTCGCAGACCATCCTATATGCAGATGACATGAAAATCTTCTCACCTATAAAATCAATCGAAGACTGTCACAAGCTGCAAAAGGATTTACAACGTTTAAACGCGTATGTTAATGCCCATTGTCTGGAATTAAATATATCCAAATGCTTCATCGTACGCTTTACTAGAAACAAAAACATATTTATACACGAATACTCAATTAATCATCAACCTTTATCTACCAAATCAGAAATTAAGGACCTTGGGGTTATACTTGATAGTAAACTGAATTTCAATAAACATATTGACCACGTAGTCACTAACGCATCTTCTATGCTGGGTTTCATAATCCGTTCCTGTAAACAATTCAAAGACATTGCTACTTTCAAAACACTGTATTTCTCATACGCTCGTAGTATCCTTGAATACGCATCACAAGTGTGGAACCCAGGCTATGCAATACATAAAAATAGAATTGAAAGTGTTCAAAATAGATTTTTAAGGTACCTTAATTTCCGCTCTTTTCGATCTCATATCAGTAATGAAGACTCTGCAAAGTTCTTCAATATACAGACGTTAACTTTCCGAAGAAATGTAGCAGATTTGGTAATGTTATTCAAAATTACACACAATTTAATCGATAGTCCTGATCTTCTTCAACGCCTATTATTCCATGTTCCCAATCGCAACAGCAGACAGTCGCTTACTTTTAATCTCCCTCATTGTAAGACAAATTCCAAACAAAACTCATTTATCTACAGATCCACACACTTCTTTAACTTAAATTATAACCATATTGACATATTTAACTCGACTTTACGCGACATAAAACAAAAACTCAATAATCAACAAAACTCAAACTAGTTCAATTCCTATATATTCCCGTCCTTTGCCTCTTAATCCTTATCCTATATTTCCCCCTCCTCCCCCCACCCTCCTTTATTTTAATATTTTTAATATTTCCTAACTAAACAAGAAATTAATTTAAGAGAACATCTCTATGCCATTGTACACCATTGTAACACCATTAACTATTCATCAGTGGAAAGTTCATAATTGGCATAATTAATAATATTATTATTGTATCATTATATAATTACAGATTTGCTGTCAACTTTTCCAAATAAATAAATAAATAAATAAATAAATAAATTAAGAAAATGAAAAAAAAAAAAAACAACAAAGCTAGACTCAACCATGTACACCGATTGTGTGACGGGAGGGCGCGGTTTGTACGAACTAAACATTCATGACAAATTTAAATTCAAAGTAAATGTGTGTGGGAATACACTTATATACCATCAATAGGTTGTACACCAACGCCACCCGTCATCCAAATGGTCAGATAGGAACCGCGAGATTGAATATCAATCTTTTGATTTGAACCATTTGTAAGGGAGATCTCGGTTCAACCAGGTTGGAGATCACCACAACACGCGAGTCGAGGGGCGTGTTCTCAAAAAAAAAAAAAAAAAATTTTTGATTTGCAATGGGAGAAGGGTGTCTCCTTGCGTTCATGAGGGCCTGAAAAAGGTTGCATTGCCAACAAACGAAAATAACGTTAGAATCAACGCGAAAAGAAAAAAAAAAAAGACAATAAGGTTCAAATTCAGAGATTGCGATCAGTCCAGAGGAATGAGGAGGGGGAACAGGGGAAGAGGGCGTAGGTGAGGACAGGTAAAGGGGATGAGGAGGGGGAACAGGGGAAGAGAGGTGAGAGGGCGTAGATGAGGACAGGAAAGGGGATGAGGAGGGGGAGTTTAGTTTTCTCTAGATGTTGTCCCAGTTTCAGTGTCTACCACGAAAAAAAAAGGGGAGAGGAGAAAGAAAAAAATAATAGAAAAAAAAAAAAAAATTTAAGAGAGAGGAAAAATGGTGAGAGGAAAGCGAAAGAAAAGTGGTATACACGGCAAACTGCGACAAGAGGAGGGTGTGATATGATGCACTTTTACTGAGATAATACAGGCGGAGACCTCTAGCGGCAGAGTCGAAAAATAGGTAATTACAATCAAATGGATGGGTGGATGAAGCTTTACAGGGTCGAAGGCAGATGTCTCTGTGAGGTAGAGAGATGGACCAATCGTAGGCCTCGATTTAATCTCCCACCAATCAAGAGGATCTAGAGGATGCGGGGCGGCAAGTGGGAGTGGTTTACCGAAGCAGACAAAGGAATGGACTTTGAACCGGGAGGGGCTATCTCGATTTATTACAGGAAAAAACGGGAACCTTGGTAGAGGGTAGTGCGATGACGTCATGGGTTTGGAATGCAAGGGTGTGGCGGAAACGGGATCGTAAACCATCGACGAACGAGGGGGACGTGTTTCAAGAAGGGTAAGGGACATAACGCGAAACGAACTGGGGACTGAGAGAAATTGGTAGAATCCTACGTTAAGACATACCGGGAGTGGAAATCATTGGGGGAGAGGGCAGTTACACGCGTCAATTAAAAGAAAACAACAGAAATAAGGGAAACACAGGCAAATTACGTAAGAAAAGTGGAAAAAAAAGCAAACATTGAACTTCTATCGTAAGCATGACGTGGAACCGCAAAGAAACAGCGTTGAGGTTACAGGAGAATGATGGCGCGAAGTTAGTTGCGAGAGGGATACCAAGGGAAAAAAGGTTGGCGATGTCAGACACTTGAAAGCACTGATTTTGAAAAAAAATACGGACATGGTTTTGGGCCATTAGGACGCTAATAACGATCCAACGAGGTGATAAAATTAACCCGCGTCTTATGGAGACGAAAATACATTAAAATTAATGTATAAACAATTAGTGGGGAAATTATGAGAGAGTACGTTCGGGTTTGTTGTGACAGGAGATTAAGGCCTATGATCGATGCGAGATGAAGTAGGAGAAAAGGACAGGAGATGGGCGTTTGGAGGTACCACCCGAAGTTACACCCAGAATTACAGAGAGGGGTTGTAAGAATCCAGTAATAATTCTTGGGATAAAGTTGGTCGAAGGAATAGGCAGGGTATCAAACCGATGCGGACTAAAACGTGGAATAAAAATATAAACGAGATGATGTAAACTGGGACGTCTCAACTAAAAGCAAGTATCGATGGGAGCCTTAAATAGAAATAATCGAAAAAAAATAGGATAGCTATATTAGACCGTTTGTAAGGGAAGAGAACTAAATGTTAGAAGTGGGAGACGATCGTACGCGGGAGATTTAACACACTGAGAGGGGGAAACGGACGTGTACACCGTTTGAATTGTCGGGAGGAATTGGTTTGGAAGGTAGAGGGGGAAACGGACGTGTACACCGTTTAAATTGTCGAAGGCATAGGGAAGAAGATCAAAACTAAGTTCGTGAAAGCGTTAAGGACAAAGCGTATCACACCATTAACGACGGCCATTAAATAAATTGTGCGGACACGGTAGCATTTAAAAATAAAAGGCCGGAATTCACATTACAAAAAGACAGCTCGCACTAGAGCGTAATATAGAAAACGCCGTATGGGAATACGGGACCGCTTCCTAGTCCGCGTCTGATCTTTCTGTCACATGAGACGAATGCCAAGGTGTTAACTTTCTTGGAATGATCAGAATGGCCTAATTAGCATGATGCGACTATGGACGAAATAGAAAAGAACATACGAGTCGATAAAGGTTAGAATAGCATGTATTTGACGTGATTAATGAGGAAACGGGACTATAAAAGGGCTGATTTTAGAAAAAACGGGAAGTCCTTTCGTGAATTTTGAGAGAGTTGAAAATCGCCGGGAACCGTTCAAACACGTCGCGCTGCTTGGTAATTATTTGTGGACTTAGGAAAATTCTCTAGTCAAAAACGTACAGTTAGATTCAGTGTTTGGAAAAAAAAATAATATTAGCATCGGACCTTAGAGGATTTTAGAATTTCAAAGAAATAGTTAAACACAGTATTTGGCGTAATAATAAATTAAGGTTGAAAAAATTTAATTAATTTAAATTCAGTGAAAAAAAAGATTAGAAACGACACTACGGTGTCGCGTTATAAGCCGAGTTGTTAATACGAAGTGTTGAAAGGGAGAGGGGAGACGGCTATAATTCGAGGTTAACGCGACCTTTCGTTGCCAGAAATTTAAACTAGAAAAATGATAGAAATAATAATAATACATTTAATGCTGGTATGAAAGAAAAAAAATGGGTGTGTCAAGCCTACGCAAGACAGAAGTGAAACTTCTAGTATTCTTCTCTCTCTCTCTTTTCATTTCATTCTCTCTTTTTTTCTGTCTATTGACATATTTATAAGTAGCATGTGATAAAAAAAATTAAAAGTTATAAAAAAAGAAAAAAAAAATTAGTTAAAGCGGGGATCGAACCTCGGTTCTTCACGACAACAGTCGTGCGCTCTGCCTGTAGACAGCGAAGATGAGTTAGGAGAGTGAGTTAAACTAGGTATATAATATTAGCTAGGCTCCTATAGCGAAATGATCCCTTTTTTTCGTCACGGTCATGAGTCGGTTTTACTCCGGTCCTCGAAATTGCATGACGCGCGTAAAGAAGTTTCACTTCAAAAAATTCCTCCAAATTTATGGATATAATTACGATCTTTTTCAAGCGCGTATGTAATGATTATTTTTATCAACGTCGCATACACCTTGCTAATGTTTTCAGTATTATTAGGGCTTTTTTATACTAATTTTCATATATTTATTGGCAGGTAGAGTAGAAATTAATATTTTTTAGCGTTTGCCAACGACCATACCATGTTGAACACACCGGTTCTCGTCCGATCACCGAAGTTAAGCAACATTGGGCGCGGTCAGTACTTGGATGGGTGACCGCTTGGGAACACCGCGTGCCGTTGGCCCATTTTTTATGGTAATTTCATGTTTTTTTTTATTTTTTTATCGTTACTATAATTAATAATATCATAAAATTCTTTAACTTTTCAAGTATGCTACAGGCCTAAAATATTACTTAGTGGATTGATATTATGGTCAACCATTGAAAAAAAAAATTCCTACAAAGTTATGGATGTAATTACGATCTTTTTCAAGCGCGTATGTAATGATTATTTTTATCAACGTCGCACACACCTTGCTAATGTTTTCAGTATTATTAGGGCTTTTTTATACTAATTTTCATATATTTATTTGCAGGTAGAATAGAAATTAATATTGTTTAGCGTTTGCCAACGACCATACCATGTTGAACACACCGGTTCTCGTCCGATCACCGAAGTTAAGCAACATTGGGCGCGGTCAGTACTTGGATGGGTGACCGCTTGGGAACACCGCGTGCCGTTGGCCCATTTTTTATGGTAATTTTATGTTTTTTTTTATTTTTTTATCGTTAACATCATAAAAAATTTTATATCATTCTTTAACTTTTCAATTATTCTACAGGCCTAAAATATTACTTAGTGGATTGATATTATCGTCAACCATTGAAAAAAAAAAAGGCGTTAAAAACAAAAAAATAATTTGCCATAGCCGAGAATCGAACTCGGATCAACTGCTTGGAAAGCAACTATGCTGACCATTACACCACCAACGCCAGTTGTCGAGATGAGCTAAGAAGCATTTATATTTTACTTCAAAACTTTGACTAGATCAAATGAACTTTAATCGGTCCCGCATTTTCGTTTCGGTCATGAGTTGGTTTTACTCCGGTCCACGAAATTGCATGACGCGCGTAAAGAAGTTTCACTTCAAAAATTTAAATCGCTTACTCGATTAACGTTCAATAAATAATAACCATACCTCGTTATAATGAAATAGTAAGAACCCAAAAATAGCTGAGATTAAAGAAATAAAATTCAGGGGAATTATTGATAGGTGGATGAATGCATAAGAACAGGTTGTTTGCCGTCGCTATCCCGGTGGATTAGAGGAGAGGGGCTCAGGTAAGTAAATTGCACGAATATAATATATTTGCAGGACAAAGATGGAGGCTGCTAATCCGGCAGTTATTTTAAAGACGCCAGTTGGGACCGTAATTATGTACGTATTATCAAATAACATATGTATGTGTATGTACGAATGAATGCATAAGCTGATAAAATAAATATCATTTATTCCATGACAAAACAATTACCAATTATTCTATGGACTAGGGTCGTAACCGGAATTTGTCATTATAGTTCATTGTAGGTAAAGTACCTATTTATCGTGGGGACAATTCAAATAAGTGGGTCGACCGGACCGACTTTTGTAACACGATAATACAATGGAGAAAGAAAAAAATATTCATTTCAAACCGGCTTTAAAATGGATAGGGCATTGACTCGAGTTGTGCTGAAAAACAGGTTGATTTATTAGGGTCTGAAGGGACAGACGGCCTTGAAGATTAACTGAGACATTAGAAACAGCCGAGTCTGGAATGCGGAGTTGGTTTCGAAAAAAAGATACGGCGGTTGGATGAATGGCTACTTGGGTACTAAAGTCCTGCTTCGAAGTTTACGAACATAGCTAAATTCATTTAACGGGAGTATCCCAAAATCAGACAGTGCCTGAGGGATAATCGAAGTAAATTTTGAGTTGCGGTTGGAAGTCTACGAACATAGTTAAATTCATTTAACGGGTGGAGCCAAAAATCAGCTAGTGTCTGAGAATAATTGAAGTAATTTTGAGCAGCAATCGAGGGGCTACGAACATAGCTAAATTCGTTTAACGGGAGTATCCCAAAATCAGACAGTGCCTGAGGGATAATCGAAGTAAATTTTGAGTTGCGATTGGAAGTCTACGAACATAGCTAAATTCACTTAGCGGGAGGATCCCAAGATCAGGTGGTGCCTGTGGGAAAATTTGAATAAGCAGGGTGGCAGACAGGAGACCGGAGGAGTCTGGGGACATGGCTAAAGGTCATATCTGAGTTGGTGATCTCTATAAATAAAATCATCAAACAAACAAAACCGTAATATATTATGTGTATCGTAATTATTAGCATTTATATTAGTATTTATGTATCAAGCGAACTGGTTGGAATTCACAACTCCTTCTCGGCGATGCTTGGTCTGGAATGTACTGTATAAATAGTACATTGCAGATTATAAAAAACAAAACAAAGTAAATTTATATATATTTCTTGATATGTACTGTCTGCAGGGGGGATGTATGTGGTCTGGTAACTATCGGGATGATACACTACGGCTGCATACACGCCCTCTCAGAGGATGGGAAGCAGCCTAGGAAACTGCTCTCCACAAAGACCGCAAGTATATTTTTGCATATAGAACGAAACCGGTTCGTACTAAGTAGACGTAATTCTCGGAGGAGTTGGAATCTGGGAGCGTGAGACCCTGTTGAGATTTGGACGTAGTATGTGACGACCACAGGAATGGTCAACTAGGACACGGTGACTTAGGCACCAACTAGGAGATTGGGTCGAGTGATCATGCCAAACCCAGATCGATACGGATCATTTTCACGTCTTGCAGGAGGAAGGAGCCAGATTTTTGCTAGCAAAGTAATATTCCGAGTTCGTCATATATGCAATAACCGAATCGTACTAACACGCTTGAAATTAGTCCCATGTTATCCCATCTAGTAGGAGAGGTCGGCGATCCAGAGGTCCCGGAGGACAAATTATGATTGTAATGTACTAACAAATTATGTTTGACTTTCGTTTTGTGTATTAAGGTTTTATGGCAGGTCGGGAGGACGGCTTAGATGAACTTCTAAGGAGATCAGATTAGGGAAGGTAGACAGTATGGAGAAAGCGGGGGTTTCAGGTATTTTGATCCAATTTCGATTCGTTAACTTTGAAATTAACAACTCTGACTTCATCCCTGTCCTAAAGAGAACTAGGGGTTACCAAACAAAGTAATTAAAAACCCGATACCATAAAGCAAAAAATCACACAACGTTTGGTGGGATTTAATTACAACTAAATACGAGGGAGTTACGTTGAAGGTCGTAACCGGCGTATTAATTAACTAAGTACATTTGTCTTTATATAAATGTATATATATTACTTGAGAACCATGAGTAGCCTTCGTAGCTACCGAAGGGAGAAAGAGTTCTAGGGATATTTTAATGCCAGTGGCCTAAGGTCACTTAGGTATTACAAAAAAAATTAAATTCAAAGGATGAAAGGAAGAGTCATCTCAAGCTCGAGCCTCCGTGGGCGATCCACCCCAAAGCGGTCCGTGACACTATTCGGGTAGTGCTATTCTCACGGACCTCTCTTGACACGATAAGGTGGGCATTATCCTGCCTGATCAAGAGTTTTGGGGTGACGCGTCTTCCAGGAACGCGCTGCTCCGGCAGGCTCAGGTCAGCTACTGTGTGGGCGGTGATGGTGAAGGTGGGTTCCAGTCCAGCGCCCCGGATCGTCAGCTTCACGCGTTGGGAGCGGGCGTCGGAGGTGCACATCCCCTTCGTCCCGTGCAGCCGCAGACTGTGGACTGCGCTGCGTGCGCCGATCTGCGTTGCGGTGTCGGCGTCGATGAGGGTGATGGTGGATCCCTCATCCAGGAGAGCGAACGTCGACACTTCCCCGTCCGTGGGGCCCCGCAACACAACCGGCACTATTTTTAACAGCACGCGGCTGTCCACTGTCTGGCGTCAAAGATTCACCTCCGCGACCGTCTCCCGGTGGAGCAGCCGATGATGCGGGTAGCGGCACTCACCCACACCACACTGTCTCCTTGCAGTCCCTGGAGTGGTGCAGCTCCAGGCACTTGCGGCACAAAATGTTGGTGCGCACTGTCTCCCACCGGAGGGAGAGCGATTTGGCAATGAACTCGCGACACTCCCGGGTTTTGTGTGGCTCACCGCACTGAGCGCACGCACTTTTAACTTTGTTCGCCTTTCTCACTACAGGCGGTGGTGGGCGGTTGGCCTTCCCCTCTGGCGGTGTGGCCACAGCGTTGGCCAGAACATGCTCCCGGCGCCCTTTGCCGGATCGCAATGGATCCACCATCTCGCTGACCGGGATCACGCCGGCGACGCCCCTCAGGAAGGCTGCCAACTGGAGGATGGTGGAATGGGTTGTTTGCCCCAGCATCCGCAGCTCCAGCAGCCAGGCCATCCTCAACGTGCACGGTATCTTGGCGGTGATGTCGGCCAGCAGGGCGGGGTTGGTGAGGTAGCCTCCCGTCCTCAAGTCCCGCAGGGAAGCCACCAGGTTCTGGATGGTCCCGGAGAAGTCTGCGATCTCCTCCAAGGTGGCTTCGGCAGACAGGAAGGGCAGCTTCCTCACCTTTCCAGAATAAGGTTGGCGATCGAACCGGATCCGCCGTACCGCTCCTCCAGGGTCGCAATGATTTCTGGCACGCGGTCCGGGTTTAGCAGGAGCGAGTAAACATTCTCCCTCGCCTTCCCCTTGAGCGCACGCTGCAACCGTATCAGGTTCTCGCTCAGCGTGAGCTTGCAGGTCGAGGTAGATTGCTCATACTGCGCAATCCAGGCCGGCCATTCGAGGGGGTCGCCTGAGAATGTGGGGAGGTCCTTGGCGGTGGACTGCCGGGCGATGAGGGCGGTCATCCGAAGGTCCTCCTCCACTGAGGGACGAGGGCTGTCCTGGGCGCGCGTGGAGCGGATGGCGTCAGCCAGCAGGGTGCCCAGCTGTACCAGGAACGGATCGGCGCCTTGTCGGACCCACTCACTGGTGTGATGGGCAGTCTCATCGGCGGTCGGCTGCGGGGGAAACAGCGGCGAGAAACTCTGGGATGAGGCGCCAGGGTAACCGGCAGGAGGTGCGCCAGGGTGCTCGCCAGAGTAGGCACCAGGATGCGCAGCCGCGGGCGCAGCAGGGGGTCCGCCAGGGTGCACGGCAGGGTAGGCGGCGGGATGCGCACCAGGGGGCGCGCCAGGGTGCTCGCCAGGGTAGGCGGCGGGAGGGGCACCAGGGGGCGCGCCAGGGGGCTCAGCAGGGTAGGCGGCAGGAGGCGCGCCAGGGGGCACACCAGGGTAGGCGGCAGGAGGCGCACCAGGGGCCGCACCAGGGTAGGCGGCAGGATGCGCACCAGGGGCCGCACCAGGGTTGGCGGCAGGAGGCGCACCAGGGTAGGCGGCAGAAGGCGCACCAGGGGCCGCACCACGGTAGGCGGCAGGAGGCGCTCCAGGGGCCGCACCAGGGTAGGCGGCAGGTGGCGCACCAGGGGCCGCTCCAAGGGTAGACGGCAGGATGCGCACCAGGGGCCGCACCATGGTAGGCGGCAGGAGGCGCACCAGGGGCCGCACCGGGGTAGGCGCCAGGAGGCGCACCAGGGGCTGCATCAGGGTAGGCGGCAGGATGCACACCAGGGTGCATGCCAGGCTAGTCACCAGGGTAGGCGGCAGGAGGCGCACCAGGGGCCGCACCAGGGTAGGCGGCAGGATGCGCACCAGGAACCGGACCAGGGTAGGCGACAGGAGGCGCACCAGGGTAGGCGGCAGGAGGCGCACCAGGGGCCGCATCAGGGTAGGCGGCAGGATGCGCACCAGGGGCCGGACCAGGGTAGGCGGCAGGAGGCGCACCAGGGGCCTTACCAGGGTAGGCGGCAGGATGCGCACCAGGGGCCGCACCAGGGGCCGCACCAGGGTAGGCGGCAGGAGACGCACCAGGGTAGGCGGCAGGATTCGCACCAGGGGCCGCACCAGGGTAGGCGGCAGGAGGCGCACCAGGGGCCGCTCCAGGGTAGGCGGCAGGAGGCGCTCCAGGGGCCGCACCAGGGTATGTGGCAGGTGGCGCACCAGGGGCCGCACCAGGGTAGCCGGCAGGATGCGCACCAGGGTGCATGCCAGGCTGGGCACCAGGGTAGGCACCCGGGTGGGTGCCAGGGGGTCCGCCCCTGGCAGGTACTGCGTCGCGGTGGGGCGGGCTGCGAGCAGCGCAGCGAGCTGCCTGCTCATTGCCCGGTTCTCCTTCCGGAGCTGCCTGACCGTGTCCTCTGTGGTGGTTGTGTCCGTGTCAAAGTGAGTGTCGGCAGGGCTGGCAGCGCGTGGGGCGTCAGGTCCGGCAGGGTGAGGGCCGGCAGGGCCGGCGGGGTGAGGGCCTGTCACCAGCTCCACGTCGGGTTGTGAATCCGGGGTGGAGGCTGAAGCCTCGCGGCCGCTCCGTAGGGACGGCATCTCGGGACGTCACTGGAAGGCGTGAAGGAGTGAAGGCGTGAAGAGGCGATCCGGCTCGAAGGACCATGTACGGGACGGCACTGTATTCCTCGCCCCCTAGACGATGTAGCTGGAATGGCCGGCTGGCCGCTTCGACGCCTGGGAATAAAAGTCGGGAAAAAGGAGGGAAAATGGGGAAAATGTGGGAGAAATGGGGAAAAAAATGAGAAAAGGGAAAAATGAGGAAAATGTGGGAGATATTAAGAAAATATGAAAAAAAGGAAAATGTGGGGAAAATAGGGAGAAAATGGGGGGAAATATAAGGAAAGGGAGAAATGGGGAAAATGTGGGAGATTATGGGAGAAAGGTATAAGGCAGGGGGGAGGAAGGTAGGGGGGAACCTGCGCCCTGACAAAGAATGTTTCGAATTTTGTGAAATGTTTCTTCTTGGTGAGCACCAGGGAGCCGGGAGAAAGAAGAAGGCCAGGTTGCAGTGAAGGTCCCAGGGCAGAGAAGAGGCTTGAAGAGGCAGTCAGGGGCAGTCCAGGAGAGATGTTGTCGATGGTTGCTGGATCTCTGCCGAATTGTGCAATTCGTCCGCCTTTTAAAGGGCCAACGGGCCCTGCTCTCCCTTTGTTTGCTTGAAATTCCGAGAATTATTTTGAGTTCCCGGAATCTTCACAGGGATGAACGCGCCGTTGTTGGACAACGCGCTAGCGGACGAAATTGCCTGGGTCCCCTGACTGTGTCTTCATTCCCCTTGCCCGGGTCATATTTTATTTTTAGATATTTATGTGAGTTTGCACAAATTTACATATAGATATTTAAAGGGAAGCTTTGCATAATATTCGATTTTGTGCAAACGGCGAGTTTTGTAAAGGAAACTGCGCTTGCACAATTTCAAACTTCATGCAAGTCATCCATGTTCTGGTACAAATTTAGGTATTTTAATTTATAAGAGGGTATTTGGGGGGTCAAGCCTTTGTTTTTTGTCTATAATGATGACTGCTTGACCCCGTGGTTTTATTTATTAATCAATTTTGCAGATAAGATTTACAGATTTTTTATACAAGTTTAGAGTTTCTTGCATAAATTCGAAGATGCGCAGAGGTAAGTTTGTAAAGGAACTACCTCTGCGTAAATTCAAATTTATGCAAATTAATATAAAGTCGGTCGAGGTACAACGTCCGGTACACCAGGGAAGAACTTTTTTCAATCGTCTACCAGAAGAAATCAGAAGAATTAACGATAAAACCCGAATACTGCTCTCTGTCAAGAGACACTTAAAAAATATTCTGAAAAAAAAAAAAACTACTGTCACTTAATTAATCTCACGAATATCCTCAGTTTTCCATAACTTCCTTTCTTTTTTTTAAATTTATTATATTAATATATTATCCTTCAATACTATCAAAAAAAAAATACTACATCAAACATACATTTATGTACAATGAATTATTTAAGTACTAACTAACAACAACATTTATGTACACTCCCCTTCCATACACAAGCAAATGCTTTCAATGGAAGAGTATTAAAAAGACCCAAGATGTAAAATGAATTATGTACCATGTAAACATATTATTAAAAATAAAAAATAATTACAAAAAAAAAAAAAACTGAATTTCTAGAACCTTCTAGTAGCTACCGCTACAATATTTTACATTGATGAAAAATAAATTAAAAGAAAAATTTGTTTCACAATATTGTTCCTTCAGCATTTCTGTGCTTCTTTTGTGTGAATAAGGTAATTGCCTATAATGAATATACATAATTAAATATAAAGAAAAAACAACTTTCATTTTCAAATTTACATAGATTTGTTTATTATCTTATCAAGCCAGATACACATTATTAGTAAATAAAAAATACTTATATACCCAACTGTTATATTATTATGATTTAACAGCTTTTACGCTAATTTATTGCATTATACTATATTTAGAGTAATTTATAAAATCATTCTACAACAGCATTGCTTTAGTACGTAAAAGAGCAACAAAAACATCTTAAATAATGTACTTAATTTATTTTTAAAACCCTATTTACAAAAAAGACAAAATATTTAGTCCGATTTATAAAACATACAAATATATTAAATAATAAACCATAAGTCTGTATTGTATATTGATTAACTATATCATACAAAATAGTACCAAATTTATAGCTAGCGTAGTATTTCTTCTAATATATTTCCTCAGAGTGGGACTATATTTTATTCCTAGATTAGTGTTATATTATCACGAACAAGCTGCCTTGGCTGCCTTCACAGCTGAAAAAACAATAATAACATTATTAGTAACACAAAACTTTTCCAACATACTCTTTCCGATCTCCTTCCTCTGCCTACAACCTCAAAATATACCACAGTTGGGGTTGCTATAGTCCCATCGGTCCCATGAAACCGGGCAGTACAGAATCTTATGGTTGCCATGGTGAGAAATATGATCTAAATGGTGTTAAAAAGAGAAAACACCACGCTTTATGTTCAAAATCTAGAAGATAACAGAAGAGTTAAAATGTACACCTCTATGAAACGAAGGTTCCACCCGCAATTTTTTTTTAAATTGTAAGTTTGTGAATTTTTTACTCATTATTTTTAGATGAAATGACAAAAAAGTGAAAACATTTGTCTAATAAAATGTGAATGTTTTTTTTCATTATCAGTAATTTTAATAACAAAAAACGTAAGGTGAGCCATTTTTAATATTGGCGTTCAACATTTTAATATTTTAAAAATGATATGTTTATTTTTAATAATAAAATTTGGAAGCGTATTTCATCACCTTTCAAAAAAAGTTTTTATTTTTCAGACACATTCCGAAATTAAAGGTTTTTATTTCAAATCGAAAATACTATGACCTTTTGAAATAATACGCCAGAAGCCTGAGAGATTAAGGTAATTTCATAAAAAGTTTCCAGTCCTAAAGGGTGCTAAATTCTTCAGTCTTTTAAAATAAATATCAACTCTACTTTTGCCACTAATATTCTAATAAATGTAACGTCAATGATTTCTGGAATAACAGCGGCCAAATCCAAACCGCACGCCCGGAAATGTCTGTCGCTCAAGTTGTTTTTTATTTTAATGATTCGGCCGCTGTCATTCCAAAAATCATACCTCCAAATATTAATACAGAAAAATAAAAAATGCTTTCTGTGACTTTATATTCATACAATCTGCAGAAGTATAGAAACGATACCCGAAACCACGAGATTGCAGGCAGAAAAAATGAGGTTTCAAGTGTGAACTTACCTTCTCTCTCCTTCCTTCTGAGTTTCTTCCGCCGCCTATCAATGGTTGCCAGCTCCGCCTTCACACTGTGGTACGCTTTCCTCAGGTCAATGAGCCGAGAGTTCAGAAGGGCTATGCGTGCTGCGCCGTCCATGCAAGAATCTACAGGGAAAATGCACCATTATAAATTTGTTTTAATACAAAATTTATAATTTACATAATTTTCATAATATTTTGGCTGACTGACGGGATTGTGACCCTGGTCCGACTGACGTTGACAAACTTTCATCACATTTGACATTATCAAAATTCCACAATTAGCTGTGTAATTTGTGCTTGTCAGCTGATCACAATTTGCTCAGAAGGTAAAACGGGCCTAGAATTGGCGTTTAACACAGGGACCATTCAAATGTCAAAAAAATACAATTGTACTAAGCGTAGAATTGTGAAGATGTCAAATGTGACCAAGTTTAAAACACATAAACCTAAAAAAGAGTGATTAAATGTGTTAATAAAATTAATTGTGCCTCTTTGAATCATCAAGTTATCCATAGACATCCAAATTGATAAGACAACATGAAAAGCCCTAACATGAAAAGTGGGTATCATTTCGACGAGCTGGAGGTCACGAACCATGTGACTATATTTTTAGCACCAGGAGGTTTGGAGAAAGTTTTGAATAAACTACAACATCAGTCGTACAGTAGTAATATAATAATATATATTCTAGTATAAGTCAATAATTTCAATGTATAGGTTATTTTTAGCGCTTTCAGTTGAAAAGCACAAGCTGCACTGATCAGTGCTTTCAAATTTTGAAATTGAACAATAGACTGCTCGTGCTCGGTTAAAGTCAGTACTACGAATGAACCATCCCCAGTACACATGCAACAGGAGCGCATATATACTTAGATAGTTTTTTGCCCCTCCTGAACATTTTTACAAATGGTTCTTCCACGGTATTGGACTTCCACCGACAATATGTAACTACACACATATTATAAAATGGGGTTCATTGATTATGATTGTTGATGTGCCACTATCAACAATCAAATAACATCTTCTAGAAAATACAAATTTCCATTAATTAAAAAAAGTAATGTTAACTTACCCAATTCCACGTAAAAGTTGTATTTAAGAGGCCGGTGCTGCTGTGCATACTGGGCGGCGAGGGCCCCCGCAGAGGATGGGGGGTGCTCCTCGCACTCGGAGGCCCGTAGGGAGCGGGGCCGGCGGCCCCGGCGCACGCCCCCGGGCCCCGGACTGCCTGGGGCACTGCCACGAAGGTTGGAAGCTGGGGATGAAAGATTAAATTAGTTTTGTGCATTTTAAGTTATGTGTTTTTGTGAGATTAAAAATGTTGGTGCAGTAAAGAAACTGTTTTTTTATATCACACAAGCAAAAACTTTAATATTTTTTTGATAATTTTGAAGTAGGTGGACAATAGAACCTTTATCAGGCCAATGAAACTATAATGCTGAGCCCTCACGAAGATTTAATGAAAGAATACGGGATATTTTTGGGAAGAAGATCCTCAGTAGACAAATCTTTGTAGACACTGAAAAATGTGGTTGGCAGAAGAGATAGAACCATGAGGTAGGCAGTTGCGGTTCTTCCCTTAGCAATTAGTGTTTAAGCCCCCAACATTATAAGACAACAATAATAATAAATTATGTGCATCAAACAACTGGTCTTATTTTAATTTATTTGAAATCTACCGCTGCAGCTGCGAACAGCTGCAAGCTGAATTTTATTTACTTTAATGTTGTGCACAACTACATTCAAACGTAATCTCTATTTTCATAATAACTTTGATTTTTGCAAAATGATGTTTTGTATATTGTACCATCTTACCAGATAATGTGTTTATATATTTATAAAAAAATTTCCCTAGCATAGATACTTCCATTCAAAGAAAAAAAAATTATCTGTCATTACCGTAACAAAATACGCCAGAGCTCAACAGATACAAATTTTTTCATATCCAATGGTTTCTTGTGAAGGCTTTTTTGTTTTAGTATATTTTATTTAGCTACAAAATTTTAACATTAACCCATCTTACTTATAAACACAGTCTAAATATTACGTGGCGCGTTAGTTCAGAATAGTGAGAAAATTGACTCGTTACAATGGCGTTTGTTTGATTAAAACGGTCTTTAACCAGGTTCAAGGCCGGCTTTTCCACATCAATGTTAAACCGGCATGTAAGTATCTAATTAGTAAAACTACTATAATAATATTCAGACAAAACCCACGAAAAACTGAAAGACTTTTAGGACGAATTGTTTAACAGAATTTGAACAATTGTTCAAATTTCTAAGATGATTTGCAAGTTCTGTGAAGGTTCTATTAAAGATCTGTTATTATTTCAGTTTTGTGAAGCCCCTGGCTCAATAATGATAAAATAATAGAACTTGAATAGAACCTTCGAGAACTTGAAAATCAACTTTTAAATTTGATGAATTGTTCAAATTCAATGAAACAACCATCCTTAGCTTTTTTCACATTTAAAAGGAGTTCATTGAAAATTTTAAATACTAATAATATAATCCTATAATAAACATATTTTTTATTTTACATTGAACTTGTCTTCGCTTTTAGTAGGTGTTTATCGTTTTTGATTGTTCTGATATTTTCGGGTAGGCTGTTGAAGTATTTTTTCTCTAGATGTGTAAGGATGTTGAGCAAAACATTGTTTTGTTTTTGCTGGAGAAGTGAAGAGAGAGGAGAATACGGGGCAAGATGTTTCATTTCCAAAGAGCTGTAAAATAAATGAGTGAGTAATGCGCTATCACAAGTTCCTTTCTGCATTTCGTGCAGGTCCAGCATTCTGGACTGGAGTAATTGAGTGGATATGTAATAATTCAGCAAGACGGAGGATTGAAGGCCTAAACTGAAATAAGTAGACGGTGTGGAAGCTAAAGACTCATCCTCGGGTAAAAGGAATCCTAGAATCTAGAATCCTATAGGAGGTGCTTGAGGACTCTTCAGAAGTTGTTGAGACAATGATGATGAGATTCATTAGTCTCTTTTTCTACCATGAATTTTCGCATAATTTAAATTTTTGCTAAAAAAATATCCACGGAAAATTTTTTTCAACCAAAATGGTTTTTTAATTTGAAATTCCTAATTTATTTTTGCCGTGCATGAAAATTTGTTTGTGTACTTTGAAAAAATTCGATTTTATGAAAATAAATCATAAAATTTCGTAAATCTGAATCTAAAAGACAGCCGTGGCAGTAAAACGACAAAAAATGTATTTTTACGTGGCTATACATCGTCCTAATTTGTATTATTATTTTGTAAATCTGAATTTCTATTTACACTGGAATGTCCTATTTTTTCCAATTTATTTAGAATATCTGAGTTTGAAGGGCCGAGAAAATTCGTTATACGTGGAAATGTGTCGTAGTTCTACGAATTTACACCAAATATCTGAATTTAAAGACCACAACAGAACTTGGCTGTCAAATTTCGATTTGCGCGTAAATATATTGCATTTTTACGAATTTATTTCAAATATCTGAAATTCTAAGGGCTGGCCGCGACGGAAATCGGATGTGAAATATCAATTTACGCGGATATATAGCGTATTTTTACTCACACGAAAATGATGTATTTTTACGAATTTACTTCAAATATCTGAATTTAAAAGGCCGGCCGCAACGAAAATCTGCCGAGAAAATTCAATTTACGCGGAAGCATATCATATTTTCTCGAATTTACATCAAACAACTGAATTTAAAGGGTCGGCTGCGAAATTTCGATTTACGCGTAAATATATTGTATTTTTACTAATTTATTTCTAATATCCGAATTTAAAAACCTCGAAAATTTGGGTTACGCGGAAATGTGTGGTATTTTTAGAAATTTATTATACAATAATAACTAAACTTGAAGTGCCGACCGCGGCGTTAATCGGCCGCGACAATTCGATTTACAAGGGAATAATTTGTATTAATACGAATTTAGTCCTGTGATACTACCCGGATTTGCAGGGGCGGCCGAGGAACTCGATTTTCGGGGGCTTTTATTTTTTTTTTTACATAAAACTTCAAATTACGTGGGAATTCGTTAATTCAAAATTTGATTTTTGATGTCCCGTGGATTTCGAACTCACAAGGTTCTACTGTAATCAAATGGCCTTGTATGGTATGAGACCAAAATGGTAAATATGCAACCATAGAGGCCCAGTCTTGTTTATTCCCATCAAAGTGAATTGTCCAATTATATTAATTTACCTGAGCTGCTTTTTTCAATGTCATGCAATTTCTTTGAAGATGGCATTGCCCTGTTTTCATCCTCCATTGCCTTTGCATCATTTGGATTGTCTCCATCAGACATTTGTTGCTCGCTGAAAATAATTACAAATTAGGATTCACATAAAAGACTTGTTATAATATTACGGTACATGTGTATAAAAATAAGAATTTTACCACTTTTAAAGATTTATGTAAATATACTAGTTACTACTCAGCTATGCCTTCGCTTATGATAGTTGTGTTACACAGCTATGCCCTAGCTTATGATAGTTTTGTAACTCAGCTATGCCCTAGCTTATGATAGTTGTGTTACTCAGCTATGCCCTAGCTTATGATAGTTTTGTAACTCAGCTATGCCCTAGCTTATGATAGTTGTGTTACTCAGCTATGCCCTAGCTTGTGATAGTTGTGTTACTCAGCTATGCCCTAGCTTATGATAGTTTTGTAACTCAGCTATGCCCTAGCTTATGATAGTTGTGTTACTCAGCTATGCCCTAGCTTATGATAGTTGTGTTACTCAGCTATGACCTAGCTTATGATAGTTGTGTTACTCAGCTATGCCCTAGCTTATGATAGTTGTGTTACTCAGCTATGCCCTAGCTTATGATAGTTGTGTTACTCAGCTATGACCTAGCTTATGATAGTTGTGTTACTCAGCTATGACCTAGCTTAGATAGTTGTGTTACTCAGCTATGCCCTAGCTTATGATAGTTGTGTTACTCAGCTATGCCCTAGCTTATGATAGTTGTGTTACTCAGCTATGACCTAGCTTATGATAGTTGTGTTACTCAGCTATGCCCTAGCTTATGATAGTTGTGTTACTCAGCTATGCCCTAGCTTATGATAGTTGTGTTACTCAGCTATGACCTAGCTTATGATAGTTGTGTTACTCAGCTATGCCCTAGCTTATGATAGTTGTGTTACTCAGCTATGCCCTAGCTTATGATAGTTGTGTTACTCAGCTATGACCTAGCTTATGATAGTTGTGTTACTCAGCTATGACCTAGCTTATGATAGTTGTGTTACTCAGCTATGCCCTAGCTTATGATAGTTGTGTTACTCAGCTATGACCTAGCGTATGATAGTTGTGTTGACTGAATAATTTCAGACAGAAAGGGGTGTGCAAATTTCATGGTGCCAAACAGCTCACCATTTGAGAGTTTTGTGCTTCTCTACAGATAAGATTTCCAAGATTCGGCTTTCATATCGAAAAGGATATAGTAAATAACATTTGACCCTTTATTTTGCACTGCTTCCATCCTGAAGAGGCAGTATAGCTGATAGCGTATTAATTCAATAAAAACACTGTAGACCTACCGAGGTGACATGTTATCCAGACTGCTGTCCGGAGTGATGGGCGGAGTGTTGTCCAGAACCATGTCGGCGGTATTGCTGTTTCCTCCCATGCATTCTCTCTCCCTTTCTCTGTCTCTTTCCCGCTCCCGTTCTCGTTCGTTCCTCATACCGTCGCGGGAATTCTCTCTATGCGGAATATCTGGAAAACAAAACAAATATCATAAGTAACCACTGAGAGGTCCATTGTAACTTCTAGTATAATGACCATTTTGTCACCACGATTTGTTCAAAAGCTGAAATGGGCCTAGACTCGGTGTGTACAATTTAACATCTTTAATACTGGAAAAACAACTGGCCCTTAGGTTGTTATATTATTTGAAAGACAGAATTTAGAAGACCTACCTTTTGAGGAAAGTTGATCCTTGGAGGCCTGTTGATCCGGGCTAATACTGGGCGCCGATGCAAACGGAATCTCCAAATTCCTTGATCTCTGTTTTGAAGAGCTCTTCCCCTCTCCGAGGTTCTCGGGAGCCGGGCTTCCCGGAATAGTCTCCTCGCATAGCAGCAGGGATATATTGCTGTCTTCTTCCGGTTGCTTGGTCAGAGGGGGATCTTTTGAGGTGGTGGAGTCAGGTTCCTTGTTGGAAGTTTCCTGTTCCTGAGGGGAGTCAACAGGTGCTGACCAGATGGTGGTGGTTTTCTCGGAAAGCAGTTTTGGAGGGTGGGAAGTGCTGTCAGATAGACTGATGCCACTTTGAGATTCTTCTTCACTCAGCTTGTCGATTATCAACCTGGAAATAAAAACAAAAGTTCAATTATACCAAAAAAAAAATTTTTGTATTAACCCCATACAAACCTGAGCTGGTAACATAGAATTACACCAAGTATATCAATGGAAGGCCTGTTGGGAAGATTGCTTCCGTTGAAGGAGACTAGATTTTCATTTTGATCCCTTTTAGACGTAGTCAAATATGATTGGGTCTTGGAAACCAATGGTTCAAGGAACCAATAAAACCACGCATAGTTGGAAAATTAATAAGGAGATTTTAGTATAATAATATTCTATGATTCTAACCTGCGATCAGAGTCATCACTGTCGGATTCCTCACTCCTCTCATCAGTCTGGTACTCTGGTAGCGCCGGTGTCGGTTGGCTGATCTGACTGGACAGCTTCTGTATGGTCTCACACAGCACCTTGTTACTCTTCCCTCCAAGAGCCGGCTCCGAGCCGCTCTTCCTCCTCTCCATGCCCTCCCGCTTAGCCGGTAACAGGGGCAGGCAATCCAGTTTACTTGGTAGCTCCAGCTTGGCAAACGCCTCGCTGACCGTTGTTGGCGCCGACTCTTTCGGTTTCATGTCCAATCTCGGAGATATCTTTGGTGATATCCTAGGTGATATTTTTGGCGATATCCTTGGTGAGACTTTAGTAAGGTCTTTGTGGCAATGCAAAGGTTCTTGCGCTATATCTATCACAATTGTATTCAGTTTGGTTGTGTCCGAAGTAGAAACTAGTTTGGAAGACTCGGTAGAAGTTTGAACAGTTATTGCACTAAGTTTGGCAGCCTGGAATTTAGGCAGGGTGATTTTGGTCAGTTTAGGAGCGTCCCCTTTGGGGGCTTTGACATTTTCCTTGGTAGTTGGGGTGGCTGCACGTTTCGCACTAATTGCACGTAAGACTTTCTCGGCGATGGAAGGACCCTCCTTGTGTATGAGGAAGGCTGGAGGTTCGGGCATTATGACGTCAGTGTATGAAGCAGCACCCTCTGACTCGCTCTTCAAGTCTAGTTGTGAATCACTATCTTCACTGGATTTACAAGACACAGGCTCGATGACCTCTTGTGGTAATATAATTTGTTCTTTCTTTTTGACTATGATTGGTGCACTTTCCTTAATTATGACTAAGTTTGTACTTTGAGGTTCCAATTTGGGCTTGGGAGATTCCACGGCAGGTTCAGGAATTTGTTCTTCTGGTTTTGAGATGGTCTCCTCTTTAGGCGAGACTTTAATTTCTACAACGGGTTTGACTTCCGGTGCCTTATGGAACAAGATACTGCCAGCCGGAGGGGTGGGTGTAGCGGGAGTTTTAATCAGTAATTCTCCATCATTACTGTCATCCGACATGGAATGAGCATTGACCCTCTGTATGGCTGCATCAATTGGGTCTTCATCAGAAGATTGTTCACCTTTAAGTACTGGGCTATTGGTGAATTCATCATCTATATCGCCTCTCATCTTATTTGTTGCATCTTTTTTGGAGTAAGTCTCTTGATTTTTGGCTGGAGTGAAACCCTTAAAGAGGAGGAAGGACTTGTCAGGGAACATCTCTTGCTTGTGATAGGTAAAGAGAGGTTCCTGAGAGTCTTCAGCCTCAGATATTAGCAGTCTGTCTCCACTGTCTTCCCCAGCCAGCTCGCTGAAGAGTGAAAGTGTTTCTCCCTCTTTTTCAACAGAGTCTTTACTACTATTATCTACATTGTAATTTTCCGATTCGCACAATTTGTCAAATGCTGAATCTAAATGTGATTTGGGGACATTGTCTTCTTCTGCTGCAGTATTAACATTAATATTAACAGGGGTTATGATATTTGAGCTAGCTTGAACGGGAGACTTGGAAGTTGAAGCTGAAGTCAAAGAAACAACTTCAGGAGACTGAGCAGTTGGACTCAGCTTCAACTGTGGAAGATCATCAAATATCCTATGAGTGGTTAGTCGTTTTTTCTTTTCTTCTGATTTCCTGGCTTCAAACTCAAAGGGTTCGGGTTCTTTGAACTCGTAAATGTCTTCTGTGACCTTCTCGGGAGTCTTCTCTTGTTTGATGACAATAATGGGCGGCTCCTCAACTAGGCATTCAGTCTCTATCTCCAGCTTCACTATCTCCGGAGCAGGAGCTTTAATGGTCTTTTCAAAGCCCTTCAATTCTGACCGAATTTCATTGAGATCAAAGTCCCTCCCTGTAAAAAAAAATCCTTTTAATTATGCGCTTTAATCTACATAAATGAATAAACAATAAAATATATTTATCAATTTCGAATATATAGTCTGCGTACGACTGAATAGGTCCTACCTCTGGGAGTATCACTGTCCTCCTGCTTAAGGCGAGAGCGTTTGACTCGGCTGTGTGTTCCTTCGGCCGTCCTCTTCACCTGAGGACTCCTGCTGATGCGAGTCACCTTGATTGTCTTCTCCTTCTCGGGCTCGATGAGAGCCTTATCTATGGGCGATGATGACAATGACGCACTGGCAGCTATAATAAAAATAAAATCATTCATTTACGGTCACGTACTATACACGTCAAGAGAATAAGGAACTTCAGTGAAAAACATTATGGTTTAATATCATCATATAGATCAGTGGTTTTCTAAATAGTTTCTACATACCCCCGGGGGACTTTTGATCTATCATTTGTTGATCTATGACCATTGATGGGGTCATAGATTAACAAATTCTGATTCGGAATGTACAAGTTTTATTATATGTAGAATAATAAATCATCATTTCAAAAAAAATTTAAATCATACATTAGTAGTTGTTAGTTCTACAAAAAAAGTGAAGCCATATAAATGGTCACCAACACTTAAAAGACAGCCAAAGCAGGCCTAGCAGCAAAAAATACACAAATTGCGTTTTTATCTTCAAGTGATATTATTGATTACTTAACCTGTTAACGGGGCGGGACGTATAAATACGTCAAACGTAAACAGTATCGGGTACGGGTAGGACGTATAAATACGTCCTTGAAATATATGTTGCGCCCTGGAACGAGCGGGACGTATATTTCCGAACATATCACACGGAAATTGAGTTTTTAATTTTTACATATTTTAATTTTTTGAACTCAATGTTTCTCTTTTATCTGTGTGCTTTTATTTATTGTTCTTTAATTATAACCTTTTTTATATTTTTTTGTAATCTTTATAATTGTTTGTAAATATTCTATTTTTTTAATTCGATGTTTTCACTTTTTTTGATGCATAAATAAAAAAAAATAAAATTAACGTCCACCGGGCGTGACGTATTGATACGTCCTAGTGAAGGAGTTCGCGCCCGTTATATGCTGCGTAATTCAAAACTGAACTCCCCGGTTAACAGGTTAAGGCCAAGTCAACATTTTGCCGTGTTATTTCGTAAATTGAACCGATGATGCCTCGACCATAGTTCGCACAAGAATGATGACGTCACGTTTTCAAATTTCACTTGAGGCCATACGCGAGCACAGCCGGCTCCAATGGAACCGGTATGGAGAGTGGGGATAATACGCTTTTAATCACTTAGGGCAGGTCTACTAATATTCATATGTTTATGGGCCCAGATAATACAATTCGACTCCAGTACCATTAGCACCAGTGAGTTGTAAAGTAGCCTAATTGTTAGTGGGTTTTGAAATGAGCGTGAATTGCGAATGACAAAGCCCAGCAGTTTATATGCTCTGTTGCATAAGTCATTTGTGTGCTGGTGGAATGTCATTTTGTTGTCAAAAGTAACCCCTAGATCTTTTATTTGACTAAAGCGATGAAAAATGTTATCGTTAATTGAATATTCAAATATGATCGTCTGTTTTGCCCCTGTGAAAGAGACTACATTGCCTTTAGGTGCACTGAAGTTTAAGCAGTTAATTTTTGCCCAGTTTGCGACAGAGTTCACATCGATTTGTAGGAGGACACAGTCAGCGAGATTTTTTATTATGCGGTAGAGTTTTAGGTCATCAGCAAACGATAAATAAGAGGAATGAGTGATGATTGAGCCAATATCGTTGATGAACAACAAAAATAATAGCGGTCCAAGAATTGATCCTTGCGGGACTCCAGAAAAAACCAGGAATTCAGCAGAGCGAGAACCTTTATAAAAAACGTGTTGTTTGCGATTAGTGAAGTATGAAGAAAAAGTAATAAAAGTTTTTTGGAAAAGCCAAACGTAGCTATTTTTTTTAATAGGACATCGATATCGACCTTGTCAAAGGCCTTTTCAAGGTCAAAGTATGTAACATCTACTTGATTTCCTTGGTCGAGAGTTCTTGATAGTAAGTCGGAAATGCATAATAGACATCTGGGGTCTAAACCCATGTTGACGATCGTAAGAGGTTTGAAATGGCTGTACAAATACCGATGAAGGATTTTTTCGAATATTTTCGCTACAGAGCAAAGAATTGCAACCGGCTGGTAGTTACGGATATCGCATTTATCACCCTTTTTATGTATCGGGGTTATTTTGGTAAGTTTCCATATATCCGGAAAAGATCCAGTTTTTAAGCAAGTGTTAAAAAAATGACACAATCGTAAAATAAAAAAGTCAGAACAACCTTTAAGAATGAACGTTGGTATGTTATCAGGTCCCATTGAGTTGGGCTTACTCAGTGCGGATATTGCCATCTTAACATCCTCTGTGATTTTGAATAAGTTGAACGGCTGATCTATTTGCTCGGTGCTTATGATGGCGTTAACGTCAAGAGTTGGTTGTTTAGTATTATAGACGGATGAAAAGAATTCTGCAAAGCTATATGCAATATCATCATACGTATTTAATTCATTGCCATCAAATGTCATAGATTTAAATGCGTTATTTGATTTTTTGAGTCTCTTATCTGCTTTTGTACATTTATATAAATTATATACCCGTATATTATATATGCTTATAATAAGTATCTATTATGAAGAGAATTTATAACAACACAAAAATAATTTATATTGTTTTAAGCTTTTTTCTATCAAGAGGATTTGAACCCTAGGTACAGCAAAACAGACAGTGCAGTTTGAAGGGCTATTTAAGACCCTGCACACCTAAACGGATTTATAATTTTGTAAACGCCCACCGCCAATAACTTCATTAGCTGGGCACAGGAGTTCCATAGTCGTTCAAAGATAAGAGATAAGAAATCATAATGTTACCAATTTTGGATTACCGCCATCTTTTGAATATACATGCTTTTATAAAATGATATTAAAAAACATTTTTCGAATTGAAGTAAAATTTTCTCCCATGAAGGTTTTTCTTATAAGATTATCTATAAAGGATGTCCGAGGGTAAAGTGCATTGACTTTGGGATGTAAACTACATGATGGTAGAAGTGAAAAAGATAAATTATTTTTTTAGAAAATTCATTGTTTTTTCCAATACATTAATATTTTTCCATAGAAGAATATTTATTTTTCCTTTACCTAATCAACTTATTTACGTGAAATCTACCTTAAAATGTTGGAATTTCGAAAAAGTTACATTTTCTTTTTTACTTGTGTAATCACACAGAATCACCTGAATTCTGTGTGGTGTTACGTAATAAAAACATCATCATCATTCAATGGCCAATACAAAATGAACTTACTCAGTTTTTCCAGTTATCAATGCATTAAATATATCTTCAAATGTTTTCAAGTATTTTTCAATAAATAAAGTAACTATAAAATAATAAAAATAACTTGAAAAAGTTATATACTCTTAAATACAGAGTTGTCCCTTAGCGATAATTTCTAATACTCGGGTTTCTTTGTAAATTTTTTTGTTTTGACTTTTTTTTAATTTAAGCAAAAATTGAATTTTATAAAGATATACGTAAATTTTGTAAAAGTATATGTAATAGATACATTTTAATCAAAAATATTATTAATATAAAAAAGAACTGTGTAAATCATTAATGAAATAATCTCACAGTTTTAGAACAATCAGCTATCCACTGCGTTGTTGTGAAAAAAATAATGGCCCGTTTTATACGATTTCAGAAATTTGGTTTTAAAGGTGATATTTCTGAAAAGTTTTTTTTCTATTAAGCGGAGACGGTATACACAAAGTTCCCGTGAGCACTTAGGCCATAGGCCTATTGTGCTATCTCCCATTTTACCTCATTCCTTTAACAACAACAGAGTCCCTTTAATAAAGTTCACCAGGGTTGTTATTGGGTATGTGGCTATGTCTTCTGGTTCTACTGTATGTCTCCCCAGGTATCTGAGCTTAGTTCCCACCAGGGCAGGACATTGGCACCATAGGTGAATTGGAGTCTCTTCATCCTCTTCACATATCCTGCATCTATTGGTGTTTTCCACTCTCAATATCTGCATGTTTTTCCTGAGATGGCAGTGTCCCGTTAGTAGTCCTACCAGTTCCCTCAGTGAGTTTCTGTCCATATCGAGTAGTTTCTTGGTTCGTCTAGGGTCTGGTCCTTCTATGATTACTTTGGATTGTCTCATTTCAGGTGCCCTCTCCCATTCTTTGCAGTGCTGGGATTTGACCCACCAATCAATATGTAATTTTGTGTGGCAAGCTGCTACTTCTACGGCCGGCTCGGATCCTACAAGTGGTGCTTTCGCCCCTTTCCTTGCTAGTTCATCAGCCTGGTACCCAGATTAGGGTTATTTGAACAGTCCTGCACTCCATCACCAGTCTGGAGTTGCATCGGTTACTTCCCAGTGCCATTAGGGCTGCCTGGCTATCAGAACATATGCTTATGTTCTTATTCCTGTACCCGATACGTATATTCTCCTGTGCGCAGGCCAAGATGGCTTCCATCTCAGCTTGAAACACAGTACAGTGTGTTCCTAGAGGTATACTGAGTTCACTCTTGTAAAAGTTAATTCCTACGATTAAAAAACTCCAGGCGGTATTTAAGAATTTAAATAATTTTTAATAAATATATATTTTAAGAATTGGCATTGGTACAGCGGCAGATAATATTTATCGAAACTTCACATTCACTTCACAAAAAATTGTTTTTGTTGGAAAAAATATCAATCATGACCTAAAATATACTTTTCGAAAGATTGGAGCTAGGATTATTGTGGTACACTTTCAGAATACAGAACGGTTGAACGTCTCATAATGTTATTTACCTGCGCTAATTCAGGCCATTCCATTTCATTTTAAGAACATGACCACTAATACTAAATTACCGTTCTTAAGTTTGTTATAGTAAATAGCACTTAAAGTGAAATGACACAACTGCGCTATATAAATGCTATTTTATTATTATTATTCCATATTTAATTTAAAATATGTTTAATATCATGGTATTGAGAATCAGACACCAAAAGTTTGCAAGTAAAACTTTCGTTGTACAAATAAAGAAATAAAAAAAGTATTTATTTGGAGTAAAAAACGTAAGGTAACATAATATATTGTATAATATATATCAATATTAATGTAATAATAAATATAGGGGGACTATGCAAAATGGGCTTGTCCGTCCTCAGTAGCGTATTATAAATTACATAATTTTAGATGCCGAAAATACTAGCATGGACCAATAGGCATGCAGTCTGGGCGGCGAATGACGATTGTTTGAAAGGGTCTTACGTAAATCTGAATGTTAGAGAGAGAGCGCTAATATTCAACGATTGGAATGAACAGACTTAAACGACTGCTGTGAAAATATTTAATAAAACACGACTCGTATGAAATGGATCAAAAATCTCTGGACAAATACTTTAGTTGTATTTAAAGATACACTGTGAATTTTTTCATGCCTATAACATATTAAATAACAGAACCAAACGTGATTTTAATAATTTTCGGAGCTTACTTTGCGATTTTTTTCTATCAAGGGAATTTTATATAATTCACGTTTCGGCAAAAAAAAATGTATGGATATTATCTTCAAAAATAACTTCTTTTTTTTTTGGCACTTAAAAACTTAAATAGTTAATGAGAATGGGGCTTAATGGGCAAGTTTATTAATTCCACATAGATTGAAAATGGCACACCCCTGACTACTTTCAAGTTCATTCGAAAAGGCTTTAGCCATGTTCAGTGTTTGATGATTTTGGTTTTATGAGGTGGAAGGATTGAGATGAAATGAATTAACATAAATTTAAAGCATTTTGTTGAAAGATGAATTTTTGGAAGGGAAAAAGCATTGAAAATTTAATAAAAATTGTTATCTTACATTTGTCCTTGGGAAGTTTGATTTCATCGGGCATTCCTTTGGGTCCCCTCTGCCCACTTGAGTCTGATTCGCACTCACTATCAGAATCAGAATGGTTTGAGGCATCTAGAACAAACAATAAACCAAATATGAGACATGTGTCATTTCATTACAAGAGATTACATTTACAGGAGTTATCCGTTACAAGAGCTTACATTTACAGGTGTTATAAGTTAGGCCACATTATATCTACTTATTTCCACATTTTACCTATCTCTACTTTAGTAAGGAGTAACATATCGTCGGTGTAAATCCAATACTATGGAAGAATCACTTTTCAAAATGTTGACAGACAAAACCTTGTAATATAGTCAATAAAAAAGATTAATTTTAATGCTATTTATCTTGTGTTCCTGTTTTATATTAGAAAATTATTTTTTACTATCATTTGTAATATTATGAACTATAGACCATTATTGTAAACTTGTTTCCAGATTTTATGCCGCTATCTCGTAAGGAGTAACATAGTATTGTAAACTTGTTTCCAGATTTTATACCGTTGTCTAGTAAGGAGTAACATAATATTGTAAACTTGTTTCCAGATTTTATACTGTTGTCTAGTAAGGAGTAACATAATACTGTAAACTTCTTTCAAGATTTTATGCTGTTGTCTAGTAAGGAGTAACATAGTATTGTTAACTTGTTTCTGGATTTTATGCTGTTGTATAATAAGGAGTAACATAATATTGAAAAACTTGTTTCCAGATTGTATGCTCTTGTCTAGTAAGGAGTAACATAATATTGTAAACTTCTTTACAAATTTTATGCTGTTGTGTAGTAAGGAGTAACAGAGTATTGTAAACATGTTTCCACATTTTATGCTGTCGTCTCTAGTAAGGAGTGATAATATTGAAAACTTCTTTCCAGATTTTATGCTATTGTCTAGTAAGGAGTAACCTTGTTTCTAAATTTTGTGCTGTTTACTAGTATGGAGTAACATAATATTGTAAACTTGTTTCCAGATTTTATGGTGTTATCTAGTAAGGAGTAACATAATATTGTAAACTTATTTTCAGATTTTATGCTGTTATCTAGTAAGGAGTAACATAATATTGAAAAACTTGTTTCAATATTTTATGCTGTTTACTAGTAAGGAGTAACATAATATTGTAAACTTGTTTCCAGATTTTATGGTGTTATCTAGTGAGGAGTAACATATTATTGAAAAACCTGTTCCAAGATTTTATGCTGTTATCTAGTGAGGAGCATATTGTAAACTTATTTTTTTAATGATAAACTAATGTTTATAAGACAAGGTTTTACGCAAAGCATAAAGGATAACAAATAATTATTTTTTATACAATTTTATTGATCAATAGTAAATACTCACCTCTAAAGTTTGTATAATATCAAATGAGGAATATTAAAAAAAAATGCACACATACAATGTCACTTACAGGAAATTAACATTTTTTTATTTATTAAAAGGAATTACAAACACTTATTTTAAAACAATATTTAAGGTGAAATGAATAAAATTACATCATATAATCAATAAAAGTATGTTTTTAACAGAATATCAAAACAATGGTATAAGGATTTTCATTTATATGACTTGGCACAAATACCTACATCATATTTGTTGTGTTATGGTGGTACAAAAGTACTGAACAAATAACAAAGAAATACTTCACATAATATATTGATATTCGATATTGTAACAAAATTAAGATTTTGATTGCATTTCACTTATACTTTTACTAAATTCACCCCCACAACTTGGGAATGTGCCTAGTCTAGTGAACGCAAATACAAAAACCTGTAACAAACTATTTTACTAAATAAAGAATAAAAAATTTAAAATTATTTTACTCACTAAAAGAATAGAGAGCATAACACATATTATAAAAATTTCATCTATATTTAAAATCACAAAGCAAATCGGTACTTCATTAACCACTCAGAACATTAGAACGTCAAAAGACGTAAATATGATAATAGCGGTCAAGACATTAGAACGTCTTTTCACGTAAACGCGCGAGATTTTACAAAAATTGATTTATTTCCATCACTAGTATACGGATTGCCATGATTTAAAAAACAGAGTATCGATAATGAATAACGCTACGCGTCTGTATTCAAGAATATCTATGGAACGTAGAGGTGCATTATCTAAGCCGATTGAAACTGTCAAGATGTTCGTTAATAATTTATTGCGTTTCTAAATAATTTATTAAAAATATTTTAGTTTGGACGGTTAATATTTTGAGGTGACTAATAGTTTTTAAATATATTTCTTCAATATATAAAGTGTTATTTCTTTATGCTACTCAGAAAAAAGTACATTTTTCAAGGCTTTGAAATAATGGTAAGCGATTTTTACATATTTTTGACGTTTTCATAAAATGTATATTTAGAAACGCAAATATTTACGTACACAATGCGATAGTGGATTTCATAATCTTTCCAAAACATTTTTTAGAATGAGGCTACGTTTCCCAAAACGTGAGTTATGAAGCTTTTAGTAAAACTCGTAAATAACACAAAAATTATCACGTTCTGACAGTTCTCAAAGGGACACATAATAAATAAAATTCTATGTCTGAGAGGTTAACATTTCAAATGAATAAAATTAAATCGATAAAACAACAAATTGAAAATAAAATAACAATGTTTTCGTATCATTTGTGTGATTTCTTTTGTTGTTATTTCAAAATATGGAATGTATTGCATTGCACTACCCCTGCATACATTCTGGAATAAACTATTATTATTAAAAATGCACTCATTTATCAATTGTGATGCAGGTATAATTTTTAGTCTGTTCATTATTAAACATTAACAAAAAAATTGTTTTCTGTGCCATTTGCACAACTCTAAAATATTTACGTTTTAACATTCATTTTTGGATTCTGTGAAAGTCCCATTCAAGTTCTGTTATTATATCATTGTAGGCTAGTTGCTTGAAAGAACTGAAATAATAACACAACTTGAAAAATTCTTTCACAGAACTTGAAAATCAACTTTGAAATTTGAAGAATTGTTCAAATTCTCCGAAACAACCTGTTCTTAACTTTCTACAGTATCCAATCCATTTATTTTTTTTTAGCTTTGTCATGATATTAGATTCTTATGCGTCATCACAAGTAATTCTGCCAATGGATTTATTTGTACCATCATTAGTTTCGATGTGGTATTACAATTTTATGCAGTACACTTTTCTGATTTTATCACATTGTGAAGACGCTGTTATCATACTGTCATTAGTCTTTGCTGTGTTATCACAATATATTGCAGTGCTCTTATATAATTTTACCACGCTTTGGATTCCTTGCCACTATCACAAGTTGTGAAGACGCTAATAGATTTCTTTGCGTCATCATTAGATTTTGCTGCATTTTGTCCCGTAATTAGATTTCATTACGTTCATCAGAGCAAGTCACAATCTCAATCGATTTACTGGATCCACTATCAGAACTAACGGAGCTATCAGATATAACAATAAAGTTTTCAGCACTATAAAGTGATGTTGATGTATTACAATTCTTTATGGATTTAAAGTTGCTGTTATGATATTTACTCCCACTTTGATGTGACTTATTTTGTTGTTCATTGTATTTTAGCCAGGTGTCAATCATTTTCACCTTCCTGTTGTTGATTTTAATTCCGCTTTCCTCAATGTTACCATCAGATTTATTAGGGCTATTATGTTTCAACATGCTGTTGTCTGAATTTATTGTGCTGTCATTTTTGCTTTGATGTGATTTTTCTTCTCTGTTATCTTCTTTATCATTCGATTTGAATGTGTTGACTTGAGAAACGCTTTCAATAGATTTATCCGTGCCGTCATGAGATTTTGTCATTACAAAATCAGAATTTACTGTGCTATCTTTACATTTCAGTATTACCTCATCAGATTTTACACTGTCACTAAACTCATTTTCGCTTTGATGTGATTGTTCTTCCCTATCATTGTAATTTTTTAGGTTATTACCGTTCGATTTTAATTTATTGATATTACATGCATCCTTGATTTTATCAGATTTAGAAATGCTATCAATAGATTTATCTATGCTATCAAGGGATTTTCGCATTGCAAGATCAGAATTCACCGTGTTATCAGATTTTTGACTGACTTCTTCATGTTTAGAAGATGTATAGACGGAAGTTCCTGGATAACAAGTTATAAGAGAGCGCACTGAATCTATTTTGCGGTCTTTTACTGCCCTTAATTGAGCAGACACAACCAGTGCGCTAAATTCGTCTTTCAATCGTGCTTGTTCCGAAGGCGGTAGTCTTTTAATCACCTGGGCCATGCTGAGGTAGAACAATTCAATTTTGTTCTGAGATTTTCGGGCCATGGTCTTGAGTAGTTTTATTCTCAGTTCCAATTGGTGACGAACCATGTTAAATGTGTTCAGCTCATGATCTTTGTATCTTTTTTTAGGTTTCGTGTCTTCTCCGCTTGAATCGGTTTCTGTAATAACGAAACAAAATGCACATAGCATATAAACATGGCAAACTGAAAACGAAAATTTTTAAAACAATTTACAGACGGTTTTCGACTTCAGATGAAAATTAATAATTTTCAACTTTTCACTAGTGGTGTACCCAAAGGATCAAACTTAGGTCCAATTTTGTTACAAGAGTTTGCTATGATTTCCAGTTAGGCCTGGAGCATCACTTGTGATTTCAGTGAAAGGGGTTAGTTAGTTCAGATTAAGGCGGTTTTACTGTAAATAATGTATAAATTAAAAAATAAGCAACATTACGTTGAATACAAAGTCAGCTGATGAAGTTGGAGAATAATCTTCCAAATAGATATACGTATTTTACAAATTTACCCCATTTTACAAAAACTTATATACCAGTTATATTACATATTATAAAATAATAAATACATATTTTAAAAGCACATTTAAATATTTCGTAGCTAGGGGATCCTGTCATGGATTACGTTTCTTTTTTAATGTTCATAGACATTCAAATTAATAGACTTGAGATGACCAGGAGCAAACCAAGTAACCATATTTTTAGCACCAGGAGGGTTCAAGAATATTTTGAATAAACTATGACATCGGTGGTACTTTGACCACCAAAGAGCTCACATTGAAATAACCAGACCATGCGCATAAAAGTAAAGTTCGCTAAAGTAAGGCAAAGTTTTGAAGCTCTCTCCATTGTGGGGCTTTTGTGCGCAGGACCTGCACGTTTGTTCTTGAACGAATCGCCTGGGGTAGCGACGCTAAAATTGAGTAAAGTGGCTAACTAAACTAACAAAATATTACATTTTGGAAACAACACAAAAGTTTTGTTTAGCCGATTTGGGATATGAATACTGTCAGATTCATTTATTTGCAAATCGCCGAAAGAGAGACAGTCACGCAGCCTCCCACGATCCGTTCAAGTTGGTTTGTTCCCTTTTCCCGATTGGCTTGTCTATTAATTTGGATGTTTATGGTTGTATTCAATTATTTGTATCCCCTATGTTGTTTTGAAGGTCCCTTCTATAATATCTTCTGAGTACACTTTCTTTAAACCTGGTTTTTATGTGTGACATAATTTTCCTTTGAATGGTGTTAATTCTTTATGCGTATTAAAAAATAGTTTTTCACTACTGTATACCTACACCAAAATTAAAAAATATATAACAATATGTTTGTTGACACATAGAAATAAAAACATTAATTAGAAACAGGGAAAAAGGAAATATATGCATACATATAAGGAACTAACAAGCACACAAAAAAAATTGTATAAGCGAAAGAGCAAGCTCTCTCTCTCTAGTAAAAGTAAAAACATAATGCAAAATTTGAAACTGCCACCAAAAAATATTTTTATTTGTAAAATAAGACTTACTTTCTTGTCAAACATATATATTGTGAATACTGACAATTTTTCACTGGATTTATATCACTTAAACTGGCATCACCACCCTTTTGGATATTAAAGGGTGGTCTTCAATGCATTCAGCTACATTATCCTACTTTCTGCACAACATCATGTATATGTAAAATATTAGATCTGGGGGATGTGATCCTGAGTCAATTTTCAAAAATACCTTTTATCTGTGGTAAACGACTGAGGGGGAAGGGGCATTGATAAATAAATAAAACCCCCATCCCTACAGAAAACAATTCGATTGTGACATCCGTTCACCTGACTCTCACAAAAAGCATAATACAGGGTTTTCCAATAAGAGGTGTTATTTTGAATAGCCCGCTATTTCGGTAGATGTTACTTTTGAAGCTGTCATTTTTTGACATTTGACAAGTAGAAACTACGCCATTAATAAAAATGGAACAATACACGCTTCGACAACGCATTGAAATGATTAAAATTCACTTGAGTGAATCAAATGCAAATCATGTTGAGTGATGAGGCCCATTTCCACCTCGGTGGCTTCGTCAACAAGCAAAATTGTCGCATCTGGGGCTCGGAAAACCCAAGAGTTATTGTTGAAAAGCCTCTCTATTCTCAACGTGTGACTGTTTGGTGCGATTTATGGTCCGGCGGAGTCATTGGACCTTACTTTTTCGAAAATGAGGCTGGAGCAACAGTTACGGTGAATGGATTGCGCTATCAAGAGATGATTAATGATTTTTTCTGACCGGAATTGGATGGTATTGATCTGGACAACGTTTACTTTCAACAAGACGGCGGTACGTGCCACACAAGCAACGAAACCATTGATCTTTTACGATTGAATATCAAAATAACACCTCTTATTGGAAAACCCTGTACATACATATCAAGAGCTGAGAAATTTTTCATATTCCATTCCAAAGAACCAACTTTACCATCTACCAACATCTTGTGTGTGATTGTGTCAACTATTTAACATCCTCAGTAGTACCAAGATTCTGGACATATTTAGCGATAGCTTCCATAACTTTATTGAATTTCTCAAATATCTTGTTTTTACTTGACTTAACTTGACCCAAACTTTATTGTCTCTTGATTTTGTTGTTGTTTAACTTGTCGTTTTGTTATTTTTGTTTGTATTTTTTTATGTTAACCCCTCTCTGTTGTGTACACTATTAACTTTTTCGGGAGTAAGTTACTAATGCTGACCGTGCTCTGAGGAGTGAATTTTTTTTACATGAATAAAAAAATATATTTTTTGATTAAATTTTATGATAGTATGCAAAATAAATAACAGCCGATCTCTGTCGATAATGATGTAAAATGTTTAAAATTGGTGTAAAGTTACAGGAATATGCCCATAGATGGCAATACGATGCATATTTACAGAATATGCATCGAATATGAATATGCGACCCCTGTGGTCCATAGCCGTCCATACTCCTTTGGCGAAAGTGTGTACCGTTGTTCATTAGCGTCCATACTCCCGGAAAGGTTAATAAAAACCACAAAAAGCACAATATAAATAATCTTTGAGCCATTTCCAAAACAATTATATTTATAACCACATAAATAGAAGATAAATTAATAAGAATGATAGACAACTCTATAAGGTATAGTTTTGTGATACTGATTTTCTTCATAATATTAATACTGCAAATTTACAACTGCCCACAACAGTTCCAATCATCATATAGATAAAATACACATGGCACGCTGTTAATTGACGTAATTAATATTGGAAAAAGAAAAGACAAATGGGGTCCTAGCATGAACGCCTAATATTAACACAATAAAAGTTTTTATCGACTGGTTATTAGGCGACATTAATCGCTAAAATTTGACAGTTCACAACTAAACATGCTTAATTTGGCGAGGCCTGTCAAACTTGACAGCAAAAAATTTGCGTGGAAATCTACACAGGCTGCTTTTCAATGAACGTCAACTGATCTTGACTTGGAGAAATGGAGTTTCGATAGATCATGATATTGTCTATTGGTCACAAAACTATTACAAAGCAAATGCCTTGAATAATTAATAAAATCTGTTTTTCGATGAATCCACATAGTAGATAATACTCATTTGATTATCCAGTGCATTAAACACTTAGGACGGGTTGTTTCAGAGAATTTGAACCATTTTTCTTCTGTTCTGTGAAAGTTATTTTCAAGTTCTGTTGTGTCAAGTAACTGGCCTATAATCATATAATGACAGAACTTGAATAGGACATTCATAGAATCCGAAAATGAATGTTGAAAAAATGTTCAAATTCAATGTACCAACCTCTCCTTAGTATTGTGGAACCCGCCCTGCTGTGTTGTGATTTAGCAAGTGACAATAATGATGATTTAAAGAATGTTTTGATAGCTACAAATTTGAATTAGAACTTTACTTAACAAAAGCAACATAAAGGCGGATAACAACACAAAAGTGTGCAATTCCAGAGGACCATATGGTGAAAATTAACCACCTAAACTGAAATACATATACAGTGAAACTCTCTTATAAGATTTTCCAAGGGACCGAAAAAAAACTTCTTAAGTGGGATAAATTAGGCCAAGTGATCAAGGGACAGCATGAAACTTCCTACGAGGGGAACCTTATAAGAGGGTTACACTGTAAATTTATGGATAAAAAATTAAAAGATGATAATGAACGCATAAATCTGATAATCAAAATAAAAACGAGACATGGAAAACAGGAATAAATAAATATAAATGATGACGTGACATAATAGGGGTACCTAATGGTAGGATTGGTAATGCGCTTACCTGTGGTGGGTTGATTGGAAGCGGTGGTGTTGTTAGAGCTGCTCCGGTTCCTCGTGTGCGGCTTGGTGGGTGTGGGGGTGGAGGGGGCAGCGGAGGGTGGGTGTGCCCCACGGGACTTCTTGGCCCCGGGGCTCTCAGGGGGCCCGGTGCCAGTGTTGGGGGTGTTACGCCGGCCCTAGAGAAAGAAAAATTTATTGGTTAAAAGACTCGAAGTCCTGGCGACTATTATAAATCAATAAAATTGCCTAGACGGGTGGAGAAGTGCATCGGATTCGGCATCGAGGGTTCAATACTTCTGTTATTAGGATGATAGTAAGAGATTTAAAAATATTTTCAGTTTATTCATAACCCGAGAATGTTTATCTTTCTTGTTAAAAAGAAAAATTAACATAAGACCGATCGACTCCTACACCCCAAAAAGTCCTATGAAATTGATTACCGAGGAAGATCACTTTTCATCAAAAGAGACATGCCCTAATGCAAAATCTGGGTACCATCTCGAAGAGCTGGACGCAAACCACTTGACAATCTTTTTGGCACCAGGAGGGTTCGAGTATGTCTTGAATAAGCTAGAACATCATCGCCCGCGAGCGCTCATCGAAATAAGCAGACCCTGCGCACAAAAATTAACTTCGCTAAACTAACTTCGGTAACGATTTGCAGCGCAGTCCATTGTGGGACTTATTTTGCACAGGGTCTGAATGTTCATTTCTTAATGGACCGTCAGGTGTTCACTCATTGTTCACATGCTCGTGTATTGCGGTGAGTGAATTAAGAAACATTTGTACAAGTTTTAAACTAAATACTATTACAAAATATTTGATTTTGAAAACAAACCAAACATTTTTCCCCAATTTAGGATTCGCAGTTACTGAAGTAATTGAGAATTTGCGCACCATTGTATAAAGGTATTTATTACATTACACACTTATTCGTGAGCAGATTTCAATTTCAAAGACTAAGATTGTGATACTACAACGTAAGTTGCCTTCTTCACTGAAAGGGACACGCTCAGAAGAGACTTATTTTCTGTCAGACGTCTTTTCCATCGTAAGCTATGGAGTTTGTACACATCTGCACCCTGGAGGTGATTTTCCACAAAAACGGAGCTATATAAATTACCCAATATTTATAATTATCCATTTACTGTCAAAAAAATTTGCACAATCGATTCCAAATTATTTATCAACAAGAAAGAATATTCAAATTCAATAACATATCTCAAAAAAATTATTTATTTACAAAAGAATGCATAATAACCTTATCCTTGTTCTTATTCTTCTGCGACAAGTTGTCGGCTATCCTGGACGGCTTGATCCACTCATCATACCTGGTGTTCCACCCGGTGTAGTGGACCCGCAGGACCACCTCCTGGCCCTTACCGTCCACCTCGATGACCTTCGCTTCATAGGTGACCTTCGACTCAGACTGGGCCGGCCCGTAGAACACCTTCAGCTTGTCGCCCACCACGGCCGATATCACAGTGGTGGTGTCCGAAGTTCTGAAAAGGAGGATTATTTGTATAAGTACACCTGCATTACTGTTTTATGTACATTAAACCCTCGGGCTTTTTGTACTCTTTAGTACAAAGTATACCGAAAGCATTCTTGTACACTTTACGGTACTTGTGTTGTTATATGAAACGAAAAAAGTGAAGTGACAATAACCTTTATAAAGTGCCTAGTTGGTGCCAACTCACCAACGTGTGAACACCGTTGCCAACATTGGCCGGTTAAAAAAGGCGGCAAATCGAAAATGCCACATTTTAAATCGTTATAGAAAACTAGTAGACCCCGCAATGCTTATCTATTGCTAATGTCTTACTTCGGCGTCCCCGACTTCTTCCGTCATTCACTACTGTTTACCACTTTGTTACTGTTAAAAAACTACATTACATCGACTTTAATTCGACTCCCTCTCTCATTCCGGTGGAGACACACTGCATTAACTATTCCTCGGTCGTCCCCGACTTCTTCTATCATTCAAACCACACTCTAAACACTCCTGGCACTAATAAGAACTAACTTTGAAATTTTCATCAATATCGAATGAGTTTTGCCAGCACAAAGATACGCAGGCTGAACTTTTATATATTAAGAAGATAAGATTTATTTGTCAATATAAAAATAAAATAAATATACCTTCATTGTAGTCATTTTATTCCAGAATAATAAAAACCAATGAAAATATCCTATTCTGCATTGGCCATTTGATCTTCTTTTTTTAATGTGAATACCGCACAAGAGTTCCAACAACTCACAACCGTTTGGAGCCAGTGAGACTACGGCATCCCAATTGGGGTTTGTTGTGAGCCTGAGGGTTTTGGAAGGAAATGGGGAAGAGAAAGGTGGGGGAGTACCTGGCTATTCAAATCTGGTCACCAAAGACAGCTAAAGCAACGTTTCAATTCAGAATGGTGGTCTAACACCACAGGGCGATACTGAGAGTATCTTCCACTCTGGATCAAGCCAAGTATACTGTATTTTATTTATTTTTAAATGAATAAGTTGTGAATGATAATTTTAACACAAATTCATAAAATAAAATTTACTTGCGCACGCTGGGATTTAAACCCGCGTTTTAAATCCTTCAGATTGTTAGAAGAGAGCCATTCCCGTCCTTGGCCGTCAAACCTAGATGAATGTGGAAATTATCACAGCCGCAACAATTTATTCATACAGCACTTTTAATTATTAATCATCGTAATTCGTAAACGTAAATAACCACTATCTCAATGATCTACACAACCGTCTTCGCTGAACGCGTATTGCAAACTGAATACGGGACCAAAGTGTGAACGATGTTAGCAGATTGGCGCAAAGATCCTTTGATGTGTGCACGAAAACCGACAATAATCATAAACCGACCAACGCATGCAATGGCCAAGTCGTCCTGTATACGTTGGGACTACGTGGACTAGCCGCATAATACATTTGTGTAATTAAATATGCTTTTGAATATCGTATAAAGTGGTATTTTTACAATTTACAAGAAACAATCTATAAAGAGTCTTTTATATGCTTTCGAAAATATTACTTCATTTTGATATGCATTCAAAAACAGCAAATTTATTTGTAAAATTATGTCAACCGGGAATATTTCTAAATAAATCATGAATCTGACGGATCTTTCAAAGCAAGTTGATGACAAAATCTCAAAAGACTCCAGAGGGGACTGTTGTCTTCACTGAATTAAATGATGAGCACTCTTTAACACGCTTTATCATGCTAATAACACACTCAATAACGACTGAACTGTACAGGATTAAGACATCTCCAATTGGGATGTGTTTTGCGACTGAAGAGAGTGGGGAAGGGAGGGGATGGGGAACAAAGTACCTGGCTATTCAGATCCGGTCCCATAACGCAACTAAAACCATATCATGCAACATTTTGATTCTGAATGACGGTTGGAGGGTCTTTTTGTGGAGAGGAAGGAGTGAACATGGGTCTTGAAGAGTCCCATGTTGTAGGAGGGAGGAAACACAGAGGCCAGCAGCTCGTTCCACAGCCGAGCTGTTGAACTTAAGAACGAATCGTAGAAGCGACCCGTTCTCATGTGACAAATGTCAACAGTGTACAAATGTTGGGCGCGCGTTTGGTGTGTATCCCGACTACGCACCGGTGCCGAAGGGATCATTGACGCTAGTTCCTCAGAGCATCTTCCATTGTAATACCGATAGAACAAGGACAGCATACCTACCTGACGCCTGTGCTCTAAAGATTGCAGTCCGTTTGTTAAGATTGGGGAATCTATCAAACGGACCGCCCGTTTCTGCACAGAGTTAAGGGTTTTTTTCAGGTATTTTGGGGCTCCGGACCAGAGATGGCTGCCAAATTCGACAGTAGGGCGCACTTGCGATTTGTACAGGGTCAGCAGTTGTGTACTATTAAAGTATCTGCGGGCCCTGTACAGTACGCCCGGATCTGGATAGATCTGGATAGCCAGGTACTCCGCAACTCGTCCCTCTCTCTGCTCCCTTCAGCCTCACAACATACCCCAATTGGGGATTCCAGTGATTCCATAGACCCACGTCTGTGGACAGTTAGGAACATTTGGATCTGGGGACAGATTGGAGACATCAGTATAAAATTAGCTTACTCTGTGATCTTCCTCTTCCTCGGCTTCTTGGGATGGTTCTGCATGTTGGAAGAAGACCCGGGCGTGGAGGGCGGCGTGTCATTGGGTGTGTTTCTCCGCGACGGAGTTTTCCCATTCTTGCTGCCGCGGCTGCTGCTGTCGCTGTCGTTCCGGTCGCTCGAGGAGGCATTGGTCGCGCTGGCGGTGCCGGCCTTCCTGACCGACGGAGGGTCCTTGGCGGAGCCGGAGGAGTCGGGGCACGTCTTCTTGGCAGCCGTCGAGGAGTCGGAAGACGAAGACTTGCAGCGAGCTTCAGCTGGTGAAAAACATTAAAAATAGAATGAAATATGTTATAACCTTAGAATATGAGGTAGCCACAGAAATGCTTGACTAAAACCAGATAAAAAAAAGACTTAATTGAAATTCTTAGTAAATTAATGAATGTATCTGGAGACTATAGACATATTATTATTTCTAAGAGGCAGTTGGGAATTTGATGTTTTGTGTGGTGGTTAAAAATTGAATTTAACAATAATTTCAATAATCTTTTATACTGTTATTATGTTAACCAAGACAATTCAGACAATGTAAAATTTAGAGCAAATTACTTCTATTTGCCTATTTTCTATTTGACGTAATTTACAGCAAATTATGTCTATTCGCTATTATGTATATGTGCGGCAAAACAGACAGTGCAGTTTAGAAGGGCCATCCTGTGTGATCATCCTTTCCCTGCCTGAAGGAAAATGTTTTTAAACATCGGCCTCACACCTTGGCCAAACTCAAGGATTGAATTTGAGAGGAAATCGTCGCTATATCCGTTGTGTGCCAAAATGCGGCCGAAAACTTCAGAAATCCCCTTCATCAATGTATCGCTGCTGGGGGCCATCATTTTTCTGATGTCATGTTCAGGACTTGAGGCATTAAATGGCATGATGTACCGAATAAAATAAAATAAACCCCATTTCTGTAAATTGCCCTTCAAAACTGCACTGTTTTGCCGCACTCTGTATAATATCAATATCCTAAACAGTGCCAGGGAACATTTCTCCCTCTTTATGTGTCAACTGTGGGTAGTGGTGTATAAATGAGGAGACAGTGTTTTCTACCCGGTGAGAAGGATGTCTACTGTCTATTGGCTTCTGTAGAGCTTTAAAAATGAATATAAATGAGTTGTTGGTAGTACCTCTGCGGGTGTTACCTTTGATTGGCATGGGTGAATCCTTGGCTCCGCACTTGGGCACAGAGCTCCTGCGGTGTCCCATCTTCTTGGCGGAGCCCTTGTCGCCCCGCTTGCTGTCCAATACCCCCGAAGAGCTCTTGAACAACTTCGCCTTTGAGGGGGTGTCACCCACCTTGGGCTTCTCCGCTGCCAGCTTTTCCGATGCCACGGGTGAATCGACCTTTTCAATCTTGCTGGAACTGAGAAGATTAGATCAGGGAATCAGTAAAAAAAAAAAAGGATTGAGGCTAAGGTAATAAGGACTTCAATAAACACAATGTAAGCATACAAATAAATAATACGGCAAAGCGGTAAGCTCTAGATGTGGCAGGATGGAAAACAGGGATGGCCTTATTTGTTTACGTTAGTTAAGCAGATGTGAATAGCCATGTATATCCTTCTAAACCATCTTCTTCTCCCCACATCCTTGAACCTCACAAAAATCCAAAAATAAGAGATGCCATAGAATACAAGCAGTCAGGACTGTTGTGTGGTAATCATAACAAAAAATAAATTTTCCAAGTAGAAATCGACTTACTTGGATGAAGGTGCTAATGGCTGATTATCTCCACTATCTTCTTCATCACTGCTGTTAACCATGTCTAACTTCATCTTTGCCTCCTTTTGTTGCTTAGCCTTAGCTTCCTTTAGTTTCTCTTTTTCCTTTTCTTTAGCTTCCTTCTCCCTGGCCTCGTCTTCTTTAGCTTTCTTCTCTTTTAATTCCTTGGCTTTCGCTTCCTTTGCCTCTTTAGCTTTAGCCTCTTTTTCTCTTTCTTTTTCCCTTTCCTTCTCTTTTAATTTAGCTTCCTTCTCTCGAGCCTCTAATTCCTTTAGTGCTTTGGCCGCTTCTTTCTCCTTTAGTTCTGCCTCCCTTTCCCTTTCCCTCTGTTCTTTTTCTTTTTGTTCCTTTTCTTTAGCTTCTCTCTCTTTTAATTCTTTCAATTCTTTAGCTTCTTTTTCTTTTGCTTCTCTTTCGAGTTCTTTTTCACGCTCCTTTTCTTTTTCTTTAGCAGCTTTCAAAGCAGCCACCTTTGCTGCAGCAATTTCAGATGCCTTATCCTGCAAAATATTAAAGGTAAATGAAAACCTGTCCAATAATTAGATGAAGTTTTAAATTCCTATACATAACTTGAATGGCATCTTGGTTTACTAACCTCACTGGTGCTAGTGTGGGCGGGGCTGGATGCTGAGTGTTGTATCTTGTCCCTGTCGCGAATGAGGCTGCGCCCCGTGGAGCGTCCGCCTCTCGGGTGTGCCACCAGGGTGACACCCAGCTTGCGGTAGAACTCTTCAAAGCTGTGCAGGAACCTAGATGGACACAGATAGCAGTTTCATTCAAAAGGTACTCATCTGATCATTGAGTTACCTAATATGTCAGGCGACAATGAAATGGGAAACAAATTTTACATAAGAACTAGTCCACATTGCTAAACTTTAAGCATGTTTATATTGGATGCGATTTCTACACTAACTTTAACTAAACATGAATCGCTTACTTTTTATATGCTTGCTTGCAGAGGTTTGTCACACTATTGGTTGCCGGCTGGAATCCCAAACGATTGGCTATTCCTTTCCATTGATTCTGGTTGGTCACCCTGTTATAGCCACCTAACTTTTGGACTACCTAAAAATAAAACAAATTGTACAATGACATATTAAATCAAGTTTATATCTTAAAACAAGCAAATTTGATTCATGATGGTTGGTTAACTCGCATTGAATAATCTGTAGAGATCTATGTCCTTATTGGCGATAGTCGGCTGACGGTTAAGAGGCGTGCCGCGATCATCCATGAACTTGTAAAGCTGAGCAACGAAATGATCCTTCTCTTCTCTAGGCTCATCATCAGAACTCTGGAAGAAAAATATAATAATGAAATGTGAATATCGAAGAAAAACATCACTTCCTCATAATCCCAACTTTATTATAAGTACATAATAATAACAGTTAATTCCAGAAAAAAAAAATCATATGAATGTTCTTTGCAACCTTCTCACATAGGAAGTATTCTTTTTTACGGCGGTTTTTTCTACCCAGTAATGAACATTTGGATGATTTGTATAGTGCCGTTTTAAAACAAATCACCTCAAGGGAGCTGTACAAAAACGATCTAATAAGAGCACAAACTAATTCCTTTTTGATATCCACCCAGCACTCCTTACCGTATGTTCTTCTTTTGGTGCCTTCTAATATCAGAGATTGGTAATCATCAGGGCATCGAGGCAATATCTTGGCAGACAGCAGCCCGGAACAACGGAATACAATTCTCAATATTCCAAAGCCCTATTTAGATATATAGATAAGTGCAAAGACTGTATCCTCCGCTTAAAAAAGCGGTGTAAATATTACAAGACGTGTAAGTCCGGAATAGTAACCGGGCTTAAGGCCGGCTCAACTTTACCAATGCTGAACTGGTATGCAAGCATCTACAACTTACATCATCAGAGTCCCCATCATCGGACTGTGAGTGCGTGTCCTGGCCAAAGAGGATGTCGCGGTCCCAGTGGGGGGGCAGAACCCCTTTGTCCAGGTACTGCACTGCCGCCTCCACGCCGCCCCACTCCGCATTGTTGCTGTTGCGCCGGAACTCTTTCGCCTCTTTTTTGGGGACTGTGTAACTGAAAAATATGTAGGATTTTAGAATATAAATCTACATACGAATATGCAATTAAAATTATTAAAAATTTTGAACGCATATAAGGATAAAGTTTTTAGTGTCGCTCACCAACGGTTTTTATCTTTACGTAATTACTACTTTACACAAAACTAAAAAACTTGTTTAATTACACAAAGGTATTACAAAAATATTGTCACAAATGCTAATGACTGGTTGTTTCACAGAATTTGAACAATTCATCAAATTTCAGAGTTAATTTCCACGTTCTGTGAAAGTTCTATTCAATTTCTGTTATTGTATCAATAGGGGCCAATGTTTCACAGAACTGAAATTGAATAGAACTTTCATAGATTTTAAAAATTAACTTCCAAATTTAATCAACTGTTCAAATTCATCAAATTTGAAAGTGAAACAACTAGCCCTAAATGGTATTTCATAGATGTTATTTCAAAAATTTAGGGAGCATTTATGGTAAATTTTAGAATGCAAGCTGAAAGCAAGGCATTCTCTATTTCTAACACTGTTAAATTCATATTTCTCACCATAATACATAACTGAAATAGCATAAATTGTATGAGACCGTGTCAGGCTGGGATATATATTTCATAAAAACATTGTAAATAAAATCTCCCAAAATCATCCGAGGGATTAATAAAAATGATCAACATGTTTCTTCACCAGGAAATAGAGAATACAAAAAATTTGTACATTCATATAAGTATAATCAAATTAATAAACTATTGTTGGAAAATAAAAAAAAAAACATTTTTAAAACCCAGTCATCATAAACGGTGACCCCCTGAAGGGAATATTTATTTTTCAAAAACAATAACAAATACACCACGCTATTCTTTAAAGACTAACTATCAAATAGCCGATTCTTGTCCAACGAGCAGGAGTGCTGCACAAGTACCATGCGACTCCTGTAAGTTAGGATAGGTTTAATATACTCACTATCTTCCATCCTTGAAGGAGCGCACGAGGTAGTCCTCCTTGACCCTTATTTTGACCGTGTCCTGAGCGGAAGGGGCCACCACGAGGCCGGGGAACCAGTGACCTGACTGCGGTCGCTTTTTGTCCCCCGAGCCAGAGCATTGCACGAGCACCACGCGGCCCGTATGGGGCTCACGCTCCACCGACCCCGACGGGGGCCCCGAGGTGTCGCACGCCTCACTGTCCGAGTCATCCGACCTAGGAGACCGGTAGTCAACCAAATTAATATGGAAAAGTTGCATTTTCAATGATCTATTTCAAATTATGATAATCGATGTTTTTATAGTGGAATAATAATAATTTGAGTAAAACCTCAAATTGTAAAATTCAATCATTGAAGATAGATTAGATAGCAGCCAAAAATATGCATTAAGCAAAGGAAGATAATGTTGATAGTTCTTAGTCGAAGTACGATACAGTAAAACGTGACCAAAGTTGACATGGCCGAATTAACTCAGTGGTAGAGCAAAGGCTGAGGTTTTGGGTTCAACTCCTAGAGATGCGACCAATCTTTTTCTGTTCATATTTTTCATTTGAGAGTTATTAATATTATCTACAATAATTTCTAAAAAATTCACCCATTAGGGGTTATTCAATCAATACTGGTTTGAAAGAAAATTGATGTTGCCAATTTAAATAAGACCTTTTGACTAAGAGGGCTCAGACAGGCCAATCAAATTGATTAATTATTCAAGAAAGAATTTCGATATTTGAAAATTTTTGTTCAAATTTCAGCAGAAGTAAGATAAAACTGACCTTACTTCGAGCATAGGGACACTTTCACAACACACTTATCAATTTATCTATTACAGTAGAACCCCGCTAATTCGAACCCCGATAATTCGAAAAAACGCGTAATTCGAAATTTTCGCAAAAAAAAATTCCGCTGAAAAATTTTTTCATACAAAATTTTTTTTAATTCGAAATTCGTTAATTCGTAATTCGAAATTTATTTTTGTCCGCGCGCGAAAATTTGTTCGTGTAATTCGAAAAAATTTGATTTTTGCGAAAATAAATGATAATATTTCGTAAATCTGAATCTAAAAGTCAGCTGTGGCAGTAAAACGCCGAAAAATGTATTTTTACGTGGTTATACATCGTCCTAATTAGTATTATTATTTTGTAAATCTGAATCGATTTACACTGGAATGTCGTATTTTTTCAAATTTATTTCGAATATCCGAGTTTGAAGGGCCGAGAAAATACATTTTACGCGGATATATGTCGTAGTTTTACGAGTTTACACCAAATATCTGAATTTAAAGGGTCGGCCGCGACGAAACTCGGCTGCGAAATTTCGATTGACGCGTAAATGTATCGTATTTTTACGAATTTATTTCGAATATCTGAATTTTAAAGGGCCCGCCGTGACGGAAATCGGACGCGAAATTTCAATTTACGCGGAAATATATCGTATTTTTACTAACTTTACTTCGAATATCCGAGTTAAAAAATACGGCGCGGCGGAAATCGGCCGAAAAATTCCGATTCACGCCGAAATATGACATATTTTTACGACTTTACTTCAAATATCTGAACTTAAAAGGCCGGCCGCGACGAAAAACTGCCGATAAAATTTGATTTACGCGGAAATATATCATATTTTTACGAATTTACATCAAATATCTGAATTTAAAGGGTCGGCCGCGACGGAAATCGGCCGCGCATTCTCAATTTACACGGAAATATTTCGTATTTTTTCGAATTTATTTCGAATATCTGAATTTAAAGAGCCGGCCGCGACGGAATACGGCCGCGAATTCCCGTTTTACGAGGAAATATATCGTATTTTTACGAATTTAAATTCAAATATTTGAAATAAAGGGCCGGCCGCGACGGAAAATTACCGCGAATTCTCGATTTACGTGGAAATATAGCGTATTTTTACGAATATCTTAATTTAAAGGGTAGGCCGCGACCGAAATCGGCAGCGAATACTCGATTTACGCGTAAATATATAGCATTTTTACGAATTTATTGCGAATATCTGAATTTAAAGGGCCCGCCGCTATGGTAATCGGCCACGAAAATAAAGAAATAATTAGTTTTAATACGAATTTACAACTAAAATACCACCTGGATTTGAAGAGGCGGCCGAGAAAATCGATTTTCGGTGTATTTTTTTTTTTTTTTTTTCATAAAATTTCGAATTACGTGGGAATTCGTTAATTCGAAATTTGATTTTTGATGTCCCGTGGATTTCGAATTAACGAGGTTCTACTGTAAATGGTTTCAATATTCTATTTCAAGTTATGTTAAATACAGAAAATATCATTATAAAACCTTTTTTTCCACTAGTTAATCTTGGGAAAACATCTACGCCTCTCGGTTAATCTCATTTCCCTGCAAAATGTCTAGCGTCGATCAGACTGTAACCGGACAAAACAGAACATGAACACGAACAAATAAACATATTTTCTTTATAATGCAAAAAGAATTAATAAAATTGATTGATATTTGTCTAAATTAGAGTGTTTAATTTTTCCTCTAAATTAATCAATATGTGTGTAGCAATTTACATTAATTTTTGCAAAAATTGATTAGCATTAAAACGGTTAAAATAATCGTTGGTTCTTTTTCTGTTAATTCTTGCCAAAATTTGATGGTTTTAATTTGTCGATACTAGCTGGGAGTTGGTTATATAATTTTACTGTAGTATTACACTTATATCTTAGGTATATTTAGCTTATCTATTTGCTTTGCTCTAGTTTTATGATTATGTGACCTGATGAACCAGAATATTTTTCGAATAGTTTTTTTGTATTATCTTTACTTATGTTCTGTTTTGTCGTGGAACAGTTAAAATCAGAGGCGTAAATAGAAATTCTCTTACTGCGTCCTGTTGTTCCGGCGCCCCCGGCGGCCTGAGGAGCCGATGACGGGGTTCCCGAAATGCTCCGGGTGCGTCAGGGGCAGCTGGTCCAGGGTCTCGCTCTCGGCAAAGTGGCGCCCGCTCTTCAGGCAGAGGGCGCTACGGCGGAGGGTCGTGATGTCACCGTCGTCAAAAACTACATAAACATAATTTTATTTTTCATAAATTATTAAATAGTTCCCAACTGACCGAAACCAAAACCTCACAACATACCCGATTGGGGTTTTTCGTGAGGCCAATAAGAGCGGGGATGGGGAGCAGATGAGACAGAGAATGTTTGGCAAGGACCAGCTCCTTAGGTCTGGTAAAATGCAATTTTTTTCAATTCTAACCTATGATCACCACTCCTTTCATACCAAAACCTTTACTCTTATTATTAGTTTGTAGCCACCTAATAATTGGAACACCAATATATATTTCTGCTGAATTGTTACAAAGACTAAATCGACTAAATAGACTAAGGACGAATTGTTTCGGAGAATTTGAACAATTCATCAAATTTCAACGTCCATTTCCGGGTTCTGTGAAAGTCCTATTCAACTTCTGTTAACATATCATTATAGGCTATTTGCTTGTCAGAACTGAAATAAAAACAGAACTTGAAAAAATCTTTCGCATAACTGGAAAATGAACGTTGAAATTTGATGAATTGTTCAAATTCTTCGAAACAACCCATCCTAAATCGTAAAAAATCACAGATGCATTCAACTCATTATTTTGTACCAAGTATTTCAAAAAGTAATAAAAAAATCTAAAAGTCTATCAAAATTACATTTACTAACAATAAGTCAACTCCTTACAGCTGGTGATAAAATCAAAAGATTAATTTAACCTTCCAGCGGGCGCGCTGTCGTAAAATTTACGACAAACGAGCCTTATCGCTTCCCCCACTCTTGCGACTTAGTTGTAATAATCGAGCTTCGAGCTATGCTAGAGTCAAATCAAATGTCAAACATTTACCGCAAGATATAAATGCTTTTCTCAAAGTGAATTCAGTAGGGCAGTTGAACCGATAACAGAAGAAGAAAACAGAAGCTTTCCAAAATGCGGTGTTTGTCGGTTATGTGCACTGGATAAGAAAAGATCCTCAGCATCAATGAAGTGTTGCCGTTGCCAGTCCTTTACATGCAAGAACCATTCTTCAGTTGAGGTGGTTTGTAACAATTGTAAGGATGAGAATATTGATTCTGACTAAATAGGTCGATACAATATTTTGTTTTGAAATATTAACATGTTTAGAGTGTTGCTTCGTTTTTTTTAAGAAAGTCAAATATTTTTTTTTAAGTAATGCCTATTATGATTTTTCATATCCTTAAAGAAATTCCCTAATGTTTGTATAAAGAAAACACCACTTACATGGAGAAAACTTGATGACGTAAAATTTACGACAAGCGCCCGCTCAAGGGAAATTTCTCAACGCGCCCGCTGGAAGGTTAAGTATTTTATAGAATAAAGTATTCCCTTAACCCAAATATTATAAATAACCTAGCTTAAGTTATACATTTTTAGTTCTGAAGATGACTAAAACATGATGAAATCAGGCAGGTCCAAATAAATAAGTAGAACAAAGTTAATCGTAATACAGTCACAAAATCGTTATATTCCTTACTGTTATGTCGAGAAATATGATCTAAACGATGTTAGAAAGTGAAAACACCACGCTTTACATTCAAATATAAATGTTAACCAATGAATAATTAAAATTTGCACCTTTATGAAGCCAAAGGTACCGACCGCAATTAGAAAAAAAAACTTATGAGACTATTTTTTTACTAATTATTTTTATATAAAATGACCAAAAATGGAACTTTAACGTTTGTAATACATCTATATAAATATTCGTTTGTTCAAAATCTTAAATCTCCGAAAATTCTACACCGATTTCACTGAAATTTTGACACAACGTTGCATTCTAATACGCATATGTTTTTATATACCTTATTATACAGGGTGTATCGGCACGTACCCGACAAACTTTAACCAGCTATTCCTTAGCAAATTTGGAGTAAAAAATCTTATGTGCACTTTGCTGTCCGGTAACGTTTTTTTTTAATAAAAAATTTATTATTCATATTTTCACCACATGTCACCACTGTTTTATCCTTTGACAAAGTTTGAAAACCCATCTGGCAAATATTTTATTCGAATTCCGTTGAATAATGCACGTGTGTACCTATATTGGCGCACGTTTACAGTCACAACGAAATAGCACGGCACCATTCGTCTCATTTTTAACTATTATTATTTAGTGTGTGCGAAAGAGCGAAGACGCTTTTTGACATACTTGCTTATAACAGCTGTTTAACACGAAACGCAATGCCAATGACAGTGATGTAGTGTGGAAATTTTAAATTTTTTTGTTTTTAATTGAAAAAAAAAATGCTACCGGACAGCAAAGTGCCCATAACATTTTTACTCCAAATGTGCTAAGGAATAGCTGGTTAAAGTTTGTCGGGTTAGTGCCGATACACCCTGTATACACGGTGTCCGGAAACTCGTAGTACAAGCGGGAAACTGGCGAATCTACATCACATTTGGAGACGATTTTGTAGTATAATTTTTTTGATTTGAGCTTTCGTCTTCGAGTAAATCGAGTCAGAAGTTGATTTTTTTTTTGATCAAATTCTTATAAATTATTACTGAAGATCAAAATACCCAACTAATTAAAACTATTTAAAAGTAAAACAAATAAAGAAACCCGGATTTAAAGCATTATTTAGAAATCACCCTTCATTTAATCCGGTGTAATCATAAAATATTTCTGCTCTGCAGGGTTAAAACATCTGTTCTTCTAATATTCATACCTATCTCTGACATATTCGCAAAATATAGCTTTCTCTAGTATGTTGGGTTCTACTAACATATGAAGAAAAGAGACGCACGATAGTTTTTAAAAAAGTGAACAGTATTCTAAGCAGATGTCCCATTTCTGTTAAATCATAAGTAGGTCAGTGTTGATTTATGGGTCGCCGCAGGTAGCCGTATTTATGGGATTGTTTATACATTGTTTAAGTTTTCTCGTTAATTTAAACATAAAAGCGAATTGTGGGCGGAATTTGTGTTTTAAAACGCGTTATTATTGTTATGATATTGATACTTTCAGATTTATCATCGATGCCTTCGACTTGAAAACAGTTGTACGTTTTTAATTATTTGATTTTGAGACTTATCATCGAGCCTTTGACGAGGTAAAAATTAACTCCGACATGATTCAAATAGTGCAATAATCAATCATCAGACGGACCCAACTGTGCTTGGAAGTTAACTGTGAACATTTTAAATAATTTTTGTGACTGATTTTGTGTGAATTAGAGCTCATCGCTACATATTGTGAGTACCTACCTATGCTACTAATAATTCCTATCCGTTGCGTCGACGTCGTCACATTGAATAACGAAAAAAAATTTAACCCTCAAATAGCCGAAAAATATTGGTTTTTCGTTTTTTTTTTTTTGTGAAAATGTTCAAATCAAAAAACTTTATGTTTATTTGGGTTCCCAAGTGGTGTAGATTCTCCAGTTTCCCGCTTGTACTACGAGTTTCCGGACACCGTGTATAGTTGTCACCTGTGAAAGATAACATCGTGCTTTTTTGAAAAACAGCGCCATATGTTGGACGTAAAAGCAACATGCGATGTTGTTTCTCTATCTGCTCATCAGACTGAGCCACAGCGACATGAGGCAGGATACAGTTAGGTTGACTATGTTTTTCTATATTTTAGTTACCAGTATCAGTAATTTTAGTTACAAAAAATGTAAAGTTAGCCATTTAATTTTTTTTTTCATTTATGCATTCAAAATTTTAACATTTCAAAAAATTTATGTTTATTTCTAACAATAAAATTTTAAAGCGTATTTCAACACCTTCCTAAAGCAGTTTTTAATTTTTGGATAGGTTCAGAAATATTACATTTATTTGGATTTTATTGCAAAGCGGAAAAACTCCGAAATGCTGACAGAATATGGCTGAGGCTTGAGGAGTTAAGATGTCATGGTTACGCTTGCCAAAAAAAACTCCATTTTGAAAAAAAAAAATGAGGCAGAATGAAATGAAAAGAAACCCATGCGACAGTTGCTAGAATACACCAGAAGACTAATGGAAATGTCCTAAAACAACAATAATTGACCCTGGTGACTGGGAAAATGGTCAGCTGTAGCAAGCTAGACGGCAATTTAGTAATTGAGTTTATGTAAAATAACCCAACCCGTTGGTGTACAAAGCTTTGGTGCTCGAGTTTAGGCATGTGGCGGTCTACTGAATTTGACATAAGAATATCGGCGAATTATAGAACTCGATTTTGAGCTTTTTTGTAAAAATAATGGCAGATTATATGGAGTAGTTGCCGGCTATCGAGAGGCAGATTGCTGATAGGACGCTGTTGGAAGACAAACTGCAAATTTTGTAAAAAAAATTTAAAACTTACCGACAGTGTACTGACTGCAGTCCTGTATTTTGGTGATGATGGCCTCCACCATTTCTTTTTTATCCTGGCGCACCTCCACGGTGTTGCCAACGCGGAGGGTGCCCTTCAACACTTCATCCGTCACGGTGCTTGCGGAACCGACACTCGGCCCGGACTTAAAGCTTATCTGGAACGGGGAAAATATGATTATTACTCTAGCAACACAGCAATAATGTTTGGGTAGGTACTAAAATAAGTATGACTAAGTTTAGACATGGGGAATATATATATATTTTTTTTATTTAGTTACTTTTTTAAATAATTAGGTACATTTTTGTATGGCACATGAAAAAAAAAAAAAAAAATTAAAACAGATCATTGAAGTCCTCCTCACTAGGAGATCCTGTGCTGAGGGAGACTATATATGTTAGTATACGTTTTCAGCGACTAAGATGATGTTTTTAACTGGTAACTTTAGGTAGGTACTAAATTAAGCTTCAGAGTTAAGATTTTTTAATGAGCGCGGGCGAATCCAAAACTGAACATCTTGCAAGACATTTTTTTTGTAAACACGCCATCCCTCGAGTGGTTAAGCGGCGTGGTGAACAAAACTAACTCTCATATGCGACTCTCGTCACTAGACTGTACTCATGTGTGTAAGCCAAAGATATTAGAAGAACGAGATGTGCTATGAGCAGTTCATACTGTGTGGAATTGTTTTGCCCAGTGTCGCCGGTTTTGTTCACCAATACTACTGCACACCTTCGCTTACGCTAAGGTATCCGCACTAATACAGAGAACAGATTTCTGTGCGTACACGTCCCGATAGTATTCAAAGTACCCTAATTAGATAGTACTCCGCCTACGGTCCGGCGGCCAACATAGCATATCTCGTTCTTCTAATATCTTTGGTGTAAGCTGTTGATCCTGCTCGATCTTAGTCAGAATGTAGGAAAGTACTGAGATGCACTTGGCCAATCGGTGAATAGAACGAGAGAGGGGGTCCAGGGCAGTGCTGTGCATTGCTTTCTCTTACCAATGGTGGGCTTTGGTGTTATTTTTACATGTTTGGGTATGAAAAATTGAAAATTGCCACTTAATTATATTCTTCAGCTGATTATTGTGGGCAACTGAATAAATGAGCGTACAAGTTCTCACTTTTTTTTTCTAATATTATTTAATTCTTCTTCATGGTTCATTGTTTTTCTTAGAGTAGGCATATTTTATGGACGCACGCAACTGGTTGCAAAGACCCACAACGCTACTTAAGGGTTAATGTGTTCATAAAATGCTAAAGATTTGTGTTGTTACCTTGCATTTAATATTTCTGACGACTTTTTTGATTTTAGCCTCACAAAAGGCCCCCTTGTATTTTGCACTAACATCAGTTCCAACAGAAAGGAAAGGGGGGTCATCAGCTTGCTGAAAACGGAAATAAAATAACACTAAGAGTAGGTACTTAATTACATTTAACAAATTATTTAAAAGTTGCCGTGTGTTCTATATTAAAAACAGGGTAATAACTGTACAATAATTTACAAAGGTTTATAATAACATATTTACAATCAGCATTTTGTGCAAAATTATAATATTAAGTTTTTTTGGTGACATTGATGTCACCATTAAATTAGATCTTGTAAACAAATGTTGTAATTAAGTTTGTTTGGTGACATTGATGTCACCCTTAAATTAGATCTTGTAAACAAATGTTGTAATTAGCGAAAATTTACACAAAAATTATCTTTTTTTTTTACATAAACCCAACACAAGAGGCCCTGAGGAAAATATTTTCCCTCAAGGTATGTCATCTTTTGGGGTGCTGTGTGGGGTCGTTTTGAAGCAAAGGAAGGAGAGGAAGTTCTGGAAAGGTATGGGGGTTGGGTAGGAATCTAGGTATCGGTGTGTTGTGACCAGTGACAGACATATGAATATATCCCTCGGACTGCGGCGCAAGGCGATGTGTCGAGAGACCAGTAGGAGACGTCAAGGGATCTCCCCAAACCTGGCACGCTACGCAGCTGGTGGGGCAGGCGCATCCTGAACACACCTCTCCCGTTGAACCCGGACACCCCGCGGCAGTACCCAAGCCCGCCTCCCAAATTAAATGTGTATCAAGTCTCAATCCACATGCAGAAAAGCATAGTATACTCTTAAGATTAGTGAGTTAAATTAAAATGAACTGTAAGTTGGTAGTAAACAATAATATTTAGATTTCTTTAAAATATATTTTTAAGTTAAGTTTTTTTAACATAAATAAATTTATTTAAAAAATTAAAAATGTAAGTAGAATTTTTATAACAGAATTTGACTGTATTATGCTATAATCCAAGGCTGCCCAACCTTTTTAACAGTTGGGCAAAATTGACGATTTTAAAGTCACTGGCGGGCCACTGACTACTGACGGTTACTATTTTTGTTACCTGAGCATTTTTAATGTCTTGTTTTATGCAACAAACAAATAAACATATTGAAATTTTATTGTCGTTTATTAAAATAAAAAAATAAATAACATCTACTGCCAAATAACGAGACAACATTTTAAGTAACAAAAATCTAAATCCAAGTAATTGGTAGAATCAATGTGATTTCTGATATTGTGTTTGTTATAATTCTCCTATGTTAGGAGTCAGTTCAGATGTTGACAGTAGCAACAAATCCTTGCCCAGTTAGAGATGTGCGGTATTTATTTTTACAAAATTAAGATTAGAAAAAAACTTTTCACAAACATACGTACATTCTTCTCCAAATTCTTCTGAAGAAGTTTGTGAATTTGAAAATATTTTTTCTGCAAAAAGGTTTTTTAGTGCAGAATGATTTTGCAGTTCAGTGAGTTCCAACTAGATATTTGCAGGATAATTAATTATTTCAGTCAAACTGATTGTGAAAGGATTAACAAAATAAATTAAATTTTGTTTTGTATATTCAAAGTCCTGGAATCTGCTTTCAAACGACTGTAATAAGTATCTTATTTTAGCTTCATACTTTTTGGTGACAATATTGAGCTTATCTTTCAAATCTATGAGTATGGGAAAAAATTATTGTACTTGTATATTGAGTATGGGGAATTTACGTCTGTGAAGAGCTTTTGAACGTATGTAATTTATGTAGCGTACTACCGGCTCCATTATATCATTCAAATTTATGTCCTTTGCACACAACGCCTCCTGGTGGATGATGAAATGATACGAAAATATTTTTCGATCCAAGTAATTTTCAAATTGGCGGGTATTTTGAAAATGGTTCACGCGGGCTACTTATAATTCGTTCACGGGCCACAATGTGGCCCGCGGGCCTGGGGTTGGGCAGCCTTGCTATAATCCAATGTCAAATGATAAACTAAATGTACTTACCATAATTAAGAAACTTTTTGATTGGCTGCCACTTCAATAAAACTGAAAGTAAGGACTTTCATCTGAAAAAGAGATATAATTATTACCTAAAATATCTTTATTATATCAAAAGAATGTTATGGTTATTTATGGTACTGAGCATTTCCTGCAACATCTAACATTCACATTCAAAAATCGAACATGAATAGACTAAAGTAATCGGGATGCTTTGGCATGTCATATAATATTGTCCACAAGGAAAGAACTGTTACCAATGAGGGTTACAATATATCTAGACTTGTTATTGTCTTACGAAATTAAGATAAAATGTGACATGTAAGAAACACTCTCATGTTTCCAGTGCATTCTTAATTCAAACATTGCTCGTGTATGATGAAGATAAACATTAAAAAAATATCAAAATCAAAGATAGAACCTGGCGGCGCTTTCGGATTAAAAAGCCCGACTCAAGGCAGACTAGTTACATGCCTGGGCGTCTGACGGATTTCGAGGTGTCAAGGGATAAGTCAGTGCCGTATCATAATAGAGACGATGCTTGTTGATACTCGCTGTTACTGCTAATTTGAATGTTGTTTTACCGAAATCATATAAACAGAACTATTTTAAACCGTGGGTTTTAGTTGGCGATAGCACTAACTTTATAATTTGGCTGTTGGACGCCCAGACCTCTACTATAGTTAGCCTTGCTTTTTCTCTATGACGCATAAAATCTTTGGACGGGAAACAACTTAATTTGCGTTCATTTACAAATAAAATGTTATTCCCTGGTTTTTACTAGTGTTTGCCGAGTAATTAAAACACTCTCTCATCACATATGAGGGCATTTTAGCACTTTTTAAAGGCAATTTACAAAGAGGTAGCACACAAACTTACGCAACATGTGACGATTTAAAAGTACTACAATTGACATACTTTTTGATATTACTTAGTGCGTCAATATATATTGTAATGTCATTGAGTATTACAGAAAATAAGATCTATGAAATAATATCAGAATAAAAAAACTAATCAGAGATAGGAGAAACATTTTTACTTAGAAATCAGTTGTGAAAGAATCTTGAAGAATTGCGAGACCCAGACAGATCAACACAGAAGAAAGAGTGTAATGTAATAAAGTTTGTTCAGAGCTAGTAGGGGTTAGAACAGTACTGCTTTCCTGTATAAGCATCATCGCATACAGATCTGTCATTTTCTAGTACATAAGATTTTGTGTACTTAAAGCTTCGAGGTAAAATCGCTTATAATGGGGAAATTTAATAATTAATCCATTTAAAGGTCGTGTTAGTTGACCGAAGTACCTAGACCGGCTAAGGTGAAAGGCGTGAAAGTTCAAAGCATTGTAGTGTGAAAACATTGAAAATTGAAAGGAGTAGAATAAATGGGAGTGATGATTTGATTTTTTTAAAGTTCAGGGAGGCTTTTTCACGGTTTTCAATAGCCTATAAATTACAACCACAATTTCGAGTATGTGCTACGGTCTACTTTTTCAAATAACACTACGGATTTGAATGTGATGATTAAAATCATTACATGGAAAAATGAAGACAAAAATTTGTATGAACAACACAAATATTCGTAAAAAAACATAAAAACAGATCGTCGTTGTAAAAATAGAGTGACAGAAATTCATAATGAAATCAATGACCGAACAAAGAAAAACTTGAAATACATACTGAAAAATACTTACAAACATATAAAATCAACACATAATATGCAAACTTAATACATTAATACTGTGACACATTTCCAAATAAACGCTTCACAAAACGAACGAGAAACGCCAAACAACCATTTTTTTCTGACTCTTACTAGAATGTTGCCATATAACAAAAAATGTCACCGTCGTTTGTTCCTTTTTCACGAAAATCAATATAGAGCAAAATATACAGCATCCACCATCTATATTTATGGCATCCACATTCAGCGGAAGAATGCTGTTATTTTCTAATCTCAATTTTATATTTGAGTTACGATAACTACATACTACTAACTCCTCTACTAGTAACTACATCCTCAATAAAAATCCAAGGGGTTTTGAAAAATTAACACTTACTTCGGTTCTTATTTGCACACATTTAACATTTTTGCTTTCGTAAACTTAGGTCAGGAGTCGGCGGACAATGGCTTACGAGCCGCATACGGTTCTTTTCATGGGCATTTGCGGCTTCACCTTCACATCCACTCCGCAGCCTCATTAGAAGAGCACGATACCCGGTTGCCAAATTATCTCAAATAGTACGATCGCAATGCATATTCTGTACTTGCGTGCTCGCAATGGTACTGTAGCAAATATAACTACCCATTGAAAATAAAAGCTAGATGCCATAAAGGCAATTCACGAAAATTTTCGATAACAGCGTTGAATTCATTTGTAGGTATGAATATTATTCAAAGCAACGCTTTCATATGTCTGCATATGATATGAGCGCTTTCATATATACACCATATTACGCATTGTTTTAGCAGTCCTAGCGACACAGTGGTATTTTGTGTTTCGGCTCCGTGAAAATGATGAAATTCTGTTTACATAATGTTTGGCTCTTTTCATTAGAACGTCTGCCGACCCCTTTACCTAGGTGAAAACATTGTAAGCTTAATAGGATTACAAACAATATGGTGACCGGATAATTCAGAACTCAATTTTTGAGAATTTGATTTTTCAGGACATTAATATTTAGAATATGATAAATTTTCGAATCAAGCGTCGACGCCAGCAGACACCAGCATAAATAAACCAATCACGACGCCAGTAAGCGGTCATGACAGCATGACAGCGATGACAGCCATATGCCAGCAGTAAATATTTGTTCCAATAAATTCTTATGTACTAATAAAAGTTTTCAAACAAAAATCTTTATATACAAATAATAATGGTGTTCGTTTGTTCAAATTCTTAAATCTTCGAAAATTCTTCACCGATTACTTTAAAATTTTGACACAACTTTGCATTCAAATATGTGTTTTTATGTACTTATATTGCATAGATGTCACTCGTGACAGATAAAACATGCTTTTTTTAAACATCGCCATTTACCTAAAGTTTCTCTAATATGATTTAAGATTTTCACGGCCAAAATTTTTTTTTGTTATTTGTTTTTTGGGGTGTTATACGTGTTGCGCTAACTCTTTCTTTAGCCAACATTTCGGACAACGTTAGAGTGTCCATCATCAGGGCAGATGTGTTAGTAGAATACAATATATTATTTTTTTGTTCCTGTATTATGTGTTTCGCTTACTTCCAAACATTCAATCTGTTGTTATTTTCTCGCATTGTTTTAACAATTATTTACTATTGAGATAGATACATATTGTACATACAAAATAATGATTTTTATTTAGATGAAGAGTGATTTTGCACATTATTTAATTCCTATAATCTGAATATTCAAATGAATATAAAAGAAATTAACGTTAATATTAGACCACATGAAGTTTTACTATTTTTAACAGTTTATAAGACCTAAGCTATGGAACGCAAAAAATATTAAATACAGGTGTGTTAGGCTAATATAAATTTTGTGATATCCACTGTATCACATTTTGGGAATTAAATGAATCAATAAAATTAATCAATTCACAATTTTCGCTGCTGTCAATAAATCTGCCCATGTCTACTAGGTAGGATGTCTATACTGGGTAGGTACAATCGGATAAATATTTTCTTACTGGCAATATGTTGAAGAAATGCATAGATAATAAAAATAAAAAAAATTACACCAACGTCGGAAAATTTGCGATTCGTCGCGTGTTGGATACAACTTTTTTGGTTTTTAAGTTGAATTAAAACATCCATATCTGTTTATATTTCCAAAATGTCATCTGTAGAACAAGATGATTCTGCCGGTGCTGAAAATGGGAGTGGTACGTACATTGTAAATTAAATTTTACAAATATAAAAGTCGACGTTCGTGAAATGGCGCATGGTGTGTTATTATTTTGTTGTCATGGACTGTCGTTGGCTATAGATTTTCTTATTAATGCATTTAATTATTTTTCAGTTACCCGTCGAACACGTTCAGGTCGCCCATCCAAGAGTCCAGCGCCTGCAGCGGCTCCAAAATCTACTAGATCAAAGAAGCTAACGCAGAAACCGGTATGTTTTTTTTCCTTTAATTTAATTAACTCTAAATTGCGCTATTTAATTTTGGTAAATATTTACCTAACCGCCGCACTTTCAATAGGCACAGATTATGGAGATTACACTTCTTTTCAACGTAATTACTACTACAAACAACTATTTACGTTGGGAGAGATGGTAAAAGATTCACTAAAATTCCAGATTAACTCAATCAAAGTTCAAAATTTCCCTTATAAAACGACCCTTTTGCCGCCATTTTAGATTCTATTGTATGGATTGACGTTTGTGAAAGTTTAGTTTCAATCTAAATTACATTAACCCAAACTAAGAACCTTATAACCTATTTGCATTTACATGCTTGCAGTTTTTTTCTTGTAGTCATTTATTTATTTGGACATTCACAGTACATTTCACTACATGTTATATGGTTTTACGTATTACATTATATATAGTCATTGTTGAAATGAAGTTTAATTTCCATAATATGTGTCTAAAAGTGCGGTTAGGTTAAGTAATTACTGTTTATTTTGGTAAATATACAGAAAATAGGCACTACGCACTTTTTACTTAAAACTCTTTGTATCAGTTAGAATCTGTTAGATAATAATGAGAAGTAAGTATTTCAGTTTCCGGAAATGGAAAGTAATGCATTTTAGTAACAATTTCATTAAAAAAGACAAAAACAGATAATTTTTTATCTTATTTGTTTCTTAAAAGTTCAAATTAAGAATCTATTTTAGGATCATAGGTTAATATTTTGTGTTAAATAAAAGAAGAAAAAATACTAAACTTTCGCATCAATAACAATCACCGTCAAGCAAAAAATCGATTTTGATTTTATCAAAATAACTATTAATACATTATTTTCGATTTCCAGAAACTGAAATTCACTTGTATCTAACGGATACAAAGTGTTTTTCAAATTTATTTATCTGTACATTTTCCTTTATTTTTTATAGCGTTTTCATAATAAAGTAACACAAAATCACAATATTGTATTTATTTTACTGTTGCAAGCCCATAGTTCTAATTTTGTAAAATTATTGTTTTAGATTTTTGAAGAATCACAAACATTACAAGAAATGTCAGTGGGATTGGACAACTTCTTCGCCCAGGAAGGCATTGAAGACCAGGAAGATTTTGACATGCCAGCCAGCGATGGCAGCGAGCAGCACATTAAGAATGATTCGCCGAATGCCAACATTTCCCGTGCTTTGGACGAGGGAAGCAACGGCAGTATGGACGGAATGTTGAAGACCTGTTTTGAAGACGGTGTGAGCGGAGAACCTAACGAACCAATGGATGTCTCAATTGCGGAGGATTCTTCAATTGTTAATTTGGAATCTGAAGATGAGACAAATGACAAGGATATGATCTCATCTGATAAAGAAGCTCCTTCATCTGAAAAAGAAGCTGCCTCATCTGACAAGGAAGCCGCTTCATCCGACAAAGAACCTGCTTCTTCTGATGTTGAAGAGGTAGCAGAAGAAACTTCAGATGATGTGGAAGAGGATCGTGCTGTTGTTGATGAGCCCATGTCTGATGATGTAGTTGAAGATGCAGTTGAGGACATAGTTGAGAATGTAGTTGAGAATGTAGTTGAAGATGCAGTTGAGGACATAGTTGAGAATGTAGTTGAAGATACATTTGGAGATGCAGTTGAAGATGTAGTTGAAGCTGCAGTTAAAGATGCAGTTGAAGATGTTCTGCAAGTTGCCCAGGATCCAGCTCCTGAGGTTGTGGATCAGGCGTCAAATGCTTCCCAAGAAATGGAACAGCAAGAGAAAGAAACAACCACCATCATATCAACAGACGATGAAAAATCCAATGACAGTAAAAAAGATCAGGAAATGAAGCAGGTGGAGGTAAGATCTTGTATTTTATTCCTATAAAATGTTGGAAATTATTATAAACTAGCTGAACCCCGCCACGCAATTCTGTGGCTCATGTTGCTTTTACGTCCAACACATGGCGCTGTTTTTTCAAAAAAGGATGTTTGTCAAACAGATTACGCTGTTTGAAAAAAAACATGTTTTTACCTCTCGCAGGTGACATCTACTAATATAGGTATATAAAAACATACATATTCGAATGCAACGTTGATTGACATTTAAGATTTTGAATAAACGAACATTCACATTTTTATTTATATAGATGCTTGCAATCACATTTCATGATCACGCATCGTGCTATAACGATCACCACCAAGGATGTTAGTAGATTTTGATAAATATTTTAAGTAAAGTTACTAACAATATTATTTAGCAAAATGATGATAAACATGCCTGGGCCTCTATGGTTGCGTTGTCACCATTTTGGTTTCATAAGCACACATGTTGACTGGCAAGGGCCATCTGATTTCATTGAGTAAATTCAAAGAACGATGTATTTATTAAAGTTGGAATTAATATAACATTAAACGTATTTTGGTTAGAAACAGGAACGCACGAGGGATGATGAGACCGAAGTAGTGTCGGAAGACGAGCTTCCGGGAGTGGAGAAGCCGGAAGTGAAGGATGCGGAGAATGTGTCCGATGATGAACTACCTGGACCCAAGCCAGCCGATCTTCCCGCTGATACTGAGGTTTCAATGATTTCACACTTGTTATAATATGTGTACATAATACAAGATTGTATTTTGTAGATTACCAGATTAGATTATAGATTGATGTAAACATAATTGCGACAATGGTTCCAATGTCTTGAAATTTGACTGATTCTGATCCTGGACTTTAAACAAACATGACTGCTTTTTATGGTTCAGTAAATCACCAAGAATTAAAAGTAGTGTTGTTGAAATGCGCACATAAGATTCTATTATTTTCGTCTACGGGAGCTATGCAGACTGTAACATATCAAGGACAGGTACTAAAATAACGAAAATGACTAAGGTTACTAGTAAAGAATTTGTTTTAACTGTAATCTTTTAAATTCTATATGAAATACACACGGCAACTTCAGGTAAAATGTTTGAAAATGCCTTTGCTGCTGCGCCTATTACAGACACTTACTAAAAAGAGTAAATAAGATAAAGAACTACCTAAAGTAATTAATAACACCTCATTGCCTCTAGATTTTGCTTAGCGTTGGTATTTAATATAATTTTATTGGTCTCAGGTGGTGTCGGAGGATGAGCTCCCATCTTCGAAGAAGGAGCAAAGCAGCCGCAAGCGCAAGGCTGGCAGCACCGCCGAGTTGGGCTACGACCCCGGCTCCCCCACCTCGGAGGGAGAGACCACTGCCAAGAAACAGGCAGTCCTCAAGGTAAATTTTCTTCTTAAATCTCTTCCTCGACACGGTTCTGTTTTCCACTGACTGCAGTCTCCGCCATCCACCTTTGCTCCTCCCTGTCCTGCTCCAATCATCTTTCACTTCCTCGGTCTGCCTCTGAGTCACCTTTTGGGCCACCCTCTGAACATTATTTCACCAGAAAAAGTGATCACCCTAAGATCATCAGAGATGGCCTGATCCGAAAATAAATTTCTGCTTGGGATGGGTGAAAGCCTCCAAGACATTAGACTAGATACGGGATATCCATTGAAAATAACCCCAACACAATTTTGGTTTGGTTCATGTGTACATTTATGAAAAGGTCCACGCATTGTGTCGCAATGCGAAATGGACACTGCATTGCGTTTTGCCTTTTGTTGGTCTAGAGTTTACTTATTTTGCTTCCCAGCTATGGCTGGGCAAGTTCATTTTTTCAATCACAAAAATAACCCAGTTCCAAATATTTTAGATTGTACCTACCGCGGACTTTATTTTAGAAAATATAATCAACTATCTGAATACAAAAAAATACCTTACAGATAGCTTGAAGGCAGGGTATTAACAAATATCAGAAATTAATAGAATTTCACTATCGACAAGTAAAACGTCATCTTTCAAACTACTCACAACCATGACGTCATGCAGTGTGTTATACACTTTTAACGAATACATATAAACAATACAAAATGGCAAGAGCCTGGCACATGGTAATTATTGATGTGTTGGTTAAAATCATGCGTTTTTACTTGATATGCGCAAAAAACTTTAGAAGTATGGGTGTTTTATTTGGGCTCGTCTCTAATTCAGGGTTGTATTGTCCACAATTATATGCATGTTAAATTATATGAAAAATCGCGTCGTTGAATAATTTATTTTGTGTGTACTATGTTAATTACATTATTCTTTTTATTGAAAAAATATATATTACACAGTATATATATCTATATTACACTTACCTTTTTTATTATACATTGAGCAATTTTTTAAATGTTACCTTAATCAACGCAACAGCTATTAGCGACACGCGATAATATTTGGCTAATTTATATAGCGCCGTTTTCGTGAGAAATCACCTCAAGGGCGCTGTGATGTTGTATTATAACAAAATGATGTTGTATTATAACAAAGATGTGTTGTTTTTTGTCATATTTATTTATATAATTATAACTATTGCTGTAGAGGTAATGAAGGTGGTGGAAGATATGTACATGAAAAGGAACGTTTATGTAGGCATAAAATGTTAGGTATAGGAATAAATATTTTCTATATACATTCCGATAATTATTCTTAAAATGTCTTATTTTCGCTTAGGTTTCACCACAAACCGAGAAAAAATTGAGAAATGGGTATAAGCAATCCGGATTCAATTATGTGAAAATAACTGGGTAATATTTATTATATATTGTATACTTACAAATACGGAAAAAAAGAGTATTTGCTAATTTATTTAAAAAAAAAACGGATTGCAGGCCTTTAACTAATGAATGAACAGGTTTCTGGTTGAACTTTTAGTAAATTTCGAATACATTAATTATCACATGTCGGAACAGAGTTTTTCTAATTTATTTAAAAAAAGGATTGCAGGCCCTTAACGAATGAATTAACAGGTTCCCTGTTAAATTTTTAGTAAATTTCGAATACATTAATTATCACGATATCGGAACACGTTGACCGTACCATCATCAGGAAACCATGTGTGCTCAAATAATTTTCTAACTGCAATTTCCTTCAGGTCCTTTATAATCTTTGAGCATGCTGTGTGGAGGAGAGAATGTAATATACCCACAAATTAGGTATCGTTGCTTAATCTGAGAAAGGTTATTTTAACCCATTGGCCTCCGAATTGTTTTGTACCGAAGTTTTAAATCTGCAGTGGTGTACTAAATCTTACATAACTTTTAAACTAAACATGCAAGATACAATTTTTTTAAATTTACTCGTTCATTGAATTAAGGTATTCAAAAAATATATGCAGTTTTTTAAAAAATAATAATAATATGATTAAACGAGGATATAAAAATATTTTTTTTATAATTGGATTAAGAAAAGTTTTACATTAATCATACTTATGACCATAATATATTTTATTTCAATTTGGGCTGATGTTAGCCGCCCACCACGCATTTTACGAACAAGCTTGTCAATTCCCGAACCACACGCTATTTAAAAAAAAATTCAATGACGCTGAAATATAACAAAATTTCAATCGTAAATATCAGGAAAAAACTGTACCAACGGAGTCCTGCCAATTACTACGAAATGAATGCTTAATTATCTACAGAGCGATTGGCATTTAAAATTTTAAACACAGATGTCAATAATGTATCCGTTTTTCGTTTTTAAGCCGACGACACCAGACAAGCCGGGACGGCGTCGTTTGAGGCCAATGGGTTAATTACTGGTTGTTATTGTCTAGCTTTGATTAAGCACCATCTATATGTATATGTCACAAAAATGGCACTGCAAAAATAAACCGAATAGGCATTTCTCTGAAATCGTATGACATTACAGCAGTTAATATACGAAATAAATGTCGGTCCTACCCGATCAGCATCAATAATGCCATTTTTTGTAATATTAGGACTCTACTACACCCAAAAGTCACGAGCCGCCACTGCGCTCAACTCATGAAAGATTCCCGGAAATCATTTAAACCTTGGCAAGTCACTGTGGGCATTCATTATCCCTAGTGGCTTAAACTGTGAAATGAGGGAGACAGACTACTCTCATAACTCTCTACAATTCATTTGTTAGAGCAGTAAAGACATTGTACAGTGCGTGAATTCGCGGCGCAAACGAAGACGCATCCTTGATCGTTGACAATACATTATACATGCGTATACCAAACGTTTGGAATGAGTTAGTTAAGATTAACTGGTTTGGAACTAATTAACAATGTTAGAGCGCTACAAGTCTAGATACAAACTTGACGGTATGAATTCAGTATTAGTACTGGGCGCACCCAGTTTTCGAGTTTTTCTGTGTTAAAAACTGCTTATATTAATCAAATTCTTGCGATTATTTTGTTTTTGAAAAATAATGACTGGTCAAAACCATTGTTGGATTAATGGTTAGTAAGGTTAAGGCAAAAACTGTGAATAGGGTATTTAAAAAAATAACTTTAATCGGTAATATCATGGCTTTGTTGATGTGATCGTTAGTTTGCCGTGTACAATTTTCGAAGTCGATGTATCATGGAGTGACGGAAATAGATGCATTTACTAAAAAAAATGGGAGTTACAGGTATGCAGCTCCCGTTTTCATTTAACACTCGGGCATATTCTGTCAGAAGATCGGAGTATTTCCTCTTTGCAGGAAAATCCAAACAAATTGAATATTTCTGAATTTATTTGTTAACTAATAACAGTTCTTTAACCGGTCAGCAACGTAAGCAGATATACACGATAAAATAACGATAGCAGTCAAGTACAATAAGCGTGTTTACACGTCAACGCGTGTCTCTCCATAGAAATCGTTCTTACTCCGTTATTATTTTAGTTACATCCCTCAAACAAAAACTAAAAGGTCGATTATAGATCAAGCTACACATCACTACCAAGTTGTCTATGGAAATACAAAACAGGAATCTGCTGACAGTCGCATAATTGACACAACATTTTTACCCGCGCAAAATGTCTGCCGGTAGCGCCGCGCGCTTCACATATTAAATTTTTATAAAATATTTTTATATGAAATGATAAAAAAATGAGGTGATAAAAGTGTTTATTACACATATATACAATAGAATAAATATTTTTGTTTACATAATCTGTGATTTTAGTACCATTTTCACCTAAAAACATGACGTGAGTCATTTTTAACCTATTTTTAATGTTTGCGTTCTAAATTTTAATATTTAAAAATGCTAATATTTATTTGTAATATAATAATTTGAAAGCTTATTTTGTAACTTTTCTAAAACAGTTTTTACTATTCGGCTACGTTCAGAAATGTTTCATTTATAGAGCTTTAATTGTGAAGCGGTAATAACAAAAAGTTTTCGTAAAATGTCATTTCGTTAAAGACAGTTAAAGTGCTTACATGGCGATTTTCGGAGGGGTTAAAGGTGATGAAATACACTTTCAATTTTTCCTTTTCGAAATAAACAAATAATAATAAAATTATACATTATTTATTTTATTTATTAAGGTATTTACATATATACAACAATATTCACAAAATTAAACTCGTAAATAGTGCAGGAAACGACTGTTTAAAACACTCGCACAAAAATAAATGTAAAGTAAAAATATTATTGAATTTGAACCACACAGGTATGTATGTAGGTACAAAATATAAAAAATAAAATTATTTATAAAATTATAAATAAACATTATTATCACTTCACTTTTTTTGTTGTTCCATATAAATATAGTTAATAAATAAAGTTTTTTTCGAATCTCGGTCAGAACCTTCGGTTTCATAGAGGTGTACATTTTAATTATTCTGTGGTTAACTTCTATATTTGAATATAAAGCGTGAGGTTTTCTCTTTCTAAATCTTTTTAGATCATATTTTTCACCATAACGGTAATGGAGGTACAACGATTTTTATGACACCAATGAGCTGTTCCAAAAAGCGAACAAATTTACTTGTATTACAAGTTACCATGTTTTAGTGCAATGCACTGCTATCAAATTCAGTCACGGGCCGTCTGTGACTATGGTAGAAAAACATATCTACTGACACGGAGTTTGTAAGACTATTATATGATAAGACACTTGTACTAGCCTTAGGTCTGCAAGACTACCGAGAGCTATCGCTCTGTCAGACATGCTATTGAAGGTTAAATAAATAATATATATACTATTGTATTGTTTTTCTATCCAAGGATGGAGAGAGCAAGCCCCAAACCGGCGATAAGAAGTCAACCGAAGAGAAGCAGGCCAAGAAGAAGACGCTGCCGGAGCTGGACAAGTACTGGAAGGCGGTCAATGACGACGCCACCGACTTCACCGGATGGACGTATTTACTGCAGTATGTGGATCAAGAGGTATTGTTTTTATCTCTTATCTATTTGTCTCTTATGCCAGATAAATCATGATAAGTCAATACAATGACAATTCAACACACCTTTAAAAAGTCATTAAAAACTAACCTATAAACCTAACCTATTTAAACTAGTTTTTGTTTCATCACTTTTTGAAGGTGTGTTGTCCGGTTACCACTGAAAATGTTATGATCTTATAAAGTTACTGTTTTCGTTGCTCATCCATAATACAGTGCAGCAGGTTTTCCTTAACCCTATTATCACCTTTATGCTTTGAAATTCTATAAAGAACGAAATGAGAATCACTTGCGCTAATATTTAACACTTAATTCCACTCTTTATTTTGTGAATGGAACTTCTCTGACGGTCTATAAAATAATTTTGTTTCCTGCTCTGGCTTTCAAGGGATTAAATTCCGTTAGGGACAGATTATAATCATTGACGGAATTTTCGTCACCGTGTATAGTAGTCCCAGTGGGAGGTTGTCTGTGACATCTTATTTCTAATATTTTCTGTCTTTTTCGTTTTCACACAAGACATGTGAGAAGGACGTACGTTAAACCTCTATCTGGGACTATTACAGGAGATAATCTCATTGGGTTTTGCAATTTTGTTCCTTTTTTACAAATTCTTCTGTATTACAACTCACTGTCAAATTTGTTTCGGGTTTTATCAATTTTGTTTGAAAAAACAACAAATATTAAGTAATGGGTGCCACATGGGGTAATTTTATTAAAGGCAATAAAATTTTACAACCGTATGTAATAATAATTACGCCAGCCTTTTAAAAAATTATATATTTTTGTGTGAAACTGAGGCTTCCTGTTTTCGCAATGTAAAATGTTTTAATGTGAATACCGCACAAGAGTCCCAACTGCTTCCAACCGCCTGGAGCCAGTGAGACTGGCATCTCCGATTGAGGTATGTTATGAGGATGAAGGTAGTTCTCCAGCTTGCTAGTCCAGAGTCTTACCCTCGACCACGGAGGTCGTCATGTTGTGATACGGTTAAATTTGACAATAAATAATCTCTTATCCACATTAGAGTTATTTTTTAATATTATTGGAATACTTGACAGTCAGTTATATGAATGTTGTTGCAGAGTGACGTAGAAGCGGCGCGAGAGGCCTACGACGCATTCCTCTCGCACTACCCTTACTGCTACGGCTACTGGAGAAAGTACGCCGACTATGAAAAGCGAAAGGGCAGCAAGAAGAAGTGCCTAGAGGTCAGTGTCCCCCTACCACAACAATTATACGTTAATTAATGCATGCAAATAATCTTTCATTAAACAACAGTACTTCAAATATTATCAAATTATTACCCTTACTTAATAATTACTATTATTATAATAATTATTCACAATTTTTTAATTGATTGTTTTCCCTAGTCTAAATTGGAAATGAAATTGTCTTTGCCTACAGCTGATCGAGCGTTGGATTCTCGATGATAGTATCAAGCGGCACCATTGATTCAACACTCGATAATATAATATGATATAATGAAGTATTATACTTAGATCCAATACTTAAGATATTCACATTATTGATATATGCTCAGGTAGCTTGCCAGATTGATTGTGTGCAATTATAGAAATACGGACAGTGGCGTGTGTTAGCTAGGCTAGGCTAGGCTGTGCTGTGTTTGTTTGTTTGTTTGTTGCAATATGTGAGATACTTAGTAGATTGTAAGTGGGTGTTGTGACGGGGAGGAAGCAGCCGGGTGGCGCCAGGGACCTCTCAGGGAACGCTCCGGAGACTCCTCGCCAGTAAGGAAAGGTGTTGAAACTAAACAAAACATTTTATATTTCAATTAAATACTACAAAGACTCTGGACTAACCACATTCACAACATTTTATTATCTTTATCTGTTGTGATTGTTGGACACTTTTATTTACTCCAGGGTCTTTTGCATATGTTAAAATCAAATAAAAAAATATACATAAGATACAAAACTCTCATCAACTATTTAAGCGGTGAGGCGGCAACGCTCGGCTCGTTGTCCGTGATGTCCGCTACAATAGCTGTCTCGGTTGTCTGTTGTCCCCCGGGCTAATGGTCTGTTTCGGTTAGGTGTTGGAACGCGGGCTGAGAGGCATTCCGCTGTCGGTGGACCTGTGGATTCACTACCTGAACCACGTCAAGACCACGCGCGCCGATGAACACGATCACATTCGACAGCAGTACGAGCGAGCTATAGGTATGTTTCAGTTATATCTTCTTTTTTTTAACAATGGAGATGTGCCATAGTGTCAGTACCAGGATGTACTGAGTAGTGGTATATAGGAACACGAACCATAGTTTATTTCGAGGAGTGGCTAGGCTGTAAAAATAAATGCCGCCAACGGGAATTGAACCCGTGCCTTCTGGTTCAATTCCCGTTGGCGTCATTTATTTTTACTCGGGAGATATTTTCAATTTGTATTAGTATTTCGGATGACTAATTATTGGTTATAATTATTTGTTATCCTTAATGCTATGCATAAAACCTTGTCTTATAAATGTTAGTTTATCAATAAAAAAAATATTTCAATTGTTTTTCAAATATGTAATAATTGTACTTATATAAAATCCTTGACATCTGCAGTTTAGAATTTCACAATAGGAAACCTATTAGTGGTAACTGTAGCAATATTTCCATGGACTTAATTTAAAATAATTGAAGTGCACTGAAATAAGAAGTTACTTATCAACGTTGCGCTTGAGTTTTACAAAATTTTACAGGGGAAGCAAAAAACTTTCCACTTTTGCATTTAAACATGTCAATAAACAATGTTTTAAAATTTATGCAAATAGCCGAGATTGGGCCTTATTACTTGATTTTATTTAGAAATTTTTGGTGTAAACAAAACCTTTTGCTGAAATTTGGCAACTAGCCATTTTTGCAAGCGCAACGACGATATACAGGTTTTCCAATAAGAGGTGTTATTTTGAATAGCCCGCTATTTCGGTAGATGTTACTTTTGAAGCTGTCATTTTTTGACATTTGACAAGTAGAAACTACTCCATTAATAAAAATGAAACGATACACGCTTCAACAACGCATTGAAATTATTAAAATTCACTTGAGTGAATCAAATGCAAATCATCTTGAGTTATGAGGCCCATTTCCACCTCGGTGGCTTCGTCATCTGGGGCTCGGAAAACACAAGAGTTATTGTTGAAAAGCCTCTCTATTCTCAACGTGTTTGGTGTGGTTTATGGTCCGGCGGAGTCATTGGACCTTACTTTTTCGAAAGTGAGGCTGGAGCAACAGTTACGGTGAATGGATCGCTATCAAGAGATTTTTATTTTTTTTTTATTTTTTATAGTCGGAGGCGGTTTACTTACGTTCCCCGCGAGCACTTAGGCCATAGGCCCATTGTACTATCTCCCATTTTACCTCATTCCCTTGCCAGTAACCCGGTCCCTTTTATGAAGTTCACCAGGGCTGTCATTGGATATGTGGCGATGTCTTCTGGTTCCACACTGTGTCTTCCCAGGTATCTGAGCCTTATTCCCAGCAGAGCGGGACATTGGCACCATAGGTGAATTGGAGTCTCTTCCTCCTCTTCACATTTCCTACAGATGTTGGTGTTTTCCACTCCCAACAGTTGCATGTGTCTCCTGAGATGGCAGTGTCCCGTTAATAGTCCTACCAGTTCCCTCAGTGAGTTTCTGTCCATATCGAGTAGTTGCCTGGTTCGATTAGGGTCCGGTCCGTTTATGAGTACTTTAGATTGCCTCATTCCGGGTGCCTTCTTCCATTCCTTCCAGTGTTGGGATTTGACCCACCTCTTGATATGTAGTTTGGTGTGGCAAGCTGCTACTCCTACGGCCGGCTCAGATCCCGCAAGTGGTGCTTTCGCCCCTTTCCTTGCTAGTTCGTCAGCCCGCTCGTTGCCCTTAATACCTTTATGTCCTGGTACCCAGAGCAGGGGTACTTTATTGATGGTCGCCAGTTCTATTAGGATAGTCCTGCATTCCATCACCAGTCTGGAGTCGCATCGGTTACTTTCCAGTGCCATTAAGGCCGCCTGGCTATCCGAACATATATTTATGTTCTTATATCTGTACCCGATACTCCACCAGACCAGGGCTGCGTGCATGATCCTTGGTTTTACAACGGCTGTGTAAAGCCATTGCATCATTTTAGGTTTGAGACCCCACGTTCTGCCGCAGATTCGCCTAGTTGCCCACATCAGAGCACAGGCCTTTCTGCCTACAGTTTCCACCTGGTTTTTCCAGCTCAGTTTGGCATCTATGATGACTCCGAGGTACTTAACCGTGTCAGAGGGTTCTAATTCCTTTCCATAGAAGGTTGGATTGCTCCATCCTTCTAGTTTCCTTTTATGCGTAAAGATTACTAGTTCTGTCTTGTCTGGGTTGACTGACAGTCCTGTTTCTTCACAACATGCTTCCACTGTTGCCAGTGTTGACTATATAAGGCCTCGGGTTGTGTCTGCATCCCAACACCTTATTATGGTTGCAATGTCATCCGCATACCCTTGCGTATATAGGCCCCTGTTGTTGAGTTTGCTATCAAGAGATGATTAATGATTTTTTATGGCCGGAATTGGATGGTATTGATCTGGACAACGTTTACTTTCAACAAGACGGCGCTACGTGCCACACAAGCAACGAAACCATTGATCTTTTACGATTGAATATCAAAAATAACACCTCTTATTGGAAAACCCTGTATAAGCTCACCATTCCCAAAATGTATGCTGCTACCATCAGTGCTAGCGAAAGATTTGAGCAGTTTTTTTTCCAGATTACATGTGTTAGCTTTTACTTTTTTTTTAAGCTTGTCATAGCGCAATATCTTCAAAACAGTCCTCTAGCCTTTGCGGCCCGTGAACAAGAAAATATTAGGTAAATATTTCCCTAACCGCCGCACTTTTAATAGGCACAGATTGTGGAAATTACACTTCGTTTCAACTTGATTACTATAAGATACAACTATTTACTTCGGGATAGACAGTAAAAGATTATAAAAATTCCATTTTTATTCAAAGTTCACAATTTACCTTACGAAACTATCCCTTTGCCACCATTTTGGACTTTTCGTTTCAATCTAAATATGCATAAATTGCTTAATTAACCCAAACTAAGAACCTAATAACCTATTTGTGCAAATAGTTGTTTCCTCTGGTAATTTATGAAACAAAATGTAATTTTCACAATTGTGTTTAAAAGTGTGGCAGTTAAGGAAATAATTACTAAATACAATATTATTGGCATAAAGCCAAGACGTATCTACACTTTTTTGGTAAAACCGAGTTATGCACTAGATCAAGTAGAACCAAAATTTGTAAACCATAAATTATATAAAATGATGATAAACATGCCTGGGCCATTATGGATGCGTTGTCACCATTTTGGTTTCATAAACACACATGTTGACTGGCAAGGGCCATCTGATTTATAAACCCACGTTATACACTTCCTTCTGCCATAAACCTCAAAACGCTCAAATGACCTTTAATATTCCTAGCTGCGTGCGGTTTGGAGTTCCGCTCTGATCGCCTGTGGGAGTCCTTCATCAAGTGGGAGACGGAGAACGGCACACCGCTGAAGGTGACGGCGCTGTATGACAAGCTTCTCATGACTCCTACTCTGGGATACACTTCCCATTTTGACAAGTAAGTGCTTTTATAGTTTTATAGATTTCTCTAAATAGTATAAAATAAATTCGCCTTTCGCGTCTGTCTGTTTGTGCGCTTAGTTCATCTAAACTACGCACCGGATTTTGATAGGGTTTTTACTATCGTTTAGAGAATTTCTTCCGGAAGGCTTACATATATATAATACATGCATATTATATTTATAGAAAGTAGAGAAAAGTCAATGTTTTGTAACCTATGTAGTAGGAGTTTTCCAATATTGTCTGGTTATTCGTAATGCTTAAAACAATAAAAACGTAATTATTTTTACTTAAAACTGCACTTACTGGCCTAGTGCCCACATGTGTGCACTAGGCCATCATTGTATAAGTGGGAGACTGATCCAATAGGTGTGTTCTTTGAGTTGTCAAAACGTCAGGTTCTCACCCAGGCGTTGTGGATTCAAGCTCTGCTAGCTCTCCATCATTGCACAAGCAACATTTTTCACTTATAATGATGGTAGTAGGTTTTACAATATTGTCTCGTTATTTGTAAAATGAGATGGTGGTCTATTTGAAAAATATATATATTTAATATTTTTTTCCTTATACCTAGAACTAACATGTTTTATATTCGTCCAGTTTCCAAGAATACATCCTGGCAAACGCCCCGCACGCCTGCATCACCACCGAGGAGTTCCTGCGTCTTCGCGGAGAGGTCAGAGCGGAGCTGAAGTCCGACCCGCCGCTAGACTCGGATCCTGACATTCCACCCGGAGAAGAGGAGGCTGATGATCACGTGGTAAGGAAACCTTACTTTTGGATCACCCATTCTTCAAATATGAAATTTTAACTCTCTGTAAATATTAATAGAGTTAATGGAGCTAAACTGTTTTTGGTATTCAGTATTAGAAGGTTATTCTAAACTAAGCGCCGAAAACCTCATTAGCCCGTAGGAGCCGGCAAAAATATTCAATAAATAAAAATACATTTTTGTTAAAGCCAACATGAAGATAATACCATACATGATAAAGTTACATTTTGATTTTTGTGTTTAACAAACCAGCTCCTAAGGGTTAAGAGGATTAACTCAGGCAACACGGTATCACTTTTGCACAAATAAACATGTTTTACCACAATAAATAAATAAAAATCTACGCATCTGCCTTGAAGATGGACGCTGCAAGGCCGTCTGAAACGCTGGCTAAAGGAGGAGCAAGCGCAACAAGGCATAATACTCATGAACAGTTCACCACTTAACTTCAATTTGACCTAGAGCATACTCAAATACACAACATAGTCATTTCCAACTCGGCCTAGCTAGTAGTGGAAGATTGTTACATAAAACCTTCGCCGATGCATAAACAATAGTTTATGAAAAAATATGTAACCTTCATCCACATGTGTCTTCAAATGATAATTTGTTTTAATAGGTTTAATGTTCATACTTAATTTGATAATTACAGCGTTCTGACGAGGAAGGTTCGGCTATCAAGGAGCGCATTGTGTCACTGCGTCGTAAGGTGCATAAGATGACCGTGGACCAAGTGGCTCAGAGGTGGAACTTTGAAGAAGGGGTATGTGATTTATATCTGCTCTATCCAAAAGTGTTCTATGAAGTTATATATTTATTTATTCACATAAAGAAGAATGAAGTCTGGGGCGGGCGTGGATTTGATTTTTATATAAATCTACAGTTTTATTTCGAGATTGATGAAATTTTGCACACTTGGCCTTAAAAACAAGAGGAAGGTGATGAGATGATATTTGTTTTACTATCTACATGAGATTTCGAAAAGCCACCCCCATCCCCTGTAAAATCCACAGTATCCGATTTGAAAGGTAAAAAGAAGAAAATTTTCGATTATTTCGCATCTATGTTAAAAAGTCCTGCAAAACATCAAACTCTCAAATTTTCCCAAAATTCAATTGTTTCTTAAAAATTCTGGTAATCTAAAAATTTGTTGAACCAAACAGATTAGGTTTTTAATTGTTCCGGACTATAGAAACTGTACTGTATGTACTTATTTGCTAACTGTACCTTTTTGATACAATATTTTATTGTTAAGTTTACCAATAAAAAACAATAACATCCAGTAGTTGTTAACAATAAGATTTTACTATCATTTTTAAATTGAATCAAAACTGTGACAGATTCGCAATAGTTAGACGGCAAACAAAGGAAGGTGCGCAGATGCAAAAGGAGCATGCTTTATTAGTAGTTCTCTAGCGTTTGTTTGTGACTTGCCACGCCTCATTTGCTTCTTTCCGGACAATGTTGCGGAACGGTCTTTTTTTTTTTTTGGTCGAACTATTTCATCAACACATTTCCGGCTAAAAAGTTAATTTTACCCGTTCGACCGACTATTGCTTACGGCGGGAAGGGGAGCTTTACCTTTGCAGTTTTTTTTTCAACAATCAGAAACGTAGAACTACCCAATGTTTTTTATATGAATGCATATTATATCTAACAGTAGATTCAGCCATTCAGTATAATTAACCTACAAATATGAATATAGAAAACATGAACTGCTTACTGCGGTTTAAAGCCAATGAATCCACCCAGATTTCATGAACTGCTTAAGGCGATGCCATACGTAGTAATGCAAAATCATGTATTTTTGGCTTGAAAATTTAGTCGCCTAGAAATGTTTCAGATGCTTTAACTAAATACTGCGAGTAGAATACATCTTGGCCTTTGAAATAATCAAGTATTTTTTAGATAAGTCTTTTTATAAGCCCAGAAAAAAATAATGTAAAGGCCTATGAAAACTGCTTTAAAGTTCAAAATCTCCTACTTACGAACCCATTTTCGGTTATGATTTTATTGTATAATGTGGCAAAATAAGTTATTTATAAAATGATCGAAAATTTTTTTAATATTTATGCCTGAACATCCACAAAATAAAATAAAAGGCACTTTTTGGCCACGTTTTTTTCTTGCATAAATCAAAACAGGCGGATGGTGTTAAGCGGGAATTTAAACCTTATCGCCATCTACGTAAGGGTTGTTATTGATAGCGGCTCAATTTAAAATATTACACGACGTAGTGCATCGCCTTAATGCAGTTTAAAGTCAATGAATCCACCCAGATTTCATGAACTGCTTACTGCGGTTTAAAGCCAACGAATCCACCCAGATTTCAAAAAAGGTTTAACAAAAATATTAGTTAAATTTATAAATCATTTTAATTTTTAAAATCACCTATCTAAATTTTTGTAACCATCGCTCGAGTGGTTATCTTCGTTTCTTTTTAGAACAATATTTCAACAAAAGATATGACACAAAAGTTAGATTGATTTCAATTTATTGAATTGCATTACAAAGTATGTTTGAATTTCGGTCAATACCTTTATAGCTGGGTGAGTACTGTGAACAATATTTAATTACATGGTATCTGGAAACTAGTGGTACAAGCGAGAAACTTAAACTTAAAATCACTATTGGACTCGATTTTCTGGTAAATACAATTTTTTGATTTGAGATTTCGTTTTCGAGTAAGTCCGGTGAGTCCAATAAGTCCGAAGTCAGAATTTTTCAAATCTATTATCTACTAGAATTAAATTTGAAAAAAAATCGGTCGCTACGGCATTACTATCAATGTGTTGAAATCACAGAATAAAGAAGAACACATAGAAGTGCCTTCCATACAAATCCAAATGGAAAAAAAAGTTATATTTAGTCCAGTGTTCTGTCTCACTTACACTCTCACATTGTAAATCTCCATCCCATTTGAATTTTGTAAACACAGTTTTGTATTGGAAAAAAACAGGCACTTTTCTTCTTTATTCTATGGTTGAAATGCACACCAGGCTCCAAAAGATTTTTAACGCCTTAAATGCCTAAAAAATGTCAGCATGTTACCCAACACACCTTCAACCAGCGATTCCTGGGCATTTGTATTAAAAATGTAGATGACACTTTTGTAGTCTGATCAAATTTTTTTAAAATTAAAAACATAAAAATTCTATCCCTATTACACCAAATACTCTCTGTGAAATGTGTAAATAATATATTCGATGGTGTTTATTAGATCAAGCGTCCATACTTCCACGTGAAGCCCCTGGAGCGGTGCCAGCTGAAGAACTGGAAGGCTTACCTGCAGTGGGAGGAGCAGCAGCACGAGCAGCAGCGCACATTGGTGTTGTACGAACGCTGTCTCATTGCGTGCGCACTTTACGAGGACTTCTGGCTGAGGGTGACTATATTTAATTGGTTTATGTGAATGAAAGGCGTGGACAAGGAAAGGAGTTAGGTAAACATGGCTAAAGGCACTTTATTAGATACTGAATGATGGCCTTTCACCAGGGCAATATTGCCGTGCCGCAGATTTATATATTTAATTATATATTTAAAAAAAATTATGTGAAATCACACAAGAGTCCCAACTGCTCCCAACCATCTGGAGCTAGTGAGACTATGGCATCCCCAATTGGGGTATGTAGTGGGGAGGCGAAGGAGATGGGGATTTTGCAGTCTCTTGGTTAAGGTTCTGCTGGTCCCTGATAGCTGCGCCCTGTTCTCATCAGGCCAGGATATTGGCAGCTGGTGAATGAGTCTTTTCATCCTCTTCAAATTTTTCGCACCTATTGGTGTTCTCCACTCCCAACAACTGCATGTGTCCCATTTAGTGCTACCGGTTCCCTCAGTGAGTGCACTGTCCATATTGAATAATTGGCTGGTTTGTAGATGAAATGTAAATAAAATAAAATATTTGGAATACAGCTAGTGCAATATCTCGAGCGCTGCACGGCCATGGAGACTGAGGAGACGGAGCGCCAGGCGTTGATTACGCGCACGCGTGATGTGCTGGAGCGTGCGTGCACCATCCACCACGTGGAGCGGCCCGCCCTGCACGTGCACTGGGCTGCCTTCGAAGAGCGCCACGGCGCCCCCGCCAAGGCTGCCGACATCCTCGACAAGCTGGAGAAGGTGTGCCCCAGTCTGCTGCAGGTCGCTTGCAGGTAAGTTTTAACTATAACCATCACGTCTACCGCGAGGGTAGGCAGAGAAGATAAACCTCCACACAACTCTGTCTCGGTACACACTCCACATGTGACATAACGTGACTCAAGTATTTGATTGGCATTGTAATTTGTTGTGATTTCTTCAGTGATTTTAGTAGTTATTTATTAGTGTCATGTCTTCCTAATAAATAACTACTTAAATACTTCCATGTCATATATTGTACTTACACTCCTTTCTTCATACATCCGCTTTCAACATCCAAACCAATACACAATATTTTTATTATAGTTTATACAGTCACACTAGCTTAAGGAGTTTTTAAAGTTTGGTGGTGAAACATTGACTTTGTTATTTTGTCTGCATCCCATTTAAGAGGTTTTACAAGTTCTGTAGTAAAACTATTATAAAAAATATTTAGATACCTGAAATCAATCACGTGAGACTTAGAAAGTAGATTAAAAAAACACTCTTTCTACCATAAGGTGACGGCTGAATGCATCACAATAATAAAAATGACTTCACTAGGTAAGTACTTTAGATATTAAATTAGATCTAAAACAATAAAAAAAACAAAAACCTGATAGTGCTTCATAATATTATTCTATTTGAATGACCATAAACACCATCAGAAGTGAAACATTAAAATAAATTTAACCTTCCAGAGGGCGCGCTTAGAAATTTCCCTTGAGCGGGCGCTTGTCGTAAATTTTACGTCATCGAGTTTTCTCCCTGTAAGTGGTGTTTTCTTAACATAAATGTTAGGGAATTTCTTCAAGGTTATGAAAAATGATAAATGGCAGTACTTTTTAACTTGAAAAAATTTATTTGACTTTCTTTAAAAAAAAACGAAGCCACACTCTAAACATGTTAATATTTTAAAACAAAATATTTAATCGACCTATTTAGTCAGAATCAATATGTTCGTCCTTGCAGTTGTCTTCCTCGCACTCCATAAATGCTGGCGTCCCACAGGGATCGGTTCTGTCTCCGACTTTGTTTTTGTTGCACATCAATGACCTTTTGACATGTGCACCGATTCATTGTTACGCGGATGACAGTACAGTTCATGATAGCTTTTTGTTTGATAAGCCCCCAAAGGGCACACAAACTCCAATGGCTCGGAGGGCTTTGAAGCAGAGAATGGACGGTTATCTCGAGAGTATTTCCTCCTGGGGTAAAAATAATCTCGTCGAATTTAATGTTTCAAAGACCCAATCCTGTCTGATTACGTCTAAAAGGGATCCAAATGATAATCTAGTCTCCTTCAACGGAAGCAATCTTCCGAACAGGCCTTCCATTGATATGCTTGGTGTAACTATAAGTGACCAGCTCAGATACGGGGGCTCCATCGAAGCCAGAGTAAAGTTGGCCTCTCAGAAGCTGGGCGTACTGTACAGGGCCCGCAGATACTTTAATAGTACACAACTGCTCACCCTGTACAAATCGCAAGTGCGCCCTACTGTCGAATTTGGCAGCCATCTCTGGTCTGGAGCCCCAAAATACCTGAAAAAAACCCTTGACTCTGTGCAGAAACGGGCGGTCCGTTTGATAGATTCCCCAATCTTAACAAACGGACTGCAATCTTTAGAGCACAGGCGTCAGGTAGGTCTGCTGTCCTTGTTCTATCGGTATTACAATGGAAGATGCTCTGAGGAACTAGCGTCATTGATCCCTTCGGCACCGGTGCGTAGTCGGGATACACGCTAAACGCGCGCCCAACATTTGTACACAGTTGACACTTGTCACATGAGAACGGGTCGCTTCTACGATTCGTTCTTAAGTTCAACAGCTCGGCTGTGGAACGAACTGCCGGCCTCTGTGTTTCCTCCCTCCTACAACATGGGACTCTTCAAGACCCATGTTCACTCCTTCCTCTCCACAAAAAGACCCTCCACACAGCATCCCCAAAGATGACATAGGCCCTGAGGGAAATTATTTTCTTCAGGGCCTCCTGTGTGGAGTAAATATAAAAAAAAAAAAAAAAGTTACAAACCACCTCAATTGAAGAATGGTTCTTACATGTAAAGGACTGGCAACGGCAACACTTCATTGATGCTGAGGATCTTTTCTTATCCAGTGCACATAACCGACAAACACCGCGTTTTGGAAGGCTTCTGTTTTCTTCTTCTGTCATCGGTTCAATTTCCCGACCGTAATTCACTTTGAGAAAAGCACTTATATCTTGCGGTAAATGTTTGACATTTGATCTCAAGATAAGATGCTCTTTCATCATGGTCAATGCCAAATTCTTTAAAAAAATTCTTCGATGCTTTGGAGCCTTTCCTGGACAGGCAAATTTATATAAAATTTGAGCATTTATGGCGCCAATATTCAAAAGAGTGTAGAAAACTACACACGGCCATCTCTTTGTTATTCTAGAGACCGAGTAAGCAGCACACATTTTGTCGACTGTATCCACTCCGCCTTTGGTTTCGTTATATTCCAGAATAACCTGGGGCTTTCTCGTATCAGGATCCATTTCGCTGTCGTCGTGTAATGTTGATAGTAATATTACAGATTTATTTTTCCGTGGTACATAGGAAAGCATCATTTTATCCTTTTGGAAACCAAAAAGAGTGGACCCAACAGCTCTGCTTTTGTCCGGCAAGAATTCTTTTGGGATTTCGGCTTTGTTCTTTTTTATTGTGCCTAAAACTGTTATCTTTTTTGTAAGTAAATAATCAGCGAGTGGTACACTTGTGTACCAATTATCAATGGTCAAATTGCAGTTTGAGTTTTCTATCGGAGTGATCAGACGTTTTACAATATCTGTTGGAGTATTAGAGGCCGCAAATGGTCCATCGGGTTGTATTCCGTAGTATATTTCCAGATTGGATGTGTAAAAACTTTTGGCATCACATAACGCAAACATCTTCACCCCGTATTTTGCTGGTTTGCTGGGAATATATTTTATGAAACTACAACGACCTCTAAATGGATGCAGCATCTCATCGATTGTGGTATATCCGCTCAAATTAAATGATGACTTGCAGTTGTTGACAAATGCTTGGAAAAACTCACCTATCGCTGCCAGTTTGTCAACTTTCCTCCTTTCCAATCGGGTATTCTTGTCATCGAATCTCAGGCAACGGGTAATGAAGAGAAATCTCTTGTAACTCATGACAGCTCTTGCTATTTCAATCCCGGTATCGTCACTGGCAAAAATCTCTTTCACATTTGCGTGATGAGATTTTTCTATACCGATCAAATATAACAGACCCAAATATGCCATAAATTCTTGCCTGTCGATGTTTTTACAGTCCCGATCTCTAGAATATTGATGGTCAACTCTCAGCTGATCGATATACATATTTGTGTATCTCAAAACATCGTCAATCATAGACATATCGATAATTTGAAAAACAACGCATTTAGTTCATTTTCAATACAGAGAGCTTTTTGAGTCAAGCCAGTGGGTACTTTGACTATGTTTATCGCCTTGTTTTTTCCAGAAACATGGTACGTTGTCTTTCGCCATTGTGTAGATTTATTTTTTCCAATGAAAAATTCTTCCATTGTTTTCTCCTCTCCTTCGGATTCGTCTGAAGTGTATTCTTGTTCGGTAGCACTTTCTTCAGCTTGTTGCTCGATTTCTTCTTCCGAAAACTCGCTGTCACTCGAGGGAAAAAAAGTCTCATCGTCTTCTTGTCTCATCATCTCCATAATGGTAAATATCTAAAACAAACACAAAAATACATTTAGCCATAAAATAAACGATATAAATGAGAAATAAATAGAAAAAAAGTATTTTATTTAATATACTTACACTTAAAGGCGCGTGTCGTAAAATTTACACTCAACGGAAATTTCCAAATATCAATGTCTAACAAAAACTTCTAAGCACACCCGGCACGTCTGCAGTTTAGAGAGATACTGACCCTAGCATAGCTCGAAGCTCGATGCTTACGCCTAAGTGGTAAGAGTGGGGGAAGCGATAAGGCGCGTCTGTCGTAAATTTTACGACAGCGCGCCCGCTGGAAGGTTAAAGAAGTTAAAGTGCAAAATGAATTGGGCTCCGTAATAATTTAAGAATTGAATGGCGTGTATACGACCCATCATAACATCAGTGGCTACCCTGAACACGACAAGTGGGATTTTTTCAAACAAAGAAGCCATACTAAAACGTGTTATCAACATTTAGATATTCGTTAATTTGGTGTTGTTATTTTAGGAAATCGAGATATTGTCAGTTATTTTTGGGCTATTTTCATGGAAAACAATAAAATATTTTTAATTCATTTTACTTGTTTATTCTAAATACACATTACTTAATACCAATAACTATGTGCACAATACTAGAATAAAGTTCATTTAAAAAATGACAAATTTTGATCCCACAAGAAGTTTTTTTTGTCTGGTCCCTTGGAAAACTTCTCAACACATTTCTGGCGGGTATTCTTTGTGCTGGCGAAAATAAAGGTCCCCTACGAATTTGTTTTAAATCGCTATTTCTTCGAAAATAATTAAATTATTTTAATAAAAATTTCTACGTAGTAACTCAAGCTATAAAAGTACTAAACGAAAATCGAATATTATTTGAAATGCAACTCAATTAACCTTGTAATATGTTTATTATGGTCCACCTATTGGTGCAAAAGGTAGAACTACCCTTCCCGTCGTTAAGCATCAATCGACCGAATGGGTAGAACTACCTTTCCCGCCCAAAGTGTTAAGAGAGTTTCACTTTATATGTTTTTAAAATTTTATTTTAGTTTCTACATAATATTAGTATTGCATTATTTTTAACCTAAATACGATTATCCTTCCTGTTCCTGTTTCCTGTTCTGATGCGTCCTCTAGTTTTTAAACTTTTGTATTTAGTTTCTAGTTATGCCTCAGAGATTTCATTTCTACAGCATTCAGTCTACTTTCATTCTTCCTCTGCCAGTTCCATGCCTCTTTATTGTACTACCAGTTTATTTCAACCACCACAGCATGTGGTCGAAAAATTCTCAATGACTAATAAACAATGGACTAAATAAGAAAAATTACAGATTGATGCCAAAATTGTGAAGACAAGCATTATTATTTCAGCAATGCTGCACAATATGTTAATGCTGTATGGAGAGAGGGAAGGATGGAAAGAACATGAGCTTGAAGATACCCATGTTGTAGGGGGAGGGAAATGCAGAGGCCTCAGACATAGGAATTAATAGATGAGAAGATAATGGCGAGGGGTAAAATCAACTGTTGAAGAACGAAGGGAGTAAGGCTGACTGTGATTCGTCAATAAATCAATCTGACAGTAAATAGGCATCTCGCATTATAATATCACCATTTACTTCTTAAAAGTAAAATCTGCTTTTGAATGAATAGACATTTTTACATGGGAGCGCAAATTACTCGCCACGTTATGAACAAATTTGCGAAGTCCAAATTCGGCAAAAAAATTCGGTTCTATTTTCAGAGTCGAATATTTCGTTTAAGTATTTAGTTAAGACACTTTTATAAATGTTCATAATTTACTTCCCAGCAACCAACCAGCTTTGTGTTTCGCGTCCAGACGTTTCTCGATGTGATAGTAACAACTGATTCATATTATACGATGTGAATATGCTTAAAATAAAGTAAAATAATGCTTATATATGGAATGTAATACGACAATTGGGTTTATTCTCTTTTTCACATCTATTTTTACAAGTTTTCATAGTACAAGTCAACATTTTGCCGTGTTATTTCGTAAAATGAACCGATGATGCCTCAACCATAGTTTGCACAAGAATGATGACGTCACGTTTTCAAATTTCACTTGAGGCCATACGCGAGCACAGCCGGCTCCAATGGAACCGGTATGGGGAGTGGGGATAATACGCTTTTAATCACTTAGGGCAGGTCTACTAATATTCATATGTCTATGGCAGAGGCTGACGAATCATTCCACAGTCGAGCTGTTGAACACAAGAACAAGTCGAAGTGGCAAATCGGAGCGTCTTCCTAAAGATTGCAATATGTTTGTTAGATAAGAGAATCTATCAGACAGACAGCATTTGGGGCTCCAAACTCGAGGCGGCTGCCAAATTCAACAGACGCACTTGTGAATTGTCAGTATGCCCAGCTTCTGAGAAGCCAACTTTACTTTGGCTTCGCTGGAGTCGACAATTTTAAGTTAGAGACAAAATAGTGTACACCAACATGAATTCAAATTAATGCGATCAATAAAACATATCTGTTGTTTGCAGGCGTATAAACCTGGAGCGTCGCCGCGGTGACCTGGACCGCTGCTCCCAGCTCTACGAGCATTACATTGCCCAGTACAACAAGCAGCTGGCGTCCAGCATGACGGTGAAGTACGCGCGCTTCCTGCTGCGGGTCAAGCGTGATCCCGCGGCCGCCGTTGAAGCGCTGCGGGCCCAAGTCGCCCGGGACCCCACCTGCCAGCGGCTGTATCTGCAGATGATGGACATCAAAATGTGCAGTGGAGAGAACAATCTCAAGGATGTTGTTGGTGAGCTTAACGATAGGATTCATAATACTTAGTGACTTACATCTAAGACATATTTTTAGTGACTTACGACTAAGCTTCGTAACTACTGACTTAAAACTAGTGACTTACATCTAAAACTTATATCTAGTGACTTACGACTAAGGCCCACAACTACTGTCTTAATGACATATATTTACATATGTAGAAACTTACAACTAGCATACTTACATTTAAAAATACATCAATAAATACGATAGTAACAAACAAAGGAGTGGGAATCTCCTATCCCGTTCAAATCAGATTCATAAAAAATCTTTAAAACAATCACTGATTATAAATTTGGTTAATAAAAGTGTATTTTTCTAATATGTTTTTTTAATAAGTCATACTTGTATTTTGAATATACATAATAGCTATAAGGAGCAAATTTAGTCGGTCCCCCCCATGCTCGTTATAACCAAGTTTGACTGTATATAAATACGGGGGAATTGGGAAGTTTTTTAAATGTTGTTTCTAAATGTCGGCAAATGAAAGAAATCGATTAGGAATCATTAGAAATCTCAGGCGAGTCCAGACCATTTAAATTACAAAATTTGATCAAAAATTAAACTTTAAAGATTGTATTGTATATAGGTTATATTATATATTAGTTACATTGTATGTAGGTTATATCATATATGGGTACAAATTGCATTCCGGTTAACTGTGCATTTATTTTAATGTTTTGTTGAATTTTTGCATTTCATCTATGCAGATATTCATTGTCATAAGGTAATTTGTACACAGAACTGACCTTCTTCATCCATGTTTAATAATTGTGTAGTTTTAAAATATGCTTTTATCTTAGTTGTAATTTAAATATAAACACTGAACGCATTACAGCACCCGGCTGACTCCAGCGTTTATTCTGTTAAATTCTAAAAACACATCTACAATTGAGGGCCATTAAAGGCCAGATAATATATTCCACAACATTAATTCCAGGCTACATTGACGAGTATCTCGCTGTGGAGGGCATAGACAACGAGTCGCGCCTGCTGTTCATGCAGCGCAAAGCCGAGTTGCTGGAGGAGCTGGGAGACGACTTGGCGGAGGGACAGGCGGCGCTGCTGGCCTACCAGACCCTCAGCAAGCTACAGCACAAGAAGAAGAACAAGGAGAAGAACTCTTCGGGGTATGTTAGACCTTCGTCAATGAGTCGCGCCTCTTGTTCTGAATGTTTTTATACTATTGACAGAGGCGGTTTCCTTGGTATGTGCATTTCATTGCTTGTGTTCAGTATACACCTAACTTACGACATCTGTGCCCCAGTCATCGATACACGAAAGTACCATCCAGTCATAATTTCCACCATTGGATATTTGAGCTATTTTCTAGTACAAGACGTGCAAGTGGAAACGATTTGTGCATATTCCGATGTGCACAAAACTTTGTTTTACCATACTCCGGAGGCAACACCGGGCGGTATCGAAACAGCTCAGTAGGCGGAAACGATGACCTGAGCCAAACAGATTACACTCCTAATGGCAAATCATGTGTTGGAGTAGTGCAGATATGTATAACTCATCCCGTGCACTATCAACGCATGGGCAAAGCGTCTGGAATAGATTCGTTTAATAAAATACTAATTTACAATGTTAGCGATACAACATTTACACCTTGGAATTTGTGCATGCGCGGTAAATTTAAAATTTCATAAATATTATAAATGTGTATACTGTGAATGAGCTACACCTATATTGCATGCTGCAGGCAATTTCAGTCACGAGCCGCCTCTGATTATCCATTTCTAATATTGATCTAATGGGCGCTTCTAAAATTCCCACAGTAACGGCAAACGGGGTTTCATGTCGTTATTGTATGAGGGATTAATATTTGTTTACTTCTCCAGCGACAATAACAGCGGCAGCAAGAAAAAGAACAGCGACACCACGGTAGCACCCCCGCTGCCCCCCTCCACCCCCAACACGGGCACCAGCACCCCCGGGAGTTACGGTAATGCCTACGGGGCCTCGCAGGGCCAGGGACAGACTCCGACCCAGCAGCAGCAGCCGCAGTACGAGGGGGGCCCGGGCTACCCCCAGCAGCCCTACCACCAGTGGGGCCCCACCTACCACCACCCCTCGCAGTACCACCACAACCCCTGGAACCCGTACCCCAACTATTATTGAATTTAGTCACTTTGTGTTTGCAGTTGTTGCTAAATGGGCAAATAAACCTTATTGCCAATTCATTGCATCATTGTGGTTCAAATATGACGGGGTTATTATAAGAATGACTGCTAAATGATTTTACCTTTCCGAGGATTGATATAGAGATCTTAAATCCTACATCAATTAAGAGTTTTTAAAATTGGATTACAGCGAAACTTTCTTTATGGTAGCAAAAAAAAAACTTTTTGGTCTGTTAGATTAGGCTGTTTTTCAAGGGATGGAAAAATTAAAACTTAAGCATGAAAACATTTTATAAGTGAGTTTCACTGTAGAACATATATCTATTACTGTTCATATTCTTTAATACGTAATTGTGATGTTAACCCATCGACATATCCATTGACTGTTTCAAAATGTGTTGCTCCATTGTTGATTAGAATCATTCAAAGCATTTTTTCTTCATTGAATATAACCGTCGTGTGGTTGCAGCAGAATGTGTCGATGGATTAATTAGCCACCATGTAAACATTGAAAGTACATATTCAAACCTACTTTTGTCCGACTATTTTATCTCAAAGAAACAATGTAAATCTTTCCATATAACCTCGTTGTTAAACATAATGGGCCTTACCAATAACCGTGTTTTAAATTTTACATAACTAATAAATAACCTCTTTTTTTTGTAAGGTGGGTTGTTTATCAGTTGTGTCAAATTTAAAACACATTTAATTAATAAGGGAAAATATGTATTTACTGGGTCAAATTTTTTTACTGATAACATTAGTTAGTATAATTATCTGTTTACCTTGACTGGTAAATAAGGTTTCATATTGTTAAATAACATAAACTCATATATGATCATATTACATACATCAACAAATGCTGTAGTGCCTCAAATATGATACGAATTAACACAAACAAATTTGTATTTTTAATTGTGCTTGTAATTGTCTCAAATAAAAATAAATTGCACCCGAATTATTTTGTAATAGTGGCTACATTTTTGTGAATTCTTTTATAGTTTTTTGTATCTTATATGAACACTACTCGAACATCCTCCAGAGGGGGGGTGTTTCTCACTTATGGATTGTAACAACCTGCATGCCGCTTTAAGTTTGCGTCACTACTCAGGGTTAAGATTACATTCCAAATGTGGTTAACGTGTCGGTAGTAAAGTTGATGAACAAAACAATGTAAAAAAAAATAAAAGTTCTAAATTTAAAAACGTAAAGAAAATCGAGTTACGTTATTTTTCTTGTTTGTTTAGAACGAACTGTCAAAATTAAACGTGAAAAACAAATTTCAAAGACAAAGTTTTGTGATACATAATTCTGCATGAGAAAAAAGTGTGAGTCAAGCCACGAATTATGGGAAAGGAACAAAACAACCGCAAGTGGCGTTTAGTGCCTTTTGCGCTTATTCATTCCTTTCCCATAATTCGTGGATCGGCTCACGCTTTTTTTTCTCATTTGTTTATGCATCATGATAAGGAGTTTGTTTTGTATCAATTTATATTAGAAAATAAATCACAAAAGTCTTAGGAATTGAAAATCAAAAATTTCCCAAGTGTTTGTTTGGACTGGTCGGTGGTCGATATTTCGTTTGGGTCCCACCCAGGCGTAGTGTATTCAATTCCTCCATTACAATACAAGAAACATTTTCTGCCTAAGGTGGGTAGCAGTAGGAGATTTCAAATATCTTCAGGTTATTCGTAACCCGGGAATGTTTGTTTTAAAGAAAAAAATAATCTAAGATGTTAAATACAATAACATATTTTTGTCAATTTCGCATGTTTTTGTATTTTTGCACAAAATTCCAGCATTTTAATATAAGAAACTTCTGTTTTATCACACACACTTAATTAAATCTTAGTAAAGATAATTGCAGTAATGTAAAAGTGTATGTCGCCATCACTAGGTGTCTAAAAGATAGTGTTTTTAGTTTCGTTCATGACGTCTTTCATGGTTTGTTTTGATGGCAGCCTCCTTATAGGGGAACAATCTCCGTGGTGGAGCGGTGTCTTTGGTCCTGGACCCAGAGGTTTCACTTCTTTCCAGGGCTGAAAATACTCTTGGTATAACCCTGGCGAGAGACCGGCAGTTGTTCAGAAATGGTTGATACCCAATTGATTAAATATTATTATAATGGATTTTAAAATATCATACTCTGTTGATTAAAATGTATCAGACTAATTTTTATAAGGTACATCATTCATATCACTTGAGATACTCTTCGACAACTGCTGTATAAAAAGTTAATATTTTCAGAAATAGGATGCATTATTTGGGACAGATAAATGGATTGGGAGAGGCTGCTTGCATTATTTTTTTAATGTAAAAATGTTTGGGATTGTTAATTTGTAAGTTCAGAATGATAAATAAATTAAACATTGTGTCACGTTTGATAATTAATGTGTAGATATTTGATTTTTGGTATACCCAAATTTGACATAATATTATTTCTCGATTTATAACTAAATTATAACTCCATAAATTGTATTATTAAAATAAAATCGTTAAAAATGATATTGTTTTGTTTGTTTTCTTGCACAGCTTTTATAATATGACATCCTCGAAAAATTTTCAAATGATGGCCGTGCGCAAGTAAATTTTGTTTGATTGATTTGTGTTATTTCACAAGTTAATCATTTAAAAAAATATATAGTATATTTGCGGCACGTTTCTGGGTGGAAGATACTCTCTGCATCACCCTGGTGTGTAAGACCAAGATTCAGAATTGAAACCATTGCTTTGGTGACCAGATCTGAATAGCCAGGTACTCTTCCCTATCTTCCTCCCCCACACTACTTGGCTCTCACTGGCTCCAGATGGTTGGGACTCTTGTGCGGTATTCACGTATAAAAAAAACACTTCTCTCTTGTTGATGAGGAACTTAGGAACTTGAAAAACAGAACAGAGCGGTTTATATAATACCAATATTTTTATTTTAAAACCAGAATGTATAATTGTTTTGTTTGTTGCAGATTTCACATAAATCATCACATTCCTATAAACTGCTGTTATATTATGTATGTATGTAAGTATGTTAGCGACTCACCGTAGCTAAATAAAAAGGTATACAATGAGAATGCATTGTGACGATAGTACGTGCATGCAAACATACTTAAAAACAATACTCAACTCCCAAATCTTGTCTATACATTTGCATTGAACTATAATAATGTATTTCATGGGGTGAACCATCCGTGGGGTCCATAAGAAGCTAGTTATGGCCGGCCCTAACCCTCGGAGAGAGTAATCCCATTCATTCGGCTCCATTCGCTGGGACATTTGCTCCCGTTGTATAAAACTTATTACACAGTAACAGCGGTGTAAAACATGATACATGATGACACTAGTTAGCTCTGCCCCTGCACCGGGCACCGGGCACTGGGGCAGGACAGCGGGATAACTGGATATCCTAGCTTTAAATATAAATATGAGAATATATAATGTATGTACTCGTTTTAAACAAACAAAAGACTGCCACATGTGACCATGAATATTACATATTAGATTAGCGATGATACCTTATACAATATCTATACAAGAAAATACATATTCATTAATGAATTCCATATGTTTACTGTAGTTTTATATATTATAGTAACATTAAAGGTAGCTCTATACAATAAGGTTTGTGCAGTAGAAGGAACAGCACTATATTAGTAGAATAAGGGAGCTGGCCCTAAACACTCACTGGCGGCTCGCTACAGAACAACACACCGTGTTTCTATACATTTCCCCGCACTTCTGACACTAGATCATCTTACCGAGTGGGGCTTGCTTCTGTTCTGTTCTCTGCTGAGTTAATCCTTTTACAAATATTGCTTAAGTTACTTCTAGGTTTCATAAATACGTTTTAGACAACAGGGAAACTTTACTGTTAACATTAGGTTTCAAAACAGAAAATGAGACATTTCTAGTAATACAGTTTTACAGTAGGTATAGTATTCTAATGATCTTCCACATAACAAAGTAAGAAAACATTAATCACCAGCTTAATGTAAGCGATTTATTTATACCCAAAACAGTGGGTATCTAATCTAAGTGTACTGATTTGTAACTGTGCTCGCACTAATGGAGCAGAGAGGCGCACACTTAAATACATAATATGTTAATCTCAGAGGTGGCCGCACTGGAGGAAGAGAGTGCAGAATAGAATGTCAGTTGAGTAGTGACTGTCCAGTGTTACTTGTGATCTGAGAGCGACCGTGTCAGTGTGACGTGCGTGCCATGTGTGGGCAGTAGTGTAGGTTCAAAAGGAGAACTCAAAGATTCATTGAAATTTTCTTTATTTATCCCTATTTTATAGCAAAATTATAAATTGTAAACTCCTTCATCAAGTCTGAATATTTATGCAACACATATATGTATCATATTTAATTATGTCTATTTATAAAAAGTAACGAGCTCTAGTCATAAAACCTTCTGGCGGTGAGGGATTGGTTGGTTGGTTTGTTTGTTTGTTTGTTGGATGATCTGATGATCTGCGGCAGCCGGGCTCTAGAGAAGTGCCATTGCCGGAACGCCGTTGCCGTTATAGAAAAGTTAGTCCTAGTAATGTTCTACTAGTGCCTGCCTAGTCTCTAGCAGGGGGCACGGGCACCTTCACCAGTCTAGTTCTTCCATTTAAACATATGTATGCATATAGTGATCACTTCTACTTACTGGCTACGCATTCTATAACATCTAATCAACTTTTAACACAAACATATCAAGCAAAATCAAATGTATTTATACAAACATACTTCACTTAACAATTTTAGTAAACGCCATAAAGAAACATGAAGTCCCACAGTAAAATAAATGTACATATCATGTTTAACAACTGGAAACCACCTAAGTTACACAAATGAAGTTTGCCGCCTAAATTCAACGTCTAATTGGTAAATTACAAACTAAACAATTCAGGATAAATGACAATCTTAACAATAAACAAAAGATAATGGAAAATTTAATTTTAATTTAGTTTGGCATTCAGACTAAATAAATTTATTAAATACTTGCGTATGATTCTATACATTTGTGGGTAGCTTGGAAAATAATAAATCTACGTGAAAGGGTTGCCCACGAGCCCGGGCGTCCACCGCAAGCGGCCAACGAGTAACGAGCCAATGGGCTAATATACATTCATCCCATCAACTGACAACTGAAGACATCGTAGGAAATATGCTTTATGTATATAAAAATACTTAGTGCAGGACAAAGTTTACATTCTGTGGAGTTTAAATACGTTATCACTTTTATAACTATTTTATTCATACTATAAATGTCTCCCTGGTGTCGAGAGTAGTGTGGCCGCTTTTCTTATTATTATTATGGATAGAAAATTTCACTAAGCCACCATTTTAACAAAATTACAAGGGCAAGTAATATTACTATAAAATGAAAATTGCACTCTAGACATATAAATAAATTTATTGCAGACAGCCTGTCTCCTTGCAATATGGCAGTCGGCGTCTAAAGAATTCATTCAAACACTAATATATTTATAAAAGAAACAATATAAAGTCACCTAAAGTGGCTCCATAATAATCCATTTTCCAAATAATTTCTTCAAGTTCTGTCATAGATTTTATTAACCGTGTAAAAGTAATTAAGGAAATAAAATCATTTAAAAACAATATGCAAGAAGCATACATCACATACATATGGAGTACGAGGTGTTGTTCCACACAAAATATGTTTGTATTTTTAATTTCAACAAATATCACTAAAACTTCATAATATGGAATAAAATACGTTTATTTAAAAGGTATGGATGATAGAATTTTATTGTAAGGCGGTTTAAAGACATTTCCATGTTTGATGGTTAGCAGTGTTCTTGACTTATATTATATTAAATAATTACATTAGAGGCAGCGGTTATGTAACACATTAAACTTTAGGTTAACATACTCACTAAATAATGCGCAATGGTTAGGAGATCCCGGACGCAAGCTTTACTGGGACAAGCGAGACAAACTAACGGTGGCGTTATATTCATTTCAAGCGGTAATTTACAGCTGACGCTGGGTTTAATAGCCTGGAGATGTGAGCGGGATCTCGCTAATACACATTCTCAGAGTGTTGGAAATTAATTAACTTGATAAGAAATGCCTCACGAGAACAAACAGTAAAATAAATATTACTGCCGATTTAAAAAAACAATTTGAAATTTCACCAAGCTTATTTTATTTGAATCAGATATGATACACTCTGTATACTATACGATAACAGATAAAAACATCATCAATTTTGGTTAAATGCTGCTCTTAATTAAAATAACTTCAGAGCCATAAAGAATTCCCTCAGTTAACAGAATGGTTGTAATGGGCGGTTCAGACAGTTATCAGTCCCAAATATTGTTTTTAATAAAGAGTTAAAATAACATAATATGTGTTAGTATCACTTGATAATGCATCAATACTTCAAGTACTAAAAAATAATCAAAATTATGTACATTGGATACATTAGAGTATATTATATAACCTCACATACAAAAGCTGTTCATTCCTCTTGCGAATGAAACATATACATAGTATTTCCACTACGAAATTATTACAATCCAAATTTATTTAACAATATGTGTACTGAGTCGAAATGTTTGGCCATTTTCCTATCAACACCGGCGGCCGAAACCGCTTCAAAGCCATCTGCCTACGTCCCGTCCATTCTGCATCTGCTATGTACTTTCCAAGGTACTTCATCATATACATGTGTACTAATATTATTATTACATAAGTGTAATGTAATGCCTGAATCCTCCCAAATTGACACAAATGTCTATTATTATTATTGTTGATATAATCTTGTCAATCTTTAAATCAAACACATTCACATCCTCCACATTCCCTTGCAGAAAACAACCGGCCATGGACAGATTGTTTGTTAGGAAGACCACGACTGATGACTCTTCTGTTGTCAATGTGACATCATTCCACTAATGCACCCAACGGTGAATCATAATTCTCAATACGCTCACATCGCAGGGAATAAGATATTTTATCTTAGATTATTTCATCCGCCGTTCTTCTTCTTATCGAGGGAATATTAAAGCGTGGTTTGCTAATGCCCAGCATAATAATAAGATAGAGTTAGTGCCAACGTTATTCTCAAAATAAATAAATTAATTAACTCCCCCTCGGGAAGCTTGCTCGTTTGCAAATGAATAATGATGGGAATAGAAACTCTACTGTGATTCTGCCCAGCCCTTATCCTACCTCCCCACGGATAGCAAGATATCTGCACCCAACCACCTTTTCACAGATGATTGACCAAGTGGTGTGTAATGCCTGTTGGTAGCACCCGACCCTCAACTTTATTATTTCTTTTACTAGGGTACCTTTAAATTTTACTCGTCTTCTTCCGGAAGGCAACAATACTTGATCAAAACCATGAACCAAAGTGTAGATTTTTGTTTAAAATTGCATCTAAGCTTAATTCTGAATGCTCTTCTTTTCTCCATTATAATATCTAAAGAATGTGACAACGCTTCAAATGCAATTCACTCATAATCAAATATTATGCATTTTAACAGCAAAAATCAATAGCATTTACAATAGAAAAATGATGAAAGCGTGCTACGATTGTTGGAGAATTAACCTATTAACACGGATTGGCGTTACATTTGAACTCCTGGAAATCTTTTAAGGATTTATTAAGGCCAGTGCGTTAAATCGCATTTGGAAATGTGTTTCAGAACACCAAACGAATGGGTCATTAAGCTACCGTGACAATTTATTCTAAAAGCACTAAATTGGGATTAAGTAAAATCAATTAGTGGACAAAATACAATAGTTTACAGTTACATTTCAGTTTGACTAACTACAGTGGGGGGGGGGATGTGGTTCAGATTATGTACTCGGCACAATTGTATTACTGGTTAATTACGTACACGTGTTAGTCAGACACATAATAATAATATGGTGCTTAGATAGAAATATGGCGTTGGGAAGGACTGTTTGCAAGCTAGGAAAGAGGCATGCTACGATTCCTTTAAACACAAACCATCTAGGATAACATATAATGTTTGGGCGCTTGCTTCTCATTACGTATTGGTCTGTGCATCTAACAAGTTGATGATGACAAATATTTCTTAAGACACAACTAAGTAAACCAGTGGTAAGTATAACCTTGTTTGGAAGAGCTTGGAGCGGAGTGCGGGGGATGGGGCAGATGGGGCGGAGAGGAGGTGGTTGTTTGGTTGGTTGGTTGGTTGGTTGGGTGGTGGTGGTGTTGGTTGGTGTTGTTTGTTAGAAGAGACGGTGTCTCTTGGCTTTGGGCGGCGGAGCGGGCGGCGAGGCGCATCACTTGCCGCTGGACTTGCTCTTGTGACTGATCTCCAGTTCCCCCAGCTTCTTCCACAGCTCGTCTCGCTCCTTCTCGCGCTTTTTCTCTCTGGAACACGATACATTCATCAATACTGAATTCCCGCAACCAACTTAAGCATTCCTTCCGATTATATGTTTTGAGATTTTCATGGCCAAAAGTATTTATTGTGATTTAATTTTGAGGTATTATGCCATGTTGGGCTACCTACATCTTTAGTCAACGTTTCTGACAGTGTCCATCATCCGGGCAGATGCTTAATTGATTACACATCTGCCCTGATGATGGACCCTGTAATGTTGTCCGAAACGTTTGCTAAAAAGTGAGGTAGCGCACAACATGGCATAATACCCCAAACATAAATCATGATAATTCCTTAAAATATTTCACCAATAATAGGGAAGAGTTACATTATGGAGGAATTGGATACATTCCACATTGTGGTATTGCTTCTGCTTGTCAGACTAACTTCCATTGATAGAGATCCAGACATTACAAATTTTAGGCCATTAAGAACATTCAAGAACTAATCGAACATATCACTTGATCCTAAGCAGCACTTTAACAGGGTTCATCCTGAAACCAGATTTTACAGGGAGGGTTGAAAAATCCACATTTTCATCAGAGCCATAATACGGTTTGGAGAGTTGAGGGATGGTAAGATTCTTCAGCGATTCAATCATACCGATACTTTACAGCCCGAGATGGTTAGGTTATACACAATACAGTAGAAAAGAAAAGTGTTGTTACTTTTGGCGCTCAGCCTTGTAGCTGGCCGTGAGTTCGTCAAACAGCTTGGAGTTCATCTCCATGAAGGTCTTGAGCACATTGTAGACCAGCGCCACAATGGTCTGGTTCCAGTGCTCTTTGCTGATGCGGTACAGCGCCGGGAACATGATGGGCATGATCATCTGGTTGTTCTCCTCCATCAGGGACATCACATACTCGTTGTTCCAGATGTACAGCGCCCGCTCGGCAACCTGGAATGGTGGCCAAATTATTGTTACAAATGTTCCACATACTTAACTCACTAACCATCTCACCGATTCCCAGGGGTAGGCTTAGAGGACAGACCGTCAAACTCTTCATTCGCATTCATACATAATCTCACACATACTCTTCTGTTGTTCTGACTCTTGACATGGCCTGACTGAAATATCTGGTTCACTTGATCTTGCCATCAGTGGCGGCTCGTGACTTTTGGGTGTACTAGAGTGCTAATATTAAAAAAAATTGCATTTCTGATGTTGTTATAGCTGAAAACGATTTTTAATTTTTTTTCAAAAATCAATTTTTTGTATGAAGATTTTCAGGAAATTTCAGTATAGCCGTGCGCCGCACGGAATTCCTGAAAATCTTCATACAAAAAATCAATTTTTCGAAAAAAATAAAAAATCGTTTTCAGCTACAACAACATCAATAATGCCATTTTTTGTAATATTAGCACTCTAGTAACACAAAAGTCACGAGCCGCCACTGCTTGCCATGTCTTCCTCGGGCGTCCCTGACTTCTTGTACAGTTAACTTTTGAGTAATATACTCTCCTTACACTCCTTCTTTCTCTACATGCCCAAACCATATAAGCATCCCTTTCCTAATCTTACTCATCACGCTTACATCAGCCTGTAGCGATCGACGCTCCTAGAATGTTCCAAAAAGACGGCCAGTATAAAATGCATGGGCTGCGAACATACGAGACATTTTGCAAGACACAATTAATTGCGTAAAGTAAATATGTGCCAGCTACCTACTGTCTACGAGCACCTACTTTCCGCTGAACGAACTACCTACGTCAATAAAATTGCGAGTTTGACTAGGTACATTACGCGCATCCGCCAGAAGTTTCTAGGCAACTGCCTAGGCATAATTTCAGCGCCACCGAAACGTCCCGATCCAGCGAGGCTGGCAGTTTACCAGCGGTCTCGTGAAGCTACTGCCGCCGTCGGCTTGGCTATATAAATAGGCCCGACGCAGCGAGTCAGTCAGTCAGTCATTAGTCAGCCAACAATTTGCAGTCTTGCGAGTGACCCGTCCCTCGCTGCACCTCGGACCTCCGTACAATACACCCGGCTCTGCACGGTTCAACCATGGACTCCTACGGGATCATCACAGCGCCCTGGCTTCAGCATCCCTGGCCAGCGCTACATCCACTCGCCTAGACCCTGCGGCATCCTCGCCGGTCTGCGCCTCGGCCCGCGACATCCTCGCTGGCCTGCATATCCCGCTCAACCGCCGACCAGATGCTTCGTATCCCTGGCTACCTTGTTCAGCACTGGAGCACCCGGAAGACCCATGGTCTTAACCAGTTCCTGGCACATTTACGAGTCCGGTCTCAACGCGCCGTTGCCACCTACCGCCTAGACCACTTCACCTCCTGCATCCGGTGTCATCGCAAATGGTCTCGAAGTCATCTCCCATGCTGCATCTTGACTCAATAAAAACACTGTGACCTTCAACAACCTCTTTCATTGTGTCTCCGCTACCTGATCCCCAAAAGCCTTTCATTCTTTGCAAATCTCCACATGGTTTTATCACATATACGCCTCAGGGGTCTCATTTCTACAGTATTCAGTCTACTTTCATCCTTTCCCAGCCAGTTCCATGCCTCACTGCCATACATCATACTCCATTATAGACTGCTAACTTGGCTTCAGTCCCCCAATAATATAATGGACTTTGGGGCATTTATCCTTCTTTCAATATCTCTACCAGCCTTTCCTTCTCTCGTAATACCCAGATTTGAAATCAATCAACAGCTTCCCGTTCCCCAATTGGGGATACCATAGTCCCAGTACGGCTCCACTCGGAACAACCCGTTGGAATTCACTGGAAGAACACTGCAATATCTATACTTGTCTATTGAATGGCATAGACCTACTATTATTGCATACCTGAAAGTGAGGGCTGGAGACACACCGGGAGATTTGCCGGAATAGGGGCTCTTGAATTTTAACAAATTGTGACGGCTCTATAACATCTAGGATTTCTTCTATTTCTCCCAGGAACATAACCTGCAAACAAAAACATTACAATTAATCATGGTTAATAATCATTGGTTTGTCTGCAGCATCAAAAACTCTCAAACTAATAGCCTGGCATGGCGAAAATTGCAAGTTGCACAGCTCGCAACTTTGTTTTCATCGCAATATGGATATTTTTTTAAATTTAAATTAAATATTTGTATTTTTTACAAAAAAATTACAATTTTTATATGTTTATACAGTGTTATAAAGGAAAATAAACATAGCTTTTCCTCATCATTAAGAGACAAGGCTCTTATGTTTGGTGAGGAGGATTCTAGCCCAAGTAATAATAATAATAAAATTTGATCATTTATATAGTGCCGTTTTCGTGAAAAATCACCTCAAGGTCCTATATAAAATCATGAAGCAATTAATAAAATATTGTAAATAAAAACAAAAAGATAAGTAAGGTATTAAATCTCGTACTATGTACGTACAGTATAGTATGTATGTACATATTTGTAACGCCAATGGTTGTGTTACAAACATTGAAGGTACCTTGACAAGGTTATAATGCCGCTCCAAACTTATATACCTATGCACAATTTGTCAGAAGCCTTTCAAATTAAGCAAATAATATTTTAGTTATTTGCTGATATTTTTAGCTGAAATCCGACGAAACTGTTAACGAGGAAGGACATGTATGATACTAAACTGACAAACAACAATAATACCAAGATAGATACCAAGTGGTAGAAACTCAAGTATCGCCCTAGTGAAAGACTCATCATTCAGAATCGAAACATTGCTTGAAACGGCTACCTATGTTTGGTGACCAGATCTGATCTGAGCCTGGCTATCTCTTACGAACCTTCCTCTCGAACATAATCCAATTGGGGACGCTATAGTCCCATTGACTCTGGACAGTTGGGACTCTTGTGCAGTATACACATTAAATAAAGTCTATTCTGATCCTTTCCTGTCTTGTTTTATATGGATTATGAATATTTTTGATAATCCAATATTTTGTTACAATACAGTGAAACTTCAGATGAAAGGTTGTGCTGCTTTTTCATACAAAACTTAAATTTGGATTTGAAGCCATAATGACTAAACAATTATTTTTTTATCAAAAGGTGTTTCAAATATCTAGTACGGATATCGTCGCATTAATTCGTAGAATGCATAACCACCAAATGTAAAATTTTACAGGAGGCACAAAAAACCTCGTAGTGAAAAAAAATTAAAGACGGCTCATTCTTTTTATTTATGTTTCGAACATATAATATATTTGGAAATTTATTTTCAATCATTAAACTGTAAGATAAGGCTTTCTATTTCAAATCGGAGTTAGGAAGTTTACATAAAAACCGAGAATGGAGATACGTATTTTACCAAAGATACATACTTTTCTGCGAACAGTTTTATGAACAACCTAGCGGAAAATTTGGGAGATAGGAATTTTACATTCACAAAATAAAACACAACAATGTATGTGTATGTCGAGGCAGTCTATTTAGATGCATTTTAATGATGCGGAAGGTTATCGTTAAAGGAGTGGTAATCCTTTTCTAATGTCTGTTTTAAGTCTTGTAAATGCTGGTACTTTTCCTTCCTTAAGGGATTAAATCTGACTCTCAAGTGAAATCTTCAAACTCTGGAGATCATTACAGATTCGGCGACGGTTTTGTGCTGGGTGAGATCTTCACTGACCGGGAGTAGTCGTGTCAGAGATGCTCGTTAAGTGACGCTTGGGGTTGATGAAGGAGATTGTAGAAGAATTTGATCTGACATTGTCGATCACCCTTGTTGTCCTGTAGAAATAAAACTGATGTACTTACTAGGGTTTGCAAGACCCGGGCAAAGAGTAGCCATGACAGGAAACGTTGTAAAAGAGACTCCTCAGAGTGTGAAGATAGGTGGGAGAGACTTGAAAGTGGAACTGGTGAGCAAACATGTGCTTTAAGCGTAGAAACTCTTCATGCTCAGCATCACTTTGGAGTAAAGTGAACGCTTCATCTTGCCCGGCTGGTCGATCCCGAGGCGAGAAGAAAGGACGTCGATAGATGCGTGCGTTCCTGCGTACAATGCAGGACAATTGACCCTCCACCATCATCCCATGAACCGGGTAATCTTAATGTTGTGACAACCTGGAGTCGCTTGGCAGTTGATGTTACTCATTTCGGTAGGAAATGTTTACTCACATTTATCGATTGCGGTCCAAGTAGATTTGCCGTGTGGCGGGAAATTGAGTCAGATAATGCAGCTTCGATTATCAGACATTTGGAAGAAGTGTTTCGGGAAAGAGGCCCGCCCAAAGTAGTTCTCATGGACAATGGTACTGCATTTTGTTCCTACAGTGTTACAGATAAGTGTAAGAGATGGAATGTTCGTCAAAGATTTTGCGCGGCATACCGACCAGCTGGAAACGGTATAGTTGAACGACATCATCAAACAATAAAGAGAACTGCAGCCAGAAGTGGAAGCGATCCCCTGCAGGCAGTGTTTTGGTACAATCTTTGGCTGCAAAAAGTTAGGATGATCAAGGTGTTGCGCTGTCTAGTATAGTTCACACTTACTCGTGGAGACACCCTTCTGCGCAAGTGAATATAGAAGAGGAAGTATTGACTGAGTTCTAAGTGGGCGATCTTCTTGCGGTTAAGCCAGTAGATGGGAGATGCACATCGTGCATGGAAGGGTGACAGGACTTACTTCAGTCAACAACATCGAAGTAGATGGCATACCAAGACATGTGCTTGACCCGCGGAAGATGCCTGACAGAGAACGGACTGTGTCTGAGGAGAGACGAGATGGAATTGCCGCACGTTCCACTGTCAATATTTTGGGTTTGTTTAAAGAGGTCAGTGAAGAACCGGATCCGGATATGCATCAGGAGATCCACTTGCAAAGAGATGGTGACCTTGAAGAAGAGATAATCACAGAACAACGACCTATTGGGTAGGACGCGAAGGGCTCCGGGTTAGTTAAATCAATTCGTGCAGTGATGATGACATCAGGAGGGCGTGTGGTGATAAGCAGGTACCACTGTAAAAGCGGTGAACGCAACCGCAGAGGCACATAAAACAAGAGAGCTACGGCAGAGCGTCACACGATGCAGAAGACGTCAGTTTAGACTACAGATACAAAACACTATTCGTGACTTCACAATTGAAATTAAGGTTATAAAATGTTCAAAATTGATTAATCAACTTATCTCAGTTAATTTCACGGTAAAACTATTACACCGTAAATAAATTTCCTCAGTCAAAAACACAACAAGCGTGCACGGCTCACCGGCCAATACTGAATTAAGGAGTTTCGAAGTATTCGCGAGTAAAAATGGCACCATGATTTTACGCAGTTTTCTAATTTGTGTTTATCTAAAAGGTTATATTTTTTTTTAATTTTCCAGTTTTACTAGTCGATGCGGGACTAATTTTAACACCAGATGGCATTAAAAACGTATTTTCGAAAAATTTGGAGCTACGCAGTCTACGAATTAATGCGACGATATTCTGTTATTATAATAATTCAATTCCTGGAACGAGGGTTTTTATTACCCTGAAACCTGAAACAAATCTCTCTATCTCTGTTCCGCACCCACTCAACTCCTAGGTGCGAGCGAGCGGAGAGTGTCGGGCGCATTTAACAAAAGCAGGTATCGGCAAACACAGTTAGGCGGATTATAATAAATATTTAGAAGTGCATGCCAGTTTTTAAAAAGAAAATTGTCCTACAGTTGTGTTCCGAGGAGATAATATTTATATTTGCTTTTTCAAACCTTTCAAAATGGATTCTGAAAATTACGAAAGTGATGACGAAATCGTCGCAGATAATTTATCTGCCTGTTCTAGTAATTATTTGCCTGAATTCCATAGTTAAAATGAAGAATCTAGTGAAAGTGAAGAAATTCCTTGCAGGAGAAGAATGTCAGTGATGCCATTACAGTTCAGTAATTCTGAAGAAAGTGATATGGAGGAAGAACAATGAAATATTAGATGAACAATTTTTAGACGTGAACTGTAACTGATTATATAAAGGTGGTTAGAAACTTAAACCTCATAGTGTATGGTGATCAGAGATGTGCTTTATTTCAAATAAATCCATTTCAAATGGAAATGCAAAATGCAAAATGGGTATTTCCCATTTTGCATTTTAAATGCTTTTCTAAAAACCATTTTGCATTTTAAATGCTTTTCTCAATGCATTTTCCATTTTAAATGCTTTTTTGCAACATTCTTCCTACTATCTCCACTCATCTTTTTTTCATAAGCCCCAAATATCAGTCGGTCCTCAACATCGCTATGAGAGATAATTTCCATTTGTCAAGTTGCTCCCTGGTAGGAGCCCTGGCAATTGAGTGATACCATTACAAAAATACTGATTCAAATACTGAACATGGGGCCCCTGCCATGACGCTGTAATATTAAATGTTGTATAGCAGTTTCTACGTTTTTACGTTGGCAACATTAGTCCAGCGCAAATTTTTTGTGGTTTCATATTCTGTAGTCGTGGTGTTTTTGGATTTACCATCATGTAATATGGTTTGTTCTACATTGATGTCCATTATTAAATGACCAAAGTGTTTAAAAATTTTATAATTATTTTAATTGTTTGACCTGAGAAACCATTTTGCATTTTAAATGCATTTTGAAAATAGGTATTTTGCATTTTGCATTTGAAATGCTTTTCTAAAAACCATTTTGCATTTTGCATTTTCAAATGGAAAAGTTTTGACCCATTTCCATTTTGCATTTCAAATGGTTTTGGGTACCCATTTTGCACATCTCTGATGGTGATACACAATAAATAATATTACGTGAGCAATACGAGAAGCATTCTACCGTAAGTGATTATTTTAAATTTCATTTGAAAAAATAACTAATATTATTACCACATTCCGATGGTTTTGGTCTGCTGTACCGTGCGAGGGGCAATTGCACACATGGTATTTGAATGGGTAATAATGTGTTACTCTGACGATACTAGAGATGTGGCAATTGTTTTTGTTTTTATAATAATTTGTAATTTTATAAAATTGAAACCTAGTTTATACTTAAAAAAATGAACCCTAATGACCCAACAATGACTTTGTTTTCGATTAATTAAGTTGCATTAGAAATAATACTTGGTTTTCGGCTAGAAATTTTATAGCTTGGGTATGCTGAGTTAGTATGTAAAAAATTTTATTAAAATATTTCCATTATTTTCGAAGATATAGCGATTTAAAACATACGAACAGACAGAAAGGATTGGAAAAAAATCCTTCCTAACTTTTGGTGTGTAGATGCCACAGACATAGGAATTAATAGACGAGAAGATAATGGCGAGGGGTAAAATCAACTGTTGAAGAACGAAGGGAGTGAAGCTGACTGTGATTCGTCAATAAATCAATCTGACAGTAAATAGGCATCTCGCATTATAATATCACCATTTACTTCTTAAAAGTAAAATCTGCTTTTGAATGAATAGACATTTTTACATGGGAGCGCAAATTACTCGCCACGTTATGAACAAATTTGCGGAAGTCCAAATTCGGCAAAAAAATTCGGTTCCATTTTCAGAGTCGAATATTTCGTTTAAGTATTTAGTTAAGACACTTTTATAAATGTTCATAATTTACTTCCCAGCAACCAACCAGCTTTGTGTTTCGCGTCCAGACGTTTCTCGATGTGATAGTAACAACTGATTCATATTATACGATGTGAATATGCTTAAAATAAAGTAAAATAATGCTTATATATGGAATGTAATACGACAATTGGGTTTATTCTCTTTTTCACATCTATTTTTACAAGTTTTCATAGTACAAGTCAACATTTTGCCGTGTTATTTCGTAAAATGAACCGATGATGCCTCGACCATAGTTCGCACAAGAATGATGACGTCACGTTTTCAAATTTCACTTGAGGCCATACGCGAGCACAGCCGGCTCCAATGGAACCGGTATGGGGAGTGGGGATAATACGCTTTTAATCACTTAGGGCAGGTCTACTAATATTCATATGTCTATGGTAGATGCTTAATTTTCACCGTCCGCCAGCTGATTCTATTTTCATAATAACTTTATAATTTATAATCTTCTCCATAATATGGTGGTCCATAACCGTTTTAAGGAGAATATATTTTTTCAAAAGCATGTTTTTGTAAATTGTAACCACCTTAACAGATAACGTGTTTATACATTAATTACAAAAAAAATAGTACATAATATACCATATGTAGTTTCCTCAAAATCACTAGTAAAACTCGAAAAGCAGTCGACCAGTATCGCTGCAAATTTGAATGTTTGTTCTTATTAGTGTCAGGAGTGTTTAGAGAGTGGTTTGAATGGTACAAGAAGTCGGGGAAGCCCAAGGAATACTTAGCGCAATAATAAGTCGATGTAATGTAAATTTTTAGCAGTAACATTGTAGTAGCGAATGGTGGAGGAAGTCGGAGATGCCCGAGAAAGACATTAGCAATAGCGAAGCATTGCGGGATCCATTAGTGGTATATAATAATGTGATACAAGTCTCCCATTTCCTTATCTTCTCGTCTCTTGTATGGAAGAATATTTAATCAAAAGGAAACTATCTAACGCTGTAGAATGGGTAATAAACACAAGTCATTTTTTTTTGTAATGATTTGTGCGAAAGTGAAAAACATTTTTTCTGTAATATAATAATATATGTACATTTTTTACACATAACATCACTAAATGACCCAAAACTGACTAACTTCCATTTATTTGTGTACAGTCAAACTTGGTGATAACGAGCACGAGGGGACCAACTAAATTTTCTCCTTATAGTTATTGATTGTTTTATCCAAAATAGGTTCTTTAACCCTTGAGACGTTGTTGATTTGCACGGATCGAACCTTCTACAAGCTTCCATTTTTTCAAAGACAATAACAAGCACTATTTCGTTCTCTTTCTGACATAAAAGAAATAATTAATTTTTAGATGAGAGGAAGAGAGATATATGCATTTTAATAATGTGCGGTCGTTCTGGGACAAATATGGTCTTAGGAGAGTATAATGCGCGCACGGCATTTGGGACTGTTTGGGTCTTAGAAGGTCCCAAGGGTTAAAAGTCGTATGTAACTACCTCCCTGCCTCTACTATCAATATATTCACAGTAGTACAGTATATTTTTAAAATAAAAAAAAATCTAAATGTTTGGGGTAATTCTTGAAAACCCTGGCTGAGAGTTTTGGTTAATTTACACTGCATTTCCTAAATGGAACCAAATTTGAAGAACCGGTTAGCATAACACGAAAAACCATAATTCTTGAGTCAACGAAAACAAAAAATATCAGCTTGTATGTCACAGCCTGTGCGAAATATAGGCAAAGTGGCCCCCTGCTGAAAATGTTGTGCATCACTATCATAAATTTACCCCGTGCAGGGATGTAGGTACTCGTAACTAGGTACCTTCATAAACATATTTATTGGTTTTTAAAACAAAAAATTGACGATGAGTTGTAATACAAAAGAAGACATAAAAAGGGAACAAATTTGTGAAGCTCAAATTTCACGGATTTTATGACAATTTTACATTGTTCCCGATGGATAGCAATAGTTCACATAGCTGACAATCTTATGCTACGTATACATATGCGAGCCAAACTAACGAACTGAACCTCAACTTATGGGAAAGGAACGAATCCGCGAAACGCCGTTTGCTGTTGCTTCGTTCCTTTCTCATAATTCAAGGCTCGGTTCTCGATTCGATTCGCAAATGTATACATACCATTACGCAGGTAGTACCATAAGAATATGAATCCGTACCTAATAGGAAAATCCCGCCCCTTTGTTTGTTACTACTTACTTCTATGTACTTATGACAATGTAAAAAAAAAAAACACTCAAATATATGTATTATTTTCAAAGATATAGCGGTTTAAGGCAAAATCCATTTTCTCAAATTAAAGTGTATTAGAAATTAAACTTCTTAAGTAATTTCACTGTATACAAATTGATTTGGTACAGTTTTTATAAATATGTTAAAAGTACAAATAAAGATAAAATTAGAAACACTCCATTAGACCTAAAGAAACCCTCGAATTGGAGGATAACTGGGGTGAGAAATTGAGTGAGGTGTGAATGTTGGTTTGGTACAGTACCTCCTTCTGGGAGCACGTCTTGGGCCAGAACTTGAGCAGGCCGCGCACCACGGGCTCCGTGAGCGTGGCGTCCTTCTCCAGGAACTGCACCACGCAGTAGGCCAGCTGCGCATGGTACAGCGCCAGGCACTTGACCTTGTGCAGTGGCAGGAGCACCTTCACCAGGAACTGCTTGTGCTCCGTCTTCAGCGGCAAAGCAAACCCATTGATTATGCTGGAACCAGACAACACAACACATTTTTTTGGTTACTATGCGTGTTGCGCTTCTTCCTTCTTTAGCTAACGTTTCGGACAGCATTACATCAGATTGTGGTGAGGTGCTGCGCGCGTTAATCCTATTAATCCTAGCTGGTATTTCAGTTTAACAATTAGTTTAATTATTGAGGTTTTTGGATTACAATTTCAACACATATATTATTCTCATTGATTAGTAACCAAATACGGGGGTCTAGCACGGTATGTCGACAAATAAGCAGAATCGATAAGACAAACTAAGCTGCTCTAGTGTCTAGAGGTAACCATTCACAAGAGATAAAATAGTGTTTATCAATTGATTTTACTAAAGGAGCCCATATAGTTACATTATTTATATATGTAACACATTAATTTATTATTTTTTAAAAAGAAAGAAACATTCCCAGGATATAAATAATGATGCTTGTGTCGTGATGGAGGACGGAGTCAGCCAAGTATTTGAAAACATTACACCTGGGTGGGTCTGGACTCAGACGCGATGCCAACTCAGCCACTGACCTTATTGGAACTGCCCGAATATATCTACATATTATTATAAGTAGTTACAATTGATTTAATATGCTTGATTTTGCCCTTTTGACTGTTAAAAAACTTTTATGGTGTCAATGTTGACTATTTGAAGGTTTCTGTTACTCTAACTAACCTGCCGAGTATCTCGAGCAGCTCCCCAACGCCGTTGAAGTGCTCCGTCTCGTAGACGAAGCGCAGGAAGATGTTGTTGATCTGCTTGCGGATGAATGCGCGGAGGCCCAGGAACTTGCCGTAGATGCGGTGCAGCACAGTCTTCAGGAAGTCGCGCTCGCGGGGGTCCTCCGAGTCAAACAGGTCCAACAACTAAACAACAAAACAAGTTGATTATGCTCTTGCTATTTCTCCAGAGTGAAGTATTCATTATGTATGAGCGTGTATCCAATCATCAGGGCAATCAACACTTTGGAGGTTACCATTCGGAATGGTAATTGCTATAATCTGGTTTATACGCACTTGCATATTTGCAAGTACATAATGCATATTTCGTCGCCGCTTAGGTAAAGTCACCAACCCACATGCAAAACTTTTGAGATATGTAAATTTGAACATTAGAGAAATAATCTGTTTTCTATTTTTATGCAGGTAGATAAAACTTTGAAAGTCTCGTTACTTAAACTTTTAAATCAGTAAGTCTATGAAATATATTTTAGCTTTCAAATTTGCAATACTTATCTCAAAAATGTGTGTTTTGGTTTGGCATGAAGAGTGAAGATTTGAGCCGTTTTGGTCATTAGTGCATATTTGAGCCGTTTTGGTCATTAGTGCATATTTGAGCCTTTTTGGTCATTAATGCATATTTCAGCCTTTTCAGTCATTAGTGCATATTTGAGCCTTTTTTGGTCATTCATGCATATTGGAGCCATTTTGATCATTCATGCATATTTCAGTCGCTTTTATTCTTCAAAATATAAGCTTTTGAAATTAGATATTTCTTTATATCCTAAAGAAATGGACCAGATTTTACCAATTAACCCTCCCCGTGAATTTTTTTCTAAGACCTGTGTTCCAAAAGACATATTCCTGTTTTTATCGTTTAATTTAGGAGTATATTTTGAAATAGTTACAAGTGCATATTTTAGACTTTGTGAGTGCATATTTTGGCAATGATAGTTCATATTTGCATGCATATTTCGCCATTTCAACTGTGCGTATATCCAGTGTCTAATGATTGGATACTCTTCTTTTTCCTTACAAAATTAGTTACACCATGCAACATGAAACAACTTGTGTATTTGTAAGTATGCAAAGTGGAAATAATAGTATAAATAAATAACTTATAAAAAGCATCTTGTCCGAAAATTTTACAATCATGGTACAGTTTATGAAAAATAACAGATTAAAGACTTGACTAAATGCATCACAGAGTTTGCACAGAATTGTATACATACATTGAATTTCCGAAATGTTATTTATAGATTTGAAAACACACCTATGTATTAGAGAAAAATTAGTTAAATTTTGATAAATAAACATTAAAAGAGAGCAAATTAAATCCAACAATGGAAAACAACATAGGAAGTTTTTTACTTGCCGAAAATACAGCATTTAATATGAGATGTATGTATTTGCATCTGATGGCAGAACAATAACAAGTAATGAATAACTCAAAGAATTCAACAAATGAATGACTATTACAGTGTCCATTTGATTTGCCATCACTTTGTAAAGTTACTGATATACCCATATCCACGTTCTGCATGAAATAAAGATACTTAATGCGACATTCATTTCATTAAAAAATAATATCTTATTCCGACACATGTCAACTGTTAAAAATTAAATCCGAAAAAAGAGGACACTTGGAATGTATTATTTGTGCACACTTATAGTTAGGAGTGTTTAAAAAAATATATGTTCAAACTAGTTTGGAATACCCGCCCGCAGTCTCCTCTTACCCCACAAACGCGTAAAGATACTGGGTGCACATAGTAAAGTCTATCAATTTTAATATCAGTTTAAATTTAAACTTGCGATTCAGTTCGACAATATTCTTTTTGGTGACCGGATAACTCATTAAAATGACCATTCAACACACCTTTAAAGTGATAAGTCATGAAAAGTGATGAAACAAAAATAGGTTACGTAAGTAACTATTTAACCTAGTTTTTGTTTCATCACTTTTTAAAGGTGTGTTGAATTGTCATGGAAACGTTATTTTTATATATATTTTTTTCATTCTTCAGCTTCCTAACAAAAATAACATTACAGTACTGTCTCAGTAATCCGCCTCTTAATTATCCGACACCTACTATAATCTGGCATTATTTTTACTAGTTGAGAGTACAGACTCAAGCTCTACAATTCACATGTAAAATTTAGAAATCCACCGCATGCCTAGACTCAAGCATTTTTCGTAGTTCTTGAAGAGCACCAGCGGCATAGAAGGATTACTGCTGACATTTTACGCCAAGCTGCCACGAAAATGTTTCATCGCAACGGGTTATTGCGTTTCGCATACAACATTTTGAGAGGTATAGCAGTTTAGTAAAGCGGGAAACTGTTTTAAACCTTTCCTGTGGAATTCTACGATTTGTGCTCTATTGTAATCATTTAGCGCAGATGTATTACGGGCGTAGTTACACATTCACAGAACTGAGCGAGGACAGAAAAGGAATGAGGAATGGCGAAGGACCACAGTCAGTGGAGAGATTCGAGGAGGTGAAACGGAAAGTGCCGCTGTGATGGAGTAACTAACCTGCAGCACAAACTTCTGGTCGATGACCTTCTTGCCGATGGTGGGCTGAAAGTCCGAGGACTCGAGGAAGCGAAGGAAGAACTCGTAGACCAGCTGCAGGTGCGGCCAGGACGCCTCCAGCGTGGGATCGTCCTCCTCGGGGTCAAAGTCGGGGTTCTCGCTCGGGGGCAGAGTGCGGAATAGGTTGGCCGATATCTGCAACAACAACACACATCACTCAGAAACAATCCTTAAATCATTTTAAATACATGTCCGCTGGGTTGATGGCTTGACACTTGACTTGTTATGTCCCGGTCGCTGTCTTAATACTTGTAGTACAGTGATATAATGATGGGAGAGTCTAATCGGCTTTTACTGAATTCTAAAAAATACCTTTCCCACTCGGGCCAATCAGTTCGCTTTTGGAAACAGTTTATGTGATCTCATAGTAATCGTTGTATCTCCCTTACTGTCATGGTCAGAAATATGAAATAAACGGTGTTAGAAAGAGAATACATTTCATTATTTCATAATCAGTAATTTTAGTTACAAAAAACGCTAGGTGAGCCATTTTAAGATAAAAAAAAAAACTTTTATATTTTTACTTAAAAATTTTAATATTTCAAAAATTACGTTTATTTCTAAATTTCTTACCTTAAAAAAAAATGTTTTGTTTTCGTCCAGAAATATTTCATTTATATGGATTTTATAGTGGAAATACCTCGATCTTCTCAAAGAATATGCCAGAGGATTGAGGTGTCCTGAGGTGAGGACTGAAATGTCCTATTACATATTGATGTTAAATGTTTATCAGAAACAATTTTTAAAGTTAACATACAAGGAAAATATATTGTTAAAATAATAAAGTTTAAAAAATAGGGAATATGTGGATCTACGTAAATTTTAGTACCTACTGAGAGGGTTAAATCCTGGGTTAACAAACATAAAACACACTTTTTAGACAGGTTGGTTGGTGTGAGGATTCTTTCATACGGGAATATTGCCGAGTTCACACAAGGACAATACAGAAAACAATACAACAGTTTCCTGTCCCAGCTACGTGAACAGCCTCGACTATGCAGGTCATGACAATTGGACAATACAAAATAAATATAAACGAGATCCGAGAGCCGAGAGACATTTACTCGTAGACAATGCGGCCGGGGGTGCGGTGATGGAGGTAAGACATCCTCCTGCGGAGATAGCCTGTCCGTCGATCTCTAGGACAAACTCTTAGTTCATCGGCCTGTCCTCCACACTTCTATTCACACTAGCATAATGGATCCAGAGCTGTGAGCTGTGACAATACAATATTGTCCTGCGTATGTGAACTAGGCATTACAATTAAAGAATCTAATAGATATTTTCAAGACTTATCTATGTACATCGTGATAACAATATTCCGTTTATAACTTTAACTGGAGATTACATCTTCAAGGTTAACCGATAACTACTTTTTTGTATTTCTTGGGCATTAACTATGTCATCACTTTGGTTGTAACTGAATATTACCTTATTCTGAGTTATGGTGTTCCAAAAATTACAATGTCGATTTATCGTAACGTCTATAACAATTCTGTGCATAGTCCTGAGTGAAAAATGGTTCAAGTTTGATTTGAATATGTCATTTTGAAAATTGGAACTAATTGTGTGAAGAATTCAGACAAGCGATAACGTATCGTTATATTTTCTGTTTCCTGTATTTTGTTAACTCTTGTGCATTTTTATTATTATTGTCATTATAATTTATTTTCATTATTTTTATTATTATTATCATTGTAATTTTTTTTTTCAAATATAAAAAAGATGTTCTACATAGCATGTAAAAGCCCTCTGGGAGTACAAAAAAAATATTACCAGTTGAATTCAAATAGTGCAATGGATTAAAATTATTGTTTTTTTTATAGATTTCTCACCATATTGATGAAAACAAGAAACCACTAATTTTAACCTATGCATTTTTCCAACCTAACAGGTTGCCAATGTTACCGGTTGGATATAAATAGTGCAAGGGGTTAATATGATTGGTAACTTCTTTTCCTATATAATATAATATGGATGAAAAGAAGAAAGCACTAAAATAACAGCATGAATTTTATTATTCCACTATTGATTATTGAGACTGCTTAGATTAGCAGATAGTAGAACTTATTATAATGTAAACACAAAATCCACAATCAGGTGGAGTTTAATCAATAAAGAATTATTGCTAGCAAAAGGTCATGAGAATACATAGTAAAATAAATGTTCTTATCTTTTCTAAAATGTATTTCACAAAGTACTGTGGTAGTCAAATAAAGGCACTGAGAAATGCTAATAAATGGAGTGGGCTCAGATGCAAATGGTTGAGATATTGATTGGTGTATTATTAGGAAGCAGGTTGGCAGAATGGCTCACAAACATGAAGCAACTTAAATTGTGATACAAGATCTACATTATTTATTATGGGATATTGGATTGTACTTCAGAGTAGACTGTTAATTGGTTATTCTCATATTTTAGTGTTTACTGCTTTTAGATTTATAACCTATAGTAGTTACTACCCAGTTTTACAATTAATTCACTTCAAATAATATAATATATACGTGGACTGTTTGTTGGTAATGTTACTTTTCAGAGGATTCGTGTAGAACAGTTTCAAAGTACAACAGGGTAAAGTAATTTTGGCCGATTAAGGTTTTTTTATTCTTATAACTAAATTTATGCATAAATTTTTTTTTAGGTTATTTCAATAAAACCGTAGATGAAATTGCACAACTCTTAAATCTCTCATAATTTTAAATATAATTGCAATATTTTACATCAAAATAATAAAAAAACAAATTATCACTTTCATATAAACTTTTAGATTTTAAATTAGTTATACTAATCCATAAATATTCGTTTTTATTGTCTCCTGTAAAGTTTTCATTTTGTTGCTTGAACTTTTTAGCCAAAACAGTCAATATTTCAGCGCCCTTGAGGTGATTTCTCACGAAAACGGCGCTATATAAATTAGCCAAATATTATTATTATTTATGCAGTATATGTGCAGCATGTTCCACAGTGGACGATACTCTCAGTATCGCCCTTGTGGAAAACCACCATTCATAATTGAAACATTGCTTGAAAAGGCTTTAGTCCAGATCTGAATAGCCGGGTATATTCCCACCTTCATTTTCTCAATGCTCATTCCCCTCCCCACTACCTTTAGCCTCACAACATACCCCATTAGGGATTCCATAGTATCACTGCTCCAGGCGGTTGGGAGCAGTTGGGACTCCTGTGCGGTATTTAGTATTGCAGTTGATTTGTGTTTCATTCATCTGCTCTGCTTCAATTTGATCATTTTTTAAAATATGGTACTGAATGTTTACAATATCATCATAAACATTGTATTTCATAATTATTAGTTGCATTTTTTTCTATTATGTCCTCGGGACAGCAAAACTGCTGCAACTGTAGCTAATTCTACGATATAATATGCAATATTTTGTATTTTGGCTAAGCTAATCATTCCTAGCAAAATGTCTTTGTCAGCAAAAGTGAACGGAAAACTTGATTTACTGACTGATTCCCTTCTTTCTTTCACACACAAGAATACCCAAAACCATTACCAACCGAATTCCACCAAACTTGAAACATTATTTTGTACAGTAAATCATTTTCCAATAATGACAAGACAGAATATTATTCATTTGTAAGAGTTTATAAATAGATAGTCAGTCAGTCGAGGGCTACAAAAGATGATTCAACATTCCCCAAACTACTGAGCTCTCAACACAATCCAAAAGAATTAAACATTCCTAAATATTATTTAATTATAATATACTATAAACACCCAATTACTAAATACCCAATTGTTACCCCAAAGCAATAGTCCTAATATCTTAGAACAGTAGTTTTTCAAAATATCTCACTGTTGTTTTATATTATTACTAGCTGTACCCAGCCACACATCGCTGTAGCTCAGTCTGTCTGTGCAGAGAGAGAAACAATAGCGTGTGTTGCTTTTACGTGCAACAGATGACGCTGTTTTTTTCACAGATGTCCTCTAATTTTCTAGGTATATAAAAACATACGCGTATTCGAATGCAGCGTTGTGTCAAAATTTCAAAGCAATCAGAAGAGAACTTTCGGAGATTTAAGATTTTGAACCAACGAACATTTAGGACGGGTTGTTTCGGAGAATTTGAACAATTCATCAAATTTCAATGTTCATTTTCAAGTTCTGTTTTTATTTCAGTTTTGTCAAGCAACTAGCCTACAATGATATAATAACAGAACTTGAATAGGACTTTTACAGAACCCGAAAATGAACGTTGAAATTTGATGAATTGTTCAAATTCTCCGAAACAACCCGTCCTTACATTTTTATTTATATAGAAGATGTAGGTGGCCAAAGATGCAAATCGCTAATTTCTTTTATCTATAAAAAAATATCTTTTTAGTCCTTGAAATTGTCTCGGTAAATCAAGAGTGCTGTATGAATGCCCTTGAGATCCGCCACGGGGATCATGAAGACAAAAGGCCATGCAGCACTGTCGTAGATTGTATGTATTGCATTGATGTACGTGAAATGATTATGTATGTTACCATTTTGATAATCTCCGGATAGACTGGGTCCGTGAGCACCCCCCTGCCGCCGGTGATGTACTCGACCAGCTCATTAAGCGACGCCCGCTTGATCTCCTTGCCCTTGAGGTCCGCCACGGGGTCCATGAAGTCAAAGGCCACGCAGCACTGCCGCAGCTTGCGCATGAACAGCTCCTCCTGCTCGCCGCTGGACACATCTGCAATAGATGTGATAACACGGGGTCAGTAATGTACAGAACAGACTATTTGTCAATTGCTGAAGGGAGGAGAGTGTGTTAACGCCTTACATGAGCAATGTTTTACAAGAGCAGTTTTACATGAGCAGTTTCTTATATGAATATTTTACAAAAACAAATTTTTTCATGAGGCATTTCATAAGAGTGTTTAAAGAACTGTATTTCAGGGGCAATATTTTAAAAGCGAAATATTTTAAACATTTTTTAATTAGTAAATACATTTTTGTATTAGCATGCATTTTCATTCACCAAGCTAGGGGCTGCTGCTTACATATGCAATGTCATAATAATATTGTGGAGTTACTACCAAAAGTTAGTAGACATCAAAATAAGAATAGGTTTTACTTGAATAACTATATAATTCCGGTAATACAAACTCTGTAAGCAAATTTAACAACATTGTGAACAAATTTTCTGGGTCAATCCGCACCAAATCATCCAGAAAATTTTGGATTTGTCACCCACCATCTCAGATTTTGATGAAACTTTAAATTTTTAATCCTTCCATATAGATAAGAAAATATACCAAATTTTACCTTCCTACCTCAACTCGTTTTTTTTTTATGGGCAGTTGAAGTTTGGGCAAAATAAGCGTTTTTACATATTCCGAGTACTCCGGAAGAGCTTGTACCTTCAATGAAAAAAAATTGTATCTTTGTCATTTATAGTGCAAATGCAATGAAAATTTTCAATATTATCAAGAAAACTATGCTGATTGCAGAAAAAAATAAATAAACCCTTTACATTTATCTACTTGACTTTAAAAAATTACCAAAAGTAATTTTTTAAGTAATTTTTGGGACGGAAAAGGTACTTTACAAAAAAGCAATATCTCGGGAAGGTACAGTGTTAATGAAGTAATTTTTTTTTTTATTCATATCTACAAATAGCATAGAATCACATACAAAAATAAAATTCATGGCATTTTACTTGCTTCAATAAATAAAATCCATTTTAAACTTTTTTCAAACTTTTTGTAATTTTTTTTTATTCTTATCTACAATAAACATAGTACAACCTAAAAAAATAAAACTCCTGGTATTTTGTGTGCTTCACAGTGTAGAAACGTTTTTAAAATAAGAAATCTTTATCATACAGAATTGTTCTAGGTTTTTTAAATCTAGATACAAAAATAAATAAAATCCATTTTAAACTTTTTTCAAACTTTTTGTGATTTTTTTTATATCTATTTTTAGTTTGTAATTGGGCAAGTTATAGTTTAGGTATATAGCTAGTAATATAGGTTGAATGAATGGACTAATATCAAAGAAACAGTCCTAGAGACAAGTCACTACATGGAAATGATGTATCTGCAACAAGAACAAGACAGAACATGAAAATTACTATCTGCCTCATCACTAAGTTTGCAGGATACTACATGCTTTGTTTCCTCTGACATGCTTAGTTCTGAGTCAGCTTCAAAGCAGTGATCATCTATATAAATACAGTATTTGTTTCATGTTATGGTGTACGTTGTTAAAATGTCTCTAATCGAAACAAGTTTAGTTAAATGTAGTGTGGGACAACATAATGGTACTGAATGTCACAAAAAAAGTTATACTAAGTCAGAGAAATTAACGAGTGTGGATTTGTTAAGTGAATTTGAAAAAAAGCTTATTCAACAAAGAAGTTTTGTATCTACAGACTTGGTTTTCAACATTTGTGAGCACCACAGAATATTTAACTTAAATAAATATGAAACATTTCAAAAAGCTTGTTTTGACCCGTTCCAAAGCCACAAAAGGAAAATTACAAAAACTTGCGTATATGACAACCATTGGTTTTTTGGACTTGTGGTTTCCAAAGATGAAGACGAGTGTGATGTATCAATCAAGTTTATGCATCCTTTTGGCCCAGCTCCATCCTTTTACTGGCCACATCAAAAAGAAGATATTTGTTTTGTTCCACTACAAAATATTTTTAATATCGTTGACCCTCCCACAACAAAAGGTTCAGGAAGAGCTTACTATTTTCTTGAAAAAGACGTTCATCATGCTGATCAAAAGTTCAACCATCTTATGGGTCAGATCAAGAATAAAAGTAAAAAATGAACTTGAACATTTATTTGTAAACAATATTATTGTAATGTACTTTCATTTAACCTAATCCTACATTGCCTGTTTTATTTTTATTGTATTTGTTTTTTAAAGAGTTAACTTTGTATTGAAAAGAGTTAAAAAGTTGATCTTGTTATAAAATATTGCTATGGTGTATGCATTCAGGGTAAGGAACAAGGTACATTATTTTGTTGGTGCCTTAAGCTTACATTGCAAGCTTACCAGCATGTTGTAAAGGACCGAATAAGTTTGACTTTTTTTATTTGCAAATACAGTATCTAGATTTAAAAAAACTTGGAACAATTCTGTATGATTAAGATTTCTCATTTTAAAAACGTTTCTACACTGTGAAGCACACAAAATACCAGGAGTTTTATTTTTTTAGGTTGTACTATGTTTATTGTAGATAAGAATAAAAAAAAAATTACAAAAAGTTTGAAAAAAGTTTAAAATGTATTTTATTTATTGAAGCAAGTAAAATGCCATGAATTTTATTTTTGTATGTGATTCTATGCTATTTGTAGATATGAATAAAAAAAAAAATTACTTCATTAACACTGTACCTTCCCGAGATATTGCTTTTTTGTAAAGTACCTTTTCCGTCCCAAAAATTACTTAAAAAATTACTTTTGGTAATTTTTTAAAGTCAAGTAGATAAATGTAAAGGGTTTATTTATTTTTTTCTGCAATCAGCATAGTTTTCTTGATAATATTGAAAATTTTCATTGCATTTGCACTATAAATGACAAAGATACAATTTTTTTTCATTGAAGGTACAAGCTCTTCCGGAGTGCTCGGAATATGTAAAAACGCTTATTTTGCCCAAACTTCAACTGCCCATAAAAAAAAAACGAGTTGAGGTAGGAAGGTAAAATTTGGTATATTTTCTTATCTATATGGAAGAATTAAAAATTTAAAGTTTCATCAAAATCTGAGATGGTGGGTGACATGGCCTGGATGATTTGGTGCGGATTGACCCTTCTGTAAAGTTATGTGCAGGACAATAACTCAAAAAAGAAATTCAAAAACTCGCTGTGCTAACAGTATATTGTTGCCTGTACACCTATTAACCGTTTGGGTTTGTAAGCAAACGAATAGTGACACCTATTAACAGTTTGGGTCTGTAAGAAAACGGATAGTGACACCTATTAACAGTTTGGGTCTGTAAGACAATGGATAGTGACACCTATTAACAGTTTGGGTCTGTAAGAAAACAGATAGTGACACCTATTAACAGTTTGGGTCTGTAAGAAAACAGATAGTGACACCTATTAACAGTTTGGGTCTGTAAGAAAATGGATAGTGACACCTATTAACCATTTGAGTCTGTAATAAAACGGATAGTGTGAGGCCTGTATGTAAATGGTCATATAGTACACACGGCTACAACTGATATCATATTCACAGTGCATTTTACACATTGTGTTCAAGCTTACCTTTAGTCTGATTTACACTTTTGGCAGTAACTCAACAATACAAGTAAAATAATAAATGTACATAATATAATGATGAATCTTTTTTAATAAATGTCGAATGATACTAGAAAAAAAATACTAACCCGAAGTATGGAGACCTGAAGCCACTCGGAAGGTTAAACTAAATAATTAAATTAATAATGTATTGCTCAACCCCGTAGATTACTTCATCCAAGTTAAGTTTTAACACTCCATTGACACAGATAAGCATACATGAAAGAAAACGTATAGGAGGAATGATATCTTAATACATATTTGATTAATAAAGCTGTGTATAGGAAATAGCTCACATATTTCGATTCTAGATTCAACAAAAAATAATGATTCACTAAGGATATACCCTTAAATATACAGAAGCAAACAAACTCATGACATGAGCAAACAATGCAGTCTCAACAGTAAAGGATTTCACTTTGTAAATAAATATCTGCTCATCTACTTGTTTACAGTGCACATTCAAATATTACATCATGGAGATACAGATATAAATGTAACATTATATTCTCAAGAATGTACATGCATAAAATAAATGGAGGCAAGAGCTGAACAGTTTGCACTATTAATTTATATAGCGGTTTTTAACTCTTAAAGTGGATGTTTGGAATCTTTTTGAAAAACGAAGGAAAGAATGTACGCACCCTATCCATGTTTTCATTCTAAAATTTCTTAACAATGTTCGAATTTAGAAGAGCTGTTTCTTACTTGATTTGATGTATTGCCTAAACAGACAGACAATCAAAGGTAGTTAATTAACATCTAAATCATAAACCAAATCCTTTCAACGTTCAATCAAAGGGTGACCAGATAAATCATCAAAGTGATAATTCATCACATCTTTAAAAAGTTATATAAAGTAGATTAGGTTTAATTTTTTTTTTCATCGTTTCTAATGACTTTATATCACTTTTTAAAAGTGTGTTGAATTGTCACTGTGTTGAGTTATCATGAAACCCAATCAAAGCTATGCATTTAATTTTTTTTTAATACATTATGTAAAAACCTAAAGCTTGGAATAATTTAAGTAGTGCTCTACACATTTGACTTTAAGTTCCAAGTTTCCCAGATTTTCCAATCAAAGTATGAATACTGCCTGGTCTGGATGTTGTGATGTTGATTAACAAGTTTGATGAACCTTTACAGCTGCGGTAAGGATCAATGTTAAATAAATACACTAATTAAGCCAAACCAGTCTGACGACGGAGAACTGAATTAAAGGAATGCTTTCTTTCTATAACAATGCACTCAAACAATATTAATTTACTCTGTGCTGAATCTCCATTAAAGCAACCAATATCGAAGATACGCAAAAGTGTCCATTTCAGCTATGACCAGAGGCGGCTCTAGGAGTCCAGAAGTAGAAGGTAAATCGAAAAAAAATTAAATTAAATTAAATGTTAATGCATATTGCTAATGGGTATTGAATATTTAAAAAATGTATGTAATTAATTTGCCGGTACTCACATATTCTGAAGCCAGTAGTACAATATTGTTTAATTTAAGATTATTTATCTAATTATTAACACATATAACAAATTAATGTTTCTTTCTTTTGAAATATCTTTTCCTCCTAAAAAGTTTTAAAATAACTAAATCCTACCTCAGTCCATTGTTTATAAGTATATTTAAAAAGTAAACAATGAAAGCAAAAGTTCCTATATATTCATTATTGCACCCGCAAAACCACCGACAAAAATTATAACCTTTCATTTTAAAATATTGTTTTTAACCTCTTTATTTTTCTCCTTTGTAACATAAACTTGTCATGATTCAATGAATTGTTTGCGGATTTCTTTTAACACGATATCCACAGAATTTGAGATTTTAAATTATTCCATGCAAATTACTACACAATGATAAACTAATATTCAAGTTCAAGATAGCTATCGTTTATCACAAAAAAAACTTTCGACTGACATTCACATCTCCCTCTAATACCTTAATAATCCTAGGTCATAGATATCTCTATCTCACCGCGGTCATGTCCGAAAACACCTTCAAAATAAATTTTTAATGATACTAAGCATACGTCAGACATGATAGTGTTTACCTCCTTTGTCTCTATACTATAGCAAGGAGAAAGAAAGGAGATTGGTTTGGGACAAAATTTAAAGTGATCCAATCTATCTGCAATAGCTTCTCATTTGGATGCTAGATGGTACTGGAACGAATGGAAAAAACGTACGAATCAGCACAAATCAAATCTAAATTAATAATAGGGTAGTTTGTTAAATCCTTTTTTATATTAATACTGCACAATATTTTTGGGAGGTCATTGCCCAAATGACTTCCCAAGAAGAGCCGCCACTGGCTATGACTAGGGTTGCCGTAAAGTGGTTGGGTCTCATTGAGACAGAAGCTACACAACAAAACAAAATAACATGCTACACAACAAGAGTTTAAATCTAGACATTATAGGTTTGGTCCCAATATATCGGGACGAATGGCAACCCTAGTTATGACTCAGCGTCGCAAATAGGCTCTTTCGATTAAAGAACTGCAGATTTCTTAGAGGCAGATTAATTTGTTCTGTGTTAATTAAATAACACGGATTATTCCAATTTGTACTTGCAGAGGTACAGTTCCATGAAACTAATTGGTAAATTAAGTAAAAAAGAAAATAACCGCATGATATCTCTAACACAGACAAATGATACAAAGATAATAACTTTTATAGCGGTAATAATTACATTTATTCAGATTTCAAAGTTTTCTACTTTTTTCAGCTTTAATCGTAAGAGGAATCAACACAAATAGAAGATAATAATGCATCCAATATATGCAAATTTATCTTATAACATTGATAGGGGCCAGGGAAAGGTTATTTTATCTACGTAACATCATTCTAAACGATAAATTCATGTTTACGATTAGCGTCAAAAACTTTTATGTCTCATTGTGTTCTGTCGATCTTCCGAAAAGATTTAGTCCACTATCATATACAATAAAAAAATTGTTTTATGTGAATGGCTACATAAGAATCTAACAACCCAGAACCAGTAGAACTATGGAACTCATTAAATAAGGAACTTTAAAGGGCGAGAAGTGTTGGTTTATTCAGCTAAAACATTTCAAACAATCTTTCAATTCCAATTGACGGTATCTCACTGTAAGTATCAGAACTTCTACATCGAGCGCAATACATTGTAATATAATGCATTTTTATTTATACTTCTTAGGAACCCATAATCTCTAGATCCAGAGATTGCTGTTCAATCACGGAGGTCTTCAGATAATATAGACAATACAGGGATTGAAACTACAAAGCTAATAAACTCCAGGGTGTTGATGAAATTGTGATCATCAGTTAAAACTGAAGCATTGATTCACATCCAATGGAAATGTATTAATTAGCACCAAATTATATGCATCTTACTACAGGGGGCAATTAATATTAAGCAAGCCAAATACTTAGCAGGAAAAAAAATATAAATGCATCATTTTCTGCATGTTGTGAATGTACATAAATTTTCTCAAGGGGGATGAGAAAATAATGAAGGCGTGTATTAAAGTATTTAAAGAAAATAGTTAAATGCACAATCTATTTACCGTTTATGATGGTAAAAACACTGATGCCCAATTTGGCAACCACCATCATGTAGAAATGATAACATCCCTGTGACTATTGGTAAATGAACGTAGTTTCGGGTAAGGGAGTATTATTTTCTTGTGCTTACTTAAAAACATCCCAAATTGGATTATGTGTCAGAGCCTTTGCTGGAAAATCAATGAAGTTTAAAAGTTCACCAGATTTTACAGGCTAATTATTTGTACACAATGTGAAGATATACCTTTGAATCATTGTGAAATTACCTATTCTAGTGGCCTCTTAAGGGACTAAACTTTCCACAAAAACTATATTTTACGCTAATGTAATATTCATGACCTGCTGACAAATACTTAGCAGCAAAAAATTTCCATCGTACGAAAATAATATTATACAATTTAAAATTAAAAAATTGGCTAAGCTGTTACATAGCTAAAGATGCAATTTATTAATATCAAATGTTGTAAGAACTATTTTTGGTTCTTTTAGTTTCGCATCGACCACTTTGTCATTTGTGCAAAATTTTTATCATGTTACGCATGCGCTGAATTATGAATTTCACGGACAACTAGTGTTGGTATTCTACATTTATATTATGACTGGATTTACTATGCTTCATGTGTTATATCAAACTGATCATCACACCAATTCTCCGCAGCGGTAGGCACAGTGCAGATGCGTGCATTCCTTTTAGGCATATAAGCACGGCCTACCCTACCTTACTCACACATAAATAATATTAAAATTTGTTAAATTATTGCAAGAAATCAATCAAACTTTCAAAAATACACGCAAGTTATAGCAATGAATTGCAGCGCCGCTCCCGCCTCTACGGCCACTCTACTATAATGTGTCTAAAGCAGGAACTAAATATGCAAAATGGCGCAAACAACATATTCAAATGTTGACTGTGTTCTCGAAAAAAATATAGACTCGTTTGAGGTAGTATCAAAAAAGGCCACGACTTTCAGTACAAATGTAGCAATCAGTGCCATATGTTGGTACCAATATTAATTAGTACAATCTGTAATTAATTAAATGGTATAAAACAAAGTCACTATCCGCGTCTGTCAGTTTGTGCGTTTAGTTCTTCTACGCAACAGAGTTTGGTAGAATTTTTGGTTTAGATCATTTCTTCCGGAAGTTTTATATATATGTAATACATGCATATTATATTTATAGAAAGTAGAGAAATATTGAACAATGACGGGTACAAGTCAGCTAATTATTTTACTAATGAAAGGCACAAAAAATGTTATAATAAGGTTATATTGGTTTTCTGCAAACTTTCTTCATGCAACTATAAACTAGAAAAAAAAAATTATATATTAAGTATTTGGCTTGCAATATTATAATGCGATTGGTACCTAATCCTAACCAACCTCGGCTAAATCCCACAGCTTAGCTATTAGTGAAAACTTGCCACATCTGTTGTAAGATGGTAAATTAATATAAATTAATTTACTATTGTTCCTACTGCCTAGCCCGATTAAAAACTCTGTGCACGCCACTGACACAGAGGAGGAACACCCACCTAACTGTGTCTTGACACACACTCCTTACTGTGTTGATATTAATAATATTAAAATTTTCAATTTTGTCTGCCATTTAGCGATAAAATCACCTCAATGGCGCTTTATACTTTATTAAAGTTGGAAGCCTTTTCTAAATAGATATATTATGAATCACGGAAGAAGACGATAATACTAATAAATTTAAACGAAACAAAACAACAAGACACAGAAAATAAAAAGGGTAACGGTCACATGGTTGGGGCTTGGAACACTTTATTTATTTATTTATTTATTTTTCATGTTCTCCGTAAAACGGTTATTCACCAATACATTATGGAGAAGATTACAAATTAGACAAAAAGTATAGCAAAACACATAAAAAGGTCAGTTTCACTACTTTGTGACATACGTCAAAAGATAATTGTTAAACTGCCTGTAGGTTACGTTAAAAATGTCGATGGTCAATGCAGACTCGTTGAGCAGTTCAGTCGCTCTGTTGACTGGGGCGTTCTGATAGGCAGAAGTCCTCGCTTTTGGAGCATAAAAAAGGCTATGGGACCTTCCACGAGTATACTTGTCTGGGACATATAAGTTAATCTCTTTCAAAATAGGTGGATTATGTATAGTTCCAGAGATTATCTTAAAAAAATGTTTTCCTAAAAATATTTTTCGGCGGGCTTCTAATGTATTAAGATCGAGCATTCCTGCTAAGAATAAGGATGGATACAGGAAAGGGTAGTACATATATTCCCTCATATATAGGTAACGCATGAATCTCTTTTGTACTTTTTCTATTTCGAGAATATGGTTTTGCTCAGAAGGGGCCCAAATAATGGAGCTATATTCCAAGATACTGCGAACAAGTGCTTCATACGTTCTACGGATTGCGATTCCGTTGGTAAATGATCTTGAATTACGAAGAACAAATCCAAGCATTTTGTTGGCACGGGAGACAATATCAGATATATGGGATTTGAAAGAGAGATTTGCTTAAAAAATTACGCCAAGGTCTCGAATCTCATTTTTACGTGTTAATTCATGTTTATTAATGTGGTAGGGGAACAGGAATGTATCTTTGGACCTTGTAAATGTAACGACACTGCATTTCTGAATACTGAAGGGTAAGTTGTTCAGTTCCGACCATTTGACAAGAGAATCAAGATCGTTCTGCCGAAGAATGGAATCGATGTAACTTTTGATTGCTTTGAAAAGTTTTATATCGTCAGCAAAAAGGAGATATTTTGAGTGGTTTATAGTGTTGCCAATGTGTGTGACTAAAACTAATAGAATTAGTTTTACTGAACATGCTAATATTCAACGGAGAGCTCAATATTCCTGTCTTTGTCTATACTGTATTGATACATAACATAATTCAGAACTATACAGGTTTCAAAATAAAATAGATAGATCCTAACAAGTATGTTTCACGTCCGATAAAGATAAGGTGATATTATTGGTATTTGGCAATGGGATGTGGCTTCGATGATTGATTAGATAAAGTGGTATATTTCATGAATATACCATGAATATATTTCACATTGAGAATGAACGGTAGAACGGTAAACACAACTCAATTAATGCATGTTGTATATGGGTGAGTAAAGATTTAGTAGACACTATTAGATTTTTTTGAAATTTCTAGCATTATAAAAGAGATTAAAAAAAACGATTTTGCCATGAAGACGACTGTATAAAGTAGAAAAGTTTACAAGTATTTTTTTCTAGAGTCCTTACTGAGCCAGTGAGACTATGGAATCCCCAATTGGGGTATGTTGTGAGGCTAAAGGTAGTGGGGAAGGAAAGGAGAGGGGAAGGTGGGGAAGTACCTATTAAAATATGGTCAACAAACATGGCTAATGCCATTTCAAGCAACATTTTAATTTAGCGTAAGATCTGGGCTAGCAGTCGGATCAAATGTTACTGGATCTACCTTTCCTAATAAATCTTGTAGTTATGTATAATCTTGTATAATGACTCCCGCTTGCAATGTTTTTACGCATGTGCCTAGCTTGGTGGTTTTAACATACCCAAAAAATGTAAAAACCAATAAAAACACTGAATAAAGAAAAATTTTGTAATCTGAATAAAGTAAAATGAGTTAATCCACTCCACCAGTTTCCCAGATGAGCATCTGGTATGAAATAAGTAACTCCTGATGCCATTAACAGGCTGAATAATCGCAACATCCCATTATAGCATCAACCAACTCTCCCACACTTTATAAAGAACAGAAAATTTTAATAAATCGGATAAATTATCGAAAATGATAACAAGATACAGGTGTGTGTGTGGTGTTTTATCCTTGTAGTCTACCCCTGCAGAAATTGTCTAATTTCTAAATTTATAGAAATATGTCATTAAGCAACCATTAAAAAATATATTGAACCCACCAGCAGCGCAGAAATGAAGAAGGTTAATTTGAATTAAAGGAAAACAAGTAGCAGTGTGGACATAAGTGATTACAACGGAGCGCTTGCCAGCATCAGAGCTGGCAGCCTTCTCAATCGAATTATCGTTTAAATAGAGTTAAACAGTTAAATAAGCAAGTACATTGTGCCCAGGCCTGTGGCGCAGTGAGATCTTCTGTCAATACTGCTGTGTGATCTATTCTCAATCGTTTTCGATTATTTTTATGTGTGAAACATTGTAATGTGTTAATGTGTGAATGTGATAATACGCTAAGCGATAAATTTTTTTTTAAACTTATAAATTGACTTGTCGAAGTAAGGTGTGACGCGACAGTATTCATTAATACTGCTTCGTATAACATTAAGATGTTTGCGGTATGGTGGAGGATTTAGCTGATTATAAAAAGATTTAAGAGTGGGAACTAAAAACTTATGACAAGACAGTCAGTACCTGCATCAAATAATGATATTAATTTTAATCCATTGAGATTTTGGGCACTGAATAATAAAATAATTATTGTGACTGAATATTGATCAATTTAATAGTGTTCATAAGAAGTCGATAAATAATATATTTTAAATAATGTTCGACTGTTTGTTTATAAACTTTTTGACACAAATATAGGTGAGAAAGTAATATTTATTGGAAACTTTACAAAAAATTATATTTATATATCTTTGTAAATACATACCGCTTAATTTGGGTGCAAAGCCAACAATTACTTTCAGACACAACACAGATGTTCTGTATATTTTATTTTATATTTAAAATATGTTATATTTACACTTTACAAAAAGATAAAGGTTAAATTTAAGACAAAACAATATTGTGTATTGTTGCAAAATTATTGAATTTAGTGGAAACCATCAGAGTGAAAAGTAGTTTATATTGACATTATTGTCATACGTTTTATTTGTGAATTTTAAAAACAAATGTACACATTGTGGCAGTGACCGGGTCAAGTGTAATTTGTTTAAATACCGATATATGAGGGACCGAAGATAGCAAGGTATCCTGGCTACAGAAAGGCTTACACTGTTGCACTACCGACACTAAAATAAACATCACAACACCCAGATAGAAAATAATATTATTGTGAATTTACAGAACACAATTCAATTGATAAAATAATGATTTTGCTTTCATTTGAGTCCATTTTATTATTCTAAAAGAACACTCACTTAACCATTTACAAAACACAAACATCTCTACCCTTAAAATTAAATGTTCAAAATTAAAAATAATAATAATAATAAAATATCTCTTCAAGTTAACTGTTTTTCCCTCCAATACCGTTTTCGCTTCAATGATCTGTCAAAGAGACTGCTTTGGTTAATTGCACTTTAAAAATGGGAAACATAAAAATATTACACAAAATCTATTAAAAGGTACCTACCCCATTTATTCTATTATTAAAAATATCTATTTAAATTTGGTTATTACTACGTGTTTATCAAAATAAATACAGCAAAATTTACAGTAAGTAATTGTTCAATATTATGTACTACATACTGTCATTATAATAAATAATCAAATAATAAATATTATGTTGTGATCATCTGTGTTAGCTTAAAAATGCATCATTATGTTGGCTGCCTGCTTATTGACATTCAAACTCTGATCAGCTGTTGTACAATACAACAGTTTAATACTTCTGTGTAGACTTTCTTGCAATATTTACTACACATTTCAAGGTCAAAAGTTGCTGTAAATTGGGGAACCATTGAACCACGTCGGAATCAAATCAAAAACCGAAAAATCGTTATCATTTATTTTAAATCAGAACTAATTAAAAATTCCTAAATCAATCTCCCAAGATAATCTTATATAAAAGATTATGAAATGATATTTCACTACCGATAGTAAGTTATTGGCAAACTGATATTATTTTTATCGAGATTCTCATCAGATGATAAATTTTTACATTCACAGTTTTGAAGCCGGCTTATTTCTTTTCAAGAAAACTGATAAAACATATTCGCAGATACAATTTGTGGATTTTAATTTTGACAGAAATTAGTTGAATGCTGATATAAAGTCATAAAAAATAAAAATTAATAATGTATTGTTGTATTAAAAAGATTTGATTCATAAATAATATTATCTCTTTACTGACTGCAGTCAAAGCATTTTTACAAAATGTAGAATAGCTCTGAATAATTTTATATCATTAATCCTTATGTACCCCACATTACTTATCTATTTATCGGTATCTCTTCCTTTTCAGTGGCACAATGTACATACATAGAAAAACAAGAAAACTATTTGAGAATCATGTATTATTTTTTGAAAATTAATCGATAGAAATTTGTATGGATAATTTGTGTAGTGTGTTTATTTATGATGCAGTCAGTGAGCAGCGAATAAGTTTATTTCATTTCAGATTGTCACCAATCATCGCGTCTGCAAATCCTTATCAACAGTTAGACTTATCTAAGTTTCGCATTGATCTAAGAAATGTCAAAGAGATTAAGATTAGTTAAGCCGAAATCTTCCATCAGAAGTGGCTACTGAGTACTAAAAAAGAACGAAGATTGCCAAAATAGGTGTACTTAAGATATTTTGGTTGAAATAAATACTATACAATTGAGGCTTCGTGCTTTTCAATGATATAAATAAATAAATCGATAAGTATAAAAAATACATATTTAAGCAAGTAGTATTTTGTTTATTTAACCAGGTGTTCCTTGATGATTGTCAAATAATTAGTCTTTTTATTCTGAGCAGGAGTGCCTGCCAAACATGAATAAGTAATTACTTATGTAATTCAGATAATTAGTCATTTTCACTTTGTTAACCCTTTATCTGACTATTTCATATATCCCAGACATAATTTATAATGTTACAAATGTAATGCTTCGGTGAAATAGAAAAAAATCTATCCAATTGAACAAGTTTGTTTACATTTTATTAAATGGATTAATCTTGAAATAGCATAAAATAAAGTCGCTATCCGCGTCTGTCTGTTTGTGTCTTAGTTCTTCTTAACTACGCAACGGATTTTGATAGGGTTTTCACTATTATTTAGAGAATTTCTTCCAGAAGGTTTATATAGATATAATACATGCATATTATATTATAGAAAGTAGAGAAAAGTCGATGTTTTGTAATGAAGTCGTAAAAAATATATTTTCGGGCGCGCTTACATTGCTAACGCTGGCTAACTTATGAGATACATCAACATAATGTACTAGTGAATTATATATCTTAAAAAGGCCTACAGAAAATTCCACTATGGTGTATGTCTATCTATTAAGGATGATCCCCATCCAGCAACACCGAGTACACGTCAGCTAGTTCAATAATAAGTAAAGTGCTGCCACTGGGTTCAGATATTGTAATATTTTAACCTGATGAAGGCATTTCAAGACTGAGATTGATATACCACACTAAGCCACGTTTTGAGACCAGGATGAGATTTTACCATAATAATCTCTTGAATTTTTCTATTGTATAAGACCATTCAATCTGGTGGAGTTGAATGTAAAATTGAACCGTGTAGAGATAGATGTGTTGCACGCAATAAGGGGGCGTGACTATCAAGTAGAATGGTTGCACCGCCAGAGCCTTGAACAACCATTCAACCACCCAACCATCTGTAATGCGGCTGAACCATTAAACCAACTTTACTTAGTCTGCCTAGGGAGCCGTTGTGCGTACATTCGACGAATAAAAATAAATAAAATGCCATGCATGACTAACGAGCGTGAAATTTTGACATTATGTAAGGATTTAAGTTGCTTGTGGGATAGTACAAGCAAGATGTACTCTGATAGAAATGCCAGGAACGAAGCGTCTGTGGTCAAATTTATTGAAAAGGATGCAACGAATAAAACTTTAGAATTTTTTTCGTTCCATGAGCCATTTTTTTGTCCACATTTGTATTTTTCTTTTCGTGTTAATAGTTAACGATGCTGCTAGAACGGTAGCATTTTTTGTTTTTTTTGATAGTATGAGACATGCTGCGTGTGTTCTCCGGAGTAACAAAATTGAATCAACCATGGCGTTGTAGAAAGCAGCCAAATTGAATGGTCTGTAGGGGTTTTAAGAACTGTAAATCAGACATGAAGTACGACAAAGTTAACACCACTGTGACTGGGAGATACATAATTTTTTGGTCCCTCATTTTTATTCAAGAATGAAGATCATTATGATTCAACTCCAACCATATGTGTTAAAGACTTCAAATTTTCTCTAAATATCAATCAATATTTCTGTGACTTGCTTTTAAAAAGGCCAATGTCAGTTAATCAAATTTCAAGAGGCCTTTCTAGAATTTTTTTCTTTTTAGCAAGTTTTAATTTCAAGACGAGTGATTTTCCAGTGAAACATTGAACCCGAAAATCGAAAAATCCTTTCTTGAATATAACCCAAAGTTGAGGTGAAATTGCAGAAAATATATATTGAAAAAAACTGACTTTTAGAAGCAAGCATCAGATCTATTAAGACCGAGCAATTTTAAATTCTCCTATAATATATAGCAGCGGAAGGGTTAATAAACACGGCGCCCATCATGTTGTAATTATGACGCTGCTAAGGTGAGAAACTAGACATCTTTTAATACAAATAAGCTTGCCGCCTGGCTGTTCGCCTCTTGTCATTGAAATGTGATTAACACTTTACGATCTTTTGACACACCGTTGTGTTTCACACTTCCAAGATGTATTAATTGATTGAGCGTAGCGAAGTACTGTTTTGAGTCGGCCACTTGGCATTTTGTCTGTAAATTTGTTTGTGCGTTCCATGTCCGGTCAATCCTGTTGAGATGGTAGCCGTGTTTGATAGTACCTTTTTATTCCGTCGGAGCGCATGAGCGGTGCGACTGTTGCGAGCTGTCAAGTCGGCATAATCAACATTAAGTTAAGTCTACTGTTCACAGAACTACTAGTTATTTATTACAGGGTTCTAAAGAATCCGAAGCGGGGAGCAGCAGAGCAACGGCTTTACAGGCAGAGCTGAAACACAGACTATTTTACTGATCCACATTTTTAAATAAGGCTTTATAAAGTATTTTTTTAATTAAAGTAAATTATTAAATGACAGAAGATGAGCAACGAAAGACAAATTGATGTTTGCAAGTCTGGTTTTTAGAATAAATTAATTGTGATGATGAATGACATTGCGTAACTTTCATAGGGAAGCCTATATCACCATGTGTTATTTTTTTGTGGAATCAATTTTTTTTTTAAGTAATACCTACCTACAATAAAAGCTTTTATGTTTGAATGTACCTTTTGATCTCTAAATAGTATAAAATAAAGTCGCTATCCGCGTCTGTCTGTTTGTACGCTTAGTTCCTCTAAGCTACGCAACGGATTTTGATAGGATTTTCACTATCATTTAGAGAATTTCTTCCGGAAGGTTTTTAAATATGTTACCGGAAACGTGTGATATCTAGGAATTGTATACAACTCCTAGGAAATGTATTCAATTCCGAAACTATTTAGGAAATGTATAAAATATTGTTTTAAAAATTATTTAATAGGAATTGTATATAATTCCAATACCGTATTAGGAAATGTATAAAAAGAATGCTTTCTGTATAAAACACATTGTTTTATTTGTTATATTCTTATAAAGTTAAACTTTCATTTGGTAAATAATCAGTCTGTAAAAGTCTTTATATTCTTATACTAAGTTAAATGTAAACAAGGCAGTCCATATGGCTATTTATTTTTGCAGGGTAAACTGGAATGGCACTTGGAAGTACATAATAGTTTATTTTTATAGCACAGACATCTTGCTGTAATACAGTTCTTCTTGCAAAGGCACTTTTTAAATAGTGACTGTTTACGCGGCACTAGCGCGATCGCCTGATCAGACGATGCAATACCCTCCCCTCGCCCCGCTATCCCCGCATACCCATTGATATCTTAAATGTTTTACATTAAAGATACATATACCGATTGCTATTTAGGAAATGTATAGATTTCCTAAGAAATGTGTCTAATATAATTTATTTAACACATTTCTGGGCGATTTTAGGAACTACATACATTTCCTAGGAATTGAATACAGTGACGGATTACATACATTTCCATTAACACATAATATAACACATGCATATTATATTTATAGAAAGTAGAAAAAAGTCAATGTTTTGTAATCAAGTCGTAAAAAAAATATTGTTGGCGATTACATTCCTAACGATGGCTAAACCTTAAGAGATGCATCAAAATAATGTACTACAGAATTAAATATGATTTAAGATTTTCACGGCCAAAAGTATTTTTGTTATTTGTTTTTGGGTTGTTATGCCGTGTTGTGCTAACTCCTTCTTTAGCCAACGTTTCGGACAGCATTGCAGTGTCCATCATCAGGGCAGATGTGTTATTACAATTAAAGAACAAAAAAGGAGTAAATAAAAAAATAAAATCTTAAAAGAATAATAAATTTACCTACATAGTACACATATCATACACAACGGAACTAATAATTACATAATAAATTATTATAAGCAATAATTAGTCGTCTGTAATATCAATACAAATTGAAAATATCTCCAGAGTAAAAAAAAGAAATGTTATGCATAAAAACCTTGTCTTATAAACATTAGTTTACCATTAAAAAAATAATAATAATAACATAAATACTGCTTAGTTTTTACAACTACATTAATTATTCTAATTTTATATCTTAATATTTCATTTAATTTATTGAAACATAATTTCAATACAGACCATTTTTTTTACATACAATACATCAAATAAAATTGCAAAATGGGGGTCTCGGCACGGGTAAGCACCCAGTGAAACTCACATTACCAAATAATATGTTATATAAAAAAAACTTCTATATATCAATAAAATAAATAAAAAGATGATACATGAAACGAAAAAATAGGTTCCACTTTTGTAACTACCAGAAACTTCAAAATTCGGGCGATGAGCAGTGGAACATGTTTCGATAAGAGATATGCAATAGCACCTCTAATTGATGACATCTAGCTAACCTTCCTAACCTAACCTACTTTTAAATATCTATTTTGATATGACAAAACTTTAACCCCTCAAGCCTCTGGCATATTCTGTCAGATGGTCAGAGTATTTCTGCTTTGCAATAAAATCCAAATAAATTTAATATTTCTGAATGTATCTGAAAACTAAAAATTGTTTTGAAAGGTGATAAAATACGATTTTAAATTTAATTATTAGAACTAAACATATAATTTTTGAAAGATAAAAATAAACAAAAACAAACACATTTTATTTGACAATTTTATAAACACTACTGTCACCTCACTTTTTTGTAGTTTGATATAAAAAACAATTTTAAAGTTTCATAAATATTTCTCTAATTACGGTCGGCACATTGCGGTTTCCTAGGGGTGCACATTTTAATTATTCTGTAGTTACTTCTAGATTTGAATATAAAGTGTAGTGTTTTCTCTTTCTAACACTGTTGAGATTATATTTCTCACTATGACAGTAAGGGAGTCAACGATTTCTATAAGACTGTATGAGATGTTTCAAAAAGTGAAAAAATTGACTCTACGGGTCAATATGCTGTTTGTTCGCAAAACTGAAGAAATTTTGGTAAAGGTTACGAATTCCGCTTCACGGTAAATATGGAATGTTTACTTTGAATTAATAATTGAATTTAGTTATATTATTACTAAAAGTTACTATAAATGTTGGGGAACCTTTAATAACGCCTGCTCGCGTCCCCTTTAGAGTTATATCCCAGTTTTCAAGTAGTTTGTGGGCTATGCTAGGTTTATATAGACTGGTTTGTGATTTAATTCTAATACGATACTATGAATATAATCCAACTCTTGATATGAACATAGTCGCCGCAGCATACTAATTGACATATCGCGTAAGTGACTTAATAAACGAAATTAAAATTAAAAGTGCGTATTTTTCCATCTCCCCCGACATAATAGATCATGTTTTGAATTAATAAAGCTAAATCCACTTATTTGAAAGTGAAATATTGCGTATTAAGAGTGAAGCGGAATAAGAGAAAAATAGTGAAATTTTACCTGAGGGATTAGGGCACAAAATATTTTTGAAGATTTGCCGATAACATAATTTACATACGGCAAGTTAAGTTGTTCACCCTACTCAAAGTGGAAAAAGATTATGAAAATTTAACAAATAACGTAGGATATTAAATATGTGAAAACACTTAAGAAGTGAACTAACTTTATTAATGCAATGAAACACACATATTTGCAGGTAATATAAGCAAGATAAAATAAGTAACTCTAATGCAGCCATCAAGCTTTAAAATATTCAAGCTTAACTGATAGATTACCACATTTATAAATGAATTAATCCTAGGTCGGATTACTATAGATATCCGAAGCACAGCATACAATTCTAATGAGAAAGTTGCCTTATTAATATTCCTCTTAAATTTCACTGACAAGTTTTTTGTTCTGTATAAAAATAGTAGGTCAAATCAAGGAAAGTCAATTAGCATGATATCCAATTAATCAAAAATTACTATCATACAACTAGATTAAAGATTTATTTTATTTAATCTCGATTTTGAAATATCAATGTAGATTTTGAAAGAGTTCCAAAATTCAACAATTTTTTTTTTGATTCTCAGGTTTTAAAATTTTCTGAAATTGCCGAAGATTTTTTATTCATGTGAAGCAGAAGGTAATTTTTAAATGATACAAGACAGTTTATGAAAGACAATAATATACTGTCACTATTGTGTTATAAACATTGATTTATTATATTTAGATGAAATGTGAAGTGAAAAAATAGGTTCCACTTTTGTGCATCTAATTAGTTTGATTTGGCCTCCAACGTTTCGATGAGAGATTAGTAGGCAATAGTGCCTCTAATTGTATAATGTTATAGTTCTACAGAATAATTTATATGAGAATGATATATTTTTAAGTATATATTTATAGTCATAAAATTTAACATTTTAAATCTAGTGTACATCTATTCTAAAACTACTATGAAAATATTCCATTACCTGCATAGGTACTAATATTTGGACTTCACAACATTGAGAAATAACCCATGAAAAACTGCAAGACTTTTGATTGATTGATATTGTATAACTTTCTACTGAAGTTTATTATTAAACAAACTTATTTTTCAATTTGTGCTCATTTATTAATTCCGAATAATTTTTTTTCACTTGAAGCAAGATAAGTAGTATGGAAGTTGGAGAGAAGGAATAGAAGAAATTAGTCCACTGGAATTCTCCGGCATTGCACATTCTCCTTCTTCAACACCTGTCTTTGTTCCTGGCATCAATCATATTTATCTCACTTTGGTTTTTTTATTTTGTTATGGTTAAGAACTACCAACTAACTAACCATCACCGCCAAAGAACTCGGTCTTGGTACACCCTCCTTGCCTCATTCACATTCATACATCGTCTCATACATACTCTTCTATTATTATGATTCTTGACATGGCCCGACTCGAGTATCTGATTCACTTGATCGTGCCATGTCTTCCTCGGGGGTCCCCGACTTCTGTAACTACCAGATTAACTTAATTACAGTCGCCTTTGTTTATCATTCCTGCAAAATTCTGGTACAAAACTTATCACATCACAATTTGATTGATCAGAAGTTTGTTTTTTGGTTCCAAATAACTCCCCAGGGAAATGGAGAGTGCCTATCTTAAAAATAATAAAATGGAAACTACTGCAATTTCATAAACATTATGTGGCTCCTTTTTATATATACAAATCTGTGGGAATCTCTGATAAGAGGTTTACGTGAAGCGTGAAAAGAAGTTAAGAATACATCATTATATTAATAAACACGACGGACGTTTTCTCGAATTTAACTAAACTATTACTACAGAGTATAATTCTATGGGTATCACTTGTGATAGTTAACTTTATTTTGACATAATATCTGCAAATCTGTTACGCAAGAGTGATCGAAAAACGGTAATTTTGAATTTTAAAATCAATAATAAATTAGGGTACATAGATAGATAGTGACTACTGAAATTGTGTAAAACAACATCCCCAATAATACTTCTCGAAGTGAGGGAACACTGCTCAAATCCATAGACCCTAAAGAGGCAAGAGCACTTTAGTAAGGATGCAAAAACATATTGCTACTGATAATTCCAAGTGTACATTGATATTGTCATCAATGTTGACTTCTAGGGTTCTTCGGCCCTTCTTTCGCAGGAAGATTAGTATTCATGATGCATACAATTTGTGGTGCACAGTTCGGACACATCGCTACTCAAATCACAAGAGCCGCGCTGCCACCACCTCTCGAAACGTCAAAATTAGTTTTCGTAACCTTACTTACAACTGATGTAGCTGTTTTGTTCCTAGCACTGATCTAAAGCATACACATTGTTACAAAATGTCTAACACAAGTGATGATCACTTTGGCTAGACTATCATATAATTTATCAATTGCTCCGCCATGTTTAGTCTTCACAACATGAGTGGTAATGACTTCGACCGTCTGATTTCGAGAGACTGTCTGTGTAGTCACGTTATGGTGGTAGTCACCAAGATACTTGAATCGTATATCGGATACTTGTGTATCCCTGTGGAAAAGAGCCTTATAGTATAATCTTTTTGAACCATACAGAAGAGTCTTGATGTCGGTGATGATGCAAAACTAAAAATATTTGACATTGCATTGATTGGTGGGTAGGATGCTGAGCTAGTAGCCGGACGGATCTGAGATCAATACTAACAGCAGGCACCGGCTTACTTCCTTTTCAGAACGCGGTATGCGTTTTGTAAAGGTCTGTACTATATTTGACATTGCATTGATTGGTGGGTAGGATGCTTAGCTAGTAGTCGGACGGATCTGAGATCAATACTAACAGCAGGCACCGGCTTACTTCCTTTTCAGAACACGGTATGCATTCTGTAAAGGTCTGTACTATATTTGACATTGCATTTATTGGTGGGTAGGATGCTTAGCTAGTAGCCGGACGGATCTGAGATCAATACTTACAGCGGGCACCGGCTTACTTCCTTTTCAGAACACGGTATGCGTTCTGTAAAGGTCTGTACTATATTTGACATTGCATTGATTGGTGGGTAGGATGCTTAGCTAGTAGTCGGACGGATCTGAGATCAATATTAACAGCAGGCACCGGCTTACTTCCTTTTCAGAACACGGTATGCATTCTGTAAAGGTCTGTACTATATTTGACATTGCATTTATTGGTGGGTAGGATGCTTAGCTAGTAGCCGGACGGATCTGAGATCAATACTTACAGCGGGCACCGGCTTACTTCCTTTTCAGAACACGGTATGCGTTCTGTAAAGGTCTGTACTATATTTGACATTGCATTGATTGGTGGGTAGGATGCTTAGCTAGTAGTCGGACGGATCTGAGATCAATACTAACAGCGGGCACCGGTTTACTTCCTTTTCAGAACACAGTATGCGTTCTGTAAAGGTCTGTACTATAATGCTTTGCTATTAAGGGTTTATAGTTTCTTTTATTGAAAAATATATATTATAATCTTATGTGCATATTTGTGTAAGTTTTCCAGGCATATTTCCTTACATAAAGAAAGTAAAAAAATAAAACAGACTTCAGACAATAAACAATAATATGGAGAAAAGAAAACTCACACAAATAATTTGTACACTAATAACAGTTATTTGAGTCATAATGCATTTTTCGCATCTGTTCCTTAGTATGTAGTACTATTTCACATCTTTTATCTTCAATAAATAAATTTACAGGAAAACTAAGTTCTTTTGCAGTTTGTAATGAATTTTGCCCGTTTTACCTTGTTTGAATTGAATACTTCCTTTCATGCCAATCGAAACTAGACTAAGATGAAAATCTCAGAATCATGTTAGGTTAGGTTTATCTTTTGCTACTTCTCCATTAGAAATATAACAGATGAAGTTGGAGAGAAGGGACCATAGACATCCAAATTGATAGACTTGCCCTAACATGAATCTGGGTATCATTTCGACAAGCTGGAGCAAACCACGTGACCATATTTTTTGGCATCAGGAGGGTTCGAGAAAGCTTTAAATATATTACTACATCAGTAATCATAAATAACCAGATCCTGTGCAGAAAAGTAAAGTTTGCTAAAGTAAAGCAAGGGTTTGCCGCGTTGTGCATTGTCAGACTTTTTTATGCAGAATCTGAATGTTCGTTTTTAAATGAACCGCCTGGCGTAGCGATGCTAAAAATGAGTGATGTGGGTAAATTATAACATATTTTTAAAAGTGTCGAACTAAAAAGCATTTTGGAAACAAGCCTGAACTTTTGTTTACCTGATTTGGGATTCGTAGTTAAGTTTTTAACAATTTGCGTGATATTACAATGCGAGTTGCCTGTAATTTGTCAGATTCATTTATTGATAAATCACAGAAAGGGAGACGGTCACGCTTCTTTTGGCGCACTTGGTTTGTTCTCCTTTCCCTGATTAGCTGTCTTATCAATTTGAATGTCTATGGAAGGGGCAAATAACAGAGAGATTTAAAAGAAAAGACAAAAAAGGAATAAATGCAGCATTTATTTTTTAAAACAATGCTACATATTTCAGGAAATACAATTTAAATAATTTTTAAAGAATAAATAAGAGATATTGTTGTCAAATTTGAAAATGCATTCATAAAATTTTAAAGGAAAGTGAAAAATAAGTTAACTTGTAAATTATCTTCTATTGAATAAAGTTATTTAACAGTGGTTTTAGAGATACGGTTTTCTTCTGGTAAAGGAATAGACTCTTCTCACCTCCTTCATTTCATCACCGCGATACCCTAAAATAACCTGGTTACTAGCAGTGGCGGCTAGCGCTAAGGACCATTAGAGCAACGCACTACAAAATTTTTCGTTTTTTTACGTATCATAGTCACGTGGTGGTATTCTATAACGCTCATCGAGAAACGACACCTGCGAACATCAATTATCTAAATGCACAGAGCGTGGATGTTGACCATAGTATTACATATTATTATTACATATTACATACCATACCATTGAGCTAACTTAAGATTAATAGATAAAAATAAATAAATAAATAGTATTGAAGTTTCTCTGAAACATGAACAGCGCTTACCGATGCCTCTTAAACTCTACAGCTAGATGGCGCCACTTTAGTTTACAATTCGCATACCGATAATTCCAGGAGGTCAGTAAAAGCTTAAAAATTGCTTGTTGCTAGTATATTTTACCCTTTACCTGACCTGACACAGGGATTAGGGGTGGACTGGCAATATTTTTAGAGCACCACCATTCTAGCGGTTAAACTTCTTGCTTCATGGTGATTAATTTAGTCATAAAAAATAACTTTTGTATCAAATAAGTTGTTTTCTCTAAGTAAGAAGCAATATCCTTCTTGCAGTCAAAGTGTTTATTTATTTATTTATTTATTTATTGACGCCCTATTGGGCTTTTAAGTACATAAAAATTACAAATTTCATTTTTAGCAACAGTATAAAACAAACAATAGAAAATCGAAATAAAATATAATGATTTCTTATACATTATTTACATTTAAAAAGTGGTAGACTAATTTGGCTTTAAATGAATTAAAGTTTAAATTAAATATGTCAGCGACATCACTTAGTTCATTGCCCAACCTATGTATTCTTTCTAACACAGAATTCGTGGCGAAGTTATTGTTGTAGAATAAAATATTCCGTCTAGTATATTTTGGAGGTATATGTAAAGATAGCAAGTTTATAGTGTCAGGGCAGTCTAACCTTGAATGCACAATTTTATATAATAAAAGAAGATCAAATATTTTTCGCCTTTCAGATAATTTCGATAAATTAAGTTTACTGCGTAAATTGACATAATTGATTTCAATAATAGGAATACCAATTTTGAAATTAATAAAACGTAAAAATTTATTTTGAATTTTTTCAATTTGTAAACAATGAGAGTTGAAATGAGGACACCAAATGGTTGCATTGTATTCAACCTGACTTCTAACCAGAGACGTGTACAGTAATTTTATAGTTTTTATGTTATTAAAGTCTTTAGCGATTCTGAGAATAAATCCAAGCATTTGTAATCCCTTACTGGTAATGCTATTAATGTGATTCAAGAACCGTAATTTGGAGTCAAAGATAACTCCAAGGTCATTGAATTCAAAAACTCTTTTTAGATTGGCATTGTTAATTGAGTAGTCGAATAATAAAGGGGTTTTAGATCTATGGAAACTGATCGTTTGGCATTTGTTGATATTAAGATGTAATTTGTTTACGATGCACCATTCATAAAGTTTATTTAAGTTCATTTGTAGAGTTAAACAATCAGAAGAATTACCGATCGATTTAAACATCTTTAGATCATCGGCGAATAGAAGAAAGTGAATATTATCGAAAATTAGTGAAATGTCATTAATAAATAGTAGGAAAAGAATTGGTCCTAGGTGGGAACCTTGGGGGACCCCACTTAAGGCAAAAAAAGTGTAAGAAGTTGTGGAGGTAATTTTTACAGATAATTTTCTATATGATAAGTAACTTCTAAGCCATTCGAGAAAGTTGCCGCTTATTCCCAAGTGTTCTAATTTTTCCATTAAAATGCGATGAGAAACAGTATCAAAGGCTTTGCTAAAGTCAGTATAAATTGTATCAACTTGAAGACCCTTGGACAGTGCATTAGAAATAAAATTTTCGTAAAGCAATAAGTTAGATGACGTAGATCTGTCTGGCATAAAACCATGTTGAAATGTTGATATAATTGGTTTAATTTGATGCATGATTTTACTTAATATAATCTTTTCTAAAAGTTTAGGTAGTGATGACATAATACATATGGGTCTATAATTTTCAATTTGACATTTATCTCCTTTTTTAAAAATAGGTGTTATAAAGCTACTTTTCCAAATTTCAGGAAAACAACCTGTAGATAAGGATAAATTGAAAATTATAGTAATAGGAAGAGCTAGAACATGAATACAGTTTTTAAGTAATATTGAGGGAATCATATCTGGCCCCGAATTCGACCTGGTATCCAGCTGTTTGATAAAAGTCACAACATCATCTACTACCACATGGATGTTATGCAAGTTAAGTGAGCTATCGGTAAATTGGGGTTTATCAGATAATATGTTGTCATTGTCTTCAACATATACACTCTTGAAGAAATCTGCAAATAAATTTACAATATCGTTTTTGTCATGACCCACTTTTTTCCCATAAAACATTGTACCGGGAAAGTTAGAGTTATTTTTCCGAAAGGAGTTAGCGTAATTCCAAAATTTATTAATATTTGTTAAAATAGAATTTTCAACATTGTTGGTGTATTTCTTGAAACATACTTTCGATTGCCTAGTACAATCTTTACGCAGAATGGAGAATGCGATATAATTATCTAACGTTCTATTTATTTTATAACGTTTGTGGGCAATTTTTTTATCGTACGTTAGATTAATTAGTTCAGAATCGAACCATTTAGGGAATTTAGAAGTGTAATATTTTTGTAGGGGTACAAATCTATCGATTGCTTGATAAATTACATTGTAAAAGTATTCTAAGGCCTCATTTAAATTTGAGCTTTTACAAGTGAGATCATAAGTCCAATTATAAGTAGATAAAAATTCTATAATCTTTGGGTAATCTGCTTTTTCAAAATTACGCTTGACAATCGTGGGGTCAATTACCTTAACATAAGTATTGAGGTAATTGATTATTAGAGGGGGGTGGTATTTATCGAATGGAAGAATCATTTCATCAGAGGCATACACATTAACATTAGAAGAATTTGTAAAGACAAGATCGAGAAGACGAGAATTGATGTTGTACACATGGTTTTTCTGATGCAGATTTAAAAAGTTCGACATTTCTATAATTTCATGGGAGCCATGATTGGTGTTGTCCGGACTCGAGGACGCGATGTTCTCAATGTCCCATACAATATTTGGGAGGTTGTAGTCACCCATCAGAATAAATGTAGCATCAGGAAATTTTCTTCGCATAGTTTCAACTTCAAGGTGGTGCTCCTTATATGTTTGCAGGCCGGAGGATGGTGGTATATATGTGCAACCGATTATAAGTTTTACATTTTTTAAGGAAACCATTACAAACACTTGTTCAAGATGTTTGTGAAGGCATTTCAGTTTCTTCGAATTCAGTTTGGTTGATACTGACAATAGTACGCCGCCACCTCTTGTTTTATTGCTGGAACTTTGACATCTGTCGTTTCTGTAAATGAAATGATCTAAAAATCCCAGTTCTTGATCGTTTATGCCAGCATTTAGCCATGTTTCAGTAAGAGCATAAATTTCGTAATTCATCGTTGGTAATGTACATTTTAGTTCTTGAAGTTTCGTTCTCAGTCCTCTTACATTTTGATAATATATTATTAGTTTGTGGGTCAGTTTTTTGGATTTAATTTTACAATTGTTGGGTGATTATTAATGTACTTGATTGTAATGTCTTGCTCACCCGATGATTGCCTATTTTTTAGTTCGATTCGCAAATTATTTAGATAGTTCCTTTGAGCAACTGATTGATCAGGGTACATGCGGATGTTATTCTTCAGCGAGTGTTTTTTACCGAGTAAGATTTTCGGCCATTTAGACTCAGGGAACTCGACTTTTATACCCCTCGGTTTATTAGTATCCCTTTTCCCGATTCTGTAAACTTTCAGGTCAAGAGAATTGGTAGAGTTGTCCAGGTCGAAAATGATTTTTTTTATGCTGGTAGTGTCGTCTTTCATAATATCAGTCTGGGTTATTGCTTTGCTTTCGGGGAGGTTACATATTATAATATTTTTTTCCCTTAAATTTTGATCATTCATCTCAGCAATAATATCGCAGATGTTATTTGTTTGCAAATTAGTAGTGGTAACAGCAGAAGGAATATTTTTGTACACTGACAATTCACCTTCTAGGGTAGCCATTCTTGCAGCCATTTGGCCTATGGACCCTAGGATATTATTAGTTTTGGGCATTATTTTGGCAATATGCTCCTTGGTAAATTTGTTATTGGGATCCATCACAATACTTGTTAGTGCATTGATGGCATCTTGTGCAAGGGATATGTATGTCTGCGCATCCATGATGAGTTCGGATTTAGGTTAATAAAAATTAAAAATTAATAGTAGGTTGAACTCCCCTGATTACTGTCTGGAATCAAGTTCACTTACAAGTAGTAATGAGTAGGTATCAGTAACTACTACGGTCACAAGGCGTGCGGAAATGCAGGTTACCTGCCTTTGGTGCAACAATAATATTAAATATTGAATTTAAGTAAAGTTATTATTATTTGTTATTAAAACTTCAGGCTTTTATTTTATTGTTGAGGACACAAAGAAATGAACAGATTCACGACTTTTACACTGGAACACGATGGCACAGGAATAGTGTATTAAGTTTTATTTTAAATATTTTGTGGACAGAAATAATTCGTGACTGGTTTAGTTTACTGTTGTTGAGTGAGTGTGTGTTTACCATGAGCAGTTATTTATTTATGTTAATTTACTTATTTACAGACCAAACTTTTAACAATGCCCCTTGTACAGTACAAAAACGTGGGTTAGAAACTGTCTAAGAACAACACAGTGAAGAAAGAACTCTGTTATACAAAATACCACAGATTCTTGAGATATCCACTCGGGCGATTGGCTGTAGATATCTGCACACATATACCATATTATTTAACTGATATCATTCCTCCGAATATTAATATGGAAACTTATGAACTGCTCACTAAGCTTTAATGCCAATGTATCCACCTAGATTTCGCCATTTATCTCATATTTCTAGGTTCTATAAATTTGGCACATTATGACAAGCGATCGCTTAAATTTTTTTTGCAAACTTGCTATAATATGACAAAAATCGCTCCAGTGGATATATATCATCAACCCTTGCCATTCAATCCATTAATGGAGCATTTTGTAAGGTTCTGGAATCTCGGTAAATCAATCCCTTTAATTTACCTGTGCGTGAACGGAAGTCAGCGATCTTAAGAAAACATAAGAAGAGATCTTTAAAATTAAATGCAACTTACGGTACCTATACGATAAAGATGCATGATTCACAAGGGAAAACTTTGTACCTGAGAAAGAGTGATAAATATTATACCACTATTATATTAATAATAATGTTAACATTTAGTATAATGCGTGCAGGACAAACCACAAGAATGTTTCACCTGACCGATTGTTCTTAATAATTCTCGACATTTAATTCAAACCCTCCATCAAATGAGAATTTCTTCATTGCCAAAATACAAACAACAGGTAAATAAAATTGTACATTCCATGCTCTACAAATTAAACAAAACATTTGAGGTTAGGTGGACACATAATAAGGCAATGCTTATCAGCCAATTCAAATTCAACATAATTTCTGAAGTTCCACTACATCAAGACATAATAGGATTAAATATATTAGGTATGTTTGCGAAAGTATGTAAAAACTAACCAATCTAACATTGCCTTGAAATTAGGCACAAGCTTGGTATGATCCACGAATTTCTACATAATATTATTATTATTCAAAACATTGTGTAAAAATTTGAACTGCAAATGATAAACTAGGTAAAACATAATCTCTGGTAAACATATCACATTGTTTATCGCAGGAATTTATGAACAAGAATTTTTCTAAATAAACATGAGTCTCCGCAAACTCTTGCAGGAAAGTTACTTGATTTTAATATTTTGTATGACTTTCTTTATAGATAAATTCAAGTGGATGCTGAAATCAAATGTGGACCATGGATATTGAAGGAAAAATCAATACTACTCTTCAGAATAAAACATGAGTAATATTAAGATAAATAGGGTAATTTTACTGTGGTTTGTCAGGGGTAAGTATTATTTAATGAATGTGTCACAGATGGTATTTATATTAGAGTGCAAATGTAATTGAATAGCAAAGAAATGAGTAAACAGAGAGAGCATGCAGTGTGTACGGGGTATAAATAATACGGTGCATACCTTTTAGCAATGGCAAGGTCTGTAGCTCCACATCCTGGTTATTTCTATACCTAGATGACCCCTGAGATCTTTTTGTCTTCTTCTTCAATGACCTCTTGGCATAAGGGTCTATTCTATCTACAAATGTCTGTCTATTGTCCACAGAAGACATTTTGCCAAGTGAAGAGTGATAAAACTATGGTTCTGACAAAATGTCAACAGCTATTATCAGTGAGGATTTTCTTTCAAATAGAAGAATCGGAGCATGTTATATTGTAGCCAGTGTGATAAATGCAAAGATATTCATGACATATGCAAAAGGCGGTCATGTAGCTGTGGCCTGAATAAACATGAATGAAGAGTTCGATCGAGAAATCACCTCACTGGTCACTAGAGCACTCAAGACATTGCTGTCTCACTGTTACCACAATTACCAAAAAGTTACGTAATTATCGGTCATATGTCAAATGATATTTATATTATAAATTGGCGATCTTTTAGCTTTTCTTTCCAAAGGCGTGTCAAAATCTCTCGGAAGGTTGGTTCAAGTCACCCATACACGCACGCCCTGTCCAGTACGAGAATATATCAGCCGTCAGCCGGTCCGCCAATGACAAGATGTAAAACAAGAACGGTTTCGCCTAATGTTTTATTGACAATTTAACACTCACTTTACATTTAACAATTAAATAACACGAATCTCATCCTCTCAATTACGTAATTTACTTATTTTAATGTGACAATAAAGCGCAGATTTTCACATCGAAGGTGTATCCCATCGTATTTTCGCCATCACTCGCCATCCGTTGAGATAGTAAATGAAACCTCATTTTCGCACAAACCACTAGTACGAATAACAAATTAACACTTTATCCATATTTCACGGGTCACTTAGTAACTGTTCGCGTTAAAATGCGAAAGAAATATACCGAGTACTTTACAAAAATACCAAAAAACGAATATCACTTATGGTTTTTGATGCTGCGAAAAGACTCAACACTCATAGAAAAGTACCTAGCTCTGAAAATAGATGGAGATTGAAGGGTTCGTACGTAGAGTCATACTAAGTACTTTTCATTTAAAATTAACACTCAACAACCGTAAAAACTAATATTAATAAGGTTTTAAATAATAAAAAATAATTCAGTAGTAATAAATGGCATTTTATATGAAAATTTAGGAGAAAAAACCAGTTTTACACCAAGAAATCAAGTGATTATATCGCATCTTGATTTTCAAAGCCGTGAAGTACGCTCTGAAGTTTGCACAATCTGAACGTACGGTAGAAATCGAAAGGAAGCATCAACGGATATAAATGCACTTTGAATCACGAAATCCAATCGTATTTTACTACTATTCAGTAAGGTTCGTAATAATTATTAAGATTTATATTTTATTTCATAAAAACTCAGGCCAGTAGGACTGAAATGTATTGTAGAGAAAACTCTTAAAAGTAGTAGCAAATCGTACCAGGAAAGTACTGACCGGGGCATGTTGTTTCAGAAAAAATGGGAAGATCCAGGTGGAATAAGTCATTTACCAGCAACAAAAAAAGTTTTATTTCGAATACCATTCAATGAAGGTATTTTAATAATAAAATAAAATAGTATTTTGTAAATACTATGATTACTTTCATTATAATTATTTAAGAACTTATTTTGTCTACATTTTACAAAAATGATTTTTTTTTGTGTTTTTTTATTCATAAAAATTTTAATGATTACAGTTTTTTGTTTCTACAGCCACCATACTAGGCACATGCCCGTATTATGGTAGCCATATTTCTTTAGATTACAATGTTGAGATGTTAGGAAATACAGAAATAAGAGAGAGAAAAAAAGATATAAAATAAAAATAAGAAGAAAACATATGAATAGAATGGGATAAAAGAGCAGTTAATTTAATTTAGTGACACGAGACATTCTTTGCAATAGTTTCTTCCCTTTACCAATAGCCAATTCTGAATATTGTTCATATGGAGATGTTCATTTTCCGATTTTCTGGAATCTATATTGAGTGAATTGAATATCTTGGGAGCAATATAGGAAAATTGTCGCTGGGCAAATGCCGTTTTTGTTAAAGGAATTACACATTTTAGGTATAACGAGTAACGCGTATGAATATTTTGTCGTGTTTTTTTTGATAATATTTTTTTTCCATATGTATATAAGAATAGTCTTAATGTATAATTGACGAATATCTAGGATTATAAATTTTTTGAAAAGTGGCTCTGATATTTTTATTTATTTGCAAAAACAGACAAAAACCAATACATTGCAAAAGCGGTAAACAAATTATGGAAGAAAATTTTATACATAAGTATACAGTTAAAACATATGCAAAAGCGGTAAACAAAATATGGAGAAAAAAAAATTATACATAAGTATACAGTTAAAACAAATACAATATTTCGCGCTTAAAGTCGTTGTAGGACATATGGAAAATATCCAAGTTAGCTGGAAGGGAGTTAATTAACCTAGTGAGTCTTCCCAGGGGCATCACCGTTGGTAAGTTAGTTCTTGACCTGGGAAGAATTAAAAGCCTGTGTTGGCGGCCTCTCGTGAAATTATCCGGGACATAAAGTCCTATTTTTGACAGAATGTCTGGAATTGATAGTAAACCATTCAGAAGCTTGTAAGCCATCAACAATAATGCGACGTCCCGTCTGGAACTAAGGCTGCAGATATTCAGCATTCCCGAGATAAATGCTGTTGGAAACAGCCATGGGTAAAAACCAAACTCTCATATAGAGGTATCGTAAAAATTTTTTTTGTATTTTCTCGACCATTAGTACGTAGACAGTGTCCTCTGGCCCCCATACCTGAGATCCACTCTCGAGAATGCTACGCACTAAGCTAAAGTAAAGCAGCCTAATGACTGCAAGGTTTGTCAGTTCCTTTGAATTGTGTATGACAAAACCTAACATTCTTGTAGCTGATTTACAGATCTTTTCAATGTGAGCGTGAAATGTTAAGCGAGCGTCATACACAATTCCTAAGTCCTTATAAGTCACCGTATGCTTCAGTGATGTATCTTTCATTTTGTAATTAAAATATACGATCTTTTGTGACCTCGTAAAACACATAACTGAGCATTTTTGGAAGTTGAAACCGAGTTTGCTGTCAATACTCCAGTCAATAATTGCATTTATATCTTCCTGGAGCTTTTTACAGTCTTCTAATGATCTTATTCTTAAGAACAGTTTAATATCATCTGCAAAAAGTAAAAAACGGACGAATTTGATTTTTCCCCGAATATTATTTATAAAAATTAGAAACAATAAGGGTCCTAAATTGGAACCCTGCGGCACACCAGAGTTTGTAGGATACGCGTTAGAGTTAAAACCACCATAGGAAACGAATTGTTCCCTTTCTTTTAAATAGTTAGCAAAGAGTTTTATTAAGTTTTCGGAAAAACCAATTTCTTCAAGCCTACTTAAGAGCACTAGGTGATCAACCTTATCGAAAGCTTTCGCAAAGTCATGGTTTGACGTGTCAACTTGCTCATTATTATCGAGCGCTCTCGCCACGTAATCAGTTTATGCCATCAAGTTTGTAGTGGTTGATCGGCCACGTCGAAATCCGTGTTGTTGTTCGGTCAAGAATGGTTCAACCTTGGCATATACATATTTATGGATAATTATTTCGAGTAACTTGGCAGGTGCGGAAAGAATTGCTATAGGACGGTAATTGGTTGGTTGACACTTGTCACCATCTTTATGTAGAGGGGTAACTTTTGACAGCTTCCACAGTTTAGGAAAAATTCCGTTTTTAATCGTAAGATTAAATATATGTAGAAGTGGATTAGACAGTGGTTCAGAACAACCCTTAATGACGAAGGGTGGAATGAAATCAGGGCCAAATGATGTTTTTGGTTTCAATTTTCTTATTGCTAAACTGAAATCCATGTTATTAACGTTTTCTATAGATATGTTTTGGGCTTTTGTCAATCCAATCTGTCCTGGTACGTAAGAATCAAAATCAGCTTTTTCTGGATTATAGACATATTGGAAATATTTTGCGAAAGCTTCCGGTACGTCAGTTCCTTTGTAAGTACAATCATTCAGAATAATATGATTTAAGAGGCCTCTGTCATTTTTCTTGTCAGAAACATATTTCCAAAATGACTTTGGATCGTGTTTAACATTATTCTCTACCTCCACAATATATTTTTTGTGTGCTATTGAAATGCTACGTTTAATTTTTGTACGATAGGATTTGAATAACTCGTGTTCACTATCCAAACCTGATCGTTTCCGCCGTCAATGGTATACAAGCTTCGTCTTTATGTCCCCGATAATCTCACGCGAAAACCATCTAGGATAGTTTTCATTTCGCGGCGCTTTTTTTCTTAGAAAACATTTGTCAAAATACGCGTATAGGGTATCGTAGAAGTCTGCTTCGTCAACATCGGAGATCTCCAAGATAGCCAGCCAATTGTGGTCACGCAATTGGCTGTACAGCTTCTCATTTGCGGAAATTCCAACCACGAAAGTTATTTTCTGAATGTAAACAACGACTTTTCAACGGTCTGTCATGATCAAGACTAATTTCTGACACAAGTGTCGGGTGATAATTATCTTCTTGAACAAGACAGAAATCGGATTTTTTTGTAAACATACTAAAGTTACTTAATACTAGATCCAAAGTACGATTACATGAGTTAAGTACTGTATTAAACTGCTTCAATTGAAAAAGTTCCATAACATATAAAAGTTCAGTGTTCACTGCACGTGGATTTTGTGAAGAATTAATATTAAAATCACCAATCACTAAGATTTTTTTATCAACAAGGTAAGTTAAGTTACTAATTAAAGTTTCGAAAAAAATCGTGTAAATATGCGTTTTTGAACTGGGTGGGATATAAACAGAACAAATAAATAAACATAAGCCTTGAATTGTGACTTTGACCCATAAATTTTCGTCTCCCGTTTCTAGATGGGAAAGTCGTTCGGCTCGCATGTTTTCTTCGTTTAGTAAAGCGAGCAGTAGTCCACCACCTCGTGTTTGTTGAGTGCTTCTGTCTTTTCGGAAAACTGTGTATCTGCTGTCGAAAATTTGCGCGTTAAATATCGAATCATTTAGCCAAGACTCCGTAATCACGATGAATTTATGTTCTTGATGGGTGTGACGGGTGACATTTGAATATCTTAGCAATAGTTTTTGAGTTAAAATCATGGGACGTAGAATTGAAGATGCACAACCTCCCCATCCCACAATCCCATATGTAGCAATTGCTTAAAGAGTGCAATGTAGACACATTTTAATGTTTTTAGGTTAAGGATAGATCTGAGAGATCTGAAAATGTAGCATAATTTGCGGAGTCTTTTTGTAGTATAATTGATATGTGCCTCCCAGCGCAGTTGATCATCTATAATAATACCTAAGTACTTGATTTCGTAAGCTATTTTTAGGTTCTCGCACGAGCAATTATTGTGAGGTGATGTAGGCATGGTGAGATCTTGTGAGCATGAATGGATGGTAAGTTTATAACAGTTTTAAGGGAGATTGGGCTTACGTATGGAAAAAAGTAGGTATTTTGTTTTATCAATATTGAGAGTGAGGAGGTTTGCATCTAGCCATTGTTTTACTTTATTTATGCCATAGTTTGCTTTTTCAATGGTTGAATTCCATTTTTCATCTTCAAACACGATAACCGTATCATCGGCAAATGATAGTATAGTGCCACCAGTATCTAAATTGCATAGTGTGTTAATATATATTAGAAAGAGAAGTGGGCCTAAAACACTGCCTTGGGGAACACCATAGGTGATTGTTAAACTAGTACTTCTATGCTCGTTGGCGGAGTTGATGATAGTTGACTGTGACCTTTTTGTTAGATAACTCCCAAACCATTTAAGGGGAATACCTTTAATTCCAATCTGCAAGAGTTTTTCAGAAGTATGCAGTGAGATACAGTATCAAAGGCTTTAGCAAGATCCAAGAAAACAGCAAGGGTTTTGCGGCCTTTATCAAGATTATCAGAGACTAATTTAGTAAAAGCTGCAATTACATCTGAGGCACTACGACCTTTACGGAAGCCGTACTGACTACTTGACAGGATTTCATTTTCTTCACGAAACTTATAGAGCCTTCGTTTTGCCGTTTTTTTAAATTATTTTACTGATCGGACTCAGCATGGATATTGGTCTAAAGTTATTCACGGATAATCTGTCCTCTGATTTAAAGATAGGAATAATCGTTGAATGTTTGTGTGTTTGGGAAGAGGCCAGTTTGAAAACTTAGATGTTTGATTAGTTTTGTGGGTATGTTGTCAATTCCAGTGGAGTGTGTATTTTTGAGTGACGTGATGATTTCAGTAATTTCTTGTTCTGTTGTTGGAGTAAGTTTAAAAGATTTATATCTGAGATTGACGAGTGAGATATTATTTGCAAGATTATTTTCAGACATTCTATTTCTTTTTAAGATATTAAATAATAATAGCAAATGCTAGGTCTGATCCGATTGTGGAGAAGAATTGGTTTAAGTGATTTGCGATTTTTTCTTGATTTTCTTTGATTGTGTTCCAAATTTGTTCATTGTCATCAGCAGCTTCATCTATTTGCTTCCTATAGTAATCTTCTCTGGATGCGGAAGTTATTTTTTTACAAGCATTTCTGTATCGTTTATAGAATAGTAGAGATTCGTGATCATTAGGATTGTTTTTACAATATTTGTGAAGCTCGTCATTCTTACGAATACAGTGTAAAATTCCAGTTTTAATACCTAGTACGGATATGTGCTGTTTTATTTATTTTTGGTTTAAATTAGAAAATATAGGACATTAAAGAATTCATTTCTTTAGAGGCAACTTTGACAAGATTTAATGAAAAATATTCAAAAAATAATCTTTCCCAATGTAGATGGAGTGAAATATAAATAAATAATAAAACATAGTAAAAAGGGTGTTTTCTGTGTCGGAAATTAAAATATATATAAGTACGACAAATTTGTGTTCCAACGTAAATCGGTCGTTTAAAAGTTAATTTTAAACCAATCAAAATAGTTTTTTTTAATTTTTCATGTTTTATATTTGTAAGTATAGTAAAAAAAGGTGAGATTATTTTTTTTAATTATTATTATTAAATCACAAATAATTGCCAAAATTGTCTTAAAAATCGATTTCCTCAATTCCCCATCTTTTATAATTTGACAAATAAATAAAGTTGCATATATTCGTACTAGATTTTTGCTACACCTTTGATTAAAAAATAAAAATAATTTTGGTTGGGTATTTTGAACTCAAATCTAAATTTAATTTTTGCATAAAAAGGGCCAAGCAATCGTTCCCCTTAAGCGATGTTGTTTTAAAGATTTAAAGGCATTTAAAAAGTCTGATAAATATGATGGTGGTTGAAGTGACAAGGAGTTATTAAAAAATATATTTTATATAAATGCAAAAAAATTGGTGAATGGGAAAAATTGGTTTGTTTATAACCGAAATCTATTTCAGATTGTTTTCGTATGAACGTATGTATCTACTATGTAGACAGGGCCGGCCCTGGCGCCACCAAAATTTTGGCGCCCCTTGTCAAATCAATACTACTTGTACGATTTTATGTTTTCGTGTAGCGCGGTTTTAATGAAAAACAATCTCAAGAGCGATGTGTAATGTTAGGTATTATCTATCAGCTTGGAAATTCGGCGCCCGGAGCGGACTGCTTCAAATGCGCTCGCATAGGGCCGGCCCTGTAAATCTACAGATACTTTTAACAGGATAAGATGAGAAATTACTTTTTTTCAGATTTGCGACTTTCGACATAAAAATAACATTTTTCTGAGTTAAAATGTGAAAAATTTAAGTTTTGAATAATAATAATAATTGGGTAACTTGCATAGCGCCGTTTTTGTGAAAAACCACCTCGAGGGCGCTGTACCATTTATTGCAAATTCCTAATCTCTATATAATATTATTATTTACAAAGAGATTCAGAAAAAAATAGTTATTATTTAAAAATGGATACAGAAAACTTACTTACCTGGCTGGTCACTTCAGATAAACACGCTTTTATTAAAAAGTTTACGACTTTGCACGTAGAGGGCACTATAGTAAAAACACTGGACATTGATTTTACATTTGCTATTTTACCCTACGTTGCTAGTGATATTATATTTATTAGAAAATTGCAAAAGTAGAGTTGATATTTATTTTAAAATACTGAATAATTTATGACTGGAGAATTTTACACGAAATGACTTACAAACCTTACGAAAAATATGTAGGTACTCTCTTACACATTTAGTTATTTACAATGTCGCGGACTGCGAAGGTGATAAGATTTCTGACTTTATGGATATGACTGTCTAAAAGGGTGAGTTTTAAGTTTAGCTCTGAATTGTGATCATCATGTGGCAGTCAGAGATGTGCAAAATGGGTACCCAAAACCATTTGAAATGCAAAATGGAAATGGGTCAAAACTTTTCCATTTGAAAATGCAAAATGCAAAATGGTTTTTAGAAAAGCATTTCAAATGCAAAATGCAAAATACCTATTTTCAAAATGCATTGAAAATGCAAAATGGTTTCTCAGGTCAAACAATCAAAATAATTATAGAATTTTTAAACAATTTTGTCATTTAATAATGGACATCAATGTGGAACAAACATATTACATGATGGTAAATCCAAAAACACCACGACTACGGATTATGAAACCACAAAAAATTTGCGCGGGACTAATGTTGCCAACGTAAAAACATAGAAACTGCTATCTAACATTTAATATTACAGCGTCATGGCCCCATGTTCAGTATTTGAATCAGTATTTTTTGTAATGGTATCACTCAATTGACAGGGCTCCTACCAGGGAGCAACTTGACAAATGTAAATTATCTCTCATAGCGAGGTTGAGGACCGACTGATATTTGAGGCTTATGAAAAAAATATGAGTGGAGATAGTAGGAAGAATGTTGCAAAAAAGCATTTAAAATGGAAAATGCACTGAGAAAAGCATTTAAAATGCAAAATGCAAAATGGTTTTTAGAAAAGCATTTAAAATGCAAAATGGAAAATACCCATGTGTAGCTAGAATAATTGTACTTATTATTTTTCTTTATTTGTTAGTATGAGTGAACGATATGAGGTTCCTACAATGCATACATAATACAAACTCTATATTGTATTTACTCTTTATACTATATGGATATTATTAAGGCGATGCACTACGTCGTGTAATATTTTAAATTGATCCGCTATCAATAACAACCCTTACGTAGATGGCGATAAGGTTTAAATTCCCGTTTAACACCATCCGCCTGTTTTGATTTATGCATGAAAAAAACATGGCCTAAAAGTGCCTTTTATTTTATTTTGTGGATATTCAGGCATAAATATTTAAAAAAATTTCGATATTTTATAAATAACTTAATTTGCCACATTCTTCTTCTTCTTCTTCGATGGCGCTACAGCCCATATCGAGCTTTGGCCTCCTGCAACAGTCGCCTCCAACTCCTCCTGTCCTCAGCGGCTGACTTCCAGTTTGTCACCTGGAGAAGCTGTGCTGCATCCCCTCTTACCTCATCTTCCCACCTCAGTCTGGGTCTTCCCACTTTTCTCTTTCCACCTGGGTGACCAGTCAGAATTCTTTTTGGGACGCGTGTATCCGGCATTCTCTGTACATGCCCAGCCATCTCAGCCTGAGGAGTCTCATGTGTGCAGAGATGCTAGGGGCCTTATATATATCGTACAATTCTATATTGTGCCGGATACGCCACTGTTCGCCCTCTTTCACGGGTCCACATATTCTTCTCAGCACCTTTCTTTCAAAAGTATCCAGCATTTCAGCCATCTTTACCGTCAGTGTCAGCGCCTCACATCCATATGCCAATACAGTTCTTACAATGGTCTTATATATGGTTATTTTGGTTTTTCTGTGGACACTACGTGACTTAAACACTGGCAGCAAAGAGAAGTATGTTTTGTTGGCTGCTGTGATTCTCCTTCTGATTTCTGCTGGATCCTCATTGTTCTCTGTCAGGCTGGAGCCCAGGTAAGGTAGGTAATTTGCCACATTAAACAATAAAATCTAAACCGAAAACGGGTTCGTAAGTAGGAGATTTTGAACTTTAAAGCAGTTTTCATAGGACTTATAAATTATTTTTTTTCTGGGCTTATAAAAAAACTTATCTAAAAATGCTCGATTATTTCAAAGGCAAATGTATTCTACTCGCAGTATTTAATTAAAGCATCTGAAACATTTCTAGGCGACCAAATTTTCAAACCATAAACCCATGATTTTGCATTACTACGTATGGCATCGCCTTAATTCAATTTCATTATCTGAACGAATAATTGCGTGAATATTAAATAAAGAGTTGTTAGAAGTAAAAATAGATCTTGTATTTCCATTGTTTACGACTTATTAAATTAAATAATGTTAAAAGATAGTGCATATTTACAGTTGCGATAAGAATTTATTTACCAAACGTGTTCAAATATTAAAATGTCGTTAATTTATTAATATTTTTATTTTGTTCACACGTAATAACAAGAACTTTCTTACTGCATGCCTTCTACTTTTAAATGCTTTTTACGATCTTATTTATATACTGTTGTTTGCAAATAATTTAGCTCCCAATACGCATTGATATTTCAACCCCTTGGCTAATTTTGGGAGATATTCTTGGGAGAGATTCACAGACAACAAATAACCGTAATCTTTTTGGGAGATATATCTCCCAGCCTGGTACGGTCACATAAAAGTTCTATCTCATTTTGTATTACGATGAGAAATATGATTTATACTCGTACAGTGTTAGAAAGTACCTACATACATTGTCGGGCTTTTCTAGGCAGGATCTGAATGTTCGCCTTTGAACGAACCGCTTGGCGTAGAAAGACAAAAATGAGCGAGGTGGGTAAATTATGATACATTTGTAAAACTGTCTAAATAAATAGCGTAACAAAATATTTAATTTTGGAAACAAGCCTGATCTTTTGTTTAAGCGATTTGGAATTTTGTAGTTACCTAAGTGTTTTACGCAACTGGCAATTTGCGCGCCTTTGTAAAAAGGACTAGTAATTCATAAGCAGTTTTTATTTTCGAGGACTGAATAGTTATATTACGAGGCAAATTACCTATATACTGTTAGCAATAATGAAACGCTAATAGATGTTTATGATGAAATACTTTAATGTTGTCTCCACGGTATTACAATCAATAACTTTAAATGGTGTGTAATGTGTGTATTCGCTCAGCGTGGCTGTGCTTAAGTGTTGCTCGCTTCCAATCCTTCTTCCTGCCGCGGGGGGGGGGGGGGTCGCTCCCGCCTAAAACCAGCAGCGCCTCTGCCGGCCGTACCGCAAACCAAGTGTAGATCCCTGATTGGCCGACAGCGATGAGAGTGGTGCCTCTGGCGGCCAATTAGTAAACTAAACTCTGTGGCGGCAGTATTTGAATGCGCTGCTAACACGGCCATACTGACCACTGCTTTGACCTCAAAGCAGTTGCTGAAATAAAAATAAAATAATAATTAGACTGGTTGAAACTTGTTCAGCTCCACAACGGTACTGACGAATAGACTTTACTGTTCGCCCTTCCTGACCGTTACTCCGAAATTTGTTCAGCCGGCCAATTCCTCATATTCTCATATGTGACCGTCACTCTGTGAGTGCTGCCGTTGGGTCTGGTACCCAACACGTCGAAACGATCGTTCGGCAGGACTTCAACCACTTTATAGGGCAAGCTCCGAAACCGACCTTTCAACTTTTTGTACCCAGGATTTCCCTTGGAAATCCGGATTAAAACCGTATCGCCAACGCGATATGAAGGTTTAATGAATCGTTTCGAGTTGAAACGTTTCATCTGCCGCCTTTGATCTTCATCAAAAAGCTTCCGTGCTTCCGCACGTATGACCTTAAGGTCCTGCCTCTCACCAGCCTGCGTGAGATTGTTTACCAACACAGCTTCGCACAATGCAGAGGGCTTATAACCCATCAATAGCTCATTTGGAGTTTTCAGAGTGGTTCTGTTGACTGCATTATTCAGTGCTTGCTGTGTTGCTGCCAGAGCTTCAACCCACTGATCTTCGGGTTTATCTCTGATGATGGAGTTCAGCGTATTCAATATGGTTCTATTGAGTCGCTCTACCTGACCATTAGCCCTCGGTAATAAAACTGAGTTTATGGTCAGCTTGATGCCATGCTCTTCACAGAAAGCACGCATCGCTTTTGAAGTAAAAGCTGTACCTCGATCGCAAACAAGTCTCCGTGGCACCCCGAAAAGGTACGCCATCGCCGAAAGTGCTTTTATGACACCTTTCGTACTTGTCTCTGCCACCGCCTCTAAGAAGCAGTACTTCGTGAAGCCATCCTGGAGGGCAATGACGTACTGCATTCCCTCCACACTCTTCACGAACGGCCCCAAATGGTCCACATGCACAACTGCAAAAGGAATCTCTATTTTGGGAATGGGATGCAATACCCCGGGCTTTCGACCGGTATCGCTTTTCCCAACTAGGCATTTGAAACAGTTTTTCACGTATTTCGTGACAACATTCCTCATCCGCGGAAACCAGTATTTGTCCCGGATGGCAGCCAGTGTTCTATCAACACCTTGATGCCCACTATCGTCATGGAGGATCCTAAGAACGCCCCATCTGGCATTTCTAGGCACGAACCACTTCGAACCAATTGACGTCTTACGGAAAACTCTGTCTTCCTTTATCTCGTAGTCAATAAAATATTGCTTGCGGTCTTTTGACTCGTTGCCACTTTTTAGGATATTCTTTATGTTTGCAATTTCCGGATCGGCTGTTTGCATATCCAACAGCTGCTCCTGGGTAGTCCATTCGTATGTCAAGCATACAGGGTTTCGGCTTAAGTAGTCAACATGTGCTACTCTTTTGCCCGCACGATATTCAATATCAAATTGGTAATCTTGTAAAAATATCCACCACCGTGCCACACGTGGATTAATATCCTTCTTAGTCATCGTAGCCCGGACTGCATTACAATCTGTTACCACTTTGAATCGGGTTCCAATCAGGTATACGCGGAAGTGTTTCAAGGCCTGTGTTACAGCTAACGTTTCGAGGTCGTAGGAATGATACATAGATTCATCCGGGGATGTACGACGGCTATAGTAAGCCACAGGATGCATTTTCATATCTTGACCTTGCTGTAATAAGATTGCTCCCAGTCCTTTAGCAGAAGCGTCAGTGTGGACTTCTGTGGCAGCTTCTGGGTTATATATTTGTAACACAGGTCTATTGGTCAGGGCAGTTTTTATATCCTCGAATGCCTCGCTGCATTTGGAAGTCCAACTCCAATCAGTATCTTTCTTCAACAGATCGTATAAAGCTCCGATCCTAGTTGCGAAGTTGGGAATAAACTGCCTGAAGTAGCTGGCAAGGCCGATGAATTGCCTCAGCTGTTTCACAGTTTTAGGAACTAATGCTTTGATGAGACATTCTGTTTTACCACTGCTTGGTTTTATAGAGCCAGCGCATATTTCTTTGCCCAAATAGTTGATAGTGGTTTGAAAGAACTCACACTTTGCCAAATTTAAGGTAAGACCAGCTTGCTTAAGACGCAATAGCACTTTTTCCAGCTTTTCAAAACCTTCTTCTTCTGTTTCCGACGGAATTATGATGTCATCAATGAACACCAGTACCTCGTTGTTTAAATCGGCTAATACTTTATTAAGTGTTCGTTGAAATACTGAAGGGGCATTAGCAAGACCGAAAGGTGTTCTCAAAAATTCATAATGTCCGTCAGGAGTCACAAACCCAGTTTTCTCAATCGAGTCTTCTTCAATGGGAATTTGGTAGAAGCCGGACATTAAATCCAACTTAGTGAAGTATACGCCTTTCCCCAAAGTGTCAATGTGGTCTTGGATCCTCGGAAGAGGATAACGGTCCTTTACCGTAATTCCATTCAAAGCTCGAAAATCAATGCATAGGCGATCACTGCCATCCTTCTTTTTGACGAGCAGAATAGGGCTTGCGTAGGGTGATGAACTCGGTCGGACAATGTTGGCCTCAATCATCTCCGAGATCATGGCCTTCACTGTGTTCCTCTCAACTAATGACAATCGACGAGGTCTCACAAAAATGGGCACATTAGAATTCAATAAGATCTTCAGGCTGCCGACTTTAGAGCATCCGATATCTTTAAGGGAGGAGGATGTGAGATCCCAATAGTTTTTCATGAGCTTATGAAGGGATGTAATTCCTACCTCTGACAGAGCTCCAGTGGGAAGATCAGTCACCTCGACCACAGCAACCACATGATCGGGCTGCACCTCCTTGTATCGAAGTCTTACTCCGTCCTTGTCAGCCAATACTTCGATACCGGGGTGGCGCAGGATGTCTCTCCCAACGAGAAGATCAACTGGCAGGTCCTTATCTTCCATCACCAAGGGCTCCATTTGAATTCCAATCCCCTCAGATGTTATGCTGCACTTGGTCTGCCCCATTGCCGGTACGATGGCACCATTGATTCCACTCATGAGCGCAGTGGATGGTACCAGATGCAGGCCAAGGGACCTTGCTCTTTTCTCCCGCATCAAGGAACAGGAACTGCCGGTGTCTATGATGGCATCTATGACGGTGCCGTTAATGTTGCATTTTGTTGTCATATGCAACAACTTATCGGCACACAAATTCACCGGCTTCAACTTCCTGAAGCATGTTTCCTCAGTGTGGCCTTCCCTCTTGCAATGTGTGCATTTAGGCCTTGGCGAAGGCCCACTGCTAGCAGCACTTTTGCACTCATTGCGCTTGTGGCCAGTGCGCCCACACTTGTAGCAGGTGACCGAACTGGTCGCTTTTTTTGTGGCCGCATCCGTTTGTCGACTAGTAGGGGCCGTAGGGCCGGGCTTTACCGCCGGCGCATCAATCCTCGCCGCCATCGAGCGACGCGACATCTGGGTGACCAGGGACTGCATCGTCTCGCAGCTCTCCAGAACGACGCTCAGGCTCTTATCGCTGATGCCACCTAGCATCACGTCCATCTGTTGCCTCTCTGTCAGCTTCACACCGAGCCGCTTAATTTTGCCGGTCATGCGCCCAGCATATAATACGAGCGATTTCGCTTGGCAGCTTTTAAACTTCACGATATCTTCGATCATCGCATAGAAGTTTGGTTCCCGAGGATACGACAAAGTGAGGTCTTCTTGGAAGGTCTTCCAGGTACGCTTGGGCGGCGTCCACAGGTTGAACCATGCTCTGCCTTCTCCCTCCAAGGCTTGAGTAGCGCGGTATAATTTACGCCGCTCGCTCCATGAACACGCGGCGGCCACCTCATCCACTTGACGAATCCATTCCGCCACATACGCGTTTTCACGCGCGGGATTGAAATGCGGAACCAATCCCAATTCCGGGGTTTCGGATCTGCCCCGGTAACGCTTGTTCGTCCTTCTTGGTTGTGATTCCGATCGGGAACGAGATCGCGTACGAAATCTACGATGATCGCGGCTTCTCGGCGAGTTTCGGCGGGAACGCGAACGGCGTGGCGGAGTATAGCGTTCCTCCGAATCTTCACTGCAATGACGCGGCATTATCGTGATTCGCAACAATGAGTAATGTCAAATTGTGTCAAATGTTCTATGTTTCTCACTTATTCACGAAAGTCACTAGTTATAAACGAAACAGTAAACACCAAACAAGCGTGGTGACGCGCAATGGCGGATCGCAAAGCGTCGCTTGTTGTCAAAACACGAAGTTGGAAAATCAGTAGGGCGAACTGATACGTTGAACTATTTATTTATACGAATCCCACTTCTGATGTTAGCAATAATGAAACGCTAATAGATGTTTATGATGAAATACTTTAATGTTGTCTCCACGGTATTACAATCAATAACTTTAAATGGTGTGTAATGTGTGTATTCGCTCAGCGTGGCTGTGCTTAAGTGTTGCTCGCTTCCAATCCTTCTTCCTGCCGCGGGGGGGGGGGGTCGCTCCCGCCTAAAACCAGCAGCGCCTCTGCCGGCCGTACCGCAAACCAAGTGTAGATCCCTGATTGGCCGACAGCGATGAGAGTGGTGCCTCTGGCGGCCAATTAGTAAACTAAACTCTGTGGCGGCAGTATTTGAATGCGCTGCTAACAATACTGTCCGATTCATTTATTGATAAATCACAGAGAGGGAGACAGTCACGCCACCACCCGCACTCCTCGCAACTTGGTTTGTTTCCCTTTCGCTGATTGGCTGGTCTATCAATTTGAATGCTATGCATATCCTGCCCTACAAATAATGTGCTTATGGTCTAGACCGGTCTTTCTCAAAGTAGGGGATAACGCCCTCTTATGGGCGCTGGAGGCTTTCTGGGGGGAAGCAGAAGGCTCAAAGAAAATTAAGGGGTGTTATTGGAATCTAGAGGGGTGACGGCAGACAAATTCTATCTATAAAAATTCGACGGAACCTAGCTGAATTAAATAATAATAGTTTGTTTTACACCCTCATAAAAAAATTATAACAAAACTGGGTATTCGCCATTTTGTTCGTTAATTTTTAAATTAAATAAAACAATAATAATAGAATACAATATCTTTTCTATCACCGTCATTGGTAACTCAAAATTTGTATGTAAAACTGCATCGGACTATCCACCTTCTAAGTTCTAACAAGTTTTAGTTAAACATGCGATCTTTACAACCCTGCATGAATTGACATGATTATCTTACTTGCTCACACCCTATCTATCCTATCCATATAATATTGCATGTTTAAAAAATATATTTGCATTAACTGTTTTAAAGATTCGCAACAGATGGCAATGTAAAAAGGTAAGTTAAAAATATGGGGGGCACTAGAATTTTTTTTGAATCTCAAAGTGGGTGATGGTCCGAACAAGTTTGAGAACCTCTGGTCTAGACTTTTGGTTACAAGTTTCCGCTTTCTATACCTCTGCCATTTTTCTAATCCTCTCACTCTAATTTATACCATTTGCTCCAATTTAAAATAGTATATACATTTAAATTTTGTATTATTCATGATGTAAACTTTTTCCAAAGGTAAATGAACTCATTGACAGAATAGTGTTTCACATTCTCAAAAATAATTTCCCTTCATTCTAATGTGTAATATTGGCTGGTTGCCGAATGTTTTTCTTTTGCTGATTCCAATTGTAAATATTCTATTCAATATTTTATCTCCTGATTGCCAATGTAGGCACTGTTTTTACCAATGACTACAGAAAATACCCTGTTTTTAGACGCTTTTACTTAAAATCCTCAAGGCGATGCAATGCGAAGTAATTCAAAATATTTCAAAATCATGCGTTTTTGGTTTGAAAATTTAATCACCCTCCACACAGAATCCCCAGAGATGACATAGGCCCTAAGGGAAATTCAGGGTATTTATTTATATATACAATGATGAAATGCGGAAATATTATAATTTTGATGAACACGTGTTCCGACACCTTGATAATACTAAAAGTGTATCAGGAAACCTATTAATTCATTCGTTAAGATCCTGAAATCCCGTTTTTAAGCGGAATACGAATAATTTGAAGAAGTTAATAAATTAGTAATATTCAATTTTAGTAATTTTTCTCCGTCTTTTCGGATACGGTTCTATTATGTAATTTTTAAAATTAAGTTCTTTATATTATGATCAGTAAACATTTTAATATTTGTACCTGAACTTCACAGAATAAATAACGTTTTTTTTATAAACCAAAACAGGCGCGCGGCCTTCAACCTTATCGGCATCTGTGTAAGAGTGCGTGATTTTATTTTATTTAATATAATATGTGCATTTCCACCATGGGCTCTGAAATATCCGTTTAACTGCAAAAAAAAAATAGACAATACGCCATTTTGTTTGTTCCATATTTTGAATGCAATACGGATGAGGCCAGTTGTAGATAAAAAAGGGTACCTACCGTTTGTCTACCTGATATATCCCAAAACAGAGGACAAAAGTTAGGGTTGTACGTACATCCCAGAAAGGAAACGAAAACAGTCCCAATTTTAGAAATTTTATGATCTGTAATGAGAGAAATTCAAGTAAGTTACCTAGTTACCTAGTACTTACCGTTATTGTTGTCTGAAATATAGTGTTGTACGTGCATAGATTTTATGTTTCGTCACGTGAGTTGGACAAAGTTCTAACTGACATTTTTTCAAAAATGAACTATGAATGCAAAACCATTTCTTTAACCAAAATAACTTTCAGAACCATCTTTGTTTTATTTCCGTTGATACTTGTAACATCAAGTTTTTAAAGCTTCTCTTTATTTTACAAGGTTCTAACATTACTTTGAACCTTTTGCAATTTCCATTTTGTTTTATCAGACGTAGTGTAGTTCGTCACTTTAGTTGGACAGGGTTCTAACTTCGCTTTACCATGTTCTGAGGTGTCAAAGTTTGCAAACTGATTTCTTACAATCTATTTAAGAGGAACGGCTGCACGGCCCTTTTCATACACAACTTATATTTGGATTTGAAGACAAACTTGACCAACTAAATAATATCTAGCACTGATATGGGCTGCTTTATGAATTTTAATAATGAAATATTCTTCACCTTGATGCTCACCACTCTTCTAAACTCAAGCGCCAGCTTCTATAGAAGAGAAACATTAAAAAATCAAAAGCAGTGAAAACTAATTTTATGAATTATTTTTGTTAACATTAATGATTATACTCTGTTAATTGATTAATGATTTAATAATAAAAAATAAATTATTATGCTGGTTGTGTTTCTTTCTATATACAGTTTAAGGTATTTTATAAAATGGTAAGTATAAAGTAAGTCCTATTTAATTTTTTTTTAAATATATGTATATAGGTGGGTACAGTGATGTTACATAAGTACATATGGTTACAAAATATATTTATAATCGCAATCTCACAAAAGAAGAAACTGGTTATTTTGCTTGGTGAGCGAGTTACAGATAGATATAATAGAATAACATTATGCAATAGGTAAGTATATGTAAAATAGGACACATTTAAACTTCTGGATTATCTACATGTGGAGGTGTACATATATAGGATTCTGTTACATACTAATTACACAGGCCTGCGACCAAATTGCTTTCTTTAAAATAATGGCTGATTCTTATGTATTTTAGTGCGCTGAATTCAGAAATGCCCCCAGTTTTTTTTCCAGCACGTAAGCATTTTCCGCAAAATGCATTTTTCTGCGGGAGTGCCTACCTTAAGGCGTATATTTATGAATATGCCGAAAAAAGTTTTTTTTCCTATTCGGCTTTATAGTTTTATATCAGAAACTATGAAATATGATAAAAATTGGTATATTTAACAGTATTGTTGAGAACTTGTTGAGATTTGGAACTTCATTCTCTTGGTACAGAAGCAGAGAATTCATGGGTTAAGGTTTGCCCAGGTCTTGGTGGCGGGTGCGTCGGCCCACCTTCTGCGTGGCGGGCCGGTTGGGAGATGCTGGTTGAGGGAGACCCTTTACAACCGGTTACCGCTGTCCGGGCCGCTCGATAGTACAGGGGCCCGACCCTCAGGCTCACGACTAAGGGTGGGCTGCCCCATCAGCGAGTGAAAAAACCCCGCCACTGCTGTTGTGCCGGAGGGGACCCAGCAGCAGCGTTTGGGGCGCATTGGATGCCCTCTCCAGCCGGACTCTCCCAGCCTATCGCCTAGCACCGCAGTGGGTGGGCTGGAACCAAACGCTCATCACTCCTGGACAGCCTGAACCCCATATTCCTACCCACCCCTCATACCTTTCCATTCCAGACCTTCCTTTCACTTCATACCCTTAAAAACAAAAAAAAAAAATTAAAATCATGAATATACATAAAAACAAACTTAACATCTTTACAGCGGCGAGTAGCAGGCGTCCCCGGTGCGGGCCAAAACTGTTGGTAAATTTTGCCAACATTCGCGGCCTGCACACAAATTTAAATTCCGTCCATCACCATCTTTTGTCCCAACGTCCCAACCTTCTTTTCCTATCCGAAACTCAGATAGCCGAGCCGCCAGACTCCTCCTATCTGGACTGCCCGGGCTTTACCCTCGCAAGCAAATTCCGACTGAAAGGAGGAGTCTGCCTCTATAGTCGAGCTGACGTCAACTGTGTGCGACTATTGAGTCTGGAAAACTCCAGATTCGACGTAATGTGGGTGCGCGTCAATCTTGCCAGTACGGAAAGATTCTACGCATGTCTATACCGCTCACCGAACCATAGCGAATCAGACACTTCCGAGCTCTTCAAACATTTGAGCGATACTATTGATGATCTCTTGCCCCGCTACCCTTCGGCCGAGTTTGTTGTTCTGGGGGACTTCAACGTTCATAACGAACCATGGTTGAAGTTCTCAGGCCCAACGGACTCGGCTGGCCGACAGGCGGAATCCTTTGCCATTTGCTACGGATTAGAGCAATTGGTTCAGGAGCCTACAAGGGTTCCTGATGTCCAGACTCACCGCTCCAATCTGTTAGACCTATTCTTAACTACTGTGCCACACGGTTATAAGATTGACGTCACAGCGCCTCTGGGATCATCTGACCACTGCCTAGTGACGACATCAATCCCCGTTAGCCTCAGACCAACCAATGAGAGGCTGAGGAGAAAAGTGTGGCACTATAGGTCAGCAGATTGGTTCGGTATGCGGGCCCATTTCAATGCTTTTCCGTGGTCAGCTGTTTGTTTTCGGACTTCGCACCCTTCAAGATGTGCCCAGGAGATTGGTGAAGTCATCAATTCGGCGATGGATGGCTTCATACAATCGACTACTAAAGAAACTGGTGTGGGCTCAAAGCCGTGGTTCAGTCGACAATGCTCCGAAGCAGTTCGACGAAAAAACGCGGCTTACCGAGCCTACAACACATATCGAACGCCCGAAAGCAGATCAGCATACAACAAATCGGCAAAGGAATGCAAGAGAATCATCAATAGGTCAAAATTCGAACACGACCTGCAGATCAGCAAAAAGCTGGCTGCCTGCCCGCATGGCAGCAGAGCATTCTGGTCGCTTGCGGGCTCAATAGGTCGAAATTTTTGCAAACCCAGTTTGCCACCTCTTACCAGACCTGACGGCTCACTAGCAAACACCGCCACCGAAAAGGCAAACCTTTTAGGGAAAATGTTTGCGGAAAACTCGACCCTCGACGACGGGGGTGCTGTTCCGCCGTCGGTTCCTCACTGCGGCTTCTATATGAAAAAGCTGAGGATCCGGCATCGGGATGTACTCCACGTCATACGGGGGCTCGATGTTAACAAAGCTAGTGGACCTGATGGAATACCTGCCCTGGTATTGCAGAGGTGTGCTGCGGAAATAGTTCCAGTTTTGACAAAGCTCTTCAAAATGTCCCTGAAGTGTGGCACTGTGCCCTCTGGTTGGAAAAAAGCGGTAATTCACCCTATTCCCAAGAAAGGTGACCGCTCCAACCCGGCCAACTACCGCCCCATAGCGATCACATCAGTTCTGTCCAAAGTGATGGAACGTGTGATCAACGACAAACTGCTCACATACCTCGAGAAGAACAAAATTATCAACGACCGTCAATACGGATTCCGGCGGAACCGCTTGTGCGGTGATCTTCTCGCGTATGTGACGCATGTTTGGGGGCGGTGCCTGGAACGTCACGGTGAGACCCAAACGGTCGCACTAGACATATCCAAGGCCTTTGACCGGGTCTGGCACCGAGGACTTGTCAACAAATTGCATTCTTACGGACTTCCCGCATCCCTGTGTACGTGGATTGCTGACTTTTTAAGGGATAGGTCGATTCAGGCGGTTGCTGACGGCTTCACCTCTTCCTCGCACTCCATAAATGCTGGCGTCCCACAGGGATCGGTTCTGTCTCCGACTTTGTTTTTGTTGCACATCAATGACCTTTTGACATGTGCACCGATTCATTGTTACGCGGATGACAGTACAGTTCATGATAGCTTTTTGTTTGACAAGCCCCCAAAGGGCACACAAACTCCAACGGCTCGGAGGGCTTTGAAGCAGAGAATGGACGGTTATCTCGAGAGTATTTCCTCCTGGGGTAAAAATAATCTCGTCGAATTTAATGTTTCAAAGACCCAATCCTGTCTGATTACGTCTAAAAGGGATCCAAATGATAATCTAGTCTCCTTCAACGGAAGCAATCTTCCGAACAGGCCTTCCATTGATATGCTTGGTGTAACTATAAGAGATCAGCTCAGGTACGGGGGCTCCATCGAAGCTAGAGTAAAGTTGGCCTCTCAGAAGCTGGGCGTACTGTACAGGGCCCGCAGAAACTTTAATAGTACACAACTGCTCACCCTGTACAAATCGCAAGTGCGCCCTACTGTCGAATTTGGCAGCCATCTCTGGTCTGGAGCCCCAAAATACCTGAAAAAAACCCTTGACTCTGTGCAGAAACGGGCGGTCCGTTTGATAGATTCCCCAATCTTAACAAACGGACTGCAATCTTTAGAGCACAGGCGTCAGGTAGGTATGCTGTCCTTGTTCTATCGGTATTACAATGGAAGATGCTCTGAGGAACTAGCGTCATTGATCCCTTCGGCACCGGTGCGTAGTCGGGATACACGCCAAACGCGCGCCCAACATTTGTACACAGTTGACACTTGTCACATGAGAACGGGTCGCTTCTACGATTCGTTCTTAAGTTCAACAGCTCGGCTGTGGAACGAACTGCCGGCCTCTGTGTTTCCTCCCTCCTACAACATGGGACTCTTCAAGACCCATGTTCACTCCTTCCTCTCCACAAAAAGACCCTCCACACAGCATCCCCAAAGATGACATAGGCCCTGAGGGAAATTATTTTCTTCAGGGCCTCCTGTGTGGAGTAAATATAAAAAAAAAAAAAAAAGAGAAAGAGAAAAACAATTTGAGCCAAATTTTTCTCAAGATGGCTCAACTTGTATATTGTTCTGATGTTCCCAAGTTGATGTCAATGTTTAACATTCAACATGTGTCAGATGATTGGAGGCTTTTTATTGACTCATCAAAAAGTTTAAAAGCAGTTTTGCTACACAACGGCAATAAATACGCTTCTGTACCCGTGGGGCACTCTGTGCATCTAAAAGAAAAGTATGACAACATGGCTTTTATACTTGATAAATTGAAATATAAGGAGTTTGGATGGCCTATCTGTGGTGATCTCAAAGTCATCTCTATGGTGCTTGGACAACAAGGTGGCTATACGAAATTCCCCTGTTTCCTATGTGAGTGGGATAGCCGGGCAAAAGCACAGCACTCGAGCCAAAAAGTGTGGCCAACGAGAACTTTGAAGGTTGTAGAAAAAAATGTTCACTTTGAGTCTTTGGTCGATCCCAAAAAAGTGCTTTTACCCCCACTTCACATCAAGCTTAGACTGATGAAGCAGTTTGTCAAGGCATTGCCAAAAGATGGTGAAACGTCTAAGTACCTTGAAAAGAAATTCCCGTGACTGTCTGAGGCAAAGTTAAAGGAGGGTGTTTTTGTTGGTCCGGACATTCGGAAACTAATGAAAGATAATCAGTTTGAAAAGGTGATGAAAAAAGCTGAGAAAGAGACGTGGATATCATTTAAAGAAGTTGTGACTAAGTTTTTGGGGAACAATAAGGACCCGGATTATGAAGAAATTGTAAATAAAATGTTGAAATGTTTTACAACCTTGGGGTGCTCCATGAGCTTGAAACTTCACTTTTTGAACTCCTATTTGAATTATTTCCCGGAAAACCTTGGTGCCGTAAGTGAAGAGCAGGGCGAGAGGTTCCACCAAGACATCAAAGAAATGGAACGGAGGTACCAAGGACGATGGGATGTGAATATGATGGGAGACTACTGTTGGATGCTCCATAGAGAACTTCCAGACATCCCACACAAACGGAAAAGCTCAAAACGGAATTTTGAGGGAAAAAGATGTAGATATTATAAAGAATTATAAATCCTTATTCTATATACATATTATCTTTATCAAATTGTATTTAAAAATGTAAATAAACCACTAGTAATATATATTTATTTTTCATTTCAAAATGAATTTTTACCTATATGTACTGCGGGTTTTGCATAACTTTCATATAATTTTGCGGAAAATCCCTACGTGCTGGAGAAAAACTGAGGGCATATTTGGACTCAGCGCACCAAAATACATACGATTCACGCATTACGGTGAAAAAAACTATCAAAAAGTGTCAATTTGCAGGCCTGTGTTATTGAGCAATTAAGAGAGTAATTAGGAACATCTAAATACAGTGGAGATAAATATAGACTGATAATAAATAAAGGGAGAAACAGGCAATTATTTAGTTAATTATTTCTGAAAGGATAACCTCGGTTTTAGTTTAAGTTTGTTGATATCATATACTTTCTTTACTTCGATCGGAAGGTTGTTGAAATACTTTATTCCTTAATAGGTTATTTTGCATTTGTTTGGTATTATATTTTGTTATTTTGATATTGTATTGATGTTTTTTTGATAGGTGGGTTTCAAAGTTTTTGATGATATTATTATCTTTATAAATTTGGTGCATATTTTTTTATTAAAATTTTGTTAAACTGAAATACCTTAGATAAGATTCAAATTCAAAATCAGAAATCGGTTAATAGATTATGAGAAATCGTCTTAGCAAACTTTGACATCTCAGAACAAGGTAGAGTGAAGTTATAACCCCGTCCAACTTAGGTAACGGTTTGTGACCCGCTTGAAATTTGAGTTTACTACCACTGCCTAATCTAACCTCACATAATATCTTTCTGACATTTTGGCTCAATCACATCAGCCATCTTCAGCTTTTAAACAACCTACACAATTAATTACATATTTAAAATATCTTGCATAAAATACTCGTACATAGTTACAACTAATGTACATTGTAAATTAGTTTCATTTATCTGCTTGTTTATTTTGTTTGACTTCTATTGCCCTTGGTTTTTTTCTTTTAATCTTAGCTCCCTATTCCCTTGTTATTATTTGCCATTACATGTATGTATAGTTTTATGGCTCATGAGAGCGCTCGTCAAGAGATTATGTTATTTGTTAAAGGCAAATAAATTGACGCTTTTGAATCTTGGTGTAAAAATACAGAAAAAGCACATGTTGGGTGCTATTCTCTTCTGCAGTATCGGTAAGATTACAGTAACCTCTCGTAAGAGTCGAATGAGAGAAGTGGGTTACTAGTTACTAGAGCCATGCAGAGAATAAGGCTGGTACTAACGACGCGCATGCCACACAATAGATCGTACGTCAGTTCCTCCTCTGGTCGCCTGTAAAGTTATTCGTGTCAAACTCTACTTTTACCATATTAAAAAATCCAGTTATCGTCAGGCTAAAACATAACACATGTTATTTTTATTTAAACGAACATAATAAATGGAGTGTGCGATAGAAAGTTGAGATAGATTAACAAATAATGTAAATAAGACTAAGAACTAAAATCACTTGGAATTTATTTCTCTTCGTTAATTTGTTTTTGAACAAATAATGCCCTCTTTAAAAAGCTCCCAGCTTTTTTGTTGCCAATTACAGTCTAAGAAGAGTTCCAAATGGTCGCCATTGTTGCCACGGCGATTGTTAGTTGCCATTAGCCACAAAAGGCGCCGAGAGCTTTATAACTCCCAAAATTTACAAGAACAGGGAGTACAAAGTGTGAGCTACACTACTCGCTTCGACGCTTCGACGAAGTCCTCGACGAAGTTAGCCGAAGTTCGAAGTGCGTGCCCACACACTCGTGCAACTTCCGCGAGTAACTCAGTCCAACTCAGTCTCTCGGACTCGAGTCCTTTGACTCGGGCGCATTTACCGACAACAATCGGAAGTCGGGCGAAGCGAAGCGAAGTTGCCCGAAACGAAGTGAAGTTCGTGCCCACACTATCGTATTCGGTCAACTTCGCGAGTAGTGTAGCTGGGCTTTTAGATCATTCACCAAACCATAGCATAGAGGTACCTAACTAGAACCACATTACAGAAATTATTAAAAATACTTCTTAACCGTTTTTTAGTGTTAAACGCTTTCGTCTTAACCGATATACACTGTAATTTTATTATTATTTAGGTAAAAATATCGCGGCAAGTCCTCTGAAATTCCGGTTAAAAGTTTAATTAAAATTAGCCTTCTTCCATGACGTGCGCCAGAAGTACCTAACACCAATAATAATAAGCGTTTTCAATTGATTGGGAAATGTATGATTGAATGCACATGAAATAAATTGACGTAGGTACGATTTGAATGCCCGCTTGTTATTGACCAGTCGAGTTCTTGGTTCAATTGTCAATTGACACTCAAGGTTAGGTTCTTAAATCTTCTTCGGACATTATATTGGAAGTATTTATGTCTCCGTCACGGCATTACTAACGTCAGCACAGGCGTAGGTACTCAGTACTTACGCATGCACTAAGGTCGGTATATGTTTAACATCACGATATATTATATAATACTTATCGAAGGAATGCTAAATGCTATAGATGGGTAGTGCGTATACTAAATCGCTATACATTACTTTAGGTACTAATAAAATATGTTTTGCTATTGCAAAATCGTAAGTAAGTAGGTACTAGTTATAAAAAGAAAAAAAATCCAACGTCTTGGTTATCTGACCAGACAGATATTTCAGGGAATGATTGGTGAAAGTTGCTTAGGTAGGTACTTACTTAATCCTTCCGTATATTTCTTTAAGATGCTGTCAGCAAGTGGGAGTATTTGTATTTCCACTTTTCAATTAAATCCCAATAAATGAGATATTTCTGAACAAATCCGAAAACTAAAAGGGTGATAAAATACACTTCCAAATTTTATTATTACAAATAGTACATAATTATTGAAATATTAAAATTTTGAAATCATACATAAAAACTATTACAAATGGATCACCTTTTTTTCGTCTACACATAGAAGTAGAATTACTGATAACGAAAAAAAACACACCATATATTAGACAAACGTATTATAAACATTATTGCCAGCTCACTTTTTTGTCGTTTCATATAAAAATTATTTATAAAAAATTCTCAATGTTATTTTAAAAGCATATTTTTTTATCAAATAGCGGTCGGAACCTTTGGTTTCATAGATGCAGAGATGTGCAAAATGGGTACCCAAAACCATTTGAAATGCAAAATGGAATTGGGTCAAAACTTTTCCCTTTGAAAATGCAAAATGGTTTTTAGAAAAGCATTTCAAATGCAAAATACCTATTTTCAAAATGCAAAATGGTTTCTCAGGTCAAGCAATTAAAATAATTATAGAATTTTTAAACAATTTTGTCATTTTATAATGGACATCAATGTAGAACAAACATATTAAATGATGGTAAATCCAAAAACACTACGACAGATTATGAAACCACAAAAAAATTTCGCGGGACTAATGTTGCCAACGTAAAAACATAGAAACTGCTATCTAACATTTAATATTACAGCGTCATGGCCCCATGTTCAGTATTTGAATCAGTAATGGTATTGTAATGTAATAATGTAATTGTAATTGTAATGGTATCACTCAATTGCCAGGGCTTCTACCAGGGAGCAACTTAACAAATGTAAATTATCTCTCATAGCGAGGTTGAGGACCGACTTATATTTGGGGCTTATGAAATAAAGATGAGATGGAAAATTCATTGAGAAAAGCATTTAAAATGCAAAATGGTTTTTAGAAAAGCATTTAAAATGCATAATGGAAAATACCCATTTTGCATTTTGCATTTCCATTTGAAATGGATTTATTTGAAATAAAGCACATCTCTGCATAGATGTGAAAATTTTAATTATTCTCTGGTTAACCTCCGTATTTGAATATAAAGCTTGATATTTTCTCTTTCATTTAATTCATATTTCTGACTATGAAGGTAAGGGAGACAACGATTTCTATAAGACCCATATGAGCCATTCCGTAAAGCGAACAAATTGCCTCTACGAGTAATAAACTGTTTGTAACCAAAACTTAGCAAACTAGCCTGAGGAGTTTTTAATTTGGTAGGTTTAATAAAAAACAAAAGTTTCTATGATCTGAATGACTACCAATAGAAAAAAATCGTCCGTCACTTAGCTCTTATTTTGGTTGTCTGTAGGTTGGTGTATTTGTAGGTACGAGTATCTACTTATGTTCTTACATATTTGGAAACAGAAATACCTACCTCATTAACTATGTTGTAATTAGTTTCTCACTACTAGAATTCCCGCCAGAAATTATTTACATAGGTACCCACTGACATTTGTAAATGCATTTCTGTGAGGTCCATAGTAACCAACATCAAAATATCCAGACTTCGCAACGCCCATATTGTAAATGGCTAGAAAAAGCTGCCGGTGCGTTTTTACATCCAATCTGAACAGAGCCTCGGGTAGATACTCTCAGTATACCCCAGGTGAAATACCTTCAGAACCGGAACAATGTTAAGATTGCAAACTTTGAATAGACGGACCATACTTTTCTCATCTCCCTCCCATCCCCCAAATCTATTCATTTATCAATCGGGTACTGCATATAAAAGGGCCATGTCTTTGCTAGAACGCTTTGAAATTTTTTTAAATTGTTTGTATGCGTGTAAATAAATTGTAGACATTGAATTTAAAAGTGATAACATGTTTTTTTAATATATTTCCCCAAAAACATTAAATACCTACTGTGAGTCTGGTGATATTGAACTAAATTCCTGTGTTTATTTTTGTATTTTTAATATCAACACACAACTCCCGCTTTCACCACTTGGGCAACTTTATAGATTAGATATATAACTACCTCTGTGTTTTTTTTATTAATTTATTATTGAATTTTTTTTTATACATACATGGATAGTTACATAAAATATTGAAAAATGTATAAAAAATATTGTAATAAATGTACATAGTTAAAAAAAATCCCACGAAGGCGAAGCCTGAGTGTGGGTATTATAAGTATTTTTGTCCTATTTCCATGGTTTAAGTGGAGATGCAATATCAAATATAAATTTAAGTTATTTTAAAAGAGTTACTGAAGAGATGCAATACAAGAAACTAAATCATGAAATATGTAAAAGTTTTAAAATAACACAAAAAATAAGGTAAATACTAGTTTTTAAAGAAGACATCTTAAAAAGTGAATTAGCAGACAAAGCATTACAAACAATAAAATATATCCGCTGTTTTGTATGTATGTGAAATAATAAAAAATAGTCTCTCCATGGATATAAATGTTACAGATATTAGATATAGATGTTAGATAGATTTGCTAAAACTTATAAGAAAAAAATATCTAGTTCAGTGTTTTTTAGCCAAGATTTGATGTACCTTTTTAAAAGATTGAAGGTTTACACACGTATCCCTTTTAAAGATAGTACATAAAGAATTATACATTTTCGGAGCAATAAGTTGAGTGATAACGTTCCTTGGCTACGAATCCGGAGGTCGGGGATTCTAATCCCGGCGTGTGCATATTTTACTTGATTAACTTCTGTTATTTCACAATGTATTCATTTAAAGTAATATAAAGGGTGTCCGGGGATAAAGTGCACAAAAAAAACATCCCGAACATCCTGTATAGTATACTTGCGGCACGTTTAAGAGTGTTAGATACTTTTAACATCGCCCTGGTGAAGGACCACCATTCAAAATCGAAACATTGCTTGAAATGGCTTTAACTATGTTTGATGAACAGTTCTGAATAACCAGGTACTTAACAACCTTTCTCCTCCGCATCTCCTTCCCTTCCCCACACAATAAACCCCAATTTGAAATTTCATGGACAGGTTGGATTCTAGTAAGGTAAAAAAACTAAAAATCACATTAAAAAGGTAAGGCGGAAGAAATTGGGGTGGGGAAAAAGAATGGGAAGGTAATTATGTACCTGGCTATTCAGATATAGTCACTAAGCGTAACTTTTGCCAATTCAAACAACGTGTCTATTCTGATCGGTGATATTTCTCACCAGGGACTCGATTCTCAACGAAGTGTTTCGATCCACTCGTTGTTCGAGTGGAATGACTTTTGACGTTAGTTTGGCGTATGTATGTATGTACCTTCGATGAGACTCAAGAATAAGAACGTCGACCAATGTATGTACTTTCGACGGCGATTGCGAGCGGCCTGGATCGGAGAATCGATACCCAGGAAAATACTGAGAGCTTCTTCCACTCTGAAAACTATCAATCAGAGTTAATATTGGAACAATGACAATCGTCTTATTCTGTAGAATGTATACTCTACTCTTCTGTTAAAGTAGAAAATGGGAGTCATAATCTTCATACTTCTGCTGTACTAGATTATTACTTTTACACTTTATCGATCATATTCTTTTGGCCAACTTTAATTTAATTTATATTATAGAAACAAAACAGTACTTTTACATTAGCTCCATATAGGAGGCCCTGAGGGCCCTCGGGGCCTATGTCATCTTTGGATATGCTGTGTGGAGGGTATTTTTAAGGAATGGAAGGAGAGGAAGATCTGGGAAAGAAACAGGCATGAGGGGTGGGTCATATGTCATCTGGGGGTCAGTGTGTGCAAGGAATGACGAACGTTTGAATTCATCCTTCCCACTGCGGTGCCATGCGATGAGTAGAGAGAGTCCTGCTGGAGAGCTAAAAGGCTAAATAGTTTAAAACCAAAAGGTAATAAGTTAGTGGTGACATTAGTTTCCATTCAAATTTGTTGGAAGGCACTTATAGCTTTTTTCTTCTTTCTATGGTTGCAAAGTTGAAAATATACATTGAACGAAAGATATTTTATAAATTTGTTTGGTAAATATTTCCCTAACCGGCGCACTTTTAATAGGCACAGATTATGGAATTTACACTTCGTTTCGACTTATATTACTAAGAGAAACGACGATTTACGTCGGGATAGATGGTAAAAGATTCGGACGTTTTTTGTATAGAATGACACAAGCGAAAGTTTTTTTTCAATCTAAATAAGCATAAATTACTTGATTAACCCATATTAAGTACCCAATAACCTATTTTGTGCATGTATGTAGTGATTGTTGAAGCAAAGCGTAAGTTCCATAATATGTTAGGGTAATAATTACCATTTGTTTTTTATTAGGTATATTTTGTGCTATAGATGTACTTACAGTTTATTCTGTCTAATTTAAATTGAAACTTCCGCCCCTACTTTAGTGAATATGTATTATTGTATTCACCTACCTAAAATTACCTAGTTCCAAAGTCCAGTCAGGTTCTATTCACCTCAATGCCGAAAAAAAATTCATCAAACTAAAAAAATACTCCTCGTCCAAATGAGGCTTCACAAGTTGAACTGTAGTTCATCTTGGATTCACACCAAGGCCATGGGGGTTTTCTATTTTTAAATTTAAATTCTATTTCTTTTCTTCTGCAATCAATGCTATTTTAAAACGACCCTTCCCTCCTGCGTATTTTTAGCCCAACTGTTGAAACTTCCTTTACATAGCAATTCGGTACAATGAAAATCGACGCACTTGCTCGGCTACGTAAATATTTTCTTTTCGTGTTAAGAATTTTCAAATTTATGAAAGCCAATGACTGTAAACAACGAAATCATAGGGGAGTAGGCAGGCCATTATACACGACACATGTCAAAAATATTGTTTCGGAATAATGGAAAACACGTTCTTCAAATTGAATAATTAAATTGTGTATATTTTACTTACTACAGATGCCTGATCTTCATTATTTGTTGTGCCTAAAAAACTATTCTGTTCGTTCTGTGGCTCCGCTGCTGTCGATATTGTGTTGCCAGTGCTAACAAATTGTTAGTTAGTTCCTCTTTTGGCCGCCTGCTCAGATAACTTTGTAAATCTGCAAACCATATTCATTAAGTACCCTATAGTATTTATGAGTATAACAACTACAGACAGGTCTGAAAATTAAATATGCACATGAAAAAAATTAAATGCAGTTTTAAGAGTCAAAGTATTTTTTTCCATACGATTAATTACTTTTCTTCCAAATAGTAAATGAACGTTAGTGAATTTATATATATTTTGTAAAGCGTTATTAAAAGTGGAATTAGCGTTTAAACAAAATAAATTTAATAGGATTGTGATAATAATCATGTTTATAAAGCATTTAAAGTAATCGTTTTTACTAGAGTTATCTTTTTTCATTAACTCCACACTGGAGGCCCTGAGGAAAATAATTTCTCTTTCGGCCTATGTGATCTTTGGGGATGCCGTGTGGAGGGTATTTCTGATAATAAAACAATACTTATTAAATGTGAAAATAGAACTCTACAATGTTTCTGAAAATGGGAAGAAAACGTTAATAGTTTTGTAATTTCACAAAGGAAAATATTATTAAAGGTATATTTTTTATAAGAGTTTCAGTTTATTAATATTATGATTCCCATGAAACTGCTGGGACAATTTTTTTTCTAGCTGTTGGGGGAAAAACAGATATTATTAATTTTACAAATTTTAGATAAATTTCGTGCTGAAAAAAATATTACAATTTTAATAATTATTGATCTCATGAAATTCGGTAATAATTATTGATCTTATGAAATTCGGTAATAATTATTGATCTCATGAAATTCGGTAATAATTATTGATAATAATTTCTAATACACATTTAAATTGTTTACACCTTAAATTTTAATGTATAAAAAATCTTTCGCATAAGACTTTTTTTATTGTAAAAAGATATTATTTTCAATGTGCAGGACCTGTAAACTATTTACTTAGTAAAGAAAAATCGTGAAATAAAACGAATAAATGATTTATGATTTTCAATAAAAATATTTATTTTAAAACATTATAGTAAATCTACTTAAGAATAACTCTTTTTCTACATACATATAAAACTCACATCTTCAATAATACTTTTTAGATATAGAATCTACTTGAAAACCCTTTTTCGTGTAATGTGCGTAAAAATATCAGACGTATTAAATATTTAAACATTTCTAACACTTAGTAAGTTGGGAATATTTTAATGTACACGTTTTACTTAATTAAAGGACATATATTAGATAGTACTTTTGGTAATGACTTTGAATTACAATTAGCAAATATGCGTGTTAAATGGAAAATGGAAACCATACATTTTCTTTCAATAAAAATAAGTGATGATATCTGAGTTGTGCGTGACCTATTTACGAAATGTTCTAATTCAACGATGATTTATTGGCGTTTTAAAAATTTCCGGTGAGTGATAAAACAGTTTGATTTATAAGACGGGCAACACACTTCCGCGATAGTCCAGATCCAGACTTTGAAGAATTCACTTTGGAAACTGTACGTTTTATTGGTTAGGTATCAATTAAACCCCCTTGAGGTTATTTTCACTACGCGGACGATCGCACCCGATATAGAAAAAAGTGAGCACCAACAACACAGATTAAATATAGACTAAAAACAGACGCTTGGGTAGACCTAGGCACGTCACTGAGCAGCATTATGTGGCTGCCTGCACAATGCACTAATTATAAATCTCAAATGCGGTAAACACAATTTGATCAATCTCAAAGCACCATCGGAATGATTAGACGTATAAAACAACATCATTAAAACAGAATGAAGATGTTGTTTCTATGTTGTCTGCCTGGCGTTCTTCATGTCCTTGCGTGCCTTAAAACCTCTAAAGCCCGCTTGGATTTTTGTAGCAGCTTCCTTGGCCAATCTCTGCTGCTTCCTGACTAAGTATCCTCGTATGCCGGCTTGGATCTTGACGGCACTGCGGTCTTCCACAGTGGCTGGTTGCTCGATCTGCTCCATGATCAGTAGTTGCATTGAGATTGAGGTGAACAGCTTTGCAGGGTCCCGAAACTTTGTCACTTGAATCAGGTTCCGCAAGAAGCACTCGATGAAGGTTTGGTCGCTGATAAGCCTGTGTTTGGTGATGACTTCTGACTGGCTGATGTGCTGGGTGATTGCTTGATTGGTTGATTGGCTAATTGATTGGTTGCAGTGTATGCGACCGGCCTGTTGGACGGTCGGAGGGAATATGAATATTCAATATGATGTCAACACGGCCACGGCGTGTGGTGGATCGAGTGGTGTGGTGTGCGGTATAAGTATGTAGGATGTATGTTGGTGTGTGGCGTGTTCCCCGCTCTCGCTCTGCGCTTCTGCCATGGTTTGGAAGCTGACCAACGCAGAGTCAATAGGGGCTGGATCGGGCCGGGGCAATCGGAATTATTCGTCTGAAAGTACAAAAATATAATTAATATTTACAAATTACATTTGTTTCAAATTTTAAATGATTCTAAAAAGAATAACAGTCGTAACGAGACGCCTGGCAGACGTGATCGAAATTATTTTTTATTGCCAGAAGTAAAGATGAAAGTAAACATGTATTTATATATTTTTTTGATTGTGAAACATTATTTTATTATTATTAAAATATAAACAAAGAAAAATCTTACAAATGGAAATTTAGAATAGATACATTATTAGCGAGAATAGAAGGAAATAAAATGCACAGAGTTTTGGCGGCCGGGCGGAAAAAGCCTCACGCTTTCACGAGGCTGATCGAATAAAGCGTATTGAAAACAAACAAAAGCTCAAGCAGTCTTTATAGTATGAAGTTATGACGCATCTGACACTGACTGCATGGAGCTGGTGATTTGAATAAGCCATTCCCCATGCAACGTTATATTCATTTTAATTTACCGGTCAAATCCGTCGAAAATCGTCGTAAAGTGCATTCACTTCAGGAGGTGATTCTACTTTATACTACAAGTAAAAAAAGAGATAACTTTTTTCGAAATTCCAACTTTTAGGGGTACTTTTCTGGTAAAAATGTAAAATTTATTCTTTAATTAAGAAACACAATATATAGTAATTTGAAATTTTGATTTTTTTTCTTTTTCTTAAAAAAAATTATTTATCCTTTTTACTCCTACCATCATTTATATTCACCTCCCGAAGTTAGTGCACTTTACCTCCGGACCCCCTGTATACATTTATTGCCACTAACTGCGCCTCTAGCCGAAGATTGGTAGAATTTTTATTTTTAAATAGATCAATTTGTATTACACTTTTGTTTTCGACAATCAGTGAATGCAAATCTTGGAAGCGGAAATTAACCCACTTCCCGACATCCGATAGAGCTGAAACTAGGCAGATAGATTCTTTGACGATCACAATGCATTCTATCAACGTGGCAGTCACGTGCACACACGAGGATATGAATGCATTTCTCTGAAATTGGACGACATTACTGAAGTTCATATTCGAAATAAATGTCGGTCCTACTGCGACTGGTAGCGCGGTTGACTCCGATCCCTGGGAAGGAGGGTTCAATCCTCACCTAAACCAGACATTTTAAAATAGATATATTATAGTTAATAAAACTACAAGGTTTTCCAATAAGAGATGTTATTTTGATATTCAATCGTAAAAGATCAATGGTTTCGTTGCTTGTGTGGCACGTAGCGCCGTCTTGTTGAAAGTAAACGTTGTCCAGATCGATACCATCCAATTCCGGCCATAAAAAATCATTAATCATCTCTCGATAGCCATTCACCGTAACTGTTGCTCCAGCCTCATTTTCGAAAAAGTAAATTCCAATGACTCCGCCGGACCATAAACCGTACCAAACAGTCACACGTTGAGGATAGAGAGGCTTTTCAAAAACAACTCTTGGGTTTTCCGAGCCCCAGATGCGATAATTTTGCTTGTTGACGAAGCCACCGAGGTGGAAATGGACCTCATCACTCAAGATGATTTGCATTTGATTCACTCAAGTGAATTTTAATAATTTCAATGCATTGTTGAAGCGTATATCGTTCCATTTTTATTAATGACGTAGTTTCTACTTGTCAAATGTCAAAAAATGACAGCTTCAAAAGTAACATCTACCGAAATAGCGGGCTATTCAAAATAACACCTCTTATTGGAAAACCCTGTATGTTATTACGGGTTGATTTCTTTTACCAATGCGATACTCTTCTACGATTGTTTCTTGTCAGGCTGCTATAATAAGTTCTTAGGGATACGAAGTTAATTTAATAAATTTAAAAAACATCCGCATTATAAGGAATGATGTTTGAACGAGATAGGCGGCCATTTTGACTTAACAATGTCTAGGCTTTTAAATTGCTAGATGTTTGGAAAAAATATGTTTATCACAAAAATGTAAGCCGCCCATGTGCATAAGCAATTGCCATGATAACAAATAATAAATTACTACTCCGGATTTAATCTAGCTTTATACCGGGACTGATGTTCCGTTTCAAATTATTTGAGTAATTTTCATTGTAACACCTGCAATAAAATTGTAGTCACAGCCTAACACCCGCCATAAATTAACAAAGTATTTTGGCTGCTGTCAACAATGAAATGTTTAGACATTTCCTGCTCTTCCACAAAGTTTGGTGGCGGAAAATCATTTTCCAAAAAAATGTTTCACAATAATAGAATATTATTAATTTAAAAAAAAAACTAATTTCGGTTGTGACTCCGGTTAAATCAATTCTAGTACTTCTGCTTGAAATTTAATTGAATTTGAGATTAATTTTCCGAATTAGAAGCGTTTGTTTGGATAATTCAATAAAGTACCTACCAATAATATAAAATTTTCAATAGAAAATTATTTTAATTCAATTTTCAAAATTGGAACTAATTTGTCGAGAGTTAAGAATATCCCATTCAGATGAGAAAAAACTTATTCCATGTTTTTTTTACATACCTCCAATTAGCTTAATTCGACCAACAAACCTCTATCGGACGACCGGAAACTAACGAATCCGGTCCCCGCGTACTGCTACTCGCGTGGTAATATTGGAACAAGGATTATTTATGTGCAGTAGAGCCTCTATAACGATGCTGTGATTTTTCACGAGTCATAAAACTACATTATCAGACTGATGCACTGAAAAGATAAACCAATAGAAGGGTTTTCTGGGCCTGTCTGCGTGCCTGAAGTTTTTCCCCCGAACAGATGATCAATTTCATTGAGCTGTCTGGGGGCCTAGTGGTCGAAAGGTCTCGTGTAAAACATCAGTTATTTTTTCTTATCGGTATAGATCACTCATTTGTTCAGTAGTTCGAAATCTTTCTTTGCATTCCACAAGTAGGTACCTTCGGTTGCTTCGGAAGTTAAATATTTATAGTATCATCATAGGTGCAAATTGTAAATGAAAATTAGACAAAACACTGCTACTTTTCTGATATTTCTATATCAGTTTTCCGCGCTCTTTCCAACAATATGCAAAAATTATATTCAAAATCAGTTTCACGTCCCTTTCACATCCAAACCATCGAATTCCTTCAGTATGCAATCGACAAACTGCCAGAATAACACATTGATAAATTTAAGTATAATCAAAATAATTGTGGAGACACTGCAGGTTTATATATAGATCAACCCAATATTTATAATTACTGCATTTGATTTCGAGTTATTTTTTTGTAAATTTAATAAAGAATATTCTACGACAAAACATAATATTACTGTTTACAATATTGCTTCTGTAATAATCCGGAGAGGTAAAAATATATTTGAAATGTTAAAAAATATTATAAATATTTATCGCACATCTTAAACCTTTTTTGCGGCGGCAGTTAAGGCGATGCACTACGTAGTAATGCAAAATCATGTGTTTTGGTTTTGAAAATTTGGTCGCCTAGAAATGTTTCAGATGCTTTAATTAAATACTGCGAGTAAAATACATCTTGGCCTTTGAAATAATCGAATATTTTTTAGATAAGTCTTTTTATAAGCCCAGAAAAAAATAATGTATAAGGCCTATGAAAACTGCTTTAAAGTTCAAAATCTCCTACTTACAAACCGGTTTTCGGTTATGATTTTATTGTATAATGTGGCAAATTAAGTTATTTATAAAATGATCGAAAAATAATTAAATATTTATGCCTGAACGTCCACAAAATAAAATAAAAGGCACTTTTTGGCCATGTTTTTTTCTTGCATAAATCAAAACAGGCGGATGGTGTTAAGCGGGAATTTAACCCTTATCACCATCTACGTAAGGGGTGTTATTAACAGCGGTTCGATTTAAAATATTACATGATTTAGTGCATCGCCTTAAACGTTATTTTTTTTTTCACACACAAAACATTTCAAACAATACCCACACTATAAAAAATATCAATCGAGCCAGTTAAAATTTAGATCGTAAATTTAACAATACTACCATTGTTTTTTATCTCCAAAAAACAATATATACGAATTTTACTTCTCTGGTACATTTCTAGTGTCATGCCCATTAGTTTTATGTACTATCTGGCCTCGTCACAGTTCAAACATATTGTTTCATATTGAATCTTTTTTAAATTATGTAACTAATGATAATGCGTCTATTTTTTCCGATGTTTAGTCGAGATACCGATTTAATTTTAATGGGCACCTGTCATTTTTTTTAAATTTTATCTACTTATCTACGTTTACAGTCAGAGACTCAAATAGAAGTTAGACAATATCTCAAACACACGAGCCTTGTCTCTTTATGGGGAGGAAAGGCTACTTTTTGTTTTATATTATATGGTAAAAAATACACATATTATATACTAAAAAATAAATGTATCTTTCAATTTCAATAAAGAGGAATGTCTGTGACGGGCGAGTGGCGTGAATTTTATTATCATAAAAATCTACTTTTATTCCGAGATTGATGAAATTGCACACTTAACCTTCAAAAGAATAGGAAGGACACTGTCTACATCTGATTCCGAAAAACTCAGTGTAAAGGCCGGGCAACCCCGGGGACTTCAGCTAGATATTTGTAAACTAGCACTAACCTGTGAAAAATCAAGGGATATTCTGAATTCTCTGCATGTTGGTTCTAACTTGCCAACCAATTTGTTGTAATTAAATTGTATGTAAATTAATTCAGTTAAAAATATTATATAACAGGTGGGCAGTTACTTTATCGCGTGTTTGAATTCTTCAAACAATTCAAAGCGAATCCGAGCACTAGAAGCTTAGCGTGAAATCAGTATTTTTTATTAATCTTCACGACGAATGAATGCCAAAAAATGTGGTTTAGATAAACTGAATTGAATAAACTTAAAATAAAATTGTTTATTGCTTTTAAAAAAAAATTAAGCGTAAACTACCAAAAAATATTTTTTAATTAGAAATATGTGAACGCGTATAAGAAACAAAAAAATCAATTTAATTGCTAAGATTATCTGTGACAGTTTCCCTCAATTAACTTTATACCTACTTATGAAATTATTCCAAAATAAATAAAAACCGCTTTTGCGCTGAAATCGAGCGTTGGTAGACTCCGTTTGCCAAGCGATTTTTATGCCTATTGCCTGTATTCGTGGTGATATAAAGCACACTAAGAATATACAAATTTTTGGCTTGTGTTGCTTGTAATTGAACCAGAGTTACGCGGGACAGTCGCACAACGAAAGTATTTTTTTATAAAATAAGTTAGATAATAAGTAAATTTGTCGCCACACTGATAAAAATGAGTATGGCTGATTTATTAAAATCCTGTTAAAAACGCGATGACTTCCATTTCTTAATAAAATATTAGTCCTTTCAAAATATCGGAACACATGTTCATGCAGCTATGGTTTTCCTGATAAATTTAATGACGAAATGCGACAATATTAGAATTTTTATGAATACTTGTTCCGACATCCTAAAAACATATCCGTGTTGCTAGGAAACCTGTCAATTCACTCGTTAAAGGCCTGCAGTCCCGTTTTTAACAGGAATGCGAATAATTTCCCAGATTTTTAATAAATTAGCAATATTTTATATCAGTAAGTCATCTCCGTGTATAGTTTTGAATAAAGAATTTAAGAAAAGCCAGTTTTAATTTTTTTATCGATTTCATGACAATAACTACACTAGCAAACCATTCTATGATCTCTTTATTTGCAGTCTTCTCTCCAGAGATATGCTTTATTTCAAATAAATCCATTTCAAATGGAAATGCAAAATGCAAAATGGGTATTTTCCATTTTGCATTTTAAATGCTTTTCTAAAAACCATTTTGCATTTTAAATGCTTTTCTCAATGCATTTTCCATTTTAAATGCTTTTTTGCAACATTCTTCCTACTATCTCCACTCATCTTTTTTTCATAAGCCCCAAATATCAGTCGGTCGTCAACCTCGCTATGAGAGATAATTTACATTTGTCAAGTTGCTCCCTGGTAGGAGCCCTGGCAATTGAGTAATACCATTACAAAAAATACTGAACATGGGGCCATGACGCTGTAATATTAAATGTTAGATAGCAGTTTCTATGTTTTTACGTTGGCAACATTAGTCCCGGGCAAATTTTTTATGGTTTCATAATCTGTAGTGGTGTTTTTGGATTTACCATCATGTAATATGTTTGTTCTACATTGATGTCCATTATTAAATGATTTTTTTTTTTTAAATTATATAATTATTTTGATTGTTTGACCTGAGAAACCATTTTGCATTTTCAATGCATTTCGAAAATAGGTATTTTGCATTTTGCATTTGAAATGCTTTTCTAAAAACCATTTTGCATTTTGCATTTTCAAATGGAAAAACTTTGACCCATTTCCATTTTGCATTTCAAATGGTTTTGGGTACCCATTTTGCACATCTCTGCTTCTCTCCATATATTCCTATCCTTATTTATACATAAATTTGTTTGCTGAATGTTTGGTGTAATTTCCCTAATCCCATCCTGCACTCCCGATATATCCTTCAGATAAACAATGAACGCTAATTGAACAGATTGCAATTCTATCATAAATATTAAAGTGGCACAAATCACGAATTATTACATCGGTTATAAACAATGAGAGCATTTCTTTTCGATATATATATATGTAATAATAATAAGTTACGTAATATTTCACTTAACTAAATTTAGATTAATAGAAGCTGAATGGATACTCCTAACGAATTAACGGGTTTCCTGGTAAACTTTTGGTAAATTACGAGTGTCATGATGTGTTCATGAAAAATTGTCGCATTTCGCATGCACGTACATTTGCCTTGATAATTCATTCGTTAAGAAAATGAAGCGTACATATTTAAAAGTTAAAAAAATAATGTACAACACTAACTTTCTTTTACGCCAATAAGTACATATTTATTATACTTTTGAAAATAGCCATAACTTTGTGGTTATCCGTTATAAAAAAATGTTACTTTGTTTGAACTATACGTAAATATTACATTTACATACACATTAATTATTACTTTTGTTGGTCGATGCTTATTGGTGTTGCTTTTTGCTTTATCTTTGTCATAAAAGCACCATGAAAAATGTACACAATAGGTGTGTACATAAATCATGACATTATGTTACTATTGAATATATTGTAATGTAACATTGAATAAATATGATTTTTCACAGATTGATTAGTCTTTACCAGTCGAAATAACTTTTTAATTTTTAATATTAGTTATTAAGTCACCTACAAAGTTTCCTTCAAACATAAATTAATAATAGACAGATAAATCATTTTTGTGAAAGGATTGTTCATAAAAAGCATTTTAACATCCTTTTCGCTTTATTTACTGTTTTCTATTCACTTATGCTGTTTCTTAATTTCTATGTACACTAAAACTCTTGATCGGCGTTATCTGGCGTCATGAAATTTGTACAGCTCTTGTAAATCATTGTAAAAACCCATTACAGATAACATTCCATTGGAAATGTGGAAAATAAAACTTCTAGAAGTGAATCAATCGCCGTTATTTATTAATGAAAGTCGTCTTTGGCGACCTTATGCGAGATAACTTGTATGTTTCAAAAAAACTCTCTGACGGTAAGTTCTGGCGTCATGAAATTTTCACAGCTTTTGAGAAAGTGCGTCAAAGCCTAATGCTACGTATACTACGGAACGAATCAACCGCAAATAGCATGATACACCGCTTGCAGTTGCTTCGTTCCTTTCCCGTAATTCGTGGCTCAGTTCGCGTTTCGGTTCGCAAATGTATAAAGCAGAAAATTAACATTTCAAGGAAGAAAATTTTACTTCAAAACCCGACTCAATCATCCTTATTTTGTTTAGCGAATGTCTAAGTTAAGAACCTTGTAATATTTTGAACGGTTCTCGTTTGTTCGATGCACTAAATGCATACACGAATGCACTGACATTGGATATGATGTGTTTAACGATGAAGACCACGTACATGCGCTAATAATGCAAAGCTTTTAACGATCCATAAATCCCTGAATTATTTACGTCTGAGAGATCACCATTGATGTCTCTCTCAATTTTTGCTGTGCTGACGTTTTGCGAGCTTCCGTTGAGGGAATTTTATTATTATTTGGCGAATTCACCCGAGAGAAGTAAATTGAAAACTTAAAGCGTCTTCAATGACGAGAGTGGAAAGTATTTCAAAAGTCAATGGAAAATCTTTGTGTTTATTTATAGACTTAGCTATAAAAAAGCATTTAGTAGGGTATAATCTACAACATACGAGTAGATGTTTTTTTTAATTTACGATAAATTGGCATACAGAATACCAGACTTCTAAAGGCTCCTTATTAGAAAATTAAGAACGCACTTTTTCCTAAATCATACTTATATTTTATTGTGTTGAATAATTTTATTGTTCGGTTTATAAATACCTAGCCGAAGTCCCGGCGTTGCCCGTACTTCAGTGGAGATTTTAGAAATACCATGTAGACAGTAATTTACCTCTTATTTTGAGAGCCAAGTGTGCAAAATTTCACCAAATATCAACATTCTTTAAGGGGTGGGAAAAGGAGGTAGGAGTGTTTTTAAATCTCATGTAAACAGTGACCTTCCTACTGTTTTGAAGGTCAAGTGTGCAAAATTTCATCAATCTGGGAATAAAACTTTAGATTTGTTTAAAATCAAATTCACACCGGGATACTCAAATTTATTGCTGGGCGTGACGAATTTCTGTTTTAGATACCGTTTGGCATTTCTTCTGTCTGTAAATTTGTTTGTACGTTCCGTTTCCGGTTTGAATATTTTACTGCATCCATTTTATCATTCAGCCAAGCCTTACTTTGACCAGATGGCTAACTTTCACTAGGTGAACTTTGACTGAGCTTGTCATTATTACTATGGTACGAGGTACCTGCCTGAAGAAAGTTTGAAAAAATAGTTGTGATTGAGATAGTGATTTTTCTTTGGACAAATCGTATTATTCCTTATTGATTTATATTTTTAATATTTCATAAAACAATAGTGTGTGTGATACAATATTGTGTGAAACAATTAGAATTAGCTCTACATTGAACTTCAAGCACTACTTGTCCTTTCTTAAATAATAAGATTTTATGTAAGTCCCATTTGTTAAAAGCTGTCTTTATTGTATACTTTGTTTCTTCTTGGGAATAATGGTTAATAATTAGTTATGGTTTTAATATTGGTTATAGTTATAATATAATATTGTTACAATATACTGTCAAATTACCCATCTGGTAACTCATCTAACACATATATTTTCTTTCTTTTCGAAATATTTTGTGTTTGTATGTAGTATATATTTTTTTAAAGTTTCTTTATTCAATGAAATTACTAGTTACATGCATTGAGGAATTTTTCGACCACCATGCTAGGCACATGCCCGTGTTATGGTGGTCGGGTTACTTTTATTACTTTAAGTGATAAATTCATGTGATCACTGTATGTTTGCTTCACTTAAATATAAATTGTTAACCTCATGCTTAGTCCTAGTGAGGTTGATTTTTATGAAAAAACATGATTTGTGTATAGTGAGATGCAATAAATAAATAAATATTATATTACGCTGTATAATTAAGTAGGAAGGTATTTAAGTATCTACTGACAAATCTTATGATTTCAGTGGACATTTTGATTTTTGATTTATTAATTAAGAATAAATAAGAAACACACGTGAATAATTTCCAAATGAATAACAAATAAAAAACAAACAGGTGGGACAAAGAATAAAAAACTGATAGTCAAGTTTCAACCAGTTAATTGACGCAGGTATGGTTTAAAAAAACTAATATCATATGCGAGAAAAAAATGTATGACGTTAATTCGTTTCTGTATGACTGAAACTGGGCGTGATGGGATTTATTATGATGTAAGATTATCTTTGTGATATTATAGTCACGAGAGTATGTGCGTAGATTCAGCCAGGGCTTACAAACATGTTTTCAACGACACCGGTTAGCATTTAAAAAATTAAAATAACCGAAACCGGCTATTTTTATTCAGTTTCCCGGTAAGTATATTTAAAAAAAATATCCGTCCATTTTCCGAAGTTTTGCAAATAATGGTAGATGAATTTACGTACTTTTGATGTTGATATGTTTGTGAGGGTTACATGATAACTCAACACAGTGACAATTCAACACACATTTAAAAAGTGATATAAAGTCATTAGAAACGATGAAAAAAATGAAACCTAACCTAACCTAACCTAACCTACTTAACCCAGTTAATAAAGTTTTTGTTTCATCACTTTCCATGACTTTATATAACTTTTTAAAGATGTGATGAATTATCATTGTGATGATTTATCCGGTCACCGTTTGTGAGGGATGGGATATCTGATAAGGAAGTTGATTTCGCCAGTAAAAAAAATGAATCGAGATAATCAGTCCATAACGGAGTTCTGGTACCAACCGTGTGTGAATCGTGGAATTAGCATTAGAGATCCACAAAAAATTCAAGGCTGGATTCAAGTATAATATGCAAAAGGAACAAACCTTTGATCTTGTCCATTGGATAAACATAGATACCCGTATATGACGCGCAAGTAAATGAAAAATTATGTCTGGAATAACCTATAAAGGAACCACACAACCAATGACAATGACAATTCACACCTTTAAAAAGTGATATATAGTTTTGAAAAGTAATGAAACAAAAATTAGGTTAAATAGGCTCGTAGATTAGTTTTATTAATCGATTTTAATGACTTTTTATCACTTTTCGGGTGTGTTGAATTTTCATTGGGTTGAGTTATCATGAAACCTCTAGAAAGACATGGTACAATCAACACAAAACATTGTTTTGTACACTAAGTCACCGGTTAATCAGTTTCGGGATGTTTACCGAAACTACTTCGTATGATAAGGCGATTAAAATGAAGCCCTCGAAAGAGGCATATTGTATTTTGTATAATGGTCCGTATAAATAGAACAAGATTTCCGCGAGCCGAGCGGGATTTATGGGGAACAAAGCAACCGCAACCAGCAATGCCACTTGCGGTTGCCTCGTTCCTTTGCCGAAATTCGCGGCTCGACTCGTGATAATTTTGTCGTGTTTATACGTAGCATAATAGGTAAAATGTGTAATATCCGAAACCGGTTTGTATAATTAGGCGACTAATCGGAAGCCCTAGCAATAGGCATGTATTTCGAATAGTAACTCCATCCATCGTTTGGTTTACATATATATATTTATCAAATTCGCAATTAACTCACCTCGTAAATATAAATGTGCTAAAATTGCTGAATGAAATGTACTACACATACGCGTTCTCTGCCATTATATAATAATGCGTATAATAATATACATATTATTATATTTTGTGGTTTTCCTGAAACTTTTATTCAATGCAGAGGTCGGGAAACAGAAACCATGTTATTTTCTCCTATGTCTCGTGTGACCCGAATATAATAGGGGTTCGTTATATAATGTTGGTTTGTGAGACTTTCTTGACAAACGAGCTTAAAATGAAAACTTTCTGCGTATTAAGTTTTCCGGTAAGGAATTCCATTGAAAGAGCTACCTACGACTTTAAAAACTTGTATTAATATTTTTTGCACATCAATAAACGCTTCTTTACTCCCCGGGAGAGTTACGTCAACGGAACCCACGTCTCTAGCCAAGACAGTGAGAATGACGACATCCATTAATCGATTAATCTATCTATCTATCCTGGATTATAGCTCCATTATTTGGCCCCTCTCTGATCAAAAACTAATAAATTTAAAAAGTACAAACGAGGTTTATGCTTTACCCGTATATGATAGAATATACATACTGTCCATTCCTGTATCTATCCTTTAGGAATGCTGGATTTCAACACTTTAGAAGCCCGCAAATATTTTTAGGTAATCATTTTTTCTAACTTATTCTCTGAAAGTATATTTAATCCACCTTATATGTGCCTAACACGTATACTCGTGGTAGATCACGTGCACTTTTTTATGCTCCGAAAGCAAGAACTCCCGACTATCGGAACGCGACAAGCCTATACTTGCCGCCGCATACCCAATTTCTACCGATTTATAACAAGTTTCTCGTTAAAAAAAAGTTATTAGATAATATCTATACATTTGTTATGCCGAAACGTTAATTATATGAAATTCAAAATCGAAAATTAAGCTCCGAAAATTATTAAAAACACGATTTGTTCTGTTATTTAATATGTTATGGGCAGAGATGTGCAAAATGGGTACCCAAAACCATTTGAAATGCAAAATGGAAATGGGTCATAACTTTTCCATTTGAAAATGCAAAATGCAAAATGGTTTTTAGAAAAGCATTTCAAATGCAAAATGCAAAATACCTATTTTCAAAATGCATTGAAAATGCAAAATGGTTTCTCAGGTTCAAAATAATTATTGAATTTTTAAACAACTTTGTCATTTAATAATGGACATCAATGTAGAACAACTTGTGGAATAACAAATCATACATACTGATATGTCCTGTGTAAAAAACAATTGTATTTGAGTGGAATATAATAGAATCTATTATTAACTAAATATTGTCATTTTTAATGATTTTTTTCTTAAGGCCATCATCATTTGTGTAGTAACTCTCTAGTGAGGGGACATCCACCAGTGAACAATAAAGAAATACAGGACAGTGAGACAATCAGACAATATAAAATGTTGTTTTCTAGTGCGCACCCATTATTTGACCATAGATTGTCACAAAAAACTCCAAGCAGGCGCACTAGAAAACCCACAGATAAAATAATACAACTTTGAGAAAACCAATATATAGTCTATATTATGTAGGTATTATGTAGCCTTAGCCATTATTAGATTTTAGAAGAACGAGCTTCTCAAAAACATCATCACTCATCTTTCTTCTATGAGGTCTCATGATTATACCTCCATTTGAAAAGAGACATTCAACTGGTGCTGAACTCGGAAGACAAGTATTGCATTTGATGAACATGTGCCTAACAGTAGAGTAAAAAATTTGCTCGGGACTAATATTGGCAACGTAAAAAATAGAAACTGCTATCTAAAATTTTATATTACAGCATCATGGCCCCGTGTTCACTATTTGAATCTGTATTTTTTTAATGGTATCACTTAATTGCCAGGGCTCCTACCAAGTAGCAACTTGACAGACGTAAATTATCTCTCATAGCGAGGTTGAGGACCGACTGATATACGGGGCCTATGATAAAAAGATGAGTGGAGATAACAGGAAGAATGTTGCAAAAAAGCATTTAAAATGGAAAATGCACTGAGAAAAGCATTTAAAATGCAACATGCAAAATGGTTTTTAGAAAAGCATTTAAAATGCAAAATACCCATTTTGCATTTAGCATTTCCATTTTAAATGGATTTATTTGAAATAAAGCACATCTCTGGTTATGGGCATGATAAAATTCATATCTATAAACACAACTAAAGCATTTGTCGACAAATTTTTGCTCTATTTCAAAGGAGTCGTGTTTTATTAAATATTTTCACCATTTTCGCTTAATTATTGCTTTTCTCTAAAATTTGTATTTACATATTTGCCTTTCAAACCATCTTTGAATGCTTACTACGGGGCCTAAAAGATTCTGCATTGACCCAATTTACAGACAGTTCAGCAACTATCTTTTGACGCATATCACAAAATATTAAAACTGCCCCCAGGACCTTTTTAACGTGACTAAATAAATAAATAGCCCCCTTTCTTATAAACGCGGTGTAAACATATGGTTAAAACGACCTTAAACCAGGCTAAAGGGCGGCTTTACCATACCGACGAACCGGCCGGCGTATGGGAATCTAATTAGTAAGACGGATATTAATATATACAGAAGAGTGTCTGTAGCAGCGTCACATTGTTTTTATACAAATCTACACTTTATTCTGAAATTGATGAACTTTTGCACACTTAACCTTCAAAACAAGAGGAATCACTGTTTACACGAGATTTCGAAAAACCACCCCGCCATTTTTAAACACACATTGGCGGCTCGTGACCTTTGAGCGTGAAAACATTTATATGAAGATTTTCAAGAAATCGGTCCAGTGCACTGTAGAACTGAACTTTCCTGAAAACCTTCATAGAAAAAACCGAATTTTCAAACAAAAATTTTATTCGGCTACAACAACATCAATAATGCCCTTTTTTAAATATTAGCACACTAGCGCACCCAAAAGTCACGAGCCGCCACTGTCACCCATTAAAGCGGATTTTTGATACTTCTTAAAAATAAATAATAATAATATTTGGATAATTTATACAGCACCGTTTTTTCTGAAAAATCCCCTCAAGGGAGGATGAAATTTTGCATACTTGACGTTCAAGGTAAGAGGAAAATTGCTGTCTACAATTGATTTGAAAAAAAAAACTCTTTCAAAGCCCGGGAAACGCCGGGAAATTGGGTTAGAATTTCATAAAATGTATCATTTCATAAAATATATCATTATTTATGGAAAGGTTTCAACACAAAGTTTCAATAAAAAGAGACGAATTAAACGGTTTGTGACCTATCAAAGTTTAACGTTTTCATTTTTTGGTGCATGATCGAAAGAATTAATTTTCTTTTATCGGGTTAAAATGTATTGTATTAAAATAAAGCACATTTTTGAAGTATTCCGAATGATGACGTAAATAACAGTACGTTTGCTCTTTATTTAACAGCTGTATTTATCATAACCACATAATAAACTGCCCATATTATGACCAATGAAGTAAATCACGAGGAAAACCTACTCACTATCAAATGTTTCTCAAATAAATAGCTGGATACAAAACATAGGGATATCAGAAATAGAAAATATACTGACATCAAATACAGACTGAAATCGAAACCACGCAACTGCACTAAAAGCACTACATAAAATATTTATAATTTTAACTTTAATACGTCAAATTTTAATATGTGAATGAATTTGTCAGCGCGGGAGAACCCAGTGAGGTTATCATTATATCTGTTTATTACAAAAAAATAAGATAATATAACATATATTATTGATATTTAAATTATAAAGTAAAGTGACGGAAATGCGAAACGTCACTTGTACCCAAAATACACATAAGTATTACTGTTGTGGCTAGTGGCGTGGGTTCCGATGACGTCAGAACTCAATTCAAACATGGAGCGAACCTAAGTAAGTCATCACATATTCCAAGGAACTTCGCGGCCCTGCAACTGGATAGGTGAATCCGACGTGAGATAAGTCCCGTGCAACGTACAATAATAATATTCCAGTTAAATTTACGTACGTGCCGACTATCTTGACTGACACTCAGTGACGACAATTCTTATCTTTTGACTTGTCCCTCTGTGCGACCGGCCGCACCTGTCACCGAACACAAAATCTCTAGAACCCTGATCAGTAGCGATTTGGAAGAAAACCTATGTCGTTATTTTACACAAGACCTTTCGACTTCTAGGCCCCAGGCAGCTCAATGAAATTGATTATCTCCTAAAGCGATGCGCGGGGAAAAACGATCCTATTAAAAAAGTGACAGCATGCTAATTTCCTAATAAATTTTAGTCATTCAGAATATATCGAGAACGTGTGTGTTATTTTCCTAATAGATATCATGACGGAATGCTTCAATATAAGTACGTAAATATCGTAAAAAAGAGTATCCGTACAATTGAGCCGTGGAACGGTTTACCAGGAGTCGTACGAATTCAAAAAATATTCCAATTGCCTGTTAAAATATTATTCATTCAGAATATATGGAGAACGCGTGTTATTTTCCTAATCAATGTCATCATGTAATTCGACAATATCAGAATGTCAATATCAACACACGTGTTTCGCCGTCCTCATAAAACATTCGTTTTTAACTGATACTTTGTTAGGAACTCTGTCAATTCATTCATCAAAGGCCTATAGTCCCGTTTTTAACAGGAAAACGAATAATTTGACCTGATTTTTAATATTTTTTTCGCCAAAAATCCAATTTTGCCATTAATTAACAGTATTTTAAATCAGTTAAGTTTTCTCAAAAAGTTGGTTCAAAAAGAGCTGGATCGATTGTGCGGCTCGCTTATGAACGACTCAACGCTAATATGCTGAAGAGATTTATTCGATATGTTTGATCAGTTTCACCACAAATAAGAAAAAAAATTAGCTAATTTAAACTTCTATTGGTTTATTTATTCAGTGCCTTTGTCCTGTGTGTCCTTGTTCCGACCCACTGATACGTGGTCTCCATCATTTCGCCTCCCAGAAGCCGACGAGGCAATACATTGAGATTTATTATCGGCCCGTCTTCTTCTGAGAAATGATTGATGTTATGAAAGTTAGTGATCCCATTTCCCAATATATGGCATAACTTATCCAAAGCAGCTTGTACATTTTAAAGTGGTGCTGCACAAGATGGTGCATACTTTTTGAGAGTTTATTTCTGTACAAGATGGTACATTTTTATTTTATACTGCACAAAAGAGTAGGTACCCTTTTATACCATATAATGGCACTTGTTTAAGATATGCTACCTATTTCGCAACTACCCGGAGCCTAGGGAATTATGGTAATCTCATCTTATGGAATATATGGAACATAGGCCAATGTTGTGAGGATGAAGGAAGTAGCAGAGGAGAATCAGATGCGTAAGGAGAAGGTTGGGTTAGGTTACAATATAAACTTTACATAGATAGTATAGAACGTATCCAAAACAAATTTATAAAATATATTACATACAAATTCAACAATAACTTTGAGTGTACATTTGAAACATTGCAGCGAAGACGAGCAGTAGCTCACTCAATATTTATGCACAGAATTTTAAACAATGAAATTGACTGTACTGAACTTCTGTCACTTATTAACTTTAACATACCTTTGAGATGTACACGGCATACAGTACTATTCCACACGATTAATTATAATTAAAAAAATATATATATATAAATGCAGCATCTAATTCGACAATTAACCGAGCTTTTCATACTCTAAATAATATTTGTCTTAACTCTAACATTGACATTTTTTCGGATTCACTGCCCAAATTCAAACGTGCAATCATGTCAATAATTTAAACTATTCAATGCGCATACATACAGACACACACAAACAAACACTCACACGTACATTACACCTGTCACACACACACCAATAAACTACACACGTCACCTGGTAATTAAGGAATAAACATACCACTTAGCAGATATTACAAGGAAACATATCATTGGTACCCAACATGAAATATCTTATTCTTGTATATTGTTTTATCTCTGTAAATCATGTACTGTTTGTTTCTATAATATAAAAAAATAAATAGAATTCTGCGTTTTATTTGAGGTCTCAACAAGTATCAACCATCCTGTATAAAATCTTTATTTCTGTATGTCGTGTATCTAAATTCAATATAATAAATCTGAAAGCTCCGTTCTTCTGCAATGTTTGCATGCAATTGCTAGCAATTTCATTAGAATGCATTCCGATGCATATTTTGATATGATTAACAACATCGATCAGTGCAACATACTCGTAGCAGAGCGGAAGGCGTAGGTTTAACCGACCAACCCTAGTTTAAATCATTCCGCAACTCCTCAATGTTAAATAATATAATAACAGTAGAAATAACTCTGAGATGAAGTGTTCAAGCTAAATTAGCTCTGTAGGTCGTCTGTGCCCGCCCTTTATCACTGCCAATCCAATTAGAGCACGATGAATGGGCGAATTAGTTTCGGAAACAATAGAATGCAAGACAAATAAACACATTTTCAAATCTTCTGCCAGTGATGTGGTGCAATTTCTGCTAGTGATGTGGTGCAATTTCTGCTAGCGATGTCGTGAAATTTGGTACTAAATCTATCATGCTCAGGTTGTATATTAAAGTACATATTCATTTTGTTAACTAGTATTATTATTATCATTTATCCTTACTGTATTTTCCAGTCCATAGGTAATTTGTGAAAACTCTTTTGCAAAATTTAATTTAATACATTTCTTTAAGAACAATAACAGTTATTGCGCCCTAAATAAAGAAGAGTGTCTGTGGCAGATGTGTGTTAGATTTTGCACAATTTTGACTTTCAAAATAAGAGGTCACCGTCTGCATAAGATTTCCAAAAAATGCCCCCCCTCTTAAAGCAGTATTTTGATACTTCTAGATGAAATTTTGCGCACTTGATGTACATAATAAATGGAAAATAATTACTGTATATATCTGATTTCGAAAAACTGCGTAAATTCCGGTCAACGCCGGTAAATTAGCTTGTACAATATTATTCAAGGTTGAATTAAATAATAATTTTATCATTTTATAAAGATGGTTGAAATTTGGGAGGCGAGTATAGGTACCGCCGGCCTGGGAACCATTTATTGCGTAACCAACATATGCCATAGGTCACGCCAAGTGGTTCGCTACGTTTTGTGACTTAGCAGAAATGCCCGACTTCATGGGGTGAGGTTTATCAGGGTCTTGATGGCTGGTGCGTCTGTCCACCAACTGCGCGGCATGACGGATCGGGAGAGACTGGTCTCTTGAACAGGACTCTCTCGGAACATCGCCTTGCACCTCAGTGAGAGTGGATTCATTCGTCTGTCAGTCATGGACTCACTGATCGCCAGATTCCTACCCACCCCTCGTACCTTTGTCTTCCCAAGAACTTCCCATGCTTCCTTTCCTAAAAGAACCCTCTACGCAGCACCCCCAAAGTTCACACGACTTTCTAATGTAAAAAAGAGGGCACCGCGTAAATTTTCCGATGCAGGAATTACCGCGCATCAAGAAATAATGGTACTAAAAATTTCAAATGGTGGTTATTGCGCCTGCTTTCAAATGGTGGTTATTGTGCTTGGTTCCAAATGGTGCTTATTGCGCCTGGTTTCAAATAGTGGCTATTGTGCTTGGTTCCAAATGGTGGTTATTGCGCCTGGTTTCAAATGGTGGTTATTGTGCTTGGTTGCAAATGGTGGTCATTGCGCCTGGTTCCAAATAGTAGTTATTGCGCCTGCTTTCAAATGGTGATTATTGTGCTTGGTTCCAAATGGTGGTTATTGCGCCTGCTTTCAAATAGTGGTTATTGTGCTTGGTTCCAAATGGTGGTTATTGCGCCTGGTTTCAAATGGTGGTTATTGTGCTTGGTTGCAAATGGTGGTCATTGCGCCTGGTTCCAAATGGTGGTTATTGCGCCTGCTTTCAAATGGTGGTTATTGTGCTTGGTTCCAAATGGTGGTTATTGCGCCTGGTTTCAAATGGTGGTTATTGCGCCTGGTTTCAAATTGTGGTTATTGTGCTTGGTTGCAAATGGTGGTAATTGCGCCTGGTTCCAAATGGTGGTTATTGCGCCTGGTTTCAAATGGTGGTTATTGCGCCTGGTTTCAAATGGTGGTTATTGTGCTTGGTTGCAAATGGTGGTCATTGCACCTGGTTCCAAATGGTGGTTATTGCGCCTGCTTTCAAATGGTGGTTATTGTGCTTGGTTCCAAATGGTGCTTATTGCGCCTGGTTTCAAATAGTGGCTATTGTGCTTGGTTCCAAATAGTGGTTATTGCGCCTGGTTTCAAATGGTGGTTATTGTGCTTGGTTGCAAATGGTGGGCATTGCGCCTGGTTCCAAATGGTGGTTATTGCGCCTGCTTTCAAATAGTGGTTATTGTGCTTGGTTCCAAATGGTGGTTATTGCGCCTGCTTTCAAATAGTGGTTATTGTGCTTGGTTCCAAATGGTGGTTATTGCGCCTGGTTTCAAATGGTGGTTATTGTGCTTGGTTGCAAATGGTGGTCATTGCGCCTGGTTCCAAATGGTGGTTATTGCGCCTGCTTTCAAATGGTGGTTATTGTGCTTGGTTCCAAATGGTGGTTATTGCGCCTGGTTTCAAATGGTGGTTATTGCGCCTGGTTTCAAATGGTGGTTATTGTGCTTGGTTGCAAATGGTGGTTATTGTGCTTGGTTGCAAATGGTGGTCATTGCGCCTGGTTCCAAATAGTAGTTATTGCGCCTGATTTCAAATGGTGGTTATTGTGCTTGGTTGCAAATGGTGGTCATTGCGCCTGGTTCCAAATGGTGGTTATTGCGCATGCTTTCAAATGGTGGTTATTGTGCTTGGTTCCAAATGGTGCTTATTGCGCCTGGTTTCAAATAGTCGATATTGTGCTTGGTTCCAAATGGTGGTTATTGCGCCTGCTTTCAAATGGTGGTTATTGTGCTTGGTTCCAAATGGTGGTTATTGCGCCTGCTTTCAAATAGTGGTTATTGTGCTTGGTTCCAAATGGTGGTTATTGCGCCTGGTTTCAAATGGTGGTTATTGTGCTTGGTTGTAAATGGTGGTCATTGCGCCTGGTTCCAAATAGTGGTTATTGCGCCTGCTTTCAAATGGTGGTTATTGTGCTTGGTTCCAAATGATGGTTATTGCGCTTGGTTTCAAATAGTGGTTATCGTGCTTGGTTCCAAATGGTGGTTTTTGCGCCTGGTTTCAAATGGTGGTTATTGCGCCTGGTTCCACGAAAAAAGGACCATACAATGAATTTAATTTAAAGATTATGCCAAATCGAAACGTCGCGTCGTGATTCATATTGTACACATTTTATTTTATTTGTTTTCTTTGCAGCAAGCTGTTTTACTTGAGACGTTTGATCTTTACGTTATTAATTTTTAATTATTAGGATTTTTATTAGGATACAAGTACATTTTGTACTTCTGTTTGAATCGTATTAGTATTTTATGAAAAGCTTTTTTTCGTTCCAAGTTCCAGGACCTTTAGATTCTGCCCCATAAACACATTATTAGGACACATTCATTAACTTTGCCCACGATATTAGTTTATTAAACCTTCTACGATGATTTGAGACGTAGGTTAAGTGTTATTTTAAGGGACACGATTAAAATAATAAGTTCGAGATTGATGGCCACGGAGCCGCCACATAGTTGGCAAGCCGGCAGGTTTAAAAATACGATAGACTTTTAAAAATGTTATTGATTATAAATTTGCGAAATAAAAACATGGGTAGCGTATATATATAGATATGTAGTTATAATATGAATATTTCCTTTGCTAAGAAAGAGAAGTATAATATTGTTTGACGTCATATTTACCCCTTCCTACGAAAGCACTCTAAAAACTATTACATTGTGACTAAGCCGATCTTATCAAATGTTTCAAGGTTGTAATCAATCGGCTAGGGAAGTCCAGTAAAGAATAGATATCATTGAACTAACTAACTAACCATCACGCCGTTTCCCCGCAGGGGTAGGCAGAGAGGACGGACCGCTAAACAACTAGGTCTTGGCACAAACTCCTTGCCTCATTCACATTCATACATCGTATCATACATACTCTTATATTGTTCTGACTCTCTACATGACATCTTGGCCCGACTCAAGTATCTGATTCACTTGGTCGTGCCATGTTTTCCTCGGGCGTCCCCGACTTCTGCTACCATTCACATTTGCATCGTACATTCTCCTTACACTCCTTTCTTCGCTCATTCGCTCTACATGCCCAAACCATTTAAGCGTTCCTTTCTTGATATTACTCATTACGCTTACATCAGCCTTGCACTCTTTGCGGATCTCCACATTCCTCACACGATCATACATGGTTTTACCATACATCCGCCTCAGGGATCTCATTTCAACAGCATTCAATCTACTTTCATTCTTTCTTTGCCAGTTCCATGCCTCACTTCCATCAGGGTAGGTACCAGCACTCCATTGTGGACTCCATTGAAGAAGAAGATAATACTAACAAATCTAAACGAAACATGAAGTAGAACAAGACACAGAAAAAAAAGATAATAGGAATCGAACCCAGGATCTCTCGTCTTACCGGGAAAGCACTTAACCACTCGACTATTGAACCTAGTCATTAAACGTCATATTTGTCGATCTCATATTTCAAATTCAGAATTAACAATATTATCTTGTAACATTTTTTCCCATGTTTTTTACAGTTACCTTTTTGAATTATCACAACTTTCTGATGAATTGGTTTGTAACCTAAATAGTGTCTGGTATAAACACGAAAAAAGTATGTACTCGCATGAATTGACAAGTTAGATTTTGAATTTATAAACATAATATTCTTTTACGTATCTAATTACGTGTACAAGTAATAAAAATCCTTGATAAATAATTAAGCAGCAAATAAAATCGTCTCTACGTACGACCGGATGATTAATGACGTCATCGGAACCCACGCCACTAGCTAAGACAATTAGAATGACATTATTACTTGAATACATGTGACGTTATTTATTTATTTAGGGGAAGGGAGGGCAAGATGGAAGGCTTAACGTTAAGATGTAAAAAAAAATATACCAACATAATATCAATAATTTATTTTAATAAGTCTTCAGAGAGATCTTACATGCTTATAAAATTGAGTTATTAAAAATAATTAAAATTGAGTATAAAATCTGTTACGACCCATAAAACAAAAACAGAAAATATTCCATCTTGCCCTAACCCTGAGGGCAGGATGGAAAGCTTATAAGGGCAAGATGGAATGAATAGGATATCCTTACATTTTACAGTTGACACATAAAAGACAACCGTTTTCTATGTCTGAATATAGTTCATGTGCCCAACCACAACACTGTGGAAACTGTACCAAGTCCTCTGTGGGCGGTTCCACATATGCTTCTCCACATAATACACACAACACATCGTCTTGTGTTGACTGCTCCGGATGTTGTAGTATGTTCTCATCTTTTTCTGTCATTTTCCCCTTTCTTTTACCCTTTCCTTTGCCCTTTCCTTTGTTTTCCTTGCCATTGATGACCGGATTAAGGACTAATTTTGGTTTCGCTTTCAGCTCCTTATTTTTTTCAATAGTTTCTTGGAATGAAGAACTAGTTAGGATTTCTGATTTTTTACATCTCAATTTTCGCTTCTTTACTGTAGGAGTAACTTTTGGTGATGGAAGTATTTTAATTGGAGAAATTTAGTACGAGGTGGGTGGTTGTTCCAAACTCTTATCAATAACACCTAAACTTGTTTTAAATATACTGTCTTCTCACATCGTATTCTGTGTATTATCAAAATTAAGTTGCACTTCTTCATCTTGTTTTTTTTTTCATAACCATCATGAACAGTAGATGTTTCATTGGTAATATTGTCTACAATATTGACGTTTATTGACGAATAATCATTTGTGTCGTCATTTTAGTCTCCCTCATCAGTCACAATTAAATTTTGTTCGCCTTCAATTACTGGAGCGTTTTCATAAAAAGTGGCCGATGCAAAGTCTAAATCTGTAAACAAATGTCTATATATGGGAAGATGCCAGCCTTTCTGAACCCACTAGAGGCATTTTGCACAGTAGCACTTTTGTTCATAGGCGATGCAAACTAGCCTAGCTATATCAAACTGATTTACTCTTCTTCAAGGACGATTCTTTTGAAAAGTGTCATGGCTTGCTCAAAAGCCACTTCCAAGAGACGTCCAATGGTTACAGCTTGTGGCTTGGTGGGGGGGAATACTGAGCATGAATATATATTTTTCTCCAGCTAAATTTAAAGCTTCTAGATTTTGATGAGTAACATGATTATCTGGAATTAATTAAACAAGTCTATCTGCTGTTGGTCTTGTTTTCTCAATAAATATTTGTAGCTGTAAGCTGCGCGTATTGTACCTAGTAGTTACAGCTTCGTCCATCACTATCTGCATTGTTTCTTCAGTTCAAGATCCTATGTTTCTCTTTGTAATATACTTGAACACCATCTATAAAGAGAATCATTCTCAATTAGTTGAAAAAAATTAAAACAGAAATTAAAATAATTGCACGCGGGCAAAATGGAAACTATTCCATCTTGCCCTAAAATGCAATTTTCCATCTTGCCCACAAGCTAACTTCCAATAATAATATCAATTTCTTATAAAATCCTTTAATTTTTTTCCTCTTTAAATATTGATTCATAAATCTATTCCTTATAGTTAGTGTTTATAAAAACAAAATGGTAGTATTACTTACTTTCTATGCGTAATCACACTTTTAAAGTCCACTGATTTTGTAAGAATTCGTCGCGAAAATACAAAACACGCGTGCAAGTCGCTTGGTGGCGCGAGCCGAACCGAGTCACCGGACATAAATACAACATGGCCGCTTATATCTGTGTGCGTAGAGACACGGGCACTTTGTCGCATGGTTGGCGATAGGTAGATAGTTTCCATCTTGCCCGCTCCTTCCATCTTGCCCTCCCTTCCCCTATTTTTCATGTTCTCCGTAAAACGGTTATTCACCAATACATTATGGAGAAGATTACAAATTAGACAAAAAGTATAGCAAAACACATAAAAAGGTCAGTTTCACTACTTTGTGACATACGTCAAAAGATAATTGTTAAACTGCCTGTAGGTTACGTTAAAAATGTCGATGGTCAATGCAGACTCGTTGAGCAGTTCAGTCGCTCTGTTGACTGGGGCGTTCTGATAGGCAGAAGTCCTCGCTTTTGGAGCATAAAAAAGGGTATGGGACCTTCCACGAGTATACTTGTCTGGGACATATAAGTTAATGTTAATGTTAAGTTATGCATCCCCCCGCACCTTACCACTTCCAAATTCAAAATGGGCCAACTTGGAGGGTGACCGTACCTACCATGTCTATCACCAAATGACACCAACCGTTCTCCCAGTCGATTTTTCAATAATTTTGTTTTGTTTTTACAAAAATATACTCATAAAACCTTTATATTCCGTTTGTCTAACTTAAGTTGTTTTAAGTGAAATAATGTCAACAAATTAATTACTAAACGAAAATATTGTTTTTTTAAGATAAATTCAAATGGAGTTTTAATGATACTAAGCAAACCTAGTACCTATGAAATATTTATATTTTGGGAAGAAAAACTAAAAGTAATTGCAATGAAGTCATCTCGCGATATGTATTAAAGGAACAGTGGATAGTGTACCAAACCAATTATTTCTCAGATAGTATAAGCCAAATGTTGCACAAATGTTTTAAAACATCTAATGTCGATCCAGTAGAATTACTACATAGCATGTATTTACGCAATGCAACGCTCACTGAGATTCTAAATATTGTTAAAAAAATGAAAACTTCCTACAAGTAGTAGGAATGGACAATATAAGAATGTACGACATAAAAAAACATGTAGATATTTGAGGAGCTCTTATTACGCATTTAGTAAATAGACTTATTAAACAAGCTGAATACCTGATGACGGTAAATGTGCTATTATTAGACTGACATACAAAGGAAGAGAGCACTCTGAAATAGGAAACTATCGACCTATTAGTATCTTGCCTGCACTTGAAATATATATTTTGAAAAATATATTTCTTTAAAATTAAACAAATACATTTTTTTTGCATAATAGACCAAAAAAAAATGGAGATCAAAAGAAAAAAAAGCACAGACACATTACTACAGGACTTCTCGAATTATATAAATAATGAATTAAAACATAAACGGCACGTGTTAGTATTATTTATCGATAATTCCAAAGCGTTGAACACAATTGATCCGCAAAAAATATAAATAATATTAGAAGCAATTGGAATCAGAGAAAACCTACTAAATGTGTTTAAAAATTATTAATTTAATAGGGTGTAAAAATATTACAAAAAATGAGTGGGAAAAATGTGTGCTGGTGTCCCTCAGGGGTCAATTTTGGGACCCACACTTTATATTATATTTGTTTAATTCATGAAAAAAACTTTTTTCACATGCTAAACACTTTTTATATGCTGACGACACGGCTCTTGTCATATCCGTCGATATTAAATGTATGCCACAAGACTTTACGTCTATAATCACTATAAACTAAGTCGCATGACGAAGGACTAATCATAAATACCAAAAAAAAAACAAATTGATGCACAATCGATCTCCACATGCTTCAGTTTCGAAATAATATCTCACGATTTCAAATGTTTTCAAAATATTGATTCAACATATATCTGACTCTGAATATCAAAATAAATTGGAACACAAATACAACACTAGGTTCACAAAGAATGAAGGCATGCTTGTTCCAAAATATAACAATAAATACGGACAGCAAACCCTAGAATATAACGTGCCCAAAATGTTCAACATGTTGCCAAATCAGTAAAAATTGTATATTCCCAATAGATTTAGATATATGCTGAAAACATGGCTCATAATTAGAATACTTTGTACTAATCATCACTATCAATCAATAGATGTTATTTATAAGCATGTAATTTAATTTTAGAAAGTATACTTAAACTCTGCAAAATGGCGCCATGGATATTTTGCTAATTTGTGTTAAAAATGAACTGATTTTTTTACGTAATAGCGAGCATTACTATTCGAAGTGGGACTATTTTTTACACCGAATGACATTAAAAACTTATGTTCGAAAAAATCGGAGTTACGCAGTCTATGAATTAAGCCGACAATATTTGGGGGTACATATATCCATTTCAAATGGTTTTTCATTAGCTTTCAAAACTTTTATTTCATACTGGGAACAGCGAATCTATTTGAAATTAAATGTCAAGCGGGAATATTTAATGACAAATTTATGGTTTTTATTTATTTACAAAAGCATTTAGGTAGGAACCTCACGTATTTTTTTTATATTTGGTAAAATCTACGTTTGGTGTAGGTACTTATCGATTAGCGAATATAGATTAAAAGATTTAACTTTTTTTACTGCTGAAATTAGATATTGTTTTATTAAACCACGTCAATTATTCCGTACATGTGAAGGCTTTATTAAGAATCTACGAACTTCTGCAGAAACCGTGTCAAGTGGCCCGTTTGTGAATTCTAAGTGTGTATACTGTTTCAAAAAGATTAAAGTTTTTACAATATGTACATTAAATTTATTAACGCTTTAAAACCAGTTAATCAGATCTATTTTTAGAGGGGAGTAATTAAATATTCTGCATTATGTCAAAAATAACATTTGAATTATATTTAGTAAAATACGGCGTTGGATAAATTTTAATACACATGCTGCCGAATCGATTTTCATCATATTTAATCGTAAAAAAAATCTGTGAAAGAGTAATTAAAAAAAACGTTATGATTAACAGCTTTTTCTCACTGCATTTTCTAGGCCAACTATTCACTCTGAACTACTAAGCTTTTAAATACGTATTTTGTCGACAATAAAACATGACGCCATATTGTATGTTCCATATTTTTAAATTTTTGATTAAAAATTAAAATTATTTTTTAAACTTCGACAAAGCCGGGGTATTAACTAGTTACTACTACCTGCTTACCCATTTATAATATATAAAGATAAGGATTAAATGTATTTTTTATAAGCTATTAAAATTTATACACAAAACAGTCGATGTTTTTGAGAAATACAAATATGTTTTCTAATAAAAGTACAAGCTTTGATCTTGCCCTCCCAAGTTTCTGAGCATAAACAATTCCGAGCCACGCTAAAAATCTGGGCATATAAGAGTGCGGGCACATTATATTCCGTACACGATGTAAATAGATACATTAACCAAGAAAACGTTGCTCTCAAGTCATCTCATTTAGACTGTCTGTGGTACAAAAATAATATGAAATATTTGCACGGTGGCAATATATGATAATTTAAACAGGTCAGCATGATAATAATAATTATAACTATTCTCTAATGGACTTGAGGTGAGATACCTTTCTTTGCTAGGCAACTGAGCAAGCATTGCATATCTATTTATACATTATTATGTATCTACAAAAAACATCTGAAGTATAAATCATTGTGAACAATTTAAATGTGGTTCGTTTTGGACAAGGTGTTAATTATTACATTTTCTGTTGCCCGTAGAGAAATTAACAAGAAAAATGTATTATTTGCTAAACGTTATTTTTCATAAGCTATCAACAAAATAACATATTTCGGAGCTTAAAAAATTCCAAACACAAGTCATGGTCAGATCAAAATCTAAAAATTATAAAGCTTTTCGACTGGATGTATATATTATTTTTCCCCGTAGAGCATGTCAAACATAATGTTTATATAACAGTTAAAGGCTTTCTAAAAGCTCATATTTAATTTTCTCCAATCATTGAGTCAATGGCCCCAATAGTTCTAAGATAAGCTCTGTGCGATCGGATGATATTAAAAACTTTTGACGCATTGTAACTGCTCCATTTTTGACTATGTATGAATTTTTTTTCTGTTACATGTGTCCTCAAAGTCCAAACGTGGATATGCAGTGTGCATATTTAATTAAAACATAACGAATTGTGAAATCTAAGCGTAATACTAATTCATAAATGGTTGATCGGCATTAATGCCAAATATTAGTCATCTTGGCATTGTAAAGAACCAAGAAAATTTTAATGCTTCGTGACTTCAAGATTACAAAGAATTTTGCCGGAGTGTTACAGATTTTTCAATAATCACCATATCTATTGCAACTGTTGCCAGCAAGTCTGTTGTTGGAAAAAACCTGAGTGGAAAATAGGAAATAACTATTGTGAATGTATACGACAAAGATATTCCTGTGTCGCCGTGGAATCTGTCTTGTTCCTTGACTTTGAGAATATCCAATACGTTCTTATCATAAAAAGATTTTAGGAAATACGACCAGGAAGGAGGTATGATTTGGCAGTACCTACAGAAGGCAGACCACCAATTCTGTTTGTAAGATGATAAGAAATATGAATTCGGAAACATGTTATAGCATTACATCTTGTTATTGCAATTGTAAAAATAACATAAATTTATACCTAATAATAACTACGTAATCATTGCAACATAAAGTGATGTTTAAAAGTGACATTCAAAACATCAAGTGCATTAATAGAAAAGGAAGATGAAACAGAAATTATAGTTGTGCACCTTCTCATTGTGATAAATGAGTAATAACAGACATTGTAAAAACTAGAACTTCCTACTATACTTGTGAAACATGCGATGTACATGAGATATATATATTACGATTGTGGTTGACTAGATAATAGATAAAAAATTCTGAGATAGATGGTTGTCGTCAAAACAAAACTGAGAGATATTAAAAATACTATTGAAGTTAGAAATACTGGAATAAGAGCCAAAGGGTTATTTTTTAACGAATTGAATTGAAGTATTTTCGTTGGTTTTAAAAGTGAACAAAATTGTGGATAAAGCGAAACATCGATTATTTTTATTGCTGTGCAAAAAACCAATGTTTTCGTGTTGGCCAAATTATGGTTATGTACGGCACAAGGTTTATTATTCTGTTTTCCAGCGATGCGCGCTTTGAAATTAAATAGGTTTGATACAATCTGGGATTTTACAACCTTTGTAAAAAAGCCAGATCGACAATATCGGGCGCAATAAATGTGTTTTTATTAAATTTTATTACTGACTTGGAGTAAACGTTGATAACACGGCCAGTCTGTTCTATTGCGTATACAGACAGATTTAGACATGGATGTTGGATGCGTGTTTTTAAAATGCGTAAAGTGCTGGTGAATGGGTCTACCTTTGCAAAAACACACGTGTAGGTACAAATAATCTACTCGGTGTTGCGGTGAGAAATGATTGTGTGTTCTCGAAAGCTCTCGAGAATTCCCTTTTTAGTATTTTTTTTAAACTGAAGTTAAATAATCGAAAGCTTATCACAGGTATAATGTAACCGTCCATAAGGGTTGTAAACGAAAAGGGGAAAGTATAAAAATAAGGTATTGAATTGTGGAAAATTAATATTTTTTAAATTTTAATTTATCGAATTTTTGTTTTCCTTATTTTATTTAATTTACAATTGCACCGCTTTACAGCCTGAATGGACTGCAGTCCTTCGAGGTTGGTTAGGTAAATTGTTGAAAATGTGAATATTATAAAGATGTAAATACGGAGAAAAATTAGTATTTTAAATTTATTAAGAATCTCTTCAAATTATTGGTCATCCGGTTAAAAACGAGATTGCAGGCCTTTAACGAATGAATTAACAGGTTTCCTGACAATCTTTTAGTAAATTTCGAATATATTATCACGTGTTCCGACATCGTGATAATGTAATCGAAATGTACTTTAAGGGCCTGCAATACCATTCTTAACCGAATTACCAATAATTTGAAGAGATTCTTAATAGATTAGCAATACTCATTTGTAGAGGGAAGCCGGTTTATTTTGAAAACAGGTAAATTCTAGAGAGATCTCGAACACAATCTGTGGCGGTGAGTATAAGATGCCCGGGCGTTTAAAATAGATATGAAATATGATTTAATTTGTGGTTTCAGACCCAAGTATCACCTTTAACATTGTATCGGTTGACAGTGCAGATAGACAGCCTTAGGTGTATTTAGCACTGGGCACATTACAAGCGTTATTTCCAAATTAGAAACAGGAGTAATACGGCGTCAAATTCTAAAATCAACAAAAACACAATTATGAAAGAAAAACAGTAGCTTTTAATCGACTTAAATTACTCGATGTGATATCATTAACAGCTCTCACACTAGCTATCAAATTCTTGTTTGAATTCTAAGATTTATTCGAAGTTCTAAGCTAATCGCAATATAATCTAAAATGCAGCTCTGATATCTGCCCAAACATCAATCTCGTTTCTAAAGATTTCCATGTTTTATTTTCTAATATTCTTTAAAATATCTGATATAGAACATCTAGGTATTTAGCGAATATAAAACATGGAAGTTGATAGAAAAATGTATTTATGTCGGTACGGAATAGCTGCATTTTCGATTTTAATGCAATGTATACTAGATCTTTGATGGAATTGTAGAATTCGTAATACTTTTTATTAATTATTCACTTGTATGAAGGGCTGTTAAGCAAAGGGAGGCCACAATATATTGCCACAATATAATTCCGTTTCGTAGGTTCTTTTAACAATAGTTTTAAATTGATTTTTTTCAGTCAAAATGTTCAAGTGCAAATTAATAATCCACAAGGTACGAGACTGTTACGTAAGTTGGTATTGGTTAAATCAGTATGGCCAGTGGTATTTTCTTTCATGTAATGTTTTTGCGCCCGTGACGCATGTAAAATATAATATTCTTTTATTTTTAACCTATAAATGACGTCAATATCAAACGTTATTCGTTCGATGGTGCATAATTATTACGGCATCTAGCTACTAAAACAAAACACGTGAATAAGCAGAGATTGCATTGAGATCGGCATGACTTGGCAAAAAAATCACTAATTTGTGTTTACGACTTGTGGGAAAAGTAGAAAAACTTTACTGTGTGGTTCAAATTCTAAAATACCAAATTAAAGTTTAGGAATAAATACTGAACAGCACGAAGTTAGGTATACAATAAGTGCATCGATTATATTATCGGAATTGATGAGATATGTAGTAGGCACCTGCGCTTTCACACCTCGGCTAGGGCCTAAATTCTTAAGGCGATGCCATACGTAGTAATGCAAAATCATGTGTTTTTGGTTTGAAAATTTGGTCGCCTAGAAATTCTTCAGATGCTTTAATTAAATACTGCGAGTATAATACATCTTGGCCTTTGAAATAATCGAGTATTTTTTAGATAAGTCTTTTTATAAGCTCAGAAAAAAATAATGTATAAGGCCTATGAAAACTGCTTTAAAGTTCAAAATCTCCTACTTACGAAACCATTTTCGGTTATGATTTTATTGTATAATGTGGAAAATTAAATTATTTATAAAATGATCGAAAAAAATTTAAATATTCATGCCTTAACATCCACAAAATAAAATACAAGACACTTTTTGGCCATGTTTTTTTCTTGCCTAAATCAAAACAGGCGGATGGTGTTAAGCTGGAATTTAAACCTTCTCGCCATCTACATAAGGGTTGTTATTGATAACGGCTCAATTTAAAATATTACACGACTTAGTGCATCGCCCTTTTCACGTAGGTACATATTATTACTGTATACCTAATCGACTGGTTTGTAATTACTTAAGTTCCTTAGAACAACAAAAGCTACCCCCTCTCGTTTTAAAAGCTCTAATAATTGAAGCTTTACACAAATGTACGAAAAAGTTTATGTTTGTGAGTTTATTAGTTTTACTATCCTATTCTCCGAGTTTGAAATACTAGGAATTTTTATTTGATTAAATGATTACTTGCAAAATACGGAGAAAAGCAATATGGCAACCTGTCCTATTTTATGTCAGTTATTTTATTTTAATTTGCATGATGAAACTGATGTTTCTAAATGCATAACTTGGTTCCATGATAACTCAACACAGTGACAATTCAACACACTTTTAAAAAGTGATAAAGTCATTAGAAACGACGAAAAAATTTTTTTTTAACCTAACCTAACCTACTTAACCCAGTTAATAAAGTTTTTGTTTCATCACTTTCCATGACTTTATATAACTTTTTAAAGATGTGATGAATTATCATTGTGATGAATTATCATTGTAATGATTTATCAGGTCACCGCATAACTTATATCTTAGTACGACTTGTCTCAAGTGTTTTATTTGACCTAGAAATTTCACACAACGTAAAGAAAAGTTTCCTGCTTTACTTTTCAAAAAGATTTCTGTTTTGCCTTTAGGAATTATAGAGTTAAAAGTTAGTTGACATATTATTTGCGTTGTTGGTACATATATCAACTTAGTTAATATTTTAAATCTTGCAGAAATAACGGTCAGAATTACGTGGCAATAGAAAATGGTTGTAATTCACTCCCCGAAGGAATGCGAAGTTCAACATCAAAACCTTGTCTTGGCAGTCCACTCAATATCAGAGAAAGAAACTGGTCGCCTGGCAACCGTAAATTAAGTACAAGATCAGTTAAGATGATGTATGTTTGTCATTGAAGCTTAGTGTTTCGGAAAATCTAACGTGTCTTATATAAGATTACGATTGTACGTATTTATATAATATAAACAGAAGAATTGGATTGTTTCCAAGATTACGTACAATGTTTATTATTAAATTCAGTCAGTTTTCAGGTCCGGTTTCAGCGTTAAGAGTTTACCTAGTACAAGGGAATTAATGAATACTTCTTAGAAATAAATATATTTTAAAAATCTACTTCAATTCTCTACCTACATCTTACATTAAGAGTATGGAACGAATATTGTGATAATACTTAAAATGTTTTTTTTTTTTAAATTAATGTCTGTCATATCAAAGTGTTTTTTTTTTCCAAAAACGTGAATATTTATTAAATGCTTGCTTTCGCAACATACACTGAACGCAAATCAAAGTAAACGTAAAATATAACCTGGGAAATATTTTTTAACACTAATGAAAAATCTTTGTCTATTTGCCAGCTAAAAATTCTAAGTGCTAAAATATTAAAACTTCTGGATAAAAAACCCTGCGTAATTTTAAGAGCTAAAATATCAAGACTTTCAGATAAAAAACCCCACGTCATTCTAAGAGCTAAAATATCAAGACTTTCAGATAAAAAACCCCACGTCATTCTAAGAGCTAAAATATCAAGACTTTCAGATAAAAAAAACCCCACGTCATTCTAAGAGCTAAAATATCAAGACTTTCAGATAAAGAACCCCACGTCATTCTAAGAGCTAAAATATCAAAACTTTCAGATTAAAAAAACCTACGTAATTCTAAGATTTTAAATATTATGTGAACACTTTCAAAACACTCAAATTTCTCATTAAAGAAGAAGATGATACTGATAAATCTAAACAAAACATGAAATAGAACAAGAACACGGAAAAATGAAAAGGTAACGGTCTCAACTGGGAATCGAACCCAGGATCGTGTCTTACCGGGACAACCACTCGGCCATCGGGACCTAATTATTAAAATATTTATTTAATAAAATTATTTCGTTTAGTTTTATTAGTATTATCTTCTTTTAAATGAGATATTAATTGATGGGTATAACTTTCAAAAAGATATTAAAAATAACTTCCGCTTCCTCCTTCTTTAGCCAACGTTTCGGGCAGCGTTACGATGTTCATCATCAGGGCAAATGTATTGATTGTGATGAAGTGTGTGTTTATGTACTCGTATGTAGAATCGATACCATATTGCGGGAGCTAATCCTCGCAAGGCCTGTGTTTCAGTATTATAAAATTAGAGAAATTATTGCGGTTTTATGCGTTAAGTTTTGATGTAACCGTCAAGTACAGAATACCAAAAATAAATGGAAAAGTTCACTACCTTATACAGAGAAAAATGATCGTGTTAAAAAAGTAAAATTCTGTAAAATATTAGTCATTCAGAATATGTCCTATTCCTAATAGATATGATGATGAAATGCTAGTTATATTGCACTCATGTCAACGTCAATATTTGTGTGAACACGTGGTCCGCCGACCGCATAAAACATTTTCTTTTGACTGATTTGTTAGGAACTCTTAGAAATTCATTCGTTATAGTCCCGCTGTCCCATTTTTAACAGGAAAACAAATTATTTGACCAGATTTTTAATAAGTTAACAGTATTTCATATCAGGATGTTTTCTCCGTGAGGCTCATTTTCCAAAAGAAGCCTCTCTTATGAAGTGGGAGGCTGAAGAAAAATATCATTAAAAAGGGATTAAATTAGTTTAGAAAACATATTTGAAGTGACATATAAAACGACAAATTGATAAATGGTGGCCATCACTCTTCTGCCAAAGATAACGAATATCCGAGCTAATAAAAATATGAATGCAGTTTTGTACTTGCGGTGGCCATTTCTGGACATGGTCAAAATGTGACGTCTGGTCTGTTGGAAAATAGAATTAGCGCACAGAGAAGTGCTCTCATTAAACTATTCATTAATCATTAATGGTATCATTTTTTGATGCCCGAGAAAACGCTATTAAATTCCAATTTAACGAGTAGGTAGATAAAATATTGTAAGAGCCTTACTGAACAAAGGGGGTATTTCGCCATCTCTGAATAAACTGTCAATTAGTGCTACTCGTCGAATAGAGAATATTACTACCACCGTTGAGTAGTGCTACCCGTCAAGTAAATGTCTGTTTTAACAGTAATTCTAATTTTATGATTAATGTTATTTGACGAGTAGTTACTAACAGTTTACTCATAAGTGGTGAAATACTCAATAAGATTTATTTAGATTTATTAAGAATTAAATAAGAATTATTATCATATCTATTGTTACTCGGTTTTCCCGGAAAATCGATAATATTTTTTCCCTATTGAACAATCGAAAAATATGGAACAAAAATTTTCCTATCTTCTCTAATCTTTTTATAGTTAAGGCGAAGCCTAATGCTAAATCACTATTATTTTGATTAATCTTTATAACGAATTGGTGTACATTATGAATACCAGAAAATACGCTTTATATAAATTGAAGGTTTTTCTATCGTTTCGCTTGAGTATAAAAAATATAAATGTAAAATACAAAAATAATATTTTTTCAATAGAAATGTATGAACGCGTTAAGGATTTTTTAAATCCAGTATTATAGCTTTGATTATCTTTGACAGTTTCACTTGATTAACTTTTTTGCTTTCTTATAAAATTATTTACAAAATAAATAAAAACCAGTTTTGTGCTTCAAATTGAACGTTTCTAGACTGCGTTTGTCAATCGATTTTAATGCCTATTACCTACAATATAAGGTATACCAAGAATATACACATTTTTGGCTTATAGCTTCCTCTTAATAAATATTTCGAAGCTACACAGCTTGACACCTAAGAATAGTTGTTTTGGCCTAGAAATATCAGACAGAAGTGGCTGTGCAAATATCGTAACACCAGAGCTAACCGTTTAATATTTTTTGCTGCTATAAAAGCAGAAAATATCTGATCAGACTGACTTTCAGATTTCGTTCGATTTAATTTTGACGCAGGTGTCCATTGTTGAAATACTGTGACGTATAAACACTTTAGTTTATTCTGGTTATAATCGTAATTATTTTATTGGTTGATAAGAGGCATGCAAGGTGAATTAATTCGCAATTAAAAATATGTTAGAAATAAAAAAAAATCTTCTGTAAGCCAATAATCCTGACTTTACTGACGTCAAAGTAGAAGTTGTTTTACTCGGTATTTTCTGTGTGTTCATTTCTTAAAACTCCACAAAGGATTTCGGGCTTTCCGCAGTAAAAAAGTAGTTATCTATAGTTAGTAAATATATTTTCAAACGTCACATAAAACGTAGTTATCTATAGTTAATAAATATATATTCATTCGCCGTTGATGTACTAATATTAGTCTATGTACGTCACATAATCCATAAGAACATGGCAGATTTGAATTTTGTCGGAATGGATTAGTTCAGCACAATTATATCGGTTTTCTCCCAAGTCTAAGTGAAATTTACCGAAAGAACGGGGGTACCGGACAACTAGTTGCATTTTAAAAGTGGAAATAATATTGTAATAAGTATTTATTTCACATGATCGTGCCACGTCTTTCCGGGGCGTCTTCGACCTCTTTAACCATTCACTTCCAAGGCATTCATTATCCTTACACCTATTTCTTCTTTCACCACTTACGTATCATTTTACCACAAATAATTATTTTACCACAAATAATTATTTTACCACAAATAATTATTTTACCACAAATAATTATTTTACCACAAATAATTATTTTACCACAAATAATTATTTTACCGCAAAAAATTATTTGATTCTTGTCTTTTTTTTACCATTTACATAATTTAGTAACATGAAATCCACATTGTTAATGTCAAAAAAAACTACATTATGTCGACATTAATTCGACTCCGTATCTCATTCTAGTGCGGAGATAATACGTTATTAAGAATTTCCTGGGCGTCCCCGACTTCTAATACCATCCAAACCAAATTCTAAACACACTTAGCACTAGTGAGAACAAACTTTTAAAGTTTATCGCAATCGGATGACAATCAAAGAAAAAAATATTTTTATATACATACTAGTGGACATGGATTCTTCGGGCGTCTGGACTTCTTCCACCATTCACTTTTGTGTACTACAATGTTAATTTTAACAAAAAAACTACAATATATCGAATTTAATTCGACTCCGTATGTCATTCCAGTAATCCATTGCAGAGATATTAAGTCAAGTATTCCAAGGGCGTCTAAACACTTCTGGCACAAATAAGAACAAACTTTTAGCCAAATCGGTCCAGTAGTTTTTGAGTCTACATGGCACAAACATACGCAGGATGACTTTATGTATAATATTTAGACTAGCTGACGTGGACCCGGTTTTGCTAGACTTTTCTCTACTTTATATAAATTTAATATGCTTGTTTTATATACAGGGTGTATCGGCACGTACCCGACAAACTTTAACCAGCTATTCCTTAGCACATTTGGAGTAAAAAATGCTATGGGCACTTTGCTGTCCGGTTTTTTTTTTTTTTATAGTGAATACCTCACAAGAGTCCCAACTGCTCCCGTCTGGAGCCAGTGAGACTATGGCATCCCCAATTGGGGGATGTTGTGAGGCTGAAGGTAAGTGGGGAAGGGAAAGAGGAAGGTGGGGAAGTACCTGGCTATTCAGATCTAGTCACTAAACACGGCTAAAGCCATTTGGAGCAACGTTTCAATTCTGAATGGTGGTCTTACACCAGGGCGATACTGGTAGTATCTTCCACTCTGGAACGTGCCGCAAATATACTATATATTATTTTAATTAATTAATTGTGAAATAACACGAATTAATCAAATAAAATTTATTTGCGCACGCCGGGTTCGAACCCGCGACCTTCGGAATGGCAGTCCAATGCGTTACCACTGGACTATGCCGGCCGTCTAGGTAACATTTTTTTTTAATAAAAAATTTACTATTCATATTTTCACCACATATCACCAATGTTTTATCCTTTGTCAAAGTTTGAAAACCCATCTGGCAATATTTTGTTCGAGTTTCGTTGAATAATGTACGTACGTACCTACGTTGGCGCGCTTTTACAATTACAACGAAATGGCACGGCACCATTCGTCTCATTTTTAACTATTATTATTTAGTGTGTACGAAAGAGCGAGGACACTTTTTGACACACTTGCTAATAACAGCTGTTGAACACGAGATTCAATGCAAATGACAGTGACGGAGTGTGGATTTTTTATTTATTTTTTTGTTTTTAATGGGAAAAAAATGTTACCGGACAGCAAAGCGCCCATAACATTTTTTACTCCAAATGTGCTGGAATAGCTGGTTAAAGTTTGTCGGGTACTTGCCGATACACCCTGTATATAAACCTTCCGGAAGAAATCCTCTAAATTATAGTAAAAACCCTATCAAAATCAGACGCGGGTAGTGACTTTATTTTAGTATAACGGAGATATAATATAGTTAGTTTTCAAGAAAACTTGTTTTATCTTTAAATGTTTCGTCAATAATTTCACCCGAAGTAAGGGAAATTGACCTGAATCCGGGCACACAGATACGTCCACAACACACTTAATTTATAACTGTGTTTTACTGATTTATTGAGGAATTTATAGCCGTGGGAGATTAGGTGTGACGCTCTTCTGATGCGCGGCTTGCCGGTATGACTAACCGCAACGGAATCTCATTCGTATATTCTATTTTCACGTGCGTTTCGCGAGAGCGGAAAACACATATAATATTTATTTCCGAGTTCAAGGTGTTGCAGACGAAGTATTTACAACGGGAATAAAAGGAACAGAGAGGATATTCGTCATGACGCCTACAAGTAGTACTGCTGGATGCATTTACTCGAACTGAACCATTCAATACATACCTTCAGCAGGAATTTCTCAACATAATCAATTAGATTCAATTATAGCGAACATGAACCATTCATTATCCCATGAAAATTTATTGTTGTGTTTGACCGGTTAGTTGCTGAGGGGACAAATACGTTGAATTCGCACTCGAGCGTCGCGCGTCGTGGGTTCTATTATTCCCCATATTAGCCAAATCCTCTATCATCTATCATTGAACAACCAACATCGAAAGTGATAGAACTGTGCCTGAATTAAGGCCAATTATCGCTTACTTCGTGTGAAATTAATCAAACATTTTCCAATATTGAAATATATATATATATATATTTTTTTTTTTTTAATTTTAGAAAAAATATTTTTTTTACATAGATAAATACAGGATATTAACGAGATATAAAACAATAGAAATTATAGCCTTTCCTCCCCATAAAGAGACAATGCTCTTGTGTTTGGTGAGGGAATTCTAGTTCAATTATGTACATGTTAGTATTAAAGTAAATAAATTATTTAGAAACAACACAAGATTTAAACAATATTACTTCTAGATGTAAGTAGTGAACGTATTTTGGACTTATAATAGTTTAAGGTAATTTTTTAATTTAAGGTGAAATTCCTGAATGTTTTCGATATTTTTTAAATTTAATGGAAGGTTATTAAAATAAATTATGCCTTGATAAAGATAGGTATTTTGAATGAGCTTAGTGTTAAATTTTGGGATTTTAATAGTTTTCTGGTATCTTGCGTATTGAATTGCAAGTTATGAGTATTTGACTGTATTTCTTTGTAAATTTGAAGTATTGAATATTTTTGATACATTTTGTCTACTGTAGGTACTTTGAAAATTGTAAAAAGAATTTGGTTAGAAAATTTTGACGGTTTTTTCAAAATTACTTTGATTACCAATCTTTGAACTACTTTAAGTGGGTTCAAAATTTTATTATATGTTCCTCCCCAACCAATAATACCATATTGTAATATAGATTGAACAATCGCATAGTACACTCTTTTTAGGTTTTCTAGTCTAAGAATATTTCTAAGTCTTATAAATATATACATACATTTCCTAATCCTTTTGACGAGTTCACAAATATGTGTTTTCCATTTAAAATGTTGATCTATATACACATCAAGATATTTGATTTTGGATGTTGGACTAAGGATAGGACAAGTTTGATTGCAGTTAATTCTGCCACATGTGCGTTGGTGTATTATAATAAATATTTTATTTTTTTATTTTGCCTGTCTGGTATAAGGAGTCGATAGGTCATGTCTAAATTGGCCGATATGGGGCCGCGCGGCACAAAAACATCACACCTTTTAATTGTATCGCGAAGAACGAAATATCACACCTCAAATAAATTCACAAATGAATCATCAAAAACCCAGAGCTGTAATAATTTATAAATTTTCGAATTAACTTTGTATTAAATGATATGGAAATGTTCTTAATTTTTAACGCACTGTGAAATTGACTCCATTTTTAATTTTTAGTTTGTTTTTGTTCTTTACACCTATAAGTATTTTTTTCTTACAAGTAAATGTTGTTTAATTCTAATTATTATAATTATGTATATCCACAAAGTATTCGCTTTTTGCAAAGTATGTGAAAATTAAAATATATTTTTCTTTGTTGCTTTGGTTTAGAATGGGTTCCAAGTGACTGATAAGTGAGGGTTGGTAAGGTCACTTGAAGATTATTGGTATAAGCATGACACGCTGTGCAACGGAAATCTAAGATTTTGAGTTCCGACCATTTTTGGACACTGTGCTCTCGTTTGCAATCTAATTTAATCTTCTGGAATCTAATCTCAGAAGTAGTTTCGAAGTCTTTGAAGTAATTTCCATTTAATAAAACACGCGCTGTTGTCCTATTTCTGCAAGATGTTACATAAGTGTACAAAAAATCCCAAATAAACTGGGTGTAAAGTGTGATATATTTCTAAATATTTCCGTGCTTTAGGCCACATTTTCAGAAATAACCACATCATTATTTTCGCTGAGTGGACGGCTCTCTTATTTTTTAATATCTTAGTAAGCCGCTCGCGGTGTGACAGTCTTTTCTTTTGTCCCGGATTGGTGATTGAGGAAGGAAAGTTTGCTTTAAATTATTAATACGTTGCGAATTACTGAGAAATAGACGTCATAGGGACGTCATAGGTTTCTGTCAACGCGATAAACAGCTCCGGATCCGTCATAGGAAGACAGGCATTCTGTAAGATATTCATTTGGTAGAGTGCCAAAAGGAACAAAAAATGGCACAAAATATTTTTGATGTGATTGCAAACAAGATTACCGGCGTGTACAATGTGTAATTCGGAATATGAATGACTCAGGACAACACATGAGCGGAATAAATGTGCAAATCTCACTATTATAAATTTATGCCAACTTACCTTTTTGGATACTTAGTTTCCTTTCAACTTTAGTTGGCAAAACGAGCGTGTCGTGAAACTCGCCAGAGTGCAGAATTGCTGAAAACTTGTCTAAATCTACATTTTCTGCACTGGTTACAGATGTATGAATATAATTTTTCTCATCGGGCGGCTCTACAGAATCCGAAACATCGATTTTTTGTTGCTCTTTTTCCGTCTCGATTCCTGAAACGGGTTTGAGTGAAGTTATATCTTCCACTTCATCTTTAATATCCTCCATATTTTCTTTGAAATGCTTGGAGACTAACGTCTCAACGTCTGTACTAATGTACCTTGGCAAGGCGTTGCGAACTCTGTCCTCTTTCACAACAGACTCATTTATTATGTTCTTCTCCTCCATCGCAAGATCTGGTGAAACAGTTGTGGCTTGGCTTTCTTCCTCATCATCATCGGAATGTAGATTCAACTCTGGTATTTCAATAGTATTCTCACTCTCATTTGGATCATTGGTTGTATTGTGGGTATCTTTTGCAGTGTCGGTCTAAAAATCAAAGAAACAAGAAAAAATAATATTCACATCATTTTATTCCAGTACACTTTTCAATAAAAGTGATAAATGTGCACTTACCTCCTCTTCTCTCGACTTAATAATTTTAGCGTCTAAAACCCTTTCATCATCTGACTCTCTACTATTTAAAGGCTCACTGAGAGGTGTCAGCTGCGGGCTTCTGGTGTTTTGCTTTATTTGAACGACAGGTGTATAAGTGTTTGATACGATCTCAGTTATAATGCTCTGTGCCAGATCACTAATTGGTTCCTCGTCTTCACTAGCTTTGCTTACTTGTCTAATGTTGTTCGGTGTTTCTCCACTGCTATATGGAGACTGTATCTGGATTGCGTCTTCTCTCCTCAAGCGCTTTCTATTCTGGTTGGAGCGTCCTATAAATTCCACGCTTTCTTTGTTAGCTTCGATTAAATTTATATCAGGTATAGTTTTGTTTTCGAGACTTTGCTCCAAATTTTCGAAATGTTCCAATTGTTCAAGCAAAATAGATGAAGTAGCAACAATCATTTGGTTGACAGTTTCGTCCGTATTTGGTTCGCCGGAATTTCCCATTTCATCAATGCTGTCTTCTCCGATGGAAGGAGCTGTGGTATCAGTAGAATTACCTGTTTTATTTCGGAAGTATTTCCTCGTCAGGAAACCCCGAACTCCAGCTTGAATTTTTGTGGCTGCACTTGAAAACGTAGAAGATTCGTCTTCGGTTGAATATGAATTCCTTTCTTCGGAGACCGTGTACAGCTTATTGTCCATTGCAGTTTGATAAGATATTGTTCTCATAAGGCTTTTCGGGTTATCAATGATTTCATTTTTGTCGTGCTCACTAATTTTGCCAAATAACTCTTCATCATTTTCCTGAAAAATAAAATAATCAGAAAATCATAAAAAAATTGAATTTCATTTAAAAATTTGATTTTTCAATGGGGACTTTGATGTGATAATAAAAATAAAACTTTAAAAAATGAAATAATTTAAAAAAATGTATTTTACCTTTGACAGCGGTGCAGATATCTCAGCTTCATGTTCCTTCTCCAATTGCTTGGGCAAATTCTTACGAACTCTGAAACCCCTGTACACTTTCTGTATCAGAATCGATGCCTTTTCAAGCACATTGTTTCCATCCGAAAAGTAAGGTGATTCGTTTTTTTCATTCTCGGAACCTATATTAGGTATCACGAACTCATTTTCAACGGTCACAGATTGACTTAGATCATTTTGGTTTTCCGAAGTTTCTCCTATCAAAGAACCAATAATTTCACTATTTTGGTTTTCATGTTCTGATGATTCTACAGCGATCGCATCTGTGATAATCCGTAGATCTTCAATGAGCGGAATGGTGTCATTAAATTCATCTTTTTCTATTATCGGAACGACGGCTTCTTCTTCCTGGATAACAGTTTCTTTTTCGCGTTCTTCTGATTTAACATCTGTTTCATTTGTCTCGGTGTTATTCACTTTGTCACCATCTATATTTTCAGATATGTTTCTCACTTCTAACTTCATCAGATTCTCATTTTCTAAATCGTGTATTTGATCTTGTACAATGTCAACGACGCTTTTTTCTGTTTCCCTTTCTTTTGAACTTAATTCTATAACCAGATTGTTCGTTCCATCACTTTCATCTACGTTGTTTTGATCTCCGTCACCTTCAGCTATAATTTCTATGCTTACGATATCATTTTCGAGATCATTATTCACAGTCTCGATATTTTTCTGATCAACGTGAACGCTCTCTTCTACATGCTGAATTATGTTTTCACTTTCCTTAAGCAATGGACCTGGTTCGGGTGTATTATTAGCCTTGTCCTCTGATTCTCGCTCAGAGTTTTCAATTTTTACACTGTCGTGTTTCTCAAAAGCATCAAGTGTTTTATCACTTTCTTCATTTATGGAAGGTTCTGCCTGTTTGTCAATCTCGCTAACAACATCAAAGTTAGTAGTTTCCACGGCATTACTTTCATCTTGATCTTTACGCTCTTCTTGAATTATTTCTTGTGAAATATCAGGATGTTCACCCTGAAGACTAGCTTCACTATTCAAAGCTACTTGTATGTCTTCAGGCATAAGGTCATCTAAAATGGCTGGTCTTTGAACATCTAAGTTTATATTTTCGTCATTCAAAGCAGACGGTGCGTTTTCCTCGAGGGTTTCGTTTATCGAGATTGTACCATCGCTATTTATTCCTTCAACTTCTTGTTTTTTGTCAGTAATTAAAGAATCTTCATTAGCAATAAAAACATCATCGTCTTCAGTGTCGGTTTCCTGAGGTTCCAGTGAATGGAGTTCATTTTCTGTCACATCGGTAAACGAGCTCTTGTTTCCGATACCGATTTCAGGGTCATATTCCTGAACTGATATGGACCTCTTTCCCCTCACAGAAACTTTATCGGAAGAATTTTCAACTGACGCATGCATTATTTGAATAACATCATTTTTCTCAAGGTTGTTTATTGAAGTAATGTCTTCTAGTAGGGTCGAGGTGTTTCCAGAATTGTTTCCATTTGTATTATTTTCGTTTGAAATATCACCAACCTCCTCATAATTCTCTATAGATATTTTTTGAGAACTTAGTAATGTATTTGCCGCATTGGTAATAGCCTTGAAAAACACATTTTCATCTTGATTTGATTCATGTTCTTCGTCGGATATTTTTACGTTGTTGGCTTCAGTTTGATGTTTCGTTTGGACAAGATTATCTGCCAAAAGTTTTTCATGGTGAATAAAAGATGAAGTTATTTCTTTAAAATTGTCATCAATTGAAATAGGTTCCACGGTAGCTGCGGGAATTTCTTCTTGTAAGGTTTCCTCTTTGTTGGTTATCTGCTCTTCTGTACTATAATTTTCATCAGAAATTATTTTTTCATCGTTTGATTTATTTTCTTCCTGTAGCAATGTTCTGGTTTCATCAATAATTGAAGATTCATTATCTTCATGGGGCTCAGTGACTCCAGTTGCAGTTAATTCTACATCACCTGTTTCGTCTTCTTTTACGTGATTTTCAGTAGAACCTTCCTTTAAATGATCATCATTTTTATTGGCTTCTACCTGTGCTGGATACGTTGTTGGATCGGATTCTTTTTCAATACCTTTAGTTTCTTTAATTTCTTCCTCCATTTCATCATTTATTTCTGTATTGTCAGCATCATCACTTTTTTTTAGCTCTTGCGGATCTTTTGCTGTTTTCGCATCATCGTTTTCTAATTCACCTGCCTCATTTTCTGTTTCAATACTTTTTGCTAGTACTTGCGTATATTTTAATGTTTCCTCGATATCTTCTTCTAATTCATCCTCCACTTTAACTTTACTCTCAGTATCTATAGCTTCTGCTTCAAAAATTTGTTTCACTTTTTCTAAAGATTCTGCATCTTCATTTTCAAATCCATTCTCCACATCTACTACAACAATTTTTGATAGTTCTTCCGAAACTTTTAACGTTTCCTTGTCGTCCTTTTCTAGTTCGTTTACCGTGTCAACTTTACATTCGCCATCTACGCGTTCCACATCATCACTTTTTGCAGGTTCTTGTGCATCTTCTAATATTACTGCATTGTCTTTTTCCGTTGCATCTTCCACGTAAACTCTACATTCAGTGTCTACGCTTTGGTTTAGAACCTTTTTATCTTCTGGAGTCTTTTCTTCTGAAACGTTCTCCACATTATCTTTACTCTCTTCTGTATCATCAATCTTTTCGCTAGACTCTTCCTTTATTTCATCGTCGTTCGAATCGTCGTTTATTTTACTTACATGATTATTGCCTACTGCTTCCGCCACCTCTTCTTCTGAACCACTCTTAACATCACCTTCACTTTCTCTTGTACTCTCAACTTTTTCTACAGAGTCTTCCTTTATAAAGTCTTCATAAATTTTATTCGCATCTATCATTGCATGTTCTGGTTGACCAAATTGATCTGCTTCTTGTTCCACTTCTGATACTTCTTTTTTCATATCAAATGCGCTTTCAATTATATTAGTTTCAATTGTTTCGCCAGTTTCTTCATTTGTGCTATCGTCACAGGTTTGTTGAATCACTTCAGTCAAAGATTCCGGACCAGGCGTCATATTTTTAATTTTTCCTTTACTTTCCATTTCTATTAATTGTCTCGTTATATCTTTTTCGAATTCACTTTCAAGACTTTTAGGATAAGAGGGTATTCTAATTAACTTTACGCGTTTTTCGACTGTGTAAGTATTTTTACCACCGTTTGAAATTAAATGATTATCCAAGCTAACACTTTTTAATTTGTCATTTTGTCTTTTATTTGGGTAATCGTATTTTTCTTGGCTCTTTGATATGTTGTTCTTCTGCATTTTCAGCATGTCATTTGCCTTTGTAGCAGGAACTTTTCTAACTGAATTAATACCATCTGTATTACCTTTGTTATTGAGATTAGCGGAAACCAAATGCGCTACATCGGTTGGTTTACCTGTAAAAAATAGCAAAACAATACCCGTAAAAAGTGGACACATACTCGTAAATCCTCAGCTTTGTTTAGCCGAATAAAAAATACAACACTCGCTCAACCATACTGCAAAATGCAAGTTTTTTTGCACGGATTGAATAAGGGGTCTTATTTTTTTTTATATGCGAATGAGAACGGTTTTTTATTGTTTAATGTACGGTAAGCACATCTCTACTATTAAAAAAAATGTGCGTGATTGTAGTATTTACATGGTTAAGAGAGACCAATATATATTTAAAATTATCATTTCGCCACTTTTTTGCAAATGATTAAAGACATTTTAAGAACATTTTGTTACTTATTATTAAAAACTCAATTTGGCAAAAAGCTAAATTTATTATTGTTTTCGGCTCAATAATCAAAGTAATATCAAAATACACATCATGTGTAACGGTCATTCCACGAAACATCAAGAGATGATCGCTCTCTAAAATATAAGTACGCAATAAAAAAAGCTTCAAATATGGCAACGATTTGTTTATTTAATTATTTATTGAAATAAAATTGAAAAATCAATTCAGCCTAGCTTTACTAGGTATTTAACTATGCTTACGCGGCAATCGTATAACAATATATAGTATATTTATGCAAAATAAAACAGCCTTACTACTAAAAAAGCACTTCCCAAACATTAAACGTTGTTTTAGATACACATTGAATAAAGACTTTACAAGCTCTGATTTGAATTTGAATGAAAATTGAGGTTATTTTGGACATTTTATTTTTTAATCGATTGGTATCGCGTGAATTTAATAAGAATTCGATGAGAGTAGTGTTTTTATAATAACGCATGGAACAATTTGTACTATATTTTTTATTAAAAAAATCTTACCATCAAAAGCAAACTGATCTCTCATCCTGATCAGTTTTTCAAAGTAGTCCGCTGCGAAGGAGAAAAGGTCCGTGGGGGCCTTCAGCAGAACCTCCCGGGCTAGGCCCTCCATGGCGGCGTTGAGGCCCTGAGGGGGACGCAAGCCCTCAGGGGGCACCACCCCGCTTGTGCTATTGGCGGTGGTAATTTCCCTCATAATGATCTTGAAAGGAGGAAGCTATTTTCTGTGAGGAAAAATTAGTTAGTTAGTTTGATAAAAGTTTCGGCCGCACCGCACACCGGGCAATAATTTATATTTTCATACAAGATTTTTTTTAACTTTAGCAGTTGTTTTGATGAGTAAAATTGTACGTCAATTATATAGTAAAATGTGGTTGACTTTTAAAACATTTAGAGATTTTTGCGGGCTGGTTTGGAATTTTTTGGGACCAGTAGCTATTATTTACCATTAAATTTAATTTTTTCAATTTTTTGCCCCGTGTGAAATAATTAATATTGTAAGGATAGCAAGCATTGACATCCGAGTACTCAGGGTGATCATGATGTTAGTGACGACGAGGAAAGTGAGGATGACTCAAAAATGTCAAGATAATTAAAAAAAATGTTTTTATTAGTTATGTAACTAAACTTTATGTATATAACACATAATAAAGTTTATGTATATGTAATTAATATTTTTATTGTCGTAAAACCTACCTTGCCACATCGAAATTTTCACATTAAAACGTCCCTACGAATTAACAATAGATACATTGTAATTAAATCAAAATTGAATAAGATTAATAAATAAATAAATACTATTTCCCCAGTGTGCGCTTTGCTAACCACTTGAAAACGAAATAATTAGCGTCACAAAAAATTCACACCTTTTTGGTTGGATTTTCTAGGTAAAAATCCACACCTTTTTGGTTGGATTTTATAGGTAAAAATCCGCACCTTTTTGGTTGGATTTTCTAGGTAAACGAAACTATTTTCAAATCAAAACGTGATTTTCTCTACAAACTTTTAAAATATGGATTTATCACTAAAAAGAGCACGAAGGAAAATAATTTGAAAAAGTACTTAGTGTAAAGCAAACACTAATAAATATTTATTATTTGTTGTGTTTAATTCGTAGTTTCCCATTTAATTTTGACATTTTAAGTAGGTACTGTGTATCGGTGGTAAATTTCGATCAAACAACTGAATACTTTGTTTGGCCTTCCGTCTCTGCCTACCCCTGCGGGGAAACGGCGTGATGGTTAGTTAGTTAGTTAATTACCAAACAAATATATTACTATCGGTCACAAATCATTTCATAATTCTTTTAACTTTTTTGCTGAAAAGAATGTACGAAATGATTTGTAACCAATAACATATTAGTTGTAAGTTTTTAGTAATTGCTTGGCGCATGTAATAATTTTATTTTTAACGCACTTGGGGGATTTCAACTGGAAATAACAATAATATCCTTATAGGAAACTGAGTGATGCCGTCAAAGGGGAAAATGCTTTGATGGGAAGGACTGAATATACTATTACAGTCTCAATTGATTTCATACATTTGATTTTGCCCTTTTAACTGTATTTTTTTTATATTTTACACATTTTACAAATATAAGGCAAAAAAATCCCGATAAACTACTTTTTAGCAGTTTGTCTAACGTGTTCTTTACATTAATAATCTTATTATAGTGAGTTTACAGTTAAATTTTTACAATTATATAAAACAAAAAAATAAAAAATGTACAGAAATATAGCAAAAGAAAATTATGAAAACATAAATAAAATTTTTAAAAGTCTTTAGAATAATATATCATTGTAAGCTAATACAAATTAATTCTTTCGGTAAGCCAAGTCTTTAGTAAATTCACCAATTGTTTGTTTTGGGCACTGGGAATCATTTAGTTTAACGTTCTTTGTCCATATTTATTTGTGTGCTTAGGTACAATAAGTCCTTCATTAAAGTTAAAACGAGTATTATGATTGTGTTCTAGCTTGTTTATATATAAAGGGTTATTTATGTGTTGAAATATAATTTTGTACCACAGAATTGCTCTCACTGAAAAAATTTAATTATGTATTTGCTAGTTGGGAGCGTTTCATTGGGTGACGTAGTATTGATTTTTGGTGATTGTTTTTACATCAGTGGTGATATAAAAACAAACAAGTCTTTTTGCTTTTATGAATTTTCAAACTGTAAAAATATTATCACTCAACAAACTACTGTGCAAAACGTATTCCATATTCGCAATAAGTATAGTGTAGCTAATAAAATATAATAAAAATTTCACCCCTTACTTATTATATCCGGCCTGGGTGGCGAATTCAATTTCCTTCGGCCAATGTTGTGAACTCAATCAACCATGGTCAGCAACAGACTGATGAGGATTTATGGATTAGTTTCCAATGAATGCGAGATTTGCAGAGTTCATTGGGTGTTGTGGGTCGCGTTGCCATGGCTCCAGTGCGCGTAGGTCGATTACACCGTACGTAACAACACACCATGGTTGATTGCAGCCGAGATTGTGTTTGACATCACTCAACTTTATAAAGACAAATGTAATTTTTTATGTACAATATATGTATTCACGCTATTTTCAAAGACCTTTGGGTACTATCACGGAACTGTATTAGATCTTTGGCAAGTCGACGCCCGGAGCAGATCCCCTGGGCCGGCCCCTTTTTTAATATTAACTCCACACAGGAGGCCCTGAAGAAAATAATTTCCCTCAGGGCCTATGTCATCTTTGGGGATGCTGTGTGGAGGGTCTTTTTGTGGAGAGGAAGGAGTGAACATGGGTCTTGAAGAGTCCCATGTTGTAGGAGGGAGGAAACACAGAGGCCGGCAGTTCGTTCCACAGCCGAGCTGTTGAACTTAAGAACGAATCATAGAAGCGACCCGTTCTCATGTGACAAATGTCAACCGTGTACAAATGTTGGGCGCGCGTTTGGCGTGTATCCCAACTACGCACCGGTGCCGAAGGGATCAATGACACTAGTTCCTCAGAGCATCTTCCATTGTAATACCGATAGAACAAGGACAGCATACCTACCTGACGCCTGTGCTCTAAAGATTGCAGTCCGTTTGTTAAGATTGGGGAGTCTATCAAACGGACCGCCCGTTTTTGCACAGAGTCAAGGGTTTTTTTCAGGTATTTAGGGGCTCCGGACCAGAGATGGCTGCCAAATTCGACAGTAGGGCGCACTTGCGATTTGTACAGGGTCAGAAGTTGTGTACTATTAAAGTATCTGCGGGCCCTGTACAGTACGCCCAGCTTCTGAGAGGCCAACTTTACTCTGGCTTCGATGAAGCCCCCGTACCTGAGCTGGTCACTTATAGTTACACCAAGCATATCAATGGAAGGCCTGTTCGGAAGATTGCTTCCGTTGAAGGAGACTTGATTATCATTTGGATCCCTTTTAGACGTAATCAGACAGGATTGGGTATTCGAAACATTAAATTCGACGAGATTATTTTTACCCCAGGAGGAAATACTCTCGAGATAACCGTCCATTCTCTGCTTCAAAGCCCTCCGAGCCGTTGGAGTTTGTGTGCCCTTTGGGGGCTTGTCAAACAAAAAGCTATCATGAACTGTACTGTCATCCGCGTAACAATGAATCGGTGCACATGTCAAAAGGTCATTGATGTGCAGCAAAAACAAAGTCGGAGACAGAACCGATCCCTGTGGGACGCCAGCATTTATGGAGTGCGAGGAAGAGGTGAAACTATTATAATAGACATTTGGCCCTGAGCCAAATGTCTATTATAATTTTTATTTTTTATTATTTTAATATACATCCTATGGGTTACATTAATACATACATATTTTGCAAAATATAAAATTAAGGTTCATAATTGGTCATGTATACCTTATCAGAAAAGAGGAGCTCTTGTGCCTGATAAGGGAGCCACGATTCTTACTTAGATTCAATGTTATAATATTATGTTATGTGTAAAATTATATAATAATAATATATATAAGTATATTTATATTTTTTTTAATATAAGTTTTTTTGGAAAAAAAGTTTGATTTTATTTATTTGTTCTTGTTGGTTCGTAATACAGCGCAATTCGGAAGGGAGATTATTGTAGTTTTTTATGGCTTGGTAAATATAATGGTTTTGCATTTGAGTTGTTTTAAAGATTGGCGTAATAAATTGATTTCCATTTCTCATTAGTTTGTAAAATTCTTGATATTCTGTGTTATTTTTTTCTTTACACATTTTTATAATGGAAGTTTGCTTAAATATATCATCAGTATTTGGTACTGGAAACAATTTAAAAAGTAATTTTGTTGGGAAAGTAGAGTTTTTTTTAAGTATTACCTTTATAATAATTTTTTGCGAGACTTTTACTGAGTTTAGGTTGTTTTTATAAGATCCTCCCCAACCTATGATTCCGTAAATAAGCAGGGAGTGGACAAGAGCATAATATACATTTTTTAGTATTTTCACATTTAAAATATTTCTTAACCTAACAAATATATAAATACATTTCCTTATTCTCTTTACTAACTCCCTAATATGGCTTTTCCATTTCAGATTTTCATCGATGATCACACCAAGATATTTAATTTCAGAAGAAGAGTTGATTACAGTACAAATAGGATTAAGTAGTTTACAGTTGACATTGTCACAATTTTCATCATGGATTATGATATTTACTTTGTGTTTAGGTTTTTTTTGTAGTGAAAATAATACATATGTTGTTTTTTAGCATTAAGTGTGAGTAGGTTATTATCAAACCATGATTTTAAGATATTAATACATTCATTTGCAAGTTTGTTAACTAGTTCCCATGTTTGACCTTTTATTAATAAAACAGTATCATCAGCATAAGAGATTAATTCACCTTTGATTTTCTGTTGGAAAATGTCATTTACATACATTAAAAATAGTAATGGTCCGAGGACCGTGCCTTGAGGAATGCCAAATGTACTTGTTAGTGGTGTACTAAAAGTTTGGTTTAATTTTACAATTTGAGGTCTCTCTGTTAAGTAGCTTTCTATCCATTTAAAGGCTAAGTGGTCAATGCCATTTTCTTTTAATTTTAATATAAGTCTTTCATGGGAAATGCTGACAAAAGCTTTTTTTAAGTCAATAAAAATTCCCATACATTTATTTGATTTGTCCAGGGTACTCTGAATACTAGATGAAATTTTTGCAATGGCATCTTGGGTACTTTTCCCTCTGTGAAACCGAATTGATTTTCATTTATAATCGAGTTATTTTTAAGAATGCAGTTAGTCTTTTTTTAGCAATTTTTTCAAAAATTTTCGATATATTAGATAAGAGTGAAATGGGTCTATAATTAGAAATGTCCTCCGGGCTACCGGACTTAAATATTGGAGAGATTATGGTTTTCTTATACGTGCTCGGGAAAACTCCTGTCTTAAAGCTATTGTTTATAATATGAGAGATTGGTGTAGAAACATAATTTTTAATGATTTTTAGTGTTTTTACGGCGAGACCGTCAAATCCCGGAGCAGAACCACCTCGCATTTTTTATATAATTTGTACAATTTCAGACGGATTGGTTGGTTCGAAGAGTTCAAGTTTAGTTTCTATATTCGGAATATTTTCAATATCCATATTATTTATTTTTTTCACGGTAATTTTTTCTGCTAGACTCTTTCCGATATTTGCAAAGAAATCATTAAAAGCGTTTGCTCCTTTTTTAGGTTCTTCAATACAGTTGATTATGTTATTGTTTTGTATTACACTCTTAATAGTATTACTTTTGGTTTTTTGTTTATTTTCCATGATTTCATTGATTATATTCCAAACTTTCTTACTGTCATTTTCAGAATCATCAAGTTTATTTTTATAATAATTTTCTTTCGTGTTTTTTATGAGCGTGGTTAATTTATTTTTGTATTCTCTAAAATGAACATTTAATTTAATGTCTAGTGGTTTTTTTTTGTTTATTTATAAAGCCATTCTTTGTGTCTTATGGACACAACAAGCCCATGTGTTATCCACGGTTTGATTTTACGAAATTTTGCTGTATTTCCTTTTGGAATAATTTTTTTTTGAATCATTTATAAAGTTCGTTAATCTATTTTCAAATATTTTACAGCACTCGTTGACGTTATCACTTCGGAGAATATCTAACCATAATTCAGATGACAATTTATTTTTCAAAGATTCGATATTAACAACAGATATTTCTTTCTTATTATTAGCAGTTTGTCCGCAATGTTGGTTTATCGCCTGAGGTATTATTGAATTGTAATGTAGCAAAGTCATGTAATGGTCGGTAATTGAGGTTTTTATAATTCCCGAGTTTAAATTATTTATATCCTTGATATTTGTGAAAATGTGATCAATGCATGATGGACGTTGCCCATTGACGTTTCTGGTGTAAGAGTTAATACACGACACATAATTCAATTCCGCCATCATATTTAAGTAATTATCTTTATCGTTCGATGTATAATCGTGCGATATATTTAAATTAATGTCACCTAAAACTATTGTTTTCGCGTTTCTGTAGTTTAATAACACATGTCTTAATTCTTCTATAAACAAACAGACAGTAGACGAGTGCGTTCTGTATAGAGAGATAATATCAATTTTTTTGTTATAACACTTCATGTGTACATGTAAGCAGTTTGTTCCATTCACATTAATTTCTTCCTCGCACAATATGTCACAATTATTTTGTACGAACATAACGATTCCACTGTTTTTGTTAATTCGGTTTGTAGTAGATACATAGGTATATCCCGGTATATAGTACGCCACTTCGCCACTTGAATGTGTTTCCGTTAACACAATGCAAGCGGGCTTCCTGAGATCATTATTTACTGTTGTCAAAAATTCATCCATGTTTCGTTCCAAACTTCTTATATTCATGTGTAGAATTAAAGGACTGAGATTGAGGTCGTTTTGGTGGGTACGATATTCTTGATAGTAGTTATATGTTTTTTCGTCAACATTATTTTTTTCGTCTAGTGCGTTATATAAAAAATCTGTCATTTTTCTTCGAAGTCTATTCTGTCTCTTGCTACTTTGAGCATTTTATGTTTGTAGGGACATAAGTTGCTGAAAGCTGTGTGGTCTGTTTTATTTTTCTCGCCATATTTCTTATTTTGCGATGTGCAATTTGCACAAACCGGTGTTTTTTCTCTTTCAGGGCATTTAGCAAAAGTATGATCACCCGTGCAATGAGGGGACACCGATGGATTCATTCGATTTAGGCATCTGGAGGCTGTGTGCATGAATTTGCAGCAGTGGTAGCACTGGGTTAAAGGATCACAATCCACTATGTTAACCCTTTGGTACTGGATATTTATCTTTTCTAATGATAGCAAATTTTTTCGTGTTGTACCGCTGGTTTCCACGATATAGTTCGAGAATTTGTTTTGTTCTTCATCTTCTTGATCCCGAGTACCACGTTGGTAATTCTTAGAATGTTTGTATTTTATTTCAGTAATCAAATTTATTTTATTTTCTTCGTTTTTCGTTACAATGCCTTGAATCCCTTCGTTTTGTGTGAGTATCCCATTTACTATTTCCTCTTCCGTCAAGTTCAATTTGAGTCCTTTCAAAATTAATTTGGGTTTTTTCTTTTTTATTTTTTTATTTCTAGGTTATAATTGAGTTTTTTAATTTCCTCCGTAAGAGTGTTGGTATATTCTTTTTTTGGGCAGGATATGTGTATCTTCCAGAATGCGACTATTACATATTGCTCAGTAAAATTTAACCTTCAAGCCAGTTCCCACAGTTCGTATTTTCAAGTTTAGTGTAGTTTCCCACATTTGCAGATTCGACCCTACAATAAAACAATTCATTGGCCTGGTATTTTTATAAACATATTGTCTTGTTTGTATCATTTATGATTCAAGAATTAGTGAAATTTTACTGCAAGCAGCGGCAGCTTTCAAATAGAGCTGTTCGCTTTCTATTTTATGATGACCCTAGTTAAACCATTATGCCTAAAAATATTTTCCAATACCTTTCCCACCCCTGTCCCATAGTAATAAAAACCCCAAATAAAGTTTCATCTCCCTTAAAATAATTCCTTTAAAATATTTGTATTGTTTAAGTCATGTTTGTATCATTAAGAATAGTTAAGTGCATTTTATTTATGTTAAGAATGTTGTTTGCCAACGAGCGGGTGGAACATCTTTATTTTGGTAAAATGTCCTTCAGAATTTAGTTTAAATACAGATACCTCCCAGAAAAAGGACAGTATTAAAGTGTTGCTATAACTGGTAGGTACAGACGTACCTACGCAGGAGCGAGTGTTGAAATAACTGGTAGGTACATGCGTACCTAGGCAGTCAGTCGTGAGATAATTACTAGGTTTATGTAAACCTAGGGAAAACTGAAGAATAGAGGAAACTAGACCTTTATTTCTTTCAGTTTAAGTTTTAGCAGAGGAAAATAAGATCCTCTGCAATTATATTGTGAATTAATAAATTTATATGTCAAGAAGAAGAAGTGTTTTCCTGCATTCCATCTGACGGCGTGTTCTCGTACCACGATAGCAGAAACAATATGATTACTTGCTCTTTATTTGTTTTTCTTAATCCATTTATTTGTTTGATGTCTTTCTGTATCTTATCACATATTTCTGCAGTTTTTGTTGTTTTTTTTAGTTGATGATATTATTATGAACCTCTCTTCTTTTGAAATTTCTTTTTTATTTGCTGCTAGAACTTGCGCGTAAGATGGTATTTTATTGCTTTTTTCTACGACTTTTTCAATTTTCTTCGTAAGTTCTTCGTAATTTTCGATAATTTTTTTTTGTAGTTTGATTATTTCTTTTTGGTGTTTAATTTTTTCAGTTTTCCAAAGCTCTTCTAATATATAAACATTTTGTTCTAGGTTCTTTTTTGCTTTCGAATCTTTCACTGTTGTAATTTTTTGTATTTCAGTTTTTATATTATCAATGGCCGTGTCCATAATGTGTTAACTCGCTGCGCTCGCTGCGCAAGTCGCTCGGTGCTCGGCAGCGCTTGCAATTTTTGCGACAATACTTTACTTCGCTGCGCGCGACCGTTCACGTTGATTATAGAACTAATACTGATAATATTAATAATGGATCATTAATTTATTTATTTTGTAAGAAACAAACAGCTTTTTAATAATATACAATGATAGATATAAATATACAAGTTAACTGAAGTCAAGCCACAGAAGTTTCTTATGTTAAAGTTCATTGGAAATGAAGTTTTAATATCTTAAAATTAATTTGGTGTTAAAGGAAGGGGAGAGGAAGAGGAAAATGGGAAGAGGATAGGAGATGCTCCCGATACATTCCATACTCTCATATTAAGAATCGATCGTACGCATTACTTCATATCGACATGTATTAATGTAATCAATAATGTTCGGATGATTTGTATTTTTGTGTAGCGCCGCTTTGGTGAAAAATAATTTAAAGGGCGATGTGTTATGGCTGTTAGGTGTTATCTTCGCCTTGGCGCCTTGACAATTTGGCGCCCGGAGTTGACTGCTCCAATTGCGCCCGCATAGGGCCGGCCCTGACTGTTCCAATGGAACCTGCACAGAGCCGGCCTGGGTACTCTTAATCGCACTGGAGGTGAACTGCGTTAATAAACTGTTATTATAATATACAAGGAGAAAAATGAGTATTTTAGATTTATTAAAATCCTGTTAAAAATGTGATACTTAGTATGCAATTTCCTCATAAACTTTTAGTACATTTGTGATATATTGGAACTGATAGTACACGATGACGAAATGAGAAAATATTAGATTTTTATGAACACGTGTTCCAACATCGCCGTAACATACTCGTGTTTTACTGATAGTTCATTAGGAAATCTGTCAATTCATTCGTTAGAGGCCTGCAGTCCCATTTTTTTACCGGAATACGAACAATTTGAAAAGATTTTGAAAAAATTGGCAATATTTCATATCAGTAAGTTTTCTCCGTGTATAAACTCCATGTTTCGTGCTCATACCGCGAAACTTCAAAAGGTGGTTGATATTTTTGCCGATTGGCCGATCTGGAGTGATGGCTATCCGGGAGAGCCTCTCTCCTTCCATCCAAAAGGGTTTTCGGGACTTCAGGTGACATGCTATGTGAGAGACGACATCATCGTGTGAAGGTATTGCGCTATTTTGCAGCGCCCTCGTCTATTCCCTTTAGGAGGGAGATAAGAAAGCCTCCAGGAAATTAATGGAACTTGGAGACGTTATATCGAAACAATGCTTTATCGACCCAAAGATGCTTATTTTAAAAAACTTATGAAGAATCTTTTTTTACTATTCGTTATGTTTACTGTAGGCTCCAGAACAACTGTGAATTAAATTTACGACCACAATATTTATATAGATTTAGAAAATAAATTGTCCGAGTCACGCGGATATTTGATAATGGGAAACGTGGAAAACAATACATCACTCGCGGTGTGGGAGGGAATGGGGGAGGGGGGCTCAAGAGTGTTGACCTCACCCCCCCCACAAACCCTCCCCCCTCACACTTCACCCTGGGAAATTTATTGTCGGAGTTCTCAGGCTCCGTAAAATCTGCAGAGAGTTAATTTTATTTTATTTGTTCATATGAAGCAGATACTTTGTGATGTGAAATTATAATATAAATAAAATAATAACTTAGCTTACAACCGTAGCTTCTTCAGGGCTGTTATAAGAGTCCGTATAAACGGGACAAAGTTTCGCGCCGTTTGCGGTGCTTCCTTTCCCATAATTCTTTGCTCGGCTCGCGGATAATTTTGTCGTGTTTATACGTAGCATAATACTGTATACAGTAAACAGAAACCCGGTCGGCATAAATGTTTAGTATAATAGTGGTGTTTTTAACCTGCAACATGTTCATTATCCTGAAATAACCATGTTTAGTGGCCAGACCGGATTAGCCAGGTAATTCCAACCCCTCTCTTGCTTCAGAACATAGGAGTCATACTTGCTTTAGGTTATTGCTTTTCTGTGATTATCAAATTTAAAAAATTTCATTATCATCACGGTGTTACGTGTCACGCCCAGGGCCGGCCTTATGCGGGCGCAATTGTTGCAGTCCACTCCGGGCGCCGAATTGCCAATACGCCAAGGACAATGATAAAACCTAACACGCAATACATTGTCCTTGCGATTATTTTTCATAAAACGGCACTACAGTGATCACCTAACTAGGCGTCCACTAGTTTTGACCAGGGGTGCTTATTATACTCGCCCCAGGCGCCGCGGCGCGCCGTTCGGTAACACAGTAAATTTAAACCACTTTACTTAACGTAGTTCTGATTTTTTAATATTGTACATGATGGAGGCATATTGAAAAAATCTTGTAAATTCTGGATCTTTGTAAAACATTCAAAAACCGCAAAAATTTTCCCCGTTTTTTAGTTGTTTTTATGATTTTTGATCCCTAGGGACTAATTTTTAAGCAAAGAATGTTCAAAACTTTTTAAAAGTATACTAAATTTTTTTCTATAATGATTTTTTTTCAATCTTTGAATTCAATATTGTGTGGTTTTATTTCGATTACTGTATAATAATGACCAGCTATTTAATAAATAAAGATTCGAAATTTTAAAATTGTAAATTCATAATATGTCATACGGCAAATATTCTGACCTAAGAATGTGTAATTTCTACCACCTAAGAAATTCTAAAAATATTGTATCATATGATTCATATGTCTTATACTGATTTATAAATGTGGAAATTCTAACTATACAATTGTAAATGTTCTCCAAAATGCCCTGGAAAGAATCTCAAACTTGTGATGTCCCGAAAGAAACCATTCATCTGTTCTGAATGCAATTACTAATATTATCCAAATTGACCCTGGTAATAAATTACATCTATGCGATTATTTCAAGGATAAAGAAACCATCCTCTCACTTCGAATGCAATCAACAATGTTCTCAAAATTTGTTTTGACAGCATCGCCATTCTATTGAAAGAATATTATGTACTAAATACACAATTTGCCTGTCCTGAAACGGGAATCCTTCCCAGTTGGACAGACAAAGGTTCATTTTGTTTTGTATTGTATATAAAAAATAAATAAATAATGTTTGCCATACAGCTGTAAAAAATTACCAAATTTTTCGTTACAATGAAATGTTTGAAATTTTTAGCAATTTTAGCTGTCTTCTTGAAAATCTGTGAAATACCTATTTTGAGAAAAAAAAGATTTTGAGAAATTCAGAAACATGTGCCAAAAATATTGTGTGTTATTGAATGTGACTAGTACCTAATATAAAAAAAAAAAACAAGATTAGTATATTGGAAATTTTCGAAGAGTTTTGAAAATAATTTTGTCAATTTAAAAATGAGAACACTTTTTAAATTTCCATTACGTCTTTATCTTATGATGCTGTAAGCAAAACTGTTATTCAAAAATACTTTTACTTTGTATTACTACAATATTTCAAAATCATCTTTCCTCAGTTTTCCTCTGAATGCTTCATTTGACATCTTCATGACAGTCTTTGAGACCTGAATGTTCTCAAGAATTCTTTAGTTGTAATTGGGTTCAATTTTGAACTGAATTTGAATTTTGCAGTCAAATGCGACTAATTACGATATCTTGTCATCTGGCATTATTTCTACATTGCGAGTTCATCACGATGTTTGTGACCCACAGCACATCTTACAATGGTTTCATGCTCAATTACATTAGAGAGTTCGTGGTTCATTTCAATTAAGTTCCATTTTCAGCTAGACTATGAAGTAGACTAATAACCTATTTTATAGTGCAGTCGGCAATTTACAAAACATTTCCTTGTATCGGCTATAACTAGCTTGAAGCCGATCTAATTAACAATTTGGTTAATTGACGTTAGATCATTTTGCACGCATTGCGATTAAGCGCAGCGGTTTTGGAATAGCTGAAAACGCCAAACCGCGTTTGTACAAGACGAGACGTCGACTTTACGATAGTAGGTCTATAAAATAGATCAATTCCTGGGGTTTATTTTAATTATTTCTGATGAACTTATTACTAATACCACAAATGTTTCTAAAGGGATCCCTCGGAAAGTTACTAATTCTTTTATAGTTGAAAACCGTTTCTTTTCAAAAAACTTTCAAGCCTGTACCGGACGTACCTCCACCGACTTAAATTAATTTGCATAAATCTGAATTTACGCAGAGGCAGTTCCTTTACAAACTCACCTCTGCGCATATTCGAATTTATGCAACAAAATCATCTCAAAAAACTTGTATAAAATCTGTAATCTTATCTGCATCTGTATAAAGAATCTGTAATCTTATCTACAAAATTGACTAATAAATAAAATCACGGGGTCAAGTAGTCATCATTATAGACAAAAAACAAAGGCTTGACCCCCCAACACCCTCTTATAAATTAAAATACCTATCATAATAAATTTGTACAAAACATGGAAGATTTGCATGAAACTTGAAATTGTGCAGACGCAGTTTCCTTTACAAAACTTGCCGTTTGCACAAAATTGAATATTGTGCAAATCTTCCCTTTTAGATACCAACTCCCTTTAATATTTAAATTTGCATGAAATTTGAAATTGTGCAGACGCAGTTTCCTTTACAAAACTTGCCGTTTGCACAAAATTGAATATTGTGCAAAGCTTCCCTTTTAAATATATTTTCTCTCTTTAATATGTAAATTTGCACAATTTGAATATTGTGCAAAGCTGCCTTTTAAATATATTTTCTCTCTTTAATATGTGCAAACTCATAAAATGTATTTAAATAAAAATGACCCGGGCAAAGTGGATTGAAGAAACAGTCAGGGACCTAGTCAAAATCGTCCCCAACCGAGTTGCGTAACAGCGGCGCTCTTCCCTGTGAAAATTCCGGGAACCCAAAATAAATTCTCGGAATTTCTCGCTAACAAAGGGAGAGCTAAGCCCGTTGGTCCTTTAAAAGGCAGGAAACTTGCGCAATTCGGCAGAGAGCCAGCAACCATCGAACGATCAACATCTCTCCTGGACTGCCTTCTTCAAGCCTCTTCTGCCCTGGACCTTCACTTCAACCTGGCCTTCTTCTTTCTCCCGGCTCCCTGGTGTTCATCAAGAAGAAACTTTCACAATAGTCGAAGCGTCCCTAGTCAGGGCGCAGGTTCCCCCCTACCTTCCTCCCCCCTGCCTTATACCTTTCTCCCATATTTTCCCCATTTCTCCCTTTCCCCACATTTCCCCCATTTTTCCCTTTCCTCAATTTTCCCCATTTTCCCCCATTTTTCCTTTTCCCCATATTTTTACCCATTTTTTCCATTTTTTTCAACTTTTTCCCTACTTTTTCCCGACCTTCTCTTCCAAGGCGTCGAAGCGGCCAGCCGGCCACTCCCGCTATATCGTCTGTGCGGCCGGCGACTACAGTGCCGTCCCGTACAAAGCCATTTTACATTAAATATATTAATGGTGTAGTCTTGTTTTTATTAATCTTAAATATTACTTACGTAGGTATCCCTCTAGAAACATTTGAGATTTTAGTAATACGTACCTCGGAAATAATTAAAATGTGAGCGTCGAGTAAGCCCACGTTATTAGATTCTTATGTCGCCTTAATTCTATTTCATTGTAGTATTGAAATAACGCAAGACGCAGTGCGTGCATCTACTAAAACTCAAACGAAAGCAAGTCAAGCAAGTGACCAGGGTACCGATTCTCCAATCCAGGCCGCTCGCAATCGCCGTCGAAAATACTTACATTGGTCGACAATCTTATTCTTGAGTCTCGGCGAAGGTACATAATTACATACGCCAAACGTTAAAAGTCATTCCACAAGAACCATAAATAAACCACTCACCACTCGTTGTTCGAGTGAAATGACTTCGTCGAGAATCGAGGGCCAGTGACATGAGGGATTTTTGCACAAATTAGGCATATTTAGAACATTATAATTTAGTTAATCTTTGTGGGCCTGTCAATATACATGGTGTCCGCAAAGTTAAGAAGGAAACTGTTGAATCAGTATCACATAAAGAACTCAAAAAACCTTTTATTTATATGAAAAAAAATTTTTTGAACAACTAAAATGTTAAAAAAACATTTTGGAGTCAGGTACATGCTTCAATCTTTAAAAAAAACATTAAGCTGCTGATATTAACCACCTATGTTAGACTTTTTCAAATTTAACCTAAAAAAGATTCTAATTTCAGACTCAATTTAATCGACAGTCAAAGCTCAAATAAAAAAAAAGAATCTACAAAAACAACTCTAAATGTGATGTAGATTCACCAGTTTCCCGCTTGTATTACGAGTTTCCAGACGTCTGTGAAATACATCATGATAAGATTTTCGAAAACTCGTTATAATATCTTACATGAAATAATATTAAATTAATACCAGTGTCACAAATTAGTGACTCGGATGTAATATTCGATGAAAACTTGACATTCATTGCACCCATTTACTAATAAGGCTTTAAAGATACTTGGCTACCTTTGCAGAACTTTAACTGATTTTAAGTCCCTAGATTGTATGAGATCGCTTTATATTTCATTAGTCACGTGGAATATAATTCACCTATTTGGTCCCCTTTGTATAAAGTTCAGTCTAACACAGATTAGCACAAATTTCTTAGGTACGTAAATTTTTAGCTCAAAATTCCAATTGAATACGTTAATTATGTCAGATTTATAACTCAATTGCATCTAATAACGCTGTCTGACATTAATGAGAATTATGTCACACCTGGTTGTCAACACAGTCATTAATAACATAATTGACTGCCCTGCCATCGTTGCCACAACGATCACAAGACAAAATGTAACATTCTTCTGCAATACATACACAACCAACTGTTAGACACACTCACTAACCAATGGTATGCATAATCTGGGCAACAAGTTTGGGGGTACTACTAATATATTTATTGACTCTTATACTTACTCTTATTGACATTTATAGAATTCAATCTATACCAGCACTTTATTGAATCCTTCAAATAGAGTAGCGTTGGTAATGTAGTTTTAGTGATTTGTCTTGTATATAGTATTGTTCTAGTTTCTATATTATTTTATGTTACTGTTATAAGTTTTACAAATATTGTTTCATATTCAGTTTACTATTATTTGATGCTTCAAAAATTTTGGGTATAATTTTCGATTGCTCACTAGGTGTATTCTGTTCTTATCCACGTCAAAGCCCGGCTGGGCGTAAAACAAAATAAAATAAATTTAAAACTTTACTAAAGCTATAGAAAACAATTATTTATTAGACAAAGGCATTGTAAAAGTTAAAGTCTTTTTACTTTTTTGTTTTAAACAATATTCATTAAAAAAATTACAAACCTTGACAAATATTTATCAAATGCTAAATGCTGTTTAATAGAATTATAACATTTTTTAGGGAGCGGCTTGGTTAATTGTATTCAAACTGAAAGCACAATGTTTTCACTTTCTAACACTGTTTAAAACATATATCTCACCATAATATAACACGAAAAAGTATAACTTTTATAAGACTTTGTCAGGCTCGGAAATATATCTCCCAAAATTAGATATAAATTTATACCCCGCTGGATACAATTCCCAAAAAAAATATATTTATAACATTCTCCAATTAACTTACAAAACATTATTCAAATGTAGACTGTCGCCTCTTTCCCTTTACGTAGGCGCATTTCAGTATTGCTAGTTTTTCGTGAATTAATACATTTATTATTAAATATTTTTCTGCACTCGGCAGCCAAATAACGAACTGTCACCTACACGCCATTCACTTTAACCTCCAATATTAGCGTAGTGGAGTTGTTTACGTTGACAAATTGATATTTATTCATTTAAAATGTTTTATTTAATAGGATTGGGCCTGGGAGACGCCAAAGATGTGACCGTAAAAGGACTTGAAATAATAAAAAAATGTGATCGAGTGTATTTGGAAGCCTACACATCAGTTTTGACAGTCGGCAAAGAATCACTAGTAAGTTGAAGTTTCTATTTTTAATTGTAAATATATTTTAGCTAGCCTTATTATTAGTACAAAGCCATATAGTTTACTACAATTAACGTTTTTTTCACATCTTTTGTTAGTCTGGTCTATCTATCTTCTTATTAAATTAATTTTCTTACTATTTTAATGAGGAAGAAGAAAGGAACGCAAGGTTTGGGAATGTAGAGCGAATGAACGAAGAATATATGACGCGAGTGTGAATTGTTGAAGAAGTCAGGGACACCCGAGGAAGACATGGCCCGATGAAGTGAACTAAATACTTGGGTCGGGCCATGTCAAGAGTCAGAATAACAGAAGAGTATGAATGAATGAGATTGAAGCAAGGATTGGTGCCAAGACCGAGTTGTTTGGGTACACAAAACAGGGACACGCTTGACACGCACATTTTGTTTTAAAAACACTTTGTATCAGTTAGATAATAAATTGGAAAATAATTCATTTTAGTTGTTATTTCATTAAAATTTAAATCGATTTGTTTACTTGGCGGCCATTGTTATTAATGTAAATGTTTTAAGTTTAGTTTTTTCTCCTCTTATTATAATATGAAGTGCTTATTAAGGGTGTCCCTATTTTCTGAATAGTTACCGTTGTCTAAAAAAATATGTGTATTATTTTTAATTAAATCTATCATTGTTTGGACAAATAGAATGGATAGACAGAGAAACGAGTATCAGGAGAATATAAGACACGTAAGTGAATGGGAACAGAAGTTAGAGATTGTCCACAAACACAAGACAAAGTATAATCAAACAGATCAAATATGTACTTAACCCGTAGGAGCCGACAATAATATTCCGTAAATAAAAATACAAACTAGTTAAAGCCAATAAGAAGACAAAACCATTCTTGATAAATTGACATTTTGTTTTTAACAAACCCAGTAGAAGTAATATCCGAAGGCAAAATAAATGTATAAGGTCGACACTTCAATCGCAGCGCTTCGTGACGTGCGTGGGCAAAATTCTTCAACAATGCAAATGCAGGTCTCCGGCTCCTAGGGATTAAGTTGGGTCATGCCACAAATCAGTTTAACGGTAGAGAATGTATTAGAATATGTATGAATGTGAATAAAGCAAGGAGTATCTTCGAAGACAAAATTGTGTGGCGGTTTATACTTTCTGCCCATTCCTGCGGTAGAATTGCATGATGGTATAAAGTTAGAAGAATTCTGATTCTGAACACAGAACACATCGTAGAAGGATGTTCCCTTCATTAGTTTTCCGGAGGCACATCTGTGCTGAACCAAATGACTCTTGATGGTGTTTACTGGTGGATAAGCTCAGCGTCACACTTTGACCTCCCCCGACAATGCTCCTCCACCATACGGAAAAGAAGAAGAATTCTCTAACGATGCTGATATATGCTTACAGGAAGAGTTTTATGGCAGAGAACTGATTATCGCTGACAGAGAAATGTGTGAGAGTGGCACAACGGACATGTTGTCAGGGGCTGCAGACAAAGACGTGGCCCTCCTGGTTGTGGGCGACCCATTAGGGGCCACCACACACACGGACATGTTGCTGAGAGCCAAGGAAATGAACATACCATTTCAGGTATGCGCCTATTATTATGTTCATTAATCAATCACAACACACGAGCAAATGTCTGCAACGTTGCCAAGAACTAGCCAGCTTGATTGTTTAATTTGAAATTTAATATCTGCCGTCTTATTACCGATTAAGACGAGATCTTTTTAATAAATTATTACAACCCTTTCCTTTAACCTTTTGAACGCGTTAATTTGCTCCCTTTTATCTAGACCCGTACGTGGTACATATTTTCAAATACCTATGCACGCAATTAAATGTCAAATTATAGCATTCTGGCATGATTTATTGGACTATATAGACAGAACAGATTACTCTCCACAATATGAAAACAAATCCTCGTGTGTCAACACTCTTAGATGTTTATAAAAACAAAAACATAAAATTTCATACAAAGACGTACCGTATCTTTTGAATGTGGTCCCGCCATTCACTCGGCGTGTGTTTACTTAGGCCACTGCGTTGATAGACACAAGTGGGACACCATGATCACTTATCATTTTTAGTTATGAAAAGTTGTGAATGACATACTAGTACTAACGTCATCCGTTGACAAAAATGTAAACTAAAGGACTAAAAGGCGCGAAGAGGCGCACTTGATTATCAATCTTTTTTTATGAAATACAATTTTATTTTTGAGAAATTCTTGTAGATGTCAGCATCGTGATAGTTCTACGAATGTCCAAGTGAGCAAGAAATACATTTATGACGAAAGAGCGCTGGAATATTGGCTGTCAAAGTTTCCGTATCAACTATCGGCCGTCAAAGTTTCCGTATCAACTGTTGATACAGCCGCGTGTGAGTATAGACTTTTTGCCGTAACAACAGTTGATACGGCCGCGTGCAAAGAGTTAATATTTCATTGAAAATTAATACCCTGCTTCGCCAAACAATACGTTGTCGTATTTGGAACAGTTTTTTAAAAAATAATATGGATTTTTTTAACATTTTTTTACACAGGAAGCCCCGAGGAAAATAACTTCCCTCAAGTCCTATGTCATCTTTGGGGATGCTGTGTGGAGGGCCTTTTTAAGGAGAGGAAGTTCTGGGGGAGGAAAATATATGAGGGGTGGGTAGGAATCTAGGGGTCAGTGTGTCCAGGAGTGACAGACGTATGAATCCATCCCTCTCAATGTGGTGCAAGACGATGGGTCGAGAGAGATCAGCTGGATAGGTCAAAGGGTCTCCATAAACCGAGAACCCTTACTAAGTAACCAAACGTAGTGAAGCACTTGAAGTGACCTGCCAAATTGTACTTGAAAAAAATTCATTTACTCCCTTCAAGAGTGTTCTTGACCATCTTTCTAAATAGATCGAGAAAGATAATGAAAATTTATACTTTAATATAATATTATTTAATCAACAAGTTTCAAAATAATTTTGAAAATTGAAGTGGATTTAGAAATTATTGAATTTTGAGTGGCGATGAGGCAATTCTAGATAAGGCTTGATAGAAAGGAGGAGATGTTTATTTAGAAATCTATGTGATCTAAAGTTCCCACTACAAGACCAAACAAGTAAAATCCGTGGAGACCGGCATTTGAAAAAATGCTTAGGGGGAATGGAGCAATGTCAATTTTTTTATTAGAATAAGGTTTTGATGAGTTAGAAGGACTGGGCCTCTCCTGGCAATGCTGTCTTTACCTTATGGGCAGGCGGGGAATGAGTCCAGGGCCCCCGACCTGAGGGTGCCCCGTAACTAGACGAGGTATAAATCATCGGGCCGGGGTCCGAGCAATCGCAGTACTTACCTAATATTTTAAGCGCACTTAAGATGAGTTTGACCAAAAAAACGGCGTTATACAAATCAAATTATTATGTTGTTAATTATTATGTTGCTTGTTTAATGATGGAAGACTTGGATAGCATTAGATTGAACTCACGACACCTGGGTGGGAATCAGATGCATTTTCCCACTCGGATACTGGCGGGTTAAGCTGACATGTTCTAAAGGCTTCCGTTTTAAACATTACTAAAAGATTTCCATTTTAAAAACACTTAAAGATTTCCGTCTAAATATTGTTAGGATACTGACTTTCCGAAAAACCAAATTTGCCCTCCTACCTAGAAAACAAATTCGCCTGCCACGCTTGTTCTGTGTTTTTTTGTGGATGTAATCATTCATATTCCACTCCCTTCTCCCACAACAAATTGGTACATTAAATGGGGAAACCATTTTTTTTAATTCCGCCTTTTCTGTTTCTTTGTAAAAGTTATAACAAATTTTCCACTCTAGATGGGAATGCCATATTTCCATAGACTCCAATATTATTGAGGAACTGAGACTAATGTGCGGTATTCGCAATTTCTAAAGTATTTTTACATCTCTGTAGGTTCTATTAGCTATGCAGATTTTTTTTTTAAATTTTATTTAACCTTTCCAAATGTAAAACATGTCCCCCCTCCCCTCAAAGTCATGTTGCTGCTTGGTCATGTTTACTGACTGATTTTTGAGCCTTAGATCCGCCCTATGAGTTAGCTATTTGTATCGGAATGTAAGAGGTTCCTTAGGATTGGCTAACTTATAATACTTATTCATACAGTATTCATCCCAAACAGTGTGAGTTCTATCTTTTCGAGAATGGAAAAAACTCACTTAGGGGGAGTTTGGAACAGTTAAACTGATATATTTCAGAGTTCCATAGCTCATGGTGGAAATTACGTTGAGGGCTGTGTTGACTTAGAGCTAGTTGTTTCACAAAACTTGAACAATTGACCAAATTTCAAAGTTAATATTCAAGTTATGTGAAACAACAGGCCTATAGTGGAATATGTAATAACAGAACTTGAATATTAACTTTGAATTTTTTAAATTATTCATGTTCTGTGAAACAACTAGCCCTTACATAAAAATGCTAGTGCTCATGATTTTAGAGTTTTACTGCTTCAGACTAACTGATTTTCTGCTTTATAACTAAGATTAATAATGTTTGTTTCAGGTAGTCCACAATGCTTCTATCCTGAACGCGGTTGGGTGCTGTGGGTTACAGTTATATAGCTTCGGAGAAACAATCTCTATTCCCTACTGGACGGAAACCTGGAAACCAGATAGCTTCTTTGAAAAAATCTTGTCAAATTATGCTAGAGGACTTCACACATTATGTCTGTTAGGTTGGTAATTTTCATTGAATAGACTATTTTAATCTAATTCTTACAATTTTAAATGTATATAATAAAATACCTGGGACATATTATCACAGAAAGACATCGAGGATATAGAAAGGCAAAGAAGAGTGATATCCGTTAGAGCGGGTATGCATCAAGGCGTTTTCACTTTTGAAGAAAAGATACCATTCAACACATTCTGCACTTCGCTGTACACGTCAGAACTGTGGGTAGATTACACTGCATCCCAATGGCATAAGCTAAAACTACAATAATGCTTATCGCCAACTATTCTGCCTTATTCTACCATACTGCAGTGCCACGGAAATGTTCCTGGAGGGACAAGTACACTCTTTCAGAGCGCTTCTCCACCACCACTTGGGAAGCTTATGGTGCAGACCAGTGGCGGCCGGTGGTCAAAATATGTGGGGGTTCACCGGATTACAACATTAAGTCATAAAATAAATTAAATAAAGGTACATACCTATTTATAAAGAAGTTCTATTCTCTGTTCATTTTGTTTAGCAAAGACCTCTATCAATGCTTAACACTGATAGTGCGTTCAGTCTGTCCTGGCTCAACGTGTTAAAAGATTTTATTCTTTTTAACGTTGAGAAACATCTTTAGCTTTCAACTGAGGTCATTCCAAAGGTCACGAATGGTGCACAAAAGTTTTAGTAATTTCACAGTCTCGGGAAAGTCTTCTAATAAACAAGTACTATAAAAAAGTTGTAAAATTGATAAAGCGCCGTTAGCTTTTGAAAAATCGTCGCGGGCGTAAATTGCACAGAGTTTACCTTTTAGGTACTGAACTTTATTTAGGAAGTCATACGTTTTAAGCGTCACATTGAAATCATGTTCTGGGAAATTTGACCTGTATCGATTTTTATTAAATAGCTCATTATGGTGTTTACCTTAGGCACGGTAGCCTGAATCCAATTGCATTCTGATGTCAACTTTTCCTGAAACCTTTAAGCTCAAAACTTTTTGTAAATGTAAATGATAAGAATTATGTTTTTTGATTTTTTCAGAAAGGTGAGTTACATCAGTAACACCGCTGATTGTCCAAACTGAATCAACATCGTAAATTAAACACGTAAAACAAAATAAAATATTCAATTGATCACATGCACAGAGCTACAAGCTTTGTTATACATTGTTTTGTTAAATGATCGAGTAAACTTCTTCGATCCAGATTTGCACTCTTATTTTATTATCAGTTCAGGTTTTAGGTGTACCGGCATTTTTTATTATCACTTTGTTTTCAAAACTCGACCTATTATTCTTAATGTATTCCACATTCAAACTCATTCTTAATTTATACGTTGAACAAACACAAAAGTAATCATAAATTAGTATAACATGCAATTGATATGCCTTATTAATAATTGATATACAAGATCGATATAACCTGCAATTAAACTTCAAAACTTTCTCAGAGTAAGAAAAGTTTTAAATTCAAGAGACAATGCCTGGCAACGGCGAGTACTGACTGAACTGATAATAAGTAATCTGACCATCACTCATCTCTTTTATCCTGTATGCTTGTATCGAAGAAGCGTAACATTCGCTGAAAAATAGCAGATGGTTAATTGAAACAACGATATCGACAATAATATCAAACATACGCGTTTTAGTTTAACTTTCTACTGAATAAACCGTTCCTTCTGATGTGGTGGTAAAACTCCGAACGCCGTTCTTGATATGGTATTATTTGCAAAGAATAGTATGTAATGGTATGGACCCACGCTTTCGACTGTTCCACAGAATATGCGACATAGCAGTTAAATTTTGGATCGCAATCGAAAACGAACTGCTACGAACATAGGCACAAGTCAAAGTCGGTCTGCAAGTTAAGCGCGCTTAATAAGTAGGTACCTTTTGAATGAGATATTATAACCGAACCGAGTTTCGTATTGTGATTAGCCATGTCGGAAATCTTGTTGGTTGTTCGGCGCTCGGGAGCACATATTAGCTGGCCGCCACTGGTGCAGACTATGCCAATCAAGTAACACAATCATCACTGCCATGGTTACCTGGATGGAGTCCCCCCTGATGGCCCTATGGAGTCAGGAGATGTCCAAATGTCCTCCATAAACGGCTGCTTACACACATTTTTGTGTTTATCTTTTTTCGCTTATGTTCCGAATTTTTTGTGCCTATCTATGAATTATTATTTTTCTTATTCTAATTATTTCAAAATATGGAATGTATTGCATTGCACTACCCCTGCATACATTCTGGATAAAAAAATGAAAATAAGTCTAGGTCCAAAATTATAATGTAACGAAAGATGGTAGCCACTAACTGGCTGCTGTATATTCCATCTCGTACTATGAATTATATATAATTTATCATACTTATTAGTACATAATAATGTATACCAAGAGATTGTGCATTACAATATTATTTACATGTTTAACCTAGTTTTTTGGTGTTCAATTCGAAGTTCAGTTTAGAGAGTTAACAAGCAAAAATATAACATAATTTTTGTCAGTTTTATTAAACCAAATGTCTGATATATAAGACGATTTCTAGTGCCCTAGTTGTCAGATGCACCTCCCACTAATAATAAATTCTTCCCGATGTTAGCAGGGAGATAAGCATTTGCACATCATTATGCAACAGGTTGGATAATGACCTTACACCAATATTTTTTCCTGATATAAACATGTTTTTTTATAAAATTTCCTGTACATTACTTAATTAAGCCTTATCTAGAATTGCCTCACCGCCACTCAAAAATCCGTAATATCTAAATCCACTTCAATTTTCTAAATTATTTTGAAACTTGCTGATTAAATAATAATACGTATATTCAAAATTATGTGTAATATTTTTGCAAAAAAAAAAGAAAATATTAGCAAATATTTAAGGTAGGTATGCAGAAAAAAAAGATATTAGTGAAGATTGTGATGGGATAGATTCTTTCAAGAATCAATAGGATTTTCCTTTTGAATTTCTCCTCGTTGATGCAAAATACGCCAATATCGGAAGAGATTTGGTTCTGGAGCAATATACTCTTCCTCACCGGGAGAACCATTGGCAGGTTAGTCCTACGGGCAGGAAGATCGAATAGTTTTTAATGAAGTTGTCTAAGATAGTCATCAAAAACATAGAGACTCGCGCACTCCGAAATAGTTGAGTTTCCGATATAGCCTCGCTACAGTCTAAATAGGTGGGTGGCGGCATATCCCTCCATTCTGTGCTGCAAGGAGTGAAGACCGTGCATACCCAAAAGAATGTTTGTTAGGTAGAGCTACAGATAGTGCCACACTCCTAGATGTAGAAAAATCTCAGAAACTTTTTCTGAACGCTGCAATATGTGGGAGCACCTCATGAGAATTCCAGATATCTGAGCCACTCTCCAGGTCTCCAGCTTACTGCAGACCAAGGAGAAATATAAAATTCTCAGAGTACGGTTACAGCCGACTATATCGGGACATCATAATTTCAAGACTTTGGCTAATTATAAAATATATGAATTTATTTTCAGATATCAAAGTCAAAGAGCCAACGGAGGAAAGTCTGACAAAGAAGATTAGAAAATACATGGATCCCAGGTTTATGTCAGTCATGGAAGCTTCCAAGCAATTATTGGAAATTGTTGAAAATAGAAAAGGAAATGAACCATCAGGTAATATATTATGAATAATGCTATTATAATGTGGTGTTTGTGGTTTTTTAAGTGAATATCTATTAAAATGTGGTGTTTGTGGTTTGTTAAGTGAATATATCAGAATTGACAACCACAGAGTAAAGAAAGGATAGACATTATAGACATGAACCAAATTAAATTCTTTGTTCTATTTTGCATAACTAGTAAGTGCCAAGTAGGGACTACCAGTTAACCCTTTCAGAAATGCAATTCAAATCTTTTGATTTTCATCTGTTGTAATTAAAACAGTCTTATATTGTTTATTCGAAGTTTTAAAAAAAAATGTTTCTCACCGCTAGATAATCTACACAAATAGAGGTGTACAAGTTGTGCATCACATTACAGAACCTACATAAAATTAATAAATAGGTGTTTGCACTGTGCAAACACATCATCGGAAAGGGTTTTAAAAAAAATGTCTCTCAACTTGAATGTGGAACATATAGACAGAATGAGTAGGTACATTTTACATAATTATTAAAGAATCGCTTAGTCAAAATACATTAAAAAAATCGAAAAAAGAACAATATATTTGAGTGCAGAATCACAAACACTAAAAACTTCGATAAAGTTGCTGAATTCTTAAAATTTTAAAATAGCACTTGGTAACTTAATTACTACAAGGTGGGGCAAAAGTAATGTCTTAACGTGAATTGTCTGCCATTTTGTTAAAAATATAAAAAAATTGGCTGTGTTTTCACAGAAAGTTTATTTGAAGGTGTAAAATTGAAGACATTAAGTTGAAAAAAATTACATTGCTCGAATGACCACCTCCTGAGTTGATGCACATTTGTGCTCGGTTTACGGCATTTTGAATTGTTGCTCGCAAAAAATATGGCTCCAAATTTTTGATTTCTTCTTCAATGTTGGCTTTCAAGACTTACAAGTTTTGTGGTTTGTTGTGGCAAACGCGAAAAAAAATGCATTTAACATCTGTCTGTAGCGCTCACCAGTTACAGTTACGATGGTACCATCTGCATCCTCAAAAAAAATAAGTCGAAACACTTTTTCACTGCAAATGCTGCACCAATAGTCACTTTGAGGGGATACAATGGCTCTTTGTGTTTTTTTTATTCACATAACCACTTCAGTGGAACTGGGCTTCGTCGCTCATTATGATTTTGTATACGAAATCATCCTCTTCTTGCACCATGTTTAATAGAGCATGGGAGTAAGTTAACCTCACTTGACTGTCAGTAGGCAGCAATTGGTGAACGGTTTGCACTTTGTATGGAAATGTCTTCAGGTCTCTCACCAAAATTCGACGCAACAAATGTCTGCGGATGCCAAATTGTGTGCATCGTTGTTTGTGGACTCTCTCGGATGTCCTCGGCCACAGCAGCGATATTCTCGGTCGAACGCGACATCTCTAGTGAACCCAGTTTGCGCAAGACACTCAGTGACCGGATAACTCAGCAAAATGACAATTCAACACACCTTTAAAAAGTCATTAAAAGTGATAATACAAAAACTCGGTTAAATAGGTTGCATAGGAAACTATTTAACCTAGTTTTTGTTTCATCACTTTTTAAAGATGTGTTGAAATGTCATTTTGATGAGTTATCACGGAAACAAGACACTCAGCCAAACGCATAATTGTTCACGCACATGGTGCAGTACGGCGAGGAAAACAATGACGAAATTCACGCTGCGTTAACACAACAGACCGAAAATTGGTCAAATAAGCAGTAACAATAATTCCACATTCTTCAGATGTGTATCGCTCCATTGCTTGTTGTCAACTAATTCTCTATCTGTCTACAGCATAAATGTTAAAGCACAGTGACATTTGACGCCATTTGCAAAAATTACGACACATTCACATTATGACAATACTTTTGTCCCACCTTGTACAAGAAATTACTATTTATGTTGGGGAGATGGTAAACGACGACGTATTAAAGTTTGAAGGTTTTGAAATATGCATAAATTATTAAAATAACCCAAATTAACAACTTATTTTGTGCATGTTTTACGTCCCCCGTCAATTCGGCAACTTTACCAAAACTTCAAAGGAAAAACTAACAGTTTTTTTTAAACTTTCATCTAGGATTTTGTTTGTTTGCATTTCTAGAGATATTCTTTATTCTGTGTGACAGACCAATAAGTAGATTACTCCATTCAATGTTTTCATTGTCATCATTTAAGGAATCCTCACATTTCATAGAATTTACTATGAATATTATTATAATGAATCATTATTTCAAAGAAATGATTGTGTACATATTTCGTATTAACAGTTATTTCCAATATGGCCTCTGTGTTAAAATATATATATCATCGGCACTAAAACCCTTGGAGTTCAAGCCGAGCTGGCCCTGTTTTATAATCTTGTTATTGACGGCTCTAACAAGTTCGTATAACTCATGATTGTACCTCGTCTGCCAAATTCCATTTTCTTGTCTTCAAAAAATTTAAACAAGTCATCCATCCCATGGTAGGACTTTGCCTCTTCCATAATTTCCATCTACTGGTTGCGGTCCCTCGCCATTTGCCCCCAGTCCTCAGTCCTCGCCTTTCTGAACCAATCCTCTTCCACGCAGTCTATCAACTGCTTCCTCAGCCACAAACAAGTAGGTACTGAATTTATTTGTAATGTATTTTCAGATATTTCAGCGGAAACACTAGTGGTAGGCGTGGCTCGAGTGGGTTCACCCGAGCAGCAAATAAAGGCCTGTTCCCTCAGGGAAATGAGCTCCACGGACCTGGGAAATCCCCTTCACAGCCTCGTCATTCCTGCTAAAGTCCTCCATCCACTGGAGGAAGATTTCTTATTGCAATTTAAATAATTTCCAATAAGATATCATTATACATATCAGTAAATGCGCAAAACTGAGAATTTTATTTGTCACCTATAGTCGATCGAATTTATCTCTGCTTTTTTCTATGCATTTTTGGTCACTTTCTAAGAACAGCTTTACCTAACTAGGGGCTAGTGGATCTGTGATGAAGAATGCTGTAGAAATAGTCGATATTCCTGTCCCTGTTACAACTGTCGATATTATTTCTCTGAGAAATCCATGGACCTAAAAAGCCCTGGACGGAACAATTCAACAACAATTTGAAGCTGCGGGGTGACGGGCAAGATGTGTGTCAAAAGATGTATGTCGAAATGCCAAATTCTACTTACATTTTTTAATGACGTATTCCATTCCTTTTGTCATCAAAAACTGAAAAAATCATCAGCCAATATAGCTGCATCACAAAAATAAAATGATAATAGTTTATTATGCACCACTTTGCATATAAATCAGTTCAAAAGTAGTCATACAAGATGGCTGCCAGGCAATTTCCCCTCGCCTTAGATTGGCTTCAATGCCATTCATACAAAATCGGACTAATACTCTGTCCAGGGCTCTTAAGGTCCATGGAAGAATGGGTTATTTTTGGAACTGGTTCCTTTTGGAATATTTATCAAAAATAAAATCGTAAAAAGCAACAAAATATTTAGAATTTTTGAGGGACCGGTTCCTTTATCTCAATTTTTTCCTTTTTTGTGAACCAGTTCCAAACTGGATAAAGAACCGGTTCCGCAGTGACAACCCATTGCAGGTATCAACCATCTCTAGAATGTTGTGAAGCTTGGCATCAGATGTAAATTTTTATGAAACTGATATTTATTTATGCATTTACGTTCTGCAAAATATTGTTGCATGAAAAGGGAGTTATTAAATATAATGTCATGTATGTATAAAATACACACAATTTTACATATAGAATCTTTTATTTTCATAAATACTTTATGTTGATAGATACATTTGTTTTTACAATATAAAAATTACAGTCGGATTAAGCATGTGACACTGTGAAACAATACTTAAGTGCTTGGAATTATAAAGTTAACCTTACTCTAACATACGCTACTAACTTTCAACAGAGATTCTATGTTTAATAACAATTTATTTCACAATATTAAAAGATTGTTTAGAATATATGATGTGATAAGACAGATAGATATATATATATATATATATATATAGAGCTGGGAATATGCCATCTGCCGCAAGAAGTCAATATTGGAAACACACAGACGGCAGTGTTATTGTTTTCTATGAGAAGTATGTAGTTACTGCTTGGAGCCATCGATATCGACTGTTGTAGCAGTCCGTGTATTCCCAGCCTAATGCGTCAAGCTCTCGCTTCCAAACATGTAAATGTAGGTATGGAATGTTTTTAGGGCACGTTGTGTTAGATGGTAAATTGAACCACGTTGGATAAGGCAGTTTTAAAAGAAGTCAAGGCATGGCTGGCGATGGTTTGAAAGGTACAATTTCAAAAGCCAAACATATTTTGTATGTATATATTATTGGATGTTACAAAACATATTCATTCTCTTTGCCAATCTTTTTTCAGGTATGACAAATAATTTGTCATGTTTAGAACCATTGACTTGCCAGCCCTCTTTATTTGGGTACATTTAATGACAAAAATAAGAGTACATTAACGAAAAAAATTATAAGACAATTTAAAAATAGATGTTTTAGCCTCGGAGCAACTAGACTGTCTCACATTACAAACTTTGATGTATCATAGAAAAACAATGACGTAGGAAACATTCCACAAGAGTTATCTTTTAGTTGAGACCTTTAAGCTTGTGACAGACAATGCTATATTTTCTTGGCTTGGCCAATTTCAGCATACCGCGATCGCCATACATTCACAATGGTAGTGTATGGCGAGTGATATGCTGAAATAGGCTAAGTCATGAATGATGCTTATAGCGTAACGTGTCGCCTACCATAATGAAAAGTGGCTAAGACCAAAAAGGCGAAAATAAGTAGTGCAAATGGGAACTAATCTTAAAAGAAATATTGTTTTGTTGGTGGATTAAGGGTTCATCTAACTTAACAATCAATCACAACACCCAGAATAAAAATACTAATTTTTATGTTTAAAAATGAGAAAAATTCATGACAATATAATTATATGTTTGCACATCGACCAAAGTCTGAATCATGGCGTACGAGGTAAGAACTCGAATGAATAAGCTATGATATTAGTTTATAGAAAGTCATTATTGAAAATATACTAATATTGGAAGTAAATTAAGTAGGTATTTTAGTATTTTATCTTATAGTTTTGAACTGTATCTTAAAACTAATAACAAATGTTAATTACGAGTCAGAGCTCAAACGAATGGAAGTATTTACAAGATTCATTATAAAATAATTCCGATCAACCTATTAAATTTAAATTAAACTATTTGTTCGAAGTCAGAATTTTACCTTGGTTGTCAGAAACTTTGTTCAAACACCAAGTCAATTATTCGTAAAATGTTAAATATAAATTAAAAATTGTCTTTCGCTTATAAAATAGACATTTTACACAGTAAATTTACAGACCAACACTATAGATTGGGAAGTTCACAGGGTAACATCAACATTTATCCAATTTTTCAGTGGGAGTTATCCACGCTGTTAAATGTGTTAGTTAGTAGCCAGAAAGCCAAATTTATCTACATAGTTATTTGAATTTGAGTTAATTTTGATCCTGTTTTAGAAAGCTTATACGTATTTTGTACATCCTGTTAAATAGCAATTTTATTTTAAGTTGCATATAATTGACAAAATAGGCTCAACTCCCATTGGAAAACTGAATAGAGTCAACAAACACAATAATTAGTTATAAACTACCTATGTAAGTTATTAATCTTTGGATTCTCAATCAAAACATTTCACTGGGTTCCTTAACTTATGGCCCTACACATTCAAAATATTTGTTTTATAAGTTAGAGATACGGCATTTGTTTTGAAAATATAATCATACTAATTTATATCTTCCTAACTTATGGCTGTAAGGTTATTCAAACTGAAATCTGAACAACTTTCCTGGAGGAAGTAATTTAGGGTGAATTCATCCTGTGGTTCAGTAAATTCTGTTACATAACCATTATATCATCAGGACTTAAGTAGAACGATTTAACTTTTATCCGGTCGAAATTTGAAATACACAAACGAATTATTAATAATCTTTAACCCCTCCAGCTTTTTAAGGTCATATATGACCGGGTGTCTATATAAATATTTTAATCTTTTTTCTATCATGCGGAAATACGTAATTTTTTTGACGTTAGAAAGAGCAATAATGATTCTTTCCAGTTTGCCTCAAATATTTATACTGGATGCCATTAATAAATTCCTAAAAATAGCCAAAATGAATAATACATATTTCGTGCCGCTATCGTAACATTGGTTAACTTTAAAAATATTTTTTTATTATATGAATGAGATAAAAGTGAAGTTACAGTTTTCCCCAAACAAAACGAATGTGTTTTCTAAATATCGAGTTCTCTCAATTTTTCTACGATTGGAGTAAAAAATTAAGTAAAAATGTGATTAGCGTACCATTTTTCATGTTTGATATTAATTTTTTTTTTTTTGAAATATGTAGTAATGTTTATTTTAAATGCATATACCAGAAAGATAATTTTATCTAGTTTCTAAAACAGTATTTGTTTTTAAGGAGATTTAAAAAATAAGATGTATATAGCGCATTTGAAATACACGGAAAACATTGCAAACTGAACAAATGTGTTGAAAGTACCGAAGGGTTAATACTATGATACAACACGACTAATGTAATTTCAATGCACCCAAAATGTATAAAGCTTCATTAATGGAATATTTACGTAAATTGAAAGGGTATCAAAACAGTTAATATCAACTTAAAATTTGGAAAAGTTTTAATTCCTACATAACGGCAATCCTCAATATGAAAAAAGAATTTTATACTAAAAGGAATACAATTTTTTCAAACTAACAAGTCATTCATCCAATGACGTTACAATATATAAAGACGCGTAGTAGAAATCTCAAGTGGCAAGCAGATAGTACGACAATTGGAGTACTTTCGATTTTCGTAGTTTTAGTACTAAACTGTCACATGTCTCATAAAGTTGTGTGCCACCTCTAAGTAAATAGCCTTAAAAAAATACAGGAAATTAATTCTTTTTTTTTTAAATTATTAATACAGTTGTTTCCCGTCCGAAGATTTTATGCGTCATAGAGAAAATGCAAGGCCGACTATAAAGCGGTCTGGGCGCAACAGCCAAATTACGAAGTCAGCGCCGTCACCAACTAAACTTCACTGTTTAAAATAGTCTAATCACTCTATTCATTTATATGTTTGCGGTAAACCAACATAGAAATCAGCAGCAACGAGTGTCAACAAGAATCGCCGCCATTGCAAACTGTCGTTGCTCTATTATGGCACAGCAGTGACTCAATCACTTGACACCTTAAAATTCGAAAGGCGCCCAGGCCCTCTACTCTAGTCGGCCTTGAGGTAGTATTCGACGCAACCTTTGAATATGAAAATACCCCCAGTCCTATCATTTATTCCGTTCATACACATACATTATTTTAATGTTTATCTATGTCATACATGTGCAACGTTTGAATTAAAAATTTACTGGAAAACCAAAGAGTGCTTCTTACTTGCGACATTGTATCTTAATTTTGCGAGACAATAGCAAGATATATTGTAACGTTATTGCATTCAGCAAATAAACATTTTTTATCAAAATTATTACCCTACATCTTTATAATTTGCATATAATAATATATTATAATGGCTTCAACCAGGAAGTCGAATAAATAAACCCATACTTTAATTTACATTATGTAATAGGGAAGATTATATAATTATCCAACAAATGCTACAAATACATACATATATATATATATATTTATAGGTATACAGTATAGTCTCTATATCGGAACCCATTACAAACCGAACCACCAGCAATTCCAACCACAAGACATAAACCATTGAAGAAAAGTGTAATTTTAAATAGACTTGAAAGTGGAGAGAGTTGCACGAAGTTAGCGAGGGAATGTTACAGCATTGACAAATCCACAGTATCCCATTTGAAAGGTAAAAGAATAAACTTTACTCTCAAATCCATAGAATCCCATTTGAAAGGTAAAAGAATAAACTTTACTCTCAAATCCATAGAATCCCATTTGAAAGGTAAAAGAATAAATTTTAATCTCAAATGTTTGAAAAATTGAGTTTCTTAAAGACTCCAGAAATCCATAAATTTGTTGAACCCATAGAATAAAGAATAACACAAGAACTGCCTTATGGGCGTGTTTTGTGATCGAAATATTTGCCTAATCAAGGCTTAAATTTCCAATTCAAAATTGTGTTTACGAAATTTAAATGTGATGATGTCGGGCGAGCCTAAGTGAGATGGAACGTTGAGCTATCGAACTTTTGCTTCCATTGAAATTTGTATTGAAGGCACTTCTAGTGTTATTATTTATTCTATGGTTAAACTGAACAAGGCTCGGTTTTTAATTGTTCAGATTATAGGGACTATACTTTAATCCGTAAATACTAAAATTAAGGGTATAATTTTTGGAAAACTTTTAAATTCATTTACAATTTTTTTAAAGTACCGTATTGGCCAGATTATATATAATGCATCATTTTAAAGAGAACACAAAATAAATTATTTGACTGTTGGGGTATTGCGCTTCCTCCTATTTAGAACCAATATTTTGGACAGCCTTGCAGTATTCTTCATCTGACTAAATCTGTCCTGATGAAGGAGTAAGTGTACCACAGGTCTTAATACCTCAAAAGTCAAACAACAAAAAATGGCTATATTTCCAGTATAATTGACTATTGTCATTGAAGTATAATCTGGCAAATACAGTAGTGATTTTACATGGGCAAGTAAAGTAATCAAAGAGAGCATTTTTGTAAAAATTTAAAAAAACAAACACTTCACAGAAATTTCTGCATTTTCTGCAATTTCCAGAATTACAGAGTAATATTTACATTGTGTTGAAACATTAATAATTGTGAGGAAATTCCTTTGATGAAAGCAGCAGATTGAGCAAAAATAACTTCAAATTTTGAATAAAATCCCTTCAGATATTCTTTCTCATAAACAAGTTGTTCTTCTATCAAACTTGGGAGAAACATCCAAGTATAAACATTTCTGAAAACAGCTTTGAAAGTCTGAAGTTGCGATCAATTCACCACTGTTTCCCATTGTAAATATTCTATTTTTTATTTATTAAAAATGTGTTTTTTACTGGGTACAGTGGCAGCATTTCATGACTTAAAATTTTCCCATATCAAAAATTATCAGTTAATATTTTTCACAAAATCTGATGTTTTTATAGAAAAAGAGGAGATTATTTACCCATATCAAACGTTAACACTATCTCATTTTTTTCCATTAAAATGTTTTAGTATGATTTTAAAAAAAATTGTTCTACTGAAAATACAAAACTGTGCAAAAGAGATTCTGTTATTTGAATTACGGCACACCCAGTTTGGATGTATTAGTTTATCTAATCTGAAGTGATTTTACTGTAGCATTAAATGCAACGGCTTTTTCTGGCCCTTGACTAGGGCAGTAGTATAAAAAGATAAGAAATGTTCACAGAATTCGCATCAAATCCACATGGTACATTCCTGAGTATTTAATCATTTCCCTACAGTTAGCTGTTAGCAGTAAAGAGATAAAAAGTGTGATTCAGAGATAAAATAATCATTGCGGAAAATGTAATATATACATACATTAACAACGGCTAATCATAGGAAAATATGCCATTTACAATCAATACAAAAGTCAATAAAATTTTAGATCTGTTTCCAAAACGTTCCTAAAACATCAAAGGGCCACATACAAACTCTTATTAAATATTCAATATTTTATTAGATGAAAATTTAAAGAATTACTTTATTTACTTATATTTTCCGAGGGAATAAAAAAAGAAATATGTGCTGTAAATCCTCGCATGCATAAAGGCGTACCACCGATAGTTCCTTTGTAACCTCTCCTTTCTTACTTATAAACAAACCAAGTAAAGGAAAGAGAGGTTGCAATGGAGTTCTCAGTGGCAGGACCATAAGAATAAACAAATACTCGTTTAATGATTTTTAAAAGTTACAATAAAAGCTCACAATCTTTGATAAAAGAAAATATATCTTACGATTGATACCAAAATAAGTAGTATAAATATATATTGAGACAAAAAAGGTTTCTTTTTGTTTTTTGACGCAATAGCAACATTCACAATAATAATGTACAAGATTGCAATATGAGTTGTGCGGAATTAAATTCTTAAATTAAACAAAGTGCTGACATTTCCAGGGCAGCCTTTGAATAGACACAATATATTACTCAATCAATCAGGGCCGTTCCATAGCTAAAGTTTACCCATCACAATCGCAGCCTCTCGCCAGATATTATAATAAACATTATATTATCTTTTCAGTTTAATGTTTGAGTTAAATCTAATAATAATGATAGTAAAAATCACACAGTTCGTGCGACAAAAAATAACTATGTACAACTAAATTACATAAAGACACAAAATAAAAGACAAAATGTGCCGGAGAGTGTGGAAATAAATATTATGAACTGCGCTACAATACACTGGACACCGATACACAAAATTATAAGAGATGAATTAATCAATGAGCGTTCAAAGTGTATTTTCTCCCAAAGGGAGTAATATCAAAAAAAGAGTTTTACAGGTGATTAAACTGCAGATACTTGCTGGTCCTCATCGTCATCTTCAGGCGGGCCGTGGTAGTAGCCGTCGTAGGGCCTCGTGACGCCCTCGTGGCTGTGGGCCCGTCCCAGGCGGTCAAGGCGGTCCAGTCGGGCCAGCTGGGCCGCCAGGTTGTAGGGGGGCGGCAGGCGGGGTGGCGGGGGTGGGCGCACCACCATGCAGGAGCCGTGCCCGCTGTCACTAGAGGTGCCCGAGCCCGCCTTCCGCAGCGGCAGGTTGACCAGCGACGTGACGCTGCTGCTCTCCGCCGACAGGTCCACCGAGGGCAGCGGGGTGGGAGTGTCCGAGTGCGAGCGCTCGTGCACGGCGCGGTGGTGGTGCAGGTGGCAGCTGGAGCCCGAGCTGCTGGTGGAGCCCACGCGGCGGTGCGCACATGGAGAGGGGCCCGAAGGAGGTGGAGGACCCCGAGGTTGATGGGGCCGAGTCTTGGCGGGTTCGGATAAAGCTAAGAGCTTGCGCACGGCTTGAGGGGACGCTGCGCCGAATTTGTTGCCCCCAAACCCCTTTTTTCCTTCACTCGCAGAACTAGCACTGCTGGTGGTGGAGAGAGAAGGGGAAGGGTGACGCCGGCGCTGAGGACCCGCAGCCAGCCCGCTGCCCTCGCACTCGGCTGACAGAGCATGCAGTCTCTCCTCATCGGTCTCCACTTGCATCTTATTCAAGTATGCCTTCACTCTTCTGACCATTTGTGCTTCCTCAAACATCTTTTTGGGATTCGGAGCGGCGGTTGATTTTTTCCGCCGTTTGACAGTGACCTGCCCCTGCTGGGTGCTGCCGGCCGTCATCTGGTTCAGGGCCACCATGGCTGTAGACGGAGGCTGCTTGCTCAACTCCAAAAGGGTGAGGAGGTCATATGGAGAGCTGCACATATTAGTGAGGGAGCGCACTTCTTTGGCAATCATGCGCAACTTTTCAAAATTAACTAAGCCTTCTACGCACGAATCATTTCCCAGGTGTATAAAGGTGAGATCTTTCTTGACAACGGGATAGAAGGGAATCACAGGAGACCGTCCCTGTTCGCAGGTCACCAGCTGTCTGTACTTGGACATGTTTCTGGAGGGGTCCATAAGCTCTTGGAGATCGGAAAACAATTTTTGGTATTTGGTCGGTAACTTCTCCCAAGACTGTCTTAACCGTGAAACTGCCCCGTGTCCCAAACCGGATATGATAGCGAACATAGAGTTGAAGTTTTTACACTCTTTGCACTGGCGCGCCACCTTGATGAATTGTTTGATTATTTTGGACCGTCTGACAATATTCTGCTCTTTGACAACTTCCGTTACTACCCAGAACATTTCTTTGTTCACCAACTCGGCAAACTGAGCCAACATGGGGATGCCATATCGACTCTTCAGTTCAAACAGATCGTCCACGTACTCGGTGCTTTCGATCTGACGAAATATACTAAAGTCTTGCAGGGTCAACTGAATGGCGACTTCAACAGCATTTAATTGTAAGAAATGAACAACGCTCTCTCTCAAGAGTTCAGGTGCCATATCATCAGGTACTAGAGTTTCTGTGACTCCATTGGTCTTCAGGTAATATCTGGAACTGAGTCCTATTCTCTCGGCTAAGTTTTGTAACTGGTCAGGTAAGGTGTGCTGCTTTATAATGCCTCCTTCTGAGACAGATACTTCGCACAGAGAGAAGTGCGAACTGGGATCCACAATGCCGAACTCTTGTAGAGTCAGCATGACTACTTCGTGCGCCGTGGTTTCCTTATGAACTAATAAATACTTGCAGGTTTGATCGGCCTTGTACACTTTGAGTACATGCTCCGGATAATCTGACGATTGCAATTCTTCGTAACATATAGAAATGAGATCAGGGTTACTGTGAGAATTGTAAAAAGTATTATTGCTTTTGCCGAGGGTGTCAGTGTTGGGCAAGCAGCTGTCGTCTGCGAGAAGGCTATCCGAAATGGTGTTTTTTGGGAGAATGTTCATTTTCATCAAAGCCTTTTGCAATCGTCGTTTGGGACCTAGAGTCATGAAGCCCTTTACGGAATCCTTTTTGGAGGGTGGTGGTGGCTTCTTATTTGGAGATTGGAATGTAGGAGCAAAGGAGATGGGGTCGTCTCCCAGAAGCTCCACGGTGGAAAGGCGGGCGCGGGGATCGGTCTGCCAGCGCATCATCTCCGAGGACGCCTTGTACCCGCGCTGTCGGGGAGAGTTTTCTGGCAACAGTAGCATTTGTTTAAAGGCCAGAAGATTGCTCTTCACAGACAAACACAAATGAGTAGAGCCAGTGAGAATTTCAAGAGCCTTGGCGTGACTGACATGCTTGAAAGACTGTCCATTTACATCCAATATTTGATCTCCTCTTTTTAAACCGACCTCTTCGGCTCTGGTTTTCTTATCCACTTTTAAAATAAATATTCCAAAGCCTCTTTCATATCCACCCAGAATGGTAAAATGGAGGGGTTCATCTCGGGAGGAACGGGATAAGGTAACACTCCGTGTTCGTGCTTTAGCCGAACACGCAAAGTTCAGAAGCCTCAGCTGGATTTCCATTTTTTCCCTCTCCAGGCGAGACTCGAAGGTTTCCAAAAAGTCCATCATGTGCGGATCCATCTCAAAGTCTGTGAAATGGTTGTTAACCCAGAGAATTACCACACGAGTCACTCGATCCCGCACAGAAGGTTCGTCGAACCAAGCCAGCAGTTGACTGGCAACAATTAGAGGGTTCTCAATGAATGTTCGGTGAGTCAAAAGAAAGTCTTCGATGTAAGTAGTATCGCAAGGGTTCTCTTCAATGAGCTGCAGCATGAGGTGCTCCGCTGAGCCGCGGATGAGCACGTGCCCTTGTCGCGCACCGTCCACCGGGTCCCCGCGTATCTCAGTTATCATTACCAACTGCCCACCTTCTTCGTGTCGCCTCGTGTTCTCCTCCCCCTGGTGCTGGATACGGAAATAGTCTGTCTGGGTAATACAGACAAACTGGCAATCATCACAACGGGTGGTCATTATTCCTCGGTGATAGAGCTTCTCCATGGTGGCTTCCGCCATCCCGAAGCTGTCGCCGATATGAAGATGCTCCATCTCCCCGCTGGGGTGCAGCACCTCCACGTGACCGTTGATAAGGACGGACCAGGAGTCGTGCTCCTCTCCGTCGTTCATCACGATGGTACCGGACTTCTCCACTACTGCAAAAACCATCACGGAGCAAAGGGCACGCCGCACCGTGAGGGTCATGTTGGTGAATGCTTTTAAATGCTGAGTGAATTCCAGGAGTATTTCCAGGTCGTCTTCGGTTCGTTCGGAGGGATCTTTTTCCAGACATTCTCGGACGGCATCGCGGACAGTGAGACTGTCCAAACTTTCCTCCAGGTCCTCTTCCTCATCAGAGTCGACGATGGACTCCAGCAGGCCGGAGAGGTCCACCTCGAGCTCCAACTCCAGGGAGGAGTGTACGGAGGTCATGGTGTCGGAGCCGCTGTAGGCAGAGCTGGTGTCGCTACAGTGGGAGCACTTGTGCGGCAGGCCCGGCAACACCTCGGGGCTGTGGCGCCCCCTGAACATGGTGTCCCCCTCACGGCAGACACAGCGCTCCCCCCTCAACACTCAGCACTCCGGGACCGTTCTCAGAGGCATGGCGCAGGCATGAGACGGACAGCTGTTGCCTGGAATACAAAAACATGAATTTACATGAGTTACTATTTATTAAAATATGTTGTACTGAATTATATTATATATTATAGACTGCTGTGCAAATTTATGAAACCAGCAATTTTACATATTTTTAAATTGCAGTGCTTTCTTTTCAATAATATATAATTTTGTTTTGCACAGGGTATAAGTTCCACAGACAACCATATAAAAATAAGACAGTACATTATGAATAGAAAAATGGAAGAAAACTTTTAAAATTCGTAGGTAAAATTGTTCACCGTCGTTGTCAGACAATAAATGCATCATAAATATTAACTATAATATTTTTTTATACACAACACAAACATATAATTAAAGATAAATATCTGTGCGATTGAATTATTTTAACTATATACAACTAAACACATAACTGTGATAGGTTTCCTGTTTATTATGGAAGGAAGGAAACTTTTAAAGTAAATAATAAGCAATAATAATGGTGAAAAGTATTTGTTGGGAGACACATTACGCTATATGGATTATGGGTTGGCCTATTTCAGCATATCGCTCGCCCATACACTACCAATGGGAATATATGGCAAGCGATAAGGCCAAGCCATGAGAATATCTGTCACAGTCATAAATGGAATATTATCTATTTGAATTTCGATTTTGTTCTCGTGAATAATAATAATTGGATTTTTTTATAGCGTTTTTGTGAGAAATCTCCTGAGGGACTCTGTACCATTTATTATAAGTTCCTAGGGTAAATGAATGAATGCAAATCTTGGAAGTGGAAATTAACCCAGAGCTGAAACTCAATAGATAGACTCGTTGTCGATAAAAATGCATTCTAACAATTTTTGGTGCAATCACGCTTACACATGCAAACATGTGCGCATTTGTCTGAAATTGGATGGCATTACAGCAGTTATTATACTAAATAAAAGTCGGCTCTACCCAATCGGAATTTGGCTTGGTTGTTAGCATGGTTGACTCCAGTCCCTGAAGAAGATTCAATCCTCAGTCAAACCAATTAAGAAAAAAATTAATAATTAATTAATGGCTTGATTTAAACATCATAAAATATCAGGTTTATGAATCTATAAAAATTTGCATGCATGGGGAGAGAAAGGGCAATGGAGAATTTTTTTTTAAAACTATTTTTTTATGAGCGGTACTCGATAACACGGTGGTTAGAATATGGAATCCGACTGAAATACAATAATAATAATTGATTTATATTAAGGTAGGATATTATTGGCATAAAGACAATGAATACGAAAATAGTAATCTTCTAAACTGCTTCTAAGTTAAAGGTAGGCCGTTGAGCTTTTTGATTGAAAACAAAATGCATGCCAATCCGCTAGTTTATCTGCATTTTATTTCTGAACCAATAATTCAATCTTGGTTACTAGTAAACCACTACAAATAAGTAAAAAAATCTCATGAAAATTTTAAATGTTACTGGTTTGCACAAAATTTAATTTTATTTGGGTTCTTACATATTAATTGCTCAGCAACCTGCAAAGTGAGCATTGTTGTTTCCACTATTGAGCATGTTTTGTTTACATTTCTAAACAAACATTTTGACAAAGGTGAGTTTTACGGCATTGTCGTTTATGACCCGTATGTTCATGAAATTATTGGGGAACAACTTTTTGTCATACAATATAAACAATGTAAATTTTGTATTAAAAGGTGAAATATCTTTCGAAAATGACCGGTTGTAAGTGTAAATACGGTTGATTTCGATGGTAATAATGAATTCTGGACAAACAGATGGACATAATTACGATTTTAGCCATTTAGCATTTTGTTTATTATCGATACTTATCAGCAGATTCAGTGATATTACCATCATTTTTGACATCTTATCGTTTATTATGGATCAATTTCTTATTTGGGGGCATCGGAGATCTATAATTGGTGGTTTCCTGGCTGGATATGAACGATTTTCGAAACCGTATGCAACGAATAGGATGTAAAATAAGTACATACAAATTTGCAAAAATGTCAATAGACGCATTCCATCGCGAATTTAACCGTTACCCCGTGTTATTAATGACGATCGTTAGATATCAACTATAGGAACTGTAAACATCATTAACGGATAGCGTATAATGCAGTGTGTATTATTACCTGAAAGGCTTTTATTTGCATTCATGGCTGAACTGTCATAACTTCCATGTTGCTTTCTAATCAGCAATTTTTCTCATACATTATCACTTGAAATACACGCGCGACAAGTTTAGAGGGAAATTTTGAGTGCACTGGAACTTTATAAACACAGATTTTTTTGATGGCACTGAATAAACACCAATTGATTTAGAATTTCGCAAATTATTGGTGAAGTCTCACCCACGAATTACAAAGCCCACGTTAAACCGTTTCCGATCAACAGAAAAATATCGTTCTTCTTCTTCTTCGTAATCAACAATTTGTTGGTGTTGCCACCAATTTTAAGTATTGTCATACTTACAATATTATTTTTCCTTCATTATTTTTTTGTAATATCTTTATTTTCCTGTTTTGCCTGAATAAGATGTCAGTAAAATTGTTTGAAAACACTTTTAAACAGGCGTTCATTTATGATTTCGTATATCATGGCGGTCTTGCGCACGGGCCACTCGAATTATGTTGATTGCTTACCGACTCGTGGGACGATGAGCTTAAAAGAAAAATAAATAATTGTAGTGTACTCCATCGATACATTGTAAAAATAATGTAATGTTTTGCATTTTATTATGCATTTATAATTTATCATTTGCATTATATAATGCAGTTATCATTTGCATTTTTTTTTTCGATTTTATGTGGGTTAAATCTTCCCTATAGGAAAAACGAAACCCTTCCACACACTTTTCCACAAATGATCATCTAGTCCAAGGCTGCCCAACCCCAGGCCCGCGGGCCACATTGTGGCCCTTGAACGAATTATAAGTGGCCCGCGTGAACCATTTTCAAAATACCCGCCAATTTGAAAAAGTGTCGCGGGCCCGCGGTAAAACAAACAATGCAGCTTGCGCGCGGTCACCAGTGTTGCCAACGAAGGCGATTTATCGCTATTTAGGCTACCCAGAACGAGAATCAGCGAAGAAAAAATCTAAAAGGCGACTGGTCGCCTATTAGGCTACTTCAGGGACAAGTTATTTAAATCAGCCAAATCAAAAATAATAATTTAAAAAAAAAATTAAAAAAACACAACAGAAACCTCTTGAACTTACTTTTTTAACAAAAATACACCGGTTTTTGATATAATATTTTTTGCGTCCGAAATGGAATCGTGTAGCCACCCCCACCCCCATGTAATTCGAAAAATTGTTGTGGGGAATCACATATGATGTTTTTGGGTGTGCGGAATTTTTCACAGCGAAGTTCTGTAACAACCCCCCCCCCCCCCATGGAATTAAAAATTGCGGGGAATCACAAATCACATATGATCATATGATATTTTTGGCCGTGCGGATTTTTTTTTCAGCGAAGTTCTGTAACAACTCCTCCCTCCCCACAATATTTTGTGGGGAATTATGTTTTATAGAAATTCTCTAACAACCCCCCCCCCCCCCCCCCATGGAAATAGGAACCGTCAGTATTCAGTGGCCCGCCAGTGATTTTTAAATCGTCAATTTCGCCCAACTGTTAAAAAGGTTGGGCAGCCTTGATCTAGCCAATCAACATTATGCAAGTGCATTATATAAGCAAAATAAATACAAAACAATACAAGAACAACACGTCAACTCACCAAAGATCAAACGGGAAAATAATTCACCGACTCATGATATTTTCATATCAGAGGGTTTGGCTCGGTAGAACTCCTAAAAGGGCCTATAAATCCTACTGATCCCTCAACATAAATATTTAAAAAATCTTTCGTTATCTTACATGTATTTAAAATGACTAAATACTACTTATTATTTTTATTATTATTAACGAATTTTATTTTAAATGACGTGATTGCAGATGTATTGTAAAAATTCTAGTGTTCGAAGTTAATTTATTGAAATTTTACTTTTTTATACGTAACCAAGCTATTTATTTTGCAAAAGTGGTCAGCTTCCCATCGTTCTCCGGTGTTTTTTTGTAAATATTAGTTAGCCTTTGTTTGTAATGTTTAACCGTTTGAGTGCCAAAAAAATTCATACAGTTGCTTGTAAAATGCCACCAAAAAAACTTTATTTTTTATGAAACTGTATATTTTTTTAAAACCCCATAAATTCTTTGAATTTTCAAGAATTTGGATGATTTTTTCAGTGTTTTACTAAAGAATATTGGTTTAAAAATCACGCGGAGGAGAATCCCGAAGTATATATTTCGAAAAAATGAGAATTTTACGTACAGACGTACGCGCGAATCAGAACACGACTGACGCAATCGACGGAAATCGACGATCGGCAATCTTCGTTATAACACAAATCGAAGAAAATCGACGATTGGCACCCAAACGGTTAAGATTTAAAAATATTTTTCGATTTATTTGGTGCGTACCTCAATTTATAATATGTGATAATTTGAAAAAAATATATTGAAAAATACATTTTTTTCATAGAATGCTGAAAAAAGGGGTTAAAAACTATTTATTTTTGTTATTGACCTCACTAGGTAATATATCTGTTTTGAGGTTATTCTTATTATATTTTTTTTAAAGAAAGACAAACATTCCCGGGTTACGAATAATCTGTAAATATTTGAAAATATCCTACTACCACATTAGGCGGAAAATGTTGCTTTTATGTAATGGAGGACATAGCCAGCCGAGGATTTGAACACACTACGCCTGGGTGGGACCCAAACCCGACGTAAACTCAGCCACCGATCGGTCAAATTATTTATGTTTATTATTGTTTAATGAGAGTGGTTTATTTATGTGTTTAATTATTAGCGCACTTACAAGGTTTAAATAAATGTTATTGTTATGGCAGCACCCAAAATCATTGTAGGGGGCACCATAGACCATTGATGATCTATGCCATAGACTAAAAGAGTAACGGTGATTGTAAATCTCGTTTTTGAAATTTGAATAATTTTTATAGGATGTTAGGCGGTACTTCGCTCGACTTCTTTGTTATAGTAAATTACTTAAGATTAAGCTAATACACATTGTTATTTTTGTTGTTATATCCACAATGTTTATCAGTGACCTCGGAAACGTGAGAAATCTACAATGCGCCGTACTGCAAGAATTAAGAAATCACGGAATCAAGTACAGGCTAAAAAAGTCAAACGGAAAATCTGTGCAGGTAATTAGCAATAAAACTGTCGTGTACAGTTTTTTATAAGTCTTCAGTTTTCAATACGTTGTTTAGTGAACTTCTCCCACTAGTTGCACCGGTTATCATACTTCTTAAAAATGTAATAAAGTTATCTTTGACATTATTATTATTTTACTTGTCAGATGTAATTTTGCACAATTTAGAAAAAAAAAATCTTCTAAGTTTTTTGTACCGTAATGTACAATTTTTCATCAAAAATTAGTTAAAATTATTAAAATTTTGAATACAACCATGTAAGATGTAAGCCAGATGCCTGTTTTGTCATCCAAATCCGTAAAAAAACAATTTTTTTTGAAGTTTGACATAATTTTATACAAAATTTCAATCTACGCTTGATGCATTGTGTAAATGTATGCATTTATTTTCCCTGATAGAGAACTGCTGTTACATTTGGCGCTGATATTACAACCGTACCTCTTCAATCAGTGACCTGCTGCGGAAGCAAACTAACTGTGCCATTAATAGTCTACGAGGCTTGTAATATGTTGAAATGCCATGTTCACATTGAAGGACTCTTCCGGAAGGCCGGATCCCAAACCAGGCAGAAAGAAATAAAGGTTTGCATTGTTTTTTATTATTGTTTGGGTTGACTTACTTATGCAGCTAAATTTGCAATCACTGAAATCATCTTTAAATAATATAAAACAAAGTCCCTATCCGCGTCTGTCTGTTTATGCACTTAGTTCTTCTAAACTATGCAACTGAGTTTGATAGGGTTTTCACTATCGTTTAGAGAATTTTTTCCAGAAGGTTTATATATTATATTATAATACATGGACATTATATATATTGAAAGTAGAGAATAGTCGAGCAACGCCGGATACATGTCAGCAAGTAATATATAACAATGATAAATTATTATTTTGAAAGTCCGTTTAGAATTAGTTCATTAGGGCACCGATATGCCAAGGCCCCAAGTAACAAAGGCGCTGGTAATATCTGTTTGACTTAGGGCCAGTCCTGAATAGATAGACGAGTTACTTGTTCAGATTTGATTTCATATTAATAATTGGAAATTTGTGTAGCTGTGTTTTTCTAAAAAATCACCTTGAGAGGTGCTAAGAATATTTTTATCTCTCCTTATATCCTGTGTAGCTCTTTGTTTAGTTTTTCACTCCCCTGAATGACAATGATGTATTTCACATCTCAATCTGTTGTCATTATATATTTGGACATTCCATTCAATTCAATAAATTTTATAGTTCTACTAGATGTTACTACCTGCATTAAAGTAACTTTGTCTTGAAAAAAAAAATGGAACAAACAATATGGCATCTTGTATTATTTTAGTTTATTATCGCTTGGAAATACAATGCATATGTATTTAATACTTTTTAAATAACATAAAATTAATGGAAAAAAATTATCATCGGAAAATAGTTGAGCTGACCTAGAAATTTTACACAAAAAAAGCTGTCCAAAATTCATATCAGAGCCCACCGTTTTATATCACAAATATGTTTAAATAACGTATTGTACTGTAATGTATTGTTCAGCTCTTGCAAATTGCTGCTTGTGGCAATACCATACAATAAGCTTCTGTGTTTCCCATTAATTTATATGTGAAGAGTTTTTCTACAAGCTTTTCTATCCCAAGCTACAATCAAACTGCACAGATACAAAGCGGCAGAGCCAATGAAAGTTATTTGTTTGGTGTGTAGGTAGAAACAAAGGCAAACATTGTGTGTAGATACAATTTGCAGTAATATGAGTGAACCATGTTGGTGGCACTGTCTTGTGCAGTTTCATAAAAATAATGGTTCATGACCGACCTCCCTTGTTTATAAATATAATCTTTTCCCTTGTTTATATAATCTTTGAAGCACCAGATTTTGAATTTAATATTTGTAAATTTAGCGCAAAGTCAAACAATTCATCTTCTCCCGATCTTCCAGAGGATCCTGGACAGCGGTGGGCGGATCGACAAGACCTGCCACGCCGTAGACATCGCCGGCATCCTAAAGCTGTACCTGCGCCTGCTGCCGGAGCCCGTCATTGCCAGCGACATGCAGGAGCTGCTATTGCGGTGCCTGCTGCTGTCAGACACGTTGAGACTGAGCGCCATTCAGAATGCGCTGCTTCTTCTTCCCGTGCCATATTTGTACATTTTACATTATATAATGGAGGTAAGTTCAAACGACGTATGAATGTGAAGGAAGCTAGGAGTGTGCGCTGAGACAGAGTTATGTGGCGGTCTATCTTGTGTCTACCCTGCGGGAAACGGCGTGATGGTTAGGTTCATTATAATTCTTCTAATATTTTATTTTATATTTAGAGATGAAGATTCCACATAGCTATCGTAAGCACTCAGGCCATACGCTCATGATGCTATCTCCCATGTTTTACCTCATTCCCTGGACAGTGGCCCTGTTCTGTTTTGTAAACTTCAATCCACATAGCTATCGTAAGCACTCAAGTTCATAAATTAAAGGCATTAGGCAATTTCTCCTGGTTCATTAACATTGCTTCCCTTATATTTGAGGTTTTTTCCCGCCAAAGCACAGGATGTTTGCACCTAAATTCTATACTTAATACAATATATTATCTTTTTGCATGATACTGCAAATTTGAATCTTCCGTGTTTTTTTTTAATTTTCACAGTTAATCCCAAAATGCTGAACCTTTAAACAGCTCCTACTTGCATATGTAAATACCTACCAATTTTGAAAATTATTTCACAAAGTTTTTAAGTTTGTAACACTAGTAAATATTTTTGCTATTTGTTTTTGGGGTGTTATGCCGTGTTGCGCTAACTCCTTCTTTAGCCAACGTTTCGGACAACGTTACAGTTTCCATCATCAGGGCAGATGTGAAACGTTGGCTAAAGAAGGAGTTAGCGCAACACCGCATAACACCCCCAAAAACAAATATACTTTTGGCCGTGAAAATCTTAAATCATATTTCACTAATAAATAAATCCAAATAAGTTATTTGCTTTGTAACGAGTCCTTGCAGGTAATTCATACAAACGGTACCATATAATTATATGTGAAAAATTTAGCACAGTATTCATGTAATATTAAAAATACAAATAAATAATAGATTTAAAATGTTTCCAGTTTTTTAGGTTTGTATCTTCCAAAAGTGATGTCAACAAAATGGATGCCAATAACCTGGCCATAGTCCTGGCCCCCAGTGTAATGCCGCTGCCCTCCCCCTACCCCCCACAGAGGATGGAGCAGCATGTGAGACTAGTCAAGGTAAGGAGACACAGATCTTAGCCCCACCCACTTAACCCTATAGTCCTGGCCCTCGGTGTGATGCCGCTGTCCTTACCCTACCCCAGGCAGAGGATGGAGCAGCATCTGAGACTAGTTAAGGTAAGCAGACACAGATCTTAGGCCCACCCACTTAACTCCATAACCTGGCTATAGTCCTGGCCCTCAGTGTGATGCTGCTATCCTTCCCATACCCCCCCCCCCGAAAGGGATGGAGCATCATGTAAGACTAGTGAAGGTAAGGAAATACAGATTCCCTCGCCGTACACTTCAAGTCTTCCAAAAACTTTAAATATGTACAAGTACAGTGAAATATACATCTAAAGTTTCCACATAACAACTTTGTATGCTTAATAAGTTCTGTTATTGTTATTTTATACCCAAGTGTATACTATAAAGTTTTCTCATATAACCCTTGGAAAACTTAATAGATAGATTCACTGTAATATCATAATTATTGTACCTTCTGTGTTGCAGTTCTTCATAGAGAATGCAAGTCTGATAGGGCGAGTGCCCGCTGCCACCGTGATGCACCTGGACGAGGACACGGAGAAGGAGGAGGAGCAGAGACAGAAGAAGAAGAGGAGAAGTGGGTCCCTTACACGTTAGTAACTTAGGATACCTCCCGGAACCAGTTTCAATACTGTTGCTTTGCCTTTCCGTCTTGCTTTCTTCAAGATCTTTTTTCAATCCTTTCTCTATCTTATTTCTTTCTACCTTCTCTTTATCTTTTTTTCTAGATACATTTTCTACGTGATTTTGATAACCAGTGGTGTAGCATATTGCCTGAGGCTTGATTCACATTCATTGTGCATCCCTATTAATAGACTGGACTGGAATTAAATGCTACACCACTGAAATATGTATGCAAATCTTTACATATTTTGTGGACATTTTCAGGCATGCTTAATGGTCTCCGTAAGATGGTTGGGGTAGGTACTACCTCCAGCAAATCATCAACGCCCGATCCTCTTGCCACACCAGTTCTCAATAAGGGAATGAACAAGAGAAAACAAGATAGTCAGCTGGGACTGTCTGCTAAGAAGAGGTAAATAAATCATCTTTTTACTTAGCCTGCATGATCTTGAAGTGATGCCACTACATCAGACTATGTGGTAATGAAAAATATTAAAGCTTTTAAAAAATATTTTCAATATAGATCGACAAACTCTGATTCTATATAAGTTTTATTATATAATTATACGTAGAATTTATAAATTGTTGTTATTTTATTAATTTTAAAATGAATAAAATAAAACACCATCACATTAGAACGCCCTGTTCGGTTGGCACGACTGAATCTGACGTCACAAATCACATTTCATTCTGGTTTTGTATTTAGAAGTTCTCATTGTTGTTTCACACAGTTGACGGAATTGAAATGTTATTTAGGCGCCAAATTTTTATTTTAGAAATTTTTTTATTTATTTCACGCCTATTAAGGCTTTTACATACATATATATAAAAAATATTAACGATTTTATACATGAAAATAGTGCAGGCGACTATTTAAAACAATTGTAGAAAAATAACTATAAAGTCAAAATATCACTGAACTTGATCTACACAGAAAATTGATGATAATTATACGAGGGTAGTCTTAGAAGTACCCTCCCTGACTTATAGGTGGCGGTCGTTGTTTGAAAACAATTCCTGCGGTCGAAAGAACCACTAACCTTATACATATAGCTTAAGTTCGAAGTTGCACTGTTTTTGTTTGATAGCCATCAATAGTGAAATGAAACTTTAAACAGCTATACTGCAAAACTACAAAATTTGCACATCCGACATTGTTCTTCGGAACTGTCCATATGATCATTGTTGATTATAATATATAATTCTAACTAAATAATAAAACAGTGGAAAATATTCTATAAACTATCATTAAATATGTAATAGGTACCACAAAGAAAAACATTCTAGAAACTATCATTAAATAATAGGTACCACAAAGGAAAACATTCTAGAAACTATCATTAAAATTTAATAGAAAATACGCCGTTAACTCGCTAAGATCAAACTTACAATTCTTAGGTGTTACCGAATCTTTTTCTGATTTTTCCTCGATTGTTAAGATTGTCTTGAATGATTAAATAAATTATGTATTTCACATGTTTTGTGTTATTTTGTTTCAGGAAGGAGATATTAGATAATTTACCTCAGCGAACATTAACCTGCACCCCAATAAGAGTGACGTGAGTATTTCAAATAATTTCAAGTATATTTAGTTAGACTAATATAAACGGTTACAAAAAAATAATTTTATTTTTGTTTTCAGAGGTGACAAGGAGCACAAAAAGCTTAGATTAAGTATTGGAAAGAAATCAAAAGATAAACAATATAACTATAACACATTAAAAGAAATGCCACACGACATAACTAAAAAGAGTCGCAAATCACTCGATAGTTTAAGTAATTTTAATATCAAGACAGATTATGGAGATGAAAATATAGATCTTTCAGATCATAAGGATAGCGAATATGTGAGAATACCTAAGAGTGAATATGAAGCCATCAAAAATAGAGTATCTGCAATTGAAAATAGGATTTCGCAAGAATTTAATGTTATAACTGCCATAGATCAATCTAACGTCAATGAACCAGTGAAGCAGGTGCAGACAGAATATGAGAAAACTTTGGAAGAAGCTGCCATCCTGGCCACCCCTGGTTCCGAACAACTGGCCAAGAGACTCAGCAGGGAACTCAAGATCCGGCAGAGTGATGAACATAAGATTATTCGCTCTCCCAGCGCCAGAAAGATAGGAACCCTCAGAAGAAGATCGAGAGAAAACGTAGTTAAACTGACCAGAACACAAACATGGAACGTCTCTTCGCAAGCTATGTGTGGTAATCCATTTTATCCTCATGTCAGTCTTAGGCGGGGCAGGCCGAATACGGTAAACACGGGCTTATCTCACCCCAGCCCCGCTATTCTAAATGGAAACTCACACACAGATTCCAGTAAAAGAAGACTTTCTGTTAGTAATCATCCATTGAACCCGGTGCCAAATCAACCTTATCCCACGAGAAATAACTTCACAAAACGAGCCTCTTCATTCCACGGAGATATCACTGTGGCCAAACAGTCTCCTAAAGAAACAGAAGACAGAATACCCAATGTTTCCAGTGAATCAGCATGGAAGAATGCAAATTCATTTCTATCCAGTGCGGAAAGCTTGGAGAACCCCCTCACAGGGAGAGCTTCAGTCGCCAAGCTACGCAGTCAAAATGTCGGTATGGTAATGGCCAAAGCTAGGTTATTTGACGGCATGACAGATTCCGATACTTCGCTCGAAAAGAAAGTTGTCGCTACGAAACCAGCGCGACACACGGGCTTTGCGAGAAAACCTAGGAAATACGCATCGGCTGAAGCGCAAAACAAGCATTCTAACAATAATTCATCAATGGACACCGATACCTCATCATCAGCACTGGACAACAAAAACTTACGAAAAATCTGCAAGAGTCCCGGGTATGTTTCGAAGAGATCTCGATCAAAACAAATCCGTTCACCGGTTTCAATGGTCAAGGTGAAAGAAAACCTTAATTTATCTTCGCAATTGAAGGAAGTCATATACGATGTTTGCACACCGATGAGTGAAAAGCTCAGTTTCCCTCTGACTAATGACCTAAACACCCCGAATCTAATCAAATCGAATGGATTGTATAAAACTCCCCGCAGCACTCCCCCGATAAAGAAGCCGCTAAGTGTAAAGATGAATAAAGCATTCAAGATAACACAAAGCACTCTGCAAGACGGAAGGAAAGCCAACACTCCGCTGAGAGTCAATCACTCCACTCCAAGACGGCAATCTCCTCGACTCATCAGTATGAAGGCCAGGCAAATAGTACACAACTAATCAAATGTTTTAAGTCATTGTAAAATTACAAACTGATGCAATCATTCATCATGTTTGTATTTTTTTAGTCAGATTTTGTTCAGGCCAAAGTTGGTTTTGGATAATTAAAGTTTGTCATAGTTTTTTGTCACGGACAGTTACACCTATAAATTCATTAAAAATGAATAAAAAAACATGACCCAAACAAAATTTTATTTTATTTATTTAAAATTTACTTTATACAGGGTGTCTGGGGATAAAGTGCACTAACTTCGGGGGGGTGATTCTACATAATTTTAGAAGTAAAAAAAAGATAAATAAATTTTATCGCTATTCCAATGTTTCAAGGTAGTTTTTAGGTTAAAAAGTTGAATTGTTTGTATGGTAAAATAAATATTCTTCTAGGGAAAAACATTTTTGTTAAGGAAAATAAACATTGGAGTTTCGAAAAAAGTTATTCCTACCATCATGTAGAATCCACGTCCCGAAGTTAGCGCACTTTACCCACCGAAAACCTGTATATTTAATATGACAAGAAATGTAAAATTATTATTAAATATATTATAAACTCTTTACTTATATTTTGAATAATAACTTATTACACTATCATTGAATTAAACTGAAATATTTTTATAAGCAATGTTTAATTTTTACTAGAACAGTATTAATTAATTAACTTTTTGTCATTGCCAAGAGTCCCAGGTGGGACTACTATCAATGTGGCTACTACCAAAAAACATGTTGTCGTGTCTCAGGTGTGTAAAATTTAAAACATGTTTATTCTACGAGACCATATGAATTGTTCCCAAAAGTGAAAAAATTAGCCTGCAGGGTTAAATAGCTACGTTTAATGGTAATTTTATAGTTGGCTAAAAAAAGATAAATTTTCAGTTTAAATATATTTTATTTACAATCTTACAACTAAATCAGTAAATATAAATTTGAAGAAAGCAACAACCAGAAAAGTAATTACTTACAAAGTCATTTCATTTTACATTCAACAATAATTTACGGACGGGGTGGTTTAACGACATTTTAACAATTCACCAAATTTCAAAGTTGATTTTCAAGTTCTGTGGAGGTTCTATTCAAGTTCTATTATTATATCATTATTGGCCCAGAGGCTTCACAAAACTGAAATAATAACAGAACTTGAATAGAACCTTGATAGAACTTGAAAATGAAATTTGATGAATTGTTCAAATTCTGTGAAACAAACCCGTCCTTTCAAAATATTATTCAGACCAGAATAATAATCATGGTGTTTTAGATTATTCAGTACTTGTGAAACATGCGCTTTTCAATTTTTAGATTCCATGTTTTCTTTCAGCATTTGTGATAATTTATGATCAAATTTTAATTTCATAAAATAGAGACACCGTCTTCTTCCACAGTCGGGGCATGATGGTTTGTTGAATGGAAGATGCGAGGAATGCAATCAATTTCCCATAAGTCCCAGATAGTCGTCCATTAGGGTTCCTATCGCAAACTGAAAAAAAGCATAAGTTAACGAGACATTTAAAAAAAATATACAGGGTGTCCGGAAACTCGTAGTACAAGCGGGAAACTGGTGAATCTACATCACATTTGGAGTCGATTTTGTAGTATATTTTTTTTTTATTTGAGCTTTCGTTACCGAGTAAATCGAGTTTGAAGTTGATTTTTTTTTTTTTTTTTTTTTTTTTTTTAAATCAAATTCTTATAAATTATTACTGAAGATCAAAGTACCCAACTAATTAAAACTATTTGAAAGTAAAACAAATGAAGAAACTCGGATTTGAAGCATTATTTTGAAATCACCCTTCATTTAACCCGGTGTAATCATAAAATATTTCTGCTCTGCAGGGTTAAAACATCTGTTATTCAACCCTAAACACCAGAAAAAACTTTAACCCTAAAATAGCCGAAAAATATTTTTTTTTGGTTTTTTTTTTTTTTGAAAATGCTCAAATCAAAAAACTTTATGTTTTTTTGGGTTCCCCATGTGGTGTAGATTCTCCAGTTTCCCGCTTGTACTACGAGTTTCCGGACACCGTGTATATTACTTTGAATTTCCCCAAAACACAAAAAAAAAACCTGACCCTTTGTAAAAAACGAGTGGTACGTTTGATAAGATTCCCCTATCTTAATAAAAAGGTGTCACTCTTTGGCACACAGATGTCAGGTGGGAATGCTGTCCTAGTTTTACCGATATTTCAATGGAAGTTGCTCCGAGAAACTACATGTAACTCTCACAGTGCACAGTTGGGAAACATGTCAAATGCGCGTCCAACATTTGTATACTGTTTATTTGTCACATGAGAATGGGTCGCTTCTAAGGTTTGTCCTTTGTTCAACAGCTCGGCGGTGAAATGGTTTTGCAGCCTCTGTGTTTCCTCTCTCCTACGATCAGTGGTGGCTCGTGACTTTTGAGTGTGCTTGAGTACCAATATTAAAAAGTATGATATTATTTTTTTAATAAAATTTTTGTATGACGATCATCAGGATTTTTAAGTTTGGTGGTGCTTTCCTGGTTTGCTGAAAAATCTTCATACAAAAATCACCAATACATACATCAATTAAGTCGTAATTTTCAATCTTAGCTCTCTAGCTCTCAAAAGTCAAGAGCTGCCATTGCCTACAACATGGGATTCTTTAAGACCCAGGGTCACTCCTGCCTTTCATCAAAAAGACCCTGCACACAACATCCCCAAAGATGACAATGTGTAATATGGCGATATAAGAGGAAAGGGGATAAATGAATGAAGGTTCAGTAGAAATGAGTGGATTAATACTCACAATTCCTGTGGCATCAACTCTGGTCCCCACAATCTTCAGTCTGATCTCGTCTTCAGCCTGAATCACCACATCTTCCTCCTTGGTCATATAGCAAGGGGGGTTCTGGTTTGGACAGAACTGCATGTCTGCCGGGATTGACTACAACAAGAACAATAGATTCTATCTCACATTTACATGATTCATACATCAGCTAGGCAGGCATCCAACTGTCTGCCTACAGTACAATTTGAGATACTTAGGACAGGTTGTTTCACAGAAATTCAAATGTAACATTGTCATCAAATGGCCAATTAGCGCCATTTTGTATTTTTGACATTTGAATTGGACTTAGAATTGGCATTTAACGGGAACCAGGGGGGGTATAACTCCGAGACCAAAGTGGGTCAGTAAAAAAGACACGGAAATCTCTATGGCTATGTAAAGTATTTTTTTTAGAAACCAATGAGAAACCCTGAATTACTATGGAACAACTGTTGAAACATAAGTGAAATATCTATGGTTTGGATTCATTTGTGCGCAGTTTATATTCCCGACGAATGTCACAAAAAAATTTATTCATTGCATAGACATATGAATATTAGTAGACCTGCCCTAAGTGATTAAAAGCGTATTATCCCCACTCCCCATACCGGTTCCATTGAGCCGGCTGGGCTCGCGTACGGCCTCAAGTGATATTTGAAAACGTGACGTCATCATTCTTGTGCGAACTATGGTCGAGGCATCATCGGTTCATTTTACGAAATAACACGGCAAAATGTTTACTTGTACTATGAAAACTGGTAAAAATAGATGCGAAAAAAGAGAATAAACCCAATTGTCGTATTACATTCCATATATAAGCATTATTTTATTTTATTTTAAGCATATTCACATCGTATAATATGAATCAGTTGTTACTATCACATCGAGAAACGTCTGGACGCGAAACACAAAGCTGGTTGGTTGCTGGGAAGTAAATTATGAACATTTATAAAAGTGTCTTAACTAAATACTCTGAAACTAACTACGACTCTTAATAAAGAAGCTGCCTTACTTTGCCGAATTTGGACTTCGCAAATTTGTTCATAACGTGGCGAGTAATTTGCGCTCCCATGTAAAAATGTCTATTCATTCAAAGCAGATTTTACTTTTAAGAAGTAAATGGTGATATTATAATGCGAGATGCCTATTTACTGTCAGATTGATTTATTGACAAATCACAGTCATCTTCACTCCCTTCGTTCTTCAACAGTTGATTTTACCCCTCGCCTTTATCTTCTCGTCTATTAATTCCTATGTCTGTGATTCATTGTTTATTATGTTATTTATTGTTGTCCGCTGAAAATTTCAACTCATAAAGTTCAGTGCGATGTGAAAGGATGCACAGATTCAAAATCAATTCGACATAGGATTCCGAGTTCTAAGGAATGAGACGAGAGTTTGTTTTTGTGAATGGTCGTGGAGAATAAACAGGTTGGATCCCGTCATCGGACAATATGTGGAGGTACCTCGACCTCGGTGTGTTGAAAACAAGACCTGTGATTACAACAAAAATACATGTGCTAATCTCTCTTTGTTTGTTCCTAATAATAATAATAATAATAATAATAATAATTGGATAATTTGTAGAGCGCCGTTTTTGTGAAAAATCACCTCAAGGGCGCTGTACAATTTATTTCCTAGGATCTACATTTGTTATTTAGAAATGATACCAAAACATACTTACCTGGCAAGTCACTTCCAACAAACACACTTATATTAAAAAGTTTATGCTTATAAAAGATAGAACTGCACGCAGAGGAAAATATATCAAAAAAACACTGGTCGTCGCATGATCTTAAGTCTGCTATAGTTTTTATTTTAATTTAAATGTATTTTAACTGTCTTAAAAGCCTACAAATTGTTAGTTGTTATCATTTTTATTTATTTATTTTTAATTATTATTTTATTTTATTTTTAGTATTTTTTACATTTTGTTAATTTAAATTTAAATTGCCGTCAACTGTGAAAGTGGAGGTTTCTGAAATTATGGATACGACTGTCTGAAAAGGTGCGTTTTAAGTTTAGACCTAAATTCTGTCGAGTCTGCGATCATTCTCAAATCATGTGGCAGTCCATTCCAGGCTTTAGGTCCTGACACGGCAAAAGCACGCTCACCGAACTTAGTATCTGATGTGCGCTTTGGTTCCTTCAACCTTCCGATAGCTGATGACGTTGCTGACCTAAGGGTTGACTGTCGGGAGTTGGAATCTTCTGGAATACACAATTCTGATAAATAAGCCGGAGCCATTCCGTTAAGTGACTTAAATACCATCCAGCATACCTTGAACTGGATTCTTTCAGGACATTTGAGCCAGTGCAGATTTTTGAGATGCTCTGAAATGTGGGAGTATTTAGATACTCCGGTGATAAGCCTTGCCGCGGCGTTGAAAACGGATTGTAATTTGTTGATTTGACATTTAGGGAGACTTGCATATATTCCGTTGCAATAATCTAGACGTGAAACAACATAGGAATTGACTAGCAATTTAGTCGCCTCTGTTGGCAGGTTTCTCCGCACTGCTTTAATTTGCCTTAATTGAAAGAACCCCGTGCTTACAGTTCTGTTCACCTGAGTTTTAAGGGAAAAATTAGCATCCAGATTGACACCCAGTAATTTGATGCACGTTTTTGGAGTGATGTCACTTCCAGAAATGGTTATTGGGGAGTTTTCAATGTTATGCTGACGTCTGCTTGTAGCAGTCCACAGAAACTCAGTCTTTGTGGGATTCAGTTTCAATCTATTTGAGGTCATCCAGCGAGTAATTGCTTCTATACACTCAGTTATACGAATTTTTAGACTGTTTATTTCTTCTGGTAAGCAGTAAAAGTAAACTTGCTGGTCATCAGCGTAGCAGTGAGATAGAAGGCCGAATGATTCTATTATTTTAGCGACATCATTTGTGAAGAGGATGAAGAGTAGTGGACCCAGAACGGACCCTTGGGGTACTCCAGATGAAAGGGTTGCATAATTTGATTGGTTTTTTCCTACTTTTACGGCTTGTAAACGGTTGGCCAGGTACGATGTCAGCCAGGTCTTAACATCGCAGTTTAAACCAAATGATTCATCTAATCGTTTAATAAGAAAGTCATGGTCAATCGTGTCAAATGCAGCACTCATGTCCAAGACTGAAAGAAGTGCCAGTTTACCCGACTCAATGGCAGTAGTTATGTCCGACAAAACACGTAGTAACCCGGTTTCTGTGGAGTGGAACCGTCTGTATGCAGATTGGTATTTAGTTAATAATTCATTTGAATTTAAGTGACATATGACCTGTGAGGCAGCGATTTTTTCTAATATTTTTGATATAAAAGGCAGATTTGAAACAGGTCGGTAATTTGAAAGATCTTCAGCGTCCAGTTGTGGTTTTTTTAATAATGGAGTTACGATAGCTGATTTAAGGGATTTTGGAAAGTCACCCGTGCTAAGTGACTTATTGAAAAGATGAACTAAAAAGGGAGCAATTTCATTGCAACACTTTTTCAGTAGCCACGTTGGAATAGGGTCGAGCGAACACTGCTTGTTCGGTGAAGTAAGAATTAATTTCCTTACTTCTTCTAGGGATGTAGGTTTGAAGGCAGAAAGGTTTTCTCTATTGCATTTAGTAAAATACGGTGGTGGAGCGTAGGTTGTTAGGGCTCGTATTGACTCAATTTTGTCAAGGAAAAACTTGGAGAAGATTTCCGGAGCTATGTCGATTGTATTTGGTGCATGGACATCAGCAATGACTGTCTTAACCGAGTTCCAAAGACTACGTGGATTTTGACGCTCTGAAGTGATCCTATTTGTCCAATATTCAGACCTTTTTGAACGGATTAAGATCGTGTACTCTTTTTGAGCCTGTATCCAATCGTTCCGTGATGTAACCCCCGAGTGTCTGTAGGACCTCTCCAATTTACGCATCAATCTCTTCTGGCTCCGACATTCTTCGTCAAACCAGGCATCAGATTTTCGTAGACGCCGAGTTTTTGTAGAAATTGGAGCATATGTATTTAAAAGGGTTGAAAGGATGGTGTTATAATCTGCTGCTAGTTTGGTTGGCGACTCTGTTTCCCATGCGCTATGTGTACAGAGCGGAGAAGCTTTTAGTTCTGACAGGAAGTCGTCAAAGTTAAAACCGCGCCATGCTCTTGATGTGATAGTAACGTAAGGAATTTTCGGTGGGTTAAAATCGATTTCTGCGCGAATAAGTCGATGGTCTGATAGTCCTATATCCACACTATCCGCTACCAGAAACGGACCGCTTGACTTTGAGATAAAAATGTCCAAAGTTCCGCCAGCATCGTGAGTTGGGGAATTAACCCATTGACGGCATCCGAAGCAGTCTAATAAATCAGTGAATTTAAGAGTATTTGGTGATTCTAGACGCTCTAAGTGAATGTTAATGTCACCTGTTATGAAAATATTATCGGAAAGTCCCACAACCCGCTCGAGAAAACACGAAAATTCATTAAAAAAGTCCAAAGTGATTTGTTTTGAACCAGGCCGGTATAGGGTAAATAAAATGAATGATGCTCCTGCAGACGAAACTCGGCATCCCAAGTGCTCAAAGGTTCGGTATGCACCAATTGACACCCTTGTTAAACGCAAGCCCTGGCGACCTAAAATCACGATACCCCCGTGATTTACGCTAGCGATGTTGTCATCCCGAGAAATTGTTGCTTTAGGTCGGGCTTCTTCTAGCACGACATAACCTAAAGCTCGGAGTCTCTTTATTGAAAAAGAGTCACTATTTTCGTGCCAAGTCTCAGTTATGGCCAGGACATGAAGATTCTGTTCGTTGAAAACCTCCCCTACCTCCTCTATCTTGTTATTGAGAGATCTAACATTCCAGGATCCTATACCTAGTTGACGGCTCTTAAAGTTTGCATGCCGTTGTATACAAGCATTAACTGTGTTATATTCTCTCTCCGGAATCGGGAGAATTTGAGTTGCTACTTTTCCCTGTTCTTTTGTTAGCGGTGACGTAACTATTTCGATGCTGTGTTCCAGATGTTTTTTCCTACTGCGTCCAGCTCTGCAACCACGAAACCTAATTTTACGGGTAGTTGTTTTAGTAATAACGCGTCCAAGGTTATACAGCGATATCTTTGCAGCTATTGCAGGGTCCAAATAGACACTTTCACTATTAAGTCTGAGTAGTGTGGCCCGGTCATATACGACATTGTTTACAACCATCATAGCCCAAAGGATACCCTCATAAATCACTTACACGCACTTGAAACTGTTCACTAGTCTATCACCGTGCACATGTGGTACGCATTTAAAACCGACGACCGATGTTTTGCCTTTCACTGTGCACTTTTTGGATAACGTGGCAGATTTGAACTAAAAATATGTAAAACTTTATATTAAAACTTGAATTAAGCCCGAAGGGGCTACAGAAAAATTATTTTACTTTTATACACGTAAACTAAAACTTAATGCGGTTATTTTATGCTAAATTTACACCTGGAAAATTGAGGACTTCCCAGGATTTCAAAAATAAACTCGGAGCGCTTCCAAAAAGCAGCCGGCAGCCCCGAAGAGCGCCCGTGTAATGTATTGAATAACCAGAGATGTGCTTTATTTCAAATAAATCCATTTCAAATGGAAATGCAAAATGGGTATTTTCCATTTTGCATTTTAAATGCTTTTCTATAAACCATTTTGCATTTTAAATGCTTTTCTCAATGCATTTTCCATTTTAAATGCTTTTTTGCAACATTCTTTCTATTATCTCCACTCACCTTTTTTTCATAAGCCCCAAATATCAGTCTGTCCTCAACAAAGATATTTTCTTCTAATATCTTTGGTCCTCAACCTCGCTACGAGAGATAATTTACATTTGTCAAGTTGCTCCCTGGTAGGAGCTGGCAATTGAGTGATACCATTACAAAAAATACTGAACATGGGGCCATGACGCTGTAATATTAAATGTTAGATAGCAGTTTCTATGTTTTTACATTGGCAACATTAGTCCCGAGCAAATTTTTTGTGGTTTCATAATCCATAGTCGTAGTGTTTTTGGATTTACCATCATGTAATATGTTTGTTTTACATTGATGTCCATTATTAAATGACAAAATTGTTTAAAAATTCTATAATTATTTTTATTGTTTGACCTGAGAAACCATTTTGCATTTTCAATGCATTTTTAAAATAGGTATTTTGCATTTGAAATGCTTTTCTAAAAACCATTTTGCATTTTGCATTTTCATATGGAAAAGTTTTGACCCATTTCCATTTTGCATTTCAAATGGTTTTGGGTACCCATTTTGCACATCTCTGTGAATAACTCATCTTAATTTAACATCAGAATTGAATCTATTTTCGTTTTTAGACTACCTGTGACGACAGTATTCTGCCAGGATTGTACAGGGCATATAGTGATGCACTCCAATATCATGATCACATTTTACAAGGTACAAATGTCTTCTATATTACATCGACTTACCTTTTTAATTTTATTCATATTATTATTTAACCAACATTTTTATTTCAGAGCGTAATTTCTTCCCTGAATGCAGCAGTGTGCCTGTTGCTGCCAAAAGAGGTATACTATATCTGTTTTATATTAAGTGAAAGGAAATAGTGTTCTTTGTTTTGCTCATCTTATATGTAGATCATTTCTTCAATAAGATAAATTTTTTCAGACATAGGTTCCTGGACCCAGCAGCATTGTAAGCATATTTAGAACTTTTTTTATCATAATTTTTTGGTAGCTTTTGTTTTGAATAATGTAACCAAATGTTGTGTTTTTTAAAGGTGAACGAAGAGGTGCATTTTAAGGTACATTGGGCCAACTGCAACCCTTTCTCCAAAAAAATAGATGTTTCATATGGCGATTTTGAGGACCAGGCGTCACCTACGAAAAGTCCAATAAAAAAATTGCCTTTTAAAAAAATGTCTTGCTATGGCAACTCATTATAGAAATAGTTCCTGCTTGGCGTCGAGTATATATTAAATCATAATTGCGAGAATTTGCATCTTGTGCCTATTATCAAAAAAACTTTATCCAAATATATATGTTTCGATTGGATTAATTGTGATAGATGCAATTATTAAATTCACTGTGCACTTCATAATTAATTCATGGTGTGCACAATCAATAAGAAATTATGTGGCGAAAACACAAGACCGTATAATGGACCAGATTCCATGAGAAAAATGGCCATACGTTTTTTAAAGAACACTAAATATAGGAAGAAATGGTTGTCCTGATTAGTTTTTTTTTTTTACTTACTCGACATCATAATGAATTTATTTAAACACCTTTTTTTAAATGTGTTTTGTACTTATATATTCTTGATTTCCGGTTTATGTATTTTTATATTGTCTTGGTACACCTCCTATATGTGTTTCATGCTTATATATTATTGTATTTTCTGTTTCTGTAATACCTATATTAATATACAATATATATTAATCATTTTCCAAAAAAAACTTTAGCATTAAAATTTATATTATACACGGTGTCCGGAAACTCGTAGTACAAGCGGGAAACTGGAGAATCTACACCACATGGGGAACCCAAAAAAACATAAAGTTTTTTGATTTGAGCATTTTCAAAAAAAAAAAAAAACCAAAAAAAAATATTTTTCGGCTATTTTAGGGTTAAAGTTTTTTCTGGTGTTTAGGGTTGAATAACAGATGTTTTAACCCTGCAGAGCAGAAATATTTTATGATTACACCGGGTTAAATGAAGGGTGATTTCAAAATAATGCTTCAAATCCGAGTTTCTTCATTTGTTTTACTTTCAAATAGTTTTAATTAGTTGGGTACTTTGATCTTCAGTAATAATTTATAAGAATTTGATTAAAAAAAAAAAAAAAAAATCAACTTCAAACTCGATTTACTCGATAACGAAAGCTCAAATAAAAAAAATATATACTACAAAATCGACTCCAAATGTGATGTAGATTCACCAGTTTCCCGCTTGTACTACGAGTTTCCGGACACCCTGTATAAGTAAGAATCGGTAAGAATCGTGGCTCCCTTCTTATCAGGCCAAAGAAATCCTCTTTTCTGATAAGGAATATGTGACCTTAAATATAAAATCTTGTAAAATATATATATATAATATATATATATATATGTATAAATGTAACTCATATTAAAACGAAATACAAAAATCTACTGTGTTTTTCATTTTTCGGTTAAAAGCAGAGAAATGTCAAAATTCGATACTGTCGTAAAAAGCACACAAATTTCATATTTGATTGATTAATCTTATAAATGTTCTGCCTTTATTTAAAGGATTTCAAATTTCAAGTAATTTTAGTTTATTTTTACGACAGATTGATTGTTCATCTCAGAACAACAAGATTTCACCTAACATGCGCTGTCCTGAGAAAATGAGCTTTAAGCTCATTTTCGCATGACAGCATTTTGTCGGTTTGATCTTTTTTGTTGTGAGGGAATATTTCGACATTTCAACGTTTTTACTATTAAAAATAATATTTTAGGCTAGTGAATGGGGTAGGCCAATAATAATTATATTGTCTATTGTTGCCCTATTTTTTAGTTTCCTCTATCCTAGTCGATGGTGTATGACAGGTGTGGCGAACCTAGGGCACGCGTGCCCGAGGTGGCACGTTTGATCATTTGGATGGCACACTAACGATTTCCAAGTTCAATTTTTTTTTTATAACTTTAAGTTTAAAAATTTTTTTTTTTGATTTGACCAGTTGTTTCAAAAATATCTGAACAATCGTTCATATTCTTCTTTTCTTTTCAAATGTAACAGTCATTCTGTTGATTTTTTTCAAACCTGAATTGGGTTGTTTCAACTCAACTTTAAGGACGGGTTGTTTCGAAGAATTTGAACAATTCATCAAATTTCAACGTTCATTTCTAGTTCTGTGAAAGATTTTTTCAAGTTCTGTTTTTATTTCAGTTCTGTCAAGCAACTAGCCTACAATGATATAATAACAGAACTTGAATAGGACTTTCACAGAACCCGGAAATGAACGTTGAAATTTGATGAATTGTTCAAATCCTCCGAAACAACCCATCCTAACTTACGTTACATTTGAAAATTTCATTCAATGTTCCCCGCCGAAACTGACAATTTTTCCAGAGAAATCTATAGGAATATTTTTTTTACGCTTGCAACATGATTGGTTTATTTATGCTTGCAACACTCACGAGTTGTTTATGGAGTTCGCTGCCTGTCAAATTTTACCGTTTTTTTATTATTTTATCTATTTGGTTAATGCTTTTTACAGCTTGGGCACGCCACACAATCTAGAAATAATTTTTGAGGATTTTTGGCACGCGGGCCCAAAAAGGTTCGCCACACCTGGTGTATGACATACTTTTTGCACACATAAAATTTGCCTTAAATATTGGCATATCTACGGTAAAATTTAGGACCAATCTGCTCAATACAAAAAGCCCGAAGATATCGATTTAGTTAGTGGTTTATTTATGACGGGAACCTCTCAACTGTCAAAAAACCAAAATGGTTATGATCATAGACATATGAATATTAGTAGACCTGCCCTAAGTGATTAAAAGCGTATTATTCCCCACTCCTCATACCGGTTCCATTGGAGCCGGCTGGGCTCGCGTATGGCCTCCCTTGAATCTTGAGAATGTGACGTCACCATTCTTGTGCGAACTAGCGTCAAGCTATGGTCGAGTTCATTTTACGAAATAACACGGCAAAATGGTAGCTTGCGCTATGAAAACTTGTAAAAATAGAAGTGAAAAAGAGAATAAACCCAATTGTCGTATTACATTCCATAGGTAAGCATTATTTTACTTTGTTTTAACCTTATTCACATCGTATAATATGGATCAGTTTTAGAAACATATACTATAAGGCGATGGACGCGAAACATTACTCTAAGCGCGAAACACAAAGCCGTGCACAAGAATCAGGGATGTGCCTTCGCCTTTTGCGCTTTGATAAAATACATAATAGTATCATTTGGAACTCCGTCATATTAATAAAGGATAATAAACCAATAATTTTTAAATTTATTCCACTTTAATGGCGTTATTACTAAACGAGTTTTGAACTTTACACAACTCATAAACAACACTTAATATAGGATAAATGGTTGGTTATCAATTGTGAAAAATTGGTATGTTTGGAAGTAAAATGTAGATACAGCGAGCATGTTTGGAATGAAAAATGTATGTATCATTTTGCTGTCCGATGACATTTTTTAATCTATTAAAATTAAAAATATTATATTTTTCTATCGCACGTCGCCACCGATCACATATTATCTTTCATACTATCACACATCGCAACGGACCACGTGTTAGGTACGCGCTTGTTTCGTATGTACGGTACTGCTGGAACGAGAAGGAGTGCATATCACGTAATGCGCTAGGTTATACCGAGTGGCGATGTGTGATAGAAAATCATGTTTTTTGTTTTTAATTGAAAAAGTGTCATCGGAAGGCAAAATGATGTTCAAATTTTTACTCCAAATACTCTTAGGAATCGCTGGTAAAAGCTGTGTGTATATAATTTCATTTGTTTTTTTAGTTGTTTTACTTTTCTATTATCTTCTTAAAAGTGAAATGTTATATATTTTCTTAAAGATTTCAATATTTTATTATTAATAGGTACAGAGCAGTTGTGACAACCCTCCAACATTGGTCGAATGTAGCGATTCTCAAGTGTGCTCATCGTTGTTACTGGGAAGTAAATTATGAACATTTATAAAAGTGTCTTAACTAAATACTTAAACTAAATATTCGACTCTGAAAATAGAAGAAATTTTTTTTGACGAATTTGGACTTTGCAAATTTGTTAATAACGTGGCGAGTAATTTGCGCTCCCATGTAAAAATGTCTATTCATTCAAAAGCAGATTTTACTTTTAAGAACTAAATGGTTATATAATAAGGCGAGATGCCTATATACTATCAGATTGATTTATTGACGAATCACAGTCAGCTTTACCCTCTTCGTTCTTCAACAGTTGATTTTACCAATCACCCTTAATTTCTAGTCTATTAATATTCATATGTCTGTGGTTATGATACTCTCAAGCAGTGGCGGCTCTTAACTTTTGAATGTGATAGAGTGCTAAGTTTGAAAAATTCGACATTATTGATGTTGTTTAGTCAAAAACGATTTTTTTTTTTATAAAATTCGCTTTTTTGTAATGTTAGCACACTAGTACACCCAAAAGTCACGAGCAGCCACTGATCTCAGGCTTAAGTTTTACAATTAAATCAAAGAGAGGGAGTTTAAATCCATTCAAATCTTGAACCATCGTAAACTTAAAATAATTTGAGAACTTACATGATGTGAAATAAAGCACGACAGAGGTCCAATTTCAGCAAACATCCCAACCTGAAGACCGAAAGAACATACATTCATATTGATGTACAAATTGAGACAGCCAAATATGAAAAAAATATTATCACTGTTGAGAATCTATCACCAATTAAAATTACAAAAATTAGCATGAAATCGTTTGACGAACTGTACAGGGTCCGCAACAGCATTGAAGTTCTTTTTGTTTTGAATTTTGTAATTTAATGTATATCAGCACAAATTATATTAATACATTTTAAAAAATACTTAGATTACCTTAATAACGAGTGGTTATTACAAAATTTGAACAATTTATCAAATTTCCAAGTTAATATTCAAGTTCTGTTATTATCCAAGTACATACTGTTAAACAACGGGCCCATGATGAAATAATAACAGAACTTGAATTTTAACTTTGATGAATTGTTCAAATTCTGTGAAACAACCCGTCCTTAGTCATAGAAAAGTTTAACCGTGATTTAATGTTGGCCGTGTCAATGCAATCAATCGCGGCACTCTTTGACATAATGTGTGTATTTTAGTGATACTTCAAAGATCACATATGCAACAGCCAAGTAGATCAGGTTAAATTTCATTGAAATGTTGGGTAAGTCAAATAACTGACACCCCATTTTAGATGTCATATTTTCTTAGCCGTTTCTAAATCTAAAAGACTTTTTGTGAAGATCAGAAAAAAAGTTAATTTATTAATTTTGTTTTGAAGGTCTGAGAGGGGTCTGACCTTATTGACTTGAGTAACGATGGCGTCCAGCACCTCTCCCTTGAAGGGTCGGAACACAATGGCTTTGTACTTCACCGGGTACACCACAAACCCTTGGCCCGGCTGAATGAGACCTGCTCCAATGCTGTCTATCGTTGTCACGGCTATCACAAAACCATATCTGGAAGAATGAAGCGTTGAAGAATTAATAGTCATATTAAGATATTTCTCACCTTATCACTGTTACCCAGGTGTGCACTGTGACGCTAATGAAACAATAGCAGAATTATAGAATTAGATAAATGAATTTATCCAAATAAAGCAGATAAATTATTATAATCCGACACTACGTTTGGCTTAAAAATAACTGCTGCACTTTTACAGGTACAGATTATGGAAATTACAATTCGTTTTAACATAATTACAACAAGAAACAACTATTTACATTGGCAGAGATGGTAATAGATTAATTAAAATTATATTTTTATTCAAAGATTTCCCGATCCCTATGCTGCCATTTTGATTTATTTTTGTGTGGATTGACGTTTGTGAAAGTTTCGGTTCAACCTAAATACTTATAAATTACTCAATTAACCCAAACTAAGAATCTGTGGCACCAATGGAGTTCCTTCTATTGGAAACCCCTCAGCACCGCAACGGGCTGAGCGAGCCCAAACTGATTAATTAAGTTCCCGACTGCCGAGGTTATCACACCGCGCGGGGTCTCCCGTGTTCGCTCACCACCACCAATGCGGCGGTTAGGTAAATAATGACCAAAATAAATTGTGGTATCGAATTAAAAATAAGCCCAGCAGTGTTTGCGCTTTAGAAGAAAAACCGCAGTTTTAAAATGGAACAAATTAAATTTTTGAAGATGAGGTTTCCATACCACAACTGTTTCCTATGAACCCAATAATCCAGCAAATGCTGCCTTCATAACAAAATTGACAATATTTCAAAGTTGTGAACTAATTGTGCTATTTATTGTTAGTGATTGAATGACATTTTACTTACTTTCCGGTGCAGGTTCCTTCCACTTCAGAGTATAATTTCTGTTTTACTGTCTCCAGAAGTTGTAAACCAAAATATCTTGGGTGTAACAATATTTCATGCTCCAGGGATATCTAAAATAGAAATTAGTAAAAATATCTTTTTATTATGAACTTTACATATTTTCCCTCCTAATAACCTATATTTTCACCCTGTCAAAATACTGGTAATAATCGGTACATTTTGTGGTTTATGATTTACACGTATGCTATTACTATGATGTTTGGTTATTATGGATATCGAAATTATTAATATTTTTGCGAACAGCGTCATGGATTATAGTATACACAACATTTCGGCCTGTTCCGTTACAAGGAGAAAACGTTAACTTGCTCTAGGAAAACATGAATCAATGTTTATGTAGAGAACTTACGTGGTAAAACATTTTTGGATTTTGGCTTTAAAAAAAGGGTCAGGAAAACTGCATTCAGATATTAATTAAAAATAAAACATTTACGATAAAAGCGTATACACAACAACGCCGCGAACATAAACAAGGCTAGCAATGGCAAGCAAGCGTTTTGAAAGATGACAATCATAGAGCATGCATAGAGCGATAGAGCCATAAATGAACCTACACCTAGATCGTCATCTTCGTGCTTTTAGTACTGAACATATTTCGTCCGACGGATTTTTTTGGAACTAAGAGAAAAAGAAAGAGAAGGGCGAGAAGGGCATGAGAAGGGAATAGTTGTCACGACGTCACAAACCATCGACCAAAGATAGAGGAAAGTAAAAAAAAAAAAACGGTACTACCATAGACAATATAAATACGGTCCCAATTTATTAGCCTAAAATATTATTTAAAAATGAAAAACTCGTAATTGCATGAATTATTTTATTACTCAAACACAGATAACACAAAAAAGGGACATACAAGCTTGTGTAAACACAAAACACATTTTAAATGAGATTAAAATGTTAACACACCAAAACAGAATATTAGAATATTATTTCATTTAGAGAAAAATAAAACAGTTGTATATAGAAGCGTATGAAGGTATACGCTTCTACGTCCATTTTGGCAGCAATGAGCCCGCTGCTGGGTTCAGGGAAGAAATCTGAAATAAATAAACATCACATTACTCAAACAAAACATAGAATATTATATCCGTAATTCAGTTGCTGGCTTTGAAGAAATAATAATTCTATTGAATGAATATCTTTATCATAATAACGACTCAAATCAACGTCTATTCTTCCATTCTATCTCTCTAATAATAAATAAAGTTAATGATAAGTTACATTAGAAACATTAAACAAACAGAGGGAGATTCGCACCTGCATTTTGGTTAACATCCCGGGTCCCTTGTGCACCAGGTAAATCCCGATATATTCCGATATCTGGAAGATTAAGGGTCGGCAAAGCATCTTTTTTCAACGAGCCACGTCGTTTTTAATTCTTTTGCAAAATGCGAACTACAAACATGTGCATAATTTGCCAAAATCGGGTAATAAATATAATCTATTCTGCCAATTCTCCACGCACATTCCCGAAACAGACTCTCGTTATTGTCGTGTCGCACTGAAACAACATCCTCACAGCTTTCGACACTACAGCGAAATTAGCGAGGCATTTTAACAAATCTACTTTCACTTTTCACAAATATTTACGTCGGCGAAGAACCATGAATATAACCATAAACATGTGGTGTTTTGACTTTTGACTTTTGTTACCACAGATATCCCATTTTATACAACTCAGTTCTTCTATGGCGTTCAAAGTGTTCCTATTGGATATTGGCATTTTAAATATTGCTATGACGTCACCAAACCGCCACCATTCTAGGACCAAAATTTAGGTCGGAGTCGACCCCCCCTGGATAGAGCATACCATAGATGTACCATGATGACAATTGACAACCCAGCCATAGATAAGCGTAAAGATTAGAGATGGTCGACAGTGTTGCCAACAAAGGCGATTTATCGCCATTTAGGCTACTCAGAACGAGAATCGGCGACGAAAAAATCTAAAAGGCGACTGGTCGCCTATTAGGCTACTTCAGAGACAAGTTATTTAAATCAGCCAAATTACAAATAATAAAAAATTGAAATGAAAATTTTTAATTTTTTTTTCAGCGTAATTCTGCAACAACCCCCCCCCCCCTCCCCATGGCTCTAAAAACCCCCCCCCCATGGATTTCGAATAATAAAGGGGGAATCAAGCTCACGTAGAATATTTGTGGGTAGAATTTATGCGAGTTCATTAGAATTACTGCAACTGAAATTCGGCTGCTAAATGTTTGAAAAACGGCGACATTAGGCCAAGATCCGTTGGCAACACTGATGGTCGATATTCCGAGAGTGGTTTATTTATGGATATTCCTGTCCCGGTTACAAGAGTTGATTTATGGTTACAAGGAGAATGGTTTATTTATGGTTACAAGGAACCGGATTCTTTGATGCATTAGCACTCATGCAGTGCTTTTTCTGCCTGTTTGTAAATGAAATAATTCATATTTCACTTCCTCCACCCATACCGCATACCTACCCCTACTGGAGATACCATGGAAAAAAATCACCTGCAGTGCTTTTCACTTCTGTTTGAAAATGCAATAATTCAAATACCACTCCCTTCATTCACACCACATGAAAATGGATATGGATACCATGGAAAAAAATTGGGTAAAATTTCGATCGCGCTGGCCTCGCTTATTATGAATATTTTTTAGATAAAACCTTTAGATTCACCTTAATTACTGTATAACACAACTTTTTGCATTTGGGGCGGTGGAAAATATTGCAATAAAAATTTCAATTACGTAAAATTAAAATCTACTCTCGCAAACGAAATCGGCGACGCGGCAACGGTCGGCCTCCATTTCTAACACTCGCTGACATTTTGTTATGTTGGTATTCCTGACACTTTACGAAGAGCTAGGAGCTAGATGCTAGACAATCGTAGCCGACTTCATGCGGATACATAAATGATTCGTATAAAAACACTACCTACATAATTTGTAATAATATAATGTAAACAAACCTTTTTAGAATCACTTCAGAGTCGAACTGAGGCACTAGAATCATGTTGGAAGTCTGAAAACCTATTTTGTTTCAAATTTAAAATAGGTTAGACAATAAATATTTGCAAAACCGGGACACGCTTAATAAGCATTAAAAATATCTTTATAAATACAGGCTTTATAGAGCCTGCTCGCGTCAAGGCAAGAAAAATATCCCAGTTTTCAAGTAGTTTAGCGGCTACGCTAGGTTTGTGTAACATGGTTTGTGATACAAAAGAAAGTGCCCCCTTTATAGCGCCTGCTCGCGTCAAGGCAAGAAAAACATCCCAGTTTTCAAGTAGTTTAGCGGCTACGCTAGGTTTGTATAACATGGTTTGTGATACAAAAGAAAGTGCCCCCTTTATAGCGCCTGCTCGCGTCAAGGCAAGAAAAACATCCCAGTTTTCAAGTAGTTTAGCGGCTACGCTAGGTTTGTGTAACATGGTTTGTGATTCAAAAGAAAGTGTCCCCTTAATACCGCCTGCTCGCGTCAAGGCAAGAAAAACATCCCAGTTATCAATTAGTTTAGCGGCTACGCTAGGTTTGTGTAACATGGTATATATATATATATCTCAAAAACCATGATACACAAACCTAGCGTAGCCGCTAAACTAATTGAAAACTGGGATGTTTTTCTTGCCTTGACGTGAGCAGGCGGTATAAAAGGGACACTTTCTTTTGAATCACAAACCATGTTACACAAACCTAGCGTAGCCGCTAAACTAATTGAAACTGGTATGTTCTTCTTGCCTTGACGCGAGCAGGCGGTATAAAGGGGGCATTTTCTTTTTCATCATAAACCATGTTACACAAACTTAGCGTAGCCGCTCAACATCGCAGAAATAGTTAACTTAAATAAAATTTGAACGTAAAAAAATAAAATCCAGCTAATAAATTTCAATCACAACGCACACAATGCATGTATATTAGGTAAATACTAATTTGACGGAATTTTTTAACATTAAAAAAAACGCCCGCGCGATTATGTCTTAGCCACTTCTAGTCGTTTGTTTCGCCCTATAGTAACAGAAATACCAACAAAACAAATGACATTTGACAATTAAGTTTGAAAATGGACAGTCTCGTTTCACAAAACGAAAGCTAATTTTAATTTTACGTAATTGAAATTTTTATTGCAATATTTTCCACCGCCCCGAATGCAAAAAGTTGTGTCGTACAGTAATTAAGGTGAATCTAAAGGTTTTATCTAAAAAATATTCATAATAAGTGAGGCCAGCGCGATCGAAATTTTACCGGTAAATGTTCTCCAGTGAGGTGTTACAATAAAATATTTTAAATCAAACAGTACACATCATTCTTACTTTACACTTCCACATTTTATATTACTGATTGAACTGACATCATAATTGACCGTAAAATAAATTTCCAAAAAGATCTTCAATTATTTATTTTAAATTCACTCTGTGGCATCATTTTGATTAAATAAAAATAATGAACTTTCTAACTACCATTTTAATAAGAATTATCAAAACAATAATAATACGGTAGTTTTTATTAAAATAGTGGTTTACGAAGTTAATTATTTTCATTTAAATAAATAAGAGTTCATTCGTCGCCGCTGGTTCATCTGATTTCATTTTACGATGCAAAATCTGAAAAGTGGGTATAAATTTTTCGTTGCCGATAGGCACTTCCAGCACCCGAAGAGTTAATAAAAACGGATTTATCCATTTGGTCAAGTTTCAAAATCAACATAAGCAACAATCAAAACCATTCCTCGACGAAAGTCTTCAATAAAAAAGGAGTTTTTTGTATTTTCTTTATTCTCAACGAATGTAATATATTACTTAAATGCTTTCACAAAAGCACGCCTCCAATCAATAAAAAGGATAAGAAGTATTATAACTTAAGTAGAGTACTTGAATTATGTACCAGAATATATTACGACCAAAAAAAACCACAAAAATATTATTTATTGAACAATCACAGTAGAATGTTGATTACCTAAACAGCAAACTGAAAAGAAACTAAAGAAATTAATATAAGTTCTGAGGTTTCCTTTAAAAACTTCCAATTCAATCTTGAGATGACAAAAGTCAACCTCCCCCAAATAGTTAGTAAACATTCTACTACATATTATTATATCCTGGATTCTGCACTTTGTCAATATAATTTAGATTGTTGGTAGTAACATTGGTGTTGAATGTAAAATTTATAAACAATAACTAATTTCTATTTACAATATAAACGTACAGTAAACAGTATAAAAAAATAGTTTTATTGCATCTTTTTAGAATTATTTACACAATAGTACGACATAACTGTACAAAACCGATAAAAGGAAAAACTCTTCAGATTATATATCCTTCTTGCGTTAAATAAACATACATTCTTGAGACTCTAGGAAACATACTGATACATTTTGGTTTAAATAAGAAATAACAGTATTGAATAAGACCATTTCAGATTCACAGTTTTATCACGTCATGAAATCTGGAGTGTCAGAAATTATTATTCTCCATAACACAAAATAACTGGACATTTGCAAAAGATTTCCGTTTTTAATTCTGTTTCAAAGTCACGATAAATAATGATTAATTTCACCTACTCCACAACACTTTCTCTATAATTCAAATAAGCTAGTGACTTCCTTTGGCAGAGGCCACACGGAGAGGGATTTATCCTTACATCCAGCGATGATCTGAAATCACAATAATACAATTGATTACACCTGATTCGTGAGCTTTCTCCCTTTACCCAACTTAACTAAATTACAATGCCAATCTACATGTGTTGCTTTCGTTCACTTTATAATTTAACATTCTTTAATATTATGTGTTTTGGAGTTTTTGGAAACTAAAGATTTGTAGTCACAAATAACTGTATGAAACACCTTGAACATAAAAGTAATATTAATTTATGCCAAATAATGTCAGGGATCACTGGTTAAAGTAAGTTAAGTACATTCCTTAGCACCCTGTATATAACATTCTTTTGATATTTAGCGAAAAATATTACGGACGGCTTGTTTCACAGAATAACAATTCATCAAATTTCAAGTTCATTTTCAAGTTCTGTTAAGGTTCTATTCAAGTTCTGTTATAATTTTTCAAATTCTGTGAAACAATCCGTACTTAGGGTATACAGTAGAACCCCGTTAATTCAAAATCCACATGACATCCACAAATCAAATTTCGAATTAACAAATTCCCTTGTAATTCAAAAAAAAAAAAAATCGAGTTCCTCGTCCTCCCCTTCAGATTAAGGTAGGAGTTGTTTGGAGTAAATTCATAATAATATGACTTATTCCTCTGTAAATCGAATTTCCGCAGATAATGATAACGCTGCGGTCGGCCCTTGCAAGTTCATTTATTCAAAGTAAATTCATAAAAATACAACATTTTTCCGCAGAAATATCGCAGCCGATTTCCATCGCAGCCGGCGCTTTCAATTCAGATCTTCTAAGTTAATTCGTAAAAATACAATAAATTTTTCAAAAATTGAAATTTCGCAATCGATTACATTCAGTCCTTCAAACTCAGATATCCGATATTATAAATTTAAAAAAATACGTCTTTCCAGCGTAACTTGATTAAGAATTACAAGTTAATAATATGAATTAGGACGATGTACAAACATGCAGAATACATTTTACAGATTTTTACCACCACATCTGGCTATCAGATTCATATTTTACGAAATCATATAATTTATTTTCGCAAAAATCGATTATTTCGTATTACACAAAAAAATTTTGATGCACGGACAAAAATAAATTTCGTATTACGAATTTCGAATTGAAAAAAACATTTTGTATGAATTTTTTTTGGTGATAAGTTAATTTATAATTTTTTTATGATAAATTGATGTTTATAAGATAAGGTTTTTTACGCAAAACACGAAGGATAACAAATTATTATTTGGCGGGTTTGCAATAAGCCGACGTAGCTAAGTAGTTTAGAGCAGCTGACCGGAAATCAAAAGGCTGCGGATTCAATCCCCGCCGGCGGCATTTATTTTTACTTGAGAGATATTGTTAAAATTTAATTAAATAATTTTATTTCAATTTATATCAAATACTTAGTGATAATGTATCAAAAACCAATAGAAATTTTAAGAGCCAACTCCACGACTCATGACATTTATTCAAAATTGAAGGAAATAATTTTAAAAAGAAAAAATTATACATACCTACAAAAGAATAATAAATAATGTTATTACAGAATAGTTTTTACTACACAACAGGAATTTATTTTTTCTCTCAGTAGATCAGAAATGTAATTCTTATTTAACAAATCCTGACATACTAAAGCTCATGTTGGAAATGACATGGCGAGCTAAAAATAGTTGCGTTGAGCTTGAGTTTCAGACAGAAAAAATCATTAAAATTTCATGAGAAAACTTCAACATTTGAGAGTTTATCCTGCTTCGATGAATAGATGTCTGATTCATGTCTGTGATAGACCACGCTATACTCTCATGGCTCGGCCTATTTCAGCGTATTGTTCGCTCACGCTTGGCCTATTTCAGCATATACGAGAGTATAGCGTAAGTGTGTCAGCCCCATTATGGTAAACATTTTTCCTTCTCACCTTATTATTGACTATGGCCATCGCTAGAAGCATCTTCCCCGGGCCGGGTATGGAGGCGATGGGGTTGTTACAATCGCTTTTCTTAAATACGTAAATCACCCCGTCATAGCAGCCAGTGAACAGCAGACCCCGGTACATCTGCAGGCACACGGCTCCTTTGCCACCCTTGTGGGTTCCAACTATATCTCCACTCTGAAAGAAAAGGCTCACTTTTTAGCTCGAAAAAGAGGTAAATAAATGAATTTTCGATGCAAGTAGACACATCAAGTCGATATGAAACAAACTAATTTCGGTTGTCTGTTGTGCGTTATGCATCCTCGTGAAATCTGTTCAATGAACTCAAATTTGTTTGGAATTTAAGTGTCAATTTCAAAATTGGAACTGATTGTGTGAAGAATTTAGACAAATGATTAGTTATTAACAATAACTTAGTAAAAACCACTTTGATTTTTTATACTACAACCGTAGCTTCTTCAGGGCAGTATTTTTACAAATATATTAGGCTCTCACATAGAGTTGGAAAAAATGGTCTGAACTCGAGTGGAGGAGGTACTAGAAATAAGAGGATTGGGAAGAGAGTGCTCTTTGTCAAAAGGGAATAACCTAAGTATCGGACTTTATTTAGGTTGATTTGGTTGCTGTTTTTTTATAAAAAATTGTAACTCAATACTTATATGTATAGTAAAAGTAAGTTATTAATAGTAATTATTGTGTCTTAACCATTTCTTTTTCATATAAAATATTTATAATATTATACAAAAAAAAAAAATTCCATTGAAGAACAGAATTTTCTTCCACACAGCAGTTGCCCCCACAAGTCAAGTTACACCCTGTGATTTTTCACAAGGTAATTTTTTTTCATGAAAATGTATCCTACGAAAATAAGAAATTTGTGAATTCAGTACGCGTGACGACATACATACCTCAGTTTTGTCGGTTATTCCCATTCATTGGGAATCATTCCCAATTTTAATTTTTTTTATATAATCATTACTTATTTTCGTAGGATACATTTTCATGAAAAACAATTATGATTGATAACGAGCTTAATTCATTCCAGAATCTTACTTGTTATGCGAAACACTCGTTAACAGACACAATTTTTCCCATATAAATCAATGTAAAATACTATAATGCGTTCCATACCAATAAATAATACTTTTTTTTTTCGCTATTCATATATACTTATAAATTGTTAAGGAGCATAAAAATCTGGAATGCGATTTCGATTTGCAAAAAATAAATCAAAATAACTAGTTTATTGTTTGGGAATTTATGACAAATAATTAATTATTTTTTACTAGAAAGCTGTCTAGAAACATATGTTTCTGCCAACGCTTCAAAATTTTATGAAAATTTTTCACAGCATTATCATTGAATAAATTTGAAGATCGCATAGCCACCTCCTTATTGAGGTGATGCTTCTCAATGTACGATGCAACAGTTATCCATGCTTTCAGCGTTTCTCTTATTGCGCCAGAAGACTGTTGCTCTGCTACTCCTCCTCATCCACTAACAAACTCTCTTACATAACTTCTTGCTGTGAAATAAAATGCAACTCCATAAGCTCGTCAGTGGTCAGCTCTTGACTGTGCTCTTCCACAAGCTCATTAATATAGTTTTTATCCACCTCCAGTCCCATGGTATTGGCCAAAAACACAATCTCGTGAACTGTAAACTCCACGGGTACTGTTTCAAACACCTCGAAATCTCATTCGACAACGCTCTTTGGCCAAAGCTTCTTCCAAGCAGAAGTGAGAGTCCTCTTGGTAATCCCTTCCCACGCCTTGTTAATAATCTTGAGACAAGTAAGTCCCTTCAGTCACCTCAAAACAACGCTCGACGAGTGTTTTAGTGGAGTTTCTTAAAGTTAGAAATAATCTGCTTGTCCATAGGCTGGAGTAACAGAGTGATGTTGCATCTATCTTCTTAATTTTATCCTTGTTCTTGCAATACGATAGTGCAATCATTGATGTAGACCGATTGAATGTGCTCGCTAGATCAGCCACCGTCACACCTCGTTCTCGCTTTTCAATGATTTAACGTTTTATTTCTACAGTTACATTTATTCTCTTTGGCTGTCTTCTTTAGGTCTTTTCTTCAGGGACATTTTTGCATGGGTTATTAAACTTAGCACAGCAAAATCACAAATAATGTCTGAACACAAGTTTGGTAAAATGTGTGGAACGAGTGCTAACCAGAGACTAACGCACTGGCGCGGAAGTCTTGGCTCACAAGTGAGTGACGTGAAGACGTGACTTGCCCTTTCTGCGTCACTCGTTATGCTAAATGTCGCTGGTTAAGGGAGCATTTCTTTCATCATCTGTTTTTCTCATTATGCAAATTACTCGTTATAGGAGGTGCCCGTTATGAGACGTTCCACTGTATATTTAGTTAATTTTTTATCAATTTATATCTTTATTTTTTTAATTGCGTAGTTTTTCTTTATGTGCTTCACTTCACATTATGTGTGTATGGGTAAGCTAATATAAAGCAAATATACATGCATATATGCAATAATCTATAACTTTATCAGTTTGGTATAATGTTATTGTTATTATGATATAGAATTATTTTAAGTAGTATGTATGTATTAATATTCTGTTTAATTAATTTTTTCCATTGGTATGTATATAAAAGGACAAAAGGCGTTTAAATAAATAAATATTGTGAAATGTATTCTTTCTTATTAGAAGAAATAAATTGAAAACATAATAATATAAATAAACTTTTGAAAACAAACACATCATAAAAGTATCCATTAAACCTTGAATTAGTGGAACACATACTACAAATAAATAATGTCGACTGATGTTTACCGCGCACTACAACACACATTGTCAAATTCACAACATACAAATATAATATGTATTTATGTATTAGGCTGGAAATATATAGCTGAATGAAGAGCTGCAGTGGAACACTCACGGTCAGCGGTGCGCGGGTTGCTATGCACTGCATACCTTGCATACCATCGGCCTACCAATGTGCTCACTACCTCCTTGTTGAGACTTTTCTAGTAATTTATAAATAGATCGATATGCTTAGTTAAAATGTTGACTTGAAGTGTGTGAGGCAGTCTTTGACGAATACATTGATAAAAGCGACTAAATTAATTGAAGATGACTGTATTTGGACGATGTCGGCGCGGCACTTCAGCATCATCACATAACTGACGGTCAGCGAGCAACAACACTTAACCGTCATACGCGTCGAATTTCCAGCCTAACAAAGCATTTGGAAGAAATTTTTTTTTAGTTTAAATTATATTAGAAATTGCACAATGTAATGTCGAACACGACTCGACAAAGGAATTGGCGGAAGAAATACGGTGTTGACAAACAATCGGCACAGGAGTGCAAAGGGTTAATTGTTTCAGCAATAATTATTCACGAGTGTGGTTGACTAGTGGAATTTAGTGGGCACAAATCATGTCTCATCATCATCATGGCACTACATGTGCGGGCGGGATTTGGCCTCTTCCACGAATATTCTCCACTGAAATGTGTTCTTTGTTAAAAACTACAAGAAAAATTAACCACTTATTATACTTACTGCAAAATCGAAAACTTGCACTTCCGCACCACTTGTGCCACAGTAGACCTTTCCCAAATCAAAGAGGAGGCTGTACACTGTGTTGTTGGGTCCGTGGAAACTCCGCAACAACAGTCCAGTGGCAGCATCCTTCACCGTCACTTCCTGAGACCGTGACGCTATCAGCAGCACCTTCCTGGGACCCTCCTTGATGGCGTGTAAGGCCAGAATCGAGTTATCGGAGAACTTTAGGGTTCTCTCAGAAAACACGGTACCTTTCTGAAAGTATTTCAACCAATAATAATAATAACATTGCATTTCTATAGCGCAGTTTTGTGATATTTCATTAAAAACGAGCATCATTCAAGCAGTATCGCACTAATCCGGCTCAATATAAAACATTTGATGGTGGCGGATTACCGTAAAGCAATTAGAAAATAATTCATTACTATTTTTTAAGTTAGTCAACTTTTACAAGTACATAATGTTAAAAAAAAAAATGTTTTTTACATATTTACCAAAATAATCTCTTATCAACAACTATTGTACTCTCATATTCAAATCGGGTTCAAACCTCTGACCCTGACTCAGATAGTGCCAGATTAGTGAGATTCTCTACTAAAATATTAAATATTCATTCAAAGTCTGTAAAGTTTAATGAACTTTATCCACAATGAAAATGAATGAATGCGTAGCTCCAGCACAAAGCTTTACAACTCAAGGATGCATTATATAACATTATTTCTTGAAGATTTTTCATACCTCAATGTCAAATTGAACCACAAAGCCAGCTTGCGTGCCTATGTATAGGGTCTTCCATTCAAGGAACATGCTTTGAATTCCACCCCCGACATCAATATCCTTCTGGACCTTCTGTCCAGTCTAGAACAATAATATACAACACGATATATTCAATATAACTAAAAGTGTTTGTTTGTTCAAATCTTAAATCTCCGAAAGTTCTTCATCGATTGCTTTGAAATGTTAACACAACGTTGCATTTGAATACGTGTCTGTTTTTTTTATACCTATATTATATAGATATCACCTGTGAAAGGTACAAACATGTTTTTTTGAAAAATAGTGTCATCTGTTGGATGTAAAAGCCACACACGTTATTGTTTCTCCATCTACAGACTGAGCCACAGCAACACGTGGCGGGGTACAGCTAGTTATAAATAACTTTACATCTGATAGAGTTTACAGACTGTTGGATATTAAGGACTGCCATGAGTGACAAAGTCATCAAATGGCCAATCAGCGCCTTTCAATTTTTTGACAGTTGAAAGGTCCCCGTTAAACGCAGATTTTAAGTGCGTTTCAGCTTTATATCAAAAGGTAATAAGCTGAGAAGCTTAACAACATGATAATTACCCTCTTCTAGCCTCAAGATGGCTGAACTCAAAAACATGCAGTCAGTAACTCCTATTTTTAAATACATAATAATGTATACAGCAAAATCAGCATAAATTTACACTCAGATAAAAGTTTTGTTTTTTCAGTCCCTTGAAACAGCTCACATGATCTAATAGAAATTGTATCTCCCTTCTGTCATGGTTACAAATATGATCTAAACATTATTATTTTTTATATTTGTTGAAAATAATGTGACCTTACTGGGGGGCCCCGTTCTAAGGTCACATTGTACATGGTCATTTCTGTGAATTATAAATTGTAAATTTGTTCAAGTTTTTTTAATACATTAATTTTTGTAAACATTCAAAATATACAAGAGGTAAGTTATAAAGCGAAATAATAGAAGAAAAACATAACATTTTATAGGAAAAATGTATAGTGGTAAAACATACAGAAGAAAGACATAACATAAGAGAAAACACCTTGCTTTATATTCAAATTTCAAAAGTTAACCACAGAAGAATTAAAGTGTACATCTCTATGGAACCAAAGGTTCCGACCGCAATTTGAGAAAAATTTCTGAAACTTTATGAATTTTTTATTAATTATTTTTATATGAAAAACAGTTAGTTGGCAATAATGTTTATAATACATTTGTCTAGCGAAATATGCATTTTTTTTAATCATTGTTTAGATGAAAAAACGGAAGGTGGACAATTTTTAAAACTTTTTATGTTTGATGTCAAAATTTTTATACATCAAATATTCTATATTTATTTCTAATAATACAATTTGAAAGTGTGTTTCATCACCTTTCAAAAACAGTGTTTTAGTTTTTGGATACATTCATAAATATCCCATTTATTTGGTTTTTATTGAGAAATGGGGATACACACAATGTCTGACTTTCTGAGAGCATCTTGAAGAAATATAAATGTCGATATGCCAGAGGCCTGAGGGGTTAATAAATGATCATACCTTAAAATTAAAACAGCGTAAAGTAGAATCCAGGGATCCAGTGTAGACAAGTGATGAGGATCTTCCTGGCTTTATGGTCAGACATGTGACGGCCCCCTCGGATACGGCCATGGTCTTTAGCACGGTTCCTTTTAGTCCACAGTAATAGTAAACATTGCCATCCAGTGACGCTGCCAGGAAGTTGTCTCCAACACACTAAAAGGGAATATGAACAACTTATTAATATTTGCACTTCTTAAAGACATGGTTTGGATGTAAGTTCAATAAATAAATAAATAAACAGTATTTACGTATTTGTAAAAAGCATTAACTTTGTGGCTTGTCGTAATTGTTTTTTATTGTAAACAGTATTTAAATATTAATCGGAATTCATTAATTGGGTTGGAGCTGCAATAATTAAAAATGGTTCAATCAAATAAAATATAAATAATGAGCATGCAATAATACTGTCAATATAATTTATTTTCATACCTTTAGCGCGATAATAGCGTCAGTATGACTTGTACAATTTATCGGCAGAAAAGCATTTCCCTCACTTTGCGTTGAATTACTTTTTTCTTGAGAAGGGTTATCAGGTTCTGTATTAGTACTAAAGCCATCCATTAAATTTTTGTCTGAAAAAATTTCACGATCCTCGAGAAGAGATACATCTTCAAAGAGCTTCGAGTCCCACTGGTCTATAATGCTGAAAGAGTCGTTCACTTGGATGTTCCCAATTATACTGGGTCCATCAGGGTCGCAGAAGTCATCAAACTGAACCGCATCCAACTGCTCTAACGATATACAATCATCGTCATTACCATACCCTTTGGTTACAAACAATGTCTCATCGTTCATTATGGTTGGATCATAGTTTTCCTCAAAATCTTTTAGAGGGGCACAAACACTGTCAGAATTTGTTGTTACTTTTAATTCGTGAACTGGTGTGACAATTTTATTTGCATCCAAACGCTCTAAATATACTCGACAGTCTACCAAGTCGTACTTAGGGATTTCTTCCGTATTTGCGGAATTGCATTCAGGACCTTCGGCATTCGGGACCTTCTCGATTGCTTCCAGGTCTGTAGGTTCAGTGCAATCACTTTTATTTGATGTTCCCGGTGAAGATTTCAACTCCTTTTGGGGACTGATTTCAAAGTCACAATCTTCATCTGTATCGTTCAGTTGAGAAATTAAATTGAATAATGGGCTAGCCTTATTTTGAGACTGAGGGCTCGTACTGCAGGTTCTCTTTCTGCGGATTTTGATAGTGGGTAAAGCAGGAGGTAATTTTGTAATACTAGGTTTTACAACTACCTTATCACAGTCACTTTTGTCTAATTTGCTACTACTATTTCCACTTCTTAATGTTCTATCTTTTTTATGTACATCAGGTTTCTTTTTGCTCTTACTTACAGTACGGGATTCTGCACTACTACTTGGATCATTAAAATGGTCATCTTCACTCTTTACAACAATTTCTTCAAACACAACAAAATTACAATCCAGAGGGAGTGGGCAGCCAGCTGCGTCCACATACTTGGTATCGCTCTTAACTTCAAGACTGCCGAGCCCATTGCCTACCTCGGAAGCCACATTATTGCACAAATCTACATGGCCTTTTACTAAATCACTTTTGCAATTGTTTATATCTTTTCCGGGAATAATATTATTAGCACTACAGTTACTGTATTCCACTTCCGGCTTATCACTAATATTCTTCTTTACACTGTGTTTATTTCTATCGCTTCTCAGAGGAGTGGGTTTACTTTTAGATTTTAAAGCACTGTTGGAAACATTTTTATTTTTATGTTCGTGACTATTGTTTTTATGTTCGCTACTAATATTTTTGTGATCGTCACTAGAACTTTTGATTTCATTGCTACTATTTTTATGTTTGCCATGCGCTTCTTTGGTTTTGTGATGCTCACTTTGTGATGCAATCTTTTTTTGGTGATTTGATGGAGCTTCCGAAGATGGCTTATCTTTAGATGAACGTGCTTTGGGTATTCTGGTATTATGAATGGGAGAACTTTTAAGGTTGGGTTTATCTACAGGTTTACTGTGATTGTGATTTCTCCTCTGCAACTCCTTATCATATTTCTGGAAGCGTAGCTTTTCCAACTGTTTACCTTTTGCACTGCTAGAGCTAGAGCTGGAGGGCACTAAAGAATTATTGTCCGTTCCTCCAGACGGTACATCTAGCATGTTGTAAAGTTTAAGTTTCTCTTGCATTAATTGTTGAATGTCATTATCGATTTGTCTCATTTTTTCCAAAACTTCTTCTGGTTTACAATTCTGTTCTAGGGTTTTGAGTTTTTCGAAAGGTTTAATTTTAGATATTTTAGCAATCTCCTTATCGCTGGTCTCAGTTTTGACAACTGCAACAATTTCATCTGTTTGTGTTTCTCTGTGACACAAAAGATCTGTTTTGTTAATATCAGTATTAAAGGTAGGCGAGAGGCCGCCTATCTTGAGGGTTTGACAAGAGCGGTCTCTTGCACTGGGCTTGGCGCACTGTACCCCTTTAGACTTGGAACATATTAATGATTCGTACACTTGAGAAGACGCATCACTACTTTTGAGAATTGCAGGAATGTATTGGGAACTTTGAGACTTCAAAATTACACATGTAGTTTGGCTGCATGTCGAAATGAGTTCAGGGGTAAATTTAGTTAATTGTTCAGGCAGTTTTTCTTTAGAGGGTTTTGACAGGTTTACAAGTGGGGGTGGGGGGTTTTGTGATAGTTCAGGAGAGGGTGTAGAAAGTTTTTCTTTAGAGGATTTGGCTAGCTTTTCAGGGGGGGATTTAGAAAATAGTTCAGAGGAACTGTGTGACAACATATCATTGGATGTTTTAGGCACTTTTTCACAAGAGGTTTTTGTCAGTTTCGCAGGAGGAGGCTTTGGTGATTGTTCAGTGGAGAATTCTGATTTTTTTTCATCGGAGTATTTAACTATTTTTTGAGGGGGGGATACAGAAGATGGCAGTTTTTCAGGGGAAGGTTGAGAGAATAAAGGTGTAGACATGTTCTCGAGGGAAAAATTAGACATATCACAACTGCTATTTTCTGCAATTGATGGTTCTATTATTGGAACCTCTGGAAATATGTCTTTACGGACTGATATACTACATTCAGATATATCAGGTTTTTTGTTTGAATTTTGTGTAGAATGCGAATCGCTGATTTTTCTCTTGCCCAAATGACTTTCCAGTTTCACGGTGCTGACTGTAGCAACTGTAGCAACTGTAGCAACTGTAGCAACTGTTGCGACTGTTGTGTCTGTTGCGACTGTTGCAACTGGTGCAACTGTTGTGCCTGTTGCGACTGTTGCAACTGATGCAACTGTTGCGACTCTTGCAACTGTTGCAACCGGTGCAATAGGTTTAGGACACAAAGCTGGTATCTGAGGGCCAACACTTGAGCACTCAGTCTCACTCTTGATGGCACTTCCATAACTGGAGTTATAACAACTGTTTGTTGTTGTGCTGTTTAAGGCAGCAATATCCATTAAGCTGTTCTGTGTCAGAGGAGACTTTGAATGTGGAGGGAAGTGACTGCCATTGGGGAAAGATTCCTCTCTGGTAGTTTCTTGAGATGGCCCGTGCCCGTGTTGATACTGAATTGAAGGCTTGTTATCCGCTAGACTTGATGGTTGAGTGTCACTAGCTCTGTCCTCCACCTTCACATGCTGGGAGCTGTACTCATTTCTTGGCCGAGAATATCTATTCTCACTAACTTCGGGACTATCACACGGAAAGTATTGTGATGGAGAATTCGATTCATTTTTTCTTCTAGAATACTTCTTCATATTAGAACCAGAATAGCTTCTTTGGAAGTTATCACCTTCACATGCATCTTTTGTAAAATTTTCCTGAGGACTTTCAGTGAGTAATTCAGAATGTGGATTGGAACCAAAATTATTCTCACTTTTAGAAAAACAATCAACACGTTCGGTTTTATGTTCGGATAAATTTTGCTGAAACTGATAATCTTCATTGTATGCATCATCTGTAGAACGTGTCATTTGATTTGTTGTATTCAAATATCTTTTATTTGTGTTCCTATCATTTGAAAAAGTAGTATTTTCAAGTGAAAGATTTGAGGAATTATCATGGAAATAAGTCTTTCCAGAAGTATTATAACCAAAAGTGTTATTTTGCACACTTTGATTGTCATTTAAATAATTGGGGTAATCCAAAGTAGTTGAGTAGACATCTTCTGAAACTGAATCCTGCACAGCATTGGCAAGACTTGCGGACATTTCTTCATTCAAGTTCCCCATCAGATCTTCCTGCAGCACCTTGCTGAGCTCTGCAATGACTTGAGGATCCATGTTGGAGAGCTCCACTGAAGCGTCGATGTCCAGCATGGTCCCAAGATGGCCCATGAAGGTGTCCTGCACTATTTGCTTTCCCTGCAAGGAGTCTGCGTTGGTGGCCTGGAAACTGAGAGACTTCTCCGCTAAGCTCCGCAGTTTGTTGAAATCGGAACTTCTAGTTTCTTTTATCAAACTGTTGAGAGCAAAATCATATTTTGAGGACGACATTGGTTGATTTACTATTTTTCTCATAGTGGGATTATCCATTCTGAATAATTGCTTGAGAATTTTCCTACGCATTAATTCAGTCTTCTGATAAGTAGTGGCGGGGGAATGTTGCGCACTAGGCAATCTTGCTACTTTACAGGTATTGGTTTCCTTTTTGTCCATCTTCTTAGCGGATGCTGGCTTGTAAGGCAACTTTGTATGTTCTATTCTACGCTTTTCGGAAGCTTTCACAGTGACTCCATCATCGGGAGAGTCTGAAACAGGACTGCCCATATGATCTACGTTAGTTTCACTCACTTTACGTTCTCTTAACTTTTGCTTCACTGTGTTTATGGTTTCATTCAAATTGTCACACGGTAAACCAACTGATTGAGGTGGTTTAGGTTTTAGGTGGTGGTGAAGATCATCAATAGGGGTTTGGAGAAGGGAGTTAGTGGGCCCCCACCAGATGGGAGGCTTGGGAGGGGGCCCGAGTGGGCCGTGAGTGGGATGGGAGTTTCCAGGCGGGGTGTGGGAGCGCACATTGTGTTGTGAAAACTGCTGAGGAGATGGAAAAGAAGGATTCCACGCTGGACCTCTTGGTCGAAAGTTGCCTTCAGATCGAAAGTTGCTATCAGGTCGAAAGTTGCCATCAGGTCGAAAATTGCCATCTGGTCGAAAGTTGCCATCACTTCTCCAACGAGGAGTGGGTGTCCTGCAAAAGGTTATTTTCATGAAATTAACCCGTAACACAAGTAGGTACATAAAATAAACGATTTACAGTTTGAATTTAAAATGAAGATAAGAGGTGTCAAGAAAACAATATGAGTTTATTTGTTAACATTCTTCCAAATGAAGCATTAGTATGGCAAAATAATTCAATACAGTAGAATGTTAAGTGTATTGGGATATTCCCAATACAAAACATAATGATTGCATCAAATTTGATTTTCAGAAGCTGAGGTAGTACCAGGAATCAAGTAAGTTGGAACAGGGTAAATTAATATTTTTTTATTTCAATATTAGCATTAGCTACTGGAGGAATAATCGAATTCGGTACGCTATTATTAATTCAATAAAATAATAAGATATGGACAGTCAACCAAGAAAGAGTAGTTGAAATGTTCTCATTTACAGAGTTGTAATCTTGTCACCCTTGTGTAATTAAGCCATTCCAAAATATACAATTTAACAAACCTTGTGTTAAAACCGTGAAAATTTGGGCGACGATTTCCTCGAGAAAATCGCTGATTGTGATTAACCCAATTTTCGGGCCCCTTATCCCAATGATTTTCATATGTCCCACGACGCATTTTTGCTAATTGAGATGTGCTTAATTGCAGCTTGTAAGCAGTATTACTTGATTACATTATTATTATTATTTCCAACAATATTATCACCGCAAAAACAAAGAATCTGCGTTAAAAACGGACAAATATATGCAATAAATTGATATATTCTGCTCCACGAACGAAATATTTTGACAAAATGTTTTTTTTTCTATGATAACGTTGTCTATGATAGAAGTAATTAAAAATTGTTTAAGGAGAAATAGCAACCACCTGCAAGGCACGGAAATATTATCGCACATCATCAAAATTATTAATATGACGTCACAACGTTTCGGATCTGTATGCTGTAAACTTGCAAATCATACCTTAGCCCGTCATCCCACGGGTCGGTAAGCAATCGGCACAAACGGAATCTTGCAAAACCCTGCGCAGATAATTAAGTTCGCTATCGTAAGGCAAACGGTCCGCAGGGCAGTTCAGTGTGGAACTTTTCTGCGCAGGGTCTCGCATTCGATTTATAACGATTGCTTACTGACCAGAGGAACGACGGGCTTGATAATCGATAAATCAAAGTTTCATTCCCATCTCCTACCTTCTAAAAATGTTTAAACTTTTTTTTGTTATTATTGGATAATTTTTTTATAAAAATACTTTTACTGGACAGACTAACCACAAGTTTTTGTAAAAAAATTAAATTGGTTAAAAAAATGATGACTTTAAACAAACTATTATTGAATCACAAAATGAAAATATAATAATAATAACTCGGATATTTTAGAATAAATTATAAACCCATACTAACCAGTCCATTAATTGTCTCGCCCAGTACGATGCAAATGGCAAAACTCAATATAAAAAAACAAAAACAAATCTTACGTAAATTACCCCTCTAATTGCAACCATTTTTTCATTGCAAAAAATTTTTTCACAAAAATAATTTTCCAACAACCAATTTAAGCTCACGATGAAAGAGAACGGAACCTTATTGGCCCGGAGCTCTGTATGCCAGTTATACAAAATACCTAAGTCCGTCATCCCATTGATCAGTACAGGAAATAGTGGGAACAGACGTAGCGATTTTAGTTGATCAACTAATCGACAAGTGTGAACACCCTTTCAACAAAGTTGATTACACTGGTCGACATTTATTTTTTTAAGTGCAGTCCCTTAAGCATAGCTAATTTTTGTATATATATTTAGTATCCATAAACACGAAATGAATCAAAAAAATTTTTTGATAGGTCAGGTTTTTTTATTATTTAACAAAGTTTTTTTACATTATTCTTCCATAGTATGACGGGTACTTACTTAACAAAATTTCAAAACTAATTCTATTTATTTTTTTTTGCTCCTGATTTGCGCTTTTGGGTATCTTGAGAGTCTCTCTGCAGGGTCCAGCAATAGTCTGCTAGCATAGATGGACTCCACATTCCTTGGTATCGCTTTTCCATAGCCACAATGTCCTGGTGAAATCGTTCGCCGTGCTCGTCACTGACATCTCCCTTATTTTCGGGGAAAAAATTTAAATGAGAGTGAAGGAAGTATATTTTTAGTGACATGTTACATCCCATATTTTATAGGCCATGAGCATTTCAAACACAATGCTGATATGGTCTTCACTTTTATGAGTTCCAAGAAAGTTCTCGACAACATTCTTGAAGGCTGACCAAGCGGCTAGCTCGACTGGTCTCAACACTGTTATAAAATTCGGATCAGTCAAGATCTCCCTTATTTGTGGTCCCACGAATATTCCTTCTTTAATTTTTGCCTCGCTGAACTTAGGAAACTTTTGCTTTGAGTAAATCATGCCATTTCCATCCTTAGATAAGCCTTTTACAAATTTTTTCATCAAACCCAATTTGACGTGTAAGGGTGTAAGTAAGACATCTTTAGATTTTACTAAGGGAGCATGTTGAAAATTCTTCGTGCCAGGTTTAAGGTGCTTTCTAGTAGGCCAGTCCTTCTTGGCATAATGGTTTTTCCTGTCTCTGCTGTCCCACTTACACAGAAAACAACAATATTTTGTGTATCCCGCTTGCAGTCCTAGTAGGAGCCCTATTATTTTTAGATCACCACATATTTTCCATTCGTATTTTACATATTTATTTTTTTTGTTAACAGCAGCTTGTTGTCATAGTTCTCTTTCATATTTGCAGCATGACCAAGTGGAATGGATGGTCAAAAAATCTAAAAATCAATGATAACTCACGAATAAATATGAATGAATACACATTTTAGTAAAACTTAAAACCCATAAAAACCTGACGTGATAGAAAAAAAACTAATCACATATCTGAAATCAGCGTGAAATTTCCTGTCAGATTTGGGTACTTTCGTTAAAGGGACAAAAAATGTGTTGACCAGTGTTATTAGTCGCTTGACCAAAAACTTGGATCAACTTTGTTGATAGGGTGTTCACATTTGTCGATTAGCTTCAAGTGTAATTCAAAAGAGAGTTGATTAACTAAAATCGCCAAAAGTTCTTAAATGGCTGCGCTGCAAACCGTAGAAAACTTTAATTTTCTGCGTAGGGTCTCCTCGGTCTCTCAGCACTCGGTTTTTCTCAGCATCTTGGTTAGAATTGCATCACAAATTTGAAAATAAAACACCTTTTTTCATACAAGACGGCTGCCAGGCAATTTCGTCCTAGATTTGACTTCAATGCCATTCATACAAAATCGTATTAATGCTCTATTCAGAACTTTCTAGGTTCAAGCCCAAGACACATTACTCTATACGCAGCAACCCTTATTTAGCCGTGGCCTATGCAGATGAGGTGTCACATTACGCTATAATCTCAGGAGGGGGGTTCGGATCAATTGTAGAACTTCAGCGGAAAATCATTTCTTTGAATGGGATCTGTCACCTTGATAGATGACAGTCGCGTGATCATGGCCGTCCATAAATTGATCTGACCCACAGACATAGGAATTAATAGACGAGAAGATAATGGCGAGGGGTAAAATCAACTGTTGAAGAACGAAGGGGGTTAAGCTGACTGTGATTCGTCAATAAATCAATCTGACAGTAAATAGGCATCTCGCATTATAATATCACCATTTAGTTCTTAAAAGTAAAATCTGCTTTGAATGAATAGACATTTTTACATGGGAGCGCAAATTACTCGCCACGTTATGAACTAATTTGCGAAGTCCAAATTCGGCAAAGTAAATTTCTTCTGTTTGCAGAGTCGTAGTTAGTTTCAGAGTATTTAGTTAAGACACTTTTACAAATGTTTCATAATTTACTTACCCCAGTAAACAACGATGAGCACACTTGAGAATCGCTACATTGTGATGTGATAGTATATGTTTCTAAAACTGATCCATATAATACGGTGTGAATAAGCTTAAAATAAAGTAAAATAATGCTTACTTATGGAATGTAATACGACAATTGGGTTTATTCTCTTTTTCACATCTATTTTTACAAGTTTTCATATCACAAGTCAACATTTTGCCGTGTTATTTCGTAAAATGAACCGATGATGCCTCGACCATAGTTCGCACAAGAATGATGACGTCACGTTTTCAAATTTCATTTGAGGCCATACGCGAGCCCAGCCGGCTCAATGGAACCGGTATGGGGAGTGGGGATAATACGCTTTTAATCACTTAGGGCAGGTCTACTAATATTCATATGTCTATGATCTGACCCATAAATAAACCGCTCACATCTGACCTGATCTGACCCCTCTTGGGGGTGGCATCATTTTCAAATATCGCCTGGCTAGCAGATCACGGCGTATCACCGTCTCCACGCCCACACATATAACACATCATCTATTCTATATATATAGATATGACGGGTCTGAAGGGGTTGTATGGCGAGCGATATGGGGTTATATACAACGCTTTGATGTGTACAGCGTAAAAAAAATATTCTTTTCGAATTATTATTAAAATTATTTTTTTTCCCTTCGCAAAAATTATCTCTTCTTTAATCTACTAATATCCATATCTATTTATTTAAGTTTTTAGATTCTCACGGCCAAAAGCATTTTTGTTGTTTGTTTTTGGGGTGTTATGCCGTGTTCACATCTTCAGATCTACCGGATCTGCCCTGATGATGGACACTGCAACGCTGTCCGAAACGTCGGCTAAAGAAGGAGTTAGCGCAACACGGCATAACACCCCAAAAACAAACAACAAAAATATCTATTTATTATCTATGCTCTTCTGTATTCTGTAACTTCTATGGTAGAAATGTCAGGACTACTAAATTCACCTCCCATAACCTGCAAAACTTAAATCAATATCGTGAACTTAATTGATGATTATAAAGAGGTTCGTTATTATTTACCCTTGGATATTGATTTAACAGCTTGTGGCTTTTTGCTAAGCCTTTAAACAGTAAATAACTTTTTAACAAATATGTATACAATATTTTAATAAGATATTTTTAACTTTTAGGGATGACTTCTCAATATAGAAACTTTTTGAAATTATTAGAAAAGTGGCCTCTAGATCCGTCGAAAAAGGGCAGGTTAGTAAAATTTAATCTGTCAAAAACGCTAATACTTGGGTAGTTTCTTTTAATCCCAATAAATTAAATTTATTGAAAGGTAGGAATATTTTATTACTTTTATTATTTAATCAATACAGCTGAAATTAAAAAATTCTAAAATCCAATTCCATTGGACAAGGTGTACAAAAAAAGTCAGAAGAACATACACAACATGGTAAATATTTACTATTTAGACAAACTCTTAATATATACAATTATCAAAAATAATATTTCGTTTTAACAATAATTACTGTAAATATACAAAAAAAAGATGAACTTTTGGTAATTTTTGGATAGGGCCTGACACGCTTATTACGAATATTTTTTAGAAAAAAACTTTATATTCGCCTTAATTACTATAAAAGAAAACTTTTTGCATTTCGGGCGGCGGAAAATTATGAATTTAAATTTTCAATTGCGTTAACCAAAATTCACTTCGCGAATCGATGCGGCGGCAATCAGCTGCCATTAGGTACGTCACTGTTATGTTGGTATCCCTGATACATTGCGTAGATACGACTATGGCTAACTTCGTGGAATACAAATGGATTGGCGCGAAATTATGAAAACACAACAGAATTATAATGTTAACAAACTTTAATTTTTCTAAAATTGAGGGAAATACAGCCCTTTCTTTTGTATCACAAACCATGTTACACAAACCTAGCGTAGCCGGTAAACTACTTGAAAACTGGGATGATTTTCTTGCCTTGACGCGAGCAGGCGTTATTAAGGGGCACTTTCTTTTGTATCACAAACCATGTTACACAAACCTCGGTATCCCACGAAGATAGCAACGGTCGTATTTAGCTCTTGTTAATGCATCAGTGATACCAACATAACAGTGCGTTCCTAATGGCAGCGCGTTGTCGCCACATCGATTCGCGAAGTGAATTTTGGTTTTACGCAATTGAAAATCAAAATGCATAATTTTCCGCCGCCCGAAATGCAAAAAGTTTTCTTTTATAGTAATTAAGGCGAATATAAAGTTTTTCTCTAAAAATTATTCGTAATAAGCGTGTCAGGCCCTATCCAAAATTTACCGAACTTTTTATTTTGTTTAAAAAACGATAATTTGAAGTCCTTCACCCCTATAATATAAAAGCAATAACATAAACATAATCTAATTTTTTTAAATGTATTTTTTAAATTAAACTCAAACTAAGAACGTAAGTACCTATTTTAGGATCATTGGTTCATATGTTGGGTTATATAAGAGAAAAACCTTAAAACTTTTCATCAATAAAAATGGTCACCAAGTGAACAATCGATTTTAATTTGAACAAAATAACTTATTTTCCATTTCCGGAAACTGAAATACTTACTTCTCATTATTATCTGACTACCGCAAAGTTTTTTTTAAGTGTGTCTCTATTTTCTGTATATTATTTACCGAAAGTATTTTACAGTTAAGGGGATTTTGTATTGGCCCTCATAATGAACGGGGCTAGCACTTCTAGCTTGTTCAATAAATGCACAGTGGATAAAGAGAGATTGCAGCAATATTTTATTGCTTTCAATATGGCCACAAAAAAACTGTAAATTTGCACAGATATTAACTAATATTAATATTAACTCCAGAATTCTAACTTCCTTATGCACATGTTGTATGTTTCTGCAAATCTTATTTTTTTGTTTGCGAGTTTAAAGTTTGACACTTGCTTACGACGGATTCGTCCCACGTCCACGGCATTCACAGGATGTGAAAGGGAAAGGGGAGATCTGGATACTAATGACGCATCGTACAGCGCAGTTTTATTTATTATTATGAAACATCATATTATATTCTATTGAATGTATTGTTTATTACAGAGATCTGGGTGATCGTATAAGAGTGTGCATCAAGGCTGCCTTCAACACTGAGCAGGGATTTACTGGAGATTCAAAGGAGTGCCAACAAAAGTATGAGTCGTTGAACAGATTAATCAGCAATCATCACAGTAATCTGTTCAAACGTACCAAAACACATTCATCGACGGGCTTGACTGCCCAAGAGTGCAATTTGGTCCTTTCTTCGGACTTCTTGGAATATCTTCAGCAAGAAGAGAGAAGCATATTTGCAAATATATTGCCCAAAAAAGATTAGAAGAAAATGAATAAACTACAAATTCTCTCTAAAAATAAAAGTATATTTGGTTCAAAGCAGTTGTTGACCAACTTAGCGCAATATGCACGCAGAAACTCAACATTTGCAGAACCAAAAGTCCAGAACAAGAAACCTCATACTCCAGTTATGTTAAATCAAGTTTTAAAATTTCTTAAACCCCAACAAGAACAAACAATCATTGATATGACCTTCGGTGCCGGCGGACACTCCCAGGCCATTCTGGAGGAAGCTCCGGGCTGTAAAGTAATAGCTTTAGATAGAGACCCCATTGGATATGAATACGCACTTAAATTGCAGGAATTGTACCCCGACAGAGTTTTTCCTCTTTTGGGAAAGTTTTCAGAAGTGCCTTCTCTTCTGAAGACATTGAACATGGGCCAGAATTCTATTGACGGTGCTTTGTTTGATTTTGGATGCTCATCGATGCAGTTTAACACTCCGTCCCGAGGTTTTGCCGTAAGCACCAACGGGCCCCTGGACATGCGAATGGACTATCAGAGATTTCCTGATGCACCAACAGCTAAGGACATCCTTGCGAGGGCTAGCGAAGAGGATCTCATGAGAATTTTTAAAGTTTATGGTGGAGAAAAGAACTACAGACAAATTGCCGGTGCTATTGTACAATCTAGGTACTTGTTTAGAAAATTGGAAACAACCCAAGAATTGGGAGACCTCATCAATTCGGTTTGCGGGGAAGAAACTAGGGTGGATAAATTGAATCGGCCAACACATACCGCTACAAAAGTTTTTCAAGCTTTAAGAATATTTGTCAATAATGAACTCAACGAAATAAATTACGGAATGCTAATTGCGCAAAAGTATTTAAAGCTTGGCGGCCGCCTAGTAACTCTTTCTTTCCATTCTCTGGAAGACACTATTGTCAAAAGACATATTCTGGGTAACTTGGTGGAAAACGTCGCAAACCCTCTTCCGCTGAAATATGCAAATCATTCCCTGATTCACGAAAAAGAAGTAATCAGCTGTTTAATGGAAAGTAATTGGGAATCTTTGACTAGACATGTTGTTATTCCTTCGTTTGCAGAAATAGAAGAAAATCCAAGAAGTAGATCTGCCAAATTAAGAGCCGCGATAAAGATCAAATAGTTCACAATGTATATATAGTGTGTTGTGTACATAGATAGAATTCTACGTCAGGAATTATTCTTACAAATTAACTTGTTTGTCATTACTAGTAGTAGTACATAGTGGTACTGAAAAACTAAAGTCATGGTGTCAAAATAAGTACCATTAAAAGTAATTTATACTTTTGTTTTGTTTTACTATTAATTAAATGAGATAAAACAAAGAGTTTCTGTTTAAAACAGTTTATTTATCAGTTTATGTATATGGCAACATATAAATTATGAAAAAGTGTTTATTGATTTTATTGAAAAAAAAATATGTTGACATCTGTAGTTCCCGATTTCACCGTCTGCAAGCTCTTAGTGGTTGGAGTATACAAACACAGTTTTTGCATTTACCAAGGTAGAACTTTTAATTATTTAAAAGAGACCTTCAATCTCCCCAGTGGTGGTGTTCAAGTCAATGTCGAAGATACATGGCCTCGTGGGTAATCCGGGCATTTTGGATATTTCTCCCACCACCGGCACCACAAATCCTGCTCCGACTGACACGAGGATGTCATTGATCTTGAGGGTAAACCCCTTGGGGGCCCCTTTGATCGCCGGTTCCCCAGTCAGAGATAAAGATGTTTTTGCCATACACATGGGCAAACTGTTGTAACCCTGGAAAACAGAAGAAGCGAGTTATCAGAGGGTAATAATGTCGATTGAGTGCAGTGTATAAGAGATAGAGACTGAACAGTATTCATTTCGATCCCATCTATGGGCGTTACGTTTTTATCTTAAAAAATAATTTTTCTTTTTCTACCCCTTGACATTCTTGTAATCGTACTCAAGACGACGAATTCATAGTAAGGTGAAAATATCATGTCCAAACACCTAAAAAAAATCATAATTCATCAGAAAAGATTATAAATATTTAATAACTGACCTGTTTTGTATAATTTTTAATTTTTTCCATTGCCAATTCAGTGTATTCTATTTTGCCCGCTCCGTACATCTTGCTAGCTATACACTGGATCTTGTCTTCCATGGAGAGATCCAGAGGATATAGAAGTTTGAACTTGGGCGGCAGGCTGCATGCCTGAATAACCGAGTCGGCTAGCTCAAGCGCCCCTGCCCCACCGGAGCTCCAGTGGTCACACAATATGGCATCGAATGCTCCGTTACTCTTGGCATATGACTTCACTAATTCTATTTCTTCCACGGTGTCGTTACTGAAACATTCATTAACACAAATATTTTGAGGTGGCTGTTTGGTTGGTAAATATGGGATACTAAAAAGCTGGGGTGGTCGGAGAGCTTCTACACAAACAACTATTTAATAAATAATTATTGTTAGTTACGTGAAAACGGTAGCGACAAAAGAAAATACTAAGAATAACTGATCGAGTAAAACCTCAAATTGTAATATTTAATCATTGGAACTAATATTAACGAATCTCAAACGAAAACTGTGAAACAGAAAATCAGAAAAAGTTTCGGTGACATCTAGCAATTGAACCCAGGACCTCTGCCTTTGCTCTACCACTGAGCTAATTTGACCTTATCAACTTCGTTCTGTATCATGCTTCGACTAAGAATTACCAACGTTATCTTAATTTTTTTAATGTATATTTTTTGGCTGCTATCTTTATGTTGTTGGTTCTTAGTCGAAATTTGAGAGTTAAATAGGGTCGAATTAGTTGAGTGGTAAAGCAAAGCCCCTACAAGAATAGATATTTTTATACTTACGAATGCTTATTCAGAGCTACCACAACAGGCACATCAAAAAGTTGCCCATTCTCAATATGTTTCTGCAGATTGCATAGTCCCTTGGTTAGGAGTGGAAGGTTCTGTTGGGTGTAGTCAGAGTGCAGGGGGGTTCCGGGAGTCACGGGGGGTCCTCCTCCGTGCATCTTCAAAGCCCTGATTGTGCACACCAACACTACACAGTTGGGTATGTTGCCACTCTCGCGGCATTTAATGTTGAAGAATTTCTCCATTCCTATTAAAGTACAATACAATAATTCTGTTTGAATCTGAGAAAACATTTACAGGCTGTCATTTAAATGGTCAAGATAATATTGAGGTTTTGCTGTAAGTGTTTTCTGCCGGCAAATATAGTAAGGCCCAGTTGTGTGGCAGGAATTCACGTGTGACAGTCATCAAATGGCCATTTAGCGCCATTTTGTTTGTTTGACATTTTAAGGTCACCGTTAATGCCGATTCTAGGTGCGTTTCAGCTTTCTACCAAATTGTAATAAGCTGGCAAGCTTAAACCTTCAGTACTTTCATCACATTTGTTCAGTTTGCAATGTTTCCTATTCCTATTTCCTATTTAATTTTCCGTAAAAACAAATATTGTTTTTGAAACTAGATAAAATTATCTTTCCGGTGTACAGATTTAAAATAAACATTAATATATCTAGATAATAAAATTTTAATATCAAATGTGAAAAATGTTGTCAAAAACGCTAACCACATTTTTACTTCATTTTTTAATAGTATGATAATTATCTTTTTCTGCTGTTCACAATTTGTTCAAAAGCTTAGAATCGGCATTTAACGGGGACCTTTCAACTGCCAAAAAACAAAATGGCGCTGAATGTCCATTTGAATTTCTGTGAAACAACCCGTCCTTAGTTGAGCAGCCACTTGTGGTCAGCAAGTAGAACAGTATTTATTTTTATTGCAATATTAATATTTACAGATATATTACACAAAATCATTTAAGGACATTCATGGCCATAATGTGTAAACCTTATCAGAAAAGAGAAGCTCTTGTGCCTGACAAGGGAGTCACGATTCTTACTTTGGTTTTCCAATAAATAGTTCCCGGGGCGGCGGTACCTAAACCCGCCTCCCAAATTGAAAGGTTGGTACGTAATATTTCTTTTGCTTATTTATATACTAATAGAGCGGACTTAGTAGTGAGATTATTGTAATTTTATATGAGTTGCTAAATATAATGGTTAATGGTAAATATTTATCAGAAAATAATGTCAACCCTAACCTAACCTAACTTGACCAAATATTGATCCTAATATTTTTCACCGACAAAAACATAGTAAAAATTATTTAAAACATAAAGATTTTTTCACGCTAATCCAATATTTAAACGGCGGACCATTTAATTACTTCTCATATATAAATTAGATCTTTGATATTGTTTGTTGACTTTCGCTATATTCTTATACTGGCAAACCTATTTGCACACAGATACCACGATTTTTGTAGAATCTTCATCACGGATTAAAGATAATAGATTATAAGTATCTATGTATGCATTTTATTCTGTTTGTTTAGCAAGCGCGTTTTAATCTTTGAAAAAGCCATCGCTGTACACACTAAAACTAATTTTCTTTTCCTCCCATTGTTTTGTGTACTTTGGTATGAAATAAAATTAACAATCTGTTTGCAAATATGCACAGTAAAACCGTAAAACCTTTGGGGAACGGTTGCCTTTTTCTTACAAAACTTAAATTTGAACATGACGCCAAAATACCGAACCAAACTGAAAAAAAAAAAATTTATCCAAAGGGTGTAGCAAAAATCTAATATGGATATATGCAACTTTATTTATTTGTGTTTTAAATTATAAAATATGGGCAGTTAAAGAAATCGATTTTTCGAAATTTTATAGGCAACTTTGGCAATTATTTGTGATTTAATGGTAATTATTAAAAAATATACAAATTTATAAAAATATGAAAAAAAAATATTTTGATGGGTTAAAATTTAATTTTTAAACGACCGATTTACGATGTAGGTATAACAAATTTTATATTCTTACATAAATTTTAAATTCCGACACATAAATCGCCTTTTTTAAAATGTTTTATTTTTTTATTTATATGTATATCATTGTATTTACGTAGTAGGTTGGGAAAGATTATTTTTTTTAACGATTAACTCTACAAAAAATTGTTAAAGTTGCCTCTAAACTTCGATTTCTTTAACTGCCCATATTTTATAATTTGAAACACAAATAAATTAAGCAGCACATTTCCATACTAGATATTTGCTATAACTTTGGGTTGAAAAAAATATTATTTATTTTTTCATGTTCTCCGTAAAACGGTTATTCACTAATACATTATGGAGAAGATTACAAATTAGACAAAAAGTATAGCAAAACACATAAAAAGGTCAGTTTCACTACTTTGTGACATACGTCAAAAAATAATTGTTAAACTGCCTGTAGGTTACGTTAAAAATGTCGATGGTCAATGCAGACTCGTTGAGCAGTTCAGTCGCTCTGTTGACTGGGGCGTTCTGATAGGCAGAAGTCCTCGCTTTTGGAGCATAAAAAAGGGTATGGGACCTTCCACGAGTATACTTGTCTGGGACATATAAGTTAATCTCTTTCAAAATGGGTGGATTATGTATAGTTCCAGAGATTATCTTAAAAAAATGTTTTCCTAAAAATATTTTTCGGCGGGCTTCTAATGTATTAAGATCGAGCATTCCTGCTAAGAATAAGGATGGATACAGGAAAGGGTAGTACATATATTCCCTCATATATAGGTAACGCATGAATCTCTTTTGTACTTTTTCTATTTCGAGAATATGGTTTTGCTCAGAAGGGGCCCAAATAATGGAGCTATATTCCAAGATACTGTTCTATTATATTATATTATTCTACTATATTCCAAGATATTATTCAGTTTGGTCAAGTATTTTGGCCTCAAATCCAAATTTAAGTTTTGTTTGAAGAAGGCCGTGCAGCCATTCCTCTTAAGGCTCTAATATAATATGAAGTTTGGTATTTTCAGTCTGTTGAAAAATTAAATTTTTATTCAATCTAATTTGGATCCCAGATGGGGTTTTCCACAATGAAGTTTTTTTAGAGTATATTCTTTATCATTGTCTATCTCAGAAAGTTATAGAATCAGTATATAATTATAATTTATAATACCTACATAGTAATTTAAAAGAATATTTGAATCACAAACCAATGTCGGAGCCGAATCCAGCCTCAGTTGCAACATAGCCATCTTCCTTTACAAGTTTCAAAGCAATTTTATCTGCCAGAATAGATGAACATCCGTGAGCAATATTAGCGAAGGGTCCGGTGTGCACCAGCACAGGAGTACCCTCCAGGGTCTGCATTAGAGTGGGCTCAATGGCGTCTTTCAGAAGGACCATCAAAGCTCCTGTTACACCCTAGAAAACATTAACAAGTCAAAATGCGGATGAGAAAATTCTTCGCATCACAAATTCAGCACTTTAATAAATATGCCCAATTCATGTACTCATGTATTTAATAAGACCCATACATACTCTGAAAAACCAATAGATTCAGGACACAACTAGAACTAAAGGTAGATATCGGAGCACAGTGACAGTAGGGGCAGTGACTTTTAGTGGCTAGTATATTTATTAGTAAATAAGTATGTATAAGTGAACTTACCAAGTCATCAGCTGTAACCGGATTTCCTTTCTTATCAAAAGCCACCACCATGGATGCCAACTTTTGCTTCATATCTTCCAAATCATTGGCCAAAGCCAATATGGCCATGATCTCACTAGCCACTGCTATATCGAACCCTGTTTCTCTTGTGAAACCTTTCTCTGTCGGTGACTGACCAATTGTGATCTTTCTCAAATATCTATCATTAATATCCATCACTAGAAGAAGAAAAAATATTGTGATAATTATAATTATAATTTATTTGTAAGTACATAGATAAAAATATTTTGATAAATTTTCTTTATTTTTACCTCTGTTCCAAATAACTTTAGATGGATCGATATCAAGTCTTGCAAAAGCAGATACTTCCGCTTCTGTAAGGGAATCAGGATCTGTTTTCTGAATTCCCAGACGTTGCAGTCTTCTAAGTTGAATTTTAGAGAAAGCTCTCTTTCCTTTGAGTTTTGGCACCAGTCTGTCGTACAGTGCCTGGTCTTTCTGGGTAAGCTCGTGGAACATCCTTGCATCAAGCTGAGCGGCTAATAAATTGTTGGCTGCGGTTACAGCATGAATATCCCCCGTCAGGTGAAGGTTGAAATCTTCCATTGGAATTACCTACAAAAATTATTATTAGTAGAGCTGATCTGCGTTGTGCATGGCTCCTGTAAGCACTCAGGTCATAAGCCCATTGACCTATCCTGTATTTATTATTCCCTTGACAGTAATCGAATCCCTCTAACGAAGTTCACAAGGTTTGTGATTAGGTTTTTGCAGATTATGATGAATGTTATTACCTGAGAGTAGCCGCCACCTGCGGCCCCCCCTTTCACCCCGAAGGTGGGTCCTTGAGACGGCTGCCTCATGCAAGCAAAAGCATTCTTTCCCTTGTGAGCGGAGAGGGCCTGAACTAATCCAATCAATGTTGTACTTTTGCCTTCGCCCAGTGGAGTTGGTGTTATTCTGAAATAATAATAAAACACACTTTCACTAATGACTGCTGTCTATTTCTGAAAAATCTGTAGCTCCAAAAACAATGAACTTATTATCAGTGGCTTCACTATTGCTATTATCAGATCAGGTCTGAATATCAAGTTGTCATTGATAATCATTTAGTTGATGAACCTACTTGATGGGGAATTAAATAAAAAGTATTTAAAAAAAAATTGTAGATAGCAGTGTTGTACACTTCTCGAAAACGTCAATCAGGTATACTCTAGGACGGTTCTAGGCCATCATTTCAAATTATAGAGAGAGGGAGGGCGAATTTATATATTAATTTTATTTAAAATAGGTAAATTTTATAATTATGACATGGAAGATTGAAGCGGAGTTCAGAGTTAAGAGATGAGATGTTGAATGGAGGGGAGTCAATTTTAGATAAGGCTTGATAGTAGAGAGGATGTAGAAAATTAAAAGTTTTAATTTTAGTTTGTATTAACTCCAAACTCAGTCCATTGTTTATCAGTAGACTTAAAAAGTAAACAATGATAGCAAAAGTACCTATACGTTCATTTTATTGGACCAGCCGCACAATGCACTAATAAAAATGATAACTTCTGTTTTTAACCTCTTTATTTTTCTCTCTTGTAACATAAACTAATTGTTATTTTATTTTAATATGTTTTTCATGATTCAATGAATTGTTTGCGATTTAATATCCATAGAACTTGACATTTTAAATTATTCCATGCAAATTACGCCAACAATGGATAAACAATTTTGCAATATAATATTCAAGTTCAAGATGGCTATCATTCATAACACAAAAAACTTACGACTGACATTTTTTCACATCCCCTTCTAATTCCTTAATAATCTTAGGTCGTAGATATCTCTATCTCACCGCCGTGATGTCCGAAAATCCCTTTAAAATAAATTTTGTATGATACTAAGCATATGTCAGACATGATAGTGTTTACCTCCTTTGTCTATATAGCAAAGAGAAAGAAAGGAGATAGCTTGGGGATAAAACTTGATGTGACCTACGCTAGGTACATACAGTAGCTTCTGATTTGGACGCTAGATGGCACTGGAACTTGCTATTACCGTACGAATATTAAAAATAAATTAATAATTGGGTAGTTTGTTAAATCCTTTTTTTAATATTAATACTATTGCAGCATACTTTGGGAGGTTATTTACCAGAAGACCTCTGTAGATGAGCCGCCACTGAAAGCAATGCCCAATTCTCATCTGAATAAGTGAGGAAATTTATTTTTTGGAACTATTGAAATCACGGTTTTGGTGGGACAACGCCTTTGTATAGAGGTATAATAAGTAAGGTACACATGGCTTTGAAATTATTTACCTCTTGAAAATGTCAATATTATGCGCATTAACTATCAAAAAAATCAAGCTGTAAAAAACTAAAGTTTTTTTACTATAATATATCTATTTTTATTAATAGATGTGTTTAAAAAAAGTTTTTTTTTGGTGTGACTGAGGATTTAACCTTCCTCCCCAGGAACTGGCACTTAGCTGCAGTGAAGTTTTAAAATATCAAAATATTTTTTTTGGGATTGACTGAGGATTAAACCTCCCCAGGGACTAGAGTCAACCACGCTAACAACTGAGCCTGATCCTTACTCGGTAGGACCAACATTTATTTCGTGTATTAACACACTTTTGGTGGGAAAGGTAGTTCTACCCGTTCGGTCGATTGATTCTTAATGGTGGGAAGGGTAGTTCTACCTTTTGCGCCGGCCTCAGTTCAATGGCAAAAAAGACAGAATTATTCAATGTTTTTATATGAATATTATATACCAATCTCTTCGTAAAGGTCCCAACATATGTACACAATTATAGAATCGTAATGCAAGTTTTCTTTTTATATTTATCTTACATTCGGTTTACATCGGTATCTAAACAAAATGATAGTTATTATTTGTCATTGTAATAATTTAATTTCTTAAATGAGGGTTTTTATGACCGTGAAACCCGATTCAAATCTCTATCTCTGTTCCGCATCCACTCAACTCCTATGTGCAAGTGAGCGAGAGAGGACGGGCGTATTTAAAGAAAGCAGGTATGGGCAAATACTGATAGGCGGACCGTAATAAACATATTACAAGGTTAATTGAGTTGCATTTCAAATAATATTCGTTTAGTACTTTTATAGCTTGGGTTTGCTGAGTTACTACATAGAAATTTTTATTAAAATATTTTAATTATTTTCGAAGATATAGCGATTTAAAAAAATTAAAGAAATTCGCCCGGGAACTTTATTTTCGCCCAGAAACAGCATAGCGCCAGCACAAAAAATACCCATCAGAAATGTTTTAACTTATGTAATGTCATACAATTACTGAGAAATGCGTATTTGACCATGTATTTATGCGTGTTTGCCATCAAAATTTTGGTAGAATGTATTGTCATCGACAACGAGTCTCTCTGCTGAGTTTCAGTTTGATCGGATGTCGGGAAGTGGGTTAATTTCTGCTTCCAAGATTTGCATTGATTCATTAACGAAAACGAAATGAAATTCAAATAGATTTGTTTAAAAATAAATCGTGACATCATAATATATATACTATTACTCACTTGCTAATTTTTTAAATTTAATTTTTAATATAATATACTTACCCAGCAACAACGATATATTTGCCGTCCTTCATGGATTTCAGTCGATCTAATACGGAGAGTGAGACTTTGGCTTTTTTGTTGCCATATTGAGATATTTCCCTCGGGTAGATTCCAATCTCTTCTGAAAGTTGAATTATATCCTTTGGCTGTTGTGAATGAGCAATTACAATATCACTGCAAAACAAAATTAATTTTGAAACAACATAATTATTTAAAAAGTCATTAATTCTAACTATGCATCAAAAAAACAAGAGAAAAAAAATTATTGCCTCGACCGGGATACGAATACCTTCTACATTAACAAATAAATAAAATGATTTATGTATATGTATGTATTAGGTAACCTAAAGCCGTGTACACATGTATATTCATGATCGACGGTTTGGTTCGGTCGAACATGTTGATGTGAAACTGTGCTCATCGTTGCGTCCACACGCTAGAGCAGCTCGACACAAGGCGACACAAATGTAAATTTAAAAAAAATGTCAAACAAAAAAGCATTGAGCAAGACGGTATACACGTAGAGACATGTTTGAATGAGCGCAAAACCATCAAGCATGAATGAGCATTAGTTTTAATCAAAGATATAAGCTATGAAGTCGAGAATGTAGTTATGCTACCCTAACTATTTATTGTTTTGAAAATTATTACAAATTATTGTTATAATCTATATATGAGTATCTCTCACTAGCTATTAATACCTGTTCTGAGGTCTACATATTAAAATTAGTATTTCACATTATTCTATGGTGATTTCATGTTTTAATTTATATTATGTATTTACTTATTATCTTATAATGAACATTTTAATTAGTCAGTCTCTGAGGTAACCGGGAAATTTTAAGATGTTCATTTCAAGGTGTTTAGCAAATATAAATTAGAAATTAAAATCGATAGAAGAATGTATCGTATCTATAACAGGGATGCATTTTTAACATTTTTGCAATTTATAAGTTTAGATATATTCAATTAAATTTTCTAAGTCACTAGTACGGAGTGCATTTAATTTAACCCTTCAAGAATAATTTGTTCTCTTTTAGGAACAACTCATATGATCTCACAGAAATCAATGTATCTCCTTTACTGTTGTGATGAGAAATATGATTTAAACGATGTCAGAAAGAAAAAAATACCACGCTTTATATTAAAGTCTAGAAGTTACCACTGTAGAATTAAAATATGCACTTTTATGAAACCAAAGGTTCCGACCACAATTTGAAAACAACTTACGAGACTTTTAGAATTTTTTATGAATTATTAAAAGTGAAGTGATATTAACATTTATAATACATTTGTGTAATAAAATAAGTTTGTTTTTATATATGTTTTCGTTATCAGTAATTTTAGTTAGAAATTTTAACATTATATGTTTATTTTAATAATAAAATTTGGAAGCGTATTTTATCACCTTTCTAAAAAAGTTTTCAGTTTTCGGAAACTTTTAGAAATATTCCATTTATTTTGATTTTATTGCAATGTGGAAAACCTCCGACCTTCTGACAAAATAGACTGAGGCCTGAAGATTTAAGAGCCTGCGTAGGCAAAACAACACCATTGAATGTCTTGGTAAAATAATATTCTAATGACTGCCTGATTGAATAACAGAATCTCTTAATGTTTACCTTGGCACTGGTCTCACGAGTTTTAGGGATAGTTTGGTCAGGTCCCATTGCTTTCGTAGCAAATCATTGGCAGCCCTCTTCGCACTCTGAACGGTGTTGGACATGAGCATGGTGACAGTCATGGGACCTACACCGCCAGGGACAGGCGTTATGAAGCTTGCAACGTCCTTAACTTCAGAAAACTCTACGTCACCGACTAGCCGCTGGCCAGATTTTTTAGTACTGTCTGTAAAAAAAATATAAGATAGTAAATAAACGTTATCACACACTTTAATTATAAAAATCCAGTAAAATAACAATTCTTGCATATAATTGATAACAATATTTGATGTAGAAACTAGTTTACTAGAACACTTTCACTAGTTTTTTTCATCTATTTTATTAATCATTAAAATCTACTAAACTTGTAAAAGTTATTAGTTACCTGGTATAGCATTAATAAAATCTACTAAACTTGTAAAAGTAATTAGTTACCTGGTATAGCATTAATAAAATCTACTAAACGTGTAAAAGTAATTAGTTACCTGGTATAGCATTAATAAAATCTACTAAACGTGTAAAAGTAATTAGTTACCTGGTATAGCATTAATGCCACAATCAATGACAATAGCCCCCGGTTTAACCCAAGATGCTTTTACCATCTCTGCTCTGCCGATCGCCACAACCAGGATATCAGCTCTTCTGGCCTGAAATCACCACTATCACTTAAAACTATGGCTTGGCACTCACCCATGTTTTATTTTGAAGACAATGTTTCTCAGTAAAAGATGCTAGATTGCTAGACATATGTATAAATTATACTGAATGTTACAGGTACTATTTCAATTTAAAGCATATTAATTTTATTGTGACATAATTAGGGTAGGTACTTTTTTTTATATGGCTATTAAGAATCAAATAGTTTTATCGATACGAATGGAGTGGAATTGATTTTGTGATTTTATGGAGAAATTTCAATGTTAGTCATTTTTAGAGCAGTCTTCTCATTTTTGGCCGATTTTACTATTTAATCAGTTTACATACATGATGATGAATTTGACATGGGTGTTCGAAATGTTTTTCAGAAAGGAAAAACATTTACCACCCAGCTCGAAAAACAATCAACATACCACCATTTTATATTATAATAAATTTTTTTTGTACCTAGTACTTACTTACTCATTTGAAAAATTTCAAACTCTTTAGAAATGTTATTGTTACCTCCATTTTATTATTTAAAAAACCGTAGGTATTCAAGAATCATTATCCGTGATTGGTTTATTGCATTATCCACTGAATTATGACCATTTTAGGTTTTTTATTATAAGTACTAGAAATTAGTTCATATTCCGTAAATTTAGGGCTTTCTAGAAATGAATGTTAATTTACTTGTTGTTCTAAGTCGGCTGTTTGAGAATGACAGACAGTGACTGTGGCATGTTCCCATTTGAGTAGCTCAGCCACAGGAGTTCCAACGATTTTGCTGCGTCCAATAACAACCGCATTGGCCCCGGCAATTTTGACACCCGACTTCTTGATGAGTTGAATACAGCCATTTGGAGTGCACGGAACAAATCCAGACATGTTTCCAATTGCTACTTTTCCCTCGTTCACAACATTCAATCTGGAATAACAATATAATAATAACAATAACACGTCTGCCCTGATGATGGACACTGCAATGCTGTCCGAAACGTTGGCTAAAGAAGGAGTTAGCGCAACACGGCATAATACCCCAAAAACAAATAACAAAAAAAAACCCCTTAAAATGCATTATTTTCCATTTCCGGTTACTGAAATAGTTCTCTCATTGTTATCTAACTTATATAAAGCATTTAAAAATGTGCCTAGTAACTGTGTCCCACTTTTCTGTGTATTTACCGAACCTATAAAATTCAACAAAATAGGTTATTGGGTTTTTGGCCACTCGTTAATTTAACTGTTCTGGCTATAAATCTGGCACCATAAATAAACCACTCACTCTGGCACTGTTATGATCTTACCCAACTGCAAAAACATTTCTATTTGATTTAAAGTTTAATTCTATTTATGTCATTCTTTCATAACAGCTCTTGGGTATTTTTTGTGAAAGGTATAATAATGTGGTCACATGGTACTTATGGTATTTGATTTGGTAAAATATTTGAAATATTAAAGGACTAGCAAAAAAACTTGATGTTTTTTTATATTTGCATGTCAGTTAACTAGAGTAATTCTTACTCTAAATAGAACATACCCATCGACATCTTTCTCAGAACTAACGGTGTCCGTTATCAATTGTGAATTGATTTTATTTGTTGAATCCAACGGCATTTGTACTATGATTCCATGGACGTTTGGATCCACATTCAACTTATTCAGTTCAACGAGAAGCTGAAATAAAAAAAAAATTTCACGGTACAGTATTATATCAATAGTTTAATAGTGATGATATGTAATAAATAAAAATCAACAAGTTAAGGTAATTTCTGTTCCACTAAAAAGCACAGTTCTGAGGGCAAAGGTGAATTTTTATTGCTGTGTGTTGATAGCGTTAGAATTATATAATAAAAAAATCTAATCAACGTAATATCACAACAAAATAATACATAATATTAATGTGTTATTCTTAAATTATTGATTGATAAAGAGCTACACATTATGATATAATTTTAAAGAAAAATTTTCAACAACAGTTTAGCATTTACGGGAATTGTAATGACAGTTTAGTACTAAAAATAGTATGCGAAAACTCTCACAGATGCATCACTAGCAAAAAGCATGTTTCAAGCTTGTTTGACTTCAGAAGAGAAAAATAATTATATATTCAAGAACAAATATTTAGGACAAGTTGTTTTAGAGAATTTGAACAATTCTTCAAATTTCAAAGTAAATTTTAAAGTTCTATGAAAGTTCTTAATGTTCTGTTATTATTTCAGTTCTGTCAAGTAACTGGGGTATAGTGATATAATAACAGAACTTGAATCGGAGATTCACAGAATTCGCAAATTAACGTTGCAAAATTGATCAAATTGTCCGAAACAACCTGTCCTTAATATTTGAAAATGTTTTTCTTAATTTCACCAGAAATAAGAGAAAATTGAGCTTACTCTGGGCAAACAAACACGTTCAGAACACATTTCTATTGGTTTATCTCTTCAGTTATTTGAGATTAATGCCTTGGAAAACAAACAAGCTACAAGCTTACGCATCAACCTATTACAGTTATGTATAAACTCATATGTGTAAACATATTTGCATTTACGTAAGCACTGTTCACAGTAGCGACGCTTTCGACGTTAAGTTATCGAATGTTTCTAAGATCCTTACTAACACTATTATGAAGCCGTTGTCTTTACCTGTACCTAAATATGTGTGTTTATAATTAAATTTTTCAAAATTAGCACAAACATTTGATATGAACCATCTTATAAAGGGTATATCTGCATAATAATTTAGTAAAAGTGATATAGAATGCTTACCTCCGCTTCAGTGGTAGATTGGGGCAGCTTGACCAGCTCCGCCTTGATGCCGATTTCCTCCGCTGCCTTCAGCTTCATCCGAATGTAGACATTGGAGTCTTCCCGTGCTCCCACCTGCACGATGGCCAGTCCAGGCTGGAAGCCAGGAACTTGTTTCTTGAGCAATTGCACTTCATTTTGAAGAGATCCTTGGATCTGCCTATATTCAAATGCATCAAATATATTGTATTTGTAAAAATGTAGACAACAATAATGCAAAAAAATGTTTCGTACTTTTTAATGGTTTTTTACTTTCATCAGAGGCGCCCACAAGTTCATACTTATTTATTATATTATTCAAAAGTGCTGTCTGGAAAATTTTATAAAAATCCGGAAATCACATGCATACTTAAATTTTTGGTAAAAGCTAGTGGACGGTGTGCCGCAACGAAATATGAATATTTAGGCCCTGGAGACAGATACCTCTCACACTAAGTTCGTAGGAAATATTTCATGAGAATTTTTTATTATGAAACTCTCCAAGAATGCCAATTGCTCTGAACCGTCTGGAGCCAGTGAGACTGTGGCATTCTTAATTGGGGTATTTTGTAAGGCTGAAGGTAGTGGGGCGGGGAAGAGGAAGGTGGGGAAGTACCTGGCTATTCAGATCTGGTCGCCAAATATGGCCAAAGCCATTTCAAGCAGCGTTTCAATTCTGAATGGTGGTCTTACACCAGGGCGATACTGAGATTACCTTCCACTCTGGAACGTGCCGCAAATATATATTAAATGAGTAATTTGTGAAATAACACAAATTAAACAAATTAAATTTGCTTACGAACGCCGGGATTTGAACCCGCGACCTCTAGCTTAGGTTCCTAGGTAGGCGAACGTATAAGGAAAAATAGGATTATAATAGTAATATTATAATTCAGTTTGAGAGTTCATTGCACGTACTCTCCTTAGAGAAAACTACCACTGCTTATGATAGGAGGCACGGAAAAATTAATAATTTTCTGTGCTAATAGTTAGGCTTAAGAGATTTGTGCGGCATATCTGGGGGCAGCCAATGATCCATTTTGTTCAAATACATTTTTTACGTTCTGTTTGTACTGCATATAAAGCCGAATTGTACGGAAATAAACATAAAAATAAATACAAGGTTTTTCAAGGGACAGAAAAATTCTTCACAGACCAGTTCTTTTGTTGGAAAATCTAATATAAGAGTTACGAATTAGGCTATTTTATTAAGTTCAGTTTTCAAAGTAAGCACAAAGTATAGATCCCGCACCTTTTCTATAGGTCAAAAACATCAATAAATATATAAGACAAAATAAAAATATTAAATTGCATTAACAGATAAACGCAAGAAATAAATAAGTACCTACCAGACAGCTTTTAGCAGTTATTTTTTTAATGATAAACTAATGTTTATAAGACAAGGTTTTATGCATAGCACAAAGGATAACAAATAATTATAAGCAATAATTAGTCGCCTGAAATATCAATACAAATTGAAAATATCTCCCGAGTAAAAATAAATGCAGCCAATGGGAATTGAACCCGCACCTTCTGATACACGTCAGAGGGCGCGGGTTCAATTCCTGTTGGCGGCATTAATTTTTACCCGGGAGATATTTTGAATTTGTATTGATATTTCAGGTGACTAATAGGGAATTCTCGTGCATTTTGTAAATAATTTAATTCAATAAAGATAATTATTTTATTATGTGCCTCTTTTTTTTTTTTTTTTTAAATGCATTTTCAATTTTTTGTAGTTGTTTTAAAAATTGCGTGCTATTTCGGCTCCGAAAACGGTCATGCGCCATCTTGACCGCTACGTCACACCTTTGCCGCCGCCGCCGCCATCGGTTTGCAGGATCTACTCAGGCCGGTCAACAGTGACGTCATCGTTCGCCCTTGAACGCTTGATCAATCACCGGGCGTTTTTAGCTGCATTGAAATATTTCGTTCGCGCCTGTTTTTAAAGTCATTATAACTTTAATAAATGATTTTTGAAAATTATAAAAACTATGTATTCTTGTGTCTGAAGTGTTTCTACATATGAATAATTAATAATAAGTGATTTTTTGGTGTGAAGAGAATTCCCTATTATTGCTTATAATTATTTGTTAATCTTTAGCAGTATTTAAAACTACACCAATTTATTTAAATACTAGCTGTACTCCGCCACGCATTGCTGTTGCTCAGTTTGTCTGTGCAGATAGAGAAAAAATAGCATGTGCTGCTTTTACGTCCAACAGATGGCGCTGTTTTTAAAAAAAGTATGTTTATCCAACAGATGTGGCTGTTTTTTAAAAAAAAACATAGGTATATAAAAACACACGCATATTCGAATGCAACGTTGTGTGAAAATTTCAAAGCAATCAGTGAAGAACTTTTGGAGGTTTAAGATTTCGAACAAACGAACATTTACATTTATTTATATAGATTGCTGCATGACAAAATAACACAACAGCAACAAGGTTAACCTCTGGAAAACCGTTTGTGCACCAGTGAAAAGAATTTTTTCCTGCCGACAAACCGTTTGGAATTGCTGGCATTGGAATTTCACCCTTACTGGAATTTTTTGATATGTGATTTAAACCTGTATGCCATGAGAAAGTGTCTGGTGTTCCAAAGGTTAATAAATAATAATCTCATTAAAAAAACTCACTTTGCCAGTTCAGTCCCGGACAGTAAGGTCCCCCTTGTAGTGGTGTTCATGATTTTCACTGTAAGCGCTACAAAAAAGGTTAAAAATTAAAATTATATGAAATTTAAGTTACAGGATCACACAGGCACCTGCTGAGAAAGCTGGGCTGACACTGGACACAGACTATACAGGCTTCTGCAGAAAAACAATGATAAACTTAATCTGTTTGTATAGGGTCAACAAAGGTTCCTCACACAGAATATTTTAATGATATCAGTGTAAACACAACACATTGATTTTAATAATCTTCGCAGTGTTTGCAAAACGAAATTGAAATCTTTTTTTAGTGCTTAAATTTTGCCACTGATCTTTAACCTTTTCATTTCCTTTTTTTTACAATGTAATAATGGGCATGTGCGGCACTCTTAAATCGCAGGTTCAGACGCGTGTAGAGTGTAACGTGATGAATGATGTAATGTGATGCGACACCAATGTGATGGTCCATACAATTTGATCTGATGGTCAAATTGTATGGACCATCAGATCCTATGCGAATCCTACTGTTATTGGATTTGATCCATTAAGCATCGATGACACGGAGCTAGTTTACGAGCTGCTAGTCGACGAGTCTATAAGCTAGCGAGTAAGCGAGTTAGCGAGTGTCGATGACACACAAAACTTTCCACTCGCTCAGTAGCGAACTAGCTAGCGAGTTGGAATCACGTGTTATTTTGCATGACGTGTTGTTTGCGTTCTATCGTTTATTTTTTTAAGCTGAAAAATGAAGTGGAACACGCGTGATATATTCTCTATCTTCCCATAAGTATATATTAACATAAAAACAGACACACACACACCACAAAATGCAGGACATCATATACCGATGTTACTGAAGGCCGCATATGTTTCAAGTTGACTATCGGCCGCTGCTTCCTGGGTAAGGTTTTCTGCGGTTTCCCTTACTCCATCAGGCAAATGCGGAAGGATTCCCACAAAATTACGCAGCCGAATTTCCCCCCCGATCCCAACACAACACAAACAGACACGTATGTAGTATATGGCCGCCGTTGGTCGCTGGTAATGTTGATGCTGGATAATACATGCAATTTTAGTAGGGTTTTTTGGTAACAAATTTTTTCCCTACCGAGAAAATACAAGGCCTCTAAGTCTATAAAAGCCAGGTAATATTTGAATAAACCCATATGAGGTAAAAATTGTGAGGCGCATATGACGCCGTTCTATTTGTATAAAGAACATTAACTTTAAATTCAGTAAATTTAAATGATTCACCACTTCATGGAATATAAAAATCTAGAAAATAAAAGATAGATGACTGCCAAAACGCAAAGATACTCGCAACTAGTTCCTAGCAGCGATGATGACACACGGCTAGTTAACTAGCTTATAAGCCAACACGCCAGCAAATGGCGAGTAAATTAGCCCGTCTTTTTATTTTACTCGCTGCTTTTTTACAATCGGATAGTCAACTAGCAGATTGTAAAAAAGCCGATGACACGGGGCCAGTTTACAAGCTGCTAGCGAACTCACTGGCTTGTAGCTTGTAAACTAGCCCCGTGTCATCGATGCTTTATACACGAAATGCCAATGAAACACACAACCCATTATGAAAGCAATTCAATCAAGCGCTTTTGTATTAAAAAATGACTAGGGATTGATCGGCACGTTCTTTGCCGCGCATTACATTTAAAGATCATCTGTCCATATGATATATTCGCATCACATTGCACGATGCATAAAACAATAGAATAATCCCATTCATGTTAAGGGCTGCATTTATTGTAATTTTTTTCAATGCCTTCGTTTTGTCCTTGTAACCTCCTACCTTGAGGTTACCCTGAGGCCACCAGCCCCTCTGGACTTTCCCAACCCTAGAATAAAGAAGAACACTATAAATGCCTTCCATATAGATTTGAATGGAAACTGATGTCGCCACTGACTTAATACCTTTTGGTTCTTGCCCATTTACTATGCGCTCTGTCTCTCTTAAATTCGCCTGACATTGTATATCACCATCCCTTTAAGAATCATAATGATGGCGAATCACAGTTCTGCATTTTAAATTTAAGGCCTCCGTGGTCGAGGAGTAAGGCTCTCGACTAGCAATCCGGAGGTCACGGTTTCAAATACCGGCATACATAAGTAAATTATATATGTTTAATTTGTGTTATTTCATAACATATTCCAGAGTGGAAGATACTCTCAGTATGATTGCATTTAGAATTGATACATTGTTTGAAATGGCTTTAGCCATGTTTGGTGACCAAATCTGAATTGCCAGGTATTTCACCTCTTTCCTCTCCCCCTCTCCTTCCCCTCAGTCTCACAACATACCTTATTACCTCACAACATAACGTACATTATTGGAGATGGCGTAGTCTCATTGGTTCCAGACAGTTGGGAGCAAGACTTATGTGCAGTATTCACATTTTTTAAAAAGCGGAGAAAGAAATCTTAAGTTCACGAAACATGCCCAGGTGGCATTTTTAGTGTTCTTCTTCATTCTAAGTTCCCAACGTTCAAGGGGGCAATATCATCCACTTTGAGAATGACTGCTTTAAATGATAGCTTGGCTCAGAATGTTATTTATATGATTCTTTGGATCAAGTCAAAAACATCAATGAAAAAACAATACAGAATTAAAAATATAAAATCAAGAAAACAACTTGTTGCCAGCCAGCTTATCTACAGTTCTTTGTTTAGTGGTAAATGCGCCTCTGGGCTTAAAGCTAGTTGTTTGAACTGAATTTAGATTTGAAATCTTCCCAAATTGATGATAATTTGCATTTTTTTTTCAGTTGCCACATGAAATAAAGATCCCCATTAATCAACGATTCTCGGCCTCTATCAGTCATCAAGCATAACTGTTAAGCTTAACAGATGATCAAATGCAATTCAAACAAAACGAAATGATTTCTCTGATAGAAAAAATGCAGTTAATGTTCACGATAACACATGTTAAAAGACATCGGTCCCTGACATGGTGAGAACAATAATTAAAAACTTTTGGAAGAGAAATTGTTATAAACTCGTGACAGAATAGTGCGTGTTTTTATTTGTTATGTTATGAAATAGCCGGACCCACAAAAAATTTGAAAAGGAGATCAGATAATTAATTTGGGTTAAGTTGAAAGGGTAAACAAGCACAAGGTTATCAAATAAAACACAATAATAATAAGATTATTTAAAAATAATGGATAACTTTCTTCAAATTGTGCCTGTCCGTATAAGGCCGGTGAATATCATGAAAATTATTTCAAGGGGGGCTAAAAACTAAGCTATGTATTATTATGTTGAGAATGGGAGGTTTAAGAAGTCTTTTTTAAGAAATTTAGGGCTCTGGGCTCACACTTAAAATGGCATTAAAGTTGCCGAATTCCGCTACATTATAACCGCTAATTTTTAAAAAATAACACTCGATTTCAACTTAATTCCTAAAAGAAACAATTATTTATGCCGGGGAGATTGTAAAAGATGCATTAAAGTTCCATTTTTTTCTCAATCAGTTATGTTTGAAGGTTAGGAAATATGCATAAAATTATTTAAATAACCAAAATTAAGAACCTAATAACCTATTTTGTGCATGTTTTTCAGTCTTCCCCGTCTTAAATAGTTGTTTCCAGTAGTAATTAAGATGAAATCAAGTGTTATTTAAGTGCAGCGGAATTCAGCAACTTTACTAAAAGCACTGTTATTGTAGTGAATAAAACTACTTTGCTCAACTCTAATGAAAATCACGAAGCGTTTTTAAATCAATCATATTTTATTAAATGAAGAGCAAAATAATTCTATTATTAATTCTATTAATAGTCCACACAACACTGAGTCTCTCTCAACTAGCAATTAAGTCAATAAATATTTAAAACATTGATAGGAAGACCCTTTTATACTATTAGTCGGAATTGATTTCATACACTTTATTTTGTCCTTTTGACTGTTTAATCATTTATGGGGCGTCACGTGGACGGAACCAATAAGTGGTAGAATATCTTGAAATTTGATTGGAATCAACCATTTAATCCCTGAAAACGTATTAATTGTTTTTACTGATATTCATTTTATTGGATTGTTTTTTAATTTTGGAATAACCTGATGAGTAAAACCTTTAATTGTAATATTTGATCATTGAAAACAATATTAGCGATTTACAAATGGAAATTTAAAACAGAAAAAGATACGGTTTCATCTAGGAATTGAACCCAGGATCATAGCCTTGCCGGTGCGTTGCTCTACCACTGAGCTAATCCAAACCTATTTCCTTCAGTCATATTTTACTGTATCATTACGCATATTTTTACGCAAGATTCTTCCCGAAATAAATGCAATCTAGATTGTGGCGGTATCTTTTTCTGATTTTTCTGTTTCAAATTTTGAGAATAGCTAATATTGTCTTCAAAGATTAAAGATTATTGTTATTTGAAATTTAATTTCAAACGATAAAATATCCTTTACATGTTCCAGAATCAAAGAGAAATCACAACTTTTCACGTGTAAAGTGAATATATACATTGAATTGTCTCTGCCTACTGTGAAAGGGTGTAATTGTTTGTTAGTAAGGACGGGTTGTTTCAGAAAATTTGAACAATTCATCAAATTTAAAAGTTAATATTCAAGTTCCGAAAAAGTCTTGTTGGTTCTTTTAATATATCAACATAGGCCAGTTACTTCACAGAACTGAAATAATAATAGAAGTTGAATAGAACTTTCAGTCTTTGAAAATAACCTGTGAAATTTTAGAAATTCTTCAAATTCTCTGAAACAACCCGTCCTAAGTTTAATTTAAATAAAATTATATCACCTTCCGAAAAGGATTGCAGTAAAAAATGTCTGAAACATCCATTCAATGATGCAATATTTTTAAACATTTCACAATGGATAAACTTTCTTCGTCAGCTACTAAACTAAAAGAATTGATAATAATCACTACCCACAGTGGAATCTTAGAGAAGATATGCATTATGTTGATTGTAGCTAAAATATTACATAAATGGATGATGAACCTTCACCCTCTTATCAAGGGTTATAATATTTACTGTAGTATTGTAGATTGATGGCGGGGACTCAAAACGTCATTAAAGTGTTTGTTATTTACATTTCATGTGACCCTTTGAAATCTGCTCTAATGATTAGTTATTAAGTTATCACAAAAATGATAATTATTGAATAATATTATGTAGTTTGTTTACAGTTGTATTTGTGAACTAGATTGTGATTATTTTTATATCTTATGTTTAATATGTAGAGTAGGAGGAAAACCCAACCCAACTGCTTGGAGCCAGTGGAAGTATGTCAACACCATTTGGGGGATGCTAAGTTGGGATATTGTGAGATATAAGGAAGGGGGGATTCAATTCTGAACGACAGTCCCCACCAGGGCGATACTGAGAGTGTCTTCAATTCTGGAATGAGGTGCTAAAATTTAATATATTTTTTATAAAACTCGATATATTATTATAATTTTGCGACATATGCAGGCATATGCAAGTACAACCAGAATTATAAAAATCGAGCATGAAAATGTAGAATACAAAAGTCCAAAGAATGACAAATGAATACACCGTGCCCAGACCCAAAACCAACACGCAAACCGTAACGCAGTTTTACAATTCAGGCAGCATCTGACGAGCCTGGGCCCAGTATTTTTTTTTTTTTTTTTAAATGTCAACTCAGCCACCGACCGGATGGATGTGGACTTACCAGGTAAGTATTGTGTATTATCTCCATAAATAGTTAGTAATAACATAGTTAGTAACATCACTGTAGAAATTCATTATAAGTTTGTACATCGCCCTTGAGGCGATTTTGCACAAAAACGGCACTATACAAGTCATCCAATTATTATTATAATTATTATGTTCGCGGCAGTACCGCGTGTTGAAAACTTGAAGAAAACAACAGAATATCCTATTTCGCATAGGTACTACTCTGAATTCGTACCCCTCTGACTCGAAAACGAAAGCTCAAATCAAAAAAGTTATACAACAAAATTGACTCCAAATGGAAGTAGATTCACAAATTTCCTACTTGTTCTACGCGTTTCCGGACACCGTGTATAAATATTATCATTCCAATATTGTATTAATAATAAATAAATAAATGGCAGTCTTGGCGGTCTGCCGATCCCTGACCTAGGCAATACACGATTAATGCTTTCATGAAAATACCTGCAGCAATGTCCGACACCAATGGAAGGGGTTCTTGCTATTGTGAGATGTTTTGGTCTTAGGTTGTTATTTTGTTAAATTAAAACTGCCGAGCCCTCCATGGGATATTTGATGTCCTATGCCTCAGTTTCTCATATTTTATGTGCGGTGATAAATTATTGTATTTCACAGATTGTTGTAATCAAAAGAGGCCTTTAATGTGCGAGATACCATTGTTCGCCAATTATTTATTTCAGGTTCATTAGATAATATAAAAATAACATTCAAAATTTCTTGAATCTCTCGTTTTAACTTAACTTTGTCACATTATTGTCTCTTATTTTATTTTTGCATGTATATCGTTTTGTTTACATTTCGTGGTGTACCTTTATTGGACGGTTGTTATTCTTCGTAATTTTTTTTTTTATGTTAACACTATACAATATACCTATGCGAAGTAAAATAAAAACTTGATGGGAAATGAGAAACTGGTGATATTTTTATCATTAACATTATTTATTGATGAACGAACAAAAAAATTTCAACAAACGTATACATATGAGAAAACAAGATATATTTGTCATAAGATTATGGAGAAATGTATTAGATACATCGCCATATTTACATATTTTATTTCGAGTATCACAAAAAAGTACGTTAATCATATTTATTATATTATTTGAAAAACTCAACATCATTAAGACTTAAAATATAAAATGTTTATGACTTAATTATGAAATAAAAAAAAGTAGAAAACGTTGCTGAAAAAAAAAAAAAAAACTTAAGTTATTTTTGGTAAAGGTGCACTAGTTTAATAGCATAACTGATTTCGTTACAAATGTTAGTTAGTAACTGGTTGCAATTTACGTATGGCACATGAATTACATAGGGAACTGCCCACTCCGATGACAAAAGTACACGAAAAAATTACATATTTCGCAAAGAATATCTAAATCCAAATAAAAAAAATTTTCAGTAACACAGATGAAGGGTAAGACTAAAATCATTGTCAACCCTAAAACGAAAAAGAGCTTATATTGTTTTATATTTATATTACAGAAAAACTCTCATATAAGGTTTTTTTTCAAGCGACCAGAAAAAATAATGTGAAATAAAGTCCATTGTTTTATTAAAATTACGAGGGACTGAAAACTAAAACTTCTTTTAAGGGGAACCTTATAAGAGGGTTTAGTTGTATTTTCTTATAAATCTGAGCATCGATAATAACTGGGGGGTACAGTGGACAGATGTGCAAATCAAGGTCAGAATTTGTTGCAGAAACAAACAAAAAAAATAAGGATTAAAAAACAGTATTTTAGTAAATGAAACAACAGTGAAGTCAGATAATTTATGATTATTTTAGCTTACCCTCAGTAAAATAAGTTTGCTTTTAAAAAAAACTAAAAGACGATTAGAACACCTTCTTTGAAAAAAGTTAAGTAGATAAAAAAAAGCGTTGCCAGATGATGACTAGTCGTCTTGTCCTTCATCCAGGCTGGGTAGGTCTAACTCCCGTTCCTTGTGGAGTCGGGAGCTGAGATGGAGCCTCATGGCCGTCAGGGTGAGCTCATCCGTGTGGCACAGGGCACACTCCACCCTTTGGGTGGTGGGCCCGCACAGCAGCATCCTGGAAGAACGGGAAAATGTCAAACCCAGTCCATCATAAATATTTACGCAACAAAGATGAACGATTAGCTAGTATAGGAAAATGTCAGTAGACTGCCACTATATAAAACCTGGTCAATCGTAAATAATAATAACGAAACAAGGATGTTAGATTATGTGGTATTCGTTTACATACCCCTTGCAGGCATTGTGCACCTTCTGGTTCTCCACGGCCATCTCCATGAGCTGCTGGGGCGAGATGGTGCGAAGCTCGAGGGCGTCGTGGGGGGGAAAGATGGCGCGCTCCCCAATGAAGTTGGTGGCCTCCGCCTCGTCCACGTCGTAGTTGGCTCCCCACTGCCACGGCCGCGATACTGCAGTGGGCTCGCGCCATCGCCGGCTACGCGTCATCAGGCTGCGGGGAGAATTACTGCACTGTCAGCATCATCTTTGTCATCACCATCATCATTATCACGATTACCACTATCATTATCATCAACGTCATCATCATCATCATAATCTTTATTAGCATCATTACACCATCATCGTTTCCAATATTACAATCATTATCATTACTAAAATTACCGGCATAATCATCACCATCTCCAATATCACCATCATCATCAGAATACTAGCATCGTTATCATTTCCAATATAATCAGCATTATCACCACCATTACATAAAACGTATTAATCTAGAAGTTGAAATATCTGAGAGTCCCAACTGCTCCCAACCATCAGAAGCCAGTGAGACTATGGCATCCTCAATTAGGGTATGTTAACACATTGTAGTCGGGCGCTTCAAACAATAGACTCTAGCCTATAGCGGGTGTTTTTCGCGATTAGCACAAAAATATATCGCTTTCTTAAAATTGATACAATTTCTAAACCAAATAATATTTAAGATTGAAATTTTCAAAGAAATCATATATGACATATGATCATCAAAAATAAATTATAATTGCTTTGATTATATCATAATTTCACCACATTTCAAAGCTGAATATAAAAACCTGATATTAATTCAGTAAATAGCATTCAATATTCAATATTTGAAAATTCCATGTAAAAGGTAACATGTTTATTTATATCATATAGTTATATAATCAATAATAATATATATTTGCCATGCCCGCAATTTTACAATAGCAGGATGTGTGAAATCTGATCGCGCAAATATTGAACAGTGTCGCCTAAGGCCGAAGGCGAACACTCAATAACTCATAAGTTTAATTGCTTCTTGTCAAAAAAGAGTCTTTTGCGGTTGCATCGCCTAATTGAAGAGCCCATTCCACTTATGAATGATAGTATATATTCTTTCAAGGAATCAGTAAACTTCATATGTTGATAATCCATCACACACCATAAGTGCATGTATCATTGGCTTGTAAAGACATTTTTGTAGGGATAAAGTCCTATACAATGATAATATATTCAAATAATAAAATACCAAACAGTAAACAAAACAGTGTGAGCGGTATGAAAAATAGTCCAATACGTGAAATGACTTAAACTAAACTGGAGATTGAGATTGCATAAAAACTGTAGATTTCTGGCGACGCCTTTACAAGCGGCACACTAGCAAATCCGGACAAGGCATCTCAAATAACGTCGACAGAGTGTCGCCTAGCACCCAGGTAGCAAATTACCCTTCAAGGCGTTTTATTTCACGCTGATAACAAACCCGTATAATGCCGTTTCCCGCCAAAAACCGACAGTCCGCGAAAAACGGCAAATGCCGTGTCCCGACGACAATGTGTTAAGGTAATGTGGAGGGGAAGGAGATGGGGAAAAGGAAGGCGTGGAAGTATCTAGGTATTCAGATCTGGTCACCAAACACGGCTTAAGCCACATTTCAAGCAACATTTTAAATTCTGAATGGTGGTCTTACGCCAGGGCGATAATGAGAGTATCTTCTACTCTGGAACATGCTGCAAATATACTATTTTTTAATTTGTGAAATAACACAAATTAATCAAATAGAATTTACTTGCGCACGCCGGAATTTGAACCCGCGGCCTCTGGCTTGCTAGTCGAGAGCTTTACTCCTCGACCACGGAGGCCGTCTAAGTATAACATATAAATAATAACCGTCGACACATAAATTTAATTTTGACTTTCAATGCTCTCAACGTGCATATGCTCACTCTAGTCAAATGAAATGTTTAACAGCCATTTTTATCCATAAGGACTCAATTGTACATATTATTCAATAAAACGGTTTATTATTATTATATACCTTTCGAACAGGGATTTAATTTTTTTGGTAGTGCCTAAAACATCCGGTTCATTCATCGGAGATTCTTGTCCTTCTTCAGTGAACAACACTAGATCCATGTAATAACGTAGCTTGTTGATCTAGAAAAAAAAGTTCAATACATGTGAATTTCTGGGTGAACGTTACAATTTTCAGTCCACAATGTAGATACGCTATGGGAGTTTTGGAATATCTATTTAATTTTTAATAATCAACCCGTATAAAACAAAGTTTTGTTTATATAATAAATTTCTTTTTTCTCTTCCATCTCGTTTATGTTGATTCCTTACCGATCTGGGGGAGTCTCCTAATATTGATGTTTTGTCAATTGAAAATACAGAGAACTATTTTACCTTCGCCCCAAACCAAATATTAGTGCAAAAATTTCTTCAGAGATGTCAGTATTAGGATGAAAACATTTAAATCATCAATAGATGCGACTTGCAGCAAGGGTCAACAAGATATCCTTGATGTTGCTTTGGGGTCATGACATGGTAAAGCATTGAAATTTGATTGGGCAACTTACATTCTGCAGGTCCATCCTGTCTAGTTCAAAGTCGATTGGCACCAGGATGTCCTGTTCAGGGTAGAGTGGACTGCCGTCCACGTGGCCCAGGCCGCACAGGATGGCCGTGTAGTGGCATAGGGTGGCGTCTGGCTTCAGCTGCGCCCGCGGGCTGAATATCAGCGCCACGAGGCTTGGCAGGCCGCGGATGTTGGGCATCATAGTCGTGTGGCGGAGGGTGAGGTTGCCGCCGCTGGATGACTGGTCGATGGACGCAGCCACGAGGAGCCTGTGCAAAAGATGGATAGCCAAATAATACAGAGAAAATACTCGGGATTTCATGGACAGCCAAGTGCACTAATTTATCTATTGTGGAAGAGCTATGCATCCAAATCAGGCTTCAACTGTCTGTTTACAGCAGAGGTTCCCAAACTTTTTTGCCCCGTAGACCACTTGCCAAATTATTTTTTTTTCCGTAGACCCCTTGCCTGCCGAATATTGAATTTTCCTAAAACTATTAACGTCCCATGTGAATCATTGAATAATCATTTATTTTTTAGTAAAAATATTCCCTTCCCTTGCCTGCCCAGCAACCGGGTGGCGGTATAGTTGCTCTGTCTTTACATTGTGAAGACAGGGGCACCCTTGTGAGGTATTACACCAAATGAAAATGAAGCAGGATAAGCAACGGGAATTTCTTTCTGTAGCTAGCCCTACAGAACTGCCCCTTAAGTTCTTTTTCAGTGCTTATTCCGGTCAGTTCTTCTTGTCACATGATATCCGATTCTTCAACGTTGCATTTCCATAGTTAAAATGTCCTCAAACTTAGTTTTGAAGTCTGTGTGAAATGCATTTAAATGTTGAACGTCATTATTACACTGGACGTTTTTCAAAAACAAGTTGGGGAACTAGGAAAATTCGCGGCTTCCAATGTGCAATGTTTTGCTTGAATATATTAATTCTGACAAGAAAAGGAAAGGAAAAGGAAGGAGGAAGAGGTAAATTCTCAGTCTATTATATTTGTGTTAGGTGTATTGTGTCATTTACAGAACTCCTAAATGTTGACTTGAGGTAAATAGGGGTCCGCTCGTATGTACCCCCATTTGAATATCGTGGAAACCCAAATTTTTTTCTCGCTGACATAGACCCCTAGCAAGCCGATATCGACCCCTGGGGGTCCATATAGACCACTTTGGGAACCTCTGGTTTACAGCATATCCTATGATATTGGACACGTTGCTCGACAACCTGAGAACAGGAACCTGGAGAAACTAGTGATCACTGGAAAAGTGGAAGACAGGAGATATAGGCACCCGGAACATCGGTAGCCATGGCTAGCATGCAGCACAGGACTGCAGGGAATGGAAGAGCCTTGTTCAACAGGGAAATTAGTACTGAGGCGAAAATGAAAGAAGAAGTACAGAGAAACTCTTCTATAAAGGTTTTCATGGGGCCAGAAAATAAAAGCATTGTGGGGATGTGCAATAACTTTCCTATTTCCGATAGTGCAGTTTGGCAGTGTTAATCCAAGCTGCAGCCTGCGTAATGAAGATTGCCTTGAGATAGGCCAAACTATGATAGGAGAGGGCACCGCAAGTATCCTTTATTATGATGGCCTCTGTGGTTAATCAATTTTTCAAATCAATTTTTACGCCAGACCCAAATATACTAGAAATATGAACATATTTTGGACCGAAATTTTTGCCAATAACACTGGATATTTTAATCCTATGTCTAGAATGTCTCGATCATACAATGATCTTGCTAAAACACACACTGTCATAGATATTTTTGCAAATAATATAACTCGCTTCAAGAAATATCTCCACGATTTCTGTACTTAGAAAAAAAAAGAAAAAAAGAACAATAAATAAATACAAAAAATTATTTAGTGTTTTAGAATTTTTTTAATATATACTCTTTAAATTTTTCTACTTATTATGTGCTTCAATCTTTGTAATTTAAGTTTTGTATATAAATAATGTCATTGTTTTACATGTTTGCTTATGTGAATGTGCAAATGTGATTGCTGCAGACACATTAGTCTAGGGATATTTATAATTGTATTTTTATTTATTTTGTAATCCATAATTAATGTATTTATAAATATCCTGTTTGTGTCTCGAATAAATAAAATAAAATAAAATAAGGGGTTAAGGTTTTGACTAGCAAGCCGAAGTTTGCGGGTTCAAATCCCGGCATACACAAGCAAATTTTATTTGATTAATTTGCGTTATTTTAAAATTTACTAATTTAAAATAATATAGTATATTGGCGGCACGTTCCAGAGTGGAAGATACTCTCAAGTAAGACCACTTTTCAAAATTTAAAACGTTGCTTGAAATGGCTTCAGCCATGTTTGGTGACCAGATCTTAATAGCCAAGTACTCCCCCACCTTCCACTTCCCCATCTCCTTCCCCACACCACAAACTTCAGCCTCACAACAAACCCCAATTGGGGCCATAGTCTCACTGGCTCCAGACGGTTGGGAGCAATTGGGACCCTTGTGCCGTGTTCATATAATTTTTTAAATGCAACATAAATCCTACAAAAAGCACATATTTTATTTTAACTAAGGATGTTTTAAGTGTTGGATGCCTTTAACGGTAATATTTTAAACAGACCGTGATAATGAATTTAAGGGTTCAATACGACTTAAGGTAAATCTATGTGTCCTAAAGGCTAAGCTTGAAAACTTCTTATGAGCGGACTTTGCAGTAGTACATATTTTAAATTTTTAAAGAAATAACGATTAGTGGACTGTGTCATTCAATTCACATTACGAGGTTTTTAGCGAAATGCAATTTTCACAAGATTTAATAAGAAATCAAATATTGAACCTGACATAATGCATACACTAACATCATTCAAATCTAATCTTCGAACAACGTTCGTTAGGAAAAGGATGAAATTCCTGCGTACCTGTCGTTAAGGTCTTGAGGATCTGTAGTTAGAAGAACAGAATTAACAGAACTCCATTCAATGTGTGATGACTTGTCTTTTCCTGCATACATCAAGTTTAGCGGACTGGTTTCAAGAGGACTGGAAAAAACACAAAAAATTATTATTAATAATTTTCAGAATAAGATTATTGCAAAAGCATCCATGTATATCTTCTTCTTCTTTCGTATGGTGTGAGAGTCATATGGGAATACTAGGTTAGTAAGCCAGTCTAGGGCCTAGGGCCTCGGGCATCGCCCTGTAGCTCTCATCAATTCCGCCGGGGAATGAATACAGCAGGCATTCTTTGACCACGTGTTCGGTGGTCTGCACCACATTGCATTCATACATCGCCGACCCTTCAAGGCTCCACCTGTGCATCACGTGGGCACAGTGGCTGTGGGAGGACCTTATCCTAATGATGGTGAACCAGATTTTACGAGGCAGTGAAAATCCAGGCCGTCTTTCAGTGGGGTTGTGCACGAGATGGGCATTTCAGATTGTCAGTCCAAGTGATCCATGAACTAAATACAGGGTGCGGCAGAGAAGACGGACGGTTTTAAAAAAATCATAAAATAGTTAATTTTTACTCAAAAACAAATTTATTGATGGAATCAGGTTCGCGAGGAAATAGCATTTGAGACAGTCAAGTGTGGAAAATCACATCAGGCATGTGGTAGCCGAAATCGTTGATGCAGTGCTGGAGGCGTTCTTGGAAGTTCGCATAGACTCTCTCCATTTACAGGAGTTCGAACTGTTCGCGGAGCTCCTCTTGGTCTTCCGTTGATCAGTTCACCACGCCTGCAAAGTGATTCAACCCAACGAAGGATGGTGTTTCGAGAGGGAACGGCTCTATTCCGATGAATGTTGAAGTGGCGACGAAACTCACGCTGTACGACGGTGACTGACTCATTATTTCGGACGTAACAATCATAGGCGAAAACGCGGTGCTCCATCGTCCACGGCTCCATGACGACAACTGGTAAAACAATGCTAGGAACTAACGAGTCAAGCGGCACCCCCCCACCTCTCTCGTAGACGGAGGGGGAGAGTACTACCCATCTCAAAAACGTCCGTCCTCTCTGCTGCACCCTGTATATATGCGGGAATTCTTATGTATGTGGTTTTCATTATATTTTATGTATGATTTACCTGAACGGTCCTTTCAAGGTGATTTCTCTATTACAGTCTTTGACATCCGGTGGATCTATGATCACAGCTACAGTGGAGCTGTATTCCTTTCTCTGCTGTTTGTTTAAAGCGTTCTTTTGAATCGGTTGAAGGTTTTCAGCCGTATCTCTAATATCTCTGTTTAGCTGAAATGATTAAACAATCGCTAATTTTATGGCAGAGGTTAAATTTAATAATACTTATCTTATTTCAAATATATAAATTTAAACATACCCTGGAAATGTAGCTTTCTTCTACTTCTTGGGCAAAGCCTTCCTTAACCAAAGTTTTGTTCACACTCACATTGTCACTAATTAACTCGAGTGACACGACACCCATGGCTACCGAGTACACCTGAAAAAAAAAAAAAAAACAAATAACTAAACAGTTTATTTATCAAAGTCAACAGATTGAACAGACAGAACAAATGGAGGAAGATAAAACAACCGGGGAATATACATCATATCTCAAAAATTATTGAAAAAATCTTGAAAAAATCTTTAAAAATAGATTAAGTAATTACATAGAGAACAGAAAACTTTTAAGCAAAAATCAGTTCGGCTTTCGATCGGGGAGAGGTACGGACGACGCCATAGCACAACTCATAGAACATATTTCTAATAATATAGATCGTGGAAAGAAAAACATCGCAATATTCTTAGACCTAGCCAAGGCTTTTGACACGATTTCTCACAAAATACTCCTCAAAAGACTACAAAATATTGGAATTGTAGGTATGCCATACGAATGGCTAAAGAATTACCTAGCAGGTAGAAGCCAGCAACTCAAAACTGGTAAAACTTTGAGTAACTCACTAGGCACTAACTTTGGTGTACCACAAGGAAGCACATTGGGACCCCTTCTATTTATAATCTATATCAATGAGTTGTGCGAGCTACCAATCGGTGGTAAAATTATTACATTCGCAGATGGTACGGTAGCTATCTTTGAAGGAGATGACTGGACTGACACACACAAACTTGCTGAAAGTGGAATTAACGTGATAAAACAATGGCTCAACAAAAATCTACTAACACTGAACACTTCTAAAACCAAATACATGAGATTCAGCTCAACCATAAAGGGACAACCTAGTACAACACACACAATAAAAACACATAATCATGACTGTAACTCCTATAATACTGAACCTAACTGCAATTCTGAAGATCTTGAAGATCTTGAATGTGTGAAAAACATCAAGTACCTAGGTGTCATAATAGACAATCATCTTAAGTGGAATTATCACATTGACAATCTTACAACTAGGGTAAGAAAACTTACTCACATTTTCTTTGCAGTGCGAAACATAATTAGACAAGTAGATCTAAGAAAAATATATTTCGGACTGTGCAACCCCCTCTTAATGTATGGTTGCATTGGCTGGGGAGCATCAGGAAGATCAATTCTAGATCCGCTTATGAAGACCCAGAAATCAATAATTAAAGTCATAATGCGCAAACCATATAGGTTCTCTAGCGATGAGCTCTTTAAACAATTTAATGTACTTGATGTTCGTCAAAACTATATAAAAAAGATTATTATCCATGTACATAAAAATCTAGACAATTTTAATAAAATTGACCATAAACACATCACAAGAAGCCACACCAGAAATGACCTTATGATCCCAACGAGCAATACGGCAAAGTACCAAAAGACACACACATACTTGGGACCTAAATTGTACAACAAAATCCCCCCTGAATTAAACATAAAAACTTGTAATATTTCATACATAGGCCCAATAATAACTAAATGGTTGATTGGACTGGGCAGAGGAGAATGTGAAAAAATGTTAAAAAACGTCACGTAATAAATAGACTAATCACACACTATATATATCTCCCATTATTCTAATTATTGATCATACACATTCGAAACATACACAACAGCTCAAGTTCGACTCTATCATAAGATTGTAACGATTAAACATCACAAATTAAAACATTAATGAGATATATTATAGACATAGACAAATCACACACTTACTTTTACATATTTTTTGGTTTCTTGGAACGGGCAATTTGCCTAGTTAGGAACCAATAATTTCGACCTGATAAGGTACAATAATCAATAATCACAAAATATATTTTCATTATATCTTGTATATAACATATTGTACTGTGTGTAAATTTAAATGAATGAATAAATAAATAAATATATATTTATGCAGAACTATTAGAAACAAGTGAGATGGGCCATAAATCATTATTAGTATGCACAAAAGTATCGCCAGTCTCGTTCACCTATACTACTGCAAATCGCATCTATGCACAGTAGCGCCCTTCCCTTTACCCCTCAGGCCAATTTGTTCCCTTTTGGGAACAACTCATATAGGTCTCATGCAAATCGTTAAGATCTATACGGTGTTAGAAAGAGAAAACACCATGCTTTATATTCAAATCTAAAAGTTAACCACAGAAAAAAATAAAAAATGAATTTTTTACTATTTATTTTTATCTGAAATGACAAAAGAGTGAGATTACAGTAACGTTTATAATAAATTTGTTAAATAAACTGTTGATGTATGTGTGATTTTTTCTCTCTTTATAAGTAAGAGACATTTTAATAAACATTTATTATGTTTAAACAATTTTTGAAATATTTAACCTGTCCGGTGGTATGACCGTACAGGTACGGTGAGAAAAAAATTCCTCGTAAGGAGTATGACCGTACCCGTACGGTTGCGCCTAAAATTAATTAATTATTGAATTTCTTCCGGAAAACTGATAGTTACTGCCATCTAAAGACAATTTGTCATAACTTGCAAAAGTTTTTAGCGATTTAGGTACATTACCAACGGAGTTATTCACAATTAAAATATTCCGTGACGTCACCGTCTGGTAGTTGGGGGTAAACAACATTTTTATTGCGAGCGACGTCTTTTGTGAAGTGAAAATTGTGGTTTTTGTTTGTTTTTACACTGAATAACCTAATCATCTTGCATTAAAAATTACCTCACGTGTTTGGATGTGAATATTTATTACATATATTGTACCGACAGTGTTTGTTTTCAGTTTGAATACAGTTTTTGACAGTTTGAAAAAAATTCAATAGTGAATCTGAGTGCTGTGAACTATTTGAAATATTATTCGTTATACTGTTATTATCATTGACATTTTATTATTTTAGGTTATTAATAATTTGGACAGTGTTTTACTGTGATTCGACCTTGTGATTCGCATTGATAACTTGTTCAATTTAAATATTTTACTTTTATAAAAAATGGTTAACCCTTTGAATGAACAAGACATTGCTAATATTTTAATCGAAAGTGAAGATGAAAATGTTTACGAGGATCTTCATGATTTGCCAATACATTCGGATAGCTCATCCGACGAATCTGATACATCTGATGAGGATGAAACTCTCCATAGTTGTTCAACATCCAAAAAGAGAAAAGTTGACCATCGTAAATGGGATCAGGGTAAGTTTACGCCCATTATTCATGAATTCGATTCAACTAACTGAAATTAAGTCTTTGAATTCGAACAAACTCATGGCGCTGAAATGGAACAATAAAGGGGATGTACTTATGCTTAGTAACATACATACAAATGCAATAATTGTTACTGATAAAATTGACTTCCCCACGGGAGAAAATAAAATAAAAACCAGAGGTAGTTTTAGATTATACGAAGAATATGGGAGCTGTTGACAAAGTGGACCGCATATTGGGCTTCGCAAGCAGTTTCAGGAAGTCTCTAAAATGGTATAAGAAAATTATCTTCAGATTGATAGACATTGGAACACTAAATGCTTTCTTTTTGCATCGTTTGAAAACGCAAAAGGTTTTATCATTTAACGAATTCCGGGAAAACTTAGTGTCTCAAACGATCTAAAAATATCACACGCCAAGGCTGGCATCATCTGGAGGAAGGAGAGTAGTGGATCAACCAACTCGCCTTTTAGGAAAACATTTTCTCCGTCTTGTACCAGAAACTGCAGCCCAAGGAAAGCGAATTCAACGACAACGCCATGTGTGTAGACATCCAGCAGTTCGAGCTTAAAAAAGAAGTGACACGAAATATATAGCCACAAGCTAATGCTTCTATGGAAGAGGAGTCTTGAAATATTTGATCATATATTGTAACAAATAAACAAAAATGTACTTATATAATAAATAAATATAAAAAAATATGTGCACCGACTGCAATCTTGCATTTTGCGTATATCCATGTTTCGAAGACTACCATACGAAAATGCAGTATAAGTTAGTGAAGACAATTTTATTCCTAAGAAAGTGTACATTATAATTAGATTAGTGTTTTTGTTATCGTAATTATTGACTGCATATACATTGTGTACCTATGTTGAATTTTTATAATGAAAATACAATAGTATAAGTGTAAATAATAATACGTATATGTAAGTGTGTGAAAAAAGTTGTTCTTCCCCCCTTGATCCACTTGGCATCATTAAAATTGTGGTAAGTGAATCTGATTTTTATTAAGTAAAAACAAAAATCTGCTGCGATTTCGATGGTTGGCGATTTCTGCAAAATTGTTTTTATTTTTTCCTTCTAAATAGCTTAGTATTTTTTTTTTCGTGCTAGTTTCTAAGGATTTTTTTACTATTATTTTTTACTCTACGAAGTGGCATTTATTTTTTTCTATATTTTGATTGTTGAAAAAACTCCCTCCAGCGGGACCGTTTTCTTTCCAGAAACTCACCACCGGACAGGTTAATACCTTACCACTGACACCACTGGCAGAAAGCATAACAATCTATATTTGTAAACGTAAATCTCTAGTTTAAGCCGTAGTTGTGAGTCACATTATAGTGATATTGTGCAAATACCCACTCGGTCATAAAAATATGTATAGTTTTAAGTCATTAGGTAAAAGTCTTAGTTGTAAATCACTCAACATTAATATTAGTTATAAGCCACTAGTAGTTACAGTAGAACCTCGTTAATTCGAAATCCAGCGGACATCATAAATCAAATTTCGAATTAACGAATTCGCACGTAATTCGAAATTTTATGAAAAAAAAAAAAAAAAAAGACGGCGAAAATCGAGTTCCTCGGCCGCCCCTTCAAATTCGGGTGGTATCTTTGGAGTAAATTTGTATTAATACGAATTATTCCCGTTTAAATCGAATTTTTACAGCCGATTTTCGCCGCGATCGGCCCTTCAAGTTCAGATATTCTAAGCAAATTCATAAAAATACCACACATTTCCACGTAAATCAAATTTTCGCGCCCGATTAACGTCGCGGCCGGCCCTTTAACTCGGATATTCGAAAAATACAATATATTTATGCGTAAACCGAAATTCCGCGGACGATTTCGGTCACAGCCGACCCTTTAAATTCAGATAATTTAAATAAATTACGTAAAAATACGTCATATTTCCGTGTGAATCGAAATTTTGCGGCCGATTTCCGTCGCGCCGAATCTTTTAACTCAGATATTCGAAGTAAATTTAGTAAAAATACGATATATTTCCGCTTAAATTGAAATTTCGGGTCCGATTTCCGTCGCAGCCGACCCTTTAAATTCAGATATTTATAATAAATTCATAACGATATATTTCCGCGTAAATCGAATTTTCTCGGCAGATTTTCGTCGCGGCCGGCATTTTAAATTTAGATATTTGAAGTATATTTGTAAAAATACGTCGTATTTCCGCGTAAATTGAAATTTGGCGTTTGAATTCCGTCGCAGCCGACCTTTTGAATTGAGATATTTATAATAAATTCATAAAAATACGATATATTTCCGCATAAATAGAATTTTCTCAGCAGATTTTCGTCGCGGCCGGTTTTAAATTCAGATATTTGAAGATATTCGGAAATATATGTCGTATTTCCTCTTAACCCAATCGCTGCCATTTACGCGTATCGGCGTACGAACGATCCGTGCCACAACTGCCATCTACGCCGTATCACGTAAATCGCCAGTATGAATGTTTCGAAGATGATATTTCTAAGTTCTAACGGTAGATGGGGCTAAATATTATTTTGTAAAATATTATGAACTGTTTCTTTGCGACATCTCTGGTAAAATATGATAATTTTAATTGTTTATACTACGAAAAACAGCATCCAAAAAAGGTCAACAGATTTCTTGACGCAGTCGTTTGAATCTCCCGCCATCGCAGCGTCGTGTGTGTGGATATCACGTGGTTCTTATTACGTTCTCTGTGGTGTGGTTCTAAAAGTTTTTTTAATATTCGGCGGAAATGTGGACTTGAGTTTTTATTCCCGAATTGAGAATTTAGTTTGCGTATTTTTTTTTTAATTTAGTTCGATATTTCTTTTCGTGTGTACTTTTATAAAATCATTTTTGAAACTTTATTTTTAATATCCCTAAATATGTCAAGACGCGATCTCAATGAAGAAGAGATAAGAGAATTCGTCCTCGATATTGACTCTGAAATTGAGGAAAGTGATGATGACTCAGATATTATAACGCAACTTAGTGACAATGAAGATGAGCCTATGGAGACTGAAGTTACCCAAAGAACTTCGTCAGGAAATTGGACTGTGAATTCCGGAAATTTTAAACCAATCATCCATCAATTTAATGATTTTCCATCTGGAATAATCGTGACCCCATTATTATCAGAAAATTCCCCGGAAATAAATTTTTTTGAACACTTTCTAAATACAAATATAATGGCCGAAATTGTCAAGGAGACAAACAAATATTATCAAGCGACTATTAGATATAAAGTTATTTCTGAACATTCACGGCTTCGCAGGTGGAAAGATACATCAGTTAATGAACTCTACATATTTATTGCAGTGACAATGCTAATGACCAGAAATAAGCACCACACGATAGAAGAGCACTGGTCAAAAGATCCCCTTCTGACAAGTAATATATTTGGCAAGACGATGGCAAGAAATCGTTACCAGATATTGCTGAGTATGCTGCATATGTCAGACCCTGATTCTCAAATTGCTGGTGACAAATTAAATAAAATTAAACTTCTGGTCAATCACACTCGAAAAATGTTCAAAGAAACAATGGTGCCATACGAAAATCTTTGCATTGACGAGAGTATTATAGAGTTCAAAGGACGTCTTAAGTTTAAACAATATATTCCATCCAAACGCCATCGGTTTGGAATAAAAATGTTTATTTTGTGCGACTCGAAGACAGGTTATATTTTAGATATAATTATTTACTGTGGAGATGGGACGGATGTCACTGACAATCAATGTCTTGGGGCTTCAGGAGCTGTTGTCACCACTATGTTAAATGACTACCTCGGTAAAGGCCACAAATTATATGTAGATAATTGGTACACTAGTCCAATATTATTTAAATTTTTGCATGACCACCAAACTAACGCATGTGGAACGGTGCGAAAAAACCGTAAAAACATGCCAAAATTCAACAAATTGAAGAAAGGGGAAATTACTTCTCAGTATTCCGATTCACTGATGGCATTAAAATGGCACGACAAAAGAGAAATTCACATGTTAACGACGCTTCATGATGATAAAGTTTCTCCAACTGGGAAAATAAATTTTAGAACTGGAGAAGTAGTTTCGAAGCCAAATTGTATTCAAGATTATAATAAAAACATGGGCTTAGTAGATAAAGCGGATATGATGATAACTAGTGTAAATTCGCTTAGAAAATCAATTAAGTGGTACAAAAAAGTTTTCTTTCATTTAATCGATTTATTTTTACTGAATTCGTACATTATGCACAAAACCGTTACTTCCAAAAACATTACTTTTCCTGATTTCCAATTATATGTGATAAGACAATTATTAGAAAAATATCATACTACATCGCACCCTGAAGTTGGTCCATGTACGTCACAAGATGTGCCATTACGGTTATCTGCCAAAATGCTAGTAAAACATATGCCGATACCTATACCCGCAAAGGAAAAAACCCAAAAACCTTATAAAAACTGTTATGTTTGTTCTAACACTAAACTTAGACCAAAAACAAGAAAAGCGACGAAGTACATGTGTGGCGAATGTAACGTACCGTTATGTGTTTGGCCATGCTCAACAATATTCCACGAGAAAAAAGAATATTAATTTTAAATCTTTAAACATTGTGTAAATAAAATGTAGTACAATTTAGTGCAATATCAAATATAAAATGTGAAAAAAGTTGGAGAATCGTTGCCGACTCGATACAATCCATAATGACATGTGAGTGTTTATCTTATATCTCTTTGTTTATTTGTGTTAGTGAGTCAGCACTATGGCGGTTCACCGCACTCAATTATTCTGTCGGTGTTTATAATTTATGTCGAAAATACATAATGGGACACACTCGAGGATTCAAATATCTTATCAAGTATGTACCAAAGATATCAGTAATGAGCATCTAGTATAAACAAAGCCCTCAATGGCAATGGGAATGCCGTAAAGATTAATTTAATTGAGAACTTAAAAAAGGCTGAAATAGCTTGGCGTGTGATAATTGACAGAGTATATTGCTTGGGCAGGCATTGGGTTAAATCGAATTTTATCGGCAGATTTTCGTCGTGGCCGGCCTTTTAAATTCAGAAATTCGTAAAAATATGTCGTATTTCCGCGTAAATTGAAATTTGGCGTTTGAATTCCGTCGCAGCCGACCCTTTGAATTCAGATATTTGGTGTAAATTCATAAAACTACCACATATTTCCGCGTAAAACGAATTTTCTCGGCCCTTCAAACTCGGATATTTGAAATAAATTGGAAAAAATACGACATTCCAGTGTAAATCGATTCCGATTTACAAAATAATAATACTAATTAGGGCGATGTATAATCACGTAAAAATACACTTTTCGGTGTTTTACAGTCATGGCTTTGGTCTTTTAGATTCAGATTTACGAAATTTTATGATTTATTTTCGCAAAAATCGAAGTTTTTCGAATAACACAAACAAATTTTCGTGTTCGGACAAAAATAAATTTCGAATTACGAATCAACGAATTTCGAATTAAAAAACCATTTTGTATGAAAAAAATTTTCTGTGGATATTTTTTTGGCGAAAATTTCGAATTACGCATTTTTTCGAATTATCGGTAATAATATATCTACTGTATAAGCCAAAAGTAATAAGTTATAAGTCTAAGTAATAGGAATAAATTAAATGCATAAATTAAGTTTGTTAAGAGCCCTTGAGGTGATTTTCTCATGAAAATGGAGCTATACAAATAATCCAATCATTATTATTATATCTCCATCTCCATTTGTATCTATTATTTATAGCAGGAACCCACATGCGGGTTTTACTCTAAACCGATTGCAAACTCAGCTGTAAAGATGACAATTAATTCTACAAACCTTTCCAAGTAGTCTCTTGTTTTTAGTCAATTGAACAAATCTTCTAAAAGCTGCTTCGGTCCATATAGCTCTCTGGTCTTTGACTATGGATGGGGCTGTTTCAGTCAGAACGCACTTAAACGCCAATGCCTTTATTTTAGTGAGCAGGTCACTTTGAGGGTCCAGAGCTTTTAATGCATTCATTGGGATGAGGCGATTAATACCAATGTCAATGAAGAACACCTAATTAATTGGATTAAAAAAACACTATTAGGCGAATGAATATTGTCAATGAAGAACACCTAATTAATGGGGATTAACAAAACACTATTAGGCAAATGCATATTGTCAATGAAGATCACCTAATTAATTGGATTAATAAAACACTATTAGGCAAATGAATATCATACAAAAAGTTATCATAAAAGTGTTACATAATAGGTACATGAAAATTATAAATGACAAAAAAGTCAACGACAACTGTAATGCTTTCATTAACAAAATATATTTAAGTTTAGCAAAGGAGAAAACTGTTTAAATCTGTGAAAGAATATTTGATGTTAATCACGCTAGCGACTAAACATATTAGCCGATTGTAAAATTTACAGTAAAACTCTGAAGTGGGATCCATATTTGGCAATTTTTTAAATTAAGATTTTTTTCTAGCATTGACACATACATAGTAAAGTTATTCGTATTATGTATTTTTAAATTTCAGGTAAAATTATTAAAAATATTTTATCATTTCCGGCTCCAACAACATCAATACTTTTGTATTTTTTCAATCAGAGCAAACACAAACTACTCGAGTTGCCACTTTGTAACTTGCGTAATCTGCTTACAAAGTTGTACATTTTATGACTGTTGAAAAATATTCATTTCAGGTAATTATGTTGTGATATTGGTTTTGGATTAGAATTTTTTTTTTTTGTAGTGCCGAACTTCTAAAACCTCTTAAATGGGATGCAGATAATAATAACGAAGTGATACATTTTATGACTTTTTTCATTTGTGATGGATTCACTGACAATTCTTTTGAATTTCTGAGGCGGGAAGTGGTTTTAGCTAAAAATCCTTTTGTGGGTAAAAATAGTATTTTTTGAAGTTTTTTGTATGGAATTTGAAGGGACTGAAAAACAAAACTTCTTAAGGGTGAAAACTTGTTAAGTGGGAAATTCTTAAACGAGTTTCACTGTAATTGATAAAAATCACCAAAATTTGGGTAGTTATGGCTTAAATTCATTAGCTTTACTACTTTGGGTAGCCATCACCTGAGTGTCGTGGAAGTTATTGACAATATAAGAAAGTGCAGTTTTATTTATTGAATTGACTAGGAATTATCTGTTCGTTTTATGAAAAGGATAAGAAAGATGGAGGTTAAATTACCCAAACTAAATTATCACGGTTGATCTTGGTGATTTGGGCACGGTGATAGAAGTAGGGGCCCCCATCGGCGACGGGGAGAGGAGCGGCGCACAACTGCCCCAACGCGGGGGCGCTCAGGGGGGGCAGAGGCTTTTGAAGGCAGTGATGCAGCCATTCCAACTGATCCTGGGTAGTCTGGTCGGCATAGTTGCACCAGAAGTGACTGCAGTCCACTAACTAAAATGTATACAATGTTATATAGACGGAAAACCGGGCCCTTTATTGTGGTAACCGGATATAACAGAACAGTGACAAAACAGAACATGATAAAATAATTGATTAGGCTTGGTTGGGTTTTTTGTTCATCACTTTTCACAAAGTTTTGTTTTGTCAGTTTAGTGTATTTTATTATCGATAGCCGGACCATTCAAAAATGTGATATAAAGTCATGAAATGTGATGAAACAAAAACTAGGTTAAAAAGGTCACATAGCAGATCGTGCTCCGGAGACCTTTCTTTTTACAACTGAACTTGCTGATTGTGCACCGGAGACCTTTTCTTTTTACGACTGAACTTGCTCATCATGCTCAGGAGACCATTCTAATACCATCCAAGTTGCAATGTTTTGCGATGCGATTTTAGGCTTAAAGATATGAAAACTCTACAGACAACAAAATCAGAATGCGCTAATAACACTGTTGTCAACTGTCATTACATGAATGTAGCATCTACGATGGCTTACTAATTGTCTATGAATGCGTTGATAAATGAAAATATTTAAATATTGAAGACAATATTAGTGATTTCTAAACTAAAATCTGAAACAGAGTAATCAGAAAAGGATACGGTCACATCTAGGACTCGAACCCAGGACCCTTGTCTTTCCGGGACACTGCTCTACCAACTGAGCTAATGGGACCCTATCCCCCTCGGTCACTTTTAACTGTATCATACTTCGAATAAGAACTACCAACATTGTCTTCATTTTTTCACCGCACATTTTTATTGGCAACTATCTTTATGTATGATCGCAAGATTCAGTTTTCAATGTAGTTTAAAAGTCATTATTTATTTAAACACCGTGATTGTTGTTTTTCATATAGGGTGTGTAGTCAGGTTTGTGTAGAAATAATAAAAATATAATATATATTCGCATAAATATATTTTTTTCTTAGATAAAGTTGTTTATTCTGAGGAAACATCTAATGATAATATAAACTTCAAATACGTAAATACATATAAGATACATTATCTGGTATACAGAAAAATATTCCAAAAATAAATAGATCGAGGTATTTATTCCAATATTGGAGCTAAATTCATCAAGGTAATTTTCGCGTCGCTCCAAGTATTTTCGTCCTGAGGATTATCTGCTCCGGCTTTCCACAATTATATTTAAAATATGGATTGACCATTATAGATACCAACGTTTGAATTTTACTACATAATATTAATATTTAATTATTGAAGACAATTTTAGCGATTACTAAAGGAAAATCTGAAACAGAAAAATCAGAAAAAGATACAGATCAGCTTTAAATTATTAACCTCAACACAGGCTTGTCCTAGTGAGGTTAAAAATTATAACTTAAAAAAAAAGATACAATGTAAAGAAACGATAAATAAATAAATAAATAAAATAAAAATACAGTCACATTTAGGACTTGAACCCAGGACCCTTGCTTTGCCGGGGCACTGCTGATTTTTCTGTTTCAGATTTTCATTTAGGAATCGCTAATTTGTCTTCAATAATTAAATATTACAATTTGAGGTTTTACTCATCAAGTTATTGAAAAAATAAAAAAAATATTAATACTTCATACACAAGAATTTCTGTTACTCAAAACTGAGTGAGAATTTCTGTTACTAATTTGAACGGTCACTGTGATTTGGTAATCAGTGTATCTTGGTAAGCGAACGCCATCTATGGGAAACCTAATAGACTAATCTATTGCCATCGGGTGAGCTCGTACACTAATATCACAGTAACTACTAGTGCATGTAAAATAAAAGAAAAAACTTACATGGCTTATATTTACTTGAATATAGGTTTCATCGATATCAGGAATGCGCGGCTGCATAGATTCTTGAATAGAATTTTCAAGTGGAACCCTTTCCCATTCTTTATGTCCTTTAGCTTTATATAAGCCAAGCTTAACGGCATACTCCATAGACTTCTCAACTCTAAAACAAATGGGATAATAAAAAAATTATTGCTTTGAATAATACCTATCATGCAGATTGGAAATTACTATTCATGGCAGAATTGCACATTGCAATCATGGCACCATTAACAGAAGATAACAAATAATACATATTGATAGAAGTAAGTAAGAACACCGGTAAGTGTACAGCAGACAGAGGGTAATATTAACACATTTCTGGCAGGTATTTTTTGCACTGGCGCTACGTTGTCTTCGGGCGAAAATAAAGGTCCCTTTAATAACTTTAATTTGTTTTAAATCGCTATATCTTCGAAAATATTTTAATGAACAATTTCTACGTAGTAACTCAGCATAACCAAGCTTTAAAAGTACTAAACAAAACAAAAATATTATTTGAAATGTAACTCAATTAACCTTTATCGGTATTTGCCCATACATGCTTTCTTTAAAAACGCCTGACATCTCTCGCTAGCTTGCACATAGGAGTTGAGTGGGTGCAGAAGAGAGATAGAGATTCGAGATTTCATGGTCATAAAAACCCTCATTCCAGGAATTAAATTATTACAATAACAAATAATATGCTATCCTTTTGTTGAAATACCGATGTAAACGAAAGGCACAAAGATAAATCTAATTACTTGACTTGCATTACGATTCGATAATTAAGTACATATAAGGGACTGAACTGGTTAACTTATTCGTTGCTAGGAGCTTTTGTTACCGTTAAAAGTAAATTTGGTTTGGATATGATTTGAGATTTTCACGGCCAAAATTATTAGTGATTTATTTTTGGGGTATTATGCCGTGTTGCGCTTTCTCCTTCTTTGACCGATGTTCTTTAGCCACACGTCTACCCTGATGATGGACACTGTAATGCTGTCTGAAACGTTGGCTAAAGAAGGAGGTGGCGCTATACAGCATGGTACCCTACAAATAAATCACTATAAATTGTACTGGTCGACTCATGGGATTGCTTGGCAGTAAACCGGTTAACTCATTCGCAGCCAGGAGCTTTTTTTATCGTTAAAAATAATAAAGTTAGTTTGGATTGGTCCACCCATGGGAGTGATTGGCAGTGAATGAGTTAATTTATTATTAACCCATGATCTTGCGAGATTAATTTACTTACGTCATCACAGGTATAGTTGTTGGAATTTTTATCTGGCGACCCTTGACGGCTGAGTATACAGGTAGTATAACTTGTCCCGGAATCTGTGATATCTAAAAAATTATACATAGGGTGTTATTAGGTTCCATTTACAATGAGTAAGAAAAGGTTTTTTTTTTTGCTTAAAAACATTATCTATATGTACATAAAATGCTTAAAAAAATTATATTAAAATTATTTTTTACCTTGTCATTATTTTTATTTGGTTTCAGTGATTGCCTGTTGGCGAATGTGACAAATACTTTGCTGAAACAAGTGAAAAATAAATAAGAAATCAAATTCATAATATTCCAATTTAGATGGATTCGTAACAATTTTTTTTTCACTATTTGACTATTTTAACAATAAAAAATAAAGCAGTTTATTCACGGTCTTCCTCACTAGATATTCCTGTTCCGAGGCGGACTGTAGGTTGTTGTAAGGGTGTAACTTCATGATTTCCTCATCTTCGAGTATGTTGATTTGATCATGTACGTCACGGAACCGGGTAAAAACTCATTTCTTGTAGGAAAATGTTGGATAGCAAACCTGCTGTTGCTGTCAAATGAAACGGTCATGTCCTCGGGAGCGCATTGGGTCAGCAAGCCCTTGATTCGCTCCGAGTAGATGATGCTGGGCTGGAAGTAGTCCATGCCGCTGAAGTAGACAGTGTTGCGCGGGTCGCGACCACACAGGGTCCTCGTGGCCTCGCGCTCCTTGTCCTCACCCCACCGAGACAGGGTGAAGTAGAATGGGTAGAAGGCGCCGGCTAGCAGTAACTAAAGCATACTTTTCATGTTAAATTGATGCTCAATTTCTTTAATAAAATGTTATAACTGAAGAAATTGTTTATAAAAAAACAAGTAAAAAAATATTCTTTTCAACATCTTCAAATTTAATATTATTATGTGCATAAATAAATTATTCGTTGAAAGAATAAAAAAACAAGGAAATTATTCAGGATCGCTGCCCCCTCTTAACCACTCAGAACATTAGAACGTCAAAAGACGTAAATATGATAATAGCGGTCAAGACATTAGAACGTCTTTTCACGTAAACGCGCGAGATTTTACAAAAATCGATTTATTTCCATCACTAGTACACGGATTGCCATGATTTAAAAAACAGAGTATTGATAATGAATAACGCTACGCGTCTGTATTCAACAATATCTATGGAACGTAGAACTGCATTATCTAAGCCGATTGAATCTGTCATCTTGTTCGTTCATAATTTATTGCGTTTCTAAATAATTTATTAAAAATATTTTAGTTTGGACGGTTAATATTTTGAGGTGACTAATAGTTTTTAATTATATTTCTTCAATATATAAAGTGTTATTTCTTTATGATACTCAGAAAAAAGTACATTTTTCACGGCTTTGAAATAATGGTTATCGATTCTTGCATATTTTTGACGTTTTCATAAAATATATATTTAGAAACGCAAATATTTACTTATAACAACACAATTCGATAGTGGATTTCATAATCTTTCCAAAACATTTTTTAGAATGAGGCTACGTTTCCCAAGACGTGAGTTATGATGCTTTTAGCAAAACTCGTAAATAACACAAAAATTATTACGTTTTGACAGTTCTCAAAGGAATACTTAGTATATAAATGTCTTTGTCTGAGAGGTTAAAACGATTTAAAAAAAAAACCTTTTGATTCACCTTAATTACTAAAAAAGGTAATCATCTGAATTTGGGAAATTTTTAATTTTAGCATTCTTCTTTTTAATTACATAAAATTAACATTCATTTTCGTTATATGGGATGAGAGCCATTTAAAATAATCAGTTGATGACATTTTCTTATGTTGGTGGTATTCCTGATATTATACGAGTGGCTAGAAGAGACGTTATTACCATTTACTCTATGCAAATTAGGTAGGTACTATTTTGGCGAACTGTATTTAGGTGTGACCAGATAAATCATCAAAATGATAATTCATCACATATTTAAAAAGTTATATAAATTCATGGAAAGTGATGAAACAAAAACTTTATTAACTGGGTTAAGTAGGTTAGGTTAGGTTAGGTTTAAATTTTCTCATCATTTCTAAAGACTTTATATCACTTTTTAGATGTGTTGAATTGTCGATGTGTTGATTTATCATGCAACCGTATTTAGGCATGTTTTTTAGTAAAAAATATTTTTAAAAAAGGTTAGGTTATGTTAGTATAGGTTAGGTTTTATTACATACAATTTTTTTAAAATAAATTACAAATAAAACATGCTTTAATACCCTAATTTAATTTAATTATTTCCAGAGTTCCGCCAAAATAGTGTCTACATAATAATCATGAATTAAATAGTAATAACGCTTCTTCTAGCGACGTGTATTATATCAGGAATACCAACATATATCATTGATAGAAATTATTGGAAATGGTTGTCATCTCATACAAAAAAAGCGAATTTTCATTGACGTAATTAAACATTAGAATGTTAAAATTAATAATTTTCCAAATGCAGATAGTTGCCTTTTATTAAGGTGAATCAAAAGGATTTATTTTTAAAAAATCTTATAAAGCGTGGCAAGCGATCCTGAATATTTACCAAAAAATAGTTTTATAAGTTGGAATGCAGGATTCCCACGAGCTAGAACTTCCGTTGGTGCCGTTCAATTTTAAATATCACCCGACTTGTGGTGAACTTCAGAAAAAACTTCTCTTCTAATTGGTTATTTTATTGACAATCGATTACGGTACCATTAGACTATAAAAGTCAAGACTATACTAGTATAAAAACTCATAAAAAGATATTGCTGGATGCGGTAAAATAATTATTACTCATCATAAATGTTAAAATATTTACGGTAAAATTTCAACAATCATAAATCACGGTGATTATTTTGGTAAGCGATAGAAAACATTACATTAATTACGATGATTATTTTGGAAAGCGATATAAAACATTACATTAATCACAATGATTATTTTTAAAGCGATAGAAAACATTACATTAATCACGATGATTATTTTCACAATTTTCAACAGTGAACACATTCACTGTTGAACTACTATCCCGAAAACATGATAAAAAAAAAAACATTTCAACAAAATACACATTGTTTTCAATAAATAAATGCACAAACGAAATAAACATTCGATTGAGATTTTCACATCCCAAAATTATGTGATTTATTTTTGGGTTATTATGCTTGTGTTCTTTAACTTATTTGACTAAAGAAGGAGGAAGCGCAACGTGGCATAATAACCTAAAAAATTATGACAATAATGAAATAAACATTGTCTCAAATAAATAAATGAACAAATACTAACAAGATTTCCATTACACAATGCCAGATAAATGAGTTTCTAATGTACTTATATTACATATTATAAATACAGTGAAACACTTTTGTAAGGTTTTCCAAGAGACCAGAAATAACTTCTTAACCTCTTAAATGCCATGTATCCAGCTGATTCTATTATCGTAATAATATCTTTGAATATAACTAGCTATTCCCGGGAAACTAAATATGGTAAATTATAAATTATTTTTAAAACAAGTTATTACGATAATAGAATCAGCTGGAACACGGTGAAAATTTTATGAAACATTCTTCAACATTATGAAAGACACATTAATAATTTGTTAATGATTCAAAGTAAACATTCCAACCTTCAGAATAAACGGCCGGTCAATATCGTTCCATAAATTTTGTTGAGCATTCCGGCTAACAACGGATTCCCGGGATAGTCTCTGCTTCAACTCTGTGACCAAGGAGACCAATTCACGGAGGGCGTTTATTTGGAGGAACGAGGACTTGGCCCAGGCCCTTTCCCCGCCTTGATAACTGCTGAAATAGTTTATGTTGCGAAGATGGGTATAAATCTACAACAAAAGGTTTTACATTTATGCCAACAAAGTAAAATAAACCAACAAGAACTGTTTTTAGCACGGTAAAATTAATATATTTTTTTTTTACATTTTCTCCACACAGGAGGTACTGAGGAAAATTAGTTCCATGAAAATATGTCATCTTTTATATGACGGTCTTTTTAAGGAAACGAAGGAGAGAAAGCTCTGGGAAAGAAAAAGGAATTTGGGGGTATTTGGGGGTATTTGGAGGTCAGTTTGTCCAGGAGTGACAGACGTACGAATCCATTCCTCCCGCTGCGGTGAAAGGCGACGAATTGAAAATAAGTTTCCATGAAAATATGTCATCTTTTAAATGACACTCTTTTTAAGGAAACGAAGGAGAGAAAGCTCTGGGAAGGAAAAAGGTATGAAGGGTGAATAGGAAGTAGGAATTAGGAAGGTGAATCCATTCCTCCCACTGTGGTGCAAAGCAACGAATTGAAAATAGGTTTCCCCATTTGAATGATATTTATAATCAACTGATATAGTTTCTTGTAAACGTGTTGTTGAATGTTTAAATATATTTATGTAAAGAGGGGTTAGTCATACATTGTAAACACCGAGAAGCGCCAAGCAGTCGCTCGTGGATCCATTGGCCCATGCCAGTTTGCTGTTATATGCTGCCATGCGGTTGTTGAAAGGAGTACTAAATATGTTCTTCACACTCATCCCGCAAGCTAAAATCAAATGTTTGGATGTTAAAAAAATACAAAATGGCTATACGGGTGTTAAGGGACCTACTTGACTTACTTTAACCAGTGATTCCTGACGTCATTTGGAATAAAAAAATGTAATGTATTTTTTTTTTCAAAAATGTTTTTCAAATACAATTATAAAAAGAATTCTTCCACATGTCGTCACTATATACTCAGCCGAGTAAAATGATGTCAGGAATCACTGGTTAAAGTTATGTCAAGTACGTCCCTTAACGGGTAAATTGCACAAACTTCGGGACGTGATTCCACACACACTTTTATATATTAGAAGAGTGGTTGTGTATATAATCCTGTGTCATCAACAGCCATTGTCTGTTCAAGCAATCACATCAAGGTTTTTAACTTACCCATCACAATGCAATCATCCAGAACGCCAAATATGTATCCAAGCATAATCAGTTTAGAGAATCTTACATCAAGAGGTAATTTAGACATTATTCTGCCCAGATAAGTTATGTCTCCGTCATCCAGAGACATTTCCCCAGATACTGTTTTCAACAAAGCGCCAACCTGAAATACAAAAGCAAACATATTGAGCTATATAATAAACCACTCGCTCACCTCACTATGTACAGTACACCTCAACAACTTCATTTTTTTAACTCCATAGGACTTTGCCATATTTTGACAGAAGGTCGGAGCATTTCCGCTTTGCAATAAAATCCAAATAAATGAAATATTTCAGAACATAACCGCAAACTAAAAACCGCTTTTGAAAGGTGATAAAATACAGTTTCAAATTTTATTATTATAAATAAACATATAATTTATGATAGATTAAAATTTTGAACGCGAACAGAAAAAAATGGCTCACCTTACATGTTTTGTAACTAAAATTACTGATAGTGAAAACAATATATAGAAACACACGCGTTTTATTAGACAAATTTTGGTGATATAATTTTATGCAAAAGCGTAGATTTAAAAGAATTGTTAAAACTCATGTTAAAAGGTTAGGTTACGATAGGCTAATATGGTACCTGTTGAAGACTCAGTACGGTCCTAGTAATGTTGGAGAGATCAGGGGGGTCCATGGCCAAGGCAAGGATGGACACCGGGGGGCCCATGTTCAACACCTTGGACTTCAGCACCAGGTTATCCAGGGGACACCTCTGCATCTCCGGAATGCAATTGTCATCCATCCTATTCTGCAGTTGTCAAACAAGCAAAATGATTATCTCTAGCGTGGCTTTGGTTTTTATTTATCTATTTAAATTATTGCATCATAAAACTAAGAGATTTGCAAGTGTTGTCATATTCACTAAATCGAATATCAATAAAATATAGAGGGATGTAGAAATAGGAGGTTAAAAGATGGCTTCAGATAATAATTATTTTTTAAATACATAATAATAAAATAAATATTTATTTGAGTAACATTTAAGATTTGATGGTTTTGTTAATTTATTATTGCTGCAGATATGGTATGTATAGCTCACTTAAAACACTGGTTCCCAATTAATTGTACGCATAACCAGGGGTATGTGAGGTTACTTCAAGGGGTATGTGCACAGACTGCATAGACATTTTGGCTACAAGGGGTACGCGAGTTTGGGCTCTTTCTTGAAGGAGTACTCAGGAAAACTAATTGGGAATCGCTGACTTAGACCATTGTTTCATTTGTAGGGTTGACTTTGGGTATTTAACAATATCTCATTACTTAAGGTTTCACTAATCTTTTTTTACCAAGGCACCGTTTGGATAACTTATTAACATGACATTTTGTAAAAAGCAAATTTAGCTCTAGGGTGTTAATAAGATGAAATATGTACTAACATAAAAGTCTTGCAAGATCATTCTGTATACACGGCCTTCTCTCACTCGGCCGGCCCGCCCCGCCCTTTGCTTCAGGTTGGCTTGGGAGGCCCACGTCATCCGAAGGGTGGAGAAGTTGGTCTCCGGGTTCGACATCAGCACCTTCGTCAGGCAGAAGTCGATCACTGAAAGGGAAAGGTTAGGTTTGAGTTAGACGATAGCTTGGCAAATATGGCCACAACACAAGTCAAAGGTTACTAACTTTATAAACTTTGGACAATTTCAAATGGGACTATCATGGGCATGTGACAAGACTACTGTTGTAAATTACAATATCATATGAGGATGGTGACCAAGTGGGTGCCACAGTGGAAACGACTCAGAGGTAGACCGAAGAAGAATTGGCTAGACTGGCCAATGGCGAGGGACTGCAGCCAGTGGAGAATATTTGTTGATGATGATGCTAAGAATCAACCTTGTGAGAAGCCCGTGTCTAAAGCTGGACGCCAGAAGGCTTGTTGATGAGGAAGTGATTTGGGTTGTTTACCGTATTTGATGTCAGGCACGGTAATGGAGCTCTCGGCAATGTTGGTGGCCAATATGATCTTCCTGTGTCCGGGCGGAGTAGGCTTGAATACCTGCTGCTGCTCTTCGGAGGTGATGGTGGAGTGCAGTGGCACTATCCACCATTTGCAGTGGCACCAGTCGGGACTCACTTCTGCACTATAATTTAATAATGTTAATTTATTCATACGCGTTCGGAACGTCAATGTCCGCAGCTCTCCACGCAGCACAGGACTGCCAGGAGTGGAGGAGCCTAGTTCACCAGGAGAATTATAGTGGGGATCACAAACCTCAGTCATGGGAAAAAATTTTATAAAGGATTTAAAAGCATTTTTTTAAATACAAAATGAAACAAACACTTAGTTTTAAACCACTTTAATTTCGAGTTATATTAGTCGACCGGTTTCGATTGGACTCAATCTTCATCAGGACAATAAAATATAATACTCTATTATAATACAGAGTAAGGTATAAGGTAAACATAAAAGAAAGAGAAAGTATGTAGTAGAGGGAGAGAACATCAGAGACTGGTTGGTGGAGGGGATGGGGAAGGGATAGGGGGAGGGGTTGGGGGAGGACCAAAGGAAGGGTGGGGGTTATGGGTTAGGTTGGAGCAAGGAAACAACTTTAAAATCGGGCTGTTGGTTAATTCTATCTGTTTATTTAAAATTTGGGAATTATTTTTCGTTGATTTAGAGATTTCCAAAGCTTCTAAGTTATTCAGGCGTATTCCTATTTTATTTTTATGAATTATTTGGACTCCCGTATTTTTATTAAATGTGTGGTTAGTATTGATTAAATGTTCAGCAAATTCTGAGAAGCCTGTGTGTGTTAAGCACCTGATATGTTCTTTAACTCTAATATTTATATTTCGCGCGGTTTTTCCTATATAGGTTGCTGGGCAATCGTTGCAATTTAGTCTATAGATGCCAGAGTGGCTTAATTGATCCTCTTTGTCTTTAGAATTAATTAAAATTTTTGCTAAATTATTGTTAGTATAGAAGGCCGGCCTTATTTCTGAAGGAAGTTTAGATATGCAAAGGGAAGACAATTTACTTATATACAAAATTCTACGCCATTGGGTGGGAGCATTATTATTATTAATAGTTGGGAGGGCATTATATAGGAATTTATTTGTTGTGATTCGGCGAAGTTTTTTTGAGAGGATTTTATCAATTAGACCGGAGTCATATCCGTTGTTGATGGCTATTTGTTTAATTGTAAGTAGTTCATTAGAAAAATTATTATTAGATAAGGGGATAGTAACAAGCCGGTGAATCATGCTGTGGAAAGAGGAGTGTTTGTGTGACATAGGGTGGTTGGAGGTATTATGTATTATAGTGTCGGTAAATGTAGGTTTTCTATAAATGAATACATGTATTAATTAAAGCGCTAAGTGCCAAAAACTAGAACTGCTTGCTGTAACAAAATACTGATTTGTCTAATAAAATTATATGTGGCCTACCCTTTGTAAAAATGTTACTTAGTAGTATAGAACAATCTCGACGGCTTCCATAATTTAAAAGCATAAATTAATTTTGCATTTCTACAAAATAAAAGTTTAAAACGGACAACGACGGTTACGGTGAAGCTCCACAATAAGAATTTTATTTAATGCTCTAAGTGCCAACTCAGGGGCTCTGGCAGATCTAAGTGCACAACCTTCACATCGGGAATAGGGATGTGCATATAAATAAAACAAATCACTTATTTGTTTAATTTAATAAAAAAAAATATTCTGATGTACAAGTACATATTTATTTAAATGATTCAAACATAATAAAAAGTGTCGGTGTGTGAAAATTAAACAAAGGAATATAACTTTTCATAAAACCTATAAACATATTTTAAAAGGGATACAGTGTTTCAAAAGTAGGTACCGCTCTACCAAACAAAATGCAAATAAACAGTTTAAGAAAATAATACAATACCTACCTACCAAAATGTATGGAAAAAGCATAGATAATTTTGTATTTGACATTTGGTTGACACTCTTCACCGATGGCGACATCTACAATTAGCTTTGCGTGGCCAACCCCATTATGTATTGTGAAAGCATACATTTTGATTAATAAAAGTTCGGAGGTCATATCATTAAATGCATTTTTTTTATTAATATTATTGTTATCAACATCACGAAAGACCAATATATCATTGGAAACGGCTTTATGAAACATAACGACACTAAAAAACTTAATTATTATTTTCCATGAAATAAGTAGGTATAATAAATTAAAAGTTACGAGTACATAAGAAAAACAGTGGAATTAAAAGAATTATCTGTTTACAAAATGATTGGATTCGAAATTAATATTTACAAAATGAATGAATAATATTATTACGACAGGCATGCACATCACTAGCGCGTCAGTACCAAAACTAACAAAATGTACAGAAAAATAATATTATACACATACCTCAGAATTTGGTGGTTTTTTGGCAGGAATGACTTTATTATTTAGTGTGGAATACTCTTGGCCACTGGTTTTTAGTTTTTTTTTTCGCATTTTGCACACTTCCTTTACCTTTTTGATGGCGTTTTACAAGCAAGCTCGCGACTGTCAACACACCATCGCCGGCCATTTTATATGGAATATCAATGAACACTGTTGTGGCACTTAAACCATTTTAAAAGATAACATACCAATGGAGTTACAGCGATGCCAGACTTCATCAATTTATTGTATTTTTTTGAACTGCCTGAAGCACTTGGATCCTATTTAAGGTTATTGGCATCGGTACATAGAATAAATTTCTGTAAAAACATCGTTTTCAATTTTTTGGGCACTTAGCGCCTTAATTAATACACGTATTCAAATGTTGAAGCTAATTTTGTTGTTAATAATGGTTAAAGAGAGATCTAGAAAATTTAAGTTGGAGTTTACGCCTATCTCTAGTGTGAACTGGATTTTTGAGTGGAAGGAATTAAGGAGTGATAGGAAGGAGTTGAGTTGACGGTCTGAGCCCGTCCAAATACAAATTATATCGTCGACATACCGTTTCCACAAAAGAACATTTTTTAACAAAGGGGATTTAGATTCAAATATTTTGTTTTCAATATTATCCATGAATATGTCAGCTAATACCGGGCTGGTGGGCGATCCCATTGCAAGGCCATCTTTTTGTTGGTACACCACATCATTGAATTTAAAATAATTTTGATTTAAGCACAAATTAAAAAGGCGAGAGAGATCATTAGAGAGGTCGTTAGATAAATGGGAATTATTAAGTAAGTTAGATACTAAAGTTTTACATTCAGACACAGGGATATTCGGAAATAAGTTTATAACATCAAATGAAATGAGTTTAGGGTTAGATGGGAGAACTAAGTCTTTCAAATGATTCACTAATTCTATGGAATTTTTAATTGTATAATTAGGGGAAAACACATTGGAATTATTAAACACATTAGTAACAAGAGAGGCTAATTTAAAATTTGGGGCATTACAGCAGGCAACTACTGGGCGAATTGGTGAGTCACTTTTGTGGATTTTTAAGAACCCATATAACCTGGGGATTTTAGGGTTTTTAGTGAGTAATTTAACTTTGTCATATGACAAATCTATGAATACTGGGTTTTTACAGTCTATAAAAAGCATTCTTTACATGTTGTTGGTATTTATTAGTGGGGTCTGAACGTAATATTTCAAAATCCTCATTGTTAAGAAAATTGCCAATTTTTGAGTTATATTCACTTCTGGGCATAATTATTACCGTGTTGCCTTTATCGGCCTTTGTTAATATTAAGTTTTCGGTATTTAGCTTGTTTCGAATGGTCCTGGCATGGAGGGTTTCTGGATTGAATGAGGGGATATTTTTGGGGATAAGGTCTTTTAGCACTTCTGCACTTTGATACTGGAATTTTCGTATAATAATAATGCTCCCACCCAATGGCGTAGAATTTTGTATATAAGTAAATTGTCTTCCCTTTGCATATCTAAACTTCCTTCAGAAATAAGGCCGGCCTTCTATACTAACAATAATTTAGCAAAAATTTTAATTAATTCTAAAGACAAAGAGGATCAATTAAGCCACTCTGGCATCTATAGACTAAATTGCAACGATTGCCCAGCAACCTATATAGGAAAAACCGCGCGAAATATAAATATTAGAGTTAAAGAACATATCAGGTGCTTAACACACACAGGCTTCTCAGAATTTGCTGAACATTTAATCAATACTAACCACACATTTAATAAAAATACGGGAGTCCAAATAATTCATAAAAATAAAATAGGAATACGCCTGAATAACTTAGAAGCTTTGGAAATCTCTAAATCAACGAAAAATAATTCCCAAATTTTAAATAAACAGATAGAATTAACCAACAGCCCGATTTTAAAGTTGTTTCCTTGCTCCAACCTAACCCATAACCCCCACCCTTCCTTTGGTCCTCCCCCAACCCCTCCCCCTATCCCTTCCCCATCCCCTCCACCAACCAGTCTCTGATGTTCTCTCCCTCTACTACATACTTTCTCTTTCTTTTATGTTTACCTTATACCTTACTCTGTATTATAATTTAGTATTATATTTTATTGTCCTGATGAAGATTGAGTCCAATCGAAACCGGTCGACTAATATAACTCGAAATTAAAGTGGTTTAAAACTAAGTGTTTGTTTCATTTTGTATAATGTCAAGCCACAAAGTGTTTGCTTTCTTCGATAATTTTTTTAAATGGCTGATAAATATGGTGGTTGAAGTTTCAAGGAGTTATTAAGAAATAAATTGAGAAATATAAATGCAAAAGTAGTTTAAAAAAGGGAAGACTTGGTTTCTTTATAACCGCAACCTATTTCAGATTGTTTTCTCATGAACATATGTATCTGCACATACTTGATGAAAAATATTGCTTTTTCAGATTGGCGGTTTACAACAGAAATAACAACTTTTAGCTCCAAATTCTCTTGAGTCCGTGATCACTCTTATATCAAAAGGCGGTCCATTCCAGGCTTTAGGTCCTGACACCCAGAAAACATGTTCACCGAACTTATTATCTGGTGTGGTTTGCTTAGGTTCCTACAACTGATGCTGACCTAAGGGTTGACTGTGACTTACTATATTTTGAAGGCACAATCCACTTTTTTCTCAACTGTTTATCACTTGGAAACCTATGTCCAGACATTCTCCAGGAGCATAAAGGCACAATACAACATTGGAAACCAATGTCCAGACATTCTCCAGGAGCATAAAGGCACAAAACAACATTGAGACATTTTAATTACTATTTTAAACTTATTACTATATTAAACTTTCGCCATAGCATTTAACATAACATAGCATTTAACATAACGTTTTAATTACTATTTTAAACTTATTACTAAACTTTCGCCATAACATTTAACGTTATCATAACATTTCGCCTTAATGGCTGGCATGATATCCGACTACACCAGCGCTGACAGCTAATTTGAGCATTTCACATTACATGCCGTTGTTATTAGTTATTTTACAATATAAATCTGACAAATGCCACACAAATGTGTCTACGTAATTTAATAAATAGAAATTGAACCCACCGCAATCTCTGATTAGTGAGTATTTTGTACAACTCTTCAATCTCAAATATACCAGGAAGGAAAATAAGAACAGATGGCATATAATTGGCGCAGGTTCCATCAGAGTTCTTTTCTTCATTAGAGTCGATGAACTCAAAAGCGTTCAATATCTTGAGGGTGAAAATATTCATGTCTTTCGATATTCCCGGCTCGCTGTATTCTATTTCCGGCAGCTGGAATAAAAAAATTCAATTATTATTTTTTATTTTTTTGGTAAACTAATGTTTTAAGACAAGATTTTTTATGCATAGCACAAAGGGTAACAATTATTTTATAAGCAATAATTATTAGCCTGAAAAACTCATCCACATTGAAAAAGCTCCTGATAAAAGATACATGACATGACATGTAAAGATACATGACATACATAGATGTCCCGTTGGCGTCATGTATCTTTTATCAGGAGATTTTTCAATGTGGATGAGTGTTTCAGGCTAATAATTATTGCTTATAAAATAAAAAAATTCAATTTAATATTACCAAATTATCACAGTGAATAGATTTATTTCCACTTATTTTTATCATTTCACAATCATATCGCTCGTTTGCTGCAGAAATGACACCATTTAAAATTTAAAAAATTTCTGGAAACGAGTTTGAACATTTTTAATTATAATAATAATGATATCGAGAAGCAATATTGACACTTACCGTTGTCTCACAGCGACTTTTGGTATTTCAGGTACGTTGTTCTAGTAAAATGTACAAGTGGAAATGGTTAGTTTTGACCAACTAAGTCAGATGTGGATATTTCTCATGCTTGATTTATGTCATTATTGCGGGAAACGAGCGATATTATGTACTTCATTTTGCAATAATTATATCACATACTTCATTTTACAATAATTATATAATGTACTTCATTATATGATTATTATATCATGTACTTCATTTTATGATTATTATATCATGTACTTACTTGATCTTACAGTAATTACATTATGTACTTACTTCATCTTACAGTAATTACATTATGTACTTACTTCATCTTACGGTAAATACATTATGAATTTACTTCATCTCACAGCAATTACACTATGTACTTACTTCATCTTACAGTAATTACACTATGTACTTACTTCATCTTAGAGTAATTACATTGTGTACTTACTTCATCTTACAGTAATTACATTATGTACTTCATTTTGCATATATTATATTATGAATACTAACTAAGTACTACTCACTTTGCCCAGGATGGATAGAGTATTTAAGTAGAAAATTTTGATTTCATACATTCGAGGACTGTCAATTTGTAGTATGGGAGGCGTTTGTAGCCCATCATACGCGGAAAATCTAAAGTAATTAGCGAAACTATCCAAGTCAAATGTCGCTGACATCAGAACAATCTGAAAGAAAAAATTATGAATATTTGTGGAAGATGCATTCAAATGGAATACATAACATATATGTTTTTTAATAGTGAATACTGCACAAGAGTCCCAACTGCTCCCAACCGCCTGGAGCAAGTGAGACTATGACATACCCAATTAGGGTATGTTGCGAGGCTGAAGGTGGTGGGGATGAGAAAGGGATGGGGAAGAAAATTGTTTTACATTTTAGTTATGGTTTTGTTAAGTCATTTAAGACTTAGGCCTTACTAATAAATGTGTTTTAAATTTTACACAACTGATAAACAACCATTAATGAATGGTAAATTGTTGTTTTATCAGTTGTGTAAAATGCGTATATGTATTAGTAAGGGGGTTACGGTTTAATATTTAATAAACATTTAATATACATATCATATGATTTTAAGCATAAATAAAATTTTTATTTGCAAGTACAAATTTACCAATAAAAAGTGTTTAAATCATAGACATCCAAATTGATAGACTTGCCCTAACATGAAATTTGGGCATCATTTCGACGAGCTGGAGGCAAACCACGTGACCATATTTTTGGCACCGGTGGGTTTGAGAATGCTTTGAATAAACTACGACATAGTGGTACATTGACCAGTAATAGCCATACCCTGTGCAGAAAAGTAAGGTTTGCTATACTAAGGCAGAGGGTTTGCAGTGCAGTACATTATAGGACCTTTCTACGCAGGATCTGAATGTTAGTTTTTAAGCGAACCACAGCAGTGCCAGTAGCTAAAAATGAGTGAGGTGGGTAAATTATAACACATTTGTAAAAAAGGTGTCTAAATAAATAGTGTAACAAAATATTCAATTTTGGAAACAAGCCAGAATTTTCGTTTACCCGATTTGAGATTTGTAGTGAAGTGTTTTTAACACTAATACGGATTGAAACTAAAACCACAAAACTGCACTAAAAACACTACACAGCGATGGCCTAGTGCACACATGTTCAATTTGAAAATTTAATTTATAAGAATACTCTGGGTTAACCACTCAGAACATTAGAACGTCAAAAGACGTAAATATGATAATAGCGGTCAAGACATTAGAACGTCTTTTCACGTAAACGCGCAAGATTTTACAAAAATCGATTTATTTCCATCACTAGTATACGGATTGCCATGATTTAAAAAACAGAGTATCGATAATGAATAACGCTAAGCGTCTGTATTTAAGAATATCTATGGTACGTAGAAGTGCATTATCTAAGCCGATTGAATCTGTCATCTTGTTCGTTCATAATTTATTGTGTTTCTAAATAATTTATTAAAAATATTTTAGTTTGGACGGTTAATATTTTGAGGTGACTAATAGTTTTTAATTATATTTCTTCAATATATAAAGTGTTATTTCTTTATGATACTCAGAAAAAAGTACATTTTTCACGGCTTTGAAATAATGGTCAGCGATTCTTACATATTTTTGACATTTTCATAAAATGTATATTTAGAAACGCAAATATTTACGTATAATAACAAAATGCGATAATGGATTTCATAATCTTTCCAAAACATTTTTTAGAATGAGGCTACGTTTCCCAAAATGTGAGTTATGAAGCTTTTAGCAAAACTCGTAAATAACACAAAAATTATCACGTTTTGACGGTTCTCAAAGGAACACACAGTAAATAAATGTCTTTGTCTGAGAGGTTAATTATAAGTTGCAAAGCATCAAAATTATCCATTCTAGGTGAAATAAGTAATGTAAATATCCCACGAAATATTTATTTACAAAACACATATTTTTTTCACTTAAAATTCCACTAAGCACATGTGAGCACTAGGCCATTGACAATATATTTATAAATGCTTCATATTATTAACTTTTAATAATGTAAATGAATTCCCCAGCACGGGATATCAGATCCCAGTGAGGATATCATTTTCTCTATTTGTTACAAAAAAAAGGAAGATATTAAAACATTAACTATTATTACCTTAACGTTTGCAGTTCTTAGTTTCTTGACAACTATGAACAGAAAGTCCATATCCTGGTCTCTCTCGTGGACCTCATCGAGGATCACATGAGTGAGGTTGTCCATGTTGCGTGATCCAACTAAAACATTATAAACACCATTTTAATAAAGCATCCTAATTAACTCAAATGGGTTAGTTTTACAATAACACCTCATGCATATTTAATTCTTCAGGTTAATTTGTGGTAATTAACAACCCATGTGCTTTCATAGAAATCTTTGTATCTCCCTTAGTGTCATGGTGAGAAATATGATCAAAACGGTGTTAGAAAGTGAAAATACATAGAAGTTAACAACAGAAGAATTAAAATGTGCAACTTTATGAAACCAAAGGTTCCGAAAAAGTTTGAAAAAAAAAAAATTAAACTTAGTGAATTTTTTATTCATAATTTTTATATGAAATGACAAAAAAAGTGAGGTGACAGTAACGATTGTAATACATTTATCTAATAAAATGTGTGTGCGTTTATACACGGTGTCCGGAAACTCGTAGTACAAGCGGGAAACTGGAGAATCTACACCACATGGGGAACCCAAAAAAACATAAAGTTTTTTGATTTGAGCATTTTCAAAAAAAAAAAAACCAAAAAAAAATATTTTTCGGCTATTTTAGGGTTAAAGTTTTTTCTGGTGTTTAGGGTTGAATAACAGATGTTTTAACCCTGCAGAGCAGAAATATTTTATGATTACACCGGGTTAAATGAAGGGTGATTTCAAAATAATGCTTCAAATCCGAGTTTCTTCATTTGTTTTACTTTCAAATAGTTTTAATTAGTTGGGTACTTTGATCTTCAGTAATAATTTATAAGAATTTGATAAAAAAATCAATCAAACTCGATTTACTCGATAACGAAAGCTCAAATAAAAAATAAAAATACTACAAAATCGACTCCAAATGTGATGTAGATTCACCAGTTTCCCGCTTGTACTACGAGTTTCCGGACACCCTGTATATTGTTTTGTTATCAGTAATTTTAGTTACAAAAAAACGTTAAGGTGAGCCATTTTTTCTGTTCGCATAAAAAATTTCAATATATCGAAAATTATAATTTATTTATGATAGTAAAATTTAAAAGCGTATTTTATCACATTTCAAAGTCAGTTTTTAGTTTTCGGTTATGTTCAGAAATATTCCATTTATATGGATTTTATTACAAACGGAAATACTCCGACCTTCTGTTAAAATATGGCAGAGGCCTGAGGAGTTAATAAATTCTTTGTACATAAAGCAGCAATACATAAATATCTCATTTAAATTTTTTATATTTAATAACTATGTGAAGTCTCCGGCGTTGTCCGGGCTTTCCACATAGTTTTCGAAATCAGATGCAGACAGTGACCTTTCTCTTTTTTTTAAATTTGTGTGTAAAATTTCATTAATCTCGGAATAAAACTGTAGATTTGTATAAAAATCAAATCCATGCTGCCCACCGCCACATATTTATATTACCACCATATTCTTTATATAAATAGATATTATTATTTAATTAACAAATAGTTTTATTTATGAACAAGTTCTGCTGTGTAATTATTACAACACAAAACAATATGGTAATATTATAAGTAGGAAAACTTTATATGGTAATAACAACCATCAATTATGATTTTATGTGAACACCGCACAAGAATAAATAAATTTATTGATTTTTTAGCATTTTAATGTGAATAAAGCACAAGGGTCATTTAAGGTGGGAGAGTACCTATTTATTGTCACCAAACAAAGCTAAAGCAATTTCAATTCTTAATGGTGTTCTTACACCAATACTGAGAGTATCTTCCTCTCTGGAATGTGCCGCGAGAATGCTATGAATGTTACTACGGTAGTAATTTGTACCCTGATGATGCTTGAGTAAAGCAAAACCGGTCGATTCTAAAAATTATTAAAAACTCGTGGTTTTAATACAAAAAGTATTTTATTTTGTTAAATATGTCAAACCACAAAGTGATTGCTTTCTACAATAATATTTTATATGAATAAATTTTGAAATAACACAAATTAATCAAATAAAATTTACTTGCGCCGGGATTTGAACCCACGACCTTCAGCTTGCTAGTCGAGAGCCTCACCCCTCTACCACAGAGGCCGTCATTTATGACAATTTATTTGGAAATCAACAAGGGCAACAAAAACTTGAGAAAAATAAATAAATATTGCAATTTTTTATAATGAAAACCTACCTAATTTTTGTAGCAGTACTCCAGTTGTGACATATTGCAGTCTTGTATCTTTTGTTACCTTCGAATCAAGTCCAACCTATAAATTGAAACATATTACGTATTGTATATCATTACATGTGAAAACAATATCCCAACTGCCAAGAGCCAATGACGAATGTTTGGAGGTTAAAGGAATGGGTAGGCAAAGTAGAAAGTAAGTACATATATATGAGGCGCTGCCTCTTGTATTATATTATGTTTTTAGTTTTAATATTCTTGTTTTGTCCTGTCCTGCTGTTATTGTTATTCTAAGTTTTGTCATCACTTTGTATAAACAGTATATTTAGTATTATAATATTAGATCTGTGTTTGGTAAGGCACACTGTAGGAATAATTTTAAGAACATGACCACTAATACTAAATTAACGTTTTTAAGTTTCTGCGCTATATAAATGCCATGTTATTATTCAGTGGAAGAGTGGATCAACTAACAAAAATTTATAATTAGTGAAAACATCAAATTGTTAAAGATTTTTGTCACTTCTACTAGCCGCAGTGGCCCAATTTTAATTTTCACTGATTTCAAAGGATAATATCGTTCTACATAATATCATTCTTCCATTTGCTCGATGGAACGACTCCGAATTCAATATAACGACGCCTGTAGAATCTTATTTGGATACCGAAGATACAGAAGCGCGTCGACAATGTTCACGGAACTAGGACTGAATGGATTTGCCGGCCTGATGAGACACCGGGTCACTGGAGCCAGGATGCGGCTAATGGCCTCCGCCAACACGTTGGTGACCGCAGCCTACCAGCACCAAGCGCCACTCCTGAGTGTGCGCTGGGCCCAAGCGCACTCAAGACCACACCCTGCATAGTTGTCCTTATTTGATAATTTATTATATCTATTGTACAAAAAAAAATGTATATCTATATGGGACGTGTGGGATTGCACTAACCTCCCCAAATTCTGGAATAAAAAATATTATTATTATTACAAAATTAGTTAATTATCTTTGACAATCTGATGTTTTCGCTGATTATGATTTTTTTTTTGGTTGAGCCATTCTTTCGCTGAGCGCCTCATATGTAGGCACAAACATATTACATATTAGGTTGATCTGTTTCAAATTCCAGCACATTTGATGACCACCAAATCGACGATCAGCGCCATTTAGAATTTTCGACATTTGAACGGTTCCCATTAAATGCCAATTGTTGGCCTGTTTTAGCTTTCGATCAATTTCTGAACAGCTGATAAGCATAACAGTATTAATGTTATGCTTGAAAGCTGATCACAATTTGATATTAAGCTAAAGTGTGCCGAGAATCAGAACGTTAATAATGTCGATTTGATGGTCATCAAAATGTGGGTTGTTGAAGTTTGAAACAATCCAACCTAAGTACATATTCATAAATAGTAATGTCATAAAATCCGCAACCAAATTATTACAATTTTTATTTGAACACATCATTTCCGGTTTTTTTTCACCAATCCACGCTGAAAAGAGGGTGATTTATTCAAATTTGCATGCAAAATTTCTTTTCACTTTAATCATGACTTGAGAAGTATTGCTTATTAAAAACAATAAAAAACTTTAAATTATGAACCGATAAAAAAAAAAATTACAAATATTGAAAAACAATATGCAAAAAAAAATGTTTACTCGTCTCCCGAAAACAATTAGTTAAAATCAGAAATTCAGTACAAAGAATGTCAAGGTTAAACGCGGAAGTTTGTTATAATCTACCTGCTCGTAGATGGCGTTAATTTCATTATTTTATTAGCATATGCTTTTTGCAAGTTATGTTTTACAATATTAAGATAAATTGTGTTTGCGCCCGTACATACACAATATCAATATGAATAAATAGTTTTGTCCGTATAAAAAATCAATTCTTTCAAGAGAGGCATACAAATACAGTATTGGATTGAATCAGCGATACAATATTGTATTTTTATGCAAACAACATTCAAAATACCTGATAGCCAACGATGGTGCTCATCTGATAGTTATTTTCTTCGCAGACTCGCTTGGCAACAGAGATGGCAGCAATTCGCCTCGGCTGGGTGACAACAATGTTGCAGTACCGTCTTTTGTCGTAGCAGTCCTTGAGGATCCAGTGAGGGATCTGGGTAGTCTTGCCACAGCCAGTTGGACCTTCGATTATAGTCACAGGACTTTGATCAATTGTGCTCAGGATCTAAACAAAATATAAATGAAGACTATTATAAAATATACTAAATCTCCAAATAGTATAAAACAAAGTCGCTATCCGCGTCTATCTGTTTGTGTGCTTAGTTCTTCTAAACTACGCAATGGATTTTGATGAGGTTTTCACTATCATATAGAGAATTTCTTCCGGAAGGTTTATACATATAATGCCTTCGTATTATATTTATAGAAAGTAGAGAAAAGTAGAACAATGCCGGGTACACATCAGCGAGTTTATACTAAACGATAAACACCTTTAATGTAACACTTTGTTAGATTCAATATATATAGAAAGCCGAACGGGTTTCGTTTAGCTCAAGCTTCATCGGGACTTATATATATCAACTAATTATAATTAAATAGAGACACATATGATATATAACTTCTATGTGTTTTAAACACATTGTAGATAATACCGAAAACTTAACCCTTGGGACCTTCTAAGACCCAAACAGTCCCAAATGCCGTGCGCGCATTATACTCTCCTAAGACCATATTTGTCCCAGAACGACCACACATTATTAATGCATATATCTCTCTTCCTCTCATCTAAAAATTAATTATTTCTTTATGTCAGAAAGAGAACGAAATAGTGCTTGTTATTGTCTTTGAAAAAATGGAAGCTTGTAGAAGGTTCGATCCGTGCAAATCAACAACGTCTCAAGGGTTAACAGTCCTAACACATCACCCTTGAGATTATTTTTCACAAAAAAGGCGCTACACGAAAGTACAAATGATCCAAATATTATTGATTACAGTGATCACCTACTGGTTTTGAAAAGGGGTGTCAAAATTTTACTCGCGCCAGTAGCTGTTTGGCTCAAGGCTGGCCCTGTATACTGAAAACTGACATTTTTCTTTTGGTAGTACATTGCGATCTTGGATAAATTTCACAATATGGTCAAAATTTGTAAGAAATATGGCAAAGATTAACGAAAAGCAGAATTCGAAGAAGAACAGTAGAAGAATGTTTTTAATGCTAGCTGAACCCCGCCACGCATTGCTGTGGATCAGTCTGTCTGTGCAGATAGACAAACAACAGCGCGTACGGTTTTCAAAAAAAACCATGTTTTTCCCCGTCACAAGTAACATCTGTATAATATAGGTATATAAAAACACATATTCAAATGCAATATTGTGTCAAAATTTCGGAGATTTACGATTTTGAACAAACAAACATTTACATTTTTATTTATATAGACTAGCTGTACCCCGCCACCCATTGCTGTTGCTGAGTCTGTCTGTGCAGATAGATAAACAATAGTGCATGCTGCTTTTAAGTCCAACAGATGGCACTGTTTTAAAAAAAGCATGTTTGTCCAACATATGGCGCTGTTTTTTAAAAAAAAGTCTGTTTTTACCTATCACAGATGACACCTATATATTATAGATATTTAAAAATACATGCGTATTCTAATGCAAAATTGTGTCAAAATTTCAAAGCAATCGATGAAGAACTTTCGGAGATTTAAAATTTTTAACAAATGAACATTTGCATTTTTGTTTATATAGATAGATACGAGGGTGGGTCAATAAGTCCTTAGAAAAAAGCATTAAAACAGTTTGTATTTTTGTATTTTTTTTTTTATTTCTCAACATAATCTCCTTGGAGCTCAATACACTTGGTTAGACGTTTCTCAATTTTTTTTAAACCGTCAGAAAAATAAGTTTTCGGAAGGTCCTCAAAATAAGCATTTGTCCGATCGATGACTTCTTCATTTGAAAAAAAACGTTGTCCACTTAGCCATTTTTTTAAGTTTGGGAAAAAGAAAAAGTCACTGGGGGCTAAATCTGGCGAATACGGTGGGTGGTCGACCAATTCGAACTTCAATTCTTCAATTTTAGCCATTGATCGTAAACATGTGTGAACACGGGCATTGTCCTGATGAAAGAGGATTTTTTTCCTGTTTAAATGAGGCTGTTTTTCTTCAATTTTGTTTTTTAGCTGGTCCAATAAAGATGCATAATAATCCCCTGTTATTGTTTTTCCTTTTTCCAAATAGTCAACGAAAATAATTCCACGTGCATCCCAAAATACAGTAGCCATAACCTTACCAGCTGATTTTACGGTTTTCGCCTTCTTTGAACATGGTTCGCCTTTCGCAATCCACTGCTTTGACTGTTCTTTCATCTTGGGAGTATAGTGGTGTATCCATGTTTCATCTACAGTCACAAAGCGACGAAAAAATTCATCCGGATTGCGTTGCATGAGCGACAACAGGGCTTTAGAGGCCACCACCCTATTGCGTTTATTGTCGACTGTGAGCAAACGCGGCACCCATCTTGCAGAAATTTTTTTCATGCCCAATTTGTCATGTAAAATAGAAATGACGCTACTTTTTGAGATCCCTGTAACCTCAATTATCTCACTCAACTTTAATCTTCGTTCACTTAACACCATATCGTGGATTTTATTGATGATTTCTGGTGTAGTCACCTCTACAGGACGTCCTGAGCGTGGTTCATCCTTTGTTGATGTACGACCACGTTTAAATTCATTTAACCAGTTATAAATAGTTGCAAGTGAAGGAGCAGATGTGCCGTGAACTAAATCCAACTTATTTTTTATTTCCTTTGCTGTTAACCCTTTTATATTAAAATGTTTAATAACAGCTCTAACCTCAATTTTCTCCATTTTTGTAAACAAGCAAATTTTTTTTTTTTAATGTACGAGAAACACACAACAACCCGACCAATCTGCTTGAAACTTCGCAGCATACTGAATCGGTAGTGCCGCTGCATGAAAACAAACCGCTTACAGTACTAGTCGCGCCACCTGTCGGCTTTTCTAAGGACTTATTGACCCACCCTCGTAGATTATCTGATGGATCTGGGAAGAATGAAAAATATTTTGAAATCAGCACCATACCCTTTCTTTCATATTGTTAATAGGAAGTTGCAGCCTGCTCTTGTCCTGGATTTTGTATTTCTTATAGTATTGCGAGTCTTCTAACAGGTCATTCACACGATTCACATCTCCAAGTGAAGTCAGATCGTCCAACATCTCCTTGCTTTTTTCTTCTTCAGGAACAGCTAATTGCTAAGGAATTATAATAAACATTAGTTGATACTGGGTCAATTGAAAACATTTATCAAGGTGCTTACAGCGTTTAATTTGGAAAAAAAATTTTATCCACTATTTTAACCTTGTGGTAGACAGTAGGGAAGAATTTGAATAATAAATAATCATAGACCACGTGAGAAAGTATATTTGAACAAGATGACCGCCAATTTTTCTGTCTAGTGTCTATATAGGAAGGTTTTGTTTTGCCTCAAGTTGATCAGTCACCTGAAGTCTATCCCCTGTAAAGGGGTTGCAGGTCGCCCCGGTTGTCTTCACTGAGGGGATGACAAAATGCAAAAAATTTGTGTTCAAAAACCTAAGTTTAATTACTTTGTAATAAAATTGATTTCCACATGATAAAAATCGACAGCATTTATTGGTTGATCCAGAAAAAATGAATAACATGATTTTAAATATTTCAGGATGATTAGTAGACAGTGTTTTGTGGCTTCACCTTAAATTTTTTTTTTCTGGGGTCTATGTTTGAGGTATTTTTCGGTTTCCGTTTTAAAAATACTAACAGATATGGCAACGAAATATTTCATGGAAACTGAAATATTTATGAATTATAAAAATCTATAGTATTTATTGATTTGACCGTGGAGAAGAAATGCAGAAATTAAAATATTTTTGCCAGCGATGCATTCTATTGTGATACTTTATATGCCTCTCCCTTTAGCCTCACAACATGGAGGTGCGCACATGAGGCGACGTAAAAATAGGGAGATTTTTCTTAAACTTGTATGGATGAAATAGTTGCCAACTGTCGCCGCAACTAAAGTTGCTTGTGTGCAGAGGTTCTAAATAAACCAGAAACTAACACTTGTTAGAAAGAACGGGTTCACAGAATTTGACATTCACAGAATTTGACCAATTCATCAAATTTCATTGTTAATTTTCAAGTTATCATATCATTATTGGCCTGTTGTTTCACATAACTGAAATAATAACAGAATTTGAATACAACCTTTACAGAACATGTAAATGTTGAAATTTGATGAATTGTTCAGATTCCGTGAAACAACCCGTCCTTAGTATCTTATTTTTTCTACTTTTAATAATGGCGGGTAATCTGAAAGTATCGAATCAGCCATTGGCGCTGGTGTAGTTGGCGATCGTGCCACCAGTCAATCCTTGTTTATTCCTATCATGGAAGTAAGAAGCTATGGAAGTCTATGGAAAGTATGGTTGGCAGCTTTTAGGGCATCCTTGGGGTTAAAGTCAGACCGTTTGAAATTTGGGGTGGAAAAACTTGTGCAGACGTCATTCGCTTGCAGTTCGTCTTCGCAAGAGATTGCACGAGTTGTCTTCCGTGTTTTATTCTTTTGAGTGAAATTGGTTATGTGTTCTGTGATTTCGTGTTCCAAGAAAAACAATGAAAAATCTAAATCGAATAGCGGTATTACAAATCACAAGTGAGTATTTTTAATGTATTTTCTTTATTATCGTAGTGTTTAAATTTAAATACGTAACGTTCGTACAGTGTCAATCTTTTTTATACTTAATCTGTAAAACAATATCTTTTAACCTTTGAAATGCTGTTTCACGTCTGCAGTGTGCCAAGGGTAAAAATCCCACAAACAGGAAGCATTGTTTTCAAAGTACCAATTGGATACGCTGGCGCTCAACTGAGACATATTTTTCGCATCCAATGGGTAAGTTTGGCGGTTGAGAAGTTAAACCGTATCACATAGCCGTCATATCGGACGAATAACCGCCGACAGCACCAGCGCCATCTGCTTCAAGCTTTCCAGATTACCTGTCATTTTAATGTGGGGGGGGATTGACAAGATATTTTCCTCACGAGGTATCACCTGACTTTGCTACGTCCCTGCATGTAAATCTACATATCGTCACCTTACTATTGAGAGCTCGTAAGTCCAATTATTAGCTTAATTGAAGTTTCTTCTACAAAAATTAAAAAAAAAATAAACATTTTTGCGATTATCATTTTTTTATGATACCTTAAAGCATGAATAGTGTAGTGAACTTCTAATTTTATTTGGGTTTTAACTAATTTAATATTGTTTAATTTTTCTTCAAATGTAATTTTTTTTTAAATTTTAATAAAACAAACTTAAAAGTGTTTATATGCCACCTCAGTTATTATCCCGAGTTATTAAATCTTTGCAACAGAACCTGGTAAGTCCACCCAAGATTCTTAAAAAGTTTTATTACTATTGTATAATTAAGCAAAATTAACAATATTTTTTTCATATTTTCACACTAGCATAATATCTGTAATACCATAATCTTGCGAAACAAATTTAATTTGTATTTTTGTAGCGTTTCTAATGTGTTCGTGTTTCCAACGGGTGAGCGAATATATAAAGAATCATTAGTAAATATTTCCCTAACCGCCGCACTTTTAATAGGCATAGATTATGGAAATTCCACTTCATTTGAACTTAATTACTAAAAGACGAGACCATTTACGTCGGGAAATATAGTTAAATTTGCATTATAATTTCATCTTTATTCCCTTTTTCTTTTCCAATCCCTTTTTGTATATGTAGTGACAAATGTGAAACTTTCGTTCCAATTTAAATAGGTATAAATTACTTCATTAACCCAAACTAAGAATCTAATAACCTATTTGTGAAAGTTGTTTCCCGTAGTAATTGTTGAAACAAAATGTAATTTACATAATCGGCGCCTAAAAGTTCGGCGGTCAGGTAAATAATTAACGAATCATCAAAATATTATTATTTATCTGCCAGAAACATTTGCACAAATAATAAACATTTTTCTTCGTTTAATTACAGCAAAGATAAAGTTAAGTAAAAGTTTAAAGTAAGAAATTCGAGCTATTGGTCAAAATACTACACGAAAGAGTAAAATTTTCAAATTGTGCCAATATTATCGAGACCAGCGAATTCTTAGGAATAAAGGTATTGACAAACCTGCAATGATTTTTCAAGATCCAATTGTTTGTAGCGCTCGGCATAGTCTGTTCCTTTCGAAGTACCGGCGTATGGTTGCCTATCTTTCGAAAATAATTCCTCAAGTTCATCATCGTTAATGACTATTGCTCCACCACTTTGAGGTCCTTTCAACTCCACTTTCTCGGTTGGTTTTTTCGAAAGATCGAAAAAATCATTTAGTTCTTGCATTTCTGCGTAAGTTTGTTCAACAACACCTCAATTTTGTACAGATTTTTGCAACACACCGCCGAAACTTCGTACTGCTTTGTATAGAAATGTATAGAAACCAAAACAAAATTATTTTAATCTGACATCAAGACAAAAATAATTCTAGAAGTACTGGCTCGTGGTTTCTGCGTTTCTGCCTCTCTACCATGTCTCTACTTTAGTTTCTCTCTATCTATGCTCATGCTATGCTCTTTCTGCTCTCGTCTCGATCTCAAAGGGCGCCACAGAACGGAACTATTCAAGATAAATTTGAAGCCACGGGATGAGGGTTAAGATGTTTGAAAAACGCCTTTATCTACTTATTTTTTTCAATAACATATGCCATTACCTGTCTCATAAAATACCAAAAAAAAATCATACGCTATAAATGCATTAAAAACATGAAAATAAAATTAAAATAGTTACAATGATACCACTATGCACACAAATCATTTCCAAAGTTTGTCAAACAAAACGGCTGCCAGGAAATTTACTACACCGTAGATTTGACTTCATTGCCGTTCACAAAATCGCACTAATGCTCTGTCCAGGGCTTTTTAGGTACATGCACAGAAGACACATTAAATGAAATATTTAACGACCTTGCGAATAAATTAGGCGAAAGTTCAATCTTTGGGCCGTTTTGTAAAAACAAATTCTGGGTTGGTTCCGATTTTTCCTCATTTATGTTTTTTTGTATATTATTTATATTAAAATCGCAAGTGAGTTGGAAAGCTTGATGCAAATGACGCGGGCGTGGTTAGCGGTCATTTTCCTGATATGACGGCTATGTGGTACGGTTTAACTTCTCAACCGCTGAACTTACACATTTAATGCGAAAAAATGTATCAGTTGAGCACCTGCGTATCCAATTGGTAATTTGAAAACAATGCTTCCTCTTTGTGAGATTTTTACCCTCGGCACTCTTTAAAGATTTTAGGTTGCGTGAAACAGCATTTCAAAGGTTGAAAGATATTGTTTTCCGGATTAAGTATAAAAAAGATTGACGCTGTACGAACGTTACGTATTTAAATTTAAACACTACGATAGTAAAGAAAATATATTAAAAATACTCAATTGTGATTTGTAATACAGTTTCAAAATTTTTACATTCCATTTGTAAATGGAACACGAAATATCAGAACACAAAACCATTTTTCACTCAAAAGAATAAAACACGGAAGACAAACCGAGCGACCTATAGCGAAAATTAATTGCGAGCGAATGACGTTTCCAAGTTTGCGCAAAATGTTAAAGTTTTCAGGAAATGTTTCTCGTCAGTGGATCATTTTGTAAATTGTACAAAAATATCAAAATATTGATAACTAGGGATTAAATTAATTTGCCTTAAAATGTATAAAAAACTGTGTTGTTTTTTATCTCTGGTTGTCTATGAATCGTCATATTTTTAGGAAATGAAGGTGCGGGAGGGTTAAATAAGTTAGGGTTGACAATTATTTATTTCAATATTCCGTAATAATATTTAACGATTCTAGAAATGGCGACCTCATTTTTATCGGGCTCAGCTCGTTTCCTCAGATTATCATCAGGGGTAAGTGAAAGTACAGCCAAGTATTGAGCTGTCATTATGTAATGATTTTGCATATGGTTATATTATGGTGATAGTCAATGGATCACATGTTTTAATTAATTAAAATGTAGCTCGCGAAACCTTGGCATCCTTCAGCAGTCCTCAGGAATGTGGACCGGCACGGGCGCAGCTTCTGCGTAGCGGTCTGGAACAAGAGATCCTCCCTAGGGAACTCCACTTCTAATGAGAACAAATCAAGAATGTTGGTATAATATTTGGATTTCCGATAAATTATCTGATTTTACAAGCTGGTGGTTGAAATCATATTTGGTATATCTTTTAGATTCGCACACAATGAAAGGAGAAGCTTCCATGCTTCAGGGATTCTGTTTGATGTTCGAGACGTTCTTGCTCCCACTTTCCCCGATTCGGTGTCTGAAGGCGATGTCAAGTAAGTATTTATTTTATAATATGTGAATAAAAACAATACATTGCTTCATATTGTGAAGATTACCCAGAACCAGTTTTGTTGTCATCAAACAGCAACACTACCTAAGCACAGAAGTAAGAATTCAATTTTTTTCAGATAAAGTTTTGCTCTTGTTTTACCACTTGCAAATAAAGGTTCCCTAACTTGTCCAGCAAGGGGGGAAATTGTTACACTCATTTGCTCATATAATAAATATTTTTAAGTGAATTTTTCAATATGATTTGCACATATTGTAAAGGTTATAATATTTCACTAATAATATATTACATAAATATGTAACATAAAAATAGGCTTTTATCCTCCTTAAAACATTTACTGATTTGCACACCTCAAATGCCAGTGATAATAATAGATTAAGGGTAAACACAACCTACGTTGTAATCTACGCATTCGTATATGCCGTCTATGAATGCGTAGATTACAACGTAGGTTATGTTTACCCTTAAAACATTTACTGATTTGCACACCTCAAATGCCAGTGATAATAATAGATTAAGGGTAAACACAACCTACGTTGTAATCTACGCATTCGTATATGCCGTCTATGAATGCGTAGATTACAACGTAGGTTATGTTTACCCTTAAAACATTTACTGATTTGCACACCTCAAATGCCAGTGATAATAATAGATTAAGGGTAAACACAACCTACGTTGTAATCTACGCATTCGTATATGCCGTCTGTGAATGCGTAGATTACAACGTAGGTTATGTTTACCCTTAAAACATTTACTGATTTGCACACCTCAAATGCCAGTGATAATAATAGATTAAGGGTAAACATAACCTACGTTGTAATCTACGCATTCATAGACGGCGCTAATTTAATTAATTTATGAATTGAAAGTGATACATTAAAGTAGACAAATTATTTGTTTGCGCCCATACTCACGCAATATGAAAGTTTTATCCATATAAAAACTCAATTCTTTCAAGAAAGGCATACAAATACAATATTGGATTGAATCACTGATGCACCTTAGACCCAAAGGACGCTACGCACACCCTTTTTCTTGATTGAATGATTGAAGTGGCAAGAATCTTGGGAGTGGAAATTAACCCACTTTCCGACATCCGATCGAGCTGAAACTCCGCAGAGAGACTCATTGTCAATGACGATGCACTCCTATCAACTTTTGGTGGCACTCATGCACACACAAACACGCGCACACACACACATTCATTTTTCAAATTGGATGACATTATGTTTAAGAAATATATATTTACAGCAGTACTCAGTCAAACCAAAATAATTAAAAAAATGTATTTATTATTAATTATTCCTTGGGTATATTTAAATTAGTCTGAACAGGATATTATACTCAATTATCCAATAATATGTAAAAGTGATAATAAATATCTAAAAATATCAATTTCTCATTACAAGTAGAGCATTTTTTGAGCAAAGTTTTATAATGCTGGAAACATTGAAGTTTTTAAAAATTTCTTTTAATGGAGTTCTTATGGGTACTTACTTTCAGGATTATTTTTATTATTACTTTTTGTGTTTTGAGCTGCTTCTTGTGGGTGTTTGAGATCAATAATTATTAAAAAAATATTTGCTTCCATTTATTTATTTATTTAAAGATAGATACAAAAGAAAGTACAAATTACATATTAGGAAGCTTTGCCTGTGCCACTAGGAAAGTTTCCCATTCCAGGACAGACAAATTGACAGGTGTAGTTCATATTATTCCAAGAAATGTACATAATTACATAACAAAAAAATTCATCTTTCTCTGCAACTAAGCTGTGTAATGGAGAGAAATATATACATATATATATTTTTTTTTACAATAGTGGTGTCTTTGTAAAGATTAACATGGTAACATATATTGCATTCGAATTTACAGTATAAGAGATATGTTAGGTATTTAGTAGTAATGAAAAGTAGAAATGGAGATTTTTTTATTGTAGTTGTGACAATGTAGAAAAAGTAACTTGATTCTGGCATTGCCTTTGATTTAAAAAGATGTTTACCTTTCAGTATTGAAAATTAAGAGTTCATTAATAAAATTCAATAATTAGTGTGTTTAATTAATTTATTTTGAATGGCAGGATCGACCGCAAAGCAGGTGATACTATCCACGAGGATGAGGTTGTCTGCGAAATCGAAACTGACAAGACGGCCATGCCGGTCATGGCACCCGCCTCCGGAACCATCGAGGAGTTCTACGTCCAGAATGGCGACACGGTGAAGGCGGGGCAGAAACTGTTCAGGATGAAGGTGGGCGCTGTGGCCGCTAAGGCAGAGGCCCCCGCGGCTTCCGCCCCCGCACCGCCGCCGGCCGCCGCTGCGCCCCAGGCCGCCGCCCCAGCAGCCCCTGCAGCCCCCCAGGCTGCGCCGCCACCACCTCCAGCAGCTAGGGTAACTTTGCACACAAATATGGTCAGGCTATTCGGTGATCTGTAAAGGCCCGAACAAACCGCCGCGATCAAAGCGCATCCGCGATCCCGTGCACGGTGGCGATCAGATGTTGTGTATGAACTTGTAGCAACGTGTTCATATTGAAGCGTTCTCTGATTGGCCGCGGCGTCCTGTGCAGCGTCTGGACGCGGCGATCGCTCGCGTCCGCGATCAGTTGCTGCTTGCAGGATCTGCACGCTGCACGCAACGTAATTATCTCTGAGTTTGTGGTATTTCTCATGATGTCGGATACAAATACAGAGAGAATGATCAACGAAATTAGCAAGCATCGTTTACTTTATGACACTTCACATCCAGAATATAAAAATAATAGAAAGAAGTATCAAGTTTGGAAAGAAATAGGAGAATTATTGGGATTAAGTGGTAAGTTTTAGAAAAAATATATTTATTTTTATAGGACATACATTCTTATGAATTAATATTTTCACGAATTAACATCTTCTGTTTTCACCTAGCGATATTTGTTTATACTTGAGTAAATATCAATATTATATCAGTGAACAAAACTACAAAAAACATTAAAAACACGCCTCTTTTAGAAATTATTTTCGTCTCCAAACATGATTATGATTATTTAAATGGTTCCCGCTCCGAGCTATACCTACCACACAACCGACACGAACGTACGAGTGCCACGGACGCCAGCTGATCGCTAGTTGATCGCTAGTTTGGTGTGAACGGTTCTGCACGCACACAGGACGCTCACCGTGCACGCCATCGCGGACGCAAAATGATCGCGGCGGTTTGGTCTTGCCTTTAGTTGCCGTTTAGAAGAAGTGGAAATAGAAGAATTATCAGCTTTATGCCCTTTATAGTAGAGTTATTTAGGGATCTTCTACACATTGTTACGTGGATGACAGTACAGTCCATGGTAACTTTTTCTTTGACAAGCAACAGCTCGGAGGGCTTTGAAACAGAGTGGACTGTTACCTCGGGAAGGTTTCCTCTTAATAATAACCTGGTCGAATTTAATGTTTCAAAGCCCCAACCATGTAAGATTACATCTAAGAGAGATCAAAATGACAAAGTGGTCTCCTTTAAAGGAAGCAATCTTCCCAATATGCCTTCCATTGATATGCTTGGTGTAACTAAGTATACTAAGGACAGGTTGTTTAACGGAATTTGAACAATTCATCAAATTTCTAAGTTGATTTTCAAGGTTCTGTTCAAGTTCTGTTATTACATTATTATTGGCCAGGGGCTTCACAAAACTGAAATAATAACAGAACTTGAATAGAACCTACACAGAACTTGAAAATCTAGTTTGAAATTTGACGAATTGTTCAAATTCTGAGAAACAACCCGTCCTAAGGAAAGGCAAATACGCAAAGGTTAATCAAATGAGAGAGGAGCTGAATAGGATTCCAATAAAAAAAGAAACTGCTATATAATGTATTCATTTTTATACATAAAAAGTATGAATAACTAAATGCCTTAAGGATGAAATATAAATATAATATAAATATAATGAAAGATGGATAAATAAATAAAAAAAAAAAAATAGTATTTGATAAATATTCATAAAAAGTATGAATAACTAAATGCCAGGATGAAATAGTATTTGATAAATATTCATAATTATGAATCCAGATGGTTTGGGCATGTAGAGCGAATGAGCGAAGAAAGGAGTGTAAGCAGAATATACAATGCAAATGTGAATTGTAGCAGAAGTCGGGGACGCCCGAGGAAGACATGGCACGACCAAGTGAATCAGATACTTGAGTCGGGCCATGTCAAGAGTCAGAACAATAGAAGAGTATGTATGAGACAATGTATGAATGTGAATGAGGCAAGGAGTGTGTGCCAAGACCGAGTTGTTAGGCGGTCCGTCCTCTCTGCCTACCCCTGCAGGGAAACGGCGTGATGGTTAGTAGTAGTATGAATCCAGAAATGTTAATAGAATTAGATATGCCTAGATGCCGCATATGAGAAAAACAGAATTATTTAATGTATAAAGAATTAAAGATGTATGATGAAATAAATGCCTGAAAGTCTGAAGAATGAATGTTTAAAAAAAAAATTGTTATGTTTACTGCAAAAATATAATTTTATAAATAATGAAATGTAACCATGTACTTAAAAGTTTATGTACATAAAATGTTATATGAACTAACTCAATATACAATAAAAAAATCTCTAAGGCTCCATTGAAGTTAGCCTCCCAGAAGCTGGGCGTTTTGTACAGGGCTCGGAGATACTTTAATAGTACACATCTGCTAACCCTGTACAAATTGTGGATACAACTTTTAACTGAAAACATTTTTTCTGAATAATTATGTAAATTTGAAGAAAAGTCTCTAGCGCTTAACAATATTTTGATGAATGTTTCATATTTGAAAATTATCCTACCCTTATTATCATCCAACAAAACAATACCATTCTACAGGTGTTACCGGGTTTCTTGTTTTTATTCTATGTTATTAGTCAGATTATATTTAATTGATTTGTTTAATTCATAGCCCCCGCAATCTGCGCCAGTGTCCTCAATCCCAGTGGCCGCTATTCGACATGCCCAGGCCATCGACTCTGCCTCCGTCAAGGTTTGTTCCACATCAAAACTTTCTTAAGGTGTCTGTGGCATGCTTCAGGAGTTAGTATTGATTCTGACCAATCATTGAGTAAGTCACATGTTAAAAATATTTACACTGATTTAAAAAAAAAAATCAACTCACAAGAATAACAATTTTTTGTCATGTGTTTTATTGAGGCTTCTGACTCACATAATGTTGTCATCTTTTGTCTCATCTGTTTTTAAACTACAATATTAACGTATTGTCATTATAATATTGAATATTTTTCAATCCCTTATTAATCTTGGCTATTTTTGTAAATTGAATGGTGACTTTATTTTCAATATGTAATCGTCAAATTTGATCATAAAATTATTGTTCCTCAACAAAAATTGTGGCAATTGAAATAAACTTGTATTTGCTATCACCTTCCGCTGTTGGATCGTTGGATGAATGTCTCTCAAGCGTCCTTTATTTTAGATTGTTGATTTATTTATCTAATTCCTGTCTTCTCAGCCCTTTAAATATTAGATTTATGTATTGCCACCTATGTTATTCTGTTATGTCCTCCACCCATAACTTTGTTGGCATATATTAGTAGTTTGATGTTCACTTGTTCATGATGCCACTTCACCCATTGCCCTACCTGATCTGATCTGCACTGTAAATATCAATGACGAAACAATGAATATTTTGTGTGCACCAGATCCCTCCCGCAGACTACAGCAAGGAAATCACAGGAACCAGGACCGAACAAAGAGTGAAGATGAACCGCATGAGGCTGCGAATTGCCCAGAGATTGAAGGAAGCACAGAATACCAATGCCATGCTCACAACATTCAATGAAATTGACATGAGGTAGGTACCTAATGTTTTATATTCTCTTGACATTAAATGATAATAATACACTGACCCTGTTATCAAAATATTTTGTCTTGCATTCACTTATCTCCTTATATTGCTTATCTCTGAATTTTCTCAAATACACTTTCATATTTTCAATGCCACGTTATGCTTTTGTAACATTATCAGTGATCTAATATTTATTTGTTGTTATGGAGAGTGTGGCGTCTTTCAGAACTTGGCTGGAGTTCAAAATGTCGCTCATGAAAAAGTTTTTTTTTTTTTTACTATATATTTGTTTAAATGTATTATTCTTCACGGGTGTTTGGCACATACAATTTATTTGGAATTCCTTCTATGAAATGATGTCACGCATTTTTAGAGTAAATAAGACATTTGATTAGCTTGTACACACAATATTTATTAGGATGGTTATGATACCTTTATTACTATGTTATTACGATGTTACTAATAATTCCTTATATCAATGCATCTGGATAAAATAATGAATTAATTGGTTTATTAAAACCTTTCAGCGAAATCATCAGCTTCAGAAAGGCTAACCTGCCGGCCTTCCAGAAGAAGTTTGGCCTGAAGCTAGGCTTTATGTCTCCCTTTGTGAAGGCCGCTGCCTATGCCCTGCAGGACCAGCCCGTTGTAAACGCCGTCATCGATGGCAATGATATCGTCTACAGGTAATCATTCTCACATTGTTTGCACAAGATTAACCACTCAGAACATTAGAACGTCAAAAGACGTAAATATGATAATAGCGGTCAAGACATTAGAACGTCTTTTCACGTAAACGCGCGAGATTTTAAAAAAATCGATTTATTTCCATCACTAGTATACGGATTGCCATGATTTAAAAAACAGAGTATCGATAATGAATAACGCTACGCGTCTGTATTCAAGAATATCTATGGAACGTAGAGGTGCATTATCTAAGCCGATTGAATCTGTCATCTTGTTCGTTCATAATTTATTGCGTTTCTAAATAATTTATTAAAAATATTTTAGTTTGGACGGTTAATATTTTGAGGTGACTAATAGTTTTTAATTATATTTCTTCAATATATAAAGTGTTATTTCTTTATGATACTCAGAAAAAAGTACACTTTTCAAGGCTTTGAAATAATGGTAAGCGATTTTTACATATTTTTGACGTTTTCATAAAATGTATATTTAGAAACGCAAATATTTACTTATAACAACTCAATGCGATAGTGGATTTCATAATCTTTCCAAAACATTTTTTAGAATGAGGCTATGTTTCCCAAAACGTGAGTTATGAAGCTTTTAGCAAAACTCGTAAATAACACAAAAATTATCACGTTTTGACAGTTCTCAAAGGAACACATAGTAAATAAAAGTCTTTGTCTGAGAGGTTAACTACAAACTCCTTCTAAGTTCGAAATTCTTTAATTATTCAATAATCGCAGTGGGTCAAGTGATGTTGGAATACATTGTTAAATATACGCTTAAAAATGACCGTAGCTATGTTTAGTTTTCAAATCTGAATAGTCAGGTTCTCCCAACTGCTATCTTATTCTTTCTCCTTCCCTTCTCTTTCATTCCCTTCATATTGCTTGACAATATTCCCAATTTTGGAGTTCCTCATCCTATTGGCTTCAGACAGTTGGGACTCTTGTGTTGTCATTGTATTAAAATCCTAACTACCTTTTTTTAATATTTGAAACTGCAGCAGTCCCAACTGCTCCCAACCATCTTTGAGACTATGGTATCCCCGATTGGTTATGTTGTGAGGCCGAAAGTAGTGGGGGGGAAGGAGATGGGGAAGAGGAAAGTACCTGGCTATTCAGATCTGGTCACCAAACATGGCCAAAACCATTTCAAGCAATGTTTCAATTTAGAATGGTGGTCTTACACCAGGGCGATACTGAGAGTATATTCCACTATGCAATGTGACAAATTTAGCAGAAATTTAGGAATTTTTCTGTAAAATAAATCAAGCATGAAAAAGACAATAATATTGTTTCATGTGTAGGTTTGGATAGTTTTGTATTCACATAACGATGCATACATGCCTGCTTATACTTTAACCCGTTGGGACTGACAACAAAACGGAGAATACCGTACTTGATAAAGTGCTATTTTTATTTTTGTCTTTAGCTAACTCAGTCGAGGTTATTACCACCTATAGTTTATTCCGAAGGCAAAATTAATGTATAAGGTTTACACTGTAATTGCAGTGCTTGGTACTGTCCGTGGGCACGATTCTTAAAACACTGCAAATGCAGGGGTGTGGCCCCTAAGGGTTAAAGTCAACATGGTTATTCATTTCACTGTTGTTTCCGTTTTCCTTTTGAATAATGTAATAAATAGTCTAAAAATATATATATAGCTGATTAGTTCCTTATCAATCAATAACATAAAATTAATCCAAATTGTCACAGTTATCAATGTAATAATGGGTTAAGTGCACCTACTCTACTACCTACTTTATTTCATATTGAATTAATAATGCTAATCAGATGCCATACAGTATCAATAAAAACATGTCAGTTATTATTTGCTGAGTGCTGTTTTTATCTTTCTAATCTGACAGAAGTTCCTTTCAGTAATATAGGTGAATCATAGCATCAAATCAAATGACTTCACTGTTCGAGGCCTTATTTTTCGAAAAATAATAACTTAGTTTAAATGACGAATGTTTTCACAAGGGGAAATGTCTATTCAAAACGCTTTTTTATTTTTATTCTTATTCTCTATCTAGGTGTCTACATAGTTAATTCACTTATTATATAGATATTTCACAAAATGAAACATCTATATAAAAGTCATTTAACTATGTAGGTATATAATGAAAAAGGGCCATTATTATCTTATTTCAATGTAAGTATCTGAATAAACTTTTATTTCGATTTCCTATCAAAATTTTTGCCTTTGTATTACTTTTGTATTTTTTTTTTGTATGGGTAATATGGGCATATTGTAGGTATTATATTTTAAATTTTTATTTAAAAAAAAATTTTGTTGGATTTAGGGAAATGAAAAAACATAAATTTTAATATTTTACGATGGGTTATTTTGTATCTTATGATATATATACTGCTCTTCCGTTAGAAGTATTTGTTGCTTGTGGATGGAAGAGTTTACATTAAAAAAAGAAACAGTTTAACAATATTATGATACATGCATAATTTTGTGTAATAGTATACATTTTAGAGCTGGGTCGATAGATCGTTTTACACGACCCGGGTCGCTCGCGATCCATTAGCATCGTGAGCGAGTTGCGAAAACCCGCTCATTAATCGGATTTCGGGTCATTCATGACTCCTTACCCGATTGCCCGTCGCCCAGATACTTTCACTTTCCTTTGACTTAGGTAGGTAGTAAGTACTGTAACTAATATGGGAAATTCCAAATAGATAATTTTATTTATTTATTCATTTATTTATAGAATACTTGATAATACAATAATACATTTTCTTACATGTGATACATTAAATCACCACACTAGGCGACTGCCTGTCTCGTGGCGACCAATGGTATATACATAGTTAGTATGTGAGGTCTAGTGTTAACATATGAATTAAATATTTATACATGTTTAAAGTATGAAAGATTATATTAGAATGAATTATAATGGAAATAGAAAATATAAAAATGTTAAAGTAGAAAGCAGAAGACAAAAAAAAAAAGAAAAATAAAAAGAACAAAGAAGAAATAAAAATAAAAGAAATACAAAAAAAAATAAAAAATTTAGAAGTCTAAGACATGCTATTATGCAGGAAAAGATCAAATACATAACTCTCTTTTCTGGTTGTGTAAGTGTACATGCATGTATGAGCGCGTAAATACGCGTGTACACGCATACATCCACACACACACACTTAATGCGTCAATATTCACCATTCTTTAACATTTCATAAACTCTTTGCAAAATCAACAAAAAAATACAGTAACTACACGAAAAGAACGTCAATGACAGGAAGCTGCATACATATCAATTATTCAAAAATAAAAAATGAGTTATTAATTTATTTTAAAATTAAATTATTTTAATTGTAACAATAATATTAAAAAAATCTTATACGCGTAAGTATATAGATTTTTGTATAATTTTATATTAAAGTAAGAATAAAGTTATTTTAATTATATAGTCGCAAGAGTACTTGAGATCCGTGCTAGCTATGTCCGCTCCCCTCGCCACTACTGCACCTGCACCAATACATACTTTGTTAATATGTATAGTAAATTGGAAATAACTAAGCAATCCATGGACAAGGCAAATTATTTTAAAGAGGATACGTTTTAATGTTTTTTGTAATAAAGAATTATTCTAAACCTTTCCCGAACTGTCCAATTGAAAAAAAACCATTGTTTCACATATGACAAGCGTGTAAAATGAAAAACCTACATGTTTATGTAACCATCTCTTTAAAACATAATATTTATCATGCCGTCTCCCTCACGGCCATGACCTAAGCGTCCCTAAGTTATCTTCGGTATCTAATATTTACTTAGACGAAAGACATAGTGCCATCACGTTTATTCTATATCTCGCATAGGGACAGAAGCCGGTAACATTCTTTAAATTAACCCAGCGAATCGTATGGACTTGTGAATGAAAGCTTCTATTGGAGACAATAGATAGATAGCCGTACTATTTCGCGGTACATTTCAAATGAATTGAGAATAAGACCAGTTGTTTTGATGCACATAATTTATTATTATTGTTGTCTTATAATTTTGGGGGGTCAGAAACCAATTGACCTAAGGGAAGATTTACCCCTGGTTATGGTTACATGGTAGAGACATACATGTTAATGTATTTAAAATATATATAGTTATGATTGCTTTGTGTTTGAAATATATATATAAATAGTTATGGATACATCGTAGAGACATACATAGTTATGGTTACACCGTATAGACATGACAGTTTATGCATTTAAAAAGAATAAAAAAATAATTATGGAATATAAATGAATGTTATAGGATTATTAGTATGATTTTCAGGTAGAAATAGGGGAAGCAGTTGAGTTTTCTTATTATTCATCATGTTTAACAGTTAATTGAAATTGCTTTTAAAGATTATCATAAAATATTAACCCCAAGTGATTATTCACAACTGACTCATGAAAAAAATTAAGTTTTGTAGATATCTCTCTTTGTGAAAACGCTTCTCAAATGTAGTTTTATTATTCAATACTCAGATATTATGGTTCAAGACTTTCTTGTCAGTCATTATTTTTAATTCCAGGAACAATATAAAACCATTTTAAATGTAAATTATGTACTTTGTGAGGTCTTATTTTTAAAACGTCTTTATTCATTAGTGCTTTAGTCTTACTTTGGTTACATTGCTCAATCCTCTGATATGATTCAAGATACAGTGAAACCCTCTTACAAAGTTCCCGCATAAGAAGTTTTAATGCTTAGGTAGTTTTATTTTCCTTCCTTTGGAAAACCTTATGAGAATTTGACTATATTCATGTCAAATAACTTTTAGCCTGTAGTTTTTTTATATTTGTTAAAGCACATTGCGCTTCCTCCCTCTTTTAATGTATATAATAACATTATTTTTGCAGAGATTTCGTGGATATCTCAGTGGCCGTAGCGACCCCCAAAGGTCTTGTGGTGCCTGTTCTCCGCAACGTACAAGAGATGAACTACGCCGATATCGAAGTTGGCATTGCACAGCTCGGAGAAAAAGCTAAAAATGGTATGTTTCATACCATGTATGTTTCTTTCTTGTATGTTTTTTACCATGTTTTTGTTGCAGATTTGCATTTTAATTGCTATTGCATTTTAATTGGTGTTTCTGCCCCTATAACCATGCTCCGAAATATGGAGTGCTACTTTACTGCACTGTGCTTTACAGTATTTACCTTTATGGCAACTGCTTTACTACTCTACTTTTTACAGCATTCCACTTTAAGCTGCTTCCGTTTACGACGCTCAGCTTAAAATTAAATGTCTAATGTTCATATTTTCATTTGTAAATATTCAATGATTACCAATTTTTCATATAAGCCCAATTTTTCATGCCTAAATAAATTACCCTTCAGAATAAAAGGGTTTAATATCTACATTCAGTGAGATTCTTTTATAAGGTTTTTAAAGGGACCATAAAAAAATCTTATAACCTGGGATAAACAAAACTGAAAACTTTTTATGTGGGAACCTTATAAAGGGGATCCATTGTAAAAATATATAGCAAAATCATTAGTAATGCATATCTGATTCTTTTCATAAGTCAATAATGGATTTATTTTTTTGCATGATCGTCCCACATCGAGATGTAAAACAGGAATGTTTTCAAATGTAATAAATTTTGTTGTTCTTGTTTTTTAGGACAACTGGCCATTGAGGATATGGACGGTGGCACCTTCACCATCAGCAACGGCGGCGTGTTCGGCTCACTCATGGGCACTCCCATCATTAACCCCCCGCAGTCCGCCATCCTCGGCATGCATGGCACCTTCGAGAGGCCCGTCGCCAAGAATGGACAGGTGGGTTCAATGGCATACACATAATTTTTAATCATCTTATGCAGTTGTATAATCTGCTCTCCCAAGTTTTTTTTTTGTTTCTCTTGAAAATGTGTTACAATTACATACTACAAATTATGGATTTATTAATATTCACATTTTTGAAACCATAATATAAAATGTCAGTAATTTGGTTAAATAGTAGTTAATTATTACTTGCAAATTGTTTTGGAAGTTATCAAATTTGACTTCATATTGAAATTTCATATTTCCGTAAAGGGCACCTTTCCAGAACCGTTTAATTAACCAGACGGGTCCCTCTATCGGTTCTAGTAATGAAGTAATGTTTCTCAACTAAAACATGTGTTTCTTTGTCTCTACAGGTGGTGGTTAGGCCCATGATGTATGTAGCCTTGACTTACGACCATAGATTAATTGATGGTCGCGAGGCTGTCCTCTTCCTGAGGAAGATCAAGGATGCTGTGGAGGATCCCCGGATCATCCTCGCCGGCTTGTAGACTTCTATTGAACATACCTACGAGTTCCTCACCTATTATTTGCTGTAAACATCTTTGCTAATTTTCTATAATGCAGAACGTACCGTTGTTTTCATCACATCCGCAACACGGCCGGTACCGAAGGCGGCATATTGATTTAATTTAATCACGTTTCTTACTCAACCCGATTAAATAATGATCTTATTGTAAATACATAACATGTTTCAAACGTAGCATTTGAACGTTTCGTAGAAACAGTTAATCCATGTTACTTATTTTTGAATATTTATTTGTTTATTTTTCATGTCTTGTGATTGTCTCATTGTTTCTTTATAATTATTATTTTAGTATGATATTTTTCATGTGTGATCAAAGGCGATAATGCGCTGATTCACACAATTGTTACATTATTAATATATTTATCATATCATTAATTTGTTACTCATCATGTATGCATTTTTTTCTCGCTATTTATATTCACCAGGTCATAGTAATTATCATTTGCGAATTTAGAGATTACCTGACTAAGTATTATCCTGGTAGTCCTTGTACTAAAAAAAGTGAGACTTTTGGGTAGTTAACTATTAAATTATAATTAATTCAAAATTTACTCTAGAGTCTTTTATCTATTGTGCGATTTATTTGTTATTATTTTTAGTTACGGGTTTTTATCTTTGAACAAATATGGCAAACATTCACTACTCAAGCTCTTTATGATAAATATTAAGTTACCCGCAATTTGTGTGGAAAAAATTACAATAGTATCGCTATTTTAATGTTTATACGCATTTTGCGACATTTTTACATGTATTATAACAAATAAATCCTTGCACGTACTTGTAATACATATTTATTCATTAAAATTATTATTTTAATTTTATTGAAATATCTTGTAGCATGATTGTCCAGGCAATTGAACCATATTTTTCTGTTAAGGATTGGATGCTTCATGTAAAATAAGGGAATAAATAAACCAATTTCACAATAACTTATTGCTTTAATTTATTTTAGTAAGAGGTTACTATGAGGACTGATGCACAAGTTTTCCATAGATTTATTTCACGTTGAACCTCTACCGAACATTGTACATTGTGGAGAAAATATTTATTTTCATAAGTCAAAACCGCCATTTTTGGAGAACGTTGCCTTTGCTGTTATACAACTCTGTTGTGAAGAGTTGACCACATTAAAAATAATTTTGACTATGGAGAAAATTAACAATTTTTTTTCCATTATTTCTGGCTTTCACCCTTCAAGGGTGTTCTTGGCCATCATTTAAAATTATGGAGAAATTAATATTGGAGTCGAGTTCAGACTTAGAATAGATGAGATGTTGAATGGAGGGGAGGCAATTTTAGTTAAGGCTTGATAGAAGAGAGGATATTTGTTTAGAGAGGGACAACCAAAAAATATGTGATCTAAAGTTCCCACTTCTAGACCACAGAATGTACAATCTGGGGAGTCAAGGACGTGAATTTTAATAAGGTGGGAACAACGGAACAATGTCCGATCCTCATTCGAATAAGTGAAGAAATTTTATTTTTGGAAAAATGGGGGAATTGTTGAAACCACGGTTTTGATGGGATAGTCCTTTATATTGAGGCATAGCAGGCTCCCTTGGATTGACTAGCAATGTGCCAATACTCTGCCCAAACATTGCGGGATCTATCTTTGATGATGGAAAAAATGTCAGATAGGGGAAAGTTACTAGGGTAACAACAGGGTTGGACGCTGCTTGTTTTGCCAAGGCATCCGTAATATCATTACCCGTGATGCCAACATGTCCAGGAATCCAAATCAGAGTTACAGTTTTTCCAGAGCTTTGAATGGAGGATATCATCACTCGAATAAGGCATACAAAGTAATCAAGAAGAGGACTGGATTTAAGTTTTTGGAGGGAACTGAGAGAGTCAGAGAGAATGAGGGAATGTTCAAAATTATTTTGATTATATATCTGAGAAATTCTATTATTATTGCATTGCACTAGGCTGAAAATATTGAAAATTGATTTAAAAAAAAAAGAACAATTCTACTGCAAAAAAATCAACCAGTTAAAAACATTAAATGTAATGATAAATTAATTATAGTAAGAAGTTTTTTTAATTAATTTATTTTAATATATTTTTTGGTTTTACTGACGAGTGAACCTTCATACCCAGGAAATAGAGTCCACAACTCTATCAACGTTACGACTTATATTTATTGTGTATATTAACTGCTGTAATATCATCCAATTTTGGAGAATTTCGTATATGTCGGTGTGTATGTACACACACATTTTTACCAATTGTGATTGCTACCAAAAGTTGATAGAATTCATTGTCATCGATAAAAATTGTCGAGTTTCAGCACGATCCTATCCGGAAATGGGTTAATTTCCGCTTCCAAGATTTGTATTCATTCATTACCGAAAACAAATGTTAAATTCAGATAGATGTATTTAAAAAGTACTGACATTCTTCGCACTTTGACAGTGTTGCCAAGTGTTACCGGAAACTATTTGTTCAAAATAAAAACACCTCCAATCCTGTTGTTGAAAATCTTCATAAATAAACATTGGATAGACAGGAATACGTAGGTACATATTATAACATTAACTGCATTATTGGAAGTAATTTCTGTGACTATGGTATGTATGGAATTTTGTTTTGTTGGAAATCCGTTTTGGAAATTGAATGATGTAACTGCACTTTATCTGGTGACTTAGTTGAGACATCCCTTTATAATGGATGAAAACAAACTTTTCTAATACTGATTGGGATCACGACATAATTGGTTGGAACGGAACAGAATGCAGGTCAGGGATCGGAGAGTTCTTTACCAGATTTTTACAATTTGACTAAACATTTGAGTGTGTTCCATAAAACGAATTATAAAATAATAATTTTCATTCTCACAAAATTTAATTTAAAAAAAAGTGAATACTGCATAAGAGTTCCAACTGCTCCCAACTGGAATTCCCAATATTGGGAATGTTATGAGATAGAAGAGAAGGAGATGGAGGAAACGAAGGTCGGGAAGTACCTGGCTATTCAAATCTGGTCACTTAAAAATTGTTTCGATTCAGAGTGTTGGTCTTTCACGAGGGTGATACTGAAAGCATCTAGCACTCGCTTCAAAACTTAAGTTAATTAAAAACACATATGTTTGTATAACTGATTTATTTGCTTATTCAATTTATTTATTTTTCTTTAAAGTCAACTAGTTTCGGACACAAATATTCCTTCTTCAGGGCAGTATCAACTCAATAAAAAAATATGGAAAGAATTTATTAACATTAACAATAAATCAAAAATATATTTTAAACTAATCATGCAGTAAAAAGAAAATGAATGAGCGATATGCAACAGTCGGTGATAGGTAATTCCGGTAACGGCGCATTCACACCTCATAATATATTCTATAATAATCAATATATTTATTTCATAGAATCTATGAAATACATCATAGAATAGATCAGGAGAGACCCCAGGGGAAATGTATGTAACTATACTAAATATAAAAGTTAACCTCTTAGGCTAATTTGTTCGTTTTTGAGAACAAACAGCAATTAACCGTAGAGTTTGTTCGCTTTTGGGAACGGCTCATATTGTCTCATAGAAATCATTTTATCTCCCTTACTGTTATGGGTAGAAATATGATCTAAACGGTGTTAGAAAGAATAAAACACCGCACTTGTTATTTAAATATATAAATTAACCACAGAAGAATTAAAATGTACACCTCTGTGAAACCAAAGGTTTGGGCCCGCAATTCGAAAAAAAAAATTATGCAAATTTGTGATTTTTTTTTGTTAATTATTTTTATATGAAAAAACAAAAAAGTTGGGTGGTAAATAAAACATTTTTCTAATAAAAGATGTTCTTTTTCGTTATCAGTGATTTTTGTTCAGTGTTTAGACGGAAAAACGTAAGTCGAGCCATTTAATTTTTTTTTTAATGTTTGATTTAAAATTTTTAATATTTCGAAAATTATATGTTTTTTTCTAATAATAAAAATTGATATTTCATCACCTTTCAAAAACAGTTTATTGTTTTCGGATACAATCAGAAATATCAGATTTATTTAGATTTTTTTGCAAAGCGGAAATATGTACACACAAATTCTCCGACTGTCTGACAATATTTTTAAGAAATATAACTGTCAATATGTCAGAGGCCTGAGGGTTAATGAATTAATGTTTCGGTGGGTTCATCATTATCAATGAATATAATTAAGTAAGTAACAATACTGATATTATACATTATTCTATTAATTTCTTTTTGACAATAGGGTGTTATTGCTTTCAATGTTTGCTGCAAGATGGCAGTACTTGAAGGGCAGGAATTTAAAATTATTATTTTAGTTTGAAAATAATGTATAATATATAAAAAATAACTTACTTATTATGTAAGTATATAGTTGATATTTAGTATTTATATTTTTTTAAACTTGAATTATTCGATTTTTACCTACTTTATTTTTTGTAGATACCTACGTAATATTAATATTACAAATGGTGCAAGAGTCCTCACTTGATTTCTTAATGCACCAACAATTCAACACAATGACAATTTAACACACATTTAAAAAAAGCGATATAAAGTGTTGAAAAGTGATGAAACAAAAACTAGGTTAAATAGGTTACGTATGTCAGGTTAGCTTATTTTCGTCACTTTAAATGACTTTATATCATAGAACAATTTTATTTTTATTATAAAAAAGTTACTCCGCGTCATTTTAGTAATTTAGCAATCTATGGTTGTCAAATTCTGCTCTTGTTTACTTTACAAATCAAAAAAACAGAGCATAACAAAATGACACAAAAAATAGAGCATCTTCCGATAGGGTGATGACTTTGCGCCACCAATTGATATGGAATTCTGCAAAACAGTATTTTTTCTTCTTCTTTTATTGGAGATTAGCCATAAATAAAGTCAGATTAGCTATCATCAAGAGTGGACAATATTTACTGCGGAATTGTAGGTAAGTACTTTTAAACTTGAATATAATAAGTATTCCGGATAGTTAGGTACCTACCTAATTCCTTCAGCACGATAACATTTCAAGTAAAAATCAAACATCAAACCTTAAAAAAAAAAGTTAGCCCCACACAAAAGGTCCCGAGGAAATAAAACTCCTCGGGGCCTCTGTCATCTTTAGGAATGCTATGTGGTGTGTGGAGGATCTTTTTCAGGAAAAGAGGGAGAGGAGGTTCTCGGAAGGAAAGGTAATGAGGAGTGGATAGGAATCTAGGGGTCAGCGAGTCCAGGTGAGTACAGACGTATGAATCTATCCGTCCCGCTGCAGTGCAAGATGGTGGGTCGGGAGAGACCAGCTGGCGAGGTCAAAGGGTCTCATAAAACCGACCCCTCCCAATCTGCCGCTCAGCAGCTGATGGGCAGGCGCATCCGCCGACATGACCCGAACACATCCCAACCGATGAACCCGGGCACCCCTGCTGAGTGACCAATCGTAGAGAACTACTTTTGGTGACTTATAGCAGAGTTTTTGGTTACCCAATATATGGTTCCCGGGGCGACGGTACCCATATCCGCCTCCCACATTGAAAACTATCCAAGTAAAGCTAATTTAAAATAAATAATTCATTACAATAGATTTGTTTTGCAGGTTTGAAAGATTTTCATTTCAAATTCATTCAATTGATTAATTCTGTATACAACACAATATTATGTCTGCACTGTTATTGTAACAGTATTTGAATAATGTACAAATTTATCATTGAAGAAGAAGATAATTCTGATAAATCTAAACGAAACGTGAAAGAGAATAAGAAAAAGAAAAATAAAAAAGGCAACGGTCTCAACTGGGAATTGAACCCAATATTCGTCCCTCATGCTTTAATCGTATTGGAAATATTTTAACAAATTGTACCAACTCAAACATCTAAGAAAAAGGTCAGCAAGAAAAAAATATTATTTCTTTTAGATAGTTGCTTTGTTGTATTTTTTTATAGTAGGGAATATTTTATGCTAGGTATGCTTTTATGTAATCCCATTGAAATGAATGGGCTGCTGTGTGCTGTATCCTGCATCTGTCGAGAAAACTGGTTTTTAAATAATCAATTATTGAATTAGAAACGATGTTATGGACTGGTTCTATTACCCATAAATAGTGGTCCTTTCATGTTACGCCAGGTGTTAACAGTTTTGAAAAGTTAAAATTTATCATTCCACGTAGAACTAAATGTATGCAATTTACCTACGTAATTGTAATTGCAACTATTGGAAGGAGTGCAGTTCGTAGTTGCAGCCTGCACAATATGGTGGGCCTACGGTGCCGCAATGATCTCTCACCGCCGATAAGAAAAGGCACTGGAAGTAGAAGCAACTGTTTTGTAATAAACCACCTCAATTACGAGTAATCTCCATAATTTTCGTATGTAAGTAATGGTTCAACCTTTAATATGTAAGTACATTAGTTGTTATGCATGCCCAGCGCGTATCACTATTGTGAATAGGTCGACCCTACACGACAAATCTATGGGTAACGTGCCTACTTACCGGTACATAAATTCGAATAAGTTTCCCGGAGAAATAAACCTGATAGGCGCCACTGCCTACCTTACACCGTTAGTTTGTTCGCTTTCAGCGTTGTTTGCTGTAATTTTCTTAAAGTTTTCCACAACATTCTGGAAACGCGAGGCTATTTGTTTCTGGGAACAGCTTCCTGCCAGCGGTGGCGGTGGAAACCCGCCCCGATTCTTACTTCATGAATACAAATACGATTACTTGCCTCCCTTTCGCAGCGAGCCGCGAGCCCCGCGCAAACTTGAGACATTTCTATGCAAATCGACAGCGAGGGGGCTTATATTATTAGGGGTCGTTGAAAAAAATGGCGAGCCGAGAAGCCGGGGGGTAAAATGGCCGATCGGGGCGAGTGGGGTGGAATGTATCCGGCCCCGACTTTTAATTCAGTGGCGTTGCTAAAAAAAATGCTTCCTGGCAATTTTCTACAAGACCTATTATTTTTTCTCCTCCTTTTAAGTTTTCAGGACTAGGACTATTGTTAACTCTCTCATGAACCACGCGTGTAGCCGAGTAAAACAACGGAGCCCTCAGCGGCCTCTTTCCCAGGCTTATGGATATGCAAACATGATGACATGCACATATTATGTAATAATATATGGTGGCTGATAGTCCGGTGGGTTGGACGCTCGGCCAGCAAGCGGAAGGTTCGGATTCAATTCTGCAGCAGGTACACTGCTTACTTAAATTTTAGAACAAGTTATGCTCAGTAAAGTGGTCGACTTAAAAAACCATCACGTCAACTACCGGCAAGGGTAGCTTAAGAGGATGGAACGCTGTACAACTCTGTTTGGCTCACAACTCTTCATCATATTTATACTTAATATCTTCCAACAAATTCCACCCTTCTGTTGTACCGACTCTTGACATGACCCAACCAAAGAATTTGACTCATGCCGTGTTTTCTTGGGGCATCTGCGACTTTTATTTCATACACTTGCGCGTCATATACCTATTCACCTGATGCTCTTAGGAATTTATTAATCTTGCGAAATTAACAGTTGAATTTATAATGTTGTATTCTAAAAAAAATTCAACCAATTATAGGTATCCTACTTTTGTTAAAAAAATTACATAACAAAATCAAATAAAACTATAACATAATAGGAAGATTGGATGTACATAAAACAAATTGAAATAATAACAGAAATGGAGTGCCAGATAAGTTAGTACTTGCTTTTATTATTAATTGTTAATAACCGGCAACACACGAATACGCGCGCGCACATCTGATGGTTCCGACCATTTCCGCACTTAACTGATCGTGGAGGCGTGGGCCGTCATTCTCTTGTAACAGGAGTATTGTAAGTCCTCACAACAGTAGTATTGTATATCTTATCGTAAATAAAGTAACTTGTATCTCGACAAACCACGGTTATACTATTGAAGATGCACAGTACACAATACCAAATATTAGTTGTAATTTAAGGATATTACAAGAAATGATAAAAAAAGTTACTCATAACATGTCAGAAAAACACTCATTGTTAGACTTTTATACTTATTCAGCTCGCAAAATTTTCCCCATCCACCGACTATTCATGTCCAAACCATCTAAGAATCCTTTTCACAAATATTTTCCTCCATCCACTCACTTGTCATGCCAAAACCATCTAAGAATCCCTTTCATTTCCCTCGCATTATTTTAGAATCTTTGCATTATATAATATATAATACGCACTGCCGTATCTACTTTAAATTAATAAAAATAAGCAATTCATTTTCCTCCTTTAAATAAATATAATCCGCCACTGTCGTGTCGAGTTTCCGTAGATTAGTACATGAAACGGCCGTAAGAGGTCGGGGGCGCCGATATTTCTTTAAGGAGGGGTAGTTTTGGTTTAGCCTGAAACTCCCCCCGCAGGAAGATGTATGGGAAATACAAATATATTAAGTTACGTGTAGGCGCTCGTTTGCTGATTTATGTATGTCGCTAACTACGAGTACACGCTCAGACGGACCGGAGAGGGATGCGGGCGGTTCGCCATCTTTCATTTCAAATTCACGGAAAATAATTAATTTATGATTTCATTTATCTAGAAGTGTTAAGACTAATCGTCTTTAGAAAAACGTTCACTGCCGATTGAAGATGTTTTGACCAGATATAGACAAGAACAATCTTAAATAATGTAAATATTATAGTTAGATAATGTAATACCAATAATTTTTTAATGTAATATCCATAATCCAACTGCTACAATCTTCTGGAGTCAGTGAGACTATGGCATCCCCAATTGGGGTCGTTGTGCGGCTGAAGGTAGCGGTGAGGGGTAGGAGGTGGGGAAGAAGTACCTAGGTGTTCATATCTGGTCACCAAATACTGCTAAAGCCATTTCAAGTAACGTTTCAATTCTTAATAGTGGTATTACAACAGTGTGATACTGAGGATATCTTCCACTCCAGAACGGGCCACAAATATACTATCTACAGGGTTTTCCAATAAGAGGTGTTATTTTGAATAGCCCGCTATTTCGGTAGATGTTACTTTTGAAGCTGTCATTTTTTAACATTTGACAAGTAAAAATTACGTTATTAATAAAAATGGAACGATACACGCTTCAACAACGCATTGAAATTATTAAAATTCACTTGAGTGAATCAAATGCAAATCATCTTGAGTGATGAGGCCCATTTCCACCTCGGTGGCTTCGTCAACAAGCAAAATTTTCGCATCTGGGGCTCGGAAAATTCAAGAATCATTGTTGAAAAACCTCTCTATCCTCAACGTGTTACTGTTTGGTGCGGTTTATGGTCCGGCGGAGTCATTAGACCTTACTTTTTTCGAAAATGAGGCTGGAGCAACAGTTACGGTGAATGGATTGCGCTATCGAGAGATGATTAATGATTTTTTATGACCGGAATTGGATGGTATTAATCTGGACAACGTTTGCTTTCAACAAAACGGCGCTACGTACCACACAAGCAACGAAACCATTGATCTTTTACGATTGAATATCAAAATAACATCTCTTATTGGAAAACCCTGGATTATTTTAAATGATTGAATTATGACTTAAATTAAACAAATAATTTTTGATTACGCACTCCTGGATTTAAACACGTGATCTCCGGATTGATTTTCGAACTCCTAACGTTTAATTGACACATCGAATTTTAACATAAGCGGACAAAATTCAAACAGCTCTTAACCTTTACCTAACTAAGGATGGGTTGTGTCATAGAATTTGAACAATTCATCAAATTTCAACGTTCGTTTTCGGGTTCCGTGAAAGTCCTAATCAAGTTCAGTTATCATATAATTAGTTATGTCTAGTTTCTTGACAGAACTCAAATAATAACAGAACTTGAAAAAAATCTTTCACAGAACTTGAAAATTAACTTGAATTGAAGAATTGTTTAAATTCTTTTAAACAACCCGTCCTAAGGTTACCGTAGTTCAATAAATTATAAGTAGTCTGTTTTATTTTATTTTCCGTTGTTTTTTTATTACCAGCATTTATTTACTTTATATTATTTTAAAAACTTGTTGCAGTGCCATTATTAAACAGATGACCTCCATCCTACTTTTAGGTAAAATAATTTTTTTGAGTAAACTCAAGACATAGTATACATTTTGGAGTGTTTTAGTGGTGGAAATTTTTATTATTGTAATAAAAAGATATGGATTAAATTAATTAATTATTATTAATCTCACTGTTTGAGGGATAGTGTTTTCGGGACCTGAATTTTCCCAAACGGATATCTTAGTTAATTTCAATTCACAAGTGCTCCCCCAGGATTGGCTGAGAGAATCAATTAGCAACTGAAACACTACTGTTATAATGTAGCTTTCATTTTATATTACTGCTTTCTATTTTCAAGAGTACATAATATTTATTACGTGTCAATCATATTTCAAGATGCAAAAATAAATATTTGTAAATTGTGAATTTTTGTATCCATCGTCTTCTAACAAAATTGTTATATTTTAAGAGTTAAAAAAGTTTTTTTTTTGTATCTTAAGTTTAAGATAATTAAGGTTTTTAAGAACTTTAGTTTACATGAAATTAAATTAGATTTTAAATCTCTAAATAGTAATACATAAAGTCGTTATCCATGCCTGTCTGTTTATGCGCTTTTTCACTCTCATTTGGAGAAATTCTTCGGAAAGGTTTATATATATATAATCCGTGCATATTATATTTACAGAAAGAAGAGAAAAGTCGATGTTTTGTAATCAAGTCGTAAAAAAATATTTTCGGGCTCTTACATTGCTAAAGCTGGCTAAACCTTGTGAGATATAGACATTAGACATTAAATTCTTTCTATAAAATATAGTAGGTACGTCTCTTTAACTAATACAAAAAATATTATAATTTATTTATAGTTAGTATTAATTAATCCCTTATAATAACTAGTATTAATTAAGTTATTCAATGACATATTACGTTGATGGGTATAACCTTCAATCGTTGTTCTTATAAAACTTAAGTAATATATATTCTTATTATAAGCTACGTAGAACTCAACATTTAATGTGAAGTAATACACCGCGCGCGGAATATTACCAAAACATCCTAGATCGAATCAAATCAGTCTCCTAAATTGTGTGACAACCTCCAAAAATGTAGTTTTTTAAACTAAAATATTTTAAGATGGTTTAGTAAAAAAGTATAAATTGAAAAAAAAAAATAATACGAAAATTTTTGTAAAATCCATACAAGTTATATTATTATTTACTAGCTTTGAATGAGTGTCCCGGCCTTGTGATCTAAGAAGTTTTAATATTACCCAGTCCCAGTACTTACCCACAATACAAATAAACGTACACATGCACTGACCCAACAAAGCAGTAATTGCGACTGGCCGGTAAATCTATCGTCGAACGATATAACGCTAATAGTGTTACAAAGGCTGAGTTTTATATAACACGCAGTTGAAGACTGGCTTCTAAATTATTTCAGTTTAAATATATTAGCACTTACTAATTCTTCGGTTGAGACAATGACAACTACAACACATTTGGTTTGATGGATAACTGATAAGCTGCAATGACTTTTGGAGCCATTTGTGAATTGATATTGAAACTAGGAGGTCTAACGTGTTAGTGGGGCATATTACACGAGGTGCCATATTCACCCACTTTACCTAATGTTTTTTTAATAATTTTTAAACATAAAAGCTTCTAGAATAATCTCGTGTCGATGAAGAAATCATGTGAAACTCTTTATACATACTTTGAACGGGTATTTAATAGAATATGCTTTGATTTTGAAGAAATCAAGTGAAACACTTTATGTACACTACGAATGGATATAAAATGGAACACTTTGATTTTGAAGAAATCAAGTGAAACACTTTATGCATACTTGGAATAGATATGTAATAGAACATACTTGGATTTTAAAGAAATCAAGTGAAACACTTTATGCATACTCTGAATGGATATGTAATAGAACATACTTGGATTTTGAAGAAATCAAGTGAAACACTTTATATATACTCTGAACGGGTATGTAATAGAACATGCTTTGATTTTGAAGAAATCAAGTGAAACTCTTTATGCATACTTTGAATGGGTTTATAGGCCCTAGAACTTCCTGCAATCGGAGACAATATCGGTGCAGTGGTGAGGAGCACCCTAGATCGCTCCTTGATCACCGCGTGAGTATGCAAATGGCCATAACTCCAAAATCGAGACGGGCGACCCCGCGATATCAGTTATTGTATAAGATATCAATATATGTTCTTCAAGTCCGCTGGTTCCAGTACTCTCATTATATTCATGTGGAGAAAATTGCAGCGCTTCATCAACCAGTTCTTCACCCAAATCTTACTTTTTGTACATAATTGCACGCAAGGAAGCGCCAGAGCCATTCCTATTTTCTGATGTTTGTAAACTGTAGGCGCCATATTGATCGACGAGCGCTTTGCTGCACGATCAGTTTCACTCTGCAGCAGGGGAGGTTGTGTAGAGAAGACGCCAATTTTACCCACAACACCACTCTTCCTAAATCGCATTTGATTGCAGGGAGCTGTGTAAGGCCTTTTATACTCTGATAAAAAATCTTTAAAAATTGACACGAGTCACTAACATTCTCTTTTTTTGTTTTGTTGTGTTACCCAAACGAAGCTAGTTTTGCCTTGCGTTATTGACATCAGGCTAAATAAAATACCCTATTAATACATAGCCAACTTAGAAATATGTTTTAACCGGTGACCGGATAAATCATCAAAATGATAATTCATCACACCCTTAAAAAGTTATATAAAGTCATGGAAAGTGATGAAACTAAAACTTTATTAACTGGGGTAAGTAGGTGAGGTTAGGTTAATATTTTTTTTTTTAGAAATGAATTTATATCACTTTTAAAAATGTGTTGAATAGTCACTGTGTTGAGATAGCATGGAACCGTTTTAACCACCCAGAGACCGAGAGGTCTAAGAAGCATAATTAAAAAAATAAATTGAACATTAACCATATTTGTTTTGTTTATACCATTTTACGGTGCTAATACTTCTGTTTGCTTTGTTAGATTGGCCTGCAATTCTTGCAATCTGAGATCACCACTTTATCTTGTCTCAACAAAGTTAGGGATGAAGACCTCTGCAACTTCGCGCAATATAGGCAGCTCTAATTTCGTGTTTATAATGTTCCATAATATAATGCAGGTAGCAGCTAGAAGCTAGCAGGTTACTTCGAGGAAGTGCAACGTAGTCTCGATCCGTAGCGATTCCGTAACTTCCACAGCGAAGTTGGCCGCTAAAGTTTATCGGGGAAATTACTTCACCGATACAACGCAGACTTAGTGTTTGCTTGTAAGTTGGTCCGCAGAAAAGCCACCTCCCAATACCTAATATTTTCATCCACACTATAAAGTTTACTTTTAGGCATTTTTTTAAGATGACATCTCTGTTGTCCAAAGTTAACAGTACATTTCAGAAGCAAACAGTGGTCAAAAATTTTAACATTAAAATTGTATTTTTATTAAAATTTTGCAAATTGACTTTGTGGCAGCATTTTATTAATGAAATAAATTAAAACACTTTGTTTTTACCACGATAATCTTTATTTTTTAAAAATCGACATGTTTCGAGAACGATGTTCTCTTCATCAGGACATAAATTGTACTAAAACTAATTATCAAGTATAGAAAAGGCGTGGGTAGAAATGAAAGTACGGGGGGGAGAGAGGTGGAAAGGGAGGAGTTTATAAGATCAAAAACAAAAAATTACAATGGAAATATGTTATTGGGATAGGGTTATTCACAAAATTAATTTGATTATTAATAATATCTAAATTTCTGTTGACATTTTTCCTCATTTTTAGTACAATTTATGTTCTGATGAAGAGAACATCGTTCTCGAGACATGTCGATTTAAAAAAAAGGTTATCGTGGTAAAAACAAACTGTTTTAATTTATTTCATTGTATTTTTATGTTCTTTAGAATAGATTAATGATTGAGTTTTGATTTCTAAAGAGAACAAGTGAAATGTATTATGCATTTAATCAATGGAGGCTAAAGCACTACTTCGATGGTGGTGACCAATATTTATATGTGTATGTTGTACCTACTAAAATCTCGCTACCCGGAGAATACATAATATTTAAAAAATAAATTCATGGACAAATAATGCACTTATTCATATGTCTAGACACAAAATAAATTGAAATATATTGGTACGAGTACCTTTATATCAATTTAATATTGTAATATAGTAAATATAACGCGAGGAATGGCTGCGCGGCCTTCTTACAAAACTTAAATTTTGATTTGAGGCCAAAATACTTGACCAAACTAAATAATATTGTTTTAATAAAAAATTGTAGCAAATATCTTTATTTATTTATTTGTGTTTTAAATTAGAAAATATAGGCCATTAAAAATTCAACTCTTCACGATTCCAGAGGAAACTTTGACAATTTTTGTGAGTTAATGGTAAATATAAAAAAAATCTTTCGTGCCTACTGTGTAAATACAATGAATTACAAATAAAAAAATCATAAAAAAGCGTTCTTTTGGGTCGGAATTTAAAATTTATGTACGACAAATTTGTAAATCGGTCGTTTGAAAATCAAATTACCCATCAAAAGAGTTTTTTAATGATTTCTTTTTAAAATTTTATATTTCATTATATTTACATAGTAAAAAAGTCAGGATTATTTTTTTATAACTACCATAAAGTCGCAAATAATTGCCAAACTTGCCTCTAAAATCGTGAAAAATTGATTTCTTTAATGGCTCATATTTTGTAACTTGAAACAAAAATAAATAAAGTAGCACATATCCGTACTAGATTTTCGCTCCACCCAATATTAAAAAAAATATTATTGCGCTATCTCGTTCTTTAGCCAAAGTTTCGGACAGCATTGCAGTGTCCATCGTCCTGATGATGGATACTACAATGCTGTCCGAAACGTTGGCTAAAAAAGGAGGTAGCGCAACACGGCATAATACCCCAAAAACAATTCATTATAATACTTTTGGCCATGAAAATCTCAAATCATACCAAATATTATTCAGTTTGATTGTGTATTTTGGTCTAAATTGCAAATTTAAGTTTTGTATGAAAAAAGGCCCCTTAATATCGAATAATCTCGTAATTTACTGGAAATAGAAAATTTTATTCCTGATATATGAATGACATGAAATCGTTTTCTTTGCTAAATGCCTACAATTAAAGTTTATCAAATTTGTTTGTTTTATAAATTGATTTCTTCTCGGTGAACAGAGTATGTACTTACGTTCATGGAATTTATTTCCAATACATTAGGTTAGTCGTGTTTTAACATGACAACAAGATGTATATTATTGAAAACATGAATAATTTGTTAAAGTGAATAAGGAGAGGGTAGTTTATTACGTGAACGTCTGTATTTCCACAGTTTGTTAACAAATTCATACATTTAAGTGTCTTTTTATGATAATAGGGTTATTTATGTGCGGCTGAACGAATCTTTCTCCGCTGCCGAGACGCAGTTAGCTGAGGAAACTTTCCATGGCGGAGTTGCTCTTCCGAACTCATTTCATGTATCCTATTTGTGTTTTGTAACAGAAACTACAATGTTAACGTTGATTTATAGTTTATCAATTTGAGATTAACGTACCCAGCCTTTCACCACATATACAGAGTTATATTATACATCTAGAGGCCCAAAGGTAGGTATTATCTACACGAGTAATATTAAATGTTGCTTTCTTAGAAATCTTAGAATAGATAATAATAAGCCTGTAGTCGCCAATTTTAATGTGAAAACTATTAGAAATTATTGCTATAAATTTTAAAGTTCCACGATAACTCATCAAAATGACAATTCAACACACCCGTAAAAAGTGAGCGATGCACTACGTAGTAATGCGAAATCATGTGTTTTTGGTTTGAAAATTTGGTCGCCTAGAAATGTTTCAGATGATTTAATTAAATACTGCGAGTAGAATACATCTTGGCCTTTGAAATAATCGAGTATTTTTTAGATAAATCTTTTTAGAATCCCAGAAAAAAATAATGTATAAGGCCTATGAAAACTGCTTTAAAGTTCAAAATCTCCTACTTACGAACGCATTTTCGGTTACAATTTTATTGTATAATGTGGCAAATTAAGTTATTTATAAAATGATCGGAAAAAAAAAAAATATTTGTGGCTGAACATCCACAAAATAAAATAAAAGGCACTTTTTGGCCATATTTTTTTCTTGCATAAATCAAAACAAGCGGATGGTGTTGTTCTGGAATTTAAACCTTATCGCCATCTACGTAAGGGGTGCTATTGATAACGGCTCGATTTAAAATACTACACGACGTAATTCATCGCCTTAAAAGCGATGAAAAAAACCTAACATATAAACCTTACCTACGTAACCTATTTAACATAGTTTTGTTTCATCACTTTTCACGAATTCATTTATACGGTCACCGATTTTATAATGCCTAAGTTTTAAGTCGATTTTTCAGTTAATGATGTTAAAAAGTTTCAAAAAAGGTTTCTAAAAATTAATTATGACTACACAAAATGTATTATTACTAACTATAATATCGATGGCCCATTTAAAAAATCATATTTCACAAACTGACCATAGATTTTACGAAATTTCATAAATGGTAGGATTATGTATTATTCATGGCGTAGGTATATGTGTGATTCTCTTATATTTTAATCAAAATACAAAACACTTTTATCTAGAACTTTTTGTTTATGAATGTTTATGCTTTCCCTGTTAAACTAGTCAGTATTTTAATTTTTTTCTGTAATCTAACAGGAGCAGAGCACAATTCATAACGAAATTGCATTACCAACTCAAAATCGGCATTTTGAGACTACTCTCAGTTTAGAAGAAGGCCATCGTTCTATAGTAAATAATAATATATTTGGTACGATATTGTGATACTTGGTATTAGCAGATTGTAAAAATACTAAATCGGTGGGCGTTGGGTGCTAAAATGTTATACAAAGAATGGAATGCTAGGAAAATGAGAGCATGAGAATCAAGAAGATAAGGTATTGAATTAAATCTCAGATGTGAGCAGAGTAAATGAAATGAAACAAGGTGTCTTTTACACTAGAAGTAAAATTTATTTAAGTAACCATAAACATAAACAAATCTTATAAATTGAGAAGCTATATGGGTGAATGGAGTGTGGCTAAATAATAAGTTGATGACATGAATTGAAGAACTGGTGGGATGGAATGGTGCGTTGTACCGAACAGATGGAAGAACTTGGTGTGACGGAACTTCGTGCTGCGGTCCGCGTACCTTCCATGCATCCCATGCCCTCACCTATGTTGCTGACGTTGTTGAAACGGTGGGATGGAGTAGCAAACAAGGCTCCAGCCCCACGGTTCCTGGTGATGTCCTGCTACAGCTGCCGAGGCCACCAGGTCCCGTGCAGCGTCATCTGCAGATCCCAGGTCAAAGCCCAATGTCAGGAGGTGCAAGAACAGGCGCGCGACTCAAACATCTTCAAAATATGTCATCGATTGTCTTCCATTTCTTCGTCGTAAGCATCGTGATCATGGCGTCCAGGGTTCATACTGCGATAACTCGGATGAACGTGGATTATAATCTCCAAAGGTCGAAGGGTAGAACACTAATTATATTGATGTTAATGGCGAAGTGATTGCTTCGACAAGGAATGATCTCCATGCTCATCTTGCCTTCCTGAGTCTTCTGCACAGATGGTCAGCCCCACCAACTGAGCAGGGACACATATCAATGATACCAATATAATAATTGAGATGATAAGTACCTTAAGGTAACCACCAAAAATAAAAAAAAGACAAATTGAATGAGTTGTCCACACAAAGGCTTTATTATGCTTTGTGATAAACCATATAATACAATATTACAGTACTGCAAACCTAAGCGATAAGTAGGTAAATTCGGGTTAACTTAATTAAAATGTTTCTCTCACAAGACCAAGACGGCACCCTTTGTAGCAACCAATCGCTCCTTCCTCCACCTCTCGGCTCTCAGCTCTCGGCTCTCAGCTCTCAGCTTTCAGCTCTCAGCCAAACGGATGTTATTGAAATGTTTCATTGAACATATTCTAATTAAGATTTACCAATGTCAAATGAATGTTCATGAATTCACTTTAGATATGCTTGATAGCAGATCAAAGGATGGAATATTTCAGCAATAACTTGATCTTTTCATCAGCAGGGGTAGTAAAACGATCTCAATTTCAATGCAAACCTTAATATAAATATTGATAAATTAACTTCTAATAAAATAATAATTTTATTTTATAATTATTTTTTTTATTAATTTAATTATTATTACTATGAACACGGTGGGTTGTGTATTGCAAGCATTACCACACTCGAATAAATAAATAAAATACTATCCAGACATGCATTCGTGTCGAAAAAAATGTGTTTTCTGTTTAGATTACACCTATGTTTTTGAGATGTGACAAAAATTCTTGAAAGATGATTTCAGGAGACTGAAGTAATGATTCCATTTTTGATATTGACAATTTGTGGTGGAATCATAATGATTAATTGAAACAATTTTAAACTAATATCAAAGGAACTTACAAGAAATAAACACACTGTATAGACCTCTCACTCAAATTTCAAATATGTGGACCACTACGAAAAGTTGCCGTCACCGAAGAGGCATCACGAAATTATTTCCAGTTTTTATTTCAATATTTCAAAAGGCGTCAAATTTAAAGTTGATCCAGAAACCAAAATGTCTGCAGATGGTCCTACTTAAGAGTACTATTGCAATCACTGTTTGTGTTATTACAATATCGGAACACGTGTTCATGCAGATATCCTTTTAATTAATATAATGACGAACTATTACAATATGTAAATCTAATTATGGGAAAGGAGCGAAGCAACATCAAATTGCGCGAAACGCAGCTTGCGGTTGCTTCGTCCCTTTAATTCATGGCTTGGCTCGCGTTTCGGTTAGCAAATGTATACATTATGCAGGATCAGAACTTCTATAAACATATGTTCCGACATCCTAATAACATATTCATGTTTTACCGACAGATTGTTAGGAGACCTGTCAGTTCATTCTTTTAAGGCCTGAAGTCCAGTTTTTAACAGGAACACGAATAATTTGACTAGATTTTTAATTAATTAGTAATATTTTATATCAGTAAGTTGTATCCGTGTACGTTATAAGGTAAATTTCTTAAAAGCAAGAACCTAAGAATACCGTTGTAACCACTGTTTGTGATGAACAGGAAAATATTACAGCGGGGTAATAACCCATAATGTTATTAGGTAATTTGTCATTTACGTTATATCTTTCCCAGTGAGTAGGAAAATTAAACTCCAATGAACGTTCCATTTATTTTTATTTTTAGGGTCCCCTTTACCGTTCCCACGATCAACATCTTAGGAAGTTTGGCGATAAAAGCGAACGGAGCTTACCTAGTTGGATAGCACCTGCCATCGCCCATTGGACGCTGGGGGATTGGCAAGTGGGGGAGGAGGTGCTACCGGATGCCTGCAAGAAACCTTCCCCGTGAAAGGAGCGGCAGGATTTCTTGTCCTAATAAGATTAGAGAGACGGGACATTCTGTACTCTGTGCTCCCAGAGAAATCCAGGGTCACCCTTCTTATGACGAGACTATCGGTTGTTGGTAAGTCGGGAATTTAGTAAAAAGGTTATATTAGGTATATACTTTATACGTAATTTCATATTTATAAACAAGAAAAAAACATTTTTTTCTGAACCAGCAAAACTCTCGAACGGTGAACAAATTGGGGAATCGCGAGGCTTGAAGAAGTGCGGGTGAGAAAAAAATGATGAAGATTGAGAAGTACCTACTTTCCTACCTAACAATTCCGATCTAGTCACTGATAATAATTACCAAAAGTTGAGTAGAGGCGCTATATATATATATATTAAATCACCATACTAGGCGGCTGCCTGCTTCATGGTAACGATTGTGTGAAGTCTAGTGTAAACATATGAATTAACTATATAAACACGATGAAAATTGGAAGATGTTTAAATTTCTGTTCCCAATCGTCATTCGTTTTCGAATAGTACAGTAATATACTCGTATTTCAATGCAATGTACAATTAAAAAAAATATATTATAAGCAATAATTATTAGCCTGAAACACAAATATAAATTGAAAAAATCTTCCGAGAAAAAATAAATGCCGCTGACGGGAATTGAAACAGCACCCGGATAATTTTCTCTTAAGGCGATGCACTACGTCGTGTAATATTTTAAATCGAGCCGCTATCAATAACAGCCCTTACGTAGATGGCGATAAGGTTTAAATTCCCGCTTAACAGCATCCACCTGTTTTGATTTATGCAAGAAAAAACATGGCCAAAAAGTGCTTTTTATTTTATTTTGTGGATGTTCAGCGATAAATATTTAATTTTTTTCCGATCATTTTATAAATAACTTAATTTGCCACATTATACAATAAAATCATAGCCGAAAATGGGTTCAAAAGTAGGAGATTTTGAACTTTAAAACAGTTTTCATAGGCCTTATACATTCTTTTTTTCTAGCCCTGTAAAAAGACTTATCTGAAAAATACTCGATTATTTCAAAGGCCAAGATGTATTCTACTCGCAGTGTTTAATTAAAGCATCTGAAACATTTCTAGGCGACCAAATATTCAAACCAAAAACACATGATTTTGCATTACTACGTAGTGCATCGCCTAAAGATTTTTTCAATTTATATTTGTGTTTCAGGCTAATAATTATTGCTTATAATAATTTGTTATCCTTTGTGCTTTGCATAAAACCTTGTCTTGTAAACATATTACGTTAACCTATAATAAATATGAAGTTTAAATATATGTACAATACTTAACTTGTGGAGGCAATCGTGGAGTAGTATGGGGTAAGCCAATATAAGTTTACATCTTGACGTCATGACAAAAAATAGTATATGTTTATTTGTGATTATTATTGCACACATTAAATGATCATTACTTTTTATTTAACATAATATTTCGATATTTTTTTACCAGAAATAGAGTAGGTAAGTATCAAAAATCCACACCTGATAAAATTTCTCCTTGTTTGTGTATTTTGCAATCCAATTGCGTTGACCGTCGTCTGGACACGTATTAGCTAGGTTTCTAAGACCCTACAAACAGTATGGAAAATTATCACCATACGTAAATAATTTATGGAAACAAATTTTGAGGGATCACTACGGGTTGGCTAAAGATTAGCGCATCGTGGCTTATTTTAAAAATAGAGCCAGCTGTCAGTTAACTAATACGTATAGTGAAATATAGATCATGATAGAAGAAAGAAAAACTAAGCCAGAATTTATTTAAAAATTCGTTTTGAAACATCGTGCCATGTAAAAAATTGTCAAATTCATTGTCAGTTTAAAAATACTTTGTCATTATTTTTGGCTGTGTTCCACTTTACCATACTATTTCATTGACGAATTTTAATAAGAACTAGCCATAAAAGGTCAAAAATATATGACCGAGCGTACAAGCGAAGTCCGGTTTAAACTCGACCGTTTTGCATTTTGTCAGCCTGTAAATTTGTTTGTACTTTCCGTTTCCGTGTCAAGATGGTGTCCGTTTTATTGGTTCAGAAAAGATGCTTTTTTAAAATGAGAAATCATCGTGTTTATTTGGACTTTCTTATTCGCATTTTTTCATTATTACGGTACCTGCCTGCCAGAAGAAAGTTTGAAAGAATATTTATTGTTATTAACGTAGTGACGTTTCTTTGGACAAAACATACAATTCCTTATTTGAAATAATAAAAAAAAGTGTTACATAAAAAATATCAAAATCAAAATTTCCCTTGAAATCAAAATATGCATATTTTATATTATACTTAATAAGACAAACACATAATATACATATTTTACATTACACTTAATAAGAAAAACCTAAAAATACCTTTTTTTCTCCACAGAATTGCTGGTATAAATAATACAATTGAAATATTTGGTACTAAGCTTGAACATAAATTTATCTAGTAACAGAAGATCTTCGTCGTAGACATTATAATATTATTGCTGTGGTTACATATACTAGGTACAAAGTTTACTTTCCACCTTCTTTACATGAAAGCTATTATAGCTCGCCTTTTAGAACATTGATTTAATGCTAATAGAAACATAGTGTTATTTTCTTCAATACCGAAGTTAGGCTAAACTAAAAGTTAGCCGGAGCCCGGGCAAGGCGGATCAAGCCAGCGGCAAGTTACTTCGGTCGATACACAGTGGGTCAGATTGCGAAATTAGTTTGATTAATTAATAACTTATTTCATTTACATATTACCAAACAAAATATTGGACATATAACAATGCTAATTCAACGGTAGAATTTAAATCTTTCTTATGAATACTATAAGACGAATCGCTCTCTCTTACCCCTACCGAAGAAGTTTAATTTGTTTTTTTTCCAGAGTGTTCCAGAACAAAATAATTTTTTTTTTCCAGAGTGGAAGATACTCTTAGTATTGCTTGGTGTAAGACCACCATTCAGAATAGAAACGTTGCTTGGAATGGCTTTGGCCGTGTTTGGTGACCAGACCTGAATAGACAGGTACTTTCCTACGTTCCTCTTCCCCATCTCTTTCCTCTCCCCACTACCTTCAGCCTCACAAAATACCTCAGTTGGGGATGCCATAGTCTCAATGGCTCCTGAAGGTTTGGAGCAGTTGGGACTCTTAAAAAAAGTTATAATATTTTTTGGTTGTTATTGTAATTTTTCTGTCTGCTTGTTACTTTTTGTTAATTCACTTCAGTACTCTTGCACACATTAAATTTTTCTATTAAATTTCTTTTTGTTACGAGAAACTCAATTAATAAAATATAAACCTTAATAAAAGGTAGTTATATTTGTTTTCAAGTGATTTGTTAAGATTTTAATATAAGTTTTACGTATTTGAGAAAGGTACCTACAGTGAATTTAAACGTTTGCAATGTCTTGAATGATATCTACACAACAATTTGTAAATTTTTTGTATATTAATACTTTTTAAATTACGTTATTTTGAGTTAATATTTTTATTTACAACAATTGTAAAGCTGGATATCTAAATACAGGAATTCCCTAGTAAGATGAGTGGCTTGTATTACACTATTTTTTGAATATATAAATACATACATTGGCGTTGGACATCTATTATGATCGAATAAAAGCAAATTACCTCATGCTTAAAGTTAACTGTTTCATTCCACAAAAACGGTAGTGTAAATACAAAAACTTATTTCAGTTACCTATTAAAGCTTTAATGACACTTTTGTCCTACTTGGTGTTTGACATGATTTAAGTTTTTAGTTGGTGTTTGACCGAAAAAGTGTCCACTGTGCGACGGTCCAAGCAAGCGGTAAGTTGTTCGGGCCGTACTGGGTCTTGGTCCATGTTTTGAGTTATTGCTCATTTAGGTGTGACTACGAATGTTCGGTGCCGCTTGTTGAAAATTCCTAAGTACAGAGCTTTAATAGTTGCCTACTTGGAAATTTATTGCAAGCCGTTGGAGGGAATTTATAAACAGAAACTTACCGGCGATTTTCTCGGCTGTTGGGCTTAGGGCAGTTTGTGTGTCGTAAATAAAGGTGCTCGATGCTTACATAAATAACATACCTAACGCAATTTTGTATAGCGAACCAAACATAAATAATTTAGAAGATGGAATATATTTTATAACTTATTCTCAGAAATTATCAATAAGTTTTTTATGCAGTTCAAAAAAAAACGGCATCTTAAATAATAATATTTTGAAAATGTGTACATATTATGTATTAATATTTTCAGTTTATATCTGCCCTATTGAAACTGGTTGGCGGGTTGTTTTAGAATATATTGATATATGTACAGTAGGTTTTTCAGGTCATGTCAATCATGGCATCAAAACAAAATGAAAATATCGTTATTTTCTCTAGATATTGTGTCCTAACGCGCGAAGATTACACAATTAATAAATATATATTTTCAGAATGTATTTATTTTAATTTTACGCTAGGCAAATCTAAAGGTAAATAAACACAAAAACATATTTTTTTGTAATTACCGTACAAGACCTCTCAACCGTCTATACCAGCGTTTACCAAACTGTGTGCTGCGGCACGCTTGTGTGCCGCAAGAAGTTTCAAGTGTGCCGCAAAGAAAGAAGCCACAAAATTGCTATAAATTAAATTAAATTACAAATTAAAAATATTATTTAAAATTAAATATTATAAATTAAAATTACAATTTAAAATTTATCTACATGATCAAATAAATATTTGTCACGTTCGTACATAGTGATCGACACGACACAGGGATACCAGTGACGCTGATACATACGAATCAACATAAAATTCCATCCATTGCAGACTTTTGACATCACTGTGTAAAAATATGGCTTCCAATTCTTCATAATTGGTGGCTAAATAGCACTAAAAGAAGAGGAAATTATAATAGATCTCAAAAACGACCTCATACATAAAGCCTTATTTTCTGAGCTAGAGTTGTCAGCATTTTGAATATCGCCTTGGAATCAATATCCTCGATCTTCGTATCTTCTCCAGTTTGTTTTTTCAGCGCCTGTGGAAATGAAATAAAAAAAAACGAGAGCGGTGCGAGATGATACATGAATAGAATATAGGAATTACGTGTTTTTTTTATATACTTTAGAGCTTTTTGATAGAATTCTATTTAAATATAAATTGCATCCTTCTCACTAATAAATACGAAGATAAAATATTAAAATATTCTTACCAGTTTTGACATAATTTTGGGAGCAGAGAAAAACACAGCTGTCACTCGATTGTAAGTATTGTTGAATATTACAAAAAAAATGTTAACTACACTATCGAATTCCTTTATTCGTGTTAATAAAGTACATATACTTTTTAAAGGCATTTTTATTTTTATCAAATTCCATTCATAAGTGTGTCGTGAAGTAAAAAAGTTTGGCCGACACTGGTCTAGACTATGACATCCCCAATGTCAATGTTGTGAGACTGAAGGTAATAGGGGAGAGAAGGAGATGAGGAAGAAAGAGGTGGGGAAGTACCTGAATATTCAATTCTGGTCACCAAACACGGCCACAAGCCATTTTAAGAAATGTTTTGATTCTGAATGGTGGTTTTTCACCACGGCGCGGCGATACTAAAAATATTAGATACTAAAAAGAAAAGCATACAAATAGAGTATTGTATCCGTGATTCAATCCAATATTCTATTTGTGTGCTTCTCTTGAAAGAATTGAGTTTTATACGTTAAAACTATTTATATTTCATATGTACATGCACAAACAAACAAATTGTCTCAGTATTGTAAAGCATAACTTGCAAAGAGCGTATTTCAATAAAATATATATTTTTTTTATAATATAATATTGATTACATTTTATGATTTTGACTGTCCAACAAGGAAAGATTCCCGTTTCAGTACAGTCAAATTTACAAGTTTCAAGTTATCCTAGACGAATACAGGATTTCAGACTAGCTAAAATAAGTATGTTAAAACGAAGATACATAAAAAGATACATAAAAAAGTTACATAAAAAAGATACATAGAGGCGTTCGTGATTTCAAATTACATTTTTTAGTATCATTTCGGAATCAGTCCTGCCTAGATCCGTCAACCATTTTGTCACTCTTGGACCGAAGGATGACAATTCACACAGTTTCAGCTGAGAGGGGATTTTATTATATATTTTAGGACCGAGATATGAGAATATTTTTTGATAAGCCGCTCTGTTGCTTGTTGGAACGGAAAGGTCATTCCTTCCCTTACTTCTGGTTTGATGTTTGTGTTCGGTTGTTTTCATTTTCTTTTTATTTTTATGAACATGGATTACAATTTTTTTATATAGCACTGTCGGACATCTAGTACATTAAATTCCTTGAAGAGAGCGTCACTCGAATATCTGAAAGGTTTCTTTATAATAACACGTAAAATAGATTATATTAATGCCTTCTATGAACACGTAGATTACAACGAACGTAGCATTTAACCTTAGTTTTTAGAATTATTTACAGATGTACCTGAAGTTAACACGTACCTACCCAACTATGCTATCTAACTTCAGTATAAGTACTATCATAAATTTAATAATTGAGATGGAACTCAATTAAGCAAGTTCATTGAACGTAACGGGAAGTTGCCAATATCTTCAGAGTTCGTCATCAGAAGCCCTAAGACACGGCCATTACCCGTGTAAGTGAATTTCCTCAGACTCAGTGCACTTACAACCAGTTCTACCAGCCAACGTACCAGAACCTTCCACGTTTACTAGATAAGGCTCTCTAGGTACTAGATAGGTGCTAGTATTCGTGGACAGGAAACACTGGCATGATAGGGGCGGGGAGAGGTGAGGATGGGATGATGTGAAATTAATTTCGATTCCTGATTACATTTGGGGGAACTTACCTATAGGTGGAACTTATGTAGGTAAGTTATTGAATCACAAGATTCAAATGAATACATCATACTCTTGTGTGAGTAACGTTAGCAAATTTTTTTTTTTTTAATACACCTTATTGAATTTCGACAATCGTGAATGAATGTATGTAAATCGTGAAGTGGAAATTAAACCACGTCCCGGCATCCGATCAAGCTGAAAAACGGCATGCAGACTCGTTGTCGATGACGATGAATTATATCAATTTGTAACAATCATGCGGCATAAACGTGCACATACGTATTTGTTTGAAATTGCCATATCTTTATTAAACAATTTTTTTTAATAACAAAAATCTGCTTGTTGGTGTTTTATTACTGAGCTCTTTCTAATAATAATTATAAAAACTAATTCACTGAGCATAGTGGAGTCTTGTTTTAACTCGACCATTTTGAATTTCGTCTGTCTGTAAATTTGTTCATGACTTCTGTCCGGTTCAAGATGGGAGCCGTTTTAATGGATCAGTAATAGCGGATCTCCAGCTACAATAATACCACAAATATTCATCCAAATTTTTGTGTAAACAAAAACATTGTGGTAGGGACACAATGTTTTTGTTTTCAGTGGCCGATGGTAAACAACGTTGTGGCCCCGACCCAAAGTTTTCATTTACTTCGTTTTTACAACTTTTTTTTTTCTTCGGACATAATATATTGTAAATCTTTATTTTAAATTAAAAAACTAGCAGCCTTATTAAAATAAAAAACTTTGTGTAAATATTCCGCGGCGTGTTAGGTCAGAACAGTGAAAAGCTTGATTTATTACCAGCGCCCTTGGTGTGTTTTTTCACCAAAATGGCGCTACACAAATCATCCAAATATAATTATTAATGTTTTGTTAAAACGGTCTTAAACCAGGCTCAAGGCTGACTTTATCATAATATCTATGTTAAACGGGCGTGTAAAAATCCAATTAGTGAAATATAAAGGTAGGTAGAGAAATAAATACACACCTATTTACAAATCTTATTATTTAAAAATAAATATTTGTTTTGACTTATTAAATAAGATAGTATACTTTAATAAGTATACTTTTTTGGATTTCTTTTCTTCGTAAGACAATCGAAGATTAATTCTTTAATATTAGAAATCAAACTACTAATTGAATGTTCTTGTTTTGTATGTTTTGGAACTAATGAATTGTAATGATTGCAGGTCTTCACGTTTCTCGTCATCCCCTTGAAATGGACACAGGCACGTCTCGCTATAGGGTGGTCCAGAGTGGGAGTAGGGTGGGCTGTATCTAAAGTTATCTCTTTGGCTGGCTCCTTAACGACAACTTCTAAGACCTTATCATATTTGCGAAGTGTTTCACCCCCAATATTCTACCTCCTCCCTCCCCACCCCACGGTCAAATGAGGGGTGACCTCTGGAGAGGGTTGAGACAAAGCCAACTGATTTATAATATTAATAAAGTTCATAATCTGTGATCATGCTGAGAGGGAGATAAGAATTTGTCAATAGATATTGTCGAATCTAACAAAATTAAGATGGTATTAAGAACGTTGTATATGTATTTGATAAAAACATCTTAAATTCAAACTAATATTCTCAAGTCAGTGATTTTTATATTTATTTTATGGAACATAAACAGTCTTAATATTAATTTAATATACAAAGGAGGATGGAAAAGAAACGGACCAATTATAAATGTTCACAGATGGTTGAATTGGTAATATACAACTAAGTATTTAGTGAATGTAGACTAAAATATTAAAAGCAGAACTAAGTAACAAGTATAAAAATGGAAGTATATATGTGTTTATAATTATACAGGACGGATAGAGTGGGAGACAGGTTATGGCGTTGTAGCGGGATGGGGGAGGAAATGGATGAGGGAATGATATGTAAAGTTCTTATTGGTTCACGGAGAAAACTTACTGATATAAAATACTGCAAATTTATTAAGAATCTCTTCAAATTATTCGTAATCCTATTAAAAACAGGCTCTTAAAGAATGAGTTAGTAGGATTCCTGTTAAACTTTTAGTAAAATTATTATATTTTCGTATTTCGTCATTATATATTATCAGGGCAAAAAGTATGAACATGTTTTCCAATATATCAGGAATGTACTAAATATTTAACAGGAAACGGCCTGCAATCCCGTTGTTAATAAATCAGACAGGTCTTAGTAGAATGTATATCGGAAAGCAGAACAACAAAGTATTTTGTTTTTGATATGCTTTACTAATTTAGATGTTCTTTTTGTTAAAAAAAAATAAACATGTAAAAACCCGTGAAAATCTAAATAAATAATATTTTTTTTTCCGTGTAATTATATATATATTATTTGGGATAAAACATTCATAACACACAACTAAGGATGATTTGTTATACTGGATTTGAATAATTTCAACGTTAATTTTCTAGTTCTGTTAAAGTCCTATTTAAATTCAGTTATTATATCATTATGGGCCAGTTGCTTGCAGTTGCTTTCACAAAACTTGAAAATGAACTTTGAAATTTGACGCTTTGTTAAAATTCAGTGAAACAACCCGCCCTGAGTGATGAATTACCACATTAGAAAATTTGCAGAAACATTTCGGGGACCGATAATTAAAAAGGTTTAATAATTTGATGTAAGTATTAGGATTTTAAACCACAAAGAACAAAAACATTAATCATGATAATATATAATTGCGATTTATATTTGGGATATTATGCCATGTTGCGCGTCCTCCTTCTTTAGTGAACGTTTCAGACAGCGTTCCAGTGTCAATCATCAGTGCCGGTGTCGAGGTGTAATGATGGACCATGTAACGCTGTCCGAAACGTTGGCTAAAGACGGAGAAAGCGCAACACGGCATAATACCCCAAAAAACAAATCGCAATAAGGCTTTTGGTAGGTAGGTAGTTATTAGCTAGACTCTGAAAGTTTCAACAACCTTAAGCCAAGCTTCAATATTATTATTTGTGTCTCAAAGAATTCGTATTGGAATTCTTGAAAACAATTATTATTATTTTGCTGTTAGATTGATTCCCCCCCCTCCTCCTCCGTTCCTTCCACCCTACCTGGGGCTGTTTATTGTTGTGGCCGCAGGAGATAGCTGTTTCGGCTGTGGGGGTTGGGATTATAAGCAAGAGAGTACCCCGGATTGGACAAACATCGCCCAAAGCCGAAGACGGATTCTTAAACTATCCCAATAATAATAATTCCCCCATCGATTCGCAATAATGAATAATTTAATCATACATTTTGGTTTAAGGACCTTTTGGTTGAAGATTGTGTAATGAGTTCACCAAGTGCTTTTGCTTTGGAATATCTTTTGTAAACATTATTTTCTTTCTTTGAATTACGAAAGCATATTTAGGAATAGTTGTTTCGGAGAATTTAAACAAGTCATTAAATTTCAACGTTCATTTTTGGGTTCTGTGTAAGCCCTATTCAAGTTCTGTTATAATTTCAGTTCTGTCAAGCTATTAGCCTATAATGATATAATAACAGAACTTGAATAGAACTTTCACAGAATTCCTGTTAAAATTAATTTTAAAAATGTATCAATGATAAAAAATGTGTTCAAATTCTGTGAATCAACCCGTCCTTAGAACCCTAGAATACCAAACAACGCAGAACATCATACAAATTTTCTTTTATAATATTTTATTAATGGATACTATTATACAGGGTGTCCGGGAGTAATGTGCACAAACTTCGGGCGGTGATTCTACACGTCAGTAGAAGTAAAAATTTTTTTTTTCGAAATCCGTTGTTTTTTTCCATAACAATATTATTTTTCCATAGAAGAAAATTATTTTCTCCATGCGAAAAATTCAGCTACTGTACATGAAAGCTACCTTAAAACGTTGAAATTTCGAAAAATGTTTTTTTTTCTTTTTAAATTGCACTATTATGTACAATTAATTACCTCTCGAAGTTTATGCACTTTACCTCCGGACACCCTGTATTGAACACTATTCGGCTTCATTCACTTTTCAATTTGAATACTTTTAAATTTTTATTTTTTTTATAAATTAAATCGGCATTTCAAAGTTCATGGCGGAAATAACTTTCACCAAATTTCAGACACAAAAATCAATTTAATGATGCCAGAGCTCACCGGTCCAGAGTTTTTAATGGGGAACATAAACAGTTTTTTTTAACAACACCATAACATAATAACATCCAAGTAGTTCTTTGAACAAACCTTGCGTCCGAAGAGTTTTTCAAAATTTCTCTTATTTAATAAATCAGTATCAGAAATTTCTCTGAAATCATGAGATTTCTGGGTAAGTACTTAAATAACTTCATTATAACCATTATATTTTTTATGCAACTTAAAAAAATTTCAAAAAAGGAATTATTCAATTATTTGTCCAAAGAAACGTCAATCTATGCATTTTTTGTTCGAATTTTCTTCAGGCAGGTAGGTACTATAATATTTAAACAATGCTAATAAGTAAGACATATCGATTTCATATTTCGAAAAAATAATTAGCACTGTACCATTAAAACGGCAACCTCCTTGAAACGGAAATTTGTGTGGAAATTTACAGTCAGATGAAATGCCAAACGGTCGAGTTAAAACAGTACTGTATGATATATAAAGTATTTAAGATAACATCTTTTTGTTTGAAAATAAATATGTTTTAAATGACAATATTTGAGAAGCCATTGTCTATGTCTGAGAACATTCTAAGTAGAGGTAATATACCCCTAGTCTTGTACAATCCTTGAGAGAAATCTCCCATCTACTTCGGCCAGGAGAAACTTGACTAGCCAGTAGCCAGGTTTTTGAGTTCTGCAGCTAGTTATAACGGCGAACAAACAGTACCCCTTGTCATAATAACTTTGAGGTATGGATATCTGAGAATAGGGATGGGGGCTCCTTCAATTGCTGATGGGGGATGGGGTGGGGGAGGGGGTCAAGACGGGGGAGGTAGGGGGTAGGGGTCAGGGATGAATAACGGATAATCCCACGCCTTGTCTTATAAGGGGAAGATTACTGAGTTTATACTATTTCTCTACTTGCGATGAAGTGGAATTTTTAATGTTGGCTAAGGTATACTAAACCAAACTAAACATTATACAAATTATTTTTGTAATCACTTTTCTGTCTGAAATTTTTATGTAATGGAGTTATGAATTCTCATGGGACTTTGAAATACCATTTAACAGATAAAAATCACAAATATGCTGGATACAAAAAGTTGGGAAAATAATGATTTAACAAGGGTGAAATTCTTAGTAATGTTAGTACTGTAAGAAAATAATTGAAATAAAATTATCGCTCACTTTTATACTAGTCCTGGAATGATATTTCTCCAATGGTTCTTTCATAACTTATAGTTAATTGGATTTTAGTTTTGTTGAAGTATAATTGTAGAAATTTTCCACATTGACAATTGATCTCAACAATATAACAGTAAACAGTATTTTTAAGATTGTTGCGTAATAAAAGTTTGGAATATTTTGACTCAGTTAGAGAGATATCTTATAAAATTATATCAGCACGTCTTTAGTAATAATAAAACAATTAAAAAGTAACTACAAATACCCAACGTAGTGAGTACAGTAAATATTTATGTAGAAAAAATATGTTTTAATGTTTTTTTTGTGACTAATTTGTGCATCGTTTAACAAAGGAAGATGTTGGCTAGAAATTATGTATATAGATGTGTCGTGTAGTCAATATTGCCGGAAAAGGTGATTATTTTTTTTTTAAATATATTTAGGAATTTGGTTTTTTTTTCTGATAATCGTTTGGCTTCTCAAAATTTTTCTTCTTCCTCGTATTGACAAAAATTGTCTATATGTACTGTTGTCTATTTTAGTAGATATATATTTCTCAACTAGTTCATAAATTATTTGTCTTAATTTGTGTTTAAATATTTAATGTTTTTATTTAGGTCTTATTTCTTGTACATAAAGTAGAAATATGTTCATTAATGTTATGTTCTGTCCAAAGTTATATTCTCTCTCCCACTTCTATCTTACCTATAAATACACGTTATTGATTTAAAATGTTTTTATATATTATTGAAAAAGGTTCCTTGATGAACCGAAACCGGTTGGTTTTGTATATACATTCAAGTGGTATTAAAAACAAAGTTATTGTATTCTAATTACTATAATAAATAATGCATCAACGTGTCATTGAAATTAATGATCTTGGCATTATTTCGATTTCAAAATTAATTTACTCTCTCACCAATAAGGCAACAAATGAATTATTAAAAATGCTTGGCTTAATTCTCCGTAACGGAAAAGTCTTAAATTTTCAAATCCACTCCTATACCACTAAAAAAAATCAGCATAATTTTTAAGATGTCATCTATACCCTCGGCCTACCTATGAAAATTATGAATTACAACCACTTTATGAAATAATTAAAACAATTAGATAGAAGTCTTATTTACGACTTGATTTTTATTTCAAAAATATTTAATTGCATTATAGACAGCCCTGATTTACTTTACCTAATTACCGTTCATATAGCAACCAGAACTACTGGATAGATTTTTTATTTTTATTGCAACAACAGTATTACGACTGAGTCAATTAGATATTCGCCTGTACCTACAGTTTTAAATACTTTCGCAGAAACAGTATGTGTGTTCAACTGAACGGAATGTAGTTACAAGAAGGCTATAATAAAATACCTCAATAATAATAACTATTTACTATTCTTCTGCGTGAGTTCTACATAAATTAAAGGGAAAATATTTCTTTGTGATCTCTGTTCCATTAAAATAGTTGACGTGTACCCGACTTTACTGGGGGTTATCCTTAAGAGATAGACATATGCCAAAGTGAATTTTTTTGTAGGCCTGTTCAAGATATACAATTCCGTAGTACATTATTTTGACGTATCTCGTAAGGTTTAACCAGCGTTAGCAATGTAAGCGCCCGAAAATATTTTGTTTACGACATGATTACAAAATATCGAGATTATCTACTTTCTACAAATATAATTTAGATATATAATATATATTTATTTATTTATTTCACATATACGGCACAACATGTGCCATTCACATACTAATTTACAGAGAATAGTACAGCAACATAAGGAATGCAACAATATAAATGTAAGTATAATGGTATAATCAGTAAATAGTAAGTAAGGTTAAAAGTACGAAAAAAAGGGATATAAATATAATATAAGTAGCAATCTGTAGTATATTATTAAGTCAAAGTAAGAAATTATATGTAATAATATACAAAAAAGTAGTATAAGGAAGAATGAAGTGCTTATAAAATGTCTAAAAGGCATTAAGAGTTTGTAAAAAATAAAATAAAAGATATTAGATAGGTATATACTATTAGAAAATGAAAGGAATAAAATATATACTATATATTTTATATATAAATAAACTATATATTATATAAAAATAAACTATATATATAAACCTTCCGAAAGAAATTCTCTAAATGATAGTGAAAATTCCATAAAAATCCATTAGTTAGTTTAGAAGAACTAAGCGCTCAAACAGACAGGCACGGATAGCGACTTTATTTTATACTATTGAGAGAGATCACATGTTTGTATAAGCAGATACTTGAGCATGTAGGTACTTCTTAGTCGATGTAAATACTCGTATGTATTTGCAGAACCCCTTTCTACCATTAGCTTTAGTGCCACTCTCTCCCTTAATCCGGTCCTGAAGACTTTGTGAAGCCTTCTAAGCTAGATTGCCTTACACTGCTTCCTTAGCTCGTCCCTGCTCCCCTTCCTTACCCCCTTCCCACTTCCTGTCCCACCCTGCCCCGCAACCGTACCAGTAGTTAACCTCAGCTTTAATGGCTGCGTGTATTTACCTTTTGTTAATTAATCGATGAACAGCGACAAACAACATGAAATATCTTCTTCTTCCTTGGGCGCAATGTATTACCGATGTATTACATTCTCGCGCGATGCATATTCATTAACTCAAACAATCGATTACTAGTAGTACTTGGGGCAGGTGGATGATTTTGTGTATTTAGGAAGTATGTTTACGAGAGATGGAAAGGCAGACAGAGATATTGAAAGAAGCGTAAATGCAGGTAACTCCATCAATGGAGGACTGAACGCAGTTGGCGCTAGCAAAATATTTTCTAAATAAGCGAAGTTAGCAGTCCACAATGGAGTGATGTATGTAAGTGAGGCATGGAACTGGCAGAGAAAGGACGAAAGTATTACTGAATGCTGTTGAATTGAGATCCCTGAGGCGTACGTGTGGTAAAACCATGTATGATCGTGTGAAAAATGTGGAGATTCGTAAAGAGTGCAAGGATGATGTAAGCGTAATGAGTAGGATTAAGAAAGTTTAGACGCTTAGATGATTTGGGCATGCAGAGCGAATGAGCGAAGAAAGGGGTGCGAAGAGAATATATGACGCGAATGCGAATGGTAGCAGAATTCGGGGACACAAACAAATTTATAGACCGGCGAAATGCATAACGGTCGACTTAAAACAGAACTTCGCTACGCCCAGTCAATACGTAATTGCAATTTCTATTTGTCATTTAAAATAAGATTTCTGCTCGAAAATCGATTTTACGGAAATCAGAATAAATAATAAAAGTTTTTTTTAAGATGCTTCTAATGTATTGTTAAAAAGTTTCTTTGAAAATTTTGTACGTGTAATAACAGCTGACTGCGTTTATTATTATTTAATTAAACTTTTATCTAAACAGGAATCAAACAACAAAATACCCAAATATGAAACCTTTTTTTTTGATAAATACTCGTATTTAAAAAAAAACAATTTTATAAATTTTATTAATGATGGACGGCTTGGTGTGCTTTTTGTATCGAACTGTTGAAAGACCACCCAACAGAATCGATATGATGTTTAAAGTGGCTTAAGCCATGTTTGCAGATCTGAACATTCAGGTATTTCTTACCCTCCTCTTTCCCATCTTCTTCGCCTCCCCACTACCTTCAGCCCCACAACGTACCCCAATTGGGGATGCCATAGTCTGACTGGCTCTAGACGGTTGGTGGCAATTGGGACTCTTGTGCGGACTAACATAATTTCTATTTTTTGTGGTAAAATTCATCTGATTTTGAAATGTAAATAAAAAACTGTAAAACTAAAATTTTACAACTTATAATTTTTTTTTCGTATACGTATTACTCGTATCTGCTGTAATATCGGGAATCGAGATGTCGGGAATCGGGATGTCTTGAATCGGGATGTCGGGAATCGGGATGTTGGGAATCGGGATGTCCGGAATCGGGATGTCTTGAATCGGGATGTCGGGAATCGGGATGTCCGGAATCGGGATGTCTTGAATCGGGATGTCGGGAATCGGGATGTTGGGAATCGGGATGTCGGGAATCGGGATGTCGTGAATCGGGATGTTCGGAATCGGGATGTCTTGAATCGGGATGTCGGGAATCGGAATGTCGTGAATCGGGATGTTCGGAATCGGGATGTCTTGAATCGGGATGTCGGGAATCGGAATGTCGTGAATCGGGATGTTCGGAATCGGGATGTCTTGAATCGGGATGTCGGGAATCGGAATGTCGTGAATCTGGATGTCGGGAATCGGAATGTCGTGAATCTGGATGTCGGGAATCGGGATGTCGGGAATCTGGGAAGTTGCAGTCCGATAGTGATTACGTAGTTTAGCACCTTACGATATTTACGGATAGATATAACGAAGTTAAGTGTCCTTATCTTAGACTATTAGTGACTTAAAAATTCAAGTGGCCAGCAGCCCTGTCCCCCCCCACAGCCTACAGAGTACATTGCCGGGCAGTTTGGTAAAGGATGCCCCCTTGCGCTCCTAGCACTGGCCTCGTCAGGCAGGGACCACTTTATTTAAGATTCATGGCGGCATATTGAGAAGGCGCTAATAGCTAGTAGATGAATATGAAGTGGACCCGAATGCTGTCTCATTCTAACGTCTTACCCCTTTACTTTTACCCCCCCTAAACTTAGGGATAATAAATTCTTCTTAGTATCAAATATTTCATTCACTACTGTTACTGTACCGTTTTTCTATAGCTGCAAATTGTTTTGTATTATTTCGTAACATCGTAAAACATTCCGAGCATTTTATGCCCATGTTTGAACTTGGCAACGTTTTTTTTCTGTATAGGTTTCCTTTCACATGATTACGAGTTTAATCAAAAAATAGAATTACATAACTCCCTGAAAACAATATTCTTTTGTGACTGCATGGAGAAAAAATACTGATATTGAATATTGCTAATTTATTAAGAATCTCTTCACATTATTAGTAATTCGGATAAAAACGGGACTGCAGGCCCTTAACAAATGAATTGAAAGGTTTTCTAATTATTTTTTTTTTAAATACGAACGTATTATGAGGGTGTCAGCTTAGGAGAAACCGGTCGCCAATTTATAATTAACAATTGTAAATAAAATGTTTAAAACAATATATTTGCGTATTTAAGTATGACCATAATGTAACTGCTTTTCACGAATTTAATTTGTGTATCAATTGATTTATCCGTATAATTGACTGAGTGTAGCGAAGTCCTGTTTTAACTAGACCGTTTTGCATTTCGTCTATCTGTAGATAAGTGTGTACTGTGTACGTTCAGTTTCCTTTTCAAGATGGTTGCCGTTTTAATGGTTCTATAAAATTTATGTCAAATGTTAAATCGTCGTGTTTATTTGGACTTCCTCATTCGAATTTTTCAATAATATGATATCTACTTACCTGCCTCAATAAATTTAAATATCGTCACTATCACAATAGCAAATATTTTATATTTAAAAAAATATTTGCCATTGTGATAGTGACGTTTCTTTTGACAAATTTTATAATTCCTTGCTTAAGACGCAGTTAAACGTTTCTAACCGTATCAATTATTTTAAAATTTCAGCATCTGAAGAATCAATAACCATTAACTCAAACAAATCTCAGCTTTCCACGCATCAATACTTGGGGTGACATTGCCCTCAATGTTCCGTGACCCTCGCATCAAATCATAATCGAGAAGCATCCCTTCCCTCCACCCCTCTGGCTGCGATATAAGGGTAGGTACCTACCCCGCACTGATAGGACTGGGTAGGTACTTGCTGGATATTTGGATGGAAGCTACCGAGATTGATGCAAAGTGGGGTGCATCGACAAAATGGTTGCCAAACATTTCGAGATGGGATGATTGAAAATTTTTTCAAAGGTTCTATGCCAATTGAATATGTACGTATTTTGGATAGGTAGATTTCAAAAATTCACTAGATTGTTGTTTTTTTTTAGTGTTATGCATTCTTCTTGTTAGTGGATCAAGATTTTTGGATAGATTGCAGTGATGGTGTGAGATGTGTACACGGTGTAAAAATTCTGTTACAAACATTAAAATAAACTGATTTTTAGTTTGAAAACGGTGTCGTAATAGTAAAAATCAATTAAACAAAACTTATATTACCCAGTCTAATGTGTAGCCTTTGAATTGGCCAATTTACGAAATAATTGTTAACCAAACATTACACAGAATATGCACCTGTAGCGATTTATCAAATATCAATAATAAAGTAAATTTATTGAGAAACTCTACAATTTTTTTTAGTTAATAAACCGAAAATGCAAGATATATAAGCAGTGCAAAGCAATATTATATTTGTTAATTTAATTAACACCTCTCTAATTGAGATAACTCGTGTTTAGGGAGAGAAAATGATTCGTATTCCTATAACCTGATAAACTTTCAGTAAAATACCAATGTTTTGTCCCGATGTCCGAACAAATTAAATTACATTTTTGCATTTCATCATATTATTCGGACAAGTGCATGAGCACGTCTTCCGATATTATTATGAGTTTGCTAACACTTTATCAGGAAGCGGCATGCAGTCCCGTTTTTTTAAATAAGGATTACCAATAATTTGAAGAGATTTTTAATAAATCAGCATTACTAATTTTTCTCCGTGTGGACAATTTACCGCTGTCAAAAACGTTGGCTAAGAAAGGAGGAAGCGCAACACAGCGTAAAAACTAAAAAATATATCACAATAATACAAAAAGTGATTTTAATAAACTGGTTTCATTTGCGATTCAAAACCTAATCCCTTTATCCATGTAAAATACAGCATCCCTATCCTATCTGTATCCCAACTGTAGTAGCCCCGTCATCAGAGAAGATAGAAGATACCCTACCTAAGAAGTCTATCAATACAGCATAATTATTACAGCTAAATGTCACCCAAACTTAGCTCGGGACATTTCCTCCCGTACTTGGGACTTGGGACTCGACTAAAGTTCGCCCGCAGCTTTGAAGTAATCCCCACTATCCGGGAGATATAAGAAACAAAGCCAACGTCTAACTGAACAGCGGAACATTGTAGGTAGTAGGTACACAATTTGCAGAGTACACAACTTCATGAAACTTAAATAATAATCTTGGCTAGTTCTATGGAAGGTTACGATACTTAAAGTTACGTAGATTTTCATTTTACCCTCGTTTTATCGAGTTGTCTCTAGAATATTATAACTATTAGAACTAATAACAAGAGTCCTTGAAAATCTCTGACCTCCCGAAATTCATTTTTTACAAGTTATGTTGAATTTTGTATTTGAATGCAATAAAACACTTGGTTTAACGTTACCAGGGCCGGCACTATGCGGGCGCAACTGAATCTCCGAGGCGCCAAGGCGATGATAATACCTAACCTAACATATCGCCCTTAAGATTGTATTTCATAAAAACAGTGCTACACAAAAATAAAGTTCATAAAATATTATTGATTGCAGTGATCAAAATTATTATTTTACTACTCGCGCCAGTTAAAAATAACTACTATATTATATTAACTAATAAGTTAACCCGTTGGAAAATTTTGGGAGATTTTATTCACAGACAACAAATAACCGTGCAGTCTTTTCGGGAGATATATATCCCAGCCTGACACGGTCTCATAAAAGTTGTGCTATCTCATTTTGTATTGCAATGAGAAATATAATTTAGACAGCGATAGAAAGATAGAATATTGCGCATTCCTTTTTCAATAAAAAATACCAAAACGCTCCAGAAAAATTTGAAATAATTCTGTGAAACAATATTTTGCAATTGAAAAATATTTGTGGGGTTTGAAAATTTTTAAATAAATATTTTTTAAATTAAACAAAAAAGTCAAAGTAGCTTTAAAAATACTTTTGTTTAATTAATAATGGTATTTTAGTTGTAGTTATAGAAGTTTACACGATAAAACCATCGGTAAGCGACATTAAAAACGTTTTGCGATTTTTGTACTTAAATCTGAAAGAATCTTTAATCTAATTTCAAGAACAGTATTTTATTTTGAAATACGTTCAAAAATAACAAATTTATCCGGAATCAAATGTAATTTGAAAATATTTTCCACGGAATATGTATACTGACAGTACACCTAAGATAAGTACAGTGAAAAAATGTTAAAGGCTCTAGGGGTTAAATAATTTTGAGTAACTTGAAAAGAAAAAATCAATAAATTAACAGTTTTCACTGGAAACATAAATGTTTCTTTTGCGAACTTTCACATAATACAGTACCCAATTTCATGGCAAATAATACCTCTGCTGAGAGCAGTTTTTACAAAATCGCTTGATACTCGTATTAATATTCAAAGTCACCCTTTAAATAATTCTCTTCGTACGTAGAACGATACAGAATTAGGGGAGTGGGGGAGGAGATATTCCTTGAACTTGTCTTAGAAGTTCCAAGAGGGGGCCCCAGTAGTCCAGACCCCATTACCCAGGGGCAGGGCCCTATGGCCTCGCCGGTGAACCGCACTCGATACGGACCACTTGAAAGTTTTCAATTGAACTTGGTGTACAAATTTATGCATAACCCATATTTTTGGTATCCACCTAAGGGTGTACCTTTCTGCTGGAATCGTTATTAGTCGGAAAAGTTTACATTTACGAGAAATATATTAAATTTGATTATTTTCTTGGTAAAGAAAATCATTTTAATTTTTAAGAAATAATTATTTTACTGTGCAGCTAAGAAAGTTTTAGGACAGTTAAAATATAAGATACTAATTGATTACATTGGTTGGTTACACGGAGAAAAATGAGTTTTGCTAATTTATTATAAATTTGTTCAAGTTGTAGGTAATCTGGTTAAAAACGTATTACAGGCTTGAATTAACAGGTTTCCTGATAAACTTTTAGGAAATTTCAAATATATTATTATTTCAAATTTATATTCGTACACATGTTCTGACATCGTGATAATATATTCCAAATTTAATAAAAGCTTATCAAACCTGTTAATTTATTTTTTATTTATTTTATTTATATCATAATTTTATTTATATTTCAAAGTTTTCCAGTAATGTTGGCCTCACTGGGTGGCTTGCCCGTGCTGAGGCCTTCATTTTATAATATGAAAATATAATCTAAATACAATCTACAATATAAGATAAAATAATATATTTAATATATAATCTTGTGTGTTTGTGAGTGATGTGTGTTTATATTGGTTTTGTGTAGGTTTTATTTTTATTTTATTCTATGACATTTTGGTAATATTGTCTTTTTTGTTCTTTAATCCATTTTGTAATTTTGTGTGTGAATTTATTTTTATTTTCCTCAATTTTAATTTCAATTAATTAATTAATTAATAATCAATTAATTCGTTAAGAGCCTGCAATCCCGTTTATGACCGGTAGTGCGCATATATTTATTGTGTATCTAGTTTTTATACATGGAAAACATAAAAAAATACATAAAACACTCCGTTTCATTACACTTTAACTATACAAAAAATATTACGGATTTTAATGCGATATTTGAGAATATGTGTTCATAATGAATAACGTATTTCATATACAATTACTATTCAATTCTAATACAGTCTACGAATACAGTCCATGTCGTCAAAGTTTTTCTGCTAAAAAGGTCTATGTCAAATTCAATAATTTAACATAAAATTAAAATAGTACGCAATACTAATGCAAATTGCACTGAATTTTATGTACATATGAACCGAATTTTTCTAAAAGGTATAATATTAAAAAAAAAACAGTTACCTTTTAGATTCACTGTCTCAAAATATATACAACTTTTACAAACAAAATCAGACCATTGTAAAACAATTTGAATTAGTTTTATCATGACTTCAGAAGGACATTGCAATGGCATTAAAATACTTTTACAACCTACAGAGCTAAAATATAATGCTCGAATTGAATAAATACTAGCGCAGACCCTTCAAAACTCACGGGATATTATAATCGTGTGATTTGTGAACCAGAAAGTAAAATAATATGTTATCCCAGGGATCACTGCCTTTGAAAAGACGATCAGAAATTTACATTTCGAATAAACACCGTTAATAAACATTTTAAAACGTGGAGCTATTAATTGATAAAATTATTTTAGTATCTTCTTTATTATTGGTCTTAATGGTTCTCACGTTCCGTTTCAATTTTGTAAATCAAAGCGAATCCAAGTTCTAGATGTCAATAAATCGGAGTTACACAGAGAAAAACCACTGAAATTATTATTTTTAATAATATTACTTGTTTAACTGTTTCAATGACAACAAGATGTTGAACTAGGGTTACCAGCAAAAAGAGCGCCTATAGGTTTAAGGGTGTCTGGGGATGCCAGGAGGGGAGGTCTGCCGATATTGGGGAAGAATTTCAAATTAATATTAAACTACATAGATTTTACATCTAAGACAGAAGCGAGCGAGACCTAAAGGAAAACTAATTTTAATTGAGAATAAGTATCTATCTCCTGCAGGACTTTCGTCATAGCCGTTTATAGACACAGGGGTAGGCAGAAAGGATGGACTGCTACATTAAACTGCCCCGACACACACTACTTCACATTCATACATCGTCTCATATTTCCTCTCCTTTCTTATATTTTTAATTTTGTTTTAAATGTGAAACTGAACAAGAGGCTCAACTGCTCCTAGTGATACTGTGGCATCCCCAATTGGGGTATGTTGTGAGGCTAAGAGAGGAAAATGATGGGGAAGAGGACGGCGGGGATGTACCTGTCTATTCAGATATGGTCACCAAATACTGTTAAAACCATGTCAAGCAACTTTTAAATTCTGAATGGTGGTCTTACACCAGGGCGATACTAAGAGTGTTTTCCACACTGGAACGTGCCACAAATATACTATATATTATTTTAAGTGAGTAATTTGTGCAAAAACGCAAATTCATCAAATTAAATTTAGTTGCACACGCTGGGATTTGAATCAGCGACCTATATCTTGCTAGTCAAGAGCATTACGTCAAAAATTTTGACGCAAGCTGACCTGGATTTAAATACTTACCGATAAAATAATATTCATGATATTAACTCACATAAAATAAGTACTTATCTCCGTTATTAGTTATTACTCCGTTATTAGTTATTACTCCTGTATTAATTATTACTTCGTTTGTAGTTATTACTCCGTTATTAGTAATTACTCCGTTATTACTATCATTAATATTTCGTGCCCCACAAATTATCCTATGCCCCATGCAGATATATAAAGAATCCATATTGCTAATTATTTTGCGCGGGTTATAATAGAACAGAAATCAATTTATATTTAAATGATGTAATTTGTTTTGAATACATTATGTAAAGTGGATGGATACATTTGTAATGCACAAAAATAAACCAATGAATTATTGCATATCCCAAAATTAGGCAATATGTGAGTGAAGGCGGAACTTTATGGCACATGACATGGGGCTCAAGGGGACATGTTGGTGAAATCATGATTTAAGTAGATGGGTACCTTACTAAATACTTAATGGTTATTTAGCCGTTGTCTTAAATTTAAAACACTTTTGTAATGGGGTTATTATTTGTTGATTACATATTTTATATCCAATGGGCCTTCCTAATAAATTTATTAAAATTTTTACATAACTGATGGTAAATGATGATGTATGGTAAATGATGATACATGGTAAATGGTTGTTTATCAGTTATATATCGTAAATTATGATGTATGGTAAATGGTTGTTTATCAGTTATATATGTTAAATGATGGCATATGGTAAATGGTTGTTTAGCAGTTATATATGGTAAATGATGATGTATGGTAAATAGTTGTGTAAAATAAAAAATACGTTTATTAGTACGGGCGTATGTATTTTGTGCAATATAATTTAGTTAATTCTGTACTATGACGCTTTTTCTGCTTGTTTCGTTTAAGTAGGTAATATCAAACACCCTATAATATTTATAATAACATCCGACTTCAACAAAATATTGGCAGTATCAGTAACGGTGGCCGCTAGATGCGCTAGTCTTATATTTCGGTTATATTTTATATTAAGCTAAAAAATGATCCACAAATAAATTAAAGAAAATTTCTCACAATTATGAAAAGTATTTTATTACCTTTCTAAGCCGTCCGAGTTAATGTATGAGCAATGAAACAGTAAGGTCGTACGAAGTTTCTTAATTTTTATTTTCGATTTCTATAATTTATCAACGTAAAATAAAGAATATATTTCATTTAAATGTATGCAAGAAAAGCAAGGCGCACAACTTCTGCAGCTAGGAGGTGCAAGTGTAGCTTGCTGCCATCAGAATGTATGGGAAATGTCAGAAATTGGTATTAATAATATTATTGGATATTTGCTAACATGCACAGTGCACACTTTCCAGAAAATAGATTGCATTAGGGCGAGTGATAATGCTGTTGGTTATACCTAAGTAAAAAAAATATCTGTAGGTGTAAACTATATTACAATAACTGTCATATTTAGTGCATGCACGCTTCAAACTAACGCATGTATTATGAACGTAGAGGTAGAAACAAACTGGATCGACGTACGCTACGTAAGCAACGCATTATGATATCTGTACTAATTACAATCCATACATTTTCTATGGGAATAGATGAATTAGAAACACACTTGTCAAACGTAACGCAAACCCACTCCTCCATCGATGCGCTGATCGGGGCTGTCCGAATCGGCGTGGGAAGCGTGTAAGGATGCTCCATGCCTCCAACGAATTGTTTTTACATCTATGATATTATTTATGCATCTACTGTTATGTTTGGTATATGTATGGTTGTTTTTTTTGACAGTTGGCTTGATAATAAACGTCAAATCAACTGACGCACCCGCGGGCCTCGTGTTTAAGAACTAGAGACGACTTGTCGCGTGGTCACACGCCTTTCGTGTGTAGAACCAATGTGAATGTTGACCAGGGAACGTAGTAATGCGTGTATCGCGTACGTCGACCCAGTGTGTTTCTACCTTAAATCACTCTTTCGATTTCTTTCCATTGATTTACAGATTGTTCTCGCTAAATTTTCCGTCAACTAATTACAATAATGCAACGTATGACTAGGAAACTAACTATTGAATTTTTAAATTTATTTTTTCTTCTTTTGTTGTGGTGCAAAATAATATTCCGCCACCGCTATACAATATACACGTGTAAGTGTGCACTACTGTCTATACGCAGAACATAACATACCAACACGCATCATTGAGTCACCCCAGTCTTAGCGAATGGTGGGTCGTCTGGGGGTAGGAGGTAGGAGGGGGAGTTTAGTGGGAGGGGTAGTTCGGCGCAGAACGTCTCGGTTCCCCCCTCTCCTGCTATCTGCTGGCAAACTGGGGGAACAATCCCCTTTCCACCCATTACAGATATTGGGGTCGCCACCCTTATAAATCTATGGTATAAATGATAAAAATGAATTACTTACAAAATCATATATTTTTGAGGATTTATGTGAAAAGATTTGTTCTTTAGTAGTTATTTGTAGGTATTAGTTATTGTTGAATGACACGAAAATAAATAATTCTTTCACCCAACGCTTGAAAAGACAAGAATGAGTTTTCTACAACATTGGTATCGTGAAATTAATTTACATGCTGAAGAAATAAATGTAAGTACCCACACGGAGAAAATAATTATTGCTAATTTTATTTTATTTGAACGCCCATAGGGAGTTTACCTATAATAATGTACATCTTTATTTTTTAGTTATACAGATTACATTAAAAAAAAATCAGTATTAACAAAATACAGGTTACAAAAAAATATATCAGAGTTAACAAAATATGTTACATAAAATATGAGAGTTTAAAAAATATAGGTATGGATAGAGTACAAATAAGTTAGACGAAAAATAGAAAATCTGCCAAAATCCTCCAAATCAACCATAATGATAATAAGAAAGTATAACAATAGTTTACAAATTAGGTAAAAATAGTTCACACATACTCCGTTTAAAGTTTCATAAGTTCAAATTATTGTCAAATACATTTATATTGTTTAAGTATTTGTTACCAAGACTGTGTAAACGTTATATTGGAGAGTGAAAACTATAGTTGAAATGAGATGTATGTATGTAAAATGTTGATATTTGCCTAGTTGTTCGGGTAGGTATGTGTAGATTTATTAAATGCAGGAGTTCATAACAGTCGAATTTAGAGTTCTAAAGGGATGTAAAGTTTAAAATTGACGAAGCGTAGAAATTTTCTTTGAATTCTTTCAACATTATGAATATGTTTATTAAGAATCTCTTCAAATTGTTGGTAATCCAGTTAAAAACGAGATTTGCAGGCCCTTAATGAATGAATTAATAGGTTTACTGTTAAATTTTTTAGTAAAATACGAATACATTATCTTCACGATGTCGTAACACGTGTTTATAAAAAGCGCCGCCAACGAATTTTTTTCTAGGTTGAAAGACAAATCAACAAACCCTTTGGATTTCTATTTTTCGGAGAGTCGTGGGGTAACTCCCTACAGTATTTAGACGAATATCTTTTAGTATTTTACCAAACGGAAATATATTAGAATTATTTAAAAAGGAAATCTTTAAAACCGGCTATTAGCCCAATGGAAAAATGCATCGGATTCCCACATAGGCGTAGCTTGTTTAAACCAGTGCTAGCTATTGACTGAGACGATGAGTTAAGTCTGTGTCTGGCACTAAACCTGTTACATCTTAATATATAAAAAAAACACGTGTCACTGTGTTTGTACAGGCTAATCTTTAAAACCACCGAACGGATTTCAATGAAATTTTGTGAATGTGTATTGTTGGTTCCAGCTTGAAATAAGGGATAGTTTTGAACCCGATAGGTAGCGCTGTTGTCGAGATCTACAATTTATTAAAGTCTTCCCCTTGATAGTCAACATAATACTACTCGTACGTACTTAAAATTCCTGTATGTTGAACAAAAAAAATATTAAGCATTTAAAAAAACTTTCAACGCATGTTACTCAAAACTGCTATTTTCATCATTAGTTGTTATTGAAAAAAGTGATTTGTGAAGCTGAAAGTATGTATAAAATAATAAAAAGCAACTATTATTGCTATTTTTTACAATCTAATTATATGTTTCTTTGTGAAAACTTAGAAAGACATCAGAAATTTACTTTTCGAATGAACACAATTCGTCGCTCTGGTTCGTTTTTATCCAACAGACCAAAACGTAAATCGGGAGAAATAGCGCTTCAAAGTTTTTTTTACGAAAAACGCATATACAATGAAATTAGATCAATTCTAAGCTTACTAAAATTATTTAAATTGATAGAAATTATTATTTTTAAGTAAAATTCGTTCCAAATGTTTAAAATTACGCAGAAAACACGTTTTTAATTTAGATGTAGGACAAAGTGTTGGATAAACACGCTCGGAATGTTGTTGACTTAAGACAAACTGCATCTTGAAAACACATTAAAAATATTTTTTTCACTTGTATCGTATAAATAAATGCTCTTTGATAAAAACTGCATACTTAACTCAATTTCGCCAAAAATGGTCTGTTGGACAAAAACGAACTCGAGCGACGAATTAGTAAATTTGAAAAATTATCTGTCAAAAATTAAACAAAAGGAATACTGCATAGTTTAATTAAGAAAAACAAAATAACCAACTAAATGAACAACAAACTTCTATCAGTTCATTTCTTCGGTGCTTTGAATGGACAACTTCACAAAATAAGATAAAATTGACTTTACTTCGGGCACGCATGTCTAAAACGCGCATCTATTGATGTATCTTTTAGTGCTTTAAATTGACAAGTCTACAAAATAAGATAAAATTGTCTTTACTTCGGGCACGCATGTCTAAAACGCGCATCTATTCATGTATCTTTCAGTGCTTTAAATGGACAAGTTCACAAAATAAGATAAAATTGACTTTACTTCCGGCACGCATGTCTAAAACGCGCATGTATTCATGTATCTTTCAGTGCTTTAAATGGACAAGTTCACAAACTAAGATAAAATTGACTTTACTTCGGGCACGCATGTCTAAAACGCGCCTCTATCCGTGTATCTTTCAGTGCTTTGAATGGACAAGTTCACAAAGACACCCTTTGAAGCAGGGCCGGCCGGGGATTCCAGGGCAGGGGTAGAAAGGGGCGGTATTCTCCGTGAATACATTTATTGGCCGTGATTGGCCGATTGTAATGTCTTGTTAAAGCTAATTGTTGCGATTCAGGTCTCCGTTTTATTGTCCATTCCGTGTTCAATGTCTTTCCCGTTCATTGACATGTTCAGGGTTGATTAATTAAGACCAACGAAACGGCCTGATAAATTATTGTTGGATAAGATTCTGTTCAATTAAATTAAACGTTTTCTCCGTTACGTGTACAACTTTAATACTTTCGCTAGTGGGTAACATATGTGGTAGCTGCATTGAACGTTGAATCAAGTGGTTGTGGATACATATTTTTAAATTTCATATCAATGTAACACAAAAAGCAGTACTTACTTACACAATCAGTTTTATTGTAATATAATATTGATATAGACCGTCAGTTGGGAAGTGTTTTCCCAAGCCACATTTTTGGGAATGTTGCTTTTCAGTAGTTTCATAACATGGTACAGCAATTTTTTGTTGATAAAGGTATTTTAATACTAAAAACTAAATGTATGGGTATTTTTTAGGTTATTTCGAGAAAACCTTAAATAAAATTTCTCAACCCTCAAATCTTCCACAATTATACATTTGATCACAATATTTCACATAAAATTAAAAAAAAAAACAAATTATCACCGTCTTATATAAATGTAAATTTCTGATGTATGTCTAATTTGTCAACAAAAATATAAATTGATTTTATAAAAAAAATGGCATATTTTTTAAAGGCATCTCGATCTCGAGGAAAATATTTTATAAATACTCTCTGCTTCACAAATCCTGCTGTTATAATATTCCGTAATGTCTCGCGGGTCTGCGCTAGTAGTAACATGATAGTGCAGGTTTAAGCACAGAAAACGCTATCGCTAACCTGACAAAAATCATCTCTAATAATATCGATGGAGGAATTAAATGTACTGCACTATTCCTGGATCTAGCCAAAGCGTTCGACACTATATCACATAAAATTCTGTTGAAAAAATTACAGTGCGTTGGAATACAGGGTCAACTATTAAAGTGGATGGTTAGTTATTTAGAAAACAGAAGCCAAAGAGTGAACATTAATGATACTCTAAGCGATTCAGCAAATATTAAATTTGGTGTACCTCAGGGAAGTACTCTAGGGCCAATTTTGTTTAATATATATATTAATGAGCTATGTAACAGTTCCCTTGCCGACCACATTATTACCTTTGCAGACGATACGGTCTTGTTATTTGAAGGTAAAAACTGGAATGAAGTTCACAGTAAAGCAGAAGCTGGTATAAACAGTGTTAAACAATGGCTTGATAATAATCTACTCACACTCAACACGGAGAAAACAAAATTCATCCGCTTCAGTGCAACTCAAGCGGGACAACCGAAAGAAACACAAAATATTATTATACACCACTGCAATAACCTAACTACTTGTAATTGTAACACCCTAGAATGCGTAGATAGTATAAAATATCTAGGAATTATGATAGACAAATTTCTGAGATGGGACCTACATATAGACTCAATTTCCACAAAAGTCAGAAAACTTACTCATCTTTTCCTGGGCATTAGAAATATTCTCTGCATAAAAGATCTTAAATGTTTATATTATGCTCTGTGTAACTCATTACTTGAATATGCATCTTTGGGATGGGGCGGATGTACCAAAACAATACTGGATCCCTTAGCAAAATCACAGAAATCACTGCTAAGGGTCATCCTAAAAAAACCATTTAGGTACCCCAGTGATGTATTATTCAAAGAGATACGAGTTCTTGATGTCAGGCAACTATACATAAAAAAAATTATATTACACACTCAAAAACAACGTCACCACTACCCTTCCATTGATCATTATCACGACACTAGACATTCAAGGAGGAATCCAGTTGTTCCACCTACTACTATGACATCCTTTGCCCAAAGACAATTCTATTACCTTGGTCCAAAATTATTCAACCTCTTACCCGATTTATGGAAATCGAAAAGCATAAGCATTCTGCGTAAATTAGTTTATTATTGGCTTCTAGAATTGGGAAGAGTCGAAAGCGAACTTATGATGACCAACAGATAAAAAAAAATGTTCTGTACTCACATTTATTCATTGTTATTGGCAGTTAAATAAAAAATTCCTACCATGCATTTGATTTATACAATGCGATTGATAATTTTTGTGATTGATAATGTTTATACAATATGTTTTCATGTACCTTGTTTATATGTTTCTTGATTATGTATATTATATTATATGTACCTTGATTATGTAAATTAATACACAGCACAGTAACAGCGATCAAATTAAGAAACCCACCTAATATTTTTCTTATATTGTAACTATAAATTGAATTAATCCAATATGTTATCATGTACCCTGATACAGTGTTCCTTAATTGCATATTATTACATGTACCTTGATAAAATTTATCAGGTGTTTTCATAAAAAAAACTAATATTCGGGTGTACAAATATGTCTGAAAAAGTTTTTATTTTGATTACTTTGATAAATATATATGTATATAGACTATATTACTAGCGTAACTATTAATGTAAAGTATGGAAATATAATTCATAGCAGCAGCGTGTACAAATGTTAACTAAACCAGGCAATTTGGCTGTCCTAAAACGGGAAAATTTCCTAGTTGGACAGCCAAAGCTTCCTTAATATGTATGTAATTATTTGTATCTAATAAATAAATAAATAAATAAAATAAATAAATGATAAATTATATAAAAGGTCAAATAAACTTGAAGATTTTTAATTAATTTTACGAATCGGAAAATATTCGAATAATATAAAGGCTTCCGATTCGATTCCCGAAGATCAAAAAAACGATCTGATAAATTATTGATAAGATTTCATTGTTTTTCAACACGTAAAATACCATAATTTTACTAGAAGAGAAAGATTTAAAAATTGGGTATTTAAGTTTTTGTTAGTAGAGACCTAGGGCCTTATTAATACACGTGTTATAGTTTATTGTTTATCAGTTGTGTGAAAATTAAAATACGTTTCGGTAGTATAGTTTGTTGTTTATAAGTTGTGTGAAAATTAAAATACGTTTTGGTAGTATAGCGTGTTATTTATCAGTTGTGTGAACATTAAAATACGTTTAGGTAGTATAGATTGTTGTTTATCAGTTGTGTGAACATTAGAATACGTTTTGGTAGTATAGTTTGTTGTTTATCAGTTGTGTGAAAATTAAAATACGTTTAGGAAGTTTGTTGTTTATCAGTCGTGTAAAAAAGGGGTTTTTATGTAGGTAGGTACAAAAATTTTTCGCGATCGGAGTTTTATATAATTTATGAAAGTTTGACAAGGGCCTGAAATAAATTCGATAACACCATACATAGAAATCAAACAAGAGGGCGGCTGTGGAATAATACGAGTGCACACACAAAACAAATAATACAAGTCCGAACATCTTCAGTCACGTGGGCAGGCCGTATGCGGTTCCATTTCCCGCATTCGTCTGTCAATTGCAATATTGTTTTTGGTCGATCGGGACAGATTCATTGGCTACTTGCGGCCGGCCTCGGCGATTTATACACGGGATACTTAAAACTAATAAATCCACAGTCTAATAAAAGGCTCGTGCGGTCTGCTCGGAAGAGACATGTCTCCGCAAGAGGAAAATACCCCAAAAGGAGGAAGCTGTACCCATTGTTATAGCTGTTCTATAATATGTTCAAATTTGCATATAAGGGTTGTTTTGCCATTGTTATTGTTTCCGGTCTGGAATGCACCTTCTCTTAATGAGTACCTATATTGGCAGTTACATCTCTAAAAATATTTGAAAAAATTGCGAAAGTGCTAAAACGGGCGGTATGTGTGGTAGATTCTTCTATCTCAACAACCGATTGCAATTGTTAGAGCACAGGCATTTGGTGGGAATAATTTTAATGAAAGATGCTCCGAGGAATAAACTAGCGTCATTACCTAATCAGGGGTCACACTTATGCACTGGTGCATAGTCGGGAAACACGCTAAACGTGCACCAACGTACACGTACACGTTTGACATTTGTTACATATGAGAACGAGTCATTGAAACGATTTGATTTTCTCCCTCCTACAAAATGGGTCTCTTCCAGACCCGCGTTCGCTCCTTCCTCTCATAAAAAACCATCCACCCATCCTCGAGGGTGACAAACTCCAAGGGACATTATTGATGACACACTCTAAGGGAAATTATTTTTTTCACGGTCTCCTGTGTGGAGCTAACTGTACAAAAATATATTATACTTCCAAGCCGTCATAATTAAAAAATTTAGAAAACAGAGTTTCTATCAAATTCTGATAGGTTGTTGCACATTATATATCTCAGTATGCGTAATTTATCTTATTTAAATGTATAAATTCTCCTTTTAATGAAGTAATTTATTTATAAAGAAATATAATGAAAATCTATTCCAAACAGTCTGAAATCTTTCAGAAAGTCTGAGATAAGAACAAATACAATATATAGCATAACGCCGTTTGTAATCCAGGGAGATTCAATCCGTTTACTGGTAAATAAAAAAATAATTATATCTATAGAGCGAGCGTACATTGCAATTAACAATAATATCAGAATAATATATTAATCTATTGATTATTTTGGGCGAAAATTTTGTTAGCGTCCCAAGTACATAATTTTCATGAGTTAAATCTCTCCCCTTCTATTAGAGATACGAGTAGGTACCTACTACCGTCCTATGAAGGTAGGTACTCTTTATTTATTTAAATGTCAAACCAAAGAAGAAGCTGTTCTTGAAGTATTTCAAATGCATGAATATTTATCGCTTCATTAAGTATTTACCTACGGTATATACCACCCACCTACTTTCGGTATAATAATACCTACGTTCCGTGCACATGTTTTAAGAAATATAAAACACATGTTGTTATTCCGGTACCTACTTACGTATCGTTCGATACAATTTTGACCTTTTAGATAACTCACGCGTGCGAGGGTTTGAACAACGATGAAATAAAATCAACGTGAACATAATTACAACTCTAATTTGGGGTTGTCAAAAAGTTTTGATTGTTTTTAATAAATTCTTTAATTTTTTACTTGGACTAGACAAGTAGCTCACTCACTACGGAGATGAACATTTAAACAAATCACAATAAGTGAAATAGCAGTGTTTAGTAATTTATTAAGCATATCTTTAAATTATTAAATTAAATTAAATTCGGGATTGCAGGCCATGAATAAATAAATAATTAGGTGTACGAAGTAACGCAAAATCTTGTATTTTCGGTTTAAAAATTTTATCACTTTGAGATATTTTATAAGCTTTAATTAAATACTGCGAGTATAAACATATCTTGGCCTTTGAAACGTTAGAGCATTTATTGAAGTCTTTTTATAAGCCTTTAAAAAAATTAAGTATAATGTGGCAGATTAAGTTATTTGTCGTAAAACAATAAAATATTTAAAATAAAATAAAACACACTTTTTGGTGATATTTTTTCTTGCATACCTCAAACTAGGCGGTTGTGTTAAACGGGAATTTAAACCGTATTGCAATCTACATAAGAAATGTTATTGTTAGCGGTATGATTCCAAATGTTAGACGGCATGGTGCATCGCCTCAAACCATAAATCCGAAGTTTTAAAAATATTTCCAGATTGTACTTATCATACAGCTACCTCTTGTTATTTCTGCGGCTTATTTATGGCCTAATGGGCTTTAGCATGATATATATGTAAGTAATACAGCTGTGTTACTATTTGTTTTACAGTAACAATGGGAGAGCATGTACATATACAAAAGTAAACTTACGAAGCATAACATGAAAAACACGTGAAGTAATACTGAAAACACATTTCTTTAAAGAAGAAATAAGATTAGCAAATTAAATTAATTATGAAACCAGTGTAAAATACATAATACACATTAAAATTATATATGTAAAAATATAAAATCAAAATTTGAAAAACGTGTATTTTCACTACGTAGTCGTAAACTCGTACATTTCAGCAAAATATTTAGATAATATTTTTATTTTTTGGAATAACTTAAAGAGTAAAACTTCTAATTGTAATATTTAATCATTGAAGACAGTATTAGCGATTCTCAAACGAAAAACAGAAACAAACAACATTAAACAGAAAAATATACGAATTGAACCTAGGACTTTAAACTTGCTCTACCACTTATCCGAGCTTATCCGACCGTCTTGCGATCATACGTAAAGATAGCAGCCAAAAAAGTTGCGTTAAGAAAATTATGGTAGTTATAAGTATGACGCAGTTAAGTATGAGTATCTTTTTCTAATTTTTCTGTTTCAAATTTTCGTTTAAGAATCCCTAATATTGTCTTCAATGACTAAATAATATTTTTGATTACGAATCTTAATTATATTGTCTGTTTAATTGAATAAGACTACCAACTCATCTAGGTACCCATTGAAATTAATAGTTATTAAATTCGGGTAATTAGTCATCTATTTGGGGAGTGATTAACTTACGAGTATACATAATTAGAATAATCACATGTCAGATGCATGATGCATCAATCTGAAAACTTCGTACAAATTTATAATAATCGGTTATATACAAAGGTTATAAATATTATTATTAGATTCTGGGAATAAAATTAGGATGGATAATACAATAACATACCTATTTCGATTTTGGTTGACGTAATGTGGAGTGTAGGTACTTAATAAATTGGGCTAAATTGCAAGGAGGCACTTATATGGAAATTTATTTAGCTTATTTTTATATCAATCAAAACAAGCGAAGACACACTTTAGAAGATAGTTTGAGTACTCAGTTAATCAGTTCCACTTAACTACGGGGCGCTTTGTTACCATTAAAATTACACATAATTGGTCCGCCTATGGGAGTGATTGGTACTGAATCGGTTAACAAATATTATTAAGCATTTCTTCAATTCCATTTAGGTACCTACCTGTGTACATAATTAGAAATTATAATCAATAATCTGATTATGAAAAGAAGTAACGAGTATCTACGTATCGAATTGTGAATATGGCGTCATGAAATTTGGACAACTTTTTGTCTGGAATTTATTGGTCAACCCATACATTTTCTGTTTGGTCATCTATATATATATATACCTATATATTTTAAATATACTAGATGACATACAGTTTCTTTCTTATTCTTCAATAATAAATTTATGTTAGAATTAAAATAGTAAGGTGTTCTGTATTTTTTTGTTTACCTACTAAGTTATTTTCGTACTAATTGGAATCGTACCTCATACATAAGCTCACATTTTAACACAACCTCAAATAACACATCTGCCCTGATGATGGACACTGCAATGCTGTCCGAAACGTTGGCTAAAGAAGGAGTTAGCGCAACACGGCATAATACCCCAAAAACAAATAACAAAAATACTTTTGGCCGTGAAAATCTTAAATCATATTTAATTGGAATCGTTTAAAAAATTGTTTGGTAGGAGTGTTTCTCTCTCTTCGGTTTCGGTCTGTAATTATTGACTGAGCAATACTGAGCATAGCGAAGTTCTGTTTCAACCTGACCATAATTTGGAATTTCATTTATCTGTAAATTTGCTTGTTACGTCCCGGTTCCGGTTCAAGATGGTTGCCGTATTGGATACTCCTTTTTTTATCCAACCAGAGTTTGCATGAGCTGTCAAATCGGAATAATTAATATTGTTACCAACCGGCATGAAAAAAGTAAATAAAAAAAATTGTCTCCAAGATGGTAACCTATCTTTGGACAAATTGCATAATTCCTAATTGGAAATAAAAAAAGGTGCATAAAATATTTAGGTATGGTTTATAATTAATTAGGTTGGCATTTAAGTACCTACACTGAGAAGAATGAGTACTGCTGATTTAATAAAATCATTTTAAAAACCGGATTGCAGGCCGTTTCTTGTTAAACTTTGAGTACATTCCTAATAAATCGGAACATGTATTCATGGGCCGGCATTTGTCCTGAAAATATACAATGACAAAATGCGAAAACACGTGTTCCGACATCGCGATAACACATTAGTATTTAACTGAAATTTTATTAGTAAACCTATAAATTGCCAAATCTTAAGATTTCGGCGGAAATTTTATATATTTTTTTTATTAAATTAGACAAAATTAGAAACATATGTTTTTGGACACGAGGTCAACTATTCGCAGAAGTAATTTATATTTAGTTGATGGTTTTGTAATCTTTACCACGCTGGGTAAACAAGAGAAATTCGGTAGTCGCCACATTGTCTTGAGCGCATAAATCTGTGGGTTAACTGGCATTAAAGTAACTTAAGCATGAACGAAAGCGCGCCCGTCTCGATGTGAACGGGGCTTAATCCACCGGAAAATACTTGACCGTTTTCTCATTCATTACAGCGATATTACGTTGAAAGCTCCGCCTAAGCAGCGAACAAGGAGCCCGGTAGGTACTGAACTTACCAGTACTTACTTCGCCTCGAAAGGAGAAACAAATTATTATTTAATGCCCTTCGTAGATTTCGTTCTTACATTTTCACTTGGCAGTGTTTGAATAAGTAGATTAGTATTTTGTTCACTATAAAATGTAGATTTGGTTTGAGAATCCAGTGCTTTATAACAAGATTATAAAACTTCCTTTTTTAATAATTGAACATAAAAAGTACAAAAGCTATTCTTTAAATGTTTTAAAATACATGATAACATAATATGATTTGAAATTTTCACAGTCAGTATTATAATAATTTATTTTTGGGGTATCATGCCGTGTTGCGCTACTTTATTCTTAAGCTAACGTTTTGGACATCATTACAATGTTCATCATCAGGGCAGGTGTAACTAAAAAAATTATAATTTTAACATGAAAGCACTATATTTTGTGATTATTTGTGTAATCTCACAATTTAATAATTTAAAATAATATAAGGTATATTTGAGATTTCCAGAGTGGAAGATATTCTCAGTAGAACCCTGATGTAAGAACACCATTCATATGAGGAAGTCAACTTACATAGTCAACAAATAAGAAGACGAGGAAATCAACAAACATAGGCAATAAACATGAAGATGAGGAAGTCAACTTAAACAGTCTACAAATAAGAAGACGAGGAAAGATGATGATGAAATCAACAAACACAAATACGAGGAATCACCATCACAAAACAAGTATTATTTTTTAACGTACTGAAGCAAGTTATAATTGTTTTTTCAAGTTGTTTCAGATAATTGTGGAATGTTGACATTGGATTGTACATTTAGTCTATGTATAAGAAAGGATGTTTTGTAACAAAATTGGTTGAATATCTACACAAAAAGTATTAACGTTAGATATTATTATATTTAATCGTTGCGGTAATTTGCGTGCTGTAATAATCAACTTGTTATTAGTTTAGTTACATTAAAAAATCAATAAATATTAAGATTTTAATACAAGAAATACCCACCATCACAACACAAGTATTATTTTTTAACTCACTGAACCAAGTCATAATTGTTTTTTTCAAAATATGGTACTCACAGTTAATTATCAAGGACTGTGAAAGTTCTATTATTATTTCAATTCTGTGAAGCAACTGGCCCATATCAACATATGACAACTGAACTTCAATAGAAATTTACTTTGAAATTTGATGAATTGTTTAAATTTTCTGAAACAACCCGACCCTAGAACGCGTTGTTTCACAGAATTTGAACAATTCACCAAATTTCAAAGATGATTTTCAAGTTCTGTGAAAGCTCCATTAAAGTTTTAGTTATGTGAATTAACTGGCCAACGATTACATTGTAATAGAATTTCAATAGAACTTGAAAAATAAGTTTGAAAATTGATGGTTTTGTGATTACTAATAAATATCGATTAAAAATATCAATTTGTGAACAAAATGCACAGCACTGGGTTTCGGTAAAATACGTTTAATTAGTTTTAAAAGCGCGGTTAGCAATTAATGTATTAACGATTAAATTATTGTTATTACTGCTTGAATTCGTGACTGTTTAAATAACAGGTTATGTTATTATTGATTATATTATGAGTTCAGAATAATAAGTGTTAATTCATAATTTATCACAATATATTTACGGTAGATTAGTCATGAAATTTTAAAGGAAAAAGTTAAAGTTTGGCTCTTATGAATTCAAATCACCTCTCCGAAAGGATGTTATCGATAAACTGGGATATTATAAGCAGTTTATTCCAGAAAATACACAAATTCCGGTTTTTATTCAGATGGAGAGGGCTGAAATGGGACCTCCGCAGATGTTTCGTCTTGTTGAAGGGCAGCAGCATCCGCTGGAATCGAATCCAGGCATTTATTCTAAAAATCTAGTTTTAAAATTTCCAAATTCTTCGTTTGTTTGTAGTTTGGATGGGGTGAAAACAGGTTTGTGGCATTGTGAAGTGATTTGGTTCAAAGCGTGAAAACGTGTTGTAGGCCCTAAACTAGATTTTTATTCAGAAAGCAGCGTATTAATATTGTCTAGTTGGGATAGTTTTGTTTATGTGTTGGGATGCTGTGTCCGGTCCATTGATGGGTTCGAATAACCGGATTCGGTGCGAGGTTGCGAGGAGAGACACTCGCTTATTAAATTTGTGTTTTTCAACAATTTCTACTGGGAGATTATTATAAAATACCTCATATTAAATTTATTTATTTATGAAGTAGGAAGTCTGAAAAGTGTGAAGAAAACCTTAAAAATCTGGATTTGCTAGGTCAAATAAACTATTTTCAGCTCGCAATGTAATATCCACCATTTTTGTTTCGATTTATAAGAAAATTGATTTCAATAAAGAGTTTTAAACATTTTGGTGAAACCGGGTAATAAATTACTTTTATTGAACACATTTTTCATAGGAGTTCGTCTGTGTTGTGGAATACACTTTTTAATGGTAATTTGGTCTCAATAGTTACTGATCATAAAAAAAATAATTTTAAAATATCTCAAAATTAAATATATTAAATTTACGATGGTTAGAATTTCAACATAGCTCACAACGTAATTTTCACTATGAGCTAAGGAGCTTCGAAGTATTCATATTATTTGCTTTCGAATAAACAAATACTTCGGATATTTATGACGATGGCAAGCGGATTATAACACTAATAAATCTTATTTTCTTGTGATTTTTTAATAAGAATCCTGCGTCATTCAGTCAGTTTTATACTCTATAGGTGTAGATGTTTCAAAATAAAGAAGGGGGATATCTGGAAAAACAGGTTTCCTTCTTTCTCAAATCCCTATCTGAATATATATCTGGAGAGCTAAAAATATTAGATTTTATTATGTCTATCAAACAACGAAAAAAGGGAGAAAAGAAATCTGGGAGGCGTTTGGAAAATTATTGAAACTAATTATTTGTCTTTTGCTATTTTATTAGCTTTAGGGTGTATTTCACCATCCTATTAATAGATTATCCATGGGATAACGTATACCCACAATAGGCAGACAACTCGGTTGATGGACACCATTCATACGTTTGAGTACCCAAAAGTAAACTCGTACTTTATAGATAAATAAATCGTAATTTTTAAATCAGAAATATACGTTATCTTATGGATATGTTAACAAGAATAAGGTGAAATACCCCCTTATAAATATTACTGACTGAATAAAAGGCCACGTAATATATTGTAGATTTAAGTCGAAGAGAGATAAAAATTACAAACATATTTAATTCACATAATTTGTCATGAAAAACACTTTTATATTATTTGAGAGCGTTAAACGTTGTGCATGTTTGCATATCGTTTATGTCTCTAAGATTTCAATTGGTCCAGTAGGTACATATTTTATCATTAATTAATTAATATGAGTTAAAAGTTTGAGATCGCTTTAACAACAATATTTCCAAACTCGTTAATTTAAAATTCGGTCAAACCTCAAGTCAGAGAAAAGTTTTTTGTAATAAATAATAACGTAACTAACAGAACTGATAAATAATATTGACCATGAGTTTTGTTTAATTTTAATAAAATTGTTAAATTGATAAAAATTATTGAGAATTTTCAATGAAATATTAATTTATTGAGATAAAAAGTGAACAAAATATTATTTGTCATAAAATAATATGCCCGACATCTATGGTGCAGTAGCATTACTAATGCAAAACTTTTTTTACAACAGATGGCAGTACAAGTCTCGCTTTCGGGCATTAGCGGAGACGCATATTTTATAAATATTTATAACGCTATACTTGAAGATTCCATGATGTAGATTCTGAAACAGCTCAGCGGTGGTTCATACAAAAAATGGTAACCGGATAAATCATCACAATGATAATTCATCACATCTTTAAAAAGTTATGTAAAGTTATGGAAAGTGATGAAACAAAAATTTTATTAACTGGGTTATGTAGGTTAGGTTAGGTTAGGTTAAAAAAAATTTTTTTCATCGTTTCTAATGACTTTATATCACTTTTTAAAAGTGTGTTGAATTTTTTGTTTTACCATGAACAATTTATTCAAGCTTCATTAGCCGTAAATAAAAAAAAATATCCACATCTTCGGTAAGCAGGAATTTTAAATCTCACAGTACGGTAGTTTCCAGTAATAAACTCGTTTGGCAAAGAAAATACGCCACTTGAGACACAGGAATTTAAAGAATGCTTAATACCTACCTACATGTATTCGACAATAAATTCACAAAATAAAATAATAATAACGGAAATTTCTTTGTAATTTTTCTCTTCATTTTATTTTTGAGGACTTTTTAGTCCTCAAAAGTAAAAATAAGCCCGCAAAAACACATATTATTAGGTATTATTATTAATTTAAAAATCAAATGAATACAGGAAAAATATATTACCTACCTTCACCAAAAAATGCAAATATTGGTAAACAAAATGGATAATACCATTGATGTATATACATGGATAATACATTTTAATATACGCTCAAGGGTTCCCAACCTTTTATCGAATTTTTCACGGCTATCGACTTCTTGTAAGAATCTTGTTAGATTATTTAAAAAAATATATTTTGTTGTATCTTATCAAATACCTTGCTAAAGTAAGTGTACACTTTACGAATAAGGAAACGATTTTTACAAATTTTAATTTAAATTTTAAATTTAAATTTTTAATTTAAATTTAAATTTAAATTTAAATTTAAATTTAAATTTAAATTTAAATTTAAATTTAAATTTAAATTTAAATTTAAATTTAAATTTAAACTTAAATTTAAATTTGAATTTGAATTTGAATTTTTAACTTTAATTTTAATAAGATGATGTTGATAAATCATAAGATTTGTTAGGGCCAGTTGTTTCGGAGAATTTGAACAATACATCAAATTTCAACGTTCATTTTCGGGTTCTATGAAAGTCCTATTGAAATTCTGTTATATAGATTCATTATAGGCTAGTTGCTTGATAGATCTCCAATAAAAACAGAACTTAAAAAATTCTATAAAACAACCCGTCCTGTTGATCTTCCCGAAATGAATCCATGTTGAAATGGTGTTATAACTAATTACTTTTTAGCTTAAAATAATTTATAAATTACTGATTGTATATAAATCGGACTATAGTTTGAGACGGCGGTTTTATCATCCTTTTTAAAGATAGGCGATTAGGTATAAAATTTAGTTATCATATTATTGTGTTTACGCTGTATGGTTGTTTTGTAACACTTTTTCTTATTGTTAAAAACGTTTTATTCTGTATTTAAAGACATCTGCACCATAAATAAATAGAGGATTTTCCAATAAGAGGTGTTATTTTGAATAGCCCGCTATTTCGGTAGATGTTACTTTTAAAGCTGTCATTTTTTGACATTTGACAAGTCGGAACTACGCCATTAATAAAAATGGAGTGATACACGCTTCAACAACGCATTCAAATTATTAAAATTCACTTGAGTGAATCAAATGCAAATCATCTTGAGTGATGAAGCCCATTTCCACCTCGGTGGCTTCGTCAACAAGCAAAATTGTCGCATCCGGGGCTCGGAAAACCCAAAAGTTATTGTTGAAAAGCTTCTCTATCCTCAACGTGTGACTGTTTGGTGCGGTTTATGGTCCGGCGGAGTCATTGGACCTTACTTTTTCGAAAATCAGGCTGGAGCAACAGTTACGGTGAATGGATTGCGCTATCGAGAGATGATTAATGTTTTTTTATGGCTGGAATTGGATGGTATTAATTTAGACAAAGTTTACTTTCAACAAAACGGCGCTACGTGCCACACAAGCAACGAAACGATTGATCTTTTACGATCGAATATCAAAATACCACCTCTTATTGGAAAACCACATAATTTTTTTTTTCTATTTTTATTATTTTGATTCGAATGCAGTATGTAATTTAATTAATTAATACTTATTTTATAAACAAGTAAATAAATATATTAGAAAAAATCTCGCAAAAAGAATTTGTCTTTCAAATTTTGTCGGCCAACGACCAAGATCTTATGTAGGTATTTATAATTAAAAATATGAAATTATTACGATGTATAAATTTAATTACTACATTTAAAAAAAAAAGTTGTTACAAAAACTTTCTTACAAAAAAAGATTTCTTACAAAAAAGACTTCTTTCAATCAAACTGAACAATAATCACTTTTATAACACTTATGTAAAATAGGTACAATTGTAAATATTGTAAACAACTAAATAAAATTATAGTGATTTGTTTTTGGGGTATAATGCCGTGTTGCGCTACCTCTTTCTTTAGCCAACGTTTCGGACAGCATTGCAGTGTCCATCATCAGGGCAGAAGTGTTATCTAAGGTTGTGGTGAAATGTGTGCTTATGTATGAACTAAATAAAAATATTTTAAAAAGCTTCGCGATGGACATGTTGGGCACCCATCATTCTATCTATCTAACACCAGTTAGATAGCACCCAATAAAGTCAATTGATAAGTTAAGTTGGAAGTAGGTATTACAATTTGGGAGGAGGGTATAGCTAACCAACATCCCTGCCATACGTCACCCCAAGTGGTTCGCTACGTTTGGTGACTTAGCAAGGTTGCACAGGTTCATGGCGGTGGATGTGTTTGCCCACCTACTGTGTGGTGAGTCAGATCGGGAGAGACTGGTTGAGGGAGACCTTTTGACCTCCCCAGCCGGACTCTCTCTCAACCTATCGCCTTGCATCGCATTCATTTGGATGGATTCGTACGTTCGTCACTCTTGGACATACTGTCCTCAGATTCCTATCCACCCACATAACTTTTTATTCTTCTCTTTCCTTACTCCACGTATCTTCCCCAAATATGACATAGGCCCTGAGGGATTTTTTTCCTCAGGGTCTTCTATATGAAACTATAAAAAAATTGTATAAAAATTATAAAAAAAGTGAGATAAAATGAAACGCTGAAGCTTCGGCTATCGAAAATTCGATGAACCTCATAGTGTTTTGGCTCAAAACAAAGTTTCTATTGCGATGTTACTGGATTAGCAGTCAATGATGTTATTCAACGTCTATATTGCGATGTTACGTGCTTAGCAGTCAATGATGTTATTCAACGTCTCTGTTGCGATGTTACGGGATTAGCAGTCAATGATGTTATTCAACGTCTCTATTGCGATGTTACGGGTTTAGCAGTCAATGATGTTATTCAACGTCTCTATTGCGATGTTACGTGTTTAGCAGTCAATGATGTTATTCAACTTCTCTATTGCGATGTTACGGGTTTAGCATTCAATGATGTTATTCAACGTCTCTATTGCAATGTTACGGGATTAGCAGTCAATGATGTTATTCAACGTCTCTATTGCGATGTTATGGGTTTAGCAGTCAATGATGTTATTCAACATTTCTATTGCGATGTTACGGGTTTAGCAGTCAATGATGTTATTCAAAATTTCTATTGCGACGTTATCTACGGGTTTAGCAGTCAATAATGTTATTCAATTATTTATATATATATATAATTTTTTGTTTTTGTTTTTCCCTCTAAATTTTTTCAAAAATAATTTGTAAATTCTTATAAGGATATTGCGCATTTCTTTCATATCTCTATTTGTAAAATAATATTCTTATGTATATATTTTTCCCCTATTTATAAGTCAAAATATTTGTATATGTTTTTAACTGCTGTTTAAGTCAATTCGTGAGAAATAGTTTGGATGCAGGTGAATTCTCTAGTTGATGTTTTGTATATTCTTGTTAATTGATATCTGTATCTGTTTTTTCTCCTAAAAAAAAAAACTTTCTATTGCGATAGAAAAATCAGAAAAAACCTTTTTAATATCTTCCATTTCTATTAAAATTTTGTTTCATAAAATAGAATTGCAAAAGTTTTCAAAATGGTATTTCGTTATTAAACAATGTAACTGTTTAACATAAAAAACGTTGGGGGGTGATAAAACCACACTTTTATCGCGTCCTCGCTGCAACAAACAAAGAAAAGGGGGGTGGGGTAGTTTCTGAAATTGGCAAATGGGGTGATGTCCCCCCTCTCCGAGTCCGTGGAATATAATTAGGAACTCCAGACCAGCCCCGACGGTTCTTTCAAAATTGCCAGTTTAACCCCCGTCCCCATGGTAACGCTTTCTCCGGTTCCTGTAAGACGAATTTACAGGGGGTGGGGGGTTGACGGGGATTGGGCGGAAATCAGGGCTGGGAATCAAAATCATAAATAATTGAAAGTACCAGGAAATAGCAAAAGTCGATTTTATTAATATTTTTGATAATTTATTGATATTTGAATTGAAATTTTGAATTGGACTCTGCTTTTAACTCGATTCTTTATACAATAATATAATAAGTGAAAACATAACTTTAGGATAAGAAAATTTAAGTTAAAAGTATAATCGCAGCCAAATAAAGCGATGACTTCTGCTATCAGAAATCAATTGCCTAACGATTCTGCATTGAACATCGACATTTTTTACGTCACGTAAAATCAGTTTAGAAACTATCTTTTGACACATGTCACAACTTAGTAAAACTCCCTACATGATCTTTTAGTTACTTACAAGTACTTCAAATTTTGTAATCTTCTCCGTTATATATTGGTGCATAACCGTTTTATGGAGAACATGAATAACACAATAAATCATTGATTAAACGATACATGCTCTGAGGAACTAGCGTCATTGAACCTTCGGCACCGGTGCGTAGTCGGGATACACGCCAAACGCGCGCCCAACATTTGTACACGGTTGACATTTGTCACATGAGAACGGGTCGCTTCTACGATTCGTTCTTAAGTTCAACAGCTCGGCTGTGGAACGAACTGCCGGCCTCTGTGTTTCCTCCCTCCTACAACATGGGACTCTTCGAGACCCATGTTCACTCCTTCCTCTCCACAAAAAGACCCTCCACACAGCATCCCCAAAGATGACATAGGCCCTGAGGGAAATTATTTTCTTCAGGGCCTCCTGTGTGGAGTTAATATATAAAAAAAATGAAACAGAACAAGACACGGAAAAATAAAGAGATAACGGTCACAACTAGGACCAGACAATCCCGGTAAGACAAGAGATCCTGGGTTTGATTCCTAGTTGTTAACGTCTTTTTTATTCGAACGTATTTTTTGAAGTGAAACTTCTTTAGGCGCGTAATGGATTTTCGTGGACGGAGTAAAACCGAGTCAGGATCGACACGAAAATGCGGGTACCCCCACCACCGCTCACCGTTCACCGTTCACTGTTTTCAGTAAAAGCAACAAATCATTAGCATGCGCATAAAAGTTTTTATGTGTTTTATTTAAGTACTTTTTTACTCGGTAGTATAATTTTGTTTGGCGCATGCCTTAGCTGTGGTACAGACGTGGACAGGGCTTTCCTGTACCGTCCGTCCGCCGTTCAGTCTGGTTTACTCGTCCGTCGAGAGCGCTCGCGTCGCGCGCTTTGCCGTTCCATTCGTATTCCAGTATATAAATATTGTTTACTGTCGAGGAAGTTTCACTTCTGTCTTGCGTAGGCTTGACACACCCACTTTTTAATATTCTTCTGTGTCTTGTTCTGTTTCATGTTTAGTTTAGATTTATTAGTATAATCTTCTTCTTCAATGACGAGTACAACCTTAAAATAAAGTCATTCTTATTAAATAAATCATTATTTAACGTTGGCTTAAGGAGGTAGTGCAACACGCCATTATACCCTAAAAATAAATCACTATGAAGCTTTTGCGTATTCATTTTAAAATTTTAATCTTTCAACATAATATTTTTAAATTAAACCAAAAACACATATCTTATTTTAGGGAAATCAACAGTTTACAATGCGATTGTAAAGTTCGGAGAAACCAATTAAAGATTTCCGTGTTATACATTTTATGTTTAACAAAAAAGTATAGGTATTACGATATGTACATAATAAGAAACGCTCCATAATATCTCATTACATTATGTGAAGTTTTGTTTAGTTAAATAAGGAAACAATTTTAATGGAGTTTTTACATTTACTTTCTTTACATATGAAGATATCTATATCATAGAGGATGTTATTATGCTGCGTATAAACAGGACACAATTTCCGCGAGCCAAGCCACGGATTATGGGAAACGAAAGAAGCAACAACAAACGGCGCGAAAAGCCGCAAATTCGTAGCTCGGAAAGTTTGTCCTATTTATACGCACCTTTATATGTTAACCACAATATTTTAAGGCAAGCATTTTGATTTGAATTTGTTTTACAGGGTTTTTCATTAAAAATATTGCACGAAATTTAAATTCAATTCTGTTTAATAATTCAGGACAGTCAATAATGTTGTTTACGATTTTGTAAAGCAACATCGCATCTGCAAATTGTCTACGTACACTAATGTGAAACCGCATAAGAGTCCCAATGCTCCCAACCGTCAGAAGCCAGTGAGACTAATAACGATTTGTAAGAAATATATTGTATTATTTTTTTCTTAATCGATTTAATTTTGTTGATATATAATGCATTTCTTATATTCTACATCAACATATATAATATGTAGAATGGTCAACTCACGTCAAGACCTTGATTTTTTTGGTATAAGCCAGAATGTTTTTTGTCGCTCACTATGCAATTGTGGATATTTTGTATCACTTTAGTTTTAGCAAGGTCTTGACTTGAATGGACACTTCTATTTAATTTCTATTTTCTTATGTTTTCCCTGTTTGTCTCTGCTTTTATATACCATCTTTTACTCTTTGCATTGTGTACATTGTCCCAAATCTCGCGTCGCTTTGTAATGTATTGGACGTAAGTCCGCTAATTAATAAATAAAAAGGAGGCCACAGTTTACGCAAATTCTATGTGACTTTTATGCAAAGTATAATTGTTTGATAATGACAATATTTGTGAAATCTTTTGCATTTCTTATTACGAAACCAATTGTTTCGTACCGACGATTGGTACTTGGAATGGACAGTATTTTAACGAGAAAGAAAGCTAAGAGTGAGGAAAAGGAGGCCTTTACCTGTTGATGATGATTATTTTTTTAAGTTGTTGGTTTCTAGAGGATTCCATGGACACTTACAGATCATGGATGTATATTTTAAAAACACCATTAATGTTATAAATTTGTACAATACGAACTCTTTTGCAAATCACCACACGACACTATTTAATGTATTTAACTTGGGGATGATAATTTGCACTATTTTACGGATTTTTCACGCGATTAATTGTCAAGATAAGCGCAATAATATGCAACTATTAGTACGACCGAAATTCGAACATAAAACAAACGATATTGGCGTCGGCCTTATGTTTTCAAATCTTCTATCTTCCAAGGTAAAGCTTTAGGAACGAAATACAAAACAAATAAGGTAATTTGAGAAGGAACTGGGATGTCACAAATAAATAACTTAAAAATATTAAAAATATCAGGTTTCACAGCCCTGGCGCTACCCTTTCCACTGATGTAAGAAGGGTCAAGCGACCTCATCTTCCTTCCGCTCTCTCCAACTTTCTTGTTCCTTCTCCTTTTGCCCCCGTGGAAGCTGTGTGAAAGGGTGTAGTGCCTAGCCCCCGGTAGCCCCTTGCCCATATGTACTACCTGTTCCTACGATCAATACCTCCACCAAAACCTGAAAGCCACCCTCACTATTGCCTTCTTCCTACGTTTACTCCTTTCTGAATTTCATGACTCGGATATTTTAATGACAGCTTTGGAACTTGATACGTTTCATTTATCGAGCAAAGATTAGGGAGTTCGTATTATGTTCTGAATGTTATTTTGTTAGAGGAAAGTGTTAGGTATGAACATTATAAGTTAGGTATGGGTATAGTAACTGTATTTTATAATAGTCTACTTGTAGAATGTGAATACTTAGAGGAAGTCTTAAAATTTTTAAAGTAATTAAACAAAATTGCTTCTATTATTGTTGAAATTTCTTTAAAAAAATTATGAGTAGTCGCACGAGAGTCCCATTTGCTTCCAACCGTGTGAAGCTAGTGAGATTATGGCATCAATCAGATTATGGCCTCAATCAGGATATGATGCGAGGCTGCAGGTAGTGAATGGAGGGGAAAGAGATGAGAAAGAGGAAGGTGGGGATGTACCTGGCTATTAAAAAGTCATTTGAAGCAACCTTTCAATTCTGAATGACGGTCTTACACATTATTAATTGTGAAATAACACAAAATAATCAAACAAAATGTTTGAATCTGAATCCGCGACCTCCAGCTTGCTAGTTGAGAGCCTGAATCCTCGACCAAGGAGGCCGAATACGGTATATAAATAGAATAATAATTATTTATTACAAGTATTTTCACAACAATAACTAATTAATTACCCTGTCCTATCGCTTATTGTCATATTTTAGTCTTTGCCTATAAGTCTATTGATATATGTTTAAATTTTTGCCTTACTTTGTGTTCTGAAACATGTAGCTAATTTTTCATTAAAATAGTGGTTTAAACGAAGTCAATTATTTTTATGTAATTTTTAAAAACTATATTTAATTCATTTAACTAAATGTGGAAAAGTTAAACAAATGTTTTCGTTATACTTTTTTTTATTAAAGTCTTTACACAAAATAGATTAATGTTCATTAAAATATTTAGGTAGGTACGAGTAAGAGGAAGGGACGTTTAAGTACCATTTGTGGTATTTAGCGTTTATAATTATAAAAATACCTCAATCTGTTGGGTTAAAATTCAAACAATTCAAATGTTAATCGTCAATTTATCATGTAATACGGTAGTCGAGAGTATTTTTTTAACTCATTAACTTTTGGAAAGTTTTGCCAATTAAAAAATATGATGAATCTTTCACTGCGAGCTGAACTATTTAAATTGACGTAATTCCAGAGATAAAGGACTTAGCAAAACTTCTTGACGAAAAGTTTGTCAATGAACCTTTTTTAAAAGTATATTTCATTTAGTTATAAAATTTCATATTTTATAAAAAAATATATTACCTACGTACCTTGATATTTTTTGTATAATGTATTAGTCCATATAGGGGAAAAAAGTTACTGATATAAAATATTGCTTATTATTAAAAATCTCAAGTCTGAGGACTGTCAAGGACTCCAGTCCTTTAACGAATGAATCGCCAGATTTCTTAATAAACTATCAGTAAAACACGAATGTGTTACGGCGATGTCAGAACACGCAATCATAAAAAAAATATATTTTCGCATATCGTCATTAAATAATAACAGGATAAACGAAGCTTCATGAAAACGTGTTCCAATATATTATGACAGTACTAATAGTTTATTATGAAATGGTCTGCTATCACTATTTTAACAGGATTTGAAGAAATCAGCAATACTCATTTTCATAAAGAAAAATAACTGTCGAAAGTAGGCATGTAGTAGGTACTTACATAACTAGAATCCACTTTGTTATTCTTGCGAGCAATTCACTTAAAATGGGCGTGCTAAACTGCATTGTAAGATGGCCGTGCAATAAGATTAAAATCAGGAACAATGAAATTAGGGGGTGAAGAAAGAACACCGTGTTTACTTTTGCACCCCCCTTTTCCAGTGGGCAGACGTTTGAGGGGGGAGATGGGTTCCCCTTGCGCCTGGTAAACCAATTAGAGCCTCAAGAATGATAGGGAAGTAAGGCCGTAATTTGACTCTGATCAAATAAGCTGGAGCGACGTGACGTTGAGTTTTTTTAATGATCGAAGAGCGGAAAGCTCACAAAAGAAAAACAGATAACTTTCAGTACCTACTAATGAGCGAAAAAAAAATTTGAATCAAGAAAATTTCATTTTGTTTAAAAAATTGTTTTAACACTAACCAACAGGCTTTAAGAACAATCTTCACTGGAATATGCAGATACAGGTCAAAAACTTAATGATATGAAATCTTGCTAATTTATTAAGAATCCGGTTAAAAACGGGATTGCAGGCCTTTAGCGAATGAATTTACAGGTTTACCAACAAACTTTTTTGTTCATAAAAAAAAAATATTTTCGCATTTCGTCATTGTATATTATCAGGACAAACGCAGCTGCATAAACACGTGTTCCGATATATTATATACTAAAAGTTGATTAGGAAATATGCAATCCAGTTTTTAACCGGATTTTAATAAATCAGTAATACTCATTTTTCTCCATGTAGGTAGTGTATTGCAAATGAAAATACAAGGCCAGTTTAAGTGTTATGAAATTGAGAAGAATATTTATTTATTTACGGTACATCTTTAAACACAGAATAAAGCTTTATATTACCTACAACATGATATTATGTCATTTATAATAGAAAACAGTATAATTGACGATAACAATGCATTGTGAATAGCAAAGGTAAGATGATAAGCCACCGGATTAATCCGATTCCGTCCGCAAATAGATTTTTCCAGCCAAGTAATCCCGTGCATTCCACCCTGGTGATCGAGATTAATTGAACACCAGCTGTTCTCAATCTACGGAGATTCGAGGAGCCGCGCGCCTAATGGGTGACAGGTGTCACCGCCAGCAGGGTGGTAAAGGTATCAGAGGTGGCGGGAGCGCAGGTGGCAGGTCCACTAGGTCGTTGTTGCTCTTGGATCGTCCTTATAATCGGAAGTGAGGCCTTCTCGTCCTGTAGATTTCTTAAACTGTGGGGCCAAAGATTCCTGGAAACAAAAAATTGTTGTTACGAGGAGAAAAACGATCCTGTTAAAAAAGTGATAATATGCCAATTTATTGATGAAATATTAGTCATTCAGAATATAGCGAGAACACGAGTTCTTTTCCTGATAATCTTATATATTCATTCATGAGACAATATCAGTATATCAATATATTGGTATGACAAATGTTCCGCGGTCCTCATAAAACATTCACTTTTAACTGATAATTTGTTAGGAACTCAGTCAATTTTTGAGTAGTTATTGTTGTGGGAGAGATCTTAACAATAGTTACTTTGTTCAGAATCAGAAATAAATTTAGGTTCATTATCCCAATCTAGAAATGTTAATCTTAGGCATTTTTCATTTCTCGTTTCGTGTTAGTGTGCCTCACAATTTGAGTATTTTTATTCTCTTAAATTAGCTTCAAATTAAAAAACTCCGAACTGCTCCCAACCGTCTGGAGCCAGTGAGATTATGGCTTCCCCATTTGGAGTATGTTGTAAGGCTAAAGGTAGTAGGAGGGAAAGAGGGAATACCTGGCTATTCAGATCTGGTCATTAAACACGGCTAAAGCCTTTTTTAAATGGTGGTCTTACGCCAGGGCGATACTGAGAGTATCTTGGACTCCGCTCATGCCGCAATTATAACTACATATTATTTATAATGAATAAATTATTGTCTTACTACATATTATTTTTAATGAAAACAATTTGATGACAACAAATTCATATATTTAAAAAAATTGAAAACATCTTAACTGAAACCAAAAAAATGATGTAAATTAAAAAAAACATATTAAAACGTTCACATTTTGCTCGTAAAGAATTGCAGAAACATTGGAATCACAATGATTAAAAAGAGTATGATGTACCCACTGCACAAACATTGATCTTTATACTTTAAAAACATTTGCATTCGGAATGACTTGAAGCAGGGCTGTCCAGTGTCCGTACCGCAAACACAGAATAAATTAGACGGTCTTTTCTATGCGGGGGTAAGTTGATCCGCTCTACTCGTAAGTCATGTCGAGTGGAGCGTCCGTGGTCTATGTTTGCTGTATCTTAGGTTCCCGGGGGTCAGTGTTCTACGGGTTCCCGGGTAATCCGATACCTACTTTACGCACGAACCGTTAATGAGTCGACATCCCTGCATCTGGATTATTAACATTATTTTACAGGCAATAATTTGCAATTGCTTATGGGGAAGACCTCAGGCATAGATCTCAATAAAATCCAAATAAATGATTCATATTTCTGAACGTATCCGAAAAGCAAAAACTGTGGTGATAAAAAACGCTTAAGATACGCTTTCCATTTTAATTATTAGAAATAAACGTTTTTTTTTCAAATATTAAAATTTTGACTGTACGTTTTTCGTAACAATTTTTTTTGATAACGAATGAATATATCAAACAAACTTATTTTATTGGAAAAATGCATGAAAAATGTTTATATTATCTCACGTTTTAGTCTTTTCACATAAAAATATAAATAAAATCACAAAGTCTCATTAGTTTTTTCAAATTGCGGTCGGAACCTTTGGCTTCAAAAAGGTGCACATTTTAATTCTTCTGTGATTAAATTCAAGATTTTAATGTAAAGCGTGGTGTTATCTCTTTCTAACACCATTTCGATCATATTCCTTTCCACAACAGTAAGGGAGACAGCGATTTCAGTGAGATCATACGAGTTGTTCCCAAAAGCGAACAAATTAAGGGTGAAATTTGTAGGCGGCTATGAAGTAACCAAAGAACGGAGAAATATTTTTAAATCGACATATTTTGCATATTCGCGAAATCAACACACTATCTGCGATACTTACTGCAACATTATCCTTCTTATGGCAATCAAATCATTATTTATTTATTTATTAATTTACGGACAATTTGTCCATTAAAACCATAATATTGACACGAATAAGAAAACATAGATGACAGTGAATGGAGAGTACATGAATGTGAAGGGCAAAGACAATGTAAAATAGAAAAAGTACATATAGAAAATAACTACAAGTCAGAGCATCAATAACGATTAAGTTGTGAAAAATTACACATTACGTATCGCTTTTTGAAAGTCATTTAGACTTACACCAAAAAATTCAATGATCTGACTTGAGTTTTCAAGTCTCGACATTCTGGACAAAGAAGAATGGTACCCATAGTTAGTTGAGTGGTATTGAGGAACAACAATTTATATTTTAACAACAATTATGTGTGGTATTTGAAAAAAAGATAGTAATTTTTAGTTCACTATGACCAAGTTAATGAATTATAGACATTACGTTTATGCGATGCGTTTTCAATGAGATAATGCCAATATTAATTGTTGATTAGAGGATAGTAAACGTAGATCTAGGTTATTTCTATAACATAATGACTTTTAATGTCTCGCGAACCTCTAGGGCTAAATATGAGAAAGAAAAGAATTCGTGGAAATGCGTGATTTTTCAGCGTTAGAACTAGAAACAATAATTCTTCACAATTTTTCTCAAATAATAATATATAGCTGCGTACACCAGATGCCATGCATAAAATACTAAAAATAGTTAAAGTTAAGAATTCACTATAATTTGCGTCATTAATATTTGGTTTAAATTAATAAATATATATATATAAATATTTATTATTTTTATTGTTAGAATGAGATTACAAGCAAAGTTACAATTTCCTCACAAATTCCCTGTGTTTTCGAAATATCATGTTCTGTCAATTTTTTTCTACGTTTGTAGTAAAACAATAAAGTAAAAAAATGATTAGCATGTTTAAAATTAAAAAAAAAAAATTTTAACCAATGTTTATTTAAACTACTTACACCTGCAAGATAATTTTATCGAGATTCTAATACAGTATTTTTGTTTGTTCAATTATTTATTTATAATGAGTTTTTAGTACAGGGTTGAACAATTATTAATCCAAAATCAAATTATTTATTAAAAATCGATGGTTTCGGTTATATTAATTAGGTACTACTAGGTAATAAACTATGTCTAAATATTCCGTGACTTACTACAGTCTCAAGTTTTGTTTATTTAAAATATTTACTTAGAAGTTTTGTTGTTAGCTGCATTGAAAACTACAACCGTAATATGAAATAGGATCAGGGACATTCTGAGAAACACAAACTGTTTGCTCAATAGATTAAAAATAAACATGTATTTTGATCGTGCGGTAGGTATAATGTGACCAACATCCATTTGATCCCTTTCTATAAATACAAACACTAGGGAAGGTTTTATTGACCTATTTGAAAAATATTCAACTAGGATGCAAATAAGGGCATTTAAATAACCCTTACTCTTTTCATTGGTAAACTGATTTTTGGGAAATACAATGATACTATAATATACACTGGCGACTATTTATTTATAAAAGCAAAAAGGTCAAAAATTTGGCTCTGTGACCGTAACCTAAGTTTAAACTTAGCTAAATGGGCATTTTCATCAAAATTAGTAAATGTATTTGACTTATACGTTTCCACCAATGCCAGATTACTAGAAGTCGGGATTTTTATTCAGTGAAGAAATTATGGGACTAACTACCATAATATGTACTCTTCATTGCCCAGAATATTAATGGAAGATAATCATTATGCTGAGCCACTTATATACAACATATTGTTGCTGGGGTAGTTCAGTTATATACTAAAAAAAACTATTTAACAGTAATATAACTGTAAGCAATTTTATAAGCTATTCCTATGTAAAATTCCCTAAAAAGCGCGTTAATAGATACATAAATATAGTAACGGAATAGAAGTAAGGGATTCCATATTAGAAATATTAAACGTGATTTTTTCAAAGTTGGTCAAAATTTACAAAGAATATAACTACACCATAATTTTGAAAAAAATGCGAATAAGAAAGTTCAAATAAACAGATTTCAGAATTAAATTCAAATCACAAATTTGAAAAAATAAATTTTATTGAACCATCGTCAGAGTTAGCCATCTAGTCACTTAAAAGGAATTATCAAATCAGACAATGTTTGATTGAATATAGAGATGGAACTCGGCAAAAACACTTCCCTTCGATCTAAATATTGATTAAAAATATATCAAGTTCGACAGTTATAATTAACTGACTAAATAAAGTAAATGAATCAATTTTCATATTATATGTCACATTATAATATTATTATTTTCTACAATACATATAGATAAACATTTATTCTATAATAAAAATATGAAAAAAACGTAATCTAAAATCTTTGGCGAAATTCTCAAATTACTTATAATGAACTTAAAACATTCCGGCTACCTCACGGAGCCAACTGATTTAATAATTCCTTGTAACGTGTTTAGAGAATGTAAATTATATCGTAGAAATCTGTAGGAAAAGTTTATTTATCGTTTTTTGCTATCTTCGATTGAACTTAAGATTTCATATTGCTTTTACAATAAATTAATTATTAATAGTGCCGTTAAAATATGAGACCTCAACGACCGATTTAGTTCTCCAAAAAACTCTATAAATACCCCCTTTTTTGTAGCGTATTGACCTAGTAACTAGTATGCCTCAGAGCTTTAATGTGTTACTCGCAGGGGATATTTTCATAACTAGTTTTAATACGTTGTTATATTTGGGGTTGTCCAGTACCCCGTCCACCCCATGGTAACAGGAACCTTAAAGGTGCAGGGGTCAGCTGGGGTGTGTTCTGCCCACTCGCCAAGGTCACGTTTCAATAAGGTCACGGCGAGGTCAACTTTTGGTTACGATTCGCTTTATTTTCGGGTTATAAAACTCTTGGCCTCGTATTGAACTTTGATCGTTGCACTGAAATTTAATTCGACAAATAGGTAATTCAAATTTTCACCTATTTGTTGTGATGTATATTGGTTTTATACAGTAAAGTAAGTTGAACGTTATTTGATTTAAGTGTATCTACTCGTAGCTCCTGTTAATTATTTATGTTTTATTATTATTTGAAATGGGAATAGAATGAAACAGAAAAAAATATTTCTAGATGACGAATGCCTCTTTTGTGGAGTTATTGTAAAAATACATATACCCTGTCACAAATTAGAACAATTTTTTTAATAAGAACAGTACATAAAAAAATAACTGAGAATGAACGATACAAGCAGGTAAAATACATGTTATGATTCCTCTTTGGTGGAGTTATTATAAAAATATATGTACCCTGCCATAAAATAGAACAATTTTCAATAAGAACAATACATAAAAAAAATTATCTGAGAATGAACGATACAAGCAGGTACAATACATGTTGTGATACAGAGAGTTCTGTTGTACAAAGAAGTTCAATAATTGTATATAATAATAGGAATACATTATAAGTACTCAAGGTACTATGAAAGTAGTTACAGAGGTGTAGTAACTTTGTAGATATTTATGAAAATGATTGTAATTAACAAAGCTTTATAACGCCCGATTGGGTGCTGTACAGAACATAAAAAAAACATAATATAAAGATGAAATGTGAGCACAAAACACATTGTGGATCTGTTGCAAATATTCACATAGACTGACTTTTAGTTTGGACACTGGGCGGTGGCGGTAAACATTGATATATAAATGGTTACCTATGCTACTTAGATATGTACCTAAGTTAAATATTAATTAATTAGTTTTTATAAGACATTACAACGAAAGATACCAAGAACCAAAGATACATTAATAGTAAATTACCTATAATGTTTAGCCCGCAACGTTCTGGAAATTTTATGATTCGATATCCGATGAAATATGGTCATTTGGAGGTGAAGAAATCGTCACACAATTTTATGATTTGATATCCGATGATATCTGGCCATTTAAAGGTGAAGAAATCGGCACACAATTTTATGATTCGATATCCGATGAAATCTGGCCATTTGGAGGTGAAGAAATCGTCACGCAATTTTATTTTATTTTTATTTTTATTTTTATTTTTATTTATTTTTCTATTAACATTCAAACCTGCTAAACTACTTATGTAGTTTGTCAGCAGGTACATAATGACAACATTTTTGCAATAACATGGTACAATGGTAAAACAGTATGTAGGTATGTATAATGTTGATGATAAATTAACAATAAATGACAAGTTGGTTAAATTACAGAATTGTATAAATATAAATATGTAAGAAGCAGTATAAGCCTCATATAACAAAAACAAGCACAAATGAATTTAATATGAACAAATGAATATAATCAAGTGAATATAATCAACAAGTACTTCTATGGTTTTATAATATACATAAGGTAATACAAATTTATAACGATTTTCCATTTCTCTAGAATATGAATTCCAATTAGGAAAACAAGGTCTTCAGTAGCGCATCAATATAAATCCTCAGTATCTAATAGCCATTTCCTTAGATTATATTTGACTTTGGCTGTAAGAACGTTTATATTTTTAATTGTCATTGGTAGTTTATTAAATATTCTGGGTACAATAAAGTTTAGGGTTCTTTCACCGTATTTATTGGTACATTTCGGGACCACCAATTCTTCATTTTGGGTGAATCTTGTATTATGTTTATGGAAAACTCTTTCCCTATACAAGGAATCAGACAATAATATAAGATGTTGACTTACAACACGATTCGTATTATATGATTCGATATCCTTCATTTTAAATATATATAATTTATTTCAAATAAAGTTTTCATGTAATATTAAATATTATATCCAAGTTCAGCACGAACAGTCGGTGTGATTGAATGATGATTTTCACTGAAAAAACCAAATCAATATACTCAGAAATTTTTACAAACGAGGTCTTTCAACGCGGCGTTAGCTCCATCAGATATGTAGCTATAGCTATTACCTAGTTGTTTGGCGCTAGCAGCAGCAGGTTGTGTCGTGTTTGGACTATTGAACATCAAAAGAGTTCATCTCGCCGTGCCGCCTTCATTCGCCGCTGAGATCCCCCCTTTGCGAGAGATTGACCCGCTGCACAGCGCACTCCTCTACCCGAGATACTATGTATTTGTACAACGTACACTGTATCCTGTGAGAGTACTCTACCATGCTACTGTTCACATACTAGAGCAGGCATTGCTAAACTGTAGGTATAGTGTTGAAATCTTATTTTAACAATATCCTACCGGCTGCGCCAATGTGACGTTTAGTTATTATTATACTTGATTCTCCGTTATCGCAGAATAGCCGCCAAGTTTTCGGCTAGATAGATAGATCTGGAATATCTTACATTTAATATTTGGATGATTTGTATAGCGCCGTTTATGTGCAAAATCACCTCAAGGGCGCTAAATAATTATAGTATGGTATAAACATTGTCGCACTATTGATATCCAGACCGAGATAGAATGCGATAAATCAGAACTCGATATATGCTGGCAACACTGGCGCATCTCTCCATGAAATTGACACTCCTAAACGTCAGATGGCTACGTAAAAGTTCAAAATACAAATTATATGACAATGTTGAATTCAAATATAAAATTTAATATACATTGTCAGTCCGCATATACTTATTGACAGTTAATTAGTTCATGGGGTCATTAGTCAAAACTCATAACACAAGTAACAACTTGTGTTTCTCGAAACTGGAACGGAATCAATTGTTCGCGTCTTAGATGAAGTCTATCGATCATGTATACGATTTCTTTCAGTTCTAAGAGTTTAGTTTTTCACTCCCTTATCTTATATATTATTCACCCTTAGCTTATCCGACGCCTTGGGAGCCGCGCTAACAGTAGCGGCCTTTCTCTACCGACTGTCGGAATCATTTTCTGACCGTGCTCGCAAATATCGCTAACTGACTGAATATCGTATTGACACAGGGCTTTATCGATCGTCTAAAAATAATTAAAGCCATTTGAAGCCACGTTTTACTTGTTGGGAAGTGGTATCTCGCCATACTAAGATAATGTTACTATTTTTAATTGCTTTATAAAAATTTAATCTTAGTGATACAAATAACAAACACGATAAACAGGGTCTTTTTTAAATAATTATAATAGGGTTACACCTTTTTAAATGAGAACGGTTATTCATTTGGAAATTTTCCAATTATCGTTTAAATGATAAACAAATAAAATAGTGTAGTTTCAAAATCAATGAAAATAATTTATTGAACAGCTGACCGAGCGCGGCGAAAGAATGAGAAAGATGTTTATGTGTGTTTATACGAATATTTTGTAAAACGCACAAAAATAAGATCTTTTTAATTAATCACCCCAAAGTTCCGCGGAATGGGCGACGAACACGGTGTGCGTATATAAAGGGTTTTCCAATAAGAGGTGTTATTTTGAATAGCCCGCTATTTCGGTAGATGTTACTTCTAAAGCTGTCATTTTTTGACATTTGACAAGCAAAAACTACGTTTTTAATAAAAATGGAACGATACACGCTTCAAAAACGCATTGAAATAATCATTAAAATTCACTTGAGTGAATCAAATGCAAATCATCTTGAGTGATGAGGCCCATTTCCACCTCGGTGGCTTCGTCAACAAGCAAAATTGTCGCATCTGGGGCTCGGAAAACCCAAGAGTTATTGTTGAAAAGCCTTTCTATCTTCATCGTGTGACTGTTTGGTGCGGTTTATGGTCCGGCGGAGTCATTAGACCTTACTTTTTCGAAAATGAGGCTGGAGCAACAGTTACGATGAATGGATTGCGCTATCGAGAGATGATTAATGATTTTTTATGGCCGGAATTGGATAGTATTGATCTGGATAACGTTTACTTTCAACAAAACGACGCTACGTGCCACACAAGCAACGAAACCATTGATATTTTACGATTAAATATCAAAATAACACCTCCTATTGGAAAACCCTGTATATGAATTGGTCGTCACTAAATATTACCAACATGCCATAAATATATGTAATTTATATTATATACAAGTACGTTTCTTTACAGATTGGAAACCTTTCTATTGTAGGCCTCCTGGTGTGAAGAATTTCCTCTGTAGGTACATATTATTGGAAATGCCGTGGCACGTGGCAGAGATTTACAAATAATGAATAAATCTTTTTGGATCTTTTGTTGTCTTCTAATATTAGACATAAATATTTACTAACTAAATAAGTCAGGAAAATTATAAATTTTCTGTCTTTTCGTGATTCTGTGTTTGACTTATTTTTATTGAATGCAAATAAGTAGATACATATATTAACTAATTTCTCACATGGACACGTAGTACCTACCGTAGTGTAATTTAATAAATAAGATGAAAGGTCATATTTTTAACGATATTAAAAATTTTCGTGAAATCATTATTCCATTTATTTCTATATTTAGTAACTAATATATATTATAGTAAAACATTTTATAATTACAATAATCCACCATTATTTTTTAAAGAACCTGTTTCATCCTGCAATTGGCATTTTCAGACTGTTACATTTTATTTTTAAGCTTAGATTCCTTAGACATTTATACCTACCCCTTTTGACCAGGCGTTACAAACTTACTATTTGATTAAAAAATAACATTAATAACAAGAATCAATTATGCAAAATTATAATGTAGCTCATAATAACTGTGAACAATGGTAGTTTTTCAGTGTGTTAAACATCGAATATATTTCATTTTACCCTTACACAACTGAATTAAAATTGGCAGTAAAGTTGTAGAACACATTTCATGTTTGGTAAATATTGGATGTTATTTTAGTGTTTTTTGTTTTGTTTTTGTTTATTTAATTATTTAATTTTTACGTATTTTTTAAATTTAAAAATATCTTATGTTTTTATTACATAATGTAAGATTTGTCATTTTATGTGAAATACGCCCTCTAAGACCTAATGTTCTTTCAAAAGAAAGTAACAAAAATTTTAATAATTAACATAAAATGAAAAATCTTACACGGTGAAAGTAAGAAATAAGAAATTGTTAAATATAAATAAATTAAAAGACCCAACAAAACTTTCATCACAAAAACATCGGAATTAAAATAAATTAAAGATTGAATGCAACATTCATATTTCAGAATAAAAAATAGCCAGCCAAAGCCAGTTACACCAGTTATTGAAAAACGAAAACCGCCAATAGTGACAAAAAAATCTTGAATCCATGTGTATTCAAATATACACACTATCTGAAATGGATAAAAACACTACATCAGGAAATTTACTCAGTTTATACTCGGAAAAAAAGAGTAAGGATTTATTAAAATGTTGTTAAAAACGTTATTTTTACCGACAGTTTATTAGGAAACCTGACAATTCACTCGTTAAAGGCCTGCAATCCCGTTTTAACAGCAATACGGATAATTTGACCAGATTTTTAATAAATTAGCAATATTTTAAATTAGTATATATTCTCCGTGTATTTTGACGGCAGTAAAAAACCGCAATAGGAATTTGACTTTCGACTTTATTCTTAATTTTTCAGCCAATGTAACTTGCCTTTTTCATGCATAATTAATAGAATTCTAATCATCGCAATAATAGGATTATGCAGAGCACCTGCATACAGGCTACACCCCTGGAAATGGGCACGCCGCTCCACCCTCGTGCTGCTGCCTTCAAAGAAGCAGACTCCGCCCCTGTTCGAGGAACCGCAAAATCAATTTCCTTACATGATCATAGTTGAATTACACCCCTGACTGAGCTGCCCACTCTGTCGCCTGGAAAGTGGGGGACATTTGCACACTTGCGAATAACAGACTACAGTTGTTCATATTTTTGCAGTGATTGTTCTGTTTATTTGTTTGGTTAGATTTTTTATTATTTATATTCCGCTTTCGTTTATATCAATGCTTTACCGTTCTGCACATGCTCTTTTCTTTGTTTTATAGTATTTTTCATATCTAAAATCAGTGTTTCGTATATTGTTCATTATGGGAATCATTTATGCACTTGCGAATAACACACTACAGTGTTGTTCATGTTTTTACTATGATTGTTCTTTTTTTATATTTTTATGCGAAACCACACAATAGGCCGAATTGCTCCCAATCGTCTGGGACTATGGCATCCCCAATAAGGAAATTGAGATAATAAAAAAAAAATTATCAACATCCACATTTAAATTTAAATACTCGTATTTTTTTAAAGTTCGTTTTCATGGTTAAATTAATTCTCCAAGTTTGAATATTTTAAAGCCCGCCAAAACATGAGCGGTAAGAAGCGGGAGGGTGAGTGACGTCATCTGTGCGCTGACATTCCTGTGGTTAGTGCATTTTTTAAAATTCTTTAGTAAGGAATTACAGTACATTTTTTAATCAATGTTTACCGTCTAACTAAATTGAGGGTATTTTTATAGTATTAAAATTTCATACTGAAATTAATTGTGAACTTTAGAATTTGTTACTCTCGCCAAAACATCGCTAGACCAAGCCCGTAACTGAAGTCTACACGGCATCGTCGATGTACATACTTAGCTCACGTCGCGGCAGTACGGCGGGTTCTTGCCAGCTTGTATTGTCATTGCTTTTACGTAAATTTGAAATGAGTTCCTACTTACTAATTTTCACAGAAACGTTAAATTGGCATGTAGGTGATTTTAGTTACAGTCGCACTAGTTGTATTATATTAAAGAATAGCTTCAATTTTACCGCTTTGAGTTTAATAAAACCTTCTAAAATGTCAGGAGATACTACGATGTAAGTTAAAACAATCGATAAAACTATAAAGGCAACCATAAATCATCTCAAAAACTCAGATAAATATACCTAACCAAACAATACAGTGCATAACGACCTCTGTCTTTTTTTTATCAATATACGTATGTAACGGAAAGAGATGTTTAATGATTATGTTGTACAAATTTAACTCGGAGTACATTTGACATATGATTTCGTTCGACTGATCATGGAGCGTATACACAGTAAAGCTTTTTAAATCATTTTCAAAGAACGATTTATTAATTCTGAGAGTAAGAATATAGAAATATATAAGTATATTCAGAATCGGTAATTTTTGATCTACATGAATATATTTTTTAAAAGTCAAAATAGTTTTTAGTCAAATTCCTCATTGGGGTATGTTGTGGGAATTTTAAGGAGATGGGGAAGAGGAAGGTGGGGATTACTGGCTATTCAGATCTGGTCACCAAACACGGTCAAACCATTTAAAGCAATGTTTAAATTATGAATGTTCGTCTTACACCGGGGTGATAGTGAGAGTATCTTTTACCGCAAAAATTTATGTGTTTATTATTTTCTTATTCTTCCCATTAATTAATACAAAATGTTAAGGTAGAACCGGCAGACAATTAGCCATGTGACAGCTTTGCTGGAATCCCCTTTTTAAAAATAACACTGTATTTTATCCACCATGCATTATTTATATTTATAAATAAAAAAATAAATATTTAAAAAAAAAAATACCATAACGAAAATATCGTCTTATCTATTATCAAAAGTTGATACAGTACTACCCGGTTTCGATTAAATAGTATTTTAGAGTATTTGAACTTTTTGCAATTATCAAAACGACATGTTTATTTTGGTTCGTGAATACGGCGTGGTTGAAGTTTTCTGGATGGTTTGTCTCACAGAATTAGAACATTTCATCAAATTTCAAAGTTAATATTAAAGTTCGCTGAAAGTCGTATTCAAGTTCTGTTAATATCCAAGTATGTACTGTGAAACAACCATTCCATGAGCAATATAACGAAACTTTAATAGAACTTTCACAGAACTATTGTATTTGTTTTTTTTAGTACATGAAAAAACTGGCCAATAACGATAACAACTTGAATAGAACCTTAAAAGAAAATAAACTTTGAAATTCGATGAATTATTTTTCAAATTCTGTGACGAAATCATAATGACGTTGTAGTCAGTTGGTAAAGATTTGGAATGTGCGGTTCTAGATCGTTTTTTAATCAATAATTATGAATGAAAATTACTTATTTTTAGAACTAGATCAAAAAAAAATTTTTTTTTACGAAATTCATAATTTGTGTAAAAACTCCACTGAAAATAATTTCTTATTTTTTTGACAGTTTAATACAGATTTCAAAGTTCAATTAATCTACAAAGACGAGCAAAAAATAATTTTATAGTGACAGCATTCCGTATCTGGTAATTTCTTGCTGGTTCGTACATAGATATTGTTCATGTCTGAAGACAGCCAAATGGCTTTAGAAACCACCAATCTGTGTGGACATGAGGAATGTGCTTGCCGTGTCCTGTGTACTCGAGTAGTGTGTATCTCACTGGGTACCGAATTGTGTGAACTAATTGGAATTCTGACGGTTCATTATTTGTTGGTGCACATTTCGGTCCGCATAGGGCCAACACTCTTATTAATTATTAGGTACATTTATCGATTGCAATTGCAATTGCCGTCTTAGCGTGAATTATTTAGATAACATTAAAGCTTGGATATAATTTTATATGTTATAGCTTGTTCACAAATAGAGAAAAAAATCGTTAAATGCAGTTGTTTTGCGGTTTGTCTCAATTTGATTCCTAGCGAAGTATGCACGGATAAAAATGATTATTTATAATTTATTAAGAATCTCTTCAAGTTATTGGTAATCTGGTTAAAAACGGGATTGCCTGCTTTAAATAATCAATAAACAGGTTTCCTGATAAATTTTTAGTAAATTTCAAATGTATTGTAACACAATAGAAATTTACAAAAAGTTTATCAGGAAACCTGTTAACCTCTTAAGGACCACGCCCGAGTATACTCGGGTGGCTATTATGTGCCAGAATTCGGAATTCATACTAAAGAACATTTTTTATTATTTTTTCCACAACATCAATATTCAGTCCCATTTTGGGCCCGAAATGGCTTTTATATGAGGATATATATTTTGAGTAAATAAAATTCATTGATAAAAAAAGATGTTTTTTTTTCCATTTTTAATTTTTGAATGATTACTGAAGGGGATTCATTCGTTAAAGGCCAGCAATCCTGTTTTTAACCGGATTACCGAAAATTTTAAGAGATTTTCAATAAATTAGCAATATTAATTTTTCTCCATGTGCAGCTATATATTTGAGAACTTTTATTTCAGATTAAGTTTGTTAAAACTGTAGATGGGTTCTTTTCTCCCGGAAGTAATAAAATAGAAAGTTTAATCAAATTGATTTATTCATGGAAAACATATTCCTGGGGGTTTTTTGTAAGTAGGCACTTGCAATTTGCATATCTAAAAGAATCTTTATCAAGATTTTTTTTTGATCGTGCTTATTGGCTACTGCGGCGCACGACAGTTTAAAACGGCCACCATCTTGAACCGGAACAGGAACATAGATATATGAAATGCGAAATGGTCGAGTTACTGCAGGACTTTGCTACGCTCAGTCAATTAGTTAGGCATTACGGATTTGTCAAATATAATCAAAGTTTAAAATGTCTTACAATACTAAATCCCCGAAATAATTGATGAAGGTTGAGAAGGCTAGCTCTATGCAAACAATAAAGGCTGAGTCTGCAAAACCTCGCTCCGCTATCTTGCGCCCGTGCTCCACCGCTTCTACAAGTTGTGGTAGCTCGTATATTCTGGATTGCATATTAATTATTGGATTGGTCACCATCCAGAATACCAAATATCTGGGTTATTAAACCACCGACACCACCCGGCGTATTAAATTATTAAGCTGCGGGATTATTTATTGTTACTTTATTATATTATGAGTCGTCAAACTTTACGAGTTCTTCAAGAAGACTTGACCACATCTGGTGATAGCTATTATAATACGAGGTAGGCAAGTATGAATAAAGAATAGTGGATAATTATCTATAAGTATACAGCAGAAATCTGTTTGATAACTAAAGTAGTAAAATATGTAGTGTTGCTGCGTAATCAAATTTGTACAGTTTTCTGTCTGAATTTTTTAGGTCACGAAACTGTTCTCTTCACGAAAAAAGAAGCAGTGTAACAGTTCTTTTTTTTGGTCAACAAATTAAATGTGACCCCGTAGTATTAATTTAATTTATTAAATTGTTGTATGAGAAAAGATGTTTCGAAAATGCAAGTTGTAATACGACAAGTGTACAAACAATAATTACTATCTCTGGTAAATTCAAAAACTATTTAGTTTTAGATCTGCAAAAATTTAATTGCAAAAATTAATGACATTGGTTAAGAAAAATGAGTTGATCACTTGATAAAAAATTTAAATGACCTCTAGAACTGGGGTTTGCTTTGATTTAAAAAAATGGAACTGATTGTGGGAACGTCACAAACTAGCAGGCGCCAAAGTAGGAGCCAAAACTATTTAATTAAACTTTAATTTTTTATTTGCAAAGTGTATTTTTTTGATAAGATTTTTGGCAGATGTCCAGTTTACTAACTGTGTTCATTCAAAAGGATAATTTATGATCGTCTCTAAAATCGACAATGTTTGTTTTTGATAGGCAATCATTTTTTTCAATAAATACTTATAGTGTCACAAAACTTACACTTATACCGTGATCTTTCACGGATAAGTGCTATTTATGTAATCAATTTCACTTTCACTAAAAAATCACTTGGGAGACCCAGAATTTGAATTTTTTTTTTAGCAAGGCAAATAATGAAAGAATCGAGAATAAAAAATCACTTGTTTTTTACTCTTTTAATGAGAAATAAGATTAATTTGAACTAACGATTATCAAAAGTTTCGTGCAAATGTCATTTCCATCTCGAGATGTCCAAGAGATGAGAACTAATCAATGTTCGAAACACCTGCAATAGATTGCTCCAACATCCAATTCAAGCCACTGGTAGTAGAGTACCTAGTCCTACGTTCTAGCAGAGGCGGTGGAATTTGGGAGATATCTTCGAGTTGAATTATCGAGAGCTTTGCTGTTCTTGCTCTGCTGGGGCGTGGAAGTGGTGGGAGGGCGTGAGGGGGAGGGATTGTGAAGGGTGGGAAACTAGAGCTAGATTAAAGCGCAAGGGGTGGAGCTTTTGAACAGCTTTAAATTCGTATGGTTATTAGAGGATAAAGTAAAAAAAACCTGTCGGTACAAATAATGAAAAACACAACTTTTGCATTATTCAAAGCACAAAACTCTTCGCTTTCTTACTGGTTTTAAAATTTATTACTTAATGTGTACAATAATATTAAAACTTTAACACACGTTATTTTGAATAAATTATATAACATTAAAATTAATTAACATCAACATTTTCTACCATTTTTTTAGAATATTCAAAGTATAAATTCAATACTACAAATTTAAATTACTTACAATTTAATATGCAAGGATATCAGAGTAATATTAAAAACTTAATACCTAGCACGTTCAAAATACGTACCATCTGAAAATAACTTGTTTAATGATCTTACTTTAAATAATTTTTTTTTGAAAATATTCAAGTATTTCAGATTAATTTGAAAAATTACCTAAAACAACTAAAGGAGTCCGTAGTAGGCCCTCGCTCGCTCACTTACATGACTTTATTTAATTAAGCTAGAAAACAATCACCAAACACAACAGTTTTTATGATGTGAAAAAGTTCATTTTCCTTTATAATCTGTACAACATCTTAACGTTGTATATCTATACAAATAGATTAGCACAATACAAAAGTCTCATTTAAGCCAAAGTGCATGAGTTATTTTTTTAAATTTCACCGATCTGATATCACTTGAACTGTTTTGTTTTTATCGAATATGAGTTCCATTTTAAAACAAGTGGGTACACGGAGAAAAATGAGTATGGCTGATTTATTGAAATCGTCTTAAAAACATGTCAGCAATCCGTTTCCTGATAAATATAGTGACATTGAAATGCGACAGTATTGGGATTTTTTAATGAACATATTTTCCGCCGTCCTCATAACGGATATTTGTTGGGAAATCTGCTATTTCATTCGTTAAAGGCCTGCAGTCCCGTTTTTAATAGGAATGCAGTATATTTGACCAGATTTTCAATAAATCAGCAAGATTTAATTTCAGTTAGTTTTCTCAGGTGCCTATGTAGGTATTGACATTTTGAACAATTTTTCTGAAAGAACCTAGTTTCAATTTATTAAATTCAACATCCTTGCAATTGTACGAATACGCCCCTGAACTTGAACGAAAGGATTTTAACTGTGTAGGCCTTACTGCCTCTGCAGGGGGAAGGGAGGGGGGGTCAACCAACACCTCGGCAGTTAAGAAAAGGCCAGCAGGGGCGTAGCTCAGGCGAGGGTAGTTAGGGGGGTTGGTCTTGCCAGGGGGTGCTTTGGGGGAAAGGAGGGGTGGGGGAGGTTTCTCGAGACGGGAGGATCAATATGAAGGAGGCACTGCTAAGGCACATTCAAAGTTTCCGTGGGTTGAGGCATTTGAATATATTATCAAGCATCAGAACCTCAGATGGATAATGCGTACCTTTCATTTTGAGAGAATGCTTCCAACTTGTGAAAATTTTGGTAGTTAGAACTTGTTTGAATTTAGAATGGGTTTAGTGCATGAATTTACGTTGTTATTTAAAGGTATGTTTGATTGGTGTGTAAGGTATTGATCATGTTAATTCAAGGAAGATAATTTTTTAAGACATGTATTTAATCAATTTGTCACTCATTAGTATAGCACACTTGGTACATTAGATTAAACAAATTAATTTCGATTGTCGGTACATGGGTAAGTTGGTAGGTAATGTGACAAATTACTGCGAAATGCTAAACATTATTCAACTTACTACTAATCAGATAAGCGAAAAGTAGGTATAAAACTTATTTTATGAATTAATATTTCTCTATTCAAAATGTGTATTTCTTTTGTTCAAATACTTAAAAGATTCATATGAAGATACACTACTGAGACCACGCGCGTGGTTTCACTGAACTAAGTCCAGTGGACATAATTCACATACATATTCTTCAAACGTCTATCCTTTTCATAAGTTAATTCATCGATGCTTGGTTTTGTGAGCACTGCACAAGAGACCCAACTGCTCCCAACAGTCTGGAACCAGTGAGACTTTGGTATCCCCAATTAGGGTATGTTGTTAGGACGGAGGTAGTGGGAAGGGGAAGGAGATGTGGGAGCGAAAGGTGGGGAGTACCTGAGCATTCAGATCTGGTCACCAAACACGACTAAAGCCATTTCATACAAAGTTTTAATTCTGAATGGTGGTCTTACACCAGGGCGATACTGATCCACTCTGGAGTATCTGACACTCTGGAAAGTGCCACAAGTTTTTTTTTTTTTTTTCTTCATTCTTAACAATATATTTGAATACAGTTTTTTACATACTTTTCGACTACCACACTATACACATGTCCGTATTACGGTAGTCGAAATTTGTGTATAATTATATAAATGCAATACATGATTCATTTGTTAATATATTATTTTGTGAAATGTAACGTATATGTGAAATATGTAATACTTTAACTGAAAATAAGAAAGAGATGAAAATAAAGATAAATTAATTAATTATTTTTAAATGAAATTTTAAACAGAATTTAAATGAAAAGAAAAGAATAATAAAGCAAATTAACTTAATTTAATAATGTCAGGCATTCTTAAAAATAGTTCCTTCCCTTCATAAATAACCAATTCTGAATATATAATATTAGGTAGATTAAATCTTGTAAAAATAAAGATACAAATAAAAATGAGGTAGGATTAGGGAATACAATCCCGGTATACCGGGATCCCGAAATACCGAGATCCCGCAGACATTTTGCGGGACTAATCTCGGTCGAAAATTTTACGGGATCCCGCTGGACTGGCGGGATTACAGAGAAGCTTCTACAACTGCATCGACGTCCAGTTCTTCCACATCGGCTCATTGTGAACCTCAACCATCAACAAATAAAATCACTGACCATTTTTCAAGCGAAAACAATACCGTCGAAAAGAGGGTATCACAAATGGTGTCTAAAGATGGTTTACCATTCCGAGTTTTCTGTACCTCGTCGGATTTGCGAGATCTTTTTAAAGCCGGGAGTTTTAACTTACCAACATCGTCTAATTTTATCAAATTAATGGTTATGAATTACGGCAAGACACTAAAAATGATGGTTATTCAAGATCTTTTAAAGCTGAAAGAGAGCAACTACAGATTTACCCTCACTTACTCTGAATTACTTCGAGTCCGGTGGATTAAAAGGCACATACCTTCAATTCACTTACAATGCGCTAATGACTATTGTGCCAACCAGCGTGTAAGCTGAAGGAGCTTTTTCAGCCGCTGGCTACCTTGTGTCCAATATCAGAAGCCGTTCATCAGATGACACAATTAATACTTTAACTTTTTTACGAAGCTATATCCTAAATAATGTCTATTTAAACTTATAATGCTCATTGTACAAGAATATTGTTTATCGTGTGAACATTATTATTTAAATTTAAGTTTCAGTTCAGTTTCAGTTTCAGTGCCGGCAATCCGGGCGTTTATTTTATTTTCATTTGTGTACATAGATTTCTTTTACCCACCTCACTAGACAAAGTCTGTTCCGAGGCGGGTATGTTATGTAAATTTATGTCTTATCTTATTCTTTGCCAATTTATGACTTAAACTTTACCTATGTCTAACTAAAGGTATACCTATTAATAAATCATTTAAATTGTCCCAAAGAACTTGTATTATAATAGGTATAAATTTAAAAGTCTTAAAACATGGTAGATCGAGGTATTAGGTCTTTATTATACGATTGATTAGATATCTAAGTCCACTCTGCTGGATCCCACAAATACCTGGATCCAGCGGGAAGAAGATTGTTCAGTCCCGCAAATACCTGGATTGACATTTTCTTGCGGGATTGCATTCCCTAGGTAGGATACAAATAAAAATAATAGATAATGTTAAGAATAATAGAAATAAAAATAAGAATAATCGCATCAGCGTAATATAAAGTTTTTGTTTTAAGTTAATTTAGAGATAAAATTTTTACTAGAGAAATATGAAAAAATAAGAACCGTTTTAAGATGTAAGGCATTCTTTATAATATTTCCTTCCCTGAGCAAATAACCAGTTCTGTACACTAATGGTATAAAGATCATCAGTTTTCGATGTAATAATATCAATACTCAGTAAGTTGAACATTTTAGGCGCTATATAAGAGAACTGTCGTTGTATACTATATATTATTTTAAGTAAATAAATAATTAAATAAAACAAATTCATCAATTAAAATTTACTTGCGCACGTCGGGATTTACAACTTTACCAACATTTGAAAGGTACATTTTTTATTTTTTAAGTCAATGATCGTGAGGCATTTTTTTAAAATAAATTTCTGCTTCACTAATCCCATAATTATAATATCCCGTGATTTTTCAACGGTCTATATAATAATTTAGGAATACATATCTACACACCTCTTTTTTGCAAACAATATTCAAGAAAACAAATTTTCCCACATTTAAGTTTATGTTGGAAACGTTCTTCTTTTGATTCAAATTCAAAATTGAATTTTAATTCCCTTTTATAGTGTTGACACTTTGACCCATCAAAGAAAATACATACCGCATTCCTCGTCGGTCAGTCGCACCCCAACATAATGAATTTATCACAATGAAGTAAAGGAGAGTGCTTGCAAATTTTCCGAATTTAACGAATTTTCTTAAGTAGTTTGAATTTTCTTAAATAGTTTTAATTTTTTTAAATTGTTTGAACTTTCTTAAATAGCATGAATTTTCATAACTAGTTTGAATTTTCATACATAGTTTGAATTTTCTTAAATAGCATTTCGATGCCACGGAGGAATTGGCATCATGATCGGGCATGAGTCTAGTATGGTTGATGAAAGAATTCAAATAAAATGTAACATGCATTTGATAAAAATAAAAGTTTTGCCCATCGTAAATCCATTTTAATCAAGAGATTTGTTCAAATAGATTAGTGACATAAATTGTTACATAATAGTGACGTAATTATTTGAATTCACATGCCTGTTAAGTCAATGATGAAAATAAACTTTAATATTTTCAAAAGTGACTGCGATTTTGAAAATGCAATTTAAAAGCTTAAAAATTCTCCCTGAACCATGTATGATTTTAATTCAGTGGTCTTTTTAATTTATTTATGAAACCAAAACTACATGCATCACTTAATTTCGCTTGACTTTCAATAATATTGACTGAGCATGGCAGTCCTGTTTTGTCTCTACCATTATGCACTTCACCAGCATGTAAATTTTATTTTATCACGTTACGATTCCGGTTTTCAGATGGTGGCAGTTTTCTAGGTCTACTTGCAAGATTATATTTTCAAATGTGAAATCATGTTTTTTTTGTAATGAAGTATGCATGTATTTAATAACCTACTGACAAATTTTATGATTTCGGAGAAAAATCTTGTTTTGATTGTGAACAAGATAAAAATAGTAACGCTTTTTTGCACTCGAGATCTATTTTTAATAAAATGAACTGATTTTTTAAAAATATAATTAAACTTTTCTTAGAACAATTGAATCATTTTGAAACAGAAAACCATAAACTTTTCTTTTCCTTTCAAAGAAGAAATGATACCAGACATAACCTCAATGGATATACACCTTCAGAAAGGGGGTTTTATTCAGAGAAAGTTCCTTAAGCGTGGTGGTGTATGGAGGGGAAGCTGGGGGGGCCTAGGCAGGGCCGCGCAGAACTTCAGCCATTATAGGGTGTGACAGCAGTGATTAATTGTGCGCCGGGACACACTCTCCTCTTTATCTGTCGGAAGCTCTTCCGTCCACTAATGGCCTTAGAAGCGATCAACTTTCATATTTGGGGAAGATGAAGAACGAATCAGCTTCTTGGTAGAAATCACTGATTTTTTTAATGAATTAAACGAATATTGCAATAACCTTAAATAGAACTTTGCTACTTATAACCTTGAATTAAAAATTAATTGCAAATCCTAATTATGTACCTATTAAAAGTTGATACCCGCCTTCACCTTAGTTCCAAAAGTATTTTTTTAGCTCAATTTGCCATTGAAAAATATCTTTAGTTGACTACCTACTCATTTTTTGATAATTTTTTGCAATTTTGAAATTTCACAACTCATAATTGGATTGACGTAGCAAGCTGAAAATACGAAGCTAGAGCTCATAATTTAAAAGTTTTGCCTAGGTTGTTGCCGTTAACAGATTTTTAGCAATGTTCAATATTTTTGAACTTTCGTCAGAAGATTCTCAATCAAATCGATCATTTGAGCGATCTTCAAATTGAAATCAGCTGTCAAGTATTTATAACAGCTGACCGTTCAATCAAATGTGACAATATTTAAAACTTAAGAATTTGTTATTCTTAAAAGTGTTACTTACATAGTATATGTACCTCCTATATAGTAGTAATAAATCCCTGACAACTATAAAGTAAATGTAATAAAATTGTACGTGTGGAGTGATTGAACAATTGAACGTATCTGATACCTGAGGACAATGCTGAGAATTCATTATCTACCGGACTATAAAGTTTCTAGATAACTATTGTGAAGAGAACAATACTACGAACAAAAGCGCTAAGGATGCTCGGCATTTGAAGTAGATTTAATCAAATGACGCAGAGTGTCGCCAGAAGGGATGCTGAAGGGAGTGTGGAGGGAGTGGGTGTGGGAGGGTGGGAAGGGGATAGAGTGGGGTATCTTTTGTAGCAATAAAAAGACGGAAGCTTACTCACTTAGCGAAATTACGCGCAACAAAATTGCACGTTGTTTTTTGCTACTTTGTTGTAATTCAACAATATTTATCGGAAGAATTTTAGGATTTTAACCATCAAAAATACTGATTTCGGTTGTTTGTGAGTTCTACGTAATTCTGTTTCATTGAACTCAAATTTGCTCTGAATTAAACTGTAATATTCAAAATGGCAACTGATTGTCTGTAGAAATTAGAACAAAGTATCAGTCAAAAGCAAAGGTCTTGTGAGGACGGCGGAACACGTGTTCACATAAATACTGATATACTTATATTGTAGCGTTCCGTCATGATAAAATACCTATGTAATTGTATAATATTTTAGCAGAAGATTAGGTATTTTAATTCAGTCATTTTAAAAATTGGATCTGATTTGTAAAGAATTCAGACAATCCGTCAACATTGACGACTCTGCGTTATTATCTCCATAATATCTACTTAGGTTGCAAACTCTGCTATCATATTTAATAAAATAGGAAAATTTGAGTAAAAATTTAAATAAAAAAAATATATATTGAACCTTACTTGGAGAAAACTCACTAATTTATTAAAAATCTTGTCAAATTATTCGTTTTTGTTAAAAATGGGACTGCGGGCCTATAACGAATGAATTGAAAGAGTTTCTAACAAAGTATTAGTTAAAAGCAAATGTTTTGTGAGAACGGTTGAACCTGTCTTCATACAAATAGTGATATTGATACTGTCATAATTATATTGTAGCATTCCGTCATTATATCTATTAAGAAAATTCTAGTTCTAGATACATTCTGAATGATTAATATTTTATCAGGAAGTTCGCAAGTTGTCACTTTTTTTACATTATCATTTTCTCCGTGTAGTGTTATGCAAATAATGTGATCTATTTAAGATTGATACTTGAATAGGCGGTGTTTGTTTCTGGATACAGTAAATTGTACTAACTAACATGGCGTTATTTCAGGTTTTTCTGGTTTTAACCAGCAAAAAAAACTTTTTTTGGCGGTTATAGAATCTGAATAAAACACATAGGTTACTAGTCTTTTAAAAAATGTGACTACAATTGACCTAACTTTTGTTACACTTCATCTTTATACCTTCACGTAAAAAAATAAAAACCCAGAAAACACTCTTACAAATCCCATGATCATTTAAGAACAATAATAATCATTGAAAGATTACAGTATTTACTGTCAAAAAACGATTTTACTTTTAAAATCAAATAAACATTACAAAAAAATACACGCACCGCGTTTTCACGAAACATATTTCATTCCATTTGAAATTATACTTTTCTCCTTTAAATTAGCGCCCTCACTATTTTATGCAAATTGTAAGTAATTTTCAACACGTTCTAGACTCGCGGCGTCCAGTGTAAGTGGTATAATCTTATTACAGACTTGTCGCATATTTTCCGCTTTTTCCCCCAAGTCCGGCAATTCAACTTTTTCTCCAAGTCGCAGTCGGTCTAGACGAAAACATGTTTAACACCAACAGATCTCAAAGCGGGAGGTTTACAGTTCAACTACCTCTTGGATGGGGAAAAGCTTTTACCAACAAATTAATAAACAGATTTTTTCTATTAGTCATTCAGAATATATCGAGAACACGTGTTCTTTTCTTAATAGATAATACACGACAAAATGCGACAATATCATTATTTGTATGAACATGTGTTCCGTGGTTCTCACAAAACAATTCATTTTGACTGATACTTTGTTAGGAACTCTTTCAATTAAATCGTTATATTATTAACTATTAAAAACCATAGATATTTCATCTAATTTAAAAAAAAGAATAATACAATTTCTCTAAAGAAATATCAGAATCTTTTTTCAATTCTTTTTTCAAACTTTCTTCAGGCCGGTAATTACCTTCCTTCATAATATTGATTATTATTCCGATTCGACGGCTCGTAAGAAGGAACCACGATCATATCATAACTTCAATTAAAATATCATCACTGAGTACCTAATAATAATAAACACGATAATTAACTTCTGATGTACCTTAGGACTTACTGAGGTATAGCTTATAGCCACACTACAGTAGTAGTACTATTGGCAATCCGGTTAAAAAGGGATTGCAGGCCTGATAAAGTTTAAGTAAATTCTAACATATCGGAACTCGTGATAATTTACAATTACGAAAGGCGGAAATATTAGGATTTTTATGAAAATGTGTTAAGTCGTGATAAGACGTTCGTATTTTACTAAAAGTTTATTATGAAACCTATCAATTCATTCGTTAAGGGCCTGCAATCCCGTTTTAAACCGGACTAAGAATAATTTGAAGAGATTCGTAATAAATTAGCAGTACTCGATATCAGTAATTTTTCTCCGTCTGTGTACGAAGAGAGGCATAAACGCGTATTATCTTTCCTGTAAAAAAAGAGATTCACTTATTGCAATATAATATCGACAAACATGAGGACTAATTCGAACTGTTCTACTCGTATTATGGAATTTAATGTTTTGTTGGTTTAAATGGATTACATGCCTTATCTTAAAATAAGATTCCGTTTCCCTCAGGGTTCCCAGTTGGACGCGGGGTTTGTATGGCCACGAAGTTTTAATTTGAAAAGCAGTTTGAGCGTTTGCCGGAACCCACACATCATCTTTGTACGTGTTTTCCTCGGAGCCTTTTGTATAAGAAATTACCACGGAACCACCCCTGGTCCTGCGCAAAGTTTCCCCCGCCTCACCACCCATTTATCTCAAATTTGAGGGCAGAACTTATAACCACCACACGAATTCAGACATTCCCTCCGGGCTTAACTTTGGCAACTATCTCAAAAGCGTCGCAAGGGAAGAGGGTGATTTCAAATGAAAACAGCTCTTACGAAAAGGGCTGTGAAGAACAATATCGTTTGTGTTTGTGTTGTGGTTTGGGGGTGAGATACAGAGGCACGTTGTATCGTTAGGGTGTTTATTATATAAGGGACCGGATAGAGGAGGATGGCATCTACAGCGAGCTTCTGAGTTATATATGACACGGGGTTACTTTAAGGTTTACACAAATATTAAGAGGAACGATAACACTAAACTAAAGATGTTGTTGTCGGCTGAAATATTTTAAATTCACAACGAAAATATTATTATATAGCAAGCATATAAGCAGATAGGTATAAAAATTATTAAATTTAACATTAAATTTAAATCATTTAACATTATTAAAATCGTCATAAAACTCTGTAACGATTCACTTGTAGATACCTGTTAAAGAGAATTCTATTGCAAAAAAGCTCTGTGCTATGTATTTAAAACTTTGCTGTGATACAATTCTTACATCTTTTCTAACTGGAATTTTTGGAAAAGTGCAAAAACTATAAGATACAACTATAAAAATATTACTTTTTTATTTAGAATCTATTTAACTTATTCGGATTCGAATAAGTTAAATGATTCGAATCCGGTTAAAAACGGGATAGCAGGCCTTTAGAGAATGAATTGATGGGTATCCTTATAAATATTTTAGTCATACACTAATGTTTTGTCATGATCGAAACGTGTTCATAAAAATACTAACATTATATATTATTAAGACAAACGCAGGTGCATGCACACATGTTCCGATATTATAACGAATTTACTAAAAGTTTATCAGGAAGCGGTCTGCAGTCTCGTTTTTAACCCAATTACCAAGAATTTGAAGAGATTTTTAATAAAGCTATAGTCATTTTTATCCGTGCAAAACTTTATTTTTATCATGGAATATTAATCTAGCCATCAAAAATAACATAAGATGACGTGTTCAAAAGAAAGAAGTTCTTGTACGAAGAGTGTTATATATAATTTGTTGAGGAAATATCGTTCTTAAGGGGCGTTTTACACGACGCTTCTTTTCATACAGATTCGTACATGGAAACTACATCGGGACGAGTTTTACACAATGATTATTTTCATGTTGACGATTGCACACTGACAGTTGCCCCATTTTCTGTGAATCTCAAGAAAACGGCGCTACAGACAATTTTAAAAGATTTCATTGATTTATTTTCGGGATATCAACAGTTTATATCTATAGTTTATGTCAGTTTGTACATCTGTGTAGTCAAAATCAAACCAATTGCGGATTTCCAATGATAATTGATCCAAAAATTATTATTATTATTAGAAAAAAAAATATTTTAGGAATATTCTAAATCGTCAAAAAATGGCAACACCTTGAACATAACCATAGATCACATGCACGTATCTGCCATTTGCCTTTGCCGTTGACGTCACAAATCATAAAAATACACGCTAAATTTACAATACAGAACAGTAATTTAATAAATAACAAACTTTCAAAATCAGTAATATAAACATGTTATAGTCTTACAATAAATATTTTAAATATAAAATAAACATGCAATATTTCTTCATAATATAGTTGTATAAAACAATGATAGTCAAATTATTTTCGCCATCTTTAAGCCGTACCTTTTTTTCATCACAAAAAATTATGAAATATGGAAATAAGATGAAATTTTTTTTTGTAAAACGCCCATTAGTCGGGAAGAAAAGTAGTATCAACATAATTTCAAAAGTTTTGACGTGAATAGAAATGGGAACTTAATAAAAACTTATGTAAAAAGATAAGGATTTTAGCAGTACTGAAATTATAATGAGGTTAATTTATTCGAGCCTTTCTCCACCGAACATTAGTTTAGCATCCCTTCTTCATATTCCGCCATTTCCTTGATAATGTTAAAGGGTCTCTGCCGGGTGGGTGGAGACCGGAGAGAGAGGGGGTTGTAGAGGTAGTGGGTGGGAAGTAGGGTGGGAATTTATTGGCGGTCATGAATTTTGTGAAATATAATGCGCACAACCTTTTGGAAGGTACTCTTACCTGTAATTAATTATACATGTAACTGAGACTTTCCGTGTGATGACTAATGGACGGGTGTTTCCACGAAAATCGCTTAGAAGATGGTTTTTGATTAGGTCGAACTTTATACTTGTAAGTATACACGTAGTCGCACTCGACCTGTGCCTGCGTCAGAGGACAAGGCATAAATAAGCCTAGATGAAGCCACATTAAAGGTCGATATATCATTTGGTAAAATTTGAGGTCTAGTCCGTCTAGGCAGTGTTTAGAATTTCGCAAAACACCGTAAACCTTAAAACCACAAAAATGGTAAAGACAAAGATAAATTTACAAATAAAACAGAGAACATGTTTACATGTACAGTCAAACTGTTAGTGGAAGATTCAGGTGTTCGTATCCCGGTTGCGGTGATTTTTTAAAAATATATTAGACGTGGAAAATGCTTATACAGTCAACCGATTAGCGTAAGATTTAGATGTTCGTATCGTAGTTGCGATGAAGTTTTTATACATTAGATAATAGACATAGAAAATGCTTATACAGTCACCCTATTAGCCTAAGATCCAGGTGTGAATATCCCGGTTGCGTTGATATATTTTTTCTTTCTTGCGCTTTTCTTAAGCGTATACGTTTGTAAATAAACAGTACTACATTAATAATTAATTGTCGTGCGCTACACATTGAATAATCGAGACTTAAGTAATAAACAAAGTTTTTTTTAAGTAACAACCGGAGCCAATTACCCTGACGAACAAGGATTTAAACTCTTCACGGAGCACAGTGAAAACAATTGCGAAACTTGGTCAATCTAACACATCAGCTATTTTCCTTTGCTTCTTTTTCCAAACACTTTGCTAATATCTGAATGTTTTTCTTACTTCAAATTTGGGTTTTGGCTTCTAAAAAGTATTCCAGGACGCGATGTGGACAAACTGTTGACAATCTATTTTGGATGTCTAGCTCTTAAAGAGCAGGCGTAACTTAACACATTAAAAAATACAACAAAAGCATGTGAACTACAAACCTTTGTTGAATATATGGAACAGACGATAATACTAGCAAGTGCAAAATGAAATGTGTATTTTAATAGCGCCCTATTAAGCGTCGCCATACAATATTCAGAGTTCAGAGTCACCCTTTCTCCTAAGGGTTTAAGTTCCTCTCACAAGGACCTATCTTATTTGAAAAGGCTTTGCGAAACCCTTTAAGGGTAGGACAGGAGGGAGGAAGGATTTGCAGATGAGATAAGTTGGGGAGAAGATGACCGGTGGGACGGACGGGAATTACATGGAATAGACCGGTTTTTCAATTTGTGTTTTATCTAGTATTAATAAACTTTAAACATGGAGAAAAGATATCATTAAGATAAGGATTTCTATCTATTTCTAGATAAAATATCTGTTCATTGAGAATATATAGGAACACGTGTTTCCTTTTCCTAACAAACATAACGACAAAATGTCACAATATTAGAATTATTGTTAGGAAATCTGTCAATTCATTCATTGAAGGATTGCAGTCCCATTTCACCATGATTACATAATTAAAATGGGATGGAGGTCTACGATGTCAGGCGAGTGTAAGTGAGACAGGGCTAAATGAACATTTGTTCGGAATGTTATTCTAGTTTTTTCTTTATCATGTGTTTGCAAAGGACATTGAAAAATAAGTTTGTTTTTTAAGGTTTTGCTAATGAGTCACTCAAATGATGATGAATTTCTAACGCTTTCAGTGTTTTGTGGACTTTTTATCGTATTTTTAATATTATTTTCTAAATACTAACCTAAAAGTGAAGTTTATTGTCGTTCGTATAATTCATCTATACAATCGTTGTTTTACTAAATTACCTCGATTATATTCGAATATAATATGATATTACAGTTATTACACTATTTATTACTTAAAAAACCATGAAGAATGCATTTGGAAAAACAAAAATGGTACTTACGATTTGTAAATTCACGAGCAAGCAAAAAAAACCTTATGGACCGAGCCATCAAACTATAAAAATATTAAAATAAACAACATTAACTTTGTACAATCAAAAATAAATCAGAAAGCTTTAGGTATTTTATGTTATTGTTGCGCATTAGTTTTAAAAATATATTTATATGATTTAACCCAAGTTTGTTGGATACAAATAATTTCAATAAATTACTGATCAACATTTCCCTAACTCTTTTATTTTCGAACTGCTTTTTGGTGTGAAAAGTAATTTCTGGACAATCCATCAAAAGAATTCGTACGATAAAACAAGCAACCCAAATTTCTTAAATTGTATATTCAGACTTTTATTAAAAAGTCTGGCCCCCAAGGATCAATGTACTGAAAGATGTTAAATTTCTGGAGAGGGTGTGAGTGAGATAGAATCTGTAACAAGTACCAACATCTACATACATATCTTCCATCTGGGTCTCGCTCGCACCCTCGGGATTGCGACCAATCAGACGAAAGATAATTTGAAAGTGCGACATGGGTAATTCTCGAAATGCGGACAAAATATCATTAAGTATTCATTTGAGAATGAAATATTCGGAAAACATCGCTATGTAACGGAATTTCATCAACAACCTTCTGTGGATGAAACACAAAACGTATCGTATGATAGTATGACCAGAACATAATTTCATCAGAAATATAATATTCGAACACCCACTTTTCTATGTAAATATATCTTCGAGTATTACTATAACGTCGTAAATTCATATGGGTCACCTTACAAAAAACACAAACAGTGCTTCTGTCTGTAACTCTAGTTCAATGAACACTGAAACTTGAATTTGAATTGAATTTACTTAAAAAAATGGAACCAATTGCGGCAGTAATTCAGGCGAGCGTTGAAATAATTTTATTTTATAATTAGTTAATTAATAATATTATATTTGAAACGTACATTTCCTTTAAATAATTTTTTGACGGGTGTTGTAATTTTTCACGTTTGAGGCAAATATTTTTTTAATGTATACTTTAAGCTTCACAAATCCTTAAATTATAATATCCCATAATTTTTCACAGGTTATCTACACAAATCCATTCATTTGAAATGAAAACTTCCGTATTAGTTCAAATGAAAACTCTCGTACGGTGCGACAACGAGATCTGGCGTTATGAAATTTTTCTTAACCATAAATTCGATATCAATGCAATTTTAGTATGAAGTTTGAAAAGATTGATTGAAATACCATATAGGTAACAATACCTAACCCGATTATAAAGAGATTTGAGATCTGGACTACACTTATTGGACATAATAATTTTAGCTCATTTTTTATATTCTAATCTTGTGTCGAAAGTGTCCTTACAGTAAACAATAAAATTTATTATTTATAATGCGTAGAGGTTTTTCTAGTTCAAACAGACATCATTTAAATCTCATGTTGACGTTTTACAGCAAAAATACTTGTTGAATTGCTTTCATTAACAATCAAGTTAAATCTAATGAGTCTTCCAAATGTGTGTGTTGTATCTGTCTAATAATCCGTCTCGATACGATGATGTTGTGGATAAAACATTACACAATGCCAATTTGTATTTCTACCCTGCCTTTAAGTTCCAGTTAAGGAAAATCTCAGAGAAATCAAGCAAAATTGGCAGCCTGAGCCACTTTCTCAAAAGTAGCTAAACTTTACAAGTACGCAAAACATAAAGCACATTAACTAAATTGAACTTTTTTACTTGGTGTTAAAATTTGTAATAAATTTATCTAGAAGAAAAGCTAGAGTTTCCTCAACGTATCCTGAAACAGGGTTAAGTAAAAAAGGGAATGAATGAAAATATTATAATAAATTCGAGGTGAGAGAAAGTGCGTTATGTTGTTATTTTGTGCTTTTTTGCGGGGGGTAGTTTTTATCAGCCACCCGCATTGGGGTGCTTTGAGATTGGGGATAAAACAAACTAGCGGACTATCTTGTAGTTTCCACGGTAGAGAAACAAGCGGGAGTTCCCGAACTGAAACTCTGACTTTACCTTCCCGAAGGAGATACGTGTCACAAAGTGACCAAGTGACAGGTGCGAATTGGAAGAAGAATAATTATTGAATACCTTTACCTATGTCACATAAACGAAATGCCACACTGATGTTTTGTCAATCATATCAAATCACTTGATAAAATTTATTGTTAGTAGTATATTTAACCTAAATTTTCAAAACAAGACGTTTAAAAATTATAATGAGTCACCAATGTGTATGTATTCACGGGCAGTTTTGTTTTGGTGCTGTGGTTTTGATAGTTAATCTTAGGACAGGTTGTTTCACAAAATTTGAACAATTTATCAAATTTTAAAGTTGATTTTTGAATTCTATAAAGGTTCTATCCAAGTTCTGTTACTATTTCGGTTTTGTGAAGTAACTGGTCAATAATGATATATTAATAGAACATGAATAGAACCTTCACAGAATTTGAAAATCAACTTTGAAATTTGATGAATTGTTGAAATTCTGTGAAACAATCCCTTCCTTAAAATTAATAAAAAATCTTTTTATCTCTCCATCAAAAACCAATAATTTTCACGGTTTTTTATGTATCAACACGCCTTTATAACATTTTCTATTTTTTTATTTAATGACCGGAACGATTTCACATTACGACGGGCATCTTCAGACCGGTACAAAAAATTACAAATAAAAAAAATAATATAAAAAATATTTTTTTCATAATGCACATATTATGAACCTTTTCAGCAAACATTGAATGCACACGACCATAAACATAGCCAAAGCCATTTCAAGCAGCGTTTTGATTCATGCTCAAAAAATCCTTATTTTAAATAGAACTAATTCTACAAAATCTAAAGTCCTCTACTGTTAACCCAAATACTGAGTGCATACACAAGTCCCAGGTAAAATGCAGTGCCATCAAATAATCGGCTTATACTTGACCGGTTAGCGGACCCCGTAATTGTATTCCTCCAAGTAGAGCCACCCAGTGTCCATTGGATACTGGCTAGGTCGGTACAGACGGGTGCGCCATTCTCCGGAACTTTCTAACAACGTACACCGACAAGGGGACTGCTTGATTAGACGCTGATTCAATTCTGACTGCAGTTTGCTGCACTTGTGATGTTACTTTGAAATGCACTTTTCATAGTAGGAATACCTACGCGAAAAGCACCTAATGAGCTTTGAACCAATTTTTTCAAATGACAATTGAATCCTTACACAAAGTAACGAACAAGACAAATGTTCACAGAACTTGAACAATTCATAAAATTTCTGTTTATATTCAAGTTCTATTATTATTTCATTACTAGCGCAGACCCGCGATAAACTAAATTATAATTGTAGGATTTTTTTGATAAATTAGCCAGATGTTAGAAATTGACATTTAGAATGAACATAGTTAGTAAACTATAAAAAAAAATCGAACAAAATTAATACACATCTGGTCTGGTGATACTTTAATGCTGTCCAAAACGTTGGCTAAAGAAGGAGGTATCGCAACACGGCATAATACCCAAAAATAAATCACTTAAAAAAAAAAACAGTGTGTGGCAAGCCTACGCACGACGGAAGTTAAACTTTTAGTATTCTTCTCTCTCTCTTTTCATTTCATATTATTATTATGCAGAATGCTGTACATTATAGTTTTAAAAAGCATAAATTTATTTATAGGCGTGTTGTTAACAAATGAACGTTTAACTAGATTCCTAATATTGACATATTTGTAAGTAGCATGTGATAAAAAAAATTAAAAGTTATAAAAATATGGGATTCGAACCCGGGTCCTGCATAACGAGTGTCGAACGCTCTGCCTCTAGACTACGAGGAGAGATATCTCGCGCGACGAGAACCGCGTATAACGTGTACTCCTCAATTGACTTTTAACGTGTAAATTTTCGTTTTCAAACACGGCAAATGAATAATATCACCTAACGTCTCGTTAACGCTGTATATAGGGACGAATAGAAGATATATCGGCAGTGTGAAGTCATATCTGTCGTTTTTAAAAATATTTCCGTATATTTGTCCGTATATTAATTAATAATGGGTGTGTTTTTTATTAAAAAAAAACTTGTCACGCACGTCTGCGAGAATAATTACTCGCGTCATCGGCCTTGATTAGTAATTTTAATGATTCAAAATAAAAATAATTAATCAAAATACCGAGCAACTCTACCGGCTCGATTTTTAAGCTATATTTCTACAAAAATATCATATAGGTACCGACCGTTACTTCTAGCCAATTACTCGAGTGAACACCTGCCGGTCTAGAGTCTCACCAAATGGATTTAGACATTTCGGGAGACTATCGGTAAAAATTAAAAAATTTATGTAATTTTTTAAAAATTTATTTAAAAAAAATGTAGATATTTTCTTATATGTATGCCTGACAAAGTCGCAGCACGAGAGCATTTTATCACTTTTCCTCGTATTAAAAAAAATCACAAAAAAAAAAAAATAGTTAAAGCGGGGATAAGACCTCGGTTCTTCACGACGACAATCGGGCGCTCTGCCTCTAGATCGCGAAGCTGAGTTTGGAGAGTGACCTAAACTAGGTATTAAATATTAGCTAGGCTCCTATAGCGAAATGATCCCCGTTTTTCGTGACGGTCATGAGTCGGTTTTACTCCGGTCCTCGAAAATGCATAACGCGCGTAAAGAAGTTTCACTTCAATAAGAACAGATTTTAAAATATGGAACTATTAATTGATAAATTTAATTTTAAAATTTAATGCACAATTATAATCAAATAAAGATAAAATACATTCTTAATTATAGGACGGTACCTACTTTATGGTTTACCTGATTTCATAAAACCATAATTTCTAATTTTGAAAATTAAAATTTCATGGGAAATTTGAATTTGAGTATCTGGAATATTTCACGACACAGACAACCGAAATTAGTATGTCTAACGGACTAGTTGTTTCAGAGAAATGGAATAATAACAGAACAAGAATAAATTTTCATAGCACTTGAATATTAAAATTGAAATTTGAAGAATTCTTTGAAACAACAGAACTGGCACTAAATGTTTTTATTTGAGTAGCATCCCTGATTTGGTGAATGTTGCGAAGGTGAAAGAAGTGGAGAAGGCATGAAAGATAGGGAAATACAGATTGCGAAAGTCCCTGGCTATTCAAATAACTCAACGTGGCTAAAGCCATTTCAATCGAGTTTTCTCTGGAACACAATAACTCATTTAGTAGGTACTCGTACTCAGTAACAGGTGTTCACTTTTAAATCGTCACAAAACGACGGTTAAAATTTAAACCCTAAAATCATCGGCCTTTAAGGTTTTTTTAAAATATTGATCATTGTTATTATTGACGATTTAATTTAGAACCATTCTGACGCAACTTAAAATGTGACAAACCATCAGTCCAAAAATCATCAATCAACAGAACCTTCTAAATATCAAAAAATCAAAATAGTACTGATTTGTGACGATGTCGAATGTGATGGCGCTACTGGCGATTTAAATAACCACGTCATAAAACTCGTAGGTTACTCGTAAGTAAGTAGGTACCTACTTACAGTGTGCAGGTCAAATACAAAATATGAAATTTGACGAAGTTTATCAAAAAGCTGTAACACAATTTGTTATGAATTCATCAAAACGGGATTTTAGTGAATTCGGTAAGCCTAATGAAGCTAGTGTTTCAGACTCGTCTTAAGGGTAACGAGAGAGAGCTTACATGGAAGGAGGGGGAGAGAGGATGTTGATATCAAAAGCTATGGCGTCGTTCAAAAACAGTGCGATTGGCCTTCATTGTACATACTTTATGCACATTGTGTTATTCAGTAAAACTATAACCGAAAAGGGTAAGTATGAGATTTTAAGCATTAAAGCAGCTTTTATAAGTCAGATTTTTTTTTCTAGATTTATTCAATAAATACTAGAATATGTCATGGGCTTTGATCTACTCGCAAAATTTAATTAAGGAATCTAAAATTAAAAAAAAAAAGCTTAACATAAAAAGTTTTTACATAAAGACAAATGTTTTCAATAAAATAAAAATGAATTTTCGATTGGATCTGACGGAATCTCCGCTTATAAAATAACGGTAAATAATATGTATCCATGTTACTGATTTTTCAAGAAAAATGTTGTTGTAATGACATTTTAGAAACTGAAAACATCCGAATAAAATAATTTTTTAGTGTGTATACCGCACAAGAGTCCCAACTGCTCAAAACCGCCTGGAGCCAGTGAGACTATAGCATCCCCAATTGGAATGTGTTGCTAGGCTGAAGGTAACGGGGAGGGGAAGGAGATGGGAAAGAGGAAGGTGGAGGAGTACCTGGCTATTCAGATTTGGCTACCAAACATGGCTTAAGCCATTTCACGTTTCAATTCTGAACGCTGGTCTTACACTAGGGCGATACCGAGAGTATCTACAACTCTGAAACTCGTCGCAAGCATACTATATATTATTTTTAAATGGATGAATTGTGAAATTACACAAATTCATTAAATGATAATTACTTGCGCACGCCGGATGTATAATATTTTAATGTCTATGATAATACACGAGAAGCGAATACTAATATTCCGATATAAGTACTGTACACATTATATGTTGTGAGTGTATCTGTAAGCCCGAAGTAAGCTAAAGCTTTTACACTTCACATCCATCCCAATATGGATTATCTGTTCAATGGATTTTTAATTTTAGGTACCTAATGAAAGTTATATTCGAATGCGGAAACTTTCCAATTATAATCAAATAATATCCTCATCCAACAATAGCAGTGGATTCAGTGGTCATAACTTAAGCTGCACAAAGGCCAAGGAACAGTGCCGTCGCCGTTATCCTGCAGGACAATAATTATAATTATTAGGACAATAGTGTACCGTCTCCTCCTTGCTTTATGCTTCCTTCCCGTGCAGGAAGCATTATTCCTGAAAGGGAGGGATGCCAAAAAGGTCCACGTTTTGTTTCTCAGGAAAACGAAAAGGAAGGAAAATATCATAAGATGGAGTGGTCATGCCTTTGTTTCATTTATATTTCTGATTCTAATATTCTCAAAAATTTAATTTAATTTAAATTTAGTCGGTTTTAATAGTTTTTGCATGCTTGCTTGTATTTTTTAATATATTTTTGTGGGTAGGTAATACCTACTACGACAAATTCATTATGATTAAAGTCATTAGGTTAAGTAGGTACCTACTTTTTCCTATAACCACCTATATCTATGAGAGAATAGGTGCCTTCGAGGATAACATATTTAAAAAAAAACAGACATTAGAATTTTTTTACATGAATTTTAATGTATATGGATAAAACATGTTTAGCTGTAGCGTAAGATAAGCTCAAATTCGCCTTGTTGAGAAATTTGAAAAGTTCAATGAATAATGGGATTAAATTGCTTAAACTTCCTTCAACCTTTCTTTTCGTACCTTATAAAATTTGCCAACATTGGGGGTGCAGGTGAAAAAATTAATAATTTATTAAAAATATCTTTAAATTATTCGTAATACACCCTTATCGAATGAATTGATAGGTTTCCTGACAAATTTTTAGTAAAATACCGAGGTGTTGAAATGATGTCGGAAATCTTGATATATATTATCAAAGCAAACACGTGTTATGATATATTAGGAACTTACTAAAAGTTTATCAGGAAACGGCCTTCATTCACGTTTTAACCAGACTGCCAATAATTTGATTAAATTTTTAATGAATTAATAATACTCATTTTTCTCCGTGCAAGCAACTAACATATGTAATTTAATCTTAACATTTTAATGGGTATTTATGTACTATCATATCAAGTTACTTAGAAGAAGAAGAGGTTTCATCAAATTTAATTATGAAACGTGTTAAAAGTTATTTTAAGGAGATTTCAGCACGAAACTACGATCTTCATTTTATCACTTCATGTTAAATATTATTTGTAAAGTTAGATTCCATTCATTAAAACGGTGACGGTAAAAGCAAAAAGTAATCATACCGTTGGCTTCAAAGTTCCAACTCCATTTAAATGGGAAAGGAAACAAATTAATGAGAAGAGTTCAAACAAATTAAGTTAAACATTGTTAGAGTGGAGGAACCCGGGGAGGAGATGTTTCTACCAAGAGTTTAATGACAGACAATCTAGCAGATTTTCTAGTGCTAAAACTAAATAGCCGGCGATACCACGCAAGGGTTCCCGAAGGATTAAGTCTTTATTATATATGTCCAGGCGTAAGAGTCCCGGAGAGTATTTATGAAAACCCTGTGCCCTGTGCACCGGGAGATTCAGAAATAACTACAGTATGATAATAAGTTTCATAACTTTATTATAATTAATGAATACATCAACTTGACCCAACATGAACGTCGCATGTAAATGTGGGTATTAAAATCAATATATTTTTTCAAGCAATCTTCGAAAAGCGGATTGGAATGTAATTTATTGAATCGATGACAGAAATATGACATCGACGACTTGCAATGTATTGTATACTGCTCGTTCTGAAAACTTTTGTTCTATGATAGCAATAATTTTAATTTTAATAAATTTTATTGAAGTTGTATTTAGATGGCAAATACGAGTATATAATTTTTTGATCTTATATATTTGCTAATTAAATTTAAAGGAAGAAAAAAATACTAATAAATCCAAACAAAAATGAAACAGAGCAAGATATATACAAATTAAAAGGCAACGGTTTTAACTGAGAATCGAACCCATACGGAGAAAAATGAGTATTGCTGATTTATGTATTAAAATCCTGTTAAGAACGGGATTGCAGGCCGTTTCCTTATAAAATTTTAGTATATTGATTATATATGGGAACACGTGTTCATAAACCTGCGAATGTCCTGATAATATACAATGTCGATGACGAAATGGGATAATATTAGAATTTTTCTGAACACGTGTTTCGAAGTCGCGATAACACATTAGTGTTGTACAGAAAGTTTATTAGGAAAAGCCATTCTTTAAAGGTCTCGAATCCCGTTTTTAACCGTATTACGAATAATTTGAAGAGATTCCTTATAAATTATTAATATTTCTCCGTGCAAGTATCTGTCTCTCTGCATTCTTTTTTTTTTTGGCTGCTATCTTTTTGAAATATAAAAAAAAATAATTTTGAATTACAAAGTTCTAGGTTTGATTCTCGGTTACAACATTTTTATTTTCTGTGGCTTGTTCTGTTTCATTTTCGTTTAGATTAAATAGTATAATCTTTTTCTTCAATGATTAAATATTACATTGACGGGTACGACCTCCAAAAAGTTATTCCAATAAAATTAAATATATTTTTAATCATTATAAATGACTGCTTCTCTATGCATTGTAAAATTGTGATAAATCTGCTCAGATGACCTACGAGTATAAATACCCGTGAGAAGAATAAATACACTTCAAATAAGTATTTTTGTAGGTCATCTGTCGCAGATTTATCACAATTTTACAATTTGATATATCTGCCGATAGATGACCTACGAGTATAAATACCCGTTGGTAAGAATTAATGCTTTTCATATAAGTAATTTTGTAACTTGATATTTAGTTAACTAATTGATATAATGATTATTTGACCTGTGATTTGACCAAAAGAATTTCTACGTGGGAACGTAGAATTTGTACAATGTAAATCTACTGAATTTACTTCTGCTCGCAAGTGGGAATGGAAGGTTTTCTACTATATACACATAGAACTAGCAGTAGAACTGTGGAGGTCTATAGATGTGGCCTCCTCGTCCATAATGTAACTTGGGACTCTTATCTACATGCCCGACCGTAACTAAGATAGCCTCAAATTCTAGTTACAGAGACTCGTAGGGGTTGTTCCCTGGCAGAATAAGGGTATCCTCGACATAAAGTGATGATTGGAATTAAAAGCCTTTGGGAAATGGTCGTCATTTGTAATTGGTATTCGTTTTATGGGCTTAGATAATTTTATTGAACGATTTTTTGAGAGAGAAAAAAATTAAGTAGGTACCTACCTCACAAATATAGGAATGTATCATTGTTTCATATACGGAATATCTTGCGCTTCATTGACTTAGAGTAGCGAAGTCCTGTTTTAAATCGAATGTTGTTATTCGTTGTGTATGATCCGTTTCCATTTAAGATGGTTGCCAATGGTGGTCACCACAAAATAATCCATATTGATATAATCATGAGCGAACAGGTAAATATTAAATTTGCTGATTTTTGTCATCTTTTGTTAATTTACATCTTTTGCCATCAGGCGTGAATACATAAATATATCAACCACTTTGAATATAACTATAATGAAAAATATTATCGCTTTAAAAAGTCATACAATGTAGGTACATAGATCAACAAACGCCGATTTTGAATTTTTAAGTTTATTAAATATGTATCTTTTTTAGTTTTGATGAAATGAAACTTAATTTGGACGATTTTAAGCTTAATAATTTTAGTGATAAAACATTAAAAAAATATATAGTTAATAAAGGAAATAGAATATAATAATTGGCAAATCAATATCCATCCACTGAAATGGTGATAATGTGCCTATTATAATATTTTATCTCTATAAATAGTTTATTATTTGTATTAATTACGTTGTGATACGGTTTACCATGAATATAATATACTATTAAGAGCGAAAACGCTATTTTTTATCTAAAATTTGAAATCATTCCCTTGAAAACGCGTATCGGGACATTTAGATGCATGGAAAATTTTATCTTCTCAGTAATCGCTTTATTTTTTTCCTTTGGTACCGTGTAATAATAATAGTGATGAGATGCCTATATTTTACAATTTATTCTTCAATTATAAGAGGGTTTTTAATTTATTTTTATTTTATTGTTTTTTAACTAAGCAGTTGGTCAACAGAACGTACATATTCAATTACAATTGAAATATGTATACATACTATTATTACTAATTATAAATATAATAATATTTTTTCTACTAATAATATTGGTACACATAAAAATAATAAATATAATATATAATAAAAATAACACAAAATAACTATTGATTGATAGTGATGACTTTTATAAAGTCATCCAGAAAATACAATAGTCAAATTTAGCAACAAAAATCTCGATTCTGCTATACAAAAATTAGTAACGTAACTACTGTCAACCAAAAAAAGTATTCTCTGTGACGTCACAGTCGACAAGTCATAGATTTTGTGCGTTTTGGGGGGCTTAAAAATATTAAAATTAAAAACATTATAATATCCATGAAGACTATTTTTAAATAATAATAAATTTTAAAACAATAAAGATCAATATAAAAAAAAACAATAAAATAATATAAAAATACCATTATGATATTCAAAGTGAAAATTCTTTTAAAAGAGAATTAGCTAACAGAAGAATAGAAACTTAACCAAGAAATACTTAATTTTCAAATATAGTAGGCTAGGTAGGCACCTTATATTCAAACGGGACTAGATATTCTTTGTCGTCAGAGTCATCGTTTTGTCTCTGAGCTCTACTTCTACAATTGTCTCCATTCACCCACATACCCCATTCTGGAGAGGAATTAGTTCTATCCACAAAACCGAAATCACAAAACTGGCAAGCGAACACTCACCAAAAGGGTAATGACAAGTGAATCCACCTAGAATCCGAATGAAGGATTTTTTGGCTACGTGACACTCTTTCAATTATTGTGATCTTCCCATGTTCTGGGTGCAGAAAGCTCACGTGTTTGCCAGGGGATGTGCGGAGTGTTTGTTCACAACCGAGCCTGAAGTAATTCCATTTATTTGTTGTAGTGAACCGGATCGCGTTCCCTGAAGCACTCTCTAAGCATCGGCCAGGAAGATTGTTGCAGAGATGTGTGCACTGTGCAGCGACTCAAGTAGATTTAATGAAGCTAGTACGTAGCTTCAGAACATTCTAAGTATTCGACATTGTCAGAAAATTTAAAAATAACTTTTTTGTGGATATTGAAGAGAGTACAAATGCATTCTCGACTTGATATTACAGGAAATATAAGTAGTTACCTACATTGATTTTTTGTGGTAAAACAATTAAAAACAAGAGATTTATTTAGTTTAAAATAAATCCCCAATTTGTCCATATAAAATGGGATTATTTTTTTATTAGATACCTATTTTGTAGATCGGAATCAATGAATGTGGGTTAGGTATGGACTTATTAAATATATTATATTATGTTATTTCAAGATAAAATAATATGAGGTATATTTGTGACACGTTCGAGAGTGGAAGTTTTTCACAGTATTGCCTTGGTGTAAGACCATCATTTAGTTTTGAAACGTTGCTTGAAATGCCTTTAGTGACCAGCTCAGAATACCCAGATACTCCCCCACCTTCCTTATTTCCTAGCTTCTTCCCATCCCTACTACCTTTAGCCTCAGGCATAAGAGCAGTGGAAACTTGAATCTTGTGCGGTATTCACGTAAAGAAAATCCATTGTAATAACTTTAATTTCAAACTAAAAACTATACAACGGTGAGCTCTACTGTTTTGAAAATTGTAATACCAAATCCAATACTGAGTATCTTTCAAACGGAAAAAAAATATTTACCATGACGTTACATCCGACTAGAGTACAAGCCTTGGCACTTGGAGGGTTTGTCAAGTCAAGACAGTGCTGAAAGCACTGAGTTCGTAATCTGGCGGTCGCGCGGCCAGGCCTCTACTATTGTCGGCCTCGCCATTGATTTGGTACGTTTTGGCGGGCCTTGATAAATTAAAACATTGAAAAGTAAAAAAATATATATAAAAATTTCTACTAGTATTTACGTCAGAAGGTCGATATTTTCAATGGACTTACCAGGTGTAAAAAATCGGTAGGTACCTTGCCACGACTTGCTCCGGTTTTTAATTTGAAAAAAAAAGATAAATTCATGCAATAAATTTATTTATTTATTGACGCCTTATTGGGCTTTTAAGTACATAACAATTACAAATTTCATTTTTAACAACAGTATAAAACAAGCAATAGAAAATCGAAATAAAATATAATGATTTCTCACACATTATTTACATTTAAAAAGTGGTGGACTAATTTGGCTTTAAATGTATTGAAGTTAAAATTAAATATGTCAGCGACATCACTTAGTTCATTGCCCAACCAATGTATTCTTTCTAACAGAGAATTCGTAGCGAAGTTGTTGTTGTAGAATAAAATATTCCATCTAGTATATTTTGGAGGTATGTGTAAAGATAGCAAATTTATAGTGTCAGGGCAGTCTCACCTTGAATGAACAATTTTATATAATAAAAGGATAGGGACAGGCATACTGCCGATATAATCATTATTCATCTTCTTTTCCACTTGCATTTTATTATCTAACAGATAGACAGGTTACGACGGAGTTCTAAACGGAGGCACAATAAACGATATTCAATATAGGTGCAATGTTTGCGAGAGCAAGTAATCTAACCAATTAAATATTATTACGCATTCCCGTCGATTTTTCAAACACTATTTATGCAAATTTTAGATATAACCGGCTTAAAATGCAAATGGCTGTATTCACAAAGATGAATAGCCAATGAGCCACATGCATTATGATTTATTTTTCTAAAGAATTCAGTACCTATTTTAAAAAGTTTTAATCGTGTTTTCAAAGCCAGCAACGTTTTGAAAATATTACGTGTTAATATAAAGTGTTCTTTATTGACGGTTGAACAACCATATATTGTATGTACAAATATATTTTTAAAATCTTTTTCGATTTATTTATTATAAATAACTGAACTTAATTTATAGGGGAGAAGTGGCATGGAAGAACCACATTGTTTCTAATCGTTTACATTACATTTACATTTTTATGAACACACATTTGAAGATATTTTTTTGCAAAAGTTCAGCTAAAAATGTCCGAAGTACATTTTCTGTTATTCTTCTTGAAAAACGACTATTTAAATGTATCCAAAAACATTCAAATTTGGCTATGTTATAAATAGAGTGTAATTAATGAGCTAAAAAACGTACTAAAGAAGCCAGGTAAATGGAAAATATAAATATATAAATGGTACACAAACACAAAGTATAAATGAAAAAAAAAATATTTAGTTGATTTACTTAACTTTCTTCTAAAAAATAAATTGTCTCTGCTTTTTACAACTTTTGTACGGACAATACGAATTAATAAAGAGAATTAAGTACCAAAGAGAACCAAACAAAATTTGTATAATAGCAATTTATGCACATAATGTGGATCAAAGTCACAACTAGAAATTTACTTTTTAGAAGCGGATAATCTTTTTGATTCTACCGACTTTCAAAAAATACAAATTAGTCGTCGATACTACCGTGTTAGCCATCGGCTCCTTTAAAATTCGGCTTCTTTAGGCCACTTTTCCCCTACTATTAAATAATATTAGAAATATACTTTTACGGACGCGAAGTATACTTTTCACACAACTAGTAGATTAAAATAAGTATTTTTTGTCACAACATCATTAAATTATTGGTAATCCGGTTTAAAGCAGGAATTGCAGGTCTTTTCATTATAAACTTTTAATTAATTCCCAATAGATCGGAATACGCGTTCATGAACCTGCATTTGCCACTATAATACAAAATGAAATATTATAATTTTTATAGGCACGTGTTCCATATCGAAACACGTTCGTATTTTACTAATAGTTTATTAGGAAACCTATCAATTCATTCGTTAAGGGCCTGCACTCGTTTTTAACCGGATTACGAATAATTAAATGAGATTCTTTTAAAAAAATACAATTATCAATATTAGTAATTTTTCTCCGTGTGGTCAGGAATTACGACTTACTTCAATATTCTCAGTTGAAAAATCTATTCATATTATTGTTTGGAAGCAAATTGAAATTGCATGCTCTTAGCTCATTGCGACATTAGCGCAGCTTTCCTCGTCACTTAACTTGATTATCAGGAACATAGATGTCTCTTTATTATTTACATAAACTTAACGATTTGCAATATGGCGGCCGGGGATAGTGTTGTGTTGTGCGAGCCGTCGCCACTCCATTAATGTGATTACCTGGCAACTCTCTTTACGATGGACTCAGATCGTTAAAGTGGATTGAATTTTTAATCAGTTGGGATTCAAACCTTCAAGTAAACGCATTATTTAGAGGCGGTACTAAAATTTGGCTATTTACGAATACACACCTACCTAGGTACAATAGACTTATTGTTTCATAGCCACAAAGACAAAATACATAATTTTATTTTTATTTTATTTAACTAAGGTACACACGGAGAAAACTTACTTGTCTGAACTTACCATTTCGTCTGACCGGATAAATCATAAAAATGATAATAATATAATTCATTACATCTTTGAATAGTTATATAAAGTCATGGAAAGTGATGAAACAAAAACTGTATAAACTGGGTTAAGTAGGTTAGGTTAGGTTAGGTTAGGTTTAATTTTTTTTTTCATCGTTTCTAATGACTTTATATCACTTTTTAAAAGTGTGTTGAATTGTCACTGTGTTGAGTTATCATGGAACCATTTTTGGCATATTTTGCCATTTTGCAAAAACGTTTTGAGAGATCTGTTGTCATAATGTGCCATATTTACATAACCTAAAAATATGTGATAAAAGGCGAAATCTAGGTGGATTCATTGGCTTTAAACCGCAGTAAGCAGTTTTATATGTTTTCATATTAATATTTTGAGGAATGGTATTAGTTAAATAATATAATAAATGTATGTACATGACACCAATCAATTAAATAAAAGCAGGATAAGCGGCACTGCATAAACACATGTTCCCATATACAGAGTTTTCCAATAAGAGGTGTTATTTTGAATAGCCCCCTATTTCGGTAGATGTTACTTTTGAAGCTGTCATTTTTTAACATTTGACAAGTAGAAACTACGCCATTAATAAAAATGCTACGATACACGCTTCAACAACGCATTGAAATTATTAAAATTCACTTGAGTGAATCAAATGCAAATCATCTTGAGTGATGAGGCCCATTTCCACCTCGGTGGCTTCGTCAACAAGCAAAATTGTTGCATCTGAGGCTCGGAAAACCCAAGAGTTATTATTGAAAAGCCTCTCTATCCTCAACGTTTGACTGTTTGGTGCGGTTTATGGTCCGGCGAAGTCATTGGATCTTACTTTTTCGAAAATGAATCTGGAGCAACAGTTACGGTGAATGGATTGCGCTATCGAGAGATGATTAATGATATTTCATGGCCGGAATTCGATGGTATTGATCTGGACAACGTTTACTTTCAACAAGACGGCGCTACGTGCCACACAAGCAACGATACCATTGGTCTTTTACGATTGAATATCAAAATAACATCTCTTATTGGAAAACCCTGTATTATGAAACAATTAAAAGTTTGTTAGGAAATGGTATACTATCACGTTTTAACAGGATTTTAATACGTTCGCCATACTCATTTCTCTCCGTGCAATTGGGAGATAAGAATGTCAGCTATTTTTTTTAAATATTTTAAATGAGAATAAAATATTTATTTTTTGGTTAGTTGTTAGTTTTTTTTAAATATTATGTTCCTAAACATATTTTTTGTAAATATTTCGTTACCGGTTGCGCCAGCATTTTTAAAACAAACTTCACGTGTTTATGCATGATTGCTAGAATGCATTGTCATCGAGTCTATCTGCATGTTTCATTCATTAGTCATTCTTTACCGAAAACCAAAGTGAAATGTTAATGTATTTTCTACGAACATTGTTTGGTACCAAAGAAATACAGGAAATATAAACATTTACGAATGTCCTGATTAGGTACATTCTTCCTTCTCTTAACATCATTACGGAAAAGTGATTGAAAACCACCTCAAAAATGGCTGTTCTTTATGGAAAAAATTAAGCATTTAAAAAATACTAGGTACCATCTTATGTTTGCAAATGCCATCGGACCGCGAAAATGTAAAATTACTCGTCGTGTTAACAAGTAAATAAATAATTTAGGAGAGGGGAATGATTACCACCGACTCGGGAATCATTTATTGGATATCTAACACCTCTGCCATTAGTCATCCCAAGTGGTCCGCTACTTTTAGTGACTTAGCAGGGATTCCCGGATTCACGGGGTGAGGTTAGTCAAGGTCTTGGCGGCGGGTACTGTGCCCACCTACTGCGTGGCGTGCCGGACGGGAGAGACTGGTCGAGGTAGAACTTTTGACGTCTTCAGCAGGACTCTCTCGGCCCCTGCAATACAGTGGAAGGGATGGATTCATACGTCCGTAACTCCTGGACACACTGGCCCTACCCTAACAATATCACATACTTTTTTACTTCCCTGAATTTCCTCTCCTCAAAAAACCCCCCCCCCCAGCATCCCCAATGATGACACCTGTATGGAGCAAATGCTAAAAATTCCTTTTTTTCAGGTGTGTTTTTCTGAAATGTTATGTGACAATATAATAGTGGTTGAGTAACTCAGTTAAAAACGGGATTGCAGGCCGTTTCCTGACAAACTTTTGGTAAAATTTAAAGATATGAGAACACGTGTTAATGTATCTGCATTTGCCTTGATAATATATAACGACGAAGTGCGAAAATATTATGATTTTCATGAACACGTGTTCCGACATCGTGATAATACATTCCACTTTTACTAATGATTTATCAGGAAACCTATCAATTCATTTGTTAATGAATGTTCAACCCGATTACGAATAATTTGAAGAGATTCTGATAAATTAGCAGTATTAATTATTCTCCGTGTGGTAAACTTTGTTTTAATATTTACCTAGTAGGTACATACAACGAAAATTATAGTATGTATCTACTTAAATACATGCTTGAAAATAGTTAAAATATTAGAAAAACCGTCGAAATAACCTAAACTCTTCAATGAATTCCTCATAGAGCCTGTGTTAAAAATCGTATCAGTACCCAATAAGTGTCTTTTTACAATCTCTAACACGTCTTCTAAATTTGAGCAAGGTAGGTAAGTTAAATAAAATCTCAATACTTTGCCATATATTATAATGTTTCCAATAAGTTGAATTTCATGAAGTATTAATTGACTATTTTATTGCGATACAAAATACACAGAGAAACCCAAACAGTCCTCAATTCTTGGAAATCATATTGATCTTCATATTTCGCCCATTTTGCAACCTCCATCCAGCATCCTTCTCTCCCCGAATAAACTATAGCCAATACTCCAAACCCCAACCCCCAACCCCACCCCTGAGGCAAAGTTTAATCACCCCCTCCCCCCACAAGCCCCTAACACCCCCCGGCCCTCTTCTTACAACCCCCGAAACCCATAATTAAACTATATAACCTTTCTGCGAAACTTTGAATGTGGCAAGCTCGGTGCTTATCTCAAGAGAGACCACCGGGTAACTGGTAACAGTAGGTATATCTAATATCTAAAGGTTGTTGCCTACAGATGAGAAGGCTTCACGTTTGATAGGCGTAGGTAAACCTTATTCCTGGAATTCATTGAAGGCACGGGAATGTATGTTAATTTTATTATTGTCTGAAGCGTATCAGATGGAATGTTTTTGAGATATTAGGTATTAAAAACTCGTTATTTTATTGGTACCTAAGTGTTTTACATGAATTTCCTTTGTTGTCTGAAAGCTAAGTAATTACTAGTTTTTTCTTCTTCTAGAGTTTACACAATGAATCTCAAAACTGTTAGATAGTAGGTAGGTAATATTAATTTAGATCACAATGAATTTTCGTACATGCAATTTACTGAAACGCGTCCACTAATTACGAGTCTATTATTTCTTAAAAAATTTTAAACTATAAAATTCATATCATTGTAGGTAAATATCCAGTTTTGGATTGTAACAAAAAATCAACGGCTATACCTAAATTTTTACCAAAAATTGGCCTAGAGACTTAGAAATATCCTTCTTCAATTGAAATACTGAGGGATGACATCGCATAAAAACCGAGTGAAGACTATTGCCGAGGATATCAAAATAAGAAATTAACATACCGATTGGAAGTAAACTTTAAAAAATTACAACATTTATCTAAAGACGTTATAAAAATATCAGAAACTTTCTATTCATAGTAATCAAAAATATGTATCACTGTTTATGAAAATGATAGCCTTTCAAAGAATAATAATAATAATAATCATATTTGGATGATTTGTATAGCGCCGTTTTTGTGCAAAATCACCTCAAGGACTGGCGGTAATCGGGACGTGAGACTACGTAAGAGTTGATAGGTAGTTTTGTTGCTTCCGTAGGAAGATTTTTTCGGACAGACTTGAGTTGTCTTAGGTGAAAAAAACCGGTGCTTACAGTCCTATTTATTTGACTTTCAAACAAAAAGTCTGAATCTAAATGAAAAAAGAATGTGTACCGCTTAAGTATGTCTATTATACCTAGTTCAGTAAAACCACAGGCGTTGTCCCACACTATGATACTTCACTATGAATAAAGTTAATACCCGTTTCGAATCGTTATTAATTAATCTGCTGATATGAAAATTTGAAATTTCATAGAACTTGAATAATGTTATGCATTACGCAACACGTGTTCATAAAAATTCGAATATTTTCGCATTTCGTCATTGTGTATTATCGGGACAAACGCAGGTGAATGAACGCGTGTTTCGATATGTTATGAAAGTACTAAAAGTTTATTAGGAAACGGCACGCTATCCATTTTGAACATGATTCAAATAAATCAGCAATGCTCATTTTATTCATGTTTGCATTAATTAAGTAGTTATGGGTAGAATTACCTGCTTACGAATCTTCTGAAATTTTCGTTGTGATTTAAAATAAGAGAAAATTCTATTTGGGCGCGAGGTCTACTGTTCACAGAACTAATAGTTTTGTACTTTCAAATATCTATAGTAATTAATAGAAATAAAGTTTATTCAGAATGCAGCGCGCTATCCCAAATGGGACGATCATCAGAGAATGATGGTGGCTTTAACGGCGCCCCCACCCCCCAAAAGTTACACGAATATAGAGCAGGGTGCCTCCCCCCACTGGGTTTCCATGGCGACCCAAGAGAAGAAATAAGAACTCGTTGCCATGGCAACCGTACTCTAAGATACGCCGCCTGTAGATTATGACAGCTCTTAAGCTAGGTCCACCCCAAGAAAATACTTTAAAAAGAGAATAGTAAATGCAAGAACTCGAACAAAATATATTACTAATAGTATGGGTCTTATATTTTGTTTGAACTCATTAATATGCCCTTTTTGTTCAGTAGCGCATTGCGTCTCTTTCGCGCGAAAACCGATACGAGGCTGCTTCTTTGGTCGAATTTTGTCTCTTTCCCTCTTGAGCGGTTATTTATAAGGAAGTTGATGGCTTTGTCCCGCTCTAACTTGCCCTGTATTTTCATCGCTTTGGTTAAATTGCTAGGGGAGGGTGAATTCGTAAATAATAATGTTTATACCTAGACAGATAGGTACCCACCCACCAAGAGAAATATAGGCAGATGTATTGCGAATAGGTATTTGACCGATCGCAAAAATAATGGTTAGTTAATTATAGTTGAATTTGTTTCAATATTTTATCAAACTAGGCTAGGACAATTAAATTCCGGCAGGTAAGTAGGTACCTTCCCAATTTTAAATAGTAACCATATAATTTTTTGTCCTAATATTATTATTATTTACCCAAAAATTTCAAAATTATTGTATGTACCAGCACGGAGAAAACTTACTAATATGAAATTGTTAATTTATTAAAATTCTTGGAAAATTATTCGTTTTCCTGTTAAAAATGGGATTGCAGGCCTATATCGAATGAATTGAAAGATTTCCTAACAAAGTACCAGTCAATAGCGAATGTTTTATGAGGACGGCGGAACACGTGTTCATACATATACTGATATTGTTATTGACGTACTGATACTGTCGCATTCCGTTATGATATGTTTTGGGCAAAGAACACGTGTTCTTGATATATTCTGAATGACTAATATTTTATCAGGAAGTTATAATTTTTCTCTGCGTGTTTTATGAAACATTTTTCAAATAATAAAATAATTATATCTATGAAAATAAGGACATACATATTTGTCAGTAACTATTTTTTCAATAGGAAGGTACTCGCGAATAATTTTAAAGAGGACATTTTTGAATGTTTGTGCACGCCGATAGTTTCAAAAAAAGTTTTCGAAATAGTTAGCAACACCCGCCCAGTCCTCGCTCACCCCGAAAATGCCCTAGCGATCCAATTTGTAACCATTTTTAAAATATTTTTTTGTCCCATTCTTCCACTTAACTTTCTAACAAAAACAAAATCATTATTAAATAAATTATATTTTTATCCATCCGGTACATCAAGCTAAACAAGCAAGGGTTTATTAATTAATCTGCAGGTAGGTACCCACCTATTACTAATAATTTTTGGAAATATTGAACAATTTTTTTTTCATTCTTTATACTTTAGACCGTGCTTTAATGACTTATTTACAATTATTATATAGAAATAAAATAAGTACTCGTCTGAAGAATCATTTAAATGGCAAACCGATAAGTAGAAAATAGGTACCTACTTAGTTTTAGAAATATTGGTTTACTTGCTCCATAACATCACATTTTAAGGGATCACATACCCCTTACGAGCACTGAAAATTATATGGTGAAAAAAAAATTGAATTATTGATTTAACTATTTTAATTAACTTTTCAACTATATGATTTATTTAATATAATCATTATTTTTTACGGTTATAAATGGACTACTGATGAAAACCACTGTCAGCCAGGTTTTACAAATTTTTTGGTTAATTTTTTTTTTTTAAGAATTATTAAACTCATTATTTATTTTTATAATTGCATACTAATATTTGAAATAAAAAATATAAATCTTACAATTTAAAAAATAATAAAGAATGTGAAATTAAGCATTATTTTTTTTCTTCATTTTTTTGTAATTTTTCAAATTTACACGCTTTTCAGCGCACGCAGGGGTATGCAAGTCAATAATAAATCAAATCCATAATTTAAATCATAACATTTGTAAGCAAGTACTCAAATTCAAACGTGCTTAATTATGAACCAAAAATTACTTAATTATGAACCAAAGAAATGTCACCATCTCAAAGACAATTTTATTTTCAAACTTTTTCAGGCAGATAAAAACCATAATATTGATTACTCCGATTTGACAATTTGCATTGGTGGTATAGATAGACAGACAGACAGCTTACTCTGAGGTCAGCAGATCTAGATGTTACCAATCGTTTAATCGAACTTTCTCGGTCAAATCGAGCTGTTTACTATGATCGCTCTTTTCGTGTAGCTGGCCCACTCATTTGGAATAAACTTCCCCCAGCCCTTACCAATATACAAAATTTGGCTGAATTTAAACGGGTTTTAAAAACAAAATTATTCAAAAAATCATATTTAATAATTTAAAATCATTTATATTCTCATGAATCTAAGCTTCTTTTTTAATATACTATAAAAAGCCAGGTTTTGAAGTTTTCCGGTAATTGTTTGGTTTCGGTTTCCTCCTTATTGTACTTTTATGTTTAATGTCCACCTTTTATATAATATTTTAATTTTTTCCTGTTTTATATAATATTTTAATTTTAAAGTTCTTATTTTTCGTGCACTGTCACTGTCTTTTATTGTTGTCCTCTACTAAAATAGCACTGTTATTGTTAAATTTTATTCTCTGCTTTTGTGTAAACCGTTTATTCTTTATTTCATATTATGTAATTAATTTTTTTTAAAGGAACACAATAGGAAATTTTATTTTAAGTTTATTATAGTTAAGCGCACTTGAAGTGAAACAACACAAAACTGCGCTATATAAATGTTATGTTATTATTATTATTATATTATAACCACGATCAACTCTGACGGGATAAAAATGTAATATACAACACGGCAACCATCTTGAACCGGAACCGGAACATAACAAACAAGTTTACAGACAGATGAAATGCAAAATAGTTCAAAATAAATTATTTCACTATTTTTAGTGTATCACGGTGTCAAAAAAAAATCACTAACTTTTTTAAAAAAGCACAACACAGTTTTCACAAAATCTAAAAAATATAGTGTGATCACATCAAAAAAATATCTGACACCAATCCTTCAGCATTGGCCACTAGAAAAAGACTGATCTATAATTGTTAAAAATTCATTTTCAAAAATACTCGTTTTGTACGTTTTGAACAGGGAATACAGATAATTAGAATCATCTTATTTGAATAAATAACCGGTTGGTCCAGTACGGTCAGCATCTTTCCCCTTTCCGTATAATGGACCATATTCGGATATCCCGTGGGATATAAGCCTCCATAGAAGACTGCGATGGGAACTGAGATGCGTATTTTGACCTTTACTCTCGGTGAAGGGGACAGAATAGTGGATTTACGAATCTTCATTTTTTGTTTCTCTCACAAGAACGTTTTTTTCGGACCATGACTGATATATCGTTACTACATATTTCGTTTCCTACATAATAAAATGACTTTCATTAAATTTTTAAACAGAATTTTCGGACCATGACTGATATGTTGTTACCACATATTTAATTTCCTATATATTACAGTGACTCTCATTAAAAGTTTTTAAACTGATATTTTTTATATATACATAATTTTGTGAAAAAATAGTAAATAAACGATGGTCAAATATACTATTTTCGGTCATCTGTGATGTGAGCGAAGTAAATTATGTTCGTTAGTGAAATTATTCACGTATAATGAACTCAAATTTGCTTTGAAATTTTCAAAGATAAAGTAGACATCTAGTACATAAATGATAAACTTGTCGAATTATCTTATCTCTTAAATACGTAAAAAAACTAAAAGTTTCAGCATAATTACTACAAGATATAACTACCTACTTATGTCGTGGGATTTGTTAAAATGTGCATTAAAAATTCCATTTCTTCTCAGTCAAAGTTAAGTTGAAGGTTAGGAAATACGCATAAATTAGTAAAATAACCCAAACTAACATATATGCGCATGTTTACTTAAGCGCACGACTTAAATAGTTGATTAAAATCACTAGATTGAAATCAAGTGTTGTTTTTTAAAATTCTGTTAATATGTGATAGCATTCCATTTCCTAACAAACTATTAGTGCTTTCATAATATATCGGAACACGTGTTCATGTAGCGGCGTTTATTATATTATTATTTAATGAATTAGAATTTTTATGAACACCTGTTTCGTGTTCAACACGTTCGTGTTTTACTAATATTTTATTAGGAAATCTGTCAATTCATTCGTTAAATGCATGCAATTCCATTTTTAAGAGGAATAAGAATAATTTGAAGAGATTTAAAAAAAATGTAAGTTTTGAAATCTGAAAAATGACTCAATGAAATGTACAAAAGCCAAGATCTCGGGTCCGAATTTTCCACATACCAAACGCTGTTTTTTTAATTTATTGAAAATGGGATTGCAGGCCCTTAACGAATGAATTGGTTGGTTTCCTGAAAAACTTTTAGTAAAATACAAATGTATTATCCCAATGTCAGAACACGTGTTCGTCAATTAAATATTTTTTATTTATTTATTTACTAACGGACGAAGTTCAATGTTTAATTCTAGTGTTTCATAATATTTTCACATTTCTAAATTATATATTATCAAGACAACTCCAGGTACATGAACCCGTGTTACGATTTATTAGGAATTTACTAAAAGTTTATCAGGAAATGGCCTGCAATCTCGTTTTTAACTTTATTACTAATAATTTGAAGAGATTTTTAATAAATTAGTTATAATCATTTTTCTTTGCGTGGGCTCAATTTTTGTCCTTATTCTGATTTGCACGTTACATAAACTTTCTGGTCCACAAATCCTACAATAATTTAATCCCAATGATAGTATGCCCATTTTCCCCTAGGAGTTATCAGAATGAGTTTGTGTGATGCAAATTTAAAAGTTTCGAGAATTTCTCTGAATAATTCAAAAATTTCCAAGATTTTGAGAATTTTGACTACAAAACTAAAATTAAAATTTTCCTAAGATTTTGTTTTTTTTTTCTTTTCCCTAAAAAGATATTTCCCCTGATCTAGGGAAAATCCCCTGGACATACCATCACCGCGGTAGGTAGATCCTTTTGGAGGAGTAATGCTTGGTAGGATTACAATAAAGTGATAATTTATTTTTATACAACAACGTACTATTTGGTCAATATTTGAGGTGTGTTAATTTTCAAGTGCATGAATACGCGTGATAGTTAGTCTTGAAAACAACAAAAACAATCTGATCAAATAAAAATACATATTGTAAAAAATCACTAAAAAGCAGTAAAATATATGCCACAACCTGTCTTACGCAAATAAGCACCTGCTTACACTGTGAAGCAAAATTTGTTCTCAGTAAGATAACACAGTTGCCAGGTAGGTAGATAGTAGATACTTACTTATTACTAAACTAAGAAACACGTAATATTTGACCGATATCTTCTTTTAACCGGTTTTAACCCTTTTGTAAAAGAGGGATTCTACCTAAAGGGTGATTCCTGCGGAAAGTATCACTGAGATTGCCTTAAACCTGTTTTATGAAAATACAGTCGTGACCCAAGGTCGCTTCAAACAATTTGTGCGTAACCTGTAACCCTGTGTGATGCTGGGAGCGGAGACGTTCTCATGATCTTAGCTAGTCACAACTAAAATATAAGTTAGTGAAATGAAACAACTTTTCAGTTTGAACAGAATTTATGTTACTATAACACATATTTTTTAATGTACTCCAGCAGAGGTCCTGTCCTGAGAAAGTGGACTTAGTGTTGAAGAGATCCGTATCATGCAGGAGTCAGACAAAATAAAAGTAGGTATATCATGGATCACGTATCCTGGACAATGTTCCACGTCGCAAATTTATAATCCACTATGAATGTTGGACACCCATTTTCGCACAGATAACGAAAGGAATATGAAATCATTAAATGCATGACTTTTTAGATTTTAAGATTTTTAAAATTTTGATTGTTTATGTGTGTGCTAAGATGATAGAAAAAATACTTTTAAATATATTAATCACCTTCATTTTTCTTTGTTCATAAAAAAATATTGTTATAAATAAAATTATATTGCTAATAATTATATAAGCAGCAATCATTAGCCTGAAACACAAATATAAATTGAAAATATCTTCCGAGAAAATATAAATGCCGCCAACGGGAAATCAATATTATTTAGATTAAGATTAGACTAATATTTATTGCTTATAATAATTTTGTTATCCTTTGTGCTTTGCATAAATCCTTGTCTTGTAAATATATGTTAATTTTCAATAAATATTTATAAAAAATATTGTTTTTAGGAAATGTAATCATGAAATCAATAATAAACAATACAAAAAAATCTACAAAAGAGTTACAAAATGGGAGTTTTTTTTTTTGGTATTGTATGTTTTCAAAAACGGTAAGATTTGAACACAAAACGCTGGCAAACAAAAAACAATTCCAAAAAGGTTTAGAAAACTGTGTAATATTTGATATTCGGCAAATCACACGAAAAATTAGATAATAATTAAAACAAAAAGTATAGGTGCTAATACATTGTAGGGATATTTTTTCACATTCCTACGAGTAGGTTTCTGCAACAATATGTAGTCTGACGATATTTTTTTTGCTCGTTATGATGGTAGGTTGTAGTTCCATCACAAGAGTCATTCTGGTTCTGAGCGCCTTCTATTGAGAGACTTCTAGAATTGCATAATATACAGGGTTTTCCAATAGGAGGTGTTATTTTAAATAGCCCGCTATTTCGGTAGATGTTACTTTTGAAGTTGTCATTTTTTAACATTAATTTGACAAGTAAAAACTACGCCATTAATAAAAATGGAACGATACACGCTTCAACAACGCATTGAAATTATCAAAATTTACTTGATTGAATCAAATGCAAATCATCTAGAGTGATGAGGCCCATTTCCACCTCGGTGGCTTCGTCAACAAGCAAAATTTTCGCATCTGGGGCTCGGAAAACCCAAGAGTTATGAGAGATGATTAATGATTTTTTATGGCCGAAATTAGATGATATTGATCTGGACAACGTTTACTTTCAACCAGACTTCGCTACGTGCCACACAAGCAAAGAAACCATTGATATTTTACGATTGAATATCAAAATGACTCCTCTTATTGGAAAACCCTTTATAATGTGTACGGCAATATTTTTATAAATGTTTTTTTTTTTTTTTTTTTTTTTTTTTTTTTTCTTAGGTTTGTCAACAGTGATTCATATCAAAGCTCTCGAAATTCAATTACATTAATTAAACTTGGTTGATACTATCACTAATTACAGACAAACACAACATTGATGAACACAAAACTATACGTAAAGAATAATGTACATGTATGCACCTACATGCATACATGTATACACAAATACATACACTTACATATACATTTCATAACAGCAACAGTAATTATTTTATAGATCAACACGATAGGTAGCTTTAAGTCTTGTTTACGTTTGATTTGAAGGTGGCCAATGATGGATGACATTGTCAAATCAATGGAATGACTTTTATATGTCTCGTTAAAATAACGGCACATTCTTGGTAAAGGTGAGTCATACCCCAGCTTAGTTTTATATTTTTTTATATGTAACGGTAATAAAAATTTGTTTAATAAAAATTTATATTAATTATTACATTTTACACTGCGATAAAGAAAACTATAGCTTTTAGCTAACATAGGGAATTCATCCTCAAATAATAAAGTCGTATAAGTAAATACAAAATAAAAATATAATAATAACAAGAAAAACGCTAGATTTTTTCGATTGCAGAAAGAAGTATAGAAATATAAACATGATTTTTTACAAATAAATACGTCAATACTTCCATAACCCTTATTCCCATAGTCATAGCTGTTACTCTATATCCGTGTTGTTCTTCTATAACTCGTTATTCGATCAAAAATCTGGGAGTGATGTTTCTAAAAGATGAGACCTGACACTTTCGTGTATGAGGTTTTTTAGATAATTTTTTGTATATCGACACTGAGTGCATGGCACCTTTCGTAAAATAGATCTGACACCCTCAACTACCTAGAACTAACGTAACGTAACGTGGGTCATAATAATATATGACTTATTTATCAGAGGAGTCGGTCATTTTATGGTAATGGCACCTATCTAATGTATGATCGCACTAAAAGCGCCTGAAATACTGTAATGTAGGAGCTTTTTAGGGCAGGATATACGTTTATTAGAAGATTTCCAGAAGATATCGAAGCCTTACGGCATTTCAGTATAGATACCTGTGCTCACGTAATGCGGTAATCGTCTGATATTCAGTTTTACATAAGTTATGTGGTCCCTTGAGATATAAACTTAATACTTTAATATAAATTACTCTAATCTGATCCATTAAAAAACCTTTATTTTTAAATTCCTTTACGGTGTGCGTGCAATACATAAAATGCAATATGAAGGAAATATAAACACGATACAAATGATATAGAACATTCATTTAACTCTTTTTAAATAGGTACAAGATATGTTCTACGAAAAGAATTTAATTAGAGCATCTAAAATATATCGAAACAATCGTATTTTTAAACCAAAACATATGTTTTTGCATTACTAGGTAGTGCTTCGCTTTAACGACGTAAGTGAAGAAAGCGTGTACAAAAACATGCGTCGCTCGGCCGCGGTGTATTGAACGGACTTACGGTCGAAATTTCCCTAGCAAGCACCCTAAAAAAAGTGGGAATTTTAACGACGGAAGTGAATAAGGCGTGAACAAACATATTCGGCAAGCGGCTCGGCAAATTGGACGGAACTATGGCTGAATTTGCCCTGGCAGGCCTAATGTGGTAAGAGTGAACCCGGTCTTGAACAGACCCATGTTGTCGAAGGGAATAATAAAAATGATTAAATAACTTTCGTATTTTTTAAATTAGAAAAGATTTATAAACTAATTCCAACCATCTGAAGCCAGTGAGACTACGGCATCCCCTGTAGGTAATAGTGAGGGGAAGGTAAGGAAGTCCCTGGCTATTCAGATCTGGTCAACAAACACAGCTAAAGCGCTTTCAGTCTAACACCAGGGTGATACTGATTCCACTCTGAAACATGCCACAAGCCAGTATACATTATTTTTATTAAATCAATTGTAAAACTGAAAACTTTCCTGCGCACGCCGGGATTTAACTAGTGACCTGCGGATTGCTAGTCGAGAGTCTTATCCCTCGACCACAGAGGCGATCAAATACGCATAGCCCGGTTATGTGTTATTTCACTTTAAGGCGATGCAATACGTAGTAATGCAAAATCATGTGTTTTTGGATTGAAAATTTGGTCGCCTAGAAATGTTTCAGATGCTCTAATTAAATACTGCGAGTAGAATACATCTTGGCCTTTAAAATAATCGAGTATTTTTAGATAAGTTTTTTTATAAGCCCAGAAAAAAATTATGTAAAGTATGAAAATTGCTTTAAAGTTCAAAATCTCCTACTTATGAACCCATTTTCGGTTATGATTTTATTGTATAATGTGGAAAATTAAGTTATTTATAAAATGATCGAAAAAAAATTAAATATTTATGCCTGAACATCCACAAAATAAAATAAAAGGCACTTTTTGGCCATGTTTTTTTTCTTGCATAAATCAAAACGGGCGGATGGTGTTAAGCGGGAATTTAAACCTTATCGCCATCTACGTAAGGGTTGTTATTGATAGCGGCTCAATTTAAAATATTACACGACGTAGTGCATCGCCTTAAGTTTAAGTGCGTTGTTTTCTGTGTTGGAAAACCTTTGGATACTCCAGTGATATGTAAGCAAGATTAGTAATCTCAAGGCTATGGTAATTATCCACCTCTTAAATATTTCCCTTCTTTTCAGATATAGCCAGCCAGAAAGCACGCTACACGCATACTTGTGTTTAGCGACTTTGACGAATAGTTCCGTTATAGGAATAGTTTGTTGTGTTATGGCGCGAGGCGTGACGTCCGTCCTGGACAGACCGCAGCCACTTTGTTTACCCTTGGAAGTTCCGTAGCAAGCATACAGAAGTTCCCTGTTCCTGCCCGGTACTGCCTCGAGTTCTCCTTTAGTTTTGTGCCGTGGCGTATCGTGGAATGCTAAAAAGAAAAATTCTTAAAAAAGTGATAAAAAATATCAAAACTCAAAATGCAAAAAAATATTTGGTGCATCCAATAATAATTTTGTATTTATTTGAATTACGCTTTCATCCAAAGATGCTGATTTATCAAAATCCTGTTTAAAAGTTGATAGCATGTCATTTCCTAATAAACTATTAGGACTTTCATAATGTATCGGAACAAGTGTTCATGCAGCTACGTTTATCTTGTTATTATACATAGAGGAAATTCGAAAATATTAGAATTTTTTTGAACACGTGTCCCGACATCGCCAAAACACATTCGTGTTTTACTGATAGTTTATAAGGAAATCTGACAATTCATTCGTTAAAGGCCTTTAGTTCTGTTTTTGACAGGAATACGAATAATTTGAAGAGATTTTTAATGAATTAGCCATATTTTATATTCTAGCTTCCGATTGTGTTTCATATGGTTTTATTGTTAGGTTGGCAGTGCCTACACTGCCTTCAAACAAACGCAAATTATGCACAAACTGTGTTCTGTCAAAATGGTGCGTCAGTTGGCAAATTTTCGAGTAAATTATTATTTACCTAAATAATATTAAATATCAATATTTTTCAAAATCGTAAATCCTAAAAGTTGTTGTTTATTGTCATTAAGTTGAATCAAAAGTTTTTTTAAACTGCAGTTGTAGGTAAAGAATTACCATCAGTTGGAGTAAAATTAATACCTTTTAATTAAAACGACTGCTAATCTCATCGCACAATTACGATCCTTTTATTCATAAACACGGGTACAATTAATCAATATGTAATAATCTATTATTTCAGTCAACTTTGTTATAACTATCTTTAATTGTTGTGACAAACTATAAGACATTTATTTACCTTATAGACATTGACGGTTGTAACACATCATATGTCAGCACTGCAAGTCTCCTATGAGAGCAGATTCTTTTAGATACAGTAACAGTTAAAATCAGTGGTAGACATGTACTGAATAATAGTGTTTAATTTGAAAGAATCCATAACAAATACGTACAATTTCATTTATGCAAACAACTATCATTCTTATTATGCCTAAATTGAACATGTTATTATTCATAAACTCCTTCATCTTCCGTGTTTTAACAATATATACTCACCTTCTCTCTGTGAATGACCTAATATCTACTTATTAAATGTAACTGTTGTTAGCATCACTTAAACTGGGCGAAGCCCAAGCAGAACACGCAGAACGGGTTTTTAACTGCTAGTTCGTGTTTATTATTAATATAATACTACCTATTTTATTAATAATTCATATTTATTTTTGTAACAATATTATAATACAAAATATTATTTTTTTATTTTTGGAAAAACTTAATGATTAAAACCTCAAATTGTAATATTCAATAACCGAAGATAATAATTTGAAACAGAAAAATTGGAAAAATAATCCGTCGCACAAGGAAAAAAGGATCAATTTCTAGATACGACAGAATCTTTTTCAGATTTTTTTGTTTGAAATTTTCGTTTGAGAGTAGCTAATATTGTCATCAATGATTAAAAAATATGAATCTATCTACTTGGGAGTTCACTGCGCATATATACTCATTTGATAACAACGCCACTGCTTTTATGTCTCCCTAGTAGCTGTACAGTTCATAAATTAATATGTTCAGTTTGAATATAATGGTTTCGCCCTTGGTCTGTGTTCTGTCCGGTGCCTAAGATTAATGCTGTCTTTGTAAGAAATAAACTAACCGGACATTACTGTAAAATTAATACAACACATCTTTTAATTCATTAACTAAAAAATAGCCCTAAATCCGACGACATAGATACAAAGACGCATTATGTTCATACTTATACAACAAAAAATAAAGTACGTTCCTGTTTCTAGATTGAAAGCGAATAACGAAACGCATAAGAAGAACTACACTGAATATAACGTGTTAATGACTGAAATAGCTACAAATAACATCATTCATAGTTAAATAGAACGGAAAGCATTATAAAGAGACGGGTGAAACAGTCATATTATTATAAACGCCTATCGTTTCTGCGTGCGTGCCTCGCGACACCAGTTGCAAGTTTAAGCGGCCCACTGACGGGCGAGCATGTTCGTGGCTAGCATGATTTCAGCGAGCATGCGAGCGACGAGTATTTTTGTTTGGAAGTCCACCGGATAAGCCCGCTGACATGCTCGCCCGTCAGTGGGTCAGTTTGCTCTAGAATGATTTGTACACACCTCAAAAACACAGGAAGGCACTTTTATACAACAAAGGCAATAGCGACGTGTTTGTGTCATCTGCTGACAGTTTGTCTGACCAACGAACTTATGTGCAATACTAAATGCGGTAAATCTCAAGTGTGTCCACTGGACGTTGTCTAAGTAACTTATCTTCTCTAGAAGTGGCGTGTCCGTGTGACGCAAATAAGCTCAAAACATTTAATATTTTCAAACTTCCACTTTGGGCTCTAGGAGTCGACTCAGTTTTTAGAATTTTTATGGACACATGTTTCGAGATCACGATAACAAATTCGTGTTTTACTGAAAAATTATTAGGAAATCGATCAATTCATTCGTTAAAGGCCTGCAATACAATTTTTAACCGGATAACGAATCATTTGAAGACATTTTATTTAATATTTTTTTTTGTTTCCTAGTTAATTTAATATCACTTCATAAGGGCGAGTTAATTTGTCATTTTGATGCGTTATCCGGTCGCCAATTTTTTCAATGTCTCAATTTAAGGTCGCGTTGTTTCATAGAATTTGAAAAATTCATCATATTTCAAAGTTGATTTTCATGTTCTGTGAAGTTTTTATTCACGTTCTGTTATTTTATCGTTATTGGCCAGTTGTTTCACAAAACTAAAATATTTAAAGAACTCGAATAGAACTTTCACAGAACTCGAAAATAAAATTTGAAATTAATTTGATGAATTGTTAAAATTCTGTGAAAGAACCGGTACTTAAAAATATTACATCATCTGTATATCTTTATTCAGTAAGATTCCGTTTCGTTTGTAATGCGTAGCAACACAGATCCTGTTTGAAAGACGTTTTGCGATCGAAACCAAAAACGACACGTGCCGTGTTGCCGTAAACGGCTAATAACTCTACTTTAATGAATACTTAATTTATTATACGCTGAGGTGTATGTAAATAATTCAACTGAGAGTTAGACCAGGGGCCGGTGCTTGGCAAAGTTTAGGACAGTGCAGAATAATATTTCATGAGGAGGCTTTTAATTTATCGAGCTTTTAGGCTACACCTAAACCTAAGATTGAGTGCAGTGCTTTACAAGACTCCTGCAACAAGCTTTTACTATTTTTCATTAGCTTGTATTATCATATTATGGGTTGTAGAGCTTACTTAATATTCTTATAGCGTAATAACTAACAGCAAAAACAATCATAAACTTACGTTCTGACAGTAAATATCAAACTCTAATAGGTGGTCAACAGGTCAACTTACTTGAAAATAATGGACTGTACTCGCCTAAGGTTACTAATTTTAAACAAATACATTCCGTCAAAATCAACCCGATTTACATACCAAATGTTTGCGTTTACGCACTTGCATAACTAACTTTAGGAAAAATACCCAATCCGCTATACATAATACACGATTTAAAATAACAATCGAATAAGCTTCAGATTATCTACCCGAAGTTTTAAAAAAAATGTCATTAACTCCACACCGAGTGAAGGGTCTAATCGAGGAGACGAAGGAGTGAACATGGTTCTCGGAGAAAACACGAGGCCTGCAAATCGGTCCACGTACGAGCTGTTGAGCTCATGAACGAGTCATAGAAGCGACCCGTTCTCAAAGACAAATAGTCACATAGTCAATGGTTTTCTTTAGTTAACAAATTCATTCAAGATAGTTTTGTCCGAAAACAAATAAAAACAGGGGAGGGGTAAATAAAATTATATTAACCACGGTTTGATAATGGTATTGAACCCGGAAAAAGCTGTCACGATAGCAAATCGTTCCGTTGTCATGTGACCAATGTCAACAATGTACATACGTTGGTGTACATGTATTATATATACCGGTGCCGAAGGGATCAATGACGCTAGTTCCTCGGAATATCTTCGATTGTAATACCGGTACAACAGGGTCAGCTTACCTACCTGACGCCTGCGCTCTAAGGATTGCAATCCGTTTGTTAAGTGAGGAGAATATATCAAACTGATTGTTTCTGCTCAGAGTAAAGGGTATTTTCAGGTATTTTGTGGCTCTATATCAAAATACAACAGTGGGGTGCAATAGCGATTTGTACAGGATCAGCAGTTGTGTACTATTAAAGTATCTGCGGGCACTGTATAGTACGCTCACCTTCTGAGAAGCTTACTTGACTCTGGTTTCTATGGAGCCCCCGTGCCTGAGCTGGTCACTTAGGACGGGTTGTTTCACAGAATTAAAAATAAACTTTAAAATTTGATGAATTTTTCAAATTCTGTTACGCAATCCGTCCTTAGAGTTACACCAAGCGTAACAATGGAAGGCATGTTGGAAAGATTATTTCCGTTGAAAGAAACAATCATTGTCATTTCGATCCATTTTAGATGTAATTAGACATGATTGGGTCTTCGAAACATTAAATTCGACTTAGTTTTGCTTACGTTCACCAATAATTAATGTATGAATAGGTATAAATGTATCGACAGCATCTCCTATCCCTATTCTACATTCCTTTACCTTATTATTAGTTTTAACTCCTCAATACTCTGACATTTTGCCATGTAGGTACTTCTTAACCCCTCCAGCGTTTTAGGGTCATATATGACCGCGCGTCCATATTTTATAATCTTTTATAATAATATATATACAGATAAATAATATAGATAAAAAAGTATTTTTATATTTTTTCTATAATGAGGAAATACAAAATTTTTTGACGATACAAAGAGAAAAATAAATTCTTTCCAATTTGCCTCAAATATTTATAATAGATGCCATTAATGAAATCGTAAAAATAGCCAAAATTAATAATTTATATTTCGCGTCACTATCGTAACAATCGGTTGAACTTAAAAAATAATTTATTATTTTTCATTATATGAACGAGTTAAAAGTGAAGTAACAATTTTCTTAGAAATTCCGTAAACCTTTTTACTTTTTTCCTCATTATAGAAAAAATGTGTTTTCGAAATACTTAATGAGTTCTCTCAATTTTTTTACGATTGAAATAAAAAATTAAGTAAAAATGTGGTTAGTGTTTTTGACGACATTTTTCACATTTGATATTAAAATTTTATTATTTAAAAATGGTAATGTTTATTTTAAATGCATACACATCGGAAATATAATTTTATCTAGTTTTTAAAAAAGTATTTGTTTTTACGTAAAATTAAAAAAAATAAGATGTATATGGCGCATTTGAAACATTACAAACTGAACAAAAGTGCTGAAAGAAATGAATGGGTGAACTGTCTGAATTTTCGAATCCCATTCGATTCCAGATAAATTCGATATTTTCGAACGTATTTCAAAATAATATACTGTTTTTGAAAGCACTTGAAAAAGTGAAGTATAACAAGCTTTTAAATTTTAGTGTAACAAATCGACGTATGAAATTAAAAATATTAAAATTATGAATCTAAGCATAGATAAAGATTTTCATGTTGGTTTTATTGTGCAAACTGTAATTACAACTTTATACAAAACCATTCCTTCTAGCATTCGCATTCGCTTTATATATTCTCCTTACACTAATTTCTTCTTTCATTCGCTCTAAATGCCCAAACCATATAATTATCCCTTTCTTAATCTAGCCTTGCATTCGTTTCAAATCTTTTTACCAAATGGAAAACCAAATTTATCGTTTTACCACACGTACCCCTCAGGGATCTTATTTCATCAGCATTCAGTCTCTTATTACATAGTTTTGAAATAGTAAAAATTACTTTTAGATACAGATGTACAACATTCCTATATGTAGGTCTTATAATATTTACCCACTCAATATATTTGTATATTTCGTATATCATAATTTAGGTCCCTACTTAATGTAGGTCTAAATAATAATAATATAATAACAGCTTTAAAAAAGGATTTCCACTCCCAAATATATTGAAGTGATTTTTTTGTAGGTTATTATGCCCTGTTCTGTTTCATCCTTCTTTAGCCAACGTTTCGGACAAGCGGAATTCGGCATAATAACCCAAAAATTACACGAAAAACGTTTCTAACGTCCAACCCTTAACGTTCTAGTAGAAACCGTTTGTTTCCAGAATCTGGAGGTGTTCTTGGGGAGCGTGGTTCAAGAGTTGCCCACCCCAGGTACCCCTAAACCCCCTGCCCCACCCCGCACCATCCCGCCCCACCAACTACCCCTGAGCCAGGGTGGAGCATTGTAAATTCTGCCAGCGAATATTCTACAATGTGTACACTATGGTAATTTATGGAATAAGTTTTAGAACTGTATTGCTAGTTTGTCGAAACATTATATCGTACACTAATAAACGTGTATACGGCTTGGGTAGAGGCAGTGGCGCCCGTGGTGGCGCATCTTAGATAATATATTAAAAATAACTTTTAATTTTTTGATGTAACTACCGTAAATGCTCGGAGCCAGTGGAGTTATGGCATCCTTAATTCGGTTTGTGCTGTCGGGCTGAAGGAAGTGGAAGGAGATATGGAAGAGGTCAGTCAGATAGTCAGTATAGTAGGTAAGTACCTGGCTGGTACTCTTAAGCGTATCAAATACTTAAGTCAGGTCATGTCATGTTATATCTCTGTCTTTACTTGCAGGTTTAGTGTGTTGGGAACTCTTGTGAAGAAGTAAAAGGTTCTTTACTATAATTTCGTGTGTTTACGTTACAATAAATATAAGTCTGGATTTATGTAACTACACTGTTCATTACCCGAGGGTTGGTAATTCTCTGTTTCTAGACTCTTGAAGTCTGACAAGGATACCCCACAGGCAATTGCTACACTCTAGCGACATCTGTCGGACTCTGGAGTAAGCTTTCTGACTGGTGCCATCTATCGCTTGAATACCCACCTTTTTACCATACGTCACAGTATGTATACGATTTTTGGATGTGATCGAACACATTGTGGCATTATAGTATGGTATTGGTGATCTCTACGGGTGGCGTGTTCCTGGTTTTTAATCAGGATAGGCAAAGGGAAAAACAACAAATTAATACAAAAATAAAAACTTGCCAACTAGAGTTTTTGCTGAGAGTGGCTAAGCTGCAGGCTTTATCTGAAATTGGTTAGAATTACCTATCAAATATCCTTGAAACCCCCTCATGTACGCGAATTGTAACACAATTAGGTAGGTACTGGATACATAAAATTTCCATATTTATTTCCAACTTAGTGTTTTTTTTTTTACTTCGATGGTAAAGTTGTTTAAATGGAACGTTTGTATTACGACCTTTTTCGATAGTGACAGAAGCGAGTCTGCCCTTGAATGCGCATTGCATACATCAAATTTTTTATAGAGAATACAGTCAGCATTTGAAAATTTTATGTTGTGTTTGTCATTTTGCAGTTTTAGCTCCTGCTTTTGACACGATATAGTAGGGCGGTAGTAGAGGTGCAGACTTTTGCTATGGTGATCCATTGCTTCAGTGTTTTATCAGTATTATTTGTTCCGATCAAAGTCGAAAATATTCTCACTACAAAGTAAATAGTTATTTGCACCGAGAAAAATGAGTATTACAAATTTATTAAAAATCTCTTCAAACTATTGGTAATCCAGTTAAAAACGGAATTGCAGGCCACTGAAGACATGTTCATGCACCTGCATTTGTCTTGATAATATACAATGACAAAATGTGGATATATTTCCAACATCGTGATAATACTTAGTTTATTAGTATATTAATTAGTCCATTAATTATTTCCTTAAAAGCCTGCAATCCCGTTTTTAAGCAGATAACGAATAATTTGAAGTGATTTTTAATAAATTAGTAATTAACCTAATTTTTCTCCCTTGGTCTTTTGAACCCGTAACATTTACGTCCATCATCAAGAAACTTATCGTTTTATCACGTAAGTCATCAAATAGGCAGAAGAAAGTTAAATAATGATTTGTGTAAAATTTATGAAATATTACGTAACAGTTTATATGGTGTTACGCCACTGGATGCTTACAGTAAGAAGCAAGTTTAGGAGAACTGTACGCTCCTGGGATCCTTTCAGAAAAGGGTCTTGAGCGTGGGAGGAGCTCGCTGAATACTTTATACCAACAGATATATTTAATCAGCTTAGTTACTTGCTGGCGGTGGATAGCTGGGCCCTGGTTTGGGCCCCGGGCCGGGCCTGGCCACCCCTGGCTACCTCTGCCTTGAGCTACCCCGCCAGGGAGGAAGATTGTTGGTTGATTGTTTTAATATTTCAAGGATGTGTTTAATTTGTTGAACATCGTTAATATGGAATGACTCAAAAAGGTAATAGAATAGGTACACAAAATGTTATTTCGTAACACAATGTTATGTAGGCAGGAGGTGGCGAAATCAAATCCAGGCGTGTAAAATAAATATATTTGATTTATGCTATTTCACGATTAATTAAATTAAACAATATTTATTTATTTAAATACAGACGGCACGACAAGTGCCTTAACATAAATATAAAAACATAGTTAAAATGTACAAGGTATAAAGTAGAGTATAAAGTATAATTTACGGTATAAAGTGTAAGGTTAAATAAAAAGTTAAATTAATTATACAGAATAAATTTAAAAAAAAGTACAAATGGTAATTTTTTTTTAATAATGACTTAAAATCAAAGTATTCATTTCCTAATCTATGTAGTATAGATATATTAACGAATTTTGTTCTGCATTAGTGACAGTAGGTAATGTTACAATAATATGGCGATATGAGTCGAGTATGTACTTATTATTATCTATTATTTTTATTATTATTATGAGGTATTATGCTGTGTAAAATAAGGAGGTAACGCAACTCGGCACAATACCCCAAAAATAAATCACTATAATACTTTTGGCCGTAAAAATCTCAAATCAAATAAATACCTAGTTTATTTGCGGCACGTCCAGAGCGGGAGAGATACTCTCGTACTATATATCGCGGGGGGGAGGGGTTACCGCCTAAATGCCCTTGTGTAAAGGTTTATTTTCTGCAGTTAATGTTAACCTTTGAGAAATAGTAAGGATGCAAGCGAATTCTCCAGTTAATCTTTTACATTTTCTTGTTAATCACAGTCTATTCTGATTTTCTCATAGGGAATAAAACAATAGTCTAGAAAATTTGTGAGAGTGATAAAAAAATCAGCAAAATATATTTTTTATGGTAAAAAAAACAGTGACATTGTGCAACTGTCATATTTTTACTAATTGCAATTTTATAAAATTACAGATATTTTGTTGGTGTACTAATCTTCAGCAGCAATACGATCACGTTATAAGAAAACAACAATTTCCCTATTAAAATTCAAATCCATACCTAGAAATCCCAGATCCATGGCGCTCGGCGGCCATCTTGGCTTTCCGCAAAGCACCCCCGCCCAAACCCACCCCCTCCCCCACAACATCCAACTTGGTTTTATGATGATAAGATTTATGATTGCCCCACAACAAGTTTGAATATTAATCACTAGGGCCGGCGGCTCCTGATGGCTTCTAGCTTCTCTCTACTGAACTCGCCGGAATGCGGACCGACCCGATATTACTCTATGGCGATATTTGGATCTGGCAATAAACTGACATGAAAACTGTTGTTATTTTGAGGTTATAACGTACATTCGAATATGTGAGTACCTAAATATTTTATTTTTCAGAAAATTACTGAAATAAAATACTGCTAATTTATTCAAATTATTCGTAATGCGGTTAAAACATTCAGTAAGATACGAATGTAGAATCACGGTGTCGAAACACGTGTTCATAAAAATCCGAATATTTCCGCATTTCGTCATTGGATATTATAAAGGCAGACTCAGGTGCATGAACACGTGTTCCGACACGATATTAAAAATGGAATAAACATTTTTTAGGAAGTGGCCAGAAATCTTGCTTTTAACTAATTTAATAAATCAGCAATACTCTATTTTCTCAGTGAGGATACTTTTATTTAAAATCGGACACTGAGGTGTATTATGTTGCATGAAAAATATAATAATAAAGATACCATATATAAGATAATAAGATAGAATATCTTCCGTATGCAGGTTTATAATTTTTTTATTCATAATTATACGCATTTTGTACAGTACCTAATTGGATATACCTACTTACATGGTCATAAAAATGTATTAGTTTTGAGTCACTAGCTATAAGTAACTATTAGATGTAAGTCACTAGTTATTATAAGTCTCAGTATTTAATTGAATATTATACATTCATTACTTATATTATTCACATACAGGCAGTGCCTATGTGGATTCCCGTTTCATAAAATTAATTTGTAAACTATTATACATGTATGTAAAAATAACTTATAGTACATCTTATTTCTTTACTAAAAATATGGTAAAAAGTGGAATAAAAAAAGGGAAAAACAAATTCGGTTATAAGAGTCCTTGAGGCGATTTTCAAGGCTATATAAATATTATTTAAACATTGTTACTGTTAAATAAAAGTATGTAATATAACTGTTTTTAGCATAAAGCAAATCAATATTATTCTAATAATTAAAATAAAATAACTTTGTTTAAATACCACTTTATTGTATATATTTATAACCAACCGGTTTCAGTTCAGCCCGAACCTTCATCAGGGTTAATAAAAACATATTAAATTAATTACAGAGGTGTATGGGTACTTATAGTTAAGCTGGAAGAGGGAGAGAGAACATCAACTTTGGTGGGGGTGGAAGACTTAGGTAGGAGAGAGGGGGTAAACATAGGTGCAGGAAATGGAAATATATTTAAAATGGGGCTGTTTGTTAAATCTAATTGTTTATTTAGTAAATTGATTTTATTGACTTTAAGGGATTTTTTTATCTCGAGTGCTTCTAAATTGTTGAGGCGTAGACCTATCCCGTTTCTATGTAATACTTCTACACCTGAAGGCTTATCAAATGAGTGATCTTTATCTATTAAATGTGTTGCAAATTCCGAAAAACCTATGTTGTTTAAGCATCTCAAGTGCTCAACTACCCGCGTTTGAACATTTCTTGCAGTTTTACCAATGTAAAATGCTTCGCAGTCGTTACATTTAAGTTTATAGATGCCAGAATGGCTTAAATTATTTTCTTTATCTTTTGAGTTAATTAAAAGTTTACCTAGGTTATTATTGGTATAAAAAGCGGCTTTAATTTCTGTTGGAAATTTTAAAACACATGAGGACGAGAAATTATTAATGTATAAAATTCTACGCCAACCATGGTTTTTATTTACTGCGATGTTGGGGATACTATTGTACAGGAATTTATTACAAAATATGAGTCGTTGTTTTTTTGCAAGGATTTTATCAATTAAGGTATGGGTATATCCGTTATTTATGGCGATAGATTTGATTATAGAGAGTTCAATATTGAAGTTAACTTTAGATAGCGGAATAGTGACAAGTCTGTGGACCATAGAATGGAAGGCAGAATGTTTATGGGAAATGGGATGGTTAGAAGTACTATGAATGACTGTATCGGTAAAAGTAGGTTTTCTATAAATATTAAAATTAAATTTATTATTAATAATGGAAAGGGATAGGTCTAGAAAATTTAAACTGTAATTAGTACCTATTTCTACTGTAAACTGAATATTTTTATGGAACGAATTAAGGAGGGACAAGAAGGAATTAAGTTGACGTTCTGTACCTTTCCATATGCAAAAAATGTCATCAACATAACGTTTCCACATAAAAACGTTATTTAAAAGAGGTGAGTTAGAACTAAAAATATTTTTTTCCAAGTTATCCATGAAGATGTCAGCAAATAAAGGACTCGTAGGAAGACCCATGGGTAGTCCGTATTTTTGTTGGACTATAGCGTCATTAAATTTAAAGTAGTTTTGGTTAAGACAGATGTTAAACATTCGGGCAAGATCGTCAGAAAGATCTTTTGGTAGGTTTGAATTTGTTAATAAATTAGACAGTATAGTTCTACATTCGGGTACAGGTACATTTGGGAATAAATTTACAACATCGAAAGAAACTAATTTACAGTTATTGGGTAGAGACAAATCTTTTAAATTATTGACTAATTCATAAGAATTCTTAATTGTATACACAGGGGAAAATACATTTGAATTATTAAATAAGTGAGTCACAAAGGAAGCTAATTTGTAATTTGGGGAATTACAGCATGATACTACAGGTCTAATGGGGCTATTAGTTTTGTGGATTTTTAAGAATCCATATAGTCTTGGGATTTTTGGGTTTTTCGTGAGGAATTTGACATTATCATATGACAGATCTTGAAAAACTGGGGATTTACAAACTTTTAATGCGTTTTTGATGTGTTGTTGAAACTTATTAGTAGGGTCAGTTCGTAGAGTTTCGAAATTGTCATTTATTTGTAATTATAATGTATATTAATAATGTATATTAATTGTAATTTATTAAATTGTCATTGTTTTTATACCAATAATAACCTAGGTAAACTTTTAATTAACTCAAAAGATAAAGAAAATAATTTAAGCCATTCTGGCATCTATAAACTTAAATGTAACGACTGCGAAGCATTTTACATTGGTAAAACTGCAAGAAATGTTCAAACGCGGGTAGTTGAGCACTTGAGATGCTTAAACAACATAGGTTTTTCGGAATTTGCAACACATTTAATAGATAAAGATCACTCATTTGATAAGCCTTCAGGTGTAGAAGTATTACATAGAAACGGGATAGGTCTACGCCTCAACAATTTAGAAGCACTCGAGATAAAAAAATCCCTTAAAGTCAATAAAATCAATTTACTAAATAAACAATTAGATTTAACAAACAGCCCCATTTTAAATATATTTCCATTTCCTGCACCTATGTTTACCCCCTCTCTCCTACCTAAGTCTTCCACCCCCACCAAAGTTGATGTTCTCTCTCCCTCTTCCAGCTTAACTATAAGTACCCATACACCTCTGTAATTAATTTAATATGTTTTTATTAACCCTGATGAAGGTTCGGGCTGAACTGAAACCGGTTGGTTATAAATATATACAATAAAGTGGTATTTAAACAAAGTTATTTTATTTTAATTATTATAATTATGTATACCCACAAAGTGTTTGCTACAAGTGAAAAATCAATATTATTCTGTAAAAACAGTAATTAAAAATAATTTAAGTCATTCAGTAAGGTTGTGGTCAACCTGCAAAGCGGGCGACATTTTATTTGGTTATGTAGTGTTGGGTGGGGGGAGGGGGTGTTGGAGGTGTGGAATAAAACAAAAAGGTCGGCGCTGACCTTCCTCAAGACCTGATAAGGCGGGCAATCAAAGCTGATTCACAATGTCACAAGTGTTTCCGCCGGCAACCGCCGTCGTAGAAGATTGCGGCGTGTTTATGAACTAGCATATAAAATCGTTGTTAAAATGCTTATAAATTCACTTTCAAAGAGAAATAATTTTTAATTGGGAGGCGGATTTGGGTACCGCCGCCCCAACAGCTTTGCCATAGCTAAGTGGTTCGCTATGTTGAAGACTGCGGGGGGGATTCGGGGGGAGGGATTCATGAGGTGAGGTTGATGCAGATTTTTTGACTCTCTCTGTGACTATAGCTAATTTATTAAGAATTTTTTCAAATTATTTATTATCCGCTTAAAAACGGGATGGAAAGCCGTTCCAGACATAATTTTAGCAAATTCCCGATACATCTAAACATAATTTTGTTCATGCACCTGAATTTGCCTTGATAATGTACAATGACGAAATGCGAAAATATTAGATTTTTTATGAACATCGTGATAATACATTCCTATTTTACTAAAACTTTATTAGGAACCTTATCAATTCTTTCATTAAGGGCCTGCAATACCGATTTTAACAGGATTACGAATAACTTGAAGAAATTCTTACAATATTCATTTAATATTCAATATTTATTCAATTTAGGAGGCGCGTTTGGGGACCGCCGCCCCAGGAACCATTTATTGGATAACCAACAGCTCTACCATAGGTCACTCTAAGTAGTTCGCTGCGTTTGGCGATTTAGCAGGGGTGCCTGGGTTCTTCGGGTGAGGTATGATCAGAATGTGCCTGTCCACCAACTGCTTGGCATGCAAGATCTGAGAAGGCTGGTTTGGGGAGACTCTTCGACCTCTCCTACTGGTTACTCGACCCATCGCATTGCGCTGCAGTGGGTCGCATACGTCCGTCACTCCTAGATACACTAATCATTAGATTTCTACCCTATATTAGGATCCCCGATGACATAGGCCATGAGGGAAAAGTCATTTTTCTCAGTTCGTTAGTTAATAATATAATTTCCGCGCCAGAGTATTAAGTGGTTAGTTTATTGGCAACTAACTTGGACGGGAGGTAGTGAGTTCGAAACCCGGCTAGAGCAAATATTGTTTGAGTGGAAACCGGCCTACCGGAAAATTACCTGGTTTCGCTCGAGTTTCAGCGTTTTTGATATATAAAAATGTACTTCATGGATTAAGAAATAGGGTCTCTTGATGTAATTAAAGTCATTATGTCGTGTCGACCTAATTCAAGCCCAAAAAAACTAACATAACTTAACTTAAAGGGAGAATTAGACAAAAAATCAAGGAAACTGGTCTATAACACCGCTGTAGCATCCCACCTGAATTACAGCATAAGTGTCATTGTTCTGAGCAATAATACAGAACTTAAAACAATAAAAATAATTCAGAACAGAGGTATGAGGTCTATATGGTGCTGTAGCAGATATACTAGGATAAAAACCATGCAACGCATCAATATTCTAAGTGTGTGGCAGTGTGTTAGTTTATATAATATGTTATCATATTACATGTTTAAAAGGGTTAGTATTAATAATACAGTCCTTGGTTATCCTACGGAGAAGCTGTAATGATTTTAGGCTTCCTTAGACAAATTTATCGGCAACACAAAACAATATTATATAAAGGTTTTAAAATGTTCAATAAATTCCCTATAAATGTTAAGGACGCTAAAAGTCTTGCAGCTTTTCATGACAATATGTAAATAGAAAATACAAAAAAAGTTGGGTAGATTTCAAGTCTCCAGAGCTCACCACAATAGATTTATAGATGCATCAAATGAAAAAAAAACTCATTACTAATTAATGATAATATACTTGCGCAAACCCGTTCAAAATCAGGGAATATTATAATTCAAGTTTTGTAGGCAGTATAGATACAGGTAGTATTTTGTTGTTGTGTATATAATAATTAACTTTTAATGTATTGTACAATTTCTGAATTAAAAAATACAAATAATTTACTGAAGTTCCTATTTAAGTACTTTTGACAAAGTTTTTATTTATAGTATATACTCAGAGGGAAAAATAACCCATAGATTTGTAAGTAAAATTGAATTCTGTCGTAAATCTTGTTGGTAGTTTAATTTTCTCTCTGTGTGGAACCAATTTTCAAGTTCTGGATTATTCACAGTGAGGAAAAGGATATAATGTTATATGCCAGCAGGGCCGGGTGCCGACGAAAACACGAATGATAGAGAGGAAAGGATGTCTTGCACCGAATCTTTCGGCGGAAAAGTACCTTTTTCTTCTTCTTTCAATGTATCGTATACTTTGAGGGTGATCTTGACCGTATAATATACATATTTTTGTTTGTGCATTCCTCTTAATCTATGAGAAATAGTTAGGATGCAGGCGAATTCTCCAGTTATTAATATATTGTTTTATTATTATATAAGTTTTGGAGTCGGGCATGGGTACCGCCGCCCCGGGAACCATTTATTGGATAACTAACACCTCTCCCATAGGTCATCCCATATGGTACGCTACGTTTGTCTAGGTCGTGGCGGCGGATTCTGCCTACCAATTGCGTGGCGGGCCGGACTGCCAGAGACTTGTTGAGGAAGACCTTTGGACCTCTCCAGCTAGACTCTCTCGACCCATTTCCTTGTAACGCAGTGGGAGGGATAAATGCATTCGTCCGTTACTCCTGAACACATTGACCCCCAGATTACTACCCACCCCTCACCCCCTTTTACTTCCCAGAACATTCCCTCCTTGCTGTCCTTAAAGAGACCCTCCACACAGCATTCTTTAAGATGGAAATTATTTTCCTAAAGGTCCGTCGTCTGCATTTGTGTTTTCTTCATAATTAAAAAAAAACTTGGTCTAAATAGTTGCTTTGACTTAAGGCCCTATAGTAAGCGTTCAAAAATGGTTTGAAAGGGACATATGTAAATACGAACGTTAGAGGGAGCGCGCCTATACTAAAAAAATGAAACGAAAATTTCAAAATATTTAATAAAATACGACTCGTTTGAAATAGAGCAAAAATCTCTATTTAATAGGTACAATGTGATTTTTTTCCACACCTACAATATATAAAATAACAGAACGAAACGTGTTTTTAATCATTTTCGGAGCTTACTTTGCGATTTTTATCTACCGAGAGAATTTCATATAATTACCGTTTCAGCATAACAAAAATGTAAACATATTATCTTCCGAAATAACATTTTTTTGGAAATTAAAGAGTTACAGAGAAATGTGTTATAAATCGGTAGAAATTGGGAATGCGGGGGCTTAAACATTCCGAACAGATAAACACATGCCTGAGAAAATCTACAAATTATTAGGATTAGAACATCGACTTACAAAATAATGATACGTGGTTTCGTATACATGTAATAGGTAAGTTTATAAAATCAAGTGCAAAATGGTTTTTTAAAGTTGTGAATCACTCGGACAACAATGAGTAGGTACCTTGTAAACACTTTTTTTTTAAATTATCGAAGGAAGCAAACACTTTGTGGCTTAACATTATAACACAAATGAAAGAATATCTTTGTTTTAAACCACTTTATTAAATTTATATACGTCGACCCATTATCCCATTATCTAATAATAATTTTTCTAACGAACTCCTTACAATAAAACAAATAGCTAATAACAACGGTTATCACTCTGATCTTATTAATAAAATCCTCTCAAAAAAACTTCGCCGAATCGCAACAAATAAATTTCTATATAATGCTCTACCAACTATTATTAATAATAATTTAACCACCCAATGGCGGAGAATTTTGTTCATAAGTAAATTCTCTTCCCTTTGCACATCTAAACTTCCATCAGAAATTAGGCCGGCCTTCTACACTAATAATAACTTAGCCAAATTTTTAAATAATTGTGAAGATAAAGAAGATACGTTTAGCCACTCTGGGATCTAAAAACTTAATTGCAATGATTGCCCGGCAATATATATTGGTAAAACCGTGCGTAATGTAAATATTCGAGTAAAAGAACATGTCAGGTGTTTAACAAATACCGGTTTTCCAGAATTTGCCGAACACCTAATTAATACTAATCATACATTTAATAGAACGACAGGAGTTCAAATATTACATAAAAATAAAATAGGAATATGTCTCAATAATTTAGAATCATTGGAAATATCAAAAGCAAATAAAAATAAAAATAAGTGTCCAATTTTAAACAAACAGATAGAACTAACTAAAAGCCCTATTTTAAAGATGTTTCCTTTCTCCCTGGGTAATTCCCACCCCTCCCCGATCCCACTACCTACTCCGCTGCCCTGATGCTCTCTCCCTCACATTTATATACTTTCTCTTTCTTTATTGTTTACTTAATAATCTTCCTCTGTGTTATATTTTAGTTTATATTTGCACTGTCCTGATGAAGGTTGAGTTCAACCGTAACCGGTCGACGTATATAAATTTAATAAAGTGGTTTAAAACAAAGATATTCTTTCATTTGTGTACTTTTTTTAAATCTAGTGCCCTCCATGATATTATAGCTCACTGAATGAAATGAAATTACTTCGGGTCGGTGTGGTTTGTCTATACCAGACATTGAATGCTTTGTCGATAGAGTCATCTTATTCGGTTGTACGAATCCAAAATTAAGTTAGTGAGCTTCACCGCGATTTCACTTCCTAATTTGGACCATTGAATTATCTATTCACATCGCAAATAAAATTATTTTCAAAGTTGTCTCATCCAACATATAATGTGATACCATTGTATGAAAAAAACACTTCGATATGAATTTAGTTTTGTGGGATATAATCCCGTTTTCTAACAAAATCATGTTTCATTCCAAAAGAAATGTGCTTGTTAATTTGTAAAACTTATACTTCTGTAGCGATCGTCACTTCTTACCACACTTCTATTATTTCAAGTGGAAAATGTTTGCGCCGAGACCTGTTTTAACTCGACCGTTTTGGATTTTGTCTGTCCGTAAATTTGTTTGTATTTTGCGTTTTCGTTTCAGGATGGTGGCTGTTTTAATGGTTCAGTAAAGATTTTTTTTTTCAAATGTGAAATCGTCATGTTCATTTGGACTTCAATATACATACCTACCTACACGAAGAAAAATGAGTATTGCTAATTCATTAAGAATCTTTTAAAATTATTGGTAATCCGGTTGAAAACGGGATTGCAGGCCCTCAACGAATGAATTAATTTTTCTAATAAACTTTTAGTACTTATGACTTATGAAATATTGGCATACAGAGCTACGGGCCAAAAAGGCCCCTTTCTCTTTCATCATGATTTTAAATATTGGTTGTAGGATAATTTAAATTTAATTTTTATTGTTTTTGGAAAATATTTTTGCAAGGTAACATGGTTGCGATATGGGGGATCTTTTAGTAACAAACGAATTACGATATTCTCGCATTTCATCAATATATATTATCAAGGAAATGCAGGTGCATGAGCACGTGTTCCGACTTATTAGAAATTTACTAAAAGTGTAACAGGAGATCAAGCCTGAAATCCAGATTTTATCCGGATTACGTACCAATAATTTGAAAAGATTCTTAATATATTAACAATGCTCCCTTTTCTCGGTGTACCTACCCAAAGAAAGTTTGAAAAAAATTGGTAATTGTTATGAACAATGTATTATTATCATAACTGAAGCATATTAAAAATGTAATTTCCTAAATGGAAGTTATATTTTTGTAAACCAGTCAAATCGCTGTATTTTTTAATTTATGTTCCTGTTATTTTTAATTTTGTTTCTTGCATATATTATTTTATTTTGTTTCTTGTAATTTTATTTTTCTTATGTCTTTCGTATGTTTCAAAACTGTCATTAAAATTGTACCACCTACATGTAAAAGCCCTCTGGGCGTTAAATAAATAAATAAATAAATATTGTAATTCAGTATTTATTTACAACTAGCCCCATTATTCGTATTTTGACGTATTATATGTACCTGTATGGTACAACTATATTTTTGAACCACCCAAAGTGTAGTGGAAAATACTGTACGTATTTCCTTCACCTCTTGCTGGGTCACCGTTCGGACCGACGACCCTTGCAACCGGTCAAAGAGTTATAATTTTATAATGTGTAATTAAACACAACGTACAATCAAATCGTAATAGAAATTATTCCCAATCAATCACTCGTCATGCCAACGATGTTTTTTCCAAGTTTATCTTTACAGTTTACAAGGATAAAAAATTATCAAAATTATAATGGCATCTCAGCCCCATTATTAAGTGATCGGTTATCATCCGGAATCCAGTTATTGATTATGGTGTTTAATTAAGACCTTTTTAAGTGTTTTGAATCTACGGACCCAGCATCGGCACTCGTTTTTAATAATTTTCCATATTAACATATTACCGACTGGCATGTGGTCACGTGCGTAATAACTACCCACTAGGCCATGGCAGATGTAATTGATATTACAACTTGGATCGACACCTTCAGATGAGAAGGAAGACTACCAGGATGTAGTTCGTAAATAACGGAGTTCTTGCGGACGACAGCATTCCGTTCGCCTTCTTGTTTATCGCCAGCGCGTCACATGCTTTCGAGGTTATAATCTTAGGAAATAATAGCTAGGGTATAATAACGGTCCATAGGTGAGTGTCATTTAATTTTCTGTTCTTGCATATTTGAAATAATAAAAAAAGTCAATTAAAATATATGTAATAAAATAGGTGTGGGTTTAAAAGTACCTACTTACAAATCTTATGATTTCAAGAGAAAATTTTGGTTTTTGATTTAATAAAAAAGATAAAAATAAAAACATCCTTTTTTGACGGGAGGGTTACTGTTCACAGAACTACTATTAGGTATATAGAGTAAGGATTAACAGTACATTCGATCAATGACTAAATAAAATAACCGAAGAGGACTTGGCATACCAAAAAAAAAACTAACTAACTAAAACCTTTTGGTAGCACAAAATGGCGCAAAGTGGCTTGACATTTGGGGGAAAAAACAATTATTTCTTACTTTTCATAACCCATTCCATCTAAATAAATTGCTTTTTTGTTTGTACAATATTGTATTTAAGTATAATATTTTTTCTGGCAAGCCTGGTAATATCATAATAATCATGGACCTAAAAAGCCTTGGACGCAGCAATTCGATAACAATTCGAAGCCGAGGGGTGTGGGGGAAATGTATAAAAAATGCCAAAACCTACTTAATTTTTTATCCCATTTCTTATCTCATCGAATACACAACAAAAATGATAAGCCGTTATAACTGCGTTAACAACTCAAAAATTATATAATAATTGTTCATTATGCACCACTTTGCAAACAAATCAGTTCAAACGTTAGTCATACAAGATGGCTGCCAGGCAATTTCCTCCCATCCTAGACTTTGCTTCAATGCCGTTAATACAAAATCGCACTAATGCTCTGTCCAGGGCTTTTTAGGTCCATGGTAAAAATAATCAATTTTGAAAACGTGGATACTTAATTTTTTACGTTTCGTATTTTTTTACTCCATAAACTTATAAACATAATTGTACTGACATTTAATATTGTGGGCACTTCTTCATCCATCAACAACAAAACGTTCTTCAAAACGTTTTGAACACAGAAGAGTTCTTGGTTATACATATACCTTTGAAAATGGAAGGTGCTAAACAATAAATCGTAACGCAACTTAGGTAGGAACTTTCACCGACAGTTGGAATAGTGATTATCTATAATTCCATTCTTGAAGTGTAACAACGAAAAGAAAATAATTTCATTTGTTTTGCTTAACGTTTTTCACAAAGGTCTTAAATTTTAATTGCCGGTATATGATAAATCATTGAATGGTACTTAATTAATATTTGTATGAATGGTATTGTACAAAATATTATCATTGATAATATTAAAAATAATTTGTTAAACGAAAACATATTAGCCCCGACTCTGTATTTTTATCTTATCTTTTTATCTCGCGGCATCTTGATGTTTATTTATTAAACTTTATATTATCTTTAAGATAATATTATAATATTGAAACATATAGATTAACAATAATAGCGTCTCCCGTTAATGCTAGATAGGCAATTGGAATTTGACAAAGTGATTAAAAAATTGAACATAGGCTATGAAACTATTCTATTCTCCGTCTAAGAGGGAATGCGCGATGTCAAGAGAAGAGTGCAACTATGCATTGCTAATAAGTAATTTATTTGTTTTCTCTCTCCGTATTATTAGGGGACTTCCTGTTATTCTCCATTCAATGCATGTGATATAAATTTTATACACAAAATTGAAACATTTTGAACAATCCAACCACTACCTAGGTCAGTCTAATACTTATATATAACAAGTCCCAGTCTCAATAACCGATTCTGAAAGTAAGAGGCGTCGTCCCTTTCAGCAAGGTTGAAGAGTACCCAGGTCCTGGAGGAATTATTTATCACTCTAACATAGTTAGGAGTAGGCGGGCCGTATCGCCTTTTCCAAGAGATTAGTTATATTCTTTATAACTGTTACTATTGTTTAGTAACTACATTAATTTAAACAAATTAATTCTGTTGAGTTGTTTGAAAAATTTTTGTATTTAAGTCCATATGATGCCCAAAAATATACATACATGGATTTTTTAATGATTTAAAGATATAAGGAGGAATGACTTTGGCTGATGGAGCTACAATAGCGTTCGCAAGATAATGTTACGCTTCAACAACGGTTGACTGTAAATTTGTTGTTCGTTAAAAATTGTGCTGAAATATAGAGTGATGAAGAGTAATTCAAGAAACTTGAATAATACTGACTGAACGAGGTGGAAATATGCTATTTCTCCTTCTCCAGACAAGGACGGAAGCACGTTTGAGGTTTGGGGTCAAGCAATCTAACTAATAGTACGCGATATCTCCAGACTAAAATACCGTACAGACGTTCACCTTTCCGTAAAAAGGGACAGATTATTTATTTCAGCTATTTGTGATGATAATGCTAAAGCTTCCTCCCGACTGCGTAATGGAACGGGCACGAGTAGCAACGGGTGTAATTTCCTGCCACTATTGCATAAAAAGTGACACTCTGTTACATACAACATTCACAATGACTATGTGTATGATTTTCCCTATTGCTGCATGCGAAAATTTTCTGCGCTGAGGTAAATTTTGAAGAATCACTAAACGTCATGCAAAAGATGCTTATCACTAGTATATACAATTTAAAATGAGTTTAGTAAAGATCAACCCCTTTCGTCTAGTGTGCGCGATTAGGGTCCGGATAGTGAGCTATGCGAGCGTAATGGACGTAATTTCCTGAACTTAATATAACCGCCAGTGGGGCTGACTTATAGAGAACGGCTTCCTCCGCCAGCCCTCAGCGGAAGCCAGACTGTCCGAACAGTTTGAAATGGGACCTTAGGGAAATAAATTTCTTGTAGAAAGTAGAAATGTCATAAGAAGATGTCACGAATTAGTAAGTTATGTCGGAAATTAGTATGTTATGTTAGAAATTATTACGTTACGTCAAAATTTTGTAAATTTGATCACGAATTATTATCAGGCTACGTCAGGAAGTAGTAGGTACGTAATGCCAGGGATTATTATGTAATCTCAGGTGGGTTCCATAATAACACACAACATCTCTAGAAAGTGATATAAAGTTATTACAAACACTAATCTGTAAACTTTTAACCACTTTTAAAAGGTGTGTTGAATTGTAATTGTGTTGAGTTGTGCGATTACCGTCAGGAGGTGCCTAGTAAGTTTAATCAAGAATTAGTTAGTTACCTCTTGAATTAGTCGATATTATGTTATTTCAGAAATTAATCAACCGCAGATTTTAGTAAGTTATGTCAGGAAGTTGTATGTAATGTGGGGAATTATTGTTAAATCTTGAGGTAGTAGGTTTAATTAGGAATTAGCAGATTACGTCGGGATGAAGTACATTGTGGCAGGAAGTAGTAGATACGTTATGTTTTGGGGTTGTATAAATGGGTGATAAAGGTTGTAAGAAGTTGGTAGATGTGCAAAATATAATATACTAGCACAGACCTTGTGAGAAATTACGGGATATTTTAATTGTAGGATTGGTGAAGCTGAAAGAATTTACAAAATATTTGCCTCAGGATCATTACTACAACAAATAGATACTATCAATTTTCTTTGAAATACATATTTTTTTGTTGAAACATTAGAGAAGAGATCAGAAATTTGTCTTTCAAGATTGTTTGTAATGTCATTGCCTTTTAAATGAACAAAAAATACTCGTTTCATATTTAGAAATATTAATTAATAAAAATAAAATCATTTTCTGATCATAGGTAGGTACCTACTTTATCGTTTGTCAATTGTAAATTGTAATAGTCGTTTGTAAATTTAAAGCAAATTTGAGTTCATCGAACGTGAAAAGTTTCAGACAGGAATAACTAATATTTCACGAACAGACAACATAAATTGGTATTTTTTATTCGCAAAAAATAAGAATCGATTGAATTGGGGACCTATGTAATTTACTGTGTTACGAATACGCTTCAAATACATGGTTACGTAGGTACCTCCCAATCTACCACTGGTTTATTTCCGTAATATTAGTTTAATTTATTCTAAAGAGCGGAAGCATTATTGCCATTTTCAGGCCCAACCTCCATTGTGCTGCACATCCTAATCCAAGTTCCTTAGTCCGCACTTGCAAATTATCCCTGGAAATTTATTCGCGGTGGCAACAAGGCGTGGGGTGGGTTGTGAAATAGTCAAAATATATTTTACTTACTAGCACAGAGAGTTTGAATGAGTTAGTCTACAATAATTATTTTCATTAAAATGTATTACATACATTCACGACAGTAAAATTAGTTATTCAATATCTCCCCACGGAGAAAAATGAGTACCTACTGCAAATATATTAAGAATCTCTTCAAATTATTGGTAATCCAACTTAATTCGAATGTCAGCGCTGCAGTACCACTTCAGTATAAAGAATGCTGTAATTAATTTGATACATTCATGAAATGTGTGAAATTTCGTTGTATCTGAAATGAGTTCCAATTTTGAAAATGGAAATTATAATAATTCTTTGTTAAAATTTTTATATTAAAGGTAAACAAACACTCAAATCATGACACTTACATTCAATGCAAAAGTTCTGAAGTTCATTGAACTGGAGATACAGGTAGACAGATGAAACCACAACCGAAATTAGTAGTTTTAGTAATTATATTGAATATTTCGAAACATAACTTCGCAACATTCAATATAGTTTTTGTTGATGTTTTTTTCTTCGATAAACCAGAACAGACAACTGGTGGTAAGCGGGAACTTAAACCTTATCGCCATCTACGTATGGAGTGTTTTTGTTATCGACCCGATTCTAAATATTAATTAATACTGTTCAAAAATTCTGCCCCAATACAGGTTCGCCTAGTGACTGGTGAGTCAGGTTATATCCAACAAATATACCTACTATTATTATATCTTTATTACTGTGCCATTATACACATTTTATATTACTGTTCTTATTTATCTCATGTTAAATGAAAAGTTTATAATCCTGTATTGTTTTTAATGAAATATAAATATTAAAAGTTTCACGACGCGGTGCATCGCTTTAATGTAAAATTATCGGTCAATAAATGAAAAGATTCCTCTCCATATTGATCTTCCTGAGATACGGTTCCATGATAACTCAACACGGTGACAATTCAACACACTTTTAAAAAGTGATATAAAGTCATTAGAATGAGCATCTCCCATTTCCATAGGGTCATCAGGGGGGACTCCATTGAGGCAACCGTGGCACTGATGAGTGTTATTCAATTGGTGTACCTACACAGTCTGCGCCATAAGTTTCCCATGTGGTGGCGGAGAAGGGAGAAAAAAATGTCATTCAAATGGTGACGTTTCACGTGGTGACGGACAAATTGTATAATTCCATATTTCAAATTTTAAAAAAAATCTTACGAAAAATATTTTACGGTTTATAATTAAGGTATTTAGGGTAGACCGAGGCTATTCGGATCATGTTTTATGTTTTCTTGAAAAAAATGAAAACTAATGCATTTTCGAAATTTTTTTAAATTTAATAATTAACGCAATTTGGAAACGTTTACTGGAGATGTAATATGAAAAAAATTGCAAGGCGGGAGTTCTTTTTAGTTGGCACATCCTTTTCAGGAGGATGAGCCAACTAAAATTGTCATGTATGGGATTCCATAGCTCACAGCAGCACTGCATAATTCCATTTCACCGGATTTTACTTTCCTAACGGTTTCATCCATTGCAATTTTCGACCATGATAGATTAGTCGTCTTTTTCACATAGTTGCGCACCATCTGTTTCAAATAAGAATATAAAACAATTAACGCATCGAATTTTAAAAGCATTAAAATATGATTCAAATAGCCCCCCACCGTCGGTCCGTTTAACCTCACATTTATTAATATGATATTTACTCAAAGGAAAGTACAAAAACATACAAAATGCAATTTATTGCGCTTTAATTCTGTTTACTGTGCATTTGATTGATAAATATATAACATATGAACATGACTGAATAGCTTACCTTTTCAGAAAAAACACTAAGAACGCAGAGAACAATATTACATCAGGCATTTATTTGAGACGTAACTTGTACGATCTTCACACATATCGATTTTTAGCAGTCTACCCACGCAATCTGTAATATCGGTAATTTTACTATTATGACATACGGTAGATGGGGACGCTATGTCCAAATTATTTCACTGTCATTTGGTTACAATAGCCGAGATATATCCATATTGCTTAGCTTGATCCGAATAACTCACCTGATCCGAATAGCCTCGGTCTACCCTAAGCATCTACTTCCAAATCTTGAGATAACAAAGGATAATTTTTGGGAATTATTAAATGAGAGAAAATAAGATGTATACTTTTTTGGATGCGAGGTCTACTGTTCACATAACTACTAGTAGCAAGTATGGTATCGCCATTCAAATAAAGCTTTTATTAAATTGCTAATGATAGGCTAACCACTAACCAGCAGTCATCAAGTTAAATGCAGTCCCATTAGCCGATGTAATTATAGGAATTAACTTCCAACGATACAGCAGAGTAATAAAATTATTGCGCCTCAAGTTTATGATGGACCTCGTCTAAATTCACATACGTTTAATTGCGCACAACTTTTAACACGAATGAGCTTAGATAACTTTCATAGATGGCTGTAAGATATGTCGTCAATAATTAAATAATGGAGTTAAACTTTACTCTTTTCAAATATTATATTTGATAACATGGATCTTCTCAGCCAGTTTTCTCTTTGAAAAACATGATTTATGTAATTAATTTAATTAAAAGAAAACAAATTATATTCATACTTGAATATAAAAATGTTAAAATTAAATTTTTTTGAAAAACTTAATGAGTAAAACCTCAAATTGTAAAATTTAATTATTGAAGACAATATTAACCCTTAATTTGATTTTGACCGCTGGGACGGACATAACTTTCTGAAAAATCTTGTGAGTTTTGTAAATGGTTTTTAAATATATTTTTTGCTGGCAATTATTTGTTGATCCATAAACAAGACTGTGAAAAATAAATTCTTAGAGTGGCAACACTGTATCTGTCACTCGAAAACAAAATGTCGGCGAAGAGGCGGTCATCTGTTTTTAGCAAGGTAAAAGTATTGATATTTTAATGTTTTGTGTAACAATAGTAAAAGTATTTTGCATTGGGTGTTGGAATATATATGTGTGATTATGTTTACTTATAATCCCTAACGTTTCATGTGTGTTATATTATTTGTTTTGCTTCTTAACCTCTTTGTCCGTCCCAGCGTACATTGCCAAAGACCTACAAATGTCGTCCTAAATGACTTTGTCCGCTGGGACGGACATCACCAAAGTTCTATTAATTTGCGGTTATGGGTGCTTTCTAATTTTGTTTTTGTTTTCCGCTTGTCAACAGCACACACGCGCGTCAAGAATAGTAGCCTTAGCGTCAGAAATATTAGGCTTAGTTCCTAACGAACATGCTCCTTCAGATGCAAGTGGAAAATCAGACTCTGAATCTGAAATGCATGATGAATGTTCTTCTAATAACAGCAACTATTCCTCTCCTGCTCCATCTATTCCAATTTTGCTTGAAAATTTGAATATTAGTATTTCTGAAGACGAACAACCTGAAATTAATGCAACATCTGACTTACCTGATTCAATGCCTCTTACTCATATTCTCCAAGACCTTCAAGAATCTAATTACGAAAACTTACCGTCATTATCTGCAATCCCTTCACTTACATCTACACCTATCACACCAGGAAATCCTGTTAGGTTACGGAAACGGATTGTAAGATCAAAACAGGTTCCAAAAACACCAGCGGCAGAGAGATCCAAAAAACCAAAGAAGTTTCAGCTGGCTTACAAATGGAAACTGGCATCGTTTCGCCATAGAGCGACAATTGAAGATAATGCAGAAAGCGATTTTGTCGATTTACCGGACGCTACCTCATCCCCCTTGACTTACTTCTATATGTTCTTTTCTAAGGATATACTAACAGACATCGTTGGAAAGACTAATTTCTATTCAGTTCAAGTGTTGGGCAAGTCAATACTATTGACTGAGGATGAGTTGAAAGATTTTCTGGCAATTCATCTAATTATGGGTATAGTCGGGATGCCTTCATACCTCGATTATTGGCCGCAAAAATTCAAATATGCCAAAGTTTCTGACATAATGCCTCTGAAGCGTTATCAGCAAATACGGCGTTGGTTGCATTTCGCAAATAACAACCTGGAAGATGGAGACCGGTACTATAAAATTAGACCTATTCTGGAAAAAGTAAGGCAGAATTGTTTGAGACAGCAAGGAACTGAAACACAATATAGTATAGATGAAATGATGATACCCTACAAGGGAACAAAAGCAGGAAAACGAAAACAATATATGAAGGATAAGCCAAGCAAATGGGGTTTCAAAAATTATGTAAGGGCTGGGGTCTCGGGTATCATCTACGACTTTATACTTTATGGTGGTGAAGATACCTTCCGTAACCATACTTTTTACGAAGAAGAAGAATCTCTTGGTTTTGGCGCTCAAGTAGTAATTGCTTTGTGTCAGAGTATCCAACGGAAGCCAGTAATTATCTATTGCGATAATTTCTTTTCGTCTCCAGAGTTATTTTATATTCTACGAGAAAGATATGGTATTTTCGCTTTGGGTACAATACGAAATAATCGCATCAGAGGCGCAGAAAAAGTTTTACCAAATGAAAAAATATTCAAAAAGAAAAAGAGGGGACATTTCGCTGAAGTTACGTGCGACAAGAATCGTTTGGCAGTGGTACGTTGGAATGACAATAAGGTTGTGACATTTATAAGTTCTTTTGTCGCTAGTGATCCTGTGGAGAAGATCCTGCGATATTCGAAGGACGAGAAGAAGAAAGTAGATGTACAGTGTCCACAAATTGTGCGACAGTATAACAGACATATGGGCGGAGTCGACCTTGCCGATATGTTGATATCACTGTACAAAACGCCATTCAAAACACGACGCTGGTACATGGGCATTTTTGGCCAGTTGCTGGACATTTGTCTAAACAATGCTTGGTTGGTTCACAGAAAGGCAAATGAAGGAAATCGTAAAAAGAAAATGGCACTGAAAGCTTTCAGATATGCTGTGTATGAGAATCTTATCTCTGAAAATCGTTGTGCCAATCGGAGCAAAATCGGAGTCCCAAAAGTCAACAAGCCCCATGTGGCACGCCCTTCCAGTCCAGTAAAATATGACAATGTAGGTCATTTCCCGCAGACCATGGAGGAAGGGCGCTGCAGGTACTGCCAAAAAAAAAAACTGTGGTGTAGGTACTGCATAAAATGTCAGACACGACTTTGCTTTGTGACTGGAAAAAATGCAAGAAATTGTTTTTTAGATTTCCATACCAAATAAGATTATCTTTTATGTAGTTTGTTTTAATTATAAGTGATTTTATTCTTAATAAAATTTTGAAATAATTTTATTTATTATTTTGCCCTAATTTGATAATGTCCGCCAGACCGGACACTTAAATTGGTAAGTCAGTTTTTACATATTTGGCAATGTCCGATGTGACGGACATTGTTTTTCCGCGAAAGTAAGCAAATGTTATTTTTTTATAATTTTTTTTTGCATATTTTTACTCACAACTAAATAAATATAAACAAAAATATAGGTTTTTTAAAATTAAACAGTAACTTTGTAAACATCACTTATGGGTAAATACTTAATGCCGACCGGGTTTCGCTACAACCGTAGCCTCATCAGGGCAGTATAATACTGCCCTGATGAGGCTACGGTTGTAGCGAAACCCGGTCGGCATTAAGTATTTACCCATAAGTGATGTTTACAAAGTTACTGTTTAATTTTAAATTATAATGTCACATCACAAAGTAACCGCTTCATATGAAGAAATGAAGAAAAAATATAGGTATTTTTAACATTTTCTTCTTTGCCAAATTAAGGGTTAACGATCTCTAAATTATTTTGAAATAGAAAGATCAGAAAAAGATACGATCACATGATCCTATTTGTGCGGTAGTCAACTCTTCATCTGAAATTAAATATCTCGGTTTGATCATTTATCAAAACTTAAAGTGGAAAAGCCAAATTACAGAGCTAGTAAAGACAGTAAGGCAATGTATATTGATATATATGTGCTATGTTAAGAAATATTTTATGTGTAAAAATAATCAAAAATTTGTACCATGCCCTTGTTCACTCTTTGCGTATCTAAGACATTATAGGTTAGAGAGGATCTTACAAAAACAATCTAAACTCAGTAAAAGTTTCGCAAAGAATTATCATAAAATTAATACTTTAAAAAAATCTACTTTCTCAACAAAATCACTCTTTAAACTGTTTCCAGTACCAAGTGTCGATGGCATATTTAAGCAAGCTTCCATTATCAAAATGTGTAAAGAAAAACTAATGAGAAATAGAAATCAATTATTTATTACACCTAATTTTAAAACAACGCAAATGCAAAACCATTATATGTACCAAACCATGAAAAATTACAATCATATCCTTTCTGAATTGCGCTGTATTATTTACCAATCAGAACAAATACATAAAATTAAACAATAAAAAATAAAATAAAATATTTTTTTTATACATAACATGTTGTAATTTAAATGTTGTACTTTTCTCATAAAGTAAACATGACCAAATGTGAACTTATAATGTTTTGTAAAATATATAATATATGAAGAATATAACTCATATTCTTTATATTACAATTTAAAAATAAATACCTAATAAACAATTGAAAACAATATATTTTGCACTTTGCCAATCAATAATAGAATATGGAATTATTGCTTGGGGAGGAGCAACAAACTCGGCTATCAAGTAGAAACCGCACAGAAAACAATCTTAAAGCTAATACTAAAACAACATAGACTGACTGATACAGACCAAATATTCAACAGCTGTGACGTACTAGATATATGCCAATTATACATTAAAACACTACTAAACTACATTTTTGACAAAAAAAATAAATTTCAACATACACAAAATAACACTAACAGACCAGTTAGACAAGCGTACAAAGAAAACATAAAAACTCCGACAGTAAATTCAAGCTTTGGACAAAGACACTACCAATACCATGCAATAAAAACTTTCAACAGTTTAAAACTTGAACTTAAAATTGAGGAAAATAAAAATAAATTCACACACAAAATTACAAAATGGATTAAAGAACAAAAAAGACAATATTACCAAAATTTCATAGCATAAAATAAAAATAAACCCTACACGTAACACACAAAACCAATATAAACACACATCACTCACAAACACACAAGATTATTTTCAATGTACTATTTTTTAATTTTAAATATATTATTATGTATTTTTAATTTTAAATGTATAATTTTTCTCATAAAATGTATTATGTAGTTTATATTTCATATTATAAAATGAAGGCCTCACACGGGCAAGCCACCCAGTGAGGCCTACATTACTGGAAAACTTGAATTGTAAAAAATATTGTACCTAATAAAATAAAAAATAAAATAAACACATACATTATCAATGTTTCGTGGACGATCTCCACTTTTTCAGTAATAACCCGTGGCGGTTCGTGGTCATTTTCAATGGGGGGGTTAAATTAGAGTTTAAGGCGATGCACTACGTCGTGTAATATTTTAAATTGCGCCGCTATCAATAACAACCCTTATGTAGATGGCGATAAGGTTTAAATTCCCGCTTAACATCCGCCTGTTTTGATTTATGCAAGAAAAAAACATGGCCAAAAAGTGCCTTTTATTTTATTTTGTGGATGTTCAGGCATAAATATTTAATGTTTTTCGATCATTTTATAAATAACTTAATTTTCCACATTATACAATAAAATTATAACCAAAAATGGGTTCGTAAGTAGGAGATTTTGAACTTTAAAGCAGTTTTCATAGGCCTTTACAATATTGTTTTCTGGGCTTATAAAAAGACTTATCAAAAAAATACTCGATTATTTCAAAGGCCAAGATGTATTCTACTCGCAGTATTTAATTAAAGCATCTGAAACATTTCTAGGCAACCAAATTTTCAAACCAAAAACACATGATTTTGCATTACTACGTATGGCATTGCCTTCAAGAAGAAAAGTAGGTTAATTTTTATCTCCGTTCACTTAAAAATCTGTTAAACAGTTTTCGGAAAATGTTGCCTTTGTGATATAGGACTTAGCAAGCCGGTATATATGCTTTATAAATAAGCTTTAGATAAATTAAAGGTTTTGCTATCGTTTCGCTTGAGTAGAATACAAATAAAAAATAAATTACTCAATAAAAAATATGAATGTAAAATACTAAAAAAATATGATTTAACAAAAATACTACAAAAATATTTTTCAGTAGAAATGTATGAACGCATAAAGGAAACAACAAGAAATACAATATTATAGCTAAGATTACCTTTTTTGCTTTCATATAAAATTATTTACACAATAAATAAAAAAAAAAAACATTTTTTTGCTTGAAATCGAACGTTTCTAGACTCCGTTTGTCAAGCGATTTTAATGCCTATTACCTACAATATAAGGTATACCAAGAATATATACATTTTTGGCTTGTAGCTTCCTCTTAATGAGCAACTGCGTATTTTACTCACCGGAGTAGGTAGAGAGGATGGGCTACTACATACACTTCTTGATTCATTCCCACTCATGCATCGTCTCATAACTCTACTCTACTGTCAAACTTATTTTCCCTTCATCGTTCCCTGACTTCCCAGTGAGTTTCCGATTTGTACTATATTCACTCTAGCATCATGTATTCATTCTCCCGACACTCCTTTCTTTATCTTCTCACATCTTCATCTATCAACAGTCTTACCATCCCTCTCTTCTTACATCTTCATCTATCAACAGTCTTACCATCCCTCTCTTCTCACATCTTCATCTATCAACAGTCTTACCATCCCTCTCTTCTTACATCTTCATCTATCAACAGTCTTACCATCCCTCTCTTCTTACATCTTCATCTATCAACAGTCTTACCATCCCTCTCTTCTCACATCTTCATCTATCAACAGTCTTACCATCCCTCTCTTCTTACATCTTCATCTATCAACAGTCTTACCATCCCTGTCTTCTTACATCTTCATCTATCAACAGTCTTACCATCCCTCTCTTCTTACATCTTCATCTATCAACAGTCTTACCATCCCTGTCTTCTTACATCTTCATCTATCAACAGTCTTACCATCTCTCTCTTCTTATATCTTCATCTATCAACAGTCTTACCATCCCTCTCTTCTTACATCTTCATCTATCAACAGTCTTACCATCCCTGTCTTCTTACATCTTCATCTATCAACAGTCTTACCATCTCTCTCTTCTTACATCTTCATCTATCAACAGTCTTACCATCCCTCTCTTCTTACATCTTCATCTATCAACAGTCTTACCATCCCTGTCTTCTTACATCTTCATCTATCAACAGTCTTACCATACCTCTTTTCTTACATCTTCATCTATCAACAGTCTTACCATCCGTCTCTTCTCACATCTTCATCTATCAACAGTCTTACCATCCCTCTCTTCTTACATCTTCATCTATCAACAGTCTTACCATCCGTCACTTCTTACATCTTCATCTATCAACAGTCTTACCATCCCTCTCTTCTTACATCTTCATCTATCAACAGTCTTACCATCCCTCTCTTCTTACATCTTCATCTATCAACAGTCTTACCATCCCTCTCTTCTCACATCTTCATCTATCAACAGTCTTACCATTCCTCTCTTCTTACATCTTCATCTATCAACAGTCTTACCATCTCTCTCTTCTTACATCTTCATCTATCAACAGTCTTACCATCCCTCTCTTCTTACATCTTCATCTATCAACAGTCTTACCATCCCTGTCTTCTTACATCTTCATCTATCAACAGTCTTACCATCTCTCTCTTCTTACATCTTCATCTATCAACAGTCTTACCATCCCTCTCTTCTTACATCTTCATCTATCAACAGTCTTACCATCCCTGTCTTCTTACATCTTCATCTATCAACAGTCTTACCATCTCTCTCTTCTTACATCTTCATCTATCAACAGTCTTACCATCCCTCTCTTCTCACATCTTCATCTATCAACAGTCTTACCATCCCTCTCTTCTTACATCTTCATCTATCAACAGTCTTACCATCCCTCTCTTCTTACATCGCACTCAATCTACTTTAATTATATTTTAATACAGCAAGTTCACAAATGTCTAAACGAAAATTTTTATCTTAGCTAGATATTTGGACTTACTTTATGATGTTGCGATATAACAGCGTAATTTACTCGTGGTATTTGAAGTATATCTCTTTGCCATGTAAATTAACTAGTAACTCCCTTCTGGGGCTGAGAATTCCTACGTAGGTAGGTACTCCACTGTTCAAGTGATATTAATTCCCACGATATTCAATTTGCAAGGGAACACGTTCCATAAATGGGCCAGAAAGGCACCTTGATTTATAAATTTGAATATTATTTCTATCATCTATTAAAATATCAAATGTGGTCAGAAGTTTACCTTCCCATTAAAGCTGAAATATGATCGTCGTTCTCAGAGAAGGGCGAGGTACCACCTTGAATAAATCTAGGCATCATCGAGAAAATTCTGATAGCAAAGTGATTTGAAACGATATTTCAAACCGAAACTCGATATTTTGGCCCATAACCACCCATACACTTAAGGTCGTATTAGTTTAGACGTGGCGTACAGTTTCCATAGTTAGTCCTCCCAGTTGTTATAACAACGGAGCTCAAATGCTTTCATAAGCAATTTTGGTTGGTCAAAGTTTCCGAGTAGACGAGGGCTGGGGCTCCAGTTGGGTGCCTTAAGGGGCGGGGGTAGTTCTGCAAGTTGCGAGGGCGGGGAGGGGGGGAGGGAACGGAAGGAGGACGGGTAGAGGGTCAACTTAACGCTCACCAAAGTTGATAACTGATCTACAAAACAAAGAACATGATTAAAAACCGCAAGCAATATAAACCACCGAAACCAAAGGGTAAAAGACAATGTACAACACATAAAAAACGCAATATTTTATTTGTTCATTTTTTATGTATTATGAATTTGTGCTGGTTTTGTTTGTTGGTGGATGGAGACTGAGCTTAAGGGATGTTTCACAAGAGTATAAGGTAAGTTGGGTTAGTTAAGTCAACTAAAAGTCCTGTACTGTATTATTAATATCTTATTATCGCCGTTAGTTTCATCCGCAGGTATATAAGATGCATGCACACACCATCTCCACAAAGCCAAGAAAAAAATATATTAATTTTAACTTGCTGTAGGTATGTATAAGACTACAAAACCTGTTCCTATTTAGGATTGAGATTTTTTCTATATTTGTACAATTCAATGAACGAGAAATTCATGTATTTATATGTAACCACTGGGCTTTATATAGATATAAAAAATATAAAGAGTGTAAGTACGTAATAAGTAATATATAAAATATTTATTTTTAAATGAAGAAACGTTATTAAAATTTAATATATAGGCAGAGCAAGATTCATTCCCCCCACACGATACAATTTCCGTGAACATTAATTGTACATAAAATCAGTGCGAGAAGCATCTACGTGAAATGTAGCTTGGAGTGTTATATATAGTGGTAACGCGGTAATTAATCACACTCAACAGGTCAGAGCTGTCTAAATGGAAGATAATTTTAAGAATTGCTGTCATCAGTTAGTTGTGAGCCATTAACCACTTATTTGACAGTCCTGCCATCGTTGCCACTATTAAATTCCATGTGCCGACTAGGAATACAAGACAAAATGTAACATTCTTCTGCAATACATACACAACCAATCAGACACACTCACTAACCAATAGGATGCATGATCTGGACAGTAAGTTTGGGGGTATTATTCATATATTTATTGACTCCATTTATAGAATTAAGCGTAATCTATACCAGCATTTTGTTGAATCCTACGTTATAGTAGCGTCGGTAACGTAGTTTTGGTGATATGTCTTAATAATAATAATAAAAATAATAATAATAATAATATTTGTAGAGCGCCGTTTTTGTGAAAAATCACCTCAAGGGCGCTGTACAATTTATTTCCTAGGATCTACATTTGTTATTTAGAAAAGATACCAAAACATACTTACCTGGCAAGTCACTTCCGACAAACACACTTATATTAAAAAATTTATGCTTATAAAAGATAAAACTGCACGCAGAGGACACTATATCAAAAAACACTGGTCATCGCATGACCTTAAGTCTGCTATAGTTTTTTTTTTAATTTAACTGTATTTTAAGTGTCTTAAAAAGCCTACAAATTGTTAGTTGTTATCATTTTTATTTATTTATTTTTAATAATTATTTTTATTTATTTTATTTTATTTTTAGTATTTTTTACATTTTGTTAATTTAAATTACCGTCGACTGTGAAAGTGGAGGTTTCTGAAATTATGGATACGACTGTCTGAAAAGGTGCGTTTTAAGTTTAGACCTAAATTCTGTCGAGTCTGCGATCATTCTCAAATCATGTGGCAGTCCATTCCAGGCTTTAGGTCTTGATACGGCGAAAGCACGCTCACCGAACTTAGTATCTGGTGTGCGCTTTGGTTCCTTCAACCTTCCGATAGCTGATGACGTTGCTGACCTAAGGGTTGACTGTCGGGAATTGGAATCTTCTGGAATACACAATTCTGATAAGTAAGCCGGAGCCATTCCGTTAAATGACTTAAATACCATCCAGCATACCTTGAACTGGATTCTTTCAGTTATATTGTTATATGATTCTTTCTTTTATATGTAGTATTGTTCTAGTTTCTCTATTATTTAATGTTTCCGTTAAGTGTTTAATAAAAATTGAAGACATGAAACTAGACAACAAGAATCAAATTCTTGAGGATGCTAGTTTAATGTCAAGAATCGCTTAACCCTTCAAGCTTCGAAACGACATTACTAGCCATAAACATCAAATTCCATTATCAGGGACAGATCTGACCGGTGCAGTGTGTCCATTTGTCCATACGTTGTTAAAGTATTTCCATATATTTTTTTCTATAATTCTAAGATAACGTAATTTGTTCGTTGTTATAAAGATACATAATTATTCTTCTCAGCTTGTCTAAAATATTTATACTTAATTCCGTCGTTACAATCCGAAAAATTGTCAACAAGTTGAAAGTTTAAAAATTATTTAGACTTTTAATTGTATTTTCCTTGTAGGAATATCAACAGCACAAAAAGTGAAGTGAAAGTTTTCTACCCAATTCCTTACGTAAAAGGAATATTTTTTTTGAAATTCGTTTAAAATTTATATTATTTAGAAATATCACAAATATAGTTTTATATACTTTCAAAAATACTATTTCTTTTTACGACAACTTCAAAAATAAGAAATATATAGCGCAACATTCCGAAATTACATGAACTTTCATGGTGTCGTTGGGACTTGAGTCTGAAGTGCTCAACTGTCTCATAGTAATAGTGTGCCTTTTATAAACCTTGAGAACGTCTGAACATAGGTTAAATGATTTTTCATATAAATATATTTTTATTGATACACCCCGCCACGCGTTGATGTGGCTCAGTCTGTCTGTGCAGATAGAGAAACAATAGCGCGTGTTGCTTTTACGTCCAACAAATGGCGCTGTTATTTTTGAAAAAGCTTGTTTTAACTTGCCACATTTGACATCTATATAAATTAGGTATACAAAAGCATACAAATTTTCTAATGCAATGTTGTATCATAATTTCAAATCAATCGGTGGAGAGCTTTCGAAGATTTAAGGTTTTGAACAAAAGAAAATTAACATTTTTATTTATTTAGATTAAGGTTATTTGGTAATGTGAGCCTCACTGGGTGCTTACCCTTGCTGAGACCCCCATTTTACAATTTTATCTTGTTTCTAAAATGGTATTTGATTTTACGACAACATTGATAATAAGAAATATGTAACTAGCGCATTCGAAATAACTCCTAAATTCAATGAAAAATTTCACCTTCGTTGAGACTTGTAGGTAAACATATTATAAAGAGAATGTATTAAATGATATTATGTGCTTATGAAGGAAGCGAAAAATGTGTGGTAAGACTTTAAAGAATTTATTCTCTTTGGTCGATGTATACCTGCGGAAAAATTGAGACTAGCAATTAGATGTGTCGTTGTAAATGTAAGCAAAAGATTACCTAGCGTAGATAATATTTTTTCATTCTACGTGCATCGTTATTATTATCAAAATTAATTTAACTACATATTCCTGGTGAAACTTTAAGCTCTAGACTTGGTCCAATCTCCAAGCTACAGCTTCCGCCGCTGGTCAGGGCAAATAATAATGTTACACGGGCTGAGATGCTAATCATAATCGTTAAAGTTGCGCCTCCGTTGGCTGGACCAAAACCTCTTTTGGCTGGACGGACACCAGCGCTACGGGAAGAATCCGGGGCTGGGGCAGGGGGGAGGAGGGATGGAAATGGGAAGGAAGTTCGGAGATAGAGCCAGGGAATACAAATATTTCATGGAATAATCCACAGCGGGGTAGTGGATATATTTGATTGTGGATCCTTGAGTTATGAGATATGAATAATTTGAACTATTTGGTTAATGTATTGAGTGCATACGATTTGATTTTTAATTTGGTTTGGGTCTAACCATTAAAAGGGAAACATTTTTTTATAGTAAGTAATGCAAAAACACAAGTTTGGGTCATAAAATTTTGAAATAGTGTACATGCTTTTTCGATTCTGTGAGTAGAACAGATCTTGGCCTGTGCTATAGTTGAGCCTTGTTTGGTTACTCTTTTTATAAGCGTACACAAAAAATAACAGGTAAAAAGTATCAGGCCAATGCAAATTGCTACGAAGGGCAACATCTCCCAAGTACGAACGCCTTTTCGTATAACATGGTTTTATTATGTAATGCGGCAAATAAGTTCTTTACGTTATGATTGGGAAACATTTAAATATACATGACGGAATTTTACAAAATATACATCATGCACTTTGACTATTTTTTGTTTAAATCACAACACGCGGCTGGCGTTGGACGGGAATTTCAACCTTGTCTCCATCTGCGTAAGAAATGGGCCCAATTCCGAATGTTGCATGTCGAGGTGGATGGCCTATCTACTGATCTGTAGTGACTGTATGATTTTAGTTCTGAGGTGAATGATGAATTCTGACAACCATCGACAGGAGTCGTCACAAGGAGGGAAGAATTAATGTAGTGGCCTACTTTCTCTTCCAACTGGTTTTACCGTGTACTAAGTGTACGGAAATATGATAATTCTAAAAAAATAAATTATTGTTTCCCACGAGATACACTGTCTAGAGAAGAGGAGAAAATCGTTAGATCTCTGAACCGGTTATATCTGAAAACAGGTTCAAGTAAATGGGGTGAGTTTTGACGATCTTCTAAAAAAACGCATCGATAAACTAGGTGGAAGACGAATTAGTTATTATAATTCTGACATTTGACCTGTTATTAAAATGGGGAATAAACTCGTCAAGTAAATCAATAACGTTATTACTTATTTAAATGGATAAAATAGTACGTCCTGTGACCGTGGGATTATGTGATAATAATTTCGTTGAAAAAAATAAAAATATATATTTATTTAAGAAATTTGCAACTATAACTAAGAATACATGTTAACAAATAGATAATGTTGAGGTTTCTCTTAACCTATCTCACTAGCTAGATAGGCTGCAGTCATTTTTAACAAACTAATGATTTAAATACGATCAAAATGAAACAGCCATGACTACTTGAATGCAACTGCTTCTTCTATAAGTGATTGGGTGTTTAGAATTCGCATTGATGAAGTCTCCAGTTTTAAATTATAGTTAGCGGATATGTTGGTCCCCAGCCAAGAAGTTGAACAAAGAATGATTTCTTGTTCCGATTCGCACTCTGAAGTTTGGCAATCGCAGTGAGACAAAAAATCCAGGGTTGGCAATGTGGTCAATACACAATGGTAAGTCTGTCAATGTTGGAAGTGCCACTCACCGAAACCACATACATAATATTTGTAAAAGGATCCACACACCTTGTTACACATCCTTTATGTAACAGTCCCTACGTTATAAATAAAACATAAATAAAAACGATTCCAACCGTTATTTTTTCGTTTACACTTAATTGTCAATCTGTGGTTTATAGGTATATAAAAATGAAGCAAAAGAAACTCCACAAACACACATCGGCTCTTTTGTGTTGTATGAAGGAAGAACATACTCGTATACCTACAACATCATGAAAATTTTAAATGTTTATCTAGGAATAAAGGCAAAACTCTGATAAGATGGTCCTAACGTAAACCTTATTGCAAGGACTTGACCTGCTCCTCCTGGTTTTCGTTTCGCTGTCCCTGGAAGATGGTAAATGCGCGGCGTGCGACTATGGACGGCTATGGACGGCTATAGACGGCTCCGGGCGGCATCCTGTGGGCGGCGTGTTGTACAATAATAAACCCGCCCGAGGCCTTAAGTTGCGGTTACTTGTACGGACACGTATTCGGGTAATGGCGTTTGTACGGGCCGCCCGGTAATTGTCCGGTCTAAGGTTACAGGCCGCCCTTCCCCGGTACTCCTTTAATACCGCTTTCCCCCTAAACCTTTCTTTCCTTAAACCGCTGCTGCTGGTAGAAGAATGTGATAAGCCAAACCAAAAGAAGAACCTTACCAACATATACACGTGTACTCACCATATTTTCATGAGTTATCATTACTTATCTGTTAGTATTTACCTGTTTTTATTTTCATTATTTATTGTTGATAATTATTAATGCTATACCTCTTGTCATTGTCAGCATGGTCAGCCCTATGATTGTGGCTGATAAGCCAACAGAGGTACTTTGTAATACTTAATTAGTTAGCAATTTTATTGTTGCAATCTTTAAACGTACTGCCAAGCTGTAATTTTAGATTGAATAACATCATTGTTAGTTTTAAAAAATATATATTTGTATGTTTATGCTATCGATACATGTATTTCTTTATTATTTAGTGTAATTGTGTTGCTGTACATCTCGACTCAGAAATTCTCTAATGAGATGAGTGGCTTACAATTATTTTGTAATATGCAATTTTTTTAATAAATAAATAATTCTTTTTTTGGAAAGAAAGAAAAATATTTCCGGTTTACGAATAACCTCACATTTTTTTAAAATCTCCTACTACCACCACACTAAGCGGAAATTTTTGCTGATAAGGGACTTAGTTAGTAGAGGAATTGAACTCACGACGTCTGGGTGGGACCCAAACACGATGCCAACTTACCCACTGATCGGTATCGTGTGAATAGGCTACTAAACTGTAGTGTTATACTTTATTGTTATTTTTTATGTGAATACCGCACAAGAGTGCACATTGCTACCAACCGTCGGGAGCCTGTGAGACATATGGAATCCCCGATTGGGATATGTTGTGATGCTGGATGATAGTGCGAAGGGGAAGGAGATGGGGAGGAGGAAGGTGGGCGAGTTACAGCGAAGATCACATTTAGCAACTCTATTCATGCTTATTATATTAAAATTGACATTCTTCCCGAAAAATTAATTACTGCAAATATGAAAACTTCAATCCATCTACTACTGTAATAGTAGTAAAAAATAACGAAAGTTATATTAAAGTACAGAAATATAGTGAAAAGACCGACCCGTAAAAAACAAAGTTTTTTAATTACAATACATCAAATTAAAAATATCTTTTAACATAATTTTTTTTTGTTTGGCTGACGATTGAACCTTCCTTCCCAGGGACCGGAGTCAACCGCGTTACCGACCTCGCCAGATGACGATCGTGTAGAACAGATATTTGTTGATGTGATTTCATCCGATTTCAGAGAAATTCGTTTAGGTCAGCGTGTGTGAACGCTAGTGACAACAATGCATATTGAATTAATGCATTGTCATCGACGACAATACTATCTGCCGAGATTCAGCTCTATCGGATTTCGGAAAGTAGGTTTATTTCCGCTTTTTTAGTAACGAAAATAACAGTAAAATTCAAATCGATGTATTCAAAAAGAATCGTGTTTGTTTGGAATAAATTGTATATTAACTCAACACAGGAGGCCTTGAGAAACATAATTTCCCTCAGGGCGTATGTCATCTTTCAGCATGATGTGTGGAGAGAGATGCTATGTGATATTATATTTAATTTGAATATTTTTATTTATTTATAAATATTATTATGTACATGAATAACTTCCCCCGGTGAAGATATCTTAATAATCCTTGTAGGGTGGTGGAGGAGGATATCTATATCTCACGTACTCCACCATTCCAATCCTTGCTCTGGTTCAACCCTCCCCAAAACCACCCGTCTCCACCCTCCCCACCCGTTCCACCCGCTCCACCCGGTTCTCCGGACCGTGGACAAATGTCAAAGGAATGTGTTTATTGCGCCCTGCCGGAACGTGCCGGTTCGGTTATTCCAAGATATAGGCCCTTCTGCTGATTGCCCACTGGTGTGCGTAAGAATGCCGGGGCGGAGCCGGGGCAGACAAAATATTCAGTATTGATCGCGAACTTATAGGTATTTGCCGAAATTGTGAACTGAACTGTAAAAAAATGCATTCGTGGTGGGGTTGATGCCAAACACGTGAAAAAATTCAAATTTGTATTTAAATTGTTGAAATAATAACATTCATTAAAAAACACACACAGAAAAAGTTACATTTAGGCTTGATCCGGGATCTACCACTTATCTTATCTATCACTTCTTCTAGTTCACCACGCATTACATCCCGTCCATCGGCCATATATTACCTAAGTAGGGCTTGTCAATTTTAAAATTGTCACCGAAACCAACAATATTGGTTTAAGAAAACATATATAAAAGTAAAATGCATTGTCTCGCAGTAGAAAGATCAGAAAAGAGCGTTGATCTGCACGGAGAAAATTTGTCATCCAGCAAGTTGGTTCAACGAGCTTTGGGAAGATGATTTCTTCAAACACAAAATTTAAGCAGTTACAGATATTTTAGCTGGAATTTATCATAATTTAATCAGCCATATGAATATTTAAAAAAACCTTGTAGATAGCTTCAAGGTATTCAAATTTTACACTTCTTTCAAGCAAAACAACTACGTCAGGCAACAAATTTCTTTTGCCACACAATGAACAATCTTTGCTGGTTTTCCGTACATTTTTAGAAGCTTGTACGACTAGTGTAAATCAAGTTTGGTTGTAAAGATCATCTCATAGCTTGTGACACGATGGTTTTCAGGCTCGCTTTTGGCGGATAAAATAACGGAATTGAGCGAAAATTTTGTGTCCCTCGCTTTGTTTCTCTTTAAAATGATTAGATCATCATAAGATCCTTTCTGAATTCATGCGCTATTCTTATTTTCTCACCTCATTTTGTTTATCAATTGAACTTAAAGGATTAATTTTTGTAATTTGTCGTTATTAAATAATTATTGTTAAATTTAATCGCAAAAACTTGAGAAAATAAATTCCTCAAAATCACTCATTTGGACTTGTTTCTGTCAATAAATTTTATTAGGTCTTTCGATATAGATGTAAATAGTTACTAGAATAATAAAATCTCGTTATGTTGTGACATTTTATTCATAAACCGAAAAAATCTTTTACACCTTTATTAAAAGACCTAGGCATAAAAACAAGGACTCACCTAACAAAGTGCTTAGATTGCCACACCTCCTCTGCAGCCGAGTATTAATAGGTGGAATATGAATGTGTTCATATTATAAGCTATGTGCGGCAACAGGTTAAGGTTAAAAACTGTCCTTGGTTATTTATTTCCCCAGTGGAAGATATTTACTGCCCTCTTCCTGTTAAATGGCGAATTTAAGGCGCTTACCCGAGATACATGCGGATAAAAAATACAACATTTTCAATGTAACAGTAATATGATGCTGTTAACATGCTTTAGAAAATGTTCGTACGTATCTACTTAAATATATACATTTTTAGGTTTGCCGCATCGACGAGAAGACTTACACACAGTAGCTATAACTTTTTTTTGTTACAAACACACTCAAATTATTTTATTTAATCTAATAAATTAATCACAACAAACCTAACAATTAATAATGTTCTTTCACTTGCTTAGTGACAAACAAAAGTCATTTAGATAATAATATTATTATATAAGTATTATATAATATAAATGTGTGAAATGGAATTGATTCAACTGTTATTCAGACTCCAGCAAAGCATCATGTTTTTCTAAGCCGCGTCTCCAGAGACAATATAACCATCAACATTGAACCAAATGTTTCTGTAAACATGAAACGTTGGGGCAGAACCACAATGTTTTTGTTTTACGTAGCCTGCTCTCACCCATCTAGAGCCAGCGAGACTACGGCATCATAAAATATCAAATAGAATTGACATGCGCATGCCGGGATTTGAACCCGATACCTGCAACTTGCTAGTCGAGAGCCTTACCCCTCACCACAGAGGCCGTCAACACCGTTACTTGACAAACAGTGATTTAAATTACACTAATATATATGTTCGGTCGGTGGCTGAGTTAACATCGCGTTTGGGTCCCACCCAGGCGTAGTGTGTTCAATTCCTCGGCTGGCTAAGCCTCCATCACAACACAAGCAACATTTTCCGCTTTCTGTGGTGGCAGTAGGAGATTTTCAAATATTATCAGGTTATTCGAAACCTGAGAATGTTTGTTTGTTTTTCTTTAAAAATTTTTTTTTTTTAATTTTTCTTGTCTCAAATAAAGTCCAATGTCACAAATTACGAGGAACTTAATTAATAAAAACTTTAAATATAAGTAAGTCATAATATGTAGGTACCTGATTAATTAATTTTTACTGATGATTTTTTTAGATTTTTTATATTTTTTCTATATATAATATTTGTATTTAAGTTGGCTTTTTTTGTCTTTATACTGATTTTTATATAAAAAAATTTTATGTAAAGATATGTAAAATTTTCTTCAGTTATATTTATCAAGCAGACTGCCGTTCAGTTTTCGTGCGGTAATTAAGAAGGGGTCCATGAATGGGTGGATTCGGGATTTGAACGGCTTAGATCCTGAATATTGCAAGGATAACGGACTGAAAGACGGGTCGGGGCACATTACGGCTCCGTGGACAGAATCCTTGGGATCGGACGAACTATTAACTAAACTAACCCCACACCGCACGGAAATAAAGACTAAAGGAGTTCACGACTACCAGCGCCATTTTTGAGTGGAGATAAGAGCGTATGGGTGGGGTTTGTCCACACTCGGCGACTCGTTGACTCGTCACGGAGAAAACTTACTGAAGTGAATTATTGTTTATTTATATAACCGTTATAGCATGTATACTGTCAAGGCGTTTGCACTTTTGTAGAAAAAACTTCAAAATTATTCTATTCAACGCATTCTGCACTTCGTAAAACTGTGGGTAGATTACACTGCATCCCAATGGCATAAGCTAAAAATCGCTTACAATAATGCCTTATAGTTGTCAAAAAGGCCTACCGAGATACCGCAGTGCTATGGAAATGTTCCTGGAGGGACGAGTGCACTCTTCCAGAGCGCTTCTCCGCCACCACATGGGAAGCTTATGGGACAGACTACGCTAATCAAATAACACTATCATCACTCCCATGATTGCCTGGATGGAGTCCCCCTAATGGCCTTCTGGAGAGACTTCCTCTCGGGAGGCGGTCAAATATCCTCTATAAACGGCTGCTTGTATACATTTTTCATTTATTTTCCGGATTTTTTTGTTGTTTATGTTTTATTATTTTATTTGCCTATCCATGTATTATTATTTTGTATAAATTAATTTTCTAGGCTGCGGTCACCACCGTGTTGGCGAAGCCCATAAGCCGCATCCTGGCCATGACCCGGTATCTCATCAAGCTGGCAATTCCATTTAGTCCTGATTCCGTGAACATTGTCGATGCGCTGCTGTATCTTCTGTATCCAAATCTGATTCCACAGGCGTCATTATATTGGATGGAGCAAGTTCGGTAGTGACATCATGTCTCAAACGTATACAGGCCGGTACAGAATGCGTTAAACAGTGTTTTTTCTAACAGTATTGCTGGATTTGCAAAATCTGCAGACAATCATGTCAAACACAATTTTTAGGCTTCTCCTTTGTGGTTCGATATCACCATCGTCTGAAATAAGAAAAAGTTTCATACTTTATGTCATTACTGAAATACAGTAACCTAAAACGCCCTGGAAAGAGCCTTAGTGCGATTTTTGTTTGAATGCTATTAAAGCCAAATCTAGGGTAAGGGCTTACTTGAGGCGTACATTGGATACTTGATGGGACAGGGAATTTGTTACGTCATTAAAAAAATTAAGTAGGTAAACGATTTTTCTGATTGAAGTCTTCACTCTCGCCCAGTGGCATCAAATTGTTTTCGAATAGCTCGAGGGACTTTTAGTCTCATTCTGAAATACTATGGTGTTCGTCCAGTGTGGACAATCGAAGCAACCAGAGCGATTGCCGTAACGTAAATACTCGCCTACGTACACGTACCTAGGTAGGGTAGGTTCAAGGTACGTGGTACTTGGGGGTAGCGGGTAGTGGATAGCGGGTAGGTACCGGACACCAGTAGTCGCTATTCACAAACACTATCGCGCAGCTAAGTCGCATAACTGCGCGCACAATTTCCTTCGCTCTAATTTGATTGGACATTCCTACATAAAGATCAGTAATAGCGTCCGCCAGGGCCGCCTTTGTTATGTCTGAGCCAGATGACGTCTAATGTCGCGGAAATTGATGGCAAATGGAGACAGAGCTTTCCAGGAAACGATGAAATAGTGAAAAAGCTCCCGTTTTATTGTCTTTTCGAGTTTATTACCTACGTCTCGTTAATTGAGTTTCATAATGTATATTATTTAAAGTCAACCATCACAAAACACTATCTAGAAAGCATTTAAATTTTTTAGAAGCCAATGCATTAATAAAAAAAAATATATTTATACACTAGTAGTTCTGTGAACAAAAAAATATGTTTCTTATTTTATCTTGTTATAAATCAAAAAACCAAAAATTTCTTCTAAAATAATACTATTTTAAAACTACCTACTTAATTAATAGTACGATGATTTACAATTGAAAAAAAAGAATCATTGTTGAATCAATTTTTTGTCGTGCGCCGGTTAATTCTGTTTTAGTAATAACTTAATTGTTTTTTGGTAAATTATTTTTATGTTAATCGTACTGTCTTACCCGATAATGTATTAATACATTTTGTCAAATTAAAAAAAACAGTAGGAAATAAGCTACCATAAGTATTTTCCACAGAATAGCTAATTAGAATCATACTTTTTTTGGTTATGCCTACCGACTACTGCGGTTTCTGGGGTTAAAATGGCTACTATCTTGAAACTGGAGCTGGAACGTAACAAATTTACAGACAGATGAAATGCCAAATGGTCGAGTTAAAACATTTTTTTTCGTAACGCACGTAGTTCTTTTCCAAATCCAATTTGTGTGTTGAGAAAAAAGAGTATTGCTAATTTATTAAAAATTATTGGTGATCCGGTTAAACACAAGATTGCCGGCCCTTTCCTGATAAACTTTTAATAAATTCGTAATATATCGAAACACGTGCTCATTAACTTGGATTTGAATTGAAAATATACATTGACGAAATGCGAAAATATTAGAATTTTTGTGAGCTCGTGTTGGGACGCCGTGATAACACAATCGTATCTGAAAGCTTATTAGGAAACCTATCAATTCATTCGTTAAGGGCCTGCAATCCCGTTTTTTAATAATTGGAAATATTCAATATAAGTAGTTTTCCTCCTTGCACAATGTTAAAATAAACTTTTTTTGCTAGTAGATACATGTATTGTTTATTAATTCCATTAATATTTTATCAAGTAAACACCAGCCACTCTATAATAAGTCGGGGATTATGAACTTGGAACAACGGAAAAACATAAAATATTTCCATAAATCTGATTTTCAGAAACGCTACCCTCCTCCAAAACCAGCGTGAACATAAATATACACGGTTTATCATTTTATTGTTGTCAGCAAAAGTGTTGTGAGATTAATTCTTCGATAAAACGTTGTTGGTAAAAAAACTGTTATACAAGATATCGTCATAGATTCACGATGTTAAAGATATCCAAAGAAACACAAATATTCTTCGATCAATGTATCAGACGCAAGTCCTCTACATTGACTGTAAATAAGGGGTGCTGAATCTTCTAGTCTACTAAAGGGAGGCTGTGATGTTTTGAATATCCACAAAAATAAACGATAAATAATAAACGAACGTGCTCAAAAAAATTTTTTGTTTAGACAACGACGGAAGATTTATTGACAGACAGGCCTGGAGTAAACAGATTCCCACGGGAAAGGAGAGACCGGAGGGACAGTCGAGTTTTGAACTTGGGTGCATTGACAGCCCCGAGAAATGGATACAAATCAGAAGTGTTGTTTGAAATTACAGTTAATTATTGAATTCAAATGGTATTAGAGAATATTGCGGAATATTGAATTAAAGTGAAAGATTATTGATCCGGTGTTTGTGTGAAGTGAAAGTGGTTCGACTCAGTGGGAAAACAATTAATAATAATGACAATAATAATAATTGGATAATTTGTAGAGCGCCGTTTTGTAAAAACCCACCTCAGGGGCGCCAGGTGTTGTGCAATCGCGATTGTGTTATAAAGTTGTGTTGATTTAAATGTGTAGTTCAAACTAAATTACTTGTCTTAAAAACATGAAAATAATAATAATAATGATTTCGTTTTTAAAACAGAGTGACCGTATATAAAGGCAGCAAGTTTTTAATCGGGCTAAGTTATTGATTTGGCGAGATGGCATTCTATCCACGGAGACCGAAAACCAGAGAATCAAATAGATTATTAACTGTGGGTTCGAATCCTAACAGATTAGGGAGGTACAATTTTATTTACAGGAATATTTAATTACCCTTTTATATGCGTAGGGAGGAGGTCGAAAATTAAAGTGATTTAGCTATATAGTGTAACCAGGTAAGCTTCACGCTGAGAATGAGAGGTGCCTAACTGGGTGAGTTTTTTATATTATTTATTAAATTTCAGAGGACCTTTTTAAAAGACGGATACAACCGAGGTACAGGAACTAAGTTTACGACACCTGCCGCCCAAATAATGTTATCATTAACAGGGATGTGCTAGGCGAACCGTCAATCAGCTGTGAGCGAGAGACGAGTCAACGACCTTTTCATATATAGGACAAGGCGCGGTGTACAGTCAGTCAAAGGGGAAGTTTTGCTAGCGTATGCCGTCCCAAATTGAAAGCGATCGGATGCAACCAGACGGAACAAAATGAAAACTTTTCTTCTGTTATTTGACTTTCTAATTTAATACTTTTCATCTATTGTTTGACTTTCTAAGTTACGAATTGGGATGCACAAAAACAAATCTAAAGTCAAAAGAGGGAGATGGTAATCTCCGAAATAAAACTACCAACCGAACAACTTTTCTCAACAGGTACCTTTCGAGAGGTAGGCAGCCTCTTTAAATTAAATGCAAAAATCAAACCAATTATCCGTTTATACCTACCTGAGAGGATAGGTATTCAGTAGGAGTTACCCATACCTAATACACGAGGATGCTAGTAACCTCATAAAATAATTACTAGAACCGAATATTAAAATACAGACAGTCCTCATCCTAAATTTGGCATTTCGAGTAGACCTTACATATATCTCACATGATAATTGGCTGAATGGGTAGGCACACAACCTATCGTTAAAAAGCGGGCTAAATGTCGACAAGATCGTCGTGTGTTATCTATGTATTGACCTAGAAAGGGATGTAAATCCCCGACGGCGTGGGAGTTACAACGTTTTCTGGAGGTGGCACGTAACTTAGGACCTTGCGTGTCACATTTTCGCGACTAGATTCGTGACAAGGGATGTCATGGTTTTCCCCTTCTACACTCAGTAAAGTAGATTTTCCTGGAGGTGTTTGAGATTGGGGCAATTCTGAAATTGGTGATGAGACCTGGTTTTCTTTATTCTGGCGTGAAGGTTGCCGATTTGGAACAAGGGGAGACCCGGCCGGTTGTGATATCCAGACACGCAGATATCGATCGCCTTGCTCAAATTATCATCCATCAGTTTTGTTTGGTAAGAGGAGGAGTCAATCTTAGCTTGAAAAAAATTCATTTCCTTTCCTCTCCTTCCCCTCCCAAAATATATACATGGATGGCGCCGACAACTAACACCATAAACTTATCGTTTGTATATCACATATATAAAATCTAACACTTTATTATATTCACATTACCCTACGATAGGTAGAATCGAGTAGCTAGTGGGGGGGGAGCAGGCGACTTAGAAGATAAGGTTTATAAAATGGTTTTAAAACACAGCGGTAATGGATTCAACTCACTCTATCTCAAAAGAACCAAGGGATACCACACATACATAAATAACTAGGTTCCTAAACCGAGAAACAAAAAACCAACACAACGTTCGGTGAAGCCTTTTTATACTGAACCGTCACGTGAAATGAGTACGTTCAAGGTCGTACGTCACGTAGACAAACTAGGATGTACACTCTTGAAGGGGTGTGAAATAAAGAAAAGACGGCAGGGAGGACCTTCCCTCCCCGGATATATATATAACCAAAGCCTTATGGAAAAGTTACCTACGGGACTTAAGGAAAATTATCGTAGAAAGAAGAGAAGGAAAAGTTTGAAGTAAAAAGGGCAGATCATTACATCTGATGCCGCAAACCAGGAGAGATAGATTTAAAAGCTGGCTTGAGTTCATTACTGTTGTTGAGGAAAAAATGGATTTCATAAACCTTATTAATTCACACTAACAGCAAAAGAAATGGTACCTATCGTCAAAAATGATAACAGAGACATCGTACTTCAAAGGCAAAATAGAATAAACAGACAGACCCGGAAAACATTGAATTCATTGTGACGACAAAAAACATCTAAAATGTTCATAAACAACGAAGCCAAAGGATAAACAAACATCGAAATCGGATTAATTATAACACAAGAATTAGAATAACTGTAAACAATTATTGTTTATTCCAGATCTAAAAGGCAGAGAATGTTTAAGTCATAAATAACACAGACGGACAAAAAACCATCGGATCACAGCCGAGGACACAAAATAAAAACAAATCAACATGGAAATAAATAACACTCGAACATAATACAAATAACGTATTGAGATGAAACAACACTGTTTAAACAATTAACTCAGAGTTTAAAATTCGAAAATAAACAAGTGTGACATGACATATTGAATTTCTACCCATAGAGACACAAAAACACTTGAAAAAGCTGAGGGCGGGAAAAAACTCACCAGTAGAACAAGCCGATAATCACGGGAACCAAAAAATAAACAGATGCTAGGTTAGAAACGAAGAACAGGGGCGCTCAACATTTTGGAAGAATTAAAATAAAATTTAAAATAAAAATAAAAAATAAATACAGAGGTATTCGAGAAACGTAAATTACCTATAGTTATTTCTAATCCCATCGACTAACACGTGGAAGCGAGATTACCCGCTGGGCTTAGAACTAAAGGGAGGCTGTGATGTTTTGAATATCCACAAAAATAAACGATAAATAATAAACGAACGTGCTCAAAAAAATTTTTTGTTTAGACAACGACGGAAGATTTATTGACAGACAGGCCTGGAGTAAACAGATTCCCACGGGAAAGGAGAGACCGGAGGGACAGTCGAGTTTTGAACTTGGGTGCATTGACAGCCCCGAGAAATGGATACAAATCAGAAGTGTTGTTTGAAATTACAGTTAATTATTGAATTCAAATGGTATTAGAGAATATTGCGGAATATTGAATTAAAGTGAAAGATTATTGATCCGGTGTTTGTGTGAAGTGAAAGTGGTTCGACTCAGTGGGAAAACAATTAATAATAATGACAATAATAATAATTGGATAATTTGTAGAGCGCCGTTTTGTAAAAACCCACCTCAGGGGCGCCAGGTGTTGTGCAATCGCGATTGTGTTATAAAGTTGTGTTGATTTAAATGTGTAGTTCAAACTAAATTACTTGTCTTAAAAACATGAAAATAATAATAATAATGATTTCGTTTTTAAAACAGAGTGACCGTATATAAAGGCAGCAAGTTTTTAATCGGGCTAAGTTATTGATTTGGCGAGATGGCATTCTATCCACGGAGACCGAAAACCAGAGAATCAAATAGATTATTAACTGTGGGTTCGAATCCTAACAGATTAGGGAGGTACAATTTTATTTACAGGAATATTTAATTACCCTTTTATATGCGTAGGGAGGAGGTCGAAAATTAAAGTGATTTAGCTATATAGTGTAACCAGGTAAGCTTCACGCTGAGAATGAGAGGTGCCTAACTGGGTGAGTTTTTTATATTATTTATTAAATTTCAGAGGACCTTTTTAAAAGACGGATACAACCGAGGTACAGGAACTAAGTTTACGACACCTGCCGCCCAAATAATGTTATCATTAACAGGGATGTGCTAGGCGAACCGTCAATCAGCTGTGAGCGAGAGACGAGTCAACGACCTTTTCATATATAGGACAAGGCGCGGTGTACAGTCAGTCAAAGGGGAAGTTTTGCTAGCGTATGCCGTCCCAAATTGAAAGCGATCGGATGCAACCAGACGGAACAAAATGAAAACTTTTCTTCTGTTATTTGACTTTCAAATTTAATACTTTTCATCTATTGTTTGACTTTCTAAGTTACGAATTGGGATGCACAAAAACAAATCTAAAGTCAAAAGAGGGAGATGGTAATCTCCGAAATAAAACTACCAACCGAACAACTTTTCTCAACAGGTACCTTTCGAGAGGTAGGCAGCCTCTTTAAATTAAATGCAAAAATCAAACCAATTATCCGTTTATACCTACCTGAGAGGATAGGTATTCAGTAGGAGTTACCCATACCTAATACACGAGGATGCTAGTAACCTCATAAAATAATTACTAGAACCGAATATTAAAATACAGACAGTCCTCATCCTAAATTTGGCATTTCGAGTAGACCTTACATATATCTCACATGATAATTGGCTGAATGGGTAGGCACACAACCTATCGTTAAAAAGCGGGCTAAATGTCGACAAGATCGTCGTGTGTTATCTATGTATTGACCTAGAAAGGGATGTAAATCCCCGACGGCGTGGGAGTTACAACGTTTTCTGGAGGTGGCACGTAACTTAGGACCTTGCGTGTCACATTTTCGCGACTAGATTCGTGACAAGGGATGTCATGGTTTTCCCCTTCTACACTCAGTAAAGTAGATTTTCCTGGAGGTGTTTGAGATTGGGGCAATTCTGAAATTGGTGATGAGACCTGGTTTTCTTTATTCTGGCGTGAAGGTTGCCGATTTGGAACAAGGGGAGACCCGGCCGGTTGTGATATCCAGACACGCAGATATCGATCGCCTTGCTCAAATTATCATCCATCAGTTTTGTTTGGTAAGAGGAGGAGTCAATCTTAGCTTGAAAAAAATTCATTTCCTTTCCTCTCCTTCCCCTCCCAAAATATATACATGGATGGCGCCGACAACTAAAACCACAAACTTATCGTTTGTATATCACATATATAAAATCTAACACTTTATTATATTCACATTACCCTGCGATAGGTAGAATCGAGTAGCTAGTGGGGGGGGAGCAGGCGACTTAGAAGATAAGGTTTATAAAATGGTTTTAAAACACAGCGGTAATGGATTCAACTCACTCTATCTCAAAAGAACCAAGGGATACCACACATACATAAATAACTAGGTTCCTAAACCCAGAAACAAAAAACCAACACAACGTTCGGTGAAGCCTTTTTATACTGAACCGTCACGTGAAATGAGTACGTTCAAGGTCGTACGTCACGTAGACAAACTAGGATGTACACTCTTGAAGGGGTGTGAAATAAAGAAAAGACGGCAGGGAGGACCTTCCCTCCCCGGATATATATATAACCAAAGCCTTATGGAAAAGTTACCTACGGGACTTAAGGAAAATTATCGTAGAAAGAAGAGAAGGAAAAGTTTGAAGTAAAAAGGGCAGATCATTACATGTTCAGGGCCTTTTCCGGTTGCTGTGATGTCGTGTATCCAAGGAAAGAGCAGTAGGTAGTCCAAGGAAGCGAGAGGTCAGAAGTCAAAGGCGGTTGTAGTAGTTCCAGCGGGAGAAGCAGTCCAGAGTGAAGCGGTCAGAGTAGATGTCGGAAGAGAGAGGCTTGAGATCGCTTTACGCGCCGTATATATAGGACTAGCGGGGGCGTGCACACATCGGTGTGTGCGCGTCTGAAACGCCCCGCGTAAACGAGGTGCATTTTTGTGCAGCTTCGTGTGTTTTCATATGACTTTAATAGTCAATATTAAAATTATTTATTCAATAGTACTCTTTACGCCGCTTCATCTCATGAAAACTGTTTTTCCCTAGCATTTTTAATGTTTTTATAATAAATTGTACAATATGAATCAGTGGGTCCTCAGACCGACATTGGTGTGAGGAAATCCTTATAACTACTTAATATTAATGTTTACATATTTCAATATTACTTTACAACATAGACGCGAGTCCAGCCTTTCAACCTGTATATTTTTATTTTGCATTATGGCGGCGAGACTCACGCAAATCTAACATTAATTTGCGCAATTATGTATGAAAAGAGAAATATTTCTAGCATTATAGTGGCTTTGCGCTGATTGGCTGACCAACGCTGTTCAGTGTTTGGCGTTGCTTCGCCTGGGTAAAGGAGAGGGGATGCGACGTAAATACTGGGTCCACGGCTTGCGATGTGCCCAATGCTCTCCAGCCGGGGAGGGGATACCACGTAAATACTGTGTCCGAGCGCTCGTTGTGCTCAGTACTCGCCGGCCGGGTAAATACAGCTTTCTTATCCTCCCATGGTCAGACATCTGCTTTGCGGCCTTTGGGTAGCATTGCGTAATGCGTTCGATACAATATCTCAACAAAGAAATAATAATTATTTTGTACGTAAGATGTTATAGTTGTCGAGTGTAAAACTAGTTTTTGTGAAAACCTGTGTCTTTCTCAAAAATATCTTATGACTGCTGGAAATACTTATGTGTAGACGTTAAGTTTAAAATTTACGAAGAGTAGTATTTCTAAAAATGAGGCTGGAGCAATAGTTACGGTGAATGGATCGCTATTGAGAGATGATTAATGATTTTTTATGGCCGGAATTGGATGGTAATGATCTGGACAACGTTTACTTTTAACAAGACGGCGCTACGTGCCACACAAGCAACGAAACCATTGATCTTTTACGATTGAATATCAAAATAACACCTCTTATTGGAAAACCCATATTATGTGTCTAGTGTGGTAGTCGAAAAGCATGTAAAAAACCTGTATCCTAATATATTTTTATGAATAAAGAAAATTAAAAAAAAAAAAAAAATATTTATTGCATAACAGATTTATGATTTGTAACGATTCAAAGTTTTAATTGTTCTTAATAAAAATCTTAATGTTTTCACACCCTTATATACAATTTGTTGAATTTGGGCAATGAAATCCGATAATGATGTGGTGTAGCGCTCTTCGTGGCAGCCGGACGCGTCAAGACGCGTCCTAAACGTCAACCGCTTTGTGTTTTTTTAGTATTTTCAAGGGAAATGAACAAAATCCCTTTGAAATTGTTTTTAAATCAATCGATCAACATTTTAAATAAACTTATCAACCATTTATTAGAACTTTATAATATGTGATTTGAGTGCAGTGTGTTAAAAGTGAATATTCGGATATTTTGCTCAAAATATTTGACATTCCAAACGAACTTCGATTGGTAAATGCACCCCAGATGTTTTCAACGGAATTCTCGGAAACTCTGAAGGGCCTAGCAAGTGTTAGCAAGCTAAGCCCAGGGTATGGACTCACCGAATGTCTATGTGAGGCGTCAGCTCTTTATTAGCAGCAGAAATATACCGCGATAGCCGTTCTGCCAAGGTCTGGTATCTTTTTTTTATTTTTTTTTTATTGAAACATATAAACAAGGTTACAATTTAATGACAATATAAACACCAATATTTCAATCACTCTCCTAATAAAGCAGCTGCTTGTGTTTAGGAGAGGACAACAAAATATTTTTACATTTGTTTAAATTAAACTAAAAATATTTGTAATTTAACAAAAAATAACAATAAAAGTAATAAAAATATTGGTTAATTAATTGGTTATTGATGATTTAAAGAATCGAAAAGGCTAGAACATATTTCTAAACAATAAGTGAAGTTATGAGGTGGTACAAGAGTATTTTAAATTATTTTTTTTAAATATTTTTCGTAGTTTTCTTCCGATCGTATATCAAGGGGGAATTTATCAAATAATTTTACACCCTTGAATATATAGTGATGCTGTGCTGTTGTGGTTCGTGCTAGTGGCACGGTTAGTCCTCCAACAGATATTATTCTTTTGCTAATATTCAATTGTGGTAAATTATTTTTACTAAAGAAATCTTTATGTATTTGTAGAAGTGCAATTTTGTCATAAATTTTTGTAAGTGGGGGAACCGGGAAATCTTGAAAAACATTTATCTGTGAGAGGATATTCTGTAAACGCTTTATTAGCAGCAGACATATACCTGAACGGATGACGAACCTCGTGCTGGCACTGTTTTTGGACGCGGTGGACTCTTTCGCTGCAGCAGCTTGTCCAGTTTCTTCACCACTTAGGATTCTTGCTGCAGAGTCTCCATCTTCTATCTTCGTGTCACCTGTTCCTGTACTTTTATTAATTAACTTATTTTCACTTTATTTTTGTAATATTTATATTTTTTGTAATACCTGCATCAACTGAAAAGCGCCCCTGAGGTATTATCTCACAAAAGCGGCGCTATACAAATTCTCCAATAAATAAATGATAGCAGGTTCCCGAATTATTTAAAAAAATTATATTATTTAGGCATCTTGAAAATAATTTTACTCAATAATATAAAAAAAGATACACTTAAAGACGGATGTACCTACACGGAGGAAACTTACTGATATAAAATATTGGTAATTTATTAAAAATCTGGTTTTAATTATTCGTATTCCTGAAAGACGTGACTTAGCGAATCAATTGACAGGTTTCCTAACAAGCTATCGGTAAAACACGAATATGTTATGGGGATGTCGGAACACGTGTTCATAAAAATTCTGATATTTTTGCAATTCCTCTATATATTTATTAGGATATATGCAGCTGTGTGAACATGCGTTCAAATGTATTATGAATGTATCAATAGTTTGTTATGAAATGACGTGCCATCACGTTTATAACAGGATTTTAATAAAATCAGCCATACTCATTTTTCTCCGTGTACATATCTTTGAACGAGGAGATTTTCTTCCTATAAAAAATAATGGTGTTCATAGTGCAAGGCTATAAAACCATTTTTCAGATGAGAGTGCAGGAAATAGGTATAAATTTTTAAAAAACAGTGAATTTGCAGTGGATTAAAAAAAACTAACATTAACCGATTTATTTGTACGGTATCAGTACTTATACATGCAGTATAAAATATTTTTCATTAATTTTATTACTATGAAATACGAATTTCATTTTATGCGATGATAATACAAAATTAATGAAGTTTAAACTGTAGCTGGCAACACCTTGAATACGGTATAATTTTCTTGCGTCATTGTAGGTACTTAAAGTTTACAGTCGGGGAACATTTGAATGTTCAATTGCGCAGATTAACATGGCGATTTTACTGTTATATCTTTTGTAATGATGTCAATTCAGATATGATGTAATTATTATTGTGTGCTTAATATCTGTAACTAACAATGGAAAAATAAGTGATATCATTTAATTGTATCTAAATATTATTAAGTACAATTGATGTCCTTCTGTATAGGGATAGGATAGGAATGGGGCCCTTAAAGTAACTGCATTAAAAATAATAAACTATTTTATTGACAGCCCATACTTCCTGGAATACTTTAAATTATTCATACCGAACAACTACCACCAGGGTCGACACCACGACTTGCCCAGCATAGCATGACAAAAGGTATGATGGTGCTAAACGAAATCTCCATATCTCCACCATTGGTTTCAAGAGTTATTTTAGGCAAAGACTTAATACACATTTTCCAGCTTTTAAAAAGGTTTTTTTTCTAATTAACATCATCAGGTAATTCGTAAAATATTTTCATAACTCTGTGCTTCAATAATTTTAATTTTATTCTGAAATTTCTTAGTCTCATTGTATCTCTATTTGACAGCCTTCGCGCAGCTATTTAGTCGCATTGTATCTCTGTTTGACAGCCTCTTTGCAGGTACTTAGTCACATTGTATCTCTATTTGACGATCTCCGTGCAGGTACTTAGTCGCGTTGTATCTCTATTTGATGGCCTCCATGCAGGTACTTAGTCGCATTGTATCTCTATTTGACGGCTCCCGTGCAGGTACTTAGTCGCATTGTATCTCTGTTTGACGGCTCCTGTGCAGGTACTTAGTCGGATTGTATCTCTATTTGACGGCATACGTGCAGGTACCTCGTCGCATTGTATCTCTATTTGACGATCTCCGTGCAGGTACTTAGTCGCGTTGTATCTCTATTTGATGGCCTCCATGCAGGTACTTAGTCGCATTGTATCTCTATTTGACGGCTCCCGTGCAGGTACTTAGTCGCATTGTATCTCTATTTGACGGCCTCCGTGCAGGTTGAGTGCTACGATCCTTGGCTACAAAGACGGTGGAAAAAATACTGGAATTTAAGTGAGAAGTAACATATGTTTTTTAAATTGACTTCATTGCCTTATTCAATAAACGTTGAATTTTCCGAACTATTTGAAAGTAAGTTTGCCTTAGCATAATTGAAAGTTAATGTGAAAAAATGAGTACTATTTTAATTTTATTAAGACGCTGTGGAATGTGACTGTATGGCCATTTTCCAGTAAAATATTAATCAAACGATTTTTTAAAACCACTTTATTTGAGTTATATATAACGACCGGTTTCAGTTGCAGTAAACCTATTTCAACTTATATTACTCAAATAAAGTGGTTGAAAACAAAGAAAAAAAAACATTTATATAATGTCGAGCCACAAAGTGTTTGGTTTCTTCGATAAAATATTAGTAATTTAGAATATATCTGAATACGTGCTCACGCCGGTGCCCTTGTCCGAATAAATAAATGGACAAGATGCTAAACTATTATTATTTAAGAATACGTTTTCCGACTTAATCATAATATATTCGTGTTTTACCGACAGTTTTCCGGAAAACTGTCAATTTATTCGTTAAAGGTCTGCAATCCTGTTTTTTTTTGTTGTATTTAAAAAACAATCTCGCCGTCTCTAAAATATTAATAGGCACAAAATATTTTGAAAACGTTTTTGGAAAATTGAGACCTAAAAATAACGAAATTTTAAATCTTTTAGCTATAAACCGACCTCCGAATCTCAATAAACAAGCATTTTTGTTTGAAATATCTACTGTGTTTAAAAATAATATTGACCCAAATTAAAGTGTCATTTATTTTGGTGACATAAATTTAAACTTATTAAATAGAAATGATTCAGTCATAACAACTTATGAAAATATCCTTTCAAATAATTATTTAATAAAATGTATAGATGACGTAACAAGAGAAGTTAAAGTTCAACAGAAAATAAATAGCTCGTGTATCGATAATTTTTTTGTATGGATTATAGGAAGACAACCCGTTGGAGCTTTTGCAGATGTGTGTTCAATCTCCTAATGCGTATGTGATTAATTATTACATTGGAGATGACAAAAGTACGACTATTAATGTTCAGTTAAATTGTATAGAACAAGTAAACTATAACAAAAATGAAAATATAACGATTCCTTCGCAGAGACATATGGACAATAATATCCGAAATTATAATTGGAAATCACTTCTAGAAGACGATGACTGTTTTAATATTTATTCAAAATATAAGAATTATTTTGATGACTTGTATGAAAATAGCACAATCGTGATAAGTAAAAAATCCAAAACTCGACTTTTGAGAAAAACGATTGGATATCTTCCGATGTTGTATGTAAAATTAATCAAAAAGGGATAATTTATATGAACGTTGGAAAAAAGCTCCAACAAACAAATATTAAGAGATAGAATATAAATGTTTTAAAAATGTGTGTAAATAAAAATTTAAAACTTCTTACTATAATGAGAAATTCAAAAACTATTTTCAAGACTGAACAAAAACATGAGAAGAGTGTAATAAAATTTTAGGAACTAAATGTAAAAATGACTATGATGAAAATGCTTCTAAATATCTGATGAAAGATCGAACAAAAGAAACTTTAACTAATGATTTTGTTGATTATTTCTCTGAAAGTGTTTACAATATGTTACAAAAGTGTTACCATAAGAAAATTGAATTTGAACCAGAAAAGATGCCTCAAAGCATTTACCTACCGAGGGCAACAACGGCGGATATAGAAAATATTGTTGGACAAATGAAGAGTTTTTCTCCAGGAATTAATAATATCAGGATAAAAGATATTAACAAACATATTTTAATCTTAAGTCAAATTTATACCCATTTTATAAATAGAATCTTATTTCAATCGAAAATTCCCGAAGACTTAAAATGTAGTATTATAAGACCTATATATAAGGGAGGTGACCACACTGTATTGGCCAACTGCAGACCAATTAGTATCTTACCATCACTAGAAAGAATTCTTGAAAAATATATTCTAATAAAATTAATAAGATATTTAAAAGATTTTTCTAAAATAGATACCAATCAATACGGTTTCCAAAAAAAGTACAGAATTGCTGCTTCAAAAATTTTCCAACATGTTAAATAATTAATTAAACTGTAAAAAACATACATTAGTCTTATTTATAGATTACTCGAAAGCCTTTGATACTATTGATCATGATGGTAAATTACTTAAAATACTAGAAATTATAGGAATAAGAGGAAAACTACTAAAACTTTTTGAAAATTACTTAAACAACCGATGCATGAAATTAAAACTCTTAAACTCTTTAAGTAAAAAAAATAAGTTTTATGCCGGCGTTCCCCAAGGTTCCATATTAGGTCCAATTCTGTATATTATATATGTATCTTTTATTAAATACATTTTTATACACGGAAAGCACTTTATATATGCGGATGATACTGCTTTAGTGATTTCTAGCAGTGATTTGCAAACTTGTGTAGACCTTTTACTAAAAGACTTTATTGAACTCTTAAAAGGTCTCCTGACTCTGGCTTAATCATAAATGCCAAAACACTAAATTGTTACACATAAGATCCCCTAATTTTAAGGTATATATTACACCAGAAATAAATAAATAAATACCTCAGATTGCTTACACGATGGTATTCCTGCAATGTGTACATGTGAAAATATGGAACTAGTTAAAGAATATGTTTATTTAGGTGTCAATATTGATTTGACAAACAAAGTTTATGCACGACTAAGATCAATTGTAAGCAGATTGTATAAACTAAAGTTTTTTGTTCCAATCTGCACATTCGAATAATTTATTTATCTCTAGCTAAAACTGTTAGAAGGTATGGAATAACAGCTTGGGGATATTCCTGTAAAACTAATATCGATCATGTTCAATCCGTGCAAAATTCATTGATTAAATTATTAGCTAAAAAAAATTATAAAAAGAAAGGCATAATATTCCATAATTTTATCAGTGTCAAAATTCTTTCAGTGAGAGCTATTCTGTGGTACAAAATTATATTTCAGCCCATAAATAACCCCTTATGTAAACAGGCCAGAACACAATCATAATACTCGTTTTAACTTTAATGTAGGACTTATTGTACCAAAGCATACAAATAAATATGGAAAAAGAACGTTAAACTATATGATTCCCAGTTGTTGTAATATGTTATTGTTTTAATTACTACTCCCTGCAATAAGTATGAAATATTAATTACATTTTTTTTTAAATTATAACTAAATTTTTCAGAAGATTTAAAAATCGGATTTACGGAATTTTGATGAAATTTTTCGCTGTGGGGCTAAAAGCTAATGAGATTATTTAGTTATTTAAAATTCGACTAACAAGGTAAGCTCCGCTCAAACAAACAACTCCGCCCGCAGTAAAATCACCGTACCAAAAGGGCCATCATCATTAAAAGATGTTCTATAATCCGGTGTAGGGCAGCAAGTAGCAAGGATCCAGTAAATGATAGTTGATAATTCCCAATCTGATTCCCCTCCGAGCTGCAATCGAATTAACCCCTAATACCTGTCTCCGGCTGAGTCCTGCCTCCAGCCTCCTTCCTCCTGCAGTCTGCCCACTGCTCAATATTACTAAACTCCACTGAAAGGATAAACAGACATAAGTGTATTGTGTGCCCAAACGGAGAAAAATGAGTATTGCTACTTTGTTAAAAATCTTTTCAAATTATTGGTCATTCGGTTTCCTGTTAAAATTTGAGTACATTCCTAATATATCAGAACGCGTCTTTATGTACCTGCACTATGCCTTGATAAGATTAAATAATGACGAAAGGCGGAAAAATTGTGATTGTTATGAACACGTTTTAAAAAATATATATATTTATAAAGAAAATTTACACTGGGTGATACATTTTGAATGTTATTTCAACCGCCATGCTAGGGATGTAGCGGGTGTATGTTATGGCGGGTGATGTTTAAAGATTGAAGATTTTCATAATATACATAATAGTTAGTAAATTATACAATTCCAATTAATATTTTAGGTGACCAATAATAAGTTAATAATTAATTGAACATTGATAAGTATTATAATTTATATAAATTGCGTCAATTGAGGAATGTGAGAGATGTGTGGAGGGAGATTAGGGGGTTAAAGTGTAGAATTTATGGGTGTTGTAATTGAAATGTATTGCAAATGTAAGAATCCATTTGTGTTTTGAAAGTATGGAGTTGACTTTCGGTTTTTGGGATATCAGGGAGAAGGTTAAAGGTTTTGGGAGCTAGAATTATCTTTGTGATGATGTAGTATGAGGTTTAAGTACATTGTAGTTTTGTTTGGTTATATTTATAGTGGTGTGCTTTTGTTGAGTGTTGTTTTTATTGTATTTGTACCAGAAATGTGAAAAGGGCTAATCGAGGAATATCTTTATAATAGTTTGAGCACAGCTACCCCAAATGATGATACAGAATGATAATATGAATTGGCAGAGAGCATAGTATACCGATTTATTGTTGTAGGGAAAGGACATTTCTAAGAGTGCGAAACATGTTCTGACATCGTGATAATACATTTCTCTTTTACTAAAAGTTTAACAGGAAACCTATCATTTTTTTCGTTGAGGGCCTGCTGTCCTGTTTTCAACCGGATTACAAACAATTTGAAGAGATTCTAAATAAATTAGCAATATTCAATATTAGTATTTTTTCTCCACGTAAATGGTCTAGAATTGAAAGTTACTAAGGACGGGTTGTTTCGGAGAATTCGAACAATTCTTCAAATTTCAAAGTTAATTTTCAGGTTCTGTGAAAGATTTTTTCAAGTTCTGTTTTTATTTCAGTTCTGTCAAGCAACTACCCTATGCTGATATATTAACAGAACTTGAATAGGACTTTCACAGAACCCGGAAATCGACATTGAAATTTGATGAATTGTTCAAATCCTCCGAAACAACCCGTCCTAAGTCAGTAGCACATTTGTTTCCATTCAAATTTATACGGAAGGCATTCTGGTTTTTTCTTCGTTTGATGTTTAAGAGGGTTCTATGTTGCAGAAAAGTAAAGTTCCCTAAAGTAAGGCAATGGTCTAATAACTATATAAAACACACCTGGTTCCGTTATTTAATGTGTTTTAGGTATGAACAAAATTCACAGTGTTTATTTAAATGCTGCTGAAGACATTTGTTGAGAGATTTTCAATCTACTATAAATAAGTCAATATTGTCGCTTTCGCCTATAAATTATAATATTTTTTTTATAATAGCGCAGTACCTTTCACATCGTATTTAAATAATGTCTACCTTTTAAACCATTTTCAGTAATCTTCTTCTTTTTGTAACACAAAGGTTTTTTTTAAAAAGGTGTGTGTGGATCCTTTTATATTAATTATATCTATAATTTTAGTGTGTGGCACCTCCAGCCTTTAAGAATTGACCACTGAGCATTGATCAGATTTACCTACATTGCAATAGGAGCAACAAACGAGTCCATGTTCAATAGCCCGGAGCAGTGGGCACTGTTTTGGCTGGGGACCGACGAATCCGCTCGCTAATTTCGTCATCATTTAAAATCTTGAGTATTCATCCTTAGACCATGAGAATCCAAATACATCTTGCGATCCTGAACTTATGCTGGCTTTAGTCTTGGGGATAACATTCACAAGGCCATACTAAAACTATCAAGAGTAATATTTGTGGAAATCAAGCTGTGATGATTTGCTGCGAACAAGCTGTTCTTCAACTACCATTATATAACTTTAATTCTTTAATACTGTTAACAAAAACCCCATCCTTACAGATCAGCTGATAATATTTTGCATTGCAGTACTCATGGCTTTATTTTTGCCAGCCTTGACAAAATACTCTGAATATTAGCTTGAATTTTTAATAATAATTTTGAATGTAACCGTCATCTAATCCCACGGTAACATTATTCAATTCTTGCTACGGAGCCTTCAACTTTCCTTAGTCTCCGAAAAATTAAAAAAAAGGTTTATTAGAAACAGGTTCCCATACAAAATAAAGTCGAATCAAATCAAGGAATGTAGCTCTCGAGAAAAGTGGAGTGGGTACGTTAGATAATTACTCGCATTTGCTTTATCTCTCCCCTTCCCCACCCTATGGGAGCAAGGTCCTGGAATCCAGGAGTGAACATTGAACATTGTTATTCCACTCCAATCAAAACATCCGCCCGATCCGAACCTTATCCCGGGACGAAGTCTTAATTATTGATACGTGTGGGAGCGTCTCGGTGGGAGGTTCACGGTTCACCAATGGGCAACTCCAACTCTATCTACCTAGACGCCATATTTATGCTCTATTACAGGACCGCACTCACAGTTAAAACAAAGTGTTTTTAGTTTCAAATTTGTTCGAAGCACGATAAGATTGAAAGCTTTAGGCTAGGAATACACGAACTACAAAAAGTCGATTGCGACAGTTGAGAATCTTTTGTACAAATAATATATGAAACCAAAAAATATAGTCAAAGATTGATAAGAGATGCAAAAATGATTTACCTTCAAGAAAAAAAAACTCAAGGACCCAAAATCACCCGTGTCACCGCGACATCCAAATTTATAGTGATATTTTAGGAATGTGACTTTTTTATCCTTTATTGAAAAAAATTTTTTTATAGAAAGTTTAAAAAGAAAGATTTTCGGTGTTAGTAGGTAAGTATAGGTAACATACCAACATTTTGGTAAATGCCTATTGTATTTGTGTAGGCACGTCTAACACCTAACTATCACTACATTTAGGTCAACACCCATTGCATTTGTGTAGATACGCCTAGTACCTACCTACCACTGCATTTTAGTCAATGCCTATTGTATTTATGTAGGCACGTCTAACACCTAACTATCACTACATTTAGGTCAACGCCCATTGCATTTGTGTATATACGCTTAGTACCTACCAACCACTGCATTTTAGTCAATGCCTATTGTATTTGTGTAGGCACGTCTAACACCTAACTATCACTACATTTAGGTCAACGCCCATTGCGTTTGTGTAGATACGCCTAGTACCTACCTACCACTGCATTTTAGTCAATGCCTATTGTATTTGTGTAGGCACGTCTAACACCTAACTATCACTACATTTAGGTCAACGCCCATTGCATTTGTGTAGATACGCCTAGTACCTACCTACCACTGCATTTTAGTCAATGTGCATTGCATTTGTGTAGGTAGGTACCTACACCTGCCACAAAAATTTGGTCATTGCCCATTGCATTTTTGTAGGTACACCTACGTTGAAATGATGATAAAAAACTATTTATTCTTAATTAAGAGGAATATTTGTTTAACCCCGTCGTCCCTGTCCGAACAAGTCGGTATTAGGGAATAGACATTAATTTATTCGCTTATCTATGCGAGTCGGGCGAGCAATTTGGAGTTTCTGCCGGTCGCCGGTTTAGAATTACCGGACACCTCAAAGTTTACCGGACAGACAGGGCGACCACTAATTCCGGACATTTCTTGCCACTTTTGTGACCGGCTTTTGTTATTTCTAGACACCACTATTTTTTATTCAATGCCTTGTAGGTATAAAACTTCTTATAATTGGATGGCATAGGGCAATACGCGCAACGTGATTTCATGTGATTTGACGTGATTTAATGTGATTTATTGTGATGCAAAATTATTTATTGCAATTTTACATGATTTTATGTGAATTACCGTCATATAATGTGAATTACCATGATTTAAAGTGATTTATTGTGATTAAAAGTGATATAATATGATTTAGTGTTATTTAATTTGATTTACTGTGATTTAATGCGATTTTATTTGATTTAACATGATTTAATGTGATGTAATATGATTTAATGTCATTAAACGTGATTAGATAAGATTTATCGGGATATGTGATTTGATGTTATTTAAAGTGATTTACTGTGATTTAATGCGATGTCATTTGATTTTACATAATTTAATGTGATGCCATATAAACTAATGTTATTTAAGGTGATTAGATATGATTTATCGTGATTAATGGGATTTAATGTGATTTGATATTATTTAAAGTGATTTAATGCTGATTTAATGCGATTTAATGTGATTATACTATATACTATAGACTAGGACAAGGTAAACCTATACATTTATTAATGCAAAAGTAGACAATGTATCAACATAAGTTTTAAGAAGAGCGTTATTGCCGATTAATTGAACGACGAACTTTTGGGCAGATCTGCTGAAGCCAGGGCCATGGCCGGGGGCTATCAGAATTGTGGGAGGCTCCATTTGCGTGAGGGGCGGCCGATAAGAGCTCCGATTACGGTTAGCCATCGACTGGAGATAGCGACACTCTCACGGCGGCGGACCAATCGAGCGACCCTCTCCCCCTTACTCCCCCTACTCCACCTCACCACGCCGGCAAATAACACGGTTAAGACTTAATCGAAAACAGGTATTGCAGATAAATCTATTCGAATGCGAGAAACGACAAGTACTTCTACCAAAAATTACATATATAATAAAAAACTTTCGCGTAAAGTAGAAAAGCGTAGGTATAAGGAATATAGATGATGGGAAAAATATTTAGCTTTATTCATAGATCTTCAGAAAGCTTTTGACATAATCAACCATAAAGTATTACTGTCTAAGTTTAAAAAATAGGTATGGCCGAAACGACAATGAAGCTGTTGACGACATAGAGCGAGAATAACAAGTACAGATTGGCAAACAAAATAGTAAGCATATCGCCATTAGAGTATGGCGTCCCCCAAGGAAGCGTACTGGGACCAATTCTATTTATTATCCATATAAATGATATCACTAACCTTAACATTAAAGGAAACAAAATCAGTTTTGCTGATGATTCCGCTTTATTGTTTCAAGAAGAAAACTGGATGGAAACATTTTGTGTGGCTGAATATTGGCTTAGTACACTTCAAAATTGGCTAAAAATTAACTCACTTACCCTTAATACAAGCAAAACTAAATAACTAGTAAAACTACTCTAACTAAAATTACACGAATGACATAGACATAATGTTGAATGTCAATGCCCAATTATAGAATAGTCTCAAAACATAAAACATAAAAATATCTCGGGGTATTAATTGATCAAAATATTAGATGAGACCTAAATATTAAATGTATCACGGAAAAAATTATTTGTTTCTTTAAAAATCTAAGAAATGTGGTAAATAAAAAGTACATGAAAACAATCTATTGTGCCTTATGTCACTCTCGTATTGAATATGGAATTATAAAATGGAGATCTGCTGTATCTAAGTATCTATATAACCTGAACACAATTCAAAAAGGAATCGTAAGACCATACTGAAAGTACCCATAAGAACGCCTTTGATTGAAATTGTAAATAGTTTTGATGTACCAAATGTACAACAAATATATGCTAAAAATATATTATTGAAACTATTGAAAAATTCTGAATCCTTTAAAATACCGCATATTCATCAAATCACAATGAAAGTTAAGACTGAGGAAGGAGATATTCTGGTCAGCTTTGACGTCGTGTCACTTTTCACAAATGTGCCTCTAGAAGACTCCATGACAATGCTCAGGGAGATATATGAGGAAGACATTTGCAAACTTTTTGAACACTGCCTCAAAACGGGATACTTTGCATTTCAGGGTGAACTATTTGAGCAATTGGAGGGAGTTGCGATGGGCAGTCCGTTATCGCCAGTACTAGCCAACTTTTTTTTATGGAGAAGTTTGAAGAAGTGGCACTCGACACAGCTTCGGCTGTCCCTAAAGTATGGTGGCGCTACGTCGACGATGTCTTCGCCATTTGGCCTCATGGAACGGAGAAACTAAACGAATTCCTGGACCATCTTAATTCTCTCCACAGCAAAATTAAATTCACAATGGAACTGGAAAACGAAGATAAAATCCTGCCCTTTCTAGATGTGGAGGTGATGCGGAAACACGATGGTAGCCTAGGGCATACTGTATATAGGAAACCAACCCATACGAATCGGTACTTACACGCTGATTCGCACCACCACCCAGCGCAGAAGAGAGGACTTATCCATACATTGGTGACCCGAGCGACCAGAATATGCGAAGAACATAAAATCGGAGCGGAACTTACGAAGCTGACCGATGCACTGGAGCGTAACGGCTACCCAGCAAGTCAGACAAGGCAAATCATAAGAGCCAAATCTGCACTAAACGAAGACAGAGTTGAACAAGAGTCGAAAGGCTGTGCCTTCCTGCCTTATGTGCACAATGTGACAGACAAAATTGCCAAGCTTTTGAGAAAGGAAAATATCAAGACTGTCTTCGGAACAACAACAAAGATACAGGACTTACTGAGGTCTGCAAAGACTAAGTTTCCTCTGGAAACAGATGGAGTGTATAAACTCAGCTGTTCCGGATGTGACAAGGTCTATATAGGCCAGACAGAGCGGACTATCTCCAAAAGAATTTCGGAACACTTCAGAGCTTGTAAACTCGGCCACCCTGACAAATCGGCAATTGCCGAGCATTTGATTGACACCGGGCATTACTTTGGATTTGTTCCTGAAATCCTGGGGAGACCGAAAACTTATAGAGAACGGCTGATTACGGAGGCCATTGAAATTCATAAAAATCCCGTAAACATTAATAGAGACGATGGAGCTTAGCTTAATAGTTCTTGGTATCCGGTAATTGACGGTTACACCAGAGCTAAACGAAGAAAACCACTTTAAATAAAAAAATGATACGTTAATGTTAGCTCAGAGGGTTGGAGCTGGCAACACGGTATCACAACCTCATACTTAAGCTCACATTTTAACACAACCTCAAATAAGACATCTGCCCTGATGATGGACACTGCAATGCTGTCCGAAACGTTGGCTAAAGAAGGAGTTAGCGCAACACGGCATAATACCCCAAAAACAAATAACAAAAAAAAAAAAAAAAAATCACAATGACATTAAAAATATTCCAGGTCATAAAATCACATTCAGGCAAAGAAATTATATTTATTTTGCGACGAAACTCGAAAATCCTCCCCCCTGATATAAAGCGAAGAGAAAATTTGAATGATTACAAATCATGAATAAAAATCTGACTGAAAGAGATTAATGAAAAAACTTTAAAAACGACATAGAAAACTATTAAAACAGAAATGAATAACTTTAGTTCACTTCAGCTCAGGTCACCCTAGTGAGTGGGACTAAGAAATACAATTTACTATACATATATTAAATAACATATATACTTTAATAAAAATATATACTTTGCCGACCGAAAATATTTTATGTTAAATGGTTGCCCCCAAGTCTCGACTCGGTAAACGAAAAAAACGTATTTTTACCATAATAAATTTTTTGAATAAAATAATAATGTGAACTAACATAGGTTCTTAAACACGAGTTATTTTTAATAAGTGAGGTATTAAATAACATTAAGAAATTTATATTTACTCTGCTATACTTAATAACTTAAAAATGTTATACAAAAATTATTTCACAGCTGTAGGCTAGTAGGGCGTTTAAAAAATAATTAAAAATTTATAGACAAGTATATGATTGATAATATTAATTTGCTCCTGCCGCGCAGTGATCGATCCGCGCTAATAATGTTTTCACATCGTTTCTACCGAGAAATACTCGAACATGAAGTTAATAATAGGTACGCAGATATAGCGGATCTGTTTAACTGCACGGCAGCTAGGTACAAGAAGGCTATACTGCCATATCTTATAAATCATTATTAATTAAACCTACGTCTACTTATAATTATTTGTTATATTTTGAATGTACTTGTGTCTTCTTCTAGAGTTTGTATTCATTTTATACTTTCTGTCGTCATTTTATCATCAATCAACTTAATTGTTATTTTTGTTGAAATTATTACTAGTGTTTGATTATGATTGTATACTGTGACATGTAATGATATGTATGGTATATTAAATAAATAAAAATATGAAAAATAAATTAAATGTGTATTATTATAAAATGCCAAACACTTTGAGGTTCTCCGATCCAACACTTTGAGGATCTCTGATCTAATAGGTATTTAAACAAAAAATATATATTTTTGGTTAGGTAGATAATATGATCTATTTATTTGGGCTTATACATATATACATCTCCCTATTATATATGTCCCTTCTAAACAAACCCATATCCTAGAAATAGAAAAAGTACAAAACAGGCCTTACTTGTGTATGAGATAATATACATAATATCCATTTGTTTACGCATCCTTGTTCTTAACAGGAATGCTTGATTTTAACACCTTAGAAGCCCGCCGAGAAAGATATGTTTTTTAAAAGTTAATCTCTGGTACTACACTAAGAACAAGTTGTTTCACAGAATTTGAACACTTCATAAAATTTCAAAGTCGGTTAACAAGTGCTGTGAAGGTTATTTTCAAGATCTGTTATTATTTCAGTTTTGTTAAGCCCTGGCCAGTAATGATATAATAATATAACTTGAATAGAACCTTCACAGAATTTGAAAATTAACTTTGAAATTTGATGAATTGTTAAAATTCCGTGAAACAACTCGCACTTAATCCACATATGTTGAAAGAGGTTAACTTATATATATATATTATGCTTAACAAGTATACTCGTGGAAGATCCCATGCACTTTTGAATGCCCCGAAAGCGAGGACCCAATCAGCTGGGCGGACTCAACTGCATAACGTTTCTGCATTGAAGTGCCATTTACAAACACGATAGTTACTGAGACATAGCACAACATATAAAGAAGAAAAAAATATATAAGTAAACAAGACAAAAGAATAAATAGTATACATTTATACAAAGTTGACGAAAGAAATGAAGAAGAAAAAAACACAAAAAACTTTTTTATATAGTGACCTCGTTAAAACATTCACTGCTCAAACGTTTAATTAGTCCAGTTTTATACTTCAATATGGGCATATAAAAAACAACAGCTAATATAGCACAAGTGTAGGCATTGCTGTGTAATCTATTCATAACAGAATTATAGCCTGAAACGTAGTATAATTGTCACAATAATACATACTATGGAACCTTGATCTAATGGTAGAGACATGAAAGTGAATATAAATGAAATACATCAGGACTATTCAACTGATCATTTTCCATGTTTCTGTGACACTTCTGGTCACTTTTTTGGTTGACCGACAGTAACCCAAAATACCTGGTAACCAATAGTTATTATTACCTGTGCCTGAGACCTAAATATGAATATTATTGAAATGAGCATTAGAGGAGCGGACAGTGGGTATTAGATGGGTAGGGGCAGCGGGCACCCTCGCGTGATGTGTACCAGTACATGTGTACGAGAACATGGCGGTTCACTGAAACTATTGATTTTAGTTTGTGCTTCTTTGGTCATGTGTAACTTTCAGACATCCTCTTCTCTTAGAGCCGCTGCCTGGCCGGTGTGGGGAGGGGGAGGGGGGGCAGTTGGCTATTAGAAGAGGGAGGCTGTGCACGGGATTGAAAGGGTTAAAAATGAATTATTATTATTATTTTATCCCAGTCCCATTGGCACTGTCTGAAACAAGTGGGACTATGTCATCCATACAGCCGAAACAACCACGTAGAAGACATGATTATTTGAGATTTTCACCGCAAAAAGTATTATTGTGATTTATTTTTGGGGTGTTATGCCTTGTTGTCTATCTGATTTTTCAGCCAACGTTTCGGATAGCGTCACAGTGTCCATCATCAGGGCAGATGTGTAATTTAAAACGTTGGATAGAGAAGGAGGTAGCGTAATACATAATACTGCAAAAATAAATCACTATAACACCATAGAAATATTTTTTTAATGAATGTTTTCGCAAACATCTTGAGGCTACAGGGAGTGAGGAGGGAAAGAAGATATTGAAGAAGAAGTCTGAGGAAGAAAGTGAAAACTTGTTAAAACATTTTTACTTGCTCTCATCTAATTATGCAAACGAAAAATAGGTAAGTATAAACGTTGGTTGAAGTGTAAATCGTTGAATAAAAACACCAAGACAACATCAACATCTTGAAACTTCAGTTCCAATTTTGAAAATGAGAGTTAAAATAATTTTCTGGTAAAATATTATAGTTTACGTAGGTACCTTGCCGCTTGTTTGAATTATTGGCACAATCAGTTCTAATTTTGAAAATGATGCCCAAAGTAAAAATATACCATGGAGACAATTATTAATATCTGAATTCAGAACCAGAGTTACAATCACACACAAACCCACAACTGAAATTAGTACCATTTTTGATAAATATATATTTTACTTTGTGAAAGGATGCAAAGAAAAGATATCAAAACACACGAAGATTTAAAAAAAAATTTACAGACATTTTCATGTATTGCCTTCACGCTCAAAATAATTTGGCACCGAAAATACAGCGCCTTAAGATCGGTCGATATCAAACCAATAAAAACCGCTGCCAGCAAATGGAACCTAACAAAAAAGCATCTATAAAAACACTACTAATTCTACTTTTGTTTTAACCCCTTTTGTGTTATGCTTGAAAATATTTGTTGGCAGTGTTGAAATTAGGGACGGTGCGGACTTGAGCAAGTAAGGTCTCCCGACCCGTTCCATTGTGTTATTCTTCAGTTCTTCTCCCCAATAGATGCTGGGCTCCGTCTCGGTCTCTTTCTGTTCTCTTCTCCTCCTCTCCCTCCCGCCTTTCATCTCCACGGCCATCTTGCCCCTCCCCCTCCTTGCCCGGGTAGTGGGGGGAGGGGGGGGGATTCAGGGGAGCACGCTCCACACGCCCCGGTGGAGACGGCCTTTACTTTTCCTTATCCCGTCTTCTGTTCTCCGTAGCATTTCCAATCTGAGATGACGTTGGAAACTCATAATGGTGGCATCATATCGCATTTTAAATTATTTCAAAATAAACAGAAACGGAAAGATAACCGTTTTGCGGTTATTTTGATTTTAAGTAGGATTCAATAGCTAAATAAATAATATAGTTTTTTAAAATAAACTAATAAATATGCAATTAACTAGAGCAGATCGGTGACCAGTTCCAATTAAAATATTTTATTTTATTAAAAATATTATATTATAGGTAGGTACCTAATTTACCTCGATTGTCTGAATTCTTCAAACAAAAGGTTTCAATTTTGAAAATAATGACCCTTAAATTCATAGCAAGTCTGAGATGTAGAGTTCATTGATACAAAGTTACACACAGACGTTCAACCGAAATTAGTATTTTTAAAAGTACTTCTATTTATGAATATCAGGTGCTGTGGCGAAATGCGTTTCAGGTTAGGTACCTACTTCAATTTCTTCAAGCCAGACTTATATGTTTTTAATGAATTTTCGTTCTGATTTTTCTCAATAGTTAGTGGAATTGAGTTATGAAGTTCAATACAATAGAGATAAACATAGTGACTTACCTAATTACATAATCATGTACGACTGTGTTCGACACAAACCCATTCGCTAAAAAATAATAAATATCAAACGAACGCGATAAAAACTAATATATAATTGGCGATTTTGTTTTCAAGTTTGGAGGAGTTATTGTAGATCGTTTTTTGTCTTGCCCGTTGAGACTATTGACGGCAAGGCAATAAAAAATACTCGATTATTTCAAAGGCCAAGATGTATTCTACTCGCAGTATTTAACTAAAGCATCTGAAAATATGATTTGAGATTTTCACGGCCAAAAGTATTTTTGTTATTTGTTTTTGGGGTGTTATGCCGTGTTGCGCTAACTCCTTCTTTAGCCAACGTTTCGGACAGCATTGCAGTGTCCATCATCAGGGTCCATCATCATCACACATCTGCCCTGATGATGGACACTGCAATGCTGTCCGAAACGTTGGCTAAAGAAGGAGTTAGCGCAACACGGCATAACACCCCAAAAACAAATAACAAAAATAACAAAAAAGCATCTGAAAATTTTTTAGGCGACCAAATTTTCAAACCAAAAACACATGATTTTGCATTACTACGTATGGCATCGCCTTAATTATTATCCCTTCGCGAACATTCGCATTTACATATCTCGCTTTCAAACCATCTTTGAACGCTTACTACGGGGCCTTAAGTGTAATTTATTTAAGTAGATAAATATGTACGTAGGTACCTTTCTTGAACTCAAAGTTTTTATTTAGGCATATTACTAACGTTTTTTCATAAAATATCACAAATTTCAATAATAGTTGGTATCTAATTTCAATAGTTGGTATATTCCTTATGAATTTGTATTTCTTCTATTTTATCTTGATGGTGTTTCGGGTGGGCTATCATAATATAAATACGCAAGTAAGGGTTGCCCCTGAGGCTGTAGGGAGGGAGGGGGGTAGTTAAGGAGGAGGTTAGGGGTTAGATTCCCCCCGCAACCTTCATCCCTCTTGTCCCAGAATTAGAGATTGTATCTTGTTCTCTAGCTGTGGATGTAGCCTATATTATATTCGTACAGACCTCAACCCCTTTACTGGTACCTTAGTACCTTTCTCTAGAAAGGTACCTACGTCATAAACCCGTGCTATAAACAACAAGTTACGCTTATGTTTCACGTTGAAATAATTTAACAATAATATCACGGTGGGATATATTAAAAACAATAATATATTATTATTGGCTTCTTGTTGCGAGCATGATTAACAAAGTTGAGAAATGAACAGATTTATAAAATAATAACGGACCCTACTACTTATACAATCTCATATAATATTTACATTACATATACGATGAAGGTAATATTGAATAAGTCCGTGAACTATCTTGCAAGGCTTTATAAGTTCCGCTGGACACACTTAACTTTGCAATCAGTACGATAGTTTTATAATAAATAGATTTCAAAAATTATAATTATGTAGTTCTTTCTTTAGTTATTGGTTATGTCCACATGAAGCCCGCACAACGCGCTGCGCCTCACCCAACCAGCAAAATGGCAAAATAAAGCGAAAGGCTTTCCCGTTCACTTGTTTATTAACTTACTTATTTAGTGCGCAATGGTTAACGGCTAGTTCTTGTGCGATCGTTTTGTGGACGGAACCATTGACTTCTTTGGTAACTGTAAATATAAATGTTTTAAACTACAATTACTGCAAATTGTATTTGAAAATAAGGCTAGACATAAATTAATTTCTTTTATAAAATTTGAAATGTTACAACACAAAGCGAAATATAAAGGTTTTTTGCGACGTCACTGTATTCGTATTCTTCCAATTTCTTACGCTCTCGCTAAACCGAAGGGTTTCAGAATTAGAATTGTCGGCCATATTGGTCCGACTCCTGAAGGGAGGGTGTTAATAGGTTTGGGCCTAATGAACCAAGGACCTACGTCCAAACCCCCACCCCCACACAATCCTACTATGATGGAGTTCTAATTACAACAAATGAGGTTTTTCCTATCCTCTTGTGCATCGACACAAAGCGTATACCTTGAGTAAACTTGTTAATGTATATTATTAACACTTTCAGTATCGCACTACTATTTCCGGTGACCGGATAAATTCCACAATGATAATTCATCACATCTTTAAAAAGTTATATAAAGTCATGGAAAGTGATGAAACAAAAACTTTTTTAACTGGGTTAAGTACGTTAGGTTAATTTTTTTTTCATCGTTTCTAATGACTTTATATCACTTTTTAAAGGTGTGTTGAATTGTCACTGTGTTGGGTTATCATGGAAGCATTATTTCCACATAAAGACCACATTTTAAGCTTGAACCTTAAACAATTATTTGAAAATTTTTGGTGTGTAACTTTTTTTTTTCTTACTAATTTTTATTTTTTTATAATTTGATATTCAATATTTTTGGGTCTCAAGGGGTTATCTTTAATCAGTAAAGAAAAAAACATATCACAAAAACAATTTTTTTTATTTAAAAAATATTAATAGTTACATTGAAAGATGCATAAATATGTAGCGATGCTACGAGAATTTTCTAGAACGATCGCCAATACAAAACGCATTGTAGCGGGAACACTCTAGACGCAGTGCGAGCGTTCGGCGTTCCTACCTACAGTTCTGAAATGTTCTCGATGCACTGGGACGGCTATATAATGAGGCGCATCGAGAAGTACTTATTAAGTCATTAATTAGCAGTTTTACAAGTGACCAACTAGCGAGCGCTGTGACTGCTTGCATAAATATTGAATAAAAAATAGACGCCACGAGGAATATCCTTCACAAGCGATGCTTAAAGTATGCAATGCGTTTTTTCATAAAATCAAGAGATTAATTTTTATTTATTTATTTATTTAATACATGTTACATTATTTTGAAATTAACATAAAGTAGATATAATGAATCACCATACTAGGCGGCTGCCTGATTCATGGTGACCAATTGAGTGTAATTACTTTGTATGAAATATGAAATCTAGTGTAAACATATGAAATTAGTAACTATAGATGAAGCTAAAATTTTGGAAAAATTGTAATAAAAAGTAGAAGATAGAAATTAGAAAGGAGAAAGAAGTAAATTAGCATTAGATTGTAAAAATGTACATAATTATATATATAATTTTTAATATGTGTGCATGCAAGCACACATGTGTATATAACAGCAGACATACGTACACATAACAACACCACCCATATTACGCATCTTCACTCAACTTACATCCTCACTCAACTTATTAATTAATTATCAATATGTTCATTGATTAATTTTCTTGATCATGTTCCTCCGGAGGAACATGGTAATGGTTCAATTGTTCTTGATTCCCTTTGAAAATCCTTGTTCCTAATACGGAGTGCACTGATTTACAATATTTACTGTTGGGATTCGTATTTTTTGATACGATTAGTTTCCATTTCGATGGTTGGGAGGGGAATCAAAGCATTTTTTTTTCTCTCACTTTTTTATGAAGAATTTTCTTCAGAACGCAATTCTTTGTACGTAGTACCTTAGTCTCTAATATTTCAAAAGATTCGAATCCATAGAGCTGGAGGGAAGTGAAAATAAAGCCAAGCATGACTTTCATATCATTCGAAACCACGGTATTACATTAAGGTCATCCACCTTGATATGTAACAACCATGATCGGGTGAAGACAATCGAAATCTTAGATGGCGGTAAGGTTAAGATTTCCGCTTGACGCCGGCCGCCTGTTTATTGGCTAAAGCCATGTTTATTAGCCTAACGGTTTATAAAAGGTTTTCCAATGAGGGGTGTTATTTTGAATAGCCCGCTATTTCGGTAGATGTTACTTTTGAAGCTGTTATTTTTTAACATTTGACAAGTAGAAACTAAGCCATTAATAAAAGTGGAACAATACATGCTTCGACAACGCATTGAAATTATTCAAATTCACTTGAGTGAATCAAATGCAAATCATCTTGAGTGATGAGGCCCATTTCCACCTCGGTGACTTCGTCAACAAGCAAAATTGTCGCATTTTGGGCACGGAAAACTAAAAAGTTAGTGTTGAAAAGCCTCTTTATCCTCAACGTGTGAATGTTTGGTGCTGTTTATGGTCCGGCGGAGTCATTGGACCTTACTTTTTGAAAATGAGGCTGAAGCGACAGTTACGGTGAATGGATTGCGCTATCGAGAGATGCTTGGTAATTTTTTATGGCCGGAATTGGATGGTATTGATCCGGACAACGTTTACTTTCAACAAGACGGCGCTACGTGCCACGCAAGCAACGAAACCATTGATCTTTTACGATAGAATATCAAAATAACACCTCTTATTGGAAAACTCTGTATTTTTATGCGTATGAAAAGATTACGTATGAAAAAATATCCCATTATAACAAAGGCCAATATATGTTCCACTCGCTCTACTTATAGCAAAGGCCAATACGTGTTCTATTAGATCTACTTATAGCAAATACCAACACGTGTTCTACTCGCTCTACTATATTACTCTATAATATTTTGAAGTGATACAATTTTCAAACTAAAAAAAATGATTTTGCCTTACGACGCATTGCATCGCCTTAACGTAATTTACGTTCATTCTTCGACTGCCAGTTTCGTGTCTTATTGCCATGCATAAGGCTTGGTAAAAAAAATGTATATATAAATGTACACACGGGTGTGAAAGATGTATTTATATAAAAAAAAATTCCGTTCCATGAAAAAAATACATGTCTACGAGTGGTTTGTAGGTATCTATTATAATAATAACACAGATCACATAAGCAGTTGGAACACGTTTAAACTAAGGTCACGCAAAGCGGGCGGAGGGTAAGGGCAGTCCGTGACGTCAGTTGTACAAGTGATACGAAGGGTTGAAAGATGAAAACATAAATGTTCCGAGGATTCATAAGAGCTTTCATCAACTTAATAATATATTTACAGAGTTTTGAAAACTATTTGCAATTTGAATGGTGATAAATTATTGAAGAATTGTAAATAAATGAACAAATAATAATTTTTTATCTAACCAAACTACAATTAATGTAATTTACATAAACTTCAACCAATTAAATTAAACTTAAATCAATCAAAACTTCAATCAATTCTAACCTAACCAAACCCGACTAAAAGATTTGCGAAATAGAATTTTTGACTACCCTCTGGACCAATCGGTTGTCTAGCATAGAGTATTATTAACTAAACGTAGTAAAGTCCTCTTTTAACTCGACCGTTTTGCATTTTGTCTGTCTGTTAATTAATTTGAACGTTACGTATACGGTTCGAGATGGTGCCCGTTTTATTAATTCGGTAAAGATAATATCAGAAATATCATTCGCATTTATTAAAATATTATAATACCTATCTGAAGAATGTTTGAAAATGTAATTGTCATTAAAATAGGGGTTATAATTAAAAAAAGTTACGGTCGCATCTAAGAAATTTTTTATTTTTTTTGGGGTCACGTCGTACGACCGAATCACTTTCTGATTTTTTATGTTTTAAATTCTCGTTTAAAAATCGCTAATGTTATCTTCAATAATTAAATACTACAATTTGAAATTTTACTCATAAAATTAATCCAAAAATAAAATTTGAAAAGTGTTACCTTATATTCATGGTAGGTAGGCATTTAAGTACCCACTTATAAATCTTATGATTTCAGAGGAAATTTTGGATTTAATTAATTAATTTGGAGAAAATTAGAATCGTGCTTTTACTGCACGTGAGGCCTGCTATTCACAGAACTATTTGTAATAGGTTACTATATATATTTATATTATCCACTGCCCAACACAAATACTCAACCAGAGAAATAAGCCAAAATATACTGGTTACTCCTAGTTTGAACACGTCTTTTGGACAGATAAATATTAAATTCTATCCAACGAAATTATACAATGCCAAATCAAACAAACAAAATAACGGAAATGAATATATTTAAATCAAAGGTAATAACATGGCTAAGAGAACAAAGCGATATTCAACTTACAAACATTATGAAGACGATGTAAAGACAACTTAAAACTAAATACAAATGTTTAAAAACTAGAAGCCGCCTCAGAACAGGCAATCCTATGGAGGAGGACTGTGAAAAAAATTGAATCTATACTTATATTATACTTTATACCTACATCCTACATCATGTACAAACTTTGAAATTTGCAACTAATAAAAAAATACATGTTTAGTGCGTCAATATGTATTTGTAGAACAAGTAATATTTACTTTATTTTCGAAAAGCGGAGTTCGTTTGACATACATTTAGTGAAAAGCGGCACTCATAAATTCTTTGTGATTTCAATTAATTTACTTTTAAACCAACTGAGTTAGAAAATGTAGGTACTTATGTGCTATTTAAGCCGAGTGTTTTCAAAAAGAGAAATTACTCAAAGTGTACCTACGAGCTGATTGAGAACTCACCTAGTAACTCCTGAGCTGGTTGTGTTCTGATAATAGTTGCTCGTCGTTACATGTTAAATATAACTTATCCAATATTCCAGCAATATTCTAGTAATATTCCAGTAATAAGCTGGCAATATGACCACAACGTGAACCCCCTTCTCTCCCCTTTCAAAACATCTCACAGTCACTTTCATTCATGGTTGAACACTAAAAACTACGAGAAACTGGGAGGTGAAACTCTTCAATCTTAGTTGAATATTAAAACTCCGCGAAACTTGTACGTAGAGGCTAATTTGTTTGGTTTTGCGAACAAACAGCTATTATACATAAAGTCAATTTGATCGCTTTTGGGAACACCTCATATGTTCTAATAGAAACCTTCCTGTCTAAGTGAGAAATACAATACATACGGTTTTAGAAATTAAAAAAAAACACCACGTTTTATATTACAAATTTCAAAAAGAAGTTAACGACGGACAAATTAAAATGTAGGTAATAAATGTCGGTCTGGTGCTCAGTGACTATATTATTAGCTTATCTTTGTAGATTAAGCTAGCTGGTTAGTTAGATTGAAGCTAGTTAGTTAACATGGTAATGCAGTCTGTTAACATTCTGCAGAGATGTTTGGTTGGTGTTTATCCATCCATGAAGTCGACTGTTCCCACCACCTACAGACATCTGGTCTCGTCTCTCCAAGATGAAATTACTTTAATACCCCAAGGGGTTGGATGATTGATATCGGCAAACACGGGTACCTACCTACGTAGGATCCAGTCCTGGCTTGGTAATCCTGTAGACTAAGACTTCTTCCCACCCTTCACCCGACCCACCCACTCTCTCACTACAGCCCTGTCTCTCGCCCCACCATTGCTGAGATATGATGAAGGGTTTTAATGACCGCTTCTACTGGTCGGAGACAGTGGTGTAGTAAGATTTGTAATACGTCATACATTATATTGTAGGATATTAATAAAGTGAACAATATTATCCTGTAGACATTCCACAGTTTAGTATGATATTTAATACTTATTTTTCAAGCAATTTTTTCAAAACTATTTCCAATATCGGAAGCACCGTTCGTATTAAATTCTTTACATTAAATAAGAATTGGCGTAATTTCTAATAAGCTTTGTTTTGGACATTTAAATTAAATTGTAATAATAATTCAAATATTCAATTTTTAGTTACAATTGGAGATAATGGGATCTTTCGTGATCAGGATTTCATTCAGGAATAATATTAAGTTACTGAAAGAACTACACAGAGAAATATGAGTATCGCTAATTTATTTAGAATATCTTAAAATTTTAATATTCCGATTAAAAACGGGACTGAAGGCCTTAAGGAATTAATAAAATTAGTGCAATGCACGTGTACAAGAACACGTGTTCATTATTATTCGTAATTTATAAAAAAATTATCAGGAACCCTGTTAATTAATTCGTTAAGGCCTGCAATCCCGTTTTTACTGGATTACTTATAATTTGAAAAGATTCTCAATAAATAGTGGTTCTTCCAGGATCTAGAGGTTGCCTACCACTTTCCCACGGCGTTCCAAGGAAACAGATGGTTTTCTCCTTCGCCGTACACGACAAGATTGTTTATTTATAAAGGAAGCTACTTTTTATAAAAATGACTCTAGAAACCAATGTCCATGCATACAGTGTTAGTAGGCAGTATGCGAGTGCGCACATGTTGTTAGTTATATAACTGGATTACATCTCATCTCCACCATTTGGTGTTGCTCAAAAAAAATAAGATGAAGAGAAAAAAAGGTACAACAATTATAAGAGAAATATTAAGATGAGATTATGGCTTGACCAAAGCAGCTAAGTTACAGTCGTCTGGCAGTCCTACAGAGAATGAGTGGAGCGATCAGACCAACCGACAGAATGACCAATAATTACACTTATTGAATGTCCGTCATTCAGTAAGGGATGATAAAACTACCCCTACAGCTTAAAACCCGCGGAGGAACCTACCGCCATTGTTCTCTTATTCTGGAGACAAAAGATATCCGAAAACAAAGGAGTTGCGTATCACGTTATATTAAATCGGATGTGGGCACATCATTCTCGTAGATGTAATATCAAATTTAAGGTCACTATAAAGATTTTCAGATTGGACATCACATTGTTGACAAGTACCAAAAGTTCTCCCAACTTTCTGGCTGGAGCCAGTGAGCCTTCGGCATCTCCAATTGGAGATAAGAAAGAAAAAATTGGGAAGTCGGGATAGACGGGATTCACGTTAAACGCGCGCCCAACATTTGTATATAGTTTCCTAAACATACCTTCCTACATAAGTACCTAATACCTAACATAAATAATGGCCGGTAGGTACCTACTGTTCATATTCACAAAAATATGCATTTAAATACAAATATATGTGTTTGTAATCACGGTACAAATTAAACGTAGTAAGTATACGGAGATAAAGGTATTGCTAATTTAGGCAGTATCTCTTCACTTGCATTTTTGCACATGTATTTGCCACGATAATGTATCATTTTTATGAACACGTGTTAAATTACATAATGTTTAATCAGAAAACCTGTTAATTCATTCATTTAGGTCTGCAATCCCTTTTTCAACCGGATTACCAATAATTTGAAGAGATTTTTAATAAATTATTAATACTCAGTGTACCTACCAAAAACATGGAACTAAAAAGTTTAATACATTTTAAGTAATTTATGTAATACCTTTTTATTCTTCACTTGTCACTCTTGAATCCTTTAGCGAGTAATCCCATTAGAACAGAATCAAAATGGTCGCATAAATTCAAGAAAATGCGTAAAATGAACCACGCCATCTTTGGGGCGGCCGATTATTAAATTTCCATACATAGTGAAAGTGTCCGTTCACAGCACATTTTCATATTAAATATCTGTGAACAATGGCTCACGAATACCTACGTCAAAACCCCGGCACTAGACACTGTTGTCGCTAACTTCATTTCATTTACTATACGAGAACTGAGTGCCGCTGCCTTGGAATTAAATATGGCCACCTTCTTGCTTATTTCCTTACAGCGGAATAGCGGTTTTCATTAAATAACTAGTGGAACCCGCAATCCTTCGCTACTACTAATGAATTTCTCGGGTGTCTCCGATTTTTTCCACCATTCACTACTGTACACAACAACGTTACTGTAAAAAAACTACATTACATCGACTATAACATTGCGAAGATATTGCGTTTAGTATTCCTCGGGTGTCTCCAACTTTTCTACCATTAAAACCACTCTCTAAACACTCCTGATACTAATAAGAACAAACTTTGAGATTTTCAGCAGTATCGATCGGCTAATTTTCGAGTTCACTAAACTCGAAAATTAGACGAATGAATTTTTATAAATTAAGATTTGGAAACCATTTATTGGATAACCAACACATGCCATAGGTCAAGTGGTTCGCTACGTTTGGTAACTTAGCAGGGGTGCCCGGGTTCATGTGTTAAAGTGACAGTTTAAAGGCCAGATCGCGAGAGACTGGTTGAGGGAGATCTTTTGACCTCTCCAGCAGAACTCTCCACTCAGAATTCACGAATATGACAGGCACTGAGAGGAATTATTTTCTTCAGAGCCTCCTGTGTGGAGCGAATGTAAAAAAATATTAAAAAATTACGCAGGTCAATTGACAAAGTACCCAATAGCTCTGAAATCAGGCGATAATACATACTTAATTTTTTAATTCGTGCGAGCGGGACGAGGATTAATTTAACACATTTTTATGCAAGTACAATAACAAGACCGATGAAATACATGAAAATAATTGATGGATGAAAATAATGTACATTAATTTGTACTACGTTTGAATGGGCAATTTACAATCATATTAATAAAACCTGAAGTACCTTTCTACATACTGATTATGAATCTAAATAAATATTTAAAAGAATAAGCCGGAAAAAACAACGTTTTTTTACTACGGAACATCTATTTGTATCAATACAAAAATACCTACATCATTTTATTTTTTGTTGGTTTGACTGTTGGTTGAACCCTCCCTAGGAACTGGTTCTTAACTGCTGTGAATGTTTAAATTGTCTTTTAAAACTTTTCTTCTTGTATGAGGATTGAACCTTCCTCCCTAGGGACTGATTTATTTAATTTCTTAACTGCTGTAAATTTTTATAATGTCATCAAATTTCAGAGAAATGCTTGTATGCGTTTATGTGTGTATGAGTGCCAGAATGAATTTATATATTAATTTTCGGGAAATCGAAAGTTTACATTTAATCAGTATGTACATAAGTATTAGATATATGGCCAAAATAAAACCAATTATGCATTGTACAACGAGTCTATCTGCCAAGTTTCAGTTCTATTGGATGTCGGAAAGTGGGTTAATTTCTACTTTCAATATTCCAGTTGATTCATTGATTAATTGATTCAGTAAATCATTGATTCATTAATTCATTGATTCATTGTTTCGTTGATTCATTGAATCATTGATTCATAAATCATTGATTCATTGATTCATTAATTCATTGATTCGTTGTTTCGTTGATTCATTGAATCATTGATTCATTGATTTATTGATTCATAAATCATTGATTCATTGATTCATTGTTTTATTCATTTATTTATTCGTTATTTCAATGTATATAATAATGTCATTATTTAATAAACTTGTTATTCCTGTCACATTTATCTTACAAACTTGATTGGGGAAAACCGTTGAAGAAGCGGCAATAACATATGTGAGCAGATCTGCATTTGAAAAGGTAGTCAGTAGGTACTTACTTAACGTTTCTTGACCGCAGCTGACCTCTCTCATGGAATCTGGGTGGACCAGTTATCACCCCAAAAAACACTGACATATTTTCAGGAAGGTAAGTACCTACACAGTTACACACGGCAGTCAAAATATAGAATCCAGAATTTTCAACCGTTTAAATTATTTCACTAGACTCATTGAAATTACGGGATATTTTAATAACAATTTCGAAAAAGACAAATTAAAATAATTATATGTTTAAATTATCTGCATTATTTTTCACGCAAGCAGTTATAATTTTGAAAATTGACAATTAATTCAAAGCAAATTTGAGTTCATTGAACACGAATAATTTCAGGTAGAATTATTTCTCGTTTCACGCACATACACGGAGAAATGAGAAAAAATTGTAAGAATATTTTCAAATTATTGATAATCTGGCTAAAAATGGGAATGCAGAACTTAAGGAATTAATTACCAGGTTTCCTAGTAAAATTTTAATAAATTACGAAAATATTTTCACGATGTTGGAAAACATATCCGTGGAAATCCGAATGTTTTCGCATTTCGTCTAGATTGGAGATAAGAGTTAAAGAAATAATTGTAAATTTCATTGCGACTGAGCTCATGTCGATTTGTAACTTAGATTATTGTAATACCTATTTACATCTGTATTTGGTTGTAAACTCAGTATCGCCCTGGCAAAATAGCTTTAGTTGTGTTTGGTGACCAGATCTCGATACTCCTTTTGTCTCACAACATTCCCTAATTATAGGAATGCCATATTCCCACTGGCTCAAAGTAGTTGGGACTCTTGTGCGGTTTTTACATTGAAAAAAATTAAGAATTTTGTATCTAGCGTGGAGGGCCTTTAAAAATCTAGTACACAACTACCCCGTTCTACGATACATTGTTCCTTTTCAAATTCCGATCCGATTATTTACTCGTTCAATAGGTCAATGCCCCTGTTCGAGCAAGCCGTAACCCGAACACAAAGTTACTTTTATTTTTCACCTGTGACGTTAGTCGTGGCAGTCAACAGGGAGAAAAAAACAAAGCGCGCCAATAATCAATTGACAAAAATAATAAAAAAAAAACGCTCAGCCGACAGTGAATGCCGCATCGATCCCTCCGCCAGTGGTGTCCGGTGGTGGCTGGTGGTTACCAGTGGTGGCTCATGAATGGATATATCAATGCAGCCGTGCGGGTGTATTAGGTGTTTTTTTTTGGTTCATGAAGTTCACATTTGTGGCGGAAAAAATGTGGAAAAAATACATTTCACCAATGAGAGTGCCTTCCGATTTTCAAATCCGATTATTCGAATATATTTTTTTTTGTTCGGTACCTACACAATGTTAAGCTTACATTGTAGGAAAATAGCAATATGTTGGCTCATATAACCTTTATTACTAATCTAAAATAGTCCTAGTTTTAACGGTTCCATGATAACTCAACACAATAAAAACTCAGCACATCTTTAAAAAGTGATATAAAGTCATTAAAACCGATAAATAATTAATTATATATAAATCTTACATACGTAACCCATTTAACCAAGTTTTGTTTCATCATTTTTTACGACTTTTCATTACTTTTTAATGGTGCATTGAATTGTCATTTTTATGGGTTACCCGGTCACCGATTTAAAACCATTTTGAAAAAAAAAATTAATTGAGAAATTGAAGAAACATTAAAACGGCGTCTTTTCTCAGTTTTTGCGACATATATGATTATTTTAAACATCTTTACTTCATAGCTAATGGAAATTAAGAAATATACAATATATTCCACCCGTTTAATGACAGTAGATTTTCTACTTTACAGTTGAAAATATTACAGCACGCCTATTATGCAATCTACTTTAAATAATTATTTCTAAGCTGTGTGGGTTGGTAGGTATAACGAAAACAAAGCGATACGCATTCATTAAAAATAATATACTAAATAATTCGAATAAGAAAAAGGTTCGAGAGAGACTGATAATCGAACTGGAATCTTTCACTTGTCGGACGTACCTAGAGGAGTTGTCTCCTACAGAGAAATTTTATGTTATTTACAAATGAATAATCTGAATTAAGGCATGCTGAGGACAGAACTTTTGAATTTTCGGAAAATACCGAATAGCACCGAGGATATAAGCCGTCAAAAAGTTGATATTTCAGGCCGGCCGAAAAGCGCTTAACATCATGGTACATGCGTGGCAGTGCTACAATACCACCATTGAAATTATGACTTGTACTGCAAGTGACGTCTTGAGCCAAATTTACATACATTTTACAAGTGTTCCCTTTGAAATCTCATAACTTCGTCATGTGCAGCTGTACTGCAATAGCACTGAAATTCGAATTACAAATTGTATTGCTTGTGACGTCACGACACACAATTACGTACATAAATTTTAACATTGTTCACTTTTAAAGCTCATAACTTCGTCATTTGTGGAAATCGTACATTATCCTTAAAATTAATTCAACTGTCGTTATTAACTATTTAAATTAGTTTCATTTTCATTAAAATAAAAAAAATAAAATTAGGATTCAATATCATAGGGCCGTCGTATATAGGTATTATGATGTGCGAGTGAATGTTCATTTCGAACAAAATTGCAAACAGTTGTCTAAACCACCCATTTTAACGTAGGAAAATTCTTTGATTTTTGTGCGTAAAGCCTACGATTAAGGTTTTTAAAAGAAAAATAACTTAATTGATAAACAGGATGTGTCGCTGATTTCTGGAAGTCTCCGCAAATACGGTTCAACAAAAACTTTATAACGGAAAAAATAAGCGTATTCAATTATTAACGTACACATTGGCGGGTCATGGTCGGGGTGGAGGGGGGTGTGTGACCCTGAAAGTGGGGGGGGGGAGGTGACACGCATTGTGTATTTTTTTCAGCCTTATTTCCAGGTATTCCCCCCACCCTGTGACCGTAATATTACCAAGATTTTTTATTATTATTTTTATATCAATACGTCACACCGAACGTGTCCTTGAGCGGGGATCGATTGCCTGTGAAGCGTTAACTAATTTTCAATCACCGGCCGCTGATTGATTGTAATAATTAATGGGTTATTTTTTGTTTCGTTTTTCCAACATCAAATCGAGTATCAAATCGGTTTTCATTAACTTGTTGAATAAACCGCGCGACTGGTTTTTGGAATGTGGTACCGCTTGACTATTACATTACATTGTTAATGCAGGCTCAATGGGCCACTTGCATTCATTTTATAAACACTTGGATAAAATCTCGTGGATTTTTACTAAGATAATGAAAATAAAATAAATATATCCGTTTTAAGTCGTGACGTCACTATATCAAAATATCCGGTCTCCGATTTTCTTGTATTTATTTTCGTAAAATTCCACACTTTTTTTAATTATAGCAATATTAAGTTTTTCATTTACGTTTGCAACCTGTAAACGTTGTCTTACGAAATTATAAAGCAATTATTTGGATATTATAATATCTATAATTATTTTAACCATCTCGGATTCTACGATAGAATCCATTTTTTAATAATAATATACTTTTATAAACAAATTATAGATCATTTTTTTTATTGTAATACAAAGAATATGGGTTACATTGTACATGCATATTTTACAAAACAATGTTGTGCATACCTTATCAGAAAAGAAAAACTCTTGTGCCTGATAAGGAAGCCACGATTCTTACTTCGGTTGTTTAAAATATAATTTTTTTATTGTTTAATTTCGTTTATTTATTCTGATTGGTTTATAATAATAAGCAATTCAAGGAAGAATATTGTAATTTTTATGGCTTGGTGTATATGATGGTTTTGCATTTGTGTTGATTTAAAATTAGGTGTAATAAAATGATTTCCATTTCTTAACACTTTGAAGACTTGATATGATATGATGATATTTTTTCTGATATCATTTTGATAATGTTAAGCAATTTCTTGTTTGCTTAAATCTGTCATTGACCTGTACAAGAAACAGTTTAAAAAGTAATTTTTTGAGAAAGTATAACTTTTTTAAAGCATGATGATTTTTTGCGAAACTTTTTCTGAGTTTAGATTGTTTTTTAAGATCCTCACCAACCTGTAAATGCATGGTCGTGGTTAAGGTTCAGAAACGAGGAAAGAGGAAGAACATGAACAGGTGGAGGAAAAGGTTAAGACATTATAAACTCTGAAGTGCAATTACACTTTTCTGACATTCAGGAATAAATTCAGCAAGTTGAGAATGCCAATGTAAAAAAATACATTGTCCAGAACTAGAGCGAGGCGGTTAAAGTATGTATGTTAAAAAAAAGCACACCTGGTTTGCCAGCAAAACAATTAAATATTTATTATATTCCCGGCTCACATAGAAAAACGTATTCTAGAAAAAAAATCTAAAATAATATTATGATTATGGCCTGATTATTTTCTTTTTCAACGATATTAATCAAACAAGTTTTGCATTTGAAAAAATAATGGCTTAATTATGAGTTTGCTAATGTTGTTGATTAACCTAAATAATAAATATTTCTTGCGAATAAATTTTGTAATGTAAATAACGATATTTTTAGAAATCTGAACAGAGACTGCTGACATCTGTGTGGCAAAAAAGAAAGCTTTTTGTACTGTCGACACTTGGTAGATGGCAGTAGTGTACTAAATAAGCTTGCCGAAATTTGTGGATTCTATAATTTTATTAAAAATTAAAAAAAATATATGGTTTATTTTTTGTGGAAAAAAGTGGATGTGTTCCCGATAAAGCTTTGTGGAAATTATATTTATTTGATGATAGGTTTTTTTTAAAATTGAAAATGCAGGTAGTGTCATCTATCGGCGAGTAGAATTAACACAAATAAAAATCATCCGCTCGGCGTCGCGCATTGGTACAGATTTTAGTAAGGAGTACCCAGACATGTCAAATGAAATAGAGTTCTTTCTTAGACCCAATAAGCAATGTGGAATAATTTGTTAGGAAAAATTGAGATCGGGTTGAAATAATTATTCAATAAAATAAACACAAAATTTTTTTCGAAATTTTATTTTAATCAAATACAATTTTACACACATATACTAAAGTTATTCTATGATCAAACATATTTTATTAAAATATCGATTTAATAATATCCAAGTATATGGTTGATATTTTTTCGACTGTATCATTTTAATTTTGATTTTTTGCATAAGAATTAACCCAAAAAGTGCCTTGTGGGCATGTTTCGTGATCGAAATATTTGCCTAAACGAGGCTTAAATTTCTAATACAAAAGTGTGTTAAGAAATTCAAATGGGAAGGAGATCTACTATATCAGGCGAGTGTAAGTGAGACAGAGCTCTGGGTATTTGGGCTAAATGGAACATTTGTTTCCATTCTAATTTATATGAAAGGCAATTTAAGTTGAATCCTTTATTTTATGTTTTTTATCTTCTTTTTAATGCTGCTTTTCCCTGCTCATTATATTGCGAGAAAAATATTTTCAGAGTCTTTTTCTAGCTAATGACTGCCGTTTCTTTATTCAATGGCCGTGGCGATAATGGTGACCACTGCCGACACCTTTTTGAGTTTGCAGTTTTCCAGAAAAAAGACGCTGGCTGCTTTTTTCTCCTAATGAACTGGACATTATATTCCTTTTTACTTTTCGCAGTGTGAATTTTTTATACTAAATCGTGTTTATTTTTTAATACTAAATCATGATTTTTTTTAGTTTTTTTAAACTGGATAGTAACTAACAATAATAGCAAAGTTTTAACTGAACGTTAATGGTTGAAATAAAAGTGGAATTGTTCAACTTTTCCATGACAGTTCAACACAGTGGCAAGCCAACAAATTCCACCTGATTGATGAAGGAACGAATAAGGCAATATTAAAAAAAATATTATCTAAAAGAATAATTATGGATATGTAATACACACTTCATTATGTACGTCATAACATTTGTTGATTTATTTATTAATTTTTTATTGTATTTTATTTTATTTCATCACAGTTTTGTTTAATTTTATATCAATTATAATATAATATTATCTTCTTGGTGACTTTTATTAAATTGGTGGCCTGATGCACCGAAAAAGTACCCAGTGAGGCCAAAAAACTAAAAAAACACACCTTTGAAGCGTGATATAAGGAAATAAAAATAGGGAAAAATGCCTTTAACCTAATCTATTTAAAATAGTTTTTTTCATCACTTAATATTAAAAGTGTGTTTTTTCTCTGTGTTTTGTTGTTCTGTTACCGTTTTAAATAAAATTGACAAAAAACAAGATTATAAAGATAGGCAAATAAAAAATGCATCAAATTATTGACACAATCTAAATAATTAAGAAGACAAATAAAAAAATAAATCAAGTAAATTATAGAAAAAATTAAATATAAATTCAGAAAATAAATAAATGACAACGAAATCGCAATAAAATCATTAAACACAAGCTTAAAGCTACAAACCATGCGCCTAATAAAATTATAAAACACAAGCTTAAAGCTACAAACAATGCGCTTAATAAAATCATGAAACACAAGCTTAAAGCTCTTAAAGCCATGCACTTAAAAAAACACTACTTGTTTAATATTTACAAACCCGTAGAATCATTAAACTTGTTTTCATTTTAAAGTAATTATTGAATTAAAAGGAAAAATTAAAACCAAAATTTTTATCCTCGACTGTCTATTATCTGATTGTATTTGAAGCTGTAATAATTTAGAAAATGTGCATGGATTGTGAATTAGTATATATTAAAAAAAAAACAAAATAGTTCATAGGTAAATTTCAATTCTCGTACCTTCAAAAATAAAAAGTGGGGGTATTAATAAAAAAATATGCTTGGATGTTATCAGTGTGATTTCTGTGGTCTCACAATTCTTATAAAATAATGATTTCCAATATCCTTCTCCCAATGAAACTAAAGCAGGTATCAATGAATTGTGAATTTCAGAAAGTTATATATTTATTAGGTTTACCACTAAAACTATTTTCTATTTAATTTATCCACTCAGGGCTTCACATTAATGTTAAATCATTATAGGCAAGTTAATTCACAGAATAAGAACTTTTACAGAACTTGAAAATTAACTTCTAAAATTGACGAATCGTTCAAATTTTGTGATACAAATGGCCCTAGATTTTTTATATAGGTATAGGTATACTTACTTATATAATAAAAAAACATAAAAATTACAATTATGTAGTAAGCGATATAATATTGTACATCTAATTACATTGGGAACAATATTGTCGAATATTTTCAAAATCGTTCATTGCTCGCAACAATGATAAATGACCTACAACAGCAAATTAAAAAAATAAACACACGATAAAAATAAATGTAACTTCGCATCTTGCAAATAACTGCAAACAAATGTCGGTTATAGACCGCCTGAGACCAGATAGCTACTAGGAAACATGTAACTATATTATCACAAATAAACCGGTATCGGTTCCATGAGTCGTACACCAGATTCATATGTTGGGATCTGGGAGCTAGGAGCTGGGTGGTAGGAGCCGTATCGGAGGAGCCGTAGCGGGGAGCCGTAGCGGGGAGCCGTACTGGGGATGCCACATTTTTTGAGCCGTACGAAAATATTGAGCTGGTATAATTGCTCCCGCTCTTAATAAAATGAGTAATGACCCACCGCTAGTTCAGTGCATTCGCTCCCCTTTGCTTGCGTGTCTATATTTACAAACTGTATAGAAATATGGCGAAAATCAGCGCCGGACGAATCATCGTTTCTTACATTTTGAACATAAAATCATCTTAACATATTTTTTCAAAAGGTAGGTAGGTTATCTTTGACGAAACATCTTCAATAAAACGTCTTTACTAAAACTCTTCAATTATTCATACCTATATACAGAAAATAGGATCCAGTTGAAATAATAATAACATAAACAAATTAATGCCGATTCTATAACAATTTTAATTAAATGGTTCGAATATTGGTTGCGTCAGAGACGTGCCCTGACTTTTTTTCGACTCTTGAATATTTATAATTTATTTTAAAGCCAGAAAAGGTATTTTCTACATTCATGATGAAAACACAATATCCTTCCTAGAAGAATTGTTAATCTGCACTATCAACAGAAATGACAACAGGAATTTTTTTATGACTGAGTGAAATAATTCTCCCATTATACTATAATATTATTAAACAAAGCTAAAGCCATTTTAAACAAAATTTCGATTTTTAATGGTGGTCTTAAACCATGGCGATATGAAGAGTATCTTGCACAACCAAGTAAGGATTTATAAAGCAGTCGTAACTAATGTTTTTGTTAGGGTTAAAATACGCCTTTGCAAGGTATTGCTTTACAATATTAAGACAAATTATTTGTTTGCGCCCGTACATATGCAATATGAATATGTTTATTATTCGTTTAAATAATCAATTCTTTCGAGAGGGGAATACAAATACAGGGTTTTCCAATAAGAGGTGTTATTTTGAATAGCCCGCTATTTCGTTTTATTTTACTTTTGAAGCTGTCATTTTTTAACATTTGACAAGTAGAAACTACCTCATTAATAAAATGGAACGATACACGCTTCAACAACGCATTGAAATTATTAAAATTCACTTGAATGAATCAAATGCAAATCATCTTGAGTGATGAGGTCCCATTTCCACCTCGGTGGCTTCGGAAAACCAAAGAGTTATTGTTGAAAAGCCTCTCTGTCCTCAACGTGTGACTGTTTGGTGCGGTTTATGGTCCGGCGGAGTCATTGGACCTTACTTTTTCGAAAATGAGGCTGGAGCAAGAGTTACGGTGAATGGATCGCTATCGAGAGATGATTAATGATTTTTTTATTGCCGGAATTGGATGGTATTGATCTGGACAACGTTTACTTTCAACAAGACGGCGCTACGTGCCACACAAGCAACGAAACCATTGATCTTTTACGATTGAATATCAAAATATCACCTCTTATTGGAAAACCCTATACAATATTGTACCGAAAATTTTATTTATTTATTTATTACATCTCACTAAACATAAAACACGTTTTTTTTCACATCAAAATCAACCTCACTAGAACTAAGCCTGTATCGAGGTTAACAATTTACATTTGGGTGAAGCAAACATAAGAGTAATCACAAACATAAAGTAATTCTACATACAAACATAAAATATTTCAAAATTTAAGAAAAAATAAGTATTAGATGTGTTACCAGATGGGTAATTTGACAGTATATTGTAACAATATTTGAACCATATTAAATTTCAATCCATGTATTCCAATTCAATCTGCCTTTTCTTGAAAGAATTGGTTTTTTAAAGGAATTTTTTATTTATTCATAATCATATTGTGTATGTAAGGATTATAACAAACGTCGCGGTTAACCTTTTTTTAAAAAAAATTATGAAATTTGAGAAAAGTAACGGTACGCCACTGGTACGAGCATGTGGGTGCAAGTTTAAGGCAGCTACTTACTGCCGACACAGCCTGCAGGACTGTGTGCTCATTGCATACTGCATATAATTTAGCGCCGTCGCGTCAGGAATAAAACTTATTAATTTGGCTAGCGAGGCGCGCTCTCTCGGCGGTTGAGAAAAGCTTAGTTGCCAGAGTGCCGGAGTTGAAACGGCATTCTGGACCGTTCCGGGACTAACCGAACAGATTAACCGACAGAAGGGTGTTGTATGAAAAGTAAGCTCAATTTGTCCTTACTTTTAAGGGAATTGATCAACAATTTTCAATTTTCTAAAATCTATCGTGACAGAAAGATAATTTAATTAGGCTGTTTGGGGTTTAAGAGTCAAAAGATAAAATGTAAATTGTTGATATTAGTTTTGCGGGAGTTAAGTCTGTCTTCGTAAGTCGTGAGCTTTGTAAATTTTGATTTTTGAATAATCGGAGACTTGCGGTACAGAATCTTATAGTTTGTAATTGGGGTCGTAAATGTTGTATGCAAATCAGTTTTTGGTGGACTACAATCAATATTTAACTTAACTATTGCAGAGCTGTGGTTAACATTGGAGGGGACCCACCCTTTCCCAACGGCTGTGTGAGGAAACTGATTGTTTAACCTCCTTAGCCGCACACGTCAGGACTCTTTTTCAGGATTCAGGATTCACTTCAGACTTCAGGATTTTTTTTTGTAAAAAGAAGTTAAATTTATTTTAAAACGATTCTAGACCCTCCAATGTCCCAGCATGCATAATTGTTAGTACAAAATAATGTATGCACACTTACATTAATAGTAACACACCATAAGAACACATCTGAAATGTGTTCACCTGGTGGTTTGGCATCTAAAATTAAAGCTGTGGTTAACAGTTAGAATTGCACAAGAGTTCCAACAGCTCCCAACGGTCTGGATCCAGTGAAACTATGACATTCCCACTTGGGGTATGTTGTGAGGCTCAAGGTAGTGGGGAGGGGAAGGAGATGGGGGAGAGAAAGGTTGGGAAGTACTTGGCTATTCAGATCTCGTCACCAAACACGGCCAAAGCCATTTCAATCAAAGTTTCAATTCTGAATGGTGGTTTTACACCAGAGCGATACTGAGAGTTTCTTCCACATATATACAAATATCCTACATATTATTTTTAACTGAATAATTTGTGAAAAAGCGCAATTAGTTAAATAAAATTGACTTGCACACGCCAGGTTTCGAACCCGCGACGTCAGCTTGCTAGTAGAGAGCCTTACCGCACGACCACGGAAACCACCTTTGGTATACGTCTTGTTGAACATCGATAAAATAGCCTTGAGGGAGACTGCATAGATCATTGCACAAGCTTAATACTCGTATACTCGATAAAAGCACTGAAGGACATGTTCATTGCAAAGGTTTTCTTAACAGAATGGTAATATATAATTATTGTCACTGATGTAGGTATATCGGAGTCTTTCTAGATCTTGCTAAGGCTTTATTACTTATTGTCACTGATGTAGGTATGTAGGAGTCTTTCTAGATCTTGCTAAGGCTTTATTACTTATTGTCACTGATGTAGGTATGTAGGAGTCTTTCTAGATCTTGCTAAGGCTTTATTACTTATTGTCACTGATGTAGGTATGTAGGAGTCTTTCTAGATCTTGCTAAGGCTTTATTACTTATTGTCACTGATTTAGGTATATCGGAGTCTTTCTAGATCTTGCTAAGGCTTTATTACTTATTGTCACTGATGTAGGTATGTAGGAGTCTTTCTAGATCTTGCTAAGGCTTTATTACTTATTGTCACTGATGTAGGTATGTAGTAGTCTTTCTAGATCTTGCTAAGGCTTTATTACTTATTGTCACTGATGTAGGTATGTAGGAGTCTTTCTAGATCTTGCTAAGGCTTTATTACTTATTGTCACTGATGTAGGTATGTAGGAGTCTTTCTAGATCTTGCTAAGGCTTTATTACTTATTGTCACTGATGTAGGTATGTAGGAGTCTTTCTAGATCTTGCTAAGGCTTTATTACTTATTGTCACTGATGTAGGTATATCGGAGTCTTTCTAGATCTTGCTAAGGCTTTATTACTTATTGTCACTGATGTAGGTATGTAGGAGTCTTTCTAGATCTTGCTAAGGCTTTATTACTTATTTTCACTGATGTAGGTATGTAGGAGTCTTTCTAGATCTTGCTACGGCTTTAGATACTATCTCTCATGACATTCTGTACGAGAAACTAAAAAAAATTGTGAGAGAGAGACGGGTAATTGGGTGGAGGAATGGAGGAACATAATATGTTCAAAGGAGATGCATGTAGTTGCGTCAACAGTGATTATTGTAGATTACATTTCAAACACATTTTTCTTATTTTGAATCTTAGTTAACACAGAATTTAGAATTTGAATTGATTATTTAGTTTAAAGCAATGCACTACGTCGTGTGATATTTTAAATTGAGCCGCTATCAATAACAAAACTTACGTAGAAGGCGATAAGGTTTAAATTCCCGCTTCACCATCCGCCTGTTTTGATTTATGCAAGAAAAAAAACATGGCCAAAAAGTGCCTTTTATTTTATTTTGTGGGTGTTCTGGCACAAATATTTAATTTTTTTCCGATCATATTAGATTTCCCACATTATATAGTAAAATCATAACCGAAAATGGGGTCGTAAGTAGGAGATTTTGAACTTTAAAGCAGTTTTCATAGGCGTTAAACATAATTTTTTCTGGGCTTATAAAAAGACTTAATAATATAATGATAATAATATAAAAAATACTCGATTATTTCAAAGGTCAAGAAGTATTCTACTCGCAGTATTTAATTAAAGCATCTGAAACATTTCTAGGCGAAAAAATTTTCAAACCAAAAACACTTGATTTTGCATTCCTACGTATGTCATCGCCGTAATAATATGTAATTGTTGGCGTTTCTTGAAGAAGGGAGAAACAGTTTAGGCTTACAAGTGAATTTAAACATTGACAGATTGTCCATAGAAAAGCTGTTATCAGTACATAGAAAATACATGAAAATAAAAAGAAATCTATGTAGGTAAATACACTACCATAGAAAACAAAATGTATCTCTCGAATAAAAAGATTTTTTCTTAATCTTTCATTTTAATAACTGCTCGCAACTGTCTGGAGCCAGTGAAGTTAAGTTATAGAACAGTTAAGAAATTTATAATTGACGGCCTCTCGGCTAGCATGCTGGAGGTCGCAGGTTCTGCATGCGCAAGTAAATTTGATATATTTCACAATTTACTCATTTATATTAATAGATGGTATTTTAATGGTAAGATACTACCCTTTTGTAAGACCACTGTTAAGAATTTAAAAGTTGTTTCAAATTTAAAGTTTGGTGAACATATTTGAATAGCTGGGTGATTCCCCATATTTCTCCTCCCCATCTCATTCCCTACCACTACCTTCAGCCTCACAACATTCTCCCCCAATTGGGGATGCCATAGATTCACTGGTTACAGACGGTTGGGATCAGTTTGGATTTTTGTGCGGTTCCTCGTAAAAAAATGAAAGTCGGTATAAATGAAAATTCTAGGGATAAGGTGTTCGGTGGCGGAACCCATCTGACTATCTGACTGGGGTGACTACGAAGAGCGAATGCATTATAAAACTGCTCGGCGAGAGGGAAAAGAAAAACTGTTAATGCAACCGGTGATATTTATTGTTTTCAACAATGAAAGATTATTCGGTTCGTGTTTTGCATTTTCCGATAAAACAACTGTTAATTCAATGAAATCATTGATCATGTTCAAAATGTTTCTACATCTCAAATAGATGGTGGTGGTTAATGGTGTCTCAATTGAACTTTTATGAAAAGTATTCAGGATTGTCGACGTATTTCCAAAAAATACTTTAATTACATTATTATCTATCTAATCACACAAATATAATAATTGCATGTCTTAGATAAATGAAGAGAAAACATGAAAATTATTCTTTTCACTTATTCGGGTTAACATTAGATATTTTTTATTTCTGTATGTTGCCTATTTGATAATCAAAGATACAAATATATATTAGAAGAAAGTTTTGTTTGAAAAAATATTTTATGGAATGTGGGGTTGCGAACTGTCAAAATTCAATGCATTAAATTAGGATATTTAATACATTTACCACTAACAAGCTGGTACAATAACAATAAGGATAATCTCGATTCTTGCTTTATTTGGTGTAGTGAGTTGTTTTACACAGACAGCCTATTTCTTAGAATTAACACTTTGTTTATAAAAGATATGAAAAAAAACCACAATTGTTTTAATTCACATCAGTTGAAAATTCGTTAAATAGATGTACAAATCATTTACAAATATACTCGTGTGTAATATGTAATAAAAATCAAATAAAACACTTTAACAAGTGCGCTTTCGCGAACAAGCTTTTGTTAACTTGAGAATAAACATTTAAAAAAATTTAAACGCGTATTGAATCATTTGAGATTTTTACGGCCAAAAGTAATATAGTGATTTGTTTTTGGGGTATTATGCCGTGTTGCGCTACTTATTTCTGTAGCCAAAGTTTCTGACAGCATTGCAGTGTCCATCATCAGGGCAGATGTGTAATCTAAGGTTGACGTGAAATTTGTGTTTATGTATGAAGATGCAAGAAGGAATAATACCCCAAAAACAAATGACTATAAATAGTATTGAATCGGCCACGGGATGTCGGTTTGAGACTTATATTGATAAAATGGGAAAGTATTAAATATTGTTTCACTTGAGAATCTCACAAATTATTTTACTATACTCTACATGTCCTCCATAGTATATATTTTTTCTACCTTCCAAATACAATAATTTGTATGGATTTTAATTTTGTAATTATTTTTTCTTTGTAACCTAGTTATATTATTTTTTCGCAAATGTACACTCCTCTTCCATCCACAAGCAAATGCTTTTGATGGAAGTGTAGTATAAATTAAAACAGTATGACTTGTAAACATTGTATATTTATTGTAAAAAGCACAAATAAAAAAATATATCGCTCAAGACGCTTTGCAATCTTGCCATAATTTGCCAAAAATCGCTCGATTGGTGAAATGAGTGCTGAATTTTTATAAACTTCGTGATATTTTTGCATTAATATATTAAAAATGTAAATGATTTAAAAACTTTCAGAGCTCCCATTTGCGCCGAGGCGTCCAGATGTAATCGTCTGGAGGCAAGTAGAGCCTCGGGTCTTTTGTTAGAAATTTGCAAATGTGGAAGTTGAAGTAAAAGCAGGCAGTAAGCCGTAAGTTGGGGAAGCCCTTAGTTGCCGTAGTTCCACGTCTGCACGTCCGGACGATTATATTCAAAGCAGTTTTTTAATTTTCACTCTGTGGAATAATTTTCAACTATCAAGTTAAAAATATTGCTTGAATTTTAGTTAGAATGAGACTATGAATTATGAAGAGACTCTGAATTTTTAGTAGGGAAGTAGCATTGGATTATAATAAGAATAATAATTTGTAACCATAATAAACTACGATAATATCAAATATGTGTAAACCCCATATTCGATATTTTCCAAATTTTATTACTTTTATGATCTCTACTTTTTTAATAATTAACTTATTATTGTTATTTACTTAATAATTATCTACTTAATGAACTTAATATTATCTATTTAACCTACCTGCTTTTATTTGCTTAATTTACATATTATTGTTATTTTCTTATTATTATGTACTGAATTTGCTTAATATTATTAACTTAGTATTATTATTTAATTATTATAACTTGTTACTATTTTTTACTTATAACCTGTTAGTCTTTACCTATTTTTATTTTAATTTAATTAATGTTGTTTTTTGTTTATAATTATTCACACTATCCCTTACGTTATCACTGTGGCTGATAAGCCAACACTGGTACTTTGTAATACTTATTTATTCAGTAGAATGTCGTTTTTGCCAACTATAAACGTACTGCCCAGCTGTAATTTTATTTTGAATAACTGTAGTGTTTATTTTTGTAATAAATTGTAGGGTTTATATTTTTAATATTTTCACATGTAATTTTTATTATCATTTTTTACTGTAATTGTAAAGCTGCACATCTTGACAAATTAATTCCTGGGTGAGTTGAGCGGCTTATTATTTTATTGTAGTCAAGTATTTTTTGAATAAATAAATAAATAGAGAAAAACGAACGTCGATCTGACTTCGTGAGTTTCATTGTATGCATATTATAAAATGGTAACTCGTGCAATATGTCTGTAAATTATTTTGAACGTTCCGTTTCCGTATCAAAATAGTGGCCGTTTAAATGGTTCAGTAAAAATTCGTTTTCAAATGTCATATGTCATGTTTGTTTGAACCTTAATTATAGTTTTATTTTTAAATATATGTTACCTATCTACCCTCCTGAAGAAATATTGTTTTACCTATCTACCCGCTTGAAGAAATATGTTGTTACCTATCTGCCCGCCTGAAAAAATATTATGTTACCTATCTACCCGTGTGAAGAAATATTTTGTTACCTATCCACCCACCTGAGGAAATATTATGTTACCTATCTACCCGCCTGAAGAAAGTTTGAAAAAAGAATTCTTATTGATATTATTTGGAAACATTGTAATATTCTGTATTTGAAATAAAAAAAGTTCTTTAAAATATATGGTTATTAACTCAGTAGGAAGATATTTAAGAACCTAACCTACCTACTTACATATCTTATGATTTGATAATAAATTAAGGTATAGATTGATTCAACAAGAAAAAAATGGAAACATACAGAATTAGAAGCAACATTTTTCGGAAACGAGGTCTACTACTGTTCACATAACTACTATTTGAAATGGTTTTGAAAAGTGATTTAAAAAGCAACAGATGTTAACTACTGCCTGGCTTGGCTCTGATTAATTTTTTTTTCGAAACAGATCGAGACGCCATTTTGACGATAACTTACAGGCTAGTTTTAGGAACAAAAATTTATAACCCGGCCGGGAAACAGAGCTGTTTAGTGGGACAATTTAGAAAACGGGACAACAAAATACATACAATTGTTCATTAATTACACTAGTTTAACTATTTTACGTAAAATGTAATGTTTTCAAGCTAATTTTTGTATCTGTCACTTTTGTATTGATACTATCTAGAATACAGAGTATCGGAGAATTTTCCTATTTTATATTTGGTACTTACAAAATTTTAGAAAACCGCTTTAGTATATTCTTTTCGTTATCTTTTAAAAACAAAGCAAAACGGGGTGAATTTACAGTTTGCCGGGAAGAAGTCCAATTTAGCTCTGGCACGAACTTATTCGCTATTTACCTTCCCTTGTCTCCCGTTAAGGCGGTAATTTATTACTTTGTGTAACTGGGAACTCGGCGTTTGCTGCTCACGGCTCACGTACCAACCACTACCTACTGTATCTACCCTTAATACTTGTATTTCTCAACAAACCAACCTACCCCCTACCCCTGCTCGCTGAGCTTAGTTAGAATATTATTCAGAAGAACAAAGGGACGATGTAGGATCCACTTTAATTTGTAATTATGGTGCAAAATTATTTATGCACATATTTAATTTATATTCAAGCTGCAGATAAAACTGAGCGAAGTACGAAAGACACATTTTAAATGTATTTATCATGCAGTTTTCGCTAGTAAAACGTTGTCAGAGGAAGGATGAATAGCAATTTTACTAGATTTTCAGTATTTTAACTAATGGTTAAGTTATGTATCTTCACTATGTACTCCATTGATTAAAGATAACTCTGGAGTACTTTGAGGATCTCTCTGCATTGAAATAAATAAGGACTTCTTAAAATCTCCTCGCATACAGCTAACGATATCCTTAACTCATCCCTTTTCCACATTATACAATTTTTTTCATAACCATTTCGATTTCTGTTGAAAACTCTACGATCCTTTCTGGTATATTTTCAAGATCATGTTTCGGTTAATTTTTGCAAGATCGTCTTTTATAATTCACCCTTTCTTGACCGCAATTATATAGTAGTACGTAAATGTTTTTGGAAATTATGTGGAAGAAAAACATTTTATCAAGTTCGTCACAAATAATTCTAAAGCATTCGATGGGAAAATTATTTTAGAGTCGTTTTCCAGAACGATATAACGGTGAAATTAAATATATGTGAAAATTCATGAACGCTCTTTAAATTACAACCATTCATATTCAATTCTCTATTTCAGGAAATCAAGATGGCTTCAGTCCCGCCCCCGCGAGTGGAACCCGTAGAAAGTGCACCCTCATGCTATCTCAACCCTCACCCCAAATTCCCCCGTCACAGCCCCATCGCTTGCATCCCCAGGAGCCACAAGGGTATGGGGGTGCAGTTAAACAGAAATTTATGGGAAAGTCGTAGGAGGAAGTCAGGGAATAGGAATATGATAATAATGTGTCTGAGGTTAGAAAAATGTTTAAGAAATGAGGAAATATTTGCAAGAGTTTTAGATATTTTCAAAAGGTCTACACATATCTCTGGAACTATACTTAATCCACCTATATTGAAAGAGATAAATATATATGTGCCTAACAAGTATACTCGTGAGAAATCCCATTCATTTTATAAGACTTCGTAAGCGATAACTTCTGCCTATCAGAACCCACCAATCAACAGAGTGACTCAACTGCTTGACGATTCTGCATTGACCTTCGATATTTTAATGTCACTTACAGACAGTTCAGCAACTATCTTTTGACATATATGATAAAATAGTAAAACTGTCACCACGACCTTTTATACTTATATGCAACTCATATTTGTAATCTTTTCAAATCTTATCATATATTTGTGCATAAACGTTTTATGGAGAACGTAAATAAATAAATTTATAGTGAATTTATACCGCCGTCCTTAAAATAATTAAAAAAAGTTTGAATTCTGCGCTAGTACGTAACTAATATTATCAAAACATATACGGTAAACTTTGATACGGTCGATCATGAAATACTCTTAAAGAAATTGGAATATTTGGGAATTGTTGGGAAGCCCCTAAATCTCCTCCGAAGCTACTTAGATGATAGATTTTGTCTTGTTGAAGTCAAAGGTGTCTCGAGTGGCTTAGGTAAAATCACATGTGGAGTGCCACAGGGATCAATTCTTGGGCCTCTGCTTTTCTTGCTATATGTCAATGACATAACTAAATGTGGTATCTCTGGAAACCTCCAACTTTATGCGGATGACACTGTAATCTATTATCACAGTACAAGCCTGAGTGACCTGGAGTCTCAAATGAATGTAGATGTCTCAATTCTAGCTAATTGGCTGCGTATTAATAAATTGAGCCTCAATATAAAAAAAACGCACTACCAAACTTTCGGTAATAAGGATTATGTGCCCATGAATATCACACTTGGAACTGAGAAGCTCCAAAATATAGAAGTCACGAAATATTTAGGGCTATTAATAGACTCTAAACTTTCGTGGAATTCCCATGTTGAGCATGTGAAATCTAAAATATCCCCAATAACCGGCGTACTGTACCGACTCCAAGGTCTTCTCTCTACATCTCTACTAAGGAACACATACTATGCGATGATTCACTCCCATCTGAGTTATTTAGTTAGTATCTGGGGCACTATTACTAAAAAACAAATATCAGAAATACAAGTGATTCAAAATCGAGCAATAAGGAATATCTACCGTCTACCGTGGGATACACATATCAAAGATATATATTTAAAGACAAACATACTTCCTTTTACGGTTCTACCTAAATACAATATCACTTGTACAATATTACAAATCATACATAGATCCTCACACACTAACATCAAACCAGCATTTAATTCAGACATACACCAGCACAAAACACGGTCCCAAAATCTAATACACCTAGCATCGTCTACCCACACAACAAAATTTGGTATTAACTCATTACAATATATTGCATATAGACAATACAATGCATTACCTAATGAAATAAAGCAATCAGTAACTAACAAAAAAATATTAGTTAAAACGCTTAAAGATTATTTCCTGAAAATGTTTTTAAACCAGTGAATTTTCGCTCGCTTTCATATGTTGGTTTACTATGTTTCATGTGTATAGATGTCTCTCAGTATTTCTAAAATCTCTATTCTTAACAATGTATTTTTCCTTCTTTATTTATTTTTCTTTTCCTTTTCAATATGTTGTATTTTTTTAAAAGTGTAATATCCTTGTAAAATGTATTTTATGTGTCTGTACTTCCCGTAATGAGTTTTATCTCAACTCATTGGGAATAATGTGTTACTTACCATGTTTTTGTAATACATTATAAATAAATAAATAAAAAAAAATATTTTAATTTATGTAGAATTTCATTTAGTTTAATTTGTGAAGAACAACGGAGCGCGTTCTGAAGAAAAAAATATATACAAGAATAGAAATGAGGATGACTGGTTTATTGAAATCCTGTTAAAAACGTGATGGAAAGTCGTTTTATAAAAAAAATTTGTCCATTCAGAATATATCAGAACACGTGTTCGTGCAGCTGCGATTTTCCTGACAAATATACTGACTAAATGAGACAATATTAGAAATTAAATGAACACAGGTTCTGACATCCTCATAACATATTCGTGTTTTACAGACAGTTTGTTAGGAACTCTGTCAATTCATTCATCAACCCGACCCATTTATAACAGGAATACGAATTATTTTACCAGATTTTTAATAAATTAGCAATATTTTATATCAGTAAGTTTTCGAGTATTTTCAGGTTTTTCGTAATCGGTATTGTTTTCCTCCCTCGTTCCCAATAATGTCAATAATTTTATGTTATTTCATTATTTACATTATTTTACAGTCTTCGACCATCAATGAGGGGAAAATTGAAATATTTTAGTTTTGCCAATCTATTAGTATTAAAGAATACCAACTAGCTTAAGTAAAATGGTACACTATAACGCTGTTTCATCAAAAAATTACAACCATTTTCACACATGCCGAGATATAACATAAAATCCCGTACCACGAGCGTTTTCGCAAAGGGGGAGCAACATTTGCACGAAAGCTCAGACAAAACTTCTCATTCTGGGGGTGAGATTTTGCAGCCGAGGTAAAAGGGGGTGACTGCGAGCGAGGGGGGTGAAGTTGTGCAATAGGAGATGAAACTTCTGCAGGAATATTACCCTATTGGGAACCGTTTTGTAGTCATGTCTAGCGAATTACACGGGACTTGGATTGCAAACTCTACCATCGTTACGTGCTGCAGGTATAATACGTCTGTTTATAGTCATTAGAACCAAGTACCTACTTACATTAGAATTTAATATCAGACATTTACTAGTACCGTTACTATTTTTCGTATTTTATATTTTATGTAAACGATTAAACGGTTTAATTAATGGAAACCAGAGGTTCACGAACATTTTTGCCGCGTAGACCACTTGTCAAATATTTTTTCTCGTAGACCCCCATCCTGCCGAATATTGAATTTTCATAAAACTTATTAACGTCCCATGTGATAATCATTTATTTGGTAAGAAGATTTCTCTTCCCTTGCCTGCCCAACAAACGGGTGGCGGTACAGTTCTCTGTCTTTAGATTGTGCAGACAGGGGCGCCCTTGTGAGATATTACACCAAATGAAGCAAATTTTTTTCTCGCTGACATGGACCCCCAGCAAGCCGATATCAACCCCTGGGAGCCCATATAGACCACTTTGGGAACCTCTGATGTAAACAATAAAACATCTTTTCATAGTGCAAAAAGAAGCTGCAGTTCGTTTGATTAACAATCCCCTGTTATGCTTTGAAGATATTTCAATGAAGCCAGCTCGGAAGTACTAGCAGCATTTATTGACAAGAAGAACAACCGCTAAAGTAAATTTTGAAAAACGTTTTGTTTTTCGAATTCGTTCTTATTTATTCGGGTATTTTCACCAACTATGAATACCATCAAGATTGTGTGGAAAATTAAAAATTTCATTCTACTAATGTGTAGTTTTAATAATTTCATTCAAAATAATTGATTTTGAAAACGACCTAAAACCGCACATTCCGAAACAGTTCCGTCTGGCTACAACGTCATTATTAAACGGAAAACACCAATTTCTGGTAAGGCGTGTGTTACAACGTCGCCCGGAGTGACGTCTAATCGAAAATGGCGCATTTTAAATCGGCACTTATTATGCCAAGTTTGCTAAAACGATTTAACCGATTGCTTCCCATAATGTGCAAAATTTATAGACCCTAAATATATGTGATAAACGGGGAAATCTTGGTGGATTCATTGACTTTATACCGCAGTAAACAGTTTCAGTTGTTTCCGTAGTAATATTTTAAAGAATATTAATTACTAAAATAAATAACATAGTAAATATATATAAAATAAAAAGAGGTCAAAGTATTAATAAATAATAAAAAACATGCGTTTTATTTTACGATGTATATTGAGAAAAATTGGTAATCCGGTTAAGAACGGGATTTTAGGCAGTTTCCTGGTAAATTTTTAGTAAATTCCTAATATATCGGAACACATGGAACAGTATAAAATTTGTGGTAAGTACCAGATTTTATTTTTTAGACGATGAATTAGTAACTTCCCGCGGGATTCCTCTAGAAACATTTGAGATTTTTGTAATACTCATCGAAAATTCGAAAATTGTTTTTGCATGAGTTATGTCGTTAAGATTCTCACTTTATTTTAGAGATTTGATAGGGCAGATTCAACCACTCTTCTGGTCTGTCCAATACACCAGGGCAGCGTCGCGCGTCGCATATTTTGTGCACGGCTGTTTCACTTACGTCGTTAAAATTCTGGCTTTATTTTAGGGCATTGTCTCGTCTTAAGAATAAATTGAAGAGTTATGAGAGTTATGTATTATTAGTTATGTTTATTAAGAGTTATGACGCCAATCGCTCGAGTAAATAAAAATTTAAAAAATCTAGTAACATTAGTTTGGTAATTATACTAAAAAACGTTGCGTTTTATATTTTATTTACATAAAAAATAAAAAAAAATCTAAAAAAAATGATAATACCCAATTGTGGAAAGAGCTACCGGCATACCGCTTTTTCACTTAAACTCAATATGATCCTGTTTAATATTCTTATTAACTTATATCCTTATTATCCCTTCCGATCGTTCCTTTTTCAACGTCGTTCAACCGTGTTGCGGTATAGTTTCCCTGGTTCTACACAGTAAGCAGATTGAAGTTTTTCTGCGGTGTAACATAAAAAAAATTATTGAAGTAGTTTTGTACTCTTTACAGTACAAACGGAGACAGTCAAGTAAAATACGTTCTATCTCCATTTGTATTATGGTGGATAAATGACCTAAGCAGATTTTAAAAGTAGGTATAACAAAACCATTTACAAATAATTCAAAAAGCATCAACCGCCATTGCTTGCGCGTTTTCGAAAGATTTGTCAATGTTTGTAAGTTTTTCATATATTTTTTAAATGAAACTAAAACAGCAAAGTGACAATAACATTTAAAGTGCGTTTATGTATTTTCGTTATTTGTTTTTGGGGTGTTATGCCGTGTTGCGCTAACTCCTTCTTTAGCCAACGTTTCGGACAGCATTGCAGTGTCCATCATCAGGGCAGATGTGTTATTTTGATTCGCTTAGACCAAAAATAACACATCTGCCCTGATGGTGGACACTGCAATGCTGTCCGAAACGTTGGCTAAAGAAGGAGTTAGCGCAACACGGCATAACACCCCAAAAACAAATAACGAAAATACTTTTGGCCGTGAAAATCTTAAATCATATTTGCGTTTATGTAAATAATTTTTTTTTAGTTTTACATAAAGTGACATTTTACCAGTCTAAGCGACGCAAAATGTTTAATTTATTTTAGAAACCCAAGTTTTAATATTTTTAATTGCATTACTACATTTTTAATATTAAAATCTGAAAAAGTCTTACATCTGCTTTCAAAAACAGTATTACATCTGAAATTTATCTCAAATTAATTTGAAATTGAATGGCGCCCGGGAATATTTCTAATAGAATCATAAATCTGGCATAAATGAGGTTGCTTGGCGACAAAATCTCAAAACACCCTAATTGCCAAGGAGTTATGCGCAGCACAATACCTATCATCTTGTAATTGAATTGGAAGAAAAAAAATTGACTAAAGACCTAAAAATAATACCTACCAAAAAATCTAAACAAAAAAACTGATCAACCGAACTATAAAATCTTCTTGAAATACATAGAAAAAGTATATTTCTCGTCTTGGTGGGGAACGAGAGGGGGGGGGGGAGGATAGGGGTGATAGCCCCACAAATGGGGTGGGTAGGTGTCCCGTTATGGACATGCCATAAAAAAGCTGAATAGCGAATAAAGTTCAACGGGTGTCGTCCATAAATGCAGGCGACATACGAGATTCTGAAACTCAATGCCACCTACCTATTGCGAACAGTAATCATCATAAAGACGAGTCGTATAAGAGGTGTGTGCTTTAGCTAGGATGTTAGAGATCGACAATGTATTTTTAATAATTTAAGAGGAATAACAATAAATCCAAATAAAATATAAAACAGAACTTGACACAAGAAATTAAATAAATAAGCTAATGTTTGCAACTGGGAATTGAACACAGGAGCTCTGCCTTACCGAGGACAATGCCTCTAATCACTCGTCATTGTACCCGATTTATTAAATTCACTTTTGTAGAGCTCATATTTCTTTTTGTTTAATTTTTTTTTTGTGGAAAAAAACAGTTACACTTATTTTATAAAAAGAATATTTGTTACATTGTCGCAAGAACCAGTGATGTTTCCACAAAATGTTCCAAATTCACAACATTATCCTCAAAGTTTTTTTTTCTATATTTTATAACTGCCATCTTTTTATATGATTACATAGTATTACTCAATTTCATTTTTTCACCTGGATAGTGTGTCATTAGGTGTCATAAATAAATAAATAACAGGTTTATTGGATAGCAATTGTCTGACTGAATAAAAAAGTCGTGAGAATGTTAAGAAATAAAGAAAAAGTTTTTTCTTTTACGTTGCACACGGAGAAAAATTGGTAATCCGGATAAAAAAGGGATTGTAAGCAGTTTTCTGGTAAATTTTTAGTAAATTCCTAATATATCGGAACATATTATACACTATAAAAATAGCGGCAAGTACCAGATTTTATTTTTCTAGATCCCTTTACAAATATTTGAGATTTTAGTAATACGTTCATCGAAAATTCAAAAATTGTTTTTACACTATTTTATCACTTACGTCGTTAAGATTCTAGCTTTATTTTAGGGCATTGTCTCGCCTTAAGAATAAATTGGAGAGTCTCTTTATAAATTAGCAGTATTCAATAGGTATTAGTAATTTTTTCCGTGGAGGTTAAAACTGGCCAATGTTACTTTAAAATAATTGTGTAGGGATGATCGAGAAAATATTTTTTTTCAATCACCCTGTGATTTCAAACATTTCTAAAAGTGTTAGTATCTCCAGGCGAGTGGTAGTCGCGTGAAAGCTCACAATATTAAAGCACAGAGGAGAGGAAGATTTTTGCCTTAATAAGCACTGTAAAGGTTCCTGTAGTCGTTAAGGGGACCTGTTGTATTCGCTGTTGGCATTGGTGCTGCTCCGCTAATAAAATGTTATCTCCGGGCGAGCTGCAAGGGAGGTTCATAATATTAATATATCTGTATGGAGGGGGGCAGTAGACAAAGCACGTTATGTTCGGAAGCGTTGCAACTCGTCGATCCATTGCGATGTGAATTGAATATTGAATATTTAATAATTTCTATGAGATCCTAATAGTATTAATATTTTTTGTTTAATTTTTATATAAGGTAGAGTGGCCTATAACATATTAGGGCTGACAGATTACTATTTGAAACCCAATGAAGATATGCTGAAATAAGCCAAGCCACGAGAATAAAGCGATCTTATAGCATGCTGTCACAGGTTTAAGAGGAGACAATTCCCTAAAATAAAGCCAGAATCTTAACGACGTAAGTGAAGCAGCCGTGCACAAAAGTATGCGACGCGCAGCCCTGTATATTGGATAGACCTGTAGTTGAATTTGCCTTATTAAATCTCTAAAATTAAGTGGGAACCTTAACGGCATAAGTGATGAAGTCGTGTAAAAACAATATTAGGCGCGCGGCCCGGCGTAATGGACGGACCTACATCCGACTTTACCTAAGCAGGACTATAAAATCAATCTGTGATCCGTGTGCTTTATTATAATTATTTTTGATGGACGTATGACTAAAATCTCAAATGTTTCTAGAGGGATCCCTCGGGAAGTTATTAATTCATCATCTAAAAAAATTAAAATTTGGTGTTTACTATTTGTATTTTGTATTTTATAGTATACAGTATATATATGTATTATATATAATAAACTTGTTATTTATAAAATTTTCAAACCGTTTAAAGTAAAATATTTTATTTGTAAGTTCGCTTTTTATTGATCTTAATTATAAATAACTTTCATCCATAGGGTTTAGTTTTAGTTTTCCGCATTTCACCATGATCATATTTTTTGATATTTTGATTTTTTTAACCATTTTTCACGGAATTGTGACTTAAATTATAAAAAATTGTGATTTGAACATCTCTAATCCCTGTAAGTAAATATATTATTTTACTACCTAAGTAGGTACCTACACGATTCAATCATCTGCTTTTCTGTTGCGCGCCTAAAGTTGTTGTAGTACCTACCTACCCATATTTAATTTGTTGTAAAAACACATTCTTGCGATGTGTTGAAAAACGTCACATAATTGAAAAACTCACTGAATTCAGCAATTATTTATTAGTGTATACTTTACCGATAATACTAAACAAGTCAATGGCAGAAAAAAAATAGTATTAAATAGTAGGTACATTTGAGCAAATTAAAACATTTTCTAATGATTTTAATTGAAGAGTCTATTTCAGACAAACCGAAGTAGTTAATATGTATAGCAGGAAAACAAATAAGTCACAGGAAAGAACAAATACATATTTGAGAGTTAGATAAATTAAGTAAATTCTAACATTATTCCACTCATTTGAATACTCAGACAAACCAAAAGCAACTTTCAGAGACTGAACTGGGCAGTGTTCTAGCTCCAACATGGTGTAGAGGTGGTGGTTCTTTGTCTCTCGTGGCAACTACCCCCACCCTTCTTGCAGGAGCCGTTGCGGTAAGGAGGGGCAAAGCGGGGGCGGAGGGCACAGTGATGGATGAGGCTGCGCCCCCATACATCCGCTGGGCGTGGGGCCGGAGCCCCCAATCCTGAGGATGTAGTCTGCTAATACCTGAAAACAAACATTATTTTATTTATGTAATTATACAAAACTAAAAATTGAAAACATCAAATAATTATTACTTATATTCGCCTCTCTGCTGTTTTTTAAATTTATTTGTTTTTTTGGGTAGGTTTGTTTAGGTTATGTAAATTATGTGATGTGCATTAATAAAAATTTTTCAGATAAGTAGAAACCCAAAGAAGTAAGTTAAAGTGGTATGTTTCATTATTCAGTCGAATGCTGCCGAACAGTGTTTGATGTAGATACATTTTCAAAACGAGTATTTAAAAAAAACTTCTTTTCAACTTCTTGGTTATCCTCTACAAAAATCTTTTAATGACAATACATTTCTTGTATTGTTATTTATTGGAGGAATATTGTATGGAATATTCACTCTTTTTTATTATCGAAAAAAATACGTTAAAAAGTTTTTTATATTGACGAATACATTTTCTATAACGATTTAAAATGTGCCATTTTCAATTTGCTGCCAAAACGACCAGACGTTGGCAGTTTCTATGCTATAATGTAGCAAGTTGGAACCGTTTCGGTAAGCGTTATTTTAGATATTTTTTGAAATCACTAACATTGAAATTATGCGTTTTGATAACTCACATATATGGGTTGGTATTTGATTTTAAATACTAACCACTATATTAATATATGACAGTATCCACCGATACAATTTTTTTTTAAATTCCCAATATGCTCTAAAGATATAATTTTATAGATTAATATAGACTGTGCACATAGCTAAATTTTGCGGTGGTTATTTATAATGTCGTAGAAAATTTTCCAAAATATTAGATTTCTAATACCAAACACCATGTATGTGGATGGTTCGGACTATACCTAACTACAGCTGGCGGTTATAAGTATGCGAATGTTTTGCAGAATTGTAGAAGGTTGGCGAGAAGATATATTGAGGTAAAATTCATTAAGCCAGCTTGGTTTTGTGTACATAGAGCATTCCGCCATTCTAGAGAAAGAAGACATATAACCGTCCATTTTTAAATGCCAGCTCCCGGCGGGTGGGTTCCCTTAATGTTATTAATGATGCTAAACCCGCAAATAAGAAGGGTACAACTATCAATTTGAGGCTTAGGTAAATCACCTGGAAGGGTTGGAAAAGGGTATCCACTCACCCAGTGGAATTTCCACACCGGACGCCATTTTCTGTCGGAGGAGGGAAAGGCAAGTGTGAGGGTGAACTACCCTTTCCCAAATTACTAAAAGGTTCCCAGTTAATGCGAAAACTTGTACATTACTAGATATAAACAGAAATATAGAACGGTATTATTTTGAATCTTACCAATACATATATATGTACCATTTAGAGTTAATCAATACAACAATATTTTTTTAAAATTATAATACCTATTACATCAAAGGATAAAGAACCAACGCCGCAATCGGTAATAATAACTTTTGGTTTGTTTAAAATCCACACAAAATATTACGCTCGTTAAAATCTACGTGTTCATAGATGGAGTTAATTAATTTATTTTATTTAAATACGCTTTTTGTAAGGTATTGCTTTACAATATTTAGATAAATTATTTGTTTGCGCCCGTACATACGCAATATTAACAGGAATAAATAGTTTATTTTTAAACAAGTTCTGCTGTGTAATTATTATTACGCGTGACAGCTGTTTCGCCCTCTGAAGGCATTATCAAACCTTCAGAGGGCGAAACAGCTGTCACGCGTAATAATAATTACACAGCAGAACTTGTTTAAAAATAAACTGTTTTTATAAACCCAATAACAATATTATTGAATATATAAAAAATAAAAAAATAAAATGGAGTTCTACAAATTAAACTTAATAACAATAAAAAAAGGAATAAATAGTTTTGTTCCTTTCAAAACTCAGTTCTATCGAGAAAATCATACAAATAGAATATTGTTTAAATGATTCAATAGAATATTGTATTTGTATTCCTTTCTTGAAAGAATTTAGTTTTTTATGGACAAACTATTTATTCATATTCATATTGCGTATATACGGGCGCAAAGAAATATTTTGTCTTAATATTTTAAAGCATTACTTACAAAAAGTGTATTTTAATAAAATAATTAAATTAACGCCACCTATGTACGCGTAGATTATAACGTCCTTGCGTTTAACCTTAAAAACCATTCTAAGATAAAATAAAAATATAACAACAAAAAATCATCAGTAATTTAACTAAGGTAGTGTATTTTAATCAACCTGCGGTGACATTTTACAATTATAAATGATGAAAAACTTTAAGTTTACAAACCAAGAAATTAACAAAATACGTTATCCGCTTTTCGCCTAAAACTGTGGAAATTTTACGAAAAGAAAAAACGAAAAAATTGTGTAAATGTTAAATAATCAACGATACCCCTCTTGTAGTACCTATAGCTTTAGAGAAAAACGACTATTTGCTAATTTATTGAGAATGTCTTCAAATTATTGGTAATTGCGGTTAAAAACGGGTTTGCGGGCCTTACGAATGAATCAACAGGTTTCCTCATCAACTATAGAATAGTTGTGCATTACAACGACAATTATTATTATCGTCATGATATATTCGGATTTTCATCAACTCGTTTTCCGAAATCATTATTCGTAATTTACTAAAAGTTTATTAGGAAATTGATCGAGTCATTTGAATGTGTTTGATTGATGTTTTTAACCGGATTACGGATAATGTAAAGAGATGTTTAATAATTTAGCAAGATTCAATATTAATATTTTTTTCTCCGTGTGATTTATTTATTCTACATGTTCTTTTTGGGGTTAATTTTTTTAAAATATCACTGTATTCTCAGTACTTTAAAGTTATTGTTGAGTGCTAAGCCCCCGCATACCCGATTTCTATTGATTTTGAACAAGTTTCTCCTTAACTCTTTAATTTTTTTATGTTCCAAAAAAAAGTTATTTTTGAAGACAATATATCTATACATTTGTTATACATTAATGTTAAAATATTAAAAACACATTTTGTTCTGTTATTTAATATCTTATAGGCATGAAAAAAATCACATTTTATCTATAAATATTACTAAAGCATTTGTCGAGAAATGTTTGCTCTATTTCAAACGAGTTGTATTTTATTAAATATTTTCTCCATTTCGCTTAATTACTATCATTTTTTAGTATTAGCGTGCTCCCTCTAACATTTGTATTTATATATCTAGCTTTCAAACCATATTTGAATGCTTACTACGGGGCTTTAATAAAGTAAAAGAATGATTACACACTTCTTGTGTTATTAGCCATGAAACCTTAACGTATGGGGTTACTTCGTGTATGGGAATTAAGAAAAGATGCATGGAGATTTATTGGTGCTCTAAAGCTGCCTTTATTCGGAGGCTTTTTTCCTTGGTGTTGAAAAATGAGGTAAATTTTTCACAAACACCACCCGGCGGGGAAGGCGAGGGGGAGGAGGAGTGGTAGGGGGAGGAGGGCTTAGTGGTTTTGGGAAAAGCTTGAGTATATTTTTCATTGTTTAATAGATTTTCAAGGGTTATTAACTACTTATATTAGGTAATTCCCACATAAATAAAATAGAATAGATTCATCCGTCCGTAGACACTATTTATGTTACATAAATTCGGATATAACTTTGTATTCAAATGAAAAGACAGCAGCCATTCCCATAAATATATGGGAATTATTTTTTATTGATAAACTAATGTTTATAAGACAAGGTTTTATGCAAAGCTCAAAGGATAAAAAATAATTATAAGCAAAAATTAGTCGCCTGAAATATCAATACAAATTGAAAATATCTCCCTGTTATATCTATTTATTTTTACTCGGGAAATATTTTCAATTTGTATTGATATTTCAGGCGACTAATTTTTGCTTATAATTATTTGGTATCTTTTATGCTATGCATAAAACCTTGTCTTATAAACATTAGTTTATCATTAAAAAATAATATTATTTTACAAGTCAAAAATATTTCACCAATAAATGAAGATATTATGTGTCTCGACGCCATCTAGTGAGAAATTTAGCACTAACAAAGCCTTTCATACAAAAATAAAGTTGATTGTTTACAATTGGAAAAAATATACGAATGTCTGACTGGAGAAAGACATTTAAGCGAATGGCTGTAGAAATATGGCTAGAGATAATGACCCGTCATTCCGTCTTTAACCCTATTATTGTATGAATTTAATAATAATTATTGATATTTGTAATAAGTATTTACTTTGTGGCTCGTCATAATTTACAATAAACATATATAAATTTATGTTATTATTTGTTTTACAACATTGTACATCAGTTTATTATTTTAGTAAAAAAATGGCAATTATATATTGTCAAGGTGTTGTCATGAACACGTGTTCCGATGTATCGGGAATTTACCAAAAGTTTATCAAGAAACGGCCTGCAATCCCGTTTTTAACCGAATTACAAATAATTTAATGAGATTCTTAATAAATTAGCAAAACTCGTTTATCAAATCACATAAAAAATAAAAAAAAATAAGTAAAATTATCGCTTGCTCTTGGGTGTAGGCAACAACTAGCAGAACTGGCAAATTAATAAAAAAAAGTAAAGGAGAGGTGAAAAAGTAAATAACAGTAGAAAAAAAGTAAGAAGAAGTAGATAAAATAATACAGAGACCAGGTCATATTCAATCACCAGGCTTAGCGCCACTACAGAGAAAATAGCTGTTTTTGCGAAATGAATATTATTATATTAGGGCTATTTCCAACGTTTTTGTTTCCCTTGCGGAGTGTTTTTCGTTGTTGTTTGTCTGATTGATTAAAAAGTTAACTTGTTAATAAAGTCCGGTAATTATAAAACGCTGAATGTACAGTTGTACAATGCTGGCCGAAAACATTTTTTTGGTTTTAATAGCAAATACAATAACAATGAACAAGAGTTTTTGATATTTTTCCTCCACATAATAGAATGCATTGCACCTACTTTTTTAGCATTTTGGTTTTAACATATTGTGGATAAACGTCTGTAAAGATCTGGCAGAGGAAATTTGGACATATTTTCTGTTTGGAACTTGCTCGCAAAGTTATTTCCATCATGAGCTATGAAAATTTGAAAAACATATTTAACTGGCAGAAAATATGAGAAGACCAATGTGAAATTGTATAATTGTTAAATAGTAATTTTAAAATCGACAATTGATAAAAGAAATGCTTATCGTGACACAGTTTTGTGTTGATTGAAAATGAGTTTGAAGATCGACACGTCTGTCTGTCACTAGTCAATTAAAAGAACTCATTCTATTAGATACATCATTCATTCATAGTGATTTGGAATCCTCAATATCAAACATACATTGATCTATTGAAAATATCCCATACACATTTATTAACACATATCGTATCGCTTTAGCGATCATCGGTTTGACCCTACCGCTTTATATAAACGCAGAAAAATTTCTGATGCCCTATTCTTATACAAAATCGTGAAAAGTCTTGTTGATTCATCATATCTGCTAGAAAAGATTGCATTTCGTTGCCCTGAACACAACACCAGATCGAACGACTTATTTAGAACACCACACTATAAAGCCAAATATGCGTAAAACTCAATATTTATTATCTCAAAACAACAGAATTGGACTAATTGACTAATTTATTATTTGGTACAATATTTTTTACATTTCAAAGTTTTCCAGTAATGTGGGCCTCACTGGGTGGCTTGCCCGTGCTGCGGCCTTCATTTTATAATATGAAAATATAATCTACATAATACATTTAAAGAGAAAATAATACATTTAAAATATAATCTTGTGTGTTTGTGAGTGATGAGTGTTTATATTGGTTTTCGTGTGTTATCTGTAAGTTTTATTTTTATTTTATTCTATGACATTTTGGCAAAATTGTCTTTTTTGTTCTTTAATCCATTTTGTAATTTTGTATGTGAATTTATTTGTATTTTCCTCAATTTTAATTTCAAGTTTTACACTGTTGAATGCTTTTATGTTATAATAGAATATATTCATGGTATTGGTAGTGTCTTTGTCCAAAGCTTGAATTTACTGTCGGAGTTTTTAAGTTTTCTTTGTACGCTTGTCTAACTGGTCTGTTGGTGTTATTTTGTGTATGTTGAAATTTATTTTTTTTGTGCCAAAAATGTAGTTTAGTAGTGTTTTAACGTATAATTGGCGTATATCTAGTACGACACAGCTTTTGAATATTTGGTCTGTATCAGTCAGTCTATGTTTTTTAGTATTACCTTTATGATCGTTTTCTGTGCGGTTTCTATGTAATTGATAGCCAAGTTTGTTGCTCCTCCCCAAGCAATAATTCCATAGTGATTGTCAAAGTGCAAAATATATTGTTTTCAACTGTTTTATTTTATATATGTTTCTAATGTTAAGGCAAATAACTTAACTTCATTTAATTCTTTAATTTTTCTCATAAAAATTTAATACTGCAATATGTATATATAAAAAAATAAAATAAAAACTTTGTATGTAAATGGCACTTGTGCCGTAAATTCTAAATAAATAAAATGTGTATTGTTTTGAGAAGTTTATTTGTGATTTGTTTAATGTGAGGTATCCATCTAAGGTTATGGTCAATTACGATTTCTAGATACTTTAGTTGTTATGTTTTTTCTAGAGGAGGGAAATCGTCATAGAAAATTTATTCCTCAACATAAAACCACCTTCATTATTGTTAATATTTTCTTCATTTTTTCGAAAAATAAAATAAGCAGTGAAATACCCTATTGAACTAAGTGTCGATAGGGGAAAGGTTTTGGCGACTGAAAGCAATATGGCAGAAGATAAAAACAGTAAAAAGCACATGATCTTTAAAACGATAAATATGTCAGATATTTTCAGTCGATACCGAGTGCTGACACACGGCAAATGGTAGATGGCAAATTGTGCACCGGGCAGAGCGGATATCTCGCCAGCGAACAAAGAGTATATTATCAACAGCTTTAATTGGTTTCCGTTGGCACTCCTCTCCACTTCTGCCGCCTCCGGTCCACTTTTTCTTTCTGGACTTTTTTTGCCACTTTCCCGTTGTGGAAATTTACCCCCGCCTTCCCCAGGATTATCTGTCCCTGTTGCACTGGTTCAATAGGGTGGTGGAGGGTGTTTAATGGTTACTGCCGTCTTTATCGTACGCTGAAGTTGATATGAATTTATGAAGCTAGTCAGATACGTACGTGAGAACATAATATGGGGCTGATAGCGATTGAATTAAGAATGTCCGTCCCTGCGGTAGTGAGGGGTTTGGAGTCTGAAAGTAAAGTAATTACTGGTAACGTGTCAGTAAAAACTTATTTATGGCGTACGTCATATTACGTTTATTATGTTATTCTTCATTCTAAAAAAAGTTTTATAAAGTCGAAATAGATATAAAACCTAAAGAATTAAATTTTAATAATACTGTTTTATTTTTGGGGTATTATGACGTGTTGCGCTACCTCCTTCTTTAGCCAACGATTCGTTTATAATGTATTGGCAGCTCTTAGAGGATCGGAACTGGCGACACGGTATCACATCTACATACATAAGCACACACTTTTCTGGATTTTTATGTAATACATTTTTCCCTACCGAGAAAATACAAGGCCTCTAAGTAAAAATTGTGAGGCAGTTTTCTTTATGAGGCAGTTCTATTTGTATAGAGAAAATTAACTTTACAACATTTATATTTTAATATTTTTGATGGAACATTCAACCTCATCCCAACCAGAACAAGAAGTACATATTTTTTCCAGAATCTCAAGGTTATTAAGAGTTATTCCCAAGCTGGTCAAAAGATCTGATAAATTTAATTGCTAACAAATTTTCTGTTCACTTAATGCAAACAGTTTCGTATTTTGCCAGTATAGGTGTGTCATTTGTATCAACATATTATATTTTCATCACCCTGTATAAACAGTAGAGCCACGTTGAATCTGTGGCCGGAAATTAAATTTATTTCCAAAATAAAAGGAGTAAGCCAGATACCAAGAAGTGATATTTTATTTTATTCCATTTGGAGTCTACTAGGGAAATGGGGACACTATCGATGTAGTCGGCCCAACGACAGGCCTATTCCGAATAGCGTTTCAAATCTGTTACGAAAACCAAAATTCTCACATCAAGCAAAGATTTTGTTTCACAAATTTTGAGAGTTTACATTCATTAAAATATTATGTGAAAAATCACGAGATCCACCAAAAGTGGAAGAGATTAAATTGTACGAGTATCCTGGACGAGTTGTAAATACGGATTGCTTAGTGTCACAATATCACATCTTATTAGTTAATTAATATAAATATAGGTAAGTACATGTTTTTTAGTACACTAATAGGGAGTAATAACCTCCAAACTGCCCCATTACTTTTAAAAGCAGTGTAAATATAACACGGACCGAAAGGTCGTAACGGTGAAACACTGGACTTATTACAACGGCGTGTGCATGGTTAAAACGGTCTTAAACCGACCTGAATCTTGCCACTACATTAGTAATACATTTACGCGAGAGGTTTAGAGAAGGGCTGAAAAACTGGTTCTTTGGAAAGTTTCGGGGATTCTTGGTAGACGTTGATTGATTTTTAATCATACCACAAACCACATATTAATTCTAACCGCCTTTCTAGTTAGATTAGTCACCCCATGAACCCAGGCAACCCTACTAAATCACCAAACATAGTAAATCACTTGGGTTACTAATAGCAGGGATGTTGGTTATATGATGTGTGCCGGTGCTTATTATTTACAGTCTTTTCTTGTACAGGCAAACACGTCCCGTACAATATCTACCTATGTAATGCAAATATGGAGACCACACCGTTGACGCATACTCTAAATGGCTTCATACGTATGCATAGTATAGTTTTTGATATGATAATATTTGTGGAGTCTTCTAAGTTCGATTAAAAAAATCTTGTTATTAATCCAGGCATTTTGGCTGATTTGTTCAGTGTGACATTTATATTATAACCTACCTACTATAGTTTTCATATGTCAGATAATTGACTGACATTTTTTTTCATTTCATTTCTTAAAACACTAAAACTAACTGGTTATTCTGACAATGCTATATATGTCATCCGTTATTACATAATCATTTAGATTAAATTTGAAAATTATTTTTGTTTAATTATGAGTTTGTACAGTGTGGCAACATTGGAAAATAATACTTTTAGGGGTTATTATTGTCATATTATATTATTATTATTCATTTATTACAGATTATTACTATAACCATAATATTTTTCTTTCCCGTTGTACTTATACTATGCCTTTTTAGTCATTCTATATTTAATATTTTTTAACGCTTTAGATTTTTCAACATTGCCCTATGTTAATGCCACATGTCGTGCCGTTTGTATTTAAATAAATATTATAAAAGAAAAATGAAATAGAGGTCGTCCACAGGATATCAGAAAAACGTCTTTTTTACCATCCAAAGCGGCAAGCCAGAAAGTTTCCGAGGAAATAGAAATACAAACATTTTGTGTGAGTCACACCACAGCTGTAGTTGGAAGAGTCATCCACGTGTACACATGCTTAAGGTAGGTACTAGAAGCATAGGGCGGGTGGTGGTGAATGCAATCCACCAATACTCTTTATACCACTAGATGGCCGGACACAGATTGAATTCCAGCAATATCGTAAAGTCATTACATTTGACGTTTACTATACTGGAAATGGATACCCGCGTCAAAATGAGTAGCTATAATCGGTTGAATATTGTCACATCGAGCGTTTGCTAGAAAATGTAATAGATTCAGATTATAAAGCGGAAAGATGCTCTTAATCATCATCTTCACCTTGTAAATTTGCATGCACCGTTTTATAAGAGTTTGAAGTCAACTAGTTTCAATTTACATTGCAATAAATAATTATTGACAACGATCCAATGTATCGTTTTTCTCAATATATATACTAATGGTCAACCAAAAATGGGATCAATCTTAACACGTGGACTTTCGAGGTGAGTCAGAAATTTGCAAGTGTTTCCTAAAATAATTATTATGCCATAGATTTTTCATTAAGGCTAATTTTCTATGGTCAAATCTTTTTTAAATGAATACCGAAAACGAGTCCCAACATCTCTCAGCGCTCTAGAGCCAGTGAGATTATGGCATCCCCAGTTGCGGTATGTTGTGAGGTAGTGGAGGGGGGAGAGGTGTAAAAGGTGGAGAAGTACCTAGCTATTCATATCTGGTCACCAAATACGATCATAGCCATTTCAAGCAAAGCATCAATTCTGGTGGTCTTACACCAAGGCGATACTGACACACTTTGTCAAATATTTCCCATAATTTAAAAAAAAGTGAGCATAATCGGACAAGGTTCAAATGAGTTACTAGGATAATTGTGTATAAAAATACGCTAAAACGCGATCCGCAGCCAGTTGAATTGGGGCAACCGTCAAAACAGTGTTTTGCTCGCTCCAGCGCAATCGAAATATTTCGGTTTGAATACAATTATGTTATGAGTACCGCTGCCCCAGGAACCATTTTTGGATAACCAATATCCTTGCCATAAGTCACCCAAGTGATTTACTATGTTTGGTGATTTAGTAGGGATGCCCGGGTTCATGGGGTGACTTTTGTCTAGGTCTTGTCTGCAGATGCGTTTACCCACCTACTGGGTGGCGAGCCGGATCGGGAGAGATTGGTTGAGGGAGATCTTTCGACTTCCACTGCCGGATTATTTCGACGCATCGTCCTGCACCACAGTGGGAGCGATGGTTTCATACGTCCGTCATTCCTAGACACATTGACCCCTAGATTTCTACTGACCCTTCATATATTTTTCCTTACCAGAACTTTCCCTTCTTCATTTCCCTAAAACGACCCTCCCTACAGCGTCCCCAAAGACTAAAATTTGGATAAAAAATGTATGAAAATTAATTTTTTTAGGTGGGTCTATCTGTGCCCATCACCGCTGCTTGAATTTAAGTGGGTCTATCTGTACCTATCACCGCTGCTTGTATTATGTTTTGATCCACTGAGTGAGATGTTGGAAACGTCCATATTTTGAAAATTAGAATGGACTTTTGTTTTCTTTTTTCTTCTAAACTCTCTAAAAATGTCTACAAATTATTCGTTTAGCTATTAAAAAAGCGACTGCAGGCCTTTAATGATTTCCTAATAAGCTATCAGTAAAACACGATTATTATCATTCACGAATTTCAGTATTTATTAAAAATCTCTTCAAATTATTGGTAATCCTGCTTCCTGAAAAACTTTTAGTAAATCCGTAATAATATTTATGTTTATGCTACTGTGCTTGGCTTAATAATATAACATGACGAAATGCTAAAATATTAGGATTTGTATTTTCAAGTGTTCTGACATCGTGACAACTCATTGGTATTTTACTAATAGTTTATCAGGAAACCTATCAATTCATTCGTTAAGGGCCTGTTAAATATTTTATTAATTTTTTATCAGTAAACTTTTTCTGTTCACTTATAAAAAAGAATTTTACGTAATATTCTGAAAATATAAACTAGATAATAGGTAAGCATATAAATAAACAGTAAAAATAACACTTCCCCCATACACGCAACCCAGATTAATTATGAGTGTACAATCTGATAATATTACTGCTACTAGAAAATATAATTTTAAATTTAATATACTTAATTTTATATATTATATGATTAATTAAATATTATTGATTTTTTTGTGACATTTAATTCCTATATTAGAAAAGTAAATGCTTTTTTCTCATTGCCCCTTTATTCTGTTGTCTTAATTTGTAAGTGGTCTGAAGTTTTTGATACATGAATACAATTAATATTTATAATTATTTTACTTATTTTACATAATTACTAGCTATATACCGCCACGTAGTATCCCTTCTAGACCTTCAAGAGCATTCTCGAACTTTCCGGAACCTTCAAGATACACCGACCCACTCCGCCACTCAGTTTGGAACCATATAGAACTTCCATGAACTTTCTGCTTCCAGAACCTTCTAGAAAACATGCGAGAACCTCCATGAACTTTCTGGAACCTTCCAGACTCATCGACACAGTCGACGGGCCCATTCTGAAATAATGTGAAGCATTCGCGGCCTTCCCATAACAAAGCACATTTTCGTCACCCACTCCCACCCACACTCAGCCACCACAACAAAACTATCTTACTTTCGATATGACACCAAGAACTATCTACCACCATAAGCACCGGTAGGTGACAGTGACTGATTGCGAAGAAAATTAACATGGCATTTTTTTCAAAATATTAGATATTAGATTAGATTAGATTTTATACACCAATGACTATTTAATTACCTTCTCCCACCGCTTATTGCTATATTTTAGTCAATAGATATATGTCTATTTATATAATCTTAATTTTCAGTATCCTGACAAAGAATAATTTGATTTTGAAAGATGTTGATAATTTTAACTAAACGGTGTTTTAAACATAGTTCATTATTTTCATTTAACCAAAATGACGCCACAGCGTAAATTTGCAATTATTTTAGAAGAAACATAGTTTAATTAGGTCTCAATGTTTCTAAAAGGCTAATTTAATTATTGAAGCTTGAATATCATGCTGAGGTTGTGTCGGATCTAAAAATGAAAGTTGGGTTGGTTACACTTCAATCTCTTAGGTGTTGTGATCTCTTAGATGACTGCCTAAAGGGATGCTGGTTGGTAGCATAATTAACTCTGAGCCATAGAGATAAGTGAGTAGGGCAGGTGCTAGATTACATAACCCCTTTTCCTCAATGTTTTTCTCTTTCTCGACTTATTTCTTCTCTTTCTTTCCCTTGCTGAGCGACATTGATCGCCCCTATCCCCTTAACAGTAAGCCAACTCGGCGCATGCGTTAGGGATAAAAATGCAACCATCAATCTGATGATCTTGTACTTACCAAACCAAAATTGTATATAGTTCGTCCATGTACGTTAATAAAATGGGTATCTTGTTTGCTGCTTGGTACCCTCAAACGTCGTAACTCTTTTCTTAAGTTGGAAGAAGGATTTAAACAAATAAAAGTAATAATGTGGATAATACAAAAGAGTTCTCCAACTTCCTGAGGCTGGTGGGACTATATCATTACCAATTTAGGAAAATTTAGGAGAAAAATGGGTTAGGAAAGATGAAGGTTGAGAAGTACCTAGCTAGATCTGGCCACTTAACATGGCGAAAATCATATCTAGCAACGCTTCTTTTCTAAATGTTTGTGTTCACTGGCTCAACGCGGTGATTTGGCGATGCTGAGATTGTCCACAAAGTAGATATACTAAATAAAATAAAAAAACTACGTTAAACAGCAAGTGCTTTCCAACGGTGAGGCCTGGCATTATTTATTTATTTTATTTTATTTGGTACAATATTTTTTACTTTTCAAATTAAATTTATACTTTTTCTAATTTTGGTACGCTAAGGCTACGTAGTCTCCATCATGCATGGAGAGAATGAGTATTGCTAATTTATTAAAAAACCCTTCAAAGTATTGTTAATCCCGTTAAAAACGGGATTGCAGGCCTTTCCCAGATAAAATTTTATTAAATTGGTAATAAGTGTTCATATGTGTTTCTATGGCAAGTTCTGACCCACAACTAAATGCTCCAAAAAATTAATTACTATCTCGGAAGATCGGAAACAAGGAATATTAACACCAACAAAAATTAACAACCAAAACCAACCAACAAAAAGTCTCCCAATTCGGCTGGTCCCCGCGGGAGTTATAGACCACAACCCTCTAACAACAAGAAGAAACAAAATACTCAATATTGCAACTTTAAATACGAGAACCCTTAGAACCGAAGAAAGCCTACACGAGCTACAAATAGCTCTCGAAGAAATAAAATGGGATATGATGGGCATTAGTGAGATTCGAAGAAAAAAAGTTAGAGGAGGCCGATGCCAAGAGGCAAACTGAGCTTCGGGATATATTATAACAAACAAAACATTTTAATATTAATATACCTAACAGAAGTTCAGAATAAAAGGCTTATTATTATTATTATTATAAGTGTTCATATAGCCAAGTTTGTATTGATAATATATAAGGAAGAAATGTGAAAATGTAAGGATTTTTATTTCGTATTATTACAGGAAACCAATTCATTCATTCGTTAAGGGCCTGCAATTCAGTTTTTAACCCTTGTGAGCTTTGAAAAATTCATAAAACTTTTTATCTTTAGACTATTTTTTTTCTGTTTTTCTTGTACGATATTTTTCTATTGTACTTTCTTACTTATTGTACTTTCGATAGTAAAGCTAAGAGAACGATTGGTACATACAGATTTAACAGTTTCGAAATATCTACTTCCAAAATCACATAATGATGAATAGCGTACAACTTGATAATTAGAAAGCGGAATTAAGCACCTGTATAAGTACATGTATAAAAATTCTGATATATAATGTTAACCTACCACCTCCTCTTTATTTCACATAACACCACACTTGACCTACATAACATAACACGTGTTTGATTTCCGGCGCTAGTTTCCCTTTCATCTCTCATTAGCTTGTCAGTAGGTCGTGACCTTCGACCTCTAAATACTAATCACTAACCTGCACTATTCTATGTAGCCTATATGCAACATACAATACCATACCATGTGCCCGGCTGCAAGTAGATAGGCGCTAGATACCCCATATGAGTTAGATACACAACGTGTTGACTATGTGATGTGTAGGCAGTGCTGTGCCTACTCCACATACTGGTGAGTGAGAAATGTAATGTATCGGTGGCCATACAGTGTACTGTGCTATACGAGAGGGTAGATCGTTAAGCCTAAGTTATCAATATGATATGTTGTTACCAGTGGCGGTTCGTGGTCTTTTTAACAGGGGGTTCAGAAATTCAAGAGAAGATAAACATATCTAATTAAAATTTACTTACTGTTGTCCTACGTCAAATAGTCGAATACGGCAGCAGTCACACAACTTAAATAAAGTTAGTGGGAGGGGTACCTACATATTATTGTTTTTAAATCACTTTACCTAGACACAATTATTAGATAATGAGAAAAGTTTTATAGGAATTAAATTGTTTAATGTTTTTATAGCACTCAATGTAGGTACGTTGCTAATTATTATTGTTTTTTAGAGAAGAATAATTTCGTAGAATATATAATAGATATTTTAAAACATCAAAAAAAACAAATAAAGGTGGCACGAAATAAATTTAAAAATAGGTAGTAGATTTACAAATGCCATAAGCAAACGGTTGGAGAAATGCAGAAACAAGAAAACAAAAATATGTACAAAAATGACTACAAAGTTAAATACCATAATATAACATAAAAAATAACACTTAACTTGCATCCCTATGGTTCAAAGGTTAAACGTCGGCCGCGAAGTTCTCGGGTTTCTTCGGTTACATTCGTCAATGTTCGGAGGTCACGTGATATCACAACGCGTGTTCGGCGCACACAATTTGTCTTATTTTTGCAAAGAAAGACCAAATTTTGTATATATCACCGTCATAGGGTCTGTACCGGCTAAGATTATTTTGTATGGAGAGTTTGGCGCGGATTTTAACTCGCACAAATTTGGAATAGGCATCGTATTTTTCGGTGGCGCGGGTTTTGAAGGCGAAATTTTAATAGCGTGCTATCTATAATGTGCTTATATTATTATAAAACAAGGATGTTTTATTTTCTCATATTTTTAATGGGGGTTCGCCGCACAAACGCACTTTAGAGAAAACCGCCACTGGTTGTTACTACGATAGATGGCTCACGTGATCGTTGTATCAAATTAGGCAAGTAGTTGTAACTGATGCTGGCGCCACTCTGACACCGAGCGAAGACTTGATCAATTCTGGATAAAAAAATCCTGGTGTCGACTAAATTAAGGTGTTCATATTTTAGAAGTTGAATCATGGAAATCAATGGAAAACCATATTTACGTTAGGATGGTAGAGTTGAAATTCAGGTGGTATTGAAAACATCTACCCCATTACTTTTAAACGCGATTTAAATATTACGCAGCGCGTACGGTCAGAACCAAAGATATTAGAAGAACGAGATGTGCTATGCGCAGTTCGTACTGAGTGGAATTGTTTTGCCGAGTGTCGCCGGTTTTGTTCACCAATACTACTGCACACCTTCGCTTGCGCTAAGGTATCCGCACTAATACATAGAACAGATTTCTGTGCGTACACGTCCCGATACCGTTCAAAGTACCCTAATTAGGTAGTACTCCGGCTACGGTCCGGCGGCCAACATAGCATATCTCGTTCTTCTAATATCTTTGGTCAGAACAGTGAAAAACTTAACTTATTACCATGGCGTTTGTTTAGTTAAAGCGGTCTTAAACCAGGCTCAAGGCCGGCTTTACCATACCAAAGTTGAACGGGCGTGTAAGAATTTAATTTGTAAGATGGTTAGTATTTAAACAAAACATACAGACGATAAAAATAACACCGTTAAATTTAGAAAGTGGAAAGTGAATAATGTGTTCTAGATTTGTGAGAAGGAAGATTTTTACGTACCTGTGCATTTTAGGATGAACTTTACTAATTACTATACTAAATATTAAATATTTTTAATTTAATTTTAGTTGATAGATATGAAAAATGGTTATTATTATTTTAAAGGAAATCGGAACCGATAACAGTCAGTACCTTATTTATCCTAATATAATATTTTTGATTAAAGATAAAGTGAAATACATCATGTTGAAAAATAATAACTTTTAGTCTTAATACTAAATAACCAATACTATACAGTATACATTACCTGAATTGTAAAAAAAAATATTAAAAACTTCCAACGCTATTACAAATATGAGACAAGGACTAAAAACGTGAGTCTTCAACTTCAACATCAACTGAGTCTTCAAACTCGTTGGATTCGCACTAACGGGCCCTGTACAATGCACTTGAGCCGCTCCCAACTATAAAATAAATAATTAAGCCGATGCCACACGTAGTAATGAAAAATCATGTGTTTTTGGTTTGAAAATTTGGTCGCCTAGAAATATTTCAGATGCTTTAATTAAACACTGCAAGTAGAATACATCTTGGCCCTTGAAATAATCGAGTATTTTTTAGATAAGTCTTTTTATAAGCCCAGAAAAAAATTATGTAAAGGCCTATAAAAACTGCTTTAAAGTTCAAAATCTCCTACTTACGAACCCATTTTTGGTTATGATTTTATTGTATAATGTGGCAAATTAAGTTATGTATAAAATGATCGAAAAAAAATTAAATATTTATGCCCGAACATCCACAAAATAAAATAAAAGGCACTTTTTGGCCATGATTTTTTCTTGCATAAATCAAAACAGGCGGATGGTGTTAAGCGGGAATTTAAACCTTATCGCCATCTGCTTAAGGGTTGTTATTGATAGCGGCTCAATTTAAAATATTACACGACGTAGTGGATCGCCTTAACCAGAGAAAAGGAGAACATAAGTACATGGAATCAATTATTGTGACGATAATAGTGTGTTCGGGCCCTCCTTTCTCGATGCTCGTTTGCGGCAAAGTGTCACAGGAATGTATGAGATGATTTTTTGACCAACAGTATATTTGATTATTTTTTAGTAATACGACATTCTTTTTTTAATTACATGGTGAAGGTATTTTTATTTTATTTTTATATTGACGAATAAATTTTCTGGAACGATTTTAAATGTGCCATTTTCGATTTGCGGCCAAAAAGACATGTTCGTGTATATTCGTGAATTCGATGACATTGACGTCACGCAGAACAACGTTGGTGACAGCAGTCTTGAATTGGCGGTTTCTATGTCATAATGAAGTTGTAGCCAGTTGGAACCATTATATGGTTTTTGTAATCAAAAACATGAATAAAAATATTGAAATTACATATTTTTAGTACAATAATTATAATCTTAAAAAGTAACTTAAAACTATTCTACACATTTTAAGGATATTGAGTTTGTGAAAATACTCTATTGCTTGGCGCAGAGAATAACCATTATTTTTAACGCAACTGGGGTGTTTAAACACAAATACAGGGTTTTCCAAAAAGAGGTGTTATTTTGATATTCAATCGTAAAAGATCAATGGTGTCGGTGCTTGTGTGGCACGTAGCGCCATCTCGTTGAAAGTAAACGTTGTTCAAATCAATACCATCCAATTCCAGCCATAAAAAAATCATTAATTATCTTTCGATAGCGCAATCCATTCACCGTAACTGTTGCTTCAGCCTAATTTTCAAAAAAATTAAAGTCCAATGACTCCGGCGGACCATAAACCGCACCAAACAGTCACACGTTGAGGATAGAGAGGCTTTTTTAAAGATAACTCTTGGGTTTTTCAAGCCCCAGATGCGACAATTTTGCTTGTTGACGAAGCCACCGAGGTGGAAATGGGCCTTATCACTCAAGATGATTTGCCTTTGATTCACTCAAGTGAATTTTAATAATTTCAATGCGTTGTTGAAGCATGTATCGTTCCATTTTTATTAATGACGTAGTTTTTACTTGTCAAATGTTAAAGAATGACACCTTCAAGAGTAACATCTACCGAAATAGCAAGCTATTTAAAATAACACCTCTTATTGGAAAACCCTGTAAAAGAGTTAATCCTTTGATCGGAAGACTTGAATACATTACAAGCGATTTCAAATACTTTATTTTCTCCTCTTGACAGCTTAATTTCATTATTTATTTGCAAGTCGGGAGTGATTCGGTGTGTTGCACATCTAAATATAATAACACATCTAAATAACACAAATAACATATCTGCCCTGATGATGGACATCAGGGCAGATGTGTTATTTTGACACATCTAAATAACACAAATAACACATCTGCCCTGATGATGGACACTGCAATGCTGTCCGAAACGTTGGCTAAAGAAGGAGTTAGCGCAACACGGCATAACACCCCAAAAACAAATAACAAAAAAGAAACAGATAAAGATTCAGTCGCTTTTATGAAATGAACCCAGGACCTCTCCCTTGCTGGGGAATTGCTCTGATCACTAAGCTAATTCGATTATATAGACTTCATCTTCATTTTTTTGGCTTTATGTAACTAAATGCATTTTACGACTAAATTTTGTAGAAGTGACTGAATCTTCCGTTTGAGGGTCGTTAATATTGTCTTTAATTAATAAATATTACAATTTAACTCATTAAATTATTCCACTTTAAAAATAAATAATTGTCTTATTTTCACCAAATATATCATGTAATTTCTTCATCATTTGGTTCTTAAGAGGGATTGCTAGGAGGCTAGGATTATAAAAAGGCAAATACTCATATGATGAAATTGAACTAACTCTAAACCCTCTCCTTTGGAAGTCCGTCGGGAAAGAAATGACCTCATTTGCTTCTTCAAAATTATAAATGGTATTATTGATTCACCTACTCTACTGCAACTCATTCCCTTCAATATCCCCTCGCACAGACTCAGAAATAATGAACAGCTCTTCCTCAACCATCATTCAACAAATTTTGGATATTATTCACCATCGTCCAGAATGTGTAGACTGGTCAACTCAAGTCAAAACCTTAACTTTTTTGGGATAAGTCTGAATGATTTTTGCCGGTCGCAAGTGACGGAATATTATAAGTGTCCCGTGGTCCTGACCCATGGCGTAGTCTTGACTTGATTCGACTTGTCACTTTATTTTCTTATATTAATCTTTACTTTCATGTACCTTTGTCTAATCCGGTATTTTTCATTTTATTGTATTCGTGTTATTATTTTGTAATTTGGACGATGTCCGTTAGTAAATAAATCCATTATGCCTGACGGTTCGATCCATCGCAGTTTCTTTGAGCCTGTCAATGGGCACTGTGCCAGGAGGAATAGCGACTAGTGACAAGTGAGAGTGAGAGAGTACCTAGTCACCTAGACGGGTCATAGCAGGTCACATGAAGTGACACAATGCCACCTGCCCGTGCCTCTCGTACGTAGATACTATGTGTAGTAAGTACCTACTCACAGCCACGTAGACAAGGCACCACTTAGCAGGTGATCAGATCATTGGCTGTTGTTTCGGCAGATTTCAGGTGTCAAGGTTATGTCAGATGGAACGACACGTAATATGTACGTGATATACGCAAGAAAATGAGTTGGTTTACTGTGGAGTAAATCTAATTTATGTGTATTTGATTTTGAATTGGTAACAGTCAATTGCAACGAATGAAATATAATATTTATTAATATTTAAAAAAATGTTTTACCTCTACATAACTTGTTTGCAGCATAAAATCTAACTGTCCTGATCTCTCTAAAACCCACCTACTTATATTTTTCTAAATTTGTTTCAAGAAGTTATTCATTTTGTAATCTCTTCAACTAGATTTTGATTGTTTTTTGGAAAAAAAAATAATGATACTTTTACAAAAACTTTTTATTTATTTTATAAACAAATAGTAAATGGATAAAATGAGCGTCAAAAAGTTAACAATGTTTTAGAAATTATTACAAGGATCTTATCAATAGATCTGATTAGTACATGATTAGGAATGATTTGAGGAAAAGATAAACATGAACGATATATAGTGCAAAAGTAAAGTGCACACACTTCAGGAGATGATTCTACACGGTGGTAGTGTAAATTAAAAAAGACAAATAATCTTTTTCAAAATTCCATTGTTTTTTTCCCCATATAAATATATTTTTCTACAGAAGTATATTATTTTTTCCTTAAAAACAATTCAACTTCTTTTACCTGACAACTTCATTAATTCCGTTATTTTCTTTTTTACTTATACTATGATGTAGAATCACCTCCCGAAGTTTGTGCCCTTGTGTTTGGGCACCTTGTAATTTAAAAAAAGGTGTGTGTTAGCGTGTGTGTGTGTATGTGAGCGTGTATGTATACATATATGTCTGAATTTTGTTATGTAGTAGAATGTTGTGAGTGCGCAATGATTAAGTTACAAGTAATGTTTTTTTAAATGACGGTATTATATTATCTAATATTCCCATTTCAAGTTGTAGATCTAAATCGATTGTTGAGATGCCTCAGTTAAATGTGTAATGTAACTTTAATCAACACATAATGGGTAGGTAAATTATTTTTGGTATTTAACGCATTACGTCAAATGACTTGCTTTACAAGATGATTGAATATATCCCCGACAGAGTGCGCTAGGCGTTTCCGTCAATAGCCGAGGGGGCAAGCGGGGGTAGGGTGGACGCGGACTGGTTTGACTTTACATAAAAACGGGAGGAATGAAAACATTTAATTACGGACATGGTGAAAGCGGGCCTATTGACTGAGGGATACGGCCATCGCATGAGTACGCAAAACCAACCTTCGCCATCGAGGCAAAAAAATAACATCAAGACATTCATGCCGGAACTGCCTATGGATACAATTTTCCCATTTATGCATCCAGTAAACTTGGGTATTAGTAAAAAGCGCAGCTGAAGGTTCTACATTTTTGAGAATAGTTGACTGAGGGTAGCAAGTAAGTTCGTAAAAAGTACTTTTTTAACTCGGCCGTGTTGCATTTCATCTATCTGTATTTTTTTGTACGTTTCGTTCCGTTTCAAGATGGTGGCTGTTTTAATGGTTTAGTAAAGATTTTTTTTAGATATGAAATCTTCGTGTTAATTTGTAATTTCTTATTCGATTTTTTTCAAATTTATGGTACCTACCTGCCCGGAGAAAGTTCTGAAAAAGAATTGACATTGAGATGGTGACATTTTTTGGGCAAATTGTATAATACAATTATTCCTGATTCGAATTTAAAAATGGTCATAATGAAGTAGGTAGCTATTTAAGTACTTACTTTATTAAATAAGAGATGATTAGAAACATACTTTTTTGGACTTGAGGTCCACTGTTCATGGAACTACTAGATTCCAAAAAAATAGTGTCGGCAAAGACACGCGTTCAGAATCGAAACGTAGCCGTGGTTAGGGATCGGATATGAATGGAGAGGTATTTTCCATCCTTCCTCTCCCCATCTCCTTCAATCCTTCACCTACCCACTCTTTCAACCTTACAACATACTCCGTATTGGTTTGCCATGAATGTGAGATTTAGTAAGTGTTAAGTCATTTTTATGTATGGACGATGCCTTAGTTTGGTCTTTTTGAAGAGGTGAATAATTTTGTAGGTTGCGCATGAAATTTTTTGCATTCGGGGTGTGCGATGTGTGTGTTGTAAATGGCGGAAGAGTAATTACTGGTCTGTAAAAAGTCGGCGGCTACTCGCGGAATAATCAGGAACATTTCTCGTTAATTTCAGGAGAAAATCTGCCCAGTCACGTACGGGTTAGGTGCGCGCCATTTAACCTGCGAACCTTTTGGGGCAGGGCCGGCCAGGTAACGAGAAGAAAAAGCCAAAAAATGTTAAATTTCTTTAGAAAATTTATTGGTGAGATTTTCGTAAAACGAGAACAAAATAATTGGTACCGACGGTAATTTATTTAGCACTGTTTAATTTATTAATTTTTAATTAATTACTATTTAAAAACAAAGTGTAGTAGTTTATTCACCGTTTTCCTCCCTAGGGATTCCTGTTCCGAAGCGGACTGCAAGTAAGTAATCGTGTTGGTTATCTATTTATCATCTATTTGTTGATTTCTTCAAATTCATGTTAGTATATTGTTGATTTCCACATCTTTGTGTGTGTTGATTTATTCATATTCGTTGACAATGTTTGTTAATTGCAACGTCTCCATGTATGTTGACTGTTGGTTGTCTTGGTCATAATTCATAATTTTTATGGTTTCCTTATCTTCATGTTTGTTGATTTCCATTATTTCTCATTTTCATGTTAACATTGATTTTTTCATCTTCATGTTAACTTAGCCATATTTTGATGTCGATTTGAAACTTGTTTATCTCCATTCGATTTTTAGTTTCATTTTCAATTGCATAAATAGGTAGTTACTTTAGCTCATATTAATCTGAGATATTAGTTGTTTTTTCTTAGAAGGGGGAAAATATGTTTATTTTCGGTTTAGCTGAAAACATTAATCTAGTAGGTATCTAATAGTTTCAGTAATAAGAAGAACATATTTGTAATATCAATAGGAAAATTAAATTCTTACCCACGCTGTCAGTCATCATTATGAATTCGCCATCATGTTAATTTTGAGTGTTAATAATGAGTTTTTTTTTACAATCCTTAAAAGTCAATAAACACTCGGGGTAAGTAATGTACACACTATATATTATTATGTTATAATATTTGTTATCTAATATTGCGTTGACTGAAATAAAAATGTTATCTAATTTTGATTCCTTAAAAAAAATCTACGAACGGAAATAAATAAGAATTAAAATTTATTTAAAATACGTCCGGTTGATGGTCCGCAACTGGCGACAAGGCGAGTATCCATCATTAGTTCAGTTTTTTCGCCGACACTCCGCGATAACTCCCGATCCTTTGGCATTTTCCTCACATGCCCTCCACCCCCGATCTCCCCCATCCCTAACAAAATGGCCGCCCACGCTATCTGAACAAAATTATCAACCCCCCTCGCCTGGTCGCTGTCAGTCCTGCTTACAAGCACATATTAATTTCGCGCGTAAGGGAAATTTTAAATATTCAAATTTGGAACGATTAGCGAACGTCAGAATTGCCGGCTGTGTTGTCAGTGTCAAATTAAGCGTGAAGATTTTCCTTGTGAGTGTGGGTGCCGATACGTGATGCTGCTAGTGGCTTCATGTTAGTTCGAATATAAAAGCTGTGAAGACATAACTTAGTAAAATCTTATGTTACCAAGTTTTTTTCTCGATGTGCAAATACATGGAAATATTAAATAAATTATTTTACCGATTTGATTAATTTTCGATTTTAAGTTTGATTGCATTTTTTTATTTTTTAAATTTCAGATTAGATTTAAATGAAACTAGATGTTAACATTCTACGAATAGGCCACTTGCATGGATTTCATAACGACTTGGAAAAAATCGTGTGGATAGATCTTTTTACTAAGATTACGAAAATGTTAGTAAAATTTTGTAGAAATGTACATTTATTTTTATTTTTAAATAAATAAATCCATTATTTGGGCTCGTGTCGTCACTACATGAAAATGTCCCGTCTACTGAAAATGTTCCTATTAATTTTGTAAAATTCCACACTGATTTAATTTTTTTATATGGCATCACTTTGATTACAGGCGAATTTTTGAATTCGTTCACTAGATTTATTGTTTGTTCTCTGCGAACTTTTCATTTGGTTTGAATTTTTGACAGATGTGAAGAGAACCCCGTACAATTTAGATGTCGGTACGTATTTTAGAGGTATAATGGTTATGGTGCTGATTTTATCAAAATCAAATTTTATAATATTCTTATTATTATTATAATTTACAAGTACAAGTATATTACATTGGATTTATTAATATAGACGTTGTACATTATAATGATTTATGATCAATAATATGGATCAAGGAAAATAATATTTATGAGATGTAATATTTTTGGTATGCCTCGTTATTCTGCTGTGTCATTCGTGTGGAAAACGTTCTTTTTTTAAATGATTTTCGGCTATGTAATCATTGTTTTTTCTCACCTATAAAATTATGTCCCGTCTTTCCGGTTTATAAAAAAAGGTTTGATTTTTCGGATTGAAATTTTCAAAAAATCCCCAGGGTTTCAAAAATACGATTAAAAAAATAATAATAATACAGAATGTCTTAGAATATTTTCCTTAACCGGAAAAAAATTTAAAAAATATGATGCAAGTGGCCTATTGTATCTATTATTTAAAAAAAATCAGAGCATTTTAATAGGTTCAAATCTTTGCGGGAAAAGATTTATTCTGAGTATAAAATTATGAAAGTGTCCCTATAGATAGCCTGGGTTTAACACTTAATATTGGCCAGAACATAACTTTGTAGTCTGGTAACTTAAGCTGTACTACAAAAAAATTTATACTCTGTACGGGTAGTTAGGAAACGTTAAAGGCTTCAAGGTTTAATCTCAATCTTTTAAATTCTATGAAATATGTACTGGAATTTCAGGTAAACCTTTGTCCAATTTAGAGATAAAACATTCATAGTAAGTTTTGTAAGATTTGATAATTATGCAGAGGCAGCTTCATTCTTTAAAATTGTTTCACTGAGTTTACGGAGGCATCATAAAGATGCACTATTCCTGTATAAAGTCCATTCAATGTACCTGCGCGTTCAACACACTTTTGTGTCCTGTTCAGGGTTAATCAAAGCAAAACGAACTCTAAGCAGAATTCTTGCCCGAACAGACTATGCAATAATTACAATAGCGTATTATCCAAGGTTGATATTTTCAGTTGCGAACTTGCCAAATACAAGAGGTCAATAAAAGAATATTTCTCTGATGGTTTGTGAATAATGTTTATGTCTCTATGGTTTATATCTTTATTATGGTTTGATTTATATATGCAACCTCTCTCTGTGGCTATAAAGACGACGTCAATACGGATTCCGGCGGAACCGCTCGTGCGGTGATCTTCTCGCGTATGTGACGCATGTTTGGGGGCGGTGCCTGGAACGTCACGGTGAGACCCAAACGGTCACACTAGACATATTCAAGGCCTTTGACCGGGTCTGGCACCGAGGACTTGTCAACAAATTGCCTTCTTACGGACTTCCCGCATCCCTGTGTACGTGGATTGCTGAATTTTTAAGGGATAGGTCGATTCAGGCAGTTGCTGACGGTTTCACCTCTTCCTCACACTCTATAAATGCTGGCGTCCCACAGGGATCGGTTCTGTCTCCGAATTTGTTTTTGTTGCACATCAATGACCTTTTGACATGTGCACCGATTCATTGTTACGCGGATGACAGTACAGTTCATGATAGCTTTTTGTTTGACAAGCCTCCAAAGGGCATACAAATTCCAACGGCTCGGAGGGCTTTGAAGCAGAGAATGGACGGTTATCTCGAGAGTATTTCCTCCTGGGGTAAAAATCATCTCGTCGAATTTAATGTTTCAAAGACCCAATCCTGTCTGATTACGTCTAAAAGGGATCCAAATGATAATCTAGTCTCCTTCAACGGAAGCAATCTTCCGAACAGGCCTTCCATTGATATGCTTGGTGTAACTTGGTGGAACATCTGTTGGAACTTCTGATGGCCACGAACCAACTAAGGAGACGCAGCCCTCGAGCATGCAGACCTCGGTGGGGCCATCATGCTCGACGGAATCTCCGGCTAATTGTGACCAACCCTGGACTGTTGTTGGTCGCAAGAAACGGCCTGCTACTATAAGAGGAAATCTAAAGGATGAAAGCACCCATTCGTACTTCCACCTGTACCCGTTACATCCTGATACTTCGAGTAGTGATTTATCTGCATATTTACAATCTATTGTGAGTACCGCCTCATTTAAAGTGAATAAAATAAAATCTAAAGGAGAATACGCCTCATTTAAGATAGGCATTCCTATGTCCATTAAAAGTGAGGTACTCAAACCGGAAAATTGGCCCAAATATTCGTATTTGAAAGAATGGGAAAATAAAGTGAATACCCCGCGGCTTCCTGGTTTCAAACCCAGTTGACATACAAATAATTTACATTTTTTTTACCAAAACGTTCGAGGAATGAAAAGTAAATGCGCTTCATTTTTTTCTAATGTTTTGGCAAACAATTATGACGTAATTGGACTCACTGAGACGTGGCTAAACTCAAGTGTGTTCAACCCAGAGCTCTTTGATGACAGTTTCATAGTATTTAGAAAAGACAGAGATTGTGGTAGTGGCCGTAGGCAGGGAGGAGGCTGTCTATTAGCCGCGAAGAGCGAGAATGGCCTTATTAAGGCAGAGCACTTACCTGCTCTGGAAACTGTCAACGAGGACTTATGGGTTAAAATTACATTTAATTCGTGTGTAACTTATGTATGTATTGTGTACTTTCCACCTGCGTCAAACTTTGACACATATCAGTTGTTTTTCAACAAAATACATCAAAATGTAGATGTTATTGGTGGAAAAAATGTTATTGTGCTAGGAGATTTCAACCTACACTCATCAAGAGGTAGCAAGGATATTGAAAACGACCTGAATTTTTTATGTGCCGTTTTCGGTCTCTCCCAATTCAATAACATTCTAAATATAAATTCAAGAGTGTTAGATTTAATTTATTGCAATACAGCCATACATGTTATTCATAGCACTTCTCCTCTTTTAACCGAAGATCAACATCATCCCGCATTAGAATTTATTTTTTCATGTAAAAACAACATTAAGGCTACAACAATTCCTAAAAATGACAAGCGTGCTTTTTGTGGATGGAATTTTGAACAAGGTGATGTTGATAAGTTATATAATATGATAAGCCAATTAGATTGGCAAGAACTTTATAATTATTGCACTATAAATGAGGCTGTACACCATTTTTATGCTAGTATTTATAATATTTTTGATGCCTGTTTTCCCAGAAAACCTCCCAGTAGAGGTGGTCGTCGATATCCGAAATGGTTCTGTCGAGATACCATCGCGAGCATTAAAGTGAAACATGCTCTCCATAAAAAGTGGAAGGCTTCTGGCTGTCGATGTGACTATGATCTGTTCAGTGCGCATAGAGCCGTGGTCAGGCGCAACATTCAAACTGCTTTCCAATCATATATAAATTCCATTGAACACGATATCAAACATGATCCAAAGATGTTCTGGGACTACGTCAAATCACTACGTAAAGATGGTGGTATTCAAGACACCATGATGCATCGTGATCGGGAAGTTCGAGGAGTGGATGTAGCTAACGCATTTGCAACACACTTCCAATCCGTGTATAGTAATGAGTCTCCATTTCTAAATATCAATACCGCTGCAAAGTCGAATGTAAAGGGAGCCCAAAATATCGATATTGGTCAAATTGATGAATCGGATATAGAATCTTCAATTCGGAAACTGAAAAATACACATTCACTTGGTCCAGATTTTCTTCCGGTATTCTTCTTAAAAGGTTGTGCCGAGTTTTTAAAACTGCCACTAAGCTTCTTATTTAACCTTTCCCTAGAAACTGGTGTATTTCCTGATTTGTGGAAAATATCAAAAATTTGTCCGATTTATAAAAGCGGCATAAAGATTTCTGTGGAAAATTACAGACCGGTAGCAATACTATCTGCACCGGCTAAATTGTTCGAATCGATTCTTCATAAATTCGCACTACCACAAGTTGAACCGTTTCTAATTTCTGAACAACATGGATTTAGAAAAGGTCGATCGACAGAAACCAACCTATTGGTGTTTACGGATTACGTATCTAAATCATTAGACAAAGGCCATCAAGTAGATTGTTCATACAATGATTTTTCAAAGGCCTTCGATACTGTAAATCACGACGTTTTACTCAATAAACTGGCTACAATAGGATTCTCCATAAGACTACTTACTTTTTTTGCTAGCTATCTTGCAGACAGGAAACAGTTTGTGTCTCATGGACTATTCCAATCCAACCATTTCTTTGTACGATCGGGGGTACCCCAAGGCAGTAATTTAGGCCCACTCCTCTTTTCCATATTTATAAACGATATTTCAGAAGTAATTCTGCATTCTAGGTTTCTTCTCTTTGCTGATGACTTGAAACTTTTCTTAGAAATACTAAATTTAGAAGACTGCAATCAACTCCAGTCAGACATTAATAGAATTGTTGAATGGAGTAAAATAAATCGGATTGAGTTTAATGTTTCTAAATGTTTAATTTTATCATTCACTAGGGCGAGTCATACCTGGTATTACCGGTATACAATGGACGCCCGAAGTCTAAAACGTGTCTCGACAATGAAGGATCTTGGAATCATGTTTGATAGTAGACTGACATTTCATGCTCATATTGAGGCGGCATGTAGCACATCACTTAGAATTCTGGGCTTTGTTCTACGCACTGCAAGGAATTTCAGAGATAACCGGGTGCTTATAGTTTTATTTAATTCCTTAGTAAGGAGTAGACTTGAAAGTGGGTCGGTGATTTGGAGTCCACACCAGGTAAAGTATTCTCTCATGTTGGAGAGAGTTCAGAAGAAATTCTTGAGATTTCTCTACATGAGGGAGTATGGCTACTACCCGTGGCTCTATCCCACTGACTTTCTTTTGGGTATGCTCGGAATGAACTATCTACGGGTCAGGAGAGATGTGCGCATTGCTACACATTTCTTTAGACTGATTCGTGGATGGTTTGAAAACTCGGTCATCATGGAGAGCATTCATTTCTATGTTCCCGATGGTTATCTACGTCACCGACAGCATAGACTATTTTATCTCCCGGCCTGCAGAACTAACTTGCCAATGGTCATGCCTGTGGGGAGAGCAATCTTGCTGTTGAACAGAATCAATTCGGATATCGACATGTTTGCCATCAATGAAGCTTCCTTTAAAAGGCAAGCTTTATTATCACTGGTATAGTTGATATACACACTGTAAATATTAATCTTTTAATTCTTATTATAAAAATTATTTTAAAACGCTTTAAAATTAACAATTTTGTAATGTTTTTGAAATAAATAAACAAATTGAATTGAATTGAAAAAAATTGAATTGAATTGAAACTATAAGTGACCAGCTCAGGTACGGGGGCTCCCTCGAAGCCAGAGAAAAGTTGGCCTCTCAGAAGCTGGGCGTACTGGACGGCCGGCATAGTCCAGTGGTAACGCATTGGACTGCCATTCCGAAGGTCGCGGGTTCGAACCCGGCGTGCGCAAATAAATTTTATTTGATTAATTTGTGTTATTTCACAATTAATTAATTAAAATAATATATAGTATATTTGCGGCACGTTCCAGAGTGGAAGATACTACCAGTATCGCCCTGGTGTAAGACCACCATTCAGAATTGAAACGTTGCTCCAAATGGCTTTAGCCGTGTTTAGTGACTAGATCTGAATAGCCAGGTACTTCCCCACCTTCCTCTTTCCCTTCCCCACTTACCTTCAGCCTCACAACATCCCCCAATTGGGGATGCCATAGTGTCACTGGCTCCAGACGGGAGCAGTTGGGACTCTTGTGAGGTATTCACTATAAAAAAAAAAAAAAAAAAAAAAAAACCGGGCCCGCAGATACTTTAATAGTACACAATTGCTGACCCTGTACAAATCGCAAGTGCGCCCTACTGTCGACTTTGGCAGCCATCTCTGGTCCGGAGTCCCTAAATACCTGAAAAAAAACCTTGACTCTGTGCAAAAACGGGCGGTCCGTTTAATAGATTCCCCAATCTTAACAAACGGACTGCAATCTTTAGAGCACAGGCGTCAGGTAGGTATGCTGTCCTTGTTCTATCGGTATTACAATGGAAGATGCTCTGAGGAACTAGTGTCATTGATCCCTTCGGCACCGGTGCGTAGTCGGGATACACGCCAAACGCGCGCCCAACATTTGTACACGGTTGACATTTGTCACATGAGAACGGGTCGCTTCTACCTTTCGTTCTTAAGTTCAACAGCTCGGCTATGGAACGAACTGCCGGCCTCTGTGTTTCCTCCCTCCTACAACATGGGACTCTTCAAGACCCATGTTCACTCCTTCCTCTCCACCAAAAGACCCTCCACACAGCATCCCCAAAGATGACATAGGCCCTGAGAGAAATTATATTCTTCAGGGCCTCCTGTGTGGAGTAAATATAGAAAAAAATGTATTGTTTTGTAAATTTTTCGTTTTATATAATCTTTTGTTTTGTATAAATTTTTTCATTCATATTCCTTTCTCACAAATTTAATTTACTTATTCCATATTATGCTGTATCAGTAGAGGTAAAGTCACAAGGAGGAAATCCATAATTGGTTTTATTTTAGCTTTTTAATATTTATGTAAAAACTGATTAAATGTAAGCTGTTAATTTCCCGAAAATTAACAAATAAATAAATAGTATTTCTCGCGATCACAGATTACAATGTATGTATTTTTAGAGCCGTTTGTTAGGTTAGATTAGGTTCATAGTTTTAAACATTCTCAGAATTGCCCTGGTGAAAGACTACAATTCAGATTGAATAATGATTGCCGTCCGCACACACGTTTGTTGTGTGATACTTATACTTTAAAAATTCACAGTGAGTAAGGAGCTTTGCCGCCAGTAAAATACGCATTTCAAACTTGATTATGATGGTACCGAAATAAACTCCCGAAAACTATTTTTATTTTATGTTATATTATAGAAACAAACAGTACATGATTTACAGAGATGAAACAATAAATACAGAAATAAGATACTACATGTCGAGTACCTATGATATGTTACCTTGTAATGTCTGCTAAGTGGAATGTTTATTTCTTAATTACCAGGTGACGTGTGTAGTATGTAGGAGTGTGTGTAATGTATGTGTGAGTGTTTGTGTGTGTGTGTCTGTATGTATGAGCATTGAACAGTTTAAATTATTGACATAATGCCACGTTTGAATTTGGGCAGTGAATTCGAAAAAATGTCAATGTCAGAGTTTAGATAAATATTATTTTGAGTATGAAGAGCTCGGTTAATTGGCGAATTAGATGCTGCATTTGTTTTATAATTAAGCGTGTTGAATAGCACTCTATGTCGTGTACGACTCAAAGCTATGTTGAAGTTAATAAGGGACATAAGTCGTTTGCATTTTATATCAGCTCTACACAAGTAGGGGCTTGAAGGTTTCCCTCATGACCCATGTAATCTTTGGGGATGCTAAATGGAGGGTTATTTAAATGAGAGAAAAGAGTGAACAAGGTTCTCAAAAAGGGTTGGAGTTTATATGACGGAAAATAAAAAATCTATAACGTTTACAAGTTTGCTCAAGTCTATAACGTTCAATTACACTTATAAATTAAAAATCTACTCAAAGCTTTTAGTATCGGTGCACGGCGAAAAATGAGTGTTGCTAATTTATTAAGAATCTCTTCAAAGTGCAGGTAATCCGATTAAAAACGAGATTGCAGGCCGTTTCCTGATAAACTTTTAGTAAATTTCTAATATGTCGGGTTTCACATGTTCCGACATTGTGATAATATATTTGTATTTTACTGAATATTAAACAGGAAAGCTAATAAATAATCCCATTTATCTTTTGTCTTCGTGTGCGTTTATATATATAGGTACATAGGTCCAGGGTACTAGGTGTAACTGTTCGTGTAAAATGATTATATGAAATGTGTGTACGTAAGTTTATGTACACGATAAAGGCGATTTCGGGAACACAAGGACGATTTCCCAACTTGCTTACGTAGGAAGGGCTAATGGAAAAGTTAAGGATGAGGGCTTTTCGGACAGACCGCTCTGATTACCACAATTTACAGCCGCGGGCTTTAACAGCGTTACAACTTTTAAATTAAAGGGGTGGCGAGTGTTTGGAAAAGTTTCTGCGTCGCCTGCCATAGAAACTACGTACTTACGGCAATATTACTTAAGTGCCACTATGCTGTGTAGAAATAAAAGTTTATATAAATTTATATTATAATAAATTATTAGATAATATGTGAATATTTTTAGGAATTTTACTAGGTACCTACCGGAAAAAATGTAGGTAAATACCGATTAAACATTTTTAGGAATTTTAGTAGGTACCTACCGATAAAAAAAAATTTAGTGAAGTTTACAAAGCCCATAAATGTATTTTTGTAACATATCTGCCCTTAAAAAAAGAAAGTAAGACGGAAATTAAAACAAAATAGTTTTGAGTAAAGTAGTTACCGTAAGTTGCCTTTTTGAAAGTTGGTACACGAAGAAAAAATAGTGTTGCAAATTTATTATTATCTGATAACTTTTTAGTAAAATCTTAATAATTCGGAACACGTGTTCATGCACCTGCATTTACTTTGATAATATATAGTGACGAAATGTGAAAATATTAAGATTTTAATGAACACGTGTTCCGACATCGTGTTAATATATTCGTATTGTACTAAAAAAATCATATTTAAACGGATTACGAATAATTTGAAGACAATTCTTAATATATTAGTAATACTCATTTTTCTCCATATGGTCACTCGAATATCAGTACGACTGCTTAATTTTTCCGTTTCTTTTTGTTTCGTTCATATTCACTCCTAATTATAATCGTTTAGAGGAGGTTTTTGCAAAATCTTGTAGCATCTTTTAAATGAAAATTTCAATAAAATGATACCTATAACATAAAATAAAGTATTAAGTAAGCGGTATGAAATTGTGTAAAAAAGGGGGAAAGCGCAATTCACAGTACCTATTCTTAAAACAATAAAACATATTAAAAAACAGCCGGGAGAAAATTAATTGTCGACTGCTTAAAAAAACAACAAAATAAATATATTGATATTATTTGCATATAGCCAAATAGGTGCATCAAAAAATATTGCTAAAGTTACCACGTGAAGTCTGTATTTTAATGTAATGAATTTTGGTACAGCCATTTTACTCGTAGGAAAAAGTGGAAAATATAATCCCCCGCTCGCTGGCTGTAGTACAATCTCCCCCAAGATTGTCATAAATCATACTTAGCGAGGAACGTAAAATAAATAAGTAAAGAAAGATACTCAGACAGCGCGGAAGGTTTTCCAGGGGAGCCCAATGTACAGAATACAGTGGGCATTGAGCACCCTTCTCGGTTTCCGCCACGGGCGTAATTTAGGGGAGGCTAGGACTAAAAAAGGCAATTAATATCTGTTAGGCTTTCGGCTCAGTTTCAGGACGATTAGTAAACAGAATTTATCACGAAGTTGGGCGTCGCGGCACGGGCGAGCCTCCACATATACCTGTAAGTGCGTTATACACGGAGAAAGCTTACTGTCATAAAATATTGCCAATTAATACTCTTTTTTCCGTGTACTGTAGGATTCCTAGGTAGGTACGAGTCTTTATTTCATATGGATTATTATTTTATTAGTTAAGCTGAGATCCCATCTGGTCTACTATATGAACCATTTCTTGGAACGAACCGTTTGAATGTGGAAAAGATGTCCATTCGCACTCTATTTCATGGTTGATTCTACAATAAAAAGAAGAAGCAACCATAGAGTCGGGCTTAGTGTCAAATAATGTAATCTACAAAAACATGCCAAAAATTCTAGAACGTGAATGATACCATTATTGATAAGTTTTTTGTACACATTATTTTACAAGCAATAATTATTCGCCTGAAACACTCATCCACATTGAAAAATCTCCTGCTAAAAGATACATGACGCCAACGGGACTCGAACCCGTGTCCCTTCGATTTCCGGTCGACAGCTCTGACCACTGAACTATGGCGGCTTATCTCTTATCCGCGAAATAATTCAATATATACTAGTGTTTCATTCAACAATTACTGCTTGTTACATTTTTTCACCTGAAAACAAACACGGGTTCGAGTCCCGTTGGCGTCATGTATCTTTTACCAGGAGATTTTTCAATGTGGATGAGTGTTTAAGGCTTATTACTCAATTATTGCTTGTAAAATAATTATTACCCTTTGTGCTATGCATAAAAAATCTTGTCTTAAACATTAGTTTACCAAAAAATAATAATTTTTGTACACAGTTCCAGAATAATTGTTTGTGTATTTTTTGTGGTTAACGTTTTTAGAGCAAACAAAATATTGACTGAGATAAAAGCATCGGGCGACAATTGGCATAGAAAGTCTGTTCTCACTGATCTATTTCATAGATTTTGCGTGAAAGTGAAAAGTGATTGTTAGGTTGTATAAATATTCTCTGTGTTATAAAGTTAAGACAGAGATGAAATAGATTGGATGCTAAGGATGGTAGTAAAGCCACATACGTGTAAGATATGGAGGTTATTTTATACTTAGTTAGAGAAAGCAGCTCCGGAGAGACCAGAGTTTTAAAAGTAACACTAAAATGGATGAGTTTCGGACCCGACTAGTAAATATTATATGGTATGAGATAACTAGATATAAGGGAAGTCGTCGATGGCCAATAAAAACTACCTTCGATTTTAACACTTTTCAAGATTTTGGTAGCAAAAGATGGATTGAATACTAATGTGAAAGACGATGTTCCTCGTGACTCCAACAGGTATGAGCAGGTACTGAGGACGTAAAATGACCTGAAACTTGAATAGTTGGAGCCTTAGAAGAACAGATCAGTGGAATCAATTCAGCTTGCAACCGCTGTGATGATGAGAAAAATAAGTATTGCTGATTCATTGAAATCCCATTAAAAAAGGGATAGCTTGCCACTTCTTAATAAACTTTAAGTACATTTATAATATATCGGGAGACGTGTTAATGCACCTGCGTTTGCTCTAATAGTACACAGTGACGAAATGCAAAAATATTCGAATTTTATGAAGACATTTTCCGGCATCGCTGTAAAACATACGTGCTTTACTGATAGTTTATTAGGAAACCTGTCAATTAATTTGATAAAAGCCTGTAGTCCCGATTCTTAATAAATTAGCGACATTTCATATCAGTAAGTTTTCTTCGTGTGCAGTTACATTAAAAAAGCTTTGAACAAAAAAATGTCTTTGCGCGTGTTTCACTAAAAGCTCTCCAAATCTTTGAAACGAAAGCTAACTTCAAAATAGCGTTAATGCATCCAAAGATTTATCGACAAACAATTTCACCGAAAAGTGACATCTGCAGGAAATCTAACAGTCACAGCGAGTAGTTTCTCCGAAAACCTGGACGTTCAGTGTCTCATTTCAATCCAATTTATTATGGGGTTTCGTGGCATTCGTGTGTTTGTAGCGGGTCCTACCAGGTCGGGATTAAGGGCCCAGGCAGTGAGGGGAAGAGGACATAAGAGAATAATTAAACTTCCCCGCACCGCGCAAACTTCTGCGAATTAAAGCCGCGCACAACCCTTCAGGGACGCTTCGCATTCTACACAATGTTCCCCGGTTTCCAGCCTTCTCTCTCTATGGTCGTACCTAACGCGATGTTGCGTTTCCTACTTTTATTTTTTCAGTTTAATATTTATTTATTCACACGCCAATACTGGCTTTTACAAACATTTCATATACATACGAGTATAGTGCAACACAGTAGAAATAAAATAAAAATTATTATTAGTCATATAATTCAATGTAGGAGAATAGTATTATGCTTAACTTAGTTATTAATATTATCGTGGAATGTTACTATAGCCTTCTTGTAACTATATTCCGTGCAGTTGAACACATCTAAAATTTCTGCGAAACGATTGCCAACTATCTACATGTAATCTAGGTACAAGTGAGTATGGTATTGTTGTTGCAATTAAAAATAATTTTTGACCGAGTAGTTCTGGTTGGTATATTGAAGGTTATGATCAATAAATCAGGTCTGTCTATAATTCCACAAACATTTAAAAAAATAAAAGTCATGTCAAAAACGAGTCTTCTATCTGAGAGTTTTAATAATTTTAAGTCCTTCATCAAGTGGTTCTAATTTATTATTTTTATTGGTAGACCCATTTTAAAGTTCATATACCTTAGAAATTTATTCTGACTTTTTCAATGAAATCGGAATTAATTTTAAAGTGAGGGGAAGAGATAGAAGAATTATATTAATTTTATGTGACCAATAAAGCAGACTTATTATAGTTTGGTTAGATTATTTTTTTGTTAACAAAACCTAAAATTATGTTTTTTTTTTCTTCAGTTTTACCCATCAATGTTTGGACAGGGTGCGGCAAAACCGAGGGGCGCTTCTTAAAAAAATAGAGTTAATTTTTTTTTATTTGGTACATCATGCCATTTTCTGCATCAAGCCCTGTATGAAGACGGTTTCTGAAGTTCTCGACGAGAATAGAGTGAGAATCTTGAGTTCTTCCAAGGTGTGAGTCCGATGTTTAAGAACATTTTCCTTCGGGTAGCCCCACTAAGAAGAAGGCATAATTAAATGGCAGCCAGAAGGTCCGCTGGGTGCCGATGAAAGAACGGCCATTTACAACGACCAAATCATAGTAACGACTGAAAACGATACAACCCTCCCGACACAAACCTTTCCAGTTTCCTATCCCACCACACGAGATGTACCGGCTCTTCAAAACTGCACTGTTTTGCTGCATCCTGTATTCACAAATCACAATAGTAAAACACCAGATATTAATATTTATTATTCCAAGCGTGATAAATTGTTACGTAGTTTTCATAGAAAAAAAATTAAAAATTTAACATGAAATAAAAATGTTATTTCATCACAAGCGAACTCTCTTGTTGTTTTGCTAAAGGATGGGTTTATTATTATTGGGGAAAGGAAACCCAAGCCGAAGCCGACGTTAAATTTCCGCCTCTGTTAAAAAGTTGGCGATTATCCTTCGCTTTGTGGTTAATGTTTTTTAATATTAAAATGTTTACGAAAAACTGCTCATTTTTGGAAATTTGTATTTTTCATGATAATTTTATTACGTAATTTCTCATTTGGTTGGATACAGACATAAATAGATATATGCTTAACACACGGAGAAAAATGAGTACGTACATATTACTAATTTTTATTAAGAATCTCCTCCAATTATCGGTAATCCGGTTGAAAACGGAGAATTATGAATAAATTGAAGGTTTCTCGAGGAACTTTTAATAAATCACGAGAATATTATCACGATGCCGGAACACGTGTTCACGAAAATCAGATTTTTTATGGATTTCGACGTGATGTATTATCAAGGCAAATGCACGTGCTTAAGTATATATATCATAGCATTAATAAAAGTTCGAGTTTAATCAACAACTAAAACTTAAATACATAAACGAAAACCTAATCACAAAGATTAAGCAATGGTATGAGTAATGTAAGCATGAGGAGCGAATGAATGAAAAAAATGTGAATGGTTAAAGAAGTTGGAGACGCCCGAGGAAGATATGGCACGATCAAGTGAACCAAAAACTTGAGTCCGGCCATGTGTGTAAGAGACGATGTGTGAATGTGAATGAAGCAAAGAGTATGTGCTAAGACCGAGTTGTTTGCTGAAAGCAAATTTATTAATACTTTGATTTGGCATCTTCCCGCATATATTGTATATTTTTCTGACTTCTTCACTACAATTTCATCGTCTACGTTCTTCACACGAATTTAAAGTTTAAATAACTTTGAAAACATGCAGATTACAAGACCGATATTTTTTTTCGATAATATGTATACTTTTGAGAAAGATACAGAGCAGATATTGATGAGATGTTTATGTTGTTAAATGAGTAGGTACCTACATAATTAAACCTTTTTTATTACTTGCTGAAAGGTATATGAAAATCGACGAATGAGGTAAAAAAAGTAGCTGTCAGTTTAAATGCATACTAACCCTCTCATTTTAACTTAACCATTCAGACATAGGCATTAATTAAAGCTGATAGTTCATGTGACTTTATATGCACTGGTTTCAAATATTTCCTAATTCTATTTTGAAACCCTAGTGCCGACCCAACAGCTTGTTTCTGAGACGAAACGGTGGATTTTTTCAGTACAAGTAAATTCTTAATTTGGATATCTTTTAAAAAATAATCCGTAAATTATTTAATTTTTTTAATATTTTATTTTGGAATTGTTATTTACTTATTAAAATTAATTGTTTATTATTATTTACATGATGCTTACGCAATTATGCCTATGAAAGAAGGTCCAAAAAATTATCCACTTAAAAACGCGCGCTAGTTTGTAAAATAGTGCAAATCCACAGGACAAAAGGGTTATAATCTGCCGGGTGGCCGTGGGATGAGCGGAGGGAGACAAAGCACTCTTGGCGATGTAATTGCGGGCGGGTGCGAGCGACGCAGCTGTACTTTTTACTGCAACCCTTTCCCACATTGGCCGGGCGGCAAAATTTCAGCCAAAAACTCCGCCCCTTTTCAAACACAGCCCGTATAGGAGAATCGCGCTCACAAGTTTCGCAAGCTTCGGTGTGGGGATCGGTAGGCGACAGGGGTGGAGTTTAGTGTCCGGCGCGCGATTGATCCGACAAAGTTTCAGGAATTCGGAAACTTTTCAGCGGAGCGGCAGCCGGCAGATTTTGTAAACTTTTGCCCGCGTTCGTTGGTGTGCGTACGCACGTACGCGGGGGCTTTAGACAACGCCATGCTTTTATTTTATCGACTTTCAAAATTTGCATACGCCAGCAACGGGCTGTGACAGGCCGTGTTGAAAGAACGAAAAAAAGAGAAAGGTGGGGGAATACCTGGCTATTCAGGTCTGGTCACCAAACACGGCTAAACAACGTTTCAATTCTGAATATTAGTAGAGTACTAATATTACAAAAATGGCCTTATTTATGTTGTTGGAGTTGAAAACAATTTTTAATTTTGTTACGAAAATTCAATGTTTGTATGGAGATTTTAAGAAAATAAACAGCTAAACCGAAATTTCTTAAAAATCTTCAATCGATCAATACAAAACAACATCAATAATGCCATTTTTGTAATATTAACACTCTAGTATACCCAAAAGTCACGAGCCGCCATTAACTGGAAGTATCAAACTAAACTATAACTAAACCAGTCTATAATTCCGAAATACACCAGCACAAAACACGCTCACAAAATTAAATACACTTTATGTCATCTACTTACACGAATAAATTTGGAATTAATTCCTTACAATACATTGCACAGAAGCAATACAACGCATTACCTAGTAATCTAAAACTTACGGCAACGAACAAAAAAATATTGGCAAAAGCTTTTTCCTAAGCAATTCTATTAATGACTGACACATTTTTTTCTTTGGAACTCCTAAATAATTTCTGTATTTATTTATTTTAATGTATTTACGTTGTCTTGTCTTTAATCTAATGTTGTCTTTCCCGAAATGAGTTTTGTATACTCACTAGGAATAATACATTATAAATTTGTCATCATTTTGTAATGTATTATCTTGTAATAAATAAATAAAATCTTCAAATCTACAACGTGCCGCAAGTAAATGTATTATTTAAATCATATGATTTTATTTGGTACAAATACTGTGCAACATTCTTGGATTTACCATTTACCAATTTCATTACACGAAACGTTATTTTGTGTTGAATAATTATTCAACTAAGAGGGGATGAGATGAAACCAGTACTGCCAAAGTTATTCCATAACAGGTAGAGAAAGGATTTTAATTAGTGCGATTTTAAAAGTATTGAGAGTAAAAAGTTCAACAGACTTACATATTAAAGAGGGCAGAGGTCAACCTAAACAACTTGCAACCTGTTTTTAAGGTACAGGTAAGAACAGCATTGTACAAAGTTCGTATTTGACCCTTGTTGATTACTGACAGAGGAATTATAATGAAGAAACAAGTTTTTCTTAACTTCGACAAAAGGGGGAAAGGTCAAACAGATCATCAACCTGTTTAGTTATATGCAAACGCCGTTAAGTAAATTTTATGTTCTCACAGTTTGACCCTAAGAGCAGGCAGGTCAAGTATGTTAACCCCTTTCTGCATAAATCTCTCATTTAAATTTATAATTGTATAAATATTTCCAACAGGTCCCTACAGCATCTCGTAAGATTAGTGCATAAATTAAATTGTTTGTTCCAAATTTAAATTAGTTCCTTTAAAAGAAGCGAAGGAAGTTAACGGATTTTATGTTGTCGTGAGAAAGATTATGTTCCTACCTAGGTAGGTACCGTTATTCCGTTCTCTGAAAAATCTCTGTTATTTTTTCTCTTATAATTAGGTAGGTACTCTTTCTTAGGGGAGGTGATTTTTTTCACGACGGCCTGTGACTGTAATTTATATTATCTAAATAAATATGTGAGTTGTTCTAGGGTTGGAGAAAAAGATATAGTTAAATACAGTACTAGATTAGACAGTCTCGAAAAAAACATAATTAGTTACTTTCCCACCTTCCTCTCTCCCATCTCCTTCCTTCAGTCTCTTAATATAACCCAGTTGGGGATGCACTATTCTCACTCGCTCCAGACGGTTGGGAGCAGTTGGTACTCTTGTGCGGTTTCACACAAAAAAGTTAATTCGTGTTTTTGTTGTAAAAAAATATTAAACAAGGTACTTCTACATACTAATTTATGAGAATGCATAAAGAAAAATAAATAGTGCTAAAAATTTATCGAGAATATCTCATTATTGGTAATCCGGTTAAAAACGGGATTGCAGACCTTTAACGAATGAATAAACATGTTTCCTGATAACTTTTAGTAAACTGCGAATATATTAACACGGTGTAGGAACATGTGTTCGAACACAAAGGAAAAATATTAATTCCTTAGTTAAAGGCCCGCAATCCCGTTTTTAACTGGATTACTATTGATTTGAAGAGATTTTTAATAAATTTGCAACACTCATTTTTCCCTCTGCTTGTGTAAGGGATGATGATTTATTTCGAAAAATTAACATTAAAATTATAAAAATCCGAAGAACCTCGATTGCCTTCCCCCAGAGCCTATAACACACGCATCGAGGTTTTACCAACACAATGTCAAATACTTTTTCAGCTACTTTACACAGTTTAGGTATGGCGGTAGAGAGGGATGGCGCTACCGGACTAATGTGGGTGGGATGGGGAGGGGGTTTGAGTTAGGGGTGGAATTTTTGAAGCCAAACTATTATGTATGTAAGTTTCGGTTATTTTTTCAATGACCGAAAAATGACTATTTTAATGGCGATGCCAAAATATGTGGGTTATTGACAATTTTCGCATCGTCCACATAACCTTTTGTAGGTGGGTAGGTACTTACCTAACTACCAACACTTTAAAAATAATTTATTACCATTATTTACCTTCTTGGTATAGAAAATATTATAAATAATACGGTACTTATTTTATTACATTTTTCAATAAGCTTTTTGCCAAGCTGCTCCCTGAATTTATCTGAATAAATATCCAATTTAATGATATCTGAAAAGATTATTTAAAAAAAGCTAGGGTCATGTTGTTTCACAGAATTTTAACAAAGTTCTATTCAAGTTCTTTTATCATCCAAATAATGTTAAACAACCGGCCCATGATTAAGTACTGAGAGTAGGACTTTCATAGAACTAGAATTACAACGTTAAAATTTGATGAATTGTTCAAATTTTTATATAAGCTTTATGATATGATTACGTAATCTAAAAAGTTGGCACATTACACTTTGTACTTTACTTTATTTTTTACTTTACTTTTGTTTTTCAAATTTATAGAAATATATACCTAATGAGAATACGCATGAAAAAAGAAGATTTATTTAAAAACAAACAAAAGAGTTTCGAATCTCTCGATCTGAAAAGATTCTTAGAACGGTAGAATATGTTGTCATCGAAAGAAGATGTCAAAAAAATAAGGAGGTACCTAAACACGCTTTACTTTTTATTTAAAATTATGGTTTCCTGTTGTTTTATGATTCCGAAAGTCCTGAAAAACCAGTACGGAGAAAGAAATTTAAAGACCATCACGAAGGAAGAAATTACAAAACTATCACGTAGAAATAAATTTAAAGACTACCACAAAAGAACAAATTAAAATACCATCAAGAAGGAAAAAAATAAAAGACTATCACGATGAAAGAAATTGAAAGACCATCACGAAGAAAGAATTGGAAGACCATCACGAAGAAAGAAATTGAAAGGTTTTATGAATAGTCGGATGCCTACCTCAGCTTCACAATATTTTCAGTAATTTTATCGATCCATTGGACATAATATTTATATTCAGTTAGGATTCTTAAGATACTTAAAGTCATAATCTCGAGCCTGACAAATAAATTCAAAAAACTGAAGGACGCTGCAAATCGTTTGAATTACTACTTAGCATTACCACGTGGTTCAAAGGAAATAGTATAGAGAGTGGTTAATATTGTCTTTAATGGACTCCACAAGTTATTTTAATGCTTTCAAAGCGAAAAAAGGGAACGGATTGGGGTTGGTTTTAAAAATTGTTGAAAAGTATACCGAAGAAGACAATATTAATTAGATATTAAATTAAACTAAGCACTAATAAAAAAAAGTTTAAAAAATCAGTCGTGATTTTTTCCCGATAAACTTAACATTTTATATGTGAATAATTGTTCCAAAATCGGCGATAAGCGGTATCACCATAGTAATGAAAAAAACTACTCTTTTAAATGTCTACATTTTATTATCAACGTAACAGTGTACATGCATACGTTTTTAATCAACACCCAGCACAACTCCACTAAGTGAAAACCTCGTAGAGCAATGACCTCCGAATCAATAGCTTCAGAAGGGTCAGGGTAACTAATTGAATTTAATTCATATCAAACCCACCCATATTTGTAATTCATAAAGGCGTGGATAATCAATCGATCGATCGAAGTTCTACAATCGGTAACAAAATTAAATTGTCCCACTCAGTGTGGCCTCAAAACAATGCGGGGAAATCCCGGCTGCGACCGTGAATTTTTTTTACAAAAAATGTGAAGCGAAAGTACTGCAAACAATTGGCGGCGTGTGCAACGTGGGAACTTGTGTTATTTGTCAGTCAATCGAAAAAATGGGAGACAGGGAATGAGTACACCCGCCCCAAAAGGAAATCTAATATTTTTTCTTGGGCAACCTGTAAATTCAAATTATTGTGTTCTAAATATATAATATCATTTTTTAAGGAAAAATATTTTGACATCTATTAGAAGATTGTGAAAATTGAATATTTTTTAACTAAGATGATCAGATGAGTAACACAAGCATGATCGATCAGGGTACAAAATTAAACTAATAAATAAATAAATGCTTATATATACAAATAGAGTAAGAAAAAGGGTAAGCGTAACATGGTAGAGAGAGAGAGAGAGAGAGAGAGAGAGAGAGAGAGAGAGAACGAGAGATAATGTGTACTTAATGAGTTATATCGCAAGAGACAAAGTTGAACTGAGTCAACTGATGAGGTGTTTAAAAATTAATGATGGGAATTTTACGAGTTTAGGGGAAGTATACCTAATATTTACAAAGTTATTATTATTCATTTTAATTTACAATATTACTTTCATTTATTTAATAGCTGTACCACGCCATGCGTTGCTGTGGCTTAGTTTGTCTATGCAGATAGAGAAACAATAGCGCATGTTTTTTTACGTCCAACAGATTGAGCCGTTTTTTTTTTTAAAATATGTTTTTACCTGTCACAGGAGACATCTATATAAAATAGGTATATAAAAACACACGCGTATTCAACCATTGAAGAACTTTCGGAGACTTAAAATATTTTTAACAAAATGTTACATTTTTATTTTTATTTATATTGATGATTGATTAAAAAACCTTTATAAAGTTTTTAATGACAAAGAGTGGTAAGGAAAACATTTTTTATAATTTTCGTTTTGGTTATTATTTTTACGCAAATAATACCATCTCGCCTTCTGAAGGCAATGTTAAACATAATATTTATATTGTTCAAAGTTCGACAATCTTCTGCCAATGTAGTAAATTTTTTTAAACCTACATATTAATTTATTCAGTTCTTATATTTAATGCATATTTATAATAATATAACAAAAGTGTTTTTTTATTGAATAAGAACGAAATTGGCGCATACTGCATAAAGAATATGAAAATTACAGGTTTCTCCTATTTCTATCAACTAATCCAAATAAAGTAGAATAGTTTTAATATATAAAAACATGGCCCAAAACCCATCAAAATAAAGTAATGGAATTTTTTTTTAAATAATAAAAATTTATTTTGGATTCAACATAAACAATTAACTTTAGTCATAAAATAGACTTATTTGTTCACACATGACAACATAGCGTAGCAATGAAGCAATCATAAGTGGAGTAAAAAAAATTACTCGTCAATTAATTGCAACCAACTTAAAGGAACTATTAAAATTGTTATATTTATGGCGGTAGAAACATAACAGTGTTCAATATACTTTAAATTTCATGACAATATAACTAAAAAAACAATTTCAACAAAAAAAAAAAATTGATTTCATATTTACTTATTATATTTACATAAAAGCCTAGAGGGTTTTTTTACACACAATAGAGTACATTTCATTTGAAAAATTACAATGCAAAAATATAGGTTACATGAGTTAGTTAAAAAGAGTTAACGAAATTTAAGTACCTAACATAAAATATAAATAAGTGACATAAAATAGATATTCTACTAATATTTTTGAAGTCAAAGATAATATCATTAAAATTGTGGTTAAAAAAATTACAATTTTAGGTAGAAATAGTTCGCACATATGACGTTTGAAGATTACCAAGTTCAAATTATTGTCAAATACATCCGTATCATTTAAATATTTGTAAGGCTATTGCAAGAAATATTATATTTTGGAAAATTTTTCCAGCTTCCACGCGTTTCCTTTACGTCTGGCGTACCTCCGGTCAGTAATTCAGATTTTTTCGATGTTCAATTTTTAACCCATATTTTTTATCACATTATTCCAGCGTGTGGAATATGCGCCGATAGAATTTATACTGCGAAAGATTTTGAAAATATTTTAACTCCTCTAGATAGCCAGTCTAGATAAAATATAATTACATATCACAATTGATGTTATTTGTCATGAAAGATGATTTCAAATATTTTTTATGTTAACAAATTTTGAATATGAGTACCGGAAGATGGTAGTGGTAATTTTTCGTTTAAAAATCTTTAACTGGTTAGTAATGTGTATCATGTACCTACCTGTATGTAGGGTTAAGCATCAGTTGCGTTAAGGCGATGCACTACGTCGTGTAATATTTTAAATTGAGCCGCTATCAATAACAACCCTTACGTAGAAGGCGATAAGGTTTAAATACCCGCTTAACACCATCCGCCTGTTTTGATTTATGCGAGAAAAAAACATGGCCAAAAAGTGCCTTTTATTTTATTTTGTGGATGTTCAGGCATAAATTTTTTTTTTCGGTCATTTTATAAATATCTTAATTTGCCACATTATACAATAAAATCGATTTTAGAGATTTTAAACTTCAAAGCAGTTTTGATAGGCCTTTACATTTTTTTTTCTGGGCTTATAAAAAGACTTATCTAAAAAATACTCGATTATTTCAAAGGTCAAGATGTATTCTACTCGCAGTATTTAATTAAAGCACCTGAAACATTTCTAGGCGATCAAATTTTCAAACCAAAAACACATGATTTTGCATTACTACGTATGGCATCGCCTTAAAGAAACACATTTTTGTGCTGGAATAATATAAACCAATGTTGAAAATTATATTGTTAGGCACTACATTCAGAAAACACACCGGCCCTCTTTGAGAATTTCAACTTTTTCTTTGCATTTACGTTTGCCACTTTGGTAGACGTTCCAATTTACATCAACCATACAGTATCATCTGGGTTAGTCGTAAGTAGACATTATGAAAAATCTTTGCTTGAATTTGAAGGGTGGTATTTAGGTTACATCTGGGTATTTTCGGTACTTAATAGCACGCTTATTGGAAAGCGGGGGAAAAAAATTTCATTTTGAAATATCTTTGTTAATAAAAATATCAATTGAAAACTTTCTCGGCGCAGTGTTCCAATGGTGTATTTAGTTTGCATGAATACCATTGTTTTTTAAACAAACATTTTATTGCGTTTGGTGTTTACCACTAAAAGGTTAATATACTGTCGATTATAGAGCTGAAATATTTGTAAACATTTAATTTGCCACCGGAAAATAAACAGAATGATCTGCCTCATGTGACGTAAATAAGACATTTGTTAAATATTCAGAATGATCAGCTTGATGAGACGTAAATAGATCATTTGTGAAATATTAGATTGATCTGCTTTATGTGAAGTAAATAGGGCATTTGTGAAATATTAGATTGATCTGCTTGATTGTTTTTCTGCTGTGTATAATATGTAATATTTTAATATGTTGATTTCATGTTATTGCACAAACCCGAAAAACAGAAAAATTTCACAAACCATTCTTTGTTATTCTGAAATGATAACTAATATGTCCGTAATCTATTTAATGTTTGGTACGTATTAAAAATTATATTAACTTTGTTGGTACTGGGTTTAATTCAACCGTATCTTTTTCTGATTTTTCTGTTTCAACCTTTCATTTGATATTCTCTAATATTATCTTCAATGATTAAGTATTACAATTTGAAGTTTTTTACTAAAAGTTATCCCTAAAAATATAAATCTTAGTTATTTGAAACATTAATAAATTTAAAAAAAAAAATTCATGGTCCTCTAAGTTGAATATAAAATAATGTTCAACAACAATCCTTTACAATAATGTATTTTAGGGTTGTAACATTGCGTTGGGAGATCAGAGGTTGGCACGAGCAACCTTCAACTTTGACCCTATATAGGGTTGTGGTTCGAATCGAATCAACGAAAACGAGTTATGTTTTTCGAAAGGGTGACATAAAGCCTGACCTTACCAGTGTTAGATTTAAACTTTACTGCACCACCAAAAAATGTTTTTGTGGTGTATATAAAAATGCATTCAAATTACATGGAATTCTTCAAAAAAGAAAAAAAAAAGTATCTTAGTTTCTATGTGGTTCAAGCGCTCGCGAGAAATATTGTTGAGCATAGTGTACTTCCAAAGTTGTTACAGTTTTGTTAGTATTTTACGTTTGTATTTTTTTATTCCAAAAGCCATGTTCAACCTGTGAATAATTAATATCTAGTATCACGACGAAAAAATGTTAATACTAAAAAATTATGTGTGTAATAGGTAATGTTCTCTAACGGTGAGCTCTCACTGATTTTGCAAAGTTTTTCTTTCAGAATTTCTAGCTTGATGCATCTGTTTTTAGCTCAGAACCTTGTTCTAAACAAAGCATACTAAGTTAAAATTGTGTAATAATATGTACAACAAGTTTTTATAAAAGATGAAAACAAAAACTATTAAATTTTATTTAAATAACTTCTTTTTAACAACTCTTGAAGTTTAAATCCATCATTGTAGTATATTTTTAGTTTTTTTTTTAATTTTATTTTTTGTATCTTGTTCTGTTTCTTGTTTCTTTTAGTTAATTAATAAGAACTTCTAATTCAATGGTCTATTACATTGATGGGTAAAACGTTCCAAAGTTATTAAACATAAGTGACTCCAATAAAGTTGAAAATTCGTTTAGACTTTAAGAAAAAGTCAATAGGTGTCCCATATAAATAAAAGCTGGATAAATTTATCCAAGACACTATCTAGGTAACACACATTTTTATAAAACATTTTTAATCATTCAAAAAGATAACAGCCAAAAATATGTGGAAAAGTAGAGTTAAAATATTGATAATATTGTTAATCCTGAATTTGAAACATGAAATCGATAAAAAAATTAGGTCCCAATGGCCGAGTGGTTAGAGGCGTTGTCCCGGTAAGACTTAGATCCGGGATTCGATTCCCAGTTGAGACCATTACATTTTTTTCTGTGTCTTATTCTGTTTCACGTTTCCTTTAGATTTATTAGTATTATCTTCTTCTTCAATGATACAAAAATATTATTTGCATTGTTAAATTTTACACAAGTGTCTGTTAAAAAAGACATGCTCTATCTCGGTCTTGGTTATATTATACGTTGTATTCAGATACACTTATAAAAAGACATGCCTCAGTCTAGGTTATATTACACGTTGTATTCAGATACACTTATAAAAAGACATGCCTCAGTCTATGTTATATTACACGTTGTATTCAGATTCACTTATAAAAAGACATGCCTCGGTCTAGGTTATACTACACCTTATATTCAGATACACTTATAAAAAAACATGCCTCGGTTATATTATAAGTTGTATTCAGATACACTTGAATGATATTATTATTAATACTTTACACTGATATAATAAGTAAGTAAATGTAAACTCAGCGATATACATATAAAGGTATATAAAAAAGGTATTAACATATCACAGCGTCTCTTTCAATTTTTTTTAATAATACCTACTTAAAATTTTCCAATTCATCCAGAAAAAACCTTATTATTTTAACGAGAGGTTTGTCCCAGCTGAGCCCGATAGAAATAGTAATCCTTTGAAAGGATTCCCGTCTCATTAACGCCCATACACGCGCCGGGATTTTTTTTATCCTTAAAGCCTAAATGTAAAATATTATCATCACATTAAAAATGTTATGTTAAACTTCAGAATAAATTTTTTTTTTCGTTTTTTTATGTTGTAGTGCTTCGCAGCGCGCTTTTCCCTATCGTGTACGTGTTTTCTGTTTTGTTTTGTTTTCGCAGATGGCCTCCGTGGTCGAGAGGAACGGTTGTCGACTTGCAGTTCGAAGGTCGCGCGTTCAAATACAGGCAAGTAAATTTTATTGATGAATATTTCAAAATTTATTCCATTAAAATAATACATATTATACTTGCGGCGACTTAATTATCCACTCTGGCATCTTCCAGAGTGGAAGATATTCTTTGTATCGTGTAAGATCACTATACAAAATTAAAAAAAATGATTGAAGTGGCTTTAGCCGTGTTTGGTGTCTAGACCCAAATAGTCTATATCCTTCCCCTACCATCTACCTTTAGCCGCACAACATAGCCTCCGCATACCGCACAAGAATCCCAACTGCTTACAACCGTTCATAACCAGTGGGATTAGATAGAATCCTTCAATTGATAGGCTGAAGAGAGTAAGGAAGGGATGTAGATAGGACAGACGCAAGTATATGCCAGCTGTGAGTATCTAAAACGGGTGACCGGATTAATCATCAAAATGATAATTAATCACATCTTTAAAAAGTTATATAATGTCATGGAAAGTGATGAAACAAAAACTTTATTAACTGGGTTAAGTAGGTTAAGTTAGGTTAGGTTAGGTTAGGTTAAAACTTTTTTTTCATCGTTTCTAATGACTTTATATCTCTTTTTAAAGGTGTTTTGAATTGTCACTGTGTTGAGTTATCATGGAACCCAAAAACGATATGTAAAAAAAACATTAAGCAGAGGCATTCTGCTAATAAATAAGAAAAATTATGACACGTTACAACAAAGAAGAGGTATGCGAGTATTATAAGTGATGTGTAGGTATCTATTTATGACCATGAGTGATGTATGTATTGTATCCAATGTCCGTAGGTGTGAGAACTACTTCGAATTTCCACATTCATTGCTATGCGAAATATTATCTAAACAACGTCTGTGGTCGCCGACGCAGGATTCGGTAATTAAATTTCCTGCCACGAAATTTAAATATCAAATACTCTATATCCTCTGGGGTCCCATTGGTAACCATGCTTGCCGAATGTTAAAGTTTACTAATACTGCTATTTTTAAACAAGGAATACATTGGGCTTATTTAAAAATACAATAAATACCTATCATATGATAAGAAAATTATCAATAAATTATCGTTAAATATTTTTTAACTATATATACAGGGTTTTCCAATAAGAGGTGTTAATTTGATATTCAATCGTAACAGATCAATGGTTTAGTTGCTTGTGTGGCACGTAGCGCCGTTTAGTTGAAAGTAAACGTTGTCTAGATCAATACCATCCAATTCCGGCCATAAAAAATCATTAATCATCTCTCAATAGCGATCCATTCACCGCAACTATTACTCCAGCCTCATTTTCGAAAAAGTAAGGTCCAATGACTCCGCCGAACCATAAACCGCACCAAACAGTCACACGTTGAGGATAAAGAGGTTTTTCAACAATAATTCTTGGGTTTTCCGAGCCCCAGATGCGACAATTTTGCTTGTTGACGAAGCCACCGAGGTGGAAATGGGCCTCATCACTCAAGATGATTTGCATTTGATTCACTCAAGTGAATTTTAATAATTTAAATGCATTTTTGAAGCGTGTATCGTTCCATTTTTATTAAAAACGTAGTTTCTATTTGTCATAATAATGTTAAAAAATGACAACTTAAAAAGTAACATCTACCGAAATAGCGGGCTATTCAAAATAACACCTCTTATTGGAAACCCTGTAGTTTACTTTTTATGCTTCTACAGTATGTAATGCCGATCTTCAGCATATGTCTCTGTGTTTTAAGTGGGTACCTACCTACGAACATCGGAATGATTGAGAATAGGGTCGGTCCTTTGCAGGCGCAATTGGAGCACTCAGGATGCAGGCGCTGATAATACCTGCCAGTTAAACAGCGCCCTTGATGTTTTTACTAGCGCCAGGTGCCGTTTTGCTCAGTGCCAGCTTTGATCGAGAAGTAATCAATTTGAACAGTAAATTTAGCGTCGAAAAAAGTATGTTTCCAAATTTGGTAAATCAAAACCAAAATTTCGTCTGAAATCATAATACTTGTATGTAGGTACTTTAATACCTACCTACTAATTTAAAAACCATATGTTCAAATTTTAAATAAGGAATTGTATAATTTATCCAAAAAACGTCACTATCTCAGTGACATCAGTCAGGTAGGTACCATAATATTCTTATTGAAAAACTTTCTTTATTGAATCTTTAAAAATGGCCACCACCTTGAAACAGAAAGTAGAAAAAAAATTACCCACAGACGAAATGCAAAACGGTCAAGTTAAAACAGGACTCTACTATGCTCAGTCAAAAATATATAAATCAATACTTTAGATTTACTTTTCTAACGCAAGAGTTGTGAAGTGTTCTCAACGATAGAATAAAATGGTGAACGGCCAATAATTCGCAGTAACCAAGGCCACCGGAGATTCGTTTTCCCAATTTTAATTACATTGGAATACGGTAATTGTTTGTTCTGTAAAATCTATCTACAATTGAATCCATCCATCACGAAGTTATTGAAAAAATAAACAGAGCGAAATAGGAAATGTTACGCAAGCGACGTATATAAACCTGCCATGAAGCATTATGCCGTTTTGTTCGAGTCTAGTGCAATTAATTAACGAATATGCGACTGTGGCTCGCATCCCCTCGAAAGCAAACCCCCGTAAAACAAACACGTAGGTACCACCAAACTTCCGGCCGATCTGATTATTTGCTTACCGGGGGGTGGTATTTTTCAAATCACCTCTCTCCCTCTCCCACTCACCGCCCAGTACCGGATACCGGATACCCCGTCCTTTGCACAAAAAGCCCGGAAAACGGCCGATTTATTTGTTCGATCGCTAGTTCGACTCATTGCCTGTGCGTTGCGTTGGCAACGCAGCGATTTGCCATATCAAGAATTTCCAATAAGCTATGTGGGTTTTGCATCATCACTGAATCATTTGTTGTTTATTTTTTATGTGACACCTCACAAGAGCGCCCCTTTCTGTATAGTATAAGGGCAGAGCAGGATAAGGTAGAGGCTGTGGGATAGGATTTATTAAGGCGGGTCTTGAAGGGGCTCGAATTATATGAAGGAAGAAAAACAGTTGTTGGTAGCTCGTTCCACATACGATCCGTCTTACACAAAAACTAGCCGAAGAAGCGACCCGTTGCCATGAAGCCAACATCAACTGTGAACGGGTGTTCCGATGGTTTATGTCAAGTTTCACGCAAGTGCACCGGTGCACCGGGGATCAATGCTGCTAGCTCCTTAGACGAGGCTCCATTAAGAAAATCATTGTTGGCTAGTGGCCTTGTAAAACAACTGGCCAACAATGATACGATAGCAGAACTTGAATAGAACCTTCACTAAACTTGAAAATCACCTTTGAAATTTGATGAAACCCAAACTTGCCTTGAACGGTATAATGCACAGTTCTGATTTACTTGGCCTAATTGACTTCCATGTACAGATTAGAAGTACGCGATCAAAAATTCGTATAAATTGTGTATGACAATAAGATTAGGACTGTGTCATTTAGATACTCGCTTGTACCAAGATTAAATGTAGTTGGCGTTTTATTCTATCAAAGAAATAGTTTTTTATAGATAATTCTACAATTAGTTAAAGCTAATCCATGATTACTCCTTTTGCACTAACTTAATAATAATATCACAAGTATGTCAAGTTAGTATTATAATCCACGGCGAAAAATGTGATAATGTAAACTATAAACAACACGATCTTATTTGTACTGTAATCAACTCTTCTTCTGAAGTTAAATATCTCGGTATGATCATAGATCAAAACCTAACGTGGAACAACCACATTACAGAGCTAGTAAAGAGAATAAGGAAATGTATATATATATTTGTTAGGTTAAGAAATATTTTGAAAAATCTATATTATATCCAAAAATACTATTAAAACATAAAACTTATGTAAGAATCGTGTCTCCTTTATCAGACACAAGAACTCATCTTTTCTGATATTCCTTATATTACAATAAAAAAATGTCGTTGCCCGTAAATGCGCCGTGTAATATAATAAAAAATGTATTTGATTTCATTTTTGGGTGATTGCGAGAGCGACTATGATAATACGTACTTACCTAATAACAGTATGTTTAATCGACTTGTTGGTCCTATGTTATTTTAAAAGTGATGTGAAGAGGTAAGAGTTAATATAGGCCAGTGATGAGCAACTAAAACGTTGCTTGAAATGGCTTTGGTCGTGTTTGGTGACCAGATCGGAATAGCCAGGTACTTCTCTACCTTTCTCTTCATCATCTCCTTCTCCTCCCCATCACTTTCTGCCTCACAACATACACTAATTGGGAATGCCTATATTCTCCCAGGCTCTAGACGGTTGGGAGCAGTTGAGACTGTGAATAACAAATGTGCAGTTTCACATTTGAAAAAACTCTTTTTAACCAGAGGGATCCAGGGGGTAGGGTACAAGCAGGTAGACGCGATTAATTTTGCACTCGGTGTTGTCGTTAACACATTTATATTTTCTAAAATTGTAATTTTTTAATAAAATAATCATTGATAGTAAAAATAATGTTCCGTAGGCAAACATTTTTATCACCAAGGTCAAAACAATTACCTCTGTTGATAATTATCGTTCGGAAGGTACAAAATTAAGTCAAGAAAACTTATGATATTTCGTAAAACGTAAACCTTTAAGGCTGGCCGCATACATACGTTTTCCGTATTCGATTTCCGAATTCGTTTTCCGTATTCGGAATTCCGTAAGCGCAAACGTTCGTTTTTCTTCATTCGGAATGTATAAACGTCAGTACCAGTGTTGCCAACAAGGGCGATAAATCGCCATTTAGGCTACTCAGAGCGAGAATCGGCGCCGAAAAAATCAAAAAGGCGACTGGTCGCCAATTTGAAATTTATTTTTCTGGGGACAAATTTTATATTTTCTTGAAATTCTCTAGCCACCCTCCCCTTATTTTTTTGAAATTCTCTAGCCCCCCCCCCCCCACGAAATTTATTTTCACGTAAAAACATCAATTTTAAACATGTCCCACCTAACAGCAAATTCGGCTACTTTACGCTACCTTATGTATGAGAAACGGCGATATTAGGTCAAGATCCGTTGGCAACACTGAATTACGAACGGAAATTTCCGTACGTTTGCGTCGGCACAAACAAACTGTATGCAATAGCTGCGTTCCACATGACGTCATTAGGTTTTTTCCATTCGGTTTCTCCGAACGCGCCGGCTCGCATTCGGAACGTGCGTAAGGAATTTGTTCCGTTCGGAACTAAAACGAACGTGTGCGGCAGTTAATGTATTTTCTACTGATTCCGTGCATTCGGATGTCCGAATACGGAAAACGAATTCGGAAATCGAATACGAAAAACGTATGTATGCGGCCAGCCTAAAATGCATCAAACGTAGATAGAACTCAACAAAAAATACACCGTGAAAAATTAAAGCATTATTTCATTCACTACATTCATGTTATTTCATTATTTAACTTTTAAATAAAAGTAATTACCACACAGTACAGAAGACCTCACATAGGTGGGTTTTTCAATAGGTATATATCCTGAACGTAATTCACGGTCTCAAAATGTAGGTTCACCTAATTGTCGATATAACGTAATAAAACATACATTTGATTACGACGATTAATCGTCAACATTCCCGAAAAGAGAACCCTTATCAAATTAATGTTACCATTAATCGAAAATGGCGGCAGGTTCCCGGACCCCCGATCCCTTAACATTTTTCTTCGGTCTTTCGACCGCACCGTTTTTCTCATTTCCCTTGTCCTTTTTGTGCTTATTACCTACCCGACCTTTTTACATCCTATAAACTTTTTTTATTTCCTGCGCCTGTGATTGGCCAAACAGGATGCGAAGTACTTGCGCGTGCAATTAACTCAACTCACGGAACAGACAATTCCTAGAGATGCGATCTGTACCGATCTGAAAGAAAAATTATGTCAGAAAACCTCAGACAGGCCAAAGCAACTGATTTTCTGTTCAAGAAGTATTTCGGCGAGTAAAATTGTTTAATCAATTTCACCGAAATGAAAAATAAACAGCCTACTTAGGTCATATGGACAAGCCCACACGGAAAAAAATGGGTATTGCTGGTATATTAACATTAATATATTAACTTCTCAAACTATCGGATAGAAGAGTTCTAACTGATGTATTATTTTTATTCAAAATTATCAAATCTCTCATTGACAGCCCTGAATTATTGGAATTAATTTATATGAATGTACCTGATAGGCAAACTCGAAGCAAAGACACTTTTAAATATAACAATAACCTCAATACCAACTACTCTGTATATTCACCAATTCCAAGAATTCATTTTTTTTTTTTTTTGTAATTATTTTTTATTTTTAATAATATTTTTACATGGTACATAATTCATTTTACATCTTGGGTCTTTTTACTACTCTTCCATTGAAAGCATTTGCTTGTGTATGGAAGGGGAGTGTACATAAATGTTGTTGTTAGTTAGTACTTAAATAATTCATTGTACATAAATGTATGTTTGCTGTAGTATTTTTTTGATAGTAGTGAAGGATAATATATTAATATAATAAATTTTAAAAAAGAAAGGAAGTTATGGAAAACTAAGGATATTAGTGAGATTAATTAAGTGACAGTAGTTTTTTTTTCAGAATATTTTTTAAGTGTCTCTTGACAGAGAGCAGTATTCGGGTTTTATCATTAATGCTTCTGATTTCTTCTGGTAGACGATTGAAAAAAGTTCTTCCCTGGTAAGTATAATGATGTTGTGCAAAAGACGTATTTAGTTTTGGGCATAGAAATTACCATTACCTTGCAAACAAATACTGTAAACTTATTGATATTGTTGGTGTTAATAACTTTGTGAGTTTCAAAAGGCAACTAATTTTAGACCTATTTGCTAGTTATTAACGTGTATTATTTATTAGCTTTAAAAAAGGTCTTGCTTTCACACTTTGATTTACTTCACCATATTATTTTCTAATAACCTTATGAGTAAATTATATTTAGCTATTTTATCCATGTACATGTTGCACTTACATACATATACTGTCAACTTACTATGTAAAAGCCCGATAGGGCGTTGATAAATAATAAATAATATTATAAATCTCTTCAAATTATTTGTAATCCTGTTAAAAACCGAAGCGAATGAGTTTTGTGAACACGTGTTCCGACGTCGTGAAAATGCATTCCTCCTTTACTAAAAGTTAAACGGGAGGTCTTTCAATTCATTTGTTAAGGGCCTGAAATCTTGTTTTGAACCGGATCGCGAATGATTTCAAGATATTCTTCGTAAATTATCAATTCTTATTTTTCTCCGTGTACAGTTGATTGTTTTCTAGAAAGAATTTCTGTATTGAATTGAACAATTTCAGCAGAAGTTCGAAAAAATGATTATGCTCGGCACACGGACACGCCTCCGACACACTTCTGTTGGTTTATCTGTACACTTGTGGACCGAACAGAATCGTCTGAAGTTGTGACGCAATCTTGATTCAAATGCGGCGAAACCTCCCCTTTGAAAAAAAAAGTGAAGGAAATTGAGAATTTCGTTGAATTGCTTCCCGGAGAAGAACCAATTTGTAGGTCTAACGAGTATTTCTCAGTATAGAGGTAGGCGTGTCAAAAATAATGGTTATTTTCTAACACAAAAAATCCTTCATAGCGTGTTATTATTTTAACTGTTGTTTTGTGATTTTACATCATTACGAATAACCAGACAATATGTTTTTAAAAATCGCCTCCTTATAACAATAATTGAATTCTTTTTATAGCGCCATTTCAGTAAAAAATAAAATAAATAAATTTTTCTAGGTTTTATGTTATTATGTAGGTTCAAACAAATATAGAAAACATACTTGCATGGCACTTCAGATATAGCATAGTTAATCAATTCGTCTGGTCTGCTTGAAATTAACATCTATTTGAATATAGATTTTGTTTTCTTTATTGAATGAATTGAAGTGAAATCATAAAAGTAAAAGTTAACCCACTCCCAACATCCGAGCGAGCTGAAACCTTGCAAATAGACTTGATGGTGGCAATCACGCATACACACGCCGACCTAATTTACGCATTTACCCGAAGTTGGATGACATTTCACAAGTTAATATACGAAAAAACGCTGGTCCTACCCAATCGGGATTCGGCTTCATTACTAGCGCGGTTGGCTTCAGTCCCTGGAGAAGAAGGTTTAATCCCCGGTCAAACAAAAAAAATCAGTACATCTCTTGATTAAAATAGATGTACCTATAGTGATACAGGCTTATTTTCTGTTTTGTTGTTGTCTTATTGTTATTATGCATGTGAGAAAATTTACATTTTTAATTCATGTGTAAATTGTAACTCCAAAATAGAATAACGCTTTAACCATAGCGGTCGTTAAAACAGTGTTTAAATTTCACTAATGATGTATTTTGGGTCACATGAAACTACAAAAAGTCTGAATAATATCTGCATTCAAATCGTGCCACCACCCAAAAACTAGTGAGCTTCCCATCCATAGCTGCAGGTGCATTATGGTCGGAGGAAAAACTAAACTATAAGCCTGCACGAATACTCAAATAACTTACAAGTTATTTTCTACCATGAACAAAAAGGTACAAACCAAACACTTCGGTTTTTTTTTAATATTGTATGTTTTGAGTAACTTTTTTGTGGCGTGGTTTTGCTGGCGTTTTTTTTCGGTAGCATTGATTCGCATGCAAATTTCGCCGTTCGAAGCCCCTTGCCGCGCGTGCCTCAAAATGCATTATTTTTGTGCATTTCGTATGGTCATCTGTCTACGCACTCGCTAATGGCAATGCTGCACATTACGGCTAGGTAGGTCGGGTAGGTCGGGTAGGTCGGGTAGGTCGGGTAGGTTGGGTAGGTTGGATCATGCGGCACGCGTTACTCTTCTATCCTCACGTATTGTCCCTTTATCATAGTTAATGCATTGACGTAATAACTCTGCCTGAAAACACGGCCCATGCGGTAATTGTAAAAGTAATTATTGCAAAAAATTATGTCCTTTATATTTTGGCCACAAAGAAATAGGTAATTGCATTGGCTGGCTTACAGTACAAAGCTGATGCTAATGGCGATTCTTTGAAAAATGTTTGTATTGTAATGAAATACAGATTTTTAATGATTTTTGGCTAAAGAAGGAGTTAGCGCAACACGGCATAACACCCCAAAAACAAATAACAAAAATAACAACAAAAAAAAAAAGAATATTCAATTGAAAAGAAATTGGAAGAGGTTTTCAGGCCGTTGGTAACGAGCAATTTATTGTAAACTTACTGTGTATTTAAATGCCAATTTACTGTACATTTTTTATATGTTCATTGCATAACTATTGTGCTTTTTTGTATAATTATTGTACACTTATTGTATATTTATTATAAACTTATTGTACATTGTTTATTGTCTATTCATCATATTTTAATTGTGTATTTTATTGCATTTTAATTGTATATCTATTTAAGGTGTATTTATAGTATGTTTATTGAAGGTTTATTTTATATTTATTGCATACTTACTGTACATTTATTCTATGTTCACTGTACATCAATATACAATTTTTAAGATCTTTATCGTAAAATTATTATTATTATTATTATTTTTTTTTTTTAATGTATATTTTATTTAGTTATAAGAGTTTACATCTTATACCTAATATATTATTTTCGATGACTACTACAATATTATTTACTTCTTACATACTAAAATTTAGATTTAACAACATTGAGACATAATCCACGAAAAACTGCAAGACTTTTAGCTTCCTTAACAATTACCGGGAGTTCATTGAACATTTTAAAACCTTTATAATAAATATTGTTTTGTGTTTCTGATAAGTGTGTTTTAGGAAGCCTAAAATCGTTGCAGTTTCTCGTAGGATATAAATGAACTGCACTATTAATTCTAACATTCTTTGACATATAGTCAGGTAACATTTTATTTTTTAGCTTATAAATAAACACTAAGGTATTATAAACTAATCGTTGCCACACACTTAAAATATTGAGTTGACGTTGCATGGTTTTTATTCTGGTGTACCTGCTACAACACAGTATTGACCTCATGCCTCTGTTCTGGATTACTTCCATTCTCTTAATTTGGGTTTTGTTACTTAGAAATATTACACTTGTACAATAATTTAGATGGGATGCTACAGTGGTATTGTAGACCAATATCCTTGTTTTAATGTCCAATTTTCCTTTTATCCTACTTAAGAAATTAACCTTTTTCGCCATTTTTTAATTTAAAATTTCAAAGTTAGTGTTAAATTTTAACTTGTTATCTATTATGATTCCCAGGTATTTAATTTCTTTTACTTCTTCCATATTTTGATTGTCTATATTTAGGACAGTATGTACGTTTAGTTTTTTCCCTAATACCATAAATTTACTTTTAGTTACATTTAATTTCAATTTATTTATGTTTAACCACTTAGATAATTCATTAAGTTCATTTTGTATTTTTGACAACGCATCTTCAATATTATTTGCTATAATATATAAAAGTGTGTCATCTGCAAAAAGTTTGATGGAACAGTACTTTAAGCACTTCACTATATCATTAATATATAAAATAAATAGGAGCGGTCCCAAAACAGATCCTTGAGGAACTCCAATGTTGATTTCTTGTTCTTCAGAGATAGTATCTCCAATTTTGGTTTTTTGTTTTCTATTTTTTAAGTAATCAATAAACCACTGCAATTCATTAGCACGGATTCCTATGTCCTTCAATTTCATTATTAGTCTTTCTCTGTCTATCGTTTCAAAAGCACGTCTAAAATCCAAGAACACTGCTATTGTGATTTTCTTCTGATCCATAGCTGTTTTCCATTCATTTATCACATAATTTATTGCTGTTTCACAGGAATATTTATTTCTAAACCCAGATTGTTCTTTTACTAGGATGTTATTTTTTTCTATAAATTTACTCATCTGTTCTTTCACAATGCATTCTAGTAATTGTTCATATTTAGGCAATCCATTTATTGGTCTGAAGTCTTCGAAATTTTTAGCATTTATTATTTTGGGCACTGGTGTTATTATGGAGGTTTTCCATGACTGCGGAAAAATTCCCTTAGTCAGAGATTCATTTATTAGTGCAACTAATCTGTCTCCTATAGCTGGCAGTGCATCTTTGATTATGCTTATAGTAATTGCATGTTTACTTTATCTTTACTGTATATTTACTATAAATTAAGAGCATGTTTACTATACATTAATTGCATATTTATTGTACATTAATTGAACGGATCTTACTCAAATAATCACAAATGGTTGAAAAATTTCCTGAAGTGCAGAAAGAATAGAAAAAAGCGTATGCTACAGATAAACAATATAAAAGCTATATTCTTAAATGGGTCATAAATGCAGTGGAAAACCTGATGGGCGAGGAGTGAGGATATATGAGGTTTTAGAAAGGAGCTTTTCCTACTAGCCGAGAAATAAGGAAAGTTGCTCAACTTAATTTTTTTAAGTACAGAACATCCTGAAGAAATAGAAAATGGGAATGATTTTTAAACAATTATATAGACGTCTACTCTCTAAGGGTTGCGAAATACAGCTTTTTTTCAATATAATTGGAAATGAGTTGGCTAAACGCGATATAAATTTCCATTTCAGGGTTGTGAGCAAATAAACATGTTAAAATGCGGAGTAATAAAGTTTTAGTTTTTTTAAATTTTATTGAAGATATAACTTTAGTGGTTTCATTTTAGTTTGATAGATCAAAGGGAACGTATTTCGCATTCAAAATATTAAAGTAAACTTTTAACACAGATAAATATAACATTTAACGGTCTCTTCGAGTACCATAGAAAATGTGAAATGCAGGCTTCGCTTCATCCTTATACAAGTATTAAAATAACGCATCCGTAAAGCGAGTATTATTACAAAACCGCTACGGAAAACATAAATTATACCGTAATAACGAAAGTTCACCCTTGTAAGGGTGTAAAACTTTACGTTTCAAATAATAATAACGTTCGAATGGAACGGTCCGATATTACGTAACGTATTTTAATTAACACACCAAAAGATTCGAGGGTATATATATAACACGTAGGACCACAATTAACATTTTATATTCACATTTACATGGAAATACGCTTTTTGTAATTCGAAATAAATATACTCACACAAAATAAACCAAAATAACCGACACCTTTAGCAACTATTTGCACTTATTCATGTATTATTGTTTCACTGATTTCATAAAAAAATGTTCAAATTTATTCATAATTAGTGAAAACAGAGTTCATTAGCTGTGGAATAAACGTAACAATCTGTGCACCGTGTTCCTGTCTGTCAATCTGTGCATGTAGTAATTATTCACAGATTATGTATAAAAAATATTAGGTATTTCATTAAATATTTATTGTGATATTACATCAATATTTCTTAAAATATTGACGATAATACAAGCAATTATTAATCGAAAATTTGAAACATAAAATCAGAAAAGTTATGATCACATCTGGAACTTGAACCCGGGTCCTTCGCAGTTGGTAGAGCAGCGCTTCGGCAATGCGAAAGACCTAGGTTCCAGTCGCAGATGTGACCGTATCTTTTCTGTTTCAATTTTTCATTTAAAAATCGCTAAAATCATATTCAAAATTTAAATATTAAAAAAATAGGTTTACTTATTAAGTTTTTCCAAAAAAAATCGTTATTTTCCAATTATCGGCTTTTGATGCACAAGTACCCCTACAATAATAATAATAATAATAATTTAGGATACCCACAATCAAATAGATTAGACCATAGTAGTATTAAAAATGATATTAGGATTAAATTTCAAACTAGGATAAGGAAAATTTTAAAATGCAATCTATCTGCTAAAAATTTAGTAAAAGCAATAAATACTTGGGCAATACCTCTATTAACGTACTCATTTGGCATAATTAAATGGTCTAATACAGATTTAGATAACTTAGAAAGATTAATTAGAACTACGCTAACAAAGTTTAATTGCCATCATCCAAATTCAGCTATAGAACGAGTTAATTTACCTAGAAATTTAGGAGGTAGAGGTATAGTCAAAATTACTTCTTTGAAACATAATCAGGTAGAAATGCTAAGAACTTTTTTCCATAGGAAAGCTCATAGCTCAGAAATGCACAAAATAATTTGCAAGGCAGATAGAAATATTACACCTTTAAATTTATACGATGAGAATGCCAACATTTTTATAAATCCCAACCAGGAATTATTAGATTCCTGGTCAAATAAAATTTTACACGCAAAACACTTCAATTATCTCAACCAAACGTATGTTGACAAAATTAAGTCAAACAAATGGTTGAGTATTGGAGAGTTGAGCGCAGAAATAGAAGGATTTATGCTTGCAATTCAGGATAGAGTCATTAATACTAAAAATTATAGAAAGCATATAATCAAAGATACAAATCAAATTGATGATTTATGTAGAAAATGTTTGGCTTTTCCGGAAACTATAGAACATATTATATCGGGATGTTCTATATTAGCACCGTCCGAGTATACATTTAGGCACAATCAAGTTTTAAAAATAATTCACCAAAATTTGGTAATTAAACATAACTTGATTGACTGCCGTAATGTAGTACCATATTATGAATACGAACCAAATTCATTTTTAGAAAACGAATTTTATAAAATATATTATGATAAAACTATACTAACAGACCGAGCGATTAGTCATAATAGACCCGATATAGTTTTACATGACAAAATTAAAAAAATAACTTATATCATTGATGTTGCTATTCCAAATTCCTGTAATATTCAAAAATCTGTTAGTGAAAAAATAAGAAAATACACAGATTTAGGAAATGAAATAAAAAGAATTTGGCATTCTCAGACTATAAAAATATTACCATTCGTTATTTCGGCTACTGGCATTATACCTAGCTCTCTAATTAAAAATTTAGGCGTATTAGATCTATCAAAAAATTTATATATAAAGATGCAAAAGTCGGTCATTTTGAATACATGTAGGATAACAAAAGATTTTCTAAATATTTATGTTGAGGGATCAGTAGGATTTATAGGCCCTGTTAGAAGTTCTACCGAGCCGAACCCTCTGATATGAAAATATCTGGAGACGGTGAATTTTTTTTTCCCATTTGATATCTGGTGATTTGACGTGTTGTTGTTCTTGTATTGTTTTGTATTTATTTTACTTATATAATGCACTTACATAGTGTTGATTGACTAGCTGATCATTTGTGGAAAAGTGAGTGGAAGGGTTAAGTTTTTCCTTTGGGGAAGACTTAACCCGGACAACTAAATCGGAAGTTTAAAAAAAAAAAAAAATGGATTAGATTCCAGTTATCCGTCTCGGAACAGACATTGTCTAGTATAATATGTAAGTAAGTATCCAAATTTAAAAAAAAACGCTCGGGTCCTTCATGACCTATGGGTACGGATACGGTATAACCTATACGTTCATTAATGGCGCTAATTTAATTATTTTGCAACACTTTCTATGGTTATGCTTTTAATTATTATTTGTTTACATATATATACACAGAACGTGAACATGAATAAATAGTTTGGTACGTATTAAAACTTAATTCTTTCAAAAAGGTATACGTACACAATAATGTATTACACCAATACAATATTGTATTTTTATATATTTATTGAAAGAATTGAGTTTTAATAACGTACAAAACTATTTATTCATATTCCGTGTGTACACGGGCAAATAATTATTTCACCTTAATATTTTAATATTTTCATCTTAATAAAAGCATAGATTTTAACTTATATTTTTTTCTGCGTAAATTAACTAAGCTTTTAAAAAACACATTAACAAATTTTCTGTTTTGATTATTTTTTTCAGAAATAATTATTTTATCTTGTTTTTTAAGATTAAACGCGACGTTCGTTATAATCTACGTGTTCGTAGATAGCGAAATTTTAATAATTTTACGAAAAAATGAATGTGAATCATTTTTCGCGCGTGTATTCACAGCATATGAATATGAATAAATAATTTTGTAAGCAAAAAAACTTAAATCTTACAATAAAGGCATACACATCGAACATTGTATCGATGAGATTTGAGGCGGTTTGATTTTTTATACGGACAAAACTATTTATTCATATTTATTTTGCGTATATACGGGCGCAAACAAATAATTTGTAATTATATTGTAAAGCATAACTTACATACGTTCATTTTATTTTAACAAAAAAATAATTATTTCACCTATGAAAGCGTAGATTATAACGAACGTCGCGTTTAACCTTAAATGCACAATGAAGCCCATTTACTATGTATGTATATATCTACATCACTTGAAAAAGGTGTTTCTGCTGTTTCGCCCCCCGAAGGCATAATCAAACTGTGGTGGAGCCATCTATTTATATTAGTTATGTACACGGTGTCCGGAAACTCATTGTATAAGCGGGAAATTTGTGAATCTACATCACATGGAGAAGAATTTTTTTTTCCATTAACTATAAACATTTTAGAGCTGTGTTGTTGTACCTTGCATAGTTTTATAACCTCTTGCTGACCATTTGTTTTTTTTTCAGTTTTGAGTTAAAAATATACAACTTAATAAGGGCAAAAAAAGTTTCAACAAAAAAACGACTTTAAATGTTATGTAGATTTTTCCCGCTTGCACCACGAGTTCCGGTTCTTATAATGAAATTTTTTTGACAATTTGCATTTATTCTTATCACAAATGCCTTTTTGATTTCAGAGAAAATTTTGAAAATAATTAATGGTTAACACCCTGAAAAGTGTCCATACATACAAAACGGTTTTTTTTCTTAAATATAAAAGTATTTTACATTAATAAAAAACTTTTGGGTTTTTGAAGTAATATCGGGCATGAGGCATCATCCCAAAGATGTTGATTGCAATCCTCATTGTGTGGGGAACAGCTTGCCTCCCCTTTCACCCTACACAGTGCTCACTCCAAACCGTCCGATTTGTTTCCATGTATGCGCGAATACCCAACACAGCACACAATAACCCGGCGTGTTATGCTCCAGTGTTCGAGCACCGCCAATACTGGCGAAACTTCCTCTGCACACGCATAAATACAACGCTCGCATTATGCAAAGTGTTTCGCCAGCCAAGGGGAAGTCGTTAGAAGCTAAGGGTAGCGGAACAGGGAGAGGTACCGGGGTAGCAGGGAGGAAAGGGAGGCAGAGGGAGAAGAGTGGCGAATGCCAAGCGCACATTTGTGTCATTTGCAACGCCGTCAAATGTGAAATTTCTGCCATGCATTCCTGTGAATATAAACGCAGCAGCTCGAGTGTGATGTACGGTCATGCAAGCCTGCGCCACAAATGCCTCAAGATGGGCTGGAACATTACAACTGTTCATACAATAAAGACATTTGTTTTAATGAAATCAAATAACAGTAACATTATTTGGCACAACTATTTATATTTTCAAAACTTACCGAAGGGTTCCGCTTTGATTCAAGCCTAATTTCAAAAAGTTAATCTGATTTGAGGCGAAATCTGGTGGGGATCAAAAATATTATGCTTAACAAAGTTAGTGGTTTGTGGTATTTTCTTACGTCACGGGTGTTTGTTTTCTACGACAAAAACATTTTTTTTTTTGTGAAATAATTTGGGATAGTAACGTGCTTTCTTTGTAAATATAACAAAACTTTGAGCATAAGGATGTGAATAGGATAGAAAAAAAAAATTTATAAGCCCAGAAAAAAAATAAAGTATCCGGCCTAAAAAATTGCTTTATCCCCTTTTCGGAATTGGTTTTATTGTAAATTGTGGCAAATTAAGTTCTTCATGTTTTAATATTTGTACAGGAACTTCACAAAATAAAATACAACATTTTTTATTGTGATTTTTTTGGATTTTCCACCTTATGGCCATTTACATAAGGACTGCGTGATTTTGCGCGATTTCGAATGTTGCACGCCTCTGTACTTCGGCTTGTTCACAGTTCTCCTCACCATGGTTTCCTATTCTGAGGCGGATTGATGTTTTTACGTGTTTTTATTGAGTACTTAGTTTTTCCAAGAAGTTTGTTCACTATGATCTTCCTATATTAAATCCCAGGGGATTTAGAAAATTAATTCAATTTACCTTTGAAACAAAACGCATTCAAAGCAGATAATCAGTGTAAGAATTTGTTGGTGAGGTTCAACTCGACGCTAAACCAATTGAAAATTCTCTTAATCTGACAGAGGTCCTGCGGTCAAAGAGCAAGGAAGGTTTTAGTGCCCTCTCAGCAGGTCCAACGGGCGGGTGGGTAGGGTGGTAAGGGAGAGGTTGCGGTCTCAGGAGGGCGGGTGGGGGTGGAAGGGAAGGAAGAGGGTTGAAGGGGGAAAGTAAAGGGTAGAAAAGGGCGCAGCTCCAGGGCGTGCCACCCCACGACAGTTAAGTATGGATTTGAGTTTCCAACATGGCGACGGATGTTTGTCGTGAAAGGGTGGGTGGGTACAAGACCCAGTGGATGTGAAAAGGGTTGTGAAATTTTGGCGTATTTCAAAATAATTATACGATTTAATTAGAAATTAAATAAAAAAAATACTTTATAAAAACCAGTTATATATTTTGGAAGATACCTTCTGCTTACTTTTAACAATGAAAAAGTTTGACTTAAGGAAGTATGTCCAACTCAGTTTTTCGAGAAAATGTTTAGTAGGTAGTAAAAAGTTTTGTGCCTAACCTTATCGAAACACATAAAATTCAAACACGAATCAAGCTTTTGAAAAGCGTATGTACCACAATTTGAAAGAATAAATAATAACCCAAAATAAATATATCAGTTTTTTTTAAATAACTATTTTTTTCAGCCAGTTCACGATAATTTAAAAATATTTTAAATCCTGGTTTGACGTATTTTGATTGAAGTAGTTGTGAGAACGCGATATCTATTTGTAATCTTCAAAACACGAATTAAGTTTTTAAAATAAACACGAATTATGTTATATATTCAATATTAAATGTCAACTGCTCCCATATAAAACATAAACAGTAGGCAGGCTAGTAGAGTGGGGAGAATACCCTTCAAGGGAGTGGCGGTGAACAAATAATAATAATATGGGCACTTGAATACAGATCTGCTGAAAATGTGAATGGGTCCTTGGAGAAACACTGGCCGGGCGCCGTGTTCAATTCATACCTACACTTTATACACAGTATAGTTGCACAGTATACAGTGTGTACACGCGGACCAGCTGCCAATGGATCCCAAATGTTTTTTTAGTGCGAGTCTTGCTAACCATTTATGATTTATATACATTTTTCGGTGTAGTTTTATCAGCCATATTAGGAGGAAAACAAATCCTCCATAATAGTTCCACACAATAGACCATGAGAAAAAAATTCCTCTAGGCCTATCTATCCATCTTTAGGGATACTATAAAGAGGTTATGTTTATGGGAAAGAAGGAGAGTAAGTTCTGGGAAGGAAAAAGGAATGTAGGGTGGGTAGGAATCTGGGGATCGAAGTATACAGGAGTGACCGTCGTATGAATCCACCCCTCCCACTACGGTGCAAGGCGATGGGTCGAGAGAGTCTGGCTGGAGAATGTAAAAGGTCTCCCTCAACCAGTGTCTTCCGATTTGACCCACAACGCAGTACGTGGGCAAACGCATCCGCCGCCAAGACCTATACAACCTCATAAACCCGGGCACCCTGCTAAGTGACCAAACGTAGCGCACCAGTTGGGGTGACATATGGCAAAGGTATTGATTATCCAATAAATGGTTCCCGGGGCGGCGGTACCCATATCCGCCTCCCAAATTGAAAAAGTGTCTTGACGGACTTAACAAAATATTGATAGAATGTTGTTATTTGTTCTAGAAAAACATAAATATAAATGCAAATCAGAGAATACATATTTTGTTTTTGGCTGAAGGATTAATTATTCAGAGTTATTCTACTATAGCAATCTTGACCTCACGTAGATACACAAAGGTCAAAGGGGAAACGGAGAGAAACGAGTATTGCTAATTTATTAAAAAATCTCTTCAAATTATGGTTAAGGTAATAATTAACAGGTTTTCTGATAAACTTTTATTAGATTACGAATATGTTATGATGTCGGATTAGGTATTCATAAAATCCGAATATTTTTGCATTACAACGAAAATTCTTTGTTTCGTCATAATATATTATCAAAGTAAAATCGATAACATATTCTTAAATTGATACTTTACTAATAAGGCCTCTCAATTTGTTGTGAGGGTAAAAATCGATTTCTCTAGGTCCATGAAATGTACAATACGCGGGATAAGCATTACCCATATGCTTACCACAATTGTTTTTAATGATTTAAACAATATTTTTTAATGATTTAAAATTTAATTTTTTTTTTCTATAGGTACCCCAGCTCGTGTTTTAGAATAATTTAAGATGATCTGGGCACAGGGACAGTTGAAAAATTGCATTGTCACGAATCACGGCTTGTGTCATTTCAAGCAACGCAACTGTTGTTTATTGATTTTCAAAAAGTCTGACCGATTTTCCTGCAAGAATATATTGGTTGTGTACCCAATGAGCAAATTTTAAGTGATTTAAAAAAATTATCATTCTAAAATGTTGAGCATCGTGGTGAAAATTATAAACGTAATCTGAGAACGTTCCATATACCTTATGTTTGGTATGAAAGATACGTTTTAATTTTCTCTTATATTAATTAACTCGTCTGGAATATTCAAATTCAAAACAAATATATGCGCATTTAATTTGGTGAAAAGGGGTTTAACCCAAAAATACCTACGTATAGGTATATACGTAAGTAGCATCTCATTTTGGGTACCTACGTTGGAAAAACGGTAGGTAGGCACCAGGAATATATTTAATTTTTGAAACAACTAATATTTGCTAACAGCACAATAGAATTATAAACAAAATACAAGGTGACGCAAAAGTGCTCTATCAATTTACCGAGGCAGTAATTGTTCGTCAATTAAAAATAATGATTATTTCACAATTATTCCGCGTTCTTAAGGGTAAAGGTTACGCGGTCTTTTTCATATAAATTTTAGTTTTGGATTCGCGGCCAAAATACCCAACCGATCTGAATAATATTTTTTTTTAATCAAAGGGTGTGGCAAAAATCTGTATGCTACTTTATTTATTTCTCTTTTAAATTATAAAATATGGGCAGTCAAAGAAATCGTTTTTTCATAATTTTAGAGACATATTTGCCAATTATTTGCGACTTAATGGTAATGACTAAAAAATTATCTTCCTTTTTTACTATTTGAAAATATAAAAAACAACAATGTCAAGTTTTTAAAATCTATTTTTATGGGTTTAAATATTATTTTCAAACGACCGATATAAGTTTGAAAACAAATTTGTTGTAAATTTTACACAAAAAACGCCTTTCTTACAATTTTTTATTTTTTAATTGATGTTTAATCATATTTACATTGAAAGTTGGGAAAGATTATTTTTTTAATAATTATTATTAACTCTCAAAAAATTGTCTAAGTTGCCTCAAAAATCGTGAAAAATGCAATTCTTTAATGGCCTATTATTTTCTAATTTAAAACAAAAAATAATAAAGCAGCACATATGCTTACTAGATATTTAGATTAAAAAAATATTATTTACTTTGGTCAAGTATTTTGGCCTTAAATCCTAATTTAAGTTTTATACAAAGAAGGCCGCGCAGTCATTCCTCTTAAAGAATAAAGTAATTCATGGTTTATCAATGTGTATTCTGTTTTCAATACGTCATAATAACATAAAACACAACTTGAAAAAATGAGACAATTTTCCGATAGGAGGATGACTTTTGTTATTTGACCTATTGTTAATAATGTAATATCTTCCCTGTTATAATATGGTTTATTCGGCAGTGTCACTATTCTTATAATGATTTGGATTATTCATACAATGATACTCCGAGTTTGATCACTTAGTTTATTCTAAACCGAGGACACATATGGGCTTTTATACTATATATCTGTCTCGCTCTGCACCAACGGAGTCAACATCAGACTTTATTGTCCCACATCCCAAATTTTTATTTAATATTTTAAAACAATCAAATCTTTGATATAAATTTGAAATAAATCTAATATGATCGACACACTTGAATTTGAAATTGTATAAGATTTAAAAAACCGTTTGTTCATTGGTTCCTTTTATGGCCTCTTGTAAAGTTAATTATGACAAGCTTTGGATAAAATCTATTATTATCCCCAAATTGTTCATGGACCAACGTCACACTTCGGTGATGTATTCAAACATAGAATGGACCAAGTAGAAATAATCCAAGACCGTTCTTAGTCACTTAGGTAACTAGTTACCTTCTTACTCATTTTACTAGTGAATTTTTCAAATAGGATAATCACGTTTTTGTATTTTACATTATGTTCCAAATAAATATATTTACTGATAAGAGCGCCGGTCATTTAATTGATATTAAAATCGATTCAAAAACAACTAAAATGAGTAATTAATGTTCTCTCTGGATTTACGAATTCAGAGACGTCGCGTCGTAACTATCTATCCTATCCCAAATGAGACAATCAATAAATTAAATTCCGTTAGTGTCGTTACCCGTCCATTCGTTAGATCGTTAGATGCCGCCGTTACACGACAAGAATACAAAATCATACCTACATTATATAAAAGGCTACGTTATCTAGGAGGGGCCAAAATGCTGAAGAAAATGGTCTACTAAATAAAAGGATACCTCGAGAGGGATGAAAAATATCATAGTACAAAAACTGAGAAAAATCGTAGTATCTAATTAATTTTACCTTTCATAATAACCACAGCAGGAAGCAAGTACAAATATAGTTTTTTTTTCAATTTTGATAAGGTTTAAATTTGTGAGTACTGTATTAGAGTTTCAAACATCCGGAGCCGGTGGGATTATGGCATTGTGAGGTTGAAGGGAGTTGGGAGGGGAAGGTGATGGGGAAGAAGAATATTGGGAAAGATTCAGGCTAATCTCAAGCTCAAAATAATCCTCACTAGTCGCTTTTATTTCCTCGAAAATCGATAAGTGTACCATTAATCAATCAAAATTTTATTTTAAATTGGTAAATTTATCTAGTCATTGTTTTGACAGCGCAATACTTTGGCGTTGTATTAATTATTGTTATTTTTTAATAAAAAACGCACTAGTGCAAGGACATTAAGTAAAATATTAATTAGGTAACGTTTAAATCAGGACCATAACACCGTATAGATTTTTTTATAACTTTGAAAACATAAATGAAATACTACAAAAAATTACCACCAAATCATCTTATGGGTACTTTACAATCCTTTCCCTAACCATCACATCACAAAATGTTATCTTTTTTCTTATTATATTTTAGTACTGACCTGAACTTTGATTTGGCATCGTTGTTTTTACAATGCGTAGTGAAGTAGCAAATATTAAAAGCGAATCATTGGTTTATTTTGGAGTGTAATCTATATTTGACGCAACTCTTGAGGTAGCTGTGGTAAACAGTTAGAATTAGAAAAGGATTCTAACTTACCCTTGGTCTTTTTAATCGATATTATGGCCTTGACAGACAACGCTGGTCATCACTACACAAGCTTCCGTAATAGACTCAAACGGATTAAAGGAGCATGTTCACTGCACCGGTTTTCTTAACAGACTGTGATAAATTGTTGCAAATGTCAATGTTGGAGGTATTCTACGCTGTCAGATAGGAACAGGTATGCAGGAGCAACAACAAGAAAAAGCTCATAATACCTTAAAATAAGCTCTAAATTTTCAAACTGATGTTTTTTTCCTTATCGGTACGTATTCAGTATTATCCAGGGGCTCTATAGAAAAAGGAAACTGTGTGTAGTTTTTTAAGTTGGGGTATGAATTGTAGTGCATTGAATTTTTGAAAACTGCCATTTTATTATCATTTTAAGCTGATGGTTGTAGCCAAAGCCAACTAAAAAATAAGTTTACAAGTTTCTTACCAAATTCATGGAAAATAATACATTTAGATCAGAGAACTGTCGCCTTTTATTATTTCTATGTTTTCTTATTATGGTTAATTTTTTAAAGGCTAAGCACAGCTTTACAATCGTTATGACTGGTATTTATCCCCGGTACCTATAAAATTAATCTTTTCTAAAACCGGGTTCTCTCTGTAAAGCTTTCCAAGGCGGATAACATATCCATTACCGATTTGTTATTCGTTAGTTAGTGTTTATTGGGAATGTGATTTCAGCAAGATCACTCAATTATTCAATTACAGTAGAGATAGGCCGTATTGTAAATTGAGGTTCCTCGCAGACCGTGTTTGTGGAGCAAGTGTCCTTCGTGTTGTGTCCCGTATCCTAATGAAAACTGCTAACTTGGTTACATAACGGTATACGAGAATCCACCGTCTCTTGAATCAGTTCAATTAGTTACAGATATTGGTCTCCCAGAGCTTCAAAATTATTTTTCGCATTCTAATTAGTAGAAAAAAGAGATTAGAAATTAAAAATAAATTAAATATTCATATCGTAATATATTTTTCAACTTCCACTTTAATGTTTACTAACTTTCGTAAGTACACATTAAAAATTACGCCATCTATCAAACATTTTAATAATCGATTTTAAAGTAGGCGGGGTGGTAGTTAAAATAATAATAATCAATCTTATCTACGAACCTATGAAAGTACCTACATCCACATTTTAAATAGATTTAGTTTTCGAAAATGAAATTCAAGGAAAAACCGATAAGTTCATTTTGGACGTGTTTGTGTGCCCGAATTTAGCTCATTTTCCCACCTTTCTGGTGAAATTAATCAAATATTTTCAAATGCGGAAATTCTAAGCCCGAGTCGAAATTTCTTGTATAAATTGGCGACAACCGTTTTCTTTGAAATCGGTATAGATCTCACTTCTTAGTTCTATTTGTGCAGTGTTAACGATTTTTTTGTATTAAATACTGAATACATAATTCAAAATACTAATTTCGGTTGTTGGTGTGATGGTGCAAATTTGGAACTACTTATCATAGACAAGCAATAAAGTAGGTAAGAAAATTATTTTATGAATTAATAATTCGTTAATTAAAATGCGTATTTCCTTTGATCAAACGCTTGACAGATGCTCATATGAATTAATATAATTAAAACAGGTTTCTAAGACAACGCGCATGGTCCACTGAACTGGGTCTATTGGACATACTTCAACGGCTCGTTCAAATACATATTCTTTAAATGGCTATCCTTTTCGTAAGCGGTCCTTCGTTTTTCGTTCGATTAGTATGAATGCGACGTGTCTTAATGCAAGCCTTTTTTAAATAAATTACCTTGGAGGAAGTATAAATACTTTCAGCTTCACAAATCCTTCAATATAATAAAATTCCTTAATGTGTTTTAGGAGAACAATGGTAGGTGTAAGTGCAATGGTGTAACAAAGAGAGATTTGTATTAATATCTTGATGAAATTGATGGAATTCCCGCACAAAATGATTCCGCGAGACTTGCCATGTATTTTTTAAGATATGGATTTTAGAAACGGGTATTGTCACATCTCTTCTAACTCTTCTGACATTTTTGGTGTCTTCACTGCACCCCCTAAGTCGGAGTTCTGTTTACCTATTAACCTCAAACGTATATTCTCTTGTTAACGATGTCCTTGTTACAGAGATCTCTTCAGGATTGATCTGAGATGGATACCTGGTCATATTTGTCTGAAATAGGGCAAGCATTACTTAATGGGTGTTACCTGTCGCTTGTGGAACAGTATAAGCATTTTCTTACCATTTCAAATTTCGAATAATAGAATGACCATAAGTAAATTAAACAAGACTTGGCGAAAGGCTTCTCATTTTAAAATATATTACTTCCGAAAATTACAGAAATGGTTATGGTCCAACGGTATTTTCAAGTAAAAACGCGTTGGTGAAGAGTACGTACCACATTCCCATCCTTGACAAGCCGGGTCTTCATCAAAAAGACATTTGCAAACCCGAGAGAGCAAAAACGGTTTACGGAGCATATGTAAGCGACGTCAAGTCCTGAATTCTCGCAGAGTAAATCTCTTTCACACACACACACACACAAACACACCGCCCTTCCCTCAGTCCTACCCCCTACAGACCGCACCTCTGATTTATTGCCCAAGCCCCATTTTCCTCCCCTCATGTCCCCCCGTCCTCCCCTCTATCGTCCTCCCTACCTCGCCCCCCCAGAGAGGGTGGAATAAGGGGCGCTTGTGGTATATGGCCGGAATCATGAAAACTCACCATTACGTGACGCGGGTAGTTTCAGAGGTACTAGCAAAAATCATTGTGCAGCCGGCAGTGATTGGCCCAGCGTGTGCGGTCAGAGCGAATTTAAAAAAAATCTGATGATTTTATACGCAATCAAAAAAAACAGCGGATACCTATCCACACAAGACTGTTTACATTAGTAACAACAAATCCCGTCGTTAACGAAGTATAATGTGAGTTGTACATTCTAATGAAAATCATTAAAAAAGATACCCATCGTTCCTATTATTCGGAAAATTTCCCTTATGACATCGTCAGTTGAAAACTCTACTTTCAAGATCCTTCAATTATGGCAGTGACGTCAGAACACAAAGCCAAACATCAGTGTATTAAAAAAATGAAAAATTGAACAACAATATTTTTTAAACTGCGTCAAGACACGATCGCACAATATCCTGACTCAAGTTACTTTATTGCACCCCTCTCTTTAACCCCTTGTGCGCCAAAAAAATTATTTGATGGTAGTTTAAACAATAAAAAATCTCATAGCGTATTAAAATATAGTTTTTTGCTTGGATTTAAAGTATTTTAATACTATTCTAGCTTGTAGTTTCGTTACTTGCAAACATGTTTATATTATCTTTGAAAAAGCGCATTGCAAAATTCCATGTCAAATGCCATATTTTCGACACAGAACTGTATTCATTCATTCATTCAAAGAACCCTTATTTAGCTGCAATATATAATATAAATCAAAAATATGTTCGTATGTCTTCGTTTCATTTTTTATAACATTAGAGAAAAATTCTCTAAAATAAGAAGCTATCCATACAAATCCTTTGAAACTACATAGATTTTTACAAATGTGTAAGCACACGATATGGTAAGACCTAAACTGAACCAACCTCCGATAGGAGAAACTACCACAAGAAGAAGAAGTAACACCTTAAAAACATTTTCTTACGCTTTTAGATAGGAGAAAAAACAACTGTTCAAAAAGTATCTGCCTAAATTCAAATTTACTAAAATTTTCACGTGATGATAATACATTCCTGTGCTGACTACCGATTCCAATATAGAGATATTAAATTAATCGCCGGTAGATATATAAAATATACTTCTCGGTCGGGCACAACCGATCGTCAAGTCATCGATCTACTCTTTTTTCCCGCTTTTCTGTCATTAATTCGTGGAGAACAATGCGAGCCCTCCCTCACCGTCCTCAATTCCACGCCCCACCACCGCCCCCTCCCCTTCTCTACACCAATTCTGGTCCGTAGGGGCTGGCGGCCAGCCGATATTCGATTTTGCTTAATTAAGCACAAAGAAAAAAACAATATTTATTAAAATATTTCAATAATATTAATTACACTAGAATTAAACGAAACATCAATCAATTACATACATACCGCCGCCCAGGAACCATTTATTGGATAACCAATACCTCTGCTATGGGTCACCTTAAGTGGTTCGCTACGTTTGGTGATTTAGAAGGGTTCTCTTTGTTCATCGGGTGAGGTGTGTTTAGGATGCGCTTGACCACCAGTTGTATAGCATGCCAGATCAAGATAGGCTTGTTTGGGGCGACCCTTTGACCTCTACAACTGGCCTCTCGACCCATCGCATCGCGTTTCAGGGGGAGGAATATATTCATCCATCCGTCACTCCTGGACATACTGATCCCTAGATTCCACCCTATTATCATATTACCTTGTAAATTTTAATAAACGATACAATTAAGACTTGTTTTATGTACAGCCATTATCTAACTGTTTGATAATGGCCATGGACGCCGAAATATCTCTTAAAATAATAAAAAATAAAATACTTGCCGATCTAAATAACAATACGATTAAATTTTATTTAAATTAAATTAAAAAAAAAAAAAACAATGAATTCTACGAATTAAACACAAGAATAAATAAATAATATTGGGTTTTGAATAAAGACTGTTGTTCCTTATTCAATAAGGGATTCACTGGTCCAAATGGCTTAGGGCAGTTGGGACTGTTTTGCGGAATTCAGATGATTAAACAAATATATTTTGGTCAGACGAAAACAAAAGAGCAATGAAACACGAGCGAAACCGGTATTTAACTACAATCTTATGTTATTTTATCTGGAACTATCATTAAAATGTGACATATTGTTGTTTTTCGTGTTAATCCCTAACTCTTTATCGATTCCCGTAACGGAATCCGCTCGAGAAAATAAAAATATTATTAATAATTTGGTCACAGGGAAAAACAAAATAAAACATGAAGGCTGAAGCGCGAGCGAAACCGGTTCGTAACTGCTAGTTATCACATGCTGTTTTGGAAAACATGGATTATCATCGTTCTACTATCTGTGCATCTATTCCCATAACAGAAGTAATTCCAGGCGGTCTTCCATAGCCTCGCTGGTAGTAATGTAGCTCCCGCGCCGGACGGTGATCATTAGTTCGGAACATATTTCAGCATTTTGCGCTCAGGCTGTAATTTTGTGAAAGCGGGCGGGGTGGTCCCCCCCTAGGGCGGTGGGGTATATCGCTGAAGGATAGGCAGGAAACAGACAATGAAATATTTGACAACTATTTAAAACATTGCAAAATCTAGTATTAACCAAATATCGCAATCAAGTGGAAACTACTGATTGAAATTTAAATACCTACCCGCTTAATTATAAACCATATATTTTTGAATTTATAATTTCATATTTTTTTATAATTCACTCCATGACAGCTGAGTTTTCCAACCATCCACTAGTTAATCTGAAGAAATGTGCATATCCTAAATGACCAGTAGTTGGTTCATACCAAGCATACGCAAGAGAAAGTCAATAGGATAAAGCCACTGTCTACCACTAAGTGTCTTTGACGGCCGGCATAGTCCAGTGGTAACGCATTGGACTGCCATTCCGAAGGTCGCGGGTTCGAACCCGGCGTGCGCAAATAAATTTTATTTGATTAATTTGTGTTATTTCACAATTAATTAATTAAAATAATATATAGTATATTTGCAGCACGTTCCAGAGTGGAAGATACTACCAGTATCGCCCTGGTGTAAGACCACCATTCAGAATTGAAACGTTGCTCCAAATGGCTTTAGCCGTGTTTAGTGACTAGATCTGAATAGCCAGGTACTTCCCCACCTTCCTCTTTCTCTTCCCCACTTACCTTCAGCCTCACAACATCCCCCAATTGGGGATGCCATAGTCTCACTGGCTCCAGACGGGAGCAGTTGGGACTCTTGTGAGGTATTCACTATAAAAAAAAAAAATAAAAAAAAGATGACACAAGGATGAAATTCGCAGTAACAAATTTGTTATCCGCCACTTGTTTTAATTCAAGCAAAAAAAAAATCGCAAAAATGCGTGTTTTATTTTATTTTTATGTTAAGCCACAAATATTTTTCTATTACTTTTAAAGAACTTAATTTGTCACATTTAGTTCTTTAAAACTATATCCGAAAACGGATTCATAAATAGACAATATTTTTTACAAATCTGATATTTTTTTTAGGCTTAGTAAAAATAAAGGCCAAGATGCTATTTACTCGCAGTATTTAATTAAAGAACCTTTTATATTTTAATGCGATAAAGTTTTCACAGCGAAAACACGTGATTTAGCATTTTAGTGCCGTAATTTAATGACAAAGTAAATTCCCTCTTTTATCGCTGGTTGGCTAAAAAGTTAACATAAGATAATGATGAACATAAGATAGACAGCAAAGAGATATTTTATTCTATTGGCTTAGGTTTATGGGAGGAGCGAGGGATGGCATACAAATAAATTTAACACAAAAAGAAATACTGAAAGTTCCCTTAAAAAAATGTAATCCGTATAAATAAATACTGTGTTTCTTTCTAAAAATTGCGTTATACAAATATCACTGCACCGTTATTTTTGTATGAACGTGCGCCATTGCATTTTTTTTGTCATTAATGGTATAACCCTAATAAATACTGCTGACGTAATGTATAATGAATATTATATTAAACTTATTTTAACTAGTAAACATCGATAAAAAAACTGTAAAATACCCAACCCGTAAAACACAACATTTTTTACTATAATACATCTATTTTTATTAAGAGATGTGTTTAAAAATGTTTTTTTAATGAGGATTTAATCTTCCTCAAAGGGAAGTAGGTCAATTTCCACTTCCAGGATTCAATGTATTCATTCATTAATAATTTAGTCACTAATTCAAGAAAATATATTCAAAATTCAGTTCGATGTACTTAAAAATATCACCTACAATTTATTATATTTTAATACATTATCTATTTATTGGGTTGAGTTAGGGGTAGTTTTCAACAAAGCGAGGGATGGGATGATGGGAGAGGTAGGAGGGAGGGTTGGGGTGGGATCGTGCTCAGGGCATGGTTGGCAGGTTTTCACTAATCAATCACTCTTCATGCTCCCGATTTCTCCGTAAAACGCACGCAAAACACGTTGAAACGTTTGCAATGATAGCCGCTGTAATCATTTCAACCCATCATTTTCAAGAATATTTAGCCATTTTGTAAGTAGTCGTGTTACACATAAGCAAGAGTTTTTTTTCAAAATTTTCTAGATTTTAACCAATTTTTTTATCTATATATTTTGTGGCTTATAAATATTGATATATGATTATATCACTAAACTAGTTCCATCGGTCTGGTGATGGTGGAATATGGGATTCAATAACAGTAGATCCCACGACAGTTGGTCCCCCGATAATTGACCCGCCGAAAGTTGATCCCTCGGACATTTGACCCCCCCTCGGACAGTTGACCCCCCGGATAGTTGATTCCCTAAAGCCAAATGTATTATTTCTTCTTCTAATCCTTCCTTATCGGCAAAGTAAGTATGAACAGATAATATACGGCCGTATGAAAAAAGTCAATATACTTTGTCTGCAGGCTTTTTTTCTTATTTATACTAACAATAATGCTGTATCCGGAGGAGTATGCAGTAAGGTTATCCAGCCGAATAACCAAATACCGCATTTATGTATCCAGTATTTTTAGAGAAATACGCTGTAACTGTTCACATATATATACACATAATATATAACTATCTAAGTGTCCCCGAATGGGTATGCAGAGAAGATGTACGACCGTAGGTATAACACAAGTCGATATAATTTACTTTTCAGGCGTCTTGAGTGGGAATCAGGCATTATTTTTATCAAAAATATTTCCATGGCGGATATCCTCTCCGCATACATAGTTTACCAATGAAGTCTTGTAGAAGTAATAATTATTTACGGGATCAATTATCCAAGGGATTAACAGGCAAAGGGATCAACTTGAGGGGGGTTAACTGACAGGGGGCCAACTGCTGGGACACCAAATATGGATACAAAACTTCTTTAAAAATTTATTGATTGGAATGAAAAAATTTCTTTACAACAAATACGATAAAAACATTAATTTATTTATCAATTAAACAAAATGCATAATCCTTACACCGTGTGACTTTCTTTTTTCTGTTCTTCATTCTCGTATACCTACGAACACCTGTAAAACAGTATAAAACTATTGAAGACGTGTTCTATTCCTCGGCTGGCTAAGTCCTCTATCACAAATCACAACACAAGCAACATTTTCCGGTCACTTTTGTGGCAGCAGGAGATTTTCAAATATTGTCAGGTTATTCGTAATTCGGGAATGTTTGTCATTCTTAAAAAAAAAGATCTCCCTTGTTATTTTACGTTAATTTTTCTTTGGCTGTCGCCTTGGTTGCAATGTATATAAAGTGATATTTGTCAACTAATCAAATTATATTAATAAAGTTTGATGGATTACTATATTTCTTTATTATATGCGTGGTATGTAAAATAACATAAATTTAGAATTAACTTAATACTTTAGCGTTCTAGATTAAAGCCCCACTTGTGTATAATTAGTACATTGTATACTATACCTGCTCCCCTCGCGAATTCGCCAAACAAAGCAACGAGATAACTGAGGACTGGATTACAGCCACCAGATGGGGTCTTGCCATCCCACCCCCACTCAGTCTCACCACCACCCTTTCCTCTTCAGTAACTCTGATTAACGAGCGCGTCTTCCAACGTCCCTTGCCTGAAACAACGGGATACAAAATACATTATTCATAATTGCTTTCTGGAAATATCCCGGGCCCGCTCGGGTCTATATGCACGAGCCCCGGGCAAACAGAAAAGGGTCGGGCCTTCCCGGAAAGGAGCAGATGAAAGAAAACCATTCCGTGCGTTAATATATAAGAGGGAACTTTTCAAAAGGAGGCATTTTCCCTTTCAGTTCCCCTCCTAGAGTGATTATTCGCGGGAAGAGGGAGCATGCGCCATGCCTGATTCCCGCTAAGTGGATCGGAAGGCAAATAAACCCACGGCACATACCTGCTTGCAGCTAGCAATTCGTCCTATAAAACACAACAAACGTTAAAGATATCTGAAAACCTTTACGACTATAGCTCAAGGGTTCGCCAATAGCAAAATTCGCTATAAATTTAACATGAATTAAGAATTAAACGCCGTATACACGTGTTTCGTTTGAATCCCGCAAAGAGAATCAAGACGCAAGTAAACAACTTACGTGTAGTTGCAACCAGCAGTTTATTGTTCAAATTAAGCACATTAGCACACATTAAATACATTTCTAAACACGATAAAATTTGCTACAAACTGTACTTAGTATAGGCTTATCTAGCATACACCATTAATATTACCATACGTTTTAAAAACATAATAATGAACATGTTTTTAAAACATGGGGTAATTTCAATGGTGTACGAACAAATTAAAGATTTTTTAACTGTTGGGTAGCAACCACTGGAACGATTTCGGTCGAAAAATCGACCACTTTTATTTTTCTGCGATTAATATCGGTCCAAAAATGGACCGATTTTTCTACCATTCGTAAAATATTTATTGTAATTATTTAAAACGTTTATATGGCCAGCTACTTGTTTTATCGAATAGCTGATAATATATTCTCTTTGTCTATGAACTTATCCGTTGTCTTTGAAGTGTTATTTAACGAGTTTTCGCGGTTTTTTTATGGCGTCCTGTCAAAAACATAATTATAAATTTTCAACATTCACGAAATTTTGGACTCTTCCTAAAATGCCGTAAGTAATTAATTTATTGGGTTTTTAACGCATAATTATATATCTGTGTAATCATGATTGACTTATCTATCTTTGAAATGCGTTTTTAATTCGTTTGTTTGTATTATATTGTTTTGGTTGAAGTTTTTGTGTAAGATTACGTCAACTGAAGACGTCATCTATTTTTGATTTACAATAATGTCTTAAATACTGCACTCGCGCATTTGAAATATAGATATTCCATCACAGTGATTCAAAACAAAGAGATATATATAAGTTTTATTTGAATTGGTTCATTATTAATACAGATATTTGCTAACCAATTATTTTAAGTCATATGTCAAAAAGTTGACTCTTTTTCACATGTAAAATGGTGTAAAGCCTTCGTCACACAATAAAAATTTTGTAATTTAGTTGTATAATTAATTAATTTGTTTACTTTTACCAAATTTGTGCAGTAACAGCTGTCGTCCAGGGAAAGGGATCACTCCACGACCCAATAATTATTTTCAAATTTTATATTAGTGCAATATTTAACAAAATTTAAACATTTTAAATTTTACATTACTTACATTAAGTGTTTTCAATTTAAAATATATAGAGTGGTGCTGACTGCAAGAGGAGGCAGAGGAAGAGGGAGAGGTGGGGTACGAGCTGGTGCCGGACTACCTGCACGTGGACGTCAACGCAGAGCTGCAATTGCAGCCTCGTCTGGAGTGTTAGTATTTTTTAATGTTTTTTTATGAAAGTACTTTGCTGTGGCCGTTGAACTCATCATATATTTGTATTTATTTAAACAGCGACCCTGCTTTGCTACTGGTGCGAGAGGATCGCGTCAAGGCCCTAAAGGCTGTTAGGGCCCTGCCTGCTTCCTTCCGGCTAGAGCTGGAAAGCCGAAAATTCAAGAAGCAGGCGGCGCGCATTTTGCTCCCTACCGCACCTCCAAGAAAAACTAAACAAAAGTAAGTAATCGTATTTAGATGCTTGATACAATATTATTGTTTTTTCCTGACAGCGTTCCACTCTTACAGTGAGAGTTGGTAAGATCAGCGCTCTGTGCATTTGGCACATTCAGTGCATATTTTACAGAGTTCTAATTTTATTGTTTATTTACATACTGTACATACTGTTTCACACGTGAATGAGAACAATTTATATGATTTATGTAAATGTTTTCAGAATTCCATCTCCGGAGAGAACAACGTGTCCCTTTTCACAAGGGACGCCTTCACCGTTGCCACGACCCGTACCACCACCGTGGATGTCCACTCCCGCAGACCCAATCAACGGCTCCCAATGCACCAATTATGCCTATCCGTGCAGCATCTCCCGAGCCGTTACCTGGGACATCGCGGAGTGGGGAACTCTTCTCTCCGGAGGCCGGCTATCATAGCGAGCTGTGGGTGGACGTGCCATTCTACGAAGAATTGTCGGCGTTTGGGAACGGTGAGTTTATTTTTTGAAATGTCATACCAGGTGCTCAATATAAAATCAATTATCTATATTTTATATTGATATCCCTAGCACAGTTTCACTGTTGGTATATTGGTAGGAAATAAGCATAGTACTTAAAAATTCCACATAACAAACATACAAAATGTATTGTTGTTATGACGTGGATGCATCATTACACATCTTTTTTTTCTGTAACGGGTATTGCAGAGTGAGAAATAAGACATGCCGAACTTCTTTGCGAGGATTACATTTGATTCACCGGCTTCTAAACGGTGTAATACAGCATTTTTTTCTTAAATTGAAAAAACACTTTCGCTTCACGGGACTCATTGTGTCGAGCTTCCTAGTTAAAAGCGAGGCTGTATTGGTAGGTGGGTTTTGTAACCGGACAAATTATCATTAAAATAGGTCGCTTTACGTAGTTGGTCACTTTAAACGGATACGTTTTCCTACTAAAAGCTATGAAACCTTACTAGAGTTTACATTATCGTCACTTAAAACAGTAGACCGTTAAATGCAAAGTCATTATATCCAAATTCTACTGTAAATTTGTGTTTTCTTTTATTTCAGAGTCAGACATGGGCAGAAACAGTAACGTGGACGAGGCAGCTGTACTAGAAGAGTCTGTACTTGGAAACTTGAGTTATAAAACTAACTAACTTACCTTCACGCCATTTCGGTAGGCAGAGAGGATGAACCACCATGCAACTCGATCTTGGCACACACACTCTTTTCTTCATTCCATACCTACCTGACTGTGCTATTCTGACTCCTGACATTGCCCGCCTCAAGTATTTGATTAACTTTTTATTTATTTTTTTATATGAATACCTCACAAGAGCCTCAGCTGGAGCCAGTGAGACTATGGCATCCCCAATCGGGGTATGTTGTGAGGCTGAAGGTAGCGGGGAGGGGAAGGAGGTGTGGCTATTCAGAACTGGTCACCAAACACGGCTAAAGCCATTTCAAGCAACGTTTCAATTCTGAATGGGGTCTTACACCAGGGCGATACTATGGGTATCTTCCACTCTGGAACGTGCCGCAAATATAATATATATTATTTTTAATGAATTTTGTGTGAAAATAACACTAATTATTCAAATATAATTTATTTGATTTGATCCCGCGACCATCGTATTGCGAGTCATAAGCCGTACCAGAGGCAGTGGGTTATCGTAATATAGACACATTAAATTAATTTGGGTTTTCTGTTGTTTCAGAAATGGATATGGACAGATCGAGCGACGAGGATGACGAAGCGAGCGACGTCGACCACGAAGAGAGCGATGAGGATACATGCCACCAATACCTTATCATAATATTATCAACTCCCATAGACTTTAGTAGACAAGACCAGGTAGATAGTGAGGCAATGCGTTCGATTCTGCCGCCTGAAGGTTACTCTTTCGATTGGTCTAATGATATCTTACGGGATAAGGGAGACTTTTACAGGCACGCCAAGACCAACTTTCAATACCGACGAAATGGGCAAACCTTTCTTAAAATCTTTGATGCAGATTTCGTTGAACTGATCGCGAGAGAGACCAACAGGTATGCAGATCAATGGATTGCGAAAAAACAATTTAAGCGTCATGCGCGTGCCAATAAATGGGCTCCCACGAATAAAGAGGAAATGTATGTATTCTTGGCAATTTTAATGTATCAAGGTATTAGTCCCCTTCCTGTTGAAAAAGACTACTTCTATTCAAAAAAACTCACCGCCATGCCTTATTTCAGCCGAGCCATGGATTATAATCGTTTTCTTCTAATTAAAAAGTTCCTTCACTTCACCAACAATGAAAGTCTTTCTTCTGATGCACCATTATCTGTGCGAAGGTTACAAAAGATTCAGCCCGTCTTGGACCACCTCTCAAATAAGTTTGAGACTTTATACCTGCCCGAGCAAGACATCTCTCTGGATGAATCCTTACTCTGCTATAAAGGCCGTTTGGGATTCGTCCAGATGATCAAAACCAAAGCGGCCAGTGCGGGTATAAAGTCTTACGAGCTTTGTGAGTCTTTTTGAGTTTTTTTCTGTAAAGAGGCTTTTCCAGATCTAGTCACTAAACATAACTAAGCCAATTCAAGCAATGTTCAATTCTGAATGGTGGTCCCTCACCAGAGCGATACTCAGAATCTCACTCTATAGCGAGGCACAATGATATTATTATGTATTGATTTTCTTAAATTATGAATAAACCAATAAACTGAATACATTTTTATTATGACAAAGTGTGTAAACAATGTTTAAATCAATATACTGCTCTTTCATTGTAACCATACAACTGTAATATTGATTTAAAAGGATATTAGGGCTTAATAAATAAATCAATTATTGGTTCCATCAATTATTTTCCCCTCACCCCTTTTTTTTCGATACCTTTGCGTTTAGATATAAAATTATCACTATGATTTTATTTGCATTCTACGGTCATACAAAGGTTTGATATATATACAAATTTATCATCATTTTACATATTCCGATTTACTCTATGTAGATTGACCTTAAGGTAGCTGTCAGAAGTGATTTTTCGTCAAATATTGGTGAATTTCATCAACTTTCAAAGTATCCCCCTGAAATATTGGCAGTGTTTATATCTATGATATATATCTCATTTTAAGCCTTATTTCCTCGTTTTGCACGTTATATAAAAACATGGTGACAAATCTCCAGTTCTAATTTACAATTATTTAAAAAGTAGCACCATGATTTTGACATCGTGAAATAGGCTCTCTGTATAATTCATCAAATGAATAAAATAAAGCCAACACGGCGACTATGCTTATTAATAATTGTAGACAGTTAATGTATCTTCCTAACGTTATACCAGTTTTTGTGGTAAATTTATTATATAGTATAATACAGTGATTTCAATTTTGACACGTCACGCACTCAAATTTTAAAAAATTATTTTCTAACCAAACTTTTGAAGAGAGCATAACGTACAAAAAAATATTTTTCTATTACATTCTTGCATTTGTGGTTATCAAACAGGCCATAGAGAACATAAAAACGTAGAAAATATTCTATAAAGATATTTAAAACTGCCACTGGCGGCAATTTCAAATCACAAAAACGCTAATTTCGCGCATTTATAAAGTTTAAGATTTTTTAATAATTTATCTATCAATTCTAAAAATATAGAATAATTATTAAAATATAGGTGAATTTATTGGCTGTATAGCACTATAATCAGTTTTATGTCTCCGTATTAAAATTCGGAGGTTTGATTTTTTTAATGTTGGCGGAAAATATTCAAATTCGTCGCCAAAAAACCGCGAGCAATCGGAGAAAAAAGTTTTTTGACGCGCGATCGTTCGAGTGGATAAAATCTAACACAAAACGACGCGACGCCCTAAACTCAAAGATCTGTATATACTCGTATATATGCCGCCAGCCATCATTTCATTACAGCAGATAAACAAACAATAGGTTTAGGAAATCTGAAACCTACCCTCCTACGTTAGAGGCTTCACCTGATGTTATTGCTACGAATCCACACCCATCTGTGTGCTCCGAGGGTGGAAGTAAGGGATGAATTCTTGCTTTCATTCGAGATAATGATCCGGGGTCATACGCATGATTTATTTGGGAGGATACTGTGCGATATTAAATTTCACCCTTTCGAACCCTTATCGCGAAAAGCTTGAAGACCTACCTAGTGTTTTGCATCTTTCATTTAAATTTAGATAAATTACACCCAGTAACATTTATTCATGAAAGCATGCTTCGTTGTTAACTTTGCGAATAATGTAAAGTTATAGCATATTCTAAGTGAAAGCACAAATGCATTAAAATTCCTTCATTATTTACACAAGATTCTCAAGTATATGTATTTACCTACTTTCAAATCATTGGATTAATTAGGGATTAAGTAGATTACTAAAGATGGTTGGTAAGGCAGATTATGTGAATTACATTATAGAGGGATCGCGTTAATATTAAAAAAAACTATTGTTATTAATAGCCGTAATCATAATATTTAATTAAATAAGACTCATTTGAACTAAAATCAGAGTTAAGTAGCATTTAAAGAAACACTATGATTTTTTTCATACCTATGACTTAAATATCAGAAGCAGATGTGTTTTTCATAATTTTCGGAGCACACTTTGCGATATTTTCTATTGAGGGATTTCCATAAAAAATACCTTTTCAACCTACATCCGAATAGAGATATTTAAAAAAATAAACCTAGTATATTATTTGAGAGTTCAACACGTTATATTATGTCTGTACGCGTAAGTTCAGAACGCGGGGTCTTAGTAAATATTTGAAAAGTGACTTCGAAAAAGGTTGTTTTAATTAATTAAATTAACAAAGAACAGGAAGATACAATTAGGTTCACGAAAATATGCTATGAAAACGTTTAAAACTTGCAGAATTTTCCGGTATCTTTTAGACACCCAAAAAAAGAGCTATCATTTAACCCGTAGAAAAATAAGCAATACAAATAACCATATACCTCTATATATAAGTTAATGCTTCTTTGTTTGTTCCGTGCGCCTTCATTTACGATTCATGTGATTTCAAAGTTTATTCTAAAAATTTAAAAATTTGTTCTTATTAGTGCCAGGAGTTTTTAGAGAGTGGTTTGAATTGTGGGTCGCTCGAGAAAGACTTAACCCATTGTCTTTGCATTGGAATAAGACACGGAGTAGAATTAATATCGATGTAATGTAGTTTATAACGGTAAGAATGTGGATTTCATGATACTATACGAAGTGAATGGTAGAAATGTGAATGGTAAAGTCCCCGAGCAACGCCGGGTAAACGTGAGTTAGTAGCTTATAAAGGTCACGTTCTTTAATCTTTGATGTCTTACATTTAAATTATATATTTTTAATATGCCTATAAGAGGGTTTAAGTCCGTACTTCAACAATTTATTTTCCCCTATAAGCAGATTTCATATATTTTATATAACTCCGTACTACTACTCATTCCTTATTCCCTTTCATTAGGCAAGTTACGGGCAGACAGTCCCCACACGTCCCGAGAAAAAGCACTTAAACCCCCGCTTTGCCTCCGCCGAGTTAAGTTTAACTCTAGCGGCAGACTCGCAAATGGAAGATTTCTGCGGCGGACCTCGGGCCGGCCCCGCTTTCCGCCGCTTCTGCTAACTAAGCCGTTTCCGACTAATTCTGCGCTTAGAATAGTTGAAGAGCGGTTACGGTGTACCTGAGGGCTGTGGGGTAACTTTAACTTTTCCACGTCTATTGTGGAGAGCGAGGATTATAGAAATTACATCATACGTTATTTTAAAAGCAGATGATTCTATTTACATTATTATTTATATTGGATTGCCCCCGATCTAACTACAATGGACTTTTGGTTATCTTAAGAACATTATCTATACAAAAAAAATCCGGGTTCAGCAACTTAAGAGAGAGAATTACTAGAGAGGCAATTGCGAATGTGACCTCCCTCCAGGTATGCTGAATCATGGGTTAAATATGTCTTAATTTTTTCCGTCTAACAGGGGAATTCACAACGAAATTGTTTCTATCTATGGCCTATGTCATCTTAAGGGATGCCGTGTGGAGATTTTTTTTACGAAAAAGAAGGAGTACAACATCTGGGAAGGTTAAATGTACGAGAGGTGGATAGAAATCTGGGGGTCAGTGTGTCCAGGATGATTGACGTTTAAATTCATCAGGTAAAAAAATCTCACACAACCAGTCTCTCCAAATCCACCTGCCACACATTCGCCGCCAGGACCTAGAATATCCTTAACCCGGGCACCCCTATAAAGTCATCATAATGACATATGGCAGAGGTGTTGGTTATAAATGAATGGTTCCAGGGCAGCCGTACTCCCAAATCGAGTGTTTTGGTGTATAAATAAATATAATAAAAACACATAAATTATGATGAGCCACAAAGTGAATGCTTTTTACAATTACGTATAAATAAATAGTATACCTTATACACTTAGTTATGTCGTTTTAAATCATGGACACCTTTTCGATGATTTTGAATAATAAATTCAATGGGTTGCGGGATTTTTGAGTATTTTAGTAGCTTTGCTGGAACCTCCAACCATCCAGAATGTTTCTTGCATCGCGAGTTAACTTCGAGTTTCTCCTCGTCTACTGCGGCAAGTGAAATTATGCAGGTACCGGCCCATACCACTCCGGCTTTACTCTCTTCCACCGTACCTTATACCTTCCAATTTCTACCTTCTACAACACCTGAACCCCTGGCAGGTGCGGTAAGGAGCTTTTACAATTTTAATTATTTACTAAGCTCGCATCAGAATAGTTGGACTGAGTTATGCAAATTAAAGGCAAATAATGAAAACATTTTGTATGCAGTGCTTAACTTGTACGTAAGTGCCAGTATATTTACATTAAAATAACAATGGAAAATTAAAAATGCACTTTAAGTTTACGTTTGTATCTCCTCCAGCGTTTTAGAGTCATATATGACAGGGAGTCCATGTTTTATAAAAGTATTTTTATATTTTTTTCTATCGTGCGGAAATAAGTAATTTTTTGACGTTAGAGAGAAAAATATTAACTCTTTCTAGTTTGCCTCAAATATTTATACTGGATGTCATAAATAAAAACCTAATAATCCTCAATCGGGTTAACTTTAAAAATTATTTCTAATTTTTTATTATATGAACTAGGTAAAAGTGATTCTTAAAATTTTCCAAACAAAACCAATGTGTTTTCGAAATATCGAGTTCTTTCAATTTTTATACGATTGGAGTAAAAATGAAGCAAAATATGGCGAGCGTCTTTAAAACTTTTCACATCCGATATTAAAATTTTATTATTTAGAAATAGTAATGTTTATTTTAAATGCATACCCATTTAAATACACAGAAAACATTGCAAACTGAACAAATTTGTTGAAAGTACTGAAGGTTCAAAACATGCAAAGTTTCACGTAAATTATAATTCTAAATGGTATTGCAATATCCTTGATTTTAGTGTATGAGCTCACCCATAAAGTGCACTAGATTAGTCTATTAGGTTACCCATAGATGGAGTTAGCTGTCGAGAAAAATACGATAATAAATAAGGTGAGAACCTCAAGGTCGGGGTCCAGAATATTCCAACCGCCTGCTGATTATGATATCAGAGTCATTGTCAATCTATCACAATAAAGGTCCAAGTGTTTTATTGAAGCCGGAGTCTTATTGAATCAGAGAGTTCGTGAGATAACTCCGGAGACACTAAGTAGTGATTTTATGAATTTTATCATGTGGGTATTAATTATTTTAATCTGATGAATGTCTTATCATCACGTTAATATATCATACTTTTGATTTTACCAAATACCTAATTAATGTTAATTTTTATGCAGAAATATAATTTGTTAATATCTTATTTTTTAAATCCTACAGGACGTAAATAAAAAAATTAATTGTTAATATTTAAATGTATATGCAGCTGCACCGTCATGCATGTCAATTTATTGCAATACTGTTTCTAAATAAAAATTTTGAACGTCAATTTTTCAAAATTCAAACGGTAAAAGTAAAAAATTTTGTACTATTTATAATTACACTTCTATTTTAAAACAAAATAAAATTATATTAAATATATAAATAAAAAAATTGCGAAATTTCGTTCGATGACATCTACAAATTTATCTTGTAAATAATAAATTTTGAAGGCATTCGTACACCATTCGAATGTAGGTAGGTACCAATGGTAATAGTAAATATTTTAAAAATAAGCTATTTCCTAAATGCATACACCACGTACGTTGTCAATAATACAATGGACGGAACTATTCGAGAAAAATTTGAAGCCACGGCGTGAGGGGGGAGATGTATGAGAAATGTTAAAATCTTCTTAATTTTTTTTCCCATTCCCTGTCTCATCAAATACCCCAAAAATGTTCAGAAACCGTTATAGTTGCATTATCAATACAAAAATAATATTAAAATAGTTCATTGTATACCACTTTTTCGTGTAAATCATTTTAAATTTGTCATACAAAATGGCTGCCAGGCAATTTCTCTTCACCGTAGATTTGACTTCAATGAAGCTCGTACAAAACCACACTAATGCTCTGTCCATGGCTTTATAGAATCATGAATAGTACTCACTGAATGAACAAAATAGATATTTTAGTATTACCTGTGCGTTCCACTTGTTTAGAGATATCATAAATACTTTGTACTAAATCTCATTATCTAAATTTTTCTTATTTATTTCAACAACCAATAAATAAATTGCTTATAATTAGCCCATGGCATTATTTGGCTATCACGAACCGCCTATAAAATAAAATGAATTCGAACCACCTGCCGGCGAAAACGGAAAGCTTTGTCAGATTAATTGAATTCTGGCGCCATCTATCAGCCGGCCAAGCAAATTGGAAAACAATCCCGAAGTATAATTCCCTTTACCAAGGACGTTGCAGCAGACCCAACAAGAGAAGCAGACACGCCGGGAGAACAGGAACGGAGAAGAGGGTAACGGGAGAAATAGAAGAGTATATGTCTGCGATCTTTCCATTAGACAAGATGAGAATAAATTTCCTATAATTTGTCTCCAGCGGGTTGCCTTTGTTGGTTCGGGCTAGTTACTGGTGGCTAGGGGTCCTAGTTCCTTTAACTCGCGGCTTTAAGTTGCAAAACAGAGGAATGAGCAAACGAATCCAATTAGTGGTGTAAGGACATCTATGAGTTTGCTTGGTTAGGAAACATAATACTTAGGACATCGAATTAACATTTTACATAATTAATAAATTTTAATTTTTTATGGCATTTTCGCAAAAAAGAAGAATATCAGGGTACACGGGTGTAAAGAGCACAAACTTTGGCACATGATAGTAGAAGTATATATATATATACACATGATAGTACACATGATAGTAGAAGTATACACATGATAGTAGAAGTATATATATGTATAATGTCAAGCCACAAAGTGTTTGCTTTCTTCGATAATATATATAAGTTTTAATGTAGTTTTCAGGTACAAAAGTTGAATTGTTTGTATGAAGAAAATAATATTTTTCTACGGAAATATTTTTGAATGGAAAAAAAAACTTTTTTTTAATTTTACTATCATGTAGGATTACCTCACAGAATTTGTGCACTTTACCACCGGACACCCTGTGTAATAAGCATTAACAGTGACAAATATTATTACTTCAGGATAATTTTTATATTAATTATAATACATATAATTAATATAACCACTGCGGCGTTAGAGCATTGGAAGCTTTAGAGGTCAAATTAGTCGTAAAAAAAATGTAACCAATTTTTGCTTCGTGTCATATAAATAAAAAAAAATCAGCGGGAATCAGTCTGGATTCAAAACAGAAAATAGTATTTTTCATAATTGCGTGATTGTTGTGAAAGACAATATCTATATAAAATAATGTTTTTTCGTTTGTGTTCTATAGACTCAAAAACTACAGGACGAAATTTGCTGAAAATTTTAAGGTTTGTTTTTATTAGTGCCAGTAGTGTTCAGAGAGTGGTTTTAATGTTAAAAAAAATTGGGGACGACAATACGTAGTTAAAAATGCACACAGTTTTTCGGTATATAAAAACCTTATTCCAAACCATTTACAACCTCGAGCAACGCCGGGTCAGTTAGTTATTACAACTTATGTTTAAATTTAACCAAAGTAGTGTACCAAAGAAGGTTCTAACAGGACACCCGGGAAGCAAACGAAAGGCGGGCAGACCTAGGCTGAGATGGGAGGACGATGTCAGGAAAGATGCCAGAGGAATACTCCATGTTGCAGATTGGAAGACGACGGCCGAGGACAGAGGGCGGTGGAGGCTCATGTTAAAGGAGGCCAAGGCTCGAAATGGGCTGTAGCGCCATTGAAGAAGAAGAAGAATGTTTAAATTAAACATAAGTTGTAATAACTAATTTATTTTTTTAGGTTGATACATATTATCTATATGCCTGATATTAGGTGTACGTTTCCTTTAACAACGAAAAAATAAATTAGTTTAGTAGTAAAACTTATGTTTAATTCAAAAAGTATGTCCAACAATAATAAATACATATGAATAATTTATTTTTTGTTGTTAAAGGGAACGTTCACCTAATATCAGCCATATAGATAATATGTATCAACCTAAAAAAATAAAAAAAAAACAACAACAACATTGTTTTGTTTTAATTATTTAAGGGTTGTTTTAATGGTCGGGTTGGAACACAAAGAGCTATGCAAGAAGATAATTATTTTTTATTCTCCAAGTAGAGAGCCAGACCTCTAATCCCCAGATATCCATCGCCAACGTAAAACCACGGTAAAACGGCTACAATAAAAGAAATAATCGCACCGTTCCTTATTTTACAGTCCTTTGTTCCCCGTGTCGGCTAAATCCGTCCGGTGCTTCGGTACGAGAAATGGAGGTGGCCGTCTTTATTATCCTTCCACCCTACGTGGAGGCTTTACGTTCAACGTAAGTACCTACCTGAGTTATTTTTAAGCGGTTGAAACCGTTGGATATTTATTACGTGATAAATAAAAATTAAGAGAATAATTTTTTTGTGGTAATTCAAAATTATTTGGATTTTCATCAACACGTGTTTCGACATCATGATAATATATTCGTGATTTAGTAAAAGTTTACTAGGAAACCTGTTAATTCATTCGTAAGACCTGCAAACCAGTTTTTATCCTGAATAACCAAAAAATTGAAGAGATTATTGATGAAATACCAATGGTGACCGGATAAATCATCACAATGATAATTCATCACATCTTTAAAAAGTCATGGAAAGTGATGAAACAAACAATATAACGCATTACCTAGTAATTTAAAATTTCGGGAAAAAAAAAACATTGGCAAAAGCTCTTAAAAGCTATTTCCTCAGCAGTTTCATTAATGACTAACACAATCATTCTCTGGAACTCCATAATAGCATCTGCGTTTATTTATTTTAATGTATTTTATTTATTTGTCTTGTCCTTAATCTAATGTTGTCTTTCCCGAAATGAGTTTTTTAAACTCACTGGGAATAATACATTATTACTTTGATATCATTTTGTAATGTATTATCTTGTAATAAAAAAAATTTAAAAAAATTAAAAAAAAATTATTCTGGGTTAAGTAGGTTAGGTTAGGTTAAAAAAAAATTTTTCATCGTTTCTAATGACTGTATATCACTTTTTAAATGTGTGTTGAATTGTCACTGTGTTGAGTTATCATGGAAACGATTAGCAGATTGAGTTAAATCTGCTAAGAAGTAAATACAAATATTAAATGAAATACTTGATTTTAAATTTTATTATTGAAACATATAAACAAGGTTACAATATTATAACAATTTAAACACCAATATTTCAATCACTCTCCTAATAAAGCAGCTGCTTGTGTTTAGGAGAGGACAACAAAATATTTTTACATTTGTTTAAATTAAATAAAAAATATTAGTAATTTAACAAAAAATAACAATAAAAGTAATAAAAATATAGGTTAGTTAATAAATGATACTAAACATTTAATCTTGATTATTGGTGATTGGGTAAGTTATATGAAAGATTCCTGAAAAATGCGTAATATTATTCAAGTGCAAAGAAACTATTTAAATTATTTGATTTACTTTTTCTTTATTTGAAATTCATATTTGTTTCGTTCGAATACCTGACATGTTTAACATGAGATGCTTTTTTAGAATGAAGATACGTTCTAAGAGAACGCGCGTGGTTTCACTGAACTAGGTCCGGTGGACATACTTTAGCGGCCTGTACATCTACATATTTTTTCAATGGATATTCTTTTCATAAGTGGTGCTACATATTTTATTCGATTTATGTGAATGAAACGGTATTTTATATAGTAATTGGAATATGATGTCTTTTTTGGTTTACAATATGACTCGATAGATAAATAATTTTTTCCAGTTTACTCACATTCGATACGTAAATTTCATCGTTTGAAAGGCAATGATCCTGAGGCAAATGTTTTTTTTAATCTTAATATTTCCAGCTTCACAAATCCAACCATTATAATATCTCGCTTTTTATATGAATACCGCACAAGACGCCCAACTGCTCCCGACCGCCTGGAGGCAGTGAGACTATGGCATCCCCGATTGGGGTCTGTTATGAGGCTGCAGACAGTGGGGTGGGGAATTAGATGGGGAAGAGGAAGGTGGGGGAGTAGACATTTAAGCAATGTTTCAATTCTCAATGGTGGTCTTATAGCAGGGCAATACTGACAGTATCTTCCACTCTGTAACGTGTTGCAAATATACTATAAATTATTATGAATTAATAAATAATGAAATAACACATGTCAATTAAATAAAATTTATTTGCGCACACCGGGATTTGAACCTGCGATCTTCGGCTTGCTAGTCGATAGCCTTACCCCTCGACCGCCTCTGTGTTAAATAAAATAAAATACCAAAGTTTAAATAAGTTTGAATTAAATTAAATTGTAATAAATAATCAAATTAACTAGATATGAAACTCAACAATATATTAGTGCGTTTAATGCAGCTTATGAGCTCAGGTATGGTCGTGTAGATGTCATAAGTTCTGGATCTGGATTAGATAATATTTATGGGTATACAGAAAGTAATAAAATCACGTATTTGAAATCTTTAATCATTCGTGTGGGGGAGATAACATTGAACATCAATACCGTTGAGCTGAAACGAAGGAAATGGGGAAAATGATGGTTGTAAATTATATGGCTATTCAGATATGGTCACTAAACACAAACTAAATCTTTGATCGTTAAACCCTTCAGCCTTTTAAATATTTTTACCTAACAACGGTGGAATTTCTCAACGAGTTTCGGAATGCTTCTAAGGTATTTTAAATTACCTACATATATTTCTAATTTTTAAAGATAACTTAAAAAAAAAAAAAATATATATTGAACAGTAAATTTGTAAGCAAACTGTCACTTTACTTTTTGTGCCATTTACTCAATAATTTTTTAAATTTCAATTGTCAACGGAAAAATCATACACTTAAAAGGATTTTATTTATGAAATAAAGTAGAAATCTTTGATGTAAACTGAGAAAAATAATTATTTTCCTTTCAAATCAGATATATATCTCCATATTAAAGATTTTTAAAAAATATATCTGGATGCCTGGGATCAGATCTGTCCCTAAGTGGCTATCATGGAAGATTTTTTGGCTAATTATTTATTTATTATTATTATTTTTTTATTTATTTAACGCCCAAAAGCCCTTTACATGTAGGTAGTACAATTTTAATGACAGACAGTTTGAAACATGAGAAAGAAATAATAAAAATAAAATTACATTAAAAAATGATATATGCAAGAAACAAAATTAAAAATAACAAGAACATAAATTAAAAAATACAGCGATTTGACTGGTTTACAAAAATATAACTTCCATTTAGAAATAGTGTTGAATTAAGTGTTTTACGTAATCCACAAAATTCGCAAAGTTAATATTAAATATATCGACATAACCTAAGTATTGGTTTCCCACAGTGTGAAACCGTTGTATTGGGGAGTTCGCAATGTAATTGCGCTTATGTTAGTGGAATAGTATATTTTGTCGTGTTGTTATTGTAATTATGTCCTTAAATGGGACTGGGATGGATTAAAGCTGTAGTGGTAATGTTCTGTAATGCATATTATGTTAAAATTCTTGTAAATAACAATTATTACATTTTATCATGTGCTCAGGTCTCATTTCAGTAAAATCTCCGGTGACCACTGCGTCCTTTTGTTTTCCTCATCCCTCTTTTGTTTGCAGTCCGGCGTCAGAAAGCTGCCCGCTTGTGCAAACTATGACCAAGGGTTATAAATCTTGCTAGCTAAGTTTTATGACCGCAGCGATGGCGACTGCACAGAGTCAGTGCTCAGTCCAATGTACCGTGGCCATAATCGGGGAATCACCCACCGTGCAAATGATAAGAGAAATTTATAAAGGAAAACGACGAATCGAGAATTTGTTTATATGTTGAATTTATATGAGAAAAGGTGCAATCGAAGATTACAGCGAGAAAAACATAATAATTAGATCATTTTTATGGGGCCGTTTCCGTGAAAAATCACCCAAAGGTGGTGGTGTTTACGAAGGATTTTAAGAAATATGGCAGCTACCCGAAAATTACGAATGTTGATTTAAATACTAACATAAATTATTACGAATTATTACGAAAGCAGTTAGAAGATAAAATAGAATAAAGAAGAAAACCAGAAGGGTCTTCTATTTAAACACATAAATACCTGTAACACTCTATCACAAACACGTTGTTACATACAATATTACCCACACACAGTTTTACCTCATCAACCTATTTTATTTATTTTTTTAACCTTTTTTTTCTCTACTACAATATAAACCACTGTAATCATTTGAAAAATGTGTATTCAAGAAAAGACATAAATAAATATAAATTTAAATGGAAAAAAATGTTCCATTTAATTTATGTTTACTTATTTTCTCAGTCGAATAGTAAATACAGTTGTGTATTGCAAATTTAAGCCTTGATAAAAAAATGGATCACGAAATAGAGTGGAAGATGCCTTCAATATCGCCCTGGTGTAAGACCACCATTTAGAATTGAAACGTTGCTTGAAATGGCTTTAGCCGTGTTTGGTGACCAGATTTGAATAGTCCGGTACTTCCCAACCTTTTTCTTCCCCACCTCCTTCCCCTTCCTTCCTATCTTTAGCTTCACAACATACCCAAATTAGGGTAACCATAGGCTCACTGGCTCCAGAGCAGTTGGGACTCTTTTGTAGTATTCACATAAAAAACAAGGCACTTCTTGTTTTATTCTTTATTCTATGGAAAATAACAGGGTAAAATGAATAAAATAAATAATAATATTTGGATGATTTCTGAAAATCACCTCAAGGGCGCTACAAATGTAAATTTGTTTTTATTATTATTTATTTATATTTTTTACAGGCAAATAATATACAGTACCATACTTACCTGGTAGGTCACTTCGGATTGACACTGTTGATTAGAGAAATTTAGATACGGTTCTCACGCACGGGACATAATTGGACTTTCCGGTATGTATTGTAATAATATGTATTTATGTTCTTTAGTGAGCGAAAGGAAAAGCACATTTTATGCTGGGCGATACCAGAGTAGAAGGTTTTGATCAGAATTCCTCTTCCTAAACGTGATTCGTCCCTTCGCACAACACAGATTTCTAATAATGTAATTTCAATAAGAGAAGTGTGATTCGGATATTATTATAGGCAATACAAGAATACTACTCTCAGACAGATATATTTAATTTAAGTGTATGAGAGCTTAAAGCGGTAAGTTTTTAGTTTAGACCTGAATTCTGTTGAACGTGTTAACAATCTTTGTTCCGGAGGGAGTTTATTCCAAGCCTTCGGCCCAGATGCTCCAAAAGCGCGATCACCAAACTTAGTATTTGGCTTGCGATTAGGTTCCATCAGTCTGCCTATAGCTGATAATGTTGCTGATCTAAGAGTTGACTGCCTCAGACCATTGTTTTCCGTTGACAACAATTCATTAAAAATTAAATTATTTAAAAGTTTATTTTTGGGTTCTGTGAAATACCTATTCAATCTCTATTTTTATATCATTATAATCTAGTTGCTTGACAGAACTAAAATAATAACAGAATTTAAAAAAATCTTTCACAGAACTTTAAAATATGAAGAATTTTCAGAAACAACCCGTTCTTAGAGCGACTACTTGGATGGGTTTTTTCAGTTCATCAAATTTAAACGTTCATTTTTGGGTTCCATGAGAGTCCTATTCAGGTTCTGTTATTATATCATTATGGGTCAGGTACTTGGCAGAACTGAAATAATAACAGAACCTGAAAATAATTTACACAGAATTCTAAAATTAACTTTGAAATATGAATTGTTCAAATTCTCAGAAACAACCCGTCTTAACAATATACTTACTTACATTTTTTCTTAGTGAAAAACTTGATTAGTTAAACAAAAAAATAATTTAAAATCATTAAAAACGCCCAACCGTCAAGAATTTGAGCTGAATTTATCGTAATCTTCCCTGGAACAGTCGATTTTGAAAATATATATTTTTTTCAATTTAGCCCACGGTGACTGGTACTCAATGCAACATATATACAGAGATAATAGTACGGAAATGTAAAGGAATAAAAAATCATATGATTAACATAGTGTCCATTCTCAACACCTGTATTATTTTTTGATATATATTTTTTTTAATATAATTTTTTCATGTTGGCCCGTTCTACGCAGCACGTTATTTAATACGAATCACATTAGGTACATCACGTGACTATAACTGTGTGGTTATTAATTATAATCAAATTAAACAATACTATATAGTTACTTCGTCATAACCATTTTATTTTTTAATAGTAACGACGTCCGGTTGCGGAACAACCGTTAATTTGTCAGCGAATATACTAACTTAATATTACAAAATTATTATCGCACATATATTATCAGTTGAAGTGGGGGTTATTTAGCTGATTTCGGCCATTACTAATTAGATTTTGTTCATCTGGTGGAGATTATGAAACTGAAAATTGTTTAAATTTATTTTAGCTTGATTATGTCTTCTCTATTACTCGTACGTCCAAGTGTTTTCATTCAAATACTAGTCAGAATTAAAAGTGGTAGCCAATAATCCAGGGTTTTCCAATAAGAGATGTTATTTTGATATTCAATCGTAAAAGATCAATGGTTTCGTTGCTTGTGTGGCACGTAGCGCCGTCTTGTTGAAAGTAAACGTTGTTTAGATCAATACCATCTAACTGCGGCCATAAAAAATCATTAATCATCCCTCGATAGCGCAATCCATTCACCGTAACTGTTGCTCCAGCCTCATTTTCAAAAAAGTAATGTCCAATGTCTCCGCCGGACCATAAACCGCACCAAACAGTCACACGTTGAGGATAAAGAGGCTTTTCAACAATAACTCTTGGGTTTTCCGAGCCCCAGATGCGACAATGTTGCTTGTTGACGAAGCCACCGAGGTGGAAATGGGCCTCATCACTCAAGATGATTTGCATTTGATTCACTCAAGTGAATTTTAATAACTTTAATGCGTTGTTGAAGCGTGTATCGTTCCATTTTTATTAAGAACGTAGTTTCTACTTGTCAAATGTCAAAAAAATCATCTTCAACATCTACCGAAATAGCGGGCTATTCAAAATAACACCTCTTATTGGAAAACCCTGTAGATTTAAATGAAGGACTGTTTGTATTGTATTAATAGTAACGAGTTAATCTAACCTAACCTAACAGAACTGTTATTTCTTTTTTCCCTTTAATACTAGGCTTTTATCGTAGTTATTTAATAATTATTTCAGTAAAAAAACACACTTCCGAAAACGATGACAAATATTTTTCCCCGCTGTAAATTTTAAGCAATGAATTTATTGGATGTTTATGAGATAGATACAAAATTCATTTTTTGGAATTTGATACTGTTTTTAACGCAACTTTTGGATTTTAGTTAGTATTTTATTTAAAGGGAGATGAATTAATAAAAAAAATATGCTTCAGTATATTATAGCAATAAGGTTGACATAATGAAGGTTCCGCCAGAATTAAATACTCTTAATGAGCAAAATTTTTAAAATTAACAAGGAAAAAGGAGGCTTTGTAATAAAAATTTGAATATTCATTATTAAGAGTGTGTTTCTGCGTTTAATGTGCGTACTTAATATGGTCTAATTTAAATATTAAAAATGTATATCATCTTCTTATGTGAAAATTTTTACGTGAAATGAGTTATAATTATGCGAGGTGGCATCTGTCCCTTTTCCGTGGAACTGGAAGTACCTACCCCGATTGTTTAATTATTCAACGAATTTTTTTATACGTAGATAATTTTTGAAGAAGTAAAACTGGAAAGCGTAATTTGAATATTACCGCCTCGGAACGAGAACTTAAAAGAGCCACGGCGGGTGGTGTAGTCGGTTACTTTGAAATTTCTCTCATTATAAATGCGAAAAATAAAACGATAAAATGTAAAGCGTCTCTCCTCCCCCAGCTTGACGGCTACAGCCCTGGATAATTTTTCTCAGTTATTTTCCACGGGCAGAGCTGGGTTCTAGATTACGGTCATATATTTCAGGCGGCCCTCCTTGTCAGGGCGGCTGTCTAGTTCCCGGGAACGCCACTGGCATGGCAGAGGAAAGAAAACTTCTGCGCCTTTAGTTTTTAAACGCAATTATTATTTATTTTTTATCATTAACTCCACACATGAGACCACGAGGAAAACAATTTCCCTTAGTGCCAATGTCATCTTTGGGGATGCTGTGTGGAGGTCTTTTTGAGGAGAGAAAGGAGTGAATACGGGTAATGAAGATACCCATATTGTAGGAAGGAGAAAACATGGAGGCCGGAAAATATTTCCACAACCGAGCTGTTGAACTCAAAAACGAGTCGTAGAAGCGACCCGCTCTCCGTGACAAATGTCAATAAAATATCTTAGGTGCTCGTTTGGTGTGTTTCCAGACTGTGCACCGGGGCCGAAAAGATTAATGAGGCTAGTTTGTCGGAGCGTTTTCCACTGTAATACCGGTAGAACAAGCACTACAAGGACAACTAGGACAGCCTGTGCTCCAGAGTTGGAAGAGGACCAGAGGTGGTTCCCAAATTCATGGATGCAAAGAGGCAGTTCTAATACAGATAACTATTAATTGGGTTTTTAAGTAAATTTTATTTCTGTGTGATTGGGAAAGTATACGTGGGTAAACGTACGCAGTTTTGTGGGTGCGTACACTTACCCTTATATAAATATGTATTTTAAACATATACGGACCTCATCTCGTGTTAATTCATACATTCAAATATTTCACGAGTAAGAAAGCATCAGGATAGGTCATTTTGTACACAACATAAGATTATAAGTAGAGAGCGAACAATCATACCACGGTATGCGTATGCATACCTTTCCTATGGGTCAAGTATGCGCAATCGAGATGCATTTTAAATTTGTAATACTTTATGAACCGTTTGAGGTTTGTTTTAGATAACTTAATAATAAATCACTTACGTAAACAAACAATTGGAATTTAGTATTTAATTTTAATGTAAGAATTGCGCACAGTTACTCCACATGACTTGACATGATATATATTTTTTTATTTATTACAAGATAGGTAATACATTAAAAAAAAGATAAAAAAAATTATAATGTATTTTTGCCAATGAGCTTACAAAACTCATTTCGGGAAAGACAAAATTAAATTAAAGACAATACATAAATAAATAAACGCAGAAGTTATTTTGGAGTTACAAAGAAAGAATGTGTCAGTCATTAATAAAACTGCTGAGGAAATAGCTTTTAAGAGCTTTTGCCATTTTTTTGTTCGTTGCCTGAAGTTTTAGATTAAAGTAGGTGAATAATATAAGATATATATAAAGAATACATCCTTTTTTGAAAAACGTAATACATACTCATAGGCATAGGTATGGGGCAAATATACGCAAAAGGGCATACTTGTAGGCCGACTAAAAATTTTCTTCTCGCCACCATTTCTAGTGGTTTATCGCCGTTTTCTCACAACCATTTCACATTTTCGTAATTAAAACGAGTTGCCCGGGGAGCGGGAGCGGCGGTGGCTGAGGACACTTTTTTTCTTGCCTTTATTGCGCAATTAAGAATAAGTTTGGATTTATTAAAGCATTAACGCAAAGTTGTTTTTCTCTAGCGGCCGCCATATCCTTTTAACGGCGCTTTTAGCTGAAAATTTTAAACAGATTTAGTTTTAGTGGTAAATTTTCATTTTCATTTTAATTTGATATTATTATTTTGGGAAGCCTTGCGAAAAGCTTAAGCAGCGAATAAGGCTTATGTGGTTGTATCAAAAACTTTTACTTAGCTTTCATTGTGTCAGTTAAAATATAAAAAGTAGGTAGGTATAACTAAAAAGGCTGGATTTTTTGAAAAATAATTACATCGGGGTCTATACCATCTTTTGCATTGCTGTAGGTTCTGGGAAAGAAAAAGTTATGAAGGGTGGGTAGGAATCTAGGAATCATTGTGGCCAAGAGTGACGGACAAATGTTCTTTCCTTTCCACGGCGATGGGTCAAGAGAGCCCAGTTGGAGAGGTCCAATGATCTCCCCAAACCAGCTTCTCCCGATCCGGCAGTTGGTGGGCAGGCACCTCTTGAACACTCCTCACCCAATAAACCCGGGCACTGCTAAGTCACCAAAAGTAGCGAACCACTTGGGGTGACCTATGGCAGAGGTGTTGGTTATCCAATAAATGGTTCCCGGGACGACGGTATCCATATCTTTGGGTGGTTGAAAATGTTGGTAATTTAAACCAGTGAGCGCTTGATCAGGAAATCTTAGGTAAGCCCAGTTGTTCCCAGCACCATGTGAGCTCTTACGTCATGAAATTAAAAAAATTTTACACTGGGAATTTTTAGGTGAACGCTTTAGCTCGCAAAGCAATTTTAAAGAATTTTGTTTTCTCTTTTTTTATATTTTAACTCGACGCTTGGGACCAGTCGCGCATTAACTGATCAATTATTCAAAATTTAAAAAAATATAAAGAACTCTAAAGCATTTTAGTAGAATCTAAATCCCGGACAGCAGAGTTATTACGAGATAAAGGAGAAAGTCAGCAACCGACCATTAAAACACAACATGTTAGATTCACAAATAAAGAATAATTGCGAGGCTCTTATAGGCGTGTTATTGTTGAAGTATCGCTAAATTATACAGTTTAACGTGAACATTCATTTGAATGTTGGCAGTAGGTACCGTAGATAAAAAAAAACACAACATGTAATGTAGGTACCTACGTGATGCGAAATGGACCCATAAAAACTGCGACCTACATTAGCATATAAATACCAATACAGCTTGTCTGAAAGAAATTAAAATCTGCCCTTTTTTTTAAAAGATTCTAAATGTATAAACAAAACAGGTATTTAATGACGAATGCCAATTAAGAACATCATTACAACATCAGAATAAAACAAAATTATATGAATGAATAACATCTTATCAAATCAAATTAAAGCTTTTTATGGGCAATTATAACATTATTTCCGGTAAGCTTTTGATATTTGAATATCCATCTAATCTTCAGTAATCCATTTAATCTTCAGTAATATAATAATAATATTTTATTCCAGAGTGTATGCATGGGTAGTGCAATGCAATACATTCCGTATTTGAAATAATAATAATAAGAAAAAAAATAATAATACGTGGGTGATTCCGATAGGCAATTTATTCCATTAATAAAACTATTCCATTTAATCTTCATTTATATAATATCCATTTAAAATTCATTATTACAATATCCATTTAATTTACAGTAATAAAATAAACATTTAATGAATTTGGAAGGCGGTATAGGTATTGCCGCTCCTGGAACGATTTATTGGATAAACAACATGTCTGCCCGCTACGTTTGGTGACTTTGCAGATGTGCGCTGGTGCATGGGGTGCATGGGGTGAGGTTTATCTGGACCTTGTTGAGGGAGACCTTTTAACCTTTCCAGCCGGACTCTCTCGGCTTGCACCGCAGTCGGAGGGATGGAATCATACGTCCGTCACTCCTGGACACACTGACACCCAGATTCCTACCCACCCTCATACATTCTCAGAACTTATTCTCCTTTCTTTCCTTAGAAATACCTTCCACACAGCATCCCCAAAGATTATATACGCCCTGAGGCAAAAGAATTTATATATCTGAAAAAAGGAAATCTAAATCTAACTACATAGAATATCTAACTAACTAGAATCATATAAAAAAATATTTTTATATTCAAAAAATATTATCTCCATTGCGTCTAATGTACCGCTCAAAATTGTAACCCTTGTAATCCCGCATCACGCCTTGGGAGTTTGTATCAGGATGAATCCTTGTTTTCTTTCCACCCCTTCCCTAACTCCAAATGCCAGCCCCCTCTCACTCCTCAACCACCCCCACTCTTTCCTACGGCTGCGGGTCCTACCCTTCCGTATGGTTGGTAGGTACTCCTCAGTGTCGTTTTTATTTCCTGTTCTTTGGTCGGATGAAACTATGCAAAGTTTTTCTTTTATGTATTAAATAATATTATATTCCAGTTTTAAAAAAAAACATATTTATTGGAATAAATTATTTTTAATAACATTTGAAGGTTACTCCGTAAATTTAATATCATTGAAGACAAAGATAATATTAATAAATCTAAGAGAAACAGAACAAGATAAAGAAAAATAAAAATGCAACGGTCTCAACCAGTAATCTTAATCTTTAAATCATTATAAATACCACACAAGTAACAACTAAATTAGAATTATGTATTATTACCAATGACAAAAACAGCTTGTTTTCGCATCTAGGACGTGAAGTTTACCAAAATTTCTCTATATTATGATACCTCAAAAGAGTCCCAAGATCCCGAAGCCAATTATGGCATCGATCTGGTGAGGTTGATTTACATATATAGCTACTAAAATCTGCTTAAAGCCCTCCCAAATACATTGTAAGTAACGTTTTGATGTTTAAATATTATGATTCATTCAGAGATAAAGTGAAAATACACAAGTTTTGAAATTTGAAATATAGATAATTTTTTTTAAAGAATGAAAAACATTCCCGGGTTACGAATAACCTGACAATATTTGAACATCTCCTACTACCACCACAGTAAGCGGAAAATGTGGCTTGTGTTATGATGGAGGACTCACCGACCCGAGGAGTTTAACTCATTGAGTGCTAAAAGGATGCTGACACTGACTGAGGCACGTATTTTAATCCAAAAATCGATACTCGAAACTCGTCAGCGAAGATCCACTCGAAACTCGAGAAAAGCAATGTGATTATAAATTCCACCTGATCATGTATTAAACAGTTAAATTCATCCGTATACCGACCTACAATATACTTATAATATCTGAAATTATTAAGTCTTAGTTAGGAACAATAATTTTCAACGAAAGCATTGGGACACCCTTGGTGCGCAGAAAGGGTCTATCAGTGGTGGGGGTATTATTTTATCTTCACGCCCGCACAACTTTTTATGTTAATTTAATGAAAAATTATGCCTATGGAGATTCAGCTTCAGAAATAAAAGCACGGGCTGTTGGCTGGCCGGGGACTTTAACGACATTACAAGGGGCACTCGTGTGGGAGCGCCCCCTGAAACTTTATAGCAAACCCTCCCCCGGCGCGCCCGGCCCGGCCCTACCCCGGACCGGCCCTTCCTACCAACCCCCAACCCTTATATCCCGGATTACGTTTAATCTCACCATTCCTACCCACGGAGGCTATCATCATATTAGTGAGCCCAAGGATATTCACTGCGCGTACCTATATATTACCCAGCCATCTACTTAATACTCACGCTTGTCGTTTTGATGAACAATAATTATCGGATCGTACTGAATTGAATTATTTTGCATGTTGGTCTGAAAATCTTGGAAAAGTAAAGAGAATTGATAAATATAATTTTATCATTCTCAAAAGGCCTCAAACGCAGAAGAGAAGCTTTTTAAGAAGCTTTATCAAGCGTTACCTTTTTAATTTATTTTTTTATGTCTCATTTCATGTTTCGTTTTGATTTATCAGTACTATCTTTTTCTTCAATGATATATTACATTGATGAGTATAATCTTCAAAAGTTATCAAAGGAGTTATTCTTATAAAATTCAAATTTAACATAGCAATCATTGACACCTTCTAATTAACTATCCCGTAGCCATGTGGGGGAGTAGGTGGTACCCAAAATTACTATCCTCCTTATATTAGCTTAAATATACATACTATTTTAATATTTTTCGTATTTCTGCGAAAATACATAAGTTACCATTAATTTTGACAGAATAATTGGGATTTCTAAAGTTTAAAAGCCCATAAGATGGAAAAATGCATGAAAAAAATGCATTTGGCATTTTGGCCTTTAGCCAGATGACTTGCATAAAGTTTTCTATATTATTTTGAAATTTTGTTAAAATTTTTAATAATATGAAGCTATGCATTTTATAAACTTTGTAGTATGTATCTACTTAGATAATTTAATCTCAGTTCCAAAGAATGGAGGAGTACTTCGCTGCGTGGCGTCTAATCGTTTTCACCTTTTGTGAAAAAAAAGTGATTCCATGAAAGGAAAATAATTGTGAGGAAAATAACATGTGTGAGTTCTCAAACCCTTTTCTTAACAAAGCTTCGTTCGTATCTACTTATAATTAATTTAGTAACCACGCACCAAGGGCGTGCGTACTAAAATCGGTTATTCGCTATTTTTTCGAAAAACGATTTTTCGGATAATGTTTTCCGGTTCAGAAATTTTAATTTCAATTGAAACTTTTGTATGGAAAATTCTAAAACAGGTTTCGAATAAACCCTGACGTTTTCGTTTCCAACGAAAAAATGTAAAATAAAAAAAAAACTTATTTTTGTTTGTGAAATTATAGTTTGGGACAGATATGTTGCCTTCCGATGTATTCAAAATTGTGGTGAAGACAAAGTAAAACTTGTTTAATGTTTTTGAATTTTCACGGCCGTATCTATATATATATATATATATGAAGAAACTAAAAATTCTTTGGAAATGTGGTAAAAGTAAATACAATTTACAAAATAAATGTAAAAAAAACTTTTCACTTCTTCTATGAAAATGTTGAATGCCAGAGGCATTAAAATGGTTTCACGGGCTATTCGGAAGGAAATAAAGCCATCACTTGAAAACATAATGACAAATATCTTTTGAATTCACAAGATAACTAAGAGTTAAGGTATTTTAAACTTAAGTATGAAGTTAATTTCTAGCATTGCAAAACCATGCTTTTTAAAATATGAATACCGCACAAGAGTCCCAACTGCTCCCATATGCTCTGGAGCCTGTGAGACAATGGCATCGCCAATTGGGGTATGTTGTGAGGTTGAAAGTACTTTGGAGGGAAAGGAGATGGGGAAGAGGATGTTGGGGAAGAGGCTATTCCGATCTGGTCTCTAAACACTTCTTAATCCATTTCAAGCATGGTTCAGTTCTGAATAGTAGTCTCGTAGAAATGCGTTACATATTTGTACAGCGCCTTTGGCGCTAAAAACGGCGCTATACAAATCATCCAAATATTATTATTTATTTTATCATGTTATTTTCCATAGAATAAAGAATAACAAAGTAAGTGCCTTTTTTATGTGAATACTGCAAAATAGTCCCAACTCTGGAGCCAGTGAGTCTATGGTTTCCCCAATTGGGGTATGTTATGAAGCTGAAGGTAGTGATAAGGCTGAGGTGATGGGGAAGAGTAAGGTGGAGGAGTACGTGGCTATTCAGATCTGGTCATCAAACACGGCTAAAACCAGTAAAAGAAACGTTTCAATTTTAGATGGTGGTCTTACACCAGGGTGATACTGAGAGTATCTTCCACTTTGGAACGTGCCGCCAGTATAATATACATTATTTTTAATAAAAAATGAAAATAATAAACTTTATTAACGCCACTATTTTAATAAGAATATTATTAACATGTTTAAAAAATAAAGGTTCCTTCATCAGAATTCATAGTAGGTACATTGGAAATTAAAACATACGAATACGAACAGATTTTTTTTTTTAAATAGCCACCTCCTAAATTTATTTTCAATGGGTTCCTATAGTGAAAACCATTTTTGTTATTTTGAAATCTTGGTTACTATATACAACTGTTTATTAAAGTTTTGTTGTATGTAAATACAATCGGTATAATAATTTTATTACTTATGTTACAAAAATAATCAATTAATTATCTTGTCCCACCGCTTGTATAGTATACACGTACACTTATGGTCTATGGTTATTTATCTATTTTTATATTACCTATGTCTTCATTTTTAGTATCTTCTTTGTATCCTGAGAAAGAAACCTTTAGTTCCGAAACATGTAGATCTTTTTTTCTATCAAAATAGTAGTGTTAATAAATGATATTATTTTTTTGTTTATTACAAAGTATTTGACGAGGAGGGATAAATTAATTTCTAACAAAATGGGAAAACTGTAAAAACATTTCGAAATAATTAATCTGAAAAATGATTAAATTATTATCCTTATACCTTAACCATAACGAGGCTGCAAGGGTCGTGGGTATTGTAAGGCTGGTCCCTTTGTTATAAAACTCAAGTCAGAATGAAGGTTACATTTACGCTTTGACATAAGCGGATTATCTGACGGGAAATTTGGAGTTGAAAAATTGTTTTAGGCCAAACAGGGATCAAAGCCTTGGTCATTATAAAAAATTAACAGCCTCACAAGAGGCATAAATATTATCTTGTGTATTTTAGTAAGGGGAAACTTCAATCTACGTGATTTTTCCTTAATTAAAAATACTAGGCTAAATCATATCGTTTCATTTTATTTATGTTGGGTGAGTTTCTAAAAAATAAGTGAATAAATAATAATTAACACAACATCTACACTGGGATCGTCCATATTCAATATAAGAATACAACATCTACACTGGGATCATCCATATTCAATGTACGAACACAACATCTACACTGGTATCGTCCGTATTCAATATACGAACACCACATCTACACTGGGATCGCTCATATTTAATTCACGAACACAACATCTATACTGGGATCGCCCATATTCAATACACGAACACAATATCTACACTGGGATCACCCATGTTCAATATACTAAAAACTTATATTATTTTTAACGATTAAAAAAAAAGGAAATGGTTTGCTTTTTGTTCTGAAACAGAAAGATGATTCTTGGAATCAATTGACGTGTAATGGTTTGTATTATGATTTTCTCGAAAAAAAGCTACTTCTTTTTAGCATTTATGATATATGGAGCTATGATATATCAATTTTAATGCACGAGCGGGAGATATCTTTCAATCTTAGACCTACTGTGTGATGACATTAACCCGAAACCTACCGCCACTAGTAAAATATTTTTTGAGTTTTTTAATTTGTGTTATTGTTATGTTTATGTTCGTAGGTCGAATATTTTTTCAGCTTAAAAAAATATATAAATATGCCTAATTGTACAAAATTTACAATATAAAATATAATGATCTGAAATTAAATTTGGAAACTTGAAGAGTGTCATTAATATATTCAATATATTATATACAACTTACATCAGATATCAGACAGAAGAGTGTTATCTAATAATTTTATATACTTAATCAAAACTATAATTTTTACCAAAATTGTTATGAGATGTCTTACTGACAGCCCTGTTTCAATAGAGCTAACTCTTAGTTCTCAGCAAATTCAACCAAATCCAATATTGAAGGTAACAATAACCTCAATACTAAACTACTGTATGGATTGAAAATAAAAATGCTATTGTACCTATGTATACCAGATGTTATTCTTGTTTAATTTTCAACATAATTTCTTAGTAATTATTCTGTTTAACATAATACTGTTTCGCTCCTGTGAACCACTGTAAACATAAATCATGTATATTGTAAAAGCCTTTTACGGCGTCTAAATAAATAAATAAATAAATAAATACAAATAATATCTTCGCGGCTGTATTCAGCGTGCCTAGATTTAGCGCTACAAAGGCGTGAAATCTCTCAAAGTTCGGCGCCTATGTATTTACTAAGGGGTCGTTAGTAATAGTACCATAGTACCTGCCTTGGCAGTTTGGGTGTATATTGGTAATCGTGTGTACTTTAAGCGTGCGTCATTCACTTCAAAACTAAATTCTCAAATTAAATATTTATTCAGAGAGATTAGAAGGCCACGGGCGAGTATTAATGAAAATTAATAAGTGATAAAATCAAATTATATTTTTATAATTACCTAGAATTTTTGTGGAAATTGAGACTATTATTCGCTAAATTTAATTAATATAATTGTAATGTTTTGCTACATTACATATGTAGGTTGTTAGTTTACATAAGTAGCTACAGAATATCTACCAATGTAAAGTAGCAAAACATTAGTATAGTCGTAATGTTTTGCTAGTTTACATAGGTAGGTTGCTAGTTTACATGGACAGGTATAGAATATCGATCTATGTAAACTAGCGAAACATTAATATAATTTTAATGTTTTGCTTTAGCTTACATTGGTAATATTAATTAATGAATAATTTTATATTATACAAACTATTGATACGACGTTCTAAAAATAATGAAACATAAACTCATTAAAAAAAACTACTGTCATGTGTGATAAAATATTATATTATCATACAACCTGATAATGTAATTTTATCAGTGTACGTAGGATACCGAAAAAAATATTTGATATTTTATGAGTTTACACAAACCGTATGTATGGTACATTTTTAATATTTTTGAAATTACCGATAGAATAATGCACATTATAATAGTTTCAGTAAATTTCTATTCTATTCTATCTACTGTTGCATGTATACCTATTCAGCGATACTAAAATCTCTTACATTTCCCTAAAACATCCACGTATTTTACATAAAGAAGAAAGATTGACATAAAATTTAAAACGATAGGGGTGTATTATGTATTCCGTGCGTGCCCTCGTAAAATAAAGATCGTAAATTTTTATCTAACATCGGCTTTAATTATCAGATCCGGGTATTTTTTTCCATCTACGGATAACGACACACTTTCATTAACGCAAAGCCGGAATTTAATTTTGGACAACTTTCCGATGCTCAGGATGAGATAAAAAAAACTCTAAAGGGTTCTTGAGTGGTATCTTCTTGACTTTCCCGACACAGAAATTATAATACGTTATTCGTGAAACTGAAAGCATAGGAAATAATAAATCATTTATGCGTTCCTGGCTCACGTAATCTATTTATGTAAAGTATATGAGGAGGGCAGGCGGGCGGCGTGGCATTGATTTTCATACAAATCTAAAATTTTTTGCCGATATTGATGAAATTTTGCACACTCAAAACAAAAAGAAGGTCATTCATCTAAATGATAATTCGAAAAACTCTGCCTAAATCCTCGGGACTTCAGCTAGTGATATATAAAGTGAAAAAATGTACTTAAATTATCTTTGTCGTTAAGGCGATGCACTACGTCGTGTAATGTTTTAAATTGAGCCGCTATCAATAACAACCCTTACGTAGATGGCGATAAGGTTTAAATTCCCGCTTAACATCATCCACCTGTTTTGATTTAGGACAAGAAAAAAACATGGCCAAAAAGTGCATTTTATTTTACTTTGTGGACGTTCAGGCATAAATATTTTTTTTTTCGATCATTTTATAAATAACTTAATTTGCCACATTATAAAATAAAATCATAACCGAAAATGGGTTCGTAAGTAGGAGATTTTGAACCTTAAAGCAGTTTTCATAGGCTTTGTACATTATTTTTTCTGGGCTTATAAAAAGACTTATCTAAAAAATACTCGATTGTTTCAAAGGCCAAGATGTATTCTACTCGAAGTATTTAATTAAAGCATCTGAAACATTTCTAGGCGACCAAATTTTCAAACCAAAAACACATGATTTTGCATTACTACGTTTGGCATCGCCTTAATGATTAAATTTCAATGCTTTTTCGACCGGTTTCGGGCCATGATGCAATAGTAACAGAACATGATTTTTAACTTTGAAATTTGATGAATTGTTCAAATTCTGTTAAAGAGCTCGTCCTGTTGCATTGAATTGCATGAGTGAGATGTAGTATAATTATGTGGGGAGGTATTTAAAAAGGTAAATAAAAAATCAATTTACTTTCAATCATAGATTGGAACCCAATAAGCAAAATAATGTAATTTTAAAGTGATTTATAAATTATCTTTTATTCAAGAAGAAGTGATATGTGAAGTGGTTTTAAATAATAGTAAGACGATACTAAAAATTTAAAGTTCCTATTAAGCTGCCTTCGCGTGCGATGTGCCTTAAGCTGCACGGAGAAATCTTACTGATACAAAATATTATTAATTTAAAAAATCTGGCTAAATTATTCGTTTTCCTGTTAACAACGGGACTGTTAACCTGTAACGAGTGAATTGAAAGAGTTCCTAACAAAGTATCAGTTAAAAGCGAGTGTTTCATGAATACGGAGGAACACATGTTCTTGCAAATACTGATATTGATATTGACATGCTGATATTATCGCATTCTGTCATGATATGTATTAGTAAAAAAAGACGTGTTCTCAATAAATTCTGAATGACTAATAAACTATATTAGGAAATTGGCATGCTATCATTTTGTAACAGAATCATTTTTCTTCATTTATTTATACTCGTTTGTATCAGTAAGTGATGTTATTTTGTATCAGTAAGTGATGTTATGTTGTATGTGAAGTGATGTTATTTTGAATTAGTAAGTTTTCTCAGTGCACATTTCTCAATAGTTCAATAATCTCGAGCGAAGTTACGTAGAAACTTAGTCGAACATAATAAATTTCTAAGGAAATACATAGCATTTACGTTTAAACAGTGAAATAACTAGATTTATTTTTTAAATGAACAATGTTTTCGCATTTCGTCAAATGTTTTCTTTGCCGCCGTACACAATGTTATTTTTTTAAGCCTCGAAAACCCTCGACCTTATTACACAAGTGAGCGGGATCCCTTGAAAAGCAAGGCGGCGGGGGCGGAAGCAAAGGTCGGTGGGCGGGCCGCCCTTCAGGAATTGCCTATTAAAAAATTCAAAAAAATCTAGATGGCCGCCCAATGTTTGCCGCTGACAGTCACCCCATTCTACCCTCCGTAATTGACCTGAGATCTGCGCCTCGTTCTGAGAGCAAATACCGTTTTATTTACTGGATCGACGCAACGTAGCAGGGGGTCTTATTTGGCCAAAATGTTTACTTGGAAATAAATTCATTTAGATCAGATCAGTCAGAAAATGTAGATTTAAGATGTACTTATGGAAGTACCGGTTTGATTTTTTTAAAATATAACATGCGAAAAAAGAGATTTCAGACTATTATTAGGGACAAAGACAAGATTCTTCATTCGTGGAAAACTTATTTGATTTTTATAAGAATCTTCTTATTCGTAAGTATAAGTATTATGTCAATATTGGACATTATTTTTGAACAAATGTACCTCCGTGAAGTTTGGTAAAATGGATATTCTACAGCAATGTGTTTTATAGTTTTTATTCGTCCACATTCACACAGTTCAGTGTCTTTTTACAAGAACAGGAACCACGCACGAAATTTGACTATGGACTTTACTACAACCCCAATAAGGCATTTTCACTGTCTTTGTTTATTCTAAAAAATTACGGTAGTGAAGATATTTTTGTGTATCTGAATATTTTTTTATGACCATTTAAAATATGCCATTTTCGATTTTCTGGCAAAACGACATGAATTGGTTTTTGATAGTCGTCTTACCAGACTTTGGCGTTTTCTATGTCATAATGAGGTTGTGGCCAGTTGGAACCTTAAGATCGTTTTTGAAATCAATAATTATGACCGAAAATATCTAATTAATTTTTTTTAGTACGATTATCTTAAAAATGTCAATCAGAAAAATAAACATTAAATCGTCCACATATTTTAAAAGTTTTTCATCTAAAATAAACTAATGGAGAATGTTGCGATCCTGAATGAAATGTTCAAAGAGGGAGGTTAGGAAGAACATGGCTCTGTAGTGTAGCTTCTAACTTGCTGGTTAAGTAATATTCCAACATCGAATGGTGCCAAAATTATGTCATTATCAAACTGTTTTCACGTTGATCGGTGATGATCACTTGATCATCTTGAGTATTATGCAAATACATAAAGATACTATTAGAACTTAATAATAATGTTTTGATAAAATTACACAACTTATTTTGGCAAGATGTTGGTTCTTTTCAGAAACATGTATTCAACAAGGTTGGACGCGTATATTGTCCCCTTCTAGACCTATGTTTTTCTGTTTCGGCCTTTTCTAAACCCTCTGAGAAGAGGGTCCTTCATTTTCGTAGTTATAATCGTTAAATTTTAATGCCTGATTTACCTTTTAATTGCAATTTTCGGACAAGGCCAGATACGTAGGAATATTTGACAAGGGTTAAAATTTGAATTATGTGGGTAGGTATTTCAAAAGGTAAATTAAAGGTCCTTTTAGTTTTAATCACAGATTGGAACCCGAGGAGAAAAATAATGGAAATTTTAAGCAGATTTATAAATTATCTTTTATTCACAGGAAAACTTCCTGTGACCTCTCCCTGGTACCTACTCTTTACCTTCGAATGTAGGTATATAATATGTACAGGAAGTTTTGTTTTAAAGCTTACAAATTGGGAATTAACGCTAATTATTTTTTCATAGAAACATTTTTACTCAAATTTAAAAAAAAAACATTTTTATTTGCCATGTATTATTGTCGCCCGTTAAATGACAGAAAAGTCTAATATAATAGTTACCGCGGCAGTAGTAATATGTATTTTATGTATATGCTTTTAATATGTAATGGCAAGAAAGAAAAATAATGATTTGCATAAAAAAACCACCAAAAGGACTTTTTTGCTCCCATTTCATTTTTTTTTACGTGGGGCTTATCACGTTCAAAATGATATCTTCCATTTTTACAGCGGTACCTAACTGGTATTTGCTCACCGAGAGAAGGGCAGTAAAAAGCGTGTATTTGAATATTAGACACGTTTCGAACGTTAAGTGGCAATGGTCGGATAAGCAAACAAGAGTACCTTGTGCTCCTTTTTCCCGCCCGACGCACTTGGAGATAAAAAATCTATTCCAGAATCCCGGAGATTTGGCACGAAAATTATGTTCGCGATATGCCACGATACATAGCGAGTTACAACTTCAGCCTAGCAGACTTGTGAGAGGAAACATAACGAAGTAAACTAACTTGTTTTTATCAAATCATTCAGAATCATAAATCTTATCTGAAGAGTAGAGATATAATATAATAACGACATAATCTGCTCGCTCTTAGATGGCGATAATTTAACTTTTTTTGGACACTTTTGCAAGTTACGCTTTAAAATATTAAGATGAATTGTTTGTTTACACCCGTAAATACTCAATATCAGTATGAATAAATAGTATTTATTGTCTTTATTTAAATTCAAATTTCCAAGAAAGGCATACAAATACAATAATGGTTTGAATCGCCGATACAATATTGTATTTGTATGCCTTTCTTGAAAGAACTGAGATTCTATATGGACAAAACTATCTATTCATATTTATAATACGTATGTACGGGCGCAAACAAAAAATACGTCTTAATATTTACTTCTTTCTAATTTTAATAAAATAACACCAACTACGAACGCATAAATTACGATAACAGAGAAAGATAAGTGGAAAAACATCCGTTGTTAGACAAAAACATCTTTTGAAGTTTTTGACCAAACCAACTATTTTCAAATGCTAACGTCCTTTTATAATCATTTGCGTAATACTAATGATTAAACTATTTTCTACATTTAAAAAAAGAAAAATTTTCATTAAAAAGAGGATTGACACCACTTACAGAGACGGAATACAAATAAATATTAAAGGATGCTACTTCGCATGAGTAAATAGAGTTTTAGTACCATCCTCACTTTAGTAAAAGGCTATACTTATATTTTTCTTATTTTTACTTCTGAACTTAACATTAAATTTCTTCTGTACGTTTTCTCTATTGCCATAAAATTTGGTCCAAAATTAAAAGAACTATTCACGTCCTACGGGAATGGGTGATTTAAAAATATCATACTGTTACAAAATGACCCATGATTGTTTTGTCATAAATTGGGCTATATTCGGTTCAATGGGAATTCACAGAGTCTAAATTTTATTAAATTACCAAATCTAGGGAAATATAGAATATAATTCATAAAATTTTAGAAAAACTCAAAACGATATTGAAATTTGAATCTTCTAATTGGATTTAGCCCAGGCTAGTCTTCCCTAAATATGAAAATAATAGAATCGAATAATATAGACCTAAAACTGAGAATACTCCTCATCAAGACCTATGTATGGAGTATCTTGATGTACGGCTGCGAAACATGGTGCCTATCCGAAAGAGATAAACGGAGACTAGAGGCTTTTGAGATGTGGTCCTATAGAAGACTGTTAGGAATTTCCTGGAGAGACCATATTACAAATGAGGAGGTTCTCCAAAGAATCGAAGGAGGAAGGCACCTGCTCAGGACCTTGTCCGAAAGGCGTGCAAGATGGATCGGCCATGTTATACGACAAGAAGGCCTCTTGCATGTCATAATGGAGGGTATGACCGAGGGGACCAACTCTAGGGGACGCCCACGCCGAGAGTACCTGGAGGACCTGTTGGTGGACGTGCGCTGCTCATCATATGCAGAAGTCAAAAGAGCCGCACAAGACAGGGAAGAATGGAAGAGGAGATTAGATGAAATTGCTGCAAACCAATCCCAGGATTGAAATCAGAGAGAGAGAGAGTCTTCCCTTGTGAACAACACACCAAATTGAGTATACTAAGAAAATGTTAGCTAGTTGAATCATTGCGGTGGGGTTGCTAAGTATCAAAAAATTCTGGTGTTTTGGATTTTTGTTCGTAATCATAAACAATTATCGTAACTCAACGGAATGGCCATTTTTAAGAATTTAGTATGCATAATATTATGTAAAATAATTCTTAAAAAATTATTTAAAATATCTACAAGAAGTGTACAATTTAAACGGAAATGGCATTTTGCCATCTTTTCAACATCACTTAAAACCTACAATAATTAATCTGACAACACCGCTAGGGATATGGTAAAAATGCAGATACGTCAATATTATTTTCCAGTTTGAAAAAATATATATACATACCTACGTTGCTAGTAGAGAAGCTGCTTTTTCATGTTATTATTATTATGTACGTAGGACAATGTCTTAGAAATCTTAACCCAACTATACAATTTTGAGATATGCGATCGTTGTTGCACGTACTACAGTAAGAGTATGTATAATATTTTACATATTTATAAAATGAACTACTTTTCGATGCCAAATATTCATTAAAATCCTTTTAATCCCGTCTCCCATCAATATTGCACAAGTCCACTGGGATTGGAGACTTTCCCGTTTCTGGGTCTGGGTCCCAATTTACATAACAGAGAATGTGTACATAATAAAATTTAACGCCAAGGCCCCGAGATAAGAGGGAAATGTCACATTAGGACAACGTAATAAAAGGCCGCGGGTACAAAGGGATACCCTGCTCAATCTCTTTCACGGGATTGTCTGCCCCAGAGATAGGCCGGGATCGTAAAACAACAAAAAGGGTACACTTTTCACGAAAAAGGCTTTTTTCGGAGGTCGAAAAAGAATAGAGAATGTTTTGTACTAAGAAAACATGTATATTTGATATGCCGGATTCGATATACTAATATATACTTCTTTAGCATCCCCAATATCCTTAGCATAAACGACATTAAAAAAAGTATACTACGCTTTATGACTGTCACTAATGGAGAGGGATAACTGGATAGGGGTCTGCCTTGAGCACTCACACAGAGTGGTTCAAAATATCCCAAAAAGGAGTACATCAGACAATTCTGAAATTTCCGGTTAGGACTAGACTGAAAAATATTTTTAAAAAACTTCCAAGTCTACGATGTACAAAAACTTTGATCATAAATATTTTATTTACGCAAAAAAAATGAATACTCCACTGCCCAACATAAAAACATGGCTGAGAGGACTAAGCCATTATCAACTTACAAACATTATTAGACGATGTAAAGATAACTTGAAAGTAAATACAAAAGTTTAAAAACTACAGGCCGCTTCAGAACAGGAAACCCATGTGAGGAGGACTGTGAAAAAAATTTAATTTATTCTTATATTATACAACTAGAAACTGAAACGTCAACGTTCTAATCGAACTCCAAACTAGCCGCACATTATTGCAAGGTAATTAGGTACTTAATACTCATCATATCTGAAATTATTATATTTATATCTGAAAACAATATTTATTTAAAAAAAGTAAAACGTTGCATTGCTATCAAAACACACAAAGAAAATAAGTACTGCTGATTTTTTTTTAAATCTCTTCAAATTATTGGTAATCAGGTTAAAAACGGGACTGCAGACCGCTTCCTGATAAACTTTTAACAATTTCGTTATAACATCATGTGTTCATGCACTGGCGTTTGTGTTAATGATACATAATAACAATATGCGGAAATGTTAATATCGTGACAAAACATTGGTATTTTACTAAAAGTTTTACAGGAAACCTATCAATTCATTCCTTAATGGCCTGCAATCCCGTTTTTAACCGAATTAGGAATAATTCAAAGAGATTAGCTATAGTTTTATAATATGTCTACGTCCCTATTGTACATAATAGCGATATAGCTTCCTTCTCATTACTAGTAATCCTGTGAAGAGTAAACCTCGAGTTCATAAAACTGTGTTTCATTTTTTCTCTTAAATAAAACAAAACCAAAATTTCGTAAATTAAAACAAGACAGAAAATATGTTAATTATTATTTACCGAAAATAAATTTAAAAATTAAAATCGATAGAAATGCGTATTTTTGTAGGGTAAAGAGCTATATTTTAATTATTATTTTTTTGGTAAACTAATGTTTTAAGACAAGATTTTTTATGCATAGCACAAAGTAACAAGCAGTAATTGTTGAATGAAACACTAGTATATATTGAATTATTTCGCGGATAAGAAGTAAGCCGCCATAGCTCAGTGGTCAGAGCTGTCGACCGGAAATCGAAAGGACACGGGTTCAAGTCCCATGGGAGTCATGTATCTTTTATCAGGAGATTTTTCAATGTAGATGAGTGTTTCAGGCTAATAATTATTGCTTATCGCTATATTTTAATTTCGATTAACTTCAATTTTTAATAAATTAACGACTATTTTAAAAATACGAAGTAAAGTGGTTTATTCACAGTCTTCCTCACTAGGAATTCCTGATCCAAAGCTGGCTGTAGGTTGTTGTATTGGTGTTACATTATGTTTACCTCATCTTCATTTATGTTGATTTCGACAAAATAAAAAATATATAAAATGAATATAATCACATAATCGTAAGTTGTATTGATGTCACTTCATAAATTAAATTAATTTACTGATCTTTGAATGAAGTAAGTGGCTGTTAATATGTTAATAAATGGATTCTCAGAGTGTAATTTTAGTATTAATTAATTTGCTTCCACCGAAATCCACCGAAACATTCATTATATTGCTACTTGTATCCTTCACACTTCTCTACTCTAAGGCTTTATCAGGCACACATCACGAACTCAGGAGTGTACACGCGGACTGATTACACCAAATATATAGCGCCATTGTTTGAAACAAGCTTTGGGTCTAGTTTTCAACAGAGAAAAATTCGTAAAAGCTACGCCAACGAATTTTAAAATACAACCCTTACTCCTACCAATTTGACGTCTTTTTTAATTTCTTTATTTTAACATTTTAAATAAATTATGTAGATTTTTGAAATTATTATATAGACTAACATTAATAATAATAATAACAATATTTAGATGACTTGTATAGCGCCGTTTTTGTGCAAAATCACCTCAAGGGAGCTGTACAAATTTATAATACATTTCTACAGTGATCTATGTTATTAATAACTATTTATGGAGATTATATACAGTAAATTACTTACCTGGTAAGTCACATGAGATTAACACTTAATTAACATTAACTAGTTGTTTATTAGCGAAATTTAGATACAGAATTTAGGACATAATTGGTAAATTGGATATAACTGAACTTTCTCTCAGAAATGGTATATTTAATTTAAAGGTGTGACAGCTTAAAAAGGTAAATTTTTAGTTTAGACCTGAATTCTGTTGGACTCCAAGCCTTCGGTTCATATACTATGAAAGCGCGATCACCAAACTTAGTATTTGGCTTGCGCTTAGGTTCTATCAGTCTGCCTTCAGCTGCTGATGTTGCTGATCTACATTATTATATTAAACATAATATATGTTGAAGTATATGAAATATTTAGATTATAAACATTCAATATTTGGTACCGCCGACCCGGGAACCATTTATTGGATAACCAACTCCTCTGCTACAGGTTACCCCAAGTGGTTCGCTACGTTTGGTGATTTAGCACGGGTGTCCTGGTTCATCGGGTTTGGTGTGTTCAGGATACGCCTGCCCACCAGCTGCGTGGCGTGCCGGATCGTGAGAGGTTAGTTTGGGGAGACCCTTTGACCTAGATTCTTATTCACCCCTCATACGTTTTTCCTTCCCAGAACTTTCTTTCCTTCCTTTCCCTAAAATGACCTTCCACACAGAATCCCTAAAAATAACATTGGCCCTGAGGGTATTTATTTTCTACATTTTTCAATCCTTTCTTACACATGTGTCGTCTGTATAACTAAAATGGAATGATCAATGAAATGAATATCACATATATTCTCCAACTCAACTAAAAGAATATGAAAAAAATAGTTTATGTAAAATGTTTTTTTCATTAGTTATTTTTATTGTAAATTAAAGAATATTAGTAACATAAATACACATATAATTTACAGTTACATATTTGAGGTTTATATTCATTATTGGTTATGTATTCATATTCAGAAAAGAGGAACTCTTGTACCTGATAAAAGAACATATTATATTTAAATATGTTTTTAATAACATTATGTGTTTAATTTTATTTATTTGTTCTGATTGGTGGATAATACAGCGCAATTGTATTTTGTTATGACTTTATAAATATAATGGTTTTGTATTTGTGTTGTTTAAAAATTAGGTGTAATAAATTGTTACCATTTGTCGTTAGTTTGAAGAATGTCTGATATTCTAGGTTTTTGTTTCTTTATATATTTTGATAATGGAAGCTTGTTTAAGATGTCATCGATATTTCATACTGGAAACAGTTAAAAAATAATTTTGTTGGGCAGATATAATTTTTTAAATTAGTGCCTTTTACTGATTTTTCGCGAATCTTTTACTGAGTTTAAATCGTTTTTACCCATCTGTACAGGTGTCCGGGGGTAATGTGCCAAGCTCGGAATTAATATCGACTTGCAAAAATAATGGAAACTTTACTTAGTGTAAAATATATAAATAAGATATAGTTGTTAGCATGTAACACAAATATAAATTGAAAAAATCTTCGCAGAAAATAAATGCAGCCGACGCGTCGGCTGCATTTATTTTCTCGGAAATTTTTTTCAATCTTTATTTGTGTTTCAGGGTAATAATTAATGCTTATCCCTTGTGCTTTACATAAAAAACCTTGTCTTGTAAATATTCACCATTAATAAAAAAATAAGATACACATCATTGTAGAAGAAAAGGTTTCCTTGTATTATGGTATTAAGATTCAAATACTATTATTCTATTATAATGTTGAAATAAATTTACGTTTGTTATTTAAATATTTTTTTTGTTCATAAGAAGCAAATAATTTGTGGTTAGACATTATATTTTTTAAAATAAAACAAACACTTAGTATTTAAACTCAACTTTACTCAAAGTTAGTTAGTTACTTGAGTTATTATTATATCCCGATGAAGCTTGGTTGAAGCGAAACCGGTCGATGTGTAAAATAATAAATATTCGTGGTTAAATACAAAGTGTTTGTTTTATTTAAAAAAATAAATAAATAATTATTTAAATTAATAATTATTTTAATTAATAATTATTAAAATAATAAATACTTAAAAAATTAACTTAAAATATGTAACCACTGACCGGTCAGTGGTTGAGTGGGCATAGCGCTTGGGTCTCACCCGAGCGTCGCGTGTTCGATTCCACGGCTGGCTAAGTCCTCCATCACAACACAAGCAACATTTTCGGCTTTCTGTGGTGGTAGTAGGAGATTTTCAAACATTGTTGGGTTATTCGTAACCTGGGAATGTTTGTCTTTCTTTTAAAAAAAAAAAAAAATGTAAAATTTTAATTTAGATTAATATTTTATTTTATATTCAGATATTTAATTTATTTATTTTATAACTTTTTACTGAAAATATTGATATGTAATATTATGTTGATCTATGAATTTTATATGAGCAGTCAGAGTTTCTAATTGATTACCATTGACATGCTGAAATATATGAACCTCTGAGAAAAGTGCTGAAAATAAAAGCATCTTAGATACCTATTGGGTATTAAATCAAATCATATTTCGTTTTCAGAATTATTATGATTCATGTACTTAAATGGTTTTGTATTATCTTAAAAGGAAAATTGAACATTTATTAAAAAATACCTATTAAAGTTGCCGACGGTAAATTTTTTGAAAAAATGGTTCCTGATAATAGAAATGCTCATTTTTAAAAGAGGATGACAATAAGGGTTTATTTCGTTAGATTATCCAGATTACGGTTTCCACAGAATCCTTAGAAGTAACATAAGTAAGGAGTACGATTTGTAGATATCAGAAGATCCCCGAAATCCAAGGTTACAACTTTTAAATTATCAATTTCAAATAAAACTTAAATAATAAGTTATATTTTACTAATGACATAACGGAAATGTAAGAAATGGCATTTTTATCGACAAGCATAACAATTTCAAGGAACCAACGAAATTTTCACGAATGAACAATGTCTTTACCTATGTGTGTATATTGTGTATCAATCAAATAATCTAAAAAGGCAATCAAACAAATCACATCTGATGATGGATATTGTAATGCTGTCCGAAACGTTTTCCAAAGAAGGAGGTAGAGCAACACGGCAAAACATCCCAAAAATAAATCACATTCATTATTTTTGCCATGAAAATCACAAATTATATGTAAACAATGCAACTTTAGACAAAAAAATCAGGAAGCACTTCAAGATTTCAGCCTGTAAAAATTTTAGTGGACATTTTTTTTTTCAATTTAGTGATTTTTTATGATGTCCTACGGAGTAAGTGATTGAGTTTTTCCGTTCTTCAGAATTTATCATCAAAATAACAATTTCGAACCAAAGTGTGCAATTTCTGAATATTTGGTGTATATTTTTGTTTAATGTGAACACTGCATAAAAGTCCTAACTGCTCTCAACAATCTGGAGCGGAAAGAAATGAGAAGAGGAAAGTGGGAGAGTATCTGGCTATTCAAATGTGGTCACCAAACATGGCTGCAACCATTTCAAGCAACGTTTCAATTCTGAAAGGTGGTCTTACACCAGGGCAACACTGAGAGTTTATTCCACTCTGAAACGTGCAGCAAGTATATTTTATATTATTTTTAATGAATAAATTGTTAAACTAGACAAATTCATCAAATAAATTTTCTGAACCTTATCCATCGACCACGGAGGACATCAGTATTTATTTATATTTATTCTTGACTAAATTATTATATAGCGTCGCTTTTGTGAGAGATTCTGCAAAACATTCAACTTCCTACGAGAAAAAAAATCAAAAAAAAAAAATGGCTGAATCTATAGCAATAATAGACACTCATTTTCATTGTTCTTTTTGTTTACATTATGGTACCTACATCTACCGTATGTCGATGAGTATCTATGTATAATTTGTTGGGGAATATATATAATTAATTTAAGGAAATTAATTGGTTATTATAAATTAATTTATTGGTATATTTTTACCATGTACAACCTTAAAATGGTTGGTTTCCTAAATATAATAAAAAATAACAAGCTATTTACATAGAAAACGGTGAATTTATTCATTTTCCTAAAAATACAGTACAATAAAGAGTGATAGATGTTAAAGAAATACAGTAATAAAAGTATTAGTACAGTCGTACATAATTAGGTATAGTATAGGAACATATACAATGTTGCCGACGGCAAATAGTTTTTTTTTTACGCAAGTTTCATTTTATGGAAATTCAATTCATTATATATGCTGGTAATACAGTATGTATTTTACTATATTACTAAGTAACATAATATTTCCTGGTAATTCAGTTAATACTTTACTATATTAATAAGAGACCAAATTTTGCTGGTAATTGAGTAGGTATTTTACTATATTATACAAGTGACATAATATTGATGGTAATTCATTTGGTACTTAACTATATTATATAAGTGACATGAAATTGAAAGGAATTCCTCATTATGTAGTACATATTTATTGTAAAATGTAAAAAAATGCCTGTAAGTAAGTAGATCTATAAGGGATTTAATTTTTTTTTAAATAAATGTTTTATATTCTAGCGCTTGATTTTTACGGTACACAAATTGTATGCTTCAAATCCCTTTAGAGATGATAATAAATTACGCTGCGTTAATAAACATTTTATTATTCCAATTTTAGAAGACAGAAGTTGCATAAATTAATTAACTTTCATTTTAAAATTATTAAACTCTATCTGAACTTTTGCATTAAAACTATGGTTTACATTGATTCCCCGTCAAAGGGTTAATTATTAAATATTTAACTTTACTCTATTCTTAAACCTAAAAATGTTTTTCAGTAAACCTTTTTTAAGTTTTTTTAATATTTTCATGTATGCGTTTATTTTTAAAAAATTGTAGATATCTACTTTGTGTAAAAGCTGTCTAGGCGTTTAAATAATATTTTTTTTTAATTATCTCTAAATAGTGAAGGTACCTACCTACCTAATTTAGAAAGTTTTTGGTTTAAAGCTAACCTCATTTTCATTAGACGAGGATATAATAATACAGTTTTTTTTTATTTTTTTTATACTAACCCCACGCAGGAGGCTCTGAGGAAAATAATTTTCCCTCAAAGCCCATGTCATATTTTGGAATGCTGTGTGAAGGTCGTTTTTAAGTAAAAAAAAAGAGGAGAGGTTCTGGGAAGGTAAAAGGTATGAAGGTAAAAGGTATGAGGGTATATAGGGATCAGTGTATCCAGGAGTGACGGACTATATCTGGTCATATATAACTGGTAAAGAGACCAGTTGGAAAGGTTAAAGGGTCTCCCCAAACCAACCTCTGCTGGTGGACAGGCGCATCATGGACACACCTCACCCGATGAACCGGACACCCCTGCTAAATCACCAAACGTAGCAAAACACTTGGGGTGACCCATGGCAGAGGTGTTGGTTAACAAATAAATGGTTCCCGGACGGCGGTACCCAAACCCGCCACCCAAATTGTAATGTAGTAGGTATGTTCCTAATGGTCATATTTGATTTCATCAACAAAATTTTTAAGCAAACAAATTTATGTACATATCTATCTAACATGTAGGTAAGTCTCACATAGGTAGGTGTTCTGGTGTGTATCATTAAAATGTATTACCTAATAGTACCTGAATTGGTAAGTATCTAGGTACCTTTATAGCCTTCTACCAAAGTTTGATCACAAAACTAAGTAAAGCAATACGGGCTTACGTAATTTATTAATCTTACTTACAGGATATTCTCAAAAACAGTAAATCACATCATATGTTTCGATGAAAGTTTTTGATAAAGGTTTTTTTTATAATGTATCATATAAATCGAATAAGTAAGTGCATATTTGTAAACTTTGTAGGTATACAATATGAATATCCGCGCAATAGTTTTCAGGTTGTAAAATTGTCAAATGTCTGATAAATATTTTAATAACTTAAAATAGAAGTAAGTAAGTAACAAGTGACAAAACTTCCTTCCGATAAAAAACAATCCTGTTCATTATTTTGCTTTTCAAAAGCACTTTGGCTATGGCCAAGTGTCATGTGTGGAAGTATTAATCTCCTGTGAAAGAATCCAAAGGGTTATAGAATGAGAAACAACAAAGAAGATTCTTAATACCCTGACAATACCATTGTTAAACCATACATTATTATAAGTTAACCCCTGATGTTTGAAAGCATAAAAGTCTTACATTGAATACAGCAATAACTATTGGTGTAAAATTTAAGAAAGGTGGCTGTAATGTGCTTTAATTTTGGTTAACAGGGTTCAAGTGTTCAAGTCCTGGAAAATTGACAATTAAGAAACAGGTTCTCTATAAGTTCTCTGTATGATCTTATTGGTAAGAAGTTTTAAACCTTAAAAATGGTTTCAAAAGTATATGAATGAAATTAAATTATTGGCCTGCATAGTATCAAGAATAATTATTTGCAGTGTCATTATTATAATTTTTTTCCCAAGTCCCAACTGCTCCCAACCGTGAGCCAGTGAGACTGGCATCTGTTATGAAGCTAAAGATATTGGGGATGAGAAGGATGTGGGGAAGAGGAATGTGTCACCAAACATGGATAAATCTATTTCAAGCAACATTTCAATTCTGAATGGTGGTCTTAGAACAAGTCTATACTGAGAGTATCTTCCATTCTAGAACGTGCCGCAAATGAACAATATTTATTTTTAATTAATAAATTGTAGAACAGCACAAATTAATCAGATTAAATTGCTACTACAGAGCCCTACCCTTTGACCACAGAGGCCGTCATATGATTATTACCTACTATTACTTTTGATATCCTTAGACCTATAACTATGTACCTACTGAACCTATAAAGATATTCAAGCGCAACTGAACTCTACATTTGCGACAAAATTCCAATCTCAACTAAAATAATTTGTCAACCTAAGTCAAAGATTCAATGGAAGATCTAAGGAATGAATCACATGAAAAATTAATATAATAACCCATGGTTTTTTGTTTTTAATTTATAATTTGAATTCGCTCAATACCTTAAAATTAACGTCGTCAGTCGGTTCGTGCAGAGAGACTGTAATTGTTAAGATGTTTATTCAAATGTATTTAGCGATTATAACTTAGAAATGATTGCGTGTAAATCAAAAAATGTATTTACGATCGGTTAGTTTCATTTCAGATTTGGGAATTCCGTGAGCCGTTCATTGCAAAACCAACACCTCTACCAAAGGTTACTTCAAGTGGTTCGCTATGTTTGGTGACTTAGCAGGGGTGCACGGGATAATGAGGTAAGGTTTGTGCGGGTCTTGGCTGCAGACATGTCTGTCCGCTGCACGGTGGGTCAGGTCTGGAGAGACCGGTTGAGGGAGTCCCGTTGACTTATTTAGCCGGACTCTCTTAACCCTTCTTCTTGCACTGAGGTAGAAGGATGTATTCATGTCCGTTACTTTTGCACACGCTGCCCCAAGATACTTTCCTCATACTTTTTTTCATCCAGAACGTCCTCTCCATCTTTCCTTGAAAATACTCCCTGTACAGCATCCCGAAAGATGACATAAGTTTAATTAGCATTAAAACCAAACATAATATTATCTTTCATCGTAAAATAATTTAAACCGTTTCAAACAATCATCCTAAAAAGTTTGACAAAGTTTTAAGGCCGAAGCAGCTGTCACGAGTAAATGCAAAATCAAAAATGTTAGTTTATTAAAACTAAATATTTTTAAACAATTGAGATAATATACCTACCTAACTGGTAGAACCGACATATCATGGGATTATATTTTTCTTTTTTTTTAAATATTTTTTGCTTACTTTTTGCTTACTCTTTTAGAGAGTAAAGGTTTTTGGATGTCAATTATTTTATAAGGTCCTTCAAAGGGCGTAGAGCAAAATAATTTAATAACAAAATCATGTTATTTGTTTGCGTAGGTACCGTCGGCAACTTTTCTCCATTGATCAAGTATCATAAAAAAATACCTAAAACAAATAAATAATGTTGTTACGAAGTAGGTACTATTGTCTATTGGCAATAGTTGGTAAGTCGACTGTAGTGTGGCGCGTTCTGATATGATCTATTTCATAGAATATATATTTTATGTCATGCAACGCTCGAGATAAAAAGAAATGTGTTGTATCAAGTTCAACATTCTTTATAAATACGCCGCACAGTACAGTGATATCTATGGTTATGTCAAATAAAAAAAAAAAATAGAAATAGAGCAGGTATGAACGCATGACCAATTCTTTTCATTTTCAAATGGATCGTTCTGTAAAATATATCGAAGAATCCATGAAATAGATTAGCAAGAACAGGATTTTCTATGGAATATTAACACTGAATAGACTTTATATTTTGTTCTATAAACTGGCTTTTCTATGGAATAATAACACATTGAATAAAAATTTGTTTTATAAATTGACCATAGATTCTCAAAGAATATGTAGAACTGGTGAGAGGCCATTAGTTAATATAAACATCTTGTGCTCTTCGAACAAAATGGTATTTTTATCAAGAGCACAAAATTATAAGTACCTAGGTACCTACTGATCTTGATTTAAACTGAATGTTATAACGCTCTACCTAATTCTTACTCGTTCCTGGAATTGCTCCAGAAACAAATAAAAAATAGTTTTTTTTATGAAATGTGTACGTTTTTTTTAGCAAAACTATATTTTTTAAACTGTCAAAATACTAAGTAGGTATGTAATATTATGTACAAGGAGAAAATGAGTATTGCTGATGTATTAAAAAACCGGTTAAAAACGGTATTGCAGGCCGTTTATTATTAAATTTTCAGCACATTCCTAATATATCGGAAAACGTGTTCATGAACTTGCATTTGTCCTGATAATACACAATGACGAAATGCGAAAATATTTTAATTTTTATACACAATTTTTTCCAACATCGCGATAACACATTCGTGTTTTACTGAAAGTTTACTAGGAAATCTATTAATTCATTCGATAAAGGCCTGCAATCCCATTTTTTTTCGGATTAATAATAATTTCAAGAGATTCTTAATAAATGAGCAATATTTTATATCCATAAGATTTCTCCTAAACCTACAAAATATACTCGTAGGTACCTACGAGTATATTTTGTAGGTTTTCTATTTAATGATTACCTATTTTATAGATATAAATATGCGAAGCAATTGTGAATTTAAAATATTTTTTCATATTTTTACAGAGCATTGGTAGTATAATAAATATGAGCAATACGTAATCTGCCAACTGTAACCTACTGTACCTACTGTAATGCTACGTATTTACATTGTCAACATTCAATTTACTTTCTTTTAAATCCATAGTTTTAGCTACGTTAGGTACCTACCCACAAACCGTATATATTTTTGGGTTATTTTGGAAATAGGCACCTATTTTTACGAGTAGAAATTAATGCAATCGAATAGTTAATAGTAGTTAACAGGTTCATTACCAACTCCGCCATTTGGCGGAGTTCGAATGTCTCGAGAAACTCCTTACCCGCCAATTGGCGTGTGCTTCCATACAACTTTTAAGTTACCGTAAGTCTGTCAACTGTTGCGACGTGTTGTTTTCATGCTGGCCCAGTGCTTGAAACAACCAAGAAAAATTATGAGAACGCGGTATTTGACTACCTACTCTAGTTTACAAGTTATAGATTGTCGAATATGGGTGACAGAGCTTTCCAAGTTTTGTCGGAGTTTTCCAAGCAATCACTGTCCTAGGCTGGCAGTAAACATGTTAATTTCAAATATAGGTACCTACGTATTATAAATTAATACTATCTAATAATTGGGTAATACAAAACTTGTTGATATAAATTGATTGATATAGTTGCCTGCAGTAAATTCGAAAATAGAACTTATAACCACCCTAAAAGAGTAGATTTATAATCTATGATGAGTTTGTTCCCTAGAAATTGAAAAAAGTTTAAAAAAATACTAATCTAAAATTTCCTGTTTACCCTGAAAAAAACTTTTTTTGCAACAAATAGAGATAATGATATCCTCACTGGGATCTCTCGTGCTTAGGATTGAATTAACATATTATTAAAATTTAGTAGTACGGATAATATGAAGTATTTACAAAAATATATATTTAGTAATATTTTTTATTGAAATAATTATAAACATATTAAATGGTGTTTTTTGTGCTGTTTGGTGAAGTGGTTTCGGTTTCAGTCTGTATTTGGTGTGAGTATATTATCCATTTCCGATCTCCCTATGTTTTGTTTACAGTTTTTCATATGATATTTAAATTTTTTAATATTGTTATGAGTGTTGAATGAGAGTGTCATTTTGTTGTAGAGTTTAGTACCGTGGTGTAGGAATTTTTTTTTGAGAAATTTTGTATTTATAGTAAAGTTGCATTTTGGATGTGATTTCGACCATGAGATCTAGTGTTGATGTTAATGTTAATTCTGGTGTATTTATTTATGGATCTAAAGGAGTATTGTTTTAAAATAGAGTTGTTTAATTGACATGATGTTAAGTGTGTTAAAGATTTCGTCAGTGCTAATTCTTACAGGGCTTTTGAGTATTATTAATATTGTCATTTTCACTATCTATTTACTAAATCAAACGATTTAAAATTTATTTTTTCGTGTTTGGTACCTACCTAACTAATTAAAAAATACATGTTGACGAACTTTTGTCAATAATAAATTAGGTTTTTCTTTCAATTTAATTTTAATATTTTACAAGTTTTTGAAAAATAAAACGCAACAAAAATTGTCATCCGAGTCTAAAATTTAGTGAAATTTTTTTACTCTAAATAATATCAGTTAAGTTAGGTGATCAATATCTTATATTATCTAGAGGTTAGGATGCTAGGCTAGTAGTCTGGCGGATTGAGTTCAAAACTAAAACTGCATATTGATTCCCTCCATTCAGTAAAAGTTGCAATTCAATTAAATGCTTATTTATTTAACAAACGAAAGTCGTGTGTTGTTTTTAAATTTTATTTTATTATGTTAGGTATTTCTAGAGTAGAAAAATAAATTCAGGATTGTAAATCTGTTTTCAAAAAAGCTCAATTGGCGTGAGATTTAAAAAAAATTGAAATTAGACAAAAATATTAATAAATACAGATCCCTGAAGCGTATGTGTGTATAACCATATATGACTTGGAGAAACGTAAGCGTACCGAGTAAGATAAAGAATGAGACGCTTACATGGTTTGACCATGTAGAGCAGATGGGCGAAGAAAGGAGTGTAAGTAGAATGACGTGACTGGTGTAAGAAGTCGGGGAACTCCCCAAGGAAAAAATGGCACAAACAATAATATAAAATATTTAGGTACTTGAGACGGGCCATATAAATTACATAAGTGTGTGCCAGGAAAATGTTGTTTGGCGGCCAATCTCCTCTGTCTAGACTTGCGGAGAAACATCTTGATGGTTGATTCGTTAGTAAACTGATCTGAATATCCAATTACTTTATCCCAACCTTTATCTTTCCCACATCGTCATCGTCACGCAACATTTTCTAAGTGTACGTAATTATTTCGATTCCTTATTCCAACATGTTAAAAATATAAATTAAAAATTAACCGAAAAGAACATTTTTGTTTACCATAATACATCCACATATTTTAAAATGTCTTTTAAAAATTGCAAAAAAACAACAACAAAAATGGTTTGGCTGATGATTAAACCTTCCTACCTAGGAACTGGAGGCGACAACTCTACCTCACCAAATGCCAACCGGGTAGGAGCGACATTTATTGCGTTTATTAATTACCGTGATGCCATCCGATTTCAAAGAAATGTGTGATTCCGCTTGTAGATGTACGTGATTGCTACCAAATGAAATGACGAAATGCATTATAATTGACAACGAGTGTATCTGTCGAGTTTCAGCTCAATCGGATGTCGGGAAGTGGGTTAATTAATGATTCCAAGATTTGCATACATTCATTACCGAACACAAAAATGAAATTCAAATAGATATGTCTAGTAAAAAAAGAAAAAGGAATTATCAGGAAAATTTTGCACTCCACCCCCTTCAAATAATTGGTGATCATTTGCTTTGTACATAATAATATCCTACGACATCAATAAAAATGACGGAGCATTTTCCCAGACGTCCGAACCCACCAGAGGTTGACATCGAAGTAAAGTTTAGCCCCAATGCCCGCTCTTTACCCTGTCGGTGACGTCACAGACTTCCTTAGCAGGCGAGCCAATGAGCACAAGGGGAGGCGTGGCCCGCCCCCCTTCCCCACCCTCCCTTAGGAGGTTTTTTGTAGGTAATGTGAAATTGTGTGTGCTCAGAGCAAAGCTTATTTGAAAATAGTAAGGAATAAATTTAATTGATTAAAACAAATATTTCTTGAAAATTAATTACATATTTACCTACCCGGCCACGATCAATATTCACAACTTATTATTCGTTTTCTTTCCTATTGAAAATAAAATCTTTTTTAAATTTAAATTGTATGTGAAACTGCCCGGTTAAGTGGGATTAAAGAAAAAAATTTTTGGGGCATATTGTAAAATTAAACGAAATAGAAAAGAAAAGAGATGGGGAAGATGTAGCGTAAGAAATAGGCATCTGGCAATTCAGATCTGATAACTAAATACAGCTTAAGCCATTTTAACAACGTTTCAATTCTGAGTAATTTCTTTGAGTATCTACTAACCTAACCTTTATTGTTTCACAAAAAAATAGATTTTCAAATACCTACATAGATCACGATGAAAATCGTGTTGTTGGTGGTATAAATAATTGCGTTGTTCTTGACAACGCGCATAAAAAAAACTTATTGAATTTCATGACAATAGAACCCCCACTCGAGAGTTTCTGCTGCTTCCGACATAAAATTTCCGCTCAATAGTTAAAATGTCCATTTTTTACAAGAAAATTTAAAAAAAATCTTTTATCAACGTTTGTACTAGTGAAACAAGGGCAAACTAAAGAAAGCAAATGTTCAATACTAGATACGTACACTATCTTATATATCTTGCATTTGACTAGCAAGGGTGTTTTTACTAGGCCACTATTTCAGGTAAGGTGAATTATAGGCATTATTAATTACATTCAAATGGGCAAAGCTCATAATTATATGGACGATCGCAGTCGAGATCAGACTTATAAGAGATGAGATAATGAACGGAGGGGAGGCAATTTTATGTAAGGCTTAATAAAAGCGCGTTTGAAGTGAAATGACATTTAACAGCGCTATATAAATGCTATGTTATTAATATAGAAGAGAGGGTATTTGTTTATAGTGGGACAGTATAAAAAAAATATGTGATCTATATTTCCAACTTTTTCTGTAAATATTTCTGAAAAGTTGAATCTCTTATACTTAATAAACTATAATAAAGTAATGCATGAAGTATTGCAAGAATGTAACGTATAGAAAATTGATTATTTTGGGACAATTATTGCCATCTGAATTGTGTTTAATTTACGAACTGAACAGTTTTCCAATCACATTTAAGGTTTGTTTCAAAACCCGAAGATCAACATCAATACAAAATTTGTGCAAACAAAAAATAAACAAAGATTTAACAGCTGAGAAATGCATACTGTAAATAATAAACAAAATAGTTACCGATTTATATATCTAATAATTTATCCCTTATGCTTTTCATACATCGCTTTTCCAGTTTTCAAAGTACGGAGCAAGCGGTTGGTATGGCTAGGAAAGGGGTTATTTTTCGCAGGACGAGCGAGCGAGACGGGCTGACTATCGTGCAGGAGGGAGCGGGACGGACATATTACCGTTTCTGCGTGCCAGGGTTGCAGTTCTAGGAAAGCGTTTTTAATTACACCTGTAGAAAAATATTACGTTTTAATGGAAATCGTTTCAGGATTACTGTAAGCAATAATTCAACGTAAATAAAAACCGGTATTTTTCAGTAAAAAATCGCATTTCCGAAAGATAGCTAACATAAATTAAAAAAGTTGGCTTAAGCGCTAGATACAATAAACAATCATTAATTAAATGATTATTCATCGTATAAAATTTAAAACACGCTTATTAGTACGGGGTAAGAAAAACCACTAGTAGCTTTGTGAATAGAAGACCTTGCGTCCAAAAAAGGAGGTTTCTAATTTTTTCATTCCTATTTTTAATAAATCAAAACCAAAATTTTTAAATCGTAAGATTTGTAAGTAGGTTCTTAAACAACATTTTTTTTTTAGATTTTTCTTTTGGATATGTTTTCTATAATATTACTATCAAATTTACAAAAAACAGTTTATTTATGAAATAAAAGTTATGCTGCGTAATTATTATTGCGTGTGACAGCTGTTTCGCCTTCAGAATGTTTTACTACATAGTTTGAATGGAATGTACGTTATGTTGGAACACGTGTTCATAAATTTCATATATTTTCAGGGCAAATTCAGGCAAGTGCATGAAAATGTGTTCCGATATATTAGGAAAAACTTTAACAGGAAACAGATTATAATAAATCAGAATTACTCGTTTTTCACCATGTAGGTACCTTATTTATACAAGAGAGCTTGAACGGGGTTTCGTTAGAGCAGGTATCCAATCTTTTTGAAAATTAGATAACGTCATAAGATATATTAGATAACAGAGAGACAATTGACGATGATTTACAATTTCAACATGAACAGAATGCCACATGGAACTAACATAGCCTTTCTGAATTAACATTACTCATTTTATAACTGTATATTTATGGTATAATCCACTTTTTATGTAATCGAGAAGATTTCATTTGCTAGGATTTAACAAACTCATATTATATTTCACGAACTAACCTTTTTGGCGTCCTGAAAAAGCGGGCACATAATTATTTTTCCGGACATTTCGTATTTTTTTTAATTTCAATATTGATCAAAATATAAATTAAAGGGCAAAACACCGCAACTAAGTACTAAATAAATTCGATTTGTACTATAATATTTCGGATGTATTATAATATAGGGTATTTGCTTATAGCGGTTTAAAAATATGCTTCGATTATACGTAGATGTTCGTTTACTTGCAAACATTATCACATCTTTTGAATAATTACTATCCTCATAATCTTTGAAGAACATCATTATTAACTTATAACATATAACTAGTATAAAAAATAATAATATTTGTAGTACCGTTTTCAGAATTTCCCGGCTGCACCCCTTGCCTACGTCAGGCTACGTACATCTTTACATAGGTACAAAAAAGTCCCCCCACACCCTCTCTCACTTAACTACAGTCAGTGGCTGGTATGCTCGTTTTTCAAACCGCGTCCTCCCATTTCCTCCTCACCCCCCACCATCCCTCTCCAGCCCCGCGCTTACCCTTTCCCAACCTAACCCACACTCAGTTGCCCAGTAATACGCGTTTTATCCTAGACACCGTATACTTTTATACGTAAAATGTTAGAAGAGTGTGCCCGGCGCAGAAACATCCTAACAACCCAATTTTTTTTCATACAATATTGGACCTTAATTATCATTTTAGTAAGAGTTATTTTTGCGTGTTGTTTGAGATTTTTTGTCTTTGTCTGAGTTTTCCGATAAAGTCCGAAGCATCTAGTTTCATCGTAGCAACGGGTAAACTAAGGATGTGTGAAGCGCGTCTGCGTGTGTTTGGTGGTGTGGGTACTAGAGAGGGTCAGGGGGGAGGGTAGGGGGGGAGGCAGAATGAATAGCTATAAATTGTTTGGAGGGACTGCGCCGTGTGGAATGTATGGTCAGTTTAAATGAGATGTTTTTCTTTTAAGAAAAAATAATTATGCTTATTATCAGTAATAGTGTAATTGAATTGGTCACATTATGAAAGTGCGACATTCTTTGCCCATTATGACTCACCTCTAAGGTTTCAATATTTTTAGATGTATCTTACTAGCTAATCTTCAGGTGTAATGCCATACAAACTCGTATTGATATTCAGAATTTATTTATATATTTATCTTTTCACGATTGGTGATTTACAGAGCATTCCAGAATTCTCTTTCCACCCACATCTGAGATATATTTTCTGGACACTTTTTTTCCTCCGTTCATCCTTCGAAGACTCCTTTTTGATATTTTTTTATTTCAACGATTACGACATTACAAAAGCGTTTCTTGTATCTCACTATTTCTACAAATATGTACTTTAATTTTTATATTCCTGAATCACCAAATATAAGATACTATATCAAACTGATCATTAAAGGGTGGCTTTGTAATTTGTAAGATGTAATATTCGGAAAGAGGTATCCAATTTCCGATACCTTCCTACAGATTTTGATCGCTTTTAAATACGGATTTAAAATACATACATATTCAGTGATTTGTCAATCATGTTCACCTACCTCAATTTTCAAAATGAGCTGTTATGCCGTCCATTAATATCTCCAGATCAAGATCAAGAATCCACAGGGCAGAAGAGTCTGCAGATGTGCAGTACAAAGCGTGATGGTAAATTTTTTCCCTGCTTGTCCAACGATGCCTGAAAGCGTTATGGAAAAGATATTCAATGCAAGGGTAATTTTATACTTTTATACAAAATAAACACAGCAATTAAAGGCTATTATGTTAAAATTGAAAACTCATTTCATTTTAGACATTGCTATAAACAGGAAGCTACAAAAGTACCTTTGAATCAATGCTGTAATAAATGCACAAATGATGTAGTTAAATTATCAAGTTATGTAAGTTCATGAGTGTTACGAGTGTAAATTTGATATTACGTAGCTGATTAAATTTTAATCGTTCAGCAATTGAATTAATATTTGTTCTTATGATCTGATCGCTGAAAATCGTTTTAATAAAACGATCTGATATTTTAAAATTAAAACATAAAGTGCATCGTCAATAAATCATTTCATGACAAACTATATTCATTCGAAATTTAGTCTCAAAAGTTCGCTTTTCGTCCAGAGCTTTCAACCAGCCACCCACACACCCACGCCTCGCATAAAACACGCACCACACACTGGCGCTTGGAATAATGGCGGCTCTTTTGTAAAGGGCGAACAACCCCTTCCTCAAACCACCCCAAACCTCCCCCCTCCACCCGCAGCCCCTTCTCCCCTGCAGCCTTGGGGAGTTCTAGGGTAGAGTTAAGGCCCGGGGGTAGCGGGAGTAACAAGAGCGCAGGAGTGGTATGGGATGCGCCCACTCCGGGGTTCGGTCGCACTTTGTCTGCGAACACATCGGCCATTTTCTCTTCAGGAAGGCGCGAGACTTGAATGCCATTATGTCCGGCGATTGGGCAATCGGCAGATGCATTGGATGTTTGGTGAATGAAATATGCTGCACGTGTGATTTTAATAGTTTATCTATTGAATTGGCGGCTGTTCGGGGAGCTTTATTACGAATATGGACTGCCAAAGTTGGTTATTAACGTAGGCTGTTGTTTATTTGGATACTTTTAATCAATGAACCCGAAAAAGAGTTTAATGATAAATAAAGTTTTTTTGTTGAAAACATAAATAATCTATACGATCGATTAAACAATTCAACACATTCATCAATGTAGATATAACAAAGAAAGAAAAAAACAATAATTACCTTATAATTGTTAATTAACTACCTACATAGGTATATCTTCTTACATCCAAAAAAGTTTGTGATGGTTAAGTAACTTTTATTGCGATTAAGACTGTATTTTTTATGGAGTTTTTTTATGCTGAAATTATTAGGAATAAAATGAATTAATTACCTACCTATCCATGAGTTATTCGAAATTTCTATCTCTTCTGCTAGATGGCAGTTTTCCATGTACCTGAGCTACAAATAAAATAGCCAGCAATTTAACGGATGTATATAAATAATAGGGTTACCCTAGCTTCTTTGAATGTTGGGAACAAAGAATATTTACTTCATTTCCACGAACATAATAAAGGTAGGCGTAATAAATGACAACATAATAAAGATAGGTGTGATAGATAACAACATAATATAGGGAGGCGTAATAGATGACAACATAATAAAGGTAGGTGTGATAGATGACAACATAATAAAGGTAGGTGTGATAGATGACAACATAATAAAGGTAGGTGTGATAGATGACAGCATAATAAAGGTAGGTGTGATAGATAACAAAATAATATAGAGAGGCGTAATAGATGACAACATAATAAAGGTAGGTGTGATAGATAACAACATAATATAGGGAGGCGTAATAGATGACAACATAATAAAGGTAGGTGTGATAGATAACAACATAATATAGGGAGGCGTAATAGATGACAACATAATAAAGGTAGGTGTGATAGATAACAACATAATATAGGGAGGCGTAATAGATGACAACATAATAAAGGTAGGTGTGATAGATGACAACATAATAAAGGTAGGTGTGATAGATGACAGCATAATAAAGGTAGGTGTGATAGATAACAAAATAATATAGAGAGGCGTAATAGATGACAACATAATAAAGGTAGGTGTGATAGATAACAACATAATATAGGGAGGCGTAATAGATGACAACATAATAAAGGTAGGTGTGATAGATAAGAACATAATATAGGTAGATACATTTGACGGAGAAATTTAATAAATAAATAATCTATCTACACGGAGAAAAAATACTAATACTGAATTTGTTTCAGATTTTGATTAAATTAGCAATACTCATTTTTCTCCGTGTAGGGGCAAACTATCCATAGAGGTGATCAAATTATGGTTCCTTCTCTTAGAAAAGTATGTATTTTACTGTGAACTTAATAATACATACTTTTCTAAGAGAAGTATTCATAATTTGATCAACCTCTATGGATCAAATTATTGTTCCTTCTCTTAGAAAAGTATGTATTATACTATGTATCTAATAATACATACTTTTATAAGAGAAGAAATCATAATTTGATCATACTCTATGGATAAAATTATTGTTAATTTTCATAGAAATGTATGTATTATACTATTTACCTGATAACTTATTTTTAATGGGTTACACTCGGTCTCCATGGGCTGCACGAGTCGTTACTTTTCTTTTTCCTTATTTTTTATGATACACTTCTGAAGAGCGCCCATTTCCGCGAGGTGTAAATATAGAGGAACTGTATTTCCACCCAGAAAGGCAGTGTTATAGGCGAGTTAATTAATAATCTTCGCATATTTATTAGGAAAAGCAAACTTGCAAGAACACGTATTCCGATATAGTCTGAATTCACAGATGGTTTTTTGGAAAATGGCTTGCAATCACGTTTTTAACAGGATTTTAGTAAATTAGCAGTGCTTTTTTTTCTCCGTGTACTTAATTTGCTATAGAAACTAATAAGAAATAAATTAACTAAACATATTACTCTAAGAAAAATAAGTTAATCTAGATTTTCTTTACAAGAAACGTGAACACAGCATACTCAACACTAGAATGAAAACGTAGAGTCTGAAGAGTGTTTTTCACGTCGAGCGATATTTTCTAAGCGAATATCATTTTTTGTGGTCTTTATACTTATATGTACTTAGATGCAAGCATTTATATGAATGTAAATAGATTCTAGACGAGCGTGTCTAACAGTTTAAATTTAAACGTTTATTGTTTTGCTTTTGCCTTCAATCACACTTATCTCAAAACGACTTGAACAGCCATAAAATCTTGCTAAACCCTTCGTTTACCCTCGTCAAGGGGAGAAGTTTGGTTGTCAAAATGATTGCGGCACCAATCATGCATAATATACTCGAATAAGTGCGTAAGTAGAGTTTGAAACTTTCGGAATAATAATTTAATTAATTAATAATTTTAGAATAATTATATACCAAAGTACTTTAGTCGATATGGGAAGGTACAGTTAATTTTGGAATGTTGCAGATATATTTCTAGAAACGTCATGTATAATCTCTAATAAAAAATAAAAATTTGTTAGATAAACAGTTTTTTTTTAAATCTGCAGTAGCAACATCTAATTATTTTTGGAATTAATAAATTACATTGACATTACACTTAAATGAAAAATTACTTTGTTTTGAACCACTTTTAAAGTGTCTGCTCAGAAAATTCTCATTTCTGAGCACAAACTGCCTCCTGTTTTATTTTATGTTTTAGTTTTAATATTCGTGTTTTGTCCTGTCCTGCTATTATTTTTATTCTAAGTTTTGTCATCACTTTGTATAAACAGTGTATTTAGTGTTATAATATTAGATCTGTATTGGGTAAGGCACACTGTAGGAATAATTTTAAGAACCACTAATACTGAATTACCATTTTTTTTTAAAGTTAAGTGCACTTGAAGTGAAATGACACTAAACTGCGCTATATAAATGCCATATTATTATTATTAGAATATATACATTACCTACGTTTCGGTCACACCTTAACATTTTTATTATTTCTGTACTGAAGAAGATTAGGTTATAACCGCAACTAGTTGACGTGCCTACTTATGTTGGAATTTTTATCGTTATACCTATATTCGAATAATTAAGAAGTTGGTCCTCTTTATTAATTAAGTTTTTTTACGATTGACTGAACTATGACTCCCTCTGTGATCGAGGGATGAGGCTTTCATCTAACAATTCCGTTTCAAATTCCGGTGGTGTATTTCCAATAGGAGGCAGTACCCTAGCTTAGAAAGAGAATTGGCGCAACAAACCCTCACGTGTTTCAAGGCTGTACTGCCGTATAGCCTCCTATTGCACACGGAAAAATAAATAAGCATCCCGGCGTGCACGTGGTTTGTTTTAAAATTAATTTCAGGTGTTTCAATTTTTTTTCATTTAAAATAATATATAGTATATTTGCGGCAAGTTTGAGAGTTCAAGATACTATCAGTATCGCCCTGATGTAAGAGACCACCGTTCCACCAGCCACCAGACCACCGAGAATCAAAAATTTGGTTGAAATGGCTTTTGTCGCATTTGGTGACCAGATATGAATGGCCAAGTACTTCCCCACCTTACTCTTTCCAACCTTTCCCTACCAAAATCCCTTTCACCTCCCCTTTAATCTCACAACATATCCCAATTGGGAATGCCAGAATCTCACTGACTCCAGACATTTCGGAGCATTTGGGCATCTTGTGCGGTATTCGCGTTAGACAAAAACAAACAAACAAAATAATTTTTGGTGTTTGGGATTCTTGGACATACTTGTGCCGTAAAATAAGAAAACAACACCTTCTTATCTTATAAGGATAGTACACAACATCCTCAAGGCCATGTGCGAAGTGGGCATAATTCGAAATATAAAGATAAGGTGAATAAGAACGCAAAAGTGATATTAGAATACCTCTTACAGTAGTTCACAGTGACATCGAACCTGAACTTAAATAGTCAATTCATCACGAACACCTCCAGGTAATGGCATACGTAAGTAAATTTTATTTGATTAATTTGTGTTATTTCACAAATTACTCATTTAAAATAATATATTATATTTGCGGCACGTTCCAGTGTGAGACCATCATTCAGAATTGAAACGTTGCTTGAAATGGCTTTAGCCGTGTTTGAATAGAAGGCACTTCCTCACGTTCCGCTTCCCCACCTCCTTTCCCTCCCCCCTACATTCATCTTTACAACATACTTCAAATGGGAATGCCATAGTTTCATTGGATTCAGACGGTTGGGAGCAGTCGGGACTCTTGTGCGGTTTCACATAAAAAAAGGTAAACGTAATAGGTAAGTATCGACTTACATATCATTTTATATATAATCATTGCATACTATTTCCTTTATTCCAGGAGTTACTAATTAATAATTAACTTTACAATTAATATTATTCGTAGATAATACTTGCTGTTTAATATAGGTACCTATTTATTTCCTTAAATTAGGTAGAAAACCACAAGGTTAAATTCGTGCAAAATAATTCACTTACGAATCCCCAGCACACATCGTCACCATTGTCGAATTATTCCCTAAAGACGTTTCTAATTAACAAACTCAGCCAGAATACTTGTTTTATTCACTAGATTGAACCTAATGTGCGGACTGTATTCTCATACACCATTAAAACGACGTTTGAAAAAATATTTTAATTAAAAAATACCTCAGCGTTTTTCCTCCGATCCGTTGATTCAACCGCCCTTCCGCGCGATGGCGATACTAACCTTTCCGTATCCGTTTTCAAAATGGCGTCGTAAAAACTGAGTAGGAACATAATACTATGTTCATATTCCTCATTCGGAAACATCCTCAGCGCCTCTAGAGAAATGGTAACGAGCGCTGTGTTTGTCATAAAGATATGGCATTACATTATGTACCCCCGTTATTTGCGTATTTACCCCTTTCCGGGATGGGATGGGGGAGAGGTTTACCGAACACGTACCTTCCTTTCTGCCACTCCACGTAAACGGCACGCATAATAAAACCACCTCCCAATACGTAAATAAGCTATTCTATTTTATTAAGTTGAATTAATTCATTAATTTTGGATTTTGTTTGTTCAGAAGTTTGATATCAGTTCAGTTCATGTTGTTCATAAATATTTTAAATTATACAGGACTTTCCAATAAGAGGTGTTATTTTGAATAGCCCGTTATTTCGGTAGATGTTGTTTTGAAGATGTCATTTTTTAACATTTAACAAATAGAAACTATGTCATTAATAAAAGGAAACGATAAACGCTTCAACAATGCGTTGAAATTATTAAAATTCACTTGAGTGAATCATCTTGAGTGATGAGGCCCATTTCCACCTCGGTGGCTTCGTCAACAAGCAAAATTGTTGCATCTGGGGCTTGGAAAACCTAAGAGATATTGTTGAAAAGCCTCTCTATTCTCAACGTGTGACTGTTTGGTGCGGTTTATGGTCCAGCAGAGTCATTGGACCTTACTTTTTTGAAAATGAGGCTGGAGCAACAGTTACGGTGAATGGATTGCGCTATCGAGAGATGATTAATATTTTTTTATGGCCGGAATCGGATGATATTGATCTGGTCAAGGTTTACTTTCAACAAGACGGCGCTACGTGCCACACAAGCAACGAAACCATTGATCTTTTACGATTGAATATCAAAATAACACCTCTTATTGGAAAATTCTGTAATTTTGCAGGTTTTGTTATTTAGTGTGAAGCGAACATGTGGTAAACCTTCACCAAACTCTATTGTATAAATTAAATATTATTGTTATTTAAATTTTATCTGCTTTTTAAATTAAGGATTCAATATACTTCATGATGGCTTATTTCACGAACTAATACTTTGGGCACGTTAATCATAAGATATATTAAGAAGACAATCATGCTATTTAAAAGTTTACATAGAAAAAATTTACACAAGTTGAAATATAAACAGTTTACATAATAAATTTATAATGCAAAAAGTGAAGAACCAAGTAGAGATGAATTACCATGAAATGGACAGCCAATGAACTGGACATTCAACTCCCGTGATTTGTTATTAGCAACTATTGTAATTTTTATGTTGCTTGTGTAAATTTATCGTTACATTTAAAAAATGTAGCCATTCCAAAAAGCGCAGATGGCGTACTTTAATGAATTGGACGTCCAGTTAAAGGGGTTCATGTCCACTTCAAGTAATATCCAGCGATTACCTTTCTTTCAAGGTTATTATTAGGTTTGAATTTTCTACCTGATTTCTTGTAAAATTTTACTTTGTACTTAACTTTACCTCAATTAACACCCAAAATAAGTTTCACTTGATTTCAAATAAGTTTCACTTGATTTTTCACACACATTTTATTTTTATCTAGTTTTGCAATTATTATCAGTTGAGACCATTGCCTGTTTTTATTTTTTATTTATTTGTTGTTTCTTTACATTGTATCTTTTTTTACATTAGAATTTTTAACCTCACTAGGACAAGACTGTGTTGAGGTTAATAATTTAATTTTCATGTCGTTTTATATTTCGTTTATATGTATTTTTATTATCTTCTTCTCCGATGATATATTATATTTACAGGTATAAACTTCTAAAGTCATTAAAAGTTATTCCAACAAAATTGAACTCTTTTTTCCAGTCATTATAGTATGCATGGCTTTCTCAATTTCGTCATCCGTTTATTTGATTCTTTACGGCATAATAGCGCGGACGACATCAATCACGGTTCTCACGAAATAATCGAGATGATGTCTCGATCTAGCATTTACGATTTCTTCTTCCTTAAAAGTATCCGCATCTACTGATACTATTCTTCCAATCAATAAGTCGTTCGAGTAATCCCTACTAATAATTGAATATTATAGTTTACTAAAAACAAATAAAAAATCCATCGACATCAAAACATTGAACTTAGTCATAGCAGATTTTAATCAAATTACTAATCTCTTATCTTCTGCTGATTAAAGCTTTTTGGATCTTGGAGAAAAGGTAGACAAATTTTACTTAATTCTAAACAAGGCTATTGATATGTTTGTACCCGTTTCTAAAATCAGAAAGTATAATTTAAAACCCAAAATTGGTTTAGTAAAGATCTCATCAAAATAATTAGATTAAAAAAATGCTCATAAAGTGTAAAAATCATCACGCGATCCTTAAGATTATGCTAAATTTTGTGAACTAAGAACGACTACTAAAAATATGTCCAAGTTATGTTACCTAAAGTGCATTGATAACTGCGCAGAAATGGCGGCTGCTAATCCTCAGAAAATTTACAATTTTTCAAAATTGCTCAATAATAATGAATCTGGCATTCCTTCTAATATGTATTGAGATAATAAAATGGCCCAATAATCCCCAAGAAGTCGTGGATCTCTTCGCAGAATTCTTCAGTAAAGTCAATGAAACTGCAAACAAATCTCCATTTTTAGACACTGATAATGACAACAAGATCGATTTTATAATATATTTAATACACTTTTGACCCATATAGTACACTAATACATAAGCAAGGGTATTTTTAAAGTGACGTATGCATTTTTTTCATTTTAACTCGAATATAAATATGATGAAAGTAATTAAATGTTAAATCACTCAATAAATCCTTTCCTATGTATAATTAGATATATTTTACCTGTTTACTTATTTTAAACCCAAAAAATATACCTAAGTACATAAAATAATAGCATACGTATTTTAAAAGGGTACCCAACTTATCAAAACCTTTTGTTCCGCCTACTTTGTGAAAAGTCTGGAATAATATTGTTGTTTTCACTTATCAAAAACACAAAACCCTTGCGGTTTGGGGGAAATAACCTTTTAAATTATTTGGGCATTTTTCTCTCAGGACAGAGGGGCCGAGGCCCTCAGAGATTTAAAAATTTTCTGAATATCCTTGATGCGTTGGCAATTGAAAAAAAAATGCGAACGACAGACAAGAAAGATATAAAGGGTATTATAGATTTTGAAAATCGGCAGAAATTTACGTAACAGGAAACAGAGGATTTTTTTTTAAAGGCATATCTACATAGGTAGTAGGTAACCAACTTTATAGCTAGGTATTTAGGGTCCCTTGGCCACTCAGGGGACAATGGCAATTCAACACACTTTCTAAAATTAAATAAAATCATTGAAAGCGATGAAAAAAGGCCTATAAACCTAACTTAACGAAACTTATTTAACATATTTTTTGCATCACCTTTCAAGGCTTTATATCACTTTTCAACATTTTATATCACTTTTCAAGAGTCTATAGAATTGTCACTATAGTTAGTCGGTTACCTTATTAAGGTACATCGCTTAATTTTAGATCAGCCATTTTATAATTAGTACTCAGCTTAGCTACTCAGGGGACAATGGCATTTCGAAACACTTAAAAAAAAATAAAGACATTAAAAGCATTGAAATAAGGACCAGGAAAAGGAAAATAAGGAAAATTGTCACTTTAGTTACTCGGTTACCGTATTTAGATACCTTCCTTTATTTTAGATCAGCCATTTTATAATTGTTAACACGAATCCATAATAATTTTTCCCGACAGTTAAAAAATGTGTATAAAAGTTCATAGTCTTACTAGGTACGTACTCAATATTGATAGAAGGAGACTAAATATACCCAATCGTTTTATGAACCTTAAAAAATATCGGTAATTTTGGCTTAGGGGTTAAAAAAGTGTCCGTCAATTGAGGGTGTTTTAAATTAACACCATTTTATTACGTGAATATTTCAAATTTTTAAATATGTTTTTTTTTAAAACTTTTTTATTGTTATTTGTACATTCCAGTTGACAAATTATTAATAATAACATACATACCATATACATTATTATTTGAGTATTTCTTAGCAACTATGAATATTGTTTTAAATCTTATTTTGTTTAAAATATATAGACTGTCTAACACTTTTAAAGTATTCGGAAGTAAAAAGATGATGTTAAAAAATATCGCGAAGATCTAAAGGTTTTAATGTAATGTAAGTTTTCGTAAACGTTATTAAGCACGAAATGATAAGTGCCTACTAAAATATTTTTTTTAATGGTTTTCGCTCGAGAAAAACATCTCGGATTCTGACTATTATTTTTCTAACCTATGGAAACACCCAGGTAAGATTTTGTGTATTGCGAATCTGAAGAAAATAATTTAAACAGATTTTAACATGTCATTTACTCTGGCGATATATTATAAAATTGTGCACTTATTAAGTTTAATGTATGCAGTATGCAGGTACATGGTTAACACATACAAAAAAACTTTACTTCCATTTTCAAAAATATATTTTTTAATTTTTTAACCCCACACAATCAATTTCCCTCCAGGGCCTATTTATTACCAGGGTGTGGTTGTTATTTTTAAGGAAAGGAAGGAGAGAAAGTATTGGAAGGAAAAAGAATGAGTGATGGGTAGGAATCTTGGGATCAATGTGTTCAGAAGTGACGGAAGTATGGTCTTTCCTTCCCTCTGCAGCGCAAGGCGATGGCAACCTCTCCCAATCCTGCACGCCACGCAGCTGTGGATAGTGGGTAGGCGCATCCTGAACACACATCACCCGATGAACCCCCTGAACCTCTGCTAAGTTACCAAACGTAGCGAACCATTTGGTGTGAACTATGGGCAAGTGTGTTGGTTATCCAATAAATGGTTTCCGGGGCAGCGGTACTCAAACCCGCCTCCCAAATTAGAAGGAAAATGTTCAAATTCTTTCTGAACAGCGTGTAGTAAGAAAGCCACACGGATTCCCACGTTAAAGTTATTATATACTGCCAAGCAAGTAAAGACATAATATGTTGGATATTTAGCATAATCGTAGTTGGCAATAGAAAAAACAAAATTATTTAAATTTGAACGAAAAAAATTGATGAGAGTTTTAAAAAAAAGATTTTAATATCCTTTTCGTGACACATATTTATTTAAATTTTCCTTCCATTTTGAAAATGCTGGCAGCGCCCATTTCCCTGGGAGGGGGGAGTTAGAGCGGGTGGGGGGAGTAGGCCTCTGCGGGTATCCCTATATACGTCGTCCACTTATGTGGACCGAAAAATAAAGCCTACGCCCGCCATGTATGACCCGGGGGTTAAAACCTCCCCGGTCTCCTGCCCGGTAACGCGGTCATTTATTATTCCGTGCGCGTACTCCTCCCGACCCTCCCCTACCACCCCGCAACCACCCACCCTCACACACTCTTCTACCCGCTTCAGCGCCATTAAGGACCCATCCATTTTTAGGGGACGTGGAGATAAGATAAATAGAAAAAAATAAGGATTTAATTGAAATTTATTTGTATATCGAAGGTACAATGCTACCCAATTCTGGATTTAATCTTATAACCCATTTTAATGAAGATTTGTTTACTTTATGGGTCGTTCATTTAACAATGGAGCGGAAAATTGGAGGAACCCTGTCGAGGGTTTTGTTGATTAATCCGAAGAACGGGGGAGTTTTACATACGGTTTTATAGTTCTAAGGATTGTGAAGAGATGCTATTATGCATGGCTTTGTTGTGAATAGTTCATAGAAAAAAATGTTATTGTACTTTCATAAAATTCAAACGACTTTAATAACGAAATGATATTTAAAAAGGTAGATGTGTAATTATGTGCAATGTTTACACATCGGCCCTGATGATGGACAATGTAATGCTTTACTAAACGTTGGCTAAAAAGGAGGCAGCGCAACACAACAATAATACCCCAAAAATAGATCATTATAATTTTAATTAATATACTATAATTTAAAGTTAGTTAACATATGTTTAAAAATCATTGTTTTCAGGCAAAATGTTTCATATTTCGTAAAAAAGAAAATTCGAACAATATATCAAGCGATGCAATAATTATTAGACAACTTGAATGTGAAAACCAGCATTAAGGCAGTGAAACATGAACCTTTTGTTTCAAGGCGAGGCGAACATTTTTTTAAATTTTGAGAGATTAACCCACCCACCATTTTCCTTTATGTAGATGGGCCATAGGTACCATGTAACGTAGAATAACGCTTCTACAGAAACACAATTACTGGGGAGAAAAAATGATATCGCACTTTTGTTAAGTCCGAAATGTTGTAGCCGGGAACAACGAAAATTATTAAAAACGGAAAACCCGGCCCCCGTCCGTGGCCCTTTATTTATTTCGTCCCATTTCCGAATAACCGCAGAAAACCAAACAAAGGAATGCTGTTATTCTTATTCCGCGTCCTTTTTGTTTTTTTGGAATTTTAAAATTCAAAGCATGATTCATTCTCGAACGCAACATTCTTCAGTCCTTTTGGCGAGCTTTTTTGCAGTTTTTTTTGTGATTACCGTGTCGCGGTTTCCCAACCGAGAAAATCTCGATTGTTAGAAATACATTCAATGGAAAATGTATTATTCAGTTTTGCGTGAACGGTAATGTTTATTCGGTACCATTTTTCATTATGTAGCCAACGCCATTGTCATTATCCATTTATTGTATTTTATTTTATTCTTCGTTTTATGTACCTACCCAAATTTATCACTCATTGTGTGTGTGGCTACTATTTGGTCATTTTTCCAAGTTTAAAATTTTGTAATAGCTTCACACACTTTTTCATTGAAGTTTGAAGTTACTATCTTCAAAATACCGACAGCATTTGTTTTTCCAGATGTGATGTTATCTAAATGGAATTATCTTTCATGCACTCACGTAGTTACATAACTATGAAGCAATACGTGCCAAACGATCACAAAAGATAAAGAAAATTCATTTATGTTGGAGTTTAAAAAGTAGAAAATATTAATTAACATTGACACTTTATTAATTTCATAAATTATAATCGATTTTATGAGAGATAACTTACTAAAACTTCACTATTTTTTATTTATTAAAGCAGTGACTATTTACGGTTAGTTCCTGTGAGCAATCAGGATCAGGACTTGGGCCCATTTTGCTGTCTCAGATTTCATATCATTCCTTTGAATTTGTCTTCAAGTCCCGCGTATCCCATGGAAGTTCCTGTAGCGGTAAGGGTTTTCCCATTAGAAGTTCCTCTTTGTTTGGGTTTCTCGAAGTCCCCACGAGAAAAAAATTCACCAAAGTGGCCTCAGTTCTTTTCTTAACTGCCCCTTAATTCGTTTGAATGGATTGTTTTTGGTCCTACGAGTATCTCTATCATAAAGTCTAAATACTACTAAATGTGACCTTGCATCTTGGAGGCACCGATCGTCGGTATCCCTACGCTAAATAAATATTACTTACATATCCTTGTTGTGCTTGGAGAAAGATCCATACTTTAAGTATTACTCTACATAGATTCCATAAATTCATTATCTTTCTTGTTACTGATTTAACTTTACGTTTAACAATGTGATCTACGCATTTTGATTTTTCTTAACCTTTATCCGTATTAATACCCTTCTTTCAGCAGCTCACCTCACCTATTTTTTGTCAAGTTACAACAACCACTAAAATTTTGGTATCACATTCCCACAGACTCTTCACATACCTCAAGTTTTATATGTGAAACGCTAATGTTGTTTTTACTAAAATCCCACTGACTCTAGACAAAACCCAATGCAACATGAATACGAACTACAGTGCCACTGACTCTCGAATATATCACAATCATGATTAGATTACAGACTAACTAACTCTGGAAAAACCCAAATCATGTATGGACTACTCAGTCCCACTATCTCTGGAAAAACTTCTATCAAATAAGGGCTATAGTCCCACAGACTGGAAAAACCCCAACCATGTATTGACTACAGTCCCATTGACTCCGGACAAAACCCAATATTATGAATCCTACAGTCTCACTGACTCCTCTCTAAATCACCAATATCATCGGCATTACAGTCCCACTGACTCTGAACAGTTCAAAGTACTTCAGTGCCGTAAAATTTCTTTGAATGAAATACTTGTCAATTCTTATGTTTCAACCGTAAAAATATAACAAAATAATATATTTCACAATTTCTCTAATAAACGTATAACCCAATACGTTAATAATGTGTTGTCCATCAAAAATAATCTCCTCTAACACACTTCCAAGAGAATGTCCCTGAGACTAGCTGACACGATGATTGATCGTATTGACTCAAATTTCATTGGTCAATATATGCCTAGAGAGGGTCTTATTAATACTGAGTGGAAGCTAGCAGTAGAACCCTAATGACAATGCTTCCTACACCAGCCCCTCAAAATTATTACAAAAAACCATGAACTTGATTCAAGCTTATTAAAACAGAAAACCAATTAGAGGCAGCAAACACATTTTTTTTAACTTACTTTATCTGGATAAACTTTCGTAAAAAAGGTAATATGAAAATCTTTTAACAGTACATCGACATTTATCAGTACATAAAATCATTCATCTTGTATGTAATATATCGATTAATTATTAACGACGACATCATACCGTTAAAAAAAATATAAATGTAACGAATCGGGAGGTGATAATTACGCCAACAAGCATCCATTAACCGGTAACAATTTATATAAGACAGTTTTACCATAAAAGCCACATTAGTGAAATGATTGCAATGTTGGCAATATTTTCCCGCCTTTCTTAATTAAAGCACCCCGTAATAAAAGTTATGTAATGTACGTATTATGTAAATAGAAGGCTGTGTATGAAGTACCTACGCATGTCCCCAGCGACCACGTATAATGCCGGTTCTTTGTTTTTTTCAAAGACCCTTGGTTATTGCCTACGAAAAATAAATTGAAAATTACCATACAGATGGATTTTTGGTTTTAAGGATAACGAATTGTCTTCACTTTATTAACCGCGTGTGCGTCACACTTCAAAGCTATCGGTAGACCGTAAGGGTGGACAGAGCTATGTTTCCATGGAGTTGCCATTTTTTTTTCAAATGAAAATGTGACATTAAAAATTAAAATCTAAAATTACTGCAAACCTGATATTCGACAAATGCATCAAGGCAAATGTAGTTACATGAACACGTGTTTCGACATATTACGAACTTACTAAAAAGGTAATCAGAAAACGGCCTGCAATCCCGTTTTTAGCCGGATTACCAATAATTAGAAGAGATTTTAATAAATTATCAATACTCATTTTTCTCCGTACACTTGACTGAAATATTGCAGAATACTATAAATCAGTGAAAACCTTTCATCCAATTAGCCCCAAGGCTTAAAGGTAGCTATACACCTATGTTCTTCCAGTCAAAATCCTTTCCTTATGTAGAAATTTTATCATATGAACGTTTAGATACAGTAATGATATCTGTATAAAACAGTGCATACAGCTAAATAACAAAAATGAGTTCAGTAATCTTTTTCCTGAATTCCATAATAAAAAAGTACCCACCAAAATATAACGTACGTAGGTATCTACCTAGACTACCTACCTACTTTATATAGAAAAAAGTTGCGAATAGTTCTGTTTACAAAGTAATTGTTGTTTGATATTAAATGTTTCATTGCAAAAGAATTTTTATAAATTTCTGAAACATTGCAAAAATATATATATAGGTACAAAGTTACTTCTTATATACAAAACAAAAAAATACAGTGGGTTTAATATTATCATAGAAGCAATGTTATAGTCAAGAATAAAGCATTCACATGCGCTTTGATATGGTAATTTGCCGAGTACGCAGGTTTTTTTTTAAATTTTCGTGCACGCGGAAATTACAGGAAGCGACTTTTGCCTTTTGCCGCAGAGAAGGGGAGGGAACGTAGGTAGGCTTTAAAATTACCCTAAACAGATAGGGAAAAGGGATGATTCGTATTATATCTTTTTATCCTTTTTGTGGAATATTCAAATGTGTGCTATTTATAACAAAGGTTTGCGTTGAATATTAAAAAACAATTAAAATTAATTACATTACAAATGGAAAAAAATAAGTTTTTTTTGGCACAGCTTTGTGGCACAAATGCAGGAAAAGTTTTGTAATTTAACTATATGTGCCTTTTAACCAACCATAAAGCAGTTATTTGAGATTGATGGACACCGTAACGCTGTCTGAAAATTTGGCTAAAGCTCACGATAGAAAATCTCATTTATTTTTAAAGTTATGTTTTGAAGGCTTATCTTATATTATGCGTCTACAACGCCTGCAAGAGCCCAAATTGTATAGTCTTTTCAGTTGAGAATTTCTGAATGAACTGTTTTTAGTTCTGAATATCTTTCATAATGAAATTTGTAGCTTTAAAATATTCATTCCGCATTCACATTGATAAAAGAGATGGTGCAAGTAATGTTGTTGTTATTTCAACGAATGCAATCTATGAGTACTATTTTCTTTTTTTCCTATGAAATACTGAGGCTGAACCTTTTAACCCTCTGATCCCTTATATACACCCTTGTCATTAGTACACGTACACGTACATACACGTACTGCTAAAAAAGTGTATATTATATATTGATGGGTAACAATGGATATGAGCTTGATTACGATATCTTAATCTTAAAAGCAAGCGTCACGTTACCCAACCATGCGTTGATGTCTCTTCTAAGATAGTCGCACTATGATCAAACATTGTTTCACCATGCGTTCTAAAACGCACACGAGCTGAGTTCAAATAACAAGTTCAACTTGGAGGGCATTGAACCAGTTGCAACGCACTGTTTAATACTTGATCAAATAATCAAGGTTATTGATCCCAGTATCCCAGGCTTATTGAGTACATAATAAGTAAACAGATGAAAGCGCAGATGCGTATTTGATCATCATCTTATTATTTTACAATAGTTCATTGCTCTTTGACTTCTCACGTAAATTTATTAATCAGTTTTATGGGAATTGAGTATATTTGTTTCGTTCTCATTAAAAATAATAGGTAAACTAGTCAAACATAGGCTGGGTGATCGAAAAGTCAACACACCTGTGCTTCTGTGGTCCGCCATTTAAAAACAACCCTTTATATCTGCAATAGTTGATTTTATAAAATGCCCCCTATGGAAACAAATTATAAGGGTTCTTTTAGATTAATACTTTTTTTGGAGTTATGAGTTTGTTGGTTTTGAGAATGCGGTGTTTTGTAGCGATATGACGCACGATATGGAATATGGTTACTCCAAATATTAGGCGGTTTTAACAAGGGAATGCTTTTATTTTCCTTCTAAAAACGTAAATAAAACAAACAACCGCCGCGCCGCTACGAAAGCCACCTGCCGCCATATTTACAAGAATATTGCGACAAAATATTATTCTTTTGCTGCGGTTCTTACTCGGTTCTGCTCCTAGTGGACAAGCGTAAGATTACTAAAATAAAAAAATAAATTAATATTATAATATTTTTGGTTCATCGAAGAAGGTTTTCATTTGTTTGTTATTAATTCGTTAGTGATAAATATGAAAGAACATTTAAATAAAAATATTAAAAATACTATTGACTGTATTTAATTGTTCTCTTTCAATAAACAAGTGATGCAGATGATGGAACGAACCATTTAAATTACTTTATTTAGTTTACGTATTTAAATTATTGTTTACTCCGTAGACTATTGCTCCCACTAAAGCGATAGATACCAAATTACTAATATTTTTCACTTTTCTAGGAATACCTTATGATCAAAAATTATGCTCCTTATTCTTCATTAATTTTACTATAGAACCTGCGGACAAGCAGCCACATGACTGCATTTGCAGGACCTGGACACATTTGTTTTTGAAAAACCTGTAATATCTTTTTTTTTTATAATTTACATTTTTATTTTTCTTGTCATGTAATTTTAATTCCGATTTGTTAAAATGTAATATGGCAGATTAGATTTGCACTATCCATCTAATCATGTTGTAATAAAAACTGGTGATTCAAATGAATAAATTGCTTTGTAAACACCACAACTTAATCAAATAGATCAACACGTTTCAAAACCAATGGTTTCTTCATAAGGATAAACTTATGAAAAAAATTAACAACAAATATTCTTATTAAATAAATAAGAATATTTTTTGTTAATTTTTTTCATAGCTAAATAAGCTTGAATTGGTACATATATTAAGCAAGGTACTTAACGCAGAGTAAAATTATATAAAAAATAACATAATATAAAGCAATAAAGTTATTTTTTCACAACACATTTATTTTTTTTCTTGTACTTGTGCCGGTATTTTTTTATTATTTTTAAATGTGTGTATTATTGTAACCAGTGGCCTGCAGTCCATAAAGGCTGAAAAGCTATGCGTACCCTAAGTATTACGAACCATAAGAATACATTTTAGAAATTTTTTGTGGAAGCGACAAACATCTGATGAAAAAGTATTTTTTCCATGAATTTAGTGTTTATCGGTGGAAGATGATAGTAAAATGACCATTTTTGTAGTGTATTCAATGCACAATTTTTCGTACTTTAAATTCAAAAACCACACTTAGCCTACGTTTAGTCATAGATCAATGCACGATCTGGTCGTAACTATACGCAAATGACTAAATAACTAAAGAAAAATAGGATTTTTATAAATTAAAATTAAAATAAACACAAACTTCAAAATATAACCATTTAAAAAATGATGAATACACACAACTTTGTATTCTCCACAGTTTAATCAAAATAATTTTCAAACGTTTCAAAACAAATGGTTTCTTCGTTAGGATAAACAATATAACATCCTGACGAGGAAACCATTAGTTTCTAAACATGTCGAGTATTTTGATTAATAGTAGTCTATATTTGTAATTGATTTTTATTAAATTAAAATGACGCCACAAAGTGAATTTGCAATGATTAAAAAATTTAAAAAAAATGTGTGTCCCGAAAAAGATTTTATTAGGTTCATTATAGACAACTTCAGTTAAAAAGACAATGTCAGTGAAAAATCATTTAGGGTTTTGCATCTATCCATCAAACAGACTATCAAAATGTTTGTATTTCTTTTAAAGTACGAACAACAGCCGAGGTCCTGTTGTCTATTTGCAAATTGTTCGCTAATATTCCGGCTATTGTCTGGTGGCGAGCGACTAGTCGCAGAGCGTCTTCAATATTTCAGTGACCCTATTGTAGGGACAATGCCCTTTATAGTGTTTGCGATGGAAACATTTTTGTAACCCCAAATATTGTGCCTGCGATGGACACAACCAGCCTACCCGGAAATCGTCTGGATCGAATGCCACACACCTCTACAGTTCTACAGCTCTACACAAGTAGCGCGTACGACAGCGGGCAAGGTCTTTGAACTTGATTTTGTGGGCACAAAAAATGCATCGCTTAGTCAATATCTGTACTGTGGAAGTCAATGCTTAGATTTAACGGTTTTTGTTATTCAATAGAGAGGAAATTGTAAAAATATCAATGTAAATCTACAGATTTGATCAGATTGATTTATGAAATTTGTTGCCTAATTTTAAAGTAATAATTCAAAGAAAACGTCGGTTATATTACGATATACATTCAAAGTTATAAAGTGAAATACTTTATGCAATATATAAATATTTCTAGTGTTTGAATTTTTTGATAAGATATCAAATAGATTTTGTGAATACAAAATCTCCAATTCCAATCTACCAATATAAATAAAAATGTAAATGTTTGTTTGTTCAAAATCCTCACCAATTGCTTTGAAATTTAGACAACGTTGCATTCGAATACGCGTGTATTTTTAAACACCTTTATTATAAAGATGTTACCTTTGACAGGTAAAAACTTATTTAAAAAAAAAGCCCCATCTTTTGGACATAAAAGCAACACGCGCTATCATTTTCTATCTACACATACATACAAACTGAGTCATAACAACTCATAGGGGGGTACAGCTAGTCCAATAATAAGATTAATCATTAAACCGTATTTGTATCTCCATAAAACTAAAATAATAATCGTCTCACATCTAATTCATAATAGTAAGAATGTGGAAAACTATTAATTGTCTTCTTAGGAACAAACAAATATTACAATTTAAAAAAAAGGCTGCTTTAAGAAACGATTAGCTAGCTGTAGGTACCAAAACTTTAATGCATTTTTTATACAACTAAAACATTGGTGAAATTGGAAGATAATTTTCCCCGCCCAGCATACCCTTGTATGGTTACATACAAGGATATACTGGGCATACATTCTCAGTTGTCTAAATATATATATTAACCGTCCCGCATATTGACGAAAAATATTGTACGACGAAATCAATTGCTATAAAAAACCTTTATTTTTAATTATCGAAAAAAGAATTGAGTGGAGATTTAAAACGGGCTCTGGAATTTTTCTGAAATCTGGAGGTCGCACGAAAAAAATTACTGAATAACATCAAAATAATAACACATTTTTCTTTAGTTTTTAGTGAAAAAATTAATTGATATTTTATTTATTTTCAATTACTAAGTATTTTTTTGTGAATCACAACTAGCAGAAATTTGCGGAAATCATAATTAAGGTTTCGTGGGAATCCATTTTACCCTTTGAAATGTATCTACACGTAGACTAATAAATGTGTGATTTAAATGTTTATAGTTGTAAGATTCCTAAACTGATACGAAGTAAGGGTTGAAAGATTTTTACAAATTCCTTTTTCTGTTTTTTTGGCACGGAATCATTAAGATTTCTATATTATTGTAAATTACTAGCAAAATCTTTCTAAAATTTAACCTTCTGAATCCCAATAAACGATTAATCGTTGTTGGTGGAATAGGTGAAATCTGCCAAAAGCAATAATGGTGGGAAGATGTTTACCGAATATTTGATGGTGTTTCGTCTCAATCTCATTACTGATTCCTTTGGTCAATTATTTTGGATGAAACTTTAATAAATGTTATTTTTCAATATGAAATAGAAAAAAAAATCTCATCCTACCTTCTTGTACTAATTTAATTTTTAAAAAAAAGTTAACTTTTCAAGGGTCATTGTATTGGTTTTTAAATATATCGATGATTTTTAAGCATATATAACATATAATGCAGTCACTAGATGGAGGCAGATGTAAATAAATAACAAAAATTTCTAAGCTATATATATTACCAATTAACTATGTACGTGTTATGTTGATTTCAATTTTCCCAAATTGAGTTATCGTGGCGTGGTATCTTGTTATATATGTCGAAGAGCTTACAGGTAATGGTTCAGTCAGATCAAGGAAATAAAAAAAAATGTCATTTACAGCACATTCGCTAGCACACGACAGCCGAAGAAGGTCTACCTAGAGGGTTAAAAATGCAGGAAAACCTCGTCACGTAACACAAAAAGCAACAATAATCACAATCTAGTTATTAGACTGGAATCGACAAGTTCTTTAACTTTTAACCCCTTCGGTTTTCCGAAATTCGATTTCGTTATTCGTAGGAAAATATTCTTCGTAGGTACGTACTACGAAAACGTATCCAAGAAGAGTTAATTTTAAGAGATGAATTATTATTGATGTCACTGTTCTGCTTAATCCGATTACCCAATATAATATAATACGAATAAAGTCCTCTAATATATTAACTAACTTTTAAAGAGTTTATAAAAACAGTTTATTTTTAAACAAGTTCTGCTGTGTAATTATTACTACGCGTGACAGCTGTTTCGCCCTCTGAAGGCATTATCAAACCGTCTTCAGAGGGCGAAACAGCTGTCACGCGTAATAATAATTACACAGCAGAACTTGTTTAAAAATAAACTGTTTTTATAAACACAATAACAATATTATTGAATATAAAAAAAATAAAAAAATAAAATGGAGTTCTACAAATTAAACTTAATAACAATAAATAAACTTTTAAAGACATTTGCTTAGGATAATAGGTATAGGTAATTAATTCCCCTATCCGTTGGCGAATAGAAGTAACTATTATTTATTTTTTATAAACGTATATGAAATCATTCCGAAAATTGTTTGAATGATCACTACTTTTTTTCAACGAGAGCATAAATAAAATATTTAATCATTGTACACAATATTTACGACTCTCAAACGAAAGACGTGAAACGCATATTTTCTATTTAGATGTGACTGAATCTTTTTCTGTTTCAAATCTATTGTTTGGGAGTCGTCAATATTGTTTTTAAATATTACAATTCGAGTTAAGACTCATTCAGTCTTACGTATAGATTATGTACGATTCCCTAATACGCCGCTGTAGCGCGGGTACATAATAATATTCATTCAAGATTTCTTTAGACTGGCACCACTTTGTTCCAATCCTCAAAAATACGGTCATTTTCGCATTTATTTTGTCATTTGCTAAATTCACGTTTCTTCAGATGACATTTGCGATATCATTGACATGGTCTGCTTTGAATTGCTTCGAAATTTGGCTTTTGAAATTTGATTACTCGTTTCGCTTTTGCTTTAGTAAATCGATTTTAAATATTCCTCTGATATTGCTGCCAATGGGTAATAATGATTTTTTAAATTTTTATTGCGCGACCGTTCGATATTTGTCAAATCAACCAATTTTTAACAAAGTCTGCGAATTCCGTCTTTACCAAAGTAATAGGTCCCTAATCCTAAAAATCATTCAGCCACTAATACTGCGGTATTACGGCCGGTATACGAATTACGATTATGTGTAACGTTTTCTGCTAGCCTGGTCTTGTCCCTCAATATTATCTATTATGAGTAAGGCATTTAATGTCATTCCACTATACAAATAAAGAAAATTACTTATGTCTGTGGATACTTATCTATTTGATTAATATAAATGTACAGATAGCTTCCCTGATATATTACATAAAATTGAATATAAGCAATGAAAGGGTAAAATGGCCAATTGCGTCCCCTCAAAACGTGCCCCCTCCACCCCTGTCGAGGGTAGACAAAGGCCTATTGTCCACTCCTGCCTCCCCCACACGAGCGGGAGGAAAGGGGTTGGGCCCAGCTGGGAGTAAAGCCATCGCACTTTTACATGGCGGTTATGTACTCCTGCTTAATCTACGTGTAGCTTGAAAAAATACCGCATTTTTCTGAATACACATATTTTTAATGTATTTAACTCTTTAGAACTCGGTCTTAAACGTTCCCTTTCAGACCGTATGTATATTTAAAAACACGTAGCTTTCAGAATTTTTTCCTCGCTATATAGAGCGAATAAAATTTGGCGGTTTACGTTTACGTTGGTACAACTGGCTTTGCGCGCTATTTTTTATTGGATTTTAGATACTAGTTCAGGTGGTAGGAATTTTTATAATTTGAAACGAGAATATTGCGTGCTTTCACGATCGACGTTTAAATTTGTGTTTTTATTTATTTAACAATATGTAATATTTTTGGTAAACAGTATACAATTTACCATTTTATGGAAAACACGCCCTCTGAGGAATCAAATTATTTCAAATGAAAGTAGCAAAAATTTCTACACAATTGAAAAACAAAAACACCAAAAATTATCAAACAATTCCACCAATTTTTATCAAGCATCAAATATGTGATACCACTGGCAGTTTTAATTCAGGTCTGAAAGTGCCAACTTAACTTAGTCTCTACTTTCGGTCACTTCCAAATCTGTATTCAATTTTCTACTTTATATTAGTTAAATATAATACTTTAAAAATAATAAATTAGTATTTCAAATGTATTTATATTGATATTATCAAATTTTGATAATAGGCAGGTACCTATTCAATCAATGTACCGTTTCAGTATCAGTTCAAAGTGAAAATGTAATTTAATATTATATACAATGTGTTTTAGGTTCATGCCGCGAAATTTTGGGGTGTGATTAGTTCATTTTCAAATTTGGAATTAATAAGTATAAATCACAACAGACAAGCGATAAACTAAGTAACAACATTATTTAATATTTTTTTATTTATTGTTTTTGTGTTTAATTCGTAGAACTCCATTTTATTTTATTTTTTTTAAATTTAATTAAAATCAAATTTAATAATATAATTATGAAGTTCAGAATATGAAATCTAGTGTCACAATTAACAGTTAATCGGTTTAACCGGTAGTAAATCATTTTAAATTGGGAGGGGGTATAATAGAATCATATAAATGAGTCTTTTAAACGTGGCTAAATTCACAGTTTGAAAATGGCCTTGAAAGCCGAAACAGCTGTAGGTAACAATAACAAAAACCAAAAAAAATACTACCAGAACTTCATAATTATAAAATTGTTTCAAAGTTTTACAGATGTTTGAACATACATAACATGTTTGAACATACATAAGTTAATTTTATCAATGTTCAAAAGGTAATTTTCTTCTTTTGAAAAGCAATTGATGAATAAAAAATATTTATTTTTAGTTTCCCAAAACTTACGTTTTTGAGATTCCGCCATTTTTACGGATATGCGCAAGTACACATTATGTTAAAAAATGTTTGTAGGTATACAAAAAAAAATTACTTCTGTTCTTGTGGTTCATTTTGTTTAAATATGAAATAAATTTATAAATAAAAGCTCGGAAAGCTCTACAAAATGTGAATAACGTTTTCACCTTGACAAGTAATCAACTGGCAGTCGCTTGTCTGAAAATGTTGTATGGCGTTTCTTGGAAAACTGAAACACTCGTTGGTCAACGTTTAGTCATTTTTTTAAATTCATTTCGCTGCTGTACATTTCGAAGAAAATTAATTTCCCCTAATGGCACCAAACCAAACTAACAGAGAGTGATTTGGAGTAGTAAAAATATAATTGGGCTTTGCCTTTCTTAAAATACGTCACGTAAAAAGGCTAACCTGCGTCCCTACTTGAGGTGATATAAATTGTTATTATTCTACTTAGTACTTCTCAAGTCTCTCATATTGTGAAATATTACCCCCATAAAGCTAAAAATTTAACTCAAAGTAGAAAATAATATTATGTTAAAAAATTCATTCATAAATTGAACTAAAATTCGTACCTATGTATACATATTTAAGAACGAGTGGATAATTATTAAGATAATTTATCTTTTATCTTTGTAGTATTATGTGTTTATGCATGTTGATTAACTTCAGATAACTTCACTAAATGTGTAAAGTGTTGACCTTGATAAGGATTTTGACCTTGTGAGGTTGATTATTACATGAAAAAATTATGCTTTATATTCTGTGAAAAGCAATAAATAAATAAATTAATAAATTAATAAGTTACAAAATTCGAAAAGAGCGCAAACAGAAAATGTAGGTAGAATTTTGTGTGGAATGGGCATTTTTTGATAAAAGGCGTTGTTTACTTAGAGAACAGTTTTTTTGAAGAGGTGGGTTTTGGGTATCTGAATTCTGTGAAATGTTTTTATTCGACAGCTTCTCAGTTAGGAACTCACATTCTTCAGTAATCTGCCTTATGTAAGTCAGCCTTCATATCGTACAAAATAAGGTTGGAAATAGTACCAAGTGTACCGCCAGTACGACGTAGCGCTGACAAGCTGGACCGATGATCCTCGTACGCAGCGCGTGACACTATACATCTTTTCATTCATTGACTTATATAATGCCTCAAGCGACCGAAGCGACACAATCGTGACAATATACTACTCTTCATTCATTCGCTTACATATTTCCTTAAGCAACCGACGCGACACAAGCGTGATACTATAAAATTATTCATTCATCCACTTACACATTGCCTCAAGCGACCGATGCGACGTACGTGTGACACTATACAACTCTTCATCAATTAATTTACATATTGCCTCAAGCAACCGACGCGACGTACGTGTGACACAATACAACTCTTCATCAATTCACTTACATATTGCTTCAAGCAACCGACGCGACACAATCGTGACACTACACAACTCTTCATTCATCCGTTTACAAATTGCCTCAAGCGAAGATTCGCTTTATTTGAAAACCAAAGAAGATTCCCAACACTCTGGAACCAGTGGAATAATTGTGATAACCCCATTTACGGTATATTGTTAGGCTTAGAAAAATAATTTGTCTCAGGGCCTATGTCATCTGTGGGAGATGATGTGTGGAGGGTCTTTTAGAGGAGAGGAATGAGAAAAAGGGTGTCTTGAAGAGACAAGAGGAAATTCAGAGGCCGGAAATTCGTTTCACAATCGAACTTTTGAACTCAAGAACGAGTCTTAGAAATTACTCGGAGCATCTTCCTCGGAGCATCTTCCATTGAAATACTGGTAAACCTTGGATAGCATTCCCACCTGAGCATGTGTTCTAAAAATTGCAATCCGTTTTTCAAGAAAGGGGAATCTATCGAACGCACAAGAGTCGAGTCAAGGTTTTTTTTCAAGTACCTTGAGACTCTAGACCAGAGGTGGCTGCCAAATGCAACCAGTAAGCAATTGTATACTATTGAAGTATCTTTGGACCCTTTACATTACGTTCTGAGGAGCTAACTTGACACCAAGCATATCAATGGAAGGTATGTTGGGAAGGTTGCTTCGTTGAAGGCTGGTTTATCATTTCGATCCCTTACCCAATCGAAACATTATATTCGGATGAGGCAATTCCAAGCAACGTTTCAATGATTTTAATGATGTTCTTTCACTAGGGCGAGAATAATATGTGGCATTTATATAGCGCCGTTTTTGTGAAAAATCACCTCAAGGCCGTGGCACCACCATTAGAGTGCCTACGTGGAGAAAAGTGAGTAGTACTAATTTATTAAGAATATATTCAAATTATTATTAATCCGGTTAAAAACGGGATTGCAGGCCGTTTCCTGATAATTTTTGAGTCAAATTCATAAGATATCTGAACACGAGTACATGCACCTACATTTGCCTTTTTTATAAAATATTATTTGGTAATGTGATCTTCAATGGGGGCTTACCCGTACCGAGGCCCCCAATTTACTATTTTGATAATATAGGTATAATGACGAAATTCGAAAATATAAGGATTTTTATAAACACTTGTTCCAACATTTATCAGACGTAATTAAAAACATTTGTATTTTGCTAAAAGTTTATCAGGAAACCTAAAAAAATGTTTCTCATTATTCTCATTATACTCATTTTTATACGGTGTAGATACCTATCTTCTATAAAGCTGGTTATTCTTATCTTTTTGCGTGGTGTGTTCATTCTACGGACAAACAAAAGACACCGGTGACGTAAAAAACGCTCACAATAACTTGCGCCGATAGTGGGGAGTCTGTGACAGCGAATAGGGCGCGACGCTCTATAGCAGCAAAGTTTCCACAAGATAAATTCCTATCGGACTTGCAACACGACGGTTTGTTACAACCTCAGCGCTAACAAAAGCCTCCGAGAGCGCAGACCAAAGAACGAAACATTAAATGCGACGCCAAAGTTTAAAGCGGGATGTCTCGACGGTTTTTAATGCCCGGGGATAAAACGTATTATTCCATTCGATGTTGAAATCAAACAAAATGTTATTTTCGCGCCATCTTAAAAATGTGCATGACAAGAATTATTTATATTCTTTAATTTATCCATAACTACTCGAGCGATTGGGATCATATCTCGTATATACATTTACCATATTATTTAATTGATACCATTCCTCAAAATATTAATATGTAAACATATAAAACTGCTTACTGCGGTTTAAAGCTAATAAATTCATGTAGATTTTATTATTTATCACATATTTTTAAGTTCTATAAATTAGGCACATTATGGCAAGCGATTGCTTAAAATTTTTTGCAAACTTTGCATAATATGCCAAAAATCGCTTGAGTGATTAATGTATTAACATTGTCTTCATTCCTATTTAACCCAAATCAAACGTAACATGTAATCAGCAGGTATTTATACAATTGAAGAAGAAGATAATACTAATAAATCTAAATGGAACATGAAACAGAACAAGACACAGAAAAATAAAAAAGATAACGTTCACAACTAGGAATTGAACCTAGGATATCTTGTCTTTCTGAGGAAGGCATCTTAAACCTCTCTACCATTAGAACCTATTTATTAAGCGTCATATTTGTCCATCTCATATTTCAAATTCAGAATTATAAAATATCATCTTGCAACTATTTTTTCCCATATTTTTGGCATCTACATTTTTAAATGAATACAAAGTTTATAATGAAATTCGTATGAAACCTAAATAGTGTCTCAGATAAACATTTTAATTGTTAAATTTTTAATATATTTAAATACCTACATTAACAGGGTATTTTCACTGTTTTTGTTTAGTTCTACAAAAAAATTGCAATTGTGAGAGTAATTTTATTTTATTTTTATGTTGAGTAATAATTTGTTCAATAACAATTTAAAATGTACCATTTTCGATTTGCGTCCAAAACGACGTGTTTGTTTTTATTCGTTAATTCGGCGGCGTTGACGTCATGCAGTACGACGTTGGTGACAGCCATCTTACAAGTCTTGCATTGGCGGTTTCTATGTCAAAAGAACGTTGCAGCCAGTTGGAACCATTTCGCAATGTGGGGGTTTGACTTGTTTTTAAAATCAATATATATGTATGAAAATATGGAAATTCCATATTCTTAATACGATAATCATAATCAGAAATATAAATTTTATATATTCCACACAATTTTAATGGTATTCTTAATTTTTAAAAATACACCATTATCATACACACACATTCATTTTTTTTTCTCATTATGTTTTAATTCATTTATTGAAATTGAGATGAACTTAATAAATGAATGGGTATCCCATTTTTCTCTGTATATTAGTATACTATTATGATGTACTGCAAAACCTTTTTTTTAAAGAAAGACAAACATTCCCAGGTTACGAATAACCTGACAATACTACCATCACAGTAAACGGAAAATGTTGCTTGTGTCGTGATGGAGGACTTTTCCAGTCGAGGAATTGAACGTACGACGCCCGAATGGGACCCAAACCTAACAATAAAACCTTATATAAAACATGCAAATACCTTAGCACAGGTACTTAACTCCTATTGAGGTGTTAACAAAGCCTTACTATAACTATACAAAACTGTATGCAAATGGTTAAGATTTGCATACAGTTTCTGACTATGTTTTACATTACGAACAATTTTAGAATTACCTGAACTTCTCTTCTATTTACCTGTAAACTATACGTACGAGCTTAGATATAAATAAATTGCATTGCAATTAAAGATATGCACATTGTTGCAGGTATTCTGAAAAAATAAAGCACTACCGATATAATCAGAAATTCTTGCATAGTAATAAAATATTAAAATGTTATTTTATTTGTTACGCCTCTTAAGCTTTCAAACGTTTTCACATGCATCTGAACTGAAATGGTTGATGAGGTTCATTCAACCCTAAAAAAGTCAACGTCAGGTAATGCATATAACAGATACACAAAAATAATTCAAATTTTATCACTTCATGGCTTTGAAACTTACAAGAGTGGTATGAATTCAGAGTAGCAGAGTTGATCTTAGCCTACAAATTGTTAAGCCAAACTCCGATAAGATGGGGAACCAGAAAAAGGTTATAACTTTTTGACAATCAAGATATTATCAAGCAGCTTATTCAAATATTATTTGAGTTCACTTAAACTAGTGACCAATTAATCTAAGTACCTTTACCAAAAGTGGTAATGGTAATTAGGTAGCTAAAAAACAAGATGACTGTCGTAAAAAAGCTTTATGACTCAAAGCATTTACTTACTTCCGATATTATGAATGGGAGCAATTAACGCCTTCCAAATGACAATAGCTATGGCGGGAAGGTTGTAGGAGAGAGAAGAGAGGGTGGTTATAATGGGTAAATCCGATTGGCTCTTGAGTAAGGGACGATTTTCGTTTGTTCCGGAAAAAAATACGAAAATTTAAACAAGGGTGAGGAAAATGTGACGAAAAATACTTGCGGGAGAGATTTGACGTAAAATTCATTAACGCAAAGTATTTGAAAGGCTCGACAGATGACATCATGGCAGCCTGATGGATTTCCGGGTAGAGGTTGATGGATAAGGCTTGTGTAATTAATTCCTATGTCATTTTATATTTCCAACGAAAAATTGAAAGACAAGATAAATTGTTTTTTTACTTGGAATTCGATGTGAAGTTCGTCCAGTATTTATGTTTGCTCAACTGTAATGATATGTTTAAGGGAATCTAAAAACTTGAAGAGACGCGATTTTTTCTTATCAATAGGTAAATGCAAAGATATATAGGTAAATAATGTATTTTTTGTTCTTAATGTGTGTTTGAATGAACGTTTTGTAAAAATGTGTTTTTTTTTTAATTTATCTAAAAAATCTGAAAAAAAAGTTTCTCTGGAATAAAGTCATGAAATAATAATTTAAAAAGCAATAAAAAACTCAAATAATGAAAAACAAGCATTTTGGACACACCTGAACTATAAAAATAAAACACAACACTAAAAACAAAACAATGTTATTTTAAACACAAAACGCACTTGAACTCACGGAACATCAACAAAACCATCAAAAAATATAAAGGGCTTGTATCGAATTCTAAAAAATTTCAAATCTAAGAATTTGTAAACCGAAATAAATTAAATTTTATTGAACAATTTCCACTTATTCAATTTATTTCTTCTTTTTTTCGGGTAATGATAAAACTGTTCGATTTTCGAATATTGATTACCTAAAGGTTCGATGTAATCGTTGCAGCAAACAATATGCATGCTAGCGATAAGCGAGTGCTCGCGACATTGCAGTGGGGAGAAAATTTTGCAGGGACCCATAGGTAAGTCCTATGTATTCTATGTACCAAGTACCTACCAATCTACCCTCTCACCGAGGCGTTTGCACAGAATCGCTCGAGCCTCGGCTTGCAGAAAGTCTTGCATTAGCGCTGCACGGCGCCCCACGGGGGGAGGGGGGCTAGGTGTCGTCCACATAAGCTGAGCTCTGCAAAACAGGTCGGGAGGGGAATATAAGGGAAGAAGAGAAAGGAGAGGGATGAGAAGTAGCTGGCACTTTATTGCACGCTTTGCTTAGCCACCCAGCTCCTGCAGGATGGAGGTTGCAGCAAAGTGCGGGCATTTTGCAAGCACCCTGGGGTGGTGAATCCGGTTTGAACATGAGACATTAGGGATTTGAAACGGAGATTTACTTAAACAGGTGAAATTGATGACCCCGAGTTCAATTATTATCAACGTGCAGCATAACAAATAATTTTATAGTATTTTTTTTAATAGAGTGGAACATTTTCGGAAGTCAATGTTTTATAAGAAACGACATAATAATATCTTTATTTAAGAAATTTGTAACTATAATCATGTAAATAGATAGAATACATAAAAAATAGATAAATTTGAGTTTTCTCATAACCTGCCTCACTAGGCTAGCGGCTAGCCTATGTCGAGGCAGTCATTACCTTGGTCTGATCGAAATTTGGATTGAAAAATGTGCAACAAACGTTATGGTTTCTAAAACAGTTACAGTTAAATTGACATTTAAAACCTTTATAGGTCTAAATGGAAATTACATCGCCAGCAGATAATATTATCGAGGACAAAGAAAATCTGTGTTTATTTTAAATCTCACTAGAGTACTGTTTTACTGCTTCACATACTGCACATGATTATGGCCGAATTATTAGTAGATATTAAACTCATAAAAGGATTTTACAAAATTATTTAGGACAACAAGAGCGGATAGAATTAGATATGTAAAAGTCATAAATAAAACACAAGTTTATCCAGTAAATAGCATTACCAGGTACGTAATCCATACCAACGGAGTAAATAACTGACCTCTATTTGACAACAATAATATCGGACTCTAATTTTATATCTTACGTACCTATAACTATGAAATGATGCCTTACAATAATGGTAGATAGTATATGTTATACAGTTATAATACTCTGATGTAAGCTATTCATTTTTACTGAATATTTTACCATTTAAACTCAATTAAAACAGGGAGTATCTAACAATTTTTATGTCCGAACCTTTTTTGGGCAATTCATGTGTTTCTTGCGTTCCATATAATTTATATACCCATAAATAAAGGCAAACAAAAAAAGGTAAAAAATACTCCGAGGCGAGGATTTTTTCGGGTCTTATTTTTCTGTTGCTGTCACACCTAAAATATATCGAATAATTTCCGCGTGATAAAAAAGGTCTACTGCGCGGAAAAAAGATAAAAATGGCAACCAAATTTAATAAGCCCGTCCCGCGACACCCCTAACCAAATTTACTTTATATGCCAAATGCTTACGCACCTTCATATAAAGTTGCAGAAGGCCCCAACCAGTTTCTCCCAGGCAAGCTCCAGAGTCATTTTGATTTTTTTTATACCAATATTCAAATTTCACTTTTGTTTGAATTAATGAATGCATATCTTGGAAGTGGAAATAAAACCACTTCCCGACATCCGATCCAGCTGAAAATTGGCCGATAGACTCGTCGTCAATCGTTTGGTGGCAATCACACATGCCCACGCGGATATATGCACATTTATCTGAAATCGTATGACACTAATATACGAAGTAAATGTCAATCCAACCGGATCGGCATTTTGCGAGGCTGGTAGCGCGGTTGACTCCAGTCCCTTGGAAGGAAGGTTCAATCATCAGTCAAACTCAAAAATAATTTAACACATTTTAAAAAGGATTATAGTGAAAAAAAAAAAATTTAACGGGTTGGTTTTTAAAAAAAAAATTATTTGTGTGTGAATTCTGCAAAAGAGACCAAACTGCTACTGATTGTCCGGAGTCGACTTTGCTGACGCAAGACTATGGCAGCCCTATTTGGGTATATTGTAAAGCTGATGGGTATAATGTGGTGTGGGGAAGGATATGGGGATGAGGAAGGTGGAGAGTATCTGGATTTTCAGATCTGTTAATCTATCTTTCCAAATACGCTTAATTCCATTTGAAGTAACGTTTCGATCCTGAACGGTGGTCTTTCACCAAGGCGATACTAAAAACAGCCAAGGCACACCACCAACAGCAACAGATAACCAAACTTGAAGTGAATCCATTAACAAAAAAAAACATAAAAAATAGACGAAAAAAAATCAAGCCGCTAAAGGATTTAAAGCCTAGTTCAAAATTGCGCCAGAAAGACAATGGGCTCAAGATATATAATATTTGAAATCTAGTTTTAAAAAAAAACAGATTTATTGCTTTATAAGTTTCTGAAATTGACTACAATTAAGTCATTCGTCAGCCCTTTCTGGAACGTAATATCTCAAAGAATGCTACTAGATTTGTTTTGTATTTTGTTTCGTATAAACTATGCTGCTTTTGGCCATTTACTTTGCATTAGCCATAGATACGTTCCTGAATTTTATTTTTGATGTACAGATTCAACTAGATGTAAAAATAAATCGGTGGTTCTTTATCAGTATTAGTATTGTTAGGCACACAAATACGTTACTGTAATATTCAAATTCAAATTCAAAACTAAAATGAAATGAAATAAAGAAACATTTACTATACGTGCACATAAAGTAAAAAGGATATAACTTATAGGTACATCCTATTACTTACAGACATATTCACACATATTATAAAATTGCAGTGTTTAAATATAAAAAAATAGATAGATACAGATATATTTTATTCATGAAAAGTATTCGTTTATGTTTTTAGTGTTTTAATGGGAACTTATCTGGAGATAACCATACGTATAGGCATAAATCCATTATAAAAATTTAAAAAACAAAAATTGTTTATTCATTGTATATATAATATATACATACCTATCTATATCTCACTTTCTCTTTATATAAAATAATCGTGAATCATGAATCAAGATAATCGGAATTTGGGAAAAACTTTTTCATAAGCATTGCTTTTGGATAATAAAAACCTTTTTGTCGTATATTGAATTTCCCCAATAAACCATGCCTATTTCATCATTGAATAAACTTTGAATATTGAATGAACTTTGAATATTGTAAAACGACGTTCTCCAACTGTGTAGCTGTCTTTTCGTTAAACTATATTCTAGATAGGTATTATATTTATGAAGATCTTTATATTTATTGAGGACTAAGTGAAACGATAATGTTTAACGATAGAAAATATTATGGTTCAACTGTTACACCTAATTTATAAAACCGACTAAAAGGACAGCAAACCCGTCTTGGTTGACCTAATAAAAACACTTCAGTGTTAATAAGGCGATTTTGCTAGTATACAGATTAGTGAGTAAGATTTAGATTTTCACATCGGACTTTTTCACATAGGTATATCGTTCTATGTCCTAGTATTATTTTATGGCGTAATATTTTTTTCGACTCTTGAAGTTACGTACTTGTAAATGTTGTATAGAACCTGACAGTTTAAACTGTATTAACTTTCATGGATTTGGTTTTTCTGGTGTCGTTATCATCTTGATAGGGAAAAAATAAGGTGACGATTTGTCATCTTAAAAATACTATTTTGTTGAAGTCAACTAAAATAGCATAACAAAATGGCGCGAAAATCCGCCCTCGGAACGGAATAAGACCACATAAGGCACGAGAGCGAGGGGAATAAGGCCGCTTGTCGTCCGCCCCTACCCCGAGCAACCCGCCATTTTGATTACATAGGGTAGCAAAAAAAAACACCCCCTGTCTCGGTGTACATTATGTATGCCAGAGATCTTCCCTTTGCCCGGCTTCGTGCGTTAAAAGGGGGTGATTTTATAAAACACGTTCGCATTGTGGAACCTCCCTTAACGGCTTGTACTTCTCCCGAAACATTTTTACCGCCCCCCCAAGTACACAAATGGGGGTAGGCTTTTTTTACCCGTTTTTGGGGGCAACCCCCCGGAATAAGGGCGAGTTTCGCGCGAGCGTTCGAGGGAAATTTCGCTAAAGCTCTCCAACAATCTGATTCCTTGGGGGTGATTTATCAAATGAGGCTGTCGTTAAGGGGAAAGAGAAAAAAGGGTAAAAATACTCGCGTTTTGGATTTGGGTATTAAGTACTCTCGGAATAAGGGTTATTTTTGCGATGTTTAATGGCGGCCGGCCCGGGGGAGGTTGGGGAAGGATTTTACTTCCTTTGAGTGTGCGGGAACGGTCAAAAACAGAGGGGTTAGCAGATATTTAAGACCGCCATTAATTATTTTACTGTAGCAAAATAAAAGATAGCCCGCGGGGTTAACATGCAGGGCTCACAGCGTGGAAGAAAGGGGATGAGAATTAATTCCAGCGTTTTACAAGATATCTCCCGGGGAGCTTGGGCTCGACCGCTGGACACGAGCAGGCGGCCATGTTTGATGTTAATAATCATCTGCGTTAATTACACAGCGTCGCGTAATGTCGCAGTTCGCAGTTTCGCTTTATCTGAAACAAAGAGCCTTTGTTTCCCTGGAAAATGAGAACAATGATCACTTTTAACACGGACCGGGGTAAAAAAACGGTTATGTCTGCACGAAAAATTAAAGTAGATTTGAATCAATTTGGTTACACAATTGTTTGAACGTCATTATTTATTAAAATACTTACCTGTATAAAATTAGGTACCGTCACACCTATTGTTCATAGTAAAATATTATATTATTTTTTTCTCGATTGTATGTGGAAAGATAATCGTGTTAGTTGGGAATGTTACACTAATTCAACTTTTGTTCGAGGAATAGTCCTAATACGATTTTATATATCAAATGAACTTACATAATCTCCAACACGCCTCATCATTATTTATTATAAATATCATGATCATGTTTGTTTTAAGCCACATCAAACTATACACATTTATTGATGGCCTTCGTGGTTTTGATCTTCAGATACAAATCAGGAGGTCTAGGGGCTCAAATCCCGGAGTGCGCAATTAAATTTTATTTGATTAATTTGTGTTATTTTACAATTTATTCATTTAAAATAAAATATAGTGTATTTACGGACCGTTCCTGATACTTCCAGAATCACCCTGGTGAAAGACCACCATTCAGAATCGAAGCTACTTGGAATGGCTTTAGCCGTGTTTGGTGAGCAGATAGCAAGGTACTTCCCCACCTTCCTATTTCCCAACTCATTTCTCTACCCACTAATATACCCCAATTGGGAATGTCATAGTCCCACTGACTACGGATGGTTTGGAGCTTTTGGGCCTCTTGAGCGGTACTCACTTAAAAAATAAAATAAATGATTGAAAGACCTGAACGGAAGTAGCTGAATAATGTGAGGCAGATAAATCATTCAGACAAAAGAAAGGAGGAAGACAGCAGAAGGCTGGCAGGGGTGGAGGCTTTACCCAAAGGCAGCCAGAACTCTCCAACGGTTGTGAAGTATTTAACGAATTATAGCATAGTTATGTAAAAAAAAAATTTCCTTCTATCAGTATTTTTTTCAATTAATATCCTTTCATAGTTTGTGTTTTGTCAGTTGTCGTTACGGCTCGTTATGAAATCAACATACCCCAAAATAAATAATTTGCAAATAATTCATAAAAACATGAACATTTTTCAAAAAACTTATTCCGCTGTGGTGACGCGTTTGTGACTAAATTGCCCGCATTCTTAACGCTCCGGCCGACCGACCCGTGAGGGAGAGATCGAAGTTCTGTCAGACACCGCCGACTAATCACAGAGCATAACAAATTATTATAAGCAATAATTAGTCGCCTGAAATATCCATACAAATTGAAAATATCTCCCGAGTAAAAATAAATGCCGCCAAATTCAATCCTAGTAAATATTAAATTATTTGGCGTGTTGCAAATAAGCCGACGTAGCTCAGTGGTCCAGAGCACCTGACCGGACATCAGAAGGCGCGGGTTCAATTCCCGTTGGCGGCATTTATTTTTACTCGGGAGATATTTTCAATCTGTATAGATATTTAGGGCTAATTATTGCTTATAATAATTTGTTATCCTTTGTGCCATGCATAAAAAACCTTGTATTATAAACACTGGTTTATCATTAAAAAAAATAATTACAGAGCGTTTAAGCCTTTTAAGGTTTGAATATTTTTCAAATGACGAATATTAATTCTAATAAATAATATATATTTATAAATCGCATTTATTAATTTGGGATCAGCGTTTGTTTTATATATATAAGTATACGAATATACATTTTATATAAGTTCCTAATTAACAGATCCAAAGCTTACATGAACACATTAGAAATTTATATAATTAAAAAGAGAATTTAAAAATTGTTTGATTACCTTATAGTTTTCAAATATATTATCATGAATGCAAATAATAATGGAACGAACAGAAAAATAGGAAACTTCTAGAGGGCACATATTTTTACGTTTTGTACCTTATACGAGCTGAAGGACTCAAAAGCTTTAATCTAAATAAATAAATAAACGCTTTCGTTAATTATTTGTTGAATTGGCTCTAACAGGTCGCTGCAAATGGCATCTCATTTCAGCGCAATTGCGTAATACAAGAGGTATGGTTTGATTAAATTTATGAACTTTTGTTTAAAAAAACCAAGTATTGGGACGAGTGCAACGATGTCGAAATGTAATAGTTTATATAAATAGTAGTTACTTTATTTTAGGTGGACTGTGCAGATCTCTCTCTTCTCTCTCATATTTTTTTCATTTATACTGCTAAGATGAACGTATGTCCTAAGTTAAATGAATGCACTAATTCTGTTATTTATCAAAACCAATTTGTTCTAGTAAAATTGTAGCGCAAAGTAAATTTAATACAAGCATTGCAAAACTAATGCAATATAAGACATTACTAGGTATAATAGAGAAAGGATAGGCACATATGTAAACATGTTAATATTGAGTTTGTGGTGCTTATTTTTGATGAAGAAATTTTGACTTTCCTGTTGCTTTAACTTGTTTAAACTTGGTTTTACTCAATGACTAAATAAAATACACAGTCTTGCCATACCAACAAAACTTTTTGTCCGAACACATCTTGCCATACCAACAAAACATTTTGTCCGAACACATCTTGCCATACCAACAAAACATTTTGTCCGAACACATCTTGCCATACCAACAAAACATTTTGTCCGAACACAAGTTCAAAAATGACTGCCAAGATGGTGCCAACGCCAAACCGTTTCCATGGTTATTATTCAGTGGCTTGACATTTGGGGCAGCAACAATTATTTTTGACTTATCATAACGTATTCTATTTAAATAAAAAAATAAAAAAAATGCTTGCCCAATACTGTATTTAAGTAAACCAATTTTTCTCATAAGCATTGAACTCTGTGGTTATTATCAAGGAAATAATAATCAATTTTCAAAACGTGGATACATAATTTATCACAATATGTATTTTTACTAACTAATCTAATAAACATAATTATAGGGACATATAATGTTGTGGATGCTTCATCCATCGAGTGTTCAGTGTTCTGTTGACGAAACTTTCTTCAAAATGTTTGAACACAGAAAAGTTCTTGCTTGATTAGAAAATCCTCAGGTTAATTTATAATTACTTCTGGTTTGCCTCATTCCAGACCACCATCTTTGCAATAATAATTGATACCTAATGCTTATACGTAATACACGTTCCTATGCATATTGTGTACTATAACCATTGAATATAGAATAACAGAGGAAGTGCCCTAACAATACAGGGAGAGAAAACAAATAAATTACTTATTAGCATCGCACATTTGCACTCTTCTCTTGCCATCGCGCATCCATTGTCAGACAGGGACTAGAATAGTTTCATAGCCTACGTCCTTTTTTTAAACTAAATTGTCACAATTTAATCGTCTGTTCAGTATATCGTATGACGACATTATTGGTAATCTATGCTTTTGAAATTTCAGTTGGCTAATCTTAAACTATTAGCTTAAAAACAAATTAATAATTTTAAAATATAGTGCTAATTTTTGAAAAACTCTTTGCTGATCTGACAAATCTGACGGTCTTCTTGGTGTAGTGGTTACGATCGTCGGCTATGAATTCGGAGGTCGCGGCTTCAAATTCAAATTTCGTTTAATTAAATTGGGAAATTTTACAATTTATTAATTAAAAATCACATACATATTATACTTGCGGCACGTTCCAGAGTGTCAAATACTATCAATTTCGCTCTTGTGATAGACCACCATTCAGAATTTAAACGTTTCTTAAAATGACCAGATCTGATTAGACAGGTGCTTCCTAACCTCCCTCTTCCCCATTTCCTTTCCCTCCCACTAACGTACCCAATAGTGGATGGTATAGTGTCACTGGCTCCGGACGGTTTGGGATTCTTGTGTTCACATAAAAATTACCAACAAAAAATAAAAATAGATCGATCAATAAATTAAAAAGTATTAGTGTTTTATTTTGATTATTTTGGTATTATGTTGGTGCCTTTGAGGTGATATTTCACGAAAACGGCGCAATACAAATCATCAAAATATTATTATAATTATATCGGTTAACTACGTCATGATCTGCCTACAGAGACACACTTTATGCCAATGCTTATATTTATGTGGTATTTCACCATCCTCTTGATATATTATCCATAGGATAACGTATGTTTATTTATAAAGTCCGGGTTTACTATTTGGTACTCGATCTTATGAATATTGCCTGCATTTCTATAAGTTAGCCGAGTTTTCTACCTATTGCGAATATTTAATTGTTTATTTATTAAAAATCCTATGCATAAGCTATCAAGAGGATGATGAAATTCCCAGTAATTAAAGTAAGAGTTGGGAATATTTTTTTAATTTTCATTTTCGTTCATAGATGGCGTTAATTTACTTATTTTATGAAAATACACGTTTTGCAAGTTATGCTTTAAAATAATCAGACGAATTGTTTCTTTGCGCCCATATATACGCAATGTAGTTATGAATTAATAGTTTTGTCGTTATAAAAAAACAATTCTTGAGAGAAAAGCATTCAAATACAATATTGTACCGATGATTCAATCCAATATTGTATTTGTATGCCTTTCTTGAAAGAATTGAGTATTAATACTGACAAAACTAGTTAGAATATAAAGTAAGTAACACAACCCTTCTTATGAGTGGTTTGATGGGTGGGGTTGAAGGTGGAACTCACGTGCGTCGTGCATCCTCCTTATTGTGCTAAGTTCTGGCTCGTTTTGTTCTGACAAAACGGGCGAAGAGCTGCAGAATGAAACTTAAAAAAATGTAAATGCACACTTTTCTAACACATTGGGCCACCGGAAAACATTGAAATATTGAACATATTTTAATTTATTTATTTATCGTGTTTATCTTAGAATTTTGAATAATTTAATTTTTATTTGTCAATATATATATAAACTTATAATACCTACGATGCGCGACCGGTAGATGTCAACCAATGTTTAATGTTTGTGCTGTTTTTCTTCATAATCTTATTATAGGCAACTCTTCCGCACTGTTGCAGTTAAGCCACCTTAATACATATTTCGTTCAGCTAGGACGAATCAAATCGGATCAACAGTTGACGCTGTTATAATAGAGAAATTCAAACAAAATCTCAAAAATACAAATTAAATATCTTAATAGACAGAGGAAACAAAGACGGCAAGTTTTTTGTTTTTCGGATGTCAAATATTTTCAATTAGATTTCTTAAAACTTATTGATTGTTTTTGTGTTTGTGCCAAAAAGCGATACCAACAAACGTATGTAGATACTAAATGGAAAAGCCAAGAAATATTGATACGCGAAACAAAAAAAAACTTATAAAAAATGTTGGGGATAATTTCTTTATCAGGATGAGCAGCATTGAATTCGTTGAATTTGTAAAAGGTGAATTGAATTTGTCCGTTGAATTTGTAAAAGGTTGTCTTCAGAGATTTATTGATATTGGTGGTGTGCAATGAACATGTAATGATCAGTTATAGTTTTTGTGTAAAATTGTTTAAGTAATAATGTGTTTTGATAATGATAATTTTTTTTCATTAACCCTTTCAGCCCAGACATATTTTCTTTAAACAGTTATGTTTTCTATACTCAGGGCTTTCCTTTGACTTACTTTCTCCGCCTACTTTTAGAAAACATAACCACACGATCGTGATCTCCAGAGTTGGGTTATACCTTTGCATATATTTTGTCCCGAACGCAAGGTGTTCGTATCGAACCATACTGAAAAGGTAACGTGCTTTAATTGGGTGGGAATTCTTTTACTGCCATATTATGATATGAGTACCGCCTCCTCGATAACCATTAATTGGATAACCAACACCTCTGATATATGTCACCCCAAGTATTTCGCTACTTAGTGACGACTTAGAAGGGATGTCCGGGTTCATCCGGTAAGGTGTGTCCCTTTTTGGACGCGGATGTGCCTACCCACCAGCTGGGTGGTGGGCCAGATCGTGAGAGGCCGATTTAAGGAGACCCTTTGATCTCACCAGCTGTTCTCTCTCAAGCCATTGTCTTGTACAGCAGCGGGAGGGATGGATTCACACCTCCGTCACTACTGGATTCACTGACCCCTAAATTTCTACCCGCCCCACATACCTTTTTCTTTCCCAGAACATCGTATTCTTCATTTCCTTAAAAAAAACTCTCCACACAGCATGTCCAAAGATGACATAAGCCCTGTGGAAAATTATTTCCATAGACCATAGCAATAACCAGTATGTATTTCTTCAACAAAACATCATTGAAAGAATAATGAAAACATATCAAAAGGAAATCAAAGACCTTATGAAATAGAACATGTTCTGCATTGGCAATTTTTTTATTTTTTTTATATCTAATCCTTTTTTAACAAATTATAAAAAATGTAACCCTTTTCTTCTAATTTTACACACTATCTACTTTGTTAATTCTTCTCCTTCACATATGGGTTAAATGTAATACTTCCTAATCTATCAATATAGCATTGCACTATACAGGTTACAACTAGTGTGGTAGATAATGTACAGCATACAATTAAATTATGTAGAAAATTAATTATGGTTCTTACTTACATTGTTTTTTTTTAATGATATTTCATTTTTTTTAATTTTCGAAACTGAAAAGCCAGATCTGGGTATTTTCTATCTTGGCCACTATGCAAACCGTTACCGCAACTTTTAACTTGAATGCGCAATAGGTATGGGGTCCTATAATAGCACGTATATAAAATTAAATTATTCTATTCTACATGGCAGGAATATTTCGAACTTATTCAACAAAATAATATAGTTAGTTACAAGAAGGCTATTGTGGCATGAATTAATAACAATAGTAACTTATGTTAACAGAATACTATTCTTCTACATTGGTAAATTTTACTTGACGATCACTGTTCCACTATTATGTATATTCGTACAATATAAATAAATAAAAATAATTAAATTTTCTTGGGGTATTATCACTCAGAGGTTTTTTTTTCAAAACCTCAATCGCTTTCGCATTAAGTAACTGCAAAGAATGTAATGATAATAATCGTAAAAGGATAATTTTCAAAGCGTAGTTTGTTTTGAATATTGTTTTTCAAAAACAAACGATTTTTTTTCTTTCACATATCATCACTGGTCACTAAGTCAAGTATACGTCCGATTCCTAAGACTGAACCTAACTATCCAATAACTACTTTTTTTTTTTAAAATGTTTTTCTTCGAAAAAAACAACTTATCCAAAAATGTCACCAGAGACCAAGATTTTTTACTCCAAATAATGTCAGGAGACTGGTTAAAGTAAGTCAGGTATGTATTGAGAAGATACACACTTTGTTTATTTTTAAAATAACTACAATGTAAGTAATGTGTGCAAAAAGCTTTCTTAAGATTTATTTTTATTGTGTAAAATCCCTCGCAAGGGTTCAAATAATTAATTTTTAAACAAATTTTTCATATCTGATAATTATTTATAGGTGGGTAATTTTAGCAAAACTTGAATATAATTTGGTTGTAATATTAGTGATAGATTTATTCAGGTAACCCTTTTTTTCTACATTTCCTAGTTATTCCGGATCCGTGCGTTTGACTGTAACATAATTTGCATATCCTGTCGCACTAACACTACAAGAACGTATAAAATAATCCACAGTGAAAGTGGTGTGCATGTGTGCGTGTCTCCACGTTCTTCCCCCTTCCCTGTTTCAGGCCGAAACCCAAAAATACAAGAAGCTTTCAACAAAAAGCTTGGACGGTTTGCCTAGAGATGGCAGTAATGTTGCAATATTAATAACAATAATATTTTTAGAAAAAAAATCGTTTTCTTTGTTTTGCATGTTAGAAGCTATAATTATTAAAAATAAAATAAAAATACTTTAACGCGTCAAAATTATCAATCATACTAATAGGAAAAAAATATCCTATTTACTTTCAAAATCTCTACAATAATTCATGGATTTAATTTAGCATTTTTATTCGAACAGATTTTTTATTTCGTTGATTTGATCTCTGGTATGTTATACTTATGATATATGATTATATCTCTGGTATGCTATGCGATCATTTATTGCGAACTACATTCACCAAATGCCTTGTTTTTTTTAATATAAGAAGCCGTTTTACAATTATATTTTCGAAGTATGATTCAGTTAAATGTGACCGGAGGGGATAGGGTCCCATTAGCTCAGTGGTCGAGCAATGCCCCGGCAAGGCAAGGGTCCTGGGTTCGGGTCCTAGATGTGACCGTATCCTTTTCTGATTTTTCTGTTTCAGATTTTCGTTTTTGAAATCGCTCATATTGTCTTCATTAATTAAATATTACGATTTGATGTTTTACTCTATAAAGTTATTCGCCGCGATAGCGCCGTTTTCGTGAAATTTTAGAACTTACGCATTTAATTTATTCCTATCTATTAGACTTATAACTTATTACTTTTGGCTTATAAGTGAGTTTTATAGCTAGTGACTTATTATAATCAGAAAGCCTCATTCGTTCATGAAGAAAAAAACTTTAAAATTTAAATTATTATTTCTTTTATTTCAAGATAAAAATATCTTATTACAGAAAACAAAAAAAGATAAATAATATATATGTATATTTTTTTTATATTCAATAATATTGTTATTGGGTTTATAAAAACAGTTTATTTTAAAAAAAGTTCTGCTGTGTAATTATTATTACGCGTGACACAGCTGTCAACCCAATAACAATATTATTGAATATATAAAAAATAAAAAAAATTAAAATGGAGTTCTACAAATTAAACTTAATAACAATAAATAGATAAATAATAGCCTGATAAATCAAAAACATTATCATATAAGCTTTACCTATATTAGGTACCTACCCACAATGTTAAATCATGTTACTTACGTTTGTCATTATATTGTGTCCTATGGTTACTTTATACAAATATAGTAATTCAAATAAATTGGTTTTAAATCCTGTCTTATTTTCATTTATTTCTTACTAAAATTTTCTAACTTTTTGTTCCGTTAATAGTATTATAATAATCTGTAACTTACTTTTCATGTTAATTTTTACATGATTTTTTCTTTTAATGTTTTTTTTGTATTTGTTGTATTGCTTTAATTAATTTTCTTCCAATCTATTTTTTTATATTCTTTGGTTTGCTGTAGCGCCAATATGTATAAATTGAATTGCATACGCATCATGTATCTGAGTTTAAAACTATTATTCCTTTAATAGCAAATTCACTTTGTGAGGTCATTTTTATTTAAATTAAATAAATATCTTTGAGTGCACTACTATTTAATCAAAAACGACCTACATGCTTCAAAACCAACCGTTTATATCATCAGGATAAACATATAATACGTATTAATTTTTTTTAATAAGTTTATCTTCATGAAGAAACCATTACTTTTGAAACATGTCGATCCTTTTTGATTTAATAATGGTGTTAAAATAATGAATTTATTTAAACTATTACTTTGTTATAATGTTAATTTTAATGCTCGTATATAATTTTTCAAGACTTTTTTTATGTAAAAGTATCAAGGGCATAAATTAATTAATAAATAACATGGTAGCTTTCGTTAATATGAAATCTTCTGTTATAATGTGGATAATTACAAAACACGGAGCAAAAGAATAAATTCAAAAAATTAGATTCTTGTTTGACAAAATTTTTTACCTTGATTTTGATCATCACTAGTGTCAGAGATTTTGAATATATTTTTAATCAAAATTTAAATAAATTAACATTCATTAAAATACCGCATAAAAATCGCTTGTAAGATAAATTTTCTTAGAGGATTCGATGAACTAATGAAATAATGTCGGATGACAGGACGCTCAAGTCCATGAACAAATGAACAACTCAAAGGAAGGTCCCAAAGGCAAACTGGAGAAGAACTGGTGCAAAAAATCACTTATCAATAATCATTGCATGACAAAATAACATAAATCTAGGTTTTGATAGCACGATTTGTGTTTTAGTAAAACATATTGTAATCCTTCAAGTCTTAGAAGGACATATCTAGCCTCAAACATCACATTCAATTAGAGTCTCAGAAGGACAGGTCTGACCGGGGCGTCTATAAATTACAAAAGTTTTTTTTAAATTTCAACAATACGATATTTATGTGATTTATTCGACGTTGAAGGGAAAAATAATCTTTCTTCTCAATTCGTCTCAAATATTTATACTAAAAATGTGTTCGATTACAAATTGGCTGGATATTATCAAAGAGTTGAAAGTTAAAACAATTTAAACATTTTTTTATTTCTAAAACACCATCAAAAATAAGGTAACAGTTTTATCAATTTCTTATAAAATTATGGAAGTTTCAAGTGAAAATGTTTCGGCGAGTTTTTTTTACATTTTCGATTTTGATATAAAAATATTATTATTTTGAAATACCTATGTTTATTTCAAATACGAAAATCTTAAAGAAAATTTCGTTTATTTTTTAAAATGGTATTTCTTCTTACAGCAACTACAAAAATAAGAAATATATAGACAATTTAAAAGCCCTCGAAAGCAGCCCTAAATTCTTTTAGAGTTGAAAATTGCAGGTAAAACTATTTTAAAGCCTGATAGGTTTATGGGCTTACTAATTTTTTATAATAAAGTAAATACATGGACCGTAACACAACTCTATATTTGCACAAACTTCGAACATGCTCTTCTGTATTTGATTAATTTGATAGTTCTACATCTTCCTCGGATGTCTTCTTAAATCCATTCCTTCGTGTTATATATTCTCTCTGAATACTGCACAAGAGTCCAACTGCTCCCAACTATCAGGAGCTAGTGAGATTATAGCATCCCCAAACGGGGAATGTCGTGAGGCTGAAGGCAGTGGAAAGGGGTAGAAGGTGGAGAAGAGGATGGTGGGGAAGTAGCTTGCTATTCAGATCTGTTCACCAAACACGGCTAAAGCCATTTCAAGCAAAATTTCAATTCTGAATTATTGTCTTACACCAGGGCCATACTGAGAAATTATTTTGAACGCTGATTAATGAAATCCACGCTGGGAAATGATTTTATTAATTATTAATATCATTAGCGCCTTTCGGCTTTAACATATTAAAAGATATAATGAGAATGATGAAATGAAATGAGAATTGCGTAAGTGAATATTTTTTAAACAAATTAGTTAGGATGAAATCAGATGATGTACAATGAAGTAATGCAAATAAGTACCTAAATCTCAAAAAACAATTTCACCAAAAAATACATTCTAAATGCATAATGTTATAAGAAAAGTCCTTCACCAATCAACAGCTACATTTAAAAAATGCTGCAATTTTTCCTTCAGAACAAGCGAACAAAATTGACGAAACAATTTATTGCCTTGTGTGTTCGATCCCACACGTGGTTTATTGTGACGCAAAAATTACATATTTCTGATCAATCAATTTAAAAAACGAAATAAAACAACAAAAAAAAACAGTAACGTGCGCAAGATCAATGACATTACCCAGTTTTTTTTTTTAGTGGAATAGCCTTGCAGCGGCCGCGAGTAAAAATACATCGGCGTTTATGAATGTACACTGTATGGGCCGCGGTACAGGGGTGCAAAAAAAGTATGCAGATTGGCTTCTATGTTGGTTGTATGGAACCTTTATGAATGTGTGCGAAAAAATGTCGGACCAAGTTTGTACGTTCGGCTAAATTTAGAGTACACTTTTTACGATTTTTCTTTATTATTTACGGAAGTGAATTTCGTAGGAAAATCGTTTACTAAAAATGAATACGTAATAAATAAAAAATTGAAGGTATAGAGACAGATTTGTATATTCATTTTTTATCCAAACATACTTGGTACCAGTGGAAAAATGAGATAAATCGGAGCAAAATTACGGTGTTATCTCCAGAACTTGAGTTAACACGAAAAATGCGAATCTGATTTTTAGAAGCCCCAAACATATGACAGAATACATTTTCTTTTGGTTGAGTTGGCTTTCAGTTTATAGTAGGCACTTATATAATATTCGTATGTATGTTTTTTATGATAATTTATTTGTGTATCTAATACACCAATAGTATTCACCTAGTTATACCTTATATGTTTTGTTATAAAATCGAGAGATTGCCAAGGTTTCATCGTCTATAAAACTCAATCATTATTTCTCATTTCGAACAAAGAAAATTACGAACGCCATTCAAACAGCACACCGAGTGCTGTCTGGCACCACCACCACCTCATCTCCCCCCTCCCCCTCCCACCATCCATCGCCACACAGACCAACTTATCTCGGTATAAAAAGCCACCCTAACACCCGCCTGACCCGGCATTATGCAAAGCCCCCTCCCCCTCCGCCCCTGGGGGGGAGGGGGCCAAGCGGGGGCGTCCTTCCGAGTTCCGCTCGTAAAACCTACCCCCGCGAGAACAGGACGAAAACACCCCATACTCAACACGCTGCAGAGAGAGACAGCAACACGAAAAAATCGGGGTGGAACGAACGGCGGACGAAAGGGGGGGAGAGCTCGTGAAAGTTCGAATTTTCGAAAAAAAATACACCAAAAACGCAATCTGCGCATCTTTTCGGCGCACAATCGTTAGCCCGCCATGCCGTACTTCTAGCGTCGGGCGCACCTCGTTTTAAACGAGCTGAAATTTATACATTTTGCATGTTCCAACTTCGCCCGTGGGCGGATGGTTTGAAGGCTTATTTTTGCCTGCATAAAAGCGCGCGTTTGTCAGTTTGCTGGGCCAAGTGGCGCCCGAGAGGGAGAGCAGATATCCCCGTTGCGGCGAGTACACGGCGCGTATTTTTGCGCAGCGTGTATTTTATACGGACGAACGTAGGGTGTCGTGGAGGCACCTAGACTTATAGCCGAGCCACGGAAATAACGATCGTTACTTGCTTTTGCGTTAGACGCTAACGGGGGAAAAGGACGATACGCTACGCCGGAAAAGGACGAACGTCGGCAGGGCCGCAAGCTAACAAAGACTTTTAAATCCAACCTTTTGTGCATTTAACCCGATGAGTGCTAACACTGACGAATATTATATTCGATTGGTAAGTCTATCATAAACACGGAATAAGGAAGAATAAAAAAAAACTCCACAGGTGTGTTTAGTGATCCAAAAGTCAGATAATTATTTTCTAAAATTTCCAATACAAAACTTTGTTTCATTATCAATATGAAATTCAAATGAATGGCGGTATACGATGACAGGCAAGGTAAGAGAGACAGATAATAAGTTAAATGGGCTATAACCAAAAGGTACAACTAAGTGGCAAGATTGGTTTCCATTCAAATCTACATGAAAGGCAGTTTTAGTATTCTTCTTCATTCTGTGATCAAAGAGAACACCATTTATTTGGTACATTTATCAAATGACGTGTTGAAACAAAAAGGTTTTCTACAAGACTTTGGATGCATTATTCGACACTAAGAAAAAAGGTTTCTTCTTCAATGTTTAGTTGTGTTTTTATGCTTTTTGATTTTTAAAATAGGTATGTGTAGATAATTTAGAATGTTAGTGTTGGTGATAATAAATAATTACCAGAATATTAAAAGTAAGTACCTATCCCCTTCCCCTTTCATCCTTCAAATATGTATTTTAAGTTTATCTCATAAAATTTCGATAAATGCAATTCTAATCCGGTTCTGTATTCCCGCAGGTCTCTTGAGTCTCCCATTTGAATGTGTGCGGACTCAAACACGCAAAAAGTTCTCCACTCTCCCACACACACGCGGTCCGTAGACGTACGTCCACACAGTTCATGCGGTTGTGTGTGTATGGGCTGGGGGTGTGCAGAAAGCAGTCTGACGTTTTTTCCTCTTTTAAAAAAGCACTTTCCATTCTCGCGTTTGTAAAAACAAGAAAAAAAATTCAGGACGCCGCCGCTAGATGGCGATGGTGATGCATTTTCTTGAGGATTTTTCAGCGAAAAAAAATTATTTCAAAAAATATTTTTATTGAGGTTTTGTTCAAAATGCGAACTTGGATAAACAAACCAATTTATTAAAAAAATCAAGCAAAAATGATTTTTTGCTGCATTTCATCAAAAAATTAGTTTTTAAATTTAACCTGTACCTTCATTACAATATATAAATATTTCTTAACGACACACGAAAGCTACTCAAGATCAAAACAAAGCACCCGTTATAAAACTACTAAAAGTGGTTTTATGGGACATTTTACTCTTTTTTTAAGAGTAGTCATTTGTATGTTACATTTAAGTTACTATCCATAGTGACAGATTTACTAGCTTACTCATTTTAAACATTTAATCGAAATAAAATAACATATGGTGGAAGAAATAGTGTATAAGGATATGTTTTAAGTTGTGTTGCGCATTCTCCGTCTTCAGCTTAGGCCCAGACTAAGGAAGGAGAAAGGGCAACACGGAAGAATAACCCAAAAATAAATCACATGAATACTTTTGACCGTGAAAATCTAAAATCACATAAAAAAAGTTTGTTTTCGATTACTTTGAAATATTTAGTTATAAAGATTTAACATTATTATTAATGTTTTTTATATAAATAAAGGTAAAAGTACTTCATTTCAACTTAATATAAGAAGATTTTGAAAAAAAGTTAGTCAAAGTCTAATCTTTTGAATTATTTGTTTAAATTTATATTATTTTAAAAACGATAAAATCATACCATAGCATTATGAAAAACCCGTGTCTTTTGTTAGGTCATATAAAATTATTGTAAACTATGTATTAAACCATACAAAAAAATCTAAATACAGTGTTAATGCATTCGTGGCGTCGCTAAATAATAATGTGTATTTTTTTAAGTCGTCCGTTCAACGGATCCCATTTTAGGCGTCTCCATAGATAGGTTCATAATCTGTTAAAAAACATCGTTTATCACAAAAAAATAAAATATAAAAAAAATCATATAATTATAGTTTCATTCAGTAAAAAAAATAATTAAACATGTTGAGAACGTTATGTTTCTACACAATAAACTACACAGCAAAAAGCAGAAGCGTGTTTTATTAAAAAAGCATGTTAGTTGGTAAAGCGTTTAATTAGCAAAGCATACAAAGCAACTCGGGTGAATATCTTCCTTACGTTGTTTGGAGCAAGGCTTTATTGTTTTCTTATTGGCGGGTACTTCGATGTTGTGTCAAGTTTGATGTTGTGTGGTTGCGTCGATGATGATGGTTAAAGTAAGAAGTTCTGACGTGGATGAAGAGATGTCAAATGATGATTGTTGAAGAAAGCAGATCTGGAAATGCAGAAAAAAATAGTTAGAATTTTTCTTTTACTTCTTTAAAGTTAGGATTTACATAAATGACGGTTAGATGAACTAAAACAATAAAATTAAAATAAAAACAAGGTATTATTTTTTGCCATCGTTGATTGATATCATTGCATTGTAACATTATTATTTATCACCGATTTAATGAGAATGAATAGGTTTTGTGAATTGAATATTTGAATGAAACGGTGTCCGGAAACTAGTTGTAAAATCAGAAAATTGATGAATCTAAATCACTTAGCAATCCCAAAAAAAAAAATTTTAACTTAGCGTTTAGATTTTTTTATACTTCTATTGTTTTTTTAACAAAAAAAAACTTTTGGAGCCGGGTCTACGCTTCGCCGCATTTTAAAAGAATAGAAGCTGTTTGTTTTTATTAAAAATTTCCCAAATTTGGACTCATTTTACTCCAAAACGAATGTTGAAATCATAAGAAATTATAATGTAAAATAGACACTAAATCTTGAGGTAATATTTCACGAAAACGGCGCTATATAAATTACCCAAATATTATTATAATCAAATGTGATTAAGATTTACCAGTTTCTCACTTGTACCACGAGTTTTTGAACAGAGTGAAGATAATATATTTCCTATATTTTGGAAAAAAAAAATTAACCGAGAATTGAATCTTCCTCCCCAGGGATTGAAGTCACCAGCACTAACAACTGCGCCAAATCCCAATTTAGTAGGACCGACATTTTTTTCGTATATTAACTGCTATAATGTGTTCCATTTTCAGAAACATGCATATATGTCCACGTGTGTGTGCATGATTGCCAGTTGATAGAAAGCATTGCCATCAATAACGAGTATATCTGCCGAGTTTCAACTTGATCGGATTTCGAAAAGTGGGTTTATTTCACTTCCAAGATTTACATTCATTCACTTTCGAAAACAATATTGTAATTTAAATAGATTTATATGAATAAATCTAGTATATTTTTAATGCAGTTGCTAAAATGCACAAGTGTTTCAATGTTGAGCCAATATTATTTTAAATAAATAATATTCAAAAGAAGTAAAATTATTTTTATGAAATCTGTTAAATTTAATAACGCCGTTTTTCTTCGAACATGAATATTTTTGTTCTAGATATAATAGTTTCGGTTGTACCTTCATCAAGGCTATACAATTAGTAACTGGAATACATCTTTTATAAGTCTTAAGCAATTATTTTTAAAACATTATCATAGGTAGATGCGTCGATCATTCGTCGTTATATAGATACCATAAATTGTTAATAATAATAATAATAATAATTGGATAATATAAAGGTTTTCCAATAAGCCGTGTTATTTTGATATTCAATCGTAAAATATCAATGGTTTCGTTGCTTGTGTGGCACGTAGCGCCGTCTTGTTGAAGTAAACGTTGTCCAGATCAATAACATCCAATTCTGGCCATAAAAAATCATTAATCATCCCTCGATAGCGCAATCCATTCACCGTAACTGTTGCTCCAGTCTCATTTTCGAAAAAGTAAGGTCCAATGACTCCGCCGGACCATAAACCATACCAAACAGTCAGACGTTGAAGATAGAGAGGCTTTTTAACAATAACTCTTGGGTTTTCCGAGCCTCAGAAGCGACAATTTTGCTTGTTGACGAAGCCACCGAGGTGGAAATTGCCCTCATCACTCAAGATGATTTGCATTTGATTCACTCAAGTGAATTTTAATAATTTCAATGCGTTGTTGAAGCGTGTATCGTTCTATTTTTATTAATGGCGTAGTTTTTACTTGTCAAATGTCAAAAATGACAGCTTTAAAAGGAACATCTACCGAAATAGCGGGCTATTCAAAATAACACCTTTTATTGGAAAACCCTGCACATATGGGTCCGTTTTTGTGAAAACTCACCTAAAGGGCGCTAGGGTTACCTTCTATAAAACAAACGAAAAGTAATCAAAAAACTACAATATTTTTGTATTTACACTGTATCGAAAAACGAATTGTTAATCTCTCCAAGTAAATTTACGCTGCAAAGTGTATAGCTATTTGTGTGTTGCAAAAGGTCAAGATTTAGTACGAGTATGAAATGACTTGTGACCGACCGATAGTATATTGAATCGTTTTGGTTTTTTTATGAATGGGCATTCTTGGCGCATGAAATATTTTTGTATTGGCTGGCGTATTTCAAACGGAAATAATATCATTACTGAAAATAGCGGGAAGTGATGCCGCCAAAAGGGTTAATCTTATGACTGGAAGGCCCGAATATACCATTTTAGTCACAATTGATTTCATACACTTTATTTTGCTTTCTCCAAAAATCATAGGAGTGCGGGCTAAGAATGTAACCTACTTCGGGCTAAGAATGTAACCTGCTTCGGACTAAGAATGTAATCTACTTCGAACATAATATATTCGGATAAAATTTAAAATTTGACTTGATTTTTAATAAATTTATTTAAATAAACAGTATTTGTATCCGTAAGTTTTTGAAGTGAAACTTCTTTACGCGCGTTATGCAATTTCGAGGACCGGAGTAAAACCAACTCATGACCGTCATCAAAAACCGTGATCATTTCGCTATAGGAGCCTAGCCAATATTATAAACCTACTTTCGGTCGCTCTCCAAACTCAGCTTCGCGGTCTAGAGGCAAAGCGCCCGATTGTCGTCGTGAAGAACCGATGTTCGATCCCCGCTTTAAATATATTTTTTTTCTTTTCGGGATTTTTGTAATAATTTTTTTTTTTAAAGTGATAAAATGCTCTCGTGCTGCGACTTTTAGATATTTTGACTATATTATATTTTGTTCGAATACGTAATAACCGCGGTCTAGAGGCAGAGCGTTCGACACTCGTTATGCAGGACCCGGGTTCGAATTCCATATTTTTATAACTTTTAATTTTTTTTTATCAACGATTTGTAATAATGTAGTAAAAAATTAGATAAATTTGTTAATTTAAAGTTAATATACTTTACGGTACCTACCTATATGATATTTTGGTCGAAATATAGCTTACAAATTGTGCTGGAAGAGTCGCTCGGTATTTTGATTAATTATTTTTATTTTGAATTATTAAAATTACTAATCAAGGCCGATAACGCCGCGTCGCGCGAAATATCTCTCCTCGCGGTCTAGAGGCAGAGCGTTCGACACTCCTTATGCAGGACCCGGGTTCGAACCCCATATTTTTATAATTTTTAATTTTTTTTATCAACGATTTGTTTTTTTACTTATAAATATGTCAATAGACAGAAAAAAAGAGAGAATGAAATGAAAAGAGAGAGAAAAGAATACTAAAAGTTTCACTTCCGTCGTGCGTAGGCTTGCCACACACTGTTTCCGTTTGCTTACACTACTTTTGTGTTTTTCGAAAGTTGAAAATTATTTTTGACGGATACATAGAAATTTTAAAGCTCCATACGTCAAGATAGAGATGACGTTCCTAGATGAAAATAGTTGCGTTGATTTGGCTAACTTCGGGGATGATTCTACACAATAGTGGAAATAAAAAATAGCTTTTCGAAATTCCAAGTTTTTAAGTAAAAAAAATGTGTTTGTATGAGAAAATAAATCTTCTTCTTTGGAAAAATATTTTTGTTTGGGAAAATACAGAATGGAATTTCGAAAAAAGTTTTTTTTTTTACTTTTACCATCATACAAAATCACCTCCCGAAGTGAGTGCACTTTACCCCCGGACACTCTGTATATAAATATCTTTTCCAATAAACGCTATGTATTAGTAATGCAAACTATAGGAATGTAAATTATTTTTTAACTTTTTTTACGTTTTGTCCCTAGCCTTGTATGAGACCGTAGCACTGTGCAGCGACACACACCCAATTTAAAACTGTATGTACTACCTAACAATAATAATATTTTATTTTGTAGTTCGGAAACCTAGACGAAGACGTGAGAAAAATGAAAACTGTCATTTTAAGTGCTGATCGATTAATAAAGTTAAAATGGGATTATTTTTAACCTCGTGTCAATATTGATCCGTAAAGTGTTCCTCTTTGAGAGATCCTGTGTGGGAGTACTTTAAGATGTGCAATCACGGCGGAGAAAATCGAGTTAGGATACAATTTACTAAGGCAGTTTCCGTGTTAGTGTGTGCACCATTAAAGGTAGTATATTCACACATAAACCGTATATTTATACTGTGTAGTACCCACGTAGGTACCTACGAATAGCAACCTTTCTGAAATACAAGGCAAGCGTGAATTTAGAATATGAAGTGGTCGGACGTGTGTTAGAAGAGGCAATAATCCCCCCTAAGCCCAACTCATTACTTCCCCCTTTCCCCCACATCTCCCCCTTACAGCATGAGGAGACATTTCTAATTTTCCTTTAGTTCACGCTCTGCTGACCAAACTCTCCCCGTCCTCCCCCACCCCCCACCACCTCCCCCAGCTTCCTTCTCCTTATCCTTCTCACCCCCTTAGCTACGCCCAATCCCCCTTTCTGTATATTATCTTGTATTAGATATTTTCACATTCTGCCTTGAATGTTTATTGATTCAGCAAACATTTCGCTGTCGGTACGGTTTTTCGACACATTAGTTAATTTATTATATTTAAAATATTTCATTCAAACATTTGTATATTGAAATTTGGCTTAGTGAAAATATGGAAATCGAGAAGATAGGTGGCGAGTAAGAAAATATTATATAGGTCGCCGCAGAAAACACTCCCTACTAGGGAAAACAATTATGGAAAGCTGTCATATTTTATCTTTACTTATTATTAAGTTGTAAAAAGGTTTTAACAGAAACTATAAAAAGTTTAAGTAGTAAATATAAAACAAATTGCCAAGATAAAGCGTTAGACAGTGAAATATCATAATTTAACTGTTCCTAAAAAGACGTGATGGGTAAAAAATTTCTCTCAAAATTTGTAAATACAAAGACAATTATTCTGTCAGATATTCACGGAGGTGTGATATGAAATACGGTTAATTTATTAAAAATCCGGTAAAGTTATTAGTATTACTGTTAAAAATACGACTGCAGGCATTGACTAAATGTATAATACATCAATGACTGCAGGCCTATAACGAATGAATTGAAAGAGCTCATCATAAGAATCAGTCAAAAGCGAATGTTTTATGAGGACAGCGGAAATGAAGAAGAGTTCATACAAATACTGACATACTGATATTGTCGCATTCCGTCATGATATCTATTAGGAAACGAACACGTGTTCTCGAAAAATTCTGAATTACTAATATTTTATCAGGAAGTTAGAATGCTGCACTTTTTAACAGGATCATTTTTACATAAAACCATCATATAATAATATGTAAAAAAACGCACCTGGCAATAAATATAATCAATAAAGATTGTCCTAAAGCAGCCTCTTATTATGGTAGTAACCATTTTTATGTGCATGTACAAAAATAATACCTACTTTCAAAAGCATTATATGCTTAAGGTACCTACGTACTCTAACACAAGGGTGGTTGCATTTGAAAGGTTCTCCGTTACATCAATGTAAGCCTCCTCAGAATCACAATTTGCGACCCTTGCACCCGCTGCTGACGAACAATTTATTATTCTTGGGGTGTAGGGGGGTGGGGGTGGGGGCATACATCTTTACGAGAGAAGGGATGGCAATCATCCCTGAACCTTCCTGTAATTTTATGGCTACCGAGTAAGTTTAAACCTCGCAGAAGGCAGGGGTTGTCAGTTATCCAGAAATTTTTTTTTTTTACAATACCTAGTAGGTACCCACCGGGTCCAGTCTTTGAATAAGCATACCTAATATATGTGAAATATAATCATTTTCAAACGTTGAACAATAAAGTTTTTATTGAACGAATAATGTTTAATGAACGCTACTTCGACACTACTGCTTATAATAACAGGACGACTTAACGGCCCTTTTAACTAGCGACCAGGTGTTTAGTTCAAGTAAAAGTACGTAAAATTAACCAAAGATATACAAAATAAAGTTCTACCACCATTACATGGATACTTTTTATGAGAATTTGCATATTTCAATATTATGTGTGTAATATATAACAGCGAATTTAAATAAGAAATTACAAAAATAAAACTTTGAAAATAAGTATTTTGTCGCAAGAATGGAGGGCCGTTAGTTTTTTTTAAAGCACCATATCCAAAACATGGCTTTGCTACTACAGAAAATGTTCGATTCGTTTTAAATCACGCTTTGTAGTCATGGTCGTAGAAGGTTTAAAAGCCATGGGTAGCTATATTCAGGTTGTGATCCCGGATATTAGAAAATGCCCTAAGCCCGACATCGCTTGCTAGTTGCACGTTTGGCAATTTCTGCACGTCCGCCATCTCTTAACATCATTAATCTCGGCCTCCCCTTAATAGTTTCATCTGTAAATACAATGAGAGAAGGGGCGGTTGGGGTCCGGGGGACGAGGGCCGGTTGCCAGGGGTGGTGTGTCGGGGTGGGTTAGCGCCCCCTCGATCAACAACTCAGGCAAAGTTTCGACCTCTGGAGCTTAGGACCGGCATCTGTCCTCGGCAGGCGCGGGTCTTACCTTACCACGAATTGGGGGACGCAGAAGCGGATCATTTGTACAAGTTGGGTGGAAATTAAACTCGCTTGTCAGTTCTGTTGTTGTTAATTAAACACAATTTAGATTCACTCTAGGCAGATTGGTTAGAAAAATAATTCATTAATGAGTTAGGTTTTTTTCGTCTGCAAATACAAGTATTCTTTTTACAGATTGGTCAGATAAATAATTCTTTATTGCCTATGGTGTTTTTGTCAGCAAAAAACTAGTAGATTCTTTACGGATTGGTTAGATAAATAACACGTTGCGTTAGGTGTTTTTATCACCAAAAAACAAGTAGTTTCTTTGCAGATTGGTAAGATAAATAATATCTGAACGAGTTGGGTATTTTTGTATGCCAAAAACTTGTAGTATTATCTGTATTGAGAAAACGCTCTGTTTTAAAGAAATTAGGATTGGTAGCGTTTCGTAAAGGTGGACGATACTTTTTAAAGTACAATTATTATTTAAGGGATTGGAAACTTGGGGAATGATTTTGCGCGATACGAAATGGTCATCTCTCGTAAGGAAAAATTTGAGAAATGAAGACATTAAGAAAAATAATAGGAGAAAAATGAAGAGTGAATTTGTACTTATGGCACGTATAATATGGCTATTAGGCATACATATAACTTACGCTCACGTCGATCATGTCCTGCATGCTTTAATGATTGAACCAAATGTTCCACTGGGTCCATATTCTTGGAATAAACTGCCATCTAATCAGTGATCAGAAACTGACTATGAACATTGGAAAATCAATTTAAATACACACGTGCCCTTGGAGTGATTAAATCACTTACCATTTTTATGTGGGCATCGTAATTGTCTCTGATTGGAAAACGTTGACCAAGCTACAAAAGTGGGTGATATAATCTCCGAACCAACGGAGTACCACGAGGGCCTGTTCTCTGACCATTTATATTTTATAATGATTTGGCAAAAGTATCGAAATATTCTAAAATTAGATTATTTGCCGACGACCCGTTGATAAACAAAACAATAGAAGAATATCAACTCATAATGAATTAATAAATAAAGACCTAAATAATATACCAATAACGCTAAAGAAACATAAACTAATTTTTTTTGTAAATAAAATAAAATTTGTGAACATTGGAAAACTAGTAACACGAACAAAAAAATAAATGCTAAAAGAATCTCACTGTTGGTAAGAATAAGATCACAGAAAACAACACAGTCTCTAGTAAAAATGTACCACAAATTAATTACTGAAGCAGCATTCTATCCTTAGCCGACGAAGGATTAGTGAAAAAAATGACAAAAGAGCTAAGAGAATTATACCGAAAAAAAAGATGTAAGAAAATCAAGAAAATGTTGAAGAAGTTAAAATATCTATAATTTACACAAATTATTTACTTCAATACTTTATGTGTAATCTACAAAATAATTAATGGCATTATACAAATTAAATTACTAAGAAAAATTGAAAATCTGCAGCACAAATACACACGAAAAGAAAAGAAGAAAAAAAACCACAGTCAAAATTCGTTGACGTACGGATGATATTTGGCGATTTGGACAATATGTGATTGATTCATACTAACATTTGTTTAAAAAATACTATGTGTATTAGGATTGATTAGGACGTAGGTACCTATTTAAAAAACCACAAATAAATAAATAATATGTGTAGGTGTAACAATTGAATAAATTAGATATTTAATTAATGGAATTTAAAAAAACTGACTTATTCTATCAAAACCATAAGGAATGTCTTCATTAAAAAATTTTATCAAGACCTACAAGGGTCTTTGCTAGAAACTTTTAAAATACAGTATTATCGGATGGCGCAGTGCAAGTGACAATATTTTAAATCCACTAATGAAAACTAAATAATAAATAATTCAAATTATACTGAAATCTTCACTAATCTTAACATCGTGAAAGTTGAACAAAACGATTCTAAAGCAATACTACATTTACGTTCATAAATACAAAATACAAGAAATACCAACAAACATTAAACACTAGATCTAGGGTCAAAAACATATGCAAAAAATAATGAATACATCATTTGGACAAAAGAGCTTCTTATAATGGCACTAAACAATACAGCAAAACCCCCGTCTCATTCAAAAATCACAACAATATTATGAGATGCATCAAATAAAAATCTGGATACAAAACCGAAACCACACAAATGCACTAAAAAAACTGCACAGTATATTTTTGATTATTTCAGAAAAAAGACCACATCATATATTTATAATTACTTCATGTGATTTGCAATATTAATTTTAATATGCAAAATGCGGTTGAGATCCTAGTGAAAATCATTATCTCTATCGTTACAAAAAAGGAAGATAAATCAACTTTCATTATTTAAAAAAAATGATTAATGATTATTGTAAAACAAAAAAATTGTTTTTATTTAATAACATAGCAAAATTTTGCCGCTTTCCGATGATCTGTATTGTCGATGGTGATGTTTATCGAAAGAAAACATTCAAATTAAATTTAGTTACGTTCGTATTTTCGTAACGATTGGTTCAGTAAGCTAATTTATTCGTGGTTCGGTCCCAAATCCGCCCCTTGCGATAAAGGTAAGGTTAGCCGAATTGGAGATAAAATCGGCTCCGTTTATTTGGTCCCTCGCCCGAAGCGGGGGATTTATCTTGGAGCCTTGCCTGGAATAAAGTTATTACGTAATTTGCAAATTTCCAGTAGGCAAATAATGAAGGTTGTCTAGTTATAAAACGTACACGTTTAAATTCTCTTTGAGCCCGTCCTACTCTCAAAGCGAAGTGAATTTATGCATAATTATTAATGTTAGTTTTAATCGTACACTCGACTCATGTTTTGTTGAAAATTGCTGCTTGTGTGTTATTTGAATTTATTACGGAAACTGTGAGATGCTTTCATTATGTGTATTCATTAACCCTTTCGTTACCAAGTTCGAAAACTTCCTTCAGATTCCAAGATGATACACTGTGTTACCGTCATATTTATACTGTAATAGGATTTTTTCAAATACTGTAATTTCGTAGTAACTATATTAATCGAATAATACCTTTACATAAAATGTTATGCAATTAATCCTGAAATGAAATAGAAAATTTATCTCTCTGTTAAATATTTGTCTTCTTTGGATATGTGTAACTCTCATTTATTTTTCTTCTTAAATTTTATAATACTGTGCAACAATAATTATTCGGTGAAATTTTAATAGATTTGCAAGCAATTCGTTAATAATATTAGTAAAACTGCATTGAATTTTGAATATTGAATTTGACCCAGCAAATCTCTAAAATAAAGTGGGAATCTTAACAACGTAAGTGCTGAAGTCGTGTAAAAACTACATTAAAGCAGTAATGGACGGACTTTTTAGGCCCAGAAAATTAATCTTTACATGAGTTTTATTTAATTATTTCTGATGAACGTATTACTAAAATATCAGACTTTTCTAGATGATTCCCTCGGGAAATTAATAATTCATCATCTAGATAAATAAAATTTGGTGCTTATCGCTAATTTTATAGTTAAAAACGTTTTATAAAATTTTCAAACCGGCTTACATAAATAAAATATTTTGATGGTTAGGTACTGTTTTTGTTAATCTTAAATACAACTAACTTACATCCTTAGGGATCGGTCTAAAATGTAAATATATTATCGTTACGTATTCATCGGAATTACTTAAAATGTGAGCCCCCGTGAGTCCAATTTTGTAGTATTGTGTATCATAGTTAGTGCATTTTATTGAAAAAAGCTATGTGAATTGATCAAATTCTTGGAGACAGCGAGTTTAAGGTGTACGTGTGCACTGTGAAAACTAAATTATAAGAAACGATACAACATATTTAAAAAATGTTTTTACTAGACTGCAGAATAAGTTTATCGTTTACTTTATGCTTCGACGTAAAAAGACAGACAAAATATTAATTGTATTCCAAATTTTTAATATTTTCTCAGCACAAAAATTACTTAGAATTACTTTCCTATTAAACGATTTCTCGTATTTTTTTTTACAAAGCCCTTACTAAACCGTAAAATAAGCTGGTTAGAAACTCTAAAATATTTAGGTAAGGACATTCAAAACGTTGCACCTAAAAATGTTATATCAGCGAGAACTCTGTCAATAATAAAATTTCTCAATACAAGAACATCGTAACCAAAACATAATTGAAACCCCATCATTATTTTATTACATAATATTTGTTTTTATTCATTAGTCCCGGTTGTTCGGCGCCGTGGCGCTCTGTTAGGTCGTCGCCAACCGAGGCGACATCTGCCGTCCGCCCGCACCCGCGTCACGTGACCGCCAGTTTTAACGAACTCCTTGTTCCCCCATCTCCGCCTTGCCTCAGACTGGGACTGCTTGAATGCTGGGTTCTGGACCCTCGGCCACGTATTTATCCCAACTAACGGAGTATCTGCGTCTCCGACCGCATTAAGTAGGGGCAAGCGGGAGCTACCTACAATAATTTTACGTGGGTAAATTGGTACACGTTGAATCGCTGTGTTTATGTCCACAAAGCATGTTACTTTTGATCGGAACACATACAAGATTTAAAACAACTGGTACGAGGCAATCGAAATACGTTTTACACTAAGCCTATACAGGAGGCCATGAGGAAAATAATTTTCGTCAGGGCCTATGTCATATTTGGCATGCTGTGTGGTGGGTTTTTTTAAAAGAAAGGAGGGAGAAGAAGTTCTGGCAACGTAAAAGGTATGAAGATAGGTATCTAGGGGTCAATGTATCTAGGAGAATATCCCTTCTACTGCGGCGCAAGGCGATGGGTCGCGAGACCAATTGGAGAGGTCAAAGGGTCTCCCCAAACCAGCCTTTCCTGAGACCTATGGTAGTGGTGTTTATTATCCAATAAATGGTTCGCGGGGAGGCGGTACACAAACCCGCCTCCCAAATTCCTGTTCTACATCTTCATCTTTATACAGGGTGTCCGGGGGCAAAGTGCACAAACTTTGGGACGTGAATTTACATGACTGTAGAAGTAAAAAAGTTAAATTCCTTTTTTTGAAAATCCATCATTTTTTACCACACAACAAATTTTTTCCATTGAATATTTCGACTGTCCCGAAGAACAATGTTGGATGTGAAAATTTGGAGTTTTGCAGTAGAGCTGTTTAAAGTTTTGTTCTGCATTTTTACTGTTACATAGACGAAACTTTCAATAGCTATACTGCAAGACAACAAAATGCACATGCGACTTTGTTCTTCGGGTCCATCGATTTATTTTCCCACACAAAGAATTCTTTTTTGGCTAAAAACTACCCCATTTAAACTCCAAAAAACTTTGAAAATTCTTAATTTCGAAAAAGTTATTTATCTTTTTACTTCTACATCGCGTTATATTTTCAAAACATTATACTTAGTCTCTATATATTAATAGGGTAAACATGAACACGCGTTCCGATATTTTCTGAAAGTGCTAAAACTTTATTAGGAAACGGCCTACTATCCGGTTTAAACAGGATTTAAATCAGTAATACTCATTTTTCTCCGTATTTATAATTTTTTTTTGTTTTTATTAAATTTTAAATTTTAAAATATTGACTGAATATCACACGCGCAAACAGATAGAAATGCCTTCAATGTAGGTTTGAATGGAAACCGATGTGGTCTCTGACTTAGTACCTTTTGATCATTAGATCGATATAACCAATCAAAATTGGGTGCTCCGTATATTTACACTGACTGACATCACATATCGCCACTACATTTATTTTATTTTGTACTGAGAAACCGAATTTCTGAATATGAAATTTATATCTTATTCAATGGCTGCTGGATGCTGAATCTCTTGCTTACTTTGAATACTATATTATTTTACTGTAAAGTTTTAGCAAATACCCCACGAAGGGTTAGAGATTCGGGGGTGGTTCAGCCCTTCCTTGGTTACCCTTCCCCACCACCACCCCTACCCGTCACCCCACTACCCACTATCCTCTACTTATCTCTCTCTTATCCTGCTCAGGGCAAACTGGGGTGGACATTTGATGTTGGGACAATAAACTATGTTTTTGTCTGATAATAATTATACTCGTGATGTACAGTCATACTTCAAACACAACTGCTTGTCTTCTTTGTTGGCCATTTTGTCATTTGAGCGATCCCGATAACTGCCGAACCTCGGTCTGTTTCAGTTATTCACAAAATTTTGATATTTTATGATTAACAGCTGAACCGCCTTTATTCTTTCTTATTTAATTCTTTTGAATCTTGCCCCCTTTAAAAAAGTATACTTAACCCAAGTAATTATGAGAATACAGAAATATTTTTCATAGAAATACGTTTAGGGAGAGCAGAATCGTTATTGACTGAGCCCTTTTTAACTCGATCATTTGCATTTCACTTGTCTGCATTGGCGGCTCGTGACTTTCGACAGGATGGATGTTTATTGTTTAGTCCAAAAAAAATTTTTTTTTTCGAAAATTCGATTTTTTGTATAAAGATTTTCATGAAATTTCAGATTCGCCGCACGGATATCCCAAAATTCTTCATACAAAAAATTGAATTTTCGAAAAAACACAAAAAATCGTTTTCAGTTACAACAGCATCTATAATGCCATTTTTATGATATTAGCACTCTAGTACACCCAAAAGTCACGAGCAGCCACTGCTTGTCTGTAATTTTATCCACTTTATTATTCAAGCAAGCCTTACTAGATGGCTAACTTTGACTAGGTGACCAACTTTGACTAGATAGTTGACTGATTTTCTGACTTAAAATCTGCTGCATATATTTTATCATTCATTCTTACTTTCAATGATGGCTAACTTCTGCATTGCTATTGTAATTACGTGCCTAAAGAAAGTTTGAAAAAATAACTGTCATTAAGATAGTGACGTTTCTTTGACCAAGTTGCTTTATTCATTATTTGAAATAAAAAAAATATGAAACAAAATATTACATGGTTCATAATTAAGTTAGTTATTTATTTATTAAACGCCATAAAAGGCTTTTACAATAATGTCATACATGAGATTATAAGTACACAGTGGTACATAGGCGAATAATTTAATTGAATCACCGATACAATATTGTATTTGTGTGCCTTTCTTCAAAGAATTGATCTTTTATATGGACAAAAACTATTTATATTTATTCATATTGCGTATGTACGGGCGCAAACAAATACATCCTTTTAATATTTTAAAGTTGCCAAACGTGTTTTATCTTTAAAAAAAAAAAGGAAAAGTAGCTATTTATAAATATTTTGATTTTGGATAAAATTTTTTTTTTTGTGGTTTATTAAATAAGAGATTATATTACATTATAAATGTACCTTTCTGGACGTGATGTCTTCTGTTCACAGAACTACTAGTTAGTTTTTGATTTAATTATTCAATAAAATTGTAAATCTTTCATTTTCGTCTTACGCGAGCCTTTTCAAAATATTGACCGTACAAATGATTTAGGCATGATGTTTTAACCTTAAACGCTGCCTCGCTTTGCCCGCATAATTAAAGTTAACATTTCTAAACTAAGCCCTACCTCTACCCCCTTCTTTCCTTTCCTTTCTCCTCCCGACTCGGGATTGACCCAAGCATTATATAATGTATAGGTCTTACACTCTACACCTATACAAACGCATGCGTATCATTAAGGACATTCATTAAAAAGGGTCGACCGCGCGCCGTTAGGAAAAGTCCGTCTTTTATATCCTTTGCAAATGTCTTTTACTCCTTCCCTTTACCGTACACGAGTTGCGTAATTAATGATACAAAAGGCAAATTTAAACGTCGCCCCAAAATTATGTCGTTTATTCAAAAATGTCATAGGCGTGACTGACGCAGAGCTGGGCCATCCCTTCCTATTTATCAAACTCACGATATATCGATAATTTAACATCCTTTCAACTTAGATAGTTAGGTAATCTGCGAAGATTATCAATTACTGCTTTTAAACGAGCACAGGACCCGGATCCATAAGCACCAAAGGCCTATAATTCAACCACTGGGGTCTCAAAAACTACAACAGAGGCCGCCAAAACTAGATACTTAAAAAAACGTTACACTTTCCTGGTGGAGTTCTTTGGTTTTTTTTTATTTTTTTTATTTCAAAAGTTGAATATAAAAAATAAAAAAATCAGCATAGTAATAGAATTTAAAAAATATATAACACAATAAGTGCCTTGTGAACGTGTTTCGTGATCCAAATATAAGCCCTATTTTGGCCTATATTTCGATACAAAACTGTGTTTCACCGTGATTACGAAATTTAAAATGTGATGGCGATATATGATTTTAGGCAGATGTAAGAGAGACAGACTGCGTGCTGAATGGTTTGTAACCAAAAGGTACTAAGCCAGTAGCACATTTCTATTTAAATTTATGTTGAAGCCACTTCTAGTTTTCTTCATCTCTGACATTATTTAATACTGAAAATGAATTTTAAGATTTCGTGAATTACGTTCATAATTTTCACTTACTTTCATTAGGTTTTATTCGGTAGGTAGGTACTAGCCGGCTTAGTCCTAGAATATATGATTTTTTTTTTAATCTTCCTCTTGTGTACATGAAAACGAGTAAACAAAACTTTTTATTTCAAATAGTTAAATAGATGTATGTTTTATAGTCAACTTGTTCTTTGATTTAAAACAATTAAATGACTTAGATATCTGTACTCGGAAGTAATATTGAAAAAAAAATCCGATTCAAATACTCAACAGCAATAAGCCAAAATATACTGATTATTCCCTTTTTCAAAATCTTTTCGACGGAGAAATATTAAATTTCAAATGAAAAACTATACAATGACCGACCAAATCACGATCCACAAAAAAAAAAAAATAGAAACTAGTATGTAAAATAAAAGTCGAAACATGGCTAAGAGAACTGAGTGATAATCAGCTTTCGAAATATTATATAATCAACCCAATTATATAAAAAAGGAGTGAGCAGGAATAATCACGTAAAAAAATAGCTTAAATAGAAAGAATTTTTAAATAAAATTAAAATAATACCCGAAATTTCAGTTAAAATAATATAATACCCATTTATATACCTATAATTTGACTAGGAATAATGTAACTAAAACATGACGTGTTGAATGTTATGTTAAAATTTAATTATAACTCGGCGGCTGAGTTTCCTGTTTTCAATCTGCTTTGCCTGGCAACTTGCAACCTTCCAGCAGAGAACCCACACCTGTAGGTACCTATACCTACACCCATAAGGCGTTGAATGTGTTAGAGTAGGTACCTTCAAAAATAATTTGAGACTGCTACGGTTTAGTTTGTAAATTCGAAACAAAGCATGCATTCGGGTTTAGAACAACGTATTCCAAGCAGGGATGGGAAATATGAAGAGACTCATAAATAACACAGGTCTGCAAATTGACATTTTTGATTTTTTTTTAAAATGGTAATGGTTGAATTATATGTATTTTGGAATGCTGAATTCGAGAATGCCATCCATTTTGACCCATCACGTAAGGATTTTCCGCAAAGTGGAAATTAAAATATAGGCAAAACCCGCCTTACACTACTTCTGTAGGGAATGTTCAAAAGAAAATATCATAAAATTATACAAATTTAATTAATTTTAAGTCATAATATATTTTATTTACATCATATGCAATTATAAATCTTTATAAAATATGCTTTTTTTAGTTTGGAAGCTTCGTTTTGTGCTTTTTCGTTTGTGGGACGTTATATTTTCCCTATGCAGCATCCAGCAGTAGTCGCCCATCATATTTATATCCCATCGACCTTGATACCTTCTCTCCATTTCCTTGATATCTTGGTGAAACCTCTCACCTTGCTTCTCACTAACTGCACCAAGATTTTAAATCTCGGATCAGGTCATTTAATTCAGCTTGAGAAAATTGTTGAGGTCTACTGGAGTCGCCTACTTGAAACTCGTCACTAGAACTTTCTTCTGATTCACTTTCTGATGATGGCAAATCGTCCAGGCTTTGGGGTTCTTGTGGTGTAGGAATGCCAGGTCCGTGAGGGACTGGGCGGAGTGCTGAATCTATGTTTGGGTAGCGAATTTGTTTTTTTATTTTTGGTATTATACCCTTGAACATTGCATGAACAAAAGTAGCAGTCATCGCTGTGGTTTCGAGGCTCTCTCCCAATATATATGATTCAAAGCTGACTAATTTTATCGTCATGAGTTACTAAATGTTTTGTTTCAGTCTATAAAACTTAATATTATCTTATAATAAGTTGTAAAAAATAAAAAAAATATATATTTCCGCAATAAACCCCGTTTTGCGACTTAAGATAGGCAATCCCACAGTATTTTGCGTTTTGCGGAAAAACCTTACGTGATGGAATTTTTTTGATAATTTTCCCGAATTCAGCAACCAAAAATACATGGGAATTACCTCTTATTTCAAAGAAAAAAAAACGTTGCAGACCTGTGTAAATACAGTCCTTTTCTATTCACCCTTAATTTCGACGGGTTTCCATATAAATATTATATTCTACTACTCGTATAAGATAATATTATCCGTCACCCGTCACGCAAAGATAATCCCAAGAAGTGTCATCTATACATTGATGTATTATATTTAGATGAGACATGAACCAAAAAACGCTCTCAACGCTCTAACTAAACAACAAAGTAAGGAACAAGTTTAGACTAGATATTATTAGTACGCATTAGCGCCTCTAATTGTAGATCAATACATCTATATTTATTTGAAAGAAATTTGCATGAAAATTTAATCTCGCATTTTGGTAGATAACTTACTGATATGAAATATTGTTAATTTCTTCAAACTCAGGTCAAATTATTTGTTTTCCTGTTAAAAACGGGACTGGAGGCTTATAGCGAATAAATTGATAAATTTCATAACAAAATATCAGTAAAGCACGAAAATGTAATGAGGAAGTCACACGTTATAATTAATTATTATAATTATTAAGAACACGTGTTCTTAATAATTATAATATTTCCACATCTCGTCCATTATATTTATTCAGACAAGGTCATTCTAAGACACGTGTTCAGATATATTCTGAATGACTAATATTTTACATATTAAATTGGTGGATTATTGACAATTACCTGTTTACAAATTAGGTGGAGCGAGGTACCGCTTACTACGTTTTCATTTTTTTGCGTGGTTCAGCAGATCTTTACTTTTGCTGCCACGATAAACGTATTTCACAGAAAAAAAATCATGAAACTCGTTTCACTTCTTCACAACAATATTATAACAAATTAAAATTAAAATTATTCTTTTTTTTGGTAAACTAATGTTTAAGACAAGATTTTTTATGCATAGCACAAAGGGTAACAATTATTTTATAAGCAATAATTATTAGCCTAAAACACTCATAAGTGTTTGAGTGTTTCATGAGTGTCAGGCTCATAATTATTGCTTATAAAATAAAATTGAAATGTTTAATTTATTATTTAATAAATAGAATAAAATTATTTAAGTTTCTGAAAATGTATATAATTATGTTGTAAAAGTAATTAGCGCATCCCTGGTTATTCGGGAGCCACCCGTACCCCGAGGTGAGCACCACCGGGCCCGGTTTCAGTTTAGAGGAAAGGTAAAATAGTTTCCTCAACGCCCAGCCATTTCAAGTTGCTTCTCGTGTTGAAACTTCAGGCAGGTACGAGTACCTAGTACCTAACTAGTCTAGTGCTATATTGGCAACCGACTATTCCCTATCCTACGTTATATTATGTACATGGCATGGCGTTGGCTAAATCCTGCCGCGTGCATAAAATCGAAAATATTTCTTAAACATAATTAAATATTCTGTACCCTAAAATAAAGTAAAGAATAATTGGCGCGCGGTTGGGCGTATTGGACGGACCTACGGTCGAATTTGCCCTGGCAGGCCTGGAAAATTGACATTTCAGCTGGGTTTATTTTAATTAATTCTTATAGTAAAACTAAAATTTCAGATGTTTCTAAATTAATTCATCGGGATGTTGCTAATTCATCGTCTAGAAAAATAAAATCTTAAATAGTAAGAAAGTGTGTGGCGGACGGGCTGTGTGATTTTTGATTTTTATACAAATCTAGATTTTTATCCCAAGATTGATGAAATTTTGCACACTTGATATTAAAAACAATAAAAAGAACACTGTCTACGTGACATTTGAAAAACTACACCCATCTCCTTTTCCCATCCCTTAAAGCAAAATTTTGATACTTTTTGATGAAATTTTGCACACTTGAAAAAATTGTGTAGATCTATTTAAGTTTTTAATCTAGCTCAAATAAAAGGATATCAGTCTGCCATATTTCGTGGTATAACTATATTATAATTTGTGACCTGATAAATCATCACAATAATAATTCATTACATCTTTAAAAAGTTATATAATGTCAATGAAAGTGATGAAATAGAAACTTTATTAAACTGGGTTAAGTAGGTTAAGTTAGGTTAAAAAAAAATTTTTCATCGTCTCTAATGACTTTATATCACTTTTTAAAAGTGTGTTGAATTGTCACTGTGTTGAGTTGGAATGATGGAACCAAGTGCAGGCATATCGAGAGAAATTCAGCGAAAATAATTAAGTTTGTTAATAATAATAATAATTTATTCTAGGATGGGGTGGTGAGTGCAATCCCACAAACAAACCGACTAAAACCTTTGCTTTGCCCTTAACGTACAAATAGCCTATTTATTAATTCTTCGTTGATCAGAATGATGTAGGTTCTTTACCCTGGATAATTTTTGTTTTTAGTATTACCTCCACGCCATGAAGAAAATAATTTCTTGTTGAGGGGAAGAAGGAGTGAACACGGGTCTTGAAGAGACCCATATAGTAGGAGGGAGGAATCACAGAAGCCGGCAAATCTATCCACAGCCGAGCTGTTAAACCCAAGAAAGTCGTAGAAACGACACGTTCTCATGTGACAAATGTTCTGCGTACAAATGTTGACACACGTTAGCGTATTTCATGACTATCCACCGGTGCCGAAAGCAATAATGCTAGTTCTTCGGAGCATCTTTTATTGAAACACCGGTAGTACAAGGACGGCACTCCCACCTGTCGCCTGTGCTCTAAAGATTGTGATCCGTTTGTTAAGATAGGGGAATCTATCGAACGAACTGCCCGTTTCTGCAGAGTTTTTTCAAGTATTTTGGTGCTCCAGACGAAAGGTGGCTGCCAAATTCAACAGTGGGGCGCACTTGGGATTTATACATGGTCAGCAGTTGTGTACTATTTAAGTATCTGCGGGCCTTGTGCAGTACGACCAGCTTCTGAGAGACTAACTTAACACTGTCTTCGATGTAGTCCCCGTGCCTGAGCAAGTCACTTAGAGTTACACCAAGCATATCAAAGGAAGTCATGTTGGAAAAATTGCTTCAGTTGGAGGACACAAGATTTTCATTTTGATCCCCTTTAGACGTAATCAGACGTGATTGGGTCTTTGAAACATTAAATTTGATGATGGTATTCTTACTCCAAGTGGGAACCCACTCGAGGTAATCGTCCATTCTATACTTCAAAGTCCTCTGAGCAGTTGGAGTTTGTGTTTCCTTTTGGGGTTTGTCAAACAAAAAGCTATCACGGACTGTACTGTCATCTGCGTAACAATGAATTAGTGCACATGACAATCATTGATGTGCAACAAAGACAAAGTCCGATACAGAACCAATTCCTGTGGGGTGCCATAATTTGTTAAATTGAAAGTAAGAAGTGAAGCCACTAGCAACCATGTGAATTAACTTTTTCCTCAAGAAGTCAGCAATTCACATACACAAGAATGCGGGAAGTCAAAATGAAATAAATGCCTGAATGCAGCGAACTGCTTAAGGCTGGCCGCATACATACGTTTTCCGTATTCGGACATCCTAATGCACGGAATCAGTAGAAAATACATTAACTGCCGCACACGTTCGTTTTAGTTCCGAACGGAACAAATTCCTTACGCACGTTCCGAATGCGAGCCGGCGCGTTCGGAGAAACCGAATGGAAAAAAGTGGGTGTGTCAAGCCTACGCAAGACAGAAGTGAAACTTCTAGTATTCCTCTCTCTCTATTTTCAAATTTAATTTATTCCTCTCTCTCTATTTTCAAATTAACCGTATGAACCACAATCAATTACGTATTTCACTCGTATTACACTCACGACGCAGTATACTAACCAAGCAGCTGATGCTTGGCGTGGCGCAGTTCGCTGGTGTCTGAGAGAGAGGAAAGAAGAGAAGAGAGAGAACGTTCGTGAGCGGCTCCCCCACCTCAACAAGCGCATATGGTGAGAGAGGGACAGTGAACGGTGAGCGGTGGTGGGGGTACCCGCATTTTCGTGTCGATTCTGACTCGGTTTTACTCCGTCCCCGAAAATCCATTACGCGCCTAAAGAAGTTTCACTTCAAAAACCTAATGACGTCATGTGGAACGCAGCTCTTGCATACACTTTGTTTGTGCCGACGCAAACGTTCGGAAATTTTGGTTCAGTAATTCAGTGTTGCCAACGGATCTTGACCTAATATCGCCATTTCTCATACATAAGGTAGCGTAAAGTAGCCGAATTTGCTGTTAGGTGGGACATGTTTAAAATTGATGTTTTTACGTGAAAATAAAAATTTCGTGGGGGGGGGGGGTGACAAGAGAATTTCAAAAAAATAAAATTTGTCCCCAGAAAACAAAAAAATTCATGGGGGGGGTGGCTAGAGAATTTCAAGAAAATATAAAATTTGTCCCCAGAAAAATAAATTTCATGGGGGGGGGGGGGGGGGTGGCTAGAGAATTTCGGGACATGTATAAAATTGATGTTTTTGAAGTAGCTTAATTGGCGACCAGTCGCCTTTTAGATTTTTTCGGCGCCGATTCTCGCTCTGAGTAGCCTAATTGGCGATATATCGCCCTTGTTGGCAACACTGGTACTGACGTTTATACATTCCGAATGAAGAAAAACGAACGTTTGCGCTAGTCTCACGGAATTCCGAATACGGAAAACGAATTCGGAAATCGAATACGGAAAACGTATGCATGCGGCCAGCCTAAAACATCAGAACCAATTCAACTGGATATTATATTTTATTCCGTTTCCTCAGAAATTTAGTGTTCATTTTATTTGCCAGTAAATGATTTTAACCCTTAAAGCCTTTGGAATTTTAACCGTTATAATTTTTAAGGATGCTCCTATAAAATCGGAGAATTTTTTTTTTTCAACATGTCAATAAAATCATAATAAATGGTATATTTCTGAACATATCTGAAATCTAAAAATTGTTTTTGAAAGGTGATAAAATTTTATTTTCAATTGTACTATTAAAAATAAATATATAATATTTCAAATATTTAAATTTTGAAATTAAACATTCAAACGTTTTAAAAATGGCTCACTTTACGTTTTATCGTCTAAACACTGAACTAAATTTACTGATGAAAAATAAAAACACGTATTTATTAGCAAATGTATTATTAATACTACTGTTACCTAACTTTGTACAATTATATTTTTTTCTCAAATTGCGGCTGAAATCTTTGATTTCAGCTTTCGTGGTTTCTAAAAGCTTGGTATTTTTTCTTTCTAAAACCATTTAGTTCATATTTATAACTATTACAGTAAGGGTGAAACAACGATTTTTATGAGACCATGTGGGCTGTTACGAAAAGCGAACAAATTTACTCTACGGATAATAACTGTGTGTTCCCAAAACCGAACAAATTAGCCTGGAGAGTTAAAAGGGAAACATTTGAATGTATTTTTACTAGTTTGAGACTCGTGTCAGTAAGAAGTGGGTAGGTATTTCGGCTTAATGAGGTTGTTCGAAGAATATTATTAAAATTCCTACATAATATTATTTCGTTAAGCTTTCCCGTGTTTTCATAGTTACCGGTGGTGAATTTATGAATCCTTACTAACTCTTCATAATTCCACGGATAATCTGACGAAGTTAATGTAATAGTCAGCGACAATCGAGGAATGGTACACTGGGGGACCCGCAATTGCTCGGTTGATTCTTTTTTGAACGAAAACGGGTAAAATATTATGATCAAAAAAGTATGAAGGAGCCTAAATTATGGCGTTTGTATTTAGATGGCTGTTGTTATTACTTGATTTGTACCGACTTTCTTTTATGAAAAAACACTTATTTACTGTACCTACATTTTTGAAAAACATAAACATGACGTTTTGTTGCATTTATTATGAATGTTCAAAAGCTTTATTACAAAGAATTTATTATGAAAGTCTAAAAGCTTTTTACACAGAATTTATCATGAATGTTTAAAAGCTTTATAACTAAGCATTTATTAAAAATGTTTAAAAGCTTTATGAGTAAGAATTTATTATGAATGTCTTAAAGCTTTATTATTAATTATTTTGTGTGAATGTTCAAAAGCTTTATTACTAATAATTTATTATAAACGTTCAAAAGATTTATTACTAAGAATTTATTGTGAATGTTTAAAAGCTTTATTACTAAGTTATGGCTACATTGCACCATGAGTTTTAAAACAATTACCCTTAAATAACTAAGCAGGTAAGAAATGTGAATGGTTTGTGACGAAGTTTAGAAATTGTTTTCAACCTTTCATCGTCATTATCTAATAACCGTCGAATAAAATGTTAAATTCAACAACAATTAATCTAGAATCACAGAAAACCGATTTGAAAATGTTTGCAAGTACGACGGCCTCCGTGGTCTAGGGTTTGTCGTTTGCTCTCGCCTAGCAATCCGAAGGTTACTGTAAATTTTATTTTATGAATCTGTTTTATTCACAATCCATTCATTTATAATAATATACTCGTTAAGTATACATACACAAGATACACTCAATATCACCCTGGTGTAAGACCACCATTCAGAATTGAAATGTTCCTTGAAACGGTTCCTCTTCCCCATCTCACCCGCTTGACAATACCTTCAGCCCACAACATACCTTAATTGAAGATGCCATAGTCCAGACAGTTCAGAGTAGCTGGGACTTTTATGCGGTATCGATTCATCAGAGTAAAGTTAATAAGTTTTTACGTTTAATTTTATTCATTAAGCTGTCATGTGATTGAAAGCGATCTCAGATGAGGCCCCAGGCACATGTTAGGGGTTGGATTTTGAACTTTCCAAGTCCCTTAATCATTGCCTGGGCACGATCATCACAGGGGAGGCTGTGCCCAAATTGAGCCCTAAGGTATGCCAGCTTTTCGAAATAAAGTGAATTTTCGCTCTTGGAGTTTGTTGAGTGTGTTTTTCCTTCGTTTAATGATGGGGGGCAAATTATAAAACAAAAAGAATTACCACATTTGTTAATTGTAGGAGTAATTATAGATAAATAATTTATTATTGTTTTAATCAGGGACACAAGCTAATCTATTATGTTATGCATGTATATAAAAATGAATGTGTCTTTGTTTGTCTCTCATATAGACTCAAAAACTACGGGACCAATGAAAATTTCAAAGTTTGTTCGTATTAGTGTCAGGAGTGTTTAAATAGTAGTTTGAATGGTAGAAGCAGTCGGGGACGTCCGAGGAAGACTTAACCCATTATCTTTGCAGTGGAATGAGATACGGAGTCGAATAAAAGTAGGTTTGACTAAAATTTTTAGTTTTTTTTAAATATAAACAATATGGTATACAATAGTAAGGAAGACATGGCACGATCAAGTGAAACTAAAACTCATTAGAATAAATAATATTTCCACATTAAAATAGACCCAAATTTTAGGTACACCAAAATTCACAACCTCAAAACTTTACTCCTTTATAAACAAAACAAAATGTGCCTAATAACTTTAGGATAAAACAGTTTTAAAAATGATCTTGATGATATTAACGTAGGCTCAAATGCTGTATTGTTTCTACTAGGAAGCGTGACTGACATCGACCGTGTGCTGCAGTGAGAAATATTGTAATATATATATTATATAATAATAGTTTTTTTGACGTCACGAACCTGCCGTATGAACTAAACAATATAAAAAATCTTATAAGACAATATTCCATCGTCTTTTTTGGATGTGCACGCCTTCAGATGAAGCCAACAGCGTCTTGGAACCGTTGGAGCAACATCACACTGTCGCATCTCTGATTGCAGTAGTGCCACCACTTGAGCGGCTTCGTCAGCAGTAGTGTCCATTTCAAGGGGTTGTTATTCACGTGTGTCCTTTTCAACGGATACTGAATAAACCTACATTTGACTTAAACTGCTCCTTTTATAGCCCAGGAAGATGACACAAGTTGCGACAGAGTATATGCGGAACGTTTTTTAAGATCCCGTACTCGAAAAATTTATATCGTTTATGGAATGAAACTATTTTCTCATAAGAGGGTGTCCAATATACTTTCAATTAATTTAAATATTGTTTGGGTTAGATGTATTGGCTATAAACTGGAAACTTATTTTCGAAGATGTGCTATTTTTTGACACTGAGTGTTGTTTTCATTTTAAGTTATTTTTAGTACCTACCCATTTTAATGAAACTATGGCTTAATTTCCAAGAAGATATTATGTTCTTTCGAAATAAGTTGGTAAAAACAAATTTTTTCTTCATTAAAAATATTACTTAGACATGAATTCGCTTCCTAAAACAATATTTGCCAAGTGAATAAATTTAAATAGAATCAGTTAGGCGCCTATTTTAATAATATATTATAAAAATTGAGAGCTTAATGTTACGCTCCACCCCTGACTCTCCGATGTTCCACATCTACAATGCCCCGAAGCCAGGGGTGTACAAGGATGATATTCCGTGTGAGGAAAGTGGAAACTTTGCTCAGAGCTTCAAATCCCGTGGCAATAGTTAGTCGACAGTTATATTAGAAAGGGACGTAGCCATATAAATAAGCATATAAATTCATTTTATTTCTACAAAAAAATCAGAGCAATTTTACTTCTTCATGCATTGCAGAAGGTACAAAACTCATATCTTATGCTATTCCCCTCTTTAATATCTACATGTTTTTTAATCGCTTTAATTTATATATCATTGTAAATATCATTTTTGTCCTATTAAAGGAAGAATTCTTTCGATACTAGTCGATAGTGAAAAATAATTTGAAACAAAGTAGATATTACTTTCGAAAAATATTTTTTGTATATTGTACGTTTATGATCTAAAAAAACCGTTATAAAATGGTTGAAAATATCATGAAATTATTATTGATGTCTTAAAAATAAAAGACACCAGATATTTCAAACATCTCGTGAGATTTATTTTACATAAGCACAGTTTTGTGCATATTCTCTTCATGGGCGCTTATTTTAATAGTATGGGAACTAGGTACTTCACTTAAGTATTAGTTAATAGATTTTCCATCGAAAAAATCCTCATATTATTTTATAATATTTTAGTCAGAGAAATAACATAAAACTAATATAAATTTAACTGTTTCACTGCGAGCGGCATTATTATTTATGTTTACTCTGCGGAGGATCTATCTTTATGTTAACAGCGCTCCAAAGTTATGCTCGGTGGTATACGGAAACCGGAATATGGAAGGAGCAAACACCCCTCTCTTGCCCGTCTCCCAATCCTACTACCCCGCCCCACCCCCTACGGTCTGTATGAACGATAATAACTGGACGAACTTCTAAACTCTCTAATGAAACACACAGTTTTGCAAAAGCATAGAGAAAATACCCAAAATGACCGAAGTTATAATATACATTCCCTGTTTAAATATCAGTGAGGTTTTGTGCTGAAAGTTTAAGAGTTTCCCCATCTATTGTAAACTTTCAGGAAAATTCTAAATTATTATGTATAGAACAACTCGCATAATTATTATTCATAATCGTTTGTTCAGTTCAATTTATTCATTAAAACTTTGACTTACCAATATGGTAGAGGTGGTAAGGGAAATTCTGGCGTCGATGGGAGCTTTCACCTCTCATATTGCAAATTCGTAGTCGGATTAAGCTCATTGTCATCATAACCTGAAAAAATGTTTGTTATATTACTCAATATTCTTATACAACTGGTGTAGTTCCACCGGGCAAGACATGTAGAAAGTTGAAAAGAGATTACCAAAATGGATAATCAACATCTCTGCAATAGGTCAACAGTCGTTCCCTACGTTTAGTGATTTGGTAGGTATTATTTAATAGTATGTAGGGATGTACCTGTAGCCATTTAAATATTATTTAATAAACCACTTTTAAGCTTCTGTACTTAATTTAAATCGCACACGTGCTGTATCTGAATAATATTCAATATACCATTTTATTGATTAATTTTTACATGTATGCATTTATATTTTATTTACATTAATTTCATCATTAGTTCATTAATGTCATATATATTTGGTTGGTTCATCGGGTGAGGTGTGTTCAAGATGCGTCTACCTACCTGCTGCGTGGCGTGCCAGATCGGGAGAAGCTAATTTGGGGAGACCCATTGACTTCTTCAACTGTTTCTTAACACACCGCAGCGGGAAGGATAGATTCATAAGTCCGTCACTCCTGGACATACTGATCCCTAGATTCCTACCCACCCCTCATACACTTTTCCTTCAAATAAATTCATCTCCATCCTTTACTAAAAATATACTCCGCACAGAATCCCCAAAGATGACATAGGCCGTGAGGGAAAGTATTTTCCTCGGGGCGTCCTATGTGGAATTAATGTTAAAAAATAGGAGTCTAAAAAAACTTGCTTGAAAAACGTTGGTGTTTTGGCCGTGTGTAGGCGAACACCACATCCTTAAGCATGAGGAATTTGACCATGAGACCAGAAGTAGTTTCTTGCCAGGACTCTCCAAGGAACGATAATGATAATAACTGATGTTTTCTATCGAGCTTATATTAATAAATTGCAACCTCGGGACATTAGAAGGACACTAAGAAAATGTAAATAAAGTATCAGGATTAGTTTCAAAACTACCAGAGATAAATAAAATATAAAAAGTTCTGCCACAATATATTTCTAAGAAGTTTAAGCGTTGAAATTTATGGTGTCAAAAAAATCTGAGTCTATAAGAGATAATTAGTTTCTTCCGTTTGGAAAGAAACTCCCGCTTCTAGGACGGGTAAAAACTAACAAAATTTCGAGCAAACTAAAATAAACATGTTTTCAGATCATCACTGCGACTTTTTTCAACCTCTGTAAAACTTTTTTTTTAACTTTAATTTGGCAAAAAAACGTTACTTACATGTCTCCAATAATAATAATAATAATAATAATAATTGGATAATTTGTAAAGCGCCGTTTTTGTGAAAAATCACCTCAAGGGCGCTGGCAATCACCAAACATTAGGTCAAGGCCTAAAAATTGTATTTTTTTATTTACAACAACAATAAATATAAATATGCACATTTTTTAACACTGCTCAGTTGAGAAATGCTTGTTCATATTTGAGGTGGGGAGGAGTGCCATAACAGATTTACGAGTAATTCAAGTTCAAAATATAACTTTATATGACATTAGTGAAATAATGGGGAAAGTAGATAACTATGAAATGATAACTTATTGTAAATAAATTATAAATGCATACAGGTAACTCAGTTACAGCACGTGTGCAATTTATATATAAGTACAGAAGTTTAAAAGTTGTTTATTTAATTATATTTATAAAGCTACAGGTACATCCCTACATACTCTTAAATAATATTGTATCAACAAAACTCATCAACTCGAAACTTAATTAAGTCGTAATTTTCTTGCAATAAAATGCGAAATATGTCGGTGTACGGGTCGGGTTGTAATTAAACTCCACGCCTTAACATTTCATTAACACAAAGTGAAATAAAGAAAGGTTTTACACGGATGTGCGGTTTAAAATAATCCAAAAATTTGTCAAGCGCGTTCATTCCGAGCATACCGCTTTGTCCGCGGGGGAACTCTGCGACCGATGGGACTTCGAAGTAAAATGTTAGGACACCAATTATTATTTTTTCTCTAGGAACTTGTTGAATTCCACTGCATTTATTGGTGTTTTCGTCAGTTAAATTTAAAACTAATTTAATCGATAAATTAGAAGATTTAGAAGCAATTGTAATACAAAAATCTGAAACTTTTACATGTGGCAATATCTTTTGATAAAAAATACTTTGTTTGAAAACCGCTTTGTTGAGTACTATGGGACAATAAAGTCAGGTGCTTGACCCGTCAGTGTAGAACGAGACAGATATATTTCAGTTGTATAAAAGCCCATGTTTTAGTTTGTTCTTTCTCTCACATCTCAGCCCACAACTAGTAACCACGTAACCGTAATCTTTGTAATCGGTTAACAATAAATATCGGAATATAATTATATGAATAATCTCGAACCCTATACTAACAGCGGTATAGTCTACAACTTTAACAATATAATAAGTATTATATCAGCAGTATATTTATATAGCCCCGAGGAAGATTCAGGCTGGACCGAAACTGGTTGGTGTTTTACGTTTGATAGTATGATCAATAAAGTGGATTTTAAACAAAGTATTTTTTATCAAAATTAGTAACATTTATTTTTTTATGTAAGGAAACTTAAGATTTCTGGGATACGAATAACCTGATGAGATATACATATATCTCCCACAGCTATAAAAATAATCATAAATGTTTATTGCGTGGTGATGGGGGATTTAGCGAGCCGAGGAATTGAACTTACGTCGCATGGGTGTTCCCAACCCGTTGCATATGTCAACTCAGCAACTGACCGTTCCAAATATCTTTGAAAATATATGCAGGTATTTTATTATATATACATATTTAATAAAAAAATTACTCTCAATAAGCAATGAAGACGATATTTCGCTTGTACCTAGTACGAAATAGTAACTGACCGTGTTTGTTTTTCAGATACACCGAAAATATTCAAGGAATATCTACTGAAAGAAAATATTCAAGGAATATCTACTGAAAGAAAATATTCAAGGAATATCTACTGAAAGAAAATATTCTCTGTATGACCTCCTAACTGCTATAGAACTAGTCGTATACATTATATTTAAAAAAAATACAATTAGCAAAGGATATTTACACAACTGATAAACAATCATTAATGTACGGTTAATAATTGTTCAACAGTTGTGTTCTATTTAAAATACACCTATTAGTAAGGGGTTAATATGTGTGGAGACACAGAATAATTATATTCTCAGTATACCCTCAAAAACTAAAAATGTTTCAGTCGTAAATTTGTTAAAACGGACCCACTGTAAGTGTAGCAGTGAAGAAAGGTGGTACAGAGTATTTTTGATTTTTTCAGAAAACGTTATTATTCACTATTTTTTCATGGCTAATGCCAAGTTGTATTTCATTTCAATATGTTATTTTATCTCAAGAGGAAAACATAGATTTATTATAAATAATTTTTGATCAATAGAATTTGTTCTTCAGTTTTTGTTTTCATTTTCCCTTAGATGTTGCCTATTGCCCCATTCTCCCCTACCTGAATACCTATTTTCGGAGCTTTCAACAAACATTTTAGATTCATGCACCCATAATCATTAAACATCCAACAAAAATAAGCTCTATGAGGAATGTACACATAAACGTATGACTATATGTAGCGCAGTGAAGTTGGAGAAAGACTGTCGATGTGTGTGGGGGAAATACAACGAACATGGGAAGTAATTTCGTCGAGCAATGAGAGATAGTTATCCCGAGCGAAATTGGAGAGCATAATATGCCAAGCGGCTTTGGGGGAATGCGGGAGAAGATAGGGGTTGGAGGATAGGGGACGAGGTGTGGGGCTCGCTGAAGATTAAGGCTGTATACTGAGGTGTAAGAATATTAATATTGTTTGCAATTTTGATTCAAATTTAAAACTACGTTCCATCCACAACCAATAACTAAATTATTGAAAAAGTGTAAGAAGATCGAAGTGATGAATATCTACAAAAAAAAATTTAACATATTTTTGTGTAGATTTACATTTTTTAAAATTTCAAATTCATATTCTCTAAATATCTACACTATAATGAGTACATTAATTACATTTATATGTCAAAAGAAGTTATAGCTTTTTTTATAATTTTACTTACCATAATACATATTTAAACATTTTCCCGGAATTATGAAGCAGATAGGTAAGAAATGTCAATTGTCGTTAGAATATGTGTGATTATCTCAGCATGTTAGAAGATCTGAAAAAAAGAAATTAAAATTTTGAAACTGACAATATAATAAATTGAAATAAACGGATGAGATAAATTTAATTTCTCCTTCGTGGAAAGCTTCCTATATATTTACATAGAAGAAGGGTGGACAAGTAGTGTAAGCGGCAGGGCAAGTGAAGCGGGGATGAAACAGTAATATCCAAGGCTTTGCGGGGAATCGTTACGTGGGGGAAGGAAACGGTTCAGAAGAGGATGGAAGAATAAGGCGGTGGAAAGAAGATAGGGGATATAGGGGGTAGGGGGAGGATTCAGGGATATAATATAAGTGGAGGTGGCTCTGAGGCGATCGTCTGTGGAGGCTGCGGTGTAGGGGTGGGAGATAGGGGTTGTTGTTAAAGCTGGCAGCTCGAGATGCGGAGCCTCGATTTGTGAACTTTTCGATATTAATATTACAGAGGATTAGAGAATGATTATTTAAAAATCAAATATGATTATCTCTAGTACCGTAGCTATCAGCTCTCAAAAATGACACCAAACTTCACTTTGTAGTTGCTAATTCGTGAAATATTACAAATATAATGATTTATAACTAAATATTACAGTGACAAAAATACTCAAACTTTTAAATACTGTAGTATAGCTACATACCAAAATGTTTATAAAAGGTGCAGTTTGAAAACCGGTGAAGGTATTTTTGAAAGTTTTGAAATTGAATCTGAAATTCCAATACGTATTGCATTTTATAAAAATTAAAAACTAACAGTCTGAGAACGTTTTTCACTGGTAATCTTATTCATTTCCCTTGCTACCCTTAAAGAACTTACTGATATTTTAGCGTTAGCAGACTACAAAGTGTGTATTTTTGAGTTCTGATAGTAAATACATGAATTATTTATAGAAACTAGTTGAAAATTCACGAAGTTTTAATCTTGTATTGACGATACCTGTATTGCTAATTATGCTATAACTATTTGGAGTCAAATTCTAACATCTGGGCCTCATATGAAATAACATCTTGTGAATTGAAAAAGCCAACAAGATTTTTTCTATACGGGCGTTACCCCAGGCTAGACCCTTCTATTTATAACTTGGTCATGACCAATTACCAGTCCTTAGAGATACGTAGGGGTATTGCTCTGCTTAACATTTTTTGTTTTTTAATTTAGAGGACCTGCAAAATTTCTTTATACCAGGGTCTCAATCTCGAGAACCTCACCATAAGCTCCTCTCGTGGGGAGATCCACATACTTCTCTAATGCAGTGGATCGAAATATCGATTTATTTTTCATGTCCTATAATATATAATGCATAAACAAGGTTTTTGGCTCTGCTAATACATTATAACGACTTAGACTCGAAATCTGTAATGTTATCAAGAAAGCTACAAATTGAATAAGTGGGTACGGAAGGCGGACGCAGTTAATATAACATGATTTACTGTACATATATCAGCTAAACCGTTTTCACCATTTTCCTGGCGTAGACAGAGAGGATGGACCGCCAAACTGTTCGGTCTTGGCACACACTTCGCCACAATCTTCGGTTACACATCTGCCCTGATGATGGATGATGCATGATGGATGAAAGTATGAAAGTGATAAAATAATTCACTTTCATACTTTCGGCTATGAAAATCTCAAATCATAATTGACTTAGTTTAACTTAGTGAACTAAGTATACCCTTGCGTTACGGATAATTCCATCTTCCACACAAGTATACCCTTGCGTTACGGATAATTCCATCTTCCACACTGTTTACTGAAATATATTTTACTCTAATGAATAAAAATATTTTTCGATACAGTATCGGTAAGGTTAGTTATGAAGTCCCAGCCGCTAACCAGTGGCGGTCAGAGGTTCTGGGTATTTGGGTGGCCGGGTGGGGGAGGTACGCCCAGGGGCTGTGGCCATGTACACTGTACACTGAAGAGCAATAGGTACATAACACCCCCACATTACGATTGTAAGAAGTGAGCGCCGCTGACCCCCCTTCCTTGACACAAAGCAACCCCACCCCAAACACAACTCCCATCCCCCCACCCCAACAATTCCACCCCCCGCTTTTATCGCCCCAACATGCGCACGTCCGTGACAAAACAAAATGAACGTTAAACTTTAGTAATCTAAAAGTTTATGACGGGAATTGAACCTTTGTACGAAGTTATGAAGAAAAATCTTGATTAAACCAAGCGGAACTGGGATGATCACATTTGTATTTGTACCGGGCTGGCGGTTAGTTACAAACGCAATTTATTTAATATAAGTTAGTAGATAAAGTAAATACTTTTTAATGTTTATCTATTCCTAATATAATTTATTTGCTATTAATAATTAATAATTATAAGTAATATTATCTACATACATATTTATATTGTAATTAAACACGTACTTCCTGTTGAATTAACTGCTTCACATTTAGGCTCACATTTTAATAAATTTCGACGAATTCGTAACGATAATATATATAAATTTTTAAAGCGATCTGTGAGTTATTTATATTTAATATGAATAAAAATAGTATCTTAATATTAAAATATTTTATATAACCGGCTTGAAAATTGAATACAACTATAAAATTAGCGGTAAGCATCAGATATTATTTTTCAAGTCGATGAATTAGTGACCTCCCGAGGAACATTTGTAGAAAAATTTTGGATTTTAGTAATATGTTTATAAGAAATAATTAAAAGAAACCCCACGGAAAGGCCTGGTACGGAAAATAACATGAAAACTTGTAGGTCCATCCTTTACGCCGGGCCACGAGCCGAATATTGTTTTTACACAACTTCATCACTTATGTTGTTAAGATTCCCACTTTATTTTAGATATTTGCTAGGGCAAATTCAACCGCAGGTCTGTCCAATACCACATGGCCGTGCGTCTCATATTTGTGTGCATGGCTGCTTCACTTACGTCATTAAGATTCTGGATTTATTTTAGGCTATTGTCTCGTCTTAAGATTCCCGCTTTATGTTAGAGATTTGAAAGGGCAGATTCTAGAAACATCTGAGATTTTAGTAATACATTCATCGGAAAGAGTTATAATAAACCCCATGGAAGGGTCCATTTTCTAGGCCTGATAGGGCAAATTCGACCGTAGTTCCGTCTATTAACGTGTAACTACATTTTGCTTATATTAGTACAGTACTCTTTTTGAATTTGGTTTAAAAAATTTGAATTGTAGCATAATATTGTAAAGGTCCAACTCTCGGCCTAATGTAATAGTTTATATGCGGTTTCTCGGCAAGCTCACAGCGAATTTATCGGGCTAGTTTGTACCTCACTCTACGGATTTTTAGTAGGTATGTCTTTTTGTATGGAAAAAAAGTTGAAATTTTGGAAAAGTTATTTTATATTTTTTACTCCTACCATCTTGTAGAATCATCTTCTGAAGTTAGTGCACTTTACCCCCGGACACCCTTATTATATCATCATTATTATCAATGTGTAAATAAATTTTAGAGATTTAATAAAATAAAAAAAGTTCCATAATAACTCAACACAGTGACAATTCAACACACTTTTAAAAAGTGATATAAAGTCATTAGAATCGACGAAATAATTTTTTTGTTAACATAACCTAACCTAACCTACTTAACCCATTTAATAAAGTTTTTGTTTCATCACTTTCCATGACTTATTATAACTGTGATTAATTATCATTGTGATGATTTATCCGGTCACAAATAAAAAAGTAGTCGGTGTACCTACTCATTGTGACTTTCAATGAGTCAATTCGTCCTAACGAACCGAGCGTCGAACTCCAAAGTATTTCTGTGTATGTAGGTACGTACTAACCAATTAAAACTCGAGTATATTGACCTCCAGGAAAATGATATATTAAAATTTGCATTTATTATAAACACCCCGTAGGGTGAAATATCCCACGTCTCTTTGTCCCTCCCTCTTCCTCTTCCCCTCCCCCACCCCACACCCTCTCTTCACCGTTTCTCATCCAGAGCTTTCGCCGCCTTTCGATTTGCAAACGATGCCAAGCTCCTTCGTTCTGCAGCGAACTCATCCACACCATTCTAACAAGGCAGAAAATATGACGGCACGAAGCAGAAAAATATAACCATTGAATACCACTTTTTATCAATACAAATAAACGGTTGAAGCGTTTTTACTGTGGGATTAAAAATGCTGTTCCGATTTCCATATTCACTTGATGGTTCAATGTGTGCCTTAAATCTGAAAATGACTTCACAATGTGCTTATCAGAATGGCGATGATTTTAATCGAATAAGGCAAAAGGCACGTTTCATAACATTGGAACAACTTTTAACAGCCTGTGTAGAAAAGTTCATTTTAATTGAATCCTTTAGAAATACGAATGTTTGCGTAGAGTTAGAAATGGTACGAAGCTTACTTTCACGATCAATAGAGCTTCTAGTCTTAGGGGATTTTAAGGGTGGGCTATTACGAAATCTACGGGTACGGAAGAAGGGCAAGGGAGAAGCTACGTGCTTATCTAATTTCTGCAAACTTTTATGTTAGTTTTTTTTGGGTGTCAGATATTTTATATGTAAGAAATCTTTTATTGGAATTTTTTTAGTTATTGAAATATTTCTATAAATGTAGATATATATTGTATTATAATATAAATCCCCAAATTTAATCATTCGTTCATAAATTTTTAGAATTGTTTCAAAAAGCTATCAAAGAGCTATTGAATAATACAAAATACTAAACACATCATATTTTTTAATATTATATTTATTTATTCACGCCTTGAAGGCTTTTACATGCATGCATACAACTATACAACTCCTGAACAACTTACATTTACAGGTGAGTTGTTCAGGAGTACAATAATTAGTGTGTAGTACATAACGTAATAAACTGAGTATGAACCGTATAAGCAGGTCAAATACAAGTTATCATTTAATGTTCTGTTGTATGAAAGAGCTCAATAATTGTATATACTAAAAAAAGGATAAAATAAGCACTTAAGGCAACATAAAACTCCAATAACTGGGGTTTGCTCGACGCTCACATTTTAATTATTTCTGATGAACATATTACTAAAATCTAAAATATTTCTAGAGGAATCCCCAGGGATGTAAGTTATTTATATATAAGATTGATAAAACATATACATACATAATACAACTAAAATATTTTTATTGTAAAACGGTTTTGTAAATTTTGTAAAACTTTTTTCAATTATAAAATTAGCGGTAAGCACCAGATTTTATTATTCCACACGATTAATTAGTAACTTCCCGAGGGACTTCTTTTGAAACATTTTGGATTTTAGTAATACGTTTATCAGAAATAATTAAAAGGAACCCCACGGAAAGGCCTGCTGCGGAAAATAACATGAAAACATGTAGGTCCATCCTTTATGCCGGGCCGCGAGCCGAAAAAACAAAAAACCAAAAAAAAATCATAACTACAAACTACCAGTAAAGCACTAATATGTTTTGAGGAAGTCGGAACAAGTGTTCGTTTTTCAAAATAATAATAGTTTCGGTGACCGGATAAATCATCAAAATGATTTATTTTTTTATTTTTTTAAAATTATATTTATTCAATAAAAAAATTTACAATGTGTGATATACATATATATATTTCACGAGTAATAAGATAAAAGATATTATGATATTATTAATATGTATTATTTTTCAATGTTCTCCCATAATAAGCAATCGCTTGTGTGTATGGGATGAGGTATTATTTGTTTAGTTTCTTAGATTTTTATTTTATTTTTTAAATTTTTATTTTTTTTTCTTTTATTTATTTATGTTTTTTTATTTAGTTAGGGTTTTCAGTTTGTGTTTTGAATTCTTTGAAACTATCATTTAGTGATCTTATATTTTCTGGCAATTTATTGAAGAAATTTGTTCCTAAGTATTTGTAGTTTTGCTGACCCAAAGTTTTTTTACAAATCGGAATTGGTAACATGTATTTTTGCCTGAGATTTGCTGTGTTTTTGAATGGTACGGTTTTGTTTAGGATATCATCTTTGTAAACTTGTAAGGTTGCGTGATACATGAAAAGAGTATTTAATTTTCTGACTTTAAATTCTTTTAAAATGAGTTCAGATGAATATAAAAATGATTTCTTTAATATTATTTTAATTATTAGTTTTTGCGCAATGTAAATAATGATAATTCATCACATCTTTAAAAAGTTATATAAATTCGTGGAATGTGATGAAACAAAAACTTTATTAAATTATCTTTTTCATCGTTTCTAATGACTTTATATCACTTTTTAAAGGTGTGTTGAATTGTCAGTATTGAGTTATCATGGAACCAATAGTTTTGGATCTCGTCCATTACATTTATTCGGACGTGGGCACTTGCGTGAACACGTGTTTGGTTATGTTTTGAATGACTAATAATTGTGGTAAATGATCACGCAGTCACATTTTTAACAGTAGCTTGATAAAAAAAAGCCGTACTCATTTTTCTCCGTGTAGGATTTCTGTCTCGGTATTGTAATTATCATATCTTACACTCATTCATTTGGATAGCATCACGTGTTATATATGTCCAAATCCACTACATCAGGAATGTGAAAGAGTACTACATTCAGCAGCATTTTTCAAAAAGTACGGGTAGTTTCAATAAAATCTTTCGAAGGTAAATATCTACTAAGGGTACAGGGTTTTCAAATATGAGTTGTTATTTTGATATTCTATCGTAAAAGATCAATGGTTTCGTTACTTGTGTGGCACGTAATGCCGTCTTGTTGAAAGTAAACGTTGTCCAGATCAATAGATACTATCTATTTCCGGCCATGAAAAATCATTAATCATCTCTCGATAGCGCAATCCATTCACCGTAACTGTTGCTCCAGCCTCATTTTCGAAAAAGTAAGGTCCAATGACTCCGTCGGACCATAAACCGCACCAAAAAGTCACACATTGAAGATAGAGAGGCTTTTCAACAATAACTCTTAGGTTTTCCGAGCCCCAGATGCAACAATTTTGCTTGTTGATGAAGCCACCTAGGTGGAAATGGGCCTCATCACTCAAGATGATTTGCATTTGATTCACTCAAGTGAATTTTAATAATTTCAATGCGTTGTTAAAGCGTGTATCGTTCCATTTTTATTAATGGCGTAGTTTTTACTTGTCAAATGTCAAAAAATGACAGCTTCAAAAGTAACATCTACCGAAATAGCAGGCTATTCAAAATAACACCTCTTATTGGAAAACCCTGTATTTAGCCTTCCACTTAGTAATATGTGTATTTCAGCAATTAGATTAATAATCCACAAAATTACTAAAAGCGAATTCCTTAAATACGTTGATAACGAAAATGGTTAAACTTTGGGAAAGCCGTGCCTGCCGTCCAAAGTAGCTTCTCTTTGAAACGTGCTTCTGTCCTTACGTCCTCCCCTCCCCCTCCCCATCCACACCTCCACAATCCCTTATAGCTCCCGCCCGATCCTGTCCCACCCCCGGCCACCGCAGTGCCAAGCTCTCCCCACAATACCCCGAAAGCCTTTCTGAACCTTATATCCTCAACCGGACAAGTACCTACTCCTTCTCAATCCTTATTCCATAGCGCACTAGAAAGAGAAGGAAAACATGGATTTTGCAAGGAGACGACAGTATATCTGCCCTTAAAATCCAACAAGATCCTTAAAAGCTTCACGCAAACTAATAAAAAAATCCTAAAAACACATTCATTGCTAAATCTCAAATATAAGATTAAATTGTATTTTTTTGTGAGGTGTCCCTATTTTCTGTTCTAATTTTCTAGGTTTGTTATCCTGAAGACAGAACTGAACACACACAGATACTTAGATAATTTAAGGATAAAATATTCCATCCCCTTTTTGGGTATAATAGATATAAAGATTGCCCGACTCAGATACCGAACTAATATATTTTGCTTGTAACGGGTTCGCTGAAATTCACCAAACAGTGGGATGAGTTGGCACACAAAGTCATGTAGGTATGAAGATGTAGAGTATGGGTATTAGAAATATTATTTTGGATGGTATTGTATACCTACTTATTATTTTACTACAGGTAAATGGAAAATATGCATCTAACTTTTATGTAGTACATGTACCTTCCCAAACAACATGATTTCAAAATTATTCAATTTTATTAACGGTGTTCAGTCGAAAGTTTAATATTCCTGATGGTAAAAATATAATTATATTACCTATTAAGAAAATAGACAATTTATTTTTATTTTTGAAAAGCAATGAATAATCTGAAAATATTTTATGAACACTTTCAGCATCACAAATCATACAATTATAATTGTTGGAACTACAGAATCCTCCTTGTGAGTCTCCAGGAGGAAGCTGTGTTTTCACTTATGATGGTAGAATAATTTACATATATAACTGTATTCATCTGTAAAATGTATGTACTTAAAATGAGTAAATAAATAAAAAATAATATCTCGTGGATTTCTCACGCGTCTGCGCTAGTTTAGTGTTCAAAAACCTAACAAAGATTAAGGTTATGTTATGTTTTTATTCGGTATGTTTATCCACTGTACATTTTTCTTGTATAATAATGCTTTATTATTTACCTCTTGTATATTTTAAACGTTAACAAAAATTACTTTCAAAAAATTAACCTACTAAAAACTTGACAAAATTTATAATTCACACAAATAACCATCTACAATGTGACCTTCGGACGGGGTACCCCAGTAAGGTCACATTCTGTTCAACAAATGTAAAAAAATATTTAAAAAATAATTAAAATAATAATGATGATAAATATAGTAATTGGATAGGTTGACAGAACACCAATGTTCACAATTTGAGAAAAGCTGCTTCATAAAAAAACGTTTTTTACACAGCACATTAACGCTGTTAAAATTTCTTTCAGATCATCAAGCGCCTAGGTACAATAGGAGACTCATGAATTATAATAAATATACGCGTAATATTTAGAAGTTAAACAAATATTAAAACCTATCTTTAATAATAAAATGTATCCTTAAAGTCATCAATTGCAAAAATATTTAAATACTTCGTCTAAAATATTGTGCAGATAGTTTGCTGTATCACGAAACTCATTTGAGCAAGTCATTGTTCCTCCGCCATTAGCTTCATCCCCTACCCTTATCGCTTATTCCGCCCATTCCCTGGCAACCCTTGCCCGACCCTCTCCCGACCCTTCCCTTTACAATTACCTACCACCTCGTCGCGTCTTACTACAGCGACCCCATGCAACATTAATCAAAAAATCTCTTGCTCTGACCACCGAGCGCAGAAAGAAAAAACTTCCGAACTCCCGACATGGGGAGACAGAGAGCTAAAGCGGAGGGGGTGGAACTGCGAATGAAATAAGTGATGCGTTGTGAATTTTAAAGAGTTTCGGGGTGCAATTCTCCTTTCGTTCCGCCAAGTATTTATAATGTATATGAAAAGACTATCACTGCATAATTTTTGCATTTAATCTCATCTAAATACAGTCGATTGACCCAACATTGGATTCCGCATAGGGTGAAACAAATTGCATGAAACAAAAACAAGAAAAATGGATGTAGACTTCCGTGCATTTTGGTTGTTAAATTGCCTCTATGGGTTACAGATATATAAAATAACACAAACCAGTATAAAGTGAAAGGAAAGAGTATGGCATCACATGTTATTAATTGGTATAGGCTAGCTATTCATGCAACATTTGAGATTTTTATATGTTTCTAAAACACAACATTTGGTGATCTTAGAAGCTTGCTCAATTTATTCTAATCTTGGGTACTTACTTTATTTTTATTATGTATTAGATGTACCCCGACACGTGTGGCTGTGGCTCAGTCTGTCTGTGCCGATAGAGAAAGAACAGCGTGTGTTGCTTTTACGTCCGACAGATGACGATGTTTTTTTCTTTTAAAACATGTTTTACATGTCACCGGTAAATAAAGGTGACAGGGAATATGGGTGTATAAAAACACACGCGTATTTAAATGCAAAATTGTGTCAAAATTTCAAATCAATCTGTGAAGAACTTAGGGAGATTTGAGATTTTGACAAACCAACGTTTACATTTTTATTTATATAGATATCTTTTTTATTTTAACCTTTTTTTAAACCCATATATTTACCATAACTCATCGGCGTGAATATTTAAATATGATCCACATCAACCTTCTCCGACTACGAGTAGGTTACCTACTCATGGCAATAGGATATTTTCACAGTTTTTTTTTTCGAAAAAAAATCTATATTCTTCGATTTAAATGTGCCAGATTGCCACCAAAACGACATGTACATTTTTATTTGTGAATTCGGCAGCGTTGACATCACGTCGGGTAATGTCAGTGACAGCCGTCTTACCAGCCAGTGACGTTTTATATGCCACAATGATGTTGTAGCCAGTTGAAACCGTTTTAGAATGTGCAGTTTTTAAATCAACAATTATGAATGATTAAATTAAAATTACAATTTTTTAGTGGAATAATCAGAATCAGAAAAGCAAACTTTAAATCTTCAACACATTTTTATCTGTATTCATTGTTTCTGAAAATACTCATTGTTTACCTACTTTTTAAAATAATAATTATTATTATTATTTAATCCGGAACGATTTTAATTTATAATGATACCTACTATATTAGTAAAGAGCCTGTTATGGAATGAAATGTATTTTGAAATAATAAACCATCAAAATACATTATTTTTGTAACACGAACATTATAATCAAAACATTAGAGTTCCGTGAGGTCCTTGAAATTATTATTGTGCGTTTTTTATTTAAACTTTACATAATTTTTAGGTAAAACCTACAAAAAAATTATTGAATCTTTTTTAAACCTATACATTTTTTGATAGGTACAGATTTCCGTTAAAAAAATTCCATCGACGAAGCAAAACGTTTTAATTGCATTCGTTTTCGTTCTGTAAGCGTATAAACTATTTTTGTTTTTGGGTAGGTACCTATAAAGTATACATCATTTTCCCAATTTATAGATAGAGATACTAAATTAATAAATATCGATGGGTTAACATTTTTCTCAATACAAAATAATATAAATTTCTTACAAATTAAATTAAAAATGCCATGGAGATAAACACGTTTTGAAACAACATGAAAATATGGCCAAGTAAACATGAAGATGAGGAATAATAAAATTTATGAAACACCAACACAACCTACAGTCAACAAAAATTAAGATAAGGAAATGAACAAACATGAAAATGAGGTCCACAATAAAGAAGATGAGGAAATAAAAAAAATGAAAATGAGATCCACAATCACGAAGATAAGGAAATTAACAAACATGAAAATGAGGTCCACAATAAAGAAGATGAGGAAATTAACAAACATGAAAATGAGATCCACAATCACGAAGATAAGGAAATTAACAAACATAAAACAAAACAAAACAAAAACCTAAAATCTGCCTCGTAATAGGAATTTATAGTGAGGAGGACTGTGGGTATACTAGAACTATACTATGTATTTTAATAGTCGATAATAAAAAAAACCACCTACCTACCCAAAATCAAATAGTTTCTGATGAATGGACTTACTTTTGCGATTATTTTTTTTTTCAAATTTATCAATTTACTTCTGTTCTTGCAGGTCGTTTTAAATAAGCGAATACGGTTTCCGATTGAATAAAAATATAGGTAAGGTAAGAAAATAAAACCAAAAAATCCTCTGCTACGTTAAACTTTGCTCCGAAGATAAGAGGACGTATAAATAAGGACACTTGGTCCTATCGCAGGACAACAGAATGGTGTTGCTTATTTTGTCCTGCAATGTTAAAATATATTATCACCAGATAACGTGTTGTACAAATTCAGTCACGCTTCTTCGAGCAAACGCATAGGTCAGATAAGTAAATTACTAGAATAGCTAAAAGGAGGCGACCTACAATCAAAACGTTATTATTTCAGTTTGCACATACAATGATCGAAATCAATCAGATAGTTCGAACGTTAATCACTTGGAATCGATTCGTAATACTCATAAATTTCTCCAATAAAGATCAGTTGATGCTCGAAAAGCATTTGTCTTTCCCAAACATTTAATCAGAACGAATCGAGAGCGATGTTAATTGAATCTGTACCTACAAAACAAATATGAGTCGTAACTTTCATCATTGTGCCCACGCCAATAAGCAGAGTCCAAACATCCCTTCCAAAGTATGAAGCGTTAATTAATTACGTCGATCCACCCCTTCTCTTGGCGTCCATCTTTTAACCCTCCCTTCTGTATTTTCCCCACTGGGGGTTGGGGCGGTTGGGCTTGGGAAAGGAGTGGGGTGTGCGGGTGTTTGTTTGGTACTTCTTAGTCTTCCCCGAAACTCTGTTGTTTCCTCTCCCCTATCTTTGTGGGTGGACCTTCTACCCACAACTACCCGCCGGACCTTACAGGGACGCGGGCACACGAAGCTTTATCGCCGTTGTCATTATTTAGTTTCATGCTGTTCTAATAGCGTTGGCACTTTGAAAATCTTTATGATGAAATACCCTAACGACGATATAAATTTTTCATTATTAAAGCTACGTATTTTTTAGAACCCGAAAATAAGAGTGTTCATAATATTATGAATATTTGCTAATATTTCAAACGTCGTGCGATTTTAGAACCGGTGAAGCAAATTAGGCTTATAGGTATACGAATATAAGTTTGGATTCCTGGCGGCACAAATATACTATTTATGCCAGGATTATAATGCAACATAGCTGAAAAAAGTATCAATAAGATGTCCCAAGACTAGATAAATCTGTTGTATTATTAAATTGGTTTACTTTTCATCTTCTTTTTATGTATAACACAAACCAAGCTGAACAAACACTCCCATAAATTGCCTTCTAAATACATCCATTTCATTCCTAGTGAGAAGGGCAATACGTCAGCACCTATATCAAATGTTTATATGTACATTTACGTAATTAAATAAATACGTTTACATAAATCAATAGACTTAATTACAAATATTTCCATATCAGTGAAGTAGAAAACATTAAATTGAGGTATTCTCATCATTTTGATCTAAGCTTATAAATGGTTCTTATTTATTTTCTTGCCTTTCATAGTACCTAGACCTTGCATCTACCCTTGAAGAAAACTTTCACAAAATTATGATATAAAAAATAACTGTGATATCTCAGAGAGTAGTTTAAGAGATTACCCACAGATGGCACATAGCCGTTGATAATACAGGTATTTAGATTGCAATAAACGTAACTGTAACCTCAAGGTTGTGATCTAGAATAATCCTACTGTCTACTAAATAAGCCATCAGAGTTCATTGTTATCTATCACAAATAATGTCAAAGGCGTTTTCTTGACCCCGAAGTTTTTATTTATATACTTACAACAATAGCCAATTAATACTTAAAAATGTCTTATAATACAAAACCATCTTAATTAAATATACTGATTTCGGATATATGTCTGTAACTCCGGTTAAATGAACTCTAATGAACAACTCAGAAATATAAGTGTAATTTAAAAAATTCTAACAGCCTGTTTGAAAAATTCAGATAAAAGTACCTACCTATATTCAAATCTCAAATAATAAGCTGGATGCAAAACATGGGGTGATCAGAAATAGATAATATACTGACACCAAATACAGAGTGAAACCGAAACCACTCAATTGGACAAAAAAAACACCATGTATTATATTTTCAGATAAAAAAAATAAAATATTTATAATTACTTTATATCTCCATACTACTAACTTTTAAAAATATGTAAATGAAATCCTCAGCACGGGAGATCCCAGTGAGGATATCATTATATCTATTTTTTTACAAAAAAGAAGAAAAAAAACAATACAATACTCAGGCTTCGCCTTTGTGGGATTTTTTTATTACTCTTTCATTCTATATTACTATGTATGTACCTGAATTGTATATGTATCAAAAATTTTGTTAATAAAAAAAAAATAATAAAAAAAATACAATAAAACATTTTTAACAAATAACTAATTTTAATTGCCTATTTCAAAATTGGAACTGATTTGCCGACTATCCCCATTGTTCATTTATGTTTAAATGTGTGACTCTAACACCAGAAAACTACCGAATACCAAAAAAGTTACGACAAAAAATTAGTACGCAATAGACTCTCAACTACAATCCCATTGTTCTTCTCTGGTCTAGTTCCATATATATATATATATAACACACGTGCAACGATAAAACAAATAAACTCGAATAAATCTAAGTAATCCGGTGGACCACGGAGCCCTTGCTTTCCCGATATCCCCAGAGTTGAGCTAGGAGCGAACTAAAACCTTAGCACATAGTCCACACAATGTTATTTATTGTCAGGAAATTAATTACGGACCTTGTAATTAGATTTTATCTGGAGACGCAAACTCATTTGTGTGCGTGTAGAGGGCGGGGGGTTCTGGGGCGGCCGAGCGGGCGGGCAGGGAACCATTTTGGAAACCGTGGAGCGGGGTGGTCACCGCTAAAGGTTACTTTCGGGTATATGTAACACAGTTGACTTGTTTTCGGGTTTTGTTTCATATCCCCAGTACCTACCCGGTACCGCTTAGGTTTTCGTTTGAGAAAGGTTTAGTTTGCCGCGATACGTAGGTACCCATTTCGTTCGATAGGATGTTTGCCTGAGGTAAATATGCCTTTTGATATATCAGAAGGAATAAGTTATCAGAGTTTTGGGGTATTCGTTTGTTTGTTTAAACGCACACATTTAAAATTAAATACGCTCTTGATTAATTCGCTAGATACCTACCTACCCGATAACGAACGGCATATTTAGTAGTTTCTCTTAACCCTTTGGAAGCCCTGATAGAGGCTAATTATTATCTACATGTTATTTTGAATACATTGAGCATAGAAGGAAAGAGAAACAAACATGTACAATCGTTTTTTTGTTGTAGTTATTTGGCCCTTTTTCTGAAAATTATGTGGCAAATAATCTCCTAAAACCCGGTTAGAATCTGTTCATTATAAAAGATTTAAAATAATATCAAACATTTTTTCAGGTTATCATCAATGACGTTACAATATAATTTATAGACGCGCTGTAGAAATCTCAAAGCGGCAAGCAAAAAGTACGTCAGTTGTAGTGCTTTCAATATCGTAGTTTTAATACTAAATTGGCATGGTCGTGTTACTCTATTACTTTATACCTCAAATAATATAGTCGGCCTAGTATTCGACGTATATTTTGAAAACGGAAACGCCGCCCGGTCATATCGTTTATTTCGTTCATACACGTACACATATTTTTTTAAATTTCCATCTTTGTAATTCATGAGCAACATTTGAATTTTATTTACTAGAAGTTTATTTTAACTTAACCTTTTTTATAATACAGACAACATTGAAAAAATAAAACATAAGTTCCCTGAGGAATATAAACTACAAATTGCATATTCTTGCACAAAATATTGATTACAATTGCCTCATGAATAAAATGTCTCTATGGATACTTTCAAGAAGAAGAATAGGTACAGATTTTATAATATTACATTAAATACTGCATTACGAATTGAATTGCTTCAATTAATCAATTTTCATGTTCCCAATAAAAAATCTTTCTGATATGTATTACACTGGCTTATCAAAATTCCCCGATTCCGAGACTTCGCCGTCTCGGAAACAAATATTCTGATCTGGGAGATATATTTCATCTTAAAACTAGTCAATATAAATGTTGTTTATTCGATCACTTTTATTTTTCTAGACACACACCTATGTAGGTGCATATCTTCTAATCTTTTCTATTTTTGATTTATATCTTTTAAATTCAATTAACCATCTGAGGATTCATACTTTCCGTTAAAATTATTACCTTTGTATTTTGTTGCAACTGGTTTTTTTTCATTATTTTCATATTTTCTTTAATCCTTTCATTTTTTATTACATATTTAAATTGATACAAATGGCTTGTAAATTATTGTGCAAAAGCCCACTATGGTGTTAAATAAATAAATATACTTTTTATTGATAATACCTTTGGTCTGTTGTTGTAGATATTTTGTGGTAAGGATACGCACTGCTTCAACACGTTCGCAAACGATGAAGATATAATTCAGTGCCTTTTCTCCCAAAGCCAACCAAGAGTTGACCTCTTAATCGTGGAGTATATTTTTTCGTATGTTTCTAAATCTGTATTATGTACAACGTATGTAAAGGTACCCATATAATGGAAATACGTGTTTTGTTTCCTGAGGAGTTACTTCGTTTGGCCTGTAGTGAAGGTTTCAATAACAGCCCACACACTATCGAGCAAATAATGGAAAAAATATTATCCTGAGAAAAATGAGTATTGCTTATTAATACAGAACCGCTTGGAATCATTGGTAATCCGGTTAAAAATGGGATTGCCGGTTTTATCGAATGATTTAACGTGTTTTAAGTTTTATTAAATTAAGAATATATTAATACGATATCGGAACACGTGTTTTCACATTTGGTCACGATATATAATCAAATCAAATATATTCACCTGAATTTATAAATTATTCGGATTTTAATACCAATATAGTGATAATATATTCTAAATTTACTAAAAGTTTATCAAAAAACGTGTTAATTCATTTAATTACGAATTAATACTTTTAATCGCCTGCAATCCCGTTTTTAATCTTATAACAAATAATTTGAAGAGATTCTTAAGCCAACGGGATTATTTTATTCAAGGATTTTAAAAATTTTGAGATTAAAAATTGTAATAGGTACCTTTCCGTTACATAAAATGGTGGTTAGCGCATACTAAAAAACAAAAGTATAAGTTGAAGGCCATGGAAAAACGCGGAGATATAAAAGTGTTGAAGGGTTTTGGTCTCCCTAAACCAGTGTTGCAGATGCATCCGCCGCCAAGACCAATACAAACCTCACCACATGAACCCGGGTACATCTGCTAAGTCACCAAACGTAGCGAACCACTTGGAGTGACATATGGCATACGTGGTACCTACCTCTAAAATTGAATAAACGAAATATTTCTTCTTACCGAGTTTACAGGTTAATACTGTTACCATTTTACTTTTTGAGAAGATTTTAATTAATTCGTTGTCCAAAACGAAATTGAAAAGGTTCGTTGAGGCTGGCAGCTATGCACTTGTGTTGTGTAGGTTTTTGCACGTAATCAGTGGATTGCGAGCTCCAGCCATGTTTATCATAATATAAAAGTAAGTGATTATAGAGTACGGAACTAAAATAACATACTCACTTGCGCCCTTTTGGCTGTGCGTGGATGACGCCGGCCACACAAAATTCATCTGCCGTAGGGAATGAGCGGAACGAAAGGTCGTAAGTGCAACTGAATGCTACCGAAAATAGGCCTCGACCAAAAATCGTTAAAATTCATTCAATATGCTCAACAGAGAAAATCGTGGACAATGCGCCGATGAAATAATAAAAGGTTTTTTTTGTTCATAAAATAACTACATAGATAATAATTTTCCTGGATGTTAAACTGTGGCACCGATTGAAGCAAATTGAGGGATATTGGGAGATAAAAAAGGCAATGCAGATACTATTACCTAAGATAACGATAAAATAACGATAACGATATAACGATTCAAAACGTTACTAAACACTTTCCTTGTTAATAAATGTCACTACACGTTGAGTGAATACCTCACGTAAATGAAACACCTATTTTTATTGGTATATATATTTGTATTTTTTTATTTTTTCATTGGTATATTGTTATTATTTTATCTGTATAAACATTGTAATTAAATAAATGTGGTTAGCTGGAAGAAATGGGGTCTACCCATAAGCTATACCTTTTGTAATTTTAATTTTACAATAAATAATTTTTGATTTGATTTGATTGATTTGATTTGATAAAAATAACATTTCATACCAAAGTAATGAACACAGAGTGGCGGGCTCGTTGGAGTCAATCTGAGAGTGTCTTCGAAAAAAAAACTTCTCGTATTATTGACCTTTAAATTCCAAGTAGGAAAAGCTAAAAAAACATTTTGAAATTGAAAAGTAACTATTCCTTTGAACTTGAATTGTAAAACAAATTCAAGTTTGTTTTTGTGGTTTCCATATAAAATTGAGAGATCGAGTGGTCTCCCGAAACCAACCTCTTCCAATCTAGCACGCCATGCAATTAGTGGGCAAGCGCATGTTGAACACACCTCATCCGATATACCAGGGCATCCCTGATAAATCACCAAACGTAGCGAATCACCTGGGGTGACCTATGGAAGAAGTGTCGGTTATCAAATAAATGGTTCCCGGTGCGGCGGTACCCAAACCCGCCTCCCAAATTGAAATTGGCACTCTTCCAAGCTCAGTGCTTAACTCAAATCACCCATCTTCGAAAAATAAATTCCACATTTTGGTAGGGAGAGTATGATTATAACAAGAACATATTTAAAACAAAGTAAAATAAAATATTTAAAGTAATATAAACGTGAGTTAATTTACAATCTACATGGAAAACTAATACATTTGAGAGAAGCGACAAGTTTAAAGTTTAAAAAATGCCACCATATGGAGGGCTGTAGACTTTAACTACTTCCCAGCCACAGAATTAATTTTTGAGATTCAGAATCTTGACTGTTACAAGAATCTACAAGAAAAAGTTTATATAGCGTTTTATAAAAAAAAATTAAAATAAATAAATTTTATTTAATTATAATATCGATGCAGAGTTCATCCGTCGTATTTTAGCCATTTTAATTTGGTGCAGAGCTACAGCCGCAGTCTGAAAACACAGCCTTCACACACACACGCACGTGCACATTGTACCCTGTTTCCTGTACACCGTACCTCTACCCTGTACTTGTACACGGGAGCACGTTGCAGTAATACGCGCTGAAATACTAAACACTCAGTATGCATATATGTAGTTAGCAGACACCTAATAAACATATAAGATAACTTGTATCGAACGCATTACGCAATGCTACCCAAAGGCCGCAAAGCAGATGTCTGACCATGTGAGGATAAGAAAGCTGTATTTACCCGGCCGGCGAGTACTGAGCACAACGCGCGCCAGGACACAGTATTTACGTAGTATCCCCTCCCCGGCTCGAGAGCACTGGGCACATCGCAAGCCATGGACCCAGTATTTACGTAGCATCCCCTCTCCTTTGCCCAGGCGAAGCTAGGCCAAACACTGAACAGCAATGGTCAGCCAATCAGCGCAAAGCCACAATAATGCTAGAAATATTTCTCTTTTCATATATAATTGCGCAAATTAATGTTAGATTTGCGTGAGTCTCGCCGCAACAATGCTAAATAAAAATATACAGGTTGAAAGGCTGGACTCACGTCTATGTTGTAAAGTAATATTGAAATATGTAAACATTAATATTAAGTAGTTATAAGGATTTCCTCACACCAATGTCGGTCTGAGGACCCACTGATTCATATTGTACAATTTATTATAAAAACATTAAAAATGCTAGGGAAAAACAGTTTTCATGAGATGAAGCGGCGTAAAGAGTACTATTGAATAAATAATTTTAATATTGACTATTAAAGTCATATGAAAACACACGAAGCTGCACAAAAATGCACCTCGTTTACGCTGGGCATTTTAGACGCGCGCACACCGATGTGTGCACGCCCCCGCTAGTCCTATATATACTGCGCGTAAAGCGATCTCAACTCTCTCTCTTCCGACATCTACTCTGACCGCTTCACTCTGGACTGCTTCTCCCGCTGGAACTACTACAACCGCCTTTGACTTCTGACCTCTCGCTTCCTTGGACTACCTACTGCTCTTTCCTTGGATACACGACATCACAGCAACCGGAAAAGGCCCTGAACATAAAGCAGCTCACCGACTAGAAGATTCAGCACCCCTTATTTACAGTCAATGTAGAGGACTTGCGTCTGATACAATAACTTTTAAAAACATACCTATTAAGAGGAACAGCTGCGCAGCCCTGTTCACTTAAAACTTGAATTTGAGGCCAAAATTCCCAAACAAAATGAATAATTATTATTTTAATCATACCGTATGGGAAACATCTAGTACGGATAAAAGCAATTGTATTAATTTGTGACTTAAATTTTAAAATATTTTTTTTTATTTTTGTTATTATATTTACTAGACTGGATTCGGTAAGATTATTTTTTTGAAATTAATAAAATACTTAGTTTTTACCACTTTTATTGTTTATAAATACCAACATGTTTCATGAGCAACGCTCACTTCTTCGGGGTTTTAATAATACTAATTATAAATAATAGACATAAACAATGGTGACATTAAAAAATAATAGACATAGACAATGGCAACAATGAAAAGATGAGAATGGATAGGGGAAAGAGAGGCAATATGGAAAATTTACAAAGAGAATAGGTTTAATATTGGGTCATTTAAAATTCTTATTGTATTCTTATTTAATTCCATTCTTATTTAATTCTATTCTTATTTAATTCTATTCTTTTCATTGTTGCCATTGTCTATGTCTATTATTTTTTAATGACAACATTGTCTATGTCTATTATTTCTCTTGTTTATGTCTATTATTTATAATTAGTATTATTAAAACCCTGAAGAAGTGAGCGTTGATCATGAAACATGTTGGTATTTATAAGCAATAAAAACGGTAAAAACTAATAATTTTATTAATTTCAATTAAAATGGTGCCACAAAATAAGTTTGCTGTGTTGGAAGATTATTTTTTTTAAAATTACTATTAACTAACAAAAATGTCAAGGTTGTCTCCAAAATCATGAAAAATCGCATTACTTAATGGCCGATATTTTATAATTTTACAATAAAAATCAATAAAATTGCTCACATTCGTAATAAAATTTTGCTTGAAACAGCCTCAAATCCAAATTTAAATCTTATATGAAAAACTACACACAGCCGTTCCTCTTAATAACTCACGTAGATAGTCTGAAGAAAAACAATAATTTCATAATATATTTTTTAGCATTGGCAGAGTTTTAAATATTCTCAATCGTTATTAGACACCTACCTACTCCCTATTGTGCTATTTGCCATATAAATGTGTATATAATGAACAAAAAACTAACAGAAATCAGTAAAATTCTCAAATGGAGAGTTTTGACGTAAAAGTTAAACGACATTTAACATTGTATTTAAGAATAATAAATAATGCTGAACCGAAAACCATTTTTTTGTAAAAAATTGACTATTGTATCTATGGATTATGTTGGGTGGATGTGTCTGCATCAACACAGGCTAGCCTAGTGAGGCGGTATTTGAGAAACCTCAACTAACTGTACTTTTATTTTCTTTTTTACCTTCATCATATTATTTTTGTATTTTTCTGTTAATTTTATAACCTTAAAAAAAAATTACAAATCAATGTACAATATACATCATAATATGCATTTTAGTTGTAATGTGTAAACTTTCTTAAATAAAGATATATATTGTTATTATGATTAAAGGACTGAAGAGGGGAAGGAGGGCAGAAGATGGAAAAGATGAAGGATAAGAAATTATTTAGCGGGAGTGATTTTTTTTTTGTTTTTCAAAATCCCTACATGTTGAACCAGTGACCCCCATATGAGAAAAAAAGAAAATATTTTATTGATCTGATATGACAACTTCGTGGCGCGGTTAACCTTAAAATTACCGAAAAGCTATTTTTGGGCAATTTAAATAACTTTTATTTTATTATTTTTTTTTTTCGATTATTGTCTTTTGCTTTTACAATTTTTTCTGTTGACTTCCGTTAAAACAAACAGTCGTGAATATTTTTGGACATGAAGTGTATGCAACTCACTTATAGTTCTAATTCGAAGTATGATACAGTTAAAAGTGACTGAGGGGGATAGGGTCCCATTAGCTCAGTGGTAGAGCGGTGTCCCGGCAAGACAAGGGTCCTGGGTTCGAGTCCTAGATGTGATCGTATCCTTTTCTGATTTTTCTATTTCAGATTTTCATTTAGAAATCGCTAATATTGTCTTCAATAATTAAAAATAAAGTTGGTTGGTTACAGGTGGAAAAATTATAATAAGCAGTAATTGTTGATTGAAGTACTAGTACATATTGAATCATTTGGCGGGTTGGAAATAAACCGATGTGGCTCAGTGGCCCAGAGCGTCTGACGGGCCATCAGAAGGTTCAATTCCCGTCACATCGCGGGTTTTATTCCCGTCGGCGCCATTTATTTTTACTCGGGAGATATTTTAAATTTGTATTGATATTACAGGCGACTAATTATTGCTTATAATATTTAATAATCAAAACACTCTAAATACAACTTGTTACCGACTTATTGTGATATTATAAAGTACCATTTGTGGGTAAAAAACATTTATTATTCTCGAATGACCGTAGAAGTGTTTCGATCGGAGGAGTTTATGAAATATTAACATTTGGTAAAAACTGTGGTAAAAAACTTATACTTCTACTTACGAGTAAGCCATCATCAAATACTACAACAATCTTATAATAAATATAAAAGCATTCCTAAATCGACACATATATTTTAGGGTCACTGTTTAAACACTTCAAACACATGGATTTTGAAATTCTAAAAAAAAAAAAAATCACTCCTTATAAGGAAAATATGGAATGTGTCTGTTGAGTTAGGTTATGTTAAATACATAGAACCAGGGTGGATTAGATTAAGTAAGTTAAATAAAATTACAAACTGGCAGTGACAAACACTCCATAAAAACTGAAAAGCTTTAGGTAGATACTGAAGAAAAACAACGAGAGAAATTACTATGGGAAATTAAAAAATAATACAGAAATAAAAAACAAACCACATTTTTTGAAGAAATAGATAAGAACTTGTACGGTTTTATTAAATTGGCCACAATAATCAGCGGACGAATGTACTAAATTACTGTTTTCACATATGCCATGCTCAATTTATATTCGAATTTGAAAAACTATACACAGCATACCATTGGTCGTAGAGAAATGCACGCCACTGCAAGTTAGGTACCGCAATTAATATTTAAGATGCAGTTGCGTGAGCTAAACAATGTTTTCAAATAGGAACACGGGGTTTCTGGCTCAGAATCATCATAAATCAATCAAACGCCCTGGACGTGGTCATTCCATTACACCCAGTGAAACGCATTTCCATTCTTCAGCCCTGACCCCCCTCTCCCCCGCCTATATCCCCCAACATCGCCCAATATCACCCGAAATCACCCGCTGTCACCCCCCTCCCCCACCCGCCCACTGCACAAAATGCATAATGCAAGCGGCCGGCTGAAATTTAAAGCGTGTTCACATTGTAAGAAAAACGCCCCGGGCTGCGAAAGTATTGGTTCGGATGGAAATGCTCGCATCCGTTTTACCCAAAAGGCAAAGGCTTTGTGTTTAACGGCCTATTGGGTTAATTATGATAGGCAAAAAGGCTGCATAACATGTATAAGCACCTGCCTACCAAATACATCTAAACCTTGAAGAAGTGAACCTTGCTTACGAAACACGTCGGTTGTGTAACAATTATATAAGCTAGGTATTAATTAAATTTAGATAACTTTACTGAGAAGTATGTTTACGAGAGATGGAAAGGACGAAAGCGATATTGAAAAAAAAAATTCTTAAAATTTTTTTTTAAAAAGAAAGTCAAACATTCCCAGGATACGAATAACCTGACAATATTTGAAAATCTCCTACTACCACAACAGTAAGCTGAAAATGTTGCTTGTGTTGTGATGGAGGACTTAGCCAGCCGAGGAATTGAACGCACTACGCCTGGGTGGGACCCAAACGCGATGTCAACTCGGCCACAGAACCGAACGCGGTTGGCGCTAGTGAATGATGCCACAAAATAATGTTGCTGTGTTTGAAGAAACTAGGAAGGTACCACTACTTTAAATTATGTTCTTTGTTTTGATTTAAGTGGGTAATCATCGAACATAATAACCTTTATTTATTTAGAATTACTATTCTAAATAAATAAAACTAAAAAGATTCCAGATTCCAGGAATGCAGATGATATAAAATAAATTAAGCAACCAGAATATTATGTTACACAGTTATCGCTTTTTATCACTCATAATGTTTTATAGTATGTTATCACACATAATTTATTCACTTATATATTATATTACTCACAGATTATATGTTTCTCATATATATTATTTAATTGGATGTTATCACATATTTATTCATATTTTATCGTAATATGTATGTTATATGAAGTGAAGTGATCATTTTTTAGGATCAGTGCTTATAATAATATATTTTTGTATATAATAGATTAAAAATATATGAAGTTCAGCAAAATTATAAAAAGAATATAATTTATTAACAAAACGCCTAACTCAATGTAGAAATCAGTTCTGGTGTTTGAATGGGGGAATGGTGCTAATATATTTCTGATAAGGTAAGTAAAAAAATAAAAATGTGATCTGTTAGTTGAAGTAAAATAATAAACTTATGGTAATTAAAGATACTAAACAAAAAATACAAACATGGTAAGAATATACATATAATCGAAATAGACTTGAATGTAATAAATTTAGCTTAATGAACATTATCTATTAGTTAATATATGATTATAAACTAATGTTCATTACCATAGTCCACTAACGGTAACGAAACAACGGAACATACCTACAGTTAAACTTTAAGTAATTTAAATTATTCATACTAAACTAGACCATTGTCCTACAAATAACTGAATCAATTTTAAATGTTTTCAAAACTTACCCTGTAAAATATCCGTTTCCCCAAAAGAAATAAAATGAAATCCTGAATGACTGTTTAATAGTTTTATTGATTTGATTCTTTTAACGCACTATTAAACTATTAAATATTGAATCGATTCAATTTCGATCAAATATATTATATGAGCACTCAAGCATTGAATTTAAAAGATGTATCCGCTGTAACAGGTAAATATCGACTAAATAAAACGTGCAAATAAAACCCCAAAAAATTAAAACACCAACAATAAACCAGTATGCTTTCACACACATTTTCGAGATCGCCTCATATTAAGATCTACTTAATTCCATATCCTTGCATTCGGAATTAGATTATTCCTTTATGCAGCATCCGCGAGATGGACCAGTCAATCCGGTAAGTAGCTACTTGCCAGAGATTTTCAAAGATCACTTGCATAATCAAATGAAGGGTCAGTTTAATGCCAACGGTCACACGGTTCGGGAGGAGGTCAACTGGTAGAAAAGAAGGGTGAGTGAGGTAATGCTGTTGAAGAATAGGTGCGAAGGGAAGCGGTATCAAAGGTGGAACAGATTATTTGAAGGTGAGAGATGCGTTTATTCATCTAATTTATGTGAGAAGTGTAGATTGATATAATTTATGTGAGAAATGTTCCTGTTTTACATTTATTTTCGGTTGGATTGGAATTTTAATCGATCAAATGTACCTATAAATATTTAATACCAACTGTCCGATTCAATGGACGGTTTTTTACTACTGATTAATTAACATTTTTTAATTCCTTATACAAATATCCGTTATGGGAAAAATACTGACCAATAGTTATTTCTAACGTTTCATGATGCAATGTATTATTTAATAATAAATTCATGAAATCTGCATTAATGCTGACTTATTCGTGCAATGATTGAATAAAAAAGTTTTGTTTATTATAATTTTCCCTTAGAAAATAAAAATAAACAGTTACAATCCCGGAAGCAAGGCAAAGTTCGAGTACACGATTGTCTTTGAACTCAGATTTTGTTTCAAATACCTATTCCTTTTTTCAAGTGCACGGAGAAAAATGATCATGTTAAAAAAGTGACAGCATACCAACTTCCTGATAAAATATTAGTCATTCTCAATAAATATCGAGAAAACGTGTTTTTTTTTCTAATACGTATCATGACGTAATGCGACAATAGCAGTAGGTACGTCAGCATAAATATCACTAGTTGTATTAACACGTGTTCCGGCGACCCCATAAAACATTCGCTTTTGACTATACTTTGTTAGGAATATATTCAATTCATTCGTTTTAGGCCCGCTGTCCCATTTTTAACAGGAAAACGAATAATTTGACCAGAATTTTGATAAAACGTTACAATAAAGTTTCATTAAACTATTTTATTAAAATGTGTAATTAAAAGTTTAGGATCGCTACAAACATTATAACATTTTTATTTTCATCAATAGTAATATTTATATCATGTAACATTTTCATTTTCGTCAGTAGTAATATATATATACATATACAGGGTGTCCGGAAACTCGTAGTACAAGCGGGAAACTGGTGAATCTACATCACATTTGGAGTCGATTTTGTAGTATATATTTTTTTATTTGAGCTTTCGTTATCGAGTAAATCGAGTTTGAAGTTGATTTTTTTTTTTTTTTTTTTTTTTTTTAATCAAATTCTTATAAATTATTACTGAAGATCAAAGTACCCAACTAATTAAAACTATTTGAAAGTAAAACAAATGAAGAAACTCGGATTTGAAGCATTATTTTGATATCACCCTTCATTTAACCCGGTGTAATCATAAAATATTTCTGCTCTGCAGGGTTAAAACATCTGTTATTCAACCCTAAACACCAGAAAAAATTTTAACCCTAAAATAGCCGAAAAATATTTTTTTTTGGTTTTTTTTTTTTTTTGAAAATGCTCAAATCAAAAAACTTTATGTTTTTTTGGGTTCCCCATGTGGTGTAGATTCTCCAGTTTCCCGCTTGTACTACGAGTTTCCGGACACCGTGTATAACGTTTTTATTTTCATAAATAGTACTATATATCAATAGTCATATTTATAACATTTTTATCATAGTAAAAACAACAGTAAATAGATCACTACAAAAAATTTTTTCGCGTGACCATTTCTTCAGTAAGCATCTACTTTTTAAAATTAGTTCTCAATATTTTTTTACTAAATTTTTTACCATGTCGTAAGTTATTATGAAAAGGGTTATAGATTATAAAGGTATTTTTTGTAGAAATTATAAAAACTTGTTATAAAGTTTTTATCAATGTACATTTCATGTTTGAACTCAACCGGTTTAGCATTGCATATTAAAAAGAGATTCGGTCAAGATTTCTGGCAACGTATAGTCAGTTCCCCTCTTTTAAAAATGTCGGTTACCAATGTTAGAAAATAAGGGAGAAGTCGTAGATATTAAGAAGGTAACATTCGTGTTATTTTTGTGACCCGCTGACTTGTTCATGAGGTCATATGACCTTCGTTACAGGGTAACGAAAGGTCACTTCGTTTGAGATTATGGAGACTAAGGAAGCCACGTGCTTGAAAGAGTGGACCCGACAAGTTTCAATAATTTTGAAAATTATCATGTAAACAACATTTGACAAAAAAAAACAGTTTTGATTTTCAGAAATCAATTTTAAAGATGATATATCTCAACCTTCATAAAGATATATTTATGTTTTTCAATCAATGGTTCAGTCCACATGACACCTGCACAACGCGCTGACAAGCGAGAATCAGCAATTTTTGTTTTTTTTTAATTCCCAAATACTTTATTTTGCCCTTTAGCGAGTTGGGAGCGGCTTAGCGCGCTCTTCGGGCTTCATGTGGACGGAACCAAAGATCTATTGCAATGTAGAATACGTTTAAATAAAGTATTTTAATGAAGCATCAATAAACATTAATAGTAATAGTTAGAAATAAAAACAATGTTTTTTTTAAATTAAAATAAATAATAATAATAATTGGATGACTTGAATAGCGCCGTTTTTGTGCAAAATCACCTCAATACCTATAATATCAATGTTAAAATATATTTTAAAACTTTAATATATATAAAAATTGCTTTGACTGAGTATAGAATCTTCCTACCCAGGAACTGAATTCGAAAACCCTACCGACCTCTCCAAATGCCGATCGGGTACGACTGACATTTATTTCCTATTGTAAATGTTGCAATGTCGATTTCAGAGAAATGCGTGTACGTTTTTGTCACCAAAAGTTGAAAGAGTGCATCGTCATTGACAACGAGTCTATCTGTTGAGTTTCAGCTTGATCGGCTCTCAGGAAGTGGGTTAATTTCCGTTTCCAAGATTTGAATTCATTCATTACCGAAAACAAAAGTGAAATTTAAGAGATGTATGAAAATAAGAAGAAATTTATCATAATATTACTTTTGACAGAGAAATCAATCGTATCTATTTAGGAATTTTTTGGTTAGGTTAGGTTAGGTTAAGTTATCAGGGTGACAGTAAGTAATTACCTTTAAAATCAAGACTAATGTAAAGAAGAGTGAACGCAAACCCTTATTTTATTTAGAGCCTAGGTACTAAAGTTAAGTAAAGGTAAGTAAAGGTACCTCCTAGGTGTAATGATCCAATAATTTGTATGGTGTTAAAAATTATGGTTCTACAAACACGAGGCTGGAATAGTCGAAACTTTTCCAGAACGTATTAAAAAAAACTTTGAACTTTGGTATGTAAGGTAGGTGTAGATATGTGTGTTTGAGTTTAAAAAATATAATTCAAAACCTCGCTTGCAGTATATTTCAATAATATAATGTTTCAAGAAAATCAAAAAAGTTATTTTTGTTTCATAACAGGTCTTAACTAGTCCAAAAATCATGTGGGGAAAGGGGTTTACCAACATCTCAAGGAGTAATTTGATCATAATAGATACTTTACTTAACCCAGAAAGTGTGACACAGAATGCCGAGAAGAAAATCAATGACACATCGGTTGTTTTCTCGGTATGGTGTTTTCGTCAACTGTCATTAGTTGACGTTTTCGGTGCGGGCGTCTCGATTCAACTCAAAGCAACACTGCGCAGATTCAAACTAGTAAAATTTGAATCCTAGGCTCCTTATTGGTTGGAGCGGAAAAAGCGTTAAAAAAATTCAGCGTCACGAAACACCAGAAATGAATTATATAAAGCAGTGCCTTTGACATGACATCTATCTGTTTTTCAGGCAAATAATAAGGTACGATGTTTATCGATAAGTTTCTTTATTAAATGTACCTATATTAAAAACATATTCCACATTATGATTTTAAGGAAACTCGTTTCACAAAAAATCTAATGGATATTTGCATAGCTTAGGCATCGTACATCATCAGGGCAGATGACACTGTAACTCTGTCAGAAACATTGGCTAATGAAGGGGGAAGCGCCAACACGGTAAAATAACCAAAAATTAAGCACGGTAGTATTTTTGGCTGTGAAAATCTCAAATATTATATACTTAACTATGTATTGGATAACCAATGCCTCTGCCAAAGGTCACCCCAAGTGGTTCGCTACGTTTGGTGACTTAGCAAGGGTGCCCGGGTTCATGGGGTGAGATTTGTCCGAGTCTTGGCGGCGGGTGTGTCTTCCCACCTACCGAGAGAGACCGATTGAGGGAGCACTTAGGCTCTCCAGCAATGAGAGGGATGGATTCATACTTCGCCACTTCTGGACACACTGACCCCCAGATTCCTATTCACCCCTCATACCTTTTTCATTCTCAGGAAATTCCTCTATTTCCTTTCATAAAAGGACCCTCCACATATCTCTATGCATCCTCAAAGATGATATATGCTCTGAGGGTATTTATTTTTTGTAGCTAATGTAAAAATGAACTTACATGTATGTTAATTTAATCTGGATTTTGCGTTTTTAAACGAAGGAAAATCTCATTTAAAGTACCCATATACATATGTGCCATTTCTCCAAGCTGAACTAGATTAAACATAAGTTTTCCAGGTATATAATTTAGACAAAGACGTCTAGTGAAAGGCAGACGAAGTCCGACCAAGGTGCTATTTCTCCAAGCTGAACTAGATTAAACATAAGATTTCCAGGTATATAATTTAGATAAAGACGTCTAGTCCCAGGCAGACGAGGTCCGACCAAGGTGCCATTTCTCCAAGCTGTACTAGATTAAACATAAGATTTCCAGGTACATAATTAAGATAAAGACGTCTAGTCCCAGGCAGACGAGGTCCGACCAAGGTGCCATGTCCGTTTACAAATTAACGACGCACGCTGCACGAATCTTGACGTTTGGAGATTCGTAGCTTCGGGGTCAATCGGGTGCATCGTGCAGTGACTACACTCATCCCACGGCTGCTGCAATATTCAAAATTCTCCCCACCCCCTTCCAACAACGCTCCCCGGTGCTGCACTTTAGGGGAGGGAGGGAGGGATGAGTGCATTCGCATTTTCCCGTCCGATTTCTGCATCTCTCTCTGGCACGCGTTTCTATCCGGCAAAACTAAAATATCAAACTGTGAGTCATGTCGGATCGAGATTACTCTGGTTTCACATAATGTAGGAGGGTGGAAAACCACAAATATTATGCGCACGTGATATAGTGTTGTTTTTAATTAACCATTTCTGCGTATTGCCTTTTGTGCCGAACGAACGGCTACCATTCAAGAACAGCCGTTTCATACAAACACACTCTACAATTTCGTATACTCGTAAATATAATAAATTATATCCATAAACCTAATCAGAAAGCTTTCATTCAACATATATGTGTGATTTCGGGGACGTCCAAAACTCAGAAGAAACATTGGATGCGATTTTGCAGTTTGAGTCGTGAATGCTGTGTTGTTCACATTTGTTTTATAGCGGAGTTTACAAATAAAAAATAATTAAACATCATTGACGAATAGGACGTTGTATTTTATATCTACAGCCATATTGTGAGTTACACTACAATTAATTATTTTTATTTTATTTAATATTTTTTTACTTTTATTTTTGTATTTCTTGTATAAAACATAAGATTTTTTAAAGTATCGTATTTAATAATATGGGCCTCACTACGTGCTTTACCCGTACTGAGGAATCCTTTTACAATTTAATTCAATAAAAAATAATATGAAATAATAAATTGATGTAAAATAAAATAAAAGTGATATGAAACCAAATAAAATATATTTATATAATAATAAGGCAGGTAAAGAAAATAAACAACAAATATTATGATTTATTATATTTGTAATATTGCGTTTTATGTTCCATAATCTATTTGGTATTTTTGATGTCTCTGTCCAAAGCTTTGTGGATGGATTTGTGGCAAAGATTTGTGGATTCATAAGGTTCACACGCATCAAAACTTATCGTGTTGGTAGATAGTTACCTACCAGCAACAAGAATATACCTTTATATATATTTAAATTTTAAGCTGCACAAACATTATTTTGACAATCCAAAAGTAAACACCGAAATGCGTAAAAAATCTTATAGTAGCCTTAAATGCAGGTGGGAAGATGGCGTGGCGACCATTAGAAGCGGAGGTGATGTCTCTCCAACACCAACACCTTTCCAACGGCAAGTTCTCGAAGTCATGAAATTTCAGTGTTATACACGGTTTCCAAAAACAAAAACGAACCCATAAATAATTCTTATAAGCATTTTCGAACTAAACTGTTAAAACGTTTGAAGTCATGTTTAAGTTTGGATGCATTTTTACAAACAATAAAACAATGTAGTAACCACGTAGCTACATTTTTTTCAAATTTTATCTAAAAACTTCAGACTCGACTTACTCGCAAACGAAAACTCAAATAAAAAAAATGTTTTAGGTATCACAAAATCGACTCAATGTAGATTCACAATTTTCCGCTTGTACCTTTAGTTACCGGACACCATGTTTACAAAACGATAATAGTTATTTTTGCCGTTCAATTGAAACAAAGTTTAACCAATCAATCTGAGGAATCTTTGTTTTTGGTTATCATTAATTTAGGAAACAGTATTTAAGTAAAATAATTATAAATGAAATAAAGGATTTCTTTTATTCCCTCCTTTGCGGCCGAGCATAGTTGCATTAAACTTATGTCTAAACAATAATGGAAGTGTTCTACAGGGAATCAAAGAGCAGATAGCATTGGAGCAGAGGCTAGGCGAAGCTTCGGCCTGCAGCGCTACCAAAAGTTATTTATCATTCGCTTCAACAAGTTTCTAAAGTATTATACGGGCTTTGGAAATGTTGAGAACAGCCAGGACTGCGGAATATTTAAATGAAAACAGAGCCGGATGGTGTCTGGGGAAATAAATTTGTACAGCCGACGGGTGGAGGCGGAGGGGTTGGCACGATGGTGCTGTGGGGGGTGGAGGGTGGGGCGCAGAGTGGGGACTCGATACACCGAGGGTGGCTGTGGATATAGATGTAGAATTCTAGAAACAAACGAGGACCCCACGCAGGACTAAAACTAAACGAAATAATTCATAGGCGGTGTGTATACGGGAGTGAGAACCTATCCTCTATTAACATGGGTAAATTATTTTGCTAAATATATATAAATAATGTTAAGCTAACCTTCGGTTTGATTTTAAATGGTGGATAGACAGTAAAACAATTATTTGTCTTTTTGTTTTAATCAGTCTTCTAGGCATTACTAAACAGCTGTTGTTTGCATCTAGAAAAATATTTTAAAAATAGTATCGTGGTCCCATACAGATGTCGTAACTGACTACATCGTTCGAGATTTTCTGTATTTTTCTTTTTTATTGATGACGTGTGAGAAGAAAGAGAACGATTTCCATGACGTATATACCAACTAAGTATACGACCTCTCTCTTGGACAACTATATTAGATTTGTAATCTATTATGTACCCATTTTGAAAGTTCTTAATTTTGTCAATTCCCACGCAACAGCCTTGATAAAATATCACTTTATAGCTGGCCAAAGAAAAAAATTAATAATAGGGTTCAATTTATTTCCCATTTAACACAATAATTATGAGACCAGTTGGAGAGGTCAAAGGGTCTCCCCAAACCAGCCTCTCCTGATCTGGAAAGCCACGCAGCTGGAGGGAAGGCGCATCTTGAACACATCTCACCCGATGAACCCGGGCACCCCTGCTAAATTATCAAACGTAGCGAGCCACTTTGGGTGACCCATGGCAGAGGTGTTGGTTATCCAATAAATTGTTGCCTGGGCGGCGGTACTCAAACCCGCCTACCAAATTGGACAGGTGTTTCATTTAAAAATGGATCGCCTCCATTTTTAAATAGATCACGGTAATGTTTTGTGGGTACCCAAATCACTTTATTTACACCCATGTCACCGGTTTTATTAAAACCACGCTGTCGTTAGGTTAGGTTAACATTTTTTTTAAATTATACATGAACGCACGTTTGTGCGAAATTATGCAGATTGATGATGCCCAAAGATATTAGAAGTACTGAGTGGAATTGTTTTGCCGAGTGTCGCCGGTTTTGTTCACCAATACTACTGCACACCTTCGCTTGCGCTAAGGTATCCGCACTAATAGATAGAACAGATTTCTGTGCGTACACGTCCCGATAGCGTTCAAAGTACCCTAATTAGGTAGTACTCCGGCTACGGTCCGGCGGCCAACATAGCATATCTCGTTCTTCTAATATCTTTGATGATGCCATAGTTGCAGTTGGGACAGTTGTAACTCTAGTGCGATTTCACATATTTTAAAAAAAAGGTTTATATTACGGACATCAAAAAAATGATAAGTTATATATATCTCAAGGTAACTATCACCTTATTTGCAGAAATAGTAGGTACCTACCTTAATTTATTACACACGGTGACCGACAACTCGTGGTGCAAGCGGAAAAGTGGTGAATCCACATCATATTCGGCGACGATTTTAAGGTTTAACTTTTTTGTTTCGAGCTTTTATTTTCGAGTAAAGTAATAAGTTGGAAGTGTTTATGAGTGTCGGTATGAGGTTAGTATCATCCGTTTGATTAATTTTAAATTGCATCGAGACGTAGACCCAGCTACAAAATATTTTTTAAACGCTTCGTGTACAGATATCTATTTGTACGTGAATATTACTTACTTATATTAATTACTCTGATGATAGCCAACTTACTATGAGAGGATGATATTAATACACAGATTATAGTCGATATATGGTTGCTGGTTGAAAAGTGTTGCAATGATGAAAAATCTTCTTACGGAAAAAATCTGAGCAAATTTCACGAAGCGATTTCTCCGTTTGAGAGCATTTGTTACTTCATAGGGGTATTTATGATAGTACTTGAGCAGGTTAGACCTGCAATAGTTCCAAGGGTACATATTTTGTTGAAAAAATTTAAAGCTAAGACTTATTAGCTGATACTAATCGCAGAAACCAGATAAATTACATTAGAATGTCAAAGGTTATCGTAGAAATTCCGGGCAGAAAAACCTTATATATAAAAACAAACTCACTGTTAAAATGACTTAACAGTTTCAAACTATATCTTGAATCTGATTTATAGTTTTTAAAAGACTCCACATATTAATTTTCTAAAATGTTCTAATCTATTTCGTAAACCACGAGAATACAGAAATAGATATTGATAGATTCCTACATAAAAAATCTCACATTGTAATTTATTTCAAATTTGTTGATCAAATACCTTTTATATTTGGTTAGGATTTCAGATTTTCATGGCCAAAAGTATAAAAATATAAATAGTGATTTTTTTAGGGTATTATAAATAAATTAAATTCATAAAAAACCCACAAATTTCAATAAAGACGATGGAGCAAAGCTCAATAGTTCTTGGTATCCGATCCAAAACTAAACGCAAAAACCATCTTAAATGATAATATATAACAAGCTTTTAGAGGATTGGAGTGGGTAACACGGTATCACATATATACATTTGCACACAATTCATCACAATCTTTACACATCTGCCCTAATGATAGACACTGTAATGCTGTCCGAAACGTTAGCTAAAGAATAAAGTAGCGCAACACGGCATAATACTCCAAAAGTAAATACCTACTATTGGTCAAAACTACGGAATTTTTCTCAAGGTCCTCAATTCAATATTCGATTCATTTTCCATTACACAAACACTGAAGTGACCTCGAAAAACGTGGCGTATTATTTCTACGAAAAGAATTTTAAAAGGATAACTGACCTACTCTACGCGGTGATTCAGTGCCGGTCCTTTTTTATCCGTGCTTTCCCTTTCTGGCCCGGCTCCGGCAGGCGGGTATGAGCGAGACGCGAAGCTGCACATGGCCGGACTGTTGGCGGGAAATCGCAAATAATTTCCCACGACTGCATGGAAAAAAGACCCGGCAGAAAAGCCCACGTACACACTGTATTGGGTGGCGGGGAAAAAGAATGAAACTGAATGTCCGGGCGAACCACTCGTGGAGTTATAATATTAAAAATATTGAATTTAAACAAAAAAATACATGCCTACAAATACAATGGGATTATAATTAGATAACTTCGGTATTTAAAAAAGTGTTATACAAATGTAATTTCAATAATTAGATCTATCAAAAAATGTATATATAAAGATGCAAAAGTCGGTCATTCTGAATACATGTAGGATAACGAAAGATTTTTTAAATATTTATGTTGAGGGATCAGTAGGATTTATAGGCCCTGTTAGAAGTTCTACCTAGCCGAACCCTCTGATATGAAAATATCTGGAGTCGGTGAATTATTTTCCCATTTGATCTCTGGTGAGTTGACGTGTTGTTCTTGTATTGATCATTTGTGGAAAAGTGTGTGGAAGGGTTTAGTTATTCCTATGGGGAAGATTTAACCCGGACATAAAATCGGAAGTAAGAAGAAAAAATAAATAATTTTTTTTAAACAACCGTTTGCTAAATTTATATTCACGTGAATATATCTATCTTTCCAATTTTTTCGTTTTTTTTTATAATTTAGTCATCTTGATTGCCCCTTGATTCTTTTTCTTTTTATTTAAAAAAGTTTTAGTTACATGAACACAATAATATTGTTTATTTTATAAATGTGAAATTATTTTTCAAAATAATAACTTATTAATAACCGCATATTATAATATTTTTGTCTATAGGTACTTGTCCATACTATTTAAGTAAGATTTTCTAACCTTATACAAATATCTTACTGTTGGTAAACTTTGTATTAGTGTAGTGTAAAAGATTTGTAGTAGTGTAGTTTAAAAAAACCCCAAATTTACCGAAAATGTATCATTACTTTATTGATTTATTTAGGGATCCATAAATTAATTAAAAGTCTTTTCATGAATAATCACCCACTGGATTTTATTTGTAAGAAGTAAGGTACTACTTTGAAATAAGGTGGCTCTTAATAATTACTTTCCCCCAAACTAGAACTACGTAGTCATGGATCGTAACCGCACGGCCACGAACGTCTTCAAGAAAACAAGTTTACTACTTGAAATTTTATTTTTAAAAATATTAATGAAATTATATACAGTCCTGATTTACCGAACCTAAACACCGTCAACGTACCAAGTAGAACTACTCAATCGATAATTATTTTTAATTTCAACAACAATACCAGACATGAGTAATGTGGATACCTAGATACTCTATTTTACCTAGATTGCACACAGTTGGCAATAATTTCGCAAAAATTGTGCATGTGTTTAACTGCACAGACTATAGTTATAAGAAGGCTATAATAACATACATCAGTAATAATACTAATTAAGGTTAGCATACTACTATTTATCTGCAGGGGTTTTATATAATGTTAACAGCAAAATTGACTTCATGATTACTGTTCCACTAAATTATTATGTATTTCACGTGTTTGTAAAAGCCTGAACGGGCGTATAGTAAAAATAAATAAATAACCATCCAAACCATAATGTAGAAATACATGTGAAGATTCATAAAAATGGTTCCGAATTTCACGAGTGGGTAGCCCCGGCGCGGGGAGGACGGCCGATTGGATACCTCGCCGGCGTCCATTTTCACCACATTTCCCGCTCTCTGTTATTTTCTTTTTCATTTAATAGGAGTTCTTTTCTCCTTTTGCCTCGATACTATCGGGATCAAATATTCGGGAGCCAACGATTCTTACGGTTTAACGTTTTTTTTCCATTTTTCCGTACGCCATTTCTTTATTGTCGCGGGCCGGTAAGAATAATGGAACGATTCTGCCTTTTGGCCGCCGCTTCTGGCGACTTTTTAAATGTTTTTTTTTCTCAGAAACCCGTCGACTGATAGATTGGAATGAAGTAGATACCAACTATGTTCTAACTTGTTAATAATATTATTTTTGCTGGAAATCTGTTTATATGTTCTTTTTTGAAAATTTCTTCAATATATTTTTTTCAACGAAAATTGATGTGAATAACAAAGTTTTTTTAAACATGAATAGACCTATTTTAAAATGTCTCTCTGTTTGACTGAGTATCGACTCTTCCTAGCCAGGAACTGGAGTCGTTGACCATACCAACCTCACCAAATGCCGATCGGGAAAAACCGACATTTATTTAGAACAATAATAACTGCTGTAATGTTATCCGTTTTCAGAGAAATTCGTATATGTCCGTGTGAGTATTTGACTGCCACAAAAATTGAAAGAATGCATTGTCATCGACAATAAGTCTATCGGTCGAGTTTCAGCTCTATCGGATATCGGAAAGTGGGTTAATTTACGCTTTAGAGATAAAAGCATCAATTTATTACCGAAAACAAAAGTGAAATTCAAGTAGATTTATTTTTAAAAAATGTATTCAAATCGCTTTTTTAGTATGTAAACATTTTGTGTTTGTTTGAAAAGCCAACGATTTTCAATTTTTTACAAATATATTATTTACAAATATATCTGAACCAATAATAGGTTTTTACTCATAAAACATACACCAAACGGTTTCGGTTCAACCTTCATCGGGGCTGTATGGATGATGGGAAGGTTCAGGCGGAATTTTTGGTGTCTTAAATTATTCATTAATGTAAAATACTATGCGGAAGTGAAACTTTTAGTATTCTTCTCTCTCTCTTTTCATTTCATTCTCTCTTTTTTTCTGTCTATTGACATATTTTTAAGTAGCATGTGATAAAAAAATTAAAAGTTATAAAAATATGGGATTCAAACCCGGGTCCTGAATAACGAGTGTTGAACGCTCTGCCTCTAGACCGCGAGGAGAGGTATCTCGCGCGACGAGAACCGCGTATACAACGTGTACTCCTCAATTGACTTGTCCCGCGCAAATTTTTCGTTTTCAAACACGGCAAATGAATAATATCACATAAAGTCTCGTTAACGCTTTATATAGGGTCGAATCGAAGATATATCGGCAGTGTGAAGTCATATCTGTCGTTTTGGAAAAGATCTATCGTGTTTTAACAGTCTCATACCCGTATGGAGTCTGAATTTGAAAAACATTTCTAAATTTTGAAAAACTCACTTACGGCTGTGATTTTTACTAAAAAAAACTTGTCACGCACGTCTGCGAGGGTAATTAGTCGCGTTATCGGCCTTGATTAGTAATTTTAATGATTCAAAATAAAAATAATTAATCAAAATACCGAGCGACTCTACCGGCTCGATTTGTAAGCTATATTTCGACCAAAATATCATATAGTCAAAATATCTAAAAGTATCAGCATTTATAGAGCATTTTATCACTTTTCCTCGTATTAAAAAAATCACAAAAAGAAAAAAAAAATAGTTAAAGCGGGGATCGAACCTCGGTTCTTCACGACGACAGTCGGGCGCTCTGCCTCTAGACCGCGAAGCTGAGTTTGGAGAGTGACCTAAACTAGGTATATAATATTAGCTAGGCTCCTATAGCGAAATGATCACGGTTTTTCGTGACGGTCATGAGTCGGTTTTACTCCGGTCCACGAAATTGCATGACGCGCGTAAAGAAGTTTCACTTCAAAAAAAATTGTAAAATGTAAGACCACAATGTGATAGTGACCTGTGAAAGCGTATTCGTTAGGTTGATCGTTTTGTTGGTTGATGTAGATACCTATGGCTAAAACACTTGCATAACTAGGTATTTTTAAATTAATATAACTATTATTAAGTACCTACTTAACAACATTGTTCTATCGCTATTCCATGTTCAAAGAAAGAGTACGCATTTATAAAGTTATCTGTTAGACATATTGTTGTATTTATCCCGTAACTTGTGTATGTAACCGTTGATAGTGATTATAATGAATGACCTCGTAGACATTTTAAAATACGGGAAAAATTATTTAAAGATATTATTGTATATTATTTCAGATGTGAAAAAATCAGGTCGCAATAGCCGAATGGTTAGTGGCATCATCTTTGTTAGACAGGGATCGATTCCCAGTTAAGACCGTAACCTTTTTTATTTTTTTTCCTTATTCTGAAAGAATATGGAATTTAGAATGTTTAGATTTATTGGTATTATCTTCTTATTCAGTGATTAATATTGAAAATGATTACCAAATAGTAATCCTTTGGGGAAAATCACCAAAAATACCGCTGGCAGTTAGAATCCCCAAGGAAAATAAAACATGCAAGGAAAAATTAAATAAAAGTTAACTTCGGCTATCCCGGCTCAACCCGGGCGCAATTATGCGTTCAGAAAACTAAATACACCGCTGCGCTGCCATAATATGACTAGAATAATACCTTGGGGGCTCTTATATCAGAACTGAGTCCATCGTATATATTCCTTTCACGGAGCTTGAATAATTACGAGGGCGTTGATTTTGAAAACGTCACATGCTTTATTTAAGATAATAATTTTTGGATAATTCGAATTATTATTGTCATTTTTTTATATGAATACGGCACAAGAGTCCGAGATTGCTCCAACCCGTCTGGAGCCAGTGAGACTATGGCATCCCCATTTGGGGTTTCTTGTGAGGCTGGAGGTTGTGGGGAGGGGAAGGAGATGGAAAGGAAGAAGAAGAGGGAGTACCTGGCTAATCACATCTTGTCATCAAACATGGCTAAAACCATTTCAAGCAACGTTTCAATTCGGAATGGTAGCCTAACACCAGGGCGATACTGAGAGTATCTTCCACTCTGCAACGTGCCGGAAGTATACTGTATATTATTTTTGATTAATGAATTGTGAAATAACACAAATTAAACAAATAAAATATACTTGCGCATGGCGGGATTTGAATCCGCGACTTTCGGCTTGCTAGTCGAAAGCTTTACCCCTCGACAACGGAGGCCGTCAAATTATTATTATTGTTGACATGACTTAATTCAGTTGGAACATTTTTTATAATTTGTTGGTTATTATTAAATTTGTCAATTTTAGGTAGGTATCTATAGACATTACTCTCCTAACAATGTCGTTATGTTAGGAAGGTACCTACCGGCATTACTTGACTAACAACTTCGTTGTGTTAGGTAGGTACCTATCGGCATTACTTGACTAACAATGTTGTTGTGTAAGGAAGGTACCTATCGGCATTACTTGACTAACAATTTTGTAGTGTATTTTGTTGATTTGTGTTTGATGCATATGTAATCTTATTACCATCAGCCTTACTTATAATCACACAATGAAGCTAACATTGATTTATAAAAAAATTATTATTATTTATCGTGTTTCAGTCATTACACCAATAAAAAATACGTACTTGAATCTCCGTGTTTTGTTCTTATAACTTTCACACTTCATACCGCCTTATTTCTATCATAGTTCCATTTTTAAATACATGTTTTTGAATTTCACTTTTGTTTTCGTGAGTAAATAAATGTAAATTTTGAATGTGAAAATTTACCCACACTCCGACATCCGATTGAGCTGAAACTCAGCAGATAGACTCAATGTCGATGAAAATCACGCATACACGCAAATACACGCATTTTCAGAAATTTTATGATATTACAGCATTTAATATACGAAATAAATGTCGGTCCTATCCGATCGGATTTTGGCACATTTTTTAGCGCAGTTGATTTCGGTCCCCGGGGAGGAAGATTCAATCCTCAGTGGAAGCATTTTTTTTAGTCTTAAAAGACATTTTAAAAGTTTACAGGAGGAGGGTTCAATTCTCAGTCAAAGCCAAAAAAAAATTGAATACATCACAATAAGTGAGTTTTCGTAAAAAAACTTGTTTTTATTGGATTATTTTTTTATGCGAACACCTCACGAAAGTTTGTATTACCCAAAGCCGGTGAAACCATGGCATCCGCAAATACATTTCCCCTTCATAATATTCCCATATCATTTTTGAGTAAGCTTGAACTCTTAATAATAACTAGATTAAGTAGGTAGCTACCTAATATACATTTACAAATTTTAGAAAATAACAAAAAAACGTAACATCCCGCCACCGCACAATAAACTTAGGTACATTTTAGCGACTACATCGGTTAACAAAACCTCAACATTGAATTGCTTTTGAGAATCGAATAACGGCTAGAAAATTGGCTGTCGTTAGCTCACATCCAATATGAACGCACCTCTTAAACCCTAACCGCCTTCCACCCCTGGCCGAGCGGGTGGAGAAAGGGGGTGGAGGGAGAGGAGGTTGGAAGCCATGTTGAATATATCACCCCCTCACCCCCGGGTGGAGATTAAACTCTTCGCTTGGTGCTAAGCAGCCGGGGGGTGTGGATAGCTATTGAGGGCGAGGAAGGGGGAAGGGGAGTCATAAGGGTCTAGAAAGGGGAGTGTTTTGTGAAAGGCATTAATAGATAGGGTTGCGAGGATTGGTCGGCGATATACAACTAACTCGTCTGATAAATACATCTTTGTATTGATTTTCTTGCACTTATAATGCATTATCTTATATTAATAGGCATTTCTGTAAGTGTTAGTGTGGAGATACCTACTGTATGCAGTAACAGATCATCAGTACGTTTTTAGGAATCCTTCATCAAATCAATGTTTGTATATCGGCACATCACTTACGTAATGACGTCTATTCATAGTTATAGTATAGCGAGTAAAAAGAGCACAAAAAATCCTCATCAATTTAAAAAAACACGAACTTAAATTAAAGTAGCATCAAACCAACCCTCTATCGTATAGTATAGGGCCTATACTATGCCCTGTTTTACAATATAAATAGTCTCTCTGGTCTTAGAAAGACATTAATTTGTAAAATAGTGGGATCAATCAATAATGTCTATAATTATAGCATACCTACCTACCTTTTAATAAATTTTTCCGGTCATGGGTACTAACTCTGTTGATAAAAAATGTCCCCATTACGTTAAACGTTTTATAGTTATTTGGTATTTTAACAGTGAAAAGCATTTCTTTGAAGAAAAAAATAATTAATAAAGTTATCTCCATGCAGCTACAAAAGTAACCTTTCGTAAACCTTTTCTCTAGAAAAACGTAAGAAAAAACATGAAATAATGTGTAGGTCAATAAATACTTTTTTTGGTAGACGGCATTTCTCAATATACATAAATATTAAATTTTTTATCAGAATAACTTTTGTAGGTTATGGTCATCAATGTAAAATATCAATAATAATTATTATCTAGATTACAAATCAATTCTTTAGAAACTTTGTAATCAATAAAAATGATAGCTAGCAAAAATATGGGAAAGTGAATAGCAAGATAATATTGCTAATTTTGAATTTGAAATATGAAAAATCACGTATAAAATTTAGGTCGCAATGGTCGAGTAGTTAGAGGCGTTGTCCCGGTGAGACAGAGATCCTGGGTTTTATTCGTATTGTGACCGTTACCTTTTGAAACTTTTCTGTTTCTTGTTCTATTTCATGTTTCGTTTAGATTAAGATACATATAAATGTGTACCAATCCAGGTGTAGACCATCAGTGTAGGTATATAATGCCATTTAATTCCGTTTATATTATATATTATAAAAAGAAACCTAAGTTTCCCTACCCGTCTGATTTTTTTCACAACCAGCCACTGCCACCTACCGGTGGTTATGGTGGTAGATAGCCCTTGGTGTCACATCGAAAGTAAGAGAGTTTGGAGTACTTTGTTATGTGAAGGCCGCGAATGCTTCAGTAATCTGGAATAAATAATTTTCAGAATGGGCCCGCCGAATGTGTGGGTGAGTCTGTATGGTTCCAGAAAGTTCATAAAGGTTCTCGAATGCTCTAAAAGGTTCTGGAAGGAGAAAGTTCAAGAAGGTTCTATTAGGTTCCAAACTGAGTGGCGGAGTGTATCATTGAGTCTAGAAGGCTCGGAAAGTCAAAGAATGCTCTTGAAAGTTCTGGAAGGAGCCACAGCAACGCGTGGCGGGGCACAGCTAGTATATAATAAAATCACCCTTCCTTCGGTATTTAAAAGTTGCACGTCTGCAAATTAAAGCGTTAACTCTGAAATCAACACATGACTAACTAATAATAATTTATTACCGTCTCTGGCTGTAGTTTTAGGTTTCAACCCTTACGGCGGTGGCACTTGGGGTTGAAATATCTTATCGCACACACGTTGGTCCGCCGTGCAATTAGTTATTTTATGGACATTGCACACAAGGTATTTTATACCACATACCTAGCCATAAGTCAATTTCAGAATTAGATTAATTCTTTGTACACCTTGAAATTGAATACCTAACGCACAAGATTCCCAACTGCCCGGGATCAGTGGGACTATGGCTTACCCGATTGGGGTTGATGTGTTATGAGGGGTTACATGACAAATCAAAACACTTTTGAAAAGTGATACCAAGTCAATAAAATTTGCGAAAAAAAATTGCCTAAAAATTTTACCAAAACTTGCTTAGTATTTTTATCACTTTTACTGATATTTTATCATGTTTCAAAAGTGGACATGTTACTATTCTGATTTGTCCGGCTACCATCACGAAATTAGAGGGAGTTGGGAGGGAAAGGAGGTGAAGCATTGTGTACTGTGACTTATTTTTTATTTATTTATTTTCATTTTATTTTAGGAAGGCCAACATTCACAGTATGATTGGTTCAAACATGTGCAATTTAATTGACTGAGAAACCAATTATAGATTTCCTCGCTATACTCACACTTAATGTATTAAACAGTTAATGCATAAAATTAAAATTAAAAAAACACACTTCACAGCATCCCCGAATATGACATATCCTCAGAATTGATTCATTATTAAGAATTATTCTACATTATCCGGTGTAGAAATAATATTAAAAAAATTTCCTATCCATGATGATCTCAGGTGATGACCTGAACCCTAATCACATAACAAAAAGAATCATGTATAAAGGTATCTACTTATAACCAAAAAGATCATTTACGTATAAAGATGTTAAGTCAAAAGTTAAAAATACGTTAATATTACTTTAAATTCATTAAAAAAATCGCATATATGTCTATCTATTTATTGCAGAACCTATTTAGATATTTTAAAATCCGGTTTTCAGGCTCCAGGGGCGATAATGCAATCGTATTAATAAATGGAGAAAGAGAAGGTTAAATTAAATTGGCATATTACAAAATAATTTAAATAATTGGAGCGGAGTTCAGACTTACAAAAGGTATTCAATGGCTACCCACTTCTAGAGAACACAGCTCGTACAATCTGGGGAGTAAAATATTTGAATTTTAAAATTTGATTGAGTAGAAATAAGTCTCAGTATAAAAAAAACATTCACGTAATTTTTGTTTTTATTTATTTTTAAAAAAAATGCTAAAGTCACATTATTTCTTAACATTTATGTATTAAAGTTGCCTTTTAATAAGTGATTTCAAATATATTTTCACATATTCAAATACTTAATTTAAATGTTTTGCAGAAATAACCCTGTGTGCGTTGTACCAAATTATGTTCGCGTGGAGGGAGATCGTCGTAAACGGAATTAGCTCCTATGCAACAAAGGAAAATTATTCGTGCACGAGAGAAAACTGGATAAATTAATCAAATTTCGCTTAAGAAAATTATCTACTGAACAATTCAATTTGAAACATTTTAATAATTTGTTCATGAATTATGAAGTCAGTATGAAAGCAAATCGTTAAGTTTTTTTGTCTTATTGCTTTAACATAAAAAATAAATAGGTTTCTAAATTTTTATAGATTTGTTAATGGTTAGTTTTTATTGAATTACCATTAAATTTTTGGGAGAAAAAATGTCAGTCATACGATTTCATTATTGAATTAGCTAGAAGAATTCCGAGTATTTGGAAGAAAATTCGATTACATACCGACAACAGTGATTTAAAATATATATAATTGCCATTACTTGCAACTTATGAAATTTAACTTCAAAGTTAAATAATTATGAATTACGTAAGGAACAATGTACGAATAGCAATATATGTACGGTTTATGAATTGGCAATAAAAATATATTTTTTAATGTTTTTGGTGTAGGTACCTTTAGCCTGCCTTGTTAAAAGCAAACCGCTAGAAGAAAATATTGTTTTTTTCAAAGGCGACAAATTTCTGATCATAATGTTTTTTTTCATAAATTTGGCAAGAAACTTGTGTTAATTATTTAACTTGAATACGTATTTATTCAGTTGGCAAATAATCAGCGTAAAATGATGGCAGGAACCTGGTAAAATATCAATTCTCAAATATTGAATCTACTATTCAAATAATATAAATAAATTATACACAGTCTTCTTTTGGTCACACAGTATTGCACGTCACTGATTCACTGGAGAAAAATGATTAATATTGAATATTTTGAATGTTACACAAATTAAAGAATATCTTTGTTTTAAACCACTTTATTAAATTTATATACGTCGACCGGTTTCGGTTGAACTCAACCTTCATCAGGACAGTACAAATATAAACAGTTTATATTTGTACTGTCCTGATGAAGGTTGAGTTCAACTGAAACCGGTCGACGTATATAAATTTAATAAAGTGGTTTAAATCAAAGATATTCTTTCATTTGTGTAATAATGTCAAGCCACAAAGTGTTTGCTTCCTTCGATAATTTTATTTTGAATGTATTAAGAAACTCTTCAAATTGTTCGTAACAGGAATAAAAACAAGATTGCAGGCCCTTAAAGGTTTCCTAATAAACTATGTTTCAACTTTTACTATAAATTTAAGAAAAAAGCACTCAACAAAGAATACTAAGAAACAGGAACGCCTCGTTATATCTTTAAACTACTTATCTGTGTTTTGCGAGAATATTTCAATTATCATAATAAAAACATTTCCTTACATATATAAATGTAGTTCAGGAGTACAATAATTGTGTATACAAAATTAAATAAGAACTTAAAGTACTACAAAATACGTATAAATATACACAGCTTGAGTATAATTTTATAAATTGTAAAATCACATTGATGTGCGGGTTACCGTAATTGATTACGTAATATAGTATTCCGTGAACGCCTCATTAGGACAACAAGAAAATTTTAATTGATTGTTGTATTGAGTGTCTCAAACTGGTACTAGTTTCGCGTTACAAGCAAAACATCACTAGGCACTCGAGCTGTCAAGCAGTTATAGTATGGCACAAGATAATGTAAAGGCATTTGGGGATATAGGAACCCACCTTTCTAATGCCCGCATTAAAGCTTAACCATCAACGTTTTACGGAGCGACCATTCTACCCTTAAAAGTCCCACTATTACCGTATCTTACCCTTAAAACTGCGAGGGAAGGGTCGGCCCCCGCCACAGGGGTGGCAATATCTACAAAGGAGGGGTGGTGGCTCCAAGAACACCCCACGCCTCTTTAAACCTTAAAGGCTCAAACTCCCAACTGCTACTGTAAAGTCAGACTAGAAACGGATTAGAAACTACAACTTTTAATTACAATATTATTAGAGCGATGAAGTAAACGCTACATTATTTCAGCGCTGGATTTTAAATCCATGAAAAATTCAATACAATGAATATTGTTATACATATTCTTGATGTTATATAAGCTCTAATAATAAATGGTATTTTAAACACATAAATGAAATTAAATATCACTAAATTGAGCTATCATCCTTTATCCAACTAGCGAAACTATTTAAAGTAAGGAAGCAGTAGTAGCTGAAATACTATGACATCATCATTTAGAAAGTGTCATAATACTGAATAAAGTATGGGAAATAAGAACAAAGTGGAAGAACGCAACAAAGAACGTGGCTTTTTAAATCCATTAATAAATAGAACTAAAGCCATTTCAAGCAACGCAATGTTACGGTTTTTACTGGTGGTCTCTCGGCAGGATGATTAATAAATTAAATAAAGCCCAATTTTTTTCGGTGTTCGAATTCCCAAGAATTTATTACATTAATTTACTCACATCGGTGTTTTAATCCACGACAAAGCAAAACAAGTACGTATATAACAGATATAGAATTAAAAAAACGGTAGAAATTGATAGTCCCATCAGAGCTTTAAACTTGGATTGAGTCTATGAAGTCTATGAGCCGTCGCGGCTCCGATCGATAGAGCGTCGCGCGTCCTGACGCGACCGCCTCCCCTGACGAAAAACCTCCCCAAACGAAACTGACCCCCGAATCAGCAACCCAGTATTATTTATTCAGCGTCCCACATGCGGGCGAAAAGGAAAAAAAATAATTAAATTGTTTCCTGACCTTAATATTTGCGTCGATTAGTCCTGGGGCTTATTCGCAAACCGATAGCCGACAACCGATAAGTTGGAATACACAGATAAAAGTTCTAAATTAAACAAGTTGGATGCTAAATAAAACAGGGTAAGCATCTACTTTTAATCGATCTGTTTAATGGTGTTCTTGCGATGTAACCTCAAGAGATTTAGGTATTCATATTAACCTATTGTTATGTTTTAAATACAAACGAAGTTCTAAACAAAACATCCCTACTTTCTTCTTCCAATCTCTACCTCCCACCCCATACCCTTCAGCCTTACAGCATACTCCAATTAGGGATGTCATCGGATCCGGTTAACAGGGAGCAGTTGAGACTCTTGTCCGGTATTCACACAAAAAATAATATTTTTCGGTGACTATCGTGGATTCTGTTCAGGCTCTGACTTGACATTATCTTCCTAATACAAAATGATGTCATATTTTTCATTGCCAATTCATGTGCACAATTATGTAGATATATACTGTTAATTCTATTTTTTCCAATTAATAAGATTTAATGTTATTGTACTACCTACAGGTAAAGGGTCCCTTGATTGGTAGTGGTGTACTAAATAGATCAAGAAGAATGAAACACAAAAATTATATTTTCAAATTAAGTCTAAAATCAAAGCGAATTGATAAACCCCATAGATAGAAAAAGATCGATAGAAGGTTTTTTTTTAAAGATATGGAATAATATATTAAAGATATATAGTTATACTATTAAATTCTTTTAGCATCCTCCTGACAGCTAATTCATAGGATAATGTATATTAATAAATAAACCACTAAATACTCGCAATCGGTAGAAAACTTTGCTAACTTATCCGAAACTAGAGTTGCATTAGAGAGAATTGATTTACAAAGAATTTTGCTGGGATGCCTTTGTCACTTCCCAGTCCTCTAACTATCCTTTTGCCAAAAAATCGTATTGATCATAAAAGAAGATTAAACAAACAAATACACTTTCGTATTTATAATACAGGATTTTCCAATAAGAGGTGTTATTTTGATATTCAATCGTAAAAGATCAATGGTTTTGTTGCTTTTGTGGCACGTAGCGCCGTCTTGTTAAAATTAAACGTTGTCCAGATCAATACCATCCAATTCCGGCCATAAAAAATCATTAATCATCTCTCGATAGCGCAATCCATTCACCGTAACTGTTGCTCCAGCCTCATTTTCAAAAAAGGAAGGTCCAATGACTCCGCTGGACCATAAACCGCACCAAACAGTTACACGTTGAGGATAGAAAGGCTTTTCAACAATAACTCTTAGGTTTTCCGAGCCCCAGATGCAACAATTTTGCTTGTTGACGAAGCCACCGAGGTGGAAATGGGCCTCATCACTCAAGATGATTTTCATTTGATTCACTCAAGTGAATTTCAATAATTTTAATGCGTAGTTGAAGCGTGTATTGTTTCATTTTTATTAATGACCTAGTTTCTACTTGTTAAATGTCAAAAAATGACAGCTTCAAAATTAACATCTACCGAAATAGCGGACTATTCAAAATAACACCTCTTATTGGAAAACCCTGTATTAACACTCCACTATTGTATATCCACTGTTTATGAGGTTCGACTACGGAATTGTAAACTCGGACTTTATAAATAAATAAATCGCAAATCAAAAATATGCTGAATCCCATGGATATGGGATGTCAAAAGAATGATGCAATGCCCCCTACATATTGTATGGTTTTATTTTTAGAATTTAGGATTGAAAACTCAACCGCAGCAAGGAAAGATTCAGAAGTACTCGGCTACTAAGATCTAGTCACCATTTTAACCATGTTTTGATTCTGTATTGTGTTCTTTCACCAGGGCTATACTGAGAGTATCTATCTATCTCTCTGCACAGTTACACCATAAAGTCAGCATGATCAATAATGCAATCCTTAAACATCAATGGTAGCATGTCCGCGTGCAAATCCGCGATCCAAACTCTTAATTCTCGTCCATAAATGTTCCGGCATACGCGCGGGCCAATGTAATAACATTAAGGCCTCCCACCCCTCCCCCCGCCCTGCGAAGCTGACAGGACATTCATCACGGGGACAAAAGTCACCCCTTTACCCCTTTAGCTGCAGACCCTTAAAATATATACCTACCGCCTTACTCCAGACGCCGTGAGTGGCCGGGCCAACTAACAAACGCATGGCTGTATTGTTATGTTCTATGCACGATGTTACAGCGAGTACTTGAACACATGCCACCGATGAACGTTAAACAATAAGTAGGTGGTCATAAAAAAATAAAAACACATCTTAGATGATTAACCACAAATTTCACGTATGAGTAATTTAAAACGTTTGGTTTAATCGAGATTTAAGTTTGAAATCGACAAAACATAAATATTTATATTAGCTACCCGACACAATGACATAGCTCATTGTGTAGGGTAGATAATGCTGCACCTATTTCTATCGATTTCTTCCCTCTAATTTACATTCACTTAATACCCTATGACTTATCCGAAATGATTTAAATTTTCACGGGCAAAGGTATTATTATGATTTATTTTTATGGTATAATGCCGTGTTACGCTTCCTTCTTCTTTAGCCTAAAGAAGGCTTTTGAAGAATTTTGTTTATTTATTGACATAGAATAAATTTGAAAGCATTTAGCGGATATTAATAATGAAAGAAGACACTAATAGAATATTTATATATTCGGTATAATATTACTATACCGAAGCTCATAGATTTCACATATACATTTAATTTGGCACGTCTACCAACTTTCCATTATTTTTTTGTTCACTCTTGACAGTTTATTCCATAAATCTGAGCACTATTACCACCCTTGACTTCCTTAAATATGTTCGTTTATTATTTTTATAATATTTTATTGACACGAAGTGAGATCTCTATCAGTACGAATAGAATAAGTACCCTCGAAGCGATATTTAACAGTTTATGTAAAAATAATACTATAAGATTTTATACTCGTAATAAATAATTGCTCCTTAATAATAATTGCATAAACGGAAATTACTCGCGACGAAAACAAGTTTAACAATTTCTATAAATAATTTGTAGTAAAATAACGTTTGCATTATCAAAAAAATTATTGTTTTTGGCAAAAATCATTTAAAGTTATTGATACTAGTTGAAGCCCGTGCGTTACCTGAGACCGACATCAGACAGTAATTTTCCTCTTATTTTGAAAGTCAAGTGTACAAAATTTCATCAAAAAGTAGTATCAAGGTGAGATAAGGGGAATTTTTTTAGAAATCTCGTGTAGATAGTGATCTTTTTCTTGTTTTGAAGGTTAAGTGTGCAAAATGTCATAAATCTTGGAATAAAAGTGTAGATTTGGGTAAAAATCAAATCCACGCCGCCCGCCATTAAAACAGTTTTTCATATAAATAGATAAAAATATATTTTATACTGTTTTCAGTTTACCACCTCTGATCTTTTCTTTTTTCTCCCCGCAGAGTGAAGAAAATACAAGTGTTTAAGGGGGGGCAAAGGAAGCTAGGAAGTTAATGGCGAAAATAATTTAAAACCCTAATTTAAAATCCGTTCTCATGCATTCTTCGGCCAAAAGAAAAGCCAGCGAGGGGAGCCTTCTTGTCCAGTGCCAGAAAACGCAATCACAATGAATAGAGTTGTTAGGGTTAATGAACCTAGTCAAAATCGATTAAAACCATACAGAAGTAATCCATTATATATATTCGCTACTTACGAATACTGTAATCTAATAAAAAAATATTTTGCCTATTTAAATGTGCATTTGGTGCAGAAATATCTGTAAAAATGGTTCCACGATATCTCGTGGAACTCATCATATAATATCTTTTCACTTGAGCGCAGCTGTATCTGTTTTTATATATTCTGAATGGACTAATATTTTAGTAGAAAATAGCTTCCAATCTCGTTTTCATCAGAATTTTAATAAATCAGCCAGACTCATTTTTTTCCATGCGTAAACGTGCCCACATACTTGCTTTTTTTATTTGAAACTTTATGTTATTTTCAGCTCTTATTATTTGCATTCAATACTAATCATAGTATCAATAAATTTACTAATTTGCATTCATTTTATTAAAAGTTGGTATCTTAGTGATAACATACTATGTAAACTACTTCTTTGGTTACCATGTTAAACTTACATACTGTAACCTAATGTTAATCTTACATACTGTACACAAATGTTAAAGTTACATGCTGTAACCAAATGGTAAACTTACATAGTGTAACAAAATGTTAATCTTACACACTGTAACCAAATGTTAAACTTAAATAACGTAACCAAATGATAAACTTGCATACTGTAACTAAATGTTAAACTTACACACTGTAACCAAATGTTAAACTTAAATAACGTAACCAAATGATAAATTTGCATACCTTAACTAAATGTTAAACTTACACACTGTAACCAAATGTTAAACTTAAATAACGTAACCAAATGATAAACTTGCATACTGTAACTAAATGTTAAACTTACACACTGTAACCAAATGTTAAACTTAAATAACGTAACCAAATGATAAACTTGCATACTGTAACTAAATGTTAAACTTAAATAACGTAACCAAATGATAAACTTGCATACTGTAACTAAATTTTAAACTTACACACTTTAAGTTAACATTAAGGCTATCATAAATTATTTATCCGGACCACGTGCTTTTTTAGCATTACATTTTACTGTAGAACCATCTTGGTGTTGTCATTTAAAACATTTTAAACGCCTCGCCCTCGCTTAAAAATAAATTTGGGTCGCCCTCCATTTTTGTCAGACTTTGGAACTACTTTTTGGGAGGCGATGTCAAATAATTTTACATCCGTCAGTAATTTCATTAATTTGATACCAAACAAGAAATATCCACGATTGGATAATTGAATCGTGTTTAAATTGTGTCGGTGGCAATGGAGGAAAATTACATTAGCAACCAACAGTCTGTCATTTAACTTAATACGCCTTCACAAAAAACGAATGGGTTTATATCTATTTTGGGAATCGAATCTACAAACGAAGGATTTGTAAAATATGAAGAACGCCAAAATTCGGCGTTGTTAATCAGTTAAAATTTTAAGAATAAATATGTAAAAGAATTAATAAAATACAATAACTTTGTTATAATACACACTTATCGCCATTTTAAACTAAAGTTAATAATAAACCCTGGTGAAACTCAAAACAAAACGATACAGGGTCTTCATTCATTTATTTATTTATTTATTTATTAACGGACATCGTCCAAATTACAAAATAATAACACGAATAAAGTAAAATGAAAAATACAGGAATAGACAAAGGTACATGAAAGCAAAGACATATGGTAGATATAATATAAGAAAATAAAGTGACAAGTCGAATCAAGTCAAGAATACACCGTGGGTCAGGACCACAGGACACTTATAATATTCCGTCACTTGTTTAGCGACTGGCAAAAATCATTCAGGCTTATCCCAAAAAAGTTAAGGTTTTGACTTGAGTTGACCAGTCTACACATTCTGGACAATGGTGAATAATATCCATAATTTGTCGAATGATGGTTGAGGAAGAGCAGTTCATTATTTCTGAGTCTTTGCGAGGGGATGTTGAAGGGAATGAGTTGCATTAGAGTAGGTGAATCAATAATACAATTTTTAATATTGAAGAAGCAAATGAGGTCATTTCTTTCCCGACGGACTTCCAAAGGAGAGAGGTTTAAAGTTAGTTCAATTTCATCATATGAGTATTTGCCTTTTTCTAAACCTATCCTCCTAGCAATCCCACTTAAGAACCGATGTTGAACAGATTCAATGCGTCGAATATAGACAGCATAAAAAGGAGACCAAATAACACAAGCATATTCAAGATGGGGGCGAACCAAGGAGCAGTAAAGAGTTCTAAGGGTATTTACGTTTTAGTTTGAGGGATTTATTAACGATTGCAGTTATGTGATCCCGAAAAGAAAGCTTGCTATCAAGAGAGACACCAAGGTCTTTAATAGATGTAACAGTTGTTAAGCAAATATTATTAAGTTTGTATTCGAAGACAATCGGTTTTTTTGATCTATAGAAGGACATAATTTTGCATTTATCGACATTTAGTTTCAAACAATTAATTTTACACCAATCATTGGAATAGTCGATATTCGATTGGAAAAGAAGGCAGTCGTCGTGATTTTTTATTATTTTTAGAATCTTATTATCATCCGCAAAAAGCCAAAAGCGTGTATGAGAAAAAATTCTAATAATGTCGTTTATAAACAAGTTAAAGAGAAGCGGTGCTAGATGTGCTCCTTGAGGTACGCTGGACGTTACTTCAATAATAGTAGACACAAAGTTGTTTAATTTAACTCTTTGTTTTCTATTGCTTAAATAAGAATTAAAGAATGATAGCAAGGGGTTTCTAATACCGATATCATATAGTTTGGTCAAAAGGATTGAGTGGTTTACTTTGTCGAAAGCTTTAGAGAAATCGGTATATAGAACATCTATTTGTGAGTTATCTTCTAGGCCATTGACGATGGAATTGGTAAAGGATAGTAAGTTAGTAGTAGTAGATTTAGAAGATCTAAATCCATGCTGTTCCTCGATCAGTACATTTATTATAAAAGATAATGAGTTTGAAGAAAGGTGTCTAAAGTAAGTTACCATGATTTATTATTCGTATTAGATAAGAATAAGTGAATATACAAAGAGACTGCATTCTAAGGAAATGAAAAAAGAAAGTTTTTTTTTTACATTAATAAATTAAAAAACTATAATAATTTATCGACAATTGTGAGAATATGTAATAAAACATGACTAGTTTAAAATAGCGCGAAATATCTCTCGATAAATGCCCTACTTACATTTAAAGACACACTGACATTTTTTTATACCAATAACATATTAAATAACAGAACCAAATGTGTATTTAATAATTTTCGAAGTATACCATTCTATTTTTTTCTATCGAGAAAATTTAATATAATTACCATTTCGGCTCTATACGTGTATCGATATTATCTTCAAAAACAACATATCACGTTGCAAACGAACACCCTGAAATCATTTATTTTTTTGGTGTTAATAATTTTTTGAGTTTCAAAAGGCAACTAATTTCAGACCTATTTGCTAGTTATTAACATTTATTATTTATTGGCTTTTAAAAAAAAGTCTTGTCTTATACCTTCCAACGTTTAACTCACATATACTCATTAGTTTATTTGTTATTTTGTTTAGACGCCTATTAATGACTGTATTCATTTACGGTCATACTTGATATGTATATTATACTTTGATTTACTTTACCATTTCAAGTACTATTATTTAAATTCGATATTAATGACGGCGTTGATATTTTGCAATTACTTATTAGTTTTTTTTCTATAGATATAACAGACATTATTTTTTTTCTTTTTTTAAACATCTGTGTTATAATACATATCAGTATATTACATATATATGTATTTTTTATTTACCTTACGAGTAAATTATTTTCCTGTTTTTAGACTTACTGGTTTGCAACCAACATGAATATGCATTTACGAATGTACAATGTACATACTTACTTTATATTTGAAACTTTGCTTTATTTACAATATTAGGTGTTATTATTTGGATTTGATATTAATCTTAGTAAAAGCATTTGATTTTTATTTTTCTTTTGTACCTATATAGTTATACTATTGTCAATGTATTATGTTACAGTCTCGTACATACATAAATTGTCAATCTCCTCTGTAAAAGCCCGATAGGGCGTTAATGAATAGTAAATAAATAAATACATTTTTTGGGAACTTAAAAAATTTTGTATTCCATAAAAAAATGTTATAAGTCGGTAGAATTTTGGAATGTGGGGGTATAACTCTACATATGAGACCTTGAGGAAGGATTGAACATGTGTCTTGTCGTAGGAGGAAAGAAAGACAGAAGCCGGCAAATCTTTTCACAGCCGAGCGGTTGAACTCAAGAACGAGTCATAGACACGACCCGTTCTCTAAAATATCGATAAACTCTCGCTGGTTTTTGTGAGTAGCGATTGCCTACACAGGGTGCGTAAAATAATTTTCCTCGAATATAATGCCCTATTTAGAATACAAATCACCAAAAAATCGACTTTTTATAATAAGTGTATTGTAATGTTATATTTAACTCACCTTACGAATATATATCATTTATTACGGCTACCAACAGACTTAACCCATTACTAATTAGATTAATTGCTAAACGCCATGTTAATAATTCAAGTTTTTCACTGTTCTGACCTTACGCGCCGCGTAATATTTACACCACGCTTCATTAAGTCTGTAAACCACTCGATAGACTATGATGCAAAAAAAGATATGCATTCTTTACAAAATGCTAAATAAAGTAAAATAGACGAGAGAAGCAAATACTTGTACTAACCCGTAAAACCACTTTCTTTATGGTAATAGCTCTGTCACTATATCATAAACGACGCACATAACAGTAGTAATGGTTACATCGCATCCCTCAACAGTGGAAATACATTGAAATGATAAATTTATGAATTAGGATTAGTATTATGGTCCACCATGCTATTTGCCCCGATGAGGGCACTGCAAGGCAGGATGAAACGTTGGCTAAAGGCGGAAGAAGTACAATAAGGCTTAAAACTAAAAAAAAACACCAGCGTTTATTACTTATTTTAATAAATGCTCGTAATAACGACGTTGTCCATTTGTTGCAGGCTCATTGATTATTCCAATTATCTCTAATGAAGACTGCGTCAGAGACAGAAGATAACACAAATTTATTTTTAAGGGTTTGAGGGAGGGAGGGATTGAATGGGTGGCGCCATTTTGTATTAAATGTCACCCCCTTCTCCCATATCACGCTTTTAACCGTCATCGTTAATTAACAGTTTTGGCGGATGTTTCTTTACCTATTGTGACCCCAATAGTTGATTTCACTACTCGGGTTAGCCAAAGTTATATTAAGCAAAAACCTCACATTTTGAACAACCTTATTCTGTCTGTTTATCTAACTTGTTACATTGTAGGTTATTTTTATTCTAAAAATAAAATTAGTTAATATGACAATTCTTTGGAAATCTTAGATTGATCCGCCATAATACAGGGATAATACGCAGGCGTAATTATACTAAGCGGAACATTTGTAAAAAAATGTCTGATTTCTTATCCATAATAATATTAGTGAAAAAACTGTTGATTTTTTATGGCTAGATTAAATCAACCCACAAATATTATTGTTTATACAGGGTGTTAATAAATAAAATAGCTTACACTTATTTTTTTTATAAAGTAATTAACAATTTTATTTTAATTCTACTCAGAGGAAACGAGACGAAAATTTCATTTTATTGAAATCATATTTTTGATAATCATAAGGTAAACCGATTCGTAGAAAAGATTAATTGAATGTGGTAATTTAGCATTAAGCTTCGCCGTAAGTGTCATTTTAAAAACTGGAACTGATTATGTCAAGAATTCAGAAAACCGATAAAGTACGTACCTATCTATAATAAAAATTTCGGTTTCCAGAGACAATTTTTTTTTTTCAAAAATACCAAAAAATATCTATTTTACACATCTTCATCATCACTGGCCAGTCATCCAAATAACCGCCTAACCCCCAGTCTAATTCCAACTGTCCAATAACTATTTATTTTTAACGTTTTAAGTAAAGCAGGTACGTCTCTTAACACTGTTATAACGTGCAACAAATGTACCAACCCAAATAAGTATTTTCAATTTAATAACTGAATTTAATCTTATAAGTTTAAAAATATAGCTCACCAAAATGATTCCAAAAATATCACGATTTATTTGTTTGTTTTCTTCGAGGAACTCTGGTGTTTTGGCGATCAAATACAATACATTTGTATCGCGTATAATAAACATAGGCACAGCAAAATAATCACAGTCAAATTAAATTTCACTCAAGACACTTATTTATCGATCAAAAAAAAAAATCAATTAATCCCGATGTTATCGATTAATTTAAAAGATTTTATCAGTGACCTTAGAGTCAAGTGACACTAATCGAGACCTTTGACTGACTGGTCTAAGCTTGATCTTTACAAACCCCCGGTCAAAGTATCGTGATCCCAAACTCAGCATCTTACAAAGATGGACCAGTTTTGGTTCCCACAGATCCGTGTTGACTTAGAAACCTGCTTGCAAGGGACGCCGCTAAGGGCAGGTTACTTAATATGCAGGCAGAGTGGATGGTCAATTAAATCAACGAGATATTGGATCAACTCGCTCTACGCTGGGGCAGTTAAAAAACATGAATAATTCAATTAAATCTGAATACACGGATTGAGTGAGAATCATTTTATTACGGAAGTCAGTATTTGGTGGAAAAAAAACTACATTTTATAGTTTACTGGCTAAAATCCCCGACGTTGCCCAAGCTTTGCACAGAAATGAGACATAGACAGTAATTTATTTTTTTTATTTGGTACAATATTTTTTACATTTCAAAGTTTTCCAGTAATGTTGGCCTTACTGGGTGGCTTTCCCGTGCTGAGGCCTAAAATTATTAAAAGTCAAGTGTGCAAAATTTCATCCAGAATCCACCTAAAAATATTAAAATTCTGTTTTAAGGGTGGAAAAGTGGAATGGGTGGTTTTTCTCATATTCCTGTGATTTTCTCTTGTTTCGAAGGTACAGTGTGCAAAATCTTATCAATCTCGAAATAAACCAGTAGATTCGTATAAAAATAAAATCCACGCCACCTGCCCGCCCGCGTGCCCGCCCGCTACGGACAGTCTTCTTTATAAAGGGTGTTAAGAGATTTTTTGTCTCCGGTGACTTTTTGGAATGTTTTTTTTTCAAAACCAAACAAAAACAAAAATTCTACAGGTCATCCAAGGTCACTCAGCCGAGTAACCGCCAAACCCATCATCTCGGCCCTAACTGTCCAATACCTGCCAATTTTTTTATGTTTCAATTTGGATAAAAGAAAACTTTTTTAATTTCAAAAAACAAATTCTCAGAGTTAATAGTATAACAAATAATTTAATAAAAATTATGGATGATGATATTTTGTCGTTCACTTTAGAATCCTAACTCCCCTTACTAATAAACTTGTTTTCAATTTTACAAACTGAATAACGGTAAAAGATTTTATAATCGGCTCTTTCATAGATGAAGCTAATTTAATTATTTTAGAAAAACAATTTCTCGAGTTATGCTTTAAAATGATATTTATATATATACCTAATATGTAGATGAATAAATAGTTTTGTCCGTATACAAAATCAATTCTTTCGAGAAAGGTATACAAATATAATATTGGATTGAATCACCGATAGAATAATTTGTATACGGATAAAACTATCTATTTATATTCATATTGCTTATGAACGGGCGCAAACAACTGTTTTTCCTAAAATATTTAGCGACATCTACGAAAGAGCAGATTATTAAATCTTTGACATCTGCTCATAATTAAAATTCACATACAGATAATACTAACTTCGATTAAAAATTATGTTTTAGTATAACCGAAATATTTCTGTTTTATTTAATTTATACAACATTTATAGCTTCATTGGCAGTATTTTTTTATAAAACATTATTTGGTAATGTGAGCCTTACTGGGTGCCTACCCATGCATAGGCCCCTCTTTTACAATTATAAAAGATACAAAATATATACAAAATGGACTGCACTGAAATTAAATTGATATAAAATAATAAAGGCAGAAATTTAAAAAAAAGGCAATATGTAAGTAATTCTTTGTACATTTGTGAATAATATGTGTACTGTGTTTATTATACTTTTTTAGGAAATTTTTTGTAATGTCGCTTTTCTTGTTCTATCCATATCTTGATTCTGTTCGTGAAATGTTTATTTGTTTCAGTCATCTTTTATGTTTAGTTCTATTTGTAAGATTGTTGAATGCTTTTATTGTTTTGTATTTGTGGTGTCTTTGGCCAAAGCTGCGCTTGTGCTTATCAACAGATTTTAATGTTTTTTATGGAAGATCTATTTTTATATTTGGAGTGTAACCAGTACGTCAAACGGTTCCATGATAACTCAACACAGTGACAATTCAACACACATTTAAAAAGTGATATAAAGTCATTAGAAACGATGAAAAAAAAATTAAACCTAACCTAACCTACTTAACCCAGTTAGTAAAGTTTTTGTTTCATCACTTTCCGTGACTTTATATAACTTTTTAAAGATGTGATGAATTATCATTTTGATGATTTCTCCGGTCACCATGTGAAACGCCAATTTACAAGGTTTATGTTACATTACAAAAGTCGAGCAAATTACAATTAGCATTTTTTATAAAATTAATTTAAAAACATAAAAGGTTGAAAAGAATTTTGAACCAGCTGAATTTAAGTTATAAAAATAAGCATAATGTTAGCAATACAGTTGAAGAAGTATTCCTATGCATATAGACTGTGTTGTGGTTAATCCCTCCAAGCCACTATTTTTCAAATAGAATAGTTTTCAAAATTCAAGATGGTAAAGAATTTTTTGCTAATTAAAGCATTTTTAATACTAAAAATTAATTCATATTTTTTTAGGTTATTTCTAAAAAATCGTAGATGACCTACTTAACTCTCAAATTTCTCGAAATTGTAAATATAATTGCAATATTTTACATCAAAATTTTGTAAAACAAGGATTACGAATCCATTAATACAAGTTTTTTCGTCTCCTGTTAAATTTTTATTTTGTGGCTTGAAGGGTTTTACCAAACCGCAGTCAATATATAGATGCAAAGAATAACCTAATTATACATACATAATTTATATGTTATAATATTTTAAATACTCGTGATAGAAGTTATTAAGTAATTGATGATCTTACTTTTGAAGGAACTTTTGATTAAAGTATTTGGGGTAGGTAGGAAAATTTTGTTTGTGGGATGTTTTCAAACAGGGATAGTGAAAAGATTTTACATGTGATTGTTTTAGGGCTACACTGCTTGTTATTTTTATTATTAACAACGTATTGACATTTTTAAATTGGTGCAGAAAGATATGTTTATACAAGATTTTTTCCAGCTGGGAACATTCAGTGCTCGACCCCCTCAAGATCAGTATCTGGATTTTCGCAGGAGACTCCAGGCAAGATTCGTTGCTAACTGATAACTGATGTGCCATTTTCAAGAGACCATTAAGCAAGAGAAATTAAACTTTCCTCAGATTTTGGAAGAAAAACACGACTTTCTCAGTTTTGCCATTGTGAATAGGTACTCCATAGATAGAATAGATACCGTCACCTTAGTTGGACAAGCTTCTAAATGACATTTTTTTCATAATTGAACTTTGGAATGCAAATTTCTTTTGCTCATTTGAAAACCAAAATAACTTACAGAGCCATCTATGATGTCTTTCCTAAGTTCTAACATCAAGTTTTTAAATCTTACATTGGTTGTACAAAGTTCCAACACCCGTTTGAACCTTTTGCAATTGCCATTTTGTTTGTATCTCACAGTTGATGGTTTTTTATGAGACGCAGTATAGTTCAGTAGGGTTCTAACTTCGCCTTACCATGTTCTGAGGTGTAAAAGTTAGCTATTTCTCGTAACCTATTTAACATTTTCTGATTTTGATGTTTAATTTATGTAAAGTATTTTAGTTTACGCCATAGCTATTTGCATATGATTCTGTCTGCATATTTAAATATTTTAAGTATAGATCATATCTAAATATTTTCCTTTGAAATATGTTTAACTAACATACCCACAAAATTCAACATCAAAATCAGAAATCGATAAATCGTATTTGCTAACTTTGACACCTCACCACAACAAGGTAAAGTGGAGTTAGAACCATGTGCAACCCAAGTACGATAATTAAAATGTAATAAATACGTCATAGATAGGAAGATAAATTGATAGGGACACAATAATGTTATCATTTTGTATCGGGTCCTGTTAAATTATAGCATAGAATCGAACCATGCAGTTTCCTACTTGCCGGTAGGTGGCACACTCAATACGCGTTGGGCTAGAGTGGAGTAGCTTATTATTTTGGCCGATAGATGTAGCAATCCAAAATCAGAGGCTACTAATACAACGTGTAATTTTTTAATGCTTTCAATTGTATTAATTTAAATGTATAAGTAGCCAAGGAAGGTGAAAGATTACCATTCAGAATTTGTTGAATCATTGTTTATTAATGAATATAAATACCTATTCTTTACGTCAAATAAGGTCAGGAAATAGTACGTAGCATGGGAGTCGACAGGAGAGGGCAGGGGTAAACAGCGACAAAAATATGGGAAAAAAGAACGCTTTTAAGTTGCGCCAAAACTATAAATCTGTTATTTTTTTAATAAACTATCTGACGTGTACACGGTGTTGCTAGACTTTTCTCTTATATATATATAGGGTTTTCCAATAAGAGGTGTTATTTTATTATGTATATAAATTGAATTTTTTTTATTTTATATACATAAACACACACTTGCCACAAACTACACATCACTTCTTATTACTTATCACTTGTTTTATTTTATTATGTGTATAAATTTAAAATGACAGCTTCAAAAGTCATATCTACCGAAATAGCGGGCTATTCAAAATAACACCTCTTATTGGAAAACCTATATATATATATAAACCTTCCGGAAGAAATTTTGATTGTGAAAACCCTTTCAAAGTCTATTGCGTCGTTTAGAAGAACTAAGTACAGAAACAAACAAACGCGGATAGCGACTTGGTTTTATACAAGTTTAATGCCATATACAGACGTAACGTTTGTCTCGATCAGGGCCAACCTCGGGGTTAGGTTAGGACGGCCAGGGACCGATTATTATTTTATGTTTTAACATTAATCCCGGCAACAATAACATTTGGCTGTCATCAGTTGTTTTGTTTTGCTCTATCTAAAAATAATTTTATACCATTCTTTTTTGCTTTCTGGCAAAAAAAAGTGTAGTGTGTTGTGCTTTGAGGTTTCTTCTCCCTCCTGATCATCCAGGAGTCACTTTTCGCTGCTGATTTCCAGATATTTATAAACTTTTTTACTTCTGTCATTTTCCATACTATTGTTGTAGTTGTTTTCTGTTGTGAATAATGGAGGAAGATTTCCCTCCTGGACCCCCTACAAAGCCCCCAGATCCCTCTCCGGACCCCCCAGACGAGGAAAATGTAGAAATTTCTGACAGTGATTCTGTCATTTTGACTTCTACCAAAAAAAGGAAAGAGAGGAGAATAACACTTGACTCGCCTTCGACTTCACAGTCCCCATCAGCACTTTCTCAACTTCCTCCAACAAACTTTTATTCTCCTCATTCCCGTGGCCCATTCATAGTATACGCCCAAAAAACTGAGCAAGGAAAAACCATCCACCCTCTTGAATTTGGCAAATTCCTATCAAATAGCAAGAATCTTTCAATCAAGCCTGGAGGTGTAAAAGCCGAGGGTCGCTTCCGAATCTCCGTCGAATTCATCTCAGGGTCAGCTGCCAACAGTTTCATCAAAAATATCTTCATTTCATCTAATTCAAAGTTCAAGGCATATATCCCTACTTTCAATGTCACTCGCACGGGCCTGGTCATAGGTATCTCTACCGATCTGTCCATCGCAGAAATTCTGTCTTCACTTTCAACCCCCCAACACATTGGCAATCCCATAAAAGCCAGGAGGCTAAATAACAAGGACTCCTCTGAGGGTATAATTTTTTGGAAGCCCTCCCAATCTGTCGTTATCACCTTTGAAGGTCAATCTCTTCCCTCCATATATATTTATTCTTCAACTCATTACCAGTTGAAATGTATACTTATCCCACCACTCAATGCTTCAATTGCTGCCGTTTTGGTCATACCAAAGCTGCATGCAGATCTCAACCCAGATGTTTTAAATGTGGAGAAAAATGTCCTTCCTCCTCACCTAAATGTTTTAACTGCTCGGGCTCACATACAGCCATCAACACTTCTTGCCCAGAACAATCTCGCCAAAAAAATATTAAAATTTCTATGGCCTCTCAGAACTTGTCTTTTCTGCAGGCTTCTAAACTATTCCCGCCTGTCAAAAAATCATTTGCTGAGGCTTTATCCAGCAACTCCTCATCCAACCCTCTTCCCTCCTCTACAACAACTTCTTCTCGTTCAACTAAATTCACATACAAAAATGCTATCTCTAAACCGGCTCCTGGATACGATCAGCAACAACACAACTCACTGCTCTTAAATCCCAATGGTTCATCTCTTTCAAATGCCACAAATGGGTGTGCAAATAATTATAATCCCTCCTCAATGAACTCTCATAAACTTTCTGAAAAACTCTCCCAAGACAATTCTTCATTTATCCAAACTCTTATTATGCTTCTAATTGACCTCATTTCTTCTCAAACTAATCTACCGTCCAACGCTGCTACTATTATTTCCACATTGAAATCATTTATTCAAAATGACTCTTCAGGATGTCAGAATACTTCAGCGGAATAGCCGAAGTGCTATTTCTAACAAATCTGATCTCCTTAACCTATTAAATTCCAACTTTATTTCTTTGGCTGCTATCTCGGAGACTTGGTTTACTCCATCCACCCACATTAATGTGGGAGGGTATTCCTGTCTCCGCGACGACCGCCCAGAAGGTACGGGCGGCGGTGCTGCCCTTTTTATTAAAAAATCAATATCATTTTCCCCAATAAATAATATAAAACCCCCCAATGCTGACTTCCAAATGGTTGCAGCTAAAATAAAGGATACATCCTTTATTTCAGTCTATCTTCCCCCAACAGCCCACTCCAATAAACAAATTTGGTTGCAAATTGTAAGTCAACTACGCCCTCCTTTCTTTATATTAGGTGATTTTAATGCCCATTCCCCCGTCTGGGGTTCTGCTTTCTCCGACCGAGATGGTCGAAGTGTGATGGATTTCCTAGATCAATCCAACCTTTTCCTTTTGAATGACGGATCTCCTACTAGGATCTCACGCCCCAGCACAAACCCCAGTGCAGTGGATCTCTCGATATACTCTACTAGTCTAGCTTCTCTCACCTCGTGGGTGGTGTCCCCCGACCCTTGCTCCAGTGATCATTTCCCGATCACCATTACTTATCAAACTTCTTTCCAATCAGACAAGTCTCATATTTCGACAAATATTAAAACAAAACACACCAAATGGGATGAATTTAACTCTCATATGGACAAGTTCCTACTCAATTTACCCGCCACCGATACATTTTCCGTCAAAGATGATTATAATAACTTCAAATCAATGCTCATAACTGCAATAAATAAATCAAATCCTCCCCCTAAAACTAAATCTCTCAAAAAACTCCCTCCAACTCCCTGGTGGGATGAGGAATGTTCCAAAGTAGTACGAATTCGGAAAGCTAAATCTCTTTCCTATCGTTACAATATGACTATGGAGAACTATCTTAAATACAAAAACGCTGAATCCAATGCCAAAAGGGTATTGAGGTCAAAAAAAAGATCCGGATGGTACAACTTCTGCAGTTCAGTATCTCCGAACACTCCAATTTCGGAAGTTTGGTCTATGATCCGAAGATTTCGTTCCTCCTTCAGTTCACCATCTCCTCGAGCGTCTCATTCTAAATGGATAGATGAATTCTTGGACAAAATTGCCCCCCCTTCTGTACCTAACTTAGACGAAATAATGCCCATCTATAATACTCCTATGTCTAATCATTGGCTAGACTCTCCATTCACCTTAATTGAGCTAAAAAATTGTTTATCAACAGTCAAGGACTCATCTCCAGGCAGAGATGGTATACCTTACAGCATAATCAAAAATAGTAATGCTAATGTTCTAAAGCACTTCTTAAGCATCTTAAATAAAATCTTCCAGACTGGTATAATGCCTGATGACTGGAGTTCTCAAATAATCATCCCTATTTTAAAAACAAACAAATCACCAAATTCTGGATCCAACTACAGGCCAATCGCTCTTTCATCCACCCTCAGTAAACTTTATGAAAAATTAATTAAAAACCGATTAGAATTTTTTGTTGAGAGTAAACAGCTTCTCTCTCCATCTCAATTTGGATTTAGGAAAAAAAATCCACTCAGGATAACCTTGCTATCATCAGCACTGATATTAATTTATCAATTTCTAAACAGGAAGTTTGTCTTGCCGTCTTTATAGATATAGAAGGCGCCTTTGACAATGTTTCCATCCCAATCCTTAAAAAAAAACTTCTAAGCCTTGGCCTTCCCCCCATGTTTGTACAATCTATTATTAATCTATTTCTAGATAGTTTTATTGCTCCAAAAATCTATAATTCAGTATGTTCAACCCTTAAAGAGACCACTCGTCAAAATCTTCATTCATATAAAAAAATATATCAAAACTTGGCTCAAAACAGCCAAAATAGATATTTTTTTCTTATAAGTTATTAACAAAGCCATTAATTATACTTACAATTAATTAGCTTTAAGAGTAGATATATAATAAAGTTTGCTATGTGTTTGTTGTATCAATTAATACTTGTTGTACCAATTAATATTCATTGAGCACTTAAATATTTTTGGAATTTTAGTAAAAAGTAACTGAAATTACGGTAAAATCAATCACCATGTACAATATTTTATTTTTATTTAAACCACTGTTTTAAATATCCACATACAAATAATAATGCCCACGCACAGGCCTCGCCTTTGTGGGATTTTTTTGTTACTCTCTTTTATTTTTTGTTATTATGTATGTACCTGTATCTATATATATGTATCAAAAAAATTTTCAATAAAAAAAAATAAAAAAAAATAGAAAAATTTTCATTGAACTTCCAGATATTTCTCCTCAAAGTAGGTCTATTTGGAAGGGTTTACCACAAGGCGATGTATTGTCCCCCTTACTGTATAATATATACACATATGATATGCATTACACTATTCCCCCACAAATAAAAGTTATTGAGTTCACAGATGACATAGCTTTCTTCTTATCATCCAAAATCATCCCTCTCGCCGTCAAATATCTAAACGAAGCCATGAATGCCCTTTGCACATGGCTCACGTTAAATGGTCTTGAACTTTCAATCCAAAAGACTCAGTGTGTCACCTTCTCAAACCGCCATAAAAACCCCCCCGTTCAAATTTTATTTAAAAATTCTCCAATCTCCAACGCCTCTGAAGTAAAATTTTTGGGAGTAATATTTAATAGGAAACTTAAATGGTCTTCTCATATTAATAATTTAGTTACTAAATGCGAAAAAAATTTAAATATCATCAGATCATTATCGGGCGTTTGGTGGGGAGCTCACCCTACTTGCATTAAGTTGCTTTACAACGCACTTATTCGAAGCCATCTCGACTATGCCTGCCCACTTTTTAGTACTGCCTCAAAAAATGTACTTGATAAATTAGACAAAATTCAATCTAAATCTTTGCGAATAATAACTGGAGCGATGCAATCGTCACCCATCAATTCCCTTCAAGTGGAATGTTCTGATCCTCCTCTTTATTTAAGGCGTCAACTATTTGCTGACGAATTTGTTCTTAAATGTTTAAATTCTAAATGTCATCAGGTTATCCCCAGCGTCTCGTTGTTCATTGACTCAACCCATTCATCTACAATCAGAGATACAACTAAACCTCTTCCTGACATCTGTAAAAATTTTAAGTCTCTCTCAGAGCTCCACATCATCCAAAATGATCTACTTCCCTTATACAAATTAAAATATAGTCACGTCACCCTATCCCCAACAATATTAGAAGGGATCGGAATCCTTAAAAGTCATTCCAATCTCCCGGCCCGAACTGTCAATAATATGTTCAATGACATTATTTTATCTAAATGGCCTAACTTTTCTCTTTTATTTACTGATGGATCCAAATCTCCCGACTCTCCTAACTGTGGTATAGGTATTAACGTTTACAATAATAATTCTAATGACAGAATATTTCATTCAATTTCAAATCAATTTTCAATATTTTCAGCCGAGTGCATTGCAATAATAGAATCTCTCAAATATATACTCAAAAATAATTTTGAACATTCCCTCGTTCTCTCTGACTCTCTCAGTTCCCTCCAAAAACTTAAATCCAGTCCTCTTCTTCATCCTGATGATCACTTTGTATGCCTTATTCGAGAGATGATAGCCTCCATTCAAAGCTCTGGTAAAACTGTAACTCTGATTTGGATTCCTGGACATGTTGGTATCATGGGTAATGATATTGCGGATGCCTTAGCAAAACAAGGAGCGTCCAACCCTGTTGTTACCCTCGTAAACCACATTCCCCTATCTGACATTTTTTCCATCATCAAAGATAGATCCCGCAATGTTTGGTCGGAGTATTGGCACATTGCTAGTCAATCCAAGGGAGCCTGCTATGCCTCAATACAAAGGACTTTTCCATCAAAACCGTGGTTTCAGCAATTCCCTCATTTTTCCAAATAAATTTCTTCAATCATTCGAATGAGGATCGGACATTGTTCCGTTCCTTCCCATCTTTTTAAAATTCACGTCGTTGACTCCCCAGATTGTACATTCTGTGGTCTAGAAGTGGGAACTTTAGATCACATATTTTTTGGTTGTCCCTCTCTAAACAAATATCCTCTCTTCTATCAAGCCTTATCTAAAATTGCCTCCCCTCCATTCAACATCTCATCTCTTCTAAGTCTGAACTCGACTCCAATTTTCATTATAATTTTGAAATTTGCCAATTTAAATAAGATTAATATTTAAATTCACCTTTCATTTCTCAATAATTTTAAATGATGGCCAAGAACACCCTTGAAGGGTGAAAGCCAGAAATAATGGGAAAAAAAACATTAATTCCACACATGAGGCCCAGATGGAAAATACCTTTCTTAAGGCATAATATATCATTTTTGGTGATGAAAATGGTACACATTGAGGACACAGGATTCGGAAAAGAATATAAATTTAATAAATTTTCCACAGGGCCCCAACGTCAGAGAGGGCCCCAGTTATGTGCCAAAATAATACGCTTTGAGAACAAGGACTCTATTTTACTCTAGGTTTCTATTTTAAACAGTACTAAAATATTTCCGTTTATGAAAGGATTTAAGGGAATTTCGTATAAATATTTTTGGAATAATGACTCCGAAAAATAAAAAATTATTGTATTTATAGGTTTGCACTTCGACCTAAAAAAAAATCCTGAGTTTGTGTAATTATTCACATTCCACTCTTTTCACCCACACTAAACATCTAATCCAATTGGGAAACCATGGCACTTTCCGTGTCATTGTGAGGGTTGTAATTAATGTCCTTCCCCGAAGAACGATCAGATGGTATAGTACACAGAAAAAATGCGTTTTTTTGGTTACCAGAAGGTTTACGTCGTTTACGGCTTTCAAATAGACCACCAAACTCAGTACGCCAATGGACCCCTACACGGCTTCAAACGGCCCTGTTCAAAACCTCGAGGAACGCTGGGTGCACGTATTCTGACTACTTCCCTGTTCCTTCCAAAAAGGGTAAGGAAATATGTAGGGAAATTTTATAATAAATATATGTAAATTTGGGTGGATTGGTCTCTAAGAGTGGACTCAAATAAGTGATATTATGACAAAAGTCTGCAACCCGGATTGCATATTGCAACACGGCTTCAATCATTTTTTTAATGTTTTATCAATGACGATATAGTAGTTCATCCACAGTTCTCACTAGGCATTCCTTATATTCATGTCTGTTGGTTTCCTCATCTTCAAGTTTGTTGTTTTCATCGCGTTCCGAATTTGACTTATATAATATCACCATTGCATTATTTACCGTAATGTTTTTAAACAAAATACCATATGAACAGCCTTAAAATTTTGTTAAGAGGAAGCTGCAAGCCAAAAATGTGTATATTCTTGGTATACCTTATATCATAGGTAATAGGCATTGAAATTGCTTGACAAACGGAGTCTAGTAACGTTCGATTTCAAGCAAAAAGCTGGTTGGTCTTTTCCTTTTACAAACAACCCGGTAGAATATTATACCCATCGTCTGGAAGAACTCTCTGCCATTTACAGTGAAGTAACTGACGCATTACTACTCACTCACCAAAAAAGTGCAGACAGATATAACCTACGCAGGAAACATTTCACTATCAAAGAAAATGACGTGGTCTGGAGACGAAACAACACCCTCTTACAAGGTGCTCTGTACTTTTCTGTCAAACTAGCACCACGGTTCGTAAAAGCAAAGGTATTGAGAAAAATTTCAGATATTGTGTACACTTTGTCCGACGCCTCTGATGAACACATCGGTAACTATTACGTAAAAGATATTGTTAAAATAGGAAACATGGAAATAATAGAAACCATCTTCCCCAGTACACCCCTAGCATAGTCAACAACTATGGTTCACTCAACTATTTGTTTTCACGAGACTCGGCCCTCGTGCAAACTAACAATGCGTATACGTTTAAAATAACTAATTACCCATTTTGACTCCAGTAAGGATTCTCTTACTAAAATTATGAATTACATCAAGTGTCAACTGTCCTCAAACCATTATATTCATACATAGTGCCACAACTACGAACATTTCATGTATATATTATCGCTCTTGTTTACCTAGTCGCGCCTTCCAGTGCATTGTATATAATCGTCATATGTATGTTGTCCGTACCTTCTCTAGAACCGATCACTCTAGTAAAGAGACATTTCTCCCTCGATGAGACAGTAATTTTCCCGGATTCGCGCTCCAGAAAATTATCATCTAGTTACACCCTGACACACTATGGCATACTATACTATAACAGGTATTTTCCCATCGTGACACGAAGTGTCATGTACAACAAATTGTATTTTCCTGAATGTAATTCCTTTGATGCCGTTTTTTTGTGACCAATCGCCTCGCCTTGGTTGTGTAAAAATACAACCTCATTATAGAAACTTGAGTCCACTTGACTCAGAACTCTCGAGATCTAACTTTGACACAAGTATTGTTTAGACAAGTATTTACCTACCCTCGTTTCCAGTCTGGTTACACACCCGATGCTGTTGCTATTCCATCTTGATTTCGGTCAAGTTAGTGCATAAATTCCCCTACGGTCCCACTCATTGATGTCGAATCCAAAGATGTTTTGTTATAATTTATTTATTAATTAAAACGCCCTGATGGGCTATTACATTATACATAATTTACTGCATAATACAGTGACAACAGATATACAGTGACAACAGTATTTTTAAAACATCAACACAAAAATAACAAATTTTTTAAGCTCTCAACATATCTACAAGAAAAAAACAAATATACGCAATCGCTCTTTAAATATGCTACATAAAAATGTCACTCAGGTATCTCTTAAACACAGGCAAACTTATATTAAATATGTCGATATTTGAGGTGAATTTGTTTCTAGGTGTGTGAAAGCGAGAAATAGGTGCATGTATGTGATAGTTGTTACTAAAGTTATTGTTGCAGAATAATATATTTTGCCTAGTTGCTCAAGTAGGTACTCTGAAATCTATGAATTGCAGGAGTTCACAACAGTCTAGTTTGGAGTTAATAATCTTAAATAAAAAAGTTAGGTCATTTATTTTTCTTCTGTTTTCTAGGGAATGTATTTTAAGTGTATTTAGTAAGAATGTATAGTTTATGTGTTGAATAGGTATGTGTAATTTAAAGTTAATAAATCTTAAAAATTTGTGCTGCACACGTTCAATATTTTTTATATGAATCTGGTAGTATGGGGACATTGGGGACCACAATATTGAATTGTAATCTAACAAGCTGCGTACTAGCGACAGATACACGATGTTTATAACCTCCAACGAGTCGAAGTCTTTGATGGTTCTGGTTATAAAACCCAGTGTCTTCATACCTTTGTTAGTTATTTGTTGTATTAATAATAATAATATAATAATTATAATAATATCTTTATTTAGGAAAGTTTACACATTACAACTATACATACATATTATGGTGTACATTGATTTGTAACTTTTGTATTTAAGGTTATAAAATTAACAAAAATGAAGAACTATTAATACAAACATAATATTTTGAAGGTAAATAGAAAATAAAAGTACAGTTGTGGTTTCTCAAATACCGTCTCACTAGGCTAGCCTGTGTTGAGGCAGAATTTTTCGTGGTAGTTCCTAAAACTTTTTTTTTTTCAAATAAATAAATTTAAAATAAATCAAATTTAATATTGTTATAATAATTATTAAGTTCTGCAAGTATTTCTGTTATTTTTACAGTTTTTAATGTGACAGCTGTTTCGGCATTTGAGGCCATTATCAAACTGTGGATATGTTCACACGGCGACGACTTATTTATATGATTTTATTTATTTGAATCTAATTGAAAAGGCTCTTCCAGTCTGTACTAGATTCAAAGAACATATGCGTTGCTATAAAAATAATAAAATTGATTCAAAATTCGCAGCTCACCCTTTTGGAGAAAAACCACGTCCCGCTTGACAACAACGAGCCTAGATAACAGAAATACTTGCAGAACTTAATAATTATTATAACATTATTAAATTTGATTTATTTTAAATTTATTTAAAAAAATTAAATGGAGTTCTACGAATTAAACACCAAAACAATAAAAATTAAAAAATTAAAAAAAAAATTTAAAAAAATCAAAAAAAAAAAAGTTCCTAATACCATTGAACATACCTATACTTGTATTAAGAAGTATTCGCTCAATAATGTGGTGGTAATGTGGTGACTTCAATAACTGCGAATTTGGGTGAATGCACCGGTAAAGGCCCTATTCTTATTTTTAATCCAAATTTTTACATTATCTTTGAAATTTTTTTGTGAATCACATTGTTTTATGCTGTCTGGAAGAATGTTGTAGAGTCTTGTCGCAAAGTATTTAAAGTTTCGTTGACCAAACGTAGTATGTGTTATCGGAATTTGTAGTAAGATTTTGTTGTTGCTTCGAGTACATCGTGTATTTGAACTTTTTACGTAGTAATTATGTATATTTGAGTATAGATGAGTTAGGATAGTTTTTGCATATAGCTGCCGAACATCAAACACATTCATATTATTAAAAATTAGATTCGAGTCTGTAATTATAGGTAGCCTTAGAATTATTTTTAAAATTGTTTTTTGAGCCTTTATGATTGGGTCTAGTGCAGATGAAGTGCCGCCTCCCCATGCTATGATACCATACTCAATAATAGATTGGCAGACTGCAAAATAAATCATTTTCAGGTGTTGAAAGCCGAGAAAGTTTCGTATGATTCTAAAAAAGTGCATGGTTTTTCTTATTTTGTTTGCAATTATTTGGGTATGAAGGTTCCATTTGAGATACGGATCAATGGTGAGGCCGAGGTACTTCATCTGAGTAGAGCGCTCAATGTAGGGGCACTGACAACATTCATTGGAGTTCAAACACGAGTGTATTCTGATGGAGGCATCATCAGGAGGTTGACCAGTAATATTAATACTAGGTGTGACATATTTAGTTTTCTCTGTGTTCAGTGTGAGCGTGTTTATATCCAACCATTTTTTTACCATGCTTATGTCCGTTTCAGCTTTTTTGTAGACAGCTAGCCAAGTGTCAGTTTCAAATAGTAAGACGGTGTCATCGGCAAAACTAACGATTTTCCCCTGAATATTAATGTTGCATAAGTCGTTAATATACAACAGGAACAAAAACGGACCTAATATACTACCTTGTGGTATACCGTAGTTAGATGAACAAGTGTTGCTAAGTATTTTATTTATTTTAACTTGTTGCTTGCGCTCATTAAGGTAACTTTTTAAAAAGTTAAGTTCGTTTCCCGTAATACCGATTTGTTCAAGTTTGTTTATTAATTTATTGTGTGATATTGTATCAAAGGCTTTGGAAAGATCTAAGAAGATTGAAATACATTTTTTTCCTTTTATCAAGGCGTTTTACAATGAAATCTGTGACAGCGGCAATAGCGTCCGAGGTGCTCTTGTTTTCTTGAAACCCGTATTGATTTTCTGAGATCAGTTTATGGCTCACGAGGAATCTTACCAGCTGTGAGTTGATGACTTTTTCAAATACTTTTGATAAGCTTGTTAGTAGGGTTATTGGTCGGTAATTATTTATATCAGTCTTGTTTCCTGTTTGATGTATAGGAATAACGATACCTTGTTTAAGATTTGAGAGGAAGTGGCCCTGAGTGATACTAAGGTTTATTAAATGTTCTAATTTGATTTACAAACATTTAATTGAGTGTCAAAATAATTCGTTGTTAATTTTTTTAGTTTTCCACTTTTCTTAAAACTGGATGGCGCCTTACCCCATGCTCGGCCATTTTCAGAAAGTGATATAGACAGGTCAGTTCTGAAAATGTTTTGTCTCCTCATGATGTAATCATTGTTTAACTTGTATCTTGATCATAATGAGTAAATAAAACCCCGGTAGGTCTCAAATTCCTGTCAAATCAAGATAACCGTTCATCATAATAGATCGTCATAACCTATTTCTGGAATCTATACAACCACGTCGGACCCCTCGAGGCAATCCGATATAGCGATTCGCAAGCGAATTTGCACATTATTGTCTTGTCTTAAACTAATTAGGTTCATTATTTAAGTCCTTAACAATTACCGTTGTGGCAACATCGTCAACTCCAAGCGTATACTATTCCCTTATACAGCTCAAGTAAGTAAAACAACAATGGTCTTAAACTAATTAGATGCAGAAATCGCTATTTTACGATAAAGGTATATATTGTATTACTATTCATATCACATTGAGCTAAATCCATCTACGCCTCGAAATTTGTATTCCCTAATTCCGTAATTTGTAGTGAAATAATAATTTCACTTACACGGAGGACCTTGTTTACTGGGAAGTGATTGCCGTTGCGTTTATTGGGTACCTTATATGAACGTAAACCTTTAGATAAACATTTTACATGTGAATCTTATAACATTTACCATTATTTTATTATTTTCATTTTATTTTATTTAAGAAAAAAAGTCGTTTATATATTTAGCATAAACAGCAATTATTTACCATATTAGACCAATAATGTTCTATTAGTTCTAGTCGTTGATTCAATATTTGCACCTATACAATATATCTATACCTAAATGCCAAAGAAATATAAGGAATTACAAAATGTTATAAAAACAATTAAAGACAGTAAGTAGTAATACAGTTTTAGAATGATTATAATAAAAAATGATTATTTCACAAAATAAAAAATTAAGTTTAGTAAGTAGCATTTTATATGTTTTCAAGTTACACTTGAAAATGTCTACATCTCGTAAGGCATTGTGAGTTTTACAGATACGTCCTATTAGTTTTGCGCATATTTGGATTTACAGTGTGGTGTTCTAAATAAGTCGTTCGATCTGTTGTTGTGTTCAGGGCAACGAAATGCAATCTTTTCTAGCAAATATTTGTTTTTATATTAACTCCACACAGGAGGCCCTGAAGAAAATAATTTCCCTCAGGGCCTATGTCATCTGTGGGGATGCTGTGTGGAGGGTCCTTTTGTGGAGAGGAAGGAGTGAACATGGGTCTTGAAGAATCCCATGTTGTAGGAGGGAAGAAACACAGAGGCCGGCAGTTCGTTCCACAGCCGAGCTGTTGAACTTAAGAACGAATCGTAGAAGCGACCCGTTCTCATGTGACGAATGTCAACCGTGTACAAATGTTGGGCGCGCGTTTGGCGTTTATCTCGACTATGCACCGGTGCCGAAGGGATCAATAACGCTAGTTCCTCAGAGCATCTTCCATTGTAATACCGATAGAACAAGGACAGCATACCTACCTGACGCCTGTGCTCTAAAGAGGAATTAGATTGGAGGAGTAAGATTGGGGAATCTATCAAACGGACCGCCCGTTTTTGCACAGAGTCAAGGGTTTTTTTCAGGTATTTAGGGGCTCCGGACCAGAGATGGCTGCTAAATTCGACAGTAGGGCGCACTTGCGATTTTTACAGGGTCAGCAGTTGTGTACTATTAAAGTATCTGCGGGCCATGTACAGTACGCCCAGCTTCTGAGAGGCCAACTTTACTCTGGCTTCGATGGAGCCCCCGTACCTGAGCTGGTCACTTATAGTTACACCAAGCATATCAATGGAAGGCCTGTTCGGAAGATTGCTTCCGTTGAAGGAGACTAGATTATCATTTGGATCCCTTTTAGACATAATCAGACAGGATTGGGTCTTTGAAACATTAAATTCGACGAGATTATTTTTACCCCAGGAGGAAATACTCTCGAGATAACCGTCCATTCTCTGCTTCAAAGCCCTCCGAGCCGTTGGAGTTTGTGTGCCCTTTGGGGGCTTGTCAAACAAAAAGCTATGTTGAACTGTACTGTCATCCGCGTAACAATGAATCGGTGCGCATGTCAAAAGGTCATTGATGTGCAACAAAAACAAAGTCGGAGACAGAACCGATCCCTGTGGGACGCCAGCATTTATATAGTGCGAGGAAGAGGTGAAACCGTCAGCAACCGCCTGAATCGACCTATCCCTTAAAAAGTCAGCAATCCACGTACACGGGGATGCGGGAAGTCCTTAAGAAGGCAATTTGTTGACAAGTCCTCGGTGCCAGACCCGGTCAAAGGCCTTGGATATGTCTAGTGCGACCGTTTGAGTCTCACCGTGACGTTCCAGGCCCCGCCCCCAAACATGCGTCACATACGCGAGAAGATCACTGCACGAGCGGTTCCGCCGGAATCCGTATTGACGGTCGTTGATAATTTTGTTCTTCTCGAGGTATGTGAGCAGTTTGTCGTTGATCACACGTTCCATCGCTTTGGACAGAACTGATGTGATCGCTATGGGGCGGTAATTGGCCGGGTTGGAGCGGTCACCTTTCTTGGGAATAGGGTGAATGACCGCTTTTTTCCAACCAGAGGGCACAGTGCCACACTTCAGGGACATTTTGAAGAGCTTTGTCAAAACTGGAACTATTTCCGCAGCACACCTCTGCAATACCAGGGCAGATATTCCATCAGGTCCACTAGCTTTGTTAACATCGAGCCCCCGTTTAACGCGGAGTACATCCCGATGCCGGATCCTCAGCTTTTTCATATAGAAGCCGCAGTGAGGAACCGACGGCGGAACAGCACCTCCGTCATCGAGGGTCGAGTTTTCCGCAAACATGTTCCCTAATAGGTTAGCCTTTTCGGTGGCGGTGTTTGCTAGTGAACCGTCAGGTCTGGTAAGAGGTAGCAAACTGGATTTGCGAAAATTCCGACCTATTGAGCCCGCAAGCGAAAAGAATGCTCTGCTGCCATGCGGGCAGGCAGCCAGCTTTTTGCTGATCTGCAGGTCGTGTTCGAATTTTGACCTATTAATGATTCTCTTGTATTCCTTTGCCGATTTGTTGTATGCTGATCTGCTTTCGGGCGTTCGATATGTGTTGTAGGCTCGGTAAGCCGCGTTTTTTCGTCGAACTGCTTCGGAGCATTGTCGACTGAACTACGGCTTTGATCCCACACCAGTTTCTTTAGTAGTCGATTGTATGAAGCCATCCATCGCCGATTTGATGACTTCACCAATCTCCTGGGCACATCTTGAAGGGTCCGAAGTCCGAAAACAAACAGCTGACCACGGAAAAGCGTTGAAATGGGCCCGCATACCGAACCAATCTGCTGACCTATAGTGCCACACTTTTCTCCTCAGCCTCTCATTGGTTGGTCTGAGGCTAATGGGGATTGATGTCGTCACTAGGCAGTGGTCGGATGATCCCAGAGGCGCTGTGACGTCAATCTTATAACCGTGTGGCACAGTAGTTAAGAATAGGTCTAACAGATTGGAGCGGTGAGTCTGGACATCAGGAACCCTTGTAGGCTCATGAACTAGTTGCTCTAATCCGTAGCAAATGGCAAAGGATTCCGCCTGTCGGCCAGCCGAGTCCCTTTGGCCTGAGAACTTCAACCATGGTTCGTTATGAACATTTAAGTCCCCCGGAACAATAAACTCGGCCGAAGGGTAGCGGGGCAAGAGATCATCAATAGTATCGCTCAAATGTTTGAAGAGTTCGAAAGTGTCTGATTCGCTATGGTTCGGTGAGCGGTATAGACATGCGTAGAATCTTGCCGTACTGGCAAGATTGACGCGCACCCACATTACGTCGAATCTGGAGTTTTCCAGACTCAATAGTCGTACACAGTTGACGTCAGCTCGACTATAGAGGCAGACTCCTCCTTTAAGTCTGAACTTGCTTGCAAGGGTAAAGCCCGGGCAGTCCAGATAGGAGGAGTCTGGCGGCTCGGCTATCTGAGTTTCGGATAGGAAAAGAAGTTTGGGACGTTGGGACAAAAGATGGTGATGAACGGAATTTAAATTTGTGTGCAGGCCGCGAATATCGGCAAAATTTACCAACAGTTTTGGCCCGCACCGGGGACGCCTGCTACTCGCCGCTGTAACGATGTTAATTTTTTTCTTGTGAGTTCATGATTTTAAGTTAATATGATGAATCAACAAGATTGTTCACGATTTTGTATAAGAATAGGGCATCAGAAATTTTTCTACGTCTATATAAAGCGGTAGGGTCAAACCGATGATCACTAAAGCGATACGATAGGTGTTTAATAAATTTGGATTGTATATTTTCAATACGATCAATGTATGTTTGATATTGAGGATTCCAAATGATTGAGGCAAATTCGAGTTGTGACCTTAGATATAACATATATAGCAGAATTAGTGTGTGTGCTATAGTGAAAGGCTTTGTAATGCGTATAATAAATCCCGTTTGTTTTAATTGTTTATAAGATCAATATAAACAATAACTTTGATAAATTGTCGCTTTTTCTGTTGCTCCCGTTTCTTAAGAAAAAAAAACATTATAATAGTGTAAAAATCGAAGCGAAGTGTTGGAGTGTAGAGTTTTTCTCGGGCTATCGCCCGGTATCTTTGTGTTCCCGATATCTACCGATAAATGCTAAAAAAAGTGATTTATCTCTAAAAATTTGACAGTGTACTGAGGATAACTTTTGACAATAATAAGTGCATAACTAAACTGAAATATCTTTTTATGGCAATAAAATTCATTGAATTCAATAAAACTCAGAGTCTGTCTTTCGAGACCCCAACGGGGAGTGCCTCAACAGTGATTATAAATTAAATTATTATTTTCTTTTTAAATTTATTATTTTCTCTTTAAATGTAATATGTAGATTAGATTTTCATATTATAAAATGGCCTCAGCACGGGCAAGCCACCCAGTGAGGCCTACATTACTGGAAAACATAAATTGTAAAAAATAATGTACCAAATAAATTTTTTTTTTTTAAATTAAAAAAAAAAAAAAAAAGGACACAAAAAAAATATATATGTATATTTTTAAAATCAATTTTATGAAGAATTAACCATATTGACGAATTAATCCCGGTTTCTAATAACCGGATATAGTGTAGTGGGTAACGCAGTTCACTAAATCTGGCCAGTTCAAGAGAAGCAGTGTTCAATACTCAGCCCAACCAAAACATTTTTATTTTTTTTCTTTCATAAGTGTAAAGTGCACTACAACTCTATCTATGTACAGACTACAAAAATAAACAATATTAAAATAAATTAATTCATCGAGTTTTAGTGTTATACTGACTAAAGGTCATCTCGAAACTTAGGTCGAATGCAGCGGCAGGAATCAATGGAGTAACACCGTGCATTCTTAAAACCTGTGAAGAAGAACTAGCGGGGCACCTAACCCAACTTATCAATTTCTCCATAGGCTCGGGAATATTTCCAAACCAGTTAAAGCTAGCAAAAATAATACCAATTTTTAAAGAAGACTGCAAGAAGTGTATTTCTAACTATCGTCCAATATCGATTTTATCGGTATTTTCAAAGGTGTTCGAGTCAATTATCAAAGATAGACTGATAAAATACATCTCTAGCAACGATATCCTAACACCACAGCAATATGGCTTTCGGAAAAACTCCAATACCCAATGTGCCACCTTCGATTTCATTTCTAACATTCAGCAGTACATAGACCAGGGCGAATATGTGGCAGCTATATTTATAGATCTGAAAAAAGCCTTTGGTACGGTAGATCATGAAATACTTCTACAAAAAATGGAACATTTGGGAATAGTCGGGAAATCTTTAAATTTGCTCCGAAGTTACCTAGCTGATAGATTTTGCCTTGTCGATAACGGAGGGAACCTAAGCGACGTTGGAAAAATCTTCAAACTTCAACTTTACGCTGATGATACTGTGATTTACTACCATTGTAAAAATCTGATGGAACTTGAAGCTTTAATGAATAAAGATCTCGCAAAGCTGGCTAAATGGCTTCGATTAAACAAATTAAGCCTCAATGTTAAAAAAAAACCCATTCCCTTTCTTTCGGAAAAAAAGATAACATGGGTATGAATATCATTCTTGGAAATGAAAAGCTACAACATGTTCAAGTAACGAAATATTTGGGGTTACTCATAGAGTCTAACCTCTCGTGGAACTCCCATGTTGAGAATGTAAAATCCAAAATTTCCCCGATAACCGGTGTACTTTATCGACTCCAAGGTGTGCTCCCCACATCTTTACTGCGTGCAACATATTATGCTATGATCCACTCCCACCTGAGTTATCTAGTTAGTATCTGGGGAACCATTACCAAAAAAAAAGTTCACACACAGAGCTATAATATGCGTGGGATGGCGTATTTCGGCATATCGCTCGCCATACTTTCCAATTTGGAATGTACGGTGAGCGATATGCCGAAATTTGCCATCCCACGCATATTATAGCTCTGTGTGAACACGCTCTTAATCACCTTACAAAAGCTATAATAAATAAATAAATCAGAGATTATAAAATAATACAATAATAAGATGTTATTTATGCCAATTATGAACTTTCCACTGATGATAGTGAATAATAAAGTGTGACATTATAAAGGCCATTTATCCAAACGCGGATATTGCTCTTCGAATGTGTGTGTGTACTCCCGCCAGTAACTGTTCTGGAGAACGATCATTTTCTTGTTTACGACGTGTAAAAAATTATTTACGCACAAGCAAAGGCTGAACAATCTTGCTTTGCTTAACATAGAAGCAGATTTATTAAGGAAATTGGATTGCGAAGATCTAATTAATGATTTTGCTGCACTTAAGTGCAGACGAGAATTGTAACTGCCAGATTTTTGTTTTGAGTTCAGTTTTTTTTTATGTTAGATAATGCTTTACGTAATTTTTTTTACAAACGTTTTAATTTGTATTTTAAGTTTAGTTATTATATTCGAATATGTACCTTAAGTTGATTTTTATTTAAAAGAGATGCTGATTTCTTTTATTTGTTTGGAGACTTAATAATAAATTTTTATCCAGCCCGTATCTGGCAACCCTAATTGTAACTGTGAAACACTTATATATTATTGTATGAGAATAAACCTGAAACTAGTTAAATAAATTAAACCTAAAACTGTTTTAAATGTTTTATTCAAATCCTTGAAACCTTAGAAAGTATTGCAAACTAGCAGCTATTATAGTTAACTAAATTTCTGAATCGATTTCGATAAAAGTTGTCAATAAAGTAAATTCATTATGTAGTCTATAGTCTATATCAGGGGTCTCCAAACAACGGCCCGCCAATGTCATCAATCCGGCCTGCGACAATCGACAATTATACAGTAATTGAACTAGCGAATTTAGCAAGCGCATTTTTTTACATTAATTCCACACAGGAGGCTTTGAGGAAAATATTTTCCCTCACGACCTATGACATCTTAGGTGATGCTGTGTGGAGGGTCTTTTTAAGGAAGGAAAGGATAGAAAGTTCTGAAAAGGAAAATGTATGAGGGGTGGGTAGGAATCTGGGGATTAGTGTGTCCAGGAGTGACATACGTATGAATACATCCCTTCAACTGCGGTGCAAGGCGATGGGTCAAGATAGTCCTGCTGGAAAGGTCATAAGGCCTCCCTCGCCCAGTCTCTCTCGATCCGGCCCGCCACGCAGCAGGTGGGCAGACGTATCCGCCGCCAAGACCTGGACAAATCTCACCCCATGAACCATGAATGATAATGGCAGGAAAATTAAAACGGTTTTGACCCTAGGAACTTACTGAAAAGTTTGGATACTCCAGGTCAATATGATCCGTACTGAGAAAGGGGTCGGCTACATGGTCTGGGGCCTAGGGCGGCCAAGACTGCAAATCCATATCTGTATCTACCAAATCTGTCTGAACCAAACAAAATATTTATTTCAAAAATTCGTTGAGATAAATTTCCCTCTCTAAGGCAGAAATTGTTTCGTTAATCTAAGAAGCTGTACAACCAGCTAAAGTTTCAACCATACTGATGTCCGTGAACTTCCTGTAACCCTACCTGGGATCTATCCACTATCTCTTAAATAATGACTAGTTGGGAGCCTCACTCATAAATAAGAGACATCGTGTCGTAGGAGGTCAGCCGGAACAGAAGACACAAAAACAACTAACTCGTCATCTGGGTAACGAACCAGAAACGATCCCAGGTTCGTGGAATTTGAACAAGGGTCTATCATTTCCCCACAAACACGTAGAAGATAAAAATGATCCCTTATTTTACACCAAATACACACAAAGGATTAGATTGTATATTGCGGTGTATTCTTTGGATAATATAATGGAATTCTATAATTAAACAAAAAAAACAATGAACAAAAAAATATCTTTCCATTTACATATATAAATAAATACCTCGCAAGCCAACATTGAGATGCTCAGACAATGATTTAATTAACATGAACCTCACTAAATTGATAATATTCATTAAAAAATTGGATCGAATATGTTGGAAAACGTAATATTATATTGATATATATATATCTTTCCATTACAATTCCTTCTTTTGTTCCTGTTCTGTATTCAGTTTGAATAGTAGATTAACAGCAGTTTAAATTGGATAACATAACTCTATGAAAATGTCATTGTTGATACCAACTCCATTATTAAATCTACATATAGAAATTATTAAAAAAATACTAAAATATAAATTGACTATGTGTAAATTAAAGAACTTGCATTTCATCAGAACTGCTTATATTGTATTGTTTTATGGTCAGAAATTTTTTTATGTCGCTATTTTATTAGTTAATTATATAAAAAATTCATAAAGCTAAAATATTAATGTGTATGTGTAACTATTTAAGAAAATATTGCAAATGAAAAAATAAAAATAAAATCATAGTGGAGACATAGGTAGACATGATGTGGGTGAGAATTATTTGCTAGAATGCTAAGAATAAGATCACCAGCTAAAAAAATTCAGATATAGTTTAGGTAGGAATAAAATAAGAAATAATTTACATATAAGTTTATTGTTTCTAGTAAAATACAATTCACAAAGAAATAAAGTAGGATAAAGTAATAATTTTTTTACTAAAAATCATGGTATGACTGTGATTTAAAACACTGTCAAAGAAATCAAACCCCGGAATAAAACATGTTGCGGGCGAAGAAGATTAACAGTTTCCGTTCGATTTGCGAACATTCCCCACTTTCACAAGTAAGTTGAAGTCGGACAACTTGCAAGGGGATTTAACTGAATTGATGCCAGGGTGGTTTGTATACACAGAAGGAACAGGAACCGCTCCTGAGCGACCTAGGGCACCAACACGACCAAGTCCAGCAAGAACACGTCCGGGACGAACGGATTCAAGGGACGAAGAAGCGGACACAGCGTATCCTCCAAAGCTTCCCCACGGACCGCGACGAATACCTCCTTCTACAGAGACTGATGATGATCGAGAGATCTTGGAGTACACGCCTGGGGTGACAATTCGTTCAATGGAAACAGATCGGCTGATTGAAACCTTTCCTCGTCGTCCCCATGGTCCTCGTCGAATTTCTCGTTCAACTGACACTGAAAGGGATACAGACACAGAGCGTCCCCATGGTCCTCGTCGACGGCCAAGACCTCCATAACCGCCAAGACCGCCTAGTCCGTCCAAATCTCCAGAGCCACTAAGTCCTCCAAGTCCTCGGCCGTATCCCCATGGTCGTCGTCCGCCTTCAACGGAGACTGATGAAGATCGGGAGATCTTGGTGTAAACGCCGGGAGTGACAATTCGTTCAATAGAAACAGATCGGCTGATTGAAACCTTTCCTCGTCGTCCCCATGGTCCTCGTCGAATTCCTCGTTCAACTGAGATTGAGAGTGATGCAGAGACAGAGCGTCCCCATGGTCCTCGTCGACCGCGAAGTCCTCCATAACCACCAAGTCCTCCATAACCACCAAGTCCTCCATAACCACCAAGTCCATCGAGGTCCCCAGAGCCGCTAAGTCCTCCAAGTCCTCCATAACCGCCAAGTCCATCGAGGTCCCCAGAGCCGCTAAGTCCTCCAAGTCCTCCATAACCGCCAAGTCCTCCATAACCGCCAAGTCCTCCATAACCACCAAGTCCATCAAGGTCGCCAGAGCCGCTGAGTCCTCCAAGTCCTCGGCCATATCCCCATGGTCGTCGTCCGCCTTCAACGGAGACTGATGAAGATCGGGAAATCTTGGTGTAAACGCCAGGAGTGACAATTCGTTCAATAGAAACGGATCGGCTGATTGAAACCTTTCCTCGTCGTCCCCATGGTCCTCGTCGAATTCCTCGTTCAACTGAGACTGAGAGTGATGCAGAGTAGGAACGTCCCCATGGTCCTCGTCGACCGCCAAGTCCTCCATAACCGCCAAGTCCTCCATAACCGCCAAGTCCTCCATAACCGCCAAGTCCTCCATAACCGCCAAGTCCATCGAGGTCCCCAGAGCCGCTAAGTCCTCCAAGCCCTCCATAACCGCCAAGTCCTCCATAACCGCCAAGTCCTCCATAACCACCAAGTCCATCAAGGTCGCCAGAGCCGCTGAGTCCTCCAAGTCCTCGGCCATATCCCCATGGTCGTCGTCCGCCTTCAACGGAGACTGATGAAGATCGGGAAATCTTGGTGTAAACGCCGGGAGTGACAATTCGTTCAATAGAAACGGATCGGCTGATTGAAACCTTTCCTCTTCGTCCCCATGGTCCTCGTCGAATTCCTCGTTCAACTGAGACTGAGAGTGATGCAGAGTAGGAACGTCCCCATGGTCCTCGTCGACCGCCAAGTCCTCCATAAACGCCAAGTCCATCGAGGTCCCCAGAGCCGCTAAGTCCTCCAAGTCCTCCATAACCGCCAAGTCCTCCATAACGGCCAAGTCCTCCATAACCACCAAGTCCATCAAGGTCGCCAGAGCCGCTGAGTCCTCCAAGTCCTCGGCCATATCCCCATGGTCGTCGTCCTCCTTCAACGGAGACGGATGACGATCGAGAGATCTTGGTGTAAACGCCGGGGGTCACAATTCGTTCAATGGAAACGGATCGGCTGATTGAAATCTTTCCTCGTCGTCCCCATGGTCCTCGTCGAATTCCTCGTTCAACTGAGACTGAGAGTGATGCAGAGTAGGAACGTCCCCATGGTCCTCGTCGACCGCCAAGTCCTCCATAACCGCCAAGTCCTCCATAACCGCCAAGACCTCCGAGACCGCCAAGTCCGTCCAAATCTCCAGACCCACTAAGTCCTCCAAGTCCTCGGCCGTATCCCCATGGTCGTCGCCCGCCTTCAACGGATACTGAGAGCGACATAGAGACAGAGCGTCCCCATGGTCCTCTTCGACCGCCAAGCCCTCCGTAACCGCCAAGTCCTCCATAGCCACCAAGTCCATCATAGTCGCCAGAGCCGCTGAGTCCTCCAAGTCCTCGGCCGTATCCCCATGGTCGTCGTCCGCCTTCAACGGAGACTGATGAAGATCGTGAGATCTTGGTGTAAACGCCGGGAGTGACAATTCGTTCAATGGAAACGGATCGGCTGATTGAAACCTTTCCTCGTCGTCCCCATGGTCCTCGTCGAATTCCTCGTTCAACTGAGACTGAGAGTGATGCAGAGTAGGAACGTCCCCATGGTCCTCGTCGACCGCCAAGTCCTCCATAACCGCCAAGACCTCCGAGACCGCCTAGACCGTCCAAATCTCCAGACCCACTAAGTCCTCCAAGTCCTCGGCCGTATCCCCATGGTCGTCGCCCGCCTTCAACGGATACTGAGAGCGACATAGAGACAGAGCGTCCCCATGGTCCTCTTCGACCGCCAAGCCCTCCGTAACCGCCAAGTCCTCCATAGCCACCAAGTCCATCATAGTCGCCAGAGCCGCTAAGTCCTCCAAGTCCTCGGCCGTATCCCCATGGTCGTCGTCCGCCTTCAACGGAGACTGATGAAGATCGTGAGATCTTGGTGTAAACGCCGGGAGTGACAATTCGTTCAATGGAAACGGATCGGCTGATTGAAACCTTTCCTCGTCGTCCCCATGGTCCTCGTCGAATTCCTCGTTCAACTGAGACTGAGAGTGATGCAGAGTAGGAACGTCCCCATGGTCCTCGTCGACCGCCAAGTCCTCCATAACCGCCAAGTCCATCGAGGTCGCCAGAGCCGCTAAGTCCACCAAGTCCTCCATAACCGCCAAGTCCTCCATAACCACCAAGTCCTCCATAACCACCAAGTCCATCAAGGTCGCCAGAGCCGCTGAGTCCTCCAAGTCCTCGGCCGTATCCCCATGGTCGTCGTCCGCCTTCAACGGAGACTGATGAAGATCGGGAGATCTTGGTGTAAACGCCGGGAGTGACAATTCGTTCAATGGAAACGGATCGGCTGATTGAAACCTTTCCTCGTCGTCCCCATGGTCCTCGTCGAATTCCTCGTTCAACTGAGACTGAGAGTGATGCAGAGACAGAGCGTCCCCATGGTCCTCGTCGACGACCAAGTCCTCCATAACCGCCAAGTCCTCCATAACCGTCAAGTCCATCGAGGTCACCAGAGCCGCTAAGTCCTCCAAGTCCTCCATAACCGCCAAGTCCTCCATAACCGCCAAGTCCTCCATAACCGCCAAGACCTCCGAGACCGCCTAGACCGTCCAAATCTCCAGAGCCACTAAGTCCTCCAAGTCCTCGGCCATATCCCCATGGTCGTCGTCCTCCTTCAACGGAGACGGATGAAGATCGAGAGATCTTGGTGTACACGCCGGGGGTGACAATTCGTTCAATGGAAACGGATCGGCTGATTGAAACCTTTCCTCGTCGTCCCCATGGTCCTCGTCGAATTCCTCGTTCAACTGAGACTGAGAGTGATGCAGAGTAGGAACGTCCCCATGGTCCTCGTCGACCGCCAAGTCCTCCATAACCGCCAAGTCCTCCATAACCGCCAAGTCCTCCATAACCGCCAAGTCCATCGAGGTCGCCAGAGCCGCTAAGTCCACCAAGTCCTCCATAACCGCCAAGTCCTCCATAACCACCAAGTCCTCCATAACCACCAAGTCCATCAAGGTCGCCAGAGCCGCTGAGTCCTCCAAGTCCTCGGCCGTATCCCCATGGTCGTCGTCCGCCTTCAACGGAGACTGATGAAGATCGGGAGATCTTGGTGTAAACGCCGGGAGTGACAATTCGTTCAATGGAAACGGATCGGCTGATTGAAACCTTTCCTCGTCGTCCCCATGGTCCTCGTCGAATTCCTCGTTCAACTGAGACTGAGAGTGATGCAGAGTAGGAACGTCCCCATGGTCCTCGTCGACCACCAAGTCCTCCATAACCGCCAAGTCCTCCATAACCGTAAAGTCCATCGAGGTCACCAGAGCCGCTAAGTCCTCCAAGTCCTCCATAACTGCCAAGTCCTCCATAACCGCCAAGTCCTCCATAACCGCCAAGACCTCCGAGACCACCTAGTCCGTCCAAATCTCCAGAGCCACCAAGTCCTCCAAGTCCTCGGCCATATCCCCATGGTCGTCGTCCTCCTTCAACGGAGACGGATGACGATCGAGAGATCTTGGTGTACACGCCGGGGGTGACAATTCGTTCAATGGAAACGGATCGGCTGATTGAAACCTTTCCTCGTCGTCCCCATGGTCCTCGTCGAATTCCTCGTTCAACGGAGACGGATGACGATCGAGAAATCTTGGTGTAAACGCCGGGGGTGACAATTCGTTCAATGGAAACGGATCGGCTGATTGAAACCTTTCCTCGTCGTCCCCATGGTCCTCGTCGAATTCCTCGTTCAACTGAGACTGAGAGTGATGCAGAGACAGAGCGTCCCCATGGTCCTCGTCGACCGCCAAGTCCTCCATAACCACCAAGTCCTCCATATCCGCCAAGTCCATCGAGGTCGCCAGAGCCGCTAAGTCCTCCAAGTCCTCCATAACCGCCAAGTCCTCCATAACCGCCAAGTCCTCCATAACCACCAAGTCCATCAAGGTCGCCAGAGCCGCTGAGTCCTCCAAGTCCTCGGCCGTATCCCCATGGTCTTCGTCCGCCTTCAACGGAGACTGATGAAGATCGAGAGATCTTGGTGTACACGCCGGGAGTGACAATTCGTTCAATGGAAACGGATCGGCTGATTGAAACCTTTCCTCGTCGTCCCCATGGTCCTCGTCGAATTCCTCGTTCAACTGAGACTGAGAGTGATGCAGAGTAGGAACGTCCCCATGGTCCTCGTCGACCACCAAGTCCTCCATAACCGCCAAGTCCTCCATATCCGCCAAGTCCATCGAGGTCGCCAGAGCCGCTAAGTCCTCCAAGTCCTCCATAACCGCCAAGTCCTCCATAACCGCCAAGTCCTCCATAACCACCAAGTCCATCAAGGTCGCCAGAGCCGCTGAGTCCTCCAAGTCCTCGGCCGTATCCCCATGGTCGTCGTCCGCCTTCAACGGAGACTGATGAAGATCGAGAGATCTTGGTGTACACGCCGGGAGTGACAATTCGTTCAATGGAAACGGATCGGCTGATTGAAACTTTTCCTCGTCGTCCCCATGGTCCTCGTCGAATTCCTCGTTCAACTGAGACTGAGAGTGATGCAGAGTAGGAACGTCCCCATGGTCCTCGTCGACCACCAAGTCCTCCATAACCGCCAAGTCCTCCATAACCGTCAAGTCCATCGAGGTCACCAGAGCCGCTAAGTCCTCCAAGTCCTCCATAACCGCCAAGTCTTCCATAACCGCTAAGACCTCCGAGACCACCTAGTCCGTCCAAATCTCCAGAGCCACTAAGTCCTCCAAGTCCTCGGCCATATCCCCATGGTCGTCGTACTCCTTCAACGGAGACTGATGAAGATCGGGAGATCTTGGTGTAAACGCCGGGAGTGACAATTCGTTCAATGGAAACGGATCGGCTGATTGAAACCTTTCCTCGTCGTCCCCATGGTCCTCGTCGAATTCCTCGTTCAACTGAGACTGAAAGTGATGCAGAGACAGAGCGTCCCCATGGTCCTCGTCGACCGCCAAGTCCTCCATAACCGCCAAGTCCTCCATAACCACCAAGTCCATCAAGGTCGCCAGAGCCGCTGAGTCCTCCAAGTCCTCGGCCGTATCCCCATGGTCGTCGTCCGCCTTCAACGGAGACTGATGAAGATCGAGAGATCTTGGTGTACACGCCGGGAGTGACAATTCGTTCAATGGAAACGGATCGGCTGATTGAAACCTTTCCTCGTCGTCCCCATGGTCCTCGTCGAATTCCTCGTTCAACTGAGACTGAGAGTGATGCAGAGTAGGAACGTCCCCATGGTCCTCGTCGACCACCAAGTCCTCCATAACCGCCAAGTCCTCCATATCCGCCAAGTCCATCGAGGTCGCCAGAGCCGCTAAGTCCTCCAAGTCCTCCATAACCGCCAAGTCCTCCATAACCGCCAAGTCCTCGATAACCACCAAGTCCATCAAGGTCGCCAGAGCCGCTGAGTCCTCCAAGTCCTCGGCCGTATCCCCATGGTCGTCGTCCGCCTTCAACGGAGACTGATGAAGATCGAGAGATCTTGGTGTACACGCCGGGAGAGACAATTCGTTCAATGGAAACGGATCGGCTGATCGAAACCTTTCCTCGTCGTCCCCATGGTCCTCGTCGAATTCCTCGTTCAACTGAGACTGAGAGTGATGCAGAGTAGGAACGTCCCCATGGTCCTCGTCGACCACCAAGTCCTCCATAACCGCCAAGTCCTCTATAACCGTCAAGTCCATCGAGGTCACCAGAGCCGCTAAGTCCTCCAAGTCCTCGGCCGTATCCCCATGGTCGTCGTCCGCCTTCAACGGAGACTGATGAAGATCGAGAGATCTTGGTGTACACGCCGGGAGTGACAATTCGTTCAATGGAAACGGATCGGCTGATTGAAACCTTTCCTCGTCGTCCCCATGGTCCTCGTCGAATTCCTCGTTCAACTGAGACTGAGAGTGATGCAGAGTAGGAACGTCCCCATGGTCCTCGTCGACCACCAAGTCCTCCATAACCGCCAAGTCCTCCATATCCGCCAAGTCCATCGAGGTCGCCAGAGCCGCTAAGTCCTCCAAGTCCTCCATAACCGCCAAGTCCTCCATAACCGCCAAGTCCTCCATAACCACCAAATCCATCAAGGTCGCCAGAGCCGCTGAGTCCTCCAAGTCCTCGGCCGTATCCCCATGGTCGTCGTCCGCCTTCAACGGAGACTGATGAAGATCGAGAGATCTTGGTGTACACGCCGGGAGTGACAATTCGTTCAATGGAAACGGATCGGCTGATTGAAACCTTTCCTCGTCGTCCCCATGGTCCTCGTCGAATTCCTCGTTCAACTGAGACTGATGCAGAGTAGGAACGTCCCCATGGTCCTCGTCGACCACCAAGTCCTCCATAACCGCCAAGTCCTCCATAACCGTCAAGTCCATCGAGGTCACCAGAGCCGCTAAGTCCTCCAAGTCCTCCATAACCGCCAAGTCCTCCATAACCGCCAAGACCTCCGAGACCACCTAGTCCGTCCAAATCTCCAGAGCCACTAAGTCCTCCAAGTCCTCGGCCATATCCCCATGGTCGTCGTCCTCCTTCAACGGAGACGGATGACGATCGAGAGATCTTGGTGTAAACGCCGGGGGTGACAATTCGTTCAATGGAAACGGATCGGCTGATTGAAACCTTTCCTCGTCGTCCCCATGGTCCTCGTCGAATTCCTCGTTCAACTGAGACTGAGAGTGATGCAGAGTAGGAACGTCCCCATGGTCCTCGTCGACCACCAAGTCCTCCATAACCGCCAAGTCCTCCATATCCGCCAAGTCCATCGAGGTCGCCAGAGCCGCTAAGTCCTCCAAGTCCTCCATAACCGCCAAGTCCTCCATAACCGCCAAGTCTTCCATAACCACCAAGTCCATCAAGGTCGCCAGAGCCGCTGAGTCCTCCAAGTCCTCGGCCGTATCCCCATGGTCGTCGTCCGCCTTCAACGGAGACTGATGAAGATCGAGAGATCTTGGTGTACACGCCGGGAGTGACAATTCGTTCAATGGAAACGGATCGGCTGATTGAAACCTTTCCTCGTCGTCCCCATGGTCCTCGTCGAATTCCTCGTTCAACTGAGACTGAGAGTGATGCAGAGTAGGAACGTCCCCATGGTCCTCGTCGACCACCAAGTCCTCCATAACCGCCAAGTCCTCCATAACCGTCAAGTCCATCGAGGTCACCAGAGCCGCTAAGTCCTCCAAGTCCTCGGCCGTATCCCCATGGTCGTCGTCCGCCTTCAACGGAGACTGATGAAGATCGAGAAATCTTGGTGTACACGCCGGGAGTGACAATTCGTTCAATGGAAACGGATCGGCTGATTGAAACCTTTCCTCGTCGTCCCCATGGTCCTCGTCGAATTCCTCGTTCAACTGAGACTGAGAGTGATGCAGAGTAGGAACGTCCCCATGGTCCTCGTCGACCACCAAGTCCTCCATAACCGCCAAGTCCTCCATAACCGTCAAGTCCATCGAGGTCACCAGAGCCGCTAAGTCCTCCAAGTCCTCGGCCGTATCCCCATGGTCGTCGTCCGCCTTCAACGGAGACTGATGAAGATCGAGAGATCTTGGTGTACACGCCGGGAGTGACAATTCGTTCAATGGAAACGGATCGGCTGATTGAAACCTTTCCTCGTCGTCCCCATGGTCCTCGTCGAATTCCTCGTTCAACTGAGACTGAGAGTGATGCAGAGTAGGAACGTCCCCATGGTCCTCGTCGACCACCAAGTCCTCCATAACCGCCAAGTCCTCCATAACCGCCAAGTCCTCCATAACCACCAAGTCCATCAAGGTCGCCAGAGCCGCTGAGTCCTCCAAGTCCTCGGCCGTATCCCCATGGTCGTCGTCCGCCTTCAACGGAGACTGATGAAGATCGAGAGATCTTGGTGTACACGCCGGGAGTGACAATTCGTTCAATGGAAACGGATCGGCTGATTGAAACCTTTTCTCGTCGTCCCCATGGTCCTCGTCGAATTCCTCGTTCAACTGAGACTGAGAGTGATGCAGAGTAGGAACGTCCCCATGGTCCTCGTCGACCACCAAGTCCTCCATAACCGCCAAGTCCTCCATAACCGTCAAGTCCACCGAGGTCACCAGAGCCGCTAAGTCCTCCAAGTCCTCCATAACCGCCAAGTCCTCCATAACCGCCAAGACCTCCGAGACCACCTAGTCCGTCCAAATCTCCAGAGCCACTAAGTCCTCCAAGTCCTCGGCCATATCCCCATGGTCGTCGTCCTCCTTCAACGGAGACGGATGACGATCGAGAGATCTTGGTGTAAACGCCAGGGGTGACAATTCGTTCAATGGAAACGGATCGGCTGATTGAAACCTTTCCTCGTCGTCCCCATGGTCCACGTCGAATTCCTCGTTCAACGGAGACGGATGACGATCGAGAGATCTTGGTGTAAACGCCGGGGGTGACAATTTGTTCAATGGAAACGGATCGGCTGATCGAAACCTTTCCTCGTCGTCCCCATGGTCCTCGTCGAATTCCTCGTTCAACTGAGACTGAGAGTGATGCAGAGACAGAGCGTCCCCATGGTCCTCGTCGACCGCCAAGTCCTCCATAACCACCAAGTCCTCCATATCCGCCAAGTCCATCGAGGTCGCCAGAGCCGCTAAGTCCTCCAAGTCCTCCATAACCGCCAAGTCCTCCATAACCGCCAAGTCCTCCATAACCACCAAGTCCATCAAGGTCGCCAGAGCCGCTGAGTCCTCCAAGTCCTCGGCCGTATCCCCATGGTCGTCGTCCGCCTTCAACGGAGACTGATGAAGATCGAGAGATCTTGGTGTACACGCCGGGAGTGACAATTCGTTCAATGGAAACGGATCGGCTGATTGAAACCTTTCCTCGTCGTCCCCATGGTCCTCGTCGAATTCCTCGTTCAACTGAGACTGAGAGTGATGCAGAGTAGGAACGTCCCCATGGTCCTCGTCGACCACCAAGTCCTCCATAACCGCCAAGTCCTCCATAACCGTCAAGTCCATCGAGGTCACCAGAGCCGCTAAGTCCTCCAAGTCCTCGGCCGTATCCCCATGGTCGTCGTCCGCCTTCAACGGAGACTGATGAAGATCGAGAGATCTTGGTGTACACGCCGGGAGTGACAATTCGTTCAATGGAAACGGATCGGCTGATTGAAACCTTTCCTCGTCGTCCCCATGGTCCTCGTCGAATTCCTCGTTCAACTGAGACTGAGAGTGATGCAGAGTAGGAACGTCCCCATGGTCCTCGTCGACCACCAAGTCCTCCATAACCGCCAAGTCCTCCATAACCGTCAAGTCCATCGAGGTCACCAGAGCCGCTTAGTCCTCCAAGTCCTCGGCCGTATCCCCATGGTCGTCGTCCGCCTTCAACGGAGACTGATGAAGATCGAGAGATCTTGGTGTACACGCCGGGAGTGACAATTCGTTCAATGGAAACGGATCGGCTGATTGAAACCTTTCCTCGTCGTCCCCATGGTCCTCGTCGAATTCCTCGTTCAACTGAGACTGAGAGTGATGCAGAGTAGGAACGTCCCCATGGTCCTCGTCGACCACCAAGTCCTCCATAACCGCCAAGTCCTCCATATCCGCCAAGTCCATCGAGGTCGCCAGAGCCGCTAAGTCCTCCAAGTCCTCCATAACCGCCAAGTCCTCCATAACCGCCAAGTCCTCCATAGCCACCAAGTCCATCAAGGTCGCCAGAGCCGCTGAGTCCTCCAAGTCCTCGGCCGTATCCCCATGGTCGTCGTCCGCCTTCAACGGAGACTGATGAAGATCGAGAGATCTTGGTGTACACGCCGGGAGTGACAATTCGTTCAATGGAAACGGATCGGCTGATTGAAACCTTTCCTCGTCGTCCCCATGGTCCTCGTCGAATTCCTCGTTCAACTGAGACTGAGAGTGATGCAGAGTAGGAACGTCCCCATGGTCCTCGCCGACCACCAAGTCCTCCATAACCGCCAAGTCCTCCATAACCGTCAAGTCCATCGAGGTCACCAGAGCCGCTAAGTCCTCCAAGTCCTCCATAACCGCCAAGTCCTCCATAACCGCCAAGACCTCCGAGACCACCTAGTCCGTCCAAATCTCCAGAGCCACTAAGTCCTCCAAGTCCTCGGCCATATCCCCATGGTCGTCGTCCTCCTTCAACGGAGACGGATGACGATCGAGAGATCTTGGTGTAAACGCCGGGGGTGACAATTCGTTCAATGGAAACGGATCGGCTGATTGAAACCTTACCTCGTCGTCCCCATGGTCCACGTCGAATTCCTCGTTCAACGGAGACGGATGACGATCGAGAGATCTTGGTGTAAACGCCGGGGGTGACAATTCGTTCAATGGAAACGGATCGGCTGATCGAAACCTTTCCTCGTCGTCCCCATGGTCCTCGTCGAATTCCTCGTTCAACTGAGACTGAGAGTGATGCAGAGACAGAGCGTCCCCATGGTCCTCGTCGACCGCCAAGTCCTCCATAACCACCAAGTCCTCCATATCCGCCAAGTCCATCGAGGTCGCCAGAGCCGCTAAGTCCTCCAAGTCCTCCATAACCGCCAAGTCCTCCATAACCGCCAAGTCCTCCATAACCATCAAGTCCATCGAGGTCACCAGAGCCGCTAAGTCCTCCAAGTCCTCGGCCGTATCCCCATGGTCGTCGTCCGCCTTCAACGGAGACTGATGAAGATCGAGAGATCTTGGTGTACACGCCGGGAGTGACAATTCGTTCAATGGAAACGGATCGGCTGATTGAAACCTTTCCTCGTCGTCCCCATGGTCCTCGTCGAATTCCTCGTTCAACTGAGACTGAGAGTGATGCAGAGTAGGAACGTCCCCATGGTCCTCGTCGACCACCAAGTCCTCCATAACCGCCAAGTCCTCCATATCCGCCAAGTCCATCGAGGTCACCAGAGCCGCTAAGTCCTCCAAGTCCTCCATAACCGCCAAGTCCTCTATAACCGCCAAGTCTTCCATAACCACCAAGTCCATCAAGGTCGCCAGAGCCGCTGAGTCCTCCAAGTCCTCGGCCGTATCCCCATGGTCGTCGTCCGCCTTCAACGGAGACTGATGAAGATCGAGAGATCTTGGTGTACACGCCAGGAGTGACAATTCGTTCAATGGAAACGGATCGGCTGATTGAAACCTTTCCTCGTCGTCCCCATGGTCCTCGTCGAATTCCTCGTTCAACTGAGACTGAGAGTGATGCAGAGTAGGAACGTCCCCATGGTCCTCGTCGACCACCAAGTCCTCCATAACCGCCAAGTCCTCCATAACCGTCAAGTCCATCGAGGTCACCAGAGCCGCTTAGTCCTCCAAGTCCTCGGCCGTATCCCCATGGTCGTCGTCCGCCTTCAACGGAGACTGATGAAGATCGAGAAATCTTGGTGTACACGCCGGGAGTGACAATTCGTTCAATGGAAACGGATCGGCTGATTGAAACCTTTCCTCGTCGTCCCCATGGTCCTCGTCGAATTCCTCGTTCAACTGAGACTGAGAGTGATGCAGAGTAGGAACGTCCCCATGGTCCTCGTCGACCACCAAGTCCTCCATAACCGCCAAGTCCTCCATAACCGTCAAGTCCATCGAGGTCACCAGAGCCGCTAAGTCCTCCAAGTCCTCGGCCGTATCCCCATGGTCGTCGTCCGCCTTCAACGGAGACTGATGAAGATCGAGAGATCTTGGTGTACACGCCGGGAGTGACAATTCGTTCAATGGAAACGGATCGGCTGATTGAAACCTTTCCTCGTCGTCCCCATGGTCCTCGTCGAATTCCTCGTTCAACTGAGACTGAGAGTGATGCAGAGTAGGAACGTCCCCATGGTCCTCGTCGACCACCAAGTCCTCCATAACCGCCAAGTCCTCCATATCCGCCAAGTCCATCGAGGTCGCCAGAGCCGCTAAGTCCTCCAAGTCCTCCATAACCGCCAAGTCCTCCATAACCGCCAAGTCCTCCATAACCACCAAGTCCATCAAGGTCGCCAGAGCCGCTGAGTCCTCCAAGTCCTCGGCCGTATCCCCATGGTCGTCGTCCGCCTTCAACGGAGACTGATGAAGATCGAGAGATCTTGGTGTACACGCCGGGAGTGACAATTCGTTCAATGGAAACGGATCGGCTGATTGAAACCTTTCCTCGTCGTCCCCATGGTCCTCGTCGAATTCCTCGTTCAACTGAGACTGAGAGTGATGCAGAGTAGGAACGTCCCCATGGTCCTCGTCGACCACCAAGTCCTCCATAACCGCCAAGTCCTCCATAACCGTCAAGTCCATCGAGGTCACCAGAGCCGCTAAGTCCTCCAAGTCCTCCATAACCGCCAAGTCCTCCATAACCGCCAAGACCTCCGAGACCACCTAGTCCGTCCAAATCTCCAGAGCCACTAAGTCCTCCAAGTCCTCGGCCATATCCCCATGGTCGTCGTCCTCCTTCAACGGAGACGGATGACGATCGAGAGATCTTGGTGTAAACGCCGGGGGTGACAATTCGTTCAATGGAAACGGATCGGCTGATTGAAACCTTTCCTCGTCGTCCCCATGGTCCACGTCGAATTCCTCGTTCAACGGAGACGGATGACGATCGAGAGATCTTGGTGTACACGCCGGGGGTGACAATTCGTTCAATGGAAACGGATCGGCTGATCGAAACCTTTCCTCGTCGTCCCCATGGTCCTCGTCGAATTCCTCGTTCAACTGAGACTGAGAGTGATGCAGAGACAGAGCGTCCCCATGGTCCTCGTCGACCGCCAAGTCCTCCATAACCACCAAGTCCTCCATATCCGCCAAGTCCATCGAGGTCGCCAGAGCCGCTAAGTCCTCCAAGTCCTCCATAACCGCCAAGTCCTCCATAACCGCCAAGTCCTCCATAACCACCAAGTCCATCAAGGTCGCCAGAGCCGCTGAGTCCTCCAAGTCCTCGGCCGTATCCCCATGGTCGTCGTCCGCCTTCAACGGAGACTGATGAAGATCGAGAGATCTTGGTGTACACGCCGGGAGTGACAATTCGTTCAATGGAAACGGATCGGCTGATTGAAACCTTTCCTCGTCGTCCCCATGGTCCTCGTCGAATTCCTCGTTCAACTGAGACTGAGAGTGATGCAGAGTAGGAACGTCCCCATGGTCCTCGTCGACCACCAAGTCCTCCATAACCGCCAAGTCCTCCATAACCGTCAAGTCCATCGAGGTCACCAGAGCCGCTAAGTCCTCCAAGTCCTCCATAACCGCCAAGTCTTCCATAACCGCCAAGACCTCCGAGACCACCTAGTCCGTCCAAATCTCCAGAGCCACTAAGTCCTCCAAGTCCTCGGCCATATCCCCATGGTCGTCGTACTCCTTCAACGGAGACTGATGAAGATCGGGAGATCTTGGTGTAAACGCCGGGAGTGACAATTCGTTCAATGGAAACGGATCGGCTGATTGAAACCTTTCCTCGTCGTCCCCATGGTCCTCGTCGAATTCCTCGTTCAACTGAGACTGAAAGTGATGCAGAGACAGAGCGTCCCCATGGTCCTCGTCGACCGCCAAGTCCTCCATAACCGCCAAGTCCTCCATAACCACCAAGTCCATCAAGGTCGCCAGAGCCGCTGAGTCCTCCAAGTCCTCGGCCGTATCCCCATGGTCGTCGTCCGCCTTCAACGGAGACTGATGAAGATCGAGAGATCTTGGTGTACACGCCGGGAGTGACAATTCGTTCAATGGAAACGGATCGGCTGATTGAAACCTTTCCTCGTCGTCCCCATGGTCCTCGTCGAATTCCTCGTTCAACTGAGACTGAGAGTGATGCAGAGTAGGAACGTCCCCATGGTCCTCGTCGACCACTAAGTCCTCCATAACCGCCAATTCCTCCATAACCGTCAAGTCCATCGAGGTCACCAGAGCCGCTAAGTCCTCCAAGTCCTCCATAACCGCCAAGTCCTCCATAACCGCCAAGACCTCCGAGACCACCTAGTCCGTCCAAATCTCCAGAGCCACTAAGTCCTCCAAGTCCTCGGCCATATCCCCATGGTCGTCGTCCTCCTTCAACGGAGACGGATGACGATCGAGAGATCTTGGTGTAAACGCCGGGGGTGACAATTCGTTCAATGGAAACGGATCGGCTGATTGAAACCTTTCCTCGTCGTCCCCATGGTCCACGTCGAATTCCTCGTTCAACGGAGACGGATGACGATCGAGAGATCTTGGTGTAAACGCCGGGGGTGACAATTCGTTCAATGGAAACGGATCGGCTGATTGAAACCTTTCCTCGTCGTCCCCATGGTCCTCGTCGAATTCCTCGTTCAACTGAGACTGAGAGTGATGCAGAGACAGAGCGTCTCCATGGTCCTCGTCGACCGCCAAGTCCTCCATAACCACCAAGTCCTCCATATCCGCCAAGTCCATCGAGGTCGCCAGAGCCGCTAAGTCCACCAAGTCCTCCATAACCGCCAAGTCCTCCATAACCGCCAAGTCCTCCATAACCACCAAGTCCATCAAGGTCGCCAGAGCCACTAAGTCCTCCAAGTCCTCGGCCATATCCCCATGGTCGTCGTCCTCCTTCAACGGAGACGGATGACGATCGAGAGATCTTGGTGTAAACGCCGGGGGTGACAATTCGTTCAATGGAAACGGATCGGCTGATTGAAACCTTTCCTCGTCGTCCCCATGGTCCTCGTCGAATTCCTCGTTCAACTGAGACTGAGAGTGATGCAGAGTAGGAACGTCCCCATGGTCCTCGTCGACCGCCAAGTCCTCCATAACCGCCAAGTCCTCCATAACCGTCAAGTCCATCGAGGTCACCAGAGCCGCTAAGTCCTCCAAGTCCTCCATAACCTCCAAGTCCTCCATAACCGTCAAGTCCATCGAGGTCGCCAGAGCCGCTAAGTCCTCCAAGTCCTCGACGTCCCCATGGTCCTCGTCGACCGCCAAGTCCTCCATAACCGCCAAGACCTCCGAGACCACCTAGTCCGTCCAAATCTCCAGAGCCACTAAGTCCTCCAAGCCCTCGGCCATATCCCCATGGTCGTCGTCCTCCTTCAACGGAGACGGATGACGATCGAGAGATCTTGGTGTAAACGCCGGGGGTCACAATTCGTTCAATGGAAACGGATCGGCTGATTGAAACCTTTCCTCGTCGTCCCCATGGTCCTCGTCGAATTCCTCGTTCAACTGAGACTGAGAGTGATGCAGAGACAGAGCGTCCCCATGGTCCTCGTCGACCGCCAAGTCCTCTATAACCACTAAGTCCTCCATAACCGCCAAGTCCATCGAGGTCGCCAGAGCCGCTAAGTCCTCCAAGTCCTCCATAACCGCCAAGTCCTCCATAACCGCCAAGTCCTCCATAACCACCAAGTCCATCAAGGTCGCCAGAGCCGCTGAGTCCTCCAAGTCCTCGGCCGTATCCCCATGGTCGTCGTCCGCCTTCAACGGAGACTGATGAAGATCGAGAGATCTTGGTGTACACGCCGGGAGTGACAATTCGTTCAATGGAAACGGATCGGCTGATTGAAACCTTTCCTCGTCGTCCCCATGGTCCTCGTCGAATTCCTCGTTCAACTGAGACTGAGAGTGATGCAGAGACAGAGCGTCCCCATGGTCCTCGTCGACCCCCGAGTCCTCCATATCCGCCAAGACCTCCGAGACCGCCTAGTCCGTCCAAATCTCCAGACCCACTAAGTCCTCCAAGTTCACGGCCATATCCCCATGGTCGTCGTCCTCCTTCAATGGAGACGGATGACGATCGAGAGATCTTGGTGTACACGCCGGGGGTGACAATTCGTTCAATGGAAACGGATCGGCTGATTGAAATCTTTCCTCGTCGTCCCCATGGTCCTCGTCGAATTCCTCGTTCAACTGAGACTGAGAGAGATGCAGAGACGGAGCGTCCCCATGGTCCTCGTCGACCGCCAAGTCCTCCATAGCCACCAAGTCCTCCATAACCGCCAAGTCCATCGAGGTCACCAGATCCGCTAAGTCCTCCAAGTCGTCGACCGTATCCCCATGGTCGTCGTCCGCCTTCAACGGAGACTGATGAAGATCGGGAGATCTTGGTGTAAACGCCGGGAGTGACAATTCGTTCAATGGAAACGGATCGGCTGATTGAAACCTTTCCTCGTCGTCCCCATGGTCCTCGTCGAATTCCTCGTTCAACTGAGACTGAGAGTGATGCAGAGACAGAGCGTCCCCATGGTCCTCGTCGACCCCCGAGTCCTCCATAACCGCCAAGACCTCCGAGACCGCCTAGTCCGTCCAAATCTCCAGACCCACTAAGTCCTCCAAGTCCACGGCCATATCCCCATGGTCGTCGTCCTCCTTCAATGGAGACGGATGACGATCGAGAGATCTTGGTGTACACGCCGGGGGTGACAATTCGTTCAATGGAAACGGATCGGCTGATTGAAACCTTTCCTCGTCGTCCCCATGGTCCTCGTCGAATTCCTCGTTCAACTGAGACTGAGAGAGATGCAGAGACGGAGCGTCCCCATGGTCCTCGTCGACCGCCAAGTCCTCCATAACCACCAAGTCCTCCATAACCGCTAAGTCCATCGAGGTCGCCAGAGCCGCTAAGTCCTCCAAGTCCTCGGCCGTATCCCCATGGTCGTCGTCCGCCTTCAACGGAGACTGATGAAGATCGAGAGATCTTGGTGTAAACGCCGGGAGTGACAATTCGTTCAATGGAAATTGACCGACTGATGGAAATATTTGGACCCCGTCGTCCTCCATGTCCGATTCGTCGGATGCCACCATCAGTGGTTATAGGGACATCCACTCCATGAACAACATCTCCAATCTTCTTGATCACGATTTCTTCTTCGTATATCTTTTCTTTAGCATGGTGATGCCCATGCTTTGGCCTTTCTTGAACAATAATAATTTGTTTTATTATTTGTTCAGTACTACCGCTTTCTGACGAGTCGGAATCGCTCCAAGAGTTTGAAGCATCGTCAGAAATTATTTCTTTTCGGGAAATTATTTTTTCGATGATTTCGCCTTTACTGTTCGTTTCGATTATGTCCTCCTCTTCCAGAATCCTTTCGTGTAAGCCATCACTGTCTAAATGACGCCCATGTTTAAACAAATCTTGTACTTTGTTTGATACAGCAGACGATCCTGTTCTATGTATCTGAAAATAAAAAGCAAATGTTACTACCACCCTCACCGCATATGTCTACATCCTTTGGTCTAATGTGATGTGTCAATTTCGTTTATTTTCTACAAAATGGTGTCATGATTAAAAAATTAAATATATATGTAATTTATTTACAAATTTTTGGCATTGTGGACATTATTCACTTATAAATTATGGAATATTCTCTTGTACACCTTATTATATGTTTTTTAAATAATTAATTACATAAAAAAACATAATTGAAATATATCTTTAGACCAACATAAGTTAATAGTCAGTTATTGGTTAGTTGTAGTACAAACGAATACTCGGGTGCATTTATTTTCTGATTGAAATCTAAATAATATTTAATTGCTTTTCAGGTACAAACATGAAGAACGTCACATTGTTTATTGATGACTAAATGAATGATTATATCTAAAGAAGAGCGATCCGACTATTTCGATGAATGTGTAGGAAAAAATGAAATAAGTACATTAACCTTACAATGAGATTAAAAGATTATTGATTCAATGACATAAATATTAGTATAGAATGAAATATATAATATTTACCTGCCAGCAGCAGAATACAAACAGAAGAAGAGTTGTTCTCATGGCAAAGAACCTACATAGATTGATGAAAATCTGGGGTTCGACTCGCAATTTATACCATCTAAGAGTACATTCTATTCCGTCACCTTTACAGTTTTCTTGTTTGTTTGTATTGACGTACGGCTGATTTAAGAAGTATAATCAATTCATCCCTAAGGCAAGCATCATTATAATGATTGTACCTACTTATACCAAAAACGTTTACGACGTTTTAGACGAGAAATGAATGATTTATTCTAAACATGGTTGTATTGCAATGTAATGTATAAAGTAGTAATAGTAATATAGATAAATTGTAATATGTTTGTTTACCTGCCAGGAGCAGAATACGATCAGGAGAAGAATAGCCCTCATGGCGGAGGGCCTAGTGAGACTGATGACACTATTGAGTGTGGCTACCAATTTATAAGAACCACGACGGATCATTTTATTTGTTATGCTAAATAAACTTAATCGTCTTGGTAAATATTCCACAGGTGTTGGGTATCATTCTTCGGTTAATAAGATTGATTTATCGGTGTTTAACCAACGGCGGCTTTAAACAAATATTAAAGCCAAATAAATATGTGAATGCATTTTAAAAACAGCCGATAGCAACATCAAGCGAATTCTTAATCTTTACTTCATAAAACACTTTTGAACACACGCAATATTTGAGATTAAAGGCGAATACAACGGAATACTTTTAGGGGTTTAGGTTGTTGGTGGGATGAAATTACATGTATAAACAATATAATCATTAAAAAAAATTGTTGTAACGTTTTCCAATATTAGGAGATATACACGTATTATGTATTTCAGCGGCCTTGCGCTAATCTTTCACGAAAACCGCACTTTATAAATTAGCCTAAAATTATTATTATTAATTATTAATCCTTACGAAATTTTGTAAATGGAAGAGTGAATTGGGGCTAAAACAAATTGCTGTAAATTAGAGTGTGTTGATGATTTTTAGGTATGTCTGGGCCTGAATAGGCTGCAAAGCAAGTTTTATATAAAGAAGGGCGAAACGCGTGGGTAACTGTAAGTTATGTAGATGAGCAAACCTAAAGCGAAAAATCAATCCAGAAAAAGTTCAATAAGTAAAAACAAGTAGGTACACTTATTACAAAGTCATGTCTTGTGTAAAAGGTTATGTGGAAAAATTGTTTGTGAAGGGCGAAATCTGTCCGGACGCGCAGGAAAATATAAAATAAAATTCAAAATGCGCGACAAACGGCAGCATTTTGGGAGGACTGGGAATTGGACGAATCGATTGTTCAATTAATTTCCAAGAGGTATATACTGCAACAACACACACCAACATAAATTTTAAAATATTAAATACAGAAACCCGTGTAATTCAAATATATAAAGTTCTCCAAAAATTTGGCTTTTTTTTCCTAATAAATATTTATGTGGAGAGAGTTCCTCTTGGGGTAAAAATACTTGTAAACGTTTCAAAGATCCAATGATGTCTGATTATGACTAAAATGGATCGAAATGATATGTTAGTCTCCTTAAACGCAGTCCATCCATTGACATGAGCAACCAGCTCTGGTAATGGGCTCCATCGAAGCCATAATTGTGTTATCTTCTCAGATGCACATGTTGTAATAGTACTAACCTGCTAACCCCGTACAAATCATAAGTGTGCCCCATCGGTGAGATAGGCAGACACCTCTGGTCTGAAACCCCAATTTCCTGAAAAAACTATTGAATCCGTAGAAACTGGCGGTTCGTTTGATAGATTCCTTTATTTTAATACTGGAAATGCAGTGCTCATTCTGCCGGTTCTATCATCACAGCCGGGAGACACACATGAGAAGCAGCTTAACTATAGAATTGTTTGCCGGCGCGTGAGTCCTACCTTCTACAATATGCTCCTACCTTATTTTTCTTAAAAAGACCGTCCGTTTAAAAGGTTGTATTAACGAAAGGGATTATTAAGAGATTATGCCCTCTGGTTCCAGTATCCCAAGCAATTTGAACATTGTCAAAGACAGTTCTGTGTTTGAAGAGGTATGCTACTGCGTGTTTAGCGTAGCTAATATCCAAAACACGGATCGGTAGTTATAGAATGATCTATATAATTAGTTTCTCAGCTTTAAAGATTGGATCAATGGCGGCAATTAGCTCATCCCCAGGATATAATGCCGTACTCAATTATACATTGTGAATTGTTTTGAGTTGATTCAAGTTTAAAAAAATTACGACTTGGTCTCAAGAAGTACGTGGATTTCTGTAGTAGTTTATTTGCTGTTTGATAATATTTCTTCCCACGTTAAATTAATGTAAAAAATGATAGCCAAGTACTTGACTTTAGTCGTCCGTTTTATGGCTAAAATATCATTGAAATTATTTTTATTGCTACTTAGGTACTTTAAAAGTTGAAAAACTTTGTTTCTAATTTAGTATTAACCGTCAATTGGTTAAACCATTAGCCTCCAATTAAATTCGGTTGATTGTGAATGGGTTAGTAAATAAAGTTAAATATTCCTGCGTAACATTATTCATTATTATTAATCAGTAGGTAAGTGTCAAAGCTGTTGAATTGGATGAAGGCGTAAGGTAGCGCCGACGAGCTGGACCGGTCAAGGACATAGCATTAGTGCGATTTTGAAATTGCCGGGCAAATTGATTAACTTTTGGGCTGATTTGTATGCAAAGTGGTGCATAATGAACTATTATTCTTTTATCTCTGTGTTGTTAACGCAGTTATAACGGCTCATTATTTTTATGGGGGTATTTGGTGAGACAAGGAATGGGATTACGTCATTGAAAAATTTAAGTAGGTTTTGGCATTTTCCATACATTTCTCGAATTGCTCCGTCCAGGGCTCTTTAGGTCCAAGTACGCAACTCTTCATTCATTCAATTGCATAATATTACCGCATGCGACCGACGCACGCATGGCACTATATCCAACCTTACGTAGCATGGGGTTGAGGACGATTATTTAGTCTTATTAGGGCAGTGGTAGGCAGACCGCGGCTCGCAAGCAACGTGCTGTTCTTTGGAAAGGCGTTTGTTCCATTCCAGATTAGAAATTATTAATATTCCACTTAAAACACGCAAATGGTTTTCTTTCGATTTTTTCAGAATCACGATGACATGCAACTAGAATTTTTACTGTATTCGGAACATGAGAATTCTTCTTTTCGAAATGTTCAGCATCAGCAGAAGAATCCGCAACTGCAATTTTATCGTTGCAAACCAAATACAAACTGGTTTTCACTTAAGAGTGAATCTGTATGCTGTAACTCTAATTAAACTACACCCAGAACATGAAAACGATTTTCCTCCAATTTTTGGAACACAAAGTCTGCAACTAGAATTTTATTACTGCACTTGGAATACGAGAATGGTTCCCTTCGAAATACCTTAGCAGTCCGCTAAGAAAATTTTATATTGCATACTGAACGCGAGACTGGTTTTAACTTAAGAAAATCTGCTTAGAAGACCACCAATCCACCAACAAAAAACACGGAACACGCGCGGAAAACGAAGTTTTTTTTAAACATTTAAATGGGCAGGAGAGGCGGGGCAGTGGATGATTTGTTTGATATTGAAAAGTGAAAAAGTTTTACCCCATCATTAAATTTTTTTTTACAGAATTTCTCTAGCAAACCCCCCCCCCCCCCCCCCTTTCCAGGCTAAGAAAATATTCTGAGAAATTGGTTTCTTTTTTCTCAGAAATTTTCTAGCCACACCCATTATATGACTCTCTGATACATTTGTCATCATGTTGTCTCGACAATTCGACTCTTCTCACTTGAAAGTCCCGAAACCCCTAGTTTAGAGATTAAAGATTCCAGACGTTTATTAGTTTCTAGTTGTTATCCAGAGATATCCGATGCCAATATATAAACCAGTGTAAACAGACGCGTTACATACCACCAACGGTTATTTGCTGGGGAGAAATCAAGGACTACCGACTTGGAATATTTCAATGCTTTTGGTATCAGTTTCAAAATCGAAAAAACCGTGTTTGGTAACCTATCTGAAGAGCTAGGTATTTATATTTAATACTTTTGAAAGTAGCTAAAACTAGGTGGTTATCCATTGCAAATAAATGAAACAAGGTAACTTTGTTTGAAACACTACATATTATTTTTTATTTTTTAATAAACGCTGACCGGTTTCGGAACAACCGTCCCTTCCATATATATGTAAATTTGCCCTGAGGTAGGAACGAAACCGGTCAACGTTTAAAAAAAATATATATATATATGTGTGTGTTCAAACAAAGTTATCATGTTTCATTTATATTTTACCCTGACAACATACCTCAATTGGGGATGCCATTGACCCTCTGACACGTAGAATAAACTTAACCAAAGTAACTACCTACCAATTGGATATCACCCATTTTCTGAATAAAGTATATTACTTATCTACTTTAACTAATTATACTTATGTCAAATCTACCAAATGGTTCCATGTAAACTCAACACAGTGACAATTCAACACACCTTTAAAAAGTGACGTAAAGTCATTAGAAACGATAAAAAAAAAATCAAACCTAACCTACTTGACCCAGTTAATAAAGTTTTTGTTTCATCACTTTCCATGACTTTATATAACTTTTTAAAGATATGATGAATTATCATTTTGATGATTTATCCGGTCACCCTACCAAACATATAATGTAACTATTGTTTTTAATTTATCTCGGTAATGTAATTACTACAACACGTAATACCTATCATATTATTAATTACTTATAAACAACTATAATAATGTACTGTGCACTCCTCTTCCAAACGCAAGCTAACGCTTCTAAGAGTAGTATTCAAGTCTCTTTATATGTAAAAACCCAATTTAAATGTAACTAGTTGACTTTTACCCGGCGTTGCTGGGGGTTATCGTTAGGAGATAGACATATACCATCGCTGACTTTTCTGTAGGCCTGCACAAGATATACAATTCCTTAGTACATTATTTTTTTTTTATTATTATTTTTTTGCTAGAGCAATCCCGATGAGTTACAAAACTCATTGTAGAAGGAGAAGAACTTACAATACATAGGTGTGAGTTAATAGGTACAATTTTACATTGGTATTTTGATATCAACATTATAAGTTTCACATACGAAACAATTCAAAAATATCATAATTACAAGTTTCACATACAAAAAAGTACACAAATAGAAAAAAGGGGGTTAAGTAGAACAAACACGAAGAAAAAAAGAAACAGACAGGGATATACACATAAGCACAGAGCCAAAGTAGGAATTTAGAAGAAGGTACCTACCTACCCACTAATACATCGGTAAAAACAGATTATGCTCTATTACAAATACACGGTATAGAAAAGGAGAGAGAAAGAAACAAAACAGAAAAGTACAGCACGACAGTTTTTTGATTATGCTGGCTGTTTTTATACATATCTGGAAGAGAGTTATAGAGTGTTTAGGCAATATAGTTAAGAGATTTTATTCCATATTTCGTAGTGTGTGTTAGAGGAATGCGGATTTAATTGTTATTCAGAGTATTGTGGTTGTGGATGTCCTGATTGTAAAGTAGCTTGATGTTACTGTGGGTTGATTGTTGGGTAATTTGTAGAATGGCGGTTGTGATTTCATGTTTGGGAAGAACTGTGATTGGAAAGATATGTGTGTCCCATGGAAGACCTAGAATATTTCTGAGAGCTCAGTTTTGGACCACCTGCAGGTCAGCTATCAGTATCTTTGAGGCAAAGTCCCAGATACCAGATACAACAGAGATAGGATAGATGTGAATGTATCATGGCGTAATACACCGAAGTTAGTATATGAATGTGTTGTAATCCTTGAAGCCGTACACCAGTTATGGGGGTAATTTTCTCCTTCACATGATTTATGTGGAGATCCCACGGTAGCTGGGAATCCACAATCAGGCCCAGATATTTTGTGTTCGTTTTCTTTTCGAGACAGTTTTTAAAATGAGGCTGCAATTTTTGTTGTTGCCAAAAAGTATGCAATGCGTTTTTTTAGGTTAAGGGTCAGTTTGTTTATTCTCAACCAGCTTGTAAGATGGGAAACATCAACATTAATTTCCATTTCAAGCTCCGCTAGATTCGGTTTGCTATAAAAAAATACAGTGTCGTCCGCATAAAGCTGGAAATTTCCTTTAATACTCCATTTTGTTATGTCATTATAAGGAACAGCAACCGTCCAAGAATTGATCCCTGGGGCACTCCACATGTTATTTTACCTATGTCACTTGAATCTTAATCTCAAAAAAAATTAATCTTAATAAAATTATTTTTGACAAATGGGAAGATGAGCGAGTATGATGAAGTTTTTGTAAGTACGCCGCGAAACGCCGGTGGTTGCTTTGTTCCTTTTACATTATTCGCGGTTCGGCTCGCGGAAACTTTGTCATATTTATACGGACTCTCTTACGGCGCGAATAAATTTGCGAGCAGAAAGGCAAGACAAGTCTCGAATTATGGGAAAGGAACGAAGCAACAGCAAATGGCGCGAAACGCCGCTGGCGGTTGATTCGTTCCTTTTCCGTAATTCGAGGCTCGGCTCGCAAATGTATACGCAGCATTATACTTTCGGGTTCATTCTTTGTAAACCTAGTGTTGTGCTTATGTTCCACTTTCCTCTTATACTCAGAGTCAGATATATGCTGAATCATTATTTTGTCCCGTAGCCTGCACAGGTGAGATATTTAAGTTTCGATACAAAATTGAAATGCTTCGTCTAGTGAATTTAATTTTTTACTAATTGCAGATTAATTTAAATTATTTTTGCGAGAATGTCCCCAAGTGGTTATTTCATATAGTTAAGTTGATTCTGCGAGTGATCATGTAAGATCATGATCGTGTAATACATAATACATATAAGTATGTGTTATTTTATTATAAACAATATTTATGAGTTGTGGGGTCATTTTTTTACCAAACTGCATAAAAATGTCTATTGATTTTATGTAGGTAACGTACAGTTTATAACCTCTATTCGCCATAGTCAGTACAGCGTATTGCGGAAAGGGAAACAAAGCGGGCAAAGAGGTCACGTTTAACGACTCTCCTCGATAGACCTTTGGATTTTATTGTTTCTTTTGCAGATTTATTTTGTTTGTCCTGAACAAGCCTCACTTAGACACCGGCCCAATAATCCACTTTTATTGGTGTACCTATTCGACGGACCCTCCAAATTTTCTCCGTAACAGATCTAATTTATCTCTCCAAAAGCAACCGCAGTATTGGAACCTCGCAATTAATACGTTTCTCTTTGAAGGAATAGTTCAGGGTGTTGGAATAGGTAGAAAACTTTTGGTGAGTTGGTATATTTTGTTGTACTTCGATAGTATTTTCGGAATCCGTTCAAAGGGGTTAGTTCAAACATGGTTCGAACGAAGCACGAACCTCTTTTGTTTTTGGCGCCGAGGTCTTTGGAACAAATTTAGTTCTTTTTAAATACATCTATTTGAATTTCACTTTTGTTTTCAGTAATGAATGAATGTAAATCTTGGAAGCGGAAAATAACCCGAAATCCGATCGAGCTTTAACTCGGCAGATAGACTCGTTGTCGATGACAATGCATTCTATCAACTATGTTTTTTGGTTCGATAATTTGATCGCCTAGAAATATTATGAATGTTTATTTTTTAAATAATGCGAGTAGAACACAACTTGATCTTATTTCTAAATACTGCGAGTAGAACATAGCTTGATCTTATTTCTAAATACTGCGAGTAGAACACAGCTTGATCTTATTTCTAAATACTGCGAGTAGAACACAGCTTGATCTTATTTCTAAATACTGCGAGTAGAACACAGCTTGATCTTATTTCTAAATACTGCGAGTAGAACACAACTTGATCTTATTTCTAAATACTGCGAGTAGAACACAACTTGATCTTATTTCTAAATACTGCGAGTAGAACACAACTTGATCTTATTTCTAAATACTGCGAGTAGAACACAACTTGATCTTATTTCTAAATACTGCGAGTAGAACACAACTTGATCTTATTTCTAAATACTGCGAGTAGAACACAACTTGATCTTATTTCTAAATACATCTATTTGAATTTCTCTTCGGTTTTCGTGATTATATGAATGAATGAATGCAAATTAACCCACTTTCTGACATCCGATGTAAAATAATACCTTTTATTAACATTTGGTGGCAATCACGTACATACACGCGGAAATATACGTATTTCTCTGAAATCTGATGACATTACAGCAATAAATAAACGAAATAAATGTCGGTTCTACCCGTTTGGCATTTCATTAGGTTGATAGAGTTGTCGACTCCAGTTTCAGGGCAGGAAGGTTAAATACTCATTCAAAACAAAAAAAGAAGTTGTTAAATTTAAATGATAATTGTTAAAAATTAATACAACCATTTTATAATAGTTGTATTGTAGTAAAAAAACTTTGTTTTTAAGGGTTTTTTATGTAAATTAATTACACTATAATATCAAAAATAGGCCATTTTCGGTTATATTAGAATTATTATATTAAAAAGAGATTAGAATGAATTTGTGATCATCGGAGCGTTTATTGTTTAAATAATAATGGTTCCACAAAATAAGTTTTATGTGTTTGAAGAAGTAAATAAATATATTTTTTGAAGAGATAGCACAAGCTATTAAGGATCAAAACGCACCCAAATTATTTAAAATAATTTTGTAATATACTCGTATATATCATGTCATAAGAAGGTACGTACGGCGTGTATCAACACGTACCTGAAATACTTTAACCAGCGATTCCCGACCTTATTTTGAGTAAAAAAACGTAGTTATTAATTCAAAGAAAGGTATAAAGTAACAAGTAAAAATGGAAAAGTACAAAAACTCAAAGAAAGTTATAAAGTAATAAGTAAAAATGGAAAAGTACAACAACTCAAGTAAAAGTAAAAGTATAAAATGTAAAACTACAACAACTCAAAGAAAAGTATAAAGTATAATATGTAAAAGTACATCAACTGAAAGAAAAGTATAAAATGTAATAGTACAACAACTAGAAGAAAAGTATAAAATGTAAATGTACAACAACTCAAAGAAAAGTATAAAATGTAAAAGTACAACAACTCAAAGAAAATTATAAAGTAAAAGTATAAAATATCTAAAAGTATAAAATATCTAAAAAATATTATTTATTTAAAAGGTTTTAAAAAGTGAGTACTGCTAAGTATGAGCAATGAAGAAGAAAATAATTAACAGAAGTAGAAAATCTTCGATAAATCAAATTTTTAAATATTCACATTGATACAAGGTATTTGTATCAATGTGAATATTTAAAAATTAAAACAATAAAGAAAATATAAGATGATGAAAAAAAACCAAATTGCAACAAAAACATACAACAAAATACATAAGTAATAATTTTAACCGAAAATAAGAATCCTCACATAAAAAATAGAAGAGTTCCTTAGGAACTTATGTTGAATCTTTTCAAGGTTGTCTGAATGAATATTAAAAAAGGTAGACCATAACATTATTATATAATATCGATAGATATTGTGTCAATTTTTATTAGAATACCTTTCCTTTAAGTGAAACTAGGAGAATCAGTTTTTTTGTTAACGATTTCCCAAATTTTTTTTTATATAGTTCAATATTTGTTTTTTATCATTAATGCTTCTAATTTATTCTGGTAATTCATTAAAGAAATGTTTTCATTGGTGGGTATAATGGTGCTGGGCAAAATAAGTGTGTAGTTTAGGGCATGCAAATATATATTTAAGTCTGGTTCGATTTTCAGCTATGAATGAGTATTTATCTTTTTCTTTTATAATTTGAATAATTGAATTTTTCATAAATAAGTAACTTTGAATTCTTCGGATACGCGTTAAGTGGGGAAGTCTGGAGGTTTTTTTAGTATTATTTTTATTATGACTTATTGAACAATTTCTATGGTGGTCAGGCTAGTTTTGTAAGCTTCTCCCCAACTCAAGTCATTAAAATATTGTATTATAATCGCTTCTTAGGTTAAAATCTCACAAATTATCCTACTATACTCTATTTATCCTCCATAATATATATTTTTTCTTCCTTTCAAATACAATAATTTGTATGGATTTTAATTTTGTAATTTTTTTACTTTGTAACCCAGTTATATAATTTCTTCACAAATGTACACTCCTCTTCCAACCACAAGCAAATGCTTTTAATGGAAGTGTAGTATAAATTAAAACAGGATGACTTGTAAACATTGTATATTTATTTTAAAAAACACAAATAATAAACAAATTATTAAATAAAAAAAATTCTTGATGGTATAAACCTTCAAGAGTTAGAGAAAAGATGTTTCAATAAAAATTGAATTGAGTTTTAGGTAAAAGTAAATAGGTAGGTATCACATATAAATAAAAATCTGATATGTTTATCCGAGACACTATCTAGGTTCAAACCAACACATTATAAATTTGTGACCATTCAAAAAGGTAGCTGCCAAAAATATGGTAAAAAATTAGTAATAATTAATGAATTTGAAATATTAGATATGAAATATGACTATTATAACTAGATCCAAATGGTCGAGTGGTTATGTCAGCGTCACGCTGTCCCGGTAATACAAGAGATTCTGGGTTCGATTCATATTTGTGACAGTTATCTTTTTTTTATTTTCTGTATCTTGTTCTGTTTCATGTTTCGTTAAGATTTGTTTGTATTATCTTATTCTTCAGTGAGATAATAAGTCATTTCGCTGATTGTATTCACGTATTTAAATGCATTTTAAATAACAAAGTGTCTTCCGAAGTCAACAAAAGTCTTAACTGTGCTCTACAACTGATTTCAGCATTAAAAAAGGGAAGTCTAACAAGCCCACCCTAGCGGGCCACCCCAGCGGGCTCGCCACAGCCGGCGAACCACCCTAACCGGTCCAACCGGTTATCTGTTGCGGGCGGCCGCCTCTAGATGGCGATAGTTCGGGAATTAGGAAAGGCTTTGACCAATTTTTCACAACCAGCCGCCCGCTTTTCTGGCGAGTGGGTCCGGTCCCGTGACCCGTGGAGGGACAGACCAGCGGGCACTTTGACATAAGTAGCGGTGAGCTCGGCCAATCTGCCGGACATGCTGGATACTGCATAACGTTGGCATGCATAACCTGCCGGCAGTTTGGGCGCCTACGTACCCATCACATTTGTATGGCGATAATATCCTTGTTCTTAGATAAAGGAAAAATAAAATATACCGCAATTCCGAGTAAACTCAACTCAGTGAATATAGTCCCAACAGATATCGGAAATTTGTCACACACACAGAGGAATCCTTGTAGTATTGCATTGCATAATTCAACATCAAGCCACCATTAATTTGTGTTCGTTCTTTGAAAAAATAGTTCTGAATCCATATAAGTATTTCAAATAATGGATAAATCACTACTTCTTTTCTTAATATTATGTTCACTATAAAATAACATTATCTCTGATGTAGATAACTTAAATTGTAACGAAAATAAATATATAATCTTTGATAAATGTATTCATACCCCAACTAAATCAAACTATATAAAATGTGATGAAGTATATTATGGAGTATCTCTTGTTGTAATTACAATAGATATGTAATATGTGACAAAAACTTGGTATAATGAGGAAATCTATAATTGTTTTGTCGGTTAAGTAAATTACACAAATATAAACCAACCATTTTTGTAAACTGTTGATTTTCCCAAAAAAAAATGATTCTATAGTAAAACGGTCCCACGATAACTAAACACAATGACAATTCAACACACCTTTAAAAAGTGGTATAAAGTTATAAAAAGCGATGAAATAAACCTGACCCACATAACCTAGTTTTTGTTCCATCACTTTCATGGATTTGTTTTTGTTACTTTTATAAAGTGATATAAAGTCACAAGTGTTGAATTTTCCGGTTACACCGACCAGTGTATTATGTTTTGTCATGAGCGATCAACTTTTAGTTGATCGCTCATGACAAAAGAAGAACTTTTCGTTCTTTGAAAACTTGTCAACAAAAAATCATATTTAGGCAATTAAAAAAAATGCTTGCATTCAAATTCGTAGGGGAAGGGTTTTTATTTTTTTTTTCATAAAAAAAAACTGAAAGGTTTTTCTCAATAAAATAATATCTTATATTGTTTACTCTTGCTCGGCTTACTTGCAAAACAATAATAATATTTATCATCAGGAATTAGCCATTTGTTGAGTTTGTACAACTACCTCTAACAAATAAAAACACGTAAAAATACCTTGCGATGCACTACGTCGTGTAATATTTTAAATCGAGCCGCTAACAATAACAGCCCTTACGTAGATGGCGATAAGGTTTAAATTTCCGCTTAACACCATCCGCCTGTTTTGATTTATGCAAGAAAAAAATATGGCCAAAAAGTGCCTTTTATTTTATTTTGTGGATGTTCAGGCATAAATATTTTTTTTTTCCGATCATTTTATAAATAACTTAATTTGCCACATTACACAATAAAACCATAACCGAAAATGGGTTCGTAAGTAGGAGATTTCGAACTTTAAACAGTTTTCATAGGACTTATACTTTTTTTTTTCGGGGCTTATAAAAAGACTTCTCTAAAAATACTCGATTATTTCAAAGGCCAGGGTGTATTCTACTCGCAGTATTTAATTAAAGCATCTGAAACATTTCTAGGCGACCAAATTTTCAAACCAAAAAAACATGAATTTGCATTACTACGTAGTGCATCGCCTTATGTGTGGGAAATTGTGTTTTCCTTACAGATATTTTAATAGAACGTGCTGTTAGGATCTCAGGAGATAGGCTAAGCCTAACTTAAGATATTTTTCAAATGAGAACGATTTTACGAATCGAAGGTTCATTAATCCCACTTCGAAACAAAAAATACTTCCGCACATAATCCCTAAATGTGTATGTATTGTATGTGTGTGTGTGAGTGTGTGTGACTGTGTGTGTGCGTGTGCGTGTGTATGTGTGAGGGTGTGTATGTGTGTGTGTGTATGTGTGTGTGACTCGTTGTCGATGACAATGCATTCTATTAATCAAATCATGTACAAACACGCGGATAAATGCTCAATTCTCTGAAATTGGATGGCATCACAGCAGTTAATATCGAAATAAATGTTGGTACTACCCTATCGGCATTTGGCGAGTTTGTTTGTTAGAGCGGTTGACTCCAGACCCTGGGAAGGAAGGTACAATCCTCAGTAAAACCAAAAAAAAAGTATTAAAAGACATTTTGAAATAGATGGATTTTAGTTGACGGCCGGCGTGGTCTAGTGGTATACGCTTTCGACTACAGATCCGAAGGTCGCGGGTTCGAACCCGGCGTGCGCAAATAAATTTTATTTGATTAATTTGTGTTATTTCACAATTAATTCATTTAAAATAATATATAGTATATTTGCGGCACGTTCCAGAGTGGAAGATACTCTCAGTATCGCCCTGGTGTAAGACCACCATTCAGAATTGAAACGTTGCTTGAAATGGCTTTAGCCGTGTTTGGTGACCAGATCTGAATAGCCAGGTACTTCCCCACCTTCCTCTTCCCCATCTCCCTCCCCTCCCCAATACCCTCAGCCTCACAACATACCCCAATTGGGGATGCCATAGTCTCACTGGCTCCAGACGGGAGCAGTTGGGGCTCTTGTGCGGTAATACTGTAAAAAAAAAAAAAAAAAGTAAAACAAAAAAATTAAGATAAGCATTATGAATCTGGCATAACCACAACAAAAACTTGCATCGAAAATTAAAGTCAAAATGTATTTCATTGATAAGTTAAATTGATCAGAATTATAAGTACCGATTGTTCTGACGTAATTATTATTATTTATTATTGTTCAGAGATGGGTCCACCGATTAGATAATACACACAGGAAATGCCTTACATATATATTTGAATGGAAACCTATGTCGGCACTGACTTAGCCCCTTTTGGTTCTAGTTCATTTCCCACGCGCTATGTCTCTCTTACACTGCCTGACATCATGTAACGTCATTCCTTTTCAATCAAACGTAAATTTCACACTAGAAATTTCGGTAAAAAATTGTCAGTGATTTTTGTATTATATGAATAGATTTTAAAATGAAAAAAAAAACTCCACACAGGAGGTTCTGAGAAAAATGATTTCCCTCAAAGCCTATATCATCTTTGGGGATGTTGTGTGGAGGGTCTTTTTGTGGGAAGGAAGGATAGAAGAGACGCAAACCATTCCACCGCCGAGCTGTTCAACTCAAGAACTGGTCGTAGAAACTACTAATAAATATTTTATTTTTGGAATAACTTAATGAGTAAAACCTCAAAATGTAATATTTAATTATTGAAGACAATATTAGCGACTCTTAAACGAAAATTTGAAACAGAAAATCATAAAAAGATATGGTCACATCTAGTCCCATCCTAGATGTGAACGTATCTTTTTCTGATTTTCTGTTTCAAATTTTTGTTTAGCAATCGCTAATATTGTCTTCAATGAATAATAATTAAGTTATATCACTTTAAAAATAGGTGGGTGCCTTATTTTTTACATCTTGTTCCGTACGAGTTGTTTATGTAGCAAAAGGTTTGAACTATACCGTTTGTTTGAATAGACTTGGAAAGTTTACATAATATTATCTAGTATCTCAACCTATTATTGTATCAATATTTGCTTATAAATAATACCAACAAATAAATCACCAAAAATGTGTGCGGTTAACAGCATATCATTTACAACATGTGCCAAACGAATTTCAAACTGAACAGGAGGCATCAGAGACAGAAAATCATATGTCAGATAGGAATTGCCTTGAAAACCGATGCTACCAAAGAGAAGCTCTATACAGAGAATTTATTTCAGTCTTGTATAATTTACCTTGCATAAGTACAGTCTTGAAAATATGTTACCATCACTAAAAAATTACGAAATTATACCACCTATAAATATTTTACCATTAACAAACAATTACAAAATTAATCCACATTTAAAAAATCAACCCGTAAAAAACAAAGTTTTTTTACTGTAATATATCTAATTTAAAACAACAACAAAAATGTTTGGCTGAGGATTGAACCTTCCTTCCCAGGGACGTGTAGGACCGACACTTGTTTCGTATATTAACTGCTCTAATATCATCCTATTTCAGACATATAAATTTGATTGAATGCAGTATCATCAACAACGAGTCTAACTGCTGAGTTTCAGCTCGATCGGATGTCGAAAAGTGGGTTAATTTATGCTTCCAAGATTTGGATTCATTCACTATCGAAAACAAAAATGAATTTCAAATACATGTATTTTAAAATATCAAAATTTTAATATTTTTTCACACGATGGGGAGCGAGAAAATTACAACATCACCCACTGAAAATCCAGAAGAAGAAAACGCCGCTGCTCATAGCTTCGAAACATATTGTGTTTTTCCGCAAGGCGAACATTTAATTGATGACAATCAAACTCCAATGAGAAAAGGCATTAGATAGAAACAAACTTTTCATGTACAACTTAATTCCCTTTTGAAAATTGGTGGACACATTACGCTAGTGGTTTTAGAATAAAATAGATGCAACCCAGATTATTATTCTAAGGGATGCCATGACTGCGTAGGAACCAAAAATAGTCTGGCTACCAACCCACTGCAAGTAGCACGAGCAATTTGGGACAAAAAATCGGGAAGGGTAGATAAGGGGAAATGGAAACTATGTCACCAAAGGCGACCGTGAAAATTTACTGAGGGGTGCACAAGTTTTCCACTGTTTGCGCATTACACAACTTTAAATAATATCTTCATTTCGACAAACAACAAGCAGAATTTGCACACGTGAACAAACGAGCAAGCAGTAACAGAAAAAGGTGATGCGATACACACTTGCATATATCGGATGATGTGGGTGAGTTGGCTTCTTTTTCAAATAGGAGATCTTTACTTCAAAGCGGAAAATTTATGTGTTGGATCAGCAAAAACTCTCCAACAGTGAATTAGCAACGCTTTTTTATGTGTGAAATTTCTAAGGTCTAGGTCAACGTAAGTATTTTCAGTTGACAACATCATAAACTATAGGGCTCTGAAAAATAATTTCTCAAGTACAGTACAGAGATTTTAGACTACTGCTAAATACTTTATCAAGCCATACCTTACAACACCATTTGCATTGCATTTACAGCGGTAGCTAGTTACATATATAATAGGTATATCGCATATATCACTTACTTTGACTTTAAAATGAAGTAGGCGATAATTCTCTATCACATTAAGTCCATCCTCAAAGTTGGGAAGTTCCTACATCTAAACTACGCATTCCACCCAGCGAGTCGTCCTCGGGGCAAGAGACCAACGGGCTAGGATTCTCTGTTGGTCGCTACCACAGAATAATATTCTTACGTCAATCGTCGATACTGTCAAATCAATACGAAAAACAAGACTCCCAACCTTCTCCTTCCCCACCTCCATCCCTTCACGTCTCACTTCAACCTCACAAAATGAAGGTAAAGCAGAATTGAAAGATACTCACTAAGCATTACTTTTCTTTGTTCTGAAAAGTAAGTAAATCGTTACTTTTTTTAAAGAAAGACAGACTTTCCCGGGTTACGAATAGCCTGACAATCACAGAAAATGTTGCTTGTGTCGGGATTGAGGATTTAGCCATCTAAGGCAGTAACTTTGTTCGTAAATAAACAAAATTAGGTATTAAAAAAACAATTATTCTGCATTCTTGAGTAGTATAGCGATGCATGCTTTATCAACGTGTATTCTACTTCTGTTCACTTCTCATAATGTTAACCCTAGATTCATAACCTTATCTAAGAGGAACATTATTCATAAACATTCGTCTCACAGACGAATAAATTTAAGTGACGAGTTTTGGGGTACTTGTAAATAAAATAAATAAATGAATTATGGCACTCTATAATATGTTTAATTAGGTAACAAAAAAATAATAAACGAGTTAAAATTAAATTTCATCGCTACATTCCACACACATGAGGCCGCGATGGTCCATGCACATATACTTTTTGCATTGCTTGCATTGGAACCTTGTCATATGCCGTTATAATCACAATAACCACAAACCTTTTTTTGAGTACCACTTAGACCAGGTGTGGCAATGGTAGGCATTTCATCTAAAACTTTTCATCTAAAGCCATTTTCCTTTTTAGTCATCTCTTCAAAGTTAGCATTTCGTGTCTTTTACGTAACCATGTCGTTATCACTGTCGGAATCTGTCGGGACCATTTCATCTAATTCAACATGATCTTCGACATCACTGATTTCTACGTCCTTTTGCTGACTGGTAAAATCATCATCACCAGAATCAGATAAACGATTCAAATGGTCATCAATTTGCCGATCATCCATTCTAAAATAAAATAAAGATTTGATGTAAAATACACACAATGATACATTTTGAATGATAAAATTAGATGTAACTATAAATAATAACTCATATAGAATAGTATCATATACTTACTTTTACTCTGTATAACCAGAACTCATCAAAAACAATGTTTTCAAAATAACTTGCAGTCTCGTCAAAAGTTACACTATTCATAAACATTCGTCTCTCAGACGTTCAAAGGTCTATAACTTGTCCACGAAACTTCACTGCAAGGCAAACGCACCCCGTTATTAATGAACAAGCGATCTAGGAAGGTACTTGAGAGGTCATCATTCTATCTCTTTCACTCGAGACACTAGAAACAAATTTACGTTTTGAGCGGTCTGTGGGACGAATGGTTATGAATCTAGGGTTAAAGACGTTTTGTCATAAGACGCCAATTGCAAAAATGAGAGGGGTGATAATTTTTGCGCCACCTTTTAAGTTTATTTACGAACAAAGTTACTGCCTTAGATGGCTTTGGAGTATCAACCGACATTTCTTTATTTACCTATTTATTGAACTTTTATCCTCATCGTTTTGATTTCTTAAAACGCTTTCATATAGCGAAATAACGTTTAATCCTCAATAATAATATAATACTAGTATTTATCACAGCAATGTCTTAAAGTCTGGAGCAGGAAACACTAAAATTAACTATGTTTCTTCTCTCGCGAATAGTATTCAATAAAACTATTTTAGCTCGCAGAGTGATTTCAAAATTAGCTTCAGTACTATCAACACTTTTGTTCAGTTGGCAATGTTTTTTGTGTATTTCGAATGCGCCATACACATTTTTTTTCGATATTTCACTTGACCAAGTGTACGCATTTAAAATAAACATTTCCATTTCTAAATAATAAAATTTTAACATCGAACGTGAAAAATGTTGCCAAAAACGTTGGGAAATGTGTAAGAAAACTGTAACTTCACTTTTATCTCGTTCATATAATAAAAAAATAGAAATAATTTTTAAAGATAAACCGATTATTACAATATCGGCACTAAATATGAATTATTTACTGTGGCTATTTTTAGGATTTTATTAATTGTATCCAGTATAAATATTTGAGGCAAAACTGGAGAGAATTATTATTTCTCTTTCTAACCGCAAAAAATTAACGTATTTTCACATTATAGAAAAAAAAATTATATAATTTTATAAAAATGGACGCCGGTCATATATGACCCTGACACGCTGGAGGGGTTAAAGCTCATGCAGCAACCCTACAGATTTTTGAAACAGAAAAAACATCATTGACCCGAACCGTCGAATCTTTCCTTTCCGGTGCTGTCAACTGAGTGGACATCGTTTATAATTATTTATATAAACTCACAATGTGAACGTATCCCTTCGCAAGACGCAGCAGTTGCGGTGCTTCCCATCGTTGTTGGCCAAACAACAATAGCTTATGTGCAATCGTCCACATAAATTTAAATGATATCCCCCAGATATGCCCTCCACACTTCAGGAACTCTCCTAGAAACAGTCACCTTCCTTGAACGCTATCTGTGTCCGCAATCTATTCACCCACCCTCGACCAAACAACAACCCTTAAAGCATACAAATAAAACAAGAACATCCAGCAAAAGCTCAAAGTATTGATTGCGAAATTATATTTTTTGGTTCGAAAATTTGATCGCCTAGAAATATTATGAGTGATTTTTTTTAAATGTTACGATTAGAACACACCTTGGTCTTATTATTTAATACATCTAATTAAATTTCACTTTTGTTTTCGGGAATAAATTAATGAACATCGACATCCGATGTAATCTAAAGCATTTTATCAACATTTGGTGGCAATCATGTACATACGAGTACGCATTTCTCTTAAATCGGATGACATTACAGCAGTTAATATACGAAATAAATGTCTGTTCTACCCAGTCGGGATTTGGCTCAGTTGTTAGAGCGGTTGACTCCAGTCCCTGAGGAAGAAGGTTCAATCCTCAGTCAAGCTAAAAAAGATATACTTTTAAATAGGTCTATCATTAAAAATAAATGTGTTATATATTTTTTTTAATACTTTTCAAGGGTCGATTTTTTAGAGAGCTTTACAAAATCAGGCCTGCAAAAGGTCTTTGAATAGCAAAATATTCCATTTATTCGAATTTGTATTTTTGCACAATGTGACAAATTAAGTTATTTTAACGCTTTGACTGTGATGACGTCCACAGTCGACAAGTTAAATGTGGCTGAAATACATTTTGATAAAGTGAAATAACTACGCGGGTATACAATGTAAAAAAATGCATTATTATCTTATTTTAATATATCCGAGTAGGTCACTAGTTATATAAAAAAAAAAACATTATGATTTCCTACCAATTTTTATGCTAAGGTATTTATTTTTTACACGTGAATTTTTTGTATGGACGTATCAACGGTAGACATTTCGTTGTAAACTTTAATTAGCGAATATTTATACATTTTTTTTAGATGCAAAAAAATTAAAACAATAATTTTATTGTAGATGTAAAATGTAATGGATATCTCGCTTTTTGTTTTTTCAAATATGTAGATATTCCTCTTTTGTCAAAATTGACCATATTCAACTTAAAAAAAAAAAAAAAACATTTCATAAATGAATTGAAATTTCTTTATTATTCATCATGTCTAACAGTTAATTGAATGTGTAATTAAAGATTTTCATAATTAGATATTTCTGAAAATGCCCCGCAACTTCAAAATTAAGTAAAAATTGTATCTTTGTTTTGTTTGATCCCTTTTCAGTTGAGCCAGTAGGTTAGTTAGTTAGTTAGTTGGGGTGAGGTGGACCACCGCGAACCGGAGGCGGAGGGACGATCTCGCGATCCACACAAGGAGTCGCGAGACGAAGTTTAGATCAGATAATCTTCTGTTCGTGGACCGAATAAGATTTGCATGTTTATGGCGAATTTAATTAGAGCATAAAGCGAAATGGAGACACGGGGAGTGTAGCGGAAGGCGATAATTGAGGGTTTACTGAACAGCGGGTGGCTCCTACAGCCTGAGATTAAGTCGCTGTCTAAATTGTTGTCTTAGATTATAAATGTATACTCGTTTATAAGTAAATTTGAAAGTTTAATTTGTTTTAAAGTTTATACCCAAACGAAGAAAAATGAGTATCGTTAATTTATTAAGAATCTCTTCAAATTATTGATAATTCGTTTCTTGGAAAAATTTTAATAAATTCATAATATGGCGGAACACGTATTCATGCACTTGCATTTGCCTTGATAATATGGTGGAACACGTGTTCATGTACTTGCATTAACCTTGATAATACGGCAGAACACGTGTTCATGCAGATGTATTTGTTTTGATAATATGGCGGAACACGTGTTCATGCACTTGCATTTACCTTGATAATATCTTCTTCTTTATGTGCCGTATCAGGTCCCCCCGACGACAACGTCCCGCCAACGTCGCGACGTTGGCGATCACTCTAGAAAATGTCTCTTTGTCTTGCGCTGCCCGGAATAGCTCCTCCACACTTCTAATGCCGGTCCACTCTCGTATATTTCGCAGCCAAGACATTTGTCTCCTACCAGATGAATAACATAATGACAAAATGCGAAAATATTAGGATTGTTATGAACACAAGTTCCGACATCGTCATAATACATTAATCTGAGTTCGATTACCAGTAGCGACCGTTAACTTTTTTTTATTTTTTGTGTCTTGTTCTGTTTCGTGTTTCGTTTGGATTTATCAGTATTATCTTCATCTTCAATGATTAAATCTGAATAGTTCATATATGAACCTGGTAAGAGGGTGGTCTTTGCCATTTTCTGTTTCTCTTTTTTTAACTCCGAAACAACTCATTGTGCAAAAAAAAACAGAAAGGTTCTTCCACGTGAAGTATTTCAAATCGAAGACATCCCGTGTCAAAGCTAAAACAGAGAAAATGGTTACAAAATCGGACATAATTGCTTTGCATAATACGCATAGGAAGGTTGCGGGTTCCATTCCCATTATTTTTAGTTTAATTTGTTAACCTCACAAAAATGGCTTTGTAGTTGTGGCCAAAATGTCGTAAGAAATATTAAAAAAAATAATTTGTAAATATCTTGACATCCGCTTTATCAAAACATTCAAGAAATGGTGTGGTTTGTTCTTTCTTGTTTCTTGTACCACGTGCCAGCAGAATATTATTTGAATGCGAGACAAAAACCTAATCATTTTCATTGAGACTTACACATTTTCATTAACCAAAAATAAGACGTCACGTGGGCATGAAAATAAAAAAATAAATTGACTTATGCACCCGTTAATGACTTAATATTATTATTATACCGACAGAACCGGACCTACGCAACATGTGCGGGAAGAATAAAACATTAATGATTTTGAATAAATGTGCAGATTTCCCATTCTTTGCTTTTGCTAACCGATCTGTTCAGGCAGAAATTTTCTTTCTATTGTTTAAAAAGGGGCGCAAATGATTCAAGCTTTGACGATCAGAAACTGTGGTTTAAAAAAAAACATTTGTGAACATATGAAATAAGGATCAAAAAGTTTACATATATGTCGTATACTAGTGGATCCCGCAATGTTTCGCTATTGCTAATGTCATTCTCTGGCGACACCACATTCTTCCACAATTCACCAATGCATACCACAATGTTACTATTGAAAGTCTTTAATTCGACTTCGTAAATCATTTCGGTGCAGATATATTGCGTTAAGCATTCCTCGGGGGTCCCCGACTTCTTTTAGCATTCACACCACGCTCTTAACACTCCTGGCACCAATCACAACCAATTTGAAATTTTTTGCGATATTTTTCGAGTTTTGCGAGCACCGGTCGGTGGCTGTGACATCGCGTCTCACCCAGGCGTAGTGTGTTCAATTCGTATTTCCTGGCTAAGTCCTCCATCACAACAAAGCCAGATTTTTCGCTGACTGTGGTGGTAGTAGATTTTCAAATATTGTCAGGTTATCCGTAACCCGGTAATGTTTGTCTTTATTTAAAAAATTAAAAATAAAATCACACGCAGGCTGAATTTTTATATATTAAGATTTTGTGGTCTTGAAGAATTGATAAGACATTCCATCAACAATATCCATTGAAAATCCGGAGCTGTATCTGATATACCAAAACACCTACCATCAAAATTAAAATATTATGACCATATCTATATTATCTGTCATGTTTTTTTCTGAAGTTTTGTATAATGATTGATGTGTTCACTACAATGGGAGTTGAAAGTTTAAATGGTTAGTAAGGGAGGAGATGCATTAGGGGTAAAAGGGTTGCTCTAATGCCGCCCGTCAACAACAAAAGGTCGGCTTCTTCCAACTTAATTAGTGAAAGATCGGAACAAGGGATTCTTTTCATCCCACAAGTAGAACAGTTTTAAATGAAAGAGATTATAAACACACTTCAGAAGCATAATGAGTTTACTCCTACCTACCTACCGATCACTGAAAATATATACATTTTTGTTTAAATCGATACACACATATTATGTATACACAATAGATACAACTAGAAGTTAATGCGTATGTAAATTGGACTCTCTGGGATTCAGCCAAAACCATAAAAATTTAAAAAATAGTCATTACGGAAATAGTAGGCATTATTTAAGTAGGTTCAGACATCCTCTTTTATTAAGGCGATGCACTACGTCGTGTTAAATTTTAAATTGAGCCGCTATCAATAACAACCCTTACGTAGATGGCGATAAGGTTTAAATTCCCGTTTAACACCATCCGCCTGTTTTGATTTATGCAAGAAAAAAACATGGCCAAAAAGTGCCTTTTATTTTATTTTGTGGATGTTCAGGCCTATATAATTAATTTTTTTCGATCAATTTATAAATAACTTAATTTGCCACATTATACAATAAAACCATAACCGAAAATGGGTTCGTAAGTAGGAGATTTTGAACTTTAAACAGTTTTCATGGGACTTATACATTATTTTTTTCGGGGCTTATAAAAAGACTTATCTAAAAAATACTCGATTATTTCAATGGCCAAGATGTATTCTACTCGCAGTATTTAATTAAAGCATCTGAAATATTTCTAGGCGACTAAATTTTCAAACCAAAAACACTTGATTTTGCATTACTACCAGAGATGTGCTTTATTTCAAATAAATCCATTTCAAATGGAAATGCAAAATGCAAAATGGGTATTTTCCATTTTGCATTTTAAATGCTTTTCTAAAAACCATTTTGCATTTTGCATTTTAAATGCTTTTCTCAATGCATTTTCCATTTTAAATGCTTTTTTGCAACATTCTTCCTACTATCTCCGCTCATCTTTTTTTCATAAGCCCCAAATATCAGTCGGTCCTCAACCTCGCTGCGAGAGATAATTTCCATTTGTCAAGTTGCTCCCTGGTAGGAGCCCTGGCAATTGAGTGATACCATTACAAAAAATACTGATTTAAATATTGAACATGGGGCCATGACGCTGTAATATTAAATGTTAGATAGCAGTTTCTATGTTTTTATGTTGGCAACATTAGTCCCGCGCAATTTTTTTGTGGTTTCATAATCCGTAGTCGTGGTGTTTTTGGATTACCATCATGTAATATGTTTGTTCTACATTGATGTCCATTATTAAATGACAAAATTGTTTAAAAATTCTATAATTATTTTGATTGTTTCACCTGAGAAACCATTTTGCATTTTCAATGCATTTTGAAAATAGGTATTTTGCATTTTGCATTTGAAATGCTTTTCTAAAAACCATTTTGCATTTTGCATTTTCAAATGGAAAAGTTTTGACCCATTTCCATTTTGCATTTCAAATGGTTTTGGTTACCCATTTTGCACATCTCTGATTACTACGTATGGCATCGCCTTAAAGATGCGATCGCAGAAGCCATTTTTCCCGTACGAGATATAAGCCGCTTGAAATTTGCACTATTGGTTGGAATCAAAGCAGTTTTAATCAATTTTTTTTTTGCTTTTCACCAAATTGTTATATTTTTTAAGGCGCCTTTGATTACATACCCCAACAGGTATATCGTACTTTCGCAAAAAAAATGTTTAAATTGACCGAAATAAAAAGCTTGCGTTGTTATAATAAGATAGAGCGTCCTGAAGTGGACATTTTCGTCGATTATACATATTCAGAAAAAATGTCCTGCTATCGCCCAAAAATATGTAACAATTTTCAGCTATTTGTATTGTGTACCAATCGTATCTCTCTTATTTTGTTTCACTGTTTAGTTAGACATTTTTATTGTGTTATTATTTAGCCACCTCACTCAATTTTAGCGTAGCTGAGCCGGACGATTCGTTTAAGAACGAACATTCAGATCTTGCATAGAAAATTCCCACAATTGACAGCGCTGCAAACCTTTGCCTTACTTTAGCGATCTTTACTTTTCTGTGTATGGTTATTTTAATGTCCCCTCTTCGGTGGTCAGTGTACGACTGATGTCATGGTTTATTAAAAGCATTCTCGACCGAATGATACCCAGATTTCATGTTAGGGCAAGTCTATTATTTTGAATGTATATGGAGAGAATCAATTGACTTTAAGAGATTTGGAAGTTCAATGGTACCCCGGTGCAATGCATTACCACCATCCAAGATGCAATTCCGTCTAATCTTGTTAATGGCGGTCTTCCTTTGTTTGCTGCCCTGTACCTGAAATAGAGATGCGATGTTTGGAAATACTATACACAATAATACAGATTGTTGAGCGATTGGAACGCCAATGTTCTAACATGATAATCCCGCTAAAAGGTACGGGGATCTGAGAAGTGGCGCCCTTAGAAGAAATAATTAAACACCCTTCACTATAGAGACCAAACCCTTGTAAAATTTTAAAGAAAATAACATGTAAATTAATAAAGAATGGTATTTATTTTAAAGTAGCAGAGCTGAATTTGCGACTTTTTGGGAATAATAAAAGCTTTTACAATTTGGTCGCTTGCAATAAAGGCCGCCAACAATAATTGTTCATCAAGTGGACTACCCATTTAAAAGAATAATTTCACAAGATTGCATACGTAGAACATATTTTGATCGGTAGAACACATGTCCATAAAAATAAACGTGACGTAAATAATTATTCTTTAAATCCACATACATCACCTGTTTCTTATTTTCCAGATTATTTAAAGCCATCAAATATACAATTTTCCTGGAAAACTCATTATGAACCATCGTGCCTATTTATTTATTATATTTAATGTTTGACTGAGCGTAGCGAAGACCTGTTTTAAATTGACCGTTTTAAATATCGTGTGACTGTAAATTTCTATGTGCGCTCCGTTTCCGTTTCAAGATGGTGGTCGTTTTAATGGTTCAGAAAAGATTTTTTTCCAATTTATAATTCACATTTTTTCAATATAATGGTATGAAAGTTTTTAGTTTTGTGTGTAGTTAGTTTGGTGTGTAGTTAATTTGGGGTGCAGTTAGTTTGGTGTGTAGTTAGTTTGGTGTGTAGTTAGTTTGGTGTGTAGTTAGTTTGATATGTAGTTAGTTTTGTGTGTAGTTAGTTTGGTGTATAGTTATTTTGGTTTGTAGTTAGTTTGGGGTGTATTTATTTTTGTGTGTAGTTAGTTTTATATGTAGTTAGTTTGGTGTGTAGTTAGTAAAAAATGCGGAGCGCCGCGCCGCTGTTCGCATCTGGGATTTGAAATAGTATGGGTGGAAGATGTTGGCGACGCTTTTATGCGTGCGGTTTCAAACAAAAAAAATGGTTCACGGCCTATCTCTCTCCCTTGTTTCCACTATCTATGATTAGACTTCATCGGCACAATTTTTCGTCAAACAACATTGGTAATATTTACATTTTTATTCGAACTAGATTTTATTTGGCATGACCATTTTATTTGGAATGACCTCTCAGACCACATTTTTGTTTATCACAAAAAGTGAGAGAAAACTAAGTCACAGCAAAAATAACCAAAGAATTTATTGAATAAATATAAGCGGCCTTTTGCTACCAGGTAACCAAAGGATCGCTAAGATTTTAATGAAGAAGAAAAAAACATTGTAAAAATATAATTTAAAAAAAACGTACGCGATATGACATACTTCTGTCACTTATTCCAGACAGTTGTTGGATTATGGATTAACTCATTAGAATTAGAGTAATTAAAATATTTTTTATACCTTCCTCTGAATGATTTTTTTTTCTCGTCTGATATAAAATGCGTGGCAAAGTATTTTGAGACAGAAATTTTTAAAAGGCAGACGTTTATAATCATAAAACCAAAAAAAATATTGGAGTACGGGTGCATTGAACGTATTCGTGTCACAGAATTAAAAATACGATTGCCACGTAGCTTGCCAACCAAGTGAACTCCTCGAACCCTCACGCACATACCTACTAAGCGAATGGAATAGCGCCAAAGACAGACAAACCACCTTACACGGATAAAACATACTGATATGAAATATTGTTAATGTATTGAAAATCTGATCAAATTGTTCGTTTTCCTGTTAAAAAAACGGGACTAGAGGCCTGTAAGGTATGATTTGACAAATTTCATATCAAACTATCGGTAAAGAACGATTATGTTGCGATGAAGTCGGAATACGTGTTCTACATATTCTGAATGACTAATGTTTTATTAGTAAATGATCATGCGTGATCAGTATAAAACAAAGTCACTATCCGCGTCTGTCTGTGCGCTTACTTATTCTAAACTATGCAACGGAGTTTGATAGGGTCTTCAATATCATTTAGAGAATTTCTTCCGGAAGGTTTATATATACAAGATTTTCCAATAAGAGGTGTAATTTTGATATTCAATCGTAAAATATCAATGGTTTCGTTGCTTGTGTGGCACGTAGCGCCGTTTTGTTGAAAGTAAAGGTTGTCCAGATCAATACCATCCAATTCCAGCCATAAAAAATCATTAATCATCTCTCGATAGCCATTCACCGTAACTGTTGCTCCAGCCTCATTTTCAAAAAAGTAAGGTCCAATGACTCCGCCGGACCATAAACCGCACCAAACAGTCACACGGATACAGAGGCTTTTCAACAATAACTATTGGGTTTTCCGAGCCCCAGATGAGACAATTTTGCTTGTTGACGAAGCCACCGAGGTGGAAATGGGCCTCATCACTCAAGATGATTTGCATTTGATTCACTCAAGGGAATTTTAATAATTTCAATGCGTTGTTGAAGCGTGTATCGTTCCATTTTTATTAATGGCGTAGTTTCTACTTGTCAAATGTCAAAAAATGACAGCTTCAAAAGTAACATCTACCGAAATAGCGGGCTATTCAAAATAACACCTCTTATTGGAAAACCCTGTATAATACATGGATATTATATTTATTATAGTAGAGAAAAGTCTAGCAACGCCGGGTACCCGTCAGCTAGTTTATTTATATTTTAAATGTGTGCATCATGTTTTTACAATCATAACGCATTTGTTACAGGGTGTGGGATTTTTATGCGAAAATTATTCATGTTTGAGCTGAACGTTACCAAGAGCACCTACCTATAATAAAAAAATATTAACATCTTATTTATGCAGATAAAAAGTCCAAAGTCATTGTGGGAATAAAAATATAATTTTCCCGGGAAATAACATTGAAATATGTTCACAGCTACTGCGCACTATTTGTACTGCAAACAAATTCATCATGGTAAAATGACATTCAACATACTTTAGTGTTCGGCCATTTGAACAATGAGAAAAAATTTACACAAATAGTGATTTATTATCTGTTTACTGAAATATTGTTGGCTACCGATGGCAGCTGAGTACACATCGCGTTATTTCGAATGAAGACTCCAACAGAACTGACACCGGCCAATCGTTCTAGAATAATCCTTACGGAATATTACTGGGCAAGTGCAGTTACTAATTCATATATAGAAATCATGGATTACATAGCGAGATTAAAATATAGTTTGTTATGACCCGCGTTCGGGGCTAGAGACCATTTTGAAATAGCCTGTTAAGTCGAGCAGTTCGCAGTTTTTAGAAATTTGAGTAGAAGGTGCAAAAACGAAATTTAACAATTGATTCAAATACAATATCATTAAATGTCTGAATTACTTTATCCGAAGTAGATTTCGAATTAAATTACCTTTGAGGCATTCTCTTATTTTTACTTTCCGAATTGCGAGTGGTGGCTAGACCTAGTGATGTGATCCAAGGGCCAAATTGGAAATGTATTTTATTTATTATTTTACAATGAAAATATCAAAAATAGTACCCGTTGACTTCTGAATCAATGTAGTTCAAGAAGAATTTGAGTGAATTATCTGGAATTTCTTTATTTTAATTTACCGAATTGCAAGTGGGGCTAGACGAAGTGGTGTGATCTTAGGGCGAGATGTTTTTTTTTAAATTTTATTTCAGAATTAAAATTTCAATCAAATTCAATACCACTTGAATTATGTATTTATTTAGTCCAATTAGAACTAGAATTAAATATGTTTATACATAAATGCAATATCTCCTATTTACATTGCTAATGTCAATCGAAGCGATGTGATCTTTAAGGTTGGGCAAGATCAATTTTACAAATTGTAACACTATCGTTATGGTTGTTAATACTGATTTTTATTAATCTGTTGAAATGGTCTCCTAATTTTTATTTAAATGAACATATTTAAAGGGTTATTAAAGACGGTTCAATTATTCAAAAAATGAGATTTCATAGTGAACTTGTGTAAATAACGAAAGCAAATTAATATTCCCACATTAGATAAAGGAGAAATCCACTGACAACATCATTCCTTCAGTCTCTAAGGTTGTTTTGTCTTAGGTGACTTAACCATTTCCCATTAATCAAATTCCATTTTTGCGTTTTTGCTAATTCGGTTTTCCGGTCAAAAAATAGGAAGAAAAAATGGAAAGTTATTCAATAACTTTCCATCACTCAATCGGATTATCTTAGCATACGCGACATCCTCAGAAAATTCGGATTACCTTTGCATACGCGACATCCTTATAAATTCGGATTATCTGTGCATATTCAACATCCTTAGAAATTCCGATACCTTAGCATACGCGACATCCTTACAAATTTGTATTATCTTTGCATACGCGAAACCCTTAGAAATTCGGAATACCTTTGCATACGCGCATCCATAGAAATTCGTATTATCGTATAGTGGTAGTGGCAGCAAATTTTCTTATTTCACTAGTAGATGAAGTTCCCGGTGGTGCCCGGGCTTTACGCAGAGTTTTTAGAAATCAGATGTAGTCAATAATTTTCCCACAGATCATCGTAAGCGAGTTTTCCTCTTATTTGGAATGTCAAATCCGCAAAATTTCATCCAGAAGTATCAAAATTCTACTTTAAGGAGTGGTAAAATGATATTCGTGGGGTCTCATGTAGAGAGCCAATTTCTTGTTTTGGAGGTTAATTGTGCAAAATATCATCAGTGTCGGAATAAAGCAGTAGATTTGTATTAAAAAAAACCAAGCCATGTCACCATAGACACTCTTTATATATTTTATTTATTTATTAATTTCCTAAATTTTTATTTATTTATTCGCGGAGAAAAATCAGTAATGTTGAGTTATCGAAAATTTCCTCAAATTATTAGTCATCGTGTTAAAAACGGGACTGTAAGCCGCTTCCTCAGAAAGTGTTAGTAAATTCTTAATAATATAAGAACACGTGTTCATCCACCTGCGTTGATCTTAGTAATATATCGGACGAAATGTTAAAATGCGAGGACTTTTACGAACACGTGTTCGGACAACGCGACAAAACATTTGTATTTTACATAAAGATTTTTAAGATACTTATCAATTCAGTTAACAGTTAGTTCAGTTAGTTTAACCTTCACTAGGAGAACCTATACTGAGGTGTTCGCTAGTTTTAGGAAAAGTGTTATTGTGCACTCATAAGTAAAACCGCAAAAACATCTTCTTTGAGTGTCTCAAAGAAGATACTGTAATATTACCTAGGAGTAATTAAGTACAGCTGACACGGATAGATTTTGTAGAGTACAAATATCTTAAGATAACTTATTATTAGCAATAATTATTAGCCTGTTCAATTCCCGTCGCTAATAATTATTGCTTAACAATAATATGCTATCCTTTGTGCTATGCATAAAAAACCTTGTCTCTTAAATATTAGTTTATCATTAGAAACAATAAAATCTTAAGACTTAAAAACTATACTAAATGAAAAAAAACACAATGTAGTACACCACTTTTATTTCTGAATTAAGGCGAAGCTTAATGCCAAATCACTATTTGGATTAATCTTTATAACGAATTGGTGTACATAATGTATACCAAAATATATGCTTTAGATAAATTGAAAGTTTTCCTATCGCTTCGCTTGAGTGGAATATAAATTCAAAATTAAATTACTCTATAAAAAATAGAAATGCAAACTACTAAAAAATATTTTTTTTCAATAGAAATGTGTGAACGCATAAAGGAAACAACTTTTAAAAATACAGTATTATAGCTAAGATTATGTGTGACAGTTTCAGTTAATTTATTTTTTAGCTTTCTTATAAAATTATTTACAAAATAAATAAAAACAAGTTTTTTGCTTGAAATCGAACGTTTCTAGACTCCGTTTGTCAAGCGATTTTAATGCCTATTACCTATGATATAAGGTACACCAAGAATATACACATTTTTGGCTTGTAGCTTCCTCTTAACAAAGAACGCCAACCGGTTTTCGCTTTTCGCAGGCTTCGTCGGGGCTTATTATTAAGGCAATGCACTACGTCGTGTAATATTTTAAATTGAGCCGCTATCAATAACAACTCTTACGTAGATGGCGATAAGGTTTAAACTCCCGCTTAACACCATCCGCCTGTTTTGATTTATGCAAGAAAAAAACATGGCCAAAAAGTGCCTTTTATTTTATTTTGTGGATGTTCAGGCATAAATATTTATTTTTTTCCGATTATTTTATAAATAACTTAATTTGCCACATTACACAATAAAACCATAACCGAAAATGGGTTTGTAAGTAGGAGATTTTGAACTTTAAAGCAGTTTTCATAGGTCTTATACATTATTTTTTTCTGGGCTTTTAAAAAGACTTATGTAAAAAATACTCAATTATTTCAAAGGCCAAAATGTATTCTACTCACAGTATTTAATTAAAGCATCTGAAACATTTCTAGGCGGCCAAATTTTCAAACCAAAAACACATGATTTTGCATTACTACGTATGGCATCGCCTTAACGATCTTTGTTAATTCAAAAATAAAAGTGGTGTATTACAATGCGTGTTTTTCCATTTAATATATAATGTCCATACCAAAAAGTATTTGCTACCTTCGAAAAAACTTTAAAACTAGTTGGTTCGCTAGTTCATCCTTTGGTCGCCTGACATTATCCGTTTTAAGTTGTTACTAGTTTTTTGCGTTTCGCTTTTAAAAAGTAATGACTCTATAGCTTTTACTTTTGAAATAACATCTAAGCCTTACGCTTGTGACGAGCATAATAGTAAATAAGTCACGGTGTTTGAAAAAGAGAGTACGAAAACAGTGTGCAATATAGTGAATAAGGAATACTTGGAGCAGGTACATGAGTTTGTGTATTTAGGAAGTATATTTACGAGAGATGGGAAGGAGAGACAGAGATATTGAAAGAAGGATTAATGCAGGTAACTCAATAAATGGAGGACTGACCGCAGTTGGCGCTAACAAAAAAATTGTCTAAAGAAGCGAAGCTAGCAGTCCACAATTGAGTGCTGGTACATACCCCGATGTATGAAAGTGGCAGAAAGTTGACTGAATACTGTTGAAATGAGATCCCTGAGGCGTATGTGTTGTAAAACCATGATGATCGTGTGAAATGTGGAGATCTGCAAGAATGCCATCAATGATGTAAGCATTATGAGAAACATTAAGAAAGCGACGCATAGATGGTTTGGGCATGTAGAGCGAATGAGCGAAGAAAGAAGTGTTTAGAGACTATATGACGCAAATGTGAATGGTATCAGAAATCGGGGACGCCCGAGGAAGACATGGCACGATCAAGTGAATCAGTTATATATTATACCACACGTAATATATTTCATTCATTTATATGCCTTCCATTTTTAAATAATATCAAAATATAAACAATGTTAATTAATTTACATGATAAGGTTTAGATAGGTAAATTGTGGTTTCGATAAAGCGCTCATAAAATTCAAAAGAAACGAAGGTACCTACTTGCATTTTTAACGTTTTTGAGAAAACGGAATTTGAAGATTATTTAACGAAGTTTCAAATATTTGTCAAAAATCAAACAACTTCAACAAACAGATGTTTTTTCTCCAATCAGAATAATATATTTTTATTCAAATATATTAAATTTGCAATAATTGCAAATAAATGTAGCTAACAATAGCGGTAAAATTAGATAAACATCAAACGTGGTATTCTTACGCAACAAAGTATAGTAATTATAGAGATTGGTTGAGGGAGACCATTTGACCTCTCCAACAGGACTCTTTCGGAACACCGCTTTCTACCGAAGTTAGAGGAATAAATTCCCCCTCATGCCTTTTTCCTTCCCAAAACTCCTCTCCTCCCTTCCCGAAAAAAGACCCTCCACACAGCATCCCCAAATATATACTCCTTCATGCTGTAGCCATGTTTATATTTTGAAAGGTGATGCTGTGTTTAACTATATTTCCGCTAACTTGCACCCTTCAAATTGTTTTTTTTTATGTAGGTACGCTTTGAAAGAACGTTTTTAATTGTTTCATTTTTACGTATTTAAAACAAAAGTTAAATCTTTTGTACACTGTCTATAATATGTCATTCGAAGTGAAAACACCCTCCGAGACCTAACTTTATTTCAAACAAACATAGCAATAACTTCTAAAGTATTGTACCGATGATTCAATCCAATATTGTATTTGAATGCCTCTCTTGAAAGAATTGAGATTTTATACGGGCAAAACTATTTATTCATATTAATATTGCGTATGTATGGGCGTAAACAAAAAAATCGTTTGAATATTGTAAATCATATTTTATTAAAATAAATAAATCAACGCCATCTATGAACACGTAGGTTATAACGAACATCGCGTTTAACCTTAATAGAAAACAGGATTTGCCCGTATTACATGTGCTACCATCATAATTGTAAAATGCGACCATATACCATATGGGACCATCGACGTCTCATAATATGTCGATGTATTAGACTTGTTTTTAAATTTTATTATTTCGACATCCTCTTGATAGCTTATTCAAAAGATAAGTTATATTTACGATTTGGTTATTTATAAATTCCTAGTTTACTCTTCGGTAGACGAATCTATGAATAGTTGTCGAAAAAGTTAGCCAAGTTGTCTACCTATTTATATACATACATTATCCTATGGATAAGTAATCAAGAGGATGCCGAAATATTCCCATAATCAAGTTGCCTACAGGTTTTGCAGTATTGGGAGTCAATTGAGTTTGCCAAAAATTTAGAAGACTATATTCAGAACAATTAAAATAAGATGGAATTTCGTAAAATGAATCGGTACATTGATTACAGAATATATACCGTGATAATAATGATGAAACAAATGGTAACATTAAGTCATTGTCAACCAGATGTAGAGTTGACATAATTGTTTTATTTTATTTACATACTATTACGGAGAGGGTCTGCCTATTCAGTAAACAGAGGGGAAATAATTAATTTATTTGCCTACTTATCCATGTAGTAAATAAAGGTCACAAAAAATTTTATTGTGTGTTTGGTGCTGTCTCCAGGTTCCACAGAGTAGTTCAAAAGTTGTTGAGTCTAGTTGAGTCTTTTTCACATCAAATCGGGATAGTGACACCATTGACAAGTAGTCGTTTCATCTTTCTCTTTACATTTCCTACAACTATTGGTAGGTACTAGGTACTACCCGCTTTCTACAGCTGCATATACTGTATCTCCCGAACTGGCAGTGTCCTGTTATTGTGTTTTTGGCGATGTCTCCTGGTTTCACAACGTGGCTCTTGGAGCCGTGGAGTTGTCCGAGTCTTCTTCACATCAAAACAGGATAATGACAACATTTTCGAATAGACGTTTCGTCTTCCTCTTTACATTTCCTACAACTAGTGGTAGGTACTAGGTACTACCCGCTTTCTACAGCTGCATATACTGTATCTCCCGAACTAGCAGTGTCCTGTTAGTGTGTGTTTGGCGATGTCTCCTGGTTTCACAAAGTGGCTCTTGGAGCCGTGGAGTTGTCCGAGTCTTCACATCAAAACAGGATAATGACAACATTTTCGAATAGACGTTTCGTCTTCCTCTTTACATTTCCTACATCTAGTGGTAGGTACTAGGTACTTCCCACTTCCTACAGCTGCATATATTGTATCTCCTGAATTGGCAGCGTCCTGTTGGCTGTAAGCTCGCACAATGAGTTTCTCTCCATGATAATAAATTGAGCAATTCTCTGACTCGGTTCGGATTTGAATCGACTATGAACATTTTCAGCGAATATTACTAATAAACGTTTTTATTTATTTATTTTATGTGTCACCGTACAAACGGCACACTGTGCGGAGCCAGCTCGAAAATGGCACCACCTTTAGGAGAATAATAATAAAAATTCAGAACAACTTCAGATGGACAAAATTGCCAGCGAGTTGGAAAATCGGGACTTAAATCGTGAGTTTGAATTTTTGGAACTAGACAAACGAACCCGGTAGCCATTGCTAATATCTTCAAGAAGCACTTCCCTATTCCAGCACCGTTCACTTCTTCAAACGAAATACCTTCAACCACAAACTATGAAGATATCCACCTCTCAATCACCGAGAACATGGTAATAGCGGCAATAGGCCATGTTACAGCTGGAACATCAGCAGGACATGATAGATTGAGCATTGAACACGTCAAACACGCTGGGGGAGCTAAAATAAAATAAATAATAAAATTTGGATAACTAGTATAGCGCCGTTTTTGTGCAAAATCACCTCAGGGCACTGTACAAATACATAATACATTTCTACAATGATCTATGTTATTACTAACTATATATGGAGATAATATAATGTACCATACTTACCGGGTAGGTCACTTTGACGAGATTGACACTTAATTAACATTAACTATTTGTTTATTGGCGAAATTTAGATACAGGATTTAGGAAATAATTTGACTTTCCGGTATTTATTTTGATAATATATATATTTATGTTCTTTAGTGAGCGTGTTTATGAAAGGTAAAGCAAATTTTATGCCGGGCGGTACTACAGTACAAGGTTTGATCAGAATTCACTTTCCTAAATGTGATTCGTCCCTCGGTATAAGACAGATTTCGAATAATGTAAATCCAATAAGAAAAGTGTGATTAGGATGTATTATAGGCAATACAAGAATGCTACTCTTAGGAATGATAAATTGAATTTAAGGGTATGGCAGCTTAAATAGGTAAGTTTTTAGTTTAGACCTGAATTCTGTTGGACTTGTTCTAGATCTTAGTTCCAGAGGGAGTTTATTCCAAGTCTTCGGCCCATATGCTTCGAAAGCGCGATCACCAAACTTAGTATTTGGCTTGCGCTTAGGTTCCATCAGTTTGTCTAAAGCTGATGATGTTGCTGATCTAAGAGTTGACTGCCTCAGACCAGTGTTTTACATACTTCAGAGATATAGGGTGGTGCCATTTCATTGATGGATTTAAACACCATCCAGCACAATTTGTACTGGATTCTTTCAGGGCATTTGAGCCAGTGAAGGTTACGAAGGTGTTCTGAAATGTGCGAATATTTAGAAACCCCGGTTATGATCCGTGCTGCTGCATTAAACACTGATTGAAGTCTGTCAATTTGATGTTTTAGAAGACTGGCATAAATGCCGTTGCGGTAATCGAGACGTGAGACAACGTAAGATTTGATAAGTAATTTTGTTGCCTCTGTAGGAAGGTTTCTTCGGACAGACTTGAATTGTCTTAGGTGAAAAAAAAACCGGTGCTTACCGTCCTATTTATTTGACTTTTAAAAGAAAAGTCCGAATTTAAAGCTATTCTGCGACTACTGATGACGTTGTTTACCATCATGACAAAAAATGGGAATTTACCTTAAGACATGAAAAATCGTAATTACACCTACTACAAAGTCTAAAGTGTCATTATTATATTTAGGGGAATGAGACTAGACGGAGAAAATATAGGATTGTAGGTATAGATCTAGCCACTGAACTTATTATTAAATTATTAATTATTAAATTCATTAAAAATCTCTTCAAATTATTGGTAATCCCGTTAAAAACGGGACTGTAAGCCGCTTCCTGATAAATTATTATTAAATTCATAATAATATCGGAACACGTGTTCATCCACATATCATGTCGAAATGCAAAAATGTTAGGAAAAACACATTATAAAGTAACTTCTATGTAAGTACCTACATTTATCGAAAGTATTTGTTTCTTATGTATCGATGGCTTTTGCTTTATCTTCAAGCAATATTTTCAAGATATGGAGTTAAAATATGTACCTCTTAGAAAATCTGATTTAACGCGTTGATATTTTGCACACGTTAGAAATGCAATATTTTTACTAATATGTAAAAATTTGGTTCATAAATCATTTTCACCAAAAAGTGGAAGTATCTACAATGTGCTATTGACGGATGAAATATATTTAATCTTAATCAATAGTACCTAATAGCAATTTTTTTTAAATGCAATTAAAAAATATTATACTTTACATATCTGTGAAATCGTCTGCATGAATCAGAATAGAACCAAGATAGATAGTCAGAATCATAGAATTAATAAATATTATGCGGGCATGTTTCGTGATCCAAATGTCTGACTACTCTTCGATTATTTCCATTTATTACATAACTAGAAGGCATCAGAAGGCATTAAGTGGCGACATTGGTTTTCATTCAAATCTACACGGAAGGCATTTCTAGTGTGCATTATTTATTCAGTGGTCAAGATACGTTCGGTTTTACTGAACTGAGTCCTGTGGACATACTTTAGCGGGTTGCTGGTATAGCTATTTCATTCATACACACGTATTCTTCAAATGGCTATCCTTTTCATAATCACATACTTTTCATAATACATTTTTTATTAGATTAGTGTGAATATAACGTGTCTTGTATTTTTATAACGTCATTGTTAGGAACCCAGCAAAAAAGGTTGATTAATTGAAATGTCCTACCCATCGACTTACGAACTAGTTGGTCGGTTATCCTACACAATAAAAGGAATAGAAAAAACGGAGGAACAAGTGGTCGTCCTTATTACTGAATGATGTTTCAGTAAAACTATTAAAAAGGCAACAAATGAGCTGCGCTTCGTAACGAGAATACTATCTCCATTGATACGGGGCACACGAGATTGGTGTTTGGGGTGGCCGATAGGACGCTCAGCTGTTCGTTTGACCGGGAGAATTTAAATAAAAAAGCGGGAAAAAAATTACTTCATAGAACTTAGAACTCATTAATAGTAAAAAAGATGAAAAAGGACATACAAGGTCCAATAGTCATATTATATAATACTGACGTCCAGGTTTATTATTTATAAATATACGTAATTATATTATTAAAATCTCATTACATAAATCCCAATTATACGTTAGTTCATTTCATTGCATCTTATTCCAACGATGTAAATAACTAATAGGTACCAATACATTTGACTAATCGTTGCAAAGTCCTGTTTTAACTCAAACGTTTTGCATTTCTTTTGTCCGTTAATTTGTTTGTAAGTTTCGTTTCCGTTTCAAAATAGTGGCTGTTTTCACGGTTCAGTAAATGTTCTATTTTTAAATGTGAAATCATCTTGTTTATTTGAACTTTTTAATATTTTTTTGTTTATTATGTTGGTACCTAGGTGAGGTGTACTAGGTAAAAGAATGCTATAAGTATCATTGAGATAGTGACGTTTCTTTGGACAAATTGTATAATTGCTTATTCAAATAAAATTAAAATGTTACTTGAAATACTCGTATATGAATCTGTGCAAAGGAGAGCGATCCGTCTGATTGACAATCCGTTGTTAACAGACCGATTGCCTTCTCTAATGCATAGACGCAATGTAGGCATGCTGTGTCTGTTCTACGGGTATTTCAATGGAGCCTGCTCCAAGGAGCTAGCAGATGCACCGGTGCACGTGCGCGAAACTCGACGGACACGAGCTGAACACCCGTTCACGGTTGACGTTGGCTTCATGAGAACGGACCGTTTTTACGACTCGTTTTTGTGTAAGTCGGCTCGTATGTGGAACGAGCTGCCGGCATCTGTTTTTCCTCTCTCCTATAATCCGAGGCTCTTCAAGACCCGCATTAAAAAATCCCTTCCTACAGCCCCTACCTTATTCCGCCTCATAACGCCGCCCAACCGGGTGGTGACATAGTTTCCCTGTCTGTACACTGCACAGGCAGGGACGCTCTTGTGAGGTGTCACATAAAAAATAAATAAAAAAATATGGTTTGTAATTAAGGAGGTACACATTTAATTAACTACCTACTTACAAATTTTACGATTTCAGAGAAATTTTTGGTTTTGATTTGATGGACGCGAGATCTACTGTTAACAAAGTTTAAATTAATAAATAAAATAAATTTTATTTGATATATCTACCCACTTTACGCAATCAGGTAGGAAAACTTTTTCCAGTTAAGTTAGACCCATTTTTACTAGCGGGGGACCATCTAGATAAGTCTTGACCTATGTATCTCTCATTTAAAATAATTACCGTAGAGAAGAAGCGATAATCGTAAAAATATCCGTTAAGTCCTAAAAAACGTTAAGAGTCAATTTAAGACTTCGTGTCCTTGCATATGTCGCTGTGGAAATTGAAATGTAGCAAGGACATCTTCCATTTAAGATTCCCAAACTTTTTAAGAATAACAATTTATTTTTTTCTGTAAGGAATTTTTATAAGCAATAAAATAACAAATTAATAAAAAAAAGTTAAATTCCATTTTTTCTTTATGGTATTTTTATAAACACGAACTCGAAAATCTAATCGTACATCGGACCACCGTACGATTCTGTTGGTCCCAAAGACTGCGATAGGTTGGACGTTCTGAAAGGACAGGACACCAAATATTATGACCAAGTGGAAGCGCTCAGAGGCAGACCGATGAAGATGTATGTGGAAGAGGATTGGAGCAGGACGGGAAGGACAGATGACTGGAGATGTATGTCAACGGACAAAGGAGAGCACTTGTGAATGAGACCAAATCTCACCTGGGATGTAAGATGGTCCAAACTAACCTAAAAATCTACATTTCAACAACCAGACTAATAACCTTTTGTCTAAAAGTCAAAGACAAGAGTACAGACCTGGCGTGCGACCGACAAATAAAGCCAAATTACGAATTAATTTTATTTTTATGTTGACGAATAAATTATGTTCCATTTTCGATTTGCAGCCAAAACGACATGTTCGTTTTCTAATTGAGAATTCAGGGGTATTTACGTCATTGCAACATTGGTGACAACCATCACCAGACATTGGCGTTTTCTATGTCATAATGACGCTGTATCCAGTTGAAACCGTTTCGGAGTACGTGGTTTAAGATCGTTTTTAAAATCAATTACTATTTATGAAAATATTAAAATTACAAATTTTAGTACAATGTTAAAAAAAAAAAAAACTTTAAATCTTCCACATATTTTTAACGGTTTAAAATAGCCTTAACACTTTTTCTCACAAGAGTTTTTTCTTGCCAATGGTAAGCTAAAAATTGGTTACATAGGTACCTACTAGGAAACAAAGAGACAGTTTTTTAAACATAATTGCTAATAATAAGACACCATAAATACCACGCTATTAAAGCATTCAACAGTCTTCCACTTGAAACAAAAATTGAGGAAAATAAAAATAAATTCAAACACAAAATAAAAAAAATGGATTAAAGAACAAAAAAGACAATACATATTTCCAAAATTCTATAACATAAGAGAATAAAACATATACACACAACACAAAAAAAAATGAATAAGGCAAGCGGCACGCACAAGCACATAGATCATTGTAAGTGCCGATTTCCATTCTCTCCTAATGTTTTTATTTTGGTGTGAGAATTGAATTTTGATTTCTAATCTTTATTTTTGGTGTAAATTTATCTTTATTTTAATGTTGTTTTTTTGTTTAAATGTATAAATTCGTATATTTTAAAATGGGGGCCTCAGCACGGGTGAACAACCCAGTGAGGCCAACGTTGCTGAATTGAAATGTGAAGTACTGTAGAGTAATGTATCAATAAAAAATAATAAAAAATACATAATTCAAAGGGACATAATGCAAAAAAAAACATATTCAATTGGCTGTTATGAACTCTTTCAGTAAAGAACATTTTACGCAAAATATCTAGTATTAACTATTTTTAACTTACACTAGCTGTACACCGTCACGCGTTGCTGTGGCTCAGTCTGTCTGTGCAGATAGAGAAACAATAGCCCGTGTTGTGATATGTCCAACAGATGGCACTGCCTTTAAAAAAAAAGCATGTTTGTCCAACAGATGGCGCTGTTTTTCAAAAAAATGTGTAAGAGCAAAAATATGTTTTTACCTGCAACATTTGAGATGTCTAATAAAAACTCACCAGTATTCGAATGCAATGTTGTGTCAAAATTTCATAGCAATAGGTGAAGAACTTTGGGAGATTTAAGATTTTGAACAAACGAACATTTACATTTTAATTCATTTAGATTATTACTACCCGGCTTCGCTCGAGTATCATCAAATTAAAATTCAAAAAAAATCTTATTGAAAAAAAAACAAAATGGCCATATGACACTTACACTTATATTTCAAAAAGTTTATTTGGTTCGGAACATGTCGACGTCTCTCTAATTTGTCGACTAAAAATATAATTACATTTTAAAGAAAATTGGCAGCATTTGTTTTCGAAAGGCAAATATTTTATAAATACTTACAGCTTCACAAATCCCACAATTCTAAAATCCCGTGATTTTCACGGGTCCTTCGCCAGTAAAAAAAATAAAAATCAAGAAGAATCCGCATATTATGTAATAATTGTCAAAGCCATTTTGAGAGACGCGCGACTGATGATTCTGAATGGAGATCTCTCACCAGGGCAATACTGAAAGAAATTGGTTACTCTAATGTTGAATTCCTTGAATTAATACCCTAAAAGCAAGCTTTTATAGATATTCTAAAGTTTAGGAAGTGAATCTACAGGGTGTCGTAAAATAACAGATGCCAACCGAAGACGTTCCTAACAAATAATGATACGAACGCTAAGACAAATAATTAGACGTCCTAATATAGTTTCGTGTGGTTTTTGGCATTGGAGCAAAAAACTGTTGAAGCCATAAATGTGTAAATGGCAGTTGCCTATCATTGAATGAAGATATCCCATCATCAGGGCTCGCCAACCCGCGCTCGTAAGCACTCAATATTATTATTATTATTATTATTTTTTATGATAAACTAATGTTTATAAGACAAGGTTTTATGCATAGCACAAAGGATAACAAATAATTATAAGCAATAATTAGTCGACTGAAATATCAATACAAATTGAAAGGGAGAAGAGTTTGAGAATGTTTATGAGACAAAATTTTATGCATAGCACAAAGGATAACAAATTATTATAAGCAATAATTAGTCGACTGAAATATCAATACAAATTGAGAATATCTTCCGAGTAAAAATAAATGCCGCCGACGGTTGTTTACAAGTAAAAAATAAAATATAATAAGCAGTTATTGTTTGATTGAAGAACTAGTACATATTGAATTATTTGGCGTGTTGGAAATAAGCCTACGTAGCTCAGTAGTCCAGAGCACCTGACCGGACATCATAATGTGCGGGTTCATTTCCCGTCGGCGGCATTTATTTTACTTGGGAGATATATTCAATTTGTATTGATATTTCAGGAGACTAATTATTGCTTATAATAATTTGGTGCTCAACCTTATATTGGGATTTTTTTAAATAACAACAGTATGTCTGCATCTTTTCAAAACATTAAAAACTCAATATTAACAGATTTCCGTTTTTAATGACATCACTCTAGAGGTCAATATGAATTTTTTTAACTACACTTTTTAATAATAATACTTGGCTTAACAATAATAATACTTGGCTTATACTCGTAGAGCAACTTTTATGAAATACCAGGTCAAGAAAGCTTTACAAAGGTAAAACGTAACATAAAACCATATTTATAGTTAATATAAGGCTTTATTACATCACAGTTTTACCATTTTTTATTAATTAAATAATTTCACTTGGTGCTTTGTTCGTACAATAATGCATTCACATGGTTATAGCATGTGTTTTGTTCATTCCTATGCATGTTTTAATTAATAAAAAACAATAATTCCGGTTTTATGCTTGTGTAGCAACTTTTATGAAATACCACCTACAGGACGCTTTACAAAGGTAAAACGTAACTTAAAACCACACGTATTAAAATAAGATTTTTTTAATTAGACACTAATTAATAATTACGAAAATCCTGCAAGGTAAACCCTCTAAAAACTTTTGGCTGGATAAACTTTTTATGTTCCATAAAAAGATATTGAATTTCGAGAACATCAAATGATTTAAAAGTATAACACGTGGTTATCATAAATGTATACAAATACATTTATTTTCATATAAACCAGATTTTAATAGCTTAAGTTAAATAAATGTGATGAAAAAATTAATTAAGAGATTTAAAGAAATAAATAAAAATAAGAAAGAAAATAAATGAGAAAAGGAAATAAAAAAATACAGGCGTGAAGTGTGTTGTTAGCATAATATAAGTATATATTTAAATACATTGTATAACCTTCTAAATCAGTGTTTCCCAGCCTTCTTTATGCCATGCACCACCGTAGTATTTTCAAAAGTCAGATGCCCCATCGGCATCTTTTTTTAATTAAACGGCAGGTAAATTTTCAAATCATATTGTAATATGTTTGTAAACACGTGAATCTCTAATGAAATTAAATAAAACCTATTCTAATACATATATTATAAATGAAATTATTAGAAAACACAAATTAGAAATGTCATGAAGTAGAATAAAATAAAAATTAAAACAATAATAAAACACTTACATCTTAAATTTTATAAGCATACCAATACACATCCAGTCCATGAGCATAACAGAAATATGTGTTACAACGGAGCTCTCAATGGCAATGCTTTTAGAAGTATTCTCGAAACATATCTGTCCTAGCCAACAAATCAAAGGTATCGTACCCCTGCACACCCAACACAATACCACCTGTGGGCGAGAGCAACAGGTTGTTATTATGTTATGTTGTTATGTTATATCGGCGGGCTAATTATTGGGACTAATGTTCGGCCCGTTGTTACGGGTGGTCACTTGTTTGGGAAATGAATTATTTTATGTCCAAATAATAAACCTATACTCTGGCGGATACACATAACAAAGCGAATAATTCGACGATAATTTTCCGCAATGGTTTAGTTAGTTGGTTCCCGCTAATGCGATGGCAATATCAGTTAACAATATTAATACATAATTGAATATAAGGTCATTGTTAATCTCCGTCGTTACGGTGGCAACGATCACGCGTAATTGTTATAATTTCAATTAAACTTATCGATGAATTGATACGATTATTAATGGCTTGTGAATCGCTTGTCAGATGGCAGATTCCACGTCACTCGCTTGTCAATCAAACGGGGACGGCGTTTATAGATGCACACGTTTCGATTCTGGTTCATCTTTGTGGGCGTGTTTTTGGTGGTAACACGACTATTCCAAGATTAATATTTATTGTGCCATCTTTTTTTCTTGTTGGGGTAATAAGGTTGATCATTTTTCTTTTTTATATTACGTTAAGATATGTGTAAATAAGATCAATAACTCGATTTTTCAAAAAGTGAGGCTAGAGTCCAGGTCAGAATATACAAGGTTCGCTCATCCAGGGGGTAGAACGGAGATCGTTTAGAAAGTAGTGACGTTACTTGGAGTCCGCATTCCGCGAGAGAATTCACTGTAATGCAAGTGGTTTCAAGCGACGCATTGCATTTGTAAATGATTTATTTATAATACTTGGTAATTATAGTAACTATTATTTATCAAAACTAGTGTCCTGAATGAAGGGGAAAAATCCTAGGAGGGAGGTTATTTGCGCCATTGATGAATATCAGGACACAAACTTGGTGTCTGACAAAAAAATACAATTTTTCAAATTCAATCAGCAAACTGTATGACAAACTATGGATATGACAAGAAAGTGTGAGGAATAATCATATTCATACACACAGTCACACCGAGTGGTAAATATTCTCAGTATCACCCTGGTGAAAGATCATTCAGAATTGAAACGTATTTACAGACAATAAGACAATGACCAACGGTCAACAAATACTGTCAATAGTGATATTTCGTTTCGGATAGACACAAAAGTGTAGGTACCTACCTTCTACAGATTTCCCAAGTTATCCGTACAGGCGGCCAAAATAGGAACTAACGAGGAACCTTTCCTTTCAGCAGGTATGCTTCTACCTAAAACAATTTTAAAAGTTACAGCAGTCACCAAAAAAAAGAAGTACAACTTGAGACAGTTAACTTTGCAGGCGGCCAAAAGAGGAACTAACATAGCATTTTTTTAATCCATAGATTTTTTGTGTATAAAATATCCAGTGGCGATCATCCGGCTGCAGAGATAAGTATGCCGACCGGATAGGAATAAAGCGATTAGGCTCTGCCACAAAGACACTTCGGAACGGCGGTACCACGCGCCACTCCAGGCCGCCGCGCATGAAAGTAAAGTCCGAATGTAAGGCAACGGTTTACAGAGCAGTCCATTGTGAGACTTTTCTGCTCGGCGGCCTGGTCGGCGGCGCGGCGTCGTACCGACGCTCCAAACTGTACGCGTGGCAGAGCCTAATATGTAGTAATAATATATGGTATGAATCATAGACTAAATGAATAATATAATTGTCACATGAGAATGATCGATTCTACCGGCTTTGGGAAGATTTGCCGCCCTCTGTGCTTCCTTCCTATTCCAATAACATGGGTCTCTTCAAGACCCAAGTTCACTCCTTTTCCTCAAAAAGACCTTCCACACATGAGCCTGTGTCGTCCCAAAGATGACATAATGCTCCTGAGGGAAAATATTACCCTCAGAGCCTCACGTATAAAGTTAATAATAATATCGGCTTTGCTGGCAAATGGTTTGAAAACTTATTAATCTTTAAATAATGCAACCATAACGGCCTCCGCAGTCAGTAGTCGTAGTAAGGCTCTCGACTAGCAATCCGGAGGTCGAGGTTTAAAATCTCAAATGTCCGAAAGTTCTACACCGATTGCTTTTAAATTTTGACACAATGTTGCATTCGAATATGCGTGTGTTTTTTATATACGTAAAGATGTCATCTGTTATAGGTAAAAACATACCCAATTGTGAATACCATAGTCTCACCGGCTTCTCAGTCGGTTGGGAGCGGTTGGGACTCCTGTGCGGTATACACAATAATAATAAATAAATAAAACTTTATTCTTCTGGCAGGTAGCATTGTGTTGTAATGAGTCTAAAGAGAAACATAATGAATGACTAAAACGCAACGAGAGTGAATAATAAAGACCGTTATAATTTGTGTACGAAACGCGGAAAAGGGAAATAATATAATTTATTGTTATAAATGGGTGTGAAAATCAATTAGTCCCTGAATAAGGAAACAAAAAATGGTCCCTTGCAAAATTATTAGCAAAAAAACTCGACTCAAATGAACCGGAAGAAGGAAGATCGTTAATTGTCAAAAATATGTAACAAAAGGTTTGAGGCATCCTAAAACACTTGGCAAATTATGTATTAAGACCATTAACTTTACAACTAGAAGATGATTACGTTTCTAAGTGGATTATATCCGTTGTTTCGTGTCAATAACAGCAAACTACTTTGCCGTTCTCAATCATTTTAATGGTTTCAAATTGACGGATGGATTGTTGTTTGAAACACTAAATTGTAAGAAAGTAAGAAGACAGACAGTAAAACCAGTAAAATAGATAATACAAACGAATGTTTCACATTCAGACAGTAGGACGTTTCATAGATTGGCAATCATGTTTGTATTATTTGTTTGTTTACGTTTAAGATCCTAACCTAATTCGGTGTAAAAAATCAAATAAATACGCGAATAAATCAGGCAACGGACTTACCCAAGCCACGGAACACAGTGAAATTAATAGTTAATACCTTCTACAAAATAGTTAAATGTTATATACAAATTTTGCAGTGAAATCTGCTCATTTATTGCAAAAACTGTATATCAAACTGTCAAAACATTGAATACCGTTACGTTGTCTTTCCGCAGTATCCGCACGCTCGAAAAATCAGTGCTGCCAACAAAACACAACAACAACAGTTTTTAATTCTTTGTTTTGCATCGGTACGGGTAGGTACCTACCGTCGTGCCGATGATGAAGATTTTAAATAAATTACTCACTTCTACCGCTTGAGCGAATCTACAAAAACGTTTTGAGCGATCAATTGCCATAATGTGTCAAATTTATAAAACCATTAAATAATTTGGGAATAACTTTGAAATCTAAGTTAATTCATTGACTTTAATCTGCAGTAAGCAGTTTCAAATGTTTCGGTATTAATATTTTGAAGAGTGGTATTAATTAAATAATATAATAAATGTATGCATATCACACCAATCGCTCGAGTGGATAAAGTTTTCATTGGGTTGGTATGTTTTGTTTTGTGTGAATATTTTTAAATAAGTTATGTGTATAAATGCATGAAAGCCAAATGATTTAACTATTACTTCATACTTAGGGCCGGTCCCGTGCAGGGGCAATTGGAGCAGTCCACTCCGGGAACTAACAAGGAGCCTAGGAGCAGAGGAATAAATAATTTGAGGAATAAAGAATTTGTCATTTTTTTTAAATATTATCAATATCAACACCACGACAACACCACTGTAGCATCCCACCTGAACTACTGCACAAGTATCCCTTTTCGAGCCATAAAAAGCAAGTAAGAATGAAAATCATTCAGAACAGTGGTATGAGGTCTATATTATGCTGTGGCGGATATACTAGAATAAAAACAAAGCAATGCCAACTCAATATTCTAAGTGTGTGGAAACGTTTGATCTATAAAACCCTAGTATTTATATACAAGTTAAAAAATAAAATGCTACCAGATTATATGTTAAAAAGTGTAAGTATTAATATTATAGTCCATGGCTATCCTACAAAAAGCTGCAATGATTTTATTATTCCAAGGACAAATTTATCGGTAACACAGAACAATATTTATTATAAAGGTTTCAAAATGTTTAATTAACTCCCTTTAAATGTTAAGGAAGCCAAGTCTTCAGTTTTTCATGGGTTAGGTCTCAATCTTGTGAAGTCTGAATACAATAGTACGTGGATAATAGAATATTTTACAGTAGTTTTAGAATTGATGTACACTAGATATAAAAATGTTAAATTTTAAAACTAAATAAAATATACTTAAATAAAAAAATATTAATTCTCCAAGTTAGAATTTTTTAGACCATCAAAACGACCATAACCATAGACTAATATAGTAGTAGATGGGTGCGTGACGTTTTCTTTGCTCCGCACCTCTACCGTGGTTAGGTATGTTGTATGTAGATTTTCTTTATTCTTAATTAAGGAATTCCAGTAAACCGTCGAAATAAATTAATGGTATTTTATTTTATCTCAAAATTCTGTACTAAAATTAAATTTACGTTAGAATTTGATATTCGCGCCAAATTATTCCAGGACATTGGGGCTCACAGTATAATACATCAATGGGCTCACACGAAATTATTCTTTTTCCTACGTAGCTCATAGGCAAAAACGTTGTTGCAGTTTGAGGTTTTCTCTCCAGCGGGGTTAAACCATCGCTCTTACATAAATTTGAAATGAGTTTCTACTTATTCATTTTTACAAAAACGTTATTTTAGGAGTAGGTGATTTTAGTCGTGATCGCGCTGTCATTTGAGTTGTGTTGTGAGCGAATAGCTTCAATATTACCGCTTAAAACCTTCTAAAATTTTGCGAGATGATGCTAATTATTATTCGTACCGATGTCTATAAAATACAAACGTTACGATGCAATTTATCGATGTTCCAGGAAGTTTTTACCCAAAAAATGGGAGATGCAATCTGGTTTATGCATAGACTAAATACAAATAGACAAGCCGTAACCTGTGAAAAATAACCTCAACACAATTTTGGTTTGGTTCACGTGCACATTTATGAAAAGGCGCACGCATTGTGTCGCAAGGCGAAATGGGCACTGTGCATATTGCGTTTTACCTTTTGTTGGTCTAGAGTTAAGCTATTTTGCTTGTCAGCTATTCTGGGCAAGTTCATTTTTTCAATCACAAAAATAACCCAGTTCCAAATATTTTAGATTGTACCTATCGCGGACTTTATTTTAGAAAATGTAATCAGCTATCTGAATACAATTTTTTTTAGTACCTTACCGATAGATTGAAGGCAACGCATTGACAAATAGCAGAAATAAATAGAATTTCACTAACGACAAGTAAATTTTCTGACGTCATCTTTCAAACTACGCTTTTAACGAATACATTTAAACAATAGTACATGGCACGAGCTTGCCACATGATAATTATTGATGTGTTGGTTAATATCACGCGTTTTTACTTGATGTGCGCGAAAAACTTTAGAAGTATTGGTTATTTTTTAGTCTTGTCTCATTCAGGGTTGTATTAAGTCCACAATTATTTGCGTGTTAAATTATATGAAAAAATCGCGTCGTTGAGTAATTTATTTTGTGTTTACTATTTTAATTACATTTTTCTTTTCATTGAAAAAATATATATTACAAAGTATTTATATATACAGGGTGTATCGGCACGTACCCGACAAAATTTAACCAGCTATTCCTTAGCACATTTGAAGTAAAAAATGTTATGGGCACTTTGCTGTCCGGTAACATTTTTTTTTTTTTTAAATTTACTATTCATATTTTCACCACATGTCATCAATGTTTTATCCTTTGTCAAAGTTTGAAAACCCGTCTGGCAATATTTTGTTCGAGTTTCGTTGAATAATGTACGTACGTACCTACGTTGGCGCGCTTTTACAATCACAACGAAATGTCACGGCACAATTCGTCTCATTTTTAACTATTATTATTTAGTGTGTACGAAAGAGCGAGGACACTTTTTGACACACTTGCTAATAAGAGCTGTTGAACGCGAGAAACAATTCAAATGACAGTGACGGAGTGTGGATTTTTTTAATTTATTTTTTGTTTATGGAAAAAAAATATTACCGGACAGCAGAGCGCCCTTTTACATTTTTTACTCCAAATGTGCTGAGGAATAATAATAATAATAATAAGTGTTTTATTATCTTTTTTTTGTGTAACAAATAGATATAATGATATCCTCACTGGGATCTCCCGTGCTGAGGATTTCATTTACATATTATGTATAATTTAATTATAAGAAAATTAATATTACATCAAAGTTACAAATAAATTTAATTATGAACAAATATCATGCAATATTTTTGTTTTTTGGTATACTTATATATATGAAATGTTTTTTGGTATAGTTCAGTTGATTCTGTTTTAGTCTGTGTTTGATTTCAGTAAATTTTCTATTTCAGATCTTCCTATGTTAAGTATCCAGCTTTTTATTTCAGATTTAAATGTTAAAGTGTTGAGGTTTTTGAGTGTGAGTGGTATTTTGCTGTAGAGTTTAATACTATGATATAAGAAGCTTTTTTGCCCAAAAGTTGTATTAGTAATTATTTGTTGGATAAGTTTTTGATCATGAATAGCTGGTTAAAGTTTGTCGGGTACTTGCCGATACACCCTGTATATATTACACTTACCTTTTTTATTATAACTATTGCTGTAGAGGTGATGAAGGTGGTGGAAGATATGTTACATGAAAAGGAACGTTAATGTAGGCTTAAAATGTTAGGTACAGGAATAAATATTTTCTAAATACATTCCGATAATCATTCTTTTTTAAAATTTATAAAAAATATTAAAATGTCTTATTTTCGCTTAGGTTTCCCCACAAACCGAGAAAAAATTGAGAAATGGATATATGCAATCCGGATTCAATTTTGTGAAAATAACTAGGTAATATTTATAATATGTATTATTCGAAAAAATTCCCCAATTCCTCGTATATGTGCACAATCTAATACAAAATTTTACAGCAGTGACATTTTTGATAATAACCTAAAGAAATATCGATATGAAGTAATGCGTACGATCGATTATTAATATGAGAGTATGGAATGTATCGGAAGCATCTCCTATCATCTTCCTATTTTCCTCTTCCTCTCCCCTTCCTTTACCACCAAATTAATTTTAAGATATTAAAACTTCATTTCTAATGAACTTTAACATAAGAAACTTCTGTGGCTTGACTTCAGTTAACTTGTATATTTATATCTATCATTGTATATTATATAAAAGCTTTTTGTTGTTTGTTTTTGGGGTGTTATGCCGTGTTGCGCTAACTCCTTCTTTAGCCGACGTTTCGCCATGATGTCGCCACTTCCGTTGGCATTTCGCACTTGGACGGGCCCAGGCCACAAATAAATAAGCACAAACTCGACAACCAAAATTTTACACATCTTCGGATCTACCGGATCTGCCCTGATGATGGACACTGCAACGCTGTCCGAAACGTCGGCTAAATAAGGAGTTAGCGCAACACGGCATAACACCCCAAAAACAAACAACAAAAATGCTTTTGGCCGTGAGAATCTAAAAACTTACCCTATATAAAAGCTGTTTGTTTCTTACAAAATAAGTAAATAAATATTTACAAATACGGAAAAAAAGAGTGTTTGCTAATTTATTTTAAAAAAGCGGATTGTAGGCCTTTAACGAACGAATGAACAGGTTTCTGGTTGAACTTTTAGTAAATTTCGAATACATTCATTATCACGATGTCGGAACAGAGTTTTTCTAATTTATTTAAAAAAGGGATTGCAGGCCCTTAACGAATGAATAAACAGGTTTCCTGTTAAATTGTTAGTACATTTCGAATACATTAATTATCACGATATCGGAACACGTTGACCGTACCATCATCAGGAAGCCATTTGTGCTCAAATCATTTTCATCCCAAACGTTTAGACTACAATTTCCTTCAGGTCCTTTATAATCTTTGAGCATTCTGTGTGGAGGAGAGGATGTAATATAGCCACAAATTAGGTATCGTTGCTTAATCTGAGAAAGGTTATTTTAATTACTGGTTGTTATTGTCTAGCTTTGATTAAGCACCATCTATATATTTCACAAAAATGGTACTACAAAAATAAACCGAATAGGCATTTCTCTGAAATCGTGTGACATTACAGCAGTTAATATACGAAATAAATGTCGGTCCGATCGGTATGCATTTGGCAAGGTTGTTGGCGCGGTTCACTCCAATCCTTGGGAAGGAAGGTACAATCATAATTTTTTCCGTAGATATGTAAAGTTGTGCCTATATTAAGAAAATGAGACAAACACAATGTAAAAATATAAAAGCTTATTTAATGGGCATAAATAAATTGATATTATTACCATGTAACCCCCACCCTCCCTTGTCCCACCCCACCACACCCTCTCTGAAGCTCTGTCCTCGTCTAATATGATTTCTCTCTTTTTATTTTGATATTATATTTTATATATTATTAATAAGTACCTATACTAGTTTTTTATAATGCTGTCTTATAAACCTAACGAAGCGGTTAAAAACAAAATAACTTTTAATTTGATTAAAGTGTCAAGCAACAAAGTAAACGCTTTCTTTGATAATTATATACTATTTTATATAAATAATTTTTTAAATTCATAAAACTTCTACTCAATAGTAAATATGTGTACGTTTCCCGTTTTGGTTCAATATGTAGTGTACAGAATCCAAAACTTAAAATGTGAAAATAAAAATCATTTTGTGTTATTTATTAGTCCTTTACCTGATTCAGACCTGCAACGCTCGTTGTATTCTACGTGTTCACAGATGGTGTTAATAAATTAATTTTGTTTAAATACGCTTTTGCAAGGTATTGCTTTACAGTATTAAGACAAATTATTTGTTTGCACCCTCATATACGCAATATGAATATGAATAAATAGTTTTGTCCATATAAAAACACAATTCTATCGAGAAAGGCATACAAATACAATATTGGATTGAATCATCGGTAAAATATTGTATTTGTGTGCCTATCTCGAAAGAATTAAGTCTTTAAACGAACAAAACTATTGATTCATATTCATATTGCGTATATACGGGCGCAAACAAATGATTTGTCTTAATATTGTAAAGCAATACCTTGCAAAAGCGTATTTAAACAAAATTAATTAATTAACGCCATCTGTGAACACGTAGAATACAACGAGCGTTGCGTTTAACCTTAAGCAAAAAAATGTTATTTTGGTGACGGTTTTGTATTCAAATTACAACAACAACTCGGTAACAAAATGAACGCTGTTCCTTGATTTCGCTTACGAGTTTGAACGTTTGTACAAGGAGTTTAAACAGAGTTGGGTTGTTAAGTTCATCTCCATATTTGTGACGTACGCTATGTGGTGTCATTTTTAAAATAGATTTAACTAGACAAGGCTAATCTAGTATAATACATCAATAGTTTTATGACATATTATTATATAAAATGACACTATATTAACATGTTTTAAAATAATTGTGTTTATGAATAAACACTTTTGAAGATCACAGTCACAACCATCGTTAAAATTAAAACACCACAACAAAAATCATCTCAGAACTTCATATCACGCAAATACAAAATACGAAACTACATAATACAGAACTGTATGGCAACCTTTCCTGTTTATTCGCAAAGTATGCCATGTAACAGAAAGAGATGCACGAAGATGTTTAGGAGTGTCACATAGTACATTGGCGTCAGATTTCGTTCGACCAAGCATGAGAACGTTTTTAGATCACTTTAATCACTTTTATTTAGTCTACATAAACATATTTTTCAAGAGTTAAAATATTTTTTACTCAACTTCCTTATTGATAATACTTAACACCTAACACGGCCCCCTTGAGTTTTTTACTAGCGCCAGACGCCGTTTGACTCAGGGTCGACCCTGCATACTACGATACTACACAAATATAATGATATGGATGGCAGACGTCTCAAAATAATTATAATTTCATTTCCGTTCTTAGGCATTTCTTGAATGCAAGACTGGTTCCGATAATGTTTCACATTTCACCCTCGCACGTGCCCTGCCTTGGGGGTTAGTAAGATTACATGCAAACGTATTGTCCATTAAAAAAAACCTGCTCAACCTTATATACAGGGTGTATCGGCAAGTACCCGACAAACTTTAACCAGCTATTCCTCAGCACATTTGGAGTAAAAAATGTTATGGGCGCTTTGCTGTCCGGTAACATTTTTTTTCCAATAAAAACAAAAAATAAATAAAAAACCCACACTCCGTCACTGTCATTTGCATTGTTTCTCGTGTTCAACAGCTGTTATTGGCAAGTGTGTCAAAAAGTGTCCTCGCTCTTTCGTACACACTAAATAATAATAGTTAAAAATGAGACGAATGGTGCCGTGTCATTTCGTTGTGATTGTAAAAGCACGCCAACGTAGGTACGTACGTACATTATTCAACGAAATTCGAACAAAATATTGCCAGATGGGTTTTCAAACTTGGACAAAGGATAAAACATTGGTGACATGGTGAAAATGTGAATAATAAATTTTTTATAAAAAAAAATGTTACCGGACAGCAAAGTGCCCATAACATTTTTCACTCCAAATGTGCTAAGGAATAGCTGGTTAAAGTTTGTCTTTACATAATCAACAAGTTTTTTCGGGCATACCAATACTCAATATTTGTAAGATAATCGATTTAATAATCTATTTCTTTGATACCAATAATAATTATAGATCCAAACTAATTAAACAAGGAAGTTAAAAAAATTATAACAATTGTTTAAATTATAGAAAATAAAATATTAAACTAATGACGAAAGTAACGGTAGCACAGATCCTTTTTTCGTATTCGTATTTTGATCGGTCCTCACCAAATTATTCACAACTTAGTAATAATGTTGATCCTAATAGTGTTGAAAATTTACTGTAAACGAGAAACGAATTACCCTTTTTCTAAAGTGGTCCCAATTTCCCAGCTTTACGTGAAACGATAAAAGAACAGTCCTCAAGGTGGTGATTTAACCGTTGCGCTTTACCGGCCACGCGACAAAAAGAGGGGTGAGTAGTGATTATTGGATTGATCCCTAACCTCTCGTTCCGTTACATGCGATGTTTATGGGAAAGAGGGAGAGGTTCCAACGGATCTATCAGCGGTACCCCTATAAAGGTAAGATCTAGTGTTGTCTTGGTATGAAGTTAAGAAGCGTGCCGGACGTAAGGCGTTATTATTATTTTTTTGGTTTCTTGTGCCGTATTATCACTGGGGTGCTTATTGTTGTATGAATTTTAACATCAAGGTGGAGGAAGTCGGGAGCGTCTGGCGTTTAAAGACGTCACGCTGATTGATTTTCGTAAGTAAGGTACCGACTGTTCAATATATATTTTTTTAAATACGTTGCCATGTTTTGTGGCATTTTGAATTTGCAGGCGTATAAATACGATTTCACATGAAAACTGAAAAACTTACCTACCCAAGGTTTCTCAATTCACGATTTTTTTTAAATTTTGAAACCGCGCAAGAGTCCCAACTGCTCCCAACCGTCTGGAGCCAGTGAGACTGTGGCATCCCCAATAAGGGTGCATTGTGAGGCTGAAGGTAGTGGACAGGGGATGGAGATGGGGAAGAGGAAGGTAAAGAAGTACTTGGCCATTCCACAAATAAAACAATTGGTAGAACGTTGTAACCATAGATCAGCAACAACAGCAGCTGTAGGCAGACTGATGGAACCTAAGCGCAAGCCAAATACTAAGTTTGGTGATCGCGCTTTCTTTCGCCGAAGGCTTGGAATAAACTCCTTCCGGAACTAAGATCCATAATAAGTCCAACAGAATTCAGGTCCAAACTAAAAACTTACCTTTTTAAGCTGTCATACACTTAAATTAAATATACCATTCCTGAGAGAAAGTCCAGTTATATCCAATTATGTGCTAATTCCTGTATCTAAATTTCGCTAATAAACAATTAGTTAATGTTAATTAAGTGTTAATCTCAAGTGACCTACCAGGTAAGTATGGTACATTATATTATCTCCATATATAGTTAGTAATAACAAAGATCATTGTAGAAATGTATTATAAATTTGTACAGCGCCCTTGAGGTGATTTGCACAAAAACGGCGCTATACAAATCATCCAAATTTTATTGTTATTATACAAAATTGCTCTTCAAAATTGTTGCCAAGCCAAAAGGTTGTGAATAGTTTTTTTTCATTTTTTGATCACCAACCAAGATAAGGTAAATATTATTTTTATTAATACCTAAAATGATTCATAAATAATAATTACTGACGGAAGTAGTTACCGGCAGCGTACCCGAATCTGTCACCATTCAATCAGAAAACTATTATAGAAATAGTACCAAATTTGCACTTCCATCAAAAGGTATATTTAATAGTTCTGATTGAAATACTATTCAGTTTAAATGCTCTGTCCTTTTAATGAGATATACTAAATTTGCCACTTACCCATTTTATTTTCCATGACTTGATTGGGATTCACGACATCTGTCGCGTGATAAATGGTATAAAATTGGTAAAAGAAAAAGGTCGAACATCTTTTAAAGACGATGGTGTCAAATTAAAATGTGCCTATTAGGTACGAATAATGGGATAGAGATTAAGAAGATTTCGATTTATCAGCGAAAAGGTAAATAAAGGGACAATACACAGATGTTCATCGCAAGAAACCGCGTTGAATAAATAAAAAAATAATATAAGTTATCTATTTCAGTTGGACGGTGGCCGCAATACCCTTTCTGTCATAAATGCCAAAGATCGTACCAACAATATAGATGGTTTTATAATATTATTATTTATATAGGTAGGGATTGATCGGGAGGTATCTTTTATATAGGTAGGAGATCGAGATCGGTAGGTATCGCTAAGGTCGGTAAGTATCGCGTATATAGGTAGAAGACGAAGATCGGTAGGTATCGCTAAGATCTGTAGGTATTTCTTATATGGGTAGGAGACGAAGATCGGTAGGTGTCGCTAAGATCGGTAGGTATCTCTTATATGCGAGTAGGTAGAAGACGAAGATCGGTAGGTATCGCTAATGACACAAAAAATCGACGGATTTTTTTACATATTTTGTCGTCAGTTTTTTCTTGAGCTGGGGGTAAAGATAAGTGTATCAAACCCGAAATCGAAGAACAAATTTCAAAGACAAAGTGAGAAGCTTGATGTTGTCAACGAAAGTTTTTAGTTCCAATTAAATAAATCTCTACGTATTTTAGCCAAACTGTACGACGACTTTTAGTTATATTTGATGGTAAGTAGCTACTATCTACCAAATTATTCGAAATTTGAGAAAATTACTTAGGTTGATAGACAGAGTAGGTACCCACCAATTCAAAATAAAATTTACCTTTAATTAGAATACCAGTAAAAACCCTCGAAAGTATAACTGATGTAACACCATTAGAAGATTAAGGACAACATCCGATAGAGAAAGTAAATAATCACCAAAAAACAAGGAATACTTCATTTTCAAAACCTTAAAGATAAACAACTAAAGTTAAAGTTGAGGTAGGACAATTTCCACTTAGTAAAAAATATCCATCCAAAGGGTTTTTATTTAAATTTCGTAAGTGAACATCTAGCAACACTATTTAAAGTATACTCCGACTTTTATACTCCGACTCAAAGGAGGAGTCTGCCTCTATAGTCGAGCTGACGTCAACTGTGTACGACTATTGAGTCTGGAAAACTCCAGATTCGACGTAATGTGGGTGCGCGTCAATCTTGCCAGTACGGCAAAATTCTACGCATGTCTATACCGCTCACCGAACCATAGCGAATCAGACACTGACGAGCTCTTCAAACATTTGAGAGATACTATTGATGATCTCTTGCCCCGCTACCCTTCGGCTGAGTTTATTGTTCTGGGTGACTTCAATGTTCATAACGAACCATGGTTGAAGTTCTCAGGCCCAACGGACTCGGCTGGCCGACAGGCGGAATCCTTTGCCATTTGCTACGGATTAGAGCAACTGGTTCAGGAGCCTACAAGGGTTCCCGATGTCCAGACTCACCGTTCCAATCTGTTAGACCTATTCTTAACTACTGTGCCACACGGTTATAAGATTGACGTCACAGCGCCTCTGGGATCATCTGACCACTACCTAGTGACGACATCAATCCCCGTTAGCTTCAGACTAACCAATGAGAGGCTGAGGAGAAAAGTGTGGCACTATAGGTCAGCAGATTGGTTCGGTATGCGGGCCCATTTCAACGCTTTTCCGTGGTCAGCTGTTTGTTTTCGGACTTCGGACCCTTCAAGATGTGCCCAGGAGATTGGTGAAGTCATCAAATCGGCAATGGATGGCTTCATACAATCGACTACTAAAGAAACTGGTGTGGGCTCAAAGCCGTGGTTCAGTTGACAATGCTCCGAAGCAGTTCGACGAAAAAACGCGGCTTACCGAGCCTACAACACATCTCGAACGCCCGAAAGCAGATCAGCATACAACAAATCGGCAAAGGAATGCAAGAGAATCATTAATAGGTCAAAATTTGAACACGACCTGCAGATCAGCAAAAAGCTGGCTGCCTGCCCGCATGGCAGCAGAGCATTCTGGTCCCTTGCGGGCTCAATAGGTCTGTATTTTTGCAAACCCAGTTTGCCACCTCTTACCAGACCTGACGGCTCACTAGCAAACACCGCCACCGAAAAGGCTAACTTATTAGGGAAAATGTTTGCGGAAAACTCGACCCTCGATGACGGAGGTGCTGTTCCGCCGTCGGTTCCTCACTGCGGCTTCTATATGAAAAAGCTGAGGATCCGGCATTGGGATGTACTCCACGTTATACGGAGGCTCGATGTTAACAAAGCTAGTGGACCTGATGGAATACCTGCCCTGGTATTGCAGAGGTGTGCTGCGGAAATAGTTCCAGTTTTGACAAAGCTCTTCAAAATATCCCTGAAGTGTGGCACTGTGCCCTCTGGTTGGAAAAAAGCGGTCATTCACCCTATTCCCAAGAAAGGTGACCGCTCCAACCCGGCCAACTACCGCCCCATAGCGATCACATCAGTTCTGTCCAAAGTGATGGAACGTGTGATCAACGACAAACTGCTCACATACCTCGAGAAGAACAAAATTATCAACGACCGTCAATACGGATTCCGGCGGAACCGCTCGTGCGGTGATCTTCTCGCGTATGTGACGCATGTTCGGGGGCGGTGCCTGGAACGTCACGGTGAGACCCAAACGGTCGCACTAGACATATCCAAGGCCTTTGACCGGGTCTGGCACCGAGGACTTGTCAACAAATTGCCTTCTTACGGACTTCCCGCATCCCTGTGTACGTGGATTGCTGACTTTTTAAGGGATAGGTCGATTCAGGCAGTTGCTGACGGTTTCACCTCATCCTCACACTCTATAAATGCTGGCGTCCCACAGGGATCGGTTCTGTCTCCGACTTGTTTTTGTTGCACATCAATGACCTTTTGACATGTGCACCGATTCATTGTTACGCGGATGACAGTACAGTTCATGATAGCTTTTTGTTCGACAAGCCCCCAAAGGGCACACAAACTCCAACGGCTCGGAGGGCTTTGAAGCAGAGAATGGACGGTTATCTCGAGAGTATTTCCTCCTGGGGTAAAAATAATCTCGTCGAATTTAATGTTTCAAAGACCCAATCCTGTCTGATTACGTCTAAAAGGGATCTAAATGATAACCTAGTCTTCTTCAACGGAAGCAATCTTCCGAACAGGCCTTCCATTGATATGCTTGGTGTAACTATAAGTGACCAGCTCAGGTATGGGGGCTCCATCGAAGCCAGAGTAAAGCTGGCCTCTCAGAAGCTGGGCGTACTGTACAGGGCCCGCAGATACTTTAATAGTACTCAACTGCTGACCCTGTACAAATCGCAAGTGCGCCCTACTGTCGAATTTGGCAGCCATCTCTGGTCCGGAGCCCCTAAATACCTGATAAAAACCCTTGACTCTGTGCAGAAACGGGCGGTCCGTTTGATAGATTCCCCAATCTTAACAAACGGACTGCAATCTTTAGAGCACAGACGTCAGGTAGGTATGCTGTCCTTGTTCTATCGGTATTACAATGGAAGATGCTCTGAGGAACTAGCGTCATTGATCCCTTCGGCACCGGTGCATAGTCGGGATACACGCCAAACGCGCGCCCAACATTTGTACACGGTTGACATTTGTCGCATGAGAACGGGTCGCTTCTACGATTCGTTCTTAAGTTCAACAGCTCGGCTGTGGAACGAACTACCGGCCTCTACAATTTATTTATAGTATTAATAGTATTTCCTCCCTCCTACAACATGGGACTCTTCAAGACCCATGTTCACTCCTTCCTCTCCACAAAAAGACCCTCCACACAGCATCCCCAAAGATGACATAGGCCCTGAGGAAATTATTTTCTTCAGGGCCTCCTGTGTGGAGTTAATATAAAAAAAAAATAATAATAATTTAAATTTGCATCTTAAAGTAGATTAAGTGTAGGTAGGTACTTACTTACAAAGTGGGCATATGGCATCGGACAGTGTGTACCCGTCTGTGACATTTTCAACGGACTTTCTTAGACGCTTCCTCCGTGAGTGGTATATCTATGCTTCCTCTTGTGGCGTACTGTTCCCTTCTGGTTTATTTATGCTGTTCCCTGAAAGGAGAAATTGTGCCGAAGTGCCACGCGTGCGTGGAATACTTTATTATTGAACTGGCATTATAATTTTGACTGTGGTACGATACGAAATGACCAGCGGAGAATAGTCATGGTCAATATCGAGTCGTCGATTTAGAAATGATGGATAAATTCAACAGTCAACAAATTCGGTTGAAGTAGAAATCATTCAACACAATGACCTATGATTTGAAAATTAAATAATTGAATGAATGATGAAATACGTCATGTTGCCTGTTGTATGCTAATGATGCGGTACTGATTGCTAACAGTATGTAAGTTCTACAATCTCTCGTATCTAGGATGAACGAAGTATATATGAATGATGAGTTAATGATGAATGTAAGTAAGTCTAAAGTAATGGTGTTTGAAAGAGAGAGTTCGTAAACAGTACGCAATATAGTTGTGAATGATGAATACTTGGAGCAGGTGGACGAGTTTGTTTATTTGGGATGTACGTTTACGAGAGACGAGAAGGTTGACGGAGATATGGAAAGAAGGGTAAATGCAGGTAACTGGTAGAAAAAGGATGAAAGTTAACTGATTGCTGTTGAAATGAGATACCTGAGGCGTAAGTGTGGTAAAACCGTGTAAGTGAGAAATGTGGAGATCCGCAAAGAATGTTGCCATCAAGGCTGATGTAAGCGTAATGAGTAAGATTAATGAAAGGATGCTTACATAGGTATCCCAATGGGATATATATACCTACATCCATACGGGCTTTTAAAAACATAATGGTTTAGTGGAACAGTAATCAATAAGTGAAATTTGCTATTAGTTATATAAAAACTCAATGCAGAAGAACAGCATTATGCTAACCTTAATTATTAATATTATTGAGGTATGTTATTATAGCCTTCATGTAACTATATTCTGTGCAGTTGAACACATCTACAGCATCTAATCTATGTACAAGGGAGTGTCTAAATGACTCGTACCTGATATTGTTGTTGCAATTAAAAATATTTTTCGGTCTAGTAGTTCTAATTGGTATGTTGAAGGTGATAAGGCTCAATAAATCAGGGCTGTCAATGCTGCTAAATTATTCTGCTAAAAGGAATGGGCATGGGAAGGAGATGGCAAAGAGGAAGGTTGCAAAATATCTGAATATTTAGAACCGATAATTAAAGTAGGTAAGCACAAATATTCGGATGTAGAATTTGGCGTTTAATTGTTCAGTCACCTAATGGTACAAAGACTCAGTTATTGAGTCTGGCACATTTTTGACACTGTCATCAAATCGGCCATGATCGTCATTTACATTTTTTTCTTCAATTAACACCTCGCATTTACGGTCGCTTCTAGACCCATCAGCCTTTGTACAAATTTGGTAAACGTTGTGCTAATCGGCGGATCAAACACAATAAAAAATAAAATATGCAATTATTGAAGACAATATTAGCGATTCTTGCCGGGGCACGACAAGGGTCTTGGGTTCGAGTCCTAGATGTGACCGTATCTTTTTCTGATTTTTCTGTTTCAGATTTTCGTTTAAGAATCGCTAATATTGTCTTCAATAATTAAATATTACAATTTGAAGTTTTACTCACTAAGTTATTCCAAAATATATACATAAAATATGTAATTTTTATACGTTTTAACCTCTTACTTTTATGTTCTAACTAACTTACTAACCATCACGCCGTTTCTCCACAGGGGTAGGCAGAGAGGATGGACCGCCAAACAACTCAGTCTTGACACACACTCCTTGCCTCATTCACATACATACTCTTCTATTATTCTAACTCTTGACATGACCCGAATCAAATATCTGATTCACTTGGTCGTGCCATGTCTTCCTCGGGCGTCCCGACTTCTGCTATCATTCAATAATAATAATAATATTTTGATGATTTATGTAGCGCCGTTTTTGTGGAAATCATCTCAAGGGCCCTGCACAAATATGTAATTATTTTTATATTTTTTCTTTATTCAGTGACATTTTAACACATGCCCGTGCTGTGGTGGTTGATTATATATACAGTACATTAGAATGATATATCAAGTATGAAATATAGAAGAAATTAAAATAAGTAAATAATCTAAAAGTAAATAAGGTGTATGGAGTTTAAGAGAATATATGTGGTAATACAATTAAAAATAATACATTTCTAAAATGATATTATTTCTACACGTTATTACTAACTATATATGGAGATAATCTACAGTAATTATTTACTTGTTTATCCTTCTAAAGTTTGTTTTCATTTCAAACTTTTCTGAAACCATTGTACGATCAAATGCCACACTTAATTACTATTTTTAAAAAAAGTAGTATTCTCGTATGTTCATACTTATATTTATACCGTCGATAAATTTATTTCTTATAAATATTTAATTATGTTGATGGCCGATTTGATTACAATGGTGTCAAATATTACGGGGGTAAAACAACTATAGGTATATACCTAACCTACTGAGTCCCTGCCTTCTAGTACAGCACAAAACTGACCTTCACTGATGTAGATTTTTATCATATCTATGGATTCTCAAAATAGTTATATCATTCGGTAGTTCCTTCTTTAGCCGTCTGCAAAGTTAACCGTGTCAAGCTGTAAGTTTGTATCTGTCCTTATCTCAACAATCTCCCCTTCCTTGTTCATCGTAGGCCGTCGCGTCGCCTTGCATGTTCTCGCCGCTGAGAGCACCGCTATGCCGTCTCTTCCTATCACATGCGAATGCTTATGAGAACAAGGGAGAGGTTATAACGGAGTTATCAGCGGTATACCCGTTCATTAGCATATCTTTTGATATAGCGAGTATTCTAGCAAAGGTGTTCAGTTTTGGTAAAGTTCCAACAGATGCACAATCCCTATGAAGTTTCGCGTAACATCTTACATCAAATTACCATAAATGCGCGTATGAACACACTAACCCTCGCATTACTGTATCCGCTCGCGTGGCACCACATGATAAAAGCGTGCTGGACTGATAATAGAGTCTGATATTTAATAGTGGACTCCTTCCCCAATGTAAATCAAACACCGTTTACTTCTAAGTTCTTAAGTGGAAGCTACAAGCCAAAAATGTGTATGTTCTTGGTATACCTTATATTGTAGGTAATAGGCATTAAAATCGCTTAACAAACGGAGTCTAGAAACGATCGAATGCAAGCACAAAACTTGTTTTTATTTATTTTGTAAATAATTTTATAAAAAAGCAAAAAAGTTAATCAAGTGAGACTGTCACGGATAATCTTAGCTATAATACTGTATTTTTTTAAATTGTTTCCTTTATGCGTTCACACATTTCTATTGAAAAAAAAAAATTTTTAGTAGTTTATATTTATATTTTTTATTGAGTAATTTATTTTTTTATTTGTATTCTACTCAAGCGAAACGATAGGAAAACATTTAATTTATCTAAAGCATATTTTTTGGAATTTATAATGTACACCAATTCGTTATAAAGATTAATCAAAATAGTGATTTGCATTAAGCTCAGCTGTTCGAGAAGTTGCGTATGCACCTAATTTTTTTTTTAATGGTAGTCTCAGTATTTGGTTTACTAATTTTGAACTTTTTCCAAAATAGTTTTTTCGCATGATGTGTTACAATTAGTACCTAGGGTATTCTATTTTTTTTTTGTTTTTTTTTTATGTTGTCGAATAACTTTTTGATTTAAAAATTTTCTTTGATAAATTTAAAAACGTTCATTTTTATTCGTGGATTCGGTAACGGTGACATCCGTCTTACCAGACATTTGACAGACAGTGTTTTAGGGGGTAAAGTGCGCTAACTTCGGGGGGTGATTGTATGAGTTAAAAAAATCGAATATCCAACGTTTTAAGGTAGTTTTTGTTTGACTTTGTATGGGAAAATAAATATTCAGAAGATAAATATTCATAGAAATGAAAAAAAAAATTTGTATGAGAAAATAAACATTGGAATTTGGAAAAAAGTTATTTTTCTTTTTTACTTCTACATCATGTAGAATCACCTCCCGAAGTTAGAGCACTTCACTCACGGATACCCTGTAATGTACCTACTATGATTTCCTGCTGTCATGAAGAAGAAAATTTTCTTAACTGTTAGAAGTTTTGGGTTAATTTTATTAATAAAATAAATACACTTTTATTTTGGTTGAATCACTGTGTTTATTATAAATTATTTAATATGTTCGACCACTTAACCACTAAAAGGGTTATCAGCATTTATATTTAGTCTATGGTTATCAGCCAATACTGCTTACAATGAATCTTCCTCATGTAATGTTCGTTTTTAATATTTATACAACAGTTCTATGAACAGTAGACCTCACTTCCAAAAAGGATGTTTATTGTTCTCTTATTTCATAAATCAAAACCAAAATTTCCTCTGAAATCGTAAGATTTAAGTAAGTACTTAAATACCTACCCGTTTAAATAAACACGACTGTTTCACACATTTTAAGACACCTTTTACCATCTCTTACCACATAAATAGTAATTTGTAGTTTCTTGTAGTAATTAAGTTGAAACCTTTCCTATCTTGTACCTATCGGCTACTGCGGAGCAACAAATGTTAAAATGGCCACCATTCAAAAACGGAACCGGAACGTAACAAACAAATTTACAGACAGATGAAATTCCAAATGGTCGCTCCGCTCAGCCAATGAATTATGGGTCATTAAAGTCACCCTGGATCTCCGTTTGAAGCTTGAGTAACAAAGGCTCTAAGACTATGTTTGCCCTCTGTTTGTAAAGGGAACTAATAATAGTGTGACCATATTACGGAGCGACACAGAACGGTATTGTGTGTTATTTCTTTGCCTTTGAGAATAAGTTATCGTTCTAAGAGATTGGCGGTTTGATAGGGTGACCATGAATTAAACACATTTTAATTGGAACAGATTGGTGATTTTAAAGAGAATTATATTTTTTAATTGGGAAAATATGTTTATTTGTTATTGAGCACTTATTTATTTCTACCGAAAACCAAATTTTAATACACATATTCTAGTTTTTTAAGTGGTAATAATTAGTATTAATGATCACGTATTTCCTTCTTATAACAATTATTTTTTATTGCTCTTCCATTGATAAACGAGCTTGTGCTCGTGGAAAAATATCCTTCATAAGCTTTCTGGTGTCCTGGTTTGGATAGGTCTCAATCAAATGTCTCCGGTTTTGTTCATCGGTGGGTGATCAATGTGTGTGTTTTATCGCCGTTGTAGGTTACATTTTATCACAGGGACTCCGTGAAGTAATGGATAAACTTTCATCTGTGTATAGTGGACCTAAAGGAGGTTCCGAAAATTTAATGTAATGTTTTGTAAAAGTCCCACGGTTTTTGAATTCTTGAGTGTGTTCAATCTACACAACTGGAAATATGCGTGTGGTAGTCCAAGAGGGGCAATCTTCGAATAACGTCATGCACTTTGGACAAGAAAGCTAATCCAGAATCGAGCACCGTTTATGATGCTGGATAGGCAACACTTAAATTTTACGATCCTTGTGCAGTAAGTGGCTATTCTAGAACCATGTTTCGAAGTTTGTCCAAGGCAACCAATTTTTGGAATAACGTATCAAAAATTATCCGAGTTAGGTAATACTTGAAATTAAGTACCGCTGAGCGTGGGTGATGTAAGACAGGCAAATCTTAATTTCTTATAACCATGTGATACGAGATGTGTCTCAAGTTGGTATTTCTAGAAGCATAATGTATTGAACTCAAGACAGCCAATTTCGGTATCATGTACCGGAGGTGATCCTGGAACCACGTATCGGGATGGTGCAAGACATTCAATTTTGATATTATCTAATTTTAATCATCCCCGCAATTTTTTCACTTGGATTCCAACTTCATCGAAGACAGTTGAAATGGAGAGAATCGCAGACGGCCGCCTATAGAGAAAGGGAAACAAAGATAATTATTAGTATTTTCTCTAATTTACATAAAAAAAATAAACTAGTTTATTTGGTCTTAAATTGTGTTTAATTCGCAGAAATCCATTAATTTTAAATCTTTATCACAATTAAAATTTTAGTCACAGAAAAAAAATTGTTTTAAAACATAATAATAACATATTTAAAATTGTTCATTTCAAATTATTAATAAAATGTTAAATGATAGTAAATATTTGATAAGCAGCGTAGTAGGAAAGTCTAACTTTAAAATAAACTAATATGCAATGCTTTTCTATGCATAATAAATAAATGAGAAGAAAATAAAAATAAGCACACCATTTTGACAAAATAAACGCAAATGAAAATGGACTACGAATTTATTGAAATGAGAAGCTTGACTACCTGAATGTCTTGAGTTGGCTGCGGTTCAGTGAGTGATGGTCGATGGTCACCCTTGCGAGGGGCGAATGGCTCGGGTTGCAGTTCCGTATAGTTCCAAGTACATATTTCTTACGTCCCATTATGTGAAGGCAGTTGGGGAGAGAATCGCAATTTATCGTGACGACAAGATCCGCCGGTGGAAGCGACTCACTGCAACCTGCGCCCTGAAAGATATAAAATAAAAATAAGTTTTTTGACATTTGCTGTTACCTTTCACTTCATCAAGATATTTATAGTATATGACGAATATAATTTAAATAACGGGGAAAACCAAATTGCATGTAAGTAAAAAAACAAAAAGTAAAAAACAAAGTTTTCACTATAATTCATCTATTTGAAAATGTCCTTTAAAACTTAAAAAAAAAAATGACTGAAGACATTTCTACCCTACCCTGAACTAGAGTCGATAGCGCTAACGACCTCGCAAAATGCCGATCGGGTAAGACCAACATTTATTTCGTAAATTATGTCATCCGATTTCAGAGAAATGCGTTAATGTCCGCTTTTGTGTATGTGATTGCCACCAATATATGATATAATGCATTGTCATTGACAACGAGTGTATCTGTCGAGTTTTAGCTCGATCGGATGTCGGAAAATGGGGTAATTTACGCTTCACGGGTTTGCATTAATTCATTAACGAAAACGAAAGTGAAATTCAAACAGGTGTATTAAAAAAAATGTTTTCGGACAAGTTTGTAAGCCGCGATTCAGTGGGACTATGACATAATGGTCACTAAATACAGCTAAAGTCATTTCAATCAAAGTTTCGTTTCTGAATGGTAATCTGACGCCAAAGTATTTACCACAACATTTTTTAATTCTAATGATCTTGAAATAGTTTTATATTGTACCTATGTAGTGTCAAATTTTTTGAGCCCATAAAAGGATAGTACCAAGTACCAAGACATAAAAAGCAAACGTTTATTCATTATTTCTGTGGAAGAACCATTTTTTCGAATATATACTTTCCGGCGTCAGGAAAAAAATTCAAATGCGTGAATTTCTCGTACCAATATTGCACAGACAGAATAACACACGGACAAAATTACACATGAACGAAATTACACATGGAGAGAATTACACAAAAAAGCAGTTTTTTACCAGGTTAAAGTCTTATAGTGTGTGAGAACTAAATACATTTTACGTTTAAAAATACAAAAGTTTCCCAGGCTGGGATTACTTTATGTGGCTCATATAACTTCAGTAGGTGTAATTCTCTACACGTGTCATTTCATCAACGTGTAATTCTGATGTGATATTCACATCTGGGTAATTTCGTCATGTAACCATTCTTTCGGTTTATTTTTCTATTATTATTTTGTTTGATAATATATAGATTTTTTTTTTCAAAATTTTATAATGTTATTATTAAGTTCTGCAAGCATTATAACAGGTTTTTTTTAATTATTGTGGCAGATGTTTCGGCGTTTGATGGCGTTATCAATCTGTGACTATGCCACATTAAGGACATATTTATCTGATTTTGATTGTGAATAAAAAATAAATAAAAATTCTTTCATGTCAGTATTTTAGTCTGGTAATAAATTTTAAGAAATAAAATTATTTCATTTGGATTGACCGTACAATCTATAAAATGGTGGCAGCATAAAGTTCTTGGCCCATGATAAAATAGGAAGCAGAATAGAAAAAAACTTGGTTCCATAGACCACCTCTCCTAGCCTTTACCTGGCTAAGATAATGCTTGGTTTTCATTTCCATCTTGCAATTATCTTGTAAATATTTTATATTGTTGTGTCCCAGTGTATCGTAGGCTCACCTTGTAATAATCTTTTATTATATAGTTGAGACGGCTTGGTGCTTGTTTCAGACCATGTTAAGTATTATGTTGATTCTGAGGAAAAGTGGACATTATTAGGTATGTTAGTTTATAGATTGTAACACTGATAGTGTAGGTATGTTGTGTCAATAATTAATCAATAATGCCAAACTGGGAATGTAATTTTTTTGTTCTTATATTTTATATCTGCGTGGGAATAAGTAATATAATAAAGATGAAACAAGATAAGTAGGTACACAAAATCTTTTGTTCTTGTTTCTTGTCAGGAGAGGCTTTAATATACAGAACTCTTCATACAATGCATCAAGGTTAATATTAGGTATCTGATTTGATACCATGATGCACTAATCCTGGAACTTAATTTCTTTCGTCAGTGTCAGCGGCTGCAAACAATGGAAATTTCTATTTTCTGAGAAATCGAATCGCAATTCTATATATATATGTCAGTACATTTTGATACCACTCCAAAAATATAGTACTTAGTGTATTTTTAGCCTGAGAAGTAGACATTTTTCGAAGAATTTGCTGGACTGCCATTCCAAAAAAGGCATCTTCAATTCGCTGGTTCATCTTTTGTTTTAAATTATTCATTATTTTGTATACGTTGAACATTAGGAGGTTTGTGCCTTCAAGTTGACGAACAGTTTCTTCAAAAATTATCAACGTATTGTGGAAAAAAGCTAAATATAATTCTGCTTCTAACACCTCAGTGTCAGCTATTTTTGTCTCATAGTATTTCAAAATATGATTGGAGACGTCAGAGGCTGATAGGAAATATGCGTGTACCGCGGGAAGATTTTTGTAGAGTCTATCAATGGCAGGATACAATGACAGCCATCGTGTCGGCACGTGCCGACACGATGCGCGAAATCACGCTAATTCATTTATTGTTTCCAAATTAAACGACAAAGTATTGTCCTCTATTGAAGATTTTAAATTAGAGGATAAGATCAATTTTTGGGTCTGAAATAGAGGACGTCCTTTAAAATAAAGGACGTCTGGCAACCCTGCGGGTATCTAATGCTACGGATACATACGCGAGCCGAACTGCCGAACTGAACCTCAACTTATTGGAAAGTAACAAAGCAACAGTTGCATAATTATAACAATGATTCCAGTTTCACCAAGAAAATAATTATGAATCATGAATAGGGTGGGGCGCACACGTTGTACTGAAGCAAGTAGGTAGGTAATAAAACAATTTAAAAAAAAACTAAAAATACAGTTTTTTGAAAATAATTATGCATATATACCATTTTTTATCAAATTAAATTTAGAGTTAGTTTTTTCTCGATAAAACAAAGAAATGTCATACCGCAACCCAAGTGCTGCAGATTATAGATAAATCTCTTCGATTTTTAAATACACTAATAAATGATCATAAAATGTTTTATTATATTATTTTGACAGCTCCAGTAATAATTGTAGTGCCTCGCGTCTCTGACAGGAAACTTTACGAAGATTACCGAACGCATTCGGGGCTGGCATGTGCGGGCTTCGGCGCGCCTGAATATCACGATATGTTTTGCTTTATCAGGTAAATGATTAGAGGTTTTATTTACTTGTTTATGCATTTCAACAATTATTTTGTGTTAGACAGCATTCACAAATCTTCCAAAACGCACCGGTTTTAAATTAAATCATGATACCAACAAATAAAACAAATTTTATACCGCAACCCGAGGGTTGTGAGAAAAAAAAACACAAATTAATTATATTAAAATGTACATTGAGCTAAATTGTATTTTTTGACAGCTTTAAAATGGTAGTTCCTTGAGTCGCTTGTTCCAGTAGCACGCGACCCCGAATCCTTCCGCCTTCCTTCTTCCTCCTCCCTTCCCCTTCTCATAGTTCATTCTCCTTGTCCTTACAATAGTAAGGCACCGGTGGTGACGGCGACCGTTAGAATCAGAGAACCGTGCCATTGTTGCTCAGGGGCGGCATGTGCTTTCCGTCTTTCTAGGGTAGCAACAAATACAAATAATTATTAATTACATGGTAAATATTATTAATTACATGGATATTGTTTAATAACATTATTACAAAGTACTTTAAGTCTAGTTGAAGGAGGTATAGAAACTATTTTGATTTGAAAAATATATATTTTTTATTTCTTATCCCAGATAATGTCTCTCTGTGATATTCTTTATACAAAACTTTCATCTTTTACGTCAAGTTGTGGTATGTCGTATGCTTATAATACTGTAAAAACAACTCAATTTTTTTCCGTAAAAAGTAACTTTTCGTTCTCTTCTAAAATTTTGCATTGCTAATTAATTAGTATCTTAATTAAAGTTGCGGTAAGGTATAATACTACTAATTAATAATATTTTATTTTATGCAGACGATGACTTTCTGAACGCTTATAAAACTTTCCTTGGTTTCTTATCTTAAAAAGTATTTAAGGTCATTTTGTGTTTTGTATAATTAACTATTTAAAAATATTTTTTCTCTTTATTAATTTCTCATCACAGATAATTTTCTAGTTTACCATTTTTTTTCTTACAAACAAATATAAAAGAAAAAATAGACAACAGATATTATAAGAACAAAAAAAATAGTAATCCAGAAAAACATTATCTGCGATAAGAAATTAATAAAGAGTAAATGTACCCAGTATGGAATGTATAAATTGCTTAGTTAGTGGGATCTTAATTGGATTATTTTATGTTATTTAACTATATTAATATTATATTATACTAGCTGATAGACATATACCACCGCTGACTTTTATGTAGACCTTGTTGAGATATACAATTCCGCCATACATTATTTTAAGGTATCTCATAAAGATTAGCCAGCGTTAGCAATGGAAACTTCAAAAATATTTTTTTCACGACTTTTTTACACGTTTACAAAACACCGACTTTTCTCTACTTTAAAAAAATAAAATATTCATGGATTATATATTTAAATCTTCCGACAGAAAAACTCTAAATGATAGTGAAAACCTTATTAAAATCCGTTGCGTCGGCTAGAAGAACTGAGTGCACAAACAGACAGACGCGGATAGCGACTTTATTTTGTACTATATATTTAGAGAAAATGGTTTGTTTCCTTAAAATGATTTTCTTTTATGTTATTGTTGGTTCCATGATAACTCAACACAGTGACAATTCAATATACTTTTAAAAAGTTTTATAAAATCATAATAAAAGATGATTTTTTTACCTAACCTAACCTAACCTAACCTAACCTAACCTACATCACCCAGTTAACAAAGTTTTTGTTTCATCACTTTCCATGACTTTTTATAACTTTTTAAAGATGTGATGAATTATCATTGTGATGATTTATCCGGTTACAGTTATTGTTAGATAACACCATTGTGTGTTTTAATTGTAATGCAATCTTATTATATTATAGGTCCTCAATATAAAAAATAAAGTTTCTTTAAATCTATAAATGTTCATTGTTTCAATTTACAGAATTATTATTGTTAAGTTACATGACCCAATAAAAGTAGTGATTGTGGTAAATTTACGTCACGTATTACCTACTTGTAAAGCAAAATAATTAAAAGTCAATATAATAATTTTCAAAAAATTACCCAAAGCTTGAATCTAATGATGTTGGTTCAAAATAATTTTTGATTTTGTGTGATAATTTTAGAAAGAACAGTTATTTTTGCCAAGTATTTTTAAGGTATTCACTGTGTTATTTCTGATGCTTTTGACTTGAAAAATGAAATTCACCCATTTCATGCGGGGGACGATGTTGTTTGTATTGTTATATGTTTTGAGTAAAATAATAATAAATAAAATAAATATTGATGTTAGGTAAAGGTCGTTTAAACATCGACACAGCGAAATGTATTTATAAAAATCACCCCACATTAATTGTTGTTTTATCAGTTGTGTAAAATTTAAAACACATTTATTTATATATTTGTCTTTTGTATATTCAATAATAGTATTATTCAATTAACAAAAAAGGTTTGTTTATAAACACGTATATATAAACAGGTAAACTTGATAACAATAAATAAAAAGCCTTTTTTAGTTAAATGCACATTTCAACCCGCCACTGCATTCCTGAACAATACGGTGCGGCTTAATTCATCCATATACGCACACAATAAGACGTAAGGAAATATAAAAATATCTCAAAAACCGAGTAGGTTCCACATCAAATAATTTCACCTTCGAAACCATCTTACATACGGCAACAAATCCACGCTAAAATAACCTCAACCACCCTTAACACTAGGACCATTATCGCAAACACATTGAAATTCATTTGTCCCATCAAGTTTTTTTATCAGATTCATTTTGTTACGCGATAATAATCGTTAAGGATATGTGGTTAAGGGCGATTTTCGCTTGATCGCGATCCTAAGGGTCGGTCGGGTCGAGGGGTATTATGAATAAGAAAAGGTGGGGTATTACGATTACGAAAGAAGTCTGCTGTAACGTCTTTCCCTTTCAAAGTTCCTGCCATACGTTTTGTTGGCGGCAAAGGGAACGTTTGTTCTTAATTCAAATTTGAATTTTGACGTTCGTGAAAGTGGAAGATTTGGCGGGAGAGTTACATGTATATATCTCTAGTGAAGTGCAACATAAATAAATAATTATTTGTAGAGAATCTTATTTATGAATAAATTAGAATTAGAGAAGATAAAAGGCTGATAAAAATATATTTATTTTGTTTTATTAATTTATTTATTGTGAAGTTTAATAGTTTTGTCAAAAAGTGCTGTGAATTCATGTTATTTATTCTTACAAGGTGATTTCTTAAGTCAGTTTTAATTAGTACAACTACCGTGATACTTTGCAAAAACGTAATTATAAATTTAGTGAATAAATCTTTTAAAAATTGTTTCTACTAAAGATAGCTTAGTTTCCAAAAGAAGTACCTACTTGTTTGGGTAAGTGTGATGATGATGTATTTTTTTCATGAATTATAGTAATTTGTTTGTAGTTTACCATGGTTGTCATACTTATACGAGGATGTACGTATTAATTTACACGATTATCATTTAGCGAAATGTCACGTGGAGTTTAATAAAATAGGTACTAAGGCATTGTATACAATCTGAAATCTGTCAGTTGAAATTATGTTATATGTGACACGCATGCGCACTTGCGTAGTAAGAGTAGGTAAGTAAGCCCGTCGTCCCACGGGTCGGTAAGCACTCAGCATAAAACGAATAATGCAAGACTAAAAAGTAAGGTAACGGTCTGCAGCACAGTTCAGTGTGGAACTTTTCTGCGCAGGGTCTTGCAGCAGCAGCATTCGGTTTACGTCGAGTGCTTACCGACTCGTGGGGTGACGGGCTAAGTAAACGTCGATTGTTCTTCATCTGCTGTCATGATATTTTACCTATTAGCGCAGACCTGTGAGAAATCTCGAGAAAATATAAAAAAAAAAATATTTAAAAAAAATTATAATAGTTAAAAAACCGAAATTATATATTTTTTTAATTATTGAATACGATATAAATAATATTATATAATTTTTTTTTATTAATCTGTATATATCTGTTATATATTACATGGTGTTTTGAAATATTGTACAATAAATATAAATTATAATTTATCATATTTTTTTATTAATACTTGTTTTTTTGCATTTTTTATGTTTGAAATAAATAACGGATATGACCCATTCACAAGATTTACAATAAGAAACCAGTAGCCATTATTGAACACAGCTGTCCCGTGGGGCAGTTCAAGCTTAACTGTTCAAATTAGAAATATTAGAATTGTTGTTATTATTATGTATGAAAGTGAGTGAATAGTCGATTGAAATGTAAAAACCATGGATGCTACCGATATTTAACCTTTTTCTTTTGTGTAACGTAAAATATATTTTAGATCATAAACATAAATCGTTTTACTAATTAGATTCTTACACACCCCTTCAACGTTTGCGTGGCAAAGCGGACCTCGAGCCTAGTTTAAGACCGTTTTAATCAAACAAACGCAATGGTAATAAGTTAAATTTTTCACTATTTAATAAGGCTGTAACAGTCTTGCCAATAAATGTGTTTTAAATGTTATTGTACTTCATCAAAACTGTTACCTTCTGTCATTCAAACAGATGTTTAACAGCCGTATATAGTTGATGGGAATTTACGCATTGTTTACACAGTGGAAGAGGCTTTTTTATATGTTTTTTCTAAAAGTTACCCAGTCACTAAAATGCGTTTATTGGTAGAATTCAAAAACAATATTTATTTTTTCTATTCGAAAAGCAATCCGCTTGGTTCCGTTTAATAAGATACAATATTGCATGAAGCTGGGAATTTTTTTTTGTGTTAGGGAGCCAATACCAACATGCATGTGGTTCTTTTAACCCTTCAGGACTCGTAAGAACATTACTAGCCACAAACATCATATTCAATTATAGCCTCTGAAGGACAGATTTGACCGAGACGTCAATACACTATAAAAGTATTTTTTCTATAATGCGTAAGTGCATAGATATGTGATATGTTCGTCATTGGAAAGATAAATAAAGATAAATTATACCTCATAGATGGATAAAATTTGCATGGTTACGAATTTCGTCATTTTTGCATTGAAAGTTGAAAGTTAAAAAAATAATTATATTTTTTTATTGTGCAAACGGTATAAAAAGTGAAATTGCAGTTTTATTACTTATTACCTGCCAAAATGATTATGTTTTATAAAATTTTAATTATTTAAAAATTATGGACGTCCCGAGTCAAAATGTCCCGGTAATTTTTTTGTTAACATTTTCATCTTTGATCGAATGAATGCATTTTTCAAATGGCAATATTATAAAGATAATTTTATCTAATGTATAAAATAGTAACAACCACTTCAAAAATAAGTATTACGTAGCAAATTCCAAGAAAATTCACCATTTCGTTTGGACTTGTTGGTAAAAATATTTAAAACCCTGAAGGGTTATATATTATGGAAGTTCTAAAAAGTCAGCGCGAGCTACTTTGTTAATTTTTGGTTCCGTTTTACATTACAAAATATTTTAATTTCTAATAAAGTGGTTTGTTTTGCTTAAAGGAAAATTCCAACTTCTTTTTTGGAAGGCTTAAATGACGAATATTTTCGTATGAATCCATCCAAATATTAATATGCCTAAAATCGTCACTTAATCGTCCATTAAGCATGAAATACCAATTCACATTTACGTGCAATTGTTAGATCGCAAAGAGTTCTTAGTTCTAAAGAAGTGATATAGCTTATGTTGATAATCAAAATATTATTGTGCTCCAATGGCAAAAAAGTCTTACTCCTTTTCAAAACACATGCCTACTTTACTGTATTATATATACTAACTAGTGCAGACCCATGAAATATAACGTCTCGTCGTCGACGATGAATATATAGATTTTTATAATTATTGAAATAGAGTATTTTTTTTTAAATAAAAAAAAATAACCACCGAGAATCAAACCCTAATCAACTGCTTGAAAAGTTACTATGCTGACGAAAACATTACCAACTAGTGTAAGAACGGCGGCATAAATTCATTACATGTACTAAACAAAAGAATTATTTATTTTTCGATCATTTTGGAATGTTTCGCAAGTCACATCACAACCAAAATTATATTATTGTTTAATTATACAATTCAGAGACAACTTTTGTTTTTAAAGTGAAAATAAACCCAATGTACAAATGATATAACAATATTCCGAACCTCCCTTGATAAAACGTTGGGGGAACTGATTTCTTTGTACTTGTTGCTTGAATACTGAGCTGGTACAAACAAATTGACCCGAAAACCTACGAACTCATGCAGTTTTCTGCATACCTCAACAACTACTGGTTTCTTTCATATATGGTATAAAAATGTAGTTTTATTTTTATTTACGGTCCCTAGAATTAGGTCTGGAAGTTCTTTAATGCAAATTAATTGCAAATAAGAAATATAAATCGAAAAACAACACGTATAAATCACATTCTATGCTTTCCCGAAACTACCTACACATGACTTCGATAGAAGAATTAAAATCAAAGGCTTAGCGGTAATACGACAAATCACAACAGGATTACACTATATTATATTGAAATGTTGCCAACGTAGTGTGGAAAAACCGAAGCATATAAGACATAAGGTCATTCTAAATTTGTCTTCACTTAACCGTTTGCATCCGTCTGTAAAATTATTTGTGGCCGTTTTAATGGTTTAGTAAAAATTACTTTTTCAAATGTGATATCGTCGTGTTTATTTGGACTTATTCGTATTTCTTCAATATTATGGTTTCTACATGCCAGAAGAAATTTTGAAAAAGGTATTGTCATTGAGATAATGATCTTTCTTTCTACAAATTGTATAATTTCTTATTTAATATACAAAAAAAATACATAAAATATATTGTTTCCAATTAAGTCGGCTAGAATTTAAGAATTACTACATTCTATGATTTCAGAGGAAATTTTAGTTTTGATTTTTAAGAGAAAATTAGTTTTACTAGTTTCTACTATCTAGACATTTGCGATTTAACACCTGTCACCTGATAAGAATGCTGAGACGTTCAGCTCACCACCTGTCAATATCCCAGTCAACTGTCAACAGACAACACCTGAGCGTGGGATTAGTGAAGTGTGCCCACGTTGGAGATTATTATGAGTTAAGAGGGGTTACTTTTAGTGCAAATCACACCAAGTATAAAATGTAGGGGAACGGAGAGAGTACACTTAACGACGCAATAAAAATAGCCAAAAAACGAATTACATAAAATCTTTGGTGTCATGTAGCAAACAAACTAAAAGCCTATCCTATTCTCCCTAGGTAATCTTAATTATATAAATACAAAGCAGAAATTTTGTTTGTACATTGTGACGGTCCCCGTGGTCGAGGGGTAACGATATCTACTACGTTTCTTAACATTAAAATACTGTGTGAGATTCTCTACATACTGATTTCATACTTGTCTTATTTCCAAATGCTTCTAAATATACTTTGAAATATTTAGAACCTTGGTGAAAATAGCCAATCGATTACACGAAAATATTTGTTGATTCCCTTTATCTAATAGAAAAGAAACAATATGTACACCCAAATATATCAAACGAAAACTTATACTTAATCAGCCCTAATAATAAAAGCCCTACCGTTAAAGAGTGTTTTCGTAATATAGTTTTATAATTGCTCATTATAGCCGTGCACTCGCTGTAGCCGTGGTCGTTCTAACCAAGTTCGACTGTATTTTAAAACTTAAAACAAAAATATTGGTTTGACTGAGGAATGAACCTTCGTACCCAGGAACTTAAGTCTACAACTCTACCATCTTCGCCACGTGTCATAGGACTGACATTTATTTAGTATATTAACTTTTGTACTGTCTGGCGATTTCCGAGAAATGCGTATTTGTCCGCGTGTGTGGATGTGATTGCCATCGAATATTGATAAAATGCATTTCCTTACATCAAATGTGAGTTATTTTGCGCTTTTAAGATTTGCATTAATTCATTACCGAAAACAAAAGCAAACTTCCAATAGATGTATTTAAAAAGCAAATTTTATTTGAATTATTTTTTTGTTTCGCAAAAAAAACCAGTACCGCCCTGATAATTAAAAAGTTGCTTGAAATAGCTTTAGCCGCATTTGGTGACCAGATCTATTCGTCTCCTTCTTCTTTCCACTACCTTCGTACCTTCTGCCTCACAACACACCCCTAATTGGAAACTATAATCTCACTGATTTTATACAGTTGGTACGCTTCTACGGAAGTCACGTTAAAAAAACTGGCATTTGAAATTTCCAGTTCTGCCGTTTGAAATTTATTTAACCAACTATTTTCAGAAAACTATGGAGCTTCAAAATATCTAACTTTAAAGAGAAAAAAAACGCCTTTAAAATATTATTTGTTTTGTGAGACCCGGTTGGCGATCTTTGTTAATTCAAAAATTAATGTGGTGTATTATAAATTGCGTTTTTTAATTTAATATAAGTTATTAGTGGTCACTGTCGAGAATACGCGCCTTTTCGCAACAATTTACTAATAGCCTTACTAAACGCGGCGCGTTAGATCAGAACAGTAAAAAACTTGGCTTATTACCATGACGTTTGCTTGTTTAAAAAGGTCTTAAATCAAGCTTAAGGCCGGCTTTACTATACCAACGTTGAACGGGCGTGTAAAAATCTAATTAGTAGGACGGTAATCATTTAATAATTGACAAGTTATGACAAGATTTTTCAATTGTTCTCTTAAGAAAAAATATGTCGAAAAATAAGTAGTAGCAAAGCTTCATAATTATCAGTATTCGTTACTTTTAACCCAAGGGGTGATACTGAGGAAGAACAAATAACCGAATTAAAACAGAACGCTGGAAAGGAAGTCAAAAGAGAAGAGTTTGCCTTTGATTCCGACTTGAGTCCACAGTTTTTGTCACTTTTGTTAGTAAGTCTTCCTAAATACAGTCCGTCTTATTGAAGGGAATATTTTAAAGGGGATTTAGCGACCGCAGGCTCTTGGCGACATTATTTAAAATACTCGAAAGCGACTCTTAAAAATGTCGCTTTGTAAAACTTTTAATTAACCCAACTTTCGGAGATTCCATTCTTTTCTCGTCCCTTTTCCCTGGTATGTAGATGAAGTTTGTAGAAATTATTAAACATTTTTCTAATTCCTAAAAGGCTTAATAATTTTGTACTAAATAGTTTAGCACTAAATAAGCTGATTGTACCTAATCTATTTTAATAAATTTTATACTTATCGACTTTCCTAGATACCTAAAGAATATCGAGAAGTATGTAATAAACCACTGATCATCCCATCCCTAGAAGTATGTTGTATCGATGACATTACAAACACAATAAAGATACGTTATTATCTCACAAAATGTAGCGCTTACGTTTCCAGTAAATTCTTAATTTAACTTCATCCATGTATATGACAGAGGGTATTTAACCTTTCCTTCGAAATCAATTCTTAGATAATCAATTCTTACTACATTTTATTCGACCATGCTTCACATTTTAATGAACTCAATCTAACACCCTTAAAACCTGTTTTGTGGGTGTTTACTTAAACCCCCGACTTAAATAGTTGTCGCCATTAGATATTTAAGTTGAAATCAAGTTCTGTTTTGCCTTTGCATGCAAAATTTAAAGAATTTGATGAATTGCCATACTAAGAATTGAGACTTCGAAAATTGTGTATTTCGAATAACTGCCATTCGAAAATTATGTCCTTCGAACAATTGATTTCTATGAGTTGATATCGATGAATGGATTTTAGAAGAAGTTATCTTTAATCACGACAAAAATAGATATTCAGATCGAGCAACCAGGCTAAATATATGGAAAAATAATTGCATTTTCTCCTCTCTTTCCCTCTTCTTATTGTTAACTCCATATATATATAAGTGCGATGTATGGTAATAAGGTTGATCATTTAAGCGATAGATGGCGCTAGTCATAAAGCTTACTCCGTCAGATGTCGCTAGAGTGTAACAGGTACTTGTGAGATGATATTGACAGGGAACAAGCTTCTCTAACCAGAGAATTACCAACCCTCGGGTAATGAAGAGTGTAGCTAAATCCAGTCCTATTCATTGTAAGGTAAATAAACACAATTATGATAAAGAACCTTTTACTTTTTACAAAGAGTTCCCAACACCGAAATCTGCAAAGTAACACAGATATAACAATGTGTATATGTAAATGTCCGTACTTAAGTTACTTTATATTACACAGTCCTGAAGTGGGTTACTAGTAATTCTATTTATTTTTTATTTTTTTTTTTATTTAGGAAACATACAGTTTTACAAAAAAAATAATTGAACATAAAATATAGAACATGATTTAAACCTGTTAAGTTCCATTTATAAAAGCTAGAAATTAATTAAAAGTAATAAAGTACATAGTGTGTGTGAAAAATGATTAAAAAGATAATACTAAACAATACAGAAGTAATATTTTTAACTTAGGTACATAGTAAGGTCAATTTGATTTTAAACGATTTAAGGGTACTGTGGAAAATGTCAATATCGCTTAAGGCATTATAAGATTTGCAGATACGCCCGAGCAAGGAGTTTTGTGCGTATTTCGATTTGAAATGTTGTATATAAATTAAGGTTTTTGATCTGGCATTGCGTTCAGGACAATGAAATGCAATCCTTTCTAACAGGGCTGGGGAGTCAATAAGGCAGTTCACAATTTTGTACAGAAACAGTACGTCAAAATTTTTTCTTCGTTTGTAAAGAGTAATAGACTCTTTTTGACGGCCGGCGTGGTCTAGTGGTATACGCTTTTGACTACAGATCCGAAGGTCGCGGGTTCGAACCCGGCGTGCGCAAATAAATTTTATTTGATTAATTTGTGTTATTTCACAATTAATTAATTTAAAATAATATATAGTATATTTGCGGCACGTTCCAGAGTGGAAGATACTCTCAGTATCGCCCTGGTGTAAGACCACCATTCAGAATTGAAACGTTGCTTGAAATGGCTTTAGCCGTGTTTGGTGACCAGATCTGAATAGCCAGGTACTTCCCCACCTTCCTCTTCCCCATCTCCCTCCCCTCCCCAATACCCTCAGCCTCACAACATACCCCAATTGGGGATGCCATAGTCTCACTGGCTCCAGACGGGAGCAGTTGGGACTCTTGTGCGGTATTACTGTAAAAAAAAAAAAAAAAATAGGATTACATTGATGATTTTCAAAACGATACGACAGGTGTTTACCTGACCTAGAACTAAGATTTTTTTAAATTTAAATTATAATATATTTGTTTTCTTCGATAATAATGAAATAATTTTTCATTAACACCCCTTTCGACCCCGGTTACACTCGCCTTTCTGGGCATAAAGTGTATGAAAATTTACACGTCATAAACAACGCCACCGCCAAATGTCCTATTTTCGTATTTTAACCTATATGATATTACATTATTATATGCTTATGTTGAGTGTGCTATCGATTATTACGAGGTGAGGTCCCCTTCAATGAACGACCGACATATGATTATATAGGGTGATGATAAAATTCACTCACCTACATATATTGCCGCAACATTGATACACTATGTATAATAATGTTACCTACATTTTACACGCGTTTTCACGACCTTCAAAACATCAACACACCCCACGGGGCTGTTATACAATGGAGGGTGCTTGTTTTTGACTCCTTGGTTCACGAGATTCGTTTTTTATTGATCGCCGAATACTGAGTACTCCGAGTAGTTACTGCGGACTAATACTTACGCAGTTTATAAATAAAGAATGATGATTAAAAAGTTAAAAGTTAAAGTTTTTTTTACTAAAATCTTATCGCTTTTTCTAAGTTTATTTTTGGTTTCACTGAGAATTGAACCTTCCTCCCCAAAGATTGACTAAAATAAGCACCATTAACAGCGCTAACACCTAAGCCAAATCCCAATTGGATAGGACCAATTCTTTTAAAATATAATGACAGAGAATATTCTCTATAACAATCAAACACTAAACTGTTGTCATTATTAACTGATGACATCCACTACCTTTCTTCACCGCTGTGCACCCTAATATCTAGGGTGTAGGAATACTATCGATTGATTTGGAACCCCTTTAATGGCGATAAACCAATTAAAAGGGTTACTGACTGACGAGGGATAGATTAACAAAATCAAATTAATTAGGCTCATCTGCCCAATATGGGTACATACACATACGTAGGTATATTTTTACAATGTGTACAGATAAACACGTCGAGATGCTGAATATATAACCTAAAAAATTAGGTAGTTACTAGTTTTTTTTATTTTTTTTTATTTAATATTAGAAAAAATATTTTTTTTACATAGATAAATACAGGATATTAACGAGATATAAAACAATAGAAATTATAGCCTTTCCTCACCATAAAGAGACAATGCTCTTGTGTTTGGTGAGGGAATTCTAGTTCAATTATGTACATGTTAGTATTAAAGTAAATAAATTATTTAGAAACAACACAAGATTTAAACAATATTTCTTCTAGATGTAAGTAGTGAACGTATTTTGGACTTATAATAGTTTAAGGTAATTTTTTAATTTAAGGTGAAATTCCTGAATGTTTTCGATATTTTTTAAATTTAATGGAAGGTTATTAAAATAAATTATGCCTAGATAAAGATAGGTATTTTGAATGAGCTTAGTGTTAAATTTTGGGATTTTAATAGTTTTCTGGTATCTTGCTGATGTATTGAATTGCAATCTAATAGTATATTACTTCCGGATGCATAGATATCTGATATAAAACTCTTGATTCTGTGCAAACCGAGTGAGTACGTAGGTACCCAATCGGCTTAATCCACAGAAGAAATAAAGGTCCTTACATGGTTTATACATGGACGGATTAACAGTTTTTTTCCTACTGCTCCCAACCATCTGGAGCCAGTAAGACTATTGCATCCCAAATTGGGGTATGTTGCGAGGTAGGAAGTTAGTGGGGATAGGAAAGAGATGGGGATGTACCTGGCTATCCAGATCTGGTCACCAAACAATGCAAAAGCCATTTCAAGCACTGTTTCAATACTGAATGGTTTCCATACACCATGGCGATACTGAGAGAATATTCTACTCTGGAACGTGCCGCAAATGAACTATGTGTTATTTTAAATGAGTAATTTGAGAAATAACACAAATTCATCAAATTAAATTTATTTGCGCACGCCGGGATGTGAACCCGCGTCCTCCAGCTTGCTAGTAAAGAGCCTTACCCCTCAACCACGGAGGCCGTCAAGAGTAAGAATATAATTGATTTTTTTTTTGAAAAATGCCTTTATGTTAGAGTAGTAGAACTGCATTGTATTTTTGGTGATTTACAGCTTATATATCCGATGTAATCATAGAGTTCGTGATACTTCTACAATAATTTGGTCACTATTGGTTATGATAAAAGCAAGTAAAAGCAGAACCTTATATTAAAGGTGCGCTCGATAGATACATCCACGATATAAAGTACCGATGTCTTCCTACTACGCCGACGCACAGTGGGGCATATAGTACGGAGTGACGGAAATAAATCTACAACGTTTGATGTAGAAGGAAATTTAACAGCACCAAAAAAATACGTGTGAATTACTTTATAAAAATATTTTGATTAAAAAAAATAACTTGATTAAACGCTTTTAAAACAAATTAACCTTTATTGATCATAAAATTATGTTCTTGTAAACAATAATTATTAGCCTAAAACGGAAATATAAATTGAAAATACTTCCGAGAAAAAATAAATGCTGCCACAAATGAACCCGCTCCCTTCTGATTTCCGGTCAGGTGCACCAGTAGTGCACCTGACAATATTAATGATATTTTGTTAAACTTTGTGACTTGTATAAAATTCTTGTCTTGTAAACATAAGTTTATCTTTAAATACATATGTATATACTTTCATTTATGTTTTAATTTCGGTAAATTAGATGGCTATTGTGAAAATCGTATCTTTTCTCACATGACAATGAAACCTCTTTTTACGTTTTACCTTTAAAAGTTTTACGCTCCTCATAAAACGACCAAAAAGTGCCACGTTGGTTGCAGAAACTCAATTTTTTATTTAATTTTTACAAAGTTAATGAATAAATCTTTATATTTTACTTTGAATATTTCAGTACCTCAAAAATAAAAAAAATAAATAATTATAAATAATAAATATTAAAAAAACATGATTTTTTAAATTTTTAATGTCAAATAGTAATAATGAGAATGGTAAGGAACGATTGACTAAAAAAAGGTATTGGATCTATGTGAGCGGATCTATAAAGCACCTTCAGTAAAATATAAAGAAAACTTAAACTACTTATGTTACTTTGAAAAAAAAAAATATATTTGGTATTTTTTCCACCTCGGGACCATTGTGCGACGTTGAACATTTTCCGGAGATCACGCGCCTACGCGAGCACCACCCTTGTATCAATTCGTGTTTTATAGGGCAGTTAACCGCGCTTTTTACACTTAGGGCAAAGACATCGAGACGGGCAATAAAGCGGCATTACGGCCTCATGCACGCGCCGCACCGTCAGACCTAATCATATGCCAAGGAATATAACCACTTAAAAACAAAGCCGAATTACCTACATTTCATATTGACCGTAAACAGACATTGTCAAGTAACCACGTCTTGGCATAAAACTTTTATTTTACGCTGTACTTTACGGCTAGGGCGGAAGGATTCCAAGGATTCTGAACATTATCCATTGTTGGTATCTAGTTTTTGTCTGTTTTTCAACACTTCTGCTGATTTCTATTTAGTTCTAATTGTTCGTCTTCTTTTATCAGAATGTGCAGAAATTGAGACCAGGGTATCTAGCAACGTCGGTCAATAAAGCTTTTGTCAATACTGTCGGTAACTTGTCATCGTTTCCAAGCACGACTGCAGATCGCCAAAGAACAAACAACAGATCGCAACGAATAATTGTTCTCACTTTATTCGATCTGAACTGTTGTTTTTACGACAGCGATCTGCAGTCGTGCTCGGGAACGATGCCAAATTATCGACATTATCGATAAATCGTTTATCATTCGACTGTGCTAGATAGCCAGAACGGTAAATTCCCTCAGTATCACATCCATAATCTCAGAACAGAAAGGCTAGGTGCTTCTCAACTTCTTTTTCTTGCCACTTCTTTCATTTCATACCTCAGATTAGGAATTCCATAGTCCGATTGTGGGCATTTGAAACTCTGGTTTGATAATCACATGACAAGAATTCGAGCCAAGAATTTTATTAACGAGAGTTGTCTTTTTGGCCTGTTGGCCTTCACGTGGAGACATTTTTATTAAACATAATATTTGACCGAACACTTACCACTGTGCTTAAAATCCTAATTAAAGCTTATAGTTATATCGTTCACATCAGATAAAAGAGAGCAAAGGCTGGTCGAAAGTGATTCAAGTTCTGAAATGTTCCTACTAATGATTGCCTATATTTTTAGGTCTCATATTGCATCTCCTAAATCTACCGTCCTAAAGATATAAACATAATAAAATATTTGTAAATACTTCTTGAAACGTTTTTCGTATTGGAATCATTCGTCTTCTTGGTCGGAATTATTAAACCAAACATTCACCCTCTTGATAATTGTTGTTATAAATCAAACGGTACTAAACACTTCCCGACAATAATTGTTCCCGATAGAGCCATATTATCAGGTAGATAATGATATTGACAAGTTGTAATTCGGGTTTTGCTTTATCGGCAATCATACCTGTAGGTATATTATAATACTGTCTATACGTGCACAACGGTAAAGAGCCAATACTCTAATCCACAAAGATCATAGTCACCCAAATATCCGCTATGTGAAGGGCAAACTCCTCACGAACAATAAACACCCGTGAAGACATATTTCACTAACAATAGCACTATAAAAAGTAGTCATGTATTATTATTGATAAGCTTCAGATGTGTACTAACTCTTGACTCCAGTAAGAGTCTTATATTGTTTTAAATATGGTAACCGGATTTAATATATACAGATATTTTTAATACATTAATCGATTCCGAATAGACATGGTATGCCAGGGTGATACTGAAAGACTCGTTCAGTTCAATTATACAGAGTGACTGGAATTGGATGAGAGCTATTTAAGGAAAAATTCAAGCACTAAACTAAAATAGATGCAACACGAAGTATGCATGTTTCATTTATAAATATTAGTGATACGTTTATTAAATACTGAAGAGCACATGCCTTTGTTTTGATAGAGCATAATATGGAGTCTTTTTAAAAGCCTAGAAAAAAATAATGAATCAGGCCTATAAAAAATGCTTTGAAGTGTAAAATTTCCTACTTTTGAACCACTTTTCGGTTATGGTGTTATTGCATAATGTAGCAAATTAAGTTTTTCAGAGTATGATCCAAAAACATTTTAATATTTTTGCTTGAACTTCACAAAATAAAATAAAACAAACATTTTACAAATTGGCTCCCTTTAAAATTGTATTTGGAAGTTAATAACATTTAAATGGATATGGTTATGTTCAGTTTTTCAGTTTTTGTTATTTAATTTGTTACATTAAAACACTTCTGTTGTCACTTTAGTAAATGCAGTAATCTTGGAAAATATATGTCATGCAAAAGCCCATCAGGGTGTTTAAATTAATAAATATTTAGGAATCGAACCCAATAGTCGAATGTTTACAATTGTGCCGCTTGCCATAACCATCGCCAACCTAAATTTGAACGTGTCAATTTATAAAGTAAGATTGGTCTCTCACATATATCAAAGTGGGTACCTAAAGTATTTGATTTACAAACAATTATTTATTTTAAATGTGTATTTCTTTTGTCTAAATGTTTGAAAGATATATATCTTCTTTTGAAAGGCAATGATCCCGAGGAAAAATATTTTTATTAAATAATTTCAGCTTCACAAATCATACATTTATAATATCCCAAGATTTTTCACGGGTCTGCGCCAGTATGAAATAACGATACTCTGTAACTATAAACAGTAATAATTCTTCATCCAGAACGGAACTCAAAACATTTTGAGAATTCCTGTGAACAGTATTATCCGCCCGCTTAAATTTGAAGAGGTAAATTTTCAGATGAGATTCAAAGTAGTTTCCATTCTTATTGGTATTTCAAAGTGAACGATGCTACTGTTTTTTGTACATAACGACCATTAAAAATGTCAGTTCAATCTTCTTTAACATTCCATTTCATTTTAACAACCTGTTATTTATGTTTTCTGGAATATTATGTGGGTAACCAACTATATACGGACGATTATACTTTCAGGAGATTCAGCTGGATTTAAGGAAGGTTCGATACTTTACTCGTTACCCTTCACTCAAATGTACTGTCGTAGCGTTTCTATAAAATATCTACTCGTATATAATGAAAGGCACTAGATGTTATTTTTTTAGACGACGAATTAGTAACCTACCGAGGTATTCGTCTAGAAAAATCTGAGATTTTAGTAATATTTTCACCAGAAATAATAAAAATTAACCACGCGGAGCGATCAAATTTTTAGGCCTGTTAAGGTAAATTCGACCGTAGGTCCGTTCATTACGCCGGGCCTCGCGCCGAATATTTTTTTACACGAATTCTTCACTTCTGTCATTAAGATTCTTACTTTATTTTATAGATTTGCCAGGGCAAGTTCAACCATAGAGACAATACACCAGGGCCGCGCGTCGCATATTTTTATGCGTAGCTTCTTCACTTACGTCTTTATTTTAGGGTATTATTTTTTTTTCCCGTCTTAACTAAATTTTGAATATGTGCTAAAGAAGGTATCTAAAAAAGTCAATTTTCTTAGAAGATTAAGAAATAAACTAAATGGAAACACTACAGAGCTGATTTATAAAACTATAGTTGCTCCACATTTAGATTATTGCTCTACTATGTTGTATTTGGCCAATGAAGGAAACTTGAACAAGCTAGATGTTATACAGAATAGAGCTATGAGATGTATACTAGGAAAAGGAAAATACGCAAGCATAGATCAAATGAGAGAACAGCTAAATTGGATTTCTATAAAAAAGAGACTATTATATAATGTGTTAATTTTTGTACATAAAATCATGAACAACCAAATGCCAAAATATTTTAAGGATGAAATTGTTTTTAATAGAGATGTTCATAATTACGAAACCAGAAATGTAAATAGGATTAGATTGCCACATATGAAAAAAACAAAATCACAGAACTGCCTAATGTACAAAGGACTAAAAATGTATGATGAAATGCCTGAAAGTCTGAAGAATGAAGGAAGAATGAATGTATTTAAAAATAAATGTTATATTTACTGTAAAAATATGTAAAATTACAAAATGAAATATGATCTTGTTTATATTAGTTTATATTCAAATGTATAAACTAACTCAATAAATAATAAAAAATAAAAAAAAACTAAACACAATACACAAATTAATCAAGATTATTATACAATTTTATGTATTTTCAAGCGTTGTTTACAAATAACTATAAATAATAATAAAGTAGCGTATATAAGTATATACAGCCTATAGGTGTTGCAAATAGAATCTTGCGACATATTATTATAACTTGCAATAAATCTATAACATGTTTTCTTTCAAGATGTGCTAATATTTAAAGATTGTGCATAATATTATTGTATGCAGAGAAAGTTATTTTTATATCTGAAATCAGGGATATTTAAGTTTGTTCTTAGAATGTATAAATGGAAAAATTATGGCTTAATAAATAAATTGAAAAATTATATAATACAGGTAAATTAATCACCCATAAATATATAAAATAACGATGCAAACGTTCAACCTCTACAAAGTCTACAGAGCTTTGTCGGCCCACAAGATCAGCACAACAGCTTTCGCACTATTTCTATCACAAACTTTGAAACTAATAAATCTCCTTCTGTAAATTAATATCTATCTAATTTTTTTTGTGTATTACAGACTGTGTGTCCATTTACAATACACATGTAACATTAACTACATATGAAACAATGAAAGAAAAAAGAATAGAAATAACAAGTTATAAATAGTAATTTTTGGCATTGACATGCCTCTTGAATTCTTCAAGGCTACTATTACAAATTGTAGATTTACGAATAGATTTCTTTTAATATCTTGGGTGAGACCAGGGAGTAAAACTGGCTAAAGTAAATAGCGTCTTTAACCAATTTTATGCTAATTCAATATGTGCCTTTTTTATTTGCGGCCAAAACAATATTTTCGTTTTTATTCATGAATTCGGCGACATTGATGTCACACCGGGCGGTGTCACAGCCGTCTTACCAGACATTGGCGTTTTCTATGTCATAATGATGTTGTAGCCAGTTGGAATCGTTTCGGAATGTGCGGTTTTCGATCGTTTTTTAAATCAATAAATATTAACATTACTATTACACATTTTTAGTAGGATAATCAGCATTAGGTAAATAAACGTTTATACTTACACACTTTTTTAACGGTATTCATAGTTTGTGAAAATATTCCATACTAATTTCCGTTGTAGGCGCACGGATGCGTGATTTGAAATTGTAAATTTATTCAAGGTCAATGAACTTTTAATTTTCTAAATTGGAACTGATAAGTGTAAATGTAAGTGGGTACAAAAATTATTTTATTATAATAGTAGGATTAAGTGAAAGATAAATGGTACAGGTATAATAAATAGGGAGAGGGGACGCCCACGATACATGCTTTTCTTGCTAGCATTCAAGCGATTCGATATTTCTATAAGATAATGTAAAAAATTAATATCGATGTGTCCTGCCTGTGGGAAAAAAGAAAGTTTGCAAGGTTGGTCTTGAAGAATTAATCGTAAGATTAGTCCTGCCTGTGGGCAAAAAGAAAGTTTGCAAGGTTGGTCTTGAAGAATTAATCGTAAGATTAGTCCTGCCTGTGGGCAAACGGAAAGTTTGCAAGGTTGGTCTTGAAGAATTAATCGTAAGATTAGTCCTGCCTGTGGGCAAACGGAAAGTTTGCAAGGTTGGTCTTGACGCCTTGACGGTACATGAAACTCGATATTATTGCTTACGTTTAAGCTAGTATTATTTATTGGACCTTTATTCAGAAATTTACACAATAGTATTTTATGCAAAAGTAAACGTCGCATTTGAAAGGTCTTGAAGACATTAAATTTTGCAGTCTTAACGTAATTTGGTAAAATCGGTTTATAAGACGTGTTTCAAGTGTTTTCAATGTATTCTTTCGATCCTGTTTAAGTGCGATTGATACAAAAGTGTCCAAATTGGTTTGCCTATTTAAAGTTAGGTAAGATGCGTACTGGGATTTTAATTTTACGGAAAGGTTTAAATGAACCAGATTTTTTATACTGGCTTGGTCTTATTTTTAGTTGCATATTTCACAACGTTCGAAAGTACGGTATATCTTTGTATTTTGATGAAGTTGATTGATTTGATAACTGGGTGACTTTTCGTATCATCTTTATTCGCGAGCTATTTACTATCGAGGAAACATTAGTGAACATAAGCTTAATTAATAATGTTCCTAAGTGGGAACCTTGAGGTAAACCGGAAGGGGCGGAAAAAGGCTGAACTTAATTCCCTCATCTAAAGTATATTGAAGACTAATAAGGATTAATAATGTAAGCCACCTAAATAAATCACTGTGGATGCCCACTTGAAACTACTTTTCAATAATGATTTCGGCGATTGAGAGTACTATCACACATAGCGGAGGTTCTCGGCCAATATGAGTTTTTTGTTGATTAACATTAATTTATATACACGAGTTAAAATAACATTTTTGTTTACTGTCGTTTTCGTAAAAAATCGTTTCACATCAATTATTATAAGCTAACTGAAAATGCATCAAATAGGCTAATTGAGATTATTGGAGCAAACTGTTTTTGGATTCAATCGGTCGGACTTTTATGTGTATTAAAAAAAACTGTTAAAATTTTCACATTGAAGATCATTAGAACTATATAGTATTCTAAATGTTAAAATCTATTTTAAGTTTTATTTATTGATGTAGGTATTTTAGGTATGTCACATAGATTAATCCCGATTTCTATAATACTGCTTCTATATAAGGACCATATATTTTTTTAGTTTGTTCTTCTTCACACGGGAGATAGACCACTAAAAATTGTGCTTTTTTAGTATGTTATTATTATTATAATTTTTCTTTTAAATACACATTTTCCGGGTTACGAATAACCTCACAATATTTTAAAATCGCACTGTGTTGTGACGGAGGACTAAGCCAGCAGAGGAATTGAACACACTACGCCTGGGTGGGACCCAAACGCGATGCCAACTCAGCGACAGATGAGATTACAACTCATTGATGGAAAAAATATATATCTGCAATACGTTCCAGAGTGGTAGATATTTTCAGTATAGTCCTGGTTAAAGATCACCATTCAGAAAAGTTGCTTAAAATGGCTTTAGCAGTGTTTGTTGAGCAGATCTGAATTGCCATTTTCCCCACCTACCTCTTATTTATCTCCAACTGTCTTCAGACCCACAGCTCTCCCCAATTATTGGGGATTCCATAGTCTGGCCTCTGGCTCCAGACGGTTGGTAGCAATTATTGGGTTTCTTGTGGCCTACTCAATTTAGAAGTAGATTTGAAATCGCGCATATAAAAGTATCGCCAGCATTGATTACCCTATGCTACTGCTAATTGCATCTACGCATCTGGTGCCCCGTCTTAGTTTTTACCTACACACCAAATGCATAACTTCCATTGGCTCCTTTGTGATTAATTGAAAAATCTCTTCAAATTATTACTTTAAGTGTTAGCTAATTCGTAATAATATCGGAGCACTACAAAAACGTGTGGATTCACCTGTGTTTGTCTCAATAATATATGAAGACGAAATGCAAAAATTTTAGGACTTATAAAAACACATAATCATATAACACATAAACACATAACATATAATCCATACTCAGATATGGCATACGAACTTGGGGGCACTCAAGCAATATTTATATTAAATATATACAAAACTTACAAATTGCTATAATAAAAAAAATTGTACCACCGAATATTTACAGACAAAGAAGTAATCTAAAACTATTGTATGGTTCTGAGGGCCTACTTCCAATAAAGGGTCTTCTTTGGTACATTATTATAATGGATAATGAGGGAGATAGCAAATATAAAAAGCAACCGGTGCATAATCACATAACAAGATTCACTGAAAATAAGGGCCTCATTATTCCAAGAGTAACAAATAAGTATGGAAGCCGAACGCTTAAATATTTAATACCAGAGATTTTCAATAAATTTAATAATTCTTTTAAACCTCAGAATAATGAGAGACCCTGCCCCAAAAACACTAAGCGTTGGCTAATAAGCGACGAATCAATGTATCTCTGAACTTTATTATTGATGTATTCCTGAACATCTCAACGTACCTGCCTAAATAATTTGTATATAGGTAGGTACTTTGAGATATATTATTTTGTGATATTGTTTATTGTATAATTTTGTGTCATACATGTATTAAAAATTAAATATGTTTATATATATTATTTGTAGAACCTACAGACAAGCCGTCATGTGTGACAGCTTTGTGGGACTGGATAAAACTTGTATCTTTAAAAATTTATAATAAATAAAAAAAAAAAAAAAACATGTTCGGGCATTGTGACAAAACAGTGGTAGGTATTAAAGTTTAACAGGATACCATCAATTCATTCGTTAAAGGTCTACAATCCTGTTTTTAACAAGAAAACGAAAAATTTGATGTGATTTTTAATATATTACAAAAATATTTCATGAGGAAGTTTTTTCCGTGCGCCTGCGCCGCTTTCATATTCCGTGCAATTTGGTTTTAGCTTGTTGCCATAACTTCCCTTTGTTATTTATTATCTATGGGTATTTCGGCGTGCCTCCTGAAAATCGTCGGGTACCACACCGTCGTCTTTTTGTTGCTATCTCACCCATTCACACAATTACCTAATCTCTAGTTTTTTTGCGATCTCACCCTTTCAAAAAATTCCCTAATCTCTCTTTTTGTTGCTATCTCACTCTTTCAAAAAAATCCCTAATCTCTATTTTTGTTGCTATCTCACCATTCCACACAATTCCCTAATCTCTCTTTTTGTTGCTATCTCACCCTTTCAAAAAATTCCCTAATCTCTCTTTTTGTTGCTATCTCACCCTTTCACACAATTCCCTAATCTCTCTTTTTGTTGCTATCTCAACCTTTCACACAATTCCCTAATCTCTCTTTTTTTGGCCTTCTTGGGATAGATATTCTTAACTTATGTTATGTAAAATATTAATATTTTTTTAATGTATTTATTTTTTCACTTAAGTTATTGTGGCAGATGTATAATAAATTATCTGTTCTTTAGCTTACTAAATGAATCATATACAAATAGAAACATGTGTGTAAATTGTTAAATATCTCCAACCATCAAATTAAGTGCGAGGTCTACTGTTCACAGAACTGCTATTAGATATATCATATTATAATCAAACAATTTAAAACCTTTCTTCACAAATTGTTTTAATATATCGTGATAATGGAATTCCACCAGGAATTGGCACCATCAAAATTATTAAATAGAAGATAGGTGCTTACAAAATCTCACATTATTTTTTTATTGTTGCACGCGCGGTCTATAATGCTGCGTATAGACGTAAGAAGCAACCGTATGCGGCGCGGCGTTTAGTGTCATTTGCGGTTGCTTCGTTTTTTTCCCATAAGTGGTGGTTCAGCTCTGTAGTTCGGTTCACGTGTTTATATACGAAGAAAAATGACCTTATTAACGAAAGCGATAGCATTCCAAATTCCTGATAAAATATTACTCATTCAGAATATATCGAGTACACGTGTACTTTTCCTACTAAATATCATGACGCGACAAAATCAGTGTGTCATCAATATTTGTATGAACACGTGTTCCACCGTCCTCATAAAACATTCGCTTTAAACTGATGCTTTGTTATTTTTTTATTTAAAAGCCTGCAGTCCCGTTTTTAACTGGAAAACGAATAATTTTCCAATTTTAAAAACAATTAACAGTATTTTAAATTAGTAAGTACTCTCCGTGTACGCACCTTAATGGCGCGAATACATTTGTGAGCCGAAACGATCGAATTATGGGAAAGGAACGAAGCAACACCAAATGGCGTGAAACGCCGCTTGCGGTTGTTTGTTACTTTCCCACAATTCGAGGTTCGGCTCACAAATGTATACGCAGCATAATATACCTTTTTGACGAAAGTAAAGAGTTGACCTGAGTCTTGAAAAGATTATTTATTAGAGTTTTTGTTCTGGTATTTAGGGGCTCCAGACCAGAGGTGGCAGCCAAACTCAACGGTAGGCGGACTTGAGATGTCAATAGCCCAAGCATGTTTGTATTAAACGAACGATCAGGCCATCATTGCCATCTACGAAAAAACTCATAAACGTATTTGTCAAATAATATCACTCGTACAAAAGTTTACTCACGATTTTTTTTATTTGTAGAGTCAAAAAGAATGTCCATTATTCAACTTTTTATGCAAAAAAACAAATACTTATCGCAGGTGAAATAACAAGAACAATCGTTTAAAAATCAATATTTGTTTTATAGAATGAAAACTAGGTAGGTAACTAGATATACGAGGATACGAGTAGGAACGTATATAAAATATATATTTTATTTTTATTTTAGCTGTATTTCTTTATAAATTATTTTTTTTTGTTTCATACATTTATTTAGCTTCATTCATATCAAGGAGAATTTTCCAGGCGGCGTATGTTTGATTTTTTATAAAAATCTACAGTTTTATTCCGAAGATGATGAAATTTTACACACTTAATCTTCCATGCATGAAGAAGGTTATTGTATGAGTCTGATTTTTATTAAAGGCAGCATAATTTTTTTACGGGCAGTACCGGTTATATCTTAGATTATATAGTTAAGTAAAACAATAACATCCCCTATTGTGATTATTTTTTGGTTAATTTCTTACTTTGCCAATTATCACAACGTTTCAGAGAGCATTGAATGATGGACACGCTTTACGCTGTCCGAATGTTATCACGATAGTACTTTTGGCTATGAAAATTAAAAAATCAAATCCGCTCTGACGGAAAACTTAAGACTTGTGTCGTGATGGAGGAGCCAGCCTAGGAATTGAACGCACGACGCTCGGGTGTCACAACACGATGCCAACTCAGCCACTGACCGGTCGATTATTCTGCTTATTTTGATTTTACTAACAAAGCCCCAAATTGTACAAATTAAAAAAAACTGTTTTAAATTGATTTAGCTACAAATAAACACTCCATAATACATAAAACTTAAAAAAATATATTATTCAGTTCAAACAATACAATATATTTCGTATTATCCACGCATTACTTCAATAGACTTAATCCTTGTTGGATTCCAACTAGGTTTATGCAATCCTCTGTAATGTTAGATTTATATAGCATCACCCACCAAAAAATGAAGCATCTCACATTAAATTATATTAATTTTTCTTTTGTTCTGCATTGTTATATTTACAATAGATGAAGAAAGTAATAATTGTCATCATTTTCATAATAAATTAAACATTTTTTGTAATAGTTTCGCTACACGCCGCTAGTGGGTCACAAAGCGCTAATTCCATTGTTAGAATAATTTAATCTCACTAGAAATTTCGCCGCTAGAGCTCCGTACTGTTTGTAGTGCAACTACTTCCCGCTCGGCAAGCGGCGCCACCGTACAGAGCTCCCCCGCCGCCTGCACCTCCTTTCTTCGTTGGGAAAATTTAAAGAAATGCAACGGGGCTGAACTGGTTTTAAAGTTAAAAAAAAGTTTTAGATGTAAAAAAAAAATATTTTTAAAGCTGCTTACGTATTGTATATTAAGGTATATTATTGTGTTTTCAATATTTGTGAATACTACAAATAAGAAAATAAATGGAAAAAAACATGAAAAAAATTAATTTTAATTTTCAATAAGTGTGATTTTTTGTAATTCGTATGTGTGCCATTCTTAGAAGTGTATTTAATGCTTCCTTCAAGAGTACGCAATTATTCTCAATCATCTATTATTTTAGTAACTTAATTTGATAAGAGCGTTTCAGAAAACGCAAAGATATCAGTTAGTAATCTTTGAGGCTATTTGCTGAATTATTAATTGAATTAGTATAGGTAGTTGACATCGCACAGGTACAGGTAAATGACACATGAAACATTTAACATTAAACACCCCTATTACACCCTTATTAATGCTGCAATGTTTGGATGGTCCGTTGTTCGGTTGGGTGACACAGAGAGCGTATAGCCTACAACGTACAACCCACACGTGGTGAAGTGAGAGTATCATAATCGATCCAACGGTTTATGGTTGATTGAAACGGGTCAAGGCTCAACAGGTTTCCGCAACTGGAATGCCCCGATATTCCTTTTGTGATACAAAATGGAAAATCAAAATAAAAGAAATAAATAAAAGAATAAAAAAGAAAACAATCCGTCCCAGACTTTGGAAAAATAAAAACTAGTATCGCTCTCCTTGTCTGTCCCCAGCACTCTTTCGTAGAGCGTCTCTTTTCTTTCAGAGGGTGAACACCGCGACGATGAAACATCACAAGCGCCGGCGAGGTAATTCGCCGAGTTAGGGGTGGGATCAGCGGGAGATAGGGGTTGGTTTGGCTCGCGGGGCAGTGCGCAAGCGCGAGGCGCCGGGACGCCCCCGCGGCGGTGCGGGCAGCCGGGAGGCTGTGACGGCGCCCGCGACAAGACGTCCTGGCGCGCCGGCACAGAGAGAAAGTGTGCGGACCCAAAAAAAATGTACCGCTCGCCTTGAAAAAAAGGCTCAGAAAAACAACACGGCCGAAAGTTACCGCGACTTAGCGCGATCGGAGAACTAAACGCTAAAACCGATTTGTTTTGTTTTCTACTTGTTTTTTTTACTATAAATTTAAAAAAAGTTTTATTTCATTAAAAATAACGGAAAAGTTAATAATGATGTTTAAAATTTTCCAATCGACCTAGACATAGAAGTTGTACATAAACGTGTAGTGTTAATAATATCGTAGCTAATCAATTTAACATTTCTAATACAAGTGTAAGTTTCGTAATATTTAACCGGGACGCAATTTGCAATAGTTGATGAATTGAGATTACTGATGACTGGACAATGTGATTGAGATAAAGTTGTGGCATAGAGTAATGTTGTACTCTGCCGAGGAACCCGCGGGACTTAATAATAAACCCCGTGTATTTAACTCTAATTATTAATGAACGATGACGTCATGAAGTTTAAAAACACGCTAAAAAGACAGTGATAAAAAATTACTAAAAATGTTTCCCAACATCGAACTATCAATTTCCGACTCTTAAGATAAATATTCCTTTCGCCAGTGTCATAACCCTTTACGCTTTGCTCTCCGCTAGTGAATGTAGAATTCAGTCATATTAATTGTTAATGCTTTTAGCTAAATATTTTTTGTTATAATAATAACAAAGCCTAATAGTGAAACATTTCCCTGTTTTTCTAGAAATAATAAAGTTTATGTTTGTACCTACAAAAGTAATATCTGCTCGTTGAAGTTTTCTTCGTATCTTCAAGAAGTTTTCACAAGTTTAAAGTTATGTTTGACAATAGTACCTAAAGTTGTGTCAACGCTCCTATTTTTGACAGATAACAAAAAGGACAGAATCCGGTAAGTACAAAAAAATTTTACATTTATGATTTTTTTTACAAAAATTATTTTATTTCTGTTTCAAAATTATTAACCTAAATCTAAAATATTATCTTCACGGGACATAAATCAAAAATATATTTCTTAATAATACTATTCAAAAATATACAGCAAACAGGATATTCCTGTTTGTATCTAAGAATAATGGGCTAAATATTAGGGGTTGGGGATGAAAACGAAACGTCTATTTCCAACAGTCATTTTAGTTCTGTGTTTGTTACTATCGGAGTAACATAAAATTAAATAGTCTTAGATTTAAAAATAAAATAAAAATTGATTTCTATTTATCATCTTTGCAAGTTCGGTGTTTGTTGCTATCCGAGTAACAAATAAAAATAAAAATAAAAATATCCGAGTAAAATTTTTGAAATATTTATTAATAGTTTTTATTGGATTTTTAATTTTTACGACTTTTTTTCCTTTAAACGTTACCTTAATGTTTACTAATTAGTAACAGAGAAAATATGAATTTCCTGTTTTACTGCGTAAAAATTCATATAAAATATTGGGAATCACATTTCAATTGCCTCGTCAAATATTTTTTGCAAACTCTCAATCGCTTTTTGTTACAGTGCTGTGCATATTTATAAATTAAATATTTTTAATGAATTTTCATTTAAAATTATAATCATGCTAATTGTGTCGTAAATAAAAATCTCAAGGATTTTTTTCAACATTATAATACTTTGATCGTTACGATTGCTTTTTGTTAGTTGTATTGACGAGTTTCAGAATAACAACTCGTTCTGTTCCAATATACCTACCTATATTTCAAAGAAAATTAAGTGAATTTTTCTGTCAACCTCATGTTGCAACGATTTTAGTTTCACGTGATGAGCCGTGATGAATGGCAAGAATTTTTGTAAATCTTAAGCAGTTTTGTTAGAACAGTAAACTACGAGAAAATACTTACAATGATTTAATAATGTACAAATAATATATATTACGGAAAAAGCAAAAGATGAAACTGCCATAAAATCTAAATAGTATTATTCTTGGAAGTACATACCTACATTCTTTTTAAATTGTGTTTTTGTTTATTTTTATGAAGTCATGGGTTTGTACTGTTTTGTGCCATTTTTAAGCGATACGCAAATTAATTTTATATTCCTATTTAAAAAAAAACTGCGGCTTCCAAGAGGGTAGGGATGCCATATTGCAACTGTTTCTGGGCTATTGAAACTCTTGAAAGCTATTAAAAAAAAACTAAAATCAACCGTAAATTAATTTTCTTGAATGTACGTATCAATCAACAGAATAATTAAATTAATCAAATGTAATCCGGTACATCGAATTAGATAATATTGTGAGAAAGAAATTATTTTTAACGGTAGGTACTGTAAAATAAAAAAAAACACTAATAATTATTAATTAATATACTACTACCGTAATCCGGGCATGAGCATTGTACGGGTAGTTGAGAAAAACACAACAATTGTTATTTGTAAAAAATTATATTTTTTATATTTTACAATTTGACTAGACAGAATAGAGACTGGCGAACGTCTGAAAACTATATCCGAATTGCAAATAGTACAAAATTACACTTGGCAATAACATATTTGTTATGTCATGTTTATTAAAAACAAATATTTCCAAAATATAAAAATTCGCACAATTCTATATCAATAAACACTTTTTTGTTCTTACCAAACGCAAATCGTGATTCGGTACAGTATGTAATCTATTTACTTATAAAAATTAATGTTTTGTCTAAAGTAGTTATTATCGAACACAATGCATTAGGCCTTTTTATTTCAGTTAAGATGATCGTTAACTTATGAAGATAGTTTATGGAGAATAATACATTTAAAAAAATGTTTTAATGTTTTTTATAATTTTCTTCTATACTATTCTTTTTGTATAAAATATACTATCAGGGTGATGTCTTATAGTGTAGTTAATCATGAAGATACGAGGATATTTTAGAAAAAACTAATAGTTGCTTAGACAAATTTTCTTATAGAATTATTCTATAATACAAGATTATCTTAGTATTTATTATATTTGTGGAATTTTAAATAAGTGCATAGTTATGTCCTAATACAATCCTTATACATATATTATTTATATTCAAAAAAAAATAAAACCATTACATGTTTTCGCAAATTAATTTAAAATTATTATATAATTACATTTTCTTCATAATATTTCTCCTTCCATATTAATTCGCCAAATCTATCAATCAAGTATTCGTTTAATAAGATGATAAATTCTTTACGGTGATAGTATTTATTGCATTCTGTATTCATTTTTTGGTCGGAAGATAAATGGAAAGAGAAAAGGTCGACTAAATAAATGATATTTTTCACAACTTCATAACGTTATTGTAAACCTCACAATGGCTAAAAATGTAATCAATTAAAATACAGTTAATACGTTATAATTGGATTGTTAAAAGTGCCCAGGAAAAAAATGATCGCGATCTGATTTTAGTGCGTTCGTTGTAAAAAGACACTCGAAAGAGAAGTCATATCGACTGTTTTGTACTCCGACTGCAGCTACCTATGTTATAAAGTAGGGTAGGACGCTGGTAGGTGGCTTTTCTCTATTCCCGAACAAACCCCTTCGAAACCAACTCAAACAAGTCCAGAGCGTGTTCCCCGCTTTCAGATGAGCAAATTAATTTACGAAATAATGTTCAGTATTAATTTTTGATTTGTCAGGAAAGCAACGCAACATAATACATCCATAATATTATTGGAAAGGAGGGGTGATTAAATCTGTTTGTATTATGTTTAAGTAATTTTCGTTTAGTTAAAAAATATTTTGTATATTATATATTTAATTATTAATGCCCTTTTTAGGTGCTTTTACGCAGGAATAGTAAAAAAATTGCTGTATTTATTATACATAACTGATCTACCCCAGTAAAAATATTTTGAATTTATTTAGTGATAAATTGAAAATGTCCACTGACTCGGCAAAATTATTTCCATCATTAGTATTCTTGGCAATGAGGAATACATATGGTTGGTAGTTTCGGACTTATATATACGGACTCAATAGTAATATTAATGTGGAGTTAAGTTTGTTTTGATGAAGCTGTTTTTATTAAATAATTGATTAAAAAATGACATATTATGTAATCGGTCGAAAGTGGGAAGTAAATGAATGAAAGTGTTTAAATATGTTAAGTGAGTGCAGCGACCGCCGTATTTAAATATAATTAACCGAAGGATATTCGCAAAGGGGTGGCAGGTAGGGGCGGCTGGGCGGTTGGGTGGCTGGGGTGGCCGGCGAGAGGGCGGAGGGCGGAGGGTGCGGGTAGCGCCGGCGCGGGTGGCGGCGCGTCTTTAGTCGCTGTCCTAGAGCCGCCCGCGCCGGCCGCTGCGGCCACCGCGTCTTATATACCTCGCCGTCAAAGCCTTACACACCATTACTAGGCCGGAGTCCATCCCGCAAGGTTGGCACCCTTGCTTCCTCCAAGGCGCTCGGCGGTCTTCGGTTTAAAAAAAAAAACAATCGACTTCGTTCCGCATTCAAAAAAAAATTCGAACTCTTCCGCTATCCGGTTATTCGGTTCAAAAGTTTAGTTTAAACATTTATAAAAAAAACTTTTCAGTGAATTGACTTTATTTAATAACTCAACAAACAACATTATTATTCAAATTATGACAGTTGAACAAAAAAATATTATTTTTATAACACATGTTTGGCGGCGGTGATTGGTTTTTCGGATTTCGACCAAGAACAGCGACAAATAAATTCAATATTTAAAAAAATATTTTTGGATGGATAAATAATAAACATATTTGGAAAATTTTCTTTTCGACTAAAAAACGATTCGTTCCTCAAAATTTTGTGATTTTAAAATTAACGAAAAAATTTCTGTAACTACTTTTAGGCTTTAAAGTTTTATTACAAAATTCAAAATTTAATTCACAATTAAATCGGCGTTCAAAAATTTTATAACCAATAATAGCTATATTAGATAATAATTTATATAATCTATGAATTGATAATTTATGATAAAAGACTTGGCACAAAGCAACCTCATACCTATGATAATAAGATTGTTTTAAATCCTTTGAGATAATTAAACATTAAAATGACTAGGACACGATTTTAGTGAACACGAACTATAAAGAGTGTGTGTAGTGAACTAACTGTAACATTGACATTCCACCAAGTGACCAATACTAGTTCTGAGACAATTCTGTGACTGTACTATACCTACTTTTAAAGTAACTGGACTTCAATCAAACAATCTCCAGTAGAGGAACCGGTTTGGAGTCCACGAGGGTTGATAGAGATTCCTTTCACTGGTTGGTTGGATTTGTACGAAGATTTTCTGATTCCCTACACTGTGCACTGTGCAGTATAATGTGTAGAGACGAACATGCACGTTCTCGCTCTAAACGGCTGTTTGCATAAGACTTAGAGGATTCCGATGTAATTACCCAGGGCTAGAGCTGAAAGTAAAGCGTGTGCCGAGGGGGAAACCTCGGTTACGTTCTGCGTTCGCGTAGTTTTTAGCTAGTTTTAAACCCGATCCATACGGCAAAGTGAAAAACTTTACCACTCTAGTTGTTACATTACGTAGATATGTTTATATATGATTTATGAACGTACCTAAAAATATATTATTTTTATTTATTCTAAAGCTTCTACATGATTTATGTTATTTTTATGATATCTAGGTATATTTATTGTTTATGTTATCTTGAATAAAAATATTATTTTACTTTTATGTTTTTCATTTTTAATATTTTTTTATATTATAAAATAATTATGGTATTGACTTAAAATTTTTTTTTTGCACATTATCTATATCAAAAACACCCATTCAAATAAATCATTTTATGAATCTATGATTTATGTACAACATTATTTTAAGGAATGCATGTTAAATTCACTACAAGGAAAAAATTAAATAATAAAAAAAAATCTAATCTTTTTACGAGTGAATTTAAAAAAAAATCCAATAAGAAAAAATGACGACGCGACGGATCTGTTAAGACGATCGAAACTTTAGTTTCACTACTCACCGCTAGAGGTAGATAATCGACCGCAATCGTTCGTAGATCATTTACTTTGCCGTCGGCAGCTAGATGCCGCTGTTAGCGCCGTCAGTGCTTAGAATTTTTTGTCTTTTTACCGCTCCGTACATTTGAGTATCTCTATACCAAGAATAAAAAAGAAAATAAATAAAAAAGTCCGAAAACATACACCTGGCATGTAGCGTTAAAATACTCGAAGAGTGAAATTGCCGAAAATAATGAAAGAATCTATCAGATTCTTGAATTGAAATTTGATTACGTATTTTCCTATAATTTTTTGAAATCAAAATAAATATTGTGTTTTCATTTACAGAAATTGTAGATTATTAATTCTTAAAATACAAAAATGTTGTAGTTTAGAATTACGTTGCGTTACAACGTCGAATGCCTTCGTCAGGTAAAAAGAAAGATAGTTGGAAGTAAAATAATACAGTTTTTTTTAAAGCCTGGCTTGAATAGAATGATTTTTTTACGATTTCAGTATAAATATTAACCCCTTTTATACACCATGACCACAGAGAAAACCTTTATTCAAACTATGTAGGTACCTAATTGTCGTTCCCCTTAACCCCATAGTATTTAGAAACGACAAAACATTCTCAAAGCGTTTGTAACATTTCACCTTTTAAATGTTACACATCAATTAATACAAGTTTGACGATAATCTTTGTAGTAGATCACCTATAATCAAATGGACGTGTTATAATCATAATTCTTAATTATTGAAGCCTCATATTTTGCGTTGATGAGGACACTGGGAATGAACACTGCGAGAAACGTTGGTTGGCACAAATAGTTTTTGGGTGTAGTGTTAAAAAGAAAAGAATATTTAACCCTGAAGAGTTTTTAAGAATTAACAAATTCCTTTATTAAAAATATATATACAGAACGCTAAAAAAACATAGATAAGAAGATTTTTGAATATTTTTTTAATATGACACCTCACAAGAGCGCCCCTTTCTGAACAATGTAAATGTAGGGGAACTATTTCGCCACCCGGTTGGGCATCGTTGTGAGCCAGATTAAGATAGTGTCTATAGGAAAGAATTTATTTATGCGGGTCTTGAAGAGGCCCGGATTATATGAAGGAGGTAGATAAGGTTATCAATTTAATCCAGTTTAAGAAAAAAAACTATAACTTTTTTATTGTTGGTACTGGTTGAAGAAACTGTGATTGTATGTTACCGGAAAACGTTTATCGTCACTGACTCAGTTCTACCCTCGCAGGTGTAGACAGTTTAACTATTTCCCTTTTAAAGGGAAAACGTGCACGTGTGAAAAAACTTTAATTATTATTACCCGTGTTTGCGTTTCCCGTACGTGGCCAGATTTAAAACATTATCCATTACCTACTTCTAAGGAAGCAAAAATATATAGGCATGCTTAGGAACAGAGGATAAATAAGAACCCAAGTGATCCAAAAGTCTGACCATTATTTGCATTTATGTAGAACTGAGTTTCATCATCATTACGAAATTTTTATTTCGATCAAATGGGATGGTGATGTAAGAGAAACAAAGCGTTTGCTAAATGAACCAGAACCAAAAGTAATTAAGTCGGTGGCGACAATGATTTTCATTCAAATCTACACGTTCTACAAGTTTTACCGTGTTAATTTATATCTTTTCATGTTCCATAATATAGATAGGTAAGTTTTACCGTGTTAATTTATATCTTTTCATGTTCCATAATATAGATAGGTAAGTTTTACCGTGTTAATTTATATCTTTTCATGTTCCATAATATGGGTAGGTAAGTTTAACGGTGTTAATTTATATCTTTTCATATTCCATAATATAGATAGGTAAGTTTTACCGTGTTAATTTATATCTTTTCATGTTCCATAATATGGGTAGGTAAGTTTAACGGTGTTAATTTATGTCTTTTCATATTCCATAATATAGATAGGTAAGTTTTACCGTGTCAATTTATATCTTTTCATATTCGATCATCTAGGCAGGTAAGTTGTATCGTGTTAATTTATATCTTTTCATATTCCATAATATAGGTAGGTAAATTTTAGTGTTAATTTATATCTTTTCGTATTACATAATATAGATAGGTAAGTTTTAACACGTTAATTTTACAAAAAAATTTTAGTGTTATGAAAATATTATACATAAATCGTTACCTTGATTAGACAAAGTTCTAACTAATCTTTTTTTCAAAAATGACATTTGAGTGCTAAAACGTTTCTTTTGCTTTCAAAATATTTTTCATTTTTCCGTAGATTCCTAGTATCAAGAATTTTAACTTTCCATTATTTTTACAAGGTTTTTTGTATTTCTTGGGAATTAACTATGTAACAATTTGTTTTATTTTCCAATGTATATTTGTTACTTAAATTTTGTTTACTTTGCCACCGGTCTCGACACAACCGTGTCATTAACTAGCAATCTTAAAACTAAACGAAATTTAAGTAACAAATGTACATTGGAAAATAAAACTCAATAAAACAATAATTTTACAAAGTTCTAGCATCACTTTGAACTTTTTGTATTTCGATTTTATTTGTATCTGCAAGTTGATTATTGTTACGAATGTGTAGCTCGTCACTTTCGTCGGATAGGAATCTAACTTGGCATTACCGTTTTCTTATGTGCCAAAGCTCACAAAGTCGAAAATTTCTGATTTTCAGGTTCAACTTTTGTGAAATAATTTAGTTTCACAAAAACAAAAAGAATAGATTAAATACGACGTAGTGCTATCTTGGAAAGGCATAAACGTAAATGTTAATTGAATCTTAGAATAATGTAAAGTGCAGTTAGAACCCTGTCCAACCAAAGTAACGAAATACATAAGATTGAACTATCGGCTAGCTACTGTGGCGCTTACAGTTTTTTATAACGCCATCTACAGGGGATCAACGGATCTATTAATGGGGTCGATGTTTTAGTTTGGCTATTTGCCGAAAGGTGGTGAACGATCGATGAAAAACAGTTCAAACGATTTTACGTAATATTTTTTAGGATAAATTTAAGATTCAATTGGTTACATATATACCAAAAATATTTTTTAACATCCCTGTATTGCTTTTTATATTTTAACAGTTATTTACAGAATTAAAAATACTTATTATTCAGTAAATGATCCAACCAAAGGTTAAACGCAACGCTCGTTGTATTCTACGTGTTCACAAATGGCGTTAATTAATTAATTTTGTTTAAATACGCTTTTGTAAGGTATTGATTTAAATTATTTGTTTGCGCCCTTATATACGCAATATGAATATGAATAAATAGTTTTGTCCATATAAAAACTCAATTCTATCGAGAAAGGCATACAAATACAATATTGGATTGAATCATCGGTAAAATATTGTATTTGTGTGCCTTTCTCGAAAGAATTAAGTCTTTAAACGAACAAAACTATTGATTCATATTCATATTGCGTATATACGGGCGCAAACAAATGATTTGTCTTAATATTGTAAAGCAATACCTTGCAAAAGCGTATTTAAACAAAATTAATTAATTAACGCCATCTGTGAACAAGTAGAATACAACGAGCGTTGCGTTTAACCTTAACCCAGTAGTAACAAAATATATTTTAACTGTTTCTCCGTGTATGCATAAAATTAAAAATGTGGTATTTTAGCATAAAATATGAATCATCAATCAATCTGAACCGCCGGAAAATTTTATATTACAATAAATTATTACGCGAGCAGTACGAAGTTATTTTTTTTTTTTTTTTTTTTTACAGTATTACCGCACAAGAGTCCCAACTGCTCCCGTCTGGAGCCAGTGAGACTATGGCATCCCCAATTGGGGTATGATGTGAGGCTGAGGGTATTGGGGAGGGGAGGGAGATGGGGAAGAGGAAGGTGGGGAAGTACCTGGCTATTCAGATCTGGTCACCAAACACGGCTAAAGCCATTTCAAGCAACGTTTCAATTCTGAATGGTGGTCTTACACCAGGGCGATACTGAGAGTATCTTCCACTCTGGAACGTGCCGCAAATATACTATATATTATTTTAAATTAATTAATTGTGAAATAACACAAATTAATCAAATAAAATTTATTTGCGCACGCCGGGTTCGAACCCGCGACCTTCGGATCTGTAGTCAAAAGCGTATACCACTAGACCACGCCGGCCGTCGATCGCCATTTTGATCATGGGAAGCGATCAATGATTTAGTTTTGCTACTTGACGCTAGAGCAAGTTCAAAAAGATGTAATGATACTGCACTCTTGGAGTATTTCACTTCCTTGATAGCTTATCCATAGGATAACATATATTTTCGATAAACGGCTTACGATTTATTTAAGTACGAATTTAATATTCGATTCTCGAAAAATGGCTTTATATCGGATAAAGTATCCGAGTTTTCTACCTATTGGGATAGGTATTTAGTCTTAATAATGTTAACTTATGGATAAGCTATCAAGAGGATAGTGAAATATAATAATTTGATGTAAAGCAATATGTAATTTGTTTTTTAGATTTTTGTTTTATACGTTGAATAATATTATTATTCTTACAGATTATTTATAAACAAGTTCTGCTGTGTAGTTATTATACCGCGTGACAGCTGTTTCGCGTTTTGAAGGCATTATTACACTGTGGTAATGCTACGTACAAACGATCCATTTATTTGACTTCTGGATAGATATTTATAATGAAAAACAACTATTTGAAAGTTAATAGAAATACGTCGTCTGTAAGTGGCCTAACTACAGTTTGATAATGCCTCCGGAAGGCTTAAAAGAACTTGTTTATAAATAAAATGTATTAATAATGATCTTATTGAATATATTAAAGAAAATAGGGTTCCATAAATTAAAATACGTGACACGTTCTTCATTTTCGTAAGAATTACTCCAACTTTTGTTTTCTATCTTTACAGCAGTTGCGTTGAAATATTGCATATAATTAGGCGTTGTAGTCATGTTTTTGAAAAGAATTCTAAATCTGTAAGCAAAACGATTGTATTTTGCAGTATTTCCTACAGATTTAAAAATAGGATCTAGTGATGTATTCGTACGAACTGCAATAGAACATTTCGCGTAGCACCACGGTAATCGATATATTAAATTGTATCGAATTCAACAGGTTGGACATTGGACTACCTAATTAGGGCTTGTGTTTCCAATACATTAGGTATTCACAATTAAATTTAATCGGTAAGCGAAATGTCAATGCGGGAACGGGCTTAATTATCAAATACCTACGTGTTTGTGAGACACGGGACTGGTAGCAAAAATAAAGCACACTATGTTACTATGCTACAACGTAGCATTTAACGGAAAAATGTAAGTAAGTGATAATAGATATAGAGTTATTCCGGGATTATAAAATAGAGTTATATCCATTTAAAATTTTATTAGTTCAGTTTATCTCGTGTTAACTTTGGGGATGCTGTGTGGGGGGCTTTAGAGGAGAGGAAGTAGTGAACATGGGTCTTGAATGGAACCATGTTTTTTGAGGGACGAAACAGAAAGGCTGGCATATAATTCCACAGCCGAGCTGTTAAACTTAAGAACGAATCGTAGAAACGACCTGTTCTCACCTGATAGAAATTAACTTTGCATACATGTTGGACTCGCGTTTGGCGTGTTATCCGAATATGTACCGGTGCCGAAGGGATCAATGACGCTAGTTTTTCAGAGCATCTTCCATAGAAATATCGGTAGAACCCGTCACGGGTTTTTTCATGTATTTTAGGGCCAGAACAAATTTAATAGTGGGTCGCACTGCGATTTGAATAGGGTTAACAGTAAATACTGCGGGCCCTGTTACAGTACAGTACAGTACAGTGCGCTCAGCAACCGAGAAGCCATCTCTGCTTCGCCTGTTGTCCGCTAGAGGGTGGAATAACTCCATACGCGAACGTGTTCTGAAAATGTGTTGTGTACTTTTCACGCGTAACTTTGTCTCATTCAATCTCCTTTCAGAACACATAATACTGGTAATAAAGAACAACAATAACCAGCATTATTCTAGTAAATAATCCTAATTATTTTGTTGACCATATTTCGCCGCAATCAGTTCCCTTTGTCAGATTTTAGTGAAATTTGGATATGTGATGTGAGTAGAAACGTTGCTTTAAATGGTATTAGTTATGTTTAGTGACTAGATTTGTATAGCCAGGTAGTACTTTAAAGTCATCGTTCCCATTGACTTCACCACCCCTTTACTTCAGCCCTACTACAATTCTAATGTTGAGTAATCTTAATGATTTCGAATATTGGGACCATGAAAAATGCACAATAATTTTTAGTTATTTTTCTTTCTTGATAAATCGTATGATTTTATTTGTACGTACTGTTTGCTGTTATAGTGCATCATTTAACCACCGTTTAGCTAACTGAAATCTAAATATGCACAACAACTCAGTAGGGTCTGCAAGGCCCGCTAGCACAAACTTGGGACAATCAATGTTAGAGAAACAATAACAGTGACGCCGTTGGTCCCTCACACGTCCTGAGGTATACCCATCTAGCAGTAGTTCTACGTTACTCATAGTCAAATAATTCCTGTAAACTGTTAACTCACTGAACACATTTTGCCTTATACAAATACGAGTAGATAATTTACCAACCTTTCGATAACTATCCATTACACTAAATGAATATATAAATAGAAAACTCTGCTATCCGATACATATAGCCACTAGTCATAGGTTTTAGTAGCGAATAGTAAACACGAAAATCTATATTATCCTACGGATAGTGCTTTTAGCAGCTTATCGAGAGGACTCCCTCCCTACTCCCTACTCTCCTCTACTACCTCTATCTACTAGTTATCTACCATTTATTGATTGTAATAGCTACTAAAAATATTGACACGACTTAAACCTTGGTAAGGTTAAATGATTCATAGGATAACCGCCAACGATAATAAGTAATTTGATTTGTACATTTTCATAAAGTTTTGTGGGTGAATTAACTTACGTAGTTACGTTATACTATCTAACACAGAAATACAAAATAGCGATTTATTTCAATGGATTACACTGAATATCAAAAACATCACGCACAACACTGTATGATTAATTGGTTCCAAACAATGCAGTTCATTGGATATAGTACATGAAATTCTTAGACTGATCATGAATGTCACAACCATTTATGTACGGACGCATACATATCACCAGTGTCGTGCACAGAGTTTTTAATCAGAGGTAGGCAGTAGGAAAGGTGTTGGTTGGGATTACAAATCAAACATGCATAATACAACCACTTCACTTATTCATATTATATGCCATACTGTACATATAAAAAACAATTTTTTTTCTAACACACAATCGCATGAAAGAAAGCCGACATAACTTTTTTTTATTATTTATTTAGCAGAATTGAACCAATTACTCGAGGTACCAACAGATGACTAATCGCTATTTTTTGTAGAATATAGTCAACATTTGTATATATTAATCGCGTCATTTTGGATATTTTCCTGCTTTTGACATGTTTATAGTAGGAAGCTGGAATTCATAGCTGGAACTTCACGCGTATTTTTGAAAGTGTAGATAGATATCTTGAGTATTTTTGAAAGTGTAGATTGATTTCTTGCATATTTTTGAAAGTGTAGATAGATTTCTTGCAAAACTTTTATAAATGCCTGCCTTTTCATTTCACATCGCACCTCACATAAAATTATTGTTTTTTTCGTTCGAGTTAAAAATATGATCAATCTATATTAATAAAAGGCAACGTTCACATGCGTGTGCCCTATAAACTCAAAACTAATTGACCAGTGCCAGAAGTTTTTAGAGGGTGGTTTAAATGGTAGAAGAATTCGGGGACACCCGAGGAAGGCAATGAATAGCGAAACATTGCCGCGTCCGCTAGTTTATTTTATTTTTTCATTTCGAATAGTTTACGTGTCTTTAATGTATATATATATATATTATTTTAATGTCGCATGGTATGGTCAAGGCAGTACTTAGGCCTCTGATTGTTTTTAAATGTTGCTTTAGGTAGTACAGTTTTATTTATTAAATGCGTATAGCCTGTATATATAATAAATGTATGCATAGTATGTATACACGTATAATACTTCGCACGTACCTAATGTACTTACTTAAACTGCATAGATTTGTATCTATTACTAATAATATTCGTGTTGAGTACCTATGTTTTTTAAAAAGATAATAAACACATATTGATTATTTATTTTAGTCAAGAAATATAACTTTTTCGTTTTCTAACTAACTTATAAATGTATAACAACATTAGTTTTATATAATATAACAATAACACTTAACATTAAAGGAAATTATAATTCTTATAAATGTAAATTATGTAAATTTCTTATATATGTAAATAATCTGTTGATGTTCCCAAATAAATAAAATAATTTTCTTCACTTTTATGATTGAACAATTTTCTTAACATGTATTTTTTGTTCTCCGTTTTGAGGCTCTCGGGAAGGAAATTATAAATGTGTAAATCATGGCCTATGCTTCTCTTACCATTTTCAGTCTCTGTTGTACAATTTATTATGAAGGAGCACATGTTATTTACGTAAAATTGATTTGTACAGTTCATTTCTTGATATAGTTGCCTGGGTATATTTGAATAGTTTTTTTAAAAACATTACTCAATATTATTTGTAAATCTTTTATGTATGTAATGTGTGTGTTTCCCCATATTTCTATTAGATAATTTGGGTGGGACAGGATTTAGCTAAAGTATTGATTAGATTTCTGTTTTATATTTTGTCTGATTATTTATTTTTTTCTTTCAGATATTCCTTCAAGGCGGGACCAGCTGACTACCGATTATTTCAACCTCCCTGTTAATAAAGTCGTCATCATTGGGTGAGCCTAATCATTTGTCTTATTGATTTTGTTTTTTACTATTTAGATTTTACTCTAAATTAGATTCAAATCATAAGATTAATACAACGGCTTCCTATCAAAACAACCAATAAAAAATATTTAAAAAAAACTTGTTTCAACTTCTACATCACAATAAAAAAATATGTATTATTTAAATAATATATTGATATGTTTACTTTCTTATCTAAAGCTATAGTTTATCTATTTGAATATATATAGTTTTGATGATAAATTTAACTAAATTAAACTATAGGTACAAAATACAAAATAACTAAATTGTTTTCCATTTTGTAAATTGGTAACTTTTTGAAGGAATCTTATTAAAGCATACCACTTTACATTAATATGCAAGCCGGTTTAGGCACAGTTATGAATATAATATGTGACGAAGTGCTAGAGTAATAATAAATAGTCAAACTTATACAGCGCCGTTTAGTGATTTAATCCATTAAGAGGAAGCTACAAGCCAAAAATCTGTATATTCTTGGTATACCTTATATTGTAGGTAATAGGCATTAAAATCGCTTGACAAACGGAGTCTAGAAACGTTCGATTCCGAGTAATAAACTGGTTTTTATTTAATTTGTAAATAATTTTATAAGAGAGCAAAAAAGTTAATCATGTGAAACTGTCACAGATAGTTAGCTATAATACTGTATTTTTTAAAGTTTTTTCATTTACGCGTTCATACATTTCTATTGAAAGTTTGTTTTTTTTAGTAGTTTACATTTATATTTTTATTGAGTAATTTTTTTTATATTTGTATTCTACTGAAGCGAAACGATAGGAAAACTTTCAATTTATCTAAAGCATATTTTTTGGTATTCATAATGTACACCAATTCGTTAATAAAGATTAATCAAAATAGTGATTTAGCATTAAGCTTCGCCTTAACGGCGCTTTACATATGATAATGGTTGGTGGCCATTTCTAAAAAAGTGTGTTTCGAATTAGGTTCTTTTCTGTGTGTTATATAGGTATCTTTAATATAATAGTACGTCACGACTTTAAAATGTCCTCCCTCGATACAAGACGCTAGCTGAACTGAGCAGAACAATGCAGTTGTTGTCACTTATAACCTCTGAAATCCGCTGTAAACATTCCGACGAGCAAAACTTCAGCATTTTCATCGGTGAACTTTAAAGACGTCAAGATTCTTAGCGGCCAAGAATCATCGGCTTTCTCCATTTCAAGTTGGCCTATTAACAAACTAACGACTTGTGCAATTAGTGACGATTTCCTCCCGCGCGATCATCTCAACTATTCGACTATAGTTGGAAAAGAACCCCTAACGGCCATTGTTGCCAGCGAGCGCCATTGTACCCGTGTTGTTCGCATTCTGTCGGCAACTACGACATTGTCAGGTTAACTTGGAGATTACTTTGAAGCCGAGTTTAGCTAAGCCGAGAGTTATGAAGAAGACTTGCAGTTTCGCATCTAATAAAAAGGTTTTTTTAACAGTATTTGGACTTATGTTCCTTGCTTATGAAAAACTAGGCTTGCTTTTTATGAGATTTCAATTAAGTTGAGCTAAGCTGCGTCAAAAAGTTTAGAAAAAGATTTGCGGTGTTAGTGAAATTGTTTTTTTTTTTTTAATTACTATTTTGACGTGTCATTGCTATTTTTCCCCCGCATTTAACAATGAATGTGATCGGAAAACTACAAAAATGCTTATTATGTCGTTCTTTTATAGAAATAATCACAGCAAGGTACATTCGTATTCTGTCTCGGCAACTTGGGGTACTTGGGAACTAATATAGAGATGATCTTTGTAAGCTGGAGCTTAGGAAAAAGTCTGTAATTTTTGCCTTATAATAATAATATTGTTTTGATCATTTCTAGAGCGTTGTTTTCGTGAGAAAATCACCTCAAGGGCGCTTAACAACATAATTTATACATTTAACGCATACCCTATTACTTAGCCTTAACATATCGATGAATTACTGGTGGCTTATAACTATGATTAATAGCTAGTGACTTACCACTAACAATTATTAGAATTGAATTATAACTAAACATATTTTTATAACCGAATGGGTATTTACACAATACTGCTATAAGAGTAATATTATTATATTTTTCGGATTCATTGCAGAAAAATTTAAACGTATCATCATGTCAATAATATTAACTGTTCAATGCGCATACATATATACATACATACACCTACAGACTCATACCACTACCAAACATTACAAGGAAACATATAATAGGAACCCAACATGAAATATCTAATTCCTGTACATTGTTTCATCACTGTAACTCATGTAGGTACTATTTGTTTCTATAATATCAACCATATAAATAAATTACTTAAAAATATGTAAAAACTAGAGATTTACGACTAATATACTTATTTACATTTACAAATACACATACTTCTCGTAGAAAGTTATAAAAATGCAGCTAATTGCCTAAAATTGTATCCAGATACCTAAACTTTTTCTTCGTTAAAATTTGACTGTTCTAACTTCCTTTAGATGTATTTGAAAACTAGATAACTTCGTTAGAAAAACTATATATTTAGGAAAAAAGCGACACCTAGAAACGGTATAATTGGTTAATTTGAAATGATGAATTGGAAACAAAGTTTCTCAGGGAATAAATTTAATAGGTATAAAATAGTTGTGGTTGATATAAAGTAGGTAGTACTTGTTCTCGAAATGATTAACACACTAAGGAAAAGATAATGTAAACTACAGATTAAACCGTTTTCCCTCATTTTCAGAGGGGTTTTCAAAGAGTTGTCAGTAAATTCTGTCATTTTGTAAATTACTTACTCGTGTGCGCTTCATATTTGTTTCAGTTAGTTTATTTTATCTGCAAGTGCTAGGTGGTGATAAGAATGTCACAACTGAAGTAGCTGCGTACATGTCTCAATGTCCTTGTAGATAAGTCCTGGCGTGGGAGGCTTAGCTCGGTTCCTTATCATGGAGCGGAATTCACTTGTTCCTAGCGATACCCCTAGATCCTGTAGGAATTATACAAACTATTACCCAAAAGCAATATCACTTCATTATTGGTGCAATGCAATGAAAAACTAAACTTTTCTTGCATTTTTCATATTCAAACACACCATAAATATACATCTAGGCAGGTAAGTACTTGTTACTTACTTACTTACTTAGATACCGACTTATTTTCCAAGATGACGATAAAAACTAACGGTTGTGTCTTCGATATTTCTTACAAACTCTCTTATTAAATAAGACTCCGGCTTGAACAAAACACTTGTACTTTTAATATGATAGATTGACAATGGGCTCTGGTAACTTAGTTAGCACGCATTGAGGTTCCCACCTTATTTATTATCACCTCGATCTCTACAATACGCGCCCTCTACGCGTAACCGAATAGGCTAATCAAGTGCCATCTATGGGTGAGATCATGCACTAATATCAAGGATATCACACTACCTACTTAAGATCTTGATGATTTCAATGACATTTAAAAATGTCGTAATGATAATATGCACGTTTTTCTTGAACAGTCCTACTTCTCAAAGGTTTTTTTAAACAAATGTACCAAGTATCGGCGTAATTACGCGTATAAATGTAGTTAACAGTGTGCTACATATTTTCTGAACATTGAGGAAAATAATTCTGTAAACATTTTATTATCTCAAAAGCACAGACGGATGCAGGCTTAAGATAAACAAAAATGAAGATATTGTGTTGGACGAAATCAGCAGCAACAATGATTATTAATTATGAATTTAATTGATATGAAAAACCATGGGAAGAAAAAAATATAAGAAAAGATAACAAGCGGGAGATTATAATTCCTGGAATAAGCGAGGGAAATATCCTTATTTGAAAACACTTTGCAATAATTAAAATTATTACATTAGAACAAAACCGTTCATACTCAGAAAAACGCTTTGAAAGTTTCACATCTTCTAGCTTGATGCGTTATAGATACGCTCCAAATACTTTGGAAAAACTTAGATTTATCTTAACAATAAAATAAATAAAAAACTGTATGCAAAAATCTGAAGTTATCAACTTAACGCCAATTCCAATATGAGCTTTGATAAAGCCCCAAAGAATCCATTTAACTTTCATTAATTTGTTTCAAATTTTTCTACTGAGAAAAAACGTATCGAAAAAATAAAGTTTTTTAATTAAATTGTTTTGTTAAACTGGTTGGAAAAACTAGTGGAGAATAAGAATAGTGTGTTTTTGTTTCTTTTACGACATTTTCAACTATTCAGCATTCCCATGTTACCTTTACCGCCTGCGGCTAAAGAAATTGCTGCAGTAATGACACGGCTCAGGTGAAATCGTCATTAATACGAACGTACAACGTTAACGCCTGTCTGTATAACGTAAAATCGTAAAAGAGAGGCTGTATAAGTACAGGTGCCTACACCTCCCCCCGGTTTATCACGGACGATCTCTTTCATATTGAGTGTATCTTTGAACGGAAAGACAAATTGCACAAAACGACACATTTCGGGTAGAAAAAAGCAGGGGTGGATTCCGAAACTAAAAAAAATTACAAATAATTTTATATTTCTCAATTCCACGATTATTTTAATATTTTTTTCTATAACCACAGCTTTCATACCATTTAAAACTGAGCAAAAGCTTAGTCAATCAATTTCTCGTACCGAAATGTTGTTTTAACACAACTTGAGTTTTAAGAGAATCACGTATTTGAAACTTAGTTATAAAAAGAACGAAATATATCAACGTTAATTAATAATCTAGGAAAGAAACCTTTTCATAAAAGTCTCCAATGAAATAAATTGTATGTTTTTGTTTTTGCCTTTTATGTCTTGACATGCTTTTGTGAATACTTCATTTTTCGTTAAAACTGTTTTGACGACTTCCGTGATCGAGAGGCAGGGCTCTGGACTAGCAATCCGGAGGTCGCGGGTTCGAATCCCGGGGTGCACAAGTAAATTTTATTTTCTTAATGTTTGTATTTCACAATTTATTAATTTGAAATAATACATAGTATACTTGCGGCATGTTTCAGAAAGGAAAATAGTTCCAGTATCGCTCTGGTGTCAGACCACCATTCAAAATTAAAAACTTTACTTGAAATGGCTTTAGACGTATTTTATTACCAGTTCTGAATAGCCAAGGACTTACTCAGATTCCTCTTTCCCATATCATTCCCCTCCCCGCCATCTTCAGCCTCACAACATGGTTGGGAGCAGTTGGGACTCGTTTACGGTATTTAAATTTTAAAAAAATCTTTTTTTATGAAGCGTACTATAGAAATATTTTTTCTTTTAGCAGAACCAAAACCAATGCGTAAAAGAGAGAAGATAAAAAAATATCTAATAATACGATTTAATAAAGTTTACAATAGTTTTCTGCCAATGTATACACTTCTAAGTACAAAATCTCGTATGTCTTATACCTGGTCTTTGCAAGCTCTGATATTTAAATAAAAAAGTTATAGTTTTCCGCCACTGATTCAGATGCACAGATGCTCTTTGACTTGCCCCCCTGAAGCTGTGGGTGGTGGGGTGGGGTGGGTGGGGTAGCACCCCCCCATCCCTTAACAATATGGGTGAAGCGCATCCCGTTCATTGGAAAGGAAGCTGTGCGCGATGATTCTTTCAAGTGTTTCGTAAACGATTTGGAGACTAAAGGCTCTAGACGTGAGGTTGTAGATGCGATTAAAAATGAAACAGAGACCCCCCGTTGCCACCCATCCGTTTGTGCGCGCAATAAGAATGAAACTTTAACAATATTATTTTTTTCTGCTTTGACGAATATTTTATTTGATGACAGAATTAATTATTTATTCATTATGTGTTTAAAACCTGTTTTAAATATTTTTTAATAACGCTTATATAGCGTTGAAACAAGTTGTTAAGTAGATACCTGTAATTGTATATAGGTAATGTGCCATTCTATAGGGCAAGACGGCATACCTAGTACCCAAATGTAGTAAGTGGATGGAGATAAATAGTATTGCTAATTTATTTACCATCTCTCCAAATTAACGAATGAATTAATAAGTTTCCTGATAGTGATTTTAGTAAAATACGAATAAATAAATACGTCGTCGGAATGCGTGTTCGTGAGAATCCTAATATTAGCAATACTCAAATTGATCTTAAAAGTTACATCATTTTCATTCGGTAGCTGCTTGAAAGCAATATTTTACGGTAGGTACCAACTCAATATTTTACTAATCGGTATTTAGATATATTTATTACAATTAATATTAATATTATAAAAAAAGTCTTTTTTTTACAGTATGTAAGCTTAAAATATTACAGCTAGATTAATTACCTTGCGGTGAAGTTTGCGGTACATAAATTGATTTAGGAAGTTCATGCAGAAAGAACAATTAGAGCTCACTGTCCTCGACATGCAATGAGACTGATATGTGATTTGTGTCGAATAGTATTCTTTGGTCACATAGTGTTATACATAATATTAAACGAGTAGTTCCAAGCGATCCCAATAAAGATGATTAGCTCCACCTTATGCAGTTATCTCGTGGAGCCTATATCCGGCTTGCGGACAATCGGACACACGTGTAGTTCCGACTGCGGCCGCTAGGTGCTCGCTTCCGGTCATAGAGTCACAAGAGATCTGCGGCCGTTTCCGGTGTTTTGTCGAAGTTCGTCTGCTCGGAACACGACCTCAGGTCAACAAACTGAACATGGGAGAAACGCCAATCTGAAAAATACGCATCCGGTCACAGTTAACCCGCGAGAGTAAATAGCACCTACTTGTAGCTGATGCTGGCTGCCACTTCCGAGTTCCGAGATCAGGTTATTACACTATGCTGCATGCCCTCTCCAATCGAAATTTATATTAGAAGCAAACTTAACTACTGTCAATAATACAACAAATAATTAGATTAACCTTCACGGGTAGCTATTAATACGATTAAATAATTTAATTTTTCGACTGAACTAAAAAATTCTCAAATACAATCTACTGGCAGCAATTTACAAAGACCTTTTGTATCCTAGGCATCAGAGAAATTGATGCAATCGTTTATCTCTTCAAGAAATACTTTACACATAAAAATACGTTTTCAAAAAAAGGAAATATTTTTTAAACAGATAAACGATTGCACATCACAAGAGCGCCTCTGTCTGTACAGTGTAAAGGCAAGGGAACTATCTCATCTCCCGGTTGGGCAGCGTTGTGAGGCGGGTTAAGGTAGGGGCTGTAGGAAGGGATTTATTAATGCCGATCATGAAGAAGCCCAGATTATGTGAATTAGGAAAAACAGTAATCAATTACAAAGGAACAAAAATAAAATTGACCATACTTCGGGCAACTTCACTCAACACACTTCTGTCTAATGGTTTGAGTATTTGCACAGGTAAATAATATGAACAAATATTTGGCGTACCTACTGTCTAGGTTTTTTACGGAAAATTGAAGATTTTAGCGCTCCTTACGTCTTGATGCAAATTATACTACGAACTGAATGCAGTTGTTTAGTCATAAATTACTTAGGTATTCCATTAGATAGGTAATGCGCAAGGTTTTAATCTACGCTATATCTAGAATTTTATACTGTGGCAGAATCGATTTCCGCAAAGTGTTCAACCGTATCGTTTGTCCGGCAAACAACAATTATATTACCCTGGCGATAAGATAATCTTGGAGGATAAGCACTTTCCATGGCTCGACACGAACCACCACTAGCAACGAATGCACGGTACAGCCCTGAATTATTTATCTGCGTGCTTTGCTTTCTGAGCCATATGCGAAATCTCATAGAAAAATACTGATGAAATTGACCACATGTTAATAAGTTCTAGTATTTGCACGGCGTCAGTAAACAGTTAGGCATTAAATCTAATCACAGGTATCGATAATCCCTTATCTATACCGAAAGAAAACTGATGTCGCCAGTAATAAGACCTTTCAAGCCGTTAGTTTATTTCTTAACCCGTCAAGCCTCGGAACATTACTGGCCACAAACATCATATTCCATTACGATACGTATACATCTGCGAACCGAAACGTGAACCGAGTCACGAATTACGGGAAAGGAACGAAGCAACTGCAAGTGGCGTTTCGCGCTATTTACGGATGCTTAATTCTTTTCCCATAAGTTGAGGTTCAGTACGGCAGTTCGGCTCGCGTATGTATACGTAGCATTAGAGGCTCTGAAGAACTGATCTGACGGGAGCGTCCATGCACTATAAATTATCATTTTTATTTTTTATTTTTATCTTTTTTCTATAATGTGGAGATAAATGATATGTTCGTCACTGGAAAGAAAAGTAATTATTCTTCTGAGTTTTTATCATATTAGATCATATCATATATATTAGATTCCATGGTTCAAATCCAAAAAAATTATCAAAGTTTATGAATACAAATTAACGGAATTTTTCCGCTGACAGTTGAAAGTGACAAAATTATTTATTGTATGAACGGTAAAAAGAGAGAAGTGACTCGTTTCTTAATAGTTTCCTAAAAATAATTAAATTAGAATTCTTTCAAAATTATTGACGATTCCAGTAAAAATGCTTCGGTAAGTTTTTAATAAAAATTCCCATACTTGATATTAAAAATATATTATTCAAGAATATCAATTAAAATAAAAAACCTTAAAGATAATTTTATCTTGTTTATTAAATGGTATTTCTTTACACGACAACTTTAAATATACGCAATTTGAAATTCCATGATATTTCATCATGTAAAAACATTTTAAGCCGAAGTTGAGTGATTATAAAACTTACGATAAGGTATTCGTTTGTTTACGTCTAGTGTGTAGGTACTGTTTTCTGGTAAATCAAATAAAATATACCACAAAGCAAAACGATTGATTTTTCCCAAAACACCAACGCATATAATCTGCGACAAATAAAAATTATGTCTAACGTTGTGATAAAAGCACGTTTCTATTGTCCTTTTATTTAATTTTGCTTGTCTGCGTTCAGCAATCGCTTTGAAAAGAAAGCTTTTCCATAAAAAGTACATTTCTGCGTGATTTCAATTCTACGAAATGTTTGGCCCTTTTTATGAGGTGGAGTGTAATTTTCTTCTATTTATCCATAGTGACAATATAATGGGTTTTAAGCCTTACGTGTCATAGCTGTACGGGACAGATAAGAATCAAATTGGCTGAAACCTTTCATAAAACACAGCAATATCCTAATGTACCGATAATTCTACCGGTGCACGTGTGTACAATATCGATATTCTACTTAGATTAAGGTATGGGCTGCTGGCACGATTCACCTACCGCAAAAAAATATTTATAATGATTGAGACACTAATTTCTGGTATCATTTATAAACACCATTCTTATTGACGCTTGATTACCTGAAATAATCATGCAAATGATATATTTTCTATATTCATCAGCGGATCATTCACGAGCGGCTTAGAAACCTAAACCTAAACCTAACCTTAAACCAAGCAAACATTAAAAAGTATTTGAAATATTTTGGCGCAACCTCAAAATACTCTTGACTTGTAATAGTAAAAATAATGAAAAAATCGTTCATATTACAAATTTAGATATAAAGAACATATGACATTATACATAAAGATTTTCAAATTAAAAAAAAAAAATCAAATTTTCAAAAAAAACGCGAATATCTTCCTCTCCTTGGAACCATTGTCATATTGTAGGGTTACCAAGTTAGAGGCTCTCTGAGTGAGAAATATATGTCAAGATGAGCTAGATATTATAAAAAGAAGACAACTTCGGTTTAATAAATAACCAAATTGCGATTTTTCAGTAAAGTTAAATAAGAAGAAGTACCTGAGACTTGGTACACTGATTATTCACGTTAGTCGATAATTTTTTGTAATACCGACTCTCGACAAAAATTGATCAGAGTAGAAAGAAAACACGAAATAATAATATACCTACCTAATTAGACAAAGTGTAATGAAGAGTACACGGAGAAAAATGAGGATTGCTGATGTATTAAGAATATCTTTGAATTATTGGTAATCCTGTAAAAAACTGGACTGCAGGCCACTTCCTGATAAATTTTTATTAACCTAACACATCTGACTTAATGATTGACACTGTTATACTGTTCGAAAGGTTGACTACAGAAGGAGGTAATAGCTAAAATAATTCACTATAACTTTTTAGTAAAATCGTAATAATATCGGAACACGTGTTCATGCACCTACGCTTGTCTTAATAATAAATGGTGAAAATGTATTTTTATGAATACGTGTTCCGACATCGTGGTATTTTACTAATAGTTTATCAGGAAACAAATCAATTCTATTCAATTCAATCTGTAACTGCAATTCCGTTTTTTACCATATTACGAATAATTTGAAGATATTCAGGAGGTTTTCTCCGTAATCTTTATGTACACGTGTTCTGACATCGTGACAAAATGGTAGAAATGTTGTCATCTTTATGAATACGTTTTCCGACATCGTGAAAAATGGTAGAAATGTTGTCATCTTTAAGTAAGATGAATTCATTTTAACAAATTTTTCATTTATCATAATAAAAATCTACAACTTATTATTCTACTTTAATTAATTAATTCCATCGCCTTTATTTTGTAACGGATTTCCACGCGCTGGAAAAATCCACATGAAAAATTAAAATGACGAAGCGACAAGCTCCAAGCTCCAAGCTCCAAGCGCCAAGCGAGCAATCAATGGGTTACGATTCAGGTGAATTCCTTCACGCTACGTTCTTGGTTCTGGGACGCCTGTGATTGGTCGACCTCCTCCCGGCCCTCCCACCGGAGTGACCAATAGACATCCGCAGCTTTGTCACGGCTCAAGAACAACAATACGAATAAAGCCTTTTATGAAAAATTTATGTTTCTTTTTGTATCGACATGGAATCTCGGAATATTAGTATTATTATTGCTTTTGTGGCGCAGTAGAATTGACTTAACTGGATCACACATTTCCGCGGAAACCTTGAACATTATCACGGAAGATTGCATTTTTAATCATTTCCATAGCGTGATGTTTTTAATGTATATTTCATGGCATTCTCGGTATATGGATCTACTATAATCATTGTTGAAATAAATGGCTTTACGGATTTTAAATCTATGAAAACGTATCTACCTAATACGTTTTAATTGCAATGTCGTAAAATATATGATTTTGTCATAACATGAAAATATTCGACAAATGCTTGCGGAGTTCATTCCAAACCACTTTTCTGAGTAAATTATTCGTTGTAATACTATGGCTACCACAATACGGGCATCTATCTAGTATGGTGGCTGTAGAAAATAAAAAAAAACTGTAATCATTAAAATTTTTATTAACACAAAAAATTTTTTAACAAAATGCACGGAGAAAACTTACTGATAAAATATATATTTTTAAGAATCTCTTCAAATTATTTGTAATTCCGTTAAAAATAGGATTGCAGGCCCTTAACAAATGAAGTGATACGTTTTCTAATAAACTTTTTATTAAAATACCAATGTATTGTCACGATGACGGAACACGTGTTCCGATATTATTACAAATTTACTGAAAGTTTATCAGGAAGCGGTCTGCAGTCCCGTTTTTAAAAATATTACCAATAATTTGAAATGATTTTTACTAAATCAGCAACACCATTTTTCTCCATGTATGTACGAGGTTTCAATTTAATTTCATCTTGCGCCCTTGAGGTGATTTTTCATGAAAACAGCGCTATATAAATTAGCCAAATATTATTATTATTATCTTCAAAACCTGTTAATTATAAAAATAAATATATAATGTTAAGAAAACAATAAAATAAAATAAACGCGGAAACCTTCAAACCATTCAACTAACGCATTCAAAACACTTTTAAAAAACAAATATCGCGACTGACTTTATGAGTAGCTTTTGGTTCTAGATCATTTAGCACACGAGCTGTTTCTCTTACACCTGTTTGACATCGGCCCGATTGGCCTTAGAGACTTTCGGATCACGTACCACGCACACATAGCATTTTTGTGTTCTTCTTTATTCTATGGTTCATTACCAATCTAACCATTTTTTTTAATATACACATATTAATTTATTATAAGCTATAATTATTAGCCTGAAACACCAAAATAAATTTGAATCTTCCACAAAAAAATAAATGCCTAAAAATAATCATTGCTAATAATAATTTGTTTTCTCTTGTCCTTCGAATAAAAACCTTGACTTGTAAACACAAGTTGATCTTTAATAAAAAATAGTATTATTCATTTGTTTAATTGATACAGCATACTAGTCCAGCATACAGTCATCAGTCATAGAGTCAGTTCCATTCTAATTCAATAATATATAACGTTACTAATAGTTGCTACCTGAGGATATTATTAACTAAAACAAATCGCCGTTCATTTGAACTGGTAGAAATCCCCTTTATCTTAGGGGTTGGTGGTAGTTCGAGATCGCGAAGGGTGCAAATGTGCAGATGCGTGAGGAAACGACTTTTGTTCGGGGCAAGGTAGCCGGGTAGCCCCGCATGCACCACCGAATGACAAAAGTTGATTTACAACTGTGGCGTAGACCAAAATTTTATTACTAATAATTTTAAGAAATACTTAATAAATTAGCAAAATTCATTTTTCTTCGTTTAGTATTATCTCTCTTTGTTACTTCGGTTCAATAACAGAACTGGGGTTTGCTTTGATTTTAAAAATTGTAAGTGATTGTAGGAACGATTCAGTCTAGCGGAAAAGTAGGTATCAACAAAATTTTATTAATTATCTATCTGAATCCCGCCACGCGTTTCTGAGGCTCATTATGTCTGTGCAGATAGAGAAAAAATAGCGCGTGTTGCTTTTACGTCCAACATGTGGCGTTGTTTTTTTCTATATAATATAGGTATACAAAAACAGACGCGTATTCGAATGCAATGCTGTGTCAAAATTTCAAAGCAATCGGTGAAGAACAAACGAACATTTACATTTATATTTAAATAGATAATTCTATATTTCAAACGTGTATTTCTTTTGTTTAATTTTTAACAGATGTCTTAGTTTACTAACGGTGTTCATTCTAATGGTAGATTTCTGATCGTCTTTTGAAAGGCTTTTTTTTTATAAATACTTTCAGCTTCACAAATCCTACAATTATAATATAATGTGATTTTTTCGGGTCTGTGCTGCTAGTTCATAATAATAATGGTACAATTATTCGAATGACAAATTTTGCTATTCAACTTCTTTTTTTTATAATGGTAGCAGTAGTTCAGCGAAAAAGAAATACCTATCTTATGACACAAAATTACCTATCTTATGCAATGTTTTACATAAAATTTCTTACTAATTCTGGTATCCGATTTCAATGAATTAGTTTTGATTATGATTTATTTATTTACACGAAGGAATTGTGAAATAGTGTACTTGACATTTATTATTACGGGGCGCCTCTGGCCTGGCACACGCGCCCGTAGCGTGCCAGGTGCGCACGCGCCGCAACCGCTCTACTAACTGTTCCTCTCCGCCAACCCTCCAAAACAACCAACACTCTTTCTCATTCGCAAGCAAGAACACACCTCTTAACAGTCATCATCAATTCATAGTTTGTTAATACTAGTTTATCAAAGATTCAAAAATTTGCAATATTTTATTTATATTATATGCCCATACGGACTTTTACAAACATGTGACATATTTGCAATACTATGGTGGAACATTATTAAAGGAGCGTAATTGGATAAAGAAATTAAGGCGATGCCATACGTAGTAATGCAAAATCATGTGTTTTTGGTTTGAAAATTTAGTCGCCTAGAAATGTTTCAGATGCTTTAATTAAATACTGCGAGTAGAATACATCTTGGCCTTTGAAATAATCGAGTATTTTTTAGATAAGTTTTTTTATAAGCCCAGAAAAAAAATAATGTAAAGGCCTATGAAAACTACTTTAAAGTTCAAAATCTCCTTCTTACGAACCCATTTTCGGTTATGATTTTATTGTATAATGTGGCAAATTAAGTTATTTATAAAATGATAAAAAAATTAAATATTTATGCCTGAACATCCACAAAATAAAATAAAAGGCACTTTTTGGCCATGTTTTTTTCTTGCATAAATCAAAACAGGCGGATGGCGTTAAGCAGGAATTTAAACCTTATCGCCATCTACGTAAGGGTTGTTATTGATAGCGGTTCAATTTAAAATATTACACGATGTAGTGCATCGCCTTAAGAAAAATAGAACATATGCAAAAGAATAACAAAAGCTTTTAACTAATTAATATTTATTTATTAGGTTAGTTTTTTATAGCCTTCTTGTAACAAAATTTCATCCAATTGAACACATCTACTATTTCTGAGAAAATATTGCTAACTGCGTGAAATCTAGGTACAAGCCAGTATCTGTCAGTCGTGATATTGTTGGTGCATTGGGGGCTTCAGCACGGGTAAAGCACCCAGTGAGGCCCACATTATCAAATATTTTGCTATAATATGTAAAGTATTGAATGTAATAAAAAAATTTAAAGATTTTTGAAACGAGTAATCTAGTTAAGGCTAAGTAAATCGGGGCTTAACAAATTTAAAAATAGAAGTCACATCATTATATAACAAAAATATAATACCAAAACAAGCAGTTCGTGAATTTTGTAAAAACATCACCATTTTTTCTCTTTATATTCGCGTGCAGTACGTACTTATTTTGAATAGTACAAAAGCTGGGGAGTTAATAACAACTATGATTGATAAACTGGAAAACAACATTGCACACCTTTAGTGGCGGTGAATGGCTGCCAAGTTGGTTTTGGACAGCTATCAACTTAGGTCTTCTTTTGTGATCGCAAAGCTCGTAATACTCGTATATTATAAGTATTAAATCTTTTGTATTAGAAATGTTTGATTCCGAGGGGCACGCGTCTCTCGTAATAATGAAAGGAGGTACTAAGTACTGCATTATTTCACCATGAAGTACTATAATTTATTGGAAAGAACACTGCATAAGTGTAAGTGTGATTTGTGATGCTGTAATATTGAAACATAAAAAATAATGCATTCCATAAGCAAGAGGGGAATTATCATAAGATAGGTACAGTCGGTTGCTACCTTTGAAGTTCAGAATATTTCTTGCTGAACATATAAGTGAATTTCCAGAGTAGAAGATACTATCTGTATCAGCCTAGTGAGAAAATGCCTTTCATTGTCTAAAATATTCTTGAACTAGCGTTTGCGATGTTTGGTGACTAGTTCTAATTAACCCGGTACCTTATTCCTTCATAATATTCACAAAGAACAGATGGGATGCCTTAGTTCTACTCTGTAGAATCTACTGGCTCGAGGAAGTTGGGAGTTTTGTGCCGAAAAAATAGATAAATGATTAAAACTTGATGAATATATGCTCAAATGTATTGCAACATTGCAATATATTGTACAAACTCGGCTCCTGATGTCTTGCTCCATCAACACGTATCTGAAACTTTACCAATCTTAAAGTTTATCCATGTCGACCACATGTTTAGAGTCCAGCGTATTCATTTCATCAAGAGATTTCCAAAGGCTGTTGACAGAAACGAGAGATTTTGTCAATGCCGAATAATTGCTGTATATTGCAAACAATGCCCACACATCTGTCGGAAATCTGTCAGTAGCTTTGCAAAAACTTAAGTCACCCAAGGAATAATAATCATAAGGGTAGTAGTAAAGGGTAGAGACAGGGGTGAGTGAAAGTGAAATGTATGTAAGTACCAAATACCTTCGTGTGTTGGTGTGTGTTTATGTGTGTTTTGGTGGTATGATGGTGCAGCTGTCAATTTCCGAGTAATGTTTCAGTGCCTCAACTCGAGTAGGTACTCGCGATTACCGATTGAACCCAAATTGATAAACATGACACTGTTGTTGGCATAGTCAGTTAGTCGGTAAACAGTAGTATTCGTGAACGAGGTTGTAATGACACCCTTAAATATTTAATTGCAGATTCGTAAACACAATAAATTAATTTACCTAAAGTGGGTCTGAAGTCTAAGGACGGGTTGTTTCACAGAATTTGAACAATTCATCAAATATCAAAGTTCATTTTCAAGTTCTGTGAAAGTTCTATCCAAGTTCTATTACTATTTCAGTTTAGAGTAGCAAATGGTCAATAATGATAAAATAATAGAACATGAATAGAACCTTCTAGAAAATGAATGAGGTGATTTTGCAAAAAAACGGCGCTATACAAATCATCCAAATATTATTATTCACAGAACTTGAAAATCAACTTTGAAATTTTATGAATTGTTCAAATTCTGTGAAACAACATATCCTTAGTAATCTTAACAATATAAGAAAGACTAAACATTTTCCTCGTCGTTTTATTAAATACCAGATTAAATACAAAAATTCTTTATTTGTGTTTATTACCCATTAAAAAAAATGTAAAAGTACTGATGATTTTAAAATTTAAGGTAAAAACGTATTTTGAAATTGATTTAATCGGTTAAGTCTAATTATTTATGTACCTTAAATGCGTTTTTGCTCATGCATAGATTTTCTCAGTAAATTGTTTTTGCAGCTACTTTTTCTATCAGAACGATTTGCGTGTATATATTTGATTGACTAGATACTTTTACCACATTTATATAAACATGTTAGATTTTTTAAGCACGTCTTCTTTTCAGTTAGCAGCTATTTTTTTTAGTTTTTTAAAGTAGACGTTTCCTGTTTGATTAGATGACTTCATATTTAAATAGTCGTCGGTTCATCCTGTTTCCTACAGTCTTTAGTTCAGCCAATATTTGATGAGACTCTCTTTGAGATGCCTCAATCTAAACCCCGTTATGTCAGAAGGGACAGTGGATTTTTTTGACATGTTTGACTGCAAGAAAAACTTCCGGCTTCTTTTGATTGAAATCAAAAGGACTCCCCGCCCAGGTGACTTCTTATTTTTCAAGATCATGTTACAAGAAGAGGGAAAACTTTTAATAGAAATCTGATTAAGCAGTGGAATGCGGTAACTTTTTTTTATCGAAAAGTGCTAATTTTTTACCAACCTTCCAAATAGTGTTATTAAATATTTTTTTGTGAATATCTCACAGTATTGTGAGGTTAAAAGAATGGGGAGGGGGTGGAGTAACTACCTGGCTATTCAAATCTGGTCTACTAAACACAGGTTAAGACATTTCAAGTAGAATTTCGATTCTAAATGGTGGTCTTTTGTTTGAGAATAAGTACCTAAGCTATATAGCATACACTATAAGTTTTCATTCCACAAACAACATTTCTTTTAAGGCTTAATTGTATTTAGTTTTTATACCTATCTTAGAACAAACATTACTATCAAGTGAGACCTGTAACGAAATTGTACAGACGTAAAAAACACAAAACCAATGTTCGTTTAGAAATACAGAAGTACCGACTTAATTTTTGTACATAACAGAATACCTACCTACATAAATAAGCGTTCAATAAATGAACACCATTAAAATTTTAAATAAAGAATATTTCCTTATGTATATATATATATTATTTTTTTAAATATTATATACACGTGACTTACCTTAACTTATTATAATTAGGCCGTGCGTGAAGGGATGGCAATCGTAATAATAATAACAATTCAAGTGGGGCAAGAGGTTTGAAGGGGGGAAACAGAAGATCATATGGACTGGCAGTTACACCATAAGCCACAGCCATCCCCTATATTTCTACGTAAGAATAAAAAATAAATACATTTCTGACTTACTGGCGAGGGGAGGAATATTTGAAGCAAATAAAAATTATGTATGCCCGCTCGTACACCCGTAGATATAATAATAATAATAATAATAATAATTGGATAATTTGTATACAATAAAAAGGCAGTGATCGACGTCGCCAATGGGTGGTGCAAAGGTTTCACCTCATTAGAGAGGTACAATTTATTGTATTTCATTACTGAATTAAGCGTAGTGAAATCTTTTTTTTAACTCAACTGTACAGCATTTCATCTATCTGTAATTTTTTTTGTCCGTCCGTCAAAGTCAAAGTTCGCAGGAGCGTGAGCTTCTACGAGCTGTCAAATCGGAATAATCAATATTATGGTACCTACCCATATAAACCTATACCTAGAAAATTTGAAAAAATTATCGTAAATTAAATGTTTATGTTGTGGAAAAATTGTATAATTCCTAACTTGATGGTTTATATAAAGTAGGTAGATATTTAAATACCCAATTACAAATCTTATGATTTCAGAGGAAATGTACGTTACGATTTATTATAAGAGAAAATTTCAAATATAATTTTTCGGACGAAAGGTATAATGTTCACAAAACTACTAGTTTGTATACTATATATTTTTTTTTGGTTTTAGGCATTTCACCCTGAAAAGAGTGCTTTGTGATATTATATTATAGTGTAGTTGGCAACTCATAGTAGGAACCACGATTATGCGAACTCTAGCGGGATAAAAAGGTAGTATCCAATACGGCCACCATCTTGAACCGGAACCGTAACCTACCAAACAAATCTAAATACAGATGAAATGCTAAAGTGTCGAGTATAAACAAAACATTGCTATGCTAATTCTGTTACAATTTTTGAAGTATGTATTTGGTCGTTGATGAATCAGTCAGTGTTGGGTCACCCAGTCCACAATTGCAGACGCTTGTGCCACCTGGCGGTGCAGTTAGGGGCGATACCGGCAATGGTCCCCTCCGTAATCTTCCTCGACATCCCCCCTCGGATTTAAACTCTTATTTCCGGTTTGTTCGACCATCGTGGTGTTACTGCATTATTCCCGTGCAATTCGCGATCATACTTCAATTGGACACTTTTAATGTTCGCAATTGAAATTATAAGAATCACTTTGTAAGTTTCATACATACTAAAAAAATTTTTTTTTGGATTTCTTTGAATATTTGCTTTGTAAATATTGCTGTATCTACAAAACATTACTGCCTAATCTTACGATGGACTACTATTAATAATGTTCTCATACTTTTTTAATTTTTGGAAATTTTAAGTGTTTTAAATATTCCGAATGTTAAGTATTATAAATGTTATAAATGTCCCTGTTAAATCTACTCGACTCCAAAATCTCTTCCACTGTGACAATCATAGCGCTAACTATTTATATTACTAGCCCTATTTTAACGAACTGTCAATACCCTTCCGATATATTCAAAAACTCTCCGTCCTGCATCAAAGCAAAAATAACTAGTTGTGAATTTAACAGATATATTTCTGAATTATCTTAGTAAAATGATAATTATATTTTACTGATATACATTATATTTACATACTGATATGTATTTCTGAATAATGTTGTAAATCTTTGTACAAGCCTTACGGACGTTCAATAAAGAGATATAAATAAAAATTTATTTATGGTCCATTAGAAGCAAAAAAACCTTTTGAAGCAAATCTTTAAAATCGAATAAGTGGGTAGGTAGGCACTTACTATGAAATTAAAACCTACCGCAAAACCATAAATAATGTAAATCCTTAAAAATGTCCACCTCCGCGTTAGAGTAGTAAGCAACTTATTCCAAATTAGCTACTTGTATAATATACTATATGTGTCCGTAAACTAGTGGTACATTTCGAAACTGGTGAATCTACATCACATTTTAAGCCGATTTTCACAAACGCATGAAATGCCAAACGGTCGAGTTAAAACAAGACATCACTAAGCTCGGTCATTAAACATGTTTTCATAGTTTGAATAAAATCGCACGATCATAATGTTTCATTGACTGCAAAACACTCTTATTTGTTTGTATTGTTAAACTTTCCGACAGCTAAATAATGAGTATTGTTTAGCTAATTACTTTATGCAGAAGATTAGCCCCGAAATGTTCTCGGGGTTCTTGGACGAAGAAGAAGTAGTTGATAAGTCGCGGTTAGCCAAGAATTCGTCTAATCTAACTTGGGGGCTGTGGTGACCCTACTGTAATAGCTCGGTCCACATCTAACGTGTGAACTTCATCGATTTGTGTTCTGACTTAATTGGTTAAGTTAAGATACTGCAACAATTATTTAAGAAGTAAATCTTTATCATTTACAATGAATTCGAAATAAATCTTTAATAGTAGGTACCTAAAAACAAGTTTCATATGTTATAGTATGTATCTGAATTGGCTTAACGGGTATTTGTATTTGTGTACCTACACAAAGAAGAACTAAAGGATTGTTCAAAATTAACGATTGCGTTAGGTGTGTGTTAATCTAATACTATGGCAATACGGGTCTTAGATAGATATCAATTTTCCTCCCTGGAATAATACGCCATATCAAAAATGGAATTTAATGAAAAAACTCACTCAAAACGTACAGAGACAATGATCTTTCCGACGACTTTTTACAGGCAAATCTGCAAGGATTTTTGTTTCTCACTTTAGCACAACGAGGACTGACATTATAACGGGTGTGAAGTAAATCCTTTATCTCTAGCTATCACCTACACGGGTAAAAAAAATAGAAAACATTTAATATAATCCACAAAATAAACTTTACATAGATAGTATAGAACGTATCCAAAACAAATTTATAAATATATTATCTACAAATTAAAAAATAACTTCGAATGTATATTTGAAACTTTGCACCAAAGACGAGCAGTAGCTGACTCAAGTTTTATACACAGAATTTTAAACAATGACATTGACTGTACCAAACGTCTGTCCCTTATTAACTTTAACATACCTTTGAGACGTACACGATATACAGTGCTATTCCACACGCTTATTTATAAAACAAATGCAGCATCTAATCCGCCAATTAACCGAGCTCTTCATACTCTAAATCATATTTGTATTAACTCTAACATTGACATTTTTTCGGATTCACTGCACAAATTCAAACGTGGCAACATGTCAATAATTTAAACTGTTCAATGCGCATACATAAAGACACAAACAAACACCCACACACGTCTCACACACACACCTATATACTACACACGTCACCTGGTAATTAAATAATAAACATACCACTTAGCAGACATTACAAGGAAACATATCATAGGTACCCAACATGAAGTATCTTATTCCTGTATACTGTTTCATCTCTGTAAATCATGTAGGTACTGTTTGTTTATATAATATACAATAAAAAATATATATACGTAAACATACTTTGTATCCTGATGAAGAAACATTTGATTTTGGAATATATTGATAATTTTTATAAAAAATTTACCCATTTTATATTCATTTAATTAATAATGATGCCATAAAGTGAATCTGTAATTATTACTGAACAAGAACATGTACATCATTAGAAAATTAGAAAAACATTATAAATTGAACAGAATATCTTGTTTTATGGTCAGCGAAAGTTTTTGCTTTCAGTGCAATAGAATGAAGAATATTGCACTAGAAATGCCTTCCATACAATTTTGAATTGAAACAAAAGTTCCATTTAGCCCGAACGCCCAGTGTTCCGTTTCACGCCTCCCACCGTAGATCTTCATTCCATTTGAATTACAAAAACACAGTTTTTAATGGAAATAGGCCCAGATTAGGCTTATATTTGGATTTGATGCTCAAGGCACTCCTTGCGTTATTCTTTATTCTATATTCAATGCCCACAAATCGATTTATCAAATACACCCGCGAGATTACGATCTTTTAACAATACCACATGCTGTTTACATTAAACTTATTAAATCACCCAAAAGCCCACCAGGAACGGAAAGTATCGTGTTGCACAAATACAACATCTTTAGTCCCATTCAGGTAGCCGGCCAGTCAGTCTGTTTCCTCCCTCGCCACAAAGGGATGATCGATTCCAATCCATCAAAGTGGATGAAAAAAACACAGACACGCGCCTCCGTAAACCTCGATTTCATAAAGAGATTAAGGTTAAATTAGGGATTCAATGGCAAAAAACGACAAGATTCCATTGATCGATTGAAAATGAATTGAAAGACAAACGCCCACATTTCGGCAAATGCCGCGGATTTTTAAAAGATTCAACAGGAAAAATAATGGCAGGCGCGACATTGTTCGCGAATAAAAGAGATTTGATCTTATTTGGACGGTTGTCAAGTAAATGGGCTTCAAATTGAGGACTCTTGTTGTTGGCTGACAACTCAAGATGGATGTTGTTATATGAAGATTAGGAGAACATTTTAAATCGACTTTATAATGTATCATCGAAATACAATCAAAATTGAATGAACGATAAATTTTACAACTTTTAATCCTTACTACGAATCTGCTAAAAGTGGCTCAAGTAACGGAGTTATTTGTTTTATAATCGGTTCCATTGAAGAGGTAGATAATAATAATTACAACAATTGGCTGATGTTATATAGTGTCATTGTTGTAAAAAGTCACCTCAGGGGCGCTGTACAATATATATAAGTTATGATATATTTATGAAACATAATGGATTTATGATAAATGCAAAAGAACTATTTTAAGAACAACACCATTATAAAGACGTTTTTTTATATTGAAATCTAGCTTATTTATTAAGGAACTTTTTCATTTTTCATTATTACATATGTCACGAGTCGATTTATTCAGATTTGTAAGATAAAGATGTCGTGTTTCCAAAACAAAGTCATTAGACTCGCGCTTAACGCACCCAAATGGTGTAAAATCAAAATAATCCATAAAGGCTCCAACATTCCGTTGATAAAAAATTTTATTGTCAGGCAACTAAGTTCTACGCCGGACTATCCGGCCACTCTAATCCTACGATTAACTCGCTCGCGAAATATAGCGAAGACGAAAAATTTAAATTTGATAAGGCAAAACAGATACTCCGAAAGAAATAATAAACCTGCGCACATAAGCAGTATAGTATTAAGTAACAATTAAACAAAAACAATTACAATAATAAACAAAGATAATCCTTAATAAACAATTACGCTTGAGTCAGTAAACTCATGTTTAGGAACTCTGTAAAATGAATAAAGTCAAAGTCAAGTCGTTGTAGGTGATGGACTTTCCTTATTAGGTACCTATGCTTGGTTAGTATTGAAAAAAATCGTATTTATTACACGGCTGAAACAAATTTAATAGATCGTTGATGTCGAAGAAGAAACCGTTTACTGTCGCAGGTTAAGCGAAGAGCAGTTAGTCTAATATCTAAAAGAAGGTGTAGTTAGAGGTAGCACAACACCTTTAGGATATAAAATCGTTGAAACAAGGAGACAGATAAAGCAGATGGCATTCGGTATCAAATTTCCCCACAAAAGACAAAGAACGATTTATAGGTCTGCTCTTAAATGGAATCATCTCGTCTACCAGAAACATCTGTACGTTTTTATATCAGCGTGATGTGCAACATAGATATTGCGGTATTTCAGATAACAAAAGGTAGCATAAAAAACTATGTCCGAGTTTCTGAAAAAAGATAAGAATGGAAAAATATCTAAGGGTCAAAATAATCAAGCGCAAGTGTTTGAAACGAGCTTTTTATTTTCGTAAAGCTCTGCTAAGGTTGATAATATTTGTAACGTTCTAAAAAAAAGATGCATAATCTCTCAGCTCATAAATAATTACCCATTTGTATCCATCTTATATTGTACCTCAAATGAAAAGCAAAAAATCAGTTGTATCTCTCAAACTGTGAGCTTTTGTATCATGAAAATTTCACAGCCTTTTCTACCTAGATTTTTAAAGCAAATAAACTATATGGTACATCGATTATATAATGGGCTATGGAACTTTAAAATGTTTGTTTAACTGTAAAAAAACAATAAGTTTGTAGTACATTCACACACGTTGATGAAAAATATATCGAATGGAAATCGAACAGTCGAAGTTGGGTAGTAAATTTCTTACTGCTAGATAGGTAGAATAATATGAATTAAATATAAAAAAAAATAATAATTAATTAAAAAAAAATTAATTGGACATCGCCAACAACAGCAATTTGTAACTTGAAATGCAGAAAAAGCAATATTCGTTTTGAGTCCCGAAGTGGCGTAGCGAATTCCGCGCCATCTGTCCATCTGTCTCGGGTCTCCCTGTGCCGGGCTCTTCTATTTATTTTTTGTGGCCCTTCTGAGGTCAACATGCGTAGGCACCCGGAAATAGGCAGAAGGCTATTCACCTCTTTAAATAATTAGGCCAGAAGGGTTTTTTGTTTGTTATGAAAAGAGAGGGCGCATATTTGTGATATTTGTTTAATAATGTTTCAGTTAGAGTAGTAATTGTATAAATTCAATTTTATGAAAATTCGATTTTAACTTAAAACACTTTTAAAACATGTCAAAGTGTCAGTGCAATATTGGTTTATAGCCATATTTACAAGTCAACAATTTATTTCTTGAAAAAAAGAATCTGGTTTTACACTTACTAAACATATTATTTTTACAGTCAAAATACCATTACCTACGACATTTAAAAAAAAAATCTTCCTCACTCAAAAATATCTAAATATCTACCTACTAACGGTATTTTTTTGACGTTTGACCAATTTTCCAGACTAAGGAGCTGAATTTGTGTAACTTCCACAAAAACTGTTTTATACAAATTAATAATTTAAAAAATTGTTTATTTTATTCTAAATTCTACGTTTTGTCTGCATGAAGATTATTCTTAGGCTAGTAATACCAAAAAAATTAACAATTAAATTGAATTCAAAAAAGTCACGCAATTAAAATCAGTTACAATTTAATGTAGAAAAGAATTTTCTTGTAAAAGTAATGGGGTCTTTAAACCTCGTTGAACACCCGCTTAAGTCTGAATAGATAAATATTTACAACCTCGGCTAACTTCCACCCTCAAAGATAATTTTCCAGACGTCTTGATCGCTTGTCTTACAAACACCCCTTGCTGCCTTTGCTTCCCCTACTTACCAAACGTCGTCGTTACTTCACCCTCTTGGAAAAGTTCTTCCATAAAATAAGTATTTTGGCACCGCATTACTCTATAATCTTTTAAATTTTTATTTTATTAAACTTATCTTGCTAAGAGTAAAAAAAAATTGGAAAATAAGTACGTTAACTAGATTGGTGTCAATTTTAATTTTATTTTTACGTTTTTTTATACAATAATAGATTTACTGTACATATTTGGAAAACTATCACGTTTGAAAGTAGTTCAAAATTACATAGCCTACCTGTTTTACATTAAACCCACAAATAAGGCTATGAGGATTTTTTTTCCCTCAGGACCTATGTAATCTTTGGAGATGCTGTGTGGGGGGTATTTTTAGAGAAAGGAAGGAGGGAAGGTAAAAGGTATGAGAGGTGGGTAGGAATCTAGGAATCAGTGTGTCCAGGAGTGCTGAAATATGAATCTATCCCATCCGCTGCGGCGAAAAGCAATGGGTCAAGAGAGACCAATTTGAGAGGTCAAATGGTCTCCCCTAACCAGCATTTCCCAAACACACCCAACACACCCGATGAATCCAGGCACTCCTGCTAAATCATAAAACGCAGCGAACCACTTGTGGTGACCTATGGCAGAGCTGTTGATTATCCAATAAATTGTTCCCGGAGGGTACACAAATCGGCCTACCAATTTGAGCTAATGTCCTAATGTCCGAATCAAAAAGTATTAGAGTATTTCGTATTTAAATTTAAACTTTTTGGAGGTAAAAACTTGAACTTCTTCGCTTAAAAATAATGTTCAAATAAATAATGCAGTAATATTAAAAATAAGATCTATCAAAAATATTTTCAGTTTCAAAGTATTTTTTTATCGCCCAGTATAAAGTAATCTTTCCAAAGAAATCCTCAAGAAAGCCCCCGCCTAGAGCACATATAGCCTTATAAGTCTAGCCAAGGGCTGTGCACGCCGGTCTTGTGTGAGCGAATGGATAAGGAGCGACCTGTTGCTCGGCGGGCGGAGGTGCCACCCCTGGCCACCCTCCCACCTCGGGTGTTTACGACCACTTGTAGAGAGGGGATGTTTCTTGGAAAAGTAGGCCGTTATTAGTGTGAACTAAATATTACACTCTTCAAAAAATAAATTAAAACTAATTTATTATGTAGTGAGTTACAAGTTTATTCGTTTTTCACTTTTTAGATATCTGGAAATGTCGATAGAAAATTGGATGAATTGGAAAAAAAAACTGGATTTAATATAAAATGACTTTTAGTCAGCAAATGCAGTTACATCTCTGAAGACGATTTGATTACTAAGTAAATCCGCGATTAAAATGGTATATGTTAGTAAAAGTGAAATGTTCAGGAAACAAAAAAATATTGAAATTTTCAAATCATTTAAATTTTTTTTGGGTATTTAGTTATATCCTTTTACCCAAATATTGAACTACAATAACCGGCTTATATTTATATTTTGATATTAACTAGTGGATGAATACGCTTCTGTTATAAGTCAAACGTGAATATGAACAGAAATACTTCTGACAAGCAGTTTTTCATCGATCTTTTTAGCGTCTATTTGGGGAAAAAATATATATCTTGAATAACTTCACTTTACTCAAACATAACATCACATTTTTATTTTGAACTCCCTTTTCACATACCTACATTCCACTTAATATTAATAATAAAGTAATAACGATATTCCTCTTTACTCAAATGAAGACCAAAAAATTAGCATTCGATTTATATACTTCACTCTATTTTGAGCAAAAATGCGAGATATACCCTTTTACCCGAGAGTATTTTTTTTGATATACGTACAAAAATAAATAAAGTAATATTATTTCAAGTAGTACACTAATAAATGCCACTCTCTTGGTGAAGTCGGCTATTACGCGGTGCTTTCGCCCCGTTTAGTGCGGCCAGTTTATCACGCGGCCTCTGGCCCTCTCCAACCCCCCCCCCCTCCCCAAAGGGGGGAGAGGGTGGAAGAAGCCTTACCGACATCACGGAGGTTAAACGCTTCTTATGTTGACACCGGTTGCGTAAATCACACTTATATTAATTTTAGACACACACAAGTGAATATTATTTTGTTGTTTGGGGAAAAGACGTAATTGCTTTTTGAAGTTCATTAAATCATTGTTTTCATTTTGTGTTTATGGAGAATAATGGCTCCTGTTTTACGTAACTGAGTTTTGGGGAGATGAAATCAGACCTTCATGGTCGAGGGGTAAGGCTCTCGACTAGCAATCCGAAGGTCGCGGGTTATAATACCGGCGGGCGCAAGTAAATTTTATTTGATTAATTTGTAAGAAAATTTATTCATTAAAAATAATATGTAGTATACTTGCGGCACGTTCCAGAGAAGAAAATACTCTCAGTATCTCACATATCTGAGATGAAATGGATGTAACCGTGTTTGGTGACCAGATCTGAATACTTTCCTCTTCCCCATCTCCTTCCTCTCCTCATTACCTTCAGCCTCACAACATACTCCAATCGGGGATACCATAATCTCACTGTTTCCACTGTCGGGAGCAGTTGGGACTTTTGAGCTTTAGAGACTCCCTGGATTACTAGCGTTCCTTCTGGCTCAAGGTAAAACTACAGGTAGATTAGTAGAGATGTCTTCAGATATTTTTGTTTACTTTCAACTTCTTCTAGTAATAGGAATGTAAATAAAATTATGGGTTTTCGTAGAATAAATTGAATATTTAAATGGAAAAAATAAAAAATAATATAAATAAAAAATATATATTATTATTCAATCAAGTTAAAAAGCATTTCTAGGAAATAGCTTTGACGTACCGAAAAATATGTAATCTTTCGTAAGTAAGTAAGTTTTGTATCCATTAGTGTGTATGTCCTTTAAAATTGCGTAATTATTAAAAGATCATCAGGAGTCGTTTTTCGGCTGCGAAAGCTTTTTAGTCTTACTACGTTATACGGAATTTAAAATAAAAAATTGTTTGTCTGTACTTTTATTAAACATGCACAGTAAAATACGCTTCGAAAAAACGGATTAGGTAGATACTATTTTATACTTTAAGTTTGTCAAGAAAAGTTTTCTTTACGATCTTAAAAATTAACCCCACACAGGAGACCCTGACTAAAATAATTATTCTTGGGGCCTATGCCATCTTTGGGGATGCTGAGTGGTGGGTTTTTTTTATGGAGAGGAAGGAGGTGCGGTTCTGGGAGGAAAATATATCCCGCCCGCAGCGGGGCAAGGTGATGGGTCGAGATACCAGTTGGAGAGTTCAAAGGGTGGTGGGCAGGGTGAACCACTTGGGGTAACCTATGGCAAAAGTGTTGGTCACCCAATAAATGGTTCCCAAATCGCCTTCCAAATTTGATGTGAACAGTGAAAATTGATTCATGAGGTTGGAATTTTTCTCCAGAAAAGTTTCAGAATATTTTAAACAAATTTACTGATTGAAAGCCAATTTACGGAGTTCCACTTTAAAAAGCAATAAAATGCAATAACGGGCGGGATGAAACGCAATGATCCGTGCAAGAATACTCCAGACTTTCACAATGGGAAGCTGAGGGCCAGAGATGGGCGAAGAGGGTGGAGTGCACAGCCAAGCAAATATCCCACATCCCACACGGAGTCAGTCGCACTGCAAACTGCAGACTACAACTGCATGAGTTCAGTTTCAGATGCAGCCATATTGCAGTGAGCTCAAGTTGCCAAATAGACGTTATTTGGGAATATTTTACTATTCGTATCATCTTTCCTAAAATTAATATTCTTATTAAATTATTGCGAGCAACATTTTTTTTGAAAAGATATCAATTTTAATTCAGAGTTTTAGTATAACGTGCATAATCTTAGATATTAAGTAGAAAAAACAATCTCAAATGGTGAGTTCTGGCGTAATGAAATTTGCACTTTTATTTTATGTTGAGTCAAACTCGAGTATTTACGGCTCGCCGCGTTATTTAAAGCTCAGTTATCTCCATTAAACCGTGATTGAATTACTGAAAACAGTGAGGTGCAGTACTTTATATAAACTAAACTAATATCAACCGAAACGATATTTTCAATATAAAGGTCTGCACGTTCTTCAAAAGTTGACTTTAACAATTCAACATATCAATGATCCAATGGTTTACAAACTGTTATTAATGTCAGTGAGGAACAACCAGACAGTGTGCGTCGGTATTACGATAAAAAGCCATTTTCCTAACATGCACCCGTGGAACCTCCTTTGAAATCCAGTCCATATCGCGCGGTGCTCATCGGAAAAAACGCAAGGAAACACGGATTAAATGAATGCATGCACCGCGTAGCCCGAAGCGGGCACAGGGGTGGACTAGCCATTAAAAGTGACCCAAGAAAACAGAAAAACCTCCTCTTTCTTGACAAAACTAATACTTATATCTATCAGAGTAAAGGGCATTCTAGGTGAAATATAACTGTCCTCATGAGACAATAACTATAGCAAATTATGTTGTTCAATTTCTCTAATCTTAGTTTATATGAGCGTTTAATGCATATGTTAAAGCAAACTTTCCGATATAAAATATTGCTAATTTATTAAGATTCTCTTCAAATTATTCGTAAGCCGGTTAAAAACGGGACTGCAGGCCGTTAACGAATGAATTCATAGGTTTCCTAGTAAATTTCTTATAATCACGATTTGGAACACGTGTTCATAAAAATCCGAACATTTCAGCATTTCGTCACTGTATATTATCATGGCAAATGCAGGTGCATGAATACGTGTTCCGATATATTAGGAATGTACTAAAAGTTTATAAGGAAAGGGTCTGCAATCCCTTTTTTAACAGGATTTTAATAAAACAGCAATACTCATTTTTCTCCGTGCAGTACATAGCTGCGTGGGTCTGGAGAAGAGGGTTTAAAAAAGGCGCGAAAAATTTATAATGCCAGAACTCTTATTTCTATAGTTTTTATCGCTGAAAGGGAACTCGTCCCTGCGTGTTAACCAGTTGACGAAAGCAGCGGTTTTGCTATCGTCACGCTTGTTATTTCGGTTAAAATGTACCTTGTAAATGATTTCCCAACTGGACAAATAATCCCAAGAAGTGTGATCTACAGAAAAGAAAAATGATGTCACCACTGTATATGCATTTTACTTTTCCACTCCTAGACCCCGGATAGGCTAGTAAAATTGATAATCCCTTCTAGAAATTTATTTGAAAAATTTTAGGTCAATTTCACCAGAATTAAAAAATAGCACTTTCGAAATACGGATACATAGGCTAATTTTTCTGTTTATTTTTAACATTACTTATTAATTAAATTTAACCAAAGACTAATTTACATTTGGAGTAAAGTTCACCCCTGCTTAGATCCGCCGTGCGCCACTGCTTTACATATAGAAAACTCCTCTTGTCATAATACGTAATATGGCAATAAGAATGGGAGATTACCGCCGAACAATGGAGGAGGCAGCGGGTGGCAAAGATGGGTGGTGAAAGGGGTTAGGGGGCGGTGCGGAGCGGGGGCGGCCGCTCCATCTCTAGGGCGGGCGCGGTGGCGGAGGCGAGGGCGGGGGCGGTAATTAAATATGAATTAACTCTATGACAATGTGGCGCAATGGGAACAAGGACTTAAGACGCAATCAAAAGGGGATTTTATCAAGTGTATCGTTTCTTACAGTACCTACCCATCTCTTAAAGCACGCGGTTTTCTAAAAAATGAAACCAATATATACTTATTTTATAATGTCGCGCAAGAGTCTTAACTGCTCCTAAGCGTCTTGAGCCAGTGACACTATGGCATTACACAATTGGGTACGTTGCGGGGTTTAAGATACTGGGGAGGGAAGGAGGTTAAGAAGAGGAAGGTAGAGAACCACCTGGCTGTTCAAGTCTGGTCACCAAAGACGGCTAAATCCATTTCAATTCTTTTTTAATTTTTCAATTCTGAATGGTGGTGTTACACCAGGGTGATACTGAGAGTATCTTTCACTCTGGAACATGCCGCAAATATACCTTTTATTATTTGATCAAATTTTGAAATCACACAAATCTATAAAACTCTAAATTATTTTGTACTTTGTTTGTATTTGTAGGTCATTTTCCATTGCCGATGATTGAGCAAATTACCATTATAGTCATATACATATACTGCCCGGTTTTTTAACCCACCTAATAGATTAACATTTTTTGATAGGCTATGTAGAAATGGGTAAGCAGAAATTTTAAAATTGTTTAAATGGAAGTAAGTAATATCCGGAAATATTATAGCTCTATGAGCATCCCCTGTTCTTCGAGGCAGCACAATGTTGCAACTTGGCTTGTGGAATGAGAAATGAAAGATGTGGCACGGACTGAGAAAATTCATCTCAGATAGATTCAGTGATTAGCAAGTTATTTAAATAGTGAAAATTATATTCAATTTGGAAGACGGGTATGCGTGCCGCTGCCCCAGCACCAGTTATTGGATAACCAACACCTCTGCCACAGGTTTTTCTATGTCTTGGCGATGGATACGTCTGCACACCTGCCGCGTCGGATCGGGAGACAATGATTGAGGGAAAACTTTTGACCTCTCTTACATTACTTCTCATACCTCTTTCCTTTCCAGAACTTGCTTTCCTTTATTTCCTTAAAATACTATCCTCACAGCATACCTAAAGATAACAAAGGCCACGAGGTAAATTATTTTCTTCGAGGCCTCCTGTGTGGAGCTAACGTCAAAGATAGGTAATATAGAAAAAATCGGTGAGGCCGAACTAATGTGAAAAGAGAGGGCAAAGTAGCGGGGGTGAATGAAGTATCATGGCTATCCAGAGTTGATCACTAATAAATATATTGTCACTTCGATCAACAATTTGATTTGTATGGTGGAATTAACAAGACACAGTTGAAACTTAAAGATTAATATAAACGTTTTATGAAAAAAAAACAATAAATATATTTCAATCGTTGGAGAAGATGATAATCTTGAAATCCAAGGAGCTCGTTCGAATGGAGGTCAATAATGACACTGAAATTTTATTTAAAACCTAAAATAAAATGTGAACTGTCACGAATTCTTGGTTTACCACCAAATTTGAAAACATAACTTCGTTTTCTCGTACTTTATCGTATCAGAGGTTAGCTGTGAAGTGAAATGACACAAAACTGCGCTATAAAAATGCTATGCTATTATTAGTGAGTGAAATCTTCATAACAGTTACGTGACATCTGATCCCTAGATTCCTAGTCATTCCTTGTACTTTTTTCCTCCCCAGAATATCCTCCCATTTCTTTCCTTAAAAACAACTCTCCACAAAGCATTCCCAAATATGACATGGGCCCTGAGGGAAATCATTTTCCTCAGGGCCTGTGTGTGGTTAGTGTAAAAAAATACACAAAGTCAACAGAAAAAACATTTCACTTTTCGCATAATTTTCTTCGAATTTTCCTCTGATTCGTCCCCCGGAATGCACCAGGATCGCACACTATACTGAAGGAGGCCCGTAATCACGGCTCAATGCGCTCATACGCAATTGTTGTTTCGTAGAATTGGTTTCCCTCGTTGCTGCTTGCTCCGCACATAAATACTCGCATAATGAGAGGACATCTTTTTGTTGCTCGTCTTTAGGGATGCAAGGGTCTTGTTGATTCTATATCGCAATATTGTCTGCTTTGTTTCCATTCTAACAAATTATATCATGGCTCAAGAATTAATTTAAATCTCGTATTATTCTTAATTAAATTACAAAAAAATATATATCTTTTTGTGTTTGTTTGCATTTTCTAGAGGCTCTCTACTGATGAGCCGATATTGGCGGTAATATTTAAGTTAATTACTCCCTAAATTACGGCCATCTACAATGGCAGTTTGGGGGAAATTATGCATGTACAGCAAGGAACTTCTTGACATTGGAAAAATGACCTTTTTTAATGATACGTTTTCTCCAGGAAAATACCCAAGCTTCTAAGTTATTTGTTCACTGTGGTTTTTGGATATTATCATTTTCATTGATTTGAATGACATCGATATTATCATTTTCATTGATTTGAATGACATCGATTTATAGTATCACAATCTTTTAAAATACACGCCGTTAGTAAACATGAAAAATAACGTCATTTGTCTAATATTAAATAAAAAAAACTTTAAATTAAAATATAGAATTATTAATTAATTAATTTAAATGAAATCACTTTGGTATTTAATTTACCGCTAGTCTGAATCATTCCCACAATCGATTCCAAATTTGAAAATCAAAATCAAATCCCAGTTCTAGGGTTCATTGAAACTGAGTTACAAATTGACATGGAGAAACTTTCCACGTGGATGGTCTTAATTAGGTTAATACTATATTTAGATTTGTTGGCAATGACATAAAATGAATTTCAACTTGGGAAAATGTCTAACAAACACACTGATTTTATTTAAATTTCACGACGGCATGTCATTTACACTCATGATAAAAGTAGTAGTTATCGTAGCAAATACTAAGATGATCGCCTCAATCAATATCTTTATTAAACTCGATATAAATACTTTTGAAAAATTGCAGCAAAGCCTTCGTTATCTCTCGGCTTTTGTCCGCTTAACAAGACGCTAATGCTGCATTTGTGCCATCCTACTTGTATGTAAACAAAAGCTTTGTTTTAAAGCGCAGTCACTCCCCCGCGGTGCATGATGCACCGTACAAAGATGCACCTACCACCCACTACTCACTATCTACTGCCGATATGCATGAAAGCCTTCAAATAAAATTGTTTTAAATAGATATTTTAAAACGAGAAATATTATAAGTTTTAGTTTCTCTTGGATTGTGATACGCGAATAAAAGTTGTCATATTATTATATTAGCGCAGAGCCGTGCAAATTACGGGATAGTCAGAGAGGCATACAGAGAAAAATGAGTACGATTTATTGAAATCCTGTAAAAAAACTTGATGGCAAAACATTTCCTGTTATATCTAAACTGTTTCTTTTAATATAAGTCCATTCAGAATATACCGGAACAATTTTTTTATGAAGTTGTCCTTTTCCTTATAAATATAAAGACAAAATTCCACAATATTTGAGTTTTTACGAACACGTGTTCCGCCGTCCTGATAACACATTCGCGTTTAATATATAAATATTTTGTTAGAAAATCTTTCGATTCGTTTGTCAAAGGCATGCAGTCCTACTTTCAACTGGAAAAGGGACAATTTGACCAGATTTTGAATAAATTTGCAGTATTTTATGTCAGTAAGTTTTCTCAGTGCGTTGTTTTCTTCAAAATATGTTCCACTGTGTTTTGAATCAAATATCACACCTAGGTATTTGATTGAATATACGTTTTCATTTTTTTTATAATTAATAAATTGTCAAATTATAATTTGCTTAATATTGCCAATTCCCATACAGTTAGTTTTATTTTACAGGTCTTCAAAAATCCCTTCTCTTTAAATCGGACAATCTCGTTAACTGAAATACCTCCATTAAGAATATCACAACAGGTGTAGGGAGTAATTAGTTTCGTGTTACCAGCCCCATTACCTTGTGTAATGTAATGAATACATTAACAGTAACCCTCTGAGTTCTCACACGGTCTTTCATTCCTGCTGCTTCCGCCTTACTTCCTGACCGGAACTGTCGCAGGTTAGAAATACAGCCTTAACCGGCAAGAATTAAGGCGCTTAGGATACCCTTACAAAGAAAAACCTGATTATACTGTAAAAGATTACATGAAATTTAAACAATGCAATGATTTTATAAGAAAATTATTCTAATCGTTTTTCACTACGTGTGATTGTTATCGTGATTTGAAGCATTTAAGCTCACCTTAAAGCTGATACATTAAAAAGTGGTTGGTAAAGAGATCCATGAGAATTTATTAATTTATTTTGTTTTTTATAAAACATTCAAATATCTTCAATAATAGGTTTATACACCCACCTATTGTATTTAGTTTTACACATAATTATAAAATTAAATACAGTTGTAGAAAAATCACAAATCATAAAATATCTCGAAGTAGGAATTAATGAAAATCTTTGATGGGTCACACTTTGACACGTCTAAAATATCTTTAAAAATCTAAGAAAAGTGGTAAATAAAAAAGGTCTGAAAAAAGTCTACTATGCTTTATGTCATTTATGAATCAAATATGAAATTATAGGATTGAAATCTGCTGTATCTACATAATCTAAAGACCAATCATTAAAAGGGGAATCATGAAGACCTTACCGAAAGTACCCATAAGAACACCTTCTATTGAAATCAAATGTACAACAAAATGTGCCAAAAATATACGAGTACTATTGAGACAATACAAAATAAGGATTCCTCTACAACTGCATTGAATTCCATCACACTGGATCGAAACAAAATTATCAAAAGACATTCAATTCAATTCTTCAAATTCATAATTTGTTATTAAACTACATTTGGACAAATAAAATATATTTATTTTGCAACATAACTCCACAACATCCTTTCTCCCCAGATATAAAACGAATAGTTTAATGAGTACAAATCAAGAATAAAAATGTGGCTGAAAGAAGTCAATGAAAAAACATAAAAAACGAGACAAGACAAATAAAATGGAATGAAATTTCTTTATTCCGGCTCAGCACACGACTCCCTAGTGAGGAAGACTGAGAAATACCACTACTATTTTTAAACTCACTATAATATTTCGCAAGGAAAATGTTTTATTTAGTTGCTGAAATAAATAAAAACAAATTAAAAATTTAATACTTTTCATGTAAGGTAGGTAATTTAATTTATATTAACACTATTGAACCTGTTTACTTAGGTTAAAACTAATTCGAGTAAAGGGCACTTAAGGTGAAATTTCACAAAATAGCGTTTTGTGAAATTAATTTTGATTACGTTTTTAAAAAAATTTGTTAAATAATACTGTTGAATTGCTTATCATGTTATTTGTGAATGTTCATTATAAATGAAAACAAAATAATTTTAATGTATTAAGCAAAACAAAAATATATTATGATAACATTTAATAAATGTTATTTTTGAACCTCGTGTTTTATCGTAGGTAGGAACTAACAAACTTATCTAAAAATCTACGCAATTAGATTGTTTATGTAAACACGACTTTAACTGAGAAACTAAAATGAAGGGTTAACTACTTCTCACAACTCAAACCAGTATATCACGCATGCGTTCCGCGGTGGCGGAAGCGCCGGAAGTGCCCGGGCAGGAGCCGGAAACGCCGAAGTAGTTGGTAACAATAAGTATTTCCTGTAGTCGCCTTCAAGTCACGCACCATGAGACGCAATCCTCGCTGGTATTGTCCCTCCAACTTGCTGATACTTGCTGCTATGACTCTTTACTACTTGTTGGATAGGCGTTCAGGTATATCGGCGTCGCGCAGTTAATTAACCGACGTCCGTGTTAGCAAGTTTCAGAGGTGTTCATAACTAGTACGGAAAATAGCACGCGTGCTTTAATAATCTAATCTTGCCATTTTTATGATTTAAAAAATTGTAAATAATGCTTTTTTTCGACCGATGTAAAAGAAATCACCAAGATTAAGAAAGAGATGCTAAAATAGTTTTTACAAGTTAAGAGGAAGTACACAGAGAGCAATTTCAGGAAAATATATGACGCGCTACTGAATGGATGAAGAAGCCCGTGACCCCACCGAAAGGAACGATCAAGTGAATCAGATGTTTGAAATGTAAAGAATGGGTATAACATAAGAGGCCCTCAGTATCACTTTGTTGTAAAAAAACAGTGTAATCAAAGTAATAAATTGGTGTTTTGTGACGAGATCTGACTTGCCAGATACTTCCCAGCCCACCACTACCCCAGTTGTCACCCCTCCCCAGTCTCTTCAGCCATACGACACATCCTAATTTAGAATGCCATAGTCCCACTGGCTTTGGGTAGTTAGGACCTTTGTACGTTATTCACATTAACAAAAGTATGAATGTGAATAAAGCAAAAAGTGTGCGTGCTTAAACAAAGTTGTGTGAAGATCCATCCTCTCTGATTACACATTCTTTCTCCTATTTCTCAAAAAAACAAAATATTCATGCATTTTTGATTTTTCACATAAAATATAATTTCGAACATGAATAGGGTGTACACCCACTTATATGTTTATGAAATATTAAATATGCATTAACCCTTAATGTTCCTTAACGAATATTTCCCGCACACTATAATCATCCCAGCGAGAAGATGTGAGTAGAGACCCGCCCTGAAGTGTGTCCGCACAAAGGACCAACATTTACACACATAATTGCATAAAAATCGGTATGAAAGAAACATGAATGGATTTACTGGGTGAACTTCAATTCCACCCTCGGATAAGGGCGGGAATGGATCACATCTCTGATGGCAGATCGGAGCACGCGTCAAGCGTTTAATAATATTGTTTGCTAGAAGATCAGGCCGTAGTTAAAAAAACATTAAGCTTGCGTACTTTAAAAAATAAATGAGTGATTAATAAGAATAGAATAACACCATTATGTGATGCAGGCATAGATATGTACCTATCATTGAAGAGCATGTCAATGTTTGGTTGGTTTTTTGATCAGAATTTAAAACGTCTTTGAAATCTGTGTTAGTAATAACTATCATTTATTTAAAAAAGTTAAAGTAATATTTTACAAAAAGTTAATAATAAATTATTAAAGTATGTGTAAAAATCATGCGCTTTAAATTTTAGCATCTTCTTCATAAAAAGACTTTTGAAACAACGGTAAATGAAGGAATACAATATAGCGACGGCCTCCAGAGTCGAGGAGTAAGGCTCTCGACTAGCAAGCAGGAGGTCGTGGATTCAAATGTCAATATAAATTTTATTTGATTAATTTGTGTTATTTCACAAATTAGTCATCTATAATAAAATGGGTATTGTATATATTCGGCACGTTCCAGAGTGGAAGATACTCTCAGTCTCGCCCTGGTGTAAAACCACCATTCAGAACTGAAACGTTGCTTGAAATGGCTTTGGCCGTGTTTGTTGACCAGCTCTGAATAGAGAAGTACTTCCCCAATATACGCTTTCCCATCTTATTTTCCTTCCCTCTACCTTCGGCCTCACACTTGGAGAATTTAGTTGCTTCAAATAAACAGACTGATTGACAGATTGCTTTTAGTCACATTCGTAATATATTCAATGTAATTTTGGTTATACGATCTGCCGGTAAATAATGATATTATTAATTGTATTGAATAGACCTACCACAACTGAATTCTACATTCCATATCTAGCAAAAATCTGTTAGATCCACAAGCCCCCCCAGTGCTCTCGCCAGGTTTTGATTGAAATCATCCCCCATCCGCGGGGGTAGCTCGGACGCCGTCTATGGACGCCACCCCTAACTGCATTTTTCCCTCTTGAGAAACAAAAGGAAAGACGCCAATAGGTTCAGAGCGCTGAATAATCCGAGGGTACTGCGCGTGCCCTCTTTTTACATACAGATTTCGCCTCGTACTACTTTGTGCGCATCTGCCGATTTTCTGCGCCCTTAATGCGTTTAATGAAAAAATTCAACTGAAATCATCAACTCGCAAGTCGCGGCTTTCGACTCAATTGGTCTGGGTGTTATCGTTTGTCTATTTAGAATCTCATCATCCGTGAATTATTCGACATCTCGTTGAGAGTAGGCTTAAATGCAATGTTAGTATTATTAACACGTTATTTAAATATGTTGTTGGTTAAGAGCGACAAGTAGTACCGAAATTTCATCATTCTGATGTACGAAATTCAATCTACATATACCTAAGTAAGACACGAAGGTACAAATTGTTTCATTTAAAGGTACTACCGAAATAAAATTCAGACAAGCATATTTACACTTTGTTAGGGCGGGTTGTTTCGGAGAATTTGAACAAATCTTCAAATTTCAAAGTGAATTCTGAAAAGTTCTGTGAAAGATTTTTTCAAGTTCTGTTATTATTTCAGTTCTTTCAAGTAGCCTTTAATTATATAATAAAAGAACTTGAATAGGACTTTCACAGAACCCAAAAATGAACGTTGAAATTCGATGAATTGTTCGAATTCTCCGAAACAACCCGTCCTTAATCTTTTTCATGTTTGATTTATTCTTGTATCTCAAAATGGTATTTTAAAATGATGTAAAATATGTGTTATGAAAGTTGAGTGCTAGACTCTACTCAAAAAGTTCGAAAAAATTAATTGACGATGAAACGTAAGAAGTAATACGCTTACTTAAATACGAGTGATAAGGGCATTGCCCAAAATAATTACGGTACGGGCTTTTACAAACATGTGTTAATATTTACATAATAATTCAATGGAAAAGTAATAAAAAGCAAAATTATATAAAACCCATTCAGAATAAAAGTATTATGCTAACCTTAATTGTTACTATCATTGAGGTATGTTATTATAGCCTTCTCCTAACTAAATTCCGTGAATATAGCATATTGAGGAAAGATTGTTTTTGGTTTGTGCCCAAGAGGAATAAAAAGCTCGCAGCAAACGTAAAACTTAGATTAACTAAAAGTAGGTATAAATGAGGTCAAACAAAAAGGCAAGCATTCCAGAATAATTGTTGAAGCAGCTCTTGGAGGTCTTCATTCCACAACAATGAAGTGTCATTAGCAGCTTACGATGATGATAAAGATGTTAAGGTAGTTACGGTTTTGAAATATTGCATACAAGAATCTAAAATGATAACTAGTACATAAAATAAATGTCAAAAATTCGTAGAGCTGAATGACACCCTCAAAGCAATAATATATGTGTCGATTATAATCCACCCTCTTTGCCGGTGACTGGGCCTGGAAAGACGGCACCCAGTCACCTACATATCAGTCAGCTGCAGTAACCCCCGATCGAAGTTCGATTGGAACCCCCCACGTGATGGGGCCACCCTATAATGAGGGACCCCCCCATAAAATACTTGCGACTTAGACCGATACATCCGACGCGCGGCGATTGCCGATACCAACACCCGCAAAATTGGAAATTACTGAAAAAAAAAAAATTACAGAAAATATCATTGATATTTTATCTATTTTTTACAGCGAAAAGTATTTGAAAAATATGCCATTTATTTTGTTAAAAGTCTGCTAATCAAACATAAAATTCGGTACCTCAGTTAAAAGCCAAGGTTCAATTATATTTCTTTCTTAACGATTCACTCAAATCCATAAAATGTTTATAAATACAATTCAAGTAGGTAGTAGTGTCAGAATAGCGAAATTGAATGAGAAATATTGTAGGTCAAACATATATTCACTTAGATCAACAAACGCTAATTCAGGATATATAAGTTTTATAATTAATCCTCCGACAGACAAAACGAAGTACGTATGACGTTACGCGTACCTCGTCAGATTTTGTTTTGGCGGGTTTCGAAAAATGCACCTTTTAAAAGTTATTTTAACGATGAAATCTACATTTGTAAAACAAAAATTCTTAATAAAACCTTACCCATTCTCTAACAGTGATAATAATCATATTAAATCTGGATAGGTTTAACAAAACAAATATACTTTCCAAAAACTCTGTACCTAATCAGTTGATTGTCATAAAAACGTTTTATTTAATAGTTATAACAGACGAAAACTATGTAAATAATATTATTTCAATGTAATATACCTACATTTTTAACAGATTGGTGCCTATTACCCTTGTTGTTTTTAAATCATTTTATTATGTAGCGAAAACCAATTGTTTAATTGTCTAAGAAACAATAATGAAGAAAGAATAACATTTGGAAAAATAATTTTTGGAAAAAAAAGAAAAATCCTTGCAAGAAAACAATCTTGTTGCATTTACTTAAAAAATCTTAAGTTCTAAGACACTGTATCGAAAAGGTACAAGACGTTACACTGCCGAGCTCTCCGGCATCTATTTGAAAAACGACCGTTTTATTTGAGTGTTTGAAATGTAAAACTTAACGGGACAGGATTGTGGAAAAGAGTAAGTAAGGGATGTTTAAAGGAAGAAGGGGAAGCGCGTGCAGCTGTCGATATAACCTCATCGGTGCTATACCGCCAAGTAGCAAGGGGGATTCCTAATATGCGGTTGCAGGGCGCGCGTTCGAACCAGACGTTCTTCATAAAGCCAATTGAAGGAATTTTAGAACATATTAATTTCATGTATGTACCTTTTGATCGTCATTTTAATACAGATTTAGGTCGAGTCTGGTAATGGTAACACCCTTAAATAATTTGTAGTAAATTTTACCGAACAAAGAAATATCAAAACCTTTATCTATTTTTTGACATAATTTTTTAGTAAAATACACATTTGGTGTATTTTCGCCCATCATACCATAGATATAACTATGTTAAGGTGAAAGAACAGCATTAATCTGTTTTATGAAGAAGTAAATAGATCTGGTGTCATAAAAATTTCAAGATAAACGAAACCGCCAGATAAACTAATTAATTTTTATCGTAAAATAATGAGACGCCATCTTAGGTGATTTACGAGGTTGAACTTTAACGTGTGACAACTTTAACGTTATTCGAGCCCAATCGACCACCGTACAAATAGTTAACTAATAATTTTTTAAATTTTCTATTTTACCATCATGTATTTATGTGTTCCATGAAATGTGTTGCGAAAACACGATAACCGGATATTTCGAAAATTTCTAACCTCGTCCTTTTCCTGCAACCATCAACTTAAGCGGCAGAATGATAACCGGTACACAAAGAGGCTCGTGGGGCAACCGAAGAATAGGTTTTTTATACTATACTTATTGTACACACTAATGTGTGTGTAACTCTATGGGGGAATCCGTGACGTCACGAGTGTATCGTCACCAGCTGACTAACATTGATACACCGTAGCCTCTTTGACTAATACATTAAGTTTTTACTAAGAGTATTTATTAAAAAAATCTAACGATGAATATTGCAAATGAATTTATAATAATATGTATTTGTAATAATGAAAGTTATTGCTGGAGTAGCTGTACGGTGATTTTATTAGAGAAGTAGTGAACTTAAATCACAATGAAGTCGGGTTGTAAAAGAATGGAAATACAATTAGTGTATTTTATTATTTCTTAACAAGTTTATTGGCTTTAAATGGTGGTATAATGGTATGCCCTCCATGTAATAATGTCTTTAAAACGGTTCTCTACCAGCATACTTATATGAATTAGTAACTGTACTACCTACATAAGTGGTCGTGCATGGAATTGTGAATGAAATCGATTAATTTGGAGCAATTCTGACAGTTTTGCTACGGAGAATTTTCTTGGAGATAGATTTATTTTTGGAATGGATTGGAAAATACTATGGACGATATTAAAAAAAGTCGTCATAAATTACCAAAAGATATTTTGATTCTTAGGCCATGGGCATATTATATATGCCCATGAAACTGATTATTAATTATGTAGCAGTTCTGTGAACTGTAAACCTTCGAAAATGTGTGTTTATAATTTTCTTTTATTTAATAAATTAAAACTAAAATTTCGTCTCGTATTTTATGTATTTCAATCACATCTATTATGTTCATTTTTTAAATTTATTCCATATAACGACTTACACAATTTTTTCAAAAAAACGTTACTATCTCGATGACAAATCTTCATAAATATTGAAAAAATGCTAAAGCAAGTCCAAATGTAGGTACTCAACAATATGACATTTCAAAAAAAAATATGTTTACTGAATCATTAAAATGGCCACCACCTTGAAATAGAAACGGAATGTATAAACAAACGTAAAGACCAAAGAAACGGAAAACGGTCTAGTTAAAACGGAACATCGCTTCAAGTTTGTTCACTTTCCAATCAAAGTCAGAAAAAATTGACCTTACTTTGGGCCCATCAGACAGGTCGACAACAAAATTCAATCAATTTATCTCGTCGGTGATTATGATAGGTAGGTAGATACCTACTGTCATATATTATGGGAAAAGACGCAAAAATGTGATTCCATATTTTTTAATTGTTCTATAAGAGAAACGAGTACAAAAATCTGAAAAACGCCGGATAGTACAAAGCTACTTTGTCCTTAAAACATCAATTAATTAGACAAATTATCATAGTTTCAATTCGCATTATTTAAATTCTTTCAACTAATTTAAGCAATTTATGTATCGACGGGCCCTATACAAATCCCACACAACAACAAAAAATCAGGTCATTTTTTTATAAGAAAAGATCAGCTGTTTCTTTGGAGCCACAGTTCAATGAATCCTCCTCCACATGTTACACGTTTTTTTCTTCTTATTCACCTTTTCAGGTAGGTTCTATTCCGGGGTGGGGGAGGGTGGGGGTTGTTGGCGGGGCTTTCTTCACAAAAGGGTTCGCGAACACCTTACGCCGAGGGACGGATGGGTTTGTTTTCATCCCTTTAAGACCGAAAAGGTTGTTTTGCAACTTTGCACCGGTTGTATAAATCTACTCGGATTAACAATCTATTTTTGAAGAAAATGTTCCTTTTATATATTTACATAATAAACGCAAGGTAAATAAACGATCTATGCTTACTTCAGATGTTTTAGTTAATGTAAAGTCGTTTAGTTAGGTAGATATTTATCAATTAATGTATTTATATTATAAGCAGCCATTGTACAGGCTTCACTCAAGTTTAAATAACACCATTCAGAATGAAAATCTTGCATGACAATACTTTAGCCATATTAGATAACCATTATCATTCCCTTCCCCACTTCAATCAACCTCAAAACATACTTTAATCGGGAATCCCATAGCCCACTGTCTCGAGACATTTGAAATAAAAGCAATGTTTCATTAGATTGGCATTTCAAAGCTTATCATGTAAATGATTTTTCGAACTGAAACTAGTTGGACTGACCGAGAAATTTCAGATTTGAAAATGTGCAAATTGCAGGACGCTCTTCATTTTAGATTTTTTTTTTGCATTTCTGAGGTGTCGATACTTTGTCAAAACCATAGCCTCCTGATTACCGATTCGTTAATGTCAAACTAAATGATCTCGTGTACAGAAAATAAAACGGTACACATAGAAAATTCGAATGAATACCGTTTTAAAAATAACAATAATAATACCATGCGCGTGACAATCACGTTCCACGTGCCAGTATAAGGCGATTTAATCCTTTGTTAGTTAGAGTAAGAGATATTAAAGATAATCTATTGGAAAATAATTTATACGGACGGTTTTTCAAAACAGTTTATTAAATATTTCGTTCACACATAATTTAATATCTGTGTTATACACGGTGTCTGGAAACTAACGGTACAAGCGGGAACTTGTGAATCTTCATGCCATTATTTGGAGCCGATTTACTGGTATTACTTTTTTGATTTGAGAATTTTGAGAAAATCAAGTTCCAGGCTGGAATTTTATGGTCAAATCAAAATAAAATCGCTAGGGGGTTTCTATCACCTGTTTATTGACTTCATGTTTTTTCTTATAGTTTTTGTTGGGTTCTCTGCAGATTCACCAGTTTTCCGCTTATACCACTAGTTTCCGGATACTGTGTATTTGGGTGGCAGAAACCTAGAAGCGCGTTTCATAACCACCCTTCGTGCGACCGACCCCCCTAAAATCATTTTATTTTGTTTTCTTTCTCCTACATGTTAGGGTTTATTGTGAAGTATAAAGAAAGCTGCACTCTTTGCGCCCCCCTGTTTCGGATCTTTACATATTACTGCAAATAAGGGAACGTTTGCACGAACAAACAATACGACCTTTGGGCTAAAAACACATCATTTTTGCCGGTACCAAATACTCATTTATGATAACATATCTCACATATATCCATAACTTATTTTGTATGCTTACAGTCATGGTCATATTGTCTACAACATTATGAAATTACAATTGTGCCCCACAAGAGTACCAAATGCCCCTAGCCAGTGGGGGTGTGAAATCCCCAATTGAATTGAAACATTTCTTGAAACGGCTATAGGCGTGTTTTGTGGCCAGACCTGATTAGCCAGGTACTTCCGCACTTTACGCTTCTCCATCCCATTATGCTCTCCACTACCTTCTATCTCACATCATATCCCAGTTGGAGATGACTTAGTCTCACAGGTTCCAGACGGTTGGGAGCTGTTGCGACTCTTGTGGTACTCAAATTAAAACAGGGGTTGAAATCAGATTGGTTCGTTAATTTTTTCCAATTTGTATGTGATCCATATGTTGAGTTCCAGCTTGAAAATTTCTCCGTAACGCGTATTTCATTTCAAAATTTATTTCGTCTCAACATTCCATTAGTAGCCGAATCGCTAGGGGTGGAAGCAACCCCCAATAATTGTTCACCCCTCGAGGTGGCTCCATTGTTCCGTTCAGACGACCACCTTTCCTCGAATGTCCCCAAATACGGACAAGTAGCATGTCTGCATCTGTTTTCTGGCCGCTTTGATAGGATACCCATTTACTTCATACTCCAATTCGTTGATTCCAAATTTACTAAAAACTTCAACTAACCTGCTTAACAGAAAGAAAAAACACAACCTTTACCGAACCTAACCATTCAAATAAGTTTATATTTATGCATGAGAATTTAATAAAGACATTTATTGAACTATATCAATTAGAGCATTATTATAATTGATTCGTTCATTAATTATTTCCTTTTTTTCCGAATAGCATAATTGCGCCAAAAGAGATCTTTAAAATTGTGTACCTAATATCAATTATGAAAACTTGGTTAAAAAAAATACGCCATAATCCTCAAGATACTATCAGAGCGGTAAATACTCTCAGTATCGCCAAAATTTAGGACAGAAGCGTTGCTTGAAACGGCTTTATACTTGTTTGATGACCAGATCTGAATAGTCAGGTACTTCACAACCTTCCTTTTCCCAATTTCCTTTTCTTCACCACTCTCTTGAGCATCACTACGGTTCCATGTTAAATCAACATAATGACAATTAAACACACTTTTAAAAAGCGATATAAAGTCATTAGAAACGATGAAAAAAAAATTTAAACCTAACCTAACCTACTTAACCCAGTTAATAAAGTTTTTGTTTCATCACTTTCCATGACTTTATATAACTTTTTAAAGTTGTGATGAATTATCATCTTGATGATTTATCCGGTCACCCATCACTACATACCCTATGCTAATTATTGATGCCTTAATTTCATTGGCTCCAGAAGGTTGGGAGCGTTTGGGGCTCTTGTGCGGTATTCACTCGAAGAAAAATTTAAAAATTGCTCACTACTAGATATCGAACTGTTTTGCAGAGAAAGCACGCTTTATAAATAATAATAATATTTTGATAACTTTTAACCGACGTACAATTTATTACGAATTCCTAGTCTCTCTCTATTTTTTTATTTACAAACAGATTCAGAAAAACAAACATATTATTTGCAAACATATACAGAAAAACATAACTTACCTGGCTGGTCACTTCAGATAAACACACTTTTATTTTTAAAAGTTTATGACTTTGCACGCAGAGGACGCAATAGTATATAATAAAATGACTCCAAGGGCACCTAGTAATTCAACCGCTCGTTTGATGAGTCAACTTATTTATTCGGAGGCCTCAATTACCCTGTAAAGATAATCGCCTAATTAGGATTCGACCAGTTGACTTCATAGGTTTTGTGCTATGTGCATGTATAAATGTCTTGGCGACATGTGTTCTAACAATTGTAATGTTTATGTTATGGGACCTTGTTTATATTATTGTAAAGTAACATAAATGACTGTTCAAGCTGGCTATCGCCAAGGAAGCAGCAAATATAGCCAGCGTGTTTGAAAATTCTCTTAAATGTATGCTTGTGTCGAATTTATTACATACACATTTTAAAAAATATATTGTCACATCTTTTTTCCTTTACCTTATTTTGATTAACGCAATTATGTACCTGTCTCTAATAATAATTTTCAAATGTCATCTTTGGAATAGTACAATAATTACTGTTCTATTTTTTTGCAACATATTCTCCTTTTTAGCAACTAAATATATTTGATTACATTTTAAGCAAGAAATACAACACAACCACAAATTATCTGTCAAATTATCTTGTTAAATCTATCGTTTCTATCTGCTAAATCATAAAATAGATAGTCCCGAAGTATTGCTTTCCGTCTTTGGTTTCAATAAAAATAAATGCAACATGATAAATTTAAAATCAATACAGTAAAGACTGAAAGTGGTAAAAAGCATAGGTCTTGAGGGTTAAAACAGGGAATTGAATAAATAAACTTAAAAAAATAACTGTCTTAAAATAAATGAATAAATATTATTATTATTCTTTTAATATTGTATGGCTTTGAAGTTAGTTAGAAAGCGATATATTTATATTTCTGTAAATAAAATAAATTTAAAAATTGTTTCAATGAATCTTATCAGCCAACAACACTACAGCAAATAACTCGCCAATTACTCGTGCGCTCACAACATAATACGGCCACTACGAAAAATTACTATTCTCTTCACGATTCTTGGCTAACATATTCAAAGAAACTTATTTTTTTTATAGAAAATATTTTTTTAGTGTGATTATACGCGTATTTATGCCTTTCATTATCAGCCAAAATAAACATCAACACATTCCTGCAATAAAATTGTGTTCCAACCAATTACCAAAAACGGCAAGTCACCGAAACGTGAACTTGCAAGGGGATCGAACCCGCATCGTGCGCTCACCTTTCCTCGACGTCCTCAGTCCTCAGTCCTCAAGGTAGGGTTCCGCTCACCCCCTCGCCAATAATAAAGTAGCTTCTATTATTATTACTACACTACCACGACGGTGAATAATATGAACGATGTATCGTAAAGCGTGCCTTATGGAACATCTGCCTACCCTCACCTGCTGGCATCACCTGGGTCCCAGAGTTCGTGCATACACCTTTGGGGTCCCGGGCACCTCGAGTAGGTACTACTTTACTAGGTGCCTAGCATTTAAGGGTCACTAACATCAAGATTTTGACCCTGCAAGAAAGGAAAGTAATAAACAATCGTGACATGATGATTTTCTGCTTAGAAATAAAATTTTATCAAGACTTTCATCACCGATGATTGCATAGTCATGATTGGATCGGCAGTATTAAGTGTAACATTGCGAGAATAATACCTATAATCTAAGTAATACACGAACGAATCTGCCTAATAGAAAATAAGAGCACAAAACACAACCAAACCTAACATAACCATTCGAATAGGTTTACATGTATGTATGAGAATTTAATAAGGAGTGGTTCAAATTATTGAACCATGTCAATTAGAAGATAATAATAATTTCTCCGTTAGTCTGGGAGAAATAATCACGTAAAAAATAAATAAAAATACATCTTCATCATTATCGAATATCAATTATCAAAATTTCATTTCCTTATTTATAAAATCTCCAATTAAGGTGATACTCTAACCTTTCATCGGTGTCCTCAGTGCCCAAGATACTTTCAGACAGGTCGAGAATAATACCTATAATCTATGTATGTCATATGAGGAAGAATTTAGTCTTTGTATGACTCAATAACAATCAATCCACATGTCCATCCAATCAGGGAAGAAGAGTTCGATTTTAAATGAAAAAGAACATTCAATTTTATGGAATATCTTTTGAAGACACATTAAAAAAGGAGCAGCTAAATATATGGGAAAAATTAGTTGAAAAGTATTGTTAGTTTTTATTTTGAAAAATGAGATCGACAAAAATGATTATTAATGATAATTAGGTCTTAATGGCCGAGTGGTTAGAAGCGTTGTCCCGGTAAGACAGAGATCCTTGATTCGGTTCCCAGTTGAGACCGTTACCTTTTTATTTTTCTGCGTCTTTTTTGTTTCATGTCTCGTTTAGATTTATTAGTATAATATTCTTCTTAATAATAATAATAATATTTGGCTAATTTATATAGCGCCGTTTTCGTGAGAAATCACCTCAAGGGCGCTGTACAAATATATTTCTTAAATATTTAATACTAGAACTACTGACTTATCTCTAAGACTTATATCTAGTGACTTACGACTAAGGCCTATAACTACTATCTTAACGACATATACACGGGTATTTACATATTTGGCAACTTACAACTAAAATTAAAATTAACAATTTAAACTTACTAACGCCAGAAGAAGAAGGAAGTTCTATTATATTAGGGTGGATTTATTGTTAGCTGGATATATTATATGTTAAATGAATTAAATTAATGAATAAAATCAATCAATCGCCAATCTTAAACGCATTTAGATGATTCATCTGCCAACAATTAAACCGATTAACTTGTTATGTTCCCGCTGATATTGTCCATTGTCCACTGGTAGGCAAGTCAATAGCAAAATTGAATGAACGGAATCGCTAGATAATGTAACAATTACGGTATAAAAAAATGAAAAAAAAAAGAAATATTTGGATAGAATGACGGATTTATGGAAATGAGTGTCTGAAAAAGTGAGTTTTTAGTTTGGATCTAAATTCTGTTGGGCTGGTTATACATCTCAATTCCATAGGAAGTTTATTCCAAGCCTTGGGGCCGGATACTCCGAATGCACGATCACCAAACTTAGTGTTCGGATTTCGCTTAGGCTCTTTCAACCTTCCAATTGCAGATGATGTCGCTGATCTAAGAGTTGACTGCCTTAGACCAGTATTTTCCGGAATGCATAGCTCAGTAATATACGGTGGCGCCATTTCGTTGATAGCTTTAAACACCATCCAGCATAGCTTGTACTGGATCCTTTCAGGACACTTCAGCCAGTGAAGATTTCGGAGGTGTTCCGAAATGTGCGAAAACTTGGGTACCCCGGTGATAAGCCTTGCTGCGGCGTTGAACACTGATTGTAGTTTATCAGTTTCGCATTTAGGAAGATTTGCATAAATGCCGTTGCAATAGTCAAGACGTGATACTATATATGAGTTCACAAGTAATTTAGTTGCCTCTGTTGAAAGGTTTCTACGAACTGACTTAAGTTGTCTAAGGTAGAAGAACCCCGTGCTAACGGTCTTATTTACCTGACTTTTTAAAGAAAGGTCTGAATCCAGATAAACTCCCAGAAGTTTGACGGTTGTTTTAGCAGTTACGTCGTTGCCGGAAATAGCGATTGGTGAGTTTTCTATTAAATGTTGGCGTCTATGTGTGGCTGCCCAGAGAAACTCCGTTTTTGAAGGATTTAGCTTAAGTTTATTTGAGGACATCCAGAGATTGATTGATATAAAATCTTCAATGATATAAAAAAGAATACATATATGTTTTAATTAAACTGGCGTTATTTTAATTGTTTCCTTATTTTGAGTCAGACTCAGTTACTAACCACATGAAGGTAATACATTGTGTGTATGGATAGTGATATAACTTTGTTAGAAGTGTTTTTTGACCACAAGAATTCTTGAAATTATTAAAACATTATTATTAAAGTGTTATTAAAACTCGTTTTTAAAAATTCGTTGTTTTAACTAAATGATATTAATAATGTAATTCCATCCATCTGTTTACTGCGTGAATTATTGTCTTTACACATTATTACATGAGTATGTATATTTTACGAGTAATGTCCACACGTTACACCTGTCCATCAAATGTCAAATCTACCCTCCTCTCTGTACTAAACAAAGGAAGATAAGACAGAAGATTATCTTGTTTTATATGAGCGTATCGATACTTGTATCTATAATTAAAAGCGTGGATAAACGTTTCTCGTTGTTAAATGATAATCTTTTCCTATCCAATGAGATAACAGCGATAAGTAGAGAAAAATACAAACGTGGGCAATACGTTTAATCATTTATCAGAATTAATTTATTTGATCCTTAAATTACTTACCTACTTACCAAGACTTTCGTTCATAGTTTGTATTTGTAATTTTAATCTGGTCTTTCCATACATTTTTTATGGAAAGACCAGATTTCAATTTTTATATAAATTTTAAAACGTTTTGTTATGAAACATCACGATAATTACCAAAAAATTACGGCAATCCTCTATTTATTCTTATAGTTAAGAATGAATACGATTGCGATTGACAAACCACTGAAAGATCTCCGTAGTTAATCGGTTAAGACCCTTGGCTGCGGATTGACAAGTCGATGTCAAAACCCGGCGTTCGCAAATTTTTATTTATTTATTTACATATACTTTGCTAGAAAAGCGACTTTGCGCAACATGTTTAGCCACCAGATTTGAATAACCAATTAATTCTTAACCTTATACTTTCCCATCTCATTCCCCTCTTCCTCCCCACTCCTCCTTCAACCTATCCACATATCCCAATTGAGAAAGCCACAGTCCCACTGGCTACGGAATTATTGTTACTACGCTAGCTATTCACTTTTAAACAAATGTTGAAAGTTATAAAAATTGCGCACAAAATGCACAGGTGATTTTTAACCGCCTCTAAATAAATCAGGTGACAGAATCAGATATCAAAACACACCTGAAGTTCATTCATAACCAAATCTTTACAAAATTCCTTACGTACCGGAAGCAATCCAGTCTGACTCAACGGCCCATAAACCACGATGTACTTTATGAATTAAATTGATATCAACAAAGGTGGTCTGCATAAGTTAATGTGTGTGTGTGTTTGCTTGTGTTGTGGTTACGTAAGACGCACAAAAAACTCCTTTCATAATACCCATATAGGAAACACTTGAGTGATTCTTATCTTACCCTTGCAAGGTCGATTCGTTTCCTGTTAGTCCTTATACTATAATATTGAACGAGCACGTTCAGGAGAAGGATATTATTTCATATTTATTTTTTATGAATTAAATTTCTGCACTAATTAAAGATTTTTTTTAATTTTGCGGTTTTTATTAATATTGTATGAGGTTATTTTTTTTACATATTTTTGTTATGATTGCGAATTTATAAATGAGCTGAACTAATTGAATTACAGAAATGTTTAATACGAAAACAAATTCATATATATATATATATATTTATAATAGGTATTTGGACAATAATCAAAAAGTAAATTTTTTTAATGGAAAAAAAATCTTCTTTTTATGAAAGTATGAAAATCAATTTATTCACCATACTTGCGGGGGTTTGGAACACAGGGACATATCTACAAAAACATAGTTTTAAGATAGACGCAAATGTATGTCCAACTGTATCTCTTATACAAATTACCGAAACCAAGCTTAACCAAAAATATTTTTTTTTGTAGTTAGGCCCATGTGATCTTAAGCCCCCGTTTATGAACAATTAATCTGTTTTCTGAAACAGAAAATACTCTCTGGACCTCCTGTCAAGAAAATAACACTAATAACACACACACTTTTACATTCCCTAGTCTACATCATGAGCTTTGAAATATTCACTTAAGGCGATGCCATACGTAGTAATGCAAAATGATGTGATTTTGGTTTGAAAATTTGGTCGCCTAGAAATGTTTCAGGTGCTTTAATTAAATACTGCGAGTAGAATACATCTTGGCCTTTGAAATAATCGAGTATTTTTTATAAAAGTCTTTTTATAAGCCCAGAAAAAAATAATGTATAGGCCTATGAAAACTGCTTTAAAGTTCAAAATCTCCTACTTACGAACCCATTTTCGGTTATAATTTTATTGTATAATGTGGAAAATTAAGTTATTTATAAAATGATCGGAAAAAAAAAATATTTATGCCTGAACATCCACAAAATAAAATGAAAGGCACTTTTTGGCCATGTTTTTTTCTTGCATAAATCAAAACAGGCGGATGGTGTTAAACGGGAATTTAAACCTTATCGCCATCTACGTAAGGGTTTTTATTGATAGCGGCTCAATTTAATATATTACACGACGTAGTGCATCGCCTTAACAATAAAATAAAATAAAAATTCTCTTCATCGTTAATATATTTCATGTGTTTCCATCATAGACTATAAGAACTTTGTAAAATACAATTCCTTTGTTTTTTCTCATTATGACTCCTGCTTATCCTTCACTAAGAAGAACATTTATTCAAATTAAATAAGTAGTTATTCCTTGCACGCTAATAAAGTGTGTCCATAGTCCCTCTTGTATTACTTTCTTTGAACAAGTGTGACGTCACCCTAGCGTGACGTCATTTTACACCTGTAGGGCGTGTTGAAAGGCAAAAACCTGTGGAAACGTCTTACCTCGCTCTAACTGAAAGGAATGCGTTTATTTTTAACATAAATTAGGGTCTTTTGTTTACAGTAAAAGCTTTTCCAGACGGGTGAACACCGCTTATTACGATATTTTAAGAACCTTTTCTTTAAAACAGTAAATTAATTAAAATACAAAAATATTATACATAATACATTAACGTTAAGACGAGAATATACCCAAAAATAAAGTCGGAATTTTAACAACGTAAGTGACGAAGCCATACATAAATATATGCGACGCACGGCCGCGGTGTATCGGATAGACCTACGGTTGAACCTCTAAAATAAAGTGAAAATCTTAACGACATAGGTGAAGAAGTCGTGCCAAAAGATATTCGGCGCGCAGTCCGGCGTAATGGAAGGACGTATGGTCGAATTTTCCCTAGCAGGCCTAGAAAGTGGGATTTTTTACATTATTTCTGATGAACGTATTACGAAAATCTCACATGTTTCTAGAGTAATACCTCGAAAAGTTACTAATTCGTCGTCTAAAATAATAAAATATTTTGCTCACCCTTAATTTTATAGTTTAAAAACGTTTTATAAAATTTTCAAACTGTATTATAAAAAATATTTTAATAGTAAGTTACTGTTTTTATTCATCTTAAACATAAATAACTATCATCCGTAGGTATCGTTCTAAAAAAATATATATATTACTGTTACGAAATCGTCGAATTTTAATAAAAATGTGAGCCTTAGCAAACCCCCGTTATTAGAATCTGAATGGTGGGTTCTGAAAATTGCACATATGATTGCTAGATTATATTAATAGTACATTTCATAACTGTTTCAAATGTCATTTCCATCAAGAACTTATGAAGTGTTAAAAATTTCCATTTAACGCTAGATGAATATGACAGGTGAATAAAATATTGTTTTTTTCATACTTTTGAAATATTTAATTACAAAAAAAGTTTTCGACAAAAGCGTGGTGAGTCGAAATTCGATCGAAACCGGGTGGTAATTACTAATTAATTATCCATGAATTTATTAGGAGCATTCAATTGCATTTAACTTCGGTGAAAGATTGATGTTTTTTTAAGGTTTATCGCGTTTAAAACATATTGATAAAGTTATTACTAGCATCTTCCGACTTGAAATATGTTTTGTGTCTAAGAATATTTCGCATCTCAGGGAAGGAAACGTCTCGCAAAGAACAGGAAATCCTTTTTGTAGCACTTAAGGCGAGAGCATAGAATTGTTTGTATCGTTGCGCATAGCGGGAAACAATGTTTTATTTATTACTTCTTGAGATATTGTTGAAAGTTTGCTTTGTCCAACCCTTAGTAGAGGCATGATGCGGGTTCTTCAACTGGTTACTACGGTCCTGCCACTTGTTTCCTCTCTTTCTGTTTCATACACCGTTTATGGGAATAAGGGAGAGGTTGTAATGGATCTATCAGGGTATGTTTTAATAGTGTGATCGGTTTTGGCCCTTGCACTGTGAGAAGATTTATGTACAACAATCTGATCATTATTAGTATTTTTTCTCATTGTCAAAGCGGTTATGGCAAACTTGAGTCATTTTGGGAAATAAGCTGCCAGCAATATGGCTTCTTAAGTGGCAACGATTTGGAACAATGCTTTTATTTATTTAGGAACAGTTGGTTGCAAAAGATTTAATATAAGTTTATTATTAAATGAAAATAGTATGTATGTGATAATGTGTACATCTTTTAGTGACTATGATTTTTGTGTTTATATATCTCACATTTCAAGTGGGACAAGGTAAACATAAATATTTATACTATTATGTTATTTTTTTCTTTAAAAGAGAACAAGTCTCAGCAAACTACAACAGTTTGGTGAAAAAATAAATACAAATGCGAAAAAAAAATTAACGAATTTATATTATTTCAAAAAAAATAGCTTCATACGTATTCATAAAAAAAATCTGAACCTCCGCTCTTATAGTTCTTGCAAAATCACGGAATATTATCATTCCGATGTCCAAAAAGACAATAAAAATTATTTTATGGATAACATAACCACTCGAGCGAATGGTGTAATATAAACAAATTTACCATATTTTTTAATTAATAACATTCCTCAAAATATTAACATGAAAATATGTGAAACTGCTTACTGTGGATTAATGCCAATGAATACTCCTAGATATTACCGATTATTCCATATATTTAGGTTCTATAAATTAGACACATTACGTTAAGCGATTGCACAGAAAATTTTTGCAAACTTGGCATAATTTGCCAAAAATGAAGGTATGTACCTACCACTACATTGTTATCGCTTGTCTGAATCTTACACACAATCAGTTCCAATTTTGAAAATGGCTCATTTAAGTTAAGCAAGATTTCACGGGACGCAAAGATAACCGAACTTATTATGTTTGATAGTTTGAGAAATTAAATTAGTTATGGGTGGATTAATGAGTAACGTGATAATTAATGTTTACTTCTATTGAGAAATGTCACTGGGACGCATTTAAGGATGGGACATAAAACATGGGCTCAATTTAAACTATATGGATATTAATACTTTATTTCAGAAACACCCTGTCCATTTCATTGATATAATTAGGGGTGTGTAAGTGTTTAGAAGACCTTTCAAGTTGTAAGCATCATCGTACAAACTTACTATTTCATTGTCCTTTGAGAACAGCCCATATAACACTCGGTAAGACCCGCAACATTGGCTTACAATACAAGACAAATTCGTGCAAATAGATTGGTTCTTTCTCGACAGAGCTCTTATGAGTGCGGGCATATGGGATCATTGATTTCATTCATAAGATTATAATTGCCTGGATATTGCTGCGATATAAAACCAGGTGGCGCGCGTTCATATAATAAATTTTGACGACTTTTTGGGAAATCGATCGAAAGGTGGTTCAAATTAATATAATAGAATCACGGAAGCAGATTTTGATATCTTGTAAATATTCTCATTTTGAATGAAGTGATTAGGGGAATCGTAAGAACTTTTTTTTTAATTCACGAAGGTTTAGGTTCTTAATTGTTATCAGAAAAATCAACCATAGTCAGGTAAGATATTGTGATTTTAACTCTCCTAACTAGTTTTTAATAATATTTGGATGGATGGCCGTTTTGGTGCAAAAAAAGGGCACTACATAAACCTTATTGCCCGAGATTTGAATTCTCCATTTTTTTACACAAATTTTTGATATGTTCTTTTCGCACATTTCATAGCTAATGATGGAAATGACGCATTGTGCTGAAATAGGTTGCATTATTCTTAAAATTTCGTTAGAAAAGCAATGCGAAATTTCATAACACTAAACCAATCGTTTACCTCCTCAGAAAACATATTTCAGTTAGTATACAGTTTCAGAAAACCGATCGTTTACGGTTTCAGAAAACATATTCCTGCATTATCCATTGTAAAAATGAGTTTTTATTACTGGTCATTATATTACATTAGTCATTGAAGATAACGTTAACGACTCTCAAGCGTAAAATGTAAAACAGAAAAATCACAAAAAGATTCGGTCACATCTAGGAATTGACCCCAGGACACATTTTTTATTTGAGAGTTTTTATTATAAGTGCTTGAATACGTAAATATTTTAATTTGAGGTTTTACTTAATAAGGTATTCCACTGTAAAAATATTTATCTATCACAACGCTTGTCAAATAATTGCAAACTTTATCCTTTCCGTAACATTTCTACCTGCTTTAAATAGGTACAAGTATAGGTTCATCTTTATTTCCTTTGTTACCCAAAGAAAGTGTTAGAGATTATTTTGCAAAATATGGCACTTTCCGTTTAATTTTGCATTTTCGAATCTTTTGATCGATCTGTTTGCTGCAAATAATGGCTGATACATCTTCAAATGCACATGGCGCAAGCTGCTAAATCTGAATAACTTTTTTTCAACAATATTTAGATATTAACTCGAAAGGTGGTCGTTTGTTGAACTCACAAAAGAAATATTGATTTTTTTTTTGCATTACGTTAAAGTATCGTTACTACTTTTTCCGCACAGTACCTAACATTATAGACGTTTTTAATTTATTTCATGATTGTTCCATGTTTATTTATAACCACACACTGTGGTGAGTAATAAATAACAAATATTTCTTAATTAATTAAAGAAACATGGACATCTCAAGGGAAATGGTTGTAGAAATCAAAATGAGCGACTATTATATTAAAGTTCGGCTCAAATACAAAATCTCGGTGTCACCAAAACGGCCAAATATTCGTTCATCGTTTTGCCAAGTTGAAGCAAAATTTGTGTGTTGTGTCCAAGTTAAAATTGAACTATCATAGGAACATCCACATACTTCTCACACAAACCGCGCCTATTTCATAACATTTGATTTTTATATAAAAAATATTTATGTGGTTACATTCTGACATTTGTGTACTAATTAATATTATCAGTTATGACACGTAAAAATTGTATCTATATTCATCTATTTGAATTTCACTCTTGTTTTTGGTGAATGAATGAATGAATGAATACAAATCTTAGAGGCCTACATTAATCCACTTTCCAACATCCATTCGAGCTGATACTCGGCAAATAGACTCATTGTCGATGACAATGCATTCTATCAACTTTTGGTGGCACTCACGCATTTTTATGAAATTGGATACATTATAAAAATTTACAGCACACGAAATAAATATCGGTACCATTCAATTAGGATTTGGCTTAAGTTATGGCGTGGTTCACTCATTTTAGTCAGTTCCGGGGGAGGAAGGTTCAATCTTCAGTCAAACCATTTTTTTTAAACATATTTTTAGATACATCTACATATTAGTAAAAATATTAAATTTAATTTATCATAGTAAAAAAACTTTTTTTTAAGGGTTCATCTTTTGGTGATAATTACGTACACACGCGGACATAAACGCATTTCTCTGAAATCGGATTATATTACAGCAGTCATGTATACGAAATAAATGTCGTTCCTACCCGATCGGCATTTGGCGAGGTTGCTAGAGTTTCCGACTCCAGATCCAGGGTAGGAAGATTTAATGCTCAGTCAAACCAAAAAAAAGCTTTAAAATACTTGTTAAAAGATATGTACTATAGTAAAAAACACTTTATTTTTACTCGGTTTTTAATTGGTGAATTTGACGAGAGGTAATCGATGTATAATTTAAGGATAGTAATAATAAAAAAAAGGTTTTAAGAATAAAAACATACTAAGAGGCTGCAGTCTTCAAAATGTAACTAATCTTGTACAATCTGATTTGCTGAATTTAATTTGCAAGTCACCTCTGGCAGATTAACCCGAACATCTGATCTATTGATGCGTCTGCCATATGCATGTGCTGTGTATAATGTGCAATGTGCATCCTTTACCGTACAATACTAGGTCAGTATGTGCATCAATAGGAGTGCATCTACCACGTGCCTGAAAGGTGCTACCTACATAGCACGCGCTGCTGTCAACAATTTAAAATTTGCAGATGCTTTAGGTACCTATGTTACTTTACATTAACCTAGAAGCACGAAGACATTTTAAAATTTGTTTTCGTGAACGAATGAATTCAAATATTGGAAATAGAAACTAACCCACTTTCCGACATTCGATCGAGCTATAACTTGGCAGATATCAATCGTCAATGCTTTTTATAAATATTGGTGGCAATCACGAATACACACGTGACTGTATACGCATTTCTCTCAAATTGGACGACGTTACAGCAGTTAATATACAAAATAAATGTGACGATTAAATGGCTCAGTAGTCAGCGCGATAGACTCCAGTCGCTGGAGAAGATGGTTCAATCCTCAGTAAAACCGAAAAAAAAATTTTTTAAATAGATACAATAGACGCATTTTAGTGAAAATAAAATTTTTGTACCGGCTTGATTTTTTATTCAATTTTGGAGTAAGAAAAAAATTTCTACAGTTAGATTTTTTTTTCTCACACATGGAAAGTTAATGTTCTGTAATAATGAAAGTTCCGATCAATTTGGATTTAAGAGAACCTATCCTTTTTATGCTGAAATATTTACCCAGCACCTAGGTCAGATATGGATCTCTGAAATTAGCAGTAAATTGTATTATTTTTATCACTAACACCCGACCAAATAGGTATGTATGTAGATACTGAGAAGATTTAAAGCTTGATAAAAACTAACTGATCAAAGAGTTATTATAATATATAACGTATATTTACTTATTTAACGTGTTCGAATATTGTGAGTCGGTCCACATTGTACCTTTGAAATAGTTCAGCTATCGAGAAGAGTTTTGAGTTTTAACTAAATAGGCTTGATACCTTTCAGCGCGTCTATTTATTCAATTTAATATTTACGAGACGTTTTACACTTTTAACTCACCAGGCTTGTTGCATTTTAGTGCGTACACTTGAACAAATAATGTAAATATTACGAGACGTTTTAAAGTTTTTACTCCTTTGTCTTGATGTCTTTTAGTGCGTCCAGCTTAACAATTTAATATTTTTACGTGATTTTATAATTTACCTGTTAATTAATTTTTCTGTATCAGTAATAAAAAAACAAAGATAAGTATTACTTTTCATCATTAAATACCTTTACAGAAAGTACTTATAGAAAATGTTTTGGAGTCTGTCACGACGGAGCCCCATGTATCATCAATTATTGTTCATCCAGTCTCGATTTTTTACCATTCCATCCCATTTGGGTTTTCAATGGAAACTCCGCAGTCAGCCGCGTTTGATTTCGTGAATTTTTCAATCCTCTAGTTTTGACGGCAAAGCCATTTTTAGAAACCCTCGACTAGCTTGAGTAAACTATATTTACTAACCTTTCTTATATTTTTTAATTCCATCGGAAAGGAAACTATAAGTACCTTCACTTCAAATCATCATAAAACATAATATAAAAGTGACAAAAATGGCATTGCAATAATTAGGTTTACTTCAAGAGAGCCAAACCAATTTTAAATCCTAAAATACTTCAAAGAATGAAAACTTTATGTTTAGTGTGTATACGTACATTACGTATGTCAAACACCAACTGTCCAACTCTCACAATTATTGAAAATCGTCACTGTTATACATTACCTAAAATCGTGTGATTCAACGCCAAGGGATGAATAGAAGGGTTGCATTTATTTTAGGAAAAATTGAGAGAATTTTTGTAAATACACTGTTTTGAAAGGGGCCTTGTTGATTTTTGTATTGAAATTCTTTTGGCTTCTGAAATTAAAATGCTTCTGGAATAATATTACGCTCCATGTGAAAAATTAAGTTCAGAAAAAACGAATATGTATTATTATGATCATATTAATTAGTTTAATTCAAATTCTGAATATACAAATTTAGTTAAAAATATGGCTTTTCAAAACAGTAATATTTTCATAACATTCATTGTCAAATTTCAATATAAAATTATAGATTACATCTACAGCAAATTTGAAAAGGCCCTGCTTTGTATAATATGACTGAATTGAAAACATAATTTAAAAATCAAAATTCTCTTGTACCTCTTTGGTGCCTTCGAAATACATATTTCGAGCGACCAACGGCTCGCGTCATATATTTTCTGATCGAACAGGATTCTTCCGATGCGAGGACTTACAGATACATTACATTTAAATGTGAAGTATACATTCACACGCACAGCGACAAACACACTCGCGATTTTATACGACATATCCGGATAATAATAATATTATCAATACATTTCCTTTACTCAGTAAGTTCGTCAGTGTATGCACGAGGAGGCTTTCTAATTGTAAATAGCTTCATTCGTAAACTGGCTAAACTTTTCCCGGACCGATGTTAGGGTAATAAGTACCGACAACAGATCTAAGCATAGTTTTTATTTGTTTATTTCACGTAGCGACCGAAACTTCTATTCGGGTGAAATTTGAATCAATCCAGCTTTTTTTTTTTTTTTTTTTTTTTTTTTTTTTTTTATATTTTTTTTTTTTAAACTTCCGATTTAGTTGTCCGGGTTAAGTCTTCCCCAAAGGAAAAACTTAACCCTTCCACTCACTTTTCCACAAATGATCAGCTAGTCAATCAACACTATGTAAGTGCATTATATAAGTAAAATAAATACAAAACAATACAAGAACAACAACACGTCAAATCACCAGATATCAAATGGGAAAAAAAATTCACCGTCTCCAGATATTTTCATATCAGAGGGTTCGGCTCGGTAGAACTTCTAACAGGGCCTATAAATCCTACTGATCCCTCAACATAAATATTTAAAAAATCTTTTGTTATCCTACATGTATTCAAAATGACCGACTTTTGCATCTTTATATATAAATTTTTTGATAGATCTAATACGCCTAAATTTTTAATTAGAGAGCTAGGTATAATGCCAGTAGCCGAAATAACGAATGGTAATATTTTTATAGTCTGAGAATGCCAAATTCTTTTTATTTCATTTCCTAAATCTGTGTATTTTCTTATTTTTTCACTAACAGATTTTTGAATATTACAGGAATTTGGAATAGCAACATCAATAATATAAGTTATTTTTTTAATTTTGTCATGTAAAACTATATCGGGTCTATTATGACTAATCGCTCGGTCTGTTAGTATAGTTTTATCATAATATATTTTTTATAAAATTCGTTTTCTATTAATAATAATATTATTATTGGGTTTATAAAAAACAGTTTATATTTAAACAAGTTCTGCTGAGTAATTATTATTACGCGTGACAGCTGTTTTGCCCTCTAAAGGCATTATCAAACTGTTTGATATGACAGTTTGATAATGCCTTTAGAGGGCGAAACAGCTGTCACGCGTAATAATAATTACTCAGCAGAACTTGTTTAAATATAAACTGTTTTTATAAACCCAATAATAATATTATTGTATATATAAAAAAATAAAAAAATAAAATGGAGTTCTACAAATTAAACTTAATAACAATAAATAAATACAATCCAGCTTTCATTTAATATCTTAACATAAAAGTTTTGTTTGAAACGGTACAAATAGTTCAGTTTTACAAAAAGATAAATCATATTATACTTATATTATTAATTATATGGATCAACAGTATCAGTAGTATTAGGAAATAAATTTGAAGTATAAGTGCATAAATAATAATGAATGTTTTACACGGAGGTGTTCAAATCGATAATGTTGATATCGATAGTTATTTACACTTTTTTTATACTATAAATGATTTTTATTGTTTTATTATAGCGTTTTTTGTTTTTATATGTTTTCTAAAACGCATTACCAAATACCTGTCAGTAAATGCAAAGCTACAGTGCAGGGGTAGGTTTGAAGGGAGGAGACGGGCGGGGGGGTTGCCACTGGCTGATGGTTGGAGAGGGGTGAGGGAGGGGTGGAAAATACTCCGGGCCAAGGGGTTGAGAGGGAGTTTGTTCGGACGTTCGTCCGTTCACTTTATTTGTTAATACGTAGCTTCGTTATACTGACGTAGACCCACGTAGATGTGTCGTAGAGCCTGTATGCGTGGGTGGCGTGGAGCGTAGATGCGGAGCTTTAAAGCTTTCTGTACCGCGTCGATCTGATCCAGTGTACGATGAATCAGTAATCAACTAGAATATAATATTTTTATTTTACATTAAGTATGTTGATACAATACTCCAGTCCAGAACTTTGTCACCTACTTTCATTCGATACGAAAATGAATTCCTTTTCACATTTCATAAAATTTTAACAAAAATAAAACGTTCGTACTTACTTTTATGCACGTAAGATAAAACATATATTTTTGCAAATACATTATTTTTTGTAGGCACCTGCACAATTTCAGTTTGTTAAAATGGTATAATAGCAATTTATTTTTGGGGTTTTATGCCGCGTTGCGCTACCTCCTTCTTCAGCAAGGTTTTGCTGTTATGCAAAATATGCGCAACACGGCACAATACCCCAAAAATAAATCACTATAATACTTTTGGCCTTGAAAATTTTAAATCATATCTACTTCTATTTAATGTAATACTATGTTGTTATTTTGCTGAAAACTGCTTATGTTATAACCTGCACCAATGTTATGTAATAAAGTAAGTTGGTTAAATAAAATTTAAATTTAAAAAAAAAGCGTTTTCATAAAATTTTCGATGTAAAACTGGTGCGGTTACATTCAAAACAATTCACCCATGGCGATCGTCGCTGCATACTTATTTGCATTTTCCGCCTTGATCAACGTAAAACAATAATTGCACCGTAATACAGGTTCAGATCAGACATCCCCTCGTATCTAACCACCCCTTTCCCACCCCCTCCCTCACCACCCACGCAACTCCCAGCTATGGACGCCGGCGCAGCCCCTTCTGTGTGCGTGAGGAATATCTGTAGATTAGTTATGTTACCACAAAAAGCTTAAAAAATATTTTTTTATTGAAAATTCTTTGTGGCATTACGATATAGTTAAGTTATGCATGCTATCTACATGCGGTACGAACATTGACAGATTTCCTTTCATGACTAAAAGTTAATTTTATTTGATTAATTTGTATTATTTCATAGTTTTTTAATTAAAAATAATACGTGGTGTATTTGGGGCACGTTCCACCCTGCCTTTTGTCACACATCATACCCCAATTTAGGATAAAATAGTCTTATTGGACCCAGACGATTAGGAGCAATTGGTATTCTTGAGAAGTACTTACATAAAAAAGAGAGATTTTTTCTCTTCACAGGCTATGAAGCTTTCGAATACACAAATCCGCAGTTAAAAATGGTTATTATTAAAAAAGTGTCAATCAAGTTTTCAATGTTAAAGCGTTTTCTTAAAAAGAGATTTGAGTTTACGAAGTCGTGATATAATAATATTTTATGTTATAACGCACAAGAGTCTACTTCTCCAAACCGTCTGGAGCCAGTGAGACTTTGGCATCCCGTATTGGGATATGTTGTGAGGCTGGAGGTAGTGGAAAGGGGAAATAGATGGGGAGACAAAGGTGGATGAATACCAGGCTATTCAGATCTGGTCACCAAACACGGCTAAAGCCATTTTGAATGGTGATCTTACACCAAGGAAATACTGAGAGTAGTTTCCATTCTGGAATTGAACCCTTCGACTTGCTAGTCGAGAACCTTAACCCTCGAACACGGAGGACGTCTAAATATTTTTTACATAAAATAAAAATGGAGTATTAAAAAACTTTACTTTACAGAGAGCTTTGAACTAAAATAATGCTTATCTAATAAATATTAATCTTAATGAATAATTTATAAAAATAAAGTTTAAATAAATATTTTAATAAATAAATTATCACTAATAAATATTATTTTTTATAAATTATTAATGAATAATAAATATTATTTTTGGTAATAGTCAATGTATGCATGGATTGTTCCCAACACAACAAGTCATTTTATCACGATTCTCGTTTAAATTCGGTTTGCGACACAATAGCTAGGAACCAAACGTCCATAAATATGTGCAAACGAGAACGTAGGTACGCATAAAATATGTGTTTCAACTGCAGCAGTAGTTGGGTTAGAGTAGGCTTAAAACACAGACTATGTGCAAACAGAGTTGCATTATTGGATAAATGCAATATGCAATCACCTGCAGCACGTATGAACGAGATTGGGGAATTTTAGTTGTTTTTTTTTTATATGCCCACGTAATACAATGCAATGAATCAAACGTTTTTATTCAAATAGGTTCCAGCTAGCCTACGTCATGATCAATGGGTAGATTATTAGGTTGAAAATACTGGAGACCTGGAGATTTATATATATTTACGTATTTTCATAATAAGTTTGTTTCTGGCTGAGAAAATTGCCTGAATTCCTGAAACGTCTTCGAGATTTAATTAATATTTATTTGTTTGTTTAAGTAACGGCCATAGTGAATAAGTACCTACCATTATAATTAAACAATTCCAGTTCTTTGGCAGAAATCAGGATTGCATTTGACCACCCGTTCGGAGTATCGTACGTCCTGCGGCCGATATATATTTTACAAATGTTCCATAGTCCAGAGACGGGTAGGTCCGGCTGCAGTTTTGTGCAGTATCTGCCCGGAGATAAATGCATACGAATAGTGCATATTTACGTAAGCCGGCCTAAGGGTGGAAAACCCGGTAGACTGAGAGGGAGGCTCGGCGACTGGTGGGTGGTGGGATGAGGGGGGATGCAGGGGGAGAGGGTGGCTAGCCGCACAAAATGGGCGCAATTTGCCCCCGTCCAATATGGGGGAGGTTTGGCGGTACCACGCCCTAATCAATTTTTTTCCGCCAATTTTCCGCGGGTCATGAAATTTATTATTTTAACTGAACCAATTCGGTTTCAGATGTATTTTATATGTTTGCGCCACTCGTAAAGTGTGTTAAATGGAGGTGAATGTATGCAATTATTTACCAGCTTCAGTACGATCCTCTACGCCAATTCCCGATGATTATTATTGGCGATAGTGAACAATCGGAGCATTGGTTTCAATTGTTTCAAACTTTTATTAAATTCCAAAAATTAATCATTCAAACTTTCATAAACATAAAAACAATTCCGGTAAAAACTGTAAACAAACTGGCAGTAAATCTTTTGAAAAAGCACCCCTTTTAATTTATTTGTTCTTTTAGCCTCTTTTACAAAACATCATGTTTCGTAACATCCGAAAACCAAAGTAATTCAAAATAATTAATTCAATCAGATTTTCTAAGCACGTTGCGCTGCAAAGTTTTAACTACAAGACAATTGAACATGTTATTCTTTATTAATCCTAATAAAAACAGCAAAAATATGTCGCAATTTCATTCCTATTGAATACGAACGAGACCTATTGGTTTAAGTGTTTTTCAAGACTCGGAATTAAGGCTTTCTTTGGAAAAGTTTTCAACTCGCCTTTATTCTATTGCGACGAAATGTTTTCACAACAATTCCTCTTACAAAAATCATTTCAACTGAATCATTGCTTACAGCACGTTAAGAGCTCAAGTTTTTTTCAAGAAATAATACATTATTTAAAATTTTGCAAAGCTCAAGCTCGTGTTAAAGTCACGTGTTCGATAAAAAACTAAACAGCTTTAGAAATGTGTTCTTCTCTAACTAACTTCATAAGAATCAGCTGACGTTTAAAATGATACCTTGATGATATTGCTTTGTTTTACCAAATCAAAAAGGTTATTGTGGTGGTCAGGATTTAGATTTGTCGGGATCTTTCACTATCCAGGTGTAGTTACTTTCAAACCCACCGTGTTTATAATACGTAATATTGTGTAATAAGTATTTGTATGTACTACGAAGTAAAAATTATAAAAATGATTTTTTTAAATCAAATAACATTTTACAAATCTATGAAAGTTGCAAAACTTGAATGATAAATTCAGTATTCAGGTCACTGCTTGAAAGCTGACAGATTCAAATTTAAAAAAGTTTCAGTAATATTTTTTATAGTAAACTGAAATTCACACCGTGAATCGATATTATTTGTAACACGTTGCTAAGTTGACCCGACACAATGGATGCGGGTCCCTTGCTCCGGGGGTTTTAATTACAAGTCGGTGACTCGGCATCTTGGCGTTTAGTTCCGGGTTCCTATCTACATCTAAGCATAAAAGCTAATGGCATATGTTATAGGGCATCAATGATATTGAGACTATTGGGAGAGGGTTGATTTTTTTACAATACTTCGAAGAAACACGAGAATATCTCAAATTAGCTACGCCAACTAGACAATACAACCTTATACGAAGTACCCGCGTATAATGTACCTAATATCACGTCTTGTTACAACTTTACAGTACGGTTGAATGAAATATTAAAAGCTAATCAGACATTTACAGTCAGCGCTTGCGTTGTGAAATTTATACAGCTGTCTGTTAATTCTACGTTTTCACTATAAGCTACACGGAAAAAATGACTATTGCTAATTTATTGAGAATCTTTTCAAATAATTGGTAATCCAAGCCTTACGAATGAATTAACAGGTTTCTTGATAAACTTTTACTAAATAACGAATATATTATCATCATTACGACGAAAAAATTTTGTATTGTAATGATATATTATCGAAGCAAAGTGATGTTTTATTAAATAAGGCCTTGTAATTTATCGTGAGGGCAAAATTTGATTTCTCTCCGTGCACGGGGTTTTGAAATTGCTGTCTATTTATCTGTGAAAAGTGACAAAAGATTTTATTCTGTCTTATATCTCATTTTATCTGTGAAAAGGTGACAAAAAGATTTGATTCTGTCTTATATCTCATTTTTCATGTTGTCAGAGTAGAAAAGGATGTTAATGAATTAGTATATAAAGCTGAATAAATAGAAAAAATAATTATGTCTAAAAATTTGCTCCAATTTCAGGGCAGGTATTCACAAATATACGAACTTAAATAATTAGACTTATTGATACCTGTACTCGCGACATCCCTGCCTAATTAAAATATATATTGAAACTATATTATTTCTTTTTTTAAAGAAAGCTTAAAGTAAGTATTTGAAAGCCATTTTAAAACCACAGTGGTACCGACAACAATCCAACATTAAATTCATTTATGGTAGAAGTTTGCATGAGCGTGACTTAAAAATGTATAGATACTGTTTCCTTCCGAGACAGTTGGTGGTAGTAGCTAATCTAATTGCTTGAATGTATTAAAGTTTGAATACAACTTTTAAACGATTTTCCGTTCAATTGACGTGCATTTACTTCCGTTGTGCCGTTTGACAATGCACGGCGGATCATTTAGTTTCTTCGGCGTAAAGGAAACTTGCACGGCGAAATCAATACTAACAAACTTTGAAATAGAAAACTTTGCAATTTGTTACCATGTAACACAAGCACGATAAACGTACCATACCAATGATAAAAATACGCATAAAAAAGTCCAAATAAACACGACGATTTCACTTTACTTACTTTTGGAAAAAGGACCTTTACTGAACCATTAAACGGCCACCATCTTGAACCGGAAACGGGAAGTGTGAACAAATTTACACGACGAAATGCAAAAGTGCCTTAGTGAGTTCCCATTACTTACTTTTGTTTTATATTTTATGGAATTTTTTGGTTTACATTTCGTTTTCTTATCGATCGCCCTTAATAACGTTTACTTTTCAATTGTCAAAAATTATTAATGACACTTACTACCCTACACTACATAGCCTGGCTTGGTACTATTATAATATGCCCTATAATGACGTTTCATTAGTGGTCAATCCTTTCAACAAATTGTAATGTTTTGACTCCTCGTTTCTATACATCAACAACAAAAACGTGGGAACATAATCTCATCCCTTTGCACATCTTAATAGTGTTCTTCATTTCCTTTTCAAATCCTTAGTCCATTCACATGAATTCTCTTCCCGAAGCACTTGCGAACACTAACTTCTTCACAATAGCTGTTGTGGTTTTCTCTTTTCTTTCTCGCTGAGCTTTGTCATTACTGACTTCAACTACCCCGAGTTCCGTCAGAAAGTATTTACCGCTTCTTGTTATTATTGGTTAACGAGGTGGTTTATTAACCGCGCTGGGTGTCAATGTCATTTGTGATACTCGACACAAGGAAGTCGGAAGGAAACCGGCGATTATACAGTGTGGGAAGACTTTTAATATCGTGGGATATAAAAGATCGGAGACCTGTGGGAATTCTTAGATACTCATGGGAATATTTTGAAAATGTAATATAATATCACGTAGGAGGCGATCTTTCGTGGAGAACCTATTAATTCAACCAAAAATTACGAAAAATTTATTCTCGTTGTTATCGTTTAGGTATATTTTGATTATTATTTCTTGAAATGAAAATTTCGTAATGTTGTACTTAATAAAAATTTATGGAAGGTTTAATTATTTTATTTTGAGAATTAGCAGCTTCTAAGGGAACGGCAAGATACTATTTAGTTTTTTTATGGTTTTCAGTTATTTTTAATTATTATAATAAACCTTCCCTTAAAATGGCGCGCGCAATTATTTTAAACAAAGTGATCCGTGTTAAGTTGCTGTTTTAATTTGTATCTGTTTTTAGTTTACTTTTGTAAAATTTTTTTTAAATATATACATTTAAATTCTGATATTTTTGAAGATAAGTTATTTATTACTTTATTAACGCCTTTTTGAGGGGCTTTTACACATGAATAGTAAAAATGATAAATTAATACAGTACATATTTATTATACATAACTAAACTGTTTCTGCAGCAATCTTTTGTATTTGTTAATTGATAAATTAAGATGTCCACTGACTTGAATTATTTACCTCCATAATGGACAATGATGCGTATGCGGAATCCGAAATCAATGCAAGAAATTCTGGACTATTAAATGCATGATTTATAATTTTATAATAAATACGAAGCAGTGAAAATTCTTCTGTCAATTTAAGAATATTCATTTAATTTTAATAATAAAAAATATTCATTTAATTTTAATAACAAAAAACTTGCTGGAATACTCATTTTAAAATTTACAAAATGTAAGAATTTATGATGTATTCTTTCAATAATTTTTACATCGATATTTTAATGTGGGTCCCAGAGAGGAGAATTGTATCCAAGTTAACTTATAGCAAAGATAAAATATAACAGTTTAATACACTTAATATTGTTAAAATTTGGTTATTAAGTTATTGATATTTTAAGTACAAATTATGTGAGAGGACTATGAAATATAAATGAGGAGAAATGTGATTATTTAGAAATATTATATTATACGATAGTGGATAAAACAAACAGCTTATTAATATGATCATTAACACATACAGAACAATTGTTATGGTGATAATTAATTTTGTTAACTTACGTTTGGGAATTTTTGAAGGCATTAAATTAATCTCATTAAAGGTACTTACCCTCAATCGACTTACCTCTTCCGCCTGCTCACCTTTTCCCCTTACCAATGGACTATATCTCCCGTCGCACGCGCAGCAGACCGTCCACTATTATTTCAATTTCCGAATCACGGCCTACCGCGGTTTTTTAAAACAGGAGGAAGGAACACGCCCCGCCATCTTGCCAACATCCGCTTCCTTCCTGCCGGGGCTGGAGCTCCCAAGCTTGAAGGACCAGCTGACCATGAAGCTAGAATAATGAATGGACGATACGTCATATAAGCGCGTAATGAGAAATGCACTTACTAGTATTATTATTACGATTTCATTCATGCTTTTAAATTTTCGATGATAGCCAAGGAAGTACCACTTCCTCTTTTTAATTTGCTGTGTTTACGTCATGCATGGATCGTGTCCACTCTCCTCAAAAGGTTGTGACTTCTTTTCTGAATATGAATGATTGCCAGGGATGAAAGATTAAATAAACAATGTATCTACTTTAAGAAAGTTTTCACCAAAAGTCATTAGAGTCTTAGGAAAAATGACACGACAAATAAAATGATCAAACGCTTCGATCAAATGTAAATATCTCAGAAGTAAATTACGGGTCTTCAAATATTGGAAGACTATGAATGGGACGATGTTTAAATGTGGTTAAAGCGTAAAGACATTTTATGGTAATGATATAATTACATGGATTTACAATATATCTGCTATCATTAAAAGCAATAACGTGATTAAAAAGTTATTAGTTAGTTAGTTAATTTATAGAGTATTTTAGTATTATTTATTAGTCATCCAAATATGTTGTTTATTTACAGAGATTGTATAATATCCTGTACGCTAGGAGTTCACAAGGAAATTTGATCAAGTGCAGAATAAGACTATAAAATAACGCTTTAAAAACAATTAAATATAAAAAATCTAAATAATTTGAAAAATAAGATAAGAGCAATTACAACAGATTAAAATGTATTTATCAATGCTAAATCGATTATATTAAAGTTGAAATTACAAAAGCAAGGAATACTTAAAAATAATAATTTGATAATAAAAATATTGAAAAAATAAATTATTTACTTGAATAAATTCAACACTATAAAATATCAACATTTTCAAGGGTAAATCGATTTCTCGAAGACTTTGGTATAATACTAATATTTAAAAAACAATCAAAATTCAAAATCGAGTTAAAGATTAGTTATTGTTAGTAAAATAACAAAATATGACTTACACCAAAATAAATGGAACATTTTCGTTTCGTAGTGAGCCTATCGATCGAAGCAACTAAATAATAATTAAAAAGTTTGGTAATTTTTATAACTAAGATCAATTAACGGTTTAGTGTTTAACTAATGTTGTGTGCGATCAAGGTGACTGAATATCTTCTACTGACAGATCATCTGGGCGCAGCATCCCAAACAAGCGGTCCAGATTTAACCTATTTGCTCTCCCGCGGCGTGTCTTTAAAGTCATAAAACAAAACAACTACCATATCTTATTTACCTCAGTGTGGGAATATTTCCAAGGTATTATTATTTTGTCTCACGCTAAGATTTCTTAAAAATGAACTTTTATTATTTACCTCCGTTAGTTATAAATATCACTGTAATGTAAACACAAGTAGGAATGAATTACTAAGCTATCGTGTAAACAAAAGTTAACCCGTCTATTAAAATCACCCATTAGATACAGCAATTTTTATTATTATATGATCCACATTATAGTTATTATTGTGATAATACACATTAAAAAATATATTGTATTATTCCTTCAAATAAAACCGCGATTTAAAAATAAATACTTTTCATTTACCCCTATAAACCCAACTAAAAGTAAATAAATATTACAGCTTTTTTTTCTCCGTTGTACTATCATCCCTTTTAATAAATGAGAATTGGTTAGTGTTAATTCTAAACCATTTGAAAGATGTATTGTTGTTGAATTTATCAATAAAACCATCTCTATAAAAATAAATATCCTTCAAAAATTAACTTGAGAAGCCCAGTAGAAGACATTGTAAAGTATAATTTACGACTGGTTTTAAGCATTGTGTGAAATTTTTAAGGTTAAGATCACAAGCGTATAATGTTTTACAAAAAAAAAGTAATGTTAATTTGGATAGTTATAAATCCATAAAAATTATTTTGCCAAAGAAATTATATTATGCGTCATAAAAACATATTCTGAAATACTTATTAAAAAGGCATAAAAGTTTAACAAACATATTAAAATTACGTGATGTTCAATCATTTAGGACAATATTAACGACTCTCAAACGAACAATTCAAAATTTGAAAAATAAATATTTAAAAAAGTTTCGGTCACATCTAGGAACTAAAAATTGAAACCAGGACCTCAATATTCTTCCCGAACGAAATGAAATCTAGATAGTGTATTGTATAAATATGTCCATTTTAATTTTAATGTGCGACATCTATTATTTAAAGTAATGCATCAAAAATTTACATTAGTGAAAAAATCACTTTTAATTAGCACAACTAGCACCACCTTCTTAATCTCCAAGTAAAACGAGCCAGGAATAATCTATCTGTATCGTATTCTTGAAAGGAAATACCTTCACATTGTTAGCAGACCTTCGAGTGGCGTCCATTCACGGCAGATCTTGTGGTTTTCATTCACCGGGACCCATATAAAGGAATCTGTCAACAATGAACGCTTTGTTTCTTAGTAAATAATTTATCTCAGAGCAGCTAAAGGAACTCGTACCTTACAACAACTAATTATCTCGTGTTTCGTCATGTTATATGCAGATTAATGTTAAAAATAAAATATCACGCAAAAATTTTAATGTGGGATTGTTTACATTTTTAATACTTTATACTTTAGAAAATAATTATAATAGTGATACTTAAAGGGGCATCTCTTCTTGTACCATTGTCTCTTCTTGATTTTTATAATGAAGCCGCACAATAGTCCAAATTACCAACAGTGAGAAGAAGACATCCTCAATTTGGAGAATGTTGTTAGACTGAAGGAAGTGGTGAATGCGAGGATATAAGGTTGAGTTATACCTAGCGATTTCTAAGAAAGGACCGATTCTGAAAGTGTGGCCTCTTATCAAAACCCAAATTCATACTATATTATTCATTAAAATTAGATGAAATTTTCGTATATTTGACCGAAATGATTGAAACTGTCTCTTACGACTACTCTGGATTGAATTACGTGTGTCGAGATAAAGCAATGATTTTGTCTACAATCCAACATGAAAAAAATAGGATTGGGTCTGCAAAGATCAGACTGTTTCTCGCTGTATAAGAGGTAGCTGTGCCAACATTATACAGGGAGATATGCAAGCAGATAAAATCACTTTAGCATCAGTTTGTCAGAAGAGATACTAAACTTATCAGATTACCTTCTCGTGGCTGAGTGGCTACGCGTTGAACTCGCCTCCCACGACGCCAGGGTTCGTGTCCGGGGACACCCACCGTACAATAATTATCATACCTTAGGCCCCGGGACAAAGAGACAGTATGCCGCGGCATTGTTTTAAGACACAAAGAAGAAACAGTATACCTTGCTACTTGAAGTAACCACATTCGGTCCCAAATTATTATACTCCTTTGAAAACAAGTGACAAGAAGTGTCATGATAATGTTCCTTTGTGTTGAGTACTCCTTTATGAGAAAACGTAACAACAACAAAAAATTCAAGGAAAACACCTTTACACTAACTGTGCATGTAAAATTTGATAGACTATTAGCAACACTTATAGGTGTCCCAAAAATCAACATTATGCCTTGGAGGGCTGATGGCTAACTCATCAAGGATCAGAATATCATAATATACTTAGTTTTAGAGATATAGGACTTTCAGAAATTTCGTAAAAATCGACACCTTGGATCAGTTTTTAGAGAACCACAGTTACAAAATTCCATATTTTAAGATTCTAATTTTTATCACGCAATAACCCTGCGTTTGATCACAATCCATGTTAAAACTAACTATTAACTAACAATTTTTTTTAATTAATTAACTTCCGATCCTCATACAGTTAAAAATATGTACCATGCTAACTTGTTAGTTTCAGAAAAGCTATAATATTTGCTAAGTTAAAATATTTACTTGTAGGGTTGTTTATTTATTTATTTGGGAAAACCAACAGATTTTTTACGTCGTTAAATAATCAACTTATAAATAATACAAATAATATCTAATGATAGGTTTTCACTTAAACATAAAATTATAACAACAAACTAAGGGTCCAGTACCCGTGGGCAATAAATATTTACAAAAAATACATAATATCAAATAAAATTAAAATAACATAGGTTATAAGAACACAAATAAATTACAATATATAAATTTTATCCTCACTCAACACCAATAATCACTAATATATTTAAATACCTACAACTAAAATGAACAAATGTTTATAAAATGAATCACATGCAACTGGACGGGGTTCATATCAACAACACAATAACTTGCAAAATGTTATTAATAATTATTTTATAATAGCTAAGGTATATTTTTTAAATGTTCCTAAACTATACGAAAATATGTCAATATCATTAAAATTCTTATTGCATAGGGAACACACTCTGAATATAAAAATGTTTTGTCCGAGATTAGTAGAACATTTTTGAAGATGAACAAGTGATTTGTCTCTAGTTCTAAAGCTTGGGACTTGGGAATCTCAGACAAAAGGGGCTAGTAGGCATATCAGCCCTCTAAGGGACATCGGGACTTTTGGGACATCCTGCATTTCAATTTGTATGTGTTATATGTTTCACAAATCTAATAATATCATTAGATTAAATGTTATTTGATTAATTTGTGCTGTCTCACAATTTATTATTTTAAAATAATACATGGTATACTTGCGGCACGTTCTAGAGTGGAAAATACTCTCAGTATCGCCCTGGTGTAAGATGACCATTCAGAATTGAAACTTTGCTTGAAATGGCTTTAGCCGTGTTTGGTGAAGAGATCTAAATACCCAGGTACTACCTCCCTCTTTCCAATCTCCTTTCTCTCCCCACAACCTCCAGCTTCACAACATATACCAATTGGGGATGCCATAGTATCACTGGCTCCAGACGTTTGGGTGTTGTTGGGACTCTTATGCGGTATCATATTATTTAAAAAGTTGTAGGCGCACTTACCCAATTTTTTACTAAAATTGCATTTAAAACAAAATAAACTGTTATACTTAGATTATAGTAGTTTAGGCTTTGTTTTTTAAAAGTCCCAAGAAGAGAACTTGCACAAGAAGTGGAGTATTTCGTACCTACTTACACTGAAAGTGAAACCTCCACAAAGCTCCCAGAGAGTGAAAGTCTCGCGATACAATAACTACGTGTCAACACGTGCGACGTACTGCAACGACACTCTTATCTTCACCATTGGGATGGGAAAGTGCAAAACACGTGACATATGGAAAAAGGTGACTCTCTTTTATACGTGTCACAGTTGGATTGGAGTGAATGTTTGCGCTTTTTCTAGAAGGTACCACGTATTTATGAATTTGTTTTGAACGAGTGCAAGAATGGAATGAAAGGGGTGCGTTTTTGCTATTCTTATACTTGTTTATCTGGACCAGTGGTAGAAAGATTGTTAAGTTAAATAAAATATAACAGAAATATTGACTTAACATGACCTTTAAAGTGGAAGCAAAGAGAATTTTTCTTATTATTTAAGCAAGAAATTTAGCTTAAGAGTAACTGTGTATAAGACTTTAAAAAAATTAGAAATTCTTGCAATTTTATTGTCAATCATTTAAATAGGTTGCTATGTAATTCAGAAATAGTTTAATAATTTACAATCTGTTAACGCTTTTTCGAATTTGCACACGGAGAATAATGAATATTGCGGATTTATTAAAACCCGGTTAAAAACAGTATTACAGGTCGATTCCCATTAAACTTTTGGTACATAGGAACAAGCGTTCATGCACCTGCATTTGCTTTAATATTATACAATGACGAAATGCGAAAATATTTGAATTTTTATGAACACGTGTTCTGACATCGCGATAACACATTCGTGTTTTACTGAATGTTTATTAGGAAACGTATCAATTCATTCGTTTCTCAGTGCACATTTATTGTACTTAGGAATTTAGAATTTAGTGTAGGTTGTGTTTCCCTGAGTAATCTAAGAATTTCAAAGGGATGCGTGACAAGTGTTTGGAGGAGTGAAGAAACGTGACTGTAGGGACTTCCGGAATGCACTTCCCCCCGAACTGAAAATGATATGGGGGTACATCGTGCATATTCCTTAATGATTTGTGCAGCTTAGTCATCTACAAACATGCGAAAAATTTCTATTATTTAACATACCTACAAAAATGCATTTTTTGGTGCATGTCCATAATATTCAAAAGTTTTTTTACTAATACTATAATTTTTTTACTAATACTATCATTTTTTTTATTAATACCATCAGTTTTTTTAATAATACTGTCCGTTTTACATCTTCAGTTTGCACTTCTTTCTTCACTCATCACAAAGAAAATTTATACAGAAAAATATTCAGAAGTTTGTCCGCTCTATATTATTAACCAGCGCAGATCCGTGCAAAATCACAGGATATTATAATAGTATATTTTGTGTAGCTGAACTTATCATAAATAAATAAATATTTACCTCAGGACAATTTCCTTTCAAAGGAAGAAATTTACCTTTCGAATGATAATTGCCCTGAAAAATTACGACACCTGCATCTGTTAAACATTTAAATCAAAGATAACATCAAAATCTGATTTATCCCTTGTCTGTTTATATTCATCGCTTCAAATTTTAAAATAATTATTTTATTGATCATATTACAATTTCAAATAACTCACAAATGCACCAACAAAAAATATAATGTTTTATTACATTACATTAATTGGTCACTTCTTGTATTTTTCACTGCCTCCAGTCTGAGCCTAAAGCAATTAAAGTCTTTGAAGTAGGTATATCACATCCACCATCTTTCTCAATCACCAGCCCCTCTCATACACCCATCTTCCTTCATAATTCATCCTTCATTCTCCTTCTTCTTCCGTCAGTAATCCTTCAACCCCTTCCCCCACCTTCGTCCTGCGCTCGCGGGGATGCATCGTACAAAGGACAACCCTTTCACGTCTTCGTCAATTTTGAAAAAAATTCAAGCCTTTATTTCCATCTTGTGAGGGGGTGACATAATCATAGAGACGAATCTGACGTATTACTATAATTTAAATTTTATATTAAAAACTTTTGTCACAAAATCATAAATTAATATTCTCCATTTTGTACATAAATAATATGTGTAAATTAGTGTATTCTTAACACCAAACTCGTGTGATAAAATTTTAACACGGTCGCCATTACGTCAAATTTTTTCAGTAATTTAAAAACTTCTTTCAATGGCTGGATTCCTGGTGCAGCCCTGCGTACTTCAATCCACCCCCTCCTGGTCTGGGGTGACTTACACCGTTCTTCTGCCAAAACAAATCACCAAGTATTCCTTTTCTGTCCACCATTACACCGATTTGTGTTTGTAAAAAGTATGTAGTTCTGGCAACGTGAACCTTTGACGATTTAAAAAAAAATATGGATATATACATACTACGTTGAAAACACGTCCAAAGTCAACATTGTTTAGCTTCTATTCAGATAAGAGAGAATCCTAGACCCTGAAACACATCTGAACCAAAATACTTGATACAAATGTACAATCAAGTCCTTTTTACTATAGATCACCCAATTTTATGGTTAATAGTGGGTCATCATCTAAAGTTGGTGCACGAGTGTTGTATTTAGTGGAAATGATTATTTAATTCTTGTAGTGTTGCCACGAGTTGGTGGCTCCTACCATCTTGATTGTGTGTGAATGAAAGAGAGAGATTCTCCTCGGTACGTCTCTACGACAATCATACGCGCACTCTTTATACGTATGCCTACCTATCCATGTCCTAGTCATATAAAAAGTAAACTGCACAAGTGCACAGGCACTCATAGCTCACAACTCACTTTGGGGGAACGTCTACCGGAGGAAGGTACCTGTCTTATAAAGCAGAATGAGGTGGAGAAAGGACTCTTTGTCTTACTTGGGGGTAGCAAAAAGGGTTCTTTGGAAATGTATCTTAAAGAGGGTTGATGACGATCGTGGTGTGGGTCTCTTTTTGTCCCTCCCTCCACTCCCACCCGCCTTGCTGCGCCGTCTGCTGTTGTCTGGACCGTATTCCATTTTGTCCTGCGTCAAGTCATCAAGCTGTTTGCTCTTATGTCTCGTACTGGTACGAAGTAAGTCGGAATCATTTTTTGAATATTTTTTAGTTACGGTAAATTTAGTCACCAAGGTGAACTGAAAAATAATACGTCTATTTCTGCACTTATTATGTACTTATAATAAAATGTTGGAATTATAATGATGTGTCCAAGACGAAGTATTATTAAACTTCTGTAATTTAGTGTGTTATTGTAGGTACAGGTTTACACGAAAAATACGGTATGAATCTTTCAGAAAAAGTCAGAAAGTAAATGTCGATCAAATTTCATCGATGACGATTGTGATAATACGGTATTGCCCACATCGCTTTGTTGTATTACTGCACCGTGACGTTCCGCGGCGGCGCTAGGTGAGGAGGTTAGGGGTGACGCCACCCTCTCGGGTGCATCTTAACCACCCCAGTCTTACTGTGGACCTACCCCAAGCACGGGAGAGGGGTAGGAGCGCAGACGTTGGGACGGGTCGAGCCTGGTGGGTTAGGTTCATGCAATTATTGTAGAGACGTCGGAATTTGGATATCATTAAAGTATTATATAGGTCAACAAGATTCTCGAGATTTTTCCACTATGCCGTACTTGTCTAACATTTGTCTCTGCGATTTATCTACATTATTATTCATGAGCGCACCTTGACTTGGCAGGTCGCATTAAAAATTATTCAAATCGAATAGGAATTCAATTTTTTGAATAAATGTTTTCATAAATTGCATGCGATTGAACATGAAAGAGAAAAGTGCCACATCCAGAAGCACAACTAAATAATAATTCATATTATTTGGGAAAACAATTACATTTTGACAGAAAATTATTAAATGAAACAGACTTTATATCTGCCCTAACAAATATTTTGCAGAAATCAATGTAAGTGTTGTTATAAAACAAGAAATTTACGAGTTCATTTAGCCTCAAATATCCACATTTTATTTCAATTAATGTTCGTAATATTCTTAGGGTGATAATAAGAAAGTGTACTCATTTCTGAGATTAATTTATCAGTATCGTAATAATATTTCTGTATAAGTACCACGCATCTAAAAATATCACTGCAAAATCTCAGTATCTCAGATATAAATCTCATCCAGCACAATTGCAGCGGGAACCTCGCTAACTGGTTTCAGACTGTGTATTGATTTTAGTTTGCATATAATGGAGACTCGATGCTTACTTATAGCTTTTTTTATTACGGCTTACCTTTTATTGCGAGCTGCTTGCGACTGCTGACTTGAGCTTTGGTGGTCCCGGGAGGGTGGCGGGGGGAAAGAGGCCAGATGGGGGAAGCGGTAGATAGGTCAGAGCCATCTAGAAAAAAGACAAATTAATTAATGCGAATATTTTCATTTCTGTTCGTGAGAATCGACTTCTGGTGAGATATTCGAATAAGCGTCTACTTACATGTACATAAAATAATGTTAGTGTGTATCCACTATAATAAAAGTAGGTACTTGTTGGAAAATGTTAAGTACTTAATATTTATTCGGCCTATAAATGGTCAAATTTGTATTTTGACAGTTTTTTGATAGTTTTCTTCCTTCATCTTAAGATAGGTCTGTTATCGTTTTATATATCACTGTATATGTTTTATACCATACATTCTTACTGTTGGGTAATACATAACGGTATATAGTAATACGTTTCAAGAAGGTGGGTATTTTAATTAATTGGATGTTGCATTCCTTTTTTCCAAATATTTAATCAATTGAGGCATTAAAACCCCAATTAAAATTCTTGCCAAGAAACCTCAGCGCACATCAAGAGCGACCCCCATTCAAATCCACACACTTCTTATATTTTCTTCATTAAAATCCGTTAACGACCCCAAACCAAACAACATTCACATCTTTCTCCTTATGAATTAAATCCTCCTTCCTGAGCGCAGCCTCGCAAGTCGTCTCCATCTGAGGTTATTTAATGCACTCGGATGACTGCCATCCCCTTCACCCTACCCACCCAACTACCAACCCCTCCCCACCCCCAGATCACCCGCCACCCACAACCTACAGCCTTCGTGATTCTCTGGACTCCTCCGAGCAGGGTGGGACTCTGCTCCCAACACACGTTAAGTTTGTTTTATTGTTTATTGATAATCTAGCCTTACAGGTTGTCTGCAAGATTTTATCTGTATCTCACTAGGTAAAGAGAATATAATAATATCAAATCTCACTGACCATTCAGTAGCTGAGTTGGCATCGCGGCTGGTCCCACCCAGATATCGTGAGTTCAATTCTTCGGCTGGCTAAGTCCTCTATCACGATTCAAGCAGCATTTTTTTCTTACTGATATGGTAGTAGGAGATTTTCAAATATTGTCAGTTTATTCGTAAACCGAGAAGTCTTTCTTTAAAAAAAATATATGAATTTTTATGTTTAGTAATGATAAATTATTTACTCGTTTATAATGAGTGTTGTTATTCTTATGTATAACAGAATTACCTGTACCATAACATTATAAAAGCCTGCTTTCATCTAATCACAACACATACCTTATATTGCAATGTAAATCGTCTTCGTTCGATTGTAAAATAATAGCAATGTTCAACCACAGAATTTATAGGCTGACGGATTGATAAGAACTGCCTGGTACAAGAAATCATCGACTTTTTTAAGATACAAATATGTTATTTATTTCATTATATTTAGTATAAAATTGACGGTAACCATTGTCTAGGGGTAAGGCCAAAGATATTAGACGAACGAGATGTGCTATGAGCAGTTCATACTGTGTAAAATTGTTTTGCCCAGTGTCGCCGGTTTTGTTCACCAATACTAATGCACACCTTCGCTTACGCTAAGGTATCCGCACTAATACATAGAACAGATGTCTGTGCGTACACGTCCCGATAGTATTCAAAGTACCCTAATTAGGTAGTACTCCGCCTACGGTCCGGCGGCCAACATAGCATATCTCGTTCTTCTAATATCTTTGGGTAAGGCTCTCCACAACAATTAAGTACGCCAGTAAATGTTATTTATTTATTGCATCTCACTTTACATGAATCACGTTTTTTCTCATTAAAATCAACCTTACTAAGACTAAGCCTGTATAAAGGTTAAAAATTTAAAAAACAAACATAAAGTAATACTTTAATACATACAAACACAAAATATTTCAAAAAGAAAAAAAAATGTATTTAAGTTACCAGATGGATAATTTGACAGTATATTGTAACATAACTACTTATCAATCATTCATTATTCCCAAGAAGAAACAAGTAGATAATAAAGACAGCTGGGGTGACATTCAGTTTTTAACAAATGGGACTTATTATTTAAGAAACGACAAGGATGAAAAATATTAAGACAATACAAAAATCTTAATTAACTATTTAAATTTAACTAAGGAATTGGTAGACTTAATATGATTTGGAAGAATATTAAACATAAATGGTGCCTGATATAAATAGTTTCTTTGACCAAAATAAGTTTTAGTATGCACCGCCACAAAGTTCAATGTAGAGCCAATTCTAGTTGCACGCGTTTGTTGTGTTCTTTCAGCAAATTTAATATTGACAAAAAATCGACCAAGTATTTGAGTGATATGTAGCTCTTTCATAGACATAACATTACATTCCTTATAAATTAGGTAGGATGGATAGAAGATTTTTTTTGTACATAACTTTAAGGATCATACAATGTTCAACATTGGTTTTTAGACATAATCCCCAGCATACTATGTTATAAAAAAGTCAAAATTTGCGTTTTTCCACAGTTAATTCAATAAAAATATTGTATAATATATAAATAGCACTTTCCAGAGTGAAATATTCTCCAAGTGTCGCCCTAGTGAAAGACCACCATTTGGAATTGAAGCCTTGCTTGAAATGCCTTTAGTTGTGTTTGCTGGCCAGACACTTTCCTACCTTCCTAGTTCCCATCTCATTATGGGAGTAGTTGGGACTCTTGTGCGGTATTCAAATAAAATAAAAAATCATCTCTGTCCAACTACACCCCTCTGAGCCGTACTTGCTTCGCTCACTCCTTTCCCACTGTTTATAGGGTTATGCGACTGCTTAAGGGTGAAATTCCAACTTCCTGTATATCTAGACTAGAGACCAAGCACGATAGAGTGAGATGATAATCATTGAAATTACTCAAATGCTACAGTTTTGGAAACCACATTATTCACGGAAAAGAATAACATACAATGCATCAGCCAAATAATAATATCTGTTGGAGAATTATAATACTACATCCAGTTATAAGTTATTTTCACAAATTCAATTAAAATATTTAAAATAAAATAGTTATGAAGCTAACAAACAGGTTAAAAAAATAAATTTTACAAGTTCCACACTTGTCTTTGATAGGTTCAGCTTAAGGTAATTTCAAGTGGTGATTGTTGTAAGATCAAATAATTTAAAAAAAAGTTGAAACAAATGATTCTTCTTCTTCTTCGGTGTGGTGCAAAAGATTGACAGAATTATTCCGGCCAGACAACGAATGACGTTCTTAGGCTAGATTTCTCGAGTCATTAAAGCTTCAGCATGGAATATTGAAATGATGTTTTGAGACCGCGCTCAAGCACTGCCCACCCTCGCCTCCCTCAAGGGTTGGGGGTCCTACTTACCCCGTCTCGTTCTCAACTCTTTCCTTCATCGTGGGGTAGAAAAATATACAGATTCACATAAACATAGCATACACCAACCAACCCTCTTTCCATCAAACCCTTCCGCATTTTCCTTTCCAACAAACTTACCCCTTTACGAGACGTAGAGCCTTCGAAGGATAGTGATAAAGAAGGAATGATTTATGGGAAACAGGAGTCTATAAAAGTTAATTCCATTCGTTGTATGTTACGAAATTATTGTAATTTTTAAAGTAAATACAGTACATTTAATTGAGACTTATGAACTAAATTACTACTTGTACGTAGTGGAGAGAGACATGTATTATAGCCATAGGCATAATACCCCCCAATTGGCCTCAGTATTGTGTAGGAAAATAAGAGAATAGGGATCGTACATTCATACAAAAATCAACAATATTATTTCACCATATTTATTAATATAATGTAAATAATATGTTGTGGTAAGTAGATAGTATCCGTGATTAATAGTACCTTTTTATCCAACCAGAGAGCATGAGAGTCACAGCTTCTGCAAGTTATCAAGTCGGAGTAATCAACATTACGCGAAGTCTACTATTCACGGAATTTCTAGTATTAACCTTTGTTAATTACGCTATAGTTCCTAAGAGGACAAAATAAACAGTAATAATAAAAACGATTAGAAAAAATTCGCTACATATAAGTTACTAACATTTAAGTACGTCTACAATAGTTAATCTAGCATAATTTGTGTTGGCTAGTGAAAAATGTACTGAGGTTGAAAATGCTTTTTTTTAAAGCTTTAACATTATTTGATTGATGTACATGTAAATATATATGGATATACATGAAAGACGATAATAAAGCTAATATTATGGTTCAAAATACAAAATTTTATTATTGTAAGTCTTTTATCTATCTCCACTTTGATACTTTTAGCATGAGGCCTCAAAATTTATCTGTGCAATTTGCAAGACGTCATAATTCACATGGCCCGAGTTCCTTCATCGCCTGACGATGCGCCGGGGTAGTTTCACTTCCCAGTGGGTGTCGGTGGGGCCGGGGGGTGATGGGGTGTCACCCGTCCCGGGGGAGGAAGGCAGAAGCCTTATCTCAACCGTACTACTCAAATACTTGACACCGTTGCTTCAAGGCGGTGTGGTGTGCGTGCGTGCAGTATTGTGCGTGGGCGAAAGTACGAGTCACGCGTAAGTGCATAGTGTACCTCAGCAGTATTCAGTATTTCGCACTTCTCTATGCAGGTGTGAGGTGTGCAGCTAGAGGGGTGGATACGAAGATATATTTTATCCTAATTATCATGATAAAATAACAAATAAATAATGTTGTATAGTTTTCCTTCAAAATGTGCTTAGAAAACCATCTATCAGAAAGTTTGAGGAATGAAAAAAACCCAACATTCAACTTGTAAATGAACGACAAATAAAATTGACGATCGAATGATAAACAAAGAGCTAAAAAATATGTCTGTCAGAATAAATATTTCATAATGTAATCATTGTCACATATACATAAATATAAATTCATTAACAATATCAATGGGTATTTGTGGTATTGTTAATGCTGAAACCTTACCAATAGAAAAAATAAAACCTATTTGTTATTTATTATTTTTAAGTATCCACCCTTAAAACATGCCAAAAACTTGTAGACATAACTTTTCCTCCCTCTCAGTTACACTACATTCAGAGTCCTCACGCCGGCGTGTGAATGTCCACCCAGCAAAATAAATAAGTAGTGACCGTTTTCCCATTAAGTCTTCCAAAGAAGATTCTCTCCTTCCTCGTGTGGTTCTTCATCTCTGGAGATCGTTTACATCAAACACGGCGTTTCATCTTGTCTTTCATTGCATCTTTTGCTTTTTTACTGTTATTACGTGACACAACACACCGCTTTGTGGAAATGGTATGCATTAGGCGAACGGCTAAATAATGAATTACATGGGAAAAACTGTACTGATCATTCTCAAGAATAAAAAAAAAACTTTTTTTTAACTTTTCCTAAAATCAAATACGCGTTTAAAGTTCTACTACGTTTAATTATTTTACGTATGAACTGTGCATTCGAAAGGCGAAACAGATCTCACGCGTTAAAATACCTATGCCTTGTAGAACTTTACAAATGGCGTTTGATTAAAATGTTTATATTTCTTGAAGGAATTTCACAAAATTATGAAAAAAAAAAATATTTTTAATAATTTCAATACAATAACTTATGAATATAAGTAAAGATATTTCGCACTTCTTTATCATTAGTAAAAATTTAATTTCTGTTTCAAAATTTTTTTAAAAGGTTCCTACTGTGAGTATAAGAAGAATATAAGGGGCTATGATTTTGTTTATCTGTGGTTTTGAAACAAGTAAGTACTTTGGTGTTGAGTGTAAAAGTTGTAAAAATCCATTATGAGTCTATCTCACGTTGGAGTAATAGTGCAAAGCGGACTTTCTCCCCAACAAAATCTACCAAAATTTTTCAATTACAAACAGCGACAGTCTCAAAGATCGATGTGCGGTACAATACGCGAGAGATACCAGAATTTAAATGAAATTCTATTGAAAAACACAACGGAATCTGCTCTGAGATAAAACTTTTTCACTGCTATTGTTAGACCGGACCTACGCTCGTAGGCTGGCTGGATAGATACCTATCCAAAGCACGTAAAGGTCCAAGCAATATAGGAGTAGGAGCCGTGTACAAGTTATATAGTATCTAGAAGAGTTATATAGAAAGAGAGCTGGTATGGGAGCGGATGTACGTTAGGCAAATTTCACATACACATTTGCGTTCCTCATTCAACGTCCGAGTAGTCCAGTTTTATTTTTTTAGCTTTCATTTGGATCTCTCCTAATGAATACGTAACTACAGCACGCGTGTATGGATATTTATACAGTGTGACCCCGAACGGTTTTACAAATAATTTACTATTAATTATTAATAATTATAAGGTGTTTGAACTAGTTCCCAAATAGTAAGCTTGTTCAGGATACTAAATAATTACTGAAAGCTTTAACATCTTCATAGTCATTATATAAAAAATAGTCAATTATATTACCTTTTTTTCACATATAATAAACACTTTGTGGATAAAAATTATTTTAAATAAAATAACTTTATTTTTAAAATCACTTTATTGTATAGATTTTTAATTAAAAAAATTTCAAAATTTCAACCATTCAGTTTCGATTCACTATTGTTATTCAAAAACAATATGTTTTTATATAACCGTGATGAAGGTTCAGGGTTAACTGAAACCGGTTTGTTTTATATTTTAAAAATATATACAATAAAGTTGTAGTAAAAACAAAGTTATTTTATTATAATTATATTAACAATTCAAATTTTTCGATTAACATTCAATAAGATTGTTTTTTTCTATATAATTTAGTTAAATAATACCCTTTAAGTCCACGAAGAAAAATTAACATTGCGAATCTCTTCAAATTATTGGTAATTCGGTTCAAAACGGGATTGCAAGCCGTTTTCTGATAAAATTTTAGTAATTTCTTAATATATCGGAACGCTTGATAATATATAACGGTGAAATGCGAAAATATTCGGATTTTAATTTTCAACACGTGTTTCTACGTCATTTGTCATTTGTTAAAAGATATCAGAAAACGTGTTAATTCGTTCGTTAAGGCCTCCAATCCCGTTTTTAAATGGATTACGAATAATTTGAAGAGATTCTTTTTCTCAATTTTCTTCTTGTACTTTGTACTGTTTTTGTGGTTAGACATATTTTACTCGGCCCTTTTTGTTAAAGTATCGTAGAAATCAATACTTTGGAATGTTGAGAGGTAACAACTTGTAGCGTTTTTTGTGAAATAAATTAATTGTGGGTCCCTATAAAAACAGTTTAAATGTCAACGTATTTGCAACGATCTCTAGGAAACTGCATCATTTTTCATACTCGTAAATTTATTTTCTTCCTTAAAAAGCTTTTTGGTGTTAAAATATTGATTTGCTTTAAAAACGGACAATACTATCTTTTTGAATAACCGATGCGTGAAGATTTTTCTCACCGTTTTCGAGAAATGATGACACTCTGATGACGTTCTTTGGGGGATTGAAACCAGCATATTTTCAACTACGTTTGGTATATTTTTACAGGGAATATTGGCATTATTCTGTTAAGTTTTACATTTTACTTTCACTATGCTCAATAAATTAGTATCCGTTAATACATTAAATACGCCCGGATTCTTCTCATTGGTTAAAATATAAATTGTGAAAAGCTTATAAGCTGTATTTAAGCCTGTACGCGCTGGGCGCTGGAATGGACCCGTGAAAAGCTCCTGGCAGAAATAGAGAACCAACGGCACATATACATGAACTTAAATTAATATACATATCACATAGCACTCTCTTTAGGGTGAATTGCCTAATACAAAAAACAAAAAAATATACATATCAACGTGCGTACAAAATGAGACTGATTTTATGGATGAAACTTCGCCTTTAATCATATATCCTGTCATACAAAGTAAAAAAATTATGTTTCTGTGAACCTTTAGCTATTTTGATGCTCCAGCTAAGTAATAACATATCAATTATAATGATATCGTACTAGTCGAGCAATATTTGTTATGATCGCTTGCCATAATGTGCAATTTATAGAATCTTAAAATATAAGATGGTGAAATCTAGGTGGCTGAGGAATGGTATAAATTAAATAATTTGGTTTTTATAAATATATAATATTTACTGGACGTGAATCCGCACAAGACTGTAGATTTAAGGCGCCGGGTCCAAACCGTGTCTCCTGAGAAGAATGCTCCTTTACGGTCGATAGTGATGATAGTTGGTAAAATTAAAGATGGTTATTGCAGTCTGCCTCTCGCACCCGGTGCTCGGTGAATGTTGGGCACTGGGTGTGCTGTTGTCTCTGCTCGCTTCTGGCGTTTGGCGGTTGCTCAGGGCCAGCTGATCTTGAAGAGGTAAACACCAGAAGATTTGGAGCGGAGACTAGGCGAGGTGAAGCAGGTGATAGCCAGGAGTCACTTTGTAGAAGGTAGTAAAACATTTGTTTGTTTGTAAAGATGAACATAAATATATGACACCAATACCTCGAGAGGATTTACAAATAAATAACCTAACCTCTGAAAATTTCATATCAAAAAACATTCAAGACTTTGATTTTGTAACATAACATTCATTTCTTCTCCCTCTTTACCCATTACCTCATATAGCATGACTTCTAATGAATGATCCTACACGTAAACTCTTTTAAGCACAAATCAATATTTAAAAACCGGGATTTAAGTAGTTTATTCTACATTTTTCAACACACATGCAGCATTTCTTGTGTACATTTTGATCTGGGTCTAAGTTTTTCACCCCTTCACTTATTTCAACACACAATACAAATTTTAAATTTATTATTTTCAATATGTTGTATTTATTTTTAAATTATTTTTTAAATATTATTTTAGAATTGTCCTCATGGTTTAGCACCTCTGGCCTATACGTTAGTGGAGCGAGAGCTGAGATTGAATGAAAACGGGCGGAAGACTGACCCGGCATTAAAAACGGACGTTCACTCATCTTTTGTCTAAAAGGGGGGTTTTAAAGGCTTGAAATCATCAACCCTGCCCCCTCGTTTTCTAATTATCAGCATTCATCTCCAGCACTAAACATCGGCGGATGAATACATACCTATGTATCTACCAAGAGGCTGTAAAGTGATTGGGAAGTAAGCGATACTTCTGGGGAAACTTTTACAGTACCTACCCCCTTTTTATACTTATACTTTTCAGTGCCTACCCCTTCATATACTTATACTTTTCAGTGCCTACCAATGAACTAACATTTTTACTTTACTATTTACTTATCTTTAGCTAGATTCACAACATTAGTTAACAACAAACTAAAATAGAATAATTTGGCATCCTGTTTTATTGCATTGTATCAGTGTTTCAGAGATTCGTGGTGAAAATTATGTTGCCTGCTAAAATTAGTTACTTTAACCTAGAATTATATAGATAATATTTATGTATTTCTGACACAAACAAAACATTTAAAGAACATGCTTGTATATAATTAAAAATATATATACAGAAATATGCATAAAAATGCAAATACCACGTGAAAGTTACTGTACTATTAGATATAAGGCATCAAATTACCGCTGAGTATAACGTATGAAAACCTCCCCCACGGGCCAAGAAACTAATTGAGACCGTTCCGATAAACAATTCCCAACCCCGTACCTTTGTATGTGCCGTGAGAATAAAATAATATAGTTTACACCCCATCGGATGACCCGTGGGTAGGTCTAGCGGAACAAACCTACCAGGTGTGGTGCCATATGGTATCAAACCGACTTCAGAAGTTCATATGCATCGCTCATAAAGTCCGTTCTTACCCCCACATAATGACTTCGTTATATACCGAAGAATTTCTCGGCTACGGTAACAACTGTTAACTTTAAATTTGAAAATAGAATGATGACAGCTTTCAAGGAACGTTACCGTTTGTTTTTAACATTTACCGTTATTTTTTCACTTGATAAAAGTGAAACACTTTTATTATGTGTGGTATTATGAAACTGAAAGTGATAACAAAACTCTAGAATAGAAATAAAATGTCTATTAATTTTTTCAAGTTTCAAACAGATTTCCGATTTAAAAAAATCTGTATTATTTTTTTATCGGTTCTTGAAGTCTTAAATTAAGAAAATAATGATGAAAACTTAATACAATACAAAAAATATTTTGTATCTATTTTATTTAGTTGGCAGCTTAATAAATATTTCAATGCGACACAATGAATTCGTCTCCTGCAACGAAATTTCATGTTTTTTTACTAATGAATCATATTTATAATTCAGAATCGATACTAAATCAGGCATAGACCGTCAAAATGGTGATATTTGCGACCGGCATCGCGTCAACTCTTTTAATATAATAGATAGATTTTCATCATTTTTTTTAAAGTTAGGAGACGACCTCATTCAGGATTGAACTGTCGTTGCGAGTTGAAAATATTAATTTATGTGTAAATACGAACTGCTAGAAATTTTTATTAATTACATTAAAATGGTAGTATTTCATGTTGTTGTCGATTTTAGATATATCCTTAAATTAAGGACGCTCTATATCAGTAAATCGCCCTCCCACCCACTTAGAAGCTTTTACGTGGGGTTGCGAGGCGCGTCGTGAAGCTTGGTAGGTACTTAGACATTTTTAAAGTCGTTAGTGTCCATTTGGGTGGACACTTAGACAGGACAATGTTCACTATTCGACGCATGGACAGCGGACACCTCTAATGACAAAAGAGCTTCGACCAATCGATGGATAAATGATTGATGACCACCTTCTAATGTCCAGGATTAGCCTCTTTGTGTACCGGCCGTTTTAAAAATCACCTCCAATCAACAGACCTGGAAATATACTTATCGTTGACTTTGGGGAATCGTGGGACAACAAAAGGGCTTGTCCACCCCGTTATTTGAACGCTTTAGTGTTCTATCATTAGGTATTTGCCAACCCCACAAGTACAAGACAGTTAGATACATCGAAATTTGAACACAATAGTAAAACAAGAGATGCTTGCCAAGACATTACGCTTTGGTTCATGGCATATGTCCCGAAAACTTTACCCATTCCCATAACTTTTGTTAACAATCATATATGAGGTTCAGACTACTTTATATGGACAGAGACTAAGAATAAAAAATGATATTCGAATCTTAACTATAAAGCAGAGTCTGTTCGCCTGAATTCTCGATTAGACAGAGATCTTGAACAGCGAAACTGGCGCAGAATTTTTTAGGCAAGTAAATTATTTTTTAATCTTGCAATGTCATTTACACTATCGGCTATGGCATTGGATATAGACATGCTTCTAACTTTCAACAATAAAACAAGTGTTTCAGCACTTTAAAATTAAATTTCTTTGAAGCAGCGAAAATAAACCGCCAACTTTGATACATTACATGTTTTGTTTCCATCTTCTCAGAAAAACAAAGTTAATTTACAGTGTACATGAAAATTCCAGTAAAGCTTTTGCAACTTGGATCAGGAGAACAGAAAGTTGCAGTCGGTTGTGCCACCAACACTTGATGCGATTTGTGCACATTGCATATTGCAAGTTGCACAGTGGGTTAGGGCATGTGTACGACTGTACGTGACTCGCCGACACGCAAACAAGCCGGGTTCCTTCCCCCACATGGCAGTCGCCGTATCAGCAAAACAAGAACAGCAATAAAGCGCGAAATAACGAAAATTAAATTGTCTAACTTTAAGAATTAAAGTCTTGTTCAGGCCAAAAGGACGCCTCCTTGGCCGCGCGCCAATCACACAGCCGCGGCAGTTGCCGTAATTACTGGTTACTCCATGTCTTGGACTGGCTTCGTATGTTTTCTTCAAATAGCCTGCTTCTATTTTGCTACCTTCATTACAAACATGATTATTACTGACGTAACCCATTTCAGGACTTAAAAACCGAGACTTTTGTTGCTGAAGCATCAAAAACATTCTGTCGTTGCGTTCTTGTTAAATTATTGTTTTTTCTGTTAAAAATGGTACTGCAGGCATATAACGAATGAATTGAAAGATTTCCTAACAAAGCGAATGTTTTATGAGGACGGCGGAACACGTGTTCATACAAAAACTGATATTGATATACACGGATATTGTCGTATTCCGCCATGATATGTATTATGAAAAGAACGCGAACAATATTTCATATCAGTAAGATTTCTTCGTGAATGTTGAATGGCCATCATGCGAAACAACATTCAATAAAATTTATAGAAAAAATAATTTTCGTTGTAAAAAATATGGATTTTTCAACAAATGATTTCCGGATTAAGCAACCAATTATGAAAGTAAGTTTATACGCGTAGGTACCCGTAATTAGTTTCTAGAAATCAATTGAGCAGTGTCTAGTATGTATGTGGTGTACAGATGTGCATTTATAGATATCTATGAATGCATGTATATTTGTATGTTGGAGTGTTTGGACGTTTGTATGTTGGTAAGTAGACACGCCTTGTCAGACACACCGCGAGCACTTGTCACCGAAGCGTTAATCCTTCAATATTTCACACGGTTTTTGCGTTCGGGACGCAAATTGGTCCACAGGAAGTGCTTATAAAACCGCGACACCACATCAAACCAACGGCTACTCAATCTGTATACACTCTGAATTACAAAAGAATAATAGTTTCACATGACAAAGCGTTGCACATACAAATACTGTGCAAAACAGATGCTTTTTTAAAGATTTTTCCGCATCACTTGCATCCCGTGAAGCGATGGCATTTTCGCTCAGGGAATGTTGTGAAATGAATGGTAATATTGGAAGACGATGTTTGAGAAACACCTGGTTAGTCTGATCTAATCCTTTATATACAAAGAAAAAGTCCTGTTAGGAATCCATTGTTTAAAAGCAGAATGGCATACACTGATGATCGTACTACAACATCCACGATTGGGGAATGTTGCGGGATGAAGGGAGTGAATTGGTAAGAAAATGAAGAAGATGAAAGTTAAGAAGTGTCTGACTGATGTGAATCCTAAACACGGCTAAAAACATTTAGTGGTATTTCAACTTATTTCAACATTTAACATCTTAAAGCTTTATTTATATAATATACTGATAAACAACCATTTACCCCACATTAATGATTGTTTGTGAATTTTGTAAATTTTTAAACACGTTTATTAGTAAGGTCCATCGTGATTGCATTCATTACAATCATCGATGGATAAAATAAGTAATTTCGGGTCAATTTATTGATTATGAACACGGAGAAAACCTACTAGTGTAAATACTGGTAATTTATTCAAAATCTGGTCAAATTATTCGTTTTTCTGTTAAAAATGGGACTACAGGCCTTTAACAAGTGAATTGACAGATTTTATAACAAAACATCAAATAAAAGCGATTGTTTTATGAAGACGGCGGAACACGTGTCATGATATTTATTAGTAAAGAACACGTGTTTCGATATATACCGGATGACTTATATGTTATCAGGAAATTGGCATGCTAGCACTTTTTTAACAGGATTATTTTTCTCCGTATACATATATATATGATAAGTAGGTTTGTTTTTCCTACATTTGGAAGCCGCTGAGGGAACTAGATGTAAACACGGCAGTTTCAAATGACGCATGGCAAACGAAAGCATCTCATCAACAAAGCGCCAATTTAAATAATCTTAATTGTCAAAGCGTAGTTCGTCATCATCGCGCTCTTTAATCTGCAGCTAACAGCTAACACTGGAAGCTGGAAAATGCCAACGACACGAGCCCAGGGTATGCACCATAATATACCTCCGAATCATCAGACTTAACAATGCTAATTTGCTTGATCCAATTTCATTCTGCCGGTGACGACACAGAAACTTCTAAATAATTATTTTCATTGTGGATGCGAAATTGATTCCAATTGATATAAAAAAAATTGTTTTAAATGACAACCCTAAAATAACAACAAACATTTAATTTAAATGTCAACCCGAAAATAACAACAAACCTTTAATTTAAATGACAACCCGAAAATTACAACAAACCTTTAATTTAAATAACATCTCAAAAATTACAACAAACCTTTAATTAAATGACAACCCGAAAATTACAACAAATCTTTAATTAATGACAACCCGAAAATTACAACAAATCTTCAATTTTTGAGACATGGCTTACGATATCAATTGGATTCTACTAGAAAATCAACATGTTTTAAGAGAATGGAAACAAAGCCATGGGTGCTAAAAAACGGTTATTTAAAAAAAATACAACTTTTTCTCCCCTGATTTTACTTACATTTCTATCCATCTTATTCAATATTTCTGTTAAAACATGTCTTACTTCTATGATTAAAATGGTAATGTAATTCATCATGTACATTTAAAAAATATAGATTGTATTTAAGAACCGTTGACTAACTACTATCTAACAGTTAAAAACAACAGCGGTTGTAACACAAAAAGGAATACATTTTGAACAAATTTTGATATTATTTTACAAAGTAGCGATTAATTTGTTCATCATACGCGGCATCTAAGTTTCATCGCAATTAATTTATAAATCAACACGTGATCATGAAAATCATAATATTTTCACATTTCACATTTATTGGTATTAAATAATAATACTACAAGTTTCTTAGGAAATTGTCCGCTATCCCGTTTTTTTACGAGATTACATTTGAAGAGATTTTAATAAATTAGCATTACTAATTTTTCTCCGTGTTGATAAATGATGTGATGGAATATGACAAAAATAATAATTAATTAGGTGTTGATGATATTGCTTCCGTTAAGCATTAAGTGTGTTAATTAGAGTGTCCGCATCTTAATCAGGGCATCTCATCAAACATTACATCAGCGCACTTCTTCGAATGAGTCTATGGTCCACTTTGCATCCAAAAGCTACATCGAGACTAATAATTAATTTTGTAATGCAGAAGTGAACCGTCAGTCGCAGCCGCTCCGGATCATTCGCTGACCTTTCTCAGGGATGTGAGTATCATTTGATGTTGTGACACTTGATCCTTTACTGTCGGACTTCCTGCATCCATCACACACGGACCAAACAATCACTAGGCGAGCAGACATATCACTTGTATCAACTTAACACATTTGTCTTTTGTTATTTTGAAACACTCATGAAGAATTTTCTTCTTTCAGTTGGTTTAAGATTAAATTCTTGGTTTGTTTGTTTATTTTATGCCTGTGACTGGCAACGCTATATTCTCGTGGCATAGCCCATTTTATCATATCGCTCACCATACGTTCTCGTTGGTAGCGTGTGGCAAGCGATATGCTGAAATAGGCCAATCCATGATGCGTATAGCGTAGTGTGTACGCCACCTTATGTGATTGAATAAATGTGACAATAGGAAGGATTAATATTCAAGAATAATTCTTACTTGCTTTATGTACAGCTGTACATAATTGTGAAAATACATATAACTTTGCTAAAACGCTGAAATGCTGAGATTTTTTAAAATGAAATCACCTGGTACAAACCGTCTGGAGCCAGTGAGACTATGGCATCCCCAATTGAGGTATGTTGTGAGGCTGGTGTTAGTGGGGAGGGGAATGAGAAGAGAAAAAGGAAGGAGGGGTAGTAAAGTAGTGTTCAGATCTGATCACCAAACACGGCCAAAGCCATTTCAAGCAACGTTTCAATTTTGTAGCGTGGTCTTACACCAGGGCAATACTGAGAGTATCTTTCGATCTGGAACATGCCGCAGATATACTATGTTTTATTTTAAACGATTAATTTATTAAATAACACAAATATAATTTGATTAATTTATGTTATTAAAAGATTTGAACCCGCGACTTCTGGCTTACTAGTAGAGAGGCTCAAGTCTTGACCATGGAGGCCATCAACAGCTTTTTCTGTCTGATAGATCTACAAGTTAAACAAAAAATTCAGATCAACGTTATTTTCATCTCAAGTCATGGGGATTTTTTAATAATTAATAACCGAGAAAAGCGTATATTATAAGCGTCAAATGGGAGCAAAGTGGAATTATACGAGTACATTTGTTTTGCAGTTTATAGTTGTTGTTGATAGCGCAAGCTATTCTATAGTTTGACATTGCTTAGTAATGTTTGTACGTGTTCTAATTATGGGTGGTTCCAAATCATCCTTTAGCGACACCGGAAATGAGAGAATTGGAGGAGGTCGTAAAGAATTAGTCTTCATCATACATTATACTTCACGCTGGGTAATTGACTAGCGTTTGCTTGTCCGCTTAATTGGGATATTTGTAAACACGGATGAAGATGATTGAATCTCTGTTTATTTAACGGTATGCAGTTATTATGACTTGTGCGTTGAAGCACATGTGTTAAACTTCTTGAATATATTGAATAACATAAGGATGCCCTTCTTCAGAGTCCTTGCGTGTGAGAAAAATTCAAGAAAACAATGTATCTTTAGGTCCAGTGGTTTAGCAGAAATTCATGTGTGACAAAGTCATCAAATGGCGACTCAGCGCCATTTCGCTTTTTCGACATTTGAAAGGTTTCCGTTAAATCCAGATTCTAAGTTCGTTTCAGCTCTTGAAAATAAATTTAAGCACAAAAGGACAATTATCATATTGTTAAGATTGTCAGCTTATTATGCTGCGTATAAACAGGAGAAAAAATCCGTGAGCCGAACCATGAATTATGGGAAAGAAACTAAGCAACCGCAAGCATTATTTCGCGCTATTTACGGTTTTTTTCTCCTATTTCGTCCACGTTTGAACAAACATCTAACATATTGGTAATAATTTACCATTTTGTATGATATAAGTAACACGTCTCACGGTCTGATTTGGGTTGGTTAACTCAAGTCAACTTATGGTCAAGGGGTGGTACAAACTTTAACTGCTTCTTCCGGGGCCAATTGAATACATCAAGATAAGCCCTTTGTACTTAAATGTTGATTAACTCTGACTCACGAGAATAGCTGAGCACTGATTCAACTCGGAACTTTTAAAAATAAATCCATAATATATAAAACATAATTCTTTTGGACAACCCTCATTAAATAAAACTCATGATGTTTTATGTACCTACCCAAGCAAGTTACTTAAATATATATTTTGGGTTTTTATTTTATTTAGATATCTCTTATTTATGCAACTGCCCAAATCCGTGTCATCCCCAATAACTTTGCGGTAGTTGAGAGACTGAAGGGGGTGGGGAGAGTAAGAAGATGAGGGAAGATAAGGTTAGAAAGTACCAACCTGGCAAATCAGAAGTTATAAATAAGAATAAGAAATAAGGTATTTCCAATGCTTTCGCCATTATCTACATTTAACAAAGGAGATACTGAAAAAAATTATTTTCATCATGGTCTATGTCATCTTTGAAGATGCTGTGTGGATGGTATTTTAAGGAACTAGATGAGAGAAAGTTTTGGGAAGGAAAACTGAGGGTTGGGTAGGAATCTGGGGGTCGGTGCGTCCAATCAATTTATTCCACTACGGTACAAGGAGATGATTCGATAGAGTCGTGTTGGAGAGGTCAAAGGGTCTCCCTCAACCAGTGTCTCCTCACTCGGGATTACCTATGGCAGAGGTGTTGGTTATCCAATAAACGGTTTCCGGGGCGGCGGTACCCATACCCGCCTCCAAAATTATCGTAGAACCTATTACACGAAAGTCTGCACAAACAAAAAAGTGAAAGATATTGAATAATAAAATAATATACTATTTTTAAAATGTTAGGCATATTTTAATGGTCCGTATCTTGAAAATTAAATAAATAAATACTGATTTCTTTAGTATGAAAAATAACAGAAACTACATAGAAAGGTCTTTCCCAGAAAGATAAACATCTCACATTTTGTTTGATTCCTGATAGATATAATGCGCGTGTTTTTCTTTACACATTAAGTCAACAATCAATCATTGATACATTATTCATAATATCACATCCTTTTGCGTTACTCCCTAGAAATAATAAAACATATAAATCAAATTACCTTTAGGAATGAACCTCACGTGATGATTTATCATCAACGTTCATCTAACAGCTGTTTATTTTCCAAATACTAAAATTGTATCACAAATAATTCATGTATAAAATTCAATATACTACTTTTAATACAAACTGAGCGCATTCTCGTATTATAATTGGCGAACGCTTCATTTAAAAATACTAAACGTTATATTAGTAAATACTTGTTCATTGTTTACAAGAAAACTAATTTTGATTAAAATATTGCTGTATTTTCATAACGTTTCTATGTATTCATTTATGGCAGGGTATTGCACCCACTAATGAATCACGTTGACTAAGGCCCGGGTAATTTATCAAATTATCGTCATAAATTGGGATGAGCTCCATTTTAAAAATATGTATTTTTAATATTTAAAAAAAAATTACTTACGTAAACTGAAAATTGTCGGCCCGTATATTTCGCCATTTTTTTAATGACTGCTTATGCTTGACATCAGTCAAATCAGTGAAATATTTGAATGTTAAGATGTTACACCAGTTAAAAGTAATATAAAGTCATTAAAAGCGTTTAAAAAAGTAACCCATAAACCTAATCTACTTAACCTATTTAACCTACTTTTTGTTCACTTTTCATGACTTTATAACACTTTTAAAGGCGAGTTAAATTGTCATTTTGATGAGTTAACTGGTTAAAAGAAAAAAAATGACGACAGAGCTTACCGTTTCTATACTAGGTAGATACTATAAGTTAAGGTTTTCTATAAGGAATTAATATATTTACCTGTTGAAATATTTACAAATAGATGTATGAACCGTGTTTATCTTACAGTCCGTTTTGCTAAGCGAGGGGGACAAACGAATAATCTGATTTCGTAGTCTTTGAGATCCGCCATTTAAATCCGATCTCCCGGGTGGTGATTGTCAATGTCCGGCAATCTTAACTGGGGCTTCCTCGGCCCCCATTGCGACCTGCGGGCCCCCTCGGGGGCACATTAGTCGACGGGGACGGGGGGCGTAGCCCTGCGAACAGACGGGTGGCACGCGATTACCACATGAGTTTGTAACCCAAATATCTTAATTTTGTTCTATTCCTAGACAATATGATAAACTAGTACAATTGATAGATCCGTCATAACCTCAACATAAGAAAGGTTTCAGTGAATATCTCAAGGAAATATCATAAAAACAAAGATTCTTTAATAAGAAATACAAAAACCGAAAAATTAGGTACCTACCTAAAGCTTTGTTGATGAATACGAGAAACGAATTGATTTGGTTTACTAATTAAAAAAAAACTCTCAGTTCCTCAATAATTACAAAATTACTTTCTGATATCATTTTAAGTTAAATGAAAAAGTGCAACATTGTTTACACCACTATTTTTAAAAGTTGAGCAAGCAATCACTATGCTACTAGGCCTAGAAAAAACTATATTCGATCAAGTGTCCTCGTTTTAAGTCTTACCTTAGGAGTATTGGCTAAACAGTTTTAATTGAATTATTATGGTGCATTCTAAATTATTGGCTTTATAAATAAAACAATTAAGGCGAAGCACTACGAATTAATGCAAAAGCATGTGTTCCTGGTTTTTAAATTATCAATATAATAAACAAACCTTTAAGCCTTATCGCTATTTAAGGAGTGATGTTGTTAGCGGCTTGATTCAAAATGTTATACGACGTGGTGACTCGCATTAGTGACATTAAATGTGACTAAAGTGGTTTTCAAAAACACTTTCTTAAAATTGGCGACAAAATATTGATTGTAGTTTTACACTACACTACCAGGCCAGCAGAAGCGAACACCGTCCAAGTGCACCTACTCCGAGCTGTTCCTCCGATGTGTGTATGACATCCTCTTTCCGGCTTCCTCATTAACATTCATAAACTTAAATGCGCGCCCAGAGTTCGCCAGCGCTCCGCCGTAAATACTTATGGTGATCCACTGAACCGTATGCGCTCCTGGTGTCGCCGCCCGCTCTGACACTGCTATTAGTCCAAAGGAAGAGAACTAATTCCTGTCCTTCCGTGGGGAAGCTCAAGGGACACAGAGTCTAAAGAACAAATAAAACAAATTGAAATATCAATCATTCGTGTTTCAAACATTTTTTTAACCTATTCTAGCAGAGTTTATCAGAGTTTGAATTCCGTCAAAATTCAGGAGTTTTATTTAATTATTACATTAGTGGGTGCATTAATTTTTACGCAGTTAAAATACCTATTACGTGTGTCAACGCAATATCTTGGTAATTTCGTCTAGGATGAGAATAATAACAAAAATTAATACACAGGAAGAAAGTGTGTGAAGAGATAAAGATAAATTTAGAACTCAAGAAATATTTGCTCACGGATAAATTTTAATTGACTACTAAGAATAATTATTAAATAAGTTTTGTATGTTGTAAGCAAACAATCATGAAAAATGAGTAGTAATTTTTCGTAGTAGGTAGATATACGCGTATCTTATGATATCGCGAATTGGTGAGTTATTTGCTGCATTAGTCTTGTTGGCTTCTTTATAAAGAACCGTACACACTATTACGAAGAAATTTATCCTTCGAATGTTAATAAAACTTGAAAAATTGTGACGTCTATCCAATGAACATTATAAAAATGCAAAACACGTTATATTCATTCTAATTAAACAAAAAATCATTTAAGCATCACTCATACATGTGATCGACACAAATAAGTATTATTAATTCATAAAAAAATTTAATTATATAATTTCTAATATGATAAAAAGTTCCAACAAGCAGTTCAATATTATCAAATTCAAAGTTCATTGAACCTGAATAATGTGAAATATTCTATATAAATAACTATAACAATAACAAGAACCAAAATGAGTATGTTTAATGAAAATTGCATAAAACTTTTATATTGTAATAGATTTTTATTATTTATTGCAGCTGACCTTACCTAACCCCTTACGAAAACTTTAATTTAAAAAAATGTGCAAAAATTTGACTGCCTTATGTAAGTTTTTGGTCGATTAGTTGATAGTTTAAAGATTTTGCAAAAATGTTCCGAATTCTAAAAAGGTGCGTTGGCTTCATAATTTCAGTCAGAAAAAGCAGTGCCAATTTCACGACGCTTCAAGCTCACCTTTATAAAGTTTTTTGTTTATTTCGAAAGATTTTATATTGTTTATGGTTATGATTTTGATCAAAATCAAATAATTCCACCTGAACCAAGATGTAAGTAGTCATAAGGTCCACCGTCATTTTTATTCTAATTTGTCGTTAGAATTCGTATAAATGAAGGGGAAACATTCTAGATCGTCTAGTTCACCCCTCGAGTCCCTATTCCTTTAGGAGACATAATAAGATTCCATCAAGTGTATAAGATTACGAGTTAACAGTAAATAGGGGAGAAATCGGAAGTTTTATCAATCAAAAGCTCAATAATTCCTTTAATTTGACTTTCGCAATTGCTGGTAAACTTGTTAGATTCCAATTATGACGCAAATATTCAATTAAATAAACGATTAAATTGTGACTATGTTATATTTGTCGTAAGCCGAAAATGGTATTATTTTATGGCATATTATTTTGAGAATATTACAATGTCAACTATTAACTAAACAAAGTTCCAAAAATATATACGATAACATCAAGAAGCTCTAAAATAAAACCGAATTTATTTGTGAAAAATTTAAAATTACTGAGTTTTCTTAGACTGTCATTTAATCCTGCCTGAAAACGTTAGCCGCAGTCATCACCACGACTTGTTCAAGAAACCACAGGGCAGAACATTTGTCCTAGAACAGCATAGCATGAAAAGAGAAATTGTGCTATTGAATGGAATATCTTAAACAGCTGAAATATTCTTTAAATAATCTCAGTTTTTTTTAATAAACCGACCTATTTTCTCAAATTTTGAGAATGTTAAAAAGTAAGGCTTGTACTTCAAATGGATGATTTATTTGTTAAACAATGATTTTAATTAAAAAATTGCAGCAACTAAACAACTAATTTTTAAAGAAGTAAGTGTAATGTTTGATTTATATGCCTATTACGCTCATTTTGCTAAAAGAAACAGATTAGAATCACCTAATTAACAACGTAAATCGATTTCAAAGTGTGTATGGTTCTCCTCTAATTAGTATCTTTGTCTGTTAATACCTTCAAGGCGTTTAGAGGACCCTTTATTACATTCCTCCCTGTGACATGTGAAATGAAACATGGAACGTCTGTAAATCCGGTTACTTCCATTAGCCAGTTGCCGGTTGGTAGCCGGTGTCCGGCCTGCACCAGTACCGCGGGACGGGAAGACGCAATAGACTTGGCAAGAATCGTTCAGCCTCATACAACATGCCGGGAGCAAAGTGTTGTGATTAGCAGTTTATGTTGTCTGCTTATCCACTTAACGGGCCAAGTGGATGTTCCCACCGCTACCGCGCGCTGGTGTCACGGATGCAATTTGTGCTCCCCTGCTTCAACGTTCCAGCGTCGTAAATCTTCAAACTGACTTCTTTTGATTGAATCGAGGTGCTAGAAGAGAATAGGGTTTGAATTAGATGAAGACATAACAACCAATTGTTTGATTTTATTAGGATTAGATTGATCTGTTTCAATTTCTTTATTGCAACATGATTTTCCATTGTAGTTATCTCATCCACCTATTTTGAAAGAGGTTATCCTATATGTGCCTAATAAGGATTACTTATTACTCGTGGGGGATCCAATGTACGTTTTATGCTCCCAAAGGGAGAGCTTCTGCCTATCAGAACGCGCCAATCAACAGAACGACTCAACTGCTCTGACCATCGACATTTTCAATGTCACTTACAGTTCAGCAACTAATTTTTGACGCATGTCACGAGAAGTGAAACTGCCCCCATCACCTTTCTGTACTTACATGTACCTCAAATTTTGTAATCTTCTGAAGATTATTTTTATTTATTTCTTCATGATTTCAGAGCATGGAGAAATAAATAAATAACATATAGTTAGGTAACATCACTACCTCTAGCTTACAACATCACTACCTACTAGCTTAACTACACGCTTTCAACATGATTTTTAATATCGAAATCTTTTTTTGTATCTGAATACCAATTCTTTTTATCTGTGGGACTATGGCATCCTCAATTAGGGTATATTGTGAGGCTAATGGTATTGCAGAGTAGATGAAAGTGAGGAAGAGGAAGGTGGGGAAGTAATCAAACAATTTTGCTGATTCAGACAAACAAAGAGATCACTTCTTTATAATAAGATTTATAGTACATTATTTAGTGATATTTTTCTTTATTAATTCTGAAAATACTTCCATTTTGTTTTTGTTATAATTTTCACTAGAATTCGATGTTCTCGAATTGATAAATTACTTTGTCTCTAATCATTAACCTACTCAATCATTTCCTGAAAAGCTAAACTATTTTCATTATTTTTCCATCTTGATAAGGAAAATCCACTATCTAAGTAAATTATTTTTTTGGGAACAATTAGTCTATAATAGCCAACGCCAGGACAATGACAACATCAATTCCAAACACCTGTTATAAATACAAAAGATAAAGAACAGAACGCCACGGAATTGTGATTTACTTTTAATTTCTGTCATTCAGTATTATGTATTAGGTCGGTACTTACAAGATTTTTTGATTGAAACCATAAGACTTAACTATCGTTCCACTATGACCTGGTATTAGGTACCCATTTAATATCGATTTAGTAAAGCAAATGATAGATTAACAGATAGCGTTGCGCCATTACTGGTCATATTCCTCAGCCATATTGCATGCAGAGTTGATGCATTCTGAAATAAGTAGAAACAAATAATAATTACTCGTGACTGTTTCAGCATTTTTACACTTACTTCTCATAATATTTATATTCATTAAATAAAACATGACTTATTATTACGAATCTATGGGTTGAGGTTGTGTAGGGTATTTGGCAGCAATATAATTATAAGGTAAAAAATAAAGAGAGGTACTTGATATATTTAAATGAAGAAATAGGGGTAAAGTTAGGAATGTAATGTGCACATGTCAGACCCTTTCACTGGGTATCAAATACCCGAAGATATTCTCAGTATCGCCCTTGGGAACGGCCAATAATATAATAGAATCGTTGCTCAGATTGGCTTTTACCGTGTGTGGTCCAAATCTGAACAGCCAAGTACTTCTGTAATTATTATCGTTTCAGCTAAATCATATTTTCTAACGAATAACTTGTGATATTTCATCATTCGTCGTTTATGATATGTGAAGAATTCTAGAAATCATATTTTTCACCATTCATAATGTGTGAAATATGAATAGTTCTAGAAATCATTTTGTCTTCATTTGTCGTGTATGAAATGTGAAGAGATCTAGAAATCATTTTGTCTTCATTCGTCGTGTATGAAATGTGAAGAGTTCTAGAAATCATTTTGTCTTCATTTGTCGTGTATGAAGTGTGAAGAGTTCTAAAAATCATTTGTCTTCATTCGTCGTGTATGAAATATGAAGAATTCTAGAAAGCATAATTCTCATCAAATCGGAGGTTTGACACCACCAGTGCTATTAGTCGGCCCATGGTGAAATTAGTTCGGAAACGTAGTAGGAAAATGGCCGGCCGTGAATAATATATTATGGGCTTCTGATGGCAGGATATGTGCTCACGGCTTTTGTCAGTTCTTCCATGGAAATTGTCTGTAGCTAAGGCAATTTGAATTCATACAAAGGCGAGTGTGTGTGCGAGCGATTTGTGTGAGAAATAGACCGATTCGCCTTTTTGTGGGTGTACGAGTACGCGGAGTAGATGATATTATAAATGAAACTAGGCATGTCAAATATGTTGGTACGATATATAATCATATAAGTTAAATGTGTAGGTGCATTAGGGTGATCATAGATACATCATTGAGTGTAACTGATTCGTTCGATCAACATATAAAAACATCACTGAAAATAATATTCACAACTCTAAATGAAAATATGAAAACATTATTAAATTAATTATAAGACACCGAAAATAACAAATAAAATAATACTAAAAATTTTACAGCTTTTAGTCGTCACTTTGGGAGGCGGGTATGGGTACTACAGCCACCTGCCACAGGTTGGTCCAAGTGGCTCGTTACGTTTGGGTACTTAGCAGGGGTGTCCGGGTTCGCAGCGGTAGGGATGGATTCTTACATCCGTGACTCCTGGTCACTCTGACCCCCAGATTCCTACCCACCCCTTTTCTTTTCCTGAACTACCTCCCCGCCTTTCCTTGAAAATACCTTCCACACAGCGTCCCCAAAGATGAGATAATAAAGGGAAATAATTTCCTTCAGAGCCTCCTGTCTGGACTAAGTGTAAAAATAAATTAAATATATTTTTTTATGAATTCGGTCATGTGAGTCACCCGGCGATAAAAAACTATTTTTCAAATCTTGTACATAATTGAAAAATATCAAACAAACTTAAATTTATTAAGGACAATGGAATATCTAGCTCCATAGTTCTTTTACAACTTTATCGAATAGTTTATTTACAATTGAAAACAATTATTTAGATACGTGAGAGAACAAAGATAGAGTTGAGAAAAACGAATTTCTCCTATATTTTTCTTAAAAATGTATTTTTCAGTATAATTTATTTATTTGATTCACCTGCGATTTCAATTCTTATTGAAACTTCTCTTAATAAAGTCCAGAAAGAGTCACTCAGGTTTGATGTCCACCCTCAAAAACACATGCATAGATAAACAACTTAACCGTTTCGTTTTCGTTATCGCGTTCAGATATCTCTTTGTGTAGAGAAAAAAATGATAAGATCGCATAAATATATGGGGAAGCTAGCTGACACAGGCCGGACATATGGCCCGAGCATGCTATGCGCCCATACCATACTGAGCCAGAAGTTTCCAACTAATTAGCGGTGGAAATGACCACTTTTCTTCCATACTGTTTCATGAATTAATAATGTTGTTATTTATTCGTACTTCGGCTAAATTACTCCATGTAAACGCTTTTGCTTTTGGTAGATTCATGCATTTTCAATTCTAGTAACAACGCTTTTAATTTTTTTTTCTACCATCCTACCGGCTGCGCCAATGTTATTTAAAGGATATAGTGTAGATTGTAGTATTCAGTAACAAATGCTATTGCGAGAGCTAACGTCTGGGCTAGTGGAGTTCTGGGTTCAAATGTGGGCGAGTACTCACGCACTACTGTATATAAACGTTTTTCTGTTTCCGTCTCACCCTAACACTGCAGAAGTCAATCTGACATCTTTATTATCACACAATAAACGAAAAAAAAACTTGTTATTTGTCCATTCTATGACTTAATTACTCCTGTAAATGTTTGCACTCTGCGTTTATGCATTTTAAACTCTTTTTAAAATTATGATATTATTTAGGGCAATGTTATAAGTGAAATAATAAATTTTTTAGCTTCTATGTGAAAAAACACCAAACGTATTTTAAAAATGTTTGTTTTTCAATTTCAAGATACTTAATTTATTTTTTATTCTTTTTTTTCCAAATAATTTAATAACCCAATTATATATTTTTTAGAAAATCTAAATACATTAAAAGCCGTGAAAATCTCGTTGATTGAATACAATTTTTTTAATACAATAACAAGTGTATGGTAATACTGCAGTGAATGAAAGTGTGCAAATAATATATAGAAACAGTGTTTCAACATCTAAATCATGCAGCCATAATTCTTTTACATTTTAATTTGTCTTGTTAGAAGATTAAATGTAAGAGAACCAATAAAACTGTGTTTGCATTCATTTGGATTGTTTACAATTATGTTTTGTATTGACAAATGAGAGACGACCAGAATTACTGAATTAATGAACACGATTAGTTAACTTTATGAATGTAAATCTGTCTAACGCATTAAACAAAATAAATACTTATTAGTTCCAATTATGAAAAGTAAAAATTTAAAATCACGCATGCACCCATGTACCGACAGCCGAAATCAGCATGGTTAATAGTTGAAGTAGGCACAATCTTTTTGCTGTACACCAGGGACGGGCCGAAAATTTTTTCTGATTTTGTATAATAAACAACTATAAAAAATTCCGTAGTATTTTTTGATCTGTTTCAAATTCCGTAATTCGATTTGGCTCTCTTTAGGTTAGAAATATATGAATTAAAATTAAATTAGTAAAATAGAGTTTTTTAATGTACAACATGATCGAGTTTTTTTATTTATTTGGGAAACAACGCAAATCGGTAAGAAATGACAGTACGCCCCTGCACATAAAAAAACATTAATGTCTATCGTGTGGATTGCCCTTTAATGGTTCTTAGGAGAATACCTCCCCTAAGTATTGATTTATCTTTCATAAAAATACGGTGCTATGAACATTATGTCCGGAAAATATACCTTAGCCAAAATGCAAAATTAAAAATACTGTTCAAAACTTTTTTCATAAATTGTCTGGAATTTCTGATTCAACGCAATCATTTGAAACTCTCAATATCATTTCCACCATTGAATATTGAACTTTAAAATATAGATATTAAATTTTTTTAAATGTTGAAATATCACAATTTTATGTATGTCATGTTTATACAACTTGCCTACAATTTTCTAAAAAAACAGTATTGATACTTATGAAAAGATGAGTAGTACCTACTTACTTGTAGACTACACAATTTAGTGATTTCAGGAACTCGCTCTTCAAATCAATATAACTTAATTTAATTAGTTAAGAAGAAATAGATATATATCTAGAAAGAAAACCCTGGAAATTTAAAATTGAAGCTTGGGCTCAATCGACAACTTGTTTGCAATTACTTACGACAGTAGTGTTAAAATTCTGTATTTCAGTTAAGATATTGAATTTCAAACAAATGTCATAATAATCTTAGTGACTGACCGAAACGAAAACCGAAACTGATTTTCGACTTCTGTTCTAGTTTCTGCCGAAACCGAAAATAACTCTACTTCCCGAGGTTAGGCTTTTAAATTGTTAAGCTTGGAAGAGTTCAGTAAAGTTAGTGTTCAATAAATATTAGTTAGTTCTCAATTAAATTTAAAAAAAAAACTATTTTTTTAGTAAAATGGTTCGTTGCTATGAAAGATTTCACTTAAGTAGTTCTTATAATATGTATAAAACTACTTTAAAAAAAATACAAAATTTCTTAGAACCGTCATGGTAAATAATCAGCATAATCTTTAATATTAATTACGTTCGAAAATCACAAAACTTTAACTAATAATTTTTCTAAATTTTACAAAAATAAATAATTACGCTTAATAATTTTAAGGACGAAACTCGTTTACTGGCCAAAACCGAAATCGAAATTCAGGTCGATCACTAAATAATCTATTGAACGATGAAACTAGACTTGACGATCAGATGTGTCACAAGCACAACATGTGGAAGATTAGTTCGTTATCTGAATAATAGCAATAAAACAGAGTTAGTAATACGATGAAGTGGGTGTAGTTTAGGACTGTTTTTCTGTGTTTCTCTTCATCATAAGGGGCGTCTTTCCTACAATCGCTAGGAAAACATGGCTTGGTGATAACGCCTATACGTATTAGATAAACTCGCAGATAAACAACAAGCACTGTTCTCTAATCGTTGAAACAAAAACACAGAATTTCGAGTAATTACGAATACTTGTAATATTAACCATTAAAGGGTGTCCTCTTTTATAATACTTACAGATACATCACGCTGTGACGTGAACTGTGCTGGAGATTCTAAATATGGGATTTTTACAGCACCCATCGATTAGAAAATACAAGATCTAATGCACTTGCAATTTTCAAGCGTGCAATTTTAATATAAAAAGAATATTAAACGCGTACACGATTCCCAACTGCTTCTAACTCTCAGGAGTCAGTTAGACTATGACATCCCCAATCGGGATAAGTTTTGATGTGATGCTGAAGATAATGGATAAGGGGCAGGGCTCAGGAGATGAAGGTGAGAAGTACCTGGATATTCAGATCTGGTCAACACACATGGCTAAAGTTATTTCAAGCAATGTTTCAATTCTGAATTATGGGCTAATAACCAAGACAAAACTGAGAGTATCTTTCATTCTGGAAAATACCACAAATATACCATGTATTATTTTAAATTATTAAATTGTGAGACAAAACAAAGTAATCAAAAGCGACCACCGGATTCGCAGTCTAGAACTTTAACCCTCGACTACGGAGGTCGTCAAGGTATAAAACTAACAATTAAGAGATTGCTACACGCCAAAAATGTCCATATTCTTGGTATACCTTATTTCGTAGGTAATAGGCATTAAAATCGCTTGACAAACGGGGTCTAGAAAAGTTCGATTTCAAGCAAAAAACTGGTTTTTACTTATTTTGTAAATAATATTATAAGAAAGCAAAAAAGTTAATCAAGTGAAACTGTCACAGATAATCTTAGCTATAAAACTGTATTTTTTAAAAGTTGTTTCCTTTATGCGTTCATACATTTCTATTGAAAAAATATTTTTTGTAGTAGTTTGCATTTATATTTTTTATTGAGTTATTTTTTTTTATTAGTATTCTACTCAAGCGAAGCGATAGGAAATCCTTCAATTTAACTAAAGCATATATTTTTGTTTTCATAATGTACACCAATTCGTTATAAAGATTAAACAAAATAGTGATTTGGCATTAAGCTTCGCCTTAAGCGCCTTTGAGGTTTACACGAAAATTGCGATGTACAAATTTTCCTATTGACATTCTTATGATATTGAGTCATTTTGTAACCCTTGCTTGCCATGTTTTGGGTAAATTTAACCATATCATCCCTTTGAATAATAACGCGATATGCCGCGACACAAATAAAATAATGATGGGGGGGTGAACAGTGAACATTCCCATGTTCCGCCATAAGCCACCCCACCCGGCGCGGGAATATACTAATGTTACCAATTATTATGGTGAATTTATTTATGGTGCATTATTGTTTATGGAAAGTCTTTGTTTCTCATGGGGTCACGTTCGCTCAACAGGTCACTGCACATAGCATGTTGGGCATGTCAGGAGGAAATCTAATTAAAAGTCATTTTGTGAAATTTTTACGAACTAAGAATCTAATAAGATTCCGAAAAATATAATAAGAACATTATAAAAATATTTTTTTGTGCAATTTTTGTGAAACACCATCCAAAGGGCTTTATGAATATAGAAGTAAAAGAAGTCGGACACTCCCGAGGAAGACATTACGATCAAGTTAGTAAAATTATTGAGTATGAGTATGTATGAATGTAAATGAAGGAAGGAGTGTACGCCAAGATACAGTTGTATGGCCGTCTGGTTTATGGGGTACGGTTTTAACTAAAAGTAGATATTATATTTTGTATGAATTTATTTGTTAATACTACAGGAAGAAATAAGGAAATTAAAAGTCCATTATTAGTTTACTGAATCATGAAGGATTTATAAATGTGGATTTTTCAGATTGTGTGAAATTCTAATTGTCTATGATTTGATCCAATTAGCTTTATTTTAGAAATGCCCAGTTGGTAGGGGTTGCGTCGTCCAACAACAAATACAAAATAAATCCTGAATAAAGCGTACGCACAACGATTTCTCTTTTGTTCACCCAATAAAAGGAACCAACAAAGATTGCGAAAACTTTTTTATTTAATTTGGCAACAACAAGAAAAGTCGTACGACAATTAATTTGCTTTTGTTTAAGCTTAACATTTCCTGCGTAGGCGATTCGTTGGACTTTAGTCTGCACAATAATTAATATTGAAAATAATAACACGTGGTTAATTTTTACAACGCCATTGTCGAGAATTATCACAACAAGATCTGAAAGCTTAAAAGCTGTTTGAACAAATGGAAACCTATTCTAGGAGGAACTGAAACTACCATAATTCTTAAATTTATAATAGAAACATGCTACATTTATACATTGTTGTAATTACTAGATCTACGCTTTAGAAAAATTATGTTTTCAGGAACGCATTTCCGATAAGTGCATAAGCTGGAACCATTTCGTTAAATGGATTTGATAAAGTAAATAATGGCCAAGTAACTTGATTCTCCTAGCGTCGTGCGCGTTCATTGTGATTTTCTTGGTAAAGCTACGCAGAAGTATGTTTAGCAAAAAGTTAATCCGCGAGAAAAACAGAATTATATCATCTCAAGGTCCGATTCCATAGAAGAAACCTGTAGGGATTCAAAACGATTCTAACGAGTTTCAGACAATTGAAACAGTTGACTTTGTATGGGTTACTAATAAGCTGATTCATTCCCGTGACAATCATTTACAGCCTCTGACTTCCGGCGTATTTTGTCTTGCAAAAAACACGATGTCCATCTGCGGCCGGATGTCGAGATCGATGCTAGTACAATGGGGGAAAAACTCATTTCCCAGTATGATAATAAGTGATTCCACTCCGAGTGAGTTAATGTCGTGCTCACACACCGTGGAGACACTGACAATGCCACATAATACACAGAACATTCCAAGTTCCGTTTTGGTGGTCACTACACTAGCACCAAGCACACCATTAAACTTATGTAGTTACCTACTACATACCTAAATACACTAGCAGTTTTGTGAACAGTAGACCTGGTGTTCAAAAATGTACGTTTCTAATTATCTCCTATTTAATAAGTCAAAACCAAAATTTCCTCGGATATCATAAGATTTGTAGGGAGGTACTTAAATATCTACCTACCGACTTAATTATAAATCTTTTTGTTTAGATGTATCATTTTTTAAATATTTATTTCGAATAACAATAATTTTTGCAGCGCCCTTGAGGTGATTTCTCACGAAAACGGCGCTATATAAATTAGCCAAATATTACTAAATATTAAGGACAATACAAAATGTTCAAATGAACGTCACTATCTTAATGACAATTCCCTTTTCAAACTATCTTCATGTAGTTAGGTAGGTACCATAGTATTTCAAAATGCGAACGAGGAAGTCCAAATAAACAAGACGATTTCGCATTTGGTTTTTTTTTTTGTTGAACCATTTAATCGGCCACCACCTTGAAAACAAAACGGAACGTACAAACAAATTCGCAGATAGACGAAATGCAAACGGGCGAGTTAACACAGAAATTTGCTAAGAGTATGCTTAAATTTTAACTGCAAAAATTCGTTTCCACATCATTATGAAATTTTCATTTCGATTAAATTGAATGGCAATAGACAGGCAGCGTAAGAGAAGCAAAGCGCGTACGCTACATGGGCCATTCGTACATAACCGAAAGTCGTGACTACAGTGAGTTTCTTTCTAAACGACATGGAAAGCAATTCTAGCTTTTATTATCTATTCAGTGACGTAAACGAACTATGCTAAACAACCGGAAATTCAAACTTTCGACAAATAACGATCACCCTCCCTGACGGGAAACTTTAAAAAAACCTGTTTTGAAATTATATAATTTTACTGAACTCACACTTTTGATGTAGTCATTTTTCGGATTCACGTCGTTTCTTTTGTAGGCGGGCTTTATTGCAAGTTAAAAAGGACTATGAACGGCTTCGCTTTCTAGAATAAGAAATAATGCCAACTTTTTACTAAAAACTTCTAACTGGTCGGCGACAGTTTTCATTTTGAACTTACCTGACCTTTAGAGGAGGCAAATAACGCCTTAGAACGCCATAATAAATTGCATAGATTCTTGCGCTTTCTCGCTTATAAATTAAAAGGTTCGACGCTTAAATTTAAATATAGTGCTACCTGTAAGGCATTAATATTTAACATAACATTATTTTTTTTTAAACTTCACATTTAAAAACATAAAACAGAAAATATAAACGGAATACTTTGGCGTGTTACATAAAAAATACGAACAACATGACACATCAAAATTATTTATTTATTTTCTGTAAATTATGTAACATCGTTTTTTTGTGAATAAATATTTAAATAAAAATAAATGAATTCGAACGGCGACTTAATATATATATACATATTATTTCAGAAATAAAGACATGTGAACAATTTGTTTCTGCTTAATTGTTCAGATAAGATTCCGATAGCTTTTTATATTTTAAAATGCAACAAATTCTAATAAATTTAAAACTGTAATAAGTCAAATAAGATTGATGTTTAGAAGTTTGAAACACGTTAACAAATGTTTTAAAACAAATAGTCGTTTATAAAACAATGTTATAATAATAAAGCCGAATATGTTTCTTGGTTGTTTGTCATAAGTCATAAGACTTGCATTTGAATAATAATATGATGATCGTGTGTTAGTAGATGCATTTTTAACAATACAATATATGTGTAGTGTGTTGTGTGTTGTGTACAGCGGCGTGCAGCTGTCAGCGCAGCTGCCCCCCGCTCCCGTACTGTACCGGGGTTACGGGACCGAAGCTAGTGGCAGTACTAACCGCTCACCTTATTGCAGGTTCCACACAGGCCGACTAGTGGGGGCTGAGGGTGGGGTCTCTCCTTATCCCCTCCACAGGTCGATCCCTCGGCCAATCATAGCTCGTCCTTCCTATGATGTCATCGGAGGAGGAGACAGATTGTTTCGGCTTGTACGGAGATAAGCTACTGAAGAAAGCGAAACGAGCCAGACAGCGCGTGGACGCCGGCGAGCCCAGAAATAGTTACTCCTCGATACCGAACTTTACTTCGCGACCTAGCTTCATGAGTGGCGGACTTTACGGCGCTATTTTTAGCCAAAATCAACAACACTTCGGCCTCTTCGGGCCGGGGTACGGGCCAGCAAAGATGCTCAACGAGCTCTTAGGGCGGCAAGTGAAACAGGAGGGAACTCCAGAGGCTGAAGAAGGCCCCGCGAGATCCGGGGGCCTGTCGCCGCCTGACCTGGCGCACCACATGCTCAGGGACATCTTGCAAGGCCGCAAAAAGGAGTTTCTGCAGCTAGAGCGGGAGCTTCACGCCCACGGGGGCGAAACCGATAATAATAATAGCATTAATAACAATAATAACGAAATTAAAAATGGTTCACGCGACGCGAGTGATAACGGTGATGTGGGAGTTAGTGGAAAACGAATGAACGGAATCGAAGGCGACTCAAACAGTGGAGACGAGGCAACGGCCGCTGCGGCTGCCATGAGAGACTGTCTGCGGGAAGCCGGCATCGGAGGGCGGCAGCAGCAAGCCGAGCTCATGGACGAGGCCCTCAGCGGAGTCAACGGAGGCGGGTCCGACTCCGGTCGGTCCCTACCCTCACCGGCCTCGGTGGAGGCTCTTGTCACTCCTAAGGCGGAGCCAGAACGGCTCGCGGACAAAGATGGACCAGCTTCACCTGGATTGAAGAGTGAACCCGTTCCTTTGGATATGAAACGTGCGCGAGTGGAAAATATAGTGTCAACGATGCGATCGAGTCCTGTCCCGATTCAACCGCAAGTGAATGGTTGCAAAAAAAGAAAATTATATCAACCTCAACAACACGATAACAGTGCAGCGGAGCGATATGCAGCAGCCGGACTTGGTTTGGGTCTCAATTTACAGGGACTTATGCTGGACGACGAGGACGACGAAGATTCTGACAGACCACCAATTCACCAAAAAATCGTTGAAAAAAATGCTTTGAAATCTCAACTACGAACTATGCAAGAACAATTAGCTGAAATGCAACAAAAATACGTCCAATTGTGCAATAGAATGGAACAAGAATCTGAAACTCACGAAAACGAAGATTTAAATAGTGATAATGATAACGATAATGATATGGATAACGACAATAGTGTGCACGAAGAAAAGTTATCTCCGAGATCACCACCATCATCTCCTGTTAAAGAGAGGGTTCCGACCCCCGTGCTACCGATTACGTCCACTCCAAATATGCTTTCACAAGTGATGAGTAAAATGATGTCCGCTAAAATGCATCCACATATGGCACATCCTCATGGAATTCCACAAAATTTTAACGGTGCTATTCCCATGATGCCACATTTGCCTCATCCGAACCACGAATCGCCAATTCCTCATCCGATGCAACACCAGCATCATCCACATCACGCAATTAGCAACGCTGCGGCAATGTACTTAGGAGTGAGTCAGAAACTGTTTATGGAACAGGGAGTACGACAGGCGATGGCTAAGGAAGCTGCTGCTGCTGCAGCTCATGCGGCTGAACAGCATCACCAGGCTGCGGCACAACACCATCAGCAACAACAACAACAGCAGCACCAACAACAACAGCAACAGCAACAGCAGCAGCAACAGCAACACCAGCACCAACAACAGCAGCAACAGCTTCAACAAGCAGCAGAGCAACAACGCCAGCAACACTTATCTCAGAATCAGCATTCTCCACCAAATTCTGTTCAGTCAAAAACACCCTCAGTTCCATCTGAACTTTCTGAAAGATTAAGTATGATGAGAAATAGTGCTAATTCGATCGGACCTGTATCGAGTTCTGATCTGGAAGGCCTCGCTGACGTTCTCAAGACAGAAATTTCTGCATCACTATCCGGGCTGATAGATTCAATAGTGACACGTTTCATGCATCAGAGAAGATATATTGGCAAGCAATCCGAAGTGGCGGCAGCAGCGGCCGAGCAGCTCAACAAGGATCTTATGCTGGCTTCGCAACTACTCGAGCGAAAGTCTCCTCGCCTCAAACCCTCTGACAGGCCTCCGATGAACCCTCAATCAGGTAACACGCCAAACCATCCGAATATTCCAAATAATTTAAATAACATTCCCAATCATATGATGTCTCACCCAAACAATATGATGCATTCAAATTTACAAATGAATGGGCCCCGAATGAACGGATCGGCATTTCCACCGATCAGCGTGCCGATGCACTCAAGTGGTGCTGGTTCAGACGGAGGCCTCGGCCCCATGATACAAATGAGTCATCCCCGACCTTCGCCTTCAGCGGCAATGTTCCAGGCACCGAAACCACCCCAGGGAGCTACACCGGGAGGCCTGTACGGCGGCATGGGACACATTGCAGGGCCGGGCAACCCCTTCTGCACATCTGACCGGGACAGTAACCCAGAGCAGAACGAGGCTCTAAGCCTTGTTGTCACGCCGAAGAAGAAGCGCCACAAGGTGACAGACACACGAATCACTCCCAGGACCGTCAGTCGAATCCTGGCTCAAGATGGATCAGGACCTTCTCCGTGTCCTGGGCCGGCGGACTCACCTTCTCCGCGGCCGTATCATCCTCCTCCTTCGATGCTCCCTGTTTCTCTTCCTACATCTGTGGCCATTCCTAATCCTTCCCTTCACGAATCCCAAGTGTTCTCCCCGTACAGTCCCTTCTTTGGACACCATGGGGGTCTCCATGGTGGAGTAGGAGGCATGGGAGGGATGGGAGGTATGGGCGGGATGGGCGGCATGGGCGGGATGGGAGGGATGGGCATGGGTCGGCTTGGGCGAGGGCAAGGCCAGCTAGGCAGCCCGCCCTCCATGGGTTTGCTGGAGCAGGTCGGACGGGACTCCCCGCCGCTGCCACACGCCCCGGCGCTGCTGCACCCCGCGCTGCTGGCCGCCGCGCGACATGCTGAGGGTGACTACTCTCACCCCGCGCTCAGGCCCATGGACTCCACGGACCCGCACTCTGACTGCAACTCAACGGACCTCACCTATGACGGAATTCAACCTACTATATCCTTTACAATATACATAACCTACACTGATTACAGCATTTATTTATAATTAAATATCAATTACTCAGGCCTAATGCTAGGTACATTGTCTAATTCTACCTTACAAACTTAAAGTATCATTCCCGCCAACTCAGTCCCAAAGAATTTATTGGCAAAAGGAATGTTAGATGTAGTTTTAAATTTAAACTTTTCCAATGAAATGCCTTATCGAAAGCCCTATTTTTCTAAAACCTTTCATTACAAAGCAGCGGTTCACCAATCTTGCGCTGAATAATTTATTTTAGACGATGAATGCAGTGAAGGACCTAAAAGTTTCTCCCTTAAAAATTACTCTAATAGCATAATAATGTTTCATTATATTGAAAAGTTCTAACGGTTCTTGAATTCAATCGCGATTTGAAGTTACCTGTCTAATAAACGAATTAGTAAATAAAATAGTAGGTAGTTTGATAATTACATGATTCATTGACTTTTCGATGTCATTATTTGTGGTTAGCATGAAATACTTTCCTATTTTATTGTTCTTATTCTTGTTAAGTTTGCGGTTAACACTTTTACGGCTTTGTTTTTCTGGTGCATACAAAACAGAAATGAAATCAATTCATTTTCCACACGGTATTCCGTCCCGGGTATGTATCTTATTTCTCGGATTGTTTAACCTTACGATTTGTAAGGTCTCACCTTTGGGCTTAACGTATTGTTTCTTTTCCTGTCAATGAAGCCGCACAATCATATTCCAGCATTGCTGCGAACACTGATATCTTTACCTTGTAGCTTGTACCTGGGGGAGAATTCCTTCAATGCCTTCATAGTCTATGCGACGGGGTTGAAATCAAATCCAATAAGTGAAATCAGGTCTTTGACTGGCAGGAATGAACGCGAGGAAATAAATCTGAGATTAACTCCGCGGTTCTTCAGGGAATTGGATTTGTATTTTTTTACTGGATTAGCAATAAATTAAGGCTTAGCGGATAAACATAGTAGAGCTTCCAAATGCAATCCACTGTGCTCAGTAATATACTTCAGCTTCAGACTGTTTTGTTTTGCATTTATTTTTTTCTTGAATTGATTGATTTTTGTGCATTGTACGTAAATGTACAACAATTGCCATATTTTTCCTTGACTCCTTTGCACTCGTCTACATTGACACCGATGCACCTGAGAAAGGCCAAGCTGATGTTCTTCTGGGTGCGCTATCCCAGTTCCGCGGTGCTGAAGATGTACTTCCCTGACATCAAGTTCAACAAGAACAACACGGCGCAGCTTGTCAAGTGGTTCTCCAACTTCCGGTAAGTCCCATATTCTCCCTACTTCTGTATCACAACTTATTATGAAGTAACTCTATCAAGACAGCCGGTATATCACATTATAAACTTTCTATTGGCATGCTAGTGTACATAAAAAAACGCCAACACCTACAAATTTTTATATGATCTAACAATGAAAATCGTCTTTATAATTTTATGTGCATAAGTACAACCAGTTTTGATATCAGTTTTGTTATTGTACAGCAAAAATAGGATTATAATTTCGAGTCGCAAAAAAATCACTCCCCCAAGTTTTTTTTGACAAAAAATAGGTCTACGCTTTCAAATAATGATTATTGTGGAAGTTAGCTTTTCAACGTTTCTTGGTAATCAATTATTTTATCAAGCCATATTTTCCATAGTGAGTCACGATTGCCAAGTTGCAGATAGTGGCAGATAGCGCGAAGAGGAAAAATCAATAATGCCTCGGCTTTTATCAGAAAAGTTGTTTGTCGTTTAGCCTTCAGATAATTGCAAAGATAAGACAAAGCACCCCCAGGCTTTGTGCTTGTGCTAGCCAATGGCCATATGTGATGGAAGAATTTATTATCAGCTTCGTAGCGTGTCCCGCGTCCCTCGCATAACCGTATGGCGGGTTCTTAACATGAACATAATCATAATTCATAATATATTATGAAACCTAAACTAAATATGTCACTGATTTCCAATGCTGATTGAGACAATAAATTATATTTATTTAGGCACACATTGGCTTAAAAAGTTAAAACTAATTTAGTAATTATAATAATTTCGTGAAATGTCTAACAGAGCAACCTATAAATAAATGAAAATATTAAAATGATAAATACCGACAGCATTTAGTAATTTAGTCAAACTTGATTTTTTTTAAATGTAAATGACGTTGATGAGTGTTTTATTCTGGAGAAATGTAATGTCACAAACACCCTTACAAATTGTGATTAGTATGTCGTGTCAAATTTGTTTAGACCAGACAATGATTTGATTGTTTATTAGTTATAAAAGTTGTTTTATATAACTGCAGTTTTAGTAAGTACCTAAGCCTTACGCAGTGTCGAAATGATTCTCTTTAATAGTGAGAAAGTACCCATTTACCAGTTGGTAACTGGCGGAGTTGTCTGCCTATCTGGATTTTCTGGAAAACTGATTAGGTCGCGATCGATTTAATTCGCCTCCCGCGATACGTGACGGGTCTTACTAAGCATTAACCTTTATCAGCCACGGGCCCCTATTATCTTAGATGGTATCTGATGGAAAAAAAGACCCGAACATGTAACCAAACTCACCTGGACTGGAGTGGCGTGCAAACAGTGCCAACTGCGCAAACAATGGTATTAAATGATGGGATGCACCGATCTAATTGTAGCCAAGTCACGTTCGGGGGATTGCTTTATCTATAGACAATGGGGAAGATACGCTAACAAAATAAAGATACAAGGCAAAAACATCTAAAAAATACAAAACTACTAAAAAATGCTTTCATAATATGTTGATAAGTAGTTTAAATGTTTTTTATCTATTACTTGCTTTTATAGGTTGTAATGTTGACCTCAATACTTGTAAATTAAATTTTTACCTTTGCATTTATCAGAATGTCACCAAAGCTCTTTTATAAATCGTCGTCATTAGAACACCTGAATAAGTGGAATCCCTTGACTTAATGATAAAATTAAAAGTGGAATTTTTGGGACATGATACCGCACGAAACGTCTGACATAAATAATTACCTGTTGTAAGCATGAGAATGCCATATTTACAAAATTCATTAACGTTGGGAAAACATTCACCTTTGGGAAAAGGTAACGGGCTTATAAACCTTTGGGTAAGAATGAAATAAATAGCTTTCCAATTTCACACTACTGTGTTTTGCTGTAATTTTTTTGACTATGTATCTACTGAAATTACCAAAGCGGATTATAGTGGATAATAATTTGAAAATTTCAAAGATTTGAGAAAAAAATATTTTAGAAATCATGTTTTGGCACAATACATGCAGTAATTATAATTATAATAAAAAATGTAGAAAATATTAAAAAAGGGAATAAAAATGTAACAATTACTTTCTATATAACCACGAAAATTGATTTGTTATGATTGACCGGTTTCGCTTAGAACAAGCATCTTCAGGGTACAAAATTAAAATATGTCAAAAATCTTGTTTTTTTTTTTTGAACTTATATTTTTGTATGCTTATATACTATTTATATTTTGGTGATGGATCGCTTCAGTGAGGTGTCCACCCTTTGCGGGACATTAGTGTAAAGTTTGCATGTCGGAAGGAGCCTATTTCCTGCGCTTACTCCGTGTAATTTGAATGTATTAATGTGACCACGCGACGAGAAATTGAAAAGGGTCACCTTCTGAGTACATTATTTTTAAATATTGTGTATCCGATGTCAAGAATGTTCGTAGATATTCCCAATGATATGCAGAATATTAGTAAGTACCTACCTCAATTTGGAGAAAAAATATTTGTACAAAAATTGTGATGTTACTTTTTGAAATATCATTTTGAGTTTCTTATTCGAAGCTATAAATTGAAATTTGAACACTTAAGTAGTTGATAATATTAGAATATACATTTAGTTATTTATTTCACTAGTTATGTTAGCTTAGATTTCCGCCCAAATATAGGCAATTTGTCAATTAAAACAAGTTAACTACACATACTTTCATACATTTTTAATAATCTTTTAATTCGTCGGGAAGGTGGTAAGTTGGTTTGTTTGTTTGCGTGTCCTCCCCAGGTGCCAGCGCACCTCTAATATACCCCCAGTTCACCCCCAGTTCACCCCCAGTTCACCCACTAGTCAACTAGTCAAGATTTCCCTCCAGACCGACTTGTTTTCTTTCCTTTCGTATTATTTTCAGGGTGGGTCCGCCATGTCAGCTCTACTATCCACTATTGCTGGACACTATTGTTTATTTGATAAATTGCTCTCAGAATAGAGAAATACTATAATACAGTCTTCATGTCAACAACCACGATAATGGCTATTAAAAAAACATACAAATTTACCATCCGGCCTCGGACTTTGTTTCAACATTTGTTTTATAAATATTTTATTTTATTTTAAATTATGGTTTGAATAGCTCTATAGCTCATAATAGAAATAAGGTGCTAGCTGAATAAACGACAGTTGCATTAGAACAGATCTCACGGTTAGATTCTCTCGGCTGCTGAAAACATCGTAGATGGAGATTATTTTATTTTTATTTTATTCCGTAATAAGTTTTTTTTGTTTTTATATAACTTTTCTTATTTTTAGTCATTACTTATTATTAATTTATCTTATTGGGAAAAAAAATGTATTTTTGTCTACAAATAATGTTAACATATTTTTAATCTAAAATTAATTGATATTTACTAAAATATTGATGTTTACAACATTTTTTAATTTTTTAATAATCATTATTATCATAATGTAAACGTTTAATTTTATTAAAAGTTAGTAAAACAATTAATAGACTAGTTAGAAATGAAATAAAATAATAAGTAAAAAATAAATAAACTTTCAGTCATCTAGTGTTATCTCTGCTTAGACGAATAGATTTTTAATTATTTTTTTGAAATACGTTTAATTAAAAAAAAATCTTAAAAAGGAGATTCTCTGAAATAAAATTAAATTTTAGGTGTTTATTTAATCAGTTAATCGCTTTCAATACCAGCTTTAAAAAATCTTGTTGTCGGGGGTTTTCCCACGTGGGCCCACGTATACAGACATTTCCACGTGCATCACACTTGCGACACCACCTAGAAAGATGGCGCTCGGGCATACATTGGGCGCACCTCTAATTAGTGGCGTAGGTTCATTAAGCTGCGGGGAGGAACCCAAAAGAAACGGTAATGGCTGAAATTAGCCGCAGGCTTAAGTAATGCGCATGATAAGCAAAATTACTCTTCAGCTAGGAAAAGTAATATCCCTAAGTGTTGGCGGTGCGTTAATTGACTTTCTTTTTTAATCAAATAGGTACATACTAAATACTCTCTTCGAAATACTTGTCATTAAGTAATAAGTGTTGTAAATTCCAAGGAATTTCAAGAATTATTTATTAATTATAATGAGAAGAAAAATGAGTATTGCAATTTTATTTTTATTTTATTTGAAACCGCACAACTGCTCCCAGCCATCTGGAGCCACTGAGACTATGGCATCACCAATTAGGGTATGTCACGAGGCTGAAGATTGTGGTTAGGGGTAGGAGATGGGGAAGAGGAAAGTGAAGAAGTACCTGGCTAATCAGATGTGGTCACCAAACACAGCAGAAGCCAATTCTGAATGGTGGTATCTTCCACTCTGGAACGTGGCGCAAATATACGATACATTATTTTAAATGAATAATTTGTGAAATAACACAAGTTAATGAATAAGATTTACTTTATTTGAACCTGCGACCTCTAGCTTGCTAGTCGAGAACCTTACGATGGAGGCCGTCACAGAATCTCTTAAAAATTATTGGTAATCCGGTTTAAAACGGGTGCAGGCCGTTCCCTGATAAACTTTTAGCAAATTCCTAATATATCAGAATACGTGTTCATGCACCTGCATTTATCTTGATAATATTTATATAATCACGAAATTCGAAAATATTAGGATTTTTATGAACACGTGTTCCAAAATCTTGATATTACTAAAACTAGTATTTTACTAACAATTCATCAGGAAATCTATCAATTCGTTCGTGAAGGGCAGCAATCTTTTCTCCATGTAATAAACTATTGTTTGTTCCGAAAGATCAATCTCACCATCGTGGCTAGTAAAATGGGGTTCGATGACGTCAAAACTCGTACGGAGCATTCAGACATTTGAATGATTTAATCATTTTTCAAGAACTATTGAATGACTGAGTACAATAAAACACGTAAATTAATTGGAATTCTTAAAAGGAAAAATTTGTGGAGCACGTCTGAATGCATGTAGTATAATTTACATTTCAAGTTTCACAAACTTAAAAGGAAGCTTATGAACTTCTTTGCGATTCTGTTTAATTTGTAAATTGGCATTTCATTAATGAACATGCAAAAGTGTCAATAAAATATTGCGGAATTTGCCTTTCTTGCAGTCCGGCGCAACCGCCGCCCACAAGTTCCGAAGTAAAATCAAAGCCCACAAAGTGGCCAACTTTGAGTTCACACTCGCGGCCAAAGCCTTGCCAACCGTTAAAAAAGGTTTCAATTTCTCATTGCTAATTACCACCGCCTTTCCTTGTGGCGGCCATGCCCGGGGACTTCCTTTGAAGTGAGATTTTTTCAGGTTCTTTGGCGATTAATTAAATATTTACTTTTAAAAGTTTCTCATGCGTTCGCAGTCCACAAAGTTCCAGGAAACTTAACCACGCCACTAAAAGCGCCGAGTCAATGTTTGTTGATTTGTGTGGACACTATTTTTATGATCGCATTTTTGTGTGTATTATCATTTTCTGATTCACAAATTTGCAGTTCTTACTCCGAGCTTAAAGCTAGCCAGAGCGCGTGGGGTACATTTATTACCTTTAACTCTTTTAGCGACATGCATGAGACAGGGATGGCAAGATTTCCATGGCCAGTCCTCAAGGGTAGTTGTGCTAATTAGAGGCTGCTAATTGAGCCGCGGACCCTTTGCAACACCTACCACCCACTCCTGCGAGTTTCAGGGAGTAAACATTAAAAAAATTACAAAGAAACGATACGCATAAAAACAGCAAAATTACTTACCTCTTTTTAAGAAAAAAAATATGTCTTCTCCTGTCCACTCGAGCGATTGGTGTCATTTATATACATTAACCATATTTAATTAATACCATTAACCCAACGAAACCAACTAGTTTTTACCGTTCATATTATGGTAAGCGATCGCAAATTTGCCTAAAATCGCACGAGTAGTTGCGGTAATAATTCTTTTCTCACTATTCAAATCATCTGTTTCTGAGAAATTCAGTTGAGAAAGGCAGTAGATTTAAGATTCACAAGTTAACGAGATATATGTATTCATAGTTAACGAACTATAATCGTGTTATATTTTGTTTGAATACTGACCATCAAGACAATGGCTACTCGTTGACTATTATTATTATTGCATCCATCAAGAAAGAAATTCGTGACAAACGTGACATTATTTAGTAATGTTACGACCGCCTTGTTCTATGGGCCCGCCCTAGAGAACTGCCGCCCGCTGCCTTGTGGGCGGGGGCGGGGGCGAGGGCGGCTTGAAAGGGTTGGTCATATCTTCTCCGCCTACTTTGCTCGTGTTTACATACAAATGGTCAACGGGACTGTTGCTTCGCCTCGCTAGGCGGCCACGCTAGGCGGCATACGCAGTATAATATCATAAGCCCAACCCTTTTTTTTAAGAGTGGAAAAATATTTCATCGAATAATGTTACACAAATATATTACTTAGAATTAATAGGATTTTTAAATTAAATATTTTTTTTTACTAAGAAACAACTTTGGAACGGTGAGTTCTACCGTCACGAAACTTGCAATCCTTTTTCTGTCTAAAATTTATAGCTCAGCTTTCAGTTTAATAATGGAAATGGGTTGGAAATTTCGAACATATTTTTTTAAATTTTTATTTTAATGTATATTATAGAAACAAACAGTACATTATTTACAGAGTTGAAACAATATACAGAAATAAGATACTTCATGTTGTGTACCTATGATATATTTTCTTGTAATGTCTACTAAGTGGTATGTTTATTCCTTAATTACCAGCTGACTTGTGTAGTTTATAGGTGTGAGTGTGTGTGTGTATGTATGCTAATTGAATAGTTTAAATTATTGACATGATGCCACGTTTGAATTTGGGCAGCGAATCCGAAAAAATATCAATGTTAGAGTAAAGACAAATATTATTTAGAGTATGAAGAGCTCGGTTAATTGTCGAATTAGATACTATGCATTTGTTTTATAATTAAGCGTGTGGAATAGCACTCTATATCGTGTACGTCTCAAAGGTATGTTAAAGTTAATAATGGACAGAAGTTCCTGTTATGTAAAACATAAGTTGAACTATCTTTATTAAATGTCCAATAAGCTCAATAACTCGGCCATACCAAGAAGTAACATGCATAATAAGTACCAGTTTTTGCGAGACGGAGCAAAATATTGCAGATGAATTGTAAGAAAATAAAATAATTAATATATTTAAAAAAACATGCGAAAATTTTAAGTCAGGGTGTAACAACTATAAGTTCTTTAAATACAGTAAGTCCCTTGTGATTAGACCATAACTTATCACTTGCTGTGCCAAAGGGCCGTTAAGTCCGGCAGAGTTGACATGCAAGGCGATAAGCCCGTCCATCTGCGAACCATTTCTTGTTTTCATTTTACATACGCCCGCTCGCTATCAACTACCAACAGTACCTACCAACTGAAAGCTCCTCGTCCCCTGAGACCTACGCCCAAGAACACACCATCGCCTCGTGACAGATGATTTAGTATTCAGTACAGTGTCTATATTAGTATCAGGCCGTGGGCGTGTGGCAGCTATTATCTTTGTGGCCGAAGTGATATTTGGTGTGGTTTACACTCATTTGTTATAAATATGATTAAAGTAATATATACGAGTGTTGTGTCACATTAGCATAACTCTTTTCTTTACTTTATACTCTGGCTAATTAAATTTTCACGCGGAAGATTCATGAAGCACTGTCACGATTTGTTCGCACATTTAATCCGTGAGCAACTACCGAAATAATTACGAAAACTGCTTGTGGTCCTATCGCTAAGAGGTCCAATGTAACTTGGGTTGTAAAAATTAATAAATCGCAGTAAAGCTCTCTAAAGCGAACTTTATATAGGCACTTCTAATTTTTGTTATTTAAAAAAATATATATTTTGTCTAAAATATCACATAAATATTTTTTAGCGTGTGAATTTTAGTAATAGAAAAGCTCAAGCTAGATAAGTAGAAGTCATAAAATATTACATAAAAAATAAAACATATCGCTAAGTCAGAGGAAAAAAGGAAAAGGTGCGTCCGACACTCCTAAATTTGCGGTTGTGTAGTTTTTCCCTTGTGACATTACCCGCCCCGATCACCATTAAAGCTGACAAGTTAGAAAATAAAAAATTTAATTCTGGGAAAATATTTAACATCTGAGAAAACGGCGGCCTACCTCTTTTCGTGTATCGACTAATCACTTTGTTTCATTAGGAAAATTGTTTGCTTTGGGCGGAAGTTTGTGGATCAGAAAATGGGCCGCGAAGGTTCTGACTAATTATCGTCTACTAATCAAGGATTTAAAGTGATTGATAAATCGCATCGGAGAGATAAGAGAGCTTTTAAAAGGGGATGTCTTTAATTAAACATACTCATAAACACTCGAAATAGTTATGTACGTATCTACTTACTCGTAATTCTTTGTTGTAATATCTAAAACTAAACCCAAGGAAACTGAATTTTATTTGAAAATTGTGCGGAGTTTATAATAAATACGAAGCACAGTTGTTTCACAAAATTTTAACAATTCATAGAATAAGGAATAACCCAAGAAGTGCTTTGAAGGCGTATTTAGTAAGTCCCTTTTGTTTGTTAAATAAGCCAACTTTGGGCTCAAAAATTATTTCCATATAAAATTGTGTTTCTTTTCGATGGGATAGCGATATACAATTTCAGGCAAGTGTAAGAGAGACAGACCGTGTATTAAATGGTCTAGAACCAAAAGGTACTGTCAGTGGGACATTTGTATCCATTTAAATTTATATGGAAAGCACGTCTTTATTCTATGGAACAATTCGTCAAATTTCAAAGTTATTCAAGTTCGAAAATCTTTTTCAAGTTCTGTTTTTGTCCAAATACTGTGAATCAATCTGCCCAAATTGAAATAATAACAGAACTTTCACAAGATTGAATTTTAACTTTGAAATATGACGAATTCTTCAAATCCTGTGTAACAACCCATCCTACCTAAATTGAAAACACATCATTATCACTTAAGAAAGGATTTTTTTGGTACAAATAATAATGTTGAGTTGTGTCAAATTAGTATTCGTTCACGGGGTAGTGACTTTAGTAGTGACAAAATCAACATTTGTTTAAAGAACATGTTTTGAAATGATTCTTATGTAGTTTCATTATAAGGGTTGTTTTGTTTTCAACACATTTTCTTTAATTTAATTCCATGCCGTGACACGTATAAACTTTCATAACTGCTTCGACCGTTTCGGCGGACAAGATAAGAGAGCTTTTACCCAACCCGGCGGAAAAGTGATATTAAATTAGAAAACGGTGTATCATTCCGCTGTCGTGTCTTAGCGGCAAACACTTTTATGTAAATCATCATACTAAATGAACCCAGCGAGCCGGGCATCATCACGCAATGGCTTACTTAAATAGTAGGTACTTCCTACCTTCGTTATTTCATATTTTTACAGCCCCTCATTATTTAAGGTAAATGCTTCACAACGTAAAGTATTCACTACTTATATGGTTCCGTGTTTCGTTATCAAATGGCTTTTAACATCGTTACAACAAAAAAATACCTAGAAATTGCGTAGAATAATTTAAAAGACATGCCCTTTGGTCCACTTTAACTAATAAACCAAAAGATTTGTTGCTTATAAATCACATTAATAACGACATATCTATTTACTCTACCGTTTTACGTTTTTTTCTGTCTCTTAATTTGTTTTTACTTTTTGCTTTCGTTTAAAGATGGTGGCCGTTTTAATGGTTCATTAAAGATTATTTTTTCAAATGAGAAATCAACGAGTTTATCTTTACTTTTTTGTTCGAAATATTTCAATGTCATAGTACACACCTGTTCGAAGAAAATTTAAAAATATTCGTTGAGATAATGTCGTTCCTTTTTTAAACTTTTTAGAATTCCTTATTTAAATTTTTATAATTCAGTAAGTAGGTAGGTATTAAAGTACCTACTTAATTAAATAGTATGATTTCAAAGAAAATTTTGTTTTGATTGATTAAATACGGGACAATTAGAATCATATTGGCCGCGAGGCTTACAAACTGAACTATTAGTTGATATCGATGAGTATGACAATATATTACACACTAAACAACGATGTATTAACATTCATTGCAAAATAATTTATTATGAAGAATGATTTTGATTCCGTTGTCATTGCGGTTAACCCTCAAATACTTAATAAACCAAAGACGTCACCAACCAACAGTCAAATCCATACAAAAATGATGGAAAATCTGTCAGTGTCAGAAAAAAAACTCATTCGCGTTGGACCCTTTGTGGTGCAAAATTAGGCTCAAATTCGGACATCGCAATATTATCGGCTCTCGATGCACAAGCTTCTTCTAGTATATTTATCTTAGATAGTGTTAGATTATGCATATTCAATATGGTGTACTAAGCACGATTCAGATATGTACACAACACTGTGCACAGTGTACACTGTACTGTACGTGTACGTGCCTAGAAAGCCTGCATAGGACTACGTAGATGGAATATATGTACCGAGGGCGATCACTACCCGCAGCCCATGAAATTGGCTACAATGCGGCTAATTTTCGGGTTATTGATATTGATAGGCGTAAGGTTAGCATTCACACCAGTTTAACCACTGATTGCTCTAGCTATTAACTAACATACAGATAACCATTATGTTAAATACCCCATTTGTGGTTAATAATAATCTGTTAACTATTATTTAATTCAATCCCAATAATTCTCTGAATGATTCATTAATTTTTACTCGCATTTTTGAAATTGCGCAATTGGACTTGAACAAAATTTTTAACTGATGAACATTTTATTTAACAATGATGTTATTACTATGATTGATATCTGCAATTCTGATTATCACACATTGTGACAATGAACTTCAATGGTAATGAATCAATCGACCAATCACACTAATTAATTTACTACGCTCATTGTTTCAATTACATTTTAAATGATTTGAAAATGTTTGCTGTTTAATTCGATAAATTTTAATATGTACGTTCACACTTTTAAATGTCACATTTGTTTAAATGCTGTTTAATACTTGTCGAGTAGTATTTAAGCACCCCTCAAGAATGCTTGTTTTATTATTATAATTTTTTGTGATTTGGAGTTCATCACGAAATCCATGATTTGAATTTAAGTAGGGTGAATGAGCATTGATTAGGGGAGGAAAGGATGGGAGATATATTTCAAATAGAACACTTCAGTTGCCATCAAAGCGGAACGACCAGTACAAAATATTATTTATTGTTATGGAAGTTTGTAAAGGGAATCATATTCCTGCAATCTACGTTGATAAAGTATTCATAATGTTTATCCCTACACGCTCTAATTCAAATCCAAAAATCTGTTGTCAAAAATACTAGACTTTCGATCTCTGGCGTTATGTAACTGACGGGAATTCCTAGGTTTTTAATTATATACAGCTCGCAAATTAAATTAAAACCGGGTGGTAATACTTAACTTGTACCTACTTTCCAAACTAGCGCAGACCTGTGAAAAATCACGGGATATTATAATTCAAATTTTGAAACGGGTGAATAATTTTTTTTCTGTTTTAAAATATTGTATTATAAGAAGGTACCTACTTTATCGCTTGTCTGATTATTATTATAATTTAAAGCAAATTTGAGTTCATTTGAACGTGAACTATGTTAAATTTCACGCGCATACAACTGGAATTAGTCCGTTTGTGATAGTTTTGTCTTCAACTCGAAAACGCTGATTTGAAGAAGGTACCCGGTGATATTACATTAAATAAATATGCACAGAAAAATGATATTACAACATAGTAACTATCGCATTTAAATCAAAACATTGTTTAATATTGCAAATTCGGCAGTCAAATGGTAATCATAACGTTAATTGTTGGTCCATTTGCAGGCTAGCAGTAGGTACCGCTATTTGGACGGTTTCTGTTACAGTACCTACCGGGTACCGGCGGTACTAATACCAGACACTGCCGCGGCCGCTAGACACTGGACCGCGTAGATACAATGCGCCACCACTGGAGTGGGTTAAACGGTTAAACGCTTTGTAACAGGGATGTATGTTCGCGTCGCGGTGTTAAGTTGATCAGGCCTAATTTAATTAACCACCCCAATATACATTATATATTTGGACACAGCCGCCGAATCAACAATATCGATCCCACCTGTTGACACGAGGTGTTAGAAACGTGCCAGATTCCTCTGGAACTGCGGATTTGAGTAAAATATTATATCGAAGTGATGGGAACTAAATTGAAACATAATATTTAGTTCTACTACTTGTTATTTTGGCTATAAAATAAAACGATTCCAGTCTTATTAAACTATTTGTTATCAAACCTTGATGACCTTTGCTAAACAAATAAATTTCTTAGGCAAACATTTTGAAAAGCACGGGTCTTAAAAAAGGTAGAATATAATGTCACCAAATACGCGCTTGGAGATACTAATTCAATATAATGATACTAAATCAATTAACCACTCGAGTGATCGGTGTTTGGTTTTCGGTTTGGACAGTCGATTAAATTAATAATATTCATCAAAAGATTAATATGGAAACATATTATAAACACTGTTTACTGAGGTGAAAAGCTAATGAATTTTGCCGTTTATCCCACATTTTTAGGTTCGATAAATTCGGCACATTGTGGCACAGATAATTATGAGGGAGTACCTACAATCTTACATTATTTGATATTATATTTGTTATTTTAAGAAAGCCCTTAACATAGATTATCATTGCAATACCAATACCTTATACCCAGGACTTTATCAGCATAATTGCTTGCTTCAGGATACTAAAACAAATCTTTAATTATGTAATTTCTAAGAAATATTAGTTCTTCTACTTGTATATTTGAATAACTAACCCTTTTTGAGCAATTTTAATATAACATTATGAATTACAAAAAATGGAAGAAAACTGGAATGGTGAGTGACCGGGAAATGTTTTGTCTACTTAGAACAAAAATAAAACGCAGTATTCGATTAGCACATGTGCAATATATTAATTCTATTGAAAAAAATATCAAATGCGATCCCAAATCTTTCTGGAAGTATATCTCGTCCAGAAGAAGTGATGGCGGGTTTGTTGACCATGTTACTTGGAATAATCAGTCTTTCTCAGGAGCAGATATTCCAGAAGCATTTGCAGACTATTTTAAATCAACTTATAGTAAGGAAGCTGCGGACTTGAAATCTTTTATACCTGGAAAAAATACGCCAACAAAAGCACAGAATGTTGATATTCAAAATATTACAAACACTGACATCACCGCTGCTGTTAAAAAATTAAAATCCAAAACTTCTTTTGGACCGGATCTTATTCCGTCATTCGTGTTAAAGGGATGCTTTGAGCCCTTATTAACACCTCTCGCGTATATTTATAATCTCTCACTTAACTCCGGAATATTCCCAGACCTGTGGAAAATCTCTAAAGTTACACCGTTACATAAAACTGGTGATAAGGCTTCAGTCTCTAATTATAGACCAGTGGCGATCCTATCCTCTCCAGCCAAGTTGTTTGAACTAATAATTCATAAATGCATTTATACCCAAGTTGAACCCTTTATAATTGACCAGCAACACGGTTTTAGGTCTGGCAGATCTACTGTCTCTAATCTAATGGTTTTTACGGAGTACATATCTCAAGCTCTTGATAGTAACAATCAAGTAGATGTATCATACAATGACTTCGCAAAAGCCTTTGACTCAGTAGATCCGCTTATTCTCCTAAATAAACTCGACCAATTTGGATTTTCAGCGAAACTTCTATGTCTATTTGTAAGTTATTTCTCAAATAGACAACAATACATAACTTATGGTATTTTCCACTCTTCCAACTTCATCACAAACTCTGGAGTTCCACAGGGGTCGAATCTTGGACCCTTACTTTTCTCGCTATTTATCAATGACATTTACCATTGCATAAAATTTTCCAAGTTTCTCTTATTCGCGGATGACATGAAACTATTCCTTTTAATAAAATCTTTGGAAAATTGCTTGCAGCTACAAAGTGATATAAATTCTATCGTCGAATGGAGTCATACCAATAAATTAGGGTTTAATATTAAGAAATGCTCCATTATGTGCTACACCAAGGCAAACAAAACGATTTACTATAACTACAAAATGTCTTATTCATCTCTTCAGCACATTGTTATTTCAAGAGATTTGGGAATCGCATTTGATACGCACTTAACATTTCACGTCCACATAGAAACGATATGCAACAAAGCTTTAAGAATGCTAGGATTTGTGCTAAGCAACTCCAGACATTTTTGCAGCTCGGCCGCGATTCGTGTGCTATACTATAGTTTAGTACGTAGCATTTTGGAAAGTGGTTCTGTAATATGGGGACCAATGGATTTAACTTACTCTCAAATGATAGAGAAAGTACAAAAGAAGTTTCTGAGATATTTATATCTTAGAGACTTCGGATATTATCCCTGGTTATATCCATCAGCCTTTTTGTCCGGCATGCTGGGTATTAATAGCCTCACCGATAGAAGGAAAACTGCTTTGCTGATAACAGCATATAAACTTCTAAATGGTAACGTCTGTATTCCCGATATTATAGAAAAAATTGAGTTTTATGTCCCCGACAATTATACAAGAGCGCGCAGGCACAGAACCTTTGTCGTTCCAAAATGCAGAACCAACTTACCATTAGTAATGCCGCTCGGAAAAATGATTATGTTACTAAATTACCTGTCCCCTGATATAGATATTTTCCAACTTAATATTCACCAGTTCAAAAACGCTATTATTACTTAATAAATTAAAATAAAATGTATGTTTATTATTGGTTATGTATAACTGTAAATGTGCATTTAAAATAAAATAAATAAATATTTAATATTTAAAATAAATTGAAAAAAATCTCTTTAGGTACTTGACTGAAGTTGTTACTGAAGTACATTAATGAAGTCGCGTAGCTTATCATTGCGAAATGCACTAGACTAGTGTTGGGTAGGACACGATTTCAGAATGAGTTTTGTATGAGGCACTAAAATACTGAAATTAAGTGAGGTATGAGGTAGTAATACAAAATATTTTTATTGATACAAAGTATTTTCTAGTAATACAATAAAAAGAGTTGAGACAATTTTTTTAACGTATTGCGTGGGATATTTGTAGTGCTCCAGTATGGGGTACACAATACTAAAATAGAGTCAGGCCAAATTTTATAACGGTAATTGTTGCTTCAGGGTGTTAAATTAATTACATGATTTAGTTTTAGTTAGGTATTTTGTATATTTGGAAACTCGTCTTCAATCTCAGTCTCATAATAATTCAATATAAGAAATATTTATATAAATATGATATAATATATCTCTATACTTGACCACATGAGTGAAATCGCGTAGGCTAACAGTGCAAAAACCTCGTTTTTGCTGCACAAAAGTTTGGAGAGGCCTCGAAACCTCCGCTCGGGGCGGAAAGGGGGTGGAAGAGTAAAGGCATAGGCCAGTAAATGTGCAAAGAGAGAAAATCATTAGGTTTACGGTCATTCTCGGCTGGGAGGGAAATAGTCAGGGAAAAGGGGAGGGAGCTCTTCATTCCCAACAGAGTAATGCACAAGGGCTGGGGCAAGGGTCAAGAATAAACCACTAACTTAATTATTACTCTATTGAAAAACTAAAAATCTGTTGACCCTTTCTTTTAGTATAAACCTTTTTCGTGTGTTTTTCAAAAAGTTTGATTTTTTAAAACGTTAAACTTTCAAATTACCATCTGGTTTATCCAGTTACCAGTTACAATAAAAGTAAGCTCTTTTTTGTTTTTTTTTTTATTTTTACATTTATTTATTAAACAGTTTCACTTCTAGTCAAATTTACATATTGCTTATACATCTATAATATATATTACTTTCATATTTTTCACATCTTTCTTTCAATATGCTGGCAATTGTTTTTATAATTAAGTATACTTGTTTTTAATTTAATTTTTTTACAAATTTTTTCAAGGATTAGAATTTTTTTTTTAGTGTAATATTATTCCCAAGTACTTTATCTTATTAACCCTTTTCAAGTTTTCACTGTTTTTTTTCTCCATTTTTCCGTCCATTACTCTTCCATGTTAATCATAGCTGTGCTGATTATTGTCACACCCACTGTTAAGGCTGGAACTAAAACAAACCCAAGAAAAACTCCTTATAAAGTTTCGAAAACGTGGAAGTATTTTTTACGTACCTACTTATGTGAAAATAAGTACAAGATATTCCTAGCACTTAATAAAGATTGTGACCTCACGAGTTGTCAATTTAGTCCACGCAAAACTAGCTTCAGTTTTTTGTCCAACTCTGGCTTTGGTCACTCAAGTGCTGAAATTCCTGCAGAGGAAACTGCAGGCGGCTGCTCTTGTGAAATATAAAAACGTAAATATGTGCCCCTCAAACGGACCGCGGCCTGCTCGGCCAGCCGTGGCGGGTAGCGACTAGTTGAGAAAATTCTAGTAACGAACAAGGCGAATTAACGAATCCGTTAATCCAGACCCACTATTCTGGAAAACATAACGGACGATCCGTGAACTTGGGAGAGGCTTCGAAATGCGTTTTACATATTTCCACAAAACATTTTCTCGAAGTTTCTGAACCACAGAGGTTTTTCTCTATGCCCACCGAAATACCGAATATTATAACGAATCATACCGAAATACCGAATTATACCGAAGGTCACACCGAAATACCCATTCGTAAATACTTAAATGTTTTATAATAAATCTAAGGTCAGTATTATTATGATACGTTTGACAATAAACATACATAATGTCATTAAGTGTAATTTCTTATTTTATTTAATGTTACGATTAATTTTAAATCATAAATCGTTCACTAAACGTAACGAACTACTAAAACGTAGTTATTATTTTGGATTTAGAGTGACAATGTTAAAAAATCAAAGTGATCTCCTGTTTTTTTTCCACTATGTGTGTAAAGGTAAATCATATTTAATAATTTTTTGCTTGTGTAGTGATGAACTGTATAGTATGACTAGTGCGGGGTAAGAGGGAACTGCGGGCAGGTGTCCTAAACTTATTCGGACCAGCTTGAACATCTATCGTTGTCCACACATACATTCAAAAGATCCCTTTCTGTGATCAACACTGTGTCGTCGGGGAAATTTGTAAAACAATATTGGACCTAGAACTGTTCCTTGAGGGATTCCAAATTTTCAATTAGGTGGGTTCGCTCAATATATTATTAAAATTTACATGTGTGTGTCATTTAGATAGATAACTTATTAACCATTATTTTACTATTCCTTGAATTTAATATATTTAAATTTTATATTTGCTCTTGGGTACTCATAATCTGTCCTAAGACTACAGAAAATTATGTTTTCTTTGGTTTGATCCATTAATTGCCTATTACAAGCAGTACTTAACTGCCTACCGACAGCAATTTATATCTATTTGTACTAACTGCAAAGCAATATACCCAATCGATCGAGTTTCTGTTACCGCGATGAAATCAGCCATCATCCATCGGCCGCCACCATGAGCGTTAAAAACATGTATTTGGGTCGCATCTGCTTGAAACCGTAGGATTTCCGAAATGCCGCTCGGTCTGAAGGAGGCATCGCTAGTTCCTAGCATCGGGAGTCCGTGTGGTATCGGTAGACGGTAGAAGTATGGGGGCCTATTGCTTGTACCTGTCAATACCCTTTCGCGGTGCCGTTTTACTCGTATCGAGCTCCTGTCATTTGCATAGGAGGGTCTGCCGAATATAACTGAGGAGAAAAAGCGCAATAATTAATAAAGAAATACTTTATTCTATTTTTGACTTATGTATAAAATGTGGGATATTATGTGCTGAGGGGAACGTTATTATTTTCCCATCAAAATCTCGGGCGAAGCATGGACGCATAATTAGTGCACCTACTAAAAATCAAAAATCGGTGGGTGTTATTGGATTCGGTAAACATTTATTGAGTTTTATCGTGATCATTTTTTGTGTTATTATGCCGCAATTATTGGAGTGTCCATCAACACCTTACAACAAGTTTTCACGTCACTTTAAAGAAGGCAAAAGCGCAACACGGCATAGTAACCAAAAATAAATCACTGTAATTCTTTTCGCAGTGTAAATCTCAAATCATAACAGTTGTTTGTTTAATAAAATTCTTACACTTTCCCCTATTTGATATGTTTCTATCATCAATGTTTAGGCAGAGTATTGAAACAGTGCTAGTCAATCCAACGGATCTTGATATGCTTCAATACAAATGACTATCCCATCATAATCGTGGCTTTAATAATTCCTACATTACGAAAAATAAATTTCCTCACTTATTCGAATGAGAATTGGACGTTGTTCCGTTCCTTCTCATCTTTATTAAAATTCGCGTGGTTTACCCTCCAGATTATACTTTGGGTAGTCTAGATGTGGTAACTTTAGATCACATGTTTTTTGCTGTCCCTTTCTAAACAAATATCCTCCCTTCTATCAAGCTTTATTTAAAACTGACTACCTTTTGTTAAACATCTCATCTCTCTTAAGTATGAACTCTACTCGAATATTCCACATAATTTTGAAATTGCCCATTTAAATAAAATTAACATGTAAATTCACCTTCACTCTCTCCATAATTTGAAATGATGGCCTAGAACACGCCTGAGGGGTGAAAACCATAAAGCCAGAAAAAAAAATAGAACACTTGAATTGTAATTTCTTTGATTCTTAAAACAACTGTAAGTAATACCGGTTTAAAGTGTCGGGTAACTTTTTGATCGCTCCTTTGATCGCTTTACATCAATGCAATGCGGGTTTGAACTCTTTCTAGGTGTTCTGATTAGGTACCTACTTTGTCAGCGCAATAAGATTGCGATGTTTTATTGCTCGTTTACATAGGGCACGACTAGTTGCGCGCCTTTCTAATTATTCACACATCATTTGCAATGGATATGCCACCATTAGTATGCTAACTTAATGAGCCAATTCTTATTAATGATAATGGTATCAACATGCATTCTACAGTCTAATAATTCAGATACATTCGTTCTAATAATAAGCAAACCACCATTCATGTGAAAGATTACATTTATTTGAGTAAATATCGAACATAGATTAGGTGCTTACCTAAATTTGATGTGAATTAGGATACAAAATCAATACCAAAACCATTCATACATTATTCCATTTTTGTATCGGCGTATTCATATATTTTGTAGACACGATCCCAGGCTAAAACTACAATATCCTCATCTCCACTAAAATTTGTTGGATTTCAATAGGAATCTCTATCTTTTGTACACGGAATTAGGGGTGAGTTTCTTCGTAAATCGGCCTCAAAACATGGCCCCTTTTGGAATATATGACTCTCAGTAGGTTAACAATTCACAAGGGAGGGTGAGAGGGATTCCCTTTTGTTGCAAAAATTTGACAATAGAACCGCAATCTTCTGCTGTCTGTGAACAAAATAAAAATAACGGAATAAATAAAATAAATCCGACGAAAAGATACACTATTTCTTATTCGTCAGTTCTGGTTGCTAGGCTACACCCAATAAAACCATAATATTGTGATATAATCTTCTAATTAGGTACAGCAGAAAACCATTTTAAATAGCGCATTTTAGTGTCATTTCACTGTAAGTGCGTTTAACTATAACAAACTTAAAAAGGTAATTTAGTAGGTATTAGTGGTAATGTTCTTAAAATTATTCCTACGGTGCGCCTTACCCAATACAGATCTAATACTATAACACTAAATATACTTTTAATAATTAAAATAAAATAACTTATTTATTGTACTAAAGTGGTATTCAAACAAAGTTATTTTATTTTAATTCTTATAATTATGTATACCCACAAAGTGTTTGCTACAAGTGAAAAACTAAATATCCTGTTTATACAAAGTGATGACAAAACTTAGAATAACAATAACAGCAGGACAAAACAAGAATATTAAAACTAAGACATAATATAAACAGGAGGCAATTTGTGCTCAGAAATGACAATCTTCTGAGCAGACATTTTAAAAGGTACAATAAGGAGGCCACCGAAACCAAACAATTTCCGGAAGTTTTAGACTATGGCTTATTATAAAATTTCCAAAAGATTTATGATTGGTAAGATTTTTTAAATAATCTATTACCAATACCTAAAGCTTCTATGAATTTCTATTAACCGAATCTTATGTTGCAGTTCTTTAACGTAAATTAAATATAAGTATTTCTGTAGGAATCTACCAAGGTTATTCTGAAATATGTACCTGTAATGTTCGCACGTCTTGGGGCGAAGCATACAATGTTCCCGTATCTCCGGGTTTCTTAGGAAACGTCTTGAAGATGATTTCAATACGCAGGTAAGAGCGAAGATTCCTTTGTTAGTTTCTCCCCGAAACTTGAAGTTACCGCCGGATTCTCTTTTAAGATTTATACCTCCAGTGAATGGCGCAAGATTTGGGATGAGGATAAATTGAAAAAAAATAAGGGTGAATAGATGCACACATCTGCTGCAAATTTTGAAATGACTTATGCGATGTTGCCAAATTTCGAAGAAACTCAAAAAATATTCAAAAGTTTTAATATTACAGAAAACATTTTAATTAATTAATAAACAATAAATATTTGGCAAATTTATTTAGCGCCATTTTCGTGAAAAATTACCTCAAGGGTGCTGTACAAATATATTTCAATAGTAATTAACATCATCTGTGGGTAATTATCACCTCTTTTTAAATGTGGCTTTCTAGGATTACAATGATTTGTTTTTTCTCTAAATCTTAAAACATCATATGAGAAGTTATTTTACAAGTAGGTACCTTAAAGCATTTAGTCGTAATCTTTTGAGAACTTTTATTAAATAGGGTCGAAGCTTGATAGAAATACCGGTAAACTCAGCGCGTTATAACTTCCCCCCTTTAAAAAAATATCTTAAGAACCCCTGGAAAGATCGTGTGAAAATCTTAAAGTCCTATGTTGGTATGAATTATAAATACTAGTAGTTCTGTGAACAGTAGAAAATTTCGCGTCCTTGGTATGTTTTAAAATATATCTTATTTCATAAATCACAATCAAAATTTCATCTGGAATCGTGATATTTTTAAGTAGGTACTTAATATATTCCTACCTACTTAATATTAGACTACGTATTATGTGTAACTTTTTTTTAAATTTCAAATAAGGAATTATACATTTAGTTCAACGACGCGTCACTCTCTCAATGATAATTCTTTTTAAAAACTTTCTTCGGGCAATGGGTATACCGTTCCTAATATTAAAAAAATGAATAATCAAAACAGTTTTTTCTTTAATATTAGATATTATTTTCAATTTCGTAAGATCTATTTTCTACTTTCCAAAAAACAATGACATATTTTGGTTTTTAAATCAATTGGTATCTACATATATATAGAGAAATCGGTTGTACCTACCTTCCTACTTTTCTACAAAACTTAATATCCGCTCAATTTAATAACTAAATAGCTTAAATAGATAGGTAGGTGTACAGAATTGCTAAAATTGGTCTATTTAAAAATAAAGAATAAAAATAAAAATTCTTATAACTTTTTTTTTAAACAAATTGGAAAAATTGTTTTAGTACTGCGCAATCTTTGACCGAGGGTTCATGTCACAACCAAAAAAGAAGCAACAATACCCCGTGCTAAGATGGAGGGTAAGAAGTCACTTAGGCGGGCTTTATTGTTTGGGGTCGCCTGGAGAAAAAAGTTCTCACGGGAACTAATTCTCAAAGTCACAAGACTTTCGGGTGCAAAGACTGTTCAACGAATATTGCAACCGACTTGGGTAAATTGCCTTTGTAAGAAAGGATGGGCAGATAGTACCTTACATACCAACATGGAATGGTAAGGGATTTTTTTTTGTTTTGATTTTATTTCCGTTAGATTTTTAATACATCAAATATTTTGTGAAACCTGATTTATTACAGGCAAAAATATTTGAGACGTATCGCCAAATAAAGTTTTTTTTTTACTTTTACTTTTCACAAAAGTCCTCCAATGATTTAAAACTCAAGAAAGCAGTAGGTAGGTAATATCTAAATTCATAATAAAAACCAATTTATGACATTTCACATCTTAGAAGGAAGCGGTTCTATGGTATGTGCTTTTGTGCATTGCACTGCTTGTCTTCAGTCTTCATATAACTCATATAAAAGCTTTCCTCCGGTACAAGACTCCCTCGCCATCGCAAACGACTCGTGCATTTGTCATTGTGCACAAAATTTTACAGCATCAGGCGGTAGTGGGCGGCTGAACGTTGACACGAGTGACACAGATTACGCTCGTAACGGCAAATCACGTGTTTGAGCAGTGCAGATATATATCTCAAGACGTGCACTATCGACACATGCGCCGAGCGCCTTGACAAGTGAATTTTGCACGACTTTGGCATAATCCAATAAATCTGTAATGAATTTGTTTAGGAATACTGAGTTACAATGTTAGCGCTACAACATTCACACATTGGCACTCATGCGCGATGAATTTAAACGGTTTCGCGAGATTTTGTGTGTCCTTTACCCCAGAGATGCTTTATTATATATAGATAATTTATTTACAAATTTAACTAAGTTGAGTGAGTGAATTTGCGAGCAATTTTAGTCACGGGCCGCCTCTGATCTTAGCATGTTATATTTAGGTGCATACCCTATTAAACCTTACCTTTCCAGTGGAAAAGAAAGACGTTGTTTAAATAATTATCATTAAATCATAATATGGACATATTATTATCTCTCTACATAGAGCATAGATGTCAACTGTCATCCGCTAGTAGATAGAGACTGGATGGATCCTTCATGATAAGTTTCCCCGAGCACCTCCAGTAATTAGTTGATTTGCGAGTAGCGAGTGGGCGGGGGCGGGTGGGTAGGGAGGGGGCGAAATGGAGGGCGGGAGACGTGAGTTGCAAGCAATGCTCACACGTCACTTGGCCGCCGCGCCCGAGTGTTGTTGCCACTTTATCTGCAAGTGTTTGCCGTTACAGCACCCAAGAATGCAGTGGCAGCGAAAAGAAACAAAGAAATAATCATAAAAAAATCCTTTGGGTAAGTATTCCTGGTTGCACGAACCTTGTAACAAAACATTAAAAATTTTTGACACCTTCTCTTTTCAGAAGATGTCTATTATAAGTACAATGGTCACTCATTGCATCAATGAGCGAATGTATTTTTTCAGAACATTACATCAGTAATTTTCGCATATGTTTAAGATCAACACCAAAATTATAATTTTTGCGAATATACACGGTGTCCAAAAACTCACAGTACCTACAAACAAGAAAAATTTAAATCGTCATCACATTTGGAGTCGATTTTGCGGTCTAACTTTTTTGATTTGAGCTTTTGTTTTTGAGTTAGTAAATAAACTCCGTCATTAAATCGAGTCCAAAGTGGGAAAACTATCAAATTAAAAAAAAAACCGTCACGAAGGTGTTAATATCAGCTGTTTAATGTATTTTTAAATGCATCGAAGCTTGAATGAGACTCTAAAATATTTGTAAACCCTTGTCCTTTAAAGCTTAAAAACTATCAAAATTCACCGATCAAAAATTTTTTACTTATTTTGGACTTTCGGGGTTCGGGACTCCTTGTGACTGGAAACGATTTCTTCTTTTAAAGCTTAACGGAAAAGTAAGATCAAGAAAAGAGGCTTATTTTTTTAAGTTGGCATTGTGTCTGGTTCCCACCCAGGCGTCGTGGGTTCGATCGCCTGCTGGCTAAGTCCTCACGATACAATTAATATTTTCCGCTTACTGTGATGGTAGAAGGTGATTATTATATCAGGTTATTCGTAAACCGGGAAAGATTGTCTTTCTTTAAAAAAATTGTTTAAGAAGTAACTATTTTATGTATACATCTTATAAGTTATAATACAATGCTCTCAGGCTAATTATTTTACACTGCTCTAAAAAATCTCTGTTTTTATTTTTTTAAAGCGTGTGAAATAATTTAAAAAATGTAACAAAAGTTGACATGAGTATTAATAAAATGAACAAGTCACATCCCTTACAGCGCGAGAGGCGCATTCTGCCACTAGGCTAGGAAAATTAGCCAGGCTTATTAGCGGTTCTCCCCTGATAAGCCATTCACATCTTCCGCCCACATTCAGCTGGAAAAAAATCGCACGCCGCCCACCCCGCCCTACCCCGCTTTCACCGCCCTCACCGCGCCGCCCGCGCGAGCAAATGTGGTTAATTTCTCCCGCCTACTGAGGCGTAAGAGAAAGCGACAGATCCGCGATACAAAAGTGGTGCAGCTTCCATCTGGAGTATCACACACGGGGCCCTTATCGGGCGGGAGACGGGGTACTTTGTTACGATGTTTTTTTTTATGCGCGTCATTCGAGCGTGAACAGAGTAGGACCTACAGGGTACACTGAGATGTGACATGCTCGCTTCGCTCCGGTGCGGTTTTCGCAAATTCCTTTTGTAGTCGACCATCAGCCTAACATTTTTACGTTAAGATAGTGGATAATAGCACATTAGATAACTATATACCTGTGACTTTTATCACGAAACGCTTAGAGTTTTTAGACAACGAGTTTTTTTTTGAATTGTCAATTTTTGGTTATTCCATTATAACTTAACGAGTAAAAGTTGTGTTGTGCAAAACAAGTTGTAAGACATAGCCAACACCCGATGACATCTCTTGTAAACTAAGGAGAGACACGGAAGATCGCTGTGGGACATAATGGGCCAGTGTCCAGAGTGCTTACGAGAGCTATGCAATATGTTTGCATAAAAAATAAAAACGTGTAATATCGAAGAAGTCTTTATAAATTTGGAATTATTACCTTGTAGAATTATTGCACAGTTATCACATCATCTAAGCTCCGAATGTCTGTTTATTATTTCTAACCTACTGGATACTTGGATGAACTCTATCCATTGTTCTCTTTTACGTTGCAAGTTAATTAAAAAAATCTCAACGCGGTCTCCGGTGAATAATCGAGACGGGAACGTACAAATGACATTTTTTCATTAATATGTCGCAAGTGTTTTCCAAGCCACTATAGTTAGTTTCCCTTCTAATTGGCTCACTTCACAGAATATCTGTACAGCGCTCCAGCCGGCCCCAGCCTCCACTCTCTCCTATTCGCCCCACCCCCCCTCCCCAACAGTATTGGGAAATATTACTGAATGAAAAACACATAATTTTTCCCTTTTTTTAAATGTGGAACAATTATTAAATTGGTGAAAAAAACTAATGTGATTGTATCCCACTGGGTAAGATTTTTTGTGTCACTCTTGCGCGTTTCTACTCCGGTAATTTCAGTTGAAAACGTATCAGATCCGTGACAATGGTGGCAAGCTGAAGGCGAGAAAGCCCACTCCACAATAGGTACACACTGCACAGGTAGTGCGGAGGACGGAGTAAGAAGGGCAGTCGGAGACATTTAATATCTCGCTAAGTAAGGGTTGAATGCGATGATCTCGCAAGGGAGCCGGGAAGAAAAACAAAAGGAACTTTCACCTGCCCCTCATGTGAAAATAACACGTTTCAGGTTTATGACGTAACTGAAATATCACCAGCGGATTTGAGACTATTTACATTTGCAAACGTCAACGATATCACTCCGGAGAAAGTTTTTTAATTGGCTTTAATTTGCTTTTAATTTTAATTTCGTTAAGGGTTCATTTGCATCTCCCGGGAGAGTTCTTAAACATTCGCTAACGTGTAAGTCACTACCAGTCACAACGCAACTAGTTGCAATAGGTGAAGCGAAAAATTGCCACCCACACCCGCCGGTTTGCTAGAACAAAAGATGCACACGAGAGAGCCAGTTGAGGATCATCTCGAGTGTTGGTTTGTTTAAGAAGCGGATTTACCCTATATACTTACTTTTTGCTATATTTTATCCACATTTGAATGCTTTTTATGGTCCAATTTTCGAAGGAACAATTAAATGTCCTGGCTTATACGTAATACAAAATGTACTTATTTTAATTTCAAGTACATTTAGCGATCCTTTGACGTTCTTCCAAATTTTACAGTCGGTATTAGGTTATTAACTTAGTAATTAATATGTAGTAAAAAAGCTAGGAGAATCGATTAGCTGAGTGTGTTTTCATTCTCACCACTGTTACTTTCCGCACTCTGTTCTGTTCTCTCTCTGTCTAATTCCGCGTAAGCTCCCGATGATGCCTAAAAGTAAAACCCGCCCATACAGGCTGCAAGCTCTAACCGCGCGCTTTTGGCGCGTTATTTAAAAACTTTTTTTCTAAATGCAGAATGTTGCAGAAAGGAATGTCTGAATTTCTCCGTTTGCCTTTTCATTCTCAAGTACTCCACGGAAAGTCCTACCGATGCATGTTTGCGCTATTTCCCATTAGAAAATCGACAGTTTGCTTTGAGAATGAGTTTGAATGAGAACGGCTGGTACTTTGTGCGGTTTTCAGAAAACTTTACTGCTAATCAATCAATATTGATTACAAATAGCGCTAAATACTAAACTGAATATCTAACTCCACCCAAAATGATAAAGAATTGAAGGCGTTATTAATAAGCAGCTAATTAAGAATGTCTGGTTTAATGCAACCGCACTTGAGGCAAGTAGTCAGGTACTGTACTAGCTACAACTGTACGCATAAGGCAGATATTACTTCTCGGGCCTTACAGAAAGCATTCTGCCTGGTTTCCACATCAAACAGAAAATGCGTTGTTTGTGGCTTAAAGCGACACAAAAGGACTTTTAATTAACAATTTTGTTTCTAGTTTTCTCTGGTACACTTTTTTGCAGCTTCGTGTTATGGAAGCTTACTTTCATGACGAAAATTTCATCTGAATTGGCATTATTGGAACGTTTCGCATTTTATGAGCCTTGCCATAATTATCTACTATTAATTATGAAGCAGAAAAACTAAAATAAATAATCGGTATTGATTGAAATCAATCGACTGAATTAAAAATAAATGATTATAATTTAAATTGTCGCTTATTTCTTATTAAGTTATTGATCTGCTTTTATAGTAATGTGCTTGCTTCTAGACAATTTTCGTTTTTTCATTACCACAAGTCTGAAGTGATTTTTTAGTTTAATAGAACTGAGATGAAATTTTGATTGATTATTTATATTCCCTAAAGGTTAACGTAATCGAAATAATTTCAAAATTTCGTCGTAACTCCCCAACACGTCAAATTTTCTAACGTGGCAATTTGTTTTGTTTATCCGCAGAGAGTTCTACTACATCCAGATGGAAAAGTACGCCCGCCAGGCGGTTAGTGAAGGCGTAAAGAGTGCCGAGGAGCTGCACGTGGCCGCTGACTCGGAGATCTACCGCGTGCTCAACCTTCACTACAACCGGAATAACCACATAGAGGTATGCGGCCCTCAGGTGCGATATAACTCTACCCCAAACACCTCCCAACACACCACCCTCTCGCACACAATCCTCTCGCACACAACCCCACAATAACACACTCAAAGATCTTAGTCAATTGGTCGTGTTATAAGTATTCAGTGACTTAATCAGCAATTACGAAGTTTCGCGTTTCGAATTGCTAAATTGCTTGGATCAAAATCATTGTTGAATTTGAGGGATTCCTTACCAAATTCAGTAAAGTTTATAAAAAAACCGATGCTTTGCACGGTACAGAAACAGTTTTTAGTTAAAATTGTCATCTGAACAGCTAGTTTACAATGAAACTTTAATAATACCAATATCTTTTACAATTTATAAATTTAGATAGCTCATTGCAAAGTTGAGTGGACTCTTGCCATCTTTGGTATTAGGTTTTATACAATTGATTTTACATAATTATGATTAGATAATTACGAATACGTTGCACTGTGATAGTCTTAACTGATCAGAAATTCTTAGCTAGATGGTTATTTTTGTACAGTTATTCAGTTTCAATTCTTGAATTCATTACATACTTACTACTCACAACGATCCTGTGCATATTTCAAATATTATTTTGTCCAATGTCTCAGTCCTGCCTGGGTGTCATTAGTGCATTATTCTCAGGAAGCTAACGATTCTCTGTATTTTCTCAGGTCCCATCCAATTTCCGGTACGTTGTAGAGCAGACCCTTCGCGAGTTCTTCCGGGCCATCCAGGGGGGAAAGGACGCCGAACAGTCCTGGAAGAAATCCATCTACAAGGTCATCTCCAGACTGGACGATCCCGTTCCCGAATACTTCAAGTCTCCCAACTTCTTGGAGCAGCTGGAGTAGATCGACAAGAAGAACCCAGGAGCCAGTGAAGATGAAACTATGTTAAAAACGAAGATAGGACAGGGCCAGCTTTTGAACCTTGGAAGAAACTGTTTAAATTATGTTTAAAAGTTTTACATAACGGATCTTGACTACCAGCTTTTAAAGCTGGACTGTTTTGATTATTAGGCCCTTCTCGGGTGTCAAAGGCTAGTCGATGTCCTATCAGAAATTAACTGGCGCTGATAAAACAAATATAAAAATTTAAAGAAAGTTATATATTACACACCAATAAAGACGACACTCGCATTTAGGCCTTCAGTTCAAAAATTGATAAATAAAAATTATTGTCCTACGAAATAAAAATGTTAAGGAAAAATTTAATAATAAAATTATTCAAAATTCTATGAAATTTAAAAATGATAAAAATATTGTAATTTTACGGTAACAAGATTTATAACTATTCTGTGGTTGTACGTTTATAAATTTATATTTATTGTAATTTTGGCAACATTTTTTGTGTTGTTTCGGTTTTCTTCGTCGATTTAAGTTGTATAAAATATGACAGATCAAACGGCCATGTATTATAAAGATGAACGGTGTCAATTTATTGTCGGCGGGCCGAAGTGAGTAAAGTTGATACTGACTGCTTCGGGCTCAGTCTGATGAGCAGTCACCGGTCACCGGTCACCGGTCACCAGTCTGGGCACAGTTCCCAGGCAGTTCTCCCCTGTGGCAGCTGGCGACGGTGGAACTGGCACTGGTGGAACTGGCACTGGTGGAGGCAGCGGACCAGACTAGAGTAGACATAACATGTAAATAATTCCAGCCGGGTTCGCCGCAACTAACGTAAATTAGCTACTAGAATTTGTATAGTTTTCTCACTAAACAAATACCAAACGAACAAAGTGCGTTAATTCGTAGCTAACAAATAACCCAAAGATTTAAAGTCCAACCAGCATGCCATTTGCAAAATGGACTGTCGAGGACTTCAGGACATGTATAGATAATTATAATATACACAACACTTTATTGAATTACTTCAGAATTTTTGCGCAATTCTTTTGACTGGTTTTAATTTATGAATTATTTAGATTAGATAGTATTAAGGAGAAGGATTAAAGGGAGTTAGAGCTAGAGTTAAGAAGAGAGTAGTTAAGGGAAGGTAATTAAGAGATGGGTAGTTAGGAGGTTGGTAGATAAGAAGGTAGATTTAGCGCACAGCGACCAGTGGTGAGTCTCCTAGTCAACCCTTTTGGTCCCCGGGATATCTGATAACACATTTTCTTATTATTTATTCATGTTTTGTTCATCTTTGTGTCCCTGTAATCCTAAAGTTACTATACCAAATCACTGTACATAAAACAATTATTATTTTTAGTTAAATATGTAAACCAATGATTTTAAACCAAATGATTGATTTATTTAGCCTTATTTTATTTTTATATATGTGAACTTAATATATATCTGAATTATATGAATTTTTTCCTTTACCACATTATTGTTTCGTTATTTTTTCATCCCTTTCATTTGTACGTATTATGTTTTGTTTATATATCGCTTAAACTGCGCAGTAAGATGTGAAGCATTCCAAACGCCAAACATATAAATAATATTACTGCGCATTGCCTCCAGGTACCATTTCCTCTAGTCACTTCCGCTGAAGATATGGCTGGAACCGGAAGCCATCTTAAGGCGTTGCGTTGGTTGCAAGGTTGCCAGCAGGAACGGGGCACACGCAGGAAAAGTCATAACTAAGTAGTTCATAATTATAGTGACCTTTATAATCTTCGTCATTTATTTATCCGTAATAATAATCAGTGTGATTTAATTATAATATGGCGGCGACTCGTATAACTAACTACTAACTTCCACTCTGGTCGGCCGTTGATTACCGTTATCAATACAATACTTATACCTAAACACTATTTAACTGGATTATTCACACGACGCGATGAAACCCACCCTGACTTCTTCAAATAGCAAAATAATTTACACACTTATAACCGATAGATTTACAACTTAAGATTTGAATGTATCCCTCTAATATGATAAGAAGCGGGCAAAATGTTGCACCTACCACGAGAAGAGAATATTTGACTTTGTAAATATAGTTAAATTCATCAAGAGAAATAATTTGTTGTTAGAAGGGATGGCTATAATAATAATTTGAACGAATATAAAAATAACTTCGTTGTATATCCACTCGTAACTTGTAATAGAGTAAGTAGTTTCCAAGTGTACAGCTATCTCAGTCAATAAAGTTGACAAACCATTACAATAGTTACTCAATTTTATAAAACTTAATTAAGGGCTAATAACTACTGTAGAGATTCTTGTGATTGAACTCATCGAAATTAGGGAGGGTTTCATGACGTCTTCACACCGCATTAACTACAAACAACCCGTGCAATATTATGTATAAAAACCCTGGATTGACGTAATATAAACACTAGAGATAAGGTCTCTCAGAGCTATTCCTTGAATAGAGTTTCACAACCATAGAATTGTACATATGAGCGAGGTTTGGCGAGTCTCTGAAAGCTGGAGAGGTCTCAGAGAAGGGACCTAGTCTAGTTAGCAGGGCAGCATTAGGCCGGTCCGACGCGTCTTGGCACGGGTAGGGCCGGCCCGAGTGGTGCACGCTGCTACCACGTCACCTGATGGCGTGCGCACCACTAATAGTCGGCAGGGCAGCATTAGGCCGGTCCGACGCGCCTTGGCACGGGTAGGGCCGGTCCGAGTGGTGCACGCTGCTACCACGTCACCTGATGGCGTGCGCACCACTAATAGTCGGCAGGGCAGCATTAGGCCGGTCCGACGCGCCTTGGCACGGGTAGGGCCGGTCCGAGTGGTGCACGCTGCTACCACGTCACCTGATGGCGTGCGCACCACTAATAGTCGGCAGGGTAGCATTAGGCCGGCCCGACGCGCCCTGGCTCGGGTAGGGCCGGCCCGAGTGGTGCACGCTGCTACCACGTCACCTGATGGCGTGCGCACCACTAATAGTCGGCAGGGCAGCATTAGGCCGGTCCGACGCGCCTTGGCACGGGTAGGGCCGGTCCGAGTGGTGCACGATGCTACCACGTCACCTGATGGCGTGCGCACCACTAATAGTTGGCAGGGCAGCATTAGGCCGGCCCACGTGGTGCGCACTGCCACCATGTCACCTGATGGTGTGCGCACCACTAATACTTTCAGTTCACCGATCTACAGCGACACAAATCTCTTCAGGATATGTCTCATTATTTGGCTATCAGTTTGATAAGGAATATTTGGCTTTTCCTTTTTGCACACAGCCGTTTCGATGAATATTTCGGTCTTTCTGTATGATTTGTATATTTGTATAAGGGTGCGTAGAAGTGTTTCAAGTTTCCACCGTAACGTCACTATGGAGGTGAATCGTATTCGGTTTAGTTTATTTGTTAACAGATCCGTTTTAGGTTACAGAACAATATCGACTTCTTGGCAATGTTTCGGAAACCCCCGGTCTAAAATATCACGAAAAAAGTACAAGCTTAATTGAAGCACCTTCGCGCCTTATCTTTATAAAAAATTAAGCAAAAAAATATTAAAAATGTGTGTAATTTTTACCAAAATCTGCCTTAAATTCTATTTTCTTATAAAAATCCTATCTAGTGTGATGATTTGCTGTAGAAGAGAATAAATTGTCACGCGTTCGGAACTGAGTCTGTCGAGCGGTGGACGGAGGTGGCACTGCGGGGCAAAGCGGGACCCGCAGGGTACGCTCGCAGCGCTGCCGGGGCTCCGGCGCTCCTAGCGCCCCCCGGCCTCCAGCGCCCCGCGGCCCCGCAGCCCCAGCGCCGCGTCCACCCTGGACACACGTTAGGATTAATTCACTATTCTTTTCGACTGTGGGATGTAGTATATGTACAATTGTTGGTAATCTCTTAGCGACTGAGGAGCACCTTCATAGCCCATAGGCGTTCAGTTGACGTTTTGTTTGTTATCCTCCGATGTTGTGTTACTGTACAGAAGTTACTTGTTCGGTCCCCCCTCCCCCCACCCACCCTACCTGCCCCACAACCCCCACTCCCTGCACGAGCGGCCAGGGGATCCCGGCGGAGTGCTCTCAAATCTGAAATAGCCACTTTGACACTGACCACATTACAAAACCGATTGCAATAGTACGAAGGCGACCAAATATAAAAAAATATTCCTGTTTATCCGCAGTTTTCTGATACAAAATTTTGGCATCTAGGCATCATTCATTCAAAAAATACACTGGGCCACCTCGTCCGATCAAAAGTGCCTTCAAAAATGTTGATTTTTTACGAAAAAAAAATAATACAAAAGGGCCCTAAATAGAACAAATCGCCCAACCAAAGCACCCCGCTCCCCACCGCCCACCGCCCACCACCCCAGTCGCGTCCCGTAACGTTATTATTATAATAATGATAATGCAGTAATTATATTGTTACCGTTACATAACGTACGTCATACTCCTTACTCTAGTCGTAGTTCTCAGTATTTGACGTAAGAATAATAAAGTCTCAATATAAAGAGAGTCGTTTTGTTTACATTTGAAGCGTCGTGCGTCACTTAAAATATGCAATATTACATTACCTAGATTTAGCGAGAGTCGCGAGGCGGCCGACTAGGCGCCGCCCGCGCTAGGTTAAGTTTGTACAGGCTCCTCCCCCAGTTTAGGACAACAGGTTTTCAGTTCCAAAGTGCATCCTCCTCAATCAGAACTACCGTCTCCCACTCAGTATTCAGATTGACGTCTCCGCGCAGACACGCAGACACCGGGTTATGTTTCTAGCACGTTGACCGCACTGCGCTCATGGCCATCAACCCACGAGTCGGGTCTGGTGTGGTACGTTTGTACCCACCGGTTCCCCTCCCTACAGTTACTGCAATAGCTACAGTTTCAGCTCCGGAAGAAGTATTAAACATGTTCCCTCTCGGTACATTCTGTTAGATTATGCTGGAAGTGTGTATAATGTTGGAAGAGTAGAGATCCCGTCCACAGGACGTGAGAAGACATCAATATTCGAGATAATGCTCGCTTTCGAGGTTATTAGAGCAACCAACCCTTTCCTTTTCGGTTAAAGATACTTCAGAAATGATTTCGGCTTACTCGTTTCTGATCTTATATATTTGTTCGAAAAAATTATAAATCGTTTATAAAAAATTTATCTAAATTAATAATTTAACATCGATGATCCTGTAATAAAAGTATATAGTTTTGTATAAAATACGATTTCGTCGTTATAAGTGTTATTTTTTTCAAAATTTCAGATGTTAAACTTGCGAACGAATCCCGTTCGCGCATATATATTTATATTGAATATAGAATGTCTTCTTATATGGAAAGAATGTTTGTTTGTTTGTTGTTTGGTTGCGGAAGAAGAGATCAGTGGCGCATCTAGAGTGCGACCACTGGCCAGTGGCGTCCGCCCGCAGATTAGTACAAATGGGCTCGGGGACGGGCGGCGGCGCGGGGGGGGCCGACCGAAAATTATATTAAAAAACGTGTATAAAATTTTATTCAAAAAGAGTATTTTTGTATTGATATTTCTAACGTTGGTGTAAAGAGCAAAATTTCATAAATTATTATAGACAAAAATTTTAGATAAATTTAGACGTCTCGCGTTTTGTATTTACTTTTAAGCATAGGTCGAGGTATACATTTTAGGATTTTTAACCATTTGTAAATAAAACATATTTTAAGGTTGCCCCTAGCCGCCGCACAGAGTCCCCGTTATAAAATTATAGATAAAAGTATATTAAAATGATAACCTAAATGTTTATATTACTCCGAGAGAAGAGAGAAACTCGGTCTCCCGCAGAAGAGAGATCCGAGAGCGGAATCTGTCCTAGAAGTAAGGGAGAAAAGAGTGCAGAAGGTCGACGCACACACCATCGCATTCTTTCAATTACTACCTATATTACTTATATGGAATAATGATACATTGTCTATTGCTTATTATTTGTCTCTATTAAGGCGTGTGTCTTTGTCTGTAAATGTTATTAGAGTTTCAACTGTTCGGTGTACTAGTTTAACAAAAAAATATAAAACACTTTTATCGCAATGATTCAATCCAATACATGTATACTAAACTTAATAAACGTTTTTGACTATTGATGATATGACGATGCAAAGGCAAAAAAAAATTATAAAACCCTTTTGTTGATTCACTAAACTTGTCTGAGAAACATGTAACCACCTGTGTGGAGAATTGTTGAACCGGATTATGTATGTTTCTTTCTTATTATAATGAGTAATAAAGCTAAGCTTTTATTTGATTGATCTGTTTCATTCCGCTTTCCTCACATCTCTCCAAGTCCGGTCTCCAGCGAACAAATGTTTTCAAAACACGTGACCCTGCTCCAATGTTTCATGTTTGTGGTAATATTGTCGCTGGAGACCCGCCTTTACATCCACATCCACAATAATCCCATCCCACTAGTTACCAGCCACCCTAATCTGAAGGCACGAAACTTCCTTGAAACAAGAAGGTATTAGCTGTAAGTATATGAACGATTTCATGAGGGCTATGATATTTCTTGAAGACAAATTTTCATGCTATATATCTGCTCACCAAATACTGCTAAAACCATTTGAAGCATTGATTCCATTCTGAATGGTGGTCTCACACCAGGGCGATGCTAAAAAATCTACCACTCTGGAATATACCATGTTATATTGTTTCAAATGAATACATAGATTCATGGCCAAGGATCGTGATCACTCAACCAAGGAGGCCGTCAAATGTGAGGACTTAGGTAAGTGTATGAATTGTGAGTATATGAAATACCTGGTGTCAAATAATTCTGTCGAATGTGAATAATATCCCTTAGTAGGTAGGTATTTATTTATTTTAGAATAATCGATAGTTCGTCGGTTAAAAAAAGTACTGAGATCAGATTAATGGAAGTGAAAGACAAGACCCCAGAAAAGGAAAATATGGAAACAGAATTATAAAGTGTAAAAAACAGGTTGGTGGCTGTCTAACACGTAAAAAAACCACACAAATTGCTGATTTGTTAAACTCCTGTTAAAAACGGGATTGCAGGCCGTTACTAAAAAAACTTTTAATTCATTTATCATATATCGTTCATGAAATACAGGATTTTTATGAACACGTCTTCCGACGTAACAATAAAACATTCGTGTTTTACTGAAAGCTTATTATGAAACTTATCAATTCGTTCGGTAAAGGCATGCAATCCCGTTTTTAACCAGATTGCGAATAATTTAAAGAAATTCTTAGGACGGGATGTTTCAGAGAATTTGAAAAATCCATCAAATTTCACAGTTCATTTTCAAGGACTGTGAAAGTTCTATTCAAGTTAAGTACTATCAATTCATTCGTGAAACCATCAACGACTTTTGTCATTGGGTTTTTTTCTGAATCGTTTTTTTCTTCGTGCTGCAGGTTTTCATTTTTTTTTAGAAATTCAATTGATGTGTAGTCATTAATTATTTTGTAGATTTAAAATAAAGGATTGAAGTAAAAGTAAAGATGAAATTACAAGATATTAAACTACTTCATTTAAATACACCTATTTTTCTTCAGTATAACTTTCATAGCTCTGTTTTGTAGTATTCTCATTTGTTTAATTAATACGTCGTTGGCTAAAAATAGAATGCTGTCACAGCAATTCAGTTTGTTATAATCTACGTGTTCATAGACGGCGTTAATTTAATTATTTTATTAAAATATGCTTTTTGCAAGTTATGCTGACTTATGCCTCCCTTGAAAGAATTGAGCTTTTATACGGACAAAACTATTTATTCATATTGCGTATGTACAAATACTTTTTCCTAATATTAATTCCTTGCAAAAAGCGTACTTTAATCAAATTAATTAATTAACGCCATCTATGATAATTTAGAATATAACGAGCTTAGGCAAATATAATAGTTCCTACACAATACACAGGTAAGTAGAAATTGCGTAAAATGATTTTTAGGACACAATCTTTTCACCTTATTTTTTTCCATGTAATGTATGTACCTACTCCGGACACCAAAAGTTTCGGCTAGTGAAATCAGTAAAACCATAATGTTTTTATTGGTAAATCCTTAAAAAGTGCACCCGAAGAAAAGAAGTAGAAATACGATGTCCCAGCAATAATATTGAAAATTATTCGTGTGTTGCTTATGATAAGTGCTGCCATCTAAACGGAACATGTACTGCCATCTATGGGCACAAAAATGAATCAATTAAAATATTTTTGCAGATTTTTGGTTGCCATCTATGGATTTTTATACGAAGCTTTTGAGTGCATTGCTAATAAAAGCGCGAAAGACTGTTAGCAAAGCGATAAGATTTTTATTATTTTCGTTCACAGATGGCAGTAAGCACAACATTATTGTGGTAAGAAAATATAACAATGCGAGAGACGTAGCTACTTTTATTCTTCCAACATGCTTCCAATGCTGGACATATAAGCAATTATAATCCGATGAAAACGCCGTAGCGAGGTTTGGCTATGGATTTTTTGAATCCATGAAACTAACGCACACATACAAGACAAACCAAACGGTGCCTGGCGCGAGTATAATTTTGGCGTCATCGAAACCAATCGACGCCTGGATAGGTGATCAATGATATTTGGATGCCTTGTTTTTTTGTGTATCGCTATTTTTAAGAAAAAATAATCTGAAGGGCAATGTGTTAGGCGCTAATTTATTTTTTTGTAAGAAACAAACAGCTTTTACATAATATACAAAGATAGATATAAATATAAAATTAAGTCAAGCCACAGAAGTTTCTTATGCTAAAGTTCATTGGAAATGAAATTTTAATATCTTAAAATTAATTTGGTGTTAAAGGAAGGGGAGAGGAAGAGGAAAATAGGAAGAGGATAGGAGATGCTGCCGATATATTCCATACTCTAATATTAATAATCGATCGTACGCATTACTTCATATCGATATTTCTTTAGGTTATTACTAAAAATGTCAATGCTGTAAAATTTTGTATTATATTGTGCACATATACGAGGAATTGGGGATTTTTCTCGAATGTTTGTTCTACACGAGGGAAGATAAAATAAATCAGATTGTCGGGTTGATCTAGACGGAATATGAAGATTTATTAAATTGGTAAGTTCTGGAGAGTCCAGACCATCATTTGGGATTTTAAACAATAAGATTTTATCAAAAATTAGACGTCGTGTTTGGAGGGAGTTAAAATTATGTAATTTAATGGAATTGGTAGGTATAATATGAGAAGTGTAAGTTTAGTTTATAATTTATGTGTTTAATAATAATTATCAGCGAAATGGCAATTCAGCGCCCGGAGCAAACTGCTCCAATTGCGCCAGATTTTAGATTTTAACAATACATTTATCAGAATAATTTGTAAAAAACCCCGCGTAAAGATTAATTTCCAAGACCTACTAGCATAGACCAAATACGTCTACATCAATGTCTGCTAGGGTAAATTTGACCTACCTGATTATTAATTCAGTTTTAATATTTGTACGGATTCGTACGTTTTTTCGATTCGTTCCAATGTCATCTAGCGTCCAACTGAGAAGCTATTATATGTACCTACCGTGGGTCACTTCAAGTTTTGTCCCAAAGCTATCTCCTTTCTTTCTCTTTGCTATACAGACAAAGGAGGTAAACACTATCATGTCTGACGTATGCTTAGTATCATACAAAATTTATTTTCAAGTGGTTTTCGGACATGACATTTCGTGGGGTAGAAATATCTACGACCTATACCTAGAGGGAGATGTGAAAAATGTCAGTCGTAAGTTTATTGTGTTATAAATGATAGCCATCTTGAACTTGAAATTATTTTATTTATTTATCGTTTTTTTACACTAAATTTTTAAAATCATTAGGACAAGCCTGTGCTGAGGTTATGTTTATCCATTGTTGACGTAATTTGCACGGAAATGTCAAATTATGTGGATATCATATCGCAAACAATTCGTTGAATCATGATAAAGTATTTAATTAAAGTGACAAATAGTTTATGTTACAAGATAGAAAAAAAGAGGTTAAAAACAAAAGTTATCATTTTTATTAGTGCATTGTGCGGCGGGTGCAATAAAATGAACGTATAGGTACTTTTGTTTTCATTGTTTACTTTTTAACTACTGATAAGCAACGGACTGAGTTTGGAGTTAATACAAATTAAAATTAAAACTTTTAATAGGAAAAGATCTTTAAATTTTTTTTTTTTTTTTAAATATTTATTGCACAAAAATACAGAGTAAGAAGGGTATAGCTTATAGGTTACATTCTATTTCTTCCAGCTAACCCAACAAATACAAATGTAAATAATAAATAAAAAAAACAGAGGTAGGTATTAAATTTATGTAAGGTATTCATTTAAAGTGTAGTGACATTTGTTTAAAAGAAATGTTTTTAGTGATGATTTAAATTTAAGTATGTCGGTTATTTGTTTGATGCTACGTGGAAGGTTGTTATATACTTTAATGGATATTAAATGATTATTATTAGGGGTACGTAAATTTCGCAAATAAAAAATCGTGATTTGGCATTTAAAAAAACTCAAAATAGAAATATTCGCATTTATTTCGCAAAAAAAATATAGTGTTAAAAACTCAATTAAAGGCTAGCATTGTTGTAATTTCTACATTTTCATCTTTCATTGTTTGCCTGCGATCAGTTACGACAATTTTGTAGATACTAAAGTACCTCTCGGCATCAACACTATTGACAGGGCAATTGAATAACTGCTTTTGCAAATCCAGGATAGCAAGATATTGATGTAACTACAACTTGCATTACATCCACAAGAGCTTCTTGGCCGACCAATCCAAGTAATTGTCTGTGAAAATGAGAGTACCCGTCGATTAGTTCTTCTTGTGGTACACTTATTGGTAGCACTCATTTGTTGGATTCGGCCCCATGTGTACCAACAATTAGTTCTTCTTGTGGTACACTTATTGGTAGCACTCATTTGTTGGATTCGGCCCCCCATGTGTACCAACAATTAGTTCTTCTTGTGGTACACTTATTGGTAGCACTCATTTGTTGGATTCGGCCCCATGTGTACCAACAATTAGTTCTTCTTGTGGTACACTTATTGGTAGCACTCATTTGTTGGATTCGGCCCCCCATGTGTACCAACAATTAGTTCTTCTTGTGGTACACTTATTGGTAGCACTCATTTGTTGGATTCGGCCCCCCATGTGTACCAACAATTAGTTCTTCTTGTGGTACACTTATTGGTAGCACTCATTTGTTGGATTCGGCCCCCCATGTGTACCAACAATTAGTTCTTCTTGTGGTACACTTATTGGTAGCACTCATTTGTTGGATTCGGCCCCCCATGTGTACCAACAATTAGTTCTTCTTGTGGTACACTTATTGGTAGCACTCATTTGTTGGATTCGGCCCCCCATGTGTACCAACAATTAGTTCTTCTTGTGGTACACTTATTGGTAGCACTCATTTGTTGGATTCGGCCCCCCATGTGTACCAACAATTAGTTCTTCTTGTGGTACACTTATTGGTAGCACTCATTTGTTGGATTCGGCCCCCCATGTGTACCAACAATTTCTCTTTTGAGCTGCTGTCTTCAACATCATGCTGTGATCGATAGAATTTTCGGTTGATAAAATATTCATTGTTTTTTCGCCAAAAGAGCCTTCACATTGAGAGGACTTCAAATCTTCTAATTTACTCCACAAAATGTGTGCAAACGAATAGTTTGAACATTCTAAATTGTGTGTGATTTTTTTTTTTTTTTTTTTGGGTGCATACATTACCTTCAAAATTTACATTTGAAATAGTATAAATACGTCGTCTCAATGTGGACTAACCACAGTTTGAAATGGCCTTGTAAGCCGAAACAGCTGTCACAATAATAAAAAACTTAAACACTTGCAGAACTTAATAATATTATTATCAAATTTAACCTAAATTAAATTTATAAAAAAAAAATTAAATGGAGTTCTACGAATTAAACACAAAAACAATAAATAAATTCTAAATTGTCAATTTGTTTCATAATTTTCGGACAGAATTCTGATACGAATGTAAGTTGAACTTGAATTTTACTGGTTAGAATGTCATTTTCAAAACATTATTTGAGCTAAATAGTGCTAGAATTGTCGTAATCGTATTCATTAAGAAAATCGATAATTTGCTGCATATACTCATTCAAATAAATCACAGACTTAAACCAAGAATTCCACCTGGTTACAACAGGCGTAGGGTAAAGTTTTGGAGTTAATTGTGGAGCATGCTGTCGTAGAAAGTTTAAATAGGAACTTTTCATTTTTCTAGAATGCAAAAAGGCTGACTTTGTCTTGGCCACAATAGAGTACAGTTCCTTAATTTTTTTTATAAAAATGTCACCCACAAGATTCACTTTGTGCGCCCAGCATTGAAAGTGCAGTGCATGGTCACCCATTAGTATTTTTAGCAAGTTGAAACATGCACCCATGTACCTTGAGAGTCAGACACTAAACCATGTACTTGAGAGTATTGAATTTCTTATTCTTTCAAAGTATCAATTGGAACAAGTGGAAAAGCATTGGCAGTGTCTAAAAAATTTATACTTGCTAAGAAACAAGTCTGCTGTGGTTCTGAGGAGACAGTTTTAAGTAAAACTGCAAAGACACATCTGCCTTGTTTGTCAGAAGTTTCGTCGGCCACCACAACTAAAGGCTGATCCTTTACTTTTTGTTTCACTTCATCTTTCTCCGAAACACCGCACTGTGGTACGTACTTATGTCTCAAATTATCTCCAGAAGGCAGGTTACCCGAGCCAGGCACATATTTTTGCATGTAACTGCGAACAGCTGGATGATCTAGTTTATTCAACGGAATGTTTGCTTTCAAACACATTTTTACAGTGCCAAGCACAAATTCCTCTTTTTTCCGTTTTGGCACGCTTTTGCACTTAAAAAGCACCAACTATTGTGGATTGCCTTTTTATTCCAGAGGACCCTGGTTGAGGATCAGGATCAGATTTCTTTCTTAAATGGGTAACAGAAGTCGTATGCTTCTTCAAAGTATCTAACTTCTCTCCTTCCAAACGGACGTTGCAGGATTTGCACTTTGCGATGTTAGTATCGCTTAAATACAAGCCATCCTCTTTGAACTTTTTTACTCGTTCAGATAATTCTACTTTTGGGCGGCCCATATTGACGTTAGTAACACAACTATACTGTACGCGCATGAGTGAGTGACTGATTGAAAGACAAGAGATGGACGGACGCCAACATACACTACTTCTTAGCTAAGCAGCAAACCTGAACTCGAACTTAAAGGCGAAATCGACTCGCGCCTACCAAAAAACGATCCCGCAATCTAAACCACTTCTTAGCTAAGCAGCAAACCAGAACTCGAATTTTAAGGCGCATTTGCTCGCGCCTACCAAAACACGATGCCGCAATCCACACTACATCTAAGCAATGCAGCTAACCTGAACTCGAACTGAAATGCGCAATTGACTCGCGCCTACCAAAACACGATGCCGCAATCCACACTACATCTAAGCAATGCAGCTAACCTGAACTCGAACTGAAATGCGCAATTGACTCGCGCCTACCAAAACACGATGCCGCAATCCACACTACATCTAAGCAATGCAGCTAACCTGAACTCGAACTGAAATGCGCAATTGACTCACGCCTACCAAAACACGATGCCGCAATCCACACTACATCTAAGCAATGCAGCTAACCTGAACTCGAACTGAAATGCGCAATTGACTCGCGCCTACCAAAACACGATGCCGCAATCCACACTACATCTAAGCAATGCAGCTAACCTGAACTCGAACTGAAATGCGCAATTGACTCACGCCTACCAAAACACGATGCCGCAATCCACACTACATCTAAGCAATGCAGCTAACCTGAATCGAACTGAAATGCGCAATTGACTCGCGCCTACCAAAACACGATGCCGCAATCCACACTACATCTAAGCAATGCAGCTAACCTGAACTCGAACTGAAATGCGAAATCGACTCGCGCCTACCAAAAAACGATCCCGCAATCTAAACCACTTCTTAGCTAAGCAGCAAACCAGAACTCGAATTTTAAGGCGCATTTGCTCGCGCCTACCAAAACACGATGCCGCAATCCACACTACATCTAAGCAATGCAGCTAACCTGAACTCGAACTGAAATGCGCAATTGACTCGCGCCTACCAAAACACGATGCCGCAATCCACACTACATCTAAGCAATGCAGCTAACCTGAACTCGAACTGAAATGCGCAATTGACTCGCGCCTACCAAAACACGATGCCGCAATCCACACTACATCTAAGCAATGCAGCTAACCTGAACTCGAACTGAAATGCGCAATTGACTCACGCCTACCAAAACACGATGCCGCAATCCACACTACATCTAAGCAATGCAGCTAACCTGAATCGAACTGAAATGCGCAATTGACTCGCGCCTACCAAAACACGATGCCGCAATCCACACTACATCTAAGCAATGCAGCTAACCTGAACTCGAACTGAAATGCGCAATTGACTCGCGCCTACCAAAACACGATGCCGCAATCCACACTACATCTAAGCAATGCAGCTAACCTGAACTCGAACTGAAATGCGCAATTGACTCGCGCCTACCAAAACACGATGCCGCAATCCACACTACATCTAAGCAATGCAGCTAACCTGAACTAGAACTGAAATGCGCAATTGACTCGCGCCTACCAAAACACGATGCCGCAATCCACACTACATCTAAGCAATGCAGCTAACCTGAACTCGAACTGAAATGCGCAATTGACTCGCGCCTACCAAAACACGATGCCGCAATCCACACTACATCTAAGCAATGCAGCTAACCTGAATCGAACTGAAATGCGCAATTGACTCGCGCCTACCAAAACACGATGCCGCAATCCACACTACATCTAAGCAATGCAGCTAACCTGAACTCGAACTGAAATGCGCAATTGACTCGCGCCTACCAAAACACGATGCCGCAATCCACACTACATCTAAGCAATGCAGCTAACCTGAACTCGAACTGAAATGCGCAATTGACTCGCGCCTACCAAAACACGATGCCGCAATCCACACTACATCTAAGCAATGCAGCTAACCTGAACTAGAACTGAAATGCGCAATTGACTCGCGCCTACCAAAACACGATGCCGCAATCCACACTACATCTAAGCAATGCAGCTAACCTGAACTAGAACTGAAATGCGCAATTGACTCGCGCCTACCAAAACACGATGCCGCAATCCACACTACATCTAAGCAATGCAGCTAACCTGAACTCGAACTGAAATGCGCAATTGACTCGCGCCTACCAAAACACGATGCCGCAATCCACACTACATCTAAGCAATGCAGCTAACCTGAACTCGAACTGAAATGCGCAATTGACTCGCGCCTACCAAAACACGATGCCGCAATCCACACTACATCTAAGCAATGCAGCTAACCTGAACTCGAACTGAAATGCGCAATTGACTCGCGCCTACCAAAACACGATGCCGCAATCCACACTACATCTAAGCAATGCAGCTAACCTGAACTCGAACTGAAATGCGCAATTGACTCGCGCCTACCAAAACACGATGCCGCAATCCACACTACATCTAAGCAATGCAGCTAACCTGAACTCGAACTGAAATGCGCAATTGACTCGCGCCTACCAAAACACGATGCCGCAATCCACACTACATCTAAGCAATGCAGCTAACCTGAACTCGAACTGAAATGCGCAATTGACTCGCGCCTACCAAAACACGATGCCGCAATCCACACTACATCTAAGCAATGCAGCTAACCTGAACTCGAACTGAAATGCGCAATTGACTCGCGCCTACCAAAACACGATGCCGCAATCCACACTACATCTAAGCAATGCAGCTAACCTGAACTCGAACTGAAATGCGCAATTGACTCGCGCCTACCAAAACACGATGCCGCAATCCACACTACATCTAAGCAATGCAGCTAACCTGAACTCGAACTGAAATGCGCAATTGACTCGCGCCTACCAAAACACGATGCCGCAATCCACACTACATCTAAGCAATGCAGCTAACCTGAACTCGAACTGAAATGCGCAATTGACTCGCGCCTACCAAAACACGATGCCGCAATCCACACTACATCTAAGCAATGCAGCTAACCTGAACTCGAACTGAAATGCGCAATTGACTCGCGCCTACCAAAACACGATGCCGCAATCCACACTACATCTAAGCAATGCAGCTAACCTGAACTCGAACTGAAATGCGCAATTGACTCGCGCCTACCAAAACACGATGCCGCAATCCACACTACATCTAAGCAATGCAGCTAACCTGAACTCGAACTGAAAGGCGCAATTGCTCGCGCCTGCCAAAGCACTATGCCGCAATCCACACTACATCTAAGCAATGCAGGTAACCTGAACTCGAACTGAAAGGCGCAATTGCTCGCGCCTGCCAAAGCACTATGCCGCAATCCACACTACATCTAAGCAATGCAGCTAACCTGAACTCGAACTGAAAGGCGCAATTGCTCGCGCCTGCCAAAGCACTATGCCGCAATCCACACTACATCTAAGCAATGCAGCTAACCTGAACTCGAACTGAAAGGCGCAATTGCTCGCGCCTACCAAAACACGGTGCCGCAATCCACACTACATCTAAGCAATGCAGCTAACCTGAACTCGAACTGAAAGGCGCAATTGCTCGCGCCTGCCAAAGCACTATGCCGCAATCCACACTACATCTAAGCAATGCAGCTAACCTGAACTCGAACTGAAAGGCGCAATTACTCGCGCCTGCCAAAGCACTATGCCGCAATCCACACTACATCTAAGCAATGCAGCTAACCTGAACTCGAACTGAAAGGCGCAATTGCTCGCGCCTACCAAAACACGATGCCGCAATCCACACTACATCTAAGCAATGCAGCTAACCTGAACTCGAACTGAAAGGCGCAATTACTCGCGCCTGCCAAACAATTGCTCGCGCCTACCAAAACACGATGCCGCAATCCACACTACATCTAAGCAATGCAGCTAACCTGAACTCGAACTGAAAGGCGCAATTACTCGCGCCTGCCAAACAATTGCTCGCGCCTACCAAAACACGATGCCGCAATCCACACTACATCTAAGCAATGCAGCTAACCTGAACTCGAACTGAAAGGCGCAATTGTTCGCGCCTGCTAAACAATTGCTCGCGCCTACCAAAACACGATGCCGCAATCCATACTACATCTAAGCAATGCAGCTAACCTGAACTCGAACTTTATTTTTTTATTTATTTATTTATTTATCAAAAGAAAGTACATATTACATATTGGATGCTTTGCCTGTCCAACTAGGAAAGTTTCCCGTTCTAGGACAGACAAATTGACATGTTTAGTTCATATTATTATTGAAATGTACATAATTACATAACAAAAACCAAAAAAAAAAAGTTTCATTTTTCTCTGAAACTAAGTTGTGTAATAAAGAAAATGTATATAATAAATATAAGTACACATACATTGTTTTGTGAGAAGTAGAAAAAATTAATCTGGTAGCATATATTATAATCGGATTTACCGAATTAACCTGGTAACATAAAATATTAAAATTTACAGAGTATGAGGTAAGCGTTGTAACTAGAATGTGTAATAAATTATGTGCATGATTATTTTCACTGAATTAAAACATGAATTCAGAACAAATTATATTATACGGCAATACGAATATATACCGCGCTCATTTCTTGAACTACTGCTAAAATGTAAAAACAATAACTATATATATAGATAGAAATATAAACTATGAAACATAAACTATGAATATAAATACATAGTACCTGATTTAGTGCTACTTTGGTGAAATTGGTGCATTACTTCGTACGCCATATTGTGTTATGTATTTATTATAAATAAACGAACTGAAAGGCGCAATTGCTCGCGCCTGCTAAACAATTGCTCGCGCCTACCAAAACACGATGCCGCAATCCATACTACATCTAAGCAATGCAGCTAACCTGAACTCGAACTGAAAGGCGCAATTGCTCGCGCCTACCAAACAATTGCTCGCGCCTACCAAAACACGATGCTGCAATCCATACTACATCTAAGCAATGCAGCTAACCTGAACTCGAACTGAAAGGCGCAATTGCTCGCGCCTGCCAAACAATTGCTCGCGCCTACCAAAACACGATGCCGCAATCCATACTACATCTAAGCAATGCAGCTAACCTGAACTCGAACTGAAAGGCGCAATTGCTCGCGCCTGCCAAACAATTGCTCGCGCCTACCAAAACACGATGCCGCAATCCATACTACATCTAAGCAATGCAGCTAACCTGAACTCGAACTGAAAGGCGCAATTGCTCGCGCCTGCCAAACAATTGCTCGTGCCTACCAAAACACGATGCCGCAATCCACACTACATCTAAGCAATGCAGCTAACCTGAACTCGAACTGAAATGCGCAATTGACTCGCGCCTACCAAAACACGATGCCGCAATCCACACTACATCTAAGCAATGCAGCTAACCTGAACTCGAACTGAAAGGCGCAATTGCTCGCGCCTGCCAAACAATTGCTCGCGCCTACCAAAACACGATGCCGCAATCCACACTACATCTAAGCAATGCAGCTAACCTGAACTCGAACTGAAATGCGCAATTGACTCGCGCCTACCAAAACACGATGCCGCAATCCACACTACATCTAAGCAATGCAGCTAACCTGAACTCGAACTGAAATGCGCAATTGACTCGCGCCTACCAAAACACGATGCCGCAATCCACACTACATCTAAGCAATGCAGCTAACCTGAACTCGAACTGAAATGCGCAATTGACTCGCGCCTACCAAAACACGATGCCGCAATCCACACTACATCTAAGCAATGCAGCTAACCTGAACTCGAACTGAAATGCGCAATTGACTCGCGCCTACCAAAACACGATGCCGCAATCCACACTACATCTAAGCAATGCAGCTAACCTGAACTCGAACTGAAAGGCGCAATTGCTCGCGCCTGCCAAACAATTGCTCGCGCCTACCAAAACACGATGCCGCAATCCACACTACATCTAAGCAATGCAGCTAACCTGAACTCGAACTGAAATGCGCAATTGACTCGCGCCTACCAAAACACGATGCCGCAATCCACACTACATCTAAGCAATGCAGCTAACCTGAACTCGAACTGAAATGCGCAATTGACTCGCGCCTACCAAAACACGATGCCGCAATCCACACTACATCTAAGCAATGCAGCTAATCTGAACTCGAACTGAAATGCGCAATTGACTCGCGCCTACCAAAACACGATGCCGCAATCCACACTACATCTAAGCAATGCAGCTAACCTGAACTCGAACTGAAAGGCGCAATTGCTCGCGCCTGCCAAACAATTGCTCGCGCCTACCAAAACACGATGCCGCAATCCACACTACATCTAAGCAATGCAGCTAACCTGAACTCGAACTGAAATGCGCAATTGACTCGCGCCTACCAAAACACGATGCCGCAATCCACACTACATCTAAGCAATGCAGCTAACCTGAACTCGAACTGAAAGGCGCAATTGCTCGCGCCTGCCAAACAATTGCTCGCGCCTACCAAAACACGATGCCGCAATCCACACTACATCTAAGCAATGCAGCTAACCTGAACTCGAACTGAAATGCGCAATTGACTCGCGCCTACCAAAACACGATGCCGCAATCCACACTACATCTAAGCAATGCAGCTAACCTGAACTCGAACTGAAATGCGCAATTGACTCGCGCCTACCAAAACACGATGCCGCAATCCACACTACATCTAAGCAATGCAGCTAACCTGAACTCGAACTGAAAGGCGCAATTGCTCGCGCCTGCCAAACAATTGCTCGCGCCTACCAAAACACGATGCCGCAATCCACACTACATCTAAGCAATGCAGCTAACCTGAACTCGAACTGAAATGCGCAATTGACTCGCGCCTACCAAAACACGATGCCGCAATCCACACTACATCTAAGCAATGCAGCTAACCTGAACTCGAACTGAAATGCGCAATTGACTCGCGCCTACCAAAACACGATGCCGCAATCCACACTACATCTAAGCAATGCAGCTAATCTGAACTCGAACTGAAATGCGCAATTGACTCGCGCCTACCAAAACACGATGCCGCAATCCACACTACATCTAAGCAATGCAGCTAACCTGAACTCGAACTGAAATGCGCAATTGACTCGCGCCTACCAAAACACGATGCCGCAATCCACACTACATCTAAGCAATGCAGCTAACCTGAACTCGAACTGAAAGGCGCAATTGCTCGCGCCTGCCAAACAATTGCTCGCGCCTACCAAAACACGATGCCGCAATCCACACTACATCTAAGCAATGCAGCTAACCTGAACTCGAACTGAAATGCGCAATTGACTCGCGCCTACCAAAACACGATGCCGCAATCCACACTACATCTAAGCAATGCAGCTAACCTGAACTCGAACTGAAATGCGCAATTGACTCGCGCCTACCAAAACACGATGCCGCAATCCACACTACATCTAAGCAATGCAGCTAATCTGAACTCGAACTGAAATGCGCAATTGACTCGCGCCTACCAAAACACGATGCCGCAATCCACACTACATCTAAGCAATGCAGCTAACCTGAACTCGAACTGAAATGCGCAATTGACTCGCGCCTACCAAAACACGATGCCGCAATCCACACTACATCTAAGCAATGCAGCTAACCTGAACTCGAACTGAAATGCGCAATTGACTCGCGCCTACCAAAACACGATGCCGCAATCCACACTACATCTAAGCAATGCAGCTAATCTGAACTCGAACTGAAATGCGCAATTGACTCGCGCCTACCAAAACACGATGCCGCAATCCACACTACATCTAAGCAATGCAGCTAACCTGAACTAGAACTGAAATGCGCAATTGACTCGCGCCTACCAAAACACGATGCCGCAATCCACACTACATCTAAGCAATGCAGCTAACCTGAACTAGAACTGAAATGCGCAATTGACTCGCGCCTACCAAAACACGATGCCGCAATCCACACTACATCTAAGCAATGCAGCTAATCTGAACTCGAACTGAAATGCGCAATTGACTCGCGCCTACCAAAACACGATGCCGCAATCCACACTACATCTAAGCAATGCAGCTAACCTGAACTCGAACTGAAATGCGCAATTGACTCGCGCCTACCAAAACACGATGCCGCAATCCACACTACATCTAAGCAATGCAGCTAACCTGAACTCGAACTGAAAGGCGCAATTGCTCGCGCCTGCCAAACAATTGCTCGCGCCTACCAAAACACGATGCCGCAATCCACACTACATCTAAGCAATGCAGCTAACCTGAACTCGAACTGAAATGCGCAATTGACTCGCGCCTACCAAAACACGATGCCGCAATCCACACTACATCTAAGCAATGCAGCTAACCTGAACTCGAACTGAAATGCGCAATTGACTCGCGCCTACCAAAACACGATGCCGCAATCCACACTACATCTAAGCAATGCAGCTAATCTGAACTCGAACTGAAATGCGCAATTGACTCGCGCCTACCAAAACACGATGCCGCAATCCACACTACATCTAAGCAATGCAGCTAACCTGAACTCGAACTGAAATGCGCAATTGACTCGCGCCTACCAAAACACGATGCCGCAATCCACACTACATCTAAGCAATGCAGCTAACCTGAACTCGAACTGAAATGCGCAATTGACTCGCGCCTACCAAAACACGATGCCGCAATCCACACTACATCTAAGCAATGCAGCTAATCTGAACTCGAACTGAAATGCGCAATTGACTCGCGCCTACCAAAACACGATGCCGCAATCCACACTACATCTAAGCAATGCAGCTAACCTGAACTAGAACTGAAATGCGCAATTGACTCGCGCCTACCAAAACACGATGCCGCAATCCACACTACATCTAAGCAATGCAGCTAACCTGAACTAGAACTGAAATGCGCAATTGACTCGCGCCTACCAAAACACGATGCCGCAATCCACACTACATCTAAGCAATGCAGCTAATCTGAACTCGAACTGAAATGCGCAATTGACTCGCGCCTACCAAAACACGATGCCGCAATCCACACTACATCTAAGCAATGCAGCTAACCTGAACTCGAACTGAAATGCGCAATTGACTCGCGCCTACCAAAACACGATGCCGCAATCCACACTACATCTAAGCAATGCAGCTAATCTGAACTCGAACTGAAATGCGCAATTGACTCGCGCCTACCAAAACACGATGCCGCAATCCACACTACATCTAAGCAATGCAGCTAACCTGAACTCGAACTGAAATGCGCAATTGACTCGCGCCTACCAAAACACGATGCCGCAATCCACACTACATCTAAGCAATGCAGCTAACCTGAACTCGAACTGAAAGGCGCAATTGCTCGCGCCTGCCAAACAATTGCTCGCGCCTACCAAAACACGATGCCGCAATCCACACTACATCTAAGCAATGCAGCTAACCTGAACTCGAACTGAAATGCGCAATTGACTCGCGCCTACCAAAACACGATGCCGCAATCCACACTACATCTAAGCAATGCAGCTAACCTGAACTCGAACTGAAAGGCGCAATTGCTCGCGCCTGCCAAACAATTGCTCGCGCCTACCAAAACACGATGCCGCAATCCACACTACATCTAAGCAATGCAGCTAACCTGAACTAGAACTGAAATGCGCAATTGACTCGCGCCTACCAAAACACGATGCCGCAATCCACACTACATCTAAGCAATGCAGCTAATCTGAACTCGAACTGAAATGCGCAATTGACTCGCGCCTACCAAAACACGATGCCGCAATCCACACTACATCTAAGCAATGCAGCTAACCTGAACTCGAACTGAAATGCGCAATTGACTCGCGCCTACCAAAACACGATGCCGCAATCCACACTACATCTAAGCAATGCAGCTAACCTGAACTCGAACTGAAATGCGCAATTGACTCGCGCCTACCAAAACACGATGCCGCAATCCACACTACATCTAAGCAATGCAGCTAACCTGAACTCGAACTGAAAGGCGCAATTGCTCGCGCCTGCCAAACAATTGCTCGCGCCTACCAAAACACGATGCCGCAATCCACACTACATCTAAGCAATGCAGCTAACCTGAACTCGAACTGAAATGCGCAATTGACTCGCGCCTACCAAAACACGATCCCGCAATACGCTCGCTCCTTATCTACGCAACAACTCAACATTTAAAAGCACGTAACGTAAAAAGATGCGAAACTATTTAATTTTCAAATTTCGCTTTTATCGCAAATAAAATGCAGATTTCGCTTTTATTGCATCTATTTCGTAAAAACGAAATTTACGTACCCCTAATTATTATTATTAGTTAATTATAAAACATTTATTCGTTTCAAATAGTTGCATTTAAAAGTGCGATGTGTCTTTTTTATGCCAATAATATATTAAAGAACAAAAATTGTTTTTAATAATTTTCGGAGCTTACTTTACGATTTTTTTTCTATCTAGGGAATTTCATACATTTAACGTTTCGGCATAACAAATGATATTATCTTGAAAAGCAACTTTTTATTAAATCTTAAAAACTTAAAGAGTTAAGGCGAAGCTTAGTGCCAAATCACTATTTTGATTATTCTTTATTACGAATTGGTGTACATTATGAGACAAAAAAATATGCTTTAGATATATCGAAGGTTTTCCTATCGCTTCGCATGAGTAGAATACAATTAAATATATAAATTACTCAATAAAAAATATAAATGCAAACTACTAAAAAATATTTTTTTTCAATAGAAATGTATGAACGCGTAAAGGAAACAACTTTTAAAAATACAGTATTGTAGCTACGATTATCTGTGACAGTTTCCCTTGATTAACTTTTCTTTTCTGCTTTCTTATAAAATTATTTACAAAATAAATAAAAACAGTTTTTTGCTTGAAATCGAACGTTTCTAGACTCCGTTTGACAAGCGATTTTAATGCCTATTACCTACGATATAAGGTATACCAAGAATATACAAATTCTTCGCTTGTAGCTTCCTCTTAATAATAATAATAACATGGCATTTATATAGCGCAGTTTAGTGTATTTCACTTCAAGTGAAATTCTTAACGAGAAACTTGTTATAAATCGGTAGAAATTGGGTATTCGGGGGCTTAATGATAATTGTCCAAAAAACAAATATCGGCCTATCTGCTATGTAAATATGAAGCAATATTTAAAAAAAAATAAAAATGATTAAAAAAAGCATGTTGATTGGCTTAAATTTGAATTACAAACAACCTACATTTGCAGATAGTAAATATAAGGTTAATATGTAGGTATCTCTTATAGGACAAGAACTCTTCAGTGATCTTACTTTGATTTTTTTTTTTTTTCTATTATTTCTGGCTTTCACCTTTCAAGGGTGTTCTTGGCCATCATTTAAAATTATTGAGAAAGGTGTATTGAAAGGTGAATTTAAATATTAATTTTATTTAAATAGGCAAATTTCAAAATTATAATGAAAATTGGAGTCGAGTTCAGACTTAAAAGAGATGAAATGTTGAATGGAGGGGAGGCAATTTTAGTTAAGGCTTGATAGAAGAGAGGATATTTGCTTAGAGAGGGACAACCAAAAAATATGTGATCTAAAGTTCCCACTTCTAGACCACAGAATGTACAATCTGGGGAGTCAAGGACGTGAATTTTAAAAAGATGGGAAGGAACGGAACAATGACCGATCCTCATTCGAATGAGTGAAGAAATTTCTTTTTTGGAAAAATGAGGGAATTGCTGAAACCACGGTTTTGATGGTATAGTCCTTTGTATTGAGGCATAGCAGGCTCCCTTGGATTGACTAGCAATGTGCCAATACTCTGACCAAACATTGCGGGATCTTTCTTTGATGATGGAAAAAATGTCAGATAAGGGAATGTGGTTTACGAGGGTAACAACAGGGTTGGACGCTCCTTGTTTTGCCAAGGCATCCGCAATATCATTACCCATGATACCAACATGTCCAGGAATCCAAATCAGAGTTACAGATTTACCAGAGCTTTGAATGGATGCTATCATCACTCGAATAAGGCATACAAAATGATCATCAGGATGAAGAAGAGGACTGGATTTAAGTTTTTGGAGGGAACTGAGAGAGTCAGAGAGAACGAGGGAATGTTCAAAATTATTTTTGATTATATATTTGAGAGATTCTATTATTGCAATGCACTCAGCTGAAAATATTGAAAATTGATTTGAAATTGAATGAAATATTCTATCATTAGAATTATTGTGGTAAACGTTAATACCTATACCACAGTTAGGAGAGTCGGGAGATTTGGATCCATCAGTAAATAAAAGAGAAAAGTTGGGCCATTTAGATAAAATAATGTCATTGAACATATTATTGACAGTTCGGGCCGGGAGATTGGAATGACTTTTAAAGATTCCGATCCCTTCTAATATTGTTGGGGATAGGGTGACGTGACTATATTTTAGTTTGTATAAGGGAAGTAGATCATTTTGGATGATGTGGAGCTCTGAGAGAGACTTAAAATTTTTACAGATGTCAGGAATAGGTTTAGTTGAAGCTCTGATTGTAGATGAATGGTTTGAGTCAATGAACAACGAGACGCTGGGGATAACCTGATGACATTTAGAATTTAAACATTTAAGAACAAATTTGTCAGCAAATAGTTGACGCCTTAAATAAAGAGGAGGATCAGAACATTCTACTTGAAGGGAATTGATGGGTGACGATTGCATCGCTCCAGTTATTATTCGCAAAGATTTAGATTGAATTTTGTCTAATTTATTAAGTACATTTTTTGAGGCAGTACTAAAGAGTGGGCAGGCATAGTCGAGATGGCTTCGAATAAGTGCATTGTAAAGCAACTTAATGCAAGTAGGGTGAGCTCCCCACCAAACGCCAGATAATGATCTGATGATATTTAAATTTTTTTCGCATTTAGTAACTAAATTATTAATATGGGAAGACCATTTAAGTTTCCTATCAAATGTTACTCCCAAAAATTTTACTTCAGAAGCGTTGGAGATTGGAGAATTTTTAAATAAAATTTGAACGGGGGGGTTTTTATGGCGGTTTGAGAAGGTGACACACTGAGTCTTTTGGATTGAAAGTTCAAGACCATGTAACGTGAGCCATGTGCAAAGGGCATTCATGGCTTCGTTAAGATATTTGACGGCAAGAGGGATGATTTTGGATGATAAGAAGAAAGCTATGTCATCTGCGAACTCGATAATTTTTATTTGTGGGGGAATAGTGACATGCATATCATATGTGTATATATTATACAGTAAGGGGGACAATACATCGCCTTGTGGTAAACCCTTCCAAATAGACCTACTTTGAGGAGAAATATCTGGAAGTTCAATGAAAATTTTTCTATCTAGAAATAGATTAATAATTGATTGGACAAACATGGGGGGAAGGCCAAGGCCTAGAAGTTTTTTTTTCAGGATTGGGATGGAAACATTGTCAAAGGCGCCTTCTATATCTATAAAGACGGCAAGACAAACTTCCTGTTTAGAAATTGATAAATTAATATCAGTGCTGATGATGGCAAGGTTATCCTGAGTGGATTTTTTTTTCCTAAATCCAAATTGAGATGGAGAGAGAAGCTGTTTACTCTCGACAAAAAATTCTAATCGGTTTTTAATTAATTTTTCATAAAGTTTACTGAGGGTGGATGAAAGAGCGATTGGCCTGTAGTTGGATCCAAAATTAGGAGATTTGTTTGTTTTTAAAATAGGGATGATTATTTGAGAACTCCAGTCATCAGGCATTATACCAGTCTGGAAGATTTTATTTAAGATGCTTAAGAAGTGGTTTAGAACATTATCATTACTATTTTTGATTATGCTGTAAGGTATACCATCTCTGCCTGGAGATGAGTCCTTGACTGTTGATAAACCATTTTTTAGCTCAATTAAGGTGAATGGAGAGTCTAGCCAATGATTAGACATGGGAGTATTATAGATGGGCGTTATTTCATCTAAGTTAGGAACAGAAGGGGGGGCAATTTTGTCCAAGAATTCATCTATCCATTTAGAATGGGACGCTCGAGGAGATGGTGAACTGAAGGAGGATCGAAATCTTCGGATCATAGACCAAACTTCCGAAATTGGAGTGTTCGGAGATGCTGAACTGCAAAAGTTGTACCACCCGGATCTTTTTTTTGACCTCAATACCCTTTTGGCATTGGATTCAGCGTTTTTGTATATAAGATAGTTCTCCATAGTCATATTGTAACGATAGGAAAGAGATTTAGCTTTCCGAATTCTTACTACTTTGGAACATTCCTCATCCCACCAGGGAGTTGGAGGGAGTTTTTTGAGAGATTTAGTTTTAGGGGGAGGATTTGATTTATTTATTGCAGTTATGAGCATTGATTTGAAGTTATTATAATCATCTTTGACGGAAAATATATCGGTGGCGGGTGAATTTAGTAGGAACTTGTCCATATGAGAGTTAAATTCATCCCATTTGGTGTGTTTCGTTTTAATCTTTGTCGAAATATGAGACTTGTCCGATTGGAAAGAAGTTTGATAAGTAATGATGATCGGGAAATGATCACTGGAGCAAGGGTCGGGGGACACCACCCACGAGGAGAGAGAAGCCAGACTAGTAGAACATATCGAGAGATCCACTGCACTGGGGTTTGTGCTGGGGCGTGAGATCCTAGTAGGAGATCCGTCATTCAAAAGGAAAAGGTTGGATTGATCTAGGAAATCCATCACACTTCGACCATCTCAGTCGGAGAAAGCAGAACCCCAGACGGGGGAATGGGCATTAAAATCGCCTAATATAAAGAAAGGAGGGCTTAGTTGACTTACAATTTGCAACCAAGTTTGTTTATTGAAGTGGGCTGTTGGGGGAAGATAGACTGAAATAAAGGATGTGTCCTTTATTTTAGCTGCAACCATTTGGAAGTCAGCATTGGGGGGTTTGATATTAATTGGGGAAAATGATATGGATTTTTTAATAAAAAAGGCAGCACCGCCGCCCGAACCTTCCGGGCGATCGTCGCGGAGACAGGAATACCCTCCCACATTAAAGTGGGTGGATGGAGTAAACCAAGTCTCCGAGATAGCAGCCAAAGAAATAAAGTTGGAATTTAATAGGTTAAGGAGATCAGATTTGTTAGAAATAGCACTTCGGCTATTCCACTGAAGTATTCTGACATCCTGAAGAGCCATTTTGAATAAATGATTTTAATGTGGAAATAATAGTAGCAGCGTTGGACGGTAGATTAGTTTGAGAAGAAATAAGGTCAATTAGAAGAATAATAAGAGTTTGGATAAATGAAGAATTGTCTTGGGAGAGTTTTTCAGAAAGTTTAAGAGAGTTCATTGAGGACGGATTATAATTATTTGCACACCCATTTGTGGCATTTGAAAGAGGTGAACCATTGGGATTTAAGAGCAGTGAGTTGTGTTGTTGCTGATCGTATCCAGGAGCCGGTTTAGAGATAGCGTTTTTGTATGTGAATTTAGTTGAACGAGAAGAAGTTGTTGTAGTGGAGGGAAGAGGGTTGGATGAGGAGTTGCTGGATAAAGCCTCAGCAAATGATTTTTTGACAGGCGGGAATAATTTAGAAGCCTGCAGAAAAGACAAGTTCTGAGAGGCCATAGAAATTTTAATATTTTTTTGGCGAGATTGTTCTGGGCAAGATGTGTTGATAGCTGTATGTGAGCCTGAGCAGTTAAAACATTTAGGTGAGGAGGAAGAAGGACATTGGTCAGCTGCGTGGTTTTCTCCACATTTAAAACATCTGGGTTGAGATCTGCATGCAGCTTTGGTATGACCAAAACGGCAGCAATTGAAACATTGAGTGGTGGGATATGTATACATTTCAACTGGTAATGAGTTGAAGAATAAATATATATGGGAGGGAAGAGATTGACCTTCAAAGGTGATAACAACAGATTGGGAGGGCTTCCAGGTAATTATACCCTCAGAGGAGTCCTTGTAATTTAGCCTCCTGGCTTTTATGGGATTGCCAATGTGTTGGGGGGTTGAAAGTGAAGACAGAATTTCTTCGATGGACAGATCGGTCGAGATACCTCTGACCAGGCCCATGCGAGTGACATTGAAAGTAGGGATATATGCCTTGAACTTTGAATTAGATGAAATGAAGATATTTTTGATGAAACTGTTGGCAGCTGGCCCTGAGAGGAATTCGACGGAGATTCGGAAGCGACCCTCGGCTTTTACACCTCCAGGTTTGATTGAAAGATTCTTGCTATTTGATAGGAATTTGCCAAATTCAAGAGGGTGGATGGTTTTTCCTTGCTCAGTTTTTTGGGCGTATGCTATGAATGGGCCACGGGAATGAGGAGAATAAAAGTTTGTTGGAGGAAGTTGAGAAAGTGCTGGTGGGGACTGTGAAGTCGAAGGCGAGTCAAGTTTTATTGGGGAAGAAGGAGTAAATTTCCTTTTTTTGGTAGAAGTCAAGATGACAGAATCACTGTCAGAAATTTCTACATTTTCCCCGTCTGGGGGGTCTGGAGAGGGATCTGGGGGCTTTGTAGGGGGTCCAGGAGGGAAATCTTCCTCCATTATTCACAACAGTAAACAACTACAATAATAGTATGAAAAATGACAGAAGTAAAAAAGTTTATAAATATCTGGAAATCAGCAGCAAAAAGTGACTCCTGGAAGATCAGGAGGGAGAAGAAACCTCAAGGCACAACACACTACACTTTTTTTTGCCAGAAAACAAAAAAGAATGGTAAAAAATTAATTTTAGATAGAGCAAAACAAAACAACTAATGACAGCCAAATGTTATTGTTCTTACTTTGATTTGAAATATGATAAGTAATAATTTCAATAAATAATGCATTTTTTAAAGGTAATTTAGTAATACTGCCTTCACGGGCCCCAGCATCGTTGGGAAAATCGAATGGTTACATGAGGACTAGATAATCACTGCTTGAGGTTAGCAATATCAATATTTGGATCATGTCTATAGTGCAGTTTTCGGTAGAAAATCACATCAACGGTGCTTTATGTCCTAAATCCTATCACTCGGACTTATAATGTCGCTGTAAGTAAAAACACATTGTCTCCGCAAGGCCGAATTACACTGCTCAATAGCAAGTCCAAAATGGTCCCATTTGTGCGTTATGAATTTTAGCGACTACAGAACTTTCTGTTCTAAAAAGTTCACACAAAACATACTAGTGGTGCCACAAAGCATACTAGGTAGACGTGCAAAACTTCGGTTTTTACTAGGTGACCATGTGCGCAGCATAATGGGATTTGAAAAAATTAAAATTGGTTCGGAGTAATATTTTGCAAGAGTAAAAAAAATCACCTTTTTTTATGTAGTTCATTATTGAAGATGTTCCTTTTTAAATACATCTATTTGTTATTTCGATTTTGTTTTCTTGAGTGAAATAACAAATAAATTAATTAATTAAGTGGAATCTTGAAAGTGGTAACTAACCCACTTCTCGACATCTGATCGAGCTGACACTCGACAGACAGGACTTGTTGTTGATGACCTTAAAAATGTACTGCAGTAAATTAACGAAATAAATATCGTTAATATCCGATTAGGATTTGCATTAAGTGGTAGCGCGGTTCATTCATTTTTGTCATTTAGTTAGTCTCTGGGGAGGAAGGTCTAATCCTCAGTTGAACCATTTTTTTAATATTTGAAAGGAAATTTTAAAAGTTCACAGTAGTTAAGAGTCAGTCCCTTATGAGGAAGGTTAAAACCATTTTTTTGCCATTTATTGGGTACCTATTATTGTAACAATAATAAATAAAAATGAAGGATTTTTTTCTCGCTCTTTTAGTCTCTGATTGAACTGCCAATGAGATAGGCCATTAACCGCCACTGTTTGCAACTAATAACTTAAAGATTTATTACAAGTAGATTTCAACTAATAGTCGATGGCTAATGAGGCGGAGTCCGGCAAATTACCACCCATATTAACTTCACCGAATAGGCAATACGTCAAGTCATGTGAAATATAACTGTGCCCTTTTTCTTCTAATTTCAATATTTATTGTTTTGTAATATTTACATAATGTTATTATGATTACGTGTATTTATAAAATTGGCATTGGGAATCACATTAATGTAAAATAGAATCCTCATCACGGGTAAGCCACCCAGTGAGGCCAACTTTACCAAATTTTAATTGTAAGAATTGTATTGCAAAGTTAAAAGATAATTGAGTCGTTTCAAAGTTATGTTATGAAATATTATTTCATAAACTCAAGTAGGATCAGGTAGGCTAATTTCGATAGGGTAATAATTTAGTAAACGTAGTTGACGTAGTTGACGTAGTTGACGTAGTTGACGTAGTAAATTTATTCCCTAGTATTCCAATAGAAGAAAGTAAAACCATCATCAATAATTTGTTAAATTCATCTAACTTACAGAAAGACCTTATCCATGACCTTATTTTATTTTTCGAAGTTATTTTTAAACAAAATTATTTTCAATTTAACAATACAATTTTTAAACAAAAGGATGGCTTGGCCATGGGGAACAGTACGAGTCCTTTGATTGCAGACATTTTTATTAATAATTTAGAAAATAAGATTTTTAATAGCGGTGCCTTGTTACTTAAAAATGTATATTGTTGGAAGAGATATGTGGACGACATTTTTTGCATTTGGTTAGGAACAGAAAGACAATTGAACATGTTTTTAAACTTTTTAAATAAAATACACAAAAATATTCAATTTACATTAGAAATAGGTATAGATAAGAGTTTAAATTTCTTAGATTTAAATTTAACAATAATAGGTAATAAAATAGATTTTAATATTTTCCGTAAAGATACGTACACTGATATTGTCATTCATAATTCATCAAATCATCCCTTTTCTCAAAAAGTCGCAGCTTTCCATTCTATGCTTAATAGATTAATTTCTATTCCTTTGTCGGATCCTAATTATATCTCAGAATTAAATATTATAAAACAAATAGCATCTAATAACGGCTATCCTAATAAATTGATAGATGAAATACTAAATAAAAAAATTAAACATAAATTCTTTAAACTTTATATTTATCCTATTTATAAAGATACAAACAAACAATGGCGTAGAATTCTATTTGTAGATAATGATACTTCCAAAATTATAAATAAAAACATCCCCTTCACTATTCAACCGGCGTTTTATACGAATAACAAATTAAAAAAATATATTCTTAATAATAAAGATATTGATAGTCAAACTAAAAAATCAGGTGTTTATAAACTCAACTGTAATGATTGTAATTCCTTTTATATAGGAAAAACTAATAGAAACTTTGAGATCAGAATTAAAGAACATCTTAGGGCTTTAAAGGGAAACTGTGAATCAGAATTTGCGGATCATTTATTAAATAACGACCATACTTTCGATATTAATTCAGGTCTTAAAATACTACATTCTGGTTACAAGGTATCTCAAATCAATAATTTTGAAATCCTAGAAATAAGAAAACACGTGAATATGAAAGCAGATATTATTAATAAACAAAAAATTTTTATAAACCCCATTTTAAATATTTTCCCAATTACCCGGTCTTTCCCGTCTAATGACATTTTAATTCCTACTTTGAATAACCCTCCCCCACTCTTACCCCTCCCCGCTCCTTCTACCTCTTCTTTCTAGACCTAATTTTAATTATAACTTTAGTATACTTGTGCTCCTGATGAAGTGAACTTGGTTCATGAAACATGTTGAGATTTTGTATCGAAATAAAGTGATGTAAACAATGTTATTTGTGTTTTAATAAAAAATAATAATTTAATTATGATTCTTGGACAGGCAACTCAGAGATGAGCGGTCGGTAGAAAGGGGGGGGGGGCGTTTCCGAACTCTTGTTATAGACCCGGCGGGACCCCGGTTCGGTAACGACAGTCGCAGAGATTATTAATTTAAAAACCGGATTACGGAATGTAATACAGTCAATCGTGAATCGATAGATTTTTACCCTGATGGGTTTGTTATTTTAAATATCCAACATGATATTGGAGTTATCGAGAAAGTGCGTGATTCACATTTTAAAACCATAACGGAGACATTTTGATCAGCATGTCGGTAGATCGAAATCGACAATTAATCGGAGCCATCTCTGGGTTGACCGTGGTCGCGGATATAAATCCATCATCCTGGGTCTTGTACAGGCATGTTATTAATATTCTGGGCCGAGCCTTAGTTAATCTCGCCGAGCAAATCTTTGGGTGGATGTCGATTGGTGCCTAACACACGAGAGGGCCAGCGCGCAGCAGCAGAATATTCCGGAGGAGGGATGAGAGGCATCCGACTTGCCTCGGATCGCACCGATGCATTCCTCACCGTCATGGATTTCCCATCTTCAAGAATACCTAGCCAAGTTTAGATAGTCAGAGTAGCTCATAACACGGTCGATCTCGGGTGAGTGTCTTAATTAAAATATTGGTATGATCAGACATTTAAATATATAATCAGTGTGCAATTTAAACAATTGAACTGTTTTATTTAATCATCACATCACCCTGTGACACAATAGCATGACAGCGGTGCCCACCGCCCGAGAGGTAAGTCTTTCATGATCCGAAAGGAGGTGGCGACGCGTCGGACAGACATAGCATGATAGAAATATCATGCTTTGGCGCTCTATTCATTAGAAAAGTTTGTCCGACGTGTCATTAACTTTAAACCAACATAATATTTAATAACATAATAACAATATAATATTCACCATTAATAAACATTGTTATTACATGAATTTGATATGCAGATACAAGATTAATGTTCCGAATACGTCTATCATACGTCGAAGAAAGTCTATTTAATACGTATTGAAAAATAACCGTAAACAAATAACACATGAATGAAATCTTGTTGTTTATGTCATTCTGTTGCATGAAAGATGTATTTGGTTTGTACCAGTTTGACAGTTATTTTATAGGGCAGCGGCGTAGCTACCTAGGGGCTACGCGGGGCAGTGCCCCGGGGCCCTCAAGCTCAGGGGGGCCTCGAATCCTTACCAGAAATCTCTATCGAACTGAACTTTTGGAAATTTCTCCCATTTTCAAAATAAATATGTCAGGTTGCAACTTGCAACCCCACTTTAATCATGACAACTCTGTTGAGAGAAATTCAAAAATTTTGCCTAGGGAATTGCCCTAAACTCTTTCTGTAGGTTGACAGTGTTGTCAATTTGACGGATAGTGATATGTGCGTCATTCCCCAACGACACTTGTAGCGTATTAAAATATGAATAAAAAGAAGAAACCCAATGGTGCATTTAAACGCAAACAACGCCAAGAAAGAGAAGATAGTAAACAAAAATTGCCCAAAATTGACAAGTTTTTTAGTCAGCCTTCAGCCTTGACGGCCGGCATAGTCCAGTGGTAACGCATTGGACTGCCATTCCGAAGGTCGCGGGTTCGAACCCGGCGTGCGCAAATAAATTTTATTTGATTAATTTGTGTTATTTCACAATTAATTAATTAAAATAATATATAGTATATTTGCGGCACGTTCCAGAGTGGAAGATACTACCAGTATCGCCCTGGTGTAAGACCACCATTCAGAATTGAAACGTTGCTCCAAATGGCTTTAGCCGTGTTTAGTGACTAGATCTGAATAGCCAGGTACTTCCTCACCTTCCTCTTTCCCTTCCCCACTTACCTTCAGCCTCACAACATCCCCCAATTGGGGATGCCATAGTCTCACTGGCTCCAGACGGGAGCAGTTGGTACTCTTGTGAGGTATTCACTATAAAAAATAAAAAAAAAGTACATCTGGCCAAAATATTTCTATTGATAGTGACTCAAATAATGTGGTAACTGCAGTGTTGGTTGAGAAGCCTACTGAAGAAGATTCGCCAATTATTGCAGTTGGAGATACCTCCGCCGCCGATCATGTGAACGTGGATGTTGTTTGCATGACACACATAAGAGCGGAGGGTTTGGAGGAACCACAGACCCTTACATTTTTTGAAAATGTATAAGACAAATCTTCTTATGACTTGGGAAACTTCACGAACAAAATATTAAGTGATAACGAAAAACGTCAAATTCTTGAGGGATATGGGGCCTTTACAGCCTTCAGGACCTTTTCCAACAGACATCAACCAGAACAATAGGTGTTTTTCAAAATCGTACTACTTTTCGTGTTCTAAATATGGGCCAGTTAATCGTTTCTGGTTGTGTTATTCCAAAATACTAGACGCTGCCTATTGTCAACCCTGCTGGTTATTTGCTTCACAAAGGAATAATGTTTGGTGTACGGGAATTCGAGATTGGAAGCATTTATCAGAAAGAATTAAACAACACAGTTGTTTGAGTGGCCATTCGGAAGCATGTGCTGTGTATGAATACTATCGACAAGGAACTTTAAAATGAAATTCGCAAAGAAGCATCATTTTGGAAAATGGTTCTTCAAAGGTTATGCGATATCATACTTACCCTAGCACAGAGTTCTTTGGCTTTGAGAGGACATCAAGAAGACTTAAGTCAGGAAGGATACCATGGAAATTTTCTGTCCTTTGTAGAGCTTGTGGCCCGATATGATCACATTTTGCGGCAAGTTTTGGATATGCCCAAAGGTAATCATAATTTTTTCTAAGTTTTTTTTATCGTTTTATTTTGTTTATAATTATTAACTGTTTAACTTGACTTGACTTTTTTGAAATTGTGTTTTTTTATGTTTTTAGGATCTACAAGATATCTGAGTGCAATAATTCAAAATGAAATGATTGAGTGCTTGGGGACCAAACTCGTAACCCATCTACTAGAACAAATTAGAGCGTCACCGTTTTTGCCATCATAATGGATACGACACAGGACATATCGAAGGTAGATCAGCTAAGCATTGTTGTGAGGTATGCAGTAATAACCAGATCGGAAAATGGACAGCCAATTGATATGAAGTAAAATAAGTGTTTCTAAGCTATGATGTGCCAGTGTGATGAGTGGTGTGTATAATGTAAACATATTAAGGATATCCAGGCTAACGCAGAGTACGAACATTGTGCCACTCATTATTTAAATTTGGTGATAAATGATGCCGTTAGCAGTTGTGTGGAAATACAGATTTTGTTGCAAGATTTGTATAACTTTTTCGGTAAAAGCATCAAACGTTGGGATCTACTGTCAAAAATCACTGGCGAGTCGGACACCACTCTAAAAAACTAAATCCGACTAGATGGTCCAGTAGGGTCAATACAATATCTGCAATAAAACTTAGTTATTTTGATATTATCAAAGCATTATCAGAAATAGTTCTAAAGAGTCCTAATAAAGATGAGCGTAGTGAAGCAGAGAGTATTCAAACAAAAATGCTAAATTTCGAGTTCGTGTTGCTTTGCGAATTCATACACAGTGTATTGAACGACATCAATTATGCATCCAAAACTTTACAAAAATACAAAATCAATTTGGGCGAGGCGAGTAAAGTTTTAGCAGACACCAAAGCAAAGTTGCAAATTTATAGAAATGATTTCGAATTATTTAAGTGCAAAGCCAGTGAAACTGCAAGAAAATATGGTATTGATACCCATTTTCAAGAAAAAAGCCAAAGAAAAGTTAAAAAACATTTTCATGAATTAGCTGCTGATCACCGATTTCCAAACCGAGAAAAAATATTTAAAATTGAGATTTTCAATAATGTACTAGACACAGTAATATCTCAATTAGATACACGTTTTATTGGTATGAGTGCAGTCTGCAGAGGCGGATTTGCCCTTAGGCCTATGTAGGCCCGGGCCTAGGGCGGCCAGATATTAGGGGCGGCCAATCGTGACAAAAAAGACACAGATGATAACAAGAAATTTCTTCCTAAGTACCTAAATATTCTACGTACGAAATAGCGATATGCAAGAGCGTGTTCACACACAGCACACAGCGCGCCCCCACGCCCCGCAGCCGCCCTCGCCACACCTATGATGAGTACTGAGAAAGGGGCGGCTACATGGTCTGGGGCCTAGGGCGGCCAAGACTGCAAATCCGCCTCTGGCAGTCTGTCATATATTCGATTTTCTAACACCAACATTTTTATTACATGTTGATGAAGCAACTTTATTACAAAAGTGTGACGAATTCCAAAGAAAATATTCAGATATAATAGGCCCTAGTTTTTCACTTCAATCTATGAATATTTACCATCTAGTTTTACCTCAACTAACTCAAGCATGGACTGTTCACCAATTATGTAAGGAAATAATGAGCAAATATGGAGTGCTAGAATGCGAAGTATTTACAGCAATGTTATTATTCTTTACAATTCCTGTCACTTCTGCAACAGCTGAAAGGTCATTTAGCAAATAAAAAATAGTAAAAAAAATTTTAAGAAATATTTATTTATATTTTATATTATTATTTTATATTTTATATTATTTAAGAAATATAAAAGATGGGCCAAACTCGACTCCGACATTTATCGCTAATAGCAATTGAAAACAAAACCGCATCAAGCCTGGATTTAAACGAAGTCATTGATACTTTTGCGAAAACTAAAGCCAGGAAAAAAAATTGTAAATATAATTTTTATTTAGTCAGTTGGTAGGCCCGACCTTTATATAATATACCCTTGAATCTTCTCTATTTCGTTTTATTAGCCAAACCTACACCAAGTATTCATTGTAATTTATGTTGTTACTGTTTAATATTTGTATTACCTGCCCTGCAGTCTGCAGTGCACAAAAAAGAGCTTAAGTAGCTTAGCATTTTTAAAGTGTTTGTATATTTCATATTTTTATTTGATAAAACCTAATCAGTTTACATAGCAGTGGGCCCCATTTTTCAATTTGCCCCAGGGCCCTTGGTTACCTAGCTACGCCACTGCTTGGCGGTTGCATGCGTTGGCCGCCAACGTTGGCTGCCAACGTTGGCCGGTCAACTCGATTATTGTTGTTTTTCGTGCACACATCAAAGGATCTTGAGGCCAACCTGCAAAGAGCCTTCACATGTTGGCCCGTTGGCCGGCCTTCAGTTCGCAATATGCGTTTAAAGGAGACGATCGTGTTGATTATTGCGTGAATGATTATCTAAGTTTACGGGTTACGATGATTAATAATTTGCCGCAGTTACGATAATATCCACACCTAGATTTGACTACCTCCTTGGTCGAGTTCAAATCCAAATAAAAATGACGAACTTTTTCTTGCCACTTTGATATTTGTAATATATTTTGTATATTATTTCTAATATATTAAGTCATTGACCACACCATTTTCGTTATGGGTACGGATTTCAAAAGGCGAGGAGAGGATTTAAAAAAATGCTATTCTTATATTAATGTTGAATGTTTCTTGTCTAAATGTTTGATAGTTTCTTTATGATCTATTTTTTTATATGAAGATTTATTTTAGAAATATAATAAAGAATAAAATATATTGTGACAGACCTATAATCAATTCATATTAAATTCTAACAGCAATCCTATCTGTTTCAGATATACGATTAATTTTATCTGCACCATGGACCTAAAAAATTGAGAACAATTTAAAGCCGATGGGATAGGGGGAAGATGCATGAAAAATGCCAAAACCTACATAAATTTGATAATAACTTATACCCAGTGGGGGATCTTCTGTGAAGGTCATTTGGTCAATGACTTCTCATAAATACGCTGCAATAGTATTAATTGAAATTAGTTCGCGAAATTATGTCTATCATTGTTAACGTAATTTGCATGAAATAATTTAAAATTTTGTTGATATCGTATTGAAAGAAATCGCAAACAATTCATTTTTTTTTTTTATATTGAATACCTCACAAGAGTCCCAACTGCTCCCGTCTGGAGCCAGTGAGACTATGGCATCCCCAATTGGGGGATGTTGTGAGGTTGAAGGTAAGTGGGGAAGGGAAAGAGGAAGGTGGGGAAGTACCTGGCTATTCAGATCTAGTCACTAAACACGGCTAAAGCCATTTGGAGCAACGTTTCAATTCTGAATGGTGGTCTTACACCAGGGCGATACTGGTAGTATCTTCCACTCTGGAACGTGCCGCAAATATACTTTATATTATTTTAATTTATTAATTGTGAAATAACACAAATTAATCAAATAAAATTTATTTGCGCACGCCGGGTTCGAACCCGCGACCTTCGGAATGGCAGTCCAATGCGTTACCACTGGACTATGCCGGCCGTCATTGAATCATGACAAACGTATTCAAATAAAGTGACAATTAGTTTATGTTACAAGAGAGAAAATAAAGAGGTTTGAAAACGATATTTTAAAATGAAAAGTTATAATTTTTGTCAGTGGTTTTGCGGATGCAAACAAATGAAAATATTGGTAATTTTGCTTTCTTTGTTTACTTTTAAAATTTACTTATAAACAATGGACTGAGGTTGAAGTTGGTAATTTAAAAACTTTAAGTAGGAAAAGATCTTTCAACAGAAAAAATACTAATATATTATTAGTTATATGTGTAAATACCTAGATAAATAATCTTAAATTAAACAATATTGTGGTACCGGCTTCAGAATATGTGATGCGGCTTCAGATTTTGATTATATTCGTAGTCCTCCTCACAAGGAGATCCTGTGTTGAGGGAGGTTTTGGAAGTTTTTCAGCGACTTCCTTGATTCGACTTCATATTTATATATATATATATATATTTTTTTTTTTTTTCTTTTAAAAAGAAAGACAAACATTCCCGGGTTACAAATAACCTGACAATATTTGAAAATCTCCTACTACCACCACAGTAAGCTGAAAATGTTGCTTGTGTTGTGGTGGAGGACTTAGCCAGCCGAGGAATTGAACACACTACGCCTGGGTGGGACCCAAACGCGATGTCAACTCGGCCACCGACCGGTCAAAAATACTAATATATTATTAGTTATATGTGTAAATACCTAGATAAATAATCTTAAATTAAACAATATTGTGGTACCGGCTTCAGAATATGTGAGTACCAGCAAATTAATTTCATAAATTGGCGTTTTTATCATTTTCACTACGAGTTAGCAATAAGTATTAACATTTCATATTAATTTTTTTTTCCGATTGACCTTCCACTTCTGGACTCTTAGAGCCGCTCTGTATATAACATCATTTACCCCAAAAATATCATAAGCTATTACAACAGAATTAAAAACACTTACAGGCAGTCTAAAAAAGGAACTAAATACGCAATTTTTTTTTTCCTCAATTTATTTTGTTTGTTAATAGTTATATATTGTTTTTTTTTTACATTTTTACAAGAGTATGTATATTTATATATATGTATAAGAGATTTTGATTATATTCGTAGTCCTCCTCACAAGGAGATCCTGTGTTGAGGGAGGTTTTGGAAGTTTTTCAGCGACTTCCTTGATTCGACTTCATATTTATATATATATATATATATTTTTTTTCTTTTAAAAAGAAAGACAAACATTCCCGGGTTACAAATAACCTGACAATATTTGAAAATCTCCTACTACCACCACAGTAAGCTGAAAATGTTGCTTGTGTTGTGGTGGAGGACTTAGCCAGCCGAGGAATTGAACACACTACGCCTGGGTGGGACCCAAACGCGATGTCAACTCGGCCACCGATCGGTCAAAAATATGTTTTTAATATTTAGTATGTTTTTTTTTAAGTTTATTTTTTATTAATATTTTACACACTTTACAAATATGAGGCAAAATCCCGATAAACTACTTTTTAGCAATTGTCTAACGGGTTCTTTACATTATAAATCTTATTATAGTGAGTTTACAGTAACATTTTTACAATTATATAAAACAAAAAATTTAAAATTTTAAAGAAATATAGTAAAAGAAAATGATGAAAACATAAATAAAATTTTAAAAGTGTTTAGAATAATATATCATTGTAAGCTAATACAAATTAATTCTTTCAGTAAGCCAAGTCTTCAGTATGTTTACCAATTGTTTGTTTTGGACACAGTTTTTAATTTCAGCAGGTAACACATTAAAACAACTAGGAATCATATAGTTTAACGTTCTTTGTCCATATTTATTTGTATGCTTAGGTACAAAAGTCCTGCTACTTCATTAAAGTTAAAACGAGTATTATGATTGTGTTCTAGTCTGTTTATATATAAAGGGTTATAAATTTGCTGAAATATAATTTTGTACCACAGAATTGCTCTCACTGAAAGAATTTTGAGACTGATAGAAGTATGGAATATTATGCCTTTCTTTGTATAAATCTGTTTCAGCTAATATTTAAACATCGAATTTTGCACGGATTGAACATGGTCGATAGTAGTTTTACAGGAAAATCCCCAAGCTGTTATTCCACTATAACAGGTTCAGCTAGAGATATTTAAATTACTCGAAGTGTGCAGATTGGAACATTTTTTTTTAGTTTATACAATCTGCTTACAATTGATCTTAGTCGCGCACAAACTTTGTTTATTTGTATATCTTAAAAGCAATAAATAGTGACAACTAAATAAACATATTCATTAACTAGTTAAGAGTTTTATTCTTTTGATTCGAAGCGATCCAAGTGGAAAGAAAAAAAAAGAAAAATTAAGAACGAAGCAATTTTCTGAAGGTTTTGGTGTTAATGAACATTTTCAACGTTAAAAAAAACTTAGATGGTTCGGTTATTAGGACAAGTTGTCACCTCTTGCCATTACCAAAGCTAATAAATGATTTATTTGTGTGCCACAGTATTTGTAATGTGTTTTATATTTAAACTGATGGTAAAATTTGTAATGTTATAATGATTTATTTTTAGGGTATTATGCTATGTTACCTCCTTCTTTAGCCGACGTTTTCGGACATCATTACAGTGTCCATCGTCAGGGCAGATGTGTGGTAAGACATCTGCCCTGGTGATGAACACTGTAATGTTGTCCAAATATTTGGACAAGGTTGGTATGGAGCGCAACACGGTATAGTACCCCAAAAATAAATCACTACAATACCAAAATCCCAAATCATATCTGTTGTGTTCGTACAAACAGGTCTCCAACTCGTCTTGGAAGGAGTTTATAAATAATTGGTTCTTTTAGATTAATCAGGGATTTATTATTAATCCGCGTAATATAATGGTGACTCGATAGTCTACCTAAATAGAGGCTGGCTAGTTGTAATCTGGAACAGTAAGTTTCTCTGAGAGCCTTCCCACTGGCCCTGGCGACTACTGGCCACTGGCTCCATCTTGTGGACTTCCACGCAGGCTCTATGCAATGCCATCTGTGCGTGCATCTATGAAGCTCTCACTTCCCAACAATATCCAAATATTTATTGGTAATTTTTTTGCTATATTTTTGTGGGAAAGCGCACAAGAATCCCAACTGCTTCCAAACTTCTGGAGCCAGTTAGACTATAGCATCCCCAATCGGGATAAGTTTTGATGTGAGGATGAAGGTAATGGATAAGAGACAGGGCTCAGGAGATGAAGGTGAGAAGTACCTGGATATTCAGATCTGGTCAAGAAACATGGCTAAATTCATTTCAAGCAATGTTTCAATTCTGAAAGATGGGCTTTCACCAGGAAGAAACTGAGAGTATCTTCCACTCTGCCGCTTATATACCATATATTATTTTTAATTAGTAAATTTTGAAATAACACAAGTTAATCAAATAAAATTTACTTGCGCACGCCGGGATTTGAACGCACGACCTCCGGATTGCTAGTCGAGAGCCTTAACCCTCAACCACAAGGCCGTCAATATTGAAAAAAATATATATTTCAAACCTAAAATTAAATAACAACATTTAGATTTCAATTAGTTAAAACGAAGGTACCAGGTTGTATGTTAACAAACAAACCACTGCAAAAATACCACTATCTGTATGTTGAGTAAAAATGGAACTAACTCTCATTACTATGGCAACACCAATTTAAGTACAAAATTTATTATACTAGTCCCAGGCAGAGATCCTATGCACGTCATCGACGATCGACCTAAAGGCTGTTCTTAAAAATATTCCTTCTCACACGTTTTTTATGAAAAAGAAAAAAAAAACAGAAGATACTAGAATGTAGATAAGAAAAAAACTACCTACCGACCAGTCGCATCTCATTTTACTATAAACTAATTTAAAAATAAAACAATCTTAAAGTTAGAATTAAAGTTAGAATTCAAGTGAATATAATCATTTTTGCGTTTGCGCACTATCTGTGAGCTGCGCTATTCTAAAAAACGACAAACCGACATTAAATTTGTGTTTTATATCAACACCTTCTGACATACAAAAGAAGGTAACAAACAATCGTAATAAACACAGTGAAAAGTGAATCTAAATAACAAACATTAAAAATAATTACTACTAAACCAGTGAACCCGTTGTGCGCGAACGTGAATTTCATGATTTATTTTTCAAAAAAACAGTCGTTATATAAGTGTCAAACAACTAAACCACAATTTAGACCTTTTGTACGACTATTTCGTAAATCTACCAGTTATATTGGAATAAATCACGCTAATTGTGTATCGGTACTTGGCAGCGTGGTGAGAGGCGCCGACACATTCCGATCTACCTTCCTGGGACGTGAGTTCGAAACCCAGAGTAAACATTTATTTTTTATTTTTTACGTTGTGAAGTTTGATTTACTTACTGTCCAACAGATGGCAATCCAATAAATCATACAAAATAAATCCAATACTAAATCAAATATATACTGTAATTTTAAAAATAAATGTGATATTAAATCTAACAACAAAATAAACTAAATATAATATTCTAATACAAATCCTTCAAAACTGTAATAGTAAAATATAATTTTTTTACAACTAAGTTTCTGTGTCGATTGTTCATTGCAATACATAATAACTCCCTGCAATATGGAGAGCACCACCTGCAGCAAGTGCCCGGAACCCATACTCACGAGGGAATCAATGTTCTGGTGCTCCTCCTGCAAGGAGAGTCTACATTTCGCCTGCGGTGGCGTAAGTGAAGGTCATTACCGAAAACTCTCCCAAGAAAAACGCAATAATACCAAATGCACTGGCTGCAAGACGGAAACGCGCAGTACGGCGCGTTCTACTTCCATTTCCAGGAAGGAGACCCCAGCGGCCAGCACCACTAAAGTAGGAGAAACACAGCTCGACCTAATCACACATGAATTACGTCAAATCAAGACTGAGCTACAGGGATTCAAGAATGTCCAGACGAAATTATACGAAATGTTCGATGAATTCAAGGACTTCAAGGCCTCGCTAACATTCTTTAATAGCAAAATGGAGGGATTTGAAGAAGACTTTAAAAAATCTCTGATAAAACTACAAAGCATAGACTCCGTTCAAAAAAAAAACACAGAACTCGAGGCAAAACTAACTATGCTCGAATTAAAGATCGACGATCAAGATCGGCAACAAAAAAATTTTGCCGCCGAAATAAGAGGTATACCGGAGGTTGAAGGTGAGAATTTGGCAAATATTTTATTTAACATAAATCAAGAAATAAAAACAAACACTACGAAAAATGACATTGAGACCAGCTATAGGTCTCCGGGTAAGACAATCCCCCAAAAAACCAGACCTATAATTGTGCGGTTTAAGCACGTTCACGTAAGAGATGTCTTTTTAAACGATGTAAAAAGGTACAATATGAATGCTGCGTCTAAGGAAGACAAACTCAACACGACCTCAATAGGACTCTCCGGACCGCGCACGCCGGTATATATATCGGAACACCTGACTTCAACAAATAAACGCCTGCTTTACCTAGCGAAGAAGACGGCTATTGATAAAAAATTTGCATTCGTATGGGTAAAAGCGGGACGAGTATATATACGCCAAACCACGGAATCGAGAGCTATACATATCACCTCTGAGAATATCTTACTCGCACTATGACTCACAATTGCAATCATACCCATACTACCTGTATCCCTTTTCAAAATGTTAATCAGAGTGTTCCTATATTTCATGATATTTCTATTCCTTTCAAAAAAATACTACAATATTGCATTGTTCAATCCCCAAATAAGCACGATGTCAGACATTTCAATTAATAATTTAATTATTAACATCGTGGTGCATTTATATTACCCACACATTATCAGGAAATTCTTATATGACAAATTTACAACTACATCATTGTGTCTCTCTGACCCCGCTACTTTACTTCCTTATTATAAGAAATTACTAGCTAACCCTCAATTCACCACTAATACCAATTGCAATTTTTATTTGTACCATTCGAAGAACATGAAATGGCTAATGTTTTCTCACAATTTATGTATTACAATAATTTATGTATATTATTTTATTTCAATAACTGAGCAACCAAACTTATGTACTCTTTGTTCACACATCAAAAACATAAATTTACCATCCCAAATTAATATTACCGTGTGGGTTTACTTACAGATAACTTACTCTAAAAATGATCCAACATTCTTTTGAAATTCCCGACGAATCTATGCTCACATGCAACAATTATGTAGTTGATAATCCTAAAGACATAAATAAATACTGTTGGGAATCGTACAGTCTAAAAATGGTACACCAGAATATACGAAGTATTACCAATATTGATGATCTTCTCATATTTCTTGACCAACTTAAATTCACATTTGACATATTAGTTTTGACTGAGTGCTGGATCAATGAATACTATACCTCCAAAGAAATACAAAATTACACTGAATACCACACATCTATAAAAATAAATAAATCCAGTGGAATTGTTATCTATGTCAGGAACGAAATACAAGCTCAAGTTGACGAGCTCGCTTTATCACAAGCAAATTGTCTAAAAATAGTACTTAACAAAAATGTGTGCATATTTGCAATTTATAGATCACCATCTTTCAACAATATTGATACCTTTCTTAATTCACTACATTCCATCATTAACAGCACAAACAACTCAGAACATCAAATAATCATTGGAGACCTAAATGTCAATATAATCTTAGACAATCACCGTCAATGCGATGATTATTTATGTTTTCTGAGCGAAAACGGTTTCACTCCAACAATTAACACCCCCACTAGAGTACAAGGCACGAGCAAATCCTGCTTAGATCACATTAACATAAAAAATATTAAGTTCATAGACTCGTTTGTCATACACACAACAATTTCAGACCATTATACCACGGCGCTCGGTCTAAGAAATAAGCCCTCCTCTGCTGCTAAAAACAAATATATTTCTAGAATAAATTACAGCAGCCTGCTCGAGGAGCTACGTAGAGAAAAGTGGCATAACGTACTAGATCAGACTGACACTAACCAAGCAATGGACGAATTTATTAAGAAATTGCAATTCTACATATCTAATAACACTGTCAACAAATGTATCCCAAACAAACAATTTAAACTCATGCCATGGATCTCCCCTGGCCTTGTCAAATCTATTCACAGACGAAACCAACTCCACAAAATTGCGAAAAGGCAACCAGATAATATTTTACTACAAGAACAATATAAGAAATATAGGAACTTGTGCAAAAAATTAATTAAAACAACAAAAGAAAAATTCTACAAACAATATATATACGAAAACACATTAACTCCGAAACGTTTCTGGGATATATTTCGAAAAATCACCAAAACAAAAAATAATAAGTCGTCATTCATACAATCATTAGACACTAAAAACACAAACACTGCTGACCCCAAGGGGATGGCTAATTTTGCAAATCATTATTTTACTTCCGTAGGAGCTTCGCTCGCTAACAAAATACTCGATAAATGTAAGAAAACTGAATCCGATCTAGCCAACATACCTTCAACTGTTTATAATTGTAAATCAGATGAAATTCAAACTACGACTAATGAAGTAATGAAAATGATAGATGAACTCAAGACATCGAATGCTTGTGGGTCAGATAAAGTGTCAACAAATTTGCTAAAAGTGTTGAAACCACTTATAGCTAGTACTATTGCATTTATCTGTAATCTTAGTTTCAAATCAGGCATATTTCCGAACCACTTAAAAGAATCAATTGTCATACTGATTCACAAAAATGGAGACAAATCGGATATACAAAATTATCGGCCTATATCTCTACTAAATTCAATCTCAAAAATTATTGAGAAAATCGTCAAAAATCGTCTTAGTCTCTACCTAGAAAATTATAAGATCCTTTCCAAAAACCAATTTGGCTTTCGACCTGGTTTAGGAACAGAAGATGCTATTGCTAAACTGACTGATATTATTTCCAATAATATTGACCAGGGAGTTAAGTCCATCGCTCTCTTCCTTGATCTGGCAAAAGCTTTTGATACCATCTCGCAGAAAATACTTCTGAAAAAACTACAGGCCATCGGCATTCAGGGACAGCTATTCAAATGGATGGATAGTTACTTAGCGAACAGATACCAAAAAGTTAAAATTAATGATACAGTTAGCGATCCCGCCCTTATAGAATTTGGTGTACCGCAAGGGAGTACCCTAGGACCACTTCTGTTCAGTATTTATATAAATGATTTATGTAACAGTAATCTCTCCAATCACATCATAACATTTGCGGATGATACTGTCTTAATATTTGAAGGAAGAAACTGGAATGCTGTACACAAGAAAGCAGAAGACGGTATTAACCATCTTAAATATTGGTTAGATTATAATCTTTTGACTCTCAATTCAGAAAAAACAAAATTTATACGATTCAGTGCGACAGAAGCGGGCCAACCCAAAGAATTATACAATATTTTCATACATAAATGCATCGAATCAACTATCTGTGATTGCTATAAATTAGAATGCGTGAACAGTATAAAATATCTCGGTATTGTTATCGACAAACATCTTAGATGGGACGGACATATAGACCTTGTGACTACTAAGGTTAGAAAGTTGACGCATATCTTTATGCCAATTAGAAATATCCTATGTCTAAAAGATTTAAGACTCATTTACAACGCTATGTGTGGGTCACTATTAGACTATGCATCATTAGGCTGGGGTGGATGCGCAAAAATGGTTTTAGACCACTTAGCAAAGGCCCAAAAATCCTTACTAAGGGTAATCATGAAAAAACCTTTTAGGTACCACAGCGATTCACTATTTGAAGAGTTACGAGTTCTAGATGTCAGACAATTATACATGAGGAAAATAATTTTGAACACTCATAAAAAACGTCATCTCTACCCATCTATCGACCACTCTCACGACACCCGACACTCACGGAGGAATCCAATCGTACCACCCACAACCAAAACTTCACTTGCTCAAAGACATTTTTCATTCCTAGGCCCAAAACTTTACAACTTTATACCTGATGCATGGAAAAAGGAAAGCAAAGGTGCTCTTCGTAAATCGATCACCGTCTGGCTTCACCAATTAGGGAGAAAAGAGTGTGAACTCACACTTTTCCAAAAATAAAACAAACAAAATATCAAACACATTAAGAAAACAAAAAAACATACAAAACTAAACAAACCAAACAACAAGTTAACATCAGTTAACTTTATAACTTTTTGCTTTTAATCTTTTATAATAATATTTTTCTTTTTAATGTATCATTATTTTTTAGTTATATATATATTTTTTTTTAGTTATGTATATATCATATTACTTTTCTTTTTTTTCCTTTTTTTGTTTTGTTCTTACAAAATATGTATGCGTGCATGAATACTAACTCAATTTTGACTGTCCTAAAACGGGAATTCCTCCTAGTTGGGCAGTCAAAGTATTTTTTATCTACATGTGTCATTGTATCATCACCTGTACTAAATAAATAAATAAAAAATAAATAAAATAAATAAATGTCGAATGTTCCCATGGACGAACATGTATAGCGAAGGTATGTTTCTTTCTAATCATTTCACTACTTTGATGCATTATACTTTCACTATTATGGAATTGCCAGTTTCAAAAATAAAGCAAAAAAAAGCTTTAATTCATAAAGCGCACACTATGACAGTAATATATAGCAAAAAAAGCTTTAATTCATAAAGCGCACACTATGACAGTTGCACATGATGAGGTAGAAATTGAACAATTAATTACAAACTAATTATTTAATAATTTGACTTTAAAAATAATAGGGTAGATATTATTGTTATAAACATTAACTATTTATTAAGTTCTTGTCGGGGAAATTTCCACTTTTTTCTAAACTTGCAATACAGAATGCTCATGTCATCGCGGACTAAATAAAATCTTTTAAATGCCAAAGAAAACATGTTTATTAATTAATTTTATGCAGTATTTTCAACGAGAATGTGAAAATGGTATACCATTTTTCAATAAGGTAAATTGTACACTCGGTGTCACAAAAATCGAACCTATTGAAAATCTCATGACACAATAAAGCGATCGTGTCTTTCAGATACGCAGCGTCATCGCCCTGATCCAGGCCACCGGATGAAGTCACTAGTCTCTTGAAAACGGAAAATGGTGTCCCTCAACCAGCTTTCCCGATGGGCAGATGCATCGGCACCCTACATCTCTGAACTATGCGTCCCGGAAAACACTGGTCTGAGGCAGTCAACTCTTAGATCAGCAACATCATCAGCTGTAGGCAGACTGATGGAACCTAAGCGCAAGCCAAACACTAAGTTTGGTGATCGCGCTTTCGGACTATCAGGGCCGAAGGCTTGGAATAAACTCCCTCCGGAAATAAGATCCATAACAAGTTCAACGGAATTCAGGTCTAAACTAAAAACTTACCTTTTTAAGCTGTCATACCCTTAAATTAAATATAAAATTCCTGAGAGAAAGTCCTGTTATATCCAATTTTCCAATTATGTTCTAAATCCTGTATCTAAATTTCGCTAATAAACAATTAGTTAAGTTGTGTTAATCTCAAGTGACCTACCAGGTAAGTATAGTACTGTATATTATCTCCACATATATTTAGTAATAACACAGATCATTGTACAAATGTATTATATATTTGTACATCGGCCTTGAGGTGATTTTGCACAAAAACGGCGCTATATAAATCATCCTTTTTTTCCGACTTTATGTCCGGGTTAAATCTTCCTCACAGGGTAAACTGAACCCTTCCACACACTTTTCCACAAATGATCATCTAGTCAATCCACATTATGTAAGTGCATTATATAAGCAAAATAAATACAAAAAAAATACAAGAACAACACGTCAACTCACCAGAGATCAAATGGGAAAATAATTCACCGACTCCAGATATTTTCATATCAGAGGGTTCGGCTCGGTAAAACTCCTAACAGGGCCTATAAATCCTACTGATCCGTCAGCATAAATATTTAAAAAAATCTTTCGTTATCCTACATGTATTCAAAATGACTGACTTTTGCATCTTTATATATAATTTTTTTATAGTTCTAATACGCCTAAATTTTTAATGAGAGAGCTAGGTATAATGCCAGTAGCCGAAATAACAAATGGTAATATTTTTATAGTTTGAGAATGCCAAATTCTTTTTATTTCATTTCCTAGATCTGTGTATTTTCTTATTTTTTCATTAACAGATTTTTGAATATTACAGGAATTTAGAATAGCGACATCAATTACATAAGTTATTTTTTTTAATTTTGTCATGTAAAACTATATCGGGTCTATTATGACTAATCGTTCGGTCTGTTAGTATAGTTTTATCATAATATATTTTATAAAATTCGTTTTCTAAAAATGAATTTGGTTCGTATTCATAATATGGTATTATATTACGGCAGTCAATAAAGTTAATTTAATTTAATTTTAATTACCAAACTTTAGTGATTTATTTTTGAAACTTGATTGTGCCTAAATGTATACTCGGACGGTGCTAGTATAGAACATCCCTATATAATATGTTCTATAGTTTCCGGAAAAGCCAAAAATTTTCTACATAAATCATCAATTTGATTTGTATCTTTGATTATATGCTTCCTATAATTTTTAGTATTAATGACTCTATCCTGAATGGCAAGCATAAATCCTTCTATTTCTGCGCTCAACTCTCCAATACTCAACCATTTGTTTGACGAAAATTTGTCAACATACGTTTGGTTGAGATAATTGAAGTGTTTTGTGTGTAAAATTTTATTTGACCAGGAATCTAATAATTCCTGGTTGGGATTTATAAAAATGTTGGCATTCTCATCGTATAAATTTAAAGGTGTAATATTTCTATCTGCCTTGCAAATTATGTTGTGCATTTCTGAGCTATGAGCTTTCATATGGAAAAAAAGTTCTTAGCATTTCTACCTGATTATGTTTCAAAGAAATTATTTTGACTATACCTCTACCTCCTTAATTTCTAGATAAATTAATTCGTTCTATAGCTGAATTTGGATGATGGCAATTAAACTTTGTTATAGTAGTTCTAATTAATCTTTCTAAGTTATCTAAATCTATATTAGACCATTTAATTATGCCAAATGAGTACGTTAATAGAGGTATTGCCCTAGTATATATTGCTTTTACTAAATTTTTATAAGATAGATTGCATTTTAAAATTTTCCTGATCCTAGTTTGAAATTTAATCCTAATATCATTTTTAATACTAGTATGGTCTGATCTATTTGATTGTGGGTTTCCTAAATACTTATAAACCTCATCCCTTTTCATACTAGTAATTTGGAAATTTCTAAATATACTCCCATCTTCAATTTTACCTTTCTCTATATGGATCGTTCTACATTTATCTAAACCAAAAGTCATTTTGATATAATCTGAAAAGTTTTTAACTACCTCGATCATTTTCATTTTATTTATTTATTTAATATTTTTAAAAAAAATGACATAATACATTGTTACAGCCAGAGGCGGTCCCTGCCTTAGTGCATTTGTGCACTGCACTGCCAAACATCGATATACGTTAGAAATGTAAATTCGTATATCCACTCACGAAGAATTCACGCCAGATCATTATAATATTCTTACCAATCAAAGTTTGTACTAGACTCCCGCGCATGCGAAAAAGAGTGTAATATATCAACCCGTGCATTTTCGGCTTTGCCCGAGACATGCCATGTACCTTCTATAGGCAGTGTCTCTAGAGGTCGGAACCGTGAAATGAGCGAGACAGGTAGAAACCCATAACGGCTGTTGATGTGTTAGAGCAGTGGAGATAGAAGCTGGTCGGTGCATTATCGGCGCATGCGCCGAAACATCCTGATATATATCAAAAACCTTATACATGCGTAAAACGTTTGGAATGCAGTAGTTAGGATTGACAGATTTCGAACTAATTAACAATGTTATAATATTCTAGCGTTACCGGCGCGATCTACATATCTGCAAACTTGACAGTATTCATTATTGGCGATTGACGCGACGTTTTAACGGTTTTTACGAGTTTTGCTCTGCAAAAAGCTTTTTAAAAATGAGTGCTAATGAAAACATTGCGGTTAACATTGATTTTATCAAAAGTAACCGAAGTTCATTTAATCCCAACAAACTAGAGATGATTTTGCGAATGCTGACGGAGCAATATCAATTTTACAATTATTTTACAAGTGTAACTTGGTGGAGTGTTTTAGTGAAATAGTGAAACTGTTAAACATAATTTGTACTATTCCGATGACAACTGTCGAGTGCGAAAGGTGTTTTTCTACGTTGAAACGTGTAAAAACATTTCTGAGGAATACTATGTCCCAATATCGTCTCAATGCTTTATCAATGATGATCATCGAAAAAAGTTTGATCTCGTCTATACCAGACTTTAATAATCTTGTACCTAATTGAAGAATTTTCTCAAATGAAAGAGCGACGAATGGATTTTCTCTACAAATGAATTATTTGTACTGGGTGTGTAGTTCCCTTTAAATCACTTTATTTTCCTATTTTACATGTTACCATTATTTGTGAAATGCACTGCTGGCAAATTCTGTCACGAGCCGCCTCTGGTTACAGCGATCCTTGGCTGTTCAACTAGGATATCACCCGTTTTAGGACAGACAGAAATAGGCAGATCCATCAAAAGCGACTCTTGTTTATTCCAGTGTATTGACTTTACTTAGTTCTTATAGTTCTTCTTATTCTTATAGTGTATTGACTGTACTTAGTCACATGCAGCTGAATCAAAGTTATAATTTAATTAATATAATATATACATATAAGAGTTAGTGAGTTCTGAATGATGTGTAGGAATTTTTGTGATGTTTGTGTCAATGATTGATGTATGAAACACGTATACGTTCTGAAAGTTATTTGTATGATGAGAATCTTGAAGGCTATAAATATACTAAAAACAATAAAATGGCCTATATCATGGTAAGAACTAAGCTTTGAACGCACTTTGAACCTTGTTCGTTTCACCTGTAAGAAGGTAAGTAGTTTGTGTTATGTAAGAGCCATTTGTCTGACGAAAATTTGTCAACATACGTTTGGTTGAGATAATTGAAGTGTTTTGCGTGTAAAATTTTATTTGACCAGGAATCTAATAATTCCTGGTTAGGATTTATAAAAATGTTGGCATTGTCATCGTATAAATTTAGAGGTCTAATATTTCTATCTGCCTTGCAAATTATTTTGTGCCTTTATGAGCTTTCCTATGGAAATGAAAATTCTTAGCATTTCTACCTGATTATGTTTCAAAGAAGTTATTTTGACTATACCTCTACCTCTTAAATTAATTCGTTCCATAGCTGAATTTGGATGACGGCAATTAAACTTTGTTTGCGTAGTTCTAATTAATCTTTCTAAGTTATCTTAATCTGTATTGGACCATTTAATTATGTCAAATGAGTACGTTAATAGAGGTATTGATAGATTTCATTTAATAATTTTCCTGATCCTAGTTTGAAATTTAATCCTAATATCATTTTTAATACTAGTATGGTCTAATCTATTTGATTGGGGATATCCTAAACTTCATCCCTTTTCATACTAATAATTTGGAAATTTCTAAATATACTCTCGTCCCCATCAACAATTTAGCCTTTCTTTATATGAATCGTTCTACATTTATCCAAACCAAAAGTCATTTTGATATCATCTGAAACGTTTTTAACTACCTCAATCATTTTCTCTAAATTTTGTTCAGAATTCGAAAATAATTTTATATCATCTATAAATAATAAATGCAAAATTGTGCTACTCTCCCTTGTCTTACCCTTAACTTTTATTCCAAACTTGCTTTTAATTAACATTTTAGATGGAGGATTCAATGCTAAGCAAAACCAAAGAGGACTCAATGAGTCTCCTTGAAAAATCCCTCTCTTATTTGAAATGCCCGGTATTACTATTTTCTTAACTTTTAAATTGATAAGTAAATTGGTATTCCAAAAGGACAGAATATTTTTCAAAAAGCTAATAATAATGGGGTTAATTTTATATATATTTAATACTTTGATCAGCCACGAGTGCGGGACACTATCGAAAGCCTTTTGGTAGTCTATATGGCAAGTATGTAAATTACGTTTTCGAGTTTGAATCTGTTTTAGAATTATAGAATCAATAACTAATTGTTCTTTACATCCCATATGTTTTCTGCGACTACCATTTAGTTGTTCAGATAAAATATTTTTTTCATTTAAATGAGTATATATTAAATCTGTTAAAATGTTGTATATTGTCGGTAAACATGTAATGGGTCTGTACTGAGAGGGATTATTAATATTTTAGCTTTTGGGAAACATATAAGTAATGCCCTTAGTTAGAAAATTTTGAGGTTGACTGACAAATTTTGAAAGATTTTTTGCCAAAAGAGGATGTAAAGTAGTCAGACGTTTGTACCAAAAATCATGTATCCAATGGCAACCCGTGGCTTTCCAATTATGAGTATTTTTAATAACTTTGGTTAACAATTCAACCGATATATTGGAAAAACTCATTTGTTCAATGCCTGAAAAATTGAGCTCTTCATTTTCTATCCAGGGACTTGACTCGTTATGTTTTATATCTTTACTCCAAATTTTATCCAAAAATCGCGCGTATCTGATTCAGATGGCAACGGAATATTATTTTTCGAAATAATATTTTGTTTATCGTCAAGTTTGGAATAAAATATTTTTTCATTTTTCTGGAATAATCTGTTATTATTTTTTTTTATTTTACGTATAATTGTATCTTTTTAATCTACTAGCTTTTACGCCTAATTTTTGTTTTAATATATCCAATAAATCTTTGATTATATTTTCATTATTATGACTATCAATGTTATAACCAAATTTTCTCCCAATTTCATCTACATGTCTCAAAATCCTACTTCTATTTATATAATTATTATTAATATTATCGGCGACCAAGACTTCTTAAAACCTCACCTCATGAAACCGGGCTCCCCTGCTAAGTAACCAAACGTAGCGAACTACTTGGTGTGACCTAAGGCAGAAATTTTAGTTATCCAATAAATAGTTCCTGGAGCGGCGGTACCAATACCCGCCTCCCAAATTGTTAATGTAAAGGTCCCGTTAATTATAGAAGAATGGTCGCTGTCATCCATCTATATTATAACAAGCAAGTTATGACGTGCGTTCATTTGAACATTCCATAATGACATGCATTCGAGCTCTGCCTGGGAATATAATAATAATAATAATAATTGGATGACTTGTATAGCGCCGTTTTTGTGCAAAATCACCTCAAGGGCGCTGTACAAACTTATAATACATTTCTACAGTGATCTATGTTATTACTTAACTATTTATGGAGAAAATATACAGTACAATACTTACCTGGTAGGTGAATACTATACATTAGGGTGGTTACAAAAAATCAACGTCGGAAGTTTTTGTGCTGACCCCCTTAAAAGCTGTCAATTGGCTAAAAAATGAGATTGGTGAAGTTTCAGCTCAATTGGATAAGGTCAATCCGTGACTCATCAAGGTTGAAGTTTAACTTTCTATAAAATATATTTTTTAATAAAATACCTAACAATATTGCAAGATTTAATTACATGTGCTGTCCAGATTTTGCTTTATTTATTTTCTCAATTGGTACATAAAAAAGGGTGTAGTTAAAACTGTTTTCAAAGTTAATACAGCATAATGCAAATTGAAAATGATGGATTTACGAGAAAAGAAATGCAAAAAGGTATAAAAAACATGAAATGTTCAAAGTTTTAGTATTTAAAATATACAAAAGAAAGCATTATGAAAGAAAGAAGTTATTATTATTATTATTTATTTTTTGTCAAACAGGAATTGAAGTCTTGGATTAATTTTGCCACTCTTTCAGCTGTGTCATTGACAACTTTGAAACCGCTCACTATTTTTTTTGCTTTTAAATAATGTGCATTTTTACACCATATATCAGGATCCGTATTTAAAAATTCTGTATCAATTTCAAATCTTTTGAAAAAATTTTGAGTTTGATGAGAAACAAAAAAATCGATATCTTTGTCCAATAAATTATCCACTGTTTATCACATGTTTGTTCTTCATTTGGAATTAATTGTAGACTTTTTACAGCCAAGCTTGTTTTGACACTTTTTTTCTAAATTTTCATAGAAGAAAGAAAATGTGACTTGCTCAGAATTGAGGTACCACAGATGATTGATTTATCATTTTAGACAGTGTGCTTTGTCTGCAAATTCTTTATCGATTTCTCTATATTTAACAAGAGATTTTAAACATTGTAGGTCTTGGTTGGGGGCCAAAGTGGGTTTGGGGGCGTTAAACCACGCTTTTACATAAATGTTTATTAAAAATAAACAAATGTCAGTGATAGCTTTTTTTTCTAAATTTGTTAATGTAAATTGATCCCTGAAAAGATATATTTTGATACAATAAATGGCCTTTGCCATCCATCCAGCGTGATAAATGGCACCAGGAACTTTGAAAAAAGTATCTTTTGGGGGAGTACGTCCTAACACAACTAACGAAAGTTGAATTAATTCTTTGTAATCATCCCTTGGCTGTTGGTTTTTTAATTGTTCTGTAAGAAAAATTGATATTTCATCTGAATTCCCTATTTTATGTCTAATATTTTTATCTTCAATAGCAGTTTTGTATTTTGTCTTGTTCGACCACCCAGTCTGAAAGTTTTTAAAAATATTTGAGTGGGGTCCAGTAGTTGTGCCAATTTTTAAATCAAAAACTGATTTCAGAATAATTTCTAAAATATGGTGGCGACATGCTAAATAAAGAAGATTTTTCTCTAATAATTGCTCCAACAAAACGCAGGTTCCGTTGAAGCGACCAGTATTTACCGCAGTGGTATCAAAACACATTGCCTAGATTTTCTCAAGTGCCCCCCACCCTTCAACTGCTGAAAATACAGCATTTGCCTGAGTAATTCCCGTACCATTTTCAAGCTGAGGAACTCCTATCAACTGTTATTCATCCCCACAACTAATCAAAACCGCTACTAATAGATAATAACCATTAACTTGCAATTCCTAAAAACATTTATAAAGTTGAAAAAAAATGTTTGTTTTATGTTTTATTATATATTATATTATTTTATTAAATATGATGTTGTTTATTATATTGTTTAATAATGTATAATGTTCAAAGAAAACAAAATTTGATCAAAAGTGATTAAATTAAGTTTTTTTTTTGCAAAAAATCGTATTTTCATATTTAATCTCGATGAGCCACGGGTCAACATTATCCATGAGCTGAAACTTTCCAAATCTTATTTTCTAGACAAATTGCAAATATGAGGGGGGTCAGGTCGGCATTAGGACGAAAATATTTTTTCACCTTATACCTTGTAACCACCCTACTATACATATAGGTTCAAAAGTGACGATGTTCGATTTCCGAATCCGACAAGTTGAATGGACAAGATAAAAAATGACTCTGATTTTTTTCAGCGATAAAGTGCGCGCTTTTTCCTATAGTTTTATTTTTTTGGTTTACTTGAAATGCTTTGGTTTACTTGAAAAACCCAAAAATAAATCATATAGCCACGAACACGACCAACTTTAGTTGCAGTGACACTTGATGACTATTTCAAAATCTTGAATCTCGCTCGAATAATCGCGTCTGCCACAGGGTTCTCCTCCATATTATATCGGCAGAACGATATATTACTTTTTAAAGAGGAAACGCATGTCTAAATTTTTGGTATTGGTTTCATTCGAGTGGCCGATGAGAGAACGCATTTTTTTCATAACTATTAGCGATCAACTTTGCCATTAGTTTTAGTCGGATATTTACAACCCAAATATGACGCCTGAATTCGTTCTCTTTCCAGGACTCTGGCAATTTTTTTTCTAATCTTATTTGGTGTTAATTCCCAGCACTTTTTTGGTTAAAGTGCCCTATCGGATAAAATTTTTACGGTCATCGCTTGAACTAATTCAATGCACGACATTCCTGAGTAGGTACCCGCCCACTTACACGACGGCCATAAATTCAAACTTATCAATATTCCCGCGCTTTCAAACCTGCAGTAGATAAAACCTGAGCAAACTCCCGCGTATTTACAATCGTGACCGCCATCCAACGTTCTGTTTTCAAATCCAATTTAAAACGGGGAATAAAAAATTTGTTATTTTGATTTTCATTTACATTACATTTCTGGACGGGTGCTTGGTATTTTCCTACGTCGATTTCAATATTGCGATTCAAACAATATTCGACTGGAATTCGCGAACGTTTGTAATCGGTTGCGTTTGTCTATACGGAACAGAATCGTATAACATAAATGAGACCCCCTCAGCCGGATTTGCACTTCCCTCCCTCCCTTGACCCTGGCTCGCTCAACGTCGTAAACTTGTATGAAGCTCTGAGCCCTTATTAGTGAATTTAAGAATAATCCAATTTTTATTCTACTACTTTTCCCTTAATTTTTAATTTTCTTTCAATCTTCTTTTCACCGTTTCTTCATTCCTTATTGTTTTTTTTATTTTATTTTATTTTTTATTTATTTATAAAGTTAAAATAAATTTACATTTCACTTTCTTAACTTAAAAAAGTACATATAACATTAAATAAGTAGTTTTCTAATATTGTTCTAATAACTTAAGATTAAAAAGTTTTTTTTTAAATAAATTTATACTCTTCGTTTTAAGGTTACCTATCTGGATAGAGATTGTATATTTGTACACCCTCGTGGCCAATGCCTCTTTTGCCACTTTAAATCCTTCAGTCCTTGTTACAAGGTAGGTACCTACCTTTTTTTAATTTAACTACCAATTATCATAATATACTATTTCTTGTTTTGAACAGGTAATTAATTAAGTTACCACTTGGGTACTTTACCAAAAACTAAAAAATGACGGCATTTATAAACCATTACTTATGTTTGATAATGCCTTCAGAAGGCGAAACAGCTCTCAAGCGAAGTATTAATTACACACCAGAACTTATTTATAAATAAGCTGTTTTTTTTACATTGGATAATAATATTATTGAATATATAAAAGGTGATTTTTAATTTGAAATGGAGTTTCACAAACTGAACACGATGACAATAAATTAATATTTTTAATATTATGATTGTATTATTTTTAAATATAGGGTTTTCCAATAAGAGGTGTTATTTTGAATAGCCCGCTATTTCGGTAGATGTTACTTTTGAAGCTGTCATTTTTAATTTATATACATAATAAAGTAAAAGAAGTGATAAGAAAGTGTTAAGTGACAAAAAGTGATGTGTCGTTTGTGGCAAGTGTGTGTTTATGTATATAAAATAAATAAAAAATGAATTTTTATAGATAATAAAATAACTTATTGGAAATCTTATTGGAAAACCCTATATATAGAGATAAGAAACAATCTTAAATGCATTGCACGCCATTTTACTGGACACAAGATAAGAAAGTAATTACTCTCGAAACATTCGTATGAATTTTTGTTATCAGTCGTGTTGCCATGCAATACTTTTTACTCCTATTTGAAGGAAAATGGCACGTACTTTCTGATAACGCAGGAGAAAACTAACAGGTAGCAGGTAACGGTCATCACAACGTTTTTTTTACTTTTTTAATGTGTGAAACCTCACAAGAGTCCCAACTGCTCCCAACCGTCAGGAGCGACAGTGAGACTATAGCATCCACAATTGGGGTGTCTTGTGAGGCTGAAGGAAGCAGGAGGAGAAGAAGAAGGTGGGGAAGTATCTGGCTATTCAGATCTGGTCGTCAAACACGGCCAAAGCCATTTCAAGCAAAGGTTTAGATTTAAATGGTGGTAAGACCACTAGGGCGATAATGAGAGTATCTTCCATTCTGGAACGTGCCACAAAAATACTATATATTATTTATAAATGAGTAATTTTTAAAAAAACACAAATTAACCAAATAAAATGAAGTTGCGCTGGAATTAGAACCCGCTATCCGGCTTGCTAGTCAAAAGCTGCACCCCTCGACAAGGAAGGCCGTCAGAAATACCAAAAATAACGGTTTTCAAGTTATCACAGTATAGAAAGCCACGTGAATGGTATCGGAAACTCACCTCGCCTCTTTATTCACCTCGAAACAAATCACGTAAGTATATTGTGGTTTTAAAACTCCACCAATAATAATTTTAATCGAAACACGCTTTTGAAATATGTTTTTTCTTTGAAATATAAATCCCCTGGACCAAAGGAACCTGGACTATGAATAAAATACGTTAAAATGATTGGTTACGTTAAATAAAAAGTTCTAATCTTACAATCAAAACACAATGAAATTACAAACAAAGACTGCTCACAACAAATGTAGCAGTTATTTGGATTGCCTGGAGTGACGTACAATGGAAATTCAACCGAAACAATTTAACACAAATTTTGCCTTTACCTTTCATTTGCTGAAAACATTTCTTTTATTATGTCTATAAGGCTAGGTATAGAATGTAGACAACGTTTTGTCAGATCGTAACTTTAAAACGATGTTAACAATTTCCGACTTTATGAGAATCAATCACGTGAAATCCGGATCATAAGCAAAATATAAACGTATTGTCTCAATAACTTCACGTTGAATGCTGCCAAACAAACATGCATATGTACCTACATGAGGTACTGACGTATGTATGCACTGGGAGGTATAGATCTATTGGATCTATACCTCCCAGTGTGGCGCCACACGATGGGTCGAGAGAGTACGGCTGGAGAGGTCAAAAGGTCATCGTAAACCAGTCTCTCCGTATCCAATCCACCACACAGTAGATGGGAAAAGGCATCAGCCGCCAAGACCTAGACAAACCTCACCCCATGAACCCGGGGGCCCTTGCTAAGTTTCCAAACGAAGCGAAACACTCGAGGTGACCTATGGCAGAAGTTTTCCGAGGCGGCGGTATCTGTACACATCCCAACTTGATAGGTATCAGCTGTTCAATAACGTACTGGAAAACCGGTTTTAAAAAAATTATAACTTGGGTGAGACAAAAAGCTGAAATGTTAAAAAAGCGTAAATTTATCTACAAGAGAAATATATTTATTAAAATACAATTTATTAAAAACATAACTCCACCCTAACTATCCAAAATATGAATCCCCAAACTGTAAAGTTATGTGTATCGATCTTCATTCAATATTGAGTGTTTTTAATTTATCCACATTTAAATGCAAGAAATGTTATAACTACGTAACCGTTTTAACTAATTTAATCAATGTGTTTCTCTGCTATGAAACAAATTTATCTTAAACACAAATGTCGGGTAGTGTTAAATTACATATTAACATCATATTGCACGTAGTTTCCGATGAAAATCATATTTTATGACTGATAAGCGTTATCTAACAAGAATAATTTATCATGTGTATTTTGTATAAACAAAGCGTATTCATAATCGAGACTAGAAATTGCAATTTACTTAGAAATTTATAAAAATATTTTGCTGTGTAAAACAATAAAGAAAATTGCAAAAGTAGTTCGGTAACAAAGTTCCCGTAGCCCGTACACCACCACAAGTGTGGATGCAGTTACCAATACAAGCGCAGCGTGAGTTTATTGCGTGGAGGTAACCAACACACGTAAACAGGCGGCTGGTTGCATGTGCAGTTGCATAGCACAGAGCTGGCCGCGTGACAACTGGGAACCTTCCCTCCGCGTCTCCGCGAGCCCGAGTCAGTCGCGATCTGTCGGCCGACCCGTCCGCTCGGTATACCGACCCGAAACAAACCCGTCTGTGCAGAACACCGTCCCGTAAAACCGCGCCAAATTCTCACTCCATAATATCCAACTAACATTCTGTGTGACTTTCCTCCCGGGCGATCGCTGTCCCCGCGGGATCCACATAATTGCCCCAGTGTTCGTGCCAATTTGCTCTGCGCCGATCAGAACGCTATAATCAGTTGTCAATCTGCCCGCAAACAGCGTGTGAGGAACTCTCGAGGAAGTTGCTTGCACTATCGCAGAAACTTTATCACTTCGAGTGCAATTATACGAGTGTACAGTTGTGAACACGCCGTATATGATTATGTGTTAAAAGTGACAGTTGTTATTATTATAAATATTACCTAATGCTTTTGAATAATATAAAATAGTAACGATTCGTTTTAAAGCTACAGTGCTTTATTGACTACTTTTCGCGAAAAGTGCCGCGTAAACCGAACTCATTCCGATAAAAGTTTCCCGCCGGTTTGTTTACAAACAAAACATCAGCGCCGGCCGCGTGTATCTCGATTTGAAATACTGTCAAATTTGTACATTTTCTCATTCAAACGCTCGCGGGTGTAGTGGTGAATGCCACACCGTCTGGGATCCGATCGGCATATTATTCAGCTGACTCAAATGCATAATAGTGTTGCACTGTCGCATTAAGGACATGAATTGCGTTAAATTAATGTCAGCTAGAAAACCGAGTTGATATTATCTACTGTCCACACGTCATAGGACACACACCCAAGTGGGTTAATAAACTACACAGGTTGTTTGCGACCTAAACAAGAAATAAGAGCGTGCGTTATGCTGCCTCGCGGTAGTGTGCAAATCGTAATCTTGAATTGACATGACGATTAAGTAAGCCAGTTTTGATGCGCTCCGCATATCCAGTGCTACTCACCGTACACAATTTCTGGGAAGCGGGTAATCTATTGAATAAGCGCGTAGGTCAGTTACGCGAGATATTCAATAGTCTAAATCGGTATTGAGATAGCCGGTTGAATCAGATCATTAATCATTCCCTTGAATTGGTTCAATATCTGGGAGATAACGAAGTAAGTTTGATGAGATTCTGTGGCGTGATCGGATCGTGTACGAGGAGAACGTAAGTGTTCCCCGCCGTCCCGTCCCGGCGGAAAGATTCAGCTCAAGGTAGAATATCCAGGGGGAGCGGTGGAGGCGGCATGCAGCGAGGGGATGGGGGGCGGTTGGCGAGATGGTGGCTCCGGGGGTAGCAGCAGCGCCTCTGCGGGCCCGCGCACGCCGCCCAACTGTGCGAGGTGCCGCAACCACCGCCTCAAGATCGCCCTCAAGGGCCACAAGAGGTACTGCAAATACCGCTACTGCAACTGCGACAAGTGCAGGCTGACGGCGGAGAGACAGAGAGTGATGGCTCTGCAGACCGCGCTGAGGCGCGCCCAGGCTCAGGACGAGGCGCGCGCGCAGGCGACGGTCAGCGGCGCGGACGTGCGGGCGCCCCCCGCCCCGGCACCGTCGCCGCCCGACTCGACCGCGCCGCTGCCGCCGTCCGCCCGCGCGCCCGACTCGCCGCTCAGCACCGAATCGGCGCCCTCCTCGCCCGGCATGGCGCTGCTGTCCCCGCCCGCCCTCAAGCCGCACGTGTTGCACGCCCAGCAGGCGCTGCACCCGCCGCACGCGCAGCACCCCCAGCACCCGCAGCTCCCTCAGCACCCGCCGCACCCGCCGCACCCGCCGCACCCGCCTCACCTGTTGCCGCAGGTTCCGCATGCTCCGCAGCCTGGTGAGTTCCTTTACTTCTTCACTATGCAGTCTTTGCCTTTTCTAGATTCTCATTAAACAAGCATCTGAATACTAATCTTTTAATGCATAATGCAACGTAGATCATTAGGTACTAATACATCGGCAAGTCGGTGTGGTAGTGCCTAAATTGAATCGAGAATTAATAGTTACAATTGCAAAATCAAATGTCATATAATATTTGTTTGAATTTTCACAGGTGAATTTGACAATATGACGAAACTTGCAAAATAGTGTTAAAAAATACAATTTTTCGGTTAAATGTGTCTGATGTGAATGTTTTATATATTATTTGTTATCTGGTTCTTAATAAATTAGTTCTGATTCAATTCATCAACTTAGAACCTTGTAATAATCTAACGAGATTCTCGGAACTATTTATTTATTTAGAATTTACGGCACAAGTGCCATTTACATACAAAGTTTTTTATTTTATTTTTTTTACATATACATAGTGCTGTATTAAATTATGATGAATAAATTAAATAATTAAATTTAGTCAAAACATAACAAAGAAAATAACAGTAAAGAAAGAAGCAATGACAATAACCTGTTATCCACTGGAGCGACCACGCGAAATAAATAATTTTGCCTCGATTGCTCGAGATATTCAGACGATATTTTTTTTAATTTTTCGCCAACATTAAAAAAAACATAACTTAGAAATTTTACATGAAGTCATACAAATTTGTTATGATGCTATATAGCCAATGAGTTAATCTGTATTTTGCTGTTTGTTTCATTTTTGTAGGATTTATAGAAAAAATATTAAAAAATCGTAAAGTTTATAATCCTGCGAATCCTGCGTGTTTGTTACTTTGAAACTGCCGTGACAGCAAATTTTTCGAGTCAACATTAAATATTTTATATGTCTGTATGTTGTCTGTGGTTTACTTGATAATGAAAGATAAATGTCTGTGGAAAAAAGACTTGATTTTAATCGTAAACAGCATATCAGAAATAGTAGGTGAAAAAAATATTTTAAAGAATTTGATCACGGACTGTCCAAACGTAATGAACTAAATTACTATATTTAGTACATTTAACACACTGAAATTGTATTAAATTAGAAAGATAATTTCATTGTCTACAATTACCAATAACAATTATTAAAAATTTTGCCTTTTTTAACTAATTGAATAGTGTAATACAGACAGTCTATTTTTCAATGTCAAAATCGAAGCGCCGCTTTTTATATAATTGAGATCTAATACTGGATATTTATGACCATATTTTTAGTAAGTTAAATTTAAGTAAAACAAGAAAAAAGGTTTATAATAAGATATATATCATAGCAATACATATTACTAATCTTTCAGAAAATACTTTGTAAATTGCTTAAATTCCGTGTTATTTTGACATTTTTCCTCCAGAATACGTGATTGACAGCGTTTAAGCTCAGTACACACCGGGTGAATTAACCTAGCAAAGTTGATGATGATGGTTATGAAACCTTTAATGTCAAACTTGTAGGAGCTTAGAACGGTAGTTAAAATCTTTATATTATTGTAAAAATCAACCACTTTGTGGTTTGACATATTTAATAAAATAAAATAAAATACTTTTAGTTTTAAAACCACAAGTAGTAATAATTTGTACCCTGAAGATGCTTGAGTAAAGCGAAACCGGTCGGTTCTAAAACTTATTAAAAACTCGTGGTTTAAAAACAAAAAGTATTTTATTTTATTTTATTGAAATCTTTATAACTTTTATACCTAAAAGTTGGGTTTTGAAAAAAAATAGTTGGGAGGGAAATAAATTATAGAACAAACAATTTATTTATTTATTGCTTGCAATAAAAATAATTAAATTTTTATTCGTTTCATATAATTTAAACAAATCAATATATAGTATCATTATGCCTCGTTCCAGAGTGATACTCTCAGTATCGCCCTGGTGACAGACCACCTTTCAAAATTGAACATTGCTTGAAATGGTTTCATTATGTATAGTGACTAGATCTAAAATAGCCACTTTACTAGATATAGATAAATTGAAAAAACATACATAAAAAGACAAAAACAAAACAAGTAATGTGTACAATATACAGAAAAAAACGAGAATACATGTATATTTTTCAATATGTATATTTCAATGATCAGAATTGAAATATACATATTAAACGTCCACCAAACCTTCTCCAAAAGGACCCCAAAATCGGACCTTTGGGGGTTAACCGTTTGGGGCTTTGTCGTAACAACATTTTAATGGGATGTAAATATGCGGAAAGAACCTGGAAAGAATGCGGAAAGACCTGGTCACCAAACACAAGTGAATAGCCAAGTACTTCACCACCTTACTCTTCCCCATCTCCTTCCATAACTTCAGTCTCACAACATACCCCCAATTGGGGATGCTATCACACAAAAAACCATCAGGCGGCAGAATCGATCGCGTTGCCTGCATATCATCCTGGTCTTGTCTCCCAAGTTCTATGGCCAAAGCGGGATGAAGCGGCATTGATAAAAATTAGAGATGTTTCTGGTAACATGCATAAAGTATCCTCGTTGCTTACTCCGTGGTCGACGTCGCTTGCTTCATCGTCCTCGTCGCTCGCTTCGTCGTCCACGTCGCTCACGCGGCTATCCTCCATGTCCGTTTCTGAAACAACAGAAATCGCAAATTAATTTAATGGGTCTGTATTTCAATTACGGACCGCCTCTGGTACGACGTTTAAAAAATAAACTAATAGCACGATCAAACGAATCAAACACTTGAGGCGGGCAATGTCAAGGGTTAGAATAACATCAGTGTATGGTGAGACGATGTATGCATGTGAATAAAGCAAAGATTATGTCTGCCAAGACGGAGTTGTTTAGCGGTCCATAATTTCTGCCTACCCCTGCGGGGAAATGGTATGGTGGATTTGATGGTTAGTTATTTATTTTTTAACTCACGGTTCCTAAGTGCCGACTACTGCGTCCACTTCGCTCGCTTCGTCGTCCACGTCGCTCGCGCGGTTATCCGTTTTTGAAACAACAGAAATCACGAATTAATTTAATGCGTCTATTTTTCAATTACGGTCCGCACCCGGTAGAATGTTTAAAAAAATAAACTCACCGTTTCCAAACGCAGACACTTCTTGGTAGAGTGGGACGTCCACCCACATGCTCGGTTCATCCCGTGATGTCCCAGGTAAGGGAGTGAAGGTAGCGGGAGATGTCAACCATGTTGGGGGAACTAGCGAAGGTAATGTTGCTGGTGTCCCTAGTGAAAAAGGACACCCTATTCTCTCCGGAGATGGAATTCTGAAAACATATACATTAATCACATTAACGGATTGTTCTCATTCACGCGTGAACTGAATCTGTAAAAAGCCAGTAGGTAAAATAAATAAAAAATCAACATCAGTGTCATGGACAGATCCGATTCTAGCTCATGTGTACAATGCACAGATAACCAACGCTAATCCAACTCATTCTCACTGTTGCAGAACACTCAGGAAAACAATAATATTGTATCATGCATATTTAAACACGTTCACTTACTTTTTTTGTTTTTCTTGGGGGCGCAGTGGGGAGAAGGATCCGCGCCGCCTGCTTCTGGAACGTTCTGCATTCAAATTCCAGTTGGAAGAAAGCAGACTGGGCCCTTGCTGCCTTTTGGGACTTGGCGCGATCCTCTCTCACCATTAGTAAAGCTGGATCACTGTAAAAAATATTTAAAAAATATATGATAGCACAACACAGATCCACAGTGAAATAGCGACTTTAAAAATATTAAAAAATAATGACACTCCACAGTCCACCATATATTTTATTTTCAAAATACTTATATTTTCTACAATTATTATATATTTTAATACATTCAAACCTGAAGATTCTTGAATTCGTTCAAATTTGAAATAAATTAATTAATTATAAAACGAAATAATCGAAAACGTATTGTGTAGTGGGACCTTAATTCAATAAATGGCCTAAAATGGCGAATTTTTGTTCTTAAATTGCTACAAATTTCAAATGCAAGTAACTTGTTTAAAAATTACCCAATCTATATAAAAAATTATATTTTTCTCTTTGTTACGAATCACTTTAATGGAATAACTTTATTTTCAATGCACACGTGAATTAATCAAATCGATATTTGTAAAAACAATACATTCTGTAATGGCGTCGCAAAAATTCACATTTAGTTTTAGAAATGAATTAAAAACAACAATATTTTTTATAAAATAGAGTTGAAAACACGTTAAATAGTTATACAAATTATTAGCAGATACACTGGTACAATAATATTAAATTGAAATGATATACTTACGATATTTCAATGATTTATATATCTGACAGTTGTAAAACGCACGCGACACAATCTGAGTGAATTTTGGAATAAAAAAGACAAATTGAAATTTCCATAGAAGACCTATTAACCCTAGGATTTGCGACATCTATGTTTGAACGGATTAAACATTTCAATAGCTTCTTTTATAGTGCAAAATAATGGACGCAGGAATGGCTAAAATTTTAAAATAAATATTTTTCCGAATCACGAGATAATTTGCAATTTTTTTCAATAAAGCAATCGCAGGTATTTAAATTGGCGCATTTATATTATCAAAAGCAATCCAATGGGTAAGTAGTGACCTCATTAAAATAAGTGGCGTTAAAATGTGTTATTAGTGCAGCTTTATACTTTACAAGGGGAATATTAAAAGTATCTGCGATTTTAGCATAAAAGTTCCCAAGTGTGTGCAATCTATTTATAACTGAGTTATATCCTGAGACTGTGGAATAATTGTCACAACAATACATACTAGAGGAACTTGATCTAATGGTAGGTACATGAAGTTGAATCAACATTAATATGTCAGGGCTATTCAACTGATAATTTATAATTTTGTATAAAAATATTAGATAAAAAAAATTTCAGGTTTTGGAATTATCAAAAAATTTTGACAATTCCAAAACGTGTATTGACCATATTATGAGTAAAACTAAAAAACATACCCAATCTGTCATTTACGAATCAACAATAACTGATCATTTTACAACAATCCTAGCTATAAACCAAAAAAAGAAAGAAAAACTAGAAATTGACCGACGACAATAGAAAAATCTGAAACAAACTGGAATGCCGTTAAACAAAACTTGCAATGTACTGATTGGAATAAATTACATAATATTGACAACCCAAATGATGCGTGGGATAGCTTTATTGATATTATCAAATATAACATAGTATCCAATACCAAAAAAAATGTAAATAAAATTTCACATAAGAATATACACATCAAGCCTTGGATCTCACAGAATATTATAAACTGTATAAGAAAAAGAGACGAATTACATGAAAAACTTAAGCAAAATCCTTATGATATACACAAACTACGATACTACAAAAGATATAGAAACATTTGCAAAACATCATTAACACCACAAAAGAATCCTACTATAAAAATAAAATAGAAGCATGAAACGATAATCCCAGAAAAATGTGGCAAATTTTAAATGAAGCGACCAATTCTATATCCACCAGTAATACATCAAAAATCGATGAACTGAACATAAACCAGGTCCCCACTCTACTTGCTGAAAACCCTGACAAAATTCTTGATCACGTTAATAATTTTTTCACAACCATTGGATAAAAATTAGCAAAACAAATTACACCTTATGATGATGCAGTCGAACCAAATGAAGCTAGCAATCTGGAAAGGGAACTAAATATCAAACAAATAACCGTTGACAAAATCAACAACATAATTACTTCCTTAAAACCAAATGTATCATCCGGGGATGAAGTAATCTCAACAAATACAATAAAACATCTCAGTGAAGAAATTGCCTTCCCACTGACACATCTAATCAATTTGTCTATAACTAAAAACATATTTCCCACGTCCCTTAAAGTAACAACTGTCATACCTATATATAAATAAGGATTTTTATTTATTTATTTATTTATTATTGGATAATTTGTATAGCGCCGCTTTTGTGAGATATCACCTCAGGGGCGTTTTACAGTTGATGCAGGTATTACAGAAAATATAAATATTAAAAAAATAGAGTGAAGTTAAGTTAAGTAAAATGAAGTATAGGAACAGGTGACACGAAGATAGAAGATGGAGACTCTGCAGCCAGAATCCTAGGTGGTGAAGAAACTGGGCCAGCTGCTGCAGCGAAAGAGTCCACCGCGTCCACCAACAGTGCCAGCACGAGGTTCGTCATCCGTCCAGGTATGTGTCTGCTGCTAATAAAGCGCTGACACACTATCCTCTCACAGATACCAGACCTTGGCAGCACCGCTGTGACGTTTTACGAAGATAGAGGCTCTGCCAGGTCTGTCAAGGATGTATAAATTATATCAATAACTTTCGACCGATAAGTCTTCTAAGTAACTTTTCTAAAATATTGGAAAAAGTGCTAAAAATACAACTTATAAAATACCTAGAAGATAATAACCTATTATCGAAAACTCAGTATGGTTTTAGACAAAACCTGAGTACTACCGACGCCATAGACGATATCATAAATACGACCACGAAAAGTTTAGACGTGGGAAATAAATCTTTGGCGATATTTATAGACCTACAAAAGGCCTTTGATACAATAGACCATAAAATCCTTTTCAAGAAGCTAAAAAAAATCGGGATGTCAAACACAACTTTAAACCTGCTAATAAGCTACATGTCAGAACATACACAGTGTGTTAAAATTGAAAAGCATAAACGTAAACCACTCCCAATAAAATATGGTGTACCGCAAGGAAAAATCTTAGGACATTTATTATTTGTGATTTATATTAACGATATCTGCAACTTACACACAAAAGGAGAATAATTTGTTTTGCCGACGACACCGTTATTTTATTTAATGAAAGTGATTGGGTAACCGATTACAAAGAAGCTGAACAATGTCAACAAAACGAAATACTTAACATTTTCTATAACGGCCAGAGGACAACCAGCTGAGGATTATGCTCTCAAAATACATGGTTGTCGAGGAAAAACTTACTACTATGCTCTACTATGCCTACTATGCTCTTTGCCAATCACGCTTAGAATATGGGATTATTGGATGGAGATCTGCCTGAAACTTTCACATGAAGGAGCTCGTTAAAACACAAAAAGTAATAATAAAAATAACCCTGAAAGTACCCATAAGGACTCCATCAGAAGAATTTTTTTTAAATTTTACGTGTTCAGCATTATAAAACTGTACTCAAAAAATGCACTACTCAATTTTAAAGAAAAAATATGAACACCTTGCTGAACAACACACCTACACTATAAGAACGAAATCCTCAAATCTACTAAACATTCCAAAATTAAATACATCTTTCGGCCAGAAGAACCACTATTTCCATGCTACAAAATTATATAATGCCCTTCCTATTGAAATTAAAAACACCAAGGATAGAGAAAAGTTTAAAAAAGACATCGAATTATGGCTAACTAAACATGAAGTTGAGGAAATCATTAAATTTATGAAGTAACCCCAACGCAACCTACAGACAACAAACATAAATACTTTTTGCTTAATTTATTTTATATTTTGTGGGAACCAACAAATTAGAAGATGAGGAAATCATGATCAACACAAATACAACAAACTACAGTCCGCCTCGGAACAGGAATACCTAGTGGGGAGGACTGAGAACAAACTACATCACTTTATATCCTTTTTTTACTTAATGTATCATTTTAATTTACTTTGTATTGCCATTAAATAAAAAAAATAAAAAAATAAAAATTGCATACATCATTTTTAGAACCCTTTATGAACACTGGAGAAACAAGATATATTCAATATTATTCCTCTAGATTCTTATCTGTATATGCAAAACATATATTATTCATCTAGATCAGTGATACTCAACCTTTTTCTTCTGCGGGCCACATTCATATGTTTGTAAAGCTACGCGGGCCGCAACACTATACTGGTCGGTTTTGCCAACGGTGTGAGCTTGATTCCCCCTTTTATTATTCGAAATCCATGGGGGGGGGGGGGGGTTGTTAGAGAATTTCTGTAAAAAACATAATAATTCCCCACAAAAAAATACAAAATGAGTGCTCCCCGCAAAATATATTTAAAATCCATGGGGGGGGGTTGTTATAGAAATTCGCTGAAAAAAATTCCGCACAGCCAAAAACATCTTATGTAATTCCCCACAACGATTTTTCGAAATCCATGGGGGGGGGGGGGTAGCTAGAGAATTCCATTTTAGAAAATTTCCGGCCGCAAAAAAATTATATCAAATAGATATGATAATTTGTATGACTTGTTGCATAGCTTTTATCAAATGTAATTTTATTCTTATTTTTTATGTTTGAAAGTATTTGTCAAATTAAAATTATACTACCAACCATGTAAAAGCCCTCTGGGCGTTAAATAAATAAATAATAATATATAATCATCGCCTTCGTTGGTAGTAACCCTGTTAACCATTTAGATTTGCAACTGTCAAAATGTGTTGCCACGAGCAAAATTATTTGCGCGTATATTTGTCTGTCAAATCTTTGTTTTTTAGAGATAGATCTAGCGTGTGCAGTTATGGTGTGCAGTAGCAACACTCTTATACCATATTATATTATATAGATAGTATATTATACTTATACTATCCTCTTCGGGTTTCAATGTCTGTACGTCAAAGTCGCAATTAATCTCAAATTAACGTGAAACGTGATATAGAATGCCAGATTTTGTAAATCATGTTCCTGATATTAAATGTATTGAGGGCCGCACAAAATAGCTCGACGGGCCGCAGGTTGAGTATGACTGATCTAGATTCTAATCTGCATATGCAAAACATATATTATTCATCTAGATTCTAATCTTTATACGCAAAACATATATTCTTTTCAATGTTTCTGATTCAGTTGTGACCGAAATATTTTTATTTTTTTATTTAACTTAAAATAGTACATATTATTATTTCTGTGATTTTGACTTCTTTGGGAAAGGAAATCTTATTTTTGTTTTTCGTTGAATGATCATGATCGTGTTGATGCTTTTTAAGTTTGGCGCATAAATTCAGAAGTTTGTTGGCCTTTAAAAATTTTAAAAACTTTTTTTGTCTATAATACATCTATTTTAAAAGTTATTTTACACTTTTATTTACTTGGCTGAGGATTGAATCTTCCTTCCCAGGGACCGGAATTAACCGCGATACCGACCTTGCCAGATGCCGAGCGGGTAGGGCCGACATTTATTTAGTATATTAACTGCTGTACGATCGCCCGGTTTCAGAGAAATGTGTGCATGATTGACATCAAAAGTTGATACATTGTCATCGACATCTGCCGAGGTTCAGCACAAGTGGGTTAATTTCCGCTTCCAAGTTTTGCATCCATTAAAATGAGAGTGAATTTCAAAATGGATTGAAAAAGAAATATTTATTTTATTAATCTTGATTAAATATCAATACCACCTAGAATGTACATTGAAAAACCTAGATTTGTTTAGCTAGAAAGCTTAAGTTTTCATAGCACCGAAGTCACGTAAAAAATACAAGGTAGGCGACACATTGCACTGTAGGCATTATGGGTTGGCCTCTTTCAGCATATATCAGCATATCTCAGCATATTTCAGCATTCTCGCCATAGACTACCAATGTAATGTGACCAAGCTACGAAAATATAGCGCGCTTATAGCGTGGCCTGTCACAAGCTTTAATCTGAAAATAAATTTATTCGGTTCGAAATTTTCAACATGCGTTTATAACATTCTTAATACATTATTCAGTTGATTTACCTTGGAATTTGTGATTGCCGGTTGTTACTGCCATGGTATTTGAATGCGTTCAAGTATTTTCGTAGAGCACTTATTTATTCTCCAAATTAAGTACCATCCTGTGTCGTTGAGCAACTGTACAATGGAAGTGTAAACAATATAATAAAGAAAAGTAAATAGAAAAAAATCATAAAAAATACTAAAATTAACGTAACACCTGGATTCTATAGGTTGTGAATTAAATAAGTTGAAATATATTTTTTAACATTAACTCCACAGATGAAAATAATTTATCTTGGGGCCTATGTCATATAATATGGAGATGTTATGTTTTGACGGGTCTTTTTGAGCAAAGGAAGGAATGAATCATTCAAATTGTTGAAGTCCATTGGAATGAGTGAATTAATGAGTGAATGAATTAGTAAAATGGAATGATTGAATCATTCAAATTATTGAATTCAAATGCAATGAGGGAATGAATTAGTGAAATGGTATAAGTGAATCATTCAAATTGTTGAAATCAAACTGACGTTATGTTTTGAGGGGTTTTTTGGAGGAAAGGAATGAGTGAATCATTCAAATTGTTGAAATCAAACTGACGTTATGTTTTGAGGGGTCTTTTTGAGGAAAGGAATGAGTGAATCATTAAAATTGTTCAAATCATTCCACAAACACACTTAGGACGGGTTGTTTCGGAGAATTTGAACAATTCTTCAAATTTCAAAGTTACTTTTCAGGTTCAGCAAAAGATTTTTTCAAGTTTTGTTTTATTTAAATTCTGTCTAGTAACTTGTCTATAATAACAGAACTTGAATAGGACTTTCACAGAACCCGAAAATGAACGTTGAAATTTGATGAATTGTTCAAATTCTCCGAAACAACCCGTTCTTAGGACGGGTTGTTTTACAGAATATGAACATTTCATCAAATTTAAAATTAGTTTATACTTAAAATTCAAGTTCTGTGAAAGTTCTATTCAAATCCTGTTATTATTTCGTCGCGTTCCGGTTGTTTAATAGTTAATGGATAAAAACAGAACTTGAATATTAACTTTTAAAATTGATAAAATGTTCATATTCTGTAAAACAACCCGTCAATGATAATTATTTCTAACAGAATAGTAGCATTGACTTGGAAGTGAGACGTTAGAAATGATAGTGTTTTGTCTCTATCCTGTGCGCAAGCGTATCTTGGAGTCCAATTTTCTAGGCTTGATAGACATACATACGCAAATAAACAAAAGATATACATAAGAAAAATAACTCATTTTCATTATTTTGATAATCCATCGCATGTTATATGAACGAAGTGTAACATCTTGAAGGCTTTTACACCCAATGCATATTATTCAAGAGATTATTGATTTGATTAAAAGTTTGACTGAAAGTAGATATTTATTTAAAAAACGAAAGTAGGTAAATACCTACATTACCACCCAGGGAAAAGAAATCTGTTCAAGTCGTTGAAATTTGAATCCGGTGCGAAATTGTAATGAAAGGTTTGAACAAGCTGTTTCTTCTCATTCTGCCTCCTTTCTGTGCACGTTAGCAGGGTTCGTCGACCCTCCAATCTTTTAAAAAACTCGTTATAATCGACGTTCAAGGAGTACGAGTAAAGTGTCCCAAAGATAATAAGCTAATAACTTTGAGGTTTCTCAATAAAGCTACGAAAAAACCGTGTATGAGGTTCATACATTTTCAACATTTACAATATTATATGATTCACAAGCATAGAATGGAGTGTCGATAAATATTTAGACATATTGCACACCCTAATGCTAATTTTATGAAGGTAATAATAATTGTAAATGTTTCAAACACAAAATGTACACCGTTTAAAAATATATATCCTACATAAAATATAATCACGTAAATGAGAATGTTGCAAAGGATCTACCGACTTGAAACCATTTACACTTATTTCTTTATTTATTGACGCCCTGCAGGCTAATATAATAATATTTACTGAGTTACTATGCCTACATGGAGAAAAATTGAGAGGACGCCAGAGAATCAGAACCTAACATTCAGAGAATCTTTTTACTTTATGATTTCTATTTGTATTTTTATTTATGCCTTGCCAGTTTTTTTTAGAATCATTATTAGCTTTTTGTAATTGTTTAGTATAGAACTCTTGTTTACATTTTTTTATAAGAATATTTAAAAAATTCTATAAATAATGTATTGCTATCTTAAATTTCCATTTGGTTGTATGTTTTTTGCCATACAATTATTCTCATGATTTTTGTAAATTTTGTACAGTTTGTTCTTGTGTTGGCTTGCAATTATCAATCCACGCGTGATCCAAGGTTTAATTTTTTTGTGTTTTCTTCTAGGTGTTGGTATTAGTTCAAGACTATTATTAATATTATCGTTTAATATTGAGTAAAAGGTGTTTAGTGATTGGTTTGGGCCATCATTGATAAAACTGTATTCCAAGTTTTTTTTTTAGAGAATTGTTTAGGGTTTGATAATTTTTTTCCTACTTGTTGGTCTTTAATTGTATGATGATACTTTAAAGTATAAAAATTGGGAAATAAAAATAAAATGAAAAATATATCAATTTTAAGGACAGCTGACCTGGGTATAAATTTTTTATTGGTTTTGAGAAATATGTGATCAAGACAAGAACCGTATCTGGTGGGTCCATTTATATAAGATAGATATCCTTCGCTATAAATAACATTAAGTTATTCAGTTGCAATTGGGCTTAGGATAGAATGTTCTTTGTCAATATTTATATCCCCTACGATAAACGTGAAATCTAATTGGTTGCAATTATTTTCGTTTATGAATTATTTTAGTTCTGTGATAAAAGCTTTAGAATCTAAGGAAGGGGCGAGATATATAGCAATTATAGAGTATGTTTAATTGTTTAGCGTGAATGATAAATGTATGGCATTTGAAAACTTAGATTTAGAGATATTCATTATTACATCAGTTATATTGTGAGCACTATAAAAAATCGTTAGACCGTCATGCGAAGTAAGTTTAGAAGGAAGTGAGTATGTCTTATAATCAGAGATGGAGTAAGGGATTAATTCACGCATTTGCGTTTCCTTAAGTATAATCACATTTGGTTTAAATCCTAGAGAATTGAGGAAAATACAAAATTCATCAAAATGTTTATGAATACTCCGGATATTTAAATTTATTATGTTGAAGTCCTTTTTCCTTCACTTATGTAGTTATTTAGTTCTATAGTGTTTTCACATACCTTTGTGTCTACTAATGTAAGATCATCAGTGAGATCAATTTTCACAAAGAGAGTATAAAATTTCTTCTTTATTCTTGTCCCAGAACATGATTAATGTAATGGTATGTTGTTTGCATATTTAATGCGAATTATAGGGGAGACGTCGCTCTTTCTATGTAAGATTTGTCCGTCCTTCGTCCATACATATTTTTATCCAAATACTTATGTAGACTTGGCTAACCATAGGAACTGTTTATTTGCTGGCGTTAGTTTTTCGTCGATGAAGATTTTATCTGTTGACTCCGAGTAATTCATTTCTTTAGGGGTAAAAATTCTTTTAATTTTTTTTTGTTTAATTACCTTATCATTTGTTTCTTTTGAAGTGAATTGGATAGAAATGGTTTTCTTTGCCGGAGCTAGACGGGACGTTTCTGCGTCGCAGAAACAACCCGTCTAGTCCGTCTACACATCTCAGCCGCTTAATTCAATCCTTTAAAAATATGTCCTTTTATAATCCCATAGAAATATTATTATTGTAATGCTTAGAATGGGTTGTTTCATAGAATTTGTACAATTCATCAAATTTCAACGTTCATTTTTGTGTTCTATGAATGACCTATTCACGTTCTGTTATTATATCATTATAGGCCAGTTACTTGACAGAACTGAAATAATAACAAAACTGAAAAAGAACTTTCATAGAACTTAACTTTGAAAATTGTTCAAATTCTCTGAAACAACCCGTTCTTAGTATTTCCAACTAATCACAAACCGTTTTTTATGATTTGGTTTTATTGTATAATGTGGTAAATTAAGTGATAAGATATGGTCAAAAAGCATTTCGTTATGGGTGTCTCGAGTTCCATAAAATAAAAATAAAACATGCGCCTTGGTCATATTATTTGTCATAAATCGAGACAGCCAACCGACAAAAGGCAATAATTTCAACCTTATCACCACCGGCACTAGTACTATCGATGGATCAAGTAACATATTATTACAATACGACGAGGGTATTAATTTCTTAATATTGCCAATTTATGTTTTTATGCCAAAGGTACAATAAATTATGACTAAATTACAAGGAGTTAGTCCTAAGTTGTCTAATGCACAGCGTTTCTCTATTATCAATAGTCATACAACTGCCATACCTGACTTAACTACTGAATTTACAAATGACATTTTTCTAGTAATAGGTGATTACAATTTGACAAATGTGAGCTGGAACTCTACGTATCAGCAACGTAATATCGACTTAGCTGCCTTGCGTTCTCCAATTTAACACAGTATAACGAAATTTATAATACTCGCGGACGAATTTTAGATCTCGTGCTTTGTGATACTACAGTCATCGTCTCCGCGGCTGACTCGCCAATAGTAATAGAAGATGCGCATAATAAATCTATTATACCTAGTTGAACTAAATATTCATCTCCCTGCTACCATCCTAAAGCCCCAGACAGTCAAAATGTTCAATAAATTTTACTATGAGGTAGTTAATGATAGTAATAATTGAATGATTTTTATAGCGCCGTTTTTGTGCAAAATCACCTCAAGGGCGCTGTACAAATTTATAATACATTTCTACAGTTATCTATGTTATTACTAACTATTTATGGAGATAATATACAGTACAATACTTACCTGGTAGGTCACTTGAGATTAATATTTAATTAACATTATCTAATTGTTTATTAGCGAAATTATATAAAGGATTAAGGACATAATTGGAAAATTGAATATAATTGGGCTTTCTCTTAGGAATGGTATATTTGATTTAAGGGTATGACAGCTTAAAAAGGTAAGTTTTTAGTTTAGACCTGAATTCCGTTGGACTTGTTATGGATCTTAGTTCCGGAGGGAGTTTATTCCAAGCCTTCGGCCCAGATATTCCGAAAGCGCGATCACCAAACTTAGTATTTGGCTTGCGCATAGGTTCTATCAGTCTGCCTACAGCTGATGATGTTGCTGATCTATGAGTTGACTGCCTCATAACAGTGTTTTCCGGGACGCATAGTTCAGAGATGTAGGGTGGGGCCATTTCATTGATGGATGTAAACACCATCCAGCACAGTTTGTACTGGATTCTTTCAGGGCACTTGAGCCAGTGAATATTACGAAGGTGTTCTGAAATGTGCGAATATTTTGAAACCCCGGTTATAAGCCGTGCTGTTGCATTAAACACTGATTGAAATTTGTCCATTTGATATTTTGGAAGGCTAGCATAAATGCCGTTACAGTAATTGAGACGTGAGATTACGAGTTGATAAGTACTTTTGTTGCTTCTGTAGGAAGGTTTCTTCGGAAAGACTTGATTTGTCTTAGGTGAAAAAAACCGGTGCTTACAGTCCTATTTATTTGACTTTTAAACGAAATGTCTGAATCTGTAAAATGACATCATTTGTAAAAAGGTGAATAGAAATGGACCCAAAACGGATCATTGTACCCCTGAAGAAAGTGTTGCGAAGTTGGACAATTTATTTCCAACCCCCACGGCTTGTAAGCGATTGGATAGATAGGATACCGGCCAATTTTTCATGTCGGAATTCAAACCAAATATTTCCTCTAATCTCCTAATGACGAATTCATGATCAATCGTGTCAAACGCTGCACTCATGTCTAGGAGTGAGATAAATGATAACTTACCTGACTCTACGGCGCGAGTTATGTCTGATAGCATACGAAGTAGTCCCGTTTCAGTTGAGTGGAACTTTCTGTTTGCAGATTGACGTTTTGCGAATAATTTATTTGAACTCAAGTGACTGGTTATTTGTGCGGCAGCAATTTTCTCCAGGATATTTGAAATAAATGGTAAGTTTGAAACGGTTCGATAATTACTCAAGTTATCCGCGTTTAGTTGTGAATTTGTCAGTATTGGTGTAACTACAGCTGACTTGAGTGGTTCAGGAAAGTCACCCGTGCTCAGTGATTTATTAAAAACGTGAACTAGGAATGGAGCTAAAACAATAGAACATTGTTTTAATAACCATGTCGGTATAGGATCAAGACTGCACTGCTTATTAGGCGAGCTTGGAATTTTTTTTATTACTTCTTCCAGCGTTGTGGATTTGAAGAAAGACAAAATTCCTTTAGAATTTACAGTGAATATTGGCGGAGGGGCGTGAGATGCGGAAGCACGAATGGATTCAATTTTTTCTCGAAAAAAAATTGAGAAGGCTTCCGGGGTAATATCTATTTTTGTTGGAACAGTGACTTCGGAAATTACAGTCTTTATTGAGTTCCAGAGACGTCGCGGGTTGGTTCGCTCAGAGTTAATCTTTTCTTTCCAATACTCTGATCTTTTGGAATTTATTTTACTCGTATACTATTTTTGAGCTCTTCTCATGTAGTTACAGAACAGTTTTTCCTATAGGTCCTCTCTAATTTCCGCATAAGTCTCTTCTGGTTTCGAAATTCATCGTCAAACCAGCCGTCAGACTTCACCTATGGTCACCTATGTAGACATTGTGAGGGGCTCCAGTGAATCTTAGTTCCGTTGAGGTGATCCCTTTGCGGTCTTTTACCTGCAGAAGCTGGTTTTTCAGGTATCGGCTGGTTAATTTTACAACAACTGATTTTGGTTTTGACTTCCCAGTCTCGCTGCCTCTGAGAGCAACTCTGGTGACAAACTCCATGTCCCTTTCAACAAGATTTATGTCGTTTAGGCTGGCAATTTTGGACATGATTGTTATTAAGTTTTCGCCTTTCTTTTCGGGGATCCCCCATATTTCAATTTTTTGAAGCCTTGCCCATCGGTCTTTTTTATTAGATTCGTCAATAATGGTTCGTACTTCCGTTCTCAGGAGCGTAACTTCGGCCTCCAGTGTTTCGACTTTTTGCAGGCGATTTTCAATACCGGAAATCTTGTATCCAAATGTCGTGAAATTCAAATGATTGCTCTCAGAAATAGTGAATGGTCCATTGTCGTTAATTCACAGGACGTAGATGCTGCGGTACATCATTTTTATGGTATTATTGATGCCCTGATAGATGATCTGGTTCCAAAAAAAGTAATCAAACTAACCAAATTCCCAACATGATATTCGGCGGCTTTAATTAATATAATTAAAGAAAAATTAAAGTTTTTTCGTGCCTGGAAACGATACAAGAATCCTCTAGATTACCAATCTTTCTCAATACCTACTTCGCAAAAGACAAAAGAAAATTTCGAGTCATACTCATAACGCCTACATTGCTCGATTGGAATCAAATATACAAAATAATGTTAAACAAATATAGAATTATGTTAAAACGCAAAGAAAATCTCCCACTATACCAGAACATATGATCTATCATTCGACGACGGCACGCGACAGCAAAGAAGTTACAAACTTGTTCGCTGATTACTTCTCAACGTTCTTTAGAAATGAGTTTCCAACACTCAATGTTAATAACAAGAAAGTTCCTCTGAACAACACACTAATATCTTCAATTAGAATAAATAAAGAAATCACCTTGAAATACCTTTCAAGCATAGAAATTAAAAAAGGACCAGGAATTGATAGGATACCCGGAGTTTTTATACGCAACTGCAGTAAGTAAATCTGTCTTCCGGTTTGCGCCATCTATAGAAAATCACTAACAGAAGGAACTTTTTCCCTCAAGTGGAAATCAGCCGTTATCACACCCATTTACAAAACCGTTGATAAGCATGACGTTAGAAACTACCGTCCAATTTCCCAACTTCCTATTTTAAACAAAGTTCTAGAAAAAATTGTTTTTGTCAATTATTCTCGGCTATTTCCACAATCATTACACCAAATCAGCACGGATTCATGAGAGGTCGGTCTACGACATCCAACCTGCTTTTCTTTAACTTATTGCATAGCAAGATGGATGATAAAGAGCAGGTTGATATTATAACTAATACACTCAATTCTTTTGAAAAAGCTCGTCCTACTTGGTATACACGGTGACCTGTTTAGATGGATCAAATCTTACATTAGTAACCGTAATCAAGTAATCTTAATCAACGGTGTCTTTTCAAGGTTTCCCCCAAGGGTCCCACCGTCCGCTAATGTTCAACATTTATATAAATGACATTGGATCATGTTTTCAAAATTCCAAATATGAACTTTATGCCGATGACATGAAAATATTCCAAGTTATTCATTCAGACTTGCAAAAATAACTGTCTAGATATATAAATGTTTCTAAATGTCACACTACGACATTCACCAGAAATAAACACGTAATTAATTACTCATATTCACTCAACAATGAACCTGTCATCTCTAAAACAGAATGTAAAGACCTCGGCGTTTACCTTGATAACAAACTTATATTTAATAAGCACATTGACTCGATTGTCAATAGGTCGTATAAATTGCTTGGTTTCGTGCTACATGTAAGTAAAATATTCAGTAATCCGCGTACAATTGTAATGTTATATTTCGCATAAGTCAGAAGTACACTGGAATATGCATCGCCTATTTATATAAGCTTTACATAAATAGTATAGAACTTATCCAAAACAAATTTATAAAATATATTACCGACAAATTCAACAATAACTTTGAGTGTACATTTAAAACTTTGCAGCGAAGACAAGCAGTAGCTGACGCAATATTTATACACAGAATTTTAAACAATAACATTGACTGTATTGAACTTCTGCCCCTTATTAACTTTAACATACCTTTGAGACGTACACGACATACAGTGCTATTCCACACGCTTAATTATAAAACAAATTCAGCATCTTATTCGCCAATTAACCAAGCTTTTCGTGCTCTAAATAATATTTGTCTTAACTCTAACATCGACATTTTTTCGGATTCACTGTCCAAATTAATCAATAATTTAAACTATTCAATGCGCATACATACACATACATACACACCCTCACACAAACACTAACACACACATTACACACGTCACACTCGCACCTATAAACTACACACGTCACCTGGTAATTAAGGAATAAACATACCACGAGCAGACATTACAAGGAAACATATCATAGGTACCCAACCAGTGGCGTAGCTAGGTAACCAAGGGCCCTGGGGCAAATTAAAAAATGGGGCCCCACTGCTATGTAAACTGATTAGGTATTATCAAATAAAAATATGAAATGTGGTTCCTCCAAACCCTCCGCTCTTATGTGTGTCATGCAAACATCATCCACGTTCACATGTTCGGCGGCGGAGGTATCTCCAACTGCAATAATTGTCTAATCTTCTTCAGAAGCTTCTCAACCAACACTGCAGTTACCACATTATTTGAGTCACTATCAATAGAAATATTTTGGCCAGATGTACTTGCAGAAGGCTGACTAAAAATCTTGTCAATTTTGGGCAATTTTTTTTTTACTATCTTCTCTTTCTTGGCGTTGTTTGCGTTTAAATGCACCACTGGGTTTCTTCTTTTTATCTATATTTTAATACGCTACAAGTGTCGTTGGGGAATGAGGCACATATAACTATCCGTCAAATTGACAACACTGCCAACCTACAGAAAGAATTTAGGGGAATTCCCTAGACATAACTTTTGAATCTCTCTCAACTGAGTTGTCATGATTAAAGTGGAGTTGCAAGTTGCAACCTGTCATATTTATTTTGAATTTAAAAATGGGAGAAATTTCCAAAAGTTCAGTTCGATCGAGATTTCTGGTAAGGATTCGAGGGCCCCCTGAGCTTGAGGGCCCCGGGGCACTGCCCCGCGTAGCCCCTAGGTAGCTACGCCACTGTACCCAACATGAAATATCTTATTCCAGTTTATTGTTTCATCTCTGTAAATCATGTACTGTTTGTTTTATAATAAAAAATAAAAAATTGCGAGGTTTTTTTCACTGGCTGCAATAGAGCACTTATCTCTCTTTCATATACATATGTAGCTATGCATTTATCTCAAAGACTATAGTCATAAAACACAGTAGGTATTGGTGATTTCACTGAGGGCTCCGTTGTTATCTCTCTCTCTCTCTCTTACATTCTTCGTTTATACGACATAAGGGAATGTTACAATGGAGCTATCAGCGGCACGAACATATGAGTATTTGCCCATAAAATATTTAACACTCTGGGTAGGCAGGCCTTCCAGGAATGATAAATGCATTTATAAGTAACTTAGCTGCAGAGGATGGATTGATTACCCATGAACACGACCATCCTTCAGGAGTACCCACAGTATGGAAGATATATGTTATTAGTTATTATTACGAGTTGGTGGTTTTCGCCGACTTTTCGGTTTGCCCTCTCGCATGGGAAGACGTCTCAGAGGTGAGCGAGTTATTAAAAAACCATTAAATATGGCAATATGTTATTGGCCTCCTGACTCCTGACTGGGACCGCCAAGGACTTACTTATTGAATAATAACGCTGTAAGTAAGCTATTAGATGGCAAGAGTTCCTAACCTTAAATTTTTAAATATGGTAATATATTATTGGCCCCCTGACTGGGACCGTCAAGGATTTATTTATTGATTAATAACGCTCTATGTGAGCCATCCGACTGCAAAAGTACCTATCCTTAAATTTTTAAATATGGCAATATATCGGCCCACTGACTGGGACCGTCAAGGATTTACGTATTGATTAATAACGCACCTATCTGTTGCTTATTGATTAATAAAAGTACCCATCTGATTTTTTTAAATATGGCAATATGTTATTGTCCCCCTGACTGGGATCGTCAAGGATTTTCTTATTGATTAATAACACATTTGCTTGCATTTGACTTTGACTGCGAGACTACCTATAAGTAAATTTTTTTAAATATGGCAAAAAACAACTACAAAAATTGCCACCGGAGACAAGGGATGCTGGTTAAAGTTAGTAGTTAACACGCTGTATAAATAAACAAAAAAACTCACACATTGGTGTATATGAACGACTTGTAATTATTAACTGCTGCCTAACTACAAAGTAATAATAACGGTTATTTACCGAATAAGATATCTTATAAATGATTTACTAATTACGTAAATACATGCCAAGTAATTTTTTCGCGAGTAACGCCTACTTTGGTGTCGAAAGATGTCAATCTGTCAATTTAACTAGTAATTTAAAAAAAAAGATTCCGGTGAATCTGGTCATAAAAAATGTTATAGGATTTTTATTTTGACAAGGTGCACGAAGCACAGAAGTTGGTGTGAGGAGAGCCGCCGAAAGGAGGGTTCAGGTGGCCCCCCACATGAACCCCCTTGAATGGATCACAGAGCCCGGGGTCTGTAGAAGGGCCCGGAGCCTATAGCAGAACCTACCTAATATTATCACGAAAACGGCGCTATACAAATCATTCAGTTATTATCCCGCCACAAATCGGTCCCGAGTCCGAATCGATCGCTTCAATCGGATTCAACGAGTTATTGTGGATGTAAACACGTTTGGTTATCGGTTAGAACAATTAGTTATTATTTTGATGTATTATTTTTAAAAATATTCAAATAAGGAATTATTCAATTTGTTCAAAGAAACGTTACCATCTCAATGACAATTATTTATTTAAAACTTTTTCATGCAGTTACTCGGAGAAAACTGATATTGTTAAAAATGCGATGCGAATTTTCTGATAAAATATTAGTGAAACAGAATATATTGAGAACATGTGTTCTTTTCCTAATAAATATCATGACGGTATGCGTCAATATCAATATATCAATATCAATATCAGTGTTTGTGTGAACATGTGTTCCGCCGTCCTCATAATAGATTTTTAAGAAATTACCAGTATTTTACAATAGTAAGTTTTTTCCTTATAGGTATCACAATACAAATAGAATAAATGCGATTAAAAAAGTCCAAATAAAAACGATTTCGCATTTAAAATAAAAACCTTTACTGAACCATTTAAATGGCCACCATCTTGAAAGGAAAACGTAACGTACAAATAACTTGGCAGATGAAATGCAAAATGTTCGAGTTAAAATAAGACTTAAATTTCGAATGAATGTTTAAATTAAGTTAAGTACAAATTTCCGAGTAAATGTTGTAGTTTTTTCCCCCTTTTTAAACCTTCTCAAGTTCGCAAGGCGATCAATCATTTGTATGGCATGCCCTGTGCAGAGTTTCCTCGGGCGTGCTTTCAAACGATTATTATTTGAATGCACAATTTTGCACTTATAGCTAAAATTGAAACCAATTACAATTTGAAGGCTTCCATTAACATGTAGTTAATCACTTTTGGGGAGAATGGGCCTAAGAATAACAGATTTAAAAATAAACGTAGAGACTGTTCCTTTTTACGTATTGTGGTTAAATTGGCAGACCAAGCCCCCTAGCATGATTTTATCAAAGCTTTCACGTATTGTGGTTAAATTTGGAGACCAAATCCCCTATCATGAATTCTATGCTCATTCATCTTGCTTCATGTATATATTGATAAATATATTTCTATAAATGTGGGTGTATGTGTAAGCATATATATGTACCCGCATCAGAACAGAAATCTTCTACTGAGGCGGGTTACTTTCATTTTTGTAATTTTGACTATGTTATTGCAATAAACGCCCGGGTTGCCGGCAATTAAAATTAAAAAAAGCATGAATTCATTAATTTTTTTACGTATTTTGTTTAAATTTGGAGACCAAGCCCCCTAGCATGAATTCATCAATGCTTCTGTGTATTGGGGTTAAATTTTGAGACCAAGCCCCCTAGCATGAATTCATCAATGTTTCTGTGTATTGTGGTTAAATTTGGAGACCAAGCCCCCTAGCATGAATTCATCAATGCTTCTGTGTATTGTGGTTAAATTTGGAGACCAAGCCCCCTAGCATGAATTCATCAATGCTTCTGTGAGTGCTTCCAGAGTGGAAGATACTACCAGTATCGCCCTGGTGTAAGACCACCATTCAGAATTGAAACGTTGCTCCAAATGGCTTTAGCCGTGTTTAGTGACTAGATCTGAATAGCCAGGTACTTCCCCACCTTCCTCTTTCCCTTCCCAACTTATCTTCAGCCTCACAACATCCCCCAATTGGGGATGCCATAGTCTCACTGGCTCCAGACGGGAGCAGTTGGGACTCTTGTGAGGTATTCACTATAAAAAAAAAAAAATTGTGGTTAAATTTGGAGACCAAGCCCCCTAGCATGAATTCATCAATGCTTCTGTGTATTGTGGTTAAATTTGGAGACCAAGCTCCCTAGCATGAATTCATCAATGCTTCTGTGTATTGTGGTTAAATTTGGAGACCAAGCCCCACTAGCATGAATTCATCAATGCTTCTGTGTATTGTGGTTAAATTTGGAGACCAAGCCCCCAGCATGATTTTTTTAAATTTTTTAAATTCCTTTATTTTTCCCAATTTTTACATTAATTACATCCAATATTATATAAATCAATAAGAATAATGGGAACCCACTAAGGCGCAGCCTGTGCGTGGGTAATATATTTAAGTTATTATTTTATTGTACCTAGAAATAAACAAATTGTGGGCATATAAAATAAAAACAAGATTACATTTTGTATAAGCGTTTTGTATAAAAAGTGTTTATAATAGTGTATAGTGAAGTTATAAGTGTTTAGTGTAATATATGGTGAATATTTTATGAGAAACATAAATTGATACAAATTAAATAAAAAAAGTTTCAACTGCTGTATCGAAAAGCCATAATTTTAATTCTTTTAAATATTGAGGAAGTTTAGTTATCACTTGAATATTTTTCGGTAAAAGATTGAAAGTACGAGGTCCAATGAAACTGCAGTGTGTTTGCATTTGTTTTGTGTTCGTTTGGGGGGTATAAAATACATTATTATTTCTAATGTAGGTTCTGTTTTCATTTATTTCGAATTTATTTTTGTTTTTAAAGATGTATTTCATAGTTTGCAAAATAAATAGTTTACGGAGACAGAATAGTTTAGATTCTTTGTATAACTCATCCGTTGAAAATGTTCTTTTCCGACTATACATAACTTTGATGATATAATTTTGAATTATTTGTAAAGGTTTGATATGTGCATTAAGCGCACCGCCCCATCCTATTATTCCGTATATGAGTGAAGATTGCACCAAAGAAAAATAAATAATTTCCAGTTTTTCAACATTGAGCACTTCTTTTAGTCTGTAAAAAGTGTATGTAAGATATCTTAATTTACAGACGGTATTATTAATTTGTGACTGCCAATTTAATTTTGTATCAATAAAAATACCTAAATATTTAATCTTTTCAACTTTTCCGAGTTCAAAGCAAGATGAGCATATTTCTTGATTACAGTTAACGTTATGTTTTCGAATTTTAAGGTTATTAGGGGGTTTATTTTTACTATTTTTAGAAACGGTTAGGTAAAATGTTTTATTATAGTTTAAGAAGAGTCTATTACTTTTTAGCCATGATGAGACATATGTAATACATTTTGTTGCCTTCAAAAAAGTTTCAGGCCAGGATTTTCCATTCACTATTATTACTGTATCATCTGCGTAAGATACAATTTTACCAGGGATTATAACATCACATAAATCGTTTATGTATATTAGAAAGAGAATTGGGCCAAGCACAGTTCCCTGTGGTACTCCATTTTTTATTCCTGTTTCAGTACTATAAAAATCCCCTTTTTTTGTTTTCTGTCTTTGAGATAGCTAGTAAGAATTTTTAGTGTATCATTTTTTAAACCTATTTGATTCATTTTTTTTATAAGTAGATTGTGATTTACCGTATCAAAAGCTTTTCTTAAGTCTAGGAATAAAGCTAAACTCTTTTTTATTTTGATCAACAGATGTGTATAATTTTTTAGTCAGATCGGATATTGCGTCTTCAGTGCTTAGTTTTGTTCTGAAGCCATATTGATTTTGGGACAGAATTTTGTTTTGTTCTAGGTAATTCATTATTCTATTTTTGATACATTTTTCAAATATTTTTAAGAGGTTTGAGACCAAGGAAATAGGTCTGTAGTTGTCTAATATGTGCGTTTCTCCTGATTTGTGAATCGGTATTATGATAGAGGTTTTTAATTGTTCGGGAAAATGTCCCTCTTTTAAGGATATATTAAAAATATGTAGCAATGGAGTTAAAATGTAATGTTTTTTTTTTTTAGTGTGTTACCTGATAAACCATCAATTCCTGTAGAATTTGTTGGTTTTTTGACCCTCAATGTGTTTATCAATTTCATCTGTTGTGATGGGTGAAAAATATTCTAAGGAGTTAATTGAATCGTTAGTTGAGTCCAAGTGTAAAGATGAGTCTACGGGTATTGCATTATCAATTTTACTAGAAGATTCAAGTACTTGATCTACTACATTTGTAAAAAAGTTGTTAAAGTTTTCTGCAATAGTCGATTTGTCAGTTATAATATTTTCATTTATTATAATCTCATTGACATCGGTTGATACTTTTTTTTTGTTCGTTATTTCGTTAATAATATTCCACGTTTTTTTGGTATCATTTTTTGCACTATCAATTTGTTAACAATAATACTTCTTTTTGCAATTTATTATTAACCTATTGAGTAAATTTCTATACATTAAATATTTCGTTTTCATGAAAGGCATAATTCTTGTGTTATTTTTTTGACAGGCTTTTTGATAATTTAACATCTCTTTGTATAATTTATCTCTTTGTTTTATTGAGACTATTAGTCCTACAGTGATGACAATTTTATTTGTACTCTTCGAAATATAAGCTTCTAGAGTTTTATAAAATAATTCTAATGCTGAATTTGGGTTAGCTATTGATAGTATGTTGTCCCATTTTTCTGAATGAAGTAAATTGTTCAATGTGATGTAATTAATTTCATTTATTTCAATAGGGTTAGAGTATTCTCTTGAATTTGTTGTTAAGATGTTGTGTCCGTAGAATGTTGGGTAGTGGTCAGTAATGTTTGTTTTTAGAGTTGAAGATTTAGTTATAACGTGTTTGTATGTTTTGATAAATATGTGATCTAGAGTCGTGGAATTATTTGGATTTTCTCTCGTTGGTGAGTTTATGTATGATTGATATCCTGCATATGACAAACAATCTAAGTATTCATTTATACATTTTGTTCTTTTGTTGTTTTCATTAATGTTTATATTAATATCACCAGTTAATATTGCAAAGTTAAAGTTATTTCTGTTAGTCATTTTTATAAGTGAATTAAGTTCATTATTGAATAGAGATTCATCAATGCTTCTGTGTATTGCGGTTAAATTTGGAGACCAAGCCCCCTAGCATGAATTCATCAATGGTTCTGTGTATTGTGGTTAAATTTGGAGACCAAGCCCCCTAGCACGAATTCATCAATGCTTCTGTGTATTGTGGTTAAATTTGGAGACCAAGCCCCCTAGCATGAATTCATCAATGCTTCTATGTATTGTGGTTAAATTTGGAGACCAAGCCCCCTAGCATGAATTCATCAATGCTTCTGTGTATTGTGGTTAAATTTGGAGACCAAGCCCCCTAGCAGGAATTCATAATTTTTTTTTTTTAAATCTTGGTAACAGTTATCGACAGCCTCGATAAAACCTTTGGCTTGATGCGAAATCCAAAATAATTTATTTTTGCAAATATTACCATTATATATAATACTATATTATTATTAGTAGGCTGTCATCTTAACGGCCTCCGTGGTTGAGGGGTAAAACTTTCGACTACGAATCCGGAGGTTGCGGATTTAAATCCCGGCTTGGTTTGTGTTGTTTCACAACTAATTTATTTAGATATACTCGTACCTTTAGTTTTCACTTATATTGTTTCCAGAGAGGAAAATACTCTTAGTGTCGCCCTGGTGAAAGACCATCATTCTGAATTTAAACGTTGCTTGAATTTATTTTAGCCTTATTTGGTGACCAGATTTGAATGGCCTGGTAATCCCCGCCTTCCTCAGTTAGTAATTAATAATAATAATCTTTTAGAACGTAAATTTCTCTCCTCCATTTCCGCTAGTGTTTCGCAGGTAGTTAGGTCTTGGATGGTGTTAGGTAAAGGTTGGACCTGGGCGCCTTCTGTTGTGAGATGTTTGTATATGCCTTCAGCTCTCCTTCCAGGAAGCCCACTTTCGCACCAACTACACTAATATTCCCCAAAAGTTCCGAAAGTTCAGGAGTTAATTTAGCCATTTCTTCTTTGGTAAATTTATTAGATGGATCCATAATGGTACTGTTAATAGAGTTTACTATATTACTTGCCATCGTAATAAAATGGCCATCGTAATATATGTTATTTCTTTGTCTTGAATTTACTTATAATTTTTCATCTGCCTCTATTTTCTACATTATTATATTTAGTTATATGTATGCTATAAAATTATTGTTAAATTTATCTGCTGACAAACTGCTCTGGCGCTTAAGCAGGTTTTATAATGAAGAACAAAAAAAGAATGTCGACGACAACCTTCCTAAACCTCTCGTGGTCCTTAATTAACCGGGTTTTTTCAATTCACAACAAATGAGCCCGAAAATCTCTTCCACACCAAGTCCACATTAACCAACTGGTTTACGTGCCTAATTTTAACATGCAACATATTATTTGGAAAATTGGGTTTTTGACAATAACATATATACATTAAAAATGTAGTGGATATCACATAACACAATAAATTATTGACACACAATTCTATTTGCTTACGTTGTGTATCTTGCTTCGCTCTATGGCCAAAGAAAGGCTGCGAGTTGTTTTCAAGTTAGGGTATGAATAATTGTGCTTTAAATATTTTAAAAATATAATTTTTATAAACTTCCGCCCATTATTGTGGCATGTGAAATGACAACCTAGACCTAGCCGCCAAAAATCTGCAAAACTGGAGCAATTTTAGGCTCAATTGACCAATTCGAGCATTGGCCGATTACCACAGCTAGTAGACAGAAGGGTCAGAAAGAAGTAGAAAAGGTTTTACTTAGAACATATTCTTAGTGAGTTTTTGATAAAGTATTTCTAAAGGTAGGCACTTTTCCTGATAACAATTTATCATTTTATCTGTTTTAAGGTATCTTACTAGAATATCTTCATCTACACGGAGAAAAATTATCCTGTTACAAAAGCGACAGCATGCTAAACTCTAATCTAATAGATATCATAATGGAATGCTTCAATATAAGTATGTCAGTATTTGTATCAACACGTGTTCCGTCGTCCGCATAAAATATTTGCTTTTCACTGATGCTTTGTTACGAATTCTTACAATTCATTCGTTATAGGCCCTCAGTCCCTTTTTTATTACGTGTATATAACCATCGACCCCCGATCTTAGAGAACATACGTTCTATTTAAACAGAGAATATATATGAATGCTACTTAGGAAATCAAATAACAAACACACGGTTATCATTCATATAACAAACAGCCGGAAAACATCAACTTTTCGAAATGAAAAGTGCCATATACAAAAAAAAACCTCTTTGTAAAAGTTTTTGCAAACCTTTGAAAAAGTTGTTTCGTTTCATAATTGGGGTTTTAGACCCGGTGACATGATTTATAATATGGGGGAGAATCCTCTTTCTTCCCCTCCCTACCTGTTGCTCCAAAATCATAGGTGTGGTTTGTATGGTTTTTGAGTCTATTTTTATTTTTATTGAAACGCAATTATTGAGCTGATTCGTAAAAGATTCTTGTTGTATTTCTGTCAAATGCTGATTTCTAAATTTCAATTGTAGATTGAAGCTCGATGAGGTGGGATCGTTTTAAGAGGTGAGTGTAAATTGCGCCATTGACTGAGCAGTCATCACAAAACTATGATGTTAAATGTGCTGCTTATTAAGTTGGTTTATACTTTGCTACACTCGACCCGGCTTCACTCTACTTTTAGATTTAATAATACGAAACAAAGAATATGATTTCTTGGATTTTCAAACAGTTAAAGTTTTATTTTAAAATGTTATAGCTCATGATGAATATGCAATGAATTGACGTTCCAGATCGAAAAGATGAGTAAATTTGAAAATTTATTTAAATAAAATACTTAGTTTAATAACCACGTTTTTTTTATTAATTTTCACATCAACCGGTTTCGCTTCAGTCAAGCTTCATCAGGATGTTATTTAAAAACTAAGACAGAGAATTGGTTTATAAATAGGAGGACAGAGGGAGACAGAATATAACATATTAAGTAGGAGTATATAATAGACAGAGACAAAATACATGAAAGAGAAGACCAAATTGCTAATTGATATGTGTGAGGGAGAAAGCAATATATGGGTGTTGTAACGAAAAAACGCCACAGTTTACATAATAACAAATTACAGAAAATAATAATTTTACACGAATTACACATTTAACCATAAATTTTAAGGGCATAAGAACCATAATGTAACATTTATAATATTATGGAGTGGAAATGATTGTGGGAAACAGATTAAATATGGGGCTATAAAGTGTGTTTTTTTGGTTAAAAAGGTTTATTTGACTATTTTATAAATGGTCAGACATATGAGTATTTAAAGACTTCCTAATTTCTAACGATTCTAGATTAACTAATTTAATACCTATACCATTTTTATGTAAAAGACTAGTACCGGTTATAGCACATATCAATTAGCAATTTGGTCTTCTCTTTCATGTATTTTGTCTCTGTCTATTGGGTAAATACTATTACTTAATGTGTTGTATTCTGGCTCCCTCTGTCCTCCTATGAATAAGCCTATTCTCTTTCTTAGTTTTTAGTTTTTAATTAACATCCTGATGAAGCTTGACTGAAGCGAAACCGGTAGATATGAAAATTTAAAAAAAAATCCGTGGTTATACCTTTCCTTATTTGTTGTGTGTATTTACTACACATTGCTTCTAATAACTTCAATAACTCTATAAATATATTAAATTCTGGGTTCAGATTTTAGGTATTTCTCCGTTATACATTTATGCACTGAATTAAAATTAAATTTTTACATAGTTTTCAAATTCAATTAAAAATCAGAGATTTTTGTTAAAAATCGGTACACCAATATAATCAACCGTGTGACAATGCTACGCGAAAAGTGTGTGAGGAAATGACACGCTATTGATGTCCCGCTTTAATTCGCTATGCAGGAACATGAGAAATCCACACGTCCGCAGTTGTATTTTTATTTAGACCATCGATACCTACGACCGCATAGCGTGTGTGTGCTAGCACTGCTAGCCGCCGGCCAGTTGGTCGCGGATAGGGAATGCAATCCAGCAAGAAAATGTCAATCCAGGTATTTGCGGGACTGAACAATCTTAGTCCCGCTGGATCCAGGTATTTGCGGGATCCAGCAGAGTGGACTTAGATATCTAATCAATCGTATAATAAGACCTAATACCTCGATCTACCAACCTTGCTTTTAGAGTTTTAAATTTATACCTATAATAAAACAAGTTCTTTGGGAAATTTTAAATGATTTATTAATAGGTATACCTTTAGTTAGGCATAGGTAAAGTCATAAATTGGCAAAGAATAAGATAAGACATACATTAACATAACATACCCGCCTCGGAACAGACTTTGTCTAGTGAGGTGGGTATAAGAAATATATATGTACACAAATGAAAATAAAATAAACGCCCGGATTGCCGGCACTGAACTGAAATTGAACTGAAACTTATATTTAAATAATAACGCTCACACGATAAACAATATTCTTGTACAATGAGCTTCATAAGTTTAATTAAACATTATTTTGGAAATAGCTTCGTAAAAAAGTTAAAGTATTAATTGTGTCATCTGATAAACGGCTTCTGATATTGGGCACAAGGTAGCCAGCGGCTGAAAAAGCTCGTTCAGCTTCCACGCTGTTTGGCACAATAGTCATTAGCGCATTGTAAGTGAATTGAAGGTATGTGCCTTTTAATCCACCGGACTCGAAGTAATTCAGAGTAAGTGAGGGTAAATCTGTAGTTGCTCTCTTTCAGCTTTAAAAAATCTTGAATAACCATCATTTTTAGTGTCTTGCCGTAATTCATAACCATTAATTTGATTGAATTAGTCGATGTTGGTAAGTTAAAACCCCCGGCTTTGAAATAATCTCGCAAATCCGACGAGGTACAGAAAACTCGGAATGGTAAACCATCTTTAGACACCATTCGTGATACCCTATTTTCGACGGTATTGTTTTCGCTTGAAAAATGGTCAGTGATTTTATTTGTTGATGGTTGAGGTTCACAATGAGCCGATGTGGAAGAACTGGACGTCGATGCAGTTGTAGAAGCTTCTCTGTAATCCCGCCAGTCCAGCGGGATCCCGCGAAATTTTCAACCGAGATTAGTCCCACAAAATGTCTGCGGGATCTCGGTATTTCGGGATCCCGGTATACCGGGATTGCATTCCCTAGTCGGGGACCGTCGTTAGACGTCGACTCTTCGCACGTTTTTTTAGCATCTGTCGATGGGTTTTTCATGTTTTCAGCAATTAAATTTCAATTATTATCACTTTTGATATGAAATATAATAAACATAAGCGATTAGCCATGAATTTTCATATTTTTCCGATATTAAATCGCTTATTTTGAGATGTGTATTGACTACACAGCACCGGAATGCGTGGATTTTTTAGCACAGTAAGGGAAAAGGAAAAAAAGAAAAAAAAATCCAAAAAAAGTATTTTATTATTTATATATACATATTTTTTATCAAATATTAAAAAAAACCAAATTCTGTACAATTATCATCTGCTAGTGACTCCAAAATTGTTAACCGATGCCTTCACTCTCATACGCTTTCATATTTTAAATATATTACAGAGCTTTTGAGTTGATTTTCACAAACATATTGCTCGAAAATTATTTTTATACATTTAGAAAAAAGATCATTAGTCCAGCAACAGAACTATCATAACATTTCAGTTCTTCTCCAACTACTTACTCTTTTACTAAACATAATGTAGGAATATTAGATGCATTTAAATATCACATTATAATGTTCTCAAATCACGCTGTCTTATGGAGAAATATCAGTACGACTAAAATGTTTTTTTTTAAATTTTTTTATAGTGAATACCTCACAAGGGTCCCAACTGCTCCCGTCTGGAGCCAGTGAGACTATGGCATCCCCAATTGGGGGATGTTGTGAGGCTGAAGGTAAGTGGGGAAGGGAAAGAGGAAGGTGGGGAAGTACCTGGCTATTCAGATCTAGTCACTAAACACGGCTAAAGCCATTTGGAGCAACGTTTCAATTCTGAATGGTGGTCTTACACAAGGGCGATACTGGTAGTATCTTCCACTCTGGAACGTGCCGCAAATATACTATACAGGGTGTATCGGCACTAACCCGACAAACTTTAACCAGCTATTCCTTAGCACATTTGGAGTAAAAAATGTTATGTACACTTTGCTGTCCGGTAACATTTTTTTTCTTTTAAAAACAAAAAATAAATAAAATTTCCACACTCCGCTACTGCCCACAGTATAGGGGTAAAATAATTGGCAACGCCGCGCTACTGTCATCTCTTTCACACATATTCTGTCTCAAGTCCCGTGTGGTTCCCGCCACCCCGTCTCGTATCAGTGGTCAGTGCTGTTTTGGGAGTTCGCATGTCATCAAGTTTCTAGTTTCGTTTTTGTTTTGTTATCTAAGTTTTTACTGTTGAAATATGCCCCTCAATTATCCACCTGCCGAGCAAGCAGATATTGTTTTTGTTTATGGATTTTGCAATGGAAATTCACGAGCAGCCGTAAGGGAGTATCGCATGAGGTTTCCTGGAAGACGCGTCCCACACCATGCTACCTTTGTCCAGGTTTGTACCCTATCAATTGTTTATTGAAACTATTTACATTCATTGATAATGCCAAAAAGCGCTTTTGAAATTTAAACTGGGAACATTAAAAACATAACAAGGGGCCACCAACTTTAAAAATGTAAATTGTACTTTAGGTGATTTGTGTTCAGTGGTCACTAAACGGCGTTTTAAAAAGTTAATTAATTTTAATCTCTAATAAATGCATCATTCACTGCAATTGAATTCACTCCCTTTCTCACCATGGGATTATTTAAATTACTTGAATTCAATTTCACCCCTGTGAATCCAAGATATCAACCGTACCTAGTTAAGAAAATTATAATTTAAAACACTTTGTTATACATTTTACTATAAAAAAATGAAATAAATGAAGAGAAAACGTAAGTTTTCTGATATGTGCCTAAAATAAGTGTTCTTTAAAAATAAAATGAGTGAAAAAGCCCGCGATTGTTTATTTGACATTATTACTGAGCTGAATAATAAAAGCAGTTGTTATTTGTTGTTTTGTTTCAGATGTATCAACAATTGCGTGACTGTGGCATCGGACGGATTGAAGGCGCCGGCGGAGGACACAACATCGTTCCTGTGGCAGTTGAGGAGAGAATCCTGAACTTAATTACCGAAGACCCCACGCTGTCCGTGCGTCGGGTCGCTCTGATGATAGGACACAGGGAACACATGGCGGTATGGAGAGTTCTGAAGAAGCACGGGCTCAAACCTTTTCACTATAGGCGCTGCCAAGGCCTCATGGAGAATGACCACTTTTCCAGAGTCGTGTACTGCAGAAGAATGCTGCATAATGTCATAAGAGATGCAGACTTCATGAAAAACATATTGTTTACCGACGAAGCACAGTTCACTAAAACAGGAGTGCTAAATGTGCACAACTTGCACCATTGGGCTGAACAAAACCCCAAGCTTGTTCGGGAGTCGTCGAGCCAGGACAGATTTTCCATCAACATGTGGGCAGGAATCCTGGGAAATCAAATACTCGGTCCAATCGAGTTGCCTCCCAGACTAAATGGACCGATGTATTTGGAGTTCTTACAAGTGCAACTGGGCGAGATTCTGGAAGATGTGAACCTCGAATTACTACGGAGAATGTGGTTCCAGCACGATGGAGCCCCACCACACTATTCGATTGCCGTGCGGAACTACTTGGATGTCGAGTTTCCTGGTCGTTGGATAGGCCGTGGAAGTCCGGCCATTGCTTGGCCACCAAGATCACCCGACCTGACCCCCCTGGATTACTACCTGTGGGGGGCTCTCAAGGAAAAAGTGTATGCTAAGCCAATAGCCTCAAGAGAGCAACTGCTCGAACGAGTGATGGAAGCCGCTGCAGAAATTAAAGCAAATCCTGCAAACTTAAATAATCAAAATATAACAAGACTACACGCTTGCATCGAAAATAATGGTAGTCACTTCGAACAAATGCTCCAATAAAAAAATTAACATAAACTACATGTCCGCATTTTCATTTATTATTTATTGGTAAAATTCTCACAATGTCATTCATTTACACATCAATATTACCTACATATCAATATTTAATAAAATCTGTAGAAGAGTATGCCCGTCGGCATTCAACAAGTTTTTCGACAAGTGTGTCGAAAAGCGTCTTCTCTCTTTCCTACACACTAAATATTAATGGTTAAAAATGAGACGACTGATGCTTGTAAGCGCGCCAATACGTAAAAACAACGAAACTCGAATAAGAATTGCCAGGTGTTTTTTTTAATCGCTTTAATCTGACTTTAAACAATAATTAAACACGTAAAAATTATTTAATATAATATTACAGTACAGTACTTTGAACCTTCGCAATAAATTTATTTGATTTTAAGTTTAGTTTGTAGAACTCCATTTCAATTTAGAGATTTTTTTTATTTTAACAGTCTTATTAAAAAATTTATAAAAACAGTGTGTTTATAAACAAGTTCTGCTAGTTGTAATTATTATTACGCGTGACAGCTGTTTCACCTTCTGACGGCATTATCAAACTTTGGTAAAGCCACTTACAGACGACGTAAGTGATAACTTTCTTTTTTTATTATTCTGGCTTTATTGATTTCCGAGTAAATTGTCGTAAATTATTATTTGCTAATCCCAATATTATTTGCTAATGCTAATAATTAAGTGAAATTTTAAACAATGCAATAATAGGATTATTGCATTGTTAATTTCACTTAATGTCGTTGGTATTTCCAACTGATGACTCAGGGGTTTATTTCCCTGAATAATTAAGTATTTTGGGGTCTAATTATTATGCATTTCATTACATCCGATAATTTAAACAATTTTTATGTTGAATTGGGGTAAGTTTTATGGCTAAGGGAAGGAGTGGAAGGTGAGGAAGTACCTGGATATTCAGATCTGGTCACCAAATACGGCTAGTCATTTCAAGCAACGTTTAAATTCTAAACCTGGATATTCAGATCTGGTCACCAAATACGGCTAGTCATTTCAAGCAACGTTTAAATTCTGAACCTGGATATTCAGATCTGGTCACCAAATACGGCTAGTCATTTCAAGTAACGTTTAAATTCTAAACCTGGATATTCAGATCTGGTCACCAAATACGGCTAGTCATTTCAAGCAACGTTTAAATTCTGAACCTGGATATTCAGATCTGGTCACCAAATACGGCTAGTCATTTCAAGTAACGTTTAAATTCTAAACCTGGATATTCAGATCTGGTCACCAAATACGGCTAGTCATTTCAAGCAACGTTTAAATTCTGAACCTGGATATTCAGATCTGGTCACCAAATACGGCTAGTCATTTCAAGCAACGTTTAAATTCTAAACCTGGATATTCAGATCTGGTCACCAAATACGGCTAGTCATTTCAAGCAACGTTTAAATTCTGAACCTGGATATTCAGATCTGGTCACCAAATACGGCTAGTCATTTCAAGCAACGTTTAAATTCTAAACCTGGATATTCAGATCTGGTCACCAAATACGGCTAGTCATTTCAAGCAACGTTTAAATTCTGAACCTGGATATTCAGATCTGGTCACCAAATACGGCTAGTCATTTCAAGCAACGTTTAAATTCTGAATTAATTAATCAATTACGAAAAAGCGTGGGGTTAAGAATATTTTTTTTAAATTATAGTTGTAATTTATTGTCGATTTTTTAAAAAAATTGCGATATTTTAAATAAAATTTAATAATTATTGTTTAAATAAATTAGCAATCTGGCAGCATTCATTTGCAGGTGGTCAATCCAATGCAGTCATGACGTTTGTGTGAGTGCTTTCCTTTGTCTCAGTGTGTTGCGCAGCAGTTTTATATGAACCGTTTTTTGATTCATCGGGATTGTTTTTAAAACTATACATTCTTTGTACCTTCAAATTAGTGGAAATAAACTTAAGTGTGTCAAGCTGCTCGTTATATTCCGGTAATTCTGGAAGGCTTTTAACATAAGCAATAATATTCATAAATCACATTCCGCGAAGTTGTAAATAACTAAATTTATTAAAAAATATACGTTGTAGGATAGCCTAGCAAGTAACATTTTGACAGAGCACTTACGGTGATTTAAAAAACAACGGCGCTGTTCAAATAATCCAATTATTATTATTGATAAGTACCTAAGTGAGGAAAATTGTTTTTAAAAGTGCTCAGAATTATTGGACTTCGATTATAAATTCAGGAAATCTACTAATTAGTTTCTTAGTTTCAAAATTAGACTATTTAATACGTGAAACGCGTAAGAGGTGAAACCAAAGCATTCCAGAGGTGAAACAATTATAATATAACAATATAACAAACAACAGATACAAAAATAAAACTGATGTGTACAATACAAGAAGACAATCAGTGATTCGCATACGAAAAATGTGAATAATCATTATTGTTAAATAAAATATTTCTTTTCTGGTACTGGATTATGTAATACGGGCTTCGTTCGCAGCAACACGCGAGAGTTGCGATGTTGCTTTCAAATTTTGACAAAGGATAAAACAGTGGTGACATGTGGTGAAAATATGTTTAATTAATTTTTTATTAAAAAAAAACGTTACCGGACAGCAAAGTGCACATAACATTTTTTACTCCAAATGTGCTAAGGAATAGCTGGTTAAAGTTTGTCGGGTTAGTGCCGATACACCCTGTACTATATTATTTTAATTAATTAATTGTGAAATAACACAAATTAATCAAATAAAATTTATTTGCGCACGCCGGGTTCGAACCCGCGACCTTCGGAATGGTAGTCCAATGCGTTACCACTGGACTATGCCGGCCGCAGTGTACCGCAATTATAGACATATTATATCGTGCTTTTCAAAGACAGTTGTTAAGAATGTCTGGACGATGGACTGTACGTAAATACTTCTCTTCGTCATGCACGCTGGATTGTAATTCCACGGTCCAAATTTAAGTCGTGGTAATCGGAGATAGGTACAAAATCAATTTAAGTCTTGGTATCCGGAGACAGGTACAAAACCAATTCTGTTGAGACTGTTGAGATTACCCTTGTACAGCTTGACTCGTTTAACTTTAAAGGAGGAACTAAAGTACGATTAGAACTATTTTTTTATATTCTTATCCTAATGAATTTCGATTTTCTTGTTCTTGATTGAATGAAAATTTAAATGAATGGATGAAAGGGAATCTTGGAAATAGAAATTAACCTACTTCCTGATATCTATGATGAAACTTGGCAGATAGACTTTTTGTCGATGACAATGCATTCTATCAGCTTTTGGTGGCACAGAGAGAATTTCTTTGAAATTTGATGACATTATAAAAATGTAAATCAGTTAATGTACGAAATAAATTACAGTACCATCCAATAAGGATTTGGCTTAAGTGATTCATACATCGTCGCATACATACCCTTCTATTGTTCTGACTTGACATGGTTCAACCATTCACATTCGTGTCATATATTATCCTTAAAACGGTAAAACTTAACAACATAACCAGCGAGTTTATTGATGTCAAATTCGGGGTACCTCAAGGAAGTATTCTGGGTACAATCCTGTTCTTAATTTACATTAATTACATATGCCATATAGAAAGCGAAATCTTAAGTTTTGCGGGAGAAACTGTTTTTATAAATAATGGGAATAATTGGGTAGAAACATTTATAAAAGCAGATGACACACTAAACGGAATCAACAAATGGCTAGACTACCATTCACTTACACTTTATGCTAATAAAACCAAATTCATCATTTTCAAAGTAATAAAAAAATTAAAAATTAAACTATGAAACTCGGAAACCTGAACCTAAAAATTTAAGCTTCCGTCACTTAATGCGAATCACTTAACTCAAGGCGAAGCTTAATGCTAAATAACTATTTTGATTAATCTTTATAATTGGTGTACATTATGAATACTAAAAAATATGCATTCGTGACAATATAAGGCATACCAAGAATATACATAGTTTTGGCTTGTAACTTCCTTTTAGTGGGTATTGTAATAATTGTCCCTCCCTGGAAAAAGTTGCATATAACGTATCTAGTCTAAACATTTATTTATGCAATTGTACAGGTTTGTAGTGAAGGTATTCTTAATAATTAGACACTGACATCAATTGACTGCTATCTATAAATTTAAATAACACGCACACTTAATGTTATTCGTAACACGGAGCGAATTCCTGATTTTCAATTGACCAATAAACCTAAATAGTTTAATATTATGTGTCAAAACACCCGTAAAGAATTATTCTGCCGCTTGCCAGAAAATTCGGTCATGAAAAATAACAAGACATTATTGCGATGTTAATAAGATATTATTTTTTGCCCTTAATGAAAATTGAGATGGTCAACTTTTAATTACAGGCCCTTGTAGGTTTTCCTAATTCATTCAAATCTGGGTATGTCACGTGACCATATTTTTGGCACCAGGAGGGTTAGAGAATGCTTTGAATAAACTATGAAATTCCCATTTGTGGGACTTTTCTGCGCAGGTTCTGAATGTTCGTTCTTAAACGAATTACCTGGCGAAGCAACGCAAAAATTGAGTGCGGTTGGTAAATTATAACCATAATTTACCAACATGTTGGTAAAAGTGTCTAACTAAGTGTAACTAAAGTGTAACAAAATATTAAATTCTGGAAACAAGCCCGAACTTTTGTTTACCCGATTTGGGGTATGTTGTTAAGTTTTTTACGCAGCCAGCAATTTGCGCGCCATTGTAAAAAGGACTAGTAATTCATAAACAGAATTTATTTTCGAGGACCAAATGAATATCACCATGGCGAGTTGCCTGTATACTATCAGATTCATTTATCGACAGATATCAAAAGTAGAACGCTCCGCGCAAGTTGGTTTGTGCCCCCCCTTTTCCCTATTTGGCTTATCTATTATTTTTCAAGGAAATGATTTACATCCTTTTGGGGGCTTTTTCATAGGAATAGTACAATCGTGCAGTTTTATTTCTTCTTTTTATACATAACTGAACTACCTTTTGTGATAAACGCAATAATTATGTACATGAATTGTTAGTTATAATAAAATTGTACCATAATTGGACTTATCTGTCTGTCGTACAATAAATAAAAAATAATAAAAAAATGATCTTTTGTATTTAATTTGTGATTCAACAATCTTTCGTATTTAGTTTGTGATAAATGCAACAATCTTTTGTATTTAATTTGTGATTCAACAATCTTTCGTATTTAGTTTGTGATAAATGCAACAATCTTTTGTATTTAATTTGTGATAAATTGAAGATGTCCGCTGTCTCGTCATAACCAACACATCGATGATTTAATAAGCAGAGGATACAGGCTTCTCGGCTTCGTAATTAGAAACTCATATCCGTTTCGTAACACAAAAACACTGACGTTATTATATAACACACTAGTCCTAAGTGTACTTGAATCAAACTCGATCATCTGGGCTCCACATGAATTAACATACACTTTACGCATTGAAATAGTCCATAAAATTTTTTTAAGGTTTTTATTCTCGCGGCTCTATGGACGTTACCCTTGGCTTTACCCATCGATTTATATATTAGGCATGACCAATTACCACTCCCTAGAGACACGTAGAGGTATTGCTTTGCTTAAATATTTTTTCCAACTAATAAACGGTCACTTATCTAATAATGAGATACTGGCCCAATTAAATTTTTTTGTACCAGAGTCTCACTCTCGAGGACGTCATCACAATCTTCTATATAGTAGAGCAAGCCGCACTAATTTATTAATGAACTCACCTGTGGGGAGAGCTACGTGCTTTTTGAATGCGGTAGATAAGAAATTAGATTTATTTTTTGTGTCCTATAGCGCATTTGCGAGATTTTTGGCATTGCATATACACTGCATAAATGGTACAATTATAACGTCTTAGGCTTTATTACCTGTAATTGTTATAAATAAATGTACAAATTATATATAAATAAATAAATAAATAATTATTTCTGGTATTCTGGGCAATAAGGAATACATAATATTACTATTGTAATTAGTCTTCTAGTATTACGTAATGGAATTCATGCAAGGAAATCTGTCAAATACATAATTTAAAATTTTATAAAGAAGTACCAAGTCAGTAAAAATCCCTATAACTGGCAAATTAAGCATATTCACATCATAAAATATATTTTTCAATTTATATTTTACATGCCTACAATATTCAAGCATATTTCGTACATCTACTCCACCTATACTATTTATGTGCATTGCCTTGCAACGACATTACTTATTAATAGATGCTATATTTTAACTTCCAACCATTATACTGAATGTTACGAGTATAATATTTTATTATATTATATTTTTATATGGCTTTCAATTATATTGACAATGCTACTGATGTAGATTTACCCGTTCAATGTTGGATTCATGCACAAAATATTAATAAATGCAATACTAACCTAACCTGTGTCCAAATAAATATTAGGTCACTATAGTATTGGGATAATTGATTCGAGAATTGCTGATCATTTTATAACGGGACTAAACGTACAATACCATGATGTCAAAAATATTGAACAAAATGAAAAAATCACAATTCTGTCTCAAAAACGCGTTGATAAAGAAATAAAAATACATAATTGGAATATCCTTTGAAAGAACTGGATTGCGTTACTCTGTATAATAAAATTAAAAATAATTTTAATGAAATCTACGATAAAAGTACGGTTGTAAAGTTCTATAAACCTCAAAGCAGACCTAATGCCATAAATGAATTGATAAATGATGATTTATTATTTAAAATCAAATTAAAAGATACACTTTACAAAAGATGGAAAAATAATCCTACAAATAAATTTTATGAAATAGAGTACAAATGTAATCGAAACAAAGTTACAAAATTAATCAGTATATACAAATTAAAATTCTTTAACTCAAAATTTAAAAATTACTTTGCCGACTCTAAAAAAACGTGGGACCCACAGACATAGGAATTAATTCATATGTCTATGGTGGGACCAAATAAACAGATTGTTAGGAAGAAAGATCAAAAGTAATTTCGACCAAGTAATATCAAACTATTTTTTAAAAGAACAAACGACTGAACAAATATCAATGACAATGTTAAGAAACTATTACATAGATATGACAAAAAAGCTTTTCATATTCAAACAGATAGACTTCCACACAGCATGCTCTTAACACAAGCAAAACTTTGTGATATCGAAAAAGTGTCAGAAATTTAAAAAAGTATTCAATCGCCGGGGATAGATAAAATTAGAATGTCTGATATTAAAAAACATTTTAATATCGTAGGAACTATTTTGACTGTATTAATTAATATGATTTTAACGGAGGCAATTATACCTGAAGATGTCAAATGCAGCATAATACGATCCATCTACAAAGACCAATCAGTATTTTACCTGCAATTGAAAAGATCCTAGAAAAATATATATCTATAAAACTAATAAAGTACCTTGAAAATTTTTCTTTTATTGATACCCATCAATATGGTTTCCAAAAAAAGCACAGATCTACTACTTCAAGAATTTTCAAATAAAATTAATAACGATCTTAAGAAAAGAAAATATGTAGGTACTCGTATTATTTATTGATAATTTAAAGGTTTTTGATACGATTGATCATAGTAAATTACTTGAAACTCTTGAAACAATTGGAATTACAGGAAACCTACGTAAATTATTTGTTAACTACTTTCAAAATAGAACGGTTTGTGTAAAAAATTTCGGTCGTTTTGGCAAAAAAAATATTGTTTTCGCAGGCGTACCCAAGGGTCCATACTAGGCCCTACCTTGTATATAATATATGTTACTGCAATGAAATTTATTTTTTCTCATGTAAAACATTACGTTTATGCTGACGACACTGCATTAGTTATTTTACATGAGGATTTATTAATGGCTAGTACTTTACTGCAAATTGAATTTGTCACTCTTCAAAAATGGTCACATGATGTTGGTTTAATAATCAATGCTAAAAAAACGAAGCTTATGCACATCAGATGTCTTCATAATAACATCACCATAAGTCCTAAAATTATTTCTTTTGATTTTAATTGCATCCATCACTTTATAATACAACCATGCTTAGGGCTTAGAGCTATAGTGAGCTAACTTTATAGATTTAAGTTTTTTGTTCCACCAAATAGTGTTAGAATAGTTTACCTGTCATTGGCGGAATCCTTAAAAAGATATGGAATAACTTCATGGGGACATTCAACAAAAACAAATCTTCTTTCAGTCCAAAATGTACAATATTTTTTTGTAAAATTATTATTAAACAAAACTAAATACGAACAAAGACACGACGTACCAAAATCATTACTATAAAATTCTGTAAATTTATTATCTGTTCGTGCTATATTGTGGCTTAAAATTGCGAGTCAGCATACATCTCAATCTGAACATAATAAAATAGTGACACATGTTCATAATACAAGACTAATTGCAAACGATGGACTTATTAATTAATTATATAGGTAATTCCCAGATACCTGAATAAATACGGTCAAAGAACTCTAGAATACCTCGTTCCAATAATTTACAACATGTAACCAAACTCAATAAAAAGCTGTGAGTTGCACAGAAGGAAATGTAGTATGTTAAAAATATGGTTATGTGAACGATTTTTTTTTTCTTATGTAATTATGTGTATATTTTATGTACTTTCCGCTTGGAACACTTTTAATTTGTTAGTTAGCGGTAAGGGATGTTTTGAAAAAATTCTCAATTAAGCGGTAGTAAAATTTCTTCAGCTATTTTGTTTGACTGCAACAATAATTGTGTATACGTATCCATTAGGGTGTATCGATTTTTAACTTTTTTTTTGTTTTCAAATTCCAAGTTGAAAAAAAGTTGCTACTAGGTACCACAACTTACCACGATAGGAGTTATCATCGACAAATCTCTGAGATGGGGCGAACATATAGACCAAGGCTGCCCAACCCCATGCCCGCGGGCCACATTGTGGCCCGCGAACGAATTATAAGTGGCCCGCGTGAACCATTTTCAAAAAACCCGCCAATTTGAAAAAACCCGCCAATTTGAAAAAGTGTCGCGGGCCCGCGGTAAAAAAAACAATGCAGCTTGCGCGTGGTCACCAGTGTTGCCAACGAAGGCGATTTATCGCTATTTAGGCTACTCAGAACGAGAATCAGCGACGAAAAAATCTAACCACCTGTTGAACTTACTTTTTAAACAAAAATTTTTTTGATATAATATTTTTTGCGTCCGAAATAGAATCTTGTAGCCACCCCCCCCCCCATGGATTTCAAATATTTTGTGGGGAGCACTCATTTTGAATTTTTTTTGTGGGGAATTATGTTTTATAGAAATTCTCTAACAACCCCCCCCACTCCCATGGAAATAGGAACCGTCAGGTATTCAGTGGCCCGCTAGTGATTCAAAATCGTCAATTTCGCCCAACTATTAAAAAGGTTGGGCAGCCTTGATATAGACGAAACTTCCACAAAGATCAGAAAACTAACTCATCTATTCATGTAGAAATATACTTTGCATAAAAGATCTTAAACAAATGTACCATGCCTTGTGTAACTCATTGCTGGAATATGCATTCTTGGGATGGGGAGGATGTTCCAAAACTTTACTTGACCCTCTAGCAAAAGCACAAAAATCACTTCTAAGGGTCATTCATATGAAACCATTTAGGTATCCCAGTGACCTATTATTTGAAGAGGTACGAGTTCTTGATGTGCGGCAACTGTATATAAGAAAAATTATTTTACATTTACAAAAACATTCATCCATTGATCATCTCCGCAACACCCGTCATGCAAGGAGGAATCCAGTAGTTCCACCCACTACAAACACATCACATGCACAAAGACAATACTCCTACTTAGGACCTAAAGTGTTCAACCTCATTCCCGGTGCATGGAAATTGAAAAGCAATTGGCTTCTGGACATGGGGAGAGTCGAGAGCGAACTCATGCTAACACAAACGCACATATCTAATATGAACTAATTAGTGTTCAGTTAAAAAAATGTTTATTAAAAAAAAAAAAAATTATATAAAAAGATAATATTATGTTAAATTTTATTTTTTATCTTCCAAAAAGCTATTTTATACTTATGAGAGATAAGGATCTAAAGTCACTTTTTATTTCAAGTTTAAAAATGGTTATTTTTGTTCCTAATAATTAATCTTCATTGTTGTGATTATTTAAATTTAAATTCACGAATCTTTTGCGCGGTTTTATTTCGATTACTGTATAATAATGACTAGCCATTTAATAAATAAAGATTCGAAAATTTAAAATTCATATGTCATACGGCATATATTCTGGTCTAGAAATATGTAATTTCTATCACCTAAGAAATTCTAAAAAAAGTACTATAGGATTCATATATCTTATACTGATTTATAAATGTGGAAATTCTAACTATACAATTGTAAATGTTCTCCAAAATGCCCTGGAAAGAATTTCATACTTGTTATGTCCCGAAAGAAACCATTCATCTGTTCTGAATGCAATTACTAATATTATCCAAATTGACCCTGGTAATAAATTACATCTTTGCGATTCTTTCAAGGATAAAGAAACCATCCTGTCACTTCGAATGCAATCAACAATGTTCTCAAAATTTGTTTTGACAGCATTGCTATTTCATTGTAAGAATATTAAGTACTATTTACACAATTTGGCGTCCTGAAACGGGAATCCTTCCCAATTGGACATACAAAGGTTCGTTTTGTTTTGTATTGTTTGTAATTTATATACTTAAAATAAAACAAAAATGGTTAATTGATCAGTAACAATAATTCCGTGTTCTTCAGGTTTGTATCGCTCCATTGCTTGTTGTCAACTAATTCTCTGTAATAATAATAATAGAATAACATTTATATAGCGCAGTTTTATATTATTTCGTTATTTTGAAGTGTCAAGTGCGATTAATTATAACAAACTTAATAATAATTCAGCATCCAATTTTCACGTTCTTAAGATTACTCCTACAGAACGTCTTTCCTAATACAGATCAAATGATATAACACAAAATGTACACTATATACAAAGCAATGAAAAGAGAACAAAAAATACCACAGTACAGAACAATAATAACTAACAGGACATAAAAATGTTCTGTACACACAAAGCGATGATAAGAGAAACTTCAATAGTGACTAATATAAAACAAGAGGCAGTTTATGTTCAGTAATGAGAATGTTCCGAGCAGACATTAAACTTAAAAAGTACAAGAAGGAAGAAACTGAAACCAAACAAGACAGTGAAAAGAAGTTAAAATTTATGAATCCTGTAGAACTAGTGGATTGTGTTCGCACGGGACGCGTGGTTGAGATGAGCGTCCAACTCTGACGTGGAGATGGAATCAGCGTGGTCATGTCGTAAAGGCGGATCAGATATCCAAAAGCTTGACAAGAGTTAAGCACGGTGAGAGGCAAGCTCCTGAAGATGATGGCGGGCATCACGCCTGGCAATCACTTGATGACTCCTCCATGCAAACGCCACACAGTTTGGGCGACAAATCAATAATTTAATCAATATGAAAACGTTCATTTTCGTCGATTTTAATCTATTAATGGCATAATGATGACTCAATAGTTATGAATAAAGAATTCGCAGATTCAAAACCATTGATGATTTTGTAAACGTTTTGCAACAAGAATGTAAATAAAAAAATGTGTATATGCACCTCATCTACAAATTACAAGGTATTCTTCAGTGTCACCTTGGTAAGAGACAACCAAACAGAAAAATGGCTTTAACTTTATTTAGTGATCAGATCGCACTATACACATACTTCGCAGCCTTTCTCATTTCTCTCCACCACAATCTAGAGACCCGAAATATTATATATTATAAATTTTGACCAGCATACCCCGGTCTCCCTAGACTCTCACCTGGTTTCCTAGTCATCACTCCCCAGTAGCCCTCACCCTCCCACCCCAGAGTGCCCCTAGTCTCCCCTATCCGTCCTGACGACCCCAACGTGTCTCGCGCCCCCTACAATATTAGTCTACATCGCCGTGTTGTTTTGACCGCATTCTCAAGTTCTGACAACGCTGGGTTTAGTGTATGCCTGGGAAATCGATAACGCTTTATGAAGATTTTCAAGGCCGCGCGAACGAATTTATTAACTTGTTCTAAGAGGGTTTTTTAATTGTAGAATTCGATGGTGTTTACATCTTATGACTTTACTACTTTGAGACATTTGTCAACATAATCAAATGAACCGGGAATATTATGTTTCATTGGGTGCCTCTTTTTTTCTTTTAGATCCAACAATCATTTGATCTCGTACTAACCATAACTAGGTACTGTTCGTTATAATATATAGTGTTCCAACAAGAGATTCGGCTTTAAATTTTGAGCCATTTGTTTTATTACTTTAAAAAATTGCTTAATAGTCACCTGTCATATACGCGCGCTATTATTGTTAAAACTAAATTAGTTCGTGGAATTTTCGGTCGAAATAATGGTCTAAATGAATCACAATCAGGTTGAAAATTTATTTAAAAAAATCTAAAACTGCTTTCGTTCTGGACAATCCATCACTTATTATGCGTCCTCGTAAGAGGCGTTCACTCAAAAACATAGCCGCAGTCAGAGAGTGTTACTGAAATTCTAGGGATGTCAATTCGATCACAATATAATTTCATAGTTCTTAATCGAACCAGTCTTCCCAATCGTTTTTAATAAATTTTCGAATTGACGACATATATGGACCAATCTTTCGGCCTAAAATTCTACGAAGTTTGCTAACTAATAATTCTGTTTTAACAATAATAACGCGTTGTTCTTTCGTCTAGCATTCCGTTATACCGATTGCTAGCTTTAATACAATGTAGGCATGCTGAATATGTTCTATCGGTATTTCAATAGAGCTTGCTAGAAGCTAGCAAGTGGCCAACTGAGTGGCGATTATTCCCCCTGTTTTAACATCGTACAGACTCCCGGGCTCCCGGACTCGGGGCTCTTGTGAGGTGTACGGTGTACCCAACATTTTTGGGTTTTAAATAAACTATTTCTTCCAAAAATAAACCGATTGAGCTCTTATTGTGTACCTACTGTATTAGGTAGATACTATTTTAAAATATCCACACATGTTATGGATATTAACCCCTTTGTGACATTTGTTAAAGTGGTTCACATTCCATCAAATAGATTGTTCGATTGCAGTTGGCATCTCTTTTTTATGTGATAAATTGTGTATAATATATCATGTTTTGTACGTGACGGTAACCGCAAACTACAGGCTGTCTAAAGAACTACTGTCCCGTTGGCATTGCGGAATCCGAAATTAAATGGATTTTCAGATTCGCCAGATGCGAGTTATAATACTACAATAGGTATCTCGTCTACCTATTTGTTATATAGGGACATTCTTGCACACGTATGTCATTTCTTGTATGTCGGTAACGTTAAAAATGGCGTACAAAATCGGGGGGGGGGGCTAGTTGACAGCTGCTGTCGCAGTGATGTAATATTTAGTTCTTAGTCCAGTGCAAATAGCGATTCGCGATCGTAATTATTCCGGCAGTCCCAATTTTTTATATGTTTTATAAACTAATCCCTTGATGTAAAATCTGAGTTTTCGACCTTGGCGCACATGTGCTCGCGCCGCCATTTTGAAAAAACCGGCCGAAATCGCGCCAATATCTGGTTTTTTCCAATATCTCATTTCCAATGCAAATTTCGGTTAAAGTAGCTCTACAAATATTATAGAACATACAATTACCTACAAGTTTTGTGAAAACAATTGTCTTCTATTTCTAATAAAGATACTGAGGTAGAAAATCGTAAAGGTGCGTATATTTTTTTAAAAAACAAGTTTTTTGCGCAACTAGGTTTGGTTTTTTGTAAATACCAGTTTTTAGTTTCCAGTATAATTTTATGAAAAATTTATTGAAACTAATTTTGTAGAAAATAAAATTTCATAAAAGAAATAGGTATATGATTTCTGTTTTTTATCTCTATTACGTATCCAAGCTCTAATCCACCAAAACCAGGCCAAAAATTGAAAGAAAGCTTTTTAAAAAAAAAGGAAAGTGTTTTAAACTTGACATTCCTTGATTTTATTTTTTTTAACAATTATATTTGTACGAACATATACGTTGACAACAATCGCCATGACTGTGTCAGACCTAGCTATAAATATAGTAGATGGCCTATTTCAGTATATCGGTCGCCATACATTCCCAATGGGAAGGCCACTAAAATAGGCCAAGCCACTACATTTATACTCGCAGCTATATCAACGTAATCACAACACAAATTTAAGATTATTAATATAATTGAGATGATAAGGTACATAAAAAAGAGACAAATTGGTATTTTCGTAAAATTAACATTTATTGACATTCTTTTCTTTTTTTACATGATATAAAGTTCAGCTAGTCCTGAGGTGCAGCTTCCTTCAACATTGATCCTGGAGTTAGTAACCCAACAGCATCCTTTTTCCACCCCCAATTCAGTTGGATCTTTATCGTGACCAAGTCAAGTCTGCACGTGCAAGTATGTTCTTGAAGCGTGTTGCTGGACTTCATCTTTGGTGGGTGGTAGCCTGGATAAATTGAATTTGTTCTTTTTTACTCCTTATCAAAAATGATGTAACTTAAATTTTCCAAATTTGATTTCTCATTGCCGCCATACAAAAGTGCAAAAATAATTGTTCGGCAGCCAAAATGATTGTTTCTGGCTTTGCTTTTGGATCTTGAAATACACGTTCAACAAGTTCATTCACTGAATGGTTCTTGAGAAGAATATTTATTTATTTATTTATTTATATTTATTTATATATATATATATATACGCCTAAAAAGGCTTTTACATAGAAGTGATACATGATGCAGTACAATAAGAGAATATGTATTATACAGGAGATATTGACAGAAAATAGATGTAATCCATTCTAAAGAAGGTAAAAAATACACACTTGTAAAATTGTGATTACAAGTATAATGCGAAAATATTAAAAAATATGAAGCAATATTAGTAAAACGTAAGAGTAACATAAAGTAAAAAAGAAATTATAACAACACTACATATAAAACAAATCATTAAAACTGATTTACCAAAGCTACTCTAATTTGTAGGATTCAACAAAGTGTTGGTGTAGTTTATGCTTCATTCTATGTATGGAGTCAATAAATAAATCAATAACACCCCCATACTTGTTGCCCAGATCATGCATCCTATTGGTCAGTGAGTGTGTCTGATAGTTGGTCGAGTATGTATTACAGAAGAATGTTATATTTTGTCTTATATTCCTAGTCGGCACATGTAGTTTAATAGTGGCAAGGATGGCAGGACTATCAATTAAGTTGTTAATGACTCTGTGTAACACAACCAGGTCTGAAATAATTCTCCTGTCAGACAGTGTTATTAGATGCAATTGATTCATCAAACTGACATAATTAATGTAATCAATAGGAATTCCGAGATTAAAATTTACGTACTTAAGAAATTTGTGCTGAACTCTTTCTATATTATTGGAATGAACTTTATATAAAGGGGACCAAATAGGTGAATTATACTCCAATTGACTTCTGATTAATGAAATATAGAGGGTTCTCATACAATCTATGGACTTAAAATCGGTTAAAGTTCTGCAAAGGAAGCCAAGCATCTTTAAAGCCTTATTAGTTATATAGTTGATGTGTTCAATGAATGACAAGTTTTCAACGAATATTACACCCAAGTCACGAATATGTGATACTGGTATTAATTTAATATTATTTAATATATATTCATGTAATATATTATAACGAGTTTTAGAAAATCGTATTACTTGACATTTCTGAATGTTCAAAAATAAAGCATTTTGTTCACACCATTGATGAAGTTGTTCTAAATTACTCTGTAAAATTTGACAATCGTATACATTTCGTATTCTTTTATATATTTTAAGTAACTTTATTTATCAGCAAATAGCAGAACTTCTACATCATTAAATTGGTCAACAATGTCATTGATGAATAATAAGAAAAATATTGGGCCGAGGTGGGACCCTTGAGGAACCCCACTTGTGGCCTCGAATATATAAGATTGTACAGAATTAATCTTTACACTAAGCACCCTATGGCTAAGATAACTAACAATCCAACTCAATAATTTACCTTTGATGCCCAACAATCGAAGTTTATAAATAAGTATGTGATGTCGAACCTTATCAAAAGCTTTACTAAAGTCAGTGTAAATACTGTCCACTTGTTGTTTGAGACCCAGAGATTCAGATATGTAATTTTCATAAATCATTAAATTACTTAAGGTAGAGCGACCTGTGATGAAGCCATGTTGGTTAGGAACAATAATGTTGTTTATAGGTTTTACAATAATATCTAGGACTAATTTCTCGAAAACTTTCGGTAAAGCAGACATTATACAAATTGGTCTATAGTTTGATATATCGCTTTTATCTCCTTTTTTATGAATAGGATATTACAAAATTAGTGTTTGTCTTGACCAAACGGAGTTCCAGTTGTATCGCAACCACTAATGGCATGAAGGAATAAAATGTTTTCAACTATTTCAATGTGTTTAAAATATTTTTTCGAGTACAACGCGTTAGGTGATTTACCTTTACCAACTTTTTGAGGTGAGAGAGCTGGGAGGCGTACCAGCAGGTCAATATCCTGAGCAACGATTATGATTGCATCATGTTGAGATGACAACGATTTTACTGTGGTTACTATAAGAATGTCAGCATCCTCCACCCCTTTAGTGGTGCTTTTCTTTTCTATAGAATCTGGGTATCCATCGAAGACCACTACTGTTTTTTATTTATTTTTTTATAGTGAATACCTCACAAGAGTCCCAACTGCTCCCGTCTGGAGCCAGTGAGACTATGGCATCCCCAATTGGGGGATGTTGTGAGGCTGAAGGTAAGTGGGGAAGGGAAAGAGGAAGGTGGGGAAGTACCTGGCTATTCAGATCTAGTCACTAAACACGGCTAAAGCCATTTGGAGCAACGTTTCAATTCTGAATGGTGGTCTTACACAAGGGCGATACTGGTAGTATCTTCCACTCTGGAACGTGCCGCAAATATACTATATATTATTTTAATTAATTAATTGTGAAATAACACAAATTAATCAAATAAAATTTATTTGCGCACGCCGGGTTCGAACCCGCGACCTTCGGAATGGCAGTCCAATGCGTTACCACTGGACTATGTCGGCCGTCATTCCACTGCATTGGATCCATAATGATTTTGTACATACCTGACATATTGATAGAAAATTACTGAAAAAGATTGAGCACGACCCCATACAACTTTGTTTAGTAAATATTCTCCATCAATTACGTGTATTTTACTGCTTCCCAGTGACAATGGGACAGGATAGAGTTCATATAGAGAGTTACGTAGTGTATACAGACTTTAGTAAGGCTTTCGACAAAGTCTCTCATAAAATTCTTATAAACAAACTAAGATCCCTTTGTATAACTGGGCATATTTTAAGATGGTTCGAAAGCTACCTTCAGTTTGAAATATTCACCGGAGTCCCACAGGGGTCACATCTGGGCCCAGTGTTGTTTTCCTTGTTTATCAATGATATAACTACCATCTTTGATGGAGTTATGATACTTTTATTTGCGGACGATTTAAAAATTTACAAAACAATAACTAATCATAATGACTGTAGCGTATTGCAATCAAATCTTGTGAGGCTGCAAGAGTGGTGCACCCTTAATGAACTGTTTCTCAATATTGAAAAATGTCAATCAATAACTTTTACCCGAATCAACAATCCTATTAAATATCAATATAGCATCAACAACAATTTCCTAAAAAGAGTAAAACAAATTAAGGACCTTGGTATAATATTTGACATTAAATTAACTTTTGTTCCTCATATAAATGAAATAACCAACAAGGCCATGAAATGCCTGGGGTTCATTCTGAGGACGATAAAAGAATTTAAAACAATTAATTCCTTCAAATTGCTGTACACTGCGTTGGTAAGAAGTAATTTGGAGTACAACTCAACAATCTGGGCTCCATTTTATAAGACTCATCAGCAAAAAATCGAAAGAGTACAACATAACTTTCTAAGGTTTATTAATTACAAACTTGGAATACCAATCGAAGAACTTAATTATACACGTCTAATGGAAACAATGAATCAGTTAATATTCTTCATATTAACTGATTCATTGTTTCTTACCTAAATTATCCTAACCTAACCTTGTTTCATAGCTGACTTCAAATCACACACAAGTGCTTTTTTCAAGCATTTATTAAATATCCATAAAATCTCATTTTTACATAACATATTTTTCATTTTTTTTCATTTTCTATTGCTATACAAAATCAATTAATTCCATCACAGATTAGGAGTTATATCTGTTGGTGAGGTGTGCGTAATTAATTTAAACCAATTATTAACTAACGTAATTGATAGAAGTTAATCCGAACATAAAGTTAATCACCTGTTTATCTCTCAATGAATTGAATTAATCCCAACTTGGATGGTAATTGAATGCGATTAAATTAAAACATTAAAAAATTCCAATGAACTGTGTTTTGTTAATTTGCTTTTATGTCGCAAAACTAATTAATCAATCAATTCATTAATCCACTCATTTAGATTAAAAAAAATAAAATAATAATAATAAATAAAATAATTACTAAACCTAAGCGATTTAACTTCAAGACGCACAGTGAGTGACTTAGTTTGGCTTTTCAATATATCAAATGGCTGCCTGGACGCCGTCGATTTAACGAGCTTAATAAATTTGCTTATACCTACCCTCGATACCCGTTTAAATGCTCTATATTTTGTTACCAAATCTGCATAATAATAAAAAGTGTATTTCCGGCACGTTCCAGGGTGAAAGATACTCTCAGTATCACCCTGATGTAAAACCACAATTCGTAATTGAAATTTTGCTTGAAATGGCTTTGGCTGTGTTTGGTGACCAGATCTGAATAGCCAGGTACTTCCCCACCTCCATCTTCACCATATCCTCCCCCTCGTCACTACCTTTAGCCTCACAACTACAACATACCACAATTGGGGATGGCATTGTCTCCAACCAGCCCAACAGAATTTAGATCCAAACTAAAAACTCACTTTTTCAGACACTCATTTCCATAAATCCGTCATTCTATCCAAATATTTCTTTTTTTTTTCATTTTTTTATACCGTAATTGTTACATTATCTAGCGATTCCGTTCATTCAATTTTGCTATTGACTTGCCTACCAGTGGACAATGGACAATATCAGCGGGAACATAACAAGTTAATCGGTTTAATTTTTGGCAGATGAATCATCTAAATGCGTTTAAGATTGGCGATTGATTGATTTTATTCATTAATTTAATTCATTTAACATATAATATATCCAGCTAACAATAAATCCACCCTAATATAATAGAACTTCCTTCTTCTTCTGGCGTTAGTAAGATTAAATTGTTAATTTTAATTTTAGTTTTAAGTTGCCAAATATGTAAATACTCGTGTATATGTCGTTAAGATAGTAGTTATAGGCCTTAGTCGTAAGTCACTAGATATAAGTCTTAGAGATAAGTCAGTAGTTCTAGTATTAAATATTTAAGAAATATATTTGTACAGCGCCCTTGAGGTGATTTCTCACGAAAACGGCGCTATATAAATTAGCCAAATATTATTATTATTATTGTCTCACTGACTCCAGACGGTTGGGAGCTGTTGGGACTCTTGTGCGGTTACAAAACATCTAAATAATAGCAACGAACATCTGAAACATACACTTGAATAGAGTCATGTCAAGATTGCTAAAATGTTAATGAAACAAGAGTTCATTAACACTACAATAGTATTCATTTTGATTATTACTAGAACTCGACGTAGTGTCATTAATGACTTTTGATCCATTGTTTTTAATCTTGTAACCTTCTGCAATTTTTGCATCATTAATGTATTGATATGTTGCGTAACTTTTACTTTGTATTGCTTCATGGGGCGTATTGATGATAACCATCACGCCTGCTATAAAAAAAATTTTAATCAGCATGTGAAATATTGATTATTGATCGCTAACACCATATTTAATAATAATTAATTATAGATTCGATTTAATGAGAAACGGTGTTACATGTTTGCGTGATCATTTTTTTGCAATCATCAACAAAGCCTTGAAAGCAAGCGATTAAAAACGGAATATTTCGAAACATAAAAGAGCACAGCTTGTAATTTGTGGCCATTGTTTCAACAACATATATTGTTGGTCCAAATACTTGTTTTGTTTTCGTTTTTTCTGCTTTCAGTCCATAAAATTGGTAGTACAACCAATAAGAATCCGAAATTGAGTTTCAAAATTCATTATAAGTTTTACGAAGTATATATTTATTTTGTATAGTGAATTGTATAAATCACTCCCTTTTAAAACTCATCTAATTTCGGAAAGCTACTAGTAGTACCTGCAAGTATCTTAGCAGGTGGACAACTTTTTAAAAAATAATTTTGCTAACGTGTTCCAAACCAGAATTTTGTGTCGATCTTTCCTCTGTGGCTACTCCTGAAGAATTGGGCAACATCATGTTTAATTTTGGAAATATGTAAGTAACTGCTACAGTATTTATACCGACTTATAAATAAGCCATTGCATTTGCAAAATTTTCACCGGTACTCTTGACTCCTTTCTGACAAATAAAGTTAATAATTTATTATTTGATACATATACGAGTATATCAATAAGTGGGCCATTGGGAATGTCTTATTGAAATTTGTTATTTTAACCGATAGTATGTATACTTTAATAGTTGCTAAAAATATTTCCGTGCGGTAATATACAAATTGTTTAGGTACATACAGTCTGACAAATAAATGCAGAAAAAAACCCTTTCTTTATGCATAATTCGATTTGATAAATTTATTTTTTTCAAAAGGAATGACAAGGTCTCTCGGGTTACGAATAACTTGGCAATCTCCAGCACAGTAATCGGAAATGTTGCTTTTGTCGTGATGAAGGACTAAGCCTGCCGAGGAATTGAACTCACGACGCCTGTGAAGAAAAGATATGCCAACTCAGTCACCGAGCAATTCAACTGACGAATCGCAAATATTTGAACATAGTCAATTGGAAATGTTTTGTTTGTTCTACCGATATGTCAATGAAATGTGCATTATTGATCCCATCCTACAGCATTGCCTTTTAGAAAGACCCACATGCTGATTCATCCTTTTCCAAGAATACACTACACACAGCATCCCCAGAAATAACATGAATGGAGCGCAGAGCTTATAAAAATACGTTGTGCCTAGGTTCCTGGATCGTGTCAGAAAAGTATAAAATATTCCAAAATAAAAATAACATTTTAATGGGGTATTTTTACGTTAAAAGTGTGTAGAAGATTTTAAGTTTATTTTTCTGATTACTATCGTCGTACTAAAAATACGTAATTTTATTTTTCTCATTCGTAATTATTGATTTTAAAAACGATCTAAAACAGCAAATTCTTAAATGGTTCCAACTGGTTACGTAATTATGATATAGAATACGCCAATGTCTGGTAAGACAGCCATCACCAACGATCCCCTCGTGACGTCAACGCCGCCGAATTCACTAATAAAAACGAACATGTCGTTTTAGCGGTAAATCGAAAATGTTAACACTTTGTTAGTAAATGTATTCGTCATCATAAAAATACCTTCACAATCGTAATTTTATTTGAGAATAGAAAACAGTGAAAATACCCTTTGAACGATTTCTGTAACATTTTCGTAGGCAGTATTCAAAGTAATTGAATAATGAATCTACCGTTAGTTTGATATTACAAGTTTGGTCGCAATGGATTCATCCAAACCAAACCAAAATAACAAACGTTCCGATTCGCGCAGCTTAAATAGTTTAGTGCCGAAAAGAAACAAAATTGTACTAAAGAGGTACGGATATTTTGAAAATGTTGTCGGCAGCGGGATTTAAATTTTACGACCAGTAGTTTCAGTGGATTTCATACCGTTTTTATTGCTGTGTATGATTCGCACATAGCATTTATAATGAAATTCATACATAATTATACATGTATTAGCCGTTTATGCATTTCATAACGATAAAATTGCAGGAACAATGAAACGCGACAGTTTTTTTTTTATATAGCACCTAAATGTTTTAGCACGTCAGCTAAACAGGTATTTATCGATCAGGCGTTTCGTTACGCGTTTGCTTGGAGGAAATATTATATGAAAACAGCTCCAACTCCCCGGGGCCAGTGGAAATAAGCATAAATATATATTTTTTTTATTTTTTGTGGGAATACCGCATATGAGTCCCAACCATCTGGAGCCAGTGAGACTATGGCTTTCCCGATTGGGGTATGTTGTGAGGCTGAAGGTAGTGAGGAGGGGAAGGAGATGGAAGACGAAGGTGCAGGAGTAAGTGGCAAATCAGATCTTGTCACCAAACACAACCAAAGCCATTTCAAGCCACGTTTCAATTCTGACTGATGGTCACCAGGGCGATATTGAGAGTATCTTATACACGGTGTCCGTAAACTCGTAGTACAAGCGGGAAACTGGTGAATCTACATCACATTTGGAGTCGATTTAGCAGTATAATTTTTTTTTGATTTGAGCTTTCGTTTTCGAGTAAATCCGAATGCTAAATCACTATTTTGATTAATCTTTATAAAGAATTGGTGTACATTATGAATACTAAAAAATATGCTTTAGATAAATTTAAGGTTTTCCTATCGTTTCGCTTGAGTAGAATACAAATAAAATTACTATTATTTTTTGGTAAACTAATGTTTAAGACAAGATTTTTTATGCATAGCACAAAGGGTAACAATTATTTTACAAGCAATTTTTTTGTATTAGCCTGAAACACTCGGGTGAAAAAATGTAACAAGCAGTAATTGTTGAATGAAACACTAGTATATATTGAATTATTTCGCGGATAAGAGATAAGCCGCCATAGCTCAGTGGTCAGAGCTGTAGACCGGAAATCGAAGGGACACGGGTTTGAGTCCCGTTGGCGTCATGTATCTTTTATCAGGAGATTTTTCAATGTGGATGAGTGTTTCAGGCGAGTAATTATTGCTTGTAAAATAATTGATAAAATTACTAAATAAAAAATATTAAAGTTAGTAAACTTTTTAGTTAACTAGTAAAAAAAAATGTTTTTTCAATAGAAATGTATGAACGCGTAAACAAAACTACTTAAAAAAATACAGTATTATGGCTAAGATTATCTGTGACATTTTCACTTGATTAACTTTTTTGCTTTCTTATAAAATTATTTACAAAATAAATAAAAACCAGTTTTGTGCTTGAAATCTAACGTTTCTAGACTCCGTTTGTCAATCAATTTTAATGCCTATTACCTACAATATAAGGTATACCAAGAATATACACATTTTTGGTTTGTAGCTTCCTCTTTAACGGCGTGGTGCATTGCCTTAGATTTGGAGAATGTTACGACATTGAAAAAAAGTGGGTAGGGGAAGCAAGTGACGGAACGAAGGTTAGGCAGTTGGATGGAAGATTGTTCAGAAATGTTTACTAGACATAGTTGAAACCGTTTTAATAATATTTCCATTCTGAATATAAACATTGTTTGGGGAGGAGTAACACACTCAGCTATCGGTCATATAGAAAGACAAAGAAGAGCGATATTCGTTAGAGCAGGTATGCTGTCAAGGCGTTTTCACTTATGCAGTACAAACGTCAAAAGGATACTTTTCAACGCGATCTGCACTTCGCTGTACACGTCAGAACTGTGGGTAAATTACACTGCATCCCAATGGCATAAGCTAAAAGTCGCTTACAATAATGCTTATCGCTAACTATTCCGCCTACCGAGATACTGCAGTGCTACGGAATTGTTTCTGGAGGGACGAGTTCACTCTTTCAGAGCGCTTCGCCGTCACCACATGGGAAGCTTACGGAGCAGACTACGCTAGTCAAATAATACTCATCACTGAAATGGCTGCTTGCACACATTTTTTACTTATATTCGGCATTTTTATGTGCCTATCTATGTATTCTTATTATTTGTCTGTTATTTTAAAATATGGAGTGTATTGCATTGCACTACCCTGGCATATATTCAATTTTTTTCCGACTTTATGTCCGGGTTTAATCTTCCTCACAGGAAAAACTTAACCTTTCCACACACTTTTCCACAAATGATCATCCAGTCAATCCACATTATGCACGTGCATTATATAAGCATCATAAATACAAAACAATACAAGAACAACACGTGAACTCACCACAGATCAAATAGGAAAATAATTCACCGACTCCAGATATTTTCATATCAGAGGGTTTGGCTCGGTAGAACTCGTAACTGGACCTATAAATCTTACGGATCCCTCAATATAAATATTTTAAAAAATCTTTCGTAATCCTACATGTATTTAAACAGACTGATTTCTGCATTTTTATTATTATTATTATTATAAGGAAAACGCACAGAAAACCATCTTAAAGGTAATGCTCAAAAAAACATAGACTTACTGATACAGACCAAATATTCAACTTGTTTACAATTTTAACAAAAATAAAATTTTTCAAAAAACATATCACAAAACAAAATGCAAAATGTTTTAGCAGTAGGCGCAGTGGAGCGTGTTTCAAATGTTACATTCAAATTATTCCTAACATTTACAGTAGGCGCAGCGGTGCGTGTTTCAAATGTTACATTCAAATTATTCCTAACATTTACAGTAGGCGCAGCGGTGCGTGTTTCAAATGTTACATTCAATTTATTCCTATCATTTACAGTAGGCGCAGCGGTGCGTGTTTCAAATGTTACATTCAATTTATTCCTATCATTTACAGTTGTAGGCGCAGCGGTGCGTGTTTAATTTTTTTTTTTTTTTAAAAGAAAGACAAACATTCCCAGGTTACGAATAACCTGACAATATTTTAAAATCTCCTACTACCACCACAGTAAGCTGAAAATGTTGCTTGTGTTGTGATGGAGGACTTCGCCAGCCGAGGAATTTTTTTTTTAAATTTTTTTTTTTTTTTTAATTCCTTTATTTTTCCCAATTTTTACATTAATTACATACAATATTTTATAAATCAATAATAATAATGGGAACCCACTAAGGCGCAGCCTGTGCGTGGGTAATATATTTAAGTTATTATTTTATTGTACCTAGAAATAAAACAAATTGTGGGCATATAAAATAAAAACAAGATTACATTTTGTATTAGCGTTTTGTATAAAAAGTGTTTATAATAGTGTATAGTGAAGTTATAAGTGTTTAGTGTAATATATGGTGAATATTTTATGAGAAACATAAATTGATTAAAACAAATTAAATAAAAAAAGTTTCAACTGCTGTATCAATGAACACAATACTCCTGAGTGGGACCCAAGCGCGATGTCAACTCGGCCACCGACCGGTCAAATTAAATTTATTCCTATCATTTACGCAAAAAAATCGAAGATAATATTTTGTTTAATTATTGAAGACAATATTAGCGATTTCTAAACGAAAATCTGAAACAGATAAATCAGAAAAGGATATTATGAATATCGCTAATATTGTCTTCAATAATTAAATATTACAATTTGAGGTTTTACTCAAACTTACTAGTTATCATTTTAAAATATGATTGTAAATGCACAACATTGTGTTTCCATGACCTGTGCCTCGTACAAGTACAACTTGAGATAGGTCATATTAATGCGCTGTCATAATACTGCTGATAAGTTATCTCTAATAATTACACAATGTCTCCCGACATACAAAAATTATGGTATACTATGTTTCTAACGAAACGAAAACACGTTGTTAGTATTATTATTATTGGATTATTTGCATAGCGCCGTTTTCGTGAGAAAATCACATCAAGACCGTAGACTTATAACTAAGTTTCATAGCTAGTGACTTAGCATTGAGGCAACCTTAATGGAATTAAATGCATCTCTAAATAGTATAAAACAAAACGCTATCCGCGTCTGTCTGTTTGTGCACTTAGTTCTTCTAAACTACGCAACTGATTTCGATAGGATTTTCGCTAACATTTAGAGAATTTCTTCCGGGAGGTTTAAATATAATATTTTGTATATTAGTTACATATATAGAAAGTAGAGAAAAGTCTCCGAGCAACCCCGGGTACACGTCAGCAAGTATCTATTTTCCAAACGAATTTTGTGAATGGATTTACGAAGAAGTCGCAGACGTCAACGGATGACGTAGTTAGAACAAATTAATGAATCGCTTGATTAGAGAAGTTTGAAAAGCATTGGAGTTTGTATGAATGTGAAGAATACATACATGCCAAGAAGGTTATTGTCATGTTACCCCTATCTCCTTTCCCCTGAATATGCACCCGGGAATATTCTCCGTAAAGTTATTCTCAATAAGGTGTTATTTTTTTTATGAAAATGTATATTTAAAGTGCTACTAACGACAGTAATATTCGCTTTTCGATATCTCCAAAAACGACATAGCTGTGAGCTTCCAAAGTGAACTTGGAAAACACTGTACCTGTACAATTGTGACTATTAAAATTCAGTATTCATTATAATTCGTAATTCGAATGCCAGTTTATATGTACCGTGATATCACACGTTTATCGGCCGGCTGCAAATATCAAAATGTGGACGACCTGTATTTTTGGTACTATTCGATATTTTCCAAAAATTCTAATAGTTCTGTCCTTGGTATGCTCAAATTAGTCTGATAAATTTGTAAATAACAATATCGACGCTGGAAAGGCAAAAGGGCGTAAGCGACAATTTAGTCAAAAATGAGTTAAATATACAGTTTTAATCAGACAAAAATTCTAATCAAAACTGTATCATTAACTAATTTTCGACTAAATTGTCGCTTACGCCCTTTTGCCTTTCCGGCGACGATCGATTATTATCAATCCTCGAGTTCATTAGCCACCAATTATTCAATGACTCTTTACTGAGTGATTTATTAATCCGTGGTATTTCAAACCGTTGTAATGTATACAAAAATAATCATCAAGTCGTAATAGTAGGTACTTAGGATATTATTTAAACTCTCTGATCATGAACATTTTTATAACACAAACAATTATGATATCTCTAGATCAAACTGATGTCACATAAATATTTTGAGTCGTTACGAAGGAATGTTTAGGTCTTAAAATATAACAAAATTATCAAGTGTTTTTTTAAAGTATCATCTCAAATATACAAGAGACACCGCTCTCTAAACAAAAAATACCGCTATATCGGGTGACTTTATTTTATAAACATTCAAGTGCTTTTTTACTGGACGCACAATGTTTGGTTTAGCCAATCTTTTCTATGAGAGTGACTGTAAATGATCTAATGATAACAAAATATTGTTTTCTGAAATAAAGAAAATCTACAACATTTTAATGTCCACGCATTATTTCAGTGGTTTACGAAGTTATGATATATGTATTAAAAGTAGCCTTTAGGTTATTTCGCCGCAGGGATGGGTTGTGTTTGAAACACTACGCAAATCGGTACACTCGCACATGATGCACATCACTTCCGTCATCGACATTGAAACTTTTATTCTGATTTACTTATTAACATTATTAGTGACACAGGAGTGTATTTATAGCTCTCGTTAACACTTTGATCACCCTTTTTTTCCTTGTCCCAGTACCTACCCTACAATGATACCGATCTCCCGTCAGATACAAACTCCCTCATCTACTGGCGGTAAACTAACACTCCGCCGTGTGTTAGCTAACAGTTTTGGTTTTTACTATATCCTAATTGTGGAGCGTTTTCACAAAATGAAATATCAGATTGTCAGTTTTAGATGAATGAGTGTAGTATCCGTTGAATTTGCTCATCAATCGAATCTCTAAAATAAAATGGGAATCTTAACGACATAAGTGATGAAATCGTGAAAAAACAATATTCGGAGAGCGGCCCGGCAATGCACGGACCTACGGACGATTTTGCCCTGGCAGGCCTAGAAAATCGATCTTTTCGAGGGGTTTATTTGAAGTGTTACTGAAATCTGAAATGTTTCTAGAAGGATAGTTACGCTAATTTTATCGTTTAAAAACGTTTTATAAAATTTTCAAACCGCTTTACATAAAATGTTTTAATGGTAGGGTCTTGTTTTCATTGATTTTAAATATAAATAACTTAGATATCTGAAAACCCCTTTAGAAACATTTGAGATTTTAGTAATACGTTCATCAGAAATAATTAAAATGTTAGCGTCGAGCCTTCCCCCCGTTATTAGAGTCTTGAGCTGCTAGCGTATCTGCTAGTGATACGCCGGCACTCGACTGGTAAATTTTAGATGATATCCGCTATGAATACGTCGCCATTGAAGCGGTTAATGAATTTAGCCGTGGGGTTTGACATTGTCACCAAGTTCCACAAGTGACCCGCGTATCAGATTACCTCGAATGTGTCGTTTGTACAATACTATTCGAATGTGACTATAGGTATAGACATTCTCTACCAACAGTCCGGTATATTTAAATACTATTTGAACGTGAGTAATGTGACTATATAGACATTCTGTACAAAAAGTCCGGCATATTTAAATACTATTTGCAAGTGACTATATAGATATTCTGTACAAACAGTCCAGCATATTTAAATACTATTTGAATGTGACTATACAGACGTTCTGTACAAACAATCAGGCATATTTAAAAATAATGTTAACCATCTACTCACTTGAAACGATATGGAGAATAGTAGTGTCATTTTAATGTGAGAGGGAAATCCAGTAATTTTTTTCTTATTATAAATGTTTTACCTTCTAACATTTTTTTAGAAATATCGATTCATTTTTCAATGCCCGCCACGACCGCCACAATGATCGAAATCTGACGGGTTACGTATGTACCTTGATTTTGTCGGTTAACAGTAAGGTTGGTATGAAAACAAAAAAAAACCTAATTTAATGTTGACCGGTCAGCGGCTGAGTTGGCATCGCGTTTGGGTCCCATCCAGTCCTGTTAGTGTGTTCAATTCCTCGGCTGGCTAAGTCCTCCATCACAACACAAGCAACATTTTCCACTTACTGTGATGTAGTAGGAGATTTTCAAATATTGTCAGATTTCCAAAATACATGCTATAAAAATAATAATTTCTCAAATATTGCCCCGAATGCGAGTATATGCAGCGCAACTTGGTAAAAAATTGTCCGCGTTAATGCACGCGGCTGGCCAACCCGTGAGGTAGCGGTTTAAGTGCTGTCAGAACTCGCCGACCACAGGCTATATAAATGTCTCTTGGTTTTAATCGTTTTTAGATGACAATTTATTCTACGTGTAATTAATTATAAATAATAAAACTTACACATTCATAATCAGTGTTTGTTGATTTATGAGAAAATATTTTTTTAACCCTAGAAGCCTTATCTACGCCTGCGAGGCGTACACACAATCTTAAATTCTATTTCTCTTTCTAACGGTTGAAGTTAGCGCCTCGTGGTCTTTAACCAACTCAGTGGCCGACAGAAGCTCGCCGATGGTACCTGCATCACTAAGGTAAGTCCAGCCATTTTTGAGTTTTTGAGGTATAGTACGCCTGCGAGACGTATGTTTAGGCTTTGTGTAACTTTTAACTAAGATTATATGTTTTTACTTTTGTTAATTTTTCATCCATTTTATGTTTATTTTGGCATTGTTTCAGATACCAATATGTCATGGTCTAATATATTAAACAGTAACGATATTTTGAAAATCTTACACTAAGAAGATAGTATTTCTCTGGGAGAATCAGCTCCTGAAGACGAGGACAGCCTGATTGGACATTCAAAGCGAAGATGAGAATAACTATGTAACTGAAGAATCTTTCCCTTTACAAGAATCTGCTCCCTTTGAAGAAGCCAACTCAAAATTTCAAAAGCTGACCTAGCATTTGATGCTGCTCATGCTTTGCAATCTGCCAACTCAGGGCAAAATTATCGTGTTCCTAGAAATACTCTTCGCGGTAAGAATGGACGCGAGATGTTTGGTCAACAAATAGGGGTCAATCATCGCACAGAACTTCAGCTATGAATAAAATCCGCACCTCTCGAGGACCAGCTCAAATTACAAATTAAATCTACTGGGCAATATTCGATCAAATAAGCGGGAAATTCACAAAAAATTGAAGAACTCGATATCTCGACCTGTTGGCAATTCTACGTTTTGTTTTGATGGCCCTCTGACACTTCTATTGTACAAACCACCTGCAAATATGGTTTACCTTTTATCTTGTGATGAAAATGCAATAATTAATAATTCAAGTGGCAAACCAGACATGATTCATTTCTAGAACCAAACAAAAGGAGGAGTAGATAAATTTGATCAAATGTGCTCCTCAATGTGGTGCAGCCGCAAAACTAATAGATGGTCGATGACTGTATTCTATGACATCTTGAACATGGCTTTTGTCAATTCTGCTGTAATTTATCGCTACAAAATGATCAAATAAACCATCAAACAAAAGAGAATTCATTAAACAACTCAGCACAGATTCGGTTAAGCCTTGGATGGAGATGAGACTTGAAACTCCGACTTATATAGATAAAAAGACAAAATATAAGCCAAATTCTCTCAAAACCTACTGATTTAGGTAATAAACTTCAGGCACGAGAACCAGAGCCCAAACAAACATAAATACTGAGCTTTTTGCTGCTAAAAAAATAGAATATCGAAATTAGTGTGCTGTAAGTGCAAAAAGTCAGTATTTTCTGAGCACAAAGTTGATGTCTATGTAGATTGCTCTAAAAGTAAAGCTAGTAATTAAAAGCATGATTCTTTTTAATGTTTGCCCTGTGAATAAGAAATTAATTTAAAAAAAATATAAATTTATTAAAAAAAAACATATGTTTAAGTTGATTTTAGAAGATGATGATTTTTTCGTTTGAATATAAGCATAATGATTTGATTCGTTGTATTAAATACCCGTGATAGTAGTTTTCATTGATAAAACTGTGATTTATTATTAGTTTATATACCAACCTTAACTTTCCATCAAAGAATAAGGCAAAAGTAAGTATATTTTGGCCAACAGGCTGTCATTTACATGTGCACGCCTCTGAGACGTATGTTAAGGCTTTATGTACCTATAAAATAGATTAGGCTTCTAGGGTTAAAGCCATAATATGTTTCTCTGTAGTTCCTTATTGATTGCAAAAGTGTGGTGTTTTTTTTAGTGTCCACGTAGATTTATATTAAGATAGGATATGCAATTTTTATAAATGTAAAAATACATTGATGGGTCAGACGGCACAATTCATAAAAATATAATTTTAAATAGTTACCTCTGTAGCACTAAGGAGTGTTAGAACGATGGAGGTCCAAGGGTTAACTAGTTACCTCTGTAGCACTAAGGAGTGTTAGAACGATGGAGGTCCAAGGGTTAACTAGTTACCTCTGTAGCACTAAGGAGTGTTAGAACGATGGAGGTCCAAGGGTTAACTAGTTACCTCTGTAGCACTAAGGAGTGTTAGAACGATGGAGGTCCAAGGGTTAACTAGTTACCTCTGTAGCACTAAGGAGTGTTAGAACGATGGAGGTCCAAGGGTTAACAATTAGTGAGATTTTATCCATTTTGATTAGGTACCTAAGTAACCTCTCTCGTTTGGGCCACCTTATTTTTATAAAATAGGCTTTTCACAAAATATTTCCATTTGAAATGTTCACAACGTCCTTGAATCGCCTATAAAACATACATTATTTTGTATGTGTTCATTCTGCTTTTGTTGCGGCCATTGCAAAAACCTACTGGAAATAGTAGGTAACCAAGAAAAAAACATAACATAAATATTTTAACGATGGAAGCATTTATTTCATTGGTTACACAACCATTATTTGACTAGAGTTTATATTTGTTTTACGTTCGGCACGAGGCAGTACACGTATTTACCTATTGTCCGCGGGAGACAAACGACCATTAACGTTTTAAGTTGGGTAATTCGCGACATAATTTTACATTGTAAATAATACAATACTAGGAGTGTATCTTACCACAAAATGGTGGAGCCCCGCCCCTTGGTACCATTACGCAATAAACTATTTTCTAGGGGAAAAACGTGCAGCCAATCGTCTTCTTTGTACACGATATTAAAATTCACCACATTTACTATTAAAGTTCTTTCAAGAGACCTTTCCTAAGAAGTAAATAAATAGCATTGGAAAACAGTAATCTTCACTTGCATTATTATTTAAATACCTTCAAATACGTATCCTTCAAATATCTCCCTTTGTGAAAACAACAAACGTACAATAGTACGTAACTACATAAATCATTTTTGGAATGTTTTGTCACATTAATTTAGGCACGCGGAGAAAAATCAAAATTACTGATTTATTAAAATCCTGTTAAAAGCGTGATGGCAGTCCATTTCCTAATAAAATATTGGACCTGCGGAATATACCGGAATGCGAAAATATTACAATTGTTATGAAAACGTTTCCAACACTTCCGTATTTTACTGATAGTTTATATTTTCCTTATTTTACAAGAATATGAATAATTTGGCCAGATGTTGAATAAATTAGCAATATTTTGTTTCAGTAAGTTTTCTCCGTGCGGAACCTTAACGTATGCGCTAATCTTATATCCGAATAAATGTTTCTTGTGAATTCTCTTGAAAGCGTTGTTTGTTTTTAAATAATGGAACAAAGTTTGTAAACTATTATAATTATATATTATAATGGAAAAAAACTATTCTTTTCTTGATGTATTCACATCGGTTAAAGTTTTTCTGGTGAGGTCTCCAAATTTTGTAGTATTTCATCCACACGCCAACTTTTCACTCCACATAAATATTTTTAGGGCTTTACAGCTAATTTTATCATCATATTGATAGTAATATAGAAAGATTTATGGTACAAGTGATAAAAAATATTTTTCGACGGTACTCAAAACACAATCTCGTGACTTAGCAGGATGCTGAGGATACTAGAATCGAATTTTATCAAAAAAAATCTTCTAGATTAGCAGGCCACCCTGCTATGGAAGATGCCAGATCAGTAATTCCCAAATTGGTCTATATTGACCCCCGGGGTATCAGAGTCTATGAGAATGGATCCCATTTAGGCCAATTTTAGGCTACATTTTTTTCGGAATGTCACTTATTTGTGGTTTCATATGGAAAGAAATTCAAAGTTCAATAGTATTGTGATGATCTGCAAAAATTTTGAAATGTTGACGAAGAGGTCAAATTCTGGGGAAATCTCAAATATAATCACGAAATTATTTTGGGTCATAAAGTATTTGGAAATTCATCATAGGTATTCAGATTAAGCCTTGATTATATAAATATTTGGATCTCGAAACACGCACACAAGGCTCTTACCGTGTTGTTCTATGGCGTGGATCATAAATAAACCACCACTTTGGGCTTTTTGTATAAAACAAGTTGGTCCTAAAAAAACATAGATAACCCAATATATAGACAGTAAAATTCTCATTCGGAGCCTACTTATTATACTATACACCAATGAAAAACTCTGAAAGTTTATTCCATATATTTTCAGAGTTTTTCATTGGTGGATATAGTTAGGCAACAATTTTCGATTGGAGTTTTACCCTCCTAGCATGGATCCTTCTGTAATCTGTCAAATCTGAATGATCAGTATTATGTTTGGTGTACGTACACCTGCCTGAAGAAAGGAAAATGATAGTGACGTTTCTTTGGACGAATTGTGTAATTACTTATTTGAAATTAAAAATAAACTTTAAATAGATATGGTTTATAATTAAGTAGCTAGGTTTTCAAATACCTACTTACAAATCTAATGATTTCAGAGGAAATTATGGTTTGATTTATTAAGTAAGAGAAAATTATAAACATGCTTATAAGGTCATAGTGCTTACCTTCTTATTTCACGAAATGTGCGTAACTTCTACCGTTTAGCCGGAATTTGCAATTATTATAGCATTTTAAACCGATTAATTTTTAAAAGTGAAGCTAGAACGAAGATTTCTCAATGCAGTCGAAGATTTTATACCTGACTCAAGTGTCAAGTGGTGTTGGGATTTACGGGACCTTTTCAACCGAGGATGTCTGCATGGAGGACAGATAAGCCATATTTTGTTTAAAGTTTTTTTCTTTGTTTTTATTTTCTGTTTTTGTTTATGTATTTTGTTACAGATGACACTCATAAACTTCACTTTGACTTTGGTTCAAGATTTTGCTTATGATAGCCTGCGATAAGCGAGCCCTAAGGGTCTGAGACAGAGGTGTGAAATCGTCGGATCACGACAATAGAAAGAATGTATTGGAGCCAGGAAGGAGTCTGAAAGGGTCGAGAAGATGCACTAGGTGGCATGAAAGGCTGGGAGGTGACTGGAGAGACTAAGGTAAACTAGGATGAGGTGATTTTGCACAGCGGTGCTGCCAAGGTCTGTTATCTATGTGAGGATATTGTGTCGGCGCTCTTTATTGGCAGCAGACACATGTCAGCGCTATATTAGCGGCGGACACATGCCTGAACGGATGACGAGCCTCGTGCTGGCACAGTTGGTGGACGGGATAGTCTCTCTCCCTGCAGCAGCTGGTACAGTTCCTTCGCTACCTAGGACTCTTGCAGCAGAGTCTCCATCTTCTGTCTTCGTCGAGCGTCACAGCGGTGCTGCCAAGGTTTGTTGTCTATGTGAGGATGTTGTGTCAGAGCTCTTTATTGGCAGCAGATACATGTCAGCGCTATATTGGCGGCAGACACATGCCTGAACGGATGACGAACCTCGTGCTGGCACAGTTGGTCTAAATAACAAATGTAGATCCTAGGAAATAAATTGTACAGCGCCCTTGAGGTGATTTTTCACAAAAACGGCGCTATACAAATTATCCAATTATTATTATTATTATTATTATTACTGTTTACAGAACTAATAGTGATTTCGTTTAGTACATATTTGGAGAATGTGATTGAAACGCATTTGTTTATACTATGAACTTCACTGGTGAACATTTAAAATCCAAAGCTTATTGTCCTTTTTCTTTTTTGAAAACATTTTTCATTTGACTCATGATATTAGCGTTGGAGTTCGAAACTAAAATAATGGTCGTCTGTGTCGCCTGAATAAATGCTGTTCTTGTTTATGTTTATAAACGAAATGAAATTATGCATCAAGCCTTCTCTTTATCTTAATGATTAAGAATTTCGAAACACACTTCAAAATATTTCGCACGATACGTTATCGGTCTCTGGAAAGTAATGTATTGTTTGACATTTTTAAACAAGGGTTTCTTTCAAAGCTTGTCCCCGAGTATAATGGGCCAGATGTCGCTAGGCGCATTCTTGTTGGAAATCATATTTTTCGAAAGATTGGTTCAATAAAATAAATTTGTTTCTGGCTGTTGGAAATAATAGTTAACGAAGTTCGCGAGTTTTTAACCGACAAACTCGAGCGGTCGGAACAAAATAACGATTGTAATATATTACTAGCAGATTTCAAAAAACTTAAACGATTCCTTTTGAGAATAACAGAGGGAACCACTTCCGTCTACAAAAATCAAAACTGTACAGTCAATCAGATAATATAGCAGAACCACAGTCTCCGTGGTTAGGATATGGTTGAGATGTTACGATCTTTTGTTACGAATCCGGACGTCGCGGGTTCTAATACCGACGTACGCAGTTTAATTTTATGTGTTATTTCACAATAATATAATAATGAATAAGAATATATATTATAATGTATTTGCGGCAAGTTCCAGAGTGGTAGATATTTTTAGTATTACGACGGTGAAATACCGCCATTCAGAATCGAAATGTTGCATGAAATAGTTTTAACCGTATTTGGTGACCAGATCTGAATAATAATAATAATAATATTTAGATAATTTTTATAGCGCCGTTTTTGTGCAAAATCACCTCAAGAGCGCTGTACAAGTATATAATACATTTCTAACTATATATGGAGATAATATATAGAATAACCGCATACCTCGACAACTTCCTCTTCTCATTCCCCTCATTAACTTCACTTTCACAACATAATCCTGTCAGAATGTCATAGTCTCACTGGCTCCAGGTGTGCGGTACCTACTCACATAAAAAATAGTTTAGAAAAAGCTGAGGAATTTTTTATTATCTGAGGTTTGTGGGAGGAAAAAGTTACACTTATGAATGAAATTACCAATTAGTATATAAAAAAGAAAGGCAGATGCCTTGATGTTGGCTTAAAAATTGTGTGGACCGAATATCCCACACACAAAAAGAGTTAAATTTTTAATACAGTAAATGTTGCGTTTGTTATCTAAAAATGATAATATTGTATAGTATAAATTATATGGAAATTAGAAGAAGGAAATAAATCAATTTATGATATAAAAATAAAAAGAAAGAAATAATTCAAAAAAAATATTTAATTGTTAATTATTAACTTTATTTAATTTTAAAATTCCAATGCCCTATAAACATAAAAAAATGGAAATTTTCTCACAATAGAACTAATTGAGAAGTAAGTAGGTAATAACAATATAAAAGAACATCAAAAATCTGATGTTCCAAAATCTTAAAACAATAAAAAACAAAGAAAATATAAAAAAACATTTTTTTCTCACAGTACCTACTATATTTTTTTATAATTAATATTTCCAGTTTCCCAGTTAGATGTATTTTGACCTACGCCAATGTAGCTTCGAGGGGAATAATCCGGTTCTGCTTAAGGATAAGGATGTGTCCTTAACCTTAAAAGTATATTACGTCAACTGCGTTTCCAGTTCTCTTGGATGAGAGTAGAATTGTCCTTAACCTTAAAATTAACGACGTTTTTGTTTACTGCGTTTCCAGTTCATTCTGATGTTTTACAATGATTGTTTTGACAATTTTTCATATCCGTGTCACCTTCATTCGTCCATGTGTTATTATTAAAATAATTTTTAAAAATCTCCAAAATCGTTCTCTGTTTCTCTCTTTAAGTAGGTAGGCAATTAGGTACCTGTTTTACAAAATCACGTTTAACAACACCGTTGAATTTCGCTTGGAATGATTAATGGATTATTGTTTCATTCTCTCGGCTTTACTGTGGTATGTTATTAGTTATTATTATTATATAAATATATTTTTTATGGTGGCCGGGGACTAGACGTCTCAAATTTTACCAAGAGAACTGAGGGTTCGAGTCTTAATCGTCCCCGTCCCTCAGCGCCTAAACACCGGTGTTTAACTTATGATTTGTTTTTGATTACGCTAAATATTTATTTAAATTTTGAAGTCACGGCTTGTCGTCAGTCACAGACTTAGCCACAACAGTCATAACACCTCTTAAAATTAATCTTGCCAGTATGTTTATCATGAAACAATTATTTAAACACTGTTAACGAACAATAATGCTTCCTGTTTTATGGTTCGATAGTCGCACAATAAGATATTTTCAATGTTATTTTTATTCTCAAAAAATACATGTAGTAAAAAAATTATGATAATGAATGTTGAATGTATGTTCGAAAGTGATATTTTCCCTTCAAACAACACAGAGAAACAGCTCCATAGTTTTTAAAAAGTTTTTTAGTTCCCGGAGTCAGTCGAACTAAGAATCCCCAAATTGAGAGGTTTAGAAGAATTGGGAGAATTGGGAAGTGGGAAGAAGAAGGGGTGGAGTCTTCCACTCAGGAATTATGGGAAGTAGGCAGAGGAGAACTATCATGAATAAGAAATTTTTATTCTTAATCCTGTAAATGGCAAAGTTATGCAGCTTTGCAACAACTGGTCGAGGGGTATAATTAGCAAGCCGATGGTTTGGGGAGTTCAAATCCCGGCGTGCGTAAGTAAATTTTATCTGATTTTGTGTTATTTCTCAATTTATTCTGTTAAAATAATATATATAGTGTATTTACGGCATGTTCCAGACTGGAAGATAATCTCAGTATCGCCCTGGTGTAAGACCACCATTCAGAATTGAAACATTCTTGAAATTGCTTTAGACGTGTTTGGTAAACAGATCTGAATAGCCATGTACTCCCCCACCGCCCTCTTCCTCATCTCCTTCCCGTCCTTACACCCTTCAGCCTCACAACATACCCCAATTGTGGATGCCATAGTCTAACTGACCCTGGACTGTTGGGAGCAGTTGGGACTCTTGTGCGGTATTCACATTAAAAAAATACTGAATGTTGCTAGATATACCCTATTTCTATTTTTTCCTCTCCTAAAATCCATACTGGAGGTCACGCAATCCTTTGGAATTCTTAGTTTATAGTCCAGTCAGTGGGGGATAAAAAAGGGCTCCACCTTGCAAAAGGTTAGGTAGTAGCGATTCTCACATATGTTGTTAAGATTGGGACTCTAAAGAAAAAAAAATGTTTCCGACCTTGGGGGGGTCGAGCTCGACCCGCCATCTTGGATTAAAGGTGCCAAAATTTGGTTTTTTCAAAATAATTATGAAGTGGTTGATTTTAGAACCAAATTGTTGGAGGCAAACTTAAAGACAACTAAATTACCTACATTTTTGGAAACCAGAATCTCAGTATCACAGGCAATGAGTTAGATGATGACATTGATGACGAAGACTGTTATTAAGTAACATAATTTATAGTAACATAATTCATAGTAATGTAACATAATTTCGAAATCTACCATCCCTGGTATATCTGTGGAGTAGACATACTGTGGATACCACAATAAAAAAATGCGCCATGTTCTCTACCTCATGGTGGCGTGGAAATGAGTTAGCAAAATTATTATAATTATGTGATGAATAACCCGAAAAAATTACAAAGTTCGGAATTTCATCATTTTTTAGAAAAATATTCACATTTCCGCCACTGTAACTCGTTACCTATTAGACTTACAAAAAAAACTTTCTACAAAAAATGTAGGTAATTTAGTTGTCTTTATGTTTGCGTTCAACAATTTCGTTGTAAAAATGACCACTTCACAAATATTTTGAAAAAAAACAAATTTTGGCACCTTCAATCGAAGATGGCGGGTCGAGCTCGACCCCCCCCAAGGTCGAAAACTTTTGACTTAGACAAAGGAAATGGGGCGAGTTCGAATTTAAGGAATTCTTTCAATTCTTCGTCGGATTTCTTCACAATACACATTCTCTGTAACAACATTAGCGGGTTGATGGAAATAGTTGTTTCGCCGACCTTTGCTGCTGTTGACTGCTACTAATGGAATAACTTCGTCCTTACGTTTAAATTTTATAGATTCAAAATTTTCAGACGTAACCATGTTCGACATCCTCTCGGTACCTATTTCTCTGGATAAATGACAATTAATCTTTTCATCCCCGACAATTGCAGTACTGATAGAAAGAAGTGAATTGATTTCGGGGAAGGGACAATGCTGAGAAAACCAATCCAACAGCTTTTTATCAACAAAATTTATCAAGAAAACTGGAGTTTTACAATTTTTTGTCAAAATTTTCTCCTTTCAACCGCTGTAACTCGTTACCTATTAGACTTACAAAAAAAAACTCTTTTCCAAAAATGTAGGTAATTTAGTTGTCTTTAAGTTTGCTTTAAATTATTTGGTTGTAAAATCAACCACTTCATAATTATTTTGAAAAAACCAAATTTTAGCACCTTCAATCCAAGATGGCGGGTCGAGCTCGACCCCCCCAAGGTCGAAAACTTTTTTTTTTCTTTAGAGTCCCAATCTTAACAACATATGTGAAAATCGCTACTACCTAACCTTTTGCAAGGTAAAACTCCCCACTGACTGGACTATTAGGCCGATTTTCTAAAAAATTGTGTATTTTGAATAGGACACGGGTCTCCAAGAAATAGACAGTTATGAACTCTGAACATAATTAGCTATGATATTAATATGTTGCTAGGAATTATATTTAGATTCTAGAAAAATATATAAAATATTATGTAATGTCAAGTAAAATAATTAATGAAATCGAGAAACATTGTTAATATTTATTATGGAAAAAAAGATAATGGTATTTACAAAGTCTTTTAGAAACAATTCCTGCAGAAAAAATTCAAGCAACCTTTTTCACCATTGTCTGCAAACCTCGCACTGGAGCCATTCTGCGAAGCTTAAATTGTAGTCACCACTACACGTGGCATACATCGTCGCCGGTCTGAGTATGTTGATCACGTCCTCTTCATGGGGTTGCATCGTGTCCTTTTCATGGAAATCGGAAGTTTGAAATGGGCAAGAGAGAATTCGTTTGTCGACAACGTGTTCTTGTGTAAGAACTTCCACGCAGATCTAAGGCTGTACTCGCCAATACGCCTACGGATTTTTGCGTATCCCGCGGAAGGAGGGCTTTAATGGTAGTTTTTTAGGCGATACTAAAACTAAGTGTCCATCGCTCAATAATACCATAAAAGTTGATGAAGTCATTATTAGACGGGTTTGTAATAGAGTTGCTGGAATTCTAATTAAAATTGATTAGGAATATTTTATGTCCCAGGTAATTCATTTTATTTTATTGCGAAAATTAAAAGTTGTAGTAGTAGTAAGTACTTACTTAAATAAAGTTTTTTGTGTTTTATTAACTTTACTACCCGACTTCCCTCGTGAATTCATTTTTTAATCCATACCAACGATTAAAAGTGTTGCGAAATCGACCGTTATTATCCAAAACTATTTCTTTTCAAAATGAATTAACAACATTATATATTCTATACATTAAACAAAATCTTCAATAAACGCTTGAGATTCATCCATGAATGATTTCTTGTGTAAATTGCTGCTAACTGAGATCATAGATAATACGAGTAGAAGCATGTTAAATGGGCCATTTTACGATTCCAATAATTACGTTCATTGAAATGGTCAATAATTTTATTTTTGATCGTGCAGATAAAATATTGATTGCATTTAGTCGTAAATGCACATACAACTACCTACCTATGTATCGTGGTAGGTTTTAATAGATCTATATACGTGCCTAATAAAATATTAATGATATAAATAAAGATTAAGTTTGATATGACTTTTTTTCCGTGAAAAGAATAAGCATCATGAAAATAACGTAATAAAATTCTTAAAAACAACACGAGTGATTTTCCGGCATATTATGCCGAGTTTGCAAATCGTCTTGAGTGATCGCACGCCATAAAATTCCATTTTTGACTCACAGAATTCGCGTATTTACGATTTTTTAAGATTTTTTTTATGATGCCTAAAAATATAGGATAAGCGGTAAAATATAGGTGAATTCATTGGCTAAATAGCACTATAATCAGTTTAAATGTCTTCGTAATAAATTTCACAGGTATGATTTTTTTTCTAAATGAGGGCGAGAAAATTCCAACTCGAACGCCAATCACTCAACTCAATTCCAGTTATTGACAGGAACACTCGATTGGTTAAACGGCCCTCCGAAATATCGACTAAGGTCATGTATAGAATATTATGACAAGACTAACAAAGAATCGTTAAAAAAATACTTCTTTAGGAGGGCGGTCCTTTCGATTGACAATCTATTATTAACAGACCGATTGCCATCTCTAATTCACAGTCGCAATGTGGGCATGCTGAGTCCATTCTATGTGTATCTTAATGGAGCCAGCTCCAAGGAGCTAGAAGCATTGATCCCCGATACATCGGTGCACGTGCGTGAAACTCGACGTACATGAGTGGAATACCCGTTCACAGTTTATGATGGTTTCAGGCAGGGTTGCCAACCGTAAAAAAAATTCCCTCGTACGGATGCAGCTAAAAATCTCGTACTTTGACTTTCAAACCTTGTACCAGAGATGGTATACCCAAAATAATTATTTCCCCAGATTTCGAGGCGAAATTTCCCTAGAATTTCCCTATATTTCGCAAACCTTGAACAAAACAAGATCTTGGCAAACAAAACCCGCTTCGGGGGGGGGGGGGGGGGTAGGATTTAGGACTTTTTACTCAGTGAAATAAAGTATTGCAAGTTTCCTACTAAATAAAACATCCCTTTGTGTGGTAAATAAATCTTTAAATTTAAAAAAAATCTTTATTGTTTTCGTTGTTATCACTCATAGCGATTCTTCTATTACACCGCTAAACAATTGGACGAAACAACGAAAAGACTAGGTATTTAACAATAAAAATCTTCTTCTTTTCAAAAACTTCAATTAACTACACGAACTAACGTAGTACAAGTAAACACGGCCGGCATGCAACAAATGGAACTCGTAAAAAACAGAGATAGTAGAAATTTGCGCTCTGTGTCATAGCGACGACTAATGCGAAGAACGAACGAACTGTTTTATTATTCAGGGATTTCAATATTTTTATTATTCGGGGATTTCTCGGTTGGTGGGATAACTACCATAGACAATCATCGCGCAAATACGGCAATGTAATTTTTGGTGTAAGAAGTTCCTACAAGTTCTGATAGATGGCACTAGTTTTTACTGTTATATAATAGTGATGTAAAATGTTCGTATAGCCAAATTATCAAAACCTCGTACATAATTGTACGAGGTTGATAGTCTCCTCGTACCTCGTACGGAAGGCCACAAATCTCGTATTTGTACGAGGAACCTGGCAACACTGGTTTCAGGAGAACGGACCGCTTCTAGGACTCGTTTTGTAAGACTCCTCGTATGTGGAACGAGCTACCGGCATCTGTTTTTCTCCTTCATATAATCCGGGTCTTTTCAAGACCTGCATTAATACAACCCTACCTAAATGGGTGGCGACATAGCTCCTCTACTTTTACTTTGTACAGACAGGGGCGCTCTTGTGAGATGTCACATAAAAAAGTAATTTAGGTACCTACTGCTACCATATACTATAATTACATCGCTCTTCATATTTTCTAATTTACCTTCGCTAAATAACAAATGCAACGCCCTGTTTAGTAAATATGTTTTTTTTTTTAATTTTACACAACTAATAAACAACCTAATAAAATAAAATAATTTTTTGTTTTAAAACCACGATATTTATTAATTTAAGAACCGACCGGTTTCGCTTTACTTAAGCATCATCAGGGTACAAATTATATCCTGTACCCTGATGTCCTGTATTAATTTGTACCCTGATGATGCTTAAGTAAAGCGAAACCGGTCGGTTCTTAAATTAATAAATATCGTGGTTTTAAAACAAAAAAGTATTTTATTTTATTAAATATGTCAAACCACAAAGTGATTGCTTTCTACAATAATAATAAACAACCATTTACCCTGCATAAATAATTGTTTATCAGTAAGTGAGGCCCGTAGATATGTGCAAATTAGATCGAAAAATAAAATGTAATGGTGAACGCGCTGAACATAGAACAATGAAGAATACAATAAATATGACGCGGGCGTGTTTTGTAATCCAAAAGTCAGACCATTGTTGAGTGTCATCATCATTATGAAATTTTCATTTAGATGAAATTGGGATGGCAATATACCATGTAAGTACGTAAGTGTAAGATATTCAGAGTGTGTACACAAAGAAAAATGATCCTGTTAAAAAAATGAGAGCAGGCCAACTTCCTGATAAAATATTAGTCATTCAGAATATTCATATATGACGGAATGCGACAGTATCAGTATGTCAATATCAATATCAGTATTTTTATGAACATTTGTTCCGCCGTCCTCATAAAACACTCGCTTTTGACTGATACTTTGTTAGGAACTCTTTCAATTCATTCGTTATAGGCATGCAGTTCCATTTTTAACAAAAAAACTAACAATTTTACCAGATTTTAAATAAATTACTTGGATGCTTGGATTTATTCTCAGAATCGCTAAAGACTTTAATAACATAAAAACTATAAAATTACTATACACGTCTCTGGTTAGAAGTCAGGTTGAATACAATGCAACCATTTTGTGTCCTCATTTCAACTCTCATTGTTTACAAATTGAAAAAATTCAAAATAAATTTTTACGTTTTATAATTTCAAAATTGGTATTCCTATTATTGAAATCAATTAGGTCAATTTACGCAGTAAACTTAACTTATCGAAATTATCTGAAAGGCGAAAAATATTTGATCTTCTTTTATTATATAAAATTGTTCATTCAAGGTTAGACTGCCCTGACACTATAAACTTGCTATCTTTACATATACCTCCAAAATATACTAGACGGAATATTTTATTCTACAACAATAACTTCGCTACGAATTCTGTGTTAGAAAGAATACATAGGTTGGTCAATGAACTAAGTGATGTCGCTGACATATTTAATTTAAACTTCAATACATTTAAAGCCAAATTAGTCCAACACTTTTTAAATGTAAATAATGTATGAGAAATCATTATATTTTATTTCGATTTTGTATTGTTTGTTTTATACTGTTGCTAAAAATGAAATTTGTAATTTTTATGTACTTAAAAGCCCGTCAATAAATAAATAAAATATAAAAAATTAAGAGTATTTCATATCAGTAGGTTTTCTCCGAGTGCTAACTAGGCTAAAACCAAAAGGTACGAAGTCATTGACGAAATTGGTTACCATTCAAATCTAGATGGATGACATTTCTAGTATTTATCTTTATTTTATTTACGATTTTTTGATGTAAGTTTTCAATAATATAATTATTAAATTTATGATCCAGTTTTGCAGTGTAATTATTATAACGCTTGACAGCTATTTCGCCACCTGAAAGCTTTATAAATTAAGTAATAATATTATGAATTCATAAATGAAAACTTAAAATTAAAATGGAGTTCTAGAATTAATCACTTAGACCCCGATACACCCTGGAATAGACGGGGTTTAGACACGGAGAAAAGTGAGTATTGCCAATTTATTAAAATCTCTTCAAATTATTACCGAATGAATTGGGTTTCCCGATAAACTATTAGTAAAATACCAATAAATTGTCACGATGTCGGAACACGTGTTCATAAAAATCATAATATTTTTGTATTTCGTCATTATATATTATCAAGGCAATTGCAGGTGCATGAACACGTGTTCCTATGTATTAGAAATTTACTAAAAGTTTATCAGGAAACGGCCTGCAATCTTGAAGCGATATTTAGGAACAATTTTTTCTTTAATATTTTTGAAGGTTTTTCCCATCAATGAATGAATATTATTGAAGAAGAAGATGATAATAATAAATGTAAACGAAACGTGAAACAGAACAAGATTCAGAATAAAAAATATAAAAGAAGTCATAACTAGGAATCGAACCCAAGATCTCTTGTCTTATAATTGTCTTATTTTATCGAATGATTCTTACACATTCTTAATAATTACAATACTTGCAAGACCCAATTTCTTGCAATGTTCCTACATTCTGAACAAAATGCACATGCGCATAAAAGAAACATAATACGCGTATGTAAACCTAAGATTATTACAAAACATCAGCAAATGCCTTACCGCATGACCTTTGAGAGCTCATAAAATGTCAACATTTAGCGATAGTGTCAAAGTAAATATGCAACACAGTGCTTACCTACTAACTACATAATATGTATTGTATTTTCACCTTATCTATACACATATTTATAAGGCCAAACGGTCAGTCAATCAGGTTCCAAACAATTTACTCTTAATTATGACATTAAAAACACACAAATCAAAAGTTTATTTAAAAATAAAATCATTGATTACCTCCAATAAAAAAATACATTAGAACTATTTCATAACATACTAAAAATTGTGCCTGCTGTGTATATATATGTATAATATGCCTTTTGGTCAAACTGAAACTTTATTAATTAATTACTTAAAATTATTATCGTTTTGTCTTCACCTTCTACATTTATTCTTGAATTTTATAATTTAAAACAAAAAAAAACTGATTTTATTTTATCTGGCATTTTCACAATATAGTATTAGCTAAAACCTAGTTCAACCACTAAGTAAATTGCCATCTCAACACAGGCGTTCCACACCTAGTGAGATGGGCAATACGTCACTATTGTAACTAAATGTAATATTAAAATAAAATAAATAAATCGACTGTTCTTGCAATGAATTATATTTTACAATAGAAACACATAAATTTGTTTTTGACCACTTTATTTTAATTACACTCAACCGGTTTCAGAAGTACCGTCCCTATATTAGGAGAATATTAAAACTAAATATATAAGCTGATATATATTCATTGTTATTGGCAGTTAAATAAAAAATTCCTACCATGCATCTGATTTATACAATGCGATTGATAATTTTTGTGATTGATAATGTTTATACAATATGTTTTCATGTACCTTGTTTATATTTTTCTTGATTATGTATATTATATTATATGTACCTTGATTATGTAAATTAATACACAGCACAGTAACAGCGATCAAATTAAGAAACCCACCTAATATTTTCTTATATTGTAACTATAAATTGAATTAATCCAATATGTTATCATGTACCCTGATACAGTGTTCCTTAATTGCATATTATTAGATGTACCTTGATAAAATTTATCAGGTGTTTTCATTAAAAAAAAACTAATATTCGGGTGTACAAATATGTCTGAAAAAGTTTTTATTTTGATTACTTTGATAAATATATATGTATATAGACTATATTACTAGCGTAACTATTAATGTAAAGTATGGAAACATAATTCATAACAGCAGCGTGTACAAATGTTAACTAAACCAGGCAATTTGGCTGTCCTAAAACGGGAAAATTTCCTAGTTGGACAGCCAAAGCTTCCTTAATATGTATGTAATTATTTGTATCTAATAAATAAATTTAAAAATATATATATATACATATTTCTAGGTTTTTATATTTTTTTTAATATATTATATTCAATAATATTGTTATTGGGTTTATAAAAACAGTTTATTTTTAAACAAGTTCTGCTGTGTAATTATTATTACGCGTGACAGCTGTTTCGCCCTCTGAACGCATTATCAAACTGTGGGTAGCCCACTTACAGACGATACATTTATATTATTTCTAGATAGGTATTTTAATTTTAATTACTGATTTCTTAATTGATTTCTGAGTAAAATGTTAGAAATTATTAATGGTTATTACCCCAGTAAAGTTTCCCCAATTACTGTAATGTTTAAATTTGACTGAATGTCTTTATGTTAGTTATTCCTAAACGATGACTCAAAGGGTTATTTTAATGGCATAATGAAGTAGTTCATAGTGCACTCATATTTGCACTAGGTTTGAAGATATCTAGTAGGGGTGAACGAATTATATTTGTTTGTTCATTTTTTAGAATAGTTTTCAGATTATTAGAGTTTTTGTTAATTTCTAACTGCTCTAAAAGATTCAGTTTACGGCCTTTATTTTTTACGTGTAACGGAGTTGGTTTATTACTATCACTAAGTGAGTGATTTTCATCTAGGAGATGTTTGGCAAATTGTGATTGTATTTTATTATTATTTTTAAAATATCTTATATGTTCTTTGGACCTAGTATTAAAGGACCGGCCAGTTTGTCCAACATAAACAGCGTTGCATTCGTCACACTGGAGTTTATAAATGCCGCTATTTTGTAATTTGAGTACTTTACTTTTTGAATTTTTAAGAGATGATCCTAAGTTGTTAGTTGTGCGGAAGGCAATATCTAAGCCACACTTTTTGAGGACTTGGGCAATTTTATTAGATGTCGGTGCGATGAATTCTAAACACCCAAATTTATTATTCGTCCTATTATCAGTCGCTGGGTAAATTGATTTAAGGTTATTTTTGTGTTTGTTATTATTAATTGTTTTTTCAATGTCTCTACCCTTGAAGCCGTTATTTTTAGCAATAGTTAGGATTGTATTTATGATTGCAAAACAACTTTGATTGTAAAAGTTGTTTTGGAAGGAAGTCAAAAGGTCCCGGAGTGGCCCAGAAAACGGAAGCATGAAAAAAATCGAAAGATGAAAAAATTTTTTCGAATGAGGAAAAAATAAAAGAGAGATGCATGAAGTATTTCGAGGAAGTCTTCGATAGCGAAGTGAGTGATAGTGATTCCAGCGGCGAATCAGATATGAATGATGGAGCGAATGTTACCGGAATTAGCATGGATGAGATAGAAAGATCGATTAAATGTATGAAGAATGGTAAGGCTGTCGGTTTCGATAATATTGCTGCTGAATATTTTAAAGGAGGTAGCCGTATAATTCTCACATGGTTGTGCAATCTTTTCAACCAATGTTTAAAGGAGGGTTACATTTACATTGCAGAAGTGCTGTGATCATGCCATTATACAAAGGTTAAGGCTCACTTATGGAATGTGGGAATCATAGGACTATTAGCCTGTTAAGTTCAGTTGTCAAGCTGTATGGTAGAATTTTGATTGAAAAGGTAAGAAAGGAAACAAAGGATAAAATATGGAATGTGCTAGGTGCTTTTATGAGTGGAAGGGGGTGCACGGACCAGATCTTCTCATTGCGTATGCTCACTGAGAAGTTTCTGGCAAAAAACCAGAAACTTTTCATGTAGATCTACAAAAAGCATACGACCGAATCGATAGGAAAAGCTTTGGAAGGTTTTGTCCATGTATGGAGTGAATACAAATCTGAATCTGGCAATTGCGTCTCTGTATGAGGGCAGCGTTGCATGTGTTAGGGTGAACGGTGGTTTTACGGGGTGGTTTGATATCACAAAAGGTGTTAAACAAGGCTGCGTAATGTCACCGTGGTTATTCAATCTAAACATGGATAATTGTATGCAAGAATAGAAACAGGTGGGATTGATTGCCAATAGTATGGATGATCTACAGTCTCTCGTGTCTAGGATGAACTTAGTATGAAAAATGAGTTAATGATGAATGCAAGTAAGTCTAAAGTAATGGTGTTTGAAAGAGAGCGTACGAAAACAGTGTTGTAAAACCATGTTTGATCGTGTGAGGAATGTGGAGATCCGCAAAGAGTGCAAGGCTGATGTAAGCGTAATGAGTAAGATTAAGAAAGGGACGATTAGATGGTTTGGGAATATAGATTGAATGAGCGAAGATAGGAGTGTAAGGAGGATATAGTATGATGCAAATGCGAATGGTAGCAGAAGTCGGGGACGCCGGAGGAAGACATGGCACGATCAAGTGAATCAGATACTCGAGTCAGGCCATGTCAAGAGTCAGAATAATAGAAGAGTATGTATTAGACGATGTATGAATGTGAATGAGGAAAGAACTGTGTGACAAAACGGAGTTGTTTGGCGGTCCTTCCTCTCTGCCTACCCCTGCGGGAAACGGCGTGATGGTTAGTTAGGTAGTTAGTTAGTGTTAGTCCGTGATTCTAATATTTATATTTCTAGTTGTTTTACCTACGCAGACCGATGGACAATCATTGCAACATAGTTGGTAAATGCCCGAGTGGCTAAATTTATGATCTCTATCTTTAGTATTTTTATGTGTTTCTATTGTAAATTATTGCGAGCCACAAGGCTAATGCTTTTTAAAAATATGAATTAGAATTTGTTTGCAGCATTATATTTATTTCTAGTGCAGGCTCGTGAAAAATCGCGGGATATAATAAATATTATAGTGCTTCCAAGTTGAGATTTCACTATGTATTTCCATTACATAATATTGCCACATTATACAATAAAATCATCACCAAAAATGGGTTCGTAAGTAGGAGATTTTGAACTTTAAAGCAGTGTTTATATGCCTTATACATTATTTTTTTTCTGGGCTTATAATCTAAAAAATACTCGATTATTTCAAAGGCCAAAATGTATTCAACTCGCAGTATTTAATTAAAGCATCTGAAACATTTCTAGGCGACCAAATTTTCAAACCAAAAACCCATGATTTTGCATTAGTACGTATGGCATCGACTTAAGTGCGAATCTGAACTCAGTGCATCTCAAGTATGTCCATTGGACCTAGTTCGGTGCAACCACGTGCATTGTATCAATCAAGCAACCTATCTTCTCTTTTAATTCATCGAAGATCGTAGCCGACAAAATTACAAATAAATATTTTTAAAAAAATACTACAAAATACCAACTAAGCGAATATAAATTTCAAATTTAATCATAGAAATACATAAATATATTTATTTAGGTAGGTAGGAATGGCAAAAATGCATTTTTGAATTCTTTGCCAATAAAGATCTCTAGTGAAAAATATTATGGCTTAAAAAATGTATTCTCATAAGACTACGCGAATAGATCTGTATCAACAAACGCCAAATCTGAATATGACAAGAATGTGATATGTGAACAGTAGACGTCGCATCCAAAAAAGGATGTTTCTGATTTAATTTTATTTAATATAACAAAACCATAAGTTTTCGAACTAGAAAGGCTTTGTAATTTACTTAAATATTAAATTGTTTAGTTAATAAATATGATGATTCGATGATCAATAACATTTGAAATAAATATATTTTCTGTACCATGTCGGTCTAAATTTTCGCCGTGCGTTAGCTGATTTTAAATTATCGCCCCGTTTGTTCTCTATCTGGACAGACAGACTGGGAACTGCTAGTAATAATATATAATCGTTATTTAAAAATGAATTAAACACCATAACTTTAAAAGCCCTTTCTTTGGTTGACATCACTCGATATCGAGTGTTCGCGAGTAGATACATTCTAAATTTGTATAGAAATTTTTACGTTTTTATTTTTGATATTGCATAGTATCTTTTTCATTTTTGGCGAAATTAAAACTTAATTTGAGCTACATACATAAATATCGTCGTTTATAGCGTCCTTTTTGTATGGGCAGGAACGCGAGGTCTATTATCTATATTACTTACATTGTTTACATAAAATCATAAATTCAAAAACTGACAGCTATGAATTGATTTATTTCCACATACCACGAAAATCAATTTAGGAGGCGGGTATTTTTTTTTTTTTTAATGTATATTTTATTTAGTTATAAGAGTTTACATCTTATACCTAATATATTATTTTCTATGACTACTACAATATTATTTACTACTTACATACTAAAATTTAGATTTCACAACATTGAGACATAATCCACGAAAAACTGCAAGACTTTTAGCTTCCTTAACAATTACCGGGAGTTCATTGAACATTTTAAAACCTTTATAATAAATATTGTTTTGTGTTCCCGATAAATGTGTTTTAGGAAGCCTAAAATCGTTGCAGTAACATTTTATTTTTAGCTTATAAATAAACACTAAGGTATTATAAACTAATCGTTGCCACACACTTAAAAGATTGAGTTGACGTTGCATGGTTTTTATTCTGGTGTACCTGCTACAACACAGTATTGACCTGATGCCTCTGTCTGGATTACTTCCACTCTCTTAATTTGGGTTTTGTTACTTAGAAATATTGCACTTGTACAATAATTCAGATGGGATGCTACAGTGGTATTGTAGACCAATATCCTTGTTTTAATGTCCAATTTTCCTTTTATCCCACTTACTTAAGAAATTAACCTTTTTCGCAATTTTTTTATTTATAATTACAAAGTTAGTGTTAAATGTTAACTTGTTATCTATTATGATTCCCAAGTATTTAATTTCTTTTACTTCTTCAATATTTTGATTGTACCGCCGCCCCGGAACCATTTATTGGATAACCAACGCCCCTGCCATAGTTAATCCCAAGTGGATCGCTACCTTTGGTGACTTAGCTGGGGTGCCTAGGTTCACGGTGTGAGGTTGGTTTAGGTCTTGGAGACTAGTTGAGGAAGACCTTTTGACTTCTCCAGCCAAAAATTCTCGACTTTGGGCTGGTTTGGGGAGACCCATTGAACTCTCCAGCTGGTCCCTCGACCCATCGCCTTGGGAACCTACTGAGTCAAACGACGAAATTTTTCCTTATGAGATCGGGACGTTATTTTGAAAATTGATGTATTACTGGTATTAAGGCGATGCACTACGTAGTAATGCAAAAGCATGTGTTTTTGGTTTAAAAATTTGGTCGCCTAGAAATGTTTCAAATGCTTTAAATAAATACCGCGAGTATAATACATCTTGGCCTTCGAAATAATCGAGTATTTTTTACATAAGTCTTTTTATAAGCCCAGAAAAAAAAATTATAAGGCCTATTAAAACTGCTTTAAAGTTCAAAATCTCCTACTTACAAACCCATTTTCGGTTCATGATTTTATTGTATAATGTGGCAAATTAAGTTATTTATAAAATGATCGAAAAACATTTAAATATTTATGCCTGAATATCCACAATATAAAATAAAAGGCACCTTTTGGCCATGTTTTTTTCTTGCCTAAATCAAAACATCTGGATGGTGTTAAGCGGGAATTTAAAAGCCTTATCGCCATCTACGTAAGGAGTGTTATTAATGGTGGCTCGATTAAAAATATTACACGACGTAGTGCATCGCCTTAAACGATTTTGTTAAAATAAAATAAAATAAACAATCCGTAAAAAAGAAAAAAATTTCACCACAATACATGTATTTTTATTGATAGATGTATTTTTTGTTTGACTGAGGATTGAACCTTTCTCCTCGGGGACTGGAGTGAACCGCGCTAACAACTGAACCAACAACGAAATCAATTCTTAATTGGGTAGGACCGACATTTATTTCGTGTATTAACTGCTGTAATGTCATCCAATTTCAGAGAAATGCGTATACCTCCGCGTGTATGCTTGATTGCCACCAACGAGTCTATCTGCCGAGTTACAGCTCGATGGGATGTCGGGAAGTGGGTTTATTTCCACATCCAAGATTTTCATTAATTCATTTACGATAACGAAAGAGAAATTCAACACTTTTTTAATAATAAAAGTCGGAATTGAATTCCTTATTATATTGTAAATCTTCGGTTCAATCGTCGATGTTTATACATATACATATGAATTTATTACACAAATGAAAGAATATCTTTGTTTTAAACCACTTTATTAAATTTATATACGTCGACCGGTTTCGGTTGAACTCAACCTTCATCAGGACAGTACAAATATAAACTAAAATATAATACGGAGGAAGATTATTAAGTAAACAATAAAGAAAGAGAAAGTATATAAATGTGAGGGAGAGAGCATCAGGGCAGCGGAGTAGGTAGTGGGGTCGGGGAGGGGTGGGAATTACCCAGGTCATTAGTTAGTTATATCTGTTTGTTTAAAATTGGGCAGTTTTTTAATTTTTATTTTGAATTTATTCATTAAATGTGATATTGAGAAAGATGTTTGCCCTGTTGCTATTTCGTCCTGTGCGGTCGTTGCAGTCAATTCGCTCACTGTCACATTACAACACGATCCTTTATAATATTATAATGATTATTATTAGGTACTGCATTATGTATGCTATATTGCCACTACTTGTACTCGGCGTTATCTGCATCGCAACTGTCTGAGAGATGACGTGTTAAGTCGAGCAAGAAGGTATGTTGAGTGCGCTTTTGGTATTCTGGCAAATAAGTGGCGAATACTCCATCGAGCTATAGATCTGAACGTAGACACAGCAATTCAAGTAATTAAAGCTTGTACAGTCTTACATAATTTTGTTAGAGAAAAAGACGGTATAAATTTTGAAAATTACCAAAATATAGTGCGAATTGTTTAACCAAAATCAGAACCTGAAGGATTCCAACACATTTAAATTTTTTGAAATTTAATGTTAATCAAATTTAATGAAATTTTTTTTAAGTTATGGAAGTATTTCAGTTTTTTTTTTATTTTTGATATAATAATAATCTTTTTACGTTTCTTGATACATGCAGTACTTTTAGTACATAATTAAAAGCTGTTTCATATAATAAAACAAAAACAACTTCGGCACACTTCCTTTATACATCATTTCTCTGTTTCTAAAAATTATTTGTGAACGTTTATTTTATAATATACTTTGCAATTTCTCTCAGTTTTTCATGTAAAATAATTTTCTTATAATGTATATTTATAAAAAATATATGTATTTATATTTTTCTCTTTAATTTATGTAAAAAAAATTTGCGAAGGTTATTATAATTTTTTATAGGCTGCTATATTAATCTGCGAGAAATGGTTGGAAAAAATCTCAAAATAATGATTTTTTATTGTCTTGTTTATTACTGTCTTTATCTTTCTTTTCTCCAATAAAAAATAAATATAGGGTGAATCCGAATAGTAGGTAGGTACTACTAGCAAACATTATTTTCACATTTTTGTTGTTTGTTTTTGGGGTGTTATGCCGTGTTGCGCTAACTCCTTCTTTAGCCGACGTTTCGGACAGCGTTGCAGTGTCCATCATCAGGGCAGATCCGGTAGATCCGAAGATGTATGCATCACATCTTCGGATCTACCGGATCTGCCCTGATGATGGACACTGCAACGCTGTCCGAAACGTCGGCTAAAGAAGGAGTTAGCGCAACACGGCATAACACCCCAAAAACAAACAACAAAAATGTTTTTGGCCGTGATAATCTAAAAACTTACCATTATTTTCACAATACATTTTTGGCAATCTATTTATTTAAACTATCGCTTTTCGTTTTTGTAGTTTTTTTATGGCTGTCATCCCATACAACGGAAGCGAATTTTCGTTTTACTTAATTGAAAACTAGAACGTTAAAAATAAAATTTTCCAAATGTAGATATTTGCCTTTTATAGGAATTAAGGTGAATGAAAAGGTTTTATTTAAAAAAATTTTTAAAAGTTTTACTGATAAAATTCATGAAAAATTAAGTTTTCATCAGAAATATGTGGAATTAAAAAAATATATATACATGATTATTTATTTTTTTATTACTGTCCACTTTATCACAGTTTATCACAGCCCTTACAGATTACTTTACAGGCGCTAACGATCGTAATTTATTCGTGGATGCAAATTTAATAAATTCCTTACACACAACGTTTTTTTCCCTATAAACATAATACTGAAAAATTGTTGTCTTCAGTTTATACCGGTCATTGGAATATTTGTGGTAGTCTGTTAGCCTAGTTTGCCCCTATTGATCGGCAAATAATTTAAAAATACACGTAAAATAGATACCACAAAGTACAATGAAAAGTCACGCTTGACAAGTACTAGGTACACTATTCACGATTACCAAAAATTGCCGACATGAGATACTGCTGAAATAAAATTACTACTAAAAATTAAAAATATGTGGCCACCCGTGTTCTTAGGTTCACGAAAAAACAACATTTTTCTACTAGTTTCTTGACGACATCGGTAAATTTGTCGTACAGCATGATTTGTTGAAAACGTGATTGAGCAATACATGTCATGACTATTTTATCGGTAGTGCGCGGTAGATAAACTCCTGGTTGGAAAAAATCAGCGATTACAAAAATAATATGTTTATTTTTATCTTATATTTAATATCAGTGACTGTTTTATGCGGTCCGCTCGACGAGGTGATTCATTTTTAGTGTTAATTAAAAAATTATTTTTGTCAATTTTTTTTTTCATTGATGTTTTTTCATTTATTTATAATTTTGTGGACATATTTTCATTTGACAAACTGAAAATGAGCCTTTAATGCCTCCAATGAGCGACAAGGTATGGCCAGACCTTTTCGATCTTAAAAGTTTCGTAACTTTTTTCTGAAAGACGGTGCGGCGAACGAAGTCGAAAAGTTTTTTTATTTTTCAAAACCGTTTTCATCTATAAACACTACTAGGTCTGTGCACACCTACAAATTCTTTGCAGAGAGTTCGTGTGTGTTCTCGTGATTCAAAGAGAGTGGATGACTGACAAGAGACGTTCGTTCGTAGTTGCGCTGGCTTGGCAGTCGGTAATTCTACACATGGAAGAGTGGGCCGCCAAACCAAAAAACATTGGCTGTTTTCAATGTGCTATTACGCATTAAAAATATACACACATATCTCGCAAATACCATAAAGTAATCATATTTTTTATGCTTACGAAATTATATATGAGGTCTGCACAGACTTTGTTGCACCACTTAACGCTACCCGGATGACGCTCATCGGAGGGTTAACAAAATAAAATCACAAAAATAGAAGAAAAAAAACAGACTGTAAAAGGAGAACACATATATTATGCATGAGTAGCAACGACAAAAAGGTAAGACAAAAATGTGCATAAATAAGATAATGTCAAGTAAAAACCTGAATAAGATTGCGATAGAATCTGAACCTTATAAGAAAAGTAACGACTGACAAAAATCATCTACATAGAATTACAGCATCATTTTAATTCTGTTGCATATTTTATTAGTCATTTGAATTTGTTTAGGTAAATGATGAAATGTATGACAACTAGTAAAATTGTTATCATAAACCTTTAGAAAATGAAAAGTCATAGTGATAAGGTTTGCTTGCGTATCTCAGCAAGTAAATTACCCACCTCAGACGACGAAAAAAATGTTAAGGTTAAGGCGGAGAATACCGCACAAGAGTTCCAACTGCTCCCAATTATCTGGAGCCAGTGTGACTATGGTATCCCCATTTGGGGTACGTTGTGGGGGTGAAGGTAGTGGGGAGGGGAAGGAAATGTGGAAGAGGAAGTACCTGGCTATTCAGATCTAGTCACCAAATACGGCTCAAGCCATTTCAAGCAACATTTCAACTCTGAATGGCGTCTACCGCTCTGGAGCGAGCAGCAATAATACTAATGCATTTATTTATTTATATTTATATAAAGATTGAGGGTATTATTGTTGAGTATGAGGGGTTTATTGTTTTTCTTAGCATTGACATTTCAACGGGAAGTCACATAATACTTTTATTGTCTTCACACTTCGCTTTCGAGAAAGAACTGTATAGGCTTTCTAGGAAAAGTACTCATTGCGAATGAATGCATTTATTTTATTTACATTTGAGTGGACATCTTAGAGTAATATTAAGGTGGACATCAAGTATGGTTTTGAAACTGGTTGAGGGAAAAATGATGCGAGGAATCAAAAATACAAAATAACACTTTCCATGTAATATTCCTTGAATCTAATTTAAAATCATCTCATGGAAAGTACCAATAATTTCTGAAAACCATGACAGTGTAGCTATAATAATAATAACTAGCAGTTAAAAACCCGCTCCGCGGGTTTTTGCTGCTAGGCCCTGCGGGCGGCACTTGGTTGGGCTTCGCCCAGTTTATGTGATACTAACAATTACATTTAATAGGTAGATATTAGATCATTGGGTAGATATATAATAGAAAGACATTCTGCACCATTAAACACCCCTCACCCCAACATAAATCTCGTCAATGAGAAAAATGTTTCCTCTTCCATACCACCGAAATGATTTAATTTTTAAATCGAAATTAAATTGCAAAATATTTATATGTAATTCGAAAATAAAAAAATTTCAACATATTACAATATTACATATAACTTTGGTAAAATAATATACTATTACCAAAAGACTGTCAAAGTAATTACATTTTTTTAAATATATTAAGAATTATTTTATTGGGATACGTCCTAAAAATCTACATATTTGGGTGAAATAATATTACGCTCTTACCTAACGATTGTCAAAGTAAATACACCAAAACTCTCTTAATTCGCGAAAACCTTACAGGTGGGATAAATTGAGTCATTTTCATTTCAAGGGACACAAAAAACCAAACTTTTTAAGCAAGTAAAATTTATTATACTTTTATTTTTTACAATCTACAACATAATATTATACACTTTCATTAGAAAAAAATCTCTTTATAAACAATATTATCCGTATACCAATCAGTCAGAATTTGTATAAATAACGATGACTTCGCTCAAACTGTCCATAAGAAAATACTGGGTCCGGAAGTAACAGTCCACCCCGTTCAAAAGTTTGTCCTTGAGATTTATTTAATTTAATTTGACTGGAAAGTGTTTCCTGCACATATTGAATTATATTGTAACATCCGACAAAGTGTTTTAAATTCTAGGAATGAAATGTACTGTACCTTTTCTGTTCCCCGTAATGATTTTGGCTTGAATTAAGTTACAGCTGAAATTTTTATAGCACCGCTTTAGTGAGATATCACCTCAGGGGCGCTTTCCGTTGAAGTACATCCTCATTGATTGCATAAACATGACTATTTTTAGGGCACAATATGGTACGTTGACTCAACCCTAAGGCATCAGCAGTTGTATGTGTCTCACCGTATATATAGTGAATCTTGACAAATATTTACATTGGGAATAAGCACAGATGACTCTAATGTTCCTTCTACAAAAGGAAGTTTGCCATCTTCCAAGTCCAAAAGCCATTTAGAAAATATATTTTCACTTTCTAAAGCTCTGACATTTGTTTTTAATTGAAAAGTTTTGAAATGGTACCAAAGTGTGCTGCTTTTATGCAAGCGGCAATTAATTGTCCTCGTGAAGCACGTCGACACACTGGAAGGATCTGACGAAAGTCTCCGCCCAAAACAATAACTTTGTTACCAAAGACAGAATCACTTCCCATGATATCACGTATAGTACGCTCAATTACTTCTAAAGCTACACCTGTCATCGGTGCTTCATCCCATATTATAATATCTGCTTCCGTTATAATTTTCCGATTCTTTGATGTGACCTTACATGTTGTATTGTCCTGTAAATTGAGGGGTAAATTAAAAGCAGTATGACACGTTACCCCACCTGGAAGCAAGAGTGCTGCAATGCCTGTCCAAGCGACTGATAAAACTCTTTTACCTTTTCGTCTTAGAGTGTGAATTAAAGTTTAGTAAAGGTATGTTTTCCCTGTTTCGCCTGGGCCATCAATGAAGAAAAATTTATTGTCATCATTTTCATGTGAAAAAAACTTATTCAAAATAGAATTATATGCTTGAAGTTGTACGTCATTGAGTTTGGCAGCCATCAATTCACCTAAAGTGTTTTCAGAAATTACATTAAAATCAGATACTTGTCCAAAACTGCAACTTTCATCAGGTTCAGGTAAGCCCTGCATTCTGCAAGATGAATTCTCCTTCATGAGAATATCCTGTATGTTTAAAAGACAAAGATTAATAGCTGTTTCTTCAGCAACACCATGATGAAAAAAATCTTCAGCCGAAGATCGAAGGGATACATTGTATTAAAATTAAAACAAATAGATGTCTAAGAATTTTAGGCGTCAAATACAATGAAGCCTCCGTCATACTGCGACCATTCTCGTATGCCATCAATGAGCTTCAGTTCACGCGCCGCATCATGAAAAGTAGCTACATAGTAAATTGCCATCAACAGTTCGCAAAGATTCAAAGGATGTAGCTCCAGCCACCTTTATAAGAATCAGCCGTAAATGATACAGTTCTATATTTCTAGGAGAAATTGAAGGTATTCATCCAATGATGTTTCCGCCTCCCCGCTGTCGCCTCGTCCACTTTTTACCAGCTGTAAAGACATAGTTATTTGGTACATCTTGATAGAGAATAGAGCGTCCCTCAATATCTTGAAGATTAAATTGGAACCACGCTGTTAAAGAGGTGTTCCTTGTAGATGCTTCCCTGAGAGCCTGTTCCTCCCGCCCAGAGGGGAGGGAGGAACAGGTTTATTTTGTAGAGACAAAATAAACAGATTGGCTGTCGGGTAAATGTAAAGCCAGAAGTAAAATTGAGTGAGATTGATCATGTATAGATAAATAAATACTATCCAAAGAGGAACAAATTTTAACATTAATATGAGCATCATATTTTTTGCTAAGGAATGCATTATATGGAACAACAAATCGATTGTCGATACGTATATCCCGAATAACGCGATTTTCAGAAAAATTATCTCGTCTCCTGTAATCTGGGTAGCCTGCGGAATTATTATCAGTAGCATCTTTAAATGATTTGGGGATTTTTTTAGAGCACTTACCGTCTACCATGCAGACTGACCTTGGATTAAGTACGCCACATGGTCCATGAATGTTATTTTTTTAAATAATACGGTACAAAGCCGAATTCTTCGGATGGGGTAGTTTTGCAGATACGGCATTATCAATATCAGAAGCTGTATACAACTTATCTTCGCTGCAAAGTGTAAACACACCATGTAGATGAGGTAGTCCTCTTTTTTGCTGTTCAATTGTATACACCCAACAAATTACCTTTCCAAAAACATGTTTCTCAGTCATATCATGAATAAATTCCTTGACTTTTAGATGGAAAACCTTGGCTACTATATCAGGCCTGTCCGCGGCCGATTGATAATGTTCCAATTCGGTTAGTATTTCTGGCCATTTGGGATTGCATGTAAAAGTTATGACGACGACAGGACGACCAAATTTACGTACCATAGCCATTGAAACTTGATAAAGTTTATTCACATGGCGTGGTCCACCAGTAAATGAAGATGGAAGAATGACTGTATTACCTGCACATACTCCTCTATCAGTGGCTAAATTTCTTACATGGTTTTGCAAACCTTGATAGCATTCCACTCTGAGGTGTCGTTGGTTTTTCCTAATGTAATCTAGGCGACTTGATTCATAAATAATGATAATAGATAAATAATGTAAGCATGAATTAAATACTGTTGAAAAAGTTTACCCGCATAATGGATTGGATTAAATATGTTTCTTCGCACTGCTAATTTACTTGCATAAAACTACATAGCAGTTACAGTATGACATTGAGCAGTACAGAAATCAGCATGATGCTTAAAGCCGGGGGTCCAACCACATTCACCTGATGGAAATAGTAGTGGGAAAACCATAGGATCTAAATGCTTTGATAAAGTTGCCATCCTTTTAAGTCCTTAACATTTTTAGGTTAAGCAGCGATATCTATACCCGATGGCAAATTCCCGTCTGTCTGCTACGTATACCATGGCGATATCGTGAGAACTGGTTGGAGCATTTTACCTCTGATGAACGTGTAAATAATAGACGTATATCTCTCACCTGCCCACCCTCAGCCGCAATGCGTATTTCTTCTTCCTCGACAGATTCTTTTAGTTTCTTATACTGATGAGGGCTTATTTGGCGTATTTCACTATCAATTATTTGCATTATATTTTTATAGCAATCGGCATTAGATGGATGACTCATACGCACTCTAACAGCCTCATCAGGATTGTATAGATAAAGCTGAGCATAGGAAGGTATTTCACCTGCAACTTGTATACTTCTGGAAGTGAGATGATAAACCTAACCAGAAATTTTTAAACAATATGGACCATTACCTGGGATATTAGCTATTTGCGCTTCAAATGAGGCAAATCTATTAGCACTCTTGTATTGACAAATAAAATTCCTAAAGTTTTTAGATTGACTACAATCTCCTGTCAATAATTCGGTGCTGGATAATAAGCTAAAATTTGTGGTATTATTTTTCCAGTATGACAGCAAGAATGTAACAGTTTACCTTTTTATATGACACTCTTTTGATATGACGCCGAAATAATTCTGTTCTAGAAGCACATAATTAGGATTATTGAGCACACTTCAAGAATACACTACTATCGCTTCGCTTGGTAAATTTCCCTCTCATTCGAACATTCCGAAATTCGAACAATTCTGGTAAAATATTGTCCACATTCCTTTTAGCCATAGTAATTAAATTGAAATAATAATCTGAAAACAAAATATTTCTTTTTAGCGATTCACAGGTAGTTTGTAAACAAATTTCTTGGTTATCACGTCAATAATTCTATAATTATCACATATGACACATATCAAACATTGACAGCGCATGGTGGCGCATGGGGTCGGTGTTGTAATATCAAAAAATAATTAATTACGTATTTAAGTATCGAGTGGAACTGGTTATTTTAGCAGCCGGCTTTTTAATGGTGGATTTAAATATATTATATTTATAATTATATATTTGTATATATATATCTAACTTTAAAAAATTACACTGACATTGTACATTGCTTGACACTAACTGGCTATAAAGGCTTTTTGCATTGATTGGAAATCGATATACGCTGGCAGCACTGAACAATGTGTCTTTCGCGTGAATAATGATAAACGTCAAATTTCAATACGTAATTGTGGATAATTTTTACTGTAATGTAATTAATCCAATGGATTGTGAACTTTCTAAAACATATTTTCTTCGATATTATCCAAAAATTATATGAGCATCGTGTCTTAATATTCAAATCGTGTCATAATTTTCAAATCGTGTTAATTTTCAAGTTAGCGGAATTTAACCGAAACAGACAATTTAAATTTGACCAATCAGAGGGCCTACACCGTCCAGACGTTGGAGTATTAATACTCAGATAATAAATGTTGTTATTCCAAATATTATAAACAATAATTAGTCACCTGAAATATCAATAATAGTTGAAAATATCTCCCGAGTAAAAATAAATGCCGCTAATGGGAATTGAAGCCGTTTACCGGTGAAAAAATATAATAAGCAGTAATTGTTGATTGAGGTACAAGTACATATTGAATTATTTGGGGGGTTGGAAATAAGTCGACATAGCTCAGTGGTTCAGAGCACCTGACCGGACATCAGAAGGTACGGGTTCAATTCTCGTTGGCGGCATTTATTTTTACTCGGGAGATATTTTCAATTTTTATTGATATTTCAGGCGACTAATTGCCCATAATTATTTGTTATCTTTTATGTTATGCATAAAACCTCGTCTTATAAACATTAGTTTGTCATTAAAACTTCCGATTTTATGTCCGGGTTAAATCTTCCCCATAAGAAAAACTAAACCCTTCCACACACTTTTCCACAAATGATCATCTAGTCAATCAACATTATGCAAGTGCATTATACATATAAGCAAAATAAATACAAAATAATACAAGAACAACACGTCAATTCACCAGAGATCAAATGGGAAAATAATTCACCGACTCCGGATAATTTCATATCAGAGGGTTTGGCTCGGTAGAACTCCTAACAGTGCCTATAAATCCTACTGATCCCTCAACATAAATATTTAAAAAATCTTTCGTTATCCTACGTGTATTCAAAATGACCGACTTTTGCATCACTAAAAATATACCTTTCTTCGTAAAGATCGACGATTAATTTCATTCGTTCACGTAATTCATTCACTTCATTCGTTCACTTAATTCATTCACTTCATTCATTCACTTCATTAATTCACTTCATTCATTCATTCAGTTCATTCATTCAGTTCATTCATTCACTCCATTCTTTCATTTCATTCATTCACTTCATTCATTCACTTCATTCATTCACTTCATTCGTTCACTTAATTCGTTCACTTAATTCATTCACTTCATTCATTCACTTCATTTATTCATTCATTTCATTCATTCACATCATTCATTCACTTCATTCATTTACTTCATTCATTCCCCTCATTCATTCACTTCATTTATTTAAGATCCATATGTATACTTTTCTATAAATCCAGCTAACCCATTGGATGCATTTTGCACCCGTGTTCTAAAATTAACTATGAAACACCCTAATATTACAAAACTTCCTTCTTCTGGCGGTGCTAAAATTAGAAAGAGTATTTATCGATGTGTTTTTAAATGTAAGTAAGTTAATTGTAAGTTTCTACATATATAGATATTTTTGTCATTAAGAGAGTAGTTAAAAACCTTAATCGGAAGTCACTAGATATAAGTCTTATATGGAAGTCACTAGTTTTAAGTTAGTAGTTAGTGTTAGTATTTATTATTTAATAAATATATTTGTACAGCGCCCTTGAGGTGATTTTTCACGAAGTCGTCACTATATAAATTAGCCATAAATTATTATTATTATTACCTGACGAATTATCAAATTATTCCTCTCCTATTTACTATTTACGTAAATGGAAAATTCGTGTAGAAATCTTCAATATTTTATTACGCCACTAATATTTTAATGATGATTTTTTCACGAGATCATGATGGTTATTTGCAACAATTGCGTAATTTATATAAAGTTTTCATATTTTACGATTGAGACGTGACAACAATAACTGAACAAACGTTCAATAAAATCATTATAACCTATGGAACTCGTGGTACAAGCGGGTGAAGCGGGAAACTGGTGAAGCTACAACATATTTTGTGGTAAGCATGTAAGTTTTAGATTTCACCTTTCTTTAAAGGTTTATTTTTTTTGTGTATGTTTACTTTTATTTTTTTTTCTTAAAGAGAGTCACACGTATGTATAGTTACGAATAATCTAACAAATTTGAAAACATCCTACTACCACCACAGAAAGCGGAACATGTTGCTTGTGTTTTGATGGAAGACGTAGTCATCCTAGGAATTGAACTCATGACGCCTGGGTGGGAACCAAATGCGATACTAACTCAGTCACCAACGGTTTCCTCCCTACTTACTCGTAAAATGAATATATTTTGGTATTCAATGACGGTTCGCATAAGTCGTGTAAATAATAGCCAGGCACCAGCATTTCGTCAAAATATTTCATTTTCACTCACAACAAGTGTAAAGTGTTAATCAGTCACAGAGCTCGGAAAAAAATGGAGGACGATGGTTTTGTACACGTTCGAAGATAAACGCTTCATACGATTTTAAACCAGATGACGTTACCTTAGAATTGACCGAACTCTACTAACCAAAAAAAGCTATCAATTCCATTTTATATAAACTATAGTGTCTAATTTTAGTTCGCTAAATATCTTAATTATTAAATTAATTTTATTAGTAACGCTTTCATTATTAGTAACATATTTTTTGTATAAGACGTAATATATATAATATTAGTTTTGAATACATATATTTAATATAACCCGTAATATATACGCTAAATATCTTAGTATTTAGCGAATATATTACTTACGAATAGAGATACGATTTTTTTAATTGATTTTAAAGAAATAAACATATTATAATTGACTTAGTACACATTAAAAATATCATAATATAATTGTTTATTACTTAAGTAACATATTATTCTTATTTAAGTACATTTAAATTATGTTAATTAATCTTGAGATTAAACGGAAAAATTTTATTAATAATATTATAATTTATTAGCAATTTGAATTTAAATTTAAATTTTATGCAATCACCTCTATTCTTTCATCTGTATTTAATTATTTTTTGAATTGGCAGAACTAATATATTTCAAAAAAATCAAGTCCTCATCGTGACACCAAATACAATAATTATTGATGAAATCTGCTTTTATTTATTGTTGCAATACTTTTTCTGGATATTATAAATTCGAACATGAATGTTCCTCCTGTAATATATCCCAATGCTAGTTGATAACTCATCGGGATTGCTCTGTAGCGAGTTATAAAAAAAAAAAAACTAATAAAAAAATTAAAAATTAAAAAACATCAGGATTGCAAATGTGCTCATTGAGAAGCTTATGTGCATTTAACATCATTACAATTAATTCAATATGTTTATACAATCCGTCCATTTCCGTCTCTCGTCTTAACTCCCCCGTGCTGTGGCGCGCGCTGGGCCAGTGTGTGCCTGTGTGGCCGAACATTTACCACCGTAATTCTTGGCCGTTTCGGGCGACCGGAGCGCGGAAATGTAAACAGTGCGTCTTGTTATTCGCCTTTGTGAACCAAATCACCCATTGTGGATCGGCCTTTATCGGCGCAAGGCGACGATTGCGAAAAGGCAAACCTCAGCTGAGAAACAGCGAGACTTTTCCGTCGGGCAGCAGGAATTCTGTGGAGAGAGTTACTTATTTTTAAATGGCTTGCCTGGCGTTGCCCGGGCTATGGAGAGTTTTTCAAAATCAAATGTAGACAGTGACTTTCCTCTTATTTTGAAGGTCAGGTGTCCAAAAGATTTGCATCGCCCTTCAGATTATTTTTCATAAAAAAATAAATATCATTAATTACTGTGATCACCTACTTAGGCGTATACTGGTTTTGACAAGGGGTGCCAAAATTTTACTCTCGCTAGGCGCCATTTGGCTCAGGACCGGCCCTGGATAATGACACCAGGTAACGAATAATCTGACGCATGTGTTCTGAAATCGGGATAATATTTTCGTTATTTACTAAAAGAAAACCTGTTAATTCATTCGTAAAAGGCTGTAATAACCGGATTGCCAATACTTTGAAGAGATTCTTAAAAAAATAGCAATACTAATTTTTCTCCGTGTGATATTTGAGGTTGTCAATTTTAAGTTGGTGTTAAGACCCGTTCACAGTAAGTTGGTTTTAGCTTTATGACTACGACTCGTTTCTTTGACTCGTTTTTGTGTAAGTAGGCTCGCACGTGGAAAGAGCTCCGTTTTTGTGTAAGTAGGCTCACATGTGGAAAGAGCTCCGGTTTTGTGTAAGTAGGCTCGCATGTGGAAAAAGCTCCGGTTTTGTGTAAGTAGGCTCGCATGTGGAAAGAGCTCCGGTTTTGTGTAAGTAGGCTCGCATGTGGAAAGAGCTCCGGTTTTGTGTAAGTAGGCTCGCATGTGGAAAGAGCTCCGGTTTTGTGTAAGTAGGCTCGCATGTGGAAAAAGCTCCGGTTTTGTGTAAGTAGGCTCGCATGTGGAAAGAGCTCCGGTTTTGTGTAAGTAGGCTCGCATGTGGAAAGAGCTCCGGTTTTGTGTAAGTAGGCTCGCATGTGGAAAGAGCTCCGGTTTTGTGTAAGTAGGCTCGCATGTGGAAAAAGCTCCGGTTTTGTGTAAGTAGGCTCGCATGTGGAAAGAGCTCCGGTTTTGTGTAAGTAGGCTCGCATGTGGAAAGAGCTCCGGTTTTGTGTAAGTAGGCTCGCATGTGGAAAGAGCTCCGGTTTTGTGTAAGTAGGCTCGCATGTGGAAAAAGCTCCGGTTTTGTGTAAGTAGGCTCGCATGTGGAAAGAGCTCCGGTTTTGTGTAAGTAGGCTCGCATGTGGAAAGAGCTCCGGTTTTGTGTAAGTAGGCTCGCATGTGGAAAGAGCCCCGTTTTTCCCCCTTTTTACAATCCGGACCTCTTCAAGACCCGCTCAAAAATAAGGAAATTTTTGTTGCATATCTTCGTTTCTTACTTATTTAAACTTTTATGAATCAAGATAATAAAATAATCCCTAAAAGATCCCTGGAAGGTTAGTAATCTTATGATTATATTATGATTTTTGATTAATGGTTGCAATTTACACAAAAGTAATCTCATTCTATTTTTATCTGGTTCCTACTTCCTACTCAGTAACTTTATCAGCAATACAATCCAACAGTTAGTCGTTCTGATTCAAAATTACAATATTCCTGTCGCGGGGTCCTAGTCCCCGGGGAGCAGGACTTGGAATGGATAAAGTTGGTCAATTATTCTCAGTACAATAGTTAGAATATTCCATAATAATTTAGTTATCGCGTCACGATTTAGGAAATTTTGATTGAGTCGAGAATGATACGCGATATACAATACGAGACAGTAATATTGCTTTGAATAGGAATATCTTGTACGTTTCGAGCAATGTTTGAATTTCAGAGGAAGCTTTCCGAAGTGTTAATTTATTAATCTTTTAGCAAAACGCCTTACAAAATCAGTAGTGTAACTGAGGAAGATACGTATATTAAGGTGAAACTTAAAGTTAAACGCTACGTTCGTTATAATCTGCGTGTTCATAGATGGCGTTAATTTAATTATTTTATTAAAATACGCTTTTTGCAATTTATGCTTCACAATATTAAGACGAATATGAATAAATAGTTTTGTCCTTATAAATCGAACATTTTATTTGTATGCCTCTCTTGATATAAAAAATAACTAATGAAAAAATAAAAATACAAAAAAAACATCAGGATTGCAAATTTGCTCATTGAGTAGCTTATGTGTAACTAACACCATTGCAATTAATTTAATATCTTTGTACAATCCGTCCATCCCGTCTCTCGTCTTAACTCCCCCGTGCTGCCGCAGTGTGTGCCTATGTGGACGAACATTTACCCTCGTAATTATTGGCCTTAGAGTAATTAAGCTTAAAGCAAGAAACATTTGGTAAAAATTGAGTGTTGCTGATTTATTCAAATCCTGTTAAAAACGGGACTGCAGGTTGCTTCCTAATAAAATTTTAGTACTTTCCTGAATATATTGGAACACGTTTGCTTCACACATGCTTCTGTTAATATATAAAGACAAAATGTGGAAAAAACTAAAACTAAACTTTTAGTAAAAAAATAATGTATTAACTGGACGTCAGAACATTATTTTTCTACAACAAGTTTAACATGAAACCTATCAATTCATTCGGTAAGAAACTTTTAATAAAACTTTATGTTTTCTCCGTGTATTATGAATAGGTACAAAGTATCTTAATAGTTTGTAAGGTGAAACGAAAAACAAATAATAAGTAATGCATGACGCCGATATTGTTTTTTCGATTCATACATGAGTCCATAAGCAGCTTGTTGAGACTCGTCCAAAACTGGATACAGAGGAAAACTAGTTGCAATTAGTATGTAAGTAACGTGTTTATTTTAATCGGTGAGAGTTTCTTGTGGATCCCAAAGTATTTCTGGTTGTTATCGGTGTTCCTCAATTTTGAGCGTACATTGTAATGAGCGGAACCTGCCGTCACGTCTTTATAAATGGAATAATAACATCGATTGACGCATTTCGTTGTGTGGAGAATTTCAAAAGCTTGAAGCGAATTCTTCTGAGATGTATTTTAATTACTCCTTATTAACTTTGTTTTGTTAAATTTTTCGCTTTGGAAGGCACACAATGAAAAAGATGTGCATTATTATTAAAAATACTTTTGTAAACTGTTCAGTTTCTTTTTCACGTGTTTAAGCAGTTAACTATGTAGATACAGAAACGTATAATTGGAACACTCTACACTCAATTTTATTTTATTTTTAAAAACCAAGAGTTATGGTAGTTTATTTATTTAAACGCCTGAAAAGGCTTGTACATGAATGATGCAGTGTACAAAGGACAATATCTGTATTATATAGGAAGTAATAACAGCATGTAGATGTAATCCATTATAAAGTAGGTACAAAATAGATCTATTGATACACAAATATAAAACTGTGATTACAAGTCTAATGAGAATATAATGGAAATACTATTAGTAAAACGAAACAGTTACATAAAATAACATAGAAATTAAAACAATACTACATATAAGACAAATCACGAACACTACATATTATATAACGCTACAATAACTTGTAGGATTCCACAAAGTGCTGGTATATATCACGCTTAATTCTATAAATGGTATCATGAAATATATCAATTATACCCTCAAAATTGATTTCTAGATCATGTATTTATTGGTTAGTGTGTGTGTCTGATAGTTGGTTGTGTACGTATCACAGAAGAAAGTTATATTTTTTTACAATATGTAGTGAAAATTGGATAATTATAAAACCAATAAGAGGTTTTCACTGATGTACCTTATTTTTATACGATATACAAGACAAAATAAAACAAAATCATAAAAATTTCTGGTATTTTCGTTCTTCGTCTTTATATTTATTAGAATAATCGCAGCTGCTTGAACACTTGTTCAGATGTATTTTGAATGTGCTGATAGTTTGTTAGGAAATGACATGCCATCACGTTAACAGGATTTTAATAAAAATTGAGGAAGGAAAAGGGGAGAAAGGGAAAGGGAACAGATCTTGTCTGTGATGAGTAATATGTATCTATTGTGTAAATGTTATTTATGAGTGTGAGGTTCGGTATCAAATAAATAGAACTGTGTGAAGTGTTAAACATGTATGAAACGCTGTGAATAAATGTGTTTTGTTTTGAGTTAGTGTTGCATTGAGGGACGTTTAATGTGTGGTTTTGTCGAAGTTGTCTGATATCATTTGGATTCTTTAAAGTATTTTCGGGCATTCTAACTTAGGTTTAACTAGGTTTCGCAGTTTAAAATACGAATCCGTCGATACTGCTCAACGTGTTTGGGAGCTATTGGCCCTCTCGAAACCCGGTTCATACATGCCACTTCTCCCTTATGAATCATGACACTTTGCGCTCGCGTTAATTCTTAGTGTTTCGCAGTTTAAAATACGAATCCGTCGATACTGCTCAACGTGTTTAGGAGCTATTGGCCCTCTCGAAACCCGGTTCATACATGCCACTTCTCCCTTATGAATCATGACACTTTGCGCTTGCGTTAATTCTTAGTGTTACGCAGTTTAAAATACGAATCCGTCGATACTGCTCAACGTGTTTGGGAGCTATTGGCCCTCTCGAAACCCGGTTCATACATGCCACTTCTCCCTTATGAAACATGACACTTTGCGCTCGCGTTAATTCTTAGTGTTTCGCAGTTTAAAATTATAATATCGCATTTGCTGTGATTCCTTACAGGGGATTAGGTGTAAATAGGAACAGATACTCGCTACTTTGTATATGTTCAGGTTCAACGTACAATATTCATTGAAACAATTCAACTTCTACATATATATGAAAGGGATTAATAATAATAATAATAATACTTGGATGACTTGAATAGCGCCGTTTTTGTGCAAAAACACCTCAAGGGCGCTGTACAAACTTATAATACATTTCTACAGTGATCTATGTTATTACTTAATTATTTATGGAGAAAATATACAGTACAATACTTAGCTGGTAGGTCACTTGAGATTAACACTTAATTGACATTATCTTTTTGGTTTTAGGCGAAATTTAGATACAGGATTTAGGACTTAATTGAAAAATTGAAAATAACTGGACTTTCTCTTAGGATTGGTATATTTAATTTAAGGGTACGACAGCTTAAAAAGGTAAGTTTTTAGTTTAGACCTGAATTCTGTTGGACTTGTTATGGATCTTAATTCCGGAGGGAGTTTATTCCAAGCCTTCGGCCCAGATACTCCGAAAGCGCGATCACCAAACTTAGTATTTGGCTTGCGCATAGGTTCTATCAGTCTGCCTACAGCTGCTGATGTTGCTGATCTAAGCGTTGACTGCCTCAGACCAGTGTTTTCCGGGAAGCATAGTTCAGAGATGTAGGGTGGGGCCATTTCATCGATGGATTTAAACACCATCCAGCACAGTTTGTACTGGATTCTTTCAGGGCACTTGAGCCAGTAAAGATTACGAAGGTGTTCTGAAATGTGCGAATATTTTGAAACCCCGGTTATGAGCCGTGCTGCTGCATTAAACACTGATTGAAGTTTATCAATTTGATATTTTGGAAGGCTGGCATAAATGTCGTTGCAGTAATCGAGACGTGAGACTACGTAAGAGTTGATAAGTAGTTTTGTTGCTTCTGAAGGAAGGTTTCTTCGGACAGACTTGAGTTGTCTTAGGTGAAAAAAACCGGTGCTTACAGTCCTATTTATTTGACTTTTAAACGAAAAGTCTGAATCTAAATTGACACCGAGAAGTTTGACTGTTGTTTTTGGGATGATATCGCTGCCAGAAATAGTAATAGGTGAATTGTCTATGAAATGTTGACGTTTGTTTGTGGCTGCCCAAAGAAACTCAGTCTTAGATGGATTGAGCTTCAGCTTGTTTGAAGACATCCAACGAGTTATTGCTTCTAGACATTCAGTTATACGGATCTTGAGACTATTGATTTCATTTGGAGCGCAGTAAAAATAAACTTGCTGATCGTCAGCGTAGCAGTGAGACAAGAGATCAAATGACTCGATTATTTTGGCGACATCATTTGTAAAAAGGATGAAGAGAAGTGGACCCAAAACGGATCCCTGGGGTACCCCTGAAGAAAGTGTTGCGAAGTTGGACAATTTATTTCCAACCCTCACGGCTTGTAAGCGATTGGATAAATAGGATACCAGCCAATTTTTTATGTCGGAATTCAAACCAAATGTTTCCTCTAATCTCCTAATGAGGAATTCATGATCAATCGTGTCAAACGCTGCACTCATGTCTAGGAGTGAGATAAGTGATAACTTACCTGACTCTACGGCCAGAGTTATGTCTGATAGCATACGAAGTAGTCCGGTTTCAGTTGAGTGGAACTTTCTGTACGCAGATTGACGTTTTGCGAATAATTTATTTGAATTCAAGTGACTGGTTATTTGTGCGGCAGCAATTTTCTCCAGGATTTTTGAAATAAATGGTAAGTTTGAAACGGCTCGATAATTACCTAAGTTATCAGCGTCTAGTTGTGTATTTTTCAGGATTGGTGTTACTACAGCTGACTTGAGTGGTTCAGGAAAGTCACCCGTGCTAAGTGATTTATTGAAAACGTGAACTAGGAATGGAGCTAGAACATTAGAACATTGTTTTAATAACCATCTCGGTATAGAATCAAGACTGCACTGTTTATTGGGCGAGCTTGAAATAATTTTTATTACTTCTTCCAGCGTTGTGGGTTTGAAGGAAGACAAAGTTCCTTTAGAATTTAAAGTGAATATTGGCGGAGGGGCGTGAGATGCGGAAGCACGAATGGATTCAATTTTTTCCCGAAAAAAAATTGATATGGCTTCCGGGGTAATATCTATTTTCGTTCGAACAGTGACTTCGGAAATTACAGTGTTTATTGAGTTCCAAAGACGTCGCGGGTTGGTTCGCTCAGAGTTAATCTTTTCTTTCCAATACTCTGTTCTTTTGGAATTTATTTTACTCGCATACTGTTTTTGAGCAAGGATCCACTCGTCTCTTGTAGTTACAGAAGAGTTTTTCCTATAGGTCCTCTCTAATTTCCGCATAAATCTCTTCTGGTTTCGACATTCATCGTCAAACCAGCCGTCAGACTTTCGAACTTTCCGTGTTTTTGATGATGTCGGGGCATATTTATTTAACAGACATGAAAGTGTCTTATTATATGTCTTGACAAGTTCGGTTGCTCAGTAACCATCACGCCGTTACCCCGCAGGGGTAGGCAGAGAGGACGGACCGCCAAACAATTCGGTCTTGGCACACACTCCTTGCCTCATTCACATTCATACATCGTCTCATACATACTCTTCTATTGTTCTGACTCAAGTATCTGATTCACTTGGTCGTGCCATGTCTTCCTCGGTTGCATGGATGGATGACTTTAGGATACCAGTAGTTCTACTCGACATACTCTACACCCCCTCCCCCTCCCCCTCCTCTCCACCTTTCACATGTTTTATATATTTAATTTATAAATTTACATCCATTTTTATGCAGTTATTTAATTCATGGTGGAATCCCATTTTAATGTGACTTTTTTTCATGGAACACTTATTTACTTGGAAGTAAAAACAAATTTTGTGAAATTTTGCATCGTTTATTGCCCAAAATATCTAAATAAGACTCTTTGGAATGTAATATACGAGTATATCTACACAACAGTAATAATTCCACTCCATCAATTTAAGATGCTTTTTATGATGCACCATACTTGCATAAAATAAATGCTTCAACACAAAGGAAATATCAATAAAACAACCATAAATTCTCACATCATTATCCTTCATTCTAGATCACTCAAATAGCATGCAATTCGAGCGAAGAAATTTATGTAGAAATTCCGTACATGGAAAATGGACATCCCTCACGATATTTACATGCCCCATTAATTTACCCTAAGAATAAAAATATCTGAATGATTTCATAATATGGTATTGCACTATAGGTACCACCACACGTTTACGATTGAATTATTCATAGAAGGGAGGGTGTTTTACTAGCCCTACCATCCCTTAAACGGTTGGATGACGTTAGATAATAATTTTGGGACAATTTAACTATGTCGTAAATATGTTTCTTTTATTGATTTCAAAAACTTGGTCATGCAAATTTATATTTTTTATGAAGATGGGTTGGTAGGTAGGTGCAACTTTTTTATGGAAGATAACACATGGACGCACGTTTGTGCGCACCGATAGTTGGTTCGAAATACTTTGCACTTGGACGCTAGGGTGGAACACTTTTATATGAAAAAATTATTTTATTATATTTTATATTTTGTTGCCAGTCAATCATGTCTATGTAAGAACATGCATTTAAGTCCACCTTTGGCACCTCAAACATGCGCCAAACAGAATTTTTATTAACTTAACGAGCCTTTAAAATGCGTCTTGCAGCGAGTTCTCTAATGTGCTTATGTGAATCTGTTATCATACTCAACAACGAGTTTTCTGGATGAGCAAAGTAACTGTTTCAAATTATAACAGGGTCCACTATCGCTAACAATTCGTTGGTCAAATATCTAATGCTGTTAATGAACTTCTATAAATGATTTCAACCATCTGTGTAGGATGAATGTGTTTTGATAACAAACCAGACAGGAGCGTATGATTATACGACAAGTCGCAAGATTTTGTTGTGGATTTTCTGTAGAAATATACAAATGCAGTATGCGATTAGCTCTTGTCAACCAGCGGGCATGGGGTAGTTTACCTGGGCTTCTCTGTAATAAATCAGGAGACCAGGATCCATTTATGACAGCAGTAGTAATTTCTTGTAAATATTTCTGGTCTGTACTGAGATCTGTGGATATTTGTGGAGGTAGTTCACCTTCTATCTTCTCAAAGTTGGCCAACGGCAGCGTCTCGCATATCTCTAATGCTTTACCAATTTGACCTGTAAATGATTTAGGTCCTGCAGTAGGGCCATCCAAATAGGTAAACAAATGCCTCAATGGTAACTCATTGGCGTGTAAGAGACAAATTATCCATTGCAATGGTCGAGATGGTCTTTTTTCCAAAAGACGAATCACGCCTCCCACTTTCCCTGTATTTTTATTTGTTCCATCACAGCCAACAGCCATTAAACCATCTAGTGATATCTTTTCAGTCGTTAAAAAGCTGTGGATAGCTCTTTTAATATTTCTTGCACTGCCTGATGTTGGAACCCCATACCCAACATAAACAGTACCGGGTTCTTTTATAATCGAAATATGTTCCTCTTGTACAATCAGCCTCTAAGCCTCTTCGATCTTTTTTAAAACACTATTAGCCGTCTTGTCTTTCCTTCCACCGAAATATAATGAAGAAATTTCTGTTACTCTATCTTCGGTTAAAATTTGCTCGTGTACTTTCTGTCTTATTCTTCTTAGTTTCATCATATCTATTATGCTTCATTGCTAGTTTTAGAGTACGTAATCTTCTATTCAGCATTTTTTTACTCTGGATAAGATCCGTTCTTCCTAAAGCCATTAGTCAAAAACAACATTTGTTCCTCTTTTGGCACTTTTTTTTCTCTCAAACTAGTACAGCTTACAAATTCTTTACATTTACTTGCAGCTATGTCAAAAATCTTTCTACTTTGTACTCTGAACCAGCGTTGCCAACTCAACTACTTCAAAATATGCTAGAGTGATGGGAAAAATATGCCAGAAATATGCTAAATTCCTTTAAAAATGCCAAAAAAAGGCCAACATAAATTTAACTTAGTATTTGTTGAGAAATAGAGTGATGGGAAAAATATGCCAGAAAAATGCTAAATTACTTTAAAAAATACCAAAAAAAAGCTAACATAAATTTAACTTAGAAAAGAAAATCAGTGAAATAAAATATCAATATCTTCATCTTCTTCTTCTTCATTAACAGCAGCTGATGTGGAAGGCTGAGAGACGCAGTCGTAACTTTCTTTGGTTCCAATGCAGCGTATTACTTCGTCAGGAACAGAGTAAGAATAACAGCACTTTTCTGCTCTTTCTTGCTCTTGCTTTCTCACCGCCAAACGATTTCGGAGTTTTGTTTTGACCAGACTCATTTGGCTAAATAGACGTTCAATGTCCGCATTTGAATGCGGCAATGTTAAAATAGACATTGCAAACTGACATAAATCACCGAAGGGGTTATTATTAGCTGCATCTTTATATTGCATGACTTCATTCCAAAACTCTACAGTGGAAGTCAAGGATTTCCATTTAATTTGAACTATGTTTCTCCATTGAGACACCAGTTTTTCAATCGATATCATTTTTGTTAGTTAAAAAATTGGTTTTTATTATTTTCATGTTTCTGTAAAAATAAGCCAAATAAATATGCTATATGCTAAAAGCATAATAGTTATGCTAAACATGGAGTAATGATGCCAAATTTAGCATATAATGTGCTAACTTGGCAACACTGCTCTGAACTCTTTTAACTTTTCTTCCTTAAGTTTTTTCAAAGACTTTTTCAAATTATAACACTTACAGTGGTAACTTTTTAGTAACTGTAAGATTCTTTTGTGTGTGACAATTGGAATAGAAGATTTTATCCACAATTCTTCAATTTTTGTCCAAACTATTTCGGCAATTTCCATAAACGTAGGTTCTTTTGTTGTGTTATTCCTTACTTTTAAGTCTTGTCGAACCCATTCTTAGAATTTCATCACTTTTTCATACGTAGGTAGGATATTCTCTTTCAACTCTGCACTTACACCAAAGTCATGTAAATTCACTTAAAAAACGTTTATCAATAAGTACTCGTAAATATGATTGATGCGCGACTTTTCATCTTGAGACAATTATCGACACTAGTTTAAACAAAACACTGCATTTCGTAGATTGTCACGTGCCGCCCCCCCCCTTCGTCCCGCACTTTGCTCCTCTGTAACAGCGCGAAAGTATATTAAAATAAAGAAATTTTTGATTGTAACAGCTAGTTAACTATATTCGAATATCTTATTAAATAAAATAAACCTATTTTTATAAATTCTGTACTATTTTGTAGGCCTCGCAAATAGCCCCTAAACTGTCGTTTTTGTAAATGTTCGATGTCTTGGCGGGGGCTTTTACCGTTGTCTGATATTATTTATAAAAATTATTAAAAAAAATCGTTCCGCTCTATTGGACGCCCCCTCTTATTCCGCAGTAGTCCTACGATACAGTACACCACTACACAAGCAAGATTTACTTTGAAATGATTCTACTGTCTATAGTGTCTCGGAGGTAGGTAGGATTGGCATCCTAGCTTAATTTATAGAATAAACAGAAAACACATTATTTTGTGGAGACTGGAGAAAAAATACTATTTGTACTTATAGATGTATATAGGCCTTTTAAATATAAATTAATTATATTTTTACAATATACTATACCATTGTTTAACAAATATATTAAAGAATAAAAAATAAAAAAAATAAAAAAATAAAAAAATGAACTTGGACGTGTTATTAAATTTTATCTCCGGCGTGATGCAATTTTGCACAGATGAAACTAATGTAACAAAAGTAATCCCTTTTATAAATGAAATCGATTACATATATACTTAACTCAACCACATAATCCATTAAAATAATATTATGTAATAATATCATTAATATAATATATCATTGAAGAAGAAGATAATACTAATAAATCTAAACGAAATATGAAACAGAATAAGACACAGAAAAATAAAATGGTAACAGTCTCAACTGGGAATCGAACCCAGGATCTCTGTCTTACCGGGACACCTCTTACCACTCGGCCATACTCTATATAGGTTACATCTTCTTCTTCAATGATATATTACATTAATGGGTATAACCTTGAAAATAAGTTAAAGAAAAAGATGTTCTTGAAAATAATATCTATTTATATTTTATTCCAAAACCAGACAGACTTATTGATTATTTTGCAGATGATTTTCAGATAAGATTAGATCTGTTGCTATTTTCTATGTATTTTCACTTTTTTAATGATTGCCCAATTCTTGTAATATATCAGGAGAGAACTATACTATTTTTAAGAATTTTTTTATTATATTTTTTATTTTTTATTATTATTTTTCAGCATTAGTAAATATACTAGCTTTCCAGTTAGTTAGACCCAATCATATTTCACTCCTAACTGCATAATTATATATGAGGAATACGTTACAATATTTTATACTTCATGATGTAGGAATATGTTGTAAAGTGTTATACTTCATGAAGTATGAATATACTATAATGTGTTAAACTTCATGACGTACGAATACGTTTTAATGTGTAATACTTCATGAAGTAGGAATATTTTGTAATGTATTATATATACTTCATGACGTAAGAATACGTTGTAATGTGTTATACTTCATGAAGTAGAAATAGTTGCCACGGCAACAGCCAACAAATTAAACACTTCTTAGGAACACGATGGAAATAAAATTTCTTCTGTTATAGATATTTTAAGCGGAATTTATTAATTCGTTGTGTTTTGTGATTCGATACGTAAATCGGTTGAAGCAGTTTGCAATATATTAGCTATTGTAATACCTGCGGAACAAAAGCGATTGAATTCGTTGATACGTTTGCAAGATGTGATTTTGAAAAATACTGTAGTTAAAATGAAAGCACTAACTAGGTAAATATTATTATTGCCATAACAATTTGCTATTGAAACTTATTGATTATTTGTGGTACTAAATATATATTTCTGTCGAGAAGCGATAAAGACGTAATAATATTTTATATTGTATTCGGTAGCAAAGTTAGGTGTAGAGAGCATTAAAATAAACAATGGTTGATATAGGTAGGTCCGGAATCTGATAAACGTACAAATTGTATTGCTATTAAATAAAACACAGAAACAAGTGCTAAATCAGGTGTGATGAACCTTTTGCCGGTTTGGGGTTGCAGCCGATGTGAGGAATCGGTTCCCCACAAAATAATATTGGACGTTTCAGTCTATCGAAAATGCAAAGCGAAGCTTTGTGGGTGATTGATTTCATATAAAATCTGAGAAAAAAATCCTAATAATTTTTTTTCAACAAAACAATGTTCTAATTACAAAATAAAACTTGCAATCAAAAATGTTTGGTGTAATCGTAGCTTTAATTTTGCTAGTCATGATGAACGTGTTCTAATATTATCTGAGACGCGGTAGATGCAAGTCTGGTAACAGCGGTGTCCAATTATGATATAAAAGTTTAAAAAAATTAAATGTAATTTATTTTCAACAGAACGATAGAACGCTTTGTAAAAAGCATAAAATTTACACAATTACCGTAACTTTTTTTATTTGGGATATAATGAAAAATCATCAATGAATCACCCTCCAAAAGGTGATTACGGCGACCGGTCAGTGGCTGAGTTGGCATCGCGTTTGGGTCCCACCCCGGCGTAGTGTGTTCAGTTCCTCTATTGGCTAAGTCCTCCATAACAATACGAGCAACATTTTCCGCTTACTGTGGTGGTAGTAGGATATTTTCAAGTATTAAAAAAATAATAATACATGAATATAAAAAATTACCTACCTACATTAATCACAAATTTCAGCAGGTATTGGCTTAATTTTTTTTATTGGGAATTGGGAGTTGTAGGTTCCTACAATAGCGATTTAAAATTTAATTACTGTGCGTTCTTTGTTAGTCTCTTCGCGTTGCCAATAAGATGTCGTAAAAAGTAGAAGGCAGTAAAAATTTATGGCGCTCAAACACCAAAACCTTCGCTCCAATGAACTGCATTCTTCTAGAGTCCTACCAACACTTCGACAATAGTCTACACTTAACCACCTTCTTCGTTCTTCGTAATGATTGTGGATAAGAATGATATAATATGATCTTTGTATAGTAATAATATATATTTTTACCAGTTTCCTTTGTTTTTTTGATATATTTACATTCCATTTTAGTCTCGGGCGGATTTTTTTTTCACTTAAAAGCGTTTGTTTGATTTCAAATCTAGAGTTCTATTTCGAAATTGATGAAATTTTGCACACTTTACGTAAAACTAGATGAAGGATTTTTTAGAAAATTCTTTTTATAAGCCCAGAAAAAATAATGTAAAAGGCCTATGAAAACTGCTTTAATGTTCAAAATCTCCTACTTACGAACCCATTTTCGGTTATGATTTTATTATATATTATAATGTGGCAAATTAAGTTATTAATAAAATTGTCGGAAAAAAATAAATATTTATTCCTGAACACCCACAAAATAAAATAAAAGTCACTTTTTGAAAATGTTTTTTTCTTGGATAAATCAAAACAGGCGGATGGTGTTAAGCGGGAATTTAAACTTTATTGCCATCTACGTAAGGGCTGTTATTGATAGAGGCTCGATTTAAAATATTACACGACGTAGTGCATCACCTTAAGAATGAATGCTACAAATATACACCTGAATTATTACTTTGTATAAATCTATCAATCTATTTCAAAAAATATTTTTAAGAGTGTCTGTGGCGGGCAAGCGGACATCTGGCGGGTGGACTTGGTTTTTATACAGATCTACAGTTTTATTACGAGATTGATGAAATTTTGAATAAAATAAAAGAAAACAAGAAAAGGTCTACGCCTGATTTCGAAAAACTCTGCGTAAAGCAATACAAAGTGCAACACAACGGGTAACGCAGGAGATTTCAACCAGTTATATATGATTTTAAAAATATATCAATAAATTTATTGAAAAAAAACTTACTTTGATTGGTGGGTACTTCTGCTCACAGGTAGGTTAGGTTAGGTTAGATTGCGTGCTATCAGAGTCCAATAAATTTAGGTACTTTAACTTCAATTGGACAACCAAATAATTATAAATAAATAGCTTTATGGTTGAAAATTGTTAGTTTGTAGGTTTATACAACAGTTACAATAAATGTGATGACTTATAATTATATTATTACTAGTCGACAGTTTACATTAGCTTGATTGTCGACAATTTTATAATATGGTTTCTGTTTATAACAATAATAATCAGCAGATGTAGCAATTATAAAAACAATACAAAATATAACATCCTAAGCTATAGCTGAACTGCATACAAACTACAAACATGGTCAGGGTCGCAATTGGGCAGTCCGATGAAACTACGATGGACTGACAACATTAATTCATTATCATCCAAACTACGATGGACTGACAACATTAACTCATTAACATCCAAACTAAGATGGACTGACAACATTTACTCATTAACATCCAAACTACGATAAACTGACAATATTAACTCATAAACATCCAAATTACGATAGACTGACAACATTTACTCATTAACATCCAAACTACGATGGACTGACAACTTTTACCCATTAACATCCAAACTACGATGGACTGACAACATTAACTCATTAACATCCAAACTACGATGGACTTACAAAATTTACTCATTAACATCGAAACTCAAAAAATTATGTACCTCTTAAACAATATCAAAAACATCTTCCCAAGCACAAAATTTATAAATATTGATCGATTTATTTTGCTCTTTCCAAATCTTTAATCACATACATATGTTTTGAAGTGCAACTAATAACTTCCTTGATCCGCTAGAAAAAACTCAAAAGTCGACTATTGAACTAATTATTCAAGTACCATACGACACAAACTCTGAGAAAATTTACAAACTGCTCAACATTCTGTCAATCAGACAACTTTATACCAGAGCGTTGATTCTTTATCACCTCAAATATAAACTACATACTCCCTTACAATCTAAGTCCTCAATAATAACCAGGTCTTTAACAAACCTAACCCTTATCATCCCAATAAAACTTTCACGGAAAAAGATCATTTAAGTACTATTCCATCAAACTGTATAACTGCTTGCCACCTAATCTGAAACAACCTGCTGATAATTAACAAATACAAAAAAACAGATCACATCATGGATTTTTTTTTATTTTTTATTTTTTTTTTATTTATTATAAATTTTTTAAAGATACAAGATTTATGCAGTCCCACAAAGCTGTCACACATGACGGCTTGTCTGTAGGTTCTACAAATAATATACATAAACATTTTTAATACATGTATGACACAAAATTATACAATAAACAATATCACAAAATAATATATATCAAAGTACCTACCTATATACAAATTATTTAGGCAGGTACGTTGAGATGTTCAGGAATACATCAATAATAAAGTTCAGAGATACATTGATTCGTCGCTTATTAGCCAACGCTTAGTGTTTTTGGGGCAGGGTCTCTCATTATTCTGAGGTTTAAAATAATTATTAAATTTATTGAAAATCTCTGGTATTAAATATTTAAGCGTTCGGCTTCCATACTTATTTGTTACTCTTGGAATAATGAGGCCCTTATTTTCAGTGAATCTTGTTGTGTGATTATGCACCGGTTGCTTTTTATATTTGCTATCTCCCTCATTATCCATTATAATAATGTACCAAAGAAGACCCTTTATTGGAAGTAGGCCCTCAGAACCATACAGTAGTTTTAGATTACTTCTTTGTCTGTAGATATTCGGTGGTACAATTTTTTTTATTATAGCAATTTGTAAGTTTTGTATATATTTAATATAAATATTGCTTGAGTGCCCCCAAGTTCGTATGCCATATCTGAGTATGGATTCGACCATAGAAAAATAAATTATTTTAAGAGTACAATGAGGCAAAACAAATTTCAGTTTATAAAAATTACTTGCAAAAGATCTGAGCTGGTTACAGATTTTAGCCACTTGTTTATCCCATTTAAATTTATTGTCTACTATTAGTCCCAGATAAGTATATTCGTTAGTAAAGTCAATTGTTTCACAGTGGCAAATATTTTCAATTTTTCTATGAATACATTCAGAATTATGAGCAATTATTTTGGGTATATTCCGTATTCCCAGGCTTGGTGATTTTACATACATACATTTTGTTTTTTTAACATTAATAATTAAACCAACATCATGAGCCCATTTAAGTAGCTCGTTAAAGTCACTTTGCAATTGTTGAATAGCTATGATAGGATTTTCATTGGATACTACAAGTGCAGTATCGTCAGCAAAAATGAATCTAAAGGCCTTTTTAAAGAGTTTTGACATAACAATAACATATATAATGTACAATTTTGGACCTAAAATTGATCCTTGCGGTACTCCTGATTTAATATGTCTTCCTTTACTCATATCATTTAAAATCTTTACGTTCATTTTTCTATTAGTTAAGTAGTTTTTAAAAAATGAGAGGAGTTTACCCCGGATTCCAATGTTTTCAAGAACCTCAATTAATTGTATATGGCTGAGAGTGTCAAAAGCTTTTGAGTAGTCAATAAAAAGCACCAGTACATGTTTTTTAGAATTAAGTTGAGAATTTATAAAATCAGAAAATTTTTCCAGCAATTTATCACAACTTTTTTTTTTCTGGAACCCGTACTGGCATTCATCTATAATATTCAAATTATTCAAATATTTATCTAAATTTATCGAAATATATTTTTCTAAAATTTTTTCTAGTGCCGGGAGAATAGAAATTGGCCTGTAATTGTTAATTTCGGAGTGATCTCCATTTTTGAAAATAGGTCTTACAATGCTATTTTTTAATTCATCGGGGATGAGGCTGGTATCGATTATTCTGTTGATAAAGTGAGCAATAACAGGGCTAAGTAATTTGACATGTTTTTTTAAATCAAACATACGAATTAGATCTATGCCCGGTGACTTTGAATTTTTCATACCTCCGATAATATATTCAATTTGCTTAGCATTAGCTCTAGGTAAGTACATTGAATGCGGTAGGGATTCTTGCAAGTGATTAGACGCTCGGAAATCACATTCATGTAACAACTTATTAACTCCTTCATCAAAAAAGTTAGCAAAATTTTCTGCCACTGCATCAGAAGATTGTGACTTTAGGAAATATTTAGATAAGACTTCATCGCAACCAGATTTATTTTTCCTACCCAAAATTGTATTAATTTCATTCCATGTTTTTTTAATGTCCTTGAAACAGTGATTAAATTTGTTATTATAGTATGCCTTTTTTGTGTTTAATATTTGTTTATTAAGTTTATTTCTATATTTTTTGAAAGCGATTTCATATTTTTTATTATTAGGCGTGTTTTTCCACTTTTTCCACATGGCATCTCGTATTAGAATACTTTCAGCGAGACTGTCATTCATCCAAGTTTTTTAGTTATTTCGAAATTTTTTTGTTTTTAATTTTGTAAAGGTACTTTTTTCATAAATATTTTTAAAAATCGATTTTAATTCTGCATAAATAATGTTTGGTTCAGACAATGTTAACATTGCATTCCAATCGGTGATTTCGATCAATAAATCAATCCTTTTGTCCGATAGTGCAGTGTAATACTCTTGGTGCGATTTGTCGACGGTACATTTATCATAGTAACAGAAGTTAATACTAGCTGAAGTTAGGTAGTGGTCAGCTATTATTGAATCGCATACGCATGAACTGATTTCGGTCGTCTCCTTCACTCTTACATAGATATGGTCTAAACATGAAGCCGTTACATAGTTAGTCAATATCGCTTCTCTAGTCACATCATTTATACATCTGGTCATTCCAAAATGAGACATGAGGTTTTCATATTGCATAGTTATGGGTTCGTGTACATTTAATAAGTTAATATTCGTATCACCTAGAACCAATACGGATTCTTTTATATCAATATTTCCCAATATTGTCTCCAGCTCATCAAGAAATATTTTTTTTTTGTATTAGGCGGTCTATATATTGCTAAAAGATGTAAGCGAATATGTTTGTTTACTGAAATGGTTCCGTAAACGCATTCAAAATTATTAGTCATAATATTTATTTTTTCAAATGTAAGGTGATCTTTCACGTACACAATCTAAAGAAATCTAAAGCTGGGTCCAGACATGTTCTTTTCTCCGTACCGTACCTCCGTTTCGTATCAGCGTCGCGATCAAGAACGCTAGTTTGGACGCCCGTTCGGTACGGTACGGTGGTACGGCGTCTCGATACGGATAGAGGTACGCTCCGATCCATCGCGAGTCGGTTTTTCGACCCGTTCAAAGGCGATACGGTACGGGTCTGCGCCAGTCTGGACGTGTTCGCGGCGTGCGACATCTTTCTCTGTTTTTGAACAATTCTAACTCCCACCAACGTCGCCTTTTTTGTTTTTTTTTCGTTATATTATTGTGAATAACAATGAAAGACGCGCAAGCAATCGTCAAATTCTCAAACACTTCCGCAGTCGACGACATGGTGGGAGGAAATGAACACGCGATGATCGCAGCGACGTTACGGAGATACGGGCACTTGATCGCGACGCGGATACGAAACGGAGGTACGGTACGGACAAAAGATGATGCGTCCAGAGTTTTTGGATCGCGACGCTGGTACGAAACGGAGGTACGGTACGGACAAAAGAACATGTCTGGACCCAGCTTAAAGGTACATTTTTTTCCAAAACATATTTACCCCATAACACATTTTAATTAGCATGTATATTATGTTTTTAGTTCTACTAAATCTGATAGTATGAGTAGGTACGCTAACGTCTGGATGGTTTCGGCCATCTGATTGGTCAAATTCAAATCTTATGTTTCGGGCAAATTTCGCACAGCCTTCGCGCAAAATAAATAAATCGTGGGTTTGCAAGTAAAAAAACGACCACTCTGCCCCTCAATTTTAACCGACCCGAAAAATTCAGACCCGATTTCTTACTGACATACCGTTACAAAATTTATTTGCGACCTCACGGGGATATAAATTGGAAACTCTCATTACTCACCGAAGAAATTACACCGTAGTTATATTTCCAAGCGGCAGGTTCGCCAGTAAATAAAGTAAGTTTTTTAAAGAAAACTTTCGTGCCAAAAACATATTTAAAATTTGTTTTTTTTTCCCGTCTTGCCGTTTCTAGCTTCTGATTGTGTTTTTTATTGTTACGTTGGCAGTGTCTACACTGCATACAAACAAACGCGAATTATGCGCGAACTTCATATCAGTGTTCTGTCAAGATGGTGCGTCGGTAGGCAAATATTCGCGTAAATTATTATTTACGTAAATAATATCAAATCAAGCAGCAAAAAACCCGCGGAACGGGTTTTTAACTGCTAGTAGATTATCAATGTTGTAAATACCCTGCATCTTAAATATTTTCATTTTATTTTATTTTGTTTTACGCCCAACCGGGCTTTTACATGGATTTTAAAAACAGAATAGGTATATCTAGTGAGCCATCGAAAAATATACAATAGTAGTAGCAGTAGTAGTAGGAGTAGTAGTAGTAATAGGAGTAGGAGTAGGAGTAGTAGTAGTAGTAGGAGTAGGAGTAGGAGTAGGAGTAGGAGTAGGAGTAGGAGGAGTAGTAGTATTAGTTGTAGGAGTAGGAGTATGAGTAGTAGTAGTAGTAGTAGTAGTAGGAGTAGTAGTAGAAGTAGTAGTAGTAGGAGTAGTAGTAGGAGTAGTAGTAGTAGTAGGAGTAGGAGTAGGAGTAGGAGTAGGAGTAGGAGTAGGAGTAGGAGTAGGAGTAGGTGTAGGAGTAGGAGTAGGAGTAGGAGTAGGAGTAGGAGTAGGAGTAGGAGTAGGAGTAGGAGTAGGAGTAGGAGTAGGAGTAGGAGTAGGAGTAGGAGTAGGAGTAGGAGTAGGAGTAGGAGTAGGAGTAGGAGTAGGAGTAGGAGTAGGAGTAGGAGTAGGAGTAGGAGTAGGAGTAGGAGTAGGAGTAGGAGTAGGAGTAGGAGTAGGAGTAGGAGTAGGAGAAGGAGTAGGAGTAGGAGTAGGAGTAGGAGTAGGAGTAGGAGTAGGAGTAGGAGTAGGTGTAGGAGTAGGAGTAGGAGTAGGAGTAGGAGTAGGAGTAGTAGTGGTAGTGGTAGTGGTAGTAGGAGAAGGAGTAGCAGTAGCAGTAGTAGTAGGAGTGGTAGTGGTAGTGGTAGTGGTAGTGGTGGTAGTGGTGCAGGTACCTACACAGATGGTACCGGGTAGAGGTCATACGAAAAACCGTACATACGATATGGGTATCAAATTACGCGTCTCGACTTACAAAATCCGAATTGCTCAGTGAAAAAATTATCAGAAAGCTCCTTGGCACTTTTTTTTCTCAAAATATCCATTTCTTTCTATCCATACATATATTTTAATATATTTGTGGTCACACACTCATAGTTTCATTTATATGCCAAAATACATATAACATTTTTAAAAGTTTTTAAATTTTGCGTATTAATTGAGCAATTCTTTTTTCAAAATAACAACTTTTGAAGAATGTCGGTGACAAAAACCGTACACACGATATGGGTATCAAATTACGCGTCTCGACTTACAAAATCCGAATGGCTCAGTGAAAAAATGATCAGAAAGCTCCTTGGCACTTTTTTTTCTCAAAATATCCATTTCTTTCCATCCATACATATATTTTAATATATTTGTGGTCACACACTCATAGTTTCATTTATATGCCAAAATACATATTACATTTTTAAAAGTTTTTAAATTTTGCGTGTTAATTGAGCAATTCTTTTTCCAAAATAACAACTTTTGAAGAATATCGGTGACAAAACCGTACATACGATATGGGTATCAAATTACGCGTCTCGACCTACACAACTCGAACGGATCGGTGAAAAAATGATTATTAAGCTCCTTGGCACTTTTTTGTCTCCAAATACACATTTATTTTTTTAGTAGACCCACACTCCTTGCTTAATTTTTACCCATTAGTTGCTTGCAACGGGCAAAAAGCTAGTAGTATATTAAAGTATAAGTGGTTGAGTGGGCATAACGCTTGGGTCTCACCCGAGCGTCGCGTGTTCGATTCCTCGGCTGGCTAAGTCCTTCATCACAACACAAGAAACATTTTCGGCTTTCTGTGGTAGTAGTAGGAGATTTTCAAACATTGTTGGGTTATTCGTGACCCGGGAATGTTTGTCTTTCTTTTAAAAAAAAAAAAAAAAAATAAGTGGATAAACAGGTCTTTAAAACACGCGCGATTTTTCGAGCACGACGGCGTAGCCGAGTGCTCGAAATAAAGCAAGTGTTTTAAAGACCAGTTATCCATGAATACTTTACGCTATTTTTTTTATTGGTACACTTTGAAAACATAAATAAAGATATTATTATTAAAAATTTGGAAATAAGAACTATTAATGAATTCGTGATGTAACATCACAATATCTTGTTGTCATGGAAATGAAAAACACAATTGACATTTAGACTTCACATTTTGTTGATTTGTTGCTGTTGCCATGGTAATTTTAAAAAACGCGCGTTCCATAAAGTGCGATTTAAACACGCTAGAGCGCACTTTAAATGAGTAAAAAAGGGCACCAATAACAAAAAATAATTTAAAGCATATTGATATTATCAGTTTCTGTTTTTTTTTCGTCTTAACTGTATCTTTAAGTACATTTCATGTAGTATCCTTTTCGTTTCACAAAACTATGTCTATGTAAAATCTAAAAACTATTAACATATTGTTTATACATTACTACCGCCATGAATGAAACCACAGTATCCTCGATGTGTGATGATGATGTGTTTTTACTTGTAACTGCATAATAACATTTTCCTAAAACAAGCGAACACATGATCCACTAACCCTCTCCTACTAATCCATACATTTAGACAATTTTATTTTACACACCATGTATTGCAGTTAGAATGATTTAACGTATTGCACTCCGATAGCCAATATTCTGGCTTCTGAGCATTTGGTTGCTAGCTCCGATAGCCAAAATAGTGGCTTTCCCAGGCGGTAACTTTGAAGCTCTGTTTTCCCCATTTACCGATAACATTATGTGAATTTTATTTCACAATGGTGTACATAAAGGATTAAATATTCCTTAAAATGTATTCATAGTCAAAATACATTAAAGGATTAGCTTATATAGTGTTTCTTAGAATTTTTGGCTTTTTTGACCTTCTTTTTATTTTTCTGTGTGCCGTTTTATTTTGTCAGTCTGTATCGGTGCATTGTTCGCGGCGGAGCTCCTCCTATTGTGGTGACCAATATTCTGTGAACGTTTCATAACTGAAATAACAATTAAATATTTTTAAATATATTCTTATCGCCATGGATCAATTTAATGAATATTTCGAAGAAAGTAATGATGACGATGTGTTTAGTAATATTAACGAACAAAGTGAAATAATAAATCAAAATGTAAATAATATCGAATCTTCCTTGAATAATGCTTTTGAAAACATTGAAGACTTCCAACCTGACTGTGATGACTTCCTTTTGATATTTGATAACGTTGACTCTATTGTGAATAATTCTATGTTAAACGGTAACGAATCAGATAATGGAAGTGATATCGAAGCGCGACCAAGTAAAAGAAGGCGAGCTGTTTTTTCTTAAAGTGAAAGTGAATCAAACAGTGATAACTGGGAAATTTTAAGTAATATTTTTCAACCAAATATTTATGATTTTTCCATTGGTAGCAGACGCGCTGGTCCTAATATCCCATCAAATTGTAATGAGCCGCCAGATTTTTTCAAATTGTTTTTTACTGGTGAACTAATAAAATCTATAGTCAGTATTACGCAAATAATATTATTTCAAAAACTCAAAATTTAAGTAAAAATTCTCTTTGGCATTCTTGGAGAGATTTGGATGAAGGAGAATTTAGAGCTATCTTGGGAGTCATATTAAATATGGGAGTGAGACCACATTCCAATCTCCAAGATTTCTTCTCGACTGCTTTTGTCGCTTACTTCCCATTTTTCAGAAGTGTTTTTAAAAGAGATCGTTTTTTACAAATATTTTGGATGCTATATCTCAATTCCAATGAAACAGATAACAACAAAACACTTGAAAAAAGAAAACTTGTGACAATAAACCTGCTATGTGCGTTGGAGTGTGTTATGAAAAATATCATACCTTAAAAATTTATAAGTGATTAATTTTAATATGACAATAGACATTTATAGTGTTAAGTTATATATATATTTAATTTTTTTCAAATGTGAGTAAAACTGTTTATACTTGTCTCTTCAAAAACACCGTGTATCTGTTGAGATTCTTCTACCTACTGGTCCGCCTTCTTATTTTACCTGCTCCGCCTCCTGGGACGATCTATCGTTTGTTTTCGGTGCCATTTTCAAGTAATTAACATGTAATAATCCAAAACTAGAGCCAATGAATTCTTTAGGAGGGTAGGTATTGCCGGAATACAAAGACGGCCGGCGTGGTCTAGTGGTATACGCTTTTGACTACAGATCCGAAGGTCGCGGGTTCGAACCCGGCGTGCGCAAATAAATTTTATTTGATTAATTTGTGTTATTTTACACAATTAATTAATTTAAAATAATATATAGTATATTTGCGGCACGTTCCAGAGTGGAAGATACTCTCAGTATCGCCCTGGTGTAAGACCACCATTCAGAATTGAAACGTTGCTTGAAATGGCTTTAGCCGTGTTTGGTGACCAGATCTGAATAGCCAGGTACTTCCCCACCTTCCTCTTCCCCATCTCCCTCCCCTCCCCAATACCCTCAGCCTCACAACATACCCCAATTGGGGATGCCATAGTCTCACTGGCTCCAGACGGGAGCAGTTGGGACTCTTGTGCGGTAATACTGTAAAAAAAAAAAAAAACCTAATAAACCATTGATTTACAACCTTATCCGGATAAGCAATAGGGTGCTCACGAAAACATCCTTACAAATATATTTCAAATATTTCGAACAAAAAAGACCCTCTTTTACGAAATAAGTACCTTCAATTTTGTAATAAATATATTACTCACAATTTAAATGGTTTACTAATTATCTTGACTTTAAATAGTTGTGTTTTGTGACTTTCTTCGAATAATGTCGTTCTAATATATTATCCCGCTGCAATGGTCACCATATAGGAGAAACAGGTTGTCCAAAAATAATGAGTAAAATAATGTATTTTTTTAATCTTCTAAGGAAAGTATGTTTATTTTTTCAACCCCAGAGTAGACTACCGGTCATTAGTGAATCCAATAGGAGTGCAAAGTGTAACAAAGAAATTGATTCAATTTTTATCATTTCAGGATAATTTTTTGTCTTATCTATTTTCTTATTAATATTTGGAGGTATCATTTTTTTGATGAGCGCAATAAAAAACCAAACGTATGAAAATCTCTAACGCTCAACGCATTTTATCGTAAATATCTTGGCGCTCTAATGGTTAGATTTAGATCTTCAAATAACCGTGTACGTGTACCTACTGTGCAGGTACCTAATTGGCAGTTTAGCAGAATTCGAACAACAAAAAGTCCGTCTAAAAGGTAAGTTTAGTATGTTCGTTGGAGTTGAAGCAATTTTGCTGTGTATTCTTTCAAATGCAATATTAGCTACCTTCGGCTTAGTATTTAACTCAAAATCTCAAAACACCCGATTGTTTTAGACATGGCACTGTAACTAAACTAGTCTCAGACATCATCGTTCTAGGATCTTGTCTTTTTCTAACAAGACGCGTGAGCAGAAGAGGACGAACTTCGATGACGTCCATACGAGCTCTCGCTGGGACTAGTTTAGTTGCGGTGTTGTGTTATTACAGGCAAAGGCAAAAGTCAAAATGCAGTCTTTTTTTTTTCGTTGTTGAACGAACGCATCTCCCATTCTAAATAATGGAAATGCAAAATTACAAATTCCAATTAAGACCTAGGTACTTTGAATCTGCAAGCTTAAACCATTTATATATATTATAGGTAATCCAATCCACACCACCGCCATCGGCAATTTTACAAAGGACGTTAAGTAATAACAATCAAATCATAAAGCCCTCATTGCGACCTATAAATACCCTTGTGAAATTTCCACTTTAGCCTTCCAACAGTCCGAGAGGCTGTTATTAGCGGGCATAAAGTGGATATGCAATAAACCCTTTCATATTGCAACACTTTACTACAATCAATGTTATTACCGCAATGATACCTAATCTAAATTTTACATGATTGCTGAGACTATGTAGTAGTAACTTTTGTGACTTTTTTGCGTTTTGTTTACAAAAATATAAGTTTGGGGTACGAATAACGATTTTAAACTTTATGGAAGTTCTCCCTATTATTTCATATCCGGTAGATAAAGTTTTGTCTGTGCAAAATTCTGGTTAGCATATTTACACATGGATAAGTTCAACTTTATGGAAGATCTCACTATTATATCATTGGCGGAATCCGGTAGTCATGGTTTTCTGTTCAAAATCCTGGTTAACATATTTTCAAACCCATGGATAAGTTCAACTTTATGAAAGATCTCACTATTATATCGTTGGCGGAATCCGGTAGTCATGGTTTTCTGTGCAAAATTCTGGTTAACATATTTTCAAACACATGAATGTTTCAAATATATATATAAGACAAAATATCTCATTTTTCTTCATTTTCCTTGTCCAGTTTTAATGTACACATAGCATGGCCGCAAAATTAGTTTCATTGAATAGACGTGATACATAAAGAGTAAAGTCATGCATTCTCATATTTGTTTTCAGAAAGTTGGATAATTTTTAGGGTTAACTATAAAAAAGTTACCGGTAAATCGCCACTTTCCTTCAGGTGCAGATCTAAACAACTATGGCTGGACACTGTTAACTTTGCAGGCGGCCAAAGGGTTTTGTGTCCAAACGTAAGCCCAACATTTGTACACAGTTGAAATCATTTGTCACATGAGAACGGGTCGTTTTTTGGCGACAAGTTGCGATTTGACAAACTAAAAATCTGGTTAAATTAAATTAACATTTGCCATTATAGACTATGCTAAAGTACCACTGGTACCAGGCATTTGGGCTACACTGAGAAAACTTCCTGATATGAAATACTGTTAATTTATTGAAAATCTGATAAAATTATTCGTTTTCCTGTTAAAAATGGGACTGCGGGCCTATAACGAATGAATTGAAAGAGTTCGTAACGAAGTATCATTCAGAAAATAATGTATAATGAATCCGGCGGAACACGTGCTGATACAAGTACTGATATTGATATTGACATACTGATATTATCGCATTCCCTCATGATATCTATTAGATTTTGCTAATAAAAATATCTTTAATTGGGCGCAGATCTGGCAACGTTGGATTTTCCGCAGACTGACACGTGAAATTCCGGTCTTGAAAAAGTTATACACATTATTCTTTAATTGACTATTACCGCAAGAATTTAATAAGCATTCTATGGAAGTGTTGTTTTTTAATAACATAAATCAACATTTATTTTGCGCTAGCAATGAATTCAATATCTCATTTCTTGTTGTTGTTTTTTTTCCTCTGGGAATTATCATTTTTTTTTTATTATACAAGATTAGAAGTGAGGTGTTGGGGACGGAAAAACAACATCGCAACGCGGAATACAATAGGAATGGAAACACTAAGTCGCCATAGGAAAGGTAGGAATTGGGTAGGTGGGCAACAATAAGATTCCATTCAAAGATTCAATCAAGGAAATCAAAGGAAAGTGTAGGTAATACGATGCTATGTATCTACTAACAGAGGTGACGGTTTTCTTGCATATTCTCTAAATAAAAAAGAATGTGTTTTCGAAAATTCGCATTCTCTCAATTTGTCGACGTTTGGAGTAAAAATATATTTTTTAAATTTTTTTATGTTTGAAATTAAAATATCCATATTTATAAATATCAAAGTCTATTTCAAATACCAAAATCTAAAGGGTAATTTTATCTAGTTTCTTAAAATGGTATTTTTTTACGACATCTTCCAAAAGAAGAATAAAAAAGTTTATACAACAGATAAACAACCCCCTTTGATAAATTATATTAATAATTCTTGGATTATGGTCCGTAAACAAATATATCTAATAATAATAAAAAAGTTTAGTGTTCTGTAAGCACAGTAGGCGATATCTACTAAAAGTCCATATCTAGGTACATACCATCATAACTTTAATACCTTCTATTAATATAACTGCGCTCAATTGCTCAAGCGATAATAATTACATTGGTAGACATTATATTACTTGCTGGGACCGATACGGTAGATGGAAGAAACGTTAAAAATAATGTGTATGAATTAGAAGATAATGAAGGTGGAAAAATGATCCTGTTAAAAAAAGTGACAGCATTCTAAGTTCCTGTTAGAATATTAGTCATTCAGAATATATCGACAACACGTGTTCTTTTCCGAATATATATCATGACGTTGTGCTACAATATAAGTATGTCAGTATCAATATCAGTATTTGTATGAACACGTGTTCCGCTGTCCGCATTAAACTGCTTTTGACTGATACTTTATAGAGGCCTTTGCTTATGTAGTGGTTGTTCTGGATTGCAAAAAATAACAATTATATGACTTTTTGAAAATTCAAATTTTTAAAATCTTTATCGTATCTACCTACAAACTACATATAAAATACAAAGTAGGTAGGTACAAAGCGCAGATACCTACGTAGGTACAGCACAGGAATATAATGTAGGTAGATACATCCTATTTCGTACAGTTAATTCAATAAACAATTTGCTTAAAATAATCATACACCTATCGTACCTAACCTTACTCTATCTACTTACACTGTGTTAATAGGAACATTATTATTATTTTATTTTATTCAAGAAAGACAAGCATTCTCAGGTTACGAATAACCTGACAGTGTTTGAAAATCTCCTACTACCACCACTAACCACCACATTAAGCGGAGAATATTGCTTGTGTTGTGATGGAGCGACTTAGCCAGCCGAGGAATGGAACACAGCCTGGGTGGGACCCAAACGCGATGCCAACTCAGCCACTGACCGGTCCAAAGTGTGAATATTTAGACACTTAACTTTGATTTACAGACAAATATATAGATACTTACAGATAAATTTAAACAATTTATTTCCATCAGAACGTGTAGGTATGAGAGTAGACAAATAGGTACGAGGTACGTACCTATCTGCTAAGGCTTGGTGGAAATAATTATTTTTAGTTCAATTTGGCATTATAGATATTTTTTAATAAATATGATAATTTATATCACTAATAACTATTGGTAAGAGGGGACTGCGGGCGGGTGTCTGATTTTTATTTTATTTATTTCGATATTTGTTTTCAGTATGCATAAAAACATTCAAATGTGTCCTCTTTGAAATGATTTTCGTGTTTCTTATGGTTATTTTATATTTCAAATAACAATCTTTCAAGAAAGGCCTACAAATCCAAAATATAAAAAATAACTAAAAATCTGCTCAGAAATACAATTAATTCAATTTGCATACATTTAAATAAAGATTCAAATGGGTTCAAATCCCGGGGTACCTACGCGCCATTAATTTTTCAAATTAAAAAAGGTGTTTTTGAGCTGGATTTATGGTTTGATAAAACAGCGCAGAATTGTAATATTTTGTAATAAATATTAATAAAACAAGAGTACCAACGCAAAATAAACAAAAATATATGGATATTAAAAAAAAAACTTTTGCCTTTATTAGTAATTTTGAATAAATATCTTTTATGTGTCGTATATTTTTTTCTTTAAAAAACTAGGTTTTCTGTCTATTTTTTTTTTCATCACTTTTAATGACTATATCACTTATCTAAAGTGTTCTGATTTGTACGGTTATCTTATTTATATCAATAATAAATATCTACCGCTCAAGAAATCTGTTAAGTTACATAGTATTATTACGATATGAATAGTGCAAAAATCTGTCGACAAATATTTAAGTTGCATTTAAAGATAGGTCCCAAAAAATCGTTTAAAAAATTTTACAATTCCGGTCACTGAAATGAAAATTTCGCTCAAATCAAAACTTACCATAGAAATTCCAAATTTAATATTTCCCGCGTTTTCGTAAATTTCCCGCCAAAGTTCGATAGGCGCGCCAGCTTTTACAACAATATTAATTGTTGCATGGTGCTTCACCCCGGACCCACTCCTCCGCGGCCAATGAGAAGGCGTTTCACGTCGCACGCCACGCCCCCGCGCCGCTATTGGTCTATTTCATCACTCCTATCCCATACCACTAACACCTTTTTAGGCTTACATTACAACAGTAACTGTTAGGTTTACCTGTGAGTACTTACCCCGTTCTGGGTCTCGGTCGTCCACATAGCTTTTTGTGGCATAGAGAGGGAAGGAGTATCGCTTGTTGTTTGAGAAATAAATTCATCCATGTGGATTATACCAGTTGCATTGGAAACCGTTGGTTTATTAATCCATTTTTCAGGAAAACTGGTGTTCCTATTCGTTTCGAAATTGTGGTGGGTATCAAGTTGTACACACTCGGTTATAAACAACAAAAGCTTGTAGTACCTACTCATGCAATAACAGCGTGTTCTAAACAAAAATATATTTTATTTGTGTAGATAGTCTCACAAAAGTGTGTACCTACCCATTACCTACCAGTGGCGGTACCTACGTGACTTTTCAGTATTTTTCAATTTTACCTACCCACTTCTTATTGCAGTTTGCAGTCTAGTAATTAAATGTGTAAATTTACTAGGGTGGGAAGGTTCTCCCTTTATCCCTTGACCCCCCCAGGATCGAACCCCTTCCCTTCTATTAGAGGTGACCCCCCCCCCCCCCCCCGCATGTATTTATTTATTTATTTGAGACATCGTTTTAGAATAAGTCCAGACCGAAGTTGGAATCCTTTGGGTCAAATTTCAAAACTGATTCCTCTTCGAAGGTTAATAACAGCTGTTTAACGTCTTTTAAAATGCATATAAGTATCAAAAGTTCCAAAAGTTTTTTCTACCCTCTCTTTATCGAAAAAGAAATAATAAAAAAAACACTAAAATTCAAAAGGTTCTTTTTGGGATCTCCATGAGATTTCGATTCACAAGTTTCCCATTTGAACTACGACTTTCCGGACGTCGTGTATAATCTTACTCCTACAAAACCTAGATAGGTATCTCTAAATTTTTATTTGGTTGGTAGATATCTTTAGGATTCTGTTGAAAAATATTTAAAAAAAACACAGGTACATCTTAGAGGTAGGTTAGTAGGTAAGTACCTACTAACTCCAGCAAATTAACCTTTTATTAAAAAAAAATATAAATAGGTATGTACATTCTATGTCTTTGACTGAATAAAAAAACGATTATTTGAAACTCGAACTCAAAGAAAAAGAAAAACATAATTCAATACGGGCGTTTGCAAACAATGGTAGCTTTTTATGTCGAATTCAAACAGAAGAAGTCGGGAATTATTCAACAATGGCCGCAAGGAGCGGAGAGCTTTTATTGGTGCTCCTCGGAACAATGCGGGTATATTAGGTATGTACCCAAGGGTTAACAGAACTGCCTACTCTTATTTTCGCGTACAAATAATGTAAGGCCTAGAAGCAGTGACGGCTCGTGATTTTTGGAGTGCTGACATTACAAAAAAGGATTATTGATGTTGTTGTAGCTGAAAACGATTTTTATTTTTTTTTAGAAAATTCGATTTGTGTATGAAGATTTTCAGGAAATTTCAGTTTCGGTGTGCGCCGCATGGATTTCCTGAAAATCTTCATACAAAAAATCAAATTTTTAATTAGAAATTTTAATTTAGTCGTAAGTCGTCAAAAATAACTATATTTAATTAGGCACCTGTGCGTGGATTTTGTAAAGAAGAGAACCATTTTAAAAACAATCAATGTTTCTTTTATTTTGCTAACAAATATATTTGTTTATTTCACAGCCTCGCTGGAGACGCTGCTGGAAAACTGTCACAAACTCCTGGAGAAGTTTCACTACTCTTGGGAAATGATGCCCCTTATGTACGCCATACTCAAGGACGCCCACAGCGACCTGGAGGAGGCTTCTAGAAGAATAGACGAGGGTAAGTCCAAACATCCTCTGCAACAAACATTCATAATATATTGTACATTATCTGTCTAACCCAGTTTCTGTAGTTGCTGCCTCAGCTGTGGGAAAGCTGTATTTTCCGGAAGGTAGCTAATCAATTCATTCATTATTTTTAAGGAGATTTTCTTTCAGCTGTCAACACTGTGTTTTAAGTAAATTAGCCGTAAGTATTATTTTCGATTTTGAAGACCTGCCAGATTTACAGGATGGAAAGTCAAATGTTGCAAGACTTTGAATTTGACACATATTATTGTGTATCTAAGTGATAAAGCAAAACGAACTTATAAACAGGATATAAACGATACTTAAAAAAATAATAGTTTTCATATTTTTATAAAAAAATAAGAGTTTTTGTTTAAAGTGCTCTACGCGAAGTTCACAGCGTTTAGGTAGGTATATAATAATAATGTAGGTATATATGGACTCTATGATAATCCTACAACATGTACACCAGTACTTTACGGGTCTATATTAGAGGGAGGTTGCATTTCGATTGCATTGCAAAGTGCATGTCTTTTAATAAAATTATATGAATGTTGCATACCTATAAAACGATAATATATAAGTGGCAAGATTGTGATCAGCACTGCGAAAACGCACAAAACGTTTTCAAGAAGTCCTGTCGTCTGTGTCTCGATACTCTCGATGCATAATATAATTTGTTTTCTTGATAATTTCTTTCTTCAATATCTTCAGTCAACTAGAATCTTCTCTTCAACCTTTGATCTCTGATGTTAATATTAACATTCGATCTTTTAGTCACTTGTTGAAATGCATAGTTCCTTTCCATTTCAGACTGTTTGTTGCCTTGATAGCATATTCCACGTTTGACTGAGCATCCACTCATTGATTGAGTTTACGGTCACTTCTGTGCAACCCATCTCATTATTTATTTACGTACTTCGCAATACATACGATATGTATATCTGTGATCCATTCCTGTCAAATTTTGATCTTAGATCATTGTTACATTTAATTGTGACAAATAAATATAAACAAGTTGTTAAACAATCAACAATGCGACAAATTGTAATGCTTACATTCAGTATTAGGTACAATTACCTATCGAATAAATGAGACTTTTTTAACATTAAGCAAAACGTTTATTAGACACATTATCTTTCTACCAAACAATCACATTAATTTTGAATACCTACGTAATACATAAGTATGATGAGATGTGTAAACGTATAAAAATATTATAATATTATACTATCTTGATTAGAGTCACGAAACTAATTTTGTTAATTACCTACATTCTTAATTTCTTTTCTCGAGTTTGCGACAAATTCTGTTCGTAGGTTATCAATTATATTCGGACGATATTAACTTGTAACGGTTGCATGATTATAATTGGGACATAGTACTACTCATACTTAAAATTGGCTGCAAACATAATTTTATAATTAACATTCGCACAATCGATTGAAATTTGCACCGGTAATTTATTTAGTTAATAACAAATTTGTATTGAACAATACTTTTAGGGTTTACAATGAAAATAATTTTTGTACTTTGAATCCGTGGGAATATTTGAAAGAGCACCTGATCGCTTTGTATTTAAGGTACTTTAATTCGAAAGGTCTTTGAAATAATATGTAACACTATTTTAACAAACGCAAAACGCACCTTATATTGTTTTTCAAGGTTTCGGGAATATTTCTGCTGATTAGGTACCTACTGTTTTCTTAACACTTTATCAAATGCCTACCCTAAAGTAGGTAACTAAATATTTTACATTGAATAAGTTATTATTATACCTGTGTGTATTTTTACTCTGAAATTTATTTCAGCGGCATAGGAGTAGTTTTTTTTACTGAACCAGGTGATTGAAACTTAATTTTACTGGGTCGTGGAACGATCCTGTATTCAATAATGTGTTGACTTGTTAAGAAAACGTTTTTTTAGGCATAGGTACATACCCACTTATTTTAATGTATACCTTTCTATTGCGATGTGAATAATTTTTCTCATTTTCAGTGGACGATTTTAATTCATTTTCATGCGACATGATAAATATTGTAAGAACGTGAGTAGGTCCTTTATAAAAATTCCACTAAAAAAATCTAACGAACCTCCCTTTTACATTAACCCACCTAGCAGCGTCAATTTACATGTTCTGCTCGAACCAGTACAGTTTTGGGTTGAAGTGTGTAATTTTATGTAGTGTAATCTTTACAAGGGACCTACCTACATCAGAAAAACGGTCTGAATACAAATCTACGTTCAAAATACGATAAGTGCGAACCCAATTTTTTCCACTAGGACAGTTTGAAAAATTCACAAATTCCGAATAAAAAAAACGACAGTAATGTATCTATTTCAACGGTGTGTTTGATTCATACGAATGAGTTTCAATAATTACGCAAAATAATGGTCACATAGTTACCATATATGCATTTATCGTATTATGACCCAAGACCATAGATATATTCCAACCAGTCTGTTCATGGAAACGAGACATTGATAAATTCTTACGTCTTTTTGCTCTGAGAGATGGTGAAAAAAAATTACAAATATTGTATAATAATGTCCTAAAACGACGTGGCCATGTTTGGATTCGTTTGACTATACTAATTATTTTGAAATGAACTAACAATCTACTTATTTCAGTGCGTAGGTACTATTTTTTTAATTTCTTTAAAACGACGTGTCAATACTTTGCTAAATTATTGTTTTAATGTTTCACTTTATATTTGAAATGAAAATGTAATAATCGCTATCGTGTATCACTCTCCCGATACAAAAGTGTCAATAAAACTATAAAAGATCACAATAAAATGGCGGGTCATGGCATCTAAAGATTTTACGATCTTACAAATTCTTTAAGCCAGCAAATTGCATTCCCAGAGCTTTTCTACGACACTAAAACCTGATCGCAAATTAAAAGCTTCATCCACTTTCCGCATACACAAGAAAAGGAAATATTAAAGTATTTTATCATTGAAGCTAAAATGTTAAAAATAAATAAGTACCTACCCACTGTTAGACTATTTTTCAATAATATGTTCATGCTGTTACCTGTTATGTTTGTACATTGAAATCACAAATTTAGTTTTTGTTTCTATGGGGAAATTTTAACGAAGGTAAACGTTACTTTAGGTATGCAAGTTTATATCGAAATTACGTTATTCCAATGATAGTGAATAATTTTTGGAGGTATCATTTAATAAATCGTTGAAGAAGAAGATAATACTAATAAATCTAAACGAAACATGAAACAGAACAAAACACAGAAAAATACAAAGATAATGGTCACCACTAGGAATTGCACCCAGGATCTCTTTTTTTACCGGGACAAACGTCTTAAACCACTCGACCATTGGGACCTATTTATTAAGATAATATAAAATATATCAAATTCATAATTACCAATATCATCTTGCAACACATTTTAACCATACTTTTGGATTCTACCTTGTTAAATGGAATCAAAGTTTCTAATGAAATTGGTTTGTGACCTAGATAGTGTCTCTGATATACATACCCAATTTTTATTTATAAATATGTCCCAATGGTCGAGTGGTTAAAGACGCCTGTCCCGGTAAGACAAGAGATCCTGGTTTCAATTCCTAGTTGTGACCGTTTTTTTTTCTGTTGTGTTTCATGTTTCGTTTTAGATTTGTTAGTATTATCGTCTACTTCAATAAACAGAAAAGGTTGTTCCTGATTATCATATAATCTTTCAAAATTTTAAACTTAGCTGAGACAGCCACAGTAAAAAATATGTCCAAAACCCTGCATACGTAGAAATTCCTAGTAAATAATAATACAAGTAGGTACTTTAATTTTAGTAGGAAAAAATAGAATCAGCACTTTTCAAAGGGGTCTACGAAAAAAAACTTTCATTCCGTTTGTCTCACTACTAGAAATAATGTTGTCACGTTTTATTTTCCTTTCGATATTGATGTGTTATTTTTTGGTCAATCGAAATACCGATACTAATTCTACGTGGAATATAAAACAAATAAAATTCAGTCCATTATAAGAAAACATAAAGATCTTGTTTAAACAACATGAAACAATAAAGATACCTTCTCAGAATCTAAAATGTTATGTGAAAATCACTCAGTTTTTTTTATTTAGTAAAAGAATAACTGTGATTTCGAAGTGTTTCTCAAAAGTTTTTTTGCGCAAATTTGTGATTTCATGCGAATCATTACTAATTCACTTGTTTGCAGCATTTGCGTGAAATGATCTTTGGCGACTGTGTAAAGCGGCGATTTTCTGTTTATTTCCACAGGAAAATGGGTGATCAACGAATACGCCAGACAGAACAACCTCAACATGTTCGACGGCGTTGAACTCCGGAACTCTACACGGCAGTACGGATAATAATGCATAATCTAATAATTCACTTATAAAAAAAACAATCCGTGATTTTCCCAGTTGAATTGAAAAAAAAAACAATTAAAAAAATATTTATTTGGAGAAACCATTGATTATTTTAGAAATGTGTACAAATTAGCAGTGATTGCGTTGTTTTATATTTTTTGGTTAATTTTTGCGCTTGCTGAGTTTTCTTTTTAAACTACAACAGTTTATTTTGTATTGGTGTACTGATTCAGTGTCATCCTAGTATATGTACTTATGTATAATTTTTAATATTTTCAGAGCATTTTCCTTCAACACATTAATTAACTAACTTTAAAAATATGTAATCCAGTGTTTCCCAAACAATTCAGGACTAACACTCCCTTTTTGCTAACACATCACCACCGTTCATATTCATATATTTCGGGAATGTAATCTTTGAGCACTATTTTCTTTTTTTTCCTACGCAATACTAAGTTCGATGGGGTGGGGGTTGAACCCCCTTATATACGCCCTTGAAGATGAATATTGCCACACTAATTATTATAGTATATAAATTCATTTTGGCAACTTTACAGCAGAAATAAAAAGGTTTTTTTTTTGTTCATTATTTGTGTTATTTTTTTTTTTAAATTATATTAAATTTTAAACTTTTGGATCTACTTTACACATCTATATAATAAATGTGTGTGTAGTAAATTTTTGTTTTCTTAAAATTAAAATATTTTAGTTTAATAATTTTGGACGGCTTTTGTTTAAAGTATTAATAATTTTATGAATCAATTGAAGATCTAAGGCAGCCCGCACACGAGTAAATTTAGTTGTGGCAACAGTTGTGTGCATTGAATCCGTATATATTAAAATACTGCAAGTGTGTTTGTTCGTTCGTGTTTTTATTTTTATGAACTTTTTTTAAATCACTAAAAAATTAATTCTAATTTATTACTTTTATGTTGTTATTATTTTTTGTAGTAGATAATATCTACAGTTATACGTATATAAATTCTAAAGATTTCATTCATATCTCGGTTCACGAAATAATGGGCTTATGGAAATTTTTAATTAAGGTGACGAAATAATTTTACCGATTTTATTTCTTCATTTCGACAACTCTTTAATAAATAATTCAACGGTCTACTAAACATAACGATAACGCAAATGCCAGTGCAACGTTATTAGATTTTTTTTACACATCAACTCGCAATGCCACAAAGAGAGCGCGCAATGTTTGGGAATCACTGCTCTGATCGAACATAAAACTCACAATCTCATCTTATATTAATGTAATGCTTTCATTGTAAAACGGTGAAGGAAACGTATTTTTTATATTATTTAATCTCAAAATCATCCGTTATTTTTATTTATTTAATGTGCGTTTAATTATAATTTTTATGTAAAATAAATTTTTAAAACATTAGGCATTTGATTCATAAATGTACCTACCTACAAATGCCTGCAATATAGTCCATGAATTATAATAATTAATGCAATGTTACACAATACTAACAAATCATAATTAAGCAATGTTGTACAATCTGCTAATGTAGATAGGTACTTACGTCAAATACAATATATATCTGTTGCATTCGATGTTAACGTTGTTCGAAGATATTTGAAATCTGGATTACCTTTTATGCTTTTAATAGCTAGTTCAGTATTATTCAAATATATGTAATTTATTATTTTTTCATTTCATCATTTTGGGAAAACATTGTATTCAATTTTTTTTTCACACTTGCTGTTATTGAAAACATTTTAGAAAATAACCTCAAAACATGAACTTACTTTTTAACATTCGACATACATTTACCATATTATATTATTATAACATGTGCATGGGATAAAACATAATTTTTAATTGAGTGGAATGATTATCTACAACCAATCATATTAAATTTAAGCACATAGATAAATTTACCAGCGATACTGGTAAATTTATCTATGTGTACGATTTTCGTTTTGGTGTGGAGAAGATTAAAAAGGGAGAAAAAACTGGCGTTAACGTATCTCGTAGGTGCTGCGCTCTCGGGAAGCTAGTAGATTTCCACGGTGTGTAGGTCTACCGCTCTGGCGCCACTAGGATGTTTTGTATGAACTTAAGAAATATGACGAAAGGTTTCATAGGTGCTGATATTCATAACGCACCTATGGGAATTGAGATTCATTTAATTCATAACTGAGACTCGTTTTAGGGCAGTACGAGTCTCATTCGAACGGGTGAAAAGTTTTTCTTAATTCCTTATTATGATACTATCGAAAAAAAAATCCATTGCGATCAGTTTTCGTCATTTTAAAATAACATCAAACGAACAAATATACTTTGCTGTTTTGCACGTAATCACTGAATAGAAAATAGATAATACATATAATCTATGCACGTAATCCGTTGCACCCATAGACATCCAAATTGATAGACCTAACATGATATCTGGGTATAATTTTTTACATCAGGAGTATTAATTTGCTTTGACTTAACTACGACATCAGTTGTGGGTTGACCGCCAAAGAGCGCACATTTAAATAATCAAACCCTGCGCAGAAAACGGCAACGGTTTGCAGCACAGTTCATTGTGGGATTTTTCTGCGCTGGATCTAAATGTTAATCATCATTAACCAAACAATCTTCACATGAGATTCCTGGCGACGCTAAAACTTAGTGACGAAAGTCAAATTAAAAAAAGTGCCTACCTAAATAGTGTAAAAAAACAAGCCCAAACTTTTGTTTACCCGATTTTTTATTTGAAGTTTTTTACGAAGGCTTAAATTTGCGCACATTTTAAAAAGGAATAGTGATTCATAAGCAGATTTATTTATTGGCAAATGACAGAAAGGGAGACTGTCACGCCCCCTCCCCGCTCCGCGTGACATGGTTTGTTCCCATTTCCCTGATGGGCTAGTCTATCAAATTGGATGTCTATAAATGTATCTACTTCTAACAGTAAAACAGAAAACACTCCAAATTTATGTTATTTCTTAATCACACGCAACTTTGCATAAATATTCTAAAAATGATAGAAGAAGAAAATAGACAAAATTATAGTGTTTTTTGTGCAAGAAAAATCGTTCTTAATGCTTGAGATTTTAGAGTTATCCGGTTCGCATGCTAATAATTTATTAACATTTTTATGTTTCAATTGTAAGTTTGCCAGCATGAAAAAATTACATTTCACTAATACGTTGGCAATTACATTGTACGAAACCTTGTGTTTCCAAACCCATATTAGGAAATGGGCGGTGATCAGGATGTTTTTGGAACTAATATCTCACTACCACAAAGCCATAAGTCAAAATATGTCAAACTGGTAAAATGGACAATGATAAATAGACTTAACAATTTATTGTGGATTGAATTCTGATGGTAGTGCACAGATATTTGATCTCTAAAAAAAATTTAAAACAAATGTACTTCCAAAGTGAATGATATATTTCGATTTGTTTTCTTTTTTTTGGCAGCTAAAGAGCAAAAAAAACTTTCAGAATCTGTTCTTCGATGCATTTGCAACCCATTAATTTAACATCTAATATGAACCCCTTAGCAACCGATTTGTTTAAATTTAGACCTAAAAATTCCATCTTCAGACTCGATTTACTCGAAAAAGATGCTCTTCTTAAAAAAAAATGATGTAACAAAATCGACTCGAAATGTTATGTAGATTCTCCAGTCCATTAAATATACCACTTTTACAAATTTTGACTTGCGGCTGTGTGATTGCGGGTGTGCAATATATTATGCTTGTCAATAATTTGGGTTACAAATAGGTAATAATGAATATTCGTGTATTTGGTTCTAGTTGGTGATGCATTGTTTTTCTATTTAACAGTATAAAAATGAGTTTAGTAATGTTTGCTACTGCATTTTGTCAAGAACTGATCATGAAGATTTTTTAATTTGTATTATTAGTACTGCATGTTTGGGATGCGTCTGATTATATTTGATATAGGTACTTGTCTTTTAAACAAACATTTTTTTTTGTTTTCTAGTCCCCACAATACGCCGAGCATTACCGTGCTGGAGGTAACGTCAAAACTTCGGCTTATCCGCAAAGGTTTATAGATTCATAACATTGATTTATATTACTCTTTAATATGTTATTTGAACTCTATCTTATTTAACACATTGCCGCCAGGAGCATTAAAATGACGTACGATTTGTCGATGACGGCGATCCACTACGTCGAGTAATATTTTTAATTGAGCCGCTATCAATAACAACCCTTACGTAGATGGGGATAAGGTTTAAATTCCCGCTTAACACTATCCGCCTGTTTTGATTTATGCAACAAAAAAACATGGCCAAAAAATGCCTTTTATTTTATTTTGTGAATGTTCAGGCATAAATATTTAATTTTTTTTCGATCATTTTATAAATAACTTAATTTGCTACAGTATACAATAAAATCACAACCGAAAATGGGTTCGTAAGTAGGAGATTTTGAACTTTAAAGCAGTTTTCATGGGCCTTTACATTATTTTTTTCTGGGCTCATAAAAAGACCTATCTAAAAAATTTTCGATTATTTCAAAGGTCAGGATGTATTCTACTCGCCGTATTTAATTAAAGCATCTAAAACATTTCTAGGCGACCAAATTTTCAAACCAAAAACACATGATTTTGCATTACTACGTATGGCATCGCCTTAACTCTAAAAAACTGACAAATCGCAAGATTTCAGGACAGCGAAATTTCAATTAAAGTTAGATGGTTCTTTTCATCGTGATTTTTTACGCTGTTTTCACACTCTTTTGTTAATCACATACTCCCTTTCGATTTTTTAATCATTTCTATTAAAGTAAATAATTAAACCATACATACATACCATACAATGTGTTTTCAAAACTAGGAACCGCTTCTATTTCAAACAATTAATCAAAATTAACGATTTTTTACCAATATATAATATTATTGAAGATTTTATAGGCCTTTTTCTTATTTTTAATTTCTGTTTTGGCCAAACTTAAAACAAAGGATACTCTTTTGATAACTTAATGATAAGTTCTGCATAAATACGTATTTCCAATAAATTATTTATTTATCAAAATATGGTAAATTTATAAACCTTTGCGGATAAGCTAAATATTTTGGATAAGATACCCAATGCGTAGAATATGTCAATCTCTTATTATAAATGCTAATAAAATGCGTTTTTAAACATGTATTTTTGCTAAAAAGTCAAGATTTTTATTATTTAAATATACTTTCTTAATATTTTCATGGTTAAATATAATAAATGTTGCATTTTGAAACTATAATTATAAAAAAATAAAAATAAAATCATACGTATTCGAACCAAACTCAAAATGATATCAATCTGCTATTTTTATTTTGAAAAGTGATGATAATTGATTTTAAGAAATCTATTGTTAAGTTGTAATAATAATTCTCTAATTTTCATGCTTCGAAAACTTACCGTAGGTAAATGAAGTTAAAGAATTCTATTCTCTTTCAAATACATAATCTTTTTTTACATTAACCCCACACGCCCTGAGGAAAATTATTTCCTCAAGGCCTATTTCATCTTTGAGAATGCTGTGTGGAGGGTTTTAGTTTGGGAAAGGAAGGAGAGGACGTTCTTTTTAGGAAAAATGCATGAGTGGTGGGTAGGAATATTGGGATCAGTGTATTCAGAAGTGACAGACATATAAATCTATCCCTCCCGCTGCGGCGATGGCGATGGCGATGAGTCAAAAGAGACCAGTTGGAGAGGTCCAATGGTCTCCCCAACTGGCCTCTCCCGATCTGGCAGGCCATGCAGTTGGTGGGTGAGCGCATCCTGAACACACCTCACCCGACGAACCCGGGCACCTCTGCCAAATCACCAAACGTAGCAAACTACTTGGGGTGACCTATGGCTGGGGTTTTGGTTATCCAATAAAAGCGGGGGTGGCGGTACCCAAACCCTCATCCGAAATTGAAATAAATATGTAAAAATAATGTTGGTTCCCATTGTGAGTTCGGTTCTCAAAAATACCTATAATAATATCGCGGTCTTCGAATAAATTGAGAAGAGAATAAATAAATTTAATATTATGAATTTTATTGGTCCCATAGATTGAGAATCAACGGAGCATATTAAATGAAACAAACGATGAAAAGTATCTACATAATAATATAATAATTCAGACTGAAATAAATACTTAAATAGAAAAGTAAAAATGTGTTCACATAATTGTGAAAAAGTAAATAATAATTTAAAAAATATTTTAAATATTTTTTGTTAAAATGGTGAATTAATTTATTTTCGCTTAATTTGATTGCTTAAATAGAAACAAAATTTGAAAAAAAAACTTTTGTTTAGGTCTCAACTAAAGCAAGAAAATTGTTGACTCTGTGAACATGACTTTAAATTCACAAAAGTATCATTAAATTTATTGTTAAAATAATAAAAAGTGAATCATAATGAATTTATCAATGGATACATAAAATGTTAAAATAATATCTACATCTACCTAATAAATACAGTGAATTTCAAAAATAAATTTATACGCTTGAATAAAACAGAGTAAAAGTGAATTTAAAAATAAATCAGTGTAGTGAAAATCGCAATTGAAAATCTAAATAATGTTGAAAATTTACGCATAATTTTATTTTTATTTTTTTTGTCTTCATACCGACTTGACGTAGATTGCTGTGTTGGAATCATAAAGTGCAAAAATGCGGCGAAGATAAATATAATGTTGCCTAATTAAAGTGATGGAAGCGACGTAACCTGTTTATCTGCATGTTGTACCAACTGAGTGAGAGCTTGGTTCATCTTCTCAACCTAGCAGCCAACTTGGGCGAGCTGCCTCTTTCCAGTATTCCGTAAAAACAACTTGGGCGAACTGCCTTGTTCCAGCATCCCGTAAAGAGGTGAGTGCGATTTCAGATTTTTAAATTGCGGCGATTTCATACTTTCTTTGTCTGTATATGCGTTGTATACTCTTTTTTATAGATGCTGTCATCAGTTTTATGTATACCTATACTAAAATAATATGTGCTTTTTCAGAATACCTACTATCAAATTTTATTAATATCTAAATTATTCCATTTACACAGCGGTCAAGTGAATATTGTAAAATCGAAATTCAAATCAGAAATTGCGATAAAATCGAAAGTGTTTATTTAATAACTATATATTACTAGTAAGCCCGGGCAGACGTTGTCCTGCCCCATTTTATGTAGGCCGCTTTTTATCTGGTGGCGCTGTTGTCGGATATTTTATGCATTTGACATACATAGAATACATGTGGAAGTCACATGCATCGTAGATATGGTTTTGATGGTTCATATATCGATCATTTCAGCAGATTGTGATTATTGTTAGAAAATAAGTAAAAGTGTGACAGAAGGAGTGTAGGGAAGTTAAAATTGTGGTTTTATGTATTTTTGGATAAGAAATATGAAGAAAACAATCTTTTTTCAAGCTGGAACCAACCATATTAAAGAAAAAACATTGAAAACCGTTGACCGGCTTCGGAGATTAGCGTGTACGAACACAGTGACATTAAATATTAAGATTAGGATTTTTAAGGCGTATACACAAGTTGTACCACTGACCGTGAATGTTTTATGTTGCCACCTTATATTCTTGAACATTCTTCTTTAATCTTTCGTGCATATAAGATTACAATATAATATATGCATAGTGTACGATATTACCTACTGTATCAGTCTATTAGAGACCCCGACCTCCGTGAATTAGGGTAGAAACTTACAAGTTTATGGTCGATGATCTTGGGCCGTCTTTAGGATCTGTAGACCCGAGGCTGAATCTGTGAATTTCAGATCAATTTGTAACTAAAAACCTAAGAGATACATTTGAAGATAATTTGAATTATATTACACTGTACTCTCATTCGAAACTCGCAACAATATTTAAATCTCAAATGAAAAGCTTGATACAAAATATAGGGAGATCACAAACAGATAATATACTGACACCAAATACAGACTGAAACTGAAACCACTCAACTGAACAATATATTTATAATTGCCTTATATTATCCACACTACTAAACTTGAATATTATGTAAATGAAATCCCTAGCATGGGAAATCCCAGTAAGGATATCATTATATCTATTTGTTACAAAAAAAGAAGATAACAAAACAGGGTTTTTGCTGCTAGGCCCTGCGGGCGGCACTTAGTTGGGCTGCGCCCAGTTTAAGTGATACTAACAACAGTTACATTTAATAGATATATATTAGGTCATTCACAGAGAGAGGGTGAGTTTATTAACTCAATTGAGCTGGATTGTAATTTATTTTACAAAGGTAGAACCAATAGAAACTTTAAATTCAGAACTAAAAAACATCTCAGGGTTCTAAATGGAAATAGTGAATCTGAGTTTGCAAATCATCTTTTGAATCACACTTTCGATAAAAATTCAGGTCTTAAAATACTTCACTCAGGATTAAAGCATCGCAAATAAATAATTTTGAAATTTTAGAAATTAGAAAACATGTCAATATAAAATCAGATATAATTAATAAGAAAAAAAATTTATAAATAATAATGAAAAATGCCATTGCAAAGTTGAAATAAACTTCCAGAAGAAATCTTATTATTAAACGCTTGATGTTCAAGTAATTTTGCATATTTAAATATACGCGCCAGTCATTTGATTCGTTCTTACACCGCCAGAGGTGCGCTCTGTCGGCCACCTATTGCCGCGGTGCGTATCGGGTATCGGCCATATTGAATTAACGCGTGCTTTTTTCGTCAAACGTCAAACGTAATCACGTAATTGTGGATAATTTTCACTGTAATGTAATTAATCCAATGGATTATGAACTTTCTAAGACATATTTTCTTCAATATTATCCAAAAATTGTATTGATATTTTTGAAGAAATATCGTATTACATGTGGCGATTCTTTTTCAGTATGAAATCGTGTCTTGATTTTTAACGTCTTATTTAAACACAATTTGAATTTGACCAATCACAGGGCCTACATCGTCCAGACGCAAGCGTATTAATACTATCAGATAAAATGACTTTGTTTGAATACCACTTTATTGTATATATTTCTAACCAACCGGTTTCAGTTCAACCCGAACGTTTATCAGGGTTTATAAAAACAAATTAAATTAATTACAGAGGTGTGTATGGGTACTTATAGTTAAGCTGGAAGAGGGAGAGAGAACATCAACTTTGGTAGGGGTGGAAGACTTGGTAAGAGAGAGAGGGTAAACATAGGTGCAGTGAAGTTAAATATATTTAAAATATGACTGTTTGTTAAATCTAATGGTTTATTTAATAAATTGACTTTATTGACTTTTAGGATTTTTTTATTTATTTCAAGTGCTTCTAAATTGTCGAGACGTAGACCTATCCTATTTCGTAGACCTATTTCGATGTAATACATCTATACCTGAAGACTTATTAAATGAGTAATCTTTATATATTAAATGTGTTGCAAATTCCGAAAAACCTATGTTGTTTAAGCATCTCAAGTGCTCAACTACCATCGTTTGAACATTTCTTGCAGTTTTACCAATGTAAAATGCTTCGCAATCATTAGATTTAAGTTTGTAGATGCCAGAATGGCTTAAATTATTTTCTTTATCCTTAGAGTAAATTAAAAGTTTACCTGGGTTTATTATTGGTATAAAAAGCGGCTTTAATTTCTGTTGGAAATTTTAAAACACACGCGATGAAATAATTAACGAATAAAATTCTACGCCAAACGTTGTTTTTATTGACTGTGACTGAGTTATTATAATATTTTATTACTTTATAAAAGTAAAGATAATAGACTTATGAAAAAAAATAATTATAATCAGTAAGATACATATTCAACACGATTTATTAACGTTGCTATGAACAACTATATTTTTAAAACAACACAATGTTCAGATTCGTGCCACTTTTCGCAAATATGCAAAAATCATTTCTCGAACATCGTTTAAATTCTAATTTTATTTTAATTCGGCTTAATGCGGCCCTGGGACGATCCTTGCCACCGCGATATCCCCACATTTTATTTTATATATTGCAATTAGGGACAGTAAAAATGAAAATAGAAACATTATTTCACCCACTCTTTAATGACGGTTGGAACTATAGCCAGTAAGAAGTCATAAAATATAAACCGCGTTTAAATTGCTCTAACGGTGGCTTTGCGAAGTGAAAACTTTTTTTTTCTAAAAAGAAAATCAATTTGAAGGAACAATTTTAACTATATTGGCTATGGCCCTGAAGAAGATAAAAGTAAAATAGCTTAGCTACTCATTACAATTGTAAATCTATCAATGTTTTAACATAACTATAGTAAATTTGACAGTCGCGGGTTCAAATATCGGCGTGCGCAAGTAAATTGTATTTGATTAAGTTTTGTTATTCCAAAAATTACACATAAAATAATATATAGTATATTTGAGGCTCGTTCCAGAGTGGAAGACACTCTCAGTATCACCCTGGTGTAGGACCACAAATCAGAATTGTAACGTTGCTTTAAATGGCTTTGGCCGTGTTTGGTGACCAGATTTGAATAGCCTGGTGCTTTTCCACCTTCCTCTCTCCCATCTACCTCCCCTACCCACTACTTTCAGCCTCACAACATACCCCGATTGGGGATGCCATAGTCTCACTGGTTCCAGACGGTTGGGAGCGCTTAGGAGACCCAACTGTCCAAAGTCAGTGGGTCTATAGCACCTCCATTTAGGTGCGTTGTAAGGCTGAAGGCAGTATTAGGGAAAGAAGGTTAAGAAAAGGAAGGTGAGAAGTCGGGCTATTCAGATCTGGTAACTTAATAAAATTTTGTTGAAATAATCATATTTCGATGACCGAAAATAATAAAATGAATAACCCACCATAATCCATATTTCGATGACCAAAAATAATAATATGAATAACACACCATAATCCGTTATTTTCCGGAATTTTAGAACATCCTGAGGGCTCCCCATTGAAACTTATAAATATGTACTGTCCACATTATACGAAGTATTTATTGCATGCCATTTCATAAATATGATTCATTCCAAATATATTTTTAAAATTTTCATATCCGGATAATTTGGTTTCACATTAAAAAATCCGTATTTTTTCGCGAAAAAACAAAATCCGGATCAAAACATTTATTACTACTGGTTTACAACTAAGACTTATAAGTGGATCTTTAACTTGAGACTTTAATTTAAGTTAAGAAAATTCATTCATTTCTTTGACTTGTTCTTGTGTTAATAAATTGTCGTTAGAATAATTTTCCAACCTACGTAATTCCACTATGGTAATGTCACATGGGTCTATTTAAGATCCAGTGTAACACACCTTCTCACATCCCCAGTGATGATCTTTTTCACGACACATTTGTTAAAAGTAAATAAAGGAACTAAGATTACCAACCTTACAAGAAAGAAGAGAAAGGGGTGACTTGAAAGAGACTTTCAAAATTTTATCTGGACATTACAGTTGCCCTAGCATCCAAGAAATCTTCACTACTAATAAAAATATAAATCTCCGTGGACACTCAAAAAAAATTACCGAAACGCCTTTTGCATCTAATCCTAGAAAACACTTTCTTGCAAATAGAGTAGTGGATGCTTGGAACAAACTCCCACAACATGTCATAGATGCAACAAATATAAATCAATTCAAAGCTCTATTGGATTCACATTTGGAGAGAAGAAAGAAATTAGTTCAAACTTAAAACAACTCAATTACTGTCACAAACTTATTGTGAAATCAGATATGAGCGCATCAGCTGAATGCTGCCTGCTCATTACATAATAATAATAATAATAAATAAGTTCACGGAATATAATATTATTTATTTTATTTTGTTACTTGCAGTCGAAAATCACAGCAATACACAGGTTTAACCAATAGTACCTACCCAACTGGTGGTCAAGTTGCATTTACTGTCAATTGTAACGTCACGTGCTGCAACTGCTGCATCAGGGCGAGGCAGGTGGAACAACCAGTTATTTTCAAATAGCTGTTATGGCGCGAATATATTTGCGAGCTAAAAGTCGAGCTTCGAATTGTTCCTTTCCCATAATTCGAGGCTGGGCTCGCACATGGCTACGCAACATTAAATTATCAAATACTTAATTGGTAATATCCCTCGTTTATAAATACTTGAAAACGAATGATGTAATATAAAACACGGTGTCCGGAAACTCGCAAGACAATATGGACATAAGCGAATCTACATTATAGAACACTTCAATTATTATTGTTACGTTTTTTTTGGCAACTATACCGTTTTTTTACATTGTACTCGATATACTCAAAAAAATTGTTATATACCACAAAATCGACTCTAAATGTGATATAGGTTCATCATTCGATTATACTACGAGTTTCCGGGCACGGTGTTCAGCCTATAGTCATATCGAAATAGTCACTCGAAAAAAATGTAATTATAAAATATCAACACACATAATTTACAATTATATACTCACAATTAACCGACTCTATCAAATTACTTGTCGCCAAATTAAACGTGATTCATTTTGGGGTTATTATGCCGTGTTGCGCTTCCTTCCTCTTTAGCCAACGTTTCGAGCAGCCTATTCAAGTAAAATACTGTGTGAAAATATGTGTTTATGAATGCAGAAGTCTGCCGTGTTGCACGTGTTAATCCGCTTAGAGCCGATATTTCGTTTAACAATAATTAGTTAAAATAATGTTGTTTTCGGCGTTTAGTTTCGGTGTAGCTGTGAAGCACTTCAGGAATATATTCAAGTAGACTGGTTTTAAACGTTGGCTAAAGCAGTGGGAAGCACAACGTGGCATAATAATTCAAAAATGAATCACAAATATACCGTTTGCCGTGAAAATCGCAATCACATTTATTTATACGGTTCTAAAATGCATTATTTCTAAAGCGTCGCAAAATATTCAAATATTAAACATAATAATAATTACGCACAATTCATCAAATTCGAGATCTTAAGGCGAATATAAACGCCAAACATATTTGGGTTTCTACCCCTTCCATCAGAATATAAAATGTGCACATTTTTTGGTCTTATCTGCACGAGACAAGTAATTGCAGTAGCCACGTACTGTGTACCTGCAATACGTAGGAAGCGCCCGACCAGGCCTCCCCGTTCGCCAATGCTTTCGTATACCTACTAATACCTTTTTAACTGGTGGACGATTATTATCAATCTTATTTGGACAACAGCGGCAGAGCTATGACTGCCGGATGGACTCAAACTGTGGGGATATTAGTGATTAATATAATAATTACGTTTAATAATAACTGTATATTTTTTTATTGATTTTATTTGTATGCATTATTAATACATATAAAATATTTGTTAATAATACGTTACATTGAAATGTCACTTACATATATTATTTAAAAAAAATTAGATACACTTTTATCAAATTTATGTTGCTAATATATTTTTTAAATTCAATTTACAAATAATTTTTGAAGAACAATCAAATTACCAAACAAATATCCAGTATTACAAATTATCAAGGAACAATTCTTAAGTTCTTTTTTCTAAAAATAGTGCATGAGTATATAATTCTACATGCATGTTAATTGTAGCAACTATTAAATATTTAATGTAATATCAACTTGTGATAGTACTCCCTCTCTAATCACGATAATTTCTTAACTAGGGAGGTATTATTACCACTAATTAGAACATATTAGCTTTACATGTATTAAAAAAAATGTACTTATACCTGCTTTTATTATAATGTAAAAACATTGGAAAAACAAAAAAATACTTATACTGTGAATTTATGTAGCATATTCATAAACCTAAAATTTCTCAAATGATATAACATTCTCAATATCAAAAGAGTTGAAATCAGAAACAATTGTTGACACATCGTCTGTAATTATGCCATTTTGTAACTCCATTGATGATGATTGCGTTATAGGCGTAACTTCTACATCATCACACGGATCTGGTATTTTTTCTGAATATGTTAATTTACGCTTTGTAGGAGGTTGAGAGAGTGTTTTTTTTAGTTTGTCATTGATTGCATCGACAATAAAAGGAGGATTCCTAATTGGCATATTCCTGTTATTTCTTGGATCAATAATTTCAGGCAATTAGCAATGTAAATAAAATCGGACTAATTTGGGTTCCATTTTTATTTTCCAGAAATCGTCGTCTTTATAAATGTATTCAGTTTTTAAAGGATATTTTCGTCCACTCCATACAACAAATAAACAGACATTTTTTCCGTAATGTGAAGTTGCCCTTGAACCTGAAAATACCATTCATGTTTTGTATTTATGCTCATACTTCCATCTTTGTTTGTCCTCCAAAAAGTAACTTTCTTCTCTTGAATAGCTCTTTCTAAGCCAAGTTTGAAGGAGGTTAAAGGACATTTTACTTCTACTAGCATATCGTCGCTAAGACCGTCCGGAGAAGCTCCTAGAAATGGAAATTTCTTGTCAATAAATAGCCCACACGGTTGAATTTCAATATCGTGTTCAACGCTAGCCTGATGTAAAGCTTCTTTCTCATATTTTCTTCCGTGACTTATTGAAGATACATGAGAGATATCGACTTTGTACAGCAACAATTTTACAAGAACTGCACTGCTTATATTGTCTCTTCTACGTACAACTTTTCCAAATGAATATGCTGTGATCATTTTACGCCGCAACTCCATCCATTTACTGCAGTTATTTACTCTGTAAAATTGTTTCCCGTACTATTTTATTCCTATTTTTTTTGTTTTTCTCTCAACTCATCCAAAAGTATTTCTTTCTCCGCCTCGAAAATAGATTCAGGAATATCTGGTTTTATGCAGAACTCTCCATACTCAGCATCTTTTCGATTCATGTGTCGCTGAATTCGATTTTTCTTCCGAAAATATCGCAAAGTAAGACGACATTTCGATAGTCTGTTTTCTTCTGATTTTTTTAGTCTGCCTCCAGGAGTTTTCCCTAAAAGCTGTTTATGTAATGTATACAGTGGTTTTCGAGAGCTGTGGGATACAACCGCTGCATAGCATAGCCCTTGATAAGATTGCTTATTGGATTGCTTTTTTTCCGAAAGAAGTAAGTCATTAATTTTGTTAAATAATGAATAAAACTATACATTCAAAAGTATTTTGAGATAAAAAGTATAATATTTTGGTGATAATAACAATATCACACAAAACTCCCTCACCGTTTGAGAACTAATAATACTCGTAACCAAAATAATGCCGACAAGAAAAAACCGTCGAAAAAACTGTCACAAACCGACTTCCGTTCCGTGCCACGTTCCGCGGACTTCTGTACAGATCCTAGAATGTTTGCGTCTTATATCACCACGAATAGAGGCGACAATTGCTTGACCAGCGGAGTCTGGATATATTTGACGTAAGCGCCAAAGTGAGTTTTATTTATTTGTTGAATATTTTTATATGAATGAAAAAAAGTTAGTCAATAATAATTATAAAAAATAATCTTAGCCACAAAACGGTATTTTTTTAAAGGTGTTTCTTATATGAGTTCTTAGTTACCTCAAGAAAAAACAAAATTATCAGTGGTTTACGTTTATATTTTTTGTAACGCAACCAATAATTTTATTTTAATTCCGATCAATAATAAAGAACGAAAAAGCTTCAATTTATGCATAGTATATTTTTTGGTATTCATAATGTATACCGATTCGTAGCAAAGATTAATCTAAATAGTGATTTAGCATTTACCTTCCTCTTAACAACGTAAGTCAAGAAGGCGTGTAAAAAATATGCGACGCACCGCCCGGCGTAATGGATGGACCTGCGTACGAATTTGCCCCAGCAGGCGTATAGTTGTACTTGAGGTATAATTTAATTAATTCTAAAAAACGTATTTTTAAAATCTCAGATGTTTCAAATTGAATCCCTCCGAAGTTACTGACTAATTCATCGTTAAAAAATCTGGAGCTAACTTAAGTGCCGCTTACTGCTAATTTTATAGTTGACAAATTTTTTAACTTAAAAATATTTTAAGGTAAGGTATTTTATTTTATTAATCTTAAATATAAATAAGTTACATCCCTGAATATCGATCTGAAAAGAGATGTTATAGGAACGAATCGTTGGAATTAATTAAAATGTGAGGCACGAGCAAACCCCCGTTATTAGCCTTATGTCGCCGAAACTCCGTTAAAGTAGGATTGAACGAGGTTGAACTGGCTCTAACAAAAAGTTGTCCAATGAAGCGATGCTAGCAATCCACAATGTAGTGCTGGTACCTACCCCGATGTATGCAGAGAGGCATGGAACTGGCAGAGGAAGGATGAAAGTAGACTGAATGCTGCAGAAATGATATCTCTGAGGCATATGTGTGGTAAAACCTTGTTTGATCACCTGAGAAAATGTGCAGATTCGTAAAAAATGCAAGGCTGATAATGATTAAAATTAATAAAGGGACGCTTAGATGGTTTGGGCATGTAGAGCGAATGAGCGAAGAAAGGAGTGTAAGGAGAATATATGAAGCGAACTTGACTGGTAGAAGACGTCAGGGACGTCCGAGGAAGACATGGCACGACCAAGTGAAGCGAATACTTTATTTGGGCCATGCCAAATTAGAATAACAGAAAAGGATGTATGAATGTGAATGAGGCAAGACCGATTTGTTCGACGGTCCGTCTCTCTTCCCACCCCTTCGGGGAAACGACGTGGTGGTTAGTTAGTTAATTGTACCTATATTATAGGTGGTTCCAGGCAATTCAGGACAGTGGAAATTCAACACACTTTCGCAAAGTAATATAAAGTCATTAAAAATCATATAAACCTAACCTAACCTAACGTAACTAATTAATCATATTTTTTTCTATCAATTTTCAAGAGTGTGTTGAATGACCACTGTCCTGAGTTGCCTGGTTACCATTAAAAGCCAACTCCATTTCTTCTAACCTTTATGTTGTGCGTGGATTGTGTTTTTGTGAATTTCTTGATCCTTATCACATCTGATAACTTAAGTTTCGCCTTTTATAAAAATATTTTTTCTAAACCATGTAACAGAACTGCAAATAATATAAATATATATAGTCACTTTTTTGTAGGTTAAACTTATAAAAGGAAAATAGTACCAAAACTACAAATATTTGCAATAAATTTGCAAATTTCGATTGATTTCGTAAATGTGTTAACATCTCTTTTACAAAAGTTTCAATTAAGCTTCAAGATGTTGTAAGCATACTAAAAGTGAGGAACAACCAATAATGAAGACATTACAGATTACAGAGAGTCAACAAACTTATTTATTGCCCCCCAAAAGAATGGATCCCATTTTTTTTCAAAACTCTTATATCTCCTTTTATCGTGTTATAAACTTTGGCACAAAACAAAGCAAAGAGGAACTAATCGTAAATCTTAAAGCTCGTTTAATGTTTGGAGCTTCTATTTTCCCTCCCGTCGTTATTTATTCCAATTATATTTTGAAAAGGTACATGCCCCGAAAAACAGCAACGAACCTTCTAGAAAGTAATTTTGTGGGTTTAAATAAAAAATGCTTAGCCATTCGGTCGTTAAATTAAGATTACTGTAATGGTTTTTTATGAAGTGCCCTTGAGCTGTGTTTGGCTTTGTCGTCTTATAGACGGATCGTTCATCATTTAGTGTTTATTTTCATCGACCACCTCTAGCAGTCGCTGCGGCTCTCAAAATTTTCCATTAAATATTTGTTTTTATTTTTATTTTATAGAAACAAAATTGTTAAATATTTTATAGTAGATAATAATAATATTCGTGGTAGGTATATTTTATAATTACCGGGTGACATGTGTAGTTTAAAGTGTGTGAGTAAATTTGTTGGTGGGAGGAGTGGTGGTTTACAGAAATGATTTTATTTTTTTATTTATTTATTAATTTCTATTATTTTACATATATTATACACAATAAGAACCATTTAAACAAGGATTTTAAAATCAGTGTCTGTATTGGTTATGAAGTGTTTTGTGTTTTGTGTGTTCGCATGTTTTAGGAAAGTGTTATTATGCCCTCATAAGTAAAAATACATGTAAAAAATACATTAATACAATACCTTGAGATACTCAAGGGGGATACTGTGGTTACACGCATGGCAGCTTTATTATATACAATATAGACATAATTTAGTGAAAAGAAAATGTACTGAGATACAGTTAAGAAGAACGAAAATAGAACAAAACAGAAGTAGATGATAATTAATGCAAGTATATTAAATGCAGAATATTTAAAACATTACCATACAATTATACAGCAATAATCTATAAAGCAAAACTAAAAACATGGTATACTTGCTAATTAAATTGTGTTATGTTTGATTTGGTGTGAGTAGGTACATTTTGGAAAAATTGTGTACCTCTATGTTTTATCCATATTAAATAAAAGTTTTGGTGTCTTTGAAACTACTTGAGATAAATCATTCAAGGCTGCTCAAATGATGGTATCTTCCGATAAACATCAGTCAGGGGCTAAAATCAGCAACCTTCTCGTGGGTGCCTCCACTTAGACTGGAACTCTCGTGATTTAAGAGGTACTATAATTGCGAGTATTAACGCGCAGAACCCTTTGAGGAGATTACCGGGGATTGTGTACATTATACGTAATGTGTGTAATAATGTATTTTGGAAAAAAAAATTGTGAAAAGTTAGGGTTATTTTAAACTTCGACCGAAACGAAGATGGTATCAAAGAGGGAATTTGAAATGTTCTAATGTAATGTAAAACCTCGAATCGTGCGATATTAAATCATACGAATACCACACAAGCGTTTCAGTTGCTCCGTATTGCACACAGCCAGTGGGACTATGGCATCCTTTAGCAGGGTTTATTGTGAGGCTGTAGGGGATAAGGAAGGATCTCCAAGAGTATTCAGATATGATCTCCAAACACGGTTAACAGCCTCACAAGCAACAATTCGATTCTCAACAGTGGTCTTTCATCAGAGCGATAATGAAAGTATCTTCCGCTCCAAAACGTGCAGACTGTATTAATTTTATTTTATATCAGTTAAATATGAAATAACAAATCTGTAAGTGTTAATTAAATTAAATTTATTTGAGTGCGTCGGAATTCGAACCCGCGACCTCCGGATTCGTATCCGGGAATCGTAACCAGTTAACTGTGTTAACGTCCGTGACTTGAAAAATGACACCCCGAAAAATAATATATCATTTGTTCCAAACCCGTCAGAGAAGCGACATACATTGAAGAAATCAGTCTCTAAAGCAATACTTAGCGCAAGCGATTCTGAACTTATTATTCATACAGTTTCTTTTCAAATAAGGTTCAAAATCGCATAAAAAATTGCATCTATTTTAGTTTGAAGGACACCAGTGTCCCATCAAAGCTGTTAATTCCTTTCACGTTTGTGACAGCTGTTTCGGCGTTCGAAGTCATCTTCGAACTGTGGTTAGGTTACTTAACTGGTGTAGAAGTTGCAGACCCGACTTCTTAAAATTTGTTTCGGGCAACATTCTCCATTCAGATTCGTAGTTACCGCTTCTTTCTGATATGCATTTTAAGATGATGAAGTGTATTTGTATTATTTAATAAATTAATTTTCAATTTTTCGAGTCCTCCTTCACAAGGTAATAAAATCATTTACAAAATTCGCCATTTCAATTTCGCATCATTACACTACTATACCCCTGTTTGTGTGTGCAGATGAGATGCATTGATCTCCGATTGAATTTCAGGTTTCGTAATACCTTTGCAAGAATTTGGTCGCTTTTGTGAGGGGCCGTTATAGCCGTGCGTTACTATGTTATCGGGTGGTCCCAGTCATATTCCGCTAGAGTAATTCTGGAAGCACGTGCATCGTAAAGCGGACTTGGAATGAACAGCGGCAAATGTGCATTCCTAATACCGGTATCTGGATGCAATAATAGACACCAGTTAGCGCTAGTAACCGTTGCGTATTGACGGAGTACAGCATAGTGAATAAGGGCCAGTTGTTTCAGAGAATTTGAATAATTCATCAAATTTCAAAGTAAAAATTCAAGTTCTGTAAAAGTTTTATTATAATTTTGTCATTATTTAATTGTGGGTTGTTTCACATTACTTGGATAGTAATAAAAAAGTTTGCAATTAAGGTAAAATTTTAGTTTGGGAATATCGCCCATTACTGGCTGTTTTAAGTCGCTAAATGAACAATTATTGCCAACGTACACATTTAAATTTAAATAACACTTTCGCAGAAATTTAATATTTTAATACTTTAATACCAGCCATGTAAGTATGATTGGTACTGAATATTTATTTATTAATTAACGCCCTTTTTCGGGGCTTTTATATATATTACGAAATATACATTATTTATTGTATATAACTGAATAGCTTCATTAACAACATTTTATATTTGTTTAAATATAAATTGAAGATGTCCACTGACTTGGTATAATTTTTTCCCTCCATTAGTATTTTGGGCAAAGAGGAAGCCATATTAGAGATATTATTATTAGAGATTTCTGTCATGTGCTTAACAAATGAATGATTTGATTACATCCATATATAGTTAGTAATAAATAACAAAGAAATAACATTGTAGAAATGTATTATAATATTTGTACACCGACCTTGATGTGTTTTTGCACAAGATTAGCGTTATACAAATTATCCAAATATTATTATTGTTATTATTTCGATTTTTTTATGAATTTTAGGTAAAATTTTTAGTTTTGTGAATGTTTTATTCAAGTTTAGTTATTGCGCCAGTATGAGCAGGTTTTTTCACGGTAATTGAATAGAACTTTCTCAGAAAATTAATATTTAGGAAGTGTTTTTCAGAGAATTTGAAGATTTGTTCATTTCATTTCATGAAGTTAATTTTTAAGTTCTGTGAAAGTTCTTTTCAAGTTCTGTTATTATCTCATTTTTCTCAAGTAACTGTCCTTTAATAATATAATAACAGAACTTGCATAGGTCATTCACAGAACCTGAAAATGAACGTTGAAATTTGATGAATTGTTCAAATTCTGTGATACAACCTATCCTAAGTTTTATATATGATAAATTGTTCAAGTTCTGTGAAACCTTAAGAAATTTTGGATTGAGTGAATGTGATGATGTGTGTGAAAATAGCAAAGAAGAGCTTAGACGAAACAAGACGAGGCATGAAGATGGCAAAAATGCTTATTCCGTTCTCTTATCCCTCTCTGTCCTACATTCCAATGTTGTCACAAGGTTGCCTGTACACCGGTCGAATAAACTCCAACGTTCAAGCACGTGTTTTAGGTCCTAACAAAACTGCCCTCACGTACCGGTCGCGCCGGGACAGGAGTGCTCGTGGCTGGGGTGGTACATTTACATCGTATCGAATCGATTAAATGTGGATGAGTGTTAGGTGTACCGTTGATATCTCCATTGTATGCTGTAACCTTTGCCTATTAAGTTGTAACGTAACATAAAGTTAGATTGCAATGGGGCTCTCAATGGCAGGGCAGGACCATAATATATTATTATAAATAAATAATTATACACACCGTGTTTCAGGGTACATAAACACTGTGTACCGCAAAATTTCAGAAGTATTGTTTTAGAAAAATCCTAATTAAGTTTTCCAAACAGCAATAATTCTGCAATCACAAAAAAATTATATAATATTTTGTTTGATAGTTGATTTATGCTCGTAGCTGAACAGCAGTAAGTACCGGCTCAATCGCATTCCTTGCTCTTCATGCTTCTTCGTGTTTCTTTTTGTCTCTTCTTAGCTCTTTTTCCCCTTCTTGGCTCTTCTGGCCTCTCCTTGCTTCTTCTGGCTTCTCCTTGACTCTTTTATACTTTTCTTGCCCTTTTTTACCGCATTTTGTTTCTACATGCCACTTCTTACTTCTCCGTGTCTCTTCTTGTCTCATCTTGTTTCTTCTTGCTTCCAATAGGCTTTTTTGGCCTCTTCCTGTTTTTTCTTCATGGCTCTTCTTGCCTTTCATAGTCTTTTATTGTTCTTCTTGCCTCTTATAAACTCTACTGGCTTCTTATTAGCTTTTTATCCGTTTCTTATCTGCTTCTTTTTTGCTCATCTTGCTTCTACTTGCCTCGTCTTGGCTCTTCTGGCCCCTCCTTGAAGAAATTTTTGCTTATTGCTGACTCACTTGACTCTTTTCACTTCCTTTTGCCTCTTTTTGCTTCCTCTCAGCTATTTTTGTTATTTCTTGCCTCTTTTTTTATCTTCTTGCTTATTTTTAAGTATCAAGCATTTATTTCAGTATTTTATTGCAGTATTTCAGCATATCACTTGCCATACACTGCCAATGGAAATAGCGGGGTCTGTCACAGGCTTGAATGAATCTATTTACTGTTGTCAAGCTATCAGGAAGGAGATTGTATGTGTCCATACAAACATGGACCTATGTTTCTTTTAACACTATGTAAATTGTATACAGTTGTTACTTTATCTTGTGTAGTGTTCATGTACTTGTGACTTTTTCATAAATGTTGTATTCGTATGTTTAAATCCATTTTGGATTTTGTGGATTAATATCTAGTGTTATATTGGTATAGTTTTTCTGATTTTCTGTAAGTTTGTTTCATGGTATACTTTTTTAGTGGGGGTATCTGAGTTATAGTTAAAACGTTTTTTATGACTATATTCAGTTATTATATATAGGTCGTTTATACGATATGTACGTGTTTCCGCATATTTCCTTTATATAATTTAGATGGGACCGTATTAAACTATAATATAAAACGTATAATCCCCTCTTTACTTGTGTTGGTAGAAGATGACCCATTCTACCAAATACACCCATTAGTGGGATTTTTTTCTTTTGGTTTTTGTGTGTCCCAGATAGTTTTCCCAATCTGAAATTTGTAGGTTATTTCCTTCTATTTGCAATGGCTAGTAACTAGTAAATTATTATTTTTTTTTTAAATATATTTTGAATTCTGCTTCTCCTCCTAAAACACAGTCCGGAGCTAGTGTGAGACATCCCCAATTGGGACATGTCGTGACGGCTTAAGATATTGGGGAGGAAAAATATATGGGCAGAGGAAGATGAGGACTACCTAGCCATTTAGATCTTGTCACCAAAAAAATTCAAGCAAAATTTTGATTACCGCACAAGAAATTGCCTAAATTACCTTAAGTCATTGATAAGCTCGAATGTCAACATGTAAACACACATATTTACCACAAAAATTAATGTATTAGATTAAATTATTAACATCCATGGAACAAATAGAATAAGGAAATTACTCTATATTATATACAAAACCACATCTTATTGAAGTCACTTTCTTTATCAGACAATATTTTTAAATACACATTAAAATTAGACTGCTTTCGATAAATAATGAAAATGTACTTTTGTATACTTGAGACGCATATACATTTCATAACTAGGTTCCCGAAATTAGAAATACAAAGAAAAACGTTTTATGTTAATACTTGTTATACCTAGTTACTTATCTTCACAATTTATTAGATAAATAACATAATATAACCTATATTATTATCTTTCTTATCCACCACCACAAAAACAGTTGCTCTTCGCCACTACTCTGCGGTATAACTTGGGTCATTAAATCTTCTATCTTATAAATGTTTATATAAAGAAGATTGTCGGTGGTGGGTGACCTGATTTTGTATACTTTTATACATTTTTATTCCTACACTGATGAATTTTTTGCAAATTTAACCTTCAAAACTCTAAGAAGGTCACTTTCTACGTGAGATTTCGAAAAAACTCCCCACCAAGTTTTTCCGCACATGAAAATAAAATGTTGATGCTAAAGTACTGTGCACATCTGATTTCGAAAAACTTTGCACAAATCCCGGGCAATGCCGGAGAATTCAGCTAATATTCAATAAAACAGACAAGGATTAAGTATTTTTATTATTGACGGCCGGCATAGTCCAGTGGTAAAGCATTGGACTGCCATTCCGAAGGTCACGGGTTCGAACCCGGCGTGCGCAAATAAATTTTATTTGATTAATTTGTGTTATTTCACAATTAATTAATTAAAATAATATATAGTATATTTGCGGCACGTTCCAGAGTGGAAGATACTACCAGTATCGCCCTGGTGTAAGACCACCATTCAGAATTGAAACGTTGCTCCAAATGGCTTTAGCCGTGTTTAGTGACTAGATCTGAATAGCCAGGTACTTCCCCACCTTCCTCTTTCCCTTCCCCACTTACCTTCATCCTCACAACATCCCCCAATTGGGGATGCCATAGTCTCACTGGCTCCAGACGGGAGCAGTTGGGACTCTTGTGAGGTATTCACTTAGAAAAAAAAAAAAAAAAATTTTCTTCTTTAAAAACATATTTTTTTAAAATTATTATATGCAAATGTTTAAATTTAATAGGTGCAATGTACCGCGTAAATCAAATTCATTCCTATATTTTACGTTAAGCCGTGATATGTATTTAAAAAAATTATACTTACCCAAAATTGTTATTTACAAAGTATCTAACATAATAGTTAAATTGAATACTTGCTAATAACACGTCCCAAGCTCGCGTTGCAAACATTTTAAATTATAAAGTTGAAAATATATACAAAAGTGTCCTTAAAAACAATTTTTTAAGCGACTTATTTAGGGAAGATAATTTGTTTTACTTACTATTTTTTCTAGACTTCTTAGATTATTGTAATGCTTCAATTGAGTCGGTGTGCTTCTTTTTGACTCGTTTTTAAACTCCTCCAGCGTTTTAGGGTCATATATGACCGGGCGTCTACATTTTATTTAACTATTTTTATCTTTTTTTTCTATCATGCGGTAATACTTAATTTTTTGACGTTGGAAAGAAAAATGATAATTCTTTCCAGTTTGCTTCAAATATTTATACTGGAATTCATTAATAAAAAAAATATGAAATGATTAATTCATATTTCGCGCTGCTATTATTATATTCTGTTTGTACTGTAATCCATTAATAAAATTCTAAAAATAGCCAAAATGAATAATTCACATTTCGCGCCACTACTGTAGCAATCTGTTTAACTTAAATTTTTTTTTTTTTTTAATATTTAAAAGCGAAGATACAGTTTTCTTACAAATTCCCCAAACAAAACCAAAATATCGAGTTTTCTTAATTTTTCTATGATTAAAGTATAAATTAAGTAAACACGTGGTTAGCGTTTTTGACAACATTTTTCGTGTTTGGTAATAAAATTTTAGTATTTTGAAATCGTAATGTTTATTTTGAATGCATACACCGGAAAGTCTAAGTTAAAAAATCTAGTTTCTAAAATTGTATTTTACTATCTAAAATTAAAAAAAAAGATGTAATGAAATACACGGAAAACATTGCAAACTGACCAAATGTACTGAAGGGTTAAATGCCGTGAAAAGTGTTTTAATTAGGTGACAATATTCATTTAATTTCAACAAATATCATAACGATAATAATAGGCTATGATGTGTGTATTATCTACATATTTTAATTGAAAAAATATTATCTTAAATCAGCATTAACGTGATAAACTACAGGTTGGAGTTAAATATGTGGTTTACTGTGTATAAATGTTACATTTATTATTAAAAATATCTAGTCTGGGAATGGCGTACGAGGTACAGTTTTAGACATTTTTCCATAATATGACAACATTTCGCCTATCATGTTCCCTTAATGAAAATAACACATTATGAGCAAACGCATTCGTAAAATGGTGTTCATATTTTCTGTCGAGTATCGATTACTTTATATGCCATTTACAGTTAGTTTCTTTTATTCATTGGAGGTCCTTGCAACAACTCGTGAGAAATTCTCATAATAAACTGCAGAAGAATAATATTATCAATTAACATAAATATTCTTGATTATACGATTAATAACCTTTTATTTTATTGTTTACAATAATTTGCAAAATATGAAACGGAGAGGCGTTAGATACAACTGAGAATGGATGAAAGTAGACTGAATGCTGTAGAATTGAGATTCCTGGGGCGCATGTGTGGCAAAACCGCGATTCGAAAATAATGCAAAACTGTTAGAACAAAAGAATGGTATGTACTCTTCTGTATAAATGTGAATGCAGTAAGGATTGTGTGCCAAGACAGAGTTGTTTGGCGGTCCATCCTCCCTGCCTACCCCTGCCGTGAAACGGCGTCATAGTTAGATAGTTAATTAGTGAATTGCTGCAAATCTAGTCCAATTACCTAATTATATTAATTTTCCTTAAAATATTAAAACATAAGTTTTTATTGAACCACTGTGTCTTTTGATCATAGATTACTTTAGATTAGTTACACGAGTTTTCTTTGGCGACAAACAATCATTTGAGGTTAAAATAATCAGTCTTCTTTTCATTGGTAACATATAGAGATAATGATATCCTCACTGAGATCTCCCGTGCTGAGGATGTCATTTACATATTATAATTTAATTATAAGAAATTAATATTACAACAAAGTAACATATGAATTTAATTATAAACGTATATCATGGTTAACCATTGACTTATTGACACACAAATCAATGTATTTCGGTCATTCCTATACATGTATAAAATTTAGCTGTCGAAATATTAAATAGCTACTTTCTTTTAGCCTGATGATAGCCATCATCCAAATGAAGATGAGAACATATGAAAGAGATCCTTTTTTATGAATACCACTATTAGCCATCTATCTTTGCAGCTTTTATTAGGCATAGATTTATTTTTAAAAAGTCTGAAAAAACACCATAAGGTAGATCATATAACCACAACTTTTTATTAATACAAATTTGTGTATTATTTTTATTTATTTGTTTGGTAAAAAAAAAGCTAAAAGCTTTCAGGTCATAAAATATATAACTTTCTTCTCGGGTAAGTTTTTAGATTCTCACGGCCAAAAGCATTTTTGTTGTTTGTTTTTGGGGTGTTATGCCGTGTTGCGCTAACTCCTTCTTTAGCCGACGTTTCGGACAACGTTGCAGTGTCAATCATCAGGGCAGATCCGGTAGATCCGAAGATGTGTAAAAAAAAAAAATCTTTTTTTTACACATCTTCGGATCTACCGGATCTGCCCTGATGTTGGACACTGCAACGCTGTCCGAAACGTCGGCTAAAGAAGGAGTTAGCGCAACACGGCATAACACCCCAAAAACAAACAACAAAAAAACTTTCTTCTCACTCTCTTAACACTCCTTTCAATAATAAGACCAAGCTTTTAAAATTCAGTGAAATCGTTCTAGTAGTTTCTGAGCCTCTGGTGGAAAAAAAAGTATGTATATAGCAATTTATACTCGTATAAATAATTACATAAAGCATTTTACTTTTAACCATTAAAATATCACTTGTTTAATAACTGTTTCATAAACTCTTCTAGTCGTATAAAAAATATTTCCCCTTGTAAAAAGTGTATTTCCAATTTTAAACTAGCGGATTTTTTTAAGCCTAAATAAAATCCTCATTATAATAGTTTTAATGAAGTTATACACATCTCTGCCAAATACTGTTAAAATTGTTGTATTATCGGATAGGACGGTGCAAATGACAATATTTCAAATTAACTATTCAAAACCCAAAACACATCCCTGAAAGAACTACAGGCTGGAGCAAAAGTAATCACCCTATAACTTTTGCAAATGGCGCCAAACGTCAATTCGGTTTTGAAATTTGTGAAGTAAACAAACACTGAATACAAATTGAAAAGACATGAATCGGTTTACTTAGCAAAAACGCGAAATTCTAAGCAGTAACAAAAATATCATAAAAAAAATTACAGCAAAAGAACATCGAGTGATTACTTTTGCCCCACCTAGTAGAATTCTATAATAATAATAATATTTTTATGATTTGTATAGCGCCGTTTTTGTGCAAAATCACCTCAAGGGCGTTCAAGGATATCATTATCTCTACTTGTAACAAAAAAGGAAGATAATAAAATAACATGTAGTATTATTTTTTTATTGGTGCTAACTAACTAACTAACTAACCATCACGCCGTTTCCCCGCAGGGGTAGGCAGAGAGGACGGACCGCCAAACAACTCGGTCCTGGCACACACTCCTTGCCTCATTCACATTCATACATCGTCTCATACATACTCTTCTATTGTTCTGACTCTTGACATGGCCCGACTCAAGTATCTGATTCACTTGGTCATGCCATGTCATCCTCGGGCGTCCTCGACTTCTGCTACCATTCACATTTGCATCGTATATTCTCCTTACACTCCTTTCTTCGCTCATTCGCTCTACATGCCCAAACCATCTAAGCGTCCCTTTCTTGATCTTACTCATTACGCTTACATCAGCCTTGCACTCTTTGCGGATATCCACATTCCTCACACGATCATACATGGTTTTACCACACATACGCCTCAGGGATCTCATTTCAACAGAATTCAATCTACTTTCATCCTTTCTTTGCCAGTTCCATGCCTCACTTCCATACATCAGGGTAGGTACCAGCACTCCATTGTGGACTGCTAACTTCGCTTCTTTGGACAATTTTTTGTTAGCGCCAACTGCGTTCAGTCCTCCATTAATGGAGTTACCTGCATTTACCCTTCTTTCAATATCTCTGTCAGCCTTCCCATCTCTCGTAAACATGCTTCCTAAATACACAAATTCATCCACCTGCTCCAAGTATTCCTCATTCACAGCTATATTGCACACTGTTTTCGTAATTTCTCTTTCAAACACCATTACTTTAGACTTACTTACATTCATCATTTACTCATTCTTCACGCATACTTCGTTCATCCTAGACACGAGAGACTGCAGATCATCCATACTATTAGCAATCAGCACCGCATCATCAGCATACAACAGACAACATACTTTCAGATTACTCAAATTCGCGCCCAATCCCACCTCTTTCAATTCTTGCATACAATTATCCATGTATAGATTGAATAACCACGGTGACATTACGCAGCCTTGTTTAACACCTTTTGTGATATCAAACCACCCCGTAAAACCACCGTTCACCCTAACACATGCAACGCTTCCCTCATATAGAGACGCAATTGCCTGAGTCAGATTCGCATTCACTCCATACTTGGACAACACCTTCCATAGCTTTTCCCTGTCGACTCGGTCTTATGCTTTTTGTAGATCTACAAAGGCACAGAAAAGTTTCTGGTTTTTTGCCAGAAACTTCTCGGTCAGCATACGCAATGAGAAGATCTGGTCCATGCACCCCCTTCCACTCATAAAAGCACCTTGCACATCCCATATTTTATCCTTTGTTTCCTTTCTTACCCTTTCAATCAAAATTCTACCATACAGCTTGCCAACTGAACTTAGCAGGCTAATAGCCCTATGATTCCCACATTCCAAACGTGACCCTTTACCTTTGTATAATGGCATGATCACTGCCCTTCTCCAATCTAAAGGCGTGTAACCTTCCTTTAAACATTGGTTAAAAAGATTGCATAACCATGTGAGAATTATACGGCTACCTCCTTTAAAATATTCAGCAGCAATATTGTCGAAACCGACAGCCTTACCATTCTTCATACACTTAATTGATCTTTCTATCTCATCCATGCTAATTTCGGTAACATTCAGTCCATCATCATTCATATCTGATTCGCCGCTACAATCACTGTCACTCACTTCGCTTTCGAAGACTTCCTCGAAATACTGTATCCATCTCTCTTTTATTTTTTCCTCATTCGTCAACATTTTTCCATCTTTAGATTTTATCACTTTCATGCTTCCGGTTTCAGGGCCACACCGGGACCTTTTGACTCCCTTCCAAAACAACTTAATGTTTTCTTGGAAATGGTTTGTTATTTTCATTCCTTCTTCCTCTTCCAGGCGTTTCTTTCGTTCTTTCACTCCAACTTTTACTTTTTTCTTACATTCCTTATATACTTCTTTCGCTCGATCCTTCTCTTCGCTGGAAGCACTGCGAGCCGCAATCAGACATAACCATGCTTTCTTCTTCTCTGAGACCAGTGCTTTAATCTCATCATCCCACCATGCATCACCTTTCTTCCTACCTTGCGTAATTATTCCACAAACCTGTCTAGCATATTCACAAAGACTCACTTTTATGTGGTTCCATGTTTCGTCTATGCTTAGACCGTCCATTTTCTTCTCATTCAATCTCATCTCTGCACAATTCACATACTTACTTCTCTCATTATCGTTTTGTAGTTTTTCTATTTTGATCCTTGTTGGAGTTGGTACCGTTTTCACTTTAGAGCGGCAACCGCGAAAGAGGTTTACTCTTGACACCACCAAAAAGTGGTCAGTTTCAACCAGAATCAATTACTACAAAATCGATAATTGACCTCTCAATTCCTCTTTCCCACGTATATTGGTGGATACCTTTTTATTGGTGCTGATGAAATAATAAGGTTATGCTTACACTACGTAATTGGCATCTGTTTCTTAGGAGAATCTATATTACGATAATAATAATTGCTTTTAATTATAATAAATAACTGATTTTATTAGTGTTATTAGTAAATTCAATTATTATAAACATTGTCATAACTGTAGCCACATTCCATTAACAATAAAGCAGAACATCCAAATAATGTTTGTTCCACCAAAAACTCTCGAACTTTGTGATCTCTGCCGCTACGAAATATGCACACATTATTTTATTTTTTGGAATTTTTTTTGCAACTGTTTTCAGGAAGCAACGTAATTTAAAGCACCATTTGAAGAAATTTATAAAAGTTCTGATCTTTTCATTAAAGTGATACTGTTTGCCTGTATATATGTATTTAAAGTTTATATTAAATAAGTATGTAAAGTAAAATTGTTTCTGATCATCATCATCATAAGTCTTATAAGTAATCATTGTTATCTAAACTGACCTGAACCCTTGTTCATCTGAAAAGGTAGATTCAATTCACCTTGCTTCAATCTATTTGAACAGCTTAGTATATTATTTTCTGACTTCGTTCCATAATGTGGGGTGTGATTTGAGTTTGAAAAATTCTACATTATTCGAAATTTTGATTTTTTGTATGAAAATTTCAGTTCGACCGTGCGCCGCACGGATTTCCTGAAAATCTTCATTCAAAAAACCGAATATTTTTTTTTTTTTCAGTTATTAAACATCAATTATGCCATTTTTGTCATATTAGCACTCTAGTACACCCAAAAGCCACGAGCCGCCACTGGTAGGTAGGTACCTAACATTTCACAAAAATCGTTCCATTTATTTTACATTAAAATATACACAAGCATTAAATTTAATATAACTAAAACATGTTTTTTATTTGATTCGTAATGGAATTCCATAAGAATTATAATTTTATTTACAACACCAAAAAACCATGTTTGGGTTTTACCGATTGCAGTCCAGTTCATTATCATCCATACAAGGTTTGTAGTAAATCTTTTTAGGTCTTCAGTCCATCTCATCTATTTTATGTATTTATTTATCGGACAATTTTTATATCGCCGCTTTTGTGAGATATCACCTCAGAGGCGCTTTACGGTTGATGAAGGTATTACAAAAATATAAATATTACAAAAATAAGTGAAAATAAGTTGAACAAAATGAAGTACATGAACAAGTGATGAAGTACAGGAACAGGTGACACGAAGATAGAAGATGGAGATGGAGACTCTGCAGCAAGAATCATAGGTGGTGAGGAAACTGGACCAGCTACTGTAGCGAAAGAGTCCACCGCGTCCACCAACAGTGCCAGCACGAGGTTCGTCATCCGTCCAGGTATGTGTCTGCTGCTAATTAAGCGCTGACACAATATCCTCTCATAGATAACATACCTTGGCAGCACCGCTGTGACGTTCGGCAAAGATAGAGGATGGACACTCTGCAGCAAGAATCCTAGGTGGTGAGGAAACTGGACCAGCTGCTGCAGCGAGAGAGTCTACCGCGTCCATCAACAGTGCCAGCACGAGGTTCGTCATCCGTCCAGGTATGTGTCTGCTGCTAATTAAGCGCTGACACAGTATCCTCACGACGTTCGGCAATTCCATCATTCATCTCCATGTAATCTTGTTCCTGGTGATTGTGTTACTGGTGCATTGTGGCCACAATAAAAGGCGACGGTCGCGATAATAAATTACCCTGGGCTTAACGAAATATTTCTTAGGGCCTTCAGAGTTTCCAAGAATTCCATTGAAAACATCTGGCGTACCGACAGTTACCGATCATCGTCGCAAGTTCAACTTCAGCGAATTTCGAATGTTTTTTAGCAGAATCTTCGAATATTCATTTTTCAACACACTGCACTCTAATCACATTACTATAAAGTTCGGATGACTAATTGTTAAGTGAATTTAAAATGTTGATTGACTGATTTTAAAAAGAATTTCAAAGGGATTTTGTCTCATTTCCCTTGAAAATACTAAACAAACACAAAGCGGTTGGAGGACGCGAGAACGCGTCCGGCTGCCACGAAGGGCGATACAACCTACAACACTATTATTCGTAAGCATTATTTTTTCGAGGACCGAAATGTGAAATTACAATATGAGGTGCCTGTATACTACAGATTCATTTATAGGCAAATCACAGAATTGTGAATTGCTCCGCGCTACTTGGTTTGTTCCCCTTTCCTTTATTGACTGGTCTATTATTCTGAATGTCTATGCAGAAACCACAATATTACTAACACATACTCGTACATTATCATACAGAATTATGTTAAACAGTCTCTGAATCTTTAGATCAGATTATACTACAGCATAATAGTAACTTATTAAAATTATAACTTTGTAGTCCAATTCATTTTCAACGAAAAGTAGTTTTATTTAAAATACTGATGATACACTAAGTGCCATTGTGTTTACCGCATTACCAAGTGACACATTAGGTCAATGAATGGACAGCTATGTAGCTGATATTAACATTTTAGTTTAGGAATACGTTAAGAATTGCATTAAGCATATTGCGCAAAAATGTAACAAGAATTGCATTAAGCATATTGTTCAAAATGTAAAAATGTAAGGACATGGGTTCATGTCCCGTTGGCATCATGTATCTTTTATCAGGAGATTTTTCAATGTGGATGAGTGTTTCAGGCTAATAATTATTGCTTGTTAAATAACTGTTACTAAATTATCGGTTTGAAAAATAAAATCTGGTGATTGCCGCTAATTTTACAGCTGAAAAAGGTTTTATAAAATTTTCAAACTTTTAGTTAAATTTGCGTTTTCTTTATTTTAATAGTAGTTCTGTTTTAATTAATTTTAAATATAAATATCTGACGGTTAGAAGGCATCTGTAGGTATCGTTCTAAAAATATATATACTATCGTTACGAATTTATTAACATGTGGGCTTCGAGCGAACCCGTAAAGAGAGCAAGGCTGATGTAAGCGTAATGAGTAAGATTAAGAAAGGGACGCTTAGATGGTTTGTGCATATTGAGCGAATGAGCGAAGAAAGGAGTGTAAGGAGAATATGTGACGCAAATATGGATGGTAGCAGAAGTCGAGGAAGACATGGCACGACTAAGTGAATCAGATACTTGGGTCGGACCATGTCACTAGTCAGAATAATAGAAGAGTATGTATGAGACGATGTATGAATGTGAATGAGGCAAGGAGAGTGTCAAGACCGAGTTGTTTGGCGGTCCGTCTTCTCTGCCTACCCCTGCGGAGAAACGGCGTGATGGTTAGTTAGTTAGTCAGTTGTGTCGCCTTAAGAGATTATTTTTTTTTAATAATATATATTTATATATATAATTAGCATAAATATGCCGACGATTTTGTTTGAGTATTTCGTGTGTCTTTGATTGTGTGTGCCTGTGAAATCTATCAATCTATGTATTTCATTTCTTTGTATTGAAGTCACTTCATCTCTTTTTTATATTACGGTTTCTCATTATTTTTCTTTTTAGTGTTATAAATAAAATTTTGAAATTGACCTGCTGACAAACTGCTTTTGCAGATTAGCGGTTGTTTAAGGTTAATGATTATATAGTAAATAAACCAAAACACGTAATAATATGATAATTAATATTTATAAAATGTCAAAGTTCCCTGACAGCCAACCTTCGATAAGAGAAGGCATCAGAAAGAAAAGAAGTGGTAAATATATTTAATTTATTGAGAACCGACCAAAAAATGGTTCAGAGGGGGTTGCCAGCAAACTTCTGTTTCGCGACAATAAGACGCATCGACTTAAGATGCATTACCTGCAATACTTTGATCAAAATTAATATGCAGTGTGTATTGTCAATTGCACTCAGATTCGAGCCAGTTGTCTGTTCTGGAGTTATCAGTACGAAGTTACCGCACAATGCAAGCAAGTAACAAAACTCTGCAAGCACGCAAAGGGGACCAAAACTACTAAGGGGTACGTTCATTAATGCAAGCAACTAAGTAAACAATTTGATAATGTCTCTTGAATAATAAATAATATTGAGACATGGACCAACACATCATTTGATTATAAAAATCCCGTAATTTACCTTGTTCTAAATTTATTTGTGTTTAATAATTCAGTATCTACACACATATTTCTACATTTGAAAACTAATTTTATTGATCATGAGACCAATGAAAAGCTCTATGTTCCACCACAAAGATTGTATAGGACCAATAATCTTCAATTCAATTCAATGTATTTTTTTAAATACATTGTTAATTTTAAAGCGTTTTAAAAATATTTAAAAAGCATAATTACACAAATATAAAAACATAGGTATCAACTTTACTAGTAGCAATAAAGTTTGCCTTTCAAAAGCAGCTTCAATGATTCAAGATATGTCGGTATCCGGATTGATTCGGTTCAACAATTGGATTACCGCGGCGAAAGGTGTTTTAGTGGACTGTTTAGTATTTTTGATTAAAAAAATACGGTCCGTCTTGATAAATGTAGCATTAAGAAAAACAAAATTGGGTTCCTGAAGTTAAGGTTAAGGTACTGACGAATTCTAGAATCATAGAAATCGTGTTATTTTAGTGATTTATATATCATCAAGTATTACTTTCGTCAGGAATTAGGAATCTCTCAAACTACCCAAATAACACACTGTACCTACCTACAGTTAACATGATTATATTGCAAGAAATTACATGTACAATAGCCCTGAACTTGATTCTAAAGGAGATCGCTTTACTCCGCCTTAAAATTTACATTGTGAACTAGATGCAAATCATGGGAAAGAAAGCAGGGTGGATACTTACAAATCGCCTTCCATGGTATTCAGCGGTACCATCACGCAGTAAGATTATTACAATAAATTCACACGTGGGCATTTCTTTAGAGAATGCTGTTAATCACAAACGGTTTAACAGCCTTTAAAGGTATCTGCCTATCCACCCCTGCGATACAGTGGTACAAGTGATTAGCTGGTACTGAAAATCTCCTTAATGGCGAAAAGCTTACAAACTACGAAGGGCTTACAAACGCGGTGCACAATCAGCTACCGTTCCAAAACGAGGACCTCGGATAATCGTGGGTCATGGTCAGTTACTATTGTGCTCGCCGCGCGTGCCATGGGCGGTAGGGTATGTAACTTTCAGCTCCGGCGCTTGTTTATACACTGCTACATTACAGAGTTTATACTTATCTACTGCATTGTTTACGAGCATGTTATGTAAAGGTATAAATACATTATTATTATATATATTAAGCAACCAATATCTTGTAAAAGTTTTGTTTATTGAATGATTCAATCGAAGAAATCTGTAGATCCATAAAACGCTGTTACCCTGACATGAATACTTTAATTTTTAATCCATTTTTCTATCGATATCCATGCGTAAATATTTAATTTGTATTATTGAAATCTTAACATTTACATAATTCAACAGCTAAAAGATATTTAAGGCGATGCCATAAGTAGTAATGCAAAATCATGTGTTTTTGGTTTGAAAATTTGGTCGCCTAGAAATGTTTCAGATGCTTTAATTAAATACTGCGAGTAGAATACATTTTGGCCTTTGAAATAATCGAGTATTTTTTATATAAATCTATTTATAAGCCCAGAAAAAAATAATGTATAGGCCTATGAAAACTGCTTTAAAGTTCAAAATTTCCTACTTACGAACCCATTTTCGGTTATGATTTTATTGTATAATGTGGAATATTAAGTTATTTATAAAATGATGATCAAAAAAATAAATATTTATGCCTGAACATCCACAAAATAAAATAAAAGGCTCTTTTTGGCCATGTTTTTTTCTTGCATAAATCAAAACAGACGGATGGTGTTAAGCGGGAATTTAAACCTTATCGCCATCTACGTGAGGGTTGTTATTGATAGCGGCTCAATTTAAAATATTACACGACGTAGTGCATCGCCTTAACAAAAAGTATTTAGTGAAGTAAATAACTAATTAAAAATTAAATTTACAAATTTGGTTGCTAGCTTGGAGGGCCGTTAAGTGGGACTAAGTTAAGAAAGTGAAAATTCATGTTACTTGACCATTGCAAAGATGCATTTTCTATAAATTCTAACATAAACAATAGAACGATACCACTACCGCTGACATAGATTACACGGGAACACAATCGATTATTTTTTTCTGTTAAAAAAAAAAAAAACAGGTTAAAAGCTATCACTGTGTCGTGCTTCCCGCTCTTTTCCATGACCTCGTACGAACCACACAGCTCAAAATAAATTTTCCGGCACTTACCAAATAGGGAACAAACAATTTTACTAGAACTAAAAAAGGAAAAACTTTCAAGATGTTATACGTTTTACCTTTTTGCGTGTATTTGCATTTTCCATCGTTCAGCAGCTCGAGCGTTGCATCCTACTTACACGGGTTAACCAACACAAACAAGAATTCTACTACCACAAAAAGTGACTACGTACGTACAGATGTTATCGTAGTATGAAAACTGAGATGCAGTTGTATGCATTCATGACACTGCTGTATCGGTGTGATTCTGAATATTGCATACCAATCCGTGCGACTACTTGCGCCATGACAAGTTCATACTATGAATGCACGCTACAATTACGCCAAAATAGTTCTTACTAAATTCTTAAGACTTGAATGCGTGCGGAAGAAAAACCACTTTTGTTTTTTTTTTAATCAAGTTCAATTCTGTTGGAATTTCAATAGTACGCGTCATAATTCTCTCATTTAAATAATTGTTCTATTCATTGCAGGACAAATTGAGGTTTTTTCATTTGAGCAACGATGATAAGACCTCTTATTGATATATTTTTGTCTCAATGGCTCCAGACGGTTGGAAGCATTTGGGACTTGGTACTCTTTGCGGTATTCACACAAAAATATACATATTATATGTATACATCACTTTTGACGGCCGGTATAGTCCAGTGGTAACGCATTGGACTGCCATTCCGAAGGTCGCGGGTTCGAACCCGGCGTGCGCAATAAATTTTATTTGATTAATTTGTGTTATTTCACAATTAATTAATTAAAATAATATATAGTATATTTGCGGCACGTTCCAGAGTGGAAGATACTACCAGTATCGCCCTGGTGTAAGACCACCATTCAGAATTGAAACGTTGCTCCAAATGGCTTTAGCCGTGTTTAGTGACTAGATCTGAATAGCCAGGTACTTCCCCACCTTCCTCTTTCCCTTCCCCACTTACCTTCAGCCTCACAACATCCCCCAATTGGGGATGCCATAGTCTCACTGGCTCCAGACGGGAGCAGTTGGGACTCTTGTGAGGTATTCACTATAAAAAATAAAAAAAAACTTTTGAAATTATTTTTAAAATCAATCAATCAACATTTGAACTTAAATAAAAATAAACTTAATAATTATTAGAACTTTAAAATATGTGATTTGAGTGCAGTGTTTTAAAAGTGAATATTCGGAAATTTGCTCAAATATATTGGACATTCGAAACGAACGGCGATCGGTAAATGCACCCCAGATGTTTTCAACGAAATTCTCGGAAACTGGGCAAGTTTGGACCCTGACAAGGTTTTTACTAAGCCAAGAGTAATTTATTATCCCGACCGTCGCTTTTTATTGTGGGCAGAATGCACCACTTCAACAATTACCAGGAACAGGATTAGATGGAGATAAATGATGGACTTGCCGAACGTCACAGCGGTGCTGCCAGGGTCTCTTATCTATGTGAGGTGTCAGCGTTTTATTAGCAGCAGATACATACCTGGACGCTGTTGTTGGACGCGGTGGACTCTCTTGCTGCAGCAGCTGGTCCAGTTCCTTCACTACCTAGGATTCTTGCTGCAGAGTCTCCATCGTCTATCTTCGTAGAACGTCACAGCGGTGCTGCCAAGGTCTGGTATCTGTGAGAGGATAGTGTGTCAGCGCTTTATTAGCAGCAGACACATACCTGGACGGATGACGAACCTCGTGCTGGCACTGTTGGTGGACGCGGTGGACTTTTTCGCTGCAGCAGCTGGCCCAGTTTCTTCATCACCTAGGATTCTTGCTGCAGAGTCTCCATCTTCTACCTTCGTGTCACCTGTTCCTATACTTAATTTTACTTAACTTAACTTCACTCTATTTTTGTAATATTTATATTTTCTGTAATACCTGCATCAACTGTAAAGCGCCCCTGAGGTGATATCTCACAAAATCGGCGCTATACAAATTATCCAATAAATAAATAAATAATTAATTTGAGGTAGGTAGATGTAAATTTAATTTTTCATTATGTTTATATGACTGATAATATTGTCTATCCTAAGGAATTCAAAATTACGCTCGTTAAATTTAACGATTACCGGTGACAACATTTTCGTCTTCCGATGATAATATTTTATAGCGTTTACGTCAGTGTTGGAAGGCGGAAGAGAAATATTAAATAAAAATAGTATATCTTGATACTTACAGCCTTAATAATAATAACTTAATCGCTAAAAAACCGTTAAACGGTGTTTATGTTACACATTGTTACAATTGTACAATTTCTATTACGAATTATTACTAATAAACAAAATCTCGAAAAATTGCCCTTGAGATGATCTTTCACAAAAATGGCGCTGTACAAGTAATCCAATTATTATTATTATTATTATCGCATTTTGGCGGACTGGCGCATTTTCACGTCGATTTGAATAATGTGACAGTTCTTAGATATGGTTTGAGATGTGTGATTCAATGCATTTTCTTATGCATAATTTCGATTATAATGAACAATACACTATTGTATTAGTATAATTCAATGCATTTGCTATTATTTGTGTCAGCTTTAATCCATCAACCATGTCATTTTGTGCGTTTAGTTTCATTTTATCGGAAAAGGCTAGGTTAAAATTAAAATTGACCAGTGATCGCCAGAATTTTATAAGATTTTCATAAATGTCATGTTTTTTAATGACATAAATGCCGAATTTTTGCGATAGTTTAAAATACCTTTGAAAAATTACGAAATTCGATGTGATGTCATTGTTTCAACATTTATACAACAGATAAACAACCCTCTTTAGCTGGATAAGCAAATCTTTCCATGGACTATATACACTATGTCGGTTTCAATTAGTAAGTTTTTCACATACACAGCCGTTTATCAATTGAATAAAATTTTCACCCCGTTTTTTAGTATTACCGTTAATAAAGAAGCAATTGATAAAATACGAGAAAATATTTTACTATTGTCGTTTATAAGCCTTTTGAGTTATAACTTTGAACAGAACGCCTTCCTCCAGTTTCATATAATCTTGGCGGCTTTCTCCAACTCCAAGACGGCTGTTCTCTTCAAACCAGAAAATGTACCATGAAAAAGCATGTAAAAAACTGTATACAAATATATTTTACGAATGAAGGAAAGAAAAAAAATAAAAATAAAAAAACCACTTTTAAAAAAAAAACGGTATAGACAGTCATCTTACCGCAGGTTAAGTATTTATTTGTTTCATGTATTTTTATCAAAAATATCATTAAAAATATTAATTTGTAAAATATGTATTTTAAACACGGCCAAGCTCTCCTAAAAATATATATATATATATACTTAAAAGATTTCATAGATGGCCTTAATTTTATTATTTTATGCAAATACACTTTCGGAAAGTTATGCTTTAAAGTATTATTACAAATTATTGATTTGCGCCCGTACATACACAATATGAATATGAATAAATTGTTTTTATTTGGATAAAATTTATTCCTATTCATAAGTGTTTGGTGACCAGATTTGAATAGCCATATACTCCCCCACCTTCCTCTTCCCTATGTCCTTCCCCTTCCCACAACCTTCAACGTCACAACATACCCCAATTGAGGATGCCATGATCTCATTGGCACCAGACGGTTATGAGCAGTTGGGACTCTTGTGCGGTATTCATATAAAAAACCTTAAGGGGAAAATATATTTTCTTTTTATTTATTTTTTCGGAATAACTTTATTGAGTAAAACCTCAAATTATAATATTTAAATATTGAAGACAATATTAGTGATTTCTAAACGAAAATCTGAAACAGAAAAATCAGAAAAGGATACGATCACATCTAGGACTCGAACCCCGCACATTAAAAATAAAAAATTAAATAAGATAGGTTTATCTAAAAAAAAGACGCTGTCTAGATTGCATTGTTCGGGTTGAATCTTGCGATCATACATAAAGATAGTTGCCAATAAAAATGTGCGGTGAAAAAATGAAGACAATGTTGGTAGTTCTTATTCGAAGTATGATACAGTTAAAAGTGACCGAGGGGGATAGGGTCCCATTAGCTCAGTTGGTAGAGCAGTGTCCCGGATAGACAAGGGTCCTGGGTTCTAGTCCTAGATGTGACCGTATCCTTTTCTGATTTTTCTGTTTCAGATTTTCGTTTAGAAATCACTAATATTGTCTTCAATATTTAAATATATTTTCTTTTTTAATCGCAACTCGAGACATATAGTCGACGCTAAGAAAAAAAAAACCTCTTCGCGGCTAGCGCAATGAGTCACGTGCGTAGGTATAATACAGCTTGCCATGCACACTTAACCCTTTCAGACCCAAAACTAAAACTGGCGGGATAAAACATATAAATTTGATGCAGAAAATTTATAAGAAAATATGGTGTAGTTTTTATTTCAATACTTTATAAGTTATTGCTATTTTCATTTGAAACAACACTAGGCGTAATTTATCTAAAAAGACAAATTATACGCTGTTTTACATCATTTGTTTTAATTACAACATTTTAGTAATTAAAATAACCTACCAGAAAAACAATAAAATGCTGTAGGTACTGTAGCTAGGCACCATAACGAATTATTTAAATATTTTTGCGTATAATACTTTATCAGTGGTAACACTTAACATTGCAAAACACAGCAGATTGTTGACAGCCCATTTCTCGCGGCATTTTACCCTTTTAACGGACTACATGGTTCTTTATTTCTTTGATATTTTATAGTTAGCGTGAATAAACATGTTAATTTGTGTCGAATCTCTGTAAGTACAACTGTTTTAACCTCAATACTTCCACAACTTATTTTTTCAAATCGAGAGAGATTAATTCGGACCAGATTAAACGCACCACCTGAACGAGTATCCCAAAACTAATAAAAAAAAAGTGGGTGTGTCAAGCCTACGCAAGACAGAAGTGAAACTTCTTTTGTTAAACCGTGTGAACCACAATCAATTACGTATTTCACTCGTATTACACTCACGACGCAGTATACTAACCAAGCAGCTGATGCTTGGCGTGGCGCAGTTCGCTGGTGTCTGAGAGAGAGGAAAGAAGAGAAGAGAGAGAACGTTCGTGAGCGGCTCCCCCACCTCAACAAGCGCATATGGTGAGAGAGGGACAGTGAACGGTGAGCGGTGGTGGGGGTACCCGCATTTTCGTGTCGATCCTGACTCGGTTTTACTCCGTCCATCGAAAATCCATTACGCGCCTAAAGAAGTTTCACTTCAATAGCGCGCGGTAAGTCAGTAATGCCAGCAATTGGAAAATGAACCCGCCAATTTTTATTCGTTCCAGGTAGGCAGAAAAATATCTGATATCTGTCTATTTCCAAATATAGGTACTACGGAAGGTGAGAAAGAGGTAACATTTGTTTGTGATCCAAAGTATCAAATTATTACTCAGGCGTTGTGGGTTCAATAATCCAAATATACACACAGGTCGTGAGGCCAGCATTATAATACATGCAATAAATGGTGACCGGAAAAAGTCATATAAAGTCATGGAAAGTGATGAAACGAAAACTTTATTATCTGGGTTAGGTAGGTTAGGTTAGGTTAAAAAAAAATTCTTCATCTTAATGACTGTATATCACTTTTTAAAAGTGTGTTGAATTGTCACTGTGTTGAGTTATCATGGAACCGCAATAAATATACGACTCGTAATGAAGGTCGCAGAAAGGCAATACAAAGAAAAGGCTGAACAAGGGCTGAATCCAATAAATAGTTCCAAGTGCAAACAAGATATTTGCTTGTTTTGAGATAAGTTGTAGAATGTACACGCCTGAGTAGGTGGAAAAAGTCGTAGACACCCATAAAGACATGGCACGATCAAACAATTCAATTACCTACTTGAATCGGGCCGTGTCTTTTCTCATATTTATGAGACGATAAGACGGTATGGAAGTGTACACAAATAATAGTTTCGTGCCACGATAGAGTTATTTGGTGGTCAGTTCAATCTACCTTCTCCTGTAAGAAAATCGCGTGGTGATATTCGAAGAATTTCAGGATATTATGTGACTTGTATTTTTATTTCACCCCGTGATTACTTTGCCAATTTTCCTAAGTTTGATTTAGGACTGGGTGTTAAAATTCAGTCATATTTTGATTGTGCTTATAAAAGACCACCATTCAGAATAAACTGGTTTCTTGAAATGGATTTAGCTGTTTTTGGTGACAAAATCTGAAAAGCGATGTACCTCCCAACCCTCATATTTCTATTTTTTTACTCTCCCCCAATTCTTTATCAGTACAACTTACCTCATTTGGAAGACTATGTAATCCCCAAATGGGAAAAAAATTGTGTGAATGAAGAATTTAAATGTGAAGGTTGAGAAATACCTCGCTATCCAGATTTGGTCACCAAACACAGTTAATTCTTAATTGTGGTATTTTATATTTTTATAATTTATGGACTCCGTGAAGTTGAGACTCTTGTGAGGTAATCACTTTAAAACTAAAATATATCTCATTTTACTTACTTTATAAAATACTTTCGCGGAAATCTTTTAAAAATGAATACTTCCGTTTATATGTCCATTCTTTCTTTTTAATACTTGTCTACAATTGAATACAAACATCACAGCTCAATACAACATGGGAGTATGAACTTGTGATACGAACACACCCACACAGAAACCCTGCCATATATATATATACACACGGAAGACTTAGTAATTCTGTGTTCATTGCATGCAACTACCCACACCAGTATATCCCTGCACTCTCGCCATACAAACTACTGCAGTTTATACGAGATGGTTTAACAAGGTCATGGTCACCGTACACAGGTCCACGTGGGTATCTTGAGCCAGTATACTAAACACCGTATCTTCGAGAAATTCACAAGCAAATATAAACCGTACGATAACTTGTAATAGTGACGATTTTTGCTAATTATCATTTATTTATTTGGAGCATTTTTATAAAATAAAGTAGAATGTTTTTGCGAGCATGCCATTTTAATACACGTGGATGAATAATTTAATTGATTGAAGTTAGTTGGTCGATGGAGATGGTTGTAGTGGAAATACGATTTACAATCTTTCGTCTAAGCCTAAATATACAGGTAATTTTTGGGGTTTGGATGTGATGCACCTAGCCCAAATACGTGGAACCAGTGGTATTTTAGCATACTTAATAATGGCAAATCTTATGAGGTTAAAAGAGATGTGGAATTGTGAAGAAAAAGCACTGACAACAAGCACATCAACGTGACACTGTGAAGTCAATCTGGGAAGCTTGCAAGATACGTTGTGTTGAGGGTAAAGGTTTTTATTTTTTCTCATCTGGATATCAACATGACACTGTGAAGTCAATCTGTGAAGCTTGCAAGATACGTTGTATTGAGGGTAAAGGTTTTTATTTGTTCTCATCTGGATATCAACATGACACTGTGAAGTCAATCTGTGAAGCTTGCAAGATACGTTGTATTGAGGGTAAAGGTTTTTATTTGTTCTTATCTGGATATCAACGTGACACTGTGAAGTCAATCTGTGAAGCTTGCAAGATACGTTGTATTGAGGGTAAAGGTTTTTATTTGTTCTCGTCTGGATAGCAACGTGACACTGTGAAGTTAATCTGGGAAGCTTGCAAGATACGTTGTGTTGAGGGTAAAGGTTTTTATTTGTTCTCGTCTGGATATCAACGTGACACTGTGAAGTTAATCTGGGAAGCTTGCAAGATACGTTGTGTTGAGGGGAATAATATTTATGATGAGATATTATGTGTTACTGTTTTTATTTTATATTGTGTATTTATAATAAGAGCTTTGAATTATTTAAACTACAATTCACCCCATCACTTCTAGGCAAATAAATTTTCTGTTCGCTCAACTCACATTCGGCCTGAAGATGGACACTGCAAGACTGACCGCAACGTTAGTTCAAGAACTATCAGTATATAAATTATAACCCAAAAACTCAATGATCTTATTATACTGGTGATTAAATAACCATTATAACCATTCGTAATTTCAGTCATTGGTGTTAATAATTTCACTTTTAGCCGGTGTTCGTGTTTACATGACAGAATGATAAAGCTGATGGTAATCTTTTTTGCGTATTATAATAAGACCGGTTCAAAAAGTGAAACACGATATTACTAGGGTGAGGTGGTTGTCTTAAGATTATAACATAGTACTAAAATAATGTATTTTTACCTGTCATTCTGTATGATTACTCGACATCCTTTTGCATATTTTTTATTTTATTGTTGACATAAACCACACATTACCAAGACGTAACGACTCAATCGCAATTACCCACACCTAAATCCGATTGTGTTTTACATAGCTTTTTTAAAATTTTAAATATGCAAGCCGAAAAATGAACTTACGTTTATTGGCAGAGCTTTCACACAGGGCGGTTGAACCGCGCGGGTGTCGAGTGCTAAGGAGATCCATACAATATTCACGAAAAACCGCACCTTTCGTCAACTGAAAGCTCCATAGACGAATCGAGGAGCAGCAAAACCTTACGATAACCGCCGACGTGTGCAAACTCATGTCAAACCGCTGGGTTCTTCAACCGCCCTTACGCCTACCCCTGATATAATACCCCCTTGCAACTAGATCTTTTCTCAACCAATGCTACGTAGTAAACCATACTACATAGCATCGGTTGCTGTATTGTCTACTACATCGATTTTTAAAAGCTATAAAAGTACAGCTTAATCATTACCTAGAAAAAAATTGTCTACTATCGAATAACCAGTGTGGCTCTAGAAACAACATGCAATAACGACCGTAACAGACTTTAATAATACTAAAGTTGATTAGAAGAACAAATTAATTTCTATATATACCTTGACTTATTGTAAAGCTTTCGACACAATATCTCACGAGATTCTTTGAAACTTACTAAATTCGGCACTACTGGAAACGAATTCAACTTACTGAAAAGTTTTATGTTGGAGAGAACTCAACAAGTTATTATCAACAACGTAAAAATTGAACCCATCTCGATCAGTTACATGATGCCCCAGGGTAGTTTTCTAGGTCCCCTATTGTTTCTTATCTACTACACCAATGATATTTGTTTCTTACTAATTAAACAGAAAGCAACATCGTGATCATGTCTCAAGATATTTCTTAAAGCTGAGAAATTATCATCAAACAACGGCTTAACGAAAACAGACTAACCCTGAATACAAAAAAAAATAAATTTGTTACATTCAGTGTAACACAAAGAGGTCTACCTCCTCGAATCTTTGTTCTGAAATACATGATTGCTCACAACCTTCCTCAGCGGATTCACGGAATGAATTAAAACTAAACCTATAAAATTTTTCGAAAACATACTCACCCCATACCAAACACGAAACATTTTAATTAGCATTTTTTTTTCTCGTGCAACTAAGACTTTGTGGATATACCTACATGTTTTTAACCCTGATGTTCAGGGTGAACCGAAACCGGTTTGTTTTTTTTTAATATTGTAAATGTATACAGTAAGGTGGTATTAAAAGCCAAGTTTAGTTTTTGGAAAAACTTTGTGAGTAAAACCTCAAATTGTAATATTTAATTATTGAAGACAATAATAGCGATTTTTAAACTAAAATATGAAACAGAAAATTCAGAAAACTTTTCTGCAAGTCTCAAAGTCAATAAAATTAAAAGATATGTTTATATAAACACACTGTCTAGATTGCATTTAGTTCGGGTTGAATCTTGCGATCATACATAAAGATAGTTGCCAATAAAAATGTGCGGTGAGAAAAATGAAGACAATGCTGGTAGTTCTTATTTGAAGTATGATACAGTTAAATATGACCGAATGAAATAGCTCTACCAACTGAGCTAAATCCCATTATCTCAGTTGGTAGAGCGGTGCCCCGGCAAGGCAAGGGTTCTGGGCTCGTGTCCTAGAAGTGACATGTGACCGTATCTTTTTGCTGATTTTTCTGTTTCAGATTTTCGTTTAGGAATCGCTAAAATTATCTTTAAAAATTAAAAAACAAAGTTATTACAATTATTATAGCATGTTTTTGGTTCTACTAAATAGATTATTGTCGTATGATTATTGGGTAAGGTTTTAAATATCCTGCATTTTAAATACTTACATTGTTTATCATCCGGCGAATCTATCAAACGGACTGGCGGTCCGTTTGATAGATTCCCCAATCTTAACAAACGGACTGCAAACTTTAGAGCACAGGCGTCAGGTAGGTATGCTGTCCTTGTTCTATCGGTATTACAATGGAAGATGCTCTGAGGAACTAGCGTCATTGATCCCTTCGGCACCGGTGCGTTGTCGGGATACACGCCAAACGCGCGCCCAACATTTGTACACAGTTGACACTTGTCACATGAGAACGGGTCGCTTCTACGATTCGTTCTTAAGTTCAACAGCTCGGCTGTGGAACGAACTGCCGGCCTCTGTGTTTCCTCCCTCCTACAACATGGGACTCTTCAAGACCCATGTTCACTCCTTCCTCTCCACAAAAAGACCCTCCACACAGCATCCCCAAAGATGACATAGGCCCTGAGGGAAATTATTTTCTTCAGGGCCTCCTGTGTGGAGTTAATATAAAAAAATATTTAAAAAAATCATCTACTTCTGTTTTGTTTTATTATATTTCACCATAACTGTATCATTAAGTACACTTCATGTTGTACCCCTTTCTTTTCACGAAACTATGTCTATGTAATAGGTAATATTATAATAATAATAATAAATAAATAAATAATAAATAAATAATTGTTTATTCCAGAATGTGGGGAGGTTAGTGCAATCCCACACAATCCATAAAATATAACTACAATGTTATATACAGAGATACAATTAAGTACAAATAATTTAAAATGTAAGTTTGATAGAGCAAATAAAATATAAGAAAAAGTAAAAGGAACTATATAGAATGGAGAGTGTTAACATAAAACATTTAAATATCTTGAAAGCTTATCATCGGAGCGATAATTATGGGGGTCAATATTTTTCTCCAATGTTTTTCGATGCTCGATCCTGAGGTCTGGCGGGATTCGATGATGAGGATGTTTCTGGAGTTATTGATCCTTCCCCTCGTTCCGGCTACCCTGGATCTCATTAGGGCAGCAAAGCCGGGAACTTTTCCCTCCATGAACATCGAGGAGGCACTGCAGTGCCTTGGAAGTCCGAACATTATGCGGTAGGCATTATTGTATTGAATCCGAAGCCTTTCCATGGTTCGCTTTTTGAAATTGGCCCACAGCTCGCAAGTATACAAGGTAGTGCAGAAAGCTGAGAATAGCGTCCTTTTCACCTGCGGGCTGCAGAGTCGAAATCTTCGACTGAGCATGTTACTTTTTATGCTCAGTGCTCGCCTCTGCCTATCGATGTCGTCGTCATCCGTTAAGTTGTTGGTGATGATATGCCCTAAATATTTCGTTGTTTCTACTATTATGAGAGGTTCTCCATTTAAAAACGCTGGGGGAATCTTTTTTGGTCCTTCTCTGTATTTGACGACCAGCAGTGCTGTTTTTTTCGCGTTATATAACATGTTTGTTTCGAGTGCGTATTCTTCGCAGATCTTCAAGAGAATTCTTAGTCCCCTTATTGACGGTGCCATCAGCACCATATCGTCTGCGTAGCTCACGTTGTTGATGCATTCTCCTCCAATATGGCAGTCTACCCCAGCGTTATTTAACCTGTGAGTTAATTCATCCATATATATGTTGAACAGTACTGGGGACAAACAACCTCCTTGTCTGACCCCACTCTTTAAGAAAAAGGGTTCTGAGAAACCATCTTTCCATTTAACGAAGTTTTCTTGTTGACGGTGCCATGTGTCGAGAATTCGTACTACTTTCCATGGTAGACCTCTTTCTTTTAGTTTGGTCCACAATAATGGATGGTAGACTCTGTCGAAGGCCTTACTAAGGTCCAGAAAGCATGCGTAAGTTGTTGTTTTTCTCTTCCTGTAGTATTCCAATGTCCGTTTTACGCAGAATATGGCTGAGTCCGTGGAGCATCCTGTTTTAAAACCCATCTGATTGTCTTTCGTTTTCAATTGGAGTCCGACTTGATCTAAGAGAACTCGTTCAAATATTCTGGCGGTGGCGGTGGCGATGGATGTCGGTCTGTAATTTTCCTGTAAAGTTATGTCTGTCAGTTTAGATTTTACTATCGGTATTATGATTGTCTTTGTCATGTCTTTGGGTAGATAACCACTCTTTATGATATCGGTGAACAATGTTGCCAGTAGTTTCAGAATCGCTACCCCTGCATGTTTGACGTGTTCGGTACTTAAGCCGTCATGTCCTGCTGATGTTCCGGATTTCATGTTTTTAATGGCGGTTTTCACCATATTTGCAGTGACTATAGGGTCAATGTCATCATAGGCATTCAAATGCGTTTCGTTTGAGGAGATGGTCGGCGTGGTAGTCGCGAAATTTTTTTTGAAAATATTGGCGATTACTTCAGGATTCGTTTCTCCGTTTATGTTGCAAGAGACTTTGGAACGCATGTTCAACATTTTATTAGATTTATTCCAAAATGATTTGAAGTCCCGAATGTCTAAGTCCGCTGCTATTTTATCCATCTGGAGTTGTGTCGAATTCCTTTGGCATTGTTTTAGAGCTGTTTTGAAAGCGGCACGCTTTGTCCTTCTATCCTCCGCTATGGGACCATTGTGCGGTCTCCCATTATCAATCCAGGTGAGCATTGCTTGTCTTGATTTTTCGTATTTGTCTGCAACAAATTCATTCCACCCACAGACTTGCTTATATTTTGGTGTAGTAGTATTTCTAAATATACAAGCGGCACTATATCGTAATGCTTGTACTATACATCCGTAGAGGTGTTTTATTTTGGCACGTTCAGGGTTGCCACCGTCCTCATGAAATGTATTTTTTGGTTTGATTTTAGCTAGATAAGTTTGCGAACATGAGTTATAAATTCCGATATCACGTCTATTTTTCGGATTCCATAATGCTGGATCCCTTAATGTAGATGAAAATACTTCCGATGTTACTATTCCATTCGTATTTAACGTTAGTTCGAGGGGTCGGTGGTCAGTCCAATCAACATGGTAATGTATTTTCATCTCGATAATTTGTTTGTAAATATTTTTCGTAACTAGACAGTGGTCTAACCACCTGGTAGTACTATGCGCGTCACTGACGTATGTGTAAGAATTCTCAGGTAAAATTTCGGTGTCGGCAAAAATGTATTCGAATTCTTGACAAAAAGATTTTAGCTTTATTCCAAAGAGTGAATCGGGATTAGCGTTGAAGTCTCCGATAATAATTGAATTGATATAATCTTTGTCGTCAATGATCGTTTGTAAGGAGGCCAGGCAGTTGGTAAACTCCTCAAAGTTGTCAGTTAAGCAAGTCGGCATATAGATTGTGAAGATGGTTAAATTTTCAGTATTCAGACTCACCTCGATTCCGGCCATACGACAATTGTCCATCGGGATTGTGGTAACCCTTAAATTTTGCTTGTAAATTATTCCAACTCCGCCGTACGGTCTACCTAGCAGGGGACCGTTAGCTATATTGACGGCAAAGGGTGCCCAAGCTATTGAAGTGCGGGTGAATATTTGACAAAAATTCAATCTCGGTTGGGAGTAGCCATGTTTCTTGGAGTAGTATAATGTCATATGATTCGCAGAGATCGTGAATAAATTTTTCGGAGCTACGGACCGATCTGCAATTAATCGAAATAATTCTTAATTTATCGGTTGTCATTTTGATCTTTGGTTGATGCACGCAATTCTATATATTTACGGAATACAATTCCTTCCGGCCATAGTTCTTCCACCAGGTATTTCGGTCCCTCAGTTGCTTTTACAGAAAGTTTAAAGGTGTTAAATGGCGTGGGACGGTAAGGCTTAATTTTTTCGATCTTAGTATTTTCGAAACCATTATCTACAAGGTAGGTCTTTACGTCGTCCTCGGTAGTTTCCAAGGTAAACCTTGAAATATAAATAGACGTAATTAAATCTGCCGACTTCAGTGTAGTTGAGGTTGCTTTTCCTCTCAAGTTGCGTTTGGGTTTTCTAGTTACTAATGTAAATCCTCTCTCATCTTCCGCAGGAGGCCGAGGCCGCGGGCCGTGGTCGCGCGATGCCTGTTTATTATTTTGTTTTAAAGCATGTGCAAAGTTCATTCCCGGCTGCACTGGACTATTTGGAGTGTGTTCGTTCATTGTCTTTGTGTGTGTGGTTGACAATGCATTGCTAGAACCAGTCGATAAGCAGGATGCGCCGCCCGTCGGTATTTGTTTACTATTTGGAAATCGTGGCTTACCCTCAGTTAAGTGGTAAATAATTACTTCCGAATTCCCAGTTAAGTCACTTTGTTTGTTTGGGACCTGAATATTTGCAATTTGCTCTCTTATTAGTGCCAGTTCTTGTTTTATGTCTTCATTTTTTGTGGTTGATGAATCTTTTAGTTCGGTTTTTATATGAGTTATTTCCGTTTTCAGTGCATTGAGTTCCTTAAGGAGTTTGGACACATCTATGCTGTCGAAGTTGATGGGAGGTAATTTATGCAATTGTTTAGCAGCGAATACTGTTAGCTTATCAGGATCGGTCTCCTTCAATGCTCTCAGGATGTCCTGGAGGTCTCGGCTGATTCTGCCATCTCCTTTCCGCAAAGTACGTTTATCCGGAAGCTTTTCAAACAGGATAGTTTTCGCCTCCTTTATTTCCTCTTCGGAGTAAGTAGAGATGCATAATTGTGTAATTGCAATCTCATCCAGAGTGTCTGCCTTGTTTTGAATAAACGTAAGACACTCGTTTATAATTATATTACATGAGTTACACGACATAGCGATGCGATACGGTCTTCTGTCGCGACAATACTGAATTAAACTGGTAATAATAATAATTGGATAATTTGTAAAGCGCCGTTTTTGTGAAAAATCACCTCAAGGGCGCTGTACAATTTATTTCCTAGGATCTACATTTGTTATTTAGAAAAGATACCAAAACATACTTACCTGGCAAGTCACTTCCGACAAACACACTTATATTAAAAAGTTTATGCTTATAAAAGATAGAACTGCACGCAGAGGACACTATATCAAAAAACACTGGTCGTCGCATGATCTTAAGTCTGCTATAGTTTTTATTTTAATTTAAATGTATTTTAACTGTCTTAAAAGCCTACATATTGTTAGTTGTTATCATTTTTATTTATTTATTTTTAATTAAGTATTATTTTTATTTATTTATTTTTAATTAAGTATTATTTTTATTTATTTTATTTTATTTTTAGTATTTTTTACATTTTGTTAATTTAAATTGCCGTCAACTGTGAAAGTGGAGGTTTCTGAAATTATGGATACGACTGTCTGAAAAGGTGCGTTTTAAGTTTAGACCTAAATTCTGTCGAGTCTGCGATCATTCTCAAATCATGTGGCAGTCCATTCCAGGCTTTAGGTCCTGACACGGCGATTGCACGCTCACCGAACTTAGTATCTGGTGTGCGCTTTGGTTCCTTCAACCTTCCGATAGCTGATGACGTTGCTGACCTAAGGGTAAACATTATGACGTAACGACTATTAACCTATTATGTATATATTACTGCCGCATGGATGAAACCACAGTATCATCCTTGAGAACCTCAAGGACGATGATGTGTTCAATTATTAGATAGTGTATTCAATACTCGTTTCGCATCGAAGGAGTACAGTCGCGTAATTTTGTAACAAGTAAATCAAATAATATAGTTTACATTAATAACTCGCCCACCTGGGCGCTCCATTCCATCCAATATGGAAACTCAAGAAATTATTAAAAACATTAAAGAATTAATAAACAAGATCACTTCAGTGAAGGACTCAAAAATAAAATTAACACTGGAACAGAACATTATATCACTGGAAGAAAAAAATCAAGATGAACTAATAAACCTACAAAAAAAGATTAAAGAATTACAAGAAACTAATATTAAAAACAATCATCACTACGCACAGAAACTAGAAGAAATTCATAATAACAAAAGGACATATGCAAATGTATTAGGTGACAATAAAAACTTCGTGAATACAGGTGCACACATCCCAGAACAGAAGCACGCCATCATAATTACATCTAAAAACACCTTGAAGGCCGAAGATATAAAAATAAAAATTCAAAAAAACATTAATTTAACTAAAATAAAAGTTGGAGTAAATGGAGTAAAAAAAATCGGAGGACAAAAATTACTGATTTCATGTCAAAAAAAAGAAGATGCAGAAAAGTTAACCGAAGAAATTAATAAGGTAATTGGAAAAGAAATATTGGCCGAAGAAATTAAAAAAAAGAAACCGTGTTTAATGTTGAAAAGACTGCAATGCCAATTGACTGAAGAGGAAATAATAGATGGGATTGTACAACAAAATGAAGGATTAACCCTGGAAGACAAAAACAACATAAAGCTTATCAAGGAATTAAAAAACAAATACAATGAAGGAAAAGAAAACGACACCACTAACTATATTATTGAAACAACCGGTAAAAAACAAAATAAACATCAAATTCCAAAGAGTATACATAGAAGTCTGTAACCCGCTTACTCAATGCTAACACTGCCTTAAGTTCGGCCACACAGCACAAAGATGTCTCGCCAGGACGCAGCCCCCCATTTGCCCTCATTGCACAAAGGAGCACATTCTGTCTAAATGTGAAAATAAAGAACAACCTCCAACTTGCAACAATTGCTGTGTTCAAAACAAAAGATCATTTAACATCACATTAAACTCTAATCTAAAACTTAAAAAATGAATGATTTTTTATGTAACGCATTAGATAAAAAAATGTATATTGAAGAAAATTTATGTCAATCTATGAAAGATTTTAACTTAATTTGCACTGAAAAGGGATTTACCCTATTTCATATAAATATTAGAAGTTTAGAACGAAACATGGATGAATTAGTTATAACATTAAAATAATTAAATTTTTTCCCGGGCCTGATTGTCTTAACAGAGACACACTCTGCAGGCGAAATCAATTATACTATTCCAGGCTACACATACCATGCGACAATAAACAAAATAAACAAAAACTCAGGTATCGGATTATTTATTTCTAACCAGTATAATGTTCTCAATATTAAAGAAATAATTAATGTTAACATATTAAATATAGAATTTAAAGACGTAAATAAATACTATAACATTATTGCTATTTATCGTACGCATACATCGACAGTACCTCAATTTATTGATGAATTAAAAAATATTTTATTAAATTTTAGAAATAAAAATACTATTATTGTTGAAGATATGAATTTAAATATCGCAAACGACTATTCTAGTAAAGATAAAGACACATATCTAAATATGTTAGCTGAACTCAATTATTTATCGTGCATAAATTCTTATACTAGAAATGTTAAAGGTCAACGCCCCTCATGCTTAGATCACATTTTTACAAATATTCCTGATATCCAAAATATAAAATCAGCTGTCATTCATGCAACTATCACTGATCATTATTCATGTATTTTTAACTATAAATTAAGCAATCCAAATTTGCCATTATTTAAACAAAATAATTACTCAAAAAAAGTACTTAATATGGATACATTAAAACACCAATTAGAATCAGAAAATTGGAATAAATTATTACAATGTAATGATGTCAATATATGTTGTAAAATGTTTGAAGAAAAAATATCTAAATGCATAAATGACTCGACAAATAATAATATAATAACCAAATCCAAAGTGTCGAACTTGAAACCTATAAAACCATGGATTACTCATGGTTTAGTAGTATCTGTACGACATAAGCAAGCTCTTTACAAATTAACTACTCAACAACCAAATAATAAAAATTTACTAAATCATTTTAAAGCATATAAAAACAAACTTTCATATATTATAAAAAACACAAAACAAAAGTATTATAAACAAAAGTTGAATCAGGCTGAAAATGATAGTAAAAGAGTGTGGACAGTTATAAATGAAATAATTGACAAGAAAAAAAAACAAGAATAACGACATCGCTACTATATTTCATGACAACGTGAAAACATGTTGTAAAGAAAATCCCTCAAAAGCTGCAAACATATTTAACACCTTCTTTGCGAATGTAGGGGAAAATCTTGCCAATCTCATTCATACTGACCCAAATATAACATTTCCAGACTGTAGTATTGATACTGAAAATAATATAGCAACATTCCAAGTCACCACAGAGAACGAAATAATATCAATTATAAACGGTATGCAAGGAGGTTCTGCCCCGGGTTTTGATGGAATAACAGTTAACAGTTTAAAAAATATTAAAATACAAATTTCTAAACTGTTAAAACACATAATAAATGTAAGTTTCCAAAGCGGAGTGTTTCCATCAATCTACAAACAAACTACCATTACTCCAATATTTAAATCTGGTAACCCAGAAGAAGTTAGCAATTACCGACCCATATCAGTAATCTCGAACATAGCAAAAATTTTTGAAAAGATAGTTAAAAAAAGGATAAACCAATTTGTAAAATGTAATAAATTAATTAATGAAAATCAGTTCGGTTTTATGGAAGGTAGAAGCACTCAGGATGCAATTGCAAAATTAACTAGTCTTGTTCATAATTCATTAGATAAATCATTAAAATGCATTGGAATTTTCATAGATCTTAAAAAAGCTTTTGATAGCATATCACACGACAAACTTATAAGTAAATTAAGAAACATTGGATTAAGTGGTACAGCTATAGAATGGATAAAAAGCTACCTTTTCAAACGCCCTCAAGTCGTAAAAATCAACGATGTACTTAGTCAACAAAAAACAAGTCACTTCGGCATACCTCAAGGTACAGTCCTGGGACAGTTACTTTTTATCATTTATGTAAATGATATATTCAATCAAAGATTAAATGGAAAAATAATATCTTATGCTGATGACACTGTCGTAATAATTGAAGGTACTGATTGGAATAATGTTAATAACTTAGCAAATACTGATATTAATATACTGAAAAATTGGTTCGATAAAAACCTCCTCTCATTAAATACTGAAAAAACAAAATGTATCCCATTCTCTATCAACAAATTTAAATCAATACCAGAATTAAAAATTATAATACATCAACTTAAATGTAACAGAACTAATTGCAATCAAGAATGTTCTATACTTAGGGCGAGTTGTTTCGGAAAAAATCACATGTGAGAAAGTCATCACAACGTCAATCCACTCAATTTTCCATAAATTGGGTTGTTTCATCGTCCGTCAAGAGAAAATTCAACGAAATATTCATAAAATGTGATCACCCGAAATCGGCCGGTTAACGCGATCCGCCATTTTGAAAAAGATTGACGCATGCGCAAACGTCACAATTGCGATCTGACATTTCGTATGTGCCAATTACTGGTGATAACGACCCTCACTATTTTGGCAAATAACGCAAAGAAAACCCAACTATTAAAAATTTATGAAGTTAAAGGTTTTGTGGGAAGAAGTTTAGATACCTTTTCTACATAAAATATTGTCGAAATTCGTTTTTATGTCGTTGGTTTCCGTGATTTAAAATGACGAAAAAACTGGTAAAAATATTGAAAAACTACAAGTTTGTTTCTTTTGTCGACCAATATATCACAAATTATGACCAACATAGTAGCCAGGTGGCCTGGAGATACCCATCTTTTTAATAGTAGCAGCATCAAAGTAAGGTTGGAATGCGGTGAGTTTGGAGATGAAGTGATTGTTGGAGATGGTGGTTATGGAATAAAGCCATATTTACTAACACCCTTAAGGAATTCCGTTTCTCGAGAACAACATTTATATAAAGAAAGTCAGATCAGGACCAGAAATGTTGTTGAAAGAACTTTTGGAGTTGTTAAAAGATGGCTTCCAGTCCTTTTTTCATAAATTAAAATGCATGTAGGTACAAGGGATCATTGTAACAAGATCAACCACCTGTATTCATAGACCCCTTGGACGAGGTTAACGATGTACTGGTGCAAGCACCAATCTTTAACAGGGGAGATGACCACGTTCGTCAAACCCTCATTAACTCATATTTTGCCAGATTGATGGACTAATAAATAGTAAAATACTACCCAGCACAAAAAGCCCTATCTTACCTCCTTCTGTACCATTAAGCCTGTCGTCCCACGTGTCGGTAAGGAATCCACATAAGCCGAGTGCTGTAAAACCCTGCATTGCAAGAGAGGTTCCACAGTAGACCGCCTTATAAACTGTTTTCTTACTTTACTTCTCTGTGCAGAACTCGGTTTATATTGATTCTTTACCAACCCATGGGGCAACACTTTCTGTAACATCTTCCGCCTGGAGACTCGGAACACATGTGTACAATCTCTTGGTACATGAGCGAAGATAATAAAAGTCTTTTGAATTTCAAAACAATAATGTCTTTATTCAAAAATAGCTGTACCCCGCCACGTGTTGCTGTGGTTCAGTCTGTTTTACCTGTAACAGGTGTCATCTAAATAATGTAGGTATATAAAAACATATGCATATTTGAATGCAACATTGTGTCTAAATTTCAAAGCAATCAATGAAGAACTTTCAGAGATTTTCAACAAACGACCATTTACATATATTCAGAGATAGATAGTTAACATGTACAAAATAATTAATGTAACGATAAATCTTCTATTTATTTTATACTTTAATGTTTATAAACTTAGTAAATTACTTTGTTCAATAATAGAGAATACATACTATTAGAAATGTTTTGAACAACTATCTCACATATACATATATTATGTAATATGCATTGGATCGTTATTGAATGTGAATAACTTAAGTGTAACTGCATACTCCTACCTAATTTCATAAAATAAATAGAGTACCAAGATGTAGTATATTCTTTTATTTGTATTTTACATAAGTGAGGAACAAAATATATCAAAATAATATAACAAATTAAAATAAAAGAGAAAATAAGTAAGGCACCTACCTACACTGTAGAAATTGAAAAAAAAAGTTAAATGGACAAATAGAAAAAAATGAATAAATCGGAAGGTTGCGGCTTCAATTTCCATCAGCGGCATTTATTTTTTCTCAGAGTTTATTTATTTTAAAATATGTATGGGTGTTTCAGACTAATATTTATTGATTATAATAATTTGTTAATATAAATTCAGTTAAAAATAAGAAAATAAAGGTTTAAAATAATATTTATGGTATTTTCCAATTATGTTCTAAATCCTGTATTAACAATTAGTTAATGTTAATTAAGTATTAATCTTAAGTGTACCGTACCATACCGTCTACAGTACCATACTTATCTACCAGGTAACTATGGTACTGTATATTATCTCCATATATATTTAGCAATAACATAGATCATTCTAGAAATGTATTACATAGTAAATTACATCAAGGTCGCTGTAGCGACTTGATTAGCGATTGTGATTATTTATTTTTTATTAATGCCCTGAAAAGAGTAAAATTATACCAGAATACTCTCTCGGAAGAAAGAATAATTTACAGCAAAAATACATACTTATACAATGGGAAAGAAACATTTAAGAACATAATATAATGGACTAGTTAATTGTGTGCGAATGCATTCATTCATCTTGTTCTAACAATAATTGACAATAATTGAAAAACATTAGAAAGAACACAAAAGATTATACGGCCCATAAAGTAAAGGTCACACAGCATTAAAAATATGCATAATATAAAAACCTGGACATGCCGTGCATAATATTGCATAAAATGCATTTTTTTAAATTTACAGTTTTAAAAGGAAAGAAAAGAAAAATGCAGTCTTACTGGAGTACCCCGTCGTAAGTACACAATGTACATTTGTTAGTATTATCATGTAATATAATGAAGGTAATTATGAAGCCAGAAAATACTTCATAAGAATTGTGTACATAAAAAAGAGAAAAATTATTAAAATTAATATGAGTACATTAAAGAATTCACCCAGTAGTGAACAGAGGGGAATAAACTGCTTTCATCTCAGTTTAGTTTTAGCATGACTCCGATATTACTCGTTCTTGTCTCAATAATCCAATTTTTTTTTAAACCGGAAATCGGTATGTATAATAATAATAGGGGGCGCTTCTGTCAAAAGGGTTGGATTTGGATGCTTCAACAACATGAGAATACATTAACTAATCAGATTGTTATCTTAAATAAAGCAACGATAGTGAAATACAAATATTTTGTACTAAAATCTACTAATAGTTTGTTTGAAAACTTGTATTAAGTCAGTCAACAAATTCGTTTACATTTAAAGGAGATGAAATTGCTCTTAGGATTGAGGTTTCTGGGGCGCTGCTATCAAAACGGTTGGATTTGGATGCATTAACAACATAATAATACATTAATTAATCAGATTAATTTCTTAAATAAAGCAACGATAATGTAAAATAATTGCTTTACACTACACTCTACTAACATCTTATATAAAATCATTCGACAAATTCGCTTACATTTAAAAGGAGAGGAAATAGGTTTTTAGATTGTTGGTTCTGGGGCGCTGCTGTCAAAGGGGTAGGAGTTGGAAGCTTAAAAAAATGTGAAAATGCATTAATTAACCAGATTATCTTAAATGAAGAACTAATATAAAACTAGGAAACATTGTAGTAGTGGTTAGTAAACTGCAGTCAACACCATAATAAACCTCAGCTGTGGCGCTAACCAAACTCCCACCTTCTTCCACCACCAGCTAGCTCCTGCAGCACCAAAGTGCTGATGTCATCGTCAAACACGCTAGGGAGTCCGTCAATCGAAGTAGCCACTATGCTCCGCATAAAATTTGTGTCTACCGCCAGTCCTCTCCTGAATTTCTCTGCTACCGTCCTTGAAGCATTATTAAAAGTCAATTAATAAACATATATACCTGCATGAATTAAACAAAGCATCAGGGCAACCAATTACTAAATATAACAGTTCATTTAACAGCATTATGGCGTTAAGATTAATACCAATTAAGAAATATATTCCAACCTGCCTTGCCCGACGCTTCATATTTTCAAACCGAGCTCGGAGCTGTTTGACAGAATCCATCGCCATTGAAATCGGATATAAGAGTAAGCCATGTCGCCTCTCGTTGTTTGAAGATGACTGCGTCGGTCTTTTTATTGGTGAGAATATGGCTATACTTCCTCACCAACATTGCATTGTTTCCTGAAAACACATTTCATATTTATAAGTAACAAGATCGTACAAGGAATTGGTGATATAAAATTAAATATGCACTTGAAATATTATATTTAATAGGTCAAAATACACAAATCCATCTTCACGTTTCTTACGGATATTTTTTTGAACGTTATATATAATATTCCTCGGTAACACATTATTAAAGTGTGGCGGAATGCAACATAATATATAAAAATAAACAAAAAATTTGCCGCCATAATTCACTCTATGGCGGAACAATCCAGAAGGGATAAAACGCGATGCTTTTAGAGAGTTCCACCTGTCTCATTCCACAGAAACACCGGGTAATATTACAAGCGATAATTATATAGAGGTATCGCAAATGTTTTCATTATGATCGTTTATGTTGTTTAGAAGACGAAACTCTACATAATATTAGCTTTACATTGGGATTTAGGAAAACAAAATGCCTCACGTACCTATACGGTTACAAACATGTGTATTATTTATTCATAAATTTCATATTTATTATGGAAAAAGGGTATAATTTACAATACTTACAGTAAGTTTGGATCCATTTTAAGTTTTCAAAATTTGAGACAATAAACAATCACAAAATACAGGCAGTCCAACAACGCGACGGCGGGAAAAAGTTTTGACAGATTGATAAAAATACGAGGTGTTGCCAGCGTAAAAATAATTCCTGTCTCGCAAAAAAAATATTCTCTGCAATAATTGCCCGATTCGGCGGGGAACACTGGAACGGATTATTCAAATATAACGGAAGCTTTTTCGGAGTTGAAACAACCCAATTTGTATTTGAATAAAATCGACGTGAAGATTTTCTTACATTTGAATAGAACTCGGGAATCTGAATAATTGTTCAGCTTTTCCGAAACAACTCGCCCTTAGTCTAACTTCTGAAATTAAATATCTTGGTATATATATAAATCAACATTTTAAAGGGAAAAAACAAATTTGTGAACTTGTCAAAAGAATTAGAAAATGTATTTATATATTTATAAGACTTAGAAATATTCTTAGAGTAGAAAACCTAAAAAGAGTGTACTATACAATTGTACAATCTATATTACAATATGGTATTATTGGCTGGGGAGGAACTTATAACAATATATTAAATCCACTTAAAATAGTTCAAAGATTGATAATTAAAGTAATATTGAAAAAACCATCCAAATTTTCTACTGAGATTCTCTTTTCAATATTCAATGTACCCACAATAGACAATTTATATAAAAAATATTCAATTCTACAAATTTATAAAGAAATACAGTTAAATAACTTACAATTCAATTCATCAGCAAGATATCAAAAAACTATCAAAATCCCGAAACTTAATACAAAGCACACACAAAATACCTATCTCTATCTAGGTATAACATATTTTAACATCCTTCCATTATATCTAAAAAATATTGAAGATATTCAGGAATTTAAAATAAAATTAAAAAATTACCTAAAACTACTATAAAAGTCCATATCTTACTCTTATTATTATTTCCTTCAAATCTTGAAACTGTATTATTGATAAATCTTGCCTATTTCTTACTTATCCCTTTGGTTTTGCAAATATATTATTTACTTACTTACATGATTCCATATAATTGAGCTATGATTCACTCACCAAACACAAGAGCCTCGTCTCTTTATGGTGAGGAAAAGCTATTATTATTTACCTTGATAACACTGTATAATATGTATAATTGTATATTTATTGTAAAAAACATACAAATATTAAATAAAAAAAATTAAAAAAAATTATAACGGCATAATAATACTTCTCCAAAAGATGCACCTCACACAGGTTCTCCTAGTGAGGTGTACAAACAGGTCTCCAACTCGTCTTGGAAGGAGTTTATAAATAAATGGTTTTTTTACATTAATCAGGGATTTATCAATACTCCGCGTGTTATAAAAGTGACTCGATAGTCGACCTACCTAGAAGCTGGCTAATTGGAATCTGAAACAGTAAGTTTCTCTGGGAGCCTTCCCACTGGCCCTGGCGACTACTGGCCACTGGCTCCATCTTGCGGATTTCCACGCAAGCTCTATGCACTGCCATCTGTGCGTGCATCTATGAAGCTCTTACTTCCCAACACTTATATACACTGTATAAAAGTGTATATAAAAAAATATTATGAATAAATAAATACTACATAACCTCGGTATAGCTTATCCAAGATAACGAGATTTAGAGTTATTCAAGATAGCTGCTACTCTTTTTTAAAGTGTTTATATCCTTGTGCGTTTGTCCATACTAAAAGCATTACTGCACACAGTACGAGTACCTACTGCTTCTGCTGCCAGGCAATATTGTTAATCGTTGGCAAGAGTGGTCGCAGGTCGTGCAACCGATAGAGACCAGGGTATCGATTCTCCAATCCAGGCCGCTCGCGATTGCCGTCAAAAGTACATACATCTTGAGTCTCGTCGAAGTTACATACTTACATAAGCAAAACGACTAAAGTCATTCCACCCGAACAACTCGTTGTTCGGGTGGAATGACTTCGTCGACAATCGAGGCCCAGGAAGAATAGTTTACCATCCGCCTTGTTAAACCTCTCGAACCCTGCGACCTCCCCGAGGCAACCGTTTAAACCCCTCTCACCCCATGCCCCATCCCTCTATAATTATTTATGAAGCGTGTATTTTGGCACATTCTTTTCCTCGCTCGATAAATAATTTGCAATTGCAGCGCTGTGGTATAAAGCCAGCGGATCGTATATTATTATTAAGACATTTTAACATAACTAAATTATTTCGTTAAAATATTTCGAGTTACAGTACCATGTGTTATTGTTTTGCGTGGAAAATGTATTTGGCGAAACACTTTTTTAAATTAATTCAACTACTCTCGTTCTAAAATAATGAAACATAAAAATTTCGGTCGCGTCTAGGAATTAAACCCAGGAATACAGACCCTCCGGAGCTTTACCCTAACCACCGAGCAATCCAACCCTACCCACTTCGGTCATATTTATTTAACTGTATCAAACTTCGACTAAGAACTACCGACATAATAATCATTTCGCATAGTTTTTTGGGTGCTTTTTTTACCTGATTGCAAGAATCTACCCGAATTTATTTGTAACTTTATTTTTTCTGGAATGTGAGGTTAGTGCAATCGAATATAAATATATACATACACATTGGAACATAAATATGAACCTGTAATGCGTGGTCCATTTTTTGTCTAGCGCGTTTTTTTTTGCGATATGTATCTAACATTATATTCATACTTATTCTGAGTGGGTCACGCAGAAGAAGTACCTATAAAAATAACCAAGCCACGGGAAATAAAGTTTGGCAAACACTGCTCTGGACCTAAACGAAGCGCTCTGTATGACCGAAAGTCCCCATCCCATAGTCCAGAAGCTTATAGTGCAGCATACAATGCAAATTGCTATGCAACATGTAACGCAACGCGAATCGTTTGTAATGTACTTATCTTGACGCGAATTCTGTTGTTGTTCGTATTGATCCATTTTTAGGCGAATGAAATGCGAATCCTGTTTTTATAGTGGCATAATATTTATTTTATTAGTTATTTACTAAATGCCGAACAGACAAGTCGCAATTGGTGGTACAGCTTTTCTGAAAACATTGGAAATCCCGTTACCAACATATTTACATAAACACAAACCATTTTAGACAAAGAACGTTTCTTCACATGAGCCGTTAACACATCGCTCATGGATGGCCACTGAACAAAATGCATTTTTACACAAATCTCTATTCTCTTAATCCCTAAGATTTCTTACTTTTTCCAAAAATACCCCCTTTCTCCTTTTGAAATTAAAAATCCCGCCGATCTGGGGACTTCTCCCCAGGCATACCATCACTGCAGGTACTGCGAACGCCATGCGAATGCCTTTGGGTTCGCGTCAAAAATCGACATGCCCCTAGTACATTTTGTAGGCCTAGTTCGCACTTGCCCAATGCATTGGGACATTGCTTTGCCCAACGTGTACAGTACCACTTAGCTGTGACATTTCTTAGCCTCCAATCGTGCACACATCAAATGATCTTAGCGCCAACCCACTAACAACGTTCACACGTTGGCCCCGTCTTCAGTTCGCAATACGCGTTCAGCAGAGACAGATGGCCCAACGTGTACCAGGTGCAACAGGCTACGGATCATCGCGAACGCCGCACGAGCATTTCGTGTTCGTGTTGCCGTCCATAAGAAGAATTCGCATCGCATTGCATGATGCATTGCATCTTGCTTTGGATGTTGCATTGCACACGTCTGGGCGCGGCATAAGCGAAGCTTGGTTGCCGGTGTCGGAATGATGCCGACTTGTCTCCACTCTACGAAGTGACGTCAGACAGCGAAATTCACATAAAAGTTGCGTTGTAATAGCACTAGTGTTATTTAGACCCGGAATCGCAGTTGCTCTTCTAGCTCGTTATGAGAAATATTTTATTGTACTGTTTATATATAATGGTCGATTATTTATAGAGCCGTTTAAATTTTTTTTTTAACTTTTTGTCCCGAAAATTCCAGCTTTGGACTCGGTTTACTCGAAAACGAAAGCTAAAAGAAAATTAACCACAAAAAACACCTGTGATGGAGAGTAATAATAAAACGATTAAGAATTAGCGTCAAAATAAATCTTAATAGGTATTTAGTTAATATTTTTATTCATGATTTATTACAACAGCAATTAATACACAAATAATTTGCCCCCTTACTAATAAACGTGTTTTCCATTTAAAAAAGTTGATTATCAACCATCTACCCTACATTCACGATTGTTTGTGAGTTGTGTAAAATTTACTAAATTATTGATTAATTAAATTAACACGCTTTATTAGTAAGGCCAATTTTTTAATTAATTATATTTTTTTACGCCAAGATGGATTTGTTCTCTTTTTTGCGGTATCTATATAATATTATTATAAGTATTAATTACTCGCCTGAAATATCCATACAAATTGAAAATATCTCCCGAGTAAAAATAAATTCCACCGACGGGGATTGAACCCGCACCCTCTGATGTCCTCAGGTGCTCCAGACTACTGAGGTAAGTCGGCTTACTCCCACTCCGCCAAATAATTCAAAATGTACAAATACTTCAATCGACAATTACTGCTTATTATGTATTTTTTCACCTGTAAACAACCAAAATTATTTTTGTAGGAAAGGCTTTGTTAGTGCTGAGTTTCCCACTAGATGGCGTCGAGATATTTTATATCTAGATTTGTTGGTGAAATATTTTGATTTTGCAAATATTATAGATTTTCAATTTGTATGGATATTTCAGGCTAGTAATTAATGCTTATAGAAATGTGTTACCCATAAAAACCTTGTCTTATATATTATAATTTTCTATCTTTGCGTGATAGTCAATCATTAATATTTTAAACTAGTTTTATTAAAATTATGAACATTGAAATAAAAAAGCTAATTGGTTAATTTCGTGTTGGATGATAATAATAATGAAATGGCAGTGTTGCTAATGACATTACATTTACACGTGGGGTTCATGCTACACGCTACTTATTACACGAAAAAGTATTTCCTGCTGCATAAAATTAATTATGATGTAAAATAACCCCATGAAAGCATTCATTGGAGATTTGTCTCGTGTAAAATGCACTATTCCTATGCAACCTACATAGCAGGCTCTGGTTCTAGCTTATCAAAATAGAAACAATATTTTCCTTACTCAAAAACAGAAGGCCTCGTAGTCTTTAGCAAGGAAATATTTGGAACACCTGTATGAGTTCAAAATTGTGAACAGTAAATTTAAAATTAGTAGTTTAAGGACGGGTTATTTCGGAGAATTTGAACAATTCATCAAATTTCAACGTTCATTTTTGGGTTCTGTGAAAGTCCTATTCAAGTTCTGTTATTATATCATTGTAGGCTAGTTGCTTGACAAAACTGAAATAAAAACAGTACTTGAAAAATCTTTCACAGAACTTGAAAATGAACGTTGAAATTTGATGAATTGTTCAAATTCTCCGAAACAACCCGTCCTAAATGATTCACCACTGTCACAATTTAAATAAAAATAGGGTGGGTCTCTACAATCCCGCTATTATTTGTTTTGCATGAAAACGTCTTGAGAACTGAGCATAATATATGGAGAAAGTGACAGTTACATTTCTATGAATGTGACAAAACTCCATTATAAAATTGTTAATCCATAAATATGACAATCAACACAGAAGTAACATTAAATTAATATACAAGTGTCTGAATATTTTACCTGTCAGAGGATTATTGTTTTATAATATTGTAAGTCAACATGTTATATTGTCTGATTCATTGTATAGGGAAAGAGTTTGCCATAAACATAACACAAGATTCTCTCAAAATGAAGGACTGGTAGTTCCGAAATGTACTAATAAATATGGTGAAAGAACTTTAAACTATATAGTACCCAAAATTTTTAACCTATTACCAATGACAATTAAAAATAATAACATGTATACTGCTAATGTTAAATATAATCTAAGGAAATGGTTATTGGATAATAATGATTTATACTGATGCCCCTGAAATGGAATTCATATTGTTAGAAAATGGAAAAACAATTATTTTGTAATACCTGACTACCTACCTCTATTTATGAAACTATTGATGTACTTGTTGATAATACTAATTTGTTCATACATTTATTTTTACTTGCTTATTATATAAGGCTTTTTATGCTGCTATTTAAACTTTTCTGCAATGTAACCAATTTATGTAATTATGTACTGTTCAAATTGTATCTTATGATTTTATAAATGTTGTCTCTATGTCCCTGCTGACAAACTACATAAGTAGTTTAGCGGGTTTAAATGTGAATAAAATAATAATAATAATTATTATCATTTTGTTTTGGCGAATCTTACAATGACATTGAATTAAGTACAGGGCAGTGAAATATAATTGATATTATCTGAAACAGGCAAATTTTATAACGTTTTGACAACTTGAATACTTTAGCTTAGTTTTTAGAGCACCTCAAGATCTACACCACGACGCACGAATAACTCATGTAATCCTTTCCGTTACGGAGTTATGACTGATTATTTTTTCGCGCAAAGTGAATTTCGAGGCTATTATCAGACCGGTGACCGGATAAATCATCAAAATGGTAATTCATCACATCTTTAAAAAGTTATATAAAGTCATGGAAAGTCATGAAACAAAAACTTTATTGACTGGGTTAAGTAGGTTAGGTTAGGTTTAATTTTTTTTTTTCATCGTTTCTAATGACTTTATATCTCTTTTTAAAGGTGTGTTGAATTGTCACTGTGTTGAGTTATCATGGAACCATAAACTTTATAACGATAATATCGTTTTATTTTTACTGTAAAATTTTTAATGAATATTTAATTAATGTTAAACGCCTACCTCATCCGGTGCGAATTTTATTACCAATATATATTATACGTTTTGTGAAATAAAGTTTTTTTTATTGATTATATATCTTTTTAGCTTTTAATATTACTCTGGTATGGGGTTCATACCTCATAGTAGTTTTAATGGTTTCCTACAGCGCAATATAACAGTATCCGGGGGTAAAGTGCGCTAACTTCGGGAGGTGATTCTAGGTGATGGTGGAAGTTAAAAACATGACCAACTTTTTTCAAAATTCCAATGTTAATTTTCCTGTACAAAAATATTTTTCCTCAGAAATATAATTTTTTTCCCATTCAAACGATTCAACTTTTTAACCTAAAAACTAACCAAAAATAATTTTTCAAAAAATTGTTAGCTTTTTACTTCTAAAATCATGTAGAAGCACAGGGCAGCCATAAAGCCGTGATATCTGGCAATGTCTCGATTTATTGTCCTGTCCTCAAAATTTCTGTTCACACTGTGACCAATGGGTCCGGAGATGGGACAAAACAATATTGTCCTGTTCTCATGTGTATTTGTGCCGAATAGTACATTCTACACAAAGGGTGTGACTTAGATAACAAGATACGCTTACTCGCTTACACTATAAGAAATAATAAATTAATTTGTGTGTATTTATCTTATCACTTGTCTTTGCCTAGTGATATCTAGTAGTATCTGGATTAGTATTTGATTTCCTGTTAACATGTGATGACTTATGCTTCTCGACTTTCCTGGCTTCGTTTGCATAATTTTCTGTAAACAAACTCTTCGTCTATTTCAAGCTTCTCTTTACTATCAGTAATGACGGTAAAGTGCGGAGGTAAAGTGCCTTAACTTCGGGGGGTTCTTCTACACGATTTTAGAAGTAAAAAAGATAACTTAAAATTTTCAAAATTGTTTTAAGGTGCAATGTAAAGTTATTATGATATCTATTAAGATTAGTAATTTGTAAATTTAAATGTAAGTAACCAAAATTAAATTTAAAAACACAACATAATAATGGTAGTCTAGTCTAGCAGTAGTGGGGATTTGGACACATAATAAGGAAGTTGACTAAAAAAAATCACTGAAAATATGTTCATGTAGACCAAAAAACACTGAGTCTATACATACCTATAAGTATACATACCTATATAATTCTATATTTTTACTCTCAGAATTAATAAATGGTTATTTAAAAGTGATTTAAAAGCTATTCTTTACAGATCTTCCCATTATTGGTCGAACGAAATCTAATGTACAATGTCCATTAATACACGCAATTGTTGTAAAACACGTTAATATAATGTCATTTTAATAATATGTCAGAGAACAGATCGCATCTACCATTTTTTGCTTAAAAACTTCCTGGAACATCAGTAAATTGCATCGTAACGCTTGTATTTCTTAGACATCGGTACGAATAATAATTAACATTATCTCCAGAAAGGGCGATGCCATATGTAGTAATGCAAAATCATGTGTTTTTGGTTTGAAAATTTGGTCGCCTAGAAATGTTTCAGATGCTTTAATTAAATACTGCGAGTAGTATACATCTTGGCCTTTGAAATAATCGAGTATTTTTTAGATAAGTCTTTTTATAAGCCTAGAAAAAAATAATGTATAAGGCCTATGAAAACTGCTTTAAAGTTCAAAATCTTACTTACGAACCCATTTTCGGTTATGATTTTATTGTATAGTGTGGAAAATTAAGTTATTTATAAAATGATCGAAAAAAAATTAAATATTTATGCCTGAACATTCACAAAATTAAATAAAAGGCACTTTTTGGCCATGATTTTCTTGCATATATCAAAACAGGCGGATGGTGTTAAGCGGGAATTTAAACGTTATCGCCATCTACGTAAGGGTTGTTATTGATAGCGGCTCAATTTAAAATATTACACGACGTAGTGCATCGCCTTATTGAACATATTCGCTGACAACACAAATCATATGACTAAAATCCCCCACTCCTAAAATTAACGTTTTGTAAAAATGAATAAGTAGAAACTGATTTTAAATTTACGTAAGCAATGGCTTAATCCCGCTGGCGCGTACACCTCAAACTGCCGTAACGTTTTAGCCTATGAGCTACATATGTTTAAGGATAATACCGCTTGAATCCTTGAAGTCTTGCGATGTTTTGGCGCAAATATGAAATTTTAACTTTAAATATTAATTTTACTAAAAAAATTTTGATATTAAAAAAATACCCTTATGTTATTTAGACGGTTGACATTGACAAAAAAATATTGGAATTCCTCAATAAAGAATAAAGAAAATCTCCATATAAAATGCGTACCCAGTACAACCCACGGAAGACGTGCAAAGCACATATGACATCTACCTCTTACCGCTCGGGTTATTAATTAATTAATTTAACTATTGAACAAACTTTAAAAAAATACTGGTATTTATGTTTGAATTCTTTATTAATGTAGAGTTTAGTATATTCTGTCAAATATGATTTGAGATTTTCACGGCCAAAAGTCTTATAGAGGTTCAGCTATCAGCAACATCAGCATCTGTAGGCAGACAGATGGAACCTAAGCGCAATCCAAATACTAAGTTTTGTGATCGCGTTTTTGGAGTATCTGGGCCGAAGGCTTGGAATAAACTCCCTCCGGAACTAAGATCCATAACAAGTCCAACAGAATTCAGGTCTAAACTAAAAACTTATAAAAAAGCCATTTCAAGCAACCTTTCATTTCTGAATGGTGGTCTTACACCATATTGACAGTATCACACAGTTTGAAAAAACTTACATTTTTAAGCTGTCATACCCCTAAATTAAATATACCATTTCTGAGAGAATGTCCAGTAATATCCAATTTTTTTAATTATGTCCTTAATCCTGTATCTAAATAACGCTAATAAACAATTAGTTAATGTCAATTAATTGTTAATCTCAAGTGACCTACCAGGTAAGTATTGTACTGTATATTATCTCCATATGTAGTTAGTAATAACTAATAACTTGTAGAAATGTATTATAAATTTGTATTGCGCCCTTGAGGTGATTTTGCACAAAAACGGCGCTTACAAATCATCCAATTATTATTATTATTATTATACATATCTTCCCTGATGATGGACACTATAATGCTGTCCGAATCGTTGGCGAAAGAAGGAGGTAGCGGAACACGGCATAATACCCCAAAAATAAATCTCTGTAAACTCTCTCAAAATTAACAATTCTTTGATTTTCCGTAATATAGGCGACAGTATACTATTAACTTATTTTATCTACAAACTTACTGACTCTCCGTAAGTATCCGGTGAACTGATTTCATTATTACACAATAACGCAATTCTCATTGCATATTCATCATCAAATTATTTTATATAGGAACGTCTTAAAGTCGCGCGCGGTTCTTTGCAATTAATTTATGGCGTCAGAGTGAAGTATGTTATTAACTCTGTAAAGTTTTAATTGCGATAAGCTGTCGTTTTAACGAGAAATTGCCGTCAAATTAAAGATGAACATTCATAAAAGACAAAATGAAAATCTCATTTGAGATATGCGTCCAAAGGACAACGCCAGAAGGCGGATGAAGATTTTTTTTACTTTGTCCTTAATGCCCGTTAGTATCCTTTGATTTTCACTATGAAGTTTCTGAAACATCACCTGTGTATTTTTAATTACTTTTTTAATGTAATTTGTTATCTTCTAGAAAATTTACCAATATTACTATCTTGGTATTTACCAAAGCTAAAAAAAATATGCTTTTGCGAGTAGATGTTTTCTTTAGATACGTTTTTATTACTTTTGGCTTTGGAATAATCTCGAATTGTCAACCGCTTTGTGGGGACTCATATATTTCAAGTTTTATATGGCCATTTGTGATTGCAATGCGATATAATTGAATAATGACTTAACCTCCTTTGGGTCGTTTGTCCCTCAGATGCATATTAAATTTAGTATACTGCATTACCTTAATATATATGTATATATTTTTAAAGAAAGACAAACATTCGTTATAACTTCGAATTAATTCGAATAACCTAACAATGTTGCTTGTGTTGTGTTGGAGGACTTTGCCAGCCATGGAATTGAACTCACTACGCCTGGGTGGGACCCAAACGCGATGTCAACTCAGCCACCGACAGGTCAATCATACTTTATACTTTATTACCTACGCCATTATTGATTTACGAGTAAAAATCCAGAACCTTAAAAAATTAAGAACCCAGGATCTCTGTGTTTCCGGGACAACGTCTAATAGAGGACAACAATATAATCCTCAACTAATTCCCGTTTTGAAGGTTATAACCATCAATGTAATATAATCCCTTTAGAGAAAGATAATATTAATAATTCTAAACGAAACATGAAACAGAGCAAGATACAGGAATAAAAAGAAAAGAAAAATCTGTTATTTCTGTTTCATGTTTCGTTTAAATGTATTAATGATAATAGGAGAAGTCGAGGACACCCGAGGAAGACATGGCACGATCAAGTGAATCAGATACTTGAGTCGGGCCATGTCAAGAGCAGAATAATAGAAGAGTATGTATGAAAGTGAATGAGGCAAGAAGTGTGTACCAAGACCGAGTTGTTTATGTTTTTTTCTGCCTACCCCTGATGGAAACGGCGTGATGGTTAGTTACTTAGTTATCTTCTTCTTCACTGATTAAACATTACATTGATGGGATCAACCTTCAAACCTTATTACAATAAATAAATATATATATATTTAAACACCTATAGCTAATTTGCAAATATGGTTTCCCGGATGCATAATTTAATTAAAAATAAGAATTTACAAGCTTTAGATATCTGAAATTTAATTTTTTGTCATTTCATCAACTGTTAGGATTATCAATTACAATCATTGGTTTAATCCCTTCAATTTCTTCCTTATAGTCAAACCGGAAGCGGATAACTGGAAACCGCCATCTGGGTTGACGCTTCCTTCCCCGTGAAGCCTTTAATGTAATCTCCCGCCTTAAAACCATGGGACATACATAGGTAATATAACAAAGCGACGGAACCGAAATGACTCATAAAACTTCAACACTGCAGTTTCTAACTAAATCTACTTGCAAGGCGGACCCTTGGTGGAACTCGGTAGTCACATAAAGAAACAAGTTCAAAAGAGAAAATTTTCAAAAACTATATTTTATCCCACTTTTATTAATAGAAGTGACTACAGCACATGCACAAAACGGACAATCTATAGCCGTCTTACTAAATAGATTCTTACACGCCGGTTCAACGTTGGTGTGGTAAAGCCGGCATTGAGCCTGGTTTAAGACCGTTTTAACCAAACAAACACAATGGTAAAAAGTTAAGTTTTTTACTGTACTGTATGCCTGACTGATATGCCCCACTGTATCTTTTAATCGGCTGTATGTATGCTTTGTGTCACTAATAAATATGATTATTGAATTACGAAACCAAGCTTAACTCAAATCACCAGTTTTTGTAGCCTGGCTCTTGGCGGGTATTTGAAAATGTTTGAGCAAGGAGAACATAATTTTTTGAATTTTCACAAAATACCGATTTTTTTGTTTTTGATTCGTTATTTTCCTGTACTTAAAAAAACTAGTGGGAAAATATACATAAAATACAAAATAATATTTTAAGAACACAGTTATATTGGTACAGAAACTAAAATAATTTTCGTAAGTACCTTCGTCTACAAATCATAATTTGTTTAATGCTTTTGGCGGATTATTATAAAGTTGTTTTCCTATACAAAACACGATGTTTTATTTGCACAACGTTTAGTTTTGGGAAGCCAAAACCTCGAAAAATTCTCGTTGGATAATTGTGAATATTCTCATGGTACCTACTAATATTAGTTTGCAGATAATTATGGATACATGCCTTTTTGACATCACGGTACATGCGCAGCATTGCTGCATCACTGTCATTCGTATTATTTTCATCACGTGTTTTATTTGGGTTATCCTATTTTTTTTTAAATGTAAGCTTTTAAGTAGGTACTTACATACCTAGGATGATTTCAATAAAAGAAATTCCTTCCAATTTCTAATATGACTATAAATAGGTGTCTGAATTTATTGTGTCCAGTAATATTATTTTATAAAAACATTCACAATGGAAAGTAGATATTATTCAAACTTTTTCCCAGCACTTAAGCCAATTCCCTAAAAAAATGTATTCTAAACTTTAGTCTTAATTTAAAAAAGCATTTCCCAACCGTTAAACGGTGTTTTAGTTACGCATTGAATAAAGGTTTTACAAGCTCAGTTTAGAATTATTATTAATACAAAATCTCTTTAACTGGCTGCGAAAGAACTGTCAACGTCGCATTTTGAAAAACTAACGCATGAGGTTCCCGTCTTGAAAAAATAAGGTTATTTATGACAAATTATTTTTTAATTGACTGTTACTGCGTGAATTTAACAAGAATTCCAAGAAAGTTAAGTTTTTTATAACATAAATGTCTTATGCATCTGTGGGTAAATATAAATCCGAGAAATCAACGTTTATATTGCGCAAACAATAAATCCACAGTGTCTTTTTTTGTTATTTTTTGGGAATTATTATTATAATTCATTATGTTTTTTTTATTATCGAAACGTTTTTCATGTTTGAAATTAAAATATTTCAATTTGTAAATACTAACGTATATTTCAAAATATAAAATTCTAAAAAGTCATTTTATCTAGTTTCTAAAAACAGTATTTGTTTTTACAACATCTTCAAATAGATGAAATAAATAACACATTTAAAATACCTTATAAATATATATTTTTTATTTTAATATTAGAAATTACGTTCATATTGTCAAGTGATTCATTTACATAACTTAAATTAATATTTTTTAGTAAAATAATTTTAAGCACGTATTTCGTTTGTTTTTTTTAAATAAATTATTTCTAAGATATTACAGTATTGCACGAAGCACTGAAGGAAGTTGCGCCCAGACGAATGAACCATCCAAGTATCAATTTAATAGGGCCATTAAAAGAACAAAATCCGTTTTCACAGTTATCCAAATCGGATGGTCGTGGAAAGTTATTTAGAAATCTTAAACACTAAAAACTTTCTGCAAGGAACGACATCCGCACAGTTTTCGTAGTTAAAATAATGTTCACAGTCTACTAATTTCATAAGTTTTCTGACATCGTAAATCGTAAAGCACACCAAAATCGTGTTCACATTGGGAGTGAAAAAATCACGTTTTATTTTTACTACTCAACAATAGTGCAAAAATAATAATTGCAACCATTTTGTACAGAAACTTTGAAATTTAGAAGGCGGTTTTGGGTACAACAGCTCCGAGAACCATTTATTGGATAACCAAGCTTTGCCATAGGTCACCCTAAGTGTTTCGCTACGTTTAGTGATTTAGCAGTTGTGCTCGGGTTCATCGGGAGAGGTGTATTCAGGATGCGCCTGCCCACCAGCTGCGTGGCGGGCCAGATCGGGACAGGCTGGTTTCGGGAGACCCTTTGATCTCTCCAACTGGTCTCTCGGACCCATCGCTTTGTGCCGCAGCGGGAGAGATATATTCATACGCCCGTCACCCCAAGATATACTAATCCCAAGATTCCTACATTTTTCCTTGCGAGAACTTCCTCACCCTTTCCTTAAAAATTACCCTCCACGCAGAATCCTCAAAGATGGCCTCAGAGAAATTATTTTCCCAAGGCCTCCTGTGTGCGGTTAATGCAAAAATAAAATCTTTGGTCACACATGTCTTTTGGCAGTATAATGAAGATCTGCAATGACCGCCCCAAAAAGGGAGATTGAACACCCCTCTAGGGGGAGTGGTAATCGGAAATTTTTGAAACCAGGTCAAGTGAGATATCGTTTACTATTTGTCTATTTGATAAGATAAGATGACACGAGATCCCCCAGTGGGGTTGTCCGCCACTTTTCTTCGGGCGGTCTCTGCATATCTTCATTTCTACTCTCAAAAAGGATGTATGACCAAAGTTTCTCGAATGAATGAAATTTTTCTTTTATTATGTGCATTTGTTACTATTTTACCTGTACTAATTAGCGACACTTTGTCTTTATCTTCTTTTTTTGTTGCATCCATTGTTGTTGTTGGTACTATACCAACTGTATTTTCAGTGCAGTAGTCTGCACATTTCTATTTGAGTATATGAGTTTTGTTGCATCCAAATATCTTTGGTTGCATCCATTGTTGTTGTTGCTACTATACCAACTGTATTTTCAATGCAGTAGTCTGCACATTTCTATTTGAGTATATGAGTTTTGTTGCATAATTTATAACAAATTGCAAAATTATTGCGTAAATTTCATTTATGGTTTGATGGAAAACTGGAATAATATGTTTATTTCCAAATCATTCTTCTATTTCACTATCAGCTTTTTTAGTTCTAATTCTTCTAAAACTGAGCTAATACCAAACATGTGTATCTCAACGTTGCAGCTACTGTTTTGAATACTAAAGTTACATTATCCACTTTGCGATTTTTGGAAAATCAAGCCAACTTTGCAAAAATGTTTCGTGCGATCGCTTGCTATAATGAGTCAAATTCATAGTACCTAAAAATATGAGATAAATTTTGAAATCTAGGTGAATTCATTAGCTTTAAATCGCAGTATTCATTTTCATATATTTCCGTATTAATATTTAGAGGAATAGTAATAATTAAATAATATGGTACATATTATTAATACCCCAAAAACAAATAACAAAAATATGGTACATGTATATATATTACACCGGTTCCATGATAACTCAACACAGTGACAATTCAACACACTTTTAAAAAGTGATATAAACTCATTAGAAACGAAGAATTTTTTTTTAACCTAACCTAACCTACTTAACCCAGTTAATAAAGTTTTGATTTCATCACTTTCCTTGACTTTATATAACTTTTTAAAGATGTGATGAATTATCATTGTGATGATTTATCCGGTCACCTATGACACCAATCGCTCGAATGAATGTCACTCCAATCAAGAAATTAAAAATAATTTAATATCATTAACACGTATTAGTTTTCAAAGCGATATAAATATCATAAAAAAATAAATAGATAATGCAAATACAAGGGATGTTCGAAAAGTAACCACCGTTTGTCTTTAAATAAAAAAAACCCGCATAGATATAAAAAATGTTATTACATGCCTCTTAAAACTATTGACAGTTTTCTACTATCTTTCGATGCCGTCGCCATTTAAGTTCAAGCACTTGTTATACGCTACATATAGGGCACTTGTCGTACAGCTGTACTGAGGAAGGGGGACGGATAATGATTTCCATTATGTTCACTCACATGAAAAAGTGCCTTGGGGCCCAGCAATTCGATAACGATGAAGATCTGCAAAATGATTGATTAAATCTCCAGGCGGCCGAGTTTTATGCAGAAGGCATTTGCAAATTTAGGAAATGCTATGACAAGTGTGACTATGTTGAAAAATAGAGGAAAACTGTAGTTCGTAGATAAAAAAGCTGCTTTTTAAAAAAGCTGAAAAAGCACGAATTGTGTGTGTAGTACATTCTACACTGCGAACTTGTCTCATCAGTTCCACCTTGTTTCAAAGACGTTTCTCGTTTTAAGTGAATTCTGTTTGTGTCCGAAATTTCAGTCAGGATTTAATGCAGAAATATAAAAGATCTACGAGACATGCAGTTTTAGTTTGGCCGTGCTTTTATTGTGGTTTTATAGCGGGATGTAGAACCGGGACTGGGAGAGTAAGGCGAAATCAAGACATTTAAACGCAAGGTGGAACTGGAAATGCAGTTTAGAATGCTACTCCCTGGGATTAGAGTTCGTGGCTTTTCGTGCGCGGAAAAGATTATTTCAGTGTTCTGAACATTTCCTGAAATCTTATATTGCAAATTTTCATAATTTATTGACGATATTATTTGAAAAAAAACTACTTTGATTATTTGGCTATTTTTTTTGCAAAGCTAGAAATGCTGCATTTTCTCCGTCTGTGAATCAAGGGATAGCGCTTCATATTTGCTCCTTTCGAGACCCACTGAACGCGTTCCCAACAAGATGTACACGGTTCACATTTTCTAAGTGGGCATGAATATTTTTTTACAAATCTTTACTGTGCTTACATCTTGGCTATGGACCTAGTTGCCAGCTATAGTGTTTCCTCCCTCCTGCAATAGATCTCTTCTAGAAATAAATTTTTCCTCCCTCACAACAAAAATACCTTTTGCATAGCTTAGGGCCCTAGGGTTTTAACTTAGGGCCTTCTTTGTGAAGTTTAAAATATTACAGATAACAGATCAACAATTTATGTATTTTGCAATATTTGGAAAGTCATTTTGTTGGACTTGGAGTGCGGTGCCATGTAATGTGCAATGCAATGTTAGTATTCATATTTATATGCAATATCTGCTGGAAATATTGTATTGTTAAGATCAAACCGAACTGTTGGTTTCACGTACCTAACCGTGTCCTTGCATGTTCTCCGTATTACTTCTTGCTGCTTTTCGTCGCTTTTATACGTTAGGTGTTGTGAAGATTTCAATATACTGACGTGATAAGTTTTAAGTATGTAAAAAATCTTGTAAATTGGGTCACTTTTGGAATCACAATGTTAGAATTTATGTCAATGGTTTAAAAACACTCCCCGTTTTAGGACCTGGCGAAACACTCGAGTTATTTTATTTAGCGTGAGAAAACCTGTAAATGCAGCTGTTTCTTTTATTGTCTCACTAAAGCGTAAGTAAAACTGAACACTCCGCGTCTCCGGAGGAATCGATCTCCTAAGCGGTGAACGGGAGCGGAACCCGTTTACGACGAATGCAATTTTACCTGATGCCTCCGCTTCAGTAAACACCTTCGTCGTATTAAATCATAGGGTTTAATGAGGCAGGGATTGGGCCATTTTCGATGTAGATATAATCGCAAACATAGTACATATATTAAGTCAGAGATACAACATGCTTCTTAAAACTATATGAACTTGTAACACTACTATGATGTGAAAGAAAAAAAACATGATAATGTTACGACAAAATTCAATCCTTTCGGAAAATAATTGAATTTTTTTTTATATTAACTCCACACAGGAGGCCCTGAAGAAAATAATTTCCCTCAGGGCCTATGTCATCTTTGGGGATGCTGTGTGGAGGGTCTTTTTGTGGAGAGGAAGGAGTGAACATGGGTCTTGAAGAGTCCCATGTTGTAGGAGGGAGGAAACACAGAGGCCGGCAGTTCGTTCCACAGCCGAGCTGTTGAACTTAAGAACGAATCGTAACTGTAATCGTAATCGTAACGTGAATGGTGTAACTTTAGTAAATAAAAGTAAATCTTGTCTGTTTTATCTTCATATATAACTGTACAAAATTATTCACAATCTAAGAAAAAGTTTTTTTTTATAAATAAGCACATAATATGTTTTATTAGATGTGCAGAAATATATGGAATCGTGCCTTCTATAGACTATTTTGACATTTTTCTCTGAAATTTTCAAAAATTCTTTATTTTTATATTTTTATTGTAGGTTCAAATAAGTTTCGAATATGCCTTACTTATAACAATCTACTACTTTTTTAGACCGAAAACTCATTGCAGTCATTAATAAGTAACAGTGATCTGTTTTACACCATTTTTTTTTAAATGGTGTTTATAGATTTTACGCAATGAAACTTATGTCTTATAATATTTATTTCATTTAAACGCCCATAGGGCTTTTACATACAATGCAATTATTATTATTTTTTTAAATGATAAAAATAAAGAGTTCACACAATATATAAGAATATACAGATTATATATAATATAAGATTTAACAATGCATACGAAATAACGCTTGTTAAAAATCTATGGCGTCCAGTCTGAATATACTTATACATACCATATCAGTCACTGTGCGCCTTGATGATAAGTCGGTTAAGTTTAGCAAGTTCATTAAAAAAGTATAATTAAGATTTTCGGTTAGAATTCCTAATTTAAAATTAATGAATCTCGGGAACTTATGCTGTACTCTATCAATTTTTAGTTGGTGAATCTTATAAAATTGAGCCCAGATTGTTGAATTATACTCTAGATTACTTCTCACCAAACCAGTGAATAGCAATTTAAATGAGTTTCACCGTTCTCAAAATAAACCCTAAACATTTCATGTCCTTGTTAGTTATTTCATTTATATGAGGAATAAAAGATAATGTACTGTCAAAAATAATACCAAGGTCCTTAATTTGCTCTAATCTTTTTAGGAAAATTTTATTAATGCCATATTGATGCAATATGGGATTTTTGATTGGGGCAAAAGTTATTGTTTGACATTTTTCGATGTTAAGAAACAGTTCATTATGAGTGCATCACTCTTGTAGCCTTTAGATTAGTAGTAGTTTTCTAAATTTTAAGATCGTCTGCAAATAGGAGTATCATAATACCATCAAAAACAGTAGTTTTGTCGTTGATAAACAAGGAAAACAATACTGGACCTAAATGTGACCCCTGTGGAACACCGGTGAAAATATCAAATCAGTGTAAATAGTGTGAGTTGAGTTTGACTGATATTATACAGTATTCATTTTTATTTACATTATAGTATGCAAAAATACTATTAAAATAAATTTACCAAGATCTTAAATAAAATGCATCATGTAGTACAAAAAATTACCATATCAAGTAATAAATTTGAGTTGGCACCGCATTTGGGTCCCACCTAGGCGTAGTGTGTTCAATTCATCGGGTGACTCCTCCATCACAACACAAGCAATATTTTCCACTGGTGGTAGTAGGAGATTTTCAAATATTGTCAGTTTATTCGTAACCCGGGAATATTTATATATTTAAAAAAAAATCCTCGCTCGAATATTGTAAAAGAAATAAATACTGCATTTACCACTCCTGAAAGAATTGACTAAAATGAAGCAGTAGCTTAAAAGAGAACGTAGTTTTAGAAAATGGAATGTGGGTAGTGCGGGTGTCGACAGGGGGTGGTTTGGGGTTGGGTGGTGAAGGCTCGCAGACGGTAGCAGCGGGGCCTCCCCACGCCGTAAACATTTTATTACCCAGAAGCGACGCGAACCAGACAGTGCAGGCAGTGTTTAGGGGTGTTAAATATACGGGACCTACCCCACTGATCCACTGCACTAGCACTACGTGAAATATGAGGTCAATTGTGTATTGTGACGCTTCTCAAAATAATCGTATCATAGCGTTGGAGCGAGAATGATTGAATGCATATAATATAATTGTACAGAGGTTTGTAAGAAATATAGTTATATATTTCTTACAAATGTCCAGGAGATATATGTTATGTTCTCAGGAGGAACAGACGGGCAAAACAAGTAATTTAGTAGGCATCAAGGGTAAAAATGCTGCTATAATTTTTTACTTTTTCTGCACTATTTTCGGAAACTAGAGGGTTAAAAACTACTTGTTGAACTGGATCTAAGCTTCGACACACGATAAAAAATATTACAGCTGATATTAGCCCCCTAGCGATATTTTGTTTTCAAATTTGACATAAAAATTCTATCTTTGGATTCGATTTACTCGAAAACTTAAGTTCAAATCAAAAAACGTTATACCTCAAAATCAATTTCAAATCTGATGTAGATTCACAAGTTTCCAGCTTTCACTACGAGTTTCCGGACAGACCTGCAATGTGGCGAGAATAATAATTCTAATGAAATTATTTTCAATAAACGTTTAGCAAAGTATTTGAAAATTTTCGTAATTTTTTTCCTGTTTTCTCTTGTTTTGATGATCAAGTGTCTTTAATTTTGTTAGTTATAATATGCGGAATAAAACTGTAGATTTGTATTCCAATCAGTGTTTTCCACCCCGCCCGCCCTCTACAGGGCATAAAGACTCCTCAATCAGTTCCAAATTATTTTTTGGCAAAAGTGTTCCAGAAAGTCAAGTTCTTGAGGGGTGGGGGGGGTATCTTTGAATATGGAGCGGTGAATCAAATATGTTTGCAAAACTCTTTTGTAGAGTGTATGTGTCTTAAGTACGATGATGTTGTCCCTTGTGAAATTGGATTACATTATTTATAACCTTCACAAAAAGATTAAATACTCAGCATTAAATCTTAGCAACAGCAACAATAATATTATTTTCAATTAAGGCCAAGTATAATAGGTACCCTGTTCAGAACGAAACTACAACAATGCCCCCCAGCGGAGGAACTCGGTTTCACTAGCCATTTAAAGACAGTTCTGTACTAAAAAAGTTCTGTTGAAATTCGTAAGATGTCACTAATTATAAGTGACTTATATTGTATGTTGTTATTTGATTTTTTAAAACACTTTCCCACTGCAGAAGGCTCCGCGCTGATACAAAAAATACAATAGGTAGGTACATCAATGGGCTCTGACCGTAATAAAAAAAACGTGCTTGAAGACTATTCAAGAGTAAAAAATGCATGTTTTGAAGGATAACAAAAAAATGCTTTTTGTTAGCTTTTTGTTAGGATCATAGAAGAAAACAACGGTGCCCAAGTAAATAATATGTAATGCTTTATTAAAAACAATTTCATGACACAAGTAAAAATAAATTACTACTAAATTGCTACTTATAAATTCACATATTTATAAGTAGCATGTGATAAAAAAATTAAAAATTATAAAAATATGGGATTCGAACCCGGGTCCTGCATAACGAGTGTCGAACACTTACGGCTGTGTTTTTTACTAAAAAAACTTGTCACGCACGTCTGCGAGGGTAATTAGTCGCGTTATCGGCCTTGAGTCACTTGACGGTCATGAGTCGGTTTTACTCCGGTCCTCGAAAATGCATAACGCGCGTAAAGAAGTTTCACTTCAATATATAAAAATCGTATGTAAAGTACATTAAATTTGAAATAAAAATTATGAACGTATATAGCATGTACCAAATAAGAATCAGCTAAGCACACCTCACAATAAATGTAATATTATTTTACTTATACAATAAAAAAATGTGAAGACGAATCGTATCAACCTAACTCGATGAACATCTCTGATGCCTGTCCTCAAAATCAATGACAAAACATATTTACATAATATACACAAGTGTGTGTGCGCATGTCCACGTTGAAAACTAACACATGTATAAACACGTGCACAGCAAGACCGTTCGTCAATTTATAAAAAAATACTGGCAAACTTCTTCGTATATACAAGTAGGTATTATCTTCGCTGACTGATGACACGCAAGATTTTGTTGAAAATTCCAAGGGTCGTTCCGTGATTAACGCCATCTGTTGGCATATTTAAAAATAAGCCTTCAGTTCTGATTTCTGCCGTGGTAGCTGAATTAATGTCGCCACTTTACGGCAAAATAATTTATTATTTTAATAAACTCGAAACTCTTAAACAAATGGTAATTTAAAAATGTGAAAATAATTTTAAAAAGTGGACAAAAATAATAGAAACTATTCCTCGTTCCTTTTTTTAGAATAAATTTTACCAAAGTTTAGTAAACCGCATTTACAAAAACATTAAAGATAGTGCCTAGGAAATAATTATACCACAACCTTATTTTTTTTATTTTTTTTTATTTCTGAATGGTAATTTAAAAATGTGAAAATAATTTTAAAAAGTGGACAAAAATAATAGAAACTATTCCTCGTTCCTTTTTTTAGAATAAATTTTACCAAAGTTTAGTAAACCGCATTTACAAAAACATTAAAGATAGTGCCTAGGAAATAATTATACCACAACCTTATTTTTTTTATTTTTTTTTATTTCTGAACGAAGTCTTGAAGAAAAACCTTCAAGGTATTTTTTGAGGATATTCAAAATTTAAAATATTTTTTGAACAATACGAAAGGACGGCCATAAAAAGGTCATATTTCTGATTTAATTTTGATAAATGCTAAGTCTGTATTAATAATAAAAATAAATAATATTTTTTTTTCCGGCTAAGAACATCATATTTACCGTATTGCGTAATAATATTTTCATTATTTCGAATTGATAAATTACTAGACACCGCCTTAAATATTGGGGGAGTGGAGTGGAAACGGGAATCAATCTACCACCTGGTCAACAGCTCGATATCAGAGCATGTCGGATGCGACACGTTGTTATGAAGTATCTCTCTACAAATAAATATTTCATAAAGTTATTTCGACACAGGCTTTAATTGTATATTATGTCATCAACAAAGAACTTTAAAAAAGTTTGGTAAATGAAAATTATTCGTACATTTTTTTAACATAATGTAATTTTAGTGATATTAAAAAGTATAATACAATCAAACAGTATGAACAAGTATAGAGCAAAATATCAGTTAAGGATGAGAGTCTATCATTTAACATACAAATCAAAATGTCTAATCAAAACGTACATGCAAAAATCCATGAATGACAGGACGCCAGCGGCAGATATGACCTTTAGACTAGTGATTTAATAATATGTTTCCATCTCGCTGAATAATTTTGTAGGAAATTTGGATCGAGAAGTATCGATTATGTAAATTGTTTGCTTCTCAGAATTTATGACCATAGCCGGGCACTTACGGCCGTAAAGGTGTCGTAAACAAAATTTTAATATTGATCAATATTTTGTATAAATCCCATTTTGTGAGGCCAGTGTACTCGCTTGGCAATCTGTTAATAATTATTATTTTTTGTGATTTAATAATGTAACAAAGGGTACTTTTTTAAGGTTTTAAGGTTCTAATGAAGGTCTAAAGGTAGATGCATTGTAACATATTGACTACAAAAATTTTAATGGCGTTCCCCAAGAATTGCATTTGGGGCCAAATATAAATTGTAAATGATGTTTTTTTTTACTTCTTCTTCACCTTTTTAGTAACCTCCCTAGCTAAGTAGTTCAAGTTTTTCACTCAAGAGTATGGAGTGGATGTTCGATCCCCACGCAACCCAACAATGTCAGTTTGTAAACTCTTCCATAATATTATCAATTTAAATGTTTTTACATATTGAACTGTGATTATAGTACTGTAGTGCGAACTGCAGGTTTTAAAAAATATATTTTTTATGTAAACCTTTATTCACATTTAAATATCGTAATAAGCTCCCCAATTATTTTGTGATTTTCCACACTAAAAAAGGTAACAAATATGTTTCCATCATTAAAAAGCTGTTTTGTCATGCAATTGATGGGAAGATGCATTCGCCATCAAGAGCTGGAAAAACCTCACGCCGTGAACCTCAGCACCCTGCTAAGTCACCAAACGTAGCGATTCACTTGGGGCGACCTATGGCAGAGGTGTTGGTTATCCAATAAATGGCTCCCGGAGCGGCGGTACCCTTTTCCGCCCCCCAAAATGTGTTATCAATGATTGTGAGCAACATATTTTTTAAACCATTTTTTTAACAATGACATTATAAAGTTTTTAAAATACTTTTAGATGTTTGGGTCATTAATAGATATTGTTCAGAGTAGTATATATTCTTAGTATCGCCCTGGTGATTACTTACTACCTGCATATAACATACCTCTCTTTGGATCCTACAGATCCGCTGCTGGGACTCTTATGCGGTATTCACATTTAACAAATGTAACCGGCATTCGTGTATGTGAAATCTTACAAGAATTTATGTGAATACCGCGCAAGAGTCCCAACTGCTCCCACCCGTCTGGAGCCAGTGAGACAACGGCATCCCCAATAGGGGTATGTAAGAGGAAGGTGGGGGAGCACCTCGCTATTCAGACCTGTTACGGCTAAAGCCATTTCAAGCAACTTTTTTTATTATGAATGGTGGTCATACACCAGGGCGATACTGAGAGTATTTTCCACTCTGGAACGTGCCGCAAGTATACTATATACTATTTTAAATAAATACCTTGTGGAATAACACAAATTTTCGGGAGTCGTACCCTTCGACCACGAACGCCGTCATATTGTAAAAATTATTTAAATAATCCAAACTAAGAACCTATTCATCTAATTTATGTATATTTTTTCATCTCCCCGACATAAGTTGTCGTTTCTTGTACTAATAGAGCTGAAACAAAGTATTATTTTTTTTAATTGCGCATTAAGCGTCCAACCATTCTAAAAATTACCTTCGGTAATTATTTTCCGGATTACCGGTGTATCAATCAAATAAATGTAATACAATGTGTAACTCAATGGCGTACTGACAGTAAACAATTGTTATCTTTATCACAAATCGTACATGCATCTAATTAATCTCAATAACCAGTTCTCACTAAGTTGCGATAAACTGGAAATATCTAGATTAGTTAGCTCTGCGAGAAAAGGATTTGAAATAAACCGGTGTTCGAGCAATTTCCTATTATAAAACATAATTAATTAATTGTTTTGTGTTACTTTTCTGCGATAAGCTAAATTGTATTTAATTTAACCCTTTAAGATCTGAATTAAAATTGATAATTTATCGATGCTTGATAATCCAATTTGAAAACTATTTTTTTTCAATGTTCATTTGAAAATGCATTTTCACCCCAGAAGGTGTAAATTTCACTTAATATGACAAAGTACTCTCCATATACCATAAATTCAAAGTGTGATTCACTCTAAATATACTCTTTATCCATAAAATATTCTTTTTTATTATTATAATTTTAAGTGAAAATCTGTTATTGGATTTTATCTTTATTATTTAGTTTATTCTTATATATGTAAATAATCTGTTGATTTTCCCAAATAAATAAAATAAAAATTCAAGTGAAAAAATTAATCTGCTTTGACACAAAGTTCACCTGTCAAAATGGAAACATTGCTTCCTCCTGAACGAGTAACTAGAATCCGATAAAAGTAGCATGCAAAATCAGTACCTGATGCTAACTAAATTGGGCAGTAAAAATCGTCATTTTTTAAATGCATCTATTTCGATATTTGTTTTCTTGAACGAATGACTAAATAAATGAATGAATCTTGGAAATTTAAACTAACCCACTTCCCAACATTCGATCGAGGTGACACTCGGCAGATGGACTCGTTGTCGGTGACAATGCATTATATCATCTTGATGGTGATCATGTGTTTCTTTGAGATTGGTTGAAAATTTACAGGAGATAAATACGAATTAAATATCGGTGCCATCCAATTAGGTTTTGGCTTTAGCGATAAAGCGGTTCACTCATTTTAGTCAGTTACTGGGGAGGAATGTTCAATCCTCAGTCAAATCAAAATGTTTAAAAAAAAAATTTTAAAAGACTTTTTAAAAGTTCACAACAGGTCCTCAGTCAAACAAAAAAATGTATTTATATGTGTTTATGTTTTTTTTTTACATTATATTTTATTTATTTATTTATTACACGCCCTGGTGGGCTTTTCTTTAAAAAAATTACAAGCAATTTGTATCAAAGTAAACACTTTAAAATTAATACAATAAAAAAAAATCTAAAGATAATGACAAAAAAGGTTGCAAAAAAAAACACAGAACAAAATTAATATTTAAAAATCTGAACAGGAACTAAGAATCCTTACGCATATAATTGATTTAAAAGATCCAACAAAACAAAATAGTAGAAGCAAAGAAGTTATATGGGTACATAAGTCTATTTGTGTCTAGAAGAAAAGTGATAAAATATACAATATTTATACTGATTAGTTTTAAGATGAAATATATCACCCAGATCAGGCTAGGTAATCGGAGAATTTTGGTAAGCTTCCGTCATGGTGTTATTGAAGTAAAAAGGTAAGAAATGTCTGCATGATTTTTTGGGAACATGGAAATTGATAAATTGAAGTAATTTGGGACAGTCAATTTTAAAATGTAGTATTCTTTGTAACAGTATTAAATCTGTGCTTATTCTTCTTTCTGAAAGTTTCAGTAGAGACATTTTTTCCAAGAGGTAATTGTTATCAATTTTTTGTATAGAAATATACAATTTATAGTTTATAAACCTTAGAAACTTCCGTTGAATCTTTTCAATGTTATCTGAATGAATATTGAAAAATGGAGACCATAACGTAGAGTTATACTCAAATTGGTACCTGACAAGGGCTTTATATAACATAATAAATGTTCCTAAATTATTGAAATCTTTTGCAGCTCTCAAAACAAAGCCAAGAGTCTTTAGGGCCTTGTTTATAATATTATTAATATGACATACAATTTGTTGATTGAGCACCATTCAAAAAGATATCTCAAGATAGTTTGAAGTGTAATACAATCATTAATGTGGTTAATCTTTTTATATTTACTTTCATGTCATCGGCGAACATAAGAACGTTTATGTCAGTAAATACATCAACAATTTCGTTTATCAATACTATAAACAAAATGGGACCTAGAATTTTAATTTTAAATATATCTATTAATTAAAAATAGTTGTATTGTAGTAAAAAAACTTAGTTGAAGATGGGGAGGAAAATTCTTAAAATCTTTGAATTTTTAAATGACGTACGGTCCGGAAGGGTTCGATACTTTTTAAGTGATTATTTTTATATTCTACGATACATCCTTTCCACTAAAAGGCAGCAGTGACTAATCTTCCTGTCTACTTTCCGGTGAAACCAATAAAGGTTGAAAAATTAACACGTACCGTATCGACATTCCATTTAATAACACGCTGCCTTGTAGCTATTTTATTACTAAACCGTGCGTACCCGTGATAAAACTAATGCAATCCTGTGTCCCAACTGCGCATACTTCTTAAGGGACTGGGACACGGTCAAGCGGCTTGATCGCAAGCACGTAGTTTTTTGTCTATGGCACTTTGTGACAAGCATTTTGACCGTGTACAAAAGCTGGCTTGCAAGCATTGCGCAATACTACGTGCTGGCGGCGGGGCTTGATGCGAATTTATATTTTAGTGGGAATAGACAAACGAAAATAGACAAATAAATATCACGTATCATAAACAATGATATAAATTGAATAAAATTATTATAAAATAGGTACTTAGTTATTGTTTTTGTGTTCAATTTGTAGAAATCCATCTAATTTAAAAATTCTGGAAGTGTTTTAGTATTTTTTAATAATTATGACAGCGGTTTTCAAGGTCATTAATAACCAAACTGTAGAATAAATAATTTTCTGAATTTTCAATGGAGAAAACATATTTTTTGTATGAATACCGCACAAGAGTATCAACTGCTCCCATCTGGAGCCAGTGAGACTATGACATTCTAAAATATTGATAAACTATTGACATTCTAAAATATTGATACTTATTATTAAAACACATGAATAGAATAGAGCGACAAGACCAGACTGGTTTGTTTCCCTGTGTTTTATCTGTTTTTTTTTTAATAAGAGGTCCAACCATCTGTAATAATGATTCGTAAATATGGTCATCCATTCGGAGAAAATGTTTGAAATCATTTGGTGTTGTAGCCTGTAATACACTTTGCAAATGCTCATGGGTAAAGCGGTACCTTAACTTGTACCATTCTTGACACCAAATTCGTTTCTTTTTTTTTATTTTTATTCAAACATAAAGCTAACGTAAGAGCCAAGAACGCTATGTCTTTGACAGATTCCATTTTGCACAAAATTGACTTTTGACAGTCGCGAGTGGTCGGGAGTCGCGAAATGACAGGAAGGCATAGAAGTACATATACATAGATGCATAAATAAACCAATAAAATTTTGACCACCACGAAATCACAGGAAGGCGTGGCCATGCTTGACGGAGAGGCTTGATGCGGGCTGGCAAGCCGCTAAGCATAGACAATAATAGACAACAATAGACAACAATAGACAAAAAAACTACGTGCTTGCGATCAAGCCGCTTGACCGTGTCCCAGTCCCTTTAAGCCCCCGTATACCTAATTTCTACCGATGTATGTAGAAGAAAAGATATAGCAATGGATAGTATGTACATTCCCTCATATACAGGTAACGCACTTAGCCCCGCATTTCCAATTTCAACCGATGTTTCTCTAACTCTTTAAGTTATCAGTTTTAAAAAAAATGTTGTTTGTGAAGATAATATCTGTACATTTGTTATGACGAAACGTTAATTATATGAAATTCCCTCTATAGAAAAAAATCGCAAAGTATGCTCCTAAATTTTTTAAAGCACGTTTTGTTCTGTTATTTAATATGTTATGCGCGTGAAAAAATTCACAGTGTATCTTTAACTGCAGCTAAGCATTTGTCGAGAGATGTTTGATCTATTTCAAACGAATCGTGTTTTATTAAATATTTTCACAATTTTCACTTAATTATTATAGTTTTTTTTAATATTAGCGCGTTCGCTCTAACATTCGTACTTACATATCTCCCTTTTAAACCATCTTTGAAAATTTACTACGGGGCCTTAATTCAAGAATAAAATTTAAAAATATACGTTAATGGCATAATAACAATTTATCATAACTTACTACTGCTACTTAACACTATATGGTCGGGCATTTTACCGCCAAATTGGGGGCGAAGCGCGGGTTTTTTTTTTTAATTTTAGCGCCAAAATTAGACTTTCCGCAAAATATTAATATCTTATGATCTATTTGATATTTTTCGATGAAACTTTCAGATTTTTACTTTAAAAGATGTCTCTATTTATTTACTTAGCAATGTATGTGTAATTCCTTTTATTATTAACAAACAATTTCTACTTTCTTGGGAATCATAGAAAAAACAGTATTTCGCAATCGAAATCACAAGATTATTTAGAAATTTTCAATACATATAAAAAAAACTATAACCCAATAGTGCTTCAATATGTGATAGCGTTCGAAACACTTTCCTTTATGCAGGGGCATATTGCAAAACTTGCACATGTACCGCGTTTCACGGCGTAGTTTGTGAGCGGAACATACGCGACAACGATTTTATTATTTTTGTTTTTTTGTTGTGTTTCAAACTCATTGTATTGACAGGTAGATAGATCGCCAACAGTAGAAAACACATGACCCCGCACCCATTTAGAACTCCTTGTTTACCAGTTTCCCTCTCCTTACCGCTTTGCGCAACAAAATAAGTAAACTCGTCTCCCGCGTCTTACTGTAAAAAGGCGTATGACGAGTTTTCTCGTTTCCCGCAAAGAATGTGTTAATATTTCTTTCTGGTCTTTTGAGATTTTTTTTTATTTTTACATATTTCATGTATGATAGGGTCCTATTAGCTCAGTTGGTAGAGCTGTGCCCCGGCAAACGCAAGAGTCTGGGTTCTTTTTTCTGATTTTATTGTTTCAAATTCTCGTTTAGGAATCGCAAATATTGTCTTCAATAATTAATATAGAGAAAGTAAAAAAGAAGTTTCTGAGATATTTAATTCTTAGAGACGTCGTATATTATCCGTTTTTATTTCCATCAGCCCTTTTGTCCGGCATGCTGGGTATAAATAGCCTCACCGATAGCAGGAAAACTGCTTTGCTGACAACAGCAACTTCTAAACGGTAACATCTGTATTCCCTATATAATAGAAAAAATTGAGTTTTATGTCCCCGACAATTACACAAGAGCGCGCAGGCACAGAACCTTTTGTCGTTCCAAAATGCAGAACTAACTTACCATTAGTAATGCCGCTCGGAAAAAATATTCTATTACTAAATTACCTGTCCACTGATATAGATATTTTCCAATTAAATATTCAACAGTTCAAAAACGCGATTATTACTTAATAAAATAAAATGTATATTTATTATTGGTTATGTATAACTGTAAATGTGCATTTAAAATAAAATAAATAAATAAAAATTATACTTAATTCGAAGTTTTGCTAACCAAGTTTTTTTTTTTTTTAGGAATTATTTATTTTAATTTAAAATTAAACAATAACTTTGTAAACATCACTTATAGGTAAATACTTAATGCCAACCGGGTTTCGCTACAACCGTAGCTTCATCAGGGCAGTATAAAACACTGCCGTATTATACTGCCCTGATGAAGCTACGGTTGTAGCGAAACCCGGTCGGCATTAAGTATTTACCTATAAGTGATGTTTACAAAGTTATTGTTTAATTTTAAATTATAATGTCACATCACAAAGTAACCGCTTCATATGAAGAAAACATTATTTAATTGATTAAGCATTCTTAAAATAATTACTATCATTTATTCATAGTTCCGCATTGTAGTATAAAAACCAAAGATTTCTTCGTGAGGGGTTTTTTTTCTATTTTGATTACGTGTCGATTGTAATGAAACGCATAGTAGGTACATAGGCGAAATATTTGTTTGCACTCAGTACACAAATATCTGCACGTGTATAATCAAGCTGCATTCTAATGCAATCCGATCGCCGTTCAATCGCAAGGCAAGGAAATGCACCGGTTTTATGGTTCTGGTTTCAACAGATAAGCCATTTCGGAAAACTTCGTTTTGGAAACGCCTTTTCCGCGAGTGTTTAAACTTTAAACTATCCAGATCACTGATAATTTGATCAAGTATTGATATGACCTGTCAGGAACCCGTAGACATGAACGGACCTATTCGTCAACCTGTAGATTCTAGTATTGGTATATTGACATAGATCTATCATTGCATGTAGACATGTACGCACCTATACTTCAACCTCTATATTCTAATAAGTACGTTAATACAGACCTACCTGGGGAAGTATGTACACATACAGACCTATACTTCAATCTATAGATTCTACGTAGTATTGGTATCTTAACATTGACCTAACAGGAATCTGTAGGCACATACTTCAGCCCTATAGATTCTACGTAGTATTGGTATGTTAGCAATGACATATCAGGGACTCGTAGAGATGTACGGACCTATATATACTTCATCCAATATATTACAGTATTTGTATCTTATTAACATTGATCTCTCAGGAACCTGTAGGCATGTACTGACCTATACTTCAATCTATATATTCAAATGAGTATGTTAACATTGACTGGAACTATCGACGCATTCAGACCTATCCTACTTCAACCGATGGATTCTAGATAATATTAATTCATTTTAGGGACAAATAGACAAATTCAGAACTGTAATTCAACCGGTATTTTAGCATAATAATTATATTAATTGAGTTCTCATTATGGTCATCACATTCTACGAGGCGTATCCAGAAAGTAAGTGTACTGAATTTTTGTAGGTTACAAATCTTTTTATTGAAACAAAAAAATTACATGGTTACCGTAGTACATATGTAAGCTATTTTTCGACATAGTCGCCATTCCTCTCAATGCAGGTGGTGAAGCGGGGGATCAACTTTTTGATGCCTTCCTCGAAGTAGTTTCCCGCCAACACCTTCGTCCACTTTTCCACCTCCTCCTTTACCTCCTCGTCGGTTAAAAACCTTTTTCCACCCATGTACAGCTTCAGGGAGGTAAAGATATAATAATCTGAAGGTGCTAGGTTAAGGGAATGCGCGGAGTGGTTCAGGATATCCCATTTAAACGAAGCAAGCAGTTCCTTCGTGGCGTTGGCCGTGTGTGGTCTGGCATTGTCGTGCAGCAGGCTGACTCCCTTTGTCAGCATGCCTCTCCTCTTGTTATGAATCGCCTTCCGCAATTTTTTTAGGGTCTCACAGTATCTTGCAGAGTTGATGGTCTCCACTTGAGGCAAATATTCAATCAAAATTATGCCTTGACAGTCCCAAAACACGGATGCCACGATTTTCTTGGCTGAAGTTGTGGTTTTGAACTTTTTGGTGGAGGGTGAAGTGAAGAGGTGAGAACCGTTTTTAAACTCGCGATACCACTTGTACACACTCGTACAATTCATAGCTTTATCACCATAATGAGCCGCGTATTTCGCATTTGGCGGGAGATCGGATCGACATTTTTCACGAAATGTGTTGTCGCGTTGACACTTCTCAACGTACTGACCTTGAACAGGTCTCGTTGCGGAGGGGAAAAGTCAGGCTACACGTAAGTTTAGCCAACATATCGAAAATATAAATCATTCGGTCGTGAGAGCCTCAGTACACTTACTTTCTTGATATGCCTCGTTAATTTCTAGCTAAAGTTTTGTCGACGATGTATAAAAGGGCGTTTGTTGTTAGACATATTTTTATTACCCACGATTTAAATGAGATTTTTTATTGAATGCGAAGTTTTTATCACCTGTGGTTTCCAGTAGTTACCGATTTGCATTTCAACAAATCCCAAACTGAGTCTTGCAACTGACCAACTTAGATTGTAGGGCGTTCGAGAAGGCAGCACCATTTACAAGAAAATATTCAATTATTCATTTTCGGAAAATCGACAGTTTACATTTAATCAGTTTGTACATAAGTATTGTATAGCTAAAATAAAACCAATTATGAATTTCCTCCTTGTGACTTTACCTCTACTGAGACAGCATAATATGGAATAAGTAAATTAAATATGTGAGAAAAATAAACGCAAAATTTACAAAACAGTACATTTATAGCCATGGAGAGAAGTTGTAGATATAACTCAAATCATAATAGAGATATAAACAATAGAGACATAAACATTATTCTCAAACCATCAGAGAAATATTCTTTTATGGACTTCTTGTATTTGGTAAGTTCGCAACTGAAAATATCACCCTTGAATAATACGCTATTGTAATTATTGCATAGTCTGTTCAGGTTTAGAGAAATTTTCGCCCTCACGATAAATTAACAGGCCTAATTAAAATATATCAATTTAAGAATGTTTTTATCGATTTGCCTTGATAATTTATCGTTACTATATAATAAAAAAAATCGTTGTAATGCAAAAATAGTTGAATTTTCATGGTAACATAATCTTAATTTACTAAAAGTTTATCAGGAAACCTGTTAATTCATTCGAATGGACTGCAATCCTGTTTTAACCGGAATTACCAATAATTTTAAGCGATTCGTAATAAATTAGCAATATTCATTTTTCTCCTTGTCCATAAACGCAAGCAATCGCAAATATAGAAAATAAAAATAAAGGAGCTCTTGAAAGAGCGGCTATAAAAAGAGTACAGATACATAAAATCATTATACATGCACATATAACAATACAGGAGGAACTCGTTGCACCTTGAATTGGATTCCGTTTGTATATGTTTAATTATTTCTTTTATAAAAAAATCATTACCAAAAGCGGTTGATTTGATTTGAGGATAAAATTCTAAGTAAAATATATAACAGAAACGATGTACATACTTCTAATGGACGAGTCCGTAACAAAAGCCCCTTACGGGCGAGCATGTCGTGTAAATTGAATTTTCGCGACTGGGACATGCTCGCTCGTAAGCTAAACCTTTTTTTTATATATTAACTCCACACAGGAGGTCCTGAGGAAAATAATTTCCCTCAGGGCCTATGTCCTCTTTGGGGATGCTGTGTGGAGGGTCTTTTTGTGGAGAGGAAGGAGTGAACATGGGTCTTGAAGAGTCCCATGTTGTAGGAGGGAGGAAACACAGAGGCCGGCAGTTCGTTCCACAGCCGAGCTGTTGAACTTAAGAACGAATCGTAGAAGCGACCCGTTCTCATGTGACAAGTTTCAACTGTGTACAAATGTTGGGCGCGCGTTTGGCGTGTATCCCGACTACGCACCGGTGCCGAAGGGATCAATGACCTGGAAATGCATTTTGATGATTATACTAATCACTTACCTGGACAAATAATTCGGAATTCTATTTATATTTTTGCTGTTGTATACGGTTGAGGGAATACTAAAGAAAACTTGAAATTAAATACTGTCACCAAAATGAATTTAAAAAAGGCGGTTAGCACCAACAACTTCAAAAACACTTTATATAAGTTTTAAGTAATGACATTAGAGTTATTTTTTACGGCCATTTTACCTCAGTCCGAAGTACATACAACACAATTCCAATATAATTATTTCAAAAAAATCTTCATTGTTCGTTTTGTCATGTTCTTACTCTTTTACGCTAATTTCTCGCGTCCATATTTGGATAAAATTTTAAATTAAATTGATTCAATAAACCAACTAGAACCAAATAACAACATATCCTCCACAGTAGCACCTTCAAATAAACAAATAAAGTTTAACAAGGCGGTTTACGGTCAGTGATTACTTCGTGCGGTCAGTCACGTACATGACGTGTCTGTTAACAACTACAAAACACAGAACCAGGACTTTATTCCAGTTTCCCTCTGAAACTGTCCAACGACCAGCGGTCAGTGGCGGGCCGAACTCCATGGCCCTTCGCACGACGCTGTCTTGTCGTGCGGTCGACCGCTTATTTGTTGCTCAAATTGGACAGTATGTGCATTGGGGGGTTCACCAATTTATCACGTGTATGGTATAGTTTCACGATAGTGTTATGATATTGAATGCGTTTTGGTCACAACTTTTGTCACAACCACTTAGGGGGTTGTTTTGTGCCCGGTTTGTCTACATTCACGTACTGAATTTGAAACAATTGAAGATACTCGCTTTATCAGCAGCTTTGTCTGAGTTTTGTCACTCTCATCTGGAAATCTCATTCTAATCAAAAAATGGATTATTTTCACAAACTATGGATACAATGAAAAAAGTTTGGAAGATTTAAAGTTTACTTTTCTGATTCAGATCATTGTACTAAAGTGTTTACAAATCGATTTAAAACCTACCATCCTTGCGATGCTTTTTTTGAATCTGATCATCCCCATGAAATTACATCGGGACTCAAGCGATCATTATGCTTCTACTCCATTACTGCCTTACAGATTAAGGTACTTTAAAAAACTAATATTTTGTTGTGGACAACAGAATAATTTGATTTTATAAATTTAAAGAAAATCTTTCTATAGCTCTGTATTTTTTAAAGAATCTTTCGAGTCAAGTGTGATGTCTTACACTTTCAATTTCTTCATAAATATAGCTGTTTTAAGCCATGTAACTAAAGATTTGGAAATTTGGCTTTGTAAAAATGAATGCGCGTTGAAGCTTTTACAATTTTTTTTTAAACTGTGAATTTGTCCATTTGCCATGTAAAACTGCCCCTTTTTACTGAAAAGGAAAAAGTTGTAGTAATTACGTAAAAGATGTATGTTTCATGAAAAACGAAAAAATGAGGGAGAAAAATTACTGATAAAAAATATTGCTAATTTATTAAGAATTTCCCTAAATTATTCGTAATCCGGTTAAAAACGGGATTTCAGATCCTTAACAAATGAATTTATAGTTAAAGAATTAATAATTTAATTTAATTTTAATTTTTATTGTTACTCTGTGTAACTAACTCCACTGTATTGCTTTAGTATTATATAACTTTCCAATTGAAAAAGTCCTCCACAACACAGGTGAACTCCTAGCGTGGAGGACAATATACTATACATTTGTAATACAAATATATTTAAGAATAAATAAAAAAATAAAATATATATATATAATTCCTAATAAACTTTTAGTAAAATACAAAAGTTTTATAACGATGTCGGAACACGTGTTCATAAAAACCATAATATTTCCGCTTTTTTATATTATCAAGCAGGTGTATTAGCACGTTGGGAATTTACTAAAAGTTTATCAGGAAACGGCCTGCAATCCCGTTTGTAACCGAATTGCCAATAATTTGAAGAGATTTTTAATAAATTAGGAATTTTCATTTTTCTCCGTGCAGTTCCCTACCTTGTCGTACCTACATATTTTCAACTTCCATGGGATTTAAAGAATAATTTTTTTAAAGTTTATATTTGTATATAAATAGTTTGTTTTCCACAGGGCGGCAGTTCAGTGACCAGGTGAAGGATCTCGCGTACCGTGCCCGGCTGCGCGCGCTAGAACTGGAGGCACAGCGACAGGATCTGCTGTGCTACTCGCGGTGCTACAGCTACACGTACGTGCCCACGCTGGGGTTGTGCGCGCCCGCGGACCTTCTGGCCGCTCACCGCCCGCCCCCGCCCACCCCGCCCAGAGCGCCCTCCTAGCAAGAGAGGTACGAACCTATTTCTTTTATTCAACAAACTACACAATCGGTTTTTAATTCACTGAGCGTAGCGCAGAGGCAGATTTGCCCTTAGGCCTATGTAGGCCCGGGCCTAGGGCGGCCAGATATTAGGGGCGGCCAATCGTGACATAAAAGTCACAGATGATAACAAGAAATTACTTCCTAAGTACCAAAATATTAAATGGCGATATGCAAGAGCGTGTTCACACACAGCGCACAGCGCGCCCCCACGCCCCGCAGCCGCCCTCGCCACACCTATGATGGGTACTGAGAAAGGGGCGGCTACATGGTCTGGGGCCTAGGGCGGCCAAGACTGCAAATCCGCCTCTGGCGTAGCGAAGTTTTAACTCGACGGTTTTGTAATACTTTACGTTTCCGTATCTCAAGATGGTGACCGTTTTAATGGTAGTACTTTCATCACTTTTGTACAGTTTGCAATGTTTTCTGCGTATTTCAGATACGCTATATACATCTTATTTTTTAATTTTCCGTTCAAATAAATACAGTTTTAGAAACTAGATAACATTATCTTTCCGGTGTACGCATTTAAAATAAATATTACTATTTCTAAATAATAAAATTTTAATAGCAAACTTGAAAAATGTTGTCAAAAACGCTAACCACATTTTTACTTAATTTTTTACTCGAATCATAAAAAAATTAAGAGAACTCAATATTTCGAAAACACATTCATTTTGTTTGGGGAATTTTTAAGAAAACTGTATCTTCACTTTTATCGGGTTTATATAATTAACAATATGTTTTAAGGTTAAGCCGATTGTTGCGATAGTGGCGCGAAATATGAATTATTCATTTTGGCTATTTTTAGAATTTTATTAATGGATTACAGTATTAATATTTGAGTCAAACTGGAAAGATTTATCATTTCTCTTTCTAACGTCAAAAAAATTAAGTATTTCCGCATGATAGAAAAAAAGATAAAAATACTTTTATAAAATATGGTGCCCGGTCATATATGACCCTAAAATGCTGGAGAGGTTAAAGTTTTTATTTCAAATGTGAAATCGCCGTGTTTGTTTGAACTTTCTTATTCGCATTTTTTCAATAATAGGTATAATATTTATATCTTACTGATCTGAAGAAAGTTTGAAAAAATATTAACTGTCATTGAGAAAATTACGTTTCTTTGGACAAATCGTATAATTCCTTATTTGACATTTAAAAAATGTTTTGTGTTATGATTTTGGAAGAAATTTTAAAGAAAGTCTACTGGTCAGAAAATTACTAGTTGACTGAGCATAGCGAAATTCTGTTTTAACTAGACCATTTTGCATTTTGTCTGTCTGTAAATTTGTTTTTACTTTTAGTTTCCAGTTCAAGATGGTGACCCTTTTAATGGTTCATTAAAGATTATTTGTTCAAAATTAAAATCGCCATGTTTATTTGGACTTTCTTATTCGCATTTTTTCAATATTATGGTGGGTAGTGGGTATTACCTCCCTGAGTAATATTTTACAAAATATTTGTCATTGCGATGGTGACGTTTCCTTGAACAAATTGAACAATTCCTAATAATAACTTCCCTGAGCTATTTAAACGTTTGTTTTGTTCGCCTATAAAATTGTGTCACTGGCAGATAATATTAAGTATATCCTTCGGCCATCACAGAACCAAATTTTATGGAGTATATTTATAGCAAGGTAGTGAAGTATTGATTTACTTCAAGGTGGGGCAAAAGTAATGTCATAATGTGGATGAGCCATAATTTATTCAAACTGCGTTAAATATAATTGTGCTTTGACATTTATGTCGTAGACAGATAGAGAATTAGTCGACAACAAGTAATGGAGCACCTGAAGAACACGGTATTATTATTACTACTTATTTGACCAATTTCTGGTCTGTTGTCTGTGTTCAGTTCTGCGGGCGAAACCTCAAACAACTTCTAAAATACACACCGACTTATGGTTAGCTCTTTATTGTTTCGCTTTTATCTGTTCGGAAGCAATTTTCGAAAATTACTTATATTTTATTGCGTCGGTCGTAACGTAAAAAGCTTTTGAAAACACGCTTGTTAATGCGTTTTTAAATTGAAAAACCTCTTTAAATATTCTAAAATTTTAATGGCGGTTATTTTATATTTACAAGTGAAACGGGGTATTCCTTGGATAGTTTGTTTTGTTTTCATTTTATTCCCGATAGTACATATATTTTATTTGTATTCAACATTCCCTGATTAGATTACACTATTGTACCCATAGATACGAATAAGGAAGATGGTCCATTAGTATGAAAACTTGCGCACAACACCGCTCAACCATTTATGTTACTGCACGCATCAACGCACAGTGGCGTCCTGTCTTTGTTTCCACACGCCCACGCCCATTCCACGCCCTTCGGCCCCTTCTGAACACAACCATTTCCTAGAAATAAGAAGAAAACAAAAGCGTTTTATGTTTTATTTGTATATGAGGGAATTTACATTCTATCCATTTCTGTATCCGTTCTCGTTCTGCTTGAGTTCAACACCTTGAAGCCCGCCGAAAACGATTTTCAGGCAAACATTTTTTTTAAAGTTAATTACTGGAACTACACTTAATCCACCTATTTTGAAAGAGGTTAGTTTATACAATACTCGCGTGAGATCCCACGCACTCTTTTATGTTCTTAAGTGAGAACTTTTGCCTATCAGAACGCATTTATCTTTTGACGTAAGTCACAAATTAGTAAAACTGCCCCATGACCTTTTTATATTTACAAGCACCTCAAATTTGTAATCCTCTCCGTAATAAATTAGTATATAACCGTTTTATGGAGAACACGAGAAAATATATAACAAATTATTGTTAATAATAATTTGTTTTTCTTTTTACTATGCATAAAAAACATGACTCATTAGTTTATCATTAAAAAATAAAATCAATACCAGACGAATAATTTTCAATGGGCATTTCTAGAATGCTTACGGTTACGTGACAGCAACGGCACATATAAAGCGTAAAACTTACGTTCTTTATCACAATAATGTTACATCACTTTCTTACATACCTACTAAATAATAAATACTGTGTAAGAAATAGCTGTTGAAAATGAGACAAACGATCTAGGTACCTGTCTCTGTTTCTCCCAAAGACAAAATGCAATCATTATCATATATCTCCCTCACAATTGTGGTGGTCGCCGTTCCGTAGCCGTAGGAATTATAAAACCGGCTGCGCCACTTTTATTTTCCTCGCAGTTTGGTCGTAGTTCAGCAACAGTCGGCGCGCTTCTATGCCATATCTCCCTTTATTTCGGTTTGTTGTTGAACCTGAACGATTTGTAGTCGAAAGGTTGGTCAAGCTCAAGGTATTATTATTTTTATTATACCTACATATGAAACTTCAGAGTAATTTATATTCTGAAACCCACACTGTTAGAAAGCGCATAAAATGGTTTAGTAGTCGCTTTTATTGTGCAGTATCTCATTTCAAGTTATTTAATCGTAAACTTAACCGAAGCTTGTATCGACAGCAGCCATTGCCGCTACTAAAATCCGCCCGTTAACTATTCTTCGGCATAATCCATAACTACCCTTTGCGTATAAAGGATCACAATAAATATCTTTTAACGAGGGAAAAGAAAGAGGAGGTGTGTTGCATCAAAAGATGGTGAAAGAGGTCGTCTCCTACAACGCAATTTAATTTTTTTATAAATGTAGCGTATAAACTAGAAAAATTTACCGCATTTTTTATAGGAAAGGAACGAAGCAACCGCATGCGTTCCGTTTCACGTTTCGCGAGCCTGGGGTTGCTTCGTTCCTATCCCATAATTCGTGGCTCGGTTCGCGATTTCTTTAGTTTAGCATGCTGATGACAGAACTTTTAGATATTATAAAAATACTCAATAGCACCCGGACAAAAAGCTTTTGACGTCACGGGACATGCGCGACGGTAGGTACTGCATCACTGACATTCGAATTATGAATTGCACACGTTTTAGCAATGATAAAGCTTTTAACTTATAATCATTTTTGGAGATATCGAAAATAATACATTTAAATATAACACATTTTCATCAAAATAAAAATAAAATAGGTAACTACCTCTTTGTCTTTATTTAAATTTTTAAACTTAGACGTTGCCTATTTGTTTACCATTGGTCAGTAATTATATTATGTAGCTTTTATCGGTGACCGGATAAATCATCACATTTTTAAAAAGTTATATAAAGTCATAGAAAGTGATGAAACAAAAACTTTATTAACTGGATTAAGTAGGTTAGGTTATGTTAGGTTTAAATTTTTCATCGTTTCTAATGACTTTATATCACTTTTTAAAGGTGTGTTGAATTTTCAGTGTGTTGAGTTATCATGGAACCCTTTTATCAATGGTGGCATCAGAAAACTGGGTGAAAATACGTTTTATTTAAGGGGTGTTTGCACAACTGAGGGATAAGTAAAAAACGTGTGAAATATTTAAAGAATTTTTTTCTATTTCTGTGCGTCTCACGGGTATTCATATAAACAAAGTTATTGATTTTAATAACGCTGTGGCAAATCAAAATTCACACAATTTAAATCGTTGTAAAAAAATGTTATTCTTCATTGTAAAAACAATCATTTTTTTTATTTAAAGAAGGCCGTATTTGAATCATCATCTACTTCTGTTTTCGAAATTAATTTAATCATTATTGTGCATTCTCTTCACTTGTACATAATTTTCAAGGAATCGCAATTCCTATCCTCCGTGTCCGCTAATAAGCGAAGCCATTTAATGGTTTAGTGACTTTACTCCCAGCTGGAGTGGCATTTAATAATAGAAAACGTTTTGCAACATGACCAATATGGACATTAATTTCACTGCGAATCAAAATTGTTCACTGGGAAACTGTTTTAAGATTGACAAAGGGTATCCTATAAGCAGGTAACACTGTAAATCAGTGGCGGTTCGTGCGATTTGGCAGGGAAGGCGCAGCCTTTCTCCTCTTTCTCTTTTTCCCATTATCCTCTAAAATAGGGGGAAAATATATACATGCATCCAAAATATAGTATAAATTTTAATTTAAATCATTTCATTTTATATTCACGAAGAAAAATGAGTATTGCTGATTTATTAAAATCCTTTTCAAAGGTTGGTAACAGGCCGTTTCCTAATAAACTAATAGTTCTTTTATAATATATTGGAACACGCGTTCATGTAGCTGCGTTTATCTTGCTAGTATATAATGACAAAATGCGAAAATAATATCATTATTTTGAACACATACGACCGTTCCGACATCGCCATAACACATTCGTGTTTTACTGATAGTTTATTAAGAAATCTTTCAATTCATTCGTTAAAGGTCTATGCAGACCCGTTAAATACGGATAATTTAAAGAAATTTTTAGTAAATTATAATAATAAATATATCTGTAAGTTTTCTCCGTGTGCCTTAAAGGTGCTTCAATTTAAATATTTAATTATTAATATTTGCGAATTTCACCAGGAATGGTATTATTTTATTTAACTCATCACACCAGTGTATTGCGGACGACCACATCTGGTTTTCCGCTGGCCGCGCCGAGTTACTACACAATGCAGTAAAATAGTGCGCTAGTGACGCAGATATACGTTCCGCCTCAGTGAGCCGTCGATTTTATGCCGGCGGAGGAGAGAGGAGAAGTCACATAAAATCGAAACGAACGATAGCCGACATGGTCGTGCGTAGTTTAGTATGAGGCACGCCTCAAAAAACGAATAGGTACTTAAATGTACGATTAGCTCTAGCGGTCTAGCAACCAAGTTTTGTTTAGTTTTGTGATTATTTGTGATAGTACATGGCAGTACCTACGTACAGTACGTAGTTTTTTCTAGGTATAGTTACTTGTAGGTATACATAGTACTTACTTAAAAAATATTGTTAGTGCCTTTCCACTTTTCCTTAACCCTCAAACCGAAACTGATGTAAAGAACAAAACCAATTCAAATGTGTTGCCAAAATGATGTCTTGTTGAATTATGAACGTTTTATTCGCATGCCAGTGGCAACAAAAACTACGCACTTCATTCACCGTAGGTAGGTATTATCAGTTAGCACTACACCTAATGGAGAACACAACATTCAAATAATGATACATAAAAACACTAACAAACAAAAATAAAGATTTCTAGGTCATATTCATGACCCAGAAATCATTGATTTCCAGATGGAAAACTTTCCAAAATACAGACGGATGCCCCCTATCATATAAGAACTCGGTTGGTAAATGTTGATTCCCGGCACATTTGCTTGGTTAGCTTATTTTCAGAATATATTTATTATATTTACGAGGTTTTTGCACCGCATCTGTGTTATGTGTGGTATTATGTTTCGTACAGACGTAATAAAAATTGCGCGAGCCGAGCCACGAATTACGGGAAAGGGGCAAAGCAACCGCAAGCCGAGTTTTGCACCATTACAGTTTCTTCGTGCCTTTCCCAAAGTCGTGGTTAAGCTCGGCCGTCGGGATTTTACAAAAATTATTGTTTTAAATTTATTATTTTTTTATTAAAACATCTTAAAATGTTTTAGTTCATTAAAAAAAAAAACATTTATTTAAGGCTCCCATACAAGTTAGGAGGCCTTGTGATCTAGGAGGCCTTGGTTGGGCTTGCGTGTTTAAACGCACCTTTATACCTTTTTACCTAATAATAAATTAGAGCTTGCTAGTATAAGTGTTATTTTGTAATGAAACCACAAAATCAAAAACACTTTTAATTAACACCTTAGAATATACATCGCAGATACGCAATACTCAACCTAAAACTTCCAGTAACAAAAAAAATGGCAAAAGCTCTTAAAAAACATTTCCTCGGCAGTTTTATTAACCAGTAAAACAATATTTTTAGGAACTATGTAACTTTTGTATATCTTTTTTTAATGCATTTATAAAATATTTATTCAATTGACTGTGTCTATTTTTAAATATATGTAAACTCTTCATTGAACTCTCATTTAAAATCGTAATCTTATGTAAAAAAATCCTTTTAATTGCATAATGTTGTCTTTCCCGAAGTTAGTTTTATTAAAATCATTAGCAATAATGAACGAGTATTTATGCTCGTACATAATTAGTTGTCACTTATCATCGCTTTTAAAATGTAATCGTTTATCGTGAAATAAAACAATTTTTATAAGCTTCTGATGTACTTACCTACCTACGCGAAAACATATTAAAATATGTTTAGTTTATTAATACTTTTAAACTTTACAGCCGTTTTTTTAAAAAGTATGTACTTTTTAAGAAAACCTTGTAAGAAGTAGTGATTAATTGAGTTGACCCTGATAGGAGAATTAAGTCTCTAGCAAAACCCATAAAATGTGTTTACCTTCACGGATACGCTGATAAAGTATCTTTCGATCAACCTTTTGTTAGTTTAAGAAACGCTGTCTAATATTTATTTATGTTCAAACTTGGTTACTTATTCATATCTATGAAACAATTTTGTTTTTGATTTCACAATATTTTTTATTTTTGTTTTGTGTTTGTTTTTGATTGCAAAATTTTTATAAAACTTCTTCTTTCTAAAACAATCGTAGGTACTATATATATTTTTATGTCTAGTTTAAAAATGTCATATTTTATGTTTAAATTTCGCGTATCGTTCTATTTTTGAAAACCTCTTTTTAAATTTTTATACTTAAACCATATAGATGTTATAATCTACTATAATACCCACAGGCTTTGCCTTTGTGGTATTATTTACTACGTAGGTACTGCAATGTATTTTTTTATAACTATTCCAATGCTGTATTAAAACTTATAACAATCTTATCATAAACGTGGCTTGATTCGATCATTCCCATTTTTCTATTAAATATAATTAATTTGTTTGAAAAAATGATAAATAAATAAAACAAAACGGGGCTTGAAAAATATAATTAAACAAAATGTTTTAAAACTTTACTGAAATTGCCTAATAAACAAAACTCATAAAATAATGGATTATAACGTAATTCTCATTTTGATTTGATCTCCGTTCTCTGATCTCTGATCCAGATTTACAGCCCTAAATAATAAGAACCAGGGTGGCAGGAATGAGGGAAAGGATCAATATTATCATGGAATCTCGTCAGAGTGAAGGTTCTATTATCGAAGCACATTGTAGAAAGATATTGACCCCAAGAATCTTCAATCCGATTGATCAATAACTTTACATTTTACTAAAAAATCAATATTTCATTGAAAAAACATTTACACACAATTTTTTGTCTGTCACTTTACGAATTTTAAACTAGCCACTGATAAAAAAATTAAGAACATATATATATTTTTTTAAACACATCCTTTTCGCATTTTATTATTTGCCAGTCGAGTGGAACTTTAAAAGGAGTAAGTGCTAAATATAACATTTTAAAATCCTCAATAAAATATCTATAAATATAAATCTTTACCAGTGTGGACCGGCCTTAACGAAATTTATTGAGGTAGGTTAATCTTTACGAGCGAGTGCGGTTGTCAAATTTTATTCCGCCTGGATTTTTCTCGCAGTTGGGGTAGGTCCACTGTAAGCGACCTGAATTAATAAAAAATACTTTTTTAATTTCAAAAAAATTCTAGTCGGGTAGTTTTTTGAATTTTCTAATAGTTTGCTCATTTGTAAAAATACAAAACTATAGCGAAAAAATAAAAAAAACAAAAAAAAACCGAAACAAAATCAAAATAGATACTTTTTACAATTTTATTTTTTACAAAATATTTGTGTGGGAAAAATTAATTAATTAATGTGCAAAATACAGACAAGTTAACCTACCTTTGATCCCTTATTAGTATAATAATAGGGATCAAAGGTAGTTACAAGTATATGTACCTACCAATTATACCTAAATCATCGAAAGTTTGACTTTTTTAAAACGGGAATTACTTCTAGTTGGACAGTAAGAACATTTTAAAAATGTATATTATCTTGTACTGATATAGAAATTTCAAAACTAATTTTTAATGATTTTGGTAAGGAACTTATGCCCTCTTCTATTTTTTTAAGGACCACAACAATCACATTATACTGAAATATTTATTTTTAAATATTTCATGCATAGTAAATAATTCATACACGAACTTGAACAAATGACAAAAAACAGTAAAATTTTTAAGAAATGTAGCATTAATTATTGAAAAATTAACTTTTATAGCTTTAATTTTGCGTTTTTATAGCTAAATAGGATAACGTCAAGGAATGGGAGTCGGCAAGAGGGGAAAAACAATTAAATTAGCAAAATCACTTGAAACATGTTTATTGTATTATTGATTGAAACTCAACATGGCACATGTTTCTACAGTAGAGTGTGTCATGTTAGTTCTACGATCTGTCAATACAAGATTATAGCGACTAAAAAATCTTTTTTATAATCGCTAAAAACACCATTTATTGCTTTAATTCGCGAAAATATCGTAAATGCTATGAATGGGTGTCTCTAGTCATAGAGCATTTACGTATGTCTTAAAATCCACGCAAATACGTTTCTAAATTATTTTATTAGAATTGCCATCTACGATTTAGGATCAACACTGTTGATTAAATACATCTACAGATAGGTATGATTTAAACCTCTCTTCAACGTTGGTGCCAACAATAATTATTTAAATCTCGCTTCAACGTTGGTGCCAACAATAATTTAAATCTCGCTTCAACGTTGGCGCCAACAATAATTTACTTCTGTATTTTCGTGACACGTGGTTGTAATTATAATATTTGGATCATTTCTACATCGTCGTTTTCGTGAGAAAATTACCTCAAGGACGCTCAACAATTAATAACTTAACATATAACTTCGATTTATTGTGACTTATAGCTAATATCAGTAGCTGGTGATTTAAAACTAAGTGTTAAATAGGGACTTAAAACTATGAATATTTTTATGATCGAGTGAGTATTTGCAAACAGACAAAAAATACTGATAAAAAATATTGCATATTTATTAACAATCTCTTCCAAATTTTCGTTATCCGGTTAAAAACGAGATTGCAGGACCTTAACGAATGAATTGTTAGGTTTCTTTCTTCGTTCAAAATACTGCTATAATATGACATTTTACAACTTTGGCTTAAAACTAGTCTAGTGCTGTCAGTAGTAATATATAAAAAAATAATATAAATAGTTGACACAAAATAAATTGTTATTACATTAAATTGGGTAGTCAAAGAGAAAGATAAATCGATCTGAGTAATTCCCTTAGGCCTTAGGCGGAGTAATGAAATACTACTGAAAAATTCTGTCATTATTCTAGATTAAAACGATAATATGAAAAGCGAAGTCTTTAGTTATATCATATTTCAATAGTTGTAGGTATAATCTATAATCATTATTTGGTGTTGTGGCATTTTAAAATTTAAAATCCTGCGGCAGTTTGAGTGAAAGCGTGTAATTTTTAAAAACACACATCGCGTAAAACTTATAATATTTTTAAAACATAATTTTGGTTGAAGAATACGCAAACGCATTAATGTAAAGATCGGGTTAATTTCCGTATACCTTTAACGTATACCTTTTCACTGTATTTAGCTTGGGTATCTTGTACCCACCTATTTAAGGAATAATAAATACCAGCCTAAACCCTCATCATGCACATTACGCAGTCCCAATATATACGAAAACCTTATGAAATTAATAAACTGTATTTTAAGATGCCTTCTTTAAATTTCTTTAGTCAGGTATAATTTGCACATTATGTAAGCATAGTGCGTGGAAAGGGTATATTTAAGATGTAATTTATGACCAAGCAATATTATAATAATTATTAATGATAAACATCTTAACGCTTTAGTTTTTTGGAGAAAACTGTGAAAGAAAATTATTATCAAATGGATAATAACTCTTTAAGATTTTTTGATTTTTTGGTTTTCTAGCAATAAAATAGCACATCATTATTCTAATAACTCTAGGGGGTTAAAATGTTTTGGTTTATTAGCATATTAAAATAGCACATCATTCTTCTAATAACTCTAAGGGGTTAAGATGTTTTGAAATTGCTAGCAACATTACATTAATTATTTTTGTTATTTGTTTTTGGGGTGTTATGCCGTGTTGCGCTAACTCCTTCTTTAGCCAACGTTTCGGACAGCATTGCAGTGTCCATCATCAGGGCAGATGTGTTATTAATTATACTTATTTCTCGTCTTAAATTACACCTTTCACCAAAAAGAAAACAATGTGAATCGATGCATTTCATCGGTTTACAATTTTACTTGTATAAAAGATAAATCAAGCATACACGATTATACACATTAATTTTACATATAGGTACCTAATCTAATACGACTAATCCTACTATTTCAACTGCTGAAGCTGTGAAGAACATCTTGAATCAGATAATAAGAAGCAGAAATTTGTTTGGTCGTTTAAACAGCAAAAATGCTTGGTGAGCTCTGCAATCATGAAATTTCGCACATATCTTTTTGTCTGCATTTTCAGCCTTTAAAGTTGAATACATTATTTTATATGGAACTTTATATTACTACGTACATAATTTTCTATGGAAATTACAATATTTTTTTAACGGGTTTTAATATTTTATAACATGAATTAAGAAGTTGTTAAACATTTATTTGAATACCTCTTAAAGACGACTTGCTGAGTATTTGCACTAAAATTGAAAGTATTTGCACTAAAATTGAAAGTATTTGCATTAAAATTGAAAGTATTTGCATGAAAATTGATAACACAGTGAACTAATCGAAAGACTCACATTTTATGGAATATTCATAGATTTTGATAATATTACTTTACAGATATAATTTAATACGTTTTGTTTAGTGTAATATTATCAAGTACGACTTGCCAGCTCTGAGACGTGGTGTAAATCAAATAGTTTATTATTCACGGATTATAAACACTTTTTATGTAACAGGGTCTATAACTTGCAAATCGGTAATTCAATCTTAGTGCCACTTTTAACCATATCGGTCGAAAGGAAAGCCAAAGTGTAATTTATCCTATAATATGACATCGGGCGAACATTAATGAAAGGGTGTAATAATAAAATAATAATCTGAACTATAAACATTTAACTTCTTTTGTTTGTTTAATATGTCTCACAAACAAACAACTCACGAACGATGACCTCTGGCGTCATGAAACATGTACTTATTACTACAAATATAGGATCTCTTTTACTCCATGCAACTGTTTTCAGCTTGCGAATTTAATTTGAAATTTTCCGGCTTCCAAGAATTAAGACAAGACGTAATTTTAAAAAAAATACATATCATTAATAATGAAAGAGTGTTATCTGATTTACGGTTATATATTTGATATTTCATAGCGCCATATCTGATAATCGAGATGATGTTTCGAGAAGAGAGTTGATCTAACCTCGAAATATAAGAAAGAAAACGAAGTGCAAATTCCAAACCGCGATAACTTATAATTCGAGTGTTTTGGGTTTCAAGCAAGTAGACAAACAGATTTTATAGATGAGATAAGATATCTCGTTACCCATTGGAAAACAAATCTTGGAAATTGAATCAAATAGTTACAATAAGTCATTAATTCTATACGTACGAGTCTATACGTAATTCTATACGTGCGTGTCGCCAGTTCTGCACTATTTATACCACAACCATATTATTAGACCCACAGCCAATGTATCAATTCTCTACCAGTGCTTAGACAATACCAGGCTGCAAACATGCGGTCACACTAAATATAAAAGCTCAGATTCACCCCTACCTGTACAAAAGCACAGCTTTTCTAGAGACTCGGGAAATCATAGATACAAAAATACATTATATACTATAAGAATGAAATACTATACATATTTTTTGCGCCACACCTGGTTTTGAACGACAGATTCTAGAGTCAAGGAGCTTACCAGATGCCATGGTGTAAGATAATATTCCATAGATAGAGTAAGATAGTTAGGTTAACTAATTATTACTTTTAGCAATACTATGAGTACCAAAGTTTTAAAAGAAAAGGACTCCACTAAGTCACTATTATGGAATAAATTATTAATAATTTTCTCATGTAGTTGAACCCTTTGTGGGATATACATTATTATAATATTTTTTTAAGTTTAAGCTTTTAATACCACTTTATTGTATATATTTTTAAACTATAAAACCAACCGGTTTCGCTTCACCCTGAAGATTCAAAAGGGTTTCATAAAAAAAATTAATAGGGTTATTTAAACACGAATAAATCATGAATTTCAACTTAGAATATGCTGTATCCATGTCTTTCAGTCGTGTTATGTTATAAGGTTTAGAGTTTTGGTTAGGAATGAAAGTGCATATTTTTCAAGTATTTGAGTAGAATTAATTCAATACTGGAAAATAAATATTTTGTACTTGTTATACTAGACCGTAGATCATTACGTCAATTGTTAATAATTGTTTGAAAGCGTCATTCAGGTATAACTAAGTGGATAATGCTCGTGAAGTCCATATGTCCTTCCGTTGCATTGTCACTGTGCCAACTATTTATCTCAATGTATGAATGCACCATTGTCCTGCACTACGTCTATGCTCCAAGCTACCAACCAATCTAAGAACATAGTGTTTCTATTATCTGCGGCATATGTGCTACCAACAAAACGTGTGCAACTCCACTTCGCCCGATCATTATTTTCAAGTTAAGGATCATTGGAAGTCGCGAAGAAGCTTTGGAATAAATACAAATGGCACATGAAGATCTTATCTATTGAGACTAGATTCACATTCAAAATAAAAGACAACATTTAATTTAGTCCAGTCAGTGGGGGATAAAAAAGGGCTCCACCTTGCAAAAGGTTAGGTAGTAGCGATTTTCACATATGTTGTTAAGATTGGGACTCCAAAGAAAAAAAAAAGTTTTCGACCTTGGGGGGGTCGAGCTCGATCCACCATCTTGGATTGAAGGGGCCAAAATTTGATTTTTTCAAAATAATTATGAAGTGGTTGATTTTACAATCAAATTGTCGAAGGCAAACTTAAAGACAACTAAATTACCTACATTTTTTGTGGAGAGTTTTTTTTTGTAAATCTAATAGATAACGAGTTACAGCGGTTGAAAGAAGAAAATTTTTACAAAAAATTGTAAAACCCCAGTTTTCTTTATAAATTTTGTACGAACATATTACACAATATCATTGTAACGTATTTCTACGTTACAATATACTTATATAGCATCATCCGTGTGCTCGATGACGTTGATTTGTTATAGTGGGATCCTAGTCTACAGCTGACTTGGCAACACTGATTGAGTCCTGGTTACAGGACGTTGCCTGGATGCTCATGTCTGCAAATGTTCTTTTCGGTGAAACAATGCCAGTTCAAGTTTCACAAGAACGATTTTTAGCCAATGAAAATAAAAAACTCCGTCTGATTTCGATGCTTACAAAGCAATTTATACAGGATGATTTTACAGTTAAGCAGGCTGAAGAAGATGCTGATGAGTTGATTGTCAATACTGCGATTTCCTTGTGTTCATTATATGACGCTGTTTTCATTATTGGCGAAGACGTTGATCTCCTAGTTCTGCTGACAGCATTAGCACCACCTAAAAGTAGTATATATCTTCGCAAACCCGGGAGAGGCAAAACTTTTGAAAGACTGTATTCTGCGAATAGTGTGAAATACAAAGAGGCGGCTGAGAATATTCTGTTTCTTCATGCCTTTAGCGGCTGCGATACAACATCGTCCTTCTTCAACCAAGGAAAAACAAAATTTTGTTCGCTTGTGCAAAACGACACAAGACTCAATGCTATGATAGGAATCTTCAAACAACATGATGCAACACCAGAAGACATAGCAGTTGCAGGAACACGCTTTCTTGTTGCTTGTACGGGGGTGACATGGATAAGGAAACCTTGGAAGAAGTCCGCTACAAACGTTTCGCAAAGTCGACAGCAAAAAGCAAATTCAATCTTGCCTCTTTGCCACCAACGAACGACGCTGCACGGTACCATGCATTTAGAACGTACCATCAAGTCCAAAAATGGTATGGAATCCAAAAAAATCCAGAAACTGGGGCTGGAAACGTGACACCAACGGGCTTGTTCCAGTACGAATGACAAAGAAACCAGCACCCGAGACTTTATTAAAATTTATTTCATGCAATTATTGTAAAAAAGGATGCGGCGTTGCATGTAGCTACATGAAAGCTGGATTGAAGTGTTCTATTGTATGTGGGTGCTGTAATGGTCATACATGCCGAAATTCGCCAGAGGTTCACATCGATGTCGAGGACGAAGAAGAAGAGATTTTGTCAATGGAAGCCCAGAATCTCAGTATCACAGGCAATGAGTTAGATGATGACATTGATGACGAAGACTGTAATTAAGTAACATAATTTATAGTAACATAATTCATAGTAATGTAATATAATTTCGAAATCTACCATCGCTGGTATATCTGTGGAGTAGACCTACTGGGGATACCACAATAAAAAAATGCACCATGTTCCCCACCTCATGGTGGTGTGGAAATGAATTAACAAAATTATTATAATTATGTAATGAATAACCCGAAAAAATTTACAAGTTAAGAATTTCATCATTTTTCAGAAAAATATTCACATTTCCGCCACTGTAACTCGTTACCTATTAGACTTACAAAAAAAAACTTTCAACAAAAAATGTAGGTAATTTAGTTGTCTTTAAGTTTGCTTTCGACAATTTGGTTGTAAAAACGACCACTTCACAATTATTTTGAAAAAAACAAATTTTGGCACCTTCAATCCAAGATGGCGGGTCGAGCTCGACCCTCCCAAGGTCGAAAACTTTTTTTTTTCCTTAGAGTCCCAATCTTAACAACATATATCAAAATCGCTACTACCTAACCTTTTGCAAGGTAAAACTACCCACTGACTGGACTAATTGTAAATAAGTAAATTTTGTATCTATAACAACTGAGTTGATTTTTGTTTTATAAAATAGTCCACTTTCGTTCAATTAACTAACTAACTAACCATCACGCCATTTCCCCGCAGGGATGGGCAGAGAGGACGGACCGCTAAACAACTCGGTCTTGGCACACACTCCTTGCCTCATTCACATTCATACATACTGTTCTATTGTTCTGACTCTTGACACGGCCCGACTCAAGTATCTGATTCACTTGGTCGTGCCATGTCTTCCTCGGGCGTCCCCGACTTCTGATACCATTCACATTTGCATCGTATATTCTCCTTACACTCCTTTCTTCGCTCATTCGCTCTACATGCCCAAACCATCTAAGCGTCCCTTTCTTGATCTTACTCATTACGCTTACATCAGGCTTGCACTCTTTGCGGATCTCCACATTTCTCACACGATCATACATGGTTTTACCACACATGGGATTTTACCTCAGGGATCTCATTTCAACAGCATTCAATCTACTTTCATCCTTTCTTTGCCAGTTCCATGCCTCACTTCCATACATCAAGGTAGGTACCAGCACTCCATTGTGGACTGCTAACTTCGCTTCTTTGGACAATTTATTTTATATCAGAAACAGCAAGCGGCGTGTCGTCTGTAAATTAATTATTTTATCACCACTTTTTATTGAATTCATCTTTCAATGGTCGAAAAATTAACTAGGAAAACAGTAATCGTCATTACCATCGGGGCTACAATCCTCGATAGTCCTGACTGCCTCTTTGAAATGCTTTTACTTCCGGCTCTCTTTTCGGTATTGGCCCCCTCACTGTACCACCATCTAATTGTATGCCCTCAAATAAACGTTCGTCCTGCAAGCTATAATATCTTCCATCCTCTACCTATTTCTATGTCAATTACGTAGAAAATTATGATAACTGGTAAATAAGCTAACCTAATCTATCACTCATTCTTTGTTATTTTTATTCCTCTAGTAAATAGTCATCAAAAAAGCTGAATTGGTCATATAAACTTTTATGTTGACAGATGAAGTTGTCTCTGCATAAATCCCTTTGTTGAATTTTAATTCTCATAAAGTTGTGAAAAATAATGATTTACAACTTACGTTGAAATCTTCGCTAGGTATTTGCTTTGAAATTTCCAACATTCTGTTCCTTGTCCCCTGTGAATAAATTTATACTTGCCACTTAATAAGCGATCACATTCAAATAAAATATTCGTCTCTTGAGCGTAATTATTTATTTGTTCATAATAATAATAATTTTCATCAACTCTGTATCTCTGAATAGCACTGGTTTTACTTTTTCAAATATTTACTTTAGCATTCAACTCGAATTGCATAATGAAGGATGTATTGGATAAATGCAATGGTAGCATTGATTTAATCTATAATGGAACATAAACAGGGTGACCCCTATGACCACTGGCCACTGGTCAGGGTGGACATCTTCTGCCAGTACCACTGGGTACCTACTTAGCTAAGTCGATGGCATACACGGGATCGTGACCGCAGTCTGCATTGTTTGCTTTAAATAAATACCAGTCAACGCATGGAGTTCAGAATGCGGAGGAAGTCACTAATAGTGGAAATTTATGTCGTGTATAGTTTTTTTGGGAAAAATCTTTACTGGATTAATTAAAGTTAACCAAAATATTTCCTCGTTCTTTAATGTAATGTAATAATTGTTATTACCTACATCAATCGTTTTAGCTATATTTAACTTCTTACTTCCTCTAATTGTCGGCGTTGATGTGAATATCTACATTATCACAATTTTCTTTCCCTTGTATTATTCGAGTCTAGGATAAGGTGCCCCCTTCGAGTGCTACTTTAGGGGAATCAATCCATCGCAGGCTCAACCTCTCCTCACACAGCATTAAGTAATATAAAAAAATACAGTGTGTGGCAAGCCTACGCACGACGGAAGTGAAACTTTTAGTATTCTCCTCTCTCTCTTTTCATTTCATATTATTATTATTCAGAATGCTGTACATTATAGTTTTAAAAAGCATAAATTTATTTATAGGCGTGCTGTTAACAAATGAACGTTTAACTAGATTCCTAATATTGACATATTTATAGGTAGCATGTGATAAAAAAAAATTAAAAGTTATAAAAATATGGGATTCGAAGCCGGGTCCTGCATAACGAGTATCGAACGCTCTGCCTCTAGACCACGTGGAGAGGTATTTCGCGCGACGAGAACCGCGTATAACGTGTACTCCTCAATTGACTTTTAACGTGTAAATTTTCGTTTCCAAACACGGAAAATGAATAATATCACATAACTTCTCGTTAACGCTTTATATAGGGTCGAATAAAAGATATATCGGCAGTGTAAAGTCATATCTGTCGTTTTTAAAAATATTTCCGTATATTTTTCCGTATATTAATTAATAATGGATGTGTTTTTTACTAAAAAAACTTGTCGCGCACGTCTGTGAGAGTAATTTATCGCGTTATCGGCCTTGATTAGTAATTTTAATGATTCAAAATAAAAATAATTAATCAAAATACCGAGCGACTCTACCGGCTCGATTTTTGAGCTATATTTCGATAAAAATATCATATAGGTACCGACTGTTAATTCTAGCCAATTACTCGAGTGAACACCTGCCGGTCTAGAGTCTCACTAAATGGATTTAGACGTTTCGGGAGACTATCGGTTAAAATTAACAAATTTATGTAATTTAAAAAAAAATTATTTAAAAAAATGTAGATATTTTCTTATATGTATGCCTGGCAAAGTCGCAGCACGAGAGCATTTTATCACTTTTCCTCGTATTAAAAAAATCATAAAAAGAAGAAAAAATTAGTTAAAGCGGGGATCGAACCTCGGTTCTTCACGACGACAATCGGGCGCTCTGCCTCTAGACCACAAAGCTGAGTTTGGAGAGTGACCTAAACTAGGTATATAATATTAGCTAGGCTCCTATAACGAAATAATCCCCGTTTTTCGTGACGGTCATGAGTCGGTTTTAATCCGGTCCTTGAAAATGCATAACGCGCGTAAAGAAGCTTCACTTCAAAAAATAATTAAATATTTATTTATTTATGCGGTATCACTATTGCTAAAATGCATTACGTTGAATAAACGAAAAATAAAAGGCGACTTTATTTCCTTTAGTAGTTGACACAATTAATTATTGTCGAATTCCCGAAGTTGATATTAAATAAAGAAAAATCTACATGTTTCGTACCGCTTATTTTATTAAAAAACATCAATAAATAAAATTGCTTTTCGGCATTCTAGATTTTGCCATCCACTTTGATTTTTAAAAATTTAAAAATTCTTAGCAAAATTTCGTCAGAAACACACCCAGAGTTCATTCTTCTTACATAGTTATCGCATTTTAATATTTAGGAGAGTGATAAAACCATTTTTTAATTCATTGAATTGACTAAAAACCTATGCACATATGCCCGTATATGAAAAGTCGTAATTCGTAATCCATTAATGTTATTATCACGATAGTTGTTAATAACCAATATATCTTTGTAAAAAACTGCCAAACGGGCTTTTATAATATCATAATATGTATGATATTTGATGCTTTTGCAGATTTTCCTGTTCATGTTCCTACCATTAGAAGAAGGTCCCTGGTATGTATTATTGTAACAATCGTACTACGGTTTCATAGTACAATTCTGTTACATACCACTAGTAACTCGTACGCAATGCTAGCTGATGTTTTTCATTTGCCTCTATCGAAATATAAATCTGTACTGATGTTTACATTTGCTTTACATTGACATTTTACCAGTGCTTATATTAATGAGATCACTGCATAACACGTTTTTTTGTTTTTGTTTCTTCTTTATTTCATTTAATAATATTATTGTATTCGTTTTTCTTGTTAACTTATTTAATGTTATATTTTTTTCCTTTCTTTCCATATATATATATTTTTTTTCTTTTCTTTTTTTTATAGATTTTTAAATATTACAATTTTTAACTACCATACTAGGCTAATGTCCGTGTTATGGTAGTCATACAAATTATACAATGTGAAAAAAAATATATTAAAAAGTGTTAAAATAATTTAAAGGTGAAGATACAATACAATTGTACTAAGACTGTCAATATCTTTCATTTATGTAAATAAAATGGCACTTGCTTTTTATGTTATTTTTTAATGTGAAACCGCATCCCATCTGCTCTCAACCGTCTGGAGCCAGTGAGACTATGGCAACCCCAATCGGGGTATGTTGTGAGGCCGAAGGTAATGGGGAGGAGAAGGTAACGAGGAAGAGTAAGGTGGGGACTTGTGCCGTTATTTCTAAACAATGAAATATAGTGACAGGATTGTCACCGTTTCGTCCGTTATTTTTCCTAAATCCTTGACTGAAGCTTAGCGTTAAAGTTTATTAGTTTATTCCATTCGCTCCCAGAGTGCAACAGTTAAAGAAACATAAATACCTGAAAACAATATGATATTACCCGACTAAACGGCGCGGTAGATTGCAAATACAAGCTGTGAAAACGCATGCTTTAGCTAAAAAATAATAAAATGGCCGCACACAGCAGGCATTTTGCAAGCGTTTATGTTGCATTAAAATTATTATTGCAGTGCAGTTTCCTTAAGCTCTTTCGTAATGCTTTTTTAATTGCCAATATCTATAATACGTGTTTCAAAATAAGCTTTATGCAAAATTGAGCCGTTTGAAAATAAGCCACAGCGAATGAATAAAAGTTTCTAAAATCGTTTTGATGGAAATCCTAAATATGTAATAATAATGAGTAGCGTTTAATGCTCGTAGTATTTTATCTAGAATACTATTTCTATATTTACAATGCCAAGAAAAATAACTATTCCTTAAGCAATTACCTATCTCATAATATAACGGGTTATAATTGCTTTCTGTCAATATTTCCATAATTTACTGCATTTAATGTAAAAATCTAATAACTAGTGTTATTATCTAATAACAATGACATTTTAAAATTGCATTGAACTTAACAAAATAACATTAACTGCTTTAGCTGATGTAAAAAAATCAACCCGTAAAAAACAAAGTTTTCTTCACTACAATACACCTTTTTTAAAATGTCTTTTAAAAATTGGCTTGACTCGGGATTAAACCTTCCTGCCCACGAACTGGAGTCGATAACTCTGTCAATCTCGCCAAATGCCGATCAGGTCTGACCGACATTTATTTCGTTTATTAATTGCCAAAGTTGATAGAATGCATTGTCTTGACATTGTCTCAACAACGAGTCTATCTGCAGAGTTTTGGCTAGATCGGTTGTCGGGAAGTGGGTTAATTTCCGCTTAATTTATTCATCAGATCGCGAAAACCAAATTAAATTGAAATAAATGCAAAAATAAAACATTAATCTTATAATATAAATTAGTTTTGGTCACCGAAAAATTTAAAACAAACTTAAACTCGAAACATTTAGCAACAAAAAAAATAACATAGTTTAGAGCAAATACACACGAGGCGCTTCTATTTACTAGAAACCGTACTGAATAACTGTACGGACTGTATGTATGGGAACACTCTCAAAAGTGTGGTTTTCAAAAAGCGCCTTGCGATTAATTTTTTACTGTTTGTAAATATAAACATCAAATCGAAGGTGCTTATCATTACGCACTTTGCGAAACGTCATTATTGGTATATTATAGGTTATTATCCAAACTTTAGTAAAATGAATGGGCGATAAAACAATAACACCCCTGACCCCAAAATGTCCCAAGAATGTTAATTCAAATTATTCACATTTCTACATTATTACAATTATTATTATCTATCCCGCCTTCACCTTTATCCCTTCGTTGTAATTACACGACTGAAACGATATATATTGTCCCTAATAACAGAGTTAGTTGAATAGGTACTTAACATTTATTGCACATTTTACATTGGTTTGTAAGTGCTATTACAGGTTTCTTACTTTTCATCCTTCATTTCATCAGTCATAGGTGAAAAGTTGCTGACATGGGATTATTTATACGGTTATTATGTTGTCTTTGATCGTAAAAGAGTTTTTGTTTGAGGGCATTCAGCACTGTTGTATTTATCTAATACATTCAAACATCCACATAAAAGCAAGCAGTCATATTGATTGCTTTTTCGTAATTGTGTTTCTTCTATTAATATATTGATTTTTATATAGCAGACCGCCACTAAGTTAATATACCGTTATATATGTCATTTTCTGAAGTTATCATTAACATCGTGAATTTTTTGTCACCTTTTAGTCGATCTCAACTATGTAAATCAGTTATTAGTTCTTTCCTTGCAATGTGGGACATGTATTTTTTGTCCTATCGCAAAGCGTTACTAGTTCTTTCCTGGCTATATGTATTCCTATATTTCCTTATCTTTTTAGCAGCCAAGTTAACTTTACTACTAGCTCTTTCTTGGCATTATTCATTCCTGTCTTTCTTTATCCTATCGTGCTATTTCCTTGTCAATCCTTGGTAGCAGCTGAGTTGACTTCAATACTTGTTCTCTCCTGGCTATATTCATTCCTGTCTTTTTATCCTGTATTCCTTTTCAATCCTTGTTAGCAGCTGAGTTGATTTCAATTCTTCTACAGGCTAGATCTCCATCATTGCAAAAGCAACATTTTCCACTTGATGACAGTACTATCGTAACCCGGAAAGGTTTGTATTTCTTTTAAAATAAGAAAGTATTTTTAGTTCTTTCCTGTTTTCCTGGCAAATGAGAACAAATTTTCTCTCTGTCCTTTCATTCAAATACGTCATTTGTTCTTTCTTGGCAGTCTGAGACACGATTTTCGTTGTCACATTTCAATGTGTTATCAGTTGTTCCCTGACTCCCCGTGTAAGTCCACTTTGTTAGTAACTTGACTTTTTCTCTCATCTTGTTACTAGTTTCTTACTTGTCATTAGTTCTTTCATGGCTCTCAGTGTCATGTCTTTCCTAGACATATCTAAAGAGACTGATATTCACTTCAAAAAACGGTATCCTGATAGAAAACGAAAAATGGCCGGAATCTACAATGAGAACACTATAATTAATTAAATATCTGATAAAATTATTATTTTTCATGTTAAAAACGGGACTGGGGGCCTATAACAAATGAATTGACAAATTTCATAACAAACTATCAGTAAAGCACGAATATGTTATGAGGAATTGGATCACGTGTTCTTAAAAATAATAATACTTTCGCATCTCGTCCATTATATTCATTCGGACAAGGCCACCTGCATAAACAAGTGTTCATAAATATATTCTGAATGACTAATATTTTACTAGAAAATGGTCGTGCAGTCACATTTTTAACAGTATTTTGTAAAAAAAAGTCATACTACTCATTTTTCTTTGCATTAATGTGTACTATATGCAGTAAGTAACTTTGTTATTTTGCGCCCAACTATATTTAATAAGCATTAATAAATAAAACGTAATTTTGAATAAGAAAAACATTCCCTAAATGCTCGGCGGACCAGTAACTCAGTAACTACTAAGGACCCGTCACTGCCACCGTTTTTTTCGCAGCGATGCATTGTTCCATTAAAACCGTTGCTCAAGCAACAAGCTTTGTGTATAAACAACGACCTAATGCCTCTCAACATTCTATCACTATCGCATGTACTGTGCAAAGTACCTAAAGATACTTACAATGCTTGCTACTTACTGCTTGGCCAGTTACTCGATTTTATTATTCCATATTCAACACATCCGTTCTACTTTTCGGTATAGCCAACATTAGCCCCTGTACTAAATGTAGTTTTATGGCTCTCTCTCTCTCTCTCTACGAGCAAAAAAGCGCCAGTAGTCAATTTCGAAAATTCAATTCGGAAGCTCGGTCTTCGGAAGTTTTGATCCGGTGATAAAAATCTTTCAATCTATTAAACTAATACATGCCGGGGGCGGTGGGAGGCAAATAGGGTGGGATTATTTAAAGGGTGGGTAGGGGTAGGTAAAGTGTCCCGCGATGACCCGTGGGATAGCGACTTGATCGACTATGGTTGTGAACAAAACTGAACAAAATTTGCGATTTTTCGGAAAGTTTGTGGAATTTTATGGTCACCTTTTATCTGAAGCACCTATGTGTAGATAGCATAAAACGCTCTGTAAAATATTTTTAATTTAAATATATTTTTCAGGAAGTTTACATTAATACATGAGAACGGGTCGTTCTAGAGTTCATCAGCTCGAGTGTGGAGCGATTTGCCTTCTGTGTTTCAAAATTCAAATTCAAAATTCAAAAAAATATTTATTGCACAAAAATACTACAAAGGGTAGAGTAAAGTACTTATATCTTACATCCTATTTCCTTCCTTCTACAACATGGATCTCTTCAAGATACATGTTCACTCCTTCCTCTCCTCGCAAATACCCTCCACACATCATTAGCAGTATATAATATTGGTGACCGGATAAATCATCACAATGATAATTCATCACATCTTTAAAAAGTTATATAAAGTCATGGAAAGTGATGAAACAAAAACTGGGTTAAGTAGGTTAGGTTAGGTTAAAAAAAAATCACTTTTTAAAAGTGTGTTGAATTTTCACTGTGTTGTGTTATCATGGAACCATAATATTATAACTATTTTGCCAAATTTAAATATCAAATGCATGCCAGTCCTTCAATAAAAGTTGCCATGTGAAAGAACAGTTCATTTCGTCTTTTATTTTACGTAAATTTTTAATACAAGGGTAAAAAAAAAATCTCCACGTCGTTTTAATATAATTTTTATTCTCGTACTAATAAAAATGCATAATAAAATAATAAGGTGTGATCCGTTCACCAATTGTGATAAAATGACTTCAGGGTGGTAAATTGGTAATCTCGGAAACGTGCAATTTACCCATGTCACATATTATCACATAGCGCATATTTCACATGATGCATGCAAACTGCATCGCCCTTGACGGTGCTTTACAGCTGATGAGATAGATGTTAAGACATTGCTCTATGAATATTATACCCTGCAAGAAGCTTTTCAAAAGGAGTACCCACAAACTTGACGCGTCAAAATGTAAAACATAATTTGAAAGGCATTTTATGAGAAGTATTTGTTTACACTGAGTTCTTACAGATATTTTCACTTATGTGAGAAAAATCACGTGAGTAATTATACAAATGGGTACCTCCATAAAATTACAATTTATTAAGTCAAAAGATACATTACATAAAGTTATAACATTACATAAAAGCTCAGTCATATATTTCAAATAGATATTAGAGATAGAGAATAGAGACACATAGAAAGACGCAAAAAGAAACACAAAGGTTACAAAATATAAACAACAAAATGCTTAGTTTTGTTCTCTGTAATGCGAGATAATTTACTAATAGAATCGCAAGACGGAAAATCTATAAAGCACTTCTTCGCAGTTTCCTGGGAAATAGCTCAATTATTTGGGCTCTTTGTAAACAAAACCGTATCCTAGTAATAAAAAAAGTACAAAAGAGGTAAAGGCCCCGGATTAAGGTTTCAAAGATGGTTTGAAAGGTAGATATGTAAATTTATTTATTTTATTTTATTTTAATATTAGGTACATTTAGTTACAATAGTGACGTATTGCCCATCTCACTAGGTGTGTAACGCCTGTGTTGAGATGGTAATTTACAGAGTGGTTGTTAACCCGGTTTTAGATTATACAATCAGTATCAGTAATCAAATCAGTATTGTTTGTTTATTTTTAAATTATACTATTCAAGAATGAATGTAGAAGATGAAGGCGAAGCGATAATAATTTTAAGTAATTAATTAATAAAGTTTCAGTTTGACCAAGAGGCATATTATACATACAAACACAGTAGGCACAATTTTTAGTATGTTAAGAAATACTTCTAATGTATATTTTTACTGGAGGTAATCAATGATTTCATTTTTAAAGAAAGTTTTGGTTCGTGTGTTTCTAATGTCAATAGGTAGAGAATTGAATAGCTTAATAGCATGGTATTTAAAGCTTTTTTGTCCATAGGAGGTTTGACAAACTGGGATGTTAAAAGATTTTACAAGGCTATAGTGCTTATTCGTTCTTCATACGTGTGGGTATTTTTAAATTGATGAAGCAGGATATTTTATGAATATAATTTTTTCAGGTTTGGAACATAGTGTCTTAAAAATAAAATCAGTATTTGTTCTTAATGGGACTTTTAGAATAACCTTCAGAATTATTTTTTGAATCTTTGCTAATGGCTCCAGGCAAGTATGTGTGGCACTACCCCAACTGATAATACCATATTTAAGAGACGATTGAACAAGAGCACAGTAAACTTGTTTCAGTTGTTTTCTATTTAAAATATCCCTAACATTTTTAAAGAAATAGATAAGTTTCCTCAGTTTTGTCGTTAGGTTTGTGACATGTACATTCCATTTAAGAAGATCATTCAAGAATATACATTTGAGTACCAAGATATTTAATAGTATCAACTCTATTTATATAAGGACAAGTACATGGGGGTTATTACGGGGTTGCAGCTGTGCAGTTTGAGGCTTTGTTGAGACGGTAAGAGCTTATTTGATATTCGAAATTTTAATATTTTTGTTTTTTCTGTATTCAGGGTTAATATGTGAGCATCAAGTCAATTTTCAACAGTACGAATGCCATTTTCTGCCATTTTACAGACTTCATCCCAAGATTTAACGTAAAATAGCAAAACAGTATCATCGGCAAAAGTTGTGATTTGTCCACAAATTAGTAGGTTGCATAGATCATTAATATATATTAAGAATAATAAAGGTCCTAAGATGCTACCTTGTTGGACGCCACAAACCGTTTTTTGAGGACGACTATTATAGGTACTGTTTATTTTAACGCATTGCGTTCGATCTGTTAGATAACTACAGAATAATTGCAGGACTGAGTCTGATAATCCTATCCTCTTAAGTTTATCTAAAATTTTATGATTCACAGTGTCAAACGCCTTTGCAAAATCTAGGAAAATTGTTAAACATTTATCTACATTACTTATTATGAAGTCTGTGACGTTGGCGATGGCATCTGAGGTTGATAAGTTTTTGCGAAAACCAAACTGGTTTGCTGATAATATTTTACTAGAGTCAAGGTAAGTAGTCAGTTGATCTCTTAGTAGTCCTTCAACAATTTTTGAGAGTGCACTTAGAACACAAATACGAATGTTAGAGGGAACGCGCTAATATTAAAAAAGATAACAATTAAGCAAAAATGTTGCAAATATTTAATAAAACACGTCTCGTTTGAAATAGAGCAAATATCTCTCGACAAATGCTTTAGTTGCATTCAAACATGCACTGTGATTTTTTTCATACCTATAACATATTGAATAACAGATCAAAGCGTTTTTTTTAATAATTTTCGGATCTTACTTTGCGATTTTTTTTCTATCGACGGAATTCCATATAATTACTATATCGGCATTACAAATGTATCGATATTATCTTAAAAAATAACTTTTTTTTTGGAACTTAAATAGTTAAAGAGAAACATCAGTTGAAATTGGAATACGGAGAAAATGGGGCTTAATGCGTTACCTGTATATGAGAGAATGTACATACTATCCGTTCTTCTTCTTAAGAGGAAGCTACAACCCCAAAATGTGTATATTCTTGGTATTCTTTTTATTGTATAATAGGCATTAAAATCGCTTGACAAACGGAGACAAATTTCAAGCATAAAAGTGGTTTTTATTTATTTTGTTAATAATTTTATAAGAAACCCAAAAAGTTAATCAAGTGAAACTGTATTTTTCAAAGTTGTTTCCTTTATGCGTTCATATTGTTATGAGTAACTTATTTTTTTATTTGTATTCTACGCGAAACGATAGGAAAACCTTCAATTTATCTAAAGAATATTTTTTGGTGTTCATAATGTACACCAATTCGTTATATAGATTAAACAAAATAGTGATTTGGCATTAATCATCCCTGCTGACATTTAAAGCAAATACTGGTCCCACTGTCATTCCACCCATATCTACGTCTCGGCGGGGCCAACCTGAAAATATGCAGCGAAATCAAATATTTGGGGCATGTCATCACCGATAACCTAAATGATAAAAATGACATAGAACGCAAAAGAAGAGTACTGAGTGTGCGAGCTATCATGCTTGCCAGAAGATTCAACAAATGCAGTCCTCCGGTGAAGAAGCAACTTTTCCAAACATATTGTATGAGCTTCTACACTAGCAAGCTATGGACGACATACACACAAGGCGTCATGAACACACTCCGAGTACAGTACAACCACGCATACAGAGCCCTATTTGGCCTCCCCTGGCGATGCAGCGCCTCACAGATGTTCACCGAAGGAAGGGTGCATGGGTTCGCTGCTTTGATGCGCGACAGAATAGCCGGGACGAGTCAGCGCTACCAGAGATCGGACAAAACTCGTGTCCAGGCCGTTGCCCAGTGGCAGGGAGCGCCTCTACACCAGAGATGGAGAATTTCACTCAAGCCGTAAAGTCCTAATGTGCTCATCAATGTATTCATTTTTTATTATTTTTATTTATTTCGTTATTGATTTTCTTTTTATGTATTAACTTAAATGTAAACTTTTACGGCAGGCAGAGCATTGCACACACCGCTCTGTCCAGCTGAAATAAACATTATTATTAAGCTTCGCTTAACAGTGCTTGATTTCAAGACGCATTTGTATGTAAGCCCGCAGAAAAATATTTTTTTGCAGATAAATTTTTGTAATTTCTGTAATTGTTTTTAATCTACCTAGTTTGAAAGAGGTTATCTTATATGTGCCTAACGATTACACTCGTGGAAGATCCCATTCACGTTGTTATGTTGTGAAAGTGAGGACTTCTGCCTATCAGAACCTGCCAATGAACACCTCCAATCAACTGCTTAACAAGAAAGCATTGACCATTGATATTTCAACGTCACTTCCAGTGACAGATAGTTCAGCATCTGTCTTTTGACACACGTAACAAAATGGTAAAACTGCCCCCCATGACCTTTTTATACTTAAATGTACCTCACATTTGTAGTCTTCTCTACATATCTCCAACTATTGGGAGTGTGAACATATTATTTACATAGATAGTAAAAATAATTGGACCGATGACAGTTCCTTGCGGTATGCCAAAAGATGCGGTTTCGGGTTCGCTTAAGGTATTATTTATTTTGACATATTGGAGTCTCTCTTTTAAATAACTTTGTAACTATGATAGCGCTATTCCATCTATTCTAATTTGCAATAAAAGATATAAATTTGTTTTAGACCACTTTAATTTTAATTGTACTTTACCGGTTTCGGAAGCACCCTTCCTTCGTCAGGAGAATATTCAAATTTTTAATATTCTCCTGACGAAGGAAGGGTGCTTCCGAAATTGGTAGAGTGCAATTAAAATTAAAGTGGTCTAAAACAAATTTATATCTTTTATTGTAAATTATGACGAGCCACAAAGTAAATGCTTATTACAAATATGTATTCTAATTTGCTTTAGTTTTTCTATGAGTTTGGAATGTGATATGCTATCGAATGCCTTGCAGAGGTCAATGAAGATACCAAGACACTTTTCGCCATTATCTAACTTTTGCGGTAGTGTCGATGTTAGTTTAGCAATTGCGTCTTGTGTGCTGAGATTGTCCTTAAAGCCAAATTGATGTGGACTCATTATCTTTTTTGTCTTTTATGTAGTCGTTGAGTTGTTTCTTAAGGCGATGCCATACGTAGTAATGCAAAATCATGTGTTTTTGGTTTGAAAATTTTGTCGGCTAGAAAATTTTCAGATGCTTTAATTAAATACTGCGAGTAGAATACATTCTGGCCTTTGAAATAATCGAGTATTTTTTAGATAAGTCTTTTTATAAGCCGAGAAAAAAATTATGTATAAGGCCCATGAAAACTGGTTTAAAGTTCAAAATCTCCTACTTACGAACCCATTTTCGGTTATAATTTTATTGTATAATGTGGCAAATTAAGTTATTTATAAAATGATCAAAAAATTTTTGAATATTTATGCCTGAACATCCAAAAAATAAAATAAAAGGCACTTTTTGGCCATGTTTTTTTCTTGCATAAATCAAAACAGGCGGATGGTGGCGGGAATTTAAACCTTATCGCCATCTCCGTAAGGGTTGTTATTGATAGCGGCTCAATTTAAAATATTACACGACGTAGTGCATCGCCTTAAGGAGAACAGAAAGAAATAAGTATAATTAGCTTAAAAATTATTGCCTCATATTTTTTAGCAACAACAGGATTTTTTTAAATCTGTATAAATTATCGATAAAAATGTCTACTTCAGCTTTAGATTAATAAATTAATAGAGTGATGATAAATTACTGAGACAACGGGCATCTAGGTCCAATTGACATGCTTTTGCGGGCCGTTCTTAAAACTATGTCATTCGTAAACACATAATCTTTGAAGGGCTCATTTCAATCATTTTCATAAGTGGTTGCTACATTTTTTGTTAGATTTGTTTCTCTGGGCGGCCACAAACAATCGTTAACATTTCATAGACGATTCACCTTTTCTCTCACCATTTTTATTTCCGGCAGCGATATCATCCCAAAAACAACAGTCGAACTTCTCGAAGTCAATTTAGATTCAGACTTTTCGTATAAAAGTCAAATAAATAAGACTGTTAGCACTGGTTTTTTTACCTAAGACAACTCAAGTCTGTCCGAAGAAACCTTACTACTAAAGCAACAAAACAACTTATCAACTCTTGCGAAGTTTCACGTCTTGATTACTGCAACGGCATTTATGCCAGCCAAAATATCAAATTGACAAACTTCAATCAGTGTTTAATGCAGCAGCACGACTCGGGGTGTACTCAACATAACCGGGGTCTCTAAATATTCGCACGTTTCAGAACACCTTCGTAACCTTCACTGGCTCAATCGCCCTGAAAGAATCTAATACATATTGTGCTGGATGGTGTTTAAATCCATCAATGAAATGGCCCCACCCTACATCTCTGAACTATGCTTCCTGGAAAACACTGGTCTGAGGCAGTCAACTCTTAGATCAGCAACATCATCAGCTGTAGGCAGACTGATAGAACCTAAGCGCAAGCCAAATACTATGTTTGGTGATCGCGTTTTCGGAGCATCTAGGCCGAAGGCTTGGAATAAACTCCCTCCGGAACTAAGATCCATAACAAGTCCAACAGAATTCAGGTCTACACTAAAAACTTACCTTTTTAAGCTGTCGTACTCTTAAATTAAATATACCATTTCTGAGAGAAAGTCCAATTATATCAAATTTTCCAATTATGTTCTAAATCCTGTATCTAAATTTTGCTAATAAACAATTTGTTAATGTTAATTAAGTGTTAATCTCAAGTGACCTACCAGGTAAGTATGGTACTGTATATTATGTCAATAAATAGTTAGTAGATCATTAAAGAAGTGTATTATATATTTGAACAGCGCCCTTCATTTTACATAAATCATCCAAATATTATTATTATGTGTCTTGTATTTTTATAATGTCATTTACTTCGGCATCGTCTATTAGTCTATTATATAAGAAAGATAGTGTTAAAGTAAAGACAGGTTTGTTTCAAGTTGTTCGAACGTTAAGTAAGCAGGGTAAATTACTCCCAGTGAGGGCTCGTACGTTCGACCTCTTACTTCTCACGCGTTTTGTATGAAAACGATAAAGACAGAAGATACTAGAACGATGACGTCACGAACGATCTCTCGCTGGGACTAGTATAGAAATTGATAAGCCCAGCAAACTAGTCCCCGGAGAGTTCCAGCGGATGTCATCGACGTCTGTCCTCTTCCTTTTAACGCTTCTTGTTGGAAAACCAAAAAGACAGAAGAATGACATGCAATAACGACATGCAAAAACGACATGCAAGAACTATCTCTAATTTGGGCTAGTATAGTCCTACAGCTGGTCAGGTAGTCTTAATTATTTTTATTTTGTTGAATAGTTTTAAATATTTGAACACCTTTTCTTCTTATAAAATAACATTGCGTGCAGTGATATTTTTTGACAGTTGTATATTACAGACAATATCGTCAGCCTCCTCTAGTCACAGAAAGAAGGTTGAGAGCTAAAAATAGTAAAGTTGATCTCAAAAATTCTTACACATATATTATGTCATTTCACCAAATTTCTGCCATATGTTAAAATAGTAGTTTTAATGTACTGCTTCTTTAAAATTTCAACATCTTTACAAAGGAATATAAAATCGCGCCGATATTGGCATTCCAAATGGACAAAGTTGTCCAGATTTCATAATGCAATAGCTTACCATTCTAGAGTTGTTGCTGGATTAAAATTCGGTATTATTTATTTATTCAGCACACATATTTTATCACAAGTGTATATTTTGTAATTTACATCCACTAAACTAGTCATTTACCCTTGCGGTCGTTTAACTCCTATAATAATATTATATTAAATATATTTCCAAAGTGCGGCCTCAACCTAGATTTTTTCTATCGCAAGAAGTGGTTAGATATTTAAACAGAGAATAAATACCTCATGAATAAGCAAGCGTTTTTTCCACCCGCCGCTATAGAAACTGACCCGCACTTGAATAAAATTTAATCCAATCTCCCGGACGGATATCAGGGATTTTTATCGGAGGGCGTGCATTCGGCGCCATTGAAGATATACAGGGTGACAAATATTTTATTTTCAATAAAACATTCACTGCTTCCACCAGCAACTACAAAGCAACACAGTAAAAATAGGACATCGATGTAACTTTGAGTTGCGCGTATTAATAAATAACTACTGTAACAAGTCCGGTACATACTTTAATAATTGGGATTTTTTTTAATGATTTATGAAAATTCTTTGAATAGTTGGTAGGTACCTAGCAGTGGTACCTCGTGACTTTTGACCCAAAACGTTTTGGGTTTTTTTTCGAAAATCTGATTTTTTGTATGAAGATTTTCAGGAAATTTCAGTTTGGCAGTGCACTGCACCGATTTTCAGAAAAAAAAACTAATTTTTCGTAGAAATAAAAAAAGTGAAAAAAGGAACAGGAGTTCCCTGGCTGGGAGGTACAATCATATCGTATCTGTTCTAAATTGAATTTTAATGTTACCCAATTCTTTTTTAAATATTGTTTTGGCTTTCACCCATCGAGTGTGATCTTGGCCATACAAAGAATATCTACCTTTTTTGTTAGATAGTTAAATGCATCTATAAGTAGTATAAAATCTTTACTCTCTCGTTTAATTATTTACCTATAAAAATAGATAACTCTATACAGAGTAAAGCATGTATAGTTATTGTAAAATGTTGTACTTTTAAATATGTAGATATGGATATGAAGACAAATGGATATTTTAATTGTAGGATTTGTGAAGCTTGAAGTATTTATAAAATATTGGACTCGGGACCATTGCCTTTCAAAAACAAATGCATTCATATTTTTCACAAATTAAAGATACGTCATAAATTTACCCTTCGAATGAACAATGTTAGTAAACTTAGTAAAAGTAACGATATCTGTCAAAAATATAAACACTAAAATGCACCATTCAAATGCAGAATTATTGTTACAATGTAATAATTTAGGTACCTAATTTAACGCTTGAATTTTCTTAATTTGAATAATTAAAATTTCATTGAACGTGATTAATTTTACTCATTACGAAGGAAAATTTAATCAGTCTACGTTTCACAATTTATAAAATATCAGCAATAGATTGATGACAGCCCCTATTTTTTATACAATTCATTCAGTAATATAATCACATCTCTCCTCTAGGGTTCTGTTCAGTTGACCGGCTGTAAAACTTGAGGCAATAAAACCTCCACACAACAGCCTTCGGGAAAAGCTTCTCGTTAATTACAAACTGAAAACTCTGGTATTTTATTTCGAAACCGTGTTGGAAACTCTGAGTTTTTTTTACCAAAGCACTAAAAGAGTGGTGCTCTTTTAAACGTTAAAAACAGTATCAATAGAATTGAGGATAAATGTTATTTTTCTAGCTTTTTAGATTTATATGGTAAAGCGAAAGAGATTATTAGAGAGAGTCATAAAAACATGCGCACTGCGTGACTTATTATTGTTGACTTACGTATTTAACAAATAAAAATTTGAAATTAAATCATGGAAGTCGACAGAAAAATGTATTCATTTATTGTTAGGATAACAGACGTGAATTTTAGATTTTTTAACGTTTTACAGCTCAGATCTTCGATTGAATCCTAATATTTGTGTTCATACAAGAATTTGTCTTCATACAAGAATTTGTTCACTATTTCGTCCACACTGATCCTTTAATAATGTTGTGTGTAATTCCGGAGTAGAACCACATTATAACAAAAACGGTAATGCAACATTGTTTTGTATTTATTTTATAATAATAAATAATAATAATACTTGGATAACTTGTATAGCGCCGTTTTTGTGCAAAAACACCTCAAGGGCGCTGTACAAACTGATAATACATTTGTACAGTGGTCTATGTTATTACTTAACTATTTATGGAGAAAATATACAGTTCAATACTTACCTGATAGGTCACTTGAGATTAACACTTAATTAACATTATCTAATTGTTTATTGGCGAAACTTAGATACAGGATTTAGGACTTAATTGAAAAATTGAAAATTTTTATGTGTACATTTACAGTAACTATAACAAATGATTTTTTTTTTAAAAGAATGAAACATTCTCAGGTTACAAATAATCTTGTATTTGAAAATATCCTACTACCACCAAGTTAAGCGGAAAATGTTGGTTGTGTCGTGAAGGAGAACTTAGCCAGCCAAGGATTTGAACGCCCGACGTCTGGGTGGAACTCAAACGCGATGTCAACTTAGTTACTGACCGGTCGCTACATCGATAAATAATTCAATTAAAAAAATATTTCTACATCAGGGGTCAAAGTTATTTAATTGTTGAACCATTTTTCCGAGCGGCATTACCAATGGTAAGTTGGTTCTGCTTCTCGGAATAACAAAAGTCCCCTGCCTGCGCGCCCTTGTAAAATTGTCGGGCCAACTTTAATTTTCGTATTACATCAAGAATACAGATATGGCCGTTCAGAAGGCACGTGCTGTTATCATTTATAATTGTCAGGTAAATTTTATTAGTTAAGATTGTCTTTTAAATGCGATAAGCAATCTATCCACCATTTCCATTCTCTCTCAATCTCATCTTATGGGACCATAAATATTTGAACCTCAACTGCTTAGTTGCCAAATCCTTATTTTCAGTTGTCGTTGTAAATCTATATATATATCATTCAGAATTAGCATCGATATCGTATTTTCCCATTAATCCGGTGAATAGCGAAGTGATAAAATTTATTGATGTGGTGTGCACTTCAGGTAAAGCAAATGCTCGTTTATTGCCGAGATGTATTTTATGACTTGATGCGTTCTCCGGATGCTGCGTCACCTCCAGGACTGGGGACACCCTGGACCGTTCATATTATCCAGTACATCTTTTATTAAATACATTTATATCATTTTTAAAAGGAGTACTAAAGGCGCAATATCAAAATTTACATTCAAGATTTTTTGTGAATTACAACAAGACGGATGATTAAATTCGTTATACAGAGTTTTCCAATAAGAGGTGTTATTTTGAATAGCCCGCTATTTCGGTAGATGTTATTTTTGAAGCTGTCAATTTTTGACATTTGATAAGTAGAAACTACGCCATTAATAAAAATGGAACGATACACGCTTCAACAACGCATTGAAATTATTAAAATTCACTTGAGTGAATCGAATGCAAATCATCTTGAGTGATAAGTCCCATTTCCACCTCGGTGGTGGCTTCGTCAACAAGCAAAATTGTCGCATCTGGGGCTCGGAAAACCTAAGGGTTATTGTTTAAAAGCCTCTCTATCCTCAACGTGTGACTGTTTGGTGCGGTTTATGGTCCGGCGAGTCATTGGACCTTAGTTTTTCTAAAATGAGGCTAGAGCAACAGTTACGGTGAATGGATTGTGCTATCGAGAGATGATTAATGATTTTTTATGGCCGAAATTGGATGGTATTGATCTGGACAACATTTACTTTCAACAAAACGGCGCTACGTGCCACAGAAGCAACAAAACCATTTATCTTTTACGATAGATTATCAACATAACACCTCTTATTGGAAAATCCTGTATACGTGAGTCGTTTTTATTTTGTGTTGTAATTAATTATTAAGAGGGCGCTAGCGGATTCTATTTTCGTAATAACTTTATTGTTTTCGAAAATAATATGTTTGTTAATTGTACCGGCTTACCAGATAATGTGTTAATATATTTATAGTATATATGTATATAGTAAATGACCTACCACAAGTAATTTCCCCAGAGTAGCTAGATATATTCATGAAACAATTTTTTGAAAATATCGTTAATTATACATTGGCGCACAAGAGGTTAAACCATGTTTTATTTAGAGCATAATTATTATTTTTAAATGAAAGCATTTGAATCAGCAATTATTTTTCTTTTATACTCATAAAACCATGTTTTGTGAGCGTTAGAAGTAAAATCAATTTAAAAATATTGTTTTCTTTTTTTTTCTATTAATACTTTATGTTCAGGCTTTTTATTTGAAAATAGTAAAACAATTTTAATTCATATATTTTAACTGTTTATTTTTCTCGACTTAATAATATATTATTTTATCCACCTACACATTTCCTAGGCTCATTTATTTTTAAATGGGTATTTAAGGAATAACTTGTAACTATAAAAGTCAATTAATGCCAATTCCAAGAAAGTTATTTATTATGATGTTTAATGGTGTACAATTATTAATAATTATTAACACTTATATATAACAATGCAATAAATGTATGATGGGTTATTATTAAACAATTTAATTGTACGTTATTAAAAAAAATCACCCGTTAAAAAAACTCTTCTTAAACATAAACATGTAATAAATCCGTTTAAATGGCCACCTGTATTAAGTACCTGTTCCTTCGAGAAAGAACAGGTACTTAACTAATTCACAGACAGTCTTGTGTTAGACGTCCGTTGATGTTACACCTTTCGACTAATTCCCTCTTAAAATACTCGTACTCACAACGATTGGTACTTAATACGAGAAACAATTAATTTAGTAGTATTAATAGCTTTTGACCTGTCTAGATCTATAGATAGATTTGCCAGTGCCATATTAAGACAAATATGTACGTTTGGGGCCCACAAGCAGACAAAATTGCAGGGCCCTTCTCGCAAACTGTCTCATTTTCTGAATTGTTATCATATTAAATACATAGGAAAAAGTGCCGCAGGGGATTTTTTTTTGTTTAATAATGACTTGTTTGTTCAGTTACTTCAATGATAAATTATTTACTGAATGTTGCACGGAGAAAATTTTCTGATATGAAATATTATGAATTTATTGAGTTTCCTGTTAAAAACGGGACTGGAGGCCTATAACGAATGATTTGACAAATTTCACAACAAACTATCAGTAAAGCGATATGTTAAGAGGAAGTCGGAACACGTATTCTTCAAAACAATAATATTTTCGCATCTCCTCCTATATATGTATTTATAAAAGGACACCTGCGGGAACACATATTCAGATATATTTTTTATGATTAATACGTTATTAAGAAATGGTCATGCAGTAACATTTTTAACAGTATCTTGATAAAAAAGGCATGTGAATGTTAAACTTTATATCTAAAAAAATGAGTGCCACCTCGTCTCTAGTATAGGCATTGTTAAACATAAATATATACATAAAACAAAAAAAGTTACATAATATAGATAGGAAGTTATAGAGTAGTACCTAATACTAAAAAAGTACAAAAAAACAAAGGTAAAAGTAAATAGCAGATGAGAGAAAAGGAAGTGGATTTAGATTTTGATATTATTTATATTCAGAGTTCCTAAACGTAAGTTTACTGACTCTAACGTAATGACGAAATGGATTATCTAAAGATGCTTTACATGGAAAATAATTTTTTTGAGGGGTGTTTTTTTGTAAATTTAAAATTAAAATACTTTTTTTTTTTTATTGTTGATACATTTTTTTACAGTATTTCATATTTCAATTTAGTAATGTTGGCCTCACTGGGTTGTTTACCCGTGCTGAGGCCCCCATTTTATAATTTAAGAATTTATACATTTAAAAAAAAATAAAAGAAAAACAACATTAAAATAAAGATAAATTTAAAATAAAAAATAAAGATTAAAAATTAAAATATAATTATAACACTAAAAGAAAAATATCAAAAGAGAATGTAAATCGGCATTTATAATGATATATGATGATATATATATATATATATACTATACTGCAACTTGGGACAGGATTTCACTCCTTGCGGAGGATTACTTTAGATTTTAAAAGGAAGTGGAAGAAAGGTAGGTATGTATGACAGAAAGAAGAAAAACTTTGATACGTTTTCTCCTAAAAGAGAGGGCCTTCTAATGATTAATCCGACCCTGCTGTTAATGATCGTATACCTACCCAGATCCAACCTTGAAAAATTGCGACCTCCTCCCGTCTTTTGGCTCGGGGCCAAGCCCGTGCAGACATCTTTCTCATTATATTTAATACATATATCATGTGTTTCGGCGTATGCAGAGTTAAATTATTTAATCCAATAAGATTCCCTCAAATCGGAAGCGGTTTAGAGGGTTTTGGGTTTGTTCTGGAGTCATGCAGTTTGCACAACTCTTTCATTTTGGAATTTCTATGTCAGATATTTTAAGCATTGTCTTTTTTCAATCTTGAGCAATGAAGCTGTATAAACATCCATTATGAACGACACTAAAATGACACCAATAATAAAGCTTTATTGTTCATAAGATATTTTTTTTAAATGTTCCACCGGACAAAACGTTTCGAAAAAACGACCAATTAAATTTGATTGAAATTATTTAAAAAAATCAGAAATCTTTATTTTTTTATTTATTTATATTATAAACATATAAATTACAAACAATTCATAACAAAATGAACCTTTGGCTGTCCAACTGGGAAGGATTCCCGTTTCAGGACAACCAAATTGTGTATTTAGTACATAATATTCTTACAATGGAATGGCGATGCTGTCAAAACAAATTTTGGGAACATTGTTGATTGCATTCGAAGTGACAGGATGGTTTATTTATCCTTGAAAGAATCGCAAAGATGTAATTTATTACCAGTGTCAATTCGGATACAATAGTAATTGCATTCAGAATAGATGATTGTTTTCTTTCGAGACATCACAACTCTGAGATTCTTTCCAGGGCATTTTGGAGAACATTTACAATTGTATAGTTAATCAATTTGATAAATTTAATTAAAAATAAATTAAATTCAAGTAGCATATAATAAAATAGTAAATTATACCTATGTGAAAAAAACAGCTACAAAAGTTTGACATAGTCAAGTTTGAGTCGCGCCGCTTAAACCTTCTAACCTAATGGTACGTATAAATTTCCGAACCGAAACCGCGAACCGAGCCACGAATTACGAGAAAGGAACAAAGCCACTGCAAGCGACGTTTCGCGCCATTTGGGGTTGCTTCGTTCCTTTCCAATAAGTTGAGGTTCAGTTCGGCAGTTCGGCTCGCGTATGTATACGTAGCATAACATGTCTGTCTATTAAAAGATAACAACGGAGCTGTCCGCGGTATGCCTGAAGGTATGTACTGTGACTTTTACATGTTGGCATCGATTGCAAATACGTAGCAACAAAGTGGCTTTGAATCACCGTCTGTCATTTGAGTGGTATGAGCTATTTGTCTGGTGTGAATAATTCATCCATAATAATTATCTAGTCTCGTGGTGGCAAGCAAGTTATAACGTGACAGTTGAGAACAAACAGAAAATCCCTCGATGTACGATCTATATCTACCGATTTGTAAGAAAACTTACGACCAAAACTTACGTTACGAACAGAACTTACGTCACCACCAAAACTTGCGTTACAACCAAAAATTACGTTACGATCAACACTTATTCATTACAAAAACTTACGTTTCGACCTTTCGTCTCTCGGGCCAATTAAATGATTTTCTTTACATGATAGAATTTCAATGTTTGAAAATTGAATAGCAAGGTACTTCCCAAGCTTCTTTATTAAATTTTATTTATTTATTATTATTTTTTTTTACATATTACAGTGATCTTTGGCTGTCCAACTAGGAGATTAACCTGTTTTAGGACAGTCAGAAATAGGCAGATTTATTAAATGCGATTCTTGTTTTGTCTAGTGTATTGACTTTTACTTAATTATTGCACTTTATAAATAATTTGAAAAGTTTTCTTGGTTGATACAAGAAGTTGCTAACTATATATTTTAAATAATATAAACGTAGAGAATAGACTAAAAGAATATTCAAATATGATTATTCAAAAATAGCAATATAGTAAAAAATTATTGACATGTGAGTTTATCAAATTGAAATTTTACTTTTTATTACTATTCTTCCCTATCTCATTTTCTTCCCAACTCCTTTCAGCCTTACATCATACCCACAATTGGGGATGCCATAGTCCCACTGGCTCCGCTTCGTTGGGGGTTGATTCACGTTTTTTTTTAAATATTACAGCTCCTAAAAAATCGTAATTGATTTGATTTAAATTTTTCCAAGATTTATTTCTGAAATAAAACAAAAATCATCTACGTGAACCCAAAATCAGGGATATGTAAATTATTATTATAAAAAATAATACTTATTAGTTATTTTTCTAAAGATAAGATAATAAAAACTTTTTTACAGAACATCGAGTTATAAAATATCGCACGAATGTCTGTCACGATAAAAAATAGCTAAGCCTTCTGTGGGTACTTCGCGCAACTTCTCGAATAAAAAAACTCTTCATTTTTAAGATGAAACAAGGAAGAATAGTTTGAAGCAAAAGTTTATCTAAACCATTTGAGGTTCATTATTTTTAATACCCTGTTGTTCTTCCACATCTCTTGAAAGTTATCTTGAAAGGTGTAAAGAAATATTTTGCAATCCATTTTTGCGACTGGAGCTACATCTCCTAAAAATGTTGGAAAAAAATATCGTAGAAAATTTCTGACTAACATTATTTACTGTCGAAAAGCTTTGACAAATAATTTTTTTATGCTTGTTTCATAGTATGAAATATGAAACTATGCGTAATTCTCGTGTGTTAAAATAAATAAGATATCATAATGTGTCAAGATATTCTATTTAATTCATTAATCAACTACATTACACTTCATTATTTTCCACTATTGACTGATGGGTTAAAAAGTTATGAGTAGCAAAAAAGGTGTTTGCAAAACACAGTAAGAACCATCGAACAGTTATGTTTTGAAGTCAGAAAATTTTCACGGATTTTCTGTCTGGATTTATTGTGAAACTATAGTGAAACTTCTTTACGCGCGTTATGCAATTTCGAGGACCGGAGTAAAACCAACTCATGACCGTCATGAAAAACCGTGATCATTTCGCTACAGGAGCCTAGCCAACATTATATACCTACTTTAGGTCACTTTCCAAACTCAGCTTCGCGGTCTAGAGGCAGAGCGCCCGATTGTAATCGTGAAGAACCGAGGTTCGATCCCCGCTCTAACTTTTTTCTTTTTGTGATTTTTTTAATAATAATTTTTTTTAAAGTGATAAAATTAATGCTCTCGTGCTGCGTCTTTTAGATATTTTGACTATATGATATTTTGGTCGAATACGTAATAACCGCGGTCTAGAGGCAGAGCGTTCGACACTCGTTATGCAAGACCCGGGTTCGAATCCCATATTTTTATAACTTTTAATTTTTTTTTATTAACGATTTGTAATAATGTAGTAAAAAATAAGCTAAATTTGTTAATTTAAATTTAATTTACTTTACGGTACCTATATGATATTTTGGTCGAAATATAGCTTACAAAATGGAGCCGATAGAGTCGCTCGGTATTTTGATTAATTATTTTTATTTATCAACGATTTGTAATAATGTACTAAAAAATTACATAAATTTGTTAATTTACCTTTACTTTAATTTACGATACCTATATGATATTGTGGTCGAAATATAGCTTACAAATCGAGCCGGTAGAGTCGCTCGGTATTTTGATTAATTATTTTTTTATCAAAGATTTGTAATAATGTAGTAAAAAATTACATAAATTTGTTTATTTACTTTTACTTTAATTTACGGTACCTATATGATATTTTGGTCGAAATATAGCTTGCAAATCGAGCCGGTAGAGTCGCTCGGTATTTTGATTAATTATTTTTATTTTGAATCATTAAAATTACTAATTATATTACATTCTATTACCGATAACGCCGCGTCGCGCGAAATATCTCTCCACGTGGTCTAGAGGCAGAGCGTTCGACACTCGTTATGCAGGACCCGGGTTCGAATCCCATATTTTTATAACTTTTAATTTTTTTTTTATCATTTGCTACTTATAAATATGTCAATAGACAGAAAAAAAGAGAGAATGAAATGAAAAGAGAGAGAGAAGAATAATAAAAGTTTCACTTCCGTCGTGCGTAGGCTTGCCACACACTGTATTTTTTTAAAATATATTATCTCTTATCGAGAATATGGGGATATTGACACTGTTATTACTCTCGAAAAAATGAAGGAAAAAAAAAATCGATATTGAGGGTATTTTTGATGACGAATAAATTGAATGTGTCATTTTCGATTTGCCGCCAAAACGACATGGTGGATTTGGCGACGTTGACGTCACGCCGGGTGACGTTGGTAACCGCCGTCTTACCAGCTATTGGCGTTCTCTATTTCATAATGACGTTGTGGCCAGTTGGAACACTTTCGGAATCTGCGGTTTTAGATTAGTTTTTAAATCAATAATTATGAATGAATATATTAATATTATATATTTTGAATACGATAAACATAATCAAGAAAATAAACTTTAAATCGTTTGTTTGTCTAGACTTCAATACAAAATTTAGCGCCACCGGTTGAAAAAAAAAACGGTTTTTTGAGACCTCACTTAGACTGGTAACCACACTGAGATTTGGTGCGTTTCGGGAGACCCGAAAAATTGAAAGTTTTTTAACCGGATTTGAATAAATCAGCAATAATCATTTTTCTCCGTGTACTTTCAATATTATTAAAACATGTAAGAATAACGTAAAATATAATGGAAACTACAAATATATTATGACAGCAACTCACTAAAACTGCATTCCCTACGCTACAATAATTTTAGAATTCAGCAATGTACTGGTACAGGTTGGTAATGTTGATTGTTCCCGGTACCTCCTCTGCATCTCAATAAATGGACAGAAGTAGGTACTTCGGGTATATCGTTTCTGCGGGCGAAATCGCAAACAAATCTTTAAATTTGCTGGTTAACCTTTTATTGTTTCCTTTTTATCTGTTCAGAAGCAATTTTGTAGATGGTCCATAATTTGAAATTTATTACGTCGTAATATAAAAATAACGACCTCGTTAATGTCTTTTTAAATTGAAAATCTCTCTGAATTTTTGTTAAATAAACTACAGCCTTGGAAAGAATGCTTTTTTTTATACCTTTCCGTACAAGAGTCACAACCTACAGTGCAAGTTGGCGACGAAGGTGGGGGTGGTGGGTGGAATCTTGAGAAAATTCCAAGATACTTGATTTTCAGATCCGGTCAGTAAACAAGGTTTGAGCCATTTTAACAAGAAAGTCGATTCTGCATGGTGGTCGCTCACCAGGGCGATTCCAAAAACATATTTAAAATTTTAAATCATTTTCCTGTTTGTGAATGGCCAAGAAACTTAAAATTCACCTACGGAGTTTATTGAATGATGCTTAAAAATTAACCTTAATACGTATGCAATTATTTTTCATATATTTTAAAATATAAGACATAAAATCTTAAGATTATTTTTAAATTTGAACAAAAGAACTCTGTAAGTATCATGCAAATAACACATACAAAATAATGTAACAATTAAACACAGAAAAAAATAGTATTTACATATTTGCAGATGTGGCGGGCTGAAAAGTGGTTATACTTGTGAGAACAGTTTCAATGAAAATTCAACCCGATTAAAAAATGTGTGACTGAGGATTGCACCCTCCTACCCAGGAACTAGAGTCAAAAACTCTACCAACCTCGCCAAATGCCGATTGTGTAGGACCGACGTTTATTTCGTAAATTAAGAGGAAGCTACACATGCCAAAAATGTGTATATTCTTGGTGTACCTTATATCATAGGTAGGCATTAAAATCGCATGACAAACAGAGTCTAGAAACATTCGATTTCAAGCAAAAATTGTTTTTATTTATTTTGTAAATAATTTTATAAGAAAGCAAAAAGCTAATCAAGTGAAACTGTCACAGATAATCTTAGCTATAATACTGTATTTTTTAAAGTTGTTTCCTTTATGCATTCATATATTTCTATTAAAAAAAAAAATTTTTAGTAGTTTGACTTTTATTGAGTAATTTATTTTTTATTTGTATTCTATTCAAGCGAAACGATAGGAAAACCTTCAATTTATCTAAATCATATTTTTTGTATTCATAATGTACACCAATTCGTTGTAAAGATTAACCAAAATAGTGATTTGGCACTAAGCTTCGCCTTAATTGCTGCAATGCCATCCGATTTCAGAGAAAAGCGCGTATGCCGCGTGTATATGTGTGACACCACCAAAATTGATAGAATTAATTGTCATCGATTGTATCTGAGTTTTAGCTCGATCGGATGTCGGGAAGTGGGTTATTTCCGCTTCCAAGATTTGCGTTCATTCATTACCAAAAACAAAAATTAAATTCAAAAATGTGTTTGAAAATAAAAAGAGTGTACACGGAGAAAAACGATTATGACTGATTTATTAAAATCTTAATAAAAACTTGATTTCAAATTATTTTCTAGTAAAAAATTACTCCATTCGGAATATATCGGAACACGTATTCATGCAGCTGCGTTTTTCCTTATAAATATAATGACGAAATGCGACAATATTATAATTTTTAAGAATACGTGTCCTGACATCCTCATAACACATTCGCGTTTTACTGATAGTTTGTTAAGAAATCTGTCAATGTATTTGTTAAAGGCCTGCAGTCCCGTTTTCAAAAGGAATTAGTTGAGTTGCATAAAATTATCTCAATAACCTGAATCTCTGGGTAACAAAACATTTGAACAGTCCTCATTTGACAGTGTTTCCGCTTTTTCCACAAGCGAATTATATTGTCGTGGAAACGTGTTCTCGCGGATTTAAGTTTCCGTCGGCCGCGGTCGTTAAAAATACGGGAACGAGTTGCAGTTTATGGGTGCATTTGGCTACACGCGCAGGAGACCATTACCGAGTTATAAAAACTTCGTTTAAGTTTTTTTCAGTGATTCGTCGTGTTTCGGTTATTTAATGGAGTTTTGTTTATTCACGTGTTTGTTTACCCACTTCTGATTGGTATTGTGCGAGAAGACAGAGTTTGTATATTAAGACGATCTCATATTCCAGATGTCCTTCGAATTCGGAAGGGGCGCGGCCTATTGGCATGGGTTATAAAAAACTTGAGAACCAATAAAAGAAAGCCGAACCCCAGACTTATATTTAACCAACTGAAACATTAAAGGAAGTATTAAATATTAAAGGAAATATTAAAGGAAGTTACATACACACAAAAATACAAACAAAAAAATACTATCGAACATCTAAATATTAACTCGAAAAAAATAGATGCCAAAACAAATATAGAAATGATGGCAAACCACGCAAATAACTTTTTTGCAACTATAGGGAAAGTTTTAGCGAATCGTAAAAAACACAGCACAAACACACTAACACAAACAAACAGATCAAACATCGATACCCAACCAACACAACACAGATTTATATTAAAAACAAGTTCGGAAATGGAAATTAACAAAATAATAAATACATTAAAAAACCAGATTGCTCCTGGATTAGATGAGATAACAACGGATTGCATTAAAATAATAAAAAATGAAATATTAAAACCTATAACACACCTAATCAACCTTAGCATAACACATGCCTGCTTTCCTAATACTCTTAAAAAAGGACTGGTAATCCCTATGTATAAATCCGGAGATAAAATGGAAATAACTAACTATAGACCAATTACTTTGTTAAACTCTCTATCAAAGATTTTCGAAAGACTATTAAAAAACCAAATAATAAAATACCTGGAAGAAAACAAATTAATCTCGGACAAACAATATGGATTTAGAGAAAAAAGAAGCACAAAAGAAGCTTTAGCAAGTACAATAGATTATATACATAGCAACTTAGATCAAGGGTTTAAATGCATAGCGATATATTTAGATCTGGCTAAAGCCTTTGATTCAATATCCCACAAAACACTTTTTAAAAAATTAGAAAATATGGGTATCAAAGACAAAGAACTACAACTATTAAAAAGCTACATGAGCGACAGAACACAACAAGTCAAAATTAATAACTATACTAGCAAACCACTGCCGATTACACACGGAGTTCCACAAGGAAGCATACTAGGGCCCGTTCTTTTCATAATTTACATAAATGAACTTTGCAGCATGGAAATAGATGGAGAAATAATTAGTTACGCAGACGACACAGTTTTATTATTTAAATCTAAGGATTGGAATAAGGTTTATAACATAGCGAATCTAGGAATCACGCAAGTGAAAAAATGGTTGGACTCAAATACACTCACACTAAACATATCGAAAACAAAATTCACAACGTACAGCATAACTAACACAGGACAGCCAAAAAACAATACAAACACCATAAAAATACATGAATGCATAAACACCAACATCTGCGATTGCCCCCCTCTAGAAAAAACAGAACAAATAAAGTATCTAGGAATCCTAATTGACCATAATCTTAGATGGACACATCACATCAAACAAATCACAAATAGACTCCTCAGAACAATACACATTTTCCTAAACATAAGAAACATATATAAAATAAAACAATTGAAAACAATATATTATGCACTATGCCAATCAATAATAGAATATGGAATAATTGCTTGGGGAGGAGCGACAAACGCAGCTATCGCTCAAATAGAAATTGCACAGAAAACGATATTAAAGGTAATACTCAAAAAACATAAACTAACCGACACAGACCAAATATTTAAAAGCTGTGACGTACTTGATATACGCCAATTATATGTTAAAACACTACTAAACTACATTTTTGACCAAAAAAACAAACCCCAACAAACACAAAATATCACTAATAGACCGGTCAGACAAGCGTACAAAGAAAACATAAAAACTCCGACGGTAAACACTACCTTTGGACAAAGACACCATAAATACCACGCTATTAAAGCATTCAACAGTCTTCCACTTGAAACAAAAATTGAGGAAAATAAAAATAAATTCAAACACAAAATAAAAAAATGGATTAAAGAACAAAAAGACATTATTACCAAAATACTATAACATAAAAGAATAAAACATATACACGCAACACAAAAAAAAATATAAAACACACAACACACACAAACACATATATCATTATAAATGCCGATTTACATTCTCTTTTGATATTTTTCTTTTAGTGTTATAATTATATTTTAATTTTTAATCTTTATTTTTTATTTTAAATTTATCTTTATTTTAATGTTGTTTTTCTTTTCTTTTATTTTTTTTAAATGTATAAATTCTTAAATTATAACATGGGGGCCTCAGCACGGGTAAACAACCCAGTGAGGCCAACATTACTAAATTGAAATATAAAATATTGTAAAAAAAATGTATCAATAATAAAAAAAAAAAAAAAAAAAAACTACGCCCATAAACGCACACTGGTAAAATTTGTCAAAAATCCGGTATAATATAATATCGGCATAATGCATAACTCTTCCATTTATCATATAAGGAGATGCACTACGTCGTGTCATATTTTAAATTGAGCCGCTACCAATAACAACCCTTACTTAGATGGCGATAAGGTTTAAATTCCCGCTTAACACCATCTGCCTGTTTTGATTTATGCAAGAAAAAAACATTGCCAAAATTTGCCTTTTATTTTATTTTGTGGATGTTCAGGCATAAATATTTGATTTTTTTTAATCATTTTATAAATAACTTCATTTGCCACATTATACAATAAAATCATCTACAAAAATAAGTTCGTAAGTAGGAGATTTTGATCTTTAAAGCAGTTTTTATAGGCCTCATACATTATTTTTTTCTGGGCTTATAAAAAGATTGATCTAAAAAATACTCAATTATTTCAAAATTCAAGATGTATTCTACTCGCAGTATTTAATTAAAGCATCTGAAACATTTCTAGGCGACCAAATTTTCAAACAAAAAACACATGATTTTGCATTACTACGTATGGAATAAACTAAAAATCTCCAAGCCTGGAAATTTGTTGGATGAAATACTTACTCAAATTTAATTTAAAATAAACCAAATGCTACGCAAAGACAAATTATAAACATAAAAATGAAATAAAAGCCGATGTGAAGTAAATCACAATAATAAATGCCAATTGTCTCAAAATTTTATTTGGAAAGCAATCAACTATGGTATCAATCTATCGATCAAAAGTTTGTCTTATTGGAGATTTACATCATTATTCTGGATAATTGTGATCCCTAAAAAAGTATCTAAGGACTCTCATGGTCTTTTTTAAGCCTTATAAATGAATTCACTCGAAAAATAAACTTAACCCTTGGAACCTTTTAAGACTAAATACGTCCCAAATTTCGTTAAATTTTACCACTGTGCGTCGCTTCGGTACGCAGAAGCGCGCGAAATTTGAAATTGGTTTTACACTCTACACTCTTTACTCTTTGTTTTGTTCAGGTGCGTTATTTACATATTTTTGGCAGAAAGAAGTAATAATAAATTATTGTATGGTTGTTTTTTAAATAGTATCATATAAATCGACTAAATTAAATAAATTACAATACCTAATTATATTTAGGAATTATTGAAACAGCAGTATTTTTTAATCTTTTTTTAAGGAAAGATTGCGTAGAGGCCTGTAAAAAACATTTAGATAAGTATATTACAAAAGACATTGCATGCATCGAAAATTAAAAATTAATTCCTACTCCATGAGTATATTTTACCTAATAGTCTAATCGTGTTCGATAATTATAATCGATGATGACCGATTTATAATAATTTTTTTGTATATTTAAATAATGATTGTAATTTATTTTATTGTGCGGTTATTTTGCAATGTATATTTGTTATTATTCATTATATATACCTTTCTGTTTGATTTCTAAACATAATAACATAAAATAAACAAATATTTCTTGCGTTATTGTTTTTAGGTACCTAATTATGAAAAAAATTATTTGAACTAACCCCAAATATTCAAGCATATTTTTGTATTTTGTTTTAGGCCACTGAACGTACCCAGTTTTTTTATTATCTTTCCTCCCCATTGTATAAAACTAGGAATTTAAAAAAAAACGATTACACGTAAACTGATTTTAGTTGAAATAATTTCACAGAACAGAGCGGCACTAAGATAAAGAACGTCTTTACCCCGTCAGCGCCGGGCGGTAACTAAATACAAAAGCGTGTAACCCTTACGTAGACGGCATAGAGTTTATTTCACAATGGCAAATTCAATGGTTACCTCCCCGAAAATCGATCAATATTCGTGTAAAAATGAACAACGCGAAAATGCATATTTTGTTTTATTTTGTGAAGTTCTGGTACAAATATGAAAATTTCCTTCGATTATCAAATAAAAAAATGAATTTACCACATTATACAATAAAAAATATATCCGAAAATGGGTTTGTAAATGGGATATTTTGCACTAGACAGTTTTTTTTAGGCCTGATACTTTATTTTTTTCTAGGCTTATAAAAGGTCTTATCAAAAAAATGATCGATTGCTGACAAGCCCAAGATGTGTTCTACTTGCAGTATTTAATTAAAGCATCTGTAGTATTTCTAAGCAATCAAATTTTCAAACCAAAAACATCCGATTTTGCATTACTTGGTATTGGATCGCCTTAACATATTTGTTTACCCACTTCTGGTTGGTATTGTGCGAGAAGACAGAGTTTGTATATTAACATATTTGTTTACCCACTTCTGGTTGGTATTGTGCGAGAAGACAGAGTTTGTTTATTCACGTGTTTGTTAACCCACTCCTGGTTGGTATTGTACGAGAAGACAGAGTTTGTATATTCACGTGTTTGTTAACCCACTCCTGATTGGTATTGTACGACAAGACAGAGTTTGTATATTCACGTGTTTGTTAACCCACTCCTGGTTGGTATTGTACGAGAAGACAGAGTTTGTATATTCACGTGTTTGTTTACACACTCCTGGTTGGTATTGTACAAGAAGAAAGAGTTTCGCAATACATGCATTGCTTGGTGCAATTGAAACTGACTAACTGGCCATCAAGCCATTTCAACGCTGTGGTAGACATACAGGATGTAAAGTGCGCAAACTGTGGGTGATTCTATAGGATTTTAGAAGTAAACAAGATAAAAACCTTTTTTCGAAATTTCAACGTTTTTAGGTAAAAAATAGTTGAAATTTATAGGAAAATAAACATTGGAATTTCGAAAAGATTATTTTTTTTTTTTTTTTTACTTGTGCCATCATATATAATCACCCCCCCCCCCCAAATTAGCACACTTTAACCCCTGACACCCTGTAAAATAATAATAATAAAAAACTTCATTTTCTCAGCAGAAGCTTGTTCCATACAAATCATAATATTTAACTTGACAATGCTGTCAAAAAAGTCACCGCTCAGCTGTGCATTCCGGCCCTGGAATCCAGTTGGTTTTCAGCAGCGCGCATCTAACATATAAGTTTATATGTACGGGTTTTCCAATAAGAGGTGCTGTTTTGATATTCAATCGTAAAATATCAATGGTTTCGTTGCTTGTGTGGCACGTAGCGCCTTCTTGTTGAAAATAAACGTTGTCCAGATCAATACCATCCAATTCCGACCATAAAAAATCATTAATCATCTCTCGATAGCGATCCATTCACCGTAACTGTTACTCCAGCCTCATTTTCAAAAAAGTAAGGTCCAATGACTCCGCCGGACAACAAACCGCACCAAACAGTCACACGTTGAGAAGAGAGACGTTTTTTAACAATAATTTCGAGGGTTTTCCGATCCCCAGATGCGACAATTTTGCTTGTTGACGAAGCCACCGAGGTGGAAATGGGCCTCATCACTCAAGATGATTTGCATTTGATTCACTCAAGTGAATTTTAATAATTTCAATGCGTCGTTGAAGCGTGTATCGTTCCATTTTTATTAATGGCGTAGTTTCTACTTGTCAAATGTTAAAAAATGACAGCTTCAAAAGTAACATCTACCGAAATAGCGGGCTATTCAAAATAACATTTCTTATTGGAAAACCCTGTATTATGTATACATGACAATAATTAAAATAAATTACAACAAAACAAAACTTCTGATGAAATCAAACTATTAAAGTTCAAATTAAAAACATATTCACTAGGTCACTTACACGAATATGCTGACATCATTTTCAATGGGCATTTATAATTGATATTGGATGGAACACCACTCAACTCTGCCTTGACAAGCTCCTTACTCAATTACCATAGAATCTACAATTAGTGGGGTTTGTTGTGAGGCGTGAGAGTGGGGTTGGAAATGAAATGGGAAATAGGAAGGTTTGGAAGCAGATGATTTACAGACCTGGCCATCATACGGCGAAAGCCATTTTGAGTAACCTTTTACTAGGTCATATATGGTTTTAACTGGTTTTGTCTGTTGAGACTGTCCTTTCTGCTCTAACATTCAAACCATTAAAATGTCCCTTATAAAATCCTGTGGATTGTACTGATGTTGAATTTGCTTTATTTACTCATTTATTATAATAAAAATATATGTTGAATTAGATTTCCATCTTTTCTAAAGCACTTAACAAATGGTTTCTCAGAATTTGTCAATCACCGGAACGAAATAGATCGTATTTATAATAATTAAAAATAATAAAGGGGATAATGTGCCTTTCTGAATCAATAACATCTGATGATCCAATCTCGTTCCCATCCACGGAGCCCTTATTCCAAGTCCTAACAAATCAGTCCCCTCTGTGTACCGGTCGCACCGGGATAAGAGTGCTCCAGGCTGGTACAATCGTATCTTAAACTGTCTCTGAGATAATTACACGTCGCCTAGGTACCTACCTGTCCCTTTCTTCGGTGTCAAGTTTCCTTGACATTAGCATAGATAAAAAACCAAAACTATTTAAATGAATTTGATTAGTCTCAACCGAAAAGCCGTAAAAAATAATTATTTAATTAAATGTATATTTATCTATTTCAAATCAAAAATTTTACCAAGAGAGAATCAACCAACAATATGCAAATGCAAAAAAAAATATGCATGCGTTGTTGTGTATGATAGGACTGTGTGTGTTTTTAAAACTATGTTTTTGCCCAGAGCTACAACCATTGCAAGTAGATCGTTTCCTTATTAATAATAAAAATAAATAAAAAATGGCATTTATATAACGCAGTTTAGTGTTATTTCACTTCAAGTGCGCTTTACTATAACAAACTTAAAAACGGTAATTTAGTATTAGTGGTCATGTTCTTAAAATTATTCCTACAGTGTGCCTTACCCAATACAGATCTAATATTACAAACACCAAATATACTGTTTATACAAAATGATGACAAAACTTAGAATAACAATAACAGCAGGACAAAACAAGAATATTAAAATTAAAACATAATATAAAACAGAGGGCAGTTTGTGCTCAGAAATGAAAATCTTCTGAGAAGACATTTTAAAAATGTACAATAAGGAGGCAACCGAAACCAAACAATTACCGGAAGTTTTAGAATATTTCTTATTATAAAATATTGAAAAGAAGTTAAGATTTATGCATGGTAAGTTTTTTAAATTTTTTTTTAAGTAAATCTATTTGAATTTCACTTTAGTTTTCGGTACTGAACGAACGCAAGTCTTGAAAGTGGAAACTAATCCACTTCGCAACATCCTATCGAGCTGTTACTCGGCAGATAGACTCGTTATCGATAACAATGCATTGCATTTGGTGGCAATTGCACATGCGCAAGCAGACATACACGCATTTCTCTCAAATTGAATGACTTCACGGCAGTTAATATACGAAATAAATTTCGGTCCTACCCAATGAGGATTTTGTTCAGCTTTGAGCGCAGTTGACAGTAATAAAAACTATGTTTTTGCAGGCTTTTTTTACAAAAGCGGGTGACTAAAATCTGGATAAAAATTCTTAAATTTTATGATTAAGTTGTTCGATCAATTTTGCCTGCAGTTTTCTGTAATCATCAGTAGCCAGTGTCAATTTATCCCTGTGTTTATTCTCTTAAAGTGAGGGCTCTGTGCCGGATAAATTACTGATTTGTGAAAAATGGCAATAAACGGTAATTTCCGAGTAAATTACATGCTTCCTCTGTACCTCTTGAAGATTCGACAAGGGCATTTATCTTGGCGTGTTCTAAATAATTACTATTGCTCTTTTGAATTCTTTCTCCCAGTGTTCCATGGTCCAGTTTATTAGCAAACGACTAAAATTGCAGCAGTAAAGTCAGTTAATGCTTTTTTTTTATTTACTCATTCATAATATTTAACCTCTCAGGCAAAATTGATCGCTTTTCGGAACAGCTCGTATGATCTCAGAATTCGTTGTGTCTCCCTCACTGTCATGGTGAGAACCATAATCTCAACGGTGTTAGAAAGAGAAAACACCTCGCTTTATATTAAATTAAATATGGAAGAATTCAAATGTACACCTATATGAAACAGGCTGTCGGTGCATAGGTGCGTGATTTGAAATTGTATTCCTGCGTAGTGCGTAAAATGATTCAAGCTCAATGAACTTTTAATTTTCAAAATTTGAACTAATAAGTATAATTCAAATCAAACAAGCGTTATGGTAGGTACCAACATAATTAATAATAGTAAAGACACGTTCCTGAGACAATGCGCGTGGTTTCACTGAACTAGGTCCAGCGGACACACTTTAGCGGGCCGTACATATAGCTATTTCATTCGTACACACATATTCTTCGAAAGGCCATCCTTTTCACAAGCGGTTCTATGTTTTTTGTTAGTATGAACCTTAGAGTAATAATAATTTCATGTTTACAGATCATGGAGAATTCAGATATATATCTGAAATACCTAAAACCCCACGAAAAATAATTTTAAGAAGAATTTTAGATCGGCGTAATACGCGAATTGTCAAATTAACAAAAAAAATCTTGAAATTACAACAGTCGAAACGGCGACAATTGCGGAAAATTGATGATTTAACAAAAATAATTCAGGGCTTGGATAAAAAGATTAATAAATAAATACCTAATTTCTGAGTTCCCAATGTTAAAATTTCTAACAATGTATAAATTTAATCAGGACCACATTGAGTTATTTTTTGGAGAGATTCGATCTCACGGTGGTTTTAATAATAACCCATCAGTCATTCAATTTAGATCCGCGTATAGAAAACTCTTTATCCACGCAGAAATCAAAGAACTGCTTACCTTTAGACCAAATAAGTATTTTGAACTGTAGTAGCTCTGGAAATTCCGTAAATATTATTAATGTCACCGCTCCCAAAAGCACAATAATTATAGAGGACAAATTAAACAATATGTATACTAATGATGATGATGATGATGTATTGAATTTATGTGTCCTGAATATTTATGTAATAGGAAATATTTCGACTCTCTGAAAAAATACTGTCGAGGCCTGAAGGGTTAAGTTAATTTTCGATGGAACTGAAATTTATTTTATAATTTTATGCACATGATAATAACTTTCTAACTGTTCATATTTATATTGTAATATATTAAAATAAATATACTCGAAATTGCATTTGATTATTTACGACTCACGACAAAATACCTAATTGTTTTAACTTTTGACAACCCTGCATCGGTTTGTAGACCATATGCTCTTTGGTCATCTTTGGTCCAAAACCACTTACAACATTTCGCATAGTACGGTCTCTTGTATATTATTACTCTAAGGTATGAACTTACCGTGTTTTGTATTTTTACAATGTCAGAGGAGAGATGTCGTAATTTTTCAAGTTTACTAACATTGAAAAGGTAAATTTCTTTTTTTGAAAGATATGTTTAATTAGATATGTTTGCTTCACAAATCCAGAAATATAAAAATTATCCTTTGTTTTTCAGGTTCTTAAATTCTTCAAAAATAATTAATTATTTTTGTAAATTCACCTTTTCGCATCATTTTTTTTAAATCTAAAATCATGATTTTAAATAAGAAAAAATGTCGTAAACTAATGTTTACGACGCAAGGTTTTTATGCATAGCACAAAGGATAACATATTATTTTTTAAATAATAATTGGTAGCCTGAAACACCTATATACATTGAAAAAAATCTTCCGATAAAAATACATGCCACCGACGGGAATTGAACCCACAGCCTTCAGATTGCTGGTCAGTTGCTCTACCAATTGCGCTACGTCGACTTATTCAAAATTTTAACCATTTTCTTTCAACAATTATTGCTCATTTGAGTTTTTTAATGAACCGACATAACGCAATTGGTGGAGAATCTGACCGGCTATCGGAAGGTTGCGGGTTCGATTCCCGTCGGCGGCGTGTATTTTTTCTCGGAAGATTTTTTTCATTTTTATATATGAGTTTCAGGTTCATAATTATTGCTTAAAAATAACATTGTAGTGTACTTACTTTAGGTCTCTCTTTTTTTTATTAAGGAGAAAAAACAGATACAGATATCAATTGACAAAAATATATACGAAACATCAACTAGAGAATTCACCTGCATCCAAACTATTTCTCACGAATTAACTTATCTTTGATCTGCCTAATCATTCAAATAAATATTTTACCATGTGACTCAAGATGATCTTACGACACTCGTGACATTCGGTTGCAGTTGTCTTTTGGGGTAGATTAATAATTTGGATATAAGCCAGTCATCTGGAATGTTTTCCATTATATCTACATAAATACACTATTGTAATTCGTAAGTCAACAACTATTAAATGTGTGTTTAATCTACCTTGTGTAAATTATTTATTGAAAGTATACAAATAGCGTCTGGCGCTACCACTTTGCGACACATTTCTATATTTTAAAACCAATGTAAATTTTCGTATAGTATATGTACAAAATTTACAAATCTCTATAAAAAAATGTCTCACACAATATATACAGACAAAGAAGCAATGTGTAACTATTGTTTTATTCGGAGGGTCTATAGGACGTCTCTGGTTCCTTACTATTATGGAAAACTGAGGAGAAAGTAAGTATATAAACTAGTGCACAGCAACAGCACATGTTTTTACTGTGCACTAGTTTATATACTTATTCGGAGGGTCTATAGGACGTCTCTGGTTCCTTACCATTATGGAAAACTGAGGAGAAAGTAAGTATATAAACTAGTGCACAACAACAGCACATGTTTTTACTGTGCACTAGTTTATATACTTATTCGGAGGGTCTATAGGACGTCTCTGGTTCCTTACTATTATGGAAAACTGAGGAGAAAGTAAGTATATAAACTAGTGCACAACAACAGCACATGTTTTTACAGGAAACGAAGTATGGAGGCCGAACCCTAGAATATTGTGTACCAGTGATTTTTAACAAACAAAGAACTTTGTACTTGAGGTAAATGAGATACCTAGTACTAAAAATATGAAATGGTGGACACTAAAAGAAAAATACATAAAATTATTCATTCTTTATTAATTACAGTTTAAAACATTAGTCCATAACTTTTATTGTCCATTGATTCTACCGGTGTTGACACAGTACAAATAAGATTGCATTTAATTCGGGTTGAATCTGGCGATCACACATAAAGATATTTGCCAATAAAAAATGTGCGCTGAAAGACAATGTTGGTAGTTTGGTAGTTCTTATTCGAAGTATGATACAGTTAAATGTGACCGAAGGGGATAAGGTAGAGCGGTGCCTCGGCAAGGGTCCTGGGTTCGAGTCCTAGATGTGACCGTTTCCTTTTCTGATTGTTCTGTTTCAGATTTTCGTTTAGAAATCGCTAATATTGTCTTCAATAATTTAACATTATTTCACTTTTCTGTGAATTTAATCTATACCTACAATTCTGCTCCTTATTATTATTAATTAAGACAAAATTTAAAACTAGAACCGGCAGGCAAGCAGTCATGTGGCAGCTTTGCTGGACTACCTTTTTTATAAAACCTGTATTAACTTCTTATTATTATTAAGTTGAATTAAAAATTAATAAAAATATGATACGAAAATTTTCGTTTTCTCTTCCCTAATCTTATAAACACATTTCATCTAATTATAAGATTTTCTTATAATGATGTAATAAACTTAAAAATTATATTAGATATTAAGAAACATTTTAAAAATGACATTATCTTTTGTTTCTACCAAAATTGGCTAGAAAAAACGTTGGGAGATTTTTAACTCTCGAAATGAACGAGGAATTTCACCCGCCTTTGGTAGGTATAAATAAATAATTTCAAAACCTATAATTTGCTAAGCATATTAAAAAATTTAAGCTAAAGCGTGAGTTTACGGGTCTAAAAGAAACATTAAAGGTGTAACTATTTCCAACCCTGTGCTTACGTTACTTGTACCCGGTTATTACGGAGTTCATACTTAGAGATTTTTCAAACCATAACATCAACGTTCTGTGTCGGTAATCAGGAAAAATTATAACGTATTATATATTAGCATAACATACGCCGTATATTAATAAAAACATCTCTCAAACTTGCTGTAGTTACGTGGCAAAATAACTACCTGTCGGATTAAATGTCGGTATTCGATTTGCTCCAGAACGCTTATAATTGATTATTTTATTATTCGACATGGGCTGGCAATTACTTTATTAAATGGACACTCTTACCTCAGGGAAAATTTATTTTATAAATATAGGCTGTCCGAAGAAAAGTTACTCATATAAAATACTGTTAAATTATTACAAATCTGGTCCAACAAACGTAACGAAGTATCAGTCAAAAGCAAATGTTTTATGCGGACGGTGGAACACGTGCTCACACAAATACTGATATTGATATTGACGTACTTATATTGTAGCATACCGTCCTGATATCTATTCGGAAAAGAACACGTGTTCTCGATATATTCTGAATTACTAATATTTTATCAGGAATTTAGCATGTTGTCACTTTTTTAACAGGATCATTTTTCTCCGTGAGCCATTTATTTATTTTAAAGTTGGCAGCTTTAAAAATTTTATGTCATCTGTCAACCATGCAATTATTAAATATTAACTTTCCCGGTTTAGGACTTGTGGTCATCTTAAGTTAGGTCTTGAAGATACCCGTATTGTTAAGTGAGGAATCATAATAGTCGACTAGTCACAAGTCACACTTATTATACTGCCGTGGTAACGTAGAACTCTATTTATTATTTTTTACATTTGTTATTTTTTTAGCGATTAAATGTCCACTGACTCCTTATATGAGTATTATTGGCAGAGAGAAGTACACATGGTAGTTAGTCCCAGAATTTACGCACTGAAATAAATCCCGACTTCTAGTATTACGTAGTGGAATCCGATGTCATGCCAATGAAAATTATCAATGACAATAAACAAAACATGTGCTGATCGGCAGAAAAGCGATTCAAACTCGAAATGAGATAATGTAGGTAAAAACAAAGTGTCTTCCTTGAGACTCTCAGGAGGGATACTGTGTTTTTAGTTACCAACGGTATACTAGTTATACCAAAAGTATTACGAATTCCATAATGCAATCGAAACAAACCGACGAAAAATCTGACTCGCTACCATAACCTCAAAATAAAATTCTTCTGTCGACAAAAATTTCTCCTTTACCCTTACAAGGGTAGATACCAACTTTCAACATGATTCCGGATTGTACGTAAGTACCATAAAAGCCCATTGAGGCTTTTTTATTACTTTTAAATAAATTTTATCTATTATTAAAAAGACATCAATATCCAGAAAATAAATTTAAAAATGCAGGCAAAATATTAAACCATAATATCAGCAATAATGATATCATAACTCTCGTCATTTTCTCGAGGCTTTTGCATCGGAATTCGGAGCAGGTGTTGGTAATTTAGATTAATTTTACCAATCAATTTACCAGTAATGATAAAAACGGAAAACACTGAATGCGGCCTTAAAATTATTTTGTCCTAATTAGGAAAATAAACCATCAATATTACGGTCACGCCAATGATAATTCTCAATAGCGATAAACAAAACATCTGCTGCGCGGCTGAAAAGCAATTCACACATGAAATGAGAGAATGTAGGTACCTACTTAAAAATATAATACAGACAACCTACCGCTTTTATCTTTCCTACCTGCAGGACTGGCATTGCGTTGGTTTAAAAGTGAGGCCATTACTAACTTTACAACGCATTTGTATGGATATCTACAAAACATTAAATCCATATTCAATACATTTTATATGGCGACAAGGCGATCCAAGAAACCCGATTCAATGAATCAATGAATGGCTTTATGATGGTCTTTCAAAAAGGTTTCCTCGCGCGTCGTTCCTGGTTCATACCCATCGTAAAACAGTATCCGGTGTTAAAGTCTTTCTTGTTCCTTGATCCTTTATCCGCTGATACGTTCACCGGGGACGTTACTTCTTATTTCCCTAAATCCTTGATTGATTTATGATCTTGTGTGATCTCACAGTAAGTGTCTAGACTAGACGCGTGTATGACATGATATATTTAAAGTAATAGCGAAGTCCTGTTTTTTTAACTCGACCGCTTGGCATTTCGCCTGTCTGTAAATGTGTTTGGACGTTCCGTTTCAAGATGGTGACCATTTTAAATGTTCAATTAAAAAATATTTTTTTCGATTGTAAAATCATTCTTTGCATTTTTTCAATATTATGGTACCTACCTAACTAATTGAAAAATTTGGTTTTAATTTATTAAGTAAGAGAAAATTATATAATCATACTTTGATTTTCACCGAACCACTAGTTACTAATTAGTCAACATAAAAAAATATTGGTGTGTAATGAAAATTGATACTTTTATGATCTGTTCATTTATAAAGGTGTTTGGTGCATATAAACATTGATATAAAAATTACCTATTTTAAAATTAACTTAACACCGCTCATTGTAATATTTTTGTTTGTAAACAGTGGTGTATTCAAAGTGATTTATTTTCATTACTTTATTTTATTTTATTTCTAAACCTAAATCAGTCGAGGCTTAAGTTTCTTTTGTTTAATTATGCAAAAATGGGTAATATTCAAAACAATTATCATTTCCAACCACAAATATGTTAGTTTTGGACTGTATCACGCAACTTGTCTCATTTTAATATGAGCGAAAAGCGTTTTTTCTATTGCTTACTCTTAGTTATCCAGATATTATCTTATTTTTATAAGGTTTATCATCATCATGATAATGTATACAGATTCAGAAAAAATATTGCTGTTGCTCAAAAATTTTAAACAATTTATTGTTGAGCTAAGTACATTACGGATCATTTGTGTCTCTCTTTGTGTCTCTCTTTGTGCCTCTTGTGTCTCGTGTTTCCCTTTACATCATTTTATGTAGATATTATTTATCCTTTGACTGAGTAGGTTTTTATAATTTTTTGAATCTTTTATATAATAACTGCGTTTTTACAACTGTATTAATCACACGTAAGTGAAAACAACTGTAAGAACCAAGTATAAATATAAATACATAAATTATGAGGGTGTTTAAATGAATCCTTGTCTCTTCTCCTCGTGCTAAGGTTTTTATTGCCAAGACAAACGCATTTTTATTCGACGTTATAAAGAAGTCGAAATATATTTCCTGGCCAGCCCCCTTCAATCATAAAGTTTTCTTTTTTGCTAATGTCGCTAGAGGGCGTCCTAGCGAAAGTTGAGACAGATCGAAACATCAATCTTTTATTCCGTTAAGAGTTTACTACACAAAGCATCAATGATCTTAACATCATTATATGTTTTTATCTACCTTTCCTATTCTGATCCAGGTCAGGGTTACTCTAATTCGGTAACCTCGGTTCATAGTTTCTCACCGTGCGGCTTCTATGATAGTTTTATTTTTTTATTTTTTTTAATATTATTTATTACAAAATAATACAATATTTTAATTTATAACAGTATGCAAAATAATTATTTTTCTAATTATTCTACTATTCCATAGGGTTAGTTCCAAAAGCTCGTGTTTATGAGAGGAGTAAGACTACTTAAAAGGCGATCTCTAAACAATATTTATAACCTTATTAAATAACTACAAACCTAATTCTACTTACAAAATATACGTAATTCAATATTAAAATTAAACATAATACAAAAGACACAATTTTAAAGTATTACTATTATAACAATTGCCAAAGTTTTTTAAATGGTAAATAGTATAGATTAAGTACATTAAAGGACACATTATATCATTATCGAATTTCAGGGAGTTAATTTTCTTTTTGGATGGCTTATATTGTGACTTCTCCAACCTCTGAAAAACATCAAATGATCAACCATTTTTTTAATGTAATGTGTTTACCACATAAGACTACAAATCGCCCGCAGCCAGTGAGACTATGACATTCCTAACAAACGGATGATCCCTATTATAAATAGGGATGATCTATGCCTATTTGAAAGAAACCTCACGTCACCTGTTTATATAAGCTAATTCTGACTCCTAGACCCCACTAAAAGGAAAACTCTAAATTTGAATTCAAAGGTTTTAATGATTTTCCCTGGAGTAAGGAAAATAATTGTTTCGAGCATATATGGACACCCGCAACGCACTTATAATTTTTTTTTCTCTACAGTTGCCATTTCTAATTTCGTATTTGTGTGTGCAGTGTGGTAAGAGAGTAGAAATGGTAAAATGAATTGTTAAAATGGATCTTTGATATTTAGAGCTAATCTGTAAATATTACTAAAGCCATTTCAAGCAACCAACGCTTCTATTCAGTATGGTGGTCTCTCATTAGAACAATTCTGAGAATCTCAACTACTCTGGATATACTGACTAAAAATAATACTAATAAAACATTTATTTGTCAACAGACCATTAGCTTGCTACACATCATAAAATTTGACTCGACTATTCATTCCGGACCCGGATACGGCAGATTCTCAGCGGAGCCTTTAATATATAAATATATATTACATACGAACAATAAATAAATAATTAAAATTAAATTAAAATTCAGATTAAATCAAATAATCAAAATTCAAATTAAATCCAGTAAATTCAAAATAATACTTAATCGATAACACAAATGGAGATCTCTTTAAATAGGCATTTATAAATAATTTCGTTCGATTATGTTTTTGTACGGCTGATTAGCAACAATTCGCTGCAGAACTTCTTAACTAAATCATGCCATTTTTCTCATGCAGAGAGGATGAACCCTCACCCAACTCTCTTTTGGCATACACTTATACCAAATAAGGTATCATATACATATATACTCTTCTTTTTTTTCAATTTTCGATGTCCTGACTGTCCTGAAGTATTTTATTCAACGTATTGATTCACAAGTTAATAATATTATCTATATGATGCGATATCATTTACTTGTTTATATTATTTTATTTATACATTGAACAATTTATAATAAAAAGTGACGCATTAGAAATCTTGAGGTCAACTGTAAAATAATTTCGTAGTTTAATGACGTGTTAATTTAAATTCACTGAGGAAAAAAATCTATGAAAAGCAGATATTATAATTTTGCGATTTTCAATATGTTGAAGAAGTTTAACGACTTGGCGAGTTAATTAACGAAATTATCAACGAACTACCGATATAGATTCTTAACTTAACGATAGTTTATCATTAACATACTCGTTAATACAAAATTACTAAACAAAACCATTTCTCATTTCGGCTTCACTTTTTAATGCAGTTCTGGTCATAAAGCCTAATTTATGGTTTACGCGGAGGTCTAATCTTTAATAAATTCATAAAAGAACAAGAAAACATATTTTAATAACCGCAAAGATTTGTCACAGCGGCTTTACTTTGTGAAAAATTTAAACTTGTTCCATAAAACCTAAAACAGGGCCATAACATAAATAATAAAACAGGGCCGCCGCGAGCCACAACAGGAATGGTAAAATAAAAACTTGAAAGTTAAATTACCACACTACAGTTACTTTAAATATACCAAAATTACTTAAATTTAATTACTTACTTCTAAATAGACCTGTGAAGTATAAAAAGAGATAACGCTCTCAACTAGCGGAGATCGCGGGTTCAAATCCCGGCGAGAGCATGTAAATTTTTAATTTGTGCCAGTACCTATTTACTCAATTAAAATAATATATAGTATATTATCTACACCCATAAACATAAATTTTAACTTCAATAACAATCATATCGAACCTTCTCAAACTTATTCACTGCTGGGAATACAACTAGATGCAAATATAAACTGGAAAGAACATGTACCTAAAGTTGTAAAATCAATAGCTTTTATTTTGTTCTAGGGACCCTTAAAAATATCTTAAACATCTAGTCAGTCATCACCGCATACTATGGATACGTATACTCAATGATAAAATACGGAATAGTTCTTCAAGGAAACTCAGTGTACGTTATAAGTCTCTCTCTATCTATGAAACTTAGTTATAAACCAAAAGTAATTAGGTCTAAGTGATCAATGCATAAATTAAGTTGTTAAGCGCCCTTGAGGTGATTTTCTCACGAAAACGGCGCTATAGAAATAATCCAATCATTATACGCCAAAGATGTTTTTATCATCCAAAAGAGGTGCATACGCAAAATTACAAACTCTGATCACCGGGATTCATGTAGACCAATTTTTAAAAATCTCAAACTTCTGACAGTGACGGACATATATATAATGGAGTTTTGCCTGTTAGTTCGATCATCTCCAGAAAAGTTCCCACAAAAAAACTCAACACATAAACACGCTACAAAGTTCACAGAAAAGCAAAAAAAAAATATATTTCAAAAAAGACCACACTACATGGCCATTAAAGTATATAACAACCTTCCACGTAGCATCAAACAAATATTCGACATCCTTAAATTTAAGTCATCACTAAAAACATTTCTTTTAAACAAATGTCACTACACCTTAAATGAATACCTTACATAAATTAAATACCTCTGTTTTTAATTTTTTATTTACTTACATTTGTTAACATTTAATTGTTGGGTTATGTAATATAATGTGTATTTGTTGGGTTAGCTGGAAGAAATAGGATGTAACCTTATAAACTATACCATTTGTACTCTGTATTTTTGTGCAATATTTTTTTTTTCAATTTTGCGGCTCGTTTTAGATTGGAAGAAACTCCCTGGTGTAAAGCACTATTCAGAATTGAAACGTTTCTTGAAATGGCTCTGGCCTTATTTGGTGATCAAATTTGAATAGCCAAATACTTTTTCACCTTCCTCTTCCCATCTCCTCCCCCTCCTTACTATCTTCAGTTTCACAACATACCACAATTGACTGACTCCAGACGGTTGAGAGCAGTTGGGACTACGTGATAACAAATAAATAAAAACCGCAGAATTTTAGAAATTGGAAACAGTGGCATAGTCTAGAAGCCGCCCTCTAGATCAGAAGCTCGCGTGCAACGCACACAACGCGCTTATAAACCAATACAGCACCCTGTCTATACCAGATGTCAGTGGATAATAAACTCGAAGGAAAAAATATTATTATTATTTCAAGATACTAAATCGTTCGGGTTTCTTCAAATTCAATTCATAATCTTTCGTCACCAATCGTGAATGAAGTGCGTTTTGAGTGTTACCATTAATACAATAGTTAATGCCATAAACGAATAAGTACTTATTTACTAGTATTTACGATCTTCCTAACCAAAGAATAATATACCATTGTATGGGCGGCATCTGTTTGTAATAAATTGAGCCATTATTAAGAAAAAATCCTCGTTAACAATGCGTGCTTGTTATTTAAGTGGATTTTTATACCACGTTAGATGTTAACTTTATGGGTTTAAATTTCTACAATAACGCTTTTGCGTTTACTTGAAGATTAGCTTCGGTTAGTAAAAATCTCCACAAATAGGTTCTTAATCATTTCAATGGTGAGTTTAGCTATTAAATATCAAGAACAGTTGATAAATCAACGACCTACCTAGGTTTTTAAAATAGTGTTGTGCAAAAATAGTTTGGGGTTTTGTGAGGCGTAGGTACCTACTTCGGTACTTCTACATTTTGAATGTTAAAAATTATAAAAAGGATAGTGCATAGTTGGACAATGTGATCAAAGGATCTTTGGCGGACGAGGATTCACTTGTACACCAGATTGGGTTTGTGGATGAATTTTAACGTTTTTATTTGATTTTTTTTAAACGACGTTAAAAATGCCAAAATGCATAAATTTCTATAAGTTCGTGTACCGTTTGTAAATATTATTTTCCCAATTGTTTCCGAGTGTATTGTTTTTATGTGAGGTAGTTAAATATGCAAATACTTGCTAAGGTGAAAGCTATTTTTCACAATGTTATAAAAAAAATGAAATATGGAAAAAACATTGTCCAAAATTGATCAAATTCACTGTCTCGGTTCATTAATTGGAGTTAACCCCTGAAAGAATCCAGTACAAATTGTGCTGGATGGTGTTTAAATCCATCAATGAAATGGCTCCACCCTACATCTCTGAACTATACGTCCCGGAAAACACTGGTCTGAGGCAGTCAACTCTTAGATCAGCAACATCATCAGCTGTAGGCAGACTGATAGAACCTAAGCGCAAGCCAAATACTAAGTTTGGTGATCGCGCTTTCGGAGTATCTGGGCCGAAGGCTTGGAATGAACTCCCTCCGGAACTAAGATCCATAACAAGTCAAACAGAATTCAGGTCTAAACTTAAAACATACCTTTTTAAGCTGTCATACCCTTAAATTAAATATATCATTCCTGAGAGAAAGTCCAGTTATATCCAATTTTCTAATTATGTCCTAAATCCTGTATCTAAATTTCGCTAATAAAGGTAATTTTAATTAAGTGTTAATCTCAAGTGACCTAACAGGTAAGAATTGTACTGTATATTATATCCATAAATAGTTGGTAATAACATAGATCACTGTGGAAATGTATTATAAATTTGAGGTGATTTTGCACAAAATCGGCGCTATACAAGTCATCCAATTATTTTATATACTTCCGATTTTATGTCCGGGTTAAATCTTCCCCACAGGAAAAACTAAACCCTTCCACACACTTTTCCACAAATGATCATCTAGTCAATCAACATTATGCAAGTGCATTATATAAGCAAAATAAATACAAAACAATACAAGAACAACACGTCAACTCACCAGAGATCAAATGGGAAAATAATTCACCGACTCCAGATATTTTCATATCAGAGGGTTCGGCTCGGTAGAACTTCTAACAGGGCCTATAAATCCTACTGATCCCTCAGCATAAATATTTAAAAAATCTTTCGTTATCCTACATGTATTCAAAATGACCGACTTTTGCATCTTTATATATAAATTTTTTGATAGATCTAATACGCCTAAATTTTTAATGAGAGAGCTAGGTATAATGCCAGAATGCCAAATTCTTTTTACCTCATTTCCTAGATCTGTGTATTTTCTTATTTTTTCATTAACAGATTTTTGAATATTACAGGAATTTGGAATAGCGACATCAATGATATAAGTTACTTTTTTTAATTTTAATATATATTTAAAAAAATCGTTTTCTGAAAATGAATTTGGTTCGTATTCATAATACAGTATTATATTACGGCAGTCAATCAAGTTATGTTTTATTACCAAACTTTGGTGAATTATTTTTAAAACTTGATTGTGCCTAAATATATACTCGGACGGTGCTAATATAGAACATCCCGATATAATATGTTCTATAGTTTCCGGAAAAGCCAAACATTTTCTACACAAATCATCAATTTGATTTGTATCTTTGATTATATGCTTCCTATAATTTTTAGTAATAATGAATCTATCCTGAATGGCAAACCTTCCATTTCTGTTTCTTTCTATCCTTCTATTTCTGCGCTCAACTCTCCAATACTCAACCATTTGTTTGACGAAAATTTGTCAACATACGTTTGGTTGAGATAATTGAAGTTTTTTGTGTGTAAAATTTTATTTGACCAGGAATCTAATAATTCCTGGTTGGGATTTATAAAAATGTTGGCATTCTCATCGTATAAATTTAAAGGTGTAATATTTCTATCTGCCTTGCAAATTATGTTGTGCATTTCTGAGCTATGAGCTTTCATATGGAAAAAAAGTTCTTAGCATTTCTACCTGATTATGTTTCAAAGAAATTATTTTGACTATACCTCTACCTCCTTAATTTCTAGATAAATTAATTCGTTCTATAGCTGAATTTGGATGATGGCAATTAAACTTTGTTATAGTAGTTCTAATTAATCTTTCTAAGTTATCTAAATCTATATTAGACCATTTAATTATGCCAAATGAGTACGTTAATAGAGGTATTGCCCTAGTATATATTGCTTTTACTAAATTTTTATAAGATAGATTGCATTTTAAAATTTTCCTGATCCTAGTTTGAAATTTAATCCTAATATCATTTTTAATACTAGTATGGTCTGATCTATTTGATTGTGGGTTTCCTAAATACTTATAAACCTCATCCCTTTTCATACTAGTAATTTGGAAATTTCTAAATATACTCTCGTCCCCAGCTTCAATTTTACCTTTCTCTATATGGATCGTTCTACATTTATCTAAACCAAAAGTCATTTTGATATAATCTGAAAAGTTTTTAACTACCTCGATCATTTTCATTTTATTTATTTATTTAATATTTTTAAAAAAATGACATAATACATTGTTACAGCGATCCTTGGCTGTTCAACTAGGATACAGAAATAGGCAGATCCATCAAAAGCGACTCTTGTTTATTCCAGTGTATTGACTTTACTTAGTTCTTATAGTTCTTCTTATTCTTATAGTGTATTGACTGTACTTAGTCACATGCAGCTGAATCAAAGTTATAATTTAATTAATATAATATATACATATAAGAGTTAGTGAGTTCTGAATGATGTGTAGGAATTTTTGTGATGTTTGTGTCAATGATTGATGTATGAAACACATATTATCGTACGTTCTGAAAGTTATTTGTATGATGAGAATCTTGAAGGCTATAAATATACTAAAAACAATAAAATGGCCTATATCATGGTAAGAACTAAGCTTTGAACGCACTTTGAACCTTGTTCGTTGCACCTGTAAGAAGGTAAGTAGTTTGTGTTATGTAAGAGCAGTTTGTCCGGTCAGTCGACTGAACGCACCGGTATACCGCCAGTTCTAAGTGTACCAGGAGAGCAGAAGACAGGACAGGTCGAGCGTCAGTCGCCCGTGAAGTAGCAAGTAGCCTCCTCTATCGTTAACGTTAAGGATTATGATTTACGCTCCCGTCCAGCGTAGCACCCATAAAACTGCTCAAAAACCGGGGTGACACGCTCGTAAAGGCGGCTCCATAGTTCAAAACATTGTTCCGAAGGCTTTAACTACCGGGGAAATGCATTTCATCCCACAAACCCGACATATTATATAACAATACCTATGTGTTTTCCACGCTCTACGTTTCATTATATGATATACGTATCTGACACCTACAATATATATCTACTCTATTCAGCTAGCAAAAAGATGCTGTTCCATCATTTTTTTTTACATAATACCTCATACAATTTTACGTACAAACTTTTCAACGCATTTTGCACTTCGTTATACACGTCAGAACTGTGGGTGGATTACTCTGCATCCCAATGGAATTAGCTTAAAGTCGCTTATAATAATGCTTATCGCCAACTATTCCGCCTACCGAGATATTGCAGCGCCACGGAAATGTTCCTGGAAGGACGAGTACACTCTTTCAGAGCGCTTCTCCGCCATCACATGGGAAGCTTATGGCGCAGACTACGCCAATCAAGTAACAAAAACATCACTGCCATGGTTGCCTTGATGGAGTCCCCTCTGATGGCCCTCTGGAGACGGGAGATGTGCAAATATCCCCCATAAACCGCTGTTCACACTCGTTTAATCAGAACATAAATAAATACCGGTTTAATAATGTATTACAATTAAGTCCTCTGCGTGCGAACTGTATCAAATTTTCTTCTAATAAACCATAAACCGTGTTAACCCAGGTAAGTACGGTCCTGCATGTTATCTGCCTGTACAGATTATAAATAAATAAAATATATAAATACATTCTAACGCTGCATCCCATTCATTGGTCAAATGCATTGTACATATATTTTTTTTGTGATCCACAAACTGGTGAATGCAATCTGTTAGCCAAGAGTTAATAATAGTTTATCTATTTATATAATATTATTAAGAAAGGGCATTGAAGAAATATATTACATACTAGCTGTACCCCGCCACACATTGCCGTGGATCAGTCTGTCTGTGCAGATAGAGAAAAAATAGCCCGTGTTGCTTTTACGTCCAACAGATGGCGCTGTTTTTTTTAAAAGCACGTTTGTTCAATATATGGCGAAGCATGTTATTTAGTGGTCACGGGTGACATCTATATAATATATTTATAAAAACACATTAGGTATGTCAAAATTTGAAAGCAATCGATGAATAACTTTCGGAGATTTAAGATTTTGAACAAACGAACATTAAAATTTTTATTAGATATAGAAGATTTTTGCAGCATCCTTGAGGTGAAACACGGCGCTAAACAAATCATTCATATATTATTGTTACTATCAACTTCAGTACGGGGGAAATAATGTGTGGCCAGAACCAAGTTAATGGCAGAAATTACACGACTGTGTGGTAGACGAGAAGTGGGAGTAATTCGCGTTAAGTTATAATTAAATTAGGCGCCGTCAGCCTCGCACTCCATTTGACGCTTTTCAAGTTTTGTTTAGACCAAAGGGCAGGGTGGGCCAACTCTAAACAGATATTTAGAAATTTATAAAATGATATTTATTACGTGTTTAATGTAAATTTTTGTTAAGGTTACACCGCTACCAAAATACTTCTCATGTAGTTTAAATTCCGACTGAACACCAGCCGCATGTTTTGATTTATGCAAAAAAATCGCCAAAAAGTGGCTTTTATTTTTAATTCTGCGGACGTTCAAGCACAAATATTTAGATGTTTTACGACCATTTTCTAAAGAACTAAATTTGACACGTTATGCAATAAAACCATAACCGAAAATAGGTTCGTAAGAAGGAGATTTTGATCCTTAAAGCAGTTTTTATAGGCCTGATACTTTATTTTTTCAACGCTTGGCAGGCCAAGATATGTTCTACTCGTAGTTTCTAATTAAAGAACCTTAAACATTTCTAAGCGATTAAATTTTCAAACTAAAAACACTTGATTTTTCATTAATACGTACTACTTCGCCTTATAGATTTTTAATGTGATATTACGATATCGCCATTTGAAATTGATAAGGTTATAGATTATGTCTTGTTCTTGATTTGGTGTATTGATTTTAGTGTAGCAAAATCAAATTTCATTATACTGTTTCTTTTACTGAAACTCATCATGTACCTAGACATAAATTGAAACATAACAAAAAAAATATGATAAACATACCAACTTCAGTTGTCGATGAATGAGTGCGTATTTTAAAATTGTATTCCTGCATAATGCATAAAATTGTTCAACTCTTTACTTTCAAAATTGAAACTAATGAGTAAAAATCTTATCAGATAAGCTATAAAGTATTAAAATTATTTTCTCAATTAATTCTTATTTATTTGAAATGTGTGTTTATTTTGTTTAAATGTTTAAGAGATGCTGATAGATATCGTAAATTTTCAAGTTTACTAACATTCGAAAGTTAAATTTCTAAATTTTTAAAGGCAATGTCCTGAGGCAAATATTTTTTTATAAATATTTTCGAGTTCACGATTCCTACAATTGCAATATCCCGTGATTTTTCATGAGTGTTGTAATAATTATTGATAATGACATGTTTCTTAACACCGTTCAAGTGGTTTTTTAAACTAAATTCTTTGTGAAAGATTCACGAATTTTATCGAAGATTTAAGATTCGCAACAAAACGAAATGCAGCTCTTTTTTCCCTACATTTAATTTTTCTATAGATTTCTTTGCTTTGATTTATATCAAATATGTAAACATTAAGATATTTGTTTAGGCGATGCCATACGTAGTAATGCAAAAATAAGTCTTTTTATAAACCCAGAAAAAAATAATGTATAAGGCCTATGAAAACTGCTTTAAAGTTCAAAATCTCCTACTTACCAACCCATTTTCGCTTATTATTTTATTGTATAATGTGGCAAATTAAGTTATTTATAAAATGATAGAAAAAAATTGAATACTTATGCCTGAACATCCACAAAATAAAATAAAAGGCACTTTTTGGCCATGTTTTTTTCTTGCATAAATCAAAACAGGCGGATGGTGTTAAGCGGGAATTTAAACCTTATCGCCATCTACGTAAGGGTTGTTATTGATAGCGGCTCAATTTGAAATATTACACGACGTAGTGAATCGCCTTAAAACATGTAATAAAAAAATCTAGCATTAATTAAGAGCAAGGACATTTATGGTTTGACTAGTCTATAGTTAGTAATAACATAGATTATTGTAGAAAGGTATTAAATATTTTTACAGCGCCATTGAGGTGATTTTGAACAAAAACGGCGCTACACAAATCATCTAAATATTGTTATTATTATAAAATTTATATCTTAGTCTAGACTCTACAGAACTGTATTTACGATTTTTTGCAACTTATAGCTTAGATCTTTGATGGAATCTGGAATTCGTAACATTTTTACGATCATTTTGTTGATTTTTAGTGGGGCGTTAAGAAATTTATTTACAAACAAAAAAAAACATTTATTTCCACTCACCCTGTGCTGGAAGGTTCCACCTCACCGGGACTTAATTATTAAATACTAGACAGCCAAGTCGTAAAACCAATGTGCGAACAACAGGAATGCAAAATATCACCACTTCGGGACTTTATATTTTATGTTCAAATAGCATCCATGACATTTTCTCATTTTCAAGTCCGTAATATGAGATGCGAAATTTATAATTATGGACATTTCCCGTACCTAAATCCTAACTTACAGATTAAGAATTAAAAATACATACCTTAAGATTTTGTATATGAAAAAATCTCCCCATTCAATCTGTATTTTAGAGTGCATTGGTAAGATGTTATTTTTTTTGCCATTCAAAAGGGAGGAAGTTGTAAATTAATCGTTCTATGTTGACACATTGGATTTTTTATCAACAGCATATCTAATATTAATTTAGGGCCAAAAACAACCTCTGTTTTATGTGGTCCTTAATTAATCTATGCGTTCATAGATTTTATTAAAGTACACTTTTTGCATGTCACGCAATATGAATATAAATAAATAGTTTTGTCCAAAACAAAACTCAAATCTTTCAAAAAAGGCATACAAATACAATATTGGATTGAATCACCAATACAATACCTCTCATGAAAGAATCGATTTTTTTATCATATTCATATTGCATATGTACGGACAGTTAACCATTACCGCGTCGGTAAGTATGGTAGGTTCTGTATTATCCGCCTGTTCATAATATAAATAAATAATAATAATAACTACGACTTACTAACTACTATACTTTTTTTAGACTTGTCTAAAGTTAGTAATAACATAGATCATTGTAGAAATGTGTTATATATTTGTACAGCACCCCTGGTGATTTTTAATCTTCCAAATATTATTATTATCATTATTTTTAACTGTTAATTTGTCAAAATTTCAAATCTGATAATATTAATACTCCAGCGTCTGGACGGTGTAGGCCCTCTGATTGGTCAAATTTAAATTGTCTGTTTCGGTTAAATTCCGCTAACTTGAAAGTTAAGACACGATTTCATACTAAAATAGGATCGCCTCATAATAATACGAGATTTCTTCAAAAGCAACGTTTCTGCTCATATAATTTTTGGATAATATCGAAGAAAATATGTTTTAGAAAGTTCATAATCCATTGGATTAATTACATTACAATGAAAATTATCCACAGTTACGTGATTATGCTTGACGTTTATAAAAAAAATCACGCGTCCCTTCAATGGCCACTACGCACGGCTATAGATGGCCGACAGAGCGCACCTCTGGCGGTTTAAAAACGAACCAAATGAATGGCGCGAATATTTAAATATGCAGCTCACAATATTTGACTACTTACGATTAACAAGCGTTTACTAAGAAGATTTCTTCTGGGAGCTTATCACTTTGTAATGGCATTTTTCATTATTATTTATATTTTTTTTGTTTATTAATTATAACTGATTTTATATTGACATGTTTTCTAATTTCTAAAATTTCAAAATTATTTATTTGCGGTGCTTTATATCCTGAGTGAAGTATTTTAAGACCTGATTTTTTTTATCGAAAGTGTGATCATTATTCAAAAGATGATTTGCAAACTCAGATTCACTATTTCAAAGACCGTTTGAAGAGAATATGTTTAATTTTTTTATTTAGTATTTCAACTATCAATTTATTAGAATAACCGTTATTAAATGCTATTTGTCTTATGAATATATTGTTTTATGGTTATATGCTATTTGTTTTTTTCAGGTCTTAAAATACTTCACTATAAATAATTTTGAAATTTTAGAAATGAGGAAACATGTTAATATAAAAGCAGATATAATTAACAAGAATTTTTTTATAAACTCTCTTTTAAATATTTTCCCACTCAACTGGTCTTTCCCGTCTAACGATATTGTAATTCCTAATTATTATAAACCCAGCCTACTGTTACCCCTCCCCCTCCTTCCACTTCTTCTTTCCCAATTGCAATCTATATTTAATTTTTGACTTCGGTGTATACACAATAAAATGTAAACATTATATTTTTTCATTTATTGGACAATTTGCATAGCGCCGCTTTTGTGAGATATCACCTCAGGGGCGCTATATTGTAATAATCTACCTTTATATATAAATTTTTACTCTCCTGATGATGTTGTATATATAATCTAACTTTAAACTTTATTAGATACAGTAAAAGTTGTAGGTAAAGAATTACCACCAGTTGGAGTAAAATTAACACCTTTTAATTAAACCGACTGTTAATCTCATCGCACAATTCCCCTCCTTTTATTCATAAACACTGGTACAATTAATAAATATGTAATAATCTATTATTTAAGTCAACTTTTTTATAACTATCTTTAATGGTGACAAACTAAACGATATTGATTCAACTTATAGACATTGACGGTTGTAACACATATTTAAGCACTGCAAGTCTCCTATGAGCTAATTATATTAGGTACCTAAGATAACAGTTAATATCAGTTGTAGACATGTAGTCAATAATAGTGTTTCATTTGAAATAATCCATCACAAATACGTAAAATTTCATTTATTCAAACAACTGTCATTCTTATTATGCGTAAATTTAGCATGTTATTATTAATTAACTCCTTCCTGTTCCGTGTTTTAACAATATATATACTCACCCTCTCTATGTGAATGTCCTAATATCTATCTATTAAATGTAACTGTTGTTAATATCACTTAAAATGGGCGAAGCCCAACGAAGTGCCGCCCGCAGGGCCTAGCAGAAAAAAACCCGCGGAGCGGGTTTTTAACTGCTAGTCTATAATTATTATACAAATACCTAATAACTGACCGGTCGGTGGCCGAGTTGACATAGCGTTTGGGTCCCATTCAGGCGTAGTGTGTTCAATTCCTCGGCTGGCTAAGTCCTCCATCACATTACAAGCAACATTTTCAGCTGACTGTGGTGGTAGTAGGAGATTTTCAAATATTGTCAGGTTATTCGTAATCCGGGAATATTTGTCTTTCTTTTTAAAAATAATAAAAATAAATAAAATATAATTATTTAACTAACAAACACGCCATTTCCGAGCACTCAGGCAGAGGGTGTAGGTACCTCCACACAACTCTGTCTTTGCAAATATTCCTAGATTCAGTACACATTACTTCATATACATACTCGTCTGTTATTCAGACTACTGACATGGTCAGACTATTTGATTCACTCAATCGTGCTATGTGTTATTCGGGCATACACGACTTCTTCTATCCTTTAGAAAATGGCCACTTCCTCTCATTTACCACTTCTTCATCACTGACTTATTAATGATCTTCTAAAATACATATGAATGAATTATATTTAAATATAAATATATATTTTTATTATTAAAGTAAAAGGATTGGTACTTTCTCGCACTGGGGGAAATAAATAAATGTTTTCTTTTTTACTGCTCAATAAATCATCGATAATTGCTTGTCTGCTTTTTTGGTAACCCCTCTTGTCAAAGCTTCGTCCTGAACACTTTAACACCACTTATACAAAACGCATTGAATATTCATACTTAGGTTTAGTGAATGCGAGAACGTCGTAAAACAAAGTGTTATTATAGTAGTATGCTTTCCAGTTTCTCATAAACTATCCCCTTCTCATAAAAAGTGGCTTTTTACCCTCTTTTTATTATTTATCACACAAGAAAAAAATCCTCAATAGAAGTTACCCTTCAGAAATACGTACTTCATTAAGAAATAATTTTTTAACGAAGGAGTCAAAACAAACATGAATCACATTTTTTATGATAAACTAATGTTTTTAGGACAAGGTTTTATGCATAGCATAAAGGATAACAAATAATTATAAGCAATAATTAGTCGCCTGAAATATCAATACAAATTGAAAATATCTCCCGAGTAAAAATAAATGCCGCCAACGGGAATTGAACCCGTACATTCTGATGTCCGGTTAGGTGCTCTGAACCACTTAGCTATTTCGGCTTATTTCCAATCCGCCAAATAATTCAATATGTATCTACTAGTACCTCTATCAACAATTACTGCTTATTTTATTTTTTCTCATATTTTTATTTAAACAAGGTTTTTAAATAAAATAGCCATATACTCCCTCACCTCCCCCATATCTTTCCCCTTTCCACTACCTCGAGCCTCATAATATGCCTCAATCGGGGATCGCACAGTATCACTCGCACTAGACGGTTGAGAGCAGTTGGGACTCTTGTGCGGTATTCACATAAAAAATATAAATATTATTGTGATGAAAGCTCGTTTTGAGTGTATTATTGCAACTTATTTCATTTGAAAATCATTTCGATTATATTATTTTACAAATAATTGATCGAAAATTCAATTAATTGCAAGGACAAGTCTTTTAGATACTCGCTATAACTTGGCAATACTTTCTAAGAATTAGTAAATGTGTTCAACTGAATTTTTATTATTTTGCGATTTTATGTCCGGGTTAAATCTTCCCTATAGGAAAAACTAAACCCTTCCACACACTTTTCCACAAATTATCATTTAGTCAATCAACATTATGCAAGTGCATTATTTAAGCAAAATAAATACAAGAACAACACGTCAACTCATCAGAGATCAAATGGGAAAATAATTCACCGACTCCAGATATTTTCATTTCAGAGGGTTTGGCTCGGTAGAACTCCTAACAGGGCCTATAAATCCAACTGATCATGATCCCTCAACATAAATATTTTAAAAATCTTTCGATTTTTGCATTTTTACATATAAATTTTTTGATAGATCTAATACGCCTACATTTTTAATGAGAGAGCTAGGTATAATGCCAGTAGCCGAAATAACAATAATTATTATTATTACCAGGCATATCTTAAAAATTTGATGAGATCTGATAAAAAAAAATTATAAATTAATTTTGTTTTGTACTTATAACTGCTTACGCTTCGCTGCAGATCCCAGCGTCCTCTTCAGTTCCCAGTTAAGCATGTTAGCATGCGCTAACCAATGGGATACCGCCGGGATAATAAAGAATCCCCTTTGAATTTGTTTAACGGCCCGTAAAAAGTTGAAAAGTACAAGAAAAATAATTTGTTTCTCATTATTCCCCGTTCATCTTCAGGGCTGAGTGATCGCCGGAGTGGAGACATTAACGTTATTCATAACTCAAACATAACAATATTGGTGCTGCAGCATTACACGTTTGTGTTGTGAGTGGTACTGGTGGGAGCTTTTGGACAAAGGGGAACTCTTCCATCAGAATGGCTGTAAAAGACAGGTCAAATGAATTAATTATAATAAATAATATTCCTATTTATTTGAAGCTTCACAACTTAAAACCTATTGGAATAAAAGTAATTTTATCGCGCTATCTTTTTTGGTATAAATTTGGCTTTCACCCATTAAAGCAAGCTCTTGGCCATAGTTCAGATTTTTTCTTAAAATTAGTAACATTTTTTTTAATTCCTGTTTTATAGAAGAAACCTACTTATTTACGACGATCATATTAAATGAGAATAAATAAACTAACATACGATTCTAGAAGAGTGATTAACTTGAACAGTATAGATCTGGTAATCATGTAATTACAAAATAATAAAATAGGAACCAGTGTACAGTAAAGAGAATAGATTTTTTTTTTAAATCAGTTACATTTAAAAAAAACTCCAGCTACATGGAATTGAAAAGCTTATATTATCAAATACTGCAAATAAGTGTTTTTTTTAATGTGAATACCGCAAAAGGGTCCCAACTGTGGCATCCCCAATTGGGGTATGCTGTGAGGATGATAGTAGTATGGAGGGGGAGGAGATGGGGAAGAGGAAGGTGGAAGAGTACTTGGCTATTTAGATCTGCTCACCAAACACGGCTAAAGCCCTTTCAAGCAACCTTTCATTTCTGAATGGTGGTCTTACACCATATTGAGAGTATCTCACAGCTTAAAAAAAACTTTTTTAAGCTGTGATTCCCTTAAATTAAATATACCATTCCTGAGAGAAAGTCCAGTTATATCTAATTCTGTCCTAAATCCTGTATTTAAATTTTGCGAATAAACAATTATATAATGTTAATTAAGTGTTTATCTCAAGTGACCTACCAGGTAAGTATTGCACTGTATATTATCTCCATAAATAGTTAGTAATAACATAGATGACTGTAGAAATGTATTATAAATTTGTACAGCGCCGTTGAGGTGATTTTGCATAAAAACGGCGCTATACAAGTCATTCAATTATTATTATTATCTTCCACTCTGAAACGTACCACATTTTATTTTAAATGAATAAATTGTGAAATAACACAAATTCATCAAATGAATTTCTTGCGCACGCCAGTATTTCAACCCACGACCTTCGAATTGGTAATCGAGAGCCTTATCCCTCTACCACGAAGGTAGAGTGTAGATATATATATATATACATATTATAGAAGAGTGTCTTAATATAAACAGAACAGAGTTGGTAATCATATTTTGTATGTACAATGTTTATATAGTCAATATAATAAAAAAAATATGACCCCGAAATTCTAGGGTAAATGTTGTGTGGGGTAAAAATTGAACCTATACAACAGTCAATAGCATTGCAAGAAGAAATGCATTCAAATAAAAGTAAGAGGATTATAATTGATTATTTCAATGTAGGTACGTGAAAATATTTTCGTATTTCAACGTAATATTAGATACTAATTGGAACTAATTAACGAAGTTGGTTTGTCGTAAACTTATTACGTAAATAAAGTCATAACTCTAAGCTTTTGTTCCAAATTGTAAATCAAACACTGTGCGCTTACCTTTTGAATTTATCACCGGAATTAATAACGCTTTGTAAAACTGTGCCAGCGCGTCTCGGTCTGTCATTATTCGTTATTCGTTACGTATTCCGGCCGCTAGACTGCGTCGTTAAACGGCGCTCGCCGTTACCGACGCCGCTTTCACGTGCTTACTCCTAGCTCCTAGTCCTATGGCGCATCGCGAGTTCTGGGCCGTTAAAACTTGGCGTATTAAATCCGAAGTGTGTACCTGACATGGGTATTGGCTTCAGCCTTGTACTTCCTGTTTTGATTCCACGAGGTGGATGGATAACTGAAGTTTTTAATCGAAAAGTTTCGGTTGGCACTTCAATAGTTTCTGCCCGTTAACTGCTTTAATGTGTCATTATAATCGTTGGCTTAAAAGTAGTTTTCGCAATGTGAACGCCCAGATAATAGCATAATATGGAGAAATAAAATCTATACAACAATCGTAATTATCAGTGAGTGTCTAATAAAAATATGAAGTTGATGCCTATCATATTAAATATATTTATTACCTTGATCTTTCAGAAAAGTAAGATTTAATTATTCTTTTTCAATAATATATACTTATTCTACTAATTTATTCGCTACATCCGTATCATCAACGTCATTAACTAATTTTTTTGTGTGTTTCTTAAGTGTAGGTACATTATAAGAATAAAATTCTTCACATACAAAATGTCTAGAAATCGTTACATGGTTAACGTCGAAAAAACACCAAAAAGCAAGATTTTATCTCGTGAAATATGTTAAAGATTCCAAATTTACCTACCTACGGTAGATGAATGGAACTTTTGAATTCACAGGCTATTTGTGATCCACGTATTGCACATCCTATTTCTATCATTACTACCTATGGAAAATTGTAATGGCAAATTACGAAACAAATAAGTAATGCAATACATACCATTATTTTCTATCCTTTTAAGTTGGATCGTCTACCCATCGATATAGGCCAGTCAGGCGTCACTGAAGGCCGCTTTATTTCATGTTGACAAGCGGCCGTCTCCTCCTGTAAAAGGTTTTCATTGTTTTCGAAGGCAAATGCGGAGGAACTCCTTAATAAAGACCATAGCCGATACCTCTCGCCCCACACAACACAAACTCATAAATTATGTATATATGTATGGCCAGGAAAACTTGCCTGTGAATTGCTGTACAAGTTTTAAGTTTTAGAAACAATTTTTCCCTACCCAAAAATAGATTTCTAAGTCTAGGTATAGTAGTCAGATTGCCATTAGAAAATCATATCATGATTCTTACTGCAGAGTCTCCATCTTATATCTTCGTGTCACATGTTCCTGTACTTCATTTTACTTAACTTAACTTCACTTTATTTTTGCAATATTTTTTTTTATAACTGCATCAACTATAAAGCCCCCCTGAGGTGATATCTCACAAAAATTGTGCAAATTACCCCATTCTGTTCATATAAAGAACATTATCTTTAAATTCAGAAAATTTTCACCACTTAATGGAAAATCAGAATGGAACTGCTTATGGAATTTATTGTGTTGGTAGTGGTTTTGCTGGCATACTGTGTATACACACATAAGAAGGAGTCGTCCAAATATGAGAAATTACTAATAACAAGAGCAGAGGTTCAATGACTGAAAACCAATACTTATTTTAATGAAGTGGTGTAAAATGCCACAAAGTGCATTTTTGCGTCAAATTTGCGTTTAATGAAGAAGCGTTATTTATTAATCTTTCGGAAATCAAAAATTGAAATGTACATTTTTTTCATTTCCCTCTATTATGAAAAATACAAAGAATTATGATTTACTAGCTATTTAACTAGCTGACGTGCACCCGGCGCTGGGGGATATCCTTAGGAGATAGACATATATTATACTATAGTGAACTTTTCTGTAGGCCTTTTTAAGATATACAACTCCGCAGTACATTATTTTGATGTATCACAAGGTTTAGCCAGCGTTGGCAATGAAGATTATCATTAGAAAACATCGTCTTTTCTCTTCTTATAATATAATAATAATAATAATAATAACATGGAATTTATATAGCGCAGTTTAGTGTCATTTCACTTCAAGTGCGCTTAACTACTCGTATAACAATCTTAAAATTATTCCTACAGTGTGCCTTACCCAACACAGATCTAATATTATAACACTAAATACACTGTTTATACAAAGTGATGACAAAACTTAGAATAACAATAACAGTAGGACAGGACAAAACACGAATATTAAAACTAAAACATAACATAAAACAGGAGGCAGTTTGTGCTCAGAAATGAGAATGCATGTATTATATATATATAAACCTTCCGGAAGAAATTCTCTACACGATATTGACAACCCTATCAAAATCCGTTGCGTAGTTTAGAAGTACAAAGCTCACAAACAGACAGAAGCGGATAGTGACTTTTTTATACCATTTAGAGATAAGAAGACAAGATATCTACAGGTATACAATGTGTACAAATAACCGATTAAATTCATAACAAAAAAATCAATAGTCAAATTACTCAACACAATTTTGCCATATTTTTATTGATTGTTTTTTTGTTTTTGTTGTTGTTGTTCAAAAAGAATTTTGTTTACAGTTTATCCACTTTGAAAAGGACAGAAGAGCGTGTGAAGCGCGCAGGTATATTAAATTGAATGTGGTATCATGGTGTGACTGACTCCGACCCGCTCAAGAATTTATAACTTTCTCTCTGTAGTCCTCCAGAATTTAAGCCTGTGAGAATGGATACGGCGGTGCACTGACTGGAATATTGCTAAATTAACAAAATGAACTAATATTAATTTTTTAAATTTTCGTTATGTGTTCGTTAATCTAACTTCTCACAAAATGCAATAACAAATTTCAAACACGCCGCTGTCTTTCGAAAAGGGTCAGACAACTAATTTCCGAAAGCTGCATAGTGGATATCTTCTCCTGTCTGCATATTCACGAAAACCATTAAAGTACAGCGCTGAATAAGTATTATTATCCTGAAAACGAAATTAAATGTGTGGCTCGAAAATTTGTCAAATGGCCTTTTACACTTTACCTATGTCTGAACTTTTCTAAAATGTTTTTTAACTGTCAATAATTGATTAAAGATGATAATAATATCACGCCGATGTTATGCAAAGGCTATATAAATATTATTTAATATTCTTTATTGAATCACATATCAATAATTATACAGGGTTTTCCAATAAGAGATGTGATTTTGATATTCAATCGTAAATGATCAATATTTTCGTTGCTTGTGTGGCACGTAGCACCGTCTTGTTGAAAGCAAACGTTGTTCAGATCAATACCATCCAATTCCGGCCATAAAAAATCATTAATCATCTCTCGATAGCCATTCACCGTAACTGTTGCTCCAGCCTCATTTTCAAAAAATTAAGGTCCAATGACTCCCCCGGACCATAAACCGCACCAAACAGTCACACGTGGAGGATAGAGAGGTTTTTTTAACAATAACTCTTGCGTTTTCCGAGCCCCAGATGCGACAATTTTGCTTGTTGACGAAGCCACCGAGGTGGAAATGGGCCTCATCACTCAAGATGATTTGCATTTGATTCACTCAAGTGAATTTAATAATTTCAATGCATTGTTGAAGCGTGTAGCGTTCCATTTTTATTAATGGCGTAGTTTCTACTTGTCAAATGTCAAAAAATAACAGCTTCAAAAGTAACATCTACCGAAATAGCGGGCTGTTCAAAATAACACCTCTTATTGGAAAACCCTGCATCACTAAAATCAGAATCCCAAAAATCATACTTATAACCCCGCGGTGGTGTGAGTAACATTACCTTTAAAAAATAATATTTTTGTGGTTTCTTTATGTAACTCCGATTCAATTACCTCAAGAACTGGGATTTTTTTTGATTTTTAGAATGATAACTGATGGAAACGATTGTGGAAACGAAACAAAATGGGAACGATTCAGACACGCGATACAAAATAGTTTTATCAATTAATAATTCTGCGTTTAAAATGTATATTTGTTTAAATTAATTTTTTCACAAACCTACAATAATTATAATATCCCGTGGTTTTTCACGGGTCTGCGCTAGTCTCTCGTAAAGATGACCAATAAACATCCAAGGTTCTAGTAATGCCACCCTTTTATACCGTTTAGCAACTGATATCGCTTCTAGCAGAATTTAGACCTATGTATTTTTTTTATTTATTCACACTTTTGTAGATACCTATGCACGATGATAAATTGTAATTGACTAAGCGGCCGTTTGCATTACATCTGTCTGTTATTTTTTGTGCGTTCCGTTTCCGTTCCGAGATCGTGACCGATTTAGTACAGATTATTTTTTCAAATGTGAAATCATCGTTTATATTTGCACTTTCTAAATATAAGCTTTTTTCAATTTTATGGAATAGTACGTTCTTTAGACAAATTGTGTAATTCTTTATTTGAAAAAAGAAAGATTCTTAAAATATATATATGGTTTATAATTAAATCGGTGAGTATTTAAGTAGCTACTTACTTACAAATCTTATGATTTCGAAGGAAATTGTGATTTACATTTACTAAATACCAAGGAGAAAACTAGAAACATCCTCGGAGTTTATCTATTCAAATTATTCCGTAATCCGGTTAAAACGGGACGGCAGGCCCTTAACGAATGAATTGATAGATTTCCTGATAAACTTTTAGTAAAATACCAATTTTCGAATTTCGTCATTAGGTATATATTATCAAGAAAAACGCACGTGCAGGAACACGTGTTCCGATGTATTACGAATTTACTAAAAGTTTATCAGGAAACAGCCTGCATTCCGTTTTTAACCTGATTACCAATAATTTTAAGAGATTTTTTTAATAAATTTGTAATTCTCATTTTTGTCCATAGACGCCAGGTCTAAGTTCACAGAACTACTGGTAGGTTATTATTATTATACGGCTAAAACTTTCTGATATAAATATAAAGTGCTAAAATTAATCGTTTTCCTGTTAAAAATCGGACTAGAGGTCTGTAACGGACGAATTGACAAGTTTCATTACAGGAAGTCGGAACACGTGTTAACAAAAATAATAATAATTTCGCATATTCGGACAAGACCACCTGCGTTGAACACGTGTTCAGATATATTCTGAATGACTAATATTGTAATAGGAAATGGTAATACAGTCACATTTTTATCAGTATAGTGATAAAAAAATCTGTACACATTTTTCTATAATTATGATTTAAGACAAATGATATATTTGGATGAAGTGTTATTGTATATTATGCAGTGAATAAATATACGTAGACCGTAAAATTAATAGTCTAACATTGAAGGGGTATATTGGCTTTCATAATTCAAAAACAAGGTTTAGTGAAAGATTTTTTAACAACAGGTTGAGAAACCTTGCCGCAAAAAGGTGCATGTCTAATGAGACTCGGAATGCTGGAGCGGTAACACCTTCAAATCAGGATGATGTTAGACTGCAGTTCGATAAGGTGCACTCCGAGGGTTGAGCCGGGCGGCTGAGGGGTGTTGGCGGCAGGGGTGGGGAGGGAGTGGCCATAAAATGCGCTCTGGATCTATAAAAAAGTTGTGCAGTTAACATCAAGGCGTACAAAGCAACCCATAAATTATATTGTTTGATGTGATTCTTTTTATGACCACCTATATGTGCTGTACGGCGAGGTCGGAAAATATCGCGCCTTGGATTCATTTGCACGCATGCGATACCTAAAGCTGTTATTGCTGACTCCACTGCACTCTGGACTGTGACTGTTAGGCTTTATGCTGTTCCTACACTCTCTACAGGCCGTCAAGAAAGTCTAGACAACAAATGAAGGGCGCTTCGATCGTTTAAATGGTTTCAAATAGCAACACTGAGGTCTAATTGTTTCACAGAATTTTAACATTTCATCAAATTTCAAATACAATTTTCAAGTTCTGTGAAGGTTCTATTCAAGTTCTGTTATTATTTTAACTATAAGCAACCGGCCAATAATGATATTATAATAGATATTGAATAGAACCTCCACAGAACTTGTAAATCAAATTTGAAATTTTAAGTGTTGTTCAAATTTCGAAGTTAATTTTCATTATTCTGTAAAGAGTCTATTCAAGTACTGTTATATTTTATTATTGTTCAGTTGTTTCACACAACTGATATAAAAACAAAACGTGAATACAGCTTATACAAAACTTGAAAATTAACTTTGAAATTTAATGAATTATTCAGAAACAACTAGCTCCAAGAGAAAAGAGTGATGTATCTTTGAAAAGCGCTTTGCTTCAAGTTTCAGCTATTTTTGATATCAGTGTTAAAAAAATATTAATATTATATCTGAAAGACGGTTTAATATCATATTCATTTTGGGAGTCGTGTGTTGGTACCGCCGCCTCGGGAACCATTGATTGGGTAACACCTCTGTCGTAGTGGTCCGCTACCTGGTGATTTAGCAAGGGTTCCCTGATTCATGGGGTGGGGTTTTCTCCGGATCTTGGCGGCGATTGCATTTGTCGAGCGACCGCCTGGCGGGCCAGATCGGAAGATGCTGGTTAAGATATACCCTTTGACCTCTCCAGCTGGATTCTCTCGACCCATCATCTTGCAACGCAGCAGGAGGAATCACTCCGGTACTCCTTCATTCATAATTTTTTCCTTCCCAGAACCTCCTCTCCTTTATTTCCTTAAAAAGATCTTCCACACAGCATCACCAAAGATGACGTAGGCCAGGAGGGAAATTATTTTCCTCAGGGCCTCATAATTTGTAAAGATAATTTAAAAAAAAAGTTTATTTAATATTCTAAATTATTTTTACGCTTAAGCTTACGCGAGACAATTGCATGAGAAAGATTTGATCGTATTTTTGAAAAGTTCGTAGGTACGTACCAACATAATGTAAAGAAGCAATTTATAAGATTTTAATTCAAAATAAATTACAGAAATTATGTAGAAGACATGCACTTTTAGATATAATTGTTTGAATGAAAAAACATCAAATAATAATTTAATTATGCCATTTTTTCTGTCCGATTACACTGTTATTTTCGGGTGTCGATCATAACCTCACATTAGAATAATTTCTTCTAAAATTAGATATTAACTCGGTTTTGCCATAGTAATGAAAAAATGTCATATTAAATATATCAACAGTTTCTTGGAGGACTGTACCCGCATTGTTGACTGCAGGCGGCCCTACCCTCTGCTTCTGCCGACTGTACCAACGGGCTTCGAGCCACCAGGATCTGTATTGATGTTGATTCTTTGAAGTACCTTGCCGTTATCATTCATTTATCAGGATCTTTTAGATTCGATCACACCTAAGGAAAATCATCAAATCGTATTATTTTTTATGGGATTAATCCATCTACCGTTTTGAACTTTTCTGTAGGACTTTTTAAGATATACTATTCCTCTGTATATTATTTTGATGAATCTCACAAGCGTTAGCAATGTAAGCACCCGAAAATAAGTTTTTACGATTTGATTAAAAAAAGTGGGTGTGTCAAGCCTACGCAAGACAGAAGTGAAACTTCTAGTTTCAGCTGATGCTTGGCGTGGCGCAGTTCGCTGGTGTCTGAGAGAGAGGAAAGAAGAGAAGAGAGAGAACGTTCGTGAGCGGCTCCCCCACCTCAACAAGGTTTCACTTCAAAAATGCCACAGCCGAGAATCGAACCTCGCTTAACTGATTGAAAGCCAACCACGCTGAGCACCAACTGTAAGCAAAGCCGCATAAATTGATTATATTATGTAGGTTCTGAAAATATGAGAGCTTGTTATGTTTTATAATGTTACCTACATCACACCCAAAATATAATATATTTTTAAAAATAATGTACAATGTACAGAAATAGAATCCCACACAAGATCGCGTAGTGCGCTCTAGCGAACGGATATTTTATCAGAGGGAGATAGTTTTAATTTTTTTTTCTGTAAATTATTACATATTATCAAAATAAATAAATTAATTAAATAAATGTAATACAATTATCATAATATACGGATTAGATAATAATTTTAATCCAACACAATAACGCAAAGCGCGCTCTAGCGGAGTAATGTTTTATCACAGTGAGATAAGTGTTTTTATTATTTTGCAATATTATTTTCTTTTAAAAAATGTTCTGACCTACTAAAAAATAAGATATTGAATGAAAAAGGCGTTAAAAACAAAAAAATAATGTGCGATGGCCGAGAATCGAACTCGGATCAACTGCTTGGAAGGCAACTATGCTGACCATTACACCACCAACGCCAGTTGTCGGGATGAGCTAAGAAGCATTTATATGTTACTTCAAAACTTTGACTAGATCAAATGAACTTTAATCGGTGGTGGGGGTACCCGCATTTTCGTTTCGGTCATGAGTCGGTTTTACTCCGGTCCTCGAAATTGCATGACGCGCGTAAAGAAGTTTCACTTCAAAAACATCGACCTTTCTGTATTTTTTATAAGTATGCATGTATAATTTATATAAACCTTTCTTAAGATATTTTCTAAATGAGAGAAAAAATCATATCAAAATCCATTGGGTAGTTTAGAAAAAAATTACTGCCCAAACCGACAGACGCGGAAAGCGACTCTATTTTATAATATTTAGAGATCAACGTATTAATATACCATAAACAATAAATCATATGCAGTGAAACAGAAATGATAAAAATAGATAGATAGGATATAAAATAAACCGAAATGGATATAAAGGTATGATACATGCAAAATTTATATATAGACTATAGGATTAGTATTGTTTGTAAATATGTATATGATAGTATAGCCTTTTTGTACTTACATTTAGTGCAGTTAAATAGATCCGCTGCATCCCCGAATCTATTTAAAATCTACTAGGTACAAGCGAGTGTTTGAAATGCTCAGTCCTTGTATTGTTACATTTAAAAATGATCTTCGAACGAGTAGCTCTCGTAGGTCCTTGGTACCTACATGAAATTCAATGAGGTTAAGCTAATCCGGATTGTCTATGCTACAATTTGAAATTTTGAACATGAATATTAAGTCGTTTATAATTTTTTTTTCTTACCGTACAAAAGTTCCAACTGAATGTAGCTTTGAAATATCTATTTTTCTGTGATGCCATACTGTTTATCTATATTTTTAATTTACGGGATCAAATAAGAGGGTTAAAACTCGAAAATGAAACTCAAAATGAGCGAAACCGGGTATCTACCATTCCAGTTAACTGACTAGAATTTTTTTTCAATGTAATGTTTTCGAACGGCAATGAATTTCTTGTATCGCTGAAACAACGTCTTCAAACCGGTCAAAAATTATTCATAGTTGAATGTTACGCGTTGATATTCTCTATGCGACAATTAAAAGATGGATTATATAAACAAGAAAGGAACAACCAAGGACCCCTAATACTGGTAGTGACTAGTGATGTACAGTGTACACCCGGGAATATTCTATGGCGTGTAAACATTCCCCAAAGTCGGAAATTATTTTTTTTCCTATGAAAGTTATTCTGAATGAGATTATAAAAAATTGTATTTTATTTAAAGAGTTAATAACGACAGTCAAATAAGCTTTTCGATATCTCAAAAACTACAATTACATTGGATTTCAAAGTGAACTTGAGAAGAATATATTTCAATAAAAACAATCCCGTACAATTCGAATAGCAATGTTAAAGTTCTGCTCCGCCAGTCATTGTGTGTACCTCGACATCACACGCTTATTAGCCCGACGCAAATATCATAATTTTAACAACTATTTAACTATTTAGATGAAAATTCCTTTAAAATAAATACCAGGAAAATAACCCATCACTAATATTGACTGAGGAAAATATAGAAATTGTGCTTGCATACCGGAGGGTGTGTCTTCAACACCATGAAAGTGAACATTAATTAGTACAGAAAGAAAAATGAACCATAACCATTTAAACATGAGAAACTTTTTTTACGGAAATTTATTACCGTAGTAATGTTACTATTGAATTAAAAGTATTAATTTTCCGAAACTTTGTCGCTACGATTCTACGCTTCTTTCAAAAATGTATTTGGCAGAAATCACCGTTTTTTTCGTTATTTTTCCCCTTGTCTGTATTTTTTCCCTGAAAATTTTTATCAGACATACTAATTTGATTCAATTTGAACTAATTGCACATAAAATTTGCATAGATAGAAGGCAATCGAAAAAAATATTGCCAAGGAGTACTACAATAATGTAATGCACAATCGCACGGTTGTGTAAAAATCGCGTGTATATTGTGTTTAAAGGGTCCCCCTTGCAACCTTTCCCCCTTCCTAAAAACTGCGCGTTTATCAGAAAGAGATGTTACAACGGAGCCCTTAGCAAAGGAACATGTGAAACTCGTCTGTTTTTCATTTTATCTGTGTGTAGTTTTATGTTAGGTAGGTATTTTAGTACACGTAGAAAAATGATCAGATTAAAAAAAAACTGATTGCATGCCAATTTTGCCTGTTTAAATATTAGTCGTTCAGAATATATGGAGAACATGTGTTCTTTTCCTAATAAATGTCGTGACGGAATACGACAATGTTAGTATGTCAATATCAATATTGATATTTTTATGAAAACTTCTTGTGCCGTCCTAATAAAACATTTTATTTTAACTGATACTTTGTTAGGAACTCGTCAAAGACCTAAAGTCCCGTTTTTAAATGGAAAACTAATAATTTAACCAGATTCTTCACAAGTTAACAGTATTTCATATCAGTAAGTTTTCTTTGTATGCGTACGTAGGAAATTAGGATTTATAATTAGAAACACGTTTTTTTGACGCACGATCTACCAAACTTTTCACAGAACAATAGTATTACAATATGCTTACATTTTACTTTGAGTATATCTTTCAAAAACGACTTTGCATCATTCTTTGTTTACGTAGGGTCTAGAGAGTAAATTATTTTATAGACACTCTTGCTTGTGCCGTGGTGGTACTGGATTAATAAAAAAATGATTTTATTTTTCTTAGTAAGCTAAAGCGAAACGAAAGTCTGAATTTAAATGAAATTTATAAACCTCGCTACCAACAAAAAAAGTAAATAACTATTATATTTTTCAAAATTTAAATTTTTAATTTATGTTTTAAATTTTTAAGTTATGTTCGGTTTTTAGTTGCAGTACGTGTATTTTCATATTAAATGGTACATACTCTTCAAAATTATTAATATAAGGAATACCTATACCTTTTTTTGCAAGATGAACGAACTCTTAGTAGAATTATTGCCTGAACAGACTATGCAATAATCACAATAGCGTATTATCCAAGGTTGATATTTTCAGTTGCCAACTTACCAAATACAAGAAGTCCATAAAAGAATATTTCTCTAATGGTTTGTGAATCATGTTTATGTCTCTATTGTTTATATCTCTATTATGATTTGATTTATATCTACAACCTCTCTCCATGGCTATAAATGTATTGTTTTTTTAATTTTTCGTTTTATATAATCTTTTGTTTTGTATAAATTTTTTAATTCATATTTCTTTCTCACAAATTTAAATAACTTTTTCTTTTTTTTTTTTTTCTTTATTTATGAAATATTAATGTGTACAGTTTTTACATGCTTTTCGACTACCACACTAGACACACGCCCGTATTATGGTAGTCGAAGTATGGTTATTGCATATTATGTTTTCTCAGTTAAAGTCACACGGAAGATATCCATAATTGTTTTTTTTTACTATTTAATACTGATTAAATGTAAACTGTCGATTTCCCGAAAATTAATAAATAAATAAATAAAAAGATGATGAAAAATTATCACTTTTTCTTTTACGTAAGTTTTTTAATACTGCATCTATAACATGTGAGTAATATAAATAAAATTGATATTGATATTAAATGTTAAAAGCCAGGTTATGGGCATAAATAAGTAGTTAATTTCCATACTTTGATAAAATAATTACATTCGGATATAACGAACTGTTGGTACTGAAAGTAACGCTTACAAAATACCCGTTATGACAAACACATTATACACAACATCTTATATCGACGATGAATATTAATTAGTCATCTCTTTGAAATACTAATAAAATAATTAATTACCTACTTATAACGTGGTTCTCCGATTGAAATTATCTATAAAATAAACTTAGGAAAATTAATTAAATGAAGATAATTTATTTAATCTTTACATCACAACTAAAATATTACATAATATATACCTCAGAGGTTTTCAAACTTTTTTTGTCTAAACTAACCACATTGATTGAAGACGATTTAAACCACGCACATAATTTTTGTATTTTATTTTTTATTATTTTATGCTGTTCAAAACTAACATATAGATGAACATACAGAGTAATAATTATTATTTTTATTAAAATAAAATATATTATACATGGTATCCGGAAACTCTTAGTATAAGCATGAAACTGGCGAATCTAAAACACATTTGGAGTCGATTTTGTGGTAAGTATAAGCTTTCATTTTCGAGTAAATCTAGTTCGAAGCTAAAATTTTTAGGTCATATTTAGCTGTTAAAATGCGGCGAAACGTAAACCTGTCTCCAAAAGCTCTTATCGTTAAGTAGCGGAAAAAATATATAAAATTTAAAAGCTCAGATCCAAAACATTTTTTTTTGGTTTCTATGTGATCTGCACCAGTTTCTACGATACCGTTAAATAAGTATATTATATGGAATATAGATAGTTATTAATTGGAAATATTTTTAAAAAAATAAAAGAGAAGGTATAAATAATAATATTTTAAATGGGTACCTATTCATTTTTCACAATTATATAAAGCATATAAGAAGCCATATTTGTACAGCGCCTTGAGGTGATTTTAACCCTAGATAACTAATCGCTCGTCGAGGCGACGACGCGCTACTCGGCGAAATTTTAAATCACCTACTTCCCCCCACTCCCCGACCTGGACTCTTTCATTACCTTCCTAATTTGAGTAAATAGTGCAGCACGTGAGGCGACTGAGGCCACACGCATACTAGGACGTGCCCTATGACCATCTCGTCGTCCGCTAGACGAAAGTTTACATATAACAACAATTTTATTGTTTAGGTACGTACATTAATATATTCTTATATTTATTGTTAATATTATAGAAGCTCCGGTTCCATCTACGTCAAACCTGCGTAAAATTTGCTACCTGTGTCCATCCAAGGCGCGAAGGATGACCAAACACCGTTGCACCAGATGTAGAAAGGCTATTTGTGGTTCACATAATGTTGACATGTGTGGTCACTGTTTAGACTGATATTTTGATATTCATTTGTACTTATTTTGTTCATTATAAACTTTCATTTTGTTCCATGTAACAAGTTACTATCTTAATTAAATATTTTTGATTTATGTCTAGTGTTTTATTGCGTGGTCCACTCGACGAAAGTGTAGTTACAATGAAACAATGAAAATAGTCTAGTTATCTAGGGTTAAAAAAAAATATCCATATTTTATTATAATATATTTTTATAAAATTTGTGTTATGATTGGCCTGTTGAGGTGCGTCGAATTAATTTTCTCATTCGTCGAAATTCTCAATGTGTTATGCCTTCTGTCCCACGTCTGACGTTTTAGAATGTGTATTATAAGTAGGTACATATAAGTAAGCCTTAATATAACTTAACCGACGGCTTACAAAAATTTGATAAGAATAACAGTGTATTCATGTTTATTCGTGGCTTATACCTATGCACTTATGTACAGGATTTTCCAATAAGAGGTGTTATTTTGAATAGCCCGCTATTTCGGTAGATGTTACTTTTGAAGCTGTCATTTTTTGACATTTGACAAGTAAAAACTACGCCATTAATAAAAATGGAACGATACATGCTTCAACAACGCATTGAAATGATTAAAATTCACTTAACTGAATCAAATGCAAATTATCTTGAGTGATGAGGCCCATTTCCACCTCGGTGGCTTCGTCAACCAGCAAAATTGTCGCATCTGGGGTTCGGAAAACTCAAGAGTTATTGTTGAAAAGCCTCTCTTTTCTCAACGTGTGACTGTTTGGTACAGTTTATGGTCTGGCGGAGTCATCGCACCTTACTTTTTCGAAAATGAGGCTGGAGCAACAGTTACGGTGAATTGATCGCTATCGAGAGATGATTAATGATTTTTTATGGCCGGAATTGGATGGTATTAATCTGGACAACGTTTACTTTCAACAAGACGGCGCTGCGTGCCACACAAGCAACGAAACCATTGATCTTTTACGATTGAATATCAATATAACACCTCTTATTGGAAAACCCTGTATTATGCGAATGAGATAAATAATACAGGTATTGTGAATAGGTAAAGTTGCAGGAATTTACGATACACTTAAACGCAAAGTAATAAAAAAGCTCTTGAACCCTGGTTATATTGATATTTAATTAGAGTGAATCATTATTATAATTTGATAGTTAGATATTGTTTTGCTCCTAATTGTCATTTGATGTGATACTACACAGGATTTATAACTGCCCAGAGACATTGGAACTGCGGCATTCCCAATTTAAGGAACTCTAAACATAGCTGTTATATCGACCAAATCAAAAGATATATATGTTTTTACCATTAACTGACAGAACTTTTCTGACACAGAACATGTATTATTAATTGACTGATAGCGTAGCAAAGTCCTGTTTTTACTTGACCGATTTGTATTTCATCTATTTGTATCCATTTTAACATGGTGGCGGTATTGGATACTGCTGTTTTATCCCACCAGAGTTCGCACGAGCGTGGATCTACCTTCCTACTTACCGTGGAGGGTACATACCCGCCTGAATCAATTTTGTAAAAATTAAAAAAAGAATATGTGGTTTATAATTAAGTAGGTGTGTATTTAAGTACCTTCTTTCAATTTTTATGATATCGGAGAAAATTTTAGTTTTGATTTATTAAATAAAAGAAAATTATAAACATACTTTTTGGACTCGATGTCTACAGTTACAGAACTACTCGTAATTTAAAACTCTGCATAAGATACCTAACATCATTTCCATTTGCATTAACAAAATTTATATTAATTATTTAATAAACCTGATTCATTTTTGTGGGTATATGTACACACAGCATTCCTTAAAGTGACATGGAAATATAATAAGGCTGCAAAAATTTTGGACAGTTGGACATATTCCGACTTACGACAGTGTAGCTGCGAATGTGCCAGTTATCAATCACGATTTTCGAACCCATGAAAACTTGTTCATAGCCATTTAGACTACCGTTCTACCACGGAGGGCTTTTTATTCTTTTTAGCAAATGGCAATGGTTTTAAATAACAGGTAAATAATATTGTTTGTCTCTATGGCTAGCAGTTCAATCCCGATACATAATATTAACGATACAAACTCGTATCTGCTACCAAGGTATAAAATTTAACGACTTTTTAGTTAGTGAATTCAATGTGGGGGCTATCGAGTTTCATTGCCTCTTTTGCCATTCGACGTTTTGTGTTTTGCGTTGTAATTAAATTGTTGGACTTCATTGTTCTCGCGAATGCCCAAAGCAATAAAAGGCACACCGCCGATAGCTCCGTTGTTACCTTTTCATATTTTTCATAAATGACGCGTGCAGCGATGCGAGAGGTATGTATATGAAATCTCCTACTTAGAAATTATTAAAACTAATCGGGTCACCTGTAATCACAAAATTACACATCTTCATAAAACTCGTTCTATCTCCGTTTATGATGATCAGGCATATATAAAATATACATATATTTTCACCTGAATATTTTCAAAAATAATATCGCCTTTTTTAGCTCCCTGACCCAAATGTGTCGACTGTATAATAAGATTTAGTGTACTGAAGTAGTTATTTTTGTCGATAATTTATATGGATTCAGAAAAAAATTCTGCTATTGTTAAAAAATATATTGAACTGATTATATTATATATTACTTGCGTTTCTTACTTTTCTGTAATATTTGTGTTTCATATATATTTTTATGTTTGAATTTAAATTTTTATTTGTTTTATATTTTAATCTTTATTTAGGTATATGAAAATTAATGTGTCCTATGGCTGAGAAGATTTTGGTAATTGTTGTACCTATTTGTATATTAACTGAGTTTTTATAACTGGATTGTTCTCACGTAAGTGAGATCGTCTGTAAACACCCAGTATAAATAAATAAATAAAAAAATAAAAAATATAAATTATAAACAGATTAAGAAAGAAAGAACGCGGAGCTTTCTCTTTATTTATTTATTTGCATTTAAAAGTTTACAGTAGATTCTCCCATAAAATTTTAAATATAAATATATTTCCATAGAACAGAAAACCGCTGAACCGCGAAAACCGTCACTCATTCAAAGTTTGCCGATTTATAAAATATATGTTTTATATAAAAAGGAAAAAATTGAAGTGAAAATAGTCTTTTTAATACGTTTTTACAAAGAAAAAACCCATCAGTATGCAATTTTAAAAACTTTATCTAGGTTTGCGTAAAAAAAATTTTTTAAAAGAAATATCGTATCTGAAGGAAATTACATCAAAATACAGTTCCTGCATATCTGTTTAATAGACTGCAGTGGTCCCATGAATATCATACAGACCGTTCTCCCCAGACTTCAAACTTCGGTATTTGAGGTAATTAAAGCTATTTTCCTCAACAAAACATAGGAATGAAATACCACCATCTATTCGAATATCAAAATCGTTGCAGGGCCTCGATTTTCGACGAAGTCATTCCACAAAAACAAGTGGTTCGACCCACTCGCTGTTCGAGTGGAATGCATTTTGATGTTTGGCGTAAGAATAAGAACGTCAACCAATGTGTGTACTTTCGAGCGGCCTGGATTAGAGAATCGATATTTAGGGATTCAAGAAGCTCTGTAGTGAATGGTTGTTGATTGCATTGTGTATAATCAGCCGTACAACATAGTTGATAAAATTTTAGAAGTCCCCATTAATTTTTTGTTTATTTTTATTTTATTATTTTCGAGCTCTGAATTTTCCCATTTCGAAAAAGAAGCACAGGTCGCTTATTCTAAGCCCATTCTCAAGTGTATGTATTTAATAAAAAAAGTCTAGTTTATTTGTTCTGATGGGATATTTAACTAAAATATAAATTTCTTCAACATTTTTAATGTGAATTTTATGGTGAGGTCACCAAATAACGGAATTATACTCTCATTGGCTACGAACTAATGAGACAAATAAATTTTTCATGACAGGATGTGAATTAAAGTTTTTAATGGTTCTACACCAAAATCCTAATGTTTGTAATGTGATTTATGTTGTGTACTAATTATAGTTTTCATAAAATATATCTCCGAGGTCTCTAATTTTGGTAATATTATCTTCTCCTAAACCTACTTTCTCCTTAACCCAACCACTGACTTGCATTATTTTTCAATATGCTCTTTCGCAATATGGTTGTATCAAAACCTCATATCAAGACACTCATTCAAAGCAGCCTCCTAACTTGTATGGGATTTTACAAAAAATTTCGTATAATTTTCAAAAAAATTTAATCTTATTTATTAAACCATCTTAAAATAAATTGAATTAAAAAACTAATAAATTTTTGAAGTTTCTCATACAAGTTAGGAGGCTGATAATCCTGACCTTGTGATCTAGGAGGTTTTGGTTGTACACGGTTTTACCACAAAAACGCCTCAGAGCTTTTATTTCTATTGCCTGCAGAATATTTTCGTCATTTATCTGCCAGTTCCATTCCTTTCTTCAGAAATATTGCGAGATGGTCTCGTTTGCCTTGACAATTTGATTCAATTTTCTACATTTACCCTTTCTGTCAATATCCTGTCTCGTCTCCACTACAATCAAGTTCATCAAGGATTCCGTTACACATACCTACAGTATTTCCGCAGCCTCTCTTTTAAACGTTAAAACACTACTAAACTACATTTTCGACAAAAAAAATAAATTTCAACATACACAAAATAACACTAACATACCAGTTAGACAAGCGTACAGATTAAACATAAAAACTCCGACATTAAATTCAAGCTTTGGACAAAGACACCATCAATACCATGCTATAAAAGCTTTCACCAGTGTAACGGCCGGCATAGTCCAGTGGTAACGCATTGGACTGCCATTCCGAAGGTCGCGGGTTCGAACCCGGCGTGCGCAAATAAATTTTATTTGATTAATTTGTGTTATTTTACAATTAATTAATTTAAATAATATATAGTATATTTGCGGCACGTTCCAGAGTGGAAGATACTACCAGTATCGCCCTGGTGTAAGACCACCATTCAGAATTGAAACGTTGCTCCAAATGGCTTTAGCCGTGTTTAGTGACTAGATCTGAATAGCCGGGTACTTCCCCACCTTCCTCTTTCCCTTCCCCACTTACCTTCAGCCTCACAACATCCCCCAATTGGGGATGCCATAGTCTCACTGGCTCCAGACGGGAGCAGTTGGGACTCTTGTGAGGTATTCACTATAAAAAAAATAAAAAAAAACTTGAAATTAAAATTGAGGAAAATAAAAATAAATTCACACACAAAATTACAAAATGGATTAAATAACAAAAAAGACAATATTACCAAAATGTCATAGCATAAAAAAAAGTGGGTGTGTCAAGCCTACGCAAGACAGAAGTGAAACTTCTAGTTTCAGCTGATGCTTGGCGTGGCGCAGTTCGCTGGTGTCTGAGAGAGAGGAAAGAAGAGAAGAGAGAGAACGTTCGTGAGCGGCTCCCCCACCTCAACAAGGTTTCACTTCAAAAATGCCACAGCCGAGAATCGAACCTCGCTTAACTGATTGAAAGCCAACCACGCTGAGCACCAACTGTAAGCAAAGCCGCATAAATTGATTATATTATGTAGGTTCTGAAAATATGAGAGCTTGTTATGTTTTATAATGTTACCTACATCACACCCAAAATATAATATATTTTTAAAAATAATGTACAATGTACAGAAATAGAATCCCACACAAGATCGCGTAGTGCGCTCTAGCGAACGGATATTTTATCAGAGGGAGATAGTTTTAATTTTTTTTTCTGTAAATTATTACATATTATCAAAATAAATAAATTAATTAAATAAATGTAATACAATTATCATAATATACGGATTAGATAATAATTTTAATCCAACACAATAACGCAAAGCGCGCTCTAGCGGAGTAATGTTTTATCACAGTGAGATAAGTGTTTTTATTATTTTGCAATATTATTTTCTTTTAAAAAATGTTCTGACCTACTAAAAAATAAGATATTGAATGAAAAAGGCGTTAAAAACAAAAAAATAATGTGCGATGGCCGAGAATCGAACTCGGATCAACTGCTTGGAAGGCAACTATGCTGACCATTACACCACCAACGCCAGTTGTCGGGATGAGCTAAGAAGCATTTATATGTTACTTCAAAACTTTGACTAGATCAAATGAACTTTAATCGGTGGTGGGGGTACCCGCATTTTCGTTTCGGTCATGAGTCGGTTTTACTCCGGTCCTCGAAATTGCATGACGCGCGTAAAGAAGTTTCACTTCAATAAAAATAAAACCTACACGTAACACACAAAACCAATATAAACACACATCACTCACAAACACACAAGATTATATTTTAATGTATTATTTTCTCTTTAAATGTATTATGTAGATTATATTTTCATATTATAAAATGAAGGCCTCAAGCACGGGCAAGCCACCCAGTGAGGCCAACATTACTGGAAAACTTTGAAATGTAAAAAATATTGTACCAAATAAAAAAAATAAAAAAACACGATGACTTTGAACTTACATAGACCTACTTACAGTCATCATAATATCATTCAAGTAAGTTGGAAAGCATAGTTGCCTTCGTACAATGGTAGTAGTGGCAAGTAGTTGGAATTGGTAAAAGATTAATCCTTGTAAGTTATTTGTAAATGCAATTCACTCCATTGTTCCCTCAGGGGGCCCATTTAAGGAAGGCCAACACTTCGACAGGGGGCGTTATTTGTTTCTCGACAAACAAAGAATAATATCGTTTAACAATTGTGCCAATTTGTTACTTACACAAATATGTTATACGAGGGCGCTACAGTATTAACCATAAACAAGTAGTCATGAAATACGGCGGTCAGAATATATGGGGGGATGTGTGGTTTTAAACGGAATGTAATTTTATGTAATATGAACCGTGTGTGAGAGAGGGAGTATAAAGACAATATATAGTTGTAATTGTATCACCTTAAGTAATGTTTGTGCGACATTTTGATACAAAACCTAATTTTGAATTTGAAGCTAAAATACCCATATTATAAAACTGAATATTTTTTATAATCGAAATGCGTTGCAAACTAGTACAGATGTGGGGTATTTTATTTATTTGTGTTTTAAATTTTAAAAATTAAGCCATTAAAGTATTCGATTGTTCATGATTTTAGACGCAACTTTAAATTTTAATTGACTTTGATTAAAGAAATAATCCGACTGTTGATTTAATCAGATGTATATAACATAACTTTAACGTGGCGATTATTTAATATATTTAAACGATAATTGAAATGTGTGTGTGTGTGTGTGATAAATACATTTTTTTAAATAATTAAATTATTTTTTATTAAAGATGAAAACGGGGTAGTTTGGCTTATTTGTGGAACAAAGAGGCTTTTCGAACATGCGCAAAATACTTAAAACCAAACCAATAAACAAACAAACACCGGGGGATCGAACCTGCAACCGCCAACCGCAAAACTCGGTGCCGTGGTGGCTGGTTTATACAGTAAACAAAAATAATAATTCTTTGTCATGAAGTTTTTACTTACTTACTTGTAAATATTCCCTAATACGCCGCTACAGCGTTGGTATAGCAATACGGTGAAGAAGGCCGGGTTAAAATTTTTACTCATAATTAATATTCATGCAAAAATTTTTAGAACCGGCACCACTTTATTTTAAGCCTGAAAAACACGCTCATTTCCGCATTTCGCGTTTTGTTGCTAACTTCAAAGTTGTTCAGATGACATTTGTCATATAATTGGCCAGGTCTGTTTTTAATTTATTCGAAATCCGGCCAATTCGATTATGCGATCTGTATTCGCGTTAATACATCGATACTTTGATTTAAAATATTCCTCTGTCTTGCAATTGGTTATTACTTTTTTTTTTAAATTTTCGATCGATAATTTTCAAATCAACCGGATAGTTAACATCCGCAATCTCCGTCTTACTACGATCCTAATACTTTCATATACCTGTAGATCGAACGGTTTAATAATCTGTCAACTAATAGTATCTTCTATCATATCACGTCCGTACACGCAGCATGCTTGCGCGTGATTATGAGTAACGTTTTCTACTAACCTGTTCTTGTCCCCCGTATTATGTAGGATTAAGTCGGCTAGGGTATAGATGAACACATTCTCTATATCTGAATATCATTGATGCTATTATATTTTGCTTAAGTGGCAGCAGTGAATACGATTGAAAAGGGTTGTAGGTATTTTCACGGTTATTAACTACCGGTCTAGTTTCTAATATACTCAAATATGGACTCAATCAGTATCCATAGATTTTTGTTGTTTGTTTTTGGGGTGTTATGCCGTGTTGCGCTAACACAACAGCTAGCGCAACACGGCATAACACCCCAAAAACAAACAACAAAAATGCTTTTGGCCGTGAGAATCTAAAAACTAAGTATCCATAGACTTTGAAATGAATATGTGAATGTGGACGATAAATTCAGAGCAATCAATTAAATACAAATAAAAATAACTGGCGCATCTTCACCTCGGTGAGCAGAGGCGGATTTGCCCTTAGGCCTATGTAGGCCCGGGCCTAGGGCGGCCAGATATTAGGGGCGGCCAATCGTGACAAAAAAGTCACAGATGATAACAAGAAATTACTTCCTTAGTACCTAAATATTCTACGTACGAAATAGCGATATGCAAGAGCGTGTTCACACACAGCACACAGCGCACGACAATCGACAATTATACAGTAATTGAACTAGCGAATTTAGCAAGCGTATTTTTTTACATTAATTCCACACAGGAGGCTTTGAGGAAAATATTTTCCCTCACGACCTATGTCATCTTAGGTGATGCTGTGTGGAGGGTCTTTTTAAGGAAGGGAAGGATAGGAAGTTCTGAAAAGGAAAATGTATGAGGGGTGGGTAGGAATGTGGGGATTAGTGTGTCCAGGAGTGACATACGTATGAATACATCCCTCCAACTGCGGTGCAAGGCGATGGGTTAAGATAGTCCGGCTGGAAAGTTCAAAAGGCCTCCCTCACCCAGTATCTCTCGATCCGGCCCGCCACGCAGCAAGCAGGTGGGCAGACGTATCCGCCGCCAAGACCTGGAAAAATCTCACCCCATGAACCACGAATGATAATGGCAGGAAAATTAAAACGGTTTTGACCCTAGGAACTTACTGAAAAGTTTGGATACTCCTGGTCAATATGATGGGTACTGAGAAAGGGGCGGCTACATGGTCTGGGGCCTAGGGCGGCCAAGACTGCAAATCCGCCTCTGTCGGTGAGAATGTGAAAATGATACGAGGTAAGCCAGTGTGTAAAAAGTTAGGACTTTTGAACAAAAGGGTAGATTCTTCTTTTAAAATAAAACACTTTGGAGAAGTTGAAATTACACCGATTTATTGCTATGTTTTTTGCAAAGTTTATATTACTACCGACACTCTGTGGAGATCACTCCACTAACAGAGAGCGAAATATAATTCGCATAAACATCTGCGTTCCTTTAGCTAGAAAATATCGAAGATAAGTGAGTTCCCTAATTAAATTTGGACCTTAAATAACCTAGTTTCGCTGCCCTTAAGGAAGTGTAAACTAGCGCCATCTATATTCTAAGTCAGTTAGTCTATATTAATTATAATTGGTTTGAAAATCAGAGCAAATTCCAACACAGTATTTATTACAAATATTCGATTTTCTATCATAAAAAATATCTCCTTAGAAAATACAGCAAGGTATAATAATATGCGAAGTCTATAATGTAAAATTGTTATTATTTTTGTGTTGAATTGTGGTTATAATATTTTGAATATTTGTATAGCACCGTTTTTGTGCAAAATCACCTCAAGGGGGCTGTACAAATACATGATACATTTCTAAAATTACCTATCTTATTACTAACCAAAGATATTTTCTTCAAATATCTTTGTTACTAACCATAGACTAGTCAAACTATTGTCAATTTATTGCTAACAGATTGCATCCACCGGTTCGTCAATCGCCAATACAAAGCCATTTGTACAATGCATTTGATTGATGAACTTATGGTATTATTATTATTTATTTTCATTTTATACAGGCAGATAATATAAAGTACCATACTCCTCGTAGGTCACTTGAGATTAACACTGTTCATTGTTTATTAGAGAAATCTAGATACGGTTCAAACGCACTGAACATAATTTGAAAATTGGGCATAATTGGACATTGCGGTATTTATTTTAATAATATATATTTATGTTCTTTAATGAGCGTGTTTAGAAAAGGACTATAAATTTTATGCTGGGAGGTACTACAGTACAAGGTTTTGATCAGAATTCATCTTCCTGAATGTGATCCGTCCCTCAGTGAGACAGATTTCGAATAATATAAATCCAACCAGAAAAGTGTGATTAGGATGTATTATACGCAATACAAGAATGCTACTCTAAGGAATATATATTTATAATAAAAACACATAAATTTGTTTTTGACCACGATAGTTTTATTTTCACTCTACCGGTTTCGGAAGATCCCTTCCTTCGTCAATATTTATTCCTCCTGACGAAGGAAGGGATCTTCCGAAACCGGTAGAGTGAAAATAAAACTATCGTGGTCAAAAACAAATTTATGTGTTTTTATTATAAATTATGATGAGCCACAAAGTGAATGCTTTTTACAATTACGTAATATATATTTAATTTAAAGGTATGGCAGCTTAACAAGGTAAGTTTTTAGTTTAGACCTGAATTCTGAGGACTTGTATGCATCTTAGTTTCGGAGGGAGTTTATTCCAAGCCTTCGGCCCAGATGCTCCGAAAGCGCGATCGCCAAACTTAGTATTTGGCTTGCGCTTAGGTTCCATCAGTCTGACTATAGCTGATGATGTTGCTGATCTTATCTTTGTAGTTCTTTCATTTTAAACTGTTCTCATTCCGCAACATCTATAAATACTCGTATGAAGAAAGAAAGAAATAACTGTACGAAAGTATAAAGGATAAGACTAGCCAAAAAACTTTGTTCATTTCTTGTGAATAGCAAACAAATATTTTTAACGTTAAGTGATTTAAAAAAAATTATTTGTCATTCAGCAACTTACCCAGGACATATAATTAATTATCTACATTTCGCAAAAGCGGCGCTATAAAAATCATCCAATAAATAAATAGGATTTATTTCAAGATATGTTTAACAATCGGATAATGCTTGTATAAATAATATTATGCATAAGACAATTAATATGATCAATACCAACAAAGTTACTACACTTTGCGCTGTAATTACTTTCGTAGTACCTTAAGTATTAATGTCGGATTCTTGTTATTATACACAACTATTGAACTCCTTTGTATAACAGAACGCTCTATGATAACTTGTATTGTACCCGCTTCATACTTAGCTTATTACCTTACCTACGTCTACATATTTTTTTATTTGTTTTTTTTTTGTTTTTATTACTGTACAACAGAATATTTATTCGAATTACAGTACAATTTTACATATCGGCATTTAGCTAGGTGACTCTTCAATAATTGTCCTAAGTCATTTAGAGAACAGTCACTTACATCCAAATTCTTTGCAAGTTCGTTTAACAACACCACTCTCCTCGTCATGCTATGCTTTGCCAGGACGTCGGTTTTGCCTCTTGGTACTCTGAATAGATCATGGTATCGACTTCGGCTGTAGTGGTCAGATACATATAAATCATAGCATCCTAAGAGGAATGGGCTATCGATAAAATTGTTCCAAATTTTGAAAGACACAATAGGTAAACTTGCTTTCCGCCTAGTTTCCAGACTCACAGAATTAGTTTCCTCAAGTAAGTCAATATGGTGCATGAACCTAGGATGGGTTCCATGCGTCCACATATAGACATACCTGAGGAATTTCTTCTGGATTTGCTCTAACATATCAATGTACTTCTGGTGGTACGGTGCCCAAACATCGCTCGCATACTCCAGCTTGCTTCTCAGTATGCCATCGAACAATGCTAACATAGCATCTTGGTTATTGAACTGTTTGCATGTCCTAATGACGAACCCAAGAAGTTTGTAGCAAGACTGAGTCAGCTGCTCATATAAGGTCAGAGAATTTCAGTTCTTGATCAAAGACGACACCGAGATCCTTTACGGAATTTACACGTGATAGTGTTTCGCCCTTTATCTTATAATCGTATAAAAACATACAAAGTGTGAAGCATAAATACATGAAATAATTAAATAAAGCAAGAATTAGGTATTATTTTTATGCAATAATTATTAGCCTGAAACACATAAAAAATAAAAATATATTTTTTAAAAAATAGATGCCACTGACGGGAATTGGAACCGCAGGCTTCTGATTGCCGGCCAGGTGCTCTACCAATTGCACTACGTCCGCGGCGGCTTATTCAAAACCCGCCAAATTATTCAATATGTATTTTGAATAAGCCGACGTAGCGCAATTGGTAGAGCACCTGACCGGCAATCAGAAGTCTGCGCGTTCAATTCCCGTCGGCGGCATATATTTTTCTGGGAAGATTTTTTTCTTTTATATAGGTGTTTCAGGCAAATAAGTATTGCATAAAAATAATAAATTATCCTTTAATAATTTATTTACATATTTTTATATATTTTTTAAATTGCTATTCGTATTTTTGTACACTTATATTTCCTTGGCTGAAAATATCGTTATTTTTCCTTTTTTATATTTTTTTTTCAATGTACAGTTTTTGTTACATCTAAACGAGCCCTCTTTTCCTAAGCACAACCATCTAACATTAGGGAAGAATATTTCACAAAATTTTATATTGCGAAAACTATTGCTCATGTTAAATATCTGACAAAAAATGTACAGCAACTTTTATGTGACGCAATTAAAATTTTCCAAGTACAACTACTAATTATTATCCGCTTTATTTTTAATTTTTAATTCAAATTTTGAAACAATACTGTTGGTTTTTTTACATTTAGCTTAGAAATCTATGAATGTGTAAAAAGAAGCATAGATATTATAAATATAATATCACGATTTAATCAATATAATTTATTATTAGATAGCTATTATATAGTTCATGCACAAACCCATAAAATATGTTTCAAATCCCTCCTGCAGGATATAACCATTTAATTTTTACAACCTCGCATATCGTAAGTTCCTCTTCCAATATAACTCACAGGACAACACATTTAATGGCCAAAGCTTTTATTTTCCACTGTCTACTAACAGCCGTCCGCAATTCCGCGGGAATCAACAGTTTATTATTTGTGGAATTTCAACCTATGCGTTCCACGATATGCTTTTATGCTTAAAATTATCATTGCGAGAGACAGCAAAATCGTTAACATATTTGAAAAGGACCAAATTTTAATGGCTTTTTGTCGAACCACTCAACACAAATCGGCAACATTTTTTTAATGTGTTTCTGGTAGGGACACTATTGTTTATCCCGAACATTGCAAAATTTGCCATATAAAAAAAACTATATTCTAAGCAACTTTCCCAGCGTATAATCCTGGAACGATTGATAGAACATTGCACCTCATTCACAGAAAAAATATCATGTTAAAAAGTGACAGCATGCCAACTTCCTGATAAAATATTAGTCATTCAAATTATATCGAGAATACGTATTATTTACCTAATAGATCTAGTAACGGAATGCCACGATATCAATATCAGTATTTGTATAAACAAGTGTTTCGCCGTCCTCATAAAACATTTGATTTTGACTGATACTTTGTTAGGAACTCTTTCAATTCCTACGTTGGAGGCCTGCAGTCCCATTTTTAACAGGAATGCGAATAATGAAAAAAAATTAAGCTTTTATGTAAATAAGTAAAGTTTTCACTATTCCGACATTACAATATTGTAAAGATACACTGCGGTTACATGGGTTTAAGTAAGGGGATTACTTACGAGTAGTAGTATTACTTACTTTCCTCTATCTTCGTCTAGTAGCTACCCATATTTTGCACGCACTTTTTTTTAAATATTACCAATAAAAAAAAAATTAAGTTATATTTTTTAAAGTCCTTAAGTATATTGGGTTTCTGTTAATCATTATAATAATACTTTCTTCTGGAATACATGAAAAGGTTGTCAATAAATTGTAATATTCATGTGTGTACATTCTAATGCATTGCACATATAGTTTTGTATTATTGATCAACGAACCAGTGAATAAGCTTATAAGTTGATAATACTCGTAGTTAATAATAGGAAGGCTCATTGTAGACATATACTATATCTTTTTACAGCGCCCTTGAGGTGATTTTGCAGAAAACGGCGCTTTACAAATCATCCAAATATTATTATAGGCATAAAATACATTAGTCATAACGTATTACTTCTTGATTTATTTGATACATTCGTCCCGTCATGGGTCGATAGTGAATCGACGTAAACCGAGTGTTAGGCACTTAAAATTTTCGAATGATTTAAATTATTTTTTATTTCAAGTGTTAAATTTAAGTATTTTTGAAGTGGTGTTGATGTTGCATCGAAGAATAATGAGTTATATGCCACTTAAAATAAAATAACTTTGATTGATGGGATGGACATGGAAAGCGGTTAGACGGACAAATGAGTTGCTTAGTGTATGCTGGTTAAATTCATCTTATCATGTTGTTATTTATGGTGTTTGTATGTGTGTGTGTGTGTGTGTGAAGTTACTTATGTTGTTTTAATAAATAATTCCGTGTGTGTAACTTGGAGATATGTGTATCAGTTTTTTCTTGTATTAGGAGACAGAATAGTGTATTATATTTTGTATACTTATTTGATACTCATTAAAAATTTTACGTTATTCGTAAAAAGAGCATTTAGTTTATTTTTTTTAAATTATCCAGAGATAAAATATCACTTACGTTGGACTTGTCATTGTATAGTATATGCCGCTATGTATAATTGAACCTTCTGATTTCAAACACTGATGTTGGACTTGTCATTGTATAGTATATTGCGCTATGTATAATTGAACCTTCTGATTTCAAACACTGATGTTGGACTTGTCATTGTTTAGTATAGGCCGCTATGTAGAATCGAACCTTCTGATTTCAAACACTGATGTTGGACTTGTCATTGTATAGTATATGCCGCTATGTAGAATTGAAATTTCTGATTTCAAACACTGATGGTGGACTTGTCATTGTATAGTATATGCCGCTATGTAGAATTGAACCTTCTGATTTTAAACACTGATGTTGGACTTGTCATTGTACAGTATAGGCCGCTATGTAGAGTTGAACCTTCTGATTTCAAACATACTAAAAATCAAAATACCTAACTTGTGGACATGCGATAGTTAATCTCTGAGCCTCAGCTTAACCTAGTTAGATAACAACTAATTACAAAAGTGGTCTACTTACAATCATGGATTGATTAAAATGTGTCAAGAGTAATTGTATAAGTTCAACAGAGTGATAATTATTTGAGTATCAAGTTAACATTATCACGAAAAGAAGGTTTCTAAAAAAAAAAGTGAGAATAATGCGTTTCAAAATTGCTTCATGGAGAACTGGACTTAAGAGCGACTTGAGTTTCATTCGTTGTTACCATAATAAAAATAATTAGATGACTTGTATAGCGCCGTTTTTGTGCAAAATCACCTCAAGGGCGTTGTACAAACTTATAATACATTTTTACAGTGATCTATGTTATTACTTAACTATTTATAGAGATAACATACAGTAAAATACTTACCTGGTAGGTCACTTGAGATTAACACTTAATTAACATTATCTAATTGTTTATTAGCGAAATTTAGATACAGGATTTAGGACATAATTGGAAATTTGAATATAACTGGACTTTCTCTTAGGAATGGTATATTTAATTTAAGGGTACGACAGCTTAAAAGTTTTTAGTTTAGACCTGAATTCTGTTGGACTTGTTATGGATCTTAGTTCCGGAGGGAGTTTATTCCAAGCCTTCGGCCCAGATACTCCGAAAGCGCAATCACCAAATGTAGTATTTGGCTTGCGCATAGGTTTTTATCAGTCTGCCTACAGCTGATGATGTTGCTGATCTTGTGTGTCTTGTGTCATATACCAGCTGCGTCTACCGGGATATTACATCGGTGACTATTACCAAAACAACAAACTTTTCCTTGAATTTTATCATTTTTTCTAATTATATTGCAAAGCAGAAATGCTTGAGTTAAGCGTGTTATACATATTAGGAAATAATAGTAATTATAAGAAAAAATTACTCCACTAAACAATATAAAATACATTTCCCATATCAAACTACTGCTTATCCTGCACGTACCTTTACCATCCTTACTAATAAACGTGTTTTATATTCTACACAACTGATGAACAACCATTTACCCTACACACATTTTTTAGTAAGGTCCGCAGTGTTTACATTCGGAAAATGTGTTTTACAGAGTTTTTACTTGGTAAAATATAGAGTGTTTGGTTCCATACAAAGTTAGATTTAGAGCCGCTAAGGAGGCCCCAATTTATTTTTAAAAAGCGGGTAGCCACACTCCATGTCCAAAAATGCATAAGAACTCATTTTGGAAAAAATGGCTCTTTCCAGTTTTACCTTGGGACTGCCGTATGGACTATGTTTTCATTTAACTGTAAAAAACACACTCTATTTTTCTAAATTTTTCAATTGATTAAATAAGAAAAAATATTGAAAATCTACGACGAAGTCAGTTGGTAACACAACGTTTATTAATTAATCGGATGGTAAATTTATTTTTTTAAATCAATTCGAAAAAACTAAGTTTTTCCCATACTATATCTATTTTCAAATGTCTTGACTGAGGATTTGAACCTTCCTACCCATGAACTGGAGTCGACAACTCTACCAACCGAGCCAAATTCCAATTGGATTAGCCCGAAATTTATTGCGTATATTAACTGCTGTAATGTCATCGAATTTTAGAGAAATGCTTGAGTGTCACCAAATTGATAATAATAGATTTTAATAAATTTCAGCATGTAAAGAAACATTAAAATAGTAAATGCCGGCGTTCCACAAGGATCAGTTCTGCAAGCAGCGTTGTTTTTGTTACATTTTATCATACATTTTCTCATGGATGACATAAGTGTATAGTTACAGGGAACTCTCCCGGGGTAAGGAGCTTATTTATTTATTTATTGGCTCGCCAACGGAATACATCACATAATTTTTACAGTAATTTACATTTATACATGGTTATAATGATGTTTCTAATTATAAGTGAGCACAACATTCATCTCAATATTCTTTGTGTAATCGTAATTGGTTAGTTACAGTAATAATAAATTTAATTGCAAGAATGTAAATAAAAACAAGGAGGATCGAAATCAATTATTAGGAAGAATGATGCATACACACTTACAAATATATTATTATACATATATATACGCATACAATTACACATCTAAATAAACATATACATCCATATATACACATATATATGTACACACTTACATAGATACATACACATTTAAATACAAAGAGCTTACCTTCTATCACGGAAGTCTCGTTGGTAAAAAACGTATAACTCGTACAGTTCATTACGTTCTTGCTTTTACAGCCCTTCATTGGGTATAATGAGTATCTCATTGTCGCTTGCCGTATTTTATTCTTCCCTTATATTATTAAATACTATTTTATCGCTCACCGTTAGTCAATCTTCGGAAACATGTCTAATTAATGGCATTGTCGGCAATAACATGTTTGAAGACGTTCAATAATTGGATTCCCACCGTTGGTTACCACCAATCCTCATTAAACGGACCATCAATTTATAAAGTTAATGTATCGTTAAATTTCTCAGAAAATGCGAAAGCGATTGTAGAGATAATTCTAATACCATCATAGTAATGACTATCATAAACTATTAATATTTGTAGGTAGTTGAATGTAACGCAGTATGCGTAAATGCAAATTCTCGCTAAAACCATTACAATCACACGGAAAATGGCAGAAGACTCGAATAGAATAATAATTTATTGGCCCTCTCATAATATTTATTTGCAGCGAGGATCGATAACTCAAAAGGGCATAAAATTTGGCTTAAATACATTCCCAGTCATATTGGTTAGAAGATGGGAAATAGGGTTGCCACTTGCCAATTAATAAAATTTTTCGAAGATTGATTGAAGTCAATCGATTTATACGCTTTATTGTTTTATGACACGCACAGCTCAGCAATTTGCCATTTCCTATCGGAGGCTAGTTTTCATCGGAGTAATCTTCGCCCTACAGGCTGTGTAACCCCTCATGTATGTACATTTCGATATCATGAAGTATGGCGTCTTCCTACCTTTAACCCAAATCTTTACTTTATCAATATTACCCTGGTTTATCTTGTATTTTTCGCTCTTCACAATATAACCAAGATTTTGGAGTTTCTTTTTCATTTTATAGATATTTACCTACGGGTCATAATTAGACTCACTTTTTTCACTGTTAGTATACTTCTGCACTCACACTGTGTCCACAGTTTTATTCCACAGTATCATTCCACAGTGTATGTCTACAGAGCTCTTAAGACAATTATAAACTTAAGAATAAAATTGAACTCACACGATATAATCGATAACAGCTTAATTGATAGTCCTGCCATTGTTGCCACTATTAAATTTCATTTACCGTCTAAGAACACAAGACGAAATGTAACATTCTTCTGCAATACATACACAACCAACTATCAGACACACCCACTAACCAATAAGGTATAATATGCATGATCTGGGCAACAAGTTTGGGGGTACTATTGATATATTTATTGACTCCATTTATACTATAATCAAACTTAATTTATACCAGCACTTTGTTGAAATCTACAAATTATAGTAGCGTGGTAATGTAGTTTTAGTGATTTATCGTATGTATATGTAGTATTGTTCATGCTTCTATATTATTTTATGTTACTGTTTCATGTTTTAGAAATATTGTTTCATATTCAGTTTATTACAGTTTACTGTTATTTCATGATTTAAAAAAATTGTATACGTACCAAAAACCAAATAAAATACATTCAATATTCTGTGTAATATTTTTTTTAAATATGCACGGTGAAGATAGGAGATTCAAAACTATTAAGGCTATTGTACCATTTTGTTTTGAAGAGTTTATTTCCCAATGTAAATTGAAAAGTACTTTATTATTACCGTTTGACTTGTTTTTAAAGGAAAGACAAAAACATTCCCGAGGTACGAATAACATGACACTATTTGAAAATCTCCTACTACCACCACAGAAAGCGGAAAATGTTGCTTGTTTGGTGTGGAGGACTACGCCTGTGTACGATACAATCGCGATATCAACTCATCCACTGGCCGGTCAATATTTTGACTTACAGCGGTATAGTTGTGTGTACGGGTTTGCGTATATGAGTATATTCATAATCATTGGGCAACCCTGCCGAGCGGTGAAATATATTTTTACAATAATTCTCAGATGTTGGACTGTAAAATCTGTCAAATCAATCACACAACTTTATAGCGGTACTCGAGACAGATCTAATTGCAATATTCTCGGAAGGGTTATTAATTTTAGTCCTGGATGCGGAATTATTATTATTATTAGTTGCATATAGAGCCCCAACAAAGTTTTATTGCGCATATCCCAGTTTTACAAGCGAGACCGGTGCAGTGCCTTTTTTGTCCGCGAGTAGGTGGAGGGACTAAGTATAACGCCGAACTTTTACTGCCAGTATGATGGAGGTAAGCAACCGTAACGCGGATTATCGGATTACTGAAAGTAATGCTAATAAAAGTATTATAACAGATACGCAAATAACTATGCTAATTTGAGTCATCAAATTTAATACATATTTTTTTAATCATCGTTTTTGGCTGCCAAGTTTTTTTCTGTATTTTTAGACATGTCCTATTTGTCTGAATTCATCTTTTTAGAATGATAATAATCATTATGTTGATACTAATAATAATAGTTCTGCAACTAGAACGGAATTAGAACATTTGCATGGGTATGGCAAGCATACGTTCCATAAGTGACAATAATAGCACATAAAAATAAATAAAATTGTTTGGTTTGCAAAAAAGTTTTGAGCGATCGATTGCCATAGTGTGCCAAATTTATAGAACCTTAAAATATGGGATAGATCCTTAGTAAGAAGGTTCATATGTTTCCATATTATTTTGAGGAATAGTATTAATTAAATAATACGGCAAATGTATGTATATATATATATATATATACATCAGTCGCTCGAGTATAAGAAGAAGAAAAACGTTGAGGTAGCCTCAGGGCTTTGGACCATATACGAGTATGTTTTCTTAAAAATAACATATCGAAGGGTGAATTCTAGTGTTATGAATGTCACAACACCCTTGATGAGGTTTTTCACAAAAACAGTGGTGGATCGCCTCAATGAGGAGAGACTTTTTTAAGAATCACTAGATTTTCTATTTTTAATATCTCCTCGCTGATGCAACATGAGTCGATATCGGAAGAGATTTGGTTTAGGAGCAATATACTCACCTCGCTTGTTAAAAGTAATGTTAACATTTGAAAGATCTGATTTCATTTAATTAATTCTTTTCAATATTCATCTTTTATCGGAAGATGGACATTGTCACCGCTCATTTTAATTGGTCATCTGTTAGGACAAGTATCGCCTTCTTTTTTCTCTTTATTCGTTATATTTATTAGTTATTACCTATAAAGCGGATAAAAATAATGATGTCAGATGACAGGTAATTGTTTCATTTGAAACCTGTTTATGACAGAGTGATCAAATGACCATCAACGAATTGCTTTGAGCTATTAATTTATTAGATTCCACATTTTTTTATTAATTACACGCTTTGTTACAATGTTTGTCATAATTGCGGTTTTATTTTAATTGCAACGTGTCGTGAAAATACAGATTAAAAAAATCTCTTCATTCATAGAGCCAATAAGAGACAAAAAGAGCCAGGAAGAACCATGAAGAGCCATGAAGAGAAAAGTAGAGTCAAGAAGAACCACAAGAGACAAGTAGAACCAGGAAGAACCATGAAGAACAAAAATGAGTCAAGAAGAGCCAGAAAAAAACCAAAAAGAACCATGAAGAGCCAAGAAGAGCCAACAAGAAACAAATAGAACTATGAACCAGGATATAAGAACCCTGAAAAACCAAAAATAGCCCAGAAGAACAATGAAGAACCAAGAAGAGCCAAAAAGAGCAAAAAGTGGGAGGAATACATCACGACAAAAACAAGTCTCAATCAATTCCTAAATTCCTGCCCTTCCTAAATTCCTTATTAGCTTATAGGTTGCAACGTACCCTCTTCGATTGAACTCCAACCTCCTCACCATACTCACAGCACGTGTTTCATGTCCTAACAAATCAGTGTCCTTGATTTACCGGTAGACCGGGACAGGAGCGTTCCTGACTTGGGTGGCACAATCCTAACGATTTCAAAGTCATGTATGTTTTATTGAATGATTCATTAAAACCCCAACTTAATTTCAGGCAATAAGTAATTTGCTCTCTTCGACCTCATATAATTCATGCACGAATTTTAATAAATTCGTAATCCACTTATAAGTACCAATTTTACAAGACATGTGTCTCGCAGGTCTAATAATTTTGGACATCATTTTATAATATGTATATAGACATTCCGGAACGCTGCCCCGGTCCGTGCAATATTTCCATGCTTTCTCATAGTTAAAAAGATGCGCTCCGGTCTGTGAAACGTTCTAAATTGTGCGCGATTCAATCGTAAATAATAATACAGGGTTTTCCAATAAGAGGTGTTATTTTGAATATCCCGCTATTTCGGTAGATGTTACTTTTGAAGCTGTCATTTTTTGACATTTGATAAGTAGAAACTACGCCATTAATAAAAATGGAACGATACACGCTTCAACAACGCATTTAAATTATTAAAATTCACTTGAGTGAATCAAATGCAAATCATCTTGAGTGATGAGGCCCATTTCCACTTCGGTGGCTTCGTCAACAAGCAAAATTGTCGCATCTGGGGCTCGGAAAACCCAAGAGTTATTGTTGAAAAGCCTCTCTATCCTCAACTTACTTACTTTTTCGAAAATGAGGCTGGAGTAACAGTTACGGTGAATGGATTGCGCTATCGAGAGATGATTAATGATTTGTTATGGCCGGAATCGGATGGTATTAATCTGGACAACGTTTACTTTCAACAAGTGCCATACAAGTAACAAAACCATTGATATTTTACGATTGAATATCAAAATAACACCTCTTATTGGAAAACCCTGTACTATATTATTTTTTTTTCTTTTATCTTAATGTGTTTTCTATTATACGAAGCATTCATAATTACCCACTTATTTCATTTTATATAAATAACTTATAGCTGAGTACCTACTAGTGTCCTTAAGTAACTTGTGGGTGTCCTTAATGTTTATATTTTTTGTCTCCACGGTTTACAATATTTCTAGTGAATGTAGCTAAAAATGTTTTTTTTTTTAATTATTTTATTTGATTTATTTTCATAGTCTCCATAAAACAGTTTTACTGTAATTTTAATAATTCTCTTTCAAAATTCACAACAATATTATGACATTTAAATCTCAACTAAAAAGCTGGATACAAAACATATGAAGTTGAGAAATAGAAAATATACTGACACCAAATACAGACCAACTGAACAAATAAACATTATTTAATATATCTATAATTACTTTATTTTATTCATCCTCAGCATGGGAGATCCCAGTGAGGATTCCATTATATCTATTTGTTACAAAAAAATAAGATAATAAAACACACATTACTATTATTATTAATATTACCTCCTTGCTAATATTACATATTCGTCAATGATATGAAAGTTTTTGAATTTACTTTTGATATAACTAACTAACCATCACACCGTTTCGCGCAGGCGTATGCAGAGAAGATGGACCGCTTAACATCTCAGTCTTGGCACTTACTCTTTGCTTCATTCACATTCATAAATCGTTTCATATGTAATCTTGTTTTATTCTGACTCTTGACATGGCCCATGAATGGCATTGATTCTCTTGACCGTACCATTTTCCTCTGGCGTCATAATAATATTAAACTAAAGAATTATAGGTTCTTGTTTTACTTAATCATGCCATGTCTCTCTCGAGCGTCCCATTCACTACTGTATACAGTGTATACCACATTGCTATTCTTGAAAAAACTACATTTTATCGTTAAGATTATGAGTTAAGTCTACCTCGGGCATCCCCGACTCCTTCTACTATTCAAACCACTCTATGACACTAATAAGAACAAATTTAGAAATTTTCAGTGAAATCGGTCCAGTAGTTATTGAGTCTATAGGGGACCAACGAGTTTGGACAAATAAAGATACATTAAGTTTTATATATGTACATAAACACAGATACGGGGATGTTCCTAGTGTAATAGTAGAAAAGCGTGTTAAAACTTCGTAAAAAAACTTTTAAGGCGAAGCTTAATGCAAAATCTCTATTTTGATTAATCTTTATAACAAATTTGTTATTTTTTTGTATTTTTTTTTGGGGTGTTATGCCGTGTCGCGCTAACTCCTTCTTTAGCCATCGTTTCGGACAGCATTGGACACTGCAATGCTGTCCGAAACGTTGGCTAAAGAAGAAGTTAGCGCAACACGGCATAACACCCCAAAAACAAATAACAAAAAAAAAACCATTGATTTAGATTATTGCTTGATTTGATTTAGCTGACCGACTATTTGGGAGGCGCGCTTGGGTACCGCCGCCCCGGAAATCATTTATTGGATAACCAACACCTCTGCCATTGGTCACCCCTAGTGGAAAGCTACGTTTGGTGACTTAGCTGGAGTGCCCGGGTTCATCAGGCGAGGTGTGTTCAGGATGCGATTGCCAACCCTTGTGTGGCGTGCCAGGTCAGGAGATGCTGGTTTGGGGAGACCCTTTAGACCAACGGGAAGGATTTATTTATACGTCACTCATGACAAGGCTAATCACTAGATTCCTACCCACCCCTCATACTTTTTTCCTTCCCAGAACTTCCTCTCCTTAAAAAGGCCCCCATACAGCATCCTCAAATATAACATATGCCCTGAAGGAAATTATTTTCCTCCGAACCTCTTGTGTTGGGTTAATGTAAAAAAAAACTACATGGAGAAAACTTACTCATACAAAATGTTGCCGATTTATTAAATCTGGTCAAATTGATAATAATAATTGGATGACTTGTATAGCGCCGTTTTTGTGCAAAATCACCTCAAGGGCGCTGTATTTTATTTGTATTTCTATTAAAAAACGGGACTGCAGGACTTTAACGAGTGAATTGACAAATTTCCTAAAAATCTATCCGTTTCCGATATATTTTGAATGTACATATATTTTTTAGCAAATGACGTGCCATCACGTTTCTAACAAAATTTTAATAAATCAGCAATACTAATTTTTCTCCTTGTATGCCCTGTGTCTGTGATCAGAGCTGTAGTGACTGTTTTTTTTTACATATTCGAGCTACTCTTATAGCGCCATTTTCACTCAAAGGGTGCATCGGGTTTACCCCTCTCATCATCTCTTAATATTGAGGATTACCTAATATTTTTTCCATATTTCGTAGTTCCGTAGTAGAATTAGCACTCGGACTCGGCATTATGGTTCACATCTTCCCAACCATACTCCTCTCCATCTCCTTTCTCTCCCCACTTCCGTCAGCCTCGCAAAAAATTCTGATTACAATAATGAGGTCGTCTTCTTTTTTATTTTATGAAAAATTGTTATATTGAAAGAGTTATTCGACAGCAAAATTAGTTTTTAAATCTCAAAAAATGATGAGGTTATGAGCTTTCAAAGTGAATATTTGTCAAATGTATTCAATACTGTTTGAAACTTGATTGAAAAACATTATGGGTTTAAAAACACACTTTCAATTAATTAATTAATTTATTGGACAATTTGTGTAGCGCCGCTTTTGTGATATATCACCTCAGGGTCGCTTTACAGTTGATGCAGGTATTACAAAAAAATATAAATATTACAAAAATAAAGTTAAGTTAAGTTTAGCAAAATGAAGTTCAGGAACAGGTGACACGAATATAGAAGATTGAGACTCTGCAGAAAGAATCCTAGGTGGTGAAGAAACTGGACCAGCTGCTACAGCGAGAGAGTCCACCGCGTCCACCAACAGTGCCAGCACGAGATTCGTCATCTGTCCAGTTATGTGTCTGCTGCTAATAAAGCGCTGACAGAATATCCTCACATAGATACCAGACCTTGGCAGCACCGCTGTGACATTCGACGAAGATAGAAAATGGAGACTCTGCAACAAGAATCCTAGGTGGTGAAGAATCTGAACCAGCTGCTGCAGCAAGAGAGTCCACCGCGTCCACCAACAGTGCCCGACTAACAAACGCTGATTCGGAATATATAAATTATACCATATATTAGTAGAATTAATAAAGCGTTATTTAAAAGCGATTAACACCATGAGAGAATAAAACGCCCTGTGATTGGTCGGCGGATTCTGACTGAACTAACGACTTACGTGTACTGTATATAATCTCCATAAATAGTTAGTAATAACATAGATCACTGTAGAAATGTATTATAAATTTTTACAGCGTCCTTGAGGTGATTTTACACCAAAACGGCGCTATACAAGTCATCCAAATATTATTATTATTATTACCCTACGGGTACATTGGGCGCATGCAAAGTTGTGTTTTTTTGGTAATGTTATTAAAATTTTAATTGGGAATTGTTGCTTTTACACAGACTCAAGAGGGAAAAACCGAGGTACGAGTGACGTCCTCGTCAGATTAGATAATTTTAGCAGACGTTGAAAAATGCAAGCCTTGAAAATTATTTTAAATCTATTAAATCGGAATTTGTAAAAAATACTGGTTGTTATGTTAGAAGGTGAACTTTTATTTAAAAAATAAGATAAAGAATTGACTGGAATTGCTGAACTGACATTTAAAAAAAAATAGTGATATTTCGTTGCAGGAGACAATCTCTAAATGTTTCCAATATAATCGACGATTGTCTGACGGATGCCCGGCGTTGCTCGACTTTTCTCTACATTCTATAAATATAATATGCATGTATTTTATATATACATATATAAACCTTCTGGAAGAAATTTTCTTAATGATAGTTAAAACCCTTTCAAAATCACTTGCCTAGTTTGGAAAAACAAAGCGCACAAACAGATAGACGCGGATAGCGTATTCATTAATGATATAGGCAAGACCATTAACCGCTCTAAATATCTCCTCTTTGCTGACGATATCAAACTTTTCAGAGCTATCAAAAGTTGTATCGATTCCATTCCATTCCTTCTGCAGAATGATCTTGATTCTCTTGTCAAATGGTCGGAATTAAATAAATTACCCTTCAGCATCCAGAAATGCAGTGTAGTTACATTTACAAGATCCAAAGATACATTTCTATTCCCTTATCACATTAATAAAAATATATTAACACGCAAAAACGAGATTCGTGACCTTGGGGTGATCTTCGAAGCAAATCTCTCTTTCGAATCCCACATATATGACATTGTCTCCCGCGCCAACAAAATGCTTGGATTTGTTCTTCGTAATGCGAGATCATTTACTAATGGAATTGCAATACGGAGAACATATGAAGCACTTGTCCGAAGCATCCTGGAATACAGCTCCATTATTTGGACCCCTTCTGAACAAAACCATATCTTAGAAATAGAAAAAGTACAAAAAAGGTTTATGCGTTACCTGTATATGAGGGAATATACATACTATCCATTCCTGTATCCATCCTTGTTCTTAACAGGAATGCTCGATTTCAATACATTAGAAGCCCGCAGAAAAATATTTTTAGGCAAACACTTTTTTAAGTTAATCTCTGGGACAATACACAATCCGCCTATGTTGAAAGAGGTTAACTTTTATGTCCCTAACAATTATACTCGAGGAAGATCCCATGCACTCTTATATGCTTCGAAAGCGAGGACTTCTGCCTATCAGAACGCGCCAATAAACAGAGCGACTCAACTGCTTAACGACTCTGCATTAGCCATCGACATTTTCAATGTCACCTACAGACAATTCAGTAACTATCTTATAACACATGTGACAAAATAGTAAAACTGCCTGTGTAAACCTTTCAATATGTAATCTTCTCCATGATATATTGGTGTATAACCGTTTCATGGAGAACATGAAAAAATAAATAAATAAATAAATAAATACTTTTGTTATTTGTTTTTGGGGTGTTATGCCGTGTTGCGCTAACTCCTTCTTTGGCCAACGTTTCGGACAGCATTACAGATGATGCCCTGACGATGGACACTGTAACGTTGTCTGAAACGTTGGCTAAAGAATGGGCATATGCCTAGTATGGTGGCTGTAAAAACAAAAAACTGTAATCATTTAAATTTTTATGAAAGAAAAACAAAAAAAAGAAGGAGTTCAACGCAACACCTCAAAACACCCCAAAAACAAATAACAAAAATACTTTTGCCGGTGAAAATCGTAAATCTTGTTTTATACTATTTAAAGATTATCCCAACATTCATGAAAAACCATTGACTGTTAAGAGTTATATATTACAGATCTGATGATCTCAGTTTTTTTTTGTAATGAACTGAATGCTCAAATAAACTCTAAAATCTCTCATTCCAAATTTAATTTAATTAAATTTCGGATTTTACGTCACGTTCGACGTGCAACGCTTAATATTTTTAAATCCCGACTGACTTTAAAAATATATTGATCAACCCTTAAAAATATTGTTTCTTTCACCAAACCCGAGCATTAATTTATGATCGCCCTGGGTCCGCCATTCCAGTCCATCCTTGGAGCGGCCGCTTAATTCGATGGAACACCAAGTCCGCCGGTTTAATGTCTCCATAACCCTGGCTGGTGGATGGATGAAGCCATGCAGCCGCCCTGCAGCATTGAGCCAGCGCACGATTATGTTATGGGCGGCGTTAACCGCCCAAACGATCGTAGCATCCACGCGTCACGACGGCATAAGAACGTCGTAAATTATGCCAACTCCGGTCATATAAATCCTGAATGCAATATTATCTACTTGCAGCGTTCGAAACAGGGTTGGATTTTCTACGACCTTAATCCACACAACATGATTTAATTTACTTCGAGGTCATCGTGGACTTCAACCGAGATATTTATATAATATCCAATCGAAAGACCAGTTCCGATCGTTACGTATTTATTTTCTGTGACTTTATCTGTTTCATGTTTCAACTGGTTCTTAAATAGTATTTAATTTCAAAGCGGAAATAAAACCATTTTTTTGTTACAAATGACAAATTCCTAAGGCACACAAACTACGGAAACAGCAAAAGCCCGATTGGTAAAGTTCTTTGTTAACTAATAACTAGCTGTACCCCGCCACGCGTTACTTTGTCTATATGTGCAGATATATAAATAATGGCGATTGTTGCTTGTATGTCCAACAGATGGCGCTTTTTATCAAAAAGTATGTTTGTTCAACAGATGACGATGTTTTTAAAAAAAAGCGTGTTTTTCCTGTCACATGTGACATCAATATAATACAGGTACATGAACACTACGCAAGACAAAATAATAAACTGTACACAAGTTCAGTAAAGACTGAAAGTGGTAAAAAGTACATAGGCCATAAGGGTGTGCACACATACAGTCTCCTTCCCGATAGCTTGAAAACAGTAAATAGAATGTATATAAATATTTAAGAAAAAAATTATGCTCTTAGGATGAGTTGTTTCGCAGAATTTGAACAATTCATCAAATTTCAGATGATTTTCAAATTCTTTGAAGGTTGTATTCAAGGTCTGTTATTATATCATAATTGATTTGATTAAGATTTTGAATGGAACCTTCACGGTATTTGAAAATCAACTTTGAAATTTGATGAATTGTTAAAATTCTATGAAACAACCCGTCCTTAAGATTAGTGAGCAAAATTAAAATGTACTGATCTAATGATTAAAAAATCAGATTTAGAATTATTGGATGCTGTTTTTTTTTATATTCTAAGGCATGGATGAAAACCTGGACACCAAACCAAACATTGCGAAAGACAGAAAAACCTTTGAATTGTCAATATAAATAATTTTGGCGTAGGTATCCTCAAAATATCAATTACTGATTGAGTAACCAATTTACCCAAGTTCTGTACAGAATGACCAAAAATGTTAATGACTATTTCCTTATGATAGCCGACCTCCTATCAGAAGAAGATTTACCTACTGACTATATCTCTAGTTGGTGGTATACCAATTTGGCCCTGAGATAACAGTAGACTATGGCAGAGAGAAGATTGCCATTTACTGCCGCCAGAGTGTAAACATTTTGAAATAAACTGTGCACAGTAAAATAATGTATTAAGTACTTGAAACTATTTTAATGTACAGTGAAAAAAATCTGGATCAAGAATCTTATAACAAAATTCACTACTTTTAAAATTGTGAAACTTTTTACACTTAATTCAATGTTAAACTACGAAACCTAGCGATGTTTATTTGCTTTTCTATTGGTGAATAAACCGGTCTGAATCTTATTTAAAGCTTCCATCGTAGAACTTTGAATTTGACGGTGAATATTACCGGTGGAACTTAAAATCATTAATATACTGTCTCCTAACTAAAGCACTAATATTCAACCATTTTAATGGTGATAAACGAGGGAAAGGAAATAGACTGAAGACAAATTGTCTTGACTTGAGTAATTAAAATTATTGACTTGGAATTTATATGAGGGAATGTAGGTAGGTGCTGAGTTTCAGTGTACCAACCCAAAGAGAAGTACAATACTGAATGCATGACCTCCTGTCCGCCGACAGTAATTAAAAAAAAAAACAGGAATGGGAGGGGGATCAACCCCCCGGAAAATGTAACCTTCGTATGTTTTAATGGTGAATCGTTCAGATGAGTTTTGACGATATTCACCTTATTAACAGAAGAAGGAATCCTTTTTGATGCAAGCATGGAAAAAAAAGTATTGCTGATATATTAAAAAATCTCTTCAAATTATTGGAAATCCGGTTAAAAATGGGACTGCGGGCCGCTTTCTGATAAACTTTTAGTAAATTCGTAATATTATCGGAACACGTGTTTATTCAACTGCGTTTGTCTTAATAATAGATAGATAGTGCTAAAATGTTAGAATTTTCGCACTATAACACGTGTTCCGACTTCATTGGTATTTTCCTAAAAGTTTATCGGAAACCCTATAAATTCATTCGTTAAGGGCCTGTAATCCCGTTTTTAACGGAAATACGAATAATTTGAAGAGAATCAGTAAGTTTTCTCCGTGCAGTTCAATTTCCAACCATCGTGGTGTCCTTTTCTTCGTGTTTATCTCCTTTTTTCTTAACTATGTTTGAACAAACTGTATTAAACCAGTTAAATCTCCATTACGTCTTATTTGGATCCGTACGTTCGTAAACCGCAATCAATTTCTCGTACGAACTATATTAGTAAAGTTAGTTACTGGTAACCCGTTATGTGAAGTTTTGACCAAGTATATTTGTATAAAAAAAACTTTCTGGAATTCTGCGCACTAGCCAATATAACTCAATATTTACAATAATTATTCAAATAAATCACATTGTATTTTATTCGCAAAGAAGTGGGTTATCAATCCGACATTAGTGATGTCATATCACTAGAGATCAAAGTGTAATTGTGTGCAATTTGACCTGTTATAAGAGAATAATAATAAACTTATTAGTATGAAACAAATTGTATTTAATATAATTGTCAACAATCAACACCATACGTGAAACGGCAATATAAAATAAGAAAATGATAATTTTAAAAGGAGGTTGGTACGTAGGGTGATTTTTAGGTGGCAACTTTTTACAGTGTTTTTTGTATTTTTACCTTCCTATTGTGTTCTGCTGATAGACAATAGAAACGTGGGAGATAGGCCATGAACCATTATTAGGATGAAACCGCGCTTACAAAAGTGTCGACAGCATCGCCCATATCTTTTTCATCTACAAATCAAACGCATCTAAAATACCGTGTTAAGTATTTTCACTGTTTTTTAGTAGAAATAATGATAATTAAGCCATTTATTTTTTTATGAAATTTTATAAAACAATTTAAAATATGCCATATTTGATTTTACGTCAAAACTGCATATTCTTTGATGGTGAATATGGCGTGATGTTACACCGGCCAACATTAGTGACAGCCGTCTTACCAGTCAGTTGGGTTTTCTATAACTCTTCCCCAATCTTTGTTACGTCGGGCGTACCACAAGGATCACACCTTGGACCTTTGCTTTTCTTAATTTTTATTAACGACCTTAAGAATATATTTTACCACCACTACGACCACAAGAATGTATTTTAAATGTCCTGTTTGTGTCTCCAATAAAATAAAAAAATATACTCTCTTTAGATTCTGGTTTATATTACGCTAGGTCAAGTTTATTCTATAGTAAAGTTCGATGGATCGCCGCATTGGCAATAAATGGTTGAATGCACGTGTTTACAGCAATTTTGGTTGATTTAAAGCTCGGCTTATTGGAATGTCGAGCTTAGTGCGGCCTGGAACATAATCCGTATATTAGTCGGAAGCCTAGATGTCAGTATTATTACATTATTGTCTGTGATTTTAATATAAACTAATAAATAATTACTGTTTACGCGAGTAGTATATCTATGCTTTTTATTGACATCGGGAGATCGAGAGCTTTCAAAATGTCAAGCGTTGTAAGCAGGTTTAATTTACGAGTTGATTTTTTTATTAAGTTCCTTAATCCAATCAGCATGGTGCTGATTTAATTTTAAATAGCTTTGGTTTTGCTTGATTTAATGAATTATTCTTGAATTTATGACGAAAAAATCGCTGAAAACACTGTTTCACGTTGAAAATCCCCCCTAGAATACCTTACCATACTATTTGCCTATTTTAGATTGATTTTCAATTAATAACATCAACATCCCTAATCGCTCAATGAATGTAATAGTTTATACTGATAAAATCAGGTGATTTACGTATATTTAGATGAGATGGAAGTACGTAATTAGTCATGTAAATGTCATATTATTTGACATTTGTTACTGCTAGCGCATGGGCGTCCAATATACGAACTATTCTGCGGTTAACCAAGGCTTAGATTTAGCCCGCTTAAATTTGAGTGAGGAATGTGGCGCATAGCAAGGATACGGATTGACTGATATACTGGGCCTAGCTAGGTTTGCGAGCCAAAATAATTAACGTGAACATGCCAAATTCGCCTGTTGAAGTTGGCGCCAAATCTCATTGACTAGAGTTCACCACGTGTAATTATGATTATGATTCAGCATCAATAGAGTGTAAACATTTCATTATAACGAACATGTCTACTGTTTCAAGGTTTTTTTTGTTCTATTTTTTAGGAAAACGTACCTAAACAACTTTTTATTTTTTTTATAACTTAACGTTTCATTATCATTACGTAATATTGCGTTGACACGGCAAGCTGAAGATTCTGTGTTGGATTCTTAGTCGCACCCAAATATATTTTCTGTTCTTCCCGAATACAATATATTTAAAAAAACAGAAACTAACAAAAAACCGAACCTTAACTCAGTTCGGTTTTTTTAACAGGTTAAGGTTTGAACTATTTTCGGTAATTTGGCCCAACAATTTGATGCATTTTTAAATTGTGTGGTGTTGATTTCTCTTACAATTACAATATATGGGTCGATTTAGTTAAAAAAAACGGAGACAACCGTAACTTTCTAAATATCGCAATTTCCCCATTTTTTGGTTAAGTAAAAAAATGGCTGCTCTAACAGTCCAATTACACTGTCCAATTGTCCAAAGAAATCAATGCAAGCCGGATGATGTTTAAGGCGAAGCTTAATGCCAAATCACTATTTTGATTAATCTTTATAACAAATTGGTGTACATTATGAATGCCAACAAAATATGCTTTAGATAAATTGAAGGTTTTTCTATTGCTTCACTTGAGTAGAATACAAATAATATTAAAAAAATACTCAGTAAAAAATATATACGCAAACTACTAAAAAAAATATTTTTTCAATAGAAATGTATGAACGCATGAAGGAAACAACTTTTTAAAAATACCGTATTATAGCCAAGATTAATAAAATTGTCACGGGAGACCAAAATTTCTTTAATTTTTTTACTAAAAATAATTTCAGGATTTTCCGGTTAGTGTAAGTCAAGTACGTCCCTTAACACCCTGTATATAAATAGATAATTAATTGCAATCTGATTATCTTACCTTTTTTTAAGTTAACAAACATTCCCGGGTTACGAATAACCTGACAATATTTGAAAATGTCTCACAGTAAGCGGAAAATGAGGCTTGTGTTGTAATGGAGGACTTAGCCAGCCGAGGAATTGAACATACTACGCCTGGGTGAGACCCAAACGCGATGCCAATTCAGCCACTAACCGGTCGAGTCGACCTACTTTACTATATTATTTAACTTTAATAAGTATAGCTTTTTGGTCACTTCGTATTAAATTTATAATCTATGAGGTGTGTTGAAATAATTTTTGTGAACAATTATTTTTTTATGGACACGGTAAGAATAATAAAGTGTCTATTAAAAACTATTCCATAAAAAAACCGTTAGTGCTCTACATAAAATGCAAATTAATTAATTTTACAGAACAATACAATGCCACATGTCTGAATTGGCAATTGTCGTGTATTATATCTACATCCGCTGCTAACACTTATTTATCAATTAATTTATTAGATTATAAAATAATAATATACGTATTTAATTGTTATTTAACAAAGGACATTGTACCCGTTTTAATCAGCTGTGGACAGCGTATTCCACGTGTATGCATTTGAATAGCTTAATCGCGAAAAATCACACAACTTCCCCGCATACCTATTTTTTATTATTATTTTGTCATTATTGTTATAGACACGGTTTACACAGCTTTCGTGAGCACACGGTCCATTGCGTGTTTCAAATATTTTCCATTTATTGGCCGGCTAACGGATTTGCGAGCTTCAGTATTGGTAGGAATATCCGGAGATGTCAAGTTGGATAACAGTAGATTTATCGAAATCTGCTTTTCTTACTTCAGGCCTTCACGTTCTCATCCTATCAGGGTTGTTTCAAAGTCACAGTTCATCATGCACAATGCACTGTTAGTAGTCTCAAAAGCTTCCTCAGTTAGTTTATATCAATGTCGCCTAGCTTGTTTGAGCACTTTTGACTTAAGTTTATCAATTTTTATAAACTTCAACTGTGATTTTTCCATTTTTCCGAATCGTTTAAGGACCACATTGGTCCTTCTATCGGTTCTCACGTCAAGATTGTTTTATTAACGAATTAACTATTAAATTATTCTAAAAGCCCCTACACTGCACAACTTATATTTATAGATACCAAAAACTTTTACGTGTTCACATCCAAAGCAGTTTGTTCTTGTTGTTGAAGCTAGTGGAGCGACAACATTTAAAAAGAGGAAAGTATATACATTATAAAAGGGAAAAAAATCAAACACGTTCCCTTGGCAGCACAAGAACAGCACAGCCACAGGTAGCACGGCCAGATGTGACCCCTATAAAGACGGTGAGATAGTGGAGAAGAGACATCTAAAGAACCCTGGGGACTAAACTTACTCTAGCCAACAGAACCACAGAAAAACGAAAAAGAGGGTTGCAGGGAACCTTTCCTTCCCTGCTACGGCTTCGTCGAGGGTGGCTCAGTGGACAGTGCAGAAAGCTAAGACAATAGAGGCACCACCTGTGCCAGGTTGGCGCAAGGACTTTTCCACACCCTTAAACGAAGGGTGTAACATTACAGGCGAAGTAGCGGTACATTTCTAGTCGGTATGATAAATCAGTAAAAATATTTAAAAAATCTGATTTTACGGACAGCTAAAAATAACGCTACGAAGACCGCAATGAGTAGGGACAAACAGACTTACGTTTTACTTGACTTACGTCGCATCGTATCGTCTAGCACCGCGTCGCATCATTAGATACACTCATTTCTCAAATAATTTTCGCAAATTTCCCATGAAGCGGCGTAACATGTCTATTGCAAACTGATATTACTTCTCTAATGTTCTAGTAAATTACTTAATTTCCTACGAGTTTATTTTCATCTTCCGTATATGCAACGCAACATTTGGCACACATTACTCTAAACATAAGTATTATGCCAAAACGTAATTGTCTATGACTACGTATGATTGCTTAGACGTTTAGGCGTTCAAGAACATTGAAATCATAATTATATCCAAGAACATTATTATACTCAATGTATTAATTTCTTTCGAGTGAATCAAACATAAACTTGTGATATAAGAAAATCTTTTAACCCTTTGGGCAATTTTGGAAGATATTTTTCAAATACAACAAACAACCATAGAGTATTTTTGGGACAAATATATCACAGCCTGACACGGTCTCACAAAACGTATGCTATCTAATTTTGTATTTTGGTGATTAATGTGATTTAAACGGTGTTAGAAAGAGGGAATACCGCGCTTTTAGATTATTTAAAAAAATTTACCAACGCTCCCGATTTTTTAAACAGTTCTATGAAAATCCGGCTGGCTCTAAACAGTTGAAATTTTTTTAGCTACAACTATTAATCATAAGATCTTTAGGTTAGGTTAGGTTCTTTAAGTTAGGTTAGGTTAGGTTAGATGGTTTGGATTATGCTTAGATCTTAGAGGTGTCAAAAATGTTTGCATGTATATGTGTAGGTAGAGACCTTCAATTGATCGAGTAGGAAAATGTCAAAGGTCAAACAATAAACGTATGTATCTGTTAGTGACCTTCAATATCTCTTGTTAGTGCTTATCCATGAATGCATAATATACATTACAACAGTTAAACAGAAGATTATGTACATTATATACGTAAATGGATGCAAGTAAATCGTAGCTACTGATAAAAGGAAGCGCAAGGTTGCAAACCAACTTCCAAAAATAAATACGAAAAAACCGATGTTTGTTTAAAACTCAAATATCGTAAAAATATAATGAAATAAATGAAAAAAAAAACGTTTTTTTCACTAGGACAGATAGGTTAATAATTATACTCATATGATGAATATTACTTTGAGTAAATAAATAAATAAATAAATACTGGACAATTTTTATAGCGCCGCTTTTGTGAGTTATCACCTCAGGGGCGCTTTACAGTTGATACAGGTATTAAAAAAATATATAAATATTACCAAAATAAAGTGAAGTGAAGTAAAGTAAAATAAAGAACAGGAACAGGTGACATGAAGATAGAAGATGGAGACTCTGCAGCAAGAATCCTAGGTGGTGAAGAAACTGGACCAGCTGCTGCAGCGAAAGAGTCCACCAACAGTGCCAACACGAGATTCGTCATCCATCCAGGTATGTGTCTGCTGCTAATATAGCGCTGACATGTGTCTGCTGCTAATAAAGAGCGCTATAAATAATCTTAATGTAGGGACACATCTGTCAATAAAAAAAATGGTTTACACCCTAAAATTTATTCTGCAATATTCATTAGGCATCATGTACATTTGTGTATTTGCATAAAGCATATTTAAGGATTTTTGGTCAAAAATACATTTTCCGTTGTTAATTTTTTATGTGGAACCAGAGTCCCAACTGCTCCCTGATTGGAGCCAGTGAGACTACGGCATACCCAATTGGGGTATGTTGTAAGGCTGAAGGAAGTGGGAAGAGGAAGATCGGTCTATTCAGATCTAGTCACCAATCACGGCCAAAACCAGTCCAAGCAACGTTTCATTTCAGAGTGATGGTCTTACACCAGAGCGGTACTCAGAGTATCTTTCACTCGGATATCTGAAACGTGCCACAAATATACCATAAATGATTAAGGTATATTTATCAATAAAATACAACTTTGCTGTCTCGATGACATTTTGAGCTCATTCTTGAAGAAAAAACAATAGCTAAACATGTTTATTATCTAACAAATTACTTATTGATAAATATACCATAATAAGTTTCTTTATATACATGTTTAGCTATTGTTTTTTCTTGAAGAATGAGCTCAACGTGTCATCGAGACAGCAAAGCAAAATGATCATTAAAGATGATCGGTACACATTCCTGTCGCGGTGTCTTTAAGGTCATCAAAAATCTTCCATAAATATTATAAAATCCAGATTTATATTGAAAACCTTTTTTTTAATTGGTAAAGTATTTCTGGTACCTATTTGCAACACAACCTTCGTTACGTAGTTTGCCAAATATTTATCTTTCGAACTTAACCACTCTTTTTAATAATATGAATGAGAACAATCAGATGTGGATTATTGTATGTAAATTGTTAAGCTTGATGGTTGTAAAAATGCTCACATACAGAGGAAAACTTACTGATAAAAATCTCTTTAAATAATTAGTATTCCTGTTAAAAACAGAATAACAGGCCTTTAACGAATGAATTGACAGATTTCCTAATAAAATATCAGTAAAGCACGAATGTGTTAACGATGTCGGAACACGTGTTCATAAATATTCTAATATCTTCGCATATATTATGAAAGTACTAATAATTTATCAAGGAATTATATTCCGTCACGTTTTCTATTTTCTCAGCATTACTTATTTTCTCCGTGCACAAAACTTTAAGAGGAAGGTATAAGCCAAAATTGTGTATATTTTTGGTTTACCTTATATTGTAGGTAATAAGCATTAAAATCGCTTCACGAGCGAGTCTAGAAACGTTCGATCTCAAGTACAAAAGTAATAAAAGTAATTTTATAAGAAAGCAAAAAATTTAATCAAGTGAAACTGTCACAGATAATTTTAGCAATAATACTGTATTTTTAAAGTTGTTTTTTTACGCGTTCATCCATTTCTATTGAAAAATTTTTTTTTAGTAGTTTACATTTATGTTTTTTGTTGAGTAATTTATTTTTTAATTTGTATTCTACTCAAGCGAAACGATGGGAAAACCTTCAATTTATCTAAAGCATATTTTTTGGTATTCATAATGTACCTATACCAATTCGTTATAAAGATTAATCAAAATAGTTATTTAGCATTTAAGCAATGAGTTTCTAAAATTTCGATTTTGTAGGGTGTACACAGTGCGCACAGTATATACTCTGTAACTAAGTGCATTAATGTTCTTTTCCATATGATCATAATTTTATTACAATATTATTATATCATGTGATTCATTTTATAAACAGATAACGCTGATAGCAAGTAAGGAACTTATTAGCCTGCGTTTCGTTCCAGTTCATACTCTTATCTACGAACCAAAGAATATCCAAGTCAGCAAGTGCACCAATAAATACTGTCGTTTCATCGAATTCCTTCAATAATAACAATCTTGCAGATTCCTGTAGTATTGCGAAAATTCAAATTTCTATAGTATTACTAGAATAACGATACCAAGTTATGAAGGAGAAATACATTGTTATCTGAGGTCAGAACTTTGAAGACTTCATATACAAAATTGAATGTATGAGTATCCTTGAAGTAGTTGAATCAATAATTGGCGTAATAAAAAATTGATCTCACTAGAAGTTCTGTGAACAGTTCACAACGCGTCAAAATTTTTTTTTTTAATTTTCTCTTATTTAATAATTTAAAATCAAAAATTTCCTCTCTAAAACATTTGTAATTAGTTACTTAAATATTTTCTTTATTATAAGCCATATTACGTTTAATGTGACATTTTTCATTATTTCAAATTAGTAAATATAAAAAAATATTCCCAAGAATCGTCACTATTTCAATGATAATTTTTTTTAATATTTCTTCGGTTACCATAATATTTAAAAAAATGCGAATTAAAAAGTTTAAATGAACACGATTCACAAAAAAATCTTTTTATTATTTGTACAATATTTTATCTTACTTAAATCCTACAAAACTGATCAATCAGTTTGATTGTAGGAAATCTCTCACTTTTCCTATTTATTTGTTATAATAATATATTTAAATCTCAACTTGATATCTTGATGCGTAATACATAATATTTACTTAATAGTATATAACTTATATAAAAAAATACTTACTAATTATTATAATGCTTATGATCATAATGTACGATAGTAATTGTTTTATTTTTAACAATGGTTAACAGTTCTAGATGTTTTTCACAATATTATTTGTTTTGATATTATTTGGTTTTCACAGATCTAGGTATTTATCCTCAATATTATTTGTTTTCATGTTTTACGGAGGTAGAACGATCTAATTTTCGTTTTGATTTTTGAATAAGATGTCTCATTTACTGAATCATTAAATCGGCCACCATCTTCAAACGGAAACGGAACGTACGAATAAATGCTTAGTGCCAAAATTAGGTTGTTAATTAATTATTTACCTATTTTTACTACAGATTTACCCGGCAGATCAATTTATATCAGTACACTTTAATTAAAAATTTTAAGCTTGGAAAAGATACGACTTTGCACGCAGATGATACTATATTAAAAACGCCACATATTGCATGATTTACAGTTGCTGCTTTATTCTCCATTACTATAGATATTATTACATGTATTAGATCTGATTTGTGAACATAAAATATATTATATTATAAAGAAAATTAACAATTCAAAATATTAGTTTTTGAATGGCAATGAGATTCACAGTGCTTTTAGAGACTTGCGCTGCTCAAAATTACATTTCCCCACTGACGTGCACTAGATTACAAAGGGGAAAAGACGTACTATCGTACGCAGTCATTTTAATCTACTTTTTTGTATTGGGTTATAATCACATAATATTTGATTCGAATATTCAAGAAGAGCCAAGACGAAGCAAAGAGGCATGAAGAAAGAGGGGGGAGGGGAGAAGAAGCAAGAGGAAGAAAAAAATAGCCGTTGAATGGATGAAGGAACCAAGGAGAAGAAAGAAGAGAATAGAAGAACCAAGAAAGCCAAAGAGAGAGTAGGATGACGTAAGAATGATACAAGAAGAGTCAAGAAGAAGCGAGAAAAAGTCAGAAGGAGCAAGAAAATGAAGAAGAACTGAGAAGAGACAAGTAGAAAAAAGTGAGGGGGGAGAAGATGGAAGAATAATCAAGGCGAGCCAAGAAAAGCCAAGAAGAACCGTGAAGACCCAAGAAGAGTCTAGATGAGCTACGAAGGGGCGAAAAGATTTAAGAAAAGTCACGGCGATTCAAGAAGAGTCAGGAAGTGTCAAGAAGAACCAAAAGAAGACACGAAGACCAAAGAAGAGTCAAGAATAACCAAGTAGAGCCAAAAAGAGTCAAGAAGATGCAAGAAGAGTCAAGAAGAGCCAAAAAGAACCATGAAGAACAAAACAGGCCAGAAGAAGGAAGGCATAAGGAAAAAACAACTCTCAATCAATTCCTTTATTCCTGCCCATCCTAAATTCCAATATTGGCTTATTAGGTTGCCATGTATACCGGTCGATTGAACTCCAACATCTTTCCTCTCCTCAGAGCATGTGTTAAGTCCTAACAAATCATTGCCCCCCGGTCTTACCGGGACAGGAGTGCTCCTGCCTGGGGTGGTAGATTTGTATCGTATCGTGTTGAAAGGATTGAAAGATTCACCACGGTTTTCGAAACACAAATGAAACATAAATAATAATGTTATATTTTCCCTATTAGGAATACAAGCAAAATAAATAAGTTTTGATAAATCACCAGTTAAACATCACATTAATTACTATTGTACATAGCAGACTTGGTGGTCACTGGTCTTCCATTATAACAAGACAAAAAAACATTTCCTTCATATCATATTTATTTATCGCACATCATTTTAAAGCTAGTGGTATCAGAACACGGGGTGAATTATAAATTGAATTGGGATATAGTTGTGTGGCTGTATGCATCATACGAATATACCGTAGATGAATAATTCACACACTATCGACAAAACGCTAACTTTACCTACGTAATATTCTGTTTGCTATAGTTCCGTTATAAAATAAATCTTTACAATTATTGCATAATGATAATTACTGATAAAATATTAATAATTAGTTCTCTTATTTAAATATTTGCAGAGTAGTGTTGTTTACACAGCAAATGTCTTGTAGAGGCCAATATAATTTATAGTTAAATAATAAACATTTATTTTTCGGAATAACTTTATTGAGTAAAACCTCAAATTGTAATATTTAAATATTGAAGACAATATTAGTGATTTCTAAACGAAAATCTGAAACAGAAAAATCAAAGATAGTTGCCAATAAAAATGTGCGGTGAAAAAATGAAGACAATGTTGGTAGTTCTTATTCGAAGTATGCTACAGTTAAAAGTGACCGAGGGGAATAGGGTCCCATTAGCTCAGTTGGTAGAGCACTGTCACGGAAAGACAAGGGTCCTGGGTTCGAGTCCCAGATGTGACCGTTTCCTTTTCTGATTTTCTGTTTCAGATTTTCGTTTAGAAATCACTAATATTGTCTTCAATATTTAAATAATAAACATTTTTACGAAAAAAAAATTTACATTTGCTCCACACAGGAGGTCCTGAGGAAAATAATTCCCCTCAGGGCCTATGCCATATTATTAGGAAAATCAGAGAAATTTCCGAATTATTTTAGAAACATTAGCCTCTATTATCGTGATAATTTTTTAGGTTATTATACACTATTGTATGTGTTGTTTGGCGAGAGTTTCTGACAACCTTACAGTGTCCAGCATCAGCGTAGACGTGATGGAAACTATAACGCTGTCCGAATCGTTGACTAAAGAAGGAAGGGCATCACAATAATATTACTTTTGGCTATGAAAATCGCAAATCATATTAATAACACTCTGTTCTGTGTACGGAACTATTAAGAAAGAGAAAACAATTCAAATTCTTTTATGTGTAAAATGAGCCGGTTTGTTTTTTGTAATCTCTGAGTTGGGTTGATTTAAGTAGGACCCTATTCTATAATTACCTAACGGAAGACATTATATTAATATCGTCTTTATTTTAATTAAGTTAAAATAATCTTTCTTTCTTATATTCCAGATCAGCAGCTCGGCTCTCTGATACTGCAAGCCCAGGGACGGAATCAAGCTAATACCGTAAAGAGACAACACCGGACTTCAGTATCGGCGGAACCATAATCTGCAAGGATCATTTCACCCGAATAGAGGATTTCCTATTCGAAACTATTCAAATTGACGGTCTGAGCAAATTAAACAGACGTTACTTACATTCAGTTGCAAATCACCAAAGCTCGACACCAAAGCTTCTTTTAAAATTTCAATTGAATCGTTTATTTGATAAACACTTATTTTCTATTATTTTTTGCCGGAAGTGGACTGTAAAATTTTTATTTTTACAACTTCAGAAGTGATTGAGTCGGAAAGTTACAGTAAATTTAAAATGAAGACGGATCTGAAAATGTTTTATCTTTCAACTTTCTCGAAGGTTGATTTTGATTGGTTTTGAACGCAGGTTTACTAGACTTACCTAGTCAAATTCTGAGATAAACATTGAATACTATTCCTTTCTTTGAGTTCTTCAACATGTTAAGAAGATTCCGCGAAGCCTAACATTCATTTCGGGGAAATAATAGTTGTTCTTTGTTAACGAAATGCTCTAAGATCCACGGATTACTATTGCTATTGAGAATAAATGTAGTTATTGATTATGTGTTAAATCTGTGTGTTCTGTGGGTACAAAATGTGTGACATTAATAAGCAATTTTGCCATATGTTTAGACAAGTCGTGTTTTCTAATAAACGATTCAGTTATTGTTATTTTAATGTTTGTAGTGAAATCTTAATGGAAACACTGTAAACGTTACTAAATTGATTCTACTTTCTTTACTCGATTAGGTATCATAACATCAATGGAAATTGATAATCAAGATGTGGAGTGATTACAGCTATAATTCCACAACCTATCATTTTACAACTGAATGTTAATGTATACATAAACTAGTTGTTTAATTTGCATAACCTATCTTCAATTATCTTATTATTTACACTATCTATGGTGGATTTAGCAGATTTGTTCTCTCCTGCCAACCATAAATCACCAATGTACATAAATTACTTTCAGAAATGGTCAGTTTGGACTTTTTTTAAATTTTATTAATGAAATAATACACCCTCAACGCATCTACCAAACACAGTGATTATTCAGAGTAATTCCATAATTTGTTTATTATTTTTGTTCTTGTACCAAATGCAATTCTTTAGTAAAGAATTCCACATTTTTATTAAATAAGTTAAAAGGGCTTTTGAACAAAGGCAATTAAGTCAGGTCAATGGAAAATGTTTAGCTATAAGTTTTTACGAAGTTCACTGTATCTATTTGCACCATTAAGCTTTACACAATATTGTCTGTGGTGGTGCATTTTTTATCATTTTATTTTTCTTGTAGGTTTTGTTTTATTTACGATTCAGAAGTTTTTTGTTGTTTTTTTCCGATATACTATGTTTTTTATGTAATCAAGTCATTGGTAACAAATTTCACATGGATGTGTTATTTTTAAGTTGGAATAGCGATATTTGAATGCCACGTTGGAGAAACTGTTTTTTTTTTTAAATTTCTATTTAAGATGAACTTGTGTGTTTGGGGTTAAAGATGATGGAATTGAGACAAGAGTCCGGAAAATTAAAAAACTTTGAAAATCATGCACATATTGGTTATTTTTTGGGGTGTTGAGCTACTTTAACCTTCTTTGCGCTTCTTGTAACTACGTTTCGAATAGCATTGCAGTATCCATATTCAGACAGGGCCAGTCCTGTTCAAGCGCAATTGGAGCAGTCCGCTGCGGGCGCTGACTTGCCAAGGCACCAAGGCGTTTATAATATCTAACACGGCGTCCTTGCAGTTTTTACTGGCGCCAGGCGCCGTTTGATTCAGGTTCAGCCCTGTACTCAGAACACACATTTTGCAACCCGGGTCCTGAGCCCATAAAGGTACTTCGAGCAGCTTGACTAGAGCGGGTTCGATTTCCGCACAGTGGACCAAATTACACATGTAGAGAATTAAACCTACTTAAATTACACATACTGGAATAATTCACGTAAAAAACTGTTTTAGCCTGCTAAAATAACAAAAATAATAAATAAAACCATACCTGTATGGTTAAAATTTAAAAAAAAAATTACACTAGCTTTTTTTAACATGTGTAATTTCAGTGGACGTAAATCTCTGCGTGAATAAATTTGTCCATGTATACGTAATTCCGACCGTGGTGTAATTCTGGCTGTGGTAACTTAAAAGTCGCCCTGGTGATAGACGCTTCGTAACGTTTATACCCCAAATAATACCTTAAATACAACCAAATTAATTCGCCGAAACGATTTAAAATTTATTATCATTAAGTCACATAATATTATGCAGGTATGGACCTACCTTCAGAGTTGTCAAGTTATGGTAATAATAATAATAATAATAATAATAATAATTGGATAATTTGTATAGCGCCGTTTTTGTGAAAAATCACCTCAAGTGGTACTGTATATTATCTCCATATATAGTAAGTAATAACATAGATCATTGTAGAAATGTATTATATATTTGTACAGCGCCCTTGAGGTGATTTTTGGTGCAAAAAAACAGCGCTATAAAAATCATCCAAATTTTATTATTATTATTATTACCCCTCAGGCTAATTTGTTCGGTTTTGCGAACAAACAGCTGCTAGACCCATAGAGACGGCTTGTTCGCTTTTGGTAATAGCTCATATGATTGTGTCTCCCTTATTGTCATGGTGAGAAATATTATCTAAACGCTGTTAGAAAGATACAACACCACACTTTATATTCAAATCGACAAGTTAAATACAGAAGAAGCAAAATGTACACCTCTATAAAACCAGATTCTCCGACCGAAATTTGAAAAATTTTATGAAACTTTGTGTTTGTCGAAAAAAAAAATTTAATATTAATTTTTACATAAAACAAAAAAGTGTTTTTAAAATGTTTTTGTTTTGCCATAAATAATTTTAGTTTAGTGTTTAGACGAAAAAACGATCGGTGAGCCATTTAAAAACTTTTTTATGTTTGCAAACATATTATCAATATTTCTAAAATGATATGTATATTTCTAGTAATTAAAATTTAAAAGCGTATTTTATCATCTTTCAAAAACAGTTTTTAGTTCTCGGATGCGTTCAGAAATATTCCATTTTATTGCATAACAGAAATGGATACAAATTCTCCGACCTTCTAACAGCATCTTTAAGAAACATAACCGTCAATATGCCAGAGGCCCGAGTGGTTAAGAGTCTTTTGAATTTTTTTATTTTAAATGTCAATTTGTACTTTTTGTTTTATAAATCACTACTGTTTTCTACGCGTTAAACGTGAAACTTTGCAGTGGTTTGATAAGAAACTTACACGTGTTCGTAGAAGATAGTGTAGAACTCTGTATGTAAATATACATTTTACCACTTTTCAGCACCGGAAAGTAAGTACAATTCTGGTTTTTGCCGTTCTATAATGCGATAACCTTAACTATATAAATAAATAATATTATGTGACGAATAATAAATAATTATAATTAACCCAGACGACCCAGATTAGACGAAGATAAATATGACGATAATTTTATTATGACTGTATCACACATTTCTATTTTGCTGAAGTGTACATATATTTATTTATGTATCTTTTATCATAATATTTTATAGTAACACGAAACGAATAATTAGATAAGAGAGTGCACTCATTTTGTAGGACATTGCAATTATTACATACTCGTAGTATTAATTACTACGAGTATTCCTATAAGTACAATTTATTTTCCTGCTACATTTTTATTTACCACGATTACGATTTTGGATATAAATCAATTAAATCTGGTCTGAATCGCAACGCAAAAAGGACATTTTAATTTTATATTGACATGATAAGATTTTGTCGATTTCATGTAATTATTGTATTAATGTTTTTGAAGGATGTAACAGGACGTAACTAACAGAACATTAAACACATGGTAGGCTTCATCCCTTTCCTTTCCCGCAGTATTGAACAGTATGGGAAGGTAAGAGGGCGGGCTGTTACTCGGCTGACTTAGGCCGTCGTCCCATGGGTCGGTAAAAAATCGAGTGCTGTTAGACCCTGTGCAGAAAAGTAAGATATCGGTCTGGAACTCAGCGGTCAATGGTGGAATTTTGCTGAATTTCAGTTCTTACAGCACTTATATCGATTCCTTACCGACCCATGGGATGGCGGGCTTAGTGTTCTAGCCAGTAGCGACAGGTGAAAGATTTTAGTTTTGCTTTTAATGGAAAGGTAATCGAAGAGCAAAATGGCATTTACCTTTTTTTAGTACAAAATAAGCTTAGAAATCGTTGGCGTACGTTGGTTACACCCTGGTATATTCTTTATAGAGTGCGATTTATGTAATCCTTACAATTTTTCAATATAGCCCCTGTGGCCAACATTATTGTATCATGTATTTGGTTTGGGTGGTATTACTTATAAACTCATTTAAAATTTTAATTAATTTCCAAAGAATAAAATCAGATTCGGAAGCAAAATAGACGATTAGTAAATTTTGATGAGAATTTTTTTATGTTTGCGGTGGTACCCACTACAATGAATGTAAAGTTTAGGTCCCTAAATAATGATTATTTCTACGACGGTTAGTATTAGTTTAAGAATATTCATTATCTTTGCGTGAATCTGGAATATAAACAGGTACCTACCTACTAAATAAAATTGAAAACACACAGATGTGGACGAAATCATAATAATCGCCGTCGAAATTACATACATTGGTCGAAATTATTATTCTTGAGTCTCGTCAACGATACATACTTACGTACGCCAAACGTCCTGGGCCTCGATTCTCTACGTAGTGGGTCGAACCACTCGTTGTTCGAGTGGAATGACTTTTGGCTTATTTAAGTATGTACCTTCTACGAAACTTAGAAGAATAAGAATCTCGACCAATGTATGTGCTTTCTACGGTAATTACGATTGGAGAATCGATACCCTAGCCTATCTCAACGAATCGCTCGCCATACATTCCCAACGAGAATACTAAAATAGGCAAAGCCATGAGAGTATAGCGTAAGTGTGTCACCCCCATAGTGGTTAAAACATGCATATTTCAAGGTAGACATTATCCAATTGCAAGGTATAAAGAAGGATTTTCTCAACATAAGGCAATTTTTTTACGTTCATATTATTTAGATTATACCAAAGATATTTTGGATTATACCAATCCTTTGTATTGATTCTTTTAAATATTTGAAGGCTTTTCAATAACAAATATCATCGATTTTTCTTTATTCTATCAAAAACATTTTTAAAAAGCTGCTGGAGGAAAGCAATCTGATTTTAAAAAGTATTAAAAATTTCCTATGTCCAATTTAGAGATTTTTTGGCTCTACTTTTTTTTACACTAACCCCACACAGTAGCCCATGAGGGAAATAATTTCCCTCATGGCCTATGTCATCCGTGGGGATGCTGTGTGGAGGTTATTTTTAAGGAAAGGAAGGAGAGAAAGTTCTGGTAAGGAAAAGGCATGAGGGGTGGGTAGGAATCTAGGGATCAGCGTGTCCAGGAGTGACGTACTTATGAATCTATTTCTATGCCAGGTGATGGGTCGAGAGACCAGTTGGAGAGGTCAAAGGGTCTCCCCAAACTAACCTCTCCCGATCTGGCACGTCACACAGCTGGTGGGCAGGCGCATACATACCCAAATTGAAATCTGGGGCAATATTAGCCTGCATTAATTATTATAGGTAGTTTATAAATTAATGTTAAGGCGATGCCATACGTAGTAATGCAAAATCATGTGTTTTTGGTTTGAAATTTTGGTCGCCTAGAAATGTTTCAGATGCTTAAATTAAATACTGCGAGTAGAATACATACTGGTCTTTGAAATAATGGAGTATATTTAGATAAGTCTTTTTATAAGCCCAGAAAAAAATAATGTAAAGACATATGAAAACTGCTTTAAAGTTCAAAATCTCCTACTTGCGAACCCATTTTCGATTATGATTTTATTGTATAATGTGGCAAATTAAGTTATTTATAAAATGATCGAAAAAAAATTAAATATTTATGCCTGAACATCCACAAAATAAAATAAAAGGCACTTTTTGGCCATGTTTTTTTCTTGCATAAATCAAAACAGGCGGATGATGTTAAGCGGGAATTTAAACCTTATCACCATCTACGTAAGGGTTGTTATTGATAGCGGCTCAATTTAAAATATTACACGACGTAGTGCATCGCCTTAAGTATTTTCGATAATTAAAAGGGTCCGACGATTTAAAATCCACGATCTATCCGATCTACGGTTCCTTCATCATTAGTTTTTTCAATATTATACAAATATGTACTATTTTTTGTTTGCTTTTACTTATCTACGGCGTAATTTATTTGGTTACTTCATTTTTTTATTACAAAACCCTTTCTTAACGGACGGATTATGGCGTTTAGAATAAAGTGTCAAGTGAGTTTTTTTACCGGAATTTCAGTAGAAGAAAAATACTAGTTTCATTTATATTCCCAATCAGGAAACACGCAAAATGCGTGCTCGAAATGTGTAGGTACACAGTTTATTTTTGACATTTCATTTAAAACTCAGGTTCACAACTTCTTTTTTAAAAAGAACCCTCCACGCTCTATACAGCAATCACAACATCCCCAAAGATTCCTCAAAGAAATCTTAAGACTTAAAACCTTCCGTGTGAAGTCTGTTGAAATATTTTTTTAATGCTAACGGTGCAAAAAAATTGATTATAATATATATTATAGGAGAAAAAATGATGCTATTTCATTACTTTACTTAAGTTTTTCTAATGAAGCGCAAAGACGAGGAATGTTTATAAGTATAAACACACATTTTAATTGTTATTTAATCGAATCATTGAAATAATATAATGAATATTATTTTGTAAATCTATTTTGATGTTGAATTTAAATCAAATAGAGTCATTGTTTACTGTTGTATTTATATAATAATATTATGTCGTATTTTTAAGATGTGATTAAAATCCGAATTCTTTATTGTAAGCAATTTGTAACATACCTAATAAGATAATTATTTTTTAAGTGTTTACCTGTAGAATCGAGTTGATTAATTTTATTACAGTGGTTCATAATAAAATTATGAACTGTCATGAATGTTAAATATATTATTAATGCCAGAACGTGGTTTTTCACTTATTCTTAAACCATTCAAAAAAATCAATTTCCTTTTAAGAATTCTGTAACATATTTGCTGGTACCTTTATGAATATTATTACTACTGTGAATCGAAACTCATCCGAATTATTGTAATAATTATTGATAATTATAATATGATAATCTTTGTATATTATATATTTTCTATAATCTATATATTATGTTTTAACAGGATATCATTAAAAATATATCTACATAAGTTACGTATACATTAAACATGTTCATCACAAAGGAAATATTTCTTATTATAATTTTACAACATTTTCCCATGTTTGCTCGATCACATGATGTAGCAATAACACGGTCGATTCCGCTTATTTGGGACACATCGTGCCCAAGCATTTTGACCCAAATAATCGTCTGTCCAGGCCTCCGCATTCCAAGTTTCTACCGATTTATAATTTTAAGTTACTAAAAAATTTGTGTTATTTTTTAAAATAATATCCATAGATTTGTAGAGACAAAACGGTAATTATATGAAATTACATCGATAGAAAAAAAAACCAAAGTAGGCTCCGAAAAATATTAAATACACATTTTGTTATGTTATGTAACATTTTACAGGTACGAAAAAAATCACAGTCTATCTTTAAATACAACTACACTAAATACGTTCATAATTTTCACTTCATTATTATTATTTTTGATATCAGCGCGCTACCTCTAACATTCGTATTTACTTATCTCCCTTTCAAACCGTCTTCTTCTTCCTTTTGAACGCTTACTACAGAGCCTAAGATAGGCAAATAAAATCCTTTAAATACATATTTCTAAAACTTTTTTCATTAGTTTACATAATATTACTTTTAACTGAAAAGTTTTTTTACTTTATATTTATTCAAAATCAGAATAACAATTATTAGCTACTGCCTATATATGCATAATTAGTACCTACTATCTATAGGTGCATAATAAGTACATTCAATAATATATAATAATCCAAGAGAGGTACAATTTTTTTTACAACTCAACAAAAATTTGTTTACTAAGACACGTTTTCCAATGACAACAGATCGGAATTTGTCCCAATTAAACGGAATGGTGTCCCAGATAACCTTAATAAATTATTATTAACTTCATCATTATTTGGTATCCGTTCTTTGGGTTTTGACCCAATTAACAAGCTGTCCCGATAAACCGGTGAACCAATTAAGCGGAATCGACTGTATTACAAAATGTATCGCGTAGTATTGATTCGTGTGAAAGAGTTTAACGCTTTTACAATTATTTCACACTCATTTTATTAAATTGTCGCATCGTCTGATTGGGGTGCAATTGCAATCATATACATTCGTATATTTCACACTCATGCAGGAAACTTCTACTTCAAAATGAAAGATACTCTCGTAGTCGTCCTAACTAAAGATCACCGTTCAGAATCGAAACGTTGTTTAAAATGGCTTTAGCCGTGTTTTGGTGACCAAATCCAGAATTACAGAATCTGGCTTTTCAACCTTCCTCTACCCTATCTCCTTAAATTCTCCACTCACTCACAACACACCCCGATTGGGGATTCCATAGTCCCACCGGCTAAGGACAGTTGATATCATTTGGGACTCGTGTGGAATTCACATCAAAAAACACTTTTAAGGCGATGCACTACGTCGTGTAATATTTTAAATTGAGCCGCTATCAATTACAACCCTTACGTAGATGGCGATAAGGTTTAAATTCCCGCGTAACAACATCCGCCTGTTTTGATTTATGCAAGATAAAAACATGGCCATAAAGTGCCTTTTATTTTATTTTGCGGATGTTCAGGCATAAATATTTTTTTTCGATCATTTTACAAATAACTTTATTTGCCACATTATACAATAAAATCGTAACCGAAAATGGGTTCGTAAGTAGGAGATTTTGAACTTTAAAGCAGTTTTTATAGGCCTTTACACTATTTCTGTCTGGGCTTATAAAAAGACTTATCTAAAAAATACTCGATTATTTCAAAGGACAAGATGTATTCTACTCGCAGTATTTAATTAAAGCATCTGAAACATTTCTAGGCGACCAAATTTTCAAACCAAAAACATATGATTTTGCATTACTACGTATGGCATCGCCTTAACATAAGGTACTGCTTAATTTCAAAATAGTTCATAACTTCCGTCCGATTCACAAAGGGTACGTATAAACGTACCTTTACATTTATTCTCAAGGCGAAGCACTACGGAGTAGTGTAAAATCATGCGTTTTTGTTTTGAAAATTTGATCGCTTAAAAAATTTAGAAGCTTAATTAACTACCAGTAGAACACAATTCCGCCTTTGAAATAATATGTTTATAAGCCCAGAAAAAATAAAGTATAAGGCTTATAAAAACTCGTTTAAAGTTCAAAATCTCCTACTTACTAACCCATTTTAGGTTATGGTTTTATTGTATAAAGTTTCAAATTAAATTCATTAGAAAATTATCGTAAAATATTTTAATATTTTCGCCCGAACTTAAATTAAAATAAAATAAAATAAATCTAAACAGGCGGCTGGTGTTAAGCGGGATTTTATACCTTATCGTCATCCACATAAGGAGTGTTATTGTTAGCGGCCTGATTTCAAATATTTTGCTGCATCCCCTTAATATGAATGAAAGCGAACACACGATTTAATGTGACCCAAGGTTCGAATCACCTTCTTTTCGCATTTAGATTTTTTTTAAATATTAATTAATTGTTATATTTTTCTTAGATTTTTATGATTAAAATTAACCACCCCTTAAGTTTTGCAGCATGAGCGTGACGCGTATATTTTTAACGTTGTAAAAATCAGTCCTCACATTATTTTTATTTACTACTTAAAATTTATTAACATATTATACAAGTAGTTAATTGTTATTCTGCAGAAGAATAATAATTATAAACCCAATGGAACGAGGTAATATTTATGTCAACGTTAGTTTTTAGATAATTAACAACATACTTATAAATAATATATAAGTTCTCTCCAAAGCGTTAAATATTTACTAACCTACCTATTAAGAATAATGATATTATTGTGTTTTCGTAAATATTTTTTAATGCATGCCAATAATGTAATAATTTCTTTAAATAGTTTTTTTTATTTGATGCTATGAATTTATGGAAAAAAGCTTATAAAGCCTTCTCAATGTGATATTAATTTAAATACTTAATTAAAAAGGGTTGTACTAACATTTTTCAATGTTAATTATAGTCCCATTTTTATTTTTTAACATATTTATCACAGTTAAGATGTATTTTTTAAAATATCAAATTTAAAAACAGTTATTAATGTAACGTACCTACTACACAGAACAGTCAGTGTTTCAAAATTATACAAGCCTTTTTGTTATCTTTAATAAGGTGTACGTCCATATTAACTTATCCAATAGTTTTAGTAAAATGTGGTGAAGTTGTATTGAGTTACTCGTATAGTAAAGAAATATATTATTATGGTGAATAAAAATGCATGATGCCAGTCGTTGACCGTCTAGATATTTCTTTACGTTTCAATACTATTATAATGTAATTCCCGTGGATGCTTGGATTTAAATATTTAACGAATAAGAGATAATAATGTGTTATATGATCAGTGTTCGTTTTATTGCTTTATAATTAAGACAGTGTAAATTTTCCGTCTCCAGTCTCAATAAACATACTAATGTAAGTATAAATTGTACCATCGTCTATAAATAAATAAAGTTTGAAACTTGGATTTATTTATTGATTTCTCCCATTGACATAACATCTAAGATTTCTTCCATCATTTGTATAATGGTTATTGTAACGTCTGGGATCAGTATGTAAGTATTATCACTTATTATCATTAGTTAAATATACTTGACTACGGAACTCTTCAATAAATGCTTGCTAATTACAAGAAGTTTATTTTCGTTGATAATTACAGTAAATGTATTTTTTTTTTTAAATTTATTTACTGGAAATACATCTGTTCTGACTGAGACAATGAGTTATTTTGCCGGGAACTAGAAATATTAGAAATACAAATGAGCTCCCAACCTATGAATCGGCTATCCTCGGATGCAGTCGGAACCATTCGATTCCCAACAGTGCAAACACCGCCATCTACGATTAACTCTCAAAACTATCTTAACTGAACAATATTACCTACACATTCAAGACCCTGGATAAATGCTTCCTTTCCTCAAAAATACCCTCCACACAGCATCCCTAAATATAACAAAGAGAGAATCCCAAGGACCCCCCCGGGGAAATCAACCCCTCGGGAACTCCTGTGTGGAGTTAAAAAAATATGTATGCATAAAAAATATTTTTGTACCATCATATCAAAGGATGGTAGCAACCCTGATGTATAACAGCGAGGCACGGAACTGGTTGAAAAAAGTCGATATACTTTGCAGTAGAAATGAGTATCTAGATGAGATCCCTGAAATGTGAAGAAGATGTGTAGAGAGAATAAACTGGGCCGGCCCTGTGTGGGCATAATTGGAGCAGTCCGCTCCGGGTGCCTTGCCAAGACTATGACTATGACACGCTATTATGACTTGCCAAGGCGCCAAGGAGCCAAGACGCTGATTATACCTAACACCTACAGCGCCATGGGGTGTTTACTAGCACCAGGCGCCGTTTGGCACATGGCCGGCCCTGAGAATAAATAAATCATGCCAAGTAGATACATATCAGGAAGACAAAACACGAGAAATTAAAAGAAATTTGTAACTAGGTACCTAATAAACATGCAATTTTTAATTAGAAGAGTATGCATATTTAATGCCGAAGCAAATCCTGTATATATGTTTAGAGCGAATGCGGAATGGCATTACGGTTAATTATTAGTTAGTTTTCACTATATAACCAAATACATAGGTAGGTCATCGGTTGTGAGAGCATTTTTTCTTATTTCTTATTATTACTTGGGTAGGTACTCCTATCATATTGTGTCAATCACTTGAGTCGGATCAATCCGAATAACAAGAGAGTATTTATGAGACGATGTAAGAATGTGAATGACGCAAGGAGTGTGTTCGAGAGTGTTGTATGGTGGTACATTGATAGTTAATTAGTAATGCGTATGTACCAAATTTAAATAAATAAAAAAGCACCTGTTATAAATTAGGGTCCTTTTAATTAAACTCCTTTATTGTTGAGAGCAAACTGAATTATTTTATTCACAAATGAATATACTTTCACATAATATGACTTGGCACTTTTTACAGTAAAATACTCTAGATACAGGCAGTTCCTGTGATTCTTTAGGAAAGGAGAAACCTTTGGTTGTTTTTGAGCAAGAGTACGTTTTTAATGAAACCTAACCTTTTATATGACAAAGACAGTTGACAAACTTCAAATTCAAAAGGCTGTAAAACAGGAATTGTCCTTGCTGACGTGATTTAAATACAAACAAATAGCAGAGGCGAGAACCTTTCATAAATACTATAACCTAACCTTCACAGGTGGCACTAATGGTATCTAATTGATCCAACAATAATACATCACCAGAGTAAAAAATAACAGATTAAAATAAATTTGACGACACATGGGGATCAGTTTCTGAATTACCTAACATGTACGTAAGTTAAAAAAATAATTATTATCGGGTTTAATTTTCAAATCAGCGATGAACCGGTTGAAATAAATGGACACACTTGTAAATACCTGATAAAGTTCGAAACGAGGGTGCATCGAAAACAAATGTTTCGATTTTCAATATTTCTATACGGAACATCACTAATTCATAGACAAAAATTGTGACTTCACTAACTGTCAAAAGTTAAATGTGAGAATTTGTTTCAGCCGTTTGTTTTTGGTTTAGAGATTAATTTATTTTAAGGAGATTATACAGTTTTTTCCTAGTAATATTACATCTAAAAAAGTTATTGGTCTAGATTATTTACTGTGGAACTGCACACTTAAGTGTTACGACAGCAGCTGTCTTGTAATCAAAGATTTATATTTGAGGTTAAGGTAATGAAAACTTTTCCAACTATTGTTTACTATCCGAAATTGTCAGTGTTCATCCAAATTTATTTAATGGTTTCAATTATCGCTCTCCACAAAATTAAGAAAAATTGTTATCTTTTCTCTTTAATTGAGTGTTATTTCAATTCACAACAAACATGACATCCTTCAATTTGTAAGGAATCAGTGTTTGACAAGTAAATTAATGGACAGTTTTTTTTTATGTATTGATTAATATTAATGATTAAACAATGTATTTCTATTAAAGATTAAACAATGTATTTATATTAAATATTACCGATTAAACAGTGTATCTTTTACTCTAGGCAAAATGTCCAAACCTGCTAAAGTTGATGACAAGCTTCTTCACTACGAAACATACATCAACAATGTACTGAAAGAAGATTTGAAAAAAATCGACCAGCACCTACAAAGAGTGAATACTGAAATTATTGAATTCTCCCAAATAAAACATACACTGGAGCTACTGCAGAACACCTCCGACTTTTCAGATGGATTCAAAACTCAAGTCGATGTGGGATGTAATTTCTTCATAGAAGCTAAAGTAACCGATACTTCGTCCATGCTATTCGATATCGGCCTAAATCATTTCTTAGAATTTACAAAAGAAGAAACGGAAAAGTTTATAGAGCTGCGCATCAAAGCTCTCGAGAAAATGTCCGCAGACTTGCGACAAAAGAGTGCAGAAACTAAAGCACATATAAAACTTATGCTCTTTGGCATCGGACAACTACAAAACTTACACACAGAATCAAAATCATGATAAAGTTAATTAGTTTTATGGGTCAGTTGATTAAAGATCATTAACTTTGACCTTCCTGCGAATGTGAATCAATTAAACAATTTGTCAAATTGATGAAATGGGCCCTCAACAAGGATGTCATTTTGACAAACTGCATGCAATTATTTTCAATGAATCATTGTGTATTTAAACATCGCTGGAGAGAGCATTTGTACCATTTGCTTGTTAGTTCTTAGTTCGCGTAGTGAAGTCAATCAGATCCTACAAAGTTAAAAAGTAAACAGTTTGCATTTGAAATGAGTACAAAAAGTCACTATGTTAAGTTAGATATAAATAACAATAAGGAAAAGGAGATTGGTGATATTAAAGATGATTGGTTTATAAGTCTCCCCGATATCAAGAAACACAGTGAGTTCCTGGGCAACGTCTTCCAATTGCTGACAGAGGAAGCGGTGTTTGATGGTACCAGCAGGTCACAGCCGGTGACGCGATGGAGAGATCCTAACTATTTAAAGCAACTCATTGATTTTGAGCCTTCAGAAGACCCGGAGAATGAAGAATACCTCCTGAAGGCGATTAAACACACTGTTGCTTACAGCGTAAAGACGGGCCATCCTTACTTCGTCAATCAGCTTTTTTCTGGGTAAGTAATCAATCTATTTTAAATTGCAGCTATCATTCAATTTGTATATGAAATGGCTACCTATACAAATCTCCAAAACTCTCCAATGGTAATCTCCAGAACTCGAGCAGAGTTTGAGGATCCTGTGACTTTGCTCAGATTTTTTTTTTGTAATTTGCAATGGAAATCTTCATCTTTTTGGTTCTCATTTTTCATTTATTCAATTGGTTAACATTATGTTTTAAAAGTGTGCTTAAGCTTGTGAGATAAAGTCTAGTAGTTTATAATTTTCTAACCAGTCATCTCTATCTTGTACTGCATATTGGCAGAAGATGAAAGAAATGTCACAGTGCGAGCTCGAAAATATTCTAAAGTGTTTCAGCGTTTGTTCAGGAGACCAAATATTCTAAAGGGGTACAGCATTTGTGCAGGAGGCCAAATATTCAAAAAGGGTTCAGCATTTGTGCAGGAGGCCAAATATTCAAAAAGGGTACAGCATTTGTGCAGGAGGCCAAATATTCAAAAAGGGTTCAGCATTTGTGCAGGAGGCCAAATATTCAAAAAGGGTTCAGCATTTGTGCAGGAGGCCAAATATTTAGGATACCGCTGAAAGCTCTGCAGTCATTTTCACCTTTTTCTCGTAAACGACTCATGTATCAAAAAGACAGGTTACAACGGAGCCATCAACTGCTGAACCGAATGCCTAATATTTCTTTTTTAATTGATTTTGATTTTCTAAGCTATTCTACATTGTAACTTCGTGCACCTATACATTCATTTAGAATTTAAGAAATTTGAAATTTTAATCAACTTTTCGGAAGATAATTAAAAATAATATAATAGTTTGATCTGAAACGTTTGCCTTGAAACCTAATTAAATAACAATAAAATTTCCAGCCTAGACCCATACGGATTGGCAGGGCAGCTGGTCACCGATGCCCTGAATGGCTCCGTTTACACCTACGAGGTGGCACCGGTGTTCAGTCTCATGGAGAGCAGCGTCCTGAAGAAGATCAGAACCCTGGTCGGATGGGAGGCGGCCGGAGACGGAATCTTCTGTCCCGGAGGGTCTATTGCTAACGGAATCGGTATCAACCTGGCGAGATATTCCTACGACAGTGATATTAAGGTAAATAAATCATTACGATTCAATGATAACTCAACACAATGACAATTCAACACCCTTAAAAAGTGATATAAATCACTTCCCAAAGTAGCATCTGCAAAGGAGTTCTATACCTCCAGGTTATTAACAATAAACGACGAGGTTTAAAGTTAAGGTAATTAACAATAAACACTAAATGTGACAGGAAAACAATATTTTTCTTGTCGACAAATAACACCAACAACTTGGTTCCATGATACTACTATAGTGAAATCTCGATGAATCATTCCCTGAATAATCATTTTCCCTCATTTGTCCTTCATTTCTTCCAGTCCCAAATTACTTTCATACAAAACTTGCAAAAATAGATTGTGTCAATCGTTCTTCTATGTATCGTTTTACCGCATTCATCATTTAAGGCATGCAGTTTTTCTACGAAATATTTTGGTCGATTGTTTTTCAAAATTTGAATGTAAAAAAGCATATCTCGTTGCTAAATGCTTGGTTTCAATTAATGGTACTTGTAAACAACGAGCGGAATATTCGAAATTTTGGACATTTGGTCATTTATTGCCATTATGTTGTTGGGGCGTCAAACACGGCGGTGCACCTGTGCAATCTTTTTATCATGCGGAAAATCTTCAAAAACTAGAAAGACACATTGACGTTAAAGGGCGAGTCCTGCCACGGTGGTAAAGGGTCGGAAAGAGAAGATCTCTATGTTTTGCAACAACACATACGGAAATGACACACAGCCCCTCTGCCCTCTTCATTGGCAAATCGCTGACAGGTAGGACACCTCTGTAGGTGTTTTAAAAGTATGAAATATTACGCAAACAAAGAAGCATGGACGACTACGAACATTTTGAATTTTGAAGGGTCTTGACGCAGCAATGGGCATAAAACAGTGAAATATTTGTAGATACCTGTTCAGCTCACCCAAGTGATATAACATTTATGTAAATGTAACATTTTTCTATATCCCTTCGAAACAATAGATAGAGGTTTCATAGATAGAGAAAACAAAAGCACTCGAACTTGTACAATTTTCTTATTCCATATTGAAAACAATTTCCAACTAGTAGTGATGGTTAGCTATAGGTATGGACTGGATAAATGACATCCCTGTAGGAACTAACCATATTCTCACCATCTGTATCAATAATTAATCAATGGTCTGATATTTTATCTGATAAGACACAATTAAAAAATTACTATTTATTTGTTTTCAGAAAAATGGTATATCCAGCCTGCCCCGTTTAGTGATATTTGCATCTGTTGATGCCCACTATTCCATCAGGAAGATGGCAGCATTACTTGGTATTGGAGAGAGCAACGTTATTCTTATCAACACGGATGCCACCGGCAGCATGGATGCCAAGCATCTGCAAAGCTGCATCAATATAAGCTATCAAAATGGTAAAATACATACAGTACTCTCAGAAATCCGCAGCTCGATTTTCCGATAACTACTATAATCTGCCGTTATTTTTACTAGTTGAAAGCACAATATCAAGCTCTATAATTTCGCCGGGATTCACATGTCAAATTCAGTAGTCTGCCGCTTGCCTAGACTTAAACGCCAAGTTTTGTACACGGATGGAAGTTATCTTACTCATAAACACTATAACACTACACTATGCCGCTGTCTAGCTCGCTCTCGCTGACCATTTTACTAGTCACCTGGATTAATTATTGTTGTTTTAGTACATTTCGGATCTGTGTTTAGTCCTCTGTGTATTAAAGGAACTGTCGCACGTGTTTCTGTTCATTTCATTCTGCCACTATTTGTCTGTTTGAATAAGTTTACAAAATAGAGTCTTTCACTAATTGTCACTTGCCCAATTTTTTTGGTGGCGGATTGTGTACAAAAAAACAATTTGCTTCCTTCTGCTTTTCATGTAATATACAGGGTTTTCCAATAAGAGATGTTATTTTGAATAGCCCTCTATTTCGGTAGATGTTACTATTGAAGCTGTCATTTTTTGACATTTGACAAGTAGAAACTACGCCTTTAATAAAAATGGAACGATACACCCTTCAGCAACGCATTGAAATTATTAAAATTCACTTGAGTGAATCAAATGCAAATCATCTTGAGTGATGAGGCCCATTTCCACCTCGGTGGCTTCGTCAACAAGCAAAATTGTCGCATCTGGGGCTCGGAAAACCCAAGAGTTATTGTTGAAAAGCCTCTCTATCCTTAATGTGTGACTGTTTGGTGCGGTTTATGGTCCGGCGGAGTCATTGGACCTTACTTTTTCGAAAATGAGGCTGGAGGAACAGTTACGGTGAATGGATCGCTATCGAGAGATGATTAATGATTATTCATGGCCGGAATTGGATGGTATTGATCTGGACAACGTTTACTTTCAACAAGACGGCGCTACGTGCCACAAAAGCAACGAAACCATTGATCTTTTACGATTGAATATCAAAATACACCTCTTATTGGAAAACCCTGTAGTTTTGTCATAACTTTGATTTGTGAGAGAACATTGTTTTTGCAATAAAATATGAAGAACATGTTTGAGACAATTCAAGATATATTCGAGCCTGAATTCAATGGTGTATAAGAAACAAAGAATACAAGTTTTCCTGTACATTTCGACTTTTTAACACATGGAATTCAATTATCATACAATATATCTATCAAATAATAATAATTAGATGTTCCTGACTGCATCCTGCAAGGTGAAGATTGGTCTGATGATAATCAACCTCCTATGTGAGAGGGCCAAAATAAGTATAGTACATAAATTGGTGCAAACGAGACAGTAAACATTGTGAAAACCAACCTATCATTTAATTACTGATTGACGTTGTATAGCTCAAGTATGTAGGCTGTTACATTAAAGACATAAAATTACTACCTACCTAGTCATAAGTGTTCCGAAACAAAGTTTAACCCCTGCTGTGCATCTAGCTACATTTGCAGTTCGGTGAAATTATGATTACCTTAAGGTGCACTGCAGTGTGCAGTGTGTAGGGCTAGGTTTTACAAGTTTTTAACGCATTTCATCACCGTCCATGAAAATTCCAAAGTAAAACAGCTAATTTGTATTTCAATATAAAATTTGGTTTTAAGAAATTTCAAAATTATATTTAATATTATGTAGGCTTCAGGGACGGCCCTGTGCAGGCACAATTGGAGCAGTCCGTTCCGGGTGCTGATTTACCAAGGAGCGAATAATATCTTACATGAAATACAGCTCCCTTGAGGTTTTTATTAGCACCAGGCGCCGTTTGGCTCAGGGCCGGCCCTGGTAGTAATTTATCATTTGTAGCCACTTTTTGAAATTGAGTTCAACACACATTCTGTTCTATATTATCTTTTATTCATCAGCAATCACAAATAATTTTCTACCCAAAGCGCAAAATGTCTCATTACTCGGCCTGATTAGCGAGCTTGAGCTGCGTAAAATATAATTTTCTTACATTTATTTTCTTTTATGAAATGAATTATTATTCAAATAATTTTTCACCAATAGGTGACGTCCCAATAGCTGTAATAGCCACCGCCGGTACCACAGTACTGGGGGCGTTTGATCCCCTCCCGGCCATCGCAGACATCTGCCACGTTCACAGCATCTGGCTGCACGTGGACGCGGCCTGGGGAGGCGGTCTCCTCTTCTCCAAGACTCATTTTAACAAACTCCAAGGAATCGACAGGTAATAAATAATATCATTTCAAATGGTTATACGACCGAATTACACATGTGAATTTTTTGTACCAATATTACACAAGTATGTAATTAAATGTGGTCAAAATTACACATGGAGAAAATTGAACCTACTGGTAAGTAGTAGGTAGTCAAAAAAACCTATCCTAACATAACCTTTTTTTAACCCTCGATAACTAAACTGTTTTCTTTGTTTCATTGTAACTACACTTTCGTCGAGTGGACTACGCAATAAAACACTATAAATAAATCAAAAATACGGTTTATAATGAACAAATTAAGTACAAATTAATATCAGTCTACACAGCGACCACACATGTCAACATTATGTGGACCACAAATAGCCTTTCTACATCTGGTGCAACGGTGTTTGGTCATCTTCCGGGCCTTGGATGGACACAGGTAGCAAATTTTAGGCACGTTTGACGTAGATGGAACCGGAGCTTCTATTGTAGAAGATTCGCCAACATTAACAATAAATATAAGAATATATGAATGTAAATACCTTAAAAATAAAAATTGTTGTTATAACTAAAATTTTGTCCAGTGGACGACGAGATGGTCATAGGGCACGTCCTAGTATGCGTGTGGCCGCAATCGCGTCACGTGCTGCACTGTTTACTCAAATTAGGAAGGTAATGAAAGAGTCAAGGTCGGGGAGCGGGGGTAAGTAGGTGATTTCGAATTTCGCCGAGTAGCGCGTCGTCGCCTCGACGACCGATTAGTTATCTAGGGTTAATATGAACTAAAAAACGTGATGAAAATTTTATTAAATTGAAAAACGACCATGTATGTGAACTTTACTAATTGACAAGTAAAATAGAAACTAACATAAAATGTTCATGGAGAGATATTTTAAGATATATAAATTGCTTATGTAGCCAAAGGGGATTGTTTATCTATTGTATAACGTAATAATAAATTTTCATCAAGTTTCGGAATTTTTAAATGTCCTATATATTAATATCCTATAAGCTTACTACGAACATTTTTCACCACAAATTTGAGAGAAATCAATAATTAAAAAACACAGTCGTTTTATTTAAGGAGTTTACAAAAAAACTGTCTGTCATCTCACTTTTTGTCTCGTTCATACAAAAAAATTATATAATAAGATTTTGCACTTGCTTTTAATTTCCAGGAAACAACAAAAAAACTGAAATTGCTTGCATATTTCAAATGTTTATTTCTTCCATACATGGTTGCCAACATGTGCATTAGGCATTTATGTTATAAAAAACATCACTTTAAAAATGTTCTTGTAAAATATAAAACATAAAATTCAATTTGAATACATAATAATAAAAGTAGATTTTGCAAATTCTATTATTATTACTTGTCTAAAACTACAAATAACTAAATAACAAAAATCAATTGTAAATATGTTGTAATTATACAAATATAATAGTAAATTGACAATTTTATGAACAAAACAAGATTTATGAAGATATATCAAGAAGACTTAAAAACAGCTGTCAACCGCGCTTAAAGAATGTCGTAATGTACATGCGTAAAGTCCTTGCTAGATGCAAAAAATATTGTTGCCAAATTTAAAAAACAAAGTTAAAGATATTTTTTTATTAGTTCCAACTCAAATCTTAACTTTCACATTCTTTATACAATGTGCAATAAAAACACTGTTTAACGGATGTGAAGTGGTTTTTCTTTAGTAAGGCTTTGAACTTATAAAAACAACATGACAAGGACAATTTTTTTTAAATCCACTATTGTAATTATAAATACTTAAATAATAATTATATTTTTTAAATTTTCAATCGTTATTATTGGAATACACCAAAATTTATTCCGCCATCGACCGGTCGATCGCGATGGGTTGGGAAACCTCAAATTAAGGTGAAACGTAAGCGGCAATTTTCATACAAACTGTTTGTTTGCCCCATTCGAAATCTACAGATAATATTTTATTTATTTTAGTACTGAAAAATAATACTAATAATGATTTTTGCGCGAACGCAAATTTTACTGTTATATTACTTATAATAACCGAGTAATTACATTAACAAAAGTCATTATTTTTCATCTAATTACTGTAAGTGTTAGTGACACAAGTAGCTAAAAACGCTACTCTAGCCTGTCCGTACACTAGAAGAGATATACTTCTGTGGGAGCAGTTCCGATATATATTTCACAAGAACGTTTGCAACACATTCCTACGGTTCTAAAGTACCTAGTTAGATGCATTTGTAGTAAAAATGTCAAGTTGCATGGAATGGTTTTTTATGCTGATAGAATAATGTTTTCGCTTTTTTATAAATGTTCCAGTATTACTGAGCGCACGGAATATTTGCGACGGAGGCTTACAGTAAAAGGGCTAAATTAACTGTCTTACGATAACAAGGACGACTTTAATAATTTAGAACTTTCTTGAATCTGTAAAAATTACTATAGATAGACTCGCCTAGTTATTTTGATGTACTAAATAATAAAATGCATAGATCGAGCTACGTAGGTACCTATATACTCTAGCATAACATTATCTGTCTGCCATTTGCCACGGGTTTGAGATGTTATAAAAACTATCGAAAAAGTGTAAACAATTGAAGTGACCTTTTTTTGTGCAAAAAAGAAATCAACAATAACAACGATTTTGTATAACGCATTTTTGTTTTCCCATAACAATGAGGCGTGCACTTTATAAAAAGATTCACCAGTTTATTTCCGGACACCGCGTCTAAGATATTTGTTCAAAAAGTTTTATTTTCAATCATTATTTCAATCATTATTATCAATCTTTCTGTCCTATAAAGGGTTGACTATTATTAACATGTCTCGTTTATTGTTTTTGGAAATAAAAAAAAATACAAAAAAAACGAGTGTGCTTTAGACCACACGACTGAAGTAAAACTTCTTTAGCTCCATCTATATGTATGTATAATATATGTATAATAGAACCTACCACAAGACACGGAACAACAATCGATGCAGTTTTCTCTAAATATCTTTCTAATTTTCATTCGAAAACATATGTGTCTAATTTCTCATACCATAGCCCTATTGTCTCGGTCTTAAAATCATCCACAGTAATTACTGATGTATCCGATAATGAAAATAATGAATAAAAATAAATAATATTATAATATTGTCCCGTTATAATGCCTAAGTAATATTTATTACGTATTATGAAACCCTAAACCCTACGTACCAAGACTTGAGCGCACGACGAATTTGATTCTCCATCTGGTAATTCTAACCACTTAGTTGGTTTCGGTACATACGCCGCGCACAAATATACGAACAGATATAACTTTTTGACTTACACAAAACATATTAGATGCAAAGAAACACCAAGGTCATGGTTAATAAATAGGTATGTACCTACATCGCTTGTTGTCGTAAAGCCCATTTAACACGATAAGACATTTTGTGGTCTGGTCACTTAGAGATACACCGAACATATCAATGGAGGGCTTTTTCGGTAGATTGCTACCGTTGTAGGAGACTAGATTGTCATTTCGATCCCTTTTAGACGTGATCAGACATGATTGGGTCTTTGAAACATTAAATTTGACGAGATTATTCTTACCCCAAGAGAAAACACTCGAGGGAACAACACGGAAGCACTTAAAATTACTAAAAAATATAATAATAATAGAGCAAGTGAGACTACGGATACATCTCCATGATTTTACGTGGAGGGAAGATATAAAAAAAAACTATGAGAGGTGGTACATTATTTTGAATGAGAAACAACTTCCGTACAAGAAAAAAATACTGTTGACGATTTTTCTAGATGCGATAGGTACCGATAGGTAAGTCGATATTTTTTTAAATTTTACACGCTGAAAAAGGTAATTCCAAAGTTTAAAAAACTCCAGCTTTTTCGTTGAAAAAGTTATAAATCACCAGTAAAAAATATATACGTTATCGGTAACCATGTAAAACGGACTTCTCTCGATTTCCTGAAGTTTGTAGGATAGAGTGATAATATTCTTATTACGCTATGGATTGTACAATGTACATGGCCATAGTAATGCAAGCAAAAAAGGTCCAGTTAAGGCCAGCAACGCGCCATATGCTTTGTTACCTAGCCAGCGCTTTTTATAAAAAATTCAATCTCCCCAAGCGACGATTTAAATTACTGAATTCAACAATATTTTATCATCCTTCTCTTTTAGACTTGAGCGTTTTACCGTAGAAATTTTGAAATGCACGATTTTTTACAAATATCTTTTGGTTTGGTATTAAAATTCTTCCGCGCCAAATGTTTTCTGTGCGTGTTGGTTTTACACGTTTTACAATAAAATTGTGTGTTTTTCTGCCGTTCTGTAAAATTATAAAAGTATTGGTACGAAAAAAAATTTAAACAGATTAATATATTTTATGTGCATGCGCGAACCAATAACTTACCTCAATATTAAAAAGCATAACGCGTTAAAAGAGTTTTAATTGACAATATTGAAAATAACGCCATCTATCGGTGTAAAGTTTCTAAATATATTTTAAGAATAACCTTAAGGCAATATTTATTGGTTTTATTGGAACACAAATGATATTACTACACTATTTAATTTAATATTTGATCCCAGGGGTCTTTAGAGATTTTGTTTTCATGTTACTAAAATCTGTCAGATCCATGATTTATTTAGAAACATTCCTGGTTGACATTAATCTTTAAATAGATTTGTTAAGTATGTATGAGACGATGTATGAATATGAATGAGGCAAGGAGTGTGTGCCAAGACCGAGTTGCGGTCCGTCCTTTCCCTGCTGGGAAAAGGTGTGATGTTTAAGGCGATGCACTACGTCGTGTAATATTTTAAATTGAGCCGCTATCCATACTAACCCTTACGTAGATGGCGATAGGGTTTAAATTCCCGCTTAACACCATCCGCCTGTTTTGATTTATGCAACAAAAAAACATGGCCAAAAAGTGCCTTTTATTTTATTTTGTGGATGTTCAGGTATATGTATTTAATTTTTTTCCGATCATTTTATAAATAACTTAATTTGCCACATTATACAATAAAATCATAACCGAAAATGGGTTCGTAAGTAGGAGATTTTGAACTTTAAAGCAGTTTTCATAGGCCTTTACACTATTTTTTTCTGGGCTTATAAAAAGACTTATCTAAAAAATACTCGATTATTTCAAAGGCCAAGATGTATTCTACTCGCAGTATTTAATTAAAGCATCTGAAACATTTCTAGGCGACCAAATTTTCAAACCAAAAACACATGATTTTGCATTACTATGTATGGCATCGCCTTAATCACTTATGAACTACTGTTTTTGAAAGCAGGTTAAAGACTTTCAGATTTTAATATTACAAACGGACATACCCACGCAATAAAAAAAAAATGAAAAAATCGAAAATGGAGTAATTTTTTTACAATTACTATTTCGCTTACCGATTTTGTTTTCTAGTAAACTGTAAAAATACCACTTTATACGAAACTAAAAAATATATTGGACACGAACACGTTATAAAGGTGTTTGTCTTTTGGTTTCATGTAAAAATAATAATGTATTTATAACATAATAAAAAATTAACAAAATTTGACAAATCTTTCACAAACATGCAAACAATGGTGGTCGATGAATTTTTGAAATATATTATAATTATGTATTTGTTTAAGTGTTTATGGTAATCTTTTAAATGAAAATATGTAGCATTTATTGGTTAATTAACTTATTTAATGATGTATTGAAGTAGCGTAGTGTTTCTAACATGCTTAAACCCTAAAAAAATTAGTTCAGGTTTGCGAGCAAATATTTATCACCCGTAAAGTCAATTTGTTCGCTTATCGGAACAGCTTATATGGTATCATAGAAATCATTGTGTCTCCCTTACTGTCTTAGTGAGAAATATGATCTAAATGTTATTAGAAAGAGATAACACTACACTTTATATTCAAATTTAGAAGAATTAAAATGTGCACTTCTATGAAACCGAAGGTTCCGACCGCAGTTTGAGAAAAATTTATGAAACTTTGTGAATTTCTTATTTAATATAATAAATAACAAAAATCGAGATGACTGTAATGTTTATAATACATTTGTCCAATAAAATGTGTTTTTTTCATTATGAAAAAAATTTTCATTAATGTTTAGATGAAAAAACGTAAAGTGAGCCATTTTTTAAACTTTTTTATGTTTGTATTCAAAATGTTAATATTTTGAAATTTATATGTTTATTTCTAACAGTTAAATTTGAAACTCTTTTTTCATCACCTTTCAAAAACAGTTTTTATTTTTCGGATTGTTTAGAAATATTTCATTTATTTGGATTTTATTGCAAAGCGGAAATATACTCTAATTCGCCGACCTTCTGACAGCATCTTTACAAAATATAATGGTCAATATGCCAGAGGCCTGAGAGGTTAAATCATACATCTCACAGTAGTACAAAAGGTAAGTTGAAAAATGACTTTTATGAGTCTGTACCAGTTTATGGTGTAAAGTACACAGGAATACTATTAACTGCTATTGATGTACTGTGCGCTAAAAGGTACAAAAAGACCCAAGTAATTTCAGGGATTTTGGTTACCTCTGTTGGCAATGGAAGTCAGTTAATATATGTCATATTTCAGGGCTGACTCGCTGACCTTCAACCCGCACAAGTTGCTGGCTGTGCCCCAGCAGTGCTCCATCCTGCTGACCAGGCACCCCGGCATCCTGGCCGCCTGCCACTCCGCCAATGCTTCCTACCTCTTCCAGCCGGACAAGTTCTATGGACCGGAGCTGGACTGCGGAGACTCCCACATCCAGTGCGGGAGGCGACCTGATGTCTTCAAGTTCTGGCTGATGTGGAAAGCAAAGGTTACTTATTCATCTAGTAAAGGGGTCCCCAAACTTTTTTGTCCCGTAGATCACGTTTCCCTTTTTTCGCCCTGCTTTCCTGATATTATTTTTCAGACCGAAAATTCCCTAGATATCAGAATGGGATATGTACGAGGTATTCTCGATTGCTCAGTACTGGATTCCCCACAATATTTTCGAATCCATTAATTCCCCATACAATACTATTTACAAATTTAAATGGGGGGTGGCTAGAGAATTTCACAGAAGACCCGATTCTCCACAATATTTTCAGGAGGGGTGGCTGGGAATTTCGAAATAATTAATTCCACACAATATTTTCCCCAGAATATTTGCAATTTTCCCAGAATTTGACCTCTCCGTCAACATTTCTGAATATCCCTAGATATCAATCACATCAATATTGTACTTTGAAAACTATTCTACATATATGAAACCACAAAAAGGTGATATTCCCAAAAATTGTGACCTAAAATTGGCCTAAATAGACCTGCCCATAGAAGAGAGGGGAACAAACCAACATGCGCAGAGCAGGGAGGTTGCGTGGGCGTGTCGCTTACAATAATTTGTCAATAAATGAATCCTACAGTCTACAGGCAACTCGCATTAAAATCACACATCTTGACACAGGAATGCCCTAGTGAGATGTGCATATAATTTTTGTTTTATGTTAAAAACTATTTAGTCAGCTTCCGCATAACTAATATATAATTTTAGCAAATTTCTCGCTCCATAATAAACTTAATTGGGAATCACGCATCAGGCGTAAAAAGTTTCGGCTTATTTCTAAAATCGAATATTTTGTTACAGTATTTAGTTAAAGACTTTTACAAATGTTTATAATTTTCTCACCGCAGTAAAAACAAATGTGTGAAATATCTACGCCTTGCGCATAAAAGTCCCAGAATGGACCGCGCTGCGAACCGTTACCTTACTTTAGCGAACTTTACTATTCTGCACAGGGTTTGGTTTTTTCCAAGTGCATTCTCCGAAAGTCAAAGTACGAACGATGCAAAGATATTAGAAGAACGAGATGTGCTATGAGCAGTTCATACTGTGTGGAATTGTTTTGCCCAGTGTCGCCGTTTTTGTTCACCAATATTACTGCACACCTTCGCTTACGCTAAGGTATCCGCACTAATACAGAGAACAGATTTCTGTGCGTACACGTCCCGATAGTATTCAAAGTACCCTAATTAGGTAGTACTCCGCCTACGGTCCGGCGGCCAACTTAGCATATCTCGTTCTTCTAATATGTTTGGAACGATGTCATATTTTATTTAAGACATGCTTGAACCTTCTTGGTACCAAAAAGATTGTCACGTGTTTTGCCTCTAGTTTGTCGAAATTATATCCAGATTTTGCGTTAGGGCCTGTCTATGTCTTCTTTGCATTAGGGCATGTCTATGTCTTCTTTACTCTCTGATGGTAATGAAAAAAATATAGTTATAGGTCGCACAATTTGAGTTGATGCCAACAACACATTCTTAGGATTGTGTGTATTGGCAAAACCGCTTGTTGTCTTGTTCAAGCCTACAAATTTTTTTTTGTAAAGAGGGGCAATAAGTTTAATAAATAAAATCGTTCACATTAATCTAATTTGAATATTTTAAAACTTTTTTCACTTTGAAAGTCTTATGTTTTTTTTGTTACATTAAAAATTTGCTTTTTCAATTTTGCCGGAATTTTCTTTTCTTAACATATTTGTAACGTGTCCCATGCAAGCAATGCATCTGTGTGAGTACTGTTTCCGCAATAAAATTCACTGTGATACCTATAACTATATCTAATGTGTCTGAGGTAAATTTTGCATACAAAGCACACCCAAATTGAAAAGCTACACTGGCCAGTCAGTGCTTACTTACACTTCCACATATAATTTTTTTAAATTATTTCATGCACTAGTGAGCAAATGCGTCGGACTACTGCTATACAAAAAGTCAGAAACCAATTGACAACAATCATCGACATTGTAAATAACTAAATAATATGTTAATAACTCTTGATAGTTTCGTATTTAAACCTAAGTACAATTTTTTTGCCTTTTAAGATCATTTTAAAATAAATCCACCAGTCCGCAAATTGAAAATTAAAAATATTAAAATATATTTAAAATAAATATAAACTTTACTTTTGCCACTAATCTTCAAATAAATTTAATACCAATAGTAAAGGGGGATAAAAGCGCATATTTAAAATCGTACAATGTGCCGGGTTTTTATTACTGTGTTGTCTGCGTGCAAAATCCTATCTTTTTAATAAAACTGAGTTTGTTTGAAGTTAACTGCCAAATAAGGTATGTTTTCTGCATCTGTTTGTACATAATTAGACAGAGTCTGGGAAGTCCTATTTGTACAGCGTCCTTGAGGAATTTTACACCAAAACGACACTACAATTTTTCTAATTACTATTATTATAAACATAATTTATGAATTTTAGAAGATCAACTTGAAAAATGCCGGTACCCTTTTCAGGCTCGTAAAAAACCTTTTTTAAAATTTAATTAAAAATATAAAATTCTATTTCTATGATTGATATCTTTTCTACGCCCAATTTTGCTCGCTGTTCAGCCCTTTCAACCCTTTGGCTTTCAGTATGAGTGTTTGATATTTAGTGCCTGATATTTACATTAATTACATATTCACCCTTTATGTTAACACCTATTTAGCTGATGGATGCATAAACAGTGAGAGAACTCCACAGACTTGAGAACTGTCATTGAAAACACTTGGATGATATTTTATAAGAGTTTAACGCGGTCTTGAAATTCAAGTTTCTGGAAATATTGCTTCTGCTTCATGTTCTTGTTCACTTCTTGTTAAATGAATTCACAGAGCTTCTCCAACTATCTTAAAGTAATGACATTTTTTTCTTAATTATGTAATTCTTTGTTTTAAACCACTGTGTATTTATTCGAACTTTCAACCGGTTTCTGAGAAACTCTATCTTCATGGGGACAACATGTACATTAATCCGCTAATATATCCATATTGATAAGTTTGTGGACATTTAAAATAACAGTACTAATTTTTATATTTTTTAGTAAAAGATTATTTTTTCTTATGATTTCGCCCATCACCTAATATTAAATGACCAATGTTTTAATAGAAAATGGTAGATATTCTTCTAATAAAAATGCATGCAATTAGACAAATTTAAGCTTTAATAAATGTGGAATTTCTAAAGTACCTAATAATAAATTATTGTTTTACGTATATCAACAACCAATTTAATATTTACCGTCTTAATAAATAGATTCTCTTAGTTTAACCTCTCAGAAAAGGACTTTTATTTACTTTGTGTTCCTTTGCGAACTGTCAAAACGCGGAAATTTTTGTGTTATTCACGAGTTTTGTTAAAAGCTCCATAACTCACGTTTTGGGAAACGTAGCCTCATTCTAAAAAATGTTTTGGAAAGATTATGAAATTCACTATCGTATTGTTTTGTTATACGTAAATATTTGCGTTTCTAAATATACATTTTCTGAAAACGTCAAAAATATGTAAAAATCGCTGACCATTATTTCAAAGCTGTGAAAAATGTACTTTTTTCTGAGTATCATAAAGAAATAACACTTTATATATTGAAGAAATATAATTAAAAACTATTGGTCACCTCAAAATATTAACCGTCCAAACTAAAATATTTTTAATAAATTATTTAAAAACGCAATAAATTACGAACGAACAAGCTGACAGATTCAATCGACTCAGAAAATGCACCTCTAGATTCCATAGATATTTTTGAATGCAGACGCGTAGCGTTATTCATTATCGATACTCTGTTTTTTAAATCATGGCAATCCGTATACTAGTGATGGAAATAAATCGATTTTTGTAAAATCTCGCGCGCTTACGTGAAAAGACGTACTAATGTCTTGACCGCTATTATCATATTTACGTCTTTTGACGTTCTAATGTTCCGAGTGGTTAAGACCCTTTTAATCAGACAAAGGCCATGGTAATGAGTCAATTTTGTCAATGTTCTGACCATAATATTTACAGCAAGTTTTTTAGCAAGACGTAAATGTTTATGTATAGTTTTAAATTAATATCTGCCCTTTCTGCCCTTTTGTGATGCATAAGAAATATGTTTTACATGTGTGAAAATAATTTTTTTTGTAAATTTTATATTATTAAATGTAGAAATATCCTCATGCTTCAGATCTTAGCCATGTAAAAACGCTACAATTGCTGAATCATCCACATTATTTTGTATGTACTTATGTGTATGTTTCTTTAAAATTCATCATAAATTAAATGGTGTTATTTTTAACAAGCATCCTTTTTTTCGTAAAGGCTTAAAATTTGTATAATCCCGTAATTTTGACTTTAGATCGGTTACTTTGGTCACACAAAAACACCCATAATACACTTCATTGGTTTATTTCTTCAGTAGTTAAACTGAATATTATTTCTACTAAAATATACTTACATAAAGAGCTGTAATATCGATTTTATCAAAACAATGATTTTTTTAACTTACTTTAAGCACTTCACGAACGATACGTGCATTGTTATATTGGCTATGTTAGAATCCGTTTTGATTCTATTCAGCTATCGTATTCATAATTGTACTTAATGCTTTTTTCTTTATTTAGGGAACTAAGGGATTCGAGCGTCACGTGGATACCATAATGGAAGTGTCCCAGTTCTTTAGAGACTGTGTGAACGAGCGACCCAACTTCAGGCTGGTGAGCGAGCCGCAGTTTGTCAACGTCTGCTTCTGGTTCATCCCGCCTTCCATGGCTGACTGCTCCGAAAAAGACTTCAACTCCTCGGAAGGGAAAGCCAAGATTCACAAGGTGACAAAGACTGCCGACATAGCCCTAGACACCTGGTGACTTGGTCGATGCGAGGGTCCCCAACCCAAATAGGACAAAGAAAATCAAAATGATTATTTTATAAATTCAGATATGATTTTAGATTTTCACAGATTATCAGTATTATTGTGATTTATTTTTGGGTCTGCTGCATCTTTTGTTGTGGAGAATCTGATTTCATTAATCTTCTCGTGATAGTAATTTGGTTTAGTCATATTTTCTTCTGATAGCTATGGATATGATTGTTTCAAATTAAGATTTATCATTTCTTCATATGAAGCGGTTACTTTGTGATGTGACATTATAATTTAAAATTAAACAATAACGATTTATCAATTTATTACCTGGCTATCTGGCTATCTGGCTTGCTTATTAAACGTTTCATCTAACTAACTAACTATCACACCGTTTATCGCAGGGGCAGGCAGAGAGGACGGACCGCCAAACTATTCGGTCTTGGCACACACCTCTTGCCTCATTCACATTCATAGATCGTCTCATACATACTCTTCTATTTTTCTGACTCTTGACATGGCCCGACTCAAGTATCTGATTCACTTGGTCATGCCATGACTTCTGCTACCATTCACATTTGCATTATATATTCTCCTTACACTCCTCTCTTCGCTGATTCGCTCTACATGCCTTAACCATCTAAGCGTCCATTTCTTAATCTTACTAATTACGCTTACATCAGCCTTGCACTCTTTACGGATCTCCACATTTCTCACACGATCATACATGGTTTTGCCACACATACGCCTCAGGGATCTCATTTTCTCTTTTGTTTTTATATTAAAAAAATGCTATTTTAAAACTCCATAGATCTTGATGCTTTATGATCTAAAAATAGTTGAGTTGACCTTGAAATTTCACAATTTGACGGAAATAACTACAAATTTCATGATGTCAGAGAGTTTTGCCACTCAAATTAAAAAAAAATCTGTTTAATAGTAGAGATTTTATTGAGAAATTTCAAATAATTTGAGTTAGATATTATGGGCAGTCAAAGAATTTTCCAAATAATCATGACATGCGTGTATGTATTTTAGTAAGCAAATTTAGAATTTTTTTTTTCAGATTGGGCCAATAATCAAAGAGAGGATGATCCGCAAAGGTAGCCTAATGCTCAGCTACCAGCCCATCCAGGACAAACCCAACTTCTTCAGATTCGTGACCCAGAACTCTGCCCTCAACAAACACGATGTCAAATACATTCTGGATGAAATTGAAAAACTTGGGGCCGATCTATAACACATCATATTTTAAACTTTTCAAAATGTTGCAACATTTTTTCAGAATCTTCACATTTGTAATATGTTTATATGTAAATCCTTTTACCATGTATAAACATCAGGGATCTCATTTCTAGGTTCTAGATCTGGTATTATAATTATAACCTTGTAACCTCTTGTGTACCGCCATTGTCAAATATGCACAATCGATTAAATCATTTCTCTGAGCTATTCTAGGGTAGGAAACTGCTTATGGTAGATTAAATTCTACATATTTTTTCATGTTAAGGGACGTACTTGGACTTACTTTTGACCGGTGATTCCTGACATTATTTGGAGTAAAAAATGTTAACGAAATTTTGGTGTCTTGTGACTTTTGATTTTTTTAAAACAATGATAAAATTATTCTTCCACATGTTGTCACTGGTAACTCAACTGAGTAACCGCCCAATCCATCGCTTCGACCATAACTGTCCAATTCCTACTGATTTTCTATGTTTTTAGTTTTTTTAAAAAATGTCACCGGGAACAAAATTTCATTAACATTTTTTTCTCCAAATAATGTCAAGAATCACCGGTTAAAGTAAGTCAAGTACATTCCTTAACACACTGTGTAAACCCATTACCTGGTAAAATTTATTAAATTAATAATTTACAGAATCATCATTTTGCAAAAGACATGTAAGTTATTACGAAAATAGAATCAGCTGGCAGACGACGAAAAATTTGCGTTAACACACCAAAGTTATATTAAAAAGTTTTAAAGAAATTTTGTTCTTTTGATTCCTTTAAGGCTGAATTTGAGAAATTGTCTATGTGATTATTTATCCACATTCATATCATAAGCTTTTCAGGCAAGAAGTTTTATTTTTCTGGTCCATTTAAAAACCTTATGAAAGTTTTTCCACCGTAACGTCTTAAATAATTGATCATTTCACAAAGCCATTCTAATATTTGATTTAATCTGTTAGTCAATATTGAGAGTTTTGTTATAAAAACTCCTGTGTGAAGTAGTTTCATGTCTTTTTTTTTTTTTAAGGGCGGAGACGGTTTACACATAGTTCCCGTGAGCACTTTTTAATCAAATAAACTACCATGATCGATATGAACTCTGAACCATACTTCAGTTTCATACGGCCACACTGACAATGAACTTTTTTGGGCTTCCGGACACTCAAGTTATCGGTTTTGTTATTGTAGGCGGTGTGCTCACCGTTCTTAGTGGAATTTCCTCTGAGTTTTGGAAGAATGCCGGTTTAAGTCGATCTATTGACACTCTTTTGGGCTTTCCGTTGACAGTGATAATATACGGTTTGTCGTCACGTTCTTTGACTTCGTAGGGATTTTGAAGAGCTTTTCTTCTGGCATCAGTGCGTAGAAAAACGTGTGACGAGCGTGGTAAATCTTTGTGAATTAAAATTTTTCCCGCGCTGTGATTACTGGCAGGAGTGGGTTTAATCTCTTCAAACCTTTGTTGCAGTCGTCCGACGTAGGTGTCTGGTTCTTCGCAGGGAGTTGTAGTGAAAAAGTCACATGGAAACCTAAATTTTCTTCCGTGGGGGAGCATTTTATATCTTCTCGGACAGTTGATCTCAAACCAAGTAATATGAGTGGGAGATTTTCTAACCAGTCTGCGTTATCACGTTCCATTAGAGATGTTTTGAGAGTTCTGTGCCACCTTTCGATTAATATTATTATTATTTTTTAAAAGCCGAGATGAGGTTTACACGTAGTTCCCGTGAGCACTTAGGCCATAGGCCCATTGTGCTATCTCCCATTTTACCTCAATCCTTTAACAACAACCCAGTCTCATAAAGTTCACCAGGGTTGTTATTGGGTATGTGGCTATGTCTTCTGGTTCTACTGTATGTCTTCCCAGGTATCTGAGCCTAGTTCCCACCAGGGCAGGACTTTGGCACCAAAGGTGAATTGGAGTCTTCATCCTCTTCACATTTCCTGCATCTATTGGTGTTTTCCACTCCCAATATCTGCATGTGTCTACTGAGATGGCAGTGTCCCTTTAGTAGTCCTACCAGTTCCCTCAGCGAGTTTCTGTCCATATCGAGTAGTTTCTTGGTTCGTCTAGGGTCTGGTCCTTTTATATCTACTTTGGATTGTCTCATTCCAGGTGCCCTCTCCTATTCTTTGCAGTGCTGGGATTTGACCCACCTATCCATATGTAATTTTGTGTGGCAAGCTGTTACTCCTACGGCTGGCTCGGATCCTACAAGTGGTGGTTTCGCCCCTTTCTTTGCTAGTTCGTCAGCCTGCTCGTTGCCCTCAGTACCTTTATATCCTGGTACCCAGATTAGGGTTATTTTATTGATGGTAGCGAGTTCTGTAAGAACAGTCCTGCATTCCATCACCAGTCTGGAGTCGCATCGGTTACTTCCCAGTGCCATTAGGGCTACCAGAACATACATATGCTTATGTTCTTATTCCTGTACCCAATACGTATATTCTCCTGTGCGCAGGCCAAGACGGCTTCCATCTCAGCTTGAAACACAGTGCAGTGTGTTCCTAGAGGTATACTGAGTTCCCTCTTGGATCCCTGCAGACAGACTATGGCCCCTGTTCCCTCCTCCATCTTGGACCCATCTGTGAACCAGATTAGTTCCTGTTTGGAGGTAGGACCTGGAACCGTGTCCCATTCCTCCCTTGTGGGGTAGATCACCCCAAACTGCCGTCTGAAGAAGTATTCGGCTTGTTTGCTCTCCTGCTTCATTCCAGCTGTCGTACTAATTGCCCTCAGTCTTATTCCAATCTCTGTATGACTGTTTTTGGGCAGCTCACCTCTCCATTGACCTTTGCGTTTTGTCTTAATATCATTCCATAATTTGCTTTTAACTTTTACAATGTTGGCCTTTTCAACACTACCTTACCCATCACGCGGCATGTTTTGACGCAATATGTGTTTTACTGAAACTTAATGGATCACATAATATGGGACATCCATGTACCGGTTTAGCCGCTGATGTATCACATATATAAAATAGCGGCATAGATCAGGTTAAGAGCATTACATATTATAATAATACTATATTTTCTCTTCTCTCTTTACTTCATTTACTCTAATTTACATCATTATGTTGTTAATTATTATAGAAAAATGTTATAAGTAATATTTTTGATAATCCGTCATATTTAATTAATTACTGCTACTTATTGATGCGTTATCCTTTGATTATCCATTTCTTTATATTTACATTCAAATAGTTGAAATAAAATAAAACACAACTTGATTATAACTGACTATTTTATTATTGCCCTACTTATTTGACATGGTTCAGTAAATTGATTTACAAAATCCCTGTATTATCAGAATTGAAACAGGTATGTTATGATATTATCATTATGCCTATTGATTGGGTTGTTGTAATAAATACTAGATAACTTCTCCGTTTATCACGAAAACTGGTTCATAACAAGCATATCCACAAGTAGTGGGACAACATCTCTTTTTTGGACCGCATTCGTCATCTCTTGTGCACATATTACCACAAACGGAATCGTGTGGTTGATTGTCGATTTCATCGTACTTATCGGCATCTATTGTCGATCGGCCGAAGCTTTCTCCTCCGTTTAGGTGAGTTTCTTGGCTAAGTGTTAAATGGTGAATGTCTCTAATAGAGCGAGGTTCCTCGTCTAGAGTTCTGCTTCCAGTGCCGTACGCGCGATGGCGCAAGTAGTCTTGTGGCTCCAAAGGCTTTATTATTGGACACAAGCCTTCTTTATCTGAAAACATGTTTAAAAATAAATAAAAAAATCTAAACAGAACAGAACCAACTCTTGTTTTATAATTATTATACCAAGTAGTTACTTCTGATAAAATTAATCAACTTTTGATCGTGTTGATTAGATTATTTTTGAATTAAAATGGTGCCACATAGTAAGTTTTCTTTGTTTGAAGAAGTACTTCTAATACTTTTCACGAAGGACTATTTTCGTTGGAAATTAGGTAAAGGTGTGAAATATTAAGAAATAAAATACAGTAATGAAATTGAAATAATTCAGTTGGTTATAAAAACTTAGCAATATACCTAGTAATTGGATTATTTTTATAGCGCCGTTTACGTGAGAAAATCACCTCAAGGGCGCCTAACTAAGGATTCCGAGTTCGGAATCCCTTGTTAATGTGAATACACTAGAATACCAACGGCTCCTAATCGTCTGGAGCCAGTGAGATTATGGCATCCCTTATTATGGTATTTTGTGAAGCTGAAGGAAGAAGGGAGGGGAAGGAGACAGACGGAGAAAAGGAAGGTGGGGAGAGTACCTGGCTACTCAGATCTGATCACTAAATAAATTAAGAAATAAAAAAAATAAACTGGTGCACAACAGCATTCGGTTTTCCAGTCGAAGTACCACGGAGGCCGTCATGATCATGAATTAAAATAAGTCAGAGGTGCACCATTGCAAGATATTGAATTTAAACCGTTCAATTAGTGATTAGGTATTATTGATGAATTAATAGTATTTTTGGTATTTGATAAAATTGTTTAATGAAACATTTTGTAATTTAGTTTTTAAGGGCGTTGAAGAAAAATATACGTGGAAAGTGGGCGGTAAGTCAGAAAAGTTAAGGAACCTCTGGTTGAAAGGGACGCACCTAACAAACTTTGTTTCCTGACCATAAAATAATGTGAACCAAATTTTCGCATCCGGTGATTTTTTTTTCAAATTTATAACCAAAAAACATCCTTTCATAAATAATGGTAGTGGTGACTTAGTAGAGTCACCGCCCAACCACCCACCCTGACTCTGACTGTCCAATAGGTTTCTAATGATCAAAATAAAATCACTGTTGACCGAAATTATCTCTTAAAATATGTATTATTACAAAAAAACGGTTGACTTCAAAACGGAGCAAAGGCTAAGTATAAATTCGAGGTTCCTCAAAGTTTGCTCATAGCGAGAATCTTATTTCAGATAAAAATGTGTTCACGTAATCTCAGATGAACTGCATTAATCGGTTTGTTTCTGTGTGATTACACAATTGCGAGAAAAATTAGGGGCAACGAGATTTAAATGGAGTAGACTCGAGCGAACCCCCATTTACATCGTCATCATCAAGATACAGTAAATCACATAATACCTACACCTAACACAGTTTACATAATACTTATAATAGACATAGAAATTACAAAATAATTATTGCTTATAATTATTTGTTATCATTTATGCTATGCAGAGATGTGCAAAATGGGTACCCAAAACCATTTGAAATGCAAAATGGAAATGGGTCAAAATTTTTCCATTTGAAAATGCAAAATGCAAAATGGTTTTTAGAAAAGCATTTCAAATGCAAAATGCAAAATACCTATTTTCAAAATGCATTGAAAATGCAAAATGGTTTCTCAGGTCAAACAATTAAAATAATTATAGAATTTTTAAACAATTTTGTCATTTAACCCTCCGTCAGGCGTCATGGCCATGTTCAGTATTTTTTGTAATGGTATCACTCAATTGACAAATGTAAATTATCTCTCATAGCGAGGTTGAGGACCGACTGATATTTGGCGCTTATGAAAAAAAGATGAGTGGAGATAGTAGGAAGAATGTTGCAAAAAAGCATTTAAAATGGAAAATGCATTGAGAAAAGCATTTAAAATGCAAAATGCAAAATGGTTTTTAGAAAAGCATTTAAAATGCAAAATGCAAAATACCCATTTTGCATTTCCATTTGAAATGGATTTATTTGAAATAAAGCACATCTCTGATGCTATGCATAAAACCTTGTCTTATAAACATCAGTTTATCATTAAAAGATAATAGAAATTACTTATTAAATCTTTCGTCAAATTGTTTATTGAGGTATATAAATAGAGTCTATGTTCCTTTTCTCAGAATTAATATATTGAAGTAAAACATTGCATATTAGAAGACACGATTTTTTTCAGTTCAACATTTAAATGTACTTCACACAGGCTTAAAAACTAAGTTTGAGGACGTTTTGACTAAATTAATGGAACGTTGTGTTAACACTATGTGTCGATGTGTTAGGTATTATCAGCCCCTTGACGATTCGGCGCCCGGAGCGGACTGCTCCAATTGATATCTCCCTCATCATATGACAAGAAGAATTGATCGGAATAAGCACCAATGAAGAACCTATGGGGCAATTCTAGCTTCAGATAGACATTTCCGTTGCTTATCCTGCTTTATGGACTTCATTTTTATGTGTAATGCCTCATAATGTCTCCCCTGTCTGCACAGTAAAGACAGGGGAATATATACCTCCACCGGTTGTTGGGCAGGCAAGGGAAGGGAATCTTCTTCAGAAAAAAATTAATGATAATCACATTTGACGTTAATATGTTTAGGATAATTCAAAATTCGGCAGGCGGGGCTCTCTCTCTGCTCTAGGTTGTGAATCGAAATTTCTTATCCAAAGATACGTAAAATACAGTCCAGGGATCCAAATGAATGCTACAAATCTGACTTTATTTCTTAAAAATAGTAGATTACCTGCCTTTTTTTCCAATTGACAAGAAAAAGTTTTTGATGGCACCACAGTTGACAGTAGTAGCAAACACCACGAGCAAAACTACGATTTGATGAGTTCTAAATATCACAGACATTTTCAATATTTTTAAATGTAATTACACTTTCAATTATAAATCAATAATGAAACACGGTAATACACTTCCAAAGCAACTGCTTTATTGATCAATACTAAATTAAATAACATGTTTAACCCTTCTTATAAATTTTAAGAGGTTGACTAAATTTACAAACTTTCTTTTCATAAATAGTTGTTCAGTGAATCACAGTGGAAAGTTGAGAATAATCACAAATATGATTTAATTTGTTAATGCCTGAAGGGATATAAATGTTCCAATATGACTAATATTTATGAATAATGTAATGTAGAATATGTAGAATAACTTGGTTTATTTTTAACGGAACAATCTCCAATACGCATTCAAATAAGTGAGGAAATATCTTTTTTTAATGGGGTAATTGTTGAATCAACGTGCTATCCCACGGTTTTGGTGGGATAGCCCTTTGTATTGATTGACTAGTAATGTGCCAATACTCTCACTAAACATTGCGGATCTATCTTCGAGGATGGAAAAAAATGTCAGAGAGCGGATTTTGGCTTACGAGGGTAACACTAGAGTTAGATGCTCATTGTTTAGCCAAGAAATCCGGTAACTAGGTTATATCTGCATAAAATATGAAATATTCCATTTAACCCACATTTTAGGTGACAACCAATAATTTCAGAAAGTAATAAATTCGTGAGTTTATATTCTTGAAAGGTGTGCGTGTGTTTTTTTTTTAATGCTGTACATAATGTTATTTTCTATTAATTGGGTAGGTAGGTACCTAAAAAATATGATTTTTGTATATTCATCATTACAACAACATTTCGATGTCATTATTGGGTACTGCACTAGTGGATCCTGTTCCTGTTAATATTGGAATTACCTGCAATTAATAAAAAAAATATGAGTTTTATAAAAACACCGATAAAAAATTTGTGGAATTATGCTTTATAAGAGTTTCATTTTGTAATGTAAATTTTTGTTACACGTGACCGGTCGGTGGCCGAGTTGACATCGCGTTTGGGTCCCACCCAGGCGTAGTGTGTTCAATTCCTCGGCTGGCCAAGTCCTCCATCACAACACAAGCAACATTTTCAGCTTACTGTGGTGGTAGTAGGAGATTTTCAAATATTGTCAGGTTATTCGTAAACCGGGAATGTTTGATTTCTTAAAAAAAAAATATATATATAAAAAAATATATATATTTTACACCAGTTTCGACATCCATTTAGTTAATGATACGGTTGTGTTGAAACTGGTAGCGAAATATAAAAAAAAGTAAGAAATGTACCTATTTACATTACAAAATAAAACTATACTAAAACAAAATGCATACAAATGTTAATATGATGTGTATTTTTATGTGAATTCTGCACACCTGCCCGGATCCAATGGGACTCCATATCATCACGAAATGAGGCTTGTTGTAAGTTTGCTATGATGAAGGAAGTGGAGAGGGGAAAACAAATGTTGTAAAGTAGCTGGCTATTCAGATATGGTCACTAAACACGTCTAAAGCCATTTCAAGCAACGTTTCAATTCTGAATGGTGATGGTGGCCCATTCATCAGGGCAGAACTTCTACTTTGGAACGTGCCGCAAATACATTATCTACATATCAAATGTGCAATCTACTATAGGTATATTATTTACTTCATTTTGTTTTTTAAGACCTTCTTGGTAAAATGTTAAGTATTATGAAATACAAAAAATGTCGCTCACATCTAACTGGTGAATAATAAAATAGGAAATAGTTAAATGTTTTCCCCATAACGGGATTAAATAAATAAAAAAAGTGTTTATTGTATTCATTTTGATGTATTATTATTATTAAATAAAATAAACACTTTATAACCACTAATTTATTTGATTATACCAACCGGTTTCGTTTGGCATAAGCTTCTTCAGGGTAACAAATCAGAATATATTTAATCTTTTTTTGCGAGTCGGTTTTCGAACCAGCGAACTCTGGATTCGAACATTGGAGGTCGTGAAAATTCAGTGGTGCACACACGATATTCTCCACGAAATAATTTCAAAATATACCTATATTTAATACTCAACGCTCACCTCCCAAAATCGTGTTAAGGTGCTAATGGTGCAGAATTACCCGATATCAACCTAGTAACACTGGGATCACCTGCGTTGCAACTAGGGACAGGATCTCAATAATCTTCCGGATGTCCTCGGCGTCAGGAAGTGCCGGAATTATTGCCCTGGAATCTCCTGCTCCATCCTCCTGATGAGCTGGAGTGGACGATGGAGCTTGGTGGACGATGGCCCGAGGAAGGTTGAGGCGAGAACCCAGCAGACCATGGTCGGGGAGACTGCCCAAGGTGGACAGAAGCTTGGAGACGTGCTTTGTTGTGGATCCTTGCTCTGGATTATTGTCTGTTTGTGCGTCGGAAGTACGACTGATTATCACCTGTCAACGCCATATATAAATGAATAAAGTTTGGCTACGTTTGGTGACTTGAGGAGTGCCCGGGTTGACGAGGTGATGTTTGTGTAGGTCCCTTCTTTCGACTTCTAAATCAGATGTCTATCGACCCATCGGTTTGCAGCGCAGTGAGAGTGATGGATTCACATATCCGTCACTCCTAGACCATTGACCCCAAATTCCTACCCACCCCTCATACAGTTCTCTTATATAGCGCCTAAAATGTTCAACTTACTGAGTATTGATATTAAGACATAGAAAACTGATATATTTATGCCATTAATGCACAGAACTGGTTATTTGCTCAGGGAAGGAAATATTATAAAGAATGCCTTACATCTTAAAACTGTTCTTATTTTTTCATATTTCTCGAGTAAAAATTTTATCTCTAAATTAACTTAAAAAAAAAACTTTATATTACGCTGATGCGATTGTTCATATTTTTATTTCTATTATCCCTAACATTATCTATTATTTTTATTTTTATTTTTACAAGATTCACCTACCTCAACTCCTTTCCTGTATGTGATCATCTACTTAATATTATATATTCAGAATTGGTTATTTATGAAGGGAAGGAACTATTTTAAAAAAATCCTGACATCATTAAATTAAGTTCATTTCTGTTTAAAATTTCTTTGTAAAATAATTAATTAATTTATCTTTATTTTCATTATATCAACAAGTGAAGTCATTTGTTTATTTGACCATTTGTATTTATATTTATTTTATCTCATTAAAATCAACAGTTTGCAATAAGGCTGGTTTATTCTTATGAAATTTACTTTACAAATAAATTGCATTTCACAAAATAATATATTAACAAATGAACATGAATATAATTGTACACAAATTTCGACTACCAAAATACGGACATGTGTCTAGTGTGGTAGTCGAAAATCATGTAAAAAAACTGTATAAAAATATATTTTACGAATAAAGGAAAGAAAAAAAATTCTTCTTCTTAACTTCCTCTCCTTCCTTTCCTTGAAAAGACCCCCTACACAGCATCCCCAAAGATGGCTCTGAGGGAAATTATTTGTGTAGAGCTAAGGTAAAAACATGGTTCTATATTCCAGAATGTGGAGAGGTTAGTGCTTTCCCACACATCCCATAAAGATGAAAGCGTGTTGTGGATCTGATGTGCACGAAGAATGGTATTTTCTTTCCTCACTTCGGGTGAAATTGAAAAAAACCTTCTTCAAATATCGACTTGAAAAGTTCATGATATTCAATATTAACCCATTTAGATTTTTCACAGCCATTTAAAGACTCTCTTTTACAGAAACGCTTACAAACTGGCTTATTTAAGCGCTATTAAATACTTGGAGCGTGCAAAAACCATGGGATTCGAAATAAGGATTTTTTTTTTTTAATTTCACCATAACTGCGAAATAATCAAAATCTTGTGTTTAAATTTTCTGTGTTGTACTCACCATAACAGGTATCGTGTTACAGATTTATTTTAATTTTATAATCTAATTCTGTTCATTACTGAAGATAAGGAGATGGAATACACCTGTTATTGCTGTTTTATGAACCCGATCATATGAAACTGACTACCGACTGACTACCGATTGCTATTAACTGACTACCGATTACTATTAACTGACTACCGATTACTATCAACTGACTACCGATTGCTATTAAGGCGATGCACTACGTCGTGTAATATTTTAAATTGAGCCGCTATCAATAAAAACCCTTACGTAGATGGCGATAAGGTTTAAATTCCCGCTTAACCCCATCCGCTTGTTTTGATTTATGCAAGAAAAAAACATGGCCAAAAAGAGCCTTTTATTTTATTTTGTGGATGTTCAGGCACAAATATATTTTTTTTTTCGATTATTTTATAAATAACTTAATTTGCCACATTATACAATAAAATCATAACCGAAAATGGGTTTGTAAGTAGGAGATTTTGAACTTTAAAGCAGTTTTCGTAGGCCTTATACATAATTTTTTTCTGGGCTTATAAAAAGACTAATCTAAAAAATATTCGATTATTTCAAAGGCCAAGATGTATTCTACTCGCAGTATTTAATTAAAGCATCTGAAACATTTCTAGGCAACCAAATGTTAAAACCAAAAACACATGATTTTGCATTACTACGTATGGCATCGCCTTAACTGAATACCGATTACTATTAACAGACTACCGATTACTATTAACTGACTACCGATTACTATTAACTGACTACCGATTACTATTAACTGACTACCGATTGATATTTTAAGAAGAAATGTGTAGGTAAATTTACCTCTTTTTTAAACAAATTGATTTATTGAAATTTAATTTGCTTCTGCTTTTCAGCATTATTTTTAAAAGCCTAACCTTTTTTTAAAATTTGTAATATCTTTGATGGGCGGACATAACAGTATAACTGCATTTTTGACCATTTAACTATGTATATGAGAAAATGTGTCGTGTGTATGCCGGCATCAATGGTATTAACAGTATAACTATACTGTTAATACCATTGATGGGTGTAACTATACTGTTAATACCATTGATGCCGGCATACACAAGACACATTTTCTCATATAAATCGTTAAATGGTCAAAAATGCAGTTATACTGTTATGTCCGCCCATCAAAGATATATGATATTAAATATAGGTATATTATATCTCTTACCATTGCATTCGCGTGGAGCACATTAAAACATGCAATAACCAAAAGAATGGTCGACATTACAGCGATTCCTGACAACATGGATGCTTTGGTACCATATACGACTGTTCTCGATCAAAGCGCTACTCGATTTGAAGTATTCGAGTGCCTATTTCAATCCGATCTCCTTTGCAGTAAAATGCCGATCAAATTGGTTAAATTGGTCATAATGTAGATGATTTTACCCCATTACCTTCGTTACGAAAAGCAATCTTTGCGAATTATTTCAATTAGTTTAGTATACATGACACGCGATTGCTATTATTTAACATGAAATTAAATATGGCTGGAAAACGTTTTAATGTGATTTGAACGTCGTAAATATCCTACAGTGTGGGTCAGGGCGAACACGTCAGTCTTTAACAAGCAATTCCTGAACTAATTTTAAATAAAAAATGTAGATTGGAATTTCGTTTTAAAAGCTCTTTTTCTTTCACATGTTGCCACAGACTTGAGTGGTACACACGGTATTCGGAAACTCATAGTACAAGCGGGAAACTGGTGAATCTACATCATATTTGGAGTCGATTTTGTGGAATGGCTTTTTTTGATTTGACCTTTCGTTTTACGTTTTTTTTCGTTTTTCGAGTAAATAGAGACCAACGTTTTTATTTTTTAAGTCAAATTTGATAATTTCAATCGCTGGGGTGATAATCAGCTGTTTAATGTATTTTGAAATACGAAAAAGCTTAAAAAGCTAAAATTTTGTTTAAATCCGAAATTCGCCGAAAAAAAATGATAATCAAAATGATCAGATGTTGTTTTTTCACTAACGTAGATTCACCAGTTTCCCGCTTGTGCTACGAATTTCCAGACACCGTGTATTATCTATCTTAACATTCACACAGCATTGGACACAGACAGTAAGGGATGTCACCGGAGATCAAAATGACATTTACATTTTTTTACTCCAAACACGGGAATCGCTGGTCCGTCGCGTACGTGCTGCTACAACCTGTGGCATAAATCAAAAATGAACTTTAAAGTGTTAAAGTGCAAGCGATTCTGTAAAAAAATGTATGCACTTTCTCATAGCATACAGGTTTAAATGGAATATTATAAAATTCCAGCTGGGGCGAAAAACCAATGCCAGCAGCGCATGAACGGTTTGTCGGCGGGAAAAATATCTGGTCACTGGTGCACGAACGTTTTCCAGAGGTTAATTTATGCATAGCTGTAGTTTTTTTTAGTCCTAGTTGATAATCCAGGGGAAGATTCATGAAAGACGTAGCAGAGAAGAATACGTACACCAAACAGGCAACAGCGCAGATATGTGAAAAATCACATTTTTTTAAATTAAAGTTTTTTAAAAATGTATGAAAAAAACGCTACGGCTGAGAGTTGAACACCGATCAACTAACTGCTTGTAAGGCAACTATTCTGACCATTACTCCACCAATTATTGTAAGAACGGTGGCAAAAATTCATCATATGTACTGAAAATATTTTTTAATTGAATTTTAGAATATGACATGCTCACATCACAGTCATCACAACCGAAATTATTTTGTTAAATAATAATATTAAAAATTAGTAATACTGCAAGGAAAGCATCAATAACAATAAGCATTTTCAATGTGTAAACCCCCACCAATGGGTGTATTTATTTAGCATTCTCATAAATGTATATAACGAACATAACATATAACTTTTTAAAGAACTTTAAAATATAAAATCTTAACTGCACAATAACATAATATTAATGTCCTATTATTTATGAACCAACGAAAGTTTGTTTAATGGCGTTGATAGCTTTCCTGTTAACTTTTCCCGAGTGGGTGATGGGAAGTGTGTCCATAAATACAACCCCTCCCCGCAGTTGTTTATGATCCGACAAGTTATCTGTAAGAGAATAAAACAATATCGTTATGGTAATACATTATTATACGTTTATGTTAATTTCACGAAAACGTGATCATTTTTCATGAAGTAGTTTACTGTTTGTAAGAGTCCTGTGATAATAAGTAATAATTATTTAAAGCCCCGCATACCCAAATTCCTACCATTCTATGACAAGTTTCTCGTTAACTATTTAAGTTTTTATGTTAAAAAAAAAAGGTTTTTTAAGATTACACATTTCAATTCAACAATTTCTACAATAATAAGTAACCGATCAAGATCACGTGGTAACTTAGAAATCCCTAAATGTAAAACTAGTGATTGTCAAAACCATTATACTTATCATAAATTATAAAATATTTAAATGCCCTTCCGGACAAAATTAGAACTGAAAAATTTACAAAACTTTCAAATCACAAATCAAACAACTTTTAGATAAACCCTACAGTAATCACAAGTTTTAATTTCATTGGATACATTTTTCACATAATTGATTATATGAGGCCCATTTGTAATTTTTATTGATTAAATCGTGTTATGAATATGTAAGGATAATTAATTAAAAACATATTAAAAAAAACGCTGTATATTTTTTTTACATATCCTCTAAATTTATTTTATGAGCTTCCAAATATGCGTTTATTGTTGTTGTATTTTAACAAGTACCCTTTTCATACAATATTGCCAGCTCTTTGAAAAATTTACAACCAGTACCTACCATCTGTTGTGTCTTACCTAATAAGTACATTTTTACTTTTATATCTAATATTTTCTAAGTTTAAGTTAAGTTTTTTAACTATTATATTATTTAAGTTATATTTTTTTAAGTTTGTAATAATTTTTTTATTTTTTTTATTCAATTGTAAAATAACTTAATTTGCCACATTATACAATAAAATCATAACCGAAAATGGGTTCGTAAGTAGGAGATTTTGGACTTTAAAGCAGTTTTCATAGGCCATCATCTAGTTTTATAACTATTTGTTAATTTTGAGCTACATACATCAATTAATGAATTTTTACAACTTATAAACCACAATGACGCCACTCCCCAACTCAAACACGAGCAAAAAAATTTCAATTGAGTTGGGCAGTTTCGTTAAAAAAATATATTTTTTTCGCAATCGGCCTCAAAATATCAACATTTGTAAATTATTGTAATGTATTTGTATATTATATAAAAATTAAAATAAATTTTATGCCGAAACGTTAGCATTATGAAATTTATTCTACAGAAAAAAATCGCAAAGTAAGCTCCGAAAATAATTGAAAAATATGTTTTATTCTGTTATTTAATATGTTATAGACATGAATAAATTCACATTGTATCTTTAAATGCAACTAAAGCATTTGTCGAGAGATTTTTGTTCTATTTCGTTTTGTACAATATTTTCTCCATTTTCGCTTAATTATTATCGTTTTTTAATATTATCGCGCTCCCTCTAACATTCGTATTTACATATTTCCCTTTCAAACCATCTTTGGACGCTTAGTACGGGGCCTTATAATTGAAATCTTGTTGGTCATAATTTTATCAGGGATTATTATTACATATGATTGCGCAAAAATATTCATTATTTATCTTCAAGTGCACAATTTTTTAAAATAAGTCTAACAAATCGATGGTCTATCAGTTGATTGGAAGACATTTTCGCCAGGTAATAAGCTAGCCTGTAACACATAATTATGGATCTATTATCTCTGCATCATGTATCGTAATAATATGTATCATGAAAGTAGTAAAACAATATTTTAAATTCAGAATATCAGACATCGATCAAGGTAATCTATATACATCTGACTTAATAATTAAGGTAATTAAATTGCGTAGATGTAATGCCACGTGTCTTTATTATTAATTATTACCTTTCACGATGTTTTTGACATCCTCCGCTGTGACCTTTGCCCCGGGCACCAGTTGCACGAAAGCCTTCGGGTAGTAGTTCTCATGAGTATGCTCTACTCCAACGACGCAGACTTCCTGGACTCCTGGCAGTCCCTTGATCACCTTTTCTAACTCGCATGGCACAACCTGAAAGAATTATATTTTACTTTGGATGCGAGAACCTTTTAACCCTCGGCGGCCTTCGAAGGATGTGGCCCTCGACTACATATTCAGAGTTCGCGGGTTCAAATCCCGGATTGCATAAATACATTTATTTAATTAATTTGTGCTATTTAAAAATTAATTCATTAAAATATATGTGCAGGGCGTAACATCACGTACCCGAAGGATTTTAACTAACGATTACTGATATTTGAAGTTAAAAATTTAGATGTCATTTTTCTTCTCCGACTATATTTTTTTTTTCAATTAGAAACACGCGTCCCAACTGAGAATTTGGGTTCAGCCCAGCAGGCCACATGATACGCACTCCGTCTCGTATCAGCAGCACCGTAACATGGGATAGAGATAATGCGTATCAAGTGATCACGTCGCAACAGTGGCGCATATTATTTGTTTGTTTTAAAAAAATCTCTTCCTTTGTTTCCATTATCTATGGTCACAACAACAATAACATACTTGTTTATATTTGAACATTTCCTTTATCCTTTCCACAAAGAAGAAGTTCCCATCTTCATCGTACTTCAAGAGATCTCCCGTACGAAACCAACCGTCCTTGTCAAATGCCTTCTTGGTGGCTTCAGGATCTCCGTAATATTTCTGTAAAATTAACACTAAAAATTTAACTAACATTAAAATTTTTGTATTCCTGTTACAAAAATAACAATATTCCATAGACATGAGAAAACAATAGACCTTCCCATGAGTGAAAGCTGAACAAACCAAGTTGCGAGGAGCGGGTAGGTGGTTTAACCGTTTCCCCTTTTAGCTGATTTGTCAATAAATTATTTTAACAGTATACATTCAGATAGCCGTCCGACGTTAGTTCATTTGCCAGATGCCAGTATTGCCAGCGTATATCGATTTGCCTTACCGATATCGGTTGACGTGTCAATAGTTCGATCGTGCTAGCTAAATCGCTACAAATTCGTCGGTAATTCCACCTATCGATCAAATGTCACACATTTACGTAAAAACATTAATTAATTGGGAATTTTGAATTGAAATACTTACCTACAAATGCATTGGCAGTCCGTATTTACTTTTTGGTATTAAAAAGGGAGTTAGTTAGTTAGGTCTTTATTCACAACTGAGTTAATTGGTCAATGAGATATACGAAACAAGTGTCTGAATTTCGTCTCTCTAAGTTCGAACAGATTTAATTGATCGCATAAATGACGTCTTTCATTCCTACAAGCTTCGTTAATCTGCCTCCGCTCATTAATGAACCAGTAATTTTGCATAAAGAACGATATTATTTGAAAAAGTTGCGTACATCAACAGTCACAGAAATTTAACTGACAGCGAAGGGGATATGGCGGGATTTTTTTTCGCATTTTCTTATCAATCGTTGACCGTGCTAGGGAATGTTGCTAACTGACCATAGATCACGAATTTAGTCAATATCGTATTGACATGGGCTTTATCGATCGTCCGTGACAGACTTCCAGCTTGTCGAAATGATAACCAGATTTTACGTTGGGGCAAGTCTATCTCAGTGCAATATTCCAATACTACCAAGAGGTATGTTGTTTTACTCATGACACACAGTTTTTGAAAATATCACTCGCTCAAGAACAAAAAGTTGTACGGAAAGGAAGAAAATTTTTAAGCCACGGCTTTATAAAAAAATAAATATCAATAAATAGACCCTTGGACATATTAAATTTATGCATAACTCTCATCTAAAAACCTTAAATCAAAGTAAAAACTTATCTTTTTTAAATAGATGGGTTTATTGGGTTTTCTTACCGTAAAGAGGGTGTAGTCAGATTTAAAAAGGATTTCTCCAGTTTGGTTAACTCCCAACTCCTCATCAGTTTCGGGATCAACAAGCTAAAATTCAATAAAACACCGATTAATCAAAATTCGCATACTGAGATGTGAATCCGTGGTGAGTGGATAAAGTAAATTTTCTATCAATCAATAACTCTAGGTTTTGAAAACATAATTATGTTATTGATTGCGTAAAAAATATAGAGAATTACACAGTAAAAAAATCTGGACTTAATTCTCATAAATTCATACTTTTTTGCTGACCATGTGCTGACCGTGTTGCTCATCAAAACTCTGAAATTCTTCTGTAATCTCTAAATAGTATGGAACATAGTCACTATCCGCGTGTGTCTGTTTGTGCGCTTAGTTCTTCTTGACTATGCATCGGAGCTTGGCAGGGTTTTCACTAACATTTAGAGATTTTTTTTCGGAAGATTTATATATGTAATGCATGAATAATGCAAAGCCAGGTACATGTCTGCTAGTAATTTATACAAAAAATTCAACCCAATTTATGAGTATGGATTATAATTATAATTTTTTTAAGTTTGTGAAAATTTTATCGTTCTTTAAAGACATTATGAATACTTAACACAGCTATGAGAGATTTTAATTCACCTTATATTTGACCCAGGGAAGAACTTTCCCACATGAGTTGGGAATATGTTTTTCTCCCATTGGGACGATAACCATGCCAGTCGTCTCTGTAAGTCCATAGTTATTTACAACTCTTCCTTTTGGCAATTTCGCCTAAAATCAAATAGAGTTGATACATTAAGATGGTGTCTGGAAACTAATGGTAGATATATCTTTTTCGCACTTCGAGTAGATTTTATGGTAGGGATTTATAACTGTTTTTTTGGACCTTTCGTTTTCGAATTCGAGCCCGAAGGTGCAATTTATAAAAAAAAATATAGTAAGGCTCAGATTGAAAAAAAAAATCTGTTTTCTCCGTGTAATGTAGGTTCACCGGTTTCTTGCTGCTACCGCTAGTTTCCAGACACCGTTTACATAAAATTTAAAAACTATCGGAACATATGTATTATTGGTAAAATAAATAAAAGGGTTATTGGCGCTATAGCGACGTGAACTCAGGACCTTCCGCTATTCAGATATCTGCTGAACAACTGAGTTACCTCTTCAATCTTCAGACCTGTCGTACTTCTACATAGCACTACGAGACATGTGCAAGTCTTAAAAATACTATTTGAGTAATTGCCACAATTTGATTTGTCGCAAAACTATTTTTTTATTCAGAATCATCGATGTTTGCAAATTGTATTCGTTTTAAAGAGTTTTACAAAAAGGCTTTTTATTTTATGAATTGGCGTCTGAGTTGGACTGAGTAACTGTAAATAACATTTGAATGGAATTCCTCATTATCTCCAAGAGATCGTTTCGAATATTTGGTTATTTAATTTCTACAATTAATTTCTATATGTATTCTTACCTGTATTTTGAGTATTTTATCATGCGATAAAACACTACCGATGCACGCGAATATTGTTATGTCAGAGAAGTCGCAACTCTCAAATTCTGGGTGGTTTATGGCTTCAGTGACTGCATTAGGATTCAGCATCACGTATTCAGGCTGGAAAATAAGAAAAAAAATTATTATATGCAGTAATTATTGACCTGAAACACAAATATAAATTGAAAAATCTTCCGGCAAAAAATAAACCCTTCTGATTGCCGTAGCACAGTGGATTAGTGCACCTGACCGGTAATCAGAAGGGTGTGGGCCTTTTTCACCGATTATAGAAACCAAGAAAGATTACAGAAGGACAGTAGGTAATAGAATAGTAATTGTGTAGAAATAACAGTTCACGGCCTATCTCCCTCGTTTATATTATCTATGGGAGGAATTGTGGTGGACACCTCGCAATACCAACAGAGAAGACCGTTGCAATTCCTTGATTGGGAAAAGAGAACAGAGGTCGATCAAGAGATGTGTTGAAGATACTCGTATAAGGAGATAATGGGCGAGAGCCAAGAATCGGCCAAAATGGAGACATTTGAAAAGGGCCTATGTCCAAAGCTGCCCGACGATCATAAATAATCGGGAATTCTTCATAGTTGAACAATTAAAAGTTTTACATATGTTAAATAATTTCTGTATTAAATAAATATTTCCGAGTATGTATTAAATAAATATAAGAGTAGTAGCAACAAGGGACAGGGCATCGATCATGGTTAAAATAATAAAACCATTATTTCTTCAGTGACTTGTGTTTGTATAAGCTATGTCTCGAAATTATTTTTAATGCTTACCTTATATTTTAGAAATTAGTAGTACGTATTTAATTTTGTAATGAGACATTGTCAAATTTAACACTTTTTGCAATTGAAGGGCATCATTACTTTTTGGCGTTAAAATGGTGCACTAAGGGTTTTTTTTCTAAGAAAACTCACCTTATAACGAGTAATACAGTCGAAAGCAATTTTAGCTGTAATCGTGAGAGGCGTATAGAGACGAATGACTCCTCTCGTGAAGGACATAATATAACTATACACTCCCGTAAGCCAGAAGAGAGGAGATGAAAAAAACATCTTTGATGTAGGTTGTTCCCATTCGTCCTTTGGAGTCCTGCAAAAATGCAATACTAAACATAGCAAATATGTCGGAAAAACGAACATAATATAGGGTTTAAATAAGAGGTGTTCAATTCAAAAATTAAAAATTCAAAAAAATACTTATTGCACAAAAAGAGTACAAAGGGTATAACTTATAGGTTACATCCTATTTCTTCCAGCTAACCCAACAAATACACATTATATCACATAACCCAACAATTACATATTAACAAATAAATATAAATAAATAACAGTAAATAAAAAATAAAAAAAAACAGAGGTATTTAATTCATGTAAGGTATTCATTCAAGGTGTAGTGACATTTGTTTAAAATAAATGTTTTTAGTGTTGATTTAAATTTAAGTGTGTCGGTTATTTGTTTGATGCTACGTGGAAGGTTGTGATATATTTTAATGGCCATGTAGTGTGGTCCTTTTTGAAAAATAGTTTTGTTTGCTTTTGGGATTAATAGGTTTTCTGTGAACCTTGTAGCGTGTTTATGTGTTGAGTTTTTTTGTGGGAACTTTTCTGGAGATGATCGTACTAACAGGCATAACTCCATCATATATATGTCCGTCACTGTCAGAAGTTTAAGATTTTTAAAAATTGGTCTACATGAATCCCGGTGATCAGAGTTTGTAATTTTTCGTAGGCACCTCTTTTGGATGATAAAAACATCTTTGGCGTTTACTGAGTTTCCCCAAAAAACTATTCAGTATTTTATCATTGAGTATACGTATCCATAGTATGCGGTGATTACTGACTCGATGTTTAAGATATTTTTAAGGGTGCCTAGAACAAAAAAAAAGCTACTGATTTTTGCAACAACTTTAGATACATGTTCTTTACAGTTTACATTTGCATCTAGTTGTATTCCCAGCAGTGAACAAGTTTGGGAAGGTTCGATATGATTGTTATTAAAGTTAACATTTATGTTTATAGGTGTTGCTTGTACTGGACAAAATTTTAGAAGTTCAGTTTTGTTTGTGTGCGACAGATTTTGTGATAACAGTGTTATTTTGAATAGCCCGCTATTTCGGTAGATGTTACTTTTGAAGCCGTCATTTTTTAACATTTGACAATTAGAAACTACGCCATTAATAAAAATGGTACACGATACACGCTTCAACAACTAAAATGAAATTCACTATTATTAATTATTAGAATTCCATCGAAAAATCATCTTGAGTGATTTTAGGAATAAAGTATTTCAACAACCTTCCGATTGAAATAAAGAAATTAAAGGATATTAACATACTTAAACTAAAACTGAAGTTACTCTTTCAGAAATAATTTACTAAATAATTGCCTGTTTTTTTTTCATTAATTGATATTTATAATCAGTCTATACTCATCTCTACCGTATTTAGATTTTGTCTCTTTATTGTATATTGTTCCTATCATATATATACTTACTTATAGCATAATGGTATTCTATTTTTCTTATAATTAGTGTAACTCTCTCACCAAGCACAAGAACCAGTTTCTTCATTGGTGAGATTGCGAACATAAATATATTTTGTAATGTAAATATATTTTTTATGTACTCATATTATATCCTGTACCCATTTATATATATTAAATTTTTTAAAAAAAGTGATGAGGCCCATTTCCACCTCTGAGATTTCGTCAACAAGCAAAATTGTCGCATCTGAGGCTCGGAAAACAAAAGAGTTATTGTTGAAAAGCCTCTCTATCCTCAAAGTGTGACTGTTTGGTGCGGTTTGTGGTCCGGCAGCGTCGTTGGACCTTTCTTTTTCGAAAATGAGGCTGGAGCAATAGTTACGGTGAATGGATTGCGCTATCGAGAGATGATTAATGATTTTTTATGGCCGGAATTGGATGGTATTGATCTGGACAACGTTTTCATTCAACAAGACGGCACTACGTGCCACAAAAGCAACGAAACCGTTGATCTTTTACGGGAAAAGTTTCTTTGAATATCAAAATAACACCTCTTATTGGAAAACCCTGTATTTAAAGAATTTCCACAATCCTTATTTTATGTAGGGTAGAGCCAATACCTCCTAAATCCCCACGGAGTTACCGGTAGAGCGGGGTTCGTTTAAATATGGTGCACTTTGGGTCATACCTGACGTACAAATAGAATAGGGATTTGGGGATTTGCATTCAGCACTCATACAGAGTGCACTTATGACAATTCTAAAAGTTCCGGTTATAACTCCTATAAACCAAACTTTTAAATTATTTCAAATTTTCATTGAACAATTCAAAAAATGTTTTCATTAGATTTGAAAAAAAAAACATATATGAATACTCCACTGCTCGACAGAGAAATTTTTAATTTCATCCTGCTATATTATACAGGGTGTTCCAAAAGACAGTGTCAAGCGGAAATCCAGAGGTAGAACACCCCTAGGGGTACCCAAATCACCCCCTATGTATGTTAATACCATAACAATTAATCGCTGACATCAGATTTGCCCATAATTGTTTTTAATTCAATAATTCACGTTTCTGTGACTAATAATCTCTTGCAAGTTAAGGTTTGACAAAAAAATACGAAAAAAAATCATAACTCAAAATCTACAAAAAATCACGGAATACATAAAGCTCGACACTATATTTTGTGACACCCTGTACCTACATATAATGTCCTACCTAATAAAAAAAAAACAAGAATGAACTTATTCAAAACTATAGTCAGAAAACAAATGTCAAATAATAACATTTATGGTATTTAAATTTAGTTGTCAAATAATTCTAAGTTTAAAAATTTGTCAAAATGGGTAAAAATCGCAAACCCACCGCTGATGACTAAAACGACAATATGTTCCATCGCTGTACCTGAAAAACCAGTAACTTTTCAGTTATTTCCTAATATTATTTTTTTGTATTTATCTTCCTTACTAACCTAAAACAAAAAGTATCCTTCCAAACTTACCACATAAAAGTCGACTTATAATATAAAATATATTAAATTTCGTTAACTATAAAAATACTGAAAATTCATTAACGCAATACGATGGATGTGTTTTAGGGACTTATTTGTATACCATATACAATATATCCATGCCATCTGTCCACAGATGCTCAACAGTAAAGAGTACATGGAATAGTAAAACAAAATGTTGTAGAAAAGAATCACAAACTTACTAAATGGGTAAGTTCGTAAGTCACCATGGAAAAGAGATTATTTTTTAGATCCCAAAGTTTTAAAAACTGTATTTCAAAGATCACACTATCCATTACCAACCATTTAAAGAAAGGACAAAAAAATCTCATCTTGATGCAACATCACAATCCTGGTCTATTCCGCAGAATTGTGTACATTCAATAGCCCAGTCGGAAGATATTTTTACAAACGCTTACGAAGATGTAACAATATTTTTAACGATATTTTAACTTTCGGAAAAGATCAAGAGGGTCATGAAAACAAGTTACGGGAAATTAATTTAAAAATGAATCTGAGAGAATGTAAATTTAATATCAATGAAATTATATTTCTATGTCATTGATTTTGTGACGAAGGAATCAAAGCCGATTATGTACAAATAAGTGCTGTTGGGAAAAAGATGTCACCACAAGATAAAAAAGAATTGCAAAGGTTTTTAGGAATGGTCAATTATTTAAGTCATTTTGTCAAAAACATGCCAGAAAAACAAATTTATTTAGACAATAAAATAACAGATTTCATATGGGATGGACATTACGAAAAGTCTTTCAATCAATTGAAAAATATATTTAATGCAGAACGAATTTTAACACAATATGATAAAGACTAACCAATGACATTATCTAAAATAATTTATTGCAAGATTACATTATCTTATGATATCTTGCAAGAGCATTTGCTTCTGAACGAGACCAGGAGAGTTTGCTTCAAAAACGCTTACATCAGCACAGATTAGATAAGCGCAAATTGAAATATAAATTTACAATCTTATGTGTATGTCATAAAATTCGTCAAGATAATTGTAACTGATAATAAACCATTAATTTCTTTATTTAAAAATCGTTAATATATGATACACCAGACAGATTACAAAGGTGATGCAATATTTTTAAAAAATGTTCTTGTTTTAGAATATATTCCTGGTAAAAGTTTCTGCTGGCAGATACATTATCAAGGTCAGCACTGTGAGACACAGAAACGTAAAATTTTGAAAACGATATTAATTTATATGTCACCACCATAGTTAACAATATCGCAGTAACAGAACAAAAAATAGAAGGAATTAAAAAGAAACTAGTGGGGACAAAGTTTTACAAATTGAAAAGAAATACTGTATTGACACAACGTGTCATGCATTCGAATACTGTTTGTACATACCTATATTATACAGGGTGTCCGGAAACTCGTAGTACAAGCGGGAAACTGGTGAATCTACATCACATTTGGAGTCGATTTTGTAGTATATTTTTTTTTAATTTGAGCTTTCGTTATCGAGTAAATCGAGTTTGAAGTTGATTTTTTTTTTTTTTTTTTTTTTTTTTTAATCAAATTCTTATAAATTATTACTGAAGATCAAAGTACCCAACTAATTAAAACTATTTGAAAGTAAAACAAATGAAGAAACTCGGATTTCAAGCATTATTTTGAAATCACCCTTCATTTAACCCGGTGTAATCATAAAATATTTCTGCTCTGCAGGGTTAAAACATCTGTTATTCAACCCTAAACACCAGAAAAAACTTTAACCCTAAAATAGCCGAAAAATATTTTTTTTTTGGTTTTTTTTTTTTTGAAAATGCTCAAATCAAAAAACTTTATGTTTTTTTGGGTTCCCCATGTGGTGTAGATTCTCCAGTTTCCCGCTTGTACTACGAGTTTCCGGACACCGTGTATAGATAAAACCTGTGACAGGTAACTTTCAGGTTAGTGCGTCTTTTTATAAACATTTAGGCGACATATTACCACAATTCTTGAGGAAAAAATGCGCAGCCTGTTTCACTTTCATTGCTTTAAGGTTAAAATGCTCGAGTAGTTTTGGGCTATTTACACGATTCAGGCTTAAACAAATGTCATTACAGTCAACTAAGTCAGTGAAGGCGATGCGTTACGTCATGTAACATTTGAAATCGGGCCGCTAACAATAACACTCCTTATGTAGATGGCGATAAGGTATAAATTCCCTCTTAACACCAGCTGCCTGTTTTGATTTACGCAAGAAAAAAAGGCCTAAAAATGCCTTTTATTTAATTTTGCAAAGTTCAGGTACAAATATTTAAATGTTTTACGATTATTTTCTAAAGAAATTAATTTTCCACACTATACAATAAAACCATATTCGATAATAGGTTCGTAAGTAGAACATTTTGAACTTTAAAGCCATTTTTTATAGGCCTGACACTTCGTAATCTTTAAAAAAATGCTCGAATGTTTAATGGGATAACATGTATTCTAATCGTTGTATTTAATTAAAACATCTAAATATTTGTAGGTGATCAAATGTTCAGTCCAAAAATACATTATTTTGTATTACTACGTATTGCTTCACCTTAAAAGTAGTCAAATTTAAAGAATACAAAAAATAAATTCGTTAAATCAAAATTAAAAATATACAGATAAGGGTAGTCAGGATTTAAAACCTTTGAGTTTTGGGAATAAAGTGGTTTTTTAAAGAAAACCAGATGCTTAGTCATTGAGAGCCAGCAATAGTAAAAGATTTGTAAAATTTTAGTACGAGGTCATATATAATTGAAACGTCAAACGGAAATAAATAAGGGACAAATATAAAGATATTATAAGTAAGAAATACAAGAGAATAACAATATAGTTAATCATCAGTAATGATGAATAGAAATCAAAATAATAGTGCAGTGTATTTTCAAAATTTTGATATTGTGGTTCCATCTACCTCAAGTCAAGCAATAACGTATACTTGGGAAGAGTTGTGAAGATTCCGGCATTAATAATTTTATTTATTATTTATTTAATAATTTAATTTATATTTTATTGTTTAAAAGGGTATAAATAATAAAAATAGCATTTTATTTTGTTATAATGTTTATGTTATTATAATTTATGTAAAGGGTGTCCGGGGTAAAGTGCGCTAATTTCAGGGGGTTATTCTATACGATAGTACAAGTAAAAAAATTAATAAACTTTTTTCAAAAATTCCAACGTTTTAAGGCAGTTTTTAGGTAAAAAATTGTTTGCCTTAGAAAATAAATATTTTTTTATGGAATAATATATTTGTATGGGAAAATAAACAGTGGCTTTTGAAAAAAGTTATTTTTCTTTATTACTTCTACCATAATGTAGAATCACCTCCAGAAGTTAGCGCACTTTACCCCTCGGGCATCCTTTATAATTAATGTTATAATCTAGTACAATGTAAAAATTAGAAATGTATAAACTTATTTGTGAAAAGAGATAAAAATTTGACCAGTATAATATTGATTGAAGATTATATAAATTTATCAAAAAAGGGAGATGTTGTGTGAAAATGTCTGACATAAATTAACCACGGCAAGAGCCTATCCTCCGTAGTTACGTCAACAAGTTACCTTGTTAATACATCTTATTTAAATACCCACCGTCCAATACCCACTGATTTAAAAATATATATTATTAGATAGCAAAAACTGTTATATCTGCATTTACTGTGCAGACTTTGTGTGTTGGGAAGCTCACAAATAAGTACACGAAGCTACTCAATAAGTACACGAAGCTCACGAATAGGTACACGAAGCTAGTCAATAAGTACACGAATCTCAAGAATAAGTACACGAAGCTATTCAAAAAGTACACGACGCTCACGAACAACTACACGAAGCTCACGAATTGTATTATGCTACCTAATAATAAAATTTTAACGACAATTAAGTGAAAATAGTTTTAGAATGATTTATCACGCCAAAAAAAAAAATTGTAAGTTTTACATTTAGCAAAGAATTATGAAAAATGTTTCGTAATTTTTCGTTAGGGGTAAAAGTTGTGATTGCGCGAGTAATTGGTGGGTTATTTTCGTTATTAGTGTTATTGCATTCTATATAAAAAAGCGTAGTGTGACTGTCCAAAACCTTCTACATAGATCACAAGGCCGAGGCACTGAATCAAATTAGCCGTCTAACTTGTATGAGAACCTCCAAACATTGGAACATTGACAGAAAGCAATTTGGGACATCTATTTTATTATTTAGCAGATTATGTAGAAACAATATAATTAAATGTATGACAGACTAACGACTTGTGTGGTGTTGAGAGGCTAACCGACTTGCGCGCTGTTACTACTTTTTGAATTAAGGCTTCTAATTGACTGAAATCTATATCATGTGACCAATGGTTAGACGCGCAATGAGCAGCTCTATCTATCGGCATTGAAATGTGAAAACCGCCAATTTTCGACTTGAGCGGTGTTGTAAGCTAAGGGACGATATCTAACAACGTGCATCTTTGTTATAAATGTTTCGAAAAATTACTCTGTATGGTTTCTACTAAATCTATGTGTACCTTATATTAAGGATTCCATGTAAAGAAGCATACTCCATACCAATCAACAAAACAACATTTCTAGACTCTCTTTGAAAACTTGACTTATTTTTAATAGGAAACCAAGCATATGTAGGATTTTGATATAATTTTTTTGATATGCTTATTAAAAATGAATTTGCTGTCTAAGTAAACACATAGATTTCACATGTACACAAAGATCGAAAGGTTTATTGTTCAATTTTTAAGGTTAGATGATTTTATTTAATTTCTATTAAAGTTAACCGTGTGACACTTAGTTATATTTAAGGACAATACATTTGACTCACGCATACGCACAAATGATCAAGATCACTTTGCAATTCTGTTTCATCGGATACAAACTATATGGGTTTAGCAAATTTCATGTTATCTGCGTATAGCATGAAATAACTATTATGAAAGCATACATATATGTCACTTACGCATATACTAAATAAGGGTGGTTCGAGATGTGACCCCTGGGGCACACATGAGACTCCATTAAACTAGATGCTAAACCCTTAACAACCGTGATTTGGTACCGTTCACTGATTTGTAGTGCGATGCATCCAGAGGCGGATTAACTGTTGAGAGCGCCCTAGGCAAGCATCGGCGCCCCTCTAGCGACCACATATTATAAATTTTAACAAGTACCTAAAGTAGCCGAATTTGTAGTTAGGTGGGATTTTACGTGAAAATAAAAATTTCGTGGGAGGGGGGGGGGGTGGCTAGAGAATTGTTTAAAATTGATGTTTTTACGTGAAAATTATGTTTTTAACTTGACTCTGAAGTAGCCCGACCAGTCGCCTTTTAGATTTTTTCAGCGCCGATTCTCGTTCTGAGTAGCCTAAATGGCGATATATCGCCCTCGTTGGCAACACTGCCAGCTATCTTTTTTTTACATACCAAGTTTCATCACAATCGGTTCAGTAGTTTTTTTGCATGAAGAAGTAACATATACCTATACAAACACACACATATACACTTACGCAGTTATAATATTAATAGGGATAGTTAATAAAACATAAAAAAATTAAATGAACAATTATTTATGTAAAGGAATAAGTACTCACTAATAAGTACCTACCTAGAAATGCCTAGGATCCCTTTGTGTTTAAATTACGAATTTTATTTTATGCACTTTTCAAATGTCACTTATGTGTTGTCTTGGTTACACTTAAACAGCATTTATTTATGAACAGCATTGTGTACTCGCTATGTGGCTGACTGAGTGACTAATAAAAATAATGTAATTTTTTAATATAAAAAAGGACGACAAATAAACTTTAAATGTCGTTTCTTTGTACTTCAGAGCAACGCATTGTTTTATTTGTCTTATAAAACGATATTTTTAGTGAAGAAAAATGGAAAAGTTACGATTCACATTTACAGTGTTAGCAGCATTGGGTGGAAAAACCGGTGTGAACTGCATAACTTCAATAGAGTCACCCGATGAACATTTATTTGATATTCCTGATGATTTGAAACTTGCAAGAAAACACACCGCCATAACAACTACGGACGTTCTTACTAAAATTCAGAATTCTCTAAAGAAAAAACATCAAACACGGAAAATATTTATTAACCGGTATTTCAATGGAAGATGCTCCAAGGAACTAGCATCATTGATCCCCTCGGCACCGGTGCATAGTCGGGAAACACACCAAACGCGCGCCCAACATATGTACACGGTTGACATTTGTCATGTGACAAATGTCAAACGGGTTGCTTCTACGACTCGTTATTGTGTTCAACAGCTCGGCTGTGGAACGATTTGCCGGGCTCTGTGTTTCCTCCTTCCTACAACATGGGTCTCTTCAAGACCCACGTTCACTCCTTCCTCTCCTCAAAAAGACCCTCCACACAGCATCTTCAAAAATGACAGAGGCTCTGAGGGAAATTATTTTCCTCAGAGCCTCTTGTGTTGGGTTAATGTAAAAAAAATATAGGAATTACCTTAACTTTTGAGTTTTAACTTTAAGTTTTAATTTTAACTAAATTTGAGGAAAATTTACTTAGATGAAGGTGGGAATTTACAATTTGGTGAACAATACCTGGACGAAATTAAACATGATACGAGACTTTCTGAAAATAATAATAGTAAGGGTAGTGAAAATAAAAATCTAGGAAAAACAGCAGAAAGATTTTTACTCGAAAAGTTTTCAGGAAAAACATCAAGTGTTAACCAATGGATCAATGATTTATTTATTTATTGTTTGAAACACTTACAGAGTGTTAACTTATTAAATTATTACATTAATATTATTGCGTGGGAATGTGCACAGATATTAACACTCCAGTTAAAAATGTTCACAGCATGCGTAAACAAGGTTCAGTTGTTACTAGGCGAAGATGCTAGTAGTGAGAAAAAACAGAAATAATAATAATCAAAAAGAAATATAAAACACGAATATAAAACATGAAATATAAAATATAGTGAGTGTACAGAGAAAGATGAGGAAGAAAAAAAGGAGAATAATAAAGCTAATAACTGTTATTAACAAATTATAACTGTTCTCCATGACATATTATGGTAGAAGATTGTTAATTTGTTTTTTAAAATGTGCGAGACTGTTTGCGAATATATTTATAAGGTCGCATTCAACTGTGTTGTACAGACGACACATTCGAGACAGTGGATTGAAGTATGCAATATTGTTATTAATTATTTCAATATGGAATATATTTTGACTCCTTAAATTAGGTATGTCTATTAGGAACTTTAATATGTATATATATGTATTTATTTTTTTAACCTTACTTATTCACGTTTCTTTGTACATATAATGTATAATAGAAAATAGTATATAATAACATAATATAAAATAACAAATTGTATGTAATAACATAATAAGAAAACAAGAAATGAAAACCCACTAAGGCACTGCCTGAGTGTGGGTAATATTAAAACAAAATATTATGTTTCCAAGTACCCAAAGTATAAAATAGACTTAAAAAAACATAGTATAAAAAGTTAGTATTACAAAGGTAGAATAAGTGAAAAAGGTTTTTTCAGCTATTATAAAAATATGACAGACAGAAAACAGACAGATTTTGAGTTTTTTTTTTTTTTTAGTTATTATAAAAAATAAATAAACAGAAAACATATTGTACTACAGTATAGAAAGTTACAGAAAGTGAGTTGTAGAAGGATGGATAAATTTATAGAAAAAGCGTTTCAATATCTACATTATGCAACCATAATTTTACCTCTTTTACATATTTATCATTTTATTTGTCATTTGAGTTTGTAGTGGTAGAAGGTTAAATGTACGAGGACCAATGAAACTGCTATGTGTCTGCAATAATTTAGTATTGGTTTGTGGGGTGTAAAATATATTATTTATTCTTTTGCTCATTCTGTTTTCATTTATTTCTAAATTATTTTTGTTTTTAAAGACATATTTCAAAGTTTGTAATATAAATAATTTACGTATATTAAGTATTTTAGTTTCTTTGTATAATAAGTTGGTCGAGAATGTTTTATTTTTGTTAAATATTACTTTATTTATGTGGTTTTGAATTATATTGCTGAGACAATTAGTGGTAAGAAGTTTATTAAGAATCCTTACTAATATTATAAACGCAAAAGTTTGTATGGATGGATATATGTATGTTTGTTACTCTTTCACGCAAAAACTACTGAATGGATTTTAATAAAACTTTACAATAATGTAGCTGATACATCAGAATAACATAAAGGCTATTTATTTATAAAGCTATCTATTTTTCATACAAATAATTATTACAAATAATTATTTTTTAATAGAAAATGTAAAAATTTGAGAATGACATTTTCGCGGGAACGGGTGGGAAAAGGTGGAGGGGGTAATGGGTACCGTATTTTGGGGGGGGCGGGTTCGCTGGAAGGGGGGGGGGTGGAGGAGGGAGTGGGTACAGTGTGAGAGGGGGGTGGGGTCGCTGGAAACAATGTATTTATTTAATGGCATTGCAACGCATGCCGGGAACTCGCTAGTAATTTTATATAAACATATTAGCCCCTGCCCCCGCTGCGCCCTTTGCCCTGCAATCTAGCAACGCCCGCGAACGAATCCACGAGCGAGCGGTCTTCTATCAAAAAATCATGCGATGGAGGCATGGAGGAATAATCAAGAAGGCGAGTATGCTTTGGAAGCTCTGCATCTCTACAGAAGTAAATAATCTTTTATATTGTGTAAGCAGGTGCATACTTACTTACAAAATTAAGTTTATATATATTTTTTTTTTAATTCTAGGGGCGCCCGCCGGCGCCCCTTTGTAACTGGCGCCCCTAGGCACGTGACTACTTTGCCTTAGGGTTAATCCGCCACTGGATGCATCTATAGATTTCACCTTGAATTCGTAGACCTAACAACTTGTATAAAAGATTATAGTGATTAACACGGCCAAATGCTTTGGAATAGTCCGTATAAATGGCATCTACTTTATCATCTATTCATTTGACCGTGATCAAAAATAGTAAAAAATGAAAGGTTTGAAGTTGTGGAGCGATATTTCACGAAGCCATATTGATTATTTAAGAGTGAAGGTGAGATAGCAGATTATAATTGATCTTAAACCTTTTACCAATATTTGCTTGGAATCGATAATTTTGATAAAGTTCGAGATATCATTTATACTGACATTTTTTAAAATTGGAGTGGTCAATACTGTTTTCCGCTTGTCGGAAAATATTCCTTCAGATAGCGATAGTTAGAAAATAGAAAATATGGGGGGTGACAATAACTATAATAATTTATAAACATCCCTGGAAGTTGATCATCCCCTGGTCCATTTTTGATATTAATAGACTTGAGGTATTTAAATGTGATGTGTCCATTGATCTCGGTTGAGTTAGTTACGCTATTTGAGTTAAGACAGTCAATGGCATTGCTTGTGTGAGCAGGTTGAACATTCGAGAATACACTTCCAAAATGCTGAATTACTCACAAATTAGTTGACTACTCCTTTACGAGTTAGCAGTTAGCAGTTGTTAGCAGTTTTTTCATCGTTAATCATACCATCGGGGATGGTAGATTTACTTTGACAAATGTCATAGTAACATGTTCTTTAATATTTTTCTGTCTACCGGATTCTATCGTAGAAATGTAGTTTTTGTAAGCCGCTGAAGCCACCGTTTTTGCTTTTTGCGAAACAAGGGAAATGAGAGGGTTCTGATAACGCTTCTATGATCTAAAGTACTTTAATTTTTCGATTTTTATCAAGGCTGCCGTGTACCATTGTGGATATTTTTCAGATTTCACAATTTTCTTGGGAATAAACGCAGTTCAATTATAACGTAAAACGAATTTGACATAGTATTTACATGCATGCAGTGAATTTATAACGGTGGACTAGTCGGTTTCTTTTAGCGCTCATTACTGTCTGCATATTCTGTTTTGTGGATTTTTTTTTTATTTTACGAGAAGTTAAGAGGGTTGCTTTAGTCGATGAAAATTCTAGTTCTACAATTTATGATGATTATGATGTGCAATGATTTATGATGAGCGTCCTCTTTAACTAATGTGTGATCGGCAAATGACACATTAGTTGGAGTGTTACATAGAAGTGGTCAAAAATTCATCCACAATTGTTGGGTAACTGATTAAATTGGGTTAAATTTGCAAAATATAAGCAGTTAAATAATGCTAGCGAACTGTCTGTGTAAGTTGACTGTGTAAGTTGTCTGTGTAAGTTGACATTTTTTGATCATTCCGTGCACCATTTTGAGGCGGGTTTGGATAACGCCGCCCCGGAAACCATTTTTTGGATAACCAACACCTCTGCCATAGGTCACCCCAAGTATTTCGCTACGTTTGGTGATTTAGCAGGGGTGCCCGGGTTCATCGAGGGAGGGGTGTTCAAGATGCGCCAGGCCATCAGATGCGTGGCGGGCCAGATCGAGAGCAGTTGGTTTGGGGACCTCTCCAACATGTCAATCTTGATCCATCCTCCTGCACAGCAGCGGGAGGAATACATTCATACGTCCTTCACTCCTGTACACACTAATCCCTAGATTCCTACCCACTACTCATTCCGTTTCCTTTTCAGCACTTCCTTACCTTCTTTCCTTAAAAATATCCTACACACAGGATTTCCAAAGATGACATAAGTCCTGAAGAAAATTATTTTCCTCAAAACGTCCTGTATGGGGTAAATGTAAAAAAATATATATTGGGCATATTATAGTCGCCAATGATCAAAAACTTGTTATTCGGAAAACGGATTGTTTAGGAAATTGGAAATTGTGTTTGTATGACTAGGAAGTAGTGCTGATCTTTAACTATGTTAATTTCTGACCGACGCTAGGTAATTAAACGCAGCACATGTGGATGTTACAACAATAATGATTGTATGTTGATGCATTGACAGTTGTACAAATATACTCAGTATTTGATTTCCAAGAGCGATTGATATCCCTATCATCCTCCGCCAGTTGATTTACCAGTGCGATAGATATACTTATCATTTCTGCAAACCGAATAGCGTTATCAAATAATTCCTCATCTAGGACGCTTTCAACCAACTACCTTTTGGTAATAAATCAAGTCATAATTATTGAGCAGAATATTATGACCAAAAAATTCACCAATTATTATTAACGAATCGAGCGTTTGAGAAATTATGTTAATTACATTGTAAAGTTTGGTTTCTGTAAAATGTACTTGAAAAATATTACATTCAAGTCTAAGTTAATAGTCATTAGTCCACTGGAAAGAATGTAAGGAATCACTGGTTAAATTAAGTGAGGTATTATTTTAAAATATAGTAATGATACTTACGGAAGCATGATATTGAGTGAAATAGCCCGGTGACTCAAACAGATTCCCTTCGGTAGCCCAGTAGTTCCACTTGATCCAACGATGAACGCTATTGTTGTTGGATCAAACTCAACCACTCTGTAAATAAAAAATTACGACATTTAGCATAGCTTTGACCATAATTTCAGAACAAATCTATCTATTCCATTCGAAAGTGTCGTGGAAACTAAAGATGGCGTTGCTTCTATCGATAATACTTTAATACAATACGTATGGTTTACATGTTTACTCTAGGTCTACTCGTTTGTGGATTATATAGCATAAGTATCATGTTTTACTGAAACGTATTAATGCTTCGATCAGGCACCTTTAGGAGTCCCTATCCTGAGATTACATTGAGCCACTGAAAGTCTTGTTTGCCACAGTGTCGCGATCTGTTTATACCAGCATTAAATTGCATTGTATTATTTATGTAAGAATTGTAAGGCTGGAAATAGCGCTGAGCGTTCGTTGTTTGTGTATGTCGATCGCTTGCGGTAATGTGTGGATTGTGTTGGTGAATGAATACAGTATGTTCATGTGGCACTATTTCCTGCCTAAGTATCTATTAGAAGGAATGGCTTTGAATATACTCACTGGAAGTCTTCTTCAGTCCCTGTCGCCTTCAATAGATCAGATATCGGTGTAAAGTCAGCACTTGGAGATTCTCCTAAGATGACGATTTCAGTATCTATCTCCATTTCCTTCAAAACCCCTTTAAACACGGTAGCAATAACTGCGTCGCAGAAGATAATTTTTGGCAATCCCATAGTCACCATAGCTTTGATCTCCCCTGAAAGAATTCATAAAGAAATTGATAAGGTATTTTTACAAATGATGAATAAGTCGGTATCATTCATTCATCTGATTCTGTTTGTCGGACTAAAAATGCACATATTTACAATTAAAAATATTTTTTAAACCATCTGAAACGGGTTACGACTCGTATATCGCTGATGGTTTTATAAAGTAGGTTCCGCTACTGGCTATTAACAACGCTGTCATCGAGAACTGGGACTGCCTAGAAACGTTGACCGGCGCACTGTGAAGTATTTTAGCTCAAAAGTTGGCCAATAATATTGCCTTTTAGAGGCATTATTTTGTATTTTTTTTTACCAACCGCATATTAAATTCAACTTCGACAATTAAATTCAAAAGGATGTTTTTGTATGAATTCGTGAAAAAAAATGTGGGTATCCTACTGTTGCCAAGACAGACAATAATTATATGGAAGTGTTATGACATAATGTGTTTATTTTTGAAAGGATTTAAAGTTTTAGAATGTAAGACTTTAATGAAATCACGATTTTAAGAAATTAATTTTTGACAACGCAGAATTTAAAGTGATCTTAAAAAAATGGCGCAAAACAGTGTTTTTAATAAAAATATTCTTATCAGAGATAACCATTTCTACGGTACCATAAAAATGTAACACTCAAGGGCATAAGTGTTATAAATATAACAATTTCCATCTACTTATATATCCAAAAGATTTTTTTGTACCTCTAGTAAAAACATTCTCATAACTTTAATGTAAAAAACACCAATGACGAGAACAAACAAAAGCGATCCACGCAACGACTGCGATAAGACTGTTTACCGGTAAGGTAGCATGCCAGAGAGAGAGTAGTATTATTAAATTGTGCGCTGTGTGATATGGTAAATATCGAGCTTTCAAAATATACATATTTTTTGTGTTTTTAACAAAGTAAATGTTTCCAGCTTTTTACCAACTTTCTTCATAGAGATATATACTACACGTCTGTGCGACGTGACGTCACGAATATTTGTGACACATAATAGTTTTGGCGGTAATGTAAAATTCGGATAGTAATTCACAAATAGTAATGGAGGCAGTCCAATCCTGCCTGGGATGTAGTACCATGGACCATGGTGACGGGCAGCGGCATGATGGGAGCTCCCAGGAAGAGAGAGGCCAGTACTGGTGCGGTGATTAAATCGGTGTTATTCCCGCAAATCATCACCACGTCTCCCAGGCCTATCCCGCGTCTGATGAACTCCTGTGCCAGTCGAATGCCGCGGAGTCGAGCCGATCCGTGGGTCTCCGTGAATCCGGTGGTGATGTTAATCTGTAATAAAAATTCTCATCATATATTCTTTGGTGATGAATTTCTTTATGATATCTGCAAATTTATGCATATTCGAACGTATTTGTGGCTACCACCGATATAGTTAGGTCCGGGGTTATGTACAGATATATGATTATAATGTCCCGACATGAGAGGTCAGCGATAGGTAAAAAACACCTGATACGCCATTCTCTTATTTATTTATTTGTTTTATAATTCTTTAAAACTGTTAAAAATAATGTGACCTTACTGGCGTACCCCGTTCTAAGGTCACATTATACAGCGTATCAAAATATAACAAGAGGTAAATTATAAAGCGAAATAAAAGAAGTAAAACATAACATTATACAAGGTAAAAAAATAGTGGAAAAACATACACACGTAAAACTACAAACAGGGCGGCCCTGAGCTAAACGGCCCCTGGCCCGAATAGAATGTTGGCGCCCTTTGTCAAAACTTTTAACTTTACATTTTTTAATTTTAGCTTTTACTTTTTTATTTTTACTTTTTGCTTTTTACTTTTTGGGGATCAGGTGAGAGGCACGAAATAAAAGTCGATCGTGAAGGTCACAGTGTTTATTGAGTCAGAGTAGCCGTAACGAGAGTTGACGTAGGACAGATGTATTCACCGGATGATGACTGTGTTGGCAGGTCAAGCGCGTCAGTGAGTCGACGCCGGGCGCTGGTGACCGGGACTCGATGACTGTCAGGCACTGGCGATCTGGGGAATCAATACTCCAGTGCTGACGGGAAAGGCCGAAGGTGCGGCGGACCTTGTGGGCGGCTGAGCGGGAGCTGCGTAGACCAGTGAGGATGCTGCGTGTCCTCATGGTGGTCATGGTGCGTGGATGAAGCGCTGGTCAGAGACGCTGCACATACGTAGATTTTAATGATTTAGACGGCCAAAAGTATTTTTTTTAAAATCAATATAATGGTAAGGTATCTATTTAATTGGCGAGTCAACAGTTCTATGTACAATATAACATCCCCTCCCCCCTCCTTGGAAGCGCGGGAGTCGACTTTGATCAGTCGGAATTCGATAGTAAACAAGTGTGTACGTGTCGGCTCTCGGCGCTCTCCTAAACTTATAACTTTCCAAACGTGCATTATTCATTTCAAGCTAATATTTCCCTTTTAACTGTGATGGATTGCGATAATACAGGTAAGAACAATTTTTTTTCGTTACAGAAAAAATTAATTAACATTCTCTGTCATTCATTTTTAAAACGACAAACATCACTCTGTCAAAATTTTTTTTTTTTTTATATATTTAAATTTGAGTGCCTTTTTAATGTACTTATGAGTCCGTCCCTGTATTAATTTTCATTATACTATATAGTGCATATATGTAACTAACTAATTCCATAAGAAATAGCCGCGCAAAATCGCGCTTTTTTGAGCTAAGCCCTTTTGAAAGGCTCTTTGTCAAATATAGGAAATATTGAGTGTGCGATATTTTGTATTAAAATTGTTTTTATATTTGTTTCAGGTCTACCTACTACCTCGGGTACTAAAGTAGTGACTCGTCAATACATATTTGACCAACTACAGAGTCAAAATTTACCAACTTTAAATGAAAAAATTGACTATTTTGAGAATTTTCTCCTTATGCGCTATGGGCACAACAAAGAGGCTAAAGAAGACTTTAAAAAAAGATTTTCTTTTGTAAAATCACATATTAAGCAACGATGGGTAAAGCAAATAAACACCAAGATGTTTTCCTGAAAATAAACCAATCATGGTTAGAGGGAACATTCGAGATTCCCATTGAATCAGCCTCCTCGCAAGGTCGACCACCCAAGTCTTTTGGAGAACTAAGTGAGCGTAGTAAAAGAAGAAAAACGGAAGGAATAAGGGCCTCCGCAGGTGATGAAGTTATTGTTCATGCTGCTACATCTGTGTTGCAGACAACGGGACATAGGACGCCTCGAAAGTGCTTAAAGATATTACGAACTCCCCAACACGGGCTAGTAAATATAGAAAAGCCTACAGTAGAGTTACCAACAACGATGAGGTACCTCAATTGACGCCTCTGCAAGCACTTAAGATGTTCGTTGAAGCTGATGTTACGAGACGACAGTATGAGATAGTAAGGGCAACAAATCCACAACATTTTCCTTGCTATGATCTTGTTTTGAAAGCAAAACAAGAGTGCTATCCGCCGAAAGAATCCCTAAGAATTACGGCTACTTGCGCGGAAAGTAATCTACAGTGCTTAATGGATCTAACCGTAACACGATTATCAAAATACCTAGAAGATGTGATAATCCGGCTTAACGAGCAAGAAAGGAAGTCGTTAATGATAATCTGCAAATGGGGTTGTGACGGTTCTCAGCAATCCAAATTTAAACAAATTTACGATAATGAGACTGATTCCGATGCCAACATTTTTATGAGTTCCTTTGTGCCTTTGCGCATTGTTTGTGGAAAAGAAGGCAGTAAAATTGTTTGGCAGAATCCAACTCCTTCTTCGTCAAGGTTTTGCCGTCCGATTCGATTCCGATTTGTAAAAGAAACAACGGACATAACTAAAGAAGAGATAAAATGTGTGCAGGAGTCCATTAAGCAACTGAACAAAACAGTTGTTACGTTGAATGAAGAGGAGTTTTCGTTTGGGCACCAACTCAAAATGACTATGATTGACGGAAAGGTGTGTAACGCAGCCACAGACACAAAGTCAACATCCCAGTGCTACATCTGTGGAGCTACTTCGAAAACCTTTAATGATCTATCGAATAAAAATAGTGTAAACCCTCAAGCTTTGGAATTCGGCTTGTCAGTATTACACGCCCGGATCCGCATTTTCGAAAGCATTATACACCTTTCGTATAAACTGGCAGTAAAAAAATACAGGGAAAGAAAAACCGAAGAAGACAAGGCATTAGAAGCCCAAAAGAAGTTGGAAATTCAGGAGAGGTTTCGAAATGAAACCGGTTTGCTTATTGACATGCCAAAGGCCAACTTTGGCAACACCAATGATGGCAACACAAGCCGGAGGTTTTTTGAAAACCCCGAATTGGCTTCAGCCATCACAGGTATTAACTTTGAACTGATTTACAGATTCAAGGTTATTTTAGAAACTATTTCTAGTGGCCATAAAATTGATGCTGAAAAATATGATAAGTATGCGTACGACACAGCAAAATTGTACGTAGAACAGTATGGTTGGCACCCAATGACGCCAACTATGCACAAGATATTGGTACATGGAAGCCAAATCATAAAAAGTTCGGGGCTCCTTCCAATTGGACAGCTATCGGAAGAAGCTGCAGAAGCCCGGAACAAGCATTTCCGATCGTACCGGCTAAACTTTGCCAGAAAGTTTTCTAGAGAAGAATGTAACTTAGATGTATATTATAGGCTTTTGTTAAGTTCAGATCCCTTCATTAGTTGCTTGAGACAAATAAGAAAACCTTCACGTAACGCATTTCTACCTGAAACGGTTAAACTTTTATTACCTGGTGACCCAAACACAGAGTCAGTAGAGACATCTGGACCTGAAGATACCGATTTTTAATGTAATTTTATATTTAAAGAAAACTTGTTAAATTCTGTTTCCATTCATTTGTATTTTTTAGTGAATTTAGCTCTATTATATATTACTGTTCTTTATAACCTGACAAATATATGTATGTTTTTATAAATATATACCTTTTCTTTATTTTAATTGAACTTAGAACTAAAATAACCCCAAAAATAATTTTGGCCGCCTAAATCATTAAAATCTATCTATGTGCGCTGGAACCAGGGCGCTGTAATCCGTGTAGCGCTGGCCAGGGACGTGGCCGAGACGCTAAGATGATGTCCCGATGGAGTCCATGATTGTACAGGCGAAGCCGGGTGTATTGTCCTTCGCGGGGGGGAGGGCGCGGGGCGCACCGATCGTCACTCGTGAGATTTGTCCACTGACGGCAGATTGATGACTGACTGACTGACTCGCTGCGTCGGGCTTATTTATACTATACAGCCGGTGGCAACAGTATTGCAACTAAATCCGAGACACTCGCACAGTCTGTGTGTTTCGGGAATCTTCGGCCGCGCGGCAATTATGCATAGGCGGTAGACTCGAACCTTCTGGCGAGTTCTCGTAATGTGCCAGACCGACTGCGCGATCGTATTGTCGCGAGTAGATACTTGAAGCAGGTAGTTTGCTTTGTTTTTGATTTCGGCTGTAAGTACGTACCTAAGTAGCGTCGAGCTGTCTATTATTAATGAGACATTCTGGATGTTCTCTTGACGCTACAAAACCCCCTTCCCAGCAGCTTGCTGCGGGCTGCGATAGAAGGAATAGCTCGGAGACGAACGTCTTTTAAATGTGACACTTCATAAAAAAAAAATTTCAAAACACATGTTCACAACACAGGCTGAAGATACACTCAGATAACCATTTTTTATTTTATTTTATTTTATTTGGAAAACCAACAGTTATAATAATTACAAAGTATGGTGTATTAAGTGTTAATTATTTAACCAATAATAGGTTTTCACTTAAGTATTTTAATTATTTAGTGAATATTTATATAATATTTATGTAAGAAAAAAGTTACAATAGCCTATAGGGATGGGATGGGGAAGGGAGGGGTATGGGATGGATCTAGTCTGTGTAATGTGTAGCATGTACGTAATAAAAAATAAAAATGATAATATAATTATTTATTGATTTTAGGTTTGAAATTGTGGGGTGCTGAGTTAAATAAGTCTAATTCACTGTATGAAGTATTAAAATTGTATGAAGCACGGTGAATAAAAGCATTTTGTTTTGAGTTCGTGTTACATTGAGGGATGTTTAATGTGTGATTTTGTCTGGTTTGTCTGATGGGTACTCTTAATTGAATTCTTTCTAGTAATTCCGGGCAATCTATCACAGAGGTGGCAATTTTTTGTAAAAATAGTACGTCTGCGGAGTTTCTACGACTTTCCAGTGACGAAATCCTGAAAAACGCTGCTGACTCCTCGTGACTCAGATGAGGACGATAGGCCCGAAAATCAAGGTATCGTAGAAATCGATGTTGCACTTTCTCAATCCTTTCTATGTGTGACTTATACATGGGATTCCAGACTTGAGAGGCGTACTCCAGAGAACTGCGTACATACGCAAAGTATAGCATTTTCATGGTGTACGAAACAATATACTGTCCGTACAATAACTGTAGATACGAAGGTAGCTGGGTACACTTGTCAGCGTTTTCAGTCTTGGTAGAGGTTGTAGATGTTGTAGAAGTTCGTGGTAGAGTTTAAAGCCACGATCAGAGAGGAATTTATTTCCAGATCTGAACTGACGAAAAGAATTTAATACTTGGCAAAAACTGAATTTACTACTGAATAAAACACTTGAAAATATTTCTTGAGACTTTTGGAGACTTGGAGATGGTTCTTCAGGAGAGAGGATTCTCTTTCAGAGGTAGTTGTTGAACTGACTTTGTATGGAATTCGGTTCTCTATTTATAGAACGTTTTCAAATCGAATCCTCTCGGAGACGTTCTATCCTCTTTCGTGAGGAGTAAAGTGGTTAGGTATTTTTCCTCTCTGCAATTATCTTGTTGAGAGGAAAGTTATATTTTAATATGATACCTTTCACCAAGTCAGTTCAATCCACCAAAACCATCTCCCGCAGTCCCGTTTATTTATTTTATAAATAATTCTACAAATTTTCATATTGGGTTTGAAGTTAAATATCTTTGGTTTGAACATTTCCCAAAGGGTAACAAATATTTTTTTAAATATTTTTTTATATAGTTTGATATAATTATTCATGTTATTGTATTAGTATATAATCATTTCTTGATGTTGATATTTATTTTGTAGTTATATCTTGCATCATTTTTTCGTAAATCCAGTGATGATATCACAATTAATCACATTTGAATCTGTTATCAGTGTTTGATAAGAAAGTCAAGGTGACATGCTGGGTTGTGATTGGTTGGAGACGGCGGCCATCATGGAATTCCATCCGGGGAGTAGTGGAGGGGGTCCTACGTAAATACTGAGTAGCCTTCCTAGCCGCGGTCACTTCGTGGGTTGGTGTGTCCGAGGGAGGTGATGGATGATTATTTTCAGATGTGTTTCAGGTTCTGCTATTATATTGCTATGTAATTATCTTGATTAATCACATATAATACATCATTTGATTGAGTTATTTTAATGTAAAGATCTCCAAATGTGTCGGCGACACGGTATCAAGCGGTTTCGGGGTTTGAGTGTTTTTGTGATTTTGGCGTAAATATGAATTCTCTTGAAATATTCTGGAGGTCTGGATACGTATGATACACATGGTATTTACTTTTTTAAAATTTTTGCAGGTTCTGAGTACAAAGCCAAGTACCTTGGAAGCTTTTGCAACCATGGATTCGATATTGCGCTCAAAAAGTAATTTCGGATCTAACACTACTCCCAGATCCTTAGCCTCTGTCATTTTGCTCAACCATGGTGGCACTATTATCCGCGCTGATGCGGAGATGGTCTGGTGCATGATGCTCCGTGGTGCCTTAACTGATCACCCATTTTGAGACGGGGTTACCGGTGAGTCGGGGTAACACTATCACGTCGGGCTGCAGAATCACGTCGGGCTGCAGGATCACGTCGGGGTCACCACTTTGGGGATCAGATGAGAGGCACGAAATAAAAGTCGGTCGTGAAGGTCACAGTGTTTATTTGAGTCAGTTTGCCGTGATGAGAGTTGATGTAGGACAGATGTTGGTGTCTCCGGATGCAGGCGTTGATGTGCTGGTCAAGCGCAGGTCAGTGAGTCGACGCCGGGCGCTGGTGACCGGACTCGTTGATTGTCAGGCACTGGCGATCTTGGGAATCAGTACTCCAGTGCTGACGGGAAGGCCGAAGGTGCGGCGGACTTTGTAGGCGGCTGAGCGGGAGCTGCGTAGACCAGTGAGGATGCTGTGTGTCCTCGTGGTGGTCATGTTGCGTGGATGAAGCGCTGGTCAGAGACGCTGGAACCAGGGCGTTGTAATCCGTGTAGCGCTGGCCAGGGACGTGGCCAAGGCGCTAAGGTGATGTCCCGATGGAGTCCATAATTGTACGGGCGAAGCCGGGTGTATTGTCCTTCGCGCAAAGGTGCGCGAATTATCACTCGTGAGGGCTGCGATGTCTCTTGACGCTACAACTTTTTACTTTTTACTTTTTACTTTTTAATTTTTACTTTTTACTTTTTACTTTTTACTTTTTACTTTTTACTTTTTACTTTTTACTTTTTACTTTTTACTTTTTACTTTTTACTTTTTACTTTTTACTTTTTACTTTTTACTTTTTACTTTTTACTTTTTACTTTTTACTTTTTACTTTTTACTTTTTACTTTTTACTTTTTACTTTTTACTTTTTACTTTTTACTTTTTACTTTTTACTTTTTACTTTTTACTTTTTACTTTTTACTTTTTATATTTTTCTTTAACTTTTAATGCTTGTACTATTGTACTACTTTTCACACTTTATTTTTTGTACTACTTGGTATTCACACTTTCGTTAATGGCAGATGTTGCGCCGTATATATGGAAAATGAATAAATAATTTGTTAGCTCGAAGATTAACGCACCAGGTTTGCCGGCCGGTTTACGACAACCGGTAAATACTTGTACGGCAATGGTTTCGACCCTGATAAGAATTCCACTTGGGTTTATTGCCGGGCAAATAAGCACCGACCGTCGAAAACCGGTGTCTGCGCTCAGATCTCAGTTGTAGGGAGAAACTGCCAACTAGGGCGTCTGCCCAGACATATAATAAGAATAAGTAAATAATTACAACAACAAAAATGATTCCTTTTAATTCTATTTCGTGAGGCGTATATATTGATATATTTTGTAAGAATCCAAAGAGTTTATGCAAGACAAGATCACTTCAACAACTGGGATTAAGAACAGTTGTTCTTCGTGTGATTTCATTTGAAGGTGTGTTTCAGACTCAACGTATTAATTATTGAACATCCACTAATTGAAGATTAGTATGTATTTAACTTTTCTGGACGTTTGGCATATTTTACCATTATCGCACCATCTCCCCTTGGGTATTTTTGCAAACACGGTACAGCAATAGCAGTAGAGTATGCGTGAGTTCTTTATGGCACAAACTGAGATGGACTCGTAAAAATCGTTCTATTTCCTTTTGTATTAATATGAGATAATATGTGATTTAAGTGGTGCTAGAAAGTACCACGCTTTTAATATGCAAAATTTTACCAGAGACACTTCCAAATAATAATTTGAATATATATCTTAACATATAAAAAGAACGTGTCCCTTTGTTCGTACACACTAATCCGATTAACCGATTTAAATTACATTTCTTGAATGTATATGGTTGTTTCTAGCTTGTGAGATAGGATAGTTTTTGGACCCGATAGGTTGCGCTGTTGTCAAGATCTAGAAAAAAAACCTTTTTTTCTTCTTCTTTTTTTTCAGATTCTCATACAAAAATAAATACAACCACTCATTTTAACTACCCTACACAGAAGGCGTTCTCTGGCAGGACAACGTCTTCCCGGGCCAGTAAAAGTCACCGACCACCATTGCTTGCAAAAGATTTGTCAAAGTTTGTGAATTATTTTATTACTTATTTTACATAAAACGAAAAACTGGAATAGCGATAATAACCTTTATAATACGTTTGTATATTATATATATTTTTTTTGTTTCGCATATAGTGGTATTTTCAAAGTTTACATGAAGAAAAAATCGGCAATCGAGAAAGCTATTGGAAATTTAATGTCAACCGGGAATATTTCTAAATAAATCATGAATCTGACATGTCGTTTAAAATAACTTGACAACAATATTTCAGAATACCCTAAGGGTTAAAACTAACAAATTACCTGGGACGTCAGTTCGCTATATTTCTTCATGGTTTTAAAAGCATTTCTTCCAAGGTGTACGTCGAAGGCTTCCGCCATCTTCTTGATGGCAGCGTCCTGTGCGGATTCTTGGGTTGACCCCATCGTATATCTGTTAAAAGAAAACTCTCAAATTAATAACAACACGCCACCAAATCAAGTGCTTCTCTCAGTGCCCTAGTGAAGCTAGATGTGTGTTTTTTAAAACATAATATTAAACATTCATCAAAATTATCCAATTATTTTACTTATTGCATCGTTTGAAAACAAATATCACACTATCCCAACATCCTTTACAACCATCACCAACCTCTACCACTTGCACATCTTACACCATGTACCAAAGTCCACGCATACCCAATTTCTACCGATTTATAACAATTATTTTACAAGCAATAATTGTTCGCCTGAAACACTCATCCACATTGAAAAATCTCCTGATAAAAGATACATGACGCCAACGGGACTCGAACCCGTGTCCCTTCGATTTTCGGTCGACAGCTCTGACCACTGAGCTATGGTTTTCAGGTGAAAAATGTAACAAGCAGTAATTGTTGAATGAAACACTAGTATATATTGAATAATTTCGCGGGTAGGAGATAAGCCGCTTTAGCTCAGTGGTCAGAGCTGTCGACCGGAAATCGAAGGGACACGGGTTCGAGTCCCGTTGGCGTCATGTATCTTTTATCAGGAGATTTTTCAATGTGGATGAGTGTTTCAGGAAAACAATTATTGCTTGTAAAATAATTGTTACCCTTTGTGCTGTGCATAAAAAATCTTGTTCTAAAAACATTAGTTTACCAAAAATTAATGATTTATAACTAGTTTCTCGTTACTCTTTGAAGATAATATCTATACATTTGTTACGCCGAATTATATGAAAAAAAAACGCAAATTAAACTCCGAAAATGATTTAAAACACCTTTTTTCTGATATTTAATATGTTATAGACATGATAAAATTAAAAGTTTATCTTTAAACGCAACTAAAGCACTTGTCGAGAGATTTTGCTCCATTTCAAACGAGATGTGTTTTATTAAATATTTTCACGATTTTCGTTTGATTATTATCTTTTTTAACATTGGCGCGCTCCCTCTATATTTACATATCTCCCTTTCAAACCATCTTTGAACGCTTACTACGGGGCCTTAAAACGGCACTGATTCACTCCGTGTTTTATTGTTGGTATACTTTCATCCTGACATTTCCGAAGAAGGAGAGGTTCTTCCAAAACCTTAAAAAAAAAATTTTTATATGAGTACCGTACAAGATTTCCAACTTTTCCCAACCATCTGGAATCAGTGAGGCTGTGGCAGCTCCAATTGAAGAATATTGTGGTGCTGAAGGTAGTGGGAAGAGTAAGAGATCAGGAAGAGGAAGGTGGGGAAATACCTGACTATTCAGATCAAAGCCAATTCAAGCAATGTTTGTTTTCTGAATGATGGTCTTCCATCAAGGCGATACTGAAAGTATCTACCACTCTGTTATGTGCCCAGTATATTTTTACTCTTGGTGAAATTTCGAATATAAACCATGGCGCTACAGAGGCTATCAATGGATATGTACGCAAGTTTTACATAATGTACGTCAAAATTTAATAAATCTTCATATTCCGTCTAGATCTAGATCAACCCGACAATCTGATTTATTTTATCTACCCTTGTCTAGAACAAACATTCGAAAAAATTCCCCAATTCCTCGTATATGTGCTCAATATAATACAAAATTTTACAGCATTGACATTTTTGGTAATAACCTAAAGAAATATCGATATGAAGTAATGCGTACGATCGATTATTAATATGAGAGTATGGAATGTATCGGGAGCATCTCCTATCCTCTTCCTATTTTTCTCTTCCTCTCCCCTTCCTTTAACACCAAATTAATTTTAAGATACTAAAACTTCATTTCTGATGCACTTTAACATAATAAACTTCTGTGGCTTGACTTCAGTTAACTTGTATATTTATATCTATCATTGTATATTAAATAAAAGCTGTTTATTTCTTACAAAATAAATAAAAAAGTATTTCGATTTCTATTCTGACACTGCCTTCTAAAAATATGGCATAATTTTGCACAATAATATTTCGATTTCACTATTTTAGTGTAATACAACGTGGATAGACTCCGTGTGAAGGATATTTATTTTTATTTCATGTTTCGTGATCGACTTCATGAGCTCTAATAAAAACATTTATCTTAATTTTCACAATGTTTATTTCTAATGCTTATTACGTATAGAATTTTAACACTTTCTGTAACTAATTTAGTGACATTTTTAATTTCGGTTAAAAAAGTAGGCATGCTACTTTCCTGATTAAATATTAGTCATGCAGAATTTATCGAGAACCAGTGTTCTTTTCCTAATAAATATCATGTCGGAATGCAACAATATTAGTATGTCAATATCAATATTTGTATGAACACGTGTTTCGCCATCCTAATAAAACATTCGCTTTTGACTGATACTTTGTTACGAACACTTTCAATTCATTCGTTCAAAGGTTTCAGTCCCGTTTCAACAGGAAAACTTACTTAGTATCTACGCTCATTATTGTGTTGGCTTTCTACTTTCTGCATACTCATAAGTAAAAATATCGAGTCTCAATTAAACACAGTATTAGAATAATTCGAGAAAACGGTTCATCCATATAGCTAGTTGAAAAGAAAAAGTAAAATGAACGTTTTTACAATTTTTTATACCATATATTAAAAAAAACTCTTTTCTTCAAAACTTTGCAACTCTTAAAGAATATTAAAAAATTTTAAAACTAAATTTAAGTTATCAACAAACCCGACATGATTAGATAATATTTTATGTTTCTGATGCAATCAAATTGTTACAGAAAGTAAAAAAATTTTTTTTTTTTCCAGAACAACAAGTCAGTCCAATTTTCTTACGTGGAAGTTATAAAGATAAGTTCATGGCCTGATTACCTTTAACAACAGAACAAACAGCGGGATACTAATTTTAGTCTTCACGCAATATGGTATCTTCTCCAAGCATAAATTCCCAGAGAGATGTCGTAGGCAAGTCATCGACGACCGTCCTAAAATGTTTTCATAAAATTCTTCCTTCTGTCACGTTCTGTATGAAAACGAAAAAGGCAGAAGATTCTAGAATGTCGAAAGTTAAGAAAATTTGGCGAATTTGTGTTGCTTTCGATTATTTTACATACGATTTTCTTATTAGAGATATTATTTTTTTTTATTATTTTTATTTCTTCTCACAAGGGGGAAATCTATCATTACTTGCATTTTTAGAATGATGCAAAATACGTAAAAGGTGAAAAATCAACCTCTGACTTCACAAAAATCAATAAAAAATAAATTATTTCTTCGTGAATAAAACAAAGAGAAATTTTAACTTTTGATAAACTGTCTGTCGTATAATGAAAAATTCGGTTGACTTTTTGATTTATGATGTTTTTTTTCTGAATCGGTGTATGTGTTCGAATGTATACTATAAACTACAGTAGGTGTACATAATAATTATAATAATTGTAATAATCTTAATTTAGGCGTATTAGATCTATCAAAAAATTTATATATAAAGATGCAAAAGTCGGTCATTTTGAATACATGTAGGATAACGAAAGATTTTTTAAATATTTATGTTGAGGGATCAGTAGGATTTATAGGCCCTGTTAGAAGTTCTACCGTGCCGAACCCTTTGATATGAAAATATCTGGAGTCGGTGAATTATTTTCCCATTTGATCTCTGGTGAGTTGACGTGTTGTTCTTGTATTTTTTTGTATTTATTTTGTTTATATAATGCACTTGCATAGTATTGATTGAGTAGCTGATCATTTGTGGAAAAGTGAGTTGAAGGGTTTAGTTTTTCCTATGGGGAAGATTTAACCCGGACAATAAAATCGGAAGTTCGGAAGCGGATATAAAAAAATCTTCGTGCAACATAACAAAATACTGTCACTGCACGGAATGTTCAAAATTACCACATTTTACGACGATTTAGAAAAACACATCAGCTTGACTAGAGAACGTAGAAGTAGCGAAAGTGGGTCGTAGCTAGGGTTGCCAGTTGTCCGGTTTTTGACCGGACGGTACTGTTTTTTGAACGGCTGTCCGGTCTAGAAAATTTTGGAAAACCCGACAATAGAATGACCGGTTTTCTTTTTAAATACGCGATATATATACCTCAGGAGATAATTTACAGAGCAAAAGCCGTGAGCGATTCTTTGAGCAAGACTTGCTCAAATATGTTGAAAATGGTACAATATGTGTGCAGTGTTCCCGTCCCCAATGCCTTCGTAGAAAGAGTTTTTAGTGTAAAGGGTAATCTATAATACTATAATACTAATATACAGGGTGTATCGGCACGTACCCGACAAACTTTAACCAGCTATTCCTTAGCACATTTGGAGTAAAACATGTTATGGGCACTTTGCTGTCCGGTAACATTTTTTCCATTTAATACAAAAAATAAATAAAAAATCCACACTCCGTCACTGTCGTTTGCATTGCATCTCGTGTTCAGCAGCTGTTATTAGCAAGTGTGTCAAAAAGTGTCCTCGCTCTTTCGTACACACTAAATAATAATAGTTAAAAATGAGACGAATGGTGCCGTGCCATTTCGTTGTGATTGTAAAAGCGCGCCAACGTAGGTACGTAGGTACATTATTCAACGAAACTCGAACAAAATATTGCCAGATGGGTTTTCAAACTTTGACAAAGGATAAAACATTGGTGACATGGGGTGAAAATATAAATAATATTTTTTTTATTAAAAAAAACGAAAGAGCGAGGACACTTTTTGACACACTTGCTAATAACAGCTGCTGAACACGAGATGCAATGCAAACGACAGTGACGGAGTATGGATTTTTTATTTATTTTTTGTATTAAATGGAAAAAATGTTACCGGACAGCAAAGCGCCCATAACATTTTTTATTCCAAATGTGCTGAGGAATAGCTGGTTTAAAGTTTGTCGGGTACTTGCCGATACACCTGTATAATAGGGTAATCTACTGACGAAAGAAATCGACTAGGCGAGAATACCGCTCAAATCTGTTGAAAATGGTACAATATGTGTGCAGTGTTCCCATCCTCAATGCCTTCGTAGAAAGAGTTTTTAGTGTAAAGGGTAATGTATGTATATATACTGACGAAAAAAATCGACTAGGCGAGAATACCGTAAAAAGCGAATTATGTGTTTTCTTCAATTTAAATGTCAATTGCACTGAATTTAAAGATACAATTTCAGGCAATAAACGATTATTTAAAGTAGTAGCATCTAGTGCCAAATATGTAAAAAGGTGATTTTTTGCTTACTAATAGTAATAATAAATATATGTTTTAATGTTTACTTAGCTTTTTATTGTGTTCTGCTCTGTTTGTTTTGGTCAAAATCAAAGGGGTTTATTATTATCAAAGGACCCTTTGATTTACGACAAATCAACCAAAAAAAATCAAAGGGTGGACCCTTTGATAAAAAATGTCAGGTTATTTTATCTCGACCATCTGGCAACCCTAGTCGTAGGCCAAAAAATCGTTTTTATAATTTTATCAAAATTTTGTGAAACCCGGCAGATTAACTCGTTGTTGAACACAATGCATTCTATTACATTGGTGGCTATCACGTACACACACGCGGACGTTTACGCATTTCATACATAATATACGAAATAAATGTCGGTTCTACCCGATCAGCAGATCGGTAGAATTGTCGACTCCAGTTCCCGGTTAGGAAGGTTCACTCCTCAGTCAAACCAATATTTTTGTTTTTTTTTTAGTTTTAAAAAACTTTTAAGAATTATTATTAAATTATATTTTTATAAATTTTTTATCATCAAATGTTATCTTTATTGTTATCAAGCTTCATTTGCAATTTTATTTGATAATAGTATTTTATTTATGAACAATTTCAGCTGTGTAATTATTATTTTGCGTGACAGCTGCTCGCCTTTCGATGGCAATAACACAGTTCTATAATGCCTTCAATTAATAATAAATTAACTGTTTTTATAAATTATTTAATATTAATTAAATATAATGATGCCCAGATGTATAAGGTAAGTGCCTAAACTTGTTAAAATAAACTAAAACAAAAAAGATCGATTTTCTCACTATCCCGTTAGTAAAACTTTTAATCCGAGCACTATGATTGGTGTAAATTTTAACGATGAAACTTTTCAGAAAATTTCTTAAATACTATAACTATATTTACTATAACTCTTTATTATTATGCTATCCTGCTACCATGCATTGATTTAAAAAAAACTTCTTGAAGATCAAAATCTTAATAAATCTTTATATCTTAATCTCTTCTAAATCAAAATCTAACGCATCAAAATGCCGCTATGGGTAGAGAAAGAAAAAAAAACAAAAATTGATGTCCCATTCAATTTCAAAATGCTTGAAATTCACTGATCTTTTTAGATATCCACGTTATTTAAATATGACGTTGTGATTACATAAATTGCATAAACAGAACACACAAAACTTTTTACATAAAAGATACCCGCTAATTGAGGTGATAATTTGAACATAAAAATTGTTTATTTCGCTCTAATATTATGGAGATATTACAGATGTCAGTGAATATTTACCGATAAATAATTTTCCGCAGCACACTAGACGGGTAAAAACTCACGAAATTCGACAACAATCAGAAATACACTGAATCAAGAATCACACGCCGGACCATAAATAAACCACTCATCTGCGCCGGACTCGCGGATGTGAAAAACTCAATGTTTTTTATGCGAACCAATGCCCCAAGAGCTCACTCCAGTGCCGGATTTATCTCCTATTTTACAGAGAAAATAATATTGGGGCTAGTGTTGCTGCTGAGAAAATGTGGAAAAAACGGGTGTCTTTCCTAGTTGGTCAGTCATAGTTCTCTCATATATGTTAATAAATAACATTTATTACATGATACTGCAACAGCCAGAATCCAGCGGGATTAAGCCAGGGGAATGTTGTGAGGCTGGAGGGTATGGGGAAGAGAAAAGAAATGGGAAAGAAGAAGGCGGGGTAGTACCTAGCCATTCAGATCTGGTCACCAAACAAGGCTAAGAATATATGAGGACAACACTGAGAGTAACTCCAGTGCGGAACGTACAGCAAGTACAGTATATATTTTTACGTGAAATAATAAAATTTCTCTTGAGCTTAATTCGTAATCCTGATTCCTAGTCGAGGACCTTACCTCTATACCACGGAGGCCTTCACTTAATTTTAATTTGATTGCCAACCGGTTTCGCATCCCATATATTTATATATGGTGTCGGGAAACTAGTGGTATAACAACAAAATTTGTTTGTTTGTCATTGTTCTGAAATAATATTTTAAAACATTTTTTAAACATTCGAGATCGTCGTTTTTTCCGTTCTTTCAATACCAAAATAATGTATTCATTTTGTCACGATCAAAAAAATTCAATGTCAAATTTGATTTTTTCAAATGATATTCGAGTTTTGTGACCGCTTCCAGGGAGCCAAGCCAAGCCTGGCTATAAAGCCTATGATGAGTCAGGGCCTGGCTTCCCCCACTCATACAATTACTATTCTAGTACATACAGCGCTAACCGGTTGTTCTCGATTATGTGGGCCAATGTTCAATTCGACAACAACATAGCACAACCGTCTTAAGACTCCGTTTGTCAAGCGATTGTAATGCCTATTGCCTACAATATAAAGTATACCAAGAATATACACATTTTTGGCTTGTAGCTTCCTCTTAAGGCGATGCACCACAACACGTTATATTTGGAATCGGGCCACAAACAATAACACTCCTTATTCGATAGCGATAAGGTTTGAATTCCTTTCCTAACACCAGCTGCTTGTTTTGATTTATGCAAGGAAAAAATATCTCCAAAACGGGGGTTTTATTTCATTTTGTTAGTGCACCAAATTCTCAACCAAAAATATATGATTGTCTGAAGTTCAGATGTCGAAAGGGCAACGTTTTCTTTCGGCGACAACCTTTTAATTTTATATCTCTACAGATCTCATTTCTTTATAATAGTAAATTATTAGAGGATATGCGAACGGGGTTTTTATGACTGGGTGCAGGACCGTCTTTAGGTAGCGTGTCGCTCTAGAAGAAACCCCCCCCCCCTCGTGCACAGTATATACTAAGTAACATCGTAAATATACTCAGAAAGACTGATACAATTCCAAGTTCCAGTTTCTTGCTTACACTATGAAATCTTTCCAAAGCGTCGTGTTTATTTATTAATTCTCTTTTCAATTGAAGAACTGACTCCGTATAAGGTTTCTCTCAACTATTATTATTCTGGGGAATGAGGAATACATTTAAGGTAGTAAGTCCCAGAACTTCTGCACTGAAATAAAATCAATTCAAGCAATTCTGGGCTATCAAATGAATCATTTAGAATTTTATATTTAGTCAGTGAAAATCCTTCTGTCCGAAAATTAAAGCATATTCATATAATTTAAAAGAGTGTTATCGTTCAATAAAATTGCTGGATTACCCATTTTAAAGCTTAGAAAACGTAAAAATATATATATAAAAATATATATATATATATTTTTTTAAATTCATTTTTTTGGGAAATCAACCGTTTATATTTTTACAGATTGTACATAAGTGAAATAGCCAAAATAAAACCAATAACGGATTTCCTCCTTGTGACTTTACGTAAGACAGCATTAGAAGAAATAATTAAATTTATGAGAAATGTGAAGTTATAATTATATAAAATAAAAGAATTGTATAAAATAATAGAACAAAATAATACAACAAAAATAAAGGGAAAAAAAAAAAAAAACTAAAATTTATATAAAATAAAGGATTATCGATACATTGGTAACCATAAGAATACAAACAACATTGTGCATATAAATCATATCATAACCATAACCATAAGAAGACAATGTTGTGCATATAAATCATACCATAACAGGATTATAAATATATAAATACTAGAAACATAAACATCAGAAACATCAATTCAAGAAACATCAGTGAAATACTCTTTTAAGGTCATTTTATATTTAGTAAATTCGCAATTGAAGATGTCGATATTGAAAGTTAGTTGATGGAAATATTGTATGTTTTTAGTTTTTCTAGATCATTATAATTATTTATGCAATGGTGATTTGTGTTTTCATTAAGTCTTACATAAATTTTACAATTTTTGATCCAACAGAATTTGAATTTATTAATTTTGGTAAACTCTCTGACCTTTTTGTAGAGTACTTTGTTTTTATGAGTTAAATGTTCATTTATATAGATCCGTTGTTTTCCATAAAAGTTAATATCCTCTGCTGTTAGGCGCCTTCTTGTCCGGATTGCTGCTATGATTTCGTCTTTCTGATTCCTGCCCTTTAGTTTTACTATAATATTCCGCGGTCTTCCTTCAATCTTCTCCTCGGGGGTGACTCGGGTGGCGTATTCAATGTCGTCGCTTACTATATTTAATTCTGAATAGATCCTTTTGATAATCTCCGTCAGGTTCTCTTGTTTTTTTTTCTGGTATCCCAATGATCTCTATGTTATTAATGCGTGCGTGTTGTTCGTTAGCATCCAATTGTTTTTGTAATTCTTTAAATTCACTTTGTATTACGGCGTTTTGTTCCAGAGTTGTTTCCACGTTGTTGTTTTTTTTCGTATCAATTTTTTTTTCTAGAGTTAATATTTTATTTTTTAATTCCTCGATTTCTTCTTTATACTCGTTTCTGATGATTTCCAGAAATTGTACCTTAAATTCTTCAAACTTTTTGTCAAGAAGTTGGAGGAGTTGGGTGTCCGTAGTATTTAGTGTTTTTGCAGTTGCTCGTGTAGTCATTTTGGCACGAAATATTAATTAGTATAACTTCACTTCACTATTAAAGCTATTAAAATATAGATATTTAGATTTTAGCTAGAATTTTTTATTTTATTTTGAGATATTTCAAGAGTGAAATAAAAACACGACAGCTGTCGTTGAATGTTATTGTTGTATTGATTTTGTATATATTCTATCAATATCTTGTACATGAATGTTGTGAATTGGGTTCCAGTTATACTCAAGATGACTTTTAATAAAGGCAAAGTATAAAACAGTTTAATACACTTAATATTGTTGTTTTTAGTTAACCTAGTTATAAATCCCAAATTTTGTAAGCCCTTGTTAGAGATTTGTTTTCAATTATGTAATTAAAGATCACTGATAAAATAAAATAAATTCGAGAAAATACGACAATCTGAAATTTTGAGATAATTAAGTAAAGTCCAAATTTGGTCCACATTGCACCAAAATAATAATTTGTTGATATTACAATGATAGATGTTTCAAATAATTTAAAAAATGTTGAGGTTGTCTGCAAAAATTAAGATAAGTAGATATTGGAATATTTTTGTAATTCATTGTAACCTGTCACATTCAATGTGTGTTTTGGTTTTTGTTTTTGATAAATTCTTGACCACCAAGAAGATAGGTCATTGGTGTCTTAATAAAAATATTCCCGAACTATTAGTGGAAGCCGAGAAAAATTTGTTAAGTTCCTCGAGAATATGGAAAAAGGCTATTGCTAAAGTGCAACAGTGCAATAGCACATGATCCAATAAGGTTCAGCGACTTTGAACCCCAATGTCCACAATTAATACACTAATTTATTTTGTGACTGTAAAACACTACACAGTAATGATTCGATCCAATTGCAAGGCTGTTCTAAATGACACCGCGATCAGCCAGTGACCAGTGCTGCATTCTTGGTATCTACACCAAAACCACAAACATACGTGTTAAATTAAACACTTTTTCTTAATGAACTAAAACAATTTCACAATTACACAAGTAATGGAAAAACTTTCCGAGAAGATCCATTGTGAAAGTGCTACAATGTTACGCAGTAAAAAATCTGAAGTACTTTTTTTAAATACAAATATTTGAATTTCACATTCGTTTCCTTGAATGAATGAGTGGCAATCACGTTTCAATTTTAATGTTTGATGACGTAAGCAAAGATAAGTTCGCACCTTGCATACGTGCAGTGTGCACTACTGACAACAATGTGAATCTCTGTTTGAAGCACTGCGAAGAAATTACTTAATGTTTGATTGCAATATTATTTTTTTTTTATAATTTGTGTAAAGTATGGAAATTACATTGTCTTACAAAATTTCCTACGGAGTTGTCTACGGAGTGTTCTAAGTACGCCATTGACTAGCTGACTTCTTAAAGATCTAGGGCCAAAGTTTCAGTAGAAGAAGGAAGCTAGCCTTAGCAATATTATACATCGTCTATAAATTAATCTTGGGAAGAAATGTTTTTCATTGAATAGTCATCAACAAGAAGTATTTATATTAACAATATTGAGAAAAAAGGGGTGACGTCAACGGTAGCCAATGTAAAGAAATAAGCCTCTGTAGAGAATCTCCAATATCAGGTTAAGGATATTCTGTGCAGGATCCTTAGACATTAGGACCACGAAGCCTTAAAGTGTGAAAATCCTTTCCACATTGGAAGGAAATGCATAAGAATCTAGGTGCACCCAGATGACTTCATTCTTAATCCTCACTTACTGGCTATGTCAGTTCAGTCCAGTACTCGAAAACCCACGGTCCGAAATCCAGGTGCCAAACATTCTCGTGTCTTTGACGTTATCTTATGATAACAAATAATGTATTGAAACCAGAGTATTGGATTATTTGTAATGCGGTGTAATTTATATTATATATAACGTGATTGTATTTTGCCGAGTCATTCAGCGTTGCAAATTATAATATTGCTACCATGAAAACATCAGATAGTGAATGATGAAGCAAAAATGGTGTGTTTTTGTGACATGATGCAATGGTCTATAGTTCATTCAGGTCAGTTATTTTACGTTCGTCTTCTTTCGGTGCCCTCTTTAATCAGAGGTTAAGTTAGGTTAGGTGCATCTATATTAGTTATGTGCATTAGTTGCATTGTTAGGTGCATTAGATTATCATTTGAGCAAACTTCACCCAACAGGCTGCAGCCCCGAACAACGCTTATTCTTGCGGAACTGTACTTGTACCATTCACGTAGATTTCGAAGTTATTTGATGTAACTACCTACTGATAATTTATTAATCGTCAAATCGTTCCACAGCCGAGCTGTTGAACTCAAGAACGATTCGTAGATGTCAACCGTGTACATATGTTGGGCGTGCGTTTGGCGTGTTTCCCGACTATGCACCGGTGCCGAAGGGATTTTTTCTCGGAGCATCTTCCATAGTCATACCGGAAAAACAGGGACGGCATACCTACCTGACGCCTGTGCTCTAATGATTTCAATCCGTTTGTTAAGAGAGGGGAATCTATCAAACGGAACTCCCGTTTCTGCACAGAGTCAAGGGTTTTTTCATCTATTTTGGGATTCCAGACCAGAGATGGCTGCCAAATTCAACACTTGCGATTTGTACAGAGTCAGCAGTTGTGTACTATCTGCAGTATATGCGGGCCTTGTACAGTACGCCCAGCTTCTGAGAGGCTAGCTTGACTCTGCCTTCAACGGAGCCCTCGTTCTTGAGCTGGTCACTTAGAGTTACACCAAGCATATCAATGGAAGTCATGTTGGGAAGATTGTGTAGCTTATTATGTCGTATGGGGGAGTCCTAACCGCTCTCTACTGTCTGTGAGCTGTCAGTAGCCAGTGGAACTATGACATTCCAAATTGTGGTGTGTTGTGAGGCTGAAGGGGATAGATAAAGGAAATAAATGGGAAAAGAACGGTTCCAAAGTACCTGGCTATTCAGATCTGCTCACCGAACACGGTTAAAGTCACTTTAGGCAATAAAGTGTCGAATCTAGAAGCCGGTTCATCGCTGAGGCGAAACTGACAGATTCTACCAGTTAAGTTAACTGCTGATAATACATAATATGTACCTATGTGTATTTTGTTTAGCGATAATGTTTTGTGCTGTTGTAATTAAAAATTAAAACTGGTGTAATATTGGTGTGCGAATGAATTACATATATTACGTCACATACATAATCTAATAATTTTCTTTTCTTTCTTCTTGATGACTGTCAATAACTATCGTGCACGTAAATGTCACTTGTGCCATCAATTCCAAATAAATAAATAAATCTAATATCCCAATTTGACATACGTTGATAGTAATTAATGACGTAATTGCGGGTGCGCTATAAGATCCTCAATTACTTAGGTTGTAAAAAGAGGGAAATAGAATCAAGATGAGGCAAAAATTGAAGCAAGAGGCTAGAAGAGATCAGAAGAGCAAATAAGAGAAAATAAGACCCAAGACTGAGCAAGAAATAAAAAACGAACGCTTAATCAATTCCTTTATTCCTACCCATCCTAAAATCCAATACTGGCTTATTAGGTTGCCATGTACAGCGGTCGATTAAACTCCAAACTGCTTTCAATCCTCAGAGCACGAGTTCCATGATCTAACAAAACAGTGCCCTCTGATGTACCGGTCTCACCGGGGCAGGAGTGCTCCTGGTATACTGATATATAATTATGTCATGTTTTTCAGGTCTATCGGGTAGGTACATACTCATGCATGTGAGCTAAAAGCGTGAAGTGATGTGCCAATTGCCACTTGTATCACAAATTTAAACTGCTGAGTCAGATTAACAAGACAATAAGCCTGCCAAGTAGGCAGCAAGGTCGATCTTCATTGCTGGGAAATGATCTGGTTAAAAAAATAAAGATCCGGTTTGATAATCAGAATTACAAATATTGTTCCATGAACAATTTTAGTTCCATATTCTATGGCTCTTTCCACGTTGATAATATAAGGTGAAATTTTTTTTATTTTTTTTATAGTGAATACCTCACAAGAATCCCAACTGCTCCAGTCTGGAGCCAATGAGACTATGGCATCCCCAATTGGGGGATGTTGTGAGGCTGAAGGTAAGTGGGGAAGGGAAAGAGGAAGGTGGGGAAGTACCTGGCTATTCAGATCTAGTCACTAAACACGGCTAAAGCCATTTGGAGCAACGTTTCAATTCTGAATGGTGGTCTTACACCAGGGCGATACTGGTAGTATCTTCCACTCTGTTAGTGTTGTTCAAAATTAGTAAAGCCTTTAGATAAATCAATAACTCATAAGGCTTTTTAACTCTCATGGCTGTTACAATGTCAATAAAGATATAAAGGGTAGATTGACACACCTATAAAATAATATTACATGACAAAATAACACTATTTGGTACACAATAACAGTCAATGCACGTATATAACACAATTGTTGGTAAAAGGTTATTTATTTAAAGTAAGTAAGTTCACAGATCACATAATATGGTAAAAATAGTCACAATGTATCAATTCACTAATTAATTGAGCAAGGGATCGGAGGGAACCTTGCCGTTAGGCTTTGGGAACAACAAAAACTGACTGTGGTTCTGCTTAGAGGGTCGTACCATAGGACGAAGCGCAACTAAGGCAGCAGTCGAGGGTCTGGTTGGGGCTTTACTTATGGCAGTAGAATACTCCTTAGAGGGTCGTGCCAGAGGACGAAGCGCAACTAGCCAAGAGCGAGCTGCAGACGAACTGACTAATTTAGGGCGCGCAGCCTGTTATATAGCCCATTCCTTGTTGCGGGGTGGGGTTGGTGTAGCGGCTCGAGGGTGGGAGATGCGCAGAAGGCGTCGGCGCATCCGGGTTTGCTTAGGGGTGGGTGAGCAGGATGGCGCTGTACGGGGGAAAGAGATGGTGTAGTGGCAAGCGTAAAAACGGCGCGCTACACGTATTATATGCAAATTATTGTATTGCATTGTTTCTTCAGTTTGGTTCTTGTTCCCGTACCGACACACAAGTAGCCAAGAGGCTTCATTTAAATAACCGTCATAAATTTCCTTTTCAAAATGGCTGATATGCCTGATGAAGTAATCCAGGAGTTTATGGAAAAGTTGGATATGCATGTTGGAAATTTGCTCTGAAACAGTTGAAATCCTTTGGAGATGAGATTAATCAGGTATGTATCGTACGAATGGTGTTATCCTTTGATTTGCTATTTTAAATGAAATCAGTTCCATCCTCATTATTTGTACTGTTGTTAATGAAGAATATAAAAAAAAATTAAATCACAATATTTGTTGCATTTATATTTTTGATATTTATCATAAAATTAAACTAAAATTTTAAAAAGATATTTGAGATGTACTCGTGTGCCACGAAAATAAAATCGAAATTTGTCACGAATTTAATATCTAAAAAATGTCAAGGAATTAACATGAGCTGAAGAGGCGTGGAATAGGTCTAAACGACAAGCTGGACATCTGCGCTCACACGCACAATGACGTGAGCATCCCCATACTGGCGGGACTGTACATCGGATGCGCTACCTTTCCACTTTCAGATAGAGTTGTCCACCGACCTGGTGGAGAGCCATGCCTCCGTGTGGCTCTGCAGCGTCAGGGTCGCCCAGGAGCTGAAGAGGCGTGGAATAGGTCTGAACGACAAGCTGGTCATCTGCGCTCACACGCACAATGACGTGAGCATCCCCATACTGGCGGGACTGTACATCGGATGCGCTACCTTTCCACTTTCAGATAAAGTTGTCCACCGACCTGGTGGAGAGCCATGCCTCCGTGTGGCTCCGCAGCGTCAGGGTCGCCCAGGAGCTGAAGAGGCGTGGAATAGGTCTGAACGACAAGCTGGTCATCTGCGCTCACACGCACAATGACGTGAGCATCCCCATACTGGCGGGACTGTACATCGGATGCGCTACCTTTCCACTTTCAGATAAAGTTGTCCACCGACCTGGTGGAGAGCCACGCCTCCGTGTGGCTCCGCAGCGTCAGGGTCGCCCAGGAGCTGAAGAGGCGTGGAATAGGTCTGAACGACAAGCTGGTCATCTGCGCTCACACGCACAATGACGTGAGCATCCCCATACTGGCGGGACTGTACATCGGATGCGCCACCTTTCCACTTTCGATCACTATGACCAAAAGTAAGCCAATTTTTTTAATGCGTTTTCCACAGTCATCTCAATGTTCTTGATCTACATCGGTCCTTAACCATTTTTTTCCAGTCCAGAGGCCGATTCTGCTCCAAACTTCTTCCATGCAGTCATGGAGCATCATGGTCATGATTTTCGATATCCTGTCATCTGACAAACTCCTCGGAATCCTCTCGGGTTCCTATTGTCTCTCACTAGGTCTAGTTCCTTGGTTGCCTCCGCACAGTCCAGTAGCCCTATGTCATGCCCAGTGAAACTGTACAAGTTTTACAAAGCATATTCAACAGCTTATCAAACAATTTTGATGTTATAAAATCTTGTGTTTTTTTTTCAGCAATATTGTAAGTGTAGTTGAAAGCATGGTAATTATTTTGCTAATAACGCAACTACTAATGAGCATTTAATTTTTTGTAGCTGAATTCAAAAACATGCTAGCAATTGGAAAGTCTTCCATTGTTTTGGATGATTTTTCTGTGATCCTGAAATCCGCCAAACATTCAGCGAAGTCCTCGCAGAGCTTAACTATGAAGCTGAAGTGATTGTATTCGGAGATGAACCACTGGAGGGTCAATTTGTTCCATTTGCTGACTCCCTGCAACCCACTGGAACCGAAGATGCCTTTGAGTAAGATAATAGTTTTGATACGCAATTGATAATTGATATGTTATTCTTTGTAAAAGCCGCTATAATCGGCGTTAATAAATAATAAATAAATAATATGCATAATTTTTCGTACAAAAACCTTGGTAAAATGGTTAGTTATTTCTTTTTAGGGTGACTGAACTCGATCCCAGTAAAACAATTGCCTTCATCTGCTGTTCAAGTGGAACTACGGGAATGCCTAAAGGAGTTTGTCATACCTACAAGACTTTTGGTCTAGGATTATTTTTGCTGTACGAACTTATGTTTAATAAACGCTTTATTTATTGAGGGTGGGATTTTTACCAACTTTAGTCTCTAGCCTTTAGTTTTAAGGTCTTTCAATGGAATCATATCTTCTTCTATGCCTCTGGAAACCGACATGGCTTTAATTGTCGGTGTCTTCACCGATAATTCATAGGGTATTTTCAATGTTTTTTTTAAACTCGAAAAAAATTAAGAAAAACGTGAAGATAGTGAAGGTATTTTTGTTTAAATTTTTACCTTGATAATGAATTTTCTATAAAAATTTTAAATGTTCCATGTGCCAATCGATATTTGCCACCAGAATGACATGTTCGTTTTCATTCGTGAATTCAGCGGCGTCACGCCGGGCGTCGTTGCTGACAGCCGTTTCACCAGACATTGGCGTTTTCTGTCCTATTGACGTTTAAACTAGTTGGAACCGTTTCGGAATTTTCGGTTTTAGATCGTTTTTTCAATAAATATTTTTTTTCTTCTTTAATGCGAAAATCATAATCAGAAAAAATAAACTTCAAATCTTCCACACATTTTTAACGGTATTCATGGTTTGTGAAAATACCTCATTCTGTAATATAGATTTTCAAGCGCAGATCTAAAATCTATATCACTTTTCTGGTTTAGACACCAAGTCTCAGATCACCGAGTTTATTTTTTTAATAGCAGTTGAGCAACAACATCATTAGTGGAAAGTTGGCTTGTTTTAAACCCAGTTGGTAGTCCCTTAGTCAATGTGGCGTCTGTTTTCACCTAGTGGGGAATTTTTATACAGACATGTATTTTTTTCTCCAAGTGAATTTCTGTTTTGGTAAAACTTTATTTAATTATTTATCAGGTCAAATAATCGCACTCCTAGTAAAGAAAAACCAACATTCTTGATTTTTTCTTCAGTTTACTGGATAACCAGTTTATACAATGTGGTGATGTCTGCATTTACTGGAGACTACATGATTATCTGCAAACTACCTTACACGTTTGACCTTCTTGCAAAGGGCTTGAACAAATACAAGGTACCAATTGTTTATAAATAAAAACATCGCAAGACATGTTAATTATTGTATTGCATTATTACTAATTAAATTTCTCCAATCTTTCTTTTTATCTGTGTGTATTTTGTATTTTTTTCATTACATGTGCAATGACTTCCGCTTAGTTACAAGCGTAGAATCAATTTTTGTAATTCAGCCTGACTACTCAATTTCTGTCAAAAATATGATTCGATGAAGTCACCGACACTCCAGTGATTGATTTATGTGATTTGTTGTTTTCTTTTAGCCCCAAAAGATAAAGCTAAGTCCCTTGGCGATGTGTAGGTAAGTTGGCAAAACATACCAAGTTCCTGGAGCTGTACTGGTTCTCCATAAAGATGTTTTTTTATGTCTGGCAGCCCAGTTTCTCCTGGCGTAGTTTCCCAAATACAGGTAATTGTGAACTCTAATATTTCAGTTAATTCTTCACATTTCATATGACCAAGATGCTAGGAAGGCACGCAAAAATCGGTTGATACAATATTGCAACAATCAATATACAGTGAGTTACAGAACGAGATACATAAATTTAATAATAATCATTCTACAGAAATTTTAATAGTAATCCTTATACAATTTTTTTAATAATAATAATGCTACAGAAATTTTAATAATAATTGAAAAAATTCGGAGTCGCTCGCCACGAAATATTTTTTAATAAAACCGTTGATTCATCTTAATTACAATAAAAGGAAACGGACTGAATTTGGGAAATTTTTAATTTTAGCATTTTAATTTTTGATTACGTAAAATGAAAATTCGCTTTCGTTGTACGGGATGACAACCATTTCAAATAATTTCTGTCAACTGGTATTACCGATTCTACATAAATTACCGACTTCATGCGGATAAGAAAAACAATTACGCGCAATTTTATTTACAATATTAGCGACATGAAACAATGATTTTTTACTCTACCAGCCAGTATAAAGAACACAATTGAAACGAAAAATGTGAAATAATTAATAATATAATGTAAACAAACCTTTAATCAGAATTTTTACATACCGTCATACCGTGTAGAATATAGTGAAATAGCTTCACATTAAAATTGCCTAAACGATAATGATTTACAAGTAAATCTATTACAAAGTTTTTAATAATTGAAATCACTCGGTGTTCGACGTTTACAGTCAGTTAGATTTGCGAAACAAAGTGCATAGTGAGCTGTGTAGTGATTCAAAAAAATTATAAAAACATTTCTTACATCCTAAACACGCAGGCGCTAAGATCAAGTGTTGTCATTATATCGCCATTGGCCGTAAATATCGTCATCTATCTCGCTATTGGCCGAAAGTGTCTGATTTTGGAACTATGCCCTACGGATTGCGGCAAATAGGCGCTAGTCTGACAGACGCAACTTATCAACTAAACATAAATAAATAAATAAAAATAATAAATTTTATTATTATTCAATCGTCTGCTGAAATGATAGCTCGCTGAGCTATCATTTCTAATGTCTAGGAACAACGTAGGATAATAACACAACAACAATAACATCGTACAGAAACACGCTGTTAAATTTGCTCCTGTCTAAAAATTAAATAAGTAAACAATCTAAACGCGTTTAACCTAAAACAGTGATCTTATACACACGGAATTGCACTAGCAGTGCAGTTGAAAAGTTTCAAGCCGTTTTAAAACGTCAGTATTAACTTAAATCTGATTTTTATAAGCCCGAGTTGCTGTTATATTAATTGATTATCACTAAGGGTACGTAAATTTCGTTTTTACGAAATAGATGCAATAAAAGCGAAATCTGCATTTTATTTGCGATAAAAGCGAAATTTGAAAACTAAATACTTTCGCACCTATTAACGTTACGTGCTTTTAAATGTTAATCAGACGCGCTAACAATTATTGATGTAGTAATTGATGTAATTGATGTAGTGTGGATTGCGGCATCGTGTTTTGGTAGGCGTGAGCAATTGCGCCTTTCAGTTCGAGTTCAGGTTAGCTGCATTGCTTAGATGTAGTGTGGATTGCGGCATCGTGTTTTAGTAGGCGCGATCAATTGCGCCTTTCAGTTCGAGTTCAGGTTAGCTGCATTGCTTAGATGTAGTGTGGATTGCGGCATAGTGTTTTGGTAGGCGTGAGCAATTGCGCCTTTCAGTTCGAGTTCAGGTTAGCTGCATTGCTTAGATGTAGTGTGGATTGCGGCATCGTGTTTTGGTAGGCGTGAGCAATTGCGCATTTCAGTTCGAGTTCAGGTTAGCTGCATTGCTTAGATGTAGTGTGGATTGCGGCATCGTGTTTTGGTAGGCGTGAGCAATTGCGCCTTTCAATTCGAGTTCAGGTTAGCTGCATTGCTTAGATGTAGTGTGGATTGCGGCATCGTGTTTTGGTAGGCGCGATCAATTGCGCCTTTCAGTTCGAGTTCAGGTTAGCTGCATTGCTTAGATGTAGTGTGGATTGCGGCATCGTGTTTTGGTAGGCGTGAGCAATTGCGCCTTTCAGTTCGAGTTCAGGTTAGCTGCATTGCTTAGAAGTAGTGTGGATTGCGGCATAGTGCTTTGGTAGGCGTGTGAAATTCGAGTTCTGGTTTGCTGCTTAGCTAAGAAGTGGTTTAGATTGCGGGATCGTGTTTTGGTAGGCGCGAGTTGATTACGCCTTTAAGTTCGAGTTCAGGTTTGCTGCTTAGCTAAGAAGTAGTGTGTGTTGGCGTCCGTCCATCTCTTCAATCACTCACTCCTGCGCGTTCAGTATAGTTGTGTTACTAACGTCAATATGGGCCGCCCGAAAGTAGAATTACCTGAACGAGTAAAAAAGTTCAAAAAGGATGGCTTGTATTTAAGCGATACTAACATCGTAACGTGCAAATACTGCAGCGTGCGTTTGGAAGGAGAGAAGTTAGATACTTTGAAGAAGCATACGACTTCTGTTACCCATTTAAGAAATAAATCTGATCCTGATCCTCAACCAGGGTCCTCTGGAATAAAAAGGCAATCCACAATAGTTGGTGCTTTTTAAGTGCAAAAGCGTGCCAAAACGGAAAAAGAGGAATTTGTGCTTGGCACTGTTAAAATGTGTTTGAAAGCAAACATTCCGTTGAATAAACTAGATCATCCAGCTGTTCGCAGTTACATGCAAAAATATGTGCCTGGCTCGGGTAACCTGCCTTCTGGAGATAATTTGAGACATAAGTACGTACCACAGTGCGGTGTTTCGAAGAAAGATGAAGTGAAACAAAAACTAAAGGATCAGCCTTTAGTTGTGGTGGCCGACGAAACTTCTGACAAACGATGCAGATGTGTCTTTACAGTTTTACTTAAAACTCTCTCTTCAGAACCACCGCAGTCTTGTTTCTTAGCAAGTATAATTTTTTTAGACACTGCCAATGCTTTTCCACTTGTTCTCAAGCAATAATTGATACTTTGAAAGAATAAAAAATTCAATACTCTCAAGTACATGGTTTAGTGTCTGACTCTGCAAGGTACATGGGTGCATGTTTCAACTTGCTTAAAATACTACTGGGTGACCATGCACTGCACTTTCAATGCTGGGCGCACATAGTGAATCTTGTGGGTGACATTTTTATAAAAAAAATTAAGGAACTGAACTCTATTGTGGCCAAGACAAAGTCAGCCTTTTTGCATTCTAGAAAAATGAAAAGTTCCTATTTAAACTCTCTAAGACAGCATGCTCCACAATTAACTCCAAAACTTTACCCTACGCCTGTTGTAACCAGGTGGAATTCTTGGTTTAAATCTGTGATTTATTTGAATGATTATCGATTACGACAATTCTAGCACTATTTACCTCAAATAATGTTTTGAAAATGACATTCTTACCAGTAAAATTCAAGTTCAACTTACATTCGTATCAGAATTCTGTCCGAAAATTATGAAACTAATTGACAATTTAGAATGTTCAAACTATTCGTTTGCACACATTTTGTGGAGTAAATTAGAAGATTTGAAGTCCTCTCAATGTGAAGGCTCTTTTGGCGAAAAAACAATGAATATTTTATCAACCGAAAATTCTATCGATCACAGCATGATGTTGAAGACAGCAGCTCAAAAGAGAAATTATTGGTACACATGGGGGGCCGAATCCAACAAATGAGTGCTACCAATAAGTGTACCACAAGAAGAACTAATTGTTGGTACACATGGGGCCGAATCCAACAAATGAGTGCTACCAATAAGTGTACCACAAGAAGAACTAATTGTTGGTACACATGGGGCCGAATCCAACAAATGAGTGCTACCAATAATTGTACCACAAGAAGAACTAATTGACGGGTACTCTCATTTTCACAGACAATTACTTGGATTGGTCGGCCAAGAAGCTCTTGTGGATGTAATGCAAGTTGTAGTTACATCAATATCTTGCTACCCTGGATTTGCAAAAGCAGCTGTTCAATTGCCCTGTCAATAGTGTTGATGCCGATAGGTACTTTAGTATCTACAACATTGTCGTAACTGATCGCAGGCAAACAATGAAAGATGAAAATGTAGAAATTACAACAATGCTAGCCTTTAATTGAGTTTTTAACACTATATTTTTTTGCGAAATAAATGCGAATATTTCTATTTTGAGTTTTTTTAAATGCGAAATCACGATTTTTTATTTGCGAAATTTACGTACCCCTAATTATCACCGATCGCTCTGTCCGAACTCTGCTTGTGTGTGTCGCGTGTGTGTACGTGACAGCTGATTCTACGAACTCCGCCTACACAGCGCAGGGCCGCTAAACCTTTTTCAAACCACACATCTCGAAGAAGTAACATGGACACCTGTGATACATATTATCACAGCGGCAAACAATATTATTAACTCTTTACATACCACTATTATGGATCCTACCAACAAGTTCACGAAAGAACAGATGGGGAAATTATCACCTAAACTTTCGGAGCTTCTGGGCAATATAAGCCTTGTTGCTGCTAAAATGGGCTTTTTAGAAGGTGAACTGAAGACATACCAACGGATCTCAGAGAATCAGCCGCTCCAGCCTCCGTCCCAATCCCTGCCAAACGGGGCACAAATAGCCCAAATGTGCGAAGCAGCCGACGAGTTGGAAGAAAGAAAGGTGAGAGCCAAAAATTTAATAATCACAAATGTGCCCGTTAGTGTCACGGCGAATCAATTGGACCGAATTAAACAGGACAAAGTGGAAGTATTAAAAATTCTCAACAGAATCGATAACACGCTTGCCGAAAATTCTGTCAACGTCTTCCGCATTGGCGTAGTAAAACCCAATAAAATAAGACCAATGAAAGTCATCTTTAATGATCCGTCGACGGCTTTAAACATATTGCGTAAAAAAATATAACTCTGACACACACCGAGTGTAAAATTTACTCCGATCAAACTCCTCTACAAAGGCAATACCTAATAGATCTCAGACAAACCCTGGCAAACCGCACCCTGGAAGGCGAAGTTGGACTTACTATAAAATTTATTAATAATAAGCCAGAAATTGTTAAAAATGTCTCAAAAAACCAAAATCTGCCATTGGATATGGCCTAAATATTTACTACCAAAATGTAAGAGGACTGAAAACCAAACTTAATGATTTAAGAATTAAACTACCAACCCTAGAATATGATGTTTACTGCTTCACTGAGACATGGTTGACCCCAGATATTAAAAATGGTGAGTTAGGATTTCACTCCCATAACACCTATCGAATGGACCGCGATACTAATACTAGCAACAAAAGTAGGGGAGGTTGTTGTCTAATTTCTATTAATACTAAATTAACCTCAAGAAAACTCAAATGTGCAAATATCAACGTGGAACAACTATTTGTTTTAGTGACAAACAAAAGTGAAAAAATTATAGTTGGTTGTGCGTACATTCCACCCTCATCTGATGACCAGCTTTATACTAGTTACTGTCAAGAAGTAGAAATATTTCGAAGAAAATACCCAGACGCTAAATTTATTCTTACAGGTGACTTTAATCAACCTACTGTTCAATGGGATATTGACAACAATAATACTTGCACAAATTCCACGTCCAATAATGGTTCTCGTGAACTTATAGAAATGTCGTGTTTCCTAAATCTTAGACAAGTGAACTTTATATATAACTGTAATAATAATCTATTAGACTTAATTTTTAGCAATTCCAACAATATAAGTGTGCAACATGCAAATGATAATGTTTCAACAATTGATAAATACCACCCACCACTTTTTGTTAAGCATATATCTACACAAATTTTAAATTTAGAGTCTTATAAAGAGAAATTAAATTTTTATAAAGCTGATTATCCCAAGATAAACGAGTTTCTCGCCAAATCAGACTGGAACTTCATTAGTAAATGTAATAATATTAATGATATAATAGAATCTTTTTACTGCATAATTAAAAAATCAATTGAACTTTACGTCCCTATTACAAAATATAGGACATCTAATTACCCCAAATGGTTTAACAAAGAGCTAATTTGTACTATCCAGGCAAAAAAAACTTGCACATAAAACATTCAAAATATCTCGAGCTCCAAATGACTATCTACTTTTTTCTAAATTACGCAACAGGGTGAAAAATATTTCGATCTCCTGCTACAAAGAATACCTGGAAAATATTGAGCAATCGTTACAAAATAAACCTCAAAATTTATTCAAATTCGCAAATAATCTTAATAGTAATGAATCTGGTATTCCGTCTATCATATACTACAATGGTAAAATTGCTGATACACCTCAAGGAATTACTGACTTATTTGCCGAATGCTTTGGCGAAGTATATAAAGCAAACTCATCCAATAACCAAATACCTCAATTCAACTCCAATATTTCTTAATTGTAAAAAGCATTCACTTTGTGGCTCATCATAATTTATAATAAAAACACATAAATTTGTTTTTGACCACGATAGTTTTATTTTCACTCTACCGGTTTCGGAAGATCCCTTCCTTCGTCAGGAGAATAATATTCAGTTTTAAATATTCTCCTGACGAAGGAAGGGATCTTCCGAAACCGGTAGAGTGAAAATAAAACTATCGTGGTCAAAAACAAATTTATGTGTTTTTATTATAAATAAAATATTTCTATTGATTTTAACGACCTTGTTATTGATGAAATCGATGTTCAGCGTAAAATTACATTATTAGATACTCAGAAATCCGCTGGCCCGGACACCATACCTGCAATTTATTTACAAAACTGTGTATCTAACTTAAAAGGACACCTAACCAATATATTTAATCTATCATTAGCATCTGGCCTTTTCCCACAAAAATGGAAGACCAGTTTCCTTAGTCCCATCTATAAAAAAGGCGATAAAACGGATGCTTCTAATTACAGACCTATTTGCATACAATCAGCATTACCTAAATTGTTTGAATCCGTATTTCTATCAAAATTTATGTTGCAGGCTCGTAAAATCATTTCCCCTCACCAACATGGATTTATATCCGGTAGATCTACACTTACAAATTTAATTATATACGAAAAATATATATCAGATAATCTAAATTCAAAATTGCAAACGGATGCAGTTTACACAGATTTCAGCAAAGCGTTCGATAAAGTCTCTATAAAAATCTTATTAAACAAACTAGAAGTATATGGGATAAAAGGAAATCTACTAAAATGGCTTGAGACCTATTTGACATCTAGAAAACTGTACGTTAAACTATCTAACCATATTTCACACGAAATTGAAGCTTCAAGTGGGGTGCCTCAAGGTTCTCATCTAGGTCCGATTCTTTTTTTGCTATTTATCAATGACATTGTTACAATATTTGAAGGTATCCATTTCCTATTGTTTGCTGATGACCTGAAAATTTACACTATTATAAGAAATTTAATGGACTGTCTTGTATTGCAAAAAAACTTGGATCGATTATATAACTGGTGTAACATAAATGATTTATTTTTAAACATTAACAAATGTAATTCTATAAGTTTTTCTCGAAATAAAAATCCAATACTCTTTCAATATCATATTAACAATGTGAATCTTTCTACAGTAACATTAATAAAAGATCTGGGTGTCGTTTTTGATAACAAGATGACATTCGTCCCCCACATCGATGCAATCACGAATAAAGCACTTAAATGTCTCGGATTATATTAAGAACGTCCAAAGATCTAATGTATACTAATACACTCAAAACATTGTACATTACGCTTGTCAGAAGCATTCTTGAGTATAATTCCTCTGTCTGGTCGCCTCTATACAATGTACACTCACACAAAATTGAAAGAATACAACACAAATTTTTAAGGCATATAAATTACAAATTACATATTCCATTAGAAAATTTAAATTATAATTATTTAATGCACTTGCTTAAACTACCTGAATTATCACAGCGAAGAAAAATCTGTGATGCTTTATTATTATTTAAAATTATCAACGGTTATTTGGACAGCCCTGAACTAGTGAATATGATAAATTATCAAGTTCCCAATAAGTACAACACTAGACTTCATGCTCCATTTAATATAGTTGCTTCTCGCACTAATTTTATGTTCAACTCTTGTCTTCAGAGATTGCATCGTGTGGGGAATGAAACATGCTCTGTTGATATATGTTTTAATAAAAACATCGCTTCCTTTAAAAAGCATATATGTATGCAGATATTAAGCAAAAATCCTGTTGATTGTTAACAATAACAAATTTAATACTCTGTAACTATTTTAATAATACCTACTTCTTTTTGTATGAAATTGTTGTGTACCTTTTATTTTTGTCATAATAATTACAAACTTACATACATTTATAATAGCAAAAAAAAATAAAAAAATTAAAAAAAAATTATATATTTTAAATTACAAGAATATTACCTACTTTTATAAATCGCTAGAAAATGTTTTAGACCACTGCCAACCGATATGCTTCGAGTATGTTTGTAATTATGTTTTGTGTAATATTGTGACAATTATAATTGCCGAATGTACTGTAGCCTGAGCCCAAATAAGGATTTGCTGGTTGAACTCCTTTCGTCAAGGCGAGAACAAACAAATACATACCTAAATAAATTTTGTCATGTATCACATTTAGCTATTCACATGTAATTTTGTAATTGTTAACATACCTACTAGTTTATTTCTCTTTTATTGCAAGGAATTAACTCTACCTTAACTTATCTATTCACCTACTTACCTTTCATATTATGTTTACTTTTATTTTTATTTTCATAGTTTATCTTTTTCCATTTAAAAATGTTTCTGTATATTATGTTATGTAAAGCTTGTTATGTAAAAAACTTGTTATGTAAAAGCCCACCAGGGCGTTGAAATTAATAAATAAATAAATAATTACCTAAAGCAATCGAAGAACTACAAAGCAGCTTGGAAGTGTCCAGATTGTGAGATGAAACAGCGGTCTACAGGAAGTAATGCGAAAACCCCTGTTCGCGGTAATAGTTCCACTGCACATAGTGTGACCCTAAGTGATGAATCTCAATTATGTCTCATATAGATCGTAAGTTAGATGAAGTTTTAAAAAATCTTAAAAGCGAGCTATTTGTATACCTCAACTCAAAAATAGTGGAAGACTTGGGGGACATCAAGACAAAGTTAAGTCATTTCGATGAACTCAAAACATCCCTAGATTTCTTCTCCACGGAGTACGACAGACTTAACAAAATATGCAAGGAAAATGAGGCAGAAATTAAAAAAAACTTAATGCTGCGAATTTTCATCTGCAACAGAGTCAAGAGGTACTTGTCAATAAATTGAATGATATCGAGCCGACGAACAGGATCTGCAATGTTGAGATCCCGATGGTTCCTGAAAAGAAGGATAAAGTTATCAAGACGTCAGTGCTAAAATTGTGTACTCCTGTCAACTACACATTAAAGGAAGATAAGATTAAGTCCTGCCACCGAACACCTCATCATCCGAATGCCGTTCCAGGTTCTCGACATAAGAATATTATTCTAGCTCTACCCAACCCTCGTATGCGTGACGAACTACTATCAGCAGTGAAAGCGTTTAATCGTAGGAATGCTGATAACAAATTGAATCGCTAACATCTTGGATTACCGGACTCTTAAGAAAATATGACATTTCTGCTTCAGTGCTAGTAAAAAACAAGGATTCACTCCTTAAACTATCTTAGTCATCCTCCGTTCTTTAAACTGATTGTATACATATATCTTATAAAATACAAAATGGATCTGAAAATTTTCTACCAAAATGTTAGGGGAGTTAAAACTAAAACAAATGGCATAAAAAATGAAGTTATAATCAATAATAACAATGAAATCTGCTTCACTGAAACTTGGTTAAATTCATCAATATTCAATAATGAATTGTTTGACGAGCGTTACCTGGTTTTTCGGAGAGATCGCGAATCCACTAACTCTACACCTAGAAAAGGTGAGGGGGGGGGGGTGTTAGCAGCAGTCAATAAAAAATAATAAAAATTCATAAACCATCTTGGGAAAGTGAGGGTGAAGATTTATGGTTAGTGATAAAATCGCATGAAAATTCGAACTCATTCATCTACATGTGTGTAATATACATTCCTCCTAATTTATCGGTCGATGATTACTGTAATCGAATCAAAAATATTCAGGATATTAATTTTCAACATATTAATCCCAAATCTCAATTTATAATCATTGGTGATTTTAATCAACCTGAAATTAAATGGACACCTGACATAGCATATTATAACAAAATACTAGCTCCATCCAATTACTCTAGTCACAAAGCTCACTCCCTTGTAAATTTGATCTCAGTGTGTAACCTTCACCAACTTAATTATTTACCTAACAAAAATTTAAATATTCTCGACCTCGTTCTATCCGATAAAACCAATATTAATATTTCAACGACAGCTAACTTATCAAAAATCGATCACCATCATCCATATTTTGTAATAAATGTAAATTTAGAAAAATGCAATACTTAGAAAAAAATCACTCTCCCGTTAAATACAACTCCAAGAACGGTAATTATGAAGGATGTTGCCAGGATCTAAAAAATGTAAATTGGATCTCACTTTTCAGTAACTGTCATCTCAACAATAAGGTACAGTTATTCTACAATATACTATGGGACATTATGGATAATAAATTCCAAAAAAAACTCACATAAAAAATCACTATCCCAATTAGTTTAGCAAATCTCTAAAATGAGACCATGCCGAGTTTGCTACTCTTAGAAAAAGATCAAAAAATTACTCAAAGATTTGGTTTTATTTGCTGATGATCTCAAGATTTACCGTAAAATTTCCACTGATTCTGATCATGTTATGCTTCAAAAAGATCTTTACACACTACATAGCTGGTGTACTCAAAATGATATGTTTCTAAATATTGATAAATGTTACATTATAACCTTCACTCGTAACAGAAAACGAAAGAATCGTGCATATTTCATTAACAATGTTCAATTAAATGCAGTCACCACTATTAGAGTAGGAATCACACTTGATTCAAAATTTAAGTTTGATGTACATGATATCACGAGTAAATCCTTGAAAATGATTGGATTTAAGCATAGAATATCGAAACCATTAAAAAAATCTCCAATCCATTATAACCTTGTACAGAATTGGTCAGAAGCAAATTGGAATATGGTAGTGTCATCTGAAATCCACACTACTTGAAAATTAACCACTAATTCAAAAACTATTGAATCTTCGAAAAAAAAATTTCGAAGATTGTTATCATTTAAACTTGGAAAAGGTGCCGTACTGCGGTCTTACGAGGAACGACTCTAATACTTTAACTTTACGACCCTGGATAAAAGAAGACAATTTTCTGACTTAATATGTCTACACAAAACTATTCATGACAAGCTTGAAACAACTCATTGTCTGAGCAATGTTCTTATTAAAGTTCCTAATAGACGTAATCTAAGAAGTCAGAATATATTCCATCTAGAATTATTTAAGAACAATATTGCACACTTCAATCCATTGTCTCGAATGTTTCGTCTGTACAATACTATTGAGTGTAACTACATAGATATATAAAATAGTAATGCAAATAGTCTCGCTTATTTTAAAAAGCAAATAGATTGTGAACGTTTGTTTATTTTTTTATTTACTCTATTTGTTTTTTTGTTGCTTTTGTTTTTTTGATCTGAATGTTTTGTTTTTGATATCTCTTTTTATTTGCCTTTGCTCACGTTTTGCTGTTTATATTTTTTGTTAATACATACTGCATAGTGACACTTAAACTGCGCATGATATGAACATTTTTAAGTGGACTGTTGACATATACGTTTTTTGCAGCTCTTATCTAATGATTTTTTTTTCATGTTAATAAATAAATAAATTACTTGAGAGTCGCACTGGTATCCTGATTTTACGTCTGTGACCGGCAATCACGTAGCGCCGATAAGTTCATTATTTTGGACGATTAATTTGTAAACAGAACAACGAACGGCTAGAGATAATTGAATAGCGTAAACTAAAAAAAAAAAAAAAAAATTATTAATATTCCGATAACTATTTTGTCGGAATATTAATAAACATATTTTTTTTACTTACTAAACCTAAAAATTATTTATTTATAAAATAATACCTAAAATTATTTATTTATAAAATAATACCTAAAATTATTTATTTATAAAATAATACATAAAATTATTTATTTAGGTATAATTTTATATAACCTAATCTAACCTAACATAACCTATAATAACCTATCCTAACTTATAATAATGTAACCTTACCCTACCTATAATAACGTAACCTTACCTATAATTACCGTAACCATAAATAAATTACCGTAACTTACCGTAACCTTACCTTACCAGTAATTCCTGAGTCACGAGTTAAGACGCACACAGTTTCGTCGCGCGTATTTTGTTAACGAATAATAATAATAAATATGTCTAATAAGCAAAGCATCGCAGTACTGGATGATTGCTACACGCAACTATCGTCAATGAAAACTAAAAATCTCGAACAGGAGCGAATAATTCGGCAATTATCGAATGAAATAATCACTCAAAATAATATCATTTCGCGGCTCGTTACGAGTATTGAAGTCTTTCGGAGTACCTACAGTGCGAATGACAAGGTGATTACAACGCGATCGAAAACAAAAATCAACCAAAATTCAAACTCAGGTGAGAATATTGATACCATCTCTCTCACACCTGCAGTCAGCCAGCCTCGTTTGGCAAACAGCAGTGAACCAGTTACCGTTTCCCCTGCGCCCGCCCCCGCCTCCGAGTCGGTTACACCGGCTGAGAGCAGCGGCGTTAACGTCAAGCAAACCCCCCGCACCGAGCCGCCCTCCTGCCCATTGTTATCATACAGTGCCGCCTTACGCAATAAAAACAAAATTTTAGTCGTAGGAACCAATGACTCGAGTAAGATTAAAGTAATACCCAAACAAAAATTTATTATCGTTTCACGCTTAGATCCCGACACGACGACGGAGGAAGTCATTTCCCATGTCAAAACGAATACAGCTCTCAGCTGTAATGCTGAAAAGTTTATGGCGTTTTCTAAAGAATACTCATCCTTTAAAATAGGAGTCGACGAGCAGAACATAGATTTACTACTAAAAGAAGAACTATGGCCCCGAGGAGTGGTTGTCCGTCATTTTAGATATTATAATAAACGCATTTCAGGTCAAGAAAACGCGAAAAAGCCGACCGAATCAAAATGACTGATACTATACCAGAACGTGCGAGGACTTAGGTCTAAGATGAATCAATTTCTAGAAAATGTTCTTAACCAAGAACATAAATTCATCGTGATTACGGAGTCTTGGCTAAACGATTCGATATTTAACGCGCAAATTTTCGACAGCAGATACACAGTTTTCCGAAAAGACAGAAGCACTCAACAAACACGAGGTGGTGGACTACTGCTCGCTTTACTAAACGAAGAAAACATGCGAGCCGAACGACTTTCCCATCTGGAAACGGGAGACGAAAATTTATGGGTCAAAGTCACAATTCAAGGCTTATGTTTATTTATTTGTTCTGTTTATATCCCACCCAGTTCAAAAACGCATATTTACACGACTTTTTTCGAAACTTTAATTAGTAACTTAACTTACCTTGTTGATAAAAAAATCTTAGTGATTGGTGATTTTAACATTAATTCTTCACAAAATCCACGTGCAGTGAACACTGAGCTTTTATATGTTATGGAACTTTTTCAATTGAAGCAGTTTAATACAGTACTTAACTCATGTAATCGTACTTTGGATCTAGTATTAAGTAACTTTAGTATGTTTACAAAAAAATCCGATTTCTGTCTTGTTCAAGAAGATAATTATCACCCGACACTTGTGTCAGAAATTAGTCTTGATCATGACAGACCGTTGAAAAGTCGTTGTTTACATTCAGAAAATAACTTTCGTGGTTGGAATTTCCGCAAAGGAGACTTTGAGAAGCTGTACAGCCAATTGCGTGACCACAATTGGCTGGCTATCTTGGAGATCTCCGATGTTGACGAAGCAGTTAAGTACTTCTACGATACCCTATACGCGTATTTTGACAAATGTTTTCTAAGAAAAAAAGCGCCGCGAAATGAAAACTATCCTAGATGGTTTTCGCGTGAGATTATCGGGGACATAAAGACGAAGCTTGTATACCATCGACGGTGGAAACGATCAGGTTTGGATAGTGAACACGAGTTATTCAAATCCTATCGTACAAAAATTAAACATAGCATTTCAATAGCACACAAAAAATATATTGTGGAGGTAGAGAATAATGTTAAACACGATCCAAAGTCGTTTTGGAAATATGTTTCTGACAAAAAAAATGACAGAGGCCTCTTAAATCATATTATTCTGAATGATTGTACTTACAAAGGAACTGACGTACCGGAAGCTTTCGCAAAATATTTCCAATCTGTCTATAATCCAGAAAAAGCTGATTTTGATTCTTACGTACCAGGACAGATTGGATTGACAAAAGCTCAAAACATATCTATAGAAAACGTTAATAACATGGATTTCAGTTTAGCAATAAGAAAATTGAAACCAAAAACATCATTTGGCCCTGATTTCATTCCACCCTTCGTCATTAAGGGTTGTTCTGAACCACTGTCTAATCCACTTCTACATATATTTAATCTTACGATTAAAAACGGAATTTTTCCTAAACTGTGGAAGCTGTCAAAAGTTACCCCTCTACATAAAGATGGTGACAAGTGTCAGGCAACCAATTACCGTCCTATAGCAATTCTTTCCGCACCTGCCAAGTTATTAAATAATTATTCATAAATATGTATATGCCAAGGTTGAACCATTCTTGATCGAACAACAACACGGATTTCGACGTGGCCGATCAACCACTACAAACTTGATGGCATATACTGATTACGTGGCGAGAGCGCTCGATAATAATGAGCAAGTTGACACGTCATACCATGACTTTGCGAAAGCTTTCGATAAGGTTGATCACTTAGTGCTCTTAAGTAGGCTTGAAGAAATTGGTTTTTCAGAAAACTTAATTAAACTCTTTGCTAACTATTTAAAAGAAAGGGAACAATTCGTTTCCTATGGTGGTTTTAACTCTAACGCGTATCCTACAAACTCTGGTGTGCCGCAGGGTTCCAATTTAGGACCCTTATTGTTTCTAATTTTTATAAATAATATTCGGGGAAAAATCAAATTCGTCCGTTTTTTACTTTTTGCAGATGATATTAAACTGTTCTTAAGAATAAGATCATTAGAAGACTGTAAAAAGCTCCAGGAAGATATAAATGCAATTATTGACTGGAGTATTGACAGCAAACTCGGTTTCAACTTCCAAAAATGCTCAGTTATGTGTTTTACGAGGTCACAAAAGATCGTATATTTTAATTACAAAATGAAAGATACATCACTAAAGCATACGGTGACTTATAAGGACTTAGGAATTGTGTATGACGCTCGCTTAACATTTCACGCTCACATTGAAAAGATCTGTAAATCAGCTACAAGAATGTTAGGTTTTGTCATACACAATTCAAAGGAACTGACAAACCTTGCAGTCATTAGGCTGCTTTACTTTAGCTTAGTGCGTAGCATTCTCGAGAGTGGATCTCAGGTATGGGGGCCAGAGGACACTGTCTATGTACTAATGGTCGAGAAAATTCAAAAGAAATTTTTACGATACCTCTATATGAGAGAGTTTGGTTTTTACCCATGGCTGTTTCCAACAGCATTTATCTCGGGAATGCTGAATATCTGCAGCCTTAGTTCCAGACGGGACGTCGCATTATTGATGATGGCTTACAAGCTTCTGAATGGTTTAGTATCAATTCCAGACATTCTGTCAAAAATAGGACTTTATGTCCCGGATAATTTCACGAGAGGCCGCCAACACAGGCTTTTAATTCTTCCCAGGTCCAGAACTAACTTACCAATGGTGATGCCCCTGGGAAGACTCACTAGGTTAATTAACTCCCTTCCAGCTAACTTGGATATTTTCCATATGTCCTACAACGACTTTAAGCGCGAAATATTGTATTTGTTTTAACTGTGTACTTATGTATAATTTTTTTTCCATATTTTGTTTACCGCTTTTGCATATGTTTTAACTGTATACTTATGTATAAAATTTTCTTCAATAATTTGTTTACCGCTTTTGCAATGTATTGGTTTTTGTACTGTTTTTGCAAATAAATAAAATAAATAAATAAATAAATAAATAATAACCTAACCTAACCTAACCAATAATAACCCAACCTAACGTAACCTAACCTAACCTATAATGACTCAATGTAACCTAACCTTACCGAATATAACCTTAGCTATGTATAACAAACCTCGTTTTAAAAATATTTATTTATTTTTAAAATATGCCTAAATACCTTTATTTTATTTTTAATAATAATAACTTATCCTGACCCAACCTATAATAACCTAACCCATCCTATAATAACATAACCTAACCTATAATAATCTAACCTAACCTAACCTAACCTAACCTAACCTACATATACCTAACCTCTTTTTAAATATATTTCTTTATTAATAAAATATCCTAAATACCTGTGATCGCAATAGGTGAATCAAAAGTGGACTGTAAAATATTAATTGTGAACTTTGAAGTTGACACAACTATGGTTGGAGATGGTGAACATGGAGTAAGGAAGGAATCCGACTTACCCCTTTGATGTTCTTCAAAGATGATGATGGTATGATTTCACTCACAGGAGATATGATTTCACGCACAAACTTCCATAACATCCAGGTTGGATATGAAACAAACTGAGGGATCCGGATATGTTCACTGCACAGGCCTTCTACCCTGAGTCGATATTAATAACGAATCTGATAACAATAGATGTTCATCAAACAAGCTCCATAATAAAACTGTTTTGACAGTCACTTTTACTGTTGTAAAATGTCACACACACACATGGGCAAAGATATTAGAAGAACGAGATGTGCTATGAGCAGTTCATACTGTGTGGAATTGTTTTGCCCAGTGTCGCCGGTTTTGTTCACCAATACTAGTGCACACCTTCGCTTACGCTAAGGTATCCGCACTAATAATAATATAGAACAGATTTCTGTGCGTACACGTTCCGATAGTATTAAAAGTACCCTAATTAGGTAGTACTCCGCCTACGGTCCGGCGGCCAACATAGCATATCTCGTTCTTCTAATATCTTTGCACATGGGTATAGTCAGATAATGATAGGTACTTGTAGGTAAAACTAGGATGGAAAAAATGCAAGGAAAATGTTAAAGGAAGATTAATAGTTGCGACAACTATACCATTATTTTATTTTTCAAAAAAGTACCTACCTAGTATTTGCATAGAGTAAATAGTAAAAATTCTAGCCACTCGTATGTTATCAGGAATATCAACATAAGAAAATGTCATCAACAGAAATTATTCTGGCTGTTACCTCACACAACAAAAGCGAATTTTCATTTTACGTTATTAAAAATTAAAATGCAAAATTAAAAATTTACCCAAATGCAGTCAGTTTTCTTTTATAATTAAGGTAAATCAAAAGGTTTTATTTTAAAATATTTCGTTTTATCCGTGGTCGGCGATCCCGAATAATTACCAAAAAAATATTTTCTTTCATTTAACAAAAATAATGTTTTATTACATACATCCGCAGATGAGTAAATCACCCACAGTCCGCCTAAGAACAGGAATACCTAGTAAGGAGGATTGTGAAAAAGCCAACGTACTTAGTATTTTTTTAAGTCATTTGTAAAGAAATAAATAAAACTAAATAAAAATAAAATAAAAAAAATTGTCATGTTTTTTAAACTTCATTTATTTTAATAATGCACCATAACGCTACATTTTCGTTATTTTAATAAAAATAATGTTATACTATGTTTAATAATAGTAATGGTTAATTATCTTTATTTTTGTAACATTTTGGGATAATGATATTATCCTCGCTGGGATCTCCCGTGCTGGGGATTTCATTTTAATGTTGGGTAGATTTTCACAAGATTTCAGAATGAGTTTGTATGTTGTAGGTACTCAAATATTGAAACGATTTGTTGAGGTGTCCCACCTCAAATGAGTTGTAGTAAATCTGTCGTGTGCTACATGTCTTATTTCTATTAAACATGATTGTCTTTTGAAAGTTTCTCTTATCTTAATAAACATATTATATCGATCTTTAGAACAATAAAATTGGGTGGTGAAACAATGATTGTTCGACCATTATATCAGTGAAATGTGCTCCGAAGAAATATGATTAAAACTAATGACAGTTTTCATTAAAATTATTGCCAAATTTCAAACAATTGATATTATGCTTTCATTCCTTGTCAGTCTAATCACATTCAGTTAATTGATAACAATAATGACATTTAACTTTCAGAAACAAATACCGAATGATGGTGAATTCCTACGGCATGACAGAGGTAGAACCAGTTAGTACCGGTTTGGTGGGGATACCAAGTTCGGTTGGAAAGATTCTCCCTTGGATTCATTGGAGGGTAAAGCTCTTCGTTACGTTTGTATGCTTTCTTAAAACTAAGAATGTACAATAAATCATTGATATGAGTAAAAGTAATACCACTTGGAGCGATCTTTGGACTACGGACAACATGGACTACGAGTAAACCCTCTATTTTTTTTGTAAGTGTTGGAGACGCACACACTGCACACTCGCAAAGTGGGGGAAAAGCATATTGTAATTGTAAAGCATACTCTAAGGCAGTGGTCTCCAATTTGTGTTATGCGTTCCCTCAGGGCTCAGGGGTACGAGAGGTTGCTTGGACGGGTGTGCCCATGCAAACAATAAAATCGCAGAAATATATATTGAGTCTATCAATCTGCGTATGACAGCTAAGAAACTACAAGCAGGAGCAGTGACATCGAACGACATCAAAGGTGTTGCGCTCCTGTAGGAAAGAATATATATTGGGATACTATTTAATTTATAATTAATCTTTTATTTATCATTTGGTTCGTGAGTTTCGGCTCTTTCTCGAAGAGGTACTCACTATATACCTACATATCTTATTTTAACAATTTTAATAATTTTAACGGCTGCAAATGACATTTCTCTCGGCGTGTATAAAAAAAATTCATAAAAATAATTATGCGGTTTACTTACTCCCATAGACATTATATTTATAATGGTCTACGCCATCTCTCCAAAAACGCACTTTTAACATACTGTGTGCCTGTGTACCTATACATAATAATGAACAAAACAATGTGTTGGTTGATAGTAAATGAATAATATAAGATAATATATTTATATTTGAGTTCAGCGTAAAGTGCACATGGAATAAAATCGGTGGACCAGCTGCTTCACAGGACTTGGACAATCTATCAAGTTTCAAAGTAGATATTCCAAGCTCTGTGAAAGTATCATTCAAGTTCTGTTAGTTTTCCATTATGTGCCAGTTGTTTCACATAACTTGAATTTTTTTTTTTTTTTTTATAGTAAATACCTCACAAGAGTCCCAACTGCTCCCGTCTGGAGCCAGTGAGACTATGGCATCCCCAATTGGGGGATGTTGTGAGGCTGAAGGTAAGTGGGGAAGGGAAAGAGGAAGGTGGGGAAGTACCTGGCTATTCAGATCTAGTCACTAAACACGGCTAAAGCCATTTGGAGCAACGTTTCAATTCTGAATGGTGGTCTTACACCAGGGCGATACTGGTAGTATCTTCCACTCTGGAACGTGCCGCAAATATACTATATATTATTTTAATTAATTAATTGTGAAATAACACAAATTAATCAAATAAAATTTATTTGCGCACGCCGGGTTCGAACCCGCGACCTTCGGAATGGCAGTCCAATGCGTTACCACAGGACTATGCCGGCCGTCAAATCGTTTAATCTATGAAACAACATGCGTAACTGAATTGAACTATGTAGGTAACTATTTCCTCACGAGTACTTACAAAAGCGACATCACAAGTCACAAGTTAGAAGATATCTTACATATTATTCGTGTTTTGACTTATTGCTTTTAGGTCGTCGATCCGGAGACAGAACTCACCGTTGGACCAGAACAAGTTGGGGAACTTCGACTGAAATCTCTTTGTTTATTCCACGTAAGTATGTTAAGAATTAATATAAGTACATAATTCATACCAGTTTCTAGTAAAAAAACTAAAAACTAACCCACGGCCTTCGTGCAGAGGCTTGAGGGATCCACGGTCACTGTCCAGCTGATCAAGGATGCTGTCAAAAGTAATATCAACCCCCACGACGTTCCTTTGGTCAAATATTTGTTATTATTGTACTCATATGAGTGGTGTAATTTGGCTACTACCATTGTGAGTATCTAGAGACCAGAAAAATTTGTGATATGCGAATTTTTACCAGAAATTGGTTTTCTCTGGATTTTAAAATTAGAAAGGAATAATAATTACATTCAAAATTAGTATTTGTCTATGGCAATAAAGTGCTTAAATACCAGTGTAGTGGAGAGTATTTTAAGAGTACCACTTATTTTATCAAATTCTAAAAAAAATTTAAACAATTAGAAGTCGCTTCCTTTTGACACAGCTTCACGTTTAATGGAAAATTACTCAACTTTTCCAAAAAATCAACGACTCGGCCTTTGCTTTAAAAAAACTATAGCTGGCTGCTGCAATCCAATCTAGAGAATTCTAGAAGGTATTATTTACGCAACCCAACACGCAATATGTCGAAAAGAACTGTTTATTTTTAAGAATAATAAATAAAAATAAAAATTTCAGACTGCTACAGGAACAAGACATAACTAGCAATTTTTTTCGTTTTTTCAGACACCCTTTCTGACGCTAGTTGTACAGTAGGGGAGACCGGGGACAGTAGTACCACGGGTCAGTAGTACCAATGCGAATAACTCCCTAACTATAATAGGTACGTATACTAATGTATCGCCAAGCAATAGCCCGAACAAGCGCGGACAATCGTCAGTAGCAGTGTTACCGAAGCTCCCGATTTTTCGGGAGATCTACCGATTTTTCACTTCATCTCCCGATCTACCGAAATGGCACCAAAATCTACCGATTTTTCGGTGTTCTCAGCGATTTATCGTTTCTCGTCGATTCTTTGTTTATGGTCCGCACAACAGGCAAATAATTGTCTATGGTTAAAAAAAAAAAACTAAAAAATTCCCCGGATTCGGGAATTGACCAGAATATTTACAAAATACTGCAATCTAAGCATATCTCTATTATACGCGGTTCACACGGGGCGACTTTTGTCGGTCAACTTTTGTTGGTTGGACAATTGAAAGCTAATCGCCACGTGTGAACACTCTGTCAACAAAGTTATCAACTTTTTTTGTTGCCTAGCAAAAGTTGAAAGCCCGTCTACTTTTAACGTTCGAGTACGACCATCGCCATTTTGGTTTTACTTGTCGTTCGAGTTTTTCACCGAATCGCCCCGTGTGAACACATGTTTCAACTCGCTTGTCTTTTTTAGTTACTCGCGGGAAAAAGTAAAATTTGAAACGGACCTCCTTCGGCGAGGAGTATTTTTATTGTAATTAAATTTAATCTAATAAAATATAACAGGAGGAACAAATTGAAAGAAGCTATTAACGTTATTAATTAGGCATTTATTCTATAGTTCCGATTAGAATGGGTTAATTAATTAATTTAATTAATTATAATTTTCAGTTGACGCCATTTTGAATGTCAAAATCGCTTCAACTTAAATCGATACGTGTGAACTAAATCTTGTTCAACTTTTTTCGTAAAATAAAAGTCGGCCAACAAAAGTCGAAACGTCAGAACGCGCCATTATAGACCAATACGAACCGATCAATTACGAGTTACGAGCTGTGCTGTGATTTATAATTTATTACGTAACGCCAACTCCTCTTGCCTCTCCGTTTGCGTTTTTCAGTGCTTTGTTCTACGAACGTTTTTCTTTAATTATGACGAGCTCAGACTCTGATGCAGGCGAAGGTACGAGTAGGAGCATTGCTAAAAAAAATAAATATTCCCAATTATATAAAAAGGAGTGGGAAATTTTTCCCGATTATGCAGGTTGGCTTGCTCCTAGCAAAAAAAACGCAACTTTTGCATTCTTGAACTACTATTAAATTAAATTAAGTATTCTTTTTTTGTTTTTAAGCTGAAATTCGCATGAGTGGATTCGTCGCTGAGCATAATTTGCCATTTACAATCATGGATCATTTGCCGCAACTTATGCGCAAAATATGCCCGGACTCAAAAATTAAAATTAAAATTCATAAATTTTTTCGTTTCATTTAATTGTACACATCCCGATGACGAAGGTCGTTACTTGTATGAATGTCGCTCACTTTTAAAAGTAAGTAGGTATTACATGATTTTTGACGTCTCGCAAAGTGACAGGTGACAGTCCAAGGTCGATGTTTCACAAAAATTTGCGCCGAGTTGCCAGACGTAAAATAAGTCCCCGTTAAACGTTAGGGCAAATTGCGTTATTCCACGGGCAACATCTACAATAATCATATTGACGGCGCTGCTTATGGGTTTTTTCGTTAGTTGTTAAGGTTATGCTTCGGAATAATAAAAGGGATTCGTATTATTGACAAAGGAGAAATTTTGTTAAAATAATTCTAGTGATCTCCCGATTTCTAAGAAAATCTCCCGATTTCTCACGATTTCTCCCGATTTTTAGGCGTAAATTCTCCCGATTTTGAATTTTTGAGTTCGGGAACACTGGTCAGTAGCCCGCGGGACGCAGTGGAAGCCGGTCGTTCGCAGTTGGAAAAAGAAATTTTTCGAGCCCAAAACGTAAGTTTTTCGATTGCGTTCATACTCTAATATTACAATTACTTTGTTCTGTTTGTTATTATTTTGCTATCTACACATTTCTTTGGATAATTGAGTTTATTTTAGGACTGGTTTTGAAGGGTTCGTGGGTAGGGATTAACCAAAAATTTGCGTTTTAATTTAAAATGACCCCTCGGGGATGGTTGTACCATTTTTTTCGGGGGCGATGGTACCGGTACAATCAACCCCGTGGTACAACTAACCCCGAGGTTTTTTTTAAAGTTTCTGTGAGTACAGTTCCCAAGTCATAATAAACATGTTTATGTTGGTTAAATTATCGTGTCAATGACCTTATCGAGATTATCGCATTATCGAGATTTTAATAAAACATGTATATCTTTTATTTTCTCAGATGCCGCGAAACAGAAAAAGATTAACGGATCGAGCCTCAAAGGACCTTTTAATATATGAACAAGCATATGAAGAAATCAAAATTGGTAGGTCGATACGTTCCTCAGCTCGGATGTTTGACCTGTGTCACGTGTCACTAATACGATATAAGCAAAAGAGAGAAGCTGCGGATGCCACTGAGTGTCGTCCGGCTGCTGTAACAATGGGATACAAATCTGCCAATAGGGTTTTCTCGGAAGAAATGGAATCCCAAATGAAAAAATATTTAATGAGAGCTGCTGAAATATACTACGGTTTATCGCCGAAAGAAATACGAAGACTTGCATATGAGTTAACGGTTAAATACAACCTAAAGAGACCTTCTACGTGGGATGTAAACGCTTTGGCAGGAGGAGATTGGTTTTTGGGTTTTATGAAGAGAAACCCAGAGTTGTCGATTCGATGTCCACAAGCAACAAGTTTATCCAGGGCAACGAGCTTCAACGAGAGCAATGTTCGGTCATTTTTCGACAAATTGGAAAAGGTAATGGACCGCGAAAAATTCGAAGTTAAGACATTTATAATGTTGATGAAACTGGTGTGACTACCGTCCAAAAACCTGACAAGGTAGTTGCCAAAAGAGGAGTGCGGCAAGTAGGAGCCTTAACATCAGGCGAACGTGGAAAACTAGTCACCGTAACCATAGCAGTAAACGCAATAGGAAATTCTATCCCTGCCATGTTTATTTTTCCTCGTATTAAATACCACAATGCTTTTGTAAGAGATGGTCCAATTGGGTGTATTGGTACAGCGAACGCATCTGGATGGATGCAAGAAGATGACTTTCTCATGTTTTTAAAACACTTCCAGAACCATACCCAATCATCTCTTCAACGCAAAGTATTGCTTCTGTTGGACAACCATTCATCGCACATTTCAATTCGGGCATTGGATTTTTGTAAGGAAAATGGAATCATAGTGTTATCATTCCCACCCCACTGTTCACATAAGCTACAACCACTTGACCGATCAGTATTTGGACCGCTTAAAAAAGCTGTGAATTCTGCCTGCGATGCTTGGATGAGAAGTAATCCAGGGAATACAATGACCATATATCACATCCCGGGAATTGTAGCTACCGCTGTACCGTTATCACTGACCCAAATAAATATCCAGTCTGGGTTCAGATGTACAGGAATCTACCCCTTTAATAGGTGTATTTTTACTGAGTTGGACTACGCACCCTCCTATGTCACCGACAGGCCTATGCCAACACCAGTCACAGATTCAAATGAACATAACCAGCAACAAATAATCATTGCATTTCCCAGTGTAAATACTTCCTCGGAAGAGATTGAAATTGAAAGCCTACAAATGCAGGAGCCCTGGGCTGAGACAGAGACTTTTAACATGAATTCATCGCACATAGATCCGCTGTCAACACCGATTCTCGAAAATCCGTTAACTGATATTATAAATATTTCAGATTGTATAAGCCTTAACGATTCCATAAATCCATTGACCGAGGTCGGAATGTATGTTCCTTCAACGTCTGCCGCCCCGCAGATGTGCTTTTCTCCGGAGATAGTGATGCCATTCAACAAAGCTCCGCCTCGAAAAATAACCAACAGAGGTCGAAAGAAGAGAAAGGCTACTATTTATACAGATACGCCCGAAAAAGAAGGGATAAGATTAGAAACGGAAGAAAGGGAGAGGAAAAACAAAGCAAAATCAGCCAAAAAAAATCTAAAAAAGCTTGGAAAGAAAAATAAACCAAAAAATCAACCAGCAAGAAAGCAGCAAAATCAAAATGAAGAATATTTATGTCTGGTGTGCTTTGAATCATTCAGTGCAAGCAAGCCCGGTGAAGAATGGGTTCAATGTATTCAGTGCAAATCCTGGTCCCACGAAGATTGCACACAGCGAGAACCTGGATACATTTGTCATATATGTCAATCTAAGTAATAATTTTTACAATTTGGTTTCTTTTGATTTTTGATAATTTTCTGCTTTATTTATAATGACCATTTTCCATAATATGGTAAGAGGTTGTTTATTATTAAAATGTTTATTGTTTCTTGATTAAGACTATATTATAGTTTCTATAAGTTATTAGGCGACCGATCACTCACCAAGCCAAGCATATTTGCTATTTTTGTTTGTTCGTTTTTAGTTTGTTTATTATGTTGTATTTTCAAAACTAAGTTTATTTGCATATGTATATTGAATGGTTACAAGTTTACATTTTCGTATTCATATATATTTTTTGTAATTTGTTCCTACAAAAAATTAACATGTAAAATTTTTAGCCAATATTTTTTCGTAGTACAATTTTTACTTTCCATAATATGGTAAGAGGTTATTTGTTATTTATGTGTCTTTTTAGGTGACCGATCACTCGACAAGCCAGCATTTTTGTTATTTTTTGTTTGTAATAAATGTTATATTTTCAACAATAAGTCGTATTTGAATACGTGTATTTTATGGTTACAAGTTTATATTATAATTATTTTAATTTATATAAGACTTTAGCATGTTAACGTTTGAGCCAAAGAATTTATTTGTTCATTTTATGTTGTCAAAGAAAAATATTAAATACTTTTATCGCAAAATGTATATATATACATATTGTTTGGGGATAATTGTACCACGGGGACAGTTGTACCACAATGTTTTCATAAAAAAATTTAATTATTTTTTTTCCCTTTTTCTTGAGTTTAAAACATGCTATGGTGTTAATATATATTTGTAATGTCATTTTAAAATATTCCAATAGTTAAGGTGCTTGGTAACACTTCAACTGACGAATTCTATAAGAGTTTTCTTGTGGTTAGATAAATCGTATATTACGTTCAATGTAATTGAAAATTTGAAAAGTAATTTTGTAAACCAACAAAAAAAGTGTTTTTCCTCACCGAAATTATTAAAATTAAACAACTTTATCCATAAATTCTGTGTTTTAATTTAAATTCCGCTACTGGTACAACTAACCCCGGGGTAGGGGTCAGTTGTAGCATTTCCCCCGATCTGTTCATGCGCTTATAGCGTAATTTCTATAAGATTTAGAAAAATCATAGAATAAAAATTTGGTAGACAACTAAATTATCTGCCGTTGAGTATAAGTATTTTTTTCATAAAACTTATACCTAAGACGTAGAAAATGCTGAAAGTCAAATTGGTACAATTGTCCCCGGTCTCCCCTACTCAGGGGCGGAGTAGTAATCTTGGACAGTTTACCGGCGACTCCTTCGGGGAAGGTAGACAGAAAAAATCTCAAGAAAATAGCCCTTGAACTAATGGAGGAATAAATTTATTTCTCATATTTTGTAACTCTTCTGTTCTTGGAATGTCTTAATAATAAATGTGGTGAAAATTTGGGTCAACTGATAACGAACGTGTATGCGAAAACCTTACTAATTGAAACGTAAAATAGAAACTGACATAAAATAGTTCACGCAAAGATACATAAAGATAATAATAATAATAAATTGCTTATCCAGTCAAAGGGAACAGTTGTATAAACTTTAAATAATATTTATCTACATCGAATTTTGAATTTTTCCCAAGGTATTTTAAATGTTCTATATTCTTCTTCATTTTGAAGATGTCTTAAAAACAAATACCATTTTAGAAACTAAATAAAAATTTTACCTTAAGATTTGTATGCATTTTAGATTTTTTGCTTTTGAAATATACTCTCGTATTTAAAAAGTGCAATAATCTCAAACATGAAAAAGATTAACATTTTTGATCAAAACCTCGAAAAATTTCACATAATTAAAAATTCTAACTACACAGTCCCTATTATTTAGAGCATGGGTGGCCAACGTTTTCAACAGCCGGGATCAGATTTTAGAAATGAGATTTCCTACCGGGCTGTACGAGTAAATTTATTTTATTATTCAAATCAAACAAAAGTCAAAATTCGAACACGACCTGCAGATCAGCAAAAAGCTGACTGCCTGCCCGCATGGCAGCAGAGCATTCTGGTCGCTTGCGGGCTCAATAGGTCGGAATTTTTGCAAACCCAGTTTGCCACCTCTTACCAGACCTGACGGCTCACTAGCAAAACACCGCCACCGAAAAGGCCAACCGATTAGGGAAAATGTATGCAGGAAAACTCGACCCTCGACGACGGAGGTGCTGTTCCGCCGTCGGTTCCTCACTTCGGCTTCTATATGAAAAAGCTGAGGATCCGGCATCGGGATGTACTCCACGTTATACGGGGGCTCGATGTTAACAAAGCTAGTGGACCTGATGGAATACCTGCCCTGGTATTGCAGAGATGTGCTGCGAAAATAGTTCCAGTTTTGACAAAGCTCTTCAAAATGTCCCTGAAGTGTGGCAATGTGCCCTCTGGTTGGAAAAAAGTGGTCATTCACCCTATTCCCAAGAAAGGTGACCGCTTCAACCCGGCCAACTACCGCCCCATAGCGATCACATCAGTTCTGTCCAAAGTGATGGAACGTGTGATCAACGACAAACTGCTCATATACCTCGAGAAGAACAAAATTATCAACGACCGTCAATACGGATTCCGGCGGAACCGCTCGTGCGGTGATCTTCTCGCGTATGTGACGCATGTTTGGGGGCGGTGCCTGGAACATCACGAGACCCAAACGGTCGCACTAGACATATCCAAGGCCTTTGACCGGGTCTGGCACCGAGGACTTGTCAACAAAGTGCCTTCTTACGGACTTCCCGCATCCCTGTGTACGTGGATTGCTGACTCTTTTAAGGGATACGTCGATTCAGGCAGTTACTGACGGTTTCACCTCTTCCTCACACTCTATAAATGCTGGCGTCCCACAGGGATCGGTTCTGTCTCCGACTTTGTTTTTGTTGCACATCAATGACCTTTTGACATGTGCACCGATTCATTGCTACGCGGATGACAGTACAGTTCATGATAGCTTTTTGTTTGACAAGCCCCCAAAGGGCACACAAACTCCAACGGCTCGGAGGGCTTTGAAGCAGAGAATGGACGGTTATCTTGAGAGTATTTCCTCCTGGGGTAAAAATAATCTCGTCGAATTTAATGTTTCAAAGACCCAATCCTGTCTAATTACGTCTAAAAGGGATCCAAATGACAATCTAGTCTCCTTCAACGGAAGCAATCTTCCGAACAGGCCTTCCATTGATATGCTTGGTGTAACTATAAGTGACCAGCTCAGGTACGGGGGCTCCATCGAAGCCAGAGTAAAGTTGGCCTCTCAGAAGCTGGGCGTACTGTACAGGGCCCGCAGATACTTTAATAGTACACAACTGCTGACCCTGTACAAATCGCAAGTGCGCCCTACTGTCGAATTTGGCAGCTATCTCTGGTCCGGAGCCCCTAAATACCTGAAAAAAACCCTTGACTCTGTGCGAAAACGGGCGGTCCGTTTGATAGATTCCCCAATCTTAACAAACGGACTGCAATTTTTAGAGCACAGGCGTCAGGTAGGTATGCTGTCCTTGTTCTATCGGTATTACAATGGAAGATGCTCTGAGGAACTAGCGTCATTGATCCCTTCGGCACCGGTGCGTAGTCGGGATACACGCCAACCGCGCCCAACATTTGTACACGGTTAACATTTGTCACTTGAGAACGGGTCGCTTTTACGATTCGTTCTTAAGTTCAACAGCTCGGCTGTGGAACGAACTGCTGGCCTCTGTGTTTCCTCCCTCCTACAACATGGGACTCTTCAAGACCCATGTTCACTCCTTCCTCTCCACAAAAAGACCCTCCACACAGCATCCCCAAAGATGACATAGGCCCTGAGGGAAATTATTTTCTTCAGGGCTTCCTGTGTGGAGTTAATATTAAAAAAAAAATAAAAAAAATATATAAGAAATTAGAGTGAGACGTCTGATTTTGTTTGTCAGAACTAAGTGCATCAATGTTGATAACGATTGATGCTGTTGCTACACGCAAACAGTTTTCCAAATGCTCATCAGTGATTTTTGTTCACATTTGAGATTTAATATGCTTCATTTGACTAAAAAGTTGTTCACACGTGGAAGTGTTTTCAAATAGCGAAATCATCGATAGAGCATGTTTGTAAAATGCAAGATATTTCTCCTTGTCCAAATATGTTTAGTAAAACTCTTCCAAACCAAGCTGGTTGAATTTCTCCTTTAACTGTGCATCACAGCAAATTTCACAATTTTAAATAAATTCACGTCTACGGAAAAATCTTAAAATCGGTTTTCAAATTCCAGGTTCAAGTCGTATATTAACGAAGCATATTTATCCGCCGCCATTTGTGTAACGTCTGGCTGCAATTACAATGTAGGAAAGTGAGTGAAGATTTTTGTCCTTAACTTTTTTCCCAAAGCCCAAGTTTCATTTGGAATGCGGAAATAAGATCATACATGGTTGATATTTCCCCTGTAGACGAGTATTAACAATCTTTAGGTGGCTAAATATATCGACCGGAAATGCAAAGTCGCTAACCCACTCCTTGTCTTAAAATTTTGGGATACTTTTTGACTTGCTTGCGAAGAATGATTGTATTTCTTGCTTCAAATCAAACAGTCTTTTTAACATTTTGGCACGAATCAGCATAGATGTAACATGTCATTATACTGTGAATCCAAAGACTTGAGAAACTCTTGGAACTGACGGTGATTCAACACCTTCGACTTAACTAAAGTTAACTGTTTTGATGACCACCTTCATGACATGATCCATTTTAAGGGAAAATAAATTCTCCTGATGAATAATGCAATGAAAATTTAGCATCGAAGTATTACCAACTTTACAGGCCTCATTGTCAATCAATTTTACTAAACCTTCGTGTTTCACAACCATTGCTGGAGCACCTTCTGTTGTTAAGCCGGATGGGTTGTTGAATTGTAACGAAAAGCGATTCAATGTCAATGATGATTCAATAAAACAAAACATTCACAGTGTATGCTACTTCATCCATAGTGTATGCTACTGAATTTACAGTGTATGCTACTTAGTTTACAGTGCATGCTACTTAATCCAAAGTGTATCCTACTTAATTCACTTTTAATAAATATCTTCACAATTTCGCTTAATTATTATAGTTTTTGAATATAAGCGCGTTCCCTCTAAAATTCATATTCACATATCTCCCTTTCAAACCATCTTCTTCTTCTTTTTGAATGCTTACTACGAGCCTTTAAGAGTTATCTTCTCAGTGGTCTCAATAGTTGCGTACAACTACTTGGTTGCACTCTGATGGTAAGTTTTTACAACAATATGGTGTTTTATCTCAATAATTGAGTACAATCAATTGGTTCAACTCTGTTGGTAAGTTTTTACAACATGTGGTCTTTTTATAAATAGTTGCATATAACTAATTGATTCCACTCTGATGGTAAGTTTTTACAACAATGTGGTCTTTGTTCTCAATAGTTGCATCCAACTAATTGGTTCAACTCTGATGGTAAATTTTTATTATGGTATTTGACAATATTACTCACCTCCTTATCTCCGCTCCGAGGTTGCGAAATTATAATTTTTAAACACAGATTATGCTACTGTCAAATTATTGGCAAAACATATTTTTCACGTAGATAATAAGCTTGACATTAAAATAAGCATGCATTCGGAGGTCATTTTAGAAATCTTATTAGAGAAGAACATTTTGAAAGAATCACTCATTCAACCTTTTGGGTACCAGTTCACGAATAATCGTTGGGGTACGATTAATTCTTGGAACATGTGAGAACTGTAAACTGAAAGTTCGTATGACAAAAAAATGACTCACAAGATGCAATTGCAAATTTCAATCTCGCATAATCGAAAGATATGAGCAAAAAATGTACTGGTATTTTCATAGATCTGAGAAAAGCTTTCGACAATATATCCAAAACACAAAACTTATGGAATAATTAGATAATCTGAACATTAAAAAAATAGCAAATTGGATAAAAAGCTACCTAAATAATCGCCCTCAATATGTCAAAATAAACAATGTATATAGAAATGAAGATACATCTAATTATGGAATCCCACAAGGTACGGTACTTGGTCCAATATTATTAATATGTAAAAGGGATATTTTTTCAAACACTTCATAGTAATGTAACCTCTTATGCTGACGATATAGTCATCATTGAAAGTGACGATACATGGGAATTAGTAAAACTGAAAGCAACAGAAGACATAAACACTCTTAAATACTGGTTTGACATAAACTTACTATCTCTAAATAGTGAAAAAACTCACGTTATACCATAAATTATCTCACGTTATACCATAAATTATCTCACGTTATACCATAAATAATAAAATACCTATGGCAGAGGTGTTGGTTGTCCAATAAATGGTTCTCGGGGCAACGGTACCCGAACCCGCCTCCCAAATTATTAAGCTTATTTTTCAACAATAAATGTTTTTTCATCCACACAAGATAAGGAACGAGGATAAATATTTTGAAAAATATATCAAAAATTTATTTCAATAAAAACGGGCCAAGACACTAAATGAATGTCAATAAAGCAGGTAGCATGTATTTTCTTATTTTCCGTGTGTGTGAGTGATTATAACTCTGGTTCAAATAACTCGGATTAACAATACTTTGAAAGAGTTCCTCATCCCATCTGAATTTCTCTAACAACAGCTCTTGTAAAAGTAATTTGGCATATAAAATTACCGGAGCAACCAAACCTAATACATCGAATTAACGGGCTATTGTGGAAAGAATTGATCTTTTCTCCGCCGAGGGACATTTCATAAATGAAAAACAATCAGATGAAATGCTACAATTTTCCGAGAAATCTATCGTTGCGCAGTGCGACTCTGGCAATTGCGCAAGCAATTGGGCAGAATTACCCAACCATTTAACTAATTCAAATCAACCAGACTTGAACATCGCCAATTCTGTAGACAAAGTGACGCCTTCACTTATATTATTTACAGAATACACAAAATCGTCCATATATAAATCATTAATTGCAACGTCCACGGCTTTTGGATATCGGTTTCTCTCATCGCTGGCTAGCTGCCTTATAGCTGGCATTGCTAAGAACAGTTCAAACTAAACCAGTTACTCAAACAATATTCCTACATAAAATCATGAGATATCTCTGTGATGCTGCGGTTCCATGAACTATAACTATAACTCAACACAGTGACAATTCAACACACCTTTAAAAAGTGATATAAAGTCATTAGAAACGATGAAAAAAAAAATTCTAATTTAACCTAACCTACTTAACCCAGTTTTTTTTTCATCACTTTCCATGACTTTTTACAACTTTTTAAAAATGTGATTAATTATCCGGTCACCGATGCTACATACACCTGTTACCCAAACGATGTTCCTACATAAATTTATGAGATATATCTATGATACCACACCGGTCCCATACAATGTTCCTACATAAAATCATGAGATACATCTATGATACTACACATGTTACCCAAACAATGTTCCTACATAAAATCATGAGATACATCTATGATACTACACATGTTACCCAAACAATGTTCCTACATAAAATCATGAGATACATCTATGATACTACACATGTTACCCAAACAATGTTCCTACATAAAATCATGAGATACATCTATGATACTACACCTCCTTATCCAAACGATGTTCCTACATAAAATCATGAGATACGTCTATTATACTACACCCCCTTATCCGAACGATGTTCCTACATAAATTTATGAGATACATATATATGATACCATACCGGTTACCCAAATGATATTACTACATAAAATCATTAATTTGCCCTCCACCCCTGTCACAAAAAGTACTAAATAAATTTAAAATGAACAGAATTGTGTAAAACCGATCCGGTCTGATAAATAAATAAGTGGAATAAAGAAGGAAAAAGTGCGATACGGCATAATACCCCAAAAATAATACTTTTGGCTGTTAAAATCCAAGTGGAATAAAGTTCTAAATGATTATAGTTCAATACTCGTAATTTTTTTTAAATTTTTAATTGAATTCAAATTTAATTATATAATTATTAAGTTCTGCAAGTATTTTTTGTTTTTGTTATTGAGCTGTTTCGCTTTCAAGGCCATTTTAAACTGTTTGACAGTTCTTACCCACCCCTCATACCTTTTTTCTTCCAGAAATTCCTCTCCTTCCTTTCCCTAAAAAGACCCTTCACACAGCATTCCCAAAGATGGTATATTCCCTGAGAGAAATTATTTTCTTTGAGGCATCCTATGTGGAGTTAATGTTAAAGTCAAACAAAACTTTTTTTTCGTAAAATTTAAACGAGATGACGGGAACATGGAACAAGTGATAGACATTTATTATCCCTTGCCACCTTCTTGCCTAAATACCAACCTAACACTTGGTTCTCCTACTTATGCTTCTTTGGTAATATATTATACGAAACTGGGTAAGTCGGAGTTTGGAGTGATATTTTAGTGATTGTTTACCTTCCCCCGAATGACAGTTGTATGTTTTGGATGTTGCAGAAGGCTGCATGCTGAAGGGGTCTGCCGGTGTCTGCCGCGAGTTCTTCGAGTGCCTGGTAGCAATGCAAGATGCTTCCCTTGGAATTCTGCCACAGGTACCATATTAGTAGTTATTAGCGACCACCAGATCAAAAGTTAGCATCAATTAATTCATCAATTTACTTACAAGTGCAGATAAAATGTTTGTATGATAAACAACTTTACTAAACTTACACTTGACCTATATTCCATCAGTTTACTACGCTTACACTTGACCTACATTCCATCATTTTTTTATAAATTTAATTTAGATTAAATTTGATAATATTATTATTAAGTTCTGCAAGTGTTTTAGTTTTTTATTATTGTGACAGCTGTTTCGGCTTACAAGGCCATTTTCAAACTGTGGTTAGTCCACATTGAGACGACGTTTTTATACTATTTCAAATGTAAATTTTGAAGGTGCATACATTGATTTATTACTGGTTACACCGATGACATGATCTATTGTTGGTTAAACCAATCTATGTTTTCCCCTCAGTAAATGGTAATGGGTTCTTAATTATTTACTAATGACTTTATTGCTATGAATTATTTGGGTGCATTATACTGCTTGGGTTTTGTGAAAATACTAAGAAGTGGTGAGTAAATTATTTTCCGTACTTTATTAATTAGTGTTAAATTTGGGTCATTCGTTCGTTTATTGATTTCTGATTGTTCAAGTAAATTTAATCTAATGCCCTTTTTTTCTATATACAATGGTTTAGGACCCTTGTTGTTAAGTGGGGTATGATTATTCACCAAGAGATGTTCTGCGAATTTTGAGGATGTGTTTTTATTATTATAACATCGTATATGTTCTTGGAATCTAGTTGAGAATGCCCTCCCCGTTTGTCCGATGTAAGTGGCGTTACAATCGGCGTGGTCACATTTTAATTCATATATGCCACTGTTATTGAGTATAGGGATTTTACTTTTAGAGTTTTTAAGGCTTGTTCCTAAATTATTGTTTGTTCGAAAAGCTATATTTAAACCACATTTTTTAATTTCTTTTGCAATTTTTTCAGATATTGGGCCGAGGAATTCGAGACATGCAAATTTTTCTATATTTTTGTTATTTACCGGATATATTAAATTGATTTTATTTTTATATTTCTTATTTTTTATTATTTTTTCAATGTTATTTGCCTCATAGCCGTTATTAATCGCGATCGTTTTTATCGTTTCCTTTTCTTTTACATAAGCTTTATTGTCTAAGGGAATGTTAATGAGTCTATGTACCATTGAATGGTACGCTGATAATTTATGAGACCAAGGATGATTTGAATTTGAATTTATTGTTGTATCTGTAAAAGTTGGTTTTCTAAATATTTCAAAGGTATGTTTATTATTACTTTTACCAATTGTCAGATCTAAAAAGTTTATTTTACCTTCAATCTCATGTTCAACTGTGAAGCAGATTTTATTATTAACGGTGTTGGCCCAATTAGTAAAGATATCTAACTGTCGGTTGGTACCATTCCAACATATAAGGATGTCGTCTACGTATCGGACATATGTTTAGCTAAGGGAGATTTAAGAATTATATTTTCAATATAATCCATAAATATCTCCGCTAGAAGTGGACTTAATGGTGACCCCATGGGGAGACCATCATGTTGTTGGTAATATATATCATTGAAAATGAAATAATTTGTATCTACGCAGATTTTTATGAGCTGGAATAACTCTTTTCTTATTACCGGATTGATATTGCATTTTTCCAAGATATTTTCAATTATTATTAGGCATTCTTTAATGGGGATGTTGGTAAATAGGGATTTTACGTCTAGAGAAATGAATTTACAGTTATGCGGGAGATTAAAATTTTTTATTTTATTAACTAGTTCTATCGAGTTTTTGACACTGTAACGTGGTGAAAAATTTGTTAATTTTTTGAAGATGAAGTTAAGTCTTTTAGCCATGAAGTTAAGTCTTTTAACCAACAATAGATCATGTCATCGGTGTAACCAGTAATAAATCAATGTATGCACCTTCAAAATTTACATTTGAAATAGTATAAAAACGTCGTCTCAATGTGGACTAACCACAGTTTGAAAATGGCCTTGTAAGCCGAAACAGCTGTCACAATAATAAAAAACTAAAACACTTGCAGAACTTAATAATAATATTATCAAATTTAATCTAAATTAAATTTATAAAAAAATTAAATGGAGTTCTACGAATTAAACACAAAAACAATAAATACATTCCATCAGTTTACTAAACTTACACTTGACCTACATTCCATTAGTTTACTAAACTTACACTTGACCTACATTCCATTAGTTTACTAAACTTACACTTTACCTACATTCCATTCCATCAGTTTTATATATTTTATTAATTTGTACTTCAATATGTTTTATTATTTGTTTTTCATTTTTCAAGCTGACCTTTTATATGTTTATTTTTTGAGACAAAGAACATCTAAAAGTCAACAAAACAACAACATAAAAACTGCTAGTTTCTTCCCATACCAATGATCTGCAAAAAAATCTGCATGCGGGTTACACCATTACACCCCCAGGCTTAAATAAATTATCATTACACTAAGATCACGAAAATTTTTCGTGAGTCTGCAAGTCGAATTTTTAAATTACGTCCGGAACACAAGGATGATGTAGGAGGGAGGAAACACAGGAGGTTTCACAGTCCGGCTATTCAACTCATTAACGATTCGTATAAACGACCACTGCCGTCTGTGTACAGATGGCAGTGAAACGACCCGTTATCATGTTGTCAACAGTGTACAAATATTGGGCGCGCGTTTGACGTTTCCCGACCACAGATACTATATAAAATGTTATTTTTAAAAGTTAATTTAGACGTCACTGTATGTAGGCATACCGGGAGTATCAGGGTGGACTTGGCAGACTTTAACTAGCGATTACTGTGCTTATTTCAATTCAAAAATGTGGATAGCATTATGGACTCAGGTGACATATTTTTTATTAATTTTTTTCGCTTGTCACCACTAACAAGAACCTTCTGCTAGAACGTTTGTACCAGGGGCATTTAACTAAGCTTTGGCCTCGAAACTCATTTGAAACCGCCACGCCCACCTCAAAATTCTTATAGAAAACGAATAATATGGCTAAAAGCTCAGATCTCATTGGTGAGAACAGAAGGATTGGTTTGATCTCTCGCTCTCTACCATAATGACATAATGTTTTCTGCTTCAAGGACATTTTTATTTTAAAAATATTTTTTTTGGGCTAGTGAATGAATGGAGTAGGCCGAGAGCAATTATATTGTCTATGGTTGCATCTTACTTTTAGATGACCTTGAGTTTTTTCTATCTTGTCTACTGCTCTTTTCCGCACGGTAGGTACTGCTTGTATATCTGTGGTTAAGTACTGTATAATTCTGTTGTATACAAAAAGCCCGAAGATATCGATCTAGAGAGTGGTATATTTATGGTTTGTACCACGTGGTATTCACCGCACCGTTCCGGGGGGTATAACTCCGCTCAAAAACGTCAACACAAATTATAGACATGGTAAAAATCTATGTTTGTGACGTAGGCGATGTGTATTTTTTTTGTTTCTCGCTCACTTTACCATAAGACTCGTGCGCCAGAAAGAGAGGGTTCGCAAACGGTGTAATGCGTGTTCTCGCCGCTAGGTGGCCGACTCATGCTTCCCGCTATTTCACTTCCTCTAAAAAAACTGTAAGAAAAGTTTGACAGACGCCGTTGTTTGTCATCATAAAATTGTCAAATATCTGGTTGTGTGAAACAGTTGATTTATGTGTGATAAATAACATTTATGTGCCTACCGATAAAGTCCTTAAAGCGTATTGTGTGAAAGGATGTACGGACAGAGACAATTCGACACAAGTTTCCAACCATAACCTCTGAGAGTCCATTTCGAGAATGGTGTTCAGCACGTATCATGACTACATCCTAAAAGGTATTCTATACTGCATCAGCCTATAATAATAATTATATGTTTTGTTAATTCGGTTAATCTAATAATTATATTTATTTCAGAGCGTAACATCTCAACCAGCAGCGTACCCGTTGCTGCACAGGGGATGCTAGTAGAAAATGAAGGTACATATCTGTTTTATATTAATTAAAAGGGAATAGTTTTGTTCGTCTAATATGTCAATCTTTACTTCAATTTCTCAAGAACTATGATATATTTTTTCCAGAAATAAGTGCAGGACCCAGTCATGTCTTCTTTGCAACCAGCAGTGTTGATCTTGCTGCACAGGGGATGGCAGTAGAACATGGAGGTACATATCTGTTTTATATTACTTAAAAGGGAATAGTATTGTTAGTTTTGTTCCTCTAATATGTCAATCTTTACTTCAATTTCTTCAAGAACTATGATATATTTTTTCCAGAAATGAGTGCAGGACCCAGTCATGTCTTCTCTGCAACCAGCAGCGTTGCTCTTGGTGCACAGGGGATGGCAGAACATAGATGTAAAATATCTTGCATAGGTGACCCATATGATCCCACTAAGAAATTTGCTATCAACGCTCTTGAAATTCATTATGTCGTCGAGTATGTACTGAATTATAATTGCGAAAATTTATATCTTGTGCCCGTTATTGAAGAAACCATTGCCAAATATATATGTTTTGATTGGCTTAATTGTAACGAACATAAAAAAAAAAATTCAATTCATTATCAAAATTACTGTACCATTTATAATCAATGCATGGTGTACCGATGTCAATAGAAAATTAATTGGCATGGATACACTACCATACAATGGACCTGACTCCATGAAGAAAATGGCAGTACTGCAACATTTAAAATATGCTAAATATAGGAAGAAATGGTTGTCATAACTAATTTATTTTACTAAGTTAAAACCAATTAGTACCACAATTTGTTCCTATAAGCGTCTTTTAAATATCGTAGTACTGCCATGCTCCTCATTAAATCAGGTCCATTGTATGGTTGTGGTGTATCCTTGCCAATTCATTTTCTATTGACATCTCTATATGAGTAATAATAATAATAATAATTGGATAATTTGTAGAGCGCCGTTTTTGTGAAAAATCACCTCCAGAATAATAACTAAAAAATAAATATACAAGTCAAATATTGTTATCGTTTGTAATTTTAAGCCAAATATTCTCTGATGCGGAGTTTACATTATTCAGTTTGGCTGTATTAGTCTGCAGCCCATTTTCAGTCACCGACTAGTGTTAATAAAAAAATAGTCGAATTAGTTTATTTCATATGTCTAGTTTATATATAGTTCTACTTTTTTATTACATACTTGACATCATAATGAATATTCTCTCAACACCTTCTTTAAATTTTACTCTTGTATTTGGTGTTTTTATTTGTTATTATTATACCCTATTTATTTATCAGGTGCCAATATGTATTGTTAAAACAATAACCTATTGTTAAATTTACTTTTCTGTTTACACTGTTACATTCTTTATGTTGTGTACTATTCCTAAGTTAAAAATATTTAAAAGGCATATAAAGTTTTTTAAACTAAAAAGTATTATATACTTACTATTTATATATGAAAGGTATAAATATTTAAGTAATAAGATAAGTGGGAGGGAAACAAAAATAATAATAATGTAATTAGACGCTAAAACAGTAGGTTGAATCGTTGACTGTCTTATTGACAATATTTTTTTCAATTGCCGTTGGATGTTGAAAGAAAATAACTGTCATTTCCAACAGCTAGTTTTATATCGATACAGTAATTTCACCTTCTAAATGTGTTTTGTGCTTATATTATTGTATTTCATGTTTATATTTAAAAAATAAAATTATTGTACATGTAATTATGAGTTTGCTTTTCAGCTTCCTTCTGATAAAACGCTGTCCTGAGAAAATGAGCTGTAAAGGAAGTTACTTTAAAGGTCATTTCTTTCTTAGGACAGGGCTTTGTCAGATGGGACCTTGTGGTCTTGGGTGACATTTTACTTATGTTTTAGGCTAATGAATTGGGTTTTAGGTAGGTTCCGAAGCAGAATTAAATTGTCTATGGTTGCGCCTTTTTTTTAAATTTCCTCTATCCTTTGTCGATGGTGTGCTGTGACGTCGGCGATGTGTGGTGTATTCAAATTTGCCAGATCTATGGTTAAAACTTGACGAAAGCAAACGTATGGAAAGAGGGCGGAGTTATCAATCTATAGATAGTTGATTTATGCGTTGGACCATTTGCAAATAAAATAAAACACAGCACTCTGTAACTCTGTATGTTTTGTTTTTAAATGGTATTTCCTTACGATGAACTTTCAAACACGCGTATTTATACGTATTTACTGCGGAACAAATAAAAAAAATTAATTAAATTGTATCTGTTTGACAGTTCTGTTAATTGTTCATTACGTATTTCCTGCGCAAGAAATAAACAAAAAAATTTAATAGTATCAGTTTGACAGTTCTGTTAATTGTTCATTACGTAGTAAAATTCCAATGTTTTAAGGTAGTTTTAGTTAAAATTTTGACTGCTTAAAATTTAAAAGCGTTTACTCTCACAATTACAGTAAAGACCATTAATTCTCACGCATACATAAACCCAATAGCCCAGACAAGCCTGACGTTCATCCTAACCTAGTAGCCCAGTACGCTGGTGTTGACAAGCCTGACGTTCATCCCAGTCCACTAGCCCAGTAGCCCAGTACGCTGGTGTTGACAAGCTTGACTAATGCCAATGGAATGTTACAGAACGTACCCTGAAAAGGATATCAGATACCCTCCAGAGGTGGCATTCTCCGTTAGGAGGAGTGTGCTCCATCCCCAGTACATCCCCGGGAGCAAATATGATGATCCAGGAACTAATAATATAGTACTTCTAGAAATGGACAAGCCGTAAGCATAAAACATTAATAATAAATTACTTATTATCAATTTTCAAATTTAATCTCCATATTAATGTTAATGACATCGTATCTCGGTGTGAGCATTTTTTGGTAATAAATATTGTGTTAGTCCATATATAATTTTACAAAACATATTAAATTTGCAACACATTCCAGACAACATACTCTCAGTATCGCCCCGGTGAAAGAGCGTTATTTAGAATCGAAACACTATTAGAAATGGCTTTAGCCATGTTTTATAATCGAATCTGAATAGCCAGGTGCTTTCCCACCGCCTTCCTCTCCCTTAATCCCTTTGGCATTATGTGGATGGCATTGTGCCTCTAGCTCCTTGTAAAGGAACAAGTAAAATATATATATATGTACAGGGTGTATCGGCAAGTACCCGACAAACTTTAACCAGCTATTCCTCAGCACATTTGGAGTAAAAAATGTTATTGGCTCTTTGCTGTCCGGTAACATTTTTTTTCCATTAAAAACAAAAAATAAATAAAAAATCCACACTCCGTCACTGTCATTTGCATTGAATCTCGTGTTCAACAGCTGTTATTAGCAAGTGTGTCAAAAAGTGTCCTCGCTCTTTCGTACACACTAAATAATAATAGTTAAAAATGAGACAAATTGTGCCGTGCCATTCGTTGTGATTGTAAAAGCGCGCCAACGTATGTACGTACGTACATTATTCAACGAAACTCGAACAAAATATTGCCAGATGGGTTTTCAAACTTTGACAAAGGATAAGACATTGGTGACATGTGGTGAAAATATGAATAATAATTTTTTTATTAAAAAAAAATGTTACCGGACAGCAAAGTGCCGGTAACATTTTTTACTCCAAATGTGCTAAGGAATAGCTGGTTAAAGTTTGTCGGGTACGTGCCGATACACCCTGTATATATATATATATATGTGTATGTAGTAAGTAAATATAATGAAAGATACAGTAACTCTGTGATAATGTTTCAGGGTACACTTCAACAGGAAGTTTCGGCCGGTTTGTCTACACACGCCCCAGGACTCTGTGGGAGGGCTCACACTCACTGAGTGGGACTGGAAGAATGGTAAGGTAAGTCAATCATCATGCTCCGCCAATGAGCTTGCAGAGGTCGCTGATATTTTCGTTTTAAATCTTGACACATTCAATGCCAAATTAGTTCAGCACTTTTAGTTCATGTCAACGAGTAGGTAATCATAATTATTCACAATATCCTTTTTAAATATTTTTTTTTTGCTATGCATATATAAATTTCATGCTTTTTTTAAGTTAGCGAGAAACATATGGTAATTTTTGGATAGGGCCTGACACGCTTATTACGAATATTTTTTAGAAAAAAACTTTATATTCGCCTTAATTACTATAAAAGAAAACTTTTTGCATTTCGGGCGGCGGAAAATTATGAATTTAAATTTTCAATTGCGTTAACCAAAATTCACTTCGCGAATCGATGCGGCGGCAATCAGCTGCCATTAGGTACGTCACTGTTATGTTGGTATCCCTGATACATTGATTTGTATCACAAACCATGTTACACAAACCTAGCGTAGCCGGTAAACTAGTTGAAAACTGGGATGTTTTTCTTGCCTTGACGCGAGCAGGCGTTATTAAGGGGCACTTTCCTTTGTATCACAAACCATATTACACAAACCTCGGCATCCCACGAAGATAGCAACGGTCGTATTTAGCTCTTGTTAATGCATCAGTGATACCAACATAACAGTGCGTTCCTAATGGCGTCGCGTTGTCGCCACATCGATTCGCGAAGTGAATTTTGGTTTTATGCAATTGAAAATCAAAATGCATAATTTTCCGCCGCCCGAAATGCAAAAAGTTTTCTTTTATAGTAATTGGCGAATATAAAGTTTTTTTCTAAAAATTATTCGTAATAAGCGTGTCAGGCCCTATCCAAAATTTACCAATAATAGATTTGAGGTATCATCAGAAAGATAGTTTTATCTACATTATTTTGATGTAATTTTTATAATATTTCACCCAAGAAAAGTGATGAAAATTAACTTCGTAAGAAATGTCAAAATTTTTACGTCATAATGAATAATTCTATTTTTAGCATTATTTATTTACAGGTTTCTTGTACAAAATAATATTATTAGTAACAACAGTTGTATAAACTACCGAAATCTGGAAGAATTGTTATCATATACTTATTTAATGCGACACAAAAAAAATTTAAGTGGACACTTGACGTTTGATTTTGGAATTAAATTGAGCTTGGAATTTCCTGGCACACCACAGGTTAACAAGTTTTTTGAATTTCATGTTTTTTTTCAACCTTTTTTTTACATTAGCAGGAGGCCCTGAGGAAAAAAATCTTTGGGGGTGATGTGGGGGGGGCTTTTTAAAGAAAAGAATCATAGAAAGTTCTGGGAAGAAAAAAGGTATGAAGGGTAGGTAGGAATCTGGGGGTCAATATGTCCAAGAGTAAGGGATGTATGAATCCATCCCTCCCAATGTGGTACAAGGCGATGGGTCGATAGAGTCCGGCTGGTAAGGTCAAAAGTTCTCCCTCAATCAGTCTCTCTCAATCCCAAACGCAAAGACCTAGACTAATCTCACCCCATGAACCCGGGCATCCCTGCTAAGTCACCAAACTTAGCGAACCTCTGCCATTGGTTATCCAATAAATGGTTCCCGGTAAATAATATTAATATCACATACACTCTGCTCATAAAGCAGACGCTTGTAAGAGAACTTATATATTATTATTGTGTAAAGCAGAGGTTCCCAAACTTTTTTTCCCCATAGACCACTCTCCAAATATTTTTTTTCCGTAGACCCCCTGCCTGCCGAATATTGAATTTTCATAAAACTATTAACGTCCCATGTGATAATCATTTATTTTTTTAGCAAAAAGATTCCCTTCCCTTGCCTGCCCAACAACCGGGTGGCGGTATAGTTGCTCTGTCTTTACATTGTGCAGACAGGGGCACCGTTGTGAGGTATTACAGCAAATGAAAATGGAGCAGGATAAGCAACGGGAATTTTTTTCTGTAGCTAGCCCTACAGAACTGCCCCTTAAGTTCTTTGTCAGTGCTTATTCCGGTCATTTCTTCTTGTCACATGTTTTCCGATTCTTCAACGTTCCATTTCGATAGTCAAAATGTCCTCAAACTTAGTTTTGAAGTCTGTGTAAAGTACATTTAAATGTTGAACAACGTCATTATTACCCTGGACGTTTTTCAAAAACAAGTTGAGGAACTAGAAAAATTCGCGGCTTCCAATGTGCAATGTTTAGCTTGTATATATTAATTCTGACGAGAAAAGGAATGTAGACTCTATTTAGATTCCTCAATTAACAACTTTACGAAATATAAAAATGCATATATCAAATAAGTAATTTCTATTATATTTGTGTTATGTCTATTGTGTCATTTACGGAACTACTAAATGTTGACTTGAGGTAAATGGGGGTCTGTTCGTATGTACCCCCATTTGAATCTCGTGGACCCCCAAATTTTTTTCTCGCTGACATAGATCCCCAGCAAGCCGATATCGACCCCTAGGGGTCCATATAGACCACTTTGGGAACCTCTGGTGTAAAGTTACAAATCGAAGTTTAAAGTGAAAGGTAGATAGTTAAGTTAAGTGATATGCATGTTTTCAAACTTTATGGGTCTGACTAATAAACTTTTTTTTAAATTAACACAACTTTTATACAACCATTAATGTATGGCAATCTATTAAAATTTAAAATATGTTTATTAGTAAGGGCATAAGCATGTAAATTTGTGACATCCAGCGTCTCTTCAGTACGAAAGTAAATACGTAATAATAAGTTGTTATTGTTTCTGTGTTTATTCACAGAAGCCAGCGACTCTCCAGTCCCAAGAGGAGTGCAGCAGACTGTTCCCTCCCGGCACATATAGAGCACCTAGCGGAGTTACAGACGGACACATGTGCACCAACAGCAGTACGGTGGAGTGTGTAAGTAGCAATGGCGCAACTATTCATTCATTTATTAAATTTACATATCCCTATAGATTCCATTTCTTATTAAATTAAATGATTAACAAACAAAAGAATCTTATTGTATTGGTTCATTCAATCGCAAATGTAAAAATGATTTTTTACGATGCAATTTCAATAATAGAAAATTTGGTTATTTTTGTAAATTAAATGTTCTGTAGGTAGGTACTTACTCTTTTTATACACGGTGTCCGGAAAATAGTAGCACAAGCAGGAAGTTTATGAATCTATCCATATTTTGTGTTAATTTTGTGGTACAACATTTGTTGATTTGAGATTTCGTTTTTGAGTAAATCGAGTCCAAAGATGGAATTTCTTAGGTCTAATTTTTGTTTTTTAAGTCCCCAGGGGATTAATATCAGTTGTTACAAATGCACTGAAGCGTACAGCCTGCTCTAAATGTTTTATAACCCTTTAGTAGCCGAAAATAAAACATAATGATATTTGATGTAGATTTACAAGTTCCCGCTAATACCATGAGTTTCCAGACACCGTGTATTACGAATATTTTTGTTGTTCGAATCTAATTTATCTAAAGCTCACTTTTGAATGTATTTGTGCACACCAGCCGCGACCATATTAGTTTGGAACGTCCTCCCACAGTCCCCTCTTACCCCAAAGTACCACAATACTACACAAGCAAGGAGCTCTTTATTCTGATTGTTCTGTAGATTTTGATGAGTAAAATGGCTTATTTAGTTTAACCGTCACATTGTTTGACAATGTCACAAATATTGGCTAAGATTGACTGATTGATAATAGTAATAACTCTGAAGATTACCATTCAGAATTGAAACGTTGCTTGAAATGGTTTTAGCCGTGTTTAGTGACCAAATCTGAATACTCAAGTACTCCCTCATCTTTCTCTTTCGCATCTCCTTCCCCTCCTCACTACCTTCAGCCTCACAACATTCCCTAATTTGGGATGCCATAGGCATACACAGGCTTCAGGCGGTTGGGAGCAGTTGGGACTCTTGTGCGGTATTCGCATTAAGAAAAGATCATATAAACATCCGTCCCTTAGTAGATGGTTATTTGGTGACCCATCGTCTCTCACCGCAGTGGGATGGAAGAATGCAAACGTCCGTGATTCCTGGACGCACTGACCCCCAAATTTATCCTATTCCTATCCAGCCCTCGTACCATTTTCCTCTCGTGCCACCGAGCTTTTCACTGCACAAAGGCATTACTTATATTCCACATTGACTGACTCTAATGTGCGCATTGCAGTACTACCTGGGAGACCACCTCACAGCCAACAACAGTGGCAGGGTGGCCTGCACCCGGCTGCTGGTGGGGCTCACCTTGGATATGAGGACAGTGGGTGACACCTGCCAGCTACTGTTCGTCCGCGTGGCCCACTACGTCCCCTGGGTGGAGAGTGTGGTGTGGCCGTAAGCTGCATCTGCCCGTCTGACCATCCACTCAATAAAACAAATAATGTTCTTTTTCTTTATTCTTTTTACAAATTAAAAAAAATAAATTGTTTAAAGACGCGATTGCGGCCACACGCATACTAGGACGTGCCCTATGACCATGTCGTCCGCTGGACGGAAGTTTAGTTATAACAACAATTTTTATTTTTAAGGTACGTACATTCATATATTTACTGTGAATCTTCTACAATAGAAGCTCCGGTTCCATCTACTTCAAACATGCCTAAAATTTGCTACCTGCGTCCATCCAAGGCCCGGAAGATGACCAAACACCGTTGCACCAGATGTAGAAAGGCTATTTGTGGTCCACATAATGTTGACATGTGTGGTCACTGTGTAGACTGATATTTTCATATTAATTTTAACTAGCTTTTTGCCCGTTGCAGGCAACTGATGGGTAAATGTGATAAGCGATCTGATGTTTGAATGTAGATGAGACGAAGAGTGTGGGACTACAAAATTTAAAAAAAGAAATGGATATTTTGAGAAAAAAAAGAGCCAAGGAGCTTACTGATCATTTTTTCACCGAGCCATTCGTGTTGTGTAGGTCGAGACGCGTAATTTGATATCCATATCGTATGTACGGTTTTTGACACCAACATTCTTCTAAAGTTGTTATTTTGGAAAAAAAAATTGCTCAATTAACACGAAAAATATGTATGCTTGCATGTGAATGAAGCAATGAATGTGTGACCACAAATGTATTAAAATATATTTTTGTTTAGAAAGAAATGAATATTTTGAGAAAAAAAAGAGCCAAGGAGCTTACCGATCAGTTTTTCACCGAGCCATTCGGATTCTGTAAGTCGAGACGCGTAATTTGATATCCATATCGTATGTACGGTTTTTCTCACCGACATTCTTAAAAGTCCGAGCGAGTTTTATTTTGGAAAAAAACATCGCTCTACAAACATGTAAAATGTAAAATTTTTATTGGAAAAAATTATATAAAAAAAATCTTCAAACTTAATATATTTAAAAAAAAAATTACCAAAAAAATATATTCATAACGCAATTAGGTACCTACTTGTTAAAAATAAAGAGACAAAAACTTAAAATATGAATGGCTCCCGGGGCGACGGTACCCATGCCCGCCTCTCAAATTTATTACAAACACTCATTCTGGTAAAATTTTTGATTAAAAAATGTTTATTTTACAAAACAATAACACCGCTTCACCCTATATAACTTCTGCGCTCTGGGTACAATTTATAAATTTGCGTGACGCTATTGATGTAGTTTTTCACTACGGGGCGACGGTACCACTACTACTACTACAACTACAACTACAACTACAACTACAACTACAACTCCTACTCCTACTACTACTCCTACTCCTACTACCACTACCACTACTACTCCTACTCCTACTACTACACCTACTCCTACTCCGACTCCTACTCCTACTCCTACTCCTTCTCCTACTCCTTCTCCTACTCCTACTCCTACTCCTACTCCTACTCCTACTCCTACTCCTACTCCTACTCCTACTCCTACTCCTCCTACTACTTCTACTACTACTCCTACTACTACTCCTACTCCTACTCCTACTCCTACCCCTACTCCTACTCCTACTACTACTACTACTACTCCTACTACTGCTACTACTACTTGGTACAATTTATAAATTTGCGTGACGCAATTGATGTAGTTTTTCACTACGGGGCGACGGTATCCATGTCAAATTATTTTTACCAAACTTTATTTTATTTCTTTTTTTTGTTGTTTTTTTTTGGGGTGTTATGCCGTGTTGCGCTAACTCCTTCTTTAGCCGACGTTTCGGATCTACTTGATCTGCCCTGATGATGGACACTGCAACGCTGTCCGAAACGTCGGCTAAAGAAGGAGTTAGCGCAACACGTCATAACACCCCAAAAACAAATAACAAAAATGCTTTTGGCCGTGAGAATCTAAAAACTTTCCATTTATTTTATTTCGTTCAAAAGCACTATCGATTTAAAAAAAATATACTGCCAAAGTAAGTACCTACAAATATTTTATTGTTTCTTTGAATTCCATCTGTGTAGGTACCTGCACCTACTATTAAAAATATTTACATAACGCAATTAGGTACCTACTCGTTAAAAAATAAAGAGATAAAAATGTTAAATATGAATCGATCCCAGGCTAACCTTTTCCAATTTCTGCGCTCCTGGTAGAAATTAAAAATCTGCGAGACGCTCTTGATGCAGTTTTTCACTACGGGGCGACGGTATCCGTGTCAAATTATTTTTACCGAACTTTATTTTATTTCGTTCAAAAGCATTATCGATTTAAAAAAAATATTCTGCCAAAGTAAGTACCTCTACAAATTTTATCGTTTCTTTGAGATCACATTCCTAAAATAAAAGCACATCACTTCGCTATGGCATTTTTCGGTTCAAATTGCAAATGTCAAAAGTTTAGCCGGTTACTGTAAGACATTTTGAACCGAGCGCCATCTGTGGGACGGCCGAATAACGTTCCTTAACCTTCGGAGGATGAATTTTTTCGATAATATTAAAGGCAGACGGCGTATTTGCTGCGGATTGCAATCATCAAGTTGAGCGTGTAGATTTTATAAAAAAGCATACCGCGCGGTCTTTGCTTGACCACGTGGTACGATTCCCAGATTTGGAAGCTCTGACGCAAATCGTTTTTTTGCCATAGTGGGGCAGTCCTGGCGGCGGGAGTGTGAACCTCGGTACTTGAGCATGGCGCGCCTCGAACGTTTCGAGTTTCTGTCGACAGAGTTCCTCTAATTTTCCAGCCGTAGAGTTTCCAAATAAAATCACTGACTGCTGTTTCACGTTTTTACACGCAAAATTGAACTCGAATTCTATGCAAACAGAGAGGCGTCTCGGTCTACTTTCGCTTGAAGCCTGAAACAAAAGAAAGGCAACTTTTTTCAAGCACACGAAAACGAACCTAGTGTCCTATGCGACTTTAGGTGCGAGTGGTCGATTTTCGCCTAATTTTAAGCGACCAAATAAAACAAAGAAACTGAGTATTAATATATGTATTTGTTCATTATAAACCTTACTTTTGTGCCATGTAAAAAGTTCCCATCTTAATTAAATATTTTTGATTTATTTATAGTGTTTTATTGCGTAGTTCACTCGATGAAAGTGTAGTTACAATGTAACAATGAAAACAGTTTAGTTATCTAGGGGCATCTTGTGTTAGAGCTTAAATATAATATTGTAAACTATACGCTGTCTCACACTCAACATACCTAGTTTTTTCTTAGAATACTATAGAATTATCTTAGAATACCTAATACAATTCAATACTGCTCGCATGCCTCTACTTTGAATTATTTGCAATTTTTTTATGTGTTATTTATTTTCATGTGCAATTAAACAAAGATAAAAACTGGAAATAATTCAAAATAGTTTGGTTTTTACGAAATAATACACGAGAACTTTACATACATACTGTTAACTAATATAGAATATCTGTGTGTTTTTTTTTTTTTTTAAGTTTCTTTATTCATTGAATTGTTTGTTACATGCATTGAGGATTTTTCGACCACCATGCTAGGCACATGCCCATGTTAAGAGCGCGCAGGAGCGCCGAGAAATTTTAACGATAGGTATTTGTAAAAATTATTTCTATTTCGTTCATCTCAACGGGGACAGCAAAAGCGCTATCGGTGTATTGGTGAACCCCAATGCGTGTGTGTGCGTGGCTGCAGGTGCATGCACGAATCGTCGCGCCGCGCCCAATAGCGACTTATTATCGCGAACAGTTCTTATTATTTCATTTACTGTTATTCATTTATTCCAAAAATTAAGTAGGTGCCTAGGTACATATTCGTAATAAAATAGCGAGGTCTACATTATTTAATATTGTATTGTACTTAACTTTATTATTATTATTACTTACTACAAATATGTACGTAGATACATCTATTTTGCCTCCGTGGTTGAGGGGTAAGGCTCTCGACTTCGAGTCCGGAGGTCTCGGATTCAAATCACGGCGTGCGCAAGTAAATTGATTTTAATTAATTTATGTTGTTTCACAATATTAAAAATAATATTTATTAAAAAGAATATTAATTAAATATAATATAAAATAATTGTCTGGAGAAATAATGATACACGCGGCGACTTAGTTACGGCCAAATCAGCTATCAGCTTACAGGGTTTTGTAATACTAGTCCAATTAAGTCGCCAATTGGGGAATCCACAGTCTCACTGGCTCCATACGGGAGCAGTTCGGACTCTTGTGCGGTATTCACATAAAAAAGTCACGTCGCAACTCGCAACTAGAGCGCCTGCTGTTCGCTCATCACCTCAGTCACATCGCGACTTGTGCGTAGTTATATACATGTGACTGCCTGCTCCGAGCTCATCTTCTGCACACGCACAAGTAAATGAGACTTGTGGGTGCGTGTATACAGGTTGCTGCACACATAAAAAAGGAGATATCAAATATAAAGCACGAACACACCAACTGCACATTTTCCGATTTAAAATTTGTGAAGGAACGACGAAATGGTCTTCTAAGCCAGTATGTTTTCGAGTGCAAAATGTGCAAGAAAATAGAATACGTACACTCCGAAGACCCGAAACGGAAAATGTCTATAAATACTTCTGTCGTCGAAGGAGTGATGTGTACAAGAAATGGGTATTCACAATGGAATGAAATTTGTGGGGTTTTAAATATGCCAAATATGGATTGTAAGACTTACACGAAAATAGAACAATGTTTAGCGCCAACAATTGAAGAATGTGCCTTAGAAGAAATGATCGCAGCTGGTGAAGAAGAAAAAAGGCTAGCCATTTTAAACGGTGACGTAGACGAGGGTGGCTATCCTTTGGTAACGTTGGTTGCAGATGGCTCCTGGGCAAAGAGGTCGTACAAAAGTGGATTTAGCTCCTCATCTGGCGCAGGGTGCACAGTTGGATACGAACTAAAAAGGTTTTATTTCTGGGAGTGCGAAACTCATACTGCTGCATATGTGCTAGAGCTACTAAACTACACATAGTTGCTTCTGAGCACATAGGTGCTTCATAAACTGGCGTGACAGTGCTAATGCCATGGAAGCCCACATTATAGCAGAAGGGTTCTCGAGAAGCATGGAAATGCATGGATTGAAATTTAACAAACTAGTTGGTGATGGCGACTCCAGCATCATGAAAAAAATAATGCAACAAATGCCATATGGTCCTAACCTTATAGTACAAAAAATAGAGTGCAAAAATCACTTACTCCGCAATTTTTGCAACAAAATGAAAGCACTTGGAAAAAAACCAACAACGCTAAAGGCTTTGTACCAGTTCATATAAGGAAAAAGGTTGAAGCAAACGTTTTACGCATGAGAAGAGCTGTAGTTGGAGCAGTAAATTACAGGAAAGAGCAAGAAAACACAGTACAAAGTGATAAAATAAAAAATTTGAAAATGGACATAAAAAATACCGCAAATCATGTGTTTGGTGATCATAAAAATTGTGCATCGTACTATTGCAAGCCGGAGAAGTATACTGATGATCCAAATTTAGTAAGCGATCTTCGAGATTGTGGAATATGGACTGATATCCAACAATTCTTATTGTCTCTAATAGCAAATGCAGAAAGTCTTATTATTGACGTGACAAATAACACTGTGGAGCAATTCAACAACGTTATCGCCAAATTTATAGATGGAAAAAGGGTAAATTTTACTACAAGAGGATCTTACCAAGCAAGATGTTTTGGAGCAGTAGCTTCGTGGAATAGTGAATTGGCAACCCATTCAAGAATACAAAAGAAAATCCAAGGCCACAGTCCCGGCAAATACACGAAGCACTTTATAGAGAGAAAACGACGTTCGAAGGAGAATACACAAATGTGTCGAAAAAAAAAACTAAATTATAATGAAAATACGACAGAAAAAAGAAAAAAAGTTACAGGGCCCGATGAAAATTATGGTCAATTGGAATTAGAACCAGATATGCCACCTGAAATATTTGAAACGAAAAAAGAGGAATTTCTCAAAGAATTATCTTCAACGAATAAGGAAGAGCTCGAACGGAATACGGTAGGCCAAAGCAATAACAATCTGTGGGCAATTGAAAGACGTAAGCGGATAACGGCGTCTAACTTTGGAAAAATATATAAGCTTCGGCAAAAAACTTCAGTTACGGGAGTATTAAACTCTTTACTGTACTCACAATTCAAAGGAACTATGGCCACAAATTATGGAAAAGAAAATGAAAGCCTAGCAATGGAGAAATTTTCAAAACAAACAAGTTTTCAGGTATCCGCTTGTGGGCTATTTATCGATAAAACGAAAAACTTTTTAGCGGCAAGTCCGGATGGCCTTATCGGTGAGGATTCTATAATTGAAATTAAATGCCCTTATAGTATAGCAAATATGTCACCAGAAGAGGGAATTGCACAAAAGATAATTGATTACTGTAAATTGGAAGACCATTCTTTAACATTAAAACGGAATCATAATTACTTCTACCAAGTACAAGGCCAGTTACATATTACTCGTCGTAATTATTGTTATTTTGTTGTGTGGAGTCCAAAAGGTTTGCTGTATGAATAAAATTGAGAGGGACGATGAAATCTGGCAAAAAATCGTTCCACTGTTAGAAAATTTCTACCACCAATGCCTTTTACCAGAAATAATTGACGGTCGCATACCAAGAAATTTACCGGCGAGGGAAAGGTCTGGACCATAAATTGTTTTAATTTCATTGTGTAGATGTTAAACAGTATTTTTTTTTACAATAAAGCGTTTAAAAACAAAAAATATTAGATCATTGAAGAAGATTGAAAATGTCAAGTGATGTAGGAGGTATTCTCAAAAGTGCATTTTTCTGTAATAATATAACGTATTAAAAAAGTTAAATAAAAACTAAACTAGTTATGTGTATGTACCTAATATGTAGCACAATAAACAATATGGTGCCTCTTATACATAGATTTCAATATTCATTTGTATAATATGATATTATAATAACATAATCGATTCAACAACATGTGGTAGATGCATGTACCACTGAACATACGCTGTACCAGCATTCCATTAAACGATCAGTGGTGTATGTACTTACCATCACACATTTTCTTGTAAAATATAATTTTTTTGAAAAAAAATCTAGAACAATATATTAAGTCAAATATAATTTTTTTTTTTTGGTTCGGTAGTTGTATCTTAAAAAAAGTGTCCTATAAAGGGATAATATTATGTTGAGTACAACCTTCAAAAGTTATCAAAAAATATTTTAATTAATTTTTGTGTTCCATATCCAACTCGGCAATACGGAACGGAATCATCTCGGGGTCTGTCTGTAACAGATGTTTTTTTTTTTCAATTTTTTTCCATTAATTTATTTGACGTAAACAAATTAAATTTGTCACAATAACTTTAGTAAATAAGCTCGGTAAGTATTGGCACACTCAAGATAAGTCACCAAACAGAAAAATAATTTTAAAAAAAACGTCGATAACTCGGGACATGACAACACTAGTGGACTAGTGTGTCGATATAATTATTGAGAATGTCACATCACTTCGTTGACTGTATACGTATTCAACAAAACCCTCTCCGCCCCCCCTCACCCCCGAATACTGAAAGAAAGGGACACATGCACCTCAGCCTGATAATACCTAAATAAAATTGTCAAAATCGAGGTTTTGTAGTCCTCATTTTTCTACTCCAAAACTGAACCGATTTCCAAGATTTTTTTTACCAAATGTATTGGAAGAAAACATTCTATGTCTGTACGTTTTGCTTTTTTTAAAAATACATCGTCTTATTTGTATACTGAACGTTTGTTGATGGCGTTAAAAAAAGGCAATTTTAACAATTTTTGAAGGGTTATAACTCCTATAAAAAGTAACTTATCAAAAAAATCAAAACGTACCGACACGCTTGCGGTCAATATTCATATTATGTAAAAAAAATATTTTCTCTAGTATCAAAATCCAGAGAGGGAAATGAGGAATACGTTTGTATGGAAAAAAAACCACCCGGTTTCCTCTTAACTTCATATTGTAAATACTTTTATTAATGAATGAACCGAGACAAGGGGTGTGACAGCTATTGCTTTGGCATCTGCGCTGCTGTGTTTTGGTGGTTTCACCTCATACGTAATACAAATATAATATCGATCAAGATACGGTGATCAGGCAGGCAATTTCACCAAGGCATAGGTACCTATTAAAATCATTGTGATAAAGGTTCAAACGATGAACGGATAAACAAAAACATTGATTGGATAATGACAAGCACCAACCAAGACCAAGAAAAAAATTATTTCTTCTCTAATTGCAACTATCTTTATGAAAATAATGATTTTTTTATTTTTTTAATGTATATTTTATTTAGTAAATTTAGATTGAGTAGTGCAACGTTTTTCATTTGGGCCCCGATATGGAGATCGGAATGAAAAAGAGAATGGTGTAAAACTAGCCTTAGATTATTTGTTTAATGAATGTAAAACTCAACCATTTTGTGTCATCCAGGTATCATACTATGTCATAGTCTCAGTATCGCCATGGTAAAATCCAAATATTTAAGCTGTATTTTATTTAATGTTCAGATCTAAATCGGCCTATTCAGTTCTTCCCAACCTTTCTTCCTCCTGACAAATAATCATTTATTTACTATTTTTTTTTTTGTAAATCCATATATTTATGTAATTATGATATACTCTTGTTATCGACGTAAAAACTTTCATGATTGTGTCTTTATCAAAAATATGTTGCGTTATTCGAGCGATGTACAATAAAACTAAGATATTAAAAAAAATTGTGGATGAAAGTATAATTATTATTTTTTTGTCAGGAGTACTGAACAGTACTGTTCTGTCACTGTACTGAACTAGTTATAACACTGTCACTGTACTGAACTAGTTATAACACTGTCACTGTCACTGTACTGAACTAGTTATAACACTGTCACTGTACTGAACGAGTTGTAACACTGTCACTGTGCTGAACTAATTGTAACACTGTCACTGTACTGAACTAGATTGCTTTAATGTGAAATAAAGTGACAAATTTTAAATCTCCAGACTTAAGTTATTTTGTCCAAATCCAACCTCTTCCTTCGGTTTTTGTTGTTTTTATTAGGGTTTACAAATCGGAATCCCGCGGGATTTCAACTAAGGGCTATCACACACACATTGACGTTATCATTTCTTATCAATTATCTTTGATACTACTTAGTATATAATAAAAAAAATATTGAAAAGGTAACATAGTAAGTATTTTAAGAAGACTTTGAGAAAAAAAAATTGTAAAAAACGAGTACGGAGAGTCCTGTCACCCATACGTGATGTAACCTGCTGATAAGCTGCTTTGGCAGCTTAGCGGTGCCATAATCTTAGTCTCAGCTCTCTCTGCTTCCACACTAGTTGCAGTTGGTGAGACTGTCATCAAGAAGGTATATTCCTCTGACTGAGCTTGAGATGCGCCACTATCCTCTCTGCCTGACCTCAAGTTCAGTTCCTTTTTCATTGTCAAAGATTGACCACCGAAACATCATGTTTTAGGTTTATATTTAGTATATATTCAATCCCTCGCGTGAATATTAGAGTGGGTCACAACTGTATGGAATTGAATGTTTCATATATGAATATATGTATTTTTTTTAACATCATTTGTTGATACATACCATGTTTAGTGTACGGGCCAATAAAACAATTGTGCTCTATTTAACATAACGATAACATTTAGACATCAGCAAAAGGAGAGATGGAGAATCATATAATTGTGTCTTATAATAATAATCTTAGTAAGGAGTTCATGTGACCGATATAAAAAATAAATTACAATTAGATACAATATTATTTAACGCAATAAAAATTATCACAATGTCTAAAAATAATATTATCATTACTAATAAAACAAATTACCTTAAAAGGAGATCATTCACTTTTACATTGAAAAGTTTGTTCAATTTACATTACTATTGTATAAAGAACTGTGAAAACTTCAATATTCTTAGGTTTTATACCTTGGCCGTTTTACTTGACACCTTTTTTCATCCCGTTTGTCTAATAGGGATGAAAATAGGGACGTGTTCTATTAGGTTCTATTTTGGTAGTTGGTACCGGGAGAGACGTGTGTTGGTTTTACCCGTTTTACCGATTTTCGTACATTTTAAGATGGCGGTCATTATTTGACGTTTGCCACCTATCACTGTTTTACGTAACTATATTATGTGAAAATGTTGCATGTTTATTCAGTTTTACATTTAAAATATTTGTAAAAAGACTACAATATCTACTTACTATTAACTAACTGACGTCTACCTGGCGTTGCTCGACTTTTCTCTACTTTCAATAAATATAATACGCATTTATTATATATATATATATATATAAACCTTCCAGAACAAATTCTTTAAATGATATTAAAAACCCTATCAAACTCCGTTGCATCGTTTAGAAGAATTAGGCGCACAAACAGACAAACGGGGATAGTAACTTTGTCTATACTATTTAGAGATACCAATGTATTGTAACACTTACGAATTTACTAAAAGTTTATCACGAAACGGTCTATGATCCCATTTTTAGTTCATTATGATCTGGGATGTTCCCGAAAGTTCCCGACTATTCCCAAACATTCCGCACATTCCTATAAGGAAGGTCCCATTCATCCAATCCAGGAGGAATGGGGCCCAGTAACAGTACAGTAACTGCGTTCAAAATAATAAACTATTTCATTGACATCTCGACTTCCTCTGTATTCCACGTAGTAGAAAAGACGTTCTGACCCAGCATAGCATGAGAAGAGGTATGGAAATCTCTAGGTCTATTGACATTTTCAGCATTGGCCTTGAAGGTTTCAAGAGTCATTTCAGACAAGGACTCTAAAATATATTACTGTCAAATATTATGTCATGTGCATCGTAGTAAGATTATACAGGGTGTATCGGCACGTACCCTAAAAACTTTAACCAGCTATTCCTTAGCATATTTGGAGTAAAAAATCTTATTGGCACTTTGCTGTCCGGTAACGTTTTTTTTTAATAAAAAATTTATTATTCATATTTTCACCACATGTCACCACTGTTTTATCCTTTGTCAATGTTTGAAAACCCATCTGGCAAATATTTTATTCGAATTCCGTTGAATAATGCACGTGTGTACCTATATTGGCGCACTTTTACAAGCACAGCGAAATGGCACGGCACCATTCGTCTCATTTTTAACTATTATTATTTAGTGTGTGCGAAAGAGCGAAGACGCTTTTTGACATACTTGCTTATAACAGCTGTTAAACACGAAACGCAATGCCAATGACAGTGAGGGAGAGTGGAAATTTTTTAGTTTTTTGTTAATTGAAAAAAAAATGTTACCGGACAGCAAAGTGCCCATAACATTTTTTACTCCAAATGTGCTAAGGAATAGCTGGTTAAAGTTTGTCGGGTACGTGCCGATACACCCTGTATACATCTGTAACACACGTAATAGACAGGCCAAGAAACTGGTTGCTGATAACTTGTAAATGAATGAATGAATGAATTCTTTACAAAATATAGAAATATAAATAGACTATCTGAAATATTTGAGTTGGCTAGTAAGGTTGGTTGAGTGGTGGTGAAATTGGAGTTTACCTACGTCTGAAGAGCCGCAAACAATAGAGGCGGTCTGATTATAACTATATGATGTGTCTTATCTCAGATTGTTTGTTTTGGTAGATTGATAACATGAGCTATCTTATTTAATGATAAAGTTTGTTAAATGAGCCACTTCAATGAAATTTTAATCGACTTAAGAATATTGTAACGGGTTTTTCTACTGTGAACACGGAAATTCTCCTAAAAAATAATGACATTGTAAGCAAGTGTGACATCGCTCCTACCCAAATAATTCTAGCGGCCCTAAGTGCCCTAACAAAGAATACTAAACAATCGGTCAATATGCAGTCAATAGACATTCTTGATCTTGAATTGTCTTTTAATATATCTCCACACTACATCAACAAAAAGCTAAAGTGACTCTCTAAAAACCTCAGACCCGACGTGTTTTTTTGTCATGCTCACCACTTTTTTAAAATATGTATTCGTGTTTAAGGCGATGCACTACGTCGTGTAATATTTTAAATTGAGCCGCTATCAAAAATAACCCTTAAGTCGATGGCGATAAGGTTTAAATTCCCGCTTAACACCATCCGTCTGCATTGATTTATGCAAGAAAAAATCATGGCCAAAAAGTGCCTTTTATTTTATTTTGTGGATGTTCAGGAATAAATCTTTAATTTTTTTTCGATAATTTTATAAATAACTTAATTTGCCACATTATACAATAAAATCATAACCGAAAATGGGTTCGTAAGTAGGAGATTTTGAACTTTAAAGCAGTTTTCATAGGCCTTATACATTATTTTTTTCTGGACTTATAAAAAGACCTATCCAAAAAATACACATTTTTTTAAAGGCTACGTATTCTACTCGCACTATTTAATTTAAGCATCTAAAACATTTCTAGGCGACCAAATTTTCAAACCAAAAACACATGATTTTGCATTACTACGTATGGCATCGCATTAAGCTATACTAAATAAAAACAGGTACTATTTGATTTCCGTGCATTGTTTTGGCGGGTTCCATGATAAATCAATACATCGACAATTCAACTCAACTTTAAAAAGTGATATGAAGTCATTAGAAACGATAGAAAATAAAATTTAACCTAACCTAACCTAACCTACTTAACCCAGTTAATAAAGTTTTTGTTTCATCACTTTCTATGACTTTATATAATTTTTTTAAGATGTGAAGAATTATCATTTTGATGATTTATCCGGTCACCGTTATCGCGATATTTCTTTGAACAATATTTCTCATACATTCACGTTACATACATTTTATCTGAAGCCTTTTTCCACTTATTATTTTTGACCGGATTGGTTTCACCCTTCAATAGGCATCTTTAGACTGCTGAAATTTTAATAACATTTATAAACATCTAATGAAATAAAACATTGGATCTGTATAGCAAAAATATCATGAAAATAATCTTCAATAAATAAATTTATTTGCGTGTTCTTTGAAGGCTCTTTTCTTCTTAATAATTTGACGTGAAATTAGTAAAACCTTTCGATAAATCAATAACCCAGACTTTATGCTATTATGGCTGTTACAACGTCAAATTTGTATATTCAATTTCTAAGTTACCTACAAAGATTCACACTATAAAAGAATGGCCATTTTTTGGAAAACACGATTCATATATTGAATGACTTCCACAATATTAATTATGATTTGAATGAAACATGTGTGATGGTCGATGAAAGCATTTTTCCTGTGGGTGAGTATGTGAGGTGCCTCGTGACGATGTTCGAGATAGATTGACCCACTGATAAAATATTATTACATGAGATAAAATAACACTAATTATGTAATTAGCCCACAATGACTGTCCAAGCTTATGGCCAAAGATAAGTACGCACGAATTATAAACTATTTTCTTAACATTGTTTCTTCAGTTTGGTTATTGTTTCCGTACCGACGTACAAGTAGCCAAGATACCTTATTTAATTACTGTTATAAATTTACTTTTCAAAATGGCTGATATGTCAGAAGAATTTATTCAGAAGTTTATAGAAAAGTTGGATCTGCATGTAGGAAAATTTGCTCTGAAGCAGTTGAAATCCTTTGGAGATGAAATTAATCAGGTATGCTTTGTATCAATAGTGTTAAAATTGGCGTTGGCAGGGGGTTTTCTACCTAAAGCTTCGACCTAGAGATTTTTGGCCCGCGTCGCTTTTTCCAGCTGTTTTTGAAAAGGCAGGAGTTTTAGTGTTTGGTTATTATTATATCCTGATGAAGCTTGGTTTAAGCCAAATCGTTCGATATACAAAATAATAAATAAAGTTCGTGGTTATAAAAAAACAATTAATATGCCACTCCCCTCACCCACACCTCATACCTACCCTAATTGAGGATATGGTGGAAAAATTTCGCTTGCGACGCAATGATTTGTAAATGAATTTCCACTCCCTTCAATCTCGTAATTTACTCCAGTTGGGGACGCCATAGTTCCGCAGGTTCCAAAGATATTGAGGAATTAGCACATTTTGAAAAATATATCAATTTAAACTTTTATTTATTTATTTTTATATGATTGATACATGTACAGTACATTTTGTGTAGCATGGTTTTTTGTGATATTTCACCCTCCATGCTAGGGATGACCCTGTGTTATGGCAGGTGAATTTTACAATTTGCGGACATAGAATCTATAAATTACTATAATATAAAAAAGAAAAATGATGTATAGATATTTTGGGTTGCAAGAAGAGGATGAAGAAGTTAGAGAATTATAAGAAGATGAAAAATTTGAGAAATTATTAGTAAATAGATTACACTAATTAATTATGAACATACTATACCGCTAAGTTAGGGAATAAGGATTTATTATGTTTTGTCTGAAAGGTGATTAAATTGATAGAATCTAGAATGAATGGGTATTGTAGTTGTATTTGTACTTTTTATAAGACCTTTTCAAATTTTTATTGTGTAATACACAATTCAGAATGATAATAGCGGTATTTAATTTTTTTTCAATTCGCAAAACTTTTATTACGACTCTAAGATGACGCCTTCCCCGCTTTCAGATAGAGTTGTCCACCGACCTGGTGGAGAGCCACGCCTCCGTGTGGCTCCGCAGCGTCAGGGTCGCCCAGGAGCTGAAGAGGCGTGGAATAGGTCTGAACGACAAGCTGGTCATCTGCGCTCACACGCACAATGACGTGAGCATCCCCATACTGGCGGGACTGTACATCGGATGCGCTACCTTTCCACTTTCAGATAGAGTTGTCCACCGACCTGGTGGAGAGCCACGCCTCCGTGTGGCTCCGCAGCGTCAGGGTCGCCCAGGAGCTGAAGAGGCGTGGAATAGGTCTGAACGACAAGCTGGTCATCTGCGCTCACACGCACAATGACGTGAGCATCCCCATACTGGCGGGACTGTACATCGGATGCGCTACCTTTCCACTTTCAGATAGAGTTGTCCACCGACCTGGTGGAGAGCCACGCCTCCGTGTGGCTCCGCAGCGTCAGGGTCGCCCAGGAGCTGAAGAGGCGTGGAATAGGTCTGAACGACAAGCTGGTCATCTGCGCTCACACGCACAATGACGTGAGCATCCCCATACTGGCGGGACTGTACATCGGATGCGCTACCTTTCCACTTTCAGATAGAGTTGTCCACCGACCTGGTGGAGAGCCACGCCTCCGTGTGGCTCCGCAGCGTCAGGGTCGCCCAGGAGCTGAAGAGGCGTGGAATAGGTCTGAACGACAAGCTGGTCATCTGCGCTCACACGCACAATGACGTGAGCATCCCCATACTGGCGGGACTGTACATCGGATGCGCTACCTTTCCACTTTCAGATAGAGTTGTCCACCGACCTGGTGGAGAGCCACGCCTCCGTGTGGCTCCGCAGCGTCAGGGTCGCCCAGGAGCTGAAGAGGCGTGGAATAGGTCTGAACGACAAGCTGGTCATCTGCGCTCACACGCACAATGACGTGAGCATCCCCATACTGGCGGGACTGTACATCGGATGCGCTACCTTTCCACTTTCAGATAGAGTTGTCCACCGACCTGGTGGAGAGCCACGCCTCCGTGTGGCTCCGCAGCGTCAGGGTCGCCCAGGAGCTGAAGAGGCGTGGAATAGGTCTGAACGACAAGCTGGTCATCTGCGCTCACACGCACAATGACGTGAGCATCCCCATACTGGCGGGACTGTACATCGGATGCGCTACCTTTCCACTTTCAGATAGAGTTGTCCACCGACCTGGTGGAGAGCCACGCCTCCGTGTGGCTCCGCAGCGTCAGGGTCGCCCAGGAGCTGAAGAGGCGTGGAATAGGTCTGAACGACAAGCTGGTCATCTGCGCTCACACGCACAATGACGTGAGCATCCCCATACTGGCGGGACTGTACATCGGATGCGCTACCTTTCCACTTTCAGATAGAGTTGTCCACCGACCTGGTGGAGAGCCACGCCTCCGTGTGGCTCCGCAGCGTCAGGGTCGCCCAGGAGCTGAAGAGGCGTGGAATAGGTCTGAACGACAAGCTGGTCATCTGCGCTCACACGCACAATGACGTGAGCATCCCCATACTGGCGGGACTGTACATCGGATGCGCTACCTTTCCACTTTCAGATAGAGTTGTCCACCGACCTGGTGGAGAGCCACGCCTCCGTGTGGCTCCGCAGCGTCAGGGTCGCCCAGGAGCTGAAGAGGCGTGGAATAGGTCTGAACGACAAGCTGGTCATCTGCGCTCACACGCACAATGACGTGAGCATCCCCATACTGGCGGGACTGTACATCGGATGCGCTACCTTTCCACTTTCAGATAGAGTTGTCCACCGACCTGGTGGAGAGCCACGCCTCCGTGTGGCTCCGCAGCGTCAGGGTCGCCCAGGAGCTGAAGAGGCGTGGAATAGGTCTGAACGACAAGCTGGTCATCTGCGCTCACACGCACAATGACGTGAGCATCCCCATACTGGCGGGACTGTACATCGGATGCGCTACCTTTCCACTTTCGATGACCATGACCAAAAGTAAGACAATTTTATTTTAATTTTACGTTTTTCACAGTGTTCCATTTGCACAAGTCAGCGAGAACGCCAACATTCGCTTTCAGGATGAATCAATGATTAAACCAATTATTATTATAGATGGCGCTAATATTATTATATTAGAAAAAAATGCACATTTTAAAAGTTAGGAATTCATTAAAATTGTTTGTTTGCGCCTGTACATATATACTGACTACGATTAAATAGTTTCATCCGCATAAAATGCAATTCTTTCAAGAAAGCTTACAAATACAAGCGATAATTCAATTCAATATTGTATTTGTATGTCTTTCTTGAAAGAATTGAGTTTTTACACCAACAAAACTATTCATTCATATTCCGCGTGGACTTATAAAACGTTTTTTTTCGTAAAGTAATTAAATTAGCGCTATCTCTGAGCGAGCTGTTTAAATACTTAATTTGAATACTTCTAAGTTTACCCTATTTTTTTATTATATTATTATTTTTATCATTATGAGATTATTGGATTTCGGTAAGAGCGCTTATCTTATGATTGCCAAATGATGAACAATTTACTGATTGTGGCTGAGATCAGCCTTGTACTTGAAAGTAATTGAAAAGATAATATTGCGTTGCTATTTGGACGGTGTTTAATCAAGAAATCTTTTTCCAAGTAATTTTGGGGCTTAATGTGTCATGAAAATTCATTTTCAAAATACAATTATTATTTATTAGTATAAACGGTACCATTATCATGGCAATTACAAGTTTTAATTGATATGTGATAATGACGTGATTTACGAACATACCCAACATTTTTTTTGTCTGTAAGCATTACACAAACATTTTTTTATCAAATGCAAGCCCCCCTGATTGGAATATTTATTTTAGGCCCCTTTGCAATATTAGGTTTTTCCGCTGAAAAAATTAGACTTCAAACACCATTTTGACTAGAAGTGGTCGGTTAGTGGAATTAGAAAAATGAACAAAACATTTCTAATTAACATGTTATTGTTATTAGAAATTTTTTGTTCATTTCGTTTTGTTGTAACACGTGTTATTGTACACATTTCTAATTAACATGTTAATGTGGTTTTATTACGTACATTATCGTCATAGGTGTTGCCTCCATCACAGATATTCTTCAGGTACTCCGAGCCCTAGTCATTTGTTTCCAGTCTAGAGGCCTTCAAATTCTGCTCCAAACTTGCAACTCCTCATGCAGTCAGTCCATCTCTTCCTTGATTAGCCTCGCTTCTACTGGGGTATCTTGCTCATCATGTTCGTTGTCTTATCATCGACAAGTCCTGTCGGTTTCATATGATCTGCTTCTAGTTCCTTGTTTGCCTCCACGAAATGCCCAGTGAAACTGTCCAAGTGTTACAAAACATTTGCACGGCTCATCAAACAATTGAAATGTAAAAAATCTTGTTTAATTTTAGTGTATTTGTAATATTGTAGGTGTAGTTGAAAGCAGAGTTATTATGTTGCTAATAACGTAAGGGGCCGTTCAAGTATTATGTAAGCACTATAGGGGGGCAGGGGGGTCTTTGCTTTGCTTATTTTTGATGACATGTGGGGGTGATTACGTCAGCACTGCTCAGCAGCAGTTAGTTTTTTTTACACATTGGCAATCCACACATTGTCTATGTTTGAAAACCGAATACATATTCAGGGATTCCCACAAATAATTAATACGTTTAGGTACTCGCTTAAAAAACAGAATATATTAACAGAAAAATGCATATAGGTACCAATTTTTACGTAAGCATGGGAGGGGGGGGGGGGTAAGAGCTTTGCTTACTTTTGTTGACAAGGGGGAAGAGGGGGTAAATAATTGTAATACATCTGCTTACGTAATACTTGAACGGGCCCTAACCACTAATGAGGAACTTTGCATTTCGTTGTTTCCAGCTGAAGTCAAAAACATGCTAGTCATTGGAAAGCCTTCCATTGTCTTCTGTGATCCTGAAATCCGCCAAACATTCAGCGAAGTCCTCGCGGAGCTTAACTATGAAGCTGAAGTGGTTGTATTCGGAGATGAACCACTGGAGGGACCATTTGTTCCATTTGCAGACTTCCTGCAACCCACTGGAACAGAAGATGCCTTTGAGTAAGATAATAGTTTTGGTACGCAATTGAAAATTTATTTTTTCGTACGAAAACCTTGGTAAAATGTTTAGTTATTACTTTTTAGGGTGACCGAACTCGATCCCAGTAAAACAATGGCCTTCATCAGCTGTTCAAGTGGTACTACCGGAATGCCTAAAGGAGTTTGTCATACTCACAAGACTTTTGGCCTAGGATTCTTTTTGCTGTAAGTACTTAAGTTTAATAAACTATTATTTATTAACAGTGCACATTCAGGGTGGGATTTGCACCAGCTTCGGTCTAGCCATTTTCCTCCCTAACGTCTTTCCATTTTACTCCAATCTTCTTCCATGCAGTCGGCCTGCCTCTGGGTGGACAACGACGTGACTTTGATTGTCGGTTTCTACAGTACCTGGGACCTTAAAAACCTAATAATTGTTTATTGCCAATTAGTTTTTAATAGATTTTAAAAGGGTATTTTCATTGCTTTTTTTATTCTCAAATAAAGTTAGGAAAAACATCACGATAATTAAGGTATTTGAGCCTTCTTACTAGACATTAGCGTTTTCGGTGTCATAAAGACGTTGTAGCCAGCTGGAACCTGTTCGGAATGTGCGGTTTTTGATTATTTTTGAAATCGATGAATTTCATGAAATATTGATGAAATTTTAAAATTGCATATTTTTAATACGATAATCAATACAAAAAAATAAACCTTAAGTCTTCCACAATTTTTTAACGTTATTCGTGGTTTGTGAAAATACCCCATTCTGTAATATAGATTTTCAAGCCTAGATAGAAAATCTGTCACTGTTATGGATTGGACACCTAGTTTCAATCAACGATTTTATTTTTTTAATAGCATTTGAGCAGCAACATTGTCGTTTTGTATGTGGAAAGTTTGCTTATTTGACTCTCAGTACATTTTGTATTCCCTTATGTATGGTGGCATCCGCTTTCACCAAAAGGGGAATTTTTACAAAGACATGTATTTTTTATTAGGAGTGAATTTCAGGTTTCCTAAAACTTATTTATTGATTTATCAGGTCAAATGTTAGCACTCTTGCTAAAGCAAAACCGACATACTTGAGTTTTTCTACAGTTTACTGGGTATCCGGTTTGTACAACGTGATGATGTCTGCATTTACTGGAGCCACAAGGATTAACTGCAAAATACCTTACACGGTTGACCTTCTTGAAAGGGCCTTGAACAAATACAAGGTACTGATTATTTATAAATAAAAACATCTCAGAACATGTATCCTTTCTCTCTGATTATCTGTATATATATTTTTTTGTTTATCATTGACAACTGCGTGATTGCAAACGATAAATTTATCTTATAATTCAGCCTGACTACAATATCTGTCAAAAATATGATTCGATGAAGTCACCGGCACTCCAGTGATTGATTGTATGTGATTTATTGTTTTGTTTTAGCCCCAAATGATAATGATAAGTCCCGTGGCGATGTGTCAGTTGGTGAAACATCCCAAGTTCCTGGAACTGGACTGGTCCTCCATTAAGATGTTCTTTGTTTCTGCCAGCCCAATTTCTCCTGACGTAGTTGCCCAAATACAGGTAATTGTGAACTGTCAAGTAGGTAACTGTGAAGTAGGAATGTGAAGCAGATACCTACTTTGTGATGTGACATTATAATTTAAAATAAAACAATAACTTATTAAACACCACTTTATTTTTTATACTAATAACTAATAACCGTAGCTTTCTCAGGGCAGTACAATACCTTACTAAAATCTTAAAAGTAACATGTGGTAGGTACAAATATATTAAGCATTCAGATTGGGTTGCAAAAATTTGGGCTGAGCTACAGTGGAGGAAGTAGCAGAGATCGATAGAGGATTGGGAAGACTGTTCTCTTTTTCAATAGGGAACAACCTAAGAATCGGACTTTATTTAGGTTAATTTGGTTGTTGATGACTTCGCTATTAATGTTTTTGGCTTCCCGTATTTCGGGTGCCTTTAAGTTATCCAGTTAAAGTAATTAAAATAATAAAGCCTTAAATACATTACGCAATATTATGTGTGCATAATTTGGTCTGGCATATACGTATTATATGTTGGGGTGGCACACTACGCTAAAATATTACTAAGGAGAGGGGGTCATATCAATTGGGGGACTGACGCGGAATATCATTTCTTTGCTTGGGATCTGTCACTTTGACAGAGGACAGCCAGGCAATTACGGCGATCCGTAAATTGTTCTGACCCCTTCTCCTGTCGTAAGTAGGATAAAACGCTTTGAACTTATAGCGTAATCTTTCACCCCCTTAATGGCTTCTCCGAATTTGTATAATCTGAAACAGATCACACGTTTAATAAAAAAAACAAGGGTCAGTTTACTTCATAAAAACGGAATAGATTGGATTTTATTGTTTTATTTTAAATTTTAACCTTTCAGTTAATTCTTCTTATTTCAAATGACCAAGATGCTAGGAAGGCAGGTTGAAATCAGATAATATAATATTGCAAAATCAATAGAAGAACAAACTGTTTCGTTCTACAAAAATGTTAAAGATTATTGGAAAGGAAACTATTATCTTTATTTTTATAATGCACCGTAATGCTTTATTTTTATAAAAATAAAGTTTAAGCATGTTTAATAATAGCAATGTTTTATGATCTTTCTTTTTTGTAAGAAGTTGGGATAATGATATTATCTTCACTGGATCTCCCGTGCTGGGGATTTCTTTAACGTGTAGGGTGGATTTTCACGAGATTTCAGAATGAGTTTGAATGAGGTAGTCAAATGCTGAAATGAGGTGTTGAGGTGTCCCACCTCAAACGGGGCGATGTAGATCTGTCATGTGCTACAGGCATTCTTTCTATCAAACATTCTTGCCTCTTGAAAGTTTCTCTTATATTAATGGACATATTATTTCAATCTTTAGAACATTAAAACAAGGTGGTAAAACTCTTGTTCTACTATTATTCCAGCGAAATGTGGCCCGAAGAAATTTGATTAAAACTAAAGACAGTACCTCCCCGCTTAATTAAAATTGATCCTTAATCATTGCCTACCTGCTTAGTTAAAATTATTATTATTTCATTTTCTAGCTAGTATTATCACATTCAGTTCATTAATGACAATAATGACATTTCACTTTCAGAAACAAATACCAAATGGAATCATGTTGAATGCCTACGGCATGACAGAGATAGTAGGAGTGAGTATCAATTCGGAGGGGATACCAAATTCGGTTGGAAAGATTTACCCTTGGATTCAATGGAGGGTAAAACTCTTTATTATTATTTGATTATAATTATGCCCATATGTAAATCATTGATATTGGTAAAAGTAACCACTTGAAGCAAACTTTGGACTATGAAAGTGTTAGAGATGCACATACTGCACATCGATAAAGTGAGGTCAAAGACATATTGTTACTCTAAACCAATGGTTCTCAATTAGCGATTGGCATACCGCCCGGGATAAGTCAGGTTGCTTGAAGGAGCTCGCGCCTAGAGAGTCAATCAATCTGCGTATGACAGCCAAGAACCTAACTACACGTGCTGCAGCATTGAACGACATCAAAAGGTTGCGCTACTGTAGTAAAAGATATTGTAACACTGTTTAATATATTATTATTATAATATTTTAAAAAATAATAATTCTGAATCATTGCTGTAAGGTAAAAACGTACCAATAAGGTAAAAAAGGTATCGATCAAGTGGGATTATCTGAAGCAGTGATGCACAACCATTTAACTCCCGACATATCATCTGTTAACAATCTTACAAATTTTAACGGGTCGTAAATGATATTTCTCTAGACACGTGATGAAAAAAATTCTAAAAAATTATAGGTTTTCTAAAAAATTCTCCTGTATACATTATGTCTATTATGGTCTAATCTACGCCATCTTCACAAAACATGGACCTAAAAAGCCCGGGACAGAGCATTAGTGCGATTTCGTGTAAATGGCATTTAAGCTAAAATCACCTAGCAGCCATCTTGTATGACATGATTTATTTTATATTCATATATTTTTTTCAAAAGAAAGACACATTCCCGGGTTACGAATCACCTATCACCGCCACAGTGAGGTGAAAATGTTGCTTGTGTTATGATGGAGGACTTACCCAGCCTAGGAATTGAACACAATACGCCTGGGTGGGACCCAAGTACGATGTGAACTCAGCCACAGACCGGTCAATGCAATTTTTTGCAAAGTGGTGCATAGTGAACTTTTATAATTTCATTTTTGTCTTGTTAACGCAGTTATAACGGCCTGTGATTTTGGGGGGAAATTGATGAGACAAGGATTGGGATAAATCATTAAAAAAATTAAGTAGTTTTGGACATTTTCATACACCTCCCCCCTCACACCGTGGCTTCAAATTGTTTACGATTTGCTCCGTTCAGAGCTTTTTAGGTTAATTCCCCAAAAATACACTTTTGACCATTGACCTAAATAGGGGTTTTTAGGTCCAAGCTCTTGACACACTGCCTGTACACACGCTTGTACACAATGGTTTATACATAATAATGGACAAACGATTGTGTTAACACTAAATGAAGAATGTAGTATAATTTATTTATGTCGTAGTTCAGAGTAAAGTGCACTAGGAATACAATCTAAGGACCAGCTGTTTCACAGAACTAGAACAATTCATAAAATTTCAAAGCTAATATTCTAGCTCTGTGAAACAACTGGCCTAACTGAATTGAACTATGTATTTATGTATTGTATTATACTTATGAGTACCTACTTACAGAGAGTGATTGCTATCGACATTTCCTTGCAATATAAGTAGGTACTAGAACAAATTCCGAAGATATTGTACTTATTATTGGTGTTTTTAGGTCGTCGATCCTGAGACAGAACTCGCTGTTGGACCAGAACAAGTTGGGGAACTTCGAATTAAATCTCCTTCTTTATTCCATGTAAGTGGTAGTCCTGCGTGTGTTGAGAATTAAAATAAGTTCCAAACTCATACTAGTCTCTAGTCTCTAACTTATCGGTATTAAATGTGATTTTAGAGCTATTTGGAGAATCCGGTTGCAACAGCAGAAGCCTATGATAAAGATGGTTGGTACAGAACTGGAGATCTGCTGTACTTTAATGAAAATAAACACATCTTCATTGTGGACAGACTCAAAGAAGTTATGAAATTCAGGAATTTCCAGGTTTGTTTTCCGTCATTCAACTTGATTTTGAATTCCCAATAAAACAGAATTTCCGAATTTAAAATTTAAGAATGGTCAGATCTTTCGATCACAAATTACGCCCACTTCGTATTTCTCATGTTCTTTTTCATTCTGTGATGAAAGTTGATGTAAAAATTAAGTAAATTATTTTCGTTCAAAATCGATGAAAAATTCATTTTGAGTTTATCATAGATAATGAATAAACATTAAGGACGGGTTGTTTCGGATAATTTGAACAATTCATAAAATTTCAACGTTCATTTTCGGGTTCTGTGAAAGTCCTATTCAAGTTCTGTTATTATATCATTGTAGGCTAGTTGCTTGACAAAACTGAAATAAAAACAGAACTTGAAAAAATCTTTCACAGAACTTGAAAATGAACGTTGAAATTTGATGAATTGTTCAAATTCTCCGAAACAACCCGTCCTAAGTAGACGACAACTCAACGGCCTTATCAGCAAAAACAGAAAAAAGGCCTTGAATTTAAGTACAAACATTGCACGTGATTATACACATTGCATTGACGCGTTTTATGAGGGTCATAATAAAATCAATTGAAGTATCTCATCAAGATACTGCACCTATTTGATAGATCGAAGTTTACACTTGAGCGATGGAGATTTAATTAAGGCGATGGCATACGCCGTGTGACATTTTGAATCAAGCCGCTAACAATAACACCCCTTATGTAGATGGTGATAAGGTTTAAGTTCCCGTTCAACACCATCCGACTTTTTTGATAAATACTTATAAAGAACTTAATTTGCCACATTATACAATAAAACCGCAACCGAAAATGCGTTCGTTATAGTAGGAGATTTTGAACTTTAAAGCAGTTTATAGATATATACTTTAAAGTAGCTTATTAAAAGACTTATCTAAAAAATACTGGATCATCTAGTAGTAGGCCAAGATGTGTTCTATTCGCAGTATTTAATTAAAGCATCTAAAAAATTTCTAAGTGATCAAATTTTCAAACCAAAAAAACATGAATTTGCATTGCTACGTATAGCATCGCCTTAATATCATAACTTCAAATTTTTATACGGATACATGTGAACTGCTTACTGCGGCTTAAAGCCAATGAATACACACAGATTTCACCGTTCATTTCTTATTTTTAGGTTTATAATAAAACATTCTTTAAATTTATAATTAATTTTAATAAAAAAAAATAATAAATTAGGGTAGCTATCGCTCGAGTGCACACACACACCGCTTGAAATGTGGCTAATCTGAGTTCAATTGAGATCGTTCACACTTCTTTACATGTTTATTTCAGATCACTCCCGCGGAGGTGGAGTTTGAGATAATGAAGGTGCCGGGAGTGGTGCAGGTGGCCGTGGTGGGCCGGCGCCACCCCGAGGACGGGGAACACCCCACGGCCTTCGTGCAAAGGGTGGAGGGATCTGCGGTCACCGCCCAGCTGATCAAGGATGCTGTCAAAAGTAAGATTAACCCCCACGACGTGTCTTAGTCAAATATTTGTTATTATTATTTATAATGGTGTAATTTGGCTACTACCATTTGTCAGTAACTGAAGATCTGAAAAATTCGCATTTGCGATATGTGAATTTTTACCAGGAATTGGAAATTAGAAAACATTCGAACATGATTTTGTCTATGGCATTAACAGGCTCAAATTGAAAAGTATTTTGAAATCAGCAGTCAGTTTTCGAATATTTTTTTTTAATTCACTAATAAAAATCACAATAGCGTATTATCCAAGGTTGATATTTTCAGTTTCGAACTTACCAAGTACAAGAGGTCCATAAAAGAATATTTCTCTGATGGTTTATGAATAATGTTTATGTCTCTATTGTTTATATCTCTGTTATGATTTGATTTATATCTACAACCTCTCTCCATGGCAATAAATGTTTTGTTTTGCAAAATTTTTTTTTTATATAATCTTTTGTTTTGCAAAATTTTTTTAATTTATATTCCTTTCTCACAAATTTAATTTACTTATTCCATTTTATGCTGTCTCAGTAGAGGTAAAGTCACAGGGAGGAAATCCATAATTGGTTTTATTTTAGCTATACAATACTTATGTACAAACTGATTAAATGTAAACTGTCGATTTCCCGAAAATTAATAAATAAATAACATTTGATGAAAATTAAAAACTCTCAGGTCCATATCAATGACTGAAATTTTCAGGTCTGCATTTTCAGGTCTGTATCAGCAACTTGGTCTTCGCTATAAAATACTATATCAGGCTGCTGCATTCCACTCTACAATAATGTTTTTAGAACTGTAAATTATTCTGTAGAGAAAATAAAAATGTCAGCCTGCCAATATGAACAAGAAATAATAAGCACATTTTCTCGTTTTTCACTTTTTTTCTTGTTTCAGACGCCCTTTCAGACACTAAATCACTCAGGGGAGGAGTAGTATTCTTGGACAGTTTACCGACCACTCCTTCGGGGAAGGTGGACAGAAAAAATCTCAAGAAAATGGCCCTTGAACTAATAGGAGAATAATTAATTGGCTCACATTGCGTAACTAGTGTTACGTGACATACATATAGTGAATATTCTTCATCCAAGGCGTAATTCCTTAAAATGCCATTTTACATTCAGACGTTTGAAGGATGTATCTTACTTTTACTAAAATGCCATCTATTAAAAAACTTACAAATCTCACATTTGCTCTGCAATTATTGTTTTTTATTATTATTATCTAAGAATATATATTTTTATAAAATAGATATTATTATTGAGTACTGGAACCATATTTGGGTTTTTAAAGCACAGTGAGAAGTTATGCAGATGAAGCCTTTTTAAATTTCTGTTGGTAAGATGAATTTCATTTTTCAAAAATGATTAAATAGAAACTAGGATGCGAAACATATAAAAAAATGTTGCATACATATATATTTTTATTATTTTAATATCATTTGTCGATACATACAAATTTATATGTGCGGGCCAATGAAACAATAGTGTTTACTACAGCATAATCTGCAAAACAAATATTATTATCCCAATTACACAAAATCCCTTAAAACGAGATCATTCACTTTTACATCGAGTAAGTGGGTTTATTTTCTCTATTAATTTATTACTCTTGTCTGAAAATGTGTGAAAAACATCCATATTTATAGGTTTTATACCTTTGTTGTCTGGACTAACACAAGGCATTTAATTTGGTAGGCGGGAATGGGTACCGCCGCTCTGGGAACCATTTATTGGATGACCAACACCTCTGCCACAGGTCACCCCAAGTGGTTCGCTACGTTTGGTGACTTAGCAGGGGTGCCCGGGTTCATGGGTTAAGGTTTGCCCAGGTCTTGGTGGCGGGTGCGTCGGCCCACCTTCTGCGTGGCGGGCCGGTTGGGAGATGCTGGTTGAGGGAGACCCTTTACAACCGGTTACCGCTGTCCGGGCCGCTCGATAGTACAGGGGCCCGACCCTCAGGCTCACGACTAAGGGTGGGCTGCCCCATCAGCGAGTGAAAAAACCCCGCCACTGCTGTTGTGCCGGTTCGTGACCGGAGGGGACCCAGCAGCAGCGTTTGGGGCGCATTGGATGCCCTCTCCAGCCGGACTCTCCCAGCCTATCGCCTAGCACCGCAGTGGGTGGGCTGGAACCAAACGCCCATCACTCCTGGATATAAAGGCTGAAAATCTGTGCCTCTCCTCAAACATTATAGAAATATTAAAAAGGCAGCAAATTTCTTACCAAAACTTATTTTTTCACGAACTTATACGATGATTTATTCATTATATTTGTTTCCTATCGGAATTTGAAAAACTACACGCAAGCCTGACGGCCTCCATGGTCGAGGAGTAAAGCTCTCGACTAGCAAGTCGAAGGTCGCGGGTTCAAATCCCTGCGTGTGCCAGTAAATTTTATTCGATTAATTTGTGAAATTTCACTATTTATTCATTTAAAATAATATATAGTATACTTGCGGCACGTTCCAGAGTGGAAGATACTCTCAGTATCGCCATGGTGTAAGACCACCATTCAGAATTAAAACATAGCTTGCAATGGCTTTAGCCGTGTTTGGTGAATAGCCAGGGACTCTCCACATTGTTCAGCCTCACAACATACCTCGATTGACTGTCTGGCTCCAGACGGTTGGGATCAGTTGGTTTCTCTTGTGCGGTATGCATTTAAAAAAAAACTAAAAAAAGCCTGTCTTTAGTCTTACACAGGGTAATGCACGCCATTGCTACACTCATTATTTTGATCCCCAAATGAAAGATCCCAAAACTTATGTATACACCGCCGACCATCAACCAATCACCTGGTTGGTGGGTAGTGGAATGCCTCTTTCTGAAGCCGAACTGCTCTTCTGGCAAAATCTTGTTGTTATTGTGGTGTGGGACAAGTCTGTTGAGTATAATCTATTAAAATACCGATGGGTCAATAGTTAGTAGGCTGGGTTCTATCTTTGTTGAACTTTGCGAAGGGCAGCACGGTCGCCGATTACTATATCTATGGAAAGTGCCCGGTTATGAGACAGGCATTGAACAGTTTTGTAGTGTATATGATGGGTTTTTGCGAGAGACGTTTGAGTAAAATGATGGGGATTTTATATAAGTTTCCGGCGCTTTTTTCGTTTTTAATCGCTTGATTGTGACAGCAATCTCGCTCGGCGTAGTAAAGTGAATATCGACAGCTTTCGCCTTCTCTGATTGGCTCAGTTTTCGTAGAGATTCAGCTACAATTTGGTCCGTTACCCCGGGTCACAAAGGCCGTCTGTGGCTGCGTACGCAGCCACGGACTGTGCCTTCCTTCCTTAATCTGGACCATCACCTAATCCAGCTTCTCTCAGGACATGGGGAATTCAGGGGGAGGCTTTACAGCCTCGCCCTGTCTAACCATCCAAATTGTACCTGTGGGAACACGTACCAGTCGGCTGAGCACATTCTGTGGCACTGTGAGATCATGATGGATGCAAGAGAGGAAATGCTCGATGGTTTGGATGTCATCATGAGACCGGTGTGGAACACCGATCTTGTCGCTAACAAGGTGAATTTAGAGTGCCTGAGGAAGTTTACAAGAATCTGGGTCGAGAGATGGTCCGAGCTTAGAGTCGCTGATTAATTGCAAACTCAGATACCCAAGTGTACTGCCCCCTGTATGACCTCGTCTACGGACATTCTTTACTTTTCTACTTATACAAACATGTTCTATACTTTTTTTTCTCTATTTCTTTTTGCTTTTCGTTTACTTTTTCTCCATTGTTTTTCTCTTTTATACTTATATACTTTCCCTGTTTTCAGGACTATTATCATGCTTTACATTTTCTTTTACATTTTACATTTTTACATTTTCCTTTCTCTATTGTTTTTTTTCTTTTGTTCTTATATGCTTTCCCTGTTTTCAGGACTTTTAATTATTTTTTCTTTGTATTTTTCTCTGATTTACTTTTTTTCTTTTTCTTTGAATTTCTTGTTTTCGTTCTGATTTATTTCTAACTATGCCACCAACCGTTTTTGTCTCTTATTAGTTGCCAGCTTTAAAAGTCAATCCGGCTACTTCTTTCCTGTTTGAATATTCTACTGTTGTAAATTTTTATTATATGCCTAACATGGTATACACTTTCTTTTTTTTCCCGTTTTACTTTCTTACTTTTTTAGTTATGTATTGTATTACCTTTCGTTTCTTTTTCCTCAGTTACAGCAATGTATTTCAGGTGATTACTGAACTCCGTTGTTTGTTTTGTGTTGTTTTTTTCTTTTCCCCCATTACGGGGTTGGATCAAGGACCTTTGTCCCCGCGACCACTTTTACTGGAGTTCTACTGTCGTGGGACCTTGCCAAACATCTGCGCCACCCCGGAGGAGGGACGGTGGTCAGAGGGACGTCTATGCGAGTCTTGGTGCCTTCCGCCCTGCCTCCGACTACCCGACGCTTTTCTTCCCTAGGGTCTTTAGGGTATAATCCCTACCATCCCACACACTTCTTCGGGGCACCACCGGGTCGGTCGGCTTAGGGGCGCAGCATCCGGACCCGTTTCAGTCTTCCCAACCACCACTAATTCCCCCCACTGGACTGCCAGCTGTGAGGCGCTGAACCACATTTCTTTTCTTTCTTTATCTTATGCTTACAGGTGATCTGTTACACGTCTTCTCTGTTCTGCTGTACTATTTTTTTTTATAGTTTATATTTGTTGTTATTTACCTGAAAGCGCTCGCATACCGCCCCCTAACACTGTATGCGGGGACATTGAAGGTTCTTAAATTCTTTTTCATATTATGTAGAGTCGTTCACAAAAAAAAAATTAGATTCTTGCGAGAGCTCCGAAGGGGTGACATTAAGTCACCTATACCGGGGTGGGACAGGGTGGGTGAATCTTCAATGTGCCTTCCTGTCACTTCCTGTGCCGTCTAACTTCACTAGAGGGGGGAGGGGTCGTGTAATCGTTGTGTCTCAGGGCGCTTGCCATTTTCCATAGGAAATTGTCCTTTGGCGTGAGCGATCCAACTTTTTTCTTCCAAAATTCGCTCTTGAAATCTGCAATTTCACTCTTGAATTCCCTCTGCAGGCAGTTGTGGGCTGTCTTGAAATATCCGTCGCGCTTGCGCTGGTACATGTGCCGTAGGCAATTTCTATCCTTGATAAGCGATAAAACTTACTCGGCAAGCTTGATCGTGTATGAGTTTATTTCTTTGAGAGGTATGAATGCGTCTTGAGCTTTTTGAAGTATGTTCGTGAGAATGGCTTCGTCGATTTCTTGCGGTGAGCGCAGAGTTCCCTAAGCGACATGTATCTGTTCGTATATTTTCTTTTTTAATCCTTCCAGATAGCATTCTTATAATTGCGCAGTTTTCCGGGGCTCCTTGAAGTCAAGCCTCCTATAGTGAAGCTCACAGGCAGGTGGTTCGATAACAGCTCTTCTAGCGTGCAAAGAGGCGAGATTGACTCGACATTTTTCTATAGTTCAATATCCAATGTACTGGGGTATTTTGCGCGCGGCGAGTAGAACGTCGGTTTGTCCGGCGCCATTATCGCGTAGGTGTTTGCTTCTGTTGCTGTTCCAGTAGTTTGTTTAAATCTTCTCTCACTAGATTTCTTGAATTATTGCAGTAGGCGACGATGATGGTAAGCGCTCTACCCTCTATGATGACTTAGATAATTGTGGCTCGTGCTTCCCAAATCCGTATTGTGCCTCGTGCTTCAACTTCGGAATGTGGATTCTTGGAGATGTTATGCATTGACGAACGAATATATTAATATCTAGTCGGTCGTCTCTATGGATCTCAAAACCTGGCAGTCTCAGCGTTACGCAAGAGCGAGCAGTTCATCAGTATTTAAGCAGATTATTTGGGTGTTCCACAGAAGGACTCTTACGACCTTGGAATTATCCAAAGAAACTGGTCGTGGTATCAATATGCGTATGACGGTGAAGTACCTACCTCGCGGGCGACGACATCGAACCACATCGAACTACATCAAAGGGGTTGCGCTCCTGTAAGAAAGAATATTGTAATACTGTTTAATATTTTATGTGCTATTTTACTTTTCATTTGGCTACAAGTGGTACGCGACTTTGGGCTAATTCTCGAAGGGGTATTAATTGATAAAAACTAATTGGGAACCCCTGCTCTAAGGTGAAAGCACACGGGCATCAAGTGAGATCATCTAAAGAAGTGATGCCTAACCATTTTAACTACCTACATATTTTATTTTAACAATTTTACAAATCTAATGTGTAAAACACAAAAATGTTCTCTGAAAGTTTCATTTAACTTTTGTTATTATTTCATATGTTTCACAGAACTTGAACAATTCATCAAATTTCAAACCTAATGTTCAAAAACAACTGGCCTAACTGAATTTAACTACGTAGGTACTTACTAACTTAAGGAAAGTGATCGAAAATTTCTAGAAAAAGTTCTGAAGATATTGTACCTGTTATTGTTGTTTTTAACTTATGGTTTTTAGGTCGTCGATCCTGATACAAAACTCGCTGTTGGACCAGAACAAGTTGGGGAACTTCGACTGAAATCTCCTTGTTTATTCCGGTAGTGCGTTGAGAATTAATATAAATACATAATTAATACTAGTCTCTAGTCGCTGACTTTCCGGTATTTAATTTGATTTTAGAGCTATTTGGAGAATCCGGTTGCAACAGCAGAAGCCTATGACGAAGATGGTTGGTACAGAACTGGAGACCTGCTGTACTTTAATGAAAATAAACACATCTTCATTGTGGACAGACTCAAATAAGTCATGAAATTCAGGAATTTCCAGGGTTTTTTCCCATGATACAAGGTATCTCGCTAGCAACATTACCGACGGTGCTCTGTTAGTCATGCTACGCGACCAGCAAAGGAAAAGTGAGTGATGCTCAATACTGACAAATCCGCGCGCTTTAGCTTGCTCTCAAATCAGTCACTGGTCGCTAGCTTTCACTGCTTGATATCATATTCACCGTTCAATTTGATTTTGAATTTGACATTTAGGCAAAGAATGGTCAGACTTTTGGATCACGAAACACGCTCACGTGGTATTTTTCAGGTTGTAAAAATAAACTAAATTGTTTCAGTTCAAAAGACATGAACAATAAATGGTGATTTATTCAAAGATAATTAATATATAATAAGTAAACGTCAACTCAACAGCCTAATCAGAGCGTGTGCGAAAACAGAAAAAGGCATTAGGTTTAATGAAAGGCACAAATTGCACATACTGATGCGGCGACCGACTATTTAAATTTATGAGGGTCATATAATGTATTATGTATAATCAATTGAAGTAACTAATCTAGACGATACACCAATCTTATAGATTTCTGGGTGTTCGGCCTTCGATTTTATTAATAACATCCCTACAAATATTATTACAATATGAACTACTTACTGCGGTTTAAAACCAATGAATCCACACAGATTTCACCACCTATCTCATATTTTAAGAGTTTAAAAAAAAATTTAATATTGTATTTATAATTAATTTTTAAATTATAAAAATCACTAAATATGGGCAGCTATCACTCGATTGGATAAATAAATCCAATTACACACCACTTGAAATGTGGCTTATCTGAGTTCAACTGAGATCGTTCCCGCTTTTTTACATGTTTATTTCAGATCAGTCCCGCGGAGTTAGAGTTTGAGATAATGAAGGTGCCGAGAGTGGTGCAGGTGGCTGTGGTGGGCCGGCGCCACCCCGAGGACGGGGAACAACCCACGGCCTTCGTGCAGAGGGTGGAGGGATCCACGGTCACCGTTCAGCTGATCAAGGATCCTGTCAAAAGTAAAAACAACCCCCACGACGTGCCTTTGATCATATATTTGTTATTATTATTTAGAATGTTGTTGTAATTTGGCTATTACCATTGTTAGTAACTAGAGATCTGAAAAATTCGATTTTTTAGCAGAAATTGGTTATCTCTGATATTTTGAAATAAGAAAGGATAATAAAAATGGAAAAGGATAATAAATTCGATAATTTCATAATACTTTCAAAATATGAACTTGTCTATTTCATAACAGGCTTAAAAATAAAAAATCTTTTAAGCAGCACTTATTTTTCAAATTAAAAAAATATATATATATTTTTTTTTTTTTGGAATTATTTTTTATTTTTAATAATAAGTTTACATGGTACATAATTCATTTTACATCTTGGGTTTTTTTTACTACTCTTCCATTGAAAGCATTTGCTTGTGTATGGAAGGGGAGTGTACATAAATGTTGTTGTTAGTTAGTACTTAGATAATTCATTGTACATAAATGTATGTTTGCTGTAGTATTTTTTTTTGATAGTAGTGAAGGATAATATATTAATATAATAAATTTTAATAAAGAAAGAAAGTTATGGAAAACTAAGGATATTTTTGAGATTAATTAAGTGACAGTAGTTTTTTTTTTCAGAATATTTTTAAAGTGTCTCTTGACAGAGAGCAGTATTTGGGTTTTATCATTAATGCTTCTGATTTCTTCTGGTAGACGATTGAAAAAAGTTCTTCCCTGGTAAGTATAATGATGTTGTGCAAAAGACGTATTTAGTTTTGGGCATAGAAAAACATGTCTAAGTCGCGTTCTGTTTTCATTTAAAAATTGATATTTATCTTTTTCTTTTATAATTTGGATTAATGAGTTTTTAATATATAGGTCTTTAAATGTAGGTACTTGAAATTCTTCAAACAGGCGTTCTGTTGGGTAGTCAAAGGATTTTTTTAATATAATTTTAATAATTGTTCTTTGTATAATTTCAATTGGAAGAAGGTTACATTTATACGCGGATCCCCAACTAATAATAGCGTATTGTAAAGTGGATTGAACTAAGGCATAGTAAATTAAATATAGATTTTTTATCGACAGAAAGTTTCTAATTCTTAAAAATATATATATTAATTTTCTAATTTTTTTTACTACTTGACATATTTGTTCCTTCCATTTCAGATTTTATCAATAATTACTCCTAGATATTTAATTTCATTTGTTGTTTTTAGTACTGTACAGTTTGATTTGCAATAGTTTTGGCTGTGAATTTTAGTATTATTATGTATGACAATGTTAAAATTTTTAGGAGTATCATTTGTATGGATTGCAAATGGAATTACAAATGTCTTTTCATTATTAAGTGACAGTAAATTGGTGTCGAAAAAATTCTTGAGCGTGTTGATGTCTTCTGTGGCCTTTAATTCTACTTTTTCCCAAGTCTTATCACTTATTATTAATACTGTATCATCGGCGTATGACGTGATTTGACCATGTAAAGGTTGAAAAAAAATATCGTTTACATATATAGTAAATAGAATTGGTCCAAGCACTGTACCTTGGGGGATTCCAAAGCTTGTAATCTCTTGATCACTTTTAACACGATTGATTTTTACCACTTGAGGACGGTTTTTTAAGTAGTCGGTGATCCATTTAATCACGTTGCCTTTTATGCCGATATTATTCAATTTTTTTAATAGCATCTCATGGGATATGCTATCGAATGCCTTTCTAAGGTCAATAAATATACCCGCACATTTTTTACCTTTATCTAATGATTCGTGAATGTATGAAGTTACGTTAGCAATAGCATCTTGTGTGCTGAGTGATTTTATAAAGCCAAACTGGTTTTTGTGTAATATTTTATTATTATCTAGAAAATTTACCAATTGTTTTTTTACTATTTTTTCAAAGATCTTTCCTATATTAGAAATTAGACATATTGGGCGATAGTTCGTTGCTTGATGTGGATCTCCAGATTTGTAAATAGGTGAGATTATTGTGGTTTTGTAGTTCATTGGAAAAATTCCATTTGTTAAACTTAAGTTTATTAAATGAGTGATAGGTTTTATTATGTGAGGTTTCATAGTTTTTAACATGTGTGTCGTAATAGAATCAAAACCGGGAGACGAACCTCCTTTCATATTTTCGATTATTTTCGAGATTTCACATTCTGTTGTTGTTTCAAACATTGAAAGTATATTATGTTTGCAAAACATTTGCAAAGAAGGAATTAAGTATGTTTGCACATTGTTTAGGCTGTATATTGGCATCTATAATTTTTTATCATGTTCAATGTACTTAATGTTTTGTGTTTTTTTTGTATTTTCTATGGCGAAATTAACAGTTTTCCACATTTGTTTATGGTTATTTTCTGAAGATAATATTTTATTTTTAAAATACTCTTCCTTACTTTTTTTAATATAAGATGTTAATTTATTTTTATATTTTTTATAGAAAATATATGCTTTTTCATCTTGGGGATTTTTTAAAGTTATTTTGTAAAGTTTTTCTTTATTTCTGATAGATATAATAAGCCCTTTGGTAATCCAAGGCTTTAAACATCTTAATTTTGATTTTATGTGTGTTGTTATCTCAGTTGTCGAATTTTTAATGTGTTGTGACATAATATTTTCGAAGTTAGTCGAACAAATTTCAGTATCATCACTGTTTAAAACATTATTCCAACTCTCCTTTTTTAATTTTTCAGAGAGAATAGTCATATCTATTGTTGATTTTTTGGTTATTAAATTATGTTTTTTATGTTTAATATTATTATTATACAGAAGTAAGCATGAGTGATGATCAGTTATGTTAGTTTTCCAAACAATTGATTTTATTTTGTGAAGATCTTTAATGTTTACATTTGTCCAAATGTGGTCTAAACAAGATGGAGTATGTTCTTTTATTTCCCTAGTATTTTTATTTATGCAAGATATAAAATTTTGTTCAGTCATACAATTGATGTATTCATTTTTGTTATTATTTTCTATTTTTTCATTAATATTAACGTTAAAATCTCCTACGACGAAGCAAAGTTTATTTTTTAATTTTAATAATATGTATTTGAGGTCATTAATAAATGTAATAATATTCGAGCCATGCGTTCTATAGATAGCTATTAGATGGTATATTGATTTGCCGAGTTTGAAATGTACTTCGATGCAGTTTACTTTTATATAATTGTAGGCTAGTTGCTTGACAAAACTGAAATAAAAACAGAACTTGAAAAAATCTTTCACAGAACTTGAAAATGAACGTTGAAATTTGATGAATTGTTCAGATTCTCCGAAACAACCCGTCCTAAGTGTATTGGATGTTCTATTATGTTAACAATACTAAATTTATTGCTTGCAAATATTATTATTCCCGAATTTTTATTGATGTCTAATTTGGTAGAAATATAGTTGTACTCAGGTAAGTGATAAGACGGTGACTCATCGTTTGTAAATGTTTCGGATAACACTATAAAGTCCGGTTTTTTAATTAAATTATTTATTTTTAGAATTAATTCATCTAAATTTTTTTGAGCGCTACGGATGTTTATGTGCATAATAATTATATCATTGATGTTTTTAGAAATAATTTTGTTACACGAATCGGTACATATACATTCATATTCTTGAATTTTAATATTTAACTCTAATTCGTTATTTGAGAAATCATCCATTTAATGCATTTTCGGTTGTATTTTACAAAATTATTTATAAGATTTTTATTCAATGTCGTAGTTAATTCTTTCTTTGGCTAATTTAAGCATGTAAGATCGGAACTTACATGTTTCGCTGTTTGTTCGGTGGTCTACTTCATTCATTTTACTGTTCAAGGAGTTTATTTCTTTCTTCTTGTTAGCTGAGTTGCAGTTAGCGCATTTGGGTGGCAGTTCCAGGGATTTACACTCGGAGATGGGATGATCTTCTGAACAGTGCTTGCATGTTGGTTTATTCATTCTATTGTAGCATTTTTGTGCTGTGTGTCCAAATCTTTGACAGTGGAAACATTGGGTAAGAGGACTGCAGTCTTCTACATAGATTCTCATGAATCCTAGATGAATTTTTTTTTTATTAATAAGATGTAGTCTCATTTCGGGATTTGTTTGTAGTATTAAGTTTTTGCTGTTAGTTTTTTTGTTTGTAATGATGGCCTTAACTTGTAATATTTCTTTGTCTTGGTATTTTTCACATATCATTTTGATGTCGTTGTTTTGTTCAATGATGTCTTCTAAGAATTCTTTTTCGGTATAGTCTTTGTCAAGACCTTTGAATATTACGCATGGATCCGTTTTCAGAAGTACCTCCGCTATTATGGTTTTGTCGACTTCATTTATCTTATCTTTTAATTTTTTTGCGTCTTCTTTTTCTGGGCATGTTATTATAAGGTTTTTTTTTGTTTTTTTAATTTCGCATACTCGAATTCCCAACTGTGAAATTTTAATCTTTTGTATTTTCTCTTTTATTTTTTCAGTGTCTTCTTCTTTTAAGCTTTTAATTATTATAGGAAATCGTTTTTCTTGCGTTTGTGATATTAAGTTTTTTACTGCAGAAGAGTATGAAAATGGGTATTTTTGTGCTTGGTTTTTTTCTTGAATATCACACTTTTCTTGTAATTTAGCTAATTCTATTGCCATGTGCGATATCATTTCCATGATGTTATTTATTTCTTTCATCATTTTTGATTTGGTTTCTTTGGTAAGTTTATTTTCTTCTATGATTGTATGTAGGTCACTTATGTTTTGTTTCGCCATTGTTATGAAGGCATGCGGATCAACCGCTTCCTCCATTTTTCCAGGTTAAAAATAATTTATGTATTTATATAATTTGTCTTGGATTGAAGGTGTTATTTTATTTATTTACCGCTTACGGCGCTCACTCGCGTCCAACACCGTTGGAGGTTTGGGCGACACATGTGGAGGTTTGGGCGACACATCGTCAAATATATATCAAATAAACTAGTATAAAAAGGCAGCGTTCCATCATTGCGACAAAAACAGTTAACATAGCATCACTTTTGTTGTAGAATTACTCAACTTTTTCAAAACACGACAATAAATACCAAATGCAAAATTTTCAGGTCCCTGGTCCAGGCGAAATAGGTAGACTTGACCTGAAATTTGGCATTTTTGAGGCCACTTTTAGACGTATGGACACTTTTCTAGAAAAAAAACACAAATTGATTTCCAAAGATTGTTATTTTATCTAGTAAGACTACTAAGTAAGATGTTAAATTTTTGAAAAATAATATTATTTTCATATCATAATAAAATGTTACCGTTGGACGATGCGCAGATTTGTTGCATTTTCAAAGGTGAATTTGTATTATACAACAAATATTTCAAATCATATAATAATACAGTATAAACAAACAATAAATTATCTACCAGAAGTATGGATAAGAATTTTGTTTTTATTTCAAATAAAATTACTAATAAATAAAACCGAGCACGCGTTTTGTGACTAAAATCCCTCAATTGGACTATTTATTTATGGTCTTACAAATTGGTATAGTTCAGATTTTTTTAGAAAAATAATTTACCAAGACATTATTGAAACATTAGAAATAATTTATGACCAAAAAATATATTCTTAAAGTTTATAATAGTAATTAATTTTGATTCGCGTTTGTTGTTTGTTCGTTGTTTGTGATTACCCCGGCGCAAGCCGAAATTTTATCATTCTCCGCTGCGACCAGTGATATATTTATATAGTGGTATATTTATGGCTGCGACAGTGCGGCGAGCGGACGTCTATTCCACGCCAGTCTAGTTGATAACGTTTTAAAGAAATTCCTCGCTTAAAAATGGGGAGGGAAATACCCTTGGAAAAAAGTTTTATTAGAAAGCACAAATTACGACATCAAAAACGTACGCGGGAGATATATTTTCAGAAAAAAACAAAGGTTAGTGATATTTAATTATCCGTGTACATTGTACGTACTTATATGCTACAGGGTCGTTCGAAAGAATCAGTCAGAATAAGCACATATTTTTTATAACATTTGGAGATAATTTTGTGTTGTTTAATTTCCAGGGAACAGAATCAACTATGGACAGGAGTTTATGTCTGTCATCGATGTTGCATGTATAAATGTTAAAACTTATGTCAAAGTACGTGAAACTGTTTGTGATTGGTAGTCAAAAAGTGCCACGAACCAAATGAATTTCGATTCGTGATGTGTGATTCAAATCTTTTTTTTGTTCATAATTTCTATTTTATTGTCCAATTCACTATTACATTGGTATAATTCAACATATTTAACTTTTTTGTGTTACTTTTTGCCAGTTTCATAATGTCATATTGTGAATTGAGCTTCTTGTTTTAGGAAAACAGACAAGGTTATTTTTGACATACTAACCTATGATTTTTCAATCGAAATTTACCTCGTGAATTTAATAACATTTCGAAAATTAGACGAGTCAGCTCGCTCAGTTAATCATGAAAACAAATACATGAAAGCGATACAATATTATGCAATCGCATAACTACATATGTAAGTAGGTACCGTAGAAAATAGTTGTAAATAAAACCTAGTTTTAATATATATACTATACTTCAGTTGTAAGGAATAAACCCAATTTTCAATGTCATACGTATCAAATCATGTAATACTTTAAAGATAAGAATTAGAAATAAAATTTACCGGTAATACTTTTCGGACAAACGAATAAATATGTAAAAAAAAGTGGGTGTGTCAAGCCTACGCAAGACAGAAGTGAAACTTCTAGTATTCCTCTCTCTCTATTTTCAAATTTAATTTATTCCTCTCTCTCTATTTTCAAATTAACCGTATGAACCACAATCAATTACGTATTTCACTCGTATTACACTCACGACGCAGTATACTAACCAAGCAGCTGATGCTTGGCGTGGCGCAGTTCGCTGGTGTCTGAGAGAGAGGAAAGAAGAGAAGAGAGAGAACGTTCGTGAGCGGCTCCCCCACCTCAACAAGCGCATATGGTGAGAGAGGGACAGTGAACGGTGAGCGGTGGTGGGGGTACCCGCATTTTCGTGTCGATCCTGACTCGGTTTTACTCCGTCCCCGAAAATCCATTACGCGCCTAAAGAAGTTTCACTTCAATAAATTAATTAAATAAATGTAATACAATTATCATAATATACGGATTAGATAATAATTTTAATCCAACACAATAACGCAAAGCGCGCTCTAGCGGAGTAATGTTTTATCACAGTGAGATAAGTGTTTTTATTATTTTGCAATATTATTTTCTTTTAAAAAATGTTCTGACCTACTAAAAAATAAGATATTGAATGAAAAAGGCGTTAAAAACAAAAAAATAATGTGCGATGGCCGAGAATCGAACTCGGATCAACTGCTTGGAAGGCAACTATGCTGACCATTACACCACCAACGCCAGTTGTCGGGATGAGCTAAGAAGCATTTATATGTTACTTCAAAACTTTGAAAATTATTACATATTATCAAAATAAATAAATTAATTAAATAAATGTAATACAATTATCATAATATACGGATTAGATAATAATTTTAATCCAACACAATAACGCAAAGCGCGCTCTAGCGGAGTAATGTTTTATCACAGTGAGATAAGTGTTTTTATTATTTTGCAATATTATTTTCTTTTAAAAAATGTTCTGACCTACTAAAAAATAAGATATTGAATGAAAAAGGCGTTAAAAACAAAAAAATAATGTGCGATGGCCGAGAATCGAACTCGGATCAACTGCTTGGAAGGCAACTATGCTGACCATTACACCACCAACGCCAGTTGTCGGGATGAGCTAAGAAGCATTTATATGTTACTTCAAAACTTTGACTAGATCAAATGAACTTTAATCGGTGGTGGGGGTACCCGCATTTTCGTTTCGATCGTGACTCGGTTTTACTCCGTCCCCGAAAATTCATTACGCGCCTAAAGAAGTTTCACTTCAAAAAAAGATTTTTACTCACCTTTGGAAAACCTATGTAAAATAAATTTTTGAAAAACAAATTAAACAAATATTTGAAATTTTTTTTAAATGTATACAGGGTGTATCGGCACGTACCCGACAAACTTTAACCAGCTATTCCTTAGCACATTTGGAGTAGAAAATGTTATGGGCACTTTGCTATCCGGTAGCATTTTTTTTTTCAATTAAAAACAACAAAAATTAAAAATTTCCACACTACATCACTGTCATTGGCATTGCTTTTCGTGTTCAACAGCTGTTATAAGCAAGTTTGTCGAAAAGCGTCTTCGCTCTTTCGCACACACTAAAGAATAATAGTTAAAAATGAGACGAATGGTGCCGTGCCATTTCGTTGTGATTGTAAAAGCGCGCCAATATAGGTACACACGTATATTATTCAACGGAATTCGAATAAAATATTGCCAGATGGGTTTTCAAACTTTGACATAGGATAAAACAGTGGTGACATGTGGTGAAAATATGAATAATAATTTTTTTATTAAAAAAAAAAAGTTACCGGACAGCAAAGTGCACATAAGATTTTTTACTCCAAATATGCTAAGGAATAGCTGGTTAAAGTTTGTCGGGTACGTGCCGATACACCCGTATACCTACATATTTTATATCTACCATGTCAACGTACTGCATGTATATTTATATGTGTTTACGCACTCCGACGTATACTTTATAAACATGTATGTAACTACTTATTAGGAAGAAAGCTACAACCGAGAATTCAACAATAAGAATTTCATCGGAACCATGCTGTAGTTTTCGTCAGCCGCGAGGATGTACGGGTCGCAGTGGAATGAATTCGGTATTTATGTCTCGTTCTAAAAAAACGTCCGATCGCGAGACCGCCTTTTAACGAAATTTGAATTCTCGTCCGCTGGTTAAGACGCCTTAACGACTCGGTCTTCGCTATAACATAGCAGGCTGCCGCATTCCACTCTAGAGAAGTCTAGAGGTGATTATTTATGTGAGCCAACAAGCAATACGTCAAAAATGTGTTTGGAACTGTTTTTTTTCCAGAATAACAAAATAAAATAAAAATTTCAGACCGCCAATTTTGTCATCGTCCACAAAAAGAAGATTTTTTTGTTTCCCAATATGAACAAGCTATAATAAGCTATTTTTCTCTATTTTTCAGACGCTCTTTCTGACACTAAATCACTCAGGGGTGGAGTAGTATTCTTGGACAGTTTACCGGCCACGCCTTCGGGGAAGGTGGACAGAAAAAATCTCAAGAAAATGGCCCTTGAACTAACAGGAGAATAAATACATAGCTCATCTTGTGTAACTTTACTCTTAGTCTGAGGGGGTTAAGAAACCATGTCTAAGATGAAAATAAAAATGAAATAAAAGTTACAATTACATTTTTTTATGTGACACCTCCCAAGCGCGCCTCCTGTCTGTACAGTATAAAGGCAAGGGAGCTATGGCGCCACCCGGTTGGGCATCGTTGTCAGGCGGGATAAGGTAGGGAAAAGGGGATAGGGTAAATACATAGAATAGGGTATTGGCAGGGGTTGGAATAAGAACATAAATTATATAATTATGTCCAGTTTTTCCGGTTTTATTTTTATTTACTTTTGTTTGGGTACCTAAATTTGGGTACCGGCAACGAAAAAACTAAGGACGAGTTGTTGCAAAGAATTTGAACAATTCGTCAAATTTCAAAGTTATTTTTCAAGTTCTGTGAATGTTCTAATAATTTATGTTGATGAATTATTCAAATTCTGTAAAACAACCCGTCTTAAGCTTAAGAAGAAATCAAAAGACGAAGCATCTTACCTTCAATCCTCCGATGGTGATAATATGCTGATCCTTGCCAAAAACCAATACGAAACTAACTTGAATCAAAAACAAAACTTTCCATAAAGGCACGCTTTAGTGACACGCTCTCTGCATAGAGACAAAGGTTTGCAAACTCTGCATGACAAAGGTTTATTTCGGAAATTTTCAATAATTTTCCATAGTCTCTGTTCTGACCTGACCTAACCTAACCTAATCAAACCGTGCCACCTTTTTCGAAAGCTGTCTAGAAGATAATGATGGAAAGGCCGAAGTCTTTACTAAAAGCTTTTAAATATATTTTGGACCGAGACTCATATAGAACGATTCAAGAGAAAATTAAATACCGTGCAACATTCTACCAATTGAAAATGTTATCTTCGCAACCTCCGGTGAAATTTTCAAAGCTTCCTAACTCTACGGCGGTAAAATGGCCCTTGAACGCGATTTTTCCCAATATCGGCCCCAACCTAATACTTCAATAGGGAATACTTACCATCACAAAATTAATAAATTCAGCAATCAATCTACGCTGCAGTGCCTAGCCTCAAACATTAAATAAAAAGGCAGCGTATTTCTGACAAAAACCTATTTTTTCACAAATTTGTATGCTACTCATTTATTTGGCTGACCATAACAATCAACGAGTGATGGTAGAAACATTACCATTTTCAAATATTCAGTTCATAATTAATCATACCGGAATTTTAAAACAACACACAGCCTACCTTTGGTTCTACCCTGAGCAATATACTCCATTTCTACACTCATACCAAATGAAAAGATTCCAAAATGTAAGTGTACCACCACCTACCACCACCGACCCATCAGCTTCGTGATAAATACTGTTTTTTTAAAGCGTTCTCTCCGGATTGCTCATTCACATTGACCAAATTTTACGATTGACAAATTTTAAACTGACAATATATTTTGACCACTTCAACTTCCGCGCGTTATTTTAACGAAATTTTGAAAAGTATTTCTCATGAACTTAAGTCGGTATCTATAACTAATTTCCAATTATTTTTATAAGCAATAATTGTTCGTATATAAAAATAATTGTTATCTTTTGTGCTATGCATAAATAAAATCTTGTCTTTAAAAACATTAATTTATCAAAAAAATAATAATTAATTTCCAATTATTATGTTATTCAGATATTCAGACAGTGAAAACATTGGATCGGTTAAACAAAAAAATTATCAGAATAAGAAATATTCCTACATAAATAAATTTATTTCCGTGTTCTATGGCTAATAGTAAGGCCTTTGAATAAATCAATAACCCAGGATTTTTAAGTTTTATGGGTTGCAACGTCAATGGAGATAATTTTTTGGTTTCCAAATCTTCAATTTCTAAGTTATCTAAAAAGTTTCATGTTTTTTAAAGCACGATTGAAATATTTGATGACTTGCAGAAGGTGCATAATGATTAGAAAAGGAACACGTTTGATGTGTGGTGTATGTGACAACATTCGGGGTAAATTGGCCCACTGATAAAATTTTATTATATGTGCATAAATGACACTAAATAATTAGCACACAATAATAGCCCATTCTTATGACAAAATATAAGAACGCACGTATCCTAATATTTTTCAGTTTGGTTATTATTTCTGAAGATAACGGTGTACAAGTAGCCAAGAGTCCTTATTTAAATTATTGTCATAAATTTGCTTTTCGTAATGGGTAATATGCCTGATGAAGTAATTCAGAAGTTTATGGAAGAGTTGGATTTACATGTAGGAAAATTTGCACTGAAGCAGTTGAAATCCTTTGGAGATGATATTAATCAGGTATGTATCGTATCAATAGTGTAAATCGTTTGATCTGTTTTTTAAATCAAATCAGTTACATCAATTACCCTAGAACAACTAGTGGCAATATCAACAACGAGAGCGGTAAGTGTAGCATATTGAGCTTGACATTCCTTTCAATGGCGGAATATTGCATTTATTTAGTACTTGTAAATATGGATAAAATGTCCCAAAAATTAGGTTATGTGTGCAGTTTACGGGTGTAATAATTAGTAATTAAGTTAGTTTGTGAAATATAAAATGAGTTCATGGAATCCCAGCAAATATAATGTTCTCGATTACGTAAAATACTATGATATACGATGAAAAATATTTTTTTAAAGTTTAATTCAGTATACCGTGCTAGTTCCTTGTAGCATTCACAGTAGAATGTTGATATGTTGTTGTTTTTTAAATTTCACCCTTTAAATATATATTTTTCTTAATTTTACATACGAAAATTTGTGTAATATAGTAAATTTATACTTATTTACGTACTACGTATATTTTTTTATCTTTGTGCAAAAAAAAAGCAGTAAGGTCGGCTATCTAAGTTATTTTTTTTTGATTTATTATAAATTACTAAAGTGAAATATAATTAATATTATGTTTCACATAAAATCCATTAAAATGTATGAAATAAAACCTAGGCTCACAACTCATGCCGCTAGGAGGCGATAGTGCATGGAATAGCATGTTGCCATCAGAATGAATGGTAAATGTCAGAAGTTGAAGGTATTATTAATATTATAGGGTATTTGGTTATATCCCCATTATTTAATAGTGTTGGTAATCAGGGACTTCTTTTCATATTTTTTAAGCTATGTTTTGATAATATTTTTGTAATATACTTCTTTCACTCAGTGTGTAAAAACATATTTAGTTAATTAATTTAGAAAAAATTGTCCTAATATTAATCTTGTCATTTGTCACGAAATAGAACAAAAATTTTAGAAGGATTTATGCGATGTTTGTCGCGAAATTAAAATCGAAAATTGTCGCTAATTTTCATATTGAAATTTGTCACGAAATTAATACGGAAAAAAATTCAAGGAATAAAAATTTTAAGAAATGTCACCAATCTTTTGTTACGACTCTAAGATGACGCCTTCCCCACTTTCAGATAGAGTTGTCCACCGACCTGGTGGAGAGCCACGCCTCCGTGTGGCTCCGCAGCGTCACGGTCGCCCAGGAGCTGAAGAGGCGTGGAATAGGTCTGAACGACAAGCTGGTCATCTGCGCTCACCCGCACAATGACGTGAGCATCCCCATACTGGCGGGACTGTACATCGGATGCGCTACTTTTCCACTTTCAGATAGAGTTGTCCACCGACCTGGTGGAGAGCCACGCCTCCGTGTGGCTCCGCAGCGTCAGGGTCGCCCAGGAGCTGAAGAGGCGTGGAATAGGTCTGAACGACAAGCTGGTCATCTGCGCTCACACGCACAATGACGTGAGCATCCCCATACTGGCGGGACTGTACATCGGATGCGCTACCTTTCCACTTTCAGATAGAGTTGTCCACCGACCTGGTGGAGAGCCACGCCTCCGTGTGGCTCCGCAGCGTCAGGGTCGCCCAGGAGCTGAAGAGGCGTGGAATAGGTCTGAACGACAAGCTGGTCATCTGCGCTCACACGCACAATGACGTGAGCATCCCCATACTGGCGGGACTGTACATCGGATGCGCTACCTTTCCACTTTCAGATAGAGTTGTCCACTGACCTGGTGGAGAGCCACGCCTCCGTGTGGCTCCGCAGCGTCAGGGTCGCCCAGGAGCTGAAGAGGCGTGGAATAGGTCTGAACGACAAGCTGGTCATCTGCGCTCACACGCACAATGACGTGAGCATCCCCATACTGGCGGGACTGTACATCGGATGCGCTACCTTTCCACTTTCAGATAGAGTTGTCCACCGACCTGGTGGAGAGCCACGCCTCCGTGTGGCTCCGCAGCGTCAGGGTCGCCCAGGAGCTGAAGAGGCGTGGAATAGGTCTGAACGACAAGCTGGTCATCTGCGCTCACACGCACAATGACGTGAGCATCCCCATACTGGCGGGACTGTACATCGGATGCGCTACCTTTCCACTTTCAGATAGAGTTGTCCACCGACCTGGTGGAGAGCCACGCCTCCGTGTGGCTCCGCAGCGTCAGGGTCGCCCAGGAGCTGAAGAGGCGTGGAATAGGTCTGAACGACAAGCTGGTCATCTGCGCTCACACGCACAATGACGTGAGCATCCCCATACTGGCGGGACTGTACATCGGATGCGCTACCTTTCCACTTTCAGATAGAGTTGTCCACCGACCTGGTGGAGAGCCACGCCTCCGTGTGGCTCCGCAGCGTCAGGGTCGCCCAGGAGCTGAAGAGGCGTGGAATAGGTCTGAACGACAAGCTGGTCATCTGCGCTCACACGCACAATGACGTGAGCATCCCCATACTGGCGGGACTGTACATCGGATGCGCTACCTTTCCACTTTCGATGACCATGACCAAAAGTAAGTCACATATAGAAAGAAATCATTATTGAATATCTTCATTTACTTAAGCGGTGTTTATTAACCAGCTTTTTTAACTTGGGCGGTGTTTCAAAATGTATTTTATTTCTTTGAGGAAGCTCAATAATTGAAATACACTATGGATGGAGAAGAAATTGATTCATGGAGTTCAGGTGATGATGGTGTTTTGCAAGAAATCTAAACTCAGATCATGTGACAACATAACGAACAAAAGCGGCAATATTTATTTGAAAATTTCTGGAAGAACATGAACTGGGAGCAGCAAAGATCATTTATAACTTCTCATGTTAAAGTACCAAAGAAAATTACAAAAAATCCAGAAATCATCCAAAAGAACTGATAGTCGAACTTACGTTTTCACGATTGATAATGTACGTCACCAAGTCTGTAAAAAAATGTTCTTGGCCACTCTTGCCATTAAAGATTCGTTTATAAGATATTGGCTGACAAAAACAGACTGTGCAATGCCTCCAGATTTGTCTACTTCAAGCAGTAACCGCAGAAATCCAGAGAAAATTGAAGACCACAAATATGTTGAAAAGTTTTTAGCAGGTCTTCCAAAGATGCCATCGCATTACTGTCGTGCTAAAACATCACGAGAATACTTAGAACCAATTTTCTCGAACATGACACAGCTCTACCACACATATCAAGAGAATTGTGAGTTAGAGGGTAGAGAATGCCTTGGTCGTAAATTATTTGACAAATTATTTTTGAAACTCAATCTGAGCCTATTCTACCCGAAGAAAGATCAATGTAACGATTGTTGCAGTCATAAAACTGGAAACATTACGGATGAAGAATACGCACAACATGTTTTGAAGAAAGATCGAGCCAGGAGAGAGAAAGATACTGACAAAGATATTGCACAGTCCGGAGCTTGTCATGTATTCACACAGGATGTTGAATCGGTAATATTGGCTCCGTATCTTCAAGCTAATGCAATTTATTATAAAACTAAATTATGCATCCATAATTTTACATTATACAATTTAGCAACTAAAAAAGTAATGTGTTATTGGTTCGATGAGTCAAATAGCACACTTGAAGCCTTTGTTTTTGCTTCATGCTTAGTAGACTATCTAGAGAAAGTTATGAGCCAGAAATTATTGCCTGTGATTTTATATTCCGATGGCTGTTGTGCTCAAAATCGCTATGTTACCTTAAGCAATGCTTTATTACGTTTAGCGATTGAAAAAAATATTGTAATTAGTCAAAAGTACCTGGTAAAAGGCCATACTCACATGGAATGTGATTCCGTACACAGTGCAATAGAGTGTAAATTAAAAAGTAAAGAAATTTACCTTCCACAACAATACATGGCTATTACTAAAACCGCTAGGAGTGATCCTATGCCTTACGAAGCTCGTTATTTGGACTATACCTTTTTTACCGACTTTTCGAAAGAATTAATTTATAAATCTATACGACCTGGTAAAAAAGCAGGTGACCCAGCCGTCACAGATGTACGTATGCTAGAATACAGACCAAATGGCACAATTTGGTATAAAAATGGTTTTGATGACGAGCTTCAGCCGTTACCACATCGTCCCACGCCAATTAACAGCATTAAAAAAATAAATCACCTGCAGAAATTGTATGCAGCTAGAATACCAATTACAAATCGGAAGTATAAAGATTTGCAACACCTAAAAAGTGTATTACCATCTAGTTGCCACTCTTTTTATGATGACCTTCCGCACAGCAATCGCTAAAGACTGGAGATTTCGAGTATATTTTTTTTATTTTTATAATTTTATTACTATTATATCTTGTTTAGTTGGAGTTTATTAAAGACTATGTTTTAAATATTTTCCTGTTAAAATAAAAAATAGTAATAATAATTACACTTAGGTACGCTGTAAACGTTCGTGTGTCACCAAATAACTTGCAATTGAGCAATTGATCTCAACAATGTTATTCTTAAGATTTAGGTTATAAATACCTATTTATAACGATTGTTAATTATTTTTGAAATATTTCTTGATAAAAACTTTTCTTTGTAAATCATCTTTTAATACCTTATTCCCTAACATTTCCGCAAGCAACACCGCCTAAATCTAATAAAATATCAGTCAACACAGCTCAAGTCATAAAATAAAAGTTAAAATAAAGTAAATTGTCAAAGTAAGTATAAATAATTATTTCTTAACCTCTAACTAGGGTATTTATTAAGTAATAACAGAAAAAATCCACCGATTTTTTAAAATAAACAGTTTTTTTCGTCTCCTGTAAAGTTGGTAAAAATGACTTATGCGGTGTTGTTAGCTAAGTGACGCAATGCACTAAAGACAGAAAGAAAAACTAAATAAAAAATAGCACCGATTACGACAGCAGTTTTTATGAATAATTTTAAGTTTGCCCTTATTCTGAGCTAAACCTATTTAAAGCCTTTCTGAATGATAATCTTTGTCCAATTCGTTATTCGTTTATTTTATCAATGTTTCTGGGTTTCACTTTTTAAATGTGTTCTAGGCCATCTTTTCTAATAACGGAGAGGGGGCGGGCGATTTTATACATTTAATAGGGACATTTCATAAGTATACGGAATATTTGTGTCGCGTTCAGACATAGAAGGGATAAAATGTTGATCGAAGGGCCACCGATTATTTTGTTATTTATTGCTAACAGAAAAAATATATGGCTCTAATTATATCAATAATAAAAATAGTGTTGAAGGCAAAAGCAGTGATTTAAATATACCTACAAATAATTCAAAGATTAAGTTTGCAGACTTCGAGCAAGACAGAGCAGACAGCAAGAATTCGAGAGGTTGGGAGAAATTTGCCATTTTTTTAAGTGGGTCGCCTAAGCGATGGAACGTCAGACACCTCTATCCTACTTATAGCACACGTTCATGACTTTATTTACATGCATTCGTCCTAATATATGTTGAGGTTGTGAGAGAAAAGAAAGCAGTAGTGTCTTTCATGTACCAGCAATCGAAATCCAATAAATCCACTGGCGACACTTCAGAGTGGCTCTCTTTAGTAGACGAATGTTATAGGGTATCCCGCTTATACATACACTCTTCAATTATTCTTAATTCGAATCCTTTATGCATTCGATCGTACCACGTGACTATTATACGCACGCAATCCGTCGTCTTTAAATAATGTTCCTGAACTCGTGACATCTTGGCAATTGCGTTGTTTCATATCGCTGTCTCACCTTCGAGATGAATAAATTTAGGTGAATTTTTCAGACAAAATTTTTAATTAAAGGTATTATTATTTTTTTAACACTATGACGGGTAGTAGATTTCAGTGAGAGCGCTTCTGCGTATATTATGATGGAAAGATTTACTGACTGTGACTGAGATCACTATCAGTTGAAGACTTGCACTTTAATATAATTTATAAAGATAATATTGCGTTGCTCTTTAGACGGTTTTTTATCAAGAAATTTTTTAACCAGCAATTTTGAGGCTTAATGTGTCATGACAATTCAAGTTCAAAATACAGTTGTTATTTGTTACAAAAAAAGTCATTATCATGGTAATCACAATGTTTAATTTCGTATGTGATAAAGACGTGATTTACGAACCTAAATAACGTTTCTTTGTCTATAAGCATTACACGAAGATTTGTTTAACAAATGCTTGTCCCCCAAATGCAATGCTTAATTTAGGCCCCTTCGCAGTATTAGATTTTGGCGCAGCATAAACAAGACTTCAAATACCATTTTGACAAGAAGACCCATTGTCCACCATCGACTCAGTGGAATCAGAAAAATGAACAAAACATTTCTATTTTTTTTTCGAAGGAAGCAAATACTTTGTGGTGAGACATTATATGCATTAGACCCTATTAGACCCTGAACACCCAATCGTATTTATAATTTTGTAAACGCCCACCGCCAATAGCTTCACTAGGTAAAATATTATTCTGTTCATCGGTCGGTGATGCAAAATGATGATGATTCTCATCCTTTAAAATATTACCCTTTTTATAAATTAAATCATTTAAACATATATTATACAGGGTGTTAGGGGGTAAAGTGTTTACTTCGGGGGTTCATTCTATAAGATAGTACAAGTAATAAAGATAAATATTTTTTTTCAAAATTCCAATGTTTTAAGGTAGTTTTTAGGTTAAAAAAATGAATTGTTTGTACGGGAAAATAACGGAAAAATTAAAATTGGAGTTATTTCTCTTTTTCACTTCTTTCATCTGTAGAATCACCTCCCGAAGTTAGTACACGTTAACCTCCGGACATCCTGTATTAAAGTGTAACTTATTTTATTATACATATTCATTATATAAAAGTGTATAAATATACTTTTATAAAATTAATATAAATATACACGGTGTCCGGAAACTCGGTGAATCTACTTCACATTTGGAGTCGTTATTTTAGTATAATTGTTGTTGATTTGAGCTTTCGTTTTCGAGTAAATCGAGTCAGAAGTTGTGTTATTTACCTGTGTCAGCAATCTTGTAGGTGTAGTTGAAAGCAGAGTAATTAAGTTGCTAATAACGCAACTACTAATGAGGATTTCGTTGTTTCTAGCCGAAGTCAAAAACATGTTAGTAAATGGAAAGCCTTCCATTGTCTTTTGTGATCCTGAAATCCGCCAAACATTCAGCGAAGCCCTCGCAGAACTTAACTATGTAGCGGAAGTGGTTGTATTCGGAGATGAACCACTGGAGGGACCATTTGTTCCATTTGCAGACTTCCTGCAACCCACTGGAACAGAAGATACATTTGAGTAAGATAATAGTTTTGTTACGCAATTGAGAATATATATAATGTCGTTCAAAAACCTTGTTAAAGTGGTAAGTTATTACTTTTTAGGGTGACCGAAATCGATCCCAGTAAAACAATCGCCTTCATCAGCTGTTCAAGTGGAACTACGGGAATGCCTAAAGGAGTTTGCCATACCCACAAGACTTTGGGCCTAGCATTGTTTTTGCTGTAAGTTTAATAAACTTTAATTTATTGCATATTCAGGCTGGGAATTGCACGAGCTTCGGATCTTAAAGTCTTTCCATTTTACTCCTATGTTCTTCTATGCAGTCAGTTTGCCTCTGTGTGGACAACGACATGACTTTGATAGTCGGTATCTTCAGTAAATGGGACCTTCAAAACCTAATAATACTCGTATTTCATTCCCAATTAGTTTTTAATAGATTGAAAAAAGGTATTTGCACTGTTTTTTTTATTCTCTAAAAAAGTTAAGTAAAACATCATGATAATGAAGGCCGCCTTACTAGATATTGGCGTTTTCTATGTCATAATGACGTTGTAGCCAGTTGAAACCGCTCGGAAATGTGCGGTTTGGGATCTTTTTTGAAATCGATGAATAAAAATATTAAAATTGTAATAATTAATATAATCAGAAAAATAATCCTTAAATTTTTAACGGTATTCGTGGTTTCTGAAAATACCCATTCTGTAATATAGATTTTCAAGCGTAGATCTAAAATCTAAAATCTAAAATTCTAGTTAGTAGTTAGTGGCATCCGCTTTCATCGAATGGGAAATCTTTATATATATATATTTATATTTTTAAGGAGTGAATTTCAGTTTTCCTTAAACCTATTTATTTATTTATCAGGTCAAGTCACTGCAATCCTAGAAAAGAAAAACCAACAACCTTGAGTTTTTCTACAGTTTACTGGGTATCCGGTTTGTACAATGTGTTGTTGTCTGCATTCACTGGAGCCAAAAGGATCAACTGCAAAATATCTTACACGGTTGACCTCCTTGAAAGGGCCTTGAACAAATACAAGGTACGGATTATTTATAAACAAAAACATTCCAGAACATGTATCCTATCTTTCTGATTATCTGTATATATCTCGTACTTATAGGTGCTTAAACAATTGCGTGATTTCAAACGATACAACATTTTGATAATTCAGCCTGACTACTCAATTTCTGTCAAAAATATGATTCGGTGAAGTCACTGGCACTTCAGTGATTGATATATTTGTTGTTTTATTTTAGCCCCAAATGATAATGATAAGTCCCGTTGCGATGTGTCAGTTGGTGAAACATCCCAAGTTCCTGGAACTGGACTGGTCCTCCATAAAGTTGTTCATTGTTTCCGCTAGCCCAGTTTCTCCCGACGTAGTTGCCCAAATACAGGTAATTGTGAACTATAACATTTCATGTGAAGCAGTTATTTTGTGATGTGACATTGTGATTTTAAATAAAATAATAGCTTCAGTGGAGGAGGTAGTAGAATTAGGTAGAGCATTGAGCAGAGAGAGCTATTTGTCAATAGGGAACAACCTAAGTATCGGACTATATTTAGGTTGATATGATTGTTGATGACTTTGCTATTAATGTTTTTGGCTTTCCATAATTCGAGTGCCTTTAAGTTATCCAGGTAATTTAACAGTCAGTTTGGATTTTATTGATTTATTTTAAATTGTAACATTTCAGTTAATTATTCTCATTTCAAATGACCAAGATGCTAGGAAGGCAGTTTAAAAGATGATACAACATTGCAACAATCAATATACAATGAGTTTTAAATTGTAACATTTCATTTAATTCTTCTCATTTCAAATGACCAAGATGCTAGGAAGGCAGTTTAAAAGATGATACAATATTGCAACAATCAATTAAAATGAGTTTTTCATAGACGGAAGAACAAACTGTCTCTTTCTACAGAAATTTAACTAACTAACTAACCATCACGCCGTTTCCCCGCAGGGGTAGGCAGAGAGGACGGACCGCCAAACAACTCGGTCTTGGCACACACTCCTTGCCTCATTCACATTCATGCAGCGTCTCATACATACTCTTCCATTATTGTGACTCTTGACATGGCTCGAATCAAGTATCTGATTCACTTGGTCGTGCCATGTCTTCCTCGGGCGTCCCCGACTTCTGCTACCATATAATAATAATAATAATAAAGGAAATTACTATCTTACATTTCACAAAAATAAGGTTTTATTATCTTTATTTTTATAATGCTTTATTTTTATATAAATAATGTTTCAGCATATTTAATAATATCAATGTTTTATTATTTTTTTGCAAGAAAGTTGGGATAATTATATTATCCTCACTGGATCTCCCGTGCTGAGGATTTATTTTATTTGTTGGGTAGATTTACACAAGATTTCAGAATGAGTTTGTACGAGGTACTCAAATACTGAAATGAGGTGTTGGGGTGTCCCACCTCACATGAGATGAGGTAGATCTGTCGTATCCTACATGCCTTCTTTCTATCAAATATTCTTGCCTCTTGAATGTTTCTCTTGTATAAATGGACATATTAGTTCAATCTCTAGAACTTTAATATTAGGTGGTAAAACTCTGTTTGTTGTACCCAAATATGCTCCAAAGAAATATGATTAAAACCAAAAAAATACCTACCTGCTTAATTAAAATTATTGCCTAATTAGAATACAATTGATATTATGCTTTCATTCCTTGTCAGTCTTATAACATTCTGTTAATTGATAACAATAATGACATTTTACTTTCAGAAACAAATACCAAATGGAATGATGTTGAATGTCTACGGCATGACAGAGATAGGAGGAGCGAGTATTAATTTAGAAGGAATACCAAATTCCGTTGGAAAGATTTTCCCTTGGATTCATTGGAAGGTAAAACTCTCCATTATTTTTGCATGCTTTCTTGAAACTAGGACTGTATACTAAATTATTAATATTAGTAAATGTAATACCACTTGAAGGGATCTCTGATCTATGGATAATATGGAGAACAACTAAGAGCCTACCTACCACGTGCTGCAGTATTAAACTACATCAAAGGGTTGCACTACTGTAGTAAAGGATATTGTAATTTAATATATTATTATATTTTAAAAACAAACTGTATTCGAATCACTGCTCTAAAGTAAAAGCGTACGGGCATCAAGTGCGATTATCTAAAGCCGTGGGGCACAACCATGTAACTACCTACATTTCTCATTTTAACAATTTTTACAAATTTTAACAGGTCGCAAATGACATTTCTTCGGTCATAAGTCATAAGTAATAAATGTTATGCGGCTTTTTAAAAAACAGATCTCCTGTAGACATTGTCTATTATGGTCTACGCTATATCTCTAAAACATGGAGCTAAAAAGCACTGGACGGAGGTAAGTTTTTAGATTCTCACGGCCAAAAGCATTTTTGTTGTTTGTTTTTGGGGTGTTATGCCGTGTTGCGCTAACTCCTTCTTTAGCCGACGTTTCGGACACTGCAACGCTGTCCGAAACGTCGGCTAAAGAAGGAGTTAGCGCAACACGGCATAACACCCTAAAAACAAACAACAAAAACACTGGACGGAGCATGTGATGAAAGGCTTTAAATCACAGTGAAAAAAAAAAAAAACAGATAAACCATAGCTGCAAGAAAATATGCAAATTATTTATGAAAACGGACATGCTAACGACATCTGGCGGAGAAAGAATTGATCCAGCTTGCTTGCAGTAGACACCTGTAATAGTTGAAATTAAATCAAGGTTCCGGGACGAAAGCAGAGAGGTCGTAAAATCGTCTAGGACGACTGGTACTTCCCCTTTCCTAGGCCTAAAAATAAATATTGAATTTTGTCAACCAATAGATCTGAACAAAGAGCTATAAAATTTTGAGTAACCAATCAGTGAACGGAGAGGCGTACACCAAATACAGACAAAGGAATGAACTGTGGATCGGGCAATAAAAAAGATAATTAACGACATTTCGATTCTCACAGAAATTAGAGGTGAACGCACTTTAGGGTCAACATCGACTTTCAAGGTGACAAACTCCTGGGAATGTTTACAATAACTGAGACATTTATGGGGTATCGAACCATTGAAATCGGGTGCTTGGAAGTTTTACAAGTTGTAAAGCGCACACACAAAAATGCAATGAAAAAAATTATAAACGTGATAGTATAAAAAAAGGACGGGAAAAGCGAAGGAAAGTTACTGGCGGAATTTCAACTGTAGTGCAATTATTTATGATAGAAGGAGGGTGTCATGTTCGATAAAAATCGTACTAAAGAGAGGAGTGAGTGTTGGAAACAATGGAAATTAATCGTTATCAATTTAAGATGAAACGGACATATTGGTAAATCAATTTTGAATGAAAAATCTCGCAAAAAAAATACACATTTTAGAAAAGTGCGGCGATCGAATGGAAGGATAATACAGAGATTTTGGACTGCTACGAAGGTCCTAGGGACGTGAAAATCGAGTATCAGAAGAAGACAGTAAAACTAAACATATAGCGATAGATTAGATTCAGGAAAAGTAGACATTTTACATAATTATTAGGTTAGATATATATTAGAGTTACCCAATATTACAGAGGGATCGAAACAAGATAAAAGGTTGGCGGTCTCATGTATATTTTGAAGGATAAACAATCAAAATCCGAACATGATTTTTATTTACGTTAAGGTAATAAACGATTAGAAAAGCGATTAACTTTAACGTTGGGCTTATGAAGTATTTAGATTAGGAAAAAGAGATTAAAATTAATAGGTTTGAAATTAAACTAAATTTACGAGTCTAGTACCAAAATTTTAAACGTAAACAGATGTCAATGCATATGTTTTATGTGAATCCTGGTATGAGAAAGATAGAAAATTGGGCGGAGATTGAATAAAACAATAAAAATGACAGATATCCCAGAGTCTAATTAGGTATATCTCCCATAGAAGTGTGGAAAATTATATATTAATTAATAATAGATGAAGTATGAAATTTTCCTGGAGACCACACACATCGGGAAAAGTGGAGAAAAGATAAAAGGAAGGGTAAAGAACGGAGATAAAGAATAATCCAAGTGGAGAAAAGTGATACAATTCAAATTTATCCGTCAAATAAATAAATACGACTTGGAAAATAACTAGTTATAGAGTTATGAGAAATAACAAAAGAATAAAGAAGAAAACTGTGCAGGAAAACGTCGCGAATAATATAAAATTCAAAGTAAAAGGGAAAATTCGAATCTGCGACTTAAAGAAGAGAAAGTGCGGGTGGAAATGGAAAAGCTCATATAAGTGACAATGAAATTAAGTAGAATTTAAGCAAATCGAAATTCTAAACTGCATAGTAGGGATTTCAACATGGATTTAGGCATTTTTCGCACGAGATGCATAAAATTGAGATGTATATATATATTATTGAGGACGGACCTATCGCAAATTGAGAAAAAAAAGGAACACAAAATCATGAGAATTTAACTACATTTTGTATGAACACAGGACAAAGGAAGCTTGGGCGATTAACACAGACTTACCCGATTCGGACCCTATCGATTTAGATTTGTGAGATGGAAACTGACCACCGCCTTGAGCCGGAAAGCAGAACATCTTATGGAAGCACAATCGATATTGATGGAAGGGGTGTTCGGATTTACGAGTTGATAGGAGATAGAATTAAGCATCAAGAGAAATTCAGATACGTCTTTTGGAACCTGAGAGGGGTATAAAAGATGGAACACATCAGTCAGGAGACAGTCGCGCCGAGGATTCGAAAAGTTGTTACGTGGCAGTACTACGTCTTTGGTAGGATTAACAGTGAAAAATCTTTAAGTGTTAAATTTTAAATAAGCCCTGGACTTAGGAAAATTTTGTGAAAAATACAAGTGCTAGAGTCAGTGAAATTTAATAAGTCAGTTAAATTAAATCAAACAGTGAAAATAAATACAGTTTAAACTCAGTGCTTTAAAAGTAAAGTGTGAAGTGCTTAAAAGTGTTAAAAGTGGATAGTGCAAAAAGTGTTAAAAGTGAATTTTTAAAATTTAAAAATAATTATTTCATTCAAAGTGAAAACATTAGAATTTAGTGGAGAGTTTTATCGTTAATCTAGAGTGAACGGGTTCGCGGATTGATATTTAAAAATAGATTATAATTTTGCATCAATCAAACACAAAAACAAAAAAAAAAGGGATTCAATAATAATAAACGCTCAAACCTTTGTTCTAAAAGTAACAATTCGAAAAAAAAAATAATTGTAGATACTTTAAAATATTGGTGAAAACAGTGAAATTTAGAAGAAAGTTTTAAACAGATATTTAATTTATTCAGAATCGAAATATTTAAAAGTTTGCGCAATTCGGGATGAATTTTCTTATAAATTTATATAAATAAAAAAAAAATAAAAAAATTAAAAAGAGTGAAAACAACAAAAATAGTTCGACCTAAATAATTTATAATTTTCCGGCGCATCTATATCACGAATTTTAAATATCAGCTAATTTATATGAATCGAGCAAGAATAAAATATTAAATAGGAATAAATAGTCGAAAAGATTAATTTTGAAATTATTTGAAAAATACAGTTAATTAGGTAGGATTTCTTTGACAAGATTTGTTGTGTGGCACCCAACTGGAAAAATCTTGGTGGGGGGTAAGTTTTCCTTTTATAAATAATTTTCAGGACCTAGGAGTGAGGAGATACAGCTGATTATGGTATATAAATTAAATTATTAAAAAAACAACAAAACAAAGCATTACACATTAATATATGTATATTATGTATTTATTTATATAAAATAAAGTAATATATTGTATATAAAGAATAAATATATATGTAATGTATTTATATATATGTATTTTATTTATTAATCAAAACATCGGAATGGTAACGATTTAAAATACCTACTCATGGACATATCTATATTATTGAAAAAGAAAATATGTATTTATTAATATTCAAGACCATGTAGAATCATATATTTTATATTTATTTATTAATATATGTACTCTTATTTAACATATTTTGACAATCGAGATATGTGTACTTATATATGTATATTTATTCTTCAATTAAACCTAGTAAGTTAACTAAATTCGGAAAATGAAAAATAGTTTAACTTCAATAAAGGAATAAAAAATATTTAAATTAACTACGCACAATAAACGGTAACAAAACTGAATCACAAAGAGAGCGCGAGATATTTTTTAAAATAAACAATCTCACATCCGGGTTAGTGGGTCAAATGAGATGTTTACATTGTTCAATTTGTTGATAAAACAAAGGATCACTGGAGAATTGGGTCAACCGCATAGTTTGAAAACGACCTTGGCCATAATTAGTTAGTCACAAAGGATTTTATTAATTACCCGAAACAGCTGGAAGATGCGTGTTCTCAAATACTTATCAATCACAAACGACAATTGAAAAATCACGGGTTAGCCAGATTTATATCAAAAAATTACATGAAACATTTAAATATCATTAATTAGTTAGTCGCATAGATTTTTATTAATTACCTGAAACAGCTGGAAGATGCGTGCTCTCAAATACCTATCATTCACAATCGACAATTGAAAAATCACGGGTTAGTAGGATTATATTGAATAATTATACGAAACATTTGAATATTATTGATTGGGTGCTCATACAGAACCCCATCAGTTGCCTGAGACATTTGAGAGTCGAGTACTCTCTAACGTGGCAATCAACTACTTGAAACAATTGGAAAATCACGGGATAGGATGAACAAAAATTAATGTTGAACCCTGGAGGAAAAATTTAAAACAAATACAGTTCATCAAACAGGAGGCAGTGGTCGCTCCTATAACAAGACCATCAACCAAATCAAATAGAGATGGCGATTCTCTTAAATAAAAACGTCAAAACCAAACAAAAAGCCTGGAGTTCGATAGCTCTCCAAAACAAACTATCAAATAATGTCTTATTCTACTAGTATTTATTAGTATAACCTTATTCTTACGTATATATTCGGTTACCAATCCTAGAGTTTCGCAGAACTCTTCGTGCGAGATCCGAGCTCGGAATGCGAGGTAGATAGCCTCGTATTGCGAGTTATAAACCTTTCCCAAACTGTATGTATACATATATTTATTCGTATGTACTGTTTACTGGAGAATGCGGACCTGCATACAGCTTGCATTTTAGGTCTTATAGACCACTCTCGCATTTTCTTTTAAACGTGGAATGAGGATTCACGACCCGTAAGTCCACACCAACCGTGAGTATATGATTGTATATAGGACGAAACCGGTTCGCCCTAAGTAAATTGTAGTCCAAGGAGGGGTCGGAATTTGGGGGTATCGGGACTCGAGGGGAAACTTGAAGGCAGTACATGATGACGTGGAAGGCTCTTTGGGACGCGATAACTTAGGTATCAATCAAAGAGCCGTGTCAAAGGATTGTGCGAATTTCTTGTTGACTCAAGATCATCTCGTTTACTTGCAGGAGGATTTGGAGCCAAATTATGCCAGCAAATGGGCTATTCCGAGTTCGTCAAATATGCAATTAGCTAATTACATTAACCTACTAAATCAATCTTTACATGTACCTTATAGCAGCAGAATCATAAAGGAGTGGCGCCACACAGACACAAGAGTTTACCAAAATCAAATTTACTAACAATTAACCATTTGAGTTATATCAAATTACCTGTCCAAATAAACATGTATAATATCTTTTATCAGCGTTTAACTACGATTTTGTTAGGGTGCAGGGAATCAGAATAATTACATTAGGAAAGTTAGCTCATTCAGGGAATTCATTTAAGTCTAGGTTTGCAATGGAAAGACCAATTAAATTGTGAAACTCAACACCTCGATCAAAACCAAGGGGGTTACCACAAAAATGAAGGTAATTAAAATCCTATATCATAAATCAAAAAATTACACAACGTTTGATGGAATTTAATTACAATATAAATACGGAAATATTTGCGTTCAAGTTCGTAAATAACGTATTAATTAGTTGAGTACATATGTCTATGAAGATATATAGTACAAGAGAGCTTTAAGTAGCTTTCTGTAGATATCAAAGAAAAGGGTCCAATTTTCATGGAGGCTTATGTGTTGTAGGGGAGGAATTTTCCATCCCTGCGAACACATATGCAAAGCCTTAGAGAAAAAATTAAATATCGGTCATAGCCAAGAGAGAAGAAAATTTTATATTGTTTTAAACAAATAAAAATAAAAGAAAATGGTGAAAAGGCAAAAATATTACAAGCATTGAAGCTAAATTTTTTTACTACTTAAACGTCAAACAGTGAATATGTCAAAATTTTAGCTCCTATAAAAACCCAGAAAACTATGTGTAAAGCGTGATATTAGCGAAATCCGACTTCTAATATCAAATTCGAACATACAATATCAGTTTCATGGATAATTTTGCCTAAAACAGTGCCTAAAAGTGATAAAAAACTAAAATAAACACCACTTCTGGTAATCGCCGTGACACTTCGATATCGTAAAAAAACTAGGTGTTAAATGTGATATCTGTGAAATCCCACGTAAAAATCAAATTTAAATAACAACTATCGTCTAAATACAGTGCGCAAAAGTTTTAAATAACTTAACACAGTTAGATTAGTGCAAATCGCCGTTACGCTGTGTCTTTTTGTCAGATTAAATTGTCAAATCATTGATACCAACAACACCAACGGAAACGAAAGTTACTGTGAAAAAACAATTAAACTTAAACCAAACTTAAATAAAACTATATTAAAAAATAATAAAAAAATAATAATGAAATTATTATCATTTATAACTTTGAAATAATAAAAACTTTAAAAAATAAAAATAAAAACACTCCAGTGACATCTATTAACACAAACTCAAAGCTAACAACAATAATCATACTTACGCCATCTGTCAATTAATCCTAGTGCCATTCAATAATAATTATTGAGAAACATATTTCTATGGGAGGTGCAGACCGGCAAAGACTATTTTTATTTTAAATTTGAATATTTCACACCAACAAAATGCCTAACGTCGATTCTCCAATGAATGAAGCCAACCCATTTGGGACATCTAGTCTAACGCCAAGATCGCCTAATCAAAGTAAAAGAAGGAATCGTGCCGTACGCACAACATCTGAGGTTGCGTCTGATCCTGAAGATTACACTACAAGCCCGAAAAAATCAGGGGAAATTAGTGATGATTCATTACAATTGGATCCTATATTTACTAACAACAGAAATGCAATGACAACAGTAAGAAAATATCTTAATACAATAAAAACAACGATTATTGAATGTAAAGGAAAGATATCTGTAATACAAAAAGAAACTATTTATGTTGTTATGGAAAACTTATTTGATTTGGTCGGCCATATGAACACGGAAATGTCTGAAATGAGGGGAGAGTTAAAAAATTTACGACCACTGGCCAAGCATATTTGTGAGATCAAAGAATTAATTATTAAAGAAAATAAAGCTGTCACAACTAAAATTGACAAAAACATTGAAGATATTAAAATAAATGCGGAAATAAAATCGTATGCGGAAATAACAAGAAATGACAAAAATAATGTGGAACCACCAAACTGCAAAAAACATGAACCAATAGTCATTGTTAAGCCGAAAGATAAACAACAAAAAAATACAGTTACAAAGGATGAAATAAAACAAAATATAGATCCAGTTAATTTCGGTGTCACCGGAATAAGAAATTTTAAACAAGGAGCAGTAATCGTAGAATGCAAAAATACAGCTGCAACAAAGAAGATGGAGGAGCAAATAATCTCAAAGATGGGAGGAAAATATGTCGTGAATACACCTAAACCTAAGAATCCTAAACTAAAAATCATCGGTTTAACAGATAAATTTACTCCGGAAGAAATTGTATCGAAAATTAAAATGCAAAATGATTACCTCGAAACAATTGAATCAAAAATTGAAATAAAATTTATAAAAGAAGTCAAAACGAAACGAGGTGACGTTAACTACATCATTTTCGCGGAAGTTGACGGAAAAACATACCATAGAATGTTACAAGAAGGCAGAGTAAATATTGGATGGGACAGATGTCGAGTATTCGACAACATTTCACTTTTAAAGTGTTACAAGTGCAATGGCTACATGCACAAATCACAAGATTGCAGAAATAAAAAAGCATGCACTCGTTGTTCCGGAATACATGACGACGACAATGAAAACTGTCAAAACGACATCCAATGCATTAACTGCAAGAAAATGAATGATCGACTAAAATTACAACTGCCAACTGACCATTTTGCTTGGAGTGATGAATGTTCTGTGCACATGAGAAAAATTGAAGCGGAAAAAAAGAAAATCGATTTTTTATGTCACTAAAGACCTGCTCTATGGTAAACAGTAACATAAAATTATCTTCGGACAACCAATCAGATAACGAAGAGAGTTTTTACATCCATAACATACAAAGTTCGCCTGCTCACCATGAAGAGTTATCCGCCAGAGCCGGAAAAACCATCAATATAATGCATCAAAATGTACAATGCATTCGAAATAAAATCTTAGAATTAGAAAATATTTTGTGTGAAAAAAATATCGACGTTTTTTGTGCTAGCGAACACTGGTTACAAAAGGGTGAAGCGACATCTATCAATTTTAAGGGCTATAAATTAGGTTCTATTTTTTGTCGAGAGAGCCATATTCATGGAGGTGTCTGCATCTACCTAAACGAAAACATTGCTTTTACAGAACTAGAAAGCGTTAAACAAATAACGAAAGAATTTGTATTTGAATGTGTTGGTATTGAAATCCCAAAGCTTAAAATGATAATTTGTACAGTTTACTATAATGACTCTGATATAAATATTTTTTTTGAACAACTTGAACTATTATTAAACAAAATTTGCAAAAACAACAAAAAACAAATAATACTCTGCGGTGACTTAAATATTGATACAAGCTACAAGAACAAAAACGCAGATTCACTCAAAAACACACTAAAATCTCACAACATACGCTTGATTATTGATAAACCTACTCGTATACAAGGAAATAAAAAAAGTATAATTGATCATATAGGTACAAATATATCAAAAAGCTCTTACACATGGGAAGTCATAGAATTAGCTGTATCAGATCATATGGCACAGTTAATGCACGTAAAAACCGAATATAATATAAACCAAACGTGGTATACAAAAAAACAATTATTTAACACAGAAAACACAAACATTTTTAACAATTACTTATCGTGTATATGTTGGGAACCACTGAAATCCTTTGAATCCATTAATGACAGCTACGAATACTTCATTAATGAAATAAATAGTGGTATGAAGCTTTGTTTCCCCTTTAAACAGTATAAATATCCCCAAAAACGCAAAATAAATTGGGTAACGACTGGTATTAAGATATCTATTAAACAAAAAAGACATCTGTACATGAAACAAAAAAACACAAATGACCTCACAATCATAAACAATTACAAACAATACAAAAAAATTCTCAGTAAAGTAAAACAGGTAGCTAAACGGAATTACAATAGTAAACGAATTCAAAACGCGCAAAATAAAACCAAAACATCGTGGAACATAATAAAAGAGAACTCAGATAATTCTAATTCTAAAAGTAAACCAAAAATCTGTCTTAAAATAAATGATAACCTGGTATCAGAACCAAAAAACATTGCAAATGAATTTAACATTTTCTTTACACCACCGCCACCACCACAAAACACATCTCTACATCCACAATCTGCCAAAACAGTCAAAAACAAACAGTCGCGATCATTCTTTATAACGCCTGTAAACAGGGAGGAAATTATTAAAATCATCGTAAAACTGAAAAATAAAAGCAGTGTCGGCACTGACAAAATCCCTATAAAAATTATAAAAGCATGTGCAGAAGCGTTAAGTTACCCGTTGGAAATATTAATTAACAAATCTTTTGAATCAGGAACCTTCCCAGAACAATTAAAACAATCTATTATTGTACCTTTGTATAAGAAGGGTCCTAAACAGGAAATCTCAAACTACAGACCGATATCCTTATTACCAAACTTTTCAAAAATATTTGAAAGAGCCATGTACAATCGCATTTATACCTTTCTCGAAAACTTTGAGATAATATGTCCACAACAATTTGGATTCCGTAAAGGCCGTTCAACAACACAGGCAGTTTTCAATTTTTTGAACAAAATTCTAGAAAATATTAATATTAGTAAAAAAACTGTAGGTATCTTTCTCGACCTCTCAAAAGCATTCGACAATGTTGATCATGAGCTTCTTCTAACTAAACTTGAACATGTGGGTATTAGAGGTCTAGCATTAAAATGGTTTGAATCGTACTTAAAAAATCGTCAGCAGAAAGTTCAAATTTCAAATATCAATGAAAAAATGGTCCAGTACATGGTAGAATCTAAATGGAGAACAATAAACAAGGGTGTGCCACAAGGAAGCATTCTTGGGCCTCTCCTCTTCCTTATCTATATAAACGAACTTCCAATAATTGCTGGCACAGAATGTTCAATGTTTGCTGATGACACCGCTTTGTTGTTTGAATGTAATGGAGACGTTGACGAATTTAACAAACAAGTTAACGAGACTTGCCAATTAATTGCAAACTGGCTGTTATCGCAACACCTATCACTCAACACAAACAAAACCCAAATTTTAAAATTTTGTCCAGTGCAAGCTACACCGATAAATATAAATGTAAACATTAATAATAATATTATCGAACCTTCCCAAACCTGTTCACTACTGGGAATGGAATTAGATATAAACATAAACTGGAAAGAACATGTCTCAAAAATTGTAGCAAAAATCAGTAGTTTTTCTTATGTTCTGGGTACCTTAAGAAAAATATTAAACACCGAATCAGTAATAGCCGCATACTATGGTTATGTATACTCAATAATAAAATACGGTATTATTTTTTGGGGAAACTCGGTAAACGCTAAAGATGTTTTCATCATACAAAAGAGATGCATAAGAAAAATTACAAACTCTGATCGTTTAGACTCATGTAGACCTATGTTTAAAAATCTGAAAATACTGACAGTCACAGACATATATATATTGGAGTTATGCATGTTAGTGCGATCATCTACAGACAAGTTCCCACTAAAAAACTCAACACATAAATACGCTACAAGGCTCACAGAAAACTTACTAATACCAAAAGCAAACAAAACAATATTCCAAAAAGGACCATACTACATGGCCATTAAAGTATATAACAACCTTCCACATAACATTAAACAAATACAAGATACACACAAATTCAAAACGTTACTAAACACTTTCCTTGATAATAAATGTCACTACACGTTGAGTGAATACCTCACGTAAATGAAACACCTATTTTTATTGGTATATATATTTGTATTTTTTTATTTTTTCGTTGGTATATTGTTATTTTATGTGTATAAACATTGTAATTAAATAAATGTGGTTAGCTGGAAGAAATGGGGTCTACCCATAAGCTATACCTTTTGTAATTTTAATTTTACAATAAATAATTTTTGATTTGATTTGATTTGATTAAATCTAGGGTGACGGGAAATCACCTTGCAGTCATCTTGTATGAGATGATTTCCATGCAAAGTGGTGCTTAATGAACTTTTATAATTTTATTTTTGTTTTTTCAAAGCAATTATAACGAATATTATTTTTTGGGGTATTTCATGAGACAAGGATTGGGATAAGTCATCAAAAAGTAGGTTTGAGCATTTTTCACACATCTTCCCCCTCATTCCGCGGCTTCAAATTGTTCTCGAATGGCTCCGAACAGGACTTTTTGGGTTCATGCCCCAAAAACACACTTTTGACCATTGACCTTTTTAGGTCCATGCTTTTGACACACTGTGCGCCTGTGTATCCATAATAATATGCAAACCATTGTCTTAACAGTAAATTAATAATATAAGATGATTTATGTATATCGTAGTTCAGAGTAAAGTGCACTTGGAATAAAATCTAAGGACCAGCTGTTTCACAGAACTTGGACAATTCAACAAATTTCAAAGTAAATATTCAAGCTCTGTGAAACAACTGGCCTAATTTAATTTAACTATGTAGGTACTTACTATTGCTTACGGAAAGTGATCGACAATTCCTTGCAATGATTGTAGTTGTTGTAAGTAGGAACTAGAACAAGTTCTGCAGATATTGTACCTATTATTCGTGTTTTTAACTTATTGTTTTTAGGTCGTCGATCCTGAGACAGAACTCGCTGTTGGACCAGAACAAGTTGGGGAACTTCGACTGAAATCTCTTTGTTTATTCCATGTAAGTGATAGTCCTGCGTGTGTTGAGATTTAATATAAGTATATAATTGATAATAGTCTCTAGTCTCTAACTTGTTTGGTATTTAATTTGATTTTAGAGTTATCTGGAGAATCCGATTGCAACAGCAGAAGCCTACGACGAAGATGCTTGGTACAGAACAGGAGACCTGGTGTACTTTAATGAAAATAAACACATCTTCATTGTGGATAGGCTCAAAGAAGTTATGAAATTCAGGAATTTCCAGGTTTGTTTTACATCATTCAACTTGATTTTGAATTTGCACTGAGACCCAATTTTAGAATTTAAAATTTGAGAATGGTCAGACCTTTCGATCGCACAGATCACACAGATTTTAGCGTTCATCTCATATTTTAAGGTTTTATAAAAAAAAATGTTTAATTTATAAAATTCACTACATTTGGGTAGCTATCGCTCGAGTGCATACACGCCACTTGAAATGTGGCTAATCTGAGTTCAATTGAGATCGTTCATGCTTTTTTTATGAGTTTATTTCAGATCACTCCCGCGGAGTTGGAGTTTGAGATAATGAAGGTGCCGGGAGTGATGCAGGTAGCCGTGGTGGGCCGGCGCCACCCCGAGGACGGGGAACACCCCACGGCCTTCGTGCAGAGGGAGGAGGGATCCACGGTCACCGCTCAGCTGATCAAAGATGCTGTCAAAAGTAAGACCAACCTCTTTGTAATTTGGATACTAACATTGTCAGAAACGGGAGACCTTAAATATTCGCATTTGCGATTTCCGAATTTTTACCAGAAATTGGTTTTCTCTGGATTTTATAATTAGAAAGGAATGTTACATGCCAAATATGTTTTTTGTCTACGGCTTTAACACATCCAAGCACCAGTAAAGTTGAAAGGATTTCAAAATAGCAGTCATTTTTCGGATGAAAAAATTTGGAAAAATCTCTAATTAAAGTCACTCCATATTACATTTAAACACCACATTTGGTAGAAAATTACTCCATTTTCCGGTCAGTATCAACGACTCGCTCCTCGCTATGCATTCCACTCTACAATAATGTCTTTAGAACTGTAAATTATTATCTATAGAAAATTAAAATGTCAGACTGCCCAATAACAATAAATAGAAATAACAGGCACATTATCTCGTTTTTTCAGACGCCCTTTCAGACACTAAATCGCTCAGGGGAGGAGTAGTATTCTTGGAAAGTTTACCGACCACTCCTTCGGGGAAGGTGGACAGAAAAAATCTCAAGAAAATGGCCCTTGAACTAATAGGAGAATAATTGATTGGCTCACATTGTATAACTTTACTGCGGGAGTGACACACACATAGTGAATATTCTTTAGCCAAGGCGTAATTCCTGAAAATGCCATTTTACATTTTGAAGGATATAATCTTACTTTTACTAATGCCATATATTGAAAAACTTCCAAATCTCACATTTGCTCTGCAATTATTGTATTTTATTATTGTTATCTAAGTATGTATTTTAGTAAAATAGATATTATTATTAAGTACTAGATATCTAAGATGAAAATAAATAGTATTCTCCTCAGCAAGTAAAATATGTATTTGTGTTTAAGCACTGTAAGAAGTTATCCATATGAAACTTTTTTTTTAATTTTTCTGTCGGTAAGATGAATTTCATTTTTAAAAATGGTTCATTCGAAACAAGGATGCGAAAGGTATAAAAAAGAATGTTTCAAAAATATATTTTTTATTATTCATCATTTGTCGATACATACAAATTTATATGTGCTGGTCAATGAAAAAATAGTGTAATACATTCCCAATAAATCTAAAGAGATGGAGGATGATCTAATTGTGTCTTACATTCTTAGTAACGAGTTTTTGTGACCTATATAAAAAAAATAACTTACAATAAGAACATACAATTTTAATTAATCTAGTAAAAATAATCACATAAAGAATATTATCATCCCAATTACACAAAATCCCTTAAAACGTGATCATTCACTTTCACAACGAGTAAGTGGGTTTAATTTACACTATTAATTTATTACTCTTGTCTAAAAATGTGTGAAAAACATCCATATTTATAGGTTTTATCAAATATCGTCTCTCCAGTTTCCTCCTTCACATTGCCAAGGTTTCCTCCAATCCACTCCTCACTACCTTACGATAGCCGAAAGTATCACTCCTGGACCTTGGAGTTTTCCCAACAATCTTCTGGACGGCGGGTTATTAAATCGGTTAACAAGAAAATTCTCTTGCTCAGTTTATCAGATGTGTTTCAGTGGATCTACACCCTTTTAAGCTGGGAACCTAATATGGAATCTATCAAGGTCGATCGATGAAGGATTTTTCGATATTGTTTACAAATTTTCATCGTTTCCAAACATCGCACAGAATTAAGACATGACAAGTTACCAATATTATCGAAAAACCTTTGTCAATCGATCGTGCTAGATACCCTGATCTATTCTATGATCTATTTCATAGAAACGACCGTTTGAAAACGGAAAGTAATTGCTTGCTCTATTCTGTTGGTTCAAAGGTGCTTTATTTTATATTTTTATAGGGCGGTCTATGGCGTGGAAAGTCTGATCTATTTCATAGAAAATATGAAATATATTATAAATCTTAGCTTTGGCATAAACTAATTGCAAGGGAATCCGCCACCAGGGGCCGACAGACTTTCATGTGGGAACAGCCAAATTTTCAACGAAACAGGATAAAATTTGTATCAAAGAGCTATATAATGGGGGGTGGGGTGGCAGGCCAAGAAACCGGTTGCTCATACCTTTTAAATTATTCTTTAAAGTAAATGAATAAGTATTTTGTGTAAAAAATATTTTGACCTTTTAAAAAAATATTCATGTAGATCAAAAAACACCGATTCATAAAATACTCACATCTTTCAATATTTTTACTCTAAGAATTAATAAATCGTTCTACAAAAATAATTTAAAAGCTTTACTGTGTATACGCTCCATGGTCAGTCGAACGAAATCTGATGTCAAATGTACTCCGTGTTAAGTTTGTTCGACGTAATAATTAAACATCTCTTTCTGTTGCATGCGTACTTTGATAATAAGAGGGAGAGGTCACTATACAGTTTTGTATTGTGTAGTTAGGTATGTTGATTTGAGTTTTTGAGATGATTTGTGGTTATCTTTTTAGTTTTATCTATAGTTTTAACATACATCCTAGTATCTCCGGACATTTTAAAAGTTTTGTTAAATTCAAAACTGTAAAATTGAAGCTATCCGTAATAAAATGCAACTCAAACAACTAAAATCACCTAGAAGACAATTCAACGTTTTTTTGTAACTCATTTCAAATTTACGTAAAAGCAATTACAATGCTGGCGAAACCATTTTATTTAATTAGACGGTAAACATTGGTAAAAAAATGTACTATAATTCCTTACTAAAGAATAAAAATAATCTAAATAAGCTAACCACAGGACGTTCTCACCCTCCCGGTTCTTACCGCTCGGATTGCGATCGTTTTGGCAGGCTTACAAATATTCTAAACGAACATTTAAAAAAAAACAGTATTTAAGTTTGAATGTGGATGGACTCAATTTCCTTATTCTGTATAAAAAAATAGAGCTAGAATATTGGCAAAAATTACCTATGCTCTTCATTCAGGGGCTCCATTTCGTAAGCTTGGTTGAGTGATGGTGAAATTGGAGTTGATGTCTGAAGAGCCGCAAACGCCTATCCAAAGAGCCGCGGTTCACCGACTACTGGACTAGATGACATGTCCTTCTCGGGTTGTTAAATTGGGTGGATTGATAACTTGAGCTATCTTATTTAACGACAAAGTTTGTTAAATGGGTAACTTGCATGTAATTTTAATAGACTTAAATACATTTTAAAGGGTTTTCTACTCCAAAAACGGAAGTTGTTAAAAACAATTAATGATGGCCTAACAGAGAACACTAACCAATCAGTCAATAAAATTATCAAATTATCGACCAATTTCCCTCATTTCAAATATAGGTAAAATATTTGAAAAAATTGTAAAATCTCAACTAATGGAATTTGTTGAAAACAATAAAATACTTCACGACAACCAATATAAATTCCGAAAAGCGCGAGCCACATAAGATGCAATTGCAAATCTCAAATCACGCATATACGAAAGGCTAGACATGAGCAAAAAATGTGCTGGTATTTTTATAGATCTGAGAAAAGCTTTCGACAGTATATCCCACACAAAACTTATGGAAAAATTAGATAATCTGAACACTAAAAAGAATGTAGCAAATTGGATAAAAAGCTACCTAAATAATCGCCCTCAATATGTCAAAATAAACAATTTACGAGTATATAGCAATGAAGATACATCTTATTATGGAATCCCACAAGCTACGGTACTGGGTCCAATATTATTCATCTTTTATGTAAAGGGGATATTTTCTCAAACATATGGTAATATAACCTCTTATGCTGACGATGAAGTCATCATTGAAAGTGACAATACATGGGAATTAGTAAAACTGAAAGCAACAGAAGACATAAACACTCTTAAATACTGGTTTGACATAAACTTACTATCTCTAAATAGCGAAAAAAAACTCACGTATTTGCAATAAAATCAAATGACGTTCCACAAAATTTTGACATAATTATACATGACAATTTAAAAAACATAATAAAAATTCTGTATAGTAAAATGTTCCACACTGAAAATTTGAAATAAAATTAAATACTTAGGATAATACACAAAAACCCAAACTGGAAAGATCAAATCAACCAAACCGTCAACCAAATAAGAAAATTAATTTATATATTTTTGAAAATTCGAACTTTTCTCTCATTGGAAATTCTAACATCATTCTAACAACATCTAACAGTACGCTTTAACGCTTTAGTACAATCAAATCTCCAATAGCTGTAATCAGCTGGAGAGCTGCATACAAAACAAATATACTCCCTGTAGAAATTGTACAGCGTCTAATTATAAAAATAATATTGATAAAACCTAGAGATTATCCAACACACCTAATTTTTGAAGAATTTAAAGTATTAACAATTAATCTTGTGCAAAAAAAACATAATAACACAAATAATAAAAGAAAAACAAAATCACAGCTTTTTAACTGAATGTCGTACTCGTCAAAAACATATATTTCCAACACAAAAATGTAACACCACTTTTGCTCAACATCATTACATATATCTAGGGAAAAAATACTTCAACAACCTACCCGAAAATATCAGAACAATAGAAAATGATCAACACCTACTAAAAACAATTAAAGAGAAGTTCAATATAAAAATACCAAAATGATGAAACTATCATTTTAATTCATTTTTTATTTTTTTTTTATTGAATAAATAGTTAATACATATCAACAAACAAGTCCTGCTAAGCCAATTGACTTGGCTTGTCAACAGGTGCTTAAAGTTTAGTTATATATACATTTTAATAAGTTATAATTTACATCTTACACCTAAAGAATCAACAATTTGTTCATACAATTTTTCATACATATTCAAGTAAATATATTTTTTCTGATAGCCAATTTTTCACCATATATTTAACCTTATTCATAGACTTACATTGCTTTATAGTGTCAGGTAATAAATTAAATATCTTCGGTATGTTGTATTCAAACGTTCTCTGTCCGTATTTATTATTAAATTTCGGAACTATTAACCCGTCATTGGGCGTGAATCTAGTACTGTATTTATGTTCTAATTTTTCTTTATGCTGCGGGGTAAATATTAGAATTATGATTTTTTGCCATAGAATAGCCTTAACAGGTAAAATTTTGGCACTCTGAAACAGCAACGGTGTATTATGTCTCTGTTTAAAAATATTAGGGACGACTAGTAATTTTGCAATTGCGTTTTGTACAATTTGGACTTGTTTCAGATTGGTTATAATAGTATTTCCCCATATGGTTAATCCATATCTTATAATAGATTCTGCCATGGATATATAGATTATTTTAAGTGTTTCAATTGATAGGAAAAAAATTAATGTGTACATTCTGCCAGCAATTGATCTGAGTCTTTTACAGGTTTTTTAATATTTTTGTCCCATTTGAAAAAGCAATCTACTGTAACACCAAGATAGACATATTCCGTAACTAATTCTAAGCTTTCACATTTAGTCGGGATATTTTTATGGATGCAATTAAAATTATGAGAAATAATATTAGGATTAAATTTAAATCTGGCATTAGGTGATCTTATATGCATAATTTTGTTTTTTTTTAGCATTTATTAATAGTCCTGCATCATGTGACCATTTACAAAGTTGATTAAAGTCAATTTGCATGAGTTCAATTGCAATTTTTAGATCTTTATGTGATATGACCAATGCCGTATCATCTGCGAATACAAAATGTTTAACAAAAGAGAAAAGTTTTTCATTATCTTTTTATTTTTTTTTTTTACATATAGTTACATATATTATATATAGTGTAGGTCCCAATATGGAACCTTGTGAAACTCCTGCAGATAAATTCTTTGTTTTACTAAAAGTCTTATTTATTTTGGTACATATTTTTCTATTTCTAAGATAATCTTTAAATAAATTTAACACATTTCCTCTTATTCCAATTTTTTCTAAGGTTTCTAGCAGTTTTTTAGAGTTAATTGTGTCAAAAGCTTTAGAGTTATCGATAAATAACACAATAACATGTAATTTATTATTTAATTGATTTTTTACGTAATTGGAAAAATCTTGCAGTAATTTTAATTGTAATTTTTTCAGTATTTTTTTTCTTTGAAAGCCATATTGATTTGGATCTATGATAGCGAATTTTTCAATGTAATTATTTAATTTATTTGATAAAAAATTTTCGAGAATTTTTTCTAATTCAGGTAGTATACTAATAGGCCTATAATTTCCCAGTTCAATGTGTTTTCCACCTTTAAATATAGGTCTAGTAATGCTACATTTAAATTTTTGTGGAATTTTTGCTTGCTTTATTATCTTATTGATTAAATGAGTAATTATTGGCCCTAGAGTTTTTATATTTCTTTTTAAATCAAACACTCTTATATTGTCAATACCTGTGCTTTTCATTCTTTCTTTTCAGTATTTCATTTTTTTAACAACGATTTCAATATCAGTTATAGTAGCTCTTGGTATAAATAAACTGTGAGGCAGTTCTTCCAGTAAAATATTAGTAGCTTTGTGATTGCTTTTATGTAACGTGTTGCTGATGCTATCCGAGAAGTAATTCACAAAATCATTTGACACAGAATCCTCAGTTCTATTATAGTAGTTAGTTTTATTTTATTTATAAGTTTATTAACAAGGTTTCGTGATTTTTTGTATTCTGTTTCGTATGTTTTGTTTGTTGGTGTACTTTTCCATTTTTTTTATATTTTTTATCCCTTTTATTTATTTGACATAATAATTCACTGCTTACCCATTCATCTATTGCATAAGGTCGTGTTTTCGGTTTTTGCGTTTTAAAACTACTCTTGTAAAATTTATTAAATAAAAATTTTATTCTTTCATATAATGAAATACAATCCTTCTCCTATATAAGTTTACTCCAGTTATAATCTCTGATATATCTATCAATATCCTTTTGTGAGATGATTCGAATATACTTATTTGCAAAGTCAACCTGACATTTATGAGATTTTATATTAATAGCAGTGATGAAATGAGCGGCAATATTATTTTCACAGACGCAAGCAGTTATTTTCTTGTCTCTAAATTTGGCAAATATATGGTCAATACACGTGCGAGTAATTTGTCCATTAAGGGCGACTTGCACCAACTATCGCAAATTTTATCTTAAATTGTATTTAACTAAACGTATTTAAGACCCTAAATACATTTAACTTAAATGCGTTTAGTTGCGTCCTGCACCACGCAGTTCGGTGGCAATTTTAGTTAAACGTGTTTAACGCGTCGGTAAAACAGTTACCGCGTGGTTACCGCCATTAACGCGTAAATAAAACAGCTACGATGTTTCATTTTACTTGAAGTGTCAAAATATTTTGTGATTGTGTGTGTGGTTTAATAGTGTGTTCATTTATTTTGAAGAAAAAGTTAAAGCAAATAGACATAATGATGAAATAAGACAAAAAGAGCTTCTGTTGTTGGAATTAAAAATAAAACAATTATCCGAGTAATTTTGTTTTTTATTTCTTTTACATATTATATTGTTTTAAAGTATTATAAGAATGCTGTAGGTATGATTAGAAGTTTACAACCTTGCAAAGTACTCCTCGATAAGGAGTGTTAGCTTCAAGTTACGAGCACCTCGCTGATGTTTTTATTGGTGTTGAATTTTAACTGAGGTTTAATTTCTTGCACTATGATGTCGTTTTTTTACAGAGACGAAATCTTCTTTGAATCTTCTTGGCACTGAGTGTTTCAAATAAATTTGTTCTTGTGTTTACTTCTCTGACTATAAACGGTCTACTTATAAACTCTATAATTTCTTCATCATCGTCAGAATACAAATCCCAAATGTTCATTGTGAATACAAATTAAAATGATATAGATTTTAACCACAATCAAAAATCTAAGGGATAACCTAAACAATTTTTGACAGTAGGTACTGCTTTATGAGTCGGGCTAAACGCGTTTAACTCGGTTAAACAGCCCATTTTGGGTATTTAACTTTGACAGTTCTTTAAACGCATTTAACGACTTAAATTTTGTGGTGCAAGACGCCAAGTCGACTTAAATCAAATAATGTGTTTAAAATTATATTTAAATCAAATTTAACTTATGGTGCAAGCCGCCCTTAATACAGCTTCTCTGGTTACTACATTGATGCATTTAGTTAAATAATGGTTATTAAGTAAGTTTTCATATGAAGTTACAATATTATCTTGTTCATCAAGCAAATTTAGATTTATATCTTCAAGTAAGATAATATTTCCCTTAGTATTAATTGTCTCAATATATGATGATAATTCCGTCAGAAATGAAGATTTACTGAAATTAGGAGGTCTGTAGATAGCTATTATATTGACTTTAGTTTTGTCCTGGAGTATGAGCTTTCCTGTTATATTTTCAAAATGTATTGATTGTAATGTTTTTAGTCTAAATTCAATTTTTTTCTTATATACTATATAATACCACCTCCTGACTTATCAATCCTGCAGTAGTTATATGCATTATATCCAGGAATATTGTACATACACATACTTTCAGTTTGAAACGATTTTTCACATAGCACCAGAATGTCAATATGCTTCAAACAATTAAGTAAATATATATGCAACATCCTAATATTTTTGTATGTATATTTAATTGAATACAAACAAGATATCAGACGTATCTGTGTTTTGTTTTTTTATCCAATCTTCTAAATTATTTACTGTACTACTTTCTATTTCGTTATCATTATCTATATGAGAAAAATTATTCTGCGCCATTTAATTTGTGATGGTTATTAATTATTTTCTTGTTTTGTTTAACAACAGACGTGTTTTGAGTATAAATTGAAGAGTTTAATATTCAATATCTAACAATATAAAAGTGATGGTACAATAAGCTAATTGGTACAAGTACTTTTGATAAATATAAAATAAACTGTATGTTCACATCTAGTGTTATTTCAGAATATTTGTCATATTTTAAGATTTTTTTAAAAGCTGTTTTTAAAATTATGAATGTGAAATATAGTACACAGTGAATAAATGCATGTTTAAGTAAACAAAAAAACGTTTTTGAAGGTGTGGTTATGATATAACTATTCAAAAAATAATGTAATATAATAATGTTATTTTTGTTTGTTATTTTGTGATCTTTTATAATTTGTAAAACAATATTTATGTAATAAAATGTAATAACACCATATCTACTTTGGGACAGGTTTAATATTCAATAGTCAATATTCTATTTTTTCTTTTGCTAAAAAGCTTATTTTTTATACACAATACATTTCGTTTTATCGTTTGCAGAATGCCTGATGTCAATATTCCAGTTCATTTTTTATCACAATTTTCACATTTATGTTCTTTATCTTTGTTAGCACAATCTTTGTAGGAATGATCACCAGCACAGTGTGTACACAATGGTTTGTCCTTTTCTTTATGAAGACACCTGACAGAAGTATGTCCAAAGCCCAGGCAGTGATAGCACTGCACTAGAGGATGGGCATCCTCTACTTGTATTCTCTGGTATCCCACATATATTTTACCGGTATATACTAGCCCTCTTCTTATTTCAGTACTAACTTCTATTATGTAATTAGATGTTTCTATTTTTGAGACCGATAATTCGTGGTGGAATTCCATTATAATATATTATAATAAAACAAATAAAAAACTTTATTCCACTTAATTTTATTTTGACCGTAACCGGTTTCAGCTCGTCAAAGCCATCTTCAGACTGGTACACAAAATTCTTAGTCTACGGTTTATATACACAACATATGGGGGAGGGGGGAGAGGGGTAGTTTATAGGGTTTTAATCAATTTTATTTGTTACTAAGTCGTTTAAGATTGTGGAATTTCTAAATATTTGGTAATTCCAGTAAGCTAATTACCTTGGGTTTGTAGCTCATTTCAATATTTATTAGGGAAAAAACCTCACAGGTAATATGCATTATTAAAGACCTAATTTTATTGTCAAATCATTATTTATGATGGGATTATATTTGCTTTTTGAAAAGATACATGTTTACATTTGAGAAATTATTATAGGAATGAAGAAAGTAGGGACTTAGCAACTGATACTATTAGTAATGAACCATCTCAATGAAGACCTACATAATATATCAATATGGCTGAAGAAAAATAAACTTAAATTGAATGTAAACAAAACAAAATTCATGAACATTGGAAAACGAGTAACGCAAACAAAAAAAGACATATTGATAGACGGTGAAGTATTGAAAGAAGTATTTGAAATGAAATATTTGGGGGTAATAATTGACTCCAAATTAACTTTTGCTCAAAATACAAAAAAAATTATTAAAAAGATTGCCAAAAAAATCTCACTGTTGGGAAGAATAAGAAGATTCCTTAACACAGTTTCCAGTAAAAATGTGTACAACGCAATTATTGTACCACACATAAATTACTGTAGCAGCATTCTATTCTTATCCAACGACGGTTTAATGAAACAAATGACAATTCTACAAAATAGAGCAATGAGAACCATATTGAAGAAAAATAGATATACAAAAATTAAGAACATGTTGAAGGAGTTAAATATCTTGTCATTTAAACAAATTATTTACTTTAATACCATATTTTTAGTCTACAAGATAATCAATGGTCATACGTCTAGTGAATTCCTGAGAAAAATTGATAAATTGCAGAACAAACACACACATGAGACAAGGAAAAGAAATGAATTGAGACTCCCCTTCAGGAAAAAAACACAGAGTCAAAAGTCATTGATGTACGGAGCGTTGAAGATATTTGGAGAGCTACCAGAAGAAATAAAATCAGAAGAAAACATAAAAACATTTAAAATTAAATTAAGAAAATATGTGATTGATTCATTTTAAATGTGTTACCATAATTATATGTATATAAGGATTGTATTAGGACATAGATAACTATGTACCTACTTAAAATACCACAATAAACAATAAACAAATGGTAATATTTTTATAGTGAGAATGCCAAATTCTTTTGAACTCATTTCCCAAATCTGTGTATTTTATTATTTTTTCAAAAACAGATCTTTCGTTGAAACGTTGCTTGAAATGGCTTTAGCCGTGTTTGGTGACCAAATCTTCAAATAGCCAGGTAGATTCACTTATTCAATAAATAATACCCGTTCTGCGGTCTAAATTTAAATAATGATTTTTGGTCTTTCATCAGGGCGATACTGACAGTATCTAATGCTCTGAAAAATGCCGCAAATATAATACTTATGTGCATGTTCGTTTCAAGAGACAGAAGGTCAGCGGTCCTATATCGATTTATTATTGTTTTTGTAAATTATTCTCAAAAAACATGAATGAAAAGACCAAACACAAATAACCTGACTGCCATATGTTGTGGTTAGAGTATTTTGAAGCGAGCAAGCGTAATTACTAGTGCCACGTAATTATGGTGCACGTGTGAGTCAACGCTCATAATAGTCCAGTCAAGATGTACATCCGTGCTTGCAAAAGGTCCAGTCATTCTGAATTTTTTATATGTTGTTAGGACCTAAACCAGTATTAAAAAAATTATTTTGCAACTTCGAAAGTGCTGTGCGAGCGGCGGTGCACCTAAAAAACCAGGAAATTTTCGGATTTTTTTCAGTTTTTGCTCAATATCTCAGTAAAGGAAGGGTCTGACCGGTGTAGTTAGTGTACACATTTTTAAAGTAGACTAAATTTGCTATAATTTGAGACCAAAGCAAGCTATATAAAGCCATTGGTTTTCAAGATACAGTTCTTGAAATATAGGCAATTTTTTCCAAAAAGTGAAATTTTTTCGAAATGGTCACTTATTTTGTAAAATAATTTCTAAAATACGCATCTCACGTCAAATATTGTATGAAATAAAGTTGTTGTAAATTTAATAAGCTTTTGTTTGAGACTAGATTGATATCTGTAGACTAAACGGTTCTCTCAAAAATGGTAAATAACCAAAAACAGTCATAAGTGGGTTTTGGGTGAAATGCAAATAAAATGTTCTCGCGTCTTTTTATGGTTTTATTGTGCTGTGAAGTAAATCCATTAATCATAGTGGGTTTATCCTAGGGTTATAATATAATTACGACTATTTCAAATTTCAAGTACCCATTAGTACCTATACCCATGGGTACCCGTATGAATGGGCACGCATATTCACGAGCTGTTCGAGCCCACATTTTGGCAAACCTCACACTGGCCAGCATTGTTTTTTATGAGGTTGACATAACTCCTGAGGAGCGAGACGAGACTGAAAAATTGCTGCGAGACGCTGAAAGGTCTCTCACTATATCAGCAGAAGAAATTGATACCTGCCAAATACTAAAGGCAAAATTTGAAAGTGCCTTGGAGAAAATTAAAGCGAATGGTCCAACATCACAGTTGTGGGTCCAATACTTTCGTATGACCACTTTGATAAAACTATTCATCCAGGCAAAGTGTGCTGGTGATTGGAACCTTCATTTGTACACTGTCCACAAGATGCTCCCTTTTTTCCACGCAGCTGGACATTTTTTGTATGCTAAGAGCGCGCACCTCTATCTTCAGGATATGATGGCTCTATAAGATCGGATGGATAAAAGTGAATACGACATGTTCACAAAAGGATCCTTCACCATTTGCCGGTCTGACAAGTTTTGGTCCGGGTTGTGGTCAGACCTAACAATTGAGCAGAAGCTGATGCGATCCATGAAAACCTACGGTGGGTTGACCCAAGGAAGAGGAATCTCCGAAACTGTTCTGGCAAGGTGGACAACAGGAATGGTGTTTATGTTGAACATTTGTGAAGAACTGGAAAGTTTTTGCAGCTTATCATGTCATACTGGAGATCAGCATGTAGACATGAGACCTTCTCGAATCATCCGAGATAATAGTGATGTGGAAAAACTAAAAAACTGGTTTGCTCTCCACCCTCCATTTCCCAAAACTGACAGTTTAATTTCTATCAGTAGTGGTTTACTGGCAGGTCCTGAAATTAATTTCCACACAGCCCGGAGAGTTGGAACGGAAGGAGTAATGAAAATTGTAGGGAAAATGTACGACAAGGTAGTAATAAAACGGAAAAATAAAGTTACCACGCTGGCATCGATCACCTCAACCGTTAAACTGCCGGACAAAAACAGAAGAGTGGCTGTGGATCCGCTCACAATTTTTCAGCGAGTGTGTATTGCAAAGAAATCTGAACAGGATTTACAGGATGACTTCAAGTATGAGTTGGCCCCGTTCCCGATGTCTCTGTTCAATGAACAAGGGATGCGCAAGGGCACAAAATCTACTCTGTACTCTGCCTTCACTCCTCTTTCCAGCCACACGCCGATAGATGCCAGCACTCACGTCATTTTGGATGTTGGCTACCTCTTGCACAAGGTCGTGTGGCAGCAGAAGAGCACGGTTCGAGCACTTTTGGCGCGTTATACCACCTACGTCCGAAACCACTTTGGGAAGAACGTCTCCATCGTTTTTGACGGCTACCCCGAAGATGCTACCAAAAAAAAACACCAAAACAGCGGAACGACTCCGGCGCTACGCAGCTCATTCCAGCTACGAATTGACTTTCGATGAATCCACAGTAATTCAAATTGCTCAAGAGCATGTTTTGGGCAATGAAAACAATAAGAGACCCCTTATAACTCTTCTCTGTGACGCCTTTCAGAAGGAGGGAGTAGAATTGGCTGTTGCCGAAGAAGATGCTGATTGAGAGATCGTCATGATGGCGTTATCAAAAAGAGCAGATGCCGATCGGGTCGTCATAGAGGGGGAGAAGATGTCGACTTGCTAGTTCTTCTCAATGGTTTAGGCGCTGAAGAGACAAACGTCTATCTTCAGAAGAGCACGAAGGGTGAAGCTGGTTGCTGTCACTACTCTACGACCTCCTACAACAACCAGGACTCCCGACAATTACCAGGAACGGTACTATTTACACACGCGTTTGCCGGGTGCGATACCACCCCAGCACCGTTTGGCCAAGGAAAGACCAAAATCAGCACACTTCTGAGCAAGAGTGAACCACGTGCTGAGCAAGTGGAGGTCTTCCTTCGGCCAGACTCTACCCCACAAGCCGTGAGTGAAGCAGGCATCAAGTGCTTCGTGGCTCTATATGGGGGTGACATCGCTAGGGATACTTTGGATTTCCTGAGATATAAGACGTTTGTCACTTCAACAAACATAAACCTCGCCTGTTTGCCACCGAAGATGCTGCAGGCCACCATGCAGCAAGATGCTACCTCCAAGTGCAGAAGTGGCGGGGAGTCAACTTGAATCCCACTGAATGGGGGGTGGAAGCTGTCTTCTCAAGGACTCACCCCCATCCCCACCACGATGGATCCCGCACCTCCTGCCCTTTTGCGAAAAATTTCGTGTAAATGCAATAAAGGATGCTCTGGGAGCTGCTCGTGTAGAAAGGCTGGGCTCCTGGTCAGTTATTTCTTTTTAGGGTGACTGAACTCGATCCCAGTAAAACAACGGCCTTCATAAGCTGTTCAAGTGGAACTACCGGAATGCCTAAAGGAGTTTGCCATACCCACAAGACTTTTGGCCTAGGATTATTGTTGATGTAAGTACTTAGGTTTAATAAACGTTTTATTTATTGATAATGCATATTCAGGTTGGGATTTGCACCAGCTTCGATCTCGAGTCGTTTGACTTCACTTCTTAGGTCTTTCCATTTTACTCAAATCTTCTTCCATGCCTATAGATCGACACTGACGTGGCTTTGATTGTCGGTATCTACAGTGCTTGGGACTTTCAGAATTTAACGATATTTCATTCCCAATTAGCTCGTAGTAGAGATAAAAAATAAATAAAAACATCACGATCATGAAGGTATTTTTACTTTTTTTATGACAAATAAATTTTCTACCACGATTTAAAATGTGCCATTTTCGATATTTCCCTCAAAAACGACATGTTCGTTTTCACTCCTGAATTTGGAGGCATTGAAGTCACACCGTGCAGGGCCGGCCCTTAGCAAACGCTGTGCCTGACGCGTGTAATGCGCGGTTTAAGATCGTTTTTGATATCAATAATTATGAATGAAAATATTTAAATACGATAATCATTATCAGAAAAAAAACTCAAATCTTCCACACATTTTAAAGTTAGTCTGTGAAAATACTCCATTGTGTAATATCTCAAAAAACCTTGACTATTTTTGAAACACTAAGTCTCAATCGCCGATTTTATATTTTTAATGGCAAGTATGTCTATTTTATCCCAGTTAGTATTCCATTATGAATGAGTGCATCCGCTTTTAAAAAATGGGTCATTTTTATACAGACATTTTTTTCAAGTAGTGAATTTCAGTCTTCCTAAACTTTTTTTATTTATTTATCAGGTCAAATAATATCACTCCTACTAAAGAACAACCGACATACTTGAGTTTTTCTACAGTTTACTGGGTATCCGGTTTGTACCATGTGATGATATCTGCATTTACTGGAGCCAGAAGGATTCACTGCAAAATACCTTACACCGTTGACCTTCTTGAAAAAGGCTTGAGCAAATACAAGGTACCGTATCTCAACACTCATTAAATTACTCCTATCTTTCTGATTATCTGTATATATTTTGTAATAACTTACAGATCCATTAACATCTGCGTGGTTACGAACAATGAAGAAATTTTATGATTCATCCTGACAACTGAAAAATATGACACTTTAGTGATTTATTTATTTGATTTGTCGTTTTGTTTTAGCCCCAAAAGATAATGATAAGTCCCGTGGCGATGTGTCAGTTGGTGAAACATCCCAAGTTCCTGGAGCTGGACTGGTCATCGATAAAGATATTCCTTCTTGCTGCCAGCCCAGTTTCCCCTGAAGTAGTTGCCCAAATACAGGTAATTGAGAACTGTAACATTTGTAACATAAATATCGTGGTTTTAAAACAACAAAAAAAAATATTTTATTAAATATGTCAAACCACAAAGTGATTGCTTTCTACAATAATATGTAACATTTCAGTTAAATCTTCTCATTTCATGTGACCGAGATTCTAGGAAGGCAGGGTATAATCGAACGATACAACATTGCAACAATCAATGAGTTAGGTTTCTTCATAGCCACAAGAATAAACTGTCTCATTCTACAGAAATTTTAATAATAATAATTGTAAAAAATTTATTATCTTTCATTTCAAGGTTTATTTATTATCTCTATTTTACAATGCACCATAATACTTTGAGTGTTTATTCTTACAAACATAATATTTTATTATATTTAATAATAATAATATTTTATTAATTAATTTTTTTATTTTTTTTTTTTTTTTTATTGTTGATACATTTTTTTACAATATTTCATATTTCAATTTAGTAATGTTGGCCTCACTGGGTTTTTTTTCTGAATTTTGAAACCAGTTTGGTTAATGATAATTATCCTTACTGGGATCTCCCATGCTGGGGATTTCATTTTAGCCTTAGGTAGGGCACGATTTGAGAATGAGTTTGTATGAGGAAGGTACTCAAATACAGATACCAAATGTTGAGGAGTCCCACCTCAATGAGATAGATCTGTCGTGTACTATATGCCTTATCAAGCTTTCTTGACTCTTGAAAGATTCTCTTTTATTAATGGACATAATATTTCAATCTTTATAACATTAAAATGATGTGGTAAAACTCTGTTTGTTCTTCCATTATTCCGTTGAGACGTACTCCGAAGAAATACGATTAAAACTAAAGACAGAGTGTCAGAGTACCTACCTGCTTAATTAAAATTATTGCCTAATTATCGTACAATTGATACGATGCTTTCATTCCTTGTCAGTTCAAAAAAAAGTTTCAAAAAAAACTAAAAAAAACCTTCGAATTCGTGTGCAAACAGTATTTATATGGAAAATTTAAGTGCCAAAAAAGTTTATTTGATAAAACAGTAATAAAATAATACTATTCTAGCGGATTCTAAACATTTTTATCGAAAGTTTTAAAACAACCTAAGATTGTGTGTTTGTTCTCATTGAAATGTCCATCCCACCGATGCCTGATGAATGCTGCCATCGGCGTAAAAAAAGAATGCTGGATAAGATGACGTCCCCATCACAAAAAAAGGCCTCGGGAATGATTTCTCCAGTGGTTGAAGATGAGGAATCTGACGGAGCATCGGACTATTCCGACGTGTCTGAAAATGATAGTGAAATCCCAGTGTCCTCAGTACAGATACTGAACGACACTGAAGCAAGTCTAAGAGCACTCCAAGATGTCCTTGCTGAAAAGCAGTCAAGAGTCTCAAAGGATCAACAACTGCGGATAAGCGCATATGTATCCGCTGTATTCAGATCAGTTTCACAGCTGTTATTGGAACGAGAGGGTTTCAAATCTGATCTGGCAACAGTCAATGCCAAATTAATAGTGGCAAAGGGAGAGATCGCGATTGAAAAAGCAGAAAACCAACACAGGTTAGAAAAAATATTGCAGTTGGAGTCAGATCTAGGACCAGTGATGCGTAGAGTAGCCGATGCCACGGAAGCAAGCCTATCGTTTGCCGATATTGTGAAAAATGGCCCACAGAAGATGATACCATCAATCAACCGCTCAGGACTTAACGTTGGGACCCCCAAACCTGCTGTATGCATCTTCCCAAAGCTGGATTCTACAAAAGATAGCGACGATACGAAACAGCTACTAAAAGATACATTACGACCATCAGAACTTGGAATCCGTGTGACAGGTATTAGGAGAATCAGAAACAAAGGCGTTGTAATCCATACTGCAACACAAGAAGATCAGGATAAAATACTGAAAACCCCATGTCTAGCAAACTCGGACACTCTAAGCGCTCGATTACCAACAAAACGGCTTCCAAGGGTGATTTTCTTCAACGTTCCTCGTGACCTAACGGACGAGTGCTTCCTAAAAAATGCCTTAGCAGGAGCCCAGGACAAAGCAGGCCTAGATTTCGCAGTAAAAAGTTGCAAGCTAAGTCACCTTGCTGGCGCTCGAACTGGATCAACTTGCCACCGGGTCTTCGAGGTTCCTGCCCACATTCGTCACGTGCTGGTGGAGCAGGGGAAAGTCTTTGTGGACTGGAATGTGTGCCGTGTTCGTGACTTCATTGGACTTACAGTGTGCTCCAAGTGCCAAATGATCGGACATTCCTTCAAGTTTTGCAAGGACCAGCAAAGATGTGGACACTGCGCAGGCGAAGGTCACGCCCGGATAAACTGCCCAAAAGCCGCCGCCGAGCCTGTCTGCGCCACCTGTACAAGATTTGGGAAGCCCGCTGCACATCCGACTGGAGACAAGGACTCCTGCCCGGCCTACAAGGCTGCCCTTGCCAAGGACTTTGCAACTATTGATTATGGCGTCTAATTACATTGAAGAAGATGACGAGGTAGATTACGAAAATACTAATAATTTCTGTGATTGGCTAAAGTTTCATAGCAACTACAATATGGAAAATATTAATATTGTTCAGTTGAATGTTAGATCGATTTATAAATACTGGGATACTTTGAATGTCTACTTAAATACTTGTTGGAAGCATATTCATGTGTTAATGTTATGTGAAACGGCTATAACACCGAATCTTGTCTGTCTGTATAATATTCCTGAATTTAATTGTTACAACTATTGCCGAACTAAAAAATCTGGAGGAGGTATATTGCTATATGTTCGAAATGAATTCACATTTCAACAGAAAACAATAGAAACAAATCATTTTGAATGTGTGCTTGGCTCTATGACACTTCCAAACAAGAGTATTTTAAACATCATAGCAATATACCGCCCCCCCAACTCTAGCCAACCACAATTTCTTAATGAAATATCTGCCATTCTGCATACTATAAGCCCCAAAGAAAATGTTTTACTTATAGGAGATATTAATCTAGACTTGTTAAATTGTCAAAACCCTATTATTATGGCATATGAAAATATAATGTCAGATAATTATTTAATCAAATGTATTTGTGACGTAACTAGAGAAGCAGTTTTAGCAGGAAAAGTTACTCGTACTTGTTTAGACCACATATTTGTCCGATTTAACAGTGGATGTAAACAAAGCGATTCTCTTTCCTCATGTGTATGTAATAATATCACTATAGCGGATCACTTTTTAACTGCAGTTAATATTAAATATAGTGCAAGGAAAGAAGCCCCAGAACACGGGAAAGAATTTCGTTTTTATCGCAAAACAAAATCGACAAAAACATTCATAATTTTAAGTGGCACTCCTTGCTTGAGGAACAAGATTGCAATATACTATATAGTAAAATTAAAAACAACTTTAAGAATTTGTATGAACAGAGTAAAATCGTTATGAATTATAAACCCAAAAAAAGACCTCTGTCAATAAAACCTTGGATAACTTCTAATATCTTAGAAAACATTAAAAAAAAGATTCATTGTACAGAAGGTGGAAGAATTTTCCTAGCAATCAATTCTTTGAATTGGAATATAAAACTTTCAGAAATAAGGTGACAAAAGAAATTATTAAATGTAAGTCTACCTTTTTTAACAATAAATTCAAAAATTATTTTGGAAATACAAAAAAAACTTGGGATGAAATAAATAAATTATTAGGAAGCAAGTCCAAAAGTAGTTGTGATGAAATAATCTCGAAATATATGTTAAATACGAATAATGAAGAAACCGTAGCAGATAAGTTTGTTGAATATTTTACAAATAGTGTTAGCTCTATGATACATAAATGTGATTATTTAGCATCGACCGTCAGGCCAAATGAAGTGCAACATAGTATGTACCTACCCAGAGCTACCTGCCAAGAAATCAATATTATTGTTAGCAAATTAAACAATTCAAAGTCACCAGGGATTGACAACATTCGAATGTTTGACATTAAGACACATATTAATATTTTAGGGCCTGTTATAACACACTTTATCAATTTAATTTTATCGCAAGCAGTAATACCAGATGAACTAAAAAGTAGCATCACTAGGCCAATTTACAAAGGGGGCAAACATACAGATATTCAAAATTATAGGCCAATAAGCATATTGCCAGCACTAGAAAAAAATACTTGAAAAATACATTTCCATAAAACTTAATAAATATCTAGAATCTTTCTCTTTGTTGGATCCCAACCAATATGGATTTCAAAAGAAAAAAAGTACGGAAATGCTGCTTCAGGAATTTTCAAATCACATAAATTATGAATTAAATCTAAAAAAACAAGTTTTGGTTTTATTCATAGATAACTCTAAGGCATTTGATACCATTGATACAAATAAACTATTAGAAACACTGGAGGCAATAGGAATTAGAGGAAAGCTGCTAGTTTTATTAAAAAATTTACTAACTGATCGACAAATAAGAGTAAAAATTCTTAAAAAATTTAGCAAAAGAAAATATATCTCAACAGGTGTTGCACAGGGGTCAATTCTAGGGCCAACCCTTTATATTATTTATGTCTCAATTATGAGAAAATTGTTTTCATTTGTTAAACATTTTGTATATGCAGACGATACGGCGCTCGTAATATCGCACGAAGATCTGGTTACTGCAATGAACCTTATGCAACATGATTTTATTGCCCTACTGAAATGGTCTCATGATGCAGGCCTCTTTATAAACGCCAAAAAAACTAAAATTATGCACATCAGATCTCCACACGCCAGATGTAATGTAATTCCTTCATTATATACACACACATTTGACTGCATACATAAAAATGTTGCACAGCCCTGTTCATGTGAAACCATTGATTTTGTCAAAAGTTATGTATATTTGGGTGTTACTATTGACTGCTACATGAAATGGGATGTACAAATTGCTAATGTTTGTAAACGTCTACGAGCTATTGTGGGTAGGATTTATAAAATAAAATATTTCGTGCCTATAAGTACTTTAAAGTTAATCTACTTATCTCTGGCTGAATCCACTATACGTTATGGAATTACTTCTTGGGGACATTCTTGTAAAACTAATGTAAGCTATATACAAACATTACAAAACTCCATTATAAAATTGTTAATCCATAAATATGACAATCAACACAGAAGTAACATTAAATTAATATACAAGTCTCTGAATATTTTACCTGTCAGAGGATTATTGTTTTATAATATTGTAAGTCAACATGTTATATTGTCTGATTCATTGTATAGGGAAAGAGTTTGCCATAAACATAACACAAGATTCACTCAAAATGAAGGACTGGTAGTTCCGAAATGTACTAATAAATATGGTGAAAGAACTTTAAACTATATAGTACCCAAAATGTTTAACTTATTACCAATGACAATTAAAAATAATAACATGTATACTGCTAATGTTAAATATAATCTAAGGAAATGGTTATTGGATAATAATGATCTATACTGATGCACCTGAAATGGAATTCATATTCTTAGAAAATGGAAAAACAATTATTTTGTAATACCTGACTACCTACTTCTATTTATGAAACTATTGATGTACTTGTTGATAATACTAATTTGTTCATACATTTATTTTTACTTGCTTCTTTTATAAGGCTTTTATGTTTTATGTTGATAATACTAATTTGTTCATACATTTATTTTTACTTGCTTATTATATAAGGCTTTTATGCTGCTATTTAAACTTTTCTGCAATGTAACCAATTTATGTAATTATGTACCGTTCAAATTGTATCTTATGAATGTATAAATGTTGTCTCTATGTCCCTGCTGACAAACTACATAAGTAGTTTAGCGGGTTTAAATGTGAATAAATAAAAAAAAAAAATCACATTCCACATTCATTTAATTGAAAGCAATAATGACATTTCACTTTCAGAAACAAATACCAAATGGAATGATGTTGAATGCCTACGGCATGACAGAGGTAGGACGAGTGAGTGCCAATTCGGAGGGGATACCAAATTCCGTTGGAAAGATTTACCCTTGGATTCGTTGGAGGGTATTATTATTTATTATTATTTTTTCATGATTTCTTAAATCTAGGAATGAATAGTAAATCACCGATAATAGTAAAAGTATGAGTAAATCCTCCATTTTGTTTTGGAAAGTGTTGGAGATGCACACACTGCACTAAAAGCATATATTAGTACACCAAAACAGTGATTCCCAATTAGTGGTATGCGCACGCCAAAAATAAACCATTCCAACGCACGCAAACATTAAAATCGCACAGTGAAGTAATTAGCTTACACAGGCGACAACATCGAAAGACATCAAAGGTGTTGCGCTCCTGTAGGAAAGAATACAGTAATACTGTTTAATATATTATATTATTGTTATTTGGTATCTTATTTTTCATTTGGCTACAAGTAGTACGCGAATTTCGGCTAATTCTTTAAGGGGTACTAATTGGGAACCGCTGCTCTCCCATAGACAATATGTTTATTATGGTCTACGTTATTTCTCCAAAAACACACTTTTGACATACTGTGCGCCTTTGTATGTATAATAATGTACAAACCACTTTGTTAATACTAAATGAATAATAGAAGAGGCCCTGCTGTTTCACAGAACTTCATCAGATTTCAAAGTAAATATTCAAGTTCTGTGAAAGTTTCATTCATGTTCTGTTATTATTCAATACGTTTCACAGAACTTGAACAATTCATCAAATTTCAAAGCTAATATTCAAATATAACTGGCCTTACTGAATTTAACGGCGCCTGGGACAAGTAATGTGCGGTTTGAGATCGTTTTTGATATCAATAGTGAATGAAAATATTTAAATGATGTATTTTTAATACGATAATCATTATCAGAAAATAAACTTCAAATCTTCCACACATTTTAATGGTATTCATAGTCTGTGAAAATACTCCATTCTATTTCTAATAGCAGTTAAGCAGCTAATTTATTGTTTTCCACGTGTGTAGGTATTTACTATTACTTGAGGAAAGTGATCGCAATGAAATTCCTTGCAATGATTGTATCTAAGTGTTATAAGTAGAAACTAGAACAAGTTCTGCAGATATTGTACCTATTCTTCGTGTTTTTAACTTGTTGCTTTTAGGTCGTCGATCCTGAGACGGAACTCGCTGTTGGACCAGAACAAGTTGGGGAACTTCGATTGAAATCTCCCTGTTTATTTCATGTAAGTGGTAGTCCAGCGTGCGGTGAGAAATAATATAAATACGAGTACATAATTCATACTAGCCTCTAGTCTATAACTTGCCAATATTTAATTTAATTTTAGAGCTATTTGGAGAATCCGGTTGCAACAGCAGAAGCCTATGACGAAGATGGTTGGTACAGAACTGGAGACCTGCTGTACTTTAATGAAAATAAACACATCTTCATTGTGGACAGACTCAAAGAAGTCATGAAATTCAGGAATTTCCAGGTTTGTTTTACATCATACAAGGCACCTAGCCATTACATTACCGACGGTCCTCTGTTAGTCGCTATCCGACCAGCTAAGGAAAAGTGAGTGATGGTCAATACGGACTATTCCGTGCGTGCTCTCAAATCTCACTGGTTGCTAGCTTTCACTGTCTGATATCATATTCACCGTTCAATTTGATTTTGAAATTGCACTTAGACCAAATTTCTGAATTTAAAATTTAAGCAAATAATGGTCAGACTTTTGGGTTACGAAACACGCTCATGTGGTATTTCTCATAATAAATGGGGATTAATTCAAAGATAGTTAGTAAATAATAAGTAGACGTCAACTCAACAGCCTAATCAAAGCGTGTGCGAAAACTGCAAAAAGGCATTAGATTTAGTTAATGGCACATATTGCACATACTGATACTGATGCGGCTACCGACTACTTAAATTGATGAGGGTCATATCATGTATAATCAATTGAAGTAACTAATCTAGACGATATTTCGATTTAATTGATAAAATGCCTACAAATATCATTACAATATGAGCTGCTTACTGCGGTTTAAAACCAATGAATCCACACAGATTTCACCACCTATGTCATATTTTTAGGAGTTTAAAAAATAAATCTTTAAATTTGGGCAGCTACGAGTATCACTCGATTAGATAAATAAATCCAATTACATACCACTAGAACTGTGGCTAATCTGAGTTCAGTTGAGATCGTTCACACTTCTTTACATGTTTATTTCAGATCACTCCCGCGGAGTTGGAGTTTGAGATAATGAAGGTGCCGGGAGTGGTGCAGGTGGCTGTGGTGGGCCGGCGCCACCCCGAGGACGGGGAACACCCCACGGCCTTCGTGCAGAAGGAGGAGGGATCCGCGGTCACCGCCCAGCTGATCAAGGATGCTGTCAAAAGTAAGATTAACCCCCACGACGTGTCTTAGTCAAATATTTGTTATTATTATTAAAATGGTGTAATTTGGTTATTACCATTGTCAGTGACTAGATATCTGAAAATTCGCGTTTGCGATATTCGATTTTTTACCATAAATTGGTTGTCTCTGGTATTTTGAAATAAGAATGGAATAATACTTTCAAAATATTTATTTGTCTATGGCTTTAACAGGCTTGAATGCCTATAAAATAGAAATTCTTTTAAGCAGCACTCTTTTACAAATTTAAAAAAATTAAATGTCAAATACATTATTATAAAAAAGCGGCATTCCATCAGGCTGCAAAAAAAGATAATTTTTGTTGTAGAATTACCCAACTTTTCCAAAAACACAATAAATACCTAATGCTACGGTCTTAGCTATAAAAAAAAACTATAGCAGGCTGCCAAATTCCACTCTAGAGAAGTCCCGAAGGGATTATTTATACAAGCCAACAAGCAATACGTCAAAAATGTGCTTAGAACTGTTTGTTTTCCAGAGTAATAAAGTAAAATAAAAATGTCATTCGTCAAATTTTGTCATCGTCCACAAAAAGAAGAATTTGTTGGCTCCCAATTTGAACAAGACATAACAGGCACTTTTTCTCTTTTTTTCAGACGCCCTTTCAGACACTAAATCACTTAGGGGAGGAGTAGTATTCTTGGACAGTTTACCGGCCACTCCTTCGGGGAAGGTGGACAGAAAAAATCTAAGGAAAATGGCCCTTGAACTAACAGAAGAATAATTACATAGCTCATCTTGTGAAACTTTAATCTTAGTCTAAGGGGGAACCATGTCAGATGAAAATAAAAAATAAATAAAATAACCATAACATGTTTTTATTTCTCACAAGAGCTCCCTGTCTGTACAGTATAAAGGTGGGGGAGCAATGGCGCCACCCGGTTGGACAGCGTTGTCAGGCGGGTTAAGGTAGGGGTTGTTGATGCGGGTCTTGAAGAGGCCCGGATTATATGAAGAAGGAAAAACAGATGCCGGTAGCACATCCGCTCTCACAGATGAAAAATAATACTATCACTAATACTCAAATAAACTAATAAAACAAAATCTATCAACACGAGATCGTTCATTTTCACATCCAGAAAGTTATTTCAATTTACATCACTATTTTAAAAATAAATATTTAAATATATTTTATTTTCACGGAGATACTTTTGTTGTCCGGACTTACACAAGAGAACTTCGGGAGATGATTTTACTTAGCAAAATAGAAGCATGTAATAATACAATATCATGGTGATGATGTTGTATTGGAATAAGAACATAACTTATATAGTCATGTCAAGATTTTAGGTTTTATTTTTCAGGTACCTAAATATTCGGTAATGAAAATATGAAGTATGGGAAATAATGTACTTAGGACGGGTTGTTTCGGAGAATTTGAACAATTCATCAAATTTCAACGTTCATTTTCGGGTTCTGTGAAAGATTTTTTCAAGTTCTGTTTTTATTTCAGTTTTGTCAAGCAACTAGTCTACAATGATATAAAAACAGAACTTGAATAAGTCTTTCACAGAACCCGAAAATGAACGTTGAAATTTGATGAATTGTTCAAATTCTCCGAAACAACCCTTCCTTAATATCCGGGTTGACTGACTCAGAATTTGAATAATTCCTCAAATTTCAAAGTTATTTTTCAAGTCCTGTTGATGAATTGTTCAAATTCTGTAAAACAACCCGCCCTAAGCATAATATAGAATCAAAAGACGAAGCATTTTACCTTCAATCCTCCGACAATAACCCTTACCAAAAACCTAAACCAAACTAACTTCAATCAAAAACAAAACTTTCCATAAAAGCACGCTTTAGTGACACTTTTTAATAAGTCTTCTCCGTAGTCCCTGTTCTAACCTGACCTAACCTAACCTAATCTAACCGTGCCTCCTTTTTCGAACGCTGCCTAGAGGATAATGGGGGAAAAGCTGAAATCTTTGCTTAAAGCTTAAAATATATTTTGGTCCAAGAATCGTATGGAGCGAATTAAGAGAAAAGTACTACCAACTAAAAATGTTTCTAATTCCACAGCAGTAAAATAGCCCCTGAACGCGATGGTTCCCAATATCACCCTCAACCCTATACTTCAATACGGAATCCTTATCATCACAAAATTAATAAATTCAGCCATCAATCTTCGCTGCAGTGCCTAGCCACAAAGGAAAAATTGAAAAGGTAGCAAACTTCTGACAAAAACGTGTTTATTTCATGAATTTGTACGCTACTCATTTATTCCACTGACCATAACAATCAACGAGAGATGATAGGAACATCACTATTTCAAATATTCAATTCATAATTATTCATACCGGATTTTGAAAACTACACACAGCCTACGTTTGGTTCTACCCAGAGAAATGTACGCCATTGCTAGACTCATATAATGTTGATCCCTCCCAAAATGTACGTGTACACCACCGACCCATCAACTTCGTGTCAAATACTGTTTTTTTAATCGTTCTCTCCAGATTGCTTCTTCACATTGTTTCATCTTTACTTAATCCTCCCGTCACTACCTTACGATAGCCGAAATAATCACTTAGAAGGAATTATCGATACTGTTATTAACTTTTCCTCGTTGCCGAGCCGACTGCAGATCACTAACGTGCAAGTAACAGTTCACGTCGAATAAATTAAGACATGCTCGGGAACGATGACAATTTACCAATATTATCGATAAACCTTTATCCATTGACCGTGATAGATACCCTGATATATTCTGTGATCTATTTTATAGATTGTGGATTGATAATTTGAGATAATGTAATGAGCCACTTGCATGTAATTTAAATCAACTTAAAAACATTTGAACGGATGTTTCTACTGCAAAAACGAAAATACATCCAAAAATTAATGACACTGTAAGCAAGTGTGACATCACTCCCTCCCAAAAAATCCTAGCCACATGACCTATTAAAGAACACCAACCAATCAGTCAATAATCGTTCTTGGTCTCGAGTAGTCATTTATGATATCTTCACAGTTCACAGTACGTCAACAATAAGCTAAATTGGCTAATTAAAAACCTCGGACGCGAAGTGTTTTATGTCACGCTCACTATTTTTTTAATATAATGGTGTTTATGCTTAAGTTACGATATATTTAAAAAAAAAAAAATATTTTATTTCTAAAAATTCACACTTCTTATTTTTAGACACAGTGTCCGGAAACTCATGATACAAAAGGGAAACAGGTGAATCCACTTCATATTATGGAAAACATAAGTAACATAGTTCGATGCATTTTATGACATTAAATACCCGATAATTGCCTCGTAGCGACCAGATATTTTGAATTCAAATCAAAATTGAAAAATAAAATGTACCACTAATTGTACCTCGAGTTTCTGGACACCGTATAAAGCACTGGGTCGGCCACTTAAATTTTACGGTTGACAAATTTTAAACCGACAATGTATTTTGACCGCATTGTTTTAACGATATTTTGAACACTATTCTCATGAATTATCTTCATAATGTTGAAATTTAAAGTAACTACAGGATATTTATAACATTTATGACAAAAAATAAAACATTGGATCCGTTTAACAAAAAATAATCAGAATAAGAAATAATTTTCCATAAATAAATAAATTTCTTTTTGTGTTCTATGGCTCTTTCCATGTTAATAGTATAACGCGAAATTAGTAAAACGTTTTGTTAAATGAATAACCCAGGCTTTTTAACGTTTATGGCTGTTGCAACGTCAATGGAGATTATTTTTTGGTTACCAACAATCTTCAATTTCAAAGTTTCATGTTTTTTAAAGCACGATTGAAATATTTAATGACTTCCAGAACATTAATAAGAATTAGAAAAGAAATATGTATGATGATTGATCTGTGGTGCGTATGACGACATTCGGAGTAGATTGGCCTACTGATAAAATATTATTAAATGTGATAAAAAAAACACTTATTAATTTGCAGCCCAATCTTATGACAAAAGATAAGAACGCACGTATTATATTCTTCTTCAGTTTGTTTGTTTCCGTAGATACCGACGTACACTTGTACTTGGCTACTTAGCCAAGAGGCCTTATTTCAATTATTGTCATAAATTTACTTTTCAAAATGGGTGATATGCCTGATGAAGTAATTCAGAAGTTTATGGAAAAGTTGGATCTGCATGTTGGAAAATTTGCTCTGAAGCAGTTGAAATCCTTTGGAGATGATATTAATCAGGTATGTATCGTATCAATAGTGTAAATCGTTTGATCTGCTTTTTAAATCAAATCAGTTATATCAAATACCCTATAATATTAATAATATGTCCAACTCAGCGAAACACATGCATTGAAGTAGTGGCAATATCAACAATGCCGCTAGAGGCGCTAGTGTAGCATATTGAGTTTGACATTCCTTTCAATGGCGGCAAATTGATTTTATTTAGTACTTGGTGGCGGTTTTTTTCGCTTTCTGATTTGTATTTTGATCAACGTGAATAAAAATATTTATAAAATTGTTCCGAAGAGTAGGTTATGTGTGTGCAGTTTACGTTTCAAATAATTACAAACAACAAAAATACGTGAAGGTTCTTTGTAGCATCCACACCAGAATGTCGATATGTTTTTTTTTTTTGTTTTGCTTTTAATTTAATTTTTTTGAATATTTCTTATTGTTTGTTATCGGGGAGCCCAGGTATGTGAATCTTGGTACCGTTTCAAAATTTTGGCTTCCACATACGAGAGATGGGGTTTGTTGGGTACATCCTACGGCCATGTATTTGGTCTTCTGCTGGTTTACTACAAGACCCATGTTTTTGGCAGAACTTTCAAGATTTATGATTTATTTTTACACTACAGAGGAGATCCAGAAGCGCATCGTGAATGCAAACCGCTGCTATTTCCGCCTACAAAAACAAATAAAATCCAGACTGCTTTCCAGAACCACCAAGGTATTAGTGTACAAAACACTAATTAGACCAGTGCTTATGTACGCAGCTGAGACGTGGGTTCTAACTAAGAAGAATGAGCGAGCACTGGACGTTTTTGAAAGGAAAATTTTGAGGCGCATCTTCGGACCGGTTCTAGAAAATGGATTTTGGCGCAGACGTTATAACAATGAGCTCTATACTCTGTTAAAAGCTAAACGTCACAAAGTTCATAAAACTGGGAAGACTTCGGTGGCTAGGTCATGTGGAGAGAATGACCGAGCATCAAGAACCAAAGTCCCTGCTGAGCTCAAGACCGATAGGGAGAAGGAGCCTGGGAAGGCCAAGGTTAAGATGGAGCGACAACGTCCTCAAAGATTTGTCTGCCTTGGAGCTTCGAAACTGGAGAGAGCTGGCGCGGGACCGAGATGAGTGGAGGAAGACTCTTGAGGAGGCCAAGACCCACCAGGGGTTGTAGAGCCAAAAGTGATGATGATGATGATGATGAATATTTGTTAAATATGTATTTGAATTAATGAATATATTGATATATAATACATGTTAACGTATGCACATATTACATATATTTTTTGTTTAAGCAAAAAAAGAGCAGTTAGGTCGGATATCTAATTTTTTTAAATTATAAACTTGAAATAAATAATATTATATTTCGTATAAAATCCATTGAAATGTTTGAAATAAAACCAGGGCGCACAACTCATGCCGCTAGGAGGCGATAGTGTAGCATGTTGCCATCAGAATGAATGGTAGATGTCAGAAGTTGAAGGAATTATTAATATATTAGGGTATTTGGTTAGGTCCACATTATTTAATAGTGTTGGCAATCAACTACTTTTTTTAAGGTATGTTGTTTAAGATACATCTTTCACTCAATGTGTGCATAAATTTGTAATAAAACATATTTTCCTTGATTACGAGTAAGATCATTTAATCAATTAACTAATCTTGAAATTTGTCACGAAATAAAACAACAACAAAAATTAGAAGAATTTAAGGGATGTATGTCGCGAAATTAAAATCGAAAATTGTCGCTAATTTTTGTATTGAAATTTGTCGGAATAAAATTAAAAAAAACGTCACTAAGTTTTGTTACAACTCTAAGATGACGACTTCGCCACTTTCAGATAGAGTTGTCCACCGACCTGGTGGAAAGCCACGCCTCTGTGTGGCTCCGCAGCGTCAGGGTCGCCCAGGAGCTGAAGAGGCGTGGAATAGGTCTGAACGACAAGCTGGTCATCTGCGCTCACACGCACAATGACGTGAGCATCCCCATACTGGCGGGACTGTACATCGGATGCGCTACCTTTCCACTTTCGATGACCATGACCAAAAGTAAGCCAATTTTTTGTATGTGTTTTTCGCAGTGATCCTTGAGAGAAATCAGTGACTTAACCTTTAAAAATTTCAAATAATGCTCGTTCATAGATGGCGCTAATTTCATTGTTTTAGGAAAGAACACTTTTGGTTCGTTAGGTATTTTGTATTATTTTTTTAATTAATTAATATAAGTTAAAATAATAAGATGAATTATTTGTTTGGCATGTATAAAATCCAAATTTGTAGAAGCCAGCGAGAACGCCAACATTCACATTATTTGTCGTAATTCAGTGATCAAACCTTAAAATTATTCATAAACTACTCATTAAAAAAAAACCTTTTTCCAAGTTAGAAATGTATTAAAATATTATATTGAATTGTTCGTTTGCGCCTGTACATACATAAGGACTATGGGTAAATAGTTTTGTCTGTATAAAAATTCAATTCTTTCAAGAAAGGCATTCAAATACAATCGGTGATTCAAACCAATATTTTATTCGTATGCCTTTCTTGAAAGAATTGTGTTTTATACCGTCAAACCTATTTATTCATATTCGTATTCCACGTGGACAAGGTTATTTTTTATTAGTTGCAATTGCAAAGTTTGTACATGATCTAGGTATAAAGTATAAATTCTGTTTTTTTCATAATCCTCCTCACTAGGGTTTCATGTTCTGAGGCGGCCTGTAGTTTTTAAACTTTTGTATTTAGTTTCAAGTTATCTTTACATCGTCTTCATAATGTTTGTAAGTTGAATATCACTTTGTTCTCTCAGCCATATTTTTACTTTTGTTTTAAATATATTAATTTTTGTTTTATTTGGTAGATCATTGTATAATTTTGTAGCATAGAATTTAATATTTCTGGCGTCGGCGAATGACGAGCAGTGACATCTGTTGTCTCTAATAGAAGCTTTCATTCGCAAGTCCTATCTCTATTTTCCTATCTCCCTATTTATATTATTAAACTGGAATTTGTAAATCTTTCGGAAAACCGGAAATACTACAGTTTAAGTACCCACTATTTTATAACCGTGTATTATATTTATACATATACAAACAAACTAATGTCAGCAACTGTCCCAGATTTACAAAGCATTTTACGACTCACCAAAAGTTTTGATGTTATACAATCACGTGTTATTTTCCTGTGTCAGCGATCTGCTAAGTGTGGTTGAAAGCGGAGTAATTATGTTGCTAATAACGTACCAACTAATGAAGAACTGTGCATTTCATTGTTTGTAGCTGAAGTCAAAAACATGCTAATAATTGGAAAGCCTTCCATTGTCTTTTGTGATCCTGAAATCTGCCAAACATTCAGCGAAGCCCTCACAGAACTTAACTATGCAGCGGAAGTGGTTGTATTCGGAGATGAACCACTGGAGGGACCATTTGTTCCATTTGCAGACTTTCTGCAACCCACTGGAACAGAAGATGCCTTTGAGTACGATAATAGTTTTGATACGCAATTGATAATATTTATAATTTTTTTTACAAAAACATTGGTAAAATGATTAGTTATTTATTTTTAGGGTGACTGAACTCGATCCCAGTAAAACAATTGCCTTCATCAGCTGTTCAAGTGGAACTACCGGAATGCCTAAAGGAGTTTGCCATACCCACAAGACTTTTGGCCTAGGATTCTTTTTGCTGTAAGTACTAAAGTTTAATAAACTTTTATTAATTAATAATGCACATTTAGGGTGGGATTTGCACCAGCTTCGATCTCTAGCCATTTGCCTTAATTCTTATGGTCTTTCCATTTTACTCCAAACTTCTTCAATGCAGTCAGTCTGCCTCTGGGTGGACAACGACATGACTTTGATTGTCGGTGTCTAAAGTACTTTGGACCTTCAGAATCTAACGATAGTTAATTTCCCCAAAGTTCGTAGAGATTACAAAAGGGTCCCATTTTCACCATTTTTATTTTCGAAAAATAATGAAACATTGTTAATGAAGGTATTTTTGTTTTAATTTTACGTTGGTGAATAAATTTTCTATAACGATTTAAAATGTTACATTTTCAATATTTGCCGCCAAAACGACTTTTTTTTTCATTCGTGAATTCAGCGATGTTGACGTCTCGCCAGTCAACGTTGGTGACAACCGTCTTACCAGACATTGGCGTTTTCTGTGTCATAGTGACGTTGTAGCCAGTTGGAACCAAACATGCGATTTTGGATCGTTTTGGAAATCATTTAATGAAAACATTTAAATGGCATATTTTTAATGCAATAATCATAATCAGAAAAAAGAAACCTTAAATGGTTTGTGAAATTACTTCATTCTGTATTATAGGCATCCGCTTTCACCAAATGGGGAATTTTTATACAGACATGTATTTTTTTTGAGGAGTGAATTTCAGTTTTCCTAAAACTTATTTATTTTTTTATCAGGTCAAATATTCGCACTCCTAGTAAAGAAAAACCGACATACTTGAGTTTTTCTACAGTTTACTGGGTATCCGGTTTGTACAACGTGATGATGTCTGCATTTACTGGTGCCACAAGGATTAACTGCAAAATACCTTACACGGTTGATCTCCTTGAAAAGGGCTTGAACAAATACAAGGTACTGATCATTTATAAATAAAAACTTCCTGAACATGTATCTCATTCACGATTACATTACTCCTCTCATTTCTGTCTGATTATCTGTATATTTTTTTGTATATACTTCTAGGTGCATTAACAACTGCGTGATTGCGAACGATAAATCAATTTTATATTTCATCCTTTTACCCACACATCAGTGATTGATGTATGTGATTTATTGTTTTGTTTTAGCCCCAAATGATAATGATAAGTCCCGTGGCGATGTGTCAGTTGGTGAAACATCCCAAGTTCCTGGAACTGGACTGGTCCTCCATAAAGATGTTCTTTGTTGCTGCCAGCCCAGTTTCCCCTGACATAGTTGCCCAAATACAGGTAATTGTAAACTATAACATTTTATATGAAGCAGATACTTTGTGATGTGACATTGTAATTTAAAATAAAAAATTAGCTTAGTAAACACCACTTTTATTTTTTATGTCAATTTCTATGTATTTTTAATGCCGACCGGGTTTCGTTACAACCGTAGCTTCTTCAGAGCAGTACAACACTTTACTAAAATCTAAAACCTAGAAGCAACATGTGGTGCAAATATTATTAAGCGTTCACATAGGGTTTCAAAAAATTAGACTGAGCTCCAGTGAAGGAGGTAGTAGATGTAGGTAGACGATTGGGAAGAGAGAGCTCTTTGTCTATAGGGAACAACTTAAGAATCGGATTTTTATTTAGGTTGATTTGGTTGTTGATGAATTTGCTATTCATGTTTTTGACCTTCCGTAATACGAGCACCTCCAAGTAATCCAGTTAAAATAGTTCAAATAATGGCTACTCCAAATTTGCCAACCTATTGAAACCGACCAGAAGTTTAATTTAAAAAAAGGGGTCAGTTTAAATGGAATGGTCATAAAAATGGAATATTGATCAGACTGAATAAAGGTGGAAACACATTATTAAAACCCGACGCGACCCGATGAAACGCGATGCGTGTTGAGTCGAATCAAATGTATTGTTTTCTTATGACCAGAATCACACTATGAACATCCGACGCGACGCCATGTCGGGTGTTCATAGTGTGATTCTGGTCATAAGAAAACAATACATTTGATTCGACTCAACACGCATCGCGTTTCATCGGGTCGCGTCGGGTTTTAATAATGTGTTTCCGACTTAACTTAGAGGCACTAGAGTTACGGAAAGCCAAAAACGTTAATAGCAAAGTAATCAAAAACAAAATCAACCTAAATAATAACCCTATACTTCGGTTGTTTCCTACTGACAAAAATTACTCCTTACCAATCACTCCAATTTTTTGAAACCCTATATTTGTACGACATATTATATGTAGATTTTAGTAAAGTATTTGTACTGCCCTGAAGAAGCTACGGTTAAGTATAAAAAAGTAAAAATTATGTTTAATAAGGTTAGTGTTTTAATTTAATTTGCAACATTTCAATTCATTCTTCTCATTTCGTATATATATTTTATGACCAAGATGCTAGGAAGGTAGGGTAAAATCGGATAATACAATATTGCAGAAGCACTATACTCGTTTACAATGAGAAAAGTTAGGTTTTTCATAGCCAGAAGAACAAACTGTCTCATTCTACAGAAATTTTAATAATAAAATTGGAAATAAAATATTTGGTTTCATTTTACAAAAATTATGCACTATTATCGTTATTTTTATAAGGCACCATAATGATTTATTTTCTTACTTTTTCTGGAAATAATATTTCAGTATAAAAATAAAAATGTTTGATCCTTTTTGTTTTTGTAACAAGTGACATAGTGAAATTATCGTCCCTGGGATCTCCCGAGCTAAGGATTACATTTTAGTGTTGGTTAGATTTTCACAAGATTTCGGAAATAGTTTGTACGAGTTATTGAAATACTGAAACGAGGTGTTCATGTTTCCCACCTTAAATGAGGCGAGGTAGACCTGTCGTGAGTTACAACATGCAAGCTTTAGAACATTAAAATTAGATGGTAAAACTCTGATATTTCTACCATTATTGCAGTGAAATATGCTCCGAAGAAATATGATTAAAACTAAAGTCATTACCTACCTGCTTAATTAAAATTATTGCCTAATTAGCATACAATCGATATTATGCTTTCATTCCTTGTCAGTCTCATAACATTCTGTTAATTGATAATAATAATGACATTTATTTTTCAGAAACAAATACCAAATGGAATGATGTTGAATGCCTACGGCATGACAGAGTTAGGAGGAGTGAGTACCAATTCGGAGGGGATACCAAATTCTGTTGGAAAGATTTATCCTTGGATTCATTGGAGGGTAAAAGCCTTCATTATTTTTGCATGCTTTCTTAAAACTAGGACTGTACAGTAAATCATTGTTATTAGTAAAAGTACGAGTAATACCACTTGGAGCGATCTATGGTCTATTTATAATATCGTTGAGTTACTGCCAAAAGTTGGTAAATTACAAAAACATGTTTTGGAGTAAACTCAATTTTAAAGTTTGATCTTCATTACAAAGTCAAGGTTTTTGGAAATAATGTTAACGTTTATGTTAAAAAAAATCATTAGAGTGTTGTTTTTTAAACAAACATGCTTTATTAATTATAAAAAAACGAAGTAACAAGTTTTTTTTTAAAGCACTAGTTAAAAACCTACTTAAAGACATGAGAGTGGACACAAACTTATACGAGATATAGATTATAAAACATAAACATTAAAATCATTGCTTACTCAAAAAACCATAACATGTAGTTACCAATTTTTGGCAGTAACTCCACGATGTTTTTTGGAAAGTATTGGAAATGCATTGTATTATCACATTCGTAAGTGGGTATAAAAGCATATTGTTACTCTGAGGCAGTGATTTCTATTTCCTAATTAGTGGCACGCTTACCCACTGGGGTATGTGAGGTTGCTGGAAAAGGTGCGCCCACGCAAACATTAAAATCGCCGAAATACATTTGGAGTCTACCAATCTTCGTAGGACAGCGTTAGGACCTACCTACATGTGCGGCAGCATCGAACTTCAAGGGGTTGCGCATGAGAATATTAAGAAATATACTTTATTTATTGCACATAACTGAATTGCTTCATTAACAATATTTTATATTTGTTTAAAGATAAATTGAAGATGTCCACTGTCTTGGTATAATTGTTTCCCTCCATTAGTATTCTGGGCAAAGAAGAATACATATGGTAGTTAGTCCCAAAATTTCTGCACTGAACTAAAAACTAATCTCTAGTATTACGTTGTAGAATCCGAAAGCTTATCAATTCTAGCAATACCGGACTATCAACTAAATCATTAAGAATTTTATATAGAAATACCAAGTCAGTGAAAATTCTTCTCTCTGACAATTTTAGCATATTCGTATAATTTAACAGAGTGTTGTAGTTCAACATAATTGCTGGAATACCCATTTTAAAATTTATAAAACGTAAGAATTTGTTTTGTATTCTTTCAACAGCTTTTACATGTATATTATAATGTGGGATCCAGGCAGGAGAATTGTACTCAAGTTGACTTCTTACAAAAGCAAAATATAACAATTTAATACACTTTATATTGTTATAATTTCTGATTAGCCTAGTTATAAATCCCAACATTTTAAGCCCTTATTAGAGATTTCTGCTATGTGGAATGAAAGATTTGATTGAAAAGTGATGCCTAAGTCCTTGATTTGTGTTAATGTCTACAATATTTTAATAGTGTTTAATTTCTTTTTATTATTATTATTTAATATTTAATTTATCATTTGGCTACGAGTAATTCACGAGTTTGGGCTCTTCTCGAAGGGGTACTCATTTAAAATATTTGGGAACCGCTGCTCTAATGTAAAAGCCTATGGGCATTGAGTGGGATCATCTGAAGCAATGTTGCACGACCATGTTAACTACCTACATATCTTATTTTACAAATTTTAATGGGCCGCAAATGACATTTCTCCAGAAATGGAAAAAAATATTTTGCAGTTTTCTTAAAAACAGTACATTATGTCTATTATGGTCTATGCCATCTTCCAAAAAAGCACTCTTTTGACCTTAAAAGCCCTGGACGGAGAATCAGTGCGATTTTGTATAAACGGCGTTGAAGCCAAATCTATGGTGAGGGAAAATTGCCTGGCAGCCATCTTGTATGATAAACTTTTGAAATGATTTGTTTTCAGCGTCATATATAATGAACAATTTTAATTTTATTTTTGTATTTTTAATGCAATTATTAAATCCTCCCCACAGGAAAAACTAAACCCTTCCACACACTTTTCCACAAATGATCATTTAGTCAATCAACATTATGCAAGTGCATTATATAAGCAAAATAAATACAAAGAATACAAGAAAAACACGTCAACTCACCAGAGATCAAATGGGAAAATAATTCACCGACTCCAGATATTTTCATATCAGAGGGTTCGGCTCGGTAGAACTCCTAACAGGGCCTTTAAATCCTACTGATCCCTCAACATAAATATTTGAAAAATCTTTCGTAATCCTACATGTATTTAAAATGACTGATTTTTGCATTTTTATATATAAATTTTTTGATAGATCTAAATTTTTTTTAGTATTTGCATTATAAGTAGGAAGTAGAACAAATTCTAAAGATATTGTACTTATTATTTATGTTTTACCTTATTGTTTTTAGGTCGTCGATCCTGAGACAGAACTCGCTCTTGGACCAGAACAAGTTGGGGAACTTCGATTGAAATCTCCTTGTTTATTCCATGTAAGTGGTAGTCTTGCGTGTGTTAAGAATTAAAATAAGTTCCAAATTCATACCAGTCTCTAGTCTCTAACTTATCGGTATTAAATGTGATTTTAGAGCTATTTGGAGAATCCGGTTGCAACAGCAGAAGCCTATGACGAAGATGGTTGGTACAGAACTGGAGACCTGCTGTACTTTAATGAAAATAAACACATCTTCATTGTGGACAGACTCAAAGAAGTCATGAAATTCAGGAATTTCCAGGTTTGTTTTCCAACATACAAGGAACATAGCTAACTGACAGCTAACTTTCCAACATAGCTAACTGACAGCTAACTTTCCAACATAGCTAACTGACATTGCATACTCTCTCTTTGACTGGCACACTTCCTGATACCATATTCGCTGTTCAAGAAAAAAAGGATTTAAATTTGCAAAGTGCACACATTGCACGTACAGACTGCTTAATTTGATAAGGGTCATAAAATAATAATATAATTGAAGTATGTAACTAATCAAGATAATGCGCCAATTTACTAGTAGAAACTTTAAAAATGATGCCAATACATATCACTTGAAATAATATAACTTTTCTGAGTTCAATTGGGATCGTTCACTCTTCTTTACATGTTTATTTCAGATCAGTCCCGCGGAGTTGGAGTTTGAGATAATGAAGGTGCCGGGAGTGATGCAGGTAGCCGTGGTGGGCCGGCGCCACCCCGAGGACGGGGAACACCCCACGGCCTTCGTGCAGAGGGTGGAGGGATCCACGCTCACCGCCCAGCTGATCAAGGATGCTGTCAAAAGTAAGATCAATTTGTTTTTGATCAAATATTTGTTATTATTATTTAGAATGGTGTAATTAGGTTATTACCATTATTGTCAGTGACTTATTATTAGCAATAATTGGTTTTCTCTAATATTTGAAAATAAGAAAGGAATATTGTATTTAAAATATCTATTTATCTATGGAATTAACAAGCTTGAATACACATAACATGGGAATTATTTTAAAAGCACCACTCAGGTTTCGAATTTATAAAAATATTTATATCAAATCAATATAAAAAACTGCATTCCGTCACATCCTTGGCTGCAACATACCATCATTTTTGTTTCATAATTACTCAACTTTTCCAAAAATAATGCAAAATATCCAAAGACTTCGCCATTAAAAAACACTATTTTATGCTGCTCCATTTACCTCTACAGGTTTAGAAGGGATTATTTATACAATCCAAAACACAACATAAATGTTTTTAGAACTGTTTGTTTTCCAGAATAATAAAGTAAAAGTAAAATTTAAAATTGTTTGTAAAATTTAAAATTGATTGTAAATTTTGTCATAATAAGTTCCACAATAATAAGTTCCTTTTGGCTCCAAATAAATGAACAAGACAAGCATATTTTCTTTTTTTCAGCCACACTTTCAGACACCAAATCGCTCAGAGGAGGAGTAGTATTCTTGGACAGTTTACCGGCCACTCCTTCGGGGAAGGTGGACAGAAAAAACCTCAAGAAAATGGCCCTTGAACTGACAGGAGAATAAATACTTGACTCATATTGTGTAACTTAAATCTTGGAGTGACATGCATATTATACTGTACATTCTTCCTCCAAGGTGTAACTCCTAATATTGCCTTTCCATATTCAGATGTTTGAAGGTTTATCTTACATTTACTACTGCCATCTATTGAAAAACTTCCAAAGCTCATATTTGCTCTTGGAGTGATATACATAATATTATAGTGTATATTCTTCCTCCAAGGTAGAACTCCTAAGGGCCCGTTCCCACTTCCGTTTTAAAATCGGAGGTGGGTCCCGTTTTAAAATCGGATGCCCTATGGCCCTGTTCACACCGCCGTTTTAAAAACGGATCCGTTTTAAAATCGGATCCTACTCTACGAAAAAAAATAATTGTCGATTCAACCAAGACATTTTATTTGCTCATTCTTCAGTAGACGATCATGCGCAATGGACGACGATGAAGCTCTTGTTGTCATGTGGTACTTATGCAACCCCAGTGGAGCATCCGATGCGTGCACAAACACACATTACTCGTGGTGGTCCTACTGCAAATAATATACGATCAAAATTCTCCGACTATTTCGTTTCTCCAATAGGATCTGTATCTTGGCAAGCAGCAATTTTTAATAATAGTCGGTACTTGACAAAATCTTTTCTTTGTTTTTCTTCTAATTTCTCAAAATCTGGCATGAATAAACAGCAAACTTCTCGCCAAGCCGATAATTTTAATGAATTATTTTTATACCCTTCTGTCGTTTTATCCCACAGCACAACTCTTTCATTGACCAGTGGGATTCAATTTTCGGGATTTGTTTCCTTAACCATTTTTATAGTTTTAATTTATTTACTTAACAAAATAACCTTATCCAAGTACGCAGCGTGCCTGCTTCCTTGCGACTGGGAGCGGGCGGGGAGGGTCGGGGTGTGGCGGGGACTCTGCCGGAATGACTAGGCGACAAGTGTGAACAGCTCCATACAAAATTATGAGCGAGCGAGTTCAGATACGATATTAAAACGGACGCGCTGCGCTGGCGATCCATCCGACAAAAAATGCCGGATCCGTTTTCAAATCGAGTCGGACAAGTGTGAACAGCTCCGTACATCCACTACAGCCGCTAGGGCATCCGATTTTAAAACGGAAGTGGGAACGGGCCCTAACAATGCCTGTCCATGTTTAGAAGTTTGAAGGTGTATCTTACATTTACTACTGCCATCTATTGAAATTTTTCCAAAGCTCACATTTGCTCTGGGATTATTGCAGTTCATTATTATTATTATCTAAGAATGAATTTTGATAAAATATATATTATTATTAGGTACTTTAAGAAACCGTGTCTACGATGAAAATAAAAAATCATTTTTTTTAAAACAAAGTTTTTTTTCTATAATATATAATTATATCTATTTTCAAATATCTTTTAAAACTTTTTTATGGTTTGACTGAGGATTAAACCTTCCTACACAGACTGGAGTCGAAAACTCTACCACCCTCGCCAAATGCTGATCGGCTAGGGCCAACATTTATTTTGTATATTTACTGCTGTAATGTCATCCGATTTCAGAGAAATGCTTATACACGGTGTCCGGAAACTCGTAGTACAAGCGGGAAACTGGAGAATCTACACCACATGGGGAACCCAAAAAAACATAAAGTTTTTTGATTTGAGCATTTTCAAAAAAAAAAAAAAAAACCAAAAAAAAATATTTTTCGGCTATTTTAGGGTTAAAGTTTTTTCTGGTGTTAAGGGTTGAATAACAGATGTTTTAACCCTGCAGAGCAGAAATATTTTATGATTACACCGGGTTAAATGAAGGGTGATTTCAAAATAATGCTTCAAATCCGAGTTTCTTCATTTGTTTTACTTTCAAATAGTTTTAATTAGTTGGGTACTTTGATCTTCAGTAATAATTTATAAGAATTTGATTAAAAAAAAAAAAAAAAAAAAAAAAAAAATCAACTTCAAACTCGATTTACTCGATAACGAAAGCTCAAATAAAAAAAATATATACTACAAAATCGACTCCAAATGTGATGTAGATTCACCAGTTTCCCGCTTGTACTACGAGTTTCCGGACACCCTGTATATGTCCGCGTGTGTATAGAATGATAAACCAAAAGTCGATAGAATGCATTGTCATCGACAACAAATTCTTCTCGTCTGCCGAGTTTCAGCTCAATCCGATCTCTGGAAGTGGGTTATTTTCCGCTTCCGAGATTTACATCATTCATTACCAAAAACATAAATGAAATTCAAATTGATATATTTAAAAGGAAATCTCTAAATATGTACGCGTCTGTCTGTTTGTGCGTTTAGTCTTCTAAACTACGTAACAGATTTTGAAAGGGTTTTCATTATCATATAGAGAATTTTTTCCGGAAGGTTTATATATATGAAACATGCATTTTATATTTATACAAAGTAGGGAAGAGGCAATGTTTTATAATCAAATCGTAAAAATATATATTCGGGCACTAGATTGCTAACGCTGGCTAAACCTCATGAGATACATCAAAATAATGTACTACGGAATTGTATATCTTAAAAAGGCCTACAGCTAAGTCCTTGATGGTATATGTCTATCTCCCAAGGATAACCCACAGAAACGACGGGTACACGTCAGCTAGTAAATAATATAGTATTCTCCTCGGCAAGTACGATATTTTTTTTTTTTTTTTGTAAACCATTTGTGTTGTAATTTTTGAAGCACAAAAAGAAGTTATGTTGATGAAGCCTTTTTCATTTTTCTAACATAATTTAATTTTACGGATTCCTGGAAACTAGGATCAGGAAGGAATAAAAAAGAATTTTTCATAAATATATATTTTTTATTTTAACATCATTTGTCGATACATACAAATTTATATGTACGGGCCAATGAAACAATAGTGTTCTATTTCACATAACTATAACATTTCCAACAAAAGGGAAAGAGATGGAGAATGATATCATTGTGTCTTATAATAATATTCTTAGTAAGGAGTTCATGTGACCGATATAAAAAGAAATTACAATTACGTACAATATTATTTAACCTAATAAAAATAATCACATAATGTCTAAAAAGAATATTATCATTCATAATAAAACAAAATCCCTTAAAACGAGATCATTCACTTTCACATCGAGAAAGCTTGTTCAATTTACATCACTATTGTCTAAAAAAGTGTGAAAACGTCAATATTCATAGGTTGTATACCTTTGTTGTCTGGACTAACACAAGGCGTCCGTCTGCTTGTAAACCATGATAACTTCGGGAGATGATTACATGAGTAAAATAGAAGCATTTTTTTCATGCAAAAGTTTGCATTTGTGAAATAATGATATGCTACATAATACGCAAAAGTGTGATGAAAGGGTTATCAGTAGTGGATGGAAAGTATCTATCTACTTAGTCCAAAGGTAAACTCTCCGTTCGAATGTAAATATGGAAATATAAAAATAAATTTAAATGTTTTTACTTTTTTACTCACATTAGTCAAAAATCATCCCCTGAAGGTAATTTAGCCTACTACTGGATTCTTTGTATAATGGTTAATGGTTATTTTTTAAATCCAAATGAATTAGAACAAACAAAGTTGTCTCTTTAGGTCAGCGGTGGGGAACGTTTGGCCCGAAATCATTTGGTCTGTCCCGCTAAAGCAGGTGTAGCCGAAAGTCAATAAATCCAGGAATTTTTTTCCTATTCTCATAACAATATGTGTGTGCATTTTGAATGTATGTGGATGCATGTGTACAAATTCTTAAATTAAATTCGTAATCAAATGTTTACTCAAAAATATCAGGTTATTTTGAACTTAATGAAATAATCTTGTATATAAATATCTGGCCTTCCAATGATGTTATAAATGTCCAAATGGTCCTAATGGTAAATAAGTTTCCAATCCCTGCTTTAGCTGGAAGACAGGTAAATCACACAAAACGTTGTTGGATGTCTATTAATAATAATTGTGTTCTTCTAAGTTACAAGTAAAATAATAATGTAAACAAAACAATGTCAAATTCATAAGATTGATTGAATGCATACGGAAACAAACATGGTTATAATATGAATTGTGTCATTTAATGATACGTAATCTCATACGTCTGTTCAACAGAGTACCTGAGGGAAATAGAAAATGACTTCCGTAAACTATTAAAGCTAGATTTACAATGGATGTGAACACACCGCTCCAATAACAAACTCACCAACGTCGTGTGATGTTCGTGGGCTATTTCTATAACTTCATAAACTGTGCTTTCTATAGTAATTCTTTAATCTGTGCAAATGATTCAATGAATATCTTTCTCTCTCCCCAACATCGTCTTCTCTTTCAAACATAACTTCATTGTTTAATATTTAAGTAGTTTAACACTATATCTTTTTTGCATTCTCTAATATTATTTTATATGAATTTATGTACAAATCAACAGAAAGTTTAAAATTAAATTATTAATGCTGTTGGCCGAAATCTCTTCAAGGCAGTTGGACATCAAGACTTAAGAACAAAGAGATATAACATATTGTTAACACATTCCAGATATGCACAGATATTTAATGTATTACAATATGGAGTTGAAATAATTTCAAAAGTGCGATAATTTCTTAACTGAAAAGCGTGTAACAAATATACAGAGGGTAAAATATGGAAGGGAAAGCCATACAAACTTATGATAATATTTAATAACAGTTAATAGGGTTAATACTTTTTGGATCTTCTTGAGCACTGGGTTGGATGGGGATTGTAAGAATCGTCAAATAACCTATGAAAACTGTTTCAAATTAAACTGCGAGTGGAATTTCTTGTTTTTAAATAACTAGATATGATTTTTTGGTTTGTTCGCGAAAATGGCGTGAACTCGTAGGAAAATATCATCGTGAGATCAGAATAAAGGTCTTGGGTGCATGCAACACTACTTACATAGACGGTCTTTGTAATTTCAGCACAATGTAACATATATTTTATACATTTAGTCATTTTGAATGCAACACGCTGTTTCAAATGATTTATTTTTGATTCAATCAAAACAAATGGTTTATACTTTGGTTGAGTTTGACAAACAGTATATAACAGAGATTTTGTAACAGTCAAATTAAATTAGGAAAGCATACACAAAATTAACAATCACTTGATTAATCAATGGAAGATCGTTAAGGCACCCATGGTCTTAGAAAACAATTACAACAAACTGGTATAAGTTTGAAAGCACAAATGATCATCCACTTTTCAGAGCCGAACATTTTTTTAATGAAAGCACCTTCCGGTGCTTGCTATTAATGAAAGATTATAATAATTATACAATACCATATTATTTAACATACAGTATTTTTACAAAATATTAACAAAAACATCATGTTAATGTGAATCACAAATCAAAGTTGATCAACTTTTTAATGGTTTAAATATATAATTATTTAAAAAAGATCAAATTAGACAGAAACATAAATATTAGGGGATAAGTGAAAATGTGTGAATATCTTTGATTGCAACTTTGAAGAAGAATGGATATGATATTACAATGTTTAAAGAAGAATACATTCATTTGTGTTGCATCTGTACTAGGCCAACATTACATACAGCTATAGTATCACCGTACTTAATCCATTTCTTTTCCTACGATACATTTTAAACTAATCCACTTTTTCATTTCACTGAAAAACCACGTTTGTGCCTCGGGATCTTCAGTCGTCGTCCTTTTTCTCCAGCTTCAGGTCCACCATGGCGTGCAACTCTTCGGGGGAATACCTGCAGAAGAGACAACATACATTCATTAGACAGTACAACAAAATATTAAATAGAGAACTAGGGAACTGTCCAACAATAATTTATCTTTGATCTATGTAAATTAAAATTTCATTGACAACGAATGGTTTTCTGAATTGGTTTGTACATAAATAATGAAATTAGATAGAGACTAGGAATTCGTAACAAATTGTACAGAGCCCTGGAAGTGATTTTTCACAAAAAACGGCGCTGTACAAGTTATCCAATTATTATTAGAATAATAACACCAAAGGCATTAAAATTTGTATAGCTGATTTTTCTATGCATAGCACAGGTTGCGAAATCATCTAAGAACGATCAATTGATATAAGTCATGCCAAATGCATTATAAAATTGGTTTGGAGAGGTTGAGTTAGGTTAGTTGTTTGTTTATTATATTTCTTCACTTTTCTCCAATGTTTTATCATGAATACATGTAATGAATAATTTTATTAACTATTGAAATAACAATGTATAAAGCACGGAGAGTATTTCTTACCCCAGAAGGTTCTGCAGATCACATACAAAGCGATAGACGTATCGCTTGCCTGCAGTTTTATGGATAATATTCTTGTCGTAGTAATAACGCAGTCCCCGGGAGAGCTTCTCGTAGTTCATCTTGGGCTTGTTCTTGCGGATTCCCCAGCGACGAGCCACCTTATAACAAATACACACATTAGTATTCATTTCAATAAATTCAAGTACATTGCTGTATAGGGTTACCTACAGCTACTAGTATTGCATACCATCTAGTTTACTTACACATTACCTACAGAGTCAAAAGCAAAACCTGATTTCTTAACAAATGTTACATTCGGTAATACAATGAACATACTACATTATATCTCACAGGTGGTAAAACCAGGAACTACATAGTACAGCAAAATAATGAGATTGTAGTTTTGGTTTTAACTCCTTCCTAGCTCTCAATGGTTCGAGTAAACCGAAAATCATCACATATACTAATAGAAAAAAATACTTGAGGTCCAAAAAGAAAGCAAAATTTATCTAAGTATTTGAGAAAGATAATTCGTTTTTTATTACTACTGTGATGTGTGGAAGAGAGACGAGTGACAGCCGTAAGATTGTTGTTGGCTATTTACCATAAGCTATGCACCCAGGCTCGTTCACGCTCAATGGTTTTATACTCATTCAAACATGTCTGAACGAGTGTACCTTCTCGCTCGATGCTATTTTGTTTGATTTTGAGCCAAGGGTTCGATGCGTAAAAGATCCAAGGACCGTAATTTTGAAATTTTGAAATTTGCGATTTGACTGAGCGTCTTGGTGCTATATCTATGGCGTCTTGTGTCAAGCTGCTCGAGCGAGGAGAAGCACCGATGACGATGGTTTCGAACAAGTGAGTTTATCACAATAAGCAAAAGTTTTCTTTGCTTACCGTCCATGTACCGTATGTAAGAGGTTTATTTTAGGTTATGGGTCATACCTCATCAGGGTCGGTGAGCTTGAACTCCCAGCCGTCTCCCGTCCAAGAGATGAAACTCTGGCACGACTTGTCTGTCAGCAACTCCAGCAAGAACTGCCACAGTTGGATGGGGCCCGAGCCTGGAAACATAAGCAGAGCATGGTTATAGTATTGTCATTAATAAACTAAAGAAATCAGAAAAAAACTGGTCGCCTAATGTATACCTAGTGATGCCGTCCGTCCCAATATTTTTTTTTTTTTTTTTTTACAGTATTACCGCACAAGAGTCCCAACTGCTCCCGTCTGGAGCCAGTGAGACTATGGCATCCCCAATTGGGGTATGTTGTGAGGCTGAGGGTATTGGGGAGGGGAGGGAGGTGGGGAAGAGGAAGGTGGGGAAGTACCTGGCTATTCAGATCTGGTCACCAAACACGGCTAAAGCCATTTCAAGCAACGTTTCAATTCTGAATGGTGGTCTTACACCAGGGCGATACTGAGAGTATCTTCCACTCTGGAACGTGCCGCAAATATACTATATATTATTTTTAATTAATTAATTGTGAAATAACACAAATTAATCAAATAAAATTTATTTGCGCACGCCGGGTTCGAACCCGCGACCTTCGGATCTGTAGTCAAAAGCGTATACCACTAGACCACGCCGGCCGTCAAATATCGTCAATATATCGAGACTGTCAACGCTATCGATCCCTCTGTACTGACAACATCTAAAATGTTCCGACAAAACCTGTAATGTCCTGATTTAAACCTGCACAATGCAACAACGCTGTTAAGAAAGGAAAATTTTGGGCACTGAGTTGGATGGCCGAGTAGATACTCCTGCGTGCCCAGTGTGTCGCAGGAGCCAGGGTGAGGAGTGACAGGTGACCAGAACAATGTGTGGTGATTCAGTTTGTGTGGCACATTTTATTATTTGTGTACCTCCATCCACTTATGTCCCAAGAAAAGTAAAAAACACTTCTTCTTGCATCTTTTTTTCGGGGTGTGTACAGCTGCAAAACCATTGGGTTTAGGTAAGATTAGTGACTTGTTCGATTACTTAGGTATTAGGACTACTTAAAAATCTTTTATTCTTGTACCCTTTTCCTTTCTTAATCCTCGAGTCAGACAACCTTTCTCAAAATTAGGTCTTAAAAAAAAACCACAGTTTCTATGGTTTGACCAAAAACAAAAGATCGTTCCCTAGTGACGTTCGAATTGGAGCCCAGTGTGGAAGGCTAATACGACTCGGCAAGCCAACGAACGCAAGTAAATTACAAACAAAACACGTCCTTTCTGCAACGGGGTACTTGTGTGTACTCACCAGTGAAGCATGGCCCCGGCTGCGGGTATCCCGTGGGCAGCTTGTCGGGCGGCAGGAAGGGAGTGTGCTGCAGATCGGGAGGGGGGCACCAGGCGCCCCCGCCGCCAGCGCCACCGAAGCTTTCGTAGGGAGAGCTGTAACCGCCCTCACCTCCATAGCCGTCATAGTGTCGCGCTATAAAAACAATTTTTTTTTAAATTATGTTACAGTACAAGAATGCAGATTGTGGAAGCACATAAAGGACAAAATTGCAAAATGACTTCTGCGATTGGTTGATAAATATGAGGGGTTGATATATCTTGAGGTGATTTTTCACGAAAACGGTGCTATTTAAATTAGCCAAATATTATATCTAAAACAGAAAGAAAGGTTATAATGCAACACTCATAAGCTGAACCATAAGAAAGTGAGCAACTCAATGAAATTTTTTAGTTGACCATCAAAAGCATGAATGTTCATGACTCATGACAATCTGTACTTTCGTTTGTACTTGTTTGTATATGCCATTTCATTTATGGCAAGAAAGACGGAAGATGCACTTGTGACTATGTAATGTTTGTGTTTAATTTGTAGAAAGTCGACCTGTAAAAGACAAAGATCGTTTACTAAAGTACATTTACTTTTGTTAATTGATGTTTATTTATAAAAAAAAATATATATTTTATAAATTAAAATTTTGGTGATTTTTTCAACTACCATACTATGCTCATGAAGGTATTATGGTAGTCGTAAATGATTTATCAAATAATAACATTAATAAAACGATAACAATGATTTAAAGAAAAAGGAAATTTTTATGGTAGAAAAAATATTGTATGATGTAAAAAATATGCATGGGATGTAAATGATTTTTTTGGTTAGTCTTTGGATTGAACTCTCCCCTCAGGGACTGGAGTCAACCATGCTAATAACCGAGCCAAATCCCGATTAGGTAGGACCGACATTTATTTCGTATATTAACTGTTGTAATGTCTTTCAATTTCAGAGAAATGCGTAAATGTCCAAGTATGCACGCGTCATTGCCACCAAAAGTTTACAACGAGTTTATCTGCCGAGTTTCAGTTCGATCGGATGTCGGAAAGTGGATTAATTTTTACTTACAAGATTCCAACTCATTCATATATTTATTCAAGAAAACAAAAGAGAAATTTAAATAGATGCATTAAAAAAAAACATTTAATTTCAATTGTTTTATTGAAACAGCTTGTCCCTTGTGCATGACGGCTGATAAGAATTTGATCAAAAGCTCAAACGGGCCGAGAGTCACCATTTAACGGGGACCGTTCAAATGTGACGGTGGTTAAAGCACTCCAACCTTAGCATAGCCGTTTAAAAACCTTTCCTTAGTTTTGAAAAGGAATCAATTTGACAATATTCAATTTATTTTTTTAAATCATTGAATTATATGTTACAGATATTATTATTATTAATTACCTAGCATTACGCACTACAAAGTGCATAAACTTTATTTGTTTTTGAAATGAATAAATAATTAAAATAGTTGAAAACATAATATAAGAATGAGTCATTTGATATCTGAATAATTGATTGTTATTTAAAGTATCCGTAACCATTTTGTATTAAATTGATGTGAAATACATATTTTTTAATTTTCGATTTAGTGACATGTAATGACAATAATAATACAACAATGTGGCGAAGTACGAGTGTAACTGCGGGCTGTGGGAGGCCGATTGGGAATTTAAATTGTCTGTCAAAATTATTAAAATAATGCAACCGGCGATGAACGGCGCGAGGCAAAAGGCGGGAAAATATAGCAGTCGAGTTGGAATATTTAAAAACTGTCAAAATATTTATTGGATTGACGTTGACAGGAGTTGGGCGGTTCAGTAAAAAAATTTAAAAAAAAATAAAATAAAAAAATTAATAAGTATTAAAATATTTTTACAACCCGATTTGCTAGCCATATGACTCTTTATCGTAATCTTTTTTCCATGCTTACATTTTCCAACTCAAAGACATCTAACCTTCAAATCTGATTTAAGATTTTCACGGCCAAAAGTATTTTTAGTATTTGTTTTTGGGGTGTTATGCCGTGTTGCGCTAACTCCTTCTTTAGCCAACGTTTCGGACAACGTTACAGTGTCCATCATTCATCACACATCTGCCCTGATGACAAAAACATCTGACCTTATTTAAATTTTCAAAACGATGTCGTGTTTTGTTTTGTATTGACGTTTGTGACGTCACGTGAACCCCATTTAAATATTATTTCTATAAAAATAAACACACCTTTTCGTCATACATACGTGTTGTTATTTTGCACTCATCAAGATTGCTGAGTCGGCAACCGGCCAGCTGCCGCTGATCCACCACGATACATAATTATTTCTAAAATCTGTGTTATTTTTTTAAATAAATAAATAATACATTTTATTATTTTCCATTGACAGTACTGAGCTCTCGTGGACTCTCCAATCATTGTATAAGCGATTCGAAGTCAAAAAGTGTGTTTGAATAATTGGACAGTAAACGTCAGAGCGACATGTTTAGTAAAGCAGCCGAATATCATTCGAATATTCCTCGAATAGTCCCGCACGTCGCGCGCCGATGGACATACGAGATACGCGACATTGTATAATGTATATTTTTACGTCACTTGTTTAATTTGTCACTTTTCGAACTCGGCGCGTCAATTTACAGGAAAAATCCGGAAAATTGTCACGGAATAAAACCAGTTCAGGATTTTACAGAATTGTAAAATCAAAACACGAAAAGTAGGTACCTACTTACCTACAGCTACACCCCATTTTTTGAAATTATAGACATCAGATCATTTGAATGAACTAGTTGTTACAAATCGGTTTCAAACACAATTTTTCTTACTGAGCAATATATTGCATTTAATTCCATAAATCAAACAAATGTGGTGTTTTTCAAAACATTTTAAAGCTCTTCAGCTCATGGTGGAAATGACGCTGCACGCTCAAAACAGTTGCACTGCTCTAGAAAAATTTGACAGAAAAAACGGTCAAAATGCCAGAAATCACCGTTAGAGACTATTCAAATAATCAAAATCTGGGCCCAATTTTGTCCCCCGCCATCAGTTAACATCCGTTTGCATACGTGTCAGTAATTCATCAAACAATTGCTTTGCTACGAATGAATATACTTACGTAAAATATAATCATTATTTTTTTATAATCACAAACTTCCGAGAATTTAATCATAAAAAACACATTCGAACACAATATAAGCCTCTCGTGTGATATTTTAACATTTGAAGTCAATTGGTTAGTTAGCATACAAAGGGGCAGCCATCTTGAATAGTTCGCACGTGTTCGTTGATTATTCATTAAATTGTTGTTCGCCTAGTGACCCGAAAGGATGGGTAGATAGTTATTGGTTATTAAGCGGAATTAACAATCGCCGTGAATGTTTTATATTAATTTAACGCCTCCGAGAAGCGGAAACGACGCCAATTCAACCCTTACTGAAATATTAATTCAAAAATCATATCCGGCGAGGCAAACAAATAAAAGGACATGGACGATGGACAAATAATAGCTTTGGAGAAAGAGCTATTATATAAAAGTGTTGAGTGTGTTAGTATGTTACCTCTGGGGTAGGGCTTGACGTAGTGCGCCGGCTGGTACTTGTGCTCTAGCACTTGCGGCGAGGTGGCGTAGAACTCGGGTGAGCTGTCCGCGTAGGGCGCGCCGTGCAGGGGTCCGTGCTGCTGCGGCCCGGGGTGCTGCTGCTGCTGGCCGTGCTGCTGCTGCTGCTGCTGTTGCTGCTGCTGTTGCTGCTGCGAGTGCTGCTGGTGCAGACCCTCCAGCTGCTGGTAGTCCTGGAGACAGATCACTTTACTTACAAGGTGATGGAAATAGCCTAGCAATAATTATAAGAAGAGGCCTGGAGATGAGTTAAGATAGAAGTTGATGGCAATAGCCTAGCAACAATGAAAAGACGCTGGTTAAGTTAGATATAGATACGTTGTGTTTCGGCCACTACCCGGTAATTAGTGATTATATACTGCGGTAACTATTAACATACCTGGTGCTGGTCCTGGTGATGCTGCTGGTGGTGGTGATGGTGCGGGGGCAGGTAGGCGGCGGGAGGGGCGGGGGGGCCGTAGGGCTGCAGGAAGGGGGGCGGCGTGGAGCCCCCGCCTTGCTGGCCACCGGGGGTATAACCGCCTGGAACAAACAACAAATCGAACATTGGTAACGATAATAGTCATTTATTAAGATACCTAGCTTATTGCCTCAATAATATCATTGAAATTGTTGCATAGCCAAATACCTCAAAACATCTTTCAAAGAACACAATTTAATATATTTAGGGCACTATCCCATTTTCTTTAAAAGACCCCAAAGTTTGGAGAAAATATGGACTATTATGAGAAAGGCATCTTCACCACTAATTCCTTTGTCAGCACCACAGGGATTTGTTAATCATTCAACTCAAAAAAATGAAATATCTTACGTTTTGCAAGTTCTAAATCGGCTGAGTTTCTATCTAAAAACGATTCGATTAGTTTTTCTTCATATTGGCAAGACATTGAGAAAAGAAGTATTAATATTGATCTTATACTAAATTGATAAATAAACTATAAGCTGCGAAATATTAGAGTTAATTGATCATTTATCCCTGAACATTATTCTTAGCGGTCTTTGCATTGTGAGAAATTCTAAGAAATGAGAAAAGTGATCAATGGAACTCGGCTGAAATTTACCGAATGAATGGGCGCTTCCGTGTTTGGTCTAGCGAGCAGCAGAACTCTGAGGACTGAGCACCGACTACCGGGCAGTGGTGACGCGTGCCTTCCTGTCAAACTCCACTGGAAGCAAATCTATTCTATTGTCTTAGTGGTGGCACGAGCCATGACAGATTTTTTTAAAAAATATGTTTTATAAGCTAAAATGACATCCCTTTGGAGCGGAGGGAAGAGAGTGGCGGCCCACGGGTTTGAATTTGGGTGCGGCACATCGATTCAAAGGGCAGGATAACAGTATATTATCCAGTGGCGTAGCTATAGCGTTAACATGAGGGGGGGGGGTTAATTCCCTAAAGGGGGGGGGGTCGATCCTGTGGGGGTTTTACCACAACTTATGATTTAAGTCACTTAGATGAAAGAGACGGTTCATATTGTTGTATTTTCGAGGAATGTATCTAATCGACGAGTAACTACATTCTATCTTTTCTTATGCATTACTAAGGCCGATGGAGGGGGAGGGGTTTGAACCCATAACACCCCCCCCCAATATACACTCTTGATATTAACACAATGTAAGCCCGGAACACTGATAAGTACAAAACTTTCCAAATTTTATTTTTTATTTCGGGCACAATTTATTTGTGCTCTCCGTTTGCAAACGTGTCAATACATGGCAGTAATGCATCACCCAATCATTTTGCAACGAACATTATAATATTATATTATGTCAATCGTATTATTAATGGCTGCTGACTATGTACTGTTCAAAATTCTACAAAAATGGACAGACGTCCGAGCTTAGCGAGATAATAGAACATCTAGGTATATTCTGATGGTATTCACTCGTATGTAGGTAGGTACTAATGATATGTAGTACGAGATTACAAGATACCTTACCCAAATGAACAGAAATAGAAACCAAATTACCATTGTTTCCTCTGATTCGCCTCAGCTTTGCAAGATGTCGTATTTTTCCAATAATCGATGTTTCGAACTAGTGTGAAAATGGTATCGACTCCGCGGCACAATAGAGCCGTAGCGCCTACAGATATCCCCATCTCCGGTTCGATTGAAAACCAGACAATAAGACACTTCCTCCCTTTGTTTCGTCCATTCGGATAAGACTTGCATCAAATTCTACTTTTTTATAAGTAATGTAACGGGTGATAGAAAACTTTGTTTTAATGTAAATCCATTAAAAAAACAACTCGAGACTATATTTGACAGGAAGCTACAATCTTATTGAAAGGTGGTCAATAGCCTGGCGGGTAGGACGCTCGACTAGCATTCGGACAAAATGTCAGATAAACCGATATAGAAGCGTGTCGTGGGCGTATTCATGTGCCCCAATCAAGCATAAGGCCCCGTAGTAAGCGTTCAAAGATGATACATGAAAGAGAGATATGTAAATATGAATGTTAGAGGTAGCGCGTTAAGCAATGTTAGCGATGCACTACGTCGTGTAATATTTTGAATCGAGCCGCTATGAATAACACGCCTTACGTAGATGGCGATAAGGCTTAAATTCCCGCTTCAAACCATCCACCTGTTTATTTAAACAAGAAAAAAACATGGCCAAAAAGTGCCTTTTATTTTATTTTGTGGATGTTCAGGCACAAATATTTAAATGTTTTTCGATCATTTTATAAATAACATAATTTGCCACATTATACAATAAAACCATAACCGAAAATGGGTTCATAAGTAGGAGATTTTGAACTTTAAAGCAGTTTTCACAGGCATACCTATACATTTTTTTTCTGGGCTTATAAAAAGACTTATCTAAAAAATACTCGATTGTTTCAAAGGCCAAGATGTATTCTACTCGCAGTATTTAATTAAAGCATCTGAAACATTTCTAGGCGACCAAATTTTCAAACCAAAAACATATGATTTTAAATTACTACGTAGGGCGTCGCCTTAATATAAGAAAAAAACCATAATTAAGCAAAAAACGGTGAAAATATTTAATAATACACGACTCGTTCGAAATGGAGCAAAAATCTCTCGACAAATGCTTTAGTTGCATTTAAAGATACACTGTGATTGTGAAAAGTTATGCTAAGTAATAGAATTATTTTTATGAAGGCACCTATCGTTCATTTTGGAGATCGTAGGAAATAAAAGGCACCCATTAAAAATAACATCGAAATGTTGAAACATGCTTAGTAATGAAATTTAATAATTCTGACGAAGAAATTTACAATGACGAATGGTCGTCTGACAGTTTGGAACGAGATACATTTTTCATAACAAACTTTGTTCATATTCCAACGCGAAACATAATATTTCCATCGCAAAACGCGAACGAATCGGTTTTTCCGGTGTAAAATTCAGTATTATTTTTCATATTTGGAACGCGTCCAAAATCGTTCGGAAAAGCAAGTTTCCCGCGTAGATTTAAAAAGTTCCACTTTCAAGCTTCGTTCTCGAACGAACAAAGAGGTTCGCTCCCTCCTCCTCCTTTCTCCTATTGGTTGAGGAGGGCGGGGGGCGGGGACGGGCCGGCCAATGGGCGGGCGGGCTTTAACACCGCCCACCAGCGACAAGATTTATTCTGGCGACCGAATCGAATAATAAATTATTCGACATTCGAACGATTTGACAATAATTTATTATGATGCCGGGAGATTTAATTAGTCGGGTACCTACTCGAGTCGGCAGGGTGTCAACAAGATCGTTCTTCAGCCTATAGTAAGTAGGTACTTAACAATGTTGGCAATATTACACGGTTAATTTTTCATCAGAGGGTAACTGAAGAACAAAGAACTATTTTCTTTAAAACTTACCGAACTATTTTTTTTTTAAATATTGGTAAGTTTATCTGTGTCTTACTACTCCGGCGACGTCACCGCGTGTAAAGTAATATTAACATACTTATTAAGTGCCATCGCATAGCATTGGCAAACATTGCTTCATTCACATTCAATCATCATCTCTTCCTGACATGACCCGATTCCAGAATTTGCTTTACTTTAATGTAGGTCCTGTGTCTACCTAAAGGATCCTAACTTCTTACAGATAATATTCACCATCCAAAGAAAAAAAATCATGGCTTCAAAACCTTCGTGATTGGAATGTAGGTACACGGAAAAAACTAAATGATATAAAATAACTCCTGTTAATTTATTAAAAAAATCAAATTATTCCCTTTCCCGTAAAAAAAAGGGGGGACTTGACAGAGTTCCTAACAAAGTATCAGTTAAAAGCGAATGTTTTATGAGGACGGCGGAACACTTGTTCATGCACATATTTATATTTACATATTGATATTGTCGTATTCCGTCATGATATTTATTAGGTAAATAACACGTGTTCTCGATATATTCTGAATGACTAATATTTTATCAGGAGATTGGAATGCTATTACTTTTTTAACAGAATCATTTCTCTCCGTGTACTTGTGGAATTCCGATGAGTTGCTTCGAGCAAAAAATAAAAAAACCCTGAACTTCCGATACGAACAGGCAATAAAGAAGAGGCAAACAAATACGACAAATCTGGCTTCCACTATTGTGGTTTTAGGAATGTTTTCGCAAAGAATTTGAAAATCTCACATTAAAGCAAGCTGTTGTTTTGTTGTATAATAATTAATGAGTGGTTAGCGGTGGCTGCGGCAGATGTTGGGAACCATTTGTCAGAAAAGGCACAGTAATCCAAAGCCGGCACGGGCTTAAATGCAGGGAAGAGCAACCTTTCAAAGTTGCTAAAAGTTGTAATTTTCAGAAAAAAAAACTGTAATTCAAAAAAAATCCGCAATTTCAGAAAAATGGCAGTTAACTTTTTACAGCGTGTGTCATATAATATTATCTACAACTTGGATAAATGAAACACTGACACTAAACTAAACAGTTAAAAGTTTGCAGACCGATATTAACTTACGTTTTGGGACGTTATTTAGTACTATTTGGTAACACATTATTAAATTAAATCATAAAGTCACATTATGTAAATGGCACTATAAACATAAAAATTTCATTTCAAGCCGGTTTCAGCAAAATTATAGTTGATCCGAAGAATTAGACAATATAAATTCGGTTTTGATGTGAAGCGATAAGTAAGAGCTTCATAGATGCACGCACATAGATGGCAGTGCATAGAGCTTGCGTGGAAGTCCGCAAGATGGAGCCAGTGGCCAGTAGTCGCCAGGGCCAGTGGTAAGGCTCTCAGAGAAACATACTGTTCCAGATTCCAATTAGCCAGCTTCTAGTTAGGTTGACTATCGTGTCACCATTATAATACGCGGAGTAATAATGAATCCCTGATTAATCTAAAAGAACCAAGTATTTATAAACTCCTTCCGAGAAGAGTTGGAGACCTGTTTGTACGAACACAACATGTAACATTCTAAAATTCGATAATATATCATTCTTATTTGTTATTATTTTCAGTAGATACACAGGTAGGTACCAATCAATAATGAATTTATGTTGTCGTTCTTGCAATATAGTTGGTGGTGTAATGTTCAACCCTAAGCAGTTGAAAAGTGTTAGATTCTCGGTAGTGGCAATTTTATTTGAAATTTTAATATTAAAAAAAAATTAAACATGTTTTATGAATATATACAAATACATGTTATCACTTAATACCTGTTTTCATAAAATGAAGAAGGATAATTTTAAATCTAGCTATTTTAGTTTGTATATATTTATGTAGCTTTGCTAAGAGCCCGTGGAAGTGATTTTTCAGCAAAAATATCATATTAGATATTATTATTCCCTGAATAAAAAAAAAAATAAATAAAGAAATAATCGTTCAGCGTGTGAATTAGGTAATTAAAACATTTATTTTATTTCGCATGCCATTGGTTCTCCTCCCCTGCCGCCTTGTTAAGGGTCCCGCCAACCACATGGTGCCCCGCAAGGAGCAACACATGTGGCCGAGGAGACCCAACGGACCACATATTACCGATTCTTCCACCTTCAACCACATGTCGCACCCATTAGGCTACCTATATATCTCCATATAGCTCTGGATCTTGTGATGAAACAGCATTACCGATGAAATAACGAATATATTATGATCGCCTTTGATGTAACAGAAAACCTTTTAAAAGTCTTAATGTGATATTTGGCAAAAATGGGGCTATATAAATAATTATTCTAGTATTATTAGCACCTACCTATTGATGCTTTGTGACTTTTTTGGTAACGTGATACACATGACTTCTATAGAAGAAGTTATTATTTCTGGGCCAAAGGTCACGCTGTCAAAACCCGACAAAGCGCAAATAATGACAAAATTCTTGTTACAAAATTGATGTAGGTACTCGATATCGCCCTGGAAAAAGAGAGCTATGTTCAGGAACTAACAGTAAAATTCAGGTATTGTGAATGCAATAGTTCCACTGGCCCACATGGTCAGGACTCTTGCGTTGTGTCACTTGATTTATTTTAAATACTCTGAAAAAAGTTTCAATTAATAAGTTAAATATTTGATCCTTGCGTATGTATAAATACAAAGCAACAAAAATCCCGAAATACAAAACATGAAAGTATGCAATGCAACGTAGCAAGTGACAAGTGGCAACCCTGGCAACCTTAGCAACATGTGCAAGTTTGTAAAATGGGGGTTGATATTGTGCAGGGTTTAGTGTAGAAACCTTACCCCCTGCAAAAAAATACTAATCAAAAAAGGAACTAAATTCAAAAATTTACAAAAATATTATAGGCAGATTCTTCAGTATGTTATGTTGCGCAAAGTAGGTGGGTACTTGCGTACAGTATTTACGTAGATTTGGCAAAGGAGAAAATCGGCGAATTTGAATTTGTTTGAATTTCGGAATGAAACACTGGCGGACAAAAACGTCACGGCAGGTGGCGCGAGCACCTGCCCTCGCGGGAACAAGTGTACAACGTTTTATCGGTGTGTTCGTATATCTGTATGGCGTTATAACAGAGTGTTCGTATTTATGTTTGACGTTATTTAGGTGTGTGATTGTTTGAGTGTTTAATTTATTTACAATGTGATTTTATCAGACTTTTGCATTTTTTGTAAAGTGAACAAAACAATGGTTTGATAAGGATTACCCTGAAAAACCTAACCTAACCTTACCTAGGCCATCTATTCAAGTATTCGGTATCGGTCGGTGGCCGAGTTGACATCGCGCTTGGGTCCCACTCAGGCGTAGTGTGTTCAATTCCTCGTCTGGCTAAGTCCTCCATCACAACACAAGCAACATTTTCAGCTTACTGTGGTGGTAGTAGGAGATTTTCAAATATTATCAGGTTATTCGTAACCCGGGAATGTTTGTCTTTCTTTAAAAAAAATAAAAAAAATGTAGAGTAAAAAATTAAATAATACTCGTAATCTACCATAGGGCTTAATTTGTCTGTGTTAGTCTCAGGACGACATGGCACGATCAAGTGAATCAAATATATAAAGAATGGTTACAATAGAAGCCAATAATGTATGACACAGTGTGTATTAATGTGAACGAAGTGAGGGTGTTCTAAGACAAAATTTTGTTGCTTTCATCCTCTCTGCTTACTCCTGCGGAGAAATAGCGTGATGATATGTTAGCCAGACTAGCATTTGTATAGGCCGAGTTATATGTCTAAAAGTAAGATCCATATACTAATAGTGTAGATGGTTTAATATTTTTAAGAAGGGTCAAGTTGAAATGCAAAACAATGCTAAGCTTCAGTGTTTATTTTCTCAAACAAAGAGACAAGATGAAAAATGTATTTAAATTCCTCTTGTAAAAGGCAGGCACCTAGAAACCATAAAAAATATAAGAATACGTGTAACTCGTAACTAATAGCTAGTACTGACTAGGTAGGTACGTAGGTACCTACTTACGAAACAGATATCATTAATATCAATCTCTTGAGATGAGAATAATTACACCCGACCGCGCCAAAAGTTACGCAACAGCCGAATAAGAAATAAATAAAAATGTGAACGTGCATTTAGCCCACATTCTTAATGAAATAAAATAAAACGTAGAAAGGTGTGTTACTAAGTAGGTAAGTTCTTTAAGATTTTGCAGTCAATTTTACCAGTTGCCAAATAAGAGAAAGGCAGAGATTTAATGTAGGTACTTACTAGATCAGTGAAACACAGAATACTAAAGATTGGCTGTCAAGTTTATTTATTTATATTTTAAGTTTTTGTTGGGTAATTTGATTAATTGTTTAGCGCCCTAAGGGTGATCTATGATTTTTAACTATGACAATTTAATCGACTAAGTTTGAAATAATAAACTCATCCAGAGAGTTCTTCATAATATCATACCTACGACAGTAGCAGATGTTTGACAGACGTCTCTGATTCTCCAATGTGCTCAATTTGTGAACAAATTGAAGATGTCAAACACACGTTAACGAAGTGCATTAAATAAGAACAACAGAGTGACAATATTGATGACCTCAAACCCATTGGAAGTTCAGAATTGAATATCGTCAACTGAGTTCCATGCTTTATCAAGAATCATGGAATTTTTTCGATCATGTAAAATGGAACATATTTTAAAGTGAATCAAAATGAATGAAAGGTCTAGGTATATTTTAAGGAACATTGGACATTATGATAACAATATATTAAGATTGTAAAAACAGATGACAGAAGCCTCGATAATATACATGAGAAAAAAATACGACATTAGCTGTGATTTTTTACTGTTGAGACCCGCTTCACATCCGGAGGTTTGTTCCCTTCCGGTTCTGTAGTAAGCCAGGAAAGAAGGTGACTTCTTGTCTACCTGCCCAAGACAGCTTTTTATGTGCGTTTTTATACTACGCGTGTGAATATAGACTCTGAGAAGTTACATTATGGACAGTAAAAAAATACTGAGCTTTTTTACATAGGTAATATATATACATATATTTTGAATGGAATTAAAGTCAAACATTGGTAGCATACTAACAAATTAAAATCTAAAGATTTTTTCGTAATACATTACACCCTTTTAAACAAAGTAATACTAACATTTCCCTCAGGGCATGGGCAACGAAATTATGTTGAGAATTAAGATGACGATAAGATGAGATGATTTTAAGGTAATTTCATAAAAATTTCCTAGTCTTTTAAAATAAGTATCAACCCTACTTCTGCCACTAATTTTCTAATAAATGTAATATTAATAGTATGGAGGGTGAAATAGCAAACGTAAAATCAATGTTTTTACTATAGTGTCGTAAGTGTAGCAACTCTGGCCTAATTTCTTTGAAAATGTGTCGAATAATAATAATAATAATAATTGGATGACTTGTATAGCGCCGTTTTTGTGCAAAATCACCTCAAGGAAGCTGTACAAACTTATAATACATTTCTACAGTGATCTATGTTATTACTTAACTATTTATGGAGATAATATACAGTACAATACTTACCTGGTAGGTTACTTGAGATTAACACTTAATTAACATTATCTAATTGTTTATTGGCGAAATTTAGATACGGGATTTAGGACATAATTGGAAAATTGAATATAACTTCACTTTCTTTTAGGAATGGTATATTTAATTTAAGGGTACGACAGCTTAAAATTTTTAGTTTATACCTGAATTCTGTTGGACTTGTTATGGATCTTAGTTCCGGAGGGAGTTTATTCCAAGCCTTCGGCCCAGATACTCCGAAAGCGCGATCACCAAACTTAGTATTTGGCTTGCGCTTAGGTTCCATCAGTCTGCCTACAGCAAGTCGAAAGTCGAAAGACGAAAGACGAAGTCGAAAGACGAAAGACGAAGTCGAAAAACGTGTTTTAGTGAAAGCTTTACAATGTGATTTTGCACAGTGGTAAAAAGAAGTTAAAGTTTGCAAGTGAATTCGAAAGGACACAAAGGATTTTATCGTCCAAGATAAGATTCACTCATATGTCACTTTTTTTATTGGTTGACGATTTATTGGTTCAATTATGTCTGTCCTCTGTGTGCAAAGTCGTAAACCTTTTCATACAAGTGTGTTTATCGGAAGTGACCTGCCAGGTGAGCACGTTTTTCTGTACCTCTTTGTAAATAATAAAATTAGATAGAGCCTAGCACCTCGTAATAAATTGTACAGCGTCCTTGAAGTGATTTGTCACAAAAACAAGCATTTTTATTATTATAACGCTTTTAATGAGAGGAAGGAAAGTATCCAGAAATTTTACGAGGGAGGAAACACAAAAGAAGCCAGGTAGTTAAAACTACCCACTCTCGTGCGGAAAGCTTAGTAAGGCGCCTAATCAGGGTTTTACACGATGGTTTTTTCGTCCACTTTCCACATAGGTCGCCTTTTCATTGGGATTCGGGATCCATTAGATTACTTTGGTACCGATTTTCGTACAGTTAAGATGGCGGACATTATTTGACATCGTCGGCTGTTATTTCATGAAACTAGGTATATTATGTGTAAATTTTGCATGTTTATTTCATTTTCTATTAAGTAAGTACCTAAATGTTTACTGATTATGAACGAGTATCACTGATCGGTGTCGTAAATTTCGCGTATATTTTAATCAATAATCTTTGCTTAAACTTAATTTTAGAAATTCATTTAATCATCATTATGAATTTTTAATTACGATCAATTGTAGTGGCAATATACCATGCCAGTCAGTGTAAGAGAGACATAACTAGTGCTAAATGGGCTAGAACCAAAAAGTACTATGTCAGAGGCGACATCTACATGGAAAGCATTTCTGGTGTTTATTATCTATTCAGTTGTTATAGGATTAGCAGCATTAGCATTATTCTTCCAATTGAAACGAATGCATTCCATTTCAAAGTTCACCTTTCGTTAATTCTCATCTAAGTGTTCAATCTAAGTTCTAAGTGCTTATAAGCACTCGTAACTTCTATTGCCTGTATAGAATTTAGTTATAAAATGGTTTAATTATTTTCATTGAGCTATCATAAAGTTTAACGGTGAATCATAAGGAAGAAGGGAAATGCAGTGAATAACGTTATAAATGATTAAATTGTTCTCCGTTACGCAATGAGTATTACCTACGATATTTCATAGTGTATATTGGAAAATTGCAAATCAACAACGGTACATATTCTTAAATATTATTTATTTATATATATATGTATATATATATTATACACCCATACGGGATTTTACAAACGTGCACGTATTAATTCAGTGGAACAGTAATTAAAAGAGTAAATTTCTGTTAAAATTATATAGAACCCATGCAGAAGAGAAGTACCTATTATGCTAACCTTAATTGTAATTATTACTGAGATATGTTATTATAGCCTTCTTGTAACTGTATTCCGTGCAGTTGAACATATCTACAATTTCTGTGAAAGTGTTGCCAACTGCATGCAATCTGGTACAAGCGAGTATCTAAATGAGTCAGTGCTGATAATGTTGTTGCAATTAAAACGAATTTTCGATCGTGTAGTTGTATTTGGTATGTTGACGGCGATTAGACTCAATAAATCAGGGCTGTCTATAATTCCACTAATAATTTAAAAAATAAAAGTCAAGTTTCAAATCTGAGAGTTTTAATAATTTTAATTCTTTCATCAAGTGGTTTTAATTTATAGTTTCTATTGGTAAACCGAGTTATTTAATATATCTAATTTTGTAATAATGTCAGGTGTAATAATGCACTTTTTACTGGAACAGTGATTAACAAATAGTGATACGCCCAACGCGAAGGATTAAGAGGACTTGAATGTTTGGGAGAAATGCACTAGAACATTTTTATAGCTATCTATACTCAGTGGCGGCTCGTGACTTTGAAGTGAGCTGATTGCTAAGATTGAAAAATACGACTTTGTTAATGTTGTTGTACCTTGAATATTTTTTTCCAATTTTCAATTCTTCGTATGGAGTTTTTGAGGATTCTTTCAGTTACCACATCAATTTTTTTTTTGAATAGCCCGCTATTTCGGTAGATGTGTTTTTTTTTTTTTTTTTTTTTTTTTTTATTAATAAAAAAAGATACACGAATTACATAATATAACAATTACATAATATAATTACACAATATAGTACATTTATTAATGACATAATATAAGTATTTGATGTACCCCCATAAATAAGCAGGGCTTGTGTGTATTGGGGTGTTGTTATATTGGTTTATATTTGGTACGATTCAGTTCAACTGTTCGGAATACTTTTTAAGGTGGCTTTTGAATTCGTTTATATTTGCATTCATGTTTCTAATCAATAATGACATATTTTTCAATCTTGGCACTCTAGCTCACTAAGTCACGAGCCCGATGTATAGGTACTACTGTTTTAACATTCTATTTATACGTAGGTAGGTAATTAATATTTTTCATACCAAACAATTGACATTTTGGCATATAAACAATAATATATGCTGTATGACTTCATTCTTCCACGTTAGTTTTTACTGGTATGGGCAAAGAAATTTCTGTTTTATAGTTAACATCTATAATGTATAAATCTAATCTTATTCCGAGATTGATAAAATTTTGCCCATTTGACCGTCAAAACAAAAGAAAGGCCACTGTCCCCATGAAATTTAGAAAAACAACCCCCATCCAAGGCGATGCACCACGTCAAGTAACATTCAGAATCGGGCCGATACAATAACACTCCTTGTGTACATGACGATAAGGTTTAAATTCCCGCGTAACACCAGCTGCTAGTTTTGATTTATGCAAGAAAGAAAAACATCGCCAAAAAGTGTGTTTTATTTTATTTTGCGAAGTTGAGACAAAAATATTTAAATGTCTTACGATCATTTTCTAAAGAACTTAATTTGTCGCATTATACAATAAGACTGTAATCGAAAAAGGGTTCGTAAGTATGAGCTTTTGAACTTTAAAGCTGTTTTAATGGGCCAGATACTTTATATTTATCTGGGTTTACAAAAAGACTCGATTATTTCAAAGGTCAAGTGTTCTACTAGCTGTGGTTCCATGATAACTCAACACACTTTTAAAAAGAGATATAAAGTCATTAGAAACGATGAAAAAAAATCAATTTAAAGCTAACCTAACCTACTTAATCCAGCTAATAAAGTTTTTGTTTCATCACTTTCCATGACTTTATATAACTTTTTAAAGATGTGATGAATTATCATTGTGATGATTTATCCGGTCACCACTAACAGTATTTAATAAAAACATCTAAAATGTTTCCAAGTGAACAAATATTCAAACCAAAAACAAATTATTTTGTATTACTGGTAGCGCATCAAAAGAGAATGTTGATACTTTTTGATGAAAATTTGCATTCTTGACGTTATCAAGAGAATAAGAGGATTTTTTAAAGAAAAACTCTTAAGTAAAGCCCGGGTAATGCCGGATACTTCAGCTAGTTAACAAATTAAAATTATACTACCAACAATGTAAAAGCCCTCTGGGCGTTAAATAAAAAAAATAAAAATTCTTAAAATCAGTACCTACGTGGCTTTTGCATAACACTATGCACCTTCCAGTAGTAAACACTAGAATCGGTTCATTAGCTACGAGTATGCTATTATGTTGAACTTGGAGAGGCGATTTTACGATACAGCGATTAAATATTTATTTGAGTACATATTATCCAAGTAAAATTCCAAGTTAACATCATAAATGGATCACAGTTACATCATTAAACGGAGTTCTTATAAATAATGGTAGATTGAAGAACTTATTAATGAATAAGAAAATATTATTACTGATAAATTTTAGCTAGGCTGCGCTTACATGAGTATTTATCTAACCTGCTCTGTACCTGTTGACTAGCAAGCCAAACTTTTCTTTACTCGCCCACTAATATACTATTAACCACGAGGCTAAACTGTTCATAAGTATTTTACTATATATAGTATAGGTGGTAAAGCAAAAGAATTTCTGTTTTATAGTTAACATCTATATTACACAAATCTCAAGTTTTAACTATATATAGTCAAATACTTATACACATATGCTAGTAAATATAATATATTAATAATGTTAGGAAAAATGCTATTCTGATATTTGCTACGAATTACTTGATTTCTGTAGAAATGTTTTAGAAATTGAATGCTGTGGAAATGAGATCCCTGAGGCGTGTGTGTGTTAAAACCATGTATGATCTTGTGAGAAATGTGGAGAGCCGCAAAGAATGCAAGGCTGATGTAAGCGTAATGAGTAAGGTTAAGAAAGGGACGCTTAGATGGTTTGGGCATGAAGGAGTGTAAGGAGAATATATGACCCAAATGTGAATGGTAGCAGACGTCGGAACGCCCAAAGAAGACATGACACGATCAAGTGAATCAGATACGGACCATGTCCAAGAGTATGTATGAGACGATGGATGAATGTGAATGAGGCAAGGAGTGTGTGCCAAGACCGGGTTGTCAGCCGGTCCATCCTCTCTGCATACCCATGCGGGAAACGGCGTGATGGTTAGTTAGTTAGTTATAATGTTAGCAAATTTGCCACGAATTAATTGCTGTTTATTTGTCGACTATTTGGCTATACTTTACCGGTAAACTATCCTGCAGTGCTGACTTTGCTATCAAGAAAGTTTCTATTGGAGTATTGACTACCCGGTTAATCCACAATTTATCTACGTGATTACCTGGCTATCTGGTTACCTGGCTACCTGGTTACCGACTACATGGCTACCTAGTTACTCGTAGAGGTATGAATGAACGCCCCGTCAAGTGGGACAAGTAAGGAATGCTAATGAGACCCATTTCGGCGGTCGTGATGCCCGCAATGCATTATTGCCACCGTGCACAGGGTTTAATATAATTCTATGAATAAATTGCCATACGCACATTTACACGTCGGGTATTTATAAAGGCTGTATCGATATATTATGTGTGTGGATTACTAGAAGACTTCAACGGCTTGCGGCTTTTTAAAAACAACTGCCGAAAAATCTACATTAATACCTACTTCAAGTGAAATAGTTTTCACCCACTAAGGTACATTCATAGTTTTTAAAAAATCACTGCGATAGAAACTTTGTAATGATTTTTCGTGGTTTTCCTTAAAGTAGCATTATATGATGCATGCAATACACGATGTAGAGTCATTTTGACAAAAAAAATATCTATCGAAAAAATTCAAAGTTATTTAAGTATTATTATTATTATTTATTTATTTAAGTACAAATTACGCTCCATTTCGCAAAAGAAAGTTGTTTATGGGTTACCTGCGAAAACTCGAAAACTATTACATTAAGTTTCAGATACGAGTACCTACCTACCTATCTATATAAAACATTTTATTTAGTATGGTGAAATTATTTGCAAAACAACGTTACTCATTTCTACCTACTTGTTATAACCTTATTATAGTTGCGTGGTTACAGGTTTACCTGAAAATCGTTTAAGAGGAAGCTACAAGCCAAAAAGTGTATATTATTGGTATACCTTATATTGTAGGTAATAGGCATTAAAATCGCTTGACAAACGGAGTCTAGAAGCGTTCGATTTCAAGCAAAAAACTGTTTTTTTTATTTATTTTCTAAATAATTTTATATGAAAGCAAAAAATTTTATCAAATGAAACTGTCACAGATAATCTTAGCTATAATAATGTATTTTTTAAAAATTGTTTCCTTTATGCCTTCATACATTTCTATTGAAATAATATATTTTTTAGTAGTTTACATTTATATTTTTTATTTATTAATTTATTATTTTATTTGTATTCTACTCAAGCGAAGCGATTGGAAAATCTTCAATTTATCTGAAGCATATTTTTTGGTATTCATAATGTTCACCAATTCATTATAATGATTAATCAAAATAGTGATTTGGCATTAAGCTTCGCCTTAATGACTAGTTAAATAGTGTAAGGCAATTTTCATGGAACTTTATCTAAGAGTGGATACACAATGGAAAACTTAAGATGTTGATCAAATCTTGAATACCTATTTACCTACTAGATGAATCTTGAATCACGGTAGGTACCTATAATATTTGTAGGCGACTGAACGCTCCATGAAGCAGCATTTGAACACAGAACGAACTAGATTCTTGTGGTTGAAATAATCTGCCCAGCCATCTAAATCTAAACTGATATTTAACTGCCTACGTCTGTTGTGAATCGCTATGAGAAGAATATTGAATGAAATGCAGCGGGTTAAGGCCAATCTACGCCTCAATGATTCCATTCATCTCGTGACCGCCAACGAGTAAAAAGAAACGAATCATTTAAAATAATTAAAATTTCACTTATATATAAATCCGTTGTACTTTTTGAAATGTGTACCCACGGGTAGGTTAGAAACAAAATTGTTTTTGGTAAAAGAATTGGTTTTTCATATTTCAATCATCGGCTTTTACCAACCCTGGTGTATTGATGAAGGAAGCAAATAAAGTGAATGCTGTAGAAATGAGATCCTTGAGGCGTTTGTGTGTAAAACTATATTATATGACCGCATTACAAATGTGGAGATGAGTGTAAGGCTGATGAAGTGTAGCTTGTTACGCACGAGGAATATAATATGTGGGCGTGACCTAATCACACACAGACGGGTAATATAATAATATATCTGTGACTCTGTGACAATGAATGAAATTTTATGGCCACGCCCACAAAATACTTATATATTGTATCCCTCGTATGTAGCAAGCTTTAATATGACGCGAAAGCGAATGGTAGAAAAAATAGTGAAGAAAATCAAATACTTGAGTTGGGTCAGAATCAGAATAACAGAAGAGTAGGTAGGTATGTACGAGACGCCAAGACAGTTTTGTGTAGCGGTTTTTCCTAGATATTGGTTAGTTAGTTTTTTTTTTAAATTTGAATACCGCACAAGAGTCCCAAGTGCTCCCGACTGTCCGGAGTCAAAGGGACTATAATGATTGGTGGTCTTTCTACAAGGCGATACTGAGAGTATCTACCACTGTGGAATCTTTTAAAGTGACCCTTTTGATGAGATGGTTCCCCGTGACGGTGTGTCTGCGTACTGTGTGCGTGTGGACGTAGACTCGGGCGTACGAGAGCGGAAGTGGGTGCCTAAAGGGTGGCCGGGAGGGTACCTACCCGCCGCGCGCCGGGCGGACTTCCGGCCGACAGTGACACTGTGTCATCGATGCCACGCTTGTGCACCCTCACGAATATATAATGAGACTTCTGCACTTGTTGATTTGGGTGTCATTTAAAATATAAATAATCTGTACTGCAAGTAAAATAAAAATAAAAAGATTTTCAAGATTTGCAGCCAAATTTGAATACCAAACAGTTATACCTATTTCAGACAAAGCGTTTCATGCGGTAGATATCTTTAATGGAAAACCTTTTTATTAATGCACGTACAGGATGGGGCAAAAGTAATCACACGATGTTCTTTGATGTAATTATTTTTTAATAATAAACTTTGGTACTGCTTGTTATTCCGCATTCTTGCGGAGTAAACCGATTTGTATTCTGCGTTTGTTTACTTCACAAATGTGAAACCGAATTGACATTTGGCGCCATTTGCAAAAGTTATAGCGTTTTCTAATAGGGTGATTACTTTTGCCCCACCCTGTACTTGTAATTAAAATAGACTGTTCTTAAAAAGAACGACATATATTCCCGGGTTACAAATAACCGGGGAATATAATAAGAGGGAAACGTTGGTTGTGTCGTGATGGAGCCAGCCGAGGAAATGAACTCACGATGCCTGAGTGAGAACCAGACGCAATGCGAACTCAGCCAATGACAGGTCAAAAGGACAAGGTCGGTGTTTTTGAACAATTGAAAAATATAGCACTAAGAATGTTGGGTTCAATCTTACTTTTATACAGTTAAATTGATATTTCAAAGCGAATTGAAAAATCCTAAAAGGAAAATCCAGACGGAAAACAAGAGTCAGGGTCAAAAAAATTCAACAATTTATCCCAAAATTGTGAGCACAACTCGTGGCAATAATGTTATGGTAGTACAGATTGTCTAGTGAGACCGGTTGCTGGCAATGAAGATACAAAAATAGTTTTTACAGTTACAAGACTAAAATATGGAAAATAAAATATCCACAAAAATAAAAGTTACTTATCTGCTTTCGTATTTTATTTATAAATTATTGTAAATTTAAGGAAAGTTCGAAGACAACATGTATTGGTTATCAGGACAAATAAGAAACCACAAGAATCTTTTACATTTTGCAAGTTGTTTCCTCACTGTCTGTGTATGATAATATTGATAATGATGTTATTATATTAATATGCAGGAATATAAATTTTTAGAAAGCCATTTTCGTAGGTAAACAATGTTATTCCAAGGACTTGTTGCTCAAAACAATGACCAACTACCGCTTATGGCTAATGAGGATTCATACAATCAACGGTGCGTGAAATAATTATTTTAATTATTATATGTATGAACGTGAAAAATACAAATACCTAGGATTGATTCACAAAGAATTTTTGAAAGATTTATTTTGAAGTAGTATTATGAACCTTAAAATGAAACCAATAACAAAGATAGGTACTGTTTTAAAGCATTGAAATTTGAACACTGTCTGGGTGTTCTTTCAATACATTTTCATGCAAATGCAAATTATTTTTTTTTAATTCACTAAACAAGTGGTAGCAATTTTCAAGTGAGAAGAAAACTTAGTAAGCTAAAATGTAGCTTAAATTATCATATACCTATTGTATGGGACTCATATGAGATTAGTGATCGCAAACCACAGAGTAACACTATACGTTTAGTTAGTTGTTAAAATTTAATTAACGTTAGCCTACGCTCTAAATAAAGTGCAACAGGCCAACTATTTATTTAATTCAAATTTTCAATAGATAAAAATTATATTTAATTGGAGTTATTAACATTGCAGACTTCGGCTAGAATTATTAGAATCTGTTTTTTTTCAGACTCTAAGGAACCGAAATGAAATACATTTTGGTGTTGGTGATGTGTGAACACGATTAATTATTAAAAAAGTTAAAATCGATATGAAAAAAAGTAAAAAATTACGCTATATATATATATGAGATGATTTAAGTGTTTTACCTATCTGCACTTAGTACACCTTCATAGACCAAATACAGACTTCGTTGCCTATTTTCTCGGACTCTATGAATATAAAACTTTCGGAATTGTGCTGAGAAATAATGTTTAAGAATAGATACTAACAAATACGATTGACATAATACATTGACCAAAATACATGCTTGCGAGCGGCTAAATCCCAGATGTATAAGGGTGAATCTGTAACACTTGAACCCGTACTTGTGGAATAGGCAGAACTATAATAAGTAATAAGTTTTAATAAATAAATAAACGGGAATCAGAACAAAAAACATCTAGTTAAGTAACTCGTAAGGATCACAATTCACTCAAACTCCGAGAAGAATGTATGAATGAACGGCTGAATCCCAGGAGTACAGAACATTGTAGGGGTGAATCCTAAACACTTGAAGCAGTACCTGTGAGGTAGGCGGGACTCAAGTCCAACTCCGTGTAGGCGGGACAGTCCCCGTAGAAGGCGTCCGTGGCCAGCTCCAGCAGCACCATGTTGGCCGCCCCCGCCTGCTGCGAAGCCGTGGTGGCCGACACGACCGCGGGACGGTTATGCCGCCCTAGGATTAGAGGGCGGATTTCGCCGCCCAAACTAACCGAGGATACCACGACTAAAATACGCTATATTCAATTCACAAACAAATCGAGTCCTATTGCGATTCACTGCGTCTTCAAAGATATTCTACCTATTAGGTAGATGTCTTCAATTTCATTTATTGTTTATGTTATATCAAAACCGCAGTCAGTATTATTAGTCCACCGATGTTTATAAACGTTTCGATGTGTTTATATAATCACTCGCATGAATTAAATTAAATTTAAAGATACGTAAACAATTCGATCACTGTTCGATATTTTGTTAAAATTTCAATTGATTTACGTTAAAATCACAATAGTAATATAATTGTTTAATTTAGCGAATAATTTGATAAAATTAAGTTTAATGATATATTTATTTAATATTTTATTACAATTCAACAAGTGGTTAAAATAATGTTCAGGTTAGCATTAAATGATCGCGCACTGAAGTTCTTTGGTTTTATTTGGTAGTGGCTTCAAGTAGTGTTACCTTGAAAAGTCCAATTCAAACACTTAATAATTATTCATAAACTCTTAAACAACGTTAATGTCCGTAAATGCAATTTTCTAAACACCAATTGATGTATTTATAAGCTCAAGGTATATAGTTTGTTTATTTTTTAGCAAATCAAGCGCGATTTAGAATATTTTTGAAAAGTTGTTCGAAATTTGAAAGCTCCCGCCAGCGCCGCGTCGCCCACTGACAACGTCGACATTTCAACTGACAGGCAGACTTCCGTTGGAGCGAATGCGCGTCGGGCGCGCGACCGAGCCTTTCCGGAGTCGGCCGGAGATTGCCGAGCGGCTCCGAGGGGCCACCCCCCCGGCCAGAGAGGCAGAGGACTGGACAACTACCTACCTACTGCCGAGTACCAACGCGCTACTTCCCGAGGAGGTACCCGGTACCTACCGGCAACTACCTCTAAGCCAGCAACAGGCGAACGAACACCTGCTCCGATCAACTAAACTCAATGACCGGTGGGACTTCTTCTTTAGGCTCCTGAAACTATCCTACCTATTAATAATAAGTTATTTAAAGGAAAGCCTTTAATATCCTTTTTTTATATCTCAGTAATGCACTGAGATATAAAAAAAAATAACTAACAATATAAATTGCGCCATTTGTTAAACCAAAATTTTGCAATAAATCGAAATTTTAAAATATGTATAATGTTAAGAATTGTCGTTTTTCTCAGTAGATATGAGTAGGTTTTGTTATTGATAGATTGAATAAATGGGTTTTTTTTATTTTATTTGATATACACAAAATAAATAGTAATTATTTAAAACATTTTTTTAAATAATGAGATTGAAACAGTGAATCGTCGTGAATAATGGTAGCTTCGTGGTATCAACAAAACATGTTTACTTCGAGAAGTTCACGTTGTGTTCAACTTGCAGGTAGCTTAACCTCATGTCAGGTTAAAAAGCTCGTAAAATTGCGGCTAATGTTAATTCTATGCTACAAAGGAAATTAAGTATGCACTGAAAAATAATTAAATCATTTGGAAAAAAGAACTGAAAAACGTTTGGGCGAGAATATGAAAAAAGATAAAACGTTAAACCAAACATTTAAACTAAGGAATCTATGTAAAAACTAACCCATTAAATTAACCTTATATTTCAAACATACAACTCTACGAAAATATATTCCAATTTTAAACATTGAAAATAATGTAATTAGTTGTAAAGATTCGAAATAAAGAAGTTATAATTTTATTTTATACTTCCATAGAAAATGATGTTTCTAATTTAATTTTAATTAATTAAGTTATATGCTTAGTTTTCAAAGCTTATTCTATATAAGCAGACATTATTTACCTAATTTAAAAATTCAAATTAAAAAAAATAGTTTAGTATTTTTTCAATGCCGACAATGACATAAAAAAGAGTTTTTTTTTCTTGCAAATATGCAAATGCATAAAATAATAAGTAAATATTCTTGATGCGGATAGCAAGACTGTTTACCTGTTGTTTATTACATGAGGTTTTCTTCAACACACATTAATTACATGTCAAAAGGTTAACACCAAATACTGGACAGATTACCGAGGTGGTGAGTATTTTTTATAACACTTTTGTGAGGAGACAATTTTTAACGTAGTTTTAAATGAATGTTTAAAGTTGTGCAGACGGGCATTGAAGTGGTGCGTCATATGACCGGTCATGCCAGGAACAATGGGAGACCATGGGAAAATGTTCAAAACCAACGTTAGGCATCAAAACCATGTGATACGTATCAACCAGACATCGCCCAATGAAAGGGCAAGGAGCGAGCAAAGCATAACGAACTATAAAAAAGACATTAAACACTACATGTAAGTTTTTATATGTCATAGTAATGACGAGTACTTTGTTGCGAAGCATCGTCCGATATGATAACATGTAATTTGTGATACTTGGATGAGTTCACTCTGTGATAAATAATGGCGTACAATGTTTCATAGCAGTCAACAGTTGACATTTCAATATAATATATAAAATACAAGTTTTAGCTTGTTTTAACATTTAAAAGCTGTAGGTTGTGTGTCTGATCACCAAAGCTAAATTGTTTGGTTAAACCCAAAGCGATTAGGCAAAATATTGGGTTTAACCCGCTGTTAAATAGCCCTTAAGTTTTTAAACAGGTGCCTTCAAAGATTCTCATTGTAAACTTTTTATTGTTAGTACTTACGTAGGTACTTATTATTAAATCCTTGTAAGGTTTTATCCTTTTGTGTAAGTTTAGACTCACAGACTATCTATACTTATACATATAATTTTTAGTTCCTTGGAGTGTGAGTATTTAGTTTTATTACGTAGTAAGCGAATACCAAGTGCCAATAATAATATGCCTGAAATTCGTGGCGTAAAGGTTAAATCCCAACAAAGGATGCTCCACGGCGAAGTTCTTCACATCAAAACACACACAGTGAATTGAAATAAAGTCCATTTTATAATCGAGTGAGGCTAAGAAAACAAAAACGCAGACACTCGAATAAAGACAAAAAAAGTGAGCAATTTAAATGTGAGAGGCGCATTGTTTCCGTGGGAGAATCGGTGGCGGATTGGTGGAGTCACACTCTGCGCTCTGGTGCCAGTCAAGGTCCCCTTGGAGACCCTGGGCGCGTGGTAAGGTCACCATCACCAGGCAGGTTCAAGGTAACATGAAGCGGGAGGGTGGTGTATCTGATGATAACAGGGTAGCAGATGCTTCACGAGATAGATGGTGCAAAAAGATGTCAAAGAAAAAATATATAAATCGACTAAAACCGTCCCCGTACCCATTTCATGACTTCTTTCGAGATGTAAAATTGACTGTAATCAATGTTTACACTAGACCAGTCTTTATTAGAGTGATTGGATCACTGTACTCAGTGGTGTAGCCATTCACATGAGGGCAGGGGGGGTTCGACCCGTGAGATATTTTCAAAATATCATTTCTCTGAATATAACTAGCTCTTCTGGGGAAATTACTTATAGTTGGTTATATACCCTTTTTACAAATAAATAAATACATTATCTGGTAAGACGGTATAATTTACAAAAAACAACATTTTGCAAAAAAAAACGTAAATAATAACAAAAATAGAATCAGCTGGCGCACGGCGAAATTTAGTGTCAGCGATCAAGAAGTTACTAAGTAGATTTGTGCTGGTCCATACGTTGACAGTACAAGGACAGAGCAAGGCTTTACCTACTATCAGGATGCGGCACAGGGGGCTACTAAACCAAAATAAGAGGAATGATTTTATTTCAGTCAACTAAATTGCCACTAAACGGTAACTTACCACATAACGCACTGTCCACTGTCCACAAGCAGACGGTGACTTCAAATTAACTTAACGATTTAATTGCCACTAAATCACTCTACTAAACACTGGCCTAGTGTAAACAGGCCATAAGAAACATTACCGTTGATATCTATGCTTCAGAAATGATGAAGGTGTCGCAAAAGGGGATGGGAGGAATATTTTAATTAATTTAACTCATTCAAAGGTAAAATCAAAGCTAACAAATTAGTAGCAGAACAGTAGAAAAACAAAAGAAGGCTTTACGGGGTAGTTTCACAAGGTGAACATTTTTTAAATTAATAAAATTAGTTGTTTTATAGCAGAAGATACGTGATCAATGATCAAAGATTATGTATGTTCTAAGACTCGGGCCAAAAAGGAATAGATAATGACGTGAGAGTTATAGCGCAATATAGACAGAAATACATTAGTATGGGTAAGTGATGCCACAAAATAAATAGTAAAACACACACACTGTTCGAAACGCGTCGTTTAATTCATAGCATCGGCACCGGTGAAGCAAAAAGCTGACACAAAAGGCTTAATGAATGCAGGTGTATTAACCGCACGAACCCTTGAACCGATGGTGACAATGAAACAATCGCTGCCGGTTATGAATTCTATTATTCTGATGTACATAGGGCCGGCGTTCGCATGCATTGCACTAGCGCACTAGTAGGCCAGTCAATAAAGGTTCAAAATGAGGCTAACCCAAGCATTAATTCCCCCGTCGATGAAATTTTTGCAGTCACGTGGAGTATCATTTAGGGATGACGAATGACAAGAGATCCAACAAAATATTTAACGGGAAGTTAGTTATTTTTAGCAAAAACTGAAAAAAAATTATAACTCTCGCTGGAAAAGTATTTCTTTCGAGAACTCTTCACATATTGTTAGTATTAATTAATATCCACCTGATTAAATAGAAATCCAACAATATTTTTGTAGGGAAAGTGTTTTTTTTTAAAGAGATTTGTTTTTTAATTCTATTGTTACCGGGAAAATTATTCCCTCCAATTTTTGATCACGGAGTGTCTTTATATTGGTGTTTGCTTTATTTAATCAAGAGATCCAACATTTTTTTCTTTTGGAACATGCTTTTTTGATATCAGTCAAAAATATCGCTCCGGAAAAATCACCCGTCCAATTTTTTTACGCCAAGTTGATGGGATAGCTATGTAAAAACGATTTCTGCAAAGATCCAACAAAATTTTGAACGGCAACCTATTTTTTTAAATTAATTTCGAACGCACGCTCATTTCGCGTGATTTTTTGATGAACGGGAGCCCGCGGGGTAAGGGGAGGGGTGGGGCTAGTCGCACGGGGGGATAGCGAGCCGTTCGGCGCGGGATATAGCTGACCGCTGCCCGCGGGGTAAGGGGAGGGGTAGGGCTAGTTCCATTCGGGACTACGCTACGCGTTTGACGGCCGCTTCTAGAGTCTGTGTAAAATTAACAAAGGGCAAATTGCATGGTTTATTGACAACGCTTCGTATATCTGCTTTCGATTCGAGCTTTTAAAACCACAATTCCTTATGGATTAATAAATCCAATATGGACTTTTTGTAAATTCCATTTTTATTCGAAAAAGAATCTGAACTCATCAATTTTATCAATAAATTGATTACACTTTTCAAAAAACTTTTTTTACATAGTTACATTGAAAAGAAAAAAAACATGACAATACTTCTATTAAAATCGAAAATAAAGTTGGCAGTTAATAAGTTAATAATTAATAACACAATTCTGAAACGAATTGATATTTGCCCTGAAACCGGGTAAAAACCATAAAAAAATGTTGCTTTATGATAAGGGTTGGCACATTCAACGATAATTAAAATACATTTTTATTAATAATTTAATTCATAACAAAACATAACACACTTTGGTAAATTTGATTTGATTTGGTAAAATTTGGTAAATTTGGAATTCCGCTTCACGGTAAATATGGAATGTTTATTTGAATTGATACTTGAATTTAGTTATATTATTACTAAAAGTGACTCTTAATGTTAAGGAAAACCTAAAAAAATATACACTTCAAATTTTTATTTCGTTTTAATTATTTCACATATACGATAATACACCGGTCGTCAACCAAAATCATAACGCCATATTACATTTGTTCGCGAGATTTCAAAGCAACTACAAAGTAATATGTCATTTGCTGGAAATACCAACCAAACAAAATAAATCTGAATCCTAGTAAAAAAGCGAAAGTATCTCCTATATTCTTCTCCCTTCCACGTACGAAAATTGTTGCAATACGCCTAGAAACAAAACGATGTTTACGTTATTGTTCCTATAAGTATGTTTTTTATGTACCTGCCTACTTGTAGACGTAAAACGAGATCAGTTGACTGTCGAATTGTGTGTGATGATAACAAGTAATATGTTTTGATTTCTGTATTTTTGTACTGAATTGTATGCCACTCAATTTCAGACTTTCAATCAGTTTTTATTTGGCGCATGGATTTAAAATTACCATTGAGGCAAGTACCTGCAAACATTAAAATAAATAAATATAATATATATTTATTTCAAGCTTATTCCAGGTGAACGGGTCGGATATACAAAAGTGGGATAATAATAATGTAGTTCTTATAATTTCTTTAAGAACGTATCTCATTGCCCCTAAAATAATATATTTTACCTAATTTTGGAGTAAATATGTAGATAGTTTTACGAAGAAAGATAATAATAATTTTTATTCCGGGATTCAGTTTGCCAGCAAAAAATTTCTATGCAAAAAAAAGAAAAATCGAGTGGGACTTTTTATTTTTGGTATTGTTTAATGATGTTTGTCGTTTTTTATAGGAAAAAGCAACATATTGAATAGCCAAGATGTCTTCCAGAAAAAGGACCGAACTTTGGTGTTACTTTTCTGAAGTAGATGGAGGGATGCATTGCTCCACAATTTAGAAATGGGAGTTAAAAAATAAACATCCGACTATTCCTCTCCAGGTCCAGCGCCCTGCGCCTTCCGTGTCCTTTGCGGCACCCATCTCAACGATTTTATTAGTGACTTGTAAAATTACTTTTTATTTTTGTTCGTAAAATAACATATTTATTATAAAGTTTGTAATATGTTTATTTTGTGTAACGACATATTGTTTTTTACTAAAGTTACTCCAAAGCTCTCCTCGCTTTAAGAACTCTGTGCTATAAAGTGTAAAGCTTACAAATACAGGTTTTCTAAGTAAAGTTATAAATGTACTTCTGCAATGTACAAAATAAATCCCTAAATTTGATATTTTTTGTGTGTTTATTTAAAATGTTTTTTTCAAAACGAACACATTTATGTGAATGCGAAAAAATGGTTCATTATTGCTTTCTTTAAGTTTCCTAAATGTGAGCAATCTAGGTACAAAACCAAAATGAAGTGTCGAATCAAGGAATTAAATGAATAAATTCGATGAATTAGTTCACTTGACCAGGTGAATAAGAATGAATTGATTCATTATTGTGAATGAATCTGCCCATGTCTAGTACTAACCGAAGCCACCGCGTGGAAAGGCTCGGTCATTAGTCCGCCGTTTCCCATAGTCAAGCCTATTATTCGATCCCCTCCCATATGTTTTCTTAAATACATTGGCATCAATATTTTAAATTATGACAATAGTAGTGAAAATGATTTGCAAAGTGAACAACCATCTTCTTCAAAAAATCCAAGTTTGCAGCGTAATTATTTCATCCGAATTAATTCAACAAACCTTTTTTGAAACACAGATTTTTTTTTAATATTAACAGCTAATTTAATTTTTTTCCTCGCAATTAACACATTATGTGGGACATATTATTTGTTTTATCTAGATTCTAGAGAGTATGAAAATATTTCTTATGATCTTATTGTGAAAAAAATGTGTATTTTAAAATGTAGTTCTATTTCTATATTTTTTCTATCTTCTGTTTCTATAATAACAAAAATAATATCAACCTTTGTACCTTATTTTATTGTATTTTTGTTTTATTTTTTGGTCAGTTAGTAAATGATCTCTAATTTTAGTTTCGCAGAGTAATGTTTTTAAGGTGTAAAACTTTTTTTCATATTATAATAGATTTTGATTCAACAATAAAACGTTAAAAATAAGAACTGATCCCAATTGTTGTCATTGTATTGTAGTTACCTATAATGTCTTATAATTAATATTATTATTCCACACTAACTACACCCATTTAATTTTCTGTCACATAAATAGGCAGTTGTCAAAATAATGAATTGGTTAAAATAACATTATATTATGCAAGTATTTTAAAATTAAAATTGATATTATAGAAGCTTTACGTCTCTTTCATTGGTTTTAACAACGCTTTCGGAAATGCCTGTTTGTGTTGCTTTTTATTGAGAATTTGAGAATTATGAAACAACCTCATTTACAATGCCACAATAATTTAAAAATATATATTGATTTTGTTTATATTGCACTTCGCATATAAACCACTAGTAAAATTTAATTTAATTCTATGGTTACTATAAAACACCTTTACAGTAATAGAAACAGATTTTGTTTAAATTATTCATTCTTCCATTGAGGTATAATATTCAATGCATTTTTCACATTTTCGGACAACCAAACACAAAAAACATCAAGTCGGCTTCCCACCCCTCCCCAAGTCCCCACCGCGGCTTACTCGGCGGGCAGCGGTCAGCTATATCTCGCGCCGAACGGCTCGCTTGCCCCCCGTGCGACTAGTCCCACCCCTCCCCTTACCCCGCGGGCTCCCGTTTATCAAAAAATCACGCGAAATGAGCGTGCGTTCAAAATTAATTTTAAAAAATAGGTTGCCGTTCAAAATTTTGTTGGATCTTTGCAGAAATCGTTTTTACATATCTATCCCATCAACTTGGCGTAAAAAAATTGGACGGGTGATTTTTCCGGAGCGATATTTTTGGCTGATATCAAAAAAGCATGTTCCAAAAGAAAAAAATGTTGGATCTCTTGATTAAATAAAGCAAACACCAATATAAAGACACTCCGTGATCAAAAATTGGAGGGAATAATTTTCCCGGTAACAATAGAATTAAAAAACAAATCTCTTTTAAAAAAAACACTTTCCCTACAAAAATATTGTTGGATTTCTATTTAATCAGGTGGATATTAATTAATACTAACAATATGTGAAGAGTTCTCGAAAGAAATACTTTTCCAGCGAGAGTTATAATTTTTTTTCAGTTTTTGCTAAAAATAACTAACTTCCCGTTAAATATTTTGTTGGATCTCTTGTCATTTGTCATCCCTAAATGATACTCCACGTGACTGCAAAAATTTCATCGACGGGGGAATTTTTGCATACCTCAAACTCTTTATTGATTGGCCTATAGCGCACGAGCGATCAAGCGACAGGCAACCAACTCGCCGACTGCTCTCGCTCGTCATTCACAGCGATCGCAACAGTGCGCCTCTACGCATAGAACATAGATGGCTTGCATATGCACCAGCGCAGCGGACTGCGGGCCGCGGTACGACCAGCTAAGCGGCTAGCGACAAAGTCACCGAGGAACCAAGCGATCAAGCAATCACCCAACCTGCTCCCGCTCGGCGCTCAAAGCAACAGTGCGTCGCGTCTCTATGCGTGCCCTGGTTATGAATGCGAATGGAATATTGCGATCCAGGAGACGAGAACCATTCGAATCTAATCTAATGTGATAAACACCGTTTATGGAGACGAGAGCTTTTCTAATGTATTCCAAGATGGTTAAAACCGTTGATGGAGACGAGAACATTTTCATATCTACTCTAATATGGTTAAAACCGTCGATGAAGACGATAATCATTCGAATGTAGTCTAATATGGTTAAAACCGTCGATGAAGACGATAATCATTCGAATGTAGTCTAATACGGTTAAAACCGTCGATGAAGACGATAATCATTCGAATGTAGTCTAATGTGGTTAAAACCGTTAGTGAACGGAGAAAAATGAGTATCTCTAATTTATTAAGAATCTCTTCAAATATTAATTAAGTAATTCGTAAAGAATGAATTGATATGTTTCCTGATAAACTAAGTGAAATACGAATTTGTTATCATGACGTCAGAATACGCGTTCATAAAAATCCTGATATTTTCGCATTTCGTCATTATATATTATCAAGGCAAATGCAGGTGCTTGAGCACGTGTTCCGATATAATAGGAATCGGCTCAAAGATTATCAGGAAACGGCCTACAATCCAGTGTTTAACCTCATTTTTCTCTGTGTAGAGAAGAGAACTTTCCGAATCTAATCTAATGTGATCAAAAACGTTTATGGCGACGAGTCTAATGTGGTTAAATTCGTTGATGAAGACGACAATCTTTCAAATATAACCAATACCATTGATTAATACCTCCCATAAATACACAAAGACGCGCTTTCGGAGTAACAGGTCTTAGAAAAAAGACGCAAAGTCATATCGATACAGACATTAAAGTCATAAACCTTATGTTTCACTAATGGATGTTTTCATAAACCTAGATTAATTTAAACATGATATCTAGCTACCTCTGGCTATCTAATATTATAATTTTGCGTTATATACTAAGCTTCGTAAAGCGCCCTTGTGAGATAATATTTCACAAGAATGGTAAAAAGAAAACAATATCAATGTACCGTCAGATGAAACGCCGCAAATGGTCAAAGACGGGTTTGTGTCTCTGACTATTTGTAGCATGATTTGCATATATGATGAAATGATACCTTTTGACGATCCAAGACGTATAATATACTCAATTGAGCATCTACGTAGGGTCTGAAAACAGCGTTGGTAACGCCTGTTCGAGGACCGCTCGTTGGTGTCACACACCACCATGCGTTTAGTATTCAGCGAGGGTATAATTAAATAAATATATGATAAATCCGACACCGGGCAACAGCCAACTTGCAACAGTGAAGAGTGACCGGTGACCAGTGACCAGGCGACTGAATTAGACACATTATCAGGCATATAGTCAGGCAGGCCCAAGGACACTGTTAACACGGGAAGTCGGATGCTAACTACTTACAGCCGGGGAATCGGAAGGAGAGTCGACAGTCTGCCGGACCAGCGGAAGCGAAGGCGCTTTTGGGAATATTTAAGATGAAATGCTTTTGTACATACATGAATAGTTAAACGGGCCACGAAAAGCATTAATAGTGTAATGATTTACATAGAACTTACGAGGATTACATATTTAATTTGAAATTGGATCTATGGATGAAATGGCAGTCACGCAACTACGTAGCAATGCTATAAACAAACGTTAAAAAAAAAAAAACAATTTAAGGCGAAACACTACGAAGTCATGGAAAATCATGTGTTTTTGGTTTGAAAATTTAATCGCTTGGAAATATTGTAAAGCTTTAATTAAATACTGTGAGTAGAACACATGTTGGCCTTTGCAAAAATAGAGTGTTTTTATCTTTTTATAAACCCAGAAAAACTTAGGCTTATAAAAACTGCTTTAAAATCCCCTACTTAAATAAAAGTATTTTGGGTTATAGTTTTATTGTATAATGTGGCAAATTAATTCTTTAGAAAATTATCGAAAAACATTTGAATATTTGTGTCTGAATATAAAAAAAATAAAGCAAAACACACGGCGATGTTTTTTTCTCGCATAAATCAAATCAAAATTCAAAAAAATATTTATTGCACAAAAAGAGTACAAAGGGTATAACTTATAGGTTACATCCTATTTCTTCCAGCTAACCCAAATCAAACGGCTGGTGTTAGCGGGAATGTAAGCCTTATCGCCATCTACATAAGCAGTGTTATTGTTGGTGGCCCGTTTCTAAATATTACACAACGTGGTACGTCGCATTAATATAAAGTTCACAGACTCACAGTTAGGATTGATAGAAATCTAAATTGATAGACTCGCCTTAACATGAAATCAGGGTACCATCGCCGAAGAGCGCACGTTGAAATAACCAGACCGTGCGCAGAAAAGTAAAGTTGGCTAATGTAAGGCAAAGGTTTGCAGAGCAGTACATTGTGAGTCTTTTCTGCGCAGGATCAGAATCAGTTCGTTTTTAAACGAACCGCCTGGCGTAGCGACGATTAAAATGAGTGAGATGTGTAAATTAGCCAGTAAAACACATTTGTAAACGTGTTAACTAATTAACGCAACAAAACATTTGATTATGGAGAAAGCTCGAACATTCGTTTACAGTTCGCAATTTCAATTCCACGACGAGCATGTTTTTATATTTCGTTTGTAGTTACAATTTACGTTTTAGTACAGGAAACCAGTCTTTCATAAAACGTATAAATGGACGTAAAAGTATTCAATTTCTAATGTTGAAGCTGGATGCAAAATCTATGAATCAAATGCAGGAACGAGGAAAAGAGCATTATTCTCCAGAAAATACGGAACAATGATTCGCAGAAAAGACACGAAGACCATAGACGAAGACTTTTTTCGATATTGATCTTTTCTTGGGATTCCCGAAACGCCCTCTAATTGTAGACACAGAAACATCCCACATCATACGTGCATTTGTTGTCGGTTTCCAGGAAAGTTTGAGCAAATGTGCAATTATTATACCTGCGAAAACATACGATATCCTCGCGGAGAATAGAGCATGATTGTCATCGCAAAGGTCACACACAAGGGAACAAATTGCATCATAGGCAGAGGAAATAAACTTACCCACACAAAAATATATTTGGTACAAACAGAAGGACGAATCTGGTACGTGGTCGTGCACATATAACTAAATACAATCGAGTAAGTTGTGCTTAGTTTTTATCAAATCTTTTGCGGTTTGTAAATTCCGTCCCCATATTTTCGAGCACCTAGTAAATAATAATTAATTAATTAGTATTTTCGAACAACAATATCAATGTTACTTGCATTTCTTAGAAGTTTTCTAACCAGGTTAAATCAAAAATGGGGGGAAATTGCTGAAGATTGCAGAGATTTTTTTTTGAAATTTAAAAAGCTTTGTCGGGGAGTGCGAGACTCTTCAGAGCAAGTAAACATTTTTGTCTCGAAGTACGCGTCAATATAGGATTAAATAATCATAAAATGATTTGTTTTTTGACTGATAAGACCATTCTTCGATCTGTTCTTTATCAGGCGTAGTGTTGTGGAATTTAGCACCCCTGAAATTGCGTAAATAATGGCCTATACCTGTAGAACAAGGTATTAGTACCTTACCTACCCCAGTCATTTGCACCGCACTTTCAGTCTTCCAAACTTCCAGGGTGTGCACGTGTCTCGGCTCGTATCCTATTACAGCATCCGGTCTAGAGGGGTAGTGGTTTTATCTTTAGGGTAGTTGCAGTACCGCGTAGTATGGGGTCGCGAATCAAGGGTCGGTACGGCCCACAACCCCTATTTATAAAGGGACCCAAAGGCAACAGAAAAAAATATTCTAAGCATGAAGATCGAAACGCCCTTAGCGAGGACAAGGGGTGGGGCCAGGGGATTAGCAAGTACATTAGGTAAGTTGATGTAATACTTTGTACAATAAAAGGTGTAGGTACAGTACGTATACGTGGTGTCCGGAAACTTGTGAATCTACATCACATTTCTGGTATATCTTTTTTGAATTGGATCAAGTAATATCGAGTGGATCGAGTAATACTATAATCGAACAAAAAAATGCTTTTATATAAATTATGAAAAAAATTTCACTAAGGGGTTAATATCAGCTGTTTGATGTCTTTCAAAATGCGTCGCAACACAGATCCGGCTCGAAAAGTTTTTAACCCTTTAGTTGCCAAAAAAAGGAAAAAAGTAAAAAAATAAATAAATAATCTAAATTCTCAGATCGAAAAAAGTTTTTTGTGTTCTCTGTGATGTAGATTATCCAGTTTAACACCTAGTTTCCGGACACCGTGTATAATAATTTTATCGTATTTATTGCAAATTAATGTACAATATTATTTTGATGTGTTTATTTTTTATTCCGGTCGACTATTTTAATTATGCATTGGTCAACTTTGTTTTGCGCCATTTAGTGATTAAACTACCTCAAAGTGCTTTGTGTGGTGTACCTTTTAGAAAAAAAAATTACTTTAAAATTCTCAAACCAAGTTTTAGACCTCCGATATTCCCATGGAGGTTTTTACCTCCAAGGTCATTCCAATAATCCGATAATGTTATATTAATTTATTACAGAAAATAAATAAATAAAATATTAAAAATGTTTTACGATCGCCAGAAATGAGAAAGGTATTCTAATATATGCCTTATAAATGTTGAAAATAACAAGTAGAATATTGTGCATTTACAAAGAACTGAGAAAGGAGAACACCAAATAAAAGAGTAAGTTATCAACTTGTGGTCTAGTGAAATTGTGTACCTAGTAATTCTTACTTGTATTTTTGAATACTGGACTTAAAGAAGTCATTAATACTTATTACCATCTAATATGATCATATAAATGTTCCCTAGATTGTTAATATATTTATTTATATTGTGAGTATATTTAAATGACGGACCATTCGTTAGGAATAACAAGAACAGGTAGTCAATAAAACACAAGTGTTCTGTTGATTTAATGGCGAACTTTTGCATATCTGGAGTGCGTTGAAGTGGATGTGGAACGGAAGCGAAGACAATACCCGGCCAGGAAATAGGTAATGTCGCGGGCGCTGCTAACATCTGCTCATCTGCTCATCTGCTGCTCCGCCCCGAGATGTGTTCATCTCACAGACACTGGAGAGAGAATCTCCTCGAGAAACCTGAACATTCCAATTCCTTGGCAGAGTACAACGATCGAGCGTTGTGTCCAGAATGCCCACTTATTAATTTATTAACACTTTCGTAATAGTTTCAGAAATAACAGCGATTTGAAATTAATTAAATTTATAGTTTTTATTACTCCTCGCCTGCTGAATTCTTGGAAGATTAATAGACACTTCAACTGGCTCAACATCCAAGTGATACAAACTTATTAAGCTATTAAAAGTGTGTTATAAAAATAATTAGGGTCAAATATACAAATATGCAATTATTTCTAACTTTAAAGACGGGTGGTCAATGGTCAAGCAATTCTAAAACCTTGGTAATATTATTTCTCTTCTGATAATTTAGAATCTGCTCATTAATATCTCTCCGTGGAATATTTATTATCGTAACACCAAAATGCGTAAAAACACAACATCGATAAGCTTTGCTTTTTCAACTGCGGTCAAGTTATCGCTGTTTTACAGTGCGGTGAAGTATGGATAACATTATTTGTTATTTATAATCACAGTTACACGTAGCTTCGGGCGATAATAAAGCTAGCGACCAGATCCAGTACCAACACCAGTACCAGCACCAGTAGTACCAATGCTCCCTGGATGGCTCCTACTCCCACAATAGCTCCCAGCTAGTTAACTTGCAATCTGACCAACGGAAAATAACTATGTTTTAAAAGATGACATATGAAATACCGGATATTGTGTGTTTCGCGACATCCGGAAAGCGCTTAACGAATTAATTAAGATGTGAAAATGTTTCTTAATCTACAAGAATAATATAATTATCAGCTTCCTGCGGTGTGAAATGCCTACCTAAAATGTCATAAAACATATTTTATAGAATCTCTGGAATGCTCGAACATTCTCGTAATCAGGATGATTCCAAAGATGTTCTGCTAAACTACAGCAGTCATCACTTGAAATTGAGTGAGCAGTTTAGTATGTAATGTATGAACCTATGCGTAGGAGGTTGCTTTAATGAATTATGCGATTTTAAAGGCATTCTTAGAATAAGATATTCGGTTCATCTCACTTCAGATAATAAAGTGAAAGATTTCTGGTGGACCCTAGAGGATAAGAACGCAAGGGCGGGTGCTCTTCAGATCATCAATGATCTTGAGGGTTCAAAAGTTCAAAAGACCACTCGAGTAAATCTACTAACCCACAACTCCTATTCGGCCAAGTGGCCACAAGAAAATCATCCTTCGCCGCCGCAAAATGGAGAGACTCTTCGGGAGATGCACAATAGAGAAAGCTCGACCTTAGGCATTTACCAAACAATACAACACTTGGTTGCCACTACGCAACCACAAAGAGATAAGTACGAAACTCAACAATGAAAAGTGCAAGAGATTTCGCTTTTCATCCCAAAGCACCATCTTCAAACAGACAGGAGAGTTCATAACTAGAGCGTAGCCCTTGGAGTAATTATTATTATAATGCCACTGTTTTCCACAGGATTCTGTTTGTGTTTACCCTCAGCTTTCACCGTGTGTGTTTATAAATTGGCCTTGCCACATTGGAGCATGTGTTATGTGTAAAAAAACAAATGGGCACCTAGCATTATGACGTGGAGAGGAAAGATAGAAGTGTGCTAGCAGGACACGTGTGGAGGACACGTGCGACAACATCCGGCCAAGAACAGATCCTTCCAACGGAACATTCAATAAAGCCACACATCTGTGGGTTCATAATGAATACCTTACGGATTGTAGAATCAAACTATGAGTACGACAGAGGTACATACATGATACTCGTATTAGGTTTCACGGGATATGCATTGATTTTGGCTGGCTTGTTTTTTAACAGAACATAAAAAAATATGCTGCTCGGATTAACGCACTAAGCTATATATTAAATTTTTCACATCTGCGCTTCCAGATAACTTTTATCTCACATGAAATATAATATAATGTTTCAATATACATTCTTCGATTAACGAGAAATTGCACTGTTGAATGATTAAGCCTCGCTTCGCAAGCTTAAGCTTCTGGTTTAAGAGTGTCGATATTCATCTAAGAAACGTTAAACCATTTAGAATTAATTAATGCTGATAAGAGGTCTCCTACATATCGGAAAATTTAGAGTTCGAAGATTAAGTTTTAATGAGGCTGAATATAAACCAGTTGGTAACTGAACTTGAATTCATATGAACCCATAAATAGTTAAAAAATAAAATCTAACACAAAATAGATACAAAACAGTAGGAAAAGATCTGATTCTTTGCAGGCGTGAAAATATGACGTGTACCCATCACGAAAACAGAATATTATCATGAACAAACCCGAGAGACAAACAAACAAACAAACAATGGGAAAACTGAAATAATATTCGTCCGATGACACATTTTCAAAAAGTAAAGGGGCCGACAAATAGCCCAAGAACGTTTGTAGTTTTGTTTCGGTTCTGATAAAACAGTTGGAATGTAATATAACAGTGTTATCGACATATCTTGTGGTTTAGTGTGCTATGAATTGAGCATGGACAGATAAGGACCAACTGGGAAAAAACAAGGATAAGTTATAATGTTATTATCATACTATGTCCTACTGTTTTATATTTAGAATCTAGGTTTTATTTCCAGTTTTATCATATAATTCAACATTCAACAGTGCACAAGCACTTTTTAGCTGAATTTTCTTCATCTATTATTAAACGAACTTCAATAGTTCTTGTTTCAATGGAAACCAATTCCAGTGTCTTTATTGGGACAAAGAAATACCGATGCAAGCAGAAGAACAGACAATCTCTGAGAATTACAGTTAAATTTATTCATAATTAGGAATTTAATTATTTTTACCTACATGCAAAGGATGTCATTGTTTGAACTTGTAACCACAATTTAAGGTAAAAACAAAATAAGGATCCTTCTTGTCACACTGAAAGCACTAATTAAATTTTGCGGTTTAAAACATGAGTATGGAACTTTTAATAGTAAGTAGATACTTCATTGCAAGGAGGTAGGTACCAACAACAGTGATTTACAACACGTACTTGAATATCTTTTTATATAAAGAGCATCTGATGCGGGCGGGCGGCGTGGATTCGATTTGTATACATAGGTATCTACAGTTTTATTTCGAGATTTTTGAAATTTTGCACACTTGATCTTCAAAACAAGAGGAAGAGACTTCATCTAGTAATGAATAAAGAAGAAGTAGATCAATGTATAATATTATCTTACGTGTTCATATTAATGTTTTAATCCAAAGAAGTGGTGTAAGTCGTAAGATTAAGAAAAGAACACATAGATGGTTTGGGAATGTAGATCGGATGAACGAAGAAAGGAGTGCAAGGAGAATATTACTCGAATGTGAATGGTAGAATAAGTCGAGAACGCCCGAGCAAACAAGGCACAACGTGAATCAAATACTTCAGTCGAGCCATGCCAACGATGTTTGAATATAAATGAAGCAAGGAATGCGTGCCAACACCAATTTGTTTGGCGGTCCAACCTCTCGGTCTACCACTGCGGGAAAACGGCTTAATGCTTAGTTAGTTCATTATTAATCCAAATTAAGTGACCTCATGCAACAATTAAATAGTCAAAATTCACCTACTGGTAGAAGACTGTGATGGGAGTGTGGAACAAAGTTGGCTGGGGGAGTGAATGGGGAATGAAGTGATGGAGAGGGTCAGGGGGGAGGGGCGCACAGGAAACTGTGGTATTGGCAGCCACGATAAGGACCGCCGACCAAGATATGGAAACGCATACATACACTTGTAAAGTAATAAATACACAATTGGTACGCGACAGAGGTTTTCATAAATTTTACATAAAAATTTATGGGTACCTACGTGATATACGAAATACCCATTTTGCCATGGTAACTTAGTTGTTACAATCTGCGATGAGAGATTTTAAATTTCTCTATGTATGTTCAAAGTGCACAAACGACTGATAGCCTAAATTGTTTCGGTGGCAAAAGATAAAATATAATAAAAAAATACGAACAGATTTCCAGAGTACTTTTTTGAACAAAGGATTTTCAGAAACCCGGGAACATGCAGAATTATAGCACAGAATAGAGCCATACCATAGCAATACAGCCGATGGGTAATGGTACTGTACGACGACGTTGTACGCAGCAAGCGTTTTTTGGGCGTGGCCTATATCACCATATCACCCGCCATTCAATCCCATACAGACATGTCACATCAGACAGATTATGTGTTATAAGTGTGGGTGCCGCCTAGATGATATGCCGTGATCTGCTAGCCAGGAGATATTTGAAAATGAAGTAACCAAATCAATCCGGGAGCTGCCGTGGTCACTGTCAGTGACACAGTCTGTGACAGATCCCGTTGAAAATAAATGTTATTCCGTGCTCCTCCACTCTCCCTCAAGCACATGCTATGGAGTGAGAGGAAGATTATAGCTTCGTGTGACACTACAGTATGTAATCTGTAGAGGCCGCGCCCATAAAATGCTTGATGCGTATAGCGTCGTCTGACACGGGCATAAAGCAAAAGCAAGTCACCGTTAACGTTATTAAATAATAGTGCTAATAACAAAAACCTTTATTTATTATTGATTTAGTTTTCTTTATTTCAAAAAATTAAAAATTAATTAAACATCTACACTTAGGTGAAGAAATTGAATTTAGAGTAGTAGGTAATGTAGGAAATGAATAATAGTAATAAGTAATAAGGTTTGGTTGAACTCCTCTGTATTTTTATTGTTATCGTTTTGTATGAAATGCCGTTAAAGTAGGTAAACAATTAAATTAACTGCTAATAAAAATATCATTTAAATATTAAAAAGAATGTAATAATAATAATAATTTTCCGGAAACTATAGAACATATTATATCGGGATGTTCTATATTAGCAACGTCCGAGTATACATTTAGGCACAATCAAGTTTTAAAAATAATTCACCAAAGTTTGGTAATTAAACATAACTTGATTGACTGCCGTAATATTATAATACCATATTATGAATACGAACCAAATTCATTTTTAGAAAACGAATTTTATAAAATATATTATGATAAAACTATACTAACAGACCGAACGATTAATCGTAATAGACCAGATATAGTTTTACATGACACAATTAAAAAAATAACTTGTATCATTGGTGTCGCTATTCCAAATTCCTGTAATATTAAAAAATCTGTTAATGAAAAAATAATCAAATACACAGATTTAGCAAATGAGATAAAAAGAATTTGGCATTATCAGACTATAAAAAATATTACCATTTGTTATTTCGGCTACTGGCATTATACCTAGCTCTCTCATTAAAAAATTAGGCGTATTAGATCTGTTAAAGAATTTATATATAAAAATGCAAAAATCAGTCATTTTAAATACATGTAGGATTACGAAAGATTTTTTAAATATTTATGTTGAGGAATCAGTAGGATTTATAGGCCCTGTTAGGAGTTCTACGGAGCCGAACCCTCCATATATGAAAATATCTGGAGTCGGTGAATTATTTTCCCATTTGATCTCTGGTGAGTTGACGTGTTGTTCTTGTATTGTGTTGTTAGTTATGCTTATATAATGCACTTGCATAATGTGGATTGACTAGATGATAATTTGTGGAAAAGTGTGTGGAAGGGTTTATTTTTTCCTATGGGGAAGATTTAACCCGGACATAAGTCAGAGGTGATTGAATCTGGAACTATTGTGATCAGACACTGATATTGTAATCAGATCACACCTGTTTTTAAGTCTGGGGCTAAAAATGATGTCCAGAACTATCGACCGATATCTAAATTACCAATCTTTAGTAAAATTTTTGAAAAAATTGCTCATGAACAACTATATAACTGCATCGAGTCTGTAATACTCGTGAACCAACATGGCTTTATGAAAAAAAGATCGGTTGTATCTAATCTTGCCATTTTCATTGAAAATATTACTAAATCAATGGATGATCAAATCCAAGTTGACGTAATCTATACAGACTTCTCAAAAGCGTTTGATAAAATTGACCACAGTCTTCTTTTGTCCAAATTACTAGCTTTGGGAATTCATGGGGATTTATATAGATGGTTAGTCTCCTACCTTAATGGGCGCACTCAGGGAGTAACAATAAATGGCTTCATCTCTGAGATTGTAAATATACCCTCAGGTGTGCCCCAAGGATCTCACCTGGGACCGTTACTGTTTACAATTTTCATCAACGACATTATAAAATGCTTTAATTATGCAAATGTTCTACTTTTCGCTGATGATATGAAAATATTCCTGCCTATTAATTCTATAATTGACTGCTTTAAACTACAAGAAGATCTGTATAGGCTTAGTGATTATTGTATCCGCAATCGTCTCAACATGAACACTTCTAAATGTTATGTAATTACCTTCACTAGAAATAAAATTAAGTTTGACCATAATTATCATATAGCTGGCCAACTACTCAAAAAAGTTACACAAATTCGTGATCTAGGTGTTATACTTGACAGTAAACTTACATTTGAGGCTCATATTGATATGATTGTTAAGAAAGCCCTTAGAATGCTAGGATTCTTATTCCGTATTGGAAAAGAATTTAATAATATCATAACACTTAAAATATTGTATTTTTCTTATGTTCGCAGTCATCTTGAATTCGCTTCTCCCATATGGAATCCTCAATATAATATTTACATAAATCGCATTGAAGCCATCCAAAGAAAATTTGTCCATCATTTAAATTTCAAACTAAATTCAAACCTTGACGTAAACAGCTCGATGGACCTTTATGGACTTAAGCCATTAAAAACTAGAAGAGACTCCGCAGATATAATATATCTCCATAAAATTATCAATGGCTTTATTGATTGTTCTCCCCTTCTGTCTGAAATTAATTTTAGAGTCCCGAGCGTTAGAACTAGAGAAAAATCACTTTTTCATCTCCATAAATGTTCTACTAATATAAGACAAAATGCGTTTATATTCAGAGCCTGTAGTATATTTAATAAGAATTTTAATGATATGGACATATTTTCAAGTAATTTAGGAACCTTTAAAAGATATGTAATAACTAACATTAAATAATTTTAAATATTCTACTTGAAGTTATCATGTTATTGCTTTGAATCCTTTCCAGTTACTTACCTTCCAATTTATACTCATGTGTTCAATTTAGTTGTAGGTATACATTTATTATATTGTTATTATTGCTATTGTGTAGTGCTTTTATTGATTGCTGCTGTGTTGAAATTTTACAATACATTTTGTTTTGAATTTTAGTTGGTTATTAGTATATCAGTTAAATTTAAATTTTTGAAATTTAGCTGGTTATTAGTATATTAGTATATCAGTTAACTTTAAATTTTAATTTATTTGTGTTCCTAGATCTGTTATTATTTTTTATTTATTATTTACAATTTTGTATTTTTTGTAAATTTCTCAGGCCACGGGTACAGAACCCTTAGTTTCTTGTTTTAATATTTTTTATTATTATTATAATTTTAAGTGAAAATCTGTTATTGGATTTTATCTTTATTATTTAGTTTATTCTTATATATGTAAATAATCTGTTGATTTTCCCAAATAAATAAAATAAAATAGAATCATATTAAGTTACATATGTAAGTCTCTACATATGTAAATATATATATGTCATTAAGACAGAATTATGAATCCAGTTGTAAGCCAGCTGTATTTATTATTTAATAAATATATGTTTGCATCGCCCTTGAGGTGATTTTTCACGAAAACGGCGCTATATAAATTAGCCAAATATTATTATTATTATTAATAGATTAATCATCCATTTACAGTACACGATTTATAATTTTAATATCCTCAACATTTGAAAAGATAGGTTCTCAAAAACATTTTAAAGTTATCTTAAGAGTATATTTGTGAATACGAGTGTGTAAGTCGGTAATTATTAATTAAAGAATATTACCACTGCTTTAGAAATTTAATTCAATACCATCAATCCTGTGCTAGAACACCTGTTCTGCGGTGTGGTATCATTTAAATATGTAAGTCGGTCATTATTAAATACCAAAAAATGTAGTTTTCAAGAAATAATTGCAATCCCTAAGTTAATATTAAAAAGAAAAACCTACGTTTAGTTAATTTCATCCCTTAAATTGAAGGTATCGAAAATATAATTCTTGATAAGTTAAAGGGTCGAATAAAAACAAAAACTAGCCAAAAAAATGCTCTAATAATATTTTCAATGTAATTGTAATTCTGAAGTTTTGTGATATTCAACCACAAATGTGCTTTTCCTAAATATACTTACAACAATCAATTAGGTACATACATATTATTTTCCTACAAATTACGACTTACATATTTTACTACGTTATAGTATTGTATTGATTTTTTAAATTGATATCCTTGAGGTTACCTCACTAGGAAAACCAAATAATTTGATTAAAAAATAGATGTACCCCGCCACGCATTGCTGTGGCTTAGTCTGTCTGAGCAGGTAGAGAAACAATATCGCGTGTTGCTTTTACGTCAAACAGATGGCACTGTTAAAAAAAACATGTTTTTCGGACAGACGGCTCTTTTTTTTTATTTTCGGCTCTTTTTTTTAGCGGTCACAGGTGACATCTATACAATATAGGTAGGTATATAAAAACAAACGCGTATTCGAATGCAACATTGTGTCAAAATTTCAAAGCAACCAGTGAAGATCTTTCGTAGATTTAAGATTTTGAACAAAGGAACATTTACATTTTTATTCATATAGTTAAACCTATTACTTGACTACGATTAAAGTTTTCGAAGTTGATGTTTAAGTATCTAACAATGATAGTCAGAAAACACATCTTCAATAAATAAAACAGTCGTAGGTACTATTAAACAATGAATATTATTTGTGTGCACTTTGAGGAGCCTGTTATTCTTTGGTATTTGCTCCAAGAATTTGGTTTATAAGCCATACCTAAATCACAGAATTTCACACGTGCGCCCTTCAAGTTTTAGAATTCCAGAGAAATGCCTAGATATAAGCTATTCGACAATCGTAAATCTTTGGGTAAACTCAACGTATTTAGGCTCTATTAAGATAGGAACCGCGATATCTCTGTAAGATCAAACAGATATCCCCCTGTGAGGAAGATTATCTACATGACATCTTGTTTTCTGGTTTAATGGTAACGGTACTTCACCATGTTGAAAACAAGACGGATGCTGCTACTGGAGATAATAACTGATTTTTAGGGGAAAAAACAGCTGAAATGCGATAAGTTCAAGTGCATAGGTCGAATTGTTTGTGTGGGTTGAACACGATACAGCAAAGACCAGATAACACAGCATTATTACTTGAATTATCCCTGAGCAAATTTAAAATACAAAAGTCTGTGTTTTACACGGTACTCTTGCACCTCTCATTTAATTCAACGACTTAAACCATTAAAAATAAAGATCTCTTTGAAATTTACCTAAAAAATTAGTTTCAGGCTTTATGACACCTGTACAACTGTGCACCGTGGGACTTGGATTTTTCAATCCGATATGATTGGCGGAAAATTTGTGCAAAAATCCCGCCAAAGAGGTGATTGAAACAGGATATTCGATTCAAATTTAAACGTCGAAAAGTGCAATGAAACACTGCTATAAACGCATTTTTTGCGCTAAGAATTTTTCCCTTTACTTAACCACGTTCTTTTATAATGTTAGGTGACTATTATTCACCCGGGATTCCACTGCCGAGATCAACTCACAAAGGTTTCATATCTTTACGCGCTTTCACAAAAGAACAATTATTTTTTATTTGTGATTCGGTACAATGCGAGTTTTACTCCTTGTTGGAGATTAACCAGGGCAGGTTACACCCTATTCCCATTAAACCCTCCAAGTGAGCAACAACAAAGCGTCGAGATGTTTAACAATAGGCATAGAATGGTGAAGAGTTGTATTCAATAAGATTTCAACTACTCTTCGATAAACCGAAAGATTAAGACATTATGAGCCATATAAATATGAAGTAATATTCGTAACATTCTGAATGATGATTAGAAAAAAATAGAATAAAAAAAAGAAAACTAGAAGTGTTCCACACAAATTTTAAGGGAAACAAATGTGCCATTGACTTGGCACTTTTTGGTTAGAGACCATAACCTCAGCGGTCTGTCTCTCTTCTACTTGCCTGAAATTGTACATCGCTATCCCATTTTTATTTCCTAATCATGGAGAAACTCAGTTTGGTATGGAAATATAGGACCAAAATGGGTTTATATTTGGATCACAAAACACGCCCAAAAGGCATTTCTTGTGTTATTCTTTATTCTATGGGAAAAATATTAAAATTTAATCAATGAAAAGAGTTAAGTCTACCTTTAAAAGACATACAAATATAACCTAGGATAATATTAGTCGCAGACAACATCAAGTTAACACAACGAATAAATATAATTCTTCAAATACGTTCATCACACAAAGTTTTAGCACTTAAAAAAAGTTATCTATATACATAAGATCGCGTGAACTTAAAGCAAATATCCTTCGGATTCGAAACCAAAGCCAATATCAGTCTATAATAACGAGTGAGATTATTTATAATGATAATTAAAAACGTAGCAATCCTTTCAATTAAGTGTCGAGCGTTAATGAGAAGTTCATTATGAAAAATGGATGACCAACGACTGTTCTTACAGGTGCTTTAATAAACCATACAAACAAACAGGTTAACTTGTATCTTGTATCGCAAACGGAAGAAAAATGGCTTTAGATAGTTAATAAAATCTATTTATTACCTCGATATTAATATATCCTTTATATTTAACTAATAAGTTTTTTTTAATTGGTGCACAAATTGCTGAATTGCGAGGGGGAGGGGGGTTAGCGCGAAACTGAAGTCGTTGTAAAAAAACACTTATTTATATGGATTAATCATTGATTCATTCTTATCTCACGCTGGTCGAGTTTAACCAAAAAACTATAATTGATCACCTATTACATGAAGATTTACTATTCAATTAGCATATTATAATCTAACCTATTTCTTTGTGGAGACGGGGGACAGGTAACGTTTGTAATCGCTACCTGCGAATTTAATTTAATTGCCAGAAATTAATATAAGAAAGTACCTACTCAGATTAATATTAACTCGTGTAATTTTGTGCCTCAGACGGGTTCGGGATATTTAAAGATTAATAGACAGTAGTACTTAACTAACTCGTTTAATAACATAGTTACCTACCTAGTTTTACTACCCGGCTCCGTATTTTATTATTTCTTGTACATAAATGCATATTTTGAAATAGGAATCTAAAAAAAAACATTTTAGTGCAACCCTTCATATTTTAGGCCTCTTTCCGATTTGAACTAAATTCTGTGACGGAATTTAGTGACCGGGTTTGACGTTTTAAATATGCATAGGGGTGGCACGGGGGTAAGCGTGCACGTGCGAGGGTGGGGATCAGATTGCAGCGGAAGTTGTACTAAATACTGAACACGTACACGTGTATTTACTGTTTGCAGGGGAGAGAGGGGACAATGGGCACTTTCCACTTCCACACTCTCGTCAGGTAAAATGAATTATTAAAACTCAAAAACAAATTACATATATTGGGTAGGTACTTTAGTAATAAGATAGAAAATAATTGTAGAAATGTATCATAATATTTATTTGTACAGCGGCCTTGGGGTGATTTTGCACAAAAACGGCGCTATACAAATCATCAAAATATTATTATGATTATTACTCGAAACAGTAGTCAATAATAATACTTAATAAATCTAATAAATGTAAACTTTTTATTTTTATCCGACTTCAAACAATCATATTTCGCAGAACAAATTTTATTGGAATTATATACATATATATATATATATATTGCCTTACTAATATATATATATTTAATTTTACAAAACTGATAAACAACCGTTTACCATACAATAATGGTTGTTTATCAGTTTTGTACAATTTAAAACACGTTTATTAGTAAGAGGGTGAGTGTACCGGAGCACGGAACGCGCGAAATTTTCTAACACTATAAAGGAAAGACTTGCAATAATATTTAGTTACCTTTCCAAACCATGATCAAGTCCAGATTGATCCAATGTATACAAAAAAGTCTATCCAATGTCACTCATTGTTGCAAATGTCCAAAATGGTTGCAAATTACTTTTCACGTGTATTCATCAAATAAAATTATGCGAAAACTAGTCAACGTTTCAAATTGATCATTTATTGTGTGTTGGATTGTAGTTGGTTTTTTAAAGCTCTCACTTTACCGTTAATGTTGTGAAAATATTTTAATACACAAATCACGTGACATGTTAATTTGACAACCATAGAAAAAGCCTCGAGTCGCTGACAGACGAGCGCATTTCCCGCCTTTTCGCGAGGGCGAGCGCGGCAAAAAAAATAAACAACGCAAATGGCGGCACGACGGAGACTGTCAGAAAATCGGAAAATCAAAAGTGAAACAACGAATCCGCGAGACTAGTGCCAAGGATAGAGGTAAAGAACTAGACCGAGACGCAAGAAGAGAACTAACGATGGAAACGGCAATTATTACTAATATTACCTAACGGCTGGAAAACAGCTTAACATATTAGCTAGAGTAGGTATGTTCATTTGGACGAGTTGGGAACTTGCGATTGCAGTAGGCGGGCGCTGATAACCTTGGCTGGTTACAAATGACTCACGTTCAATATGGAAGGGATGACAAGGAAAATAATAATTTAATTTAAAGCAGCCAATGTTATTTTTGTATCGTATTTAAACAGCCAACATAACCTAAGTAGGTACCTAACATAATATGAACACGTTTATTATTCATTTATTAACATTGTGTCAGACATTCATTTTGTAATGAGGCAGTAATTATCATCACATTATTTATTAGTGTCATTGATGAAATGACGTGAAAAAATATAATATATGAAAAGTTACAACCTCGAAAAACACAAGTAGGTAAGTACCTGCCACATAAAAGGAATGTTTATTTTTAAACTTGATCAATTCAACCCAGGGCGGGTGTAGGCGGGAATGTTTCAAAGGGAAAAGCGAATTACATTAGAAACCATTTATTATAAAAACGAGGTTAGTTTTTTGGTTTGGCTAATCAATTAGCAATTGAGTCGGCTTTTTATTCCCCATCCCTAAAAAAACTGGGGTTACAAGCTTTCTTTTTAAATTCTTACTAAAAGCAAAATACATTATCACTCTTTTTTAATTACTTATCGACAAGGGTTTGGATTAAAAATAAAAAAAATGGAATAAATTTAACATTACACGTCATTGAAGAAGAAGATAATACTAATAAATCTAAACGAAACATGAAACAGAACAAGACACAGTAAAATAAAAAGTTAACGATTTCAATTGGGAATCGAACCCAGGATTTGTCTTAACGGGACAACGCCTCTAACCACTCGGCCATTGGGAAATAATTATTTTACGTCGTTTTTGTCGATCTCATTTTTCATATGGCCGGGTGGTTAAAGGAGTTGTCCCGGTAAGTCACAGATCCGTTTCAAGTTTCGTTTATATTTATTAGTATATATTATCATCTTCTTCATTGAAGAGTACAAGGATAAAAATGAAAATTGCTAATTTACTAAGAATTTCTTCAAATTATTCGTAATCCGGTTAAAAACGGGATTGCGGGCCCTTAACGAATGAATGAAAACTTTTAGTAAAATACCAATGTATTATCACGATGTTGGAACACGTGTTGGGTGTTTTTAAAATTATCGCATTTCGTCATTATATATAATCAAGACATACGCAGGAGCATGAACACGTGTTCCGATATATGAGGAATTTACTAAAAGTTTTTCAGGAAACGACTGGAATCCTTTTGACTGGATTACCAATAATTTGAAGAGATTCTTAATACACTAGCAATACTAATTTTTGACTGTGTATATATAACCTTTAAGGCGATGCCATACGTATTAATACAAAACCGTGTGTTTTGCTTTGTAAATTTGGTCGCCTAGAAATGTTTCAGATGCTTTAATTAAATACTGCGAGTAGAATACATCTTGGCCTTTGAAATAATCGAGTATTTTTTAGATAAGTCTTTTTATAAGCTCAGAAAAAATAATGTATAAGGCCTATGAAAACTGCTTTAAAGTTCAAAATCACCTACTTACGAACCCATTTTCGGGTATGATTTTATTGTATAATGTGGCACATTAAGTTATTTATAAAATGATCGAAAAAAAATTAAATATTTATGCCTGAACATCCACAAAATAAAATAAAAGGCACTATTTGGCCATGTTTTTTTCTTGCATAAATCAAATAGGCGGATGGTGTTAAGCGAGAATTTAAACCTTATCGCCATCTACGTAAGGGTTTTTATTGATAGCGGCTCAATTTAAAATATTTATTTTTTATTTTTTTATTATTTATTGAGTTAGTTTATACATTTGAATATAAACTAATATAAACAAGATCATATTTCATTTTGTAATTTTACATATTTTTACAATAAATATAACATTTCTTTTGCTAAACACGACGTAGTGCATCGCCTTAAAAGATATTCCAATAAAATTTAACAAAAAAATATTTTATTAATTCATTTATAATACGTTGACATTATTAATGGGATTTCGGTACAACAGATATTGTGGTGTCGTTTTTATTTCGGCACATCGGAAAAATTAAATGACTCAATTATTTTTTTTAATTACAATCCACTATCATTTTGATCACAATATAATAATAACATAACTGCGCAATGCAAAAAAAAATGAATTAAAAGCGCAACGGAAGCTATGAAAAGTGAGATAACATTCAGAATTACTCGTGAATAGTGAAACTTGAATGCAAGGTACTGGCATAGTGAAACTTGGTACTTAAATACAAGGTCCTACGGCGATAGCAGGCCATCTTCCGGCCGATAATTAAGATGTTTAATTACTAAATTATGTGTGGAAATCGTAATATTTATGTGCAATTGAATGCATGTAAGCATGGCCCCTTAGGCAAAACGATTATGACAAAATGTAACTGTAGCTTTCACGTAATTTAAAAGTAAGTTTATATTATTTACCGGTTTCGTTATCGCTAAAAAATATACAACAATAGGTACCTACATGTCTCATGGGAGTGGTAAGTAGATAATAGACACATACTCTAAGGACGGGATGTTTCACAGAATTTGAACAATTCATAAAATTTCCAAGTTTAAATTCAAGTTCTGTGAAAGTTCCATTCAATTTCTGTTATTATTTAATCAATCTTTCATAAATCAAGAAAGAGACGCTTAGATGGTTTGGGCATGTAGAGCGAATGAGCGAAGAAAGGAGTGTAAGGAGAATATACGTTGCACATTTGAATAGTGGCAGAAGTCGGGGACGCCCGAGGAAGAGATGGCACGACCAAGTGAATCAGATACTTGAGTCGGGCCATGTCAAGAGTCAGAATAATACAAGAGTATGTATGAATATGAATGAGACTAGGAGTGTGTGCCAAGACCGAGTTGTTTGGCTGTCCGTCTTCTCTGCCTACCCCTACGGGAAAACGGCGTGATGGTTAGTTAGTTAGTTAGTCAGTACTTGGATAGTGATGGAACTTGAATGGGACTATCACTGAACTTAAATATTAACTTTGAAATTTGATGAATTGTTCAAATTCTGTAATACAAGATACAACCCTTCCTCAAAATCGAAAGTTGGCGTTGCTTGATATGGCAATGGTTGTGTTTAATTAACAGATACAACAGACAGATACTTCCCAACCTTCCTTTCCCCAATCCCTCCAGCCTTATGCTAACCTAATTGGGGACCCCATTAGTAGTTGGTACTCTTGGCGGGGTTCACTGTAAATACCGATCAATCCTTATTTCGTATAGGAACTGAGGGAGAGTGCAGACTCTTTTCAGGAAATTACGAGTTGTCGGTAGGACAGTTTTGTAATTTTAACTTCAGTTTCAAGATCACTGAGCGTATCGCAGAACAATATTTTCCGAAGTTACTTATGCACGAAATTATTTAATCACATGTGAGTGAATAAAAGAAATGTTTCCCATTGAACACATTTATTGTCGCAGTGTTGTAAAGTTTAAAGTTGTATGTGATAGCACCCTGAATATCATTGAATACTTCATAAAAACACTAATGTCCAATAAGGTAGATAAGTATCAAAAGCCACGCTTATTGGACATTAGTGTTTTTACGAATTATTCAATGATATTCAGGGATTGATGATGAGAATAAATAAACAATTTCTAGTAAATATGGCGAAATGGAAGTTGTACATTTAAACGATGTCAAGATTGAAAATCCTTGTAACGTCGACGTTTAAGAAAGTACCTACATACATATCCCGAAATGTTATTTCGTATGCAGCACGAATGGAAACTTTCCAAGCAAACAAGATGATAAAAGCTTGGTGGCATTCGCAGATTTTTAAAATGCCTGTCTCCCTCAACATGATAGGATATATGGAGGGAAAACATAGTGAAAAGTGAGGAATTGAACAGGGATGGACTTCACTCCTCCGTACTTACAGCAGTAGACCGATGTATCTTTAAAATTAATAAAAGTGTCTCAGGTATCGTTAAAGCGCACAGACAGAATTCTGTAAAAGGTATATAAGAAAAAATTAAAGTGGCGATAAAAACTGGTAATTAAAGAAAGATAAAAAATGTAGCGGGTTTTAATTACCCTTGAAAGTAAGAACATGACGTCATCAGTAACGAAACCGAAATCAGGCCACGTGTGAAAAATGAATCCGTCAAGTTCACGCTCAAGCTAGCACCATTTTGGACGTTCTGCAATACATTTTCACGGCGAACAGAACAACAGGGTCACCTGTGTAATAATAATTACTCGGTTCTGTGATGAGACTGGTGTGTACACCGGGTTCTGTGTTCATCGTGCAGTGTTCTCTGTGTGTAGTGTACGTGGAGAGGGGCAATAAACAATGACAATAATCGAGCTAATGCCACTGGAAAACGAACAAAGCTAAAATATTTTGAGAGAATGAAGTACACGCATCGTTGAGCAAGCATCTAGAATTAAAAATATTTGAGATATACCCAATTCTAACACATCTGTTATAAGATTGCTATCCGAAATCCAGTTCCTAAATCCAAATATAAAGAATACCAGGCAAAGGAATCGATTTCAGATGAAAATCGTGAAAAATATATATTGCAGAAAAATAGGCTTAGTTAAAAAAATAAAGCTGAAATGCGCAATAGTAATTTATTATTGAAACAATATAATACTATTCAAATAATATTAACTAGAAAAACATACAGAAAATAATGATTTTGGTGCGACGTGGTTGCGAGATGTTAGTTTAATTTTATTTTTTAGGTAATTGATGGAATTCTAAATTAATAGAAATTTTTAGTTTTGAATTTTTTCTGTACAGCTGGCATGATAACAAAATCACGATTAGTTCACCTTCTTTGAGCGTAGTAAGAGAGATAAAAAATTGAAGATTTACGCATAAATTTCTTTCAAAACTTGAAAATTCAGGGCAATAGACCAACGCAACCCTTAAATTATATAAAAGGTCATTCTAGTCTGTAAATAGATCAATCCGACTTGAACAAATAGGTTCGTACGCTGTCGAAATAATACGCTCGTGTACCGATTCTGGCCTTGTGTGCCCGGTCCCGCAAGTGAGATACATCACTTAGATCTCCGGGCATATGACATGTGGGGCACATAAATCTCACTTGAACACCAGTTTTGACTATTAAGCCTCTAAATTGGTGCATCGTGATTCCGGACGGTGAGCCGAGACTTGCACCAATGTTTGTACTACAAGAGAGTGGTCGTAAATACGTCTGAAACTATTAGATTAGAAAATAGAAATGGACACTAGTAAGAACTTTGATAATGACAGAATGATGAAAGGCCGACGGATTTATAAAGTTGTCAATTGACGAGTTTAAAAAAACAGTCAAATTTTCTAAACTATCTAACAAACCAATCACATTAAAACACAGAGGTGGGCACGTGGGCAGCAAGGACGGATCACGATATAACTGACTAGCCCCTTGGCACACACTCCTTGATTCGTTCTCATTCAAAGATCGATACATAAAAACCAATTATTCTGTTATAACAGCTCTCAAAATGATGTGGCGTGTCTTCCTGGAGTTTCCTTTACTTTTCCTACCACTCTATTGCGGGTCCTATATTCTCCTGATACATTTCTCAACGTCCTAATCTAAACCTAATCTTCTTTTCTTAATTTAGTACGTTGTTCTTTTCACATCTCCTCATTTATGTAAGGTGGTTTAATCTAACATACACTTCAGGGATCTCATTTTTCCTGCATTCAGATTTTTTTTTTTACATTTACCCCACACCGGAGGTCCTGAGGAAAATAATTTCCCTCAAGACCTACGTCACCTTTTGGGATGCTGTGTGAGGATCTTTTTTAAGGAAAGGATGGAGAGGAAGTTCTGGGAAAGTAAAAAGTATGAGGGTTGGGTAGGAATCTAGGGATCAGTTTGTCCAGGAGTGACGGACGTGCTGTCTCTGCTAGTTTCATCGCTGCAATATTCTCAACACAAATCATGTAAAGGTAACGGAATTATTATTTACATAAGAGCATGAGAGCTCTGCGAGAATGAGATGGTGATATTCCCTCTGTACAATTAGTCGTACAATGGACCCAGCAAGTGGTTCCCCGCCCAATTCAGTGACAATCGACGTCAAAGCAAAGCCACGGTTCGTCGTACAAAACAACGTTTAAACGAATTATCTCTACTTAACTCCAATCTGGTGGAATTATCTTCACTGAAGTAGTGAGTAGTGAGTTTATCAGAGGCTGTGGGCTCTCAACGCTTGTTGTTTCAAGAGATTCTTCAAACGAAGGAGCACATTCTAGATTGGATCAACCGAGGGACTACTTAACATGACGTACGAGTGTTTGTTCACTAAATACGAGTAGAAGAATACATGGGTTTTTTTAGTCGGGTTTTAAATTTGAGCATGTGATAGCTTCATGATATGATAATGTCGAAGGTGTGGGCTTTAGTACCCACCTAGAAGTTCACATAAAATAAAAGCAACCCATTTTTTACACATGTTCATACACGTTGTCCGGAAACTCGTAATACAAGTGGGAAACTGCCAAATGTACATCAGAATATATATAATGTATGTATATATTTTTTAGAAAGTCTCAATTCTACCCTTCAACCTTGGCTTCGAAACTTCCTTGCTTCTGATCCTAAAAATTCTAACGGACTCGATTTAGTCGAAAACGAAAACACAAATCAAAAAGTTATATCACAAAATCGACTCCAAATATTATGTAGATTCACCACTCTCCCACATGCACCACTAGTTTCCGGACACTATAAAGGCTCTGAAATATTGATATTAGATTATCGTGAATCATCGTCTTTTCACCCCTTGAAGTTTCGTGGTATGTGCGTGAAACATAGTGTTTTGAACCGATCTATATTTTGACATAAGTATTTAACTAGGGAAAAACCATTAAAAAATGTATTTCCATGATGTAATAAGTTAGAAAACTCACCATTGTGGGCGGGGTGATATGGGTGGGATATCGTTGGGGCGGGAGTAGGGGCTGGCGCGGAGGGTGAGCCGCCCAGGTACTCGGCCAGGTCGGGGATACACACGCTGCTCTCGTACATGTCCGGGTGCACGTTCTCCAGTAGGGAGCGCTCCTTCTCTACGTCTGGAGGAACCAAGGATCAGAAATTAGAAGGACGACAGTGAAGAGCCTTCATTCAGGGCATACTGCTGATAGTTCCGTTGGGTCCTGCCCCACTTTCTCCAGTTATGCATATATCATAAATATAGGACACAACAAATGTTGGTAGGATCATACTGATCAATGAATCATGATGACCAGCACGATCTGATTAGAAACTAGAGGAAAGACAACAAATAACTTCAATTAAGGGCATACCGCTGATAGAACCATTATCATGCATCAGAAAGAAGGGTTATAATGAAACTATCAACAGCAGGACCACACTAATCAATGAACTCCCATAAAAAATTAACGAGATCTGATGTTTAGGTGCTTACCATAGTGATCATACTGGTGGACCATACTGATCGATGATATCTGATATAAATTCTAGTTGGTTGTTACATACCCTTTTGCAGGATCTCCAAATGCTCCCAGAGGATGTCTCCCATGAAGGCAGGGGCCCTGGCAACGAAGGCTTCCCTGCCCATGGCGCAGATATCCCTTCCCCTCATGCGGAAGGAGGTGAAAGTTACTCCTTCCAGCGAGAACTCCCTCGTGGCCCAGCATAGCCAGTGGGCAACGTGCGCCTCCGTCCATTGTCGAGGATCTGGAAGAAAAGGAAATTTTGTAAATCCACAAATTTCTTGGTCTCTCAATCTTGACTCAACTTTAATATTTGCATTATCATCGATCGTCCACGATTGTCAATGTTTGTCTCTCTACTTCTTATCTTTGAATCGTCAAAATCTTATGCCTAAATTTCATACATCACCCTCTCGTTCGTCTTATTTTTGAAAATTTATATTTTGAATAATTTGATATTCGATGGCAGAAAACTACACATAACATAATGCCGAATGTCCTGGATTTATAAGATCAGACCACGAGAGGACCCTTATGAAGCCTCTACAAGGACATTAAGACGCTAGGCTTTTGTATGTCAAAACAAAATAATGGGACGAAGCAAGATACAGTAAACAGCTGCTAATGTGATTGTCCGCTGCCGAGGGCTAAAAATTCCACATTAAATGAAATTTCCATTGCAATAAAACAAAGGGACACGATACTGCCCAGTCAACCATAAAGAAAAGGATAAACGGGGAAGCGGCAAGAGAGGCCAGCAAGAGCAATACAGAATAACGTGGGATCAAATCCATTGTTAAGATTCGAGATGTCTTTATACGTATTTATGCAAATTCGAGGAGCATGTTTAATTACTTACATATCAAGATGAAAAGAAATACGAATTGTCTGAACCTTGAAATTCAAACATTAGCCATAATAACGCAGCTATAACAATTGTGAAAATCGCATAATATTTGAATTGCAAAAATGGAAACCGTCCCTCTGCCTGTTATGACATGCACAACGTAAACGTTAGAATACATTGCGAAAAGCGACGCAAACCCATTAATCATAACGCAATATCGGAACGGCGCGGCGAGGTGAGTACAGCGGATTTAATATTGTATATTTTCCATCCAAGTTATTGCCCAACTTAACTGGCACACACATGTACATAATACGTATGCACGGTTTGCTAGAGAATCTCCCCAATTTCGGTTCGTTTTCAACACAGCGCAGCGGAGTACCAAGGCCGGAGCGCTCGGGCGAGACGCTGCAATACACAATACAGCGAGTCATTACCACACAGAACACACTCCACACTCTCACACTGAGAGGATCGCCTCGTGTACGAGCTTGTAGGGGGCTGACTGAAGCATCATTGAACACGGAACACCGTCCTCGCTGGCCTGTGTTGTGATAGGACCGAATGCAACACTGAATGACTGGGAGTTTCACAAAATGTTCCATGTTAGAGACAATGGATTTGGATAAAGGTTTCGAACTGTTGGAAAAGCAAAATTAATTTCAATTAAGGCGTCGAATTCAATTGGACAATAAGGCATTCCAGTTAATTCTGTTAATTTTTTACAAAAGTCGATTTCGTAGCTAGCATATTTCAAAACTCGCCAAAACGATCGATATCTGACGGGCTACGCGTGACGTCAAACGTACCTCGATTTTGTCAACAGTAAGGTCAATCCCACTCGGGTCAGTATGAAAAAAAAACAAATTTTAATAGTTAATCTAAGAAAGATTTGCAAAAAAGTTGTATTCTTTTGAAATAATTTGTTAATTGCGGTATTAAATGGTAGAAAAATTCGTGAACACCGGAGGAAGACTTAACGCATAATCTCTGCACTTGAATGAGATACGTGGTCGAATAAAGGCAATATAATGTAGTTCTTTTAACAGTAAAATTATTGTGTACAGTGGTGAATGGTGGGAAAAGTCGGGAACGCCCGAGGAAGACTTGACACGTTATCTCTGCACTGGAATGAGTATACGGAGTCGGACTACAGTCGATGTGATGTCATTTTATTATGAAGGGTAGGTAGAGAAAGTCGGGGAGGCCCAAGGAAGAAATGAATCAAATTAAGATTTGCGGTAAAATGAGGCGTACGTGATGAACGAAGAAAGATGTATAAGGAGAATATGTGAACGATAGGAGAAGTTGAGAAGACAAGGCACGATCAAGTGAAACTAATAATCTAAAAAAGTAAACCTTTCCAAGTGTTTACAATAAATTATATCTCAAAAATGCACCCAGTTTTCAAGTACATTAGAATTCACAACCTCAAACATTTATTCCAAACCATTAATAACCCTGAGCAACGGCGGGTGCACGTCAGCTAGTATACAATAAAACTAATACATTCAGAATCAATGTTTTTAGCCATAATACGTTTCGTTCAGGTTCCTATCATAAACATAAGTTTGGAGTAAGCTCGCATTTATATTATTTCATTCCACTCGCTAGTGAAATAACAGCAAATAATTAGTTCTGGTATGAATTGATACTTTGTTTAGGAAAGACAGTGATAAATACAATCGCGTAATTAGTTAGCAGTGTTCTTATCTGCTGTATTCGCGTTTAAATAAATGATTATCATACGGCGGGTTCGAATAAATGTGATCATTTCCAAGAATACTGGTATTTTCTGTAACTACTGGCGTATAAAATGTTCCTAACACAACAACAAAGGAGCCATGGCGAATGTAAGAATACCTCAAAAACGGCTTTTAGTTTATTGCGTTAGCGCAGGAAACCAGCGATCTGGAACCAGAACAATGGACACAGGACAAACAATTAAAGCACTCTTGGATCGTTAGGAGCGAATCTTTAAAAGTTAAAAGTGAAACCGTGTTATCAACAACCTAAATCATCCGAGAGCAATTTCGGCTACGTTGCTGCACATCTATGAGCCAGATAAAGAATTATTATTATAGGGCAAGTCAAAAAATATTGTGGATGTTTCTTCATTGTGGTCACGCAAGTGGATCGGAACGGATTTCAAAACGCAACAACAGTTAAAATTATAATCAAAAGATGGCATAACGTACGCTTGGTCGAGCTGTCATAACCTAGTACCTACAATCTCGTCATCATTATCAATTAAACATTAATTAGCACCGTTAATCGGTAACACCACATATATTTCAATCTGGTATGGTGTTTTACATTTTGGACATACTCGTACATGGTATTTTTAGTCATTTTTAGATGGGGACTTGATTTAATCCATGTGGAATACTTTTCTCAGGGCGAAAAATCGCAGAAAAAAATACAGGCAAATTATCTTCCACATCTCCGTCCACTTCCTATTGCCTTCAGCCAAACAACATACTCTATTGGGGATGCCATAATCTCAGTGGCTCCAGATGCTTGAGAGCAGTTAGGAATCTTGCGGTATTCAGAAAAAAATAAAAGCGATATTGTAAGAAAGTCTCCTACTTTATGGAAGCTGAAAACTTTAGCTGCGATAACTCACCCACATACGTTTAGCTTTATCTTTACATTATCCAAATGAATTGGATGTGCCGAATCGATTAATTGCGGCACATATCAAAAAGTGGCACGGATATTTTGAAATCGTAAAACGGCCAGTGTTGCCACAGCTTCGGAAAGTAATAAAACCCTCGTCACCCTCCAGCGAATCGGCTGCATTTATTTATTCGATTATGGCAATTTTCCGATGCATGGTTTTCTAAGAACTCATCGCGGATGATACAACAATGATGCATGACATGTATTAGTCCCACTAGGTACACATTATTAGATTTTGATGAAATCCATTTAGATTAATAATTGCATTTTGTAAGCATGCACAATCCAAGTAGGCATTTATTATGCAAATGCATACTTGCACACGCCTTGTCGGTTAAATAATACCAATACTTGGCTAATTTACACAGCGCCACTTAGTGAAATATCACGTCAAGGCGCTTAACAAAGCTAGAAAATACATTTAAACTATTTAAAATTACCTTTTAAAATATACAGGCCTCATGACATGATGAAAAACGTTAATTAATTAATAATTTATGGGCTAACGAGCTAGCTATATATGAAAAATATGTTTCCAACTTAATTAAGGGCGGGGAGAGTTGATCTCCGTAGTTCTGATTAATATTACTGACACAACATGGCTCTTGAAAAATCCTAACATCCTTATTCAGGTAAATTTGGGAAACCAATTATTGGATAACCAACACCTATGCCATAGGTCACCCCAAGTGTTCCGCTAGGTTTGGTGACTTAGCAGGTTGCTGTCTTGGCGACAGATGCGCCTGCATACTACCTGCGTGGCAAGCCGGATCGGGAGTCTCTCCCGACTGAGGGACTACTGGTTGAGGGAGACCTTTTGACATCTCCAGCAGGACTCTCTCGGAACATCGCCTTGCATCGCAGTGGGAGGGATGGATTTATACGTTCGTCACTCCTTGACATACTGACCCCCATATTCCTACCCACCCCTCATACCCCTTTCTTTCCCAGAACTTCCTCTCCTTTATAGTAATAATATTTGGATGATTTGTGTAGCGCCGTTTTTCTGCAAAATCACCTCAAGGGCGCTGTACAAATATATAATATATTTCTAAAATGCATCCCCAAAGATGATATAGGCCCTAGGTGGAATTATTTTCCTCCTGTGTGGAGCTAATGTAAAATATATATCTTCGTGTAATTACATTCAGTTTGGCAGGTATCAACTATGTATCCTTGCTTCTAAAAACTTATCTTCTTTCGTCGTTTGTGGGAAAGAGAGGGATATTACAGCCTTTTCAGCTTTTACCTATTAATTTTATAGAGTGAGTAAAAATAATGCTCTCGCAAGGAAAACCTTGAAAAATTGAAACTACGAGAAAAAAGAGTGAATTCCTTGAATTATTGTAATGGCGAGCATCGAATAAGCAGACCGGCAATTATGAGGCAATAAATAATGATTTCTCGGTAATTAAAGAGAAAATAATCTTACACGGAGGAGGGCGATAATTTTATAATCGTTGTAACTGGTTCAATCATCCTGAGAGGAAAAGAACTTTGACTGACACGCGAAGAATAATACTAAACCAAATTTATTCATTAAGTATGCAAAACTTAATGCAATTAATAAAATGTAAATAAGATGTGTTACGTTAGGTTAGGTTAGGTCAGGTTAAAATGTCAGGTTAACCAACAATTTATTAAAACAAAAAATACGAAACAAACCGCATATTATGGCGTTATGACTTTTTTTTGGGGAGCTTAAAATATGTTTCAGCGCTCTAGCTAATGATAGAAATGAAGAATTTCATAATACCAGAACTCACCTTTAGCAATATACGATGTTCTCCGAGCTATGATCACAAGCGTGCTCAATCAAATAATAAAACGTATTCTGAACGCGACTTTTCAACATTCAGGTAAAATAATTGGCACTCAGTTTTTCATATTGAGGGTGCAATTTCCTGTGCAAGACGACTTCGCTCCTTCACATCCCCAATAAGATTTGCTGTGGGAAGAATTGTAATGCAACTATTTCTCCATTTCCACACACTAAAACAGCTGGAGATTGGAAATATCTAATATAGCCGAGTTCAATCCCCCGACCGGAGATTCGTCCTCTCTTAAAGCCCTCGAGATCGGAACATTATGTTTGATTCCTAACATGGGAAATGGATTTGATCGAGCATATTTAGTTTATTTTCGAGATGGTAGGAAACATAGGGAAAAATGTTCTTGCTTTTCGTAATTCCGAAAAAAATCTGAAAAAGAATTGCAAATAATATTACATGTCGTATTATAACTAGGTTGAGAATCGTATGGCACAAAAACTAACAAATGTTTTCCGAAGCAGCAAAAACGATCGAACAGTGAACTACGCCAGTGTGAAATTCGCTAAGCTTTCTGTGTTAATGCAATATTTTTTAGCACGCAACGTCATTTTTAATAGGAACTAAGGAGCTTTAAAATATGCACTTTACTGAAAAAACACAAAATGCAATATTTTAAATTAAAGGCTTGTTAAAAAAAACTAATAAGTAAAATAGATTAGGTAAAGTAAATTATTGTTGTTTTTACAGGTGGTAGCGAAGATATAATATTAATACTTAAACAACAGCTGTTTCACCTCAAAAATACAAATTTTAATGAGTTTACTACTTTGAATATTTGTTATTTGAATTTCCGAAAAACATAAAAATTAAATCAACATGGGTTAAAAAAAAGGACAAAGCATTATTTATTGATCCGAAACGTCCTTTCATCTATCCTACTGGAAAACGCGAGCCCTAATTAACCCCATGTTAAATAAGCTGGTCGCTTGATCCCACCGTTTCCCAACTCCCCCTTGGACATGTTCAAATTAAATATTCAAAGATTCCAATAGCAGGATTTATACTAAATCGGACATTAACACCCCGATATAATTTATATGTACGAAAAAAATGTACTCTGAAAAAGAAACAATCGCGTGCCGATTGGAAATTCAAATAAACAAAAGCCGGTCAAAAAGGTGAACAAATCCCGATTTCTATCTCCGTTTCCGCTTACAAATGTGCGTTCAGTGTTTGTTTTTTTCGCTCAAAACTTGTTAGATATTTTGACTTGAAAGAATATTGTTTTAGGCCCATGATGCTAGAGGCTAGTTTCAAAGAGCATGTAAGACGGATTATACTAACAATATGAGAACAAAAAAGTTGAAACATATGATTTGTTTACATAATGTTTGACGGGATTATCCCATTTACTGTGAACCATGAATTAAGGACATTCGAAAATTGGAAATTAAGAATATTGTAACATTGGAAAGTCTGTCGCTTGCAACTTAGATTGCAAAACGCATTCTGAAGTTAATGCGTTATGCAGAAGTGAAGTGTGGAAGCTTCCCTTATAGACGATTATTCAAGTAATAAAAATGGGTGTTCGTCAATGTACATTATAATATACACAGTTACACAGTTCGTTCTCAGGATTCAAAGAAAACGGTACATACATATATTATATGATACGAACAGTGTTCATGAAAATACGCTGTTCATCAAATATGTTAAAAAGTATTTTTTAACATATTGTTTTGTGTGTTTCTTGTTTTTTACACTCATAATATCTGCATTTTATTTTAATATAGGTATTCTAAGTATTATATCGAACTCGTGGGATTGCATCACCCTCTCCGAGATCTAGAATAAACAATAAAATAAATTGTGGAGAAATACGTATTTTTAATACATATACGCAAGTATCTGTAAAATGCTCTGGACACGTCCGAGATAAGATAGTATATTTTTTCTTAATGAACAACACTGGCCCCACGCCCAAGTTATTCAAAGTGTCAATATTTGAAGCCGCGATTCGAACAAACACTGGGCTACATAATGGGGCAGGACAGTTTAGAGACGTGTTAATGTGGACAAACATACTCAAACTCAAATACGTGTTGGCATTATTGAATTGTGGCAAAATTATAGCAGAGAGAAGGCACACAACTTAAAGTAATTGTGAAAACATATTTGAGATATGTATTAAACTCAATATTTCTATTTTTGAGACCGATAATTCGTGGTGGAATTCCATTATAATATATTATAATAAAACAAATAAAAGACAAAATAGTAGACTAAGAATTTTGTATACCAGTCTGAAGATGGCTTTGACGAGCTGAAACCGGTTACGGTCAAAATAAAATTAAGTGGAATAAAGTTTTTTATTTGTTTTATTATAATATATATTAAACTCAAATTTAGTAATTGGCTTTACAATAAAGAAGGGTGGACCTAAGTGGGTGCCTTGAGGCATTCCTGAATATGAAATGAATGTACGTGAAATATATTCGAATAGTTTGGGAAAACTAGGGGTGATGCAAATCCCATCGATTTGTCGCTTTATTTTACGGTGTTTAGACATATGGAACTTTAATCTAGGATACAACCATGGATACCAATATGCAGCACGTTAATATTGTGATAGCATACTTTAAAGAGAGTGTAAGTTCTTTCATCCCCATATACCGCAGCGGGGAATGATATGTTATGAAAAGTAATTATTTTTCGTCGGAAAACCCATTGAAGAAAACATATAATGCATTTTCGCTTCATGTGTAAGTGTGAAAGAAGAATACCAAACGAGATCGCATGACGTAGTCTGTGGGTAAAAATAAGAACTAACATTTTTCGATTTTAAATGGCATTTTCTTCTAATATACATCTCTGTGATCACACCTCAGCGCTTTCATCTTTACCGACACTCCTTGTGAAGTATGCCGCCCAAAGACTGAAGTCTTATTTATATAAGACAAACGGAGCCTCCTTGCGGTACAGAAAGGCGGATCGCATTAGAACTGGCAAGTAAAAAATGACAAGAGTAAAAAGGTTAAAGTATTTTATGATTCAAATAACTTACCACATTGAACTACTTCGTACTTTTAAGCATGTTTAAAGCAATTTTGTATGTGTTAAAATACCAATAACGACGTTCGTTGTGGTAATTACACAAAATTGCTAATATATAGTCCAAATTATGTGTTTTCACTTCATTATGATTAGGACATTTGCAAGTAGGTACTTATTTCATATTTTGTACATCACAACGAAATAGCGTACAAAAACGAGACATGCCATAAAAAGAAAAGTTACAACGAAGCTCTTTTCTGTTTCTGAGAAAGGGCGAAATACTTATCCATAAGTATATTTTGTTTGAAATCACGATCAGTAGGTTTGTGTTAAACATCAAGTCTATCTGTTGTAACAATCTGATAATAGTTTACACCCTTTGAATGTAGGTACGCAAAATTACCCTGAAATTGATTTTTTTTCAGTCGCAATCAAAGACTACAGAGAAATATGGCGTCCAGGTCGACCGGAAGTGAGGACGCGTTCTATTCAGTGATTTTCAATAATGAATAACATGAAAAGTGTAAAAAAAGATATGGCCATTGTGAAGACCGGATATGAACCCCCCGCCGTAAAATGGCGGCAAGTTGGAGGGGGGAATCAAACTAAATCTATTTACGAACGAATTCCAAACGCGACTGATAGAATTTCACACTGAATTGGATCAAAATATGATTTTATATTTAATAAACTATTCACTTGTAGTGTGAACACCATTTGCATGGTGTTTGTTGTATTCCAATTGTATTATTATGTGTATAAATATTTTTAAATCTTTGGGTCGATTTTAAATGTTAGATATTTAATAATAATAACATGGCATTTATATAGCGCAGTTTAGTGTCATTTCACTTCAAGTGCGCTTAACTATAACAAACTTAAAAATGGTATTATTCCTAAGTGTGCCTTACCCAATACAGATCTAATATTATAGCACTAAATACACTGTTTATGCAAAGTGATGACAAAACTTAGAATAACAATAACAGCAGGACAGGACAAAACAAGAACATTAAAACTAAAACATAATATAAAACAGGAGGCTCAGAAAATTGGAGGCAACCGAAACCAAACAATTACCGGAAGTTTTAGAATATGGCTTATTATAAATTTAATAAGAATATTTTCAATATCTTTGGGGATGCTATGTGGAGGGTCTTTTTAAGGATGGGAAGTACTGGAAAGGAAAAAGGTACGAGGGGTGGGTAGGAATCTGGGGGTCAATATGTCCAGGAATGACGTATGAATCCATCTCTCCATCTGCGATGCAAGACGATGGGTCGAGAGAGTGCGATTCGATTGATAAATATAAACTTTTCAGTAATTACCTACTACATGGCTTCGAGTTTCAACAATATTTAACAATTGAATAATATGGAATAGTTACTATGGCTTCAAGTTCTTAATTTTGAATGTTTAATCGATTCAAAATCTCCATAGCTCACAGGCTGAAAATACTTGCAATGGTCTGGAAATTCAAGACAGAAAATCTGTGCATATTTCACGACGCGAGCAAGCAGATCTCAGTTATAATATATAAATTTAAAAAAAAAAACAATACAATTATGTTTTTAACAAGAGAGCCCACATTTTTATAAGACCCCTTACAAATAAATTTAGTACTTAATTTATAATTTAATCTCAAACGTTTGCATAAGTTCAAGTGATACGTTTATAGGTAATCATAATCACTTGGGTAATCGGTTTGTCGTGCGGGCGCGACAAATAATTTAATAACCCAGTTTGATAATGTGCTCCTAAATCGTGTATACACTAGTTAGTGGTGTGTTAAGTGCCTTAAGGATGTAATTTACCTTAAACGATGCGGCAGGAAGCGTCTAATAAAGTCCTTAGGAAAGCTAATTGTTGTTCATTCGCTTTCCTTAACCATTGAAGGCATTTGTTTCAGCATTATTGCGTAAAATAGTACTCATGTCGTCATGAAATTTGACACACCGAGTTTTCCTGGTTTATATTATTATAATATAGTCCGACCACAAGAACTTTTATTTAATTAGTTATTCCACTGTAAATATATGTTAAGGATTCATCATAGATTTGTAAAAATGTAAATAGATTTGTTGTATTTAAAATAAAAATAAAGATTATATTTAACCAAGACACTATCTAGATTGCAGTTTAATTCGGGTAGGGTCGAATTAGCTCAGTGGTTAGAGCGACATACCGGCAAGGCAGAATCTTTTTCTGTCTTTTCTATTTCATATTTTCGTTTGAAAGTGGTTAATCAGGAATGATTTGAGATTTTCACGGCCAAAAGTATTAGTTATTTTTTTGGGGTATGATGCCGTGTTGCGCTATCTCCTTATTTAGCCAACGTTTCGAACAGTATTGCAGTGTCCGAAACGTTGGCAAAAGAAGGGGTAGCGCAACACGGCATAATACCCCAAAAATAAATCACTATAAATATTGTCTTCAATATATTTTTTTAAATACTTAGTTATTTGACACAACCAGGCAGAAGAGTCAGTCTCTTTTTTGTGAGGTACAACCACAGACATAGGAATTAATAGACGAGAAGCTAATGGCGAGGGGTAAAATCAACTGTTGAAGAACGAAGGGAGTAAGGCTGACTGTGATTCGTCAATAAATCAATCTGACAGTAAATAGGCATCTCGCATTATAATATCACCATTTAGTTCTTAAAAGTAAAATCTGCTTTTGAATGAATAGACATTTCTACATGGGAGCGCAAATTACTCGCCACGTTATGAACTAATTTGCGAAGTCCAAATTCGGCAAAGTAAGGCAGCTTCTATTTTCAGAGTCGTAGTTAGTTTCAGAGTATTTAGTTAAGACACTTTTACAAATGTCTCATAATTTACTTACCCCAGTAAACAACGATGAGCACACTTGAGAATCGCTACATTGAGATGTGATAGTATATGTTTCTAAAACTGATCCATATAATACGGTGTGAATAAGCTTAAAATAAAGTAAAATAATGCTTATGGAATGTAATACGACAATTGGGTTTATTCTCTTTTTCACATCTATTTTTACAAGTTTTCATATCACAAGTCAACATTTTGCCGTTTTATTTCGTAAAATGAACCGATGATGCCTCGACCATAGTTCGCACAAGAATGATGACGTCACGTTTTCAAATTTCACTTGAGGCCATATGCGAGCCCAGCCGGCTCAATGGAACCGGTATGGGGAGTGGGGATAATACGCTTTTAATCACTTAGGGCAGGTCTACTAATATTCATATGTCTATGGGTACAACGATAAACTACGAAACTCGTTTTATATTATATATTCCAACCTGTTCCTTTATAAATACATAAAAATATGATACACATTAGTTTACATTTTTAATAAATGTTTGGTTTCAGGGAATTATTAATATTATAAATTGAGATGTATGTGGATTTTAATGACTAAATAAAAGCACCGTGTATGTTTCTTTGTTTTAACATAGATCGTATGTGTTTTATTCTATAAAAAAAAACCGATGTGATTTAGCGTTGATAGACTCGATCTGAATACAGCATCTCTATCAATCGTCCATCTGAGCCGGGCCTAGATGTAACTAATGAGAGTTGCGACCACCGAGCATGAGGCGATGGTACATGGTAGCGGGCAGCGCGCATCGGGCCTCGTGTGTCCGGACAAAGCCAACGGTTCACTTCCTGCTGACCCCAGCTTTATCTAGCTAAAACACTATAGCTACGTACAATTGCCGCAATTAAACCCGCCGGTAAACGGAGAAATACGGAGAAATTATTTTTGTTGAACACCTACGAAATATATTATGATTGTTCGTTTTTTTTTGGACGTGGTCAGCGGAATATGAGAGAACGATTAGAGCTTTTAAATGGAAACCATTTCTAAACCCAAGTTATTTTTTACTCGGAACAGTGGTTCCCACAGTTGGCATTGCATGGTAAGGAGATGGTGATGTTTATATGAAAGCGAACAATATGGTCGACAAAAACAAAATATTTTACCACCTTGAAAACGGTGTCCGAAAAGTCTTGTACATGTACAAATTTGAGAATCTACATCGCAGATTGATTAAGAGAAACAAAAAACACAATTCGATTTTTTTCTTTTTACTTTTTAATTGCTAAAGTGTTAAATAAAACTTTTATAGCCGAAAGAAACGCTTCGACGCATTTTAAAATACATTAAATAGCCGATGTTATAACCCTCAATCGACCGGTTTTTTTGTCAAATTTTTACTTAAAAAACTTTAAACTCGATTTACTCAAAAGCGAAATCTCAAATGAAAAAAAGTTATACCAACAAATGTGATGTAGATTCTCCAGTTTCCCGCTTGTACTATGAGTTTCTGAACACCGTTTTTCAGATATTATGCATTGTGGGAAGAATCATATTATGAATGGCTCGTATATATTTGAAAAAATTTTTCTTCGCAGGTAATGTCGCAAAACACTTGTACTACAACCAAACGATTTTAAACTCAAGCTAAATGGAGCTTTGGAACTATAAATCACTAAGATATATAAAACAAGGTGACAATAAAGGGTTACTTATTTTTCACAATCTCATATTTGAATCGAAAAAGTTGTTTTGAAGGTCGACTCCTGAAGTTTTTAACGAGTTTCCAGTAAGAAGAAAATCCAAGAACATCTCAAAGAAACAAGCAAAAAAAGTATTAAAAGTCTAAAACGAAAGAACTAAAAAATCATATTAATTTAATTCTGTCAACGTTTTAAAACTCTGTATATAATATTATATTTATATCATAATTGACCCAGCTTAGCTATGAATTCTTTAAAAATGAATTTGACATAATAAAAGCTTTCAGGCATCAAGTCAGCAATAAGGTGCAGATGGCAGAGAGATCAAAGGTGATATAAAAATACGCCAAATGCAAATTGTACAAGCTATAAATTCAATAATGTTGCAGCTGTTAGCTAGGACCGAGGCTTGTGCCCCTGAAGAGAAAAAACCGATGGTAGTGTGTTATGGGCGTGTCTGTGTGCCAGAATCAAACTACATTTTATTTTACACGTGGCAGAATTGGTAAAAAAATTTCAAATTTCGATTTTTTTGACAGGTTATAATTTTCACTAGTCTACACGGAGATAACTTGCTGATATAAAATACTGTTATTTTATTAAGAATCAGGGCAAAATATTCGTTTTCCTGTTAAAAAACGGGACTGCAAAAAAATATCAGCTAAGCGAATGTTTTATGTGGACGGCGGAACACGTGTTCATACAAATACCAATATTGTCGCATTCCGTCATGATATTTATTAGGAAAAGAACACGTTTCAATATATTCTGTATGACTAATATTTTATCAGAAAATTGGCACTATTTCGACGGCATCATTTTCCTCCGTGTAGGTTATGTGTAAATTTGACGTATTTTAGTTTTCTTTCCAATAAGTATAAATCACACTTCTAGGATTGATCTGTTCAGTGCTTGTGCCATTGGATATCAAAATCAGGCCGGTAATTTAGCGCTCCATAAATGTTCTTATCCCTCCAGAATCTTAAATTAAAGCTGTGCTATGAACTAGAGACAAAATTTATGAACAACTTTATTCTTGTTAATTGATGGGCTAACGTATTATACCTGTTTATATATCTAACGATTATTCTTCAATACCCTGATTACCCTATTCTACTATGACCTATTTGTTTAATTACGAGTAACATTTCACGCGGAGATGGACCGCCAAACAAATCTATCTAATCACATTCATAAATCGTTTATTATTTATTTATTAGGATTAACTTATTGAAGCTCAAAAACCTCACTGTAATACATATTAAATCAATGAAAAGGATGACATCAAGAACTCCCAATGAAATATGAAATAGACGAATACACAAAAAAGGTAAGGGTCGCAACTGATGGGAATCGAACCCATATCTCCTAGTATTACCGGGACAAGTGCCTCTACCAACTAAACCGTTGAGAATGGTAGTAGAATATAACACAAACTTCGATAGCATTATATCTGCAGATACTAACACCTGCAAATATTGCGGTATCGGATAATATCTAGAAGAAAGAAACAAGGTAGAAATAGGTAATTGTTTGAATCAATCCAATATTTTAACAGACAACATAAAGATTGTGATAGTGCAAAATAACGTTTGATTAATGACTGAACGTAGCGAAGTCCTGTTTTAATTCGACCATTTGGCATTTCATCTGTAGATTTGAAATTTCATTTTATCTTTCTGTAAATTTAAAATTTCATTTCATCTGTCTGTAAATTTGTTTCGTTCCGGTTGCGGTTCAAGATGGTTGCCGTATACTACGTTTTTATTCGCATGAACGTGGTTCCTACTACGAGCTGTCAAATCGGAATAACCAATAATCTGGTTAACCTACCTTTAAGAAATTTGAAAAAATAATTGAGATGGTGACATTTCTTTGGACAAATTGCACAAGCTATTTTTAACTTAGTATTATGTTTATTCGATTTTTTTATTATATACGCTGTTTGTTGCTTTCAAATAAAATAAATAATTCAAAGAATCCTAGCTAACTTTGATTGAGCTTTCCAATATGATGGTTACCTGCCTCAAGAAAGTTAGAAAAAAGAATTATCATTGATATCTCTTTGTGACGTTTCTTTGGATAGATTGTATAGGTAATTCTTTTTTTTTAAATCCTGCATAAAATAAAATGAAATCCATATTTGAAATAAAAAAAACATTTATGGTTTGTAATTAAGTTGGTAAGTATTTATGTAATTTTTGTTTGGATTTATTAAATAACAAAAATTCAAAATTTTTGGAGGTCTACTAAGTTCAAACAACTACTTTTACCATGAACTCCACAAGAGTCATTTCATTACTAACTAGTAAAACTAGTCCACTACCCGCAAGTCTGCCCCGAGAATGTAAATATAAATGCAACTTTTACACGATCTCTAAAACGCCCGTTTTTAAATCATTATTTTACATAGACTTTTAGAATCTATGTATTCTAAATTGTTTTCTATAAGTATATTTATTATTGGTAAATTTAAAATCAAAATAGTTTGGAGTATTTGTAGGGTGACTTACCTTTGGTGATGTTGAGGCGGACCTGTTCCTTTTCCCAGGAAGCGAAGGAGGCCTTCAAGGCCTCGGTCATCTTCTTGTTGGTTCCCGGGGTAAGCGGTGGCACCTGCGCCGGGATATCTGCAAATAATAAAATATATTTTTTAAAATTTCATGTCCTCAGAAAACATATTTGAAGAATTTAAGGTCAGAATCAAAATTAAAAAAGCAACAACAATAATAAAATTCTTCTTAATAACTAATTAAATAACACCCCCCCCCCCGACCCCCCAACACATACAAGCGTAGCTTTTATAAGGATACATCTTTAAACATTAAAATTAGGATTAACTTATTGAAGGTTTTACACTTCATTGTGATATTTAATTATTACAATTAATATTGCAACTATTAAAGAAAATATGAAACAGAAGAAGACATATAAAAAAGGCACGCTCGCAACTGAGACTCTTATTAATATTATTTTTTATTTTCTGTCTTCTTGTGTTTCATATATTCATTGAGAGTTGTTGATATTAATCTAAACCTAAGACATTTCACATTTTTAAGTCGATATCAATTAAATTATGGTGTATAAAACTATTAACGAGTTCAGTAAATACATAATTAAACATATTCAATTTCGGCTGTCAGTACATGCATGTGTGATGTGAAATATTTCCCTCTATTCCTGCGTAATGCGTAAAATGATTGAACTTCAACTCAACTTTTCATTTATGAAATTTGAACTGATAAGTAATAAAATATATCAGTCAAGCAACAAAGTAGGTACAAAAATAATAATAATAGTTCTGTACTAAACTGGAAGTGTGAATTTCTTTCGTTTACATTTTGACAGATCTAAACCTAAATAATGTTTTTTAAAGCTTACTAACGGTGATCATTCGAATGGTAAATTTCTGATCGTCTATAATTTTTTACTAATATGCAGTGTTTCTGAGGCAAATACTATATTAATACTTTCATCTTCACAAATCTGACCATTATAATATCCCGTTTTCACGGATCTAAATAATAAAATGTATTTATTACATTGATCGTTAATATTTAACAATGTGATTCATCCATAAAGCGAGTTCTCATGAGTGAACGTAACGCGTAATAAACTATTGAAGGGTGTAAATAAACAGTTGACAGTTCATTTACGTGTAAGTTCAGCGTTTACTTCAACCAAACAACATTTTAACACATACATAGTTGTTATTTAATTAGCGTTGAACTTGGAAACACGTTCACATGCCGTACATATTATTAATTCGTGTGAAAACATGAAGATTATATTTCTTCATATGAAGCGGTTACTTTGTGATGTGACATTATAATTTAAAATTAAACAGTAACTTTGTAAACATCACTTATGGGTAAATACTTAATGCCGACCGGGTTTCGCTACAACCGTAGCCTCATCAGGGCAGTATAATACTAAAAATCTAAATATTAAATTAACATGTGTAGATATCACGGTAGGTGGACAGTCTGAGCTACAGTGGAAGAGGTAGGGATAAGTGGGAGATTGGGAGGCGAGTGTTGACAAAGAACACTCGCCTCCCAAGTGATGTTTACAAAGTTACTGTTTAATTTTAAATTATGAAGATTATAGCATAAAGACTGTTTATGACGTGATATTCTCAAGTTAAAGCATTGGATTGCTGTACAAGTTAACATCATAGCAAAAACTGTGTAAAATTGAAGTCCTATCGTGAAATAGCAATTTAGATACCAAAAAATATAAGTTTATAAGACGCCTTATCGTTTGTTGCATATTTCTTCTTTAAGATTTCGAAAAAAGTGTGTTGAAATCTCAGGACAAGACGCTTATGGGTTAATTTTTTAATGTTAAAACTGATTCTTGCTCGGAAAAACGCGTCATTCGACCAGCCTCGTGACTCGTCGGCTCTTTCCGCCCGGCCGCCAAAACTCTGTGCGGTTATATTTGTTTCCATTCTCATAAAAATTGACAGTGGATCAATTCTAACTGATGATGAAATTTGAATTCGTAATCTATTTTTTTGTGTACATTTTAATAATAATAAAATAATTGTTTTATTATCAAAAATATAAAGACTTGTTAACTGTCATTGTCACTTCCTTTTAGTTGCCAATAAAAATGTGCGGTGAAAAAATTAAGACAATGATAGTAGTTCTTATTCGAAGTATGATACAGTTAAAAGTGACCGAGGGGAATAGGGTCCCATTAGCTCAGTCGGTAGAGCACTGTCCCGGAAAGACAAGGGTCCTGGGTTCGAGTCCCAGATGTGACCGTTTACTTTTCTGATTTTTCTGTTTCAGATTTTCGTTTAGAAATCACTAATATTGTCTTCAATATTTAAATATTACAATTTGAGGTTTTACTCAATAAAAGTTATTCCGAAAAATAAATAATACTTTATTTATATAAAGTTTATGCGTGGTCTAATTAATTTTTTAAACTAATCCAACAGATGTGACCGTCCCATGGGTCACGTTCGACATTTTTTATAGGCAAGAAACCCGACTTATAAAGTGCATCGTAAGTTATGCAGAAGAAACGCATTCCCCCTGAGCCGGGGATTAAATAATTGCAACAGTATACAGTCGGGACGGGCAGGTTGCCCCAGTCAACAGCTGTCCACCATGTGCCAGTCGCTAGTCGCTATAGCATGCACTGGCCTCTGAGGAAACTATCGTTATAGCAACCCTCTACCATTATGAACTCCTGGTATTTATAGCTACCCTTTAGTATTTAAATTAATAAACTTAAAAGTCAGTTATTCGACAAATTGAGAATATTTACGATTTGTGAGTTTAATTTGAAGAACTCATAGATAATAGAAACAAGGAAGACGGGCTACCAACGTGGCGATACGTCCCGTTTTTAACGGTATCGTCCCGTTTTTAGAGACCCTGTTTCGTTCTCCCGAAGGAAAGCGTCGGGATACGGAAATGTCTTGTTTTCAGATAATTTAACACTTTTAAAAAGTGATGTAAAGTCATTAAAAGTGACTAAATAAAAAGTAGGATTTTTTATCTAGTTTTTTCGCCGCTTTTAATGACTTTATGACACTTTTAAAGGTGTGTTGGATTGTCATTGTGTTGAGTTTAATAAATTTAACACTTTTAAAAAGTGATGTAAACTCATTAAAAGTGATGAAATAAAAACTAGGCATTTTTCATCTAGTTTTTAGCCGCTTTTAATGACTTTATGTCACTTTTTAAAGGTGTGTTGAATTGTCATATTATTGAGTTATCATGGAACCTGTATATTATCTCCATATATAGTTAGTAATAACATGGTAGAAATATATTATATACTTTTACAGCGCCCTTGAGGTGATTTTGCACAAAAAAGGCGATATAAAAATCATCCAAATATTATTATTATTAAGGCTAGTGAAAATGGGGGGGAGACGGTGAAGAGGAAGACTGGATAGTCAGATCTAGTAACTAAAGACAGTTAATTCCATTTTAAGCAACGCTTTGAATCTGAATGGCGATCACCGGGGCGATACTGAGAGTATCTACCTACCACTGTGGATATACTCTGATGCATTAAAGCCCAAATAATAAAACAAAACATTGAAAATTTATAATACGAGCCCTATAAATAATCGAATACAAAAGCTCCCTATCGAACGCACATAATTATATAAAATGGCTTAGAATTGACAGAATATAATATAGTTTTAAGGGTTGATAAAATACGCCAAGTAAGAAAAACATACAGGTTAATGGGTTAGTGATGAACGATTAGAAGCCTTTAAAAGGGTACTTATTACGCAAAGCCATTGAAGTGGGCGGTAGTAAATATACGCTTCGTACTAAAAAATGCAGAGTTTCTTGTAAAAGTATGCAGTCCCATTTGCATGGAATTTAGTCCGTTATTTCACTACAAAATAATAATTGATGTGGGTATTCGATGACGGTTGATTTTTTGTAGGGGATATTTATATTAGCATGTCAACATTTACTTATTAAATTGAGAATACATTCTAAGGGAAGACCTGCATTGAGACACTGACAACTTTATTTATCGTAGTAAATGTGTTCTTAAATATACAGTAAAAGGGCTGCACATTTAAAGGCAGTTAAAAAAAATTAAAAACAACATACCTAATTTTAAATTTGCTAAATTGTATCCCTGTTCATGCAAATATTACGTACAATGTTTAAATAAAAATAGATTCAAACACAAAATAAAAAATGGATTAAAGAACAAAAAAGACAATATTACCAAAACTCTATAATATAAAAGAATAAAACATATACACGCAACACAAAAAAATATATAAAACACGCAACACGCACAAACACATAAATCATTATAAATGCCGATTTCCATTCTCTTTAAATATTTTTCTTTTAGTGTGATAATTATATTTTAATTTTTAATCTCTATTTTTAGTTTAAATTTATCTTTATTTTAATGTTGTTTTTTTTTTTTAAATGTATAAATTCTTATATTATAAAATGGGGGCCTCAGCACGGGTAAAAAACCCAGTGAGGCCAACATTACTGAATTAGAATATGAAATATTGTAAAATAATGTATCAACAATAAAAAAAATAAAAAATGTTAATTATTTTTATCCAGCTGCTATTTACTAAAAACTGTTGAATGGTGAGCACTGGTGTCGTGAAATTTTAAAACTTTTTTTTCTTTGAGACTATTTTCAGCTTGCAACGTCATTTGCAATCAATAAATCCACCCTTTAAATTGTTTTATTACGTACATAAGTAAAAAAAAATAACCAACGTTTTGATTTATTTATTCAGTAATGAAACCTCTTGATGGCCAAGGCATTTAATAAAAAGTTGACGAAATAATTAAACACCTTTTTAATGAGATTATTAGAGAGAGAAGGAAAATTTGCATGGTGAAGGTTTTATATTTATTTATTTAAAATAGATTCGAATTTCGGGTCCTATCCACCTTGCCCATAACTTCACAAATCCATTTTTACAGCTGTTGCAAAACAGACAGATCAACAGGATCGGATGATAAATTAATACTATCATATGGAAATAATTATATAAACAATGGCGCCCATTGTAATGTCCACATTTCCCCACCGTTGCATATCTGAAGCACGAGATATACAAATCAACAATTCGCATAAAACAAAGGCACTTGGTAAAAAGAAACAAAATATTTGTACCCATTTTGTAAAAATACTGTGGAAATGTTAGATTTTTTTACAGCGGTTCCAAATTCGAACGTAAATTCGAATTTCGTATCAAGGGTTGGGGCACCTGCCAAATGTTCCGTTTACCACCTGCGCGCGCAGAAAAGTTAATATCGCTCCATTAGGTTAACACCGTTACAGCTTTCAAAATATAAATATGAAGAAAATACAATTTTCTTTATTGAATACTATCTACAGTTTTATTACACGATTATTGAATCAGACTTCGAAATTTAAGAGGTTTGTTTTTTAAACGAATATTTTTTTAATTACATTTTTTTAATTTCGATTTATTCTTAACCACAAAAGGGGCACAAGTTATTTCATTTTATTTTATCATGTTCAGGAATCAATATAAACCAATAAGTTCTAAAGATAAAAACATTAAATATACAAATATATAATTATTATACATTAAAGAAAACATAGTAGATTGTATACAAAACAAAATACACAATAAGAACAGTTATAATAAGTATCTAAAAAATTTGCGTTAAGAGAAAGATTCAGCCAGTTAAAAAGATCATTTTGTAATCATGTATTTGAATTTAATCAATCAATTTCAATATGTCTTTTTGTGATTGGAGTGTTACAAATTCCATCACGTTGATGACCATAATACTACAATCGACGCCATTTTGAATATTGACATTTGAGATATCCCATTAAACGCCGACCTGTTTCAGTTTATGACCAAATTGTGATCAACTGTCAAGTTATTATATGCTAGTTAATTATTGTAACTTTTTTTGTATTTTTAATAATATACTCTATTCGACAGTATGAACACGAAAGTACGGTACAGGTATTTTCTTAAAATTAACAATAATTGGAAAATTAAGTTAGGCTAATACAGAATTAAGGTGCGAAATTTTGTATAGACACCATAAGGTTTAGTTAATTTGATATCGAATATATCGTTGTGTTCGAAATTTAAAAGTGAAACCATAGATCGGTAATCAAAAGTAAAAAAATGTATCTGCTTTACGAACAAGAACGTTGGGGATTACTGGAAAATAATGCGAACATAAGGTATTGATAAACGGGCGCTTATTGCGTTATAAGATGTAACGGTATTATAATAATAAAAAGTGATGAATTAGCATAATACCATTGCAATACTCTGTACACATTGCCTACTATTTTTACCCCATAAGACGGCCTCCGTGGTCGAGGAGTAAGACTCTCGACTAGCAATCCGAAGGTCGCGGGTTAAAATCCCGACGCGCACAAGTAAATTTTATTTGATGAATTGGTGTTATTTTACATGTTATTCATTTAAAAAATAATATATTGCATACTTGTGGCAATTTTGAAAGTGGAAGATACACTCAGTAACGCCCTGGTTTAAGGTGTGGTTGAAATGGCTTTAGTCATCTTTGGTGACCAAATCTGAAAAGCCCCCTTACTAACCTAATCCCTGGAGTACCTACTCCCCCACCTATATCACCCCCATCTCCTTCCTCTCCCCAACTACCATCAGCTTCACAACATACCCCAATTGGGGATGCCATAGTCTAACTGGCAACAGACGATTGGGAGCAGTTGGGTTAATTAGTTTTTTTTATGTGAATACCGCACAAGAGTCCCAACTGCCCGGAGCGATACAATATCCCCAATTGGGGTAGGTATATTGTTTTCTGGTATTTTTGTCCTATTTTCTACACTAAGGACCATTTTTAATACATTTTAAATAGTCCAGTTACTTCATCACCTAGGATTCTTGCTGCAGAGTCTCACCTGTTCCTGTTCTTCATTTTACTTAACGTAAAACTTCACTTTATTTTTGAAAAATCTATATTTTGTATAATACCTGCATCAACTATAAAGCGCCCCTGAGGTGATATCTCACAAAAGCGGCGCTATACAAATTGTCAAATATTATTATTATTATTATCTACAGTAGAGACGCCCTCACTTCAAAGTTAAGTGTGTCAATCTGTACAAATGTTATTTATATATACCCAGTTCTTATCATTATTCTAATTAATGTAGTAAAATCATGTACAAACATTAAAAGCCAATGAAAAATAAAATGTAATATATTAATGTCAAATTAAAACGTAAAGAGTTGTAGTCATTTCCTGGCCATTTTTTGTTATAAATGTGGGGTATTCCTTATATATATATATATGTTTTATTCCCTATATATATGTTGTATTGCCGATATATATTTGATTGCCAGATTAGAATAATAATTACGATGTTCCCATTCAGTTTGCGAGTTTAACAAGCGAAGACAGCATATAAAAAAGAAATGATTTAAGATTTCCTAGAGCCAGTAAATGCTTCATATTCTATTCACCTCATAAATAATATTATTTGACTCGGGGAACACATAATTTACAACACTACGACACGTGAAGAAGTGTAATTGATTTTAGCACTTAATAACAACGAGAATATTAACGAAGTCAGACTATATTTCAACGTCGAGATTCTAAGCTTTTAAAGAGGCTATTTGCATTTCATTGATTTATTTGGAGTGAATGGAAGAATCAAGAATCTATTCGTAAGATAAAGAACACGCATCAGGTATAATAATATATTATAATACCTATATAGATTCTAGAAGAATAACATAATTCTAGACATATTGTAAATTTTAATTGCACAATACAATATCCTATTCTAATTGCAACGTACATAATTAATTGTTCTTCAGTAAACGAATCTCAAGAAATATTTTTTTGGAAGAACTTGAAATGAGTAAAGGAATTGATAGTTCTTAGTCGAATTATGATATACTTAAGGCGATGCACTACGTCGTGTAATATTTTAAATTGAGCCGCTATCAATAACAACCCTTACGTAGATGGCGATAAGGTTTAAATTCCCGCTTAACACCATCCGCCTGTTTTGATTTATGCAAGAAAAAAACATGGCCAAAAAGTGCCTTTTATTTTATTTTGTGGATGTTCAGGCATGAATATTTAATTTTTTTCCGATCATTTTATAAATAACTTAATTTGCCACATTATACAATAAAATCATAACCGAAAATGGGTTCGTAAGTAGGAGATTTTGAACTTTAAAGCAGTTTTCAAAGGCCTTTGCATTATTTTTTTCTGGGCTTATAAAACGACTTATCTGGTGATTTCTCACGAAAACGGCGCTTTATTAAAATATTAAATTATCTAAAAAATACTCGATTATTTCAAAGGCCAGGATGTATTCTACTCGCAGTATTTAATTAAAGCATCTGAAACATTTCTGGGCGACCAAATTTTCAAACCAAAAACACATGATTTTGCATTACTATGTATGGCATCGCCTTAAATATGACCGAAGGGTATAGGGTCGAATTAGCTCAGTGATAGAGCAAAGACCCATCAAGGCGGAGGTCGTGGGGTCAGTTATAATAATAAGTGTTTCACTATCTTTTTTTGTAATAAATAGATATAAATAAATCAAATATCCGAGTTTTAATGGTATTTTTTTACTGTACAACAAACAATATATGACAACTTCATGAATTATTCGTCAGTTAAATTGAAAATTTATGGTTCATAAAGATACATGATGGAAATGTCACAAAGATAAAGCTGTGCAATTTTCATTGACAGCAGGGCTCACCGTTCGAGATTATTTTGCTGCATCATACCTAAAGATGTTTGGTTGCTAAAGTATTATTCCATTAAATTACTTAATGTTACTTTTGTTCTTCGTATTCACTCAATTATATATACCCCCGACAAAATGTTCTATATATCCAACCCCTATGCATATAACTCTTGGTGAAGGGTCGTTTAAAAATCTATCATTCATTTAATTTACCAAGCGGAATATAAATTGTAACGAATATTAACAAAATATAAGATACGTACAGCTAGAATTTACCAAAAATTGTTATTAATAGCCTCAAATCAATAAAATTATGGCGCAAAGAGAATTAACGATAGTAACTAACTAATAAACCATCACATCGTTACTCTCAAGGGGTAGTTAGAGAGGATGGAAAGTTACCTCACTTCAACAGCATTAATGCATTGTCTCATAAACTTTTCTATTATTTCTAACTTCTGTGATAGATTACCCGATTCAAATATTTGATTCTTTTGATGATGTTACTAGGGTGTACCTAACATATTCTGTCTATCAAATTATTAAATTTGTAAAATATAACTGAAAAAAAGATTTGCACTTAGATTTGGCTTACATTTTTTTTACATAGAGAGTTTATCCGGCAATGACCTTGACAAAATTCGACATTCAAAGATTTCATATCCGACATGATATAAATAATGCAAAAGTTAGTATTACCTACACGACGGTAACGTAATCCATAGAAAACTTGTGGGAAATTTTCTCATGCTGGGATTCAATGTCTAGCTCAAGACAATCTCAGTTCTCGTCGCCTATTCTTCTCAAAAACCATTGTATATTATTATTGTATCATTCATATTGCGATCATTTTAATAAAAATCATGTAGGTAAATATTATTAACTTAATTATTTATGAATATTTTAAAGTTTCACTTTTAATTCTGGCCAGTTTTCAGTGCGTTAAGTCCAGGAGGAGATTTTATTAAAAACTTTGGAATTTGCTCTTTTTTCAAAGAAATAACAAAACAATACCAATCGTTCTATAACGGTGTACAACGATATGTAAATATAAAACAATAAATGTGTAAAACAACAAATAAAGAAGCGAAGTTAGCAGTCCACAATGGAGTGCTGGTACCTACCCTGATGTATGGAAGTGAGGCATGGAACTGGCAAAGAAAGGATGAAAGTAGATTGAATGCTGTTGAAATGAGATCCCTGAGGCGTATGTGTGGTAAAACCATGTATGATCGTGTGAGGAATGTGGATATCCGCAAAGAGTGCAAGGCTGATGTAAGCATAATGAGTAAGATCAAGAAAGGGACGCTTAGATGGTTTGGGCATGTAGAGCGAATGAGCGAAGAAAGGAGTGTAAGGAGAATATACGATGCAAATGTGAATGGTAGCAGAAGTCGGGGACGCCCGAGGAAGACATGGCACGACCAAGAGAATCAGATACTTGAGTCGGGCCATGTCAAGAGTCAGAACAATAGAAGAGTATGTATGAGACGATGTATGAATGTGAATGAGGCAAGAAGTGTGTGCCAAGACCGAGTTGTTTAGCGGTCCGTCCTCTCTGCCTACCCCTGCGGGGAAACGGCGTGATGGTTAGTTAGTTAGTTAGTTAGTTAGTTAGTTAGACAATAAAGTTTGAAGTCAAGCTAAACAGGACAAGATATTTTGTAAAATTCTCGGGACTATCGCTAAATATGTTCATATTATGTGAATCTTACCACTACCAATACTTTGGATGTTATATTAAAACATTGAATTATACTGTAATCGTCACATTAGCACAAGAGGTTGCGAAAAGGCTAAGTACGTTCTTTGGAAAGGAATATGGAAAGTTTCGGGGTTTCTTAGTAGACTTTGATTGATGTTGGATTTGATTTTGTTGGGGCCAAAAGAGAAGATTCTACAGGTTAATTATAATTTTGAAAATAAATTTGATGCTTTGCCAAAAGCGTGATTTCCGAACATCTTCGGACTATTAATTGGTCCTTCCATCCCTCTGAAGGCAATCTCTGATTAAAGAGCATACGTCTTTGAGTAAAATCAATTCAGCATCTCAATAAACTAAGATTAAGCACAAAAAAAATCATTTAAAAGGCAAAAACAGGTTTTATACTATTATAATTTTTTTTAAAAGATTACTGGCTCTGCCGGTAGGCAGAAACTGTGGTTAAATGGATCTTTAGTTAAAGTAATTTTATTATAATTTAACGTTATTTTATAAGGTGAAAATAGTGTGTTTATGATGAGAATGCGTAGCAAAAAACGATACTTTCAATTATACTGTTAAACTTTGTGAATAATCAAATTTTTAAAAAATTTATTTGAAAAGCAAAAGATAACATTTTCAAACCCTTCCCAAAGTGAGGTTAGGTTGCCGAATCGTCAATAAAATGTCCACTGTAAATTTTGTCTGTTTGGATCATTTATAATAATATTTTGATGATTTGTATAGCGCCGTTTTTGCGAAAAAGTTACATCAAAGGCGCTGGTTAGACATATACGTTCCTTTTTTGCAATTTTTATTTTTATTATGTAATATGTATTGTATTATATTGGACAGTAGGCCGTTAGTAAAAATAAATAATGCACATCTTTAGACAATCGTTATTACATAATAAAACAATGTAAATGCAGTGGAGTGGAGTGGGGTGTTGTGTTGTGTTGTGACGTCACCCAGCCGCGATAGTAACAGAATAATAACAGAAGCACCGGCACGCGAAGTTGGCTTGAAAGTGAAAAAGTAGGCGAAAAGTCCACTGTGAGAGTCGTGCTCACGCGCGTGTGAAGTGCCAGACTCAGACTTCTTGCTCTGCTCTCAGACACTTCTCACTGGGCACGCTAATCACACCGGCTTATGTAAAGCGGCCAGCTTATGTGGGTTCATTTAAAGTGCACTGGGTTATTGACAATTATTGTTGTGAATGATTGAGATATTGCGAAACAAATGAAAATATTCCTTTTTTTGATGGTAAGGTTGTAATTATTATTGCAAAAGTTATTTATTAATAATTTGTAATATTAATAAATTAATTGTAAAATAAAATCTTTAATTTAAATCTTCTGACCTAAATGGGTGGACTATATGATAAGATACAGTGTGCTGATATAGACATTTTCGTCGATAATTTACACAGACTGCTATTGTTTTAAAATATGTATCAAAATCATAGACATATGAATATTAGTAGACCTGCCCTAAGTGATTAAAAGCGTATTATCCCCACTCCCCATACCGGTTCCATTGGAGCCGGCTGTGCTCGCGTATGGCCTCAAGTGAAATTTGAAAACGTGACGTCATCATTCTTGTGCGAACTATGGTCGAGGCATCATCGGTTCATTTTACGAAATAACACGGCAAAATGTTGACTTGTGATATGAAAACTTGTAAAAATAGATGTGAAAAAGAGAATAAACCCAATTGTCGTATTACATTCCATAAGTAAGCATTATTTTACTTTATTTTAAGCTTATTCACACCGTATTATATGGATCAGTTTTAGAAACATATACTATCACATCACAATGTAGCGATTCTCAAGTGTGCTCATCGTTGTTTACTGGGGTAAGTAAATTATGAAACATTTGTAAAAGTGTCTTAACTAAATACTCTGAAACTAACTACGACTCTGCAAACAGAAGAAATTTACTTTGCCGAATTTGGACTTCGCAAATTAGTTTATAACGTGGCGAGTAATTTGCGCTCCCATGTAAAAATGTCTATTCATTCAAAAGCAGATTTTACTTTTAAGAAGTAAATGGTGATATTGTAATGCGAGATGCCTATTTACTGTCAGATTGATTTATTGACGAATCACAGTCAGCCTTACTCCCTTCGTTCTTCAACAGTTGATTTTACCCCTTTAATTCCTATGTCTGTGATCAAAATTGTTGAAATAATTATATATTATTATTTATCACTCTTGTGTACCTTGCCTATCTTTATACTATTTTGTCATTTGAGAGAGGTTTTTTATATAATTTTCAAGGTTTGTAATTTTAAATACCCATTTGTAGAATAACCGAGTTTTTGGTTTGAATTATTTTCACGTAAGTGAGAATATCCATAATCACCATGTCTACATCGGGGGACGCCCGAGGAAGACATGGCACGACCAAGTGAATCAGATACTTGAGTCGGACCATGTCAAGAGTCAGAACAATAGAAGAGTATGTATGAGACGATGTATGAATGTGAATGAGGCAAGGAGTGTGTGCCAAGACTGAGTTGTTTGGCGGTCCGTCCTCTCTGCCTACCCCTACGGGGAAACGGCGTGATGGTTAGTTAGTTACCAAGTATAAATAAATTATATGATGTTGAGGACTGAAAATAGTTGCGTTAACCTTGAAATTCCAGAAAGAAAAAGCTTTCCTATATTTATGTCTCCAGAGTTCAAAGATAGATTTTAAGCTTTGTGATAAAGTTATTCCTAGAAGTCAAAATATGCATACAAAACTATATAGATTCGTTTCATTGGCTAAAGAAGGAGTTAGCGCAACACGGCATAACACCCCAAAAACAAATAACAAAAATAAATAGATTCGGTTTGTACACCCGTTATTCCAGAGATGTCATTTTGTGAAGTCTTTGAAATTCATTTTAAAATCAGTTTTTATGCCTCGCTGAAAACTCGCGGAGGGTGTGCTCTGGCATTTTCTACAGCCTTTTCTGCCTAGTTTTATGTCGGATTTACTGGGTAAATGCAATTCAAAAAGGACTCATAAAGATTTTACCGAAAGTACCCATAAGAACCCCTACGATTGAAATTTTCAAAAGTTTTGTGTACAACAAAGGTATGCTAAAAATAAACAATTGAAACTATTCAAAAATACTGAATCCTCTACAATACCGGCGTATTCATCACACTAGATCAAATCACAATGACATAAAAAATATTCCAAGTCATAAAACCACATTCGGACAAAGAAACTACATATATTTTGCAACAAAATTCCACAACGTCCTTCTCTCCAGATATAAAACGAATAGAAAAGTTTAGTGATTACAAATCAAGAATAAAAATCTGGCTGAAAGAGATCAATGAAAAAACTAGTGAATAACTTTAGTCCGCCTCGCCACAGATCACCGTAGTGAGGACTAAAAATACAATTTACTATACATATATTCACATCATATTTTGTATTTACAATGTTTAAATAGTCACTATAATAAAAATAAAATAAAAAATTTCAGTTTACAAGTAGAATATTCATGAAAAAGTAAAAAAATAAGACAGAACGATAATATCTCTTTGAATTGTTTAATACGATAAAATACTTTGTAAAAAAAGAGTGCTGTAACTTGGATGAAGCCGAGCAGTAAATACTAGCTTCCTTTAGAACTAACTAACTAACTAACTAACCATCACGCCGTTTCCCCGCAGGGGTAGGCAGAGAGGACGGACCGCCAAACAACTCGGTCTTGGCACACACTCCTTGCCTCATTCACATTCATACATCGTCCTTTAGAACTACGTTCGGTAATATCACATTCAGAGGAAAGCTTATTTGAAGACACCCAAATGAAACACTTTTCAAGTAATCAACGAGTACGATCAAGATTTATAAATGAAAGTTAACAGAGACGACGAATTCGGTAATTCAAATGTGAAAATGGTTAAGTCTGCGTTGAGATAACACCTGTTGTACGCCAACTGGGCGGGTCACAACACAAATTAAAATTATTTTTCTGTCACTGAGACCAGTCTACGTCCACCCATAAATTAATCGAATTCTGTACATTAAAATAAACTCTACCGTTATTACATTACAGAAGCTACTTTTCGTCCGCCATGACACAGGGATTTACATATAATAGATAGATAATAGAAACAAGAAAGATGGGTCATGAACCATTATTAGTATGAAACCGCGCGCACAAACGCATCGGTAACATCATTCACCCATACTACTGGAAATGGCTTCTACGCACAGAGAAGTCCCGCCTTTTTTAAATGTGAATACCGCAAAATGGTCCCAACTGCTTCTAACCGTCTGGAGCCAGTGAGACTATGGCATCCCCAATTGGGGTATGTCGTGAGGCTGGAGGTAGTGGGGAGGGGAAGATGAAGGTGGGGAAGTATCTGGCCTTTCAGGTCTGGTCACCATTTAACACGGTTAAAGCCATTTCAAAAAACTAAACTATTCCGCCTACCGAGATACTGCAGCGCCACGGAAATGTTCCTGGAAGGACGCGTACACTCTTTCAGAGCGCTTCTCCGCCATCACGTGGGAAGCTTATGGCGCAGACTACGCCAATCAAGTAACAAAATCATCACTGCCATGGTTGCTTGGATGGAGTCCCCTCTGATTGCCCTCTGGAGACGGGAGATGTGCAAATATCCTCCATAAACGGCTGCTCATACTCATTTTTGTGTTTATATTTTATGTTTTTTTCACTTAAATTCCGCTTTTTTGTGCCTATCGAAATCATCTATATATTATTATTACTGTTCTAACTCTAATTATGTATATTATTTCAAATATGAAATGTATTGCATTGCACTACCCCTGCATACATTCTGGAATAAATTTTTATTATTATTATTATTATTTCAAGCAACGTTTAATTCTTGAAGGCTGAGCTTAACATTAGGGCGATACTGATAATATCCTCCACTCTGGAACGTGCCGTAAATATACTACATAAATGGCTAAATTGTGAAATAACACAAATTATTAATCAATCAAATTTACTTGCGCATGCGATACGAGCCCGCGACCTCCAGATTAAATGCATAAGTTTCATTGGCTTCGCCGCTTTGGTAGTCCAGGCAATTTGGTGGTAGCTTTGCGACAGCCTTTTTCTATTATCTATAGTGCAGACAGTGATGTGTTGAGTTTTATTCTCTGAAGGCAATTGGCACGATAATTAGTTACTAGATGTTTTATTATCATAATATATAAATTAAATTAAATATGTTTCTATCCAACTCCACCCCTGTCCAAAATTCAAAGCACTGCAAAGTTGATTGGCTAGTGATTAATTTACTTAATGGCGGCGCTAAGATTTCAGAAGTTTATTTAAAAAAAAAGAAATAAAAATTTATGCGTTTAGAAAACGAAAATAATTTATCGGCAGCCAATCAATGAGAAGCGAATTCAAATAAATATTTATGCATTCAATGTGATAATTTTATGTAAATTCGCGTATAATTTAATGAATAAGACAGTGACTTGGCATCGATATGCGTATTTTATTAAGTGATTGAGTTGTTATAATCTATTATATATATATACAATATACATAAATAAAAATGTAAATGTTCGTTTGTTCAAAATCTCAAATCTTCGAAAGTTCTTCGCCGATTCCTTTAAAATGTTGACACACCGTTGCGATCGATTACGGGTGTTTTTATATACCGATATTATACAACAGCAAAAATTAATTTTTTTAAAAACATCGCCATTTGTTGGACGTAAAAGCAACACGCGCTATTGTTTCTCTATCTGCACAGGCAGACTGAGCCACTGCAACGCTTGGCGCGGTTCAGCTAGTTTACAATAAATAAAATATTAACATGACCGTTTTGAACATCAGCTTTATGTCTAGAGCTGTATTATTTTCAATGTATTTGAGGAAAATGGTGGAAAAAATATGACAAATAATGCTGTCATCATTAGTGACAGAAAATTCTGGCATTTAAGTAATCTTTTTTTTACTAGGACCGTATAAAACATAATAATGAGTTGTAATCATTTTGTGATCAACTTATGCTAGGTCGGTAACCTGTGGGTTTTTTGCATAACGAATATCTGCAGCTGTTTTGGGAAAAACCACAATTCAAAAAAGAAAGATTCGGCAAGAATATTGGAAAAAGATGAAATTACAATAAGAGGACAACAATTTTTTTATGTAAACTCCACACATGAGGCTCTAAAAATAATTTCCTTCGAATGAGGGTGGGAATCCGGGGGTCAGTGTGTCCAGGAGTGACACATGAACCCATCGAGAGAGTCCAGCTGGGATAGGTGAAATGTTCTCAATCAACCAGCCTCTCCGGCTTGGAGACCTGTGGTTGGTTATCCAATGAATGGTTCCCGGGGTGAAGGTACATTCTTGCCTCCCAAATGCATGAAGACGATATATATGAATGTGAATAAAGCAAGGAGTGTATTTCTAGACAGAGTTGAGTGGAGGTTTATCCATTCTGCAGTAAAATAACATTAATATGCACTTTTTATTCCAGACAATATCATTGTTTATGAATTTGATCAGATCAAAAGCCCACAAAGCGATGAAAAACAATAAACATTTGAATATCCTAAGACCTTGTTTAATAATGTTTATCATTGTATTCGAAAATTGCAAAAACATCGCTACAGCAAAACAGATACAATATTGCTTGGGTAATTGCATATTGTTTGCCGCTATATATGTTAGTATCTATGCATGTAGAGGGTTAGTGTGAGTGTATTGAATACGTATAGGTTCTAGGTTCAGGCAATGTAAATGCCCTTAGAATATATAATTATCATAACGATAAAATAACTATAAATTCCAAGTACAGACTGGTAATACAATGATAAGAAAAACGAATAAAGAGCCTGACGAATAATTATTGTACTCGCATAGCCACTGGTCAGGGCAGTTCAAATAAAAAATAAAAAAATTTAAAAAATTGATATTTAAAAAAAAACAAGACATAACAATGTTTGTCAAATGTTACTAAAAAATGAGCGTTGAAAATCGGACGAAACCGAGTAGTACCTTTACCATGTAGAAAAACAAACAATATTCGATTGCGCACACCAATTTCACGTTAGGTATCGACATGTTATTACTGAGACAAACGCAGTCGCAGGTAGTGATGTATAAATTCCCGGGAATTTATTTCTGGGGAATATTCCCGGGAACATTCCCGGGAATATTCCCCTGGACGGGGAATTTTGGGAATTTTGATTTCAACAACATAATACCTCAAAAAGAATAATATTTATTAAATAAAAAATAATATATACACACATATGGTACATATAGAGCAGGATAGAACCATAAAAACTATTCCCATATATATAGGAATAGGATCCAAGAGAAAAATAACAAAAAAACACCGATCAAAATTATTTTAAAGTGAGTAGTATCTCTATATAATTGTATACTGTACAGTATTAGTAGCCTATATACACTTTATGCTAGTAAACGTTACATATAAAAAATCAATCGTAAAACTGTAAAAATGTCACAACTTCACAGATCGTTACTGTTCATCTGATGATACCGATTGGACACTGACACTATCAACTTCGCTTCCACTTTCACCTTCATATTCTTTTTCTTCTTCATCACCCGACCCGGACGAAGTTGTCGCTGACTCAGGATTATCTACGTTTTCTTCTTCCTCAGCACAGTCAATTGGATGTTTGCGTTTGCGAGTACCAGATAGGTTTGAAACGTTATTTGAGTTGTTAGACGATTCCTCCGTGTTGTATGAATGCGACTAAACGTGCTAAAAGATCTCTCAGTGGCTGCTGAAGTAATGGAAGCAGTCAATATTCTTATGGCAACCTGTGACAAATCAGAACATCCGCACATCCCCTTCCACCAGGTCACTGGCGTGATTTTATCGTGATAGGGAAGTCCCTAGATCAGAAGATGTCGTCGTAGATAACTGCTAACACTCAATAAAGCATCCAAGAGAAGTGTAGAAACCATTTTATTAAAAATAAAATAAATTCCCCGTTTTCGGGAATTTATTACAGGTCGGGGAATATTCCCGGGAATATTCCTGTTCCCGGGAATATTCCCCGGGGAATATTCCCGGGTCTACATCACTAGTCGCAGGTAAAGTATATAAATATAACATAAAAATTTACGAGCGTTCATCGTCGACAGTTGAACTATCCTGGCCTCCGTAGATAAATGGATCATTTGTTTATGAATGGATGGCTATCTAATTTGAATATTTATATGCGCACCAATGACGAACGCCCGTGGACTTTATTGGTCACCATCAGCCATTATAGGCCTCAAATGATTCAACTGCTCACTCTATGGAATGAGAATCTATTCGCATTCTAAATTTGAAAACTCAGGAATAAGATAATTTATCCATTCTTTCACTCGCATCTACGGAATGAGAATCTATTCGAATTTTAAATATGAAAACTGGATAATAAGTAGGTACCTAATAAATTAATTTATCCGCTGTTATACCACTAGTTCTATGGAATGAGGACCTATTCGAATTTAAAATTTGAGAACTCAACAATAACTTAATTTTACTACTGAATGAGAAGCTTTTCGAATTTTAAATTTTCAAACTAATTATGAGGCGAATTTAAATAATATGCTCGAACAAATTAATGAAAATAGAAATGATAATTCCCTGCACTGAGCGTATGGTATTCATATCATTTCGAATCACTAAATTTTAATCGAATGATGTTTCGAATTAACGTGTCGTCTTTAATTTGCAAAACAATGAAAAAGGGGACAAATTTTTGATAAAAATTTTTAATAATTATATTTTGATAATTTATATAGCGTCGTTTTTGTGCAAAATAAGAAATTTCATTTCTACAATTATCTATCTTATTACAAACTATTATTTGTCTAGTTTAACTATTATCGATTTATGGCTAACAGATTGCACGAGAATTTAGACAAAGAACATTAGTCTATCATTAATACAAAGCTTTATGTACAATGCATTTGATTGACGAATGTGATGCTAGAATTTACGTATGAGATTATTATTATTTATTTATATTTTATACAGGCAGATACTTCAATACATTCATATACTTCAATCGATTACTTGGAAAATCTAATAATAATAATACAGATGGAGTTGATTCGATTATTTAGTAGAATCGCAATGTTTTCAATTAATTTGAAAATAATAAATCAAATGTTTAGATTAGTCAAATGACTGATTATTTCGATAAGAACATCTCGATTGTGGCCATCACTAGCGGTACCTACTTCGTATCAAATCAAGGAGTCACCACGTAGGTACCATCTACTGATGTCTGTGACTATATTCAATAATCCATTTATGATCGAGGTTCAGCTCGGCACAATAGCAATTGTAGCTCTGAAAGCATTCTGCCCGGTAGGTGTAGGATTTTTTATCGACATACTGCTGTACTACTATCCTCTAAATAAGTGATGGCTTCTGTAAAATATTATACGGAATGTAATCATGAATTAATTTAACTAATACAGAGGTCACCACCTATTTGGTGAGAGCAATTGTGCTGCCAGATTTATACTAACTAAAGATTAACATACTTGTGGTCAAAAGAGGAACAAAAGAACTACCGTTCTTTCAAAGCGCCCATGGGGTTATTTTCTCACTAAAACGGCGCTACATAAATGGTTCAAACATGATTAATAATATAATTATGAATCTGTTAATATTCTCTAAACTATAGATTTTTAAAATATTTAATTATTGAATATAACATTAGCGATTCTTAAAACGAAAATGTTCGTAATAATTAAATTTTACAATTTGAGGTTTTACTCTTTAAGTTATTTAAAAAAATGAATATTTTTTAATATTTACGGTAGCGACACTTAATGATCAATTCCCCAATGGGGAATTTATTATTCATTACAGTCAGAGATGTGCTTTATTTCAAATAAATCCATTTCAAATGGAAATGCAAAATGGGTATTTTCCATTTTGCATTTTAAATGCTTTTCTAAAAACCATTTTGCATTTTACATTTTCAAATGGAAAAGTTTTGACCCATTTCCATTTTGCATTTCAAATGGTTTTGGGTACCCATTTTGCACATCTCTGATTACAGTGAATATTCAGCTTTCAATATCTATATTGTTTATTATTAGTAATAATAAAAGTGTGTTTATAAAGTAACCTGCCAGGTAAGTATGTTTATCTGCATCTGTTGGAAATAATATAAATAGATACAGCCTAGGAACTCATAATAAATTGATGTATACGAAGTATCCAATTATTATTATTGTAGTCAATCATGTAAATATATATTTTTTTAAATGCCTCATTGCCTCAAACAACGTTAACAATATAAAACACAAAAAGAAGGAAAAAAAAAAGTTTGCGACAGTGACAAACTCGGAACTTTTGAAAATAATTAGTAAATCTCAAGAAATAATTTGAGGTTTGAGATTGTAATAAATGGGTTATTTGATAGAGAAAATGACCATTAATTGTATTTCATATTGTTTGAATTGGCTCCATGATAACTCAACACAGTGACAATTCAACACACTTTTAAAAAGTGTGTTGAAAGTCATTAGAAACGATGAAAAAAAAATTTAAACCTAACCTAAAAACATAACCTACTTAACCCAGTTAGTAAAGTTTTTGATTTGTCACTTTCCATGACTTCATATAACTTTTAAAGATGTGATAAATTATCATTTTGATGATTTATCCGGTCACCGTTTGAGTAATGGATTCCTGAACATAAAAAAATACATATCTACATAGATGATAAAATTGCATTATATGACAAAAATTTAGGAAACAACCCAAAACACATATAGCATACAACTCAAAGCACATTTTAAAATTCAACGGCTTGAGTGCGGAATCGATGGTATCGATTGGAGTAACACTGACATTATTAATTACCTTTCTGCCTGGTGAAAGCTTTCATAATTGCCTTAATTCCCATCCCTGCGGGCTTGGCTGCACCCCTGTCCGTTATCCTGGTTGCCTCGTTCGACAAATTAATGCGTTTGCCTTGTACCCTTGTTTGAAGGGCAATAGGGTTGTTTGAGTGTAGGGCAGTAAGTCGCACTGGCTGTCAAGGTATTATCGCTTCCACGGTAAGGATGAATCTCTTTGATTGTCAAATAAATCACTTTTTATCACAATTTTTTATTTATTTTTAATAATTAATAAAACAGATTTTTAAATAAATATTATGTAATCAATATGTATTATAATTAACTGCAGTCCAGAGGTTATCACAAATTAGTATAAAAATAATATTTATTAATAAATATATTGTTACGTTTCAAATTAGTTAATTATGTAATTATTGTTCGTTCTGAATACACACTTGAAGAAATAAAGTTCAGTTTCAAGTTTTAGACAATCTTCACAATTCTTCATTTTTAATTTCTCTAGAACAGGGAAAAGAGAATTTTATAAAATACTTATATCATTAAGTAAACGTTGGAATTGCAACATCGTAAAATGTTATACTAACGAACGTGGAACGTCATGGAAGATATTGTTTATAGATATGGACTTGTTTAGAGTTAAAAAAAAGTCTAAAGCACGACAGAAAACAACTGCGCTCATTGTACAATTCGAATTTCGTACGAACTTGCTGGCGCGCTGCGATCATATGACACTGTATTTCTCGTAAAGGAACCTTTTACACAAACATGCAGTAAGACATTGATAGGTAATGTGCCAGGAGAAAGCTTGACCTATATAATAATACATATTTTCATCCTTAGACGTACCGCTGATAGATCCGTTGTAACTTATCTCTCCCTCTCATGAACGACACATGTAAGCGTGCATATAAACTGGACAAAATTTCCGCGAGCCAAGCCATGAATTATGAGAAAGAAACAAAGCAACCGGTCCAGTTTATACGCAGCATAACAGAAAGAGAGGTTACAAGTTACAACTGAGCTTCACGTCATTAAAAAAGGCAAGTCTACAGTCCCGGGATATATTATTATTCCCACCTGTGCTTTAGCAGCGTTTTCGGATTATCCTGTGTCCTTGTGCATAAGTGATGATAAGGAATAGGATCGAGGATTTACCTTACTACGATACTACACAGGGAGGTGATCTATTATTCTATTAGTATGAAACATGAAATGTGTTCTACAAATAAAGAAAAATAAAGGTTTGGAAAATTTAAGAGAATTCGCACACTTTACATGGGCTCTGGATGGATCTCAATAGAATAGAAGACTTCCAATGGTTGAGAACAAGAATCATCCGTAAAACTGGATACATAAAAAGGAGTGCAAAACTCAACGATAGAGGGTTTATGAAGAAGAAAATTAATCCAGTCGTTGGCTATATCATATTTCCCTCTTGTTATTTTAGAATCAGAAAATTTTACTGCATAAAGAATTGCATCTATCGGCGGCGAAAAGCCTGGGTTCTTGGTAATGCAGTTCTGGACTCAAAATCCTATATCATAGCTGTGCAGCTAAAACCGTGTAGCTTAAGAGAAAAATATAAATATTGAATTGTGATTTTGTACTTTACGTAATAAAACAAAGGATAGTCAATGATGATTGAAAAGGGTTCATTTTTTACACCTCATACAAGTTAACCATGATCTTTACTATGAGAAAAGCTCGGCAAGCAATGAAGCAATGAACTGAGCAAGAACTACGTCCAAAAGTAGAAAAAATACTTATTTTAAATAAAATATTATTTTTTACGCCTTCATACACAAATACATATTTTTAATTCGGTGCATACAACATTGAATTGCACAGTGCGTCTTAATGGGTTGCACCCTGTTCACGCACTAAAAGCGAGGAGTGCTCTGTGCAACTCTTCTATAATAATTATAGAGTTGCACAGGTAGAGGGACGGATGTTTAAGGTGACACCACGTCCGGTACGGCCCTGTGCGAGGCGAGACCGGACACTTGCATGTGTAGTGTGGTCATCACCAAATACCAAACGAAAGTAATATATTTGTAATAATTTACAAATCCTCGAGGAATCAACATGACGTAATTACATTTATTATTCATCAAAACAGGGTATCTATTATCACAAGCCTGCTTGGGACAGAGGTTGAACCTACCGAACGGCATCATTAAATTTTCACAGAGTTTTCTGTCTCTCTTTCACGAGTTCCAAACTGCTCCCAACCATCTGGAGCCAGTGAAACTATGGCATCCCCAATTGGGGTATGTTGTGAAGCTGAAGGTAGTGAGGAGTGGAAGGATGTGGGGATGAGGAAGGTGGAGAAGTACCTGGCTATTCATATCTGCTCACCAAACTCGGCTAAAGCCATTTCAAGCAACGCTTCATTTCCGAATGGTGGTTTTACACCAGGGTGATACTGAGAGTATCTTCCACTCCGGAAGGTGCCGTTAATAAAATTTAATTTAAAATTAAATTAAAGACCTTCAGTTTGCTATTAGAAAACCTTACCCCTCGGCCACGGTGGCCGTAAAATTTATACATCAACGCATATTATATTGAGATCAGGACGATTTCAGTAAAAAATTATGGAATTTAGAAATATCTGTTTAAATGGTTTTAAAAATCCACCATAATGTTAGTATGTAATTAAATCTATTAGTACCCAATACGAAATGGATGCTATTATACCTAATAATTTGTAAAACTGTTTAAAATTCAAATAAGTAATTCAGGGCTGATATTCATCCAGGTTCTTGACCAGAAAACACACGTTCTTTGTTTATTTATATTGCCGAGATAAAAATAAAAACAAATCGCACGCCGCCCATTAGAGACATAATCGCTTCTCGGAAACCCTCAGTGACTAATATAAGACTATGCACCTGTTCAAGAGTGACCTCCGCAGCATTAGTCTTTACCTGCGTGTCCGAAATAAACCGCAAAGGAACTAACGACAACTAACGGCTGATGGCCTTTTTGTTGTAGCCCAATAAAACGTGACGCCCATCGGCGTACTACAAAAGAACTGCACAGCTCACACAGACCAGACAAATTAATAATATATGTATAAATAATTATTGGTATCTATTAGGAAGAATGGTATGAGACAGACGAGGGTAAAACATGATGCGTAAGATTTTTGTAAAATTGTTTTGTTTTTTTTCAAATGTAGGTTAGGTTAAGTTTTTTTCATTTGAAAAGTGTTATTTTGGGTGATTAAAAACGATAAAGATTTGAATGATCTTTAAAACACCGAGTTTTGTATTTATTTTTTGGAAATATCTCTTTCAATGATTGACAATTACTTTAATATTCTATTTATTATTTATTTATTTATTGTTTCATGTTCTCCATAAAACGGTTATACACCAATATATCATGGAGAAGATTACAAATTAAAAAGTTTACATAGGCAGTTTTACTATTTTGTGACATGTGTTAAAAAATAGTTACTGAATTGTCTGTAGGTGACATTGAAAATGTCGATGGCTAATGCAGAATCGTTAAGCAGTTGAGTCGCTCTGTTTATTGGCGCGTTCTGATAGGCAGAAGTCCTCGCTTTCGGAGCATATAAGAGTGCATGGGATCTCCCTCGAGTATAATTGTTAGGGACATAAAATGAATTAAATTCTATGTCATTATGAGTGTTTACTTAGGCTGACAAGTTGTAAGATATTCGATTTATCGTCTCATGTATAAAATTCACTTTGTGGCTTACAATGTTTTATTTATTTGTAGTTATAGCCCTTATCCTGCAATGGATCGATACAGATTCATGATATTAATGATGATTCTCAGATTAGACCCTTCTAATCTTAAAAGCTTAGAAAGTTTTTTTTATGAATTAATAAGTTGAGTCGCATCAATTCAAGGGGTTTATCCCTTCCCTTCAAATTCAATCAAGCTGACAGTATTGAGTCATCAAGCTGATCCCAAAGCCCCAAAACAAACAATCAAAACTGAATCGGTCCGATCTGATAGACAGGCGTGAAGCTCGATTAGCCGAGATCAGAAGGGGTTAAACCAATGCGTTCTTCTCGGCTGTTAAAACATCAGAAGAACTCCGTAAAGTGATGCTGAAAGAACTATAAAGGATGTTGGACCTATGTCCTATATATATATACAACAGGATTACGACAGGGTGCTGGAAGCCTTCAATTCTCCTTGGAATCAATCCTTCGACATATGGAACTAGATATTTCAAAACCAGCAGTAGTGGATAAGTTTTTTAGAAGAATCCAGGACTCTCCCAACGTAGTTAGTATAGCTGATGATGATTAAGTATACAACACTCAATTGGGCTAAATTCTAGGTATCTAGTCTCTTTTCGAGGGAAAAATAGAAGGGAGAAGGTAAGCTAAACAGACCAGACAATGACAGCAACGCAAAAAGTAAGAACAAAAAGAAGGAAGTTCCCACAGATTTCAAAATGGAAGATAGAAGAATTTACACAAAGGAAAAGTAGTGAGTAACGAAGAGGCAAACCAATGATGACTTATATTCTTATCTAAAGAAAGAAATAAAGATAGAGTAGAGAAGTGAACCATACAGAGGTAATCCAAGGCAGATCATAATTCAAATTTAAATAATAAAGGTTGAAGAACACAAACAAATAAAATAAATGAGCGTACACAGGCAATCCAAGGCAGACCAAATTTCGAATTTAAAGAAGGAAAGAAGAACACAAACAGAGAAAAGGAATGTGTGAGTAAGAGACAATGAAAGAGAGAAACATATATACCTCCACTAGGAGTCCCGAAGGAGTCAAATAGTCAGAAGGTAGTATCATAGAAACTAATGCAAAATGATTACACAAAAAAGGTTCTGCTTTAAACTAGTCCATAAAATCCCCGGAACCAAATATTATAAAATATTTTTTGGTATCCTCAACAATTGAACAGTCTATGCGCGATGGTATGCGGGTATTGTTCCACACAAATCTGTGCCTCCCGCCCTTTGACCCGGGGCCAGAAGTGTCGGTGGCGAACCGCTCAAGAGGGCGGTAATTGGTTTGACCTCTGGCTCCATCTGTGGCCCGCGCTGTCAATTAAAATGCAATTAAGTTAGCGTACCGAACATCGTGTAGCCTGGTCACACTGCCCACATAATCAAACCGAGGAAAAGAGACGGCCATAAGTGACTCAGCACGCATGGAACGAATTGATAATTTTCTTGCAACAAGAATACGGCAATGAATAAAAATGGGAAGTTCAATTGTATAGAGGTAAAAGATTTACAAAGCATATTCCAGGAATACTTTTATAAAGTGCATTTTTATGTGTGAATGGAATAGTGATATGATCTGGGCAGATAAAAAGAATTTTAGTAATAACTAACCAAATATGATTGCACACAAGAATAATGTTCATGAAAATACACAAATTATAATTCAAATGGGCAATTTCCATTGAAAATTAAATTCAAAGTTGAATGGCGCAATAGAAGGTAATCGTATACGCGAAATAGTTTATGTGTCATGTCATATTCGAAATAGGAACACGACATGTGTGACGTATTTAGAATTAGCGGTCAATGCTAAGCCGCGTTCCTACAGGTTCACTTCAATGTTTAATTTATTTTTTAAATAAAGAACGAATTGAACATTGTAATGGAAGCGTGGAAAGGCGACTTTATTAATAAACACTTGAATGTTGAATTTTGTTTTAAATGAAGAATGATGAATTGAACATTGAACTGAAAGAGTGAGGAGGCGACTTTATAATTTAATATCGAATTATTGGAACGTCGACTGTAAAACAGTACGCTATTTATGAGCACAGCCGTATAATATGTATTAAATTAATGTGACGATATGGAGGGACTGAGGCAGACAGCACGCGACTAGCATAATCATTGGGATGTTTCTAAACTTAAAGATAATGCACCACAGTCAATACAAATCTGGAGGTCCGTGCATATTGTCTGGAAGTTTATGGTGGTGGAACCAATTGATACCAAGGCGACTCGATGCATTTTTTCCGGGAATTAAAAAACATTACAAAAAATTAAGTATGCGTTATCAAATGCCCAGTTTTGTGTCTAACACTTTTTTTAAATGAAACTTTAAAAGAAAACTAAAAAATTGCTTTGAAGTGAAGTTGAAATACGAACGATATTTATATATATGTACATTGTAGCTCTGTTTAGATAGGTTAGGAAAACATTCTATCATGTCGACATTTTGGGTAATTTATTCAAAAATTAAATTTAGGTTATCGGAAATTTCAGCATTGTCTTTGGAAAAAGCTCAGTTTATTTCATGAAAGAAGTATTGTAATTTGTTCTGAAAGCGGTCTATCCACCATGCATAATTTTAAATATATTAGTTAAAAAATACATTCTTGTTAGTAAAAAAATAGAGACAAAGAACAATTTGAAATTCAAACAACACAATATTGCACTTTATTGAAACCAATCATAAATAAAGTAAATATTGCAAAATAAATAATAACAGAATGACGATTCCATTTAAACGGAATTTCTTTATTCGATAAGGGAAATTCCGAAATAAAATAAATAAAGAAACAATTTTCAGAAAGCAGTATAGGCCAAACGCTCGGTTTCAGCGAATTCACAATGCCGTTCCACGTTCAAATAAGCTAATCGGACAATTCTAGTACTATTGGTCTTCTTCGGAACAAAACAACAATGGGCTACATTATATGACCATCAAACGTGACGTATGAAAGTTACTACTACCACCTCATATCATATTAAAAACCACAGAATTGAATATTAAACTCCACACTATTTTTTTAAATGTCACGCATTGTATAAAATGTTCTAAATTTGATTTAAAAGTGCACTGATTTTAAAATACTTTACGAACACACTTTATTAAAGTTCTTTATTTTAAATTGAAATATTCCGCGAAAATTTCAAAATTGGAATGCTGACAGTTCTCGAAGCTCGTTTTTGTAGCGACGGCTTCATATTTTTTAACATTAAACACAGTTTAAACAAGAATTGTTATGTTTTTTTCACGTGATCAGATGGGTAATTAATTGCTGTTTAAGATTGATTAATAAAATCTGCTGTTTTCGTGAGTATTTGTCGTGATTAGAGCGTGTTTTGACGTGAAGTTGCGCGCGCACCACCGCACCTGCGCATCGCGGCGCGGGACTGAAGTACTGCGGACAGAGCCGAACGAAACGGAGCACTTCCGGCGCGAGAACACAGCGACACCCCTCCAGTACAAATAATGGTCCCGGCTCCTTTCTGAAAGACATGAATGCACGTAATATTGCCGAATGCAAGCAAGGTGCAGATTATATTGCTGAATGCTAGGTGCAAATAATATTACTGAATGCGAGGTGCATACTTCATCGAATGCGGGGTATATAGTATGTAATACAATTTTGCCGATTGCGAAGTCCCTACAGTCTATACACTCCATCGAATGTGGGTGCAGATAATATTGCTGAAGGATTACAAAAAATAATTTTACATAATGGTACAATATTGCCGAATGCGAGATACCTACAACAAAATTATTAATATTGATTATTATAGAGTTCGCTCACGGGGTGCAAATATTATTGCCCAAAGTGGAGACAATATTGCCGAATGCGAGGTGGCACACTTTAATGGAGTGTTGTGGGGTGTTAAAAATATTGCCGATTACAGGGTATATTTACATCATATTGCTAATTTTATCTTTATTGCTGACTTTCTTTATTAAATGTTTTTATTATCCGATTGCTGTAAAAAATATCAATTACAAAATATAATATATTTAATTACATGTATGACAACCTATTCGCTTTTCTAGGGTTCGATTTCGTGATACACATATTTTATTTTCAATAATATAATCATTTGCTAATTTGTTTATCTTTGGCAATATCCAAATTGGAAGGCAAGTTTTATATCTACAAATTGCTTTAAGATAATTTTCCGTCAATGATAGATAGAATTGCATTGACGAACTAACCGGAAGCGATAAAAATCACACCGAGATAAGATTTGCACATTGCAGCGTTACGCGGTTATCCGTTTTAAAAATATCATCGACGTTTTCTCTTTCTTAATCTCAAACCAGCCTGAAATCAGTTTGAAAGAGACGCAGAACGACGATCTAAGAAAAGCGCTGGGGGCAATTCTATTAATCATTATTTCCCAATTCTGATAGATTTAGAACAGAAACGAACACAGTTCATCTAAAACAGTGTCAGGGTATTTATGTGAATCGGGTTCCAGCTTTCAATCCATCACCAGCTCGCTACTTCAGATCTGCGGTTGGGTTTATGAATGAATCTTGTCATCTCCCTTGCGCTCATCGGCGGTATCTAATGAAGCCATGAAAGAGAGGGAGAGATATCAGACGACGCAGTTAGAAACGACATGATCCGAGTCAGCGATTGCAAACTAAGCTTAAATTGAAAGACAGATAAAGGAACACGAAACATTAATAATAATAATAATATTGGACAATTTGTATAGCGCCGCTTTTGTGAGATCAGATTTGCCCCCTCAGAGGCGCTTTACAGTTGATGCAGGTATTACAAAATATATTATATAAATATTAAAATATTTTTGTAAGTGAAGTAAAGTAAAACGAAGAACAGGAACAGGTGACATGAAGATAGAATATGGAGACTATGCAGCAAGAATTCTAGGTGGTGAAGAAACTGGACCAGCTGCTGCAGCGAGAGAGTCATACATGGATTCTACAGCTTTCATAACAAATAACAATAATCGTAAAAATGGATTGGTAATACTTTCCATATAATTTAGAACAATCCGTAATCAGTAAATAATTGTACAGCGAAATTATCCTAAAATATCACCAGCGAGCTTTTTAAAGCTAGCAAATAGTCCAAACCACACATCAGAGCGGTCAATGGCTGAGTTGGCATCGTGTTTGGGTCCCACCCAGGCGTCGTGCATTCGATTCCTCGACTGACTAAGTCCTTTATCACAACACAAGCAACATTTTCCGCTTGCTGTGGTGGTAGTATGAGATTTTTAAATATTGTCATCGGTCGTCGGTAGGATCATGTACCGAAAACTCCATAAAAGCTAAGGACAAGTTTCATAAAAACCATATTAGGTATTTTAGAACCAGAAGCAATTATTTACCAGTTGGTAGTCTATATCTGTTTGCAGAATTAAATTTCTTATTTTGTTAATACTAAAAATATAATTATATATCATAAAACAATGGTGACAGTATCAACTTACAAATAAAGGCTTGACGGAAAGTACCTGTGCAGACATAATAGTAAACAGAGAGGTAGGTACACGTACATATTTCCAACACACCTGCAAAAAATACCTAGATCGTTTGTCATTACGGCAGACATTATTTGTCGCGTGAGAAATATAATGATTTATTCTTGACTTGGTAGGTTATGTGTTTCCTCCTTCTTATAACATGTCACACCTCTAAATCAAGTATAATAGTCTCTAAATCAGAGACGATGCCTTCATTTAGCATTTAAATTACATTTTCTGCCGATGAAGTTTAAATATACATATCTTGTTGATGTAAAAAATGACTAGTTATAAAATCGTTGGTTCTCAACCGCTGAAATATTTTACAAACGCCGAGTGTTCCCGGTTTATGAATGAATTTCCCTATCCTTGTCTATCGCCGCGGACCTCTCTCTCTCGTCCATACAAATCGTGTGTGCGCAAAGCAAACACACACCCGCAACGTGTGAGTGTGTGTGTATACTGTACAAGATAAGGTATCATGCAGGGCTGTACCATTATGTTTAGTGATAGTATTTAGGTAAGGAAACAAATAGAACTATCTCAAAGAAAATACCGATTGAAAAATTGTACCACAAATAATATGGTCTCACCTGCTGTTAATTTATTTGTCACCTCATAAAGTACCTATATAGAATATAAAACAGATATGTTCCTACCGCTGAGAGCTCCGTTGTAATATCTATTTCTATTACATGCATCAGCGGTTAAGTTTTATCTTACGGTATATACATAATGCACATAAGATCAGTTAAAATAGAAGATTTCTGTCACTTTAATTTCTGTGGTGTACATTACCTCTTGTCCAAGAATTATTGTGATTGTTCTATTCTCTTTGATCTTGGGTCACGTGTAGTGTATTTCACTTTATTGAAATATATCTATAAATTAATATAAATCATTAATCTTTGGCCCTTGGTTTCATCGGTGGCGTGATGTTGACAAAATATTGTCCACGAATCAAATTATCATTCTCAGATATATTGCCTTATCTTGATAATATATTAAACTGGTTTAAACTTGAAATTCGCTAATCAACAGGAAGGAGTTAAAAATGAGCTCATAGATTATTATCATCTCCAAATTCAAAGAAAATCCGGCAATGATAAGACAAAAACATATGCACTTCTTTGCAAAACAAAAAGTCACGGTTTCTTGGCAAATAAAAACCGATTTTCAAATACATCTTAAGACCGATCTATTCAGTGGTGTAGCTATAGCATTCACATTGGGACGGGTTTCGACCCTAAGGCGGGGGGAGGGGTGTTAGACCCTGGTTGATGAGCAAGGAAGAAGGGACCATTTGAAAATAATAAATAATAATAATTGGATAATTTGTAGAGCGCCGTTTTTGTGAAAAATCAACTCAAGGGCGCTAACCCCCTAAACCCCCCTTATATTCACCCTTGGATCCATTTATCAATTAACATGTACTAAAGTACAAACCTATGTTACGTACTAATACTTAGGATCCCGCGTGCTGAACTTTTGACGACGTATAAAATATTTTCCTTGAATACTTTAAAGAATTTATGCTCTTAAAAACAATTGTTATTTTTAAAGTAAATCTCTTTTAAGATGTCGAGTTGAAAAAATAATAACCTGCATGAAATTACCGCGATAGAATATATGGCAAAGTATACTCCAAAAATTATAAAAAAACACACCTGGTTCTGTTATTTAACATGTTGTAGGTATGAAAAAACACAGTATTTCTTTAAATGCTACTTTACTCAGATATCAGGATAATTTTGATCCATTTAAAAGAAGCCACGTTTTATTAAATATTTTCGCTTACGCCTATTAACTATAATCATTTTCAATATTAGAATGCTCCCTCTATCATTAGTACTTTCATATCTCCCTTTCAATTCATCTTTCACGATCTTTTTTCTTCTTTAATGCATATAACGGAGCCATAATGTTTCTTATAAAGAATTGCAGTGAAAATATTGTGACTAAATGTGATTATTTAAATTCATTATACGTATCCATCAAAATAATAAATTCAATTATATTAACAAGCACTATATCTAAATGAAGAATTTTATTTTATAAATTGATTTTGAAAAAATATTATTAAATTGAAATAAAGCTTTTTTTACAAACAAAATATCAAATTGATGCAGGTATTTATTGAATTAATTTAAAAAATATATTAGAGCCATTGAGATGTGTTTTTTTTTTATCAAAAAATATATATCAATTAAAAAAGTGCAGCAGCTTCATATTATATATTAAATAAAGCAAAATTAACCAACTTCTTTTAAAAAATATTTTATACAAAATAATATTTTAATTCGGTTCAGCCCTGACCGGATAAGGGTCTACCTGGCAGGTGCCGTTTCCCACATCCGAATCGAGGGTAGAAAAAACCCGACACATCCTCCCACACCCTCCCCATCACCACACCACCCCTCCCCGCACCCGCCGTCACACTACGGGCCACGGGGCTCACCTTAAGGGCTTTACGAGGCCGATTTATGAATGAAATCGTAAAAATCTGAAAAGGTACCTAGTGCCTTTCACCATCACAAAAAAGCTAGAAAAGATATCTGGACTATCAGAACTAGAAGAGCGTAAAGGAGTTCATATTTGGTTGGAAGATTTGAACATAATATTATATGTCTTAATATTTGCCTTTTTTATGCGAATTCCGAGCAAGAGTCCCAACTGCCCCAACATAACCTAACATGAATATGAATAATTGTAAATTAAAGATTTTTTTAAAGTTGCCTATTTAATTTGAAATATTCCAAATTTAAGTTAAATTTAATTTATTCAGTTTAAATAGACAGTAGATGACTGCCTCTCGAAAGGCTCTCGACTAGCAAGCTGGAGGTCACCGGTTCAACGCAAGTAAACTTTATTTGATTAATTTGTGTTATTTCACAAATTACTCTTTAACCCTCTTCTTGGCAATGTATCCTATAGTATACATAGTTTTCATATTTTTTTCCCACTTAAACTGGTACATGGGTAAAAAAGATTTTAATTAAATCTGCTTTGACATGTTCTCAACTTGATAATTAGTGCCACTAGAGCCATCCATTGTTTAATTAAGAAGAACAGTGACAGTTCAAACTCATACCGCTGCAAGATGGCTGCCAACAGAAGACGCACAGCTAATTTGTCTGTAAGTTATCTTTATTTATTACTTGCATTATTAGATATTTTGTTATTTTAGGAATGAATTCGTGTTTATAAGGGTTCAGTGAATAATAAACAATATATACTGAGTAACATATGTGACAAATCTTGTTTATATTGCATTCCAAAATGGTGTGTATCCTATGATATACACCGCCAAGTCTGCAGTGAATTACATTTGATTGAATGTGTATCCCCTGAGATACAATGCCAAGTTATTAAGAGTTTATATTATCTTATGTAAAATGTCAAGTATTTATTGTTTATTGTATTATGTAGTAAACCCCTTTGAAATCTATATATTATGATTTTTTCATTTTTCTATAGCCTCGCGAAATTGAAGAAATGCTGACTATAATACCAATATCGGGAGAAGATTCTGATATTGAAAGTGACGAAGATGATGAACTACAAGATGATTCATCTGCAGTGCGCTCATCAAACTTTGGAATTGTTCATGATGCATTGGAGGAAGATAATGAACCAATGGCTCATGTTGCTGATCTTTCCGCAAACACCTCAAGCGCTGAACTACGGACACGTCGACATGTTAATCGTAAGATAAAAATTAACTTTGATTGGAAAGAGAAGATTTTATGTCAAAAGTGGACATATGTGACAATCATTTTACAACTCCAGAGAAGATAAAATCGCCCTTAGAGTACTTCAAAATGTTTTTTTCAGAAGAAGCATTCAATATGATAGTTTGTAACACCAATTTGTATTCCACACAATCATCAAGCAAATGCATTGATACTTCCTACAGTGAGATATGTGACTTTTTGGCCATTGAAATTTTAATGGGCCTAATAAAACTCCCAGCATACACTGATTATTGGTCTGAAAAAATGCGAATTGAGCAAGTGGCAAGTATCATGCCACTCAAAAGATACCAGTCCATCAGAAGATATCTTCATTTTGTTAACAATGAGGATGTTGATGGGGATGTTTATTTTAAAATAAGGCCTCTTTTTGAACTGGTAAAGCAGAATTGTTTAAAAATTGAAAAAGAGATAAAAAATTCTGTCGACGAAATGATGATACCATACAAAGGAACAAGAGCAGTTTCCCGGCGACAATATACAAAGAGCAAACCTAAAAAATGGGGCTTTAAAATGTTTGTCCGATCGGGGGTTTCGGGCATAGTATATGACTTCTTGATATACGGTGGAGAGGCAACATTTCGTGGTTGTGAATTTTTAAACTACGAAGAAAATCTTGGAATGGGGGCAAAAGTCGTTCTGACTCTCAGTAAGTCTATTTCCAATGCGGCATGCTCTGTTATATATTTTGACAATTTTTTTACCTCTTTTGAACTTCTGCATCATCTTCGTCATGAGTACGGAATTTTAGGTCTGGGCACCATGCGGCGAAATCGATTACGAGGATGTAAACTTAAACCTGATAAACAACTCAAGAGACTTGGAAGAGGAGCTTTTCATCAAATGACGGATGAGAAGAAAAAATTGGCTGCAGTCACTTGGTTTGACAATCGTGCTGTCATTATTGGAAGTTCATTTGTAGACTCACACCCATTATCAACAATACAAAGATATAGCAAACAGGACAAAAAAAAAATTGACGTCACCTGCCCCGAAATAATAAAGCAGTACAATGCCCATATGGGTGGTGTCGACCGATGCACTTTTCGCACACATCGTTGGTATATGGCGATATTTTCTCAATTACTCGATATATCTATCAACAACGCATGGCTACTTTACCGGCGTGAAGTGGCCCTACAAAAAGAAGGAAGGAAAAAACAATATGTTTGAAGGATTTTCGTCTAAAAATTGCAAATGGTCTGCTTTACAAAAACAAAATACGTGGCCGTCCTATCGGAAACATCACAACGCCACCAAACAAAATAAAGAATCCAGTAAAAGCCAGGCCGGATGATGAAGTCCGGTTTGATAACTTAGGACATTTTCCGGAACATAAAGAAAAAGGAAGATGCCGACTATGCAATTCTGGACAAACGTCTGTATTTTGCATAAAATGTGGCCTAAGGCTTTGTTTTACTGATAAGAGAAATTGCTTCCTATCATATCACACAAAATAATAGTTTTAATTAGCTTTTAAGACATAATTTTTCATTTTCCATAGTAATTTTTTTTAAATTTTGGTTTGTAACAACCTGGCAATGTATCCTATAGGATACAACTCCAAATAAACTATATAAAAAACAATAAAAATATGTTTCATTTGTTTTTGTGGATCTGAAGCCTAACAGACTTCAAATATGTAAAAAAATATTTTTTGTGATGCTTAATTCTATCGGTGCCAAGAAGAGGGTTAAAAATAATATATAGTATTTTTGCGGCACGTTCCAGAGCGGAAGATACTCTCAGTATCGCCCTGGTGTAAGACCACCATTCGGAATTAAAACGATCATTGAAATAACTTTGGCCATGTTTGGTGACCAGATATGAATAGCCAGGTACTTGCCCATCTCCTTCCCCTCCCTATTACCTTCAGCCTAACAACATACCCCTAATTGGTGATGCCATAGTATCACTGGCTCCTTACGGTTAGGATCAGTTGGGACTCGTGTGCGGTTTCATATTACAAAAAAATACTATTATATGTTTTAAATTTGGAATTTTTCAACCAAACATGAATATGTATAAAATTATTCATAATGCATATGAATAATACTTATTCATGATGCATATAAATAATAATTATTCATAATACATATGAATAATTGTAAATAAAGTAATTCCAGGCGTGTGCGAGCAACTTTAATTGCGTACAAAAAAAATACATAAACCTTTTTTTCGGAGGTGACTGCACAAACGTAGGAACGCGACGCAAGGAGGACTATTTTTAAAATGCTGGATTTTGAAAAAGTTGCCAATTTTAATTTCATTTAATTTTCCAGAGACAGTAGCCAGGCACTTATTAAATAATAATGTGAAGATAATATATTTTGCTTTATTTAATTCATCTTGATTTGGAAGTAAAATGTTATGGTATTAACTACCGTAAAACTCGAATTAATGAGAAATTATTCAAAACTTTAATGAGTGCGATACATCATTCTTTATGGTTTTAAAAATTATTTATGTACGTAACTAAATGATCTCGAAAAAATAAGAAGATATCAAATGTTAGGTCAAATATATTAAATTCAATATTTACAATGCCCGCAGGATATTGCAATCTGCAATTAATTTTATAAGATGATATAAATTTTAAGAAAATTACAATGGCCTAAATTGAGATCCTGTATTATTCAACTTTAATCTTATTTCGCAGGAAACAGTCGTTGATATTTATGAAGTGCTAATTTGACTTAATTCTTGACCTCATAACGTAAATGAAATAATTAGGTTAAGATTAAAAAAAAATAATAACATCTCAGGCGCGTGTTATTACATGAAATTTTGATTATCAACTTTGTATTTTATTATGCACTAATTTCAGTACTAAGGTTAGCCCATAAATTAAACCAATGCTTGGATAATTTATACAGCGTCCTTTTAATGAAATGTCATCTCAGGGGCGCTATTGTGTATCTATAAAATTAATATCTTTTTTACGTCACAGAAACATGCTGAAAAAATAATGTATCCCACGGAGGAAAGAAAAGATGTATCGCTTGAAAGACAAAAGTCGAAACAAACAAAATAACATCTTAAATTATTTTTGCCAAACTCACATATTTCAGAATGTCAAAGTTTCTCACCAGAATAAGAGAGTTTTTGCTGATCGGGGAATATTTTCTGCTTCATATTAAAATAACTCTAGGAATAAAAAAAACAGGAATTCGGAAGTGTTTTGGGTTGGTTTATTCTACCCTTGGATTTTTTCTACAAAATGTGTTATATTATTCTTAATAATAAATGAGAAATATCCAGACGGATTAAGCTGAATAATTATACCTTAAAATACTTTCCCTTCTTAGCGTCGTACCTGTTTTACAATGGAACCTTCAGGTTCGATTATCGCTGAGCTTAAGGAAGGATCTGGAATAACCCAGGAACTATTATTCCAGAGCCAAATGACTCACCGAATTCGTATGACAAAGGGTACATTTGTTTGGCGTCATATTTAGCAAATGAAACGAAAACTCCTTTCATATTCATCATAGTTTATATTATGTTTGCATGTATATTTAATTATTTAAGTGAAGGGTAACTCATTTATTAGATTATATTAGATGTACCTAGGGCAGGCAGAGTACAAGGCTGATGTAAGACTAATGAGTAAGATCAAGAAAGGGATGCTTAGAGCGAATGAGCGAAGAAAGGAGTGTAAGGAGATTACATGATGGAAATGTGAATAGTAGCAGAAGACGGGGACGCCTGAGGAAGTCATGGCACGACCAAGTGAATCAGATACTTGAGTCGGGCATGTCAAGTCAGAATAATAATAATAATAATACCTGGATGACTTTTATAGCGCCGTTTTTGTGCAAAAACACCTCAAGGGCGCTGTACAAACTTATAATACATTTTTACAGTGTTATTACTTAACTATTTATGGAGAAAATATACAGTACAATACTTACCTGGTAGGTCACTTGAGATTAACACTTAATTAATATTATCTATTTGTTTATTGGCGAAATTTAGATACAGGGTTTAGGACTTAATTGAAAAATTGAATATAACTGGACTTTCTCTTAGGATTGGTATATTTAATTTAAGGGTACGACAACTTAAAAAGGTAAGTTTTTAGTTTAGACCTGAATTCTGTTGGACTTGTTATGGATCTTAGTTCCGGAGGGAGTCTATTCCAAGCCTTCGGCCCAGACACACCGAAAGCGCGATCACCAAACTTAGTATTTGGCTTGCGCATAGGTTCCATCAGTCTGCCTACAGCTGCTGATGTTGCTGATCTAAGCGTTGACTGCCTCAGACCAGTGTTTTCCGGGAAGCATAGTTCAGAGATGTAGGGTGGGGCCATTTCATTGATGGATTTAAACACCATCCAGCACAGTTTGTACTGGATTCTTTCAGGGCACTTGAGCCAGTGAAGGTTACGAAGGTGTTCTGAAATGTGCGAATATTTTGAAACCCCGGTTATGAGCCGTGCTGCTGCATTAAACACTGATTGAAGTTTGTCAATTTGATATTTTGGAAGGCTGGCATAAATGCCGTTGCAGTAATCGAGACGTGAGACTACGTAAGAGTTGACAAGTAGTTTTGTTGCTTCTGTAGGAAGGTTTCTTCGGACAGACTTGAGTTGTCTTAGGTGAAAAAAGCCAGTGCTTACAGTCCTATTTATTTGACTTTTAAACGAAAAGTCTGAATCTAAATTGACACCGAGAAGTTTAACTGTTGTTTTTGGGATGATATCGCTGCCGGAAATAGTAATAGGTGAATTGTCTATGAAATGTTGACGTTTGTTTGTGGCTACCCAGAGGAACTCAGTCTTAGATGGATTGAGCTTCAGCTTGTTTGAAGACATCCAACGAGTTATTGCTTCTAGACATTCAGTTATACGGATCTTGAGACTATTGATTTCATTTGGAGCGCAGTAAAAATAAACTTGCTGATCGTCAGCGTAGCAGTGAGACAAGAGATCAAATGACTCGATTATTTTGGCGACATCATTTGTAAAAAGGATGAAGAGAAGTGGACCCAAAACGGATCCCTGGGGTACCCCTGAAGAAAGTGTTGCGAAGTTGGACAATTTATTTCCAACCCTCACGGCTTGTAAGCGATTGGATAAATAGGATACCAGCCAATTTTTTATGTCGGAATTCAAACCAAATGTTTCCTCTAATCTCCTAATGAGGAATTCATGATCAATCGTGTCAAACGCTATATCAATAATAGAAGAGTATGTATGAATGTGAATGATGCGAGGAGTGTTTATTAGAATGGTCGAGGGGTCGTATGTAGAATCAGTAATACCAATTGCCAGAAATCATTTGAAATGGCTGTCACGACAAGAGCGAATTTTCATTTACGTAATTAAAAATTAAGATGCTAAAATTTAAAATTTCCCAAATGCAGTCAGTTTCCTTTTATAGTAATTAAGATAAACCAAAAGATTTTATTTAAAAATAATTCGTGGTCAGCGATTCCGAATGATTACCAAAATGTATTATTGTAGTCTAATTTTCCCATCGATAGTCGACTATATGTCAATTTTTGAGGGATTTTCTTTTCAAAGCGTACTTACGGGATATTATAACTGTAGAATTTAAAGCAATATATAAAATATTTGCCTCGGGATAACATATCCAAACTTTATTATCAGTTATTTTCTTTATAATACAATTACATATTTTTGCAGACAAATTAGAGAGACGCCAGAAATTTAACCTCCGAATGAACATCGTTAGTAAGCTTGAAAGCCATTTTTCAAAATTAAAATAAATTTAAATATGAAAATATTACTTAAATAAATAAAAAAAACTCTGGTTATATTTAGGTCCTACCTATATTATCGCTTGTCTGACACTCATTCCTCAGTTACAATTTCGTTTCACAGCAAATTAGAGTTGATTACGCAGGAATATTTCATATCACGCACAACATCACAAATAACAGAAATTAGCGTGTTTGATAACACAAGGATTTTCATGTCGCAACTTTCATTTTCCAAAAACGTAAGAAAAAGCTGCGCTGTAAATATTAATACGAGAGTAAAGCTGTCTGTGGTTTGCTTTACGGTGTCAATTAATGGATCTTACTATTTCCGGTCATGAATAGTAATCCGAATCACGATAAATTAACTCAAATATCACCAAGAGTGATAAATTAATGATTATGTAAAGTTTTCCGGTGTTAGGAAAGATGGCGCTTCGTATGTTTATGTGACACCAAAAAACTCGGTCGCAGGTTAGATGTCAATTCAATATCCTGTCACATATTGTGTAAAATAAAAACCAGTAACAAATTTTAACACTCGTGTGAATCAGATCAGATAAGAATGTTAAAAAATACCTATGGAAATTTTAAATTAGAGATTTTTTTTACGATATCGTACTTGAGGAGGTAAATAAATGATGGAATGACGTCGGGTCGGGTCACGTCAAGGGTCAGAACAACAGAAAAGTGTTTGAGACGATGTTTGAATGTGAATGAAGCAAGGATTGTGTGGCGGTCTATCCTCTCTGATAGGTTTTTTATGTGAGTAATGCGCTAGAGTCCCAACTGCTACGACTGCTAAAGTGAGACTAATATGGCATCCCCAATTGGGGTATGTTGTGAGGCAGAAGGTAGTAGGAAGGGAAAGAAGACGGGAAAGAGGGTGGTGGGGAAATGCCTGACTATTCAGATCTGTTCACCAAGCGCATGGCGCCATTTCTTATTTTTAAAAAGATAAATGCATATTTCTATGCACCAAAGCTAAAGCTAATTTACGACGCAGTGAGCTGAAAATAGTTGCGATGAGCAATTTCACCTAATACAGTAAAAGTTGTACAAATTTCATGATGCCAATGCTCAGTGTTAAATTGTTTTTGTTATACTTAAATTATACATTCCTTTAACTCGGATATAATTTCCAGAAGAATAATTAATTGTCTTCATTACTCTTCATTGAACACCATACTTTAAATTATTGTCCCTCACAAATCCACCTATGAGTAAACAACAAAACATTTTCTGCTCCATATTTATGATAATGTCTGCGTTTGACGGCCTCCGTAATCGAGGGATAAAGCTCTCGAATAGCAAGGTGAAGGTCGCGGGTTCAAATTCCAGCGTGCGCAAGTAAATTTTATTAGATTAATTTGTGTTATTTCACAATTTATTCATTTAAAATAATATATGGAAGATAATCTTAGTATCGCCCTGGTGTAAAACACCATTCAGAATTGAAACGTTGCTTGAAATGGCTTTAGCCGTGTTTGGTGACCAGATCTGAATAATCAGGTGCTCCCCTACCTTCAACATCTCCATCACCTTCCCCTGCCAGTACCTTCAGCATCACAACGAACCCCAATTGGGGATGCTGGCTCCAGAAGGTTGGAAGTAGTTGAGACTCTTGTGCGGTATTCACATAAAAAATATATATAATTGGAGAAAAATTGCTGCGAGTTTTTCATCATTTTCAATTTTTTTAAAAGCATTTTCTTCTATCTCACAATATAAAATAAAAATAAAACTGTTTAATTATAAAAAACCGTTCTAATTGAACCCATATTTGCGAATATCGCTTTAATTAAATTATTAACATTTTATTTACTTACGTACGATTTCATGAAGCGAGTGACATATAGATCGTAAACCGGAGAATAAAATTATAATAACTCGATAAGGCCATTTTATAATAAAAAGATTCCACGGATATATTCATAATGTCGGAACGGCGTTGACCCGCCGGTTCCCACATTAATTAAGAAATAACAAATCGATATAGACATCGATTCGACCCACGCACATCTGATAACAGAAAAACACGTATAATTACGTTTATATGGATGACACAACTACCAAAATATCAAAAGCCGGACTTTTTTATTCACGGCCTTCCCTCCCGTATCAGAGAAACTAATTATTGAGAAACCAGTTTACTCTGAAATTCAATGGCCAGTTACAATCATGGAAGGAAATATCAATTATGTTGTTTTTTTTATCAAATCTACACTGGAGAGATGTTTCAGGATGCTGTGGGAATCATTATCACCGAAGTGGTTCGCTACGTTAGGCGACTTAGCAGGTGCGCCAAGGTTCATTGGGTACGGTTTTTCCAGATGTAGGTGGCAGATGAGTCTGCCCATTAACTGCGCGGGAGATTAAGGGTTCACTTTGACCTTTCTAGCTGGACTCTCTCGAACAATTGCTCATCGTTTTGCACCGCAGTAGAAGGAATGTATTTACTCTTTCTTTCCTTAAAAAGACCCTCAAAACATCATCCCCAAAGATGACACAGAGCCAGAGGGAGGTTGTTTTCCTCGATATCCCCTGTGCAGTGTTAAAAAAGAATATATTTAAAAAATAACCCTGGCCTTACAGTGACTCGTGTTAAAGGAGGGATCCATCGATCAACCAACGTCGATGAAGGGAACACTTAATCCAGTAAGTCGATCTACAGCTAAGCAATGAACGAGTCGTAAAAACGAGCTGTTACTAAGCAGGGATGACACAAAATGTTCGGAGCACTTTCCATTGAAATATCGGTAAATCAAGTAAACACAGCATTCGGATCTCTTAATTCGCGTTGCAAAGATCACAGATCCAGGGAGAAATCACCTGGATAAGAATTAAGGAGATGGTTATTAAATTTGTTCTGCGTGTGGATACCACCAGAGCGGAATTATTGTCAGATGATATTAATAGGTGCTTATTGCACAGAACGTGATTTTATTCAAATTTTATTGGAGAACATAAAAATGGTTGAGCAAGTTTTAAATTAGATAAAATACATATAAAGATGGTAGTAATGTCGGCATTTACATTTTATGTCATATTTTGATTAGAATTCAAATTAATGTGATGGCTTGAAAATAATAGAATTAAAAATAAAGTTTGATGCAGAGATTATTATTAAGAATCTTTAAATACCCAGTAGAAAACCTTTATATTCATCCCTTTCTTTACCTGTACCTGTCTTACCCCTTTCTCCACTGTTGCTTCTCTCTCTCTTCAAACAGTACATTTTATATATTGTTTATATTTTCTGATCTAACAAAGATACAATTGAGTTGAAACTGGTTCGCCTGTTGCTATCAAATAAAGTGTACGCAAAGAGACAATGTTTCATTTAATAAGGACCTAATGTAAGTCATTAAATGAAACACATGGCAAAACATCATGGCCTACAACTTAGTAACTTCTTAATCCCAAAAGATGATCTACATACCCTAAATAAGAGATATATACACCTCTCTCTCGACCTACTTTCCTAAAACATAATAATTAGAGTGAATATAACTTTTAAAAATGTAATTTTGATACCTGCAACTCTGATTTGTCTACCGTGGGTTGGTCTTATCTACATGGTTTGACTCTTTACGGCTATGTGGTTTAAATGTAATTTGCTAATAATTATGGGAAACGATCGTCAAACACAAGCCGATTAAAAACCGAACACAAGAAGCTATCCACCGCAGTTTAATAGATCACTTACCGACCTCTTGAACAGAAAAAGATTAAAAATTTGGAAAGAGACAACGACACTTTTGCACTACGAACTCTTGCTAATAAAGATTGATGAAGGAACTTTACAGATTGATTAAACTTTATTGTCTCTTGTTTTTGTTGTTTTACATAGATACTTATTGTCTTACGTATTGTTTTACACCGTTATTATTTCCAAAATACTGAAAATTCATTCTCCACAAAGTCTAAGAAGAGAGCAAAATCCAAATTTCATCAGCACACCGATATTCCTAGATGCATATAATTATTTAAGAAGCGTGCATAATATTATCGCGGCATGATTAACGCTCTGACGGTACATTTGCTTTACTATGCTCCTAATTCGATAGCTCCCAGTCCAGTCTAGTTAATGCAACGGAGAGCGTGAAACTCCACATCTCAAGAATTCAAACTACCGAACGCGATCCCAGAGAACGATACCCAAATCAAAACTGAAGATCGACAGAGTGATACTAATTTCAAAGAATTTTCTTGATGCTGTATATACGTATAGATAAATGGTTACGTTCTCATAGTCCATAAAACAAAATGGTAATAAATTGAATTTGTTCTAAGCAATAAATATATTAAGTTTATTATCTCAGTCGATCAAGCGCTTCTGTTGAGAATTAAAGAGCATATCAGAGATCATCTAAGTAAGATCCAATGCTCCTACTTGAAACGCGGACTATCAGATATGTTTAAGTACCCTGTTTAAAGCTAGATTAACTGTGTATACTTATTTTAATATTACCATTTTTGGGCTCAATTTATGTGGCCAATAAAGATTCCCGATAAAGGCAGAAGCTTTTATTTCGTCTAATAAAGATTTTAAAAGAATTTAATGTTAAGATTCTTGTTATAACCATAAGTTTTTATTTTCTCTAATAAAGATTTGAGAGAGTTTTATGTAAGGCGGTTTTGTTTAAACTTTACTCGAGAACTTTTCTGGTGAGACTCGTTATGGTGAGATAATTCATTCAAGAATTGAGCAAAAAATAGTCGTGATTAAATTCATTCATTTTTCCGTTCACGTATCGGCAGATAAACGCCACAAGATGGTGAGATTGCTCTGCGCTGTACTTGTACTAAGCGAATACTAGTTACACGTGTCATGCTGGACTTTGCAGAATTCATTTAAATTAACGTTGCAGCTATGTAGTTACTAGGTTTTCAAACGCGTGGGTTTTAAGGAATGCTACTTGGGGTAACCCTTTAAAAATGTGTTTAAAATTTCAAAATTGATTTGTATGTACTTTTTATGAATTTATTAATACATACCAACCAGCATTAAAACGAAAAAGTTGTTATAAAATCAAAATGATGAAATTATGAATAATATTGTAATTTCAAAGGCGCTTATCAATGAAAGTGCAAAATACAAAAAAAAACTCTGAACGATAGCTACGGCGTCATGAAATTTACACATATTTCTCTGCTAACAAATTTATAGGTCAAAGCAACTTCTTTCGGCAAAACCAAACAAACCGTTATATTTTTTGTTCAACATTTTAAAACTGACGAAAATTCCGATAATAGAGCGATAAATTTTGGGAACCGGATAGTAGAGCTAGTAAAATCATTTACAAAACGTTATAATAATAATACCTACCTTACGGTAGAGGTACCTTGTGTAGTTTACGTATCTGCGTACTATTCGACTCGTCCAATTTACTAACCCAAAGTTGAATTCAAAAAGCTCATCGCTCTTGAATTTAGGTGGGACAAAAGTAATCTATCAACGTCCCCCGAGGCCCGGCATCTCTCTCGTCTCTTGTAACGTATGATCTCCCAGTAGCGCAGGCGTCACCGCTGTTTGCATACCCCGAACCCCGAACCCCGATACCATACCTCTCTCGTCTCGTGTGTCCCTGGAACCGGTCGCCCGCAACTTCAATAGTACAGTCCCGCGACGGATCGGTTCTCACGATTATTATGTTAATTTGGCGTTTAATCAGCGCTGGTGAGAGTTATCTCGTGGAGACGGAGGCTGCCCGGCCGTAAAATTGGTCTCCCGACGTCGCAAGGCGAAAGCCTGATACCTGCTAAGTATAGAGTCTATAGTGTCTATACTGACTTGTGGGTAATTCTTTTGAAACTGAAAATGAAGAATTTAATGAATAAATGTGAAGTGCGGACAACAATGTCAATATATTATTACAATGAGATAAGATCGGTTAGTTGGTCAAGCAATTCGAAACATATCGTCTTCATCATTACACAAGAAGCATTCTTCGCTTATTATGATGGTAGCAGCAAGATTTTAAATATTTTTAGGTTTTGCGTAACAGAAAAACTTGCCCACAGCCTTCTTCAAAAAGGCTTGTTTTTTATATTTGCCACAATTTGGGAAATAAAGCTTACCCGAGGACTAACCAATTAAGAAACAAAGTAGACATTACGCCATATCACGGCAACGGTAGCAGAGATGATAGACCGCCACCCACACACGTCTCTTTTGGCACACATTAATGCTTCATTCACATTAACACGAACCTACTGCTGTCATTATCGACTCTTGATATGACAGGATTCACTAAGTCATGATCGGATGAACTAAGTCATGACATGTCTTCCCGGGGTGTCATCGACATATTTTTTTCCATTCACTTGGGCATCATTGTGTGGTAATCTAAAACAAATCATAAAATTTCACCCCCTTTCCCTGGCCGTGTCGGGAACCTATTTATTAACCCCTCCAGCGTTTGAGGGTCATATATGACCGGGCGTCCATATTTTATAAAAGTATTTTTATCTTTTTTTTTTATCACGCGGAAATGCTTAACTTTTTTGACGTTAGAAATAAAAATAATAATTGTTTCCAGTTTGCCTCAAATATTTATACAGGAATCCATTAATAAAATCCTAAAAATAGCCAAAATGAATAATTCATATTTCGCGCCGCTATCGTAACAATAAGTTTATAAATTATTTCATATTTTTTATTATATGAACGAGATAAAGGTGAAGGTACATTTTTCTTACAAATTTTCCCAACAAAACGGATGTATTTTCTAAATATGAGTTCTCTCAATTTTTCTATGATTGGAGTAAAAATTTAAGTAAAAATGTGGTTAGCGTTTTTGACAACATTTTTGACAAATAGTAATCTTTATTTTAAATTAACACCGGAAAGATAATTTTATCTAGTTTCTAAAACAGTATTTGTTTTTACGGAAACTTAAATATAGCGCATTTGAAAAAAAACAGAAAACATTGCAAACTGTACAAAAGTGATGAAAGTACTGAAGGGTTAACAAGGTGCTTATCGACGTCCCGATTTGCGACATTAGTATATTAAAGTATAAGTGGATAAACAGGTCTTTAAAACACGCGCGATTTTTCGAGCAAGACGGCGTAGCCGAGTGCTCAAAATAAAGCAAGTGTTTTAAAGACCAGTTATCCACGAATACTTTACGCTATTTTTTTTATTGGTACACTTTGAAAACATAAATATTGATATTATTATTAAAAATTTGGAAATAAGAACTATTAATGAATTCGTGATGTGACATCACAATATCTTGCTGTCATGGAAATGAAAAACACAAACATTAATTTAAAATATTCCTGTCAGATTTATAGTTAAAACTTGACATTTAGACTTCACATTTTGTTGATTTGTTGATGTTGCCATGGTAACTTTAAAAAACGCGCGTTCCATAAAGTGCGATTTAAACACGCTAGAGCGTACTTTAAATGAGTAAAAAAGGGCACCAATAAAAAAATAAATTTATGGCAACATTTTAACATTGAGTATGATCTAATATCCAGACCACAAAAACCTTGTTTTAGAAATCAGTAACCCATAAAATAATGCTTTACAAATTTTGGTGCCCAAACATAATTTTCGGCGGCAAAAAGCTAACATTCGGTCATCAAATCACAACTAATATGGTGCCCAGTTAAATGCAAGCCATATACTGATAACACAGTGCAAGAATAAACTAATTGTCCAGTAGTGGCCAAGCGAGAGGCTTCTTGCTAGGCTCTCGGACTCCAGATGAACATAACCTGTCTAAACTGTTATTACAGCCGTAATGTATAGTGATTGCAGACCTAGATGGGACCACTGGATCACTGGAGGCTGCTCAAGAGATGTATAATAACTAATAACTGAGAGGAAGCATTTTACACGGTCGATTTTAGTACGCCCCGGTTAACTTTTAAATAGGCACGCGGTTTCGCATTACTACAATGTTAACCAATAAACTAGATTTGAGGAACAAAATCACATTTATTTTTTATCACAATTTCTTGTAGTGGATTTGAATTAGGTAGCAAATATTTTTTTGAAATCTATTATTATTGGTAATTATTTTCATCCAATCCTAAGCTCTTCATACAAAATAGAAATTACGTGGCAATTTATATCAGTACCACATGAATTTGCAGTATTAAGTTATTTTCTAACTTTGTATTTGTCCTTGATGATGACGTCGTAAAAATTAGCCAAGAAATAATATTTTTTTAATTTGAGTACATACAAGGTGTCTGGGGGTAAAATGCACTAACTTCGGGAGGTGATTCTACATGTAAAAAAGGCAACTTTTTTTCAAAATTCCAACATATTCAAGTTAAAAAGTATAATTGTTTTAATGGTAAAAAAATATTTTATGTGAGGAAAAAAATGGAATTTCCAAAAGAGTTATTTGCCTTTTTTACTTCTATCATCTTGTAGAATCACCTCCCGAAGTTAGTGCACTTTAACTCCAGACATCCTGTACATTATGACCTCCGTGGCAGAGTGCTACCAACTTTTGATTTCACACTCATATGTCAATAGTTCCAAGCCAGGAGACATATATGTATATATATATACAGTATAATTTTTTTTAAATTAATGGTTTCCCAGACTAATAATGATCAAAAAAACCTGATAAAATACTTAAAAGTATCACGACGGGTCCAATTGCCGAAATTTTCCAATCGGGGGTGTCCGCATCATACCAAAGAAGCACTTTACATTCATAGATTTGAAATTTTGTTTGTTTTGATCTCTTTGAAATGAATTAAAGTATCTAGTAATGTCGATATCACCTCCGAAGTACAAGAGTGCTGTGTACTTACAAATTATTATTATTACACACGAGGATACTTTCTTCTTACTCGGCTACCATAAGTGGATTATAACCTTCTAAATCAATTTTAATACTTCATAATTCGAGACTTCCGCGAGGCGAGCGCTCAGAATGGAGTTCTTAAATACGGTCTAGACACAACTAATTTCAATCAATTTTCCACACCATACAAAAGGAAACAAACCCTAAAGACTCCCACATTTGAAAAACAATACTAAAAGATTGCCTATTTTTACTTGGAGCCCCAAATGGAATACAATCTGGTAATGGTCTAGATAGGGATTTCATGCAAGAAATTAAAATCAATTTTGTAGATCACAACAAAAGAAACAAATCTTTTAGACTCATCTAAAAATGAGGTAATATAAGATTCGGTGTTTTTACAACAAGCCGTTGCTTTATCTGGGTGTGAGGATCGTCGGGATGGGTTTTGATACAATGGCCCATATATGTCAAGAGTATAAAAAGCCAATGGACGGTGTATGGAAGGAATCAGAAGCGTATTATCTCGAGACTTGAGTGCCTTTATTTGAGATTAAGGCGGCGCAATAATAATTATTATCAAATAAATCTGGACTGCCAGCGAACAAATTGGGAATCTCTGAAGAACATGGAACTGCTCATTTCAGTTTAATTCATTAGGTTTTTTCAGAGCGATTTCAGTTTTATGTGCACTTCGGGTTATAAAATTGCACTAATAAATGAATGATAGTATTGCAAAAAAACTGGAAAAAAGTATTGTAGTAAGTATTGACAAGAAATTAAAGATTAAAAAGCAGAAAATTTGAAGAGAGGAAAGGTAAAAGAGTTTTATGTTTGAAGGGTGATATAAAGTTATGAAAAGTGATAAAAATATAACTAGGTTAAATAGTTTTTTTATCGAAACTATTTAACCAAGTTTTTGTTTCATTACTTTTGATGACTTTATTACACTTTGTAAATGTGTGTTGAATTGTCATTTTGATGAGTTATTACGGAACCGTTTAAATTAACCCCAAGCAATAGCTAATAACGCACAAATGACAATTAGGTTATTTTGTTGGCTTACATTATCTCAACTTTTAATACGTAAATGAGATGTTCACCCAACAGGCATCTTCTTGAAACACAAAGTCCGTTGGTTTAATCAGAATACAAATTCACAAGAAAAATATCGTTAACATTATTACATCTAAACATTCTGACTATAAATTGCACCAAAGATGCATTATGCAGGCCACTGCATGTGTTGCATGTTGGCTGACCTCACAGAATAAATCACACGACCTGAACAAGTAAACACGAATTATTTCAGTTTTTCAGGAGTCCATTATACGACATCGTAAATTAACTTCGATACACAAACCCGCGGTCTTTACTCTTTACTGCGTTGGTTGCAGATCACAGCCGATGATGGACAAATCATAGAGGATGTGTTAATTGCTGAGCGATCATTCGAGACTGCTTCATGTTTCCCTACACTACATTCAATAAAATAGAATTTACCTGCATTATTTTTAATGATTATTTTACCCCCGGCCAATAAACAGATTGCAATCTTTTGAAATGTAGAGTGTAAGGAGAATTTTCATGTATCTTGGACTAATATAAAACAGCCCCCATGGTCGAGGGGTAAGAAAGAGATGATTTATTTTTAATAATTCATTAAAATTTATGTATTATACAGTATATTTGGAAGAAACTCTCAGTATAGTCCTGGTAAAAACCACCATTTAGAATTAAAGCATTGCTTGCAATAGCTTTAGCCGTGTTTAGTGACCAGATCTGAATAGCCAGGTACTTCCTCATCTTCCCTGTCCCCATTTCATTTCCCTCCCCACTACCTTGAGATTCACAACATACTCCGATTAGGCGTGCAATAGTCTCACTGGCTCCAGACGGTTGGGAGCAGTTAAAACTCTTATGCGGTATTCACATAAAAATAAATAACATCAAGTGGAACATGATTTGGAAACAGTGTGGAATTAAAAAGGAACTAGGTTCCATAAAAAAACCGAACATTTAAGACATAAATACATGGTCAACTTAGGATGGATGCTCCATAATTACTTTCATCACCACGACAATACCATTATTATTAATTTGATGGGATGAAAATAAAGCTGTTTGAAAAATAAGGAACTTACGTTTAAAACGAGTTTTAAAAATTAAAAATGCTCGTTTGGGTTAATTTTCGGGTAGAAATTCTGACAACATAATCGTTAGATAATCTGGTTTCCTTTCATTTCTATAATGCGTGTTAAATTGCTGACTTTGCGTTCAATAAAACAGTCACAATTGAAAGCGCAAAAATAATATTATTGGCGTTGAAAGTACCGACGATTTGTGCTTTAAGCCGATCAAATAAAGCTTAAAATATTTATGGCGCCGAGAGGAGCCAGAAACGAGAAATAATTAATCTTTTTAAACCTTACAATAATAATTACTACTACAAATACATAGAAATTATTATCCTTTTATCGTACACTATTGTGCTTTAACTCGAAGGCGATTTATTTTTCTCCTGAAAACTCAATTTACATTATGCACAAAACCGACATTATTCTACCTTAAAACAAAAACAATGCTGAACAAAAAGCTCGAATGGTAAGCTCTGGCGTGACATAAGCACAGTTTTTATGTCTTTAATTCCTAGGTTAACTATTAAAAGCAGCTAGGAGAATCATTTCAATCACGAGCTTTTAAATAACCGTTTTTAAATGTCATAAAGTAGCCTGTTATTTCAAAAATAGTATTGAAAATAGGGTAGTAAAGCTACGACAACCAAATCAATGGTAATGTTTATTGCAGACATGCTATTTATTGGCATTTTTATGAACCTCTGTATCTATAGTGTACCTATAATCTTAATGTGGCCACAGTAGCAAATTAGATATCACATTAAGATTGAGCACATTGCGCAATTGGTCCATTCACAATGTAACTGATTTGAGAGATTATTCCATTGAGCGGAGATGAAATATCTAGAAGTAATAACACTGGCAGCATTCGATGCACAACTTTCTAATATTTACTTGTATTTACCTAATACCTACTTGTATTCTAAAACACTGTGTATCACGCTCTTACCCCGAAATTCAATTAATCTGAAAATCCAGAGGATGATTGCTGGAATACGTGGTAGACAAAGATGTCGCACAGCAGTTTCCCCCAGTTGTTCATTCTTCAATGCGACGATTGCCAATCTCCGGCAGGATATTATGGCATACAAATATGAAGATAGGGTGGTACTTATAAAACTGTCTAGTTGCGAAATAGAAATATATTATGAAATGAGGGAAAATCACTACATTCTTACAATTCATATTTTGTTTAGCACAATAAAGATAATTTAAATCTGTGATGACAATACTTTGCTAACCCTAATGGTAAATGAAACCATAAAGACAAGCATCATGATCACAAAACAGAATTAAAAAAATACAGAGATTTAACAAAAATCTTTTAGAACCGTAATGCAAGAAACTCATTAATTTGTTTAACAAAACAACAAAGAATGAGCTACTTTGAATAAGATGCTTCAGTTTATTAATTGTGATTACATTTATTGGTGAGTTCTATTCTTACCTAAATAGCAAGCTACCTTTACAATTCAGACAGAGTTTATTGCGTAACGCTTGACCACGCTGACAGTAAAAGCAATAAATCCGTACCAATTTCGTTGCCAAGTGTGGTATTACTGTTATTAGTATCAGAATTAAAACGTATGCACGTCTGCAATAATTGCAGCTTTGTTCGTACAATCTCAAACATGACATAATGTTTCTCTTGTGGTCTTGTGTAACGAGAAATAATAAAGACTGGTCTCGCTACTCGCTACTAGCTAATTCATTGATGGATTTTATTTTATCTGTATTTGTGAATTGTGGCAATTATTATTGTAGGTGGAGTAGTTGTAATAATGGGGAGATTTGATTCAGAACTCAGAACACTCTTACGCTAACTTCTGAAGTGAACAGATGCCTGCGAGGAGATTGGCTTTAATTTGCGAGGGTTGTTTAAAACAGCAGTATCATTGAAGATGTTCTAATAAAACTTCCACTGTGTTATTTGCAATTTTTTTATTTAATTAGTATTATGCGCACAGTGGTACGTATCGGTTCTAATCGTACGCACATATTCCTCCCGTCCTAAAGTATGTTTTATAACTTATCGGGATTGCTCTAGCAGGAAACAAATCAAATATGACCACTTGAGGGGTTGGAAAAAGAAAAATCTTCTGAAAACGGAATGGCTAACTTCGTAAATTATGATATCTGCGGTTCCAGCTTTTTATAAAACTAAATAAGGCAGTACCGATTTTCGTTCCGAATGTTGTTTTGGCTGTTTTCATCTGCTTACTGACCAGAAAACAAAAATGGACAGTAAATAAGTATAGATTATCAGTTTACAATGTATGATAAAAACCTGTTAGTTCAATGAATTATCTTCCTAATGAGAACCGGAAAATATTATTTAGTCAATCGAAGCGTGAACTCATTACACGCAAATGTCCATTAAATTATCGCGACTAAATAAATCATAGAAAACTGTAAAAAAACATGTGCAACAGGCCCATACGGAGCAAATGTACAGTTTCTAATGGTACAGGATGCGGCTTAGATGTCGGAAATGTATTAAAAAACACTTCCCCGATGGCACTCGACCGCTTGACCGGTCGAAGCCTCTCTGTTCTCTGGACCAGCCGGCGGAAGGGAGAGCGGAACTCTTCGGTAAAAAAATGGAACGTGGCAATCATTAGAGTTGCAGAGGAAAGAATTGCAGACAGGAATGAAGTCCGATGGAATGAAAAAGTACCTACATACGTGGCGAGTACCCAGAGGAACAAATTGTTGCAATAGTAGAGTGTAGTTTTATATTACGTAATGATATGAATTGTAGATGAATATACTAGTCGCCTCGAAAGATCGTACGTGCCGTTATCGTTCTAGTATCTTCTGTCTTTTTCGTTTTGATACAAGACGTGTGAGAAAGGTTCCATGATAACTCCTCAAAATGACAATTCAACACACCTTTAAAAAGTGATATGAAGTCATTAAAGGTGATGAAACCAAAACTAGTTTTGCATATCAGTTATGTAAAATCTAAAACACGTTTTTTAGTAAGGCCCTAAGGAATAAAATCCTTAAATTTAAAACTCACCTGTATGCCAAAAGCAGCCGTCCAAAACTGTTGAATCGTTCTTGATATAAATACATTCTAATAATGTTGCTTACCTGAAACAAAAGAAGAAAACATAATTAGGTTTAGTAACATAACAATAGTAGATAGCTGTAAAAAAATGTGTACAAGTCTCGAATAATAATAACACTCGATGGGTACAGCGCCATATTTTTGTAAAATCGTTTTCCAAAACAAAAGTCGGAACATTTACTCTGATGTATAAATCTTTTAACGCTTTAACTGTTCCGACAAGCCGGTGTACAAATATGGACGACGAATCTTTGAAAAAATACTTACATACTCGTAGCTTTGGTAGCGACCTTTTTATAGGTATTTAATAAATGTTTTTTATAATGATTATTTGCGATTAATAATGTAATTCCTGTACTTATTGCAATAGCTCTTATAGATAATGGTATTGGTTTCCTTTTATTTCCTTTTAGACGGCCCCTGGGGTAGAGGGGTAAGGCTCTCGGCTACGAATCTATAAGTCGATCCCCTCCCACCCCTACCCCTCCCAATTACCTTCAGCCTCACAACATACCATAATCTCACTGGCTTCATTGGGAGAAATTATGCGAAAATTATCAATTATCACATTTTTTGTAAACATAGTTTTTCCATTATTCTGTTACACGAAGAAAACTTACTGATATGAATACGGATGAGTTCCTAACAAAGTATCAGATAAGAGATATATCAGATATTTTATGAAGACAGCGGAACACGTTTCCATACAAATATTAATATTGATATTGACATACTGATACTGTCGCATTCCGTAATTTATTTGGATTTACGTGTTCTCCATATATATTCTGAATGACTAATATTAAAAAAGGAAAATGGCATGCTATCACTTTTTTAACATGATAATTTTTCTCCGTGTAAGTTTAACTTTTGTAGCTTTTAATTTTTACCAATTATAGTCAAATTAGCAGTTTTATATTTACTCACTTTAGTTAATATTCTTGTATTGTTGTTTCATTTTTATACATGGTGTTTATTTGTTTTATCTTATTTACATGTGGGTATATACCTACCTATGGGATGTGTGGAATTGCACCGACCTCCCCACATTTCAGAATAAAGAAATCATTATTATTATTATTTTTAAATGGCGAAAAGTAACTCCACAAGCAAAATTTTGTTTGACAATAAAAAAGCACTCAGTTTATCAGACGCTTTAGGACGCCTTACCATTTACTAATAACCTGGATGAAAAGATTACAAAACTTGTTTTCAAGGAGTAAATTTCAGCACCTTCATTTCTGTAATTATTTTGCATGATAAGATATAACTTAATCAGAAAGGTTCAATTTTGCCTATCTAAATAATGATTTAATTAGAGCCGAATGAAGGAGAGAAGTCGGTATGACCTTTTGTTTGAACCGGCAAATAAACATTACTTAATGATAAACTGCTAGATTTCCTGTAATTACTTCTAATGATAAAGCACCGGTAACATTTCGAAGCGCATAAATGCCAGCCATTGATTTATGACACGATCTACTTAGACTTTAAAAAGCTCCTAAAGTATACATTCATACATCTCTCTACAATATTTTTGGCAGACAAAATACGAAAAAATGCAACTAATAGTGATATTCTTCGAAAGAAATATGTATGTACTTCAATAGAAAGTCATAGCGCCTGTATAATTAAAAATAGGTACCCGAAATAGAGTTGTTTGAAAAGCTTCAAATCACTACGTTCTTACTAATTATTTCGATTTCGTGCAAGTATAATATCATATAACAGTCACTGGAGCACGCTCATAAATCACCGTTGTCAATATCATTATTATACAGTTGTTGCTTTATAGTTTATAGATTGTATCCTTTCCTTCTAATGGAAACGTAGAAAGGTGGGTACCTACATAATGCTGTAGAGATTGTAAGGCTTCGAAAAAAACTCACACACATTACGTCAATATCCGGCCAAAACCCGTTGCGGCGGAATCGCCATTTTTTACTCTCTGCAAATGTAGTTGGTCCAGTCCGCCTCCTGCGCCGCATCCGTTATTGTGGAGGAACGGATGCTGCCTTATATCCTGGCCACGTAAGGTTAGCTTATTATACGTAACGGTCTCGGTCCGAGATTACTCTACAGTAGTGGGGTCATCCGAGAGCCTGAAGCATCGACGGGCCAAGCATCATCAACAGAGGAACACACATTACCTTACCATACGTAGAAATCTACGAATACCACCGCCGATTGTTTGATTCCCCACACAATAAGGGGGTGGCTAGAGAATTTCAAAGAAGAACTCAATTCCCCACAATATTTTCGGCAGATAATTTCAATGGCAATTGACCACTTTGGGAATGACCGCCTTAGACTAAGAGGTTCCAAGGCAATGGTTCTCTGGTAAAAAGTTGGTGACCCAATTTCTATTATAAGGGGCAATGAACAAACTAGACACTCGCTTAATTATCAGCTTAAGATCAGAAGCCCAAGAGTGGTTTAGTTTGCATGTGTATGAGATTGATTGTTAATGTATATAAGAACACATCACCGCTGGTTTACTCGGTGAGCCAATCTGCGATCTGCGAACTCTGCATTAAAATAGATCAACTCGTTCAACCCGTTCATAATGACGAGAAACAACAAGAAAATATATTAAACTACAGCTTAATACAAACAACAAGAAAATATATTAAACTACAGCTTAATCCAGCTAACTTTGCAAGCGGCCAAAATATAAACTAAACATACCAGATTTTTGTTATTCTGCTCTCTAAATATTTTTAATTGAGTTTCTTTTATTGTTGTGATTATAAAAATATGGAAAATGCAAAAAAAATGTATGGAAAGAGTAGTATAAAGCATTATTCTCAAGGTTTAGTTATGGTTGGAATGAGAAACCTGTGAAGGTGGGTCCACCAACCTAAACACACTTCAACGCAACAGCAGAATGCTGGAAATAGTATTTGAAGATAATGATATTTGCGATATGACTCTGTGTAAAATAATCTGTGCAAATACGCGTTGACGACAAGCGAACATATTTATTGAATTTCTTCATTATTGGAATTAATAACGTTTTAAAGGAGTGCCCTTTTAACTGATTTTTGCGGTTTACCCAACAAAAAGGATGAAACGCATATTTAAAAAAATATATTGAAACTTTTAAACGATGAGTGGTGTAAACTTTTTTAAATCAGAGGAAACTATTTAAATCTCCTTGTTTTTCTTAAAATTTTTGTACATTGGTCTGGGCTAAAATGAAAATTTCGTTCAAATTCTAGGTACTCAAAAACATGTATCGACTCATTATTGACTCATTATTATATACATAATCGACTCATTATTCTCACCATTTATATCAATCAATCTCACAAAAAAATGATGAGTTCTAGTGTAATGAAATGAGCCTGATCTGTATGGAACTTCTAGGTCAGCAATTTCATTTCCAGCATTTGAAATATTGCTTTAATGATCCGTAAATAAGACAAAGCGCAAGATTCTTTCTTTCTCTATAATGCAATTAAATAAAAAAAAAAACAACGGAAGAAATATCGAATCTGGCCAAATCGGTAGCAATTATTATAAATGTGTATAGTGGGATATGCAAGCTTTGATAAATTTTTTTTATGATTTTCCAAACATAAAAAAAAATTGTTACAAAATCTGACGTTTGAAACATAGGTTAAGTCAGCACAGATCTAATATGACAATGAGATAACAGAAAAACAACACGATATAGGGTCGTGCCACCACTGTTGGTTGGTAGGATATAATTTATTCAAAATGAGAGACATTAGAGCCGCCATAAGTGGAATATGCAAACTTGTTGAGCCACCTCTGGACTCTGGATGTTGGGAGTCGGTAGGATGGAAGCGGCGATTATCCGGTTCCGAGGGGAAGACAGACGACTATTTCCGACTCTGGGACAAGTTAAAACTGTTCTCTCCTGTCACTTAACGCCAAGCTTCGTATTATCTCAATATTGGGACACTGGCAGTGCAGATCGCATTTAAACTGTGACTCACCAATCCGTTTAAAATGTTGCTGCCATGACGATAAAACAGCTATTTTCAAATAAGAAAAATACTCGTTTTTTTTATACTGCCTTTCTAGAAAAATCATCCGAATGACGCTACACAAACGATTAAAGGAAACAGTGAAAGGGGGTCACAGATGAGTTAGGCAGGTTAAGCTGACGACGAACTGCCAACTTGGCATGGCTGATCCGCATTTAAGGGTGGCTATGTTCAAAGTTCAATGCTCAAAGTAACAATGAAATTAAAACCAAAATTAATCAATCTTACAAACTACCTACTAAATCAAGGACTTACTCTACTGACTTACAACTAGGGCCTTACTAATAAACGGGGTTTAAATTGAAGAAAACTTAAGGTTAAATGGTTGTTTATCAGTTGTATAAAATTTAAAACATGATTATTAGTAAGGGGGAAAATTGTTAAAACCCGCATTAAATTTAAAAACACAGTTTTTTTTATTGACTATCTACAAGCAAGCACCAATCAATATAATTTTATATAGTAAAATCAATAGCTAATTCCAATGTAGACTATCAAAATATAATTATTAAATAAGTACTTACATCTTCAGTGAAAATCGTCTCGAAAAATTTGAATTTATACATTGAACTATTTGGCAGCTTTTCTACGAGAAATATTGAAATTCTCACGGCTAATAATCGATTATCTAATTTAAAACCTCATCAACGAGAAAATTTATAGCGTAATTCAATATAAATACTGGTTGATTACATAAGATATTAAGAAGTCAATCAGTTATGAAGTTTCTTTGATCCTCCATTGATCGAGTTCACGGAAGGTGAGTGGGGGGGGGGGAGAGAAAAATCGTGTAACGCATTATCTAACACTCGTTTAGTTATACATCATTGCTCTAAACTACCGTTCTCTGGGACTGAAATATCAATCAGCACACATACATGAACAACATATAGCATGGCATACTATGAAGCTAGATGTGTGCGCAGCTAAACACTCGTAAAACTGTAGGAAACGAGCCAGAAATAACACTCACACACTCAACACTTAACTATCATAGAGCAGAGATGATCCACACATCCAAATCACATTCATAAGCTTTGCTATTAGGAAATGCATACAAGCGCATGTCACGTATCTATCCGTGTATCCATACACATATAACACACAGATGAAAACGCTCTAAGACGTAAAGTAAATGTAAAAATGATCGAATAAAGCTGGATAAGAACTTTTTACTAATTTAATTGAAATTGTCAGCGTTTTAACTCGCTTCTTCAAGCTCGTAAACTCGCAGAGTAGGTTGCGTCTCACGCACACAGCGAGATGCATTCATGGAGATTTTATGAATGAATTCTCAGGAGGACCGGTTGTAGTAAGCCGGCCGATCTCCGGGCGTAATCAAGTGTAACACTCGAATTATAGGTGTCAAGATGGCTCAGATCGTGAACACTGAACACACGGCGGACATGATGGATTATCTGGTGCAGATGGAGAGGCTGCGATTCAGAAGCTCGCGTGAAAGGACGCTTTAATGGAATGCAAATTAAAAATAATACTTCATGCTTCGAGATCGGAAACCAATCAGAAAATATTTTCACATCGTAGATAGTTATGATGAAAACTACTTAAAAATGACGGCCACCGTGGTGGAGTGGTTACGATCGTTTGCTATGAATCCAGAGGTCGCAGGTTCAAATTTAATTTGATTAATTTGTCTTATTTCACAATTTACCTAACATAATTTTTACACGTTTTCTATCTTCAGCCTCACAACAAACCCCACTTGGGGATGCCATAGTCTTCCTTGCTCCAGACGGTTGGGAGCAGTTGTTTTTTTTTTTTTTTTTTTTTTTACAGTGAATGCCTCACAAGAGTCCCAACTGCTCCCGTCTGGAGCCAGTGAGACTATGGGATCCCCAATTGGGGGATGTTGTGAGGCTGAAGGTAAGTGGGGAAGGGAAAGAGGAAGGTGGGGAAGTACCTGGCTATTCAGATCTAGTCACTAAACACGGCTAAAGCCATTTGGAGCAACGTTTCAATTCTGAATGGTGGTCTTACACCAGGGCGATACTGGTAGTATCTTCCACTCTGGAACGTGCCGCAAATATACTATATATTATTTTTTTTAAATTAATTAATTGTGAAATAACACAAATTAATCAAATAAAATTTATTTGCGCACGCCGGGTTCGAACCCGCGACCTTCGGAATGGCAGTCCAATGCGTTACCACTGGACTATGCCGGCCGTCAAATTGTGCCGTCAGTTGTGCGGTAAAAAAGCGGTATTATACGTTATAAAAAGTTTTATTATACATTATAAAAAGCGTTATTATACATTATAAAAAGCGTTATTACACATTATAAAAAAACGTTACAATACATTATAAAAAGCGTTTTTATACATTATAAAAAGCGTTATTATACATTATACAAAGCGTTATAATACATTATAAAAAGCGTTATTATACATTATAAAAAGCATTATTACACATTATAAAAAGCGTTATTATACATTGTAAAAAGCTTTATTATACATTATAAAAAGCGTTATAATACATTATAAAAAGCGTTATTATACATTATAAAAAGCGTTATTATACATTATAAAAAGCATTATTATACATTCTTATATACAAGCTGATTATAATTCCAAGGTAAAACTTGACACTCAATTTGACTATGATCATCGTGTAGATTACTTCCTTGCATGGCAGGAGTTTCAATACTCTCAACCATTGATGTAACAATTGAAAAAAATATGATTTAAATAATATGAAGTCTTTCATTTATTTTTGGCAGAAATGGATATTTGGAAAGACAAAAATTATTTTTTGAATTGAAAACGGTTTAATTTAATGACGCTAGAGCTCACTGTTTGACAATTTTTTATGCTTTATACAGATTATAAAAAATATAATTATAATGAAGGAAAAAACGGACTAATAAAAATTTCGTTCTTAGAATATGGGAGATACAATTTAATTGATTTAAATTGACTTAAAATCGGAACACGTGTTCTTCAAAATAATAATATTTTGGCATCTTGTCTATCGCATTTATTCGGACAGGGTCACCTGCGTTGAACACATGTTGATATATATTCTGAATGACTAATATTTTATACTGCGAAATTACCTTAATGTTAATAATTACTAGGAAATGTTCATGCTGTCACATTTTTAACAGTATCTTGTTAAAAAAAGGTACTCTATTTTCTACGTGGGAAATTGTCCAAAGTAAAAAAACAAAATAAAAAATATATATTTTTATTTGTGTTAACTAATTACAATTATCGATCACTATACGCAAGACGTGTAGAGACGTAGCGAGGGACTAGTCTAGATGGATATGAAATTATTATTGATTCTCTCTATAATCGATTAATGCCCATCGACCAGCAGAGCTAGCAGACCGGAAATTGGTTGATTGCACACTACACCGTAATACAATTTGCTGCTAAGATTATCCAATATTTAATTATGTTCAACGAGATTTATGCCACAATCACGGCTAATGTTCCATTATATATATGAGATATGAAAACAAATACACCATTCATTCAAATCATACCATCCGAAATTCGAAAAGTCGTGCCTAATGCTTTTTGAAAAATAAAAATTATAAAAAAATTACCTTATAATTAGAAAGCAATAGAAAAAACAGATACTATATAATTTCTGACAATAAATCAGTAGTTAAAAGTTATTATCGCATATTTTTACATTCGTTTCTGCACAGAGAAAACTTCATGATTAAAAATCTCTTTAAATTATTCGTATTCCTGTTAAATACGGGACTATAGGGCATTAACGAATGAATTCATAGATATCCTAAAAAACTTGAAGTAAAACACCCATGTTTTGTCACGATGTGACAAAACAACGATGTATCACACGAACACGTGTTTATCCAAGTCTTTTGCATTTCATCCTGATTTATTATTAAGACTTAAAATACCAACGCAGCTGGATGAACACGTGTTCTGATATTATTACGAATTTATCAGGAAGCGGCTTACAGTCCCGTTTTTAACAGGATGACTAATAATTTGAAGAGATTTTCAATAAATCAGAAGTAGACATTTTTCTCTCTGTGAGTAAAAGATACGTTGGGAGTGAGAGCCCACCATTCAGAAACGGAAAGTTACTTTGAAATGGTTTTACACGGAGAAAAAATATCGTGTTAAAAAAGTGACAGCATGCCAACTTCCTGATAAAATATTAGTCATTCAGAATATATGGATAACACGTGTTCCTTTGCTCATATGTATGAACACGTGTTCCGCCATCCTCATAAAACAGTCGCTTTTGACTGATACTTTGTTAGGTTAGATGTCATACTGATACTTTATTAGGAGCTCTTTCAATTCATTATTTATAGGCCTGCAGTCCCACTTTTAACATGAGTTTTTGAGTAAGTGAGTTTTAAGTTTTTTTTTTAGTTTTTTTCACCGTGTACCTCTGTAAGGTGACAAGATCTGAATAGTCAGATACTTCCTAATCTTTCTCTTCCCCTTTTCCTTATCACCCCTCACTTTCTTGCCCTTGTCAATCGCCGAAGTATAATGTTGATCAATCACTGTACGTCAACCAAAATTAAGCTACTACATCGTGAGTTCCTAATCTGCCCATATTCAGTCACGTTTTCCATCAAACGATTCATTTCGTTACGCATGAACAAATTTCTATCCATAATAATTAGTACGTACGTTAAATAAAATAAAATAAAACTAAACCATGAGAATATCACTTAAGAAACCATTTAAGACGGCCACAGAGGTTTTATCGTTATTTCAAGAGACAAATCTACATAATAGTAATGGTTAATTTCCATAAATTACTTGTAAATATTCATTTTCTTCTCATTCTTAGGTGAAAATGAGAAACCTATAAATTAATACTGAGAGTCTAAGAGATCCACCGTATAATTTTATTACCCTAGCTACTTCAGAATCAGTAAAGCTTCACAAATTAAGAATATAATCAATTTGTATGCATATATACCGTGAGATGAATGTAGAGGAGGATTTTGTGAGATCATAACCAAAAGTTGGTATTAAACAGATCTGAACCGAACAAACTGGTTTCTGCTAATAATCAATTCTGGTTGATCATGCCGCATCCCTATTAAATGTGTTAATAATTGGCTATATTTGCAAAAGTATCGAAACACGTTTTATTATGCAGTATACACTTTTTTATAAAACCGTGACCAAAGAAACTTAGTAGATATTCGAATTATTATTGTAGAAGAATGGCACAAAATATCTGACTTTTACTAATGCCTTACGGAATGCAAACTAAAAATCAAGGGACAGTCAAAAAAAGTTCTTAAAAAATATACATACTTATGTATTAGGTATTAAGCAATTGAAAATGGTTCTAGAATGGAAGAAACTACCAACTTGCAAAAATGAAAATTTCGCTTGACTTGTGTCAATGTTGGCCCATCGCACTTGCCTTGATTTAACGGTATTTTGAACCTTAAAAAATGCTCCTGGCATACTAAAGTATGTTTTATTAGCTTGTGCAAAGAAATAATCTTATAGATTTTCGTTTTTTACATTTGTAAATATGTTTATTTATCTGTGAAAATGCGCATCGAAAAATTCCATGTCAAAGTCATAAATTAATAAAATATTAATTTATAATTTTGTAATTTTTCATAAATGTCTTCATTATATTATAAAACTAGAGAGGAAAAAACATTTCTATGAATATTCATAAACAGCTAACCTGGAGAAACTACGTAGGAAAATATAAGTTATTACGAAAATAGCGTTAAACGGCGTACGGCAGGCGATTGGCATTTTACCCATGGCATTCCAAGGGTTAAGCTTTGTTTAGCTATTTACCAGATATTAATAGCCAGACACTTTCCAACTTACAATTTTCTTTCCTCTCTCCTCCACCATACCTCAACCAGCCTCACAACATTCCTAGAATCGGGATGTCATAGTTATACTAGATCAGTGCTATGTACTCCACAAAAATTAAGAAAAAAAGAGCGTTAATTGTAGCAAGACGAAGAATTCACATTAGGCATGTTTGTCTTAAATACCATTAAGAAAAAATTGAAATAATTTAATTTCGGCCAAAATGTAACGAATTGCATAATGATTACGCATAAACGAAATCAATTATTGTATAATAATGGCAACTTGGTGTTCCGTTGTTAAAACTTTAAGTCACAACGGCAATGCAGTTAATTATGGGGAATGCGCGCAGGAAGCATTGCCGAGGCAAAAAGTGCGCAAATAAGAAAGATGGAGTCTGACCACTTATGGACAGAGAGAGCTGCAGGATGTCGTTAATCTCTATACCTTTACTAATACCGTAGCCAGGAGTGCCCTAGCCCTAGAGTCACTAACTAGGCCTGCCGCCTGCTACCCTGATACTTGTTGCCTATTACTAATGCCTAAGGATCTCTACGAGAATTATAAGGGCTGTCAAGACCAGGAATGGATCTCTCCATACTATGTTGTCAGGTAGCTTGTGATCTTATGGCGATGGGTATTCTGGGTGAAATTGCCTCGTCGCGCGTCGCGTAGATCTTCTGTTTCAATTCGCGAATTATGCCCGTCATCTGAATTGAACGGAGAAAAATGAGTACGGCTAATTTATTAAGAATCTCTAAATTATTTGTAATGCGATTGCAGGCCGTTTCCTGATAAACTTTTAGAAAATTTATAATAGATCGAAACACCTGTTCATCCACCTGCATTTGCCTTGATAATATAATATAAAATGCGAAAATATTAGGATTTTTATGAACACGTGTTACAACATCATGATAATACATTAGTATTTTACTAAAAGTTTGCCAAGAAACCTATCAAGGGCCTAATGGGTTAGCCACAAATTTTAAAGTGAATTTTAGATCAGATATTGAAGAACTATGTTATTTGCCACATTACAAGAAAACGACAGTTTAAAGCATCTTTAGAGGGTTGAAATGTTTTTTTTTTAATATAATATGTAAGTAAATATAATATTAGGTGACATCTAAATTTAGGGTTGAGTTTCAATTGCAGTATTTTATCGAATAATCTGAAATAATTCTGAGTTCTGACTACGTGTTATTAATTCGGCCGATTAGAAAAACATGATTTAGAAATTTAAAAAAAATAATCACCGTAAGTAAGTCACCATATCCAGCGATAAATTGATATAAATGATATATGGAAACCGCATAAATGTATTCCACTAAAATGCTGCAAATAAATAATTTGATAATAATTAATGCCTGAAGCTACGGGAATCGCGTATAAAGGAAACTGCAGATGAAATGTCAAGCGTGAGCGAATATCAAAGAAAAAAAAATTGTTAATCAATTCAAAAATGTTGATGTATCATTTTCCCATGTGACGACGATTGACACACTTTTCATAGACTGAAATATATTTTTACATTAAAAATAATAAAAGTTGAATGAGTGGAATGAAAACAGAGGATGTGAAAATAATGTATGGCCAGAACACGGGATGTGATAGCTAATGCAAAACTTACAACACCAGAAATGGAAAAGATACGAGAATTATCTTCTAATAAAACAATGTATATTGAAATATTGAAGACAATATTAGTGATTTCTAAACGAAAATCTGAAACAGAAAAATCAGAAAAGGAAACGGTCACATCTGGGACTCGAACCCAGGACCCTTGTCTTTCCGGGACAGTGCTCTACCAACTGCGCTAATGGGACCCTATTCCCCTCGGTCACTTTTAACTGTATCATACTTCGAATAAGAACTACTAACATTGTCTTCATTTTTTTCACCGCACATTTTTACTGGCAACTATCTTTATGTATGATCGCAAGATTCAACCCGAACTAAATGCAATCCAGACAGCGTCTTTTTAGATAAACCTATCTTATTTTTTATTTTTAATGTGCGACATCTGTTGACTTTTCTGCAAGTCTAGAATGAATATTTATTTTTCGGAATAACTTTATTGAGTAAAACCTCAAATTGTAATATTTAAATATTGAAGACAATATTAGTGATTTCTAAACGAAAATCTGAAACAGATGTGACCGTTTCCTTTTCTGATTTTTCTGTTTCAGATTTTCCTTTAGAAATCACTAATATTGTCTTCAATGTTTAAATATTACAATTTGAGGTTTTACTCAATAAAGTTATTCCGAAAAATAAATAAACAATGTATATTGGTTAACCTCTTCTCTCCTGGATTAAAACGGGCAGTGGAAGAACATATTTGACGCTTGATAACAATATTGGTAAAGTTACCCATATAATTGTTGTTCATTGTGTTAAGTTATTGCTACTATCATTTGAAAGCGTGTTTCACATAAAAAGACAAATCGTAAACTGTATACCAAAAATAATAATAAATTCCAAGAAATATGTTTTTTCAAATAACAGATGGTCTGAAAGTGTTAATGAATAAATAAGACACGGATAAAATCTGGAACTGAGAAACTTAACGTAGTGTATATTTAAATGTATAACGTTTTCAAAATGGCATGATGTATTATACTAACAAATTAACATATTATACTTAACAACTAACAATTTGTAGGCTTTTTAAGACAGTTAAAATACAGTTAAATTAAAATAAAAACTATAGCAGACATAAGGTCATGCGATGACCAGTGTTTTTTGATATAGTGTCCTCTGCGTGCAGTTTTATCTTTTATAAGCATAAACTTTTTAATATAAGTGTGTTTGTCGGAAGTGACTTGCCAGGTAAGTATGTTTTGGTATCTTTTCTAAATAACAAATGTAGATCCTAGGAAATAAATAGTACAGCGCCCTTGAGGTGATTTTTCACAAAAACGGCGGTCTACAAATTATCCAATTATTATTATCAGTAAGTGCACTTCTAAACTAACCACAAGTACTTGATGCATCTCAGAATTACGAACTACCATCTTGTGTTGCTTTCAATGGGGAATATCTGATTTATAAGGAGCCATAATACTACTTTTATTTTAAAATACACAATACACCTTTGAAGGGCGAGCCTGAGCAAAACGGAGTGGACAAAACGTCTTAAGTATCACTGAAACGAATAGAGTTTAGTTCGCGGGACCGAGGTTGCTAGACCCATTATTAGGCACCGCCAACTCTTAGGCCTGTGGGATATTCTTTTGTAAATCGTTGGCCTTTTAATCTTTTTATATTTTTACCTTTTTCAGGTTCCTCCAGACAGCCTGTCGCCAGAATTCATGTACAAGCATACTATTGAAACCATTTGAAGGGAGTCTTTTCAGAGGAACATTTCAGGAATAATGGAAGGAAACTCAATAAATTGAAGCACTAGGAATCTTAACCAAAGCAGGAAATCTTTTTGTATCACCCACTAACACTTTCGGGGAGTCCAGACCTCTATAAGCTCGAAACATCAGTAATATATCAATTTAACTTTGTTTCATTCGTTTTGCGTTGTTTAAAAATTATTTTATTTTTTATTATTTGTGTTTTTTACAATAAATATAATAATAATAATATTTGGCTAATTTATATAGCGCCGTTTTCGTGAGAAATCACCTCAGGGGCGCTGTACAAATTTATTTCTTAAATAGTTAATACTAGAACTACTGACTTATCTCTAAGACTTATATCTAGTGACTTACGACTAAGACCTATAACTACTATCTTAACGTCCTATATACGAGTATTTACATATTTAGCAACTTACAACTAAAATTAATATTAACAATCTAATCTTACTAACGCCAGAAGAAGAAGGAAGTTCTATTATATTAGGGTGTTTTATTGTTAGCTGGATATATATGTTAAATGAATGAAATGAATGAATAAAATCAATCGTCAATCTTAAACGCATTTAGATGAACAATTAAACCGATATACAATGAATAAATATACAATGTTTACAAGTCCTCTATTAATTTAAACTACACTTCCATTAAAAGCATTTGCTTGTGGATGGAAGAGGAGTGTACATTTGCGAAAAAATAATATAACTAGGTTACAAAGTTAAATAAAAATACAAAATTAAAATCTAAATGATTGTATTTGGAAGGAAGAAAAAATATATATTATGGAGGATAAATAGAGTATAGTAGGATAATTTATGAGATTTTCAAGTGAAACTAGGGGAATCAGTTTTTTTGCTAACGATTTCTCTAAAATATTATTTTGTATAGTTCAATATTTGCTTTTTATCATTAATGCTTCTAATTTCTTCAAGTAATTTATTAAAGAAATGTTTTCCTTGGTGGGTATAATGGTGCTGGGCAAAAGAAGTGTGTAGTTTAGGGTATGCAAATATATATTTAAGTCTGGTTCGATTTCCAGCTATGAATGAGTATTTATCTTTTTCTTTTATAATTTGAATAATTAAATGTAGGAACATTGAAATTTATACTTATAATTAGTTGTGGTAAATTGTTAAAAAGGAGAAGTAATACAAACTTACTTGGCTAAATAATATCGTTTTAAAAACAACCTATAACCTGATAATAACGAAATATCATGGATAATACGAAATGTGGTAAATATAGTAATTAGTCCTAAACATTGTCATATATTCACGTATCTGTAATTCAAAAATTGCTTATAGAACATTTTTGTTTCCACAAAATAGTAGTAAGTTGAAAGAAGTGATAGTGTCGCCCTAAATACGAACCTTGAATGGGCGCAATTCATGAATGGAGACGAATAGCACAAAGATTGTTTCCCTGCTTTTTACTACATTGCACTTGCAGTAACAATGCACCGAGCCGAACAATTGCACTGCGGGGAACTTGTGCATTGTTGAAGGACCATTGCGAATTCGCAATGTCAAAGAATGATTTTTTTCCCTTTCAGGGGGATCCCGTTTCAATGGAAGATACAAATTCCTGAGGACAATAATAATAGTACCTGTGATTTCCTTCAAAGGAATTGTCAGAATTCAGAATAGATGGAATGGAAATATGATCAACGCAGGTTGGACGCCTCTAGTATCTTGAATTTATTATTGCACGTGAGTTTAATCCCGATTGTTGAACAATGTTTTTGTTTATGAGGGAGTTTTCCGAGTGGACAATTTCTAAGGATGATCTGTACTTAGTCAGGAAATGAAATTTGATCCTTCTGTTTGCAAAGTTTATGGACATGAATGTATCAATGTCCATCAAAGCAAGCAGCGATCATTGAGAAGAAAGCGGATATTTTGAATGTTGAAGTTTTTTATATTAGTTTAAAATCCTCAAATCTCGATTTTATAATGTACACAACATTCAAGATAAAAAAAATATTTTCTCTCATGAGTTATTCGTATGATGTTAATCAATATTAATAATAATAATAATAATAATGACAGAGCGGTGTGTGCAATTCTCTGCCTGCCATAAAAGTTTAAATTTAAGTTAATAGGAAAAAATCAATATAAAAATAAATGAAAAATGAATAAATTGATGAACACATTAGGACATTATGGTGGCTTTAGTGAAATTCTCCATCTCTGGTGTAGAGGCGCTCCCTGCCACTGGGCAACGGCCTGGACAAGAGTGTTGTCCGATCTCTGGTATAAGTTCATCATAGCTGTAAGATTACAGTAGTTCGGATTGATTTCTTCGAGTAAAGCTAATATTAATATTATATGCGATGTTTGACCAGTCGTGCAGCTCCCCTGATGTGATTTTTCACGAACCCAGTGCGTATAAATAATTATTATTGACGGTCGAGTACTTAAGTTTTTGACCTGTAATTTAGACGTAAAATTTCATTTAGTTGCAGGCAGTAATTTGGCGATCAAACCAAACAATTAGTTTATCACCGTATCAACTTTTTCAGGTGTTTCCAAAGCGTACTGGAAGTGCTCACGGGGTGAAATGATGATATGGAAATGACCCATGCAGTGTCCCTATTACCCGCAGATTTGCATGAGAAATGACTGCAATCTGCAGCCGGAGCCGCTGCAGGCTTAAGGATGCAACTACTTTGCGCAGAATTTGGCAAATTATCACTTTGCAAAGCAATTTCTCGCGGATTCTTCGCGCCTGATTCACCAAACTGTGGGTGTGGTTGTAGAAAAGGGCGAATATGAGATAAATACACGATGAGAAGAGAAGGAAGCACGAGTATTATGTACTGGTAACGATTCACATAGCAGGGACGTGCAGTGACGTTTTATAACGACTTTTGGGTTAACACAAAAATTATTTATCATATTCCAGCTTACGGTATGAAAAGAAAATTGAGCGAAAAAGCGTTCAATAATCAGATCAACAGAAATCAACCATTTAATAAAGGTCATATATCATTTTACAACAGCTTTTTGTGAAAAATCTATGTAGGTAGGTATTAAATCTATGAGAAACAGTTCAAGATGCAAGCGAATTCACTTTTAATTATATGTTTATCACTATCTTCTGATTCCGTGTTTTCTCCTAGAAATACTAATGATAAAAAAATCAACTTAAAAAAGGTACCGTATAATTGATGTATTTATTGACTGCGTTTATAGAATCTAAACCAGCACTTTCATAAAAATTATAATAGCGCAGGTAATAAATGTAGTTTAAATGATTTGTGTTGTTTTAGTATCCATTTTATTTTATGTCTACTGTAACAAGTTTTAATAATATTGTTTCATATAAAGTTTATGAGTTTTACGTTACCGCATGCCTTAAAATATCTTAATATATAAAAATCACGTGTCACTGTGTTCATACACGCTAATCTCCGAAACCGCCCAAACGATTTCAATGAAATTTTGTGAATGTGTTTGGTTGGTTCCAACTTGAAATATACGATAGTTTTGGACCTGATAGGTATGAAAAAAACAACGATAATAACAGAACTTGAATTGGACTTTCTTTTTATTATTTTACCAATAAATAATCAACAGAATTTACAGTATCCCTTGAAAAAATTCTCTCGCGCTTTTTAGTGGTAAATGCTAATATCCTTGATGTTATTTATTGGGCAGTGATTAAGGATCGGAAACAATTTCCACGGGTATTTTGGCTAAATAAGATGTTGCGGATGACCGAAGGCGAGGATGCTACAAGTAATGACCTGTGCTGGTTTCGTGCGCAAAACTTCTTATTTTGGTCACTGACTTGGTTAATTTTTTGACGTGAAATTCATCAGGTAAACTTCATAATAACAAACCTTTAACGGCCTCCGTGGTCGAGTGGTAAGGCTCTCGACTAGCAATCCGAAAATCACGGGTTCAAATCCAGGCGTGCGTTTATTGTTTTCTTTATTTTGTTCGTAATAATTTTACAAAATAAGTACCTACATACAATTTTAGAAAAAATATTTACATTCTTATACATTATATAGGGGATCCATTAAGATAATGTCTGTGCGTGAGTAATATAACAAAAAAATACTAATTAAACAAGAATAGAATATGCTTTTTAAATTAATAAAATACAGCACCAAGCGATTCATCTGGAGACAATTGGACGGATGTCTAAAACAAACTCACGAAGATTTTTAGTAAATGGATTTTAGGGTTGGAAATGCAGTCGTTTGATTATAAAGGGTTTCGGTAATGGATAATACCATCGATTTCAGCAGGGCATTAACGACGCAGTCAAGGTAGCTCCGAAACCAGTTGGCTTTTGCTATGGTTATAATGCAATGTACCTAAACTAATTAACAGTTCTTCATGTATCAGTGTCCAGATTAGGTAATTGAAAAGAAAGCTCATTGGGTTTAACGACACGAAATGAAAATAATAATGAATAACTATTTTAATAAGATGTCATGAATAAGTCAGGTATAGGTGTAGAAGGAAAGCTCAAGTCGCGATCACACGCCATCTGCGTTGACAAGCGGCAAGACGACTTTCGGAGCAATGGATTAAAACAAACCAGATTTATAGCGCACTATCAATACAGGTGAGTGTATCCGGCGCAGGAACAGGTGATGCTCATTTTGTTAATTATTTAATGGTAACTGATAGCTAACATCGGAATACTAACGCGACTGGATAGGGGATACTGGATAAAGCTCAGATGGCAGACTAGTAGAAACTCTCTGTATCGCCCTGGTGAGATATCACTATTCAAAATTTTTAAATACAGTGTAATTTACTAAATGCATCTTCTAGAAAAACTGAAATAACCATTATATCTTGATTATATCGTCTACGAATTTTTTTAGCATTCAAACTATTACCAGACTTCATATTGTTGCAGAAAAAACCTATGATTGTGAAAATACATATTATTATATACCTTCCTTACACTGTAAACTATAATTACATGATTACGGTTTTTTTTATATTTCATAATTATTTAATAACTTTTTTCTGTGATTTGCCGAATGTCACATATTACACAATTTTCAAGTAGTTTTTTTGTGTGTCGGCGAGTATTCAAATCTTTATTTTTTTGAAAAAAAAATGGCACAAAAGAATCATACAAAAAATTTTAAAAAAATCGCTTTTATTTGTTTGTCATTTAATTTCATGAAAATATTTTCCAGAAAACATGATTCTTGTGAAAAAATATAAATGAAAGTCAGGCACGAGATTTTCACAGTATTTTTCATATAATTTTTTTTTTAAATCTAAAGTCATTTATTTAAGGGTTTATTAGTAGATACACTAAATATCGTCCTGGTAAAAGAGCCACCATTCAGAAACGAAACGTTAGCATTGCTTGACATGACTTCAGTCGTATTTGATGATCAGATCTGAATGGACGGGTACTTCCCAACCTTCCACTACCTCTTATTCTTCCCTTTCCCACTCTTTTCAGACTCACAGCATACCGCAATTGGAGATAATATATTCCGAACGGTAGGGAAGCAGTTGCAACTCTTGAAGAAATGGTTAACTATTAATATAGGATTAATTTAAATATGGTTCTGCGCGGTACAAAATAATACGATGACTAACTTTCCATGGAAAAGTAATCAAACAGAAGCGGGTCCTGTCAATAGTGATAAAGTATAAATTCGAACGTTATATTATTAAGTCATTATTTTCATTTACATAATCATTGGCTTCCGTCCTCCATATATGTTTAGTCTATGAAACAGTGGAATAACATCGGTAAAAATAATGAAGTCTCTATGGAACGCCTCTTCCGCTTTTTACGATTAAATAGTAAGGGAAGCCAGCTTAACAATGAAATTTTGGAGGATCTCTCCAACTTTATCTGCACTTAGGAATATCCCATATTTTTCCTATGGAAGCAAGGAAAGTGATTAACAATGCGGTATTTTCACCAACTATGAATACCGCGGTTAAAAACGTGTAGAAGATTTAAATTTTATTTTACTGATTCAAATCATTGCACTAAAAATGTGTATTTTTTATCATTATGTTATTGATTTTATAAAACCGCACATTCTGAAACGGTTCCAACAGGCTACAACGTCAATATGACATAGAAAACGTCACTGGCTGGTAAGACGGCTGTCAATTTGGGAATAAACATGAACATGACGTTTTGTATTCGTAACCTAAAAATAAAATTAAAATACCATTGCGCCCTTGAGGTGATTTTGCACAAAAACGGGGCTACGCAAATCATCCAAATATTATTATTATAATTTTTTTTTCAGAATAAAAAAAAACTGTGAAAATACCCTATTCAATTAAATTAAATGTATTATTTCAAAAACATTTCAAAATTATTCATTTTAGTACCTACATTTTCAAAAAAATTGTTAAGGAGTATTGCACACATAAAAGTAGGTATCAACTATGCAATTGCCTTTTAAATTAGATTGCATAAAATGTTTTAGTTTTCTTAAATACTTTTGATTCACCAGTATTTAAAAAAAATCGATTAAACTTCATAAACATATCTTCTAGAGCTCATTCATCGCTCATGATACCAAAGTTGTGAGAAACATAATAGTTGTAGCCTGACTTGAATGAATCTCGAATCAATGAACTCGCTCGATGAAGATGTAACCCCTATGGTCCATAACAATAAATTAATATTGAATGAAACAACACATCAATAAAGTGATCAGTTTGAAGTTTACTGCGGGGCACCTATTATTAACAGCGATGTTTTAATTATAAAAGTTCATAACCACAAACTAGGAAATAAACGGAAACGTTACGAATATAAATATTCAATTCTTACGTGTTATATAAACGATGATGAAAACAATTACGAACCACTGGTCACCAAACATGGCTAAAGTTACGTTAAGCAACGTTTCAATTCTGAATAGTGGTTTTTTCACCAGGGCGATACTGAGAGTATTTTCCACTCTAGAACGTGCCGCAAATACACTATAAAATATTATTTTAACTTAATAAATTGTGAAAATTAGTAAATTTTTTTTTTGCGCACGCCGTGATTTGAACTGGCAAACTGGGGGTATTTATATTGCAGCCAAGGATCCATTCAACCACGGAGGCCGTCAACTGCTAACATTGATGGTTAACTTGTCACATGGTAATACTAATAGTTCTGTGAACTGTAAGTAGACCTCGCGTTTACGGTTCTAATTTTCTCTTAATCAATAAATCAAACCCAAAATTTCAACTGAAATCATAAGATATACAAGTAGGTACTTAAATACCTACCTACTTAATAATGAGCCATATATATCTCAATGACAATTCTCTTTCAAACTTTATTCATGCAGGTATGAGTCTGTCATAATATTGAAAAAATGTGTATAAGTCCAAATAAAACGACATAATAACACTCACATTTAAGAGAAAAATCTTTACTGAACCATTAAAATTGCGACCATCTTGATCCGGTATCGGAACGTACAAGCAAATTTACAGATGGACGAAATGCAAAATGGTCGAGTTAAAACAGGACTTTGCCACGCTCGGTCAATTATTTTGTAATGTTTGACAATCATATTTTCGCTCTTCCTACGTTCCTCGACAATCTTGACATACGCGATGGATCATAGTCGTATTCAGAATCCAAGAAAACTAGCTTACTTCTGAGAAAAGTTATTGCATGTTGCATGAAGTTACCAGTGAAGTTTCCGCAGAAAATTCTTAATATGAAATATATAATTCTCAATGCATAAAAAAACAGTTAAAAAAAAAGAAAATAAAACACAGATTAAAAGTATAAAGATGGATAATGTAAAATTAAATCATATAAAAATTATTCTAACAAAATGATAACAGATAAACAAAAAAAGAGAGAGAAACAACATAGTGACTATGAAGCTCGAACATTTTTTATTGGGTTTTCCCTATATAGATTTATATTTTTTTATAAATACCATTTTATAAGTTCCCACGGTGGGACAGTAGTGGTAGGATTCATCTACATAATTTTGCCGAAGTCAATAATTTCCTACGCCCGCCCCACGCGAAACGGGTCTACAACCAATACCTAGTTATTTCACATGATTAATACTCAATAACATTTATATTTTTTGCAGAATCAATAACTCGTAAAGAATGTATTTGCATATTCATACAAGATGAAAGAGTGATATAAGTAATTTATTTGGCGGCAGGAAGGTAAACTACCTGCTCCTGCTACGTAAGTACAAGTAAATATGTTGGTGACTACGGTAGGTACCCACTTATATAAAAAAGTATTAATGGACGCAATTTTTTTTCCTAATTTAATTATAAACAGTCATTTTAATGTCGATAGGAAAGTACTTAATTATTTTATAATAAAAATAAACTCGAGTTAAAATAATAATTATTACTAAAATAATTGGTTTGAAGTTTGGACCGGTGGCTTACAATGACTTCCATTGAGAATAATAATGAAATGTGCAATATTTTGAAGAAACTTTTTGTTCTTCACTAATATTCTTTGCATTTAAACAAAAAATATACCACAAACACTATATACGCATATTTATAGACTTAGAGTACCTACTTAAGTAATAGAGTGATAACACATATTTTACAGATATCTTTGTCGAACGTCACAGCGGTGCTGCCAAGGTCTGTTATCTATGTGAGGATATTGTGTCAGCGCTTTATTAGCAGCAGACACATACCTGAACGGATGACCAACCTCGTGCTGGCACTGTTGGTGGGCACGGTAGTCTCTCTCGCTGCAGCAGCTGGTCCAGTTTCTTCACCACCTAGGATTCTTGGAGCAGAGTCTCCATCTTCTGTCTTCGTCGAACGTCACAGTGGTGCTGCCAAGGTCTGGTATCTATGTGAGGATATGATGTCATCGTTTTATTAGCAGCAAAAACATACCTGGATGGATGACGAGCCTCGTGTTGGCACTGTTGGTGGACTCTCTCGCTGCAGCAACTGGTCCAATTTCTTCACCACCTAGGATTCTTGCTGCAGAGTCTCTATCTTCATGTCACCTGTTCCTGTTCTTCATTTTACTTTACTTAACTTCACTTTATTTTGGTAATATTTATAATTTTTGTAATACCTGCATCAACTGTAAAGCGCCCCTGAGGTGATAACTCACAAAAGCGGCGCTATAAAAATTGTCCAATATTATTATTATTATTAGATGTGATCTACGCATGAATTCGATTTTCATGCAGAGCAAAAAAAAATAAGGCAAAAACGATACCTAAATACTGAAGATTTTCACTGGGTATTTTTTGGGGCATATATTAAGCTGGTGTCTATGAGATTGAAAGTAATTACACATTTCATACAATTTAAATAAAATTAATTTCCTTTTAAAATACAATTTGCATAAACATCAAACAAATAAAGTTTACTAGATGCTGGTCATAAACAACATGGCTTCAAAACATGAACACGGATATTTAAAAGCTCCCAACATAAATAATGCGCAAAAACGAGGGTTGAGACAAATTTGACATAACGTTCCGGGATAAATCAAAATCTCGATTAGGGAGGTTGGTACTTTAAATTGCTTTGATGAGATAAATAATAAAATATAACAAATCTCACACGAAACAGAAGCCATTGAGGATATTTCGCAGTAGAGACCGGACACGGTAATGGTGGCCATTCGATTTATTTATTTTTTCCTTATTTTAAATTACTATTGCAACAGGTTAGGATGCAGATAATTGATGAAAGAGTGTTATTCACGATGGCCGTTTGATAGCTTCCAAAAATTTAGGACATAACGCGGAAAATCTGTCCAAACATCTTAGAAGCTTATAAAGCTTAAAATCTGATTGTCTGGTGTTGTTCAAATTCGATAGCTTCTAAGATATAAAGCAGAAAATCTGATTGTTTGATGACAATCGATTAAAAACTCGATAGCTTATAAATATATCTTAGTTGTGAAGCGGAAAATCTTATTGCCTGATGCTGTTAAAAACTCTATAGCTTCCAAAAATCTTAGATATATCTTAAAAAATCTGATTGTCTGATTCTGTTAAAACTCGATAGCTTCCAAAAATCTTAGATATAAAGCAGAAAATATGATTGTCTTATGCTGTGTATCTTATAAATATCTTAGATGTGAAGCGGAAAATCTTAGTGCCTGATGCTGTTAAAAACTCGATAGCTTCCAAATATCTTAGATGTGAAGTGGAAAATCTTATTGCCTGATACTGTTAAAAACTCGATAGCTTCCAAATATCTTAGATGTGAAGCGGAAAATCTGATTGTCTGATGCTGTTAAAACTCGATAGCTTCCAAAAATCTTAGATATAAAGCAGAAAATCTGACTGTCTTATGCTGTTAAAAACTCGATAGCTTATAAATATCTTAGATGTGAAGCGGAAAATCTTATTGCCTGATGCTGTTAAAAACTCGATAGCTTCCAAATATCTTAGGTGTGAAGCGGAAAATCTCATTGTCTGATGCTGTTAAAACTCGATAGCTTCCAAAAATCTTTGATACAAAGCAGAAAATCTGATTGTCTTATGCTGTTAAATACTCGGTAGCTTCCAAATATCTTAGATGTGAAGCGAAAAATCTTATTGTCTAATGCTGTTAAAACTATGGCGAGTTATGAGTTAACTATGAGTATGGTAAGTCCCATGGTGAGTTATGGCGTTGTGAAATGAATTATAATCAAAATAATCTATATGGATTTCTAGGTGAAACGCAGCCTTATTTCTGCAATGATTTACAAAAAAACATTTAACTGTCAAAGAAATACATTACGAAGGCTTCACATTGTTCGTTACTTGCACGAAGTTAGTATAATATTACCGAAATTAGATTCTCATTTAAAAAAGATTTAAACAGGATTTATTTTCTAAAAAATTTAATCCACACTATTAAAATGGTAATAAAATAAACTAGCTATCGCATTTGTGGTTCTGAGACCCAAAAATTATTATTTTTTTTTTAAATCAACCAGTAAAAAAGACTTAGTTTTAAATGTCTTATAAAACTTTGAATCTTTCTACCCAGGAACTGGAGTAGACAATTCTACCAACCTCGCCAAATCCCGATTGAATAAGACCGATATTTATTGCGTATATTAACCGCTGTAATGACATCCGATTTCAGCGAAATGCGTATATGTCCGCGTGTATGTAGGTGGTTACCATCAGTTGAGAGAATGCATTGTCATCGACAACGAGTCTGTTTGCCGAGTTTCAGCTCGATCGGAGCTGAAACTTCCCTCATCTATGTTTCCTCAACACAACACATCCTCTTAATGTCTTCATAACTCCTCTTTTCCATCTGCAAGCTAGGTTGGTTGGTTAGTGTGAGTGTATTGTATCCAACGCGTCGAGAGTTTGCCTTTTATTTAAGATTTGATTATTTTTATCTGGCGGTGAATTCAGGTAGCTTAATGCCGTATCATTAATATTCACTTCGTGTTGGATTAATCTCCGCCTTGTAATGGCTGTATGTGCGCATGTGTGGAAGGGTGGAGGCACCAGTTGTGAGTTGGGCCAATTAAATCGAAATTCTAGAATTTTCATAGAATAATTAGGATTAGTGTGCAAACTGGTGTTACATTTAGATGTTTGAGGGTAAATTATACTAAATTAAAGAGAAAACATAATCGAAAAAACTGTAGATTTATTGTATGCATTCGATTATTATTTTCTTTATTTATTTATTACAGAAACTTTGTCGTAGAAAATATGGTTTTTATATTACTCGTACGACTGCAAAATAATATATTTATGTGAGTAATCCGGCATTTTTTTATTGAAAATATTATGTTTTCCACACATAAAATACTCGATATGCAATTACAAATCAAAAACACTATATTTAATTTTTTTTGTTTTTTAATATTTAATTACATGTATACTTTTTTTCATACATCAATAAGGAGAACGTTAAAAACGTGACTGCATAATCATTTCCCAATAAAATATTAGTCATTCAGAATATATATGAACATCTGTTCATGCAGGTGCCCTTGTCTGAATAAATATAATACACGAGATGCGAAACTTTTATTATTTTGAACAACACGTGTTCCGACTTCCTCATAACATATTCGTGCTTTCTTGACACTTTGTTATAAAATTTGTAAAATCATTCGTTATTGGCCTCCAGATCCATTTCCTTCCCATCTAACAATATTGTGATTCCCAATTCTGAAAAACTCCGCCCACTCTTACCCCTCCCCACTTCTTCCACTGTTCAATTGTAATCTATATTTAATTTTTGACTTTAGTATATACGTGCTCCTGATGAGGTGAACATTGTTCATGAAACATGTAGAGGTTATATATATTAATGTGATGTAAACAAAGTTATTTGTGTATTATTCTAATATAAAATACAGTTGTAGAAACAGTTAAATTAATAAATAAATTAGTTTAAAAAATACAGTTTAAGAAATACAGTTAAATTGGTTCAAAGTTATTAAAATAATATTGGTATATACCTTCGTATACAAATCTTATTTTTTTTACATATATAGCACATATCCTATGAAAGGTGCCGAGACTTGTGACTTTCTTTACAGCTGTCAAGTCAAATGTGAGACTAAACACAACCTAATTTCTCATTCTGAGGTATTTAAGCAAGCTTGCGAAATTACTTTTGAAAAAGAACATGTATGAAAATGCATTTATAAATATGTAAATTAATTCATGAGCACTGTTTTTTTCTGGCAATAACCGGAGCTTTCGATTGGAAGAAAATAAGGATGTAGGTACCTATGTGTTTTTTACATCCAGTCAAATCATAAATACTTCTGCATTTATGTTGGCAGCAGCTTTTAAATTCAATTTTTTTTTATTTGACAAATACAGTCCGCTTCATTTTTAACTACACCAAAAACACTTGAACGAAAAACCTATTCGAAAAAAATTCAACCTACACGAAACTTTTTTTTACATTAAAGTTTGTTTTTTTTTTAATAGTTTTTTAGAGTGTTCGGCGATCAGTCATTGATAAAGATGATTGTAGATCTGATATCTTTTCAAATCTGAATGTAAGTTATTGATAGAAGCGCTCTGAGATTTGATATAAATCGATTCACAATCTAACATAGGCTTGTGAACTCAATTTAGATTCACGTCAGATGTTATTAATGATGGCACGTCTAGAATCTGTATTGTTGAGATTGATATGATCATCGACATGCTCGCGGTAATGAAATTTTATATGACGTTACATTAAATTTATTTTTAGCGTGTAGTTAATAATAATACCGGTCGGGTACCCACCAGAAGTGTATCAGCCCACTCGAGATCGTAAACTTATCTCCGTATCTCCTCCCCCGTTTATACCCTACTACAATTGTATCGAAAACTCTCTCCCCCTCTCTCTTTAAAAAAGTATTTTTTAATAGATGTTTAAAAAATCACGCATTTTACAACCAAGAAGAAAATGTGGTTTTTGGTACTTGATACGACGTAATTCAGGTGAAACTCTAAAGTCATCATGAGAGAAAATAAATAATCAAATGGTTTTGTCAAAACCCGTCAAACAGGTCAAAAACGTTTAATAAAATTTTACACAAGTCTCAATTTCAACGTATTAAACAACCCACGAAATCAGAAAATACAAAAATTATCATATATTATGTATTGCGTATTCGAATTATGTTTGCATAATTTGTGGCTTTGCCAAACTTACAATATAAACACACAAATTTATTTTAAACCACGTTATTCATAAAGTGGTTTATTTAAAAATTATTAATTTTATTGTATCATGTATTGCATAAAGAATATTTTAATACATTTAGACTTGCTATTTTTATGTAATTTTAACAATGCCAAGTGATTTGGCTGTGTAAAGAATCATGAGAACTGATAAATTGTTTTACAAAAATGGTGTTTGCTTTCAGTAGATACCGCTTAATTATGTTCCAAATACTTATCGTGATTGGTTTTTGGGGTAATATGCCGTATTGCCACTTCCTCCTTTTTTGCCAATTTTTCGGACAGCGTTGCAGTGTACCTACATCATAACACATCGCTCCATCACAACATCTGCCCTGACGATGGACAGTATAACACTTTCCAAAACATTGGCTAAAGAAAGAGGAACCGCAACACCCCAAATTACTTTTGGCAGCCTAAATCTCAAATCATGGCAATAGCGATGCACTTCTATCCTTTCTGTCTGAAGAACGTTACAAAAGATAGCGCGATAGCTTTAAACGGAAATAAATTACAAAAAAACCAGTTGAAAAAGATTCGTTGCACCGTTAAAAAGGACAAGCAAACTTCTACCCCAAAAATGTAAGGACACGCCTCTGACATGACAGGACCAATGTAAACGGGATCTTCAGATATGAATCTGTCAATGGGCTACCGTTAGTACATTATTATTAAGAACGTAACTGGTCTGAGCTACCCCAAGGAGATAAAGGATAGAATAAATTAACATCTAGAAGGGGTAGCACGTGTTATGTTTAACTTAGGGGTGGATGTGTGTTATTTGATGTGAAATAACGCGACTTTCATTGGACGATTATCTATTAGGATTGAGGGGTAAATAGGCTACATAATATAAAAGGATGAAAAACTGTATTTAGGATATAATACGATTGCAAGCATGTTCAAGTTGTGTATTGTAATAATAAAGTTAATAGTAAATCGGTCGGAATTGTTGTTACAACTGAGGAAAAAGATGAAGGTTTCGATCAAATATTAATCTAGTGAAAATAATTAACTTCGTCTAGACTTTAGACTCTGGAACACTATTTTAATTTTAAAAATCCAAATTAAATGAATATTATAAAAATTATCTGTAATATGCCTCAGAACCAAATTTGCCTCAATCGAGAAACAAAGTACATTTACTGAAAATTAAGACACAAGAATACACAAATAAGCACAAATAAAAATATAACAAAAAGCGGTGGGAGAATTTAGTTTATAAATTAGGAACCTGGAACCTACCTATTAATCTAAAAATAATTATATGTATTATAAATGAATAAAATTATCACAAAATAATTATTGTATTTATAAAACAGACACTTTTAGAAATTCCAATAACAGAATCATGAATCAATAATGAATTGATATTTTTTTATTAAAATAGTTCGTTATTTCCATTTAATTTAAATAATGCCAGAAATTGAACTTACAATTATCATTATTATTTTCAATAATAATGATAATTGTAAGTTCCATTTCTGGAAGTAAATAATTCTGAATAATCTGGAAGTAAATTAACATTTTCACTTCTTCAGAAGTATGAAACAATCTAGCATTAGTGGAGTCAGGCAAAGCGTCTGAATCATGTACAAGTATGTAATAGAAGATTTGTGATTTAAGACGAGACAATATCATAAAATAAACCCAGAATCTTGAGGACGTAATAGACGTGCACAAAAATATGCGATGCGTGGCCCTGGACAGATTTGCGGTTGAATTTTTCCGAAAAATTTCTAAAATAAAATGGGAATCTTAACGACATAAGTGATGAACTCGTGTAAAACAATATTCGGCGCACGGCCCGGCGTAATGGATGGACCTACAATCGACTTTGCCCTAGCAGGCCTAGAAAATCTATCTTTCCGTGGGGTTTATTTTAATTATTTCTGATGAACCTATTACTAAAATATCAAATATTTCTAGAGGATCCCTCGAGAAGTTACTAATTCTTCGCATAGAAAAATAAAATCTGGTGCTTACCGCTAATTTTACGGTTGAAAAAGGTTTCATAAAATTTTCAAACCGTTTTACATAAAATATTTTGATGGTAAGGTCCTGTTTTAATTAATATTAAATATACATAACTTGTATCCGTAGGGATCCCTCTAGAAACATTTGAGATTTTAGTAATAAATTCGTCACATTAGAGTCTTATGTCGCCTTAAGTAAGAATATTGAGCTTGGATAGAGGAGTAGTACGTTCAATCTTTTGACTTTTGATATACTGACAAACAGAGCTCCGGGCCAAAAAGGCCCCTTTTCGTAATTAGTTAATTTGGTTGCTGGAAATAGGCGTTCCATCCTCACTGCCTACTCTTTGTGAGAAATTAAGCCATCTTTCTCTACAACGCCTTCCATCTTCTCCTGTCCTCCACCATTTCAGAAATGTTGTATTATTGTCACTTCTGACGAATCGGTTCAAAATGATCACGCAAGCTTTTCAGCAACTTTCTTATCGCAGTACTTAATGTTTAAACTCATAATAATAACACGGTAATCAAAAATTACTTTAATGTATAATTTTCGCAATATTTAACTTAAGCAAGGCAAGTTAATTATTTCATAACATATAATATATTTATAATAAACCTGATATTAAGCACATAATTTAATAGAGATTTCTATACATTTGTTTACGCCTTCCAAGTGAATCCAATCACTGCAAATCCATAGTTAATGTTAATTACATAGAAATAGAGCGGAGAGAGATAAGTGCTGGGCAGCTGAATAAAAAAACATTAATGTTGCACCATAAAATTAACTGCAGTAGCAACTATCAAGAGAATTATATTCATTTATATTTATGGGAGCGAATTAAATGCAACATTTGCAAGAGAGCTTTTAACAAAGAACAAAGGAGAACTCTGCTTTCTAAATAAGAAAAAACACTCGAACTGTCTCTGGCGTCGTGAATTTCAGATTTTTCAAAACCCTATAAAAAACACCCACCGAACTTAGTATCTGGTGCGAGTTTTGAGTTCCTTCAAACTTCCGATAGCTGATGACGCTGTATTATGGATTACGAACAATTGATTATTTCACCCGTGCGTCGCCGGGCATCTACTCCGATACAAAAGCACGTTTATTCACCGGTAGTAGATATATTTCACGATATGATAATATTTTCTCGTCGAGTTAGTTTTGATATAATTACGCAGTCTCGCGGGCAGTATTTCGGTCCAGCCATGAATGAATCGAGTAACGGTTCTAACAGGTAACTGGTTGGAACAACCGCCACAACTCGAACACCAATCTCACATCCTGTCTCTCAATTACGGAATAAGATTTACATAATAAATAATATATTCATGACAATGTCTCACGCTGTCAATTAATAATTGACAATACCTACATTTAATCGAGACGCCACTTTGTGTGTTATTGCAAATTATGGTCCCATAACGATTGATCTAATCAAATTTGTTAATTAGCCCAGATTTAGAGCATTTTGTGAAAGAAAGAAAGGGAAGCTTTGGGTTTGGAACTCATGGGTTGGGAACGTAGACCGAATGAACGAAGAAAGGAGTGATAAGAAAGATAAGGAGAATAACTGATGCGAATGTGAATGATAGAAGTCAAGAACGCCAGAGGACAACATGTCGTGATCCAATAAACCAAATATTTGAGTCGGATCATGTAAAGAGTCAGAATAACACAGGGGTATGTATGAGACGACCTGTGAAAGTTAACGAAGCAAGAAGTGCGCCGAGATAGAGTTGTCTGCCTACCCCTACGGAGAAACGGCGTGATGGTTAGTGAGTTAGTTATATATCTGAGTAGTATATAATTAAGTTATAGCCCTGGTGAAAGTCCACAATTTAGAATCGAAAAATTGTTTGATAAGCTTAAACCGTGTTAGATGACCAGATCAATTTCAGACCAGTTCAGTCTCACAACATACCCTACCCAATCATTGTGTAGGCCATAGTTCCACTGACTCTGGATAGTTGGTAGCGGTTGAGACTCTTCACACAACAAACAATCATATGACCATACTGACCATATATAATAATAGGTGAAAGATCTCGCATATGAGAATGTCTCAAGTCCCAAAGACTGCGGTGGGCAGGCTGTGTGGAAGGAAGACCAGATGAAAGGACACATAAGAATTTGACCAAGTGTATGCCCCGGTGGAATGACATAGAGGGAATCCAAGGCAGACTGCGTGGAAGCAGATTGGAGCAGGATGGAAAGGTCTAGGAACTGGAGACTAATGGCTAGGAACCAGAATCACTAAATAAAAATTGTGGAAGTGGCCAAATTATACCTTGACGATGATAATGAAACTAATTTGGAGTTAAGTTAATTATTTGATACTGTAAAAAATGGCCTCCGCGGTCGAGGTGGTAACTAGCAATACAGGGTTTAAATCCCGGCAGGCGCAAGTAACTTACTAACTAACCATCACGCCGTTTCCCCGCAGGGGTAGGCAGAGAGGACGGACCGCCAAACAACTCGGTCTTGGCACACACTCCTTGCCTCATTCACATTCATACATCGTCTCATACATACTCTTCTATTATTCTGACTCTTGACATGGCCCGACTCGGAGCATTTTTTTAATTTTTTTTTATTTATTATTGAATTTTTTTTTTATACATACATGGTTACATAAAATATTGAAAAATGTATAAAAAATATTGAAAAATGTATAAAAAATATTGAAATAAATGTACATAATTAAATAAATCCCACGAAGGCGAAGCCTTTAATTCACGAAGCATTTAATTCACTCGATCGTGCCATGTCTTCCTCGGGCGTCCCCGACTTCTGCTACCATTCGCATTTGCATCATATAACCTCCTTACACTCCTTTCTTCCCTCATTCGCTCTATAAATATAGGCGCAAATAAATTTAATTTAATTTAAATTTTTTGTTTCACTATAATTAATTCACTTAAAACAATATATAGTATTGCGGTATGTTCAAGAGTTGTAGACACTTTCAATATCGCCCGATAAAAAACCACCATTCAGAATCTAAACGTTGAAACGTTTTAAATGGCTTTAGACGTGTTTGGCGACCAGATATTGAATAAGCAGCTGTTTTCCCACCTTCCTCTCCCCCATCTTCAGCCTCACAACATACCCCAATAAGAGATGCCATAGACACACTGGCTGCAGACGGTTGGGAGCATTGGGACTCTTGTACGGTATTCACATTAAAAATATTAACTGTTAAAAGCGCGAGTCTCAATTTTAATTGATCTCAGCGAAAGCGCACACTAAATATATGCGCTGAGCAAAATAAATAAATTATTATAATATATCAATCCAACAGATAAAAAACCTGTAAGCGCAAGGTGTTATAATCTTAACCCTTCAATAGGCACATTTGCAATATTAACGGTCTTACAGAATCTTCAAGATTACATAGAAAAGAAATTGTATTCACAACTTGTCGTTTAGCTTCTTTTTCAGCACCAAAAATATACAATATCCGAAAGCCTTCGCACACTTTGGTAAACAATTATTGCTTCCTTGTCAATCATACATCTTTATGCATGATATTCTTCAAATAACTAAATATAAAAAATAAAATAAAAATAAAAAACAAATTGAATATTAAATTTGACACGAGGACGCCATATAAGTCACAGATTATTCAAATATTTCTGTCTCAAATGCTCCCGGTGAAAAGGGCATAGCAAAAACCATTGTAATACGTTTTATTAAGAGAAATAAATGTAAAAAGGCATTATCATTAATCATCAAAGACAATACCTATTAGCGATTCTTAGTCAAAAATTTGAAACAGAAAAGTCTTAAATGCGACCGTATCTTTTTCTGTTTCCAATTTTCGATTAATTAATTAATTATTTTAAATAATTAGAAAATAAAATGTGTCGTATTACTCATTAAGTTATTAATAAAATAAAATTTTAAAAATATTCATCCTAGACTTGCAGAAAAGCCAATAGATGTCGCACATTAACATAAAAATGAGATATTTTTTCCAAGACTCTATCTAGATTGCATTTAATTCGAGGTGAATCTTGCGATCATACATAAAGAAATGTGCAGTGAGAAAATGAAGAAAATGTTGGTAGCTCCTATTCGATGTATGATTCAGTTAAATATGACTGAAGGAAATAGGGTCGGATTAGCTCATTTGGTAGAGCAGCGCCCAGGCAAGGCGAAGGTGCTAGATGCGAATTTATATATTTTATGTATTGACCTTATAGAATCGCTTATGTTGTATTTTATTATCGAATTTTACAATTTGAGTTTTACTCATTAAGTTATACAAAAAAAAATAAAGTGAATTATAATTATTTAGAGATCCTTTTTAAATAATAAGTGGAAGTTCTTGGACACAAAGAATGTTGTAATGAACGTATATTTATATCGAGCAACGATAAGAAAAATTATTTTAAAACAAAGTTAGACTAAGTTTTAAGATAAAATATCTGCGGAGAACGGGTTATAATAAAGTGAGCAGAAGAGAGTGGGGAGCAGAAAGGAGAGAAGAGGGTGGGGGGGTCTAGGCGCCGTCCAGTTTCGCAATTCATAATACAGGCTGCGCAGGCGTGGGAAAATCGGGCAGCTGGACCGTGGCAGCGCAGCCTCCCCTCCCCCCCAATCCGCCCGCCACTCCCTCCGACCTCCTCCCATTCACAGGCGATCTCGAGCCCCCTCCAACCAACTCCAAGCCGGTAGGAGAATAAACGAGACGAGTCTTGGCGGGTGGTTAGGAAAAAGCTTTACTTTCCTTCTAAAAGCTATCATGAGGAACAGACATCACTGTCTAACTTATTATAATTAAAGTGTTTTATTACTAGAAAGGTACAATAAAGTGTAGACGAATATATGTATAAAATATTTAAAGTACAGTAAAATATTTAACAAGCGAACAGGGTCGGCGAAGTCATTCCATTCGAACAACGAGTGGTTCGACCCACTCTTTCTTCGAGTGGAATGACTTAGCGTTTAGCGTATGTAAGTACCTTGTACCTTCGACGAGACTCAAGAATAAGAATGTCGACCAATGTATGTACCTACTTTCGATGGCGATTGCGAGCGGCCTAGATTGGAGAATCTATCCTTTTATATCCTCCTTTCGCGTCACATATTTATCAGAGATATACGTTCAATATTATGGCATAATATCTGACCTATGTTCATTATACATTTAATAGTAGAATAAATAGATCAAAAAATTTCGAATTTTACATCGTGAAAACGGGTCTGATTTGAAGTGTAAAGAGCTCCTCTCTCACCCTTGGGTGATTTCTCACGAAAACGGCGCTATACAAATTATCTAATTATTTTAATTATAATACGATTTTATACCAGCACGGTAAAAAAATTACCGACAACTTGTCATCATCACCTCTCTCCATGGCTATAAATGAATTGTTTTGTAAATTTTTCGTTTTATATTATCTTATGTTTTGTATAAATTTTTAAATTCATATTCCTTTCTTACAAATTTAATTTACTTATTCCATATTATGCTGTCTAAGTAGAGGTAAATTCACAAGGAGGAAATCCATTATTGGTTTTATTTTGGCTATATAATACTTATGTACAAACTGATTAAATGTAAATTGTCGATTTCCCGAAAATTAATAAATAAATCAATCATTCAGGAGCACGTCAGTGGCGAATTGATTTGTAAATTTCTAATAATTTTTTTCAAAACTGATTAATAAACTGTACGAATAACTTGTATGGAAAAAAAAACTTGGATTTAACCATAAATTATTTTATAGTTTTTTAAAACACGTGTGTAATATGTATTAAATTAAGTTACAAATTTAAAAATATTAATAGACCGAAAGTATTCGCAAATAAGCGTTGATAAGTCATTACAGAGCTGAGAACTGCAACAAAGAAACGACGCACATAGACATAGTTTATAAGGCAAATCTTGATATCTCAATATAGAACACTGCAATTAAGTATGACATTATTCATATTTTTGTGTACTCAGTATACAATAAATACCACAGTATTACCATTTCTAGAGATATTTTAAAATAAATAAATACCTGTGAATTCTAAAAAGGAATACAACCAAAAAGGTATGTGAGAAAACTATGAGATATTGCGATCACCCTGTGACTCGGTACTGTGATTGTGAGTAGTTTATCTAGCGACCTCCGTAAGCAACACCTGTCCGGACTCTGATTAAGCTTCCAAGTCCCGGTGACACGGGGAGAGAGGTGTTTTATTCCTGCATCATACTTCATTGCTCACTGGGGATCACAAACTTAACTAAAAAATATATTTTTATAATACGTACCTACCTGGTTAGCTTGTATAGCTCCATATTTAATATTTTTAGTTGTATTATTAGTTTATACGCCCAAAATCACGGGATATTATAATTGTAGGATTTGTGAAGCTGAAAGTATTCATAAAATTTGTAGTTATACTTTTTTGTTGGAAAATTAGCGAGACGTCAAATAATTATCTTTCGAATGAACACCGTTGTGAAACTTGTGAAAATTAAAAAATCACTGAATGTGAATAATTTTACGCATTACGCAGTAATATTTCACATCACTTCGCGCATGCACCGACGCACCGACAACTGAAATTATTATTGCTCATAGCATTGCTGTTTGTAGTACAGCCGTTTCGGCCTTGATAGCCGTTATCAAATTTTTGCCCTTTCACAAAACGGCGATTGATTTATTTAAGTAGTGTTCTATTTCTATTAGTACTATTTCGAATTAAATTTTGATATTGAATTCTTATTTCAAAGCTCACAATGGGTACTGCCGCCCGAGAGCCATGTATTGGTTCTACAAATAAACGGAAAAAGATAACCAACACCTCTGCAATAGGTCACCCCAAGTGGTTTGCTCCGTTTGGTGACTTAGCAGGGGTCCCTGGGTTCATCGTGTGAGCAGTTGCGTGGCGGTCCAGATCGGGAGAGGCCGGTTTAAGCCTTTGACCTTTTCAGCTGGTATCTCTAGACCCATCGTCTTGCACCGCAGCGGGAGGGATGGATTCATACGTCCGTCACTCCTGGACACACTGACCCCCATGATACCCTTTTTGCTTCCCAGAACTTTCTCTCCTTCCTTTCTTTAAAAATACCCTCCACACAGCATCCCCAAAGACGACATAGGCCCGAGGGAATATTATCCTGTGTGTCGTTAAAGTTAAAAAAACTCATGAAGGAAATGAAATAGCGAGATGAAAATGGTCAATGTGAACTATAAATTTCGAACAAAAAGCTGTTCGAATTTCATTCCTCAATTTGCGGTTCAGACAAACAGATTTCTGCAATAAAGCAATATGTAGTTAAGATACAAGTAAAATAACATAATGAAAGAGCTTTTGCTTTGTAATTGGTTATACCGTTGTTATTATCATTTAATGTAATATTATATTATCTCGACCTTCACGCTCTATATATAGGTACTATCATCTACCTTCGTGCGCTTCCGACTAACCGCTTGAAGAGCGACATTGAGAAGATCCAGTTTTATTAAATAAACACGATCCAAAGATGAACAGTATTATAATAATACATACGAATATGAGTGTAACCACGCCCAGCCTGAAATTGGATTTGGAGGGTTGAATACAATTGTTACATAATTTAACTACCTTATTCTATTCAAGCAGTTAATAAGTAGAAGCCATAACATATTATATAAAGGAAATTATAAAATTATATCTAGGTTTAATAGACATGGTATTATAGACAGCCCTGATTTACTCTTACTTAAATTACCTTCCATATACCAAATAAAACGAGTTTGATCGCAGTCGACAATACTTTCACAGAAATATGCTCAGTAGAGCATTATACGTATTTCGTAGCACGTAATATGGTTACAAGAAGGATATAATATCATACTAAATCGTAAGAAATGACCTCATTTGCTTCTTCAAAATTATAAATGGTATTATTGATTCACCTACTCTACTGCAACTCATTCCCTTCAATATCCCCTCGCAAAGACTCAGAAATAATGAACTGCTCTTCCTCAACCATCATTCGACAAATTATGGATATTATTCACCATTGTCCAGAATGTGTAGACTGGTCAACTCGAGTCAAAACCTTAACTTTTTTGGGATAAGTCTGAATGATTTTTGCCAGTCGCTAAACAAGTGTCGGAATAATATAAGTGTATTCTTGACTTGATTCGACTTGTCACTTTATTTTCTTATATTATATCTACCATATGTCTTTGCTTTCATGTACCTTTAACTACTCCTGTATTTTTCATTTTACTTTATTCGTGTTATTATTTTGTAATTTGGACGATGTCCGTTAATAAATAAATAAATACCTCAAAAGTAATAATAATAATTGTAGCACAATACTATTTTTCGGCATGGGTTTAAAATAATTTAAATAGCAAATTTTACTTCATAATTACTCTTCCACTAAATTATCATGTATATCACACGTTCGTAAAAGCCCATATGGGCGAATAATCGTCATGGGTTCGATTCCTCTGCCAGCTAAGTCCTCCAACATAGCACAAGCAACATTCTCGATCATACTCGTAAAATAGTAGTAGGAGTAGTTCAAACACTGTCAGGTTATTCGTAACTCTTGAATAGCTTTCATTTTTCTTGCTATAACCTAACCTAACCGAACCTAGAGCGAAATCTTAATATTTTAATGTAACTTTGTAATACGAGTAATGCTTTTAAACAATAAAGTTCCTTCATGAATATTGTGAATTTTCTTTTGGACCGTCGGGGATCAAAGACGATATCACCAAGTCAGAGACAGAAAGCTTACTTCTAGGACGTCAAACAAAATGTGTAAAATTAAATAGTAAAAAATACTAGATTAAGAAAGTCTAACTCCAAATTAAATACACGTTAAACATTGTCTGGAATCTCGTCCCGACAACCCTAAAATTTGATGAATGAAAATGATGATAATAGAACCGCGAGAATACCTACGTAATTGGAGATTAAAACATAATGACGTAACGTTGCTTCAAAGCTGTTTCAAGCAACACACACACACACGCTAGTCACACTCACACGCTGGAACAACGTCACATCCGGGCCCCGATGTCTGTGACGTCATTTCCGTCCAATGGCGCCTGCAGCACGGTAAGTTGACACAAAGAAACGAAGATGATAGCTACATTCGATATTCAGAGCTTTCAAGCAATAAAAAAAACAGCCACACGAGAAAAGATACATAACGAAATCGATGAAGTAAATGCAATTTAAAAAAGTCTTCGGAACAGATAACCCAATTCATTTCAAAGGTATATACGTCACAGGATGTGAAATTTATACAATTGCAATGACTGTCTTCTTATAAAACTACGTAATTGTTGAAAATTTTAATAAATATTGAAATAAAATTACTTCCCATTGCGGTTTAATTCAGTTAAACTAAAACGCTATATGTTTATAATTTACTTGATACCCCACTGAAATGCTTATTTTATACAAATTATCTAAACAAATAGATGAATACAAATATTAAATTAATGAATAACAACTCCGCACCCAATTAGGAACCCTGTGGAACGCCATTCATGCTTATTCCAATAAACTGTATACGAATTATTTATGTTAACTTTCCATTGACCGAATGCAACTTACACATTCATAGCGCCGATATTATTAAAATCAAAAATGCTTCTAATGCTCACACCTCGGGATGTTTCAATATAAATAGATGGAGTACTTTTTTCCCGTTTTATGCGCGATCTCCAGAGCGAAACCCGTGGAACTGGGATGTCAGCGAGTGGCCACCGAAATAGAATATTATTTAATTTGTGTCTTTCTGTTTTGACTTTTAGCTGTAGGTTAATTGGTGCGGTGTGCCACGGACAAATAGGCGACTTTACAGAATTCGAGACATTCCGACGATTGACAAATCTATTTGGACGAATTAATTTATGAGCGGGACTTTAAAAATATTTTAGATTGAGATATATTTATTCAAAAATTACATTTTTTGTAATAAATTCAAGCATTAACGATGAAATATTTTTCTTCGTTGGACCATTTGCATTTAGACAGGTTCTTTTACGAGTATTAATCAGCAGTAAAAGATTGCACATTTTTACAAAACATCAATATTAAAATACAGGTTTTGCTTATTGAAAAAAAAATGGAGAGGTCTACGAGTTTCATAGTATGTATTATTGAAATATCCATTGGTAAATCAAATTTGTTGACGGATGACAATTCATTGAAATATGATGCCTTCATAACTATGTATAAAAATGTTCAAAGATTTAATTCTCCAAATAATCAACCTCGTATCGTGAATACTAATCGTCTTTGTGCGTATGTAGCTTCAGTCTATACAAATTAGGATATAAGACACGTTCAAAACTTCACATCAGATTTACTTTCTGCAAAGATATAATAATAAATTAGAACACGTTCCTGCTTAGATTTATATTTAGTAGACATGGTGTGTGGACCATTGTCCTTGAAACGCAATAAAAAATGGACAATAAAACGAAAGGACAAAATTTAGGTGATAAACGCTTGATAAAACAATAGCGGAAATGACACATGAGCTTTTTGACGTGACGCTGTGTGCGTACGTGCTTATATTTACTTATTTACACATGTGTGTGTAAGTCTTCTATCTCTTTCTGTTTGAAGCGTCACCGGAAGCGGTTAATCACCAGACGTGACTGCAAATGAGAAACAGGAGAGAGAAGAGACGAAGAAAGGAGAGGAAAGAGGATGCGAGAAGAGTAATTTTGATTTACATCCATAGATAGAGGTCACAAAAAACAGCGAAACAAGAATGAAAAGATTAATAGTAAGATAGTTTTACTATCACCTGCCCATTCATGTATTTGCCATTTTGCAGACTATGTCCATGTAGGTGGCTCGGAGTATCGAACTGGTATCCAATGGGGTCACGAGACATACCTTTTGCAATCATTATTATTCAAATTTCAAACAGGAAGGCATAAATAAAAAAGAAGCAATGTCTATTATTTTCTCATTCATGTTTTAAGAGTGCTAGCGAGTTTGTCTACAAATAAGCTCATTCAAATAGTCTATATAGAATATTGACATTATTTAGTGCCAATTAAAAACAGAAAAATGATAGTAAGAAGAAAACAGTCAGTAATATAACCACAAAGGTCTTCGGGAAGAACAGTTAATTGGAGAAGAACAAAAATCTGAAGAAAACAAACAGATTATTTTGGGCTACCAACTACCACAGCGAATGGCAAAGCCACTCTGAACAATAGGGGTTTCAGTGGAATAATAATACAAGTTCATAATTCATTAGTTTTACATGTGTCAGTTGATTATCTTCATCTTGATAGTTATATCTTCCTTTAGAATATGGGACAATCAAGCCTGGATGAGGAAACGCCACTACTGTTGTTAATTGACGGTTAAAGATTTCCGGTGGCGTTGAAAGGGCCGCCTCTGTAAATACTGGCAAGAATACATCACTACAAAGCCGACAGGTCTCTCTATTATGGAGATCGACATGTTATGAACTTGTTGCGATGTTGATAGCTTGTGGTGCTGTTAGATGTGACTATTTGTGTTACTTGCACAAGCGAAGAAAGAAAACGGTAATTTTTTTAATGTTTCCCTAAAACAATAGCGTTCTTTTTGGCAATAAGGCAATAGTTTGTGTTATCCTCACCATTTAATTATTCTTAAAGCAAGAAGATACCAAGGACGAACCTAGTAAAATTTCAATCGTAAGTTTTCAAGTTTACTACCATTCAAAAGCTACATTTCTGATCGACTTTTGAAAGCCAACGATCCAGAGGCAAACATTTTTTATAAATACTTTCAGCTTCACAAATTCTGCAATTATAATTTACAGATACTTTTAACGTTAGTGAAATAAATAATCATTTTAGATAATGTTGATGTTTATGTACATGATAGTGTTTATATCTTTTAAAACTTATTTTTAATTCATTTGAGAGTTCATTATTATCTATTATTTTTCTGTCTTTAGGTAAGTTGTTGAAGAGTTCTATTCCTTGGTGTTAGAAATAGTGCTGTACAAATTAATAAGGTATTGATTTTACGTGACGAGAATACGAAATTAATTCTAGAACGATTCGAAAAAACGAAAAATTATATCTACATATTCATTGATGTTTTAGATTGTGAAAAGCTTCAAACTTGTAAACAGAAAAATTATATCTACATATTCATTGAAGTTTTAATTTTCTTTATTCAGTGTTTTTTGGCTATTACAATTATTGGGTAGGTATGTTAAAACCACCAAGCTAGGCACATGCCTGTGTTGTGGTGGTTGATTATACTACGGGTTAACTTTGAAATAAGGTTTTCAACTCCATTATAATAATTATAACATAACATTTATATAGCGCAGTTTTTTCTTATTTCACTCCAAGTACGCTTTACTATTAAAAACTTAACTTCTTTTACATTATAAACTTAACTTAATTATCAATTTAGACTGTCAGAGTTAGTTCTTCATATGATGGTCTATTCCAAGCTTTAGGGACGGGCACTCATAATTATTGCGCAGTGTGAACTGGTTCTTTCAATCTTAGGATATCCTATGTTTTTTTTGTGCACAAAACCAACATAACAAATTAGGATAAAATTCAAGAGAGATGTTTAAGTTTAATTTCTTATTTCCTTCCCGATAAACACGTTAATCGAAAGTAGGTACTTCATCATTGACATTCAAGTTTTTGTGTAAAATAATCGAACAGCACTTGTACGGATTCGTGGGTTGCATTTTCGAACAGCGCGCATCGCATGGCGGGCGGATAGAGCGGGACGGCAACACACAAAAGGTGTCATGCCTTCCACTTGGACTTCCGGTACCCTCCAATTTATTCCACAGGTTGGCGGCGGCTTTCTGCGCGGGAATCGTACGGTAGCCGGTAGCCCAAACAGGTAGGAACCCCGGGGAATGTTGTCAGCCCTAATTGAGGGTTGCCAGTTGCCATATCAAAAATATATCTCGCTGGATGCTGCTGAAGGTTAAATAATAATTGTTGTGTAGTGATCACTTAACGTCGCCCTTGGGATTCGTGCAAAAACCCACAAAAATGCCATTCATGAGTGTTAATGAATGAAGTGAAGGTAAGGTATAAACCCTATGGACTGAAGTTTCCGCAGAAGGCTACTGATCATTGATGTGAAAATCAAGATGTAAATTTCAAAATTATTAGATTTAAATACTAATAATTAAATATTTCATTTATGTATGCCAAACACTAACTTATTATTATGACATATTTTATGTTGTGGATAATATTATAAGACATTATTTTCGCAACTAGTGACTGTGTGGAGAATAATAATAAGAAAAATAAGTTAGTCACGCGAAAATAAAAGCAAATAAACAGAGTTTAAATTATTGCTTGATTAGAACTGTTTACTGATTGATGGATAAATCGAGATATCCATTTCGAAATTATTGAATTTAATTTGAAAATAACAATATCATTCATGCTTACCAAATATTGTATATTTTTATATTAGGGAGATAGGGTCCCATTAGCTCAGTTGGGTTCAAGTCCTAGATGTGACCGTATCTTTTTCTGATTTTTCTGTTTCAAATTTTCGTTTAGTTATCGCTAATATTGTCTTCAATAATTAAATTTTACAATTTGAGGTTTTACTCGCTAAGTTATTCCAAATATAAAATAATTTTAATCCTGTGAATTTAATAAAGTGTGATTTATTTATTTTCATGTGGTGTTTATTAGTCATTTGAATTTGTTTTGATGTAAGATTAATAATGTACGGGGACAAAACGCAAACGACTGCGAAATGTCCATTGTAAATATAACCTTGTACGGTTATACCTAAAAATAAATAAATAGTGGTAACATGAATCAAAAAGATTTCACATGAATACTAGATTGTTCAACGTCCGGCTGATTTCTTTTTCATTTACGGTTCAAGAAGAAGTTGACCGACGTACTGAGAACAGTCATAATACTGTCAAATCGGCTTAAAACGTCCACAAATGATGTGGCGTGACAGATGGAATTACGGTGAGAAGATCCTGCTATCTTTGGCTTTATACCGAATTGACTACCTACCTAACTAATAATACTCTGTCTTATGTGTGGTCCATTGAAGATTCATTTCGTTTTAAGTTCTGGGAGGCACATAAAACACCTTAGGTGGCTGACTGCCGTGAAGAACTGATATCGGACGTATTTATTGTTGTTGGCTTTATTATCTAGAACTTAGTTTGAAACACATAATCGTGTGTCATTCAGATTCCGTAAAAACGGATTACATACAAATAAAACTTTCAACTTTTTCCTCTTTAAAAATACGAAAACCATTAGCAAGAATATAAAGACGTGAAATTATAATAAAAGTTATAGATTGTCTTTGAAGTTTTAGATATACTTTTATAATGTTTGGTATTTCTATAAAAAATTCTAAATGATTTAGTTGATAGTCCAGTATTGCTAGAATTGATAAGCTTTCGGATTCCACAACGTAATACTAGAAGTCAGGATTTATTTCAGTGCAGAAATTCTGGGACTAACTACCATATGTATTCCTCTTTGCCCAGAATACTAATGGAGGGAAACAATTATACCAAGTCAGGGGACATCTTCAATTTTTCTTTAAACAAATATAAAATGTTGTTAGTGAAGCAATTCAGTTATGTACAATAAATAATGTATATTTCTTAATATTCACATGTAAAAGCCCCGAAAAAGAGCGTTAATAAATAAATAAATAAAAGCATGGACGGAGAAAAAATAATAATATTGAATATTGCTAATTTATTAAGAATCAAATTATTGCAATTATTAATAACGGGATTGCAGGCCCTTAACGAATGAATTGATAGGTTTCCTAATAAACTTAAAAAAAAACCTTAAACCTTAATAAAAATAAACATTTTTATGGGACTAATATATTTATACAACTAGCGATTGGTTTAAAAGGTTTTCGGGAGAACTTGAAAACCCGCTAATGCGATGTAATAGTTTAAATTTTGTCGTAACTTTATAATGATCACTTCTTTGTTTTTGTACGCTTTGTTGTTTCACAGAACTTGAACAATTTATCAACTTCATGTAATTATTCTATCATGGGTCAAATACTATCTTTGAAACTCGATGAATTGTTAAAGTTCAGTATAATTGTTATTTATTTTTAAAAATTAAGGGAGAATGTAGAACTTACTGTTAAAAGAGTCAACTCTAGTTATATTTAGTATAAGTATACAATGCCCAAACGAACTAACACTAATGTGGAACTAGTAAACATTTTATTTAAAAATAATAGAAAATTTAAATGAATTTTCAAGCTTACCCTGTTTAAAAATAAGCATTTTGAATTATCTGGACCTCACATGAAAGTTATTCGTCGATCCTTCAACCCTCGGTCGTTTCTTATTAATTTAACGATGAAAAATGTTTTAAAATCAATCAAATGACATCACCGTGAGCTACTGAAGACTCGGGGAGATCAAACGTGAGCACGCCTGATGGATAGATATATTTTTAAAGTTGTCATCTTCGCGTTCACTGTAGATTTCTGAGAAACTGGGATGTTTACATCATCAATCATCTTTATTCTTTGCATTTATTCGGTGGTGGTAAAGTGATGAATAAAAATTGTAATAAAAAAATTACGTTACCGTGGCGACCATCGGCTTGTTTTTGGAGACTCGAGGTGAAATTGAATGTAGCTTACCTGTAACAAATAAAACACATAATTAGTCAGCTGTTTTCAAACGCATAAGACGACTGGAGTCGTTTTGGAACACAAACATTGGCACGGTGGAGAAATAAACGCATGGAAGTGTATTGTGAGCGCCGAATAAAGGACAATTTTATTTTCCTTCTGAGAATTTTGATTATTGAAACATCAAAACTTTTCAAACATCGAAATTCTTTCTAAACATATATTCAATTTTATTTGCATGTCTGGGCCTAGGAAAGCACTTAAGTTTATAATTTTGGGTGCTTTAAACATTTTTTTAAACGAGTACGTACTTGTAGGTACCACAGTATTTGACATTTGAATAAATAAATCAAAAAAACGTATTTTAAATTAACAATTGTCCGTATCATAAATTGAATATCCGCTTGTTTCTTTTATCTTAATAATAAATCACATAAACATTTTTAAACTTATAAAACACGGCAACTTTACCGAAACGGTCCTTCAAAACACGCGATGGACGAAAAAAGTTAATAAACACCGCGACAGAGCACAAATTATTATTACATTTCACAGAGGAGCAAAAACAATACAGCTGTCATTAATTCCACTGCAGTTTTTGTGGTTATGGCAATTTGGTTTACCAACCTATGGGATAAGGAATAAACGGAAAACGTATGGCGAATCTCAATCGATGTACCTAGGTACAGTGCCTCCCAAGGATGAATATAGCTACACATATACAATTTTGTCCAGTGCGATTTAACATAATAGCTAAATAAACCATTTCATCTTTTTTTCCAAAGTATTTTTTTTTTTTTATATTATTTTTATTAGTTTTACTACATATATGTATACATTGTTATATGTTCTAATTTGTATTATGTTACCACAATGATACGGGTTTTTGCCTTGTTTGGGTTACATAAAAAAATGCAACAAATTAATTTGTACAGGTATACTATGTCGTCCAGTATTTAAAAGTGTGAAAGTACAGAGCTACATTCAATACCATCTAGTGCTTATTGAGTGCGAATAAAGATATAACTACACAATATGGTGTTCTGCCTACAAAGGGTGAATAGGGTAGATTAATATTATAATATACAATGAAGGAACCAGAAACAATAGCGATAACAGGTATACAGGCATGTAACGACAGGTGTACAGGCATGTTTTCAAACAAAAACAAACTTAACACCTCTTCTGAGAAGTCTTCCCGTTAATTGACGTGCGGCAAGTAAACGGCAAAGAACTCTAATTAATTATGTGAGTTTTTATGTAATACGTCATAGCCCGTAAGCAATTATCATGATTGCAAGTATCGAAACATCGGGTACAATTAATGGAGGAAGGTAAAGGGAATGGAAAGCCACATTTTAACCAGGAGATATCTTCAAACCTACTTTTGACAACCCTGGGGAACTGTTCTAATGCGACTGTGATACCGTAACACGAAAAATAATAAATTAATAAACACGGGAGTTAAGTCAAAACTTATTCGCAATTGATAAAAGTGGGACAATATTTCGTCAAGTAGGTACTTTTTTAAACAATCAATTTGTAATAGAAGTAAGTACTAGTACCAACCTTCCTACTACCCAAACAAAAAGATATCTATCGTAGTTTTTAGAGCAAAATACATTACTGCACTGTAATCTTTAAATAATATTTTTTTTCAAACCCATCAGGAACGTCTTCGGTAAAAAAGACTTAATCAAAATCTACATATTTTCATTGGCAAGCACTTTTATAATACGGTATTATCGGATGGGGCAGTGCAAATGACAATATCCTAAAGTCACTTATTAAAACCCAAAAGTCCCCGTACGAACCATATCATGTTACTAAACTCTACAACAAAATCCCATTCTCATTAACATCTCAAATAAAAAAGCTTGATACATAACACAGGGAGATCAGAAATAGAAAATATACCGACACGAAATACAGACTGAAACCGAAACCACTCAACTACACTAAAAAAACACCACGTAATATTTATAATTATTTCAGAGAAAAACACTACATAATTACTTCATGTTATATTAAATTTTAATAATATGTAAATGAAATTTTCAGCACGAGAGATCCCAGTGTGAATTTCATTATTTGTTACACAAAAGGAAGATAAAACATTTATTATTACTATTATTATTAATCATTTTTATGGCGTAATCAATATAGTGAAATTACTCAAAAAATTCTTCAAAATAGGGGAACATGGGAATTTTTCAAATTTAAATTATTCATAAGTGCAAGTGTAAAGCACCCTCATGGGGCGGCCCAAAGATATAACATGGAACCTACATTAGCATGGGATCGGGGGTGAAACCACCTGTGACCTGAAGGTTCCCACGCCGGGACCCCTAGGAAGCTAATTAACCGGCAAAATGAATGACATTAGCGGACATGCTCCACTGAGCAACTCCCTGCATATTGAGAGGGTGACTGAAGTGAGGAATGCACTGGATAGTTGGAAAGACAAATTCGTCTTGGAATTGGGAATTTAGAGTGTTATAGTTATTTTGCTAGAAAATAATATTAGTCATTTCAAAATTGGAAATCGAAATACTATCAAATACAGTGGGCCGGAGCAGACGTTGTCCTGCCACAGACCGCCTTCTATGTAGACTGCCTTTTAACTGCTGTCGATGTTGTCGGATATTTTATGCATTTGACATACATAGAATACATGCGCAAGTCACATCCATTGTAGATATTGTTTTGAGGTTTCATTTGCTATCGATATTTCAGCAGATTGTGCTTTTTTTTCAGTATGATAGAAAATAAGTAAAAATACGACCGGCACCCTTCTGTACTCTTAAAAATGCCTTGAAGTATGTCTTTCAGAGTTTTCCGTATGAATACGATCCATAGAAAACACTTTCGAAATACTTTTTTTTTTCATTTTTTATTCATCCCATATTTAAGTGTAATAAATAAAATGAAAATTCTAAATGAATAAAATTTTTATGTTACAAATTAGGTAAATAAAGATTGATTCTTAAATCAAAACAATACTGTTATTTTAAATTATAATAATGAATTTTAATTTAATGTAGTGCGAAATGGTGAACAATATTTTTTGTCAATCCGTCTTTTGCCAATATGAATAAAAAAAGCCTACACAATTTAAAAATAAATTATGACCCTTTTTTCCTATAAAAATCATTAAATCACATTTAAAACATTGAGGGGGTGTAGAGAAGTTCAAATTTGTGGTTGTATGTATTTTTGAATGATAAAGATGAAAATCATGAAAAAATAAATAATTTAGATCTCGTGTAGAGAAATCAAAATTTGTGATCGTATGCATTTTCGGATGATAAAGCTGAACAACACAACAAATGCATTGAAAAAATGTAAGAAAATAATTTGGATCACGTCACCATTTGGGTGTATCTATCCTCTAACTATCCTCTGTTTCAAGCTGAAACCAACCATACAAATTAACAAAATTTCATTGAAATCTGTTTGGCGGTTTCGGAGATTAGCGTGTACGAACACAGTGACACGTAATTTTTATATGTTTTGACTAGCTGAATTCCCCGGCGTTGTCCGAGCTTTATGCGGACTTTTTCGAAATCAGATGTAGTCAGAAAGTTTTCTCTTATTTCGAATGTCAAGCGTTCAAAAATTCATAAAAATTCTGCTGTGGGAAAAGGGAATGGGAGTTTTCGAAATCCCATGTAGACAGTGACCTTCCTCACACTTTAACGCAGACTAATCATAATCACTAATCAATCAATAAGATTAACAAAAGAAATACACATTTAAAATAAAGAATTTACTATTAAAAATAATTTTTAGAAAAAAAATTATAAATAGGTACTTTAATTACTAAATAAATTTATAGAAAAGAAACATTTACAAATCCGACGTATAGAGTTCATTGAACTAGAGTTACAGACAGACACACAGCCGAAATTATTATTTTTAATGCCAATATAGGTCCGATGCCTTAATATTGGCATTCCGCTGAAAGCTTCATTAAAACATCAACCACCTACAAATCCGACGTATAGAGTTCATTGAACTAGAGTTACAGACAGACACACAGCCGACACAAATCCGACGTATAGAGTTCATTGAACTAGAGTTACAGACAGACACACAGCCGAAATTATTATTTTTAATTATGTAGAAACAGCGAAAACGATAGGTCCGATGCCTTAATATTGGCATTCCGCTGAAAGCTTCATTAAAACATCAACCACCATCTCTCTCATAAAGAATGCAAGTAACAGAAGAGAGGTTACAAACCATTTCCGCCTTCAGCGGAAGGATCGTACCAGGACATGAAATTTCAGGGTCGTCTCCATACTTGTAAAGTGCCGTGGGTATTTTTAGATCCTAACCTTCTAAATTCTAAAGTGAAACATGCTGTCAATACTGTCACTGCCAAATGTGCTCATGCATCTTCTTAAAAGTTCACTTGACAGAAGACACGAAACACGCGGTTAAGGTCTGGTTTCTACGTCGTGATTTGATTTAAAATATCAAAAGATGTTTGAAGAAAAGGACCTGCTTTATCGATCGTTGAATCTAATCAATTAAATAAACTATTTAAACATTGTACGAGGGAACAGTGAGGTGGGTAAAATTAGCGAAGATCCCACGCGCCCCTAGGTGGTCCACCAATTACAGCACAAAAATACATAAAACTTATCTCGAAAAACAAACGATGTATTTTAATACGTTTGCGGCAATTAATTGATTGATTGCCATAAAATGTTGAGTGGTCATTAGCGATCTAACCGATAGCAAAATTCTTCGAATATCTTATCGTGTTTTGTTTGAAATCTTTAGGAAATTAATGATTGATTCGCCAATTAAACTCAGACAGGAGCAGAGGTTGTACAGTAATGATGGGTTTTTATTTATTCGAATCCGTCTTTGACTAATCTTAACGAGATGATGAATCGTAACAAAAAAGGACTGGCGTCAGATCCTTGCGGCATTCCCAAAAGATATTAAAGCTCGATAGGAGTATTATTACAAAAAAAAACAGATGCGTTTCATTTTTCACCAAAATTTACCAACCAAATGCCAAGGACATTATAAATATAGTATCAGGAAAAATGTTTCAGAAGCGTTACAAAATCGTCAATTTAACGGTGACAGACAAAAAAATAAGAAAATAATGGTTGACGAATGAGGAAAGAAACCACATTAAAGGCGTAACATATTTTATAAACGTGTAAATAATTTAAAAATACACGAAACCCAAGCGTATCTTCGAAGATGTCCCCTCTCATTCAAAGCGTTATAGATCTCAACTAAGAGGTACACATGCTTTGGCATGGATATGTTTGTAATGCAAGATCAAAAAACAAGCATTTAAAATAAATTAAAACAAATAGATTTAAAGCGTTATTCAAATGGCTTGAGACATTTCGTCTTATAAGGTAAATTGTTTAAAACCCACGACAAAAATTCAATTTAGTTCCTGCACACGTTTATCCATTTGCAATTATACGAATACGACAGCTGTGTGCGTTATCAGTGTTATCACCCAATGTCAATTCAGTTCCACATTTGGCTGTGCTGAGTGTAAAATAGTTCGAAGAGCTGACAATGTAAAATGTGGGTACGTACTGTAAATACATAATGGTATTTGCTTTGTTATTGTCAACTAATGTATAACACTTGGCCGTTGACGTCACCCGCACGTTGACTTGCTTAGATATTTGCATATTATTATAATCCATATTCAGTAATGGAAAAAATTTACTGCATTAGTTTTATTGCTTTATTCTTTATTATTTAACGAACATGTGTGCAATTAATACGCGGTGAAATGAACTCATTAAAGAGTCACATTGTATATTACAATATTATCCGTCTCTACAGTAGTGTATAGTGTATACTCCAACCACTGTAAATATTAATGGTTAATCCAAACAAAATAATAATAATTTCACTTTTGTTTTCTTGAATGAATGTATGAATAAAGTGGAATCTTAGAAGTGGAAATTAACCAACTTCCCTACACCCGATCGAGCTGAAACTCAGCAGTTAGACTCGTTGTCGATGACAACGCGTTCTATCAATTTTCGTAGCCATCACGCATACACACGCAGACAAATACGCATTTTGTATGAAACTGGATGACATTATACCAGTTAATAAACGAAATAAATATCGGTCCTACCCAATTGGGATTTGGCTCAGTTGTCAGCGCGGTTGATTCCAGTCCCGGGGGGAGGAAGGTTCAATCCTCAGTCAAACCAATTTTTAAAAAAATATCAGTAAAAAAATGTCTCTTGGTAAAAAACTTTGTTTTTTAGGGGTTAATTTTTTAATCAGAGCAGTTTAATAATCAACTAAAGTCAAAGATCTGCAAGTAACTGATTTTGGGTGTTCCAAAGAATCGGCTGTGCTCCAATGGAGGAGGTAGGGTAGGTGTGTAGGAGGATTGGGAAAAGAGTGCTCCTTGTCAATAGGGAACAACCTAAGTACTGAGTAAATAAGTGGTCTATACTAAGTTATTGTTTATTTTAAATTATAATGTCACATCACAAAGTATGTGCTTCATGTTGTATTTTCTTAATCAATAAATAACAACAAAATAATAATTTCCACAATTAGGGAGAGGGTAGAGCAGTAGAGGGTGTAAGGGTGGCTGAGAAGTGAGGAGTGAGGAGTGAGGCGGGCGACCAAGAGCGGAGGAGCGGAAAGAGCGGGAAAGGAGGGGGTGGCACCAGGCGCGCCCTGCCAACTCCTGCCCAGCCAAGCGGAGTTCCTCTCTGTGCGGCCCATTGTTGCAATGCCAGAGAGGGACGGAGGATTATTTCATTTCATAATAATTAACAATTCTACTACCCGGCTTCGCCAGATAATTAAACGAAAAATATTGCTTTCTGTCCAATTTATTTAAGTTATGCGGATATTTTAAAGCTGTCATCATGAAAATGACATCGAGAGCTAAAACTACAGACGGAAAAAAGTGTGCTAATTTCAAAACGCCTAAGCTCACCGTTCGAGAGTTATGGTGTTCTATAAGGTTTAATAGGTAAGAAATTTTAGTACTCTGCTAAAATTTTATTATTTATCAATCTTAAATTATGCGAAAAGAATGAATCAATCGATTCGACAAAGATCAGCGTTATAAATGGAATTCTTTATATTTCATTGTATTTACATAGTAGGTTGTGAAAGTTAATTTTTTTAAATAATTACCAATAACTAACAGAAAATTGTCAAAGTTTAAAATCGTGAAAAGTTGAATTCTTTAATGGCCTATATTTTCTAATTGAAAACACAAATAAATAAAGCAGCACATATCCGTAATAGATATTCGCTATAAATTTAATTTTTAAAAATATATTTAGTTTGGTCAAGTATTTTGGCCTCAAATCAAAATTTAAGTTTTGTGTGAAGAAGGCCGTTCCTATTAAGAGGCGTAGTTACGTAATGAACTTAACTTTAGCCAGAGATTCTTGACATTACTGGGAAATAAAAAAATAAATAAAAATTTAGTCTCTGGTGACTTTTTTGTAGTTTTTTACCAACAAAAAACATTTATTTCACATGTTGTAACTTTTCACCCAGCGTAACTGTCCAATACTTGGAGGAAAATACAACCATAGATCCTGATTATTGTATACCTACCTCTACAGTCACCGGTCAAAAAGTCATACCTACATCTTTTGACACCCTGTATGTTCTAAAAATATTTTAGTATAATTTTTTTTAATTCTTTTTTTCATAGCTGTATGTTTATTTTTAAATTTCTTTAATAATAACATGTAATTGAATGCCTACGAGTAATTATAAATTTAAAGCTTATCTTGGAAACATGTACTAACTAATGTTATAACTACATTATTAAAGATGGCTGAAAATATACATTTTTAAGCTGTCATACCCTTCAATTAAATAATACCATTCCTGAGAGAAAGTCCAGTTATATCCAATTTTCCAATTATGTCCTAAATCCTGTATCTAAATTTCGCTCATAAACAATTAGTTAATGTTAATTAAGTGTTAATCTCAAGTGACCTACCAGGTAAGTATTGTACTGTATATTATCTTCATATATAATTAGTAATAACATAGATCAGGGGTGTCCAAACTAGATGGGACCCAGGGCCAATAAAAAAGACTAAATACATTGGTGGGCCGCAAAATATTTATAAAAATAAAATACTGGTAATAATACGTAATATCGTTATTTTATTATCTACTTTTTCATTAATTTGTCTTTTACAATTCTGTCAACATCAACCTCAATACTAGTGGTAGCTAGGCGCAGTGCATGTTTAAGTGAAGTATCTGTCAATGAAGACCTGTATTTCGATTTAATAAACTTCATTGTTGAATATGCACTTTCACAAAGGTAGGTACTGCCCATCATCGAGCCCATTTTTTGCCCGAAATTCGTCAGTTTCGGGAAACGTTCAGCAAGGAGCTTAAAAAAATCAATTCCTGTTTCCGGACTTTTTTTTGAAGTCGGTTAAAAAAAGGTTCAATGGGCCGCAATAATCTAAACCGCGGGCCGCATGCGGCCCGCGGGCCGTGGTTTGGACAGCCCTGACATAGATCATTGTAGAAATGTATTATAAATATTTTACAGCGCCCTTGAGGTGATTTTGCACCAAAACGGCGCTATACAAGTCATCAAAATATTATTATTATTATTACAGCAGGTATGATGACGTATGGTAGTGAGAAATCGAACTGGCAGAGGAAGGATGAAATATAATATGTAATCTATTAGCTGTAGAAATGAGATCAACGTGTGGTAAAAAATCTTAAAGAATGCAAGGTTTGGGCATGTATAGCGGTTGAACGAAGAAAGGAGTAGAAGAAAATATATGAGGCGAATTTTTATGGCGAATGGTAGGAGAAGTCAAGGACGCCCGATGAAAACATATCACGATCAAATGAACCAAACACTTGAGTCAGGTAATGTCCAGAATCGGAAAAACATAAGGGTATGTATGAGAAAATGTATGAATGTGAATGAAGCAAGGCGTGTATATGTATACTCTCTGCTTTCCCCTGCAAGAAGTGGCGTGATACTTAGTTAATTAAATACATTAAATGGCATGAAAGGAGAGTAAAATGAATCCAGTCCGCGTCTGGAATCGACCCAAAGACACAGAGAGGGCAAACCGGGAACAGCGAGTGCAGACCGTTCGACCGTCACGATGTATGACTGCACAGTGCAGTGTTCACGGTGACTTCGAGTCTTACATCGAGGAGGCCAGGGTTCGACTCACAGTCAGTAGAAAGTTAATTAATAAAAAAATATAAATTAATTATTGCAACAATAATAATGATAATTTAGGCGTATTAGATCTATCAAAAAAATTATATATAAAGATGCAAAAGTCGGTCATTTTGAATACATGTAGGATAACAAAAGATTTTTTAAATGTTTATGTTGAGGGATCAGTAGGATTTATAGGTCCTGTTAGAAGTTCTACCGAGCCGAACCCTCTGATATGAAAATATCTGGAGTCGGTGAATTATTTTCCCATTTGATCTCTGGTGAGTTGACGTGTTGTTCTTGTATTGTTTTGTATTTATTTTGCTTATATAATGCACTTACATAATTTTGATTGACTAGATGATCATTTGTGGAAAAGTGAGTGGAAAGGTTAAGTTTTTCTTTTGGGGAAGATTTAACCCGGACAACTAAATCGGAATTAATAAAAAAAAAAATAAAAAGTGGAATACCATACAGTTCTGTATTGGCGCCGACTTATTGCTTCATTCACATTCATACATATTATTGTGTTATTCCGAGTCATAAACCGACTCAAGTACTAAATACACACGTAACTTGCATATCATAAGAAATGAATAGTTTCAACACTATAATGATGTTTTATTTATTTTTTGTTTTTTAAAATGCAAATTTAAAATCCCCATAGCTCATGATGTAAATGACGTAGATAGGTGAAAATAATACGCATTGTTAATCCTATAGAGAAAAAGCTGTGTAAATTTCATGACACCGTAGTTTAATGTACAAGAGTTTTGGCAGCTTGACGTGATGATTCGCTGATCACTCACTAATTTTATTCACTTGATGATGCAATGTCTTTCTTGAACATCCTCGACTTTCTTTGTCAAACCAATCTACAATATCTAAGAACTATCAACCTCAGAGGAGAACCTCAAAAGAAACAAGATACTTGATGAAATCTCTGACCCCCGAAGATAATCTCTAAATAATATAAAACAAAGTCACTATCCGCGTCTGTCTGTGCGCTTAGTTCTTCTCAACTATGCAACGGAGTTTGATTGTTTTTCACTACCATTTAGAGAATTTCTTCCGGAAGGTTTATATATATATATATATATTACTTACATGGATATTATATTTATTGAAAGTAAAGAAAAGTCTATAAACGCCGGGTACATGTCAGCTAGTATTAGATAAATCTTTGTACAGAGTGGGGCAAAAGTAATCACCCGATGTTCTTTTGCTGTAATTTTTTTATGTTTATGATAAACTTTGGTACTGTTTGTTATTCCACGTTCTTGCGGAGTAAACCGATTCATGTCTTGTCGATTTGTATTCTGAGTTTGTTTACTTCACAAATGTCAAAACCCAATTGACATTTGGCGCCATTTGCAAAAGTTGTAGCGTTTTCCAATAGGGTGATTATTTTTGCCCCACCCTGTATTATCTTTGCCTTTACCGTACAAATTAACATTTTTTTAAAAGTCTGACATTTACCGTCTCCACAGATTATTTAATCATTATTAATTATTAACAAACGCTATAAAAAATCACCTTACGATTGTAAAAATATCGTAATAGAATAATCATTGTACCATATTGTATCATCTTTTCATAGATACTCGATATCAACTCTTCGACAAAATGTGAATAATTAACATGTTAATGTGAAAGTATCGTGTTCCAACGTTTTACGAACATTAGTAAACATTACGATGTAATAATTCCCACACCAAACCGATAACTTCCGAGCGTTTGCGATACTTCGCCTCATTAGCGCCCCTCCAGTTTGATAAATATAAAAAAAAACAACAACAGATAACAGTCGCATTTCTGAACATTATTATAACATATCCACTTGTGGTTGAGCATGGGTATTGGACACAGGTGTCGCAGTAGTCACCACCCTGCAGGATATAACGTGGGAACCGTGAACCGCGCGACCTAAGTTGTTGTCAGTACGTTAAAAACGCATTAGATAGGCCCGAATTATACTTATCAACATAATACACTTCTATTCACTATGGGCTATTCTATCCAGACAAGCCTAGTTATAAGACGCTACGAAACAAGTGCCTAAAATTGTATAGACCATACTACTTGCTGCCTAGTTGTTTTTTTAAAACTAAGTGGATTCTGAGTGGCTGTTAGATAATATGAAAGAAGGCGTTTACGTGTTCAATTAATACAGGCGTAAGTGTAACCTCTCCCGCTTTCTCATAAACGAAAAATGAACTTAATAAATAAAACTGAATGAACAGAAAGAAAGGTAACAGCGACAGGACCATAAACGAAACTAGAGCTAGATAAATAAGTTGATGGCCCAAAGAACGACGGTTTTTAAAACACAATTTTAAGCATAATCTTCATCATATATACCTATCTGAGGGTGACTTATGTTTTGTAAGGCTACCCAATTGCGTGGCCACTGATGAAGTCCACAAATGGAAGCGATACAATAAACAATATATTAAAGAGTATCTTAAAAGCTTGGGAGCTACAATGTGGTATTTTCACAACTTAATATCGTTAGAAATTAACATAAAACATACCGTTAAAAATGTGAGGAAGATTATTTTTCTAATTCTGTTCATAATACTCAAAGCGTGTAATTTTAATAATTTCATTCATAATAATCCGAAACCGTACCAACTGGCTACAACGTCATTATGACATAGAAAATGCCAATGTCTGGTAACAGGGTTGTCACCAACGTCACTCGGAGTGACGTCAACGCCGCCGAATTCACGAATAAAAATGAACGTGCCGTTTTGGCGGCAAAAAGAAATTGGCATATTTTAAATTGTTTATTCGTCAATATAAAAAATACCTAGACTATCTTAATTTTTTTCAAGAAAAAAAAAACATTGAAAACACCCTATTATAATTTTAATTATCAATTTTAAGAACGTACGAAACTACCTAAAAAGCGTGATAGTATTAATAACTATTTTTTAATTAATCGTGAGATTTTTATATTACCGTTAGTCAAAAGTACGTGCAATCAACGTACTTACTTCTATAATTCATTAGTTACTCCATCATTGTTTTAAACAAATTTTCTTTGATCTTACTTTGTATTATTGATATTCATGATTACAAACTGACTGCAATAATTAATAAAACTGTTAAAATGAACATTATTATTATTATTATTTCAAGTAATTAGGTAAGTATCTGTATTTCGAAAGCAACCGACATATTTAAACAAATCGCATTATTTACGCGTTGCCACTTTCAAATTAAATGAAGCTCGTCGAATGTCTAATTTAAATTTGATCAAAGGCACTCCCCCCTCTACGCCGTTCTAATTGCAGCGAGACACGAGACTTGTGTCGAATTTTCCTTTGCGATTTTCGAGGCCGCAATCACAGCCCTAAGAGTTCGCCGCTTAATTACGGTTAATAAGTCCACAAGGTTGGAAACAGCAGAGGAGATTCTCACCCCAGCGCAAACAAGTCATATCCAACCCTTATAACGCATTAAAAAGGTCTAAAAATCTCCATTTACAACTAAAAACTTTCATGTTACAGATTTAAGCTTTTTCGTGAGGTGTATTTACTTTACAACCCCTTTGGAGGTAGTTTGACCAATCTGGTCCGAGTTGAGGTTGACAAAGAGCTGCGTAATTGCAGCCCTGGGCTATTAATGTATTCGCCTTAATTTCTGATAAATCTGACTTCGATTGCTGCTAAATTAATTGACATTGTTCTCCGTCGATTATTACATGACACAAATATATCAGTAGACGTTCTTAATGCAGGAGAATTAACAAAAAATAAATAAGCTAACATTATAATTTAAGGTTTTTCTTAACAATTGAATTGTGTATTAGCATTTTTGTACGCACGTAACACACAATAAGACGTAGAACGTGATTGATTTTCGTCATAACTTTGCGTACATTGTTGAAGCAAGCACAAAAGATGATTTTGTAATCCTTTTAATATTGAAACTATTCGAAAGCTTTTAGTGAAATTGGCTTTTTCAAACTTGCAATGAATAAACTAATTTGAAGGCAATTTTCGCAACACAATTCGCGATGACTGATTTGTAACTTCTAACGGGTATTGTCAACATTTATTAATAGGCAAACATACACAGAATGCCACGTATCACAAATGAACAAGTCTTTCAGGAAAGAGAGGAAATGCCATTTGCGTACACAAAAGGCGTACTCGTAGAGGATGTGTCTAGATCTAGAAGACAGGTAGATAGGAAAAGAAGGCAAAACGAGATAAGGGAAACGGACGAGGTTTATGTACTTGTACTGTACTGAAGCGGGTAATAATAATAAGTAAAGTTCATACTTGTTGAGAAAGACAAAGGTTTGTTTACCTGACGTACATCAATTAAACACAATTCATTTATGTAGCGGCGCGGCTAAAGCCATTTTAATTTTTTTTTACCTATAAATAATAAACCTTTAAACTTTAAAATTTTCCTAGTTTGGCAAACATAAAGTTAAAAATGTTTATACGTGTATGATAGTACACGTATGTTACAAAAGGTAAAATCGATATGCTATCGTATGTAAGAATATTGTAAACCTACAACTGATTATTTGGAGAATGCTTTCAATTCGAAATTGAAATTGAACCTCTTCTGAATTTGGTACAAACATGTATTTTTTTACCTTAAATGTTAAAGGTTAATTAAAAAGGAATTTGCCATAGCTAAAAGCTTAATTAACGTATTGAAGTGTCAAGGTTCTATTTGAGTAGAGTTCCAGGGCTTAGTCTCGACTTAGCTCGGGGGTTGATTAAACAATGGGGACGTCTGTTTGCACCCAACCAACTACCCCCAACTACCCAAGGGGTAGAAGAAGCTTTTCAAAATCAAACACATTTTTCATTTAAAACCGTGTAATTTAACGTTAAAAGGTAAATAATGAATAGATTATTTTCTGTTAGCTTTCCTTCTATCACACGGAGAAAAATGATCATGTTAAAAAAGTGATAGTCATTCAGAATATATCGAAGCTCGTTTTCACGCACGTGTTCTTTCCTAATAAATATCACTACGAAATGTTCCGCCGTCCTCATAAATCATTCGATTTTAATGATAGTTTGTTAGGGCTGATAGTCAATTCATTCGTTAACGGCCTGCAGTCCCGTTTTTAACAGGAAAACGAATAATTTGACCAGATTTTTAATAAATTAACATATTTTATATCAGTAAGTTTTCTCCGTGTATAAGAGAAGGAGGGAGAGGTTACGATGGAGCTCTCAGCGGAATGCGTTTATAATAATATTTGGACTATTTCTATAGCGCCGTTTTCATGCGAAAATCACCTCAAGGATGCAAAAGTGCCTAAACTGCGATATGCAGGTATTCATGATTGAAGAGGATTATGTTAACTCCAGATATCAAGTAACAAGCAACAATATACGGAACACCGCACTACGGATTTAACTTACCACCCACAGTCGCTTTACGTTTGCGAAGTTCACATCTAAATTAGGCGCAAAGGGCGCGGGTGGCCACGCAATTTCATTACAATCATTTATTAAATTCCATTTGAGAACCTATGACACAATGTGGTACGCGGACAATATACTGAGACACGAGGGCAAAATTTGAATTTTGTATACAATCTTCATTTTATTCATGGGTCGATTGTCATGAACCTTTGGTCCTCTGTTACTGCATGCGGTGAATGTATATTTGTACATCCTTCCTTCAACCTCACATGTGCGTCACAGAACAATAGCTACTAAACGTATATAAACTATTGAAGAATGATGCGAAATAAAAATAATTCACAATTAGCGTTTTAAATTCTTAGTAAAAATAATGTTCTAAAATACAGAATTACATATTTTTATGTTATCGAATTATGAGCAATTTCTACCTACCTCAACGCCCATCCGCGTTAAATTTCGTTATTTGTGTCACGTCGCGAGTTCAATTCCTCCGCTAGTTAACTTCTCCGGCATTAAACGTCATTTTTTTCCGTTTATAACGATCGTAAGAAGAGTTTATTTATTACTTTAGTGGTAATAATTATGTAATGTAACAAAAATGGTTGACAAATGTATTTGTTAACATTTAAACCTACCCGTACACTTAAGATGAATAGATTACGAAGAACTTGATGATGGCAGCAGTGAGTAATTAATATTAGATTAAGATCAGAAGACATGGCAGTAAAACGCACTTACAAGTAGTAAAATTTACAACTGTTATCGCAGAAAATTGCTGTAATTTCGTTATTTCATAAATTATTATTTGCACATAAGTCATCTAAATGTTATTTTTATCATCATTGATGAGCTTCTTTATGGCTGTTTCGTTTCGTCAAATTTAAATGCGAGAACTATACGAAAATATGCCTGATCTTTCCTGTAATATTTAGAAATATTGTTTTTTATCAGTTCTAACACAATAAATGCGTCGGAAAACATAAAACATAAGAATAATTATTCGATAATTTCATATTAGATTTTACAAGTTACCCGGCATAAAATTGGCACTAACTTTCAATTATTAGTTTATGGAAAATTAACAAGTTTATTTCCGAAAATCATCTAAGCGTGTTTTCATTGGCATGCATAGATTTTCAGGCTCCCTTAACTGCACAGTGCACACTGCACGCCTATCACCCGGTATTTATTTATTTTATTAATACAAGACTTAGAGGGTACATATGGTTTTTTGATATTTCACCCTCCATGCTAGGGATGACCCTGTGTTATGGCGGGTGAATTTTACAGTTTGAACAGAATCTATACATTACTATGATATGAAAAAGAAAAATAAGAAAAATGATGAAAACTAGTTTGGGTTGCAAGAAGAGAATGGAGAAGTTAGAGAATTATAAGAGGATTATAAGATGTATTTACTAATAATTTAAGTAATTATTAGTAAATAGATCAGACTAATTATTTATTTACATACTATACCGCTAAGTTAGGGAATAAGGATATTAATTAATATTTACCAGAACAACCTTTGAACCAACGACTTTTACTTATTATTTCTTGTTCTTATCTCCTTTGATTTATAATATCGCTCGTTTGCTGCAATAATGACAACATTCAATATAAGCAAATTTTCCGGAACAATGTTTTGAATATTTTTAGTTATTGTAATAATATTAGACGAGTATGTAAGTGACGATGTATGAATGTCAATGAGGCAATGAGTGTGTGCCAAGACAGGGTTGTTTGGCGGTCTGTCCTCTCTGCCTACCCTTGCAAGACCTCGGTTAGTTAGTTATATTGTGAAGAAAACTGACACTGCTGTCTCGCACAACTTTTGGTGGTTCAGATACAGATGTCGCTTCCTACTGATAAAAAGAAGAGTAGAAATTGTTAGCTTTGACCAAATAAGTCATTGAATTGATATTTTTATGTTAGATTTATATCGTTATCGCAGCAAACAAGCGATATGCATAGCATAGGTAACTTACATTAAAATAATAATTTTTAAAAATGGTCTGAACGAACTCTGTAAACTGAGAATCTGAGGTGTTAGTATTTTAGGATTATTTATTTATTATTGCTATAAGAATTAAGCTGTTCTCAACGTTAATCTCAAAAGATAGACTGAAGCTAAGCGGGGTTAAAAGTGTTTAATACAACCTAATCCCATTCGGTGTGTGGGGTAATTCAGTGGTTTAATGCGATGAAGCAAGCAGCGGTGGATGATAAAAAACATTGACGACTTGAAATCGGTTTCAACTAATCAAAAGAACTTGTCATATAAAAATTGAGAGCATCTTTAAGCGGGCTCGTAAACTTGGTAAGCTCATAAAACTTCTAATGATACACTTTATGAGCGATTAAACTCTCTTTGATCCAATAACTTATCTTCTCCTGGTGGATGGAGATTTAGATGACTGGATTAATCCATCACCGTCTGTACAGAGGCTGGAACACTGACATCCAGGATGGCAGCACATCTTGTCCAAAACGTGATTTTTTGAAACTGTTCTCGGTTCAAATGGTGGATGTTTAATTATTTACTCAAATCTGGATACACAGATGAAGAATGGCAAAAGAACAAAACGTAATTCGAACAGGAACCTTTCGATTGCAATGCGCCACAAAAAGTAATTTAATAGCTACGCACGTAAACGACGGCGATATTTAACGGAGGCTTAGGATCACAGGGGCCTACTACCAGGGAACTACAAAAACTGGTGTTTGGTTGGCTTGGTTTCGGTAATGCCATAATCATATTTATTAGTGACACGAAGATCTATCTCATACATACAGCGGTTTAAGAGATACAGTTGGACATATGAGTAATTCATTCATTCCAATATTTAATTGCGTTTATCTCAAAACAATGTTTTTGTCGATAGGCCTCTGTGATCCTAAACCCCAAATTAACTTAATAATTAGCGCAGACCGGTGAAACACAAAAACCTAGGATATTATGATTTTAATTTTGAAAAAGATAATTAAAATATTATACTACAGGTAGGTACCTATTTTATCGCTTGTCTGAATTATTCTTCACACAAGCAGTTCTAACTTTGAAAATGACTTGTGTTATTATGTTTGATGCAGAAAGGTTACTGAATATAGGTTTTTGAAATAAAAAAAACTAAAACAAAGGAAAACGATGGAAACAATACTCGACTTTTGCTTGTAATTAAGTAAAAATCTGAATGGCACCTTACAAAGTTTGAACAAGAATATGAATGTATCTGCCGCTAGAGGCCCTATTTAGTAGCTTGGCCTTTGTGTAGGGGCTTATGTTTTAAACCCCGTTATTATGATAATGGTCTCTGACCAGGAATCACTGAGTAATAACGACATGATAACTGATAATAAACACACTTAATGCTTGCTAAAGTTATAATTATTTCATATTAGTCCCATTATAGAGATCCCCTTGATAATTAAATGATATTAAAAAATGGTGATCAAAATAAACTACCCTCTTCAGACTCACAACATTTCCAAACGTGGATGCTGAAATTTTCCATCAGAATAAAAAGCATTTAAAACGTGTGACAGCAGAGTTATCTGGTGACAGCTCATTTCAAATATGTATATATTCTATGGCAGATAGCAGGGATCAGCAATAACGCAACATGGGAATCCAATTGGTCGTGTTACTCCAGATATTCCAGCATGAGAATACCCGATTTTATTTGCATTACTTCGTTTATTCCTTTTTTTATTTTACAATTTAGAAATACATATCGCATCAGTAGACAGCTGGATTTCGTAATAGTGATTATTATCCTTAGTCAGACGCACTTATACGCACATATTTCAATTGTTATTTGAATTAATTAATACAAAAATAGACGAATCACAATATGTAGACATCTTCTCTTGCTGTTTTACTTGGTTACTGCATGCTCATAAGGGCATTTTATTACTTACACAATTCTCATTTAGAAATCTTTTCAATTTGAAATACACTTTACGTAGTATATACCTACCCAAAAGCGTTTAAGCTTGTGACAGACCACGCTATAAGCGCGCTTTATTTGCGTGGCTTGGCCTATTTCAGCACATCGCTCGCCATACATTTCCAATGGTTGGCTGTCTGAAATAGGCCAAGCCATGATGCGTATAGGGTAACGTGTCGCCTACCTTAGTGTGTACCTCACCTTTATATTTACAGTTAGTTAGTTATATGTATTTTTAATATATTAGCATATATTTTTTATTTGATATTCCAACACTGTATTAGTTAAGCAGGATCTCATTTTGCTTTGTTATTTACACATATTCTTAAGTTATATTTACCTAGTATCTTTTGCTGTTACACGCTCTGAGGCGTTTTTTTACTACGCAATTCTAATTTCTCATATTATAATTTGTCTATTATGTAAAAGCCGGAATGCATTAATGGTACAAACAAAAACCGTTGAAATGAAATAAATTACTTTATATACACCACTATTTACTTAAAATAATCGACATGTTTCAAAAACAATGATTTCGAAAATTTCATTCAATTTTCATCCTGACGAAGAAATCATTGGTTTTGAAACGAGTCTATTAAATAGTGGTATTTCCAAAGTTATTTATTTTATTAAAATTAAGCCACAAAGTGAATTTGCAATTATTACAAATATCGTATGTTACAAATGTTCTTAAATAATTTTAGTCCAATTGCATAGTGCACAAGTATGTAATACAATTACAGCGTTTGTAATCTCATATCTCAATATGATTAAATTACTAAAATAATGTCTTACACGAAAATTGCATTATACCGATTATGATTGTTGATTAAATCCTTATTTGAAACAATTTTTAAATTAAATATACCAAAAGGTATCTAGTTGTGTTTTGTGGCTATACCAAATACGAATGCGAAGATCATTACACACAGTGAATAGTAGACGCTACTTGGTATTTATTTGAATGTTGAAAAAACAAAGTAAAAAATGTCACCATCGGATTTCAGATCTAACGCTGCCGAAAGACCGCAATAAATAATTGAGATAACTCCGACTGCCGAACAGTGGACACTGATATTGAGATCAGATTACAATATTCAATAAGAATATGTGTGATGTCCGATAAGGTTATAAATGTATGATGATTAATGATAATTTGTTTGCCTATGCGACTGCCCGAATTAGGTTCTTATTTTCTCTCAAATAATAATCAATATATACTCGTATTATGAAAGTAAGTGCATACAATGTGCGTGCTGCTAAAACTCAGAAACGAGTCCCGATACGATCAAGGGAGTGGTGGAAAGTTATATGGTGTGGTAGCCCTTTATCCCCCATCCATGGAGAAGGTTCCCGTTTTTACCTGAAGGGCGTGCTTTTGAAGATATAAGGGCTGGAAGTTACGCCCACTAGAAATTTCTAGAACAGTCCAGAACATTCGAGAGTATTCAAGAGCACTCCAGAACATCCCGGAACATTCTGGAATGTTCGAGAATAGTCTGGAACGTTCGAGAACATCCCGGAACATCCAAGATCATAATGAACCAGAACGGGATTACAGGCCGTTTCCTGATGATTAATGATTATTTATTTGCCTATGCGACTGCCCTAACTAGGTTGTGATTTTCTCTCGAGTATATATTAAAATATTACACTCCCACTACGTATCATCAGAGTAATTGAATAATGGGTGTACACTGTACAGTGTACACTCGTGGTTTGCAAACCGCCACCGATGGAATACACTGAATGATAAATGTTTAGAATTCAGATCACAAAATAACACAAGATCACACCCAGTGCTCTAGATTCTAGATGGAACCAACTGCTAACCATCATTCACATTATACTTGCATACGGGCCGCTAACAATAACACTCCTTATGTAGATGGCGATAAGGTTTAAATTCCCGCTTAACACTAAAAGCCTTATTTGATTATGCAAGAAAAAACATCGCCAAAAAGTGTGTTTTATTTTATTTTGCGAACTTCAGGCAAAATATTGAAAAGTTTTACGATAATTTTCTAAAGAACGTAATTTCCCACATTAAACACTGAAACCATAGCCGAAAATGGGTTTGTAAGTAGGAAATTTTGTACTGTAAATCAATTTTTATAGGCCTGATATTATGTTTTCCGGGCTTTTAAAAAGACTTCCAAGATGTGTTCTCAAATTTTCAAATCAAAACACATAATTATGAATAACTTTTTAGTGCTTCGCCTTAGCAACAATTGGTGCGCTTATCGTTCTAATACTTCTAGAATACTCAATGAAACTATTGAGCGAGTTGAAAAAACAACGCTGAACACACGAAAGCAGTAATATTCTCCATTGTCTACAAAAGATAAGCAAAATTCTGCTTATTTATGTAAATAATATCGACAATTGTGTCGGCTAAATCTCCTTGTAGAAATAATCACTTAACTGTCAACCACTTGTACAAACACTATGCTAATGCAGGCCCCTTATCGGCGCTTCAAAACTGAACCATTCTATTGGGAATGGGAAGGCGTAAATTGCATATCGTCACCTTAACTAATAAATAATCGTTAATTATTCCAAAGTCGAGATTTGTAATGATTTAAACAGAAATAAACTCTTATTTTGTATGATTTGCTTTTATTAACTGATAAGAAGTACATATGTTATACACTCGCTTTGCAATGTCACAGAAGAGAAGAGGAGTACATATATTCTACCTACAACAAGGTCAAGTTAGAGTTACTACAAAAGGGCGGGAAATTTAAATCCATCAATTTGAATGCCACCTTTTTACTACAAAACTTCTGTAACATAAAAGGAAAAAGTTAATTGAATCCAAATCGTAAAATTCAAACGAAATCATGCAGTCAGCTGGTTGTGTTGATTTATGAAGAAAAAACCATCCAAATAAAATGTATGTTTTAAAAACATGTGATATTGCATACTTCACTTAAATATGATTTAAGATTTTACTTTACTTAACGTCACCTGAAAAAAGATTTATTTAAGGGTATCATAGCGACATTTTCGAATTTATTTGCTGTTTATAACTTAGATCTTCGAGTGACAGACCACGCCATATTCTCGTGGCTTGGCCTATTTCAGCATATCGCTCGCCATACATTCCCATTGGTATTATATGGCGAGCGATATGCTGAAGTAAGCCAAGCCATGATGCGTATAGCGTAATCTGTAAGCCCCATAAATCATATAAATCTCAGAATTTAATGAAAAACAGTAAAAAAAAAACTATTGGAGTCTCTAAAGGGCGCTAATTCTCCACTCGTAACTTTTGTATTTGATAAGGAAACAAGCATTTTATCGCAATACATATCTTTTTAATATTTTGATTTTTAATTTTCTTGTAAAGTTGCCAAAAGAGACTTTACTAATTAAGGTGACGATATCAATAATTTTACAAATACACTTTTAATGAGTCATTGAATATCTAATACTTACTACTATATAATAGGTATTGTTGATAAATATAAATGAAAAAAAACTAACTAAATAACGAAACTGAGAAGAGTGTTTGGGAGTTGAAGCAATTATTGCGCAATACCCAAAGTGATCCATCCAAGCCAGCCAGTTTATAGAAACAATATTATTCATCTAGACTAAGTGTGCTAGATACGTATAAAAACACAATGAAGTACTTACCTGGATGTAGATGGTATAGTAGGAGATGTAAGCGAATGAATGAAACTAGAAAAAATAACGCTGCTTCTCAAAGTGTATACAGCATTGCTTTATCATAGGTCACATCTATAGTTTCAGTGAGAGTGCTTTCACACAAATGAAGTATTAAATTCCGCAAGTCCAAACTTAAGGCGAAGCTTAGTGCCAAATCACTATGTTGATTGATCTTTATAACGAATTGGTGTACATTATGATAAACCAAAAAATATGCTTTAGTTAAATTGAAGGTTTTCCTATCGCTTCGCTTGAGTAGAATACAAATAAAAAAATAAATTACTCAATAAAAAATAAAATGCAAACTACTACAAAAAATATTTTTTTAATATATATGTATGAACGCACAAGGGAAACAACTTAAAAAAATACAGTTATATAGCTAAGATTATCTGTGACAGTTTCACTTGATTAACTTTTTTTCTTTTTTATAAAATTATTAAAAAAAAAAAGTTAAAACCAGTTTTTTGCTTGAAATCAAACGTTTCTAAACTCCGTTTGTCAAGCGATTTTAAGCCCATTACATACGATATCAGGTATACCAAGAATATATACATTTTTGGCTTGTAGCTTCCCCTTAATCTTTAGGACGAACAGTTTACAACCGCGCTGTGCAAGCGGCTTCCATACAGAGCGTTGGACCATCCGGATGGATCTTAACTCGATGAGGTAATTATAATATTGATAGATTCTTTGATAATTTTTACAGCGATATTCTTGAAAAATGTCGATGTGAAATATCACCCCAAGGAAGTCCTACTAAGCAAACAAAGTAGGTAACTTCCAGGCTTGACCCGACATTCCACAATTTATAAGATCCATAATAGCTAATAGCTAAATATGTAAAATATGTAGTTGAATGAAAACTGTTGCGTGGACCTAGAATTTTCAGACGGAAAGCTACAAATTTCGGGACGTTAAAATGCTTAGTTGTAGTGTATGATTCTGCCGCTGAGAGCATCGCTTGAACCATTATTATTCTAATGTGTCGTTCGTGAAAAATAGGTAGATATTAAAACAAAGGTGTGAGCAGTGTGCCCTTAGCGAGAGAATACTTGTATTATTTTTGTCCAACCGAATGACAATACGGTTTGTAATTTGTTTTTTCTTGAACCTATCTAAATTTTAATACAGTCTCACGTTTTGAGGATCCCGTTGCCCAAACGCGAACTGGTTTGTAATTTATTGCCTGCCTATTCCACATAGACGATTTAGACTAATGAAAAAATACAATCTCAATTCGAAAACAAATTTCCATAGCCATAAGCAGCATCTCGTGATATACAGGCAGCATTAAATCTATACAATTATTTAGAGGCAAGACTTCCAATGTCTTCCGAATAGGTGAGTAACCCTTCGTCTTAACTTAGCAGAAGCTCAGTTTGATTGGCGAAAACTAAAGAAGAGTCACAATTTACAACATGCATACTGCAAGATACTTGAGACGTTTACTTGAGAGTTATTTAAGATTATACCAAGGAGTGGGTTACTTTATATTTCTTACGATTATCGCAATTTAAGAAGAATCTTTTGTTGCTATTATTATAATATCTCCGCCTATGCATTACTGGTAACGTATGGTACTGTACCACCAGGTAAGTATGGAAGGTACTATATAGTATCTCCATATATAGTTAGTAATAAGTAATAACATAGATCATTGCAGAAATATATTATATATTTGTACAGCGCCCTTGAGGTAATTTTGCACAAAAACGACGCTATACAAATCATCCAAATATTATTATTATTATTAAGTATGTAGTTACTATCCGGCTTTATCCGAGTTCCAACACTCTTTTTTCTAATTGAACTAAAGAAAACCAATACCAAAAAATGACTACATGACTAGACTTCTCATTCGAACATTTTTTACAGATCTATATTAGGTATAACCCGTGTAACCAGATTTAAGCCTGTGACAGACCACGCTATAAGCGCGCTATATTTGTGTGGCATGACATATTTTAGCATATCGCTCGCCATACATAACCATTGGTAGTGTATGGCGAGCGATACGCTGAAATAGGCCAAGACATGATGCGAAGGCGTAATGTGTCGCCTACATTAATCTTCAGGTATAATTTTTAAAAAATCGTTAAATTACACACTTTTCTGTTCTAGAAAATTATTTAAAATATGACATAAAGTTATGTGCTGGTTTAGAGAGAAAAATACAACCATCTTTTACCTTGATATCGTGTTTACAATATTCTAGTCATTCAAATATTCAAAATTACGCAACACCTTGCTGGAATTTTTTTAGATATTTTATGCAGTATATCGTAATAAAACACGCAGCATCTTGCCAGTCTGAAGCTGAACAGCACGTATCTCTAACTCCAAGATTTCCTCTCGGACTGAGATAAATAGATTCTGGCCGTTCTAGCGGAAACGCCCTGAGGTCCAGCGGCCCCTTCCGCGGCTACCGCAGCCTCCTTGAATGGGGCTGCCAATTAGTATATCTACATAAATCTCTGCTTACTAAATTCCCTAATGAAATGTCCGAGCCTGCTCGTAATGCGGGGGAAAATATGTGGGAAAGCTATGCAACTGGTACGGCATTAATGATTGGGAATGGTAAACATTGTTACCATTAAATATACAGACTTATTACTGTGCTGTGCTTACGTTGTTTATTATTTATTATCTGTTCATGTAATTCCGTACGAGGAATCCGAAGATGCGAGATATAATAATAATTGGAAGCCCATATACAATAAATTACGTGCATTACACAAATCGGAGTACCAATCACAACGACAACAACAACAATCAAAGTAGCACACAGTAATAGTGACCCGTTGAAAACTTGGCTTAATTGTGTATATCGGTGAACGGTTCAATTCGAGTCAGTTGCGACATTAACTAAGTGTTCACTGCATCAATTGTGATAAGAATTTTGCGCGTTGAAGCGAAATTACTCAAGTGATTTATAAATTATTAACATCGCGAAATAGTAACGGTGAAGTTGACATCTGTTTACTGTATAAGTGAATCTACTGTGATTGGCCAACTCCACCGCCATCTTTAAAACTCGGGCCATTCGGCTTGCTTGTTTCGCTTTGACGGCGCTTGCGCATCTTATTGTTTCTACCAAAACTACTGCAAGGGTGACCATGAGTTCGAACAAAAAAACAAGCTCTCAACCACAAGATACTCTAAATACATTTACAAGATCCAAAAACAAAATGAACACTGCCTCCGAAGACACTAGCCCAGAAGAAGATACTTTTACTAAATTTGCGTCTTTCGTAGACACAAAACTGGAGAAACTCAAAACCCAAATACTCGAAAACATTGAAAAAAAAATGTCTGAATTTCAAAAAACTACCGAATTTATTTGTCAAAAGTATGATGACATAATAATTCGTTTGGACTCCATGAATGAAGTTAAAGGAGAAGTCGAAAGCTTAAAAAATGATTTGACAAATAAAAGTAAAATTATTAAACATCTAGAAACCAGACTGGCTTGTTTAGAACAGTCGAACCTCGATAACTGTATTGAAATAACAGGAATTGAGGAAAAGACAGATGAAAATCCCAAAGTAACTGCTATAAACCTAATAAAAAGTGCTAATATCCAAATAAGTACAGAGGATATTACATCAGCAATAAGACAATATGACAGAAGACCAGGTCATCCGAAAAAAATTCTCTTAAAAATTAGAAATCCAGAAACAAGATCAAAATTATTGGCAAACAAGAAGTTGATCTCAAACCGTGAGAAAATGATATTCCTAGGAGAATCGCTATCTCCTTATTTTAAAGAACTGCTTTGGAAAGCCAAATTAAAGGGAAGAGAATTAAAATACAAATATATTTGGTTTAAAAATGGATCAATTCTAATGAAAGAAGATGAAGGAAAAAAAATTAAAGAAATAAAACACGAAGATGACCTCAATAGAATTTAGAAGTTGTATGGTAAAAGGCACCGACAATATTTAATATATTAAAAATGGACATCGATTTAGGAAAAAACATTGATTTGGATGACAATACAGAACCTAATTTAACTATTAAAGATTCATTTACTTGCAAAAATTTTTTGAAACATTCAAACTTTTCTTTAGTTTGTTTAAACATTAGAAGTTTAAGTAAAAACTTTGATGAAACCTTAACTATGCTTGATGGCATAGAACATCGTCCTGAGGTATTAGTTTTTACAGAAGCTTGGCTAAAAAATTTGATCAATATACCTAGCATCCCAGGATACACAGTTTACAATACAAATAATAACTATTTGCAAAACGATGGTGTAGTTGCCTACGTGAAACAAAATGTTCAGGCGACTGTTGAGGAAATTGTTTTCCCTGGAGCAAACTGCTTAAGAATGCAGATATCGAATAATATATGTTTAATAGCCATTTACAGATCTCCGTCCCAGACTCATATAGATAGTTTCCTTGAATCACTGAGTGTCCTACTTGATTCTACATCTATACAAAATAAGGAAATCATTTTATGTGGTGATATAAATATTAATACATTAGATTTGAACAGTATAAAAACTCAAAAATACCTCTCACTTTTGGCTTTTCACGGCTTAAAGCCTATTATAATTTCACCTACAAGAGTTTCGTCCACTGCTTCAAGTTGCATCGATCACATTATGGTAAAATCTAAATTTGAACCACAGGGAGCTGTCTTCACTACTGACATAACAGATCATGATGCGGTATTGCTGAGATTTATGAGCTTTAGACAAAAGAAAATAGCAAAGGAAAATGAAAAAATCAAAACCGTCATAAATAACATTCTTTTGAAGGCTAAATTAAAAGAAGAATCATGGCAGTCAGTCCTGTCATCGCAAGATGTTAATTCAGCTACTGAAAACTTCGTAAAATGTTTAAAAATGCACGTGGAAAGTTGCTCGTCGGTACAAAGTGTAAAACATAACATCAAATACTTAAAACCTTGGATAAATGATGGAATTATCAAATGCCTTAGAACCCGCGACAAACTGCACAACAAATGTCGAGGAGAGGTTAATAATATTCAACTGCTGGCTTATTATAAGAGATACAGAAACTGGTGTACAAAAATTATAAAATATACAAAGCAAACGTATTACAGAAGGAAACTTGATAAAGTCAACGGTAATAACAAGCAACAGTGGAAGATTATAAAGGAAGCCATAAATATTCAAAAGGAGCAAGTGTCCATAAAAAAATTAGTAATCAATAACAAAACTATCTCATTGGAGGAGGATCCACATATAATTACCAACCATGTTAATAACTTCTTCAGTGATATTGGTCCTACATACGCAAAAAACTTGTGCAGTGCTAATAAAACCAACGAAATGTATCTTGTTAACAATTTTAAACCTGGTACTCAAGTTACAGGAGATAGTTTTGAATTTAAAACTACTAACATTTTTGAAGTTACTAAAGTTATAAATGAATTAAAAATGTCTTTTTCCTGTGGTATCGATGGCTTAAGTATAATGGTGTATAAACAGCATGTTTATGAGTTAGCTGGTCCTATAACTCATATTGTTAATCTTAGTTTTAAGAATGGCATATTTCCTTCCCATTGTAAAAATGCCAAGATTATACCTCTTTTCAAAGGTGGAGATCACGAAAATGTTAATAATTACAGACCAATATCTTTGCTCAATACTCTCTCAAAAATAATAGAAAGACTGGCTAAGTCAAGATTAGTATCATTTTTAGAAAAATACAAAATACTCTCCGACTGCCAATTTGGTTTCAGAGAGAACAGAAGTACGAGTGATGCTATATTAAAGGTATTGACCAAAGTTATAAACGCACTGGACTATGGCAACAAAGCTATAGCGGTATTTTTAGACTTATCAAAGGCCTTCGATACGGTTTCCCACGAGTTGCTTCTTAAGAAATTATTATCTTTAGGCATTGATAATACAGCTATGGGTTGGTTCAGATCTTACCTTAGTGATAGAACACAGCAAGTAGAAATAAATAAAATGTTAAGCGATAGTAAATCTATCTCATTTGGAGTACCACAAGGTAGTGTACTCGGGCCAATATTATTTCTTATTTATATAAACGATTTATGCAGTCTAAAAATTCCAGGTAACATTGTTAGTTTTGCAGATGACACTGCCTTAATATTTGAGGGTAAAAATTGGAGTGAAACTTTTGAAAAATGTGATACAGGTTTAGGAATAGTTAATAATTATCTGAGTAATAATATTTTAACTTTAAATACACAAAAAAACAAATACATCACTTTTAGCATTTCTTATAAAAGTCAGCCATCTACCTCTCATAATTTGATTATTCACAATTGTGTGCAAACGTGTAACTGCAACCCCTTGGAAAGTGTAGACAGCCTCAAATACCTGGGGGTAAAAATTGATAAATTTTTGAGGTGGAATGATCATGTCGAAATGTTAGTAAATAAAGTTAGGAGACTTATCTATATTTTTAAAGATCTCAGACATGTACTAGACAAGGAAAAATTAAAAACAGTGTATTTTGCTATAATTCAGTGCCTACTTTCATATAATATAGTGTGCTGGGGTTCCTGCCTGAAGACTGTAATAGAACCACTTAATATTGCCCAAAAACTGATTCTCAAAGTTATGTATAAGAAAAAATTTACATATCCTACACAGTTACTTTATAAGGAATGTAATATCATGAATTTAAAACAACTATTTATCCTACAAACGTTATGCAGATTTTTTAACAATATTAGTTCTGCTAAAAGAACGCAACAAATTCGTACTACAAGAATTGGCTCTGGTCTGAACTTTATGGCAATTCACCCTAAATCCTCATTTGGGCAGAGACATTATTTGTACCAGGCTCCACTTTTATTTAATAGCCTTCCAGATCACATTAAATCGTCAAATTCCTTGTGTACATTTAAAAAGAATGTTAAATTATTTCTGCCATCCGAGGATTTCCAACATATTCTTTCATCTTTGTCCTTTTAAATTGTGGCATAATATTTTGAATAAGTTAATTTTTTCATCCTTTTCTTTTTTTAATGTAAATGTTTTTTTCTCTCTTTCTTTCTTCTCTGTTTAAAAAAAAAATAATAGTTTGTTACATTTTTATTGCAATTAAATATCATGGTCACCCTACATGTTTACAGCATTATATTATATTGTAATGAATAGGCTGATAGGTACCATGTAGGTATCCAATTCGCAGAAACGTCAATGTAACAATATTGTTATCTTAATATTTGAATTATTTTTTTTAATATTTGTACTATTTTAAATCTCTTATAATATTTGTACTATTTTAAATCTCTTATAATCTTTGTACTATGTTTTTAATATTTTGTAAAATTATTAACCTCAACACAGGCTTGTCCTAGTGAGGTTAAAAATTATAACTTAAAAAAAAGATACAATGTAAAGAAACGATAAATAAATAAATAAATAAATAAATGAAATTATGTTTGGTGGAATTGGATACTAAACACTGTGTACACAGCAAGAAGATTACCGAAGACTTCTAAATGGAAATATTTAATAAAACAGAACTTATTTAAAAATCTCTGGACAAATGTCTCAAGTTTCATTTAAAGAAACACTGTGAATTTATTCATACCTATAACATGATTCTGTTATTTATCAATTTTCAGAGTTTACTTTAAGACGAAGCTTAATGCTAAAACACTATTTTGATTAATGTTTATAACGAATTGGTGCACATTATGAATACCAAAAAATATGCTTTAAATAAATTTAAGGTTTTGATATCGCTTCGCTTGAGTAGAATACAAATAAAAAATAAATTACTCAATAAAAAATATAAATGTAAGCTACTTAAAAAAAAAAAAAATTTCAATGAAAATGTATGTATGTAATGCGTAAAGGAAAAAATACAGCATTATAGCTAAGATTATCTGTGACAGTTTCACTTGATTAACTTTTTTGCTTTCTTATAAAATTATTTACAAAATAAATAAAAACCAGTTTTGTGCTTGAAATCGAACGTTTCTAGACTCCGTTTGTCAAGCGATTTTAATGCCTATTACCTAGAATATAAGGTATACCAAGAATATACACATTTTTGGATTGTAGCTTCCTCTTAAGTGTTTAAAAGGTGTTCAAAGGAAGCCTATTATATAGGATGTCCGGGGGTAAAGTGCACTTACTTCGGGAGGCGATCCTAGTGATGGTAGAAGTAAAAAAGATAAATAACTTTTTTTTCCCGTACTAAAATATTTTTCTATAGGGGAATTTATTTTCCCATACAAACAATTAACTACTTTAAAACGTTGGAATTTCGAATAAAGTAATTTTCCTTTTCAACTTCTAAAATCATGTAGAATCACCCACCGAAGTTAGTGAACTTTACACCAGTAGTATAGCGAGAAAAATTCGGAATAAGAGATCTAATCATAACTTTTAAAGAAAGAACGACTTAAAATTCGATCAACGATCAATTCTTAGATGTATAAAAAATATGGTGGCAAAGAGAGGTCCAAGGTCCCCAAACAACTGCACAGAGAAAAATATTGATAATTTAAAGAATCTCTTCAAATTATTCGTAATCCTGTTAAAAACCGGATCGCAGGCTCTTAACGAATGAGTTGATAGATTTACTGGTGAACTTTTAGTAAAATACCAATGTATTAACACGGAAAACGTGTTCATAAAAAGCCTAAAATTTTCGCTTTTCGTCATTATATATTACTAAGACAAACGCTGATGCATGAACACGTGCTTCCATATTAATACGAATTTACTAAAAGTTCACCAGGAAACGGCCTGCAATCCCGTTTTCAACCGGATTACCAATAATTTTAAGAGATTCTTAATAAATTAGCTATACCTACCCATTTTCCAACAGTTCAGACTTGATGAACTAACACAACTTCAAGAGAGATCCAAAACCAATCATCAACGCTATGTGTAATATGCATGCCAAAAAAGTAATCACATAAAGATTGGAGAAGAACCAAATGAATAAAAAAAGAAGAAAAAAATGTTATCGATATAATACAACAAATCAAAAAAGCAAATTATGGCAATAGGCATGCTACGTCACTCGATGGTTAATTAATAAATTAACTAATCACTTTAAGGCCCCGTAGTAAGCGTTCAAAGATGGTTTTAAAGTTAGATACGTAAATACAAATGTTAGAGGAGAGCCCGCTAATATTAAAAAACGATAATACTAATACTGCGAAAATGGTGAAAATATTTAAATATTTATTTTACCTCTGATATGAAAATATCTGAAGTCAGTGAATTATTTTCCCATTTGATCTCTTGTGATTTGACGTGTTGTTCGTGTATTATTTTGTATTTATTATGCTTATACAGGGTGTATCGGCACTAACCCGACAAACTTTAACCAGCTATTCCTTAGCACATTTGGAGTAAAAAATGTTATGTGCACTTTGCTGTCCGGTAACGTTTTTTTTTAATAAAAAATTAATTAAACATATTTTCACCACATGTCACCACTGTTTTATCCTTTGTCAAAATTTGAAAGCAACATCGCAACTCTCGCGTGTTGCTGCGAACGAAGCCCGTATTACATAATCCAGTACCAGAAAAGAAATATTTTATTTAACAATAATGATTATTCACATTTTTCGTATGCGAATCACTGATTGTCTTCTTGTATTGTACACATCAGTTTTATTTTTGTATCTAAATTGTTTCACCTCTGGAATGCTTTGGTTTCACCTCTTACGCGTTTCACGTATTAAATAGTCTAATTTTGAAACTAAGAAACTAATTAGTAGATTTCCTGAATTTATAATCGAAGTCCAATAATTCTGAGCACTTTTAAAAACAATTTTCCTCACTTAGGTACTTATCAATAATAATAATTGGATTATTTGAACAGCGCCGTTGTTTTTTAAATCACCGTAAGTGCTCTGTCAAAATGTTACTTGCTAGGCTATCCTACAACGTATATTTTTTAATAAATTTAGTTATTTACAACTTCGCGGAATGTGATTTATGAATATTATTGCTTATGTTAAAAGCCTTCCAGAATTACCGGAATATAACGAGCAGCTTGACACACTTAAGTTTATTTCCACTAATTTGAAGGTACAAAGAATGTATAGTTTTAAAAACAATCCCGATGAATCAAAAAACGGTTCATATAAAACTGCTGCGCAACACACTGAGACAAAGGAAAGCACTCACACAAACGTCATGACTGCATTGGATTGACCACCTGCAAATGAATGCTGCCAGATTGCTAATTTATTTAAACAATAATTATTAAATTTTATTTAAAATATCGCAATTTTTTTAAAAAATCGACAATAAATTACAACTATAATTTAAAAAAAATATTCTTAACCCCACGCTTTTTCGTAATTGATTAATTAATTCAGAATTTAAACGTTGCTTGAAATGACTAGCCGTATTTGGTGACCAGATCTGAATATCCAGGTTCAGAATTTAAACGTTGCTTGAAATGACTAGCCGTATTTGGTGACCAGATCTGAATATCCAGGTTTAGAATTTAAACGTTGCTTGAAATGACTAGCCGTATTTGGTGACCAGATCTGAATATCCAGGTTCAGAATTTAAACGTTGCTTGAAATGACTAGCCGTATTTGGTGACCAGATCTGAATATCCAGGTTTAGAATTTAAACGTTGCTTGAAATGACTAGCCGTATTTGGTGACCAGATCTGAATATCCAGGTTCAGAATTTAAACGTTGCTTGAAATGACTAGCCGTATTTGGTGACCAGATCTGAATATCCAGGTTTAGAATTTAAACGTTACTTGAAATGACTAGCCGTATTTGGTGACCAGATCTGAATATCCAGGTTCAGAATTTAAACGTTGCTTGAAATGACTAGCCGTATTTGGTGACCAGATCTGAATATCCAGGTTTAGAATTTAAACGTTGCTTGAAATGACTAGCCGTATTTGGTGACCAGATCTGAATATCCAGGTACTTCCTCACCTTCCACTCCTTCCCTTAGCCATAAAACTTACCCCAATTCAACATAAAAATTGTTTAAATTATCGGATGTAATGAAATGCATAATAATTAGACCCCAAAATACTTAATTATTCAGGGAAATAAACCCCTGAGTCATCAGTTGGAAATACCAACGACATTAAGTGAAATTAACAATGCAATAATCCTATTATTGCATTGTTTAAAATTTCACTTAATTATTAGCATTAGCAAATAATATTGGGATTAGCAAATAATAATTTACGACAATTTACTCGGAAATCAATAAAGCCAGAATAATAAAAAAAGAAAGTTATCACTTACGTCGTCTGTAAGTGGCTTTACCAAAGTTTGATAATGCCGTCAGAAGGTGAAACAGCTGTCACGCGTAATAATAATTACAACTAGCAGAACTTGTTTATAAACACACTGTTTTTATAAATTTTTTAATAAGACTGTTAAAATAAAAAAAATCTCTAAATTGAAATGGAGTTCTACAAACTAAACTTAAAATCAAATAAATTTATTGCGAAGGTTCAAAGTACTGTACTGTAATATTATATTAAATAATTTTTACGTGTTTAATTATTGTTTAAAGTCAGATTAAAGCGATTAAAAAACCCACCTGGCAATTCTTATTCGAGTTTCGTTGTTTTTACGTATTGGCGCGCTTACAAGCATCAGTCGTCTCATTTTTAACCATTAATATTTAGTGTGTAGGAAAGAGAGAAGACGCTTTTCGACACACTTGTCGAAAAACTTGTTGAATGCCGACGGGCATACTCTTCTACAGATTTTATTAAATATTGATATGTAGGTAATATTGATGTGTAAATGAATGACATTGTGAGAATTTTACCAATAAATAATAAATGAAAATGCGGACATGTAGTTTATGTTAATTTTTTTATTGGAGCATTTGTTCGAAGTGACTACCATTATTTTCGATGCAAGCGTGTAGTCTTGTTATATTTTGATTATTTAAGTTTGCAGGATTTGCTTTAATTTCTGCAGCGGCTTCCATCACTCGTTCGAGCAGTTGCTCTCTTGAGGCTATTGGCTTAGCATACACTTTTTCCTTGAGAGCCCCCCACAGGTAGTAATCCAGGGGGGTCAGGTCGGGTGATCTTGGTGGCCAAGCAATGGCCGGACTTCCACGGCCTATCCAACGACCAGGAAACTCGACATCCAAGTAGTTCCGCACGGCAATCGAATAGTGTGGTGGGGCTCCATCGTGCTGGAACCACATTCTCCGTAGTAATTCGAGGTTCACATCTTCCAGAATCTCGCCCAGTTGCACTTGTAAGAACTCCAAATACATCGGTCCATTTAGTCTGGGAGGCAACTCGATTGGACCGAGTATTTGATTTCCCAGGATTCCTGCCCACATGTTGATGGAAAATCTGTCCTGGCTCGACGACTCCCGAACAAGCTTGGGGTTTTGTTCAGCCCAATGGTGCAAGTTGTGCACATTTAGCACTCCTGTTTTAGTGAACTGTGCTTCGTCGGTAAACAATATGTTTTTCATGAAGTCTGCATCTCTTATGACATTATGCAGCATTCTTCTGCAGTACACGACTCTGGAAAAGTGGTCATTCTCCATGAGGCCTTGGCAGCGCCTATAGTGAAAAGGTTTGAGCCCGTGCTTCTTCAGAACTCTCCATACCGCCATGTGTTCCCTGTGTCCTATCATCAGAGCGACCCGACGCACGGACAGCGTGGGGTCTTCGGTAATTAAGTTCAGGATTCTCTCCTCAACTGCCACAGGAACGATGTTGTGTCCTCCGCCGGCGCCTTCAATCCGTCCGATGCCACAGTCACGCAATTGTTGATACATCTGAAACAAAACAACAAATAACAACTGCTTTTATTATTCAGCTCAGTAATAATGTCAAATAAACAATCGCGGGCTTTTTCACTCATTTTATTTTTAAAGAACACTTATTTTAGGCACATATCAGAAAACTTACGTTTTCTCTTCATTTATTTCATTTTTTTATAGTAAAATGTATAACAAAGTGTTTTAAATTATAATTTTCTTAACTAGGTACGGTTGATATCTTGGATTCACAGGGGTGAAATTGAATTCAAGTAATTTAAATAATCCCATGGTGAGAAAGGGAGTGAATTCAATTGCAGTGAATGATGCATTTATTAGAGATTAAAATTAATTAACTTTTTAAAACGCCGTTTAGTGACCACTGAACACAAATCACCTAAAGTACAATTTACATTTTTAAAGTTGGTGGCCCCTTGTTATGTTTTTAATGTTCCCAGTTTAAATTTCAAAAGCGCTTTTTGGCATTATCAATGAATGTAAATAGTTTCAATAAACAATTGATAGGGTACAAACCTGGACAAAGGTAGCATGGTGTGGGACGCGTCTTCCAGGAAACCTCATGCGATACTCCCTTACGGCTGCTCGTGAATTTCCATTGCAAAATCCATAAACAAAACAATATCTGCTTGCTCGGCAGGTGGATAATTGAGGGGCATATTTCAACAGTAAAAACTTAGATAACAAAACAAAAACGAAACTAGAAACTTGATGACATGCGAACTCCCAAAACAGCACTGACCACTGATACGAGACGGGGTGGCGGGAACCACACGGGACTTGAGACAGAATATGTGTGAAAGAGATGACAGTAGCGCGGCGTTGCCAATTATTTTACCCCTATACTGTGGGCAGTAGCGGAGTGTGGAAATTTTATTTATTTTTTGTTTTTAAAAGAAAAAAAATGTTACCGGACAGCAAAGTGTACATAACATTTTTTACTCCAAATGTGCTAAGGAATAGCTGGTTAAAGTTTGTCGGGTTAGTGCCGATACACCCTGTATAATGCACTTGCATAATGTGGATTGACTAGATGATCATTTGTGGAAAAGTGTGTGGAAGGGTTTAGTTTTTCCTGTGGAGAAGATTTAACCCGGACATAAAGTCGGAAATATAAAAAATAAAAACACGACTCGTTTGAAATAGAGCAAAAATCTCTCGACAATTCTTTAGTTGCATTTAAGGCCTCAGCACGGGTAAGCCACCCAGTGAGGCCAACATTACTGGATAACTCTGAAATGTAAAAAATGTTGTACCAATATAAAAAAAATAAAGATGCACTGTGATTTTTTTTCATGCATATAACATATTAACTAACAAAACAAAACGTGTTTTAAATAATTTTCGGAGCTTACTTAACGATTTTTCTTCTATCGAGGGAATTTCATATAATTAACGTTTCAGCATAACAAATGTATAGATATTATCTTCAATAATAACTTCTTTTTTCTTGGATTTAAAAACTAGAAAAGTTGACGAGAAACTTGTTATAAATCGGTAGAAATGGGGTATGTGGGCACTTAAGCCAGAACGAAACAATAACGTCATAAAATTCCAAAAACTGCGGTAATAATAATAATAATATTTGGACGATTTGTATAGCGCCGTTTTAGTGCAAAATCACATCAAGGGCACACCGATTGAAATACTTATACAAATCAATGAGTGGAAGATGACTGAGGAAGCCTCCACCTAGCAATGCATTTACGGACTGTAAATGATGACAACTACATCACACAAAACCTGAAATCGGCTAAAAAGAGTGATTAGTCCAGTTAGAATTTTTTTATTTGATTCTACTCTGTGCTCACCTCTCCTAATCATTTAACGATAATTAGTCCTATAAGCAGGTAAGTCATTAGCTTCCAACAAATCGTTCTGCATTACACTCTGACCTCTGGGTAACATCGGAGAACGCGAGTATCACCACCGCCGCTATACCACCAGACCTGTACCTAGTTTAGTTACTCCTCTCCGTACCACCTGTGGGTATGGTGAGAGGGGGAGGCTGGGGGAGGGGGGAACCTGCCCATTGCACCTGCCGACCGGTCGGTTCTCACGCGGACCTGTGACGTCACGACATGCACACATACGCATGATACAGGGCTGACAAATAATAACACATTCTTTTTTTTGAAAACTGTAAAAACGTTTTTTTTCAGATTACTTATGAGATTTTTTTGATACTGTGCAAATGAATTTAAAATCTTTTGTGAGCAATTATTTATTTATTTATTAATTTTCGGGAAATCGACAGTTTACATTTAATCAGTTTGTACATAAGTATTATATAGCTAAAATAAAACCAATTATGGAGTTCCTCCTTGTGACTTTACCTCTACTGAGACAGCATAATATGGAATAATTAAATTAAATTTGTGAGAAAGGAATATGAATTAAAACATTTTTACAAAACAAAAGATTATATAAAACGAAAAATTTACAAAACAATACATTTATAGCCATGGAGTGAGGTTGTAGATATAAATCAAATCATAATAGAGATATAAACAATAGAGACATAAACATTATTCACAAATCATCAGAGAAATATTCTTTTATGGACTTCTTGTATTTGGTAAGTTCGCAACTGAAAATATCAACCTTGGATAATACGCTACATATAATAATATCAAATAGATTAAAATAATACCACTCGTCATAGTGATCTCAGTACATACAGAAGTAATATGCTAATCACCCATTAGGGCACAAAAACGGCGCTATAAAAAATAGTAAATACATTATATGATTGCGTATTATTCAGATTTTTTTGTGAGGGTTAATATTTGGCTACATGGTTAGTACCTATGTGGTACAATGAAAAAAAATACAGATATGCATAGGTGTGACATGACACCTCCCTCACTTTATTTAGTGTTCGAAAAAAAATGCCAAAAAAATCATGTACGTTCATATTTTTGATGTGTAAATAAATTTTTGGAAATTATTATGGAATTAAGTGAAACTTTATAAAAGGTTATTTGGTATATTTTTTGGTCGACAACCCTGTAAATATATCAAGTCTTGCGATAGCGCCATACAGTGAATTATCTGCTGTAGTGAACATAGTGTGGCACTTGGTAAAAAACATTTAAAAGTTTTTCGTTTAGATATTACATATTTACTAGAACAGATCTGCAAAAAATCACGGGATATGATTATTCCTAAACACCTTAAGAAAGTCCAATTATGTCCAATTTTATAATTATGTTCTAAATTTTGTATCTAAATTTTGCTAATAAACAATTAGTTAATCTTAATCAAGTGTTAATCTCAAGTGACCTACCAGGTAAGATGATAATAAGATAGATCATTGTAGAAATGTATTATATATTTGGACAGCGCCCTTAAGGTGATTTTGCACTAAAAAGCTATACAAATCATAAAAATATTATTATTATTATTTATTATTACAGTAGGATCTGTAAAGCTGAAGTATTTATAAAATATTTGCCTCAGCATTATTATATATCAAAATAATAACTAAGCGACGATCAGATAACTTTAAGCTTAGACTTGCTTAGACTTAAACTTTAAAAATCATGATTCGGATTAAGATCTGCCAAAAATGTAAACAAAAGAATTGCGCAATTCAAAAGTCGAATTATTATATTTTTAGAAAAATATAATAATTTTTGTTATTATTTTATTTTACAAAATAATATTTTTTATTATACTATCGCTTGTCTGATATGATTTAATAGGTAGGTACTTATACGTCCCAATTTTGAAAAAGTGCACACAACATGAATAATTTTACGCACTACGCTTACTATATGGATGAATAATACACATCACCCATGCGCACCGACAACCGAAATTAGTATGTTTAATAATAATAATAATAATTTCAAAATTTCCAAAAAATCTATGAACGAAAATAAATAATCTATTAAATTTCTTTGACCCGAAGCAATTGTCAACTCGGTTTCTAACCATTCAATTCTATTATTCCATAAAACGATTGGACAGGAATCGAACCCTCAACTGAAAGTAACTCGGGTAATAAGTAACGCGGTTTTTTTTCTCACCTCTGTACCACAAATACCTTTAAATCTTTTTAAATCTCGGTTTGAGTTCGAAAAAATAAATCTTCAATGCAAATTATCACAATCATATAAACCTGCTTCTCAAAGACCAAAACAAAAGTTTTTTCTGGACAAAGTCCAGAAAAAACAAAGAGATGAACTGAGTGAGGGACAGTGATGAACTTAAGTTCAGGTTCTTTGTTCATATGAGATAACATCTCGAATCTCCCCGACAAGAACCTTACGTCTACGAGTATGTACGTAAAACGTGCACAACTACCAACTTATACGTTTAATGTCCATGAGGAGATTGAACTAAGGATTTCACGTGAAGACAATCAACAATGTTGGAATAACAAAATTGTTAAAGCTAAGCAAGTATTAAGTGAAGAATTTAATTAAAACAAGGTTATTCAGAAAAAAAAATACTAAACCATTTTCCTTTAATTTTCTACAATTGTAACATTAAAATTTTGTAAATTTCACCTCAATAGTACTTGAGGCGAAGATTAATTCTAAATCACTATTTTGATTAATCCTTATAACCAATTGATGTAGATTATAAATACCAAAAAAATGCTTTAGATAAATTGAAGGTTTTCCTATCGTTTCGCATGAGTAGAATACAAATAAAATAATAAATTACTCAGTAAAAAATATAATTGTAATCTACTAAAATTTTTTTTTTCAATATAAATGTATGAACGCATAAAGGAAACAACTTTTAAAAAATACAGCATTATAGCTAAGATTATCTGTGACAGTTTCACTCGATTAAATTTTTTGCTTTCTTATCAAGTATCAGTTAAAAGTTAACGTTTTAAGAGGAAAGCGAAACACGTGTTCATACAAATACCGATATGTCTGTCATGATATTTATTAGGAAAAGAACACGTGTTCATTTTATCAGGAAATTGGCATGCTATCACTTTTTAAAAGGTTATTTTTCTCCGTGCAGGAAACAGATAAGAACAAATCATGGTACTCTTATAAAATAAAGCAAAATTAATAAAATTAAGTATTTAAATTGATCAGATTAAAATCGTTAATTGGATTTTAAAATGATGAAGATATTTCCGGAATACCCTGTTTGAAATAATTTCAGTTGTTTCAGGTTTCAAAACAACAAGCGAGGTGTTGTTCATTGTACATAAACTGCTGATTAAAACAACATGCTAAAAGATAGGTACATAGGTACTAGAATGGTGATAAAATGCAACAAGGTCTTGTGAATTGTCCGATGTTTATTAAAATATTCCACTGCTTGGTTTAAGATAATAATGCGATTTGTGAGAAAAGGGCCTTGGTTTTAATCAAAGGTTAATAATCTGAAGTGCATAAAAATGTATCATAATAATTTATTATAAAGCAGAAAATCTATTCGTACGCGTCACGAAAACTCGCGAACACTTTGGAAGCTCGCGTAGTAGGTACCTATGCGAAATTAAAGCGCTTTGATCGAGTCGTGTAGAGTGGATGGACTGAGAAAGCAGTTTCAGGAGAATATATGGCGCGCCAGTGGATGTAAAGGTATGTCAGTGATGCCCCACAATACGCAGAACGAATGTGGTAATCATAGTATCAACAAAAACAGTAAAACCTATCGTATACTGTGAGCTCTGGTATCATACAATTCGCACAGCTGATTCTCTGCAGATTTTTTAGATTAATGCAATGTCGCAATTTGTTAAATAATTTTTTTAGAAAATTGTTTTGACAAGAAAAGAGATTAGAAAATTAACCGATTGTTATTAAAAACTAGCACAGACCCGTGAAAACTCACGGGATATTATAATTGTAGGATTTGTGAAACTGAAAGTATTTATAAAAAATACAATAGATTTCAAATAAAAGAATTGATTAGTAGTTCCGTTGAAAATTTCAAAGGTCATTGAACTTGATTAATTTTACGCATTTCGCAGGAAATGTCACATCACGCGCTCACCAAAGCACCCACGCACTGACAACCGAAATTAATAGGTTTCGTATCGAAAAAAAAACAAGACAAAAACTTCCGATTCAGACTTTATCTATATTTTAATATCAATTCAATCACTGGGTAGTATGTAGTATATTTTGGGTCGAGAGGGGAGTCGTCGAACCCATAAATTAGTCCACAGAGAACGGTAGTTGGCCCCACGGCCGCCACAACACGCTACCAGATACCAGGGATCCATGATATCGATCAGATGTTACCTACATCGGAATCTGTACGTTGCAATACCGCTTCTGACGGAATCAAGATTGTATGAACCCAAATGCCCAATAAAAGGGTAGGAACACTCACATGCGCGGGGCTTATGTTCTCCTGTGACCTTCATTCGAAAACTGTACGTTTTTGGGTGGCGGCAGGAATGTAGGGAAAGGGGATAGAGCAGTTATTATTTTTTCATGTGTATACCGCATAAGAGTCCCAACGGCTCCCAACCATCTGGAGCCAGTGAAACTATGACATTTCCAATTGGGGATCTTATGAGGTAAATATAGTGGGGAGGGGCAGGAGTTATGCAAAGAGAAGCAGTTGGGAAAGAGGAGGGTAAGGAAGTAAATGGCCATCCCAAGAAAAGTTTCAATTCCGAAAGGTGTTCTTATAAGAACCACTAGGGCGATGCTGAGAGTATATTTCACTTTAGAACGTTCCACAAATAGACTAATATATTATTTTTAATCGATAAATCGAGAAAAAAAAACAAATTAATCAAGTAAAATTTATGTTTTTAAGTAGAAAAAGCTCGGCATCATTACCATCATGAGCTATGGAGCTTTCATGATCACTATATCATTTTTCATTCAGACAGAAAATATTGCTAAAATACTTGATAGATTATGCGCGCATGAATCTACGTAGGCACCCACATGAATATCTTCGCAATGTCAAAAGAAGAACTAACAACGAACGGGCTAATTTTGTAAATCATAGATTTTTTTAAATTTCGGTAGGTATATCTAAAATACCTAGATTGGTGACGCCCCCAACTGCAAAGTTCGATCTGCATGCACGTAACTAAATATCTAGGTACGCAGTGTGGAAATGTGGTCTTTATTTGCAAGATCTATACGTTTATTTATTCCTCTCAAACGAACCGAGGGACCGAACCACAGATTATAGAACATACAGGATATGGCGTAAAAATAATTTTATGGCTTCAGGATTTAAAAGTGTCATTTTTTCAATGATTAAAAAAAGCATTAAATACATTGAATAGATGTTTTCGGTTCCATGATAACTCGATGAAAAATAAAATAACATACATCTCACCTACGTAAACTATTTAAAATAGTTTTTGTTTAATTTTGTTTCATGAAAAGCTATGAAAAAACTAATTTACTAACCTAACCTGTATAACCTATTTTTTTGTTTCATCACCTTTCATGAATTTATATCTCTTTTTAAAGGTGTGTTGAATTGTCATTTTGATGAGTTATCCGGTCAACAATGTTTTCTTACGATTTTTTTTATTTATTTTGCAATAATCCATTCAAATCGCAATTTAAATAATATGAATGTTGTATATTACCCCTAATCTTATACTTATGTGGAAAGTAATCATATATTTACGTAATTTGATAAGATTATGATAAGAAATTGGTTCATTGGGATCAAGGAAGATTGTTTAACATGTCGTAGAAGAAAATTAAGAATTTCCAGGAAAGCAATCAAAGGAAAAAGTAAAACGTTAAATGCAGTCAAATACGAAAAGTAATAATTTAAAACGTCGGAAAACTTCTTTCATCGTTGCAAACGAATTGATAGAAAAGGCGGAGAGAGACGAGAATAGTCCCGCAGTAAGACGACAGAAGAAGAAGAAGATGTTTGTCTTGAGACGGCGATAGTTCTCTCCGTTCCCATTGGCCGGATATTTGGACACGCCCCCCGACACCTGTCCAACTGAAACGTCATGCGTGGGCATCGATACTGAAAACTGCGCGCCTCGTTCCATTCTTTATTCAAATTCAAATTTACTTCAATTTTCCAACATATTTTCCTTGCGCGATGAAAGATTTCGCGCTTCGCAGAAGTTTTAAAAAATTACGAAAAAAAAATCATGGCCAATCTTCCAAGTAAATAAATTGATGTATCTATATCGTCTTAATTTCAACAGGTTTGTGTTTTTACCTCTACGGAATTGTACTCGTACCAGTCACATAGATTTCGAAGCCATGAAGTTCGGCATATTCATCAATTAAGTTTTCCACTAATCTTCCACTAAATTAACAATTAGGTTATTTTATGTTTTTATTACAAATACCCGATAAAATTTAAGTGGCCAAAATGATCAAAAATGCATACATCACATTTTGATATATTCGCCTCCGCACACTTCATTATTGGTACAAATCCAAAAAGTCGCCCTAAAATCGCGTCGCCACTTGTGCACATAAATATGCGCGTGTACCGCAATTAAATAATCGCCCTACTGTCACCGCGACAAAAGTCGCTCGTGTGCGCCTGGCCTAAATTTAAAAAAAAACCTAGTTTAGGTAGATAACTACCTGATTTCTTGTTAATAGGCAGTTGAAATGGCTTTAGCTATATTTGGTGACCAGATCTGAATATCCAGGTACTTACCCTTCTTCATCTTCCCTATCTCATTCTCCTCCCCAAAACGTTCTGCCTCACAACGTACCCCAATAGGGGATGCCGTAGTCTCACTGGTTCCAGACGGTCGGGAGCAGCTGGGACTATTGTGCGGTATTCACATAAAAAGGGTAGATGTCTACTAAATCTTAAGCCAAAAATAAGCAGGTGGATGATCAAAGAGTCCATATAGCGGCTACTCAGACTAGACATGAGTGCATAATCGAACACATTCATAAACAAAGAAACTTGAGTGAAATAGAACGGAAGTTATATATTATATCATTTATCTCAGCTAATGATAATGTCGGTGGGTACCTACCTATTTACCACGTGATCCATCATCTCAAATGGAAGACGACTTGATTCTTTTTTACATCTATTGGTCTGACATGTTCATAGATGTAGCATCCAAATGAGAACCAACCATAACTTATAGATTCTTCCTAGTCTTTACTGAAATGGGAGAGTATTATTAATTTGAATTGAATTATTGAGGTTACTTATTTATAAACTAACTTCTCATAATTATCACGGTTGGTTATCATCAGTGCAATCTTCACCATGCAGATTGAATTGCACTCGCACCACATCTTGTATAATTTGTAACTTTCGTGGTGTCACCAACATAGTAAAGTTTTCATATATTTTGTCTGGTACCTACAATTTACCAATGTTAGCTACTTGATGAAAATCTCCTAGTTAAACTGTCTGTCCAGATATATTCAAGTTTCGCCTATCTATTTATTTAATATTAATAATAATAAGTGTTTTATTATCTTCTTTTTTGTAATAAATAGATATAACGATATCCTCACTGGGATCTCCCGTGTTGAGGATTTCATTTACATATTATTAAAATTAGTAGAATGGACAATATAAAGTAATTATAAATAATCCTGTTGAAAACGGGATTGTAGACCACTAACGAAAGTTTTCTCCGTATAGGTACATAGTTATCTACGTCCCAATACAATCCTGATACAAGTATTCACCTCACAAGAGTGTCCCTGCCTGTGCAGTGCACAGACAGGGGAACTATGTCACCACCCGGTTGGGTGGCGTTGTGGGGCGGAGTAAGGTAGGGGCTGTAGGAAGGGATTTGTTAATGCGGGCCTTGAAGAGGCTCGGATTATAGGAGGGAGGAAAAACAGATGCCGGTAGCTCGTTCCACATACGAGCCGACTTACACAAAAACGAGTCGTAAAAACGGCCCGTTCTCATGAAGCCAACGTCAACCGTGAACGGGTGTTCAGTTCGTGTCCGTCGAGTTTCGCGCACGTGCACCGGTGCATCAGGAATCAATGCTGCTAGCTCCTTGGAGCAGGCTCCATTGAAATACCTGTAGAACAGACACAGCATGCCTACATTGCGTCTATGCATCAGAGAAGGCAATCGGTCTGTTAACAATGGATTGTCAATCAGACGGATCGCTCTCCTTTGCACAGACTCAAGCAGGTTTATCAAGTATTTTGGGGCACCAGCCCAAAGGTGGCTCCCAAATTCAATAGTTGGGCGGACTTGAGTATTATTTAAAACAAAACTTTTTTTATAATAAATCAATCGCATAATTTGGTTTTTTTTTTTTTTATAGTGAATACCTCACAAGAGTCCCAACTGCTCCCGTCTGGAGCCAGTGAGACTATGGCATCCCCAATTGGGGGATGTTGTGAGGCTGAAGGTAAGTGGGGAAGGGAAAGAGGAAGGTGGGGAAGTACCTGGCTATTCAGATCTAGTCACTAAACACGGCTAAAGCCATTTGGAGCAACGTTTCAATTCTGAATGGTGGTCTTACACCAGGGCGATACTGGTAGTATCTTCCACTCTGGAACGTGCCGCAGATATACTATATATTATTTTAATTAATTAATTGTGAAATAACACAAATTAATCAAATAAAATTTATTTGCGCACGCCGGGTTCGAACCCGCGACCTTCGGAATGGCAGTCCAATGCGTTACCACTGGACTATGCCGGCCGTCAAATTATAAAATTGGTTATATAAGTTTGAATTTGTTTTCTTCTAATTTAATTTTTTCTGGTAATTCGCCATTTGTACTATACTAAAATCGGGAAACTTATCAATTTATTCGTTAAGGGCCTTAAATCCAGTTTTTAACCGGATTACGAATAATTTGAAGAGATTCTTAAGAAATTAGCATAACTCATTGTTCTCCGTGTGATTTCAAAAAACTCGAAAAGCTCGGGCTTTATGCCGAGCTAACTTCAGCTAGTTATTTTATAAATTTTTATATATACATAATTAGAATAAAATAACTTTGTTTTTAATACCACTTTATTGTTTATTTTTTAATATAAAAACCATAGTTTTCGGTTTCGGTTCACCATATTTGTGACTAACCTATTTAATAATTCCAATGTGTTTTTCCCGATGTATTATACTATTAAGAATTCTTATGAATTAGTTAACAATTTAAAAGATTTAACTCTTCCAAATAACTGCAAATTAGTTTCATTCGATGTAGTAAATTTATTTCCAAATGTACCTGTACCCGAATGAAAGAATATACTGGCCAATTCTAAACTACAAAAAGATCTTACCGTTGATCTGGCCCGTATGTTTAATATTTGTCTTCCAAAACTATTTAACGATGTTACACATCCGCAAAATGAAGGTTTACCAATGGGTTTACCTACAAGCCCTGTTTTGCTGATATCTTTATAGATAACCTGGAAAAAATATTTTTAGTTCTAACTCATCTCTGTTAAAAAATGTGTTTATGTGGAAACGATATGTTGATGACATATTTATGACAATACTGTATATATATTTATATGTATCGGGGTAACAATTAATAATACTCAGCTTCCAATAATGATTAACAAAGCGCATAGCTCGCATCCGGGGCTAGAAATTAACGGCGTCATTAGTGCATTAACGAATTGGTCTCTCGACAAGGAAGCGTGTCCGATACGCCTACAAGTACATCCAGTGCATCGAATGCATCCCATGGCCCCCGGGCCATAATGCACCACTTTATTTGACAGGCAAATGTGAAACTGTGTCAAAATACTGACTGTCTTTTAGTTAAAACTAAGTTAGTGGCAGAACTCCGCTTCGACCGAGGCCAGGGAGGGAATAGATTAAATAAATAAATAGATAATTGGGGATTTTTTCGCGTTTTATTTGTTTGAATTGAAATGCAATTAAAATCATTAAATGACGCTGACCTTTCTAAAAAGTAAGACTTTACAAATGTAATTATACAAATATATATTTTTTTTATAATAAAAATATTTTTTAATACATAAAGTAAAATAATTTTATTTTTTCAAAAATATAAATATAATTCGTAACAGATTAGTAAATAGGTAAAACATATATTTTCATAATTATGTATCTATACTTTAAAAGCTACTATGTGAATTGGGAGGGGGGTGTTATTTATTTAGTTACTACTGTTGTGTTTTTACTGTTGTTTTTTTTTGGTTTTAATTTTTTTTTTATATATAAAATTTAATACCTATGTTTATTTTAGTTCACGACTGTGCGAACTCTGGCGGTATAAAAAGGTAGTATCCAACACGGCAACAATATTGAACCGGAACGTAATAAACAAATTTCTGACAGATCTACGCTCAAACAATAAATGCATTTATCTCAATGCAGGTTTTGTTAGTAAACCTAGAAATATTAAAATCCTTCCTTACGCTCGTCGGTCCATCTCTGAACATTACAGTGGCCTATTAATAACGTCTGTACCAATATACGACCAACATCCGGTGTATACTATTTCTGTTGGTTCTCGGCCTACGAATGCATACGATCTCCTGACTTAGATACAAGATAGATATAATAGTGATAAATGCCGGACTAGTATTATTGCTGAAGCCTGGGGCTTCTAGACGGAGCAAGATTTTGCTACGATTTCAGTAACTAAAGAGAGAATAATTAATTTTTGCAAATACTAAGCAGGTACTATGGCGCATGTATTGTAGGTAGGTATAGATATTTTTTCATTATAATAAAATATTCGGGCCTTCTGATCAATGTTCTAGTTATTTATTGACTTATTTCTAGTCGGAAACGGCTCCGGTGCGTTGTATAGAGTGTATGGACAAAGCTATTAAACTTCACAAAAATGGCTTTTTTTTCGTTTGTAATACGGGATTACTATAATTGTGAAACTATTTACACCAGTTTTTTAATGTTTTCTTTAGTCATTTAGCAGTACCATATATTGGACTAATCAAGTTTTCAGCATTGCTTTTTGATATTACGAAAGCAATTTCTATGTAAAAAAAAATTACGCACGGTATTTTTTAAACGTTTTTAAAGTATTTTAAAACTACATATCTCATTATGGAAATGCTGTAGTGAACTTAAAATCGTTGCATTCACTTATAAAATCAATATAGAAAATACTTCAAATTTCGCAAGCTTGCCATTCGCCAGTTTTGCTAGAATGAGAAATAAAAAAAAAGTAGATAAACCCATACCATTAAAAATTGAATACGTTGATTGCATAAAATTTAATATAAGTTTGCATTCTCAGTGGCTATAAAATCACATAAAGCTTGCTAATAATTATTTTACTATTCAAGAACGATACCGCGATAGCCCATGGACCCAAAATGATTTCAAGTTTCGCCGCTTGACTAAAAACACTTGGGACGAGTTTTTTTTGTTCGAATTTTGATTTACAAGTAACTTCAAACTGGCGCTGGGATAGCAAACGAGGTGCCCATATCTAATTAGTCGAATTCTAGAATTAATGTGCTGCCCAATCAATAGCTATGTCTTTTTCATTGAATTGTTTCTCTGACATCAAAAGGAAGCACCGATAGATAATGGAAATGTTGCATGTCGATTTTATTAAGTTCACTGACATACAAATAGGAACAAACCACACTGGGGATTTAACAACCTATAATTTATTATTATTATTGGGTACCTACTGTGAGCATTGATATAAAAGTCACGATTAACGATCTCCTTTGTTAGGTTAGGTTGCGTCAAGCAATTTTTTTTTGCAATAATTGTCGCGAAATATGCTTGTCACATCGGGAATGGGATTAAAAGCACCGCAGGCGGAATCCTTTGTAAAACTTACAAAAAGATATACACAAGTCATAAATGTGTATATTCTTAGTGTGCCTTACGAATATAGGTAAAAAAAATTGCTCGGCAAACGTAGTCTAGAAACAGTAGAGTTTTGCGCAATTTTTTAAAATTTATTTTGTGAATCATTTTTTAAGAAATAAAAAAAGTTAGTCGAAGGAAACTGTCACAGATAATCTTAGCGATAAATGAAAAAATACATTTTTTAGTAGTTAACGCTTAACTTTATAAAGTAATTAATTTTTTTATTTTAATGCTACTGAATCAATACTATAGGAAAAGCTTCAATTTATACAAAAAAAACATTTTTTGGTATTCATAATGTAAACTGATTCGTATTAAAGGTTGATAGAAAAAGTTCATTTGGAGTCAAAAACATACAGAAACATTGGGTAAAGAAGCAGGATGCGCGCAATACGGCATAATAACTCAAAAAATAATCACGATAATACATTTGGCCGAGAAAATCACAAATCATATCCAACAGGGCATAGGTTATAATATTTATGAGTACATATACGATATTAGAAGGATGGAATGAATTAAACGAAACAAAACAAACGAAAAACTCCCAGTCACATTTGCACTAAAATGCTAATAAGTATCGGAATTAGCCATGCATTGCATTTAAGCTTTAATGATTCCAATGGTGGTCATCTCTGCTCAAGGGGCAGGAATCACACACAACACATAAAACACAGAAAACATGCCGAGCATTTTTTCCTATCGTTACGTAAGCCATTGTACACCGCGATCCCCTCTCCTCCCCATCTTACCACCCGTCCATCGCGCTCGCCAGTTTTATGAATGAGTTGACAGCAGGAAGCGATCAGTTGAGAGGTGCGTGTGTTGGTGAGTGAATTCACCAACACACGCGACCACGTGTTTATTTACGTACGTGTAACTAATGAACGCAGTGTTGAAATAAATATACGTGGAAAATTGCATGTGTATGCGCATCATTTGGATAAATAACGGGTCGAGCGCAGAAATGTTGTAGGCCATCTTTCACTCACTAGAATGAGGCATTCAGTTTTAAACTGTTGTATAAAGTGGCAGAGTTATTAAAAAAAGAGTCGATCATTGTTTTAATGGGCTCGCCGCTGATAGCTACGTTGTAACTTGTATCATCCTCGTCTTTCTCACACACGACGCATCAGAAAGAGAGGTTACAGCATAGCTCAGAGTGGCAAGAACCTATAATATAATCTTCACATTAGAGTGGTAAATGGACCCAGTATCGACCTGGTGAAAGACCGCTTGATGGCTTTAGCAGTTTTTAGTAACGAGATCTGAAGAGCCAGGCTTCCCAACCCAACCATCCTCTATCCCAACTCCTTTCCCTAATAACTTTCTTCAACTAACATACCCCAAATTGGGGATGCCACAGGCCTTGGGCATTTGGGTAATAAAAGGGCTCTTTGATCTAATCTTCTCAATAAGTAAAAAAAAAAACATCATCATCCTTAGGGCAGCAAGGTTCTATCTGTCATTGATTTTTATTTACATTTAACTAAAAAAAACGTGTTCATTTGAAAATCAGCTAAACTCAGAGCATTTTTCGTTAAAAGCAATGATTTTTGGGTTCGTTCTTAACGTAAAGATAATTCAATCACAATAAATGTTACTGCATAATCACTTTCTGATAAACATTATTTTTTTTCTCAGTTTCACTCAATTGAGAGATGAAACCTCGTTGTCCCAAGGAATGAGCTTCTAGTGGGTACAACGAAATTGATATCATGCTATAAAAACTAAATACAATGTTTTAATTAGAACATTGTTGCGCAATTATCTGCGAACTTACAAAGTAGAAGTTTGAATTATTTTAGATGGGGTTTAAGCAGAAAAAAACGTAAGAATTTTGATGCAAATATCAATTTTTGCCAAAATGTCAGATGAAACTTTGTTGGTCCAAGGGAAAGGATAGTTGACAGTTAAAAGACGCAAATGTTAATTTAGTAAAAAAAATATTGACATAACAAAAGACAATGGGTGTTTGATATGTGTATTGTTTTGACTCTTTCTATGAATGGGTCTACGTCGATTGCATCAGACGATGCCTCTTTTCATGCTTCAGAGATTTAATGACCATTTACTCAGTGAATTAATAAATATTATTTGAGAACGCTGACTTGGTTGCGTAAAATATGGCTAATCATATTTTAATAAGAGCGTGAGAAAGGAAGATAAATCAAATTCAGAGTCTGTGGCTCTGATTGAGATGACCAGTTCTTCATTACACCTTGAGAACTGCTTGAATGAATGAAATCGATCATGACTTACGGCGATTAAGATATTAATTTACTTCTTATAACTCTCTTCAGGATAATGAGAAATCAATGGAAGCATAACACCGTGAAAATCCTCCTCAATTGTAGATGCTGTGATCTGCACTATCTTGAGAACTGCTTGAATGAATGAAATCGATCATGATTTACGGCGATTAAGTTATTAATTTACTTCTTATAACTCTCTTCAGGATAAAGAGATATCAATGGAAGCATAACACCGTGAAAATCCTCCTTAGTTATAGATGCTGTGATCTGCACTATCTAATATCTGCAGTGCTTCTGACACCAATCAAATCTTGCTTAGGATATGAATATAACTAATGAACACAGCTTTCGCTTATGACTTATGAGGATTATGATATTTACTTATTATAACTCTCTTGAGGGTAATGAGGAACCAATAGAAACATAACACCGTAAAAGTCCTTATCTGCAGATACTGTTTGTTTCCTGTACTATCACTTAAAATAAGAAGGCAATTGACTGACCTAATATGTTTGCATAAAATTATCCACGGCCATCTTGATACCTCATTATGTCTTAGCAATATTGAAATAAATGTCCCCAATTCCCATTGTTTAAGACACCATAGCATTTTTCACCTGAATATTTTCAAAAATAATATCGCCTATTTTAGCCCTCTGACCCAAATGTGTCGACTGCATAATAAGATTAAGTGTGCTGAAGTAGATATTTTATTCGATAATTTATATGGATTCAGAAAAAAAATTCTGCTATTGTTAAATAATATGTTGCACTGATTATATTATGTATTACTTGCGTCTCTTACTTTTCTGTAATATTTGTATTTCATATATATTTTTAATTTAGAATTTTTATTTGTTTTATATTTTAATCTTTATTTAGGTATATGAAAATTAATGTGTCTTTGTATGTTAACTGAGTTTTTATAACTGAATTGTTCTCACGTAAGTGAGATCGTCTGTAAAAACCCAGTATAAATAAATAACTCTCTCAGGGTAATGAGAAACCAATAGAACCATAACACCGTGGAAGTTCTCTTAGCTGCAGATGCTGTTTGTTACCTGTACTATCTAGTATCTAGGATGTAAATATAATTAATGAACAGAGCTTTCGTTATGACTTATGATATTTACTTCTTATAACTCTCTTCAGAATAATTATAAATCAACGGAACCAACACCATGAAAGTCTTCAATGTCTGCAGATGTTGTGATCTGTACTATCTAGTATCTGCAGTGCGTGATCTGTCACCTATTAGGTCTTACTTGGGATATGACAGAGTTTCGTGACAAGTGGTAAGTCACTTCATTAGGCGATAGGTGATAGTTGACTGCTGTAGTCTGTAGTCAGGTTGGTTGGGAGTCGATCCGGCGGCCTTTCCCAGGCAGGCCAGGAAGCGGGTGTGTCGTAAACACTGCGAAGGAAGTGGCCGAGCCATTCGCAAGAGAGAAATCCAGTTTCTATATATAATATCTGATTAGTTTACCGTTAATCGGTTATCAATGGCCGATGTGTGCTTCCTGCGGACGGTTTCACTTTTGATGCCATTTTTGCATGCCAAAACAAAACTCAAATAACCGAACTAACTTTATCTAATCTTTATCTTATATTTTGGCATGCCACCACACGAAACAAAACAAAACTCAAATAGCCGAACTAATTTTATCTAATCTTTATCTTATAGTTTGGCATGCCACCACACGAAACAAAACAAAACTCAAATAACCGAACTAACTTTATCTAATCACTATCTTATATATTTAAAAAAATCTAATATAAAGAATAGTGTTCCGGTGTGGGTTAGTTTTTAAAATAGATGTACAGTTTTATTCCGAGAACGATTAAATTTTGCACACTTGACCTTCAAAACAGGAGGAATGTGACTGTTTACATGATTCTTTGAAAAACCACCCATAGCCCTTTTTCCTATGCCTTACAGCATTTTTTTGTTATACTTGGTGAAATTTTGCACACTCGACTGGGGTATTTCACAATGCTCTTGATTCAATAGAATAACTTATATTATTAATAAATAAATACTCGCAATAGGTGGAAAATATATAGGCACTAATTTCCTTAGTAAGGGTACCCCGAAGGTAAACTCAGACTTTATAGATAAATAAATCATAAGTCGAAAATTTACCAGTCCCAGCGACAGATCGTAAGTGATTTCATCGCTCTAGCAGCTTTTGTATTTTTCTTTTAAACAAGACGTGTGAGAAGGAAGAGGATGAACATTGGTGACGTCCGTACGAGCTCTCGTTGGGACTAGTTTATATGTTATCCTATGGATAAGCTATCAAGAGGATGGTGAAATACACCTTAGATCAGATAAGTCGATTAGTCTGCAAAGTGGGAAGAATACAATATTTAATGAAGGTGGCCTTGTTGTCTTTAAAGCGAAAAATTAAATCTTCAAACGGTGTTAAAAACGAAAATACAGAATGGAGAATCACAGAGGGTCTGAAGGTTGCCGTTTAGCTCAGAGGTTAGAACAGTCACCGGACAGTAGAAGTTCCCCAGTTCAAATAATCAGTTCCAGCAAAAAACATATTTCTCATGATTTTTCTAAAACAAATGATTGGATGATTATTAACAGTACTTCAATATCTATCTGAACTTAACAGCATTTTTGCAGAATAAGCATGGAAGATGGAACGCTAAATAACACGTTCTACATTCTATAAATCTTTTTTTTTTAAAGTATGGTTTAATCCGAGTTAGAACTAAACACAGGATTGTAGTAATAAACTAGCGTTTTTTAGTTTCAGTGTACGTGTAATATAAAGGTCGGCTCTACGCGGGCGCAATTGGAGCAGTCCGCTCCGGGCGCCAAATTTTCAATAGGCTGACAATACCTAAAACATCGCCTTTAAGATTATTTTTCCCAAAAACGGCGCTACACAAAAATACAAATCATCCGAATATTATATAACCTACCTAGGGGTTTCGTGGCTTTGACAAGAGGTTCCAAAATTTTATTCGCCCCAGGCTCCGCTTTGGCTCCGAGCCGGCCCTGAATATAAGAGTACCTAATCTGTTGTTGTCATGAAGATTAATTCTAGTATCGCAACGTGAATGGAGTTAAAAATGATACAACGCAGTTTCCAGTCTATTTTACACGTATAGTTATTCCATTCATAACGGCTACAAGCTAATTTATCTACAATTTTTACAGTTCGGTTCGCATAATTTTTCGAGCTTGTAATAAATTTGTGTAACGCCTTTGCCCAGTCATGGCTTCATCTGACACCGGATTAATATTATGAATATATTTTATTAACTATCGATCTTGTATAGTGAGATGTAGTTTTCTCAGGGGGTCTAAATGATGTTATGTTTTCTATGTCATGTATCAAACTAACTACAAACGACAGTTTGATAATGCCTTCAAAAGGCGAAACAGCGGTCACGCGTAAGAATAATCACACAGCAGAATTCGTTAATACATAAACTGTTTTTTTATAAATAAAATTAACAATATTATTGAATTCAAAAAAGAAATAAAATCAAAATAGAGTTCTACAAATTAAAATTGATGACAATAAATATATCAAACTGATAAAGTGCACGGTGAAAATTGAGAAATGTTAACTTATTAAAAAATCTCTTCAAAATATTGGTAATCCGGTTAAAAACTGGATTGCAGACCTTTAACGAATGAATTTACAGGTTTCTTGATAAACTTTATAAATTTCCTGGTAAATTTCGAAATAATTATCTGGATATCGGAACACAATAAGTTTCGATAAGTATTCCGATAATATATTCGTCATTTACTAAATGTTTATCAGGAAACTTGTAAATTCATTCGCTAAAGACCTGCAATGCCGTTTTAACCGGATTACCATTAATTTGAAGAGATTCTTAATAAATTACGTACTCAATTTTATCCGTGTGATACTGAATACTGCAACGTGTTCAGACGACACCGGTAATTTATTGCTCTGTGATCTTAGATGCGCAAATCCAATGGTCCTTCTTCGCCTTTTTATGGTGCCCTCTGCTATCGGGGGTTGGTTATCATCAGATCATCTTCACACTGCAGATTGCAGTCGGAATAGTACCCGTTTCTACCAGTTGAGTCACGCAAAATCTACAGCGCTTTCCATCATTTTTTTATCTGAATCATCAGTGGGAAAAACTTGCATTTGTTGATCCTCAGTCCTCATGATATGACATGTTTATGACCAAGATACTTTTCGCTTTCATCCGAAAGAACTGGAATCGCAGTTAACGTAAAAGTTGTTAATAATTTTATGATTAAGAACAATTCCTTATCCTTATCCAAGATTCCTTATCGTACAGAAGAAGTGAAGACACGACAATTAAGCATTCTGAATCTCATTTCTAAGGAGTTCTAAGGCTGGTGTTTGAAACGAAAAATATAATGTGAAGCGTTTATTTTTCCCTAAATAATTAATTTAAGCAAACAGCGTATATCTGTGAAATCGAATTTCAGCCCAGCGCGTTAATTAAAAGGATTGAACAATCCTCGTCGGGGATCGAATTTGCATATATTTTCAACATTTACCATTGTACCTGAGACGAAGGCATTGTCTCGAGGTCTGGTGATGGAATCTATCATTCATTGTTCCAGTCGATTTTTCGCAGTCATCGGTCCATCGGCTCGGGAAGCACGCTTTCAATCCGCTAATGCACAATCGACCATTCTTCTGCTTCCTCGTCTTTCAAGACTGGCCACACTTTGGTGGATTAGAACAGTGTTTATTTAAGTTTTTATAGCGGAAATCTTAGCGGGATTTCTAGGATTTCCGCCATAAATAGAGCGACGGATAAAAAGACTAAAGTTTTCATATATAAATTTTAGAAACTTTTGAAGGAGACTTACGTAGGTAATACGCACAAACATGATTAAGATACTTTATAGCTATGTTCCGCTTACTAATTTTTTACCAGACCTTCGGTGTAACACCATGCTACTGGTTTATTCTCATGCTTCAGACTACCGTCTGGAGGAAACCGTTCTAGTTAAAATAATCTCATTATATCGACCAGCATTCAGAATCGATGGCTTTAGCCGTTTTTGGTGACCAAATCAGATTAGTCTACTTGACATCATCCTTTTCCCGTTCTCTCTTCCTTCCCAACTCCATTATTCCTAACATCAGATGTCAATTGGGGATGCCACCTTTAAGTTAATCTTATATAATAAGTTTCCCTTCTCAGAACTTCACATTTTCCTTTACTTAAAAAGACCCTCCAAACAATATCCCAAAAGATGACATAGCCCCTGAGGAATGTTATTTTTGACATAGCATTCTGTGTGAAATCATTGCGAAACTTAATGAAAATACGTAATTTCTACAGCGTTGTTTTTGTGAAAAATCACCTCAAGGTCGCTGTAGTGCACATAAACAATAGGTGGAACAAAAATGTAAAGATTTCAAGGTACAATGGGCATATTTTTTAATCAACGCATATATTTCGACGACTAGCCAGGGAAACTCCTGTCCCAGTGACATCGGCACACAGGGGGCACTGTTTTGTTAGGACTTGGAACACGTGGATTGGAAGGAGGTTAGAGTTTAATCGACAGATATACATGGCAACCTAATAAGACCATATTGGATTTTAGGACGGGTAGGAAGGAACAAAGGAAATGATTGAGCGTTGGTTTTTATTTCTCGCTTCCCGATTCTTCTTGCTTAAAGCTTCTGAAATTTTCTGGCCATTTTCTTGCATAATCTTAGATTTTTCTTGACTTCTTCCTGCTTCTTTTTGGCACGTAGATCTTGCCTCGTCGTGGCTTTTCTTGCCTATTCGTGGCTGTTTTAGTTCTGAAGGTTTAAAATTCACGAGGTTTATAATATTATTTAATAAATTCTACTTTTTTGCTTCCATTGAAAACTCGTATATTACGTTCGCTGGTGTTGGAAGGCAAAGCAAGGTACTTTATATGAATGGGAAGCTGCCAGGAAAGTATTAGCGAAGAGAAGCAAATCTAAGTCTTGTATAGACGAGGCGCCTACAACCGGTTCCTGAAGTGTCTAATAATTAACATTGTACAACTCGATAGTCGGTACTGCGTACACCTGCCGCATCTCGTATAGGTACATTATTACCTGTACAACTTCTGAACTCCTGTGATCTTCAATAGAAACGAGAAATTATAACTGCTGTGGTCGTTGTTCGGATAATTCGGGAAGATTTTTCATTTTTATATGAACTCCATAATATTATAATTTTGAGGTTTCCGTCAGGGACTATGTCCTCTTGTCCTTATGGGGGGGAGTCATTTTCAAAGAACGGAAGGAGTTAACGTGAACATAGGCATAATGTACGAGGGAAGATACACAAATTTGACAAATCATTCTTCAGAGGAAGCTACAAGCCAAAAATGTGTATATTCTTGGTATACCTTATAACGTAGGTAATAGGCATCAAAATCGCTTGACAAAGGGAGTCTAGAAACGTTCGATTTCAAGCAAAAAAAACTGTTTTTTACTTATTTTGTAAAAAAATTTATAAGAAAGCAAAAAAGTTAATCAAGTGAAACTGTCACAGATAATCTTAGCTATAAAACTGTATTTTTTTAAAGTTGTTTCCTTAATGCGTTCATACATTTCTATTGAAAAAATGTTTTTTTAGTAGTTTACATTTATATTTATTATCGAGTAATTTTTTTTATTTGTATTCTACTCAAGCGAAGCGATAGGAAAACCTTCAATTTAACTAAAGCATATTTTTTGGTTTTCATAATGTACACCAATTCGTTATAAAGAATAATCAAAATAGTGATTTGGCATTGCTTCGCCTTTAGCCGGGCTGCTGAGCTCAAAAACGTACTCCTTCCACAAAACATAGAGATAGATTAAATAATAAAGAACCTATCGGTATTTTATCTAAAATTACATTGTTCGAATATTCTAATTAAGGCTCAGATGAGAAACAACGCAGATAGGACAAGAGATTATTTATATATTTATACAAAAAAATATTATTTATATTGATAAATTAAACTATTACCGCCACCTAGCGACAAAATCCTGAAGCCAGTTATCGACCGCAGGTCGCTACTGAATTTATTTATATTCGAAATCATAGATGGCGCAAGCGCACCGCTTTCAACTTTAAAATAAATGCGAAACGAGCTTAGCGCGCTCTAGCGACAAATCGCCAAAGAAAAATTCATGTTATTCATGGGTTGTCAACAAACACTGCTCCGTGACTGCTCCACTGCTGGCAGATTTCTCGAGTTTTATCTTGAATTCAATCTCGCTTTAAAATAGATTTGTTTATGCATTACTGAAAGCATTCATCATGAAATTATTTGTCATGGTCACAATCTAGTACAGAGGCAAGCTTATTATACTTATAGATGTATGTATATTATTACTTATGCCCAAAATACTTTTTTGAGTGAGAACCACAGACATAGGAATTAATAGACGAGAAGATAATGGCGAGGGGTAAAATCAACTGTTGAAGAACGAAGGGAGTGAAGCTGACTGTGATTCGTCAATAAATCAATCTGACAGTAAATAGGCATCTCGCATTATAATATCACCATTTACTTCTTAAAAGTAAAATCTGCTTTTGAATGAATAGACATTTTTACATGGGAGCGCAAATTACTCGCCACGTTATGAACAAATTTGCGAAAGCCAAATTCGGCAAAAAAAATCGGTTCTGTTTTCATAGTCGAATATTTCGTTTAAGTATTTAGTTAAGACACTTTTATAAATGTTCATAATTTACTTCCCAGCAACCAACCAGCTTTGTGTTTCGCGTCCAGACGTTTCTCGATGTGATAGTAACAACTGATTCATATTATACGATGTGAATATGCTTAAAATAAAGTAAAATAATGCTTATATGTGGAATGTAATACGACAATTGGGTTTATTCTCTTTTTCACATCTATTTTTACAAGTTTTCATAGTACAAGTCAACATTTTGCCGTGTTATTTCGTAAAATGAACCGATGATGCCTCGACCATAGTTCGCACAAGAATGATGACGTCACGTTTTCAAATTTCACTTGAGGCCATACGCGAGCACAGCCGGCTCCAATGGAACCAGTATGGGGAGTGGGGATAATACGCTTTTAATCACTTAGGGCATGTCTACTAATATTCATATGTCTATGGTGAGAACACATTTTTCAGCACGTTCGATTATTTTTTGATGTAAATAAAAAATATTCGCCAACATATTTTCAGAACTAAGGATAAAGTATGAATTTTACGAAACAAATAGCTTAGGTTATTCAATAAAATACGAACTGTAATTCGTACACATAATGCGAAAAAACTGGATTTTATGCGCCCACGCCTGACTCCTCCTAAAAAATGTTTGGAAAAAATACTCAGCGGTTTGTAACTGTCGAATTGGAATTCCATAGAGGAAGTTTAAATTCAAATCGGCCCATTATCGCCATCTCAAAATGAAATCGAATTTGGTATTTTGTTGGGAAGGAAAATAAATTACTATCCAAAATAGTCTTCGGTTTGGTAGGTAGGTACCTATTTATAATTTTTAGTTTTTTAAGACTCCGTAGTGAGCGTTCAAAGAGAAGAAGAACATGGTGGAAAGAGAGAAATGTAAATACGAATGTTAGAGGGAGCGCGTTAATATTTTTAAAAAAAGACGAAAAATCTCTCGACAAACGCCGTAGTTGCATTTAAAGATACACTGTGAATTTTTTCATACCTTACCTAAAACATTTTCAATAACATAACAAAATGCTTTTTTAATAATTTTTGGAGCTTTACAAATATATAGATATTGTCTTCAAAAACAAAATATATATTTTTAGGAACTTAAAACTTAGAACTTAAAAGGGTTAAAGACAAATATGTTATAAATCTGTTGAAATTAGGAATGCGGTGGCTTAACCCCTAACCTCCAACCTCCCTCTATTCTTCCTTTTGTTTTTGCCTAACAACATTCCCAATACATACATACATACCCCACCTACTAATAAACTGATAAACACCCATATAATGTATTGTAAATAGTTGTGTAAAATAAAAATAAACTTTTATTAGTAAAGCTCATAATATGTAGATACTTTGCCAATGAAGTTATAATAATTATTAGGAATGCAATCATTAATGTGTCTTATTTATAACCGAGCTAGTCATAAATAATAATAAGTGTCGGGAATAGCTTTCACCGCTGCATTATTTGCACCTAATAATAAGCATTACGAAGTAACGCAAAATCATGTGTTTTTGGTTTGAAATTTTGATAGCTTAGCTTTTAATTAAATATTGCGAGTAGAACACATCTTGTCCTTTGAAATAATCGAGCATTATTAAATATTGCGAGTAGAACACATTTGGTCCTTTGAAATAATCGAGCATTATTAAATATTGCGAGTAGAACACATTTGGTCCTTTGAAATAATCGAGCATTATTAAATATTTCGAGTAGAACACATCTTGTCCTTTGAAATAATCTAGCATTATTAAATATTGCGAGTAGAACACATAATTGGGATAATGGATTATTTTCATACGCCCAGAAAAACTAAAGTATCAGATATATAAAACTGCTTTAAAGTTCAAAATATCCTACATCGAACCCATTTTCGGTTATGGTTTTATTGTATAATGTGGCAAATAAGTTCTTCAGAAAATGATCAAAAAACATTTAAATACTTGTGCGTGAATTTCGCGAAATAAAATAACGCACTTTTTCGCGATGTTTTTTTTTCATGCATAAATCAAAACGGGCGGCTGGTTTGCGGGAATTTCAACCTTTTCGCCATCTTCATAAGGAGTGTTATTGTTAGCGGCACGATTCCAAATGTTACACGACGTGGTGAATCGCCTTAACGATAACTATTTCGCAATGCCTGAAATATTTTAAAATTCTAAAATAATACAAAACAACGAACGATAAGATTAATTTCATTTGAGAAATTTTATGATAAGATTATAAATAAAAATAAAAAAATGACTGCATTATAAAAATGCAGTACAATAAATTAGCTGTACCACGCCACGCGTTGCTGTAGCTCAGTTTATCTGGACAGATCATAGACATATGAATATTAGTAGACCTGCCCTAAGTGATTAAAAGCGTATTATCCCCACTCCCCATACCGGTTCCATTGGAGCCGGCTGGGCTCGCGTATGGCCTCAAGTGAAATTTGAAAACGTGACGTCATCATTCTTGTGCGAACTATGGTCGAGGCATCATCGGTTCATTTTACGAAATAACACGGCAAAATGTTGACTTGTGATATGAAAACTTGTAAAAATAGATGTGAAAAAGAGAATAAACCCAATTGTCGTATTACATTCCATAAGTAAGCATTATTTTACTTTATTTTAAGCTTATTCACACCGTATTATATGGATCAGTTTTAGAAACATATACTATCACATCACAATGTAGCGATTCTCAAGTGTGCTCATCGTTGTTTACTGGGGTAAGTAAATTATGAAACATTTGTAAAAGTGTCTTAACTAAATACTCTGAAACTAACTACGACTCTGCAAACAGAAGAAATTTACTTTGCCGAATTTGGACTTCGCAAATTAGTTCATAACGTGGCGAGTAATTTGCGCTCCCATGTAAAAATGTCTATTCATTCAAAAGCAGATTTTACTTTTAAGAACTAAATGGTGATATTATAATGCGAGATGCCTATTTACTGTCAGATTGATTTATTGACGAATCACAGTCAGCTTAACCCCCTTCGTTCTTCAACAGTTGATTTTACCCCTCGCCATTATCTTCTCGTCTATTAATTCCTATGTCTGTGGGACAGATAGAGAAACGGTAGCGCGTGTTACTTTTACGTCCATCAGATAGCGCTATTTTTTTAATGCATGTTTTTACTTGTAACATTTGACTTCTATATAATATATACGTATATAATAAAACACGCATATTCTAGTGCAACGTTGTGTCTAAATTTCAAAGTAGTCGGTGAAGAACTTTAGGAGATTTAAGATTTTGAACAAACGAAAATTTATATTTGTATTTATATAATATAAGAAGAAGATAGATAGATTCTTCATTACACCTCAGGTGGCAATGCTGTATTTGTTCCACTGGGATTTCAATAGTAGGTGCTAATAGGGACTGGCGTTGTTGATCCCTTCGGACCCCTCCTAAAACACGGGATTTTTCAAGTTATCCCCCTAATTTCACAAAAATAATTAACCAGATCCATCACTGCATATACCAGCGGCGTAGCTATAGCATTCACTGAAGCCGATGGGGGAGGAGTGATTGACCCACCTAACCCCCCCCCCCTAATTATACCTATTCTAAATTAAATTTTGTCATTAAATCAAAGCTGTTGGATAAGGTTTGTAAATTAATATTAGAATTATTGTGACTGTCATAAAATTACCTACCATACTTCAGACGTTTCAATTTGACTTGATCAACTCGACACTTGAAAGCACATTGACAAGTGTGAACCTTCTTCCAACAAAGTTGATCGAGCTTTTAGTTAGAAATCTTGTTCAATTTTTGTCGTTAAAAAAAACTGAAAATAGCCGTTTAAAACCAAATAATGAAGAAGTTTTCTTAGCGAGTGACAAGGAAAGATGATTATCAAATATTATGCATTATGAAGGATTGTCAAGATGGCGAGTCTCGTCCAGAATGAAAGACCAAAGACAAAATACAAAGGGCGTGCGCGTCCTGTGTTGGACGTCATCTGACTAACAATGGCCACATTATAAACATTTACTGTCTATTTATAAACAATATATATTCGATAATGTGAGAGGCATTTGACGCACGTGTCTCCCATACCAGTGGAGACAGACGACACGACGATCATTTGGGAAAATGTTGAACTGGTAACTGCTATAGGATTAAGTTACTAAACTGAATTGACTGGAGATCTTTGCTAGTTACACCGTTATTATAATTACCGTCGATGGGCACAGATGCTGCAGAATTTTTTGAATGAAATGCTGAATTATCAAACTTTAATGATTGATAAGTAAACTACAAGAAATATAAAAGATTTCGAAGAAGAGATAAGGACCAGTTAATTTCGAGCAATGTGGAACGTTATGTGTAAATACATGGTTTTTAAACTATTGGCACATTAGAACTAAATAACATCATAATATTTTGTACATACAAACCCAGACGGATATGAATAAATAAATCTGGATACAGAAGAAACGCCGCCGTCTTGGAATAAGTTACTCCCTCTTTTGATGTTAAATAATTTTTTCGTTATTATTATTTTTTTTTAAATACAATGAAACTGAAAAATTGCAAGACAACAATATGAGTTGAAGCTCATTAAATTTCAAAAGAAAGAGAATTTCGTGTTTTTATTTTATTGAAAAAGGGTTTAACTTATTTACTCGAGCGATTCGTGTCATATATATAATATTACTTAATTAATACCATTCCTCAACAGATTAAAGCGATGCCATACGTAGTAATGCAAAAGCATGTGTTTTTGGTTTGAAAATTTGGTCGCCTAGAAATGTTTCAGATGCTTTAATTAAATACTGCGAGTAGAATACATCTTGGCCTTTGAAATAATCGAGTATTTTTTAGAAAAGTCTTTTTATAAGCCCAGAAAAAAATAATATAAAGGCCTATGAAAACTGCTTTAAAGTTCAAAATCTCCTACTTACGAACCAATTTTCGGTTATGATTTTATTGTATAATGTGGAAAATTAAGCTATTTATAAAATGATCGAAAAAAAAAATATATTTATGCCTGAACATCTACAAAATAAAATAAAAGGCACTTTTGGCCATGTTTTTTTCTTGCATAAATCAAAACAGGCGGATGGTGTTAAGCGATAATTTAAACCTTATCGCCATCTACGTAAGGGTTGTTATTGATAGCGGCTCAATTTAAAATACCAAACGAAGTAGTGCATCGCCTTAATATACATATAAAGATATGAAACTGCTTACTGCGTTTTAAAGCCAATGAGTCCAACTAGATTTTACAAATTTTCCAATATTTTTGGGTTCTATAAATTAGGCACATTATGGCAAGCGATCGCTCAAAACGTTTTGCAAACTTGGCATAATATGACAAAATTCGCTCGAGTTGTTATAGCACTCAAGAAACTAGTAGGATTATAATACATACTAGTAGACACCGTAATGCTTCGCTATTGTGAATGTCTTTCTGGCGTCTACGACTTCTTCGACAATTCAATACTGTATACCACAATGTTACTGTTAAAAAACTACATTACATCGACTTTAATTCCACTCCATATCTCATTCTGGTGCAGAGATATCGCGTTACGTATTCCTCGAGCGTCCTCGACTCCTTATACCATCCAAACCCCTCTCTAGGCCTGTGTACAGTAGCCCATTCACCATATTATTATAGAAGAAGAAGCATCTGGTTAACGTTACATTGTTATCTGTTTTTGTTTATCGACTCTCCAAGCCATTCCTGTTGACTATTAATGGACGGCTGTTTATAAAACACGCTTGGTCCATCGATTTTATCGAAGTTGTGAAAATCGTTCAAAATACTGATGTTATCGATTATCTTGCTGACTTCCAAACAACAAAAAATGCGAACTGTAAATAATATAAGAATTCGTTCCTTTGAGATTATCAACGTAGGTACCTTCACCTACTGGTAGTCAAAAAGATCTTGGCGTCTTTTTCTAGCCGATAATCCCAACAAAATGTCGCCAATTTATAAGGGAACACTAGAACTATAGATAAAAAAAACTTTACTAAATGTAATTAGTAAATTATTTTCATTTCCACTCTACATTATTCAAATCTAAGAAACACGAAAACAATGAAAAGGCTATTAAGAATTAGTCATCACATTTAAAAGTGCAAATAGTGAGAGCACAATTTTGGCAGGCAACCTCACCCAGTGGTTGGTTAAAATTTGATGAAAAAAAAGGCAATAAAAAATCTCTCATAAAATTAATGATGTCGGGATATTTTTGGCAATTATTATGTAAGTATCGGAACTTATGTCAAATATTCTTAGCCTTGATACAGAGGTTAGAAAAAGGAGAATTGAATGTAAGATACTGTAATAAGGAAATATCAACAACACGGTCAATTTGGAATCTTTTAATTGGCGACAATGTTGGGTTTGCCAACCTTAAATAAATCCGTATAGGTATACATATAAACCTACTATTGTTTGGTAATCCGTTATTTTGAGTTGCAAAATGGAAAATATGTATACCTACATCACGGTGCATAACGTAGTGGGATAGTTTTATGCTGCCAGTATACGTTGGGCCAACGCATTGGGTCAAAATATATAGGACCTCTTGGCTACTAGGCGTATATTGGCGACGTTGTTCGGCCAACCCAATTAGTGTCGGTTTTAGCGGATTCAAAATTAGCGGATCTTGGAGCCAACCCGCTAACAGTGTTCACACGTTGGCCATTGATTGGGGATTTTGCGTGTTAGATTCCGGAGCAATTGAATTTATTACTCAGTGGACACGACCGTAATGAATAACCATACATTATAAATACAAATGTGTACCTATTGCGTTCATTGATGATTTTTTGGTCGTTTTAAATGGTGGACAGTTAAAAAATAATGTTCGTAAAGAAAAGATTTCAACCACCAAAAAGTACCTACTTAATTACCTTTTTCCGAGCATGAAGAATAAAAGATATAAAAAAGTTTATTTTAAAACAAAAAAATACAGAAACAATATTATATTACAAATATACAGTATGCTTTTAAAAGCACATTTTTCAGGTGCCAATAAAAGCAGTCGATTATCGACTTGACGAACTGTGAATTTTCGCTTGACTCGTCCAAAATAACGAGTTCTCTCACTCCGAGGCGACCTTGCGTGAGACGAGCCAATAACCATTGTTTATTTCTTCGTAGGAAATATCCTACAAGCTTCAAAAGACGAGATGTACATGATACATAATGTACATTAGTACCTAATGGTTAAACATTAACCTAAACTTTTAAAAATAACACACTGTTTGCATGGGTAACTACATAGGTACGCATAAAGATTTGAAAGCAGAGATACAGGTGAAGATAGACTAAAGAACATTAGGAAAAAAGATAAAAGAGGAATTTTCGCCGCCATTGAAGATAAGCTTTATAAGTTTATATAAAAATGAACTTCCCTGTTCAGCATTAAGGCCCCGTACTAAGCGTTAAAAGATGGTTTAAAAGTGAGATACAAATGTTAGAGGGAGCGCGCTAATATTAAAAAAAACGGTAATAATTAAGCGAAAATGGTGAAAATATTTAATAAAACACGACTCATTTGAAATGGAGCAAAAAATTCCAGACAAATGCTTTAGTTGTATTTAAAGATACACTGTGATTTTGTTCATGCCTATAACATATTAAATAACAGAAAAAACGTGTTTTTAATAATTTTCGGAGCTTATTTTTCGTTTTTTTTTCTATCGAGGAAATTTCATATAATTAACGTTTCGGCATAACAAATGTTTAGATATTATCTTCAAAATAACGAGAAATAATAAATAAAATATCGGTAGACATATGCAGTGTCGTTTTCTGTCAAGTGCGTTTCTGCTACTATTTTTTGTCGTAACAATATATTCTCTTGCCAAATACATTTTAATGAATCATCAAATTGAATATTGTTGCTATGTCACTATAATCTCGGTGCAGTGACATGACGAAATGTCTTAGATAAAAATATATTAAGACCAACATATTATGTGGGATTTTTTCATATTATTTATTTTATCTCCGATAGAAATTACACGATACCTAAGCAGCAATTTTGAGAAAAAATATTAATCGTAGCAGGTTTAATTTCAATGAATTATAATGCATCTAATTAGATTATAAAAATGCAAAAACCTAACACATTATAAATTCGATATTAAAGACGGATAATACATGATTGATTGATGGCAATGTGCAATCGTCAAATGAGCATTATTTTAAATGTATTTTTAGAACTATTTTTCGCTTTGAGAGATAAAGAGCAAAAATGATTAGTATAGTTTTATTGATATATATTTTTTCTACATATAAGTACCTACCTACCGACCTAACATACCGAAGAATAAATAAAAAAGATCTCTAACATTATTTCATTTTACCACAAAGAAATGCCGTATTACGCAGAAGTACAAGTTTCATTTATATAGATAATAATGTTTTAAAAACCGTCATGTTTCGGGACCAAACGGACCCTTTCTTTCTCGAATTGAAGAAAATGTATTTATCCTTTACACGTAAAGATTACAAAAGCGTATTTAGTATTTCAGAGTCTACTTAGAATACTGCATAATTCATTGCTTTGGAAGAAGAAAAAACTGTTCGTTTATCTTATTTACATCTCTGAACATGTGTCGTTGGGCGACAGCCAAAAATACATTGAACTAGACGCTAACTAATCAGGGGTCTATATCTATTCCATAGCGTGGGACGTGGCAGATACCCCTGACCTTAGGGTTCTGCAGTCTTCAGTCTGCACTACTATTCTGGGTGAGAGCACTTACCATCAAGTGAGCAACAGGTACCACCAGAGAATCGATCATACATCGGTAGTATGTGGGTATTAGGTGACGCAGGTTATATGACGTAGTCTTTATACGGCTCTATATTCTGCTTATTTAGTCTGGATGAGAACATTAGAAACAGCCAACATTAGAGAATCAATCATACACAATAATATAGTCGCCGTTCAGATATAAGTCGCCGACCAACACCCACAAACTTGGAAATAACTAAATTTAAATGTTAGATAATCTTATTTGAAAGCTTTTATTTTTTTTCTTTTATTATGCGGGTAGACAAAACTTTGAAATCTCCGTTACTTTCCGTACTAATATGTTCTTACACGCCGATTCAATGTTGGCGTGTTAAAGCTGGCATTGGACCATTTTAACTAAACAAACGCCATGGTAATAAGTCAAGTTTTTCACTGTTCTGACCTTACACGCCGCGTAATATTTACACTGCGTTTATAAGTACGAGGGTTAAACTTTAAACCGTATTTTGAGGTTTATGCTACATATTTTAGCTTTCAAATTTGCAGATCTAAAACAATATGTGCTGTGGTTTGTGACTAGAAGGCGACGATATAGTATATTGTAGTATTGTGCCTGTTAATCGGGAAACAAGAGATTATAATCGATCTAGAACTATAATAAGTTAAACGGTGATGAACTAGACGATCACAAAATTAATTCAAGAACTATACGAATATGATATTTCACATTCCATTTCAAGAACTATAGAAACAATAAAAATAGTTTTCACATTATTTGTACAGGATTTTCCAATAAGAGGTGTTATTTTGATATTCAAAGAAAAATGCCATTTTTTAATATAAATGATCGAATGTTTATTTCATTATAAAGAGGAAGGTATGCCGTTAATAGTGAAAAATAACATCAGTCAATTGACCATCACGACCACGCCTACAGGACCATATCCTTTTCATGAAATTTTCCATAACCAAATCGCAAAGTGGCTGCCTTATGTCCTCGATAGCCTCACGAATTCCATCTTTGAGGTCTTGAATCGACGCTGGGCTGTTGGCGTAGACCTTCTCTTTCACGTGGCCCCAAAGGAAGAAGGTTTTAAATCACAAGATCTCGGTGGCCAATTGTGATCACCTCTTTGAGAAATAACACGGTCCGGAAACTTTTCCCGTAAAAGATCAATGGTTTCGTTGCTTGTGTGGCACGTAGCGCCGTCTTGTTGAAAGTAAACGTTGTCCAGATCAATACCATCCAATTCCGGCCATAAAAAATCATTAATTCCTTAATTAATATTCAAAATAACACCTCTTATTGGAAAACCCTGTATTACAGTTATTTTAAATATCCAATTTTATACTGCTCTTCCATTATAAGCTGTCAACCAATTACAAAAAAAAAACTATTACGACGTATACGATGAGGAATATACGAGTAGTATGTAATATATGTAATAGTGTATGAACTTGCGAACAGCCAAAAATTATTTCAAGAACTGTATAATTATAATATCTAGTATAACCAAATGAGAACTAAATATTATATTATCACCAATTATCAATAAACTAGCAAACTAGGCCTTTCGCGTTTCATCAGCCTTACTTAATAAATGTGTTTTAAATTTTACACAGCTGATAAAGAACCATTTTCACAACAAATAAAAAGTTTTTTGTTTCAACAAACTAATCTCGACATCCCAAACGAGGTTCCCGAAAACAAAGCCGATACCTATTTAGATTCAGAGATGGGTCTCACTCCTAGAGGAGTTGGGAGTGCGGGGTTCAGGAAAGCGCCGATATCTGCGTGATCCGTTAATTCACTTTGGGATGGTTCATTAGCTGATCGGGTTAGCTGACTACAGATGCAGCGGAGCGGGAGAGAATGGCGATTAGATGATTAGATGATCAGATGATCAGACACGTCGCAAACCATTGAACCTAACTCCACTGGATCTAGAAGGGGCATAATGCCACTAACGAAAGGTAGAGACGTAGAGAACATTTCTGTCAGTCAATATTAGATTAATGCACTCTCGTAGCATTTATTTATTTGATTACTATTGCCCAATTATAACGTTTATTACGTAAAATATGGTTTAATAAATGACCGCATTCGTGAAACTTTGGTCATATATTCATCTTGGCAGTAAAAATGAAGATATGCAGGGTCCGCCCGAAAAAAGTGGTGGAACAAACACCCCTCTACCTCTAGGGGGATAACTGGTTCAGTGCCAATCACTCCCATGGGCGGTGGACTCCCATGGACCAATCATATTTGAATGGTAACAAAAGCTCCTGGCAGCGAATGTGTTAACCCTCGTTATTTTCATATTTATTTACTATACACCTCTGTTATCTCGCCAAATATTGATACTATCGACTTGGGTCTCATTCGATTCAGCACGAATGAAAACATGGTAAACGATACCTCACTTGACATAGTTTATATATATTTTTTGCACGGGGGGGGGCCTCCTCCTCCTTCCTCCAAGATCTTTTCAGTTTTCCGTATCAACCACGAAGTGTAAAAATTTATTACAAAATGATTGCATTTAAAACATTACTCCAAGCTGTTTTACTAGTTGAGACATTAGCTCTGAGCTGAAAATTGCGTATTTAAGGGTGGGTATAAACATGAAAAATTTTCCGCGAGCCGAGCCACGAATTACAGGAAAGGAACACAGCAACTGCAAGCGGCGTTTCGCGCCGTTTACATAATTCTCGGCTCGGCTCGTGGATATTTTGTCCTGTTTATAAGTAGCATAATATGATCAATGTCCTCCGAAAGTGCGAGATGAATCTTTACTACACAAATAATAATACGTGCATTTTTGTTGTTTGTTTTTGGGGTGTTATGCCGTGTTGTGCTAACTCCTTCTTTAGCCGACGTTTCGGACAGCGTTGCAGTGTCCATCATCAGGGCAGATCCGGTAGATCCGAAGATGTGATATAAAGATGAATACGTGCACTTTACACGTTTATTACACCTCGCGGGCTTTCAGGATTCAGGATACTAAAACCTGTTACGCCAGAAGCCTTATAAGATCACGCAATGGCACGTAACTTGCTGAAGCCAGCTTCCCTAAACGGAGACTGATTGCAGGACAATTATTACGTGTTCTCGTACTGGCATAACTAGTTCTGGGAGAGGTTATGGTCGTAAGTAGTGTGGACAGGTGTCCTGTCAGGAATCCAAGGACCAAGAAGGATGTTTGAAGATGGGAGACGTTCCATCAAAAGGCTGGTGGAAGTTGGAAGTGGTGGCTATTTATTTATAATTCTAGAGGGTATTAAACTGATGCTAAAGTCAATGGCTTGCTTATACAGTGAACATATTAGTGAACCCCAGAGTATTTTTGTACCTTTTAGTATACGCCACACGGCACATCGATAGTACTTTACACATTCAGTACTTTAAGGCACAAATTGAGACGGACTCATAGGTACTCATTTTATCTCATTTTGTATTACTATTTAGTTGTCTATTTTTCTTTTCTTGTGATTTTAAAATTAAAAAATACACACAAGATTTCAAAGGAATGCCGAATAAGATCAATATTTACTTATTTATCCACGGTTAGATTACAAAGCCTTTGTCTATTAACATTTCCCTTAAGTACACTTATTTGATAGCTTTGATCAAGTTTGCTCTCTCATTTTTATCATTATTGATTCAACTGCGCGGGTTTTCACTTCTTATTCTTCCGTTGTGCGGACAACATTTCAATCTGGTATGAAAATAAAGCAAGACATCGCTCTGTTACTTTCCTCATGGCTCCCTTTTATGCATCAGAAGTTATTGGTCATATTATCGGACAATATAGCGTCGTTGGGTAAAAAATATCCCCTCAAGGGCGCTAAGGAAGTGGCATCGTCTACGGTAAAGACGAAAGTATTTGACTGTCCTAAAACGGGAAAAGTTTCCTAAGTGAACAATCAAAACTTTCTTGTAGTGTTTTCTTTACTAAATACAAATTTAAAAACAGTAAAAGTGTTACTAATATTTTTTTATTTTTTTTTATTGTGAATACCTCACAAGAGTCCCAACTGCTCCCGTCTGGAGCCAGTGAGACTATGGCATCCCCAATTGGGGGATGTTGTGAGGCTGAAGGTAAGTGGGGAAGGGAAAGAGGAAGGTGGGGAAGTACCTGGCTATTCAGATCTAGTCACTAAACACGGCTAAAGCCATTTGGAGCAACGTTTCAATTCTGAATGGTGGTCTTACACCAGGGCGATACTGGTAGTATCTTCCACTCTGGAACGTGCCGCAAATATACTATATATTATTTTAATTAATTAATTGTGAAATAACACAAATTAATCAAATAAAATTTATTTGCGCACGCCGGGTTCGAACCCGCGACCTTCGGAATGGCAGTCCAATGCGTTACCACTGGACTATGCCGGCCGTAGAGCTGCATTCAAGATTTTTTCGTATGTATAGCTTAGATCTTCGATTGAATATAGCATAGCCGAATTAGGTAAATGTTAAGATGTTAATTATAAGGCAAGGTACATTAATAATTATTTATATTAATTAATTTTATTTAACGAATTTAGATTGAAAATCAAACCATTGGAATCGATAGAAAAAGTTTTTAAGTAGGTATAGCAGGGCTGCATTATCGATTTTAAAAACTGTTTCACTGGGTTATAAAAATGTTAATTTCTGTTGTCAGTGCATGGCTGCAAAATATCCAAAGTGCAATGAAATTCGAATTTTCAAAATTGTAACTCACAATTAGTATAAAATCCTATCAGACAAGTTTAGTGACAAACGAGGCGCCAAAATTATTTTATTAATTAATAATTCTTTGTTGGAAATGTGTATTTTATTCATTTAAATGTTTGACAGATGCGTAATTTTTCAAGCTAATATTCGAAAGAAAAATTTCTTATACTGAACGGCAGTGATCCTGATGCAAACATTTTTTTACGTATATTACAAATCCTACAATTATAATAAAAAAAGTTTAAACATAAATGCGAAGAATGAATATTTAAAAAAAAGTAAATAAATTTTCATTAACATGAACGTAATTATTTATTAGGTACTTACTTGAGTTTCTCATTTAAATTGATCTTGATTTATCTTATTGACTTTTAGCGCATAATTTATACCAGTAACCGATCGTAAAGCTGTGCTAAAATCAACCATTTCTGTCACACATCTTATTGTACGATTCAGCTGACTTTTACGACCCGGCTGTGTGTACGTATCAACACTTTTATGACTTTGGACAAATTTTCATGTTTTCCAAACGAATAACTTTAAAATATGAACAAGCAGAATAATCTTCACGTGTGAGAATTATGTCTCACAGTTCAGATGACTCAGGTTTATCGGAATCATGTTTTAGAACAGATTTTGTGAAATGCAGTGAAGTCGTGGTCCATCGTACCATGTGTGGTCAGTATTCTTAAAATGAATAGAAATTTTAGTAAAAGTTCATCAGGAGACCTATCAATTAATTTTAAGAGATTTTTAATAAATTAGCAATACTCATTTTTCTACGTGTGGCATTTCACCAAAAGGGTAATAATCTCTTGAAGTGTGAAAACCGATAGGTTAAATGTATAAACGCGCCCTGGAGGTATTCTCTTACAAAAACGGCGCTGTAGAAAAGAACCAACATTATTATCAAAGGATATCTATCTCTTCAGTGGTTATCAAGTTAAGATACGTAGATATATACATTATTTTATTTATTTTTTATTTTTTTTATTTAAGCCTATTCTTGAATACACATTTTACAAATGATTACAGTGGTTTATATTGTAGTACAGAGAATGAAGTACAGAAAAAAGGTATACAAAAAAAAACAACATAGGTTGATATAGGTAAAGCTGTGTGTGGGTGATATTGTATGTTACGTGAACACCTCACTAGGAGAACCTGTGCTGAGGAGTTAACGTGTTTGTGATTAAGTGTGACAGGTATTTATGTGTTGTAGTAGAAAGTTAACTTTTTTTTCAGACATATATTGAAACATAAAAACACAAATTTATATGTGAGTGCATGTATTTTTGGATAGTTCTTGAAGAACGTGTATAATATTTAATGTTACTTATATTATGGTTATAATATTATTATAGTTCGTCAAAATTAATTAAAAAATACAATTTACGATCAAAGTGAGAATGGTTAGGTACTCTATTGAATATACTGTAAAACTCGAATAGAAACATTGCTTCGAATGACTTTAGACGTGTTTATTGACCAGATCTGAACAGCCAGGTATTTCTCGACCATCTTAATCTATACCTTCTTACACCCTTGTGCGGTAATCTTAAAGAACAAATAATCGTTTCTTCTAATAAATAAAGTAGCGTTAAAGAAATTATTTCGACCCTATTATTTCTAGGTAATCAACAATGACGATTTCACTTCGACTTAAAATAAAGATAGCAATAAAACTAGACTCAGATGAAAGGTGTCATTTCTACAGCATTTAGTCTTCAGACTTCTTAATTTTATTATAAAAATATTGAATACGTAATTTAATAAATCACCACGTAAAGTTGAATTATAAACTGTGGGACAAAATAAAAATTGTAACAAGTCCCATGAACATGGGACTCGCTACAATGTGATAATAATCTCGTTATAATGAATACCAAATAGTATTTATTATAACGTGATTTATTTATACATTTTATCGTGTTTTTATATCTAATATAAAACGATTAGTCAGATGTGAATGTGTGAATAAACTAACATGTTTTAATCGTGAGGTAATCATTATTTTACGTTTAGTCTAGGAGTAAATATGCTATAATAATTATTGTTCACTATTATAAAGGCGGGGGCAGAGTTGTAATGCTAATGATTGTGTACAAGTGTGCGTGTGATGTTGAGATTACGAATGTGTGTGTAATGCTGATGATCATTGTTGTGAATGTGTGGGTAATAGTAATCTGAGAAGAGCGGGACGGCAAGCAAGCGTAAAATAGGACGGAGAATTCATTCATGAGCCATCGGCACAGAGTTAGGGTTGGCAAAAATTATTTACTTATTAAATTAATTATTGAAGACAATATTAGCGATTCTTAAACTAAAACTTGAAACAGAAAAATCAGAAAAAGATACGGTCACATCTAGCGCCCGGCAAAGCAAGGGTCCTGGGATCCTAGATGCGACCGTATCTTTTTCTTTTTCAAATTTTCATTTAAGAATCGCCAATATTGACTTCAATAATTAAATATTACGATTTAAGGTTTTACTCATTGTTATTTTAAAATAATCATTATTCTTTTTTTTCTTTAAATTAAAAAATATGAGGTCGAAATTATTACTGAGAGAGGAGAATGAACGATAATTTTATGATTTACATGAAGGTACCCGAGCGCGGAATGCACAGAAGTCGCGAAATTAATTGCGTATGATCGTTTTTACATTAACTCCACAGAGGAAAATAATTTCCGTCAGGGTCTATGTCATATTGGGAGATGCTGTATGGAGGGTTTTTTGAGGTGAGGAATGGGTGAACTTGGGTCTTAAAGACCGTTATTGCCTGAGTAGAAAGGTCATGGTCATGTGTAAATTTAGGGTATCAGTTTTCTTTCAAATCGGTATATTTTAATAGTAGTTCCGTCTAATACTGCAGGTATTTAAAAAGAATCTTGTTATTGTTTTCATGCGTTGTCAGGCTGCATAAGTATCAAATAATATGTTTTGGACACGAATTGCTTATTATTCATCATAGGTATTTTTTATTGAAGACTTAAATATATCTGTTTTCATTAAACTTCATTCAACTTAAAATAAAACAAGTGATTGTACTGTACAGTGTGTACAACCCTGTTTAACATTATACGGTGTAGTGACCCTCTGAGAATCGAATAATGGCCGTCACTGTTGACTGGTACATACTGCTCCGTGGCGTCACTCGCTTACCTCCTCGGCCATTCTGTTTGCCTGGTACCCGGACCCAACCAAACTATCGATCAGTGAGCAAATAAACTAGATCAAGAAAAAAAAACGCTTACGTTGAGTGATTAGATAGGTACCACGGAATATCATTCTGTGGGTAGGATCAAATACAATAAACGCTGTTCATATAAAACGGTTCATCTTTTTGCGTCTCTGCGAGCCTGGTAGGTGATTGAGCAAAAAACGACTAACTCCACCGATCGCTTCGGTCGTTGTTTTGTGGTGTTGAATTAGTCGATCGTTGATCATTCAAATCTGTGCCCTGCGTAGTGTTGCGCTCCTAATCGAAATATGGATAAATAATATCGATCGAACGCTGCATTGATGTACCAGGAGGATCAAATAATAATGCCATCTCTCTCATGTTTGTTTGTACGACGCAGATGAATTTTACTCCTCTCTGTTCATATGCTCCTGGTAGTTAGACCCCCTCGGTTGGTTGGCGGAGCATTAAAAAAATTTAAAACGTTAATTTTTTTAACAAAACTTAAAACGCATATTCCATATTCCTTTAGGTTCTGTCAGAAAATATTATAATAGGTGGGACAAGAAACAATATTGAACTTGATAAAAACTTATCGATAACGTAAAAGAGTTGCGCAATTAATTATATTAAATTTCTTTATCTTTTAAGTGCAGATATCGGGTGTTTATGGAATTTTAATATGTTAAATTAATTTAATAGAAAACGTTTGGATATTTCCTGATACTGACAATTGACTCATGTAAAGAATTTGTTGATAAAAAATAATTTTAATTCCCAATAGTACATGCCACTCACTAACAATCCCTTTTTAAGGCTTTTTGAAGTGAAACTTCTTTACGCGCGTCATGCAATTTCGAGGACCGGAGTAAAACCGACTCATGACCGAAACGAAAATGCGGGTACCCCCACCACCGATTAAAGTTCATTTGATCTAGTCAAAGTTTTGAAGTAACATATAAATGCTTCTTAGCTCATCCCGACAACTGGCGTTGGTGGTGTAATGGTCAGCATAGTTGCCTTCCAAGCAGTTGATCCGAGTTCGATTCTCGGCCATCGCACATTATTTTTTTGTTTTTAACGCCTTTTTCATTCAATATCTTATTTTTTAGTAGGTCAGAACATTTTTTAAAAGAAAATAATATTGCAAAATAATAAAAACACTTATCTCACTGTGATAAAACATTACTCCGCTAGAGCGCGCTTTGCGTTATTGTGTTGGATTAAAATTATTATCTAATCCGTATATTATGATAATTGTATTACATTTATTTAATTAATTTATTTATTTTGATAATATGTAATAATTTACAGAAAAAAAAATTAAAACTATCCCCCTCTGATAAAATATCCGTTCGCTAGAGCGCACTACGCGATCTTGTGTGGGATTCTATTTCTGTACATTGTACATTATTTTTAAAAATATATTATATTTTGGGTGTGATGTAGGTAACATTATAAAACATAACAAGCTCTCATATTTTCAGAACCTACATAATATAATCAATTTATGCGGCTTTGCTTACAGTTGGTGCTCAGCGTGGTTGGCTTTCAATCAGTTAAGCGAGGTTCGATTCTCGGCTGTGGCATTTTTGAAGTGAAACCTTGTTGAGGTGGGGGAGCCGCTCACGAACGTTCTCTCTCTTCTCTTCTTTCCTCTCTCTCAGACACCAGCGAACTGCGCCACGCCAAGCATCAGCTGAAACTAGAAGTTTCACTTCTGTCTTGCGTAGGCTTGACACACCCACTTTTTTTTAAATTACTTGAATAATATTGTCCAAAGACATGCAATTGCACGAATGCATGGCATATATCTGATGGATCTTTTTTCATATGCATTGGTAATATGTATTACTGAATTACAAACACCAGCTGAATTAATCGGGACATTGTGTAAGTAATTTACACAAAGAATAGGCACGTATTAATCATGTTTATAAGTATTAGGACTTGATAATGTACGATGTGATGACAAAGACGACGATTGTGTAGGTTGATACAATGAATTCATTGAAAGTTATGAGAACTAACATTTTGAATAAAATATCACCATTAGAAATACATTTATGTGTGGGTACACATAGTTAATAACTTAGAAATATAGATCCATTTTGTTGCATTTTATTTTTTAATAATTTCGCCCGGTGAAAGAATATCATTTAGAATTATATTAAAAATTTATAAACAAACCATAGACAAAATGCGAGAAATAATTAACTAAAAATTCTGCCTCAATACAGGTTCGTCTAATGAGGCAGGTTATGGACAACCTAAAATATAGTATATTATGCCATTTCTATATAACACTCTTACATTCATATCTACCTTTTCTTATATTAGAAACTGCTGTATTATTGTAACATTATTCTTTCAACAATTTCATTGTTTCTAACTGACATATAATTATATAACTTACTAATGATATATTATATATTCTGTAATTTTTTGAAGAAATAAATAAATTTGAAAAAAAATAAAAAATTAAGACGATGTTTAAAATGGCTTTAGCCTTGTTTGGTGACCAGATCTGAATAGCCAGGTACTCCCCCATCCGTTTAACCATCTCCTCCCCCTTCAGTCTCGCAAACTAACCCAATTGGGGATATCATAGACAAAAAAAAATAATGGAAACCCAAATACAGAAATTATTGCAAATACCTACAAACATACTTTATCAATACAGTTTCGTTGATTACAGGTGTGAAATTGCAGACCTGCGTAATTTTTTTACAATAACTATTAAAAATTCTTAAACTCGCAAATATCAGTTTTAAGTAGGATAATTTATATAACTAAAAATATCTTATATTGACAAAAAACCTTGATCAGTAAAAAATCAGTAAACATCTGGCATATTTCCATAGCGCCATCATTATAAAATATATCCTAAGGGCGCCCGTAAACATCATTCGAATGGCTAAATAAACGAACAAAAATATATAAACTATCTTTGCATCTGATTTGACTTAATTAAATGTTGGTGTAAAGTTAAAGGTTAAATTATTACGGGATTTACTGAGCGTATTCAGCGTAATAAAGAGCGGTCCATTGAGATGAGATTTATGATCTCTTTAGCGATGAGTGAGATGAGAAATGGTCTTTCAGCATCTCGCAGAAATTAATGTCCAGAAAACAACGAGTATTCGCACGGCCAACTTTAAATATAGAATAGAAAATAATGTGGTTATGATATAAATTGAATTTTAAATAAAGAACTGGTTTAAAAGGGGCTTTTAGTTAAATATGCAGGTATTTTATTGCATTCTTTGGAAACAATTTTCATATATTATTAGATATAAGTGAGTTTAGGCGTCATGAAATTGTATAACGTTTTCTGGTCGAGTGTGATTTCAAGGTCGAGCGATTATTTCCATTAATATATTATATTCAATCAATAATTTGAAACTGGAGCGAAATTGGACAGCAACTACTTACTAGTGCAACTATTTATGGTATAAAATTATGCACGGAGAAAAGTGATCCTGATAGCATGAAAATTTCCTGATAAAATATTAGACATTTAGAATATATCGAGAATACTTTTCGAGAGTTCTTTTCTTAATAAATATCTTGGCGGAATGCGACAATATCAGTATGTCAACGTCAATATTTTTATGAACACGTGTTCCGCCGTCCTCACAAAACATTCGCTTGTAACCGACACTTTGTTAGGAAACTCTGTCAATTAATTTGTTATAGGCCTGCAGTCCCGTTTAACAGGAAAATAAAAAATATGACCGTATTTTTTAATAAATTAACAGTATTTTACATCAGTAAGTTTTCTGCGTGTGTTGTTGATGTGGATGTTGATTGTGTGTCGATATGTGATATTTGTAATATCAATATAAAAGATATTCTTCAAAAATATTTTTATAAATCTTTGTGTTTTCAGAAATATATTACTTGGTTCAACATAGTTCCCACATGAAGATTCCGGTGGATGACCTGTATTATTATTCTTATAAATATAATTTGTTTATTTCCACTTTATAATTTGTTTATTGTGATGCTACCCCTCCAAATGAATAAATAAAACTACAACGCACTACCAGCAGACATTTAGCAGGGTTAAAACTACAAACAATGCGTGCAGTTCAACAGTGAACCTGTGCACAAAATGAACAGGGCAAAAAATGGCATCAATTTAAAATTTATATAAATAACCGACAAACCAGAATTGCAACAGTAACCGATCGCAGCACAGAAGCTGAACATAATCACCCTGACTTTAGTTCAGTGGCTGGAATTCCTATGGACTGGGATCCGGTACTGCCGATGATTAAAGAACTACTAGCTGACTATGAATAACCACCCATATTTCCGAACAAACGAAATTTGTCCCTAATAGAGGTGCAATGAATAGTGACGTCTCTGAATAACAAAATGATGTTTCTAATACTTGAGATAAAACGAACAGAATGTCTGGACCTAATTTTGTCTGTGATAGAGATGCAATGAATAGAGATGTTTCCGAATAATTGAATTTTGTCTCTAAAAAGGTGAAATGAATAACGATGTTTCCGAATAATTGAATTTTGTCTCTAAAAGAGGTGCAATGAATAACGATGTTTCCGAATAATTGAATTTTGTCTCTAAAAGAGGTGCAATGAATAACGACGTTAACGTTCCGAATAACGGAATGTTATCTCAAAAAGAGATGCAATTGTCTCTAATACAATAAATAGAGATGTTTCCAAATGTTCGAAGAAATAATATTTTAGAACTATTGATGTAACGCTAAAATGGATAGAAGAAGAAATCAAGGGACGAAGGGACGCCCCAGATTAATACGAGTATATATCATAGCACGATCAGAAAAAAAAGGGGTATGAGTAAAAGTTAATAAAGTAAGGAAAGTGTGACAACAAAGAATTGTGGGATGTTTCATCCTCCCTGTTTACACCTGTGAGAAAACGACATTAAGGTCAGTTAGCAAATTATCACGAAACAGAAGCACAACTTTTAGTGTCTAAGGCAGTGGTATCATCCCACAATTATACACGGATATAAAACTGGGATAAACATGAAAGTCTGTTCTAGGGATTTATTAATGCCACACCCTCCACAGTTGTACTGTCCCCAGGGTGCTACTAGCAGCTACTGTGTTCAGTGCATAACGTGTACTATATAGCGGAGTAAAGTTGGCCTCGCACCGGTTAAGTGAAAACTACAGCACAGCATAACCATTCTTGGAGAAGAAGCCATAAGTGTCCCGCGTCCCAACTGGCACGAATTGGACGTGCGACGCAGCCGACCAGTCGACCAGCCAACCAACCGACCAACCAACCGACCAACCAACAGCAACAGCAGGGAGGCTATTCCGGAACTGCGGATCGCTTTTCTGCCCACCACCGAAGATTGTCACAATTTTTATTACACCTTCCTTCTATCTAAGAATACATAAATAAACCTCAAGAAAAATTAAGAATCTGAACCTAGACATCCGAACTACCTACACGAAAACAAAAAAGAAAATGTACTACTCTTTCCGGGATGTTTATCTTTATCAATGAAATTGTGGAAATCGAATTAGATAATGACCTAAGTATTATAAGTACGGGGATAGTGTATCGATGTATTGTACATCGCTGCTGTCAACTTTACTACCTTGTCAAATAATTTTAGAATACAGCCCTATGTTAGAGCTTTTTTAAGTTCACGCCAAAGACGCCCTTTAGAAGGTCAGTTTTGGTTGAAAATCAGGTTGAATTTTTGCATACGTTCGTAATCATCGGAATTTTATTAACATAAACATGGCAGAATGTCGTAAACGACGTGAGGTATCATAGGAATTATTTATTCAGGCACATACATCGATTCCTACATAGAATGAAAATCGAACAATACACATTACAAATAATATTTAACACAACTTGTAGTTAATACAATTATAGCTTTCATCAACCTGAAACTTGGTACCTACATATTGATTCATTCCTTGCAACTATTTTAACATCTTCGACATCAATCAGTATATCAAGCATCACCCCCCAGTTCCGAAAAGCAGAACTTGCGGTCAGCCCCGATCCGATACTAGGGCAGTGCTTGCGGGCAGGCGAGCTTGCGGTCAGCGAGGAGGTATTAGCTACTCGGAGGAGTCACTCACATTTCTTCGTAAGACGTTTTAGGACTTGGTGCAACAGAATAACCTTTAACTATTGTGATATAAATTGAGATATTAGTATCCTTCTCAATATCATCCCTAGGGAACATAAAAGCAGCTAGTTGGATTCTGTGAAATAAGACCAAGATTATCCCTGTATAGGGTTGCCGTCCCTCCCGATATACCGGGACTACCGTTGTTATCGATCCCTGTCCCGACAAAACCTAACTGTATAGAAGTGTAGCTTTGCAATTATAGAAATAAAAAGAATACATATAAACTTCATTTAATAAATAAATAAATAAAATAAATATAAACCTAAAAAAAATAAACACAAAATACAGTTATTCAAACTAACATTACAGCTAGGCAGTACGTTTATAGTATGCATCAATAATATTCTACTGCAAAATAAATAAGTACGTATTGTATAAATACCTGTGATAGCTTATCAGCCACATAGGGTGACCATACGCAACGATTAAAAGATACAAGATAGTATGAATAATTATTAATAAAAAATAAGAATAAGTAAATTTAAATTGAAATAGGTAAATTCTAAAAGGTAAGTAAAAACAAATTAATAATAACAAGCAAATAATAGTATGGATTAGATACTAATAAGAAAATAATAATACGTACATTAAGTAGAGAGTTACCGACTTAATCTATAATGTCCCGATTTAAACCTGCACAATGCTGAATGCTGAGTGACGGGCGACTTATGGCAACCCTACTATATAGTAACGGAATCAATATAAAAATGTGTATCAATAATCAAAGACGAAGTATAATTTTATTATTATTTCGACAAAAATTACAATCAATCGTAGCGTTTATTGGTACCTGTATTACATATACTAAATTTACATTAATCATTACATAAATGGAGGAAAGTAGGGTGGTTCAAAAGAAGAATGAGAAAAAACTTTGAATAAAGTAATATTCATAAAAAAATCTAATGCACTCATTTATTAATCAGCACTATTATGTTGATATTGCAGTCAGTTACAACCTGGAATGAAATAATTCATTGAATGGAAAAGAAAAAAAATATGAATACCTAATTATTAGAAATGTATGTATTTTCATCATAACAAATGTTTAACATTATATTAAATTATCGTAGTATTCGTATCCGGATTCGCACGAGATTTCAACACTCTATTTTCGAAACCTGCAACTTCTATGATAGTTACTTTGAATCCAACGCGACCAAAATCTGGTAGCAGAAGCCGGCCAGCGCGAGTAAAGAGGGCGCCGATTCGCAGTTTAAATTGAATAATTCGTGACATCCTCGTTAGGGCGGCGCTGGCATCGGTTTACTTTTGCGTGGAGGGGAAGGGGGGTGCGGGGGTCGCTTACAGACTTTCAGCGACATTCGCTTATTACGGAAATTTTAGCGAATTCGTTTAAAGGCAGCACTCTAACCAGACAACCCAATTATCGGACGTTTTCAAGGCGGGCCGTGATGGTTTTTACCGAGGAATCACTTTCTATGGCAGACAAGGCAAACTCTATCAGGTTAAGAGCGGGCTATTGAGAGAGAGATACGATACATCAGTGAACGGGAAAAACTTTTAGTAAAAAATATTTAATTATCTATGAAAGCTTTTTTCAGGATCGCCAGTCCAAAAGAGCACGGTTTGATAGTAGAAATAAATTGAATTATTAGTGCATAGTGGAAGACGATATTAGAAAAGGTTAGATAGTGGTCGAGGGGTAAAGCTCTCAAATAGCAAGCCGAAGATCGCGAGTTCAAATTCCGGCGTAAGTAAAATTTATTTGATTCATTTTTGTTATTTAACAATTTATTTATATAAAATAATATATAGCGTACGAAAAAAAATTTAAACGGGGTAGTTCAAAATTTAAAAAATAAAATAAAATAGCGCTAATCGTCGATCAAATAATATGATGGAGTTTGAAACAACCCCAAAGTCGATCTGGCACCTGCCCCCTTAACACAAGCAGATCGATAAAGGTCGACTAAATTAAGCATAGTCAATCGACAAGATAAAACCTTTATCGATGTGCCTGTGCTAGAGGGCCTGACAACTCTACCACATTTAACATTGCAAATCATCTAATTTAATGGCCTTAGATAGGGAATTACGTTGCTTACATAATATTTTACGCACGAATAAGACCTCACACGATGACGACCAACAACCATATTAAATAAATGGAAAATCCCCTTTTCCATAAATAAGTTCTACGCGGACGGAATTTCAAACTCTTCCCGTGTTAAATCAAGCGAATGAAAGGGAGTAGAAATAATGCAATGGATGCATTCTCATTCTCATTCTCATGTCCATCTCTCACATTCTTAACCGTAATTTATCGTCAAAATAAAACAGAAAATTAAAGTTTCGAAAAATTGAAGAACAAACGAGTTTCAGGTGTTTTCAAAATATTATGACATACCTTACTTTACCTCATAGTTAGTAACTGAAACTAAAAATACCTTAATACTTATATTTAAATAAGAATTTATCTAAATAATTTTTAAAAAACTGTAGGACAGATTACATTAACTAGCACTCTACTTAGATTATACGGAAAGAAAAAATAACCAAAACACGGCGGGCGCCAGTAAATTTATTTCATTAATTTGTGTCGGTCATAAACATGTATAGTTTGGTTATAAATCACTAGCTAATAATCACAGTTTTAAGCCAATAGTAATAAATCGAAGTTATAAGTCTTAAGTGGCAGGGGACATGTTACATTAAGTTGTTAAGCGCCCTTGGGGCGATTTTCTCACGCAAACGGCGCTATAGAAATGATCCAATCATTATTATTATTTGTATTATTTCATAATTTATTAATTAAAAATAATTATAGTATAATTGTGGCAGGTTCTAGAAGGGAAGACCTTCGGGATTGAAACGTTGCATGAAATGTCTTTAGGTGTGTTTGGTGACCAGATCCGAACAGCCAGGTACTTTCCAACGTTACCATATCCTTCCCCTCCCACTACCTTAAGCCTATCAACATGACCCAATTGGGGATGCCATAATCTCACTTACTCCAGACGGTTGGGAGCAGTTGGGACTTTTGGGCGGTATACACACATAAAAAAAATTTTAACTATGGAAATAACGAAAAATATTGCTGTACTTACATAAAAAATAATAAGATTTAAGTACGAAACGATCGATAGTTATTGAAATTTACATACTTCCTTGGTGCATTAAACGGTCGTAACTACTTCAGGTGCATTGTAATTAATGATTAGGAGTTCCATCAACAGATTGCTTTGTCAAAGGGAAGACAGGATGTAGAATCCGGTCCATTATCAGCCATAATTCTGGACCAAAGAAGAAGTGCAGCGGCTGTGCTTTTAGCTCGAACTATAAAGAGGGGCACCTCGAAAGGGCGTCCATTACGGCGGCCGAGCGATACGCCTTTCGTCTGTTTACCGTCTACAGAGCTTTCATTAACCAATATCTGATCAACTTTGCAAAAGCTTCCGATACAAACGTAGCTACAAAGAATATCGAAAGAATTCAGCAAACTCTACCAGGCAAACATATAGAGCCAATAAAACTATTAGGAAGATATTTTTAATAAATAATACAATTTTTGGAATAGAATACTGTGTGACATAATTGTACCTTAGTTAGTCATTGATTGTGCCGAAAATAATTGCTCTATGTACAATTTGTATTACTACATATTCTGAGAAAACACGATTGGATATTCTATTGGACAGCAAACGTAGGAAATTTAAAACGCGAGTGACATTATTAGAGAGATCTAGCGTTTTATAACCAGCCGAAATAATGTAAATAAAGACTAACCACATCCTGGCTGACAAAGTCATCTATTGTGTATTTATGTGCAAAATTAATCAATTTTCTTCAAAAATTCAACAAGCATATTATTATCTAGCATTGAATAAGGTTCATATCTTAAAATAAAATTTGATTTAGAAATTAGGCGTCTTTCTTTCGGCGTACTTTAAACGAGTGATCTTGATTATGCCAGGGACAATATCTCTGATTGCCCAGATTGCTTTATCCAAAGCAAGATTTATGCAAAGTGACCGTAAACACCTTGGATGTCAATTCTCGTAACAAACAGAATATTCGAATGAAGTCATAATAATCTCATTGCTCCTGTCCTACAAAAATTGTAGTTAGCCTCTCTCTAGGGAGATGAGATGAGAAATATACTAAACAGCGCCCTTGAGGTGATTTCTCACGAAAACGGCGCTATATAAATTAGCCAAATATTATTATTATTATTACTTTATACTACACAAAATGTGTACTGCGTCCGCATTCAAGAGATGACTCGTTTGTGTTATTATCTAGGTAGAGCTTTTCAGAACAAGTTGCCAGACAGACGGCCAGCAAATATAGCAATCAGTGGCATTTGTCGATATCTCTTTAATACGACTTCACTAACGAAATAATGATAATATTGTATGCTGAATTTCTTTCAAATTATTGTCTGTGTTTATTTAGCGGAAAAAATATGAACATTTACGTTTCCAGATTTAGGCTTGTAATATGTTAAGATGAGTGATTTGGCTGATGAAATCCCAACAAAATAGACTACAGCCAGCATCTTAGCAATTCTAAGCGACAACTTGCACGAAGGGAGTAGTTGTATGTGGTAGATTTCTTTTCAGTGAATTCGCTTCCGTATATTTCAATTTCGTGAATTGTTTTCCCTTCTGTCTACCCTGATCCAGAACTCTGTGCTCGCATCTGTGTAGAAATATCGATAAGTAATGAGTAAAGACTTACCCAGTGAGGCCTCCGGATCGGAAAGGTCCGATAAGGAAGGGACCTTCTGCATGGCGCGCGGCGCGGATTCGTCATGCTCTTCTGGTTCCAACTTGATAGATAGACCGCCGCCACCCCACTGAAAACAACAACAAATAATTAAATCAAACATAACGATGCTAATAACAGATCATCTCGTCTTACGACCTGGTGACAGTAGTTTTTGGATAGAAATAATAGAATCCTACCCTGAGAGAGGACGTTAGAGAGTCAAATCTTATAATTAAAACTCAATGCAGAATAACTTGTCCTGTTACTGAGAGCACTAAATATTCAATGCACAATTCCTACCTGTAGACATAGAGCAATGTACGCCACTGCTATTTTCTGTACATAATAATAATAATAATGCAATTATGTAGCGCATTTCGGTAGATGTTACTTTTGAAGCTGTCATTTTTTGACATTTGACAAAGAGAAACTACGCCATTAATAAAAATGGAACGATACACGCTTCAAGAACGCATTGAAATTATTAAAATTCACTTGAGTGAATCAAATGCAAATCATCTTGAGTGATGAGGCCCATTTCCACATCGGTGGCTTCGTCAACAAGCAAAATTGTCGCATCTGGGGCTCGGAAAACCCAAGAGTTATTGTTGAAAAGCCTCTCTATTCTTAACGTGTGACTGTTTGGTGCGGTTTACGGTCCGGCGGAGTCATTGGACCTTACTTTTTCGAAAATGAGGCTGGAGCAACAGTTACGGTGAATGGATTGCGCTATCGAGAGATGATTAATGATTTTTTATGGCCGGAATTGGATGGTATTGATCTGGACAACGTTTACTTTCAACAAGACGGCGCTACGTGCCACACAAGCAACGAAACCATTGATCTTTTACGATTGAATATCAAAATAACACCTCTTATTGGAAAAGCCAGTATTATAATCTTCACGTTCGTGTTCGTAGATGGCGCTAATTTAATTATTTTAGAAAAAAACACGTTTTGTAAGAGCCCATTAAAAATCCGAGACTAGCAAGAAATAGAGGAAAAACCAAAGAATAAACCCATCACGTGATAAGAGATGATAAGGACAGTTATCATAAAAGGTCGAAAGAATATCACTTAAGACAGACTACGTTAAAAAGTGCACGTAAAAATAAATAAAAACACAGTTCGATGATACCTGATAATATTTTTTGCGAGAGTATTTGTTAAAATTGTTACTCAATTCAACTTCACCCTTCAGGAAGCGAAGTGACCCTCACTTCTTCCGATAATGCAATCAGAGGGACTGAATATTCAGCAATATTGTGTTTAAATTGAATAAAAATGTCGAAAAACTGAAACTTATTGTGAAATATAAGAAAATCGGGTTAGAAAAATAAATAACAAATAGACCGAATGGAAAACCTTAATCAAACTAATAACAACCATAAGAATAAAAAATGTTGACAGAAATTATATATGAATGATGTAAAACGTTAACAACAAAATATCACTTTAATCAAATGAAAAAAAAGGCTTTTGTAAAAATCACGGTCGGCTATTTGTTAAAATATTAATTTAATTTGTTTATTGTTGAATTATGATAACATGATTTGTAAACAGCAAAAGCAATCAATTGATGGAGTTACCAGTCAATAAGGATAGACATCGGGGAGGACAACAATGGGCGGATTAAATAAAAAGTCCATCAACGTTTATTACTTTTCACCCTTTGAATTGGGAAGATTGATGATATCTCTGTTTGGGCTGTCAACACATGCCACAAGTTACGAGCTTTGCTTATTCAAATAAAAGGCGTGTAATGACAATCGTTCAATTGTGAACAAGACCCATTTTATATTTATGGGGCAGTTTAATAAATATGGTGCTGAAGAAAATGCAAAGGAGAGAAGGTTTAGATAACTACAAATTTGTTTCTTAAGGGTAAACTTAAAAGAATTAATAATTTTCTCTTTCGTAGATGGAGCTATTTTTTATATTAAAATAACCTTTTTGCAATTTATACATTGGATTGAATCATCGATACAATATTGTATTGGAAATAATTGGGTTTTTATACGGACAAAAAGATTTATTCATATTCATAATACGTGTATACGGGCGTATAACAAATAATTCGTCTTTTTATTTTAAAGCATAACTTGCAAAAATGCAATTTAATAAAATAATTAAATTAACGCCATCTATGAACGCGTAGATTATAACCAACGCCGAGTTTAACCTCGTCTGTAGTGGTAAGGAAAAATATTTTTAATTAACTCCACGCAATAGGCCCCCAGGATTTATATCACCTTTGGGCATTCTGTCCGGAGGGTCTTTTGGAAAAAAAGGAGTGATGCCGTGATATCCATGTTGTAGGAGGGAGGAAAAACAGGTCGGTAAATCATTTCACAGCCGAGCTGTTGAACTCAAGAACGAGCCGTATAAACGACCCGTTCTCACGTGACAAATGTTGGGCGCGCGTTTGGCGTGTTTCCGGACTAGATTGAACAGACCGGTTGAATGCAGAACAACGACAGCATTCCCACCCGACGCCTGTGCTAAGATTGCAGTGTTTGTCAAGATGGAAGAATTTATTGAACGGAGAATATATCTCTGTATTTGAAACAATTGACGTTTATTATTAAAAGATGTCCTCAGGATCAAATATTGCTAGAAATGGCATTAGCCAAGCATTAGCCGCGTCTATTTTAATAACCAGGCTCCACTTTCCAATCTTCTGGTCATCTCTTTCATGTATTTTGTTTCTGTCTAGTATATACTCTTTCATAATATGTCATATTCTGTCTCCCTCTGTCTTCCTATATATATTAACGCATTCTCTGTCTTAGTTTTTTTTAGTTATTAATGACATCCTGATGAAGCTTGACTGAAGCGAAACCCGTAGATGTGATAATTAATTAATAAAACTCGTGGTTAATAAACAAGTGTTTTATTTTAATTAAAACAAGAAAAATGCATTATAACATAAAATTTCACAACCACGAACATCTATTTCTATATGGAATCAGAAACACTATTTGACACCCCATTATTTGCTGGAGTTGTAGCAACTACCCTTTGTGTACTCCAGCCCCTTCAGTGTTTGGTAAACAAATTGAAGTGAATTGCATTATTGGGGCATAAGCCAATGGGACGATAGGGGTTCATTTTTTTTATCAGGGTACCGTTTTATACTGTTACAGTATTTTTAATTCAATTTTATGCAAACTAATAAAACATATGCGTATGTATTCGAAGAAGAATTAGGTTCGACGTTTAAAAGATTTTTTCATAAAAACCTTCATAATTTTGAGTAATTTATCTTTACCTATTCCAACATTCAGATATCCCAAAAAAAGCTTTTTTGCACCCGAACGATAAGAACTGTTGTCATGACATTTGCACAGCTTTTTGAGTCTCAAATTTCTTGGCCAACGCAATTATTTTCAGGATTAGCTTATTAGGGTTTTGAAATATGAAATACATATAAAGTGAAAATAAAAAAAAGCAAGACGCCATATTATTTTTTAGCAATTATTCGATGAGAAAATTATATCGAAACAATTTAATTTAAATACGGTAATTGGGTGGCAAAAAAAAATATATTTGTTAAAATATTTTTGAAAATATTTATTTATTTATTTTGTAAGAAACAAACAGCTTTTATATAATATGCAGTGATAGATATAAATATACAAGTTAATTGTAGTCAAGCCACAGAAGTTTCTTATGTTAAAGTGCATTAGAAATGAAGTTTTAGTTTCTTAAAATTAATTTGGTGTTAAAGGAAGAGGAGAGGAAGAGGAAAATAGGAAGAGGATAGGAAGAGGAAAATAGGAAGAGGATAGGAGATGCTGCCGATACATTCCATACTCTCATATTAATAATCGATCGTACGCATTACTTCATATCGATATTTCTTTAGGTTATTACCAAAAATGTCAATGCTGTAAATTTTTTTATTATATTGTGCACATATGCGAGGAATTGGGGATTTTTTTCGAATGTTTGTTCTACACGAGGGTAGATAAAATAAATCAGATTGTCGGGTTGATCTAGACGGAATATGAAAATTTATTAAATTGGTAAGTTCTGGTGAGTCCAGACCATTATTTAGGATTTTAAATAATAGGATTTGATCAAAAATTAGACGTCGTGTTTGGAGGGAGTTAAAATTATGAAATTTAATGGATTCGGTATAATTTGAGAAGTGTAAGTTTACTTTATAATTTATGTGTTTAAAATTTTTTTATTCTTTCGATATGGGCTTGGTATAAAAGAGTCCAGATCGGTGTACAGTGTTCCAAGTGCGGGCGAATATATGAGGTGTAAAGGGAATATAGAGTGTTTATGTTGTGGAAGGGTTTTGCTATGCGAATTATAAATCCCAGCATTTTATTGGCTTTGTTAATGATGTCATCAGTGTGTTGGATAAAGTTTAATTTAACATCCAGTGTTACCCCAAGGTCCCTGATATATTTTACTTCATTGATGTGTGTGCCGTTTAGTGTGTATACAAAGGATATTTTATTTTTATTACGTGTAAACGTTAATTTATTGCATTTTGCGATGTTAATAACAAGTTTGTTTAATTCGCAATAGACAAAGAGACGATTGAGGTCCTCTTGAAGTTTAATGCAGTCGTTGATTGATTTAATAACTAAGTATATTTTTTTATCATCTGCATATGCTAGGTAATTAGCATGTAAAAAACATTTGTGAATATCGTATATATACACGTTAAATAATAATGGGCCTAAATGAGAACCTTGAGGTACACCGGAGGGCACAGAGAAGAAGCTGGACTTTGTTCCCTCAACTAAGACACTTGAAGTCTATTCCAAAGGTATGAAGTGAGCCACCGGAGTAAGTCACCATGGATGCCTAATTGTTTTAATTTTTGAATTAGAATGAGTTAGAATGGTTTCTATTGTCTATATTGCATGTTAAATATTCCGTAAAATTTACCAAGTTTGTAAGTACTGATCTTTTTTGAAGAAATCCGTGTTGTTGGTTTTGTATATTACGAACAATTGTTGTGTAAATTTGATCGTAGACAATTCTCTCAAAAAGTTTACTAAATACCGTGAGTATTGAGATTGGGCGGTAATTTTCAATGTTAATTTTTGACCCTGTTTTATGAATAGGGATTATAATAGCTTCAACTGATGTATGTTATTAGTTAGTATGAGTATGTAAACGATGTGAACTAAAAAAAAATAAAACAAAAATAACTAAAATGATTCGGATATTTAAACTGGTTCATGTAATAGCGGCTCCGATAAGTTATTGATGGCCCTACATTTAGAGGTCGACGGGGCGAGTCTGACGCGTGCAACTGGAGGTCAAAAGTCGGAGCATTGACAGCTCCCAGCTGGGGTAGGATGGGCTATAATCACGCCGTAACAGTGCGCCAGCCAGCGTAATCTGACAGGCGTGACTCCAGCAAGGATTCGGTTAGCCCCGCGGGGTTGTCGGGGCTACAAAACCGGTGGGGATTCCATGAATCAATTGGACGGAATCAAGAGTGTCGAAATGTTTAACCTGTTTATACTTTATACCGTTACGCGTAAAGAGTACGTAATACAATTTCGCAATGTATTAATTTGTTGGTGGTCGTCTTCGTAAGGTCGGGGATACAATAATACAAATCATTATTTCACCTCACATATTAGTGGCCACTTTGATTTAAGTTACGTGTTACCCGGCGTTGCTCGACTTTTCTCTACTTTCTAATATATATAAACCTTCCCGAAGAAATGCTCTAAATGATAGTGAAAACCCTATCAAAATCCGTTACGTAATTTGAAAGAACTAAGCGCACAAACAAACAGACGCGGATAGCGAATTTATTTTATTACTAGCCGACGTGTACCCGGTGTTTCTCTACTTTCTATAAATATAAGATGCATGTATTATATATATATATAGGGTTTTCCAATAAGAGGTGTTATTTTGAATAGCCCGCTATTTCGGTAGATGTTACTTTTGAAGCTGTCATTTTTTGACATTTGACAGGTAGAAACTACGCCATTAATAAAAATGGAACGATACACGCTTCAACAACGCATTGAAATTATTAAAATTCACTTGAGTGAATCAAATGCAAATCATCTTGAGTGATGAGGCCCATTTCCACCTCGGTGGCTTCGTCAACAAGCAAAATTGTCGCATCTGAGGCTCGGAAAACCCAAGAGTTATTGTTGAAAAGCCTCTCTATCCTCAAAATGTGTGACTGTTTGGTGCGGTTTATGGTCCGGCGGAGTCATTGGACCTTACTTTTTCGAAAATGAGGCTGGAGCAACAGTTACGGTGAATGGATTGCGCTATCGAGAGATGATTAATTTTTTAAGGCCGGAATTGGATGATATTGATCTGGACAACGTTTACTTTCAACAAGACGGCGCTACGTGCCACACAAGCAACGAAACCATTGATCTTTTACGATTGAATATCAAAATAACACCTCTTATTGGAAAACCCTGTATAAACCTTCCGGAAGAAATTATCTAAATGATAGTGAAAACCCAATCAAAATACGTTACGTAATTTAAAAGAACTAAGCGCATAAACAGACAGACGCGGATAGCGACTTTGTTCAATAGTATTTAGAGATAATAGAGATAGAGAAGAGAAGATATACGCAAAATTAAGATGGACGTATTCCACGAAAGAATGATTTTGATATTTGTGGGTTTTTTCACGAATACTATTGTTGCCCTGCAATTTCAAACAGTAATACTCAAATCAATGTATTTATTATTAAATTGTTCTGAGATAGTACAGTAAGTTTCGTCATTTTTTTACTTTTAACAGCACCTAACTAATTTACCCATGTTTTTACGTTTCGGGAATTCTCTGTCACTCATTCGAATAGTTCAAACGTTCCCTAACAATTCCAATGTTCCACAGTTCTAAATGATACATTGTAAACTTCATTACAAATGTGTTGAAACAAAACGTCAAGAAAGGATGCGTTTTGTTCCTATTTCAAAAACAAAGCGACGGGAAACACTCCGAAATAACGGACTAGGGCGCCCTCTGACATCCGGTCATAGAGGAAAGGGGATTCGATTTTCGAATACTTGGGATTCTATGATCTCTTCGTTTTCCTTTTCTCATTCTCACAAATGAGAAAGAAATTATGTTCTATCTGAAGGAAGTGAATTACATTTTTTAATATGATCTAAACAGTTTTGCATGGGATAAAAAATAAATTTAAACCAAAACATTCTGGACTTAAAGTGAGATGCGTAGATCATTACGCTACTAGAAGCGTTTGGGCTCGAAGTATTTACTTATAATAATAATAAGTATCTACTAAATATCAAAAATACTAATTTCGGTTGAGTGTCCAAAATCCGATTCAATGAACTGTATAACTTGGATTTGCTTTGAATTTGAGTGCCATTTTAAAATTTGCTTGGAGAATTCAGTCTAGCGATAAAGTAAATACCTATAATATAATATTTGAACGGAAAATTTATCCATCATTTTCACAATTGGAACAGATTAGTCAAAAATTCAGACTTGGTCCCACTTTTATTACTAAAAATTTTGTTCAATTTTATCTCCAACGCCAAACGACCGGAAACTACCGATCCGGTCTCCGCGCACTGCTTACTGACGTTAAAATAGTGGGACGCATTTCGACTATGCCTATCCCATGATTTTAGACGGGTATGCTCTAGTATATTTATTTATAAAAATGATTGACAATCTCAATAATGTTATTTGTAAATGAATAAACAAAGGGAGCAGAAATGAATGAAGGCAATGATGACTGTGATCGTAAGGAGAAAATTGGGAGAGGGGAGAGGAAGGTGGTACTAAATAAAGGTCTGGGGTTAAATATAGAATATTGGGGTTCTTTGTAAGGCCACGCTTGCCGCGGCCAGGTTAATGCCTTTGTGTGGGGCAGGAACGACAAACATTGGACCTACTTTCTTGTTTCGAATAATGCAGAATGAGGAAAATAAGTTAAATGTAGCACTCGGTATTATTTTACACATCATCTAGAGAAAGATATGTATAAAGCTTTTGAACTCTAGTTTTACTCGGAGAAAACTTACCGATATAAAATATTACTAATTTATTAAAAATCTGGTCAAATTATTCGTACTCCTGTTGAAAACGTCCAAACGGAAATGAGGACCGCGGAACACGTGTTCGTAAAAAATTGATATTGTGGTAATTTTTTATTATATTTATCAGGAAAAGGACACCTGATGTGTTTCGATATATTCTGAATGGACTGATATTTTATCAGGAAATGGATTGCCATCACGTTTTTAACAGCATTTCCATTTCATAAATCAACTATACTTATTTTTCTCCGTTTAGATTCTCTCATGATTCTCACAAAACTTCACCGTCCTAAAATTACGATAGATATGAATAACTTTTCACACCTGGAATCGCAATCCTGTAACAATTTTTCAATCCTGAAATTATAACCACAACACGACAACTATGAACTATTTTTTTAGCTGACGTATAGGTACCCGGCGTAGCTCGACTTTTCTCTAGTTTCTATAAATACATGCATGTATTATTTATATAAACCTACCGGAAGAAATTATCTAGATGATAGTGAAAACGCTATCAAAATCCATTGCGTAGTTTAGAACCAAGTGCACAAACAGGTAGACGCGGCTAGCGACTTGATTTTATACTATGTAGAGATTAGACAAGTGTCAATTGTCAGCATTTTTAAATAGAACTTTGGGTTAAAAAGGAAACGAAACGTCCCTAACTAAACAAAAGAGAATTTAATATTAAATTTACAAAATGAAGATAGTTTACGAAAGTAATATAACAATAGGTGTATTACAGCTTACACCATCGTATACCGGAGGAGGGAAATCAAAGTGCGAACGTACATAATTAAATTAAATTACCGATTCAGTCCATGGTAGTTTAAATTCCCTGAAGAAAGGAAGAAGGGGAAAGGGTGTTCCAGGAAAGAAGGAAATGAGGATCCAGTGTATTGGAAGAGACTAAAGTCATTTACATTACACACGTGCAAGAATTATTATTACTAAACTACTACTAACAACAGTACACGCACATCTATTGTCCCTGCGAACAATGTCGCATGTGCAAATTGTTAACTTCACATTAGCAAATTTTCAGATTTATGCAAAATATTAAAATAACTCATCTCAATTTGGGAGGTTTGGGTACGCCGCCCCATGATCTATTTATTGGATCCATGATTCTAATCACGATTCCAAAATTTCAGTCCGTTTGGCGCCATAGAGCCTGAGAAATAGTTTTCAAAATCCGAACCCAAGACTTGAATTCGTGTCCGAAAATTGATGATAATACCTCAGCCGTAAGTCGCCCCAAGTGGTTCGCTACGTTTGGTGTTTTAGCAGGGGTGCCCGGGTTCATCGGGTGAGATGTGTCCAGGATGCGTGGCGTGCCAGATCGGGAGAGGTTGATTTGGCGAGACCCTTTTACCTCTCTAACTTGTCTAACTTATTATGACGTGTTTTGCTACCTACTTCCTTAGCCAACAATTTGGACAGCGTTAGGGTGCGTATAAACAGGCCAAAAAAAGCACAAGCCGAACCACAAATTCGACTAGTCACGCCCATCGTACGTCAGTTACTTCCATCATCATCTAGAGAAGGAGGTAGCGCAACACGTATGATACCCCAAAAATAAGTCAGGATGAATCAATACTTGTACATAAATAATGGCAACGAAAAGTTTGAAATTTATATTAAGGCGATGCCATACGTAGTAATGCAAAATCATGTGTTTTTTGTTTGAAAATTTGGTCGCCTAGAAATGTTTCAGATGCTTTAATTAAATACTGCGAGTAGAATACATCTTGGCCTTTGAAATAATCGAGTATTGTTTAGATAAGTCTTTTTATAAGCCCAGAAAAAAATAATGTACAAGGCCTATGAAAACTGTCTTAAAGTTCAAAATCTCCTACTTACGAACCCATTCTCGGTTATGATTTTATTGTATAATGTGGCAAATAAAATAAAAGGCACTTTTTGGCCATGTTTTTTTCTTGCATAAATCAAAACAGGCGGATGGTGTTAAGCGGGAATTTAAACCTTATCGCCATCTACGTAAGGGTTGTTATTGATAGCGGCTCAATTTAAAATATTACAAGACTTAGTGCATCGCCTTAATATATTCTAACCTCAAACGCACCACTTCGATAAGGAACATTTAATAGCCTTTTTTTATTTATGGGTAAATTCAACGAGTTTCAAAGTATTTTCTGACGATAATTTCAATATAACTGCAAAAACACTCATGCAAATGCATTTTAGATACAGTAATTAGTACATTGGTATCAAAAATTTGTGCCTAACCTTAAAAATGTCCGTGTCCTTAAATGTAAATCAGCTAATAAAGAGTTTCGTGTTAAAAAATCTCGACAATAACAGTTACGTCACAAATTCGAACGTAATGTTCCATGTGGCGATTAAAAAAATTGTCAATGACCGTTGGGGCGGATGGATGGGGACGAATAATTATGTAATAATTAGCCCCGCTCTGCCTCCGCCGGGATCGAACCACGCACCGTGTCACCGAAGGGGTTAACAAAACACCACTTCCGTTCGCTACTGGACTACAATCGTGTAATAGTATTTGTAAGTATAAACGTAAGATACAATTTATCTTGTGCGCAAAATGCGAAATACTCGGAGTTTTCGATGTGAGATTAAGGCGATGCCATACGTAGTAATGCAAAATCATATGTTTTTGGTTTGAAAATTTGGTCGCCTAGAAATGCTTCAGATGCTTTAAATAAATACTGCGAGTAGAATACATCTTGGCCTTTAAAATAATCGACCAGTTTTTAGATAAGTCTATTTATAAGCCCAGAAAAAAATAATGTTATAAGGCCTATTAAAACTGCTTTAAAGTTCAAAATCTCCTACCTACGAACCCATTTTCGGTTATGATTTTATTGTATAATGTGGCAAATTAAGTTATTTATAAAATGATCGAAAAAAAAAATATTTATGCCTGAACATCCACAAAATAAAATAAAAGGCTCTTTTTGGCCATGTTTTTTTCTTGCATAAATCAAAACAGACGGATGGTGTTAAACGGTAATTTAAACCTTATCGCCATCTACGTAAAGGTTGTTATTGATAGCGGCTCAATTTAAAATATTACACGACGTAGTGCATCGCCTTAATAAAATTAATTTTCACAGACCAACTAGACAGATTTTCCTGTCCAATGAAAATTAAGTTACAAAGATAGATTTTTTTTATTTTATTATATTTAGGGAAATGGGTTGCATAAACCAGCGAAGTTTCCGCGTAAGACATTAGTAAGATGTGAAATAAATCCCCGTTGAGAAAAATTAGAGAACCGCTATGATGGAGCAAGTTGTTTATAATCTTTTCAGATTAAACTATTATTTTTTGTCGCTCACTATGCAATTGAGGATATTTTATAACACTTTAGTTTTAACAAGGTCTTGACTTGACTTGGCACTACTATTTCATTTCTATTTTCTTATGTTTTCCCTGTTTGTCTATGCTTTTATATACCATCCTTTACTCTTGCATTGTACATTGTCCCAAATTTCGTGTCGCTTTGTAACATATTGGACGTAAGTCCGTTAATTAATAAATAAACTAAAGAAAGAAAGCTCCGATATTAAAAAAATAAAAATTAATAAAAAATACTAAGTACGGGTTTATTGTATATTTTACATCTTTATTGTAATTTTTAAGTCGTGTAAAGTCGCTGTGAATGGTAAAAATATATTTTTTAACTCTTTTCTAAGATCCAGAGGGCTGGCTTTAAATTAGAGGAAAATATCGAAAGCTAAAATATAACTAAGATAGGAGACGAAAGCTGCAAGGTGTTACGAAAATCTGTGACAGACTTCTTCGGGGAGTGTCACGCGGCTTAGTGAGGATCAAATAATAATGATATCCACTTCCGCCCGATGCACACCCATCGCCCCCCCACCCCCCACCCCTGCTACACACTAAAACTACACCCCAAACAAACGAAGCAGGTGTTTATATATTTATATTAAGTTGATTTTTTTTAAAGACGAACATTACAGGCCTATGAATAACCTGCCAATATTTCCTACAACCAACTCTCTAAGCGGAAAATGTAACTCGTTTCGTGATGGAGGACTTAGCCAGCCGAGGAATTGAACTCACGACGCCTGGGTGGAAACCCGATGCTTTGCCAAAGCAGCCACTGACATTTAAAAATACACGGTGTCCGGAAACTAATGGTATAAGCGACAAACTGGCGAATCTACATCACACAGAAAAAAAAACAATTTTTCGAGCTGTGCATTTCGATATTTTTTTATACTTTTCCTTTTTTTCGTCAACTAAAGATTTTTTTTTAAATCTTTGACGCATTTTAAAAGACAATTACAGCTAATAGTAATCCCGTGGCGACAAATTTTCATTTCAAATTTGACCTAAATAATTCCAACTTTGAGATCGATTTACGCGAAAATAAGAACTCAAATTAAAAAAGTTATACTAAAAGCCTGTACCACTAGTTTCCGGACACCATGCAAATATATCATTTGCATGGTGGACAATTTTGAGTTAAATTATTTAGCTCAAAGAATGTATTTTGGCCGCAGGATCCAAAACAAATTTAAAAAAAAATTTATTACCAATTCTCATGCTAAAATTGCAAATCGAAATGATTCAAGCGTTTTTAACATTATCTAGGTGTTCCAGACATTCGGCTATGGCGATTTTCTAGAAAAGAGCAAATCAAATAATCGTAAGTAGGTACTTAAGATTACGATTAAATGAATACAAGATTATTTGTAAAAGTCGACAGGGCAACCCTCAACTACAAATAAATTAACAATAAATCTTTTAAAAAAACTATCAGAACTAACTAACTAACCTATCACTAAGTTAAGTTGAATTATAAACTATGGTACAAAATCGCTATACAAATATAAAATACATTTATTTTATTCACAAACGATCTATGTTATTACTAACTATATATGGAGATTATATACAGTGCCATAATTACCTGGTAGTTCGTGCATGATCATACATACTCTTCTATTGTTCTATTCTGATTATTATTTTTATTTATTTATTGGAAAATTTGTATAGCGCCGCTTTTGTGAGATATCACCTCAAGGGCGCTTTACAGTTGATAAAGTGAAGTTAAGTTAAGTAAAATGAAGAACAGGAACAGGTGACACGAAGATAGAAGATGGAGACTCTCCAGCAAGAATCCTAGGTGGTGAGGAAACTGGACCAGCTGCTGCAGCGAAAGAGTCCACCGCGTTCACCAACAGTGCCAGCACGAGGTTCGTCATCCGTCCAGGGATGCGTCTGCTACTAATAAAACACAATATCCTCTCACAGATATCAGACCTTGGCAGCACCGCTGTGACGTTCGACGAAGATAGACGATGGAGACTCTGCAGCAAGAATCCTAGGTGGAGAAGAATGTCTGATTCACTTGATCGTGCCATGTCTTCCTCGGGCTTCCCCGACTTCTTCTAGCATTCACATTTGCGTCATATATATATTCTCCTTGCACTCCTCTCTTCGTTCAATATTCAATATATCTAATCGTCCCATTATTTATCTTACTCAAACGGTCATACAAGTTTTTACCCACATACGCCTTAGGGATCTTATTTCTACAGCATTCAGTATCATTCAACATCATTAAGGTCGTATTTTCCAATCCAACCACTCTACTTCACTGAAAAGACACGGACCGCTACTGATACATAGGTTAACCTATATATTACATGCCATGAATTATCTAAAATGGATAAATTTGAAAGAGGCCCAATGTTGGACGCCGGAAAGCTCATAAAAAGAAGACCAAGAAATAAACATTCGCAGCACACAGCTTGGCAAAAAGTGCTATATTTATAAATATTACTACGCCATAATCATTGATGTATTATATATTTAGATGAGACATGAAGCGAAAAAATAGGTTCTACTTTTTTTACCTACAACTGACCTCCAACGCTCCCAAGTCTCTAACAAAAACCTAACATCGAATCCGGTCGGTCTATGCGCAATCGTTCTAATAGTGAAACACTTTTTGACGAGATATTAGTACGCAATAGCGCCTCTAATTATATAGCTCTATGGCTATACTGGGGATACAACCAGCATGATCTCTGCCTCTTAGTGCGTTCACATGAGCGCGTATTTCGTATGGCGCAAAACACGAAGGTAGACGTATAATATAGAAGAATTACAACAGCGGGTGGGTACTGGATACACTGGACACTGGGTACTGGCGGGGACATTGTACGCATCAGTCGAAGGGGAATAATTGGCTGCATGATTGGGGTGCATCGAGAGAGGAAGACAATAAAAAACTGGTCAGGCTTCTACAAGAATGAGACCTACTCTGCACTTACCTCTTAGGGCCGATGCACGGATATCGAGTTACTACTGGAGAAGTATTATTAAGCAAAAGTGAAGATATCGGAAAGCTTGTGGCGGATACAATGGAAATATTATTTTTGTGTCGTGATAATGAATCAAAAGCTCATAATAATGAGTCAAAGGCGCGTGATAATGAATCAAAGGCTCGTGATAATGAATCAAAAGGTCGTGATAATGAATTAAAAGCTCGTGATAATGAATCAAAAGTTCGTAATAATTAATAATCAAGTTTAAAAAAATATATTTTAAACACCACTGTTTTATCCTTACACTATAATACCCACGCTCAGGCTTCGCCTTTGTGGGATTTTTTTGTTACTCTTTCATTCTATATTGCTATGTATGTACCTGAATTGTATATGTATCAAAAATTTTGTTAATAAAAAAATTAAAAAAATAAAAATCAAAAGCTTGTGATAATGAATCAAAAGGTCGTGATAATAAATTAAAAGCTCGTGATAATGAATCAAAAGTGCATAATAATGAATCAAAAGCTCGTGATAATGAATCAAAAGCTCGTGACAAGGAATCAAAAGATCGTGATAATTAAACAAAAGCTGGATATAAATAGTCCAGTAGGAAGAATACTCGTTTTTTCGGTCGTTGCAGCGAAAAATATCATAATATTGCTTGACTAGTTTGTATAAAGCCCTTTCAGTGTATAGTTTATATATTTATTGTGATTGGGGAACACTAGCAAAACGTCCCAACTTTGAACAATCCTGGTAGCCGACCAAGCGAAACTTTTACCGTCCTCAAGTCTAATTAATACCGGTTTCTAAAATAAGCAATCCCTAAAATACTGTGCGATTAATAAAAAAAAATCCAGCTAAAGTTTCCGGTTCGCAATAAAAAACCTGTTGGTACGTAAGTACCTTCCTAAGTAATAATAATAATTGGATAATTTGTAGAGCGCCGTTTTTGTGAAAAATCACCTCAAGGGCGCTGTACAATTTCAGCATTTTATTTACTGCTGTGTCCGAAACTAATTTTAGGTACACATTTAAAGTTTTAATTACAAAAATAAAGTATATTACGTGGTGATAGCGAAACGAGGATTTAATTGAAAAAACAATCGCCGTAACCAAAATTATGAAATGTCAGAGATAAATCGCTGTTTAATCCTTCCTCATCTCCTTTTCATAAAGTCTATTGGGTAACTACATATTATACATTCTGCACGGTTTGAATGTAAATCTTCAAAGTCAGTTGACACATTTTGACATAAGGCGGTCCAGCTGCAAGAGTGCAAATTATTTTAAAATACAATATAAAACATTTATCGAACGTAGTACTATTATTAGGAATAATACTATACTAACGGATTATATTATTACCGTGATATAACCTGCTTAATACTGATAAAGGGAGTACGATAAAGGGGGAGTAACAGTATAGGTAATAGCAGTGTATCAGTATCTCACCGTGTCGATGGGCGGACAGAAGCTGACGGTCTTGCGCAGGGCGGGCCCGCCCTTGCCAGGGGCGGGGGGCGGCGGGCCCTCGTAGAAGGCGGCTTCCTCCAGCCCATAGTCCACGTCGGGACTCTCCAACTTCATACTGAAACACAACATAACATAAATAACACGTCCATCAGACATATACGCACACATACAACACCCTTATACACAGATACATAACCGTGCAAACTTTTGCTTGTGTATTTTTAACTTTTGATCTTTTAACCCTGTTGTTTTTTGGAATCTGACAGGAGTTTTGTAGCCAGAGATTTAGATGTAAAAATCTCAGGAGGTTGAAATTACGTAAACACTGAGCATACATATATAAAAAAAACCTGACCCATCCGAACCGAAACCGGACCGGACCCTTAGAAAGGAAACCAATATGAAATAGAACCAATTAGTTGTAGATTATGAAAATTTGTATGAGCAACTATCAAAATGAACCAGCCATATTATTCATCCAGACCTAAACCTCGATTTTGTTTCATTATTTTTTGATACCCAACACACGTTTCGAAGGTAAAAATGTTTAAAGAGTTTCAAAGGCAAGAAAAAAACGTCACTTCAATTTTGAAATGGACGTGAAAAGGTTCCACAAACAACAAAAATCACGAGCAAATAAACCATAAATAAATCACATATTTATTCAAGCCACGCTCAAATAAAGTGAGAAGGGATGATGAATCTCTTCGTACGGTGGAAAGAAAGAGATGGATGGATGCATTGCGTATTGGATGAATTTAAGATTAGAGCACGTACATTTGCGTAATATAATTCTAAGTTTCAAAATTATCTGCCATCAGAATCCAAGGAAGTTTGACAGTTTGTATTAAAGTTACACCAAGGAACATGTGAGGGACATTTCCTGAATATATCTAAAGCGGCTGCTTTAAACTCTAGAAGACGTGGCTTTTGATAAGTTCCAAGAAATTAGACCCTGCTTACGAAATAAATTATAGAGTAGATTACAGGAATACTATCGACAATACTGCTTTTATTACCCCACTAGTAATAAATAAACTATAAAAATTGTCGTCTTGTAAAATATATTATAGGTGCGTACTTTATCGCTGGTGGGGATTGTAAAATATTGTTTTTTTATTCATATTTTTATTTCACAGCACACAACCTATACATCATTTCCAATATTGAAAATAACTATTGGATCATTTCTATAGCTCTGTTTTCGTGAGAAAATCACCTCAAGGGCGGTTGACAACTTAATTAATACATTTAACCTATACCCTATCACTTGGGACGGGTTGTTTCACTGAATTTGAACAATTCATCAAAGTTCTGTGAAAGTGCAATTCAAAGTCTGTTTTTATATCGTCAGTTGTTTCACAGAATTTGAATTTAAACTCCTCTCCTTAGATTTATAACTTCGATTTATGATTAGTGCCCTATATCTAAGATTAATAGATAGTGACTTAGAGTTATACGTATTAACCATAAAAAAACTTTAAATTACATTATAATTATTATTGCACATTTTATGTGCGATTCAAACAATTTTAACGCTCATAATAAATCTTATGAGAACGTTCACGAAATGCTTGACCGTGTAAACTATTAAGCTTGGTGAAACGCCAACGCAAAACTTACAAAATTCAAAGCAAAGCCATGGCGAATTATTTAGTCGGGTTGGTGTAGCTACCTAGATTCTGGATACCGTTGGTTAGTCGTTTAATGTAAGGATAGAGTCCAGGAACTGAAGTGAAACCCCACCTGTTGGGCTACGAATACAGATGTCGTTGTGAGAGGCTGGTAAGGGATGGCCAACTATAATAACAATAATAATAATAATTCCATAAGTTTTAAAGCGCCGTTTTTGTGAAAAAACTCCTGTAAAGAGCGTTGTACTCTAATTCATGAAGCTTAATCCCAAATCACTTTTTTGATTAATCTTTATAACGAATTGGTGTACATTATGAATACCAAAAAATATGCTTTAGATAAATTGAAGGTTTTCCTATCGTTTCTCTTGAGTAGGATACAAATAAAAAAATCAATTACTCAATAAAAAATATAAATGTAAACTACTAAAAAAAATAGTTTTTCAATAGAAATGTAGGTACTCGTATGTACGCATAAAGGAAACAACTTTAAAAATAACAGTTTTATAGCTAAGATTATTGAAATTAAAATAAAAACTATAGCAGACTTAAGGTCATGCGATGACCAGTGTTTTTTGTCCTCTGCGTGCAGTTTTATCTTTTATAAGCATAAACTTTTTAATATAAGTGTGTTTGTCGGAAGTGACTTGCCAGGTAGTATGCCAGGTAGTAGTATGTTTTGGTATCTTTTCTAAATAACAAATGTAGATCCTAGGAAATAAATTGTACAGCGCCCTTGAGATGATTTTTCACAAAAACGGCGCTCTACAAATTATCCAAATATTATTATTATTATTATTATCTGTAACAGTTTAAATTAATTAAATTTTTTGCTTTCTTATAAAATAAATAAAAAACAGTTTTGTGCCTGAAATCGAACGTTTCTAGACTACGTTTGTCAAGAGATTTTAATGCCCATTACCTATAATATAAGGTATACCAAGAATATACTATACACATTTTTGGCTTGTAACTTCCTCTTAAGTGTTCCTATACTCTATCTATTTTTATTAATTACAAACAGATTCAGAAAAACATACTTATTATCAACAAACAGATACAGAAAAACATACTTACCTGGCTGGTCACTCCGATAAACACACTGTACATTGTTCAGGTGAAAACACTGGACATTGATTTTAGACTTGCTATTTTACCCTCCATTATTACTGATATTACATTTATTAGAAGATTAGTGGCAAGGTGTTGATATTTCTTTTAAGACTTAAAAAGTTTATAAATTCTTCGGTGTTTACATTTTTACACATTTTGTTATTTACAATTTCGCGGACTGTCTTAAAGGTGAGATTTAATAAGTTTAGCTCTATAGCCATATAAAGCGTGTATTTTTATTTGACTTACTAACCATCACGTCGTTACTCTGCAGGGAGGGCAGAGACAATGGACCGTCAGACAACCCTGTGTTGGCACAAACTTCTTAGTACTTTTATTTTTGATTGATTTTTTTAATGTCCTACTCGCATCAAATATGGACTCGTTAACAATAATATCACACAAAGAGACAGAAGGACCACTAAGTGGAATAGGAGAACGACTTACACAATCTTCACATATAAGCGGAACAAAAACTAATTTGACAATACCTACATCGACGCTTTCTTGAAAAAAAATTGAGACATTTGAGGAAGGCGTATGTACAAAGCTGGACGCGAGGAGGATTACGAAGAAGAGAATCAATGATTAAGATGAGGATTTCTATAGTTTATTGACGTAAATAGATAATGTTTTACTATACTATATGTAATATTACGAATTATCTAAAGTTTTACAACAGAATTAATACAAGCAAAGATAGCTGACGATAAAATTGTATCTCGAATAACACACCTAATTTTATGTGTGAGTGTTTACGCCCTAGGTAGGTTATCATCATCATTTAACAAGTGTGCGAAAAATGCACCAAATCCTATTTTTATTTATCCCTTCAATACACAATTGATTCACAAATATGAGATTACTTTGACTGTCCAACTAGGAAAGGAAGGATTCACATTTTAGGACAGTCAAATTGATAAGCTCAGTTTATATTGATAACTGCAAATAATGCCAAATTTGAAAAGCATAAATTTTATGTTAAACAGGTTATTGTACGTTATCACATATACAGTATGCGTATAAATGGATGTTTTATAGGTACATAATAGATTAAAAACATTAAAAATACAAAATTGTGAAATACAGAGTTAAGCCTTATATTATGTGAGATTAAAATTCCAGCAAAATTTACGTGTCTTCGAAATATTGTGAAAATCTTTAAAGGCAGCACTTTTGCACTGATTGAATAGTTTTTGGTCTGTATTATTTTCATACATTTTTCGATATTTTATAATGTTTGTACCAGATAACCGTGGTTTCATCATTAATGAAGTTTATTTTGGTACCTTCAGAATCCGCCCACGAATATATATTTTTTTAATAACGTTCAGTCCGAAAGGTTAACAATTTACCGAAATCCCTGAGAAGCTGCCTTTGTGTAGGGCAAAAAAACGCTTCGAGGGTGCATGCAAAACTGGGCGTTGCATTCTATTTACAGAGTGACAGGTGCACCTCTATCGGCAGGTAAATCCCTAGAATGCACCGAAAAGCACGAAGCATTTAGTCCGCATTATTGCAAGTCACTATTCACGGAACTTACCCTTTGTCGAGTACATCGTTACTAGATAAAAATTTTGATTAGGAGGAGATGGGATTATTTGTAGGTTGGTTGGTACCTGCAGCAGCCGGTGCAGTCTGTTTATATTGGGTGAAATATTACTCGGAAGAGATTCGAGAGAATGTATTCAAGATGTGATACGGTGAACAAGGGGGAACTGAGTAAAAATCTGCAATCATTGTTGTGAAGATCAAAACATTACAAGAATCGAAAAGAAACTTTTCACTAAAGTGTTTAACTTACTTTTAATTGTTCCCCATTTATATGGAAAGAATTTTGACATTTTGTGAAAATATTTTGTTTAGCGATTTGAACTCACGCGATGAACAGATTGGAAACATATTTATGAGCATGAGTTGAACATTTCTTTTTAAAAAGGCAGAAAAAAATCACATTAATGTAAAACAGTTGCATTGTCCTGTCCATTTTTTTAATGTAATACATATCGCACAAGAGTTACTGCCTGGAGCGAGTAACTACAGCATCTTTTCAAAGCAGATCTGATTAACCTAGGGTTTATTAAACTCGTACGTTTTGAGATCATCTTAAATTAGTACATATTATTTTTTAAATGATAAACTAATGTTCATAAGACAAGGTTTATAATAGCATAAAGGATAACAAATAATTATAAACAATAATTAGTCGTCTGAAATATCAATACAAATTGAAAATATCTCCCGAGTAAAAATAAATGCCGCCAACGGGAATTGAACCCGTACCTTCTGATGTCCGGTCAGGTGCTCTGAATCACTGATATTTCAGACGACTAATTATTGCTTATAATTATTTGTTATCTTAAATTAGGGTTAGGTTGTGAGGCAGAAATAAGTAGGGAGGGGAGGTTGATGGGTAAAAGTTTGTTTGCCTAGTAACCGGGTAATTAAATCCATCCCTAAACATAACGAAATCCATTTCAAGCAAAGATTCTATTCCGATAAGTAATCTGTCACCATGGCTATACTGAGAGTATCCTTATTGGAAAAACTTCTGTTCTGACGAAGAAATACAAGTACCTACTTTGTTTCATTTATAAAACATCGTTTAAATCGAATTGCACTGCTTTGAACTGGTTTCGTCATTTAAAATAAAATGATGCAATAAATTGCAAAATCATGAAAAGAGCTTTTTACAGCCCAAAGCTTAACGTTTATGCAACCAACACTATTTAGGCTTTTTGTGGGATCAAGTAAAACTTTTTTAGCAGGGCGTTGACCATAGCACGAAAGGTAAATTATTTTACCGTTCCTTCACTCAATCTTATCTTTTTTATGAAGCGATTTATTTAAATTGACTTCGAATAAAAAAACACCTTCGTTAGTAAACTGAAAATAAATTTAAGCATGATTTCTGTCTCACAATTGTTTGGGTGTTCATGTAATTGATTGGGTATTTATTGCTAGGAAACTCTTTGTATGTACAAATCTTGGAGTTAAAAATCGCTTTAATTGTTATTTAGATACCTACCTAAAATTAGTACTTATTATAATGAAACGATTTAGGAAGTAATGGATAAGGAAAGAAAATAGACGACTGAATACAATAGAAATGAAATCACTGAGGCGTATGCGTGGTTAGACTAAAACCTCGTATAAGTGTACAAATGAGAAGATCCGAAAGTAATGCAAGGCCGATGTAGGCTTTAAGAATAAGATTAAAAAGGGACGCTGAGATGGTTTAGCGGTTTGAGAAAGCTGTGACGCAAAAGTTGACGGCAGAAGAAGACGGGGATAAAACAGGAAGATTTTGCAAGATCAAGAAAATAAAAAAATAATCGGAATAACAAAAGAGTAAGCGTGAAGGTAAATGGTAATTTCACCTAATTTTTTACCTAATAACATGGACAGTGGAACAATGAACCATTCGAAGCCGCAGGGTGACGGGAAAGATGTATGAAAAATGTCAAAACCTGCTTAAATTTTTTAATGACATATCCCATTCAATGTATCATCAAATACCCATAAATTATAAGCCGTTATAATTGCATTAACAATACAAAAGTAAAATATAAATAGTTCATTATATACCACGTTGCATACTAATCATTTCAATAGTTTGACATACAAGATGGCTGCCACGCAATTTTCCCAAACCCTAGATTTGGCTTCAATGCTATTCAGACAAAATTGCACTAATCCTCTGTCCAGGGCTTTTTAGGTCCATGGTCAATTTATTGCAACAAAAAATCAGTACAGGGCAATTCACTCATATTCGTATAATTTTGTACCTGTGGGTATTATTTATTTATTTTAAAACGAGATACATACTAATCGATTTATTATAAAAAAAGAATTCGAAAATTCAACAATCTCGGAATAACACTGCAAATAAAATCCATAATTTCCAAGAAGATTTCACTATTTTGATAAGCCAATTAAGATTTACCAATTCTACCTACAGCGATAGATAAAATTGAACAACATAGTAATATAACATTTGCCTTCATTTCAAACTGGATTCAAATAACATTACATAAACAATAATATTATACAACCCATAACACCAAAGAACATTACATTAAATTAAAACCAACCACATGGACAAAAATGTTCCAGTTAAAAAAGTAACAGCATTCCAATTTCCTGATATAACATTATTCATTCAGAATATATCGAGAGCACGTATTCTTTTCCTAATAAATATCATGGCGGAATGCGACAATATCAATGTGTGTATGTTCCGCCGTCCTCATAAAACATTCGATTTTGACTGATACTTTGTTAGAAACTCCGTCAATTCATTCTTTGAAGGTCTGCAGTCCTATAACAGGAAAACGAATAGTTTGACCAGATTTTTTTATAAATAAATAGTATTTTATATAAGTAAGTTTTCTCTGTGTGGATGTATCATTACGGACACCATTTTCGATAAATATTATGTTCTGGCTTATAAGTGTTCATAAAACTACAAATAGAAATCATTAGATAAATTAACCCTGCTGGTAAGTTCAAATATGCAACAAATTGGTTACGTAATGTAATTCTATAGTTAGATTAGATACAATGTTAAATCACACCTAGCGTTTTAAAGTGGGGCGAGAAAAACAACTTCTCATCATCTTCGTTCAGTCTTATGGTTTGTATATTTGTCCATTTTTGCGTTTGAACACGTTTACTGGGTAAATATTTACTCCCTTCATCATTCCTCGGTCAATAAAATATCTCTGTTCTTAGAATGTAGGCCCATTGAAGCCTGCAAACATGAACCGAAGAACTATCACACGATCTTTTTAGGAGTGTCGTACCTACGTACATGATGTTAAGAACACGAGTTCTCGATATATTCTGAATGACTAATATTTTATCAGGAAATTGGCATGCTATCACTTTTTTAACAGGATCATTTTTTTCGTCACACAAATATAATGGACAATACAAATAATCAAAATCCTCAGTTAAATATGTGTAGGTAGGGAGGTAAAATAGATCAGGAGAGAAGCTGTAATCTGTAATACAAGCTCGTAAATCTTTAACAGAGCTTTCGTTATTCCTGGACCGCGTCTCATTAAACGCGTTAATCTTTCAAATTATATTTAAACCTTGTTTGATTATATGCTATAAAATATGTGCAAACAGAGAGTTCTCGGAAAGGCTAGGCAGCGACGTATGGAACCGTACAAATTATTGTTGCTCTCTTATCCCAGCGTTTACACATTTCCAACAAAACAAAATTATTCGGAGAAATTCAAAGTGATGTGGGCCTTTGACGTTTTCAAGAACACCGCCGTTCACTGGTAGGTATGCATATAATATAGTTAAGCGGGGAAATAATGAATAAATGAAACGACTGTAAACATTGTAAAACATAAGTGTACAATGAATCATTCAGGGTGTAGATTCCAGAACTCTGAACTATTGACAAGCTGTATACAATATCAAACTAAAGTATGTATATGTATTTCCAAAAATTACCTTACATAATACATGACTTGGTAAAATTTTCTGAAATCGAATTCTACGGCAGTGATAGATATGAGTAATTCAAACAAATCATGATAAAAATCCAACAAATTCGGCAACTTAATGTTGACATACTTATTTCGACTGACAACGATAAAAAATAATGTAATAAATAATAAAACATTTAAGACGTGGAAAAAACATGGTTTTAGGAAAGTAAAAACTTAGATGTTTTTTATGTTCCTTACGAGACCCGTACCTACCTACTCATGTTTATAAGGTCCTACAATAAAAAAACAATTACGCTGGCAGCCCCCATATAAGTTAGGAAAAACCACATGAATACTGTTTTATGCTGCCAACGATACAGACTTCCCCATAGAAATTATATATTCTATAGAGAAAATAAAACTCAATCCTTTTGAAGTGTCAACTGATCTGAACATCTGGATACGAAAATCACGTTGCACACAAGAAGGAAACAAAGAAAAACAGTGAACTTGGTCTTCGCTGAACAACAGTTCAATTGCTTCGTCATTATTCTTGCGTTTCCTTCTGTTCTCCGGACAATCTGAACTGTCTTTGTACGTCAGATCAAGGTGAGATACAAAGTGATACGATACAGCAGTCAGGAAAAACATTGATGTTTTATTTCAAAAGATACTAAATATGGAATAAACACTTATGGAGAAGAAATCTTGGGAGGATTGATTTATATTATGAAATGTATTTACAATCAGATATAAAGTGAACAAATTACAGGTGTACAACTGCACAGCTTCTACTTATGATGGAGGAGAGTTGGTGTGGGTCATAATGGGATTCTGGCTAAGAGTATGGACATTTGGGGGTTTTCAGTTAGATGGCTAGATTGTTAATGTTAGTCGTAAGTCACTGGATATTAGTCTTAGATGTATGTCACTAGTCAGTAGTTTTAGTATTAATTATTTCATAAATATATTTGTACAGCGCCCTTGAGGTGATTTTTATTATAAGTTTTTATTAATTAACCAAATATTATTATTATTATGGCAAAGCGAGTCATTTGGTTCAACGGAGTGGACATACAGGACTACGATAATATGACACACAATAAAGAAGTAAAGTGAGGTATTTTCAAAAACATCGTTAAAATGTATGAAAAGTTATTTTTTTTATAATTCTGATCATCGTTCTAGAATTCTTTAATTTTCATTAATTCATTGATTTTAAAAACGATCTAAAACAGCACATTTCTAAACGGTTCAAACTGTTCTATTATGACCAGTGTTCCCGATTTTTCACTTCATCTCCTGATCTACCGTATTGGCATAAATATCTCCCGATATTTCTAGACTGGTCGTCATGTCATGGCGTCTGCATACGCCTGGTTTTCGCTGTACTTAAGCCACCGCATCGAAAGGCTTAGCCGTCCTACAGAACTTTCCTTTCTACAAGCCCATTGTTCGATCCCTTCCCAAATGTTTTCTTAAAAACCATAATGAGTGATGGTGTGCATCATGTGTCCGATTGTCCGTGTGTGAGTGGTATATCGATGGTTCTGACCAACAGGTAAATAATTTATTGTCTTTGCAAATTTTTGTGTTATAAAATTGGAAGGAATTGTTACTAAACGGTACATTGACAGGCGGAGTGTTTATATAAAACCGGGAGATTTGAAGAATTATTATCATTTTTTTTATTATCTGCATACGTTGTTGAAATTGATTCAGTTCTTTTCATGATAGCGTTAGTTAAAAAATAATCGATTAATTATTACTGGACCCTTAAGTGAATTGGATGCTTGTACGGAAAGAATTAACCAAAAAATAAATACCCATCGAGTGTTAGAAAAATCGCTTTATTCCACTGGTAACATTCTACAATAATTGTAGATATTGCCCGTTAAAACGATAATTATTATGTTTTTAACGGTGCTATTTAATATTTTTTGTTTAGGTCTGTTTCGGAATAGAAACCATTATTCGGATTATTGAAAAGGGAAGGATTTTCATTAAATTCTAGTCATCTCCCGATTTTACCCGATTTCTTCCGATTTTTGGGTAAAAATCTCCCGATTTAGAATTTTTAGGTTTGGGAACACTGATTATGACGTAGAAAACGTTGCAGCGTTGGTAAGGCGGCTGTCACCGACGCGACGAGGGACTTTAGCCGGTGCGGGCAGCGTGCCGTCAACAGCCTTATATTCACGAACAAAAATATACACGCCGTTTTGGCGGCAAATCAAAACAGACACATTTTAAATCGTTATAGAAAATGTATTCGTCAACATAAAAATAAAATAAAAATGTCGCAACTATCGTAATTATTCACAATAAAAAACAGTGAAAATTCATACCCTATTGTGCTATATTATTAAAATATTTTTTTAAAGAAAGAGAAACGCATCGGTTTACGAATAACCTGGCAACAATTTGAAAATCTCCTACCACCACAGTAAGCGGAAATGTTGATTGTGTCGTTACGGAGAGCCAGCCGAAGAATTAAATTCGCAACCTCTGGGTGGGACCCATACGCGATGCCAACTCAGCCACTGACCGAACCGGATTATAAACCAATACTTTTGTTTTTCTAGCGAATTTGTTGATTAAAACGTGTGAAAGGTTGACCAATGTCAACGCCATTCAAGTTACTTGAGATAATACATTGTTTTAATTACAGTATCTTGACTAGTATTCCGCTAACCCAATGCATTGCTCTAAAGACATTAAACGAAGATTACAGTGTCACAATATTGTGAAAAGGGTATATTTTTAAAATTGACATGATGTTTCATGCCTCGGAGAACTGCGCGATATGGAAAAAACAGTAATCGTCCAGAAGAAAACATGCTACAAATTATAATCAACATTTTAACAAGGAGAATTTCTGCTTTTGAACAAAGCGTCTATTTATAAAGCAACCGAAAGCACCCCAAAATACTTCTGAGTGCATCAAATTTGTCATAATTCTCAATAATCATTAATTTGGCTAAATGTTAACAAAAATAATATCTTTATTACGATCACAATTGACAAATAAGTGGGGACGAGTGATATAAGTCCAATTATTCGTATTAGATTATTATACAGTGGCAACTTGGGCGACAAAAAACCTCATAAAACATCGGTTTAATGATACACCAAATGCATAGGGCAGAAGCAAATGTCATGTGAAGTTATGTTATTTATTGTCGGCTAGTGGGCTCTTTTAATTGGGCTATAAGTAGGTACTAACCATTCATGTATGTAGAACCATACTGAATACTGACACATATACTCGTATATAGGTATTTATTATTTTGACCAGCATAAATTTAAAGGATAGAAATTTAAAAATTATAAAAAATACAAAATAAAGAAATATTGTGTTTATACAGGGTGTATTGGCAAGTACCGACAAACTTTAACCAGCTATTCCTCAACACATTTGGAGTAAAAAATGTTATCGGCGCTTTGCTGTCAGGTAACATTTTTTTTCCATTAAAAACAAAAAATAAATAAAAAATCCACTCTCCGTCACTGTCATTTGCATTGTTTCTCGTGTTCAACAGCTGTTATTAGCAAGTGTGTCAAAAAGTGTCCTCGCTCTTTCGTACACACTAAATAATAATAGAAAAATGAGACGAATGGTGCCGTGCCATTTCGTTGTTATTGTAAAAGCACGCCAACGTAGGTACGTACGTACATTATTCAACGAAACTCGAACAAAATATTGCCAGACGGGTTTTCAAACTTTGACGAAGGATAAAACATTGGTGACATGTGGTGAAAATATGAATAGTAATAATAATAATAATAATCTATCAAATCTATCAAATCTATCATCAGATCTATCAAAAAAATTATATATAAAGATGCAAAAGTCGGTCATTTTGAATACATGTAGGATAAAAAAAGATTTTTTAAATATTTATGTTGAGGGATCAGTAGGATTTATAGGCCCTGTTAGAAGTTCTACCGAGCCGAACCCTCTGATATGAAAATATCTGGAAACGGTGAATTATTTTCCCATTTGATCTCTGGTGATTTGACGTGGTGTTCTTGTATTGTTTTGTATTTATTTTGCTTATATAATGCACTTACATAATGTTGATTGACTAGATGATCATTTGTGGAAAAGTGAGTGGAAGGGTTAAGTTTTTCCTTTGGGGAAGATTTAACCCGGACAACTAAATCGGAAGTTTAAAAGAGATAAAAAATAAAATAATTGGATAATTTGTAAAGCGGTAAATTTTTTATTAAAAAAATGTTACCGGACAGCAAAGTGCTCATAACATTTTTTACTCCAAATGTGCTAAGGAATAGCTGGTTAAAGTTTGTCGGGTACGTGCCGATACACCATGTATACATATTGTAGGTAATTATTATAGAAGACCACCAAGTAAATACTAAAGTTGTCTTATTTCCCCTATTCTATGGTACTAAACTCTATAGCAAAATCCCACTCTCATTAAAAAATAACAGCAATATTGAAACGAAGTAAAAAATATATCTACTGACACCAAATACGCAACAAAATATGCAACCGAAACCATTCACTGCACTAGAAAACACCATTTAATATATTTATAATTATGTCAGAAAAACTCTACATAATACGTCATTGCTGCATATTATTCATTTTGCAAAATTTTAATAATGTTAAAATGAAATCCTCAGCACGGGAGATCCCAGTGAGGACATTATTATTTCTATTTGTTTCAAAAAAGGAAGATGATAAAACATATACTATTATTATTTTACAGCAAAGGGGATTCTTCAAAGCTCGATAGTACTGATGAAAATAACGCCGCGAGCTAAAACTCCAGACAGAAAAAAACTATGTAAATTTCATGACGACAGAGTTCACTTTACGAGACATTTGGCTATTTCATACAAATAAACAAATTTAGGTTATAGTTAAAATAATACATAATTGTCTCATAAAAAAACCTTAAAATACAGAGGTTTTCACAATTCAATAGTAACTGGCTCATTACAGTTGCAATTATAACTGCAACTAAAAAAAAATATTAAAGCCATCTGTCAGATTTTTGGACATCAATCAAAAATTTTGTGTCTTAATTTAAATGATTTTGATCACGCAGCCTGAATAAAGTACCTACCCATTCCGGGCGTTTTGTTTGTAAAATTCCCGGTAATATTTCAATGGTCGCAAGCGAAAGCTCAATCATGACAACAGTGTAATTTTAATTGCCGCCATCCCTAAAGCTAGAGCTGCGGATAGGGATCTCTGTTAGCAGACGGACTAATCAATTTATCGCCAGCCTCCCGGGCGACCGTGAAACATCAAATTAATGTTACAGCAGACATGTGCATTTATTAAGACAGCTGTGCAACGCTGTGCAACCTTAGTAGGCATACATTAACCAGAGGTCACGGGTACGAAACCCGGCGCAATTTTTTAATAAATTTTTGCACATAATATAATATACACAATTTTTTCAACCAGGACAAATATTCGCCGGTTACGAATAACTTGAAAACGTAATATGAAATCAAGTCATCTTTTACAAGCGAAAAATGTTGCTGGAGCAATGATGGACTTGGCCAGCAGAAGAATTGCACCCGATGAGCCGGACATCGTGTGATTTCACCGATTCTACAAGAAATTAATATAGAGAGAAAATCTGCATAATTTTTTTTTACTTCGTATTCATAATTTTTCGATCAAGTGTTGACATATAAATTTAGATGTCAGAGCATTTTTTGATTCAACTTATGACTTTCTGCTTTATTTAAACATTACAAAATAATTACAATTTTATTGCGTTTTAAAGATAGAATTGCTTTATCAAACTTTAATGATCAGTTTAAGTAAAGAAAAGAATAACTTCATAGGAATTAATACCTGTCATAAATATTCCGCCGCGAATTATTGGGAAGATATTGACGACATGTTTCGTAAAAAACTAATACATATTGGAAAACCCCTGAAAACTTTATTTTAATGAATTTGTAGAAGTAAATAGGTACTATACTACTAATCTTAGACATATAATAAGGAAGGTACTTCTTAGAGGTAGGTTTCAAAGATAACGTTGATTACTCATAAAAGCGACGCATTCTAGTTATTTTTATAACGTATAAACAGTAATAACAGTTGGAACACGAATGGTATCAGAGTACCTTATCTTGAAACTTACACAGTAATGTTTGTAAAAATCGCAGATTCAACCTTCACACATATATAAACATAAACAGTTTTTTTATACCAGATTCATTGTCACAATTTTTACCCACCGATTAGAAATTACCTAACGGAATTAAGTCAAATTTGATTCTAGCCTTATTATTTTAGGTAAGCACCTTAAGGCGAAGCTTAGTGCCAAATCACTATTTTAATTAATCTTTATAACGAATTGGTATACATTATGAATACCAAAAAATATGCTTTAGATAAATTGAAGGTTTTCCTATCGCTTTGCTTGAGTAGAATACAAATAAAAAATAAATTACTCAATAAAAAATATAAATGTAAACTACTAAAAAAAATGTTTTTACAATAGAAATGTATGAACGCGTAAAGGAAACTACTTTTAAAAAATACAGTATTTTAGCTAAGATTACACAGGCCTGCGACCAAATTGCTTTCTTTAAAATAATGGGTGATTCTTATGTATTTTAGTGCGCTGAGTTCAGAAATGCCCCCAGTTTTTTTTCCAGCACGTAAGAATTTTCCGCAAAATGCATTTTTCTGCGGGATTGCCTACCTTAAGGCGTATATTTATGAAAATCCCGAAAAAAGTTGTTTTTCCTATTCGGCTTTATATTTTTATATCAGAAACTATGAAATATGATAAAAAATAGTATATTTAACAGTATTAGTTGAGATTCGGAACTTCATTCTCTTTGTACAGAAGCAGAGAAAAACAATTTGAGCCAAATTTTTCTCAAGATGGCGAACTTGTATATTGTTCTGATGTTCCCAAGTTGATGTCAATGTTTAACATTCAACATGTGTCAGATGATTAGAGGCTTTTTATTGACTCATCAAAAAGAAGTTTAAAATCAGTTTTGCTACACAACGGCAATAAATATGCTTCTGTACCCGTGGGGCACTCTGTGCATCTAAAAGAAAAGTATGACAACATGGCTTTTATACATGATAAATTGAAATATAAGGAGTTTGGATGGCCTATCTGTGGTGATCTCAAAGTCATCTCTATGGTGCTTGGACAACAAAGTGGCTATACGAAATTCCCCTATTTCCTATGTGAGTGGATAGCCGGGCAAAAGCACAGCACTGGAGCCAAAAAGTGTGGCCAACGAGAACTTTGAAGGTTGGAGAAAAAAATATATTCACTTTGAGTCTTTGGTTGATCCCAAAAAAGTGCTTTTACCCTCACTTCACATCAAGCTTGGACTGATGAAGCAGTTTGTCAAGGCATTGCCAAAAGATGGCGAAACGTTCAAGTACCTTGAAAAGAAATTCCCGGGACTGTCTGAGGCAAAGTTAAAGGAGGGTGTTTTTGTTGGTCCGGACATCCGGAAACTAATGAAAGACAATCAGTTTGAAAAGGTGATTGAAAAAGCTGAGAAAGAGGCGTGGATATCATTTAAAGAAGTTTTGAATAAGTTTTTGGGGAACAATAGGACCCGGATTATGAAGAAATTGTAAATAAAATGTTGAAATGTTTTAAAACCTCGGGGTGCTCCATGAGCTTGAAACTTCACTTTTTGAACTCACATTTGAATTATTTCCCAGAAAACCTTGGTGCCGTAAGTGAAGAGCAAGGCGAGAGGTTCCACCAAGACATCAAAGTAATGGAACGGAGGTATCAAGGACGATGGGATGTGAATATGATGGGAGACTACTGTTGGATGCTCTATAGAGAACTTCCAGACATCCCACACAAACGGAAAAGCTCAAAACGGAGTTTTGAGGGAAAAAGATGTAGATATTATAAAGAACTATAAATCCTTATTGTATATACATATTATTTTTATCAAATTGTATTTAAAAATGTAAATAAACCACTAGTAATATATATTTATTTTTCAAAATGCATTTTTACCTATATGTACTGCTGGTTTTTCATAATTTTCATTTTCATTTTGCGGAAAATCCCTACGTGCTGGAGAAAAACTGAGGGCATATTTGGACTCAGCGCACCAAAATACATACGATTCGCCCATTACGGTGAAAAAAACTATCAAAAAGTGTCAATTTGCAGGCCTGTGTTATCTGTGACAGTTTCACTTGATTAACTTTTTTGCTTTCTTATAAAATTATTTACAAAATAAATAAAAACCAGTTTTTGTTTGAAATCGAACGTTTCTAGACTCCGTTTGTCATGCGATTTTAATGCCTATTACCTACGATATAAGGCATACCAAGAATATAGACATTTTTGGCTTGTAGCTTCCTCTTAAAAAGACATAATATGCCAGTAGATATTCACTTAATCCTTACTTGTCATTTAAAAAAGACCCAGGTGTCAACTTCAGTCACATTATTTAACGTAGTCAAAAAAGTTACATTCAGCGCCATTTTTAATTTTTGATATTTGAACGGTCTCAGTCCGTCACGTTTTGGTACTCAACATTTAATTAATCCACGGCTAACAAAGATAAAATATATTGCCCTTTTTATCGATTTCTTTTATCAACGTGACATATTAGGTGTCTATATTTATACAATAGACTTACCTACCACTGATAGCTTTATTGTAACCTCTCCCTCATTCTCATAAACGACGTATCCAACAGAAAGAGAGAATATAACGGAGCTCTCAACATCAGGACCATAGTTAGGTAAGTAGGTACTAATCTTCATCGTAAAAATTATAATAACAATATAAATTTTAATAGAAATACATTAATTTTATCTGCAGTCCACTGCAACGCAAAGCTTTTTTATTAGGATGGTTGATTGTTTTATCTGCGGGGCGACTGGAGTTAAGAGGAGTAGTCTGAGGCAACACCCACGACATTGCATGACGGCTGCAGCTGCTGTTGACTCTTGTAGGTACATAAATGAACCATCCAGAAGGAACTTTTTTGTCATGAAGCAACTTTTTAAACATTAGAAAGAGATCTTAGCGGTATAAAAAATCATTTATATGGAATAGATATATTATTTAATTAATAAGTAGGACATGGAAGATACTCATTCTCAGGGGAAAATTCAGATAACTTATCCAATATATATTATTATAGTCACTAATCATAGGTTCAATTACCGAATATATTATGGAAACAATTCATAGGTTCAAGTAACGAATATATTATAGTCACTATTCATAGGTTCAAGTGCCGAATATATTATAGTCACTATTCGCACGTTCAAGAACCGAATATGATTGTGAAATACCCCAGTAAAATTATCCTTGTGGAATAACACACTACAAAAGTATTTAAAAATTGAATGAAATTGAAGACCTGATTAACCAGGTACTTCCCCATATCTTTCCCCTCACCACTACCTTTAACCTCACAACATATCCCAATTGGGAATGACGTAGTCCCACTGGCTTTAGGAGCAGTTTATGACTCTTCACATAAAAAACCTTTATTTTACTGTAGCATTGGGCAGTAAGGACTATTGAGCATCCAAAAACATATCATAGCCAAATCCCGGTCCTTCCTCAACAGTACATTTGATAATATATTATCATTATCTAAGACGAAATCGTTAGATTATTATGTTATAAATATTATATTATAAGGTAGTTAAATCCATAACCGGAAATCATCAGGATCCTATCGATTAATCTTCAATAATGATATCATTAAAACACATTATCGTATTTCCAGCGTACTACAACAATACACAAAATAATATATAATCTAAGCCGGAAATGTCACATTAAAAATCAGACACATTTAAATATTTAACAGAAACACATTTAAATATTTAATTGCATATTATTGATACAAAAAAATGAAGAAAGGTAGAAACCAAAATTATCTTTAATGAGTTTGACAAGATAACATCATTGATTGATGATTTGTATTAAATGCATTTTTTTAATGATGAATCGACATAAAAATGCGCAAATAGCAAATCCCGCTGTGCTGAAGCTGTGAAATAATATCCCACGTCATCAAAACGAAATTAACACAAACCGATAACACATTTTATCGCATTTTAGTATTGATTTTTTCTAAGACTTCTCAGAATCTCGTCAGCCGAGGTAAATAATTGATTCCCAAAATCTTGGTCAAAGTCGGATATCCCCATTTAACCGTAAGGTTGGGCAATATTTGAGGTAAATTGATATAGCGAGATACATTGTTACAGGCGTATTGGTCAAAATCAACATGTGGTTTGTGTTCTATTTACATTACAGAGAAGAGACAATTGCGGGAATTAGCGAACAAAATAAATAATAATGGAGAGTGGAAACGGGGAATTCATTCCATTATACCAACAGTAAGTATGAGCCAAATAGATTCATAGGTATCGTACCATCTTTCTTTGCTTGTGCTAGTAGATACAATACGAAATCCCTCAAATAAATTATACATTAATTTGCTTTCATTTTGGACGAGCGACACAAAATTGGCCAAGTCGAGATGTACCACATACCCGGCAGCGAAGATTCATCTCAATTTGAATGAATTTTGGAAATTGGTCAGAAGATTGTGGAAATGTGCCATGGACCCGCTAGCCTGAGGTTTGATCGTTTGATGGAGACAAATCAGTGACCTCAAGAACACGCTTATAAAATTATTAATATATACAATGTAGATAGCAACGGCCGAAACGAACGCGTAATATTTTAGGGTTTAATTTGGACGTGGGCTGTGAGATAAGAGCGGGCAAGGTTATCAAGGGCAAATAGGCATTTTGTTATTGTTATTGTAAAAATTCACTCAGATAAGAAAACAATTAGTTTTCGATCGAATTTCAATAAATGCATCAAGACGTGAAGATCTGTTTGCACATCTAACTAACTACTCTCCAACTTCTTGCAAATTGCACAGTTGTTCAGTTTGAAATTACCAAGTGAACATAACTATGTACATTTAAGTATTTTCCATTTTTCAGTATTGAAATATAATATATAGGCGAGAAAATTGTGTAATTGTGTAGCAGGTAGAAGAATTTTGTAACTTTTCTATTCCAACATTTCGCGCCTTTATTAATTATTTTAGTAACGACTTAAGGGGGGCAAGTGTGTAAGATGTCGTAATATTCAGAATTTTGTAGAATTTAAAAGTACAAACACTGGAGTGCCCTGCGGAACGGAGAGGTCAGACTATGGTAATATGAGATGGCGTACTTGAAAAGTGGGATAAAGTACGTATAACAAGCGAGATTCTACGAAGAATAGAAATATCAATTTACTAGGGGCAAACTGTTGAAAAGCAAAATACTTCTAGTTGATAGGACCCGATTCAATTACAACATTCTAAGGGAAGTGCCTTATAGGGGGGGAAATTTATTTATGTACGATTTTTTCAGATAATATAATATAATAATTTGGTAAGGGTCAACAACTGCACGTTCAACGGGTGAATCAACTAATTTTCTATTATACAATATGTTTTTTTTAAATAAGTTTTACTGTTATTTGTATAGCGCCGCTTTTGTGAGATATCACCTTAGGGGCGATTTACAGTTGATGCAGGTATTACAAAAAAAAAATATTAAAAAAATAAAGTGAAGTTAAGTTAAGTAAAATGAAGTTCCGGAACAGGTGACACGAAGATAGAAGATGGAGATTCTGCAGCAAGATCCTAGGTGATCTTATCATTGTTATAAAATCAGGTAACATTTGTACTCCGTGTTTTTATAGAAGAAAAATATGACATCATGAAATATTTATTGATAATTACAATGAACACAAATAAATAGTAATGTGCGCACAGTGTGGTTTTTCCGTGGACTCCTATAAAAATATTATTACTTAAAAATAATCATACATATGTATATAATTATCCATAGATGGATCAACAAACGTCGATTCGAATGTATACGTTTTAATGTACGTACGTGGTTATTCGCACAATTGATAAATCGATCTTCAAACATTAAACATAAACGCCTCGGCTCGGCTCGGTTCTGACGTCATAAAATCCGACCGGCAAGAGGTCTGCGACGAGACTGACAACTATATGACGTCATCTGATCTAAAATCCCATAACGCTACTTAATACTTCAAAATCTATTTTTTATTTTTTTCAAATTGGAATATTGCTAAATCATTGTTAACAACAAGGCTCACTGTCATTTTATATAAAATAAAAACGGTCAAAAGAGGTAAAAATATTGATTTCTTCTTGAATTGCCACCTCTCTAGTCCCTGGCAGAGTCTAGTGTCCTACTACTTTAGCTCTAGAGTCAATAATATTCAGAGCAGACCAAATGATTTAAAATACACCTTTGCACGAACACTCCAGACACGATTATTTAACAATCTGAATATTCTAATTTGGTCCCGAACCCAGGTGTCCCTGGACCATGAGTCACTTGCCTCCGGCTGGGTTTATTATACCCACCTACCGGGCAATTGGTGATACAGCTAGGTTTTTACCTGGATGAAACTTAGGTGCTAACAAAAAACTACAAAGACCGTAGGTTTCATCAGGTACATTTGGTCTAGTACTAGGTACTCAAAAAATATGAACCAAAGAGTAGTTATTGTTAAATTGCATTATTTTTATTGTTAAAATCGAATTTAATTCACTGTTAAAAACTCTTGAGAAATAAGGTTTCAATTGAACATTTAAATAATTATTATTTTGCATAATACATACAGGGTGTCAAGGGATATAGTTGACTTATTTTTTTTTTGTATTTCAAAGAATATTTACATTGGATGATATATTTTGAATGTTATTTCAACCGCCATGCTAGGGATGTGTTATAGCGGGTGAAAAACTGGTGGGTTTAACCAGTGATTCCTGACATTATGTGGAGTTCAAAATTTGAATGAAATTTTGGTCTCCCGTGAAATTTTCAACAAAAAACATAGAAAATCAGTAGGAATTGGACAGTTAGAGTCAATGTGAGGGGTTTGGCGGTTATTCGGCTCAGTGACCAGTGACGACATGTGGAAGACTTTGAAATAAATATTTGTAATGATTTTGAAAAAAATAATTTATTTTGAAAAAACATAAAAGTCACCGAGGACCAAAATTTCATTTACATTTTTTAGTCCAAATATTATCAGGAATCACTGATTAAAGTAAGTGAAGTAAGTCCCCTAATAATTAATAATTATTAGACAACGAAAATCAAACAAAAATACAGGCTAATCTTCGCCATTTTGTAATATTTTTGTGTAAATACAATAGGTTTATATGAATTTTAGCAAGCTATAAATATGTATAATATTAAATTATTTTAGCAAACATTTAATTAAAATTAAATTGAATTAATATTAATTTATTTTTTATGGTTAATAAGTTAGTTTTATATTTATATTTGCACAATCTATGGCTTTGTTTCTTTATAAAAAATTACAGTTTTATCCAGAGATTTATTAATTTTTAGTAATTTTATTTCGAGTAATTTGTATTTTGACTATATGATATTTCTAAAAATCACCCCATTCACCACCCCTTAGCAGAATTTTGATCCTTCTTGATGAAATTTTGCACACTTGACGCTCAAAATAAGAGGATCATTACTGTCTCCATCTGAATTCGAGATAAGAGATAATATAAGAGGAATATTACAGCCTACATTCGATTTCGAAAAACTCTGCACAGCGCCCGGGCAACGCCGGGGACTTCAGTTAGTACATTCTAAAAGTCAGCTGGCCATTGCGTTAACTTCTCTAGTTGCGCTAACTAACTCTTTTTCTTTTGGATGTTTGCCAGTGGTACCAGAATCATTGATAAATTACAACAGCAATGGCCTACCGTGTTTTAAAATAGAATGCAACGCTTCGCAATTATAACTGACATTTAATATTATATTCGTCAACATCGCATGAACTTACTCATCAAATTTTGAACAATTAAAATATTATGAAGCAGAAATCTGTCGGATTCTTTGATGCCGCCAAAACACTTGAACACTAAGCTCTGGCGTCATGAAAATTGCACAGTTTTTTTCAGTGTGGAATTTCTAGGCAATTGCAATTATTTTAAGCTCTCATCGCTATTCCTATCACAAACTATGGAGCTTTGAAAAAAAAAGTAAACGATAGGTAAGTATACATATTTTTCACACATTTTTTCAGCATTAATTTGGGGGGAATAAATTAATATCAGAATACATTGTTTGTATATTACTATATAAAGTAAATGGATTTAAATATATATTTTTTTAAATTTGTATTTAGAATAAAAAGCAGGTTGGATAGTCTTTGGGATTATTTAAAATATTAGTTTTCTGCACTTCTTAGAATTGTCAACTATGTGTGGATAAACATAAGCTCTAATAAAAAAATCGTATATTTTTTGTTTAACATATTATTTATTAATTTAGTACTATAACCGCTATTGATTGCATTTTTTTTATTCATATTTAATTTTGAGTTAAAATTATTCAAAGATTAGGGAACATTAACTAATCTACTAAGCATAGTATAAAAAGCTGATATATTTTTAGCAAATGGATGGTTCGGTGTTTTTCGGTGTATGTTAAATTCATATTTCTTTTCGACAAAGTAAAAATTCAATTTCCATAAATGTATGCTTCTATTTCCTTATCATTTATTATAGCCTATTTTTGAGCTGAGGAATAAATTAAATGAAATGTGGAATATACAGAGCGAAAAAATGCAAATACGAAGAAAAGTCCAGGGATTGGTTAAAGTGATAATTAAGTTAATTTTAAAGTGACAGTGAAACTTCGTTACCAAACAATCCATTAATGAATAAATAACAATCAAACCAACCAACACAATTTTATTAATATCTACAAAATATTCTTAACTTCAAAACGTTAAAAAATTACAAATTTCAATAGTATTATTCATATGCAATCAAATGGCAACATTGATAACGACGATAAAGTTAAACATTAAAATTAAACACTTATTGATAAACTGCAATCACACATTGCAGTAAAAATCATATCTTTTAAATATTTGAAAATTGAAGAAACTTAATTTACAATTAAGAAAATTACATGACCTTATTTTTAATAATTAAGAGTTGTAGTAAATGGCAACACTGTTAACTGATTAATAAAATACACCACACATACTATCGCACAAAAACTACTACAATGCCATAAGTCAACATATCAAAAGGAAAAATTTAATTATAGTGATTATCTATGGGTTGCAGTGTCCATCGTGTCTGATGACATGAGACATCTGCCCTGATGATCACCACTGTTACTCTGTCCGAAATGTTCCGTTGGAGAAGAAGGAAGCGCAACAAGGCATTATAATCACAATAATACTTTTGGCCGTGAAAATCTCAAATTATGTCTGGGAAAATGGACTATGAAGTTTTGCATCTTCTCTACCTATATTGATTCAGAAACATGAATTATATGTGTTCCAAAATTTGAATTAATAACGTTATATTATAGTGTTAAGAGCTGTATTATACAACGTACAGCGTATTCCAAGATACTTTGGACAGGTTGCTCGCCAAACTGAGAACTCGAACCTGGAAAGCTCATGGCCACTGGCAAAGTGGAAGGTTAGAGAAGCTGAGGAAGATCACCGATGCGATGGACTGATTGAGGGCCACAGACATTGCTGACGGAACGTCAGTGTTCATGGTTCTCCATACTCCATGTATTGCTGAACGGCGAGGAGTGGACGAGTTTGGGGGAGATTCCGTTCCTATTTAAGGATAAGGAATTGACCTTAACCTTAAAATGAACTAGTTTTTCGTTAGCCGGGACGGTACAACGGATAAGTAATTGTCCTTAACCTTAAAATGAACTAGTTTTTCGCTAGCCGGGACGGTTCAACGGATAAGTAATTGTCCTTAACCTTAAAATGAGTTTTTCGTTAACTGCGATTCCAGTTCTCTATGATGATAACGGAAAAGTCGTTAATTTGAATGTTAAGGACAATAAATTCATCAAACTTAAGTAGAAACGGAATTGCCCGGTTCATCAGAACAATTGGAGTGGACTGCGATTTAACCGCGTTTCCAGTTCTCTCGGATGACAGCGAAAAAGTCGTTAATTTTAAGGTTAAGGACAATTCCTTATTCTGTTAAGAATAGAATTTGTTTTATGTACATCCTATAGACATTGTAGTTCTAAATAATCCTGTAATGAACTTAATTAATTTTCGTCTTTTATTTATTTTAATATGATTAATATGACACCTTCAATTACACCAAAATAAAAGCTTCACAAAATAAATATTTTTCTTTCGTTTTACGAGCTATATTTTCTTATAAATTTCAATATTTTTAAATCTTATTATGTTGTCTTCTTGGAGGTATTACAGTCACAAGGAAGAAATACGTAATTAGTTTTATTTTGGCTATACTACACATGTACAAACTGATAACATATAAACTGTCGAGTTCCCGAAAATAAATAAATTAAGTATAAACGAAATCTCTCCTCAGATTGAAATATTGTCTGTTTGTACCTGCTGACAAACTGCCAAAGCAGTTTAGCAGGTTTAAATGGTAAAATAAAAAATAAAAATAAATTAAAGAAAGAAATTCATCGGGACTATTGGAGTGGGGGTAACGATACATATAACAAGGAGGCAATAACTCGAGAAGAAGATTTTATACATTTTGACTTATGACAGTGTAGTTGCGGGGGTGCGTTATTGCATACGTCTACCGAATAGCCATAAAGTCTCACTTCATAATCCGAAGTGAAAACGCAATGATGCCAATGAACATTGCACAATGCCGAATTGCATTGCCAACTTTAAGTCTTCCTGGTAGCCTTACTCTTAACCTAACTCAATCCAAAAGCAGTCAACGCCCCGAGATACAAAAATTATCGTATCGAATTACAAGAAAGATGGAAGAGCATTATATCGCCCAAATTGAGTGCCACTTGGATTATGGAGATGGGAGGATGCAGCATCATTGCAAAATAAAATAGGCATTTATTATATGAAAAATGAGGTATAGGATTAATTTTTATTTATCTATATTATTATTTATATTAGTACAGGACCGAGTGACCAATAACAAATACTGCAGAAAACACAATCAACTCACGGTGTACGTAAACAATTTTGTTTTATTAGGTATACAGGTGCAACTAGAGCAGATTGCTCGCTATACTGGTGTGATAAAAGATGTAACCCACAAAACTTCAGAAGGGAATTATTTTTTTTATTTTATTTCAAATGGTCTAAAAAATTCTAGCAGTCGCTATAAAATTTGGAACAGGGCCGAACATTCCAACAATTCACAGATAGCATGCGGTCTGATAATTTATTTTTCAAAGTAACAATTATTGACTGTAGTAATCGTCATAATTTTCATTAGTTACTACTAGTTGACAGTTTCTGGTGTCATGTTTCCATAAATTTGGTTATAAACTTTAAAACATCATATGCTATGTATAAATTACCCACTTATAATGTATGCGCAAGTAATTTTAAGCAGCTCACACCTTTCAGAATGTCATCACAACCTGAAAGAACTCTCAAATTATCCATACTCACCCACATTTGGGCACAGGTAATAATGATATTTTTCATCAACATTTCACACATCATCGACGCTAGAACCCTTAGAAAGTTTTGATCACGTTCAAGAAACGCCTCCACTTCTGTTAGTCTTGTACTGTTCTCCTCCGATGCCATATGTCTAAAGCTGTGGTGTTTGCGTTCAAACAATCCAGCCACATAAGGCTGAAAAGGCATTTTTTAACACAAATAAAATGTTATGAATTATACCTGTAAATAAATACTCGTATAAACAGTATTTATTTACAAACTAGTGATTACAACATATGTGTTCTAAATTATTTGCTCACTGCGTTAGAAACACATCGTCCATATTTTGAGATTTTACATCTTTTCAGTAAACTGTACTTCTCCCAGTTCTCACAGGTGCCGTTAGCGGAGATTTACACCCCCATGATTGTATCCGCCATCTTGAATTGAAATTGTTAACAACAAAAAACACGCTTTGTTGATAAAAATACAACCCTCATAAAAATATTAGTATGTAAACTGAGCCACGGCCAAGTACAAAAAAACGGAAAGGATGCATTCAGGGGTTGAGAACCTTTTAACAACTAAAATCAATGATGAATATTTTTAGCAAAATTTTTAGTACTACGGAGTAATATAAACTACGTAATTCTTCTCTTAAATGTCCAGTATTTGGTAGCCATAATGGTATAAGTACTAGTAAGTATATTTGGGGTTGTTATTATCTTTCATTAATATTTAAAACTTTCTAAGTCAGGTAGTGGAAGATCGCACACAAGATAGTTATCAACGAAACATTGAGCTTGCATTGTGAAAGTTTTAAGGAATGTGATAAAATGATAATAAGTGCATTTTTCGTCACTGCAAAATCAAAGGAGATTGTTCTGTTAACATCCTTTTAAGTGTTCAAACCGAGAACCATTTCTTAGAATACATTTTTAGTAATCTGTGAGGTATCCTCATATTTCTCATTAGCCCCAAAACCTCACCGGACTTTGGCCATTTCTTAATTTAGTATTTTAATCCATCATTTTTATCAGCCCTCCCTAAACAACCTAAATATAAGATTCAATCGAAGATCTTAGCAATAAATCGGAAAACTATAGAATGTGAAACCCTTTTGCGACCTATACAAGAATTTGGTGATCGGTGGACCGGCCGTTAAAATTATAGGTGCATAATTAAAGGGTTGCTTTATATAAAGTTTCGTGAACATTGGTGCAATCTACACAAATAAAAAAGTAAATGATCGTTTTTTTTGTTATTTGTTTTTGGAGTGTTATGCCGTGTTGCGCTAACTCTTTCTTTAGCCAACGTTTCGGACAGCATTGCAGTGTCCATCATCAGGGCAGATGTGACACTGCAATGCTGTCTGAAACGTTGGCTAAAGGAGTTAGCGCAACACGGCATAACACCCCAAAAACAAATAACAAAAATACTTTTGGCCGTGAAAATCTTAAATCATAAATGTTCGTTTGTTCAAAACCTTAAATCTCCGAAAGTCCTTCAAATGACCTCTAGAAGTGGGATTTACTTTGATTTTCAAAATTCCAAGTGACTGTGGAAAGGATTCAGACAAGCGATAAATTATTTCACTAACCTTTGGAATGCAGAGGTCCCGCGAAATGATTCCTCCGTAGTGTAACTAGGGTAAAAATCCTACAAACCGAATTATATTACCGATTACAGATTTCCCATTGGATACGTCAGCGCTCAACAGATACAAATTATTAGTATCCGATGGGTACTATTAGCCATTGAGATGTCAATTAATAATTCTATATTTGAAATGCATACTTCTTTTGTTTAAATTTTTGACAGATATCGTAATTTTCTAAGTTTACTAAGGGTGTTCATTCGAAAGGTAAATTTCTGATCGTCCTGAGTCAAATATATTTTTTTACAAATACTTTCAGCTTCACAACTATAATATCCCGTGATTTAACTAACTAACCATCACGACGTTTCCCCAAAGGAGTGGGCAAAGAGGACGGACCGCCAAACAACTCAGTCTTTGCATACATTCCTTGCTTCAGTCACATTCGTACATCATAATAATAATAATAATAATTGGATAATTTGTATAGCGCCGTTTTTGTGAAAAATCACCTCAAGGGCGCTGTACAATTTATTTCCTAGGATCTACATTTGTTATTTAGACCAACTGTGCCAGCACGAGGTTCGTCATCCGTTCAGGCATGTGTCTGCCGCCAATATAGCGCTGACATGTATCTGCTGCCAATAAAGAGCGCTGACACAACATCCTCACATAGACAACAAACCTTGGCAGCACCGCTGTGACGCTCGACGAAGACAGAAGATGGAGACTCTGCTGCAAGAGTCCTAGGTAGCGAAGGAACTGTACCAGCTGCTGCAGGGAGAGAGACTACCCCGTCCACCAACTGTGCCAGCACGAGGCTCGTCATCCGTTCAGGCATGTGTCCGCCGCTAATATAGCGCTGACATGTATCTGCTGCCAATAAAGAGCGCCGACACAATATCCTCACATAGATAACAGACCTTGGCAGCACCGCTGTGCAAAATCACCTCATCCTAGTTTACCTTAGTCTCTCCAGTCACCTCCCAGCCTTTCATGCCACCTAGTGCATCCTCTCGACCCTTTCAGACTCCTTCCTGGCTCCAATACATTATTTCTATTGTCGTGATCCGACGATTTCACACCTCTGTCTCAGACCCTTAGGGCTCGCTTATCGCAGGCTATCATAAGCAAAATCTTGAACCAAAGTCAAAGTGAAGTTTATGAGTGTCATCTGTAACAAAATACATAAACAAAAACAGAAAATAAAAACAAAGACAAAAACTTTAAACAAAATATGGCTTATCTGTCCTCCATGCAGACATCCTCGGTTGAAAAGGTCCCGTAATTCCCAACACCACTTGACACTTGAGTCAGGTATAAAATCTTCGACTGCATTGAGAAATCTTCGTTCTAGCTTCACTTTTAAAAATTAATCGGTTTAAAATGCTATAATAATTGCAAATTCCGGCTAAACGGTAGAAGTTACGCACATTTCGTGAAATAAGAAGGTAAGCACTATATAAAACACGGATGCTGAACAATTTTCAGCGATCTCTTAGCAAGGGAAACCTTCTGAAAGGATCAAACAAACCGGAGCGGTTAAAACACGTCCAGAAGGTAAGCACTATATAAAACACGGATGCTGAACAATTTTCAGCGATCTCTTAGCAAGGGAAACCTTCTGAAAGGATCAAACAAACCGGAGCGGTTAAAACACGTCCGCAAGGGTTCATCCTCTCTGCATGAGAAAAATGGCATGATTTAGTTAAGAAGTTCTGCAGCGAATTGTTGCTAATCAGCCGTACAAAAACATAATCGAACGAAATTATTTATAAATGCCTATTTAAAGAGATCTCCATTTGTGTTATCGATTAAGTATTATTTTGAATTTACTGGATTTAATTTGAATTTTGATTATTTGATTTAATCTGAATTTTAATTTTATTTTAATTATTTATTTATTGTTCGTATGTAATATATATTTATATATTAAAGGCTCCGCTGAGAATCTGCCGTATCCGGGTCCGGAATGAATAGTCGAGTCAAATTTTATGATGTGTAGCAAGCTAATGATCTGTTGACAAATAAATGTTTTATTAGTATTGTCTCATACATACCCTTCTGCTATTCTGACTCTTGGCATGACTCGACTCAAGTTGTTGGTTCACTTGATCATGACATGTCTTCCTCAGGCGTCCCAACTTCTCCTACCATTCATATTTGCATCATATATTCTCCTTACACACCTTTCTTCGTTCCTTCACCCAAACCATCCAAGCGTCCCTTTCTTAACCTTACTCGTTTCGGTAATGTTTATTCGAGGAATAAACAATGACTGAACGAATACTATAATTGATATGACCTTAGCATCATTAATTTATTGAGATTAAATATAATTCAGATTTTTTGCCACTGGTTTCACACCCCTTTACGGTTTAAGCCGCGCAACAGTTGTTCGAACGCCCCATCTTGAGATGCATCTCGCAGAAGCATCCACCGCCATAACGCAACATGTGTTGCATTATAGATGATGTTGTAATAGAGTGCGATTATATTAGCTTTCAAAATGCAGAGAGGAATACGAGTATAATATATAAAACATCTAAACTAAAATTCACAAACTGGCCAGCAAAATCCACTGATATACCAGCTCTAAAATTTAGTGACAAGTGAATTCCGCTTTACTGAGAACCTAGTAATACTAAAAAATCTCGGAAACCTTGACAATGTCTATGGTATATCAGTCAGTCCGTATCCTCGATCAAGTTTAAGCAGGCTATCGTCCGCTTAAGCCTTGGTTAGCCCCAAAAGAGTTCCCTTTTTAGACACCGAGGTGCTAGCGGTAACAAATGTCAAATATGACGTTTACGTGATTAATTACGCACTTCCATCTCACCGAAATATACGTAAATTGCATAACTTTATCAGTATGGACTATTATATTCGTCGATCGACGAAGGATGTTGATGTTATTAATTGACAATCAATCTAAAATGGACAAATAGTCTGGTAAGGTTGGTCTGACAGTGTTTTCAGCTGTTTGTTGTTCATATTTTTATAAATAGTGCATTGACTACGGCAAACAAATACTTTTTTTAAATTTAATCAACACCATGCTGTTTGAAGTGGGGAATTTTATCAAAAAATCAACTAAAAATTAATCCCGTTTAAAACATTTGATATTGTGATCGCTCTCAATCTCCTGATGACAGCAGAGAGCACAGATGTACCACTCACGTAGACAGTAATTTGGTTTTACATTAAAATTAAGAACATTCCTCTATTAAAATGAAAGACAACACGTGTAACATTACTAATATCTAGGCTTTCATAGATTATATATATATACGTTCCAAACCGCGCTAAGCTCGACATTACAACCAAGCCTAGCTTTAAATCAACCGATATACAGGGCTTATCTCTGGTAGCATGTAAGTACGAGTATCAATAGTAAATTAGACCACGATAAATATACATATATTACTTATAAAACATGAACGTGCAAACACGATTGTTTGAAACTAAAAGCGTGTTAACGAAATGTCAAGCTGATGACGATCTCGGTGTCAGAGTGGTAAGCTCGTTGGCTCTGGACCCAAAGATAGCATAATACATAATATTATTCAATCTCGTTCAAAACTGAAAATAAAACAAAAGCTATGTTCTATCGCACAACAAAATTTAATCATTTAAAACATTTTTGTACCGTACTGACTGGCGAGAGACCACAAAAGAACCGAAACATTCATTGAAATCTCCTATTGTATGATATTTAGTGAACAGCTCTGAATAGCCAGGTTAATCCTTTCTAACTATGTTCTTCTCTTACTGGCTTCTTTTAGCCTAACAAACAGGCATAGTTTTACGAGTTTTACTGAGTTTTTAGCTGAGACTCTTTTGCTGTGTAAAATACTACGAAGACAACACATTTAAAATGAGGAACACTCTTACAAGCTGTTTGTTGAATTGAATTCACATTCATACGATTCGCGAAAAAAACCTGCTAAAATATGCGATAGCTAGTTCCATTCAACTGTTTACCTGGACTATAAATGAACTCGGGTGAAGCGTCCTACACAGACAAGCATATATATGTATATTGAATTAATACATCGACTGCAATATTGGGTGTTTGTTGGTCTTGAAATAGTATGAATGGAACGATGTCGCCAAGAGGACGCCCACAATCGTGTTTCAAATATAAATAAACCCATTTCAACATCGCAACTACATTTTAATTTGAGAATTATAACCGTTGCAGAAACTACGACCCACGCGCTCTAACCTGCGTTACTACTTTTCCAATAAGATAGGTGGACGTAGAAAAATATAATTAAAAATAGCAGACAGAACTGAATTATGTTAATAATGTATTTGACGAGCGATCGAAACGATTCGAAAATAATCGACTTAATTATACACAAGGAGAAAACTTACTGGTATAGAATACTGTTAATTTATTTAAAATGCAGAAACGGGATTGCAGGCCTTCAACGAATGAATTGACAGAGTTACCAACAAAGTATCAGTTAAAAACGAATGATTTATAAAGATGGCGGAACACGTGTTCACACAAATACTGATATTGTCGTGTTCCGTCATAATATTTATTAGGAAAAGAAGGCGTGTTCTCCATATATTCTGCATGACTAATATTTTATCAGGAAATTGACATGCTATCACTTTTTTAACAGGATCATTTTTCTCCGTGTAGGTCCAATTTTTGAGAAACCTCTCGAAGATGAATATTTGATTTATTAACCACTTAATGCTTTTGAACTTGCGGTGTTCGCGGACGGCGCGTGTATCGTACCGCGACAACCCGAACACTGCTCGCGTCTTTTGACTTGTATAAACAAACGAACTGCGCTCGCCAGATTTTTTTATTGTTTTTATTTTTTATTATGGTTAGTCGTGTTTTATTTTTTTGAATATGTTAAGTTTTTTAATATTTTTAATGCTTCTGTTTTGTTTTTTTTTTGAACTGGTCAATTTTAAATTATGTTAACTCTTTATAAAAAATAAAATAACCTGATGTTTTTAGTTTCATTTTTGTTAAAAAAAACCGAGTATTGAGTGGTTAACGCTTACATTTCATAATTTCGTGTTTAAATACATCTATTTGAATTTGGATGACATTACAACAGTTAATACACGAAATAAATGTCAATCCTACCCGAGCGGTATTTGCCGACGTTAGTAGAGTAGTCTACTCCAGTACATTTTTAAAATTTTACTAAGACATTTTAAAATACATAGAAGTTTTTTAGTAAACAAACTTTGTTATTTTTTTTTCAACACAATATTTATGTCAACCGACTTTATACGTCATTATTTGTAAGTTACGAATACTTGTATCACACAAAAGACGTAATAATATTATGTAAAACACGAGGGTGTTAATGTTTACTTTGACGTTTCGAAACATTTGGTTTGACTTTACAGGACTCTAAAATAAAAATTAAGACAGGACACATCTCGAGGTCTTTAGCGTAATAAGTTGATGCTTGGTTAAGGATCGGAATATAATATATTTTTTAAATATAATTTATAATTAAGAGCACTAAGCTGATTAGTGTCTATTTATTAATTTACTAGCTGTACCCCGCCCGATGGCGTTGTTTAAAAAAAAAGCATGTTACCTTTCACAGGTGACATCTTTATAATATAGGTATATAAAAACACACGCGTATTCGAATGCAAAACTGTGTCGAAATTTCAAAGCAATCGGTGAGAACTTTCGGAAATTTAATATTTTGAATAGAAGATTTAGCTCTCCACTATACATATACATTAAACGCATAGATACAATATGTAAAAGGTACACGCAATAAAAGTTTAAAAGCAGAAGAAAAGAATATGTCAAGAAAAAACATATTAAATAGACTGCAAGCGAAGAAAAATAATCACAGAGAGCATAATATATAAATATCTAATGATCGCAGTATGTTCAATATTTATTTGGCAAACACACCAAAGACGAACAGAACAGGAATGCATAAATATTTCCAATAAGGCAGGCGTGCTACATTGTTGTTCATTAACATTGCGAATCAAAGTTGGAAGTAAGGTAGGTATAACTGTTTGTAATTACAATCACCCATTGTTTGTAGAAACATTTAATTTGATGTGCATACAACTGAAATTTATTGCTTTATCATCATTTCATCAGGACAACACTGATCTAGCTATTGTACCAAAGCGGACATCACTTCAATATCAAGCAAACATTAAAATGATGTCAGCTAAAAGTAGAAGGGGTGAAGATATTTGCCTAAAATGAATAACAAAGTTTCGGGACTACTACGGCTGTTGGAAAACATTTTTTTTACATTAATTCCCTTTATGAAAGACTTGACCTTTCTGCCATAGATCTAGACCAGAGGTTCCCAAACTTTTTTGCCCCGTAGACCACTTGCCAGAATTTTTTTTTTTCCGTAGACCCCCTGCCTGCCGAATATTGAATTTTCCTGAAACTATTAACATCCCATGTGATAATCATTTATTTTTTTCGTAAAAAAATTCCCTTCCCTTGCCTGTCCAACAACCGGGTGGCGGTATAGTTCCTCTGTCTTTACACTGTGCAGACAGGGGCGCCCTTTTGAGGTATTACACCAAATGAAAATGAAGCAGGATAAGCAACGGGAATTTCTTTCTGTAGCTGCCCTACAAGACTGCCCCTTGAGTTCTTTGTCAGTGCTTATTCCGGTCAGTTCTTCTTGTCACATGATATCCGATTCTTCAACGTTCCATTTTCATAATCAAAATGTCCTCAAACATAGTTTTGAAGTCTGTGTGAAGTGCATTTAAATGTTGGACGTCATTATTACCCTGGACGTTTTTCAATAACAAGTTGGGGAACTAGGAAAATTCGCGGCTTCCAATGTGCAATGTTTTTCTTGAATATATTAATTCTGAAAAGGAAAGTAGACTCTATTTATATACCTCAATTAACAACTTTACGAAATATAAAAATATAAAATAAGTTATTTCTCAATCTATTATATTTGTGTTAGGACTATTGTGTCATTTACGGAACTTCTAAATGTTGACTTGAGGTAAATGGGGGTCCGCTCGTATGTACCCCCATTTGAATCTCGTGGACCCCCAATTTTTTTTCTCGCTGACATAGACCCCCAGCAAGCCGATATCGATCCCCTGGGGGTCCACATAGACCACTTTGGGAACCTCTGATCTAGACCATAAATATGTACTTCTGGTTCCATGGTAACTCAGGACAGTGGCAACTCAACAACAATTTTGAAAAATGATATAAATTCATTAAAAGTGATGAAAAACTAGGTTAAGTCAGGTTAGGTTTATAGGCCAGTTTTTTGTTTTGTTTTTTTAATGACTATCACTTTCCAAACGTGTGTTGAATTACCATTGTCCTTGGCTAGGGATGGAGAACGGGAACCCACCTCCTGGATTCTTGTCCTACCAGCCCAATCGTCTTTTGTCTTATTTTAACTTACTTGGTGTAGATCCTCTACATTAGTCGCCGTGATTTGTTTTATAATTTTATGCACTACTACATGTACATGTAACTGTGAATTTCCATAAAATAAATAAACAGATACATTTCAGTTTATTTATTCAGTTTCTCACTCCAAAATATTATATATCACGTGGCAATGCTAGATTGATTGTCGAAATACACACCTCTAAAAATGGCACAAAGAAAAATGGTTTCTCTAAAAAAAAATAACGATTTTCTGTTATCATAAAGTAATCTATTACACATGATTTGTTTGTTATCTCAGGTTCGTTTAGTGACTGTCTCGCAAATTTAATGTTATCTACAAAGTACACGAGATCGGGAGAGTTCAGGTAAGTAGTTGCACATTGACATAAAGCGAATAAAAAGTTTTTTTTTTTTTTTAATTTTTCATACGGGAGACTTTTATTGCATTTATAAGGCTTCATAAAATATTACCACAAAAGGGTCGCCTCGATGGTTCATGAAAAAACGGACAGTTATTTTATCGATAGTTGCTCGACTTTTCTCTACTTTCAATAAATATAATATCCATAGTAATAATAATAATTGGATGACTTGTATAGCGCCGTTTTTGTGCAAAATCACCTCAAGGGCGCTGCATTATATATATAAACCTTCCGGAAGAAATTCTCTAAATGATAGTGAAAAGCCTGTCAAACTCCGTTGCTGAGTTTAGAAGAACTAAGCGCACAACAGACGGACGTTGATAATGACTTTGTTTTATTCTATTTAGAGATATAAAAAACTGTCAGTCACCCAGTTACCGTTGCTATAATGTATAAACTGAGATAAGGACGTAGTCCTCAAATAATGGATGCTTTTTAAATCCATTGAAATGTACTCAATTTGAATTTGAGTGAGTTTGTAGAGTGTCTGTCGATGTCGTTTTATCTTATCTTGGTGACAATCTCTTGGATCATTTAATATTCAGAATAAGATACATCATACGCAGATACACACATACCTACATAATCACACAAATGACGCAATGTGTATAAAACACGAGGGTGTAATAATTGTTAACTTTTGAATTTGAATAATTTGGTTATACTTTATTTACCAAAACAAATCACGGATGTAATTTTTTTTTAGTTATTTTAAAGCAGGTGGATTTTGGCAAAACAAGAGAAGACCTACAAAAATATCTAGTCAATATAAGAGTACCTTCTCGACACGCTATACATAAGGACCTATTTCAATGTCATGTTCTACAGACAAATTATGAAGCAAACTCGCGATTTCCTCACCTACATATGTAGTTTAGCTAACAAATATCTACAAATGATATTGACATTTTTAACATAACAAATTTGATGTTTAAAACGTACCTAATTTTTTCATGTAAAATTATTATTTTAGATTTTTTTTACTTTTGAAATAATGGCGTACAGAGCTCCGGGCCAAGAAAGACCCTTTCTCTTTCATCATGATTTAAATTAATAGGTTGTTGAAAGATAGATGTAATTTAGGTTTTGTGAAAAATTATTTGCAAAGAAACATGACTGCAATACGGGGCTAGAAAATATTAGATTGAATATGAAGTGTCTTGTAAGATAATACAGAATTAATTAAATGTGTAAGCCCATTCAGCGGACCGAAATTAAAACACTGAATATATAAATTTAAAAATTGGTCATGAGAAGCAAAAAAGTGCCGCCGAAAAACTACAAGCACTTTTAATAATAACAAAAGTATTCTAACGAAATACCACAGTTGCATCAGGTCCTATTCCTATTCAACAGGACTTTTAAACCATATTTCAACGTCTCTAATAAGAATGAATGTAAAATGGTTACATTATCTAGTCTAATTAATGAATGATTATTATTAGATAAAGAGTTATTGTTCTTGGTAAACTCGCCATTAAAACAGGGCAATCAAAACGAATAAACTTCGCGATTCATAGCCGACCTTTCTCAGAAAGATGGGTTCGCCTGGTCGTTAAAATCTCACGTCCGAACAGTTGTTCAGAATGTTCAGATTGCCTTACTTCTTTACTACTGTAATTCGAAATATTATAAAGTAATTAGGTATTATAACGCAAATGGGTAATTCTAATACTTTTTTTCTCAATATTCACTGGTTCAAAGGCCAGTATTTTTAGCACGTTTTCAAAGTCCGTATTTTGCAGCACTTTGAACATGCGTTACTTTGAGAAAACTGATTTACAATTTTAGCGCTACAACATTCACCGATCCGGAGCGTTTAGATTTATATTATGACTGATCCATTCCTCCTACACAAGCAAAGATTATGAAATAGTTTTTTAGTTATTACTATTGCAAACAAATTGGCTAAATAAAATAATTAAATTATATAAATCGCAATTTGGTTACATTTCACTTTTCACTCTATTAGCCAATAGCATAACACATCAAAAAACAAAATATTTACGTAGATAGTCTATTCTGAGTAGGTACTATTCTTAGTATCTATAATAACTCGGTAGTGTAGGTATATATGATGGAAATGTTTAATATAAACAACCTTTATAAAACATACAACATTAAGAGGCCGGATATAATATAATTAAAAAAAAAACAAGAAGCAAAGAATAATAATAATATTTGGCTAATTTACATAGCGCCGTTTTCTTGAGAAATCACCTCAAGGGAAGGAGGAAATATTATACATTTTGAATAAAATTCATTCAACGAGGGTTACTTGTAAAGCACGGGTTGGTGGTAAATTCCCTCCAGGGCGTTTTACGGTTTTTTATAACTACAGAAAATCCAGATTATTCCAGAAAAAAACTCTGGAACAGTGAACTCAAATCAAATCTGCCTAAGGTATTTTTGTTCACAACGCCTAGGTCAACACAGTTATGTTCAGTTCGCATAATCTTTGAAATTGTAGTCATTATTTAGTTAGTTTCTTTGCCTCTACTGGAAAATTAGATTTTATGACCCTTCCTACAAAAGAAATCTGCTGATAAATAATTAATCAACATGTGGTTTTCATAACTGTTAAATTTATTGATTGTATCAAAATGGTTGAACAATATTCTCCTCTTCATGTGGGAATAAGCGTAGTAATAATGAAATAACAAAACTTTTGAAAAATACATAATTTTGCGTTTATTGAAAAATTATTTTTGAGTCACGTGTTGTTTAACGAATTTTACAACAAACGGCAGATTGGTGACGGTGAACTCATAGACCTTCCCTCCGTGCTCCGTGCAACATCTGGCTGGAAGAATTCGGTGTGGGAACCGGAGAAAAAGGACAAGATAAATCCAAATAAAGGCTAAAAGGACTTGCCGAGTCTGGCGACCGCACCTTCCGTTCGCCACGCAGTTTCAAGTTGCCGGACCACGCACCAAAGTCTCAAAGATCTACATTGAGACCAGGGTTCATTTTTTATAGATGTGGAATCCCCTTTTAGTAGGTGGCACCTAAGCTGGGTTGGGTGTGGGTTTAGAGTCTCCGGGAATCGAGAAACAAAGGACCCCTGATGTAATTATAATATCGACTGCTGCAAGCCAAAAATGGTGAAAGACTCAACTCTCACAAGGATAAAAATGGCCCTGTTAGAAAGGTGAGAGCACGCCAATTTCCTGATAAAATATTAGTCATTCAGAATAAATCGAGAACACGTGTTCATTTCCTAATTAATACCATGAAGGCATTCGACAATATCAGTATATCAATATTTGTATGAACACTTGTTCCGCCGTCCTCATAAAACATGTGCTTTTAAGAGGAAGCTACAAGCCAAAAATGTGTATATTCTTGGTATAGCTTATATTGTAAGTAATAGACATTAAAATCGCTTGACAATCGGAGTCTAGAAACGTCCGATTTCAAGCACAAAACTGGTTTTTATTTATTTTGTAAATAATTTTATAAGAAAGCAAAAAATTTTATCAAGTGAAACTGTCACAGATAATCTTAGCGAAAATACTGTATTTTTTTAAAGTTGTTTCCTTTACGCGTTCATACATTTCTATTGTAAAAACTTTTTTTTGTAGTTTACATTTATATTTTTTATTGAATAATTTTTTTTATTTATATTCTACTCAAGCGAAACGATAGGAAAACCTTCAATTTATCTAAAGCATATTTTTGGTATTCATAATGTACACCAATTTGTTATATAGATTAATCAAAATAGTGATTTAGCATTAAGCTTCCCTTAACTGATACTTAGAAACTCTATCAGTTCATTCGTTTTATATCAGTAGGTACGTTTTCTCCGCAGTAAAAAATGGTGTAAATCATATTAATCTTAATTTTCCATTTATGAAACAAGAACAAATCAAATACGTTCCTATTAACATTCACAGTAGTTATTCTATTCGTACCTAATTTACACAAAGCTATTTCATTATTTTTGTTTTCGTGAAGGTAGGAATTTATCACTATTCTTTCGATATTATTTAGTATGATATTTTTATGATACTATTTTTTGTGTTTCTTTGGAGTTCTACATTAAAAAAGTACATACGAGGCATATCCAGAAAGTACTGAGGCTCTCACGACCGAATGAATTTTATTTTCGATATGTTGGCTACACTTACGTGTAGCCTGACTCTTCCCCTCCGCAACGAGACCTGTTCAAGGTCAGTACGTTGAGAAGTGTCAACGCGACAACACGTTTCGTGAAAAATGTCAATCCAATCTCCCGCCAAATGCGAAATATGCGGCGTCATCCGTAATCTCGTTTGGAATGAAAAACCTCCGTTTGAGGTTTATAATGAGGTTAAAACTGCATATGGTGATAAAGCTATGAATTGTACGAGTGTGTACAAGTGGTATCGCGAGTTTAAAAACGGTTCTCACCTCTTCACCCTCCACCAAAAAGTTCAAAACCACAATTTCAGCCAATAAAATCGTGGCCTCCGTGTTTTGGGACTGTCAAGGCATAATTTTGATTGAATATCTGCCTCAAGTGGAGACCATCAACTTTGCAAGATACTGTGAGACCCTAAAAAAATTGCGGAAGGCGATTCATAACAAGAGGAGAGGCATGCTGACAAAGGGAGTCAGCCTGCTGCACGACAATACCAGACCACACACGGCCAACGCCACGAAGGAACTGCTTGCTTCGTTTAAATGGGATATCCTGAACCACCCCGCGCATTCCCTTAAGCTAGCACCTTCAGATTATTATCTCTTTACCTCCCTGAAGCTGTACATGGGTGGAAAAAGGTTTTCAACCGAGGAGGAGGTAAAGGAGGAGGTGGAGAAGTGGACGAAGGGGTTGGCGGGAAACTTCTTGGAGGAAGGCATCAAAAATTGATACCCCGCTTCACAACCTGCATTGAGAGGAATGGCGACTATGTCTAAAAATAGCTTACATATGGACTACGGTAATCATGTAATTTTTTTGTTTCAATAAAAAGATTTGTAACCTACAAAAATTCAGTACACTTACTTTCTGGATACGCCTCGTATATATAAATTTAAATATAAATAAAAAGGTGGGTATTATAGTAAACGGATATTACGCGTAAAAATAACTATTATTTTATGCGTGACACGTGTTTCGCCTTCTGAAGGCACTGTAAAACCGTGGTGCAACCACTGACAATAATATCGAAGGCAGATGCTTATTGCTATTGAAATAACAGAATAATATTAAGGCGATGCACTACGTCGTGTAATAGTTTAAATCGAGCCGCCATCAATAACACTCCTTACGTAGATGGCGATAAGGCTTAAATTCCCACTTAACACCATTCAGCTGTTTTGATTTAGGCAAGAAAAAAACATGGCCAAAAAGTGCCTTTAATTTTATTTTGTGGATGTTCAGGCATAAATATTTGAATGTTTTCCGATCATTTTATAAATAACTTAATTTGCCACATTATACAATAAAACCATAACCGAAAATGGGTTCGTAAGTAGGAAATTTTGAACTTTAAAGCAGTTTTCATAGGCCATATAAATTTATTTTTTTGGCTTATAAAAAGACTTATGTAAAAAATACTCGATTATTTCAAAGGCCAAGATGTATTATACTCGCGGTATTTATTTAAAGCTTCTGAAACATTTCTAGGCGACCAAATTTTCAAACCAAAAACACATGATTTTGAATTAATACGTAGTGCATCGCCTTAAATTAATATTCATATCTAATGTCCTTTATTACAATTCCGAAGGAATTGCAAAATTGAACAATAATAATGCTGTCAATATTTATGTTCGTTTCTCCTCGAGTATAACGGTAATGAGTAATGACTTTTCCATAAAATCCGTCAATGCACGTCTGAGAAATGGCATAAAGAAACCGAAGTCAATTTTTTTATAATAAATAAAATTATATACTTTTATCAAACAATATTATTACAAAAACAAAATACACAATCATGTATCATGTGGAAATAAATAATAGTAATCCCACTACACTTGACCATAAGTGTTTTTCTGCACAAAATGTATGAATTAGGTACCATATCATTATATTAATTAAAAGCATTTCAGCAAAACATGCCATTGGCAGAGAGCTATCGGCTATCGGCGTGATATACACTTTTTGAGGATTATAAAAATCACTCACCGATAATTGAGATAAGATAGAAATAAGTATATAATAATATTATGTAGCCCACAAAGGTTTCTAGTCTCAAATATATACTATTCATAATCATTGGAGGGATAGTTATACCTACGCGTTGTACTAGAAATTGTACATAGAATTCGCAGTGCAAATTTCATGTAGATACCCAAGCTTACCGTTCGAGATTTATTGATGCTTCAGGCAATCAGATGTCTGGATTATGTATAAAATATAATACCTACTAGTACAAATATTTGTATTGATATTCCGATAGTGTTCACTACATCAAAAAATACTGAAGCGGGAATTTTTTTACATTAGCTCTACCTACACAGGAGGCCTTGAGAAAAAAAATCCTCAGGGCCTATGTCATCTTAGGGTGTGGTGTTAGGGTTGTTTTTAGGGAAATGTTGCTGTGTGGGGGTGTTTTTAGGGAAAGGAAGGAGAGGATGTTCTGGGAAAGAAAAAGGTATCAGGGGTGGGTAGGAATTTGGGGGTCAATTTGTCCAAGAGTGACGGACGTATGAATCCATCCCTCCCACTGCGGAGCAAGGCGATGGGTCGAGAGAGAGTCCGGCTGGAGGGGTCAAAAGATCTCCCTGAACCAGTCTTTACCGATCGGAAAACGTATCCGCCGCCAAGACCTAGACAAACCTCACCCCATGAAGTAAATATATGTAATAGTTAGGTTAGGTTTAAATTTTCAAATCCAACCCAAAAAAATATGTGGTTAGCGATATAATATATCACATATACCCACAACTACCAAACACTGATGTATTAGAGCTATTTGTAGGGTAGGTACCTATTTTTAAAACACAGGTTTTATAGTTATTCGTGAGTACATATTTGTTGAACGGTCGAGGGTGGACAATATGTTCTTGATGTGGAAATTTGTAGAGTGGGATTCTGACGCCAATCGAAAATTGTAATATTATAAAGGAAAGAATAACAGAGAGCTGTAAGGATTTATAGAAATATATTCTCAATGGCAATCTATGGCAAAAGCAGGATGGTTCAAAGGTTTAAAAAAGCACTAAGGTCCAGGGTCCAGGAGCATGTGGTTCACATTATGTATAGCTAACTACTAATACGTATTTTAGAAACACTAGATGTCAGGGTCAAAAACATGTCCAAAAAGCAATTACAAATACATAATAATATTTTTGTAATTACTTCATATTATTCATACTACTAAATTTAATAACATTTAAATGAAATCCTCAGCACGGGAGATCCCATTGAGGATATCATTACCTCTATTTTTACAAAAAAAATAACGATAATAAAACTATATTATTATTATATTATTTAGGTAATTGGTACAGCATGAGCTAAGGGTAATAATAAGATCCCATGACAATAAAGTCAATGAATTTCATACAAAACTTGCAAAAATAGATCGCATCGATCCACACATTATGCATCAAGTGACCTCCCAGGTAAGCATGGTCCTGTATATTAACTGTATGTACAGAATACAAATAAATAATGATATATGTACATTCTAACGCAGTATAATGTTCATTGGTCAAATTCAGTGTACATAATATAGTTTTGTATTAGCGATCGACGAACCGGTTGATGCAATCTGTTAGTCATAAGTTGATAAAAGTTTGCGTAGTCTATAGTTAGTAATAAGATTGTAGAAATGTATATAAATAAAAAATGTTCGTTTGTTCAAAATGTTAAATCTCCAAAAGTTCTTCACTGATTGCTTTTAAATTTTGACACAACTTTGCATTCAAATACGCGTGTATCTCATCAAAATGACAATACAATACATTTTGGTGAAAAAAAAATTTGGTTAAATAAGTTACATAGGTAACTATTTAACCTAGTTTTTGTTTAATCACTTTTAATGACATCACTTTTTAAAGGTGTGTTGAATTATCATTTCGATGAGATATCATGGAACCTTTTTATATACCTATATTACATAGATGTCACCTGTGGCAGGTAAAAATATACTTCGTTTGAAAAACGTCTGTTATTTTATTTTATTTTTATTTATTTATTTAACGCCCAGAGGGCTTTTACATGGTTGGTAGTATCATTTTAATTTGACAGATACTTTGAAACATAAAAAATAAGAATAAAATTACATTTGATAAAAGCTATGTAACAAGTCATACAAAAACAAGAAACAAAAACAGAAAATGACAGCTATTTGTAGGTTTACATGATGTGTTTAGGAGTATTGTTAAAATAAATGTTTTAAATGATCCACAAAACTTGCCAAGTTGGTATTGAATATGTCAACATCACCCAAGTAATGATTTCCCATGGTGTGAAGTCGTTGTATCGGAGAGTGGGCAATGTAGTTACGCTTATGTGTGTTAGACAAACATGCTTTTTTTTCGAAAACAGCGCCATTTATTGGACGTAAAAGCAACACGAGTTATTGTTTCTCTATCTGCAGACAGACTGAGCAACAGTAATGCTAATATTTGTACAGCGGCCTTGAGGTGTTTTTTCACAAAAACGGCGATATCCAAATCATCCAAATACATATTATTATTATTATCTCCATGTATAGTTAGCAATAACATGGATCATTGCAGAAAGGTATGGTATTTAAATGTATTATACTATACAAGTCATCCAAGTATTATTTAATTATTATTATAGCTTCACTGTCATGGTGTACAGAAATTATTGGTACTTTCATGATATGATTTTACATTAGATTCATGGAATATTGCATGAAAAGTGATATTTTGTATTTTTGAAATATATATTTCAAAATGTCATTTATTAATTGTAAAATCAGAATAAAAACTAGGTGGAAGACACGTGCAAATAAAAAAAGTTTAAAAAATTTGAATGCCTTTGAATGCCTTTTCCCGTCAAATAAAAATGTCAAACTGCTAAATTAGGAAGTCAAGCGTAACCTTACATATGAATGTAATATTGTTTCGAAATCAGCGTTACTTAAGTGTTTCCATAGAAATGAAACATTGTACTGTCAAACTGTACGCCAAAAAATATAATATTGGGTATAAATCTGAATGAACGAAAAGAATATCACCGGAAAAATTGTAAATGTCTACTGATGTTTCATTGAATAATTCAATATTCAGTGGAAATAATGATAGCAAAATCTAGAATACTTATTTACGATGTTATCTTGCGGTCAGAGATAGGTTAGTACCTTCAACAAGCTGCCATAAATCATCCGAACCAGAAAATAATATTATCAGAAAAGATAGTCAAAAGTTGACAACAGTGTACAAAAGTTGATGGTTTTTGCCTAAAATGCAAACCGAAGTACTTAAAATGCCAACTTTCTGAAATTTAAAAGGCAAAGTAAATCAAATAGCGAAACAAAGATTTACATTTTTATCAATGCATACAAATGAAATTCAACATTACATATTCACCGCTGACGGAATATTTTTACACACCTGAGTTTACTTGTAAAACAGGGTATTATTTTAAATTTGGAACATATTTTATTATGCAGGGTGTCTGGGGGTAAAGTGCACCAATTTCGGGCGGTGATTCTACATGATTTTAGAAGTAGAAAAGATAGATAACATTTTTCGAAATTCCAATGTTGTAAGGTAGTTTTAAGGTTAAAAAGTTGAATTGTTTGTATGTGATAATAAATATTCTTACATAGAAAAATATTTTAGTAAGGGAAAAAAAAGTTTCGAAAAAAGTTTTTTGTCTTTTTTACTTCTACCATCGTGTAGATTCACCTTCCGAAGTTAGTGGAACTTACCCCCGGACACCCTATAGGTACAATATGTATACTTAATTATTATGTGGGTGGTTACACATAACTCATAACATTGTAAATCAATTCCAAGTAAGTAAGTACTAATAATAATAATAATAAATATACATTTTTCCTCGTTGTTAAAAAATAAAATACTTTGAGAAGGCCTGATTTGGGCAAATTGTCAAAATTCAGCACTGCAGTTACGAAATTTGTGGCTTACAAGCTCTGGGAGCGACTAAACCAAAATACATCGTAGAAATAAAATGCTTACAGAGAAAATGTTTGATATTATTGTGAAAAATTTAAAGCTGCAGTCCCCAATAGGCAATTCATACACGAAAACATTATGCGCGCACCCGTACTGTGTGGGTGACGGCGTAACAAAAATAAACAACGAATGTTGAATGAGTCTGTGTTCCAAGAACTCTGTGCATTTATCAAACTTGGACTTACCTCTTTAGTTGTTCCGTCCTGATTCAAGAAAAACAACACACTCTAAAGCTATTTGTAACTTTTAGACAAACTTTGCGACACTTTGAAAGCACTAAAACGGCCAATACAAACGAGAAAAGCACTACACCGCTACACACGCGCACCGCTTGACAATAAACCGAAGTACCAAAGCACGATACGCGATACGCGGGGGACTGGGTGGTGGGGAGAACTTATGAATGAAATGGTTCGAACTGAACACACCGACACACACCATCACCAGCCACAAGTGGCCGCCATTTACGCCGTCAGCGCTGCGGCGGTTGAAATCTGAACCAATCTGCAAGGCGCCAAACGCAACTTATTTGAAAATGTCATAGTTTCTCTTTGAAGGACTAGAATTCTTTTATTTCAACATATCTGTCAATTTATGGAAATCTATCTACATAAACAAGGTTGTCGCGGGTGGGCGGCGTAGAATATATATATATATATTTTTTTATATAAATGTACAGTTTTATTTCGAGATTGATGAAAATTTACATTCTTTACCTTCAAAACAAGAGGATGGTCACTGTTTGAATGAGATTTCAAACCCCCTCCCAACCCTATCCCCTTTTCCCGCCACAGAAATCAATATTTTGATGCTTCTTGATGAAATTTTGCATACTTGATGTTCGAAATAAGAGGAAAATTACTATCTACATCTGATTTCTAAAAACTCTGGGTAAAGCTTAGGCGACGCCGGGGATTTAAAACTTTCTTTGACAGGTGTCAACTATGCATCTAATACAAATTGCCAGCAAAGCTTTTCACTCAAACCAAAAATGCACTGACTTAAAAGCTCAATGACCAAAGAAAAAAGTTCCAAGCTCAAAGATCAAAGCTCAAAGCTCGAAGCTGAAAGCTCAAAGCTTTAAGCTTGAAACTCAAAGTTCAAAGTTCCAACGTTACAGATTCACATGTTGAACCTTGCTACTCAAAGCTACAATGTAGATACTCGTATGCAAGTCTATCGCACACAAGGTGATAATGAAATTCCAACACATTGTTGTCTTAGTAAAAATGTCTAATAAATAATAATTGCGAACCTACAGAGAGATACCTGCTCTGCATAATGCCCTCTAATTTGTCTTTATTGCAGAATAGAAATTCATGTTTGATGTAGCAAAAAATCGTAGGATCGTTATATTTATAAACAAAAAAAGTAAAATATATTTTTTTTTTTAAAATTATTTTTTTATTATAATTAAAGCGGTTGTGTTTTTGTGTATTTACATAATATATATTGTATAAGTTATTTCATAAATTGTAACAAAAATAATAACACTTTTTAGTTAGAGAGTGCTTTCAATAAGACTGCCAGTTTGGAAGTCTTGTAATCTGACCGTAACTGAACAAAATTCAATAGTATGGAACGATCCAACTCCGCCTGAAAAAAACATAACAAAATATCACTAGACAGGTAATTAAGGTTAGGTAAGAATAACAACACGATCATTATGCTTGACAACGGTGTAAAACAAAATCAAAAGTTGAAACTGGCTGAGAATCAGTGTTTAATGTGGGCGTACAAATTCTGAAAATTCAAATTGGAGATGAACGTCGATTGGTCATCAAAGTGTTCCTCATCATGTTTTAAATAGTTTAATTTCAATTCTTCAACTTTTATATTCACACGCACAGAAATGTAAGAATTTATTTTAGACTTCAGGTTCAAAGAAATATTTCTCATTTTAATGATTTTAATTGGTCAAACTTTTTTAGAAACCATAATTCTTTCTTGAACTTATAAAAAAACTATTTTACTGGCCACCATGTGGCATTTTTGACACAATATAGGTATGTGTTTAGTGAAACTTCTTGGATCACATAATATGATACATCCGTGTAGGAGGATAGCCGCCGATGGATCACATATGTGACAGCCGTGTAGATAAGGTTAAATATATTTTGATAGACGCACCAAAGTCTCTCCTTCGCAGACCTGTTGCAAGTTTTCTGGTTTGACAAGAAGCAGATTGCATAAGGCGTGGAGGGTGTTGAAGAGTTCCCCGATGAGTGGGGGCACGTTCGGTCCGCATAGAGCCTTGCGATACTCGTTCACGTCACATATCGCACACATGGCTCCTGTAACAATAACAGTCAGATCAGAGGTTGGAAGTGAGAGAAGGTAGTGTAGTCAAAATAACTATAGGTGACGAATTAGAGGGATGACTACCTGAGGAGTCTCACAGTGGGCTGCTGTGGTATTGATTTGTTGTTAAATATTACAAAATGCTTCTATCGTATAAACACAAATGAATGAATGTACTAACCATATTTTACCTAGCACCATTGAAAACCTTTTTTTTGGATATAGGTGTCAATATACAAAATAATTACACAAAAACCATTTAATTTAATAATTTTCAATCACATAATAAAATTAAGCCCGTCATCCCAAGGGTGTGCAGAAAATTAAGTTCATTATAGTATGGTAACGGTTTGCAGCGCAGTTCAGTGGGGAACTTATTTGCACAGGGTCTTACAGCATTTGGTTTATGTCGATTACTTACCGACCCGTGGGACGACGGGCTTACTCATAATTTTGTTCTTATAACCCTACCACAGCTAACTTACTAACTAACCATCACGCCGTTTTACCGCAGGGGTAGGCAGAGAGGACGGACCGCCAAACAACTCGGTCTTGCCTCATTCACATTCATACATAAACTTATATTATTCTGAGTCTTGACATGGCCCGACTTAAGTATCTGATTCACTTGAACGTGCCATGACTGAATTTTCAAAATAATATTTTATAATATGTACATTGTACATAATACGTTACTATTTGTATTATGATATTATCAAAAAGATATTCACTTTCTGTGAATTTTGTAAGTGAAGTATATTTATAATTATAATGTAGTAATTAAAATAATTCTACCAAACTCTAAGAAATCAAGCATGTATCAAGCTCTGTTCAAATTGGTAGTTAAAAAAGCACGGTGCCTTTGACACATTGAAAAACACATTAATGTGTAAAGAGTTTTATTCTGTGTAAAATATTTCGACTATTTCATTCATTATGCTTATAGTAAAGTTTATATTCTATCTTATTTGCTTATAGATCTTTGACGCTCACCTGCCGAGTTGAATTGGAAGTTCATGAGATGTTCGTAGATAACTCGGTGCAGCCGAGAGCCCAGTTCTTGTGTGACGGAACGGAAGTTCTCTCCGTCAAGGCAGTCGTTAATACGCACCATTGTGCCGTTCAGGTAACTGACTACACTGGAGCATGCCTGCAAAAAACCTATTTTTAGAATACTTAATTTCAGAAAAAAATGATAGTTTAACCTTTCTGGGAGTAAGTTACGTAATTGTGGCTGTGCTCTGGGGAGTGAGTTTTTTTTACATAAATAAAGATATATATTTTTTGATTAAATTTTATGATAGTATGCAAAATAAATAACAGCCGATATCTCTGTCGATAATGATGTAAAATGTTTAAAATTGGTGTAGTCACAGGAATATGCCCATAGATGACAATACGATGCATATTTACAGAATATGCATCGAATATGCATATGCGACCCCTGTTGTCCATAGCCGTCCATACTCCTTTGGCGAAAGTGTGTACCGTCGTTCATTCGCGTCCATACTCCCGGAAAGGTTAAAATTGGTTTTCATTAAATTCGTACAGAAAATTATCAGGCAGTAAAGTAATACAAATTATAATGGATAATTTCGGTCTGATGTCATTATTATAATGATTTGATGGCAAATCATCTTAGAGAGAAAACCACAAGAAAAAGTTTTTCAAAAAAGATGAAACAAGCAGATTTTTAAAGACCCTGGTTATGAGCCGTGCCAACGCATTAAACAAGATTGCAGTTGCAGTAAGACTACGTAAGAGTTGATTAGTTGTTTTGTTACCTCTGTAGGAATGTTTCTTCGGACAGACTTGAGTTGTCTTAGGTGAAAAAAACCTGTGCTTACAGTTCTATTTATTTGACTTTTTAGCGAAAAGTCCGAATCTAGATTGACACCGAGAAGTTAAACTGTTGTTTTTGGGATGATATCACTGCCGGAAATCCAGAATTGTCTATGAAATGTTGACGTTTGTTTGTGGCCACCCAGAGAAACTCAGTCTTGGATGGATTCAACTTCAGCTTGTTTGAAGACATCCAACGAATTATTGCTTTTAGACATTGAGTGCAGTAAAAATAAACTTGCTGATCGTCAGCATAGCAGTGAGACAAGAGACCAAATGATTATTTTGGCAACATCATTTGTAAGAAGGATGAAGAGAAGTGGCCCCAAAATGGATCCCTGGGGTATCCCTGAAGAAAGTGTTGCGAAGGTAGACAGTTTATTTCCAACCTTCACGGCCTGTAAGCGATTGGATAGATAGGTTGCCAGCTAATTTTTGATGTTTGAATTCAAAACAAATGTTGCCTCTAATCTCTTAATGAGAAAGTCATGATCAATTGTGTCAAACGCTGCACTCATATCTAGGAGTGATATGAGTGATAACTTACCTGACTCTATGGTAAGAGTTATGTCTGACATCATACGAAGTAGTCCGGTTTCTGTTGAGTGGAACTTTCTGTATGCAGATTGACGAATTGTGAAGAATTTATTTGATAATTATTTATACATATAATTATCGGCATCTAGATGTGACTTTTTTAGTATTGGTGTAACTACAGCTAACTTGAGTGGTTCAGGGAAATCACCCATGCTGAGAGATTTATTAAAAACGTGAACTAGGAACGGAGCTAAGACAATGGAAAATTGTTTTAATAACCATGTCGGTATAGGATCAAGACTGCTCTGCTTATTTGACGAGCTTGAAAAAAAATTGTTTTACTTCTTCCAGTCTTGTGGGTTTAAAGGAAGTCAAATTTCCTTTAGAATTAACAGTGAATATTGGCGGAGGGGCATGAGATGTGCAGGCACGAATAGGTTAAATTTTTTCCTGAAAAAACTTTGAGAAGGCATCCGGGGTAATATCTGTCTTCATTGAAACAATGACTTCGGAAATTACAGTCTTTATTGAGTTCCATAGATGTCGTGGGTTGGTTCGTTCAGAGTCAATCTTTTCTTTTTAATACTCTTTGGAATTTATTTTACTCACATAATGTTTTTGAACAAGGTTCTACTTGTCTCTTGAAGTTACAGCAGAGTTTTTTGTATAGGAAACTCTCTAATTTCCGCATAAGTCTCTTCTGATTTCGGCATTCATCGTCAAAACAACCGTCAGAATTTTTCGTGTTTTTGATGTTGCGAGAACATATTTATTTAACAGAAAGGAAAGTGTTTTATTATATGTTTCAACAAGTTCTGTTGGCGTCCTTGTTTCCCAAACATTGGGTGTACATAATAGAGAGGTCTGTAACTCTTCCAGAAAATCACTAAAGCTAAATATACGCCATTCCCTCGCTACAATTGTTCTATGTGGTGGTAGGATATACTGCATTTTATGTAAAAGCCCTTTAGGTGTTAAAATAAAATACATAATATGTCCATTGCTCTCCAAATATGTGTAATCAACAATGTTTTCACCGATTCGACCGGTCAGTGGCTGAGTTGGCATCGCGTTTGGATCCCACCCAGGTGTGGGGTGTTCAATTCCTCAGCTGGCTAAGTCGTTTTTCAAATATTGTCAGATTTTTCGAGTCCCGGGAATGTTCTTTCTTTTAAAAATAAAAAAAAAACTATCTTAGAATGTGGGTAAACATATCTTGTTGGGATCAAATGGGACAAAATCAGAGTCAGGGACGACCCAAAAAGTCACGGTACTGTAGAGTAAGTCAAATACATGAAGAAGAGTCATGAAGAGTCCAACCAACAGATGAGTATGTGTTAGAAGAAGAATGAAAGTAAATGAAGCATGGAGTGTGGCATTCCATATTCTGTCTACCCCTGTCAATTTCATTGGCCTGGTCTTATGAAATCGAATCAGTATAGATCACACATCTAGGGGCTATCTATTCTATGGTTATCTTACTGATGAAGCGAGTGTATCCACATCTCCCTCGGGCCTGAAGTCACTCTTCTTTTGTTCCGTTTGTAAGTAGAGTTTCACCCAGCCAACAATGGCAGTCAAGGACCTGTCCAGACCGAGATCCAATTTGGACTCCAAATGTTCTAGAACAACATTCTTCTTCTGCATACATTCTTGTAGTTTAGATGTTGAACTGAAAACATAACCAACATTTATAAATATTATCAACAATTAAATAATTCAATTACATGGTTTAAAAAGTTATCCAACTTACCTCACACAAGGGAGAACAAACTCTTGATAATGTTTGTCGAACATGTGGACGATTGTAAGGCACTGTTTCACAACGTCAAAGAAATGGATCTGAAAGTAGGCACAGACAATAATCATTTGCGATTGGTAATATGGTTGAATAGGAAATATATAACTGGAGTCCACTTGTCTGCATATAAGAATTAAATTATAAGCTTTGCCTAGATTTGCAGTTCAAAAAGTAATGTTGCCGCATGCCATAGAGTTTAATATAAAATTGCAGTTTGACAGTAAAAATTTGAAATTTCATAAAGCGGAACTAATGGTTTTCCTTATTATGGCAACACTGAGTATATCCAATTTAGGAACAAATTTTAGTACATCTGACAGTTTCACATTTGAACCATCTTGGTCAGGGGCAGGGGGGTATAACTCCGATGGAAAAGACACGGTAATCTCTATGGCTTGTGACGTAATATTGTTGAATAACTATATCTACCAATGAAAAACTCTGAATGTCTTTGGAAAAAACTGTTGACAGCTGACTACTGGCTGAGTGGTACATCTATGGTTGTTTGATATTTTGATCTCAAACTTCGCATTGTTGTCTAGTTTTGTCGGATTAATATATTGTTTATCCAATATTAGCGAGAGGTCTGTCGGTTTGTGGCTCTAATTTCTCAATCGTAAGCAAAAGGCCGAGTGGTTCGTTATAAAATTACGCATTGCCAAAGCTTAATCTTGACATCCCAAATAGAACACGTGTTTGTAACAAAAAAACAGGTGAGAATCTTTCTTTGTTTTGTTCCTAATTTACTAATTAGTAACAGCCTTATTTTAACTTCACGGCAGAAATGAATCTATTTTCTTTTTCAGATAGTATCCGAGTTTATAAGGCCGTACTGGATCATGATTATATCATGCTAGATAGAATTCCACCATTCTACCTTTTTCATTAATGATTTAACCTGTATCTATAATTTATTCTCTTGCTGAAATAAAAATACTTAACATGTAATTAAGTTTTTCATTTTCCTGTTGTAAGGTAATATTTTGACATTTCAAACATTTTTATTTTAAAAATATTTTAGGCTAATGAGTAGGCTCCGAATGAGAATTATATTGTCTAAGGTCGCGCCTCTTTTTTGAGTTTCCTCTATCCTTGTCAATAGTGTGTGACGTAGTATTGTCGCATGCATAAAATTTGTCTAAATATTGGCATATCTATGGTTAAATAGCGGACCAATTTGTTTCATACAAAAAGCCCGAAGATATTGATTTAGTTAATGGTTTATTTATGATCTTGGTATTACCATTTACAATAATTTAGTTTGTTTCTACTGGTATTTGACAGAGAGTACTACATAATTTAAATGAATCAACAAATATTAGGGTTTTGCTTTACCTTGGGCGGAGTTTTATTTTCAGCGATGGGAACACTCTGCAGTCCAAGATCCACGGCATAGTCGCAATGCTCCACCAGGAGTTGTTGCACCATTGCCTCCGTTAAAAGGGTTGCATTTGCCGCTAGTTCATTTGGTGCAGATAGCTAGAAATAATTACAAATTAAATCACAGTTGTTTTATTCACCTTGCATTGTATAACAAAAATTTAAATAAATTTTGTAATTAGACATGTATAACTTTTTGTAAAATTTTTGTTTGTTTCTGGTTACCGCTTTGCATCTTATAAAAGAATTTTTAGCATCCTGCAACATCTGTGTGGCCAGCTCTTCGGATAAAAACGTTTCCCCTCCGTAGTTCTCTATTTGTGCAATGTTTATGTTTGCTCTGCCGCCAATAACCGCTTGCAAATCACGACGCAACTCTTGAAACCTGTCAGACATGAAAAAAATGTTATGTTTGAAGTATGTCTTGATAGCTAACCTGGCTCCATCAGAAGAGGGCACCAGAAGAAGAATCTATTTAGGTCAAAGCTTTATAATCTGTCATTTGACATATTCTACAAAAACAACTTGGTTAAAAGAATGTTGAAGTTGCATGCATACCCTCCAGTCTGAATCTGTTTCCTCGTATGCTGTCTTGAGGCGTAATACTTCTGTAATGCGGAGCTGAAGCAGGCCTTCAGTCTCTGGTTCTCCAGGCGGAAATACGTCTCAAGGGGCTTCCCCACAGCGCCCCCCAGGGCCCCCATGCGGCCAAGGAGGCCACTGGAGGCCACGTCACCCAGCGACGACAGCTGCTCACAAATCTTTTGGGTGCTGGAAACAGTATTCGTTACACATATGAAGCTCTTATACAAAGTTCACTACTTCTTCAATAATTGCTGTTCCACGTGTTCAAACCATCTAAATGTCCCTTTTTTATCATGTTTACCATGCTTTCTTCAACCTAGCATTCTTTCCGGATCTCCATATTTGTAAACCGGTCAAACATGGTTTTAACACACTTCAAGCTGGCCTCAAGGATCTCACTTCTACAGCATTCAGTCTACTTTCATCATCTATGTTCCATGGTACACTGCCGTACATCAGGATTGGTACCAGCACTACATTGTGGACTGCTAGCCTCACTTCTGGGAACAAGTTTTCATTAGCGGCTTCCGCATTCAGTCATCCATTAATGAAGTTTCCTGCAATAATTATTATTGGATTATCACCCCAAGGGCGCTGTAGACACATACTTACTTTGTGTACATTTCGTAGAGATTCTTCAGATACTTCTCAATGTCACTTTTATCAGCCAGTTTTGTCTGAATATATTTCTGCAGTTTCAAATGGAATATGTTGAGTATGTATTTACTCATCACTTGGTCCGGATTAGAAAACACAGTTTTGATAATGGCGTAATTACTCTCACACATGGGCAATATTCCGGCAAACACATCTCTGCCAGTGAAAGAACTCTAGAAACAATGAAAATAATTACATACATATTAAATCTGATAAAAGAAATGATGTGAATGCGAATGGTAGCAGAAGTCGTGGACGCCAAAGGAATACATAGCACGATCAAGTGAATCAGATACTTGAGTCGGGCCATGGCAAGAGTCAGAATAATAGAAGAGTATGTATGAGACGATGTATGAATGTGAATGAGACCAGAAGTGTGTGCCAAAACAGAGTTGTTTGGCGGTCCATTCTCTCTGCCTACCTACAGAGAAAAAACGGAGGGATGGTTAGTTAGTTAGTTATAAATGTTCATACATCTTACCATTTGACTAGTTTCAATAAAAGCATCGATGCACTGAGAATATCCTTTAAAGTTGATTAATATTGTGGCAATCTCTTTCATTCTTGGTATATTATTAGCGACCTGTGCCCTTACAAACTCTTCAATGAGATTTCTCTCGATTTCATCATATTTTGATTCGATTTTCTTCTTCGCGGCTTCAAACTTCTCTGGTGGTAGTTCTTGGGCAATTGTGTAGAGTTTTTGAATCATGTCTGCAGCTTCATCAATCTGTTAATAGAAACAATAAAATCTGTGACAATAAAAATAATCCAGAGAAAAACATTATGGCTTAAATAAATATATATATTCAAATAGATTGTAGTGTGGGGTTCAAGGTAGATGGATCACTGGCTTACTTTCAGCGATCGGAGTGCCCATAGATTATCTGACTCCAATTTATAAACTAAAACACTGATTGAAATAAATCGACAAATTTATACACAATCATAAATTTATCAGAAGGAAGAGAATAAGAACTAACTGTCAACGGAAGAAGCGATATCACGAATGAATTTCAAAATGGCTAGTGCTCAGCAATTGACGTCGGCACGAGGCAGTGTTGCAATCTCCCAAACATTGCCAACGGCCAAAAAGAATATTTCACGTAAATAATTTGTTAGTTCTTGTTCCCTACAGTAGGTTCACGACCCCAATTTATTTTAGGCCCGGCTGGAAATACCTTAGTCGGATCGATAAAGATGTCGCTCTGCACCGGTCCAGGGGAGAGAAAGTCAGCCAGTAGCGTGAGAAGCGCCAGGGCTGCGGCGGCGCGGGCCCGGGGGCGCTGGGCGGCCCCCAGCTGCTCCCCCACCTGTAGTGCCCGGCCTCCGGCCCAGTTGATGCGCTCATCCAGCTCCGAGAATACTCCCACCGAATGCTGGTGATAGAAAGAGGGAACCATTATTAAATATATATTATTATAATTTAGGAAGAATCTCACAGTTATCATTGCCTCGTAAATTATGCTCCTCCATCATTAGAGCCGGAGGCACTGGGCGGCCCCCAGCTGCTCCCCCACCTGTAGGGCTCGTCCCCCGGCCCAGTTGATGCGCTCATACACCCGAGGTCCTAGACTAGCTCGAAGACCTTGATGTCCACCTCTCAACCCCCCACTATATGAAAGAAGAAGAATTATTCATTTACATTAACCGGCACAATGGGTCATTTCTCCGATTCATAAAATGCCACGCATATAGAATGAGTTAACTGCATTCATTTTTTTTTAATATGGCTTTAACGTTATTATCTTTAGTGATGGAATTATCATCAACCCAATATAATGTTAACGAGATATTATTAACTAGTATCTATGTTACCTTATGTTGTTCTTGTAGCTGTGCAAGTTTTAAAGTGTACGTATCTTCTTCATCTCGCACGGCTTGTTCTAGTCTTAAACATTTCCTTTCCTGCCTCTCTTGGAGTACCTACAAAGTTAATATGGGCACAAGTTGATAATAAAAACAATGAGAATGGTTATTTTCTTAACAATGTAAACATTTATATCTTATACATAATAAATTATCATTAAACTCTCAGAAAAAGAACTCCAGTGAAACTTATTAAACATCAAAAAATATATTTTTATATAGATCAACAAATGCTGATTCCGAATATATAAACTATACCTAGAATATATATATAAACGATTAAAAGCAATAAGACATTTAAACACTCTGTGATTGGTCAGTGTATTCTGACAGAACTATGGCCGCTTCCTCACGGGTCGGTCCGCCGTCTGCCTTAAGAACGCGGGCAATTTCGAGCCATGTGAACTCGCACATGGGCCACCTTCGAATTCTTGCTAACTATTTATTTTGGGAATATTTGATTTCATACAGACCCTTTGGGTGATGACCTTACTGTAGACGCCAAGCGTACCTCGACAGATTTCAATAGTTTTGGTGGGCTTTTAAAAATTATATTTAATAATTATTTTAATTATGAAAACGATATATAAATGTTTTACATGTCTTCTTTTTGACCTGGTGAACAAGGCTGCTCCACTTTATGAATGGAGAGCTGACACTCTGGATGCCTTTGATATGTAAAGCCCAGTTGTTTTGCAAAAATTCAAAAGTCATCAAATGGCCATTCAGTGCAATTTTTTTTTTTACATTTAATAGGCCCAAATAAACGCCGATTTTAGGTGCATTTCAAGTGTCTATCAAATTGTATTAAGTTGACAAGTGATAGTTTTCCTCTTCTGCTGATTACAATTTGTTCAAAAGCTGAAACGGACTTGAATCGGGATTTACGGGAACCTTTCAACTGTCAAACAAACAAAATGGCACTGAATGACAATGTGACATTTGAATTTTTGTCCAATAACCCATCCTATGGGTGATTGATGCATTTCTCCTACCTTCCACTTGGCCAGTGACCATGAGTTTCTCCCGGGGGTGAGTTCTCATTTTGGTGAGCAACATATCCAAAATATGTCAGGATAAATTGTAGGCAGACAGTTAATAATGAATTTGGTTTTCAAACTTCTAAAAATCTACACGTCTTGCTTGAACATTTTCACAAATAGAAAGTTATTCGAAAACAATATGATGAAAATACTTTGTAGAGAATTGTATTGTTTCTTTTACCTTTAAATCTCTGATGGCCTGAGAAAAAGTCTCATGAATCAATTGGGGGTCAAATGGCTTTCCGGGCCCCCCTTCCTTCATAGTCCTCCAAGCCAGACGTTCCACAAACTCGTCAGAGTCAAATGGCTCCTAATACAAACCAAACAATTCTTGTTTTACCAGTGTAATTGCGGTGATACGCCCACCACTTAAAGATGTTTTTAAATTAAACAGAAGAATTAAATTACGAAGACACTGATCGGAGATATTAAAGCAAAGAAAATCTTTTAAGTAATCATGGTCTATCAATAATTTAAGTATTTAATAAATACGGCGCTCTAAGAAATAGTAAATTACCTGCTCCAGCTCTTTCATATATTGGTTCATCATCTTGAATGATTTAAATTTCAACGAATTTGTGCGGATTTATGAGTTTGAGGTCAGGTGGAAAGATAACATAAACATAAAATAATTAAAATTCACAATAATATGAATCATTTTACTACAATAACATTATAAATTTAATATTTCTGAAAATGACAGAAGAGACGTCAGACGTCAGGAAATTCTTTTTGTTTTGGTATTGCTAGTCGTAGAAAAGCCGGGAGCTTATATTATGGTACCTACACGAAAAACAAAAACGGTTCACATTTCGCGTGAATACAATAATTTAAAAAAAAATTCTAATTTTATATCGCCGCTCTTGTAAAACTCACCCCAAGGACGTATTATACCTAATATATTCAAATTTAACATAAACGAAATAATTTATTTATTTACGCCCTTATAGTCCAGTAATTATGTACATCAGACCTTCGTCAGATCTGGTAGTATGATGTTTTGGTGTGAATAATCCAAGTTTTTGACCTCGAGCGCCGAACGCAACATTATCATAAATAAAAAAAACACGAAATTTTCTTAAGAACTAGTTTTCGATCGTAACTCTCTTATACGTTTTAAAAGTATACTAATTTTGCTACAATTAGAGGTTAAAACCGTCTCTGTAGACTCAATTGTTTTCAAAATTTGTCATGTTTTTCGAACTAGGAAAATTGTTGAAATGTATACTTTTTTTGGGAATTTCGACCCTGTTGGAATATTTTCTTTGAGAAATGTCCCCTCCCATATTCCAATAGACGCTGAAGAGGTTTGAGGGGACCTACAGATGATCCACTCCATAGATTTTTCATATTTCTCATTTCGAGATGATTTCGAGCCCTGTATGGCCCTGTTCCTTGTGTTACATAATTTATTTATGTGTTACATTATCAAAGCCCTGTAGTATATTTATGGCCCTGTATGAACGTTTCATGACCATAAACCCCTTCCCTTCCTCTCCATCCATGTCAAAAATTCGGAAATGGACGATATTTATCAAGTAATACAGTTTTACTCCTTTTACTTATTGTGTGGGGGGGGGGTCTTATGAAAGAAAATGAGAATAATGAATGGTTTCAATTTTAAAATATTTATTAAAAATCAACTGACACTTCAAATTGAGTTAATGAAAAACAGAAGTAAACTCATATTTTTATGTACATTTTGCCCTGTTGAGCATTGTCGGTTTCTTCACTGGAAACACCTGCAGCAGGATCGTCGAAGTCTTCTGTGAGATATGTCCACAATTCATCCTCGAGCATTTCGATGTTATGCAGATCGACGCTTTCTGGGGAGTGGGAATCCACCTCAAGTGCGATGTCTGGCGCATTGTCGCATGAGGTCCCGTTGCAGTATCTGCAAACTAAAGAGCACTTCAACACTGTCTTCCTGCAGCTGCACACATTCCCACAACCCCTTTTGCAGCCGCACGAAATTATCCGCGAGAGGTGTGGTGGAGCTGCGTCTCTGGCCATCATCTTGGGTTTGAGGCTTCGTGAGGTGGATATCCACCCCCAGGCGAGAGGGTTCAGTTCGGCTCCCAACCACTTCTGCACCCGTAACAGGATTGTACAAGTATAGTTGAAGAGAAAAATATGAAAGAGAATGTATATGTTTATAAATAAACTGTATATTAGGATGATTTATCTGATGGTAGGTGCGCAAGGAGTAAAATAGAACTGCGTCCTGTGAAAGAGGTAACCAGGCAAGATTGAAGCTCGTTTTCACTTCAGCCCTCGGAAATGGGTGATACCGCAGCTCATCAACTTTCTGGGTGTCAGGATTGCCACCGTACAGAGCAATTAGTTTTTTTTTTATCTTTTAATCACTTAACCTGCAGCTGTCTAAAATAATAAAGATGCCAGATTGATTGATTGATGCAAAATTGTCAAATTCCCGCACAACGCATCTCTTGCAGAGAAAAAAATATTGCAAAAAAAATTTTGAGTTCTAAAAATTGATATATTTGGAAAAACTATATTTTGGAAACTATTGGGTCTGTATAGAAAGTTTTAGACTCAAATTGTAGCAAATTTAGTCTTCTTTGAAAACGTATGAGATGATTACAGTCGACAATTAGTCCTTCAGGGTTAAAATCGTGAAAAACAACAATGTTGCGCTTGGCACTCGAGGTCGGAATTTTGGATTATTCATTGGGCCAACATCATAAAACTCAGGTAAAAATTAGAACTTGCAGATCTTACGCAAGGTACTCCCTCTTCCAGGTGACATGGTTACTGGACTATTAGGGCTTTTACATAAAGCAAGTCTTAATAAATAACACTAGTGCAAACTACCATAAAAATAATACTTTAATTCCCAGCTACATTAAAAGGATACGCAATTCAATTTACCCACCTTATTGACAGTATTGACACAATAATGCAGTCTATATAGCAAAATTCCCTGAACAGAACCAAACGGACAGTAACTTCATATACCCCCTTTTTAGGGTATTTGGGAGCTTTGAACTCTTGATTCTTCTTACATTTTTAATGATAAAGTAATATCTTCGAGACAAGAGTTTTAAGTATTGCATAACATCTTATTTTTAAGCAATAATTATTAATTATTGAAGACAATATTAGCTATTTCTAAACGAAAATCTGAAACATTAACGACACACATTAAAAACACCAACGACAATGTTGGTAGTTCTTATTCGAAGTATGATACAGTTAAAAGTGACCGAGGGGGATAGGGTCCCATTAGCTCAGTTGGTAGAGCGGTGTCCCGGAAAGACAAGGGTCCTGGGTTCGAGTCCTAGATGTGACCGTATCCTTTTCTGATTTTTCTGTTTCAGATTTTCGTTTAGAAATAGCTAATATTATCTTCAATAATTAAATATTACAATTTGAGGTTTTACTCAATAAAGTTATTCCGAAAAATAAATAATTATTAACCTGAAATACCTATATAAATTGAAAAATATTTTCCGAGAAAAAATACATGCCGCCAATGGGAATTGAACCCGCAGCCTTCTGATTGTTAGTCAGCTGCTCTACCAATTCCGCTACGTCGGCTTATTCAAAACCCGGCAACATCGTAAATCTATGCGTAATATCATCTCGTATCAAATGTTGCTTGCTAAAATTCTTCATGATAAAAATATAAAGCCTTGTAATGTTAGCGGCTATACAAACATATATTCTAGTCTACATAAGTGTACTACCTACCTATATTCCTAAGAGCAATACTAATTATATTGACAATGTATTTATAAGAAGCTGTAGCATGTTAATAGATTATGCTCAGACACTGATTTCTTTAACACGAACCTCACTAAATTCATAACATTCCCTTTAAATATTACGAAACCAAATTCATATGATGTTTGGGACCAAATTTGGCCTCCTAATAATTAACAGGTTAAAAAATAACATGTCAGATAATTTATTATTTTATTGATTTGTATATACATATATTTATTTTTCATCACAATTCCTTATTTCTTTCCTGTTCTGCTTTCAGGTTGAATTGAATAGTTTGAATAGCAGAATAACAGCAGTTTTAATTGAATAACATCACTTTATCTCATTGACATTATTTCTAAAAAACTTTTGTTGTATATTTAAGTACATAGTTGCACTTTATCAGAACTGCTTAAATTATATTGTTATGTATTTTTCTTTTTTTAATTGGGTTAATTTTTTTTGTCTTTATTTTATTGGTCAATGATATAAACAATTCCAATAATGTAAAATATTAATATATATATAGATGTTAATTTTTTTCCCCTCTACATTTGTAAATGTACTACATATTATAAAGTATTACGATAAAATAAAACACATCAAGAAATATATTCTTATTTTAAGATTATTTAATAAACAGACATCTCAAACATATTTAAATGCATTTTACATAAATACTGTCCTTCCAACAATGCAATCATGACAAAAATGCAATAGTTTATTATAATCCAAATAATAATGCATTAAAATAAATAAAAATATATATATATGTATCACCAAATTCAGCCATGTGTGGAATAATATAAACATTTTTCATCAGTATACTTGAATAATAATTAATTAAATTAGAATACTTCCAGTAAAATCCAAAAAAAACATTGATTTTTTTAAATACAATATGAATGGGTAACAAAAATGTCAGTAAAAGCGAAGGTAATTATTTTGGAATATTCATTCAGACTCGACAACAATTTTATTTATAAAATAATTTTTATAGATTTTTTGGTAGTTATTTACATGAAGTGTATAAATTAATTCTATCTTAGTATATAATAAATTAAAAGTTTATGAACATAAATAATGGCAATGAAAATAAAATTTTCAGTGCATTTTTAAAGAAAAATGTTTGAGCGAATGTGTATGGCTCGGAAGTAAAATTAAACCATTTGTATTCACAGTTAAGATTGCTACCATGATCGACAACCTCCTTTAAGAGATGGATACAAATAAAATATAAGAACAGGAGTCAGAAGAGTATGCATAACTTAATGGAGTGGTAATCCTTACTGAAGGGAATATCTTAGCAAAACATTAAAAATATTTGAGGTTAACCATTAATTAATTCAGATAAAGTAAAGATAAGATTATTTCTCTGATTATTAGAGTAATTATCTACTGCTGGAATGAATCTCGAAGAAAAGGCATGGGCCACTTGCACATTTAAAAAATATTTTTGGTTCAGTAATGGTTTCTAAAGAATTTACTATTTAAATAAGGTGAGGAAAATTTTAAAAACAAAATAATTAATACAAACAAGATTTTTTCATGTGCACAGTTATATCACAAGCTAAAAAACACAGAATTGTTTCAATAAAAAAAATATATAATGTAGCATTTCCACATTCTCCGCAGAAAAATAAATTCACGATAATTTAACACAAGTGGCTCATTCGCAAAAGATCATTAGAAGGGAACTTATTATTTAACATTTTCAATTGTAGTGGAATAAAAAATGTACACAAAAGAACCTTCCATTTTATATAATTTACAAGAGAAAACATCCATTTGCTCACACAACACAAACGGTTATTAAATTCTCAGTCCAGAAAAAACACAAAAACAAAAATAATTCACATAATATAAAGTTTTCGACTTGTTTTAAATATTTTAACATTTAAAAAAAATAAGCAAACAAGTCGCACTGGATTCAGATGTGTCATTCATAGATAACAGAAACAAAGGGAGATATGGTATGGAAGAATGCCAACTGTCGCCGAGCTACGGCCAAACGGCACGGACTATCAGAGCAGCGGAGATTTGCAGTAGTATGTGTGAACGATGTTGGCGACTCTTTTGTTTCGTACTAATAATGGTTAATGAATGGCTCATATCCCTTATTCTATTATCTACAGTGTCATTCTAGAACATACACTGAAATAGTTTGTATTTCGGTCATGCCTATGATTCAACCTGAACGTTAGGGTTGTTCAAAGGGTCGAAAAGCGGATCGTTTTCGAGGCCCGATCGTCCGATTTTACTCAGGACAATGATGACTGTGACTATTACGATGATGATCAGGACGAGAAGCATGAAGGATCTCCTGTTCAGATAGCCGGCAGATCTCCTGTTGCGGGCCGGGGGGAGGGTGTTTCTGAAATTACAAAAAAAATAGCATAATTTACTGACAAATGTTTATAATAAAATTGTGGTTATTTATAACAGGAAAGTTAATTGCTTTGCCCACAACATAAGGAAAGACAAATAAAATAACTGATAGGATTTTGTTATGAGTGTGTCTAGTGTGCCCGAGTAATCCAATTATTTTATTTTATGGATTGTATTGCATTGGCCCATATGTTTTTTTAATTAAAAAATCAAATAAAACTAAAATGTAGTGTGTAGCAAAAAATCAAACAAAGGCAAAGCGTGTGCGTGGATATTACAGTAATTATTATCACAAATCTATGGTAACAATAAACGTAAAATGAAGGTGTACATTTTCTGTGATGATAAATAATATAAAATTTATTATAAAAAGAGAAACAAAATTAATGAATAAATCAACTCACTTCCACCAGCGTGTGACCCACTCTAGGGCGGATTTCCTCTTGTACTTGTCCTCATCGTGATCAAAGCGAGAAGTGCTGGGTCGGGTTTGTGCCTTGTCTTCGAAAATTCTCCTTGGTGCTTGATTTCCTGGACAAACATAATACACAACCATTCATTAGAAATGTTAGTACATACTGTCATTATTATTCTATGATTACATATTTATGCGGACTGAAAAGACTCTCCCAGCATCATCATCATTAGTCATGGACTTTTGAAATATGCATTTAACTTTCTTTTTTTTAAATCAAACCGTAAAAAACAAATTGTTTTTACTACATCTATTTTAAAATGACTTTCAAAAATTAAAAAAAAATATATACAAATTTGTTGGTTTTTCTGAGGATTAAACTTTTCTTACCAGGGACTGGAGTCAACAGCGCTAACAACCTTGCCAAATGCCGTTTAGGTAGGACTGACATTTATTTCAGATATTAACTACTGTAATGTCACCATTTCGGACAAATGCGTATATGTCCTCATGATTGCCACCAAAAGTTGATAGAATGTCATTGACAACGAGTCTATGCGCCGAGTTTCAGCTCGATCAGATGTCGGGAAGTGGGTTAATTTCCACTACCAAGATTTGCATTCATTGACGAAAACAAAAGTGAAATTCAAATACGTGTATTTAAAAATAAGACAAAACGTCATACAATTTGTTCCAGATTCCAAAAGTATTAAATCTTGGGCAGTAACAATTAGACTTAGGCAGATTTATTCACAGTAGTGAATCGATTCATTCGACTATCCCAGCCTTGTGAATTGATTTATTTAATTAATTATTTTAATTTACTAAAATCACCAAAAACAGGAGTTTTTTTTGCATTGCAAATTGTGTTAGTTCAAATAATGTGCGCTTGGAAAAAATGTATAAAAAAAATGCTAAAATGACAATCTTACTCGACTACTTGTTCAGATAATTAATATATAATATTATAACTATTATTTTTTATTTAATTTTTGCTTTGAAAATGACAAATTGCTTCGGCAGTTTAACACCCGCTTATAATGAAGAATAAAAAAAATCATTGACTATTTAAAAAATTATCATTATAAAAGACGTCCTAAATTATAATTGTCTTTCTGAATAACTGCATGCTAAATGACGCGTGACTGCATTATGTAATTTATTAATATATGATAGCAAAAACTAATAAAAATATGATAAAAGTGGATATTACAACATGCAAATCGATAGCAAAATGTATTTATATTAGGCTAGCATGGCCGCATACCGACATTCTACAATTAAATTAAATTTTCACCTGCAAAGTTTTACTAATTTTATTTAACTTAAAATAATTCTACTTCATGTGGTCTAATATAAACATACATATTTTCATTTTAATGTGAAGATTTTATGACAGCCGACTTATCTTATAACTTAACTGCAAATCTACATATTATATCTACCCAAGATCCAAGTCTAAAAATTGGTATGTACATATCATAAAAAACGATAATAATATAATCATCATGCATAATTTTTGCTTCCCACTTTATCTCGCCAGAGTTCAGGTTCAAAGTGGGAAGTTTTCGACCGAGTATGTAATGAAACTGCCGGCTTAGCTCGCGAAGTAACAAATGAACTGTACTGGGACTACCGAATGGATTCGCAGCGGGCATTGAGGAATTAATTAGTAACTTTTGACTAGCGTCTTGTGTCTTGCAGTGACGAACTCGCGAGCTGCGGACCTAGTAAGAACTCTATCTTCATTGAAACAGACTGGAATTGAGTGTTTTGGACAGACCTACACAATGTCACAACTGAAAAATGTTTTAGACATAAATGTTTTAATTCCTTGAATAGGTGAAACGGAGACTGAGAGAGCGCTCCAGACAGACTCGATAGCGACAGACCGGTGACAGTGGTACCTAGGACCACCTTTAGGACTATGGACGTCACAACTGAATACAGAACAATTTTATTAATTCCTTGAATAAGTGAAAGAGATTCGCTGTTCTGAACTACTTGGCTGATTCGCGGCGGCTTGTCGCTTGGGATGGGGACTAACGATGATCTACAGGTTTTTATGGATTACGGCGCGGGATACTTTACATGATAAAAGTCCCGCATAATACGTCCAGCAACATTGCGGTGCGCCACCCATTGTATCCGCGCTGCAATTATCCAGAATAATATTTAAATACCTACGAAACATTATAATATTTAAATCGTTTACAGTAAACATCATACCTTAACATTATATTATTAATTGAAATAATTGAACTATAAAATAAATAGAAATGAAAAAAAACGTGCTGTTAAAAATGGTAGGATGCGAGGCCAGAGGTAAGGAATGAATAATCAATTCCGTTTGAAATTGAGAATCAGATCGATGCGTCACATGATTGAATTTATTGATTTAATTCAATTTTTCCCACGTCTAGTAACAATGCAATAAATAAAAATACTAATGTATCAAGCGATTATTACCTTGAAATCCATCATTTCTGTTGCCAAATGAAGATGACTCATATGCGTTATCATCCTGAACTTGAACGATGGAGTAGGGGGGTCCTTGGTGAATGCGAGGGGTCCCTTCATCATCAGAGGCCCCGACCGGGGTGCCGCGGTGGGGGGTCAGGGGACCAGAGGAGCCCTGTATGTCCATAGCAGCCTTGAGGTCTAAGTCTTCAGATAGCTGAGGAGAAGGGCGCAATGTTAGATTTAATAATATATTTATTTATTTATCATAGTTTATAAATAGACACGCCGAAGTAAGAAATCTTGTAAGTAGTTCAGATAGCAGCTTTTCAGTTAGCTAAAGTGAATTTTGTAGTCTGTGAATGCACACTTGATTTCTAAACACATATCATTTAACCATTCAGATGAAGAAACATTGGTTAACCGCTTCCCGGACAATCGATTCCCACAGGAATGGATCCTCTGGAGGATCCTGTGGCGGTATTGGTTTTCTCATCGCAATTCCCTCTTTGTTTGGATTCCCCGAAGGCACCAAGAGGGAAGAGTCCACCAAGGTGGCCGTAGCTGTCCTTTCCACTACCCTAGGTTTCCCTAGTGTTATTCCCTGGTGTTTTTCCGTTCCCCCAAAAGGTCCCTAGTTTATATTGTTTGAATGGTTCATTTTTGGTCCAACGAGTATCTAGGGAAATAGAAGGTTCACCCCAGGTGCTGCGGTAAGTGAGTGAGAACAGTGGTAAGGTCTAAATACTCGGAGATGCGAACCTGTATCTTGGAGACACCGTTCGAGACACTGTTCTCCAGTGTCATTCAGCCTGAGCACACTAGTTTTCACCTTGGCTTGGGATGGCTATTGCATGGCTAATGCATGGCTAATGCATGGCTAATGCATGGTGATAGCTATTGCTCAGGTCTCTGAGTGATCCCTATACTAACGCACAAAAATAAAAAAAAGATTATTGAAAATAATTCGCCCGGAAAGAGGTTAAGATACATTAATTTTGTTCCAAGCATCAAGTAAATAAAATTTTAAAATTCAATTTTGACCTTAGCTTTTTTTTACCCGACTACTTGGCATTTTAAAACTGACAATATAAAAAATTGGTACGACTTCTGGATATGAATATTGATGATAGATAGTTGATGGATGTAACCATACGTATGATGCATGAGTAAAGTCCACTCACCAGAGGCAGTCCCAGGCCAGCGCGCGCCCAGTTGACCCCGGCCAGGCGCTCGCGCAGCACGTCCGCCACGGGAGACACGAGGTTGGGGGCGGGGAAAAGGGGGGCGCGGCAGGAGGGGCAGGCGTATCCTGCCGGCGCCGTGGTGCCCGGCAGCGAGCGGAACAGCGATTCCACGCAGGACCAATGGTACACATCTGCCATCAAATGTATTAAATCAGTTTTTACTGCACAAAAAAACAATTTTTTAATTTACTGGGACTATGGCATCCCCAATTGAGGTATGTTGTGAGGCTGAAGGCAGTGGGAAGGGGAAGTATAGAGGGAAGTATCAGGCTATTCATATCTGGTCATTAAACACTTCTAAAACCATTTCAAGCGAGGTTTCGATTCTCAATGATGGACTCTCACCAGGGCGATACTGAGAGTATCTGATATAAATCTATATTGTTGTTTTAAATATTGCATAATATGTATACAAATGGATATCTTTGGTCTGTCAATCTTGACAGACCATAAGGAGTTATTTCATCATAAAGCAGTGGTTTTTCCAAATTGTGTTTGGTCAAAACTTTATTATTTTTAATTCATTGTCACATAATACTCGTAATTATCCTCTGAAAAAGTTGTGTATCATTGACGTCAGAAGAGATAGACTTGCCCTAACCTCTTTGGAGCCGGAGACTTCCAGCATAGTTTGAAAAAAACGGCCATATCATTCATACATCAGGCCCAAAAATTTTGTCCCAAATAAGCAAAGTTTGGGGCAGGTAGGAAAAAAAAAAATATTTACTGAGCTTTTTTAATATGTGTACATAATATTACATTTATTCGAGTTCTCTCGGATATGTTTTAAATAAAAAAAATTTCAGAATTACAAAAAAAAAAATGTTCTAACTGTAGGTACATACGAATATGAAAAAATAAAATAATCAAAGACAGGTACAAATTTAAAAAAAAAATCACGAACAAACAATTACATTTTATAATGACAGTAACCCAAAAAATTACTACTTTCAAGCCCGGCAGTGCGCTGCGAACTGGAAAACTTTAAGTTAACGAATGTCGGCGGACGGCGAACAGCTGGCGTTGGCGAAGTCTACCGAATTGCTACTGAATGAACTCGGAACACGTATACCGCAGCCACAAGACAGCCCTTAACTAAAATTTGTTTACTGAGACTCATTTTGCATCGAATTCAGATGGAAATTTGTCCCAATTAAATGAAATAGTGTCCCAGATAACCAAAGTAGATTAGTACTAGTTCCTTTATTTTGTTTCTGTTCCTTGGGTTTTGGCCATTAACCGGCTGTCCCGATAAACCAGTGTACCAATTAAGCAGATTCGACAGAACTTTATTTAGTTTATTGTCAAGTTTGCAGAAAAGACGGATAGTGTTATACTACCTTATAAGTAGCAATTACTATGACAGCTCGGTTTCAGTAACGTACAAAACAATGTAATCAACCTATCGGCGGGGGAATAATAAGTCAATAGGACCAATAGAACTTACGATAACATGTCAGTCGAATGCATTCATCTTTTCCGAGTGACTTTGTGCAAATTTCACATATCGGATTATAATCGCTGTCTTGCAACCACTGCAAATATGATTGCACTATACACTGGAAAGAAATAAAACATTATTACATTTAATCATTCTAAATAATTCTGGCATTGTTGATAATAATATCAAGAAGATAATGAGTCAAATAGCCGACCTTAGGATGATTCGAGACCATACAATACTCGCAGACATTGACTCGATGCTCGAAGCAGAATTGATTGGTGACACGCCTTTTTGGGCACTTACACAGACCCATATTGTCGGTTTATGATTCAAATCAACGACGCGCAACTTCCATCAAACGGAATTTGTGAAAACAATTAGGATTTATCCCGAGCCGACACAAAAATAAAAATTCTGCCGTAAATTGTCAGCGGCCACGTACAGTTGTCAAAATTCATAAGAGGAGCTAGAAGCTTCAGAAGCGCAACAAATTATTATTGTTACTAAAAACCACCTAAAAAAGTAAAAACTCAAAAGTTTCAGTTTCAAAACCTACTACCATTTTTTTTTAATTATTTTAATAGATATAATTAATAAATTAGGAAAGTAATAAAAAATGGTTTTTTTTCCAACAAAGGTTACAATCGCTATAATCGGATTCAGACGTTTCAATTTTAGTTGATCAACTTTTATTGAACGACAAGATTTCTAACAAAAAAACTTGGTCAACTTTGTTGAAAGAAGGTTCCCACTTGTCAATATGCTTTCAAGTGTCGAGTTGATCAACTAAAATTGGAACGTCTGAATTGAAATATTGCTGTTCGGTAATGCGCGATTTGTTTACTTCCTTTAAAAAAATTTTAAGTCCCACGCAATGACCTAATACCTAAATTTTAATATAAATAAAATAATGATATTCTATATTCAATGGTCCCACTGGCTCAGGATCATATAATGTACCTCTGCGTGGGAATTTAAAAAAACTTATTTTGAATAAGTTTTGGGGTATTGTGCTTTGATCAATTTAGTTGAGCGGTTGTATCAATCCGGTTGAGATGAACGTGAAGTTTAACCGTGTGGAAAAGCGTTGTATGTGATGTGGGGGCGAGGTCACCGAGTTGAATTTTTCCAGCGCCCAATCGTTCAACCAAGTTGGATCTTCTGTAGTTTGGTTGAGCAGTTGAATCTACTTTTCTCAGTCTACCTGAAGAGCCGTCGTGCATAAGTGTCGAGACCAATAAAAATTAACAAAATGCCACGGACGAGTAATGAAGTTTTGAGATTTAAATGAGAGTTTTGACCGATTTAACTTGCTTATGGGATACTATGATCATATTTAATCACTTTTAAATGTTTTTAGTAGCATCATAGTCTGATTTTATTTGGTCCGTGGGCCATTTTTTGGCCATGTTTGTCATTTTCTTTTCCTGTTAATAGATAACGATACATCGAGAATATTTTCATTTCATTTTAAATATAAATTAGGATGAATGCTGCGCGTGTCACCTTGACTAGCAAATTTGCCTTTGGGTCGTCTGTAAGCAACAGTCGACGGTTGAAACCATTTTGAAACAACCACATTGAATCGTCTATAGGGAGTTTTATGTTTCGCCCATAGATATACCGCGCACATTCTCTAGCCGTTCGTATCAGTGATGCCATATCCCAAAAACGATAAACCAAGTTTCAGGGGTAAAAAACCCATGTTTGAAAAAATGAAAATATTTGAAGGAATTAACATATTTTTCGTAAGCTTTTTGCTGAGAATATAAATAAAGAAACAACAGTTCCTAAGTAAATTATCTAGAAAGTTTTATGAACCAGGCGTGATTGAGGTCGGGCATGTCATACCGAGAAGTTTTTAAACTCAGATATTTGAAAACAATCATGTTTGAAAAAGTTTTTTAAAAGAAAACACACACAACATAAAGATAAAAACATGAACAACTTTTCATTCCATTTTTTATGCTATCTAGTTGTATTTGTAGAATTCCAATTTTAATAAAGGATAATGTTTTTAAATATTTTTTTTTTCAATTACAAGAGATAAGAGAGAAAAAATTCTCACACCACTCTAATAATTTTTTTTTCGTCATATTACATCAATTAGTGTAGGTACGTAAGTAAAGTTATATAAACTATAAATCTAATTTAGCTCTTAAAATGGTCCCCACTATCTAGCATTGATAAAGTAATTCAATTAGGAGGTGGGTGGATATAATATTTGAAAGATAAGAAGTGAAATGAAATTTTTTATTTTACTGCTCTTTTTATTTAAACATTTCATAAAAAAACACACACCTCAAGTATTTATTCCCTTGGACAGTAAATGTCACAAACATCATGAGTAATATACTAAAACTTGAAAATTAAACCCATCAACTATTCATAATTGGAAAATAAATTTATTCCGAAAGCAGAACTCACATTTTTAGGCTATTTGGCAAAATAGGTATCAGGCTATTTGGAGAAATTCTATTTAAGGAGAAATTCACTGTAATCAACTGTTGTAACACAAAAAGTGCGTTACAAAAAAACACTGACCGTGGTTTGCCATAGATAATATATTTTTCGTTTAATTTAAAAATTTAATGGGATGCCCAGAAGCAGTTGCCTGTTTAGAAATGGCGAAATTCCAGGTGTAAATATCACTGTGTCCGATTAAGCCCGTCTTACGGATCCCAATTGACATAAACCAAATGCTGTAAAACTCTTGTAGAAAAGTTGCATACTGGACTGCGCTGCAGACCTTACTATAACCAACTTAATTTTCAACGCAGTGTCTTACAGCACTCGACCCATGGGCAGAGGCGGATTTGCAGTCTTGGCCGCCCTAGGCCCCAGACCATGTAGCCGCCCCTTTCTCAGTACCCATCATATTGACCAGGAGTATCCAAACTTTTCAGTAAGTTCCTAGGGTCAAAACCGTTTTAATTTTCCTGCCATTATCATTCATGGTTCATGGGGTGAGATTTGTCCAGGTCTTGGCGGCGGATACGTCTGCCCACCTGCTGGGCCGGATCGAGAGAGACTGGGTGAGGGAGGCCTTTTGACCTTTCCAGCCGGACTATCTTGACCCATCGCCTTGCACCGCAGTTGGAGGGATGTATTCATACGTATGTCACTCCTGGACACACTAATCCCCAGATTCCTACCCACCCCTCATACATTTTCCTTTTCAGAACTTCCTATCCTTCCCTTCCTTAAAAAGACCCTCCACACAGCATCACCTAAGATGACATAGGTCGTGAGGGAAAATATTTTCCTCAAAGCCTCCTGTATGGAATTAATGTAAAAATATACGCTTGCTAAATTCGCTAGTTCAATTGCTGTATAATAATATATGATTGTCGCAGGCCGGATTAATGACATTGGCGGGCCGTTGTTTGGAGACCCCTGATATAGACTATAGACTACATGTCATAATGAATTTACTTTATTGACAACTTTTAGCTATTATGCATAACAATACCTAACGCGGTTCAGTCACTAGCGCAACTGAATCACGGTAGGGATTGGAAATACGCGAGCGGGCGAGCGACGGAGCAGGATAGGTGTGGCGAGGGCGGCTGCGGGGCGTGGGGGCGCGCTATGTGCTGTGTGTGAACACGCTCTTGCATATCGCTATTTCGTACGTAGAATATTTAGGTACTTAGGAAGTAATTTCTTGTTATCATCTGTGACTTTTTTGTCACGATTGGCCGCCCCTAATATCTGGCCGCCCTAGGCCCGGGCCTACATAGGCCTAAGGGCAAATCCGCCTCTGCCCATGGGACGAAGAGCTAAGGGTTAATACATAATTGTTGACAAAGATAATAATTAGATAAGCGAAACTGTGAACCCTGTTCAGCACTGAAGTTCAAGAACTAATTTTCTGAATTCATTATTTTCCCACAAGCCACCCACGCTAAAACATCGTATCTCACTCAAAAGACACATTTTGAAAAAAAAAACCATGCAAACATGGTAAAAATTATACATATGGCAGTACTGGTTCGTACAGTTGTGTTGCTATACGAACGGAAGTATTGCAGCCATTAAAAAAGTGCTCACCTTTGCAACATTATTTTTATCTATGATTTTCTTTTAGATTATTTCTAATTATTTTAAATCTGTGAAAATGGCTGTCAGAGCGGCGGGGCTCTGCAAATCTCTGTTAAGACCCTTTCAATCATTATCCCTCAACAGTACTAGTATAGTATTAAGCCAAAAGTTATCACAGCATGCGACAATCCAAAGGAATAACCACAATCTCTGCCTTGTGAGAAATGCGAGTTTTTTCACGAAATGTAAGTTTGTAGGTTATGTATATTGGAAATATTTTAAACATAAAATAATATAACACAATGTTACCGTAATTAATTTTGATTTTTATGCCATGTTGCGCTTCCTCCTCATTGAACCAACATTTCAGTCTGCCTTGCAGCGTCCATCAGCGGATGGTGATGAAAAGTGCGTTTGTTTTTGTAGAAGTATCATGGACACTTCAAGGCTCTCTGAAAGGTTGGCTCAGGGAGGAGGTAGCGCAACACGGCTTAATACCCCAAAATTAAGTACGATAGTGTGAAAATTTTAAATCATACAAATTAAATAATGATATTTAGATATAATTGACATTTTGTGTCTTGTACAGTACCCGCTGAAAAGTTATGGAAGAGTGTGACCTCTGTCAGTAATGCCGGGGCTAAGAAGGGCAGAGGAAGGGGCGGAGGAACGAAGCGGATGAAAGATTTGAACAGGGGACAGGTTATTGGATCCGGAAAAATTAACATGGTCTGGCCAGGACTCTCCTCCCCAGTCATTAGAGGCAGAGAACTAGTCCAACAGCAGCAGCTACCGGAAGACGCAGAAAGGTATTATAAATACTAATCGTGAGCTCGGAGAGTAGCGCCCCGGCTAGGGGAAGGTCCTGGGTAGCGCCCTTGAGGTGTTTTTGCACAAAAACGGCGCTATAAAAGTCATCCAGGTATTATTATTATTATTATTAAGTCCCAGATTTTTTTTTTTTTTTTTTTTTAATTTATTTATCTATATAAAGTTTTTTATAAGTGGTTTTTCGATGCCTGTCTCACTAGGGTAAACCTGTGTCGAGACAGACATAGAGTACATCGATATGTATACATATAGTTAAGTGAATATCAATAAGGGTAAATACAAAATATAAAAATAATACAAAATAATTTCAATACAATCAAAAGAACGATTGGGTTAATCCTGTTAAGATTGTGTTCATTATTAGTATGTGGGAAAATATAAATAGATCATTTTAATTAAGTTTGAATTTGGTCGTGTGTAAATAGTACTTGTTGTCTATGTGCAATTTGGTTTACATATGCTTGCAATAGTGGGACGCCCTGTGATTGCAATCCATTTCTTTATTTCGTGTTTAAATTTTGTCATTGTTTCTAATTGTCTGATCGTAGTTGGTAGTGTATTGTATAGTTTGCAAGCTATGTTTTTAAAATGTCTTTGTCCGAATGAGGTTTTAGCAAAAGGAGTTTGAAGAAGTTCTTTGTTTTTGGCTCGGGTATTGTGAATAGTTTGTGTTGGTTTGTATAGTGATTTATTGTTCTGGTGTAAGTTGACCAAGATGGATCTTGCATACAGCTGTTTTATGTCCATAACATTGATAGTATTGAAGATCGTATCAGTGCTGGTACAAAGAGGAACCTTAAGGATTATTTTAATGATTAATTTTTGTGCTTTTATAATGGGGTCAAGGGCACTAGAAGAAGCATTACCCCAAGCTAGAATTCCGTATTCTATGTGTGATTGGCATAGTGAGTAATAGACTGATTTTAAAAGTTTAAGGTCAATAAAATTGCGTGTTTGTTTGAAAAAGTATATAGATTTACGGATTTTATTCGTGGTGTTATGAATATGTTGTTTCCAATTAAGATTTTTGTCAAAAGTTATACCTAAATATTTAATATTGTTTACTTGTTCTAAGCATGGGCAGTCACAATTCCGGTTAAGAGATGAATTTTTGCATCTGTGTATTTTCAAAGTTAGACTTAGGTTTGACTTTGGGATATTTATGAGACTGAATAGTGTGTATTTTGTTTTAGGTATATTGAGAGTTAGTGAATTAGAGTCGAGCCAATGTTTTACCTTTTGGATTCCTTCTTCCGCTTTGGCGTATACGGTAGGCCAGTCTTTTGATTGAAATAGAAGGACTGTGTCATCGGCGAAACTGACAATAGTGGCATCGATATCTAGGTTACACAACTCATTTATATATATTAGGAAGAGCGTTGGACCTATAACACTGCCTTGTGGGACACCATAACTAATTGGCAAAAATTGACTTTTTGTTGTTCCGAGTTTAATGCATTGGGATCTGCCAGATAAGAAGCTGGAGAGAAGGTCTAGTTCTTTATTTCTAATACCCACATTGAACATTTTGCGTTCCAATTTGTTATGTGAGATTGTATCAAACGCTTTACAGAGGTCGAGAAATACCGATAGACATTTCGAGCCCTTATCTAGTTGGCCAGAAATATGGTCAGTTACTGTGGCTATGGCATCGTTAGTGCTTTTATGTCTTCTGAAGCCAAATTGACGAGGCGATAGAAGGTTGTTGGCTTCTAGGTATTCCATCAGACTATTATTCACGATCTTTTCAAATACTTTTGAAATGGAATTGAGCAACGTAATTGGACGGTAATTGCTGATGTCAAGTTTAGAACCTGTTTTAAAAATTGGGATAATAAGACCTTGTTTTAGAATAGTGGGAAAAAGGCCTTGGCGGAAACTAATATTAAGAAGATGAGTTATTGGTTGAATTATACCAGGGGCAATTTTTTTAAGTACAGTGTTTGGTATTTCATCTATGCCGGCAGATGAAGTGTTTTTGAGAGAGTTTATTGCTACAGAAACATCTTTCTCTGTAACCGTTTTAAGAACAAAACGTGTTGGGACTTCATCATTGGTAGAGGGGTCTCTAGTGTTAGGTGTATTGTTATCTGTTGTGATTTTTTTTGCTAATTCTGACCCTATATTTGCAAAATAATGGTTTACATGATTGAGAATTGTGTTAGGGTTCGATGTAACGTGTACCGTGTTATCATTGATGTTGAGAGAGTTTAAGACGTCGGTAGCTTTGTGTGAATTGGTTGCTTCCTTGAGGATTCTCCATATTTTTTTAGGGTCATTGTTGCATTCGGAAATTTTCTTACTATAGTATAAATTTTTGGCTTTCCTAATTACTTGTGTGCAAATATTTCTGTATCTTTTGTAGAAATTATGGAGTGTGATATCGTAAGGATTCGTGGCACACTTTTTATGTAAGGAGTTGCGTTTCCTAATGCAGTTAATGATTGTATGGTTTATCCATGGTTTAAGGGGTTTGATAGTTTTAGGAATGTTTTTGGTGGTGATTTTGGTGTTTTGGTTAAGGGTGTCTTGTAGGTAGTTAGAGAAGTAATTCCAGGCATCCTCTGTGTTTGTTATATTATGTAGTATGTCCCAGGATTTGGATTTAATCATTTTGTTGAGATTGTCATAGTCAATTGTTTTCTTAGTTGTTGTAGTTGAAGCTTTATTGTGTACATTGTGTTTGGAACCCATTGTGAAGGAGGTGGCATAGTGATCTGTAATTGATGACGTATGAATTTCAGAGGTGTATAGATTGGATGATTTTACCATAATATGGTCGATGCAGGAAGAGGAGTATTGCGTACATCGAGTTGGTGAATTTATAGTGCTTACCATTCCATGAAACATTACTGTATTTAAATAGTCTTGACACTGAGGATGTTCATTGTTTGTTAGAATGTTGATGTTTAGGTCTCCAATTAAAACTAAGTTCTTTATTTTGTTTAGCTCAGTAAGACAGTTATTTAAGTCAAACAAAAATGGAGATATATTTGGTTTAGAAGGAGAGCGGTAAAGTGCGATGATACATGTGTTGACGTTGTATGTTATTTGGAGACAGTTTGAATTTGTAATGGTAATTTCTTTGACGTTACACGCGTTATGAGTATTGTTTAGTGTGTATACTACTATACCGTCGTTTTGTTTGTAGTGATTTATGGTTTGGTGGTGAGTGTAATCAAGAATAATTTTGGGAGTATAAGAAGGTGTTAGCCAACATTCTGTCAGGATAATTATATCATATTTGATTTTAGTAAGTTCGAGTTGGATGAGAAATTGGTCAAAGTTTTTGTTTATTGATCTAATGTTTTGATGGTATATTGATAGGTTCGAATTGTTAGTTGTCATTTTAGTAGTTACAGAATCCATTTTTATACGGCACTTATACTAACCTTTTTGCTCTTAAGGATATAGCAATTGTTTCAGCAATAGTTTTGTATATTGAAATATTTTTCATAAAGTAAGCGTTATTTGTGTATGCATCTATGATTGTACGAGAATCTTGAATAAAATCAAGAGATATCACTATTATACCATCTAATATAAAATCAATAAATAAGAGAATTAAGAATAATAAAATATCAATAGCAAAACCAATCAGGGGAATAAGAAGAATAAAAAATAAATAATAATTTGCGACAAATAAGTTAATAAAATGCACAAAAATATCCAATATAGACAGACAGAATGTATGTTTTATGACAATCAAGAAAGTCATATAAAGTATAAGAATAAATAGAAATGTAGAAATTGGAAACTTTAACCGGATTGCATAATTATAGTGATTTGAGTAATTATAATAAGACATGGAAATTTTAATAATGAAATGGATTAATATAAATGAAGGAATTGAATATATTAGAAGAGGTAGAGAAAGAATGTAAACAGAATTAAAATCATTTGGATAGTAAAAACATTTAAAACAAGTAGTGTACATAAAATAATTAAAAAACATGAACAGACAGATTATAGGTTTTGTAACCAGTAAAATAATGATATAAAATATAAGAATAAATAGAAATGTAGGGATTGGAAATTTAAGAAAAATTGCATTATTATAGTGATTTGAAGAATTATAATAATACATTAAAATTTTAAGAATGAAATGGATTAACTTAAATGAAGGTATTGAATGGATTAGAAAAGGTACATGAAGAATGTAATCATAATTAAAGTAATTTGGATAGTAACCTTTAGAATCAATGGTGTAAAAAAAATAGTTAAAAAATATGAACAGATAGATTATATTATGAGTTATAACAAGTAAAATAATCATATAAAATATAAGAATAAATAAAAATGTAGAATTTGGAAATTTTAAAAGAATTGCATATGTATAGTGAATTGAAGAAATATAATAAAACATTAAAATTTTAAGAATGAAATGGATTAACATAAATGAAGGTATTTCAAGGATTAGAAAGGATACACAAAGAATGTACACATAATTAAAGTAATTTGGATAATAAAAACCTCTCGAACCAATAGTGTAATCAATATAGTTAAAAAAGATGAACAGACAGATAATATATTTTTGAAATAGTAAAATAATCATATAAAATGTAAGAATAAATAGAAATTTTAACATAATTGTAAAATTATAAATATTTGAAGAATTATAATAAGACACTAAAATTTTAAGAATTAAATGGATTAATATAAATGAAGGTATTGAATGGATTAGAAAATTTATATAAAGAATGTAAACATAATTAAAATAATTTGGATAGCAAAAACATTTAGAACTGATAGCGTAAATAAGATATTTAAAAATAATTAAAGAAATGAGGATTTTGATGGAATTACATAATTGCAATATTAAAAGTATTAATAAAATAAAAATTAAGTTAAGTAAATGAATATATATACGTTTAGAGAATATCAGTAAGAGATCAGTGCGATTAGAAATTTTGATAAAATTTGGTATGTAAAAGATGCGACCGTAACTTTTAATAATTTTTCTGCTTCAAATTTTCGCTAAAAAAATCGCTATTATTATCTTCAAAGTTTTGTTTAATATATCATTATGTGCCATTAACCTCTTTTTGCCAGAGTATCCTTATGGACACTATTAAAAAAATCATTTCTCTGAATATGACTAGCTTTTTTGGGGAAATTGCTTATGATAGAATATATACTATTTTTATAAATATATAAACACGTTATCTAGTAAGCCGGTACTATTTACAAAAACATTATTTTGCAATAAAACAAGTAAGTTATTACGAAAATAGAATCAACGTGCACACTACAAATTTTTTTACCCGGGAAACTATTTATTTGATAACCAACACCTCTGCCATATTTTTGTTGTTTGTTTTTGGGGTGTTATGCCGTGTTGCGCTAACTCCTTCTTTAGCCGACATTACGGACAGCGTTGCAACGCTGTCCGAAACGTCGGCTAAAGAAGGAGTTAGCGTAACACGGCATAACACCCCAAAAACAAACAACAAAAATGCTTTTGGCCGTGAGAATCTAAAAACTTACCTCTGCCATAGGTCACCCCAAGTGGTTCGCTACTTTTAGTAATTTAGCAGGGGTGGCCGGGTTCAGCAGCAAGGCATGCCAGATCGGGAGAGGTTGGTTTGGGGAGACCCTTTGACCTCTCCAACTGGTCTCTCGACCCATGGCCTTGCGCTGCAGTGGGAGGGATATATATTATCATATGTCGGTTGGAGATGAGTAGGTTTTGGGTCAATCCGCACCAAATCATCCAGGCCATGTCACCCACCATCTCAGATTTTGATGAAACTTTAAATTTTTAATCCTTCCATATAGATAAGAAAATATACCAAATTTTACCTTCCTACCTCAACTCGTTTTTTTTTTATGGGCAGTTGAAGTTTGGGCAAAATAAGCGTTTTTACATATTCCGAGCACTCCGGAAGAGCTTGTACCTTCAATGAAAAAAAATTGTATCTTTGTCATTTATAGTGCAAATGCAATGAAAATTTTCAATATTATCAAGAAAACTATGCTGATTGCAGAAAAAAATAAATAAACCCTTTACATTTATCTACTTGACTTTAAAAAATTACCAAAAGTAATTTTTTAATTCATATAACAAGATATAAGCGAAGGTCACGAGTCACCAGTCTAGCGAGTTCTCGGTGAGTGAGGCGAATGCTGAGGGACGCGGGTGCTGGTAAGCCACACTGCCGAGCGCTGGGTACGTACAAAGAGGTATTCGGGTCCGAGTCCGCATCCGACTTCTCTGAGAGTAGTTGATTTGAAAATGAGTAGGAATGGGATCCGCTTCCTCGAGAAAGGACTCGGGATCAAGAACTCATTCCGGCTGAACCTACACACCGCTAATGTCCGTCACTCCTGAACACGCTAATCCCTAGATTCCTACCCAACCCTTATACCTTTTACCTTCCCAGAACTTTCCTTTCCTTAAAAAAGACACTTCACGTAGCATCCCAAAAGATGACATAGGCACTGAGGGAAATTATTTTCCTCAGGGCCTCCTGTGGGGTTAATGTAAAAAAAAACTGGTCTTTATACCTTCACATTTAAAAATATTTTTTGCACTTATTAATAACACGCCTAAATACGGTACTGAAATTAAATAAACTTTCAGAGACTTACACAATATGTAAATTGTGCATGTATGTGAATAATGACTATGTAAATTACCACTGAAAAGAAAATTGTTAGAAGTGTGATACTTGCCTACTTGCTGTGATACTTGCCATTCTCTTCGTTCATTGCTACTATTTTTCAGTTTGTATTATAAGCTTTGTACTGTATTATTATTGGATAATAGTCTGTAAACAGATGTTAAAAATATACAAATAAATACTGATTTTAAAGAAAACTGGTGTCCAATTAATTTGATTATCTGTTCAAGAAAGAACATATCATGGGGTTACTGCCAAAAGTTGGTAATTTACAAAAACATATTTGGAGTAAACTCAATTTTAAAGTTTGATCTTCATTATAAAGTCAAGGTTTTGGGAAATGTTGTTAATTTTAAAAAAAGCATTGGAGTGTTGTTCTTTAACATGCTTATTTTTGTAAGTACTTTGACAATATTTTTCTTGTCTATTAATTCTAAAAAAGTTAAGTTACAAAGTTTTATTAAAAAAGCAGTAGCTAAAAACGTACTAAGAGAGGTCCCAAACTTATTCGAAATATAGATTATAATACACAAAAATTAACTCCTCAGGCTAATTTGTTCGGTTTTGGGAACAAACGGCTAGTACCCATAGATACTCATATGGTCTCTTAGAAATCGTTGTGTCTCCCTTATGCCCCGTTCAGACATGGCGATTTTAGTTGATCAACTCTCTGTAATTTTATTATTAGAAATAATATGTTTATTTCTTTTTTGTTTTTAATGAGTTTGTAGCGCGCGGAATATTACTGCCAATACACCATCTCTCTCTCCCCATATGGCATTGTCCCTGTCTTGCTGCACGCAGGCGACGAGATGCGCAGAACGCTCTCTACGCATCCCCCCCCACGCGGCCGACCATCCCCTACGCTGCTGACACAGAATGAAGCCCTTAAAAGCAGCAACTCACCCTTACACAGTACAGTTCTCCTGTCTGCTTGCCTTGGCTAGTACCCTCCCTCAGCTGGCTACCCGTGCCCCGCACGGCCCTCTGAGGACAGCTATCTACTACCATTGCTAAGCAACCGACTTGAAGACTACTAGACTCGCTAAAGGCGCGCTCCTCTTCTTGGCTACCTGTGCTGCGCACAGCCCTTGAGAGACAGTAATCCGCCCCAAGCAAACCTAGGCTAGTCCCGAACAGTTGTGCCGCGACTCGATTCTATTTTGTTGTTCCCAATTACTATCCCGCAAGGATCCGATATAAATTCTTGCCTAGTCGATAAATGTTATTTTCAAAGTGTATTCGTGTAAATTGTAAACTGTGACTATTTTGCTATTGTAATCTGTGTAACCTAAACAATAAACTGTGTTTTAAGCCACCAAAAGTAATATAAACTGGCGCCCAACTAAGTGGCCAGATACATTGTGCAAAAGTGTTAAAATCAGTGAAAATTTCGCGTCCGCGCCGCAGCCCTCGCTTCAAGATGCAAGCCAATGGGGAAGGCGCTTTCATCAGCTTTACTCAGGAGCAATTCGCAGAATTCCTGAATTCAACAAAGCGAACGCAAACAGATGCAAGTAACTACGCATTGGGAGCAGTTCTTGTCCAGGGGGAGGGCCCCGATGAGCATCCGGTAGAGTATGCAAACCGCCTACTCTTACCCGCAGAAAGAAATTATTCCACGACAGAAAGAGAAGCTCTAGCAGTGGTATGGGCAGTCACAAAGAAGAGAGGATCCTCAGCACCAGCCCGGGGATCATATCCTTGTCCAATCACACGCTCTTAGCAAGGCTGCAAGGGAGTTTAGTGCCAAACCCATACCACGGCGAGATGGCCCATACCTAGTACTGCAAAAACATGGACCAACAAGCTACGAAATAGCTGCCATGTCAGCCCCGGATGTTTCGCTTGGCACTTACCATACATCGGCGCTGACTCCATACCAAGGGTTTGTCAGACCACTACCAGCTCCAGTGATTCCCCTGCGCAAACGGGGCCGTCCTAAGAAGAATAAATAAGAAATCTCGCTTACTACAAATCTGGATCTTCAGCGAGACGCTCCTCGATCCAGAGGGGGAGGATGTAGCGCGCGGAATATTACTGCCAATACACCATCTCTCTCTCCCCATATGGCATTGTCCCTGTCTTGCTGCACGCAGGCGACGAGATGCGCAGAACGCTCTCTACGCATCCCCCCCCACGCGGCCGACCATCCCCTACGCTGCTGACACAGAATGAAGCCCTTAAAAGCAGCAACTCACCCTTACACAGTACAGTTCTCCTGTCTGCTTGCCTTGGCTAGTACCCTCCCTCAGCTGGCTACCCGTGCCCCGCACGGCCCTCTGAGGACAGCTATCTACTACCATTGCTAAGCAACCGACTTGAAGACTACTAGACTCGCTAAAGGCGCGCTCCTCTTCTTGGCTACCTGTGCTGCGCACAGCCCTTGAGAGACAGTAATCCGCCCCAAGCAAACCTAGGCTAGTCCCGAACAGTTGTGCCGCGACTCGATTCTATTTTGTTGTTCCCAATTACTATCCCGCAAGGATCCGATATAAATCCTTGCCTAGTCGATAAATGTTATTTTCAAAGTGTATTCGTGTAAATTGTAAACTGTGACTATTTTGCTATTGTAATCTGTGTAACCTAAACAATAAACTGTGTTTTAAGCCACCAAAAGTCTTATAAGTTTTATTATTCCAATGTACATTTGTTACGTATAAATTTTATTAATTAGCGACCGGTTTCGACACGTCCGTGTCATTAACTAGCTATTTTAAAACTGTCGAAACCGGTCGCTAATTAATAAAATTTATACGTAGCAAATGTACATTGGAATAATAAAACTCATTAAAAACAAAAATGTCTAGAAATTGTTACATAGTGAATGCCAAAGAAATACAAAAAAATGTTTATTTGTAATAATAAAATTTGAAAGTGTATTTTATCACCTTTCAAAAACAGTTTTTAGTTTTCGGATACGTTGGCATTGAGAAGCGGAAATACAATCAAATTCTCTTACTTATTGACATCTTCTTTGAAATAAACGGTTAAGGATTAAAATCATTGCTAATTCAAAAAATTTAAAAAAATATAGTTACCAACTTTTGGTAGTAACCACACGATATTTGAAAAAGTAGTCCACTTTTTTGGAGATTTACAGAGGTTCTTAAAAGTAGAATAAAAAACTTGCTTTTTGCCTCGGGGGACCTATTTTGTTGAGTTTTAAAAAAATGCTCTTCATTTATGATAACTCATTATTCCGTTTTCCTCTCCCAGAATGGCAAATCTCATAAAGCTGCGAGACTCGATGGGTAACTTCAGGAGACTGAAGCTGAGCCCCAGTGAGAGGGGCTGGTCCGGAGTTAAGATGCCCGGGAGGAAGATTGGACCACCTGACCCAGTTGCTAACGGTAACTATTTTAAGTAGCTGTTTTATATTTATTTGCAATTAATGTATAACTGGAGTCAAATAGGCACCTCTGGGCTGAAGCCCCAAAAATACATGATAAACCTACTTGATTCTGGTCCATCCGATTGACAATCCATTGTCAACAGACTGATTTCCATCTCTAATGTGTAGAGACAATTTAGCCATGCTGAGTCTGTTCTACAGATATTTCAATAGAGCATGTGCAATAGCACCAATGATCCACTGTGCACCATGCACGTACGCTTAGCTCAAAAGACACAAGCAGAACACCCGTTAACAGTTGATGTTGGCTTTCATGCGAACCAGCATATCTGTTTTTCCTCCAAATTCAAACCAATTCAAAACCTGCGTATCATCACCCGCAACGGGTGACGATATGGCTATCTTTGTGAATGTTCTATTTAAGTCCTGTTATTATATCATTATTGGCCAGTTGCTTCACAAAACTGAAATAATAACAGAACGAGAATAAAACCTTCACAGAACTTGAAAATCAACTTTGAAGATTGATGAATTGTTCAAATTCTGCGAAACAACACTTCCTTAGGGGTTGTTTGTTGATTAGGTATGAATAGGTTCTTCAAACTTTATTCAAAACCTCCTGGCTCTGGACAAAAGTAAATATTAAAAATTAGAACACAAACATGGATAAAGTTTTTAAAGTCGCTTACCAAAGGTTTTTATTGTGTAAACTATAATTACCACTTTACACGAAACTTAAAACCGTATTAAATTAGGCAAAGGTATAATAAAAGTCATAGTCACTTCATTTTTTTTTCTTCGTTTTATATAAAAATATTTATTACAATATTTGCGAACCTTGACAAATATTTTTCATAAAATGTTAATGTTTTTTCATAGAATGATTGCAAATTTTTCAGGAACGTCTATGGTAAACTTTAAAATGAAAATACAAAGCATGGTGTTCTCTCTTTCTAACACTATTTAAATCATAATACAAAATGAGATAGCATGATTTTTATGAGTCCGTGTCAGGCTGGGAGAAATATCTCCCATAAAGACTCAAGGGGTTAAACTCTGGAAAACAGCAAAAAGACACAGAAAAAAGGAAAAAGCAATAATAATTAGTTTTACTTTGGTGCATATTTTTTCTGAAGTGTGATAAAATAATATGAAAACTGTCTTAAATCTTGGCATCTAACATAGTGGTGGTATATTGCAGTATATAAGCAGTCTGACGAGCTTAGTTCAATCCTGGCATCTAACATAGTGGTGGTCTAGAAGCACATATGCAGTCTGACGAGCCTAGTTCAATCCTGGCATCTAACATAGTGGTGGTATATTGCAGTATATAAGCAGTCTGACGAGCTTAGTTCAATCCTGGCATCTAACATAGTGGTGGTCTAGAAGCACATATGCAGTCTGACGAGCCTAGTTCAATCCTGGCATCTAACATAGTGGTGGTATATTGCAGTATATAAGCAGTCTGACGAGCTTAGTTCAATCCTGGCATCTACCTGGTTTTTTTTTTAAAATTTTATTCATAAGCTTAAAAATAACAATAGAGTTTCATAAAAATAAAGTCATAATCAATAAATGTACATATTAGTTATTTATCAATGAGATTTTTGCTGTTGTACATTCGATGACAAATTCTTAACATCTGGATCATATTTCGTCACTTTTAGTAACACACACGACCAACTGGATTCATCAGTCATTCTCGTTCTTGAATCACATTTTATGAAATTCATTTCTGAAAATAATGACTCACAAGCATATGTAGAAGAGAAAATTGATAATATTGCTCTCGCTAGTTTTGTTAAATCGCTAAAGATTTCTGGAATGGCTTTCCAAGTTCTCATTATTTCTTCTTCTGCATTTTTATTATTTATGTTCGTTAATCGATCGCTTTCAATTATTTCCAAATCATTTCTCAAATCAACAAATTTTTGTTTCCATAGCGAACTCGATTGGAATTCGATAAATTGCATTTCAAAATCTTCTAGATTTAGCCACTCGAAAATCTCCAAATTGAGGTCATCTGCTGATAGTGTATCTGGATATAAAATAAATTTTGATATCTTTTCAAATCTCCTGAATTGTTTGAATCTTGAAAAAAACTCGTTGATTATCGATTGAATAACTACAGAAAATTCTTGTGTTAATTTGATTTGATCTGGCTTTTCTTCTGCAAAAAGTGTTTTTGTATTTGGGAAATATTTGAAGGTGTTAGATACAACGTCACGATCAAGAGTGTTGCAAGCATAAATAAACCAATCATGTTGCAAGCGTAAAAAAAATATTCCTATCGATTTCTCTGGAAAAATTGTCGGTTTCGGCGGGGAACATTGAATGAAATTTTCAAAAGGAACGTAAGTTAAATTTGAGTTGAAACAACCCAATTCTGGTTTGAAAAAAATCAACAGAATGATTGTTACATTTGAAAAAAAAAGAAGAATATGAACGATTGTTCAGATATTTTTGAAACAACTGGTCAAATCAAAAAAAAAAAAATTTTTTAAACTTAAAAATTAAAAAAAAAAAAATTGAACTTGGAAATCGTTAGTGTGCCATCCAAATGATCAAACGTGCCACCTCGGGCACGCGTGCCCTAGGTTCGCCACACCTGGCCTAGTTCAATCCTGGCATCTAACATAGTGGTGGTCTATTGAAGTATATAAGCTGTCTGATGAGCCTAGTTCAATCCTGGCATCTAACATAGTAGTGGTCTATTGAAGTATATAAGCAGTCTGACGAGCCTAGTTCAATCCTGGCATCTAACATAGTAGTGGTTTATTGAAGTATATAAGCTGTCTGATGAGCCTAGTTCAATCCTGGCATCTAACATAGTGGTGGTATATTGCAGTATATAAGCAGTCTGATGAGCCGAGTTCAATACCCACAGCAAGTGCTGACTGTCTCCCTTTTTTTAAATTTCAGAAAGCTTTGAAGGATTTGAAACGATCGTGCTAGAATTTAAGACCCTCCTCACCATGAGAGGAGGCTTGGGAAGGACCAGGAAGATTTCATGTTTGGTAAGTTAACAAGGTAACCCTTCATACATAATAGAAACAAGGGAACTGGGCCATGAATCATTATTATATATATATACCGTCCAAATAATTGTTGGCTGTTATAACGAGGTCGATTCACTGATATACCGTGCAGATAATTGCTGGCCGTTATAACGAGGTTGCTTCACTTATATATTGTGCAAATCATTGTTGACTGTTACAACGAGGTCGATCGAGGCCAGTGTGACTAAGACATCCCCAATTGGGGTATGTTATGAGGCTGAGGTAGTGGAGAGGGGAATAAGACTGGGAAGAGGAAGGTGGGGGAGTATCTGGCTATTCAAGTCTGGTCACCAAACACGGCCAAAACCATTTCAAGCAACGTTTCAATACTGAATGGTGGTCTTACACCAGGGCGATACTGAGACTATCTTACACTCTGGAACGTGCTGCTAAAGTGTACTAGGCACATATTATTTTAAACGAATAAATCATGAAATAACATAAATACGTCAAATAAAATTTAAAATCTTGTCTTAAACATTAGTTTACCAAAAAAAAAAAAAAATTAATAATTGACAAGTTCTAGTATCTTCACCAAAAAATGTAGACAATTTGTCTCGACGCCATCTAGTGAGAGAGTTAGCACTTACAATGCCTTTCTCATATAAAATAAAGTTGGTTGTTTTCAGGTGAAAAAATGTAAAAAAAAAAAAAAAAAAAATGCAATGACACGGGTTCTAGTCCCGTTGGCGTCATGTATCTTTTATCAGGAGATTTTTCAATGTGGATGAGTGTTTCAGGCTAATAATTATTGCTTATAAAATAAATAAAATTTACTTGAATTTACTGGAATTAGAACCTACGACCTTCGAATCGGAGAGCCTTACCCTTTCATAACTCTATAATAGAACTCAGCATTTGGGAAATAATCTTATTTGAATGCTTTTATTTTTATCTTTTATTATTATGCAAGTAGGAAAATTAAATTTGCAGTGTCTCAAAATTGTGTGTTGTGGTTTTTTAACTTTTTCCTGAACGGCGACGATAGGTTTTCAGTCAAAACCATTAAAATTACTTTATAATATAATTGTGTGTTGTGGTCTTGTCACTTTTGCCAAACAATTTGTTTGAAACAACAACACGGTTAAAAGGTTCCTTAAAATGAAGTTTATTTAATGGTTGTCTTATTTATTTCAGGTGGTAACAGGCAACAGGAAAGGTCTGGTTGGATTTGCCATAGGAAAAGGACGGATGGGCTCAGCGGCACTGAAGACGGCCAAAAACCGCGCAGGGCAGAAACTCATCACAGTCGATCTCTACAATGACCACACCAGTAAGTATAATTATCTTCCTTCTAAAGGGCTAACGCACCAACAATTCCAACAGTGAGTCCATTCACCCAAATCTAAAATAAATGTTCTCTATGCCATTATTGTTACCAATACCAATCTGAGGTGCTGTTCTGTATCTTTTGTGTTAAAAGTCCCACTGACGGCAACTTGACATGAAAAAAGGTAAAATCAATGCGTCACGTTGGTTAGTCGTGGAAATTCGGAAGGCGTTCGTTGCATCTTAATGGCTGTCAAATTTCTGTGATTTTATATGGATTGTCTATGCCTGTCGTGTGTCGACGTTTGATTTTTGCTGAATTCATTACTTACAAATACGAATTTCTGATTTATGCATGATTATTAATTCATTTAATGCATGTTTTAAGTTGTACACAATTGTTAACCGCTTCTGTGCCAAGAGCGAGTTAACTCGCATTCTTGGCCTGCTGTGCACAGCTACACTTCTACCTACTGGCATTTAAAAGGTTAAAACATGACTCTTAGATGTTTTGGCTATGGTAATAAGTATTATTCAATTGAGAGTTTACAATATATTTTGCTGTGTAAAATAACTTGGTTTCAACTTATTTACTTCAAGAAACAACTATTTATGCGGGGGAAATGGTAAAAGATGCATTAAAGGTAATTTTTTTCTTCAGTTTGAAGGTTAGGAAATACGCATAAGCGGAATTCGGCAACTTTTCTAATAACTTATCGGGAATACATAAAGGGTTGCCGTATTATCAACATTATTATTATTACTTACATATTTATTAATATAAGCCTAATAGGTGTTCACAAAATACTATCCACTGGGGGATATCATTTTGATGTTTGAATAACAATACACAATAACATACGATTTGCAAATTTTCTCGCAGCTAACATAAAATAACTTCACTTGGATTACGTGGCACACGCGCCTTCATCTCTGGCGTTAGTATAGCGAGTATAAGATTTGATGTCTTAATGAAAACAAAGTATTTACTGAATAGTTTGAATACCGCGTTTAAGAAAACTGTGACAACGTGTCATACGGCCGATTTAACACGCTTCAGGCTGATGCAAAAAATGCATAAAAATGTTCCCATCGAACTTATACCAATTGAAAAATTTACTTATTGTTAAGGCGATGCACTATGTCGTGTAATATTTTAAATTGAGCGGCTATCAATAACAACCCTTAGATGGCGATAAGGTTTAAATTCCCGCTTAACACAATCCGCCTGTTTTGATTTATGCAAGAAAAAAACATGGCCAAAAAGTGCCTTTTATTTTATTTTGTGGATGTTCAGGCATAAATATTAAATTTTTTTTCGTTCATTTTATAAATAACTTAATTTGCCACATAATACAATAAAATCATAACCGAAAATGGGTTCGTAAGTAGGAGATTTTGAACTTTAAAGCAGTTTTCATAGGCCTTATACATTATTTTTTTCTGGGCTTATAAAAAGACTTATCTAAAAAATACTTGATTATTTCAAAGGCCAAGATGTATTCTACTCGCAGTATTTAATTAGAGCATCTGAAACATTTCTAGGCGACCAAATTTTCAAACCAAAAACACATGATTTTGCATTACTACTTATGGCATCGCCTCAAAATAAAATATTTGTAAACTAACCCGTCACGACAGAGGATATGAGTACATAGTAAGACAGAGGAATACATAGTGAGACGGGCAAAGTAAAAATAAAGTATACTTACTTGTATAGATCTACCTAATAAATAAATAACGGCAATGGCAACAACTTAATGTGACGGCGAATCAGACATTAATGGTGCTGCCAGACGCAAAGCTCACATCAAAAGTTAATGTACAGCGCATCATCTTTTCTACCGACACACGACGCTATCAAATATTTCTTCCTATGGTAGGAGAGGGGGTCAGTTGAATTCGAGAGCGGCCGAGGAACATAATTTCATCTGTCAAAGTGACAACTTTACTTACTGACAGCTTGAGCACGTTTTCGAAATGGATGATACTTGTCGCCTATTGCTGGATCTGTTGGACAGCTCATCCTCAGATGATGATGCCGCCAACTATATAATTATAAATGCTATTTATAAACTTTTTAGATTTTAAACAATCTGCGCGTAAATAGCGCATTTTCACATAACCTCTCCGTCGAATCAGGAAATTCGCAGTTCGCACGCCGATCGACGAAAGCGACATATAATAAATTATTGTAAAATAAGCTCAAGTCGATTTCCAAAAATGTCGAAGGCAAAGGCGGCAAGGACCAACACCAGGGCAGGGAACGAGAAGAGAGCACGAGAGCTGACGAGAGCAAACCAGATTACCCAGGAAAACAATTGAAAACAATCAACAAACGAACAAACTAGAAGCTTCTCTATGTAGCTATCAGGCCGTCCAACTTTATCAAAAAACCGAATGATATTACCATATAAACATACTGAGTTAAAAATATGATTAATTTTGAAAGGGCGAAAATTTGTTTACTTCAAAATCAAATATTGATTATATTTATATTTTAAATATATGTTAAGTATGTTTGGCAAATAAAGTTTTTTTTTATGTTTCTAAATTTACTAGCACACATGACGATATGAGCTAACATAATAAATAAGAAATGCATTATTAGGCTGCTTATGTCATGGCTGTCAAAGGGAACACGGAACTTAGTCGATAGCTCCGCAATTAAAATGACCCCCTCTCCTTTTTACGGCGGAGAGGGGGACGCATAACTTTTCAAATATCGCGTCGGGAGCGGTTACGTAAAATAAATTCGGTTAGCGAAGTTCAGAACCACACTTATAGCGCGTTATCTTTTTACGTGTGTCGGGTCTGTATGGGATTGTATGGCGAGCGCTATTGTGCTTTATATTATCTGTTGATGTGAGCTTTGCGTGTGGCAGCACCATAACTGACCTTGCTGCAATTAACACCTTAACCCTTTCAGACCTGAATTAACACTGGCAATGGCAAAAAAAAATAATGCTTGATAGAATTCCGGTATGATTTGAGATTTTCATGGCCAAAAGTATTATAGTGATTTGTTTATGGGGTATTATGCCGTGTTGCGCTGCCTCCTTTAGCCAACGTTTCGGACAGAATTGCAGTGTCCATCATCAGGGCAGATGTGTTATTTTGTTCAAAATCAAAAATTACACATCTGCCCTGATGATGTACACTGCAATGCTGTCCGAAACGTTGGCTAAAGAAGGTGTTAGCGCAACACGGCATAATACCCCAAAAACAAATAACTTGATAGAATTATTAGAATTTTACTTTCAGTACTTATGAAATCATGCTAAAAAAGGGAGTGTTAATGTTACTTAATGTGACCAAATAATAAACCTTATAAAGTAATTGTAAAATGGACTCCATTGCGAACTGATAGCCTCGCTTAATTTGACAATGTTTTTAATGAATTTGTTTGAATTCCAGTCTACCATGACTTCTTTGCCATGTTCGGCAAGACTAAGATCTTTGGGCACAAGCAGGCAGAGGGTTACGGGCTGCAGTGCCACCGCGCCATCAAGGCCATCTGCCAGGTGGTGGGCATCAAGGACATGCACGCCAAGGTGGAGGGCTCGCACAACCTGCAGAACATCATCAAGGCCTTCTTCATCGCGCTGTTGCAGCAGGTAACCAATGTCGTTGATACTCTGAGTATCACCCTGGTGAAAGACCACCTCAGAATAGAAACATGTTTTGACAGATCTGAATATAGTCAGGAACCTCTCAACTTTTCCTCTTCTCCCCCCACATCATTTAGCCATACATTTCCCTAATATGTATGCCCTAGTTCCAATGACTCCAACCCATAGATAATATGAGTAAAGGGATATATGGCATGGAAGCATGTAGACTGTCGAGGTACTACGACTAAACTCCACGGACTATTTTGCGTTTGTTGTATATGTAGAGAACAAAGACTGGGCGCCGCAGTGTATTTTTTTTTACATTAGCTCCACAAAATAATTTCCCTCAGGACCTATGTCATCTTTGGACACGCTGGGACGAGTATTTTTTTAAGAAAATGAAGGAAAGGAAGATCTGGGAAGGAAAAGGGTATTATTTAACCACATTCTCTCACTTTTCCAGAAATCTCACCAGCAGATGGCGGAAGAGAAGGGCTTGCACCTGGTGGAGTTCAGAAAGGAGCACGAGTTCTTCCCGAAGGTGGTGGCGTCCCCTTCGGTGGTGCGCACCGAGAAGGAGATCAGAAAAGACGAAGTCCTGGACTTCACCCGCTACGCCCTCGACAACCGCGTCATGGAGAAGATGAAGAAGCACCCGCCCTTCTACACCAAGCTGCCCCACTGGCAGATCTATCTCAAGAAGTATGAGAAGAGAAGGAACCACAACACCATCCGATTGAACATGCTGACGGAGCACGGAGAACTCAAGAGCTTCCTCACCGACAGATACAAAGATGAACCTCTTGAGAAAGAGTAATGTTTTGCTATAAGAGTTGTTGATAGATTTAATAGGAATAAACTTATTATAAAAAATGATTACCTTTGACTTTTATTTATGGTTTATTGACATGATTGAGCTTTACCAAGTTTGCTGAAATTCAAATATAAGATTGTCACCAAATTAATGGTCGATCAGCGACATTTAGCTTCTTTTTTTTAACATTTGAAATGTAAAATGCCCATTCTAGGTCCATTCCAGCTATCTTTCAAATTGAGAATAGCTGACTAATTCGGAGGCTTACTATCACTGGGGCCTAGCTACAAAAACTGGTGTTTTGAGTTAAGCTTGGTTTCGGTAATGCCATAATCTCATTCATTAATGACCAAAGCTTTATCTCATACATAAAGCCGTTTTAATGCTGTAGAAACTCATTTCTGTTCTGAGGCGGATGTGTGGTACAACCATGTATGATTGTGTGAGAAATGCGGAGATTCACAAAGAATGCAAGGCTGGGGCAAGTGCAATGATTTTTTTTAATGATAACATATAATAAGCAGTAATTGTTGATTGACATACTAGTACATATTGAATTATTTGGCGTGTTGGAAATAAGCCGACGTAGCTCATTGGTCCAGAGCACCTGACCGGACATCAGAAGGTGCGGGTTCAATTCCCGTCGGCGGCATTTATTTTTACTCAGGAGATATTTTTAATTTGTGTGGATATTTCAGGCGACTAATTATTGCTTATAATAATTTGGCAATGAGTAAGATTAGGAAAGGGACGCTTAGATGGTTTGGACATGTAGAATTAATGAGCGAAGAAAGAATTGTTAGGAGGATTATCACGCAAATGTGAATGGTAGCAGAAGTCGGGGATGCCCGAGATGACACAATTAAGTAAATCAGATACTAAGTCGGGCCAAGTCAAGAGTCAGAATAACAGAAGAGTATGTATGAATGCAAATGTCATTGACAAACAAAATGGCACTGATTTGAGTGTTTCAAATTCTGTCACATTATTTGATGACCATCAAATCGATGATTGGTACCACTTTTGGTACAAAGTTATGACCACAGACATAGGAATTAATAGACGAGAAGATAATGGCGAGGGGTAAAATCAACTGTTGAAGAACGAAGGGAGTGAAGCTGACTGTGATTCGTCAATAAATCAATCTGACAGTAAATAGGCATCTCGCATTATAATATTACCATTTACTTCTTAAAAGTAAAATCTGCTTTTGAATGAATAGACATTTTTACATGGGAGCGCAAATTACTCGCCACGTTATGAACTAATTTGCGAAGTCCAAATTCGGCAAAGTAAATTTCTTCTGTTTGCAGAGTCGTAGTTAGTTTCAGAGTATTTAGTTAAGACACTTTTACAAATGTTTCATAATTTACTTACCCCAGTAAACAACGATGAGCACACTTGAGAATCGCTACATTGTGATGTGATAGTATATGTTTCTAAAACTGATCCATATAATACGGTGTGAATAAGCTTAAAATAGAGTAAAATAATGCTTACTTATGGAATGTAATACGACAATTGGGTTTATTCTCTTTTTCACATCTATTTTTACAAGTTTTCATATCACAAGTCAACATTTTGCCGTGTTATTTCGTAAAATGAACCGATGATGCCTCGACCATAGTTCGCACAAGAATGATGACGTCACGTTTTCAAATTTCACTTGAGGCCATACGCGAGCCCAGCCGGCTCCAATGGAACAGGTATGGGGAGTGGGGATAATACGCTTTTAATCACTTAGGGCAGGTCTACTAATATTCATATGTCTATGGTTATGACATTATTTGCCTTCACCTATCATTACGTTGACTTCACTTCAAACGACTCTCAATAAAAAAAAACATGTTTTTTGTATCTTTATTCATAAATATTGCACACACTGTATAAAAATATATTATGTTACACTTAATCTACGTATATTTTATGACATGTGCTGTAAAAGGCATAAGCAATATTTTTTTGAAATATAATATGTATATCAAATTTTATGAAAGAGTATCATATACATACATATGTTTTTAAAATTTTTTTATTAAGAAGATGAAACAATTTTGATAAATATTATTCTAAAATTATGGTCATGTGATAAAACATAAAATAATTTTAAAAGTAAATTAGTCAAAATTTTAACCTTAATTAATTTTGCAAGAATTGCTCCAACCAGGACTTTATGAATCGTAGTACATTAAATTACGTATTACATTAAAATGCAGATTATTGGTGAAACGTTGGATTTACAAACTACACACATACAATTTTTGTTCTTTTTGTAATATATGCACGGGAATAATTCTACAAAATAATAAAATAAAATGAGTATTGAATACTCAAACAAGGTTATGGGCCAGGGTTCCATGATAACTCCTCAAAATAACAATTCAACACACCTATAAAAAGTGCTATAAAGTTATGAAACAAAAACTAAGTTAAACAGTTAAATATGCAACCTATTTATGTAACCTATAAAAAGTGCTATAAAGTTATGAAACAAAAACTAGGTTAAATAGTTACATTTGTAACCTATTTAACCTAGTTTTTGTTTCATGACTTTAAAGCACTTTTTATAGGTGTGTTGAATTGTCATTTTGATGAGTTATTCGGTCACCATGGGCCAGCAGGGGTGGAACATAACAGTTGTATATTTTTTCTACTGTATATTGATATAATTAATTATATTAAGTATTAACTTCACTACTATGTTTTGCGAGCAATAAATAATGCAGGGTGTTAAGGAATGTGCTTGACTGAATGAAATCAGTGATTCCTGACATTATTTAGAGTAAAGTTGTAAATGAAATTTTGGTCTGCGGTGACATTTTTTTTTTCTAATTCGATATTGTTAAAATTCTTCCACTAACTCAGCCGAGTAACCGACCAACCCCTCACATCGACCCTAACTGTCCAATTCCTACTGATTTTCTATGTATTTTGCTTAAAAAAAAAAAAACATCGAAAAAGTCACTGGAGACCAAAATATCTTTTACATTTTTTACTCTGAATAATGTCAGGAATCACTGGTTAAAGTAAGTTTAGTACGTCCCTAAACACCTGTATAAGTGTCCCTGATCTAAATTGAGGAGTGTTTTTTCAAAACCAATTGAATTATTATTTTTTAACAGTTTTGTTTTTAATAATCCTTTGAATGTAAAAGTGTAATGGTAATAAAAAGTGTAAATGAAAATAAATACAAGAAACATAATAAATATTGAAGTACAGTGTTTAATTGTACAAAATATTTACTTTTTCAGTAATCCGTCACTCGATTTTCCGACAACTACAGCATTATTTTTACTAGTTGAAAGCACAAAATTGAGCTCTAGAATTCACCAATATTTGTTTGTGAAATTCAACAGTCCGCCGCGTGCCTAGACTCGAGTGCAAAGCCTTGTACACCGACACGACGGGTTTGTTTATCTTACTCTAACACACTCAGTTTACTCTACGGCCGTTTAGCTTGCTTTAGCTCATTATTTTACCAGTCACCAGGGTTAATTAATGTTATTTTAGGACATTTCGGTAACCGAATTTTAGGTTAATCTTCTGTGTATACTATCATCTTTCCTATGTGTTTCCTTTTATTTCATTCAGCCACGTTTTTTGTTTGAATAAGTATACAAAATGGATTTTTCTCACGTGACACCTTAACATTAAACCAAAAATGCAAATTGTTACGAAAGATCGATATCGGATTTTGTTTGTTTTTACAAAATATCTGTTAACCTTTTGAACGCGTTAATTTGCTCCGTTTTATCTATACCCGTACGCGGTACATATTTTCAAATACCTTTGCACGAAATTAAATGTCAAATTATAGCATTCTGGCATGATTTATTGTACTATATAGATAGAACAGATTATTCTCCACAATATGAAAACAAATCCTAGTGTGTCAACACTCTTAGATGTTTATAAAAACAAAAACATAAAATTTCATACAAAGACGTACCTTATCTTTTTAATGTGGTCCCGCCATTCACTCGGCGTCATAAATAAACCACTCTCGGTGTGTGTGTACTTAGGCCAATGCGTTGAGAGACACAAGTGGGACACCATGATCACTTATCATTTTTAGTTATGAAAAGTTGTGAATGACATACTAGTACTAACGCCATCCGTTGACAAAAATGTAAACTAAAGGACTAAAAGGCGCGAAGAGGCGCACTTGATTATCGATCTTTTTTATGAAATACAATTTTATTTTTGAGAAATTCTTGTAGATGTCAGCATCGTGATAGTTCTAAGAATGTCCAAGTGAGCAAGAAATACATTTATGACAAAAGAGCGCTGAAATATCGGCCGTCAAAGTTTCCGTATCAACTGTTGATACAGCCGCGTGTGAGTATAGACTTTTTGCCGTAACAACAGTTGATACGGCCGCGTGCAAAGAGTTAATCTTTAACATATTTTGTATGTATTTTTGGATGCTAGTCCGGTTTAGGAAATGGCGGATTATTGAGAGAGTGCTGTTTAATATGGAATATCTGAAATTGGGTAAAACTTTTTTTGTTTATTATGAAAAGATTTTTGCTTTTATTTCGAGTCAGTAAAATGGAGATAATTTATGATTGCCATTCAGCCCCTGCTGACCATATTATCTACTAACCATAAAAGTGGGCAGTGAGGATATATAATGTCACATATCACATTGCTAACACATACGTCCGTGCTATCATTACACACACTCATCATATTCAGTAATAACGGTTTGTGACTACCGTTTTCCACATATTATGTATAATATTTATATTATATCATTAAAAAATAAAATGACTAACGAAATTGGCACTGAAATTATTATGTATATATATTTATAAAATGTTTAGTTCATCACAACATTTTTGAGAACATTTGTGAGAAGTTACAAAACATCCAGTTCTATATATCATTATTTCTATGTATATTTAAAAATATTAAGTATATAGGTACATCATTATCATATTAAAAATAATTAAAAAAATAGCACAAACTTACACAATTTCAAATGATATACAGAGCATTTGAAACAATTTTGAAAACAAAAACAAATCGAAAAAAAATTAATAAAAATGATGATGGAATCCTATCGCCTGAACTTAAAACTATATGAAATGGTGGGAATGTTACTATTCTATAGGGATGGGGTCACATACTAATACATGTCAAACAGGGGTGTTAAATCAATGGCCTTTACAATGCTGCATTTTACACAATGCACATAATATCCTTTAGTGAAACTGTATGCATCACATATGTGACATACACATGTGGGGATGGCTGTCGATGGATCACATATTCAATAGCCATGTAGATAAGGTTAAGATTGATATTAAGTTAATCTATAGAGAGTGTCATACTTCATTAGATTGGTGACGTACATACTTATACTACTTGATTGAGTGAGACTTGATCCAAGAGGAATTGTGCAGAAAATGCCATGACAATATTATCCAAAATGATACAAGATACATGCTTTCTTTCTTCCTAACCATAATTCTCCTATTTCCACCCTAACTTTACATTGTGAATATCTTTACCTCGAAAAAGGTTTGTTATTGTATGGGACTTAGTAATTTGATATATGTATATATATATTGTTATACCGCAAAAGAGCACCAACTGCCCGCAGTCAGTGTGACAATAATATTGTGTGGCTGAAGGGATGGGAGAGAATGGGGAAATTCTAATGCGAGTGAATGGCTACATCAGTGCTTAATTGCCATTCGCAGAGGTTCTGTGTTAAGTTTAGGTGAGAACTTTAACTCCAATAAAGAAAAGTTAGACAGCGCGATAAATGACATTCACCCACCACCTGAGAGATTGAAACTTGAAAGATCTGCTGGTTAAGGAAAAGTTTTCTTCAGGGCACCTGAGGCATCAAGCCAAAATCATGAATGTCAAAATATGAGACAATATTCAAAAGAAAAAATTAATAAGTTATAGGAAACAATAAAGCCTTGAGGAAAAACGACCATCTTCTGCACGGTACAGTGGGGCGGTTATTCACTGTTTACCCTGTCTCCACTTATCCTGCTGGTCTTCTCCCCCCTGGGGCTGTAATGACGCTCTCACTCCGCCCAGAACTCTGGCCATGGCCGTTGAGGCAAGTAGAATCGGGGCTAATGCAGTCGGGGGCAACTGGCGCAAGACTCCGCCAACTGCGCCAGAGTAGCCCCGGGCTGCGCGTTCTGATACAGCCACTTCGGCGATGGCTTGGGCCGTCTCGTTTATACCCTAGAATAAATAACAGTTGGCAATAAATAATATAGCAATCAAAATTAATTAACCAAAGGATCGACTCCGAATGCAATAGAATCATATTTGGATGCAGAAGATACAGCAGCGCATTGAAAATGATCACGGAACTAGGACTGAATGGATTTGCCGGCCTGATGAGACACCGAGTCACTGGAGCCAGGATGCGGCTAATGGCCTCCGCCAACACGGCGACCGCAGCCTACCAGCACCAAGCGCCACTCCAGAAAGTGAGTTCTTTATGTTTATGAATTTTCGGACCTACTAGTATTTAAAAAAAAAAGTTATATTCACATATCTATTGTACAATCAATGGGTATATCTATCTAGGACGCTTGGGATTGCACTAACCTCCGCACATCCCGGAATAAAAATTATTATTATCATATTACAATCATAATATGCTAATGTTAACGTAAAAGACGCTTAACCATTTCAATGCAATAATTGTGAAAAACCTAAAAAAAATGAGACAATGTTCAAAAGGATAAATAAGTTATAGGAGAAAATAAAGCCCTGAGGCAGAATGATCAACTTCTGCAGGGAATACCGGGGCGGTTATTCACTGTTTACCCTCTCCACTTATCCTGCGATGTGTGAAATCATATATGCGACATCCACATACACGGATACTTGCCAACGGACACATGCGACAGCCGCGTACATCAGGTTAAAGCAGAGATTTTATAGAGTATTGTACAGGAGTTAATTAACTAACATCCTTGACGATATGGTAGGCATTGGTGACCCCTTCTCGGATGTCCTGGGGCTGGCGGGGCCGATCCCGTCGCCGGCGTCTCACTGCGCGCAGCCCCGGGTGCGGAGAAACCATGTCGTAGGCCGTTTCTGCCGTGGCCTAGAAACAACAAAAATAATTTTCATCATAAGAAAGAGTGAAGAGTTTTTTTTTTTTTTTTTTTTTTTTTTTTTATAGTGATAACCTCACAAGAGTCCCAACTACTCCCGTCTGGAGCCAGTGAGACTATGGCATCCCCAATTGGGGGGTGTTATGAGGCTGAAGATAAGTGGGGAAGGGATAGAGGAAGGTGGGGAAGTACCTGGCTATTCAGATCTAGTCACTAAACACGGCTAAAGCCATTTGGAGCAACGTTTCAATTTTGAATGGTGGTCTTACACCAGGGCGATACTGGTAGTATCTTCCACTCTGGAACGTGTCGCAAATATACTATATATTATTTTAATTAATTAATTGTGAAATAACACAAATTAATCAAATAAAATTTATTTGCGCACGCCGGGTTCGAACCCGCGACCTTCGGAATGGCAGTCCAATGCGTTACCACTGGACTATGCCGGCCGTCAAAGAGTGGAGATATATAGTAGATGTGGTAGGAATTGGATATTAATGCTGTATCGTTTGTATTGAATGGCATACAAATTCTCGTGTGGCCTAGAGTCAAACCAAATCTTTAGATAATAGTTAGCTCTGTGAAACACAGAGGGCATTAGGAGCATATTTGTGGAACTATCGATATTGCAGGGACCTACAATGTCACGATAAATAATACTGTTATTCAAGGTCAAGGTTTAGAAATATTCCTGTGCTTTCTAATATGGAATAAGTGTTTTGTTTATCCTGGAGTTTTTATTAGAACTATGCATCAGGCACAGGGAGTTAAAACAGATATTTTTTCAAAACTATAATTAAAAGCACAAACAATTTGTTTTTAGTATTTAGTTGCAATATTTACAAAACAAGTCCTAGCGGTGGTGTCCACTTGGTGGTAAGGCAAGAAGACCGAAGATTGTAAAATCTTAACCAAAGTTGAGGAAATGCAGTTACAACAGTTTTTCAGGATACTTTTATCTATTTGTTAAAAAAGTTATTCATAAAATAAATTTCGCAAATGACAAAAAAAAACAGATGAAATGTCGTGTAGTGTTGCCATCATAGGGTGATTTTTTTTTGACATTGGAAAAATGATTGAAAATATATTTAACAATTTATGGCTTGCTAGCGATATTGACTAACTAACTATGTAATTACAGTAGAACCTCGTTAATTCGAAATCTAGGGGACATCAAAAATCAAATTACGAATTTGATTTCGAAACGATTGCCTACGTAATTCTAAATATTAAATATATATAAAAAAAAGAAGCCGAAAATCGAGTTTCTCGGCCGCCCCTTCAAATTCGGGTCGGGTAATTTCATAATAATACGAATTATTCCCGTGTAAATCGAATTTTCGCAGCTGATTACTTGCGCAGTCGGTCCTTCAAGTTCAGTTATTCAAAGTAAATACCACACATTACCAATAAATCAAATTTTCGCGGCCAATTACCAGATAAATTGACGTACAGCCCTTTAAATACGAATATATGAATTAAATTCGTAAAATTACTATTTATTTACGTGTAAATCCAAACTCGGATATTCGACATTCCAGTGAAAATCCATTGAGATTTTCAAAATAATAACACTAATTAGGACGATGTATAACCACGTAAAAATACATTTTTCGGCATTTTTCAGTTTTACGAAATTTTATGATTTATTTTCACAAAAATAAAAATAGGCCGCAACGGTAATCGGCTGCGAAAATTCGATTTACACGGGAATAAGTCGTATTATGACGAATTAACATTGAATACCTATCTGAATCTGAAGGGGTGGCCGAGGAACTCGATTTTGGGGGAATCAATATAATTTTTTTTGTTAAAATTTCAAATAACGTGGGAATTTGTTTATTATTAGAAATTTGAGTTTTGATGTTGTGTGGATTTCAAATTAAAGGAGTTGTACAGTATAAGGTGTGTGAATGTAACCTGTATGAGGTGTATGATCCTGGCCGTGATATCCAGGGCAGCCATGGCGGTGGATGTGGTGAAGGAGGAGGCGCCCCGCTGCAGCCCGCGCACCAGCCGCCCGTCCCTCTGATACTGCTCAATGGGCAACCAGAAGAGGTCCCGGATACCCTGGACTGAATGGAAAACATACAATTATTTTCATTAGGCTAGACCACAAGCAAAAAAGGTGCATGACAGACGCATGTCTCTTAGAAAAAATATTACACAACAGCTGACCCTGTGCAAATTGCAAGTGCGCCACACTTGACTCGGAAAAAGGTGGTCTGTTTGAAGATCGCCTTATGTTAACAAACGTATTGAAATCTTTAGAGCACAGGCGTCAGGTAGGAATGCTGTCCTTATTCTATCGGTATTTCAATGGAAGATGCTCCGAGGAACTGGAGTCATTGATCTCAGTCCTAGTAGTCAGGAAACACGCCAAATGCGCACCCAATATTTGTACATGGTTGACGTTAGTCTCATGAGAACGGGTTGTTTCTATGACTCATTGTTGAATTCAACAGCTTGGCTGTGTAACGATTTGCTGGCTTCTGTGTTTCCTCCCTCTTACAACATGGGTCTCTTCAAGACCCATTTTCAATCCTTCCTCTTCCCAAAAAGACCCTCCATACTGCATCCCATAATATGACATCTGTGGAGGCTAGGGAATGTTCTTGAGTTTTTGGTGGAACTATAAATCTTTAATTATCTTGGTTAAACTGCTTGGCATTGTGCACTGGTGCAGATGGGGCTGTTAGTCTGTGTCCTGGTGCAGATGGGGGTTGTTCATCTGTGTACTGGTGCAGATGGGGGTTGTTCGTCTGTGTCCTGGTGCAGATGGGGGTTGTTCGTCTGTGTACTGGTGCAGATGGGGGTTGTTCGTCTGACTCACAACCAACAATCCTGATTCTACAATAAACTGAAACCCAGGCACAAGTGGTTTTTTCCTGTCCCTTGGAAACCTTATAAGAAAGTTTCTCCATAATTCAATATCGTCAGGTTATTACATATTATACACAACCTTACAATGTTTGCCTTTTTAAATATAAATACATTTAATATCCGAACATACCAGGGTTAAATAAACAATGAATTCAAATAATATAAATGTAGTTAACATACAAAGTTGTAGAAGTGAATACATTGGTCCGACTCCTCCCAGCAAGCCGGGCAGCTGATGTCTCTTGATGTCTCCCAGCCACTCTTGCAGGGCCCAGCGAATTAGGCGGTCCAGGCCTAGAAGGCCGTGTCTGGAAAGCAAGACTCATATCAGGATTTGGTAATGAGCAAAAACACAGAAATACATATTCACAGTACAGAAATCCATCATTATTCAGGCAGGTTAAGTTTCTGCAATATTTTGTTGAGATGTGTTTCCTCATTCTTTCACAGTCTTTTCACACTTCTTCATAGGGCTGTAATAAACTTTGAACACCTCTTTACATTGAGAGAGGGTGAAACTCAAACAGCCTTCGGCAGAGACTAATAGCTGGGATGTCTGTACCTGTAGGACAGCCTCTTGAGGCGCAGCTCCGAGCAGTTGAGCTGTGCCAGGCCCATGAGCAGGCCGGCCAGCGGGCCGTGCGTGAGGTCCACCCGCTTGCCCTGGTAGTCCAGGCGGATGGGCACCTCGGGGCTGAACACCACGTTCCTGGAATAAGACAACTTTACATGAATTCATACTTCTTTGAACAAGGGGGAATTGCTTGATGCAAGAGAGTAGTGGATAATTTGTTTTTATACATTGTCATTTATTTGTGTTCTTATATCTTAGAGAGAAAAAGTGTGGCAAGTCAAGAAAAAGGGGCAAATATAGGGAATAAACACGCGGGAAACGTAAATGAAAAGGGCGAAAGAGCAAGCTCTCTCACAATGGATTCCAGGCATCGATGGAAACAAAATATAAATTTTATTGGTAGGTAATATTTTATTTTATTATTTATCTAATATTTATAATTGTGAATTTTTGTAAATATTTTCGCCCTCGGGTACTGGACCCTTAGTTTTTTTTGTTATAATTTGATGTTTATGTGAAAGTCTGTCATTAGATTTTATTTGTATTGTTTATAAGTTTATTATTTATAGATGTAAAAAAATCTGTTGGTTTTCATAAATAGATAAATAAAATTAAATATAAATTTATTTGACTTTCAATGTGAATATGTTCACTACAGTCGAATGAAATGTTTAACAGCTAATATCTCAGAACTCACTTTTTCAGATTAGCAACAAACACTTTGTATTGAAACCGGTTGTGATGACTTGATTCAACTATATAAAAAATATAAACCTACCTCTTTTGTTTCGAAACAATGTGCAGAATTTATTTCCAATTACTCAAAATATAACTTCTCTCAGATATCTGACCCATAAGTGGTTTTCGATTTGGTTATTTGTGTGAAATATTTCTGCATTTACCTGAAATAAATGGGGGAGTCATCGGAAGGCTCGGGAGTCCCCCTCGGAGTGATGCTGGAACTCCTGCGCCCCCGGGAGCTGACGCTGCTGCCCCGCCCTGCACCCCCCTTCCAATCCTCCTCGAGCAGGATGAGATTATCCGACACCAGCCTTTCTGCCTCGTAGGACCGGAGCATGGGGTTGGTGCTATTGTCATCTGGAAATTGTATTACAACATTGCCATAAGTTGAAAGTTCCGTGAGCGTCACGAGCACACAGACAAATCGCGAGTAGAACTATTTCCTCACAAAGCACTCTTTTTAGGGTGAATTGCTAAATACAAATTCAAAAAACTCTTTCCTCAATTCCACTACCATGGCCCATGGAATGATATTCACTGGTATTGAATATCATTCCGCCTAATGTGATATTCACTGGCATTGAATATCATTCCACATAATGTAATAATTCCCTAGGGAATTAAAAAGAGGGTTCAAATAGAGAGATGAAAAGCAAACTGGCCTGCTGCCTCACACTTAGGAATCCTTTTTGTTCCCTTGAAAATTCGCAGATAGTATATTATTGATTGTATATTATATCGTCTATTGAAATTGACAAATAAACTACTTGTACTTGTTTAAAGTCAATACTGTAAATGAACCATCATCATAAGCAAGTAAATGCGTGTATATCCACAGATAGTTTTTGTCCCGCGTGAATATTTTTACAGATGCTTCTTCCGCGGTATTGATTATGCCAGTTCTCCACTAAAGCAACGCTGGATGCCATTGCTTTGCAGCCACCATCATTCCCATAAAGAAGATCATCATCAGATGATAATAAGTAAATTAATATTAGACCGCAAAAAAAAACCAAATTAAAAACTAGACTCACCGTCATCCCGTATAGAGATAGAGTCTTCACTCTGGCAGTCGCTGCTGACCATCAGGTCGGGTTCGCGAGGGCCCAGCCCCATGACGGGAGGCGCGGGAGGGTGGCGGGGAGAGCCTCCCCCGATGCTGTGTAGCGACTGGCTGGACCCCGACTGGGCCGAACTGAGGGACGAGTCTGGAAAGGTTTTGAAAAGATATTGGTTTGGTTATAGTTATGGAATAAAGTAATAGGTATATGATTTAAAGTAGTTGAGCTATTGGTATTTTGACGGCCTCCGTGGTCGAAGACTTATAAGCCGAAGGTCGCGGATTCAAATTCCGGTGTGTGCAAGTAATTTTTTTATTAATTTTCATATCTACCGGTTTCGCTTCAGTTAAGCTTCATCAGTCTTGTTCCAATCTCCGTGTGACTGTTTTTATGCAACTCACCTCTCCATTGTAACCTGTAGGCTGCTGCCATCGCCGCGCCCTCTATTTCTAAGTTTAGTGGTGGTAGATTCAGCAGCAATCCCATGGCTAGTATTGGAGTGGTTCGCATGGCTCCTGTGATTCCCTGTGAGTCCCTGTATGTGGTTGAGTGTGGCTATCACTGTTTTCAGTATTGTTCTCCTCCACCAGACCAAGGTTGCATGCATGATTCTTGGTTTTACAGCCATTGCATCGTTTTAGGTTTGAGTCTCCACGTTCTGCCGCAGATTCGCTTAGTTGCCCACATTAGAGCACATGCCTTTCTGCCTACAGTTTCCACCTGGTTTTTCCAGCTCAGTTTTGCATCTATGATGACTCCGAGGTACTTAACAGTGTCTGAGGGTTCTAGCTCCTTTCCATAGAAGGTTGGATTGCTCCATCCCTCTAATTTCCTTTTGCGAGTAAAGATCACCAGTTTTGTCTTGTCTGGGTTGACTGACAGCCCTGTTTCTTCACACCGTTCTTCCACTGTTGCTAGTGTTGACTGTATAAGGCCTCGAATTGTGTCTGCATCCTAACACCTTATTATGGTTGCGGATGCCATCCGCATACCCTTGTGTATAAAATGCGCCTGGTAGGTCATAGTCGTTTTCCCGGTTTAGGTATTTTCACTACCCTGGTTTTCTTCCATGATATGGGAATGTATCCGAGGGCACAGCATGCCCTCAGGATCTTAGTCACAGGAAGTAGGATTTTATCTAGGCCCCTCCGTAGAAGTGCCGGAAAGATTCCATCCTCTCCCGCGCTTTTAAATTGGTCAAACCCATTGATGGAGTAACTATTCTAGCTGCAGTGTCCCAATCCTTACCTTCCCGTGTAACTCGGGTCGGTGGTGGACCGGTGTCACTTGCTTCTAACTTTTTGTAATTCGGAAAGTGTTTCCCCAGCAGTTCCTCCCAATTGTGCGCTAAACAAATTTTATTTGATAAATTGTGTTATTTCACAAATTACTCATTTAAAATAATATATAGTATATTTGCGGCAAGTTCCAGAGTGGAAGATACTCTCAGTATCGCCCTGGTGTAAGACCACCATTTAGAATTGAAACGGTGCTTGAAATGGCCTAGGCCATGTTTGGTGACCAGATCTGAATAGCCAGGTACTCTCCCACCTTCCTCTTCCCCTCCCCGCTACATCCAGCCCCACAATATATCCTAATTGGGGATGCCATAGTCTCACCGGCTCCAGACGGTTGAGAGCAGTTGGGATTCTTGTGCAGTTTCACATAAAAAAAAAAAATTATAATTTCATAATCTGACTGTATTGTTACCTCTGGGGATATCAGCCTCAGCCAGCTGTGTAAAGAAGGAGATGAGGAAGAGCAGGGCGTCCTGGTCGATGTTGAAGCGCAGCGGCAGCAGGGACACCTTCAGGCAGCACTCGGGAGCGGCGGCCCGACCCTCGGGACGCAGGTGCACCGCTTTCACCACCACCTAAAACATTAAACAATATTTTTTATTTTAATACAACACTAGACACCCAACTCCTTCCAACTATGGAATCCCCAATTGGGAATGTTCTGAGGCTGAAGGTAGTAGCGAGAGGAAAGTACCCGACTAATCAGAAAATAATGTTTTGATTTTTGAATGGTAGTCTTTCACCAAGGAGACAATGAGAGTTTCTACCACTTTGGAACGTGTAGCAAATAGTATACTATAATACAGTAGAACCCCGTTAATTCGAACCCCGATAATTCGAAAAAAACATGTGGTTCGAAATTTTCGCAATATCTGAATTTAAAGGGTCGGTTGTGGCAGAAATCGGCCGAGCATTCTCGATTTACACGGAAATATATCGTATTTTTGCGAATTTATTTCGAATATCTGAATTTAAAGAGCCGACCGCGATGGAAATCTACCGCGAAATCTTGATATTACGCGGAAATATATCGTATTTTTATGAATATCTCAATTTAAAGGGTAGGCCGCGAACGAAATCGGTTACAAAATCTCGATTTACGCGTAAATATATAGCATTTTTACGAATTTATTGCGAATATCTAAATTTAAAGGGCCGGCCGCTACGGTAATCGGCCGCGAAAATAAAGAAATAATTGGTATTAATACGAATTTACTCCTAAAATACCACCCGGATTTGAAGAGGCGGCCGAGAAAATCGATATTTAGCGTATTTTTTTTTTTTTTTTCATAAAATTTTGAATTACGTGGGAATTTGTTAATTCGAAATGTGATTTTTGATGTCCGGTGGATTTCGAATTAACGAGGTTCTACTGTATATACTTTTTATTAATTAATTGTGAAAAACACAAATTTATTTGCGCAAACTGAGATTTGAACCTGTGACCTCTAGATTTTTAGTCTCAGGTTCTTAACCACACACGTACGCCGTGTAGTATGCGGAATATACACTGGTGCGATTTTCGGCGTATTATGCCAAGTTTGCAAAAATGTTTCGAGCGATCGCTCGTCATAATGGGTCATATTTATTGAACCTAATAATATTGGATAAACAGCTAAATATTTGTGAATTCACTGGCTTTAAACCTCAGTAAGTAGTTTCTATATTAATATTTTGAGGAATGATATTAATTAAATAATATGATAAATGTATAAAAAATACATTCAAATTTCGAACAGATAATCAATTTCATGAAAAAGACCAAAAATGTAAATTAGTGACAAATAAGTTTTCTTTCAAAGTAGTTCACCTCACTTCCTGGTATTTTCCATTCAGTATAACTTTTCTTTCTGTTACCTTAGGTTCGTCATTTATGAGAAAGCGGTAGAGGTTCCAACAGAGCTATCAACGCGCCTAGCTATGCCTTTTTGAATGCTAATTTAGCTTACCATGTTTGCATGCTTCCTCTTGGGCCGCTGCTCTGAGGTGTACTGGTACAGGAACTTATTGATCTGACTGGAGGCCAGTCGGTCCCTGATCTCCACCGAGGACACTACCAGCACCTGGCGTGATGCTGCACTGCCACCGGCCGGGTAAGTCTCGTGGAGGAACTGGACCTTGAATTAGAAGAAAACAGAAAACAGATTAAAAAAAAAGAAAAGAAGTATTCCGGCATTCTTCAATTGTTTAGATTTAAGATGGAAGTTACTCTGAATACCGTAATAATGCTAGACCACTATTAACCGTTTGAGTGCCAAAAAAATTCATACAGTTGCTTGTAAAATGCCACCAAAAAAACATTATTTTTTATGAAACTATATATTTTTTTAAAACTCTTTGAATTTTCAAGGATTTCGATGATTTTTTCGGTGTTTTATTAAAGAATATTGGTTTAGAATCACGCGGAGGAGGATCCCGAAGTGAGGCGTTTCGAAAAAAATGAGAATTTTACGTACAGACGTACGCGCGAATCAGAACACGACTGACGCAATCGACGGAAATCGACGATCGGCAATCTTCGTTAAAACACGAATCAACGAAAATCGACGATTGGCACCCAAACGGTTAAAAAGCAAAATGTTCCTTGAAATGGCTGTTCCCAGATTTTAAAGATTTGATGATCTGCCACGGCTAAGTGATTATCGATATTTCGATATGAGCAAAAATAAATGTTATTTCACATATAATTATTGTAAAATGATTAGAAATAGTAATTTCAGTTGCGTATCTGTAACTCCAGTTCAATGAACTCTAGAACTCGGATTCGCTTTGAATTTAGAAGCCATTTTTAAAATTGGAACTGTTTGTTTGAACAAATTCAGACAAGCAACAAGTACCTACCCATATCGACGGCAGAAAGGCTAATTGATGTAAACAACATTTTTAGATTTTCATTTTCTGATGCAACTTTTTGAAAAAAAAAAAAAACTGAGTCAATATGTATACTCGAGGTTTATATCATATGATGAAAATTATGTCAACTCGGTCGGTGGCTGAGTTGACATCGCGTTTGGGTCCCACCCAGGCTTAGTGTGGTCAGTTCGTCGGCTGGCTAAGTCCTCCATCACAACACAAGCAACATTTTCCACTTACTGTGGTGGTAGTGGGAGATTTTCAAATATTGTCGGGTTATTCGTAACCCGGGAATGTTTCTTTCTTTTAAAAAAAAAGATAAAGTTTTTTCATTCCTTTACTTCCCAGCCTTTCTCTTCCCCTCCAATGTGTAATCTTTCCGCCGCAAAAGACAAATGAAAACCGCAATAAACTGAAATTTTCCTTACCTTGTTCAGCTGCAGCTCCATCAGCACGTCGTGTCGTCTGCCTTTCCCTCCTCTCAAGGCCCAGGGCCCCCCGCTCCCACTCGGTGCGGGGGCCCCTGTCCCGTGGGAGACCGACTCACTGCTCTTGTTGTAGGATACAGAGCCCCAGAGGCCCCCGCGCAGCGGAGACTGCGGCAGCACATTGTAGGGGTCACGCTCACCTCTAAAAATTAAAATTACGCACATAAAATTAAATTGTTCTTGGAAAGCGAGCAACACTGCTTTAAACTAAATAGTGTGTCGGAGATGCCAATCGGGTGCGCAAGATTTGTATGCATCGTGTGTCGGAAACGGCAGTATCTTTTCACGGGTTTTTATACTTTATGCGCATAAGAACTACACATAATAGCCGCCCGAGTACACTCGAATATTATGTGCGAAATTTCCAACACCCGAAATAACTCGGGCAAATTTTACTTGCAGAAAAGACCACTAGCGAATATACTCATTTGTTTAATTAGGTGATTAATTATGGTGATTAGGTGATTCAATTTTTATTGATTTTATCCATAATCTTTTATATATAGTATTATAACCCATTATTAATGATTTTTTTTTTAGATTTCTTTTATTTCTGGCCCACCTATGCACGATAATATCAACTTTCAGTCCCATCTGAGTGCCGTAATGCTTTTATGAAGGATATATATGTTCAGTAAATAAAATTCATCCAAGAACAAAAAAAAATTAATGAAGGGGCTAAATTTGCCAAAACATCGGCATCATGACACTTTCTGTCCGTTGAGTGCAGAGTGCCAAATATAGGCTGGGCCAAAGAAAACATCTCATAAAAATAATAAACATCATGAAATTATGATAAAACTATAAACACACCTAAAGAATTGAAACATGTTGGTAGCATATTAAATAAAATTAACCATAATTGCCTGTAACTAAAATAACCGGAAGAGAAATATTGCATTGCTTGAATTTCGGCACAAGTCAGGTGACACATTTGAAATTGGTGAACGCCGTAGCAAAAATATTACCGATTTTCAAAGTTACATGTATGTATGTATTTACAGGTATAAAAAAATGCCTTTTCAGCCTTATGTGGCTGGATTGTTTGAACGCAAATACCACAGCCTTAGGCATAAGGCACCAGAGGAGAACAGTACAAGACTAACAGAAGTGGAGGCGTTTCTTGAACGTGATCAAGACTTTCTAAGGGTTCTAGCGTCGATGATGTATGTAATGCTAATGAAAAATATGATTATTACCTGTGTGCAAATGTGGGTGAGTGTGGGGTATCATCAGCGATGGTGACAGTCTTCCTGGCGGGGCCCAGGGATCCCCCGCGGGGACCCTCCTTGCCGTCCTTGTCCCGCGGGGGAGACAGGTCGTGGCCTCCGTACATGTGCCACACCACTGTCATCTCGCGTAAAGTGTACCTGGAGGGCGGTTATCAATGTTACAAGACTAACAACTATTTATTAACATTTGAGAGCTCTTTCAGCTTGCGATGACATTCTGAAAGGTAAACTGCTTAAAATTACTTGCGCATACATTATAAGTGGGTAATTTATACAGCACGGTTTTTGTAATTATAAGTGGATAGACAGTTTTTAGTAAAAAAATTCATACAAATAATATTGTCCCTGGCCATGAGCCTAAAAAGCCCTTGACGGAGTTAATCGAGAACAATTTTAAGACACGGGGTGACGGGGAGAGATGTATGAAAAATGCCAAAACCTACATAAATTTTTTAATGCCATATCCCATTCCTTGTCTCATAAAATACCCCAAAAAATCATAAACTGCATTAACAAGATGAAAATAAAATTATAATAATTCATTATCACCACTTTGCATACAAATCATTTCAAAAGTTTGTCATACAAGTTGGCTGCCAGGCAATTTCTCCTAAACGAACAATATGGGGGTATTTTTATTTTGAAAGTGATTATTTTAAAAACCATAAATTTTAGAGCTTTAAATATGTATGTAGTTGCATTGAAATGAATTAGGCAGAAATAAACTGTGCAAATTTCACAATAGATGATGACAAGTAAAATGGTGATAATTACCTCAGAACAGCCATGGGGAAGTTCTTGGGAGGCTTGAGCAGGTCCGTCTTGCCTGTGGGCACACTGAAGTGGTTGTCAATGATGTAGGGGGGATCCTTGGTGAGCCAGTGCACCTCTGGCTCCGTGCTGGCGCCAGGGATGATCTCCTCACCGAGGATACAGAATTCATCATCGGTGTTCTCCCCAGAACTCTTACGTCCCTGTGAGAATTCAAATAAGTTAAGTTATTTTATATTCACCTACAATAATAATAATAACTGGATAATTTGTATGGCGCCGTTTTTGTGAAAAATCACCACAAGGGCGCTTTATGGCACCAATCTCCTTAAGAGCGCTTTATGGCACTAATCTCCTGCCTTGATGGGAAGAAGGCTCAGTTACCTGGGGTACATTCATTACAACAGTAATGTCTCAATTACTACACCGGTCAACATTACTGAAGGGACTGGGCTACAGTTAATATAGTAAATATTTACATGCACTTTTTGGCAAAATAATATATTTACATATATATATTTTTACATTAGCTCCACACAGGAGAGGCTCTGAAAATAATTTAATAATAATAGAAAAATAATTTTCATCACAGCCTATGTCATCTTTGGGGATACACTGTGCGGAGGGTTTTTTTAAGGAAAGAAAGAAGAGGAAGATCTGGGAAGGAAAAAGGTACGAGAGATGGGTAGGAAACTGGGGAACAGTGTGTCCAGGAGTGACGGGTGTTTGAATTCATCCCTCCAACTGTGTTGCAAGGCGATAGGTTGAGAGAGCCTGTAGAGGTAAAAAGATCTCCCACAACCAGTCTCTCCAAATCCGGCCCGCCACATAGTAGGTGGGAAATACTAAAAAATTCTGAAAAAAAAAATGTGTGATAAAAAAAAAACATTTTGGCCAAAACAATTTTTTAATATTAGCACTTAGGCACACTCAAAATTCACAAGACACGACTAGCTCAAATGACCAATGACCGCACAGGAAGTTCTGAGAGAATTAATTTCCCTCATGGGAATTATTTGGGGATGCTGTGTGCAGGGTATTTAATTCCATCGATCATACCGAAAATATCTCCCTTTCTGATATTCACGAGAAAGAAAGAAAGGTCATAAAAGAGTTCTCGGCTTCAATTTATTATTATCACGCTACTACTACAGTACCTGAGACTTCTTAGCAGCAGAAGCGTCCAACTTTCTCTTCTCCTCCTCCACGCTGTAGTCCCCCAACTCCCGCGCCACCAGCGCTATGGGCCCCCCTTCCTCCTCGGCGCCCCCGAAGCGCAGACTGTTGGCGGCCTCGTCGCTGAGGTACTCTCCAGAGGTGGGTTCGCAGTCGGCAAAGTTACCACCCGTCAGATCCGTCGAGGAAGAAGTGGTGGAAACCGGCTTGACAGCTTTGGATTCGTCTGGGAAGAAAAAAATCTCAACACCCTCGTGGTCGGCAGAAGGATTTTTTTCTTGGTTTGAGGCTGCATTGAAGAAAAAATTCATTTAAATTCAATAGATTTATCCAACCCGACGACGCATATAAAGGAAAAAAAAATAATGTTACATATCTTGTATCCGCAAGAAAATAAAAAGAACAATTTTTTTTTAAAGTAAACGAATAAATGGTTCTTACCGTTAGAGCTCACACTCTCTTTCATGGCTTCGGCCATCATATCATTGACTTGTTGTACTTGACTCTTGGACAGGTCTCGAATCTCTTCCGGACGATCCAAAACACCTACAACAATATTAATTATTACATATATGAAGAGTTTCAGCAAAGTCACACCTCAATGGGAAATAATAGTTGCCGTAAATAAATAGAAAAAATTATTTTTCTATTTTTAATCTTCCCGTGGCCAAAGTGTAGTTATTCCTAAAAAAAATACCATTTTTTAAATTTCATATTGCTGAAATTATTATAAATTTTATAAAATTTTAGGAAATAATTATTACAATATTATGTGACATTAATTTATTTTTCATAGAAAGTGAAGAGAATTCTGAATCTTATTTCAGGTTTTATTTATTTATTTATTTATTTATAAGTACATGTTACATGATTAATAAATTTATTTAGAGAAGATACATTAGAACACCATACTAGGCAGCTGCCTGTTTCATGGTGCCCAATGGAGGAATGGTTAGTTAGAATTTACGTCTAGTGTAAACATATTTTGGTAGAATAATAAAATAAAAAAATTTGGTAAAAAAATGTTTTCAATAACTCACAAAGTTTTCTATAAAAATACATAATCTATTTTATTTTTTATTTTTTTATTGTTGATACATTTTTTTACAATATTTCATATTTCAATTCAGTAATGTTGGCCTCACTGGGTTGTTTACCCGTGCTGAGGCCCCCATTTTATAATTTAAGAATTTATACATTTAAAAAAAAAAGAAAAACAACATTAAAATAAAGATAAATTTAAACTAAAAATAAAGATTAAAAATTAAAATATAATTATAACACTAAAAGAAAAATATTAAAAGAGAATGTAAATCGGCATTTATAACAGGGTGTTAACCTTTTGAACACCAGACCCTTTTTGAGGGAAATCAAAAATAAACTCTAAAGTGTTTCACGTGTAAGCTATTCTGATAAAAACTTGTATGTACTTTCTCAAGACGTGCAGGTTTAAAACGCATATCGAAAAATTCCAGCTAGGGCGAAATTCCAATGCCAGCAGTGCACAAACTGCTTGTCGGTGGAAAAAAATCTTGTCACTGGTGCACGAACGGTTTTCCAAAGGTTAAGGTACGTACTTGACTTACTTTAACCAGTGATTCCTGATATTATTTGGAGTAAAAAATGTCAATGAAATTTTGGTCTCTGGTGACATTTTCTTTTTTTTCAACAAAAAACAGAAAACAAGTAGGAATTGGACAGCAATGTGAAGGTTGGGCGGTTACTCGACAGAATGACCAATGACGACACGCAGAAGAATTTACAAAAATATTGTTTTTGAAAAAAAAAAACATAAAAAGTCGCCGCAGTACATTTTTTTTCTCAAAATAATAACAGGAATCAAGTACGTCCCTTAACACCCTGTAAATAAAAATGAATGTTTCTTTGTTTGTCTCATTTCTATACCATTCATCCAATTGCAATGAAACTTTCAAAATTTGTCCCAGTTCGATTATCTTATTAGTGTCAGGAGTGTTCCGAGAGGGGTTTGAATGGGAGAAGAAGTCGGGGACGCCCGTGCAGACTTAACGCATTATTTCTGAACTGAATTAAAGTGCATTATGTACAAAATATTAATATACAAATTTAAATTCACAAATTTCCACAGGATAACTCAAATATGATGGTAACATTGGCGTGTCACCTTGGCATCGAAAGGAAGTTTGCGAGCTTGGAAGACTTGTAGCGTCGAGAAAAATCTAGATTAACTAATTAATAATAAACCGCTCGACCTACTTAGTACCTACTCCCGAATTATGTACCTGCAGTCCAAATCGCATGGTAAACAAAGTAATCTACGTACTACAAGCACCTACCTGTCTAACGACGACAATAATATCGCAAGTCGGTCTTACACATTACGAGAACTCGCCAGAAGGTTCGAGTCTACGGCCTAGGCATAATTGCCACGCCGTCGAAACTTCGGGAAAGGGCCAGACCGAGCGAGTGGTCTCGATTTAGTTGCCATTTAACTACCTGCTGTTGCCACCGACCGAACAATATAAATAAGCCCGACGCAGCGAGCATATTATTAGTATTCAGTATTTACTATCGTCGGCTGCACCTACCTACGAGTACTACGACCTAGTTTCGCGAGCATTCCATAGTATTTGTGCATAAATAAACGTGAAATATTGTGATTGTAAATCAGCTTTCAACTAATCAATAAACGCTATACCTGAGTTGGAGAGATCTTTCATTTATACACCACGATAACTACAGACTAATTAGAATTATCCCTACCGATGAGGTCTTCCTCCAGGCTGTTGTCCCGGTCAGGTTCCCCCTGTGGGTCCTGCGAGGGAGTCAGGTCTCCGTCCCCGGCCAGGTAGTCGATGAGGCGGCAGAGGGCCGAGAAGGAGTCGGAGCATGTACGCACATGCACCACGTTGTTGGAGGCGCGCAAGTCCACGCGCGGGGCCGTCGCTATGTCCTGGAAGAGTATCATTCATGAACATGAAGTGCTGTCAGCACAAGAGTATAATTCAAATAAAGCAAGCAATAACGTCAATTTTTGGAGTTGACGGTTTTTGACAGAATACCCACGATCTATATATAATTGGACAAAATTTGGTTTTCTAACTGAAAAAGAAAAATCAAGTTATGTACCATATCGTTAAGCCTCAGTGACAGCTCAAAAAGTCCCAGATCGATAACTTCCACATAGTCCTTCTTCAGGTCCACGGGGGCGTCGCTGAAACCCTCTGCTATGAAGAGAGCGCACTCCTCCGCTATGAATCGCAAGTTGGAGGCGTTGCTCTGGGCAACAACATTGGAGGAAACGCTGAAGCTGCCGAGAGTGGCGACCGTGCGCAGCGGGAGGTGCAGCGGCCTGGAAATAACAAAATTGAATGATTTAGTCATATAATTTTACATTAACTCCACACAAGAGAAAAAATAGTTTCCCTCAGGACCAGTGTCATCTTGCTGTGTGAAGGGTTCTTTTGAGGGGAGGGAGGAGTTAACATGGGTCTTAAAGAGACCCATATTGTAGGAAAGAGGAAACACATCTTGTACTTATTTGAAGCAATATTGAATATTACTATTTCTGTGTGTTGTCTATGGTATACTGGAAATTTTTATAGTAACAGACATTTAATAAATAATTTTTAAGATGTAAACAGATTTAATTCAATTATTAGAAAATAATTTAAAATGGAGTCTACACAGTACAAAACATTATCTGGAATATTCCATGAAAGGAACTTCAGTGATATCTTAAGGTATTCGATAGAAGCTTAATCAAGCTAGCGGCTAAACATGTTAGCTGATTGCAGGGAGTTCAAATTAAATTAAATTTAAATCAAAAAAAGCAATTACTTACAGCTACCCAAATTTGGGTAGCTATCGCTTAAGGGCATTAGGGGTTCTATCCAAATTTGGGTAGTTATCGCTTGAGTGGTTATATATCTTGACATATGTACAGGGTGTTAAGGGATATACATGACAAACTGGAAAAGCGCTTCTTAACCATATTTGGAGTAAAAAATGTGAATGAAATTTTGATTTCCCAAAAAATATCAATTTTTAAAAAGTTGTTGATATATTGATGTTGCAAATATAAAAGTATTCATCATATCTATGTTTGAGTCTGCTTTTCAAAAACCGCTTGACAATTCTAAAACTAAAAACCTTCAATATTTTATTTGATTCGATAAATTAAATAATATTGTTACCTGTAGTCAACCGCACAATCCCAAAGGTGCACATGCATCTCCGTGATAACAGTGCTGGGTTCATATCCCGGCACGGGATAGTCCATCACGTCAAACATGTCCATTACCTGGCTTAGCACGCTATGACGCGAGGCTGTCATGACGTGCCGTAGTGTGCAATTGGAAATTCCGGCTGTGACTCGAATGGTCTGGAATGAGTAAGAATATGCAAGTTAAAACCATTTCATAATGATCTTTTAACCCTTAGTGTGCCGTGTGCCGGCTGACACTATTTTCGTAATAATTTAATTGTTTTTTTGCAAAATTATGTTTTTGAAAATAACCTCTCAATGTGACTTTTTTTAAAGTTAATTCTCTATACATTTATAGTGATTTTGAATACAGTAGTAATTCTATTAACACCTCAGGTTAATTTTTTCAGTTTTGTGCACAAACAGCTGGTACCCGTAGAGTCAATTGTGTCCCCCCGCCATAGTTAGAAATATGAACTAAAGGATATTAAAAAGAAAAAACACCAAGCTTTATATTCAAACATAGAAGTTAAGCACAGAATAATTAAAATGTACACCTCTATGAAACCAAAGGTTCTAACGGCAATTCGAGAAAAAATTATGAAATTTTATGAATTTTGAATTATTTTTATATGAAATGACAATGAGTGGCTATAATGTTTAGAATACATTTGTATATTAAAATATGTGTTTTTTTGTTTGTTATCGGTAATTTTAGTTTAGTGATTAGATGAAAAAATGTAAGGCGAGCCATTTTATTTTTATGTTTGCATTCAAAATTTTAATATTTCAAAAATTATGTTTATTTCTAATAATAAATATTGAATCTGTATTTTGTTACTTTTCAAAAAAAAAGTTTTTAGTTTTCAGATATGTTCAGAAATATTCCATTTATTTGGATTTTTTTGAGAAGTGGAAATACACACAAATTCTCTGACTTTCTGACAGCTTCTTTAAGAAATATAATGGTCAATATGTCAGAAGCTTGAGGGGTTAAAAGGACAGATAATTAAAAATGTTTTTGAGAGAGCTAATAAAATGTAAAAACTTTGCTCACCTTGAAGTTGGGATAGTCTTTGCTAGGCTGAATGCTCAAGGCCACGCTGAGCAGGTCCCTGTGGGGCCCTGTAGGGCTGTCTCGCACCCGTGCCCCTGCCCCCGAGGGGCCTACACAGGGCTTCAAGTGGCTAGGCAAGGGGCTGCCGTACTGGCGGAGGGGGGCTCTCTCTTGCGGCATGGGGATGAGGCCTAAATGGATATAAGAGTAGAATGTTATAAGCGAAAAGAAACAACTAAATAAATTTTTAAACGGACCTCTTATGTCGAACACCATTTTGAGCACCCAAATGGGGGGTTTAGATGTAACAGAAACATAGTTTTGATATAAACACACATAAAGATTGGTATGCTTATATGCCCAACTGTATCTCTTAAAAGGCTGTATGTACGAGATAGTGCTTCATGTCACTAATACAAATGGTTATGGCATCACCGAAACCAAGATTAACTCAAAACACCAGTTTTTGTAGTTAGGCCCCTTTGATCCTAAGCCCCCGAAATAATTGTACATTATTTGAGTGAGAAAGAAAAAGGAATAAAATCATATATTGGTGTGCTGTATTTCGATCAAGGGCAGATATACACTGCATATAAGGCTAGAGTTTTAATTTTGCGGAAAGGTTTAGAGATGCGAATTATAAATCCAAGCATTTTGTTAATGAGTAAATTTGATTAAAATTTAGATATCAATTTGATAATTGAGTATATTTTTTAATCCTCTGCATTTGCAAGGTTATTTGCATGTCAAATATCATAATATGTATACCAAGTACTAACGATCCCAAAAGAAAACCTTGTGGCACATAGAAGGGTATGATAATAATAGCTGGGCTTAATTCCCACCACTGAATTACACGAAATCTAGAGTAGATTCTCTGGACACATGAAATAGTATAATGTCTTATCTTCGCTTCTCATTGCTGACATTTTGTGTCGAAATCAGTTCCTCCTTTCATAATGTTTGCTTATATTTCATGAACTAAAATGACACCTCAAGGAGGTTATAATCCTTCTCAAACAAGATCCAAAGATCCCAAAATAAAAAGGGTAACAATAATAATTAATGGTATTGAACCAAGTTCATTCTGAAAACTTACCGCAGTGCTGCAGTAGGGCATGGCCGGCCTGCAGGGACATAAGGGCCCGTTTGGGGTTCCCCCCCACTCCGGCCACATGGCAAAGGGACACCCCCCCCACAGTCAGGGCCACCTCCCCCTGTTGGACTGGCAACACCAAGTTTTGGGAGTCCTAAAACACAATAATTATTATTGGCTTCCATTGAAGAAGTATAATTATATCCGGTATTCCTCAGGGGCGGCACTTGGGACCACTTTTGTTGTTACAGTGTATGAAAAGAACCAAATGAAAGCATTTGGCTTACATTCGAGACAACTTTTTAACTACTATTTATTTTTATCTAATAATAGATGACGTGTACCCGGCGTTGCTCGACTTTTCTCTACTTTCAATAAATATAATATCCATGTATTATATGTATAAACCTTCCGGAAGAAATTCTCTAAATGATAGTGAAAACCCTATCAAACTCCTTTGCATAGTTGAGAAGAACTAAGCGCACAAACAAACGCGGATAGTGACTTTGTTTTATACTATTTAGAGATTCAGAACCACTTGTAGGGTAATGTTACTCTTGTGGAGAGGCTATGAAAAGAGCAATTTGATACACAAATATAGTATGAAAGCAATTAACTTACTTTAGACACAGATTGCAATTGATGTACATTAGGCATTCTTTAGGGTTGGCAACTAGGACCACTTAGAGGCTAATGATACTATTGTGGAGAAGGTTATGAAAATACGTAGTGAAATTCAAAACTTTCCATAAAGCAAGCATCCATTGAGAAAAAAATAGTTATTATAATAATAATAACATAGCATTTATATAGCGCAGTTTTGTGTTGTTTCACTTCAAGTGCGCTTGATTATATCTGTCATTCCTCAGGGATGTCATATTGGACCACTTATAAGTTAACCTTATCTATGCAGATATATCGCATATACATATGTTATAATATTATGATAGACAAGATTAAGCAAGAAGCTCCAAGTGAGCAAACCACGCCAAGAGAAATGTTGTAGTATGAGGATGTTTTCATCCGATATATACTCAGCAATTAATGATATGTCATGCTAAAGGAGAAAACAAGTATTATGAGAAGTTAAGCATTGGACATAATATATGATTTTAACAGATCTGATCCGACTGATCAAGACATTAAAATAGAAATCAAATAAAAACATAATTATTACCCTAACGGGAGTGTACAAAGTGACTAATCCTTTCCCAATCTGCAGATGGAAGCAGGTATTATTTATTTTTCCCACCCTCTCCTTCATGTCCAGTGCCTTGGCAGCAGATTTGGACTTGCGTTCTTGCCTGGCTTTCTGGTCATACACCGAGTAGTAGATGTTGTTGCTCTCGGATGAGGACGATGATGATTCTGAATCGGAATCTGGAAATAGAACACATAAAAAAAATTGTTTGTGTCCCAAGACTAAAAACTTTATTTGTTTTTTTTTTTTCTGTAAGAGTGGTAAATACTTTCAGTGTCGCCCTGCTAAAACACAACTATTAAGAATCAAAACATTGCTTGAAATATCTTAAGACGAGTTTGATGACCAGATTTGAATAAAATTCAACATCCCCATCTTTCTCTTTCCCATCTCCTTCTCCTACCCACTACTTTCAGCACTACAACATACCCCAATTTGGGATGAAATAGTCCCACTGGCAGTTGGGGCTCTTGGCGCTCTAAACGGCAACTAGGAATTCGAAAAAGTCACATTCTGATGTACTAGACCTTTCACCTATTATAATAAAAAGTACATCGGAATGTGACCTTTGCAAAATTCCAGCTGCCTTTTTTTATGAAGTATATATTTCATAAGTTTTATGGGTATGAAGGGGCGACAGAGAAGACAGTTGGCCAGACATCACAGTAATGGGCCTTACAGACGACTTAATTTGGTTGAGCGGTTGTTGTCAATCTGGTTGAGTTGAATGTAAAGTTGAACCATGTGAAGATGTGTTGCATGCAATTAGGTTAACACTCAACGGTTGACACACAGTGGTTGAACTCACCAGATTGAACGGTCTGTAAGGCCCATAAGTTGACACTCAATATTTTTTATAGTGAAACCCACTTACAAGGTTCCCACATAAGAAGTTTCATGCTTCATGCTGTTTTTTTCCATAAGGTACTGTAATATCCACATCCCCAAGTAGTTTGTTTGATTCACTCACTGTAGTTGATGGCGCTCTTGCACATGGCAAAGGTGCTACCGCGGGAACCCTGCAGGCCTGGAGCGCCCGGGGGTCGAGGGGCGGGACGTGGGGCTGAGCCCTCCCATAGCAGAAGGTCTGAGTTGACACGGTTATACAGCACCTCATACAAGTGCTTGGAACTGTAAACAAAAGGTTTAAGAGTTATACCAAATTTCAACTGAAAACAGTAAAAATAATATGCAATAAAATAACTTTAAAAATGAACTCCGTGCAGAAGTTGACACGAGTCAGTTCCATTTAGGTTACTTGGTGCCTGTACAGTGAAACCTGCTTAAGAAATTTGGTTTTTTCCATCCTCGAAGACTGCAATCCTACATACATATTGTAAGGTTTTCTTTGTTAAACACTTGTTAAAAACTTCTTAAGAGTATTTCACTGTGTTCATCATGGTTCCATGATAACTCAACACAGTGATTATTCAACACACATTTAAAAAGTGATAGTCATTAAAAACGATGATTTTTAAATTTTTTTTTAACCTAACCTACTTAACCCAGTTAAAAAAGTTTTTGTTTTATCACTTTCCATGACTTTATATAACTTTTTAAAAATGTGATGAATTATCATTTTGATGATTTATCCGGTCACCGTTCATCAAATGTGGAGATGCTGGGTGGCGTACCTTCCCTCAGCTAGAGCTCTTGAGCAAATATCTCCCGGATGATATTCCATACAAATCAATATTTTAGAGCAAACTCATGTTTGATACACAGGAGAAGGCAAAATGGAAGTCAATTAGAAATTTATTGTAAAATTTAAATGCATTTGCAATTGCATCAAATTGGTCATTTCACTGACTCGTTTTTGTGTAAGTCCAACTTAACGAGTTACAGGTACTTTTTTTTCCTTCTATATTTAATCCGCACCTCTTCAAGGTATGCATTGACAAATCCCTTCCTACAGCCCCGTCCAGCTGGGTGGCGATATAGTTCCCCTATCTGCGCATTCTATAGAAAAATCTCTTCTTACAGCCCCGCCTCGCAAGGTTGTCCAGCTGGGTGGCGATATAGTTCCCCTGTCTGCGCATTCTATAGACAAATCCCTTCCTACAGCCCCGCCTCACAAGGCTGTGTCAGTGGCTAGCGATATAGTTCCCCTGTCTGCGCACTCTATAGACAAATCCCTTTCTACAGCCCCGCCTCACAAGGCTATGTCAGTGGCTGGCGATATAGTTCCCCTGTCTGCGCACTCTATAGACAAATCCCTTTCTACAGCCCTGCCTCGCAAGGTTGTCCAGTGGGTGGCGATATAGTTCCCCTGTCTGCGCACTCTGACAGGGGCGTTCTTGTGAGGTATCTCTAGATAGGTAATATCTGTTCATTGACATGGTAACAATAAGGTTCCACTTACCCAAGTTGAAGGCTGACAATCGGAAGATTGCATTGAATTTGTAGTAGTGAGTTCTTGATGGAGTATTCTATAAATTCTGCCATCTCGGCTGCATCTCCTGGGATCACCAGTTCTTCGGTGTCATCTGCATTCAGGAAGAAAATTATAATTGAGAGAGGTATGTACAACCATAAAAAGTCAACATACATGAATATACAATAAATAATATTAAATTAATACCAGTGTCACAAATTCGTGACTTGGGTGTAATATTCGGTGAAAACTTGACATTAACTACATAACTAATAAATCTTTGTAGAACTTTAACTGATTTTAAGTCCTGAGATTGTATGAGAACCCTCTATATTTCATTAGTCAATATACAATATATCAGCACAAATTTCTGTACTTAAATTTTAAGCTCAAAATTCCAATTAAATACATTAATTATGTCAGTTTGATGAATCAATTGCATCCAATAACACTGTCTGACAGGAGAATTATGTCAAACAGTGTCATTAGAAACTTAACTGCCAGTCCTGCCATTGTTGCCACTATTAAATTCCATGTACCGACTACGAACACAAGACAAAATGTAACATTCTTCTGCAATACAAACACAACCAACTATCAGACACATTCACTAACCAATAGGATGCATGATCTGGGGAACAAGTTTTGGGATTCTATTTATATATTAGAAGCGTAATCTATACCAACACATTGTTGAAACAAATTAGAGTAGCATTGGTAATGTAGTTTTAGTGATTTGTCTTATATTTAGTATTGTTCTAGTTTCTATATTATTTTCTGTTACTGTTACACGTTTTACTAATATTGTTTCATATTCAGTTTATCAGTTTACTGTTATTTCATATTGTAAAATTTTGTGTAATTGCGGTAGCTCACTAGGTATATTCTGTTCTTAAAATCCATGTAAAAGCCAGGCTGGGCGTAAAACCAAATAAAATAAAACATCAACATCTTAACGAGGATCAGAATGGACAATGCAACATCATCATGAAGACTAGAATGACAAGAACGTAGATCAAAGAGGACCAGAATGGACAGGTCAAACTCGTCATGCGGATCAGAATGGGCAGGTCAACATCATCATGGGAGCCAGAATGGACAGATGAACATCACCTTGGGGGCCAAAATAGACATGTCAATAACACCATGAGGTCCAGGATGGACAGGTATCATTACTGTTTCTACTTTGGTAATGTGAGAATGGATTGGAAGCGGGAAAACTCTTCCTGATCTTCAAAACCATTACTATTACCATATTATTTCTGCAGAAAAACAAATATAATAATCACACTACAGTAAATACAAATTAGGATTACCAACCTTCGTCCTCTTTTCCGTGGGGAGTGTCACTCTCGTGCACCATTTTCTTGGAGCTGAAGGGGCCGGGGCGCGCCCCCAGACGCTCCTCCAGCATGGCGGAACTCTGCCCCATCAGCCCGGGCCCCTTTTGGGGGCGGGCATCCGCCTCCATCCACGATTCCATCATAGTGCCCTGCAGTTGCTCCAAAGGTAGGGAGTTGATGGTCAAACTGAAAAATTGATAATTCAAGAATAGGACATCATAAGTTACCCGAAAACATTGATCATTATGAATTGAATCGGATGCTGGGATTTTTTTTATTTTATAGTGAATACCTCACAAGAGTCCCAACTGCTCCCGTCTGGAGTCAGTGAGACTATGGCATCCCCAATTGGGGGATGTTGTGAGGCTGAAGGTAAGTGGGGAAGGGAAAGAGGAAGGTGGGGAAGTACCTGGCTATTCAGATCTAGTCACTAAACACGGCTAAAGCCATTTGGAGCAACGTTTCAATTCTGAATGGTGGTCTTACACCAGGGCGATACTGGTAGTATCTTCCACTCTGGAACGTGCCGCAAATATACTATACATTATTTTAATTAATTAATTGTGAAATAACACAAATTAATCAAATAAAATTTATTTGCGCACGCCGGGTTCGAACCCGCGACCTTCGGAATGGCAGTCCAATGCGTTACCACTGGACTATGCCGGCCGTCGATAGTTGCATCAATGAATAACGCAGAGTCACAACTGTTCTCTGCTAACCGGAGCCGGTGGGACTATGACATCACCAATTGGGGAAGGGTGCGTGGTGGAGAAGGAGATTGAGAAGAGGGAGGTGGGGAAGTACCTGGCTACTCAGATCAGGATACCAAACACGGTTAAAGCCATTTCAAGCAATGTTTCGATTCTGATGATGGTCTTTCAGCAGGGTGATACTGAGGGTATCTTCCATCCATTCCAGTAGTATTTGGTGATTTAAAAGGTTCGGGTAGGTTCGGGTTCTACCGAACATAACCGAACGCTACCAACCGCCTCCTGTTACATTGTCGGGTCGCGAAGAGAGCCCACTCTTTCTTTAGACGGCCTTTGGGCAACTTGTTACTTGTATTGTCAGTTTATTATATTCCAAATTAAACAGCGTCCGTGTATAAGAATCTACGACTATTCAATATATTACCAGATCCTTTCCTCGTTAGAATACTTTCCTCTTTCGATCCTTTCCTCGTTAGAATAATTAAGGGCCCAGTATTCTATCCTATATCCTATACAACAACGATACGTTACAGTTTCTTACTCTGGGCATCTGCCCATGATGAAAAATATAGCACCTTTAATTTCGTTGAAGGAGTAGAAAAAGGTTGGATTGAAATAATTTTCAATTTGGGAGGGGGGTTTGGGTACGGCCGCCCCGGGAACCATTTAATGGATGACCAACAACTCTGCCACATGTCACCCCGAGTATTTCGCTATGTTTGAAAATTTAGCAGGGGTGCCCATTGGGTGAGGTATGTTCAGGAAGAAACTGCCCACCAGCTGCGTGACGTGCCAGATCGGGAGAAGCTGATTTGGTGAGACTATATGTCTGTCACTCCTGGACACACTGATCCCTAGACTCCTACCCAACCCTCATACCTTTTACCTTCCCAGAACGTTCCTTTCCTCAAAAAATACCCTCCACACATCATCCCGGGAAATTATTTACCACAGGACCTATGTCATTTGTGTGGGGTTAACATTGTACAATATTAAACTCACGTTGGCCAATCCGGTCCAGGAAGAGAATTGGGATCGGCGCTACTTAAAGTTTCATCCGCTGATGCCGTACCGAGGTGTATTTCATTATCACCTTCCGATTCCTGGAAGCACAAATAAATCATACATTACTAAGCTTTTCACGGCAGAATGACAAATACAATTGTGTACGGCACTGTTTTTAACAGTCGCACATTTTCTTTTGATCTTTCGGCTGAGGAAATTTTTCTTTCGGATCATATTATTATGCACATAGCGATGAATGAGTTAACAACTTGTTGAACAACGTAACTCAAATCCGAGTGGAAAAATTTGCTCCATTATGTACCAATCAAATTCGAGTCATATTTATGTACTGATGGATATCATATTATTGTTGGAATACGACAAATGTTTTTAATTTTTTGATTAGTTCGAAACCTGGCCCATTAACTAAAGAATTTTAATTAGCAAATGAAGTTCAAATTCTTGCAAACAGGCTTTTAGAACAAAATATTTATTAGGTGTGATTATAATTCGATGGTGGATACCAAAGTGTTTTCGAAAATGCCGAAAATCTACAAAAAAGTGAGTACAAAATATTACATTACATGGTTACTATGCAATCCTTAGAATGTTTCTGATCATCCAGTAATAGAATTTAATTGAAATAAGTCATTTTACTAACTTTCATATAGATTTTTTTTTCATTTATTCCGACTGACTAAATTTGCTCTTTATAGCTGTTAATCGTTGTATCCAAAATAGGTTTTTTAAGTCATATGTACCTACCTACCTGCCTCTACTATCAATATATTCGCAAAATACAGTAGATTTTAAAAATACAAGTAGGTATTACTTATTAAAAAAGTAATTAGAAAAATACACTTGTATTACTGAAATTTATTATCATCAATGTTGTTTTAAAGATTTCGCTTTCATGCTTCTCAATTTCCTCTTCAAAACAATCAACGCATTATAACTATCACCTGGTTCAAAGCTTCAGTGAAAAGTATCACTAAATTGTCTATCTTATTATCACTACCTTGTGCGTACTGTACCTACCGCTTGTAAAATCGCACTTGTCATAAACAACTAGCTTGGAGGATTGTTTTGGTTTTCAACTGTAAAATTTTACTTGTCACAAACCTGTGAAACACAAGCCGCGGCCCAATTCTCGTGCCCGCATGTCAATTTCATATGGCCTACTTGGCTATAACTAAAAATCTAAATTTTGGGTGTAATTCTTGAAAACCCTGGCTGAAAAAAATTTTTTATAGAGTTTTGGATAATTTATTTTGGACATTCAGGAATTCAGAAATTGGGTTGGCAAAATTATTGGCTCGATATATCAGTGAATCAACCTCATTGTAACAATCTACAATTGTATGAAGATAAGCCTGAACCAAAATATCATTTTGTAATTGCTCATTATAGCCGTTATTATGTAATAGTTATACATTAGAACCCGTTAATTCAAACCCTGATAATTTGAAAAAACGTGTAATATGAAATTTTTCCCAAAAAAAATATCAACAGAAAATTTTTTAATACAAAATGCTTATTGAAATCGAAATTCGTTAATTCGTAATTCAAAATTTATTTTTGTCCGCGCACGAAAATTTGTTGAAAAAATTCGATTTTTGCGAAAATAAATCATAAAATTTCGTAAATCTGAATCTAAAAGACAGCCATGGCGGCATACATCGTCCTAATTAGTATTATTATTTTATAAATCGGACTGGAATGTCGTATTTTTTCCAATTTTTTTAGAATATCTGAGTTTGCTTAGAATAACTGAAGTTGTAGGACCGACCGCGGTGGTAATCAGCTGCGAAAATTCGATTTACACGGGAATAATTAGTATTAATACGAATTTACTCCAAAGATACTACCCGAATATGAAGGGGAGGCCGAGGAACTCGATTTTCGGCGCCTTTTTTTTTTCATAAAATTTCAAATTACGTGGTAATTCGTTAATTCGAAACTTGATTTTTGATGACAGCGTAATGTTATGGAGTGAACACAAGTCTGCCGCGGGAATCTAGACAGATTACAGATGTACCGAATAACAGAGGCGAAGTTGTCGACAGCGCAGTGTCATGCCGCCGGCCTGCAGGCTGAGGGAGGTCGTGTGCAGTCGTGCCAGCAGCATGTCAGGGCGCACTGAGCGCTGCCACCACGCCGTGCGCGCCATGTCGTGGGGCGGCCGCAAGTCTGCCACGGGGAATCTAGAAAAGGATAATTAAAATTAAAGAAACATTTTAAACTAACCATCACACCGTTTCTCTGTAGGGGATGGATGTTGTGGAGAGGATGGACCACCATAAAACTCTGCTTTGCTTCATTCATATTAATGATTAAATATCTCATTTCTTGCTATACGCACATTCAAATAAATCTTTTAGTTTAAATATAATTCATTATAAGCGAGGGCTTGGATAGAAATTAAATATGAAGTGTCAATCAAAAAATGTCCTTAATGACGAAATCGGGTTAACCCTACCCCACCGGAGGGGGGTAATATACATCCTCCAAATGAGAGTTTTGTGCAATATCTAAGTTGTTTTTTGTATCACTAATTCTAGAAAAACTATTCGGTAATCGATATGCATTTAAAAAAAAAATTATCTCGTTAATTTTTTAAAAGATATTACATAATATCTATCCAATTCTGATGAAATTACTCTCCCCTCCATCTCATAATTCCTTTTTACTTAATGATTGACTACTTGGTGAAGATGGGCGTTGTCCGGTAAAAACGGCGGTATATAAAAGAAATAGTGACTAATATTGCTAATATTACACAATTGCTCCACAGAATATGGGCGACCCTAGTGGGTGATTTTTAACTTCAGGTATGTAGAGGTTATTTAAAATTATTAACATCGATAACCCTTAAAGCTAAATGTGAGCTGAACATAGTCACATTGACCTACATTTCTCATAAAAAAATCTGAACATATTTTATGGAGACAAAGTTTTTTGTTTAAATAAAGGAAAATATTGTCGCATGATTACCTTAGTCTGATGCAAACATTGGGTGACACGATCTTGAGGGTGCACTGGCCATTTTCCTGAGAGGGGGGCTGGCTAGCCAGGGGCTCCTCAGCGGGGCTCCCCCGTGTGCGGGTGCAGAGGGGCTGGGGGTTGAGTACCGCGCACAGCCGATCCACCATGGAGACGTCCACCTCCACTGTGCAGCCTTCCAGGTTCACACTGAACACAAACAAACCAAGGTTAGGTTAATTCCGTACACTCACTGAAAATACAAACTGAAGTGTGTTGTGGGTTGTGGGTTTTTTTCAAAGATTGATATTTTTTCTTGAACATAATATAAAATCAACTAGTTGAAGTCCCTGGTGTTGCTCAATCTTTACACTGAGTTTTTCGAAATTAGACAGTAATTTTCTTCTTATTTGTGCAAAACTTTAAGGGGTGGGAGAAGGGGGTGGGGGTGGTTTTTCACCAGCTACTTTGTAGCAGTCTTGCTTTTCAGTTCCTACCGAAAGCGGCTGACAGGATTCTCAAGTTGCCGTTTTGATTTGCGAGCTACGGGTGTGAAGAGCGCTGTGTATGGTTTCAATTTGTTCCGCCAGTTGTGGCGAGATTCTCGGGGACACGGGACGGTTGTTGAAGCTTGCTGGCCTTGGCGGACTTAGGATTTTACGTAAGATACCTTCCAAATTGAGATTGACTTTTATTCATTAATATCTTTAAGGATTACTTTCATAATTTATATAAATTTGTTCAGAATAATGTGATTCTGAGCTGGCGCCCTGTAAATTCTTTATAGCATCATTATTTCTGTTTTTAAATTCAACTGTCAGGACTTGCATTTTATGTCATCTATCGAGGTTAATTTCTAACTCGACACGCCTTGAGTATTATTACTATTATATTGAGTCTCATGCTAAATATTATTTTTCTAGAGCAATATGTGTGGTTACAGTTTACATAATAAATGATAAAGTTGTTATTAGAGTTTTATTTAACTGGTGCACACAATATTCTACCCACATGTAACATTGAGTTCCCTTTTAGAGTATTAATAATATTGGTAAAAATATTGCTACAACTTTACTCCTGTTTTGAAGGTCGGGTGTGTAAAAAACTGTAGATTTGTATAAAAAACAAGCCCGCCTGCCACAGTCACTCTTCTGTCTGGGATCGAGAAGTCGAAACGTCTTATGTGTTGGGATCATCTGCTCAGTGTGTACGCCAAAGGAAGAAGGAGATGAGTATGTTAAATCAACCCTTAGTTAAATAATATTATCTTTCAAGGAATAATTCGATTGGTATATTATTCAGGTTATGATAAATACATCCTTTGCAACAAAATTAATGCTTTGTGAAAGTCTCATCTATAAATGTTTATACTTATTGGCTTTTCTTCAAAAGCCAATAAGTATAAAGGGTTCCATCATAACACAATGACAATTCAACACACCTTCAAAAAGTGATTAATTTAGAGCAACGAAAAAAACTAAATTATAAACCTAACCTACATAACCTAATTTTGTTTCATCACTTTTAATGAATAATAATAATTAATTTAAATCACCTTTTAAAGGTGTATTGAATTGTCATTTTGATGAGTTTGTGGGACTACTTTATTTCCTCCCACATGTGGCAATACTATCGTGAATTAATCCGCCGCTAGACGCAAGCGAGCATGAGAAGAGAAATCTCCATTCCTGTTTCAACCTTCGATCCTACCGCCACTCTCTCTACTCTTTCTGCCACCGTCTCCGCGTTCTGTAAAATTTAATTAATTGTGCAGATACTCATTTCAATCTCCCATCTCCTGAACACAATTTATGGTTCGGGCAGCCACCGTAAATTACAAATAAGCATAGCTCTCATACGCACATACCCACGCTGCCACAAGTTATCTGGTAACCACTAAAAACATAAGACAGTTTTATTCTAGGGTACAAAAAGATCCCAGAGAGAATATTAAGTTTCTCGATTCCGTATAAAAGTACAACTTGGGAGGCGGGTTTGGGTACCGCCGCCCCGGGAACCATTTATTGGATAACCAAAACCCCAGCCATAGTTCACCCCGAGTGGTTCGCTACGCTTGGTGACTTAGCAAGGGTGCTCGGGTTCATGGGGTAAGGATTGTCTAGGTCTTGGGAGGGATAGAACATTCGTCCATCCACCCTTCATACCTTTTTCCTTCTCAAAACTTCCTCTCCTTCCTTCCCTTAATAAGACCCTCCACACAGCATCCCCAATATAATATAGGCCATGAGGGAAATTACTTTCCTCAGGGTCTCCTGTGTGGGGTTAATGTAAAAAACAACATAATATTGATAATTGCATAAAGAACAGGTTAGACTAATACATTTTTTAGTAATTTTCTGCAACTTGACTCACGTAATTTCCGTCTTCGGCTGTATATATTTTCTTTCACCGGAAACTCGGATGGCCCTCTGGGTGTTTTTGAAGTAAATTTTTACATCCGGAGTTTTGGACATAGGGTGAACATAGCTTGAGTCATAACCATCAGAAGTCTGTGCCGGTTTTGAATCTGTAAATTTACACAAAAAAATTAAATGATTTTTAAATAATTTTATTTACACTCCGAGTAAAATGTAAAGTTGTTTCAGATTTTTTTTTTTAAAAGTGTGAGGATTCACTACTTTATCGAGTTATTTTTTTTTGTTATTTTGGAAATCATTATTTGAAAATAAAGCACATTAGATTTGAAAATAATGGGGTTTTACATTATATTTATAGTAATGCTTTTTATTTCAATAGAAAAATGCGTGGGTATTTGATAAATTTTCAACTCCTAGCTTTTACATTTTATTCAGTTTCATACAATTTTTTGCAAAATTTCCATCACTTAACCCGCCCGTGACCATTGGTCTTTAAATCTTCCATTTCTCCGTAAATACATTTAATAATAAATCAGTATTTTAGGTATTCCTAAAACACATATTTTTACAACCACTAAAAATATTTTTAAAATTGTGGCGATTCCAAGTAATATAATAAAAAATATTTTTATAAATATCAACCCATTTCGTCTTCAAATGCAACAGCAAATTAAAAATTTATTTGGGATAGAAAGAGAAAACAACACAAAAAACTTTGAAATTTATTCTTACAGACTATTTTACTTGCCGAAGTTGACACAATATGTGTGTAGTATTTTCTTTCAAGCGCATTAATTTTGTCTTTCTAAACATTAGTTTACCATTAAAAAAAAAATAATAATATCTGACAAGTCAAAATATTTCACCAACAAATGTAGATATAATATGTCTCGACGCCATCTAGTGGGAAATTTAGCACTAACAAAGCCTTCCCTACAAAAATAAAGTTGGTTGTTTACAGGTGGAAAAAAAATATATAATAAGCAGTAATTGTTGATTGAAGTACTAGTACATATTGAATTATTTGGCGTGTTGGAAATAAGCCGACGGGGCTCAGTGGTCCAGAGCGTCTGACCGGTCATCAGCAGAGGCGGCTCGTGACAGAATTTGCCACCAGCGCATTTCACAAATAATGGTAACATGTAAAATAGGAAAATATACCCAGTACAAATAATTCATTTGTAGAGAAAATCCATTCGTCGCTCTTTCATTTGAGAAAATTCTTCAATTACAAGATTATTAAAGTCTGGTATAGACGAGATCAAACTTTTTTCGATGCTCATCATTGATAAAGCATTGAGACGATCTTGGGACATAGTATTCCTCAGAAATGTTTTTACACGTTTCAACGATTTCAATCGATTTTTAAAAATATTTATGAAAAAAGTACCTTTACAAAATTAAAAACAAAAAAATTTCGAAATAACCAAAAAACTTGGATGAATGACAGTCTCGCTGAAAGTATTCTAATACGAGATGCCATGTGGAAAAAGTGGAAAAACACGCCTAATAATAAAAAATATGAAATCTCTTTCAAAAAATATAGAAATAAACTTAATAAACAAATATTAAACACAAAAAAGGCATACTATAATAACAAATTTAATCACTGTTTCAAGGACATTAAAAAAACATGGAATGAAATTAATACAATTTTGGGTAGGAAAAATAAATCTGGTTGCGATGAAGTCTTATCTAAATATTTCCTAAAGTCACAATCTTCTGATGCAGTGGCAGAAAATTTTGCTAACTTTTTTGATGAAGGAGTTAATAAGTTGTTACATGAATGTGATTTCCGAGCGTCTAATCACTTGCAAGAATCCCTACCGCATTCAATGTACTTACCTAGAGCTAATGCTAAGCAAATTGAATATATTATCGGAGGTATGAAAAATTCAAAGTCACCGGGCATATATCTAATTCGTATGTTTGATTTAAAAAAACATGTCAAATTACTTAGCCCTGTTATTGCTCACTTTATCAACAGAATAATCGATACCAGCCTCATCCCCGATGAATTAAAAAATAGCATTGTAAGACCTATTTTCAAAAATGGAGATCACTCCGAAATTAACAATTACAGGCCAATTTCTATTCTCCCGGCACTAGAAAAAATTTTAGAAAAATATATTTCGATAAATTTAGATAAATATTTGAATAATTTGAATATTATAGATGAATGCCAGTACGGGTTCCAGAAAAAAAAAAGTTGTGATAAATTGCTGGAAAAATTTTCTGATTTTATAAATTCTCAACTTAATTCTAAAAAACATGTACTGGTGCTTTTTATTGACTACTCAAAAGCTTTTGACACTCTCAGCCATATACAATTAATTAAGGTTCTTGAAAACATTGGAATCCGGGGTAAGCTCCTCTCATTCTTTAAAAACTACTTAACTAATAGAAAAATGAACGTAAAGATTTTAAATGATATGAGTAAAGGAAGACATATTAAATCAGGAGTACCGCAAGGATCAATTTTAGGTCCAAAATTGTACATTATATATGTTATTGTTATGTCAAAACTCTTTAAAAAGGCCTTTAGATTCATTTTTGCTGACGATACTGCACTTGTAGTATCCAATGAAAATCCTATCATAGCTATTCAACAATTGCAAAGTGACTTTAACGAGCTACTTAAATGGGCTCATGATGTTGGTTTAATTATTAATGTTAAAAAAACAAAATGTATGTATGTAAAATCACCAAGCCTGGGAATATGGAATATACCCAAAATAATTGCTCATAATTCTGAATGTATTCATAGAAAAATTGAAAATATTTGCCACTGTGAAACAATTGACTTTACTAACGAATATACTTATCTGGGACTAATAGTAGACAATAAATTTAAATGGGATAAACAAGTGGCTAAAATCTGTAACCAGCTCCGATCTTTTGCAAGTAATTTTTATAAACTGAAATTTGTTTTGCCTCATTGTACTCTTAAAATAATTTATTTTTCTATGGTCGAATCCATACTCAGATATGGCATACGAACTTGGGGGCACTCAAGCAATATTTATATTAAATATATACAAAACTTACAAATTACTATAATAAAAAAAATTGTACCACCGAATATCTACAGACAAAGAAGTAATCTAAAACTACTGTATGGTTCTGAGGGCCTACTTCCAATAAAGGGTCTTCTTTGGTACATTATTATAATGGATAATGAGGGAGATAGCAAATATAAAAAGCAACCGGTGCATAATCACACAACAAGATTCACTGAAAATAAGGGCCTCATTATTCCAAGAGTAACAAATAAGTATGGAAGCCGAACGCTTAAATATTTAATACCAGAGATTTTCAATAAATTTAATAATTCTTTTAAACCTCAGAATAATGAGAGACCCTGCCCCAAAAACACTAAGCGTTGGCTAATAAGCGACGAATCAATGTATCTCTGAACATTATTATTGATGTATTCCTGAACATCTCAACGTACCTGCCTAAATAATTTGTATATAGGTAGGTACTTTGATATATATTATTTTGTGATATTGTTTATTGTATAATTTTGTGTCATACATGTATTAAAAATTAAAAATGTTTATACATATTATTTGTAGAACCTACAGACAAGCCGTCATGTGTGACAGCTTTGTGGGACTGCATATACCTGTATCTTTAAAAATTTATAATAAAAAAAAAAATAAAAAAATAAAAAAAAACGTAGAAAAACACCTTTCGCACTCGACAGTTGTCATCGGAATAGTACAAATTATTTTTAACAGTGTCACTATTTCACTAAAACACTCCACCAAGTTACATTAATTTGTAAAATAATTGTAAAATTGATATTGCTCCGTCAGCAATCGCAAAATCATCTCTAGTTTGTTGGGATTAAATGAACTTCGGTTACTTTTGATACAATCAATGTTAACCGCAATGTTTTCATTAGCACTCATTTTTAAAAAGCTTTTGGCAGAGCAAAACTCGCAAAAACCGTTAAAACGTCGCGTCAATCGCCAATACTGAATAGTGAATACTGTCAAGTTTGCAGATATGTAGATTGCGCCGGTAACGCTAGAATATTATAACATTGTTAATTAGTTCAAAATCTGTCAATCCTAACTAATGCATTCCAAACGTTTTACGCATGTTTAAGGTATTTGATAAAGATCAGGATGTTTCGGCGCATGCGCCGATAATGCACCGACCACCTTCTATCTCCACTGCTCTAACACATCAACAGACGTTATGGGTCTCTACCTGTCTCGCTCATTTCACGGTTCCGGCCTCTAGAGATAGTGCCTATAGAAGGTACATGGCATGCCTCGGCAAAGCGAAATATGCACGGGTTGATACCTCTATTACATTGTTTTTCGCATGTGCGAGAGTCTAGTACAAACTTTGATTGGTAAGAATATTATAATGATCTGGCGGGAATTCTTCGTAAGTGGATATACGATTTTACATTTCTGACGTATATCGATGTTTGGCAGTGCAGTGCACAAATGCACTAAGGCAGGGACCGCCTCTGGTCATCAGAAGGCACGGGTTCAATTCCCGTCGGCAGCATTTATTTTTACTCGGGAGATATTTTCAATTTGTATTGATATTTCAGGCGACTAATTATTGCTTATAATTATTTGTTATCCTTTGTGCTATGCATAAAAACCTTGTCTTATAAACATTAGTTTATCATTAAAAAAAAATAACATGACATTATATTTCCTAATAGCTAATGTGCATTGTAAAATACATAAAAACAAATAAATAAAATCAAACTTTTTTTCCAAAAAAACTTATCGTATCGTATTACAATGAAAGTTAAGAAGTACCCTGTCCCTTAGAGAATCTTAAAAGAGAGTTTTACTAGCCTGGGGAAGCAAACATCAGCAACGGGATAGTCAGCAAGGAGGGACTGGATGCCTTCATGGTGCGCAGGCACTCCGTGAGCTGGACGCGGGCCATGGTCAGGTGCCCCGAGAGGCAGGAGCCGCTGTTGCTGGTCTTCTCCGTTGCCTCTAGCACCAGGGGGGCCGCTATGAGTCTGAAATCCATCCAAATATTTTATTTACGATTCTGCCAAAGTATAACATCACAACTGCCATTCTACAAATAATTCAACACTCCTCACACTAACACTAAATCAGTCTTTAATTCAGACATACACCAGCACAAAACACGATCACAAAATCAAATACACTTATCGTCATCTACTTCCACGACTAAATTTGGAATTAACTCCTTACAATACATTGCACAGAAGCAATACAATGCATTACCTAGTAATCTAAAACTTCCGGCAACGAACAAAAAAACATTGGCAAAAGCTCTTAAAAACTATTTCCTCAGCAGTTTTATTAATGACTGACACATTCTTCCTTTGGAACTCCAAAATAACTTCTGCGTTTATTTATTTTAATGTATTTATGTTGTCTTGTCTTTAATCTAATGTTGTCTTTCCCGAAATGAGTTTTGTAAACTCACTGGGAATAATACATTATAAATTTGTTATCATTATGTAATGTATTATCTTGTAATATAAATAAAAAATATATATTTGTCATGATGAATAAGCAGTGAAACTCCCTTATAAGGGCGTTTAAATTAATAAAAAAATAAATATAAATAAGGTTTTCAAATAAGAAGTTTTCATAAGTAGTACTGTTTTTTCAGTCCCTTGAAGACAGAAATGAAAAAATGGTGCAATTTATCCTAAATTAGAGTGGAAGATACTTTCAGTATCGCCCTGGTGTAAGACCACCATTCAGAATTGAAACTTTGCTTGAAATGGCTTTGGCCATGTTTGGTGACCAAATCTAAATAGCCAGGTACTTCCCCTCCCTGCTACCTTCAGCCTCACAACATACCCCGATTGGGGATGTCACAGTCTCACAGGCTCCAGACGGTTGAGAGCAGTTGGGACTCTTGTGCTTACGTTCCTTGGAAAACTTTATAAGATATTTTCACCCTATCTGATTGTATGATTGTTAATGTTACTCCTTTTTGCTTCCTTATTATTTTTTATCATTAGATTAGGCTTTAAATATGCATTGACTTTCAAAGAATAAGGCAAGTTGATTTAATGTTAATTCCATATATTTTAATAGTATAGATAATAAATTTTCAAGAGTGTTGAATCACTGGCGATGTCTGATATCAACTACTAGTAGAAATAGAAATAACCTTTTTAGAGCATCCACATATCCTGGGGCAGCTCATTTCCGAGGAATGATTATATAGTTAACAGAAAGGTAGCTACAATCAAAATGCACAGACAATCAAAGTGGCGGAGTCAATGAAAATTATTTGTTTGGTGTGAGGTAGAAACAAAGGTGGGTGCCGCTGTGCATGGAAGCGATTCGCAGTAGTGTGGGTAAACGATGTTGGCAACACTTTTATGCACGCGATTTCAGACTAATAATGGTTTATGGCACATCTCCCACGTTTCTGATATCTATGTGAATGTGAGAACTGTGAAAAAATGTGTTTGAATGATCAAATATGAATTTTACCTCAGATGATTGAAGGTTACGGCGTCATCAAAGGCCTTGCTGGCTTCCTCGAGGTCCTTGCTGCCGTAGCTAATAGCGAAGAGGCCCATCTTAGAGAAGAACTCCTCGGAGACCAACTTCATCTGCTTTACGCTGGAGGCGGCCAGGCACTCTCCATTCATAGAGGCGGACAGCGTGAGGATATCCTGAAATAGTGAACACATGTATAACTTATTTCCCTTGTCCTATTCGGGTTCCATAGCATCGACAAGCCCCTCCAGGCCGCGGAAGTAGTGTCCTGCACTACTTCCGCAGCCTCCGCCCACAGCAGACCCAGCCTTTGCCCGCACAGCCTATGGTATTGTTTGGGGCGTCCGGTGTGACAGATAATTATCCAGTTGTGGTACAAGATTTCTTATTTTGACATTCTTTACATTTGGGAAGACAGTTATACAAAAAAGTTTTTAAGGTTATTCTAAGAGAAATTAAATATATACACTTTTACGGAAATTTTGTTCAATAGCATCATTCTTGTCATGCTATGCTGTGCTAAAACAAGTAAGTCCATATGGTGCATGAACCTCGGATAAATTCCTTGCGTTTGCATATAGACATACCTAAGGAATTTGAGGCAACAAATAGATTTAGTCTAGAAACCAGAAGTTATGCAAATCTCGAAATACTTAGATTGAATATAATTCAAAACGCTATTGATAACCCATTCCTCTTGGAATGCTATGGTTTATACGTGCCTGAAAACTTCAGCCATGAACCTCGGATAAATTCCATGCATTTGCATATAGACATATCTAAGGAATTTCTTCTGGTTTTGTTCCAGCATATTAATTTGGTGCAGAGTCCGTACACCACCAGGATATTCCAGTTTACTTCTTATTCAATATCATTTTGTAAATCCTCCCATTTCTCTTAAAAATCTTATTTCGGCAATTTGAACCCTGGAATTCCAGAGTCCTGTAACAGTGCGATGGATAAATACTAATAAATAACACAGCAAAGCCTACAGTTATCACAAAATGAGTTTTCACGCAAGGTGTGTGTTTTTCATACAAAAAAAGGCCTATTTAAAAGCCACGCATGTATTGCAAAGCAATGGCGATCATTATACTCAAATCAATAAATGGATTACCTCGTGTAGCAGAATGCAAGCCAACGAAGCAATCCTTATATGGACTTGTGACACTTCTGCTGATGGGTCTCCTTCAACCGTATGGGAACCTGGAACAAATAAATATTGTTGCAATGTCCAAAAGACCAATGGGCAGAAAGCAAAAATAGATGTGGATGGATTTTATAATGAAAATACCAAAGATATTAGAAGAACGAGATGTGCTATGAGCAGTTCATACTGTGTGGAATTGTTTTGCCCAGTGTCGCCGGTTTTGTTCACCAATACTACTGCACACCTTCGCTTACGATAAGGTATCCGCACTAATAATAATATAGAACAGATTTCTGTGCGTACACGTTCCGATAGTATTCAAAGTACCCTAATTAGGTAGTACTCCGCCTACGGTCCGGCGGCCAACATAGCATATCTCGTTCTTCTAATATCTTTGAAAAATACTAATTAGGTTGGGTTGTTTCACAGAAATTCGACAGGAAAATTGTCATGAAATCAGCGCCATTTTTTTATTAATCTGCGTCATTTACAATTTGGGAGGCAGGTTTGGGTACGGCTGCCCCGGGAACCATTTATATGATAACCAACACCCCTGCCATAGGTCACCCCAAGTGGCTTGCCAGATAGGGAGAGCCATCTGGCATGCCATGCAGCTAGTGCCACGGGACTCTCGACTCATCGCATACCCTACCCAATCCTCATACCTTTTACCATCCCAAAACTTCCTCTCCTTCCTATCCTTAAAAAAGACCCCCCCCCCCCACAGCATCCCAAAAGATGACATAGGCCCCGAGGGAAATTATTTTCCTCAGGGCCTCCTGTGTGGGGTTAATAAATGGCTTGAACTTCAGTACACCCAAGTGCAATATCGTCTCGTATACAAGATCAAAGAAACCGCATGTATTTGAATATACAATCAATGAAATTATTCTCCAACACTTAAACCAAATCAAAGATCTAGGAGTTATTTACGACAGCAAACTAACTTTTCACCAACACATCGATGATTTAATAAGCAGAGCATACGGGCTTCTTGGCTTCGTAATTAGAAACTCATATCCGTTTCGTAACACAAAAACACTGACATTATTATATAACACACTAGTCCTAAGTGTACTTGAATCAAACTCGATCATCTGGGCTCCACATGAATTAACATACACTTTACGCATTGAAAGAGTCCATAAATTTTTTTTAAGGTTTTTATTCTCGCGGCTCTATGGACGTTACCCTTGGCTTTACCCATCGATTTATATATTAGGCATGACCAATTACCACTCCCTAGAGACACGTAGAGGTATTGCTTTGCTTAAATATTTTTTTCAACTAATAAACGGTCACTTATCTAATAATGAGATACTGGCCCAATTAAATTTTCTTGTACCGGAGTCTCACTCTCGAGGACGTCATCACAATCTTCTATATAGTAGAGCAAGCCGCACTAATTTATTTATGAACTCACCTGTGGGGAGAGCTACATGCTTTTTGAATGCGGTAGATAAAAAAATAGATTTATTTTTTGTGTCCTAATAAATGAATTTAAAAAAAAAATATGACTGTCAGCTATTCACAATTTATTAGAAAGTTGAAAGGGACCTAAAATCGACGTTGAACGGGAACCTTTCAAATATCGGCCGTTTGACGACAATGCTACATTTGAATTTCTGTGAAACACTCCAACCTCAAAGACGACACCGAATGATGATGATATAGTATGGTAACTTCTTAACCTCTTTTCCTAGTCCTATTGGTGTTGCTATTTGTGGCCATGGATCCCAGACTGCTGGCGTTGGAGCCAACACTGCTGCTGAAGGAGGAGGCCATGCTGTCCCAACCCTGGCCCCCGGTGCCAGCTCCGCTGACCGAATCCTCGCGGCGCCGCAGCGGTAGGAAGTGCTCCTCTTCTTCGTTGTCACTGTCTTCTGGAAATACATATTACAGTTAAATTTAAATACACCAACATTAATTTGGAAATAACAAAAAAAAAAAAAAAAAAAACATTAAACTGTTATGTATTACAAAAGTTTTGCAAGCAGAATTGAAATTTGCGCCAATGAGTGAGTTTCTTTCAAGAATAACTGTAAGGATTTCTATTTTAAATCTCTCTTTGTTGATTGATTAAGTTCAACATTGATAAAAACCCTCCCCACCAGGAGAAATATTGCGAGGTTGGTCTTCCAAGCTAGGAAGTCCTACAGGAAGATAAAACAATCTGTGCTGATTTGGTCTTCAATATTCCAGAGTGGAAGATACTCTCAGTTCGCCACGGTGTTAGGCAACCATTCAGAATTGAAACGTTGCTTGAAATGGCTTTAGCTGCGTTTGGTGACGGGATCTGAATAGCCAGCTACTTTCTAGCTTCAGCTTCACAACATACCCCAATTAGGGACTCACAAGCTGCAGACGGTTGGAAGCAGTAGGTACTCTAGTGTGGTATTCACACAAAAAAAAAGAGGAACATAGAGGAACCCCTTGGCAGTCTCAAGAAATGGGTGGTGGTACACCCCTTCGCAAGAAATGATATTCGAGTCAACAGGAAAATTTGTGCAGACCAACGAACAACAGTGGCCGCAATATCTCATGAAGAACAAAAAGCTTGTACATATAGTTTTCAGTGACATTGGATAGATTAGCGGTGTTACCCATGTTGGTGGTACTCCAGCCGTGGTGGTGCCCCAGTCCATGGGCCCCTCCGGCTGCAGCCAGCCCGCCCATCAGCTGCGCTTCCACCCTCTCGTAGTCAACGGGCCGCATGGGCTTGCACTCTAGTCCCGGGTGGCGTAATGGGACATTGCTGCAGAATAAACCATGCTTGGTGTATGGTGTCAAGAATACATAGACACAGGCTAAGACGATACATCTGGGTGAGTCCATTTGAAGCTACGTTTATAATAAACTTGTTCTTATGTAAAACAGCATATAATATGTAACCTACAGTGAGTTTACAAGATTTTTGGCATTATATACTAAATATCACTTCCTACAGCCCAACTGGGTGGTTATATGTACAGACAGAGCAGTTCTTGTAATTATCACTTAAAAGCATAAAAAACTATTGAGACTATTGATCTTAAATTATATAAAAATGTAATTACCTATTATCTTCTAGGTGTGGGGAAGCTAACCCTTCAGCCAGCTCCATCAGAATATGGAACTGCCTGGGACTAAGGAAGATCGTCATGGATCCCAGGGTCAGCTGGAAGTCTACCTTGGGACCAGCAGCCTCCGAGGACTGCTTCATCCGGATCCTCATTTCCTGTCTGCCGGCCAGTCGACCAAAAAGTATCGGCTCTGAAGCCAGAGAAAGATTACTCAGACCGGCTTCTATTTCAGACCTCGATTTATCTTCCAAATTAGTGAACTGACCAGCACTGCCCCAGTTTGTCTTATCATCTGAACTTGTGAACATTCCGCCGGGACTTCCCCACTTTCCGGTAGATTGACTGTCCCACTTGGATTTATCTTCGGGAGTGTGAGTTCGCCAAGTTGATTTATCTTCTGAAGTGGGAGTTCCCCACTTAGATTTTTCTTCTGGACTAATGAACACCCCGGCAGATTGACTGCTCCACTTTGATTGATCGTCTTCAAACATTCCACCTGGAGGACTACCCCACTTTGACTTTTCTTCTGCACTAGTGAACATTCCACCGTGTCGACTGTCCCACGTTGACTTATCTTCAGCACTAGTATACATAGTATTGTAAGACTCATATAAGCTACCTTCTCCTAAATTTCTCTGAATATTATCACTATATTCTTCTTTGTTTTTCACCATATCAACAGATGCGTGTTGTGAAGATTCTACCAGCATAGACCGGGAGAAAGTCCTGGCCTTGGAGGGAAATTCGTCAGTGTGGAAAGTAACGCCTTCGAATGCTATCTTTTTGGTGGTGAAAGTAGAGATGATGTACGTCTTATTTTTATCAGAGTCAAGGGATTCTGTGGGAGGATCTGATCCAGCCTCATCTAGATAATCAATACTGTAAGAAAAAAGATTTCGTTAGATAGTGATATATGTACACAAGGGTGTCCCAAAAAAATTAAAGTTGTTATTTTTGAACGCATACCCTCTAATTTTGTTTTAATAATGACAAAACACTTATAAATTTTTTTTCGTTTTCTTTGGACAACTGCAACCCGTGCCGACTTGCATCGAAAGATGTCAGTACTTGTACATTAAGACGCCAGCGAGCAATCGTGTTGATGAGCTTGTAGTAACTTGCTATTTTGTTAGTAAACGAAAATCACTCGTTCAGGCAAGATGTTGTTAGATTTACGCACTTCTAAAAAGAGTATATTTTTAATAGGAGTCGTAAAACACCAAATATCGGGTTCTAAACTGCCATCTAATGGACAAGTTCTTGAAGTTTTGTTCGACAATATCCGGAAAGTGAATTTAACTGTCAATATATACCAAATATAGCCATAGTTGGTATTAAAAGCTGTGTTTGAAGTAAAAATCAGTCAAGTGACTACAAGCCCTGACATACCACTATTCAAAAAGTTTCAAGATAACTGTAAAAATGTTGATCCCGATAAAATTCAGTGCTACACAGAAAATTTCACATTGCACCTAACCGCTTCCGAAATCGATGATTTGCTTGACTTTTAACAAAAATACTTGGAGATGACTATTGAGAGTTTTTAGAGCTCTGTGTGATAGTTTTAGGAGGAGATACAGCGAGAAAATTTAAGATTCGGCCTCCAGGTGCTCGATGGATGACAAAGGCGCTTTATTCTTTGAAACTATCATTAATTTGTGCGCAATTTAAAATTACCGGTAAGGATAAGGCGGCACTTTTAGACGTTTGCCTGTTCATAGTAACATCCTATGTCAAACCATGGTTACAATGTATTATAGCAGTTAAAGCACCTTACCAGGACTTGTGCTTTTTGAAATCGATGAAGGCTTAAGAAAAAATTGATGAAAACATCTCTATGGCAGCTTTATTTCTGTTCATTAAGCAGTTATGGTATTTGACCGATGAAGGATCTATTTTATCGCTGTTTGACGACGCTGTGGATCAAAAAACAAAAATAAAAATGCTCGAAATATCAAAAAAAAAAATTTATCAACCCATGACAAACGTTACATCCCATCGAAGGAAGATCTTGATGGTAAATTGTATGGTAAGTTTATTAAGTAGTTTAATTTATGTTTTGTATTGAGGTTTTTGTTCATATCATAATTTAGTGACTTTTGTTTCAGAGAAAAATATTTACGACTTCATTTCAGTCAAGAGCAAGTATTTGTTTGATCGTCTGAAAACAGATGCAAGTTTTCTTAACGAATTCCCTACGATGTGGTCAAATAATGCTTCGTATCAAAAAGTCAGAAAGAAGGTGTCACCGCTGAGGTAGTGAATGATACAGCTGAAATAACTGTTAAGTTAATGCAAGATTTTTATGGCTTAATCTCACGGTCGAAGAGGAAACAAAAATAATTTTTGTTTCCTCGTTTTCAGGACCACCGGAAGATTTATCCTGACTGTAAAAAACAAACTATGAAGAAAAAATTTAATCAATAAACCATTTTTAAATATAAAATCCTTCATAATTGAACATTTGTGCATTTTTAAATTTTATTAATCCGACAAAAATGAAAGTTGAAAATCCTTCCATATTAACTCTGTACCATATGTTTGGCATCAAGTCGGCACGGGTTGCCGGTGTTTAATCAAAATAATATTTATTATATGAGTTATTGGGATCAAATGGAATAAAATAAGAGGGTATGCATATTTAAATTCATGAAAAAAAATTCTTCCTTATGTCCTGGGACACCCTAATGTACACACACCGGTCCCATAATAATTTAGAAAAAATAAATTTGTAAAATTTGATCTGATTCCAAATTAGTACACCAGGTTAAAATGTTCTTAAAATGGTACTCGTAATAATCAGGAGTTTACATTAAAATTTAAATAAGTGAATATGCTTACTTTTTAATATGAATCTCCAGAGCAACACCTGTGTGACTGTCTTTAGGAAGATGCTCCATCCGAATCTTAGTGTCGGAGAATCTGACTTTCACTCGGCATAGAACTGGAAGGATAAATAAGACGTAATAATTAACGGTCTTTCGCCGTGTCCGCCGTCCAAGACCGATTTATGTCTCCGGCCTCGCGCATCGTCAGAAGCCTCCGCCCGCACAATGTCGAGCATCAGCCTCGACGAACATAGGAAGATCCACGAACTCGCAACTCGCATCTCAACTCCAGATCCGTGAGAACAGGCTTCTTTATGGAATAACTAGCTGACGTACCCGGCGTTGCTAAGGGTTATCCTTAGGAGATAGACATTTATCATAACGAACTTTTCTGTAGGCCATTTTAAGATATGCAATTCCGTAGTACATTATTATGATATATCTCATGAGGTAACAATGTAGTGCCCGAAAATATATTTTTACGTCTTGATTATAAATCATCGACTTTTCTCTACTTTCTATAAATATAATATACATATATGTAAACCATCCGGGAGAAATTCTCTAAGTGATAGTGAAAACCCTATAAAAATCCGTTGCATAGATTAGAAGTACTAAGCGCACATACAGATAGACACGGATAGCGACTTTATTTTTTACTATTTAGAGATGATACATAATACGTACTAACCATAAAGACTCATAGAACAGATCAGGTGAGAATGCGCCAATACTATGAAAAAATAACTTTCTAGAGCAGATTACCTACCCAGAGGTACTATGAAAAAATAACTTACTAGAGCAGACTACCTACCCAGGGGAACTATGAAAAAATAACTTACTAGAGCAGACTACCTACCCAGGGGAACTATGAAAAAATAACTTACTAGAGCAGACTACCTACCCAGGGGAACTATGAAAAAATAACTTTCTAGAGATAGATACCAAGAGGTACTATGAAAAAATAACCTACTGGAGTCTATGGTCTGTGCAAAGAGCTCTATCCCCTCCACGGGTTGGGGTGGGGTGGGGCCCTCCCCTTCTGTCTCCCCCTGCTGCAGGCACTCCGCCGCCAGCTGCATAGACGAGGTCATGGAGGACCACATGGACTCCAGCATCGAGGCCGCTAGAAATATAAACAAATTCATTATTACAGTCTACATTACAAAGTCTACAAATTGAATAAAATAGAACTAGAAAATTTCATTACTATGGCAACACTGATTTTTTAACAAATTCAACATAGTTTCAAATGTAAAATGAGAAAAATTTTGCTTTACATTTCACAAACAGAATAAAAATAAATTGTCCCCTAGTAAAGTATATATTATGAGAAGGTAGGTTTATCCCTTCGATCCCTGGATTTGAAAAGATTATTTTGTTAATGTGACATTTTTCTCAACACATCCATCAGTTGACATTTATTTTCCTCGCAAAGGAAATTTACGTTGTTAATAATAATATGAATGGGTAAAATAACTCATCAATCAATTAATGCATTTGTATTATTTAAGAATTAACACATACCAGGCTGGGCCCGCTGCTTAGGCTGGACTGTGATGGCCAGCCCACTGATCTGCACAAAGGAGTCATCCTTGAGCAGAGTGGCCCAGGGAATGGACACGTCCACCTGCTTCACGAAGCCGTCCACAAACTCCAAGGGCCAACCCTGTGCCTCCCCCAGCTCATTCAGGGCCTGTATCCATATTAAATTATTTATCAGAACAATGAGATATTTATTTTATTTTAATTATAATATAATAATATAATTAGTTGTTGCAGAAAACATATGGGATGTAAAGAACAATTAGTTATTGATTCTGTAATTCTAAAACAGATTCAAACTCGAAAGCGTAATTTACATACTTGCTATATAGACTACCAAAAGGCTCTCGATAGTGTCCCACATTCGTGGCTGATCAAAGTATTAAGTATATATAAAATTAACCCCATTATTATTAGCTTTTTGGAAAATATAATGTCCTTTTGGAATACCAATTTACTTATCAATTTAAAAGGTAAGAAAATAGTAATACCGGGCATTTAAATTAAAAGAGGGATTTTTCAAGGAGACTCATTGAGTCCTCTTTGGTTTTGCTTAGCATTGAATCCTCTATCTAAAATGTTAATTAAAAGCATGTTTGGAATAAAAATGAAGGGTAATACAAGGAAGAGCAGTACAATTTCGCATTTATTATTTATGGATGATATAAAATTATTTTCGAATTCTGAACAAAATTTAGAAAAAATGATCAAGTTAGTTAAAAACTTTTCAGATGATATTAAAATGACTTTTGGTTTAAATAAATGTAGAACGATCCATATAGAGAAAGGCAAAATTGTAAATGGGGACGAGAGTATATTAAGAAATTTCCAAATTACTAGTATGAAAAGGGATGAGGTTTATAAATATTTAGGATACCCACAATCAAATAGATTAGACCATACTAGTATTAAAAATGATATTAGGATAAAATATCAAGCTAGGATTAGAAATTTTTTAAAATGCAATCTATCTAAATAAAAATATAGTAAAAGCAATAAATACTTGTGCAATACCTCTATTAACGTACTCATTTGGCATAATTAAATGGTCCAATACAGATTTAGTAACTTAGAACGATTAATTAGAACTACGCTAACAAATTTTAATTGCCATCATCCAAATTCAGCTATTGAACGAATAAATTTAATTAGAAATTTAGGAGGTAGAGGTATAGTCAAAATAACTTCTTTGAAACATAATCAGGTAGAAATGTTAAGAACTTTTTTCCATAGGAAAGCTTATAGGTCAGAAATGCACAAAATAATTTGCAAGGCAGATAGAAACATTACACCTTTAAATTTATATGACGAGAATGCCAACATTTTTATAAATCCCAACCAGGAATTATTAAATTCCTGGTCAAATAAAATTATTCACGCAAAACACTTCAATAATCTCAACCAAATGTATGTTGACAAATTTTCAAACAAATGGTTGAGTATTGGAGAGTTGAGCGCAGAAATAGAAGGATTTATGCTTGCCATTCAGGATAGAGTCATTAATATTAAAAATTATAGGAAGCATATAATCATTTAAACATTGTAATCGAAAGAAATATGGCTACCATAATACGGGCATGTGCCTAGTATGGTGGCTGTAGAAAACCAAAAAATGTAATCATTTAAATTTTTATGAATAAAGAAACACCAAAAATAAAATCAAAGATTCAAATCAAATTAATGATTTATGTAGAAAATGTGTGGCTTTTCCGGAAACTATAGAACATATTATATGGGGATGTTCTGTATTAGCACTGTCCGAGTATACATTTAGGCACAATCAAGTTTTAAAAATAATTCACCAGAGTTTGGTAATTAAACATAACTTGATTGACTGCCGTAATAAAGTACCATATTGTGAATATGAACCAAATTCATTTTTAGAAAATGAATTTTATAAAATATATTATGATAAAACTATACTAACAAACCTAACGATTAGTCATAATAGACCCGATATAGTTTTACAACACAAAATTTAAAAAATAACTTATATTATTGATGTCGCTATTCCAAATTCCTGTGTAATGTTTTTATTCCAAGGGACGTTTTCTCCGAATACGTAAATATTGGGTGGTCTTTTAGGGCGTCTACGGGAGAAAACACAGAGGGCGCTTTTCAGGGATTTATACTAATTCGTCATTTTTTGAAAAATGATTCTAGTTCTGAGGCGTCGGCTTGTACGCGTCGTGCTGCGGTTATTTCGCTTACTGAAGTCGACACGACTTGTGTCAACTGCAAATTTGCCTATTTTTGTTTTTTTTTTTGTGCATTGGTCGTAGATACTGGGGTGGGATATCGCTTAAGTGGATGTTGAAGAGGGCTGGCGAGAGAATAGAGCCTTGAGGGACACCAGCTCTTAGCAATCTTACGGTGGAAAAAATTCCATCTAATTTGATTTTAAATTTACGGTCTTAAAGCATTGGCAGGGGGATACCGAGGAGGTACATTTTATAAATGAGACTTCTTTGTCGAATGCTTTTCAGACGTCTAGGGAGAGGAGTACTGTGTGATTCTACATAAATGGCTAGAAAACGAACGGCTTCAGGCAATTAAAAAGCACAAAATTAAAAAAAAAAACATAATGTAATTTAATATTTCAACAAAATAGTGCCTACCTAAAAAGCATAAATTATTTATTTAGGTATTATTATTTTATTTAACCTAATCTATAATAATATAACCTTTTGGTATAAGGAATACCAACATAAGAAAACATGTTATGTCATCAACAGAAATTATTTTGGCTGTCATCCCATACAATGGAAGCCAATTTTCATTGCACGCAATTAAAAATTTTACCAATCAGTTTCCTTTTATAGTAATTAAGGTAAATCAAAAAGTTTTAATTAAAAAAAAATCGTATTAAGCGTGGCCAGCGATCCCGAATAATTACCTAAAAAAGTAACTAAGGATAAGAGGGGATTGTGGGTGGGCGTTCCAAACTAGTTCGAATTTTTTTTTGAAACTTTAGATACTATTGGTGTGCACAAATACATTCAAACATGTCATCTTTAAAATGATTTGTCTGTAAGAGGTTAGTAAATAAATAGATGCATGTAGGTATTTTTTAAATTAAATAGGTTTTCCATACAACGTATTCGAATACAGCAAATCGTTCTCACCACAGGTAAATAGAAAGAGTTCGGAATGTCCCAGAGAGACGTGGCACATTCAAGAATCAAATAATGGAGACATAGTTGAAATAATAATATATGATACGAAGCAAGGAGTGTATGCCAAGACAGAGGTAATCCATCCTATCTGCACAACTCTTTTAAGGTTCGTTACTTGGTTATTTATCAGCTGGAAAGAAATTTAAGGTCAAAGCTGAACAATGAACATCAAAACAGCCAGATTGACAACTCTATATTGATTATCTCCAACCTGACACTGCAACACCCGACCTAAACAAGTACAGGCAAGTATCGTTGGACATTAAATATAAATACGGGGATTATGTTTTCGTTTGCCCTTTACACCGTAATATTTTTGTTAGTTGGGAACTGCCTCAAACACTAGGAGCGCGGTGTGAAGGCACGACTATTGACAACTCAAATTTTAATAAAAAAATAGTATGATATTTTTTTTGGTAAACTTGTTGAATTCCGCTGCACGCTTAATATGCAAACAAATTATTTAACTTAATTACTACAGTAAATAAATATATACATATGGTGGGAGATGGTAAAAGATGCATTAAAGTTCCATTTTTTCTCAATCAAAGTTAAGTTTGAGGTTAGGAAATATGCAAAAATTATTAAAATAACCATAAAAATCTATTTTGTGAATTTTCACTCAAACCCCCGACTTAAATAGTTGTCTCCATTAGATATTTAAGTTGAAATCAAGTGTTGTTTTTTTTTAAGAGCCTTTGCATGCAGCGGAATTCGACAAGTTTACCTTTTGTTGGGTTAGGTTAGGTTAGGTAATGCTACAGTATAAAAGTTGTATAATATATACGAAGGATAGGATGGTAGATTTTTTTTACAAAATTTTCATCACACAAAGATAATTTTTTGATAACACACTAGATTGATAGAATTATACAGGACACCTTTGTTTCATATTAGATTTGATCTGTTTTGGTGCAAAACAGTTTTTTTTTGTCACCAAACCAAGCATAAACAATAATATTGTGGGTGTCGTTAGTAGTAAATAATGCAATGTCAGGCATTTATTCTAAATGACGGTGATAATGGAATATATAAATAAACTAAAATGATAATGATTCGCAGAAGGAGAAATGAACAATGACAAGAAACGGTGTGTTATTCTACCTCGCAATCAAGGCTGAGGTTACTGACAGTCCCAGTGCCATTGTATAAGTCCACACTCAGCTGATCCAACGTCAACTTTTCCTCCAGAAACTGCCCCAAGTATCGCTGTAACAGATATCTGCACGCCCGTTTTTTAATGTTCTCGGACCAAGGAACGTACCAAGGCATTCTATAACATTTATTATAGACAAATTACGCCGCAAAAAAATTATAATCACAAAGAAACGCGACAGGAACGAGCACGTTTCACAACATCGTTGTGTCAAGACAGGGTTTGTTTTGTAGAAGAATATCAACACGCGAGATGTAGAAAATAGCCTCGAGACCATCCTTGACTATATCTATCTCTCTCTACTAACACTAACATTCCTAGACATTATTATTTCTGACGTTTGTTACGTAGGAGTATTATCAGTTCTTCTCTTGTCTCAAATATTTACAAAACTGTTGTTGTGGCAAAATTACACATGTTTTTATTAATAAAATAAATAGAATAATATTTTTGCAGAATTATGCCATATTTTTAAGGTACAAATGACTAATATTGGGAAGGAGGTAAGTACTTTACGATGAAATAAAATTCACAATCTATGACATCTAGTTTTGTCTGTGGTTAAATTAAGCATGGCGTGATGTTAGCAGCCGTCGATCTGCAAATGTATTTTATTTTTGAATCGACAAATATTGCCAATAATTCGTTAGTTTCTAAGACATTGTATCGCCCGATTCGATGTCTTCAAAATGGAAAATCGGTAAATTATTAAGGCGCTTTATAAGTTCGTTGACGGCTGTTTCACTTGCGTACAATACCGTTTTACTTTTCATTGTTCTTCTTTCAGGAATGCCAGAAAAGAGACCCGAGTTTTTGGCAATGAAACAACAGATAGTCACGATCGTTCCATAATTCACATCGACATCGACTGCTTCTACGCTCAGGTGGAGATGGTCAGAAATCCGGAATTGAGGTCGCGACCGTTGGGCATACAGCAGAAGAATATCATCGTCACGAGCAACTACATAGCCAGGTCCTTCGGTATACAGAAGTGCATGGCCGTTGCGGAAGGACTCAAGCTCTGTCCCGGACTGGTTCTGGTCAGGGGGGAGGACCTGCAACACTACAGGAAGACTTCCAGCGATATATTCTCCGTGCTGCAGTCATATGGCTGCCCCGTCGAGAAGCTCGGCATGGACGAGAACTTCGTCGACGTCACCAGCATCGTAAGTTCCCGTCTGGAGGAGGAACCCGAACAGGAGCCAGTGGGCCATGTGTACGGCGGGGAGGTGGTCGAGGGGGAAGAAGAGTGTCAGTGTGGCTGTGCCCAGAGATTGGCGGCGGCGACTAGGGTTGCTGCTGAGATGCGCGCGCAGTTACGCGAGCGTCTCTGCATTACCAGCTGTGCGGGGGTGGCGCACAACAAACTGCTGGCCAAGCTAGCTACCCCCCTGAACAAGCCAGACCAGCAAACCATGGTGCCGTCCGCGCGCGCCGGCTTGCTTCTAGCAGAGCTGGGATCCGTGCGCACCATCCCCGGCATAGGAGCCAAGACTGCCGAAGCTCTAGCTGCTCTGGGCCTGCACACCATCCCTCAACTTCAGGCCTGCGAGCCTCGCCTGCTCAGGGATACCTTCAGCACCGACATCGCCGCCAAACTCAAGAACCTCAGCCTCGGAGTGGACCGATCCGAGGTGAAGCCCAGTGGCAAACCAGGTTCCGTGGGACTAGAGGACAGTTTCCGAGTTCTCAGTGTGGAGAGTGAGGTGCGAGACAAGTTCTCAGTGTTGCTGCGGCGACTGCTGGCTTTGGTGGGTGCGGATCAGCGTCGGCCGGGAGGCCTGCGAGTCACCCTCCGCCACCACACCCCACACCGCACCCCCGCACGTGCCTCTCGCCACGTCAACCTGCCCCCCTCCCTGTTGCGCCCCGCCTCTCCTGAGTCCCAAGACAAGCTTCTGGACCTGGTCATGCGTCTGTTCCGCAAGATGGTGGACCTGACCAAGCCCTTCCACCTGACCCTCATCGGTCTCGCTTTCACCAAGTTCCAGGAGGTAGCAGCGGGTCGGGGCAGTATGACGGGCTACCTGATGAACGACGTATCGGTGCAGTCAGTGATGAACCTGGAGAATGAGGCAGAGTGGAGTCCAGGCTCCATGGAGTGTTCTCCCGGAGGAGGGACCCTTGAGGGGCCGGCGGGAGACAGTGGGGAGGGGGAGGTGGAGCCATCCCCCAAGAAGGTGCGCAGGGCGGGTGTGGGCTGCGAGCGCGGAGTGGGGGACCTGCGCCTGTCCCGCCTGCGCCTGTCTGCGCCCCCGCAGCCCTCGGAGGTGGACCCCGAAGTGTTTGGGGAGTTGCCTGCAGAGGTGCAGGAGGAGCTGCGAGCCTCCTGGAGCCTGACGCCTCGAGCCGCCCCCAGAAAAGACAAACCCAATACCATTACGAGATATTTCATTCCGAATAAACAATGATGTACAGGTTCTATGTGATCAAATAACGATAGTTTTAAGATAATTTAAATTGTCGGTCTGAGCAGTGCCGACGCGTGATGACATACTTATTTTTTAAGAGATCAACATCAGGGTGGTAGCCTTCTTTAATAATATATTTTGTCATTTTGTTAAGTCTCTTTTCTTTTCTCTATAAATATATTGTTCGACTGGTCCGAGGTGTTGATTTGCATTTTTTATTGTCAATATGGTGCTGCAAAAGTTTATTTTTCTAATATTAATGAAACACTGGGAGTTTTTATGTGAGGAAGGTTGTTTACATTCCAAGTTTAAGTAAAATGAAATACATATACTAACCGTTCATACTGGGAAACCAATATTTATAAAGTAATATCATAAGTACCTGAGAACATTCTTCTATATATTATACAGTTTCACAGGTGCACAGGCACCGCACCGCAACATAAATTTAAATGAAAATATTGTTTTTACTAAAATAAAAATATGATTTTTTTAAACGCATTGTTTTGATTAGTGCTTCTATTTGTGGATATAACTAGAAGGATGAAGATGATTGCGGAGAGAGACAGCTGCCTAACATTTCATAGGTAAAGATCACTTGAAATCCCTCTGCCCAAATTATCTAATATTTCTAAATGTATCTGAAAACTAAAATCTGCTTTCGAAGGTAATAAAAATACGCTTTCAAATGATAAAAATATAATTTTCGATACATAAAATTTTTAAATGTAAACATAATTTAAAAAAAAAAAAACGTTTCTTACGTTTTTAGTAACTAAAATTACCGATAACGAAAACGCATATAAAAACATGCATTATATTGGACAAATGTATTACAAACGTTACTGTTACTTCACTATTTTCAAATAAAAACAATTCACAAAGTTTCATAATTTTTTTTAAAATTGCGTTTGGATCTTTTGGTTTCATAAAAGTGCACATTTAAATTCTTCTGTAGTTAATTTCTAAATTTAAATATAAAGTGTGGTGCTTTCTCTTTCTAACACTGTTTAGATCATATTTCTCACCATGACAGTAAAGGAGATAAAACGATTTCTATAAGACCATACGAGTCGTTTCCAAAAGTGAACAAATTAGCCTGTAGGGTTAAAGACGCTGTCAGAAGGTCGGAGAATTTGCATGTAATTCGGCTTTGCAATAAAATCCCTGGTGGTTTTTCTTTCTAACACTGTTAAGATCATATTTCTCACCATGACAGTAAAGGAGATAAAACGATTTCTATAAGACCATACGAGTCGTTTCCAAAAGTGAACAAATTAGCCTGTAGGGTTAAAGACGCTGTCAGAAGGTTGGAGAATTTGCATGTAATTCGGCTTTGCAATAAAATCCCTGGTGGTTTTTCTTTCTAACACTGTTTATATCAAATTTCTCACCATGACGGTAAGGGAGATACAACAATTTCTATGTGACCATATGAGCTGTCCACCAAAGTAAACAAATTGACTCTATGGCACAGACATATGAATATATAGACTAGAAATTAAAAGTGAGGGGTAAAATCAACTGTTGAAGAACGAAGGGGGTAAAGGTGACTGTGATTCGTCAATAAATCAATCTGACACTATATAGGCATCTCGCATTATAATATCACCATTTAGTTCTTAAAAGTAAAATCTGCTTTTGAATGAATAGACATTTTTACATGGGAGCACAAATTACTCGCCACGTTATGAACAAATTTGCGAAGTCCAAATTCGGCAAAAAAAAAATTCTTCTATTTTCAGAGTCGAATATTTTGTTTACGTATTTAGTTAAGACACTTTTATAAGTTTTCATAATTTACTTCCCAGTAACAACGATGCGTACACTTGAGAATCGCTACATTCGACCAATGTTGGCTCGATGTGATAGTATATGTTTCTACAACTGATTCATATTATACGACGTGAATAAGCTTAAAATGATGCTTACATATGGAATGTAATACGACAATTGGGTTTATTCTCTTTTTCACATCTATTTTTACAAGTTTTCATATCACAAGCCACTATTTTGCCGTGTTATTTCATAAAATGCCTCGACCATAGCTCGACGCTAGTTCGAACAAGATTGATGACGTCACATTCTCAAGATTCACGGGAAGCCATATGCGAGCCCAGCCGGCTCCAATGGAACCGGTATGGGGAGTGGGGAATAATACGCTTTTAATCACTAATAATCTTTTAAACACAAAACACGAGAAATAACAACAAACACGTACAATAGAAACACTAGATCTCATGATCAAAAACTTATCCAACAAATAATTACAAATACAACTTTTGGGCAAAAAAGCTTCTTATATCACAGTATTAAACTCTACAACAAAATACCACTCACACTCAAAAACCTCAACACTTTAACATTTAAATCTGAAATAAAAAGCTGGATACTTAACATAGGAAGATCTGAAATAGAAAATTTACTGAAATCAAACACAGACTAAAACAGAATCAACTGAACTATACCAAAAAACAGTACCTTACTTATTTTAAAATTACTTAAAAAATATATATATACTACATTATACTTTGTTGTAATATTAATTTCTTATAATTAAATTATAATATGTAAATGACATCCTCAGCACGGGAGATCCCAGTGAGGATATCATTATATCTATGTGTTAATAAGAAAAGAAGACAATAAATCATTAAATCATTAAATCATCATCATCAATCACTTAGGGCAGGTCTACTAATATTCATATGTCTATGCTCTATGGGTAATAGCTATTTGTTCCTAAAACCGAACAAATTAGCCTGAGAGGTTAATCATTTGAGTGCCAACGTATCCATAAGGATACGGCGGCAAAATAAAAAAAATATATTTTCAGCTATTCTGAGAATACTTGTGGTAGATTATATACCATCTTTATCAATAGGATATAGGTGTAATTCCTGGGGTAAAAATAGTAAGTTATGAAATTTTGGAATCTGGTGACTTTTCTTTTCTTCAGTAGGTATTGGGTAGTTAGGATCGGGGTGAAGGGTTGGTCGGTTATTAGGCTTTATTTTTTTGCTTGGTTCTGAAAAAAAAGTCACCGGAATTCTCCTTATCTATCCGGTGTTTTTACTCCAAATAATGTCAGGAATCACTGGTTAAGTCAAGTATGTCCCCTAACACCCTGAATACACATTATCTGGTAAGCCAGTAGAATTTATAAAAACATAATTTTGTTAAAATAAATAAGCTATTATCACGAAAATAGAATCAGCTGGCGGACGGTGAAAATTTTGCATCGGCACTCCAAGAGTTCATTGGTTCTCTGTCTCCTTTTGGATTTAGTTTGTTGATGTCCTCAAAATTTTGTGGCAGTGAACCTGCTAATGTTTTTTATTTGTATCATCATGGGCATACTGGGCACATAGAACAAGTAACAGACTGTTGAACCAATACCTCCTAGGTTGAACCCATGTACATAAATATAATGTGGTGATCCCACATTACAAAGTGTGCGCGATTCAAACACTATGGGGGGGTGATAATAACGACTGTTCAGGAACTAGTGCATTTACTGACTGAGGTTTTTAGCGGTTATACAATGATTAAATGGTGGGAGGGAGCTGCCAGCTTCACACAGGGTGAGAGCTCAAGGTTCGTAGAAACGTATTTTATAAGGTTAGCTTATCGAGGGGGTAGACGTAGAGACGAGACGTAGATAGAAGCCCATTTTCTACTGAGAGATTTAAATTTACTGCAATACAAGTGGTGTACGGGACCAAGTTAGTGAAGCCCGCACAAATACTGCAAATTCAATAGGGCACCGGCACACATTGATTTGAGAGTTTTGCAGGGGCAGTAGGAAAACATTAAATTAAACAAGTATTACTTTCCCGAGTACTCGATGAGAAGTGACTGTTTGTACCAGTTACTTCTCTATTTATTGGACAAAATTATACATACATTAAATTTCGCACATGTTCAATGAGAGTAATTAGCGATCACCCTTATCTCTTCACTGTGTTGAACAAAACAAAACATTAGTTTTCGAGTCTAACACTCGCGATATCAAGACACTTAGGTATATATAGTATCATATTTATTTTGACGCAGATATCTTAATGGTTTTATCAAAAATATTAAGGACATCGTAAAAACTTGAGATCTTGTTATCTCATAATGACTTTGGCTCTGTTCGCCCGATATAAGTGGCATCTTGAGACTTAGAATGCATTTGAAATGATTTATTTATAATGCATTGGTAATATTACACTAATTATTTTATTAAAACCAATGTTCCGAATAAAATGGAAAATCTCGGGAATATTTGCAGTTTAATTTATTCAGCCCCATGTACATTTTCAAATTGTTGTAACCAGAATAACTACCGGATTTTTCTTTTCAGTAGTAATTCGTTACCCAGTAAAAGGGATTTATCTTTCTCCTTGGCTACCCACTTAAATGTAATACCTATTTATATTTGTAAAGTTTTTTTTTTATAGTTTTTATATCTTACCACTGACAACACATACAGTGATCACAACAATATTTATTTGTAAACGTAAATCATAGTTTTAAGCCATACCTGTAAATCATCATATAGCAGTATTGTGTAAATATCTACTCAGTCTTAAAAATATGTGTACATGGTTGTAAGTCGCTAGCTTATTATAATATTATTTATCGCCACTAGTAATAAATCGTAGTTATAAGTCTATGAGGTAAGCAATTGATTAAATAATAAATTGAGTTGTTAAGCGCCTTTAATGATCCATTCAAATTTTCAAATTAGTATCATTTAGCAAACTATCATGACAAGGATATGACAGAAAGTGTTAAGAAAAGTTATATTTATACAAAGAGTCATGAAAGACCACCGATCGCAATCAAAGCGTTGCTTGAAATGGCATAGCCAACTCCATACGGGAGGCTCCGAGAAAAATAAATTCCTCTGGGCCAATGTCATCTTTGGGGATGCTGGGCGGAAGGTCTTTTTGAGAAGATGATGATGTTGTGAAAATAGGGCTTGAAGAGACCCATGTTATAGGAGGGAGAAAGTCTTTCTACAGCCAAACTTAAATAATGCCAAACAAAAGGTCAGGCAATCCAATAATGTCAACTAAAGTCAAGTATTTTGGGGCTCCAGGCCAGAGGTGGCTGCCAAATTCGACAGTGGTTAATAAGTATGTAATGTTTCTTTCGGGCATCCCAGACTTTTTCTACCATACACGCTATATTTTTTTATTTTTTATTTTTATTGTTCTTACAACATTGTTACATTATACATAAAATTAGGTAATAATAGGTAATAGTGAAAAACATATGTTATTGAATTACTACTTGTCTTTATATTATATATTATTCCAGTGCAGAGATAATGTGTTGTACAAACACAGATTTACCAAAAAATAAAGTGAATTAGATTGTTCCTTTCGGATTCCAACTGGTGTTCTATCTACGTCACAGCTTGCGAGCGGCCCGTTGCGTGTGTTTTACGAAAAATGTCTGTATGAGCCAACTTCGTTACAATACATTTTCTACGTACCTTGGTGAGAGCTGCCAAGAATCAGAAAACTGGATGCCAGAAGGTTTATGAAAAAGAACACATTTTTTAAATAAAAAAAATTTATTACCAACAATATTGTTTTTTACATGAATTTGATTTCTTATAAACTAGGAAAAATAATAATAATAATAACAAAATAATACAGCCTTCAAAACTTATCACAATACAGTGGGTAATTAAATTGCTTATTTCTAATAGGATTTCATACCAAAAATACTTACTAAAAAACGACCTTAATGTAATTTTTGAGATCAATATAATTTGTTTTAAACTTTTTGGTGACGCCAACATTAAAAAAATTATTTTAAAATAAAAATACCTGGTTAGCATTATTTTAACCACTAGAGCGATGGTGTATTTAGAAAACAAATTGCATTGAGCGACAGGGATTTGTGGACATTCAGTTTTGTTTTTGGCCGCACTCATTCCAAAAATCATATCTACCAATAATAGAAACATAATATATAACTGTTTACTGTAGTTTAAAGCTAATAAATACACCTACATTTCACACCCATATTTTTTGGTTTTATAAAAAAAATACTTTAAATTTATAAAAAATTTGTGAATTCTGTATGTTAGTTAATCTTTTGCACGCGGCCGTATCAACTGTTGTTACGGCAAAAAGTCTATACTCACACGCGGCCGTATCAACAGTTGATACGGAAACTTTGACGGCCGATATTCCAGCGCTCTTTTGTCATAAATGTATTTCTTGCTCGCTTGGACATTCGTAGAACTATCACGATGCTGACATCTACAAGTATTTCTCAAAAATAAAATTGTATTTCATAAAAAAAGATCCATAATCAAGTGCGCCTCTTCGCGCCTTTGAGTGCTTTAGTTCACAATTTTGTCAACGGATGGCGTTAGTACTAGTATGTTATCTGCGCTTGCGCGCGCCGAGTTGATTTGTGGAATCTGCGCCGATAACATTCTGTGTTCTGCTGTAAGATTGAATTATTACGAAAAATTCTAATTAATTTGTTCACCTCAGAAATCATTTTTTTTTTTGATTTCTTGTGTTTCGTCTAGCAAATTTAATTTTACTGTATCCACGAGTGACCATATTGTGCCGATTGCGCGTATTTTTTAACGTTTTATTGTGTTATAAAACTGAGTTATTGACTTTACTATATACTTTATTAATTTAAATATATTTTGTTATATATATATATTAGTGATATATTACTAAAGTGCGTGTTATTTTCGTGTTTTATATACTATTTCAAAATTTATTAGGAAACGTTCACAAGTTTTTAGTTTTTTAATTCATTTGATTTTTCGGATAAAAAATGGCCCATAGTTTGGAAGATGATGAAATTGAAAATATATTGAACGTTTTGGATTCTGATTATGAAATGTCCGAAGATGAATTTGAACCTTCGAAACTTTCAGATACAGAAACTCAAGCAAATGAGTCTGTAAGTGAAGAAGTGCTACACTCCTGGGTGTCTGGACCTCATATTCCAATATTACACGAATTTGATGATTTTCAATCCGGCGTTTCTGTACAATTTAACAAAAATTCAACAGAAAGTGATTTTTTTTAACATTTTTTGAATCGCTCGATTATGAATGAAATTGTTCGAGAAACAAACGACTACCATACTTTTCTTCTCATTTCAAAGGAATTTGGTGCGAAGTCACGAATTCATAAGTGGAAGGACACAAGTATTGAAGAAATGTATCTATTTTTTGGAATAACCATGCTTATGACAAGAAACGAACACTTGACTATTGAAGAGTATTGGAGTACAAATATATTTCTAAGTTCCCCTATTTTTGGCCAGATCATGAGTAGAGACCGATATCAATTGTTGTTGCAAAATTTACATTTCTGTGACTCAAATTCGCTTCCTATAGATCGTCTTTATAAAATAAGGTTAATTTTAAATCACACCCTAACACTATTTAAGGAGTCTGTGATACCTTATGAAGACCTATGTATAGATGAAAGTATAATTGTTTTCAAGGGTAGGCTTATTTTTAAGCAATATATTCCATCAAAACGACCTCGCTTTGGAATCAAAATGTTTGTTTTGTGTGATGTGAAAACTGGATACATTCTAGATTTTTTTATTTTTTATTATTGTACGACAGACAGGTAAGTCCAATTATGGTACAATTTTATTAAAACTAACAATACATGTACATATATTTTTTAAAACATGGTATAGTGATATTAAACACATCTATATCCGCTGGTAGGGCATTTAGCAAGGTCATACCTCTTGTCATCTGTCCGACCCTGCGGTATACAGAATAGGTCGTGGCTACAATTTCGACAGTATTTATCAGGAACGAATAATCCACAGCATGACAGGAGATATGGGCAATCGATAAGGTTTTTTAGTAACTTTAATTCAAATACCATGAGTCCGGCATTACGCCTAGTCTCCAGGCTTTGGTAATTTGTCTCCTTTAGCAGTTCCACGTGATGCATGAATTTCGGATATATTCCGTATGATCGCATGTAAACATACCTTAGGAATTTTTTTTGAATTTGTTCAATCATATTTATGTATTTAAGTTGATAAGGTATCCAGACAGTACTGGCGTACTCCAGCTTGCTTCTGACCACTCCGTTGAACATGGAGGTCATTGCTTCTATGTTATTGAATTGTTTGCAAGTTCTAATTACAAAACCAAGAGTTTTGGAGCAAGCCGAGGTAAGCTGGACTATGTGGTTTGAAAATGTCAGCTTGGGATCAAAGATCACCCCAAGGTCCTTGATGATGTTTACGCGTGTAAGTACTTCACCATTCATTCTATACTGGCAGAATACCGGATTTTGTGAACGACTATAAGTCATAACTTTTATTTATTGTTATTAAGTTTAATTTGTAGAACTCCATTTTATTTTTTAAATTTTTTTATATATGTATACAATAATATTATTATTGGTTTTATAAAAACAGTTTATTTTTAAACAAGTTCTGCTGTGTAATTATTATTACGCGTGACAGCTGTTTCACCCTCTAAAGGCATTATCAAGATGAAAATCACTCACTTAATGATAATAATAAACCAACTCCGTTGCACGTACAAAATAAAGGCCGTAAACTGAATCTTTTAGAGCAGTTAGAAATTAACAAAAATTCTAATAATCCGAAAGCTATTCTAATTAATGAACAAACCAATATAATTCGTTCACCCCTACTAGATATCTTCAAACCTAGTGCAAATACGAGTGCACATTGAAGTACTTAATTATACTATTAAAATAACCCTATGAGTCATCGTTTGGGAATAACTAACATTAAGACATTCAGTCAAATTTAAACATTACACTAATTGGGGAAACTTTACTAGGGTAATAACCATCAATAATTTCTAACATTTTTACACAGAAATCAATTAAGAAATCAGTAATTGAAATTAAAATACCTACCTAGAAATAATATAAATGTATCGTCTGTAAGTGGGCTACCCACAGTTTGATAATGCCTTTAGAGGGCGAAACAGCTGTCACGCGTAATAATAATTACACAGCAGAACTTGTTTAAAAATAAACTGTTTTTATAAAACCAATAATAATATTATTGTATATATAAAAAAAAATTTAAAAAATAAGTCATAACAACGCATTTTTTAATATTGAAGTTAAGTTTATTTTCTACCGACCATATCATGATTGAATCGAGGTCGGCCTGCAGTTTCGAATAATCATAATCTGATTCGATTTCCTTCATCAGTTTCATGTCATCTGCGAATAGTAGACATGAGCTGTGACGTATGCAATCCTGAATGTCATCAATCAGAATAAGGAATAACATGGGACCGAGATTCGATCCTTGAGGAATTCCTGACAGAGCTGCGAACTTATGGGAGTCGTATCCATTTATATTTACATACTGACTTCTATCTTTTAAATATGACGCAAAAAATGTCAGTAAGGGTTGATTAAAACCTATTTTATGCATCTTTTTTATTAGAATATCGTGATCTACTCGGTCAAATGCCTTTGCGAAGTCCGTGTAAATTACGTCCGTCTGATGCCTACAGTCTAGGCCTTGTGCTACCCGTCGAGAAAAAGAGAGTAAGTTGGTTACCGTTGATTTCTTCGGTAAGAAGCCATGTTGATTACCTCTTAAGAAAGGCGTGATTTGTGGACTGATTTTATCACAGATAATCATTTCAAAAATTTTTGGAATTGTTGACAGTACTGCAACTGGTCTATAATTTCTGACGTCAGTCTTTTCATCAGCTTTGTGAATGGGGCTGACCCTCGTTGGTTTCCAACACTGTGGAAATGTGGAAGACATGATGCAGAGATTAAATATGTACGCAAGGGGAACACAGATATTTGGAGAGATTTTTATAATTATTGAAGGAGGAATACCGTCCGGACCAGTAGCCTTATCAGGTCGGAGATTCCGGATACAAGTTTCTATTTCCTGGATGTTGGTCAATCCGAGTGAGATATCTCCAATGTTCCAGGGTGATGCTGTTGGGAAATTGGTTTCAAGTTTAGGGGTTACTTGACTATAGACGGAATGAAAATAGTGAGCAAACTTATTTACAATTGTGTTAGGGTTAGTAAAAGTTACGCCTTCCTCAATCAAGCATGTTGGTGAGGTTGGGTTAACTTTTTGTGACCTAATATAGTTCCAGAAAAACTTTATGTCGTCTTTGATCCCATTCTGAACATTTTTCATGTATTGTTTTTTAGCAAATTTTATTTCAGATTTTAGCTCGGAATAATAACAATAATAATAATTTCATAATTTACTGCGGAGAAGGCACGGAAATTACAGATGAACAAAACTTGGGAATAACCGGCGCTGTTGTTACTACACTCCTAACTGATTATTTTGGCAAAGGGCACAATTTGTGGTGTGACAATTGGTACTCAAGTCCAAAGTTATTCAATTTTTTGCATTCGAAAAAAAAAAATGCCTGTGGGACGGTAAAAAAGAACCGGAAGGAAATGCCAAAATTTATTAAACTGAAAAAAGGCGAATTTGAGTCAAAAAGCCGCGGTCCCCTTTTAGCATTAAAATGGTGTGATAAAAGGGATGTACATATGCTAACTACCTTGCACGATAACTCATTTAAGGAAACCAGTAAAATAAATCACCAAACTAAACAACCCATTCGCAAGCCTGCCTGTGTCATTGATTACAATAAATCTATGGGAGCTGTTGACAAAAGCGACATGATGCTGAGCAGTTTATCCTGTATGAGGAAGACCATAAAATGGTATAAAAAAGTATTTTTTCACATACTTGACCTATATTTATTGAATTCATTTATTTTGTACACCCAAGTGACAGGTATAAAAAAATCTCTAGCAGATTTTCAATAAGGAAGTTGAGTCCATTTTTTAATTTTTTTTTTATCAATGTTCGCATTCAAACTTAAATACTGGTATTTTTTTTTTTTTTTTAAAGTTTGTTTTCATAGTTAAATTAATTCTCAAAGTTTAAATTTTACTAAGCCCGCCAAAACGAGCGGAATCCGAGCGGTAACAGGCGGGGTGTAGTGTGACGTCATTAGAACTGTGAAAACCACGTCGCTTAAGCATTATGTATGGAAAAAATTTTAATTCTTCAACAAGGAATTCCAGTAATTTTTTTACCAATGTTAACCGTCTATTATAATTGATGTTATTAAAAAAAAAAGAAAATTGATTAAGATTTCATAGTTAAATTAATATTTTAAGTTAGAATATTTGCTTTTCACGCCCGGTACGATACTTGTACGGTATTGCCGTCGCTACTTGTTGACGTTCCCCGCGCGAATTCAGGACCACCGCGCAGAAAAGTAGAGACCAAAAGTAAAATAACGGTTTACAGCCCAGTTCACTGTGAGACTTTTCTGAGCGGCCGGCGGCCTGAAGTGTATCACATGCTATGTGACATGTATAATAATAAAAACATCTAAGTTATGCAATAAACAACATATTATTATAAAGCACTATACGAAATCCATTTCATATAATAATAATAACAAATACGTACATATATTTGACAAACCCAAATAAACCTTTGGCCTATACACCTCTCTCATCTAAACCGACCATCTCTCATGTAATAGAAAGAGATGCACCATAGGTGTTCCGTTGTACGTACAAGTCACGACACATGTGACGACAGAATTCTTTCGACCAATCGTGGAGCGTATACAGTCTATTGCTATTGAATGCTTTTTCAAGAACGTTTAACTAATTCTAAGAATAATAATATAGAAATATATTTATATATTTAGAATCGATATTTTTTGATCTACATGAACATATTTTTTATAAGTCAAAATATTTTTCACTCAACTTCCTTATTGGCGGTTATTATGCAACTAGTTGAGAAATATAAACCAGAGATTTCTCAAATACCAGAGCCTAATACATCAGCCCACCTCAACCCGTTTCGGGTTTTGCCTAAATATGCCGCTAAGCATATGGCCGAATTGATTCCATCAACTGGCAAAATAAAAAAACCGCGTAGACGATGTCGTGTATGCCGATTGAAAAATAAAAAAATGCAGTTAACGAGATACGTATGTAAAGAATGTGGTGTGTCTTTATGTATCGAACCCTGTTTTAAAGTTTACCATAGTTCCAAAAAATGTGACCGACAGAGATTCCTCTAAAGTGCTTAAAAAACAATATTTATTAAGTGATATAAAATTTATGTGTTATTTTTAAGTGTTGAGTTTAGAAAAGAGTTTGAGAAAAAGTTTTCAGAACTAAAAATGATAAGTGATCATGGTGTCCCACTTATGTCTATCACCTAAGTACACACACGCCGAGTGAATGGCGGGACCACATTCAAAAGATACGGTACGTCTTTGTATGAAATTTTATGTTTTTGTTTTTATAAACATCTAAGAGTGTTAACACACGAGGATTTGTTTTCATATTGTGGAGAATAATCTGTTCTGTCTATATAGTCCAATAAATCATGCCAGAATGCTATAATTTGACATTTAATTGCGTGCATAGGTATTTGAAAATATGTACCGCGTACGGATATAGATAAAACGGAGCAAATTAACGCGTTCAAAAGGTTAACCAAATTGCCCTACCTTATACTTATATAATTGAATTTTTCTATTGTCTATGGGTCTACTGTAGCGATGAGTTGATCATGAGCGAGCTGCACAATCTCTTTTTGATGAGCCTTATTAATAATGAACCATTACCCTTATTTATCAGGAGATATTTTAGAAAAATAGAGCCGTTAAATTAACCAAGTATTAATAGTTATTAAGACACTTGAACGGAGTCCGACAACTGGACTTGGATGTATATACCCACACTTACTAACTACCTAGCATCTTATTTATCTCATGTTACGAGGCGGCGTACCGGTAACAAGAGTCGTACGATCATTCATGAGCTGGGAGCCTTAGCGGGGGAGTCATATCGTGCTAGCACAGTATTCTCATTGCTCATACGCTCTGAGCTCACGGCTCCCGTTTTATTAAGCTGTTGTTCAATTGAGTCGACTCTTTAAGCCATAATATTGAACTGGTACTATGGCAACCCCTCTTAATAAAATGAGTCATGACTCATCGCTAGTCTACTGGAAATGTCTATAGTCTCAGACAGATGTTCAACTTTTAGAAAACTATTTAAAATTGGATATACATTCTTCGCGGTACAAAATACTATCTGGAATATTGAGATAAACATCTTATTACATATTCTATAGAAGGTTAATCCAGCTAGCGACTAAACATATTAGCTGATTGGGTATATTTGGGTAGCTATCGCACAAGGACATTCATAGCGGTGCTATCCATATATGGGTAGCTGTCGCTTGAGTGGTTAATATGCAATAATAATACATTATAAATTGTATATATTTCTTCCAAGCAAATAACAAAAAATTACAAATAAAGTTAAATGAATGCACACAATTCATCTATCTAGTAGATACCTTACATATTCATGTGATTTTCATTGCAATAAATAATTCCCAGAGTGGCAGTACCCATACCTGCGTCCCAAATTGAAAACAAATGTAGATATAAGTGAATTAGAATCGAGATAGAATCCAAGTGATGAAAGTGATTGTGTACCAAACATTCGAAAATGGATGCAATTATTGTCTGACAGCGACAGTGAATTAATTAACGTTTTTTAAACAATGGAAACTATCTTCCATTTTCGTATACATAATTTATTATGTATCTTTTTTACACAGTTTTCTGTGGAAAGTATCCAACGCAAAACAAAAAGAAGTAAGTGTTCTTCAGTCGTATCGAAATATATAAAATTCCACAATATGAAACTGGATTATTTTGTGAAGTAGATGACATATTAGGGATAGAATTCATAGATCACATGAGTTTTATTTTTATTTTCTCCTGTGAAGTAGATGGCATATTCGGGATAGAATTCATAGTTCACATGAGTTTTCTTTTTATTTTCTCCTGTGAAGTAGATGACATTTTCGAGATAGAATTAATAAATTCCCATATATCGAGTTTTCTTTTTATTTTCTCCTTTGAAGTAGATGACATATTCGGGATAGAATTCATAGATCACATGAGTTTTCTTTTTATTTTATCTTGTGAAGTAGATGACATTTTCGAGATAGAATTAATAAATTCCCATATATCGAGTTTTCTTTTTATTTTCTCCTTTGAAGTAGATGACATATTCGGGATAGAATTCATAGATCACATGAGTTTTCTTTTTATTTTCTCCTGTGAAGTAGATCACATTTTCGAGATAGAATTAATAAATTCACATGTATTGAGTTTTCTTTTTAGTTTCTCCTGTGAAGTAGATGACATATTCGGGATAGAATTCATCATCATTGTACTTAACAACAACATTTCCATCAGGTTTTTGACTGGTGTCAAATCGGATTTTTTTTTTTGCATTTAAATATGGAGGCAAAACCATGTTTCCAGTTCCGGTGCAGGAGTGACTCCGTAGGACGTTGGCTGCTATCATAACCCGCATTTCAGTTTTCTCGCAGTAATTACTTGCATAGTTAGAGATATCTGAAAAGTTGACACCTTTACCGAAAAGGCATTGCCTTTTATGTAAACGCCAATTGAAATTTTGAATGCAGATTCTAGATATGTTTAGAGAAGTGGAACCGTGGAACAAGATCTCTTCCACGACATTGTTTTTTCCGTATAGAATTTCGTACTCTTCCTTTTTAAGCAAGTAAAATAATTTGAGAAACATGTTGTTTACCCGTTCTATTTGATAAACCCTGAAATGGGCTTGTGTGGTGCACATGAATTTACGGTGTATGAAGTTATAATCTTGGCTTCCCTCTTCAAGTATTTCAATATCAACATCAGGATTGTAGGGGCCTAGATGGTGCAGGTAGATAGAATAAAGCTGTAAGGGTAGAGGCGCCCGCAGACCAGGATCTAATATCTGGCCAATTTCCGGTACTACCCTTTCTCCTGAATGGGATTTTTTCCAACTGAAAAAGTACAAAATTAATTTTTTATCATTTCCTTTAACATTTACTTCTTTATTTTCGTTTGTTTTATTAATTATTATACTTGCATTGCCGCAAAAACCTGACTGAAATCATAAAGCTAAACAAATTGATAAAATATATTGCTTTGTAAAAGTGCTTTGTTAAAATCTGTTGTCTTAAATAAATCGATGGCTTGTAATATGAATATGAAACATGTTGAAAAAGAAAGGCAATGAGATGTTGAAAAGGAAATGGAAGGCATTGAAAAAATCCTTTATTAATGCAACCAATGTAGATTTATTACTGCCGTCGTATGGCGTTGCAGGATGGCTTACGAGGTGATGGATTGCCGTCGACAAAATGAATAAGCTACCCGTTAGATATTGGCCTGTCTCTTGCTTCATTTTCGTAGATTACTTTCGGAAAAATATGTTAGCTTTAGTTAAATTAGGAACATTTTACTGTATAACTTGTTGTGGCGACAGTTGCAGGCATAAAAATCCGTATGGCAGTGGACACACAAACGACGCAACACTATGGGGACTTTTTTGAATTTCCTATCGACGAGTAGGGGGGGAATTATAAATTTGAAATACATAATATTTTTTTCTGAAACAAAATATTTAATTTCCTAACATTTTAGTATTCACTATTTTATGAAAATGCGCTTTGTATGTTTGCTTGCTTGCTATGTTTTAAAATAGTAAGACAAATTATTTATTTGCGCCTGTACATATGAATATGAATAAATATTTTTGTCCATATAAAAACTCAATTCTTTCAAGAAAGGCATTCAAATACAATATTGGATTGATTCGCCGAGACAATATTGTATTTGTATGTCTTTCTTGAAAGAATTGAGTTTTTGTACAACACTGTACATTCATATTCAAACAGGCACAAGCAAATAATTTGTCTTAAGGCATAACTTGCAAAGTGTATTTTCATAAAATAATTAAATTAGCGCAGCCTATGAACGTGTAGATTATAACGAATGTTACATTTAACCTTAACTATGTAATGTGATAAATTACCCAAAAATTAAATGTGAAAGAAACAAAGAAAGACAAAGAACACCTGATCTATTTAATAGATTCTATGAAATAAATCAGTGATAATAGGCTTTTGGACCATCCTATTACATACTTTAGAAACAAAAAAGGAATGTCCAAGTTTCTAGAAAGTGCACAGCCATTGCGTGTTTCACTGAATGAACAAGTTTACAAACCTAAAAATGTCCGGAGATCTTTTTCCTATCTGTCTGACCAACATACACCTTGTCACATCCTGAGTAGCTAATTTTGTAGTCTTCCATCTAATTCAAGAATAAATTTTACCTGGTTGAGAGGTTTATTTACCTGGCTGCACGCACAACTGCCACTGGACCGAGGGGAGGCCAAGGGTCCGCCACCGACGAATCTACACGTCGATTGGAAGACCTCCTCTTCGGTGGTTCGGAAACAACCCAAGAAGGTCTATAAAAATAGCAAACAAAAAAAGGTTATGAAAAGAAAGATTGGTAAAGAAGGGTTTACTGTCCCCTTGCCAGATAAGGCTATATCCCAGATGGGTCGGCAGTCTATCTCGACTCACATTTAAAACAGTTACATCAATTTAGAGAGCTAATCTGCTAAAAAGACTTAAAAGGCTAAAAGATTAGTTAAATAAAGTTGTACATATTTTACTTTGTGTATGACTGTTTTGAACTGTAAAAATATTTACAAAAATTTGAATAAGTGACATCAATAGCTACTTGAATCTGCCCTTGAAGTGATTGAATCAAATTTAATATATCCAATGAGAAGAATGTTAAGGACAGTATTTCAGTATACTCAGAAGTGTTATAAGTGAGATAGGACTGTCAGTAAATGTACCTAATTTGACGAATGTAAATATCTCTTAAGCCGAGCTTAAAAAGCAACTGAAATACGGGCCCTTAGAATTTTAAACAATTAAACATAATAACACAATTGTTATTAGTGAGAACTAATAAAGGCAAGATTTAAGCGGTTCACAAATGTAGCAGGTCCTCGCCATCAACTAAGCGTAGTTATTTGATAATTCTCTATTTATATTACCTAGTCTATTTTTGTAAGAAATAACTATTTATTACATATCTTTACAGGTACATATCTCAATATAATATATATCTTAATTATTGTTTATGTATAGTCTGACAAATAAATGTAGATAATAATGGAGGAAACTGCAATCGTTATTGCTTTAAATGGTTCAAAAGTAAAAGAGCATAACTTTTAAAACCAATATCATCCAAGTGTATATATTTCAAATGAGGTTACACAGTGTTCAGAAATTTGTTGTATTTTCTTTAAATACACGACTACTTTTATTAAATTTGTGAATCTAATAAATTTTCAAACTATAAAAGACTGAAAAAAAATGTTAGGAACCTTTCTGAAGCATTGGAGTCTCGGGCTGTAGCATTAGAAGGCCTGGAAGAAGAGTGAGAAATCCGTCCAGAGGCCGGAGTAGATATGTCATCCCACGGGGAGTTAGAAGCTAACGATCTCCTTTTGAAAATACAACACATTAAACATTAATAAATATTGTGTGAATTTTTTATTTATTTATCAAAATCAATGAATCTGAAAAAAAATTGGGGCATGTCATCACTGATGACTCAAATAATAAAAATGACATGGAACATCAAAGAAGAGTACTGAGCGTGCGAGCCAACACACTCGTCAGGAGATTCGACAGGTGCAGTCCTCCGATGAAGAAGCAACTATTCCAGACATATTGCATGAGCTTTTACACTAGCGAACTATGAACAAGGTACACACAAGGCATCATGAACACACTCCAAGTACAGTATAACCAACCACACATACAGGGCGCTGTTCAGCTTCCCTTAGCGATGCAGCGCCTTGCAGATGTTTGCAGAGGGAAGAGTGCATGGGTTCGCTGCTTTGATGCACCACAGAGTAGCCTGGACGATTTACAGCTGCCAGAAATCGGAAAACACTCACAAAACAGTCACAGACTGCCACTGATAAATAAGTATTTTCCTGTCAAATGTCAAATTCAATGTTCAGTGGAGTTAAGGACAGTGCGAATTCGAGTAGAAAAATTTTACTTGTGACAAACTTTTAAACCCCTAAGAAAGGCACCCTGACCGTGAATAGCTACAGATCGGCACACGGAAGGCATCTTGTCGAGGCAATGGGTAGGACAAGGGGAAAAAGATGAGATGAGATGCGAATTGAAGAAAGAATGTTAAGAACCTTGCAGAAAGAATGGAGTCCCGTGCTGCAACATCAGAAAACCTTGCGGAAGAGTGAGAAATCCTTCCAGTGACCGGAGTAGATATTACGTCGATCGACGGAGAGTGCAAATCAAATGATAACCTTTTGAAAACACAACACATTAATATTTATTAGATACTATGTCAACATATTGATTTAACAAAATTAACGATACGATGGCTACCCGTATTAAGGTCTCATCGCTCTAGCCCTTGAACGATGGCTGCCTGAATTTATGTGAGCAGTTAGAATTATTTTGTTCGTGCCGGTGTATAGTGACGGCATTCAAAAATGCTGTGGTTTTTATTTGAAGCAAATTCTATTAAATATTAAATACCAATGTTTTTATTATTGAAATTCCTGTTTTATTAAAGATATTTTAAATTCCTGGGATTAAAAATAAAGTACCACAGTAAAGTTGTTAGTTATAGTTTTTTTGGAAGCGCCGTGCATTTTATTTTTACAATCCTAGCTCCATTTACCTAATCTGTGGGGTTTTGAATATTAATTCAGTTAGTGATCCATAACAAAGATATAGAATTCATATTTTATTATTTATTCTGGGACAATTTTTAATATGTTATTTACGTTTGAAAAATTTAAGACAGTGTGATAAAAACATTTAAGATTTTGACACTTTTGCTAAGTGATTTATAAAATTTTGTAAGTAAGAATAGTAATGTGTAATGTCATGATATATGTCTTATTTTAAACCTTGTTTCTGGTTGTATTACGAACTATAAAAACATGTTCCAGTAATAGGTACAAGGTAGAGCCATTTTATTTAACTAACATACAAATTTCAAGTGTATCAAATTTACGATATAATTTTTTTTCTTATAAAAACTATAAGTAAAATATAAACGATGAAATGAAGGTGGATTCATTGGCTTTAAACCACTAAGCAGATTTTTATGTTAAGGTATTAATATTCAGAGGTATGATTATTTTAATGAGCGCGGCAGAATTCAAAACCCAACGCCCGGAAATCTCTATTGCTTAAAGTGCTTGTATTTTAAATGCACCATCGCTCGAGTTTCATAAGTAGGGGCATATTTTTAACATTATGTATACATGGTGTTTGCAGGACAGGGACGCCAGGAGGCGCTGCGTCGAGGTGATGGATCCCCGACCCGAACCGATAGGAAAAGAGGGAGAAGATGAAATGAGATGAGAAAAAAAAAAAAAAAACAAAACAAGATATTGAAGAAAATAATGTGAACCTTGCTGAAGCATTAGAGTTCCTGGCAGCAGGGTTGGAGAGCCACTGGAGAGTAGATATGCCATTAAACGGAGAGTTTAAGTCAAATGTTCTCCTTTTGAAAATACAAATACAATAATAATATTACCATACCAAAATCCATTAATTATGCACTTAGTACAACATAAATTCAACAAAGCTTACAGAAAATTACATACCTGTTATCAATTATGTAAGAAAGTAAATAAAAAGTTATTTATTCGTGAAAAGTTTTCCCAAAAATTAATTCAGCTGAAGCGGTTAATTTCAGTACAAAAATTAAGGACGAGATGAGTTAAATTGATTGTTAAAAAAATAGTGAAAATTGTAATAATAAATTACAAAGAATGGTTTTTGATTCATTACAAAAATTAATTTCCAAGTTATATTTTCATTTTGAGTTAAAGATGTCTTTGATAAGATTTTAGTGAAATTGGTTCAGTCATTTCAATATTTAGGAATATATTGAATGCTTTATAATTTCATAATACAACAATTATTTTCCGGAATTTGAGTTAGTATGGAAAATAATACTGTGAACAGTAATATTATTATTGCGTTAACAATCTAAATGGTAAATATTTATCTAACCGCTGCACTTTTTAGGCCCAGATTATGGAAATTAAACTTCTTATCAACTAAATTACTATAAAAGATAATTATTTAAGTCGGGAAAGATGATAAAAGATGCATTAAGCCTCATAGAGGTGTCCTGAGTGTCTACTGTGCTGAGGAGATCTGGATATCAGTGCCAATACTAGGTAATTATAACAAACTCAAAAAAATTATATATCGGCTACACGTATCACTCGCAAAACACCAAATTCATCCATAATTTAATTCATCACTTAAACATTACATCAGACCTGCACACCAATCACCTGGAAGGATTGTTTTTATTAACTGGGGATCACAACATACCCACACTAAATGGGCAGGTAACAGAAGGGCAAAACCACCTAGAGCCGAATTTTCCTGAGGGCACTGCTAGCTATGCATTGGTTGACTTCCTTTCATTCACTCAACTACACCAAATTAATTCTGTAGTTAACACAAACAGATGAATAATCATGTAATCATGACAAATACTTCAGAATGTTACTACATAACCCACTGTACCGAACCTCTGACGCATGAAGGTTCACATCACAGAGCCTTAGACTTAGTTATCCCCTGTTACTGTATCGTCTCTTCCCGGCTCGTCTAGGACAATCAAAATGTTTCAACGATGTGATTACTGTCAAATCATGGACGAATTATCCAAAATAAATTGGGGACTCGAATTTAAAAGTAAAGAAAATATACTCCTGAAATTTTTTTTTATGGTAACTTAGAACGTTTTAAATATTGAAGACAATATTAGTGATTTCTAAACGAAAATCTGAAACAGAAAAATCAGAAAAGGATACGGTCACATCTAGGGAAAAAAGGAAAAAAAAAATGAAGACAATGTTGGTAGTTCTTATTCGAAGTATGATACAGTTAAAAGTGACCGAGGGGGATAGGGTCCCATTAGCTCAGTTGGTAGAGCAGTGTCCCGGAAAGACAAGGGTCCTGGGTTGGGGTCCTAGATGTGACCGTATCCTTTTCTGATTTTTCTGTTTCAGATTTTCGTTTAGAAATCACTAATATTGTCTTCAATATTTAAATATTACAATTTGAGGTTTTACTCAATAAAGTTATTCTGAAAAATAAATTAGATCGTTTTCCTCCCTGGTACACTTCACCACTTATAAAATTTTTTAAGGAGAAATTAAAATATCATAAAAAATGGAAAAAAAATAAGAATCTAGCTGACTACCAATCCTTTTCAGTACGGAGAAATCGTCAAAAGAAGACATCGCTTGAATGTTATGAAAACTTCATTTTGACAGCAGAAGATTCAATAAAAAAGTGCAGCAAACGGTTCTGGTCAATTTAATTCCATTCATATTTTATGTAAAATGTCAGAACCAATTGGCCCATCCTCTCTCCTTGCTATTCAAAATGTCATTTGAGGAAGGCGACAAGCATTCATTACACCTATCTACAAAAGCGGGGACAAAAATAATATTACCAATCACAGGCCCATCTCTCAACTTCCGATTGTCAGCAAGGTCACGGAAAATATAGTTCTTGATCAATTTTTTTCAGCAGTACAAACAATCATATCAAAAAATCAACACAACTTTTTCAGAAAACGGTCGGTCGAGACCAACCTGCTGGAATACACAGATTTGTTTTATTAAATTCTATGGGTAGTAAAAATCAAATAGACTCAATCCACAAGGATTTTTATAAAGCCCTTGATAAAATTAATATCGAACTGCTTATGAAGAAGCTGTTAAAAATCGGGATTAATGGGGACCTTCTAAGATGGATCAAGTCGTATCAGTAGTCAAACAGAAGTCAAGCAGTTAGAGCTATCTTCTCATTTCTATAACATACCATCAGTAATTCCACAAGGACAAATCTTGGACCTTTATTGTTTATTTTGTATATCAATGATATAGGGACATGTTTTAAAAACTAAATTTTTTGCAGATGACACTAAAATTTAGAAAAAAGTCACTAATATCAATGACTGCTTAGAATTGAAGGAGGATATTAAAACTGTTCCTTAATCTGGAAAAAATTAACACAATATCTTTCACCAAAAGTATTAACCCTCTAATATTCCCGTACATAATTAATGACGTAGAAATAAAAAAAATGTAGTGAAGTAAGGGATTTAGGTATAATAATGGACTCAGGAATGTCTTTCCGGTCACATATAAATTTCATCTCTGAAGGGCCTACAAAATTAATTTCATGGATTCATCATAAGAGTGATGAAACCATTCAGATCTCCTCATGTAATAAAAATACTATAATATATCTCTTTCGTTCGCTCAATATTAGAATTTGGATCTTATCGGATTTGGATATAAAGTTAATTTTGAAAGGTTAGAAGGAATTAGTTCTGAATCACTTATACTTTAAATCCTTCCAACCACCCCAACATTTAAAAGACTCTTTAGCATTCCACAAACTATTAACATTAGAAGACAGAAGATATATATCCGAACAAAATTTTTTATTCAAAATTATCGACAACACTGTTGACGACGACGACTAACTTCTGGAAAATGATCATTGCCACTGTCCAGTTTGAAACACATGGCCAAACAAACTATTCCACATCCCACACTCAAAAACAAACTACACACGACATTAATTTTTCACAAGGACATGCACAAAATACAATATATTTTCCATTTGTTCAGTTTACTAAATGCATATTGGAGAAAATTAAATCAAATTGTTAATTACGTACCCTCTCCCCCTGCTGTGTGTAAGATATCTAAGATATCTCAGTTATTTTCATTAAGGTGTGTAAGATATCTAAGATATCTCAGTTATTTTCATTAAGGTGTGTAAGATATCTGAGATATCTCAGTTATTTTCATTAAGGTGTGTAAGATATCTAAGATATCTCGGTTATTTTCATTGTGTTGATCAAGGTGTCTTTATGTTTTTTCTGTTTATTTGTTTTTTTCTGAACGTAATATGAATTTTACGTGGAAACTTCATTGGTTAATGCAACTATTTGTCTCCCCAATACACTGAAATAAAAAAATAATAAAAATAGAAATCATTGTCTCCCTTACTGTCACTGTGAGAAATATGATTTAAACGATGTTAGAAAGAGAAATAATAATTGGATGATTTGTATAGCGCCGTTTTTGTGCAAAATCACCTAAAAATAAACCACTACACTTTATATTTAAATCTAAAAGTTTGAGAAAATTTAAGGAATTTTGGTGAAATACCTACACTCGAATTTTCTGACCTTCTGACAGCGTCTTTAAGAAATATTATGGTCGATATGCCTGAGGCCTGAGACGTTAAAAATCCAATTTTATTCAATCAAAGTTCAAAATTTTCCTTTCGATCCCTTTGCCAAATTTTGGATTTTTTTAGTATGGATTGACGTTTGTGAAAGTTTCGATAAATAAGAAACTATAATATAACAAACTAGGAAGCAAAAAACGTATTTTGTGTATATAAATAGTTGTACAAAGCAATTGTTGAAACGAACTGTAATTTCCATAATCTGTGCCAAAAAGTGCGGCGGTTAGGGAAATAATTACCGATAAATTAATTGCATTATCTGAAGTATGCAGAATCAAAGAAATAACAACAAAAAATAATTATCTAACTTACCGAGATTGGCTTTCTCTTCCTTCTTCATCCTTGCAACAGCAAAATAGAGAAGACGGCGACAAACCCATATTATCAGTTCAAGGAAAACCCGGTTTTTTAAACTTTAATGTTTCAAAACAATAAAAAAACAACATTAAAACTGCGAGCCGCGAGCAACATCCGTACGATCCGTACTCTAGACCGGCCAAACAGGCCGATACTGGGAAATAATTTACCACTAATCAATCAGTTGATTAATTTGAGATCCGATAGTCTGATAAGATTGTGTTAGGTACGCTATTTTTAACTTTCAACTGTAAAAACAATAATGTTAGAAAGACATAAACAGCGCCATTTTACGATTTGAATACGAATTTCGTTCTCTTCGTTATTAATCAGTTTTAATATTGATTTCAATGTTTTGAGTGAAGAGCGTGAATATTTTGACACATAATAAACGTGCTCATAATAAACCACTCTCGCGGCCACAGACAATATTGATAGAATCGAAATCATATCGAAATAGTGGAAAAGATTACAGATTATGTAGATAAATAATTTATAAAATTAAAAGGGGATTCCTCTTATCAAAATATTTCAGTGTTGCCATGATTATAATTCTACTCACCCGTCCTGCACGTGACTTGTTTTTTTTCGTTTTATGAAAATAAAACACTTCGAAAAAACCACTATTTAATCAGAATGGATCGATATGATTCGAAACCAATGTCTTCGTCAGGATAAATACAATATTATATTTTTTTATAAATTTAATTTAGATTAAATTTGATAATATTATTATTAAGTTCTGCAAGTGTTTTAGTTTTTTATTATTGTGACAGCTGTTTCGGCTTACAAGGCCATTTTCAAACTGTGGTTAGTCCACATTGAGACGACGTATTTATACTATTTCAAATGTAAATTTTGAAGGTGCATACATTGATTTATTACTGTTACACCGATGACATGGTCTATTGTTGGTTAAACCAATCTATGTTTTCCCCTCAGTAAATGGTAATGAGTTCTTAATTATTTACTAATGACTTTATTGCTATGAATTATTTGGGTGCATTATACTGCTTGGGTTTTGTGAAAATACTGAGAAGTGGTGAGTAAATTATTTTCCGTACTTTATTAATTAGTGTTAAATTTGGGTCATTCGTTCGTTTATTGATTTCTAATTGTTCAAGTAAATTTAATCTAATGCCCTTTTTTTCCATATGCAATGGTTTAGGACCCTTGTTGTTAAGTGGGGTATGATTATTCACCAAGAGATGTTCTGCGAATTTTGAGGATGTGTTTTTTATTATTATAACATCGTATATGTTCTTTGAATCTAGTTGAGAATGCCCTTTACAATTAGAAATCAATAAACGAACGAATGACCCAAATTTAACACTAATTAATAAAGTACGGAAAATAATTTACTCACCACTTCTCAGTATTTTCACAAAACCCAAGCAGTATAATGCACCCAAATAATTCATAGCAATAAAGTCATTAGTAAATAATTAAGAACTCATTACCATTTACTGAGGGGAAAACATAGATTGGTTTAACCAACAATAGACCATGTCATCGGTGTAACAGTAATAAATCAATGTATGCACCTTCAAAATTTACATTTGAAATAGTATAAATACGTCGTCTCAAGGTGGACTTACCACAGTTTGAAAATGGCCTTGTAAGCCGAAACAGCTGTCACAATAATAAAAAACTAAAACACTTGCAGAACTTAATAATAATATTATAAAATTTAATCTAAATTAAATTTATAAAAAAATTAAATGGAGTTCTACGAATTAAACACAAAAACAATAAATAAATATATACAATATTATAATTAAAATTAACAAATTTAAAAGTACCTATAGAAAAGAATATTATAATGAGAGGTGATTCATTAATTATTCTTAAAAAACAGATTTTAAATACTATTTTTTCAATTACACCTTGAAAGAATATTTAAATTACTTACCAAATTTATTCAATGTGCGAAGTATTTGCCGCCCTTTACTTAGATAAACAGATTTTAATTTTTCACAAAATGTCAGGGTTAATTATGATTTAAGATTTTCACGGCCAAAATTATTTTTGTTATTTGTTTTTGGGGTGTTATCCTACATTTAACACATTTGTTAAATAACACATTTGCCCTGATGTTGGACAATGCAATGGTGTCCGAAATGTTGGCTAAAGAAGGAGTTAGCGCAACACGGCATAACACCCCAAAAACAAATAACAAAAATGTCAGGGTTGTCACAACTTGTCATAGAAATATGGGAACTTGTATTAGAAAAAATATTAACAATTAATTAAAAGGAACAATTATAGATCGATTGTTTTTTAATTGTAAACTAAATTATTTTTATTTTTATTATAAAAAAAAATAAAATTCTTCTAATGTCTGGTTTGTTCGAAACACAGTTCAATGCAGAGAGCCATTTTGATTCTTTCCTCTTCTTTTTTGATAGGCATACTACACATCTGGCCATAGCTGCTGATTATTTTGCAGTTGGAGGTAGTTTTTCCATAAAGTGCTTTTCAGTAAGACGTGATGGTAGATCTGCCTTTCTTTTCCTTTCAGTACATTTCGAGGGTACATCAGGTTTATGTTAATGGATCAGTTGCCTTATCACCTCCAACTGAAACTGTGCTAGCGGCATACGTTGTCCTGTTTTTTTTTTCCGGCATTCAGTAATGATAGGTCCATTAGGTGAAAGAACATTTTTTTGTACCACCTCCTTGTCTTCCACGATGAGTGGACACTCGACAAAACCGACCAGATTGGTCAACTGCACCCATTTTCTTATTATATTCTTGAACACTTTCAGGTTTATTTATCGGTTCATTCCGGTATGTGGTTTTCCCTGTTTCGGCTAGAATAAGTGGATGAAGAGTTGTCAGCAAAAAAACCTCCCTTTTATCCTTCCAAATTTGTGCCGAAAGGGTGTCGGTATGAAAAGTTTTCATTTCCCCCTTCTTCAGTTTTTCAGTGAGCTTTGGCATATCTTTTCGGTTTCTTCTTACAGTACCACAAGCATTCGTTTTTCGATCATGGAGCCTTTGGAGTAAAATAGGACTAGTGTACCAGTTATCAATGTAAAGTGTATGTCCTCGATCCAAATATGGCTCCATGAGAGTCATGATTAAGCTCCCTGATATGTCTACATGTGGATGTGGTGCATATTCTGTCGTTTTCCCAGTATAAATAATGAAGTTCAGAACATATCCCGTAGCACGGTCTCACATTACAAAAAATTGAATCCCAAAACGGCTTGCTTTTGATGGAATATATTGCCTAAATGACAGTGCCTTTGAATATAAGCAAACTTTCATCAATGCAAATATTCATGTAAGTATACATGTACTCTCTGAAAGAACCAAAAGCGGTTAAAAACAAAATAACTTTTCATTTGATTAAAGTGTCGAGCCACAAAGTAAACGCTTTCTTTGATAATTATATACTATTTTTTAAAAATAATTTTGTAAATTCATAAAACTTCTACTCAATAGTAAATATGTGTACGTTTCCCGTTTTGGTTCAATATGTAGTGTACAGAATCCAAAACTTAAAATTTGAAAATAAAAATCATTTTGTGATATTTATTAGTCCTTTACCTGATTCAGACCTGGTTTAGCAAAAAAATGTTGGTTTGGTGACGGCTTTGTATTCAAATTACAACACCTCGGTAACAAAATGAATGCTGATCCTTGGTTTTGCTTACGAGTTTGAACGCTTGTACAAGGAGTTTAAACAGAGTTGGGTTGTTAAGTTCATCTCCATATTTGTGACGTACGCTATGTGGTGTCATTTTTAAAATGAATTTAATTAGACAGGGATAATCTAGTATAATACATCAATGATATAGATACATAAATATTTAACCATATTACATTTTAGATCATCATTGGTTATGTATACTTTATGAGAAAGAGGAGTTCTTGTGTATGATAAGGGAGCCACGATTCTTACACAAGTTTTATGTTATAATAATATTTTTGTATAGAATATTGATTTTTCAATGTAATGTTTAATTAAAATTTATTTTGATATTTTTTTATTTGTTCTGATTGGTTGACAATACAGCGCAGTTCAGATGGGAGATTATTATAGTTATTTATTGCTTGGTAATTATAATGATTTTGCATTTGTGTTGTTTTAAAATTAGGTGCAATAAATTGATTTCCATTTCTCATTAGTTTTGTAAAATTCTTGGTATTCTTTTTTTTTTTTTCATATTTTTATAATGGAGACATTTGGTACTGGAAACAATTTAAAAAGTGATTCTGTTATAATTTATTTTAACATTTATGATGATTCTTTGTGAAACTTTTACAGAGTTTAGATTGTTTTTTATAGGATCCTCCCCAGCCTGTGATTTCGTAGATAAGCAAAGAGTGAACAAGGGCATAGTACACATTTTTGATTATTTTCACATTTAAAATATTTCTTAACCTAAAAAATATATATATACATTTTCTTATTCTCTGTGATGTGGCTGTTTCACTTCAGGTTTTGATCAATGATCAAACAGAGATATTTAATTTCAGAAGAAGAGTTGATTACAGTACAAATAGGATCGTGTTGTTTACAGTTTACATTTTCACATTTTTCGCAGTAGATTATAATACTAACTTTCTGATAAGGTATTTTCTTTAAGGATAATAAGACATATACGTTGTTTTTTGCATTAAGTGTGAGCAGGTTATTATCAAACCATGATTTTAAAGCATTAATTTATTCACTTGCAAGTTTTTTAACTATTTCCTATGTTTGACCTTTTATTAATAATAGTGTCATCTGCGTAAGAAATTGATTCCCCTTTAATTTTCTGTTGGAAAATATCATTTACATATATTAGAAATAATAATGGACCGAGAACCGTGCCTTGGGGAATGCCAAATTTACTTGTCAGTGATGTACTAAATGTTTGATTTAATTATACAATTTGAGGTGTTTTTGTTAAGTAGGTTTCTATCCATTTAAGGGCTATGTGGTTTATGCCATTTTATTTTAATTTCAATACAAGTCTTTCTTGGGAAATGCTTTCTTTATGTCAATGAAAATACTTCATAACGTGATGACCAGCGATTACAACAGCTAGCTAACAGGAACAATATGTTCGCAAGATTCTTCCCATAATGTCGTCTGGAACAATCGTTCCAGTTGTAAGGTGTTTCCTTGACCCTCGCCCGTTTGGTACTGGTTTCCTCAGTGACTGTCCGTGGCGCTGCTGCTCCGATAAACCATAGACTGAGTATCCCAAAGACAAGTAGTCGGTCTGAAGATAGAGTTATGGATAAATTAACCATAAATGTAGAGGGGCGAAAGTGAACTGCTACAACCCTCGACAACGAAGGCCGCTACAGCGTTACTATACGAAAATTATTACATAATAATATGTGCTTATTTATTTTTACCGTTTAGATCACAAAACCTAACCACTTCGCATTTCTGATGTTCTTCTTTATTCTTTGCCCACAAAACACTTATTGGTTTATGTCAACAGCGAGAAAAGTTAGGTGTGAGCACTTACCTTTAGAGGTAGGTATAAATATAGTCATAATAAAACACTGATAAAAAATATTCATAAAAACATTTAATGGTATAAAAAGTTTTCCTTTAAAACATAGATATCACATCTGTCATAAACACAATAATCACTAGTTATGCAATAAAAGGAACATTTTACCGAAATTATTTTATCAAACATATATTTTTTTTAATAATACACTATTATCATGTAGACTTATTCAGATACCTATGCAGGCGAATTTAAAAAAAAATATCAGACTTGTCGATGCTCTCCTGATACCCTCTACACATCACCCCCAAAAATATCATAGGCTCCGAGAGAAATCGTTTTCCTCAGTATGTAGGAATTTTTTTTTACTACACTTGTGTGGAGTTAAAATGCTCTTTGAAAGCAATAAACATATTTTAATGTTTTAAAATTGTTTTGCCATCATTCTTCATTAAAAAATATATAGCATAATATTACAGAATAAAAAAATATTATTGTCAATCAATATTACATAATATATATAAAATTAACAAAACATAGTGAAATTTTAAGATTATAAAAAAGTTAACAATCAAAATACATTGTTTGGAAATGCTAATATTGCCTATTTAAATAAAGAAGATATTTAATTTGTGCTATTAGAGTTGACCCAATATAAAGTGTATATTATTATAATAATATACAATACACTCTCAACAGTAATGTCCTGGCGAAATTTCGCTGAGAAACTGCCTTTTTTCTTGTTTATGCCTGATTATTGTTTTCAGCAAAAAAAGGGACAGCAAGTGATGAAAGCGAATAAAAGAATTCCAGCAAATTTTTTTTGTAAAATAAAGTTTTTCCATTTTTTAACGGTTCAATATTTACTCACAAGTGCATTTACATAAGCATCCAACTTATTATTTATGTTTTTTTTGGTAGAAATTAAAGTACTTTAAGATAAAGTAATACAGGAAAAAAATCCTGCAAAAATTTGTTTTTTAACTTTTGGCATCTTGCATCGGCGCATTTAAGTACTTTCTTACGATAAGCGTCTCAACTTATCAAAGTGATTTTATAAGCTGTGAGAAAGCTATAAGTTTGCGCGGACACAACTAGACTTGTCAAAAACACACGCCTCTTACAACTTCTGTAACTTGCTATGTTACAGAAGTGACTTACAATGTCATTTACATTGGTAATTTTGCCATAAGTCACTTACGTAAGCAACTTAGGAGAAAAAACTTATAAGTTTAAAGCCAGCCTTTCAAGAAAATTGATAAAATTAAATAAAACTAGGTGACAGTCTTATAAGTATCTGTGGGACGGATCAAGTGAGATTCTCTTCACATTCTTGCTACAGATTTACATAATCCCTTTTCAGAACAACTTATGTCCAGTGAAAGAAAACGTCTGTTAAATAATAATTGTTCAACAGTATTTTCCACTTTTAACATCGCTGTAGTGACTATGGATTCATACCTCATATGCTTACAAATTTATTGTTTACATAATATGAAAAACTAACAATATCTTGGATGTATTAAAATTGCACGACCCGCAGCAACATTTATTGCGTTTTGCGTGACATTTATCTATGTGATCCATTAGGGTCATTGTTTCATGTGTTAAATCACTTAATGGAATAAATTGCGTTTAAATGGCCAGCATTACGTAAACAAAAAGCCGCAGAGATGCTGTCAAATTTCGGGTTGTTTCCCATGAAATTAAAAAATCCCCTCTAACTGAGAAACTAATTGAACGTATTTATGCAGAAATCAGCCAGTCCACAATTTTGACAAAAATAAGATATTCTTGTCACTGAACAATTACTATTGCGTAATCAACAGAAAATGTTCATGGCGCTTGTAATTACATACTTTTAGTGTTTTCGGTAGCTCTGGGTGTTTTATGCAAAATGCATATTTCACATAGTGTCAGACAGTTGATTGCAGAGCTAACATTCACTAATATGTTTTACAAAACACCAATATCTCTAAAAATTTACATTTAAATCCATTTTAAAGTTATAAGAAATAGGTTTCCATATACAATACTAATTGACGTGTGGACTTTAAGGTTATAAGAAATAGGTTTCCATATACAATACTAATTGACGTGTGGACTTTAAGGTTATAAGAAATAGGTTTCCATATACAATACTAGTTAACATGTGGACTTTTTTCCACTTTCTATAAATATAATATGCATGCATTTTATATATAAACCATCCGGAAGAAATTCTCTAAATGAGTGAAAACCCTATCTGTTAAAATCCGTTGCGTAGTTTAGAAGAACTAAGCGCACAAACAGACAGACGCAAAAAGCAACTTTATTTTATACTATACTAAATAATTACAAAAAATTTTTAGGAGTTGTGTAGATTTGATAATTCAATCTTTTTTATTCAGTGATTTTATCTCAGTTTGAGTTATTTGTGGCTGGCTGCATTCTACATAACTACGTTCAATTGGCCCTTCTGTTTAAAGGTTGTGCATCACAAAACTACAACATTACTCATTTCTTAGAAATTATCCTTATTTATTAGTTATTATAATTAAATGACCCAGTAAAGAAAATAATGGCTTCCGGAAGAAATTCATCATCACTATACTTAACTACAACAGCCCCGTATGGTTTTTCTGTAGTATCATATCTCAGGTTGCTATACTCAGGCATAAAGGGAGGTATATGCATTTGATTGGTACCAACGCAAGTGTGACTTCTGAGCACTCTGGCCATGATCATAACCCGTAGATTTTCATATTTACCGCAGTAATTACTTGCATATGTTGAACTGTTGGAAAAGTTGACGCCTATACCGTAAAGTGCTTTCCTTCCGTGCAAGCGCCAATCGAAATTGTGGATGCAAATACGAATGATGTTTTCATAGCTAGAACCGTGAAATAAGAACTCCTCCGTAACATTATTCTTACCATTGAGAATTTCGTATTCTTCCTTCTTCATCGAGTAAAACAGCTTGAGAAACATGTTATTTATTGCTTGAATTCTAATTACTCTGAAGTGTGGTTGAGCAGACTGCATGAACAAATGACAGATGGATGAGAACTGAGGAGAACATGGATGAAGTTCTTGCAATAAATCTGGTATGTCGAATTGGGAAATGTATGTTCCCAAAATCCCCACCCGGTCTCTGTAGTACTCAGCCAAATCCCACTGGAGGGTGGGGGGAACAAAAAACTGAAAAGGATGTCCACTTCCCGATTGTTGCATCGAGTTTTCTCTTTGATAAACTGAGCATCTGAAATCAAACAACATTAAAATTAGGCATTTGAAAACATTCAGAAAAGAAAAAAGCTTATTGCTCTGACCACTGAACTACCGCACCAACATTCAGACGTGCCGCATTTCAGATTCCGGTGGAGGCAATAACCATTTTCTCTGACTGTTTTTCTCATACATATGTATTATGAAGAAATCATTATTAAAATATTCTGTCAATCTATTTTTATAAATATACTAGCTGTAACCCGCCACGTGTTGCTGTTGCTCAGTCTGTCTGTGCAAATAGAGAAACAATAGCGCGAGTTCCTTTTACTTCCAACAGATGGCGCTGTTTTAAAAAAATTGCATTTTTACCTGTCACAGGTGAAATCTATATAATATAGGGTTATAAAAACACACGCATATTCAAATGCAACATTGTGTCAATTGTGTTTGGTCTCCACCTTACAAAATTCACATTAACAACATTGAGCGAATACAAAAAAAATTTCTACATTTTATAAATTTTAAATTAAATATCCCTGTCGAAGACTTAAAATTCAATTTCTTATTAAATACTCTAAAAATACATACATTAGCAGACAGACGTAAAATAAACGATTTAACGTTCTTATTCAAAATACTTAACTCTAAATTCGACTGTTGTGAACTCCTGCAACTTATAAACATACATACACCCACAGTAACAACACGACAAAATACAATATTCTACAGCAGCACACATAAGCGTAACTACATTGCCCACTCTCCGATACAACGACTTCACACCATGGGAAATCATTACTTGGGTGATGTTGACATATTCAATACCAACTTGTCAAGTTTTGTGGATCATTTAAAACATTTATTTGAACAATACTCCTAAACACATCATGTAAACCTACAAATAGCTGTAATTTTCTGTTTTTGTTTCTTGTGTTTGTATGACTTGTTGCATAGCTTTTATCAAATGTAATTTTATTCTTATTTTTTATGTTTCAAAGTATCTGTCAAATTAAAATTATACTACCAACCATGTAAAAGCCCTCTGGGCGTTAAATAAATAAATACAAGCAATCGGTGAAGAGCTTTTGGGGATTGAAGATTTTGAACAAACAAACATTTAATTTTTATTTCTATAGAAGATATTCTGTGGTGGTTGGTGGGCGGGCGGACTCCAGGCAGGTGGCGTTTGTTTGATTTTTATACAAATCTTTATAAAATTTATTCCAAAATTGATGAGATTTTGCACACCTGACATTCAAAACAAGAGGAAAGTCACTGTCTAAGTCTGATTTCTAAAAACTCTATATATAATAAAACTCTGTGTAAAACCCGGGTAGCGCCGGGGACTATAGCAAGCATGTAATAAAACTCTGTAAAACTCGGGCAGCGCCGTGGACTATAGCAAGCATGTAATGAAACTCTGTAAAACCCGGGCAGCGCCGGGGACTATAGCAAGCATGTAATAAAACTCTGTAAAACCCGGGTAGCGCCGGGGACTAAAGCAAGCATGTAATAAAACTTTGTAAACCCAGGCAGCTCGGGGCATTCAGCTAGTATGTCATAAAACTCTGTGTAAAACACGGGCAGCGCCGGGGACTATAGCAAGCATGTAATAAAACTCAGTAAACCCAGGCAGCCCGGGGCCTTCAGCTAGTATGTAATAAAACTCTGTGTAAAACCCGGGCATCGCCGGGGACTATAGCAAGCATGTAATAAAACTCAGTAAACCCAGGCAGCCCGGGGCCTTCAGCTAGTATGTAATAAAACTCTGTGTAAAACCCGGGCAGCGCCGGGGACTATAGCAAGCATGTAATAAAACTCAGTAAGCCCGGGCAGCCCGGGGCCTTCAGCTAGTATGTAATAAAACTCTGTGTAAAACCCGGGCATCGCCGGGGACTATAGCAAGCATGTAATAAAACTCAGTAAACCCAGGCAGCCCGGGGCCTTCAGCTAGTATGTAATAAAACTCTGTGTAAAACCCGGGCAGCGCCGGGGACTATAGCAAGCATGTAATAAAACTCTGTAAAACTCGGGCAGCGCCGGGGACTATAGCAAGCATGTAATGAAACTCTGTAAAACCCGGGCAGCGCCGGGGACTATAGCAAGCATGTAATAAAACTCTGTAAAACCCGGGTAGCGCCGGGGACTATAGCAAGCATGTAATAAAACTTTGTAAACCCAGGCAGCTCGGGGCCTTCAGCTAGTATGTAATAAAACTCTGTGTAAAACCCGGGCAGCGCCGGGGACTATAGCAAGCATGTAATAAAACTCAGTAAGCCCGGGCAGCCCGGGGCCTTCAGCTTGTATGTAATAAAACTCTGTGTAAAACCCGGGCAGCGCCGGGGACTATAGCAAGCATGTAATAAAACTCAGTAAACCCAGGCAGCCCGGGGCCTTCAGCTAGTATGTAATAAAACTCTGTGTAAAACCCGGGCAGCGCCGGGGACTATAGCAAGCATGTAATAAAACTCAGTAAACCCAGGCAGCCCGGGGCCTTCAGCTAGTATGTAATAAAACTCTGTGTAAAACCCGGGCAGTGCCGCGGACTATAGCAAGCATGTAATAAAACTCAGTAAACCAGGGCAGCCCGGGGCCTTCAGCTAGTATGTAATAAAACTCTGTGTAAAACCCGGGTAACACTGGGGACTATAGCTAGTATGTAATAAAACTCAGTAAACCCGGGCAGCCCGGGGCCTTCAGCTAGTATGTAATAAAACTCTGTGTAAAACCCGGGTAACATTGGGGACTATAGCTATGTAGTATGTAATAAAATAATACACAACATTTTTTTATTCCGTATTTAATAAAGTATGTGCATAAATATCTAAAGCTGGACACACGCGACGGAGCGATTTGGCTTAATCCATTTGGACATAGTCCAAAATAGGGGGGGGCACAAGATCGAGCAGAGCCACGACGAGCCTGACCATTTTAATCTGTCACCATCTAGAAATGAACTAAAATTACATATTTTTCTATCATCCTGAATAAAATCACATACACTTGAAGAGGCCGTACTTACGACTCGAGGTTTGAATTAATACCGAAAGGATTTTGGCTCGGGATCGCACACACACGGAAGATTCGGCGAACCATTGGCTCGGGGATTTGCGACATATGGCTGAGCTGGGCCAAGTGCGCCGAGCTAGTTTCCCCAGACACAGTGAGTTTTGGCTCAGGCGAGGCCATTTTCCTCTGCCGTGTGTCCAGCTTAACCCATATTATGTGGGTACAAATCGGTGGCATCAAAATGCCCAACATTTATAACAAGTTTATAAAATATTTTCTGTAAACAAAATACATAACAATGAAGGGTTGGACCATTATAGTATTAGCTCTGTATCAAAATATCACAAAACAATATAACAGTTTTGCACTCCTTGAGAAATATTAAAATCCCCACACTAACCGTGTCTTGCGGCCCTTGCGATTTTTAGTTCTAGGGGCCCGCAACGTCGATATCTGCGGTTCTCCATGCAGCGGCAGAGAGTGAGGAGTGGAGGAGCCAGAACCACCAGGTTTGGATAGAGAGTCACCATTCTCAGCAAGGAGGCTATGGCTAAAGAATACATAATGTTGTTTTAACAAAGGAAGAAGGCCACAATCTATATAAATAAAAATGTTCATTTGTTAAAATTTTTAATCTCTGAAATCTTTCGAAATTTTGACACAATGTAGCATTCGAATATGCGTATGTTTTTATATACCTATACACGGTGTCCGGAAACTCGTAGTACAAGCGGGAAACTGGAGAATCTACACCACATGGGGAACCCAAAAAAACATAAAGTTTTTTGATTTGAGCATTTTCAAAAAAAAAAAAAAAACCAAAAAAAAATATTTTTCGGCTATTTTAGGGTTAAAGTTTTTTCTGGTGTTTAGGGTTGAATAACAGATGTTTTAACCCTGCAGAGCAGAAATATTTTATGATTACACCGGGTTAAATGAAGGGTGATTTCAAAATAATGCTTCAAATCCGAGTTTCTTCATTTGTTTTACTTTCAAATAGTTTTAATTAGTTGGGTAATTTGATCTTCAGTAATAATTTATAAGAATTTGATTAAAAAAAAAAAAAATTAAAAAAAAAAAAATCAACTTCAAACTCGATTTACTCGATAACGAAAGCTCAAATAAAAAAAAATATACTACATAATCGACTCCAAATGTGATGTTGATTCACCAGTTTCCCGCTTGTACTACGAGTTTCCGGACACCCTGTATTATACAGGGTGTATCGGCACGTACCCAACAAACTTTAACCAGCTATTCCTTAGCACATTTGGAGTAAAAAATGTTATGGGCACTTTGCTGTCCGGTAACATTTTTTTTTCAATTAACAAAAAAATAAAAAATTCCACACTCCCTCACTGTCATTGGCATCGCTTCTCGTGTTCAACAGCTGTTATCAGCAAGTATGTCAAAAAGCGTCTTCGCTCTTTCATACACACTAAATTATTATTGTGTATATATTGTGTAATAGTTAAAAATGAGACGAATGGTGCCGTTCCATTCCGTTGCGATTGTAAAAGCGCGCCAATGTAGGTACATACGTACATTATTCAATAGTTAAAAATGAGACGAATGGTGCCGTTCCATTCCGTTGCGATTGTAAAAGCGCGCCAATGTAGGTACATACGTACATTATTCAACGAAACTCGAATAAAATATTGCCAGATGGGTTTTCAAACTTTGACAAAGGATAAAACAGTGGTGACATGTGGTGAAAATATGAATAATAATTTTTTATTAAAAAAACAACGTTACCTAACATTTTTTACAGTCGCCATAACATTTTTTTCTCCATATGTGCTCAGGAATCGCTGGTTAAAATTTGTCGGGTACGTGCCGATACACCCTGTATAGATGTCATTTGTGACAGGTAAAAACACGATTTTTTGCAAAACAGAGCCATCTAAAATGAAACTAAACTGCGCTATGTAAATGCTATGTTTTTATTATTATCATCTGTTAAACAAACATCCTTTTTTTGTAAAACAGCACCATATATTGAATATAAAAGCAACACGCGCTATTGTTTCTGTTTGCACAGACATACTGAGCCACAGCAACATGTGGCGGGGTATAGCTAATTCTAAATATTGAAAAACAAATTTGACTAAAAAGGATGAACAAATCAAAAACTCAGAATAATTTACTTTATAAAGGCATCCAAATGTAGGTATAGCTTAGTTCCCAGTGAAATAAAAACACAATAGTTAACATTATAAAGGCATCCAAATGTAGGTATAGCTTAGTTTCCAGTGAAATAAAAACACAACAGTTAACATTATAAAGGCATCCAAATGTAGGTATAGTTTAGTTTCCAGTGAAATAAAAATGTAACGCTTATTCACCGGCTATATCTTAGAGCATACTACAAAAAGGGACATTTCTCTAAACATAACTAGCTATTCTGAGAAAACTACTTATGGTGGAATATATACTATTTTTATAAATATATAGATACATTATATGGTAAGATGATACAATTTACATAAATATTTCGCAATAAACGAGTTATTACGAAAATAGCTGGTGCTCAGCGAAAATTCTGTGTCAAGAAATTAAGCATTCGGTGATCAAGAAATTAAGCATATTTTAAGAAAAATTTTAAATTATTTTTGCAATAAATAGTAGAAATAAGCGAAGTGTAAAATTAAAATGTATGTTTATATTATAGGACCACATATAAAGACGAACTATTTTAAGTTGAATAAATAAATAAAAAAAGTAAAATGTCCCAGTCTTGGCATATTTTAAGCATGCGTTTATCTTTTAGCTCGTGGCAAACAAATCTATTTAAGCATGCGTTCACCTCCTAGGTCATGGCAAACAAATCTATTTAAGCATGCGTTCATCTCTTAGGTAATGGCAACAAATATATTTAAGCCTGCGTTTGTCTCCTAGCTCTTGGCAAACAAATCTATTTAAGCATGGTTCACCTCCTATCTCATGGCAAACAAATCTATTTAAGCATGCGTTCATCTCCTAGCTCATGGCAAACAAGTATATTTAAGCCTGCGTTCGTCTCCTAGCTCATGGCAAACAAATCTATTTAAGCATGCGTTCACCTCCTAGCTTATGGCAAACAAATCTATATTAGCATGCGTTCACCTCCTTGCTCATGGCAAACAAATCTATTTAAGCATGGGCCTTTACGGAACCAAAGGGGAATGAAGAGGAGAGATGAGGCTCTCTTCCCTTGTGGGGCCTTCAGGGAACCAAGGGGGATTGGAGAGGAGAGATGAGGCTCTCTTCCCTTGTGGGGCCTTCAGGGAACCAAGGGGGATTGGAGAGGAGAGATGAGGCTCTCTTCCCTTGTGGGGCCTTCAGGGAACCAAGGGGGATTGGAGAGGAGAGATGAGACCTGGGAACACACACTGTGGAACCAGAAGACATAACCACATATGCAATGACAACCCTGGTGAACTTTATAAAAAGGACCAGGTGACTGTTAAAGCAATGAGGTAAAATGGGAGATAGCACAATGGGCCTAAGGCCTAAGTACTCACGGGAACTATATGTAAACCGTCTCCGCTATATAAATAAATAAAAAAGCATGTGTTCACCTCCTAGCTATAATAATAATAATAATATTTGGATGATTTGTGTAGCGCCGTTTATGTGCAAATCATCTCAAGGGCGCTGTACAAATATATAATACATTTCTACAATGATCTATGGCAAATAGCTAATGGCAACATTGAGTCAAAAACACGCACTCACACAGAAACATTGGAGATTTGAGTCAACACAGCACTCACACAGAAACATTGAAGTGTAGTCTAACACAGCTTTCACACAGATGCATTGGAGAGTCGAGTCAAACACAGCACTGAAACAGGTAGTTGAGTCAAATACAGCACTTGCCCAGATACATTTGAGAGTTGACTCAAATACAGTACCACTCACACATATGCATTGATTTTATACAAACTTCAAACTTGCTATTCGACTTCAGAAAAGAAAATTCCAATGAAAATGAAATAAAATTATAAAACGGAAATTACTGGCACAAGGATATACATTTATAAGTCATTTAATAAAATATTTTTGAAACATTGCATTAGTAAGTCAGCAGTGGTGAACACAGCGTTACAGGAAATTGATTTTACTTTAACATCCAAAAGTTCATCCTTCATTTTTTATAACAGAGTAAAAAAAAATCCTTTTCTGGCAATTTACTTTGAAATTAATAAGGGCATTGGTATACAAATAAAATAAATTTGTTAAAAGATTTGCATTATAAGCACCCACATAGAAATAATATGTAGATCGTTTGAAAATTCTTTGAAAGGCAAATAAATTAAATAATCATGCATTACTTCAATAATTGCAAAATTCACTTTGTGGAGAATTTTAATTTATATAAAACAAATAACTTTGTAAACCGCACCAATTAATAAAAAAAGGATTAACATGTATCAAAAGCAATGGTTTCTTTGTCGGGGAAAATATTGATTTTGTCATGTTAATTCATACATTTTTTTGATACATAAATGTGGTGGTTATTAAAAGTTTGTGTTATATATTGTTTTATATAATAATAACTAATTAATCACAGCTTATTTTAATATTTTTGTGCATAAAATTATACATACTTATTTGTCTACAGTTGTTTGTCTATTTTTAAATTTGTTAATTTTCATTATATGTTTAATCCTGGTGAAGAAACCATTGGTTTTGAAACATTCTGATTCTTTTTGATTAGATAGTGGTTGGTGGTTTCAAAGTTATTTATTTAATTTAAATAATTCATTTTATTAAAATTTGAATTAGTTAATAGCTAATCTTTACCTGTAGAAAAGAATGGCACCCTTTTTAGCATTTACTGCCTTAACAGAGTCTTTGTCAGAGGGAGTGTTCTCTGCATGCTTGGGAGGAGATTCTACCACACAGTCTTGGTTGGGGGGAGTGTTCACCGCGTGTGTGGGAGGAGAATCTATCACACAGTCTCGGATGGGGGGAGTGGGGCACGGTGGTTCTTCTCCCTCTATATGTTCTTTCCTGGAATTAAACCATCAAAGTTAAAACCTTTGATGGCCCTCCACACTAGCAACAAAAGTCTTGTATGGAGTATCACAAATTCTGAGATTCAATCGAAGATCTAAGCTATAATGCAGCTCCGCAAACGAAAAATTGGTTGCTAGTGTGAGGACCATTAAAACGCAGAATGTATGAATCTACCATATTTAGTAAATAATAATTTATTTATTTATTTTATTTGGTTTTATGCCCAACCGGGCTTTTACAAGCATTTTAAAACAGAATATATCTAGTTAGCTATCGAAAATTTAACAAAAAAAAAATTAAAGCTGATGAATATAAAATAATATTAGTAAAACATGTAACAGTAACATAAAATATTATAGAAACTAGAACAATACTACATATAAAACAAATCACTAAAACTACATTAACAACGCTACTCTAATTTGTAGGATTCAAAAAAGTGCTGGTATAGTGACAATATATATTAAGTGAAATGAAACTCAATTTTATAAAGCTTAAAGAAATCACATCCAACAAAGCTTTGAAAATGTTGGGCTTTATTTTAAGATTATCTAATGATTTTCACTATTAAAACATTGTATATGTCACTAGTAAGGAGTCATATCGAGTATAATTCCATAGTTTGGTCTCAAAATTATGAAGTTCATTCACACACCACTGAGAGAATCCAAAATAAATTCTTAAGATATGTAAATTTTCAGAATAGGTATTCCTAGAGAATGCTTAGATTACAGCTACCTTCTTTATTCATTAAATTTATTAAAATTATCCGAACGAAGAATTATTTGCGGTTGGAATTATTGGAATTATAGGGCTGTATCTGGCACCATATAGAAAAATATTTTTTAATAATTTATTTCAAAGAATTTTCTTTCAAAATCTATTAAAAACCATTTTTATCATAATTTATTAACCGTGATGTAATATTTCATTTTTTATTTATTTATTTCACGCCTATTAAGGCTTTTACATACATATATATATAAAATATTTACGAAATTATACATGAAAATAGTTCAGGAAACGACTATTTAAAACAATTGCAGAAAAATAAATATAAAGTCTACACAGCATGCAGGCACAAAACATAAAAAATCCAAAATATTTTTTCTGTTTCAGTTGACAAAATTATTATGTGTTAGTCAAATCAAATTAAATACCTTTATTTAAATATTCCACTACTTGATGAAAAAAACTTCAATAGGGTATGTTTATATATTGAAATTGATGTACTAAATATATCAACAACATCGTAGTACTTGTTTCCTAGCTGTTGACTAGTATATACCGTAGTATTGCTCTCCTTACGATTGGTGTATAGATTTTTACCTGATAGGAAGATTGGGAACAGTTGTAAAATTTATAGTTGTCGCAATACAGATTTGGCTTGGGAAAGTGTCCGCCGGCAGTTGTTGTCGACATGGAAGTTTTATCTCAGTATTTTCTTTCCTGAAAGACCATTTAAATTAAAACCTTTAGTTCAGAGGGATTTTCAACACAGCTATCGTTGGCGATTGTCAACTGTTGAATGTAACCCTTGAAAATAATAAAATGATTGATGCAAACACTAGTAAAAATAATAAAAAAAACAGTAACATTTGGGAAATTCAACATTCGAGGGTTCTAACTTAAAAAAAAAAATTACATTGCTTAGATAAATTCATATTTCAAACTAGCTTGACCCCGTCACGCGTTGCTGTGGCTCAGTCTGACTGTGCTGATAGAGAAACGATAGCTTGTGTTGCTTTTAAGTCTAACAAATAAATATAAAAAGCATGTTTGTCCGTTTGGCTGTTTAAAAAAAAAACACATTTTTATATAGGTGTACAAAAACACACGCGTATTCGAATGGAACGTTGTGTCAACATTTCAAAGCAATAGGTGAAGAACTTCTGGATATTTAAGATTTTGAACAAACGAACATTTACATTTTTACTTATATAGATAACATAATTGAAAGTACACACCTAAAAGCCAAAATAAATAATAATAAAAAAGTACACATCTAACACATATTCAAATTAAGAATATTTAAAATGCTATTATGTCTTGGGAGATACTACCTAGGCAGATTACCTGTTGCAACAGATTGCCTGACTAAGGAACCAAATGCTTTAGTTATGCGTGGTGTATTATTCTGTAATCACCTATTGTTTTTCTTCATTCTATCTACTAAATGCTCCAGTTATGCACATGGTACTAAACACAACAAGAAAATCCCACTCTCATTCAAAACTCACAAGGGAGATTATAATTATATAATATACTGACACCCAGGTGCGGCTCTACAGATCCAAGAGTGGAAGGTCATTTGAAAAAATATGTGCCTAATCTTTATTTGATATTGTGAAAAATTCTGATATTATTTATTTATTTATTACACGCCCCAATGGGCTTTTTTTAAAAAAAAATACAAGCATTTTGTATCAGAGTAAACACTTAAAAATTAATACAATAAAGAAGAATGTAAACATAATGGCAAAAATGAATCCTCACGCATATAATTGAGTTTAAAAGATTCAACAAAACAAAATAGTACATAGGTCTATTTGTGTCTAGAAGAATAAAAGTGATAGAATATACAACATTTATACTGATTAGTTTTCAAATGAAATATATCACCCAGATCAGAATATTTGTTTCCGAGATTGTGAAGTCTCGGAATCGGAGAATTTGGGTATGCTAGTGTCCTGGTGTTATTGAAGTAAAAAGGTAAGAAATGTCGGCATGATTTTTTGGGAACATGGATATTGATACATATTATCTGTATAAATTTGCATGTAGTTACTTAGGACGAGTTGTTTCGGAGAATTTGAACAATTCATCAAATTTCAACGTTCATTTTCAAGTTCTGTGAAAGTCCTATTAAAGTTCTGTTATTATATCATTATAGGCTAGTTTCTTGACAGAACTGAACTAAAAACAGAACTTGAAAAAGTCTTTCACAGAGCTTGAAAGTGGATGTTGAAATTTGATGAATTGTTCAAATTCTCCGAAACAACCCGTCCTTAATGAATCCGGGATTCAAATTACATATTATTTTAATATAGTTAATTTGAAATCACTACACAATCCATGTCTCACAGGCAAACCATTTTAAAGAGGACACATTTCAATGAAGTTGTGCACACTGATGTTTCAAAAGCAAAAATTGGTAAAAACATAATATGTAGAGTTTGTAACAACCGTTCGCAGTGCATCCGCAAAAGCTTGAATATTCTGGGTGCGAAGCGACTACTATCAAATTAATTCAATTAAGACTTTTCTAATAAAAACAAAATTATTATTAAAATATATTAAATATTGTTTATCCTTCCACTACACTAATAAACAAGATAGAGTCCCTTAAAATGATTACCGGTAACCAGTTAATAAATGTATAGAATCTGCTGTTACATATTTAGGTTTGCTACAAAACAAAATGAAAAAAAGTAACAAAACAAACAACAGACATCAAGCTGTTGAAAACTGATCATAATAATCTTTGAAATTATCTATTTCTTAATGTGCTATCAAACTAAATTATCAACAACAATACAAATGCAGGAAGAAAAATTATTTATGATTAAATGCGATGCCATTGGTAACTTAGATTGCTCCATTTTACTGTTTAAATTAGGAAAAAATAGAGTTTTCTGAGATAATCACTTAAGGCAATGCACTACGTAGTAATTTAAAATCATGTGTTTTTGGTTTGAAAATTTGGTCACCTAGAAATGTTTCAGATGCTATAACCCTTTACAACCAGATTCATACGAGCGTGAGTTAGTCGTTGAAAATTTTTTAACGAAAATTGAATCTGTTTTTGGGAGCGGACCCGGTGTCGATCGATCGTGCGGGAACTGCTCTAGCCGTGTAAAGTTAGATGAACGTGTTTGAACTAGCCAGTAGCTTGAGAAATACGCTCGAAGATGTTTGTATTTTTTGAGCCAGCAGTTGGCAAAGGTATGTGGATATTTTAGTATTTATTTGTTGATACATTTGTAATATTGTGTATTATTTCAGAGCCTAAGATGTTAAGTAACAGTTTAAATGCACTTTTGTGTAGTTGTGTTACGTTAACTAATAGTTATTATCCTTTTAATCTCTAACAGCACGATCGTAACATTCAGGGTTATGGTCACATTTTTAGGTGATTTATCTACAAATATTTTATTTTAAAGTGCTCATTTATTAACCACCTAATCGGTATTTTTTGTTTATTTTAAGGAATCACCATAAAAGAGTATAATGTTTTGAAGATTCTGGGTGATGGTGACGAGTCAGAAATTGAAGATCTGGGCAATGATGATGAAGGGTTTTTTGGCAGAGTGTGTTGACCTGTTTACGGATCTACAGAAACCCATGGAAAATGACAATAATCTCCCTCCTCCCACTATATCAAGATCGAAGAAGCCAAGGCAGAAAAGAGATTCGAGGAAGAAGTGGAGACGAAAGCGTACTTGGAAGCAAACACCATTCACAGATAAATCCCATGACCTCCCTGAGCTACCGAAGAACACTGCGGAATTCCATGGAATATTTTATGTACTATTTCGACAATTTTTTTGAAAAAGCTACTACATGTTCTAACTTGTACCACCTAAGAACAATTGCTAATGTACTGGCGTGCTGATGAGCTCTGAAGTGATGCGACGCGATAGTTTCCTGTGCTTTTCCTTTTGCGTTTCGAATGCTTTTCATGTGGTTGAGACAGCTGCAGCTCCACCAGAAAAGGCCCAAAACCCGCTATGGAAAGTTCAACCAGTAATAAAATGGGTTCAAATGCATGTACCAAGCTTGAAAAAGTTCCAGGTTATTATTCGATTGACGAGCAAATGATCCCGTTTACTGGACGATGTAAACTTTGCCAGGTGGTGAAGAACAAGCCTCGCCCTGTAGGATTACAGAATTTTGTTCTCACAACAAGTCGTGGCCTCATGCTTGATTTTGCCATATATCAGGGAGCCAAGAGTACTTTCGGAGACACACCACTTGGCCTTGGTCCATCGGTGATTCTACACTTGGCTAAAAGTGTCCCCCCGGCAGCTGTCTTTACTTTGATCGCTATTTTGATGAAACAACTACACCTTCAAAAACTACATGGCACTGGGACTATTATGCTAAATAGATTAGCTGGAAGAGTCAACATTTAATTTAAAAATGACAGAGTCATGCTTTAAAGAGAAATCCAGCAGTTTGTCAGTGGAAAAACTGTACTTGTTAAATGGAAAGATAACAAATCAGTTCTGATGGTATCAAATTGCACTGGTGCTGGAAATAAGACATCAGTCAAAAGATGGGACAAAATTTCAAGGTCTTACATTGACATTTTAGCTCCAAAGATAGTGCAGAATTACAATATGCACACGGGAGGAGTGGACATTCTGGACCAGCTCGTACCTTCATTAAAACCAAAAAATGGACACTGAAAGTTCTAATCCATTTCGTGGACTTGGCTCTGGTAAATGCTTGGAAACTCTATACAAATGATTGCTTGCAAATGGAGTTCTCAGGAACAAGATATTGACATTATTAGAGTTTCGCCTGGATGTTGCCGATAGATCTGTAAATAAACCTGAAAAAAAGAGAAGAAGTGTCGAAAAAGATGAGGAAGAAGACGAATTGCCAAGTAATAGGAATAACAGGCCAGCAAATCCACCATCTGTAGCTAAAAGATATGATGAATATAATCATTTCCCAGTTTTTGACGAGATAAATGCTCCCAGAGTCTGCCGCTATGAAAATTGCAGAAGCAGTTCTAAAATGCAAATTGTATCTGTGTTTATCTCGAGGGAAAAATTGTTTTTATAATTACCACAAGAAAACATAATTTCAAAAATGTAGAAATGTGTAAATGCATGAAAAAGTATAAATAAATATTGTTTTTTAAATTTATTGTGTTTATTTTAGAGAAATTATACCGAAATAATGATAAGCGCACGATCGTGCGCATGTCAAATTATTCCTGAATCGCACGATAGTGCGTGTACTTTTTCTAAGTAGCTGGTCTCTGGAGATTTTTAAAATTATTTTTCCCTGACCTAAGGGATAGTATCTAAAAGCTTTATGGGTATGGTGCATTGTTATTCCAATTTTTTTTCCACCGGTTGCAAAGGGTTAATTAAATACTGCGAGTAGAATACATCCTGGCCTTTGAAATAATCGAGTAATTTTTAGATAAGTGTTTTTATAAGCCCAGAAAAAATTATGTATAGGCCTATGAAAACTGCTTTAAAGTTCAAAATCTCCTACTTACGAACCCATTTTCGATTATGGTTTTATTATATAATGTGGCAAATTAAGTTATTTATAAAATGATCGAAAAATATTTAAATATTTATGCCTGAACATCCACAAAATAAAATAAAAGGCACTTTTTGGCCATGTTTTTTTCTTGCATAAATCAAAACAGGTGGATGGTGTGAAGCGGGAATTTAAGCCTTATCGCCATCTACGTAAGGTGTATTATTGATAGCGGCTCGATTAAAAATATTACACGACATAGTGCATCACTTTAAAACTGTTTAGAACACATTTAATGTAAAAAGTAAAATAATATTTTAGCTAAATATCTAAAGGATAATATGCAATAAAGATTCCCCGCAGTCATTTGAGATATATCCATTTTTAAACAAAAAAAACCTTTTTTATGGAGCAAAACTGACCCGACATTCTCTGAAGAACTGTAATATCTCTAAGTGGCCATATTGGATTTTAAGCATCTTTATTTGAATGAAGGCATCCGATCGGTAGATTCTGCAGAGCGGATTTTGCAAGTAACCCATAAAAAATATCTTTTTTTTTAAGTGCATTCGAAAAAAACCGCTAGGAGGCGACGAAAGAACGGCCATTTCCAAGAACCGTGTGGATGGCGAAGCCCCAGTGTTATCCGAACCAAACCATGGTAACGACTGAAAATGGCACAATCAGCCCGACACAATGAGACCCTTCCCAGGTTCCCACCCACACCACACGGGATGTACCGGCCCTTCAAAACTGCACTGTCTGTTTTGCTGCACCCAGTATAGTCAGTTTGACTGAGTTGCATTGTGTTATATCCAAATGTCGATGCAAATTATCGTCAATAAATTTATTGTAATTTTTTTTTCTTCTTTTAATAAGAAAGACAAACATTCCCGGGTTACAAATAACCTGGCAATATTTGAAAATCTCCTACTACCGGACTTGGTATACTTAGCCAGCATAGGAATTGAACACACTACGCCTTGGTGGGACCCAAACGCGATGTCAATTTTGGATGTTAACGGCATCTAGATGTTATTTCCAAGGGTTATTATTTATATTTTGATACATTACTAATATAAATCAGGATCATTACCTGCCAGGAAGATGGGCAACACTTGGAAAATTAACCATCTCAACACTGTTTTGGCTGGGAGTGTACTCTTTGAGTTTGGGCTGGGAATTTACCACAGCATATTCTTTCCTGGAAACAGACCACAATTTTTTTTTAAAGCAGTAGTAGAAATGTTGACTCAGAGATGAGAAACAGACTCGGAGATGTTTTCACTTTAATCAATCATCATAATTAACATTCAGAATTGAACGTTTTTTGAAATTTATTTATTTGTAAGAAACAAACAGCTTATCATAGAATACAAAGATAAATATACATGTTAGGTTGATTGCAGTAAAGCCAAAAAAATTATTTATGCTACAGTTGCTAAGAGTTGGAGTTTTATTGTGTCTTAACTCCTTTGGCCTGTCTTTTGACAGAGGGTCGGAGTATTTTTGTTTGTAATAAAATCAAAATAAATGGGATACTTCTGAATGTATCTGAAAACTAAAAACTTTTTTTAAAAGATGATAAAATACCCTTTAAAATTTTGTTATTATAAGTAAAAATATAATTTTTTATATATTACAATTTTGAATGCTAGGCGAATTTCTTACATTATTCGATAGTTCTATGGCCAATGGACATACATCAGGGTAGGTATCAGAACTAAATTGCGGACTGCTAGCTTCGCTTTCTTTGAGAACTTTTTAATAGTGATAACTGTGTTCAGGCCTCCAATAATAGAATTTTCTGCACTCACTTTTGTAACCTTTCTTTCAAATACCATGACTTTGGATTGATTTTAATCATTAAATCTCATAAGTAAGTCTAAGGTCATGGTGTTTGAAAGCGATAGTACGAAAAATTTTTGCAATATAGTTGTGAATTAATACTTGGAGCAGGTGGATGAGTTTGTGTATTTGGTAAGTGTGTTTACGAGAAATGGAAAGGCTGTTAGAGATATTGAAAGAAGGGTAAATGCAGGAAACTCTGTTAATAGAGAACTGAATGCGGTTGGGGAGAGAGACAAAGAAGCGAATCTAGCTGTCCACAATGGAGTGCCGGTACCTACCCTCATCTATGGCAGTGAAGCATGGAACTGGCAGAGGAAGTATAAAAGTACACCGAATGCTGTAAAAATGAGATCCCTGAAGCGTATGTGTGTAAAACCATGTGATTGTGTGAGAAATTAAGAGATTCGCAAAAGAATGCAAGGCTGCTGTAATGAGTAAGATTAAGAAAGGGACGCTGAGATTTGCGCATGCAGAGCGAATTAATGAAGAAAGGTGTGTAAGGAGAATGAATGTATGATGCGAATGTGAATGGTAGAAGTCGGGGATGCCCGTGGAAGACATGGCATGATCAAGTGAACCAGATACTTGAGACGGGCCATGTCAAGAGTCGGAATAACAAAAGAGTATGTATGAGGCAAGGAGTGTGTGCCAAGGCCAAGTTTTTTGGCGGTCCATCCTCTCTGCCTACCCCTGCAGGGAAACAGAGCGATGGTTAGTTAGTTAAGATAATCCAAGATACAAACCTAAAACAAATCTTTTCAGGCTCAGTGTCATCCTCATGACCACAACACAAATAAGAGTGGGAGAGACCCATGTGGCAAGCAATATCTAATCCCTGGTCCCACACGAATAGACACCAGGACAAAAACCCCGCGCACAGATAAATCAGTTTTAATATTACTTTCACTGACAGTTGAAGCCAATCCACAGAACTTAATAAGGAAAGAATGAAAGTTAAGCATGAGATCAACTTTACAATGAAACTGTAAGCGATAACATCCAGGATAATGAGTACCTCCTTTGCCAATTGGAGCCAGTTCACAGAATGCAATAAGGTAATAATCCAAGCCACGAATTCGGACGACTTTTCAACGAATATGTGAGCAATACCAGTCAGGTTAATGAGTATTTCCTCGGCCATCAGGGGCCAGCTCAGAGAACATAACAAAGAAATGCACTCTACGAATTTACACAACTTTACAATGCTATTGTAAGCCATAACCGTCAGGATATTGTATACATCCTTGGCAAGCAGGAGCCAGTCCACAGAACACAACCAGGAAACAATCAAAACTACAAATATTACTAATTCACAGAACTTCGCGATGAAACTGAAAACAATAACATTCAGTACAACGAGTATCTCCTTGGCCAGTAGGATCCAGTTTACAGATCTTAAAATATTATAAAGAATGCAAGCTATTTGACACAAGTTTGAAAAGAAAGAAACGGCGATACCAGTCAATTCAATTATTATTTCCCCAGTCACTCGGAGCCAGGTCACCAAAAAACCGTAAGTTACGAATAATTTATGGAACTTCAGAATGAAAGTGCGAGCAATTCCCGCCAACGCGAGCATTGTAAAAAACTAAGCATAGAATTGTTTCTCAGATTCAGATAATATGAAATATATATTCAACCGATCATTGATAAGATAAGGATGCAAGCCAAAGCGATGCGGTCACAGCGAAACGGGAAACCAAACAATAACAAACCGATAAGCCCGTCCAGGTACGTCAAAAATCAAAAACAGTGTCTTTGTCTTTGCTTAACTTAACCATAGAAAACAGGATATAAGAAAGAAACGGAGCTTTCGATTGGTTGAACCATAAACGCTCCCCTTACTAAAAGGGACTTCTCCAAAATAAACTAGTTTGCTTGGGTGACCGGATAACACAATAAAAAATTTCACCACGTGATTTTACATCACATAAATATTCATCACAGTAATGGTAATAAATAAGAACGGTTATGATTAAGAAGGATCGTAACTAAGGATTGTGATTTTTAAGAACATGACATATTCAGCACAATTTGCCAGTATTATACGCGAGTAGTACAAACTACCAATATGCCAAACAACGCCAAGCATGATACCAAACCAACTGTCACCGACATGCGTCCGACTTGAGTCTTTTTTCCCAAATGTGTTCTTTAGTCAATTTATTTGCTTGTTTTAAAATGCTTAATTGGGACGATTCGCAATTTTAGGCGCGATGTTATTACAGCTGTGTTTAAAATTGAATAAAACAATTTTAGTTAAGGCGATGCACTACGTAATGCAAAATCATGTGTTTTTGGTTTGAAATTTTGGTCGCCTAGAAATGTTCAGATGCTTTAATTAAATACTGCGAGTATAATACATCTTGGCCTTTGAAATAATCGAGTATTTTTTAGATAGGTGTTTTTATAAGCCCAGAAAAAAATAATGTATAGGCCTATGAAAACTGCTTTATAGTTCAAAATCTCCTACTTACGAACCCATTTTCTGTTATGATTTTATTATATAATGTGGCAAATTAAGTTATTTATAAAATGATCGGAATTTTTTTTATTATTTATGCCTGAACATCCACAAAATAAAATAAAAGGCAATTTTTGGCCATGTTTTTTTCTTGCATAAATCAAAACAGGCGGATGGTGTTAAGCGGGAATTTAAACCTTATCGCCATCTACGTAAGGGGTGTTATTGATAGCGGCTCGATTTAAAATATTACACGACGTAGTGCATCGCCTTAATATTCCAGTGAAATAAACAATTTGAATGTCGTGCAATATAGGTACCTCAATGTGCTATAAACGAATTCACGTAATCCAAGTAAGTAACCTGGAAATATTGACACTTACCCCAATGACGTACACAGAAGATGCACAAGAAATTTGGATTTTTTTTCTGGACAGATTAGATATACACTTAAATAACACGGTATATCATAATTTCATACCAAGAACATCAAGATTGACGAATGAAATACCTAAGTAACCTCCACAACTTTGACATATTTTCATTCATTCATTAAAATCTTATTACAAAAACCCAGCTGATTTTTTTTTATTTTTCTATTTCTTAATAATTCATAATCAAAATATAATTATAACCCTTATCAAATCACCCTCATGTTGTGGGTTTGTTCTGCCTCAAAGTCTCAACGAAACAGTTTCATGATTTTACTTGGTTTATTATTGATTTGATATGAGTTATTATTAATTTTAATTATATTTTCATTTGTTCATCGAGTTTCAGTAGAAAAAATTAACATTGTTGTTTGCAACTAAATAATTATCGACCTTTAATGTGAACATGTTATACACATTTATTTGTGATATTAACAAGTAGATTATTTATTTGTGTTTGACGATTTAATGTAAATATTTTGTTTATGTTTTTATTTCCAGGTATCGACACTTGCAGAAAACCATTTCTTCGTGATTCTCTTCCGACGAGACAAATCCAAGATACTGTACTGCACACCTGTCTACAACTTGTCCCATAACTTTTTCGTCCATTGAAATTGTTTGGAAAAAATTTTATTAATGTAAGTACCTATATATATTATATATTCAATAACAAACCTAACAAATCGACAGTCCCGGAGAACAATTTAATATTTCCAAATTGTACTTTTGCAATAGAACTGTTTAAAGTTTCATTTCTGAATTTGTACTGTTTTTGAGATCAAGAAATGTAGCGTTGTTTGATATTGTAACAACCACTACTTATCCAGCGGGGTAAAGTCAATAATAGTCTGTATACTTTTGGATTAAACTGTTTATTCTGCAGTATCTCTCACAGTGTTTTTATAATTCAACCTTCTTCCCTTATCCACTAGCCGGAAGTGTCCATAGATAAGCAAAACATTCCTCTCGAAAAGTCATCTTCTTCTTCTTCTCCTTGACTCTAAAATATATTGCTCGACACCTGAGTAAGGTGACATACAATCGCCACCAACGTGACATAAAATATATTGCTCGACACCTGAGTTAAGGTGACATACAATCGCCACCAACGTGACATAAAATATTAGTATTGCTCGACACCTGAGTTAAGGTGACATACAATCGCCACCAACGTGACATAAAATATATTAGTATTGCTCGACACCTGAGTTAAGGTGACATACAATCGCCACCAACGTGACATAACTGCTACCTACTAGCTTTCCAGTAGATCAATCAGGTCTTGGGTCTCTGTTTCACTGTCGTTGGATTCAGACTCGCTCGGCATGGCTGGGGCGCTCCGATATGGCCTGAGGGAGTCAACCGCAACAACTGCGTTGAAGGTTTTGTATCCTCGCATACCCTTAATACTCCTTATCTTGTATCTATCGTTTTCTAGAACTCTGGTCACTTTGTAAGGACCACCATACAGAGATTTGATTTTTCTGCTCAAGCCTCCCAAGTGTGTTGAGCTGTCTTTCCAGAGTACAAGTTCCCCCTTTGCATATTTTCTGGCTGCCTTTCGCTTCTTGTTGAACGACTTTTTCATCCTTGCAGCTGCCTTCTTCATATTTTCCGTTGCCTTTGTTCTTCTCTGCTCTAATGATTGGACCTCTTGTTGTGCACTATTTGCATTGTCAGCTTCCAGTTCGGGTAGCAAATTTCCCCTGTAAGCGAACATCAGTTGGAAGGGAGAATATCCAGTACTCACATTCACCGTGTTGTTGATTCCCCACAGGATATCTGGAATTTCACAGTCCCAAGTATTTTCACTGGCTGTTCCTGTCCTTATAGCCTCCAGAATAGTGCGATTAGCACGTTCTACTTGGCCGTTGGCCTTGGGTGTGGCCACAGCGCAGATCACATGTTTTATCTGTTTTTGGTCAACGAATTCTTTAAAATACCTGCTGGTGAATGCAAGTCCTCTATCCGACACAACTCTCACGGGATACCCAACAACACCAAATATCTCCTTGAGAAGTTTAATGCTTTCAATCGATCCCACACTACGAGATGGTTTGGCCATCAAAAACTTTGAAAAAGAGTCAACAGTCATAAGAAGGTATTGATTCCCTTTACTGCTTTTGGGGAACGGCCCCAAATGGTCTATGTGAACAGTGTGACCAGGCTTCAGGGGTTTTTCAATGGGGTGGAGTTTGCCTTCTAAACGTCCATATTGCCCCTTTTTATAAGCGCAGTCAATGTAACCCTCCACATATTTCTTTATGAATCTGGTCATCTTCGGAAACCAGTACTTTTCCTTAATCCTAGATTCACATTTCTTTAGCCCAGGGTGTCCTATCTCATCATGGCATTTGTGCAAAAGATTCCATTTTGCTATTTTAGGCACCACAAGCCTCTCTCCCTGCAAAGTCTTTTTGTAAAGTCGCCCATCCTTAAATGTGAAATTGTTGGTAACGTCTCTATTTGGTTGTGCGCTTCTTAGTTGCTTGACTTTGGAACTTATCGACTGATCTTGCAACTGAAGCGATAGGAACCAATCCGCTGAATTTATCATTGACACTTGTACTGGTTGAACGGGATTTCGACTCAAAGCATCCACATGCTGCATTTTAGCACCCGCTCTGTATTCTATTTCCATATCGAAATCTTGAATCGTTAGCCACCATCTTGCAATCCTGGGGATAAGGTCCTTCTTAACTAACGTAGAGCGTACCGCTACGCAATCGGTTACTATTTTAAAATGTATCCCTGTTAGATAAATCTTGAATCTTTTTATGGTTTCTACAACCGCAAGTGTCTCCAGCTCGTAACTGTGATAGAAACACTCTTCCTTGGAAGTTACACGACTAAAATATGCAACAGGTTTTAGTGCCGAATCTTCTTGAACTTGAAGTAAAATTCCTCCTATGCCCAGTTTACTGGAATCTGTGCGTATTTCAGTCTGAGCCTTGCAGTCGTACAGTGTCTGAACCGGGTCTGAAGTAAGTATATCTTTCAAGGAGGCAAGCGAATCACTCTGATCGCGGCCCCATACCCAGGTAGAGTTGTTCTTTGTGAGTTCAGTCAAGGGCCTGGCAATAGTTGCGAAATTTTTGACAAACTTTCGGAAGTAGCTTGCAAGCCCAATAAATTGCCTGATCTCGTGGGCATTTTTTTGGTGTGGGAAAATCCGCTACCGCATTGATTTTAAATTTTCCAGGTTTGATGCCATTTTTAGAAATTCGGTGCCCTAAGTAATCTATCTCCGTCTTCAGGAAGAAGCATTTATCCAGGTTGAGTCGAAGGTCGGCTTTATCGAACAATCCCAGTACGGTCTCAAGGAGCACCAAGCCTTCTTCTTCAGTGCGAAGAAGAAGATAAATCGAATTGATAAATCCTCACACTTGTTTACATACTATTATTGCCGCCTATTAAAATTTTATTCAATATGGGTGACTTAAGCGGAGATTTTGACACCTCAGAAATTGATTATGAACGTACTCACAATTTTGAAAGCTGGTCCAATAAACATGTATTAGGAAATAATAATATAACTGCCATTAACCTAAATATTCGATCCTTTTAAAAATATTGGGATACTTTCCTCCTAATTATTTCTAGTTCCTTGCGAAATATTGACATAATTACGCTATGTGAAACGTCGATAAATGAAAACAATGTAAATCTCTACAAACTATCGGGTTTTAACTCTCACTTTTTGTCGTGCAAAAAGATTGGGAGGCGGAATTATTGTATGGGGGGGGGGGGGTGTTCCCATTTATCTTTTTGGATACGTAATATCATTTTGAGTTGGAAGTGTTAAAAACAACTAGCAATACCAGAAATATTGTCTAAAAAAAATTTGTCAGTTTTTCGATATTTTCGAAACTTCCCTACATATCTGATATCACACCACTGCTTTATAGGTAGGAAAGTTCTGTTAATAATCCTGCTTTTTAGTTTTCGGATACATTCAGAAATATTCTAATTATTTCGATTTTATTGCTAAACGGAAATATTTCGACTCTCGGAAAAAATACTGTCGAGTACTGAAGCGTAAAAGTAACATAAAGTGGATAATAAATACCTCCTCTGAAATCCCGGAATCATACACATGATAATTAAAACCCGGGATTAAGAAAAGACGAATTGGACTTTAAGTACTTAGGTATGATTACAAATTATTGATTTGCTTTAGTCTGGAAAACAAAACATTCGTTTTTACTTACTTTTAAATGCTGGTAGTTTTTCCCACTCACCACGATAATGTTTTGCATGTTTACCTTGTTTACCCATTTTTCATAGAAACGAAAAACTAATTAAAGTAAACTATACAAAACAACTATAAAACACAATAATCGTGCAGGGGAAGTTGTGCAAAGCGAAAGTGACAATGGCTAAGACAAGTAGACGAATTCAGGGCTCAGGGTATTCCAAACAAATAGGGTGAATCATGTCAATATCAAATTGTACCTACCTACATTATGCACACACACACATTTACATTCGCGTGAAATACAATTTATTTGTGATTTGGCTGATTTAAATAACTTGTCTCTGAAGTAGCCTAATAGGCGACCAGTCGCCTTTTAGATTTTTTCGTCGCCGATTCTCGTTCTGAGTAGCCTAAATGGCGATAAATCGCCTTCGTTGGCAACACTGACGGCTACTTGTGTAGATCATATCTATATAAGAGAGAGGGAGACCATTGAAATCAGTTCATAAACACACTTCAGACAAATCGCACGCTGAGTACTATACTGTACTCTCTGAAAAAAACTATTTATCTCAATCACCGACTGGAATGAAATGCTAAAATTATCAGAACCAAACGTTTTGTATGAAGAAATTAAATCGAAATTTGAAAAAAAAATTGAAATAAGTAGCTTCATATAATTAAAAACTAAAAACCATCGGAATTACCAAGAAAATGGATGAAAGAGAGCCTCATTGAAAATATACAAACAGAAGATACACTTTGAAGGAATTGGAAAAACTCACCTAACAAAAAAAAATATTAAATCGATTTCAAGAAATACAGAAATAAATTAAATTAACTAATATTAAACACAAAAAATATACTATAACAATAATTTTAATCACTGTTTCAAAGACATTAAAAAAACATGGAATGAAATTAATAAAATTTCAGGAAGGAAAGATAAATCCGGTTGTGATGAAGTCATATCAAAATATTTCTTAAAGTCTAAATCGACAGATGTAGTGGCAGAAAATTTTGCAGACTTCTTTGATGAGGGAGTAAATAAGTTACTATATGAATGTAATGTCCGAGCGTCTGAATACGTGCAGGAATATTTACGTCATTCAATATACCTACCAAGAGCAAATACAAAGCAAATTGAATTAATTATCGGAGGTATGAAAAATTCCAAGACACCAGGCGTGGATTTAATTCGTATGAATGATTTTAAAAAGTATGTAAAATTACTTAGTCCTGTAATTACCCACTTAATTAACAAAGTAATTGACACGAGCCACATTCCTGATGAATTAAAATATAGCATTGTAAGGCCGATCTTTAAAAATGGAAATCACTCCTTAATAAATAATTACAGGCCGATTTCTATACTACCTGCTTTAGAAAAATATATATCTATAAATTTAGATAAAAATTTAAAAAATCTGAGTATCATTGAAGACTGCCAGTATGGTTTGCAAAAAAAAAGTTGCGATAAATTGCTTGTAAATTTTTCTAATTATATAAATTTACAACTTAACTCTAAAAAACTGGTTCTATATATTGATTTCTCAAAAGCTTTCGATACACTCAGTCATATACTTATAATTTCGTAGGCGGGAATGGGTACCGCCGCCCTGGGAACCATTTATTGGATGACCAACACCTCTGTCAGGTCACCCCAAGTGGTTCGCTACGTTTGGTGACTTAGCAGGGGTGCCCGGGTTCATGGGTTAAGGTTTGCCCAGGTCTTGGTGGCGGGTGCGTCGGCCCACCTTCTGTGTGGCGGGCCGGTTGGGAGATGCTGGTTGAGGGAGACCCTTTACAACCGGTTACCGCTGTCCGGGCCGCTCGATAGTACAGGGGCCCGACCCTCAGGCTCACGACTAAGGGTGGGCTGCCCCATCAGCGAGGGAAAAAACCCTGCCACTGCTGTTGTGCCGGTTCGTGACCGGAGGGGACCCAGCAGCAGCGTTTGGGGCGCATTGGATGCCCTCTCCAGCCGGACTCTCCCAGCCTATCGCCTAGCACCGCAGTGGGTGGGCTGGAACCAAACGCTCATCACTCCTGGACAGCATAAACCCCAGATTCCTACTCACCCCTCATACCTTTCCTTTCCAGACCTTCCTTTCACCTCATAAAAAAAAAAAACTTAAAATCATGAACATAACACAAAACAAATTTAACATCGTTACAGCGGCGAGTAGCAGGCGTCCCCAGTGCGGGCCAAAACTGTTGGTAAATTTTGCCAACATTCGCGGCCTGCACACAAATTTAAATTCCGTTCATCACCATCTTTTGTCCCAACGTCCCAACCTTCTTTTCCTATCCGAAACTTAGATAGCCGAGCCGCCAGACTCCTCCTATCTGGACTGCCCGGGCTTTACCCCTGCAAGCAAGTTCCGACTCAAAGGAGGAGTCTGCCTCTATAGTCGAGCTGACGTCAACTGTGTACGACTATTGAGTCTGGAAAACTCCAGATTCGACGTAATGTGGGTGCGCGTCAATCTTGCCAGTACGGCAAGATTCTACGCATGTCTATACCGCTCACCGAACCATAGCGAATCAGACACTTCCGAACTCTTCAAACATTTGAGCGATACTATTGATGATCTCTTGCCCCGCTACCCTTCAGCCGAGTTTATTGTTCTGGGGGACTTCAATGTTCATAACGAACCATGGTTGAAGTTCTCAGGCCCAACGGACTCGGCTGTCCGACAGGCGGAATCCTTTGCCATTCGCTACGGATTAGAGCAAGGCTGCCCAACCTTTTTAACAGTTGGGCCAAATTGACGATTTTAAATCACTGGCGGGCCACTGAATACCTGACGGTTCCTATTTCCATGGGGGTGGGGGGTTGTTAGAGAATTTCTATGAAACATAATTCCCCACAAAAAAAATTCAAAGTGAGTGCTCCCCACAAAATATTTGAAATCCATGGGGGGGGGGGTTGTTACGGAACTTCCCTGCTTCCCTGAGAAAAAGTTCCGCGCACCCAAAAACATCATGTGTGATTCCCCACAACAATTTTTCGAATTCCATGGGGGGGGGGGGGGGGGGGGGGGGGGGTGGCACAAGATTCCATTTCGGACGCATAAAATATTATATCAAAAACCGGTGTATTTTTGTTTAAAAAATAAGTTCAACAGGTTAGATTTTTTCGTCGCTGATTCTCGTTCTGAGTAGCCTAAATAGCGATAGATCGCCTTCGTTGGCAACACTGGTGATCGCGCGCAAGCTGCATTGTTTGTTTTACCGCGGGCCCGCGACACTTTTTCAAATTGGCGGATTGGCGGGTTTTTTGAAAATGGTTCACGCGGGCCACTTATAATTCGTTCGCGGGCCACATTGTGGCCCGCGGGCCTGGGGTTGGGCAGCCTTGGATTAGAGCAACTGGTTCAGGAGCCTACAAGGGTTCCTGATGTCCAAACTCACCGCTCCGATCTGTTAGACCTATTCATAACTACTGTGCCACACGGTTATAAGATTGACGTCACAGCGCCTCTGGGATCATCCGACCACTGCCTAGTGACGACATCAATCCCCGTTAACCTCAGACCAACCAATGAGAGGCTGAGAAGAAAAGTGTGGCACTATAGGTCAGCAGATTGGTTCGGTATGCGGGCACATTTCAACGCTTTTCCGTGGTCAGCTGTTTGTTTTCGGACTTCGGACCCTTCAAGATGTGCCCAGGAGATTGGTGAAGTCATCAAATCGGCGATGGATGGCTTCATACAATCGACTACTAAAGAAACTGGTGTGGGCTCAAAGCCGTGGTTCAGTCTAAAATGCTCCGAAGCAGTTCGACGAAAAAACGCGGCTTACCGAGCTTACAACACATCTCGAACGCCCGAAAGCAGATCAGCATGCAACAAATCGGCAAAGGAATGCATGAGAAACATTAATAGGTCAAAATTCGAACACGACCTGCAGATCAGCAAAAATCTGGCTGCCTGCCCGCATGGCAGCAGAGCATTCTGGTCGCTTGCGGGCTCAATAGGTCGGAATTTTTGCAAACCCAGTTTGCCACCTCTTACCAGACCTGACGGCTCACTAGCAAACATGCACCGCCACCGAAAAGGCTAACCTATTAGGAAAAATATTTGCGGAAAACTCGACCCTCGATGATGAAGGTGCTGTTCCGCCGTCGGTTCCTCACTGCGGCTTCTATATGAAAAAGCTGAGGATCCGGCATCGGGATGTACTCCACGTTATACGGGGGCTCGATGTTAACAAAGCTAGTGGACCTGATGGAATACCTGCACTGGTATTGCAGAGGTGTGCTGCGGAAATAGTTCCAGTTTTCACAAAGCTCTTCAAAATGTCCCTGAAGTGTGGCACTGTGCCCTCTGGTTGGAAAAAAGCGGTCATTCACCCTATTCCCAAGAAAGGTGACCGCTCCAACCCGGCCAACTACCGCCCCATAGCGATCACATCAGTTCTGTCCAAAGTGATGGAACGTGTGATCAACGACAAACTGCTCACATACCTCGAGAAGAACAAAATTATCAACGACCGTCAATACGGATTCCGGCGGAACCGCTCGTGCGGTGATCTTCTCGCGTATGTGACGCATGTTTGGGGGCGGTACCTGGAACGTCACGGTGAGACCCAAACGGTCGCACTAGACATATCCAAGGCCTTTGACAGGGTCTGGCATCGAGGACTTGTCAACATATTGCCTTCATACGGACTTCCCGCATCCCTGTGTACGTGGATTGCTGACTTTTTAAGGGATAGGTCGATTCAGGCGGTTGCTGGCGGTTTCACCCAGATAGAACTAACCAACAGCCCGATTTAAAAATTGTTTTCTTGCTCCAACCTAACCCGTAACCCCCACCTTTCCTTTGGTCCTCACCCAACCCCTCCCCCTACCCCTCACCATCCACCAACCAGTCTCTGATGTTCTCTCCCTCTACTACATACTCTGTCTTTCTTTTATGTTTACCTTATACCTTGCTCTGTATTATAATTTAGTATTATATGTTATTGTCCTGAAGAAGATTGAGTCGAAATCGAATCCAATCGAAACCGATCGACGAATATACCTCAAAATAAAGTGGTTTAAGACTAAGTGTTTGTTTCATTTTGTATAATGTCAAGCCACAAAGTGTTTGCTTTCTTCGATAGCATAATATATATATATTCAATTGTTGATCAAAAAATACAACAACAACAACAAGAATAAATTTTAAGCAATTTTAACAGCATTTGGTTCCTTAGAACGGGCAATCTGCCTAGCTAGGAACTACAATTCATAATAACACGTGTACTTATTTTTAATATACTTATACAGTTATACTTATAAAAATAAACATTTAGCCTCTTGAATTTTTTTTAAGCTTCCTCTAAAGCATTTTTTGTCGCCAAGGGCAATTTCAAAAATTCTCGCAGACCGCATTTAGTAGTTTATTATGTCCGTGACAGTGCGATGACGCTGGAATTGCGTCACCGTAATTTGGGGCAGAGAAAGGCGTTATCCCTTCTCTGTTCCAAGAGACTTGTAATTCCAACCAACCCACAAAGTAATCGCCAGATTTTTCCACTTACCAGGCTGGTGGTTCTTTGGTTTGATGTCTAGCGGGGCCCGCACTTGGGAAGAACGTTCGATTAATCACAAGTCACTCCTTTTCACATGAACTAATGCAGTGCTCCGCAATCAGTGTGCCGTGGCACACTGGTGTGCCGTGAGCCGGACACAGGTTTGCCGTGGTCAAATTCTATGTATTTGACATTTTACAATATTTCATAATGTATTTAATACACAATGACAAACTATTTTCATAATATTGTCTCTTTTTCAAAATGTAGTATAGAATATTTGGAATATTCTGTGCTGAAATGGGAGCCGAATATGAATCCCTATTGTTTTATACTGAAAATCGTTGCCTATCCTAAGGCAAAGTTTTGGCTAGATTGTTTGAGCTTCGTCACGAGGTGCGTGAGTTTCTTTTAAATCAAAATATGCACGAACTTATATCAGCGCCTCGCTGATGATTACTGATTTATTAAACTTGCATACATGGCTGATATATTCGAGAATTTGAATGAACTTAATAAAAAAATGCAACGTCCAAATGAGAATATACTGACGAGCTCCGACAAATTACGAGGGTTGAAAAAAAAACTCGAACTTTGCCAGAAAGAGTTGCAAAAAGGATGTTTGGAAATGTATAAAAAAAACAAAGTACAATTGAAAACAAACAATTAATTGTGAATCTGGCCCAACAATTTGATTGTATTTTTGTTCCATTAATACGGAACAATAAGATTGGATTCGAAATCCTTTTGCAACCAATGCAATAAATTTTACGGAAGCACTGCCTCTATATAATTCGAGAGGAATTTACAGATTTATATAATGACATGACTTTAAAACTTCACTTCTCTGAAGTTCCATTAGATGTTTTCTGGATTTTTTATTATCCTATACGAATATCCTCGCATTTTCGACACAGCAATCTTAGCACGACTTCCATTTTCAACGACATATTTAAGTGAGCAAAGTTTTTCAACGTTTGTATTAATTAAAAATAATAAGGGGTCATGCTTAAAAGTCGTGCTGTCAAAAATCGAGCCGAATATAAAACTTTTGTGTTCATTAAAACACGCGCAGGTATCACATTAATTTATTATTATTTTATAATAATTATTAAATAACTAATAAATATGTTATAGTATATATACTTATTTATACTTACTTAGACTTTTCAAATAAAAAATTGTGTATCATTTGTACCTATATATTTTAGATTTTGGTGTGCCGCGGAATTCCAGGAAGAATTTTAGTGTGTCTCAGGTGAGAAAAGGTTGCGGAGCACTGAACTAATGTACACAATCGGCGAGCATGGGCTATGATGAATAGTAAGATTAAAAGGACGGTTTTTCTCTCCGGTCTTTAGTCCCTGACATTTAACTTGTTACTTGCCGCTCTTTTTTTCAGTGCGTGCCTGTTTCATGATTTTGAATTCGTGCTCTATGGTCATGGGCCTTGAAAAAAATCTAAATTTAAGACACTGTTTAAAAAAAGGTTTATTTGTACATTAATATATCCATAATATGTATGTAAAAAGCGCTTATGGGTGTGTAATGTTAAAAATAACTATATATTATGATGACAACAATCAGTCCATTGTGATAAAACATATTTATTTAACTTAACTAGTTCCACTTCTATATCGTACATTTTTACATAGGGGGTGTCTAAACAGTCGCCATACACCATACAATACCGGTGTACCATACCAGTGCCAATCAGTTCCTAAATGAGTGAGGGCATTAGAGTAACAATATACTGACGGTAGATGTACGAAGAATGCAAAATAATAATGCCAGTCCCATACGGTGGACCATTTTTACATTTTTACCCGAATAGTACACAAAAAAGTTGGAATTACAACAGATTCCCACGGGAAAGGAGAGACCGGAGGGACAGTCGAGTCTCGAACTTGGGTGCATTGACAGCCCCGAGAAATGGATACAAATCAGAAGTGTTGTTTGAAATTACAGTTAATTATTGAATTCAAATGGTATTAGAGAATATTGCGGAATATTGAATTAAAGTGAAAGATTATTGATCCGGTGTTTGTGTGAAGTGAAAGTGGTTCGACTCAGTGGGAAAACAATTAATAATAATGACAATAATAATAATTGGATAATTTGTAGAGCGCCGTTTTGTAAAAACCCACCTCAGGGGCGCCAGGTGTTGTGCAATCGCGATTGTGTTATAAAGTTGTGGTGATTTAAACGTGATTTCGTATACAGTTCGAACTAGATTGCTTGTCTTAAAAACATGAAAATAATAAAAATAATGATTGCGTTTTTAAAACAGAGTGAATTTACTTAAAGGCGGGAAGTGTTTAATCGGGCTAGGTTATTGATTTGGCGAGATGGCATTTATCCACGGAGACCGAAAACCAGAGAAACAAATATATCATTAACTGTGGGTTCGAATCCTGACAGATTAGGGAGGTACAATTTTATTTACAGGAATATTTAATTACCCTTTTATAAGCGTAGGGAGGAGGTCGAAAATTAAAGTGATTTAGCTATATAGTGTAACCAGGTAAGCTTCACGCTGAGAATGAGAGGTGACTAACTGGGTGAGTTTTTTTATATTATTTATTAAATTCCAGAGGACCCCTTTTAAAAGACGGATACAACTAAGTTTACGACACCTGCCGCCCAAACAATGTTATCATTAAAAGGAATACCCTAGACGGATTGTCAATCAGCTGTGAGTGAGAGACAGGCCAATGACCTTTTCATATATAGGCCGAGAGGCGCGGTGTACAGTCAGTCAAAGGGGGAAGTTTTGCTAGCGTATGCCGTCCCGAATTGAAAGCGATCGGATGCAACCAGACGGAACAAAATGAAAACTTTTCTTCTGTTATTTGACTTTCTAATTTAATACTTTTCATCTATTGTTTGACTTTCTAAGTTACGAATTGGGATGCACAAAAACAAATCTAAAGTCGAAAGAGGGAGATGGTAATCTCCGAAATAAAACTACCAACCGAACAACTTTTCTCAACAGGTACCTTTCGAGAGGTAGGCAGCCTCTTTAAATTAAATGCAAAAATCAAACCAATTATCCGTTTATACCTACCTGAGAGGATAGGTATTCAGTAGGAGTTACCCATACCTAATACACGAGGATGCTAGTAACCTCATAAAATAATTACTAGAACCGAATATTAAAATACAGACAGTCCTCATCCTAAATTTGGCATTTCGAGTAGACCTTACATATATCTCACATGATAATTGGCTGAATGGGTAGGCACACAACCTATCGTTAAAAAGCGGGCTAAATGTCGACAAGATCGTCGTGTGTTATCTATGTATTGACCTAGAAAGGGATGTAAATCCCCGACGGCGTGGGAGTTACAACGTTTTCTAGAGGTGGCACGTAACTTAGGACCTTGCGTGTCACATTTTCGCGACTAGATTCGTGACAAGGGATGTCATGGCTTTCCCCTTCTACACTCAGTAAAGTAGGTTATCCTGGAGGTGTTTGAGATTGGGGCAATTCTGAAATTGGTGATGAGACCTGGTTTTCTTTATTCTGGCGTGAAGGTTGCCGATTTGGAACAAGGGGAGACCCAGCCGGTTGTGATATCCAGACACGCAGATATCGATCGCCTTGCTCAAATTATCATCCATCAGTTTTGTTTGGTAAGAGGAGGAGTCAATCTTAGCTTGAAAAAAATTCATTTCCTTTCCTCTCCTTCCCCTCCCAAAATATATACATGGATGGCGCCGACAACTAACACCATAAACTTATCGTATGTATATCACATATATAAAATCTAACACTTTATTATATTCACATTACCCTACGATAGATAGAATCGAGTAGCTAGTGGGGGGGGGGGGGGAGCAGGCGACTTAGAAGATAAGGTTTATAAAATGGTTTTAAAACACAGCGGTAATGGATTCAACTCACTCTATCTCAAAAGAACCAAGGGATACCACACATACATAAATAACTAGGTTTCTAAACCGAGAAACAAAAAACCAACACAACGTTCGGTGAAGCCTTTTTATACTGAACCGTCACGTGAAATGAGTACGTTCAAGGTCGTACGTCACGTAGACAAACTAGGATGTACACTCTTGAAGGGGTGTGTAATAAAGAAAAGACGGCAGGGAGGACCTTCCCTCCCCGGATATATATATAACCAAAGCCTTATGGAAAAGTTACCTACGGGACTTAAGGAAAATTATCGTAGAAAGAAGAGAAGGAAAAGTTTGAAGTAGAAAGGGCAGATCATTACATCTGATGCCGCAAACCAGGAGAGATAGATTTAAAAGCTGGCTTGAGTTCATTACTGTTGTTGAGAAAAAAATGGATTTCATAAACCTTATTAATTCACATTAACAGCAAAAGAAATGGTACCTATCGTCAAAAATGATAACAGAGACATCGTACTTCAAAGGCAAAATAGAATAAACAGACAGACCCGGAAAACATTGAATTCATTGTGACGACAAAAAACATCTAAAATGTTCATAAACAACGAAGCCAAAGGATAAACAAACATCGAAATCGGATTAATTATAACACAAGAATAAGATAGCTGGGACAAATCTAAAATAAACATTGCATTCGGATATCGTGAAGTATATGGCATATTTTATACCGTTGATATTAGAATAACTGTAAACAATTATTGTTTATTCCAGATCTAAAAGGCAGAGAATGTTTAAGTCATAAATAAAAAGACGGAAAAAAACCATCGGATCACCGCCGAGGACACAAAATAAAAACAAATCAACATGAAAATAAATAACACTCGAACATAATACAAATAACGTATTGAGATGAAACAACACTGTTTAAACAAAACTCGGAGTTTAAAATTCGAAAATAAACAAGTGTGACATGACATATTGAATTTCTACCCATAGAGACACAAAAACACTTGAAAAAGCTGAGGGCGGAAAAAAACTCTCCAGTAGAACAAGCCGATAATCACGGGAACCAAAAAATAAACAGATGCTAGGTTAGAAACGAAGAACAGGGGCGCTCAACATTTTGGAAGAATTAAAATAAAATTTAAAATAAAAATAAAAAATAAATACAGAGGTATTCGAGAAACGTAAATTACCTATAGTTATTTCTAATCCCATCGACTAACACGTGGAAGCGAGATTACCCGCTGGGCTTAGAACTAAAGGGAGGCTGTGATGTTTTGAATATCCACAAAAATAAACGATAAATAATAAACGAACGTGCTCAAAAAAAATTTTTGTTTAGACAACGACGGAAGATTTATTGACAGACAGGCCTGGAGTAAACAGATTCCCACGGGAAAGGAGAGACCGGAGGGACAGTCGAGTCTCGAACTTGGGTGCATTGACAGCCCCGAGAAATGGATACAAATCAGAAGTGTTGTTTGAAATTACAGTTAATTATTGAATTCAAATGGTATTAGAGAATATTGCGGAATATTGAATTAAAGTGAAAGATTATTGATCCGGTGTTTGTGTGAAGTGAAAGTGGTTCGACTCAGTGGGAAAACAATTAATAATAATGACAATAATAATAATTGGATAATTTGTAGAGCGCCGTTTTGTAAAAACCCACCTCAGGGGCGCCAGGTGTTGTGCAATCGCGATTGTGTTATAAAGTTGTGGTGATTTAAACGTGATTTCGTATACAGTTCGAACTAGATTGCTTGTCTTAAAAACATGAAAATAATAAAAATAATGATTGCGTTTTTAAAACAGAGTGAATTTACTTAAAGGCGGGAAGTGTTTAATCGGGCTAGGTTATTGATTTGGCGAGATGGCATTTATCCACGGAGACCGAAAACCAGAGAAACAAATATATCATTAACTGTGGGTTCGAATCCTGACAGATTAGGGAGGTACAATTTTATTTACAGGAATATTTAATTACCCTTTTATAAGCGTAGGGAGGAGGTCGAAAATTAAAGTGATTTAGCTATATAGTGTAACCAGGTAAGCTTCACGCTGAGAATGAGAGGTGACTAACTGGGTGAGTTTTTTTATATTATTTATTAAATTCCAGAGGACCCCTTTTAAAAGACGGATACAACTAAGTTTACGACACCTGCCGCCCAAACAATGTTATCATTAAAAGGAATACCCTAGACGGATTGTCAATCAGCTGTGAGTGAGAGACAGGCCAATGACCTTTTCATATATAGGCCGAGAGGCGCGGTGTACAGTCAGTCAAAGGGGGAAGTTTTGCTAGCGTATGCCGTCCCGAATTGAAAGCGATCGGATGCAACCAGACGGAACAAAATGAAAACTTTTCTTCTGTTATTTGACTTTCTAATTTAATACTTTTCATCTATTGTTTGACTTTCTAAGTTACGAATTGGGATGCACAAAAACAAATCTAAAGTCGAAAGAGGGAGATGGTAATCTCCGAAATAAAACTACCAACCGAACAACTTTTCTCAACAGGTACCTTTCGAGAGGTAGGCAGCCTCTTTAAATTAAATGCAAAAATCAAACCAATTATCCGTTTATACCTACCTGAGAGGATAGGTATTCAGTAGGAGTTACCCATACCTAATACACGAGGATGCTAGTAACCTCATAAAATAATTACTAGAACCGAATATTAAAATACAGACAGTCCTCATCCTAAATTTGGCATTTCGAGTAGACCTTACATATATCTCACATGATAATTGGCTGAATGGGTAGGCACACAACCTATCGTTAAAAAGCAGGCTAAATGTCGACAAGATCGTCGTGTGTTATCTATGTATTGACCTAGAAAGGGATGTAAATCCCCGACGGCGTGGGAGTTACAACGTTTTCTAGAGGTGGCACGTAACTTAGGACCTTGCGTGTCACATTTTCGCGACTAGATTCGTGACAAGGGATGTCATGGCTTTCCCCTTCTACACTCAGTAAAGTAGGTTATCCTGGAGGTGTTTGAGATTGGGGCAATTCTGAAATTGGTAATGAGACCTGGTTTTCTTTATTCTGGCGTGAAGGTTGCCGATTTGGAACAAGGGGAGACCCGGCCGGTTGTGATATCCAGACACGCAGATATCGATCGCCTTGCTCAAATTATCATCCATCAGTTTTGTTTGGTAAGAGGAGGAGTCAATCTTAGCTTGAAAAAAATTCATTTCCTTTCCTCTCCTTCCCCTCCCAAAATATATACATGGATGGCGCCGACAACTAACACCATAAACTTATCGTATGTATATCACATATATAAAATCTAACACTTTATTATATTCACATTACCCTACGATAGATAGAATCGAGTAGCTAGTGGGGGGGGGGGGGGGAGCAGGCGACTTAGAAGATAAGGTTTATAAAATGGTTTTAAAACACAGCGGTAATGGATTCAACTCACTCTATCTCAAAAGAACCAAGGGATACCACACATACATAAATAACTAGGTTTCTAAACCGAGAAACAAAAAACCAACACAACGTTCGGTGAAGCCTTTTTATACTGAACCGTCACGTGAAATGAGTACGTTCAAGGTCGTACGTCACGTAGACAAACTAGGATGTACACTCTTGAAGGGGTGTGTAATAAAGAAAAGACGGCAGGGAGGACCTTCCCTCCCCGGATATATATATAACCAAAGCCTTATGGAAAAGTTACCTACGGGACTTAAGGAAAATTATCGTAGAAAGAAGAGAAGGAAAAGTTTGAAGTAGAAAGGGCAGATCATTACAACTATCACATAGAATCATCTCCCAAAGTTAGTGCACTTGGGCTCCGAACACCCTGTATACGGATCTCCACATTTCAACCAAGCCGAGTTTTAAATCAACCGATATACCAGGCCTATGTACCTACAACCTACATAATATGTAGGTTGTAGGTACATAGAATTAAAAATATACATTAAAAATGTACATTCAAACTTCATCTGAACATAAATAAGTGTTATTCAATAATATTTTACACAATAAATCAACCAATTATTCAAAGGGTAACAATTATTTTACAAGCAATAATTATTCGCCTGAAACAACATTAGTTTACCAAAAAAATAATAACCAATTATTCATTCATATAAACTCAATAACTCAATCCTTACCTCTGTCGAAGAAATTAATGACCTGGGGATAACTTTCGACTCTAAATTAAACTTTATATCGCATATAAATAATATTAATAATAAAGGAATGAAAATGCTAGGCTTCATTCTTAGAAATTCCAGAGGTTTCAAGAATATTTCAACATTAAAATTTTTGTATACATCCCTGGTTCGTAGTCAAGTCGAATATAACTCCTCGATCTGGTCCCCCCACTACAAATTACATTCAGATTCAATCGAAAAAATTCAACATAAATTCCTAAGACACATTAATTTTAAACTCGGTATTCCCATTGAAAATGTAAACTATAATTACTTGATGAAAAATCTAAATTTATTAAAACTCTCAGATCGAAGAATTATATCCGACTTAATATTTATGTTCAAAATTGTAAATGGTAGTATAGACAGTCCTGATTTAAATAACCTCATTGAATTTCATATACCCACGAGAGCTACTCGTTCTAAAATTTTGTATGCAACAATATCAGGACTGAGTATTCCAAACACTCGCTTGTACCTAGGTTGCATGAAGTTAGTAATAGATACGCAGATGTGGCAGATTTATTTAACTGCACGCAAGGTAGGTACAAGCGGGCTATGCTATCAAATCTTTTCAATCAATATTAATTTAATCTAATTCTACCTTATTTGCACTATAGAAACTTATGTACTTGTATCTCTTGTTTACTTACTTACTTACTCTCTAATGTCATTTCACAATCAAATGCCACATATATTCCGCTGTCCTAGTTCTTGTATGTTCAATAGACCTTTTTTTGCAAAAGTGAGTTATGAATGCCAATATGTTCATTATCCTATTGCGCATTCATGAAGCTCAAAAAAACCATATTTTTTGTTTTTTAAGTGACATTTTAAGCATTTTTCGAGTGCCAATATCCACTCACGGAATAATGTTTCAGTTCTTATTTGTTCAATCTCCTGGATATTGAACATTCAAACACTCAAAGTTATGAATATAATATTTTTTAAAAAGTTCATAGATATTTGTTCAACATCCCGCAGAAGGTTGAGGTCTTGAATGTTCAATCTCCACTCTCAACCAATCAGGAGCCGGCTAGTTAAAATGTGCGGCCATGTTGATTTTTAGTTGTTTTCTAACAACGAAATTGTTCCACTAAAAATACGTTTAATTGCGAATATATACTGTTATTGAACTAAAAAATGACTTCACCGACCCCAGAATCAATAAACCTTAGAACAGTAGCTCAAATAGAAAGGTAAGTCTTAAAATTATGTCATTTATAGGCTTTTTCACCATATTTTACATGTACTTCTTGAATTTGCTGGGCAAATATACAGGGTGATTAATTTATTCAATTATTTATTTACAAACTTAGGACTTTTACCTAAAATGAGTATTGATAAATTATATTAGTGCATTAAAACTTCTTAGTATTCAAGAAATACAACAAAAGAGCTAGGACATGGAAATATGCAAGAAGTCAACTGTCCTCATAGTCTGATTGAAAGACATCTACGACACATATTTAGTCCGTTATCACTGCTGAGATCGCTGATGAAAACGAAGTCCAAATATTTCAATTTTGAATTCATTCAATTAAAAGTGTCTGATTTTTTGTTTTTTTTAGTCACACAAAAAAAAATTCTTATGTAGGAACTACAATAAAACCAACTAAGGCCCGCTACTAACAACAATAAATGTAATGTTAAATAGCGCACACCCATGACCCAAATCGCGGGATATTATAATTTTAGGATTTTAAGAGCTGAAAGTATTTAAAAAAATAATATTTTATTCACGATAATCAACATAAATAATAAGCTCACGGCAAATAAGACCTTCCGAAAGAAAAAAAATCTTTCTAAAGTAAGTAAACCTTAAAAATTACATTTATCAAATGTAGGTAAAAAACAATAAAAAAAAATGTTCAACTGAAAATTGAACTTTAATAATTTTACGCATCACTCGGGATTTTTTTAATGGAATACCGCACACAGTCTCAACTGCTCCCAACCATCTGGAGCCAGTGAGACTATGGAATCCCCAATTGGGGTATATTAGTATATTGTGAGACTGAAGGTAGTGTGGAGGGGAAGGAGATGGAGAGGAGAAAGAGAGGAACGAGGATGAAGGAGAAGAGAGATGGTATGTGAGTATCTATTCAGATCTGATCACCAAACACGGCTAAAGCCATTTCAATTCTTATGGTGGTCTTTACACCATATCTTCCTCTCTGGAACATGTCGCAAATAGACTATATGTTATTTTAAATGAATAATTTGTGAAAATAACATAAATGAGTCAAATAAAATTTAATTGCGCACGCCGGGATTTGAATTCGCGACCTCCGGATTTCTAGTCAAGAGTACCCCTAGACCACGGAGGCCGTAATACGTACGATGTAAGAATATTTCACATCACGCATGCACCGACAACCGATAGTAGTATATTAGCGGTAGGTACCTTTGTACTTGTGCATTGTTTTCAAACTTCCAAAATATTGGATGATTTATATAGAGCAGTTTTTGTGAAAAATCAACTCAAGGACTCTGTTTGTATATTTTAAAGTAATACTTTATGTCAACTACTAACTAAGATAAAAGTAAAGTATTTGAAATCTGAAAATCACCCTGTATATGCAATTTACCACTAATTGGCTAATTGAACAAAAAATACCTCAAACTTATGGGAGCCGAATTGTTCAATCTCCAGACGATATGTTCAATATCCAAAATAATCATTCATAATTTTCAAGCCATGTTCAACGTCCACCTTTAAAGTCATAATATGGGCATATTATAGCTTCAATCTTCGAAAAATGATCTTTAATAATTTCCCGTTACATATATGTATAACGAAATTACCAAATCGAGAATTGTTTAGAATTTGCCTGTAAAAACAAAAAAAACGTCTCCTGTAAAATTTGCTAAATGGTCTATTGAACATACAAGAACTAAGGCAGCGATTTGTAATTCTTTTTTTAAATATTTCTACGATTTTAACTTTGACATGTTATCATTGTTTATGGTATATTTATACCGTTGATATTAAATAAATATTAAATAAATAAATAAATACTGGATAACGCGATTTCGAAGAAATCATTTACCACATTGTGGGTAAATTATCGTGGGTAAATATTTGTTATTATTTCATATCCCGATGATTGTAAGCAGAGTCGAATGGTATTATGGAATGATATTTAATTGATTTTAATAAACTTTAATGACCTAATAATCACATTATTAAATTTGATTTACATTAATTTTTATAAAAAATAAATGGAGTTTTACGAATTAAACACAAAGGATTGCGTTTGATCAGTAACTGTGTATTTAAAAAAAAAAATATCTGCTTGAAAACCACCTATAAATATTCTGTATATTATAAAGTTTGGCATACGTAAAGGAATATTAAACCTTTAACATTTTTTTTTGTTGAAAAATTTAAAAAGTAGAAAATGGAATTTCATTACATTTAAACTTCAAGTCTTCATCTGCTGTAAAAATAGTGATAAAAATTTTTCCAGGGTTCCAGATCGTCGCTAATGCGTAGGTATGGCCTCCGTGGTCGAAGGGTAAGGTTCTCGACGAGCAAGCTGAAGGTCGCGGGTTCGTGTGATCCTAGCGTGCACTATTAAATTTTGTTCGTGATTAATTTGTGTTATTTCAAAATTTATTATTTAAAAATAATATGTAATATACTTGCGGCACGTTCCAGAGTAGAATATACTCTCTGTATCTCCCTGTTGTAAGATCACCTGTTGGAGCGAGTAAACAAATTATTCTCACCTCATAGATTATGGTCAAGAATTGCCTAAACATATAATAAAATCGTGCACTCACCCGTTGTGCACCCTTCCTACAATATTAAGGTTTCTTCTGGCCCATGCAATGTGCGCATTATCTTATCAGGTAGCACGTTAATCAATTTGTTACATATTATGTTGGTGATGAGGAGAAAATTACTTAAACTTGCAGATGCCAACTTTCAAACAACAGAAGAAAGAGACAATGGAACACCGAAAAAGAACGATGACTAGTAGTTCTATTTTTGAAGCATATACTAAAACCATTTGTTATGCATTCGGGTAGGTACTTAGTACCAGATTACTGCACATTATAAATACATAGAGGCATGAAACACAATCTTTGAGGTAATTATTTGAAATAATAGGAAATTATAAACTAACAGAAACAAAAATAAATTATATTATGACGCTTAACCACCACCGTTCAGAATTCAATTCCAAAGTGATATCTTACAAGCCTGCCGCATACCTGGAATTTAATCTCTCCGCCAATGGGTATAATTACTCTGAAATGAATTAATTCAATTAGATCAATTAAACAGAGTCTTCATATGCTCTAAAAATAGTGATAAAAAATGTTGGCTTCGTATTCAAATTGTAAATATCAAACTGACAGCGATGAACATTTTTGCCCCCTTCTGAATGGGACTTTATTTCGGACGAACCATACAGCAACAAAATTACGAATTTTCTCGTATTCGGACAATTGAACATTCCGGCCCTGCACGGCTTACTCCTTGTATTCTTTTATCTTTTTTATTATATTTGGTTTACTCATTACATGACGCAGCTGCTCTTGGTTGCCTCGTGCATTGTGCATTATATATTACCTCGAAACAATACAGCTGCAGGCTGGTTGTGCTTTGCACACTATTCTATGTTTATTTATTCTATCATCATCAAAACGTTTTGCTTTGCACTGTGCAAACATATTTAGTGTTTGAAAAGTCTTTTTATGAACTATTGAAGCATATACAATTTTGCGTTTGAAGTGATCAAAGTGACTTGCAATGGCTTTTTTAATTTTCACTTTTTGGTGTGACTTACTTTTGTGTTGTGCCTCTATAGGTTGTGCTGTGTATTTTTGGTTTCAACATAAGTTTAGTTATTGGAAGATGAGGGGTTTTCCCGGTCCAAAGCCGGTTTTCCCATTTGGGAACATTAAACAAATGGCACTTGGAAAAGAACATTTCGGAGAAGTTATGGCAAAAATCTACAGAGAAACGAAACAATACCCGTTCGCTGGGGCTTATTTAATGCACAAAGAAGTGCTGCTTGTTAATGACTTGGATCTGGTTAAATCTGTTTTGGTGAAAGACTTCGAACACTTCACAGACCACGGCATAAGTTTCAACGAAAAGATTGACCCGATAGTAGCGGGGCTGTTTACGCTAAATGGTAATGACTGGAAGAGACTGAGGACCAAGTTAACGCCAGCGTTCACGTCCAGTAAAATAAGAGGAATGTTTGATATAATAGCTTCCTGCAGTAGAGAGATGCAAACGTTTTTAGGAAAGCAGGCGGATGCCGAAAGAATAATAGACGCCAAAGACGTTATGGGCAAGCTCACTTCAGATGTCATCGTCTCCGTCGCTTTTGGGATTGAGTGCAATAGTTTCACTAATCCAGATCCGGTGTTTAAAAAAATTGGTACGATGGTGTTCAATGTTGACTTCAGGAAAAGTCTTTCCCAGTTCTTGGGATTTTTCGCTCCCAGCCTTCAAAAATTTCTCAACTTAAGAATGATAGCCAAAAACGTGAGCGACTTCTTTTACGAAACAATAGATAAAACTGTTAAATTTAGAGAAGAAAATAACATTCAGAGAAAAAAAAAAAAAAAAAAAAAAAAAAAAAAAATCTCAAATCATATTTAACATTCAGAGAGGTGATCTCATGCATTTACTCATAAGATTGAAAAATAAACAATCTATCGGAGATGAAGGTAGGTTTTCAAGTAAAAATTATAGATCTATCACAACTACTAACTACAGGGATTTCCAATAAGAGGTATTATTTTGATATTCAATAGTAAAAGATTTTTTATGGCCGGAATCGGATGGTATTGATCTGGACAACGTTTACTTTCAAGAAGACGGCGCTACGTGCCACACAAGCAACGAAACCATTGATCTTTTACGATTGAATATCAAAATAACAACTCTTATTGGAAAACCCTGTACTTTAACACAACTACTAGCAAGTAGGGTGGATAATGTACATGCAATAGTTCATTTCTTCTCCGGGTAGAAATAATGGTTGTAATATTATTACGGTTTTCTGGTTCTAAATCATAAGGTTTTGTGTTAAGTTAAGTTTAGATTTATTTATTTGGTATAATTCCATTATGTTTTGGCGAGAAGTATCTAAATATTTTAGATAAAATCAAAAATCAGGCGTAGTGTGTTCAATTCCTCGGCCGGCTAAGTCCTCCATCACAACACAAGCAACATTTTCGGCTTTCTGTGGTGGTAGTAGAAGATTTTCAAATGTTGTCAGGTTATTCGTAACCCGGGAATGTTTGCCTTTCTTTAAAAAAAAAATATATATATATATATATTTATATACATTAATATATATTTAATAGACATTGTATATATATATATATATAGCTGACTATAACTACACTAACTAACAATAAATATAATATTTATGTATTATATATACCTTCCGCTTCCGGAAGAAATTCTCTAAATGGTGGTGAAAACCCCATCAAACTCCGTTACATAGTTTAGAAGAACTAATCGATACCAGTACCATTTAGAGATACCAATGTATTGTCACGATTACGAATTTACTAAAAGTTTATCAGGAAACGGCTTGTAATACCATTTTTAGTTCATTGTGATCTGGGATGTTCCAGGATGTTCCCGAATGTTCCAGACTATTCCCGAACATTTCAGAATGTTCTGGAATGTTGTGGAATGCTCTCAAATACACTCGAATGTTCTGGAATGTTCTAGAAATTTCTAGAGGGCGAAATTTCCAACCATTATATCTTCAAAAGCACACCCTCAGGTAAAAACGGGAACCTTCTTCATGAATGAGGGATAGAGGGCTACAACACCATATAACCCCCTTGATCGTACTCGTTTCTGATTTTTAGCGGCACGCACATTGTACACTTACTTTTATAATATATATTGATTTAAATACAAACGGCACACATAAATATAACGTTTAAAAGTACAAAGTGTAAAAAAGTTTTAAATATAGAATAACTAAAAGGGTGTAAGTATAAGAACAAAAAGTAAGAAAATAAAATCAATTAATTATTAATAATATTATTGTTGTGACCCCCGATTTGTGTCACTCTCTTTAAATAAATACTCCGGGTTCAACAAAACACTTTCACTATACTGTGATAGATAAAATGACTCCATATATTACTCACTGAATACTCTTTATATTACTCGCAGTACCTCCATTATCAACAGCTGTGGAGGTACTGAGGGTGTTACTGGTGAGGAATTATGGGGGAGGTAGTGAGGGTGAAAGGTAGCCCCTTTCACTACTATCTATTGCAATCTGTGAGTCGGTATCATCTTAAACTACTTTATAGGATAACACAATTACAAAAAAATCATAAATAAAAGAATAATTATGTAATATGACAATAATAATCCCGAATATTATTATTTGCCGATGATGCCAACCATACAAATCCATAAACAAATTAAATGATTATAAAATTACAGGATGACTTAAATAGATATTGTTTGAATAATCACTTATTTTTAATTGTTCAAAGTCCACGCTCAAGAAGTAAGCTCAAGAAACGACAAAAAAGTAATTGCAAATCAATAACTAATAAATGAAAACAAATTTGAAACCAGCTCAAATATGAGCGATCTTTTCGTGTTTCTCGATAGTTAGTTACAATATAAATGTCACGCTAATCAAATCACAAACAAAGCAGCCAAAATGATTGGATTTAAAAAGAAATTCATAAGACTTCACAAACATTTTCATTATGAAATCATTATTCTTCGCGTATTATTATTGTATCCTACTATATTTGGTGTACGAGCCATTTAGAGATTGTGTCGACTTTGTGTTACATGTAAATAAACATTTTAATAGGCCTGGTATATCAGTTGATTTTTAAGCTCGGCTTGGTTGGAATGTCGAGCTTAGCACGGCTTGGAACATAATCCGTATAAAGATAATAAGCCTAGATATCAGCAATATTACACTATTCCGTATGATCATAAATAAACCACTCCCTAGATCGATATCTTCGGGCTTTTTGTATGGCCCCATTTTGTCACCCCCTTAACCACAGACGACCACAGATAAAACGGTCGTTTGGTCCAGACAGGTAAATATATTGTGGACCATAAAGAAATCTCAAGGCCATTTAAAAAAGTGCAAACATAGACAATATAACTGCACCCAGCTAACATCGTTCATTCACTAGCCCAAAAAAATTATATTTTAAAAATAAAAATATTGGAATGCAGGAAAAGGAAAATAAAAAAAACCCACAGCTATGCACACATCAAAATACTTTTTATTTTAAAAAAGACAATGGACAGTAATACAAAACAGGGTCAGTACAACCGATGTATTGAGCATTGATTTATCAATGAAGTAGAAGATAATACTAATATATCTAAACAAAACATGAAACAAAACAAGACACAGAAAAATAAAAACTAACGGTCTCAACTAGGAATCGAACCCTGGATTTCTGTCTTACTGCAACAACTTAATAGGATTTAATTTGACCTTGCACAAAAATACAAGAATATATACACAAAATACATATTCAACATGTTAAAAGATATTCATTATGTCAAGTAATAAAAAAAAGAATTAGAGGCAGGGCCGAACCTGTGCGGGCGCAATTAGACCAGTCCACTTCGGGCGCTGAATTTCCAAGGGTGATAATACCTAAACCAACGTAAGATTATCTTTCATAAAAACCACGCTACGCATACATAAAAATCATCAAAATATAATTGATTACAGTGATCGCCTATCTACTACCTAGGGCCTAGGCATCTACTGGCTTTGACAAGGAGCGCTAAAATTTTACTTGTGCCATGCACCATTTGGCTCAGGGCCGACCCTGACTAGACGAACAACAATAGTAACGCCTTTTGACATTTACATGATATAATTTAAATCATAATACATTAACCATAATATAAGAAATAAAAATCGTGTACATAATAAAAGCTTGTAAAGAAATATAGCTTGTAAAACAACAAAAGACACTATGAAATAGAAGTTAAGAACATGTAATTAATATTTCTATTTTGGATACTGACAATTCGTGGTGGAATCCATTATCTATAAATAGTATAAAATAAAGTGACATTCGCGTCTGTCTGTTTATGCGCTTAGTTCTTCTTAACTATGCGACTGATTTCGTTAAGGTTTTCAGCATCATTTAGAGAATTTACTCCGGAAGGTTTAGATAAATAACACATGCATTGACACATATTGATAAAAAAGCAGAGAAAAGTCGATATAAAGATTATTTTTGGCCGCTTACATTGCTAACGCTGGCGAGACCTTATGAGAATACCAAAATAATGTACTACGCAATTGTATACCTTAAAAAGGCCTACAGAAACATCTGTTATATATATATAAATGTTATACATATCGCAGTTGCCGTCTGGTCCCCAAAATCTCCAAGTGCGTCTTTTGTTTCCTGGAAGAAAGGGCTGCAGTCGGACCAATGCAGCTCAAAATGACCTTCGTCTTACCCAGAAAAAGACTAAATTTGAGACCAATGATTACACTATTCTAGTATTGTACACATATTTAATAAATTTCATCGATAAAATTAATTAAAAATATTTTAAGAAAAAGGAGACATGGTGATGGATTAATTCACTGCTGAACTTTTGAACTTTCTTGTATGGGAAAAAATAGCGTTTTATGCAGTTTCTGGAGAATTTGTAGGGAGCGAAAACAAAACTTCTTGAGCGAGTTTCACTGCAATATAAATTAGGTATATACCTTCAGAATATTCCTTCAAATGAGGATTCCACACTGTTCAAGTGTACTGTAGGTGACTTACATCTTATGAATATTAGAAGAGTAACAAATTTAAGTGTTAATTATTATTGCTACAGCACTAGAAGTTATTCAAATTCTCCTGCAAGGGTTTCATATAATTTCCACAGCTTTATCGTCAGCAAACATTATGGAAAATGCTGGTTAAATCTGAATACTTACATGATGCAATTCTGGAGAGGTTTAAATGACCTTGTTTGATGTAATCGTGGCTTTGTTTAGCAGTTTTAGCATCCTAATACGTTGTATAGTATCGCGTCGGAATACGGATAGGTCTGAAAAGGAAAATCAATTAAATTATTAGCCAATGAAGAACATTGTATCAAAGAACGAGAGGTAAGTACCTGTATTTAACAACGGGTTCGGGTCCTTCTTTCAGTTGGTGGAGATAGACAGGATATTATATGATGACTGGAAGATTAAGTGTTGCCAAGCATTCTTTTTTAATCCCAAAAGTACCGTATTTTTGCTTTGAATTGCGAAATGACACCCACAAACAAACGTATTTCTTGCTGCTTCTTGCTAGCACCGTATTATCGAATCCGTCTGAGCAACCTTTAACACAACACGGCATTAATTTATCACCTTGAAGAATTCTAGCACGCAACATTACTTTTAGATGGGTTAGAGTGACCAGGGGTGCTCAAACGGTCGATCGCGAGTGCTTTTTGAGTCGATCTCGAGAAAAATTTCCCGTTTTTCATGCCTTCTTTTTTATTATTTATTTGTAGCTCGTGGCGGACTGAGTAACTGAACGGAGTGTTCTGGAACATTGCAGATAATATCAGATATACATCTCATAGCCACAGCATCTGACAGAAAATTCTGGTATTTTATATCTGAAGATAAATATCCGAATCTAAGGCAAAACGCCCTTCAGTTGACGACAATGTTTGGGTCAACTTACTTGTGCGGGTCTGCATTTTCTGAAATGAAGATAATTATGTCAAAATATCGCAATCGACTAACTGACGAACAAATGTCATCGTGCTTGCGATTAGCACTCGGTAATTACGTACAATCGTATGAAAAGTATACTGAGGACATGCAATGCCACGCTTCAACATCCAAAGTCATTATTTAGTTAAGTTTAGAAACTAGAACTCGTTTATTTTTTTGTAAGAACCAATAAACTTGCAATTTTGAATAAATATAAGTTATTTTATTGACATTTTAGTGCAGACCTCCACCTACCTTGACTAAAAAAAATGCATATTGCGAACTAATTTCTGTCGTTCCTCCAAATTCTATGTGGATTCGTGGCCATGCAATTGTGCAACGTCCCCATATATACACTTATACCTGCGCCACGATACACCCTACCTAAATAGATGACAATCCTGCATCACACATACTTGCAGCCTCTCAGAGTCGATCGATCGGAATCTAATAATATTGAGGTAGATCGCCAGCAGTTCAAGTTTGAGCACCCCTGGGTTAGACGATTTTCAAAATTCAAAATATTTACGCTAAAAACTTCAACTGACCTCGACTTTCGAAATGGCGTCTTGGAAATTACCGTTAATTTTTATCGCAGCATAACATATGCTTAGCTTCTCTTTCTGTTACACAAGTCGCTATGGTAGAGAGCGAGAGATCAAACTACAATTTTTGCTCTGAGCCAATGAGATCTGAGTTTCAGCCACAACAGCTTTGTCTATAAGAATTTGGGTAAAGGATAACTCCTCCCATCAGGGTTACAAGGTCATGCGGGAATTATACGCCCCTGCGTATGATTTTAACAGAGGGACGCGCTTAGTGATGGGAATGATCGAAATATTTATATAATCGATTTTTTTTAACCGAAACATCAAAAGAATCGAATGATCCATTCGAATGAATCGCGGAGTGCGGGAGCAATAGCTACGGACAGGGGCAAAAATTTTTCCGTCGGGGGGGGGGGGGGGGGTAGGATTCGAAAATAGAAACTCGAATATCAAGACTATTCCTATCGTAAAAAAAATGTTTGCATATTCCGGTTGTAATTTATTTTCATTAGTATACTTACTGGAAACGTAAATCGTCACCTAAAAGTATTAATTCATAATTTACAATTCACACACGAGGTTGATTATAACATCAACATGCTTCAGTAGGCAGCCAACAATGTACTTAGTAAAATATTTCGTTTGTCAAGCAATCTGAGAAATTTTGACATCTCGAAATATAACCTCTCGAATGTGAGAATCGATTTGCGTTTTCGAACGAATTCTGACAGTTTGAAAACGATTGTCTCGGACTGAACATTCGAATGATTTCTGACATTTCAGAGCGATTGTCTCGATTCCACTTTCGATGACATTTGAAAACGATTATTTCGGACCGTGCATTCGAATTAATTCTGACCAATCACAACGCTTGGCTGGCATCGATTATTTCTGACCAATCACAGCGACGACTTTCGATGACGTTTCAAAACGATTGTCTCGGAGTTGCATTCGAATTAATTCTGACAATGAATCGAGATATTTCGAATGGTAAAAAAGATCGAGTAAACCATCGATGATTCATCGATTCCGCCCATCGCTAGACGCGCTTGCTTTTTCTTTGTAAAATCAAACAACTGTCTACGTGGGTGGTTTATTTATGCTCTCTGATGATATCGCGAAATGATCGTTCTTTCAAAATGCCAACAAAAGCTGTTTTTTTAGGCGGGTGTAAATTACGAGTTGATTTTTGATGAAGTTCCCCACATCAATCAGCAAGGTGCTATATGAGAGGATACTAATTTTAAATAATATTTTTTGCTGGAAATAATGTAGTATTCATGAAATAATGATATATAAACCGCTGAAAACACAGTCCTGGCGTCGAAAAATTCCTCTAATAATACCTTACCAGATTATTTGACTATTTTAGATTGTTTATCAATTAATAACGTGAACATCCCTCATGGCTCGATAAAATAACATTCCATTTTGGTAAAATTATGAAATTTACGTATATTTTCATGAGATGGAAGTACGTAATTACTCACATAAACGTCATATTTGACTTTTTTTTTGTTAAAATTGGCCGTGAAAATTTTATTTGACATTTGTTACTGCTAGCGCCGTGGTGTCTAAAAACGGAACTATTCGGCGGCTTAGCAAGGCTTAAGAAGTCGATTTAGTCCGTTTAAATTTGATCGAGGAAAGTCGCATAGCGAGGATACGGATTGACTGATATGTCGGGCCATAGGCCACAGGTAGAGATCGTATAGAGATGTATAAAGTTTTCCGGGGTTCCGGATCGTCGCTAATGCATACCTATTTATCATGAAGACCAAAAAATATGTGAATTCACGAAATGGTGTAAGTTCGTTATTTCTCTTTTTGACATAAAATGTTTGGCCTCTGTGATATCTTACAAGCCTGCCACAGACCTAAATTTTAAGGCCGGTGTACAATTTTTTCCAATGGTAGTTAATTTGGTAGGTAGGTACGATTTTTTACGATACCTAGTATGGCGTAAGTGTTTTTGTTGAATATGTACTCAAATCAAGTAATAAACATAATATAGCTTAGGTAAGGTTAGGTTACGTTAATAATAGGTAATAATATTTACAATCACATGTTATTTTTTTACTCCACTTTGGGTGGCTTTTAGAGAAATAATTTTTTTCAAGGCCTATATCACATTTTTGAGAAAAGAAAGGAGTGATCCTGGGTCTTGAAATCTTGAAAATCCTATGTTGTTGGAGGGAGAGAGGCCGGCAAATCACTCGACAGTCGAGCTGTTGAACTCAAGAACGAATCGTAGAATCGACCCGTTCTAACGTGATAATTTAATATTAACCGTAATATATATTTATCTTAAACCGAGGCACTCAGCCAATAGGTTATATCCATATCCATATAACTATTTTAATACAAATTTAGTATCGTTTTCAGAAAGCACCCTGAAGGACAATATCCCAACTTTGACACTGAATGAGCTAACCGCAGTGTCCTTTGGGTTTTTCGTGGCCGGGTTCGAGACCTCATCCACTTTGCTTAGTCTCACGCTGCACGAGTTGGCCCGCCACCCCGATCTTCAGGAGAGGCTTGCCATGGAGATAGAGCAGACCCTGCAGGCGCACGGGGGGAATATCAGCTACGAAGCTTTGGAGGAAATGAATTACATGACGCAGGTTATTCAAGGTAAAATGCTCATCTACCTTGCTGAGTCTTACGCCGCATGAGTTGGCCTGCCCCCCAACTTGCATCAAAAGAGGCTGGCTGGAATATCAGTGGAAGCCTTGGAGGAAATGAACTCTGTGACGCAGGTTATTCAAGGTAAAAACCCCTTCCACCTTGCTGAGTCTCACGGTGCACGAGTTTGCCTGCCCCCCGACTTGCATCAGAAGAGGCTGGCCATGGAGATAGAGCAACCCCTGCAGAGGCACCATGGAATATCAGCGGAAGACTTGGAGGAAATGAACTATATGACGCAGGTTATTTGAGGTAGAAACGAGGAGGAAACCTTGGCAGAGATCAACTATAAGTTTTTAAAGATAAATTTCGATAGTTACAGTGTTCACGGTGACTATGACTACACCTGCTCAAGCTGCGTTATGTGATTATACCACAATGCCGATATGAGTGAGCTTGTCGGGTTGTTTCAACCTCCGTGACATTTGATTGACGATTCGAGCCATTTATAATTTTTGGTATCTAAACAAGATTTGTTAAAATAAAAGTCGATTCTCTGTCCGTTTCAACCGTCGTACACACTGTACAAACCAATGATATTTGGACTAGTTTTAATATGAGTTATTAGATTTCGGAATATCAATTTACGTGTTTTTTCAGAAGGCCTTCGTCTGTACCCCACCCTTCCCACCATATTCCGGATTTGCACCAAGCGGTATGTGATTCCTGGAACAGACATGGTGATAGAGAAGGGCACGCCTGTCATCATCCCGATATGGGGGATACAGAAGGATCCAGCCATCTACCCAGATCCTGACAAGTTTGACCCCGACAGGTTTTCAGCTGAGAATGCTACAACCAGACATCCGTACTCACTACTTTCGTTCGGGGAAGGTCCAAGACATTGCATTGGTGAGTTGATTTATCTGGATACTTTCGTGTGTGCTAACTATTTCCAGAGTTCCGCCAAAATAGTTCCTACGTAATATGCATAGATTAAATGGTAATAACGCCTCTTCTAGCCACATTTGATCTCTGGTGATTTGACGTGTTGTTATTGTATTGTTTTGTATTTATTATGCTTATATAATGCACTTGCATAATGTGGACTGACTAGATGACCATTTGTAGAAAAGTGTGTGGAAGGGTTTAGTTTTTCCTGTAGGGAAGATTTGTCATGTCATCCCGAAAGCGAATCTTCATTTTACATAATTGAAAATTAGAATGCAGTATTTTACATTTTGCCAAATGCAAATAGTTGCCTTTTATAGTAATTAAGGTGAATCAAAAGGTTGGATAGTGCTTATAATAACCAAAGATAAACTTGTCGAATTCCACTGCCAATACGCAAAAAATTATAAATAGCACTTTGTTTAAACTTGATTACCACAAAATATAACTATTTATTTCGTGGGAGATGCTAATGAAATAAAAAAAGAAACTATTATTTTTCGGAATAACTTATTGAGTAAAACCTCAAATTATAATGCCAATAAAAATGTGCGGTGAAAAAATGAAGACAACGTTGGTAGTTCTCATTCGAAGTATGATACAGTTAAAAGTGACCGATGAGGATAGGGTCCCATTAGCGCAGTTGGTAGAGCATTGTCCCGGAAAGACAAGGGTCCTGGGTTCGAGTCCCAGATGTGACCGTTTCCTTTTCTGATTTTTCTGTTTCAGATTTTCGTTTGAAAAAATCACTAATATTGTCTTCAGTATTTAAAAAAAAAAAAGAAACATTATTGTTTCTTTTTTATATCGAAGTTAAGTTTGAAGGATAGGAAATACGCACAACACGATACGCTAACAACCTAAACACCGATTTTGTGCAGGTTTACTTAAACCACCGACTTGAATATTTGTTTTCATGAGATATTTAAGTTGCAATCGACGAGCGGAATTCGACAAGTTTACCTAATCTTGCAATCAAATTTCGTGAACCGAGATTCCGTTTCTTGGTTTTTTGGCAAAAGATTCTCTGTTGTCGGACACATTTCCATCTGCTGACCTCTTCCTCGACCTATCGGAACTGTCAACAACGTTCATTATTTCAAACGTAATTTACTATCAATTTAAAAAAAAAAACATAATGATAATGTATCGGTTATTGAGAAAGTGTGAAGAATTTTAAATGATAAACCCGAAACCGTGTGTATTTGAACAAAACAAATGAATGTTTTTTTAAAAATCATTCGACTAAGTAGGTTCCACTATGATTTAAATGATGAACTGCAGTCCATTTGTTATATATTTTTTATAGTTATAGTTAGTTTTAATAGATGACATAATTTTTAAAGTTTTAATTTTCGGATCTCTCAAAAAAGCATTAAATCTGTGGAAGTGACCAGTGGCGTCACCAGTCACCCGTCTCAAAAAGCCTACGTTCTATTTTGAAGCGGCGCTCTATTTTGTAAGGGTGTCAAAACGTTTTTTATTCTTAAGATTACTCACTTTTAACACTACTTAAAATGTCAACATCTCGTCACTAATGTTATCGTATTTTATTTATTTTTTTAGGAAATCCATATTTGGTTTTATTTTACTAAATAACACTTATGTACAAACTGATTAAATGTAAACTGTCGATTTCCCAAAAATGAATAAATAAATAAATAATATGGAATAAGTAAATTAAATTTGTGAGATAGGAATATGAATTGAAAAAAATATACAAAACAAAAGAATATATAAAACGAAAATTTTATAAAACAATTTATTTATCGCTATGGAGAGAGGTTGTAGATATAAATCAAATCATGATAGAGATATAAACAATAGAGACATAAACATTATTCACAAACCATCAGAGAAATATTCTTTTATGGACTTCTTGTATTTGGTAAGTTCGTAACTGAAAATATCAACCTTAGATAATACGCTATTGTAATTATTGTATAGTCTGTTCAGGCAAGAATTCTGCTTAGAGTTCGTTTTGCTTTGATCAACCCTGAACAGGACACAAGAGCGTGTTGAACGCGTAGGTACATTGAATAAAATCTTGTTTAGCAACTCTGGGCATTGTTGTTTATCGCACCTGATAAACAATTTACCGGTCTTTAAAAAACTGTTTTAAAATATTTTCAGCGGTTAGAATGTCAATGTGGACCAAAGTTTCCAGTGCATATGTTCTAAAATATGCACAAGAAATGAAGAGATTTTCAAATTCCTCACGAAATCCCCACAAGTTTCTTTACCTCCAAAATGAAACATAAGAAAAGTCCAGATTGGATACAGCGGAACTCACCCGTCATAGTTGGGGCCAGTCTGCCAAATCTGGATGCACTCGAAATAGGAATATTAAATTATATTCACAATGATTTATTCTACGGCTGTGATTATGTCATACGTCACCCTCCATGTCTGAGGTCCTATTTTATACAGAACCATTACTGAATCTAATGAACTCTGCAGAGCTTCAAATGAGCATAATGTCACTCTATTGACAACTTGCAACAACAAACGGTCATGGTGACATTTTCGGATGAGTTATTGAGAAGTTATTGGCACTTCTCGATAAAAATTGCAGTAAAAAACATTCTGTTTTTAGAGAACGAGAAATTTTTTATGCAACAAAACAGGTGATTGGGGATTTTGCAGTCAGAGTACGGTCATTGTCAACTTTTTTTGAATTTGAGTCTAGATTAGAGAACAATCTTGTAGACATATTTGCCGTCGGTTTTCTACCGGGGAGGATTAAAGAGAAAATCTGTTTAGAAGGACTGAACTTATCTCTTGGGGAACTTGAAGAATTAGCTAGTAATATGTCGGTCTTAGACATCGCTAGTAATTCGGTAAAGTCGGAGATTAACATCATTAATAAAGATTCCAATTGTCAAGCTTATAGTTAGGTCGACTAACGAGTCACCAATATAATATGCGGATTATTAATAAATCGCTGATTAATATTAAAGAACCTATTATTATATTACCTGGGTAGGTAGGACAATTTCAGGATTTCAACTTATGAATCCAATATACAGGGTGTATCGGCACGTACCCGACAAACTTTAACCAGCTATTCCTTAGCACATTTGGAGTAAAAAATGTTATGGGCACTTTGCTGTCCGGTAACATTTTTTTTTAATAAAAAATTTACTATTCATATTTTCACCACATGTCACCAATGTTTTATCCTTTGTCAAAGTTTGAAAACCCGTCTGGCAATATTTTGTTCGAGTTTCGTTGAATAATGTAGGTACGTACCTACGTTGGCGCGCTTTTACAATCTTTTAACTATTATTATTTAGTGTGTACGAAAGAGCGAGGACACTTTTTGACACACTTGCTAATAACAGCTGTTGAACACGAGAAACAATGCAAATGACAGTGATGGAGTGTGGATTTTTTATTTATTTTTTGTTTTTAATGGAAAAAAATGTTACCGGATAGCAAAGCGCCCATAACATTTTTTACTCTAAATGTGCTGAGGAATAGCTGGTTAAAGTTTGCTGATACAACCTGTATATTGCGTGAACATTACCTATTTACAATTTGATACTCTAATTTTATTTTGATTTGTTATTTTAAACGTGTATTAGAAAATAGGTTTTACTAATAATACACATTTATTTTTTATACCATTTGATATTGTCTTTGTTTTGAGAGAGCATTTCTCAATTTTAAATTTAAGGTCAAAGTGGCCAGACTTTTGGACCAAGAAACATGCCCACGTCGCATTTTGTCTTCATTCTTATTAAACGTTGTAGGTGCGTAACGTAGCAGATATGGCACAGCTCTATCCACAGACTACACATAGAACACTTTATTTAATTAATGTGTTATTTCAGGATTAAATCATTAAAAATAATATAGGGTATATTTGCGGCACGTTCCAGAGTGGAAGATCCTCTCAGTATCACCCTGGTTTAAGACCACCATTCAGTTTTGAAACGTTGCTTGAAATGGCTTTAGTCGTGTTTGGTGACCAGATCTCAATAGCCAGATACTTCCCACCTTTCTCTACCCCTTCCCCTTCCTCCTGCCTTCAGCCTCATAATATCCTCCAATTGGGGATGCCAGTCTTACTGGCTCCAGACGGTTGGGATCAAAGATATTAGAAGAACGAGATGTGCTATGAGCAGTTCATACTGTGTGGAATTGTTTTGCCCAGTGTCGCCGGTTTTGTTCACCAATACTACTGCACACCTTTGCTTACGCTAAGGTATCCGCACTAATACATAGAACAGATTTCTGTGCGTACACGTCCCGATAGTATTCAAAGTACCCTAATTAGGTAGTACTCCGCCTACGGTCCGGCGGCCAACATAGCATATCTCGTTCTTCTAATATCTTTGGTTGGGACTCACATAAAAAGATGCGCCAGTGTTGCCAATTTGCATTATCAATATTGGTCTGGGTATCATCAGTATGACTGTGCTCGGGAAATCTACATAAAATCATCGGTAGTTGCCTATCGATCCTATGTTGTAAAGTTATCGATTTTACTGTGCTAGACCCCAGAGATCTGAAACAGACATGCGACGGAACAGTACAGGCAACATATTCTAGCCGAGATTCGCTCTGGCTTGTTTATACTCGTATCTTATACTGGGGATTGGGGATAGTTGTAGTCGGGTTGTGTAAAAGTTGCATTTTCGAAACATGTTCCACTACTAGAACGCGAGGGGTCCGCCCGGACATGTCATGCTTTTGCAGGCTTGTGAATATGTTGATAGACAATTATTTTTATTGTGTCGTAACCTACCTACAACGCGCGGTGCTGATAGATGTGATGCCGATTGCCGACCGTCTATCAAACACAAGAGTATTAAATAAAACCAACAAAAATTGATCAACAAACTTTACAAATATATTTAACGTCGACAAATTTAAACTGTACAATGATATATAATACGACATAGAACAAATTTACGGTACTATTGAAGGCTGGAGAAAACGCATTACGCGGCATTAAAATTTGTTGCACTAAAATAAAATGTTCAGGCCGCAAATTATTTTTCAGGCAGCAAAAAAGTTAAAATAAATATAAATAAGGAATATGTGATCTTGGAGTGACGTTTTTCACTCGATGTTTGGTGGTTTTTCCAGCAGCTGTTGTGACAAGAATGGCGTTGAATCTCATCCTGTCAACTGGACAAGTGTTTGTAATGCGAGACCATTTACTCAAACAGGGGAAACAGAATTGGTGATTGCAACAGTTGGGTGCTGCGACTTTGGTTTTGGGGAGGTTGTCCAGGCAGATGGGACAAATGCGTGCACTTTCGGTAGCTGCCTCTTCCTGAAAATAAATTAATTGCACATAAGTACAATGTTAAGAGGAAGCTACAAGCCAAAAATGTGTATATTCGTGGTATACCTTATATTGTGGGTAATAGGCACTAAAATCGCTTGACAAACGGAGTCTAGAAACGTTCGATTTTAAGCACAAAACTGGTTTTTATTTATTTTGAAAATATTTTTAAATAATCTTAGCTATAATAGTATATTTTTTTAAAGTTGTTTCCTTTATACGTTCATACATTTCCATTGAAAAAATGTTTTTTTTTGTAGTTTACATTTATATTTATTATTGAGTAATTTATTTTTTATTTGTATTCTATTCAAGCGAAGCGATAGAAAAACCTTCAATTTATCTAAAACATATTTTTTGGTGTTCATAATGTACACCGATTCGTTATAAAGATTAATCAAAACAGCTTCCCCTTAATCGAAACTCGTCATTGTCTTTAATTGAAACTCGTCATTGTCTTTAGTTGAAACTCATCATTTTCTTTAATTGAAACTCGTCATTGTCTTATTCGGTTCGGGGATCCATCGCACCGACAAGGTGCCTCCAGGCGTCTCTGTCCCTCCCCACTTGCAGCCTCTGGAGATGTTTCTCCTAACTATGCCCAGGGCAGCCTTTTCTTCTGGTATCCTTAACCCCTAGGGTGCCAAGATATCCGTGGATTTACTATAGCTCACAGCACTTACCACGATTTTATGTTATTGGGAACCTTAAAAAATGCTTCCAGCAAACAAATTTATTTTATTCGCTTGGCAAGGAAATAATGCATCTTAATATTATTCTAGCTTGTCGTTTCATCAATTGCAAATATATTTATTTTTACTGTAAAAAAGCGTAAAATTTCACATCAAATTTCATAATTCCGTTATTAAAAGTCATAGAACTTACTGTACCCGGAAAGCCTAACATTTTGACTGATTTTTTATTGTGAAGAATGCTTACATAAGCTAAATAGCTGAAAATATATAATAAAACTCGTTTTTTGTATTACTTTTTCACAACATTAGAGAAAACAAACGTTTCTCAGAATATAAGTAGCTATCCTGGGGAAACTATACATGAAATATAGGTACAGGGTGTTAAGGGGCGTACTTGCCTTACCTTTTCCAGTGATTCCTGTCATTATTTGGAATGAAGAAATATAAATTATATTACAAAGACATTTTTGATGATTTTTATTATTTTTAATCTTATAATATTTCAAAAAAATCAGTAGGTGTTGAACAGGTAGGGCTGTGATGTGAGGTGCGGCGGTTGCTCCGTTGAGTCACCAGTAATGATTTGTGAAAGATTTTTTTTTGTTTGGTTTTAAGAAAAAATACATTAAAAAAGTCACCGGAGACCAAAATTTCATTTAATTTCGGAGACCAACATTTTTACTCCAAATAATGTCAGGAATCATTGGTTAATGTAAGTCAAGTACGTCCCTTAACATCCTGTATATAAACTCGTTAAAGTAAGTCAAGTACGTCCCTTAACATCCTGTATATAATCCCGTTATCTGGTGCAACGGTACAATTTACAAAAATAAAATTTTGAAAAAACATGTAAGTTATTACGAAAATATTATCAGCCGGGCGGCGTGCGGCATTGGCATTTTACCCCGGTCAATTCAACGGCTAACACGTGACCAAGTCGAAAATTGCCATGACTTTTCTATGAAGAGTGGCAGGGGTCAAGCTTCTTATTTGATTCGATTTCTAACTACTGCTACTCCACTTTTTCTAATTACACTTTTTACCTTTAATTTGAGTTCTCTCGACCGTACATTCTAGGCAACTAGGCATAACGTCTTAAAAAATCTCACTTTGGCAGCTTGGACCCTGGAACGCATTCTCATCTTCGTCTTTTAGATTTGGTGACCATATTATGTACGTAAGCGTAGAGTGATACTCACTCACGAAACTCACTTTCTTCAAATCCCGGTAGGAAGTAAAATCATCGTGGTAAAATGTAGAATTTGACAACTGTCACCGAGCAACGGAATGCACGGACCATCAAACCCTAGGAGTATGGATATGATGGGATAATATCACACAATCATAGTTCCATGATCAAACAGGTGGATCCAGATATGTCGCTGTAGATAGTGAATATCAAATAATAATTAATCTTGTCGAATTTCGCGGCATGAATAATATGCAAACAAATTACTAACAGCACATAGTTTTAACTTATTTCTACAAAAAATAACGGTAAATATTCGGAATCGCTGGACACGGATTATACGAAATATTTTTTAATAAAACCTTCCGATTTACCTTAATTACTATAAAAGGAATCTGACTACATTTGGGATATTTTTTAATTTTAGCATTTTAATTTTTAATTACGTAAATCGAAAATTCACTTTCGTTGTATGGGATGACAGCTGGAATGATTTCTGTTGATGACATTTTCTCTTGTTGGTATTCCTGATACGAGTGGGTAGAATTTGAATCATTTCTGAATGCAAATTCTAGTTAGGTACTGTTTTGATCAAACTCGAAAAATAAAATATTTTTATGTTACTTAAAACTTAAATTATTTATACTTAGGTATTATTATAATTATTGTTTTATTTAACCTAAATTTATTATTATAATTATTGTTTTATTTAACCTAACCTTCCCTATAATAATCAAACCTAAACTCACCTAACCTAAATCCTAACCTAACCTGACCTATAATAATCCAACCTAACCTTACCTAACCTATATCCTAACCTAACCCAACATACCTAACCTAACCGATAATAATCCAACCTAACCTAACCTATAATAATCCAACCTAACCTATAATAATCCAACCTAACCTAACCTATAATATCCAATCTAACCTAACCTAACCTAACCTATATCCTAATAATTATCCAACCTAACCTATAATAATCGAACCTAACCTACAATAATCCAACCTAAACTAACCTAACCTAAATCCTAACCTAACCTATATCCTAACCTAACCTCGACCACAAATCTCAAAAGAAGAGGTAAATAACGCCCTCAGATCGATGGACCCGAAGAAGTGCCCTGGGGCAGATGGGATCACTTCTGATATTCTAACCTGCTTCAATGAAAGCTTCCCAGAAATAATGACAAAAATGTTCCAGAAATGTTTTGACACAGGATATTTCCCAAAAATATGGAAGGAAGCAAACATAATCATCATACCCAAACCAGGAAAGAACAACTACAGCAGTCTTGAAAACTACAGGCCGATTGGACTTCTCCCGGTTCTAGGGAAATTATTTGAAAAAATCCTGGTTGACAGAATAAAATGGAACCTCGGCAAAGGGAAGAAACTAAGCCCAAAACAATACGGATTCACCTCACAAAAGTCAGCAGAAGACGCAATGCACGATGCAGTGGAAGTCATTAAAAGTAAAATGGAAAGAAAGACTGACGAAGTAATCGTCATATCGCTAGATATTAAAGGAGCTTTCGATAATGCATGGTGGCCACAATTGTTAAAACAAGTCATAGAAAAAAAATGTCCTTCCAGCCTGGTTGCCTTAGTAAGTAGCTATACAGAAGACAGGAAAGTTAAAATAAGGCACGGAAACCACTCAAGTGAGAAATGTGTTTCCAAAGGTTGTATTCAAGGATCGATTGGCGGGCCAATCTTCTGGAATGTTTCGCTGGACGAACTCCTTCAAATGAACCTCGGTCCAGATGTCTACATCCAAGCCTACGCTGATGATGTACTTTTAATTGTGAACGGGAAAAATCTACAAACCGCAAAAGAAACAGCGGAAAAAGCTTTAGAAAAAGTGAACAATTGGGGGAAAAAAGTAAAATTAGAATTCTCGGAAAAAAAAACACAAATCATGGTAATGAGCAAGTCTCAGGAAAAAAGCATAAACGTCAACATGAACGGAAAGGAGATAAATCCAGTAAAGGAAATAAAAATTTTGGGTATGGTAATCGATAACAAGCTTAGATGGGACAAACACATAGACTATATTTGCGGTAAAACCTCGACCATCTTTAAAGCCTTATGCAGAGCGGCAAAACCGACGTGGGGACTATCACCAGAAATTGTAAAGACAATATACGACGGGGCAATCGTGCCGTTATTTACGTACGGATCAGGGGTCTGGGGAGATACGTGTAAAAGAGTAAAAAATAGGAAAAAACTAGAAAGTATTCAACGTCAATACGCAATAAGAATTTGTAAGGGGTATAGAACAATCTCCACCACCTCAGCTTTAGCCTTAGCAGGAACACCACCAATAGATCTAAAAATAGCCGAAATTAAAAATATCTACAGAATAAACAGAAAAGGAATACCCGCTCACTTCTTACCAGCTGACAGGGAAATAATGACCACATGCTGTATAAATGAACTACCACATCCAGGGAAAATAGTGAAAGAAAATATAAAAATCGAATTAGAAAATGGAAATAAAATTAACGAGGATCCCATACAAATTTATACAGACGGAAGCAAACAGGACGGTAAAGTGGGCGCAGGAGTAGTAATAAAAGAAAATGGGAAAGATTGGGTGTCAAAATCATTTAAATTAGAAGACTACTGCACCGTTTACCAAGCAGAAATGTTAGCGATTCAAAAAGCCATAGAATGGGTTCAAAGGAAGGGAATAATAGATAAAGATATAACTATAAACTCAGACAGCAAATCATCACTAGAAACATTAAGGGACGAGAGAACTACGAACGATATAGCAAGAGAGTGCTTGGGAAAATTAGAAACATGCCGTGAAAATAACAACCGGGTAAAATTTCAATGGGTTAGAGCCCACAAAGGCTTAGAGGGAAATGAAAAAGCAGATGCGGCAGCAAAGAAGGGAAGATTACTGAAAAAGTGTCCAGACTACAGTAAGGTACCTCCAAGTTTCACTAAAATAACATTAAAGAAAGAGATGGAAGAAAAATGGAATATCAGATATATGGAAGAAAGCACGGGCAGAATAACTAAGAAATACTTCCCAGATATTTACGCAGCAATTCAAAAGAGAAAACACGCGGAAAATAGCTTCCATGCGACACAGATGCTGACAGGACATGGATGCTTGAAAGAATACCTGAAACGCTTCAAGATAATAGACGATGACAAATGCCCGTGTGATAAAACTTCTATTCAGGACAGTACCCATCTTTTAGAAAAATGTACAATTTTTGATGTAGACAGATTTAAATTAAATTACAAATTAGAAAACCTTGGAATCACTGAAGAGAATAGGACCGACATATGGAAACGGAAAAAAAGCAAGCGAAATATACATAGCGTACTTAGAAAAAATCAACAAAAGAATTAAAGAAATAAATGAAATAGATGGAAATTAAAGAAAATCCTCTGAAGGATAAGGAATATTTATAAAAAAAAATTAGGAGAAACCTTGTGTGTAACAAGCAAGGTACCCACGGCAGATACTACAAATCCATACAACCTATAATAATCCAACCTAACATAACCTTACCTATATCCTAATAATAATCAAACCTAACCTATAATAATCGAACCTAACCTATAATAATCCAACCTAACCTAACCTATAATATCCAATCTAACCTAACCTAACCTAAATCCTAATAATAATCCAACCTAACCTATAATAACCTCACCTTTTTTAATTTTTCTATTATATAAAACATACCTAAATATCTTTATTTTATTTTTCGTGTTTGGCTAAAATAGTACCTACCTAGTATTTGTATATGGTAAAAAACCTAGCCACTCGTATCAGGAATACCAACAAAAGAAAATGTTATCAACAAACACCATTCCAGCTGTCATCCCATACAACGAAAGTGAATTTTCGATTTACGCAATTAAAAATTAAAATGCTAAAATTAAAAATATCCCAAATGCAGTCAGATTCCTTTTATAGTAATTAAGGTAAATCAGAAGGTTTTATTTAAAAAATATTTCATATAATCCTTGTCCAGCGATTCGGAAAATTACCAAAATAACTGTTTATGTGATGGAAGATGGTAAAACATGCAGTAAAATTCCATTTTTTCTCAGTCAAAGTTAGGTTTGAAGTTTAGAAACTATGCAAAAATGATTAAAATAACCCAAACTAAACCATATAAGCTATAAGCCTATTTTGTGCATGTTTATTTAAATAGTTGTCTCGGTTGAAGTCCAGTGTTGTTCTTAAAGAGCCTTTGCGTGCAGCGGAATTCGACAAGTTTACCCGAATAATATTTAACAATTGAATTTTACGAACCGAGTTTGATCCTTTAGGTTTTTTGGCCTTGGAATCAATTGAACCAGGCACATTTACGTCCGCAGACCTTTTCCTCTTTCCATTGGTTTTGTTACCATCGTTCATTGTTTTAATTTTGTATATTATACCGTGAATTTATTAATATAATTTTCCAAAATAACTGTAAATTGTATCAGGTCAAAAATGAGAAGAAATTTGATATGAAAAAACCGAAATCGACCGTTTGTTTAATAGAATTACGAGTATTTAAAAATAGTTCCTAAAATATTTCTTAAAAACTACGTACTCATTTAGGTACCTACCTAATTCTTCAGATATATTTTAATTGGTTATTTACATTATCATTCACATTCTGACATTTTAACAGAAAATATGACGTTACAATATCTATATAATATTATATTGTGCGCGTATTGATGCGCTAATCTCAAAGTGGCAAGCAAAAAGTACGTCTATTGTAGTACTACCGATTTCATAGGTTTACCCATAGACATATGAATATTAGTAGACCTGCCCTAAGTGATTAAAAGCGTATTATCCCCACTCCCCATACCGGTTCCATTGGAGCCGGCTGGGCTCGCGTATGGCCTCAAGTGAAATTTGAAAACGTGACGTCGTCATTCTTGTGCGAACTATGGTCGAGGCATCATCGGTTCATTTTACGAAATAACACGGCAAAATGTTGACTTGTGATATGAAAACTTGTAAAAATAGATGTGAAAAAGAGAATAAACCCAATTGTCGTATTACATTCCATAAGTAAGCATTATTTACTTTATTTTAAGCTTATTCACACCGTATTATATGGATCAGTTTTAGAAACATATACTATCACATCACAATGTAGCGATTCTCAAGTGTGCTCATCGTTGTTTACTGGGGTAAGTAAATTATGAAACATTTGTAAAAGTGTCTTAACTAAATACTCTGAAACTAACTACGACTCTGCAAACAGAAGAAATTTACTTTGCCGAATTTGGACTTCGCAAATTAGTTCATAACGTGGCGAGTAATTTGCGCTCCCATGTAAAAATGTCTATTCATTCAAAAGCAGATTTTACTTTTAAGAACTAAATGGTGATATTATAATGCGAGATGCCTATTTACTGTCAGATTGATTTATTGACGAATCACAGTCAGCTTAACCCCCTTCGTTCTTTAACAGTTAATTTTACCCCTCGCCATTATCTTCTCGTCTATTAATTCCTATGTCTGTGGGTTTACCGCTATACTATGTTGCTAGTGTTCGTACACGACGCGACGCGTCGACTACGGGTTTGACGTCAGTTGCAAGCTACGTGAGCATATGCAATGCAACTTGAAATTCGCATTTACTTACTAGTTTAACATTTTTTTTATAGTAGCAGAGGGTCGTAATTTATTTTCTAGAACTTATCTATTCGTATTGGCAAAAGACGGGTTGACAAAAATTTTGTTCAACAAATCGCCGTACATTAAATTAAAATTTATTACTATAACTTTAAAACAACAAATTGTTTAGAGTTTTTTTTTTTTTAAAGAAAGTCAAACATTCCCAGGTTACGAATAACCTGACAATTTTTGTTGTTTGTTTTTGGGGTGTTATGCCGTGTTGCGCTAACTCCTTCTTTAGCCATTTTGTTATGGCACTTTGCTATCCGGTAACATTTTTTTTAATAAAAAATTTATTATTCATATTTTCACCACATATCACCACTGTTTTATCCTTTGTCAAAGTTTGAAAACCCACCTGGCAATATTTTATTCGAGTTTCGTTGAATAATGTACGTACGTACCTACATTAGCGCGCATTTACGATCACAACGAAATGGCATGGCACCATTCGTCTCATTTTTAGCTATTATTATTTGGTGTGTATGAAAGAGCGAACACGCTTTTTGACACACTTGCTAATAACAGCTGTTAAATACGAGAAACAATGCCAATGACAGTGACGGAGTGTGGATTTTTTAATCATTTTTTGTTTTTAATTGAAAAAAAAATGTTACCGGACAGCAAAGTGCCCATAACATTTTTTACTCCAAATGTTCTAAAGAATAGCTGGTTAAAGTTTGTCAGGTACGTACCGATACACCCTGTATAGAAGACGGTCTGTGGCAGGATAACTTCTGCCCGGCCTCGCTAGTATAACTATAATTTACCGGAATACGTTAGAAAGACTTTAGCGGAGAAGGCTTGGATTGGAGTTAGAAAGAAAAGCCGATTTGACATCATTCTCATGTAACTAGTTCCTTGGCGATAATGAATGCCCTACAATTAACAATTATTTTTTTTATTTTATTTTTTTATTTTTTATTGTACGACAGACAGGTAAGTCCAATTATGGTACAATTTTATTATAACTAACAATACATGTACATATTTTTTTAAAACATGGTATAGTGATATTAAACACATCTATATCCGCTGGTAGGGCATTTAGCAAGGTCATACCTCTTGTCATGCTATGTTGGGCAATGACATCTGTCCGACCCTGCGGTATACAGAATAGGTCGTGGCTACGATTTCGACAGTATTTATCAGGAAAGAATAAGCCGCAGCATTACAGGAGATATGGACAATCGATAAGGTTTTTTAGTAACTTTAATTCAAATACCATGAGTCCGGCATTACGCCTAGTCTCCAGGCTTTGGTAATTTGTCTCCTTTAGCAGTTCCACGTGATGCATGAATTTCGGATATATTCCGTATGATCGCATGTAAACATACCTTAGGATTTTTTTTTGAATTTGTTCAATCATATTTATGTATTTAAGTTGATAAGGTATCCAGACAGTACTGGCGTACTCCAGCTTGCTTCTGACCACTCCGTTGAACATGGCGGTCATTGCTTCTATGTTATTGAATTGTTTGCAAGTTCTAATTGCAAAACCAAGAGTTTTGGAGCAAGCCGAGGTAAGCTGGACTATGTGGTTTGAAAATGTCAGCTTGGGATCAAAGATCACCCCAAGGTCCTTGATGATGTTTACGCGTGTAAGTACTTCACCATTCATTCTATACTGGCAGAATAGCGGATTTTGTGAACGACTATAAGTCATAACAACGCATTTTTTAATATTGAAGTTAAGTTTATTTTCTACCGACCATATCATGACTGAATCGAGGTCGGCCTGCAGTTTCGAATAATCATAATCTGATTCGATTTCCTTCATCAGTTTCATGTCATCCGCGAATAGTAGACATGAGCTGTGACGTATGCAATCCTGAATGTCATCTATCAGAATAAGGAATAACATGGGACCGAGATTCGATCCTTGAGGAATTCCTGACAGAGCTGCGAACTTATGGGAGTCGTATCCATTTATATTTACATACTGACTTCTATCTTTTAAATATGACGCAAAAAATGTCAGTAAGGGTTGATTAAAACCTATTTTATGCATCTTTTTTATTAGAATATCGTGATCTACTCGGTCAAATGCCTTTGCAAAGTCCGTGTAGATTACGTCCGTCTGATGCCTACAGTCTAGGCCTTGTGCTACCCGTCGAGAGAAAGAGAGTAAGTTGGTTACCGTTGATTTCTTCGGTAAGAAGCCATGTTGATTACCTTTTAAGAAAGGCGTGATTTGTGGACTGATTTTATCACAGATAATCATTTAAAATTTTTTTGGAATTGTTGACAGTATTGCAACTGGTCTATAATTTCTGACGTCAGTCTTTTCATCAGCTTTGTGAATGGGGCTGACCCTCGTTAGTTTACAACACTGTGGAAATGTGGAAGACATGATGCAGAGATTAAATATGTACGCAAGGGGTACACAGATATTTGGAGAGATTTTTATAATTATTAAAGGAGGAATACCGTCCGGACCAGTAGCCTTATCAGGTCGGAGATTCCGGATACAAGTTTCTATTTCCTGGATGTTGGTCAATCCAAGTAAGATATCTCCAACGTTCCAGGGTGATGCTGTTGGGAAATTGGTTTCAAGTTTCGGTTTTACTTGACTATAGACGGAATGAAAATAGTCAGGAAACTTATTTACAATTGTGTCGGGGTTAGTAAAAGTTACGCCTTCCTCAATCAAGCATGTTGGTGAGGTTGGGTTAACTTTTTGTGACCTAATATAGTCCCAGAAAAACTTTATGTCGTCTTTGATCCCATTCTGAACATTTTTCATATATTGTTTTTAAGCAAAATTGATTTCAGATTTTAGCTCGGATCTACTCGCTGAAAATATCAGATAATCGGATTGCTTTTTGTGCAATAGATATCTTTTTCGGAGCGATTCCTTTAAGTTTATCTATAATGCTCTTATTGAACCATATCGGATATACATCGTTTGTGATATTGGGTTTGTTATTGGGTATACATAATTCAAAAATACTAAACAGTACATTGTTTAAATATTTCACTGCTTCGTCTACAGATTTTATGGTGTACAAAAATGTCCAATCAAAATGCGAAAGAATATTATTGCACAGTTCTATGTTTGCTCGCTTATAATTAAATTTGTGAAAATTATAATTATTATTATACTTGTGGAGCGAAGGCGGGGGCCCGCGGGGGGTGCGGCGAACGTTTTGGCGGGGTCTTCGTCTGCACCGAACCGCTCTTGATAGTCGCGCGGAAATGTCCAGCGTCGGGTGATGCTGGTCTTCATTCACCAGTGGTTCCTCGCTTCTCATCACGTCACACACATTTATGTTGCTAAGGATAAGATCGAGAATGTTGTATAGGTGAACCCAAACTTTTCTTTTAAGTTGTTTTTTATGCAATTAATTTTACTTACAAGATCACCCAAAGTAGTTACATACAGATGTATTAAATCCATAAAAAAATTTCAATCCACAGCACTGCACACAGAAATATATGTTGTGGATTAAAGCACTAAAACCAAATTAAAACGCAGTCGGCAATGGAATATCTCATTACCTCAACTTTGGTAACTTGCCGTTCCTACTGGGTTGTGACTAATATGTAACCAAACTAACGTTCCTACTGGGTTGTGACTAATTATGTAACCAAACTAACGTTCCTACTGGGTTGTGACTAATATGTAACCAAACTAACGTTCCTACTGGGTTGTGACTAATATGTAACCAAACTAACGTTCCTACTGGGTTGTGACTAATTATGTAACCAAACTAACGTTCCTACTGGGTTGTGACTAATATGTAACCAAACTAACGTTCCTACTGGGTTGTGACTAATATGTAACCAAACTAACGTTCCTACTGGGTTGTGACTAATATGTAACCAAACTAACGCTCCTACTGGGTTGTGACTAATATGTAACCAAACTAACGTTCCTACTGGGTTGTGACTAATATGTAACAAAATTTGTTAATATGGCGCATGACTTTTGTGTAGCGCCGGGTACGGAAACCATAAGACTCTAATAATGGGGGTTTGCTCGAAGCTCACATTTGAATTATTTCTGATGAACATATTACTAAAATCTAAAATGTTTCTAGAGGGATCCCTACGGAAGTAAGATATATATATATATTTAAGATTAATAAAAACAGGACCCTACCATTAAAATATTTTATGTTAAGTGGTTTGAAAAATTTATAAAACGTTTTTCAACTATAAAATTATAAAATTAGGGGTAAGCACCAGATATTATTTTTCTAGACGATGAATTAGTAACTTCCCGAGTGATCCCTCTAGAAACATTTGAGATTTTAGTAATACGTTCATCAGAAATAATTAAAATAAACCACACGAAAAGATCGATTTTCTAGGCCTTCTAGGGCAAAGTCGACCGTAGGTCCGACCATTACGCCGGACCGCGCACCGAATATTGGTTTTACACAACTGCATCACTTATGTCGTTAGGATTCCCACTTTCTTTTAGAGATTTGATGTGTCAAATTCATCCGCAAGTCTGTCCAATACGTTAGAGCCGCGCGTCGCATAATTTTGTGCACGGCTGCTCCACTTACGTCGTTAAGATTCTGGTTTTATTTTAGGGTATTGTCTCGTCTAGAATAGCGTATTGGTAGGCTATGTATGATTGCGTCACGGTCACGTAGCTTGTAAGTATCTAGGGCCGTATAAAGGGTCGTAAACAAGTACCAATCAACTCATGTGCGATGATAAGCTAGGGTGACACTACGTTTTTAGCTTATTGCAATTATACAAAATCTTATGACCAAAATAAGATGTTTTAGTACCTACGTACCGAGCCAATTTTTTTTCTGCAAATTTAATCTTGATTATAAATCCACAAAGTATTTGAGTGATATACAGCTGTTTTGTACATATAACATTACATACTTATAAAGTACGTTGCATGGATAATGGATTTTTCAAAATAATAGTTGCATCTTATTAAAATAGATAATTTAACTGATGTTTATTATTTTTTTCCAGGAAAACGATTAGCCATGCTTCAAATACGCATAGCGCTGACGTCCATTCTGAGCCAATACCAAGTCAGCGTGGTTAGCGACGAGGCTATTGAAATCAGCAACAAGACATTCTTCTTGGTACCCAGAGATGCCATCATGCTTAAGATTAAGAGGAGATCTACTAGATGCCATGATTTGTATATTTGATGTAAGATCGGGATGAAGGAACCGCTCTGACATTCTGAATACATACTTACATATGCCGACATTTCACTCTCCATCTAAATATGACCTTGCAAATCTTTCGACCGACCGCCTAATATTCTGGAAACCCTTTTGGGAAAAAAAAGGGAAAGTCTGATACATTCTCCTGAAAAATCGAGGTGAACTAAGTGGCAGAATTCAGACGTGAAAAATAAGCACCATGTTCAGAACATTACACAGGTTTTACCATAGACATATGAATATTAGTAGACCTGCCCTAAGTGATTAAAAGCGTATTATCCCCACTCCCCATACCGGTTCCATTGGAGCCGGCTGTGCTCGCGTATGGCCTCAAGTGAAATTTGAAAACGTGACGTCATCATTCTTGTGCAAACTATGGTCGAGGCATCATCGGTTCATTTTACGAAATAACACGGCAAAATGTTGACTTGTACTATGAAAACATGTAAAAATAGATTTGAAAAAGAGAATAAACCCAATTGTCGTATTACATTACATATATAAGCATTATTTTACTTTATTTTAAGCATATTCACATCGTATAATATAGATCAGTTTTAGAAACATATACTATCACATCGAGAAACGTCTGGACGCGAAACACAAAGCTGGTTGGTTGCTGGGAAGTAAATTATGAACATTTATAAAAGTGTCTTAACTAAATACTTAAACGAAATATTCGACTCTGAAAAGAGAACCGAATTTTTTTGCCGAATTTGGACTTCGCAAATTTGTTCATAACGTGGCGAGTAATTTGCGCTCCCATGTAAAAATGTCTATTCATTCAAAAGCAGATTTTACTTTTAAGAAGTAAATGGTGATATTATAATGCGAGATGCCTATTTACTGTCAGATTGATTTATTGACGAATCACAGTCAGCTTCACTCCCTTCGTTCTTCAACAGTTGATTTTACCCCTCGCCATTATCTTCTCGTCTATTAATTCCTATGTCTGTGGGTTTTACAGAGTTCGTACATACGCTTAGACGAGCCATTTTCAATCCATCACTTTACGCGCGTTTTTTAGACATGATTTGATTGAAAAATATTTTGGCATGGCATTTTGGCTATCTTATTCAATTCTTACATGGGCTCATGCATACTCTTCTGTTATTTTGACTCTGGCATGGCTAACATGGCCCGATTCACTATTAGTCCGAGTATTTTGTTCATTTAATCGTCCCCTGGGTAGCTACCACGCTCGATCGATTGTAATCGTTCCCAAGTATGACTGCAGATCGCCAACGAGCAAATAATGGTTCACAACGACTAAGTGATCTGTATTTATTCGATGTGAACTGTTGTTTGTACGTTAGCGATATGCAGTCGTGATCGGGAACGATGAAAAATAACCGACATTATCGATAAAAGCTTTATCGATCGACTGTGCTAGATACCTACTCTGTCTTTTTCGGGCGTCCCCGATTTCTTCTACCATTTATATTAGCTTCATAATTATCATCACACTACTTTCTTCGTTAATTCTCTCTACATGACTAAACCATCTAAGAATCCCTTTCACATATGGTTTTACCACACATACTACGCCTCAGGGATCTCATTTAGAACGCATTCAGTCTACTTTCATCCTTCCTCTGCCAGTTCCATGCCCTACTGCCATACATCAGGGTAGGTACCAGCACTCCATCGTGGTCTGCTAGTTTAGCTTCCTTGGACAATAATTTACCTAGGACCTAGGACAATTTACAAGGGACCTAAAGTATTCTGAAATTCAAATAACAGAAACCAAATATAGTACAAACCTCAAAGGCGCTGTATTAGGTGCATTGGCTACTTGGCGCCATGAAATGATATCATGGCGCCAAAAAATGACATATGTTAATATTATGTCCAGTACGTTACGTACTTAAACACAAAACGGCATTTATTTCGATTTTCGATGTGTGTTTTTATTATATAACCAAAAAAAGGTTGACTATAGAAGGAATTTTAAAGCCCCTAATCACCATCCGATTTGCAGAAAAATCTTGCAGGGCAGCATGCTGGGTCTCTAAATTGGAACGTGCGTAGGCAAAACCGCCGGCCGAATAAAAAAATAAACTTTTGACGATCACATGGAGGAGTTATTCCTATTAGTACGGTCTTCTCCAGACAAGTTCCCACTAAAACACTCAAAACATAAACACGCTACGAGATTTAAAGAAAACCTATTAATACCAGCAAACAAAACAATATTTCAAAAAGGACTTTTGTAACGTGTTCTATTACACGTAGGTAAATGAACTGTAAATCAAATCCACAAAAAACGACAATGTAAAGCTCATTCAATTCGTTTTGAAAAATCACGGGAAAAGTGGAATGAAGGAACAGCCTACCTTGAATTCCCAAGAATCCCGGCAATAGGGCTCTCGACGAACTTGTACTGTTCACGGGGTGAAATTTCCTCCAATACGTATGATTTTGATATTTGCAAACGATTGGACACGACGATTGCACTTTCTTGCTACACGACACGAATTCGACTGTTGTGTACTTGCGACAATTTACAATGCAACAAATCGTCTTCTTCTTTTCATAGTAGGTATATGATGGGAAAAATGGTAGATATTATCCAAAACTCTTTCAATACTACGTAACATTACAAATACAAGATAATAAAATACTCCTATTTAAATCATCATACAAAAAATTCACTTTGAACAAATGTTACTACACCTTAAACCTGTACTTCCATGAATTTAATACCTCCATTTCTATTTGTATATTTAAACACTGTAGTATTATAATCTGTACTTTACTTCTTGTGAATTGGGTTATCTCTAAGAAATAGGAAGTACCTATATTCTATACCCTTTGTAATTTTTGTATAAATGAATTTGAATGTATTATTATTCCCTTTGTCGGGCAGGTGGAATAGTAATAATTTGATTGGCGGTTCAACATGCTGTTCTGCAAGTTGTTCTGCAATCGTGAGCAGGGCCTGTTAAGATGGACAACATTCGGTCCGGAGCTCAAATAGTATCTACTAATTATTATACATTTATTGCTACTTGACAATAATAATCGGTCGGTGGCTGAGTTGACATCGCGTTTGGGTCCCACCCAGGCGTAGAGTGTCCAATTCATCGGCTGCCTAAATCGCCCATCACAACACAAGCAACATTTTCCGATTACTGTGGTGGTAGTAGGAGATTTTCTTAAATTGTCAGGTTATTCGTAACCCGGAAATTTTTGTCTTTCTTTTAAAAAAATTATGAATTTTATCAATTGTTAATAGTTTTGTAGTTAGTGGGCGCTCCTCGCCACCATTATAATTTAACCATCTATCTGTTTATACGAAGAAGAGTGTCTGTGGCGGGCGGCGTGGATTTGATGAAGGTCACTGTCTACATGACATTCAGTAAAACTCTTTGTAAAACCCGGGCAAAGCCGACGACTTCAGCTAACAAGTATATAATATAAACAAATAATTATATATAATTTAAGGTAGACACATTATAATGGCATGAATCCATGTATCCGTATGATAAAGTATAAATATATAGAGCCATTCTTAAATAAATGTGTTTTCTTATGTTTGTTGCGTTGAAACCTTACAAAATATTAAATTGTTATACTACGATACGTAAACATTTGGCAACCGAAACGCGAGCCGAGCAACGAATTACCGGAAAGGAACGAAGGAACTGCAAGCGGCATTTCGCGCCATTTGCGGTTGCTACGTACCTTTTCATAAGATTTTTCGGCAGCTTGGCTCGCGTATACATAAAACGGCCTAAATATGTACATATATGTAGCATATTAGGCCTACCACAAGAATTTCGGCAGCTTGGCTCGCGTATATATAATACGGCCTAAATATGTATATATATATGTAGCATATTAGGCCTACCACAAGAATTTCGCTTCGAAAAGGCATTTGTCGAATGGTGCCAGACAATTGCGAACAATCAGTATCTTGCATTAGTATATTCATATTCTGATACCCAAATATATATTCTCAATCAAAATCATAATAATTGTAGACATACATTTCGTGTTACCCTTTTGATTGCAGTTTTTTAAAGAATTACTTAGTTTAATTCTAGCCTAGAAGAAGCCAATGAGTGGAAATGAATGATGAAATTGATGAAAGAATTAAAATTATTAAAACTCTCAGATATAAGACTTGTTTCTGACTTGAATCTGAATTATAGACAGCCCTGATTTACTAATCACCTTCTACATACCGACTAGAACTACACGATAGATTTTTTCAAAAATTGCAACAACAATATCAGGACTGAGTTATTTCGATACTCGCTTGTACCTAGATTGCATGCAGTTGGCAATACTCTCGCAGAAATTGTAAATGTGTTCAACTGTACGGATTATAGTTACAGGAAGGCTATAATAACATCCTTCAATTATAATTAAGGTAATCATAATACTATTATTTTTTTCCAAATTCTTGCAAAATTTGCTTCATGATTACTGTTCCACTAAATTATTATTATAATATAATAATAATTATTATTTATTGTCTTCTTTTCTTAGTAATATATAGAGATAATGATATCCTCACTGGGATCTCCCGTGCTGAGGATTTCATTTACATATTATAATTTAATTATAAGAAAATTAATATTAGGTACAACAAAGTTACATATGAATTTAATTATGAACACATATCGTGCAGTGCACATATATTTTTTAAAATAAGTAATATAGTGTTTTTTGTATAGTTCAGTTTAGTAGATACTGTTTTAGTCTGTGTTTGATATTAGTATAAGTATCCAGCTTTTTATTTGAGATTTAAATGTTATAATGTTGAGGTTTTTGAGTGAGAGTGGTATTTTATTGTAGAGTTTAATATTATGATATAAGAAGCTTTTTTGCCAAAAAGTTGTATTAGTAGTTATTTGTTGGATAAGTTTTTGACCATGAGATCTAGTGTTTCTATTGTACGTGTTTGTTGTTATTTCTTGGGTTTTGTACTTGTGAATGTAAATGAGTATAGTTTTAGAATATAGTTGTTTAATTGACATGATGTTAAGGTTGGTGAAGATTTCGTTAGTGCTAGTTCTTACAGGAACTTTCAGCATAATTTTCATTATGGCTTTTTGAGTTTTAATTAGTGGATTTAGTATATTTTTATTTGCACTGCCCCCATCCGATAATAACGTATTCTAACAGTGATTGGCAGAGAGCCATGTAAATTTTGATTAAGTCTTTTTTAATGAGCACATTCCTGATAGTTTTGAAAAAATAACTTAGTTTTTTAATTTTATTATCTAAATAGCTAATGTGATTGGTCCATTTTAAATTTCCATCAATTTTTAGACCTAGATACGTTATATGGTCAACGTTTTCTAATGAGGGACAATTAAAATGCTCATTTAAGTGATGCGGGCTATGAATTTTCAAGTTGAGGTTTTCTTCAAAGTTTTTTGTATTTTTTATTTTGAAAGTGATGAATTTGGTTTTATTAGCATTTAGTGTAAGTGAATGATAGTCTAGCCATTTTTTAATCCTGTTTAGTATGTCTTCTGCTTTCTTAAATGTTTCTGTCCAATTTTTCCCATTTATAAGGAGAACAGTATCATCCGCAAAACTAATGATTTCTCCGCCACATTCTATGTGGCATGGGTCATTAATGTAATCACATGTTTGTAAAAGCCCGAATGGGCGAATAATATAAATAAACAAAATTAAAGCAAATTGCGATTTAACTTGACCTATCTTTGACCAACTGACAACTGTGTGCAACTGTGCTACGTGCTTGGGCAAATTCGGGGCAAAGATCACATGGGTTGTAATCACAAAAAACAATAAAATCCAGAAACACACTAGGTTTGAAAGAGCCCCACATTTATAGATATTATTACCAATAACCGACTGCGTATGCGCCTAGTGGTGGTTGTAGATAAGTTCCAAATACCTACATTAATACAAATACAATAAATAAAGACATCCCACAATGACTATTGAACAGATTATTTTCCCCCTGATCCAACATGTCTTCTAAAAGTATTTATTTTCCCGCTGAAAAATTTTATTAACTCACACAAAACCTTTCGACTCCAGACAGGCCAACGAAATTGTTCATCTGATCAAATATAAAATTAGATATTTGATCAATATCAGCAAGGAAAAAATGGTATTGTTTTTGGCGTACAGATACGCCCGCAAAATACTTTGATTATTTCCACATCCTGCAACTTTATTGCATTTCAGTGTTTTGTAAAAATAATTAACAATGCGCAGGTATAAATACGGGTTACTCCCAATGACAAAATTTTAAAATACTCATATTCTGAAGTTGTCTGTTCATTCATAATTAAAGCACGTCTGAGCTCAACAAAGTCCTTGACGCTCAGCTACCGGTGCCTCCTTACGACGTGAATCCAGCTCTGAATACAATAGTATCTACCTACATCAAATTTATTATGTATTAAACCAATTTATTTTTTAAGTAGCAGACGGTAGATGGACAGTAGTGGTTTATTTATGGACAGTAGTTTGCGGCCGGCCTCTCAACGAACAACCGGTTCGGTTTATGTGCTGTTTCTCGTAAACAAACCGATTAACAAGATGGGGATATTTTGTCTGCTTTTATAAGTCGATTTATTTTCAGTGAGAATTTTGACAGTGTGTTCGGTACATGAACATTTTGCAAATAATACCAAAAGCCAAATCTTCTCATCGAATTGTTGATTTATTGATTATATCAATCAATAGATAAATAGAAATGGCTTTTTTGTTTGTATCTTTTTGGGTGGATATTCTGTTGCTTTTATTTCTATTGGGATGTGTATTATATGGTTGGTTCCAGAAAAAGTTTCGTTACTGGAGCAATAAAGGAGTATATGGACCGGCACCAGCTTTCCCTCTTGGAAACTTAACGGGAATGGTGATGGGAAAACACATTGGGAATCTGTTCGCGGATTTATACTCTGAGAATAAGAAACATCCTTACATGGGAATTTATATGTTCCACCGTAACGCCATGGTCATCAATGATCTAGAAATGATCAAGAACATTACCGTTAAGGACTTTAACCACTTCACCGATCACGGATTGGCGTTTAACATCGATCACGAGCCCTTGGCAGGTCATCTCTTTAACGTCAACGGAGCCAAGTGGAGAAGAATCAGGCACAAACTGTCTCCCGCCTTTACGTCCAGCAAGATGAAGTACATGTACGAAACGATAGCCGCTTGCGGTGAAGAGATGACAGATTTTTTGCAGACTGCTGCTAAAGCGGGAGAGATAGTCGATATGAAGGACGTGGTATCCAAATTCTCCATCGACGTAATATCATCGTGCGCCTTCGGGATCGATAGTAACAGCTTCAAATGCCCTGATACTCTCATGAGAACGATTGGACAAAGTGTGTTTGACGTGAACTTAAAACAAGCTATTCTGATGTTTCTGCCTCTGTTTGCCCCCCAGCTGCTGCAGTACGTGGACCTTAAGATGCTGGATAAAAACATCACCAAGTTCTTCACGGAAGCGGTGGAAAAGACGGTCAACTTTAGGAAAGAAAATAATGTGACACGAAATGATTTAATGCAGCTGATGATACGATTGATGAACAACCAGTCTATTGAAGATCACAAAATGCACGATGGTAAATATCGCTTTATTTATTTATTTATTCAAAAAACAATTTTTAACATAAAAAACATACTCTGCACATCTCACTATTCCTGTATCAAGATGTGCAGCTTTACAATTACATCATTTAAAAAATACATATATGTAAACTTAATATAATAATAAAATTAAATTAAAACCCAAAAAAAGAAAAGTTAATGACACGGTTGTGTTGAGACCGGTAGACAAAAAGTTGGCAACAATAATATTCTTCTGTTAATTAAAGTACTAGGTACCTGCGCTGGCTTATCAGACACAACCATAGGTTAACCATACTAACTATTATAAGATGGATAGTATGAATAATAAAGTATAAGAAAAAATAAAATAACTAAATAAAAGTAGGTAAATAATAACTGATAGGTAATAATAAATAAATTAAGTAAATAAATTAGCTAGATAATAATAAAAGTAATTAATAATAAGAAAATAATAATAACAAAAAGTTATTTTAGAAGTAAATAAGTACATATGCAGTAAGTAAACAGGGATTTTATCGATTTATTACTCTTATAGCAGCCACATATGTTGATAATAATTGTTGTTCTGACGTATAAAAAATAACCTAAAATAATGTGGACCTAAATAAACATTACTTACTTGAAATGGTTTAGTGACCAGATCTAAATAGACAGGGACTCCTCACTCCTCCACCTTCTTCTTTCCCATCTCCTTCCTCACCACTCTACCATCAGCTTCACAAGATAGCCCAATAATTGGGAATGCCATAATATCACTGGCTCCAGACGGTTGGGAGCAGTTGGGACTCTTGTGGGGTGCCTGCTGCCTGAAGCCAGTGGAACTGTCACTACAATATCCCGAATAGGGAAATGGTAATTATTCGGACTCGCTGGCCATGCTAAATACGTTTAAAAAAAAAAACATTTTGATTTACCCTAATTACTATAAAACGAAAATATCTGCATTTGGGAAATTTTTTGTTTTAGCATTATAATTTTTAATTACGTAAAATGAATATTCGCTTTCGTTATATGGGATGACAGCCATTTAAAAAAATTTCTGTTTTCTTTTCTTGATATTCCTGGTGGCATTACGATATTACGAGTGATATTACGAGTGATATTACGGTGATATTACGAGTGGCTAGAAGAAAAGTTATTATCATTTAATCTTTGCAAATTAGGTATTATGACAGAACTTTGGAAACAAAATAAAATTAAAAATAGGTATTTAGGCATGTTTTTTAAATTTTTATTTAAATTTACATAGTAAGAACGTATTTCAAATAAATGTTAACATGTTTTCCTTTACAAGAGTCAAAAACTCGTGTTTAAAGAGAAAAAAATAAAAACTTAACATACATATGTAAATAGAAGAAAAAAAAATCACAAAAACAAATAAAGTGAAGAGATTTTTGTTTTTCTTTTTTATATAATAATATATAAAGTAATATAGTGAGATGTCATCGCCATTCTAATTGGCTAAATTATTTAAGGTGGTGAAGTTTATTTTATTTTTGAATTTATTATAGTCCGGTTCTAACCTTATCTCTGTCGTTAGTTGATTAAACCACACCACTCCAGTGTACGTGTAATAGTGTTATATGTAATATATATATAATAGTGTTATATGTAATTATATAAATATAATTTTTTGTGTTTATTATAGATTATGTTAGTATAGGTTAGGTTAGGTTTGGTTAGGTTGGGTTAGGTTAGGTTAGGTTAGGTAAGGGAAGGTTAGGTTAGGCTTTTTTACATACAAAATTATTAAAAAATTGTTAAAAAACTTGCCTAATCTATTCTGTCCATGTTTTTCCATCTCCCTCGACTTAGATAGTTGTTTCAAGTGTCATTTATTATTTTTGAGTATTTAAGCGTGCAGCAATTCCTAACTTTACCATAATTTTAATTAAGTGTTTCATAAAGTAATCGTAATTTTATGGTTTTAACAGGTAGATCGAGTTTATATTAAATATCAAAATCTTCAATTAAAAAATGTAATATTCCATTTATAATAATTAAATTTATTTTATATTTTTTTCATATGTTAAAAAAATTACTAAATGACGTTTGTTTCGTGGTTATTAAAACAGGCAATCTGCCTAGCTAGGAACTAAATCCGACCCAACAAAACGTAATAACACTTGTACCTACTCATTTTAAATATATGCTCTCATTATGCTATATTATTACTGTTATGTCTCCTTTAAATGTATCTAATGTAAAATAAAAAAATAAAAAAAATAAATATTTCAGACACCAAGCACCCAGAGGACGGAAGTGAAGATCCCTTGACAATGTCGGAAGTAGCAGCCCAGGCATTTGGCTTTCTCCTCGGGGGATTCGAGACCTCCTCGACTATGACAAGTTTCGCATTGCATGAACTTGCTAAGCGTAGAGACCTCCAGAAGTTACTTCGACTGGAAATCGAAGATGTCCTGGGAAAACATGAAGGAAAAATGACTTACGATGCTTTGAAGGAAATGCACTACATGACGCAAGTTATCGAAGGTAAACTCGTATGCAATGTAATATCTAAATGACTTACGTGACTTTGGGGATGTGGTGAGGAGACAAATGAAAGAGGTTGTGAGGTACAGCGTTTATTGCGTCAGTGCTGTTATGAGAATTGACTCCTGACCGATGTTGACGCAGTTGGTGGATGTAGTCGACGGTGAATTCGGGCCAAAGATCGACACTGCATTGCTGGATGCAGTCAGCGGCGAATTCTCCAGGTTAATGGTCGACACCAGATGAAAGCGGAGATGAATGGAGTGGAGTGGTCGAGGCGATGGCTCAACACCGCATTGGTGGATACCGGACTTGTAGATGGTATTCAGAACTGGGGAAGACGTTGAGTCTTCTTGGTGGCTTACACAAATTATATGTTGAGGTGTCAGACTACGCTATAATCTTCCTCTCCCTACGGGAGCAGCTGCGGAGTATCATTTCTTCGTACTGGATCTGTCAACTTGACAGCTGACAGCCGCGTGATCACGGCGCTCCCTAAATTGCTCCGACCCCCTCCCTTGCGGTAGGCAGAAGAGGGGGTCGCATCATTTTCAAATATCGCCTGGCTAGCAGATCACAGCATAAGATCGTCGCCACGTCCACACTTATAAAACATCATCTATCAGGTGTTACAGATCTGTACAGGATAGTATGGCAAGCGATATGGTGTTATAAAAAACACTTTAATGCGTACAGCATAATGCGTCGGCATCCACCGTGAGATTGCTAAGAGCTGGTGTCCCTCGAGGCTTTATTCTCTCGCCAACTCTCTTCAACATCTACTTAAGTACGACCATCGCACAAAAAAAACTAAAATAGGTAAATTTGCAGACGATACTAAAGTCATGTCGACTTCAGCAAGCGAAATAACCGCAACACGACGCGCCCACGCGTCAGAACTAGAATCATTTTTCATAAAATGGGGAATCAGTATAAATCCCTCCAAAAGCGCCCCTTGTGTTTTCTCCCGTAAACGCCCCATAAGACCTCCTAACATCCACCTATTCGGAGAAAACGTCCCTCGGCAAAAAAACATTAAATACCTCGGAGTTACCCTTGACAGTAAATTAACCTGGGCAAAGCATATCACTGAAACATTAAACTCAGCCAACAAAACCTTTGCATCCCTTTACCCCATGATATGCAAAATTTTCTCCAAAAACTAAACTTTTAATATAAAAATCCACAATAAGACCAAAATTAACCTACCAAGCCCAATCTGGGCCCAAGCTTCTAAATCTCAATTAAATAGACTGTAAACATTCCAAAATAAAGCCATTCGCTCAATCCTGGGAGCCCCCAAGTGGATGAGGGCAGTGGCGGCTCGTGGCTTTTGGGTTACTATAGTGCTAATATTACAAAAAATGGCTTAATTGATGTTGTTGAAGCTGAAAATGATTTTTTATTTTTTTCGAAAAATTGATTTTTTGTATGAAGATTTTCAGGAATTCCGTGCAGTGCACGGCTATACTGAAATGCCATTTTTTATAATATTAGCACTCTAGTACACCCAAAAGTCACGAGCCGTCACTGGATGAGGGTCTCCCAGCTCCACCGTGACTCCGAAGTCCCTCTTCTTAAAGACCACATCATAAGTCTCGCAGACTCCTTTTATTCGGGCATTCCAACGCATACTAACCCGGCCATTAATTGTCTCGCCCAGTACGACGCAAATGCCAAAACTCAATTTAAAAAACCTAAACAAATCTTACGTAAAATTACTCCCCTAATTGCAGCCATGTTTTCATTAGCAAAAAATTTTTTCACAAAAAAAAAAAACCAAAAATAATTTTCCAACAACCAATTTAAACTCATGATGAAAGAGAAAGGGGCCTTTTTGCCCCGGAGCTCTGTATGCCAGTGACACAAAATGACAAATACGTCGGCACTCTTAATAAAGTCCTTAACTAGCAGTCAGTAGGATATTAGCAACCCACCTAGCTACAATTTTGGAGCTCAGAGTAACAGGTGTCGATATTCGAAAAATTAATACAACAGGGGTTTTTAGGTAAATCTATATTTTTACCCGTTTTTATATATTGAATTCAATTATTTATTTATTTATTTTGTAAGAAACAAACAGCTTTTACATAATATACAATGATAGATATAAATATACAAGTTAACTGAAGTCAAGCCACAGAAGTTTATGCTAAATTATATTGACTACATAGCGCAAATATAATACTTATTATTATAAGCACATATAATATGTTGATTTGCCAATATTCACTCATTTACTGTGTAGGCGAATTTACACATTTACTTAATTGAGGAATCGGAGAAACTACAATAATTTGTGCGCAAGGTCAACAAAACACACATTATTATTATCACGCTAACAAGCTCGTTAAACGTACACCAATACACTGCTACGAGAATGACTGCATCGCCAATGAGAGTTATCTTTTATATAAATTAGTTAGTCGCCCACTAATTTAAACGTCCTCCAATTTAGACATCTTCTAAGTCCGAACGGCTCGGGAAAATTAAGACAAAAAGTTGACCATCGGCTCAGGAAGTTTAGTGTCTGATGTAGGTAGAGCATAGTCAACATCAACATTTCCCAATCCCAAGCGTATCTGATCTCAGCATAAAAGGTGATCAAAGATTTTCAAATATCCTTCGTAACAGAGACTCTATTGCAGTGTTTCCCACGGTGGGGCGGACGCCCCACCGGTGGGGCATAACGCCTCAGAGGTGGGGCACCACGCTTTAGAGATGAGACACGTAAGTATTCCACATATGTATAAAGGGGAATACTCATCAGTCATACAAAAAAATTTTAGCACCATAAGCGATTTACTCATTAAAAAATGAAATCGATTGGATATAATTTATAGAGGGGACCTAAGACTGAAATTAAATAAGTTAGATCAGGACATAAAATTTCTTTGTAGCAAGCGTAACTGAATTTAATAATGAATTAGGCGTCAAGATATGTGTGTGTTTGTACTAAATTTCAATTGTAACTTGTGTTTTATTATTGTTTTAATTTTTATTTTATTCTACTTAATTACATTTTCAATTTGTGTTTTGTAATAATTTCAGTTATAATATATGTATTAGAATAGGTTTTATTTAATTTCGTTAGGGGTTCATATGTTTACAAACATATTACAATATGATTTGAAGATTTACCTGCTGTTTAATTAAAAAAGATGCCGGTGGGGCATGGCATAAAGAAGGCTGGGAAACACTGCTCTATTGAGATGCTTGAAGCGAGTATCAACAATTAAGTAATAAATATTATATACAATACTATAATATGAACACCGCATAGAGTCCAACTGCCCGAAGTCAGTGGAACTAAACGACAGTGGGACTATTGATTTACTTATTTTAATTTTATTGAATGTATTTATTAACGACCTGCTGGGCTTTTACTTAAAGCTCATAAAATAAATTTAAAACAATGGTATAACATAAATAAAAAATAAAGCATAAAATACAATAGTTAGTTACAATAATCACATAAACTTAAAAAAACTCTTGAAATTTATATACGTGTGATTGTGAACAAAAAAATTGATACACAAAATTATTTTTCATGTTACACAAAAAAGAAAAATATTAGCTTTCACTCACTATGGAGAGAGACACGGCTCTTGTGTTTGGTGAGAGAATGCATGCTCAAATCCTTCCATAATTTGATACATTTCTAATGCAGTATGACAGGTTTTAATGGGAATATCGCACAAGAGTCACAATTGCTCCTAAGCTCCTTTCCGGAGGCAGTGGGATAGTGGGCATTCCCAATTTATTGGGGAATTTCGAGAGACTAAATCGAGTTAGGCAGAGGAATTAGATGGAGACGAAAGAGGTTGGAAAGTACTTGGCTAATCAGATTTGGTCTTCAAACACATATAATTTCAAGCCACAGCCACTGATCTATGCACAGCTTCGAAGGTTATATACCAACTTATCAATATTTTCAGAAACATTGCGGCTGTATCCGTCCCTGCCCATTCTGCTAAGGAAATGTACGGAGGATTACAGAATACCCGGAACGGATGTTGTGATTGAGAAGGAAACCCCAGTCATAATACCACTCCTAGGCATACACAAGGACCCGGAAATATACCCCGACCCTGATAAATTTGACCCGACCAGGTTTGAGTTGGGCGCAAAACAGTCCAGGCACGCGTCTTCCTATTTGCCTTTTGGGGATGGACCGAGGTTTTGTATCGGTAAGTTAAAAAAAAAGGTTAAAAATCTAATCATTATTTTTTAGATAGAAGTAACTTGTGAAGTAAGTTTTTTTTTGCTTTCTGCAGGTGAAATTTGATTAAAACATTTCCGTAATTGAAAACTCTTTCTTGATAGTCGAAAGGTCGGCGACAAAAGTTTTTTTAAATATTTTACACCTGCCTTGCATTGAATAATTTATTTACTGCCAGATTTGTGAAAAATCACCACAAGGGCGCTTTAATACGAATGCATTTGAAGTGAAATGGCATAAAACTGCGCTACAAGTTTTAGGTTATTATTATTATACGGTTATACCAGACATCAGGGATCTAATTTCTACAGCATTCAGTATATTATACGGTTATACCAGACATCAGGGATCTAATTTCTACAGCATTCAGTATATTATACGGTTATACCAGACATCAGGGATCTAATTTCTACAGCATTCAGTATATTATACGGTTATACCAGACATCAGGGATCTAATTTCTACAGCATTCAGCATATTATACGGTTATACCAGACATCAGAGATCTAATTTCTACAGCATTCAGTATATTATACGGTTATACCAGACATCAGAGATCTAATTTCTACAGCATTCAGTATATTATACAGTTATTCCAGACATCACGTATCTAATTTCTACAGCATTCAGTATATTTTTCATCCTTCTTCTGCCAGCTCCATGTCTCACTTCCATAAATCAGGAATGGTGTCAGAACTCTGTTGAATTGCTGGCTTTGTTTCTTCGGAGAATTGTTTATTAGCACCATCCGCGTCAATCCTCCATTCATGGATTTTTCTGCAATATTTACCCTTCGTTCAATATCCTTATCTAACCTTTCCATCTCTCGTAAACATGTTTCCCAAATAGAAATAATTGTGAACTGCTGTCAGACTCGCTTCATTTGACAACTTTTTTCCAGCGACTCTCCAAAGTATAATATAACAATTCTGTTTTTCTAACAGGACAAAGATTTGCAGCGATGCAGATACGCGTGGCCCTGGTATCCATCCTGAGAAACTATGAAGTCACCATGGTAGACGATAAGCCAGTGGAACTCAATAACAAGGTGTTCTTCATGTCACCCAAGGCCGGCATCAGAATGAAGATTCAACTGAGAACCTGATTCGTTGCATTCCTCTTACCCAAAGGATACTGATCTCCAAGAACAGCTAATATAATATATGAAAAAAAATCTGTCCTCGTTGGGAATCTATTGCTTCGACGATGGCATTTACAGGTGTCCCGGTGTATACAGCTCTACTTCGGTTTCCTTGGTCCATTATAGACCATCTCCTAGCACGTCTTCTGCATTATTTTATTGATTACCTTTAATATTTGTGTACCTATCTCAAAATTACTTACTTTCCTGGCTTCGACTTGGAATATTTGCATATCTATGTATTTAACTACTTAATTTAATATTTTTTTGATAGTTAAATGGATATAGAGCACCTTAGTTTGATGGAATTTATAAACTCAAAATATGTGCATTAACCCTGCAAATATTTTGAGTGTATCAAAAACCTTTGCAAGTGTCATGAAAGTTCAAGCGATTTTGCTTCGCTAGAAAAATTATTTCTGCTTTATGGAAGATACATAATCAAACCTCCTTTGGCCCAGAATTTTAAAATCAACTTACGAATCCACTTAATAAAATTATGACTTCAAACCCATAAGAAGTATACAGTTTTTAAACGAGGCAAGTAAAGTTTTTAGTACTAAAACTAAAGAAGAAAAAACTCTATATATGTTAATACACAAAAAGGACTTTGGGTCTGTATTACACAATTAGGTTATTCTATTTCTTTTTACCAGCATGAAGACAACGAGATAATTCATTTTGATTATTTTGATTTAATCGGGCTGCAAAATAATTCTTTGGGTCTTAATATTATATTTTGGTACTTTGTAAAGAACTAGGGGCCTTGGGAGGATACTATGATTCACTACATCATGTTAAAGTAATTTTAAGTGATATAAATATTACGTGAAAAAATATTTCAATAAATAATTGATTTACAGACCCCCCTTCCCCCCGGGAAAAAAATTTCTACAATGAACATTATTATTATTATTCATAAATACTACTGAAAATATCTTTGGCACCAGAAAAAAATGATAACTTAATTAGTTGACATACCTAGTCAACATTAACTTGAAAACCTATTTAAAAAATCAATTACGTGGAAATTAGGGTCATAAAAGTTTAGCTCCCATAAGAACATTTTTAAGGCGTATGGTATCAGTAAAAGTCAGACATTCCGAATTTCAACAAAAGTCCATTCTTCAAAATATTACACATTATAGAAAAAGCTGAACCAGATATTGTGGTAGGAGTTTTTAAGATTTGGAATGCTTGTCAAAATCTGTTTGAAGGATTGAATCAAGTTTGAGGTAGATGTTGTCTGGTATCATGAAGACAGTGTTGTTGCTGATTTGAAGAAGCTTATCATCAGCTGGATTCACATTGCAGGATTTTAAAACTGCCTTAAGAGCTATGCGCATTTCTATCATAGCAACTCGGAGAGCCCTGCAAACAACAAAATGGTGTACGTGAAAAGCATGCCAAGAAAAGGGGTATAGTGCATTTTAGTAGAAAACATAAGAGGTTGGTCGTAAGCTGAAGTGTGAGCATCGTGTGAAACTACTTGCTTTGTACAATAATAATTAGATAATTAATTATCAAATTCCAAACCATGATCAGAAAAGTGTGAAAAGTCTTTCATCAAAAACGTTTTTATCAAATCCGAATCGTTAACAATTAGGACTTCTTTAAACAGGAAATATACCTCGACGAATGGGTGCTGTTAGAATTCTTTTCCAAAGTTTATTTTTCCTAATGATGTTTGTTTTATGTTGCCAAAGAGGAATGATGGTTGTGGACCGCGAACACCCTTGCTCTTCCAATAGCTGAAGTTATACTGATACCATATATGCAAAGAGAGATATAAAGAGAATACTATAGTTACCAAACACAGACCTCTCCAAAATGCATTAGCAAAAATAGTCATCTCAAGTGATATTGATTTCACAATACATATTATATTACAATCAATGTTTTCGATAAAGTTATAGACGGAGTTTCGTTATACGAAATTTAATACTGACTATTGAGAAGTGCGTGGCGTGTGTACTGTACACTACATCAAAGTTGTTGAAATGTAAAAAAATCTGTAATTTGCCAATACGACAAAGCGTGACTGTGACTTATGGATTAAAAATGCAAAAAATGATAACGATCTAGCATGCACTATTATTCCACATAAAGTTTTTTTTAAATCTGTAAATACACGTGGTGGGATTTCATTGTAATGATTCAATGAGACTTCCAGGCTTCCAGAGCTGTTCTTTGTTTATTCGTCGAAAAAAAACTATTTCATTCCCAGTCCGAAGGCTACATAGGCTTGCAAATAAATTCAGTTCCGTTGATGTTTTCATTTATTGCATACTAAAATTTTAATCAGAAAATTATAACATTCGGTTTTCCTTATTCTATTTCCCTTCTATGATAACTGTAACATACTTTTTATGTGAATATTAATAATAAGCAAATAAATAAATAAAACAAATTCCACTTTTTATTGTTAGCTAACAAGGTTAGGTAGGGTATAAAGTACCACGCTTCTCTTATCTTGAATCGAAAACGTGTGGATTATGAAATACAAGCATTAGTAGAACAAACAATTTCTGAAGGTAGTTGGGAGGGTAAGAAGATGGGAAAGAGGAAGGCCGGGAAGTACCTGGCTATTAAGATCTGGTGACCAAACACGTCTAAAGCGATTTCAAACCACGTTTCAATTCTGAATGGTGTTCTTACACCGAGGCTAAACTGAAAGTATCTTCCACTCTAGAATGTGTGGCAATTATATTATTTTATATGATTAAAAAAAAATATATATATTTGGCTTAATCGGAGACCTCTGGATTGCTAGTCGGGAGCCCTGCCCCACGGAGGCCATCTATATAATAACCTACAGTTAATAGACTAAATATACGTATTTGATACCAAATTAATATTCATTAAAAAATCTGACTTCAAATAAAGATATATTATGAAATGTACGCATCTACATTCTTCATTAAGGCGATGCACTACGTAGTAATGCAAAATCACGAGTTTTTGTTTTGAAAATTTAGTCGCCTAGAAATTTTTCAGATGCTTTAATTAAATACTGCGAGTAAAATAAATCCTGTCCTTTGAAATAATCGAGTATTTTTTAGATAAGTCTTTTTATAAGCCCAGAAAAAATTATGTAAAGGCCTATGAAAACTGCTTTAAAGTTCAAAATCTCCTACTTACGAACCCATTTTCGGTTATGGTTTTATTGTATAATATGGCAAATTATGTTATTTATAAAATGATCGAAAAACATTTAAATATTTGTGCCTGAACATCCACAAAATAAAATAAAAGGCACTTTTTGGCCATGTTTTTTTCTTGCATAAATCAAAAAAGGTTGATTGTGTTAAGCGGGAATTTAAGCCTTATCGCCATCTACGTAAGTTGTGTTATTGATAGCGGCTCAATTCAAAATATTACACAACGTAGTGCATCGCCTTAAGCCCATCGTCCACGGGTCGGTAAGCAATCGACATAAACCAAATTCTGTAAGACACTGCGCAGAAATGTTCCACACTGAACGTTCCCTTACTATTGCGAACTTAATTTACTGCGTAGGTCTGACGGCACTCGGTTTAAGTCGATTGCTTACCGGCCCGCGGGACGACGGTCTTAAACAGAACACTCTGTAGGTTCGGGTACAATGTACCAATCGAAATTTTATGAATACCAATAACATGACATTTCTAGGTTCAAATAGCACTTAATCTAATCATTGAGATATTTCTACAAATTTATGAAAGAAGTCGTAAATAGCTAATATTTATCTGATTTACCTAAATATCTAACGAGTACCTATAACATTATATGAGAATCACAATAACGAGTACCTATAACAATAAAAATAAATACCAACGTTAAATAAGCTATCTTCTGATGTAATCTTATAGTTAGTGAGTAGTAGGGTGAATCAATTAAAATTATTCTTGTGGTTTCATTTTAAGTTGAAAAATAAGATACTATAAATATGCAGATAGCTTGTTTTGAAAATATATAATATGTTTTGAAACCAATGATTTCTTCGTCAGGAAATTATTAAAAAATGAAAAGTGACAAAACAACAAGAAGACAAACATATCACAAATAAACTTCTCAAAACAATACTCATGAACATGAACATGAGAAACATATTTAAACTAAAACAATATATTGTGCTCTTTGCTAATCCATTAAAGAATACGGTATAATTGCTTGGAGATGAGCAACAAACTCAGCAAAAAAACTCAACAACAAACTCAGCAACAAACTCAACAAACTCAGGTCGTATGGAATTACACAGAAAACTATTATAATCATACATTCAAAATATAGAATGATTGACACTGGCCAAATATTCAACATGTTTGATATACGAGATGAGACGAGCGTACATACAAAATATGTTAAATAAAATGAAAATTAAATTTCCTAGGCCTGCTAGGGCAAATTCGACCGTAGGTCCATCCAATACACAGGCCCACGTGCCGAATATTTTTGTAGACGCCTTCATCACTTACAGCGTTAAGATTCCTACATTATGTTAGAGTATTTACTAGGGAAATTTTAACCTTACACCGGGGACGCGTGTCGCATATTTCTGTTCACTTCATGTTAGGGCATTTCTTATTTATCACTTTTATCAGTAACAGGCTGGTATTCCGAATTATGATAATAATCTAATTTTCAAAATACATAACTTTAGAGGAGGAAAAGTCATTTCGATTTTAGGTTTATTTATATTTATTCCTAAAAAAATACAATTACAGAATAATGAAGCTTTGACTGTCTCCAATAATTAAATACTACAATTTGAGGTTTTACTCATTAAGTTTTGCCAAAAATAAAATAACAAAAAAATTCATAACATGGGAGAAATTACTTTTTATGTAAGATTAATAAATTCATAACATTGTGGAAATTACTTTCATATTTACAATACAAAAGATAAGTTAGGTAACCATCTTATTTTTTTCACTGTTTCTATGATGTGTAAGAAAGTATGTGAAAAATTATTTTTTAACTAAAAAAATATTAAATAATTAAATGAATACACTAAACATTTGTTGTTTATCTGTAAGTTAGCATATGTCCGCTCTCGACTCTCCCTAAGTCCATGATAAGCATATTTATAAGTTATTATTAGCATATTGTTATTACATCATATGTGTTATCGATGACGTGTTGTCCAGCTCATTCTTTACTGAGTACAGCAAGTCTCGGACCGATAAAAGCCGAACTAGATAGTAAATTATTGTGTGAAGGTTTTTTAATGCGCTTCAAAATCTCTTTTCAAGCTTTATGTTGACGTCCTTTGGTATCATGATAAACGTCTTGTTGCTGATTTGAAGAGGCTTGTCATCAGCTGGAGTCACCTTGAAGGATCTTAACACTGCAATTAAAGCTATGTGCATTTCTATCATAGCAACTCGGAGCCCTGCAAACAACAATGTGGTGTATGAGAAAACACTCCAAGAAAAGGGATATCTTAAAAAACATAATTTAAGAGATCTGTCGCAAGCCAATGCTTTGCATCTTGTCACAGCCTGATTTGTGCAGTAATAAAATTATTACTGGTAACAGCCAATTAACGATAACAATGTTAAAATAATCATGCCAAGACGTAAAGTAGAAAACATAAGAGCTAAGTCATTAGGCTCTCCAATGCGTACCTACGCTTCGGAACGAGCCTTCCACACGTTGCTTCAGGCCGCCGCCTTGAAGACTGGTTCGCTTAAATAAGGTAATGCTTCGTATAAATTTGCGAACCGAAGCGCGAGCTGAACCAGGAATTATGTTATTTACCAATGTATATACAGTATGACGATTTGCCCAGTCCATTGTGGGTCTTTTCTGCGAAGCAGCCTGAAGCGGCGCGTGGAACGTTTGTTCCGAAGCGTACATGTGATGGTGTCGAAGCTTGATTCGTTTAATGCAACAAAATAATTGCAAATATCTTTGAGATGGTTTGAGTTTTGTGTGCCATTTCCTCTACCTTTCACAGACACATGAAAGATTTTTTGAAAAAAAAACATAAGGTGAATTATGTTTTTTTTTCAAAAAATTCTTTCTAATAATATTTACGAAAAGTTAACAAATTTCCAGGTTATGGGTTTCTCAACCCCATCTCACAAATGGAGTCAGATTTTCACCTCACTAATGTAGAGTTAACGATAATGATAATTAGGTATTCATAATAAGGAAATCCAGTGAAAAATATTGTGATATAATTTTTTAGTTATTTTATAATGTAAAACTATTATACGTAGAATTGATATATCGTCATTTAAATGATTAAACCAGAAGAGCCCTTGTGGCGGGTTCTGACAGAACTTAGACCGCTTCCTCACCAGTCGGTTGGCCTCGTGCATTAAAATTACTGGTAATTTTGGCCGGATGGACCTGACACTTCAATGTACAAATGACTGCAAAAGAATTCATGTTTTATTGAATTCTAGATAAATGTTTATTTTGGAATTTGATGACTTCATGCCAAAATGGATGTATTGACGACAAGACCGAGGTACGTATGACGTCGCTAGATTTAGTTCGTTTTGGCGGACTTCCAAAATTAACCTTTGATTTTGATTAATTAAATCATATTATGTTTTGCAATAGTAAAAAGGATTAAAATAAGTTTATTTACCAATGCAAATTCTAGGACCTTCCCCAAAAGTCAGAAATGAATAAGGATATCTGGCAGATAAATTTTCAGCCGAAAACCTGTCGGGATCAAACTTCTCGGGATCCGGATAGAAGGCTGGGTCCCTCTGGATCCCAAGCACCGGGATGATAACCGGAGTGCCTTTCTCTATCACCACATCTGTTCCAGGGATCACGTACCGCTTGGTGCAAAGCCGAAACATGGTGGGAAACACAGGGTTCAGACGAAGGCCCTCTATAAAAAGTAGATTAAAGGAATTTTTCTATTAAAAAAGGAAGTTTATATATGGATTAAATTGAAGACGCACAAAGCCTTCTAGCATGAATAGACTTTTTTCTCGTAAATATAAATAGTAATTATTAAAAATTTATATCTTTTAAGTTACAAAAAAACCATGCACATTATCTTTTCAGCGATACATAATAAATAGCTCTAGCAAAAATAACACGTTTTTTAAAAACGGAATGTTCAAATTTTATATTTGGTTAAATAAAGAGTGACCCAGTTCGAGTTTACTATATTAGCAACACTAAATTAGATAGCTGTCGTTAATGGCATGTGTTTAATACATTTACTGAATGAATCATTTGACTACCGCTCAACGCGTTAAAATTGTTCAATTAGGACGGGTTATTTCGCTGAATTTGAACAAATCATCAAATTTAAAAGATGATTTTCAAGTTCTGTGAAGGATCTATTTAAGTTCTGTTTTTATATCATTATTTTCTTGTTGATTCACACAATTTAAATGAATAGAACCTTCACAGAACTAGAAAATCAACTTTGAAATTTGATGAATTGTTCAAATTTCCTGAAACAACCCGTAATCTACAGCAAAAACAATTCTGTACAAACAGTGTGTCGACGGTTACGGGAAGATTATGGTCTATTTAATCGTCCTACTGAGCGGATAGTTGAACAATGAGCCAATGTCATGAGATCTAACTTAATCGTCCTATTGAGTGGATAGTTGAGCAATGAGCCAATATCATGCGAACTAATGGAATCGTCCAACTGCACGGATAGTTGAACAATGAGCCAATGTCATGCAATCTAACTTAATCATCCTACTGAGCGGATAGTTGAATAATAAGCCAATGTCATGCAATCTAACATAATCGTCCTATTGAGCGGATAGTTGAATAATAAGCCAATGTCATGCAATCTAACATAATCGTCCTACTGAGCGGATAGTTGAATAATAAGCCAATGTCATGCAATCTAACATAATCGTCCTACTGAGCGGATAGTTGAATAATAAGCCAATGTCATGCAATCTAACGCCATTGGATATTTTTGTGGAGTTTTCTGAAGAGTCGCGTCTACGCCAACAAACCTGCAACAATGTAGCACCTAAAACTAACGTCTGCCAAGTTATAGCCGAGGTAGTCCCCGAACTTATGAAAAAGTCTAGAATCAACTGCTGCAGAAGGTTCAGAGGCGGCCATCTGCTTGACATCATTTTCGTAAATTATTTAATATTCGATAAAAAAAATGTGATAATGTTACAGTTTGTGTGTTTTTCATAATTAAACATTTGGAAACTTGAATTGGATCACCTTGTGAAACTTGTTTTAATGGATTTTCAGTGCCTAGTTTTACTATATGTAGAGTGAAAAGGAGAATTAATAATTTAAATAATTAAGTAATATCCCCTAGTCTCTAGTGATGTTTTTTGAAGGTGAAGAGATTTTGCGGATTTTCGTCAAAATTATATATTAATTTTACTTGGTTTTGATACATTATTCCCGGATTACGAATAACCTGACAATATTTGGAAATCTTCTACTACCACCACAGTAAGCGGAAAATGTTGCTTGTGTTGTGAGGAGGACTTAGCCAGCCGAGGAATTGAACACACTATGCTTGGGTGGGACCCAAATGCGATGTCAACTCAACCACCGACCGGTCTTCTATTGGTAATTAAATACGATACGATGTAGAACGATTACCTTTGATAACCTGCGTCATGTAAGTCAGCTTCATCATGGACGCGTATTGGACCTCCCCGGGGTGTTCCTGAAAGACCTGGTCTAGCTCCTGGTGCAGCCTCTTCTGTATCTCGGGGTGCCTGGCCACGTGGTAAAGCAGGTAGGTCAGAGTACTGGAGGTGGTTTCGTAGGCGGCGATGTAGAACCCGAATGCCTGGGCGCACAGCTCGTCCAGTGAGAGAGTGGGGGCTTCGTCTTTTGCCTTGCTCTCTGAATACAAGATTAGCTAATATTATATGCTTCCCTCATTTGGGAATGTAAAGGAAATTAAAGGTTAAAAAGAAGGATGATTATCTGGATTCATAGGTTTCATCATCCATTATTATTTTTTAATGATAAACTAATGTTTGTAAGACAAGGTTTTATGCAAAGTATAAAGGATAACAAATAATTATAAGCAATAATTAGTTTAAATATTGAAGACAATATTAGTGATTTTTAAACGCAAATCTGAGACAGAAAAATCAGAAAAGGAAACGGTCACATCTGGGACATATGTATGGAATATATGACATATACATATGGACATATGTCTCAGATTTGCGTTTAAAAATCACTAATATTGTCTTCAATATTTAAATATTATAATTTGAGGTTTTACTCAATAAGTTATTCCGAAAAATAACAATAATTAGTTGCCTGAAATATTAATACGAGTAAAAATAAATACCGCCAACGGGATCTAGTGAGAAATTTAACACTAACAAAGCCTTTTCTACAAAAATAAAGTTGGTTGTTTACAGGTGGAAAAAATATAATAAGCAGTAATTGTTAATTGCGGTACTAGTACATATTGAATCATTTGGTGTGTTGGAAATAAGCCGAAATAGCTCAGTGGTTACGGAGCACCTGACCAGACATCAGAAGGCACGGGTTCAATTCCCGTTGGCGGCATTTATTTTTACTCGGCAGATATTTTCAATTTGTATTAATATTTCAGGCGACTAATTATTGCTTATAATTATTTGTTATCCATCATCCATAGCTCAAGAAACGGCACCGATGGTATCTTTCTCGCTAGAACGAGTCAAAAAGTTTGTAAATGATATTGTAAAATATGGTATAAATATACTAGTATATCTTGAAACAAAAAGGCTAAAGCGAATACAAATAATGTAAATACCTATTCCAACATATTTAAATATCTTACCATCGTCGTTGTTAATGTTTCCAACAGACTGATTATTTTTCAACCGTATCAGCAATTGCATGAGGTCCTTTCGTTCGAGATTATTTTCCTCCCTGAACTTAACTGTTTTTTTAATATTTTCAGAAAAGAAATCTGTAATTTCTTTACTCAGCATCCTACCGCGAAAGAGTTTGACGAAACTTGGAACGAAAAAGCTGCAGGTTTGTATTATCTTTTGCTTGAGCGTTGACTCGAATATTAATCTCCCCACTCTAGAGTACTCTACAAACGGACTATTAGAAATGAAGCTATTACTGTCCACACCAAAACCAGTGGAGATGATGACATCGGAGGAGAATTTACTCATGATGTCTTTTGCATCTATTGCTCCTCCAATAGCCGCCACTTTGTCTAGATACTTCCCCATCTCCGTTCCGCAGGTAGATATAGTTTCAAACATGCGCCTCGTCTGGCTGGAGGTGAATAGTGGTGTCATTTGGGTCCGCAACCTCTTCCATTGACTACCCTTTAGATGAAACAATGCTGCTATTAAGGGGTTCACTTTTACGTCAAATTCCATACCATGATCCGAAAAGTGTGAAAAGTCTTTCACCAAAAAGGATTTTATCAAATCCAAATCGTTGACAATAAGAGCTTCATTATACAGGAAATACACCCCGACGAATGGGTGCTGTTTCCATTCTTCATAGATTTTTGCGATTTCTTCTCCAAAGTGTATTTTTCCCAATGATGTTTGTTTTATATTGCCAAAGGGGAAATTTGGTTGTGGACCGGGAACACCCTTGCTCTTCCAGTAGCTGAAGTTATACCGATACCATATATACAAGGACAGACATAAAGAGAATACTATAGTTACCAAACACAGACACAGATCTACCCAAAATGCAATTGTAAATACAGTCATCTCAAGTGATATTGATTTCACGAATATATATTACAATCAATATTTTCTTTAAAGATATAGACAGAGTTTTGTTATACACCACGAGTTCTAAGAAGTACCAATGTAGTATGTACACCATAGCCAATCTGTTTTACGTCGCGTCGTGGCGTACGGCAATGGTCCCAAACCCCCGGTCCGCGAAAAAAAACTTATATTGTAAACATCTTTACGCTAAGTAACCGCCGACACAATACCGTTGAAGTAAAAAAACTTCGCACGACCCGTGCTGACACATGGCGTTCTAGAATATTAAGGTGACACAATACCATGCACAATACCCTGATAACGGGGATTTGCCCCGACGCACAATCCATTGTCCCTTGGACAAAAATACAAAAATCGACATTCGAATTTATGAATTTTAATTTTGCTATTGTAAAGATGATGAGTCATAACTGCCATGACATTAATCTTAATTACTTTGATGACGTCATTGGCTAGTTATGCGCCCTCAACTTAGGGATTACCGACAGCGATGCGCTAATCACATTATCAGTTGCATTTTAGCACTTGAGTAAGACGCATCGTTTATACAAAAATACCACGTTTTTATTATCAAAACACAATGGAATCTACTGGCACAGGTATGTACAATGTAATTATATTTAATTTTTTTTTTCTTTAGTTGTTCTGTATTGTGTCCTCAAAGTTGTCACCTAAATTTCACGCCTGATTAATGCGTTACTCAACTTTGAAGGCATTTTAAAAAATAACACCAAATATCACCTCGTGGTTTTTACGATTTATTAATGGTCAACTAATAAATTTTCATGTCCCAAAAAATTGGCTGCGTCTGTCCGCGACTAAGGATTTTATGATTTTTTTTTCAGACGGAGGTAATTCTATCAAAAATTTCGAACTCGCAGAAGTGTTCTTCGAAAGCGAAAAATCCGATAGACAACTGGCTGTTTTTCAGAAAATATGTTCGCTTATGAATTTTATTGACGTCGATGATGAAAATCGGGACAAGATAAGGACTTTCAGCAGACGTTTTTTGTTTAAAATTCAACAATTTGCTGAATGACGTTTCACGCAATCGAGAGAAATTTCGTGCACGCAATGAGACGTGGCTAAACCAACAAATACAGTTACCATTGGGTTTAAAAGGTCTACAAGATATAACCAATCAGCCTGGACCAAGTCGTACCCGCGGAAGACCCCTCAAGCCATTCGAGGAAGCTTCGCTCAAGACCAAAAAAAGGCGCGTATTGGAGCTCGTGTCTGGAAGAAAATCAGACGAGCTGCAGTTTGCTGCGGATGTGGCTAGGGGTACACCAGAAAAGGATGGGACGTCTTCACTAACTCCTCATCAAGCACTAGCCCTGTATCTCGATCTAGATCTATCAGAAAGTAAATACAACGTGTTAAGAGCTGCAGTAAATGCTGTGCACCCAAACTGCTTTCCAAGTCTTTACCAGCTTAACAAAACGAAGAATGTTCTCCTGCCATCGTTAATCACAGTCACTGAAACTTCAGCTGAAGTTAATTTACAAGAACTTCTGCAACTAACTGCACGGAGTATTATCAATTTGGCTACATTGGAGGAGGGTAGCGATAACTTAAAACTTGTATGTAAATGGGGTTTCGATGGCAGTTCGGGTCACAGCCAGTTTAAACAAATATTCACGGATGCTTCAAGCACTGATGAATATTTGTTTCTGATAGCATTGGTGCCATTAAAATTGATTGATCTAGATTCTGAACGAGACGTTTAGGTAAATCCAAGACCATTATCGACACTCTACTGCAGACCAGTAAAGTTTATTTTCCAAAAAGAAAACGCAGAGCTTGTGCGCAATGAGGAGGAGGAGATGAATGAGAAAATCAGTAATCTGCAAGCTTGTGACCTAGCTACCGAGAGTGGTCAAAGATGTCGTGTTAACTGCGAGATGTTGTTTACTATGGTGGATGGTAGTGTGAGCAACATATTATCCGGTACAAACTGCACGTCTAAGTGCCTAATCTGTGGAGCAACTCCAAAGGAGATGAATACGGAAAACGTATTGAATCGTCCACCTAATACTGAGAACTTTCGATTCGGTTTGTCCACCCTACACTGTTGGATTCGATTTTTTTAGTGTATGTTGCACATAGCCTACCGACAACCTGTCAAATCCTGGCAAGTTAGGGGGGAGGAGCAAAAAAAAATTGTCGATAACAATAAACAAAAAATTCAAGCCGACTTCAAATCAAAAATGGGTTTGTTAGTAGACAAACCGAAGCCAGGATATGGCTCTACAAACAATGGCAACACAGCAAGGCGTTTCTTCTTGAACCCCGACCTCAGCGCAGAAATTACGGGTATTGAAAAGGAACTAATTGTGAAATTTTCTACAATTCTCAGAGTGCTCGCAAGCGTCTACCACATCAATCTCGATAGTTTTAAATTATTGTTAAACGAGGCGCGACAAATGTACATCAGTCTTTATGGCTGGTATTATATGACTAGCAGTGTTCACAAGGTACTACTTCACGGGTGTGAAATAATCGACGCATTTTCCTTGCCAATAGGACATTTATCCGAAGATGCGCTAGAGGCGAGACACAAGGAGGTTAGAAAAAATCGACTATCTCATACCCGCAAATGCTCGAGAGAGAGCTCCAACACAGACCTGATCAGAATATTGCTGTTGACTTCTGAACCTCTCTTATCATCCAAAGGGAATATAACTACAAATAAAGGCATGAAAATGGATGGAGAGGTTCAGAAGTATATTAAACAAGTAGACGAACCTTCCGCCACATCCAGTCTAAACCTACATCAAGATTTAGAATTTAGTAGCGACCAAGAATCTTCGGATTCAGATTAGATTAAGATCCCATACATGAGCTTATATCACACTTACCAATTATGTAATTTTTTTTCTACTTTATCTCTGCAATGTACTTACTACAACATAATATAATACATGTAACTATCGTATTATTAATTACTCAATAACTACAATAAAGTACTGTTCACTCCTTTGCTAACCACAAGCTAATGTTTCCTTGGAAGAGTAGTATAAAAATATTTTAACATAGAAAACTAATGTAAATCGTATTTTATATGTAATAACTTTATTTTTTTATGAAAAAAAAATTATAAATAAATAAATATAGAAATATATCAAAGTTTACAAAAATACTAATATTAATATTTATGAAATGTGTTAAATTGTGTATAATTATGTATATTTTTAATATGTGCGAACTAACTATGATGCTAATGACTCAGATTTAGAAAACGGCATTTTTTTTTTTAATTCTACGCATAACCGGTTTTATGATTTTTGTCCTCTCCCCCATACACTTCAATGCACTGTGCGACGCTCACATTTTAATTATTTGTGATGTACGTATTACTAAAATCTTAAATGTTTCTAGAGGGATTCCCAGAGATGCAAGTTATTTATATTTAAGATTAATAAACGTAGGACCTTACCATTAAATATCTTAAGTAAAACGGTTTGCAAATTTTATAAAACGTTTTTCAACTATAAGATGAGTGGGTAGCTCCAGATTTTATGTTTGTAGACGATGAATTTTGTAGTGATGCTATGTCTAGGGAAATTTTACTAGATTACGGGAGAAAAAAAAATCGGGAGAAAGTGAAATCACTACAAAATTTAGGCAAATTTTGGATTATAATAATATTACTTACTGGCAGTGCTAGTAAACTTATTTTATGATTTTTAACATTGGCAACACAAAAGATACGTTAATGATATTAAATAATCAACTACTTGGTAAAAAAATATGAATAAAAATGATTTATATATTTATACGACAGTATATGTTCGGGAGGGAGTTCTCAAATTAATTTCTTGGAAAAATTATGTTTTTTCCAAGACAAGGACCGCGGATGTTGACAAACAAAAATAGATTATGTGGCATCAGCGAATTGACAGGTCAATCAAATACAAAATACAATAAAAAACACATATCCCTATCACGTCCGATGTATATGTAGGTAGGATCAAAAGTTACAAAGTTTCGGTTATCTTAATATCTTGGAAAGTATAAAAATTGGCTAGGTATTTTTCCTTGCCAGGTGAATCAAATGCTAGTAGGTACAGTAGTAACAGAAGAAATCAATCGGGTTGTTTCGTGTAGGAACGATAAATATCGAATTGAAATTTTTTGAAGATCGGTAAGTCAGAAAACTAGCACCGTTTTTCCCGGTCGGTTTTTGTGGGACGTAAGATTACTTCAATGACCGCTACTAAATTTGTTTGACAATATACACAAGTTTATTTATTTTTATTTATTTATTATTATTACATTTATTACATACAAGATATACAAATATAAAAGGAAGCTTTGACTGTCTAACTAGGAAGTTTCCCGTTTTAGGACAGTCAAATTGGCAGGTTGCGTGTACATAATTCCAGGTAGGTACATGTAAAATATAAAATAAAATTAAAATATAACATATAAATGTAAGAAAGAAAATATTTTTTTAGGAAAATACAATTTAGCAGTAATGAACAATAAAATCCAGATAGGTACATGTAAAATATAAAATAAAAATATAATATATCAATGTAAGAAAGAAAAATAAAAAAATATTTTTTAGGTAAATACAAAATACAAAATCGAGGAAATCAACTCAGACTACGTTTTTTAATAATTTTTCGGAATCTGTCCTACCTAAGTCTAATAACCATTTAGTAATTTTAGTACCGAAGGCTGATAATTCACATAGTTTAAATTGAGAGGGGATTTTGTTGTATATTTTTGGTCCCAGGTATGAGAAAACTTTTTGATAAGCCGCAGTATTGCTAGTTGGAATAGAAAGGTCGTTTCTGCTCTTACTTCTGGTGTGATGATTATGATCGACTGTTATCGTTTTGTTTTTATTTTTGTGGACGCAGATTGTTATTTTTTTTATGTAACACTGTCGAACATCAAGCACATTAAACTCCTTGAAGAGAGCGTCGCTCGAGTATCTGAAGGGTTTCTTCATAATGACGCGTAGAATGGATTTCTGTGCCTTCAGTAGCGGGTATAATATTGTTAATCCTGTTCCACCCCATCCAATGCAACCATAGGTTATGACGGAGTTACAGAGCCCGTAGTATATTTTTTTAATGTCTTGAGTTTTTATAATTTCCCGCAATGCTATAAATATATAAATAAGCTTGCGCACTTTATTAGCTGTGTTTTCAATTTGTTGTTTCCATTTAAGATGGTTATCCACTATTATACCTAAATATTTAATAGATTTAACACATTCAAGGGTTTCGCATTTACAAGTATGGTTATTATTTCCAAGGCTACACTTAATATTATGTATTGTGAGGTGATGAGGTGTTTTGGGTTGACCTGCAAGGGTAGCGCTAAATGTGAGATATTTTGTTTTATGTATGTTTAGTGTAAGCAAATTACTGTCTAGCCACTGTTTTACTCTGTTTATACCTGTGTTCGCAAGGTGGTGTGTTTCTATCCAATCATCTCCTTCAAACAAAATAACTGTATCGTCAGCGAACGTGATAATTTTGCCACCAATGTGTTGGTTACAAAGTTCGTTTATGTATATAATAAAGAGAAGGGGCCCAAGTGTACTTCCTTGTGGTACCCCAAAAGTGTATTTTAGTGAAGTGCTAATAGCCTCGTTAATTCTGGTTTGTTGAAATCTATTAGATATATAACTTTCTATCCATTGAAAAGCTTTTCCCTTTATTCCTATATTTCTAAGTCTCTGTAAAAGAATTTTATGAGATATAGTGTCAAATGCCTTGGCCAGGTCCAGGAAAAGGGCAATAGTTTTCTTGCCATGGTTCATATTCCCTGCAATAGTTTCAGTGAGACATGCGATGGCATCATCCGTTCCCTTACCCGACCGAAAGCCGTATTGGTTAGGACTTAGAATGTTATGTTTCTCGACATATTCGTTTAACCTAGTTTTGAAAAGCTTTTCAATGACTTTGGATATCGCGCTTAATAGTGATATTGGCCTATAGTTTTCTACAAGAGATTTAGGTCCACTTTTGTGAATTGGGACAATTATTGATTTTTTGAAGTGATCAGGAAATATTCCTGATGCAAAACTTAAGTTGTAAATATATGATAGCGGAGCAGAAATCTGATTTTTAATTTTTTTTAGTATTTGTGTATTTAGACTATCTGGACCCTTTGCATGTGTAGTATTAAGGCCGTTGATTATTTTTAAGACCTCTTCTACAGTAGTTGGTTTAATATTAAATGAAAAAGATTGTTCCTTTGTTTCAATTGTCGATGCTAAAGAGTCTTCCGTTTTCTGGGTTTCTAATAAATTTTTTTTGCTAGATTTGATCCAACAGATGCAAAATATTGATTAGTATGACATGCAATTGATTGATTGTCAGTTATAATCAAATTTCCGGTATTTAATTCAGTTACAGATGCATTGGTATTTCTTTTACTTTTAGTTATGTCTCTGACAACATTCCACATGTTTTTGCTGGAATTATCCTTATCAAGTAAGAATTTATAATAACGCTCTTTACATTTGCGAATAACGGTTTTGCAAATATTACGGTATCGGTAATAGTTTTGCTGTTTAGTATCGTTCAATGGGTCTCGTTTAGCTATTTTATGAAGGTGATTTCTTTTGTGTATAGATTTAACAATGCCGTTGGTAATCCATGGTGTGAGATGTATTTTACTATATGGAATGCGTTTAGTTATTGTGTGTTTTGTTATGAATGTATTGATTTCATTAATAAAATAGTTTAGAGCATTGTTAACTTCAGTCTCTTTATAAACATATTCCCAATTTTTATTATTAAGATCATTTAATAAAGCCTCATAATCGATAATCTGTTTGTGATTAATTTTATGTTTTTTGGGTGTTGAGTTTGGGATACTGATTGCAGTGGTGTAATGATCAGTGATTGTATTATGCATTTGAATTTGTTATATTTCTGGTATATATATGATCCAAACATGAGCTAGAGCTACCTTGTACCCTAGTTGGAGAATTAATATTGGAAATAAAGTTACTTTCAGCCATAGCACATAAGTAGTCGTCGGACTGCCTATGCAATACTTCTCCTATAGTATTTATATTCATGTCCCCGATCAGTACATATTGTGCATAATCCTTAGTTTTTTTTACCTCACCAATAAGATTTTCCAGGAAATCTTGGATGTCATTGAACGATGGTGATCGGTAGATAGCTAGGATACCTAAATTTTCATTAATGTTGATTTTTAAACAATTACACTGATTTATGTTTATTTCTTGTACTAAGGAATTTAATGTGTTGTCGATATATACTACTACTCCGCTATTTTGGTTAATATGCGATGTTGTATGGTATTCGTTATAGCCTGAAAGTTGTTTGGCTATGTATGAATCATTTAACCTGCATTCAGTGAGAATTAGTACATGGAACTTTACCACAGCTTTTATTTCTTCCAAAAATATAAGAAAATCATCCAAGTTTCCCATCGTTCTAATATTTTGATGAACAATATTAATCCTATTAGATTCCCAATTAAATTGCATAATTTTGTAAATGTTTTCAAAAATTATTTCAGTATTTGGCACTAAGATACTATCGATTTCATGTTGAAGATCGTTTATTACCATTAGAATTCAAAAATTAATTGTTGTTTTCTGGGTAAAGTTATAAAACAGTATTTTATTATCATATAAATACTTGTAGTACGAAATATGTAGCGACAAAACTGTAAACAAAATGATGTAATTAGGAAAATTAAAATATATATGAGTAAGAAATAATATCTGAAATAAAATCCAGGAAATAAATAACGTATGTAGTTGGTGTGTGGCATTTTTTCTTTCAAAAGACAGTAAAAAGTAGTATAAGTATGAAAAATAAGTAATATCTGGGTTATATAAAATATGTTGATTAGAGTTCTCTTTTGCCGAATTATTAGTAATATTACTAATAAATCAAATAATAATCTTATAATAAGTGTAGTTACCATTCTAGAGAGAATAAAGATTAAAATTAAAGTTAAAATTAAAATTAGGATTAAAATTGTTCCAGTACAAATTGGAGTTATGCAAAAACCTAGGTGTTCATATAATATAGTGCTGTTATGTAATAGAGTATGAAATGGCGATATAAAGCGGTAGTCAGTAGTTTTATCACGATAATCAGAATAAAGAGCAGGTAGTCAGAGCTTCGGTATAGCTTGTTCTGAGTCTATTAATATAGGTCGAGAAGAGTCATCTTTTTTCATGTAGATTAGACCTGCTTTCGTCCAGACGTACCTATATTTACATTCCTAAGTAACATACATATTAGCACCAGCGGAAGATCTATATCCTAAAAACTATATCCTTACCTTCTCTGCACTATAATGCTACATATAAATTGGACACAATTTATGCGAGCCGAGCCGCGAATTATGGGAAAGGAACAAAGCAACTCGGCAAGCGGAAATTTTGACCTATTTTAAATTTTGTTTAGACTTTTTAGTTTTTTTATTTTATTTTTGTTGGTGTTATAGTTAAATCATTTCAATTACGATATAAAAGTTATTTCCTTAAATTTATTTAAATATAATAGTGTTTCGTGAACACCACACTTGAAGAACCTGTGCTGAGGTGTTTCATTTGTTATTGATATGGGTGCATTTGCATTGATTATAATAAAACATAGTTTATGTAGAAATAACTGAGTGATTAAATTAATTACATATTTCTCCTAGAAATGGTATACAGGCGCGAAGACAGACACACCGGTTTTGCCAACCGATTTTTATCGGCCGGCCGGTGTACGGGGGAAAATGAGAAGGCTGATTTATCAAAAAAATGTCAAAAACGTGTTCAAAATATTAGTCAATTCCATAGACATATGAATATTAGTAGACCTGCCCTAAGTGATCAAAAGCGTATTATTCCCCACTCCACATACCGGTTCCATTGGAGCCGGCTGGGCTCGCGTATGGCCTCCCGTGAATCTTGAGAATATGACGTCATAATTCTTGTGCGAACTAGCGTCAAGCTATGGTCGAGTTCATTTTACGAAATAACACGGCAAAATGGTGGCTTGCGCTAGGAAAACTTGTAAAAATAGAAGTGAAAAAAAGAATAAACCCAATTGTCGTATTACATTCCATAGGTAAGCATTATTTTACTTTGTTTTAAGCTTATTCACATCGTATAATATGGATCAGTTTTAGAAACATATACTATCACGCGATGGACGCGAAACACAAAGCCGTGCACAAGAAACGGGGATGTGCCTTCGCCTTTTGCGCTTTGATAAAATACATAATAGTATCATTTGGAACTCCGTCGTATTAATAAAGGATAATAAACCAATCATTTTTAAATTTATTCCACTTTAATGGCGTTATTACTAAACGAGTTTTGAATTTTACACAACTCATAAACAACACTTGGGACGGGTTGTTTCGGAGAATCTGAACAATTCATCAAATTTTAACGTTCATTTTCAAGTTCTGTGAAAGACTTTTTCAAGTTCTGTTTTTATTTCAGTTTTGTCAAGCAACTAGCCTACAATGATATAAAAACAGAACTTGAATAAGTCTTTCACAGAACTTGAAAATGAACGTTGAAATTTGATGAATTGTTCAAATTCTCCGAAACAACCCGTCCTAAATATAGGATAAATGGTTGGTTATCAATTGTGAAAAATTGGTATGTTTGGAAGTAAAATGTAGATACAGTGAGCATGTTTGGAATGAAAAATGTATTTTGTGTCATTTTGCTGTCCGATGATATTTTTTTATCTATTAAAATTAAAAATATTAAATTTTTCTATCGCACGTCGCCACCGATCATATATTATCTTTGGATTATACTATCACACGTCGCAACGGACCACGTGTTAGGTACGCGCTTGTTTCGTATGTATGTATGTACGGTACTGCTGGAACGAGAAGGAGTGCATATCACGTAATGCGCTAGGTTATACCGAGTGGCGATGTGTGATAGAAAATCATGTTTTTTGTTTTTAATTGAAAAAGTGTCATCGGACGGCAAAATGATGTAAATTTTTTTACTCAAAATACTCGCTGGTAAAAGCTGTGTGCATATAATTTCATTTGTTTTTTTAGTTGTTTTACATTTCTATTATCTTCTTAAAAGTGAAATGTTATATATTTTCTTAAAGATTTTATTTTTTTATTATTAATAGGAACAGAGCGGTTGTGACAACCCTCCAACATTGGTCGAATGTAGCGATTCTCAAGTGTGCTAATCGTTTTTACTGGGAAGTAAATTATGAAACATTTATAAAAGTGTCTTAAATAAAATAACTCTGAAACTAACTACGACTCTGAAAATAGAAGAAATTTACTTTGGCGAATTTGGACTTCGCAAATTTGTTCATAACGTGGCGAGTAATTTGCGCTCCCATATAAAAATGTCTATTCATTCAAAACAGATTTTACTTTTAAGAACTAAATGGTGATATTATAATGCGAGATGCCTATATACTGCCAGATTGATTTATTGAACAGTCAGCTTTCCCCTCTGCGTCCCGCAACTGATGGTTTTACCCCTCACCTTTAGGTTCTAGTCTATTAATATTCATATGTCTGTGGTCAATTCAGAAAATATCGGAACACTTGCATGCAGCCGTGTTTTTTTCTGATAAATATAATGATGAAAATCCACAATTTTGTAATTTTCATGAAAACGTGTTCCGACATCCTAATGAAATATTCGTGTTTCACCGACAGTTTGATAGGATACTTGTCAATTCATTCGTTAAAGGCCTGTAGTCTCGTTTTTAACAGGAATACGAATAATTAGATTGGATTTTCAATAAAATAGTAATATTTTATATCAGTTAGTTTTCTCCGAGTGCTAATTTGTATGGTGAGTCCCAGACCCGAACTGGCGTACGTTTTTTGCCAATAAAATGGTGGCGACTGGGTCCGGCCCGAGAAATATGCAACAGGGAGCATAGCGGCGGTTGGAGCGGTCTGCCCGGGGCTGGCGACGTGAAGACGTATCGCTGTCAAAATGGTAAGGAGTATGAAAATATTTGCATATATTTTTGAAAATTATTAGGATATTAATTTTATCAATAAAATTCTTAAAAGATATGCATAATGATTGACGAAGAAGATAAATCAAAATGAAATATGAAACAGAAAAAGGCACAAACAAATAAAAGGTACTGTGTTAATCGGCCGGCATCCGGTTCATGTATGACCTCTTTGGATTCTTTGGAATAGCCACAAAATCGGCGTGTGTGTCTCCGCACTAAGAGAATGAATATATTTATTATGATTATAAGTACATTTTCTAAATTCATTTCCGTTGCCACGAGGCACACGAAGTAAAAGCACATTTTCCGGAAATCGAAACATTTCATACTTAAGTTTGATACTAATACTTAACATAGGTTTAACTTCGTTAGTAATTTTGTGGCACCGCACCGCATCTAAATCATACAATAATTATTTTGCCTTCTGGTTCCCATTGGATATTATACAATTTTCAGGATATTTTTCAGTTTCTATCCACTTAGACACGATAATAACTATTTTGCTCACAATAATGGTATTCTTGTTCTTTTCGTTTTGGTTTGATCTGTGTTTATTTTTTGTCTCTGCGGGATGCGTCTTATATTGTTGGTATCGCCGCAAGTTCAACTATTGGAAGAATAAAGGAGTTCCCGGACCGGAACCGTCGTTTCCCTTCGGAAGTATAAAACAAATGGCACTAGGAAATAAGCACTTCGGGGAAGTTTATGCTCAAATCTACGAAGAATTTAAACGGCACCCTTTCGTCGGGGCCTATTTACTACATCGACCTGCTCTAGTTGTAAATGACCTCGATCTGATCAAAACCATTCTAGTGAAAGACTTTACACACTTCACAGATCACGGAGTAGAGTTCGACCACAAATGGGAACCAATTAGAGCGGGCTTGTTTCACGTGACGGGAAAAGAATGGAAGAGACTCAGAGCTAAATTGACTCCTGCTTTTACAGCCAGCAAAGTTAAAGGCATGTTTGATACCATCGCTTCTTGTGGCACGGCGATGCAGATATTTCTGGAGACCGAGGCAGCAGTCGGAGGAACGATAGACGCCAAGGAAGTGATGGGTAAATTCACTTCAGATGTCATCGTCTCCGTGGCTTTTGGAATCGACAGTAACAGCTTTTCTAGTTCCCGAGCTGTGTTCAAACAAATGGGAAGCATGGTATTTGACTTAGATTTGAGAAAGAGGCTTTCTCAGTTCCTGAGTTTTTTTGCTCCAAATGTTCAGCGGGTTCTTGGATTCAGGTTGGTCGACAAGAAAGTTAGCGATTTCTTTAGTGAAACTATTGAGGCAACAATTAAGTTCAGAGAAGAAAACAATGTCGCAAGAAAAGACATCATGCATTATCTTATACAGTTGAAAAACAATAAATCCATCGAAGAGGTTACCGAAGGTAGGAATAATAAATAATATGTAATCAATATTGACGTTGATATGTTTTAAAAGGCTTGTCTTTAAACCTTATTCATTTTATATCATTTTTCAACTAGTAATATTTGGTGGATATTAATAATGTGTGATAATACAATTTTTTAAATACACTCATTGATTTTCACTTTTGTTTTCGATAATGTATGAATGCAAATCTTGGAACCGAAAATTAATACACTTACCGACATTCGATCGAGCTGAAGTTCGGCAGATAGACTCTTTGTCGATGATAATGCATTCTATCATTCTTTTGGTGTCAATTACGTACACACTCCCGGATGTATTTCGCATTTCTCTGAAATCGAATGACATTACAGCAGTTAATATACGAAATAAATGTCAGTCATACCCGATCGGCATTTGGCAAGGTAATCCTCAGTCAAAACAAAAAAAGTTTAAAAAGACATTTCATTTAAATATAGATACATTTTGGTAAATAACTTTATTTTTGCGGGTTGATTCTGTTAAAACTTTATACCACTTTTATTTCTCCCTGACCGTGCTGATTTCGGACAATCACGTCTATTTTCAGTCGTAGTACAAATAATAATGTTAGTTTATCAGTTTTTTTTATCACAGCCCCACGTTGGGTGCCAATTTAGAATGTTCGTAAACAAACTTCGTAGGGAAGGCGTCACGTCGCGCCAACTCTGGACTAAGTACTAAATATAAAGAATCCTCTATAGGCATTCTTCAACACCACTGAAAGGGACGATACATCTCACTATCAGTTATCGGGTATTGAGCTTAGAACTTCTTGAAGAGCTCGCTGGAAGGGACGACACATCTCGCTACCAGTATTAAGTTTGAGCCTACGACCGGCTCAGGATCTCTGTTCGTTCAAGGCCGTGCGTCTGCTTCTATAGGCCGTCCGTGGGACATCATTCGATAGGTAGCGTGGAGCTGGCCACTGATTAGTTGGTTTATAATGTGCACAACCAATAAGAGATCTACGGCGTCCGGCGTTCATAGATTAGGATGCCGTAAGAGCTGTTAATCAATCACCGATCATTGTAAAATTTTAGTCTGTGGGTACTTATTTGTCTATACTTGTTTATCTATTCTTAATATGTTAATTTTCATTATTCGTTTATTCAGACGAAGAATCCATTGGTTTTGAAACATATCAATCATCTTTGATTAATTAGTGGTGCATTCAAAGTTATCTATTTATTTTAAATTAAAAAAATGTTAATGTTCTTGTGTTCAATTCGATAATACCATCATGTAAGTTTTTTCAGGAATCCAACATGTTAATGAAGATGACCCCTCGCTCACAATGAGCCAGCTGACCGCCCAGGCGTTTGGCTTCTTCGTGGCGGGGTACGAGACCTCCTCCACACTGCTTAGCTTCACCATCTACGAGATGGCCAAGCACCCTGACCTCCAAGAACTGCTGCATAGGGAACTGGACCAGATCCTCGATAAACAAAACGGGGAGATCACCTACGAGGGCCTCAAGGAGATGACGTACATGTTGCAAGTTATTAAAGGTAAATCATTTATTCTTTTACTATAATACATCTATTTTAAAACTTGAAAAATATGGTATGAATAAGGATTGATCCTTCATACACAGGAACTGGAGTCGACATTTCTACCAACCTCGCTAAATGCCGATCGGAAATATGCCTAAATGTCCGCTCGCAAGAACGTGATTACCACCAAACGTTGATAGAATTTTTTTATTTTTTTTATATTAACACCACACAGGAGGCCCTGAACAAAATAATTTCCCTCAAGGCGTATGTCATCTTTGGGGATGTTGTGTGGAGGGTCTTTTTGTGGAGAGGAAGGAGTGAAAATGGGTCTTGAAGAGTCCCATGTTGTAGGAGAGAGGAAACACAGAGGCCGGCAGTTCGTTCCACAGCCGAGCTGTTGAACTTGAACGAATCGTAGAAGCGACCCGTTCTCATGTGACAAATGTCAACCGTGTACAAATGTTGGGCGCGCGTTTGGCGTGTATCCCGACTACGCACCAGTGCCGAAGGGATCATTGACGCTAGTTCCTCAGAGCATCTTCCATTGTAATACCGATAGAACAAGGACAGCATACCTACCTGACGCCTGTGCTCTAAAGATTGCAGTCCGTTTGTTAAGATTGAGGAATCTATCAAACGGACCGCCCGTTTCTGCACAGAGTCAAGGGTTTTTTTCAAGTATTTTGGGGCTCCGGACCAGAGATGGCTGCCAAATTCGACAGTAGGGCGCACTTGCGATTTGTACAGGGTCAGCAGTTATGTACTATTAAAGTATCTGCGGGCCCTGTACAGTACGCCCAGCTTCTGAGAGGCCAACTTTACTCTGGTTTCGATGGAGCCCCCGTACCTGAGCTGGTCACTTATAGTTACACCTAGCATATCAATGGAAGGCCTGTTCGGAAGAATGCATTGATTATGTATTTACGCACCTTCAAATAATAATAATGTTAATAATTAAAATTGTATAGCGCCATATTTGTGAAAAATCACCTCCAATGCGTTTTAGAAAATTTTCTTTGTTTTAATAATATTGTAGACAAAGATTTTCTCTAATGCATTATTTTTTATGATAAACGAACATCTGTGTGGTTGAAGGAGTTATGTTACCAAGTCAATGTATTGAGAAACGTCAGGCAGTTCTGAGATTTTCGATGGTATTATTAAAAATATTACCTAGTTCCGTGCATACAACAAATTTCAACGGTTTAGAAAAAATGTCACTCATGAAAACATGGTTTAGTGAATGCGTAGTATTGAATATTTCTGAATGGAACCTTATGTTTATCGCAGTCATATATGGCATTCACAAAGCCTAAAAGTTGCCATAATTCTTTGTTCCAGGTACATCAAAACATTTAAAAATATGAATACACAACTAAAAAATCGTTAATTGATTTTCAGAGGCTCTCCGGTTATACCCCACTCTTCCCATCGTGTTCCGGATTTGCACCAAGCAATACGTGATTCCCGGAACAGACGTGGTGATAGAGAAGGACACTCCAGTCACCATCCCAACTTGGGGGATACAGAAGGATCCAGCCATCTACCCGAATCCTTTGGAATTTGACCCAAGCAGGTTTACTCCGGAGAATAAAGCAGCCAGACATCCATTTTCACTACTTTCTTTTGGAGAAGGACCAAGAATTTGTATAGGTAATTTGTTTTAACGGCTAACATTTCCCATATATTTTGTTTTGCTGTATGGTAGGTCTTTTGCATGAAGAGATCCTTCGTCTTATTTTATTTGTTTATTTAATGCCAAGAGGGCTTTCACATGTAGTGGTACAATTTTGAAACATAAGAAAGAATTAAAAATATAAAATTACAATAACGAAAAATCCAAGAAACAAAAATAAAAAAATACAGCTATTTGACTGGTTTACAAAAATACAACTTCTATTTAGGAATAGTGTTGGAATAAATCTTTAATGCGATCGCCATGCAACTGTGTTATTGGCCCCAATCCTTGCTCCATCCATAATCGAACATCATCTCAGATATTTTTTCATTATTACAACTTTTAACATGATCTACAATAAGTGTTCACTTTCGTGTCGTACATTCTCCTAACACTGCATGTGCCCAACCATCCAAGCATCCCTTTCCTTATCTTTTTCATTATACTTTTGTCGGCAATGCATTCCTTTTGGAATTCTTCATAAATCATTTTACTGTACATACACCTCAAGGATCCTACTCTCAGTAACATGCCTCACTGTTTGTCATTTATTTCCATTAATTGATTTGATTTCAATTATTTAATTGACTGGCTATTAAAACACCAACGACATTTTGTTATTTCAATTTTTAGTACGATATATAAAACATTCGAAATACACAATGACATTACGACCTGTATGGAGCTGTAACGGACATAAGTTGAAACAATTTACTGATAAAAGAATGAAATATTATTTACCTATTGCATTTTCCATGTAACTATTTTTTTATCGTTTTATACAGCGTACATATTTAAGCATTGTGTGTGTTGAAATCTCCCAGAAAACCATTAAAATAACTTTGTAAATAGCAAAATCACAAGTGAAGACATTTACTTTTGGGGGCGCTAACGAACGAAAGTTTGGAATAAAAACAATCAAGTGGTCCTCCCGCTGTGCTGCGACTGGCTGTTTGGTCTATTAGAGTAATACGCCCGTATCGGAGAGTTTGAATTTTACACATAGGCTAAGATATGGCTTGGATGTTGGATACATATATGAAATGTAACAATGGCCGGTTTAAAAATGAGTGGTCCTTTTGACCAAAGTGTGGATGTTGTATAACACGCTCGGAGTGTTGTTTAATTTTGGTGGACTTAAGACAAACTGCATTTTTTTTAAACTTTCATTGTATAAATAAATGCTTTCTGAGAACAACTCTATACTTAACTTAAAAACTTGAGCGACGAAATGTTGGGTTCGCGTTTGGTCTGTTTCCCAGATGTTTAAATGTATACAGGTGCGGAAGGGATCCGTCATTGATCCCTACATAGAATCTTCCACTGAAAGACTAAAAGAATAAGGATAAAATTATTTGAGTATAATAGAGATTTATAAAAACAGTATTTAACCATTAAAATATTGTACGTAAAACAGTTTTTAAAATTTATAAAACATTTGTCAACCATTCGCCGAATATTTTTGTACACGGTGTCTTCAAGTCGTTAAGATTCATATTTTTGTTGTGTTCGTACCAACAGGTCTCCAACTCGTCTTGGAAGGAGTTTATAATTAAACGGTTCTTTTAGATTAATCAGAGATTTATTAATACTTCACGTATTATAATGGTGGCTCGATGGTCGACCTAACTAGAAGCTTGCTAATTGGAATCTGAAACAACAGGTTTTTCCGAGAGCCTTACCACTGGCCCTGGCGACTACTGGCCACTGGCTCCATCTTGCGGACTTCCACGCAAGCTCTATGCACTGCCATCTGTGTGTGCATCTAAGAAGCTCTTACTTCCCAACAACTTTATTTTATACTCCAGTATTTGTCAAATTCGAATGTAGGTCAGTATGTCGCATAATTTAATACATGCCTTCTTCACTCATTTCATTGAGATTCAGACTTTATTTTAGGGTATTGTGTTGTCTTAAATGCAATTCTTTTTAAAAAATTCATTATTGTTCAAATCATTTGTTTTCAGCAAGAAGAGTCGCCATGCTACAAATTCAAATAGCCCTTGTATCGGTCTTCAGATATTACAAGGTCAGCACTATAGACGATAAGCCTATTGAAATCAGCAAGAAGACCTTCTTCGTAACACCAAAAGACGGCATCAAAATAAAAATCGAGAAGAGATTTTGAATTTTAATGATTGCTGTGTAACACCGATATCACCTGTTTTTATCTAAAATACATAATTATTTGAAAATAAATGAAAACTTCTTTTTTCCCAACTAATTTTATTTATATTATTATTTATTTTTATTTATTTATTAATCTTAAGTTAGCTCACATCTTCGTGTGTGCTAATAGTTTTATAAACATATAAACATGTACATTGTTTGGCAAACATAATCTTTCTTTAAATATTTCAATAAAGTCACAAAAAAGAAACATTAATAATATAGATAGACATATTTTCTTAATTCATTTTTGAACTTATTAATATTTTCTATCACAGCAATTTCCACCATTATATTATCACCAAGTTATAAACATAGGAAACCAAAGTTATATCAGGGTAGTAGTTAGTAGTTACCAATATAAAACTAGTAATAAATATGTACATAGAAAATAGACAAAGAGGAATAGAGATGGCAGATATAAATAGATAGTAGCTTTCCATATATTGAATACTCTTTTTCTCTCTCTCTCTTTTTTCTTTTTTGCATTTTTTTCTTTCCTTCTTGCATTGTATTTATTATGGGTACATCATTCATGTTAAGCAATTGAGCGTGTTATTATTTCCTTTATTTTTATTATTACACATACACAGACTATTATACTGTTTTTAATGTTTTAATTGCAATTGCTAGCATTTTTCCTACTTATTTTTATTTTTAAATACAACTTTACTTTATACATACGATAAGTTTTTATGGGGTACTCCATCTCAATAAGAACTCTCACACTAAAGTTTGTTAATTTTTTTTAATAAATCTATGTAATATTTTATATCTAGATTATTTTATGTATTTTTTATTAAGCCCTGATTTGTTTATAAAATATATGTAACTGCTACCTGGCTCAGAACAGATATTGTCTAGTGAGTCGGTTAGCGCGCATGATTTGTAAATAACCATTGATGTCAATAAACGAAAAAAAAAAACTGCCAGATACTTCATCCTTCTGAGTACCCTCCCTCATCTCCTTCCCCTCCCACCTCCGCCCAGCCTCACAAAATACTCCAATTGGGGATATCATAGTACCACTGGCTCCAAACAATTATATTGGTTCAAAATCAATCCATGCAAAACAGAAAAAAAGTTTTCACATAGGAAAATTAAAAGGTAATAATTAATAGATATAAAATCTGACTTGTTTTGACTGTGTTTTGGTAAAAACCCTTCAAGCCACATTTTTAGGAATGTCAATTTTCAGTGGTTTTATGAAAAAATAATCTTCAAAGTACAACGCGGTAAAGTAATTTTTGATACAGAAACTATAATTCTATACAAAGTGATTTATTTTCATTAAACTAAAAACTAAAATTAATTCGTAAAATTTTTGATAGGTTATTTCTAGAAAACCGTAATTATTTAACCCCCATATCTCTCATAATTATAGTAGAATTGCTATATTTAACATGAAAATTTAGAAAAATAAATAACCACTTTTACATAAGCATCTAGATTTTTAATTAGTATTTACATTGGAATAATGTAAATTAACTTCGGGAGTTGATTCTACATGATGGTAGGAGCAAAAAAGATAAATAACTTTTTCCTAAAATTCCAACTTTTATTTTTCTATACGAAAAAAACATACCTACTTACTAAAAATCCTTAGTGGAGGTACACACTTACCCGATAAATTCACTGTGTGCTTATTCACTCCTACCATCATGTAGAATCACCTCCCGAAGTTACTGCACTTTGACCCCGCACACCCTGTATATAGAAGTAAGACAACATAATAGAATGAAAGAGACGACGAAGGAGATTCATGTCACTGTAAATCAAAAATAAATTTAAGAAGTTAATTTTTATTAATACCACGAATGAAGAGGCAATTTTCATAAACTGGCCCGTGGAAATTGGTCATCGCTTGTCAACCAGTTCTCTTCTCGTGGCAAATGAGTAGCATTGCGCGTATTTTCTTCTGAATTGCGCAATCTTTTTTTAAAATTATTCATGGTACCTACCGCTGGAGCATTCCGCTATATAATCAATTTCATCCTTGGGCACTCGAAAAATTTTGTTTGTGAAACTAGTTTTACGATTGCTAGTTAAGAGGAAGCTACAAGTCAAAAATGTGTATATTCTTGGTATACCTTATATCGTAGGTAATAGGCATTAAAATCGCTTGACAAAACGGAGTCTAGAAACGTTCGATTTCAAGCAAAAAAACTGGTTTTTATTTATTTTGTAAATAATTTTATAAGAAAAAAAAAATTAATCAAGTGAAACTGTTACAGATAATCTTAGCTATAATAGCTATAGGTTATTTCCTTTATGCGTTCATACATTTCTATTGAATAAATATTTTTTTTAGTTGTTTGCATTTATATTTTTTATTGGGTAATTTATATTTTTATTTGTATTCTACCCAAGCGACGCGATAGGAAAACCTTCAATTTATCTAAAGCATATTTTTTGGTATTCATAATCACCAATTCGTTATAAAGATTAATCAAAATAGTGATTTGGAATTAAGCTTCGCCTTCATGACACGGTTGTGTTGAAACCGGCAGCAATATAAACAAAATTTAAGTAACAAATGTACAATGTAAAATAAAATTCAATAAAACAAAAATGTTAATGATTGATTTTTTTTTTAAATTCTTTATGCCTTCCTTCTTCTTGCTTCTTCTGGGCTCTTCTGAACTCTTCTTGCTTCTTCTGGGCTCTTCTGAACTCTTCTTGCATCTTACTAACTCCTCTTCGTATGGGCACACACCCTCCGCCTCATACATACTTATACCATTGTCTTGCACTTAATTCCAAGATATTTTTTTAATATTTTTTTTATATTAACTCCACACAGGAGGCCCTGAAGAAAATAATTTCCCTCAGGGCCTATGTCATCTTTGGGGATGCTGTGTGGAGGGTCTTTTTGTGGAGAGGAAGGAGTGAACATGGGTCTTGAAGAGTCCCATGTTGTAGGAGGGAGGAAACACAGAGGCCGGCAGTTCGTTCCACAGCCGAGCTGTTGAACTTAAGAACGAATCGTAGAAGCGACCCGTTCTCATGTGACAAATGTCAACCGTGTACAAATGTTGGGCACGCGTTTGGCGTGTATCCCGACTACGCACCGGTGCCGAAGGGATCAATGACGCTAGTTCCTCAGAGCATCTTCCATTGTTATACCGATAGAACAAGGACAGCATACCTACCTGACGCCTGTGCTCTAAAGATTGCAGTCCGTTTGTTAAGATTGGGGAATCTATTAAACGGACCGCCCGTTTTAGCACAGAGTCAAGGGTTTTTTTTCAGGTATTTAGGGGCTCCGGACCAGAGATGGCTGCCAAATTCTACAGTAATCTGCAATACCAGGGCGGGTATTCCATCAGGTCCACTAGCTTTGTTAACATCGAGCCCCCGTATGACGTGGAGTACATCCCGATGCCGGATCCTCAGCTTTTTCATATAGAAGCCGCGGTGAGGAACCGACGGCGGAACAGCACCTCCGTCGTCGAGGGTCGAGTTTTCCGCAAGTTTTTCGCATGTAGAAGCTTCTGACACATCCCTAAGTCTCCTGATCCCGCCAAGTCTTCCTCGGGCGTCCCCGAACCTTGCTACCATTCACTTTCATTATTCTGTAAATAAAAAAGTTTGGATCTTATCCCTAAAATAGTTAGTTCGTTTGTCAGAATCAGTAAATTTAAATAAATATCTATTAAAATTATAAATGCTTAGATAGGTACCTAAAATAATTTAGATAATGTTCGAATATACATTCACATCTTAAGATAATGATATCTTTACTCGAGGTTATCCACCGCTTACCCACCATGGTATAAGTAACAGATGGTTACTCCTTCAGGATTCTCGCAAGGACTCAATTTTTGTTGTTGTTGTTGAACGACTCTACATTTATTATGTAACGAATCTAGACCCCAACGTTCCTGCATACTGGTAAGGCTGCAAAATGCCTACAATATACACAAGAAATATTGTTAATAGTATTAAGATATTTACAGTAAATGATGTAGTAAAATAAGCCTTATTAATAAAAATGGACCAAATTGCTCTTGAAGACTGTAGAAATGAATCTGACTTGAACTTGAATCTGTTGAAATAACCAAATATAATATAATTTTAAAAGGAAAACACATTTCATATATTGTGTTATAATTGTAGGCATCTCAAAATAGAACAAATTATATATATATAATGATATCCTCAGTGGGATTTCCGGTGCCGAGGACTTTATTTAAGTAGGTACTCATTGACAACGTTACTAATTAGATTCTTGTAAGCCGCCAGTTAAACGTTCGTGTGGTAAAACCGGCCTTAAGGCGGAAGGCCCCCGCATACCCAATTTCTACCGATTTATAACCAAATAATATATGTGTTATTTTTGAAGATAATATGTGAACATTTGTTTTGCCGAAACGTGAATTATACAAAATTCTCTCGATAGAGAAAATTATTAAAAACACGTTTTATTCTGTTATTTAATATGTTATAGGCTGAAAAAATTCACAGTGTATCTTTAAATACAACTAAATAATAGTCGGAGATTTTTTCTCTGTTTCAAAAAAGTGGTGTTTGATTAAATATTTTCACAGCAAAAACGAGGTTAAATAGAAATTTTAATTTTACATATGTAACCTATTTAACCTAGTTTTTGTTTCATCACTTTTCATAGGTATGTTGAATTTTCATTTTGACGAGTTATCCGGTCACCATTATTTTCCATTACCGAGTTAATTTGCTTACAATTGGAGCAAATCACTCTACTAAAGAAACAGATCATCTAAATAACAATGTTGTAGATACAGCAGAATATATATTTTTAAATATGAAACGTTTCTTTATAAGTACTGTATTTAAAATAAATATCTTTCTAGTGTGATAGAACGGCGGAAGGTGAGTCGGTAAAATCGTCAAAACATAGTTGCATCAAGTCATTTGCCCCAACAAGTTTATGGAGGTAGTTAAAGATTTGGAAATTTGTCTTTGTAAAATTAAATGCTTGTTCGCGCTTTTAGAAATACATTTATATACAGGTAAAAGGGTAATTTACCTAGAACAACTGCCCTTCTTTAACAAAAAAAATGGAAAAGTAAAATCATGTAAAAATCAAGAAAATAAAAAAAATACAAAAAACGTGCACATCGCTTTTTTCCGGTCTCTAGTTTTCATTATCATTGCATTAAAAACAATATTTAAACATTTAATAACCGGATTTCGTTTCATGTCACCAACATTTTAATGCTTTCATCATGCGATGATAAAAATCTAGCTGGGATGGCGTAATCCGTGACTGTGCGTATAGTGCCTACCCAACATGGACGCGAGTCGGCGTCGACCAATAAACAGTAGTTGTTAGGGTATTCAATTCACGAAATAACGATGCTTTGTGAATACTTGAGGAGAGTTGGTAGCATCGTCCCTCCGAAAGTCTAATATTCAGAATATAAGGCCCGTTATAAGGAGAGGAAGATACTGAAGATGGTTTGAAAGCGATAATAGCATTTTCACTATCATTTAGAGAATTTCTTCCGAATAATAATACATGCATAAATATACTTATAGAATGTAGAGAAAAGTCGATGTTTTGTAATCAAGTCGAAATTTTTTTTTCGGGCGTTTTCATTGCTAACACTCTCTAAACCTTATGATATATATCAAAATAATGTTCTACGGAATTGTATATCTTGAGCAGGCCTACAGTAAAGTCCGAAGAGGTATATGTCTATCTCCTAAGGATAACCCGGAATTCTACGGAATTGTATATCTTGAAAAGGCCTACGTCAGAAGAGGTATATGTCTATCTCCTAAGGATAACCCGGAATTCTACGGAATTGTATATCTTGAAAAGGCCTACGTCAGAAGAGGTATATGTCTATCTCCTAAGGATAACCCGGAATTCTACGGAATTGTATATCTTGAAAAGGCCTACGTCAGAAGAGGTATATGTCTATCTCCTAAGGATAACCCTCAGCAATGCCGGGTATACGTCAGCTAGTTTTTAATAAAACACGCCATATTTAAAATCACTTCAAAAAGCACTGGATTTTTTAATCCAAATAACATGTTAAATAACATAACAAAAGGTGTTTTTTTAAATAATTTTCAGAGCATACTTTGCATTTTTTTCTAGCTCACTAAAAAGTTATTTGTCTTTTTTGCTCCTACCATCATATAGAATCACCTCCCGAAGTTACTGCACTTTGACCCCGGACATGTTATTACATGTTATTTATAAAATTATTTATTTTCCCTGAGGGAAATAACATGTAATAACATGTACGGGGTCAAAGTGCAGTAACTTCGGGAGGTGATTCTATATGATGGTAGGAGCAAAAAAGACAAATAACTTTTTCTGAAATTCCAACTTTTATTTTTCAAAAAGGGGACTTTGGGGGGGGGGATCAAAAATAAGCAAAGGAAAGACCCCCTGCCCCCCTATAGTGCTTACATAATACTTGAACGGCCTCTTAGTGGAGGTACACACTTACCCGATAAATTCACTGTGTGGTTGTCGAGCGCGAGACTGGTGACGTTGTTTATTATTTGCCAGTGACGCGTAAACCGAGATTTCGAAGTTATAACAATGCGCTTCAAAATCGTCTGTTGTATGATGTTTTAAACCAAATTCGAAGAACAAAGAGAACTGCACTAAAATAATAATACGAATTTACACAGAAAGTGTGTTTGTGTCTTCCAACTGTAGGTATTCGTTAAAGTGAGAGGTGTGTTGTAAGTATGTTGTCGTAAATGTGGATTAAAAATCCTTATCTTTTTCACGACATGAAACGTACATTGAAGTAATCACTGTAATCAGCTTTCAGAAGAATTAATGAATGAATCTCTTGTTACGTAACTGGCGGCTTTCAGGCCCTCTAACCCATTATCGAGTTATGTAATCCACATGTATAGTGAGTACATGTGAGGTATTTGTTTATAATATTTCTTTAAAGTAAACAAATAACAGCCAGTCTTTTTACCATCTGGGGGTGGGGGTAGCGGATGTTAGTTCTAGGATCAGCCAGTCGATTTCAAATGATCCAAAAGCAATAATAATGCAGTACGCACACGCCGGCGCAATTTTTTGTTGGTAGCTGAAAAGTACATCTAAAAGTTATTTATCTTTTTTACTTCTACCATCATGTAGAATCACCTCCCGAAGTTACTGCACTTTCACCCCGGACACCCTGTATAAAGCCCTGATAAAATGGCCACCGTCTAAACACAGCTTATGTTTAGTTTGAAGATTTGTTCGACTATGATCAAAATAAGTAGTCTTTTTTACTTCTACCATCATGTAGAATCACCTCCCGAATTTACTGCACTTTCACCCCGGACACCCTGTACATCAAAATAATGTTTTACGGAATTGTATATCGTGAAAAGGCCTAAGTCAGAAGAAGTATATGTCTATCCCCTAAGGATAACCCCCAGCAATTCCGGGTATACGTCAGCTAGTTTTTAATAAAACACGCCATTTTTAAAATAACTTCAAAAAGCACTGGATTTTTTAATCCAAATAAAATGTTAAATAACGTAATAAAATGTGTTTTTTTGAAATAATTTTCGGAGCATACTTTGCATTTCGAGGGAAAATAAATAATTTTATAAATAACATATATTTGTTCAAAGGAAATGTATTGACGGTCTCCTCGGTCGAGGGGTAAGGCTCTCGACCAACCCTAATAAATCATTTTACGTCAGTGATCAGAATTAAATTTTAATGTCACTAAGAAATTGTTAAACTAAATGAAAATTAGCAGATTCAACCAACTACAATTTATCGAAATATCATTATGAAAAAAATAAATAATAAAGGAATAATTAATGTTCTCTAAAATACGTCGACGAGTAGACAAGGCTACAAAAGTTTTTAAACTCGTTGTTGCCGTAAAAAATGGAAAAAAAGTTTAAGCTAATGGAAATTCTCAGGTCGATTTTTTTAGCTTTTTATGGTTCTATCTATGATGCAGATTCATCAGTTTTCCACTTTTACTACTAGTTTCAAGAATCCGTGAATATTTGATTAAAACTGTTAAAAAAAGGTAAAATAATCTCGAACAGATGTTCATGAATTGGCTCTCGTCAATAAAAGCAAATAACTGAGAAGACTGGTCCCAGTGTTGATAGATCGTGTCATTTGATCATTGATCGTTAGTTGATCGTCGGTTGTTGAAGTCGACGGTTCGCGTGCATCGGTTCGAGTTCAGTATTTCTTTACATTCAAAATACTATGTTATATTGTGATATAAACAGTTATAAAAAAAACATAAATTAACTTACCAATAACAACCTTTTGTTATGATTCATTTTATTAACTACCGATGCAATTGAATCAAATAGATTGTGTGAATCTTTTTTTTATATATTTTTAACAGTCCCAACTGCCCGGATCCAATGGGATTCTGAAGGCTGAAGGGAGTGGGAGAGGTTTAAAAAAAGATTAGTTGCGTAGTACCTAGTTATTTAGATCTTGTTAAAAATACGGCTAGTGTCATTTGAAGCAATGCAACGTTTTAGATTTAGAATGGTGATGGCAAGGGCGATACTGAGAGTATATTGTACTCTGCAATAGACTTATCCATCATCATTACTATCTGCTTAGCTGTTATTTGTCGGTTTGTTTTAACTCGGGTTGTAAATTCTTTTTACTATTACCAAACTGCTTGGAAATGTATGTATTATAGTTAGAAACACCCGAGTTGGAGGAAATATGATAAAACCATAAAAGGCGTCTGAGATAAAAAATATTTCAAAATATCTGACCATTACAATGAAGTGTTTTAAAAATAGATTTGAATATTCCAATTACAGTAAAATAGCCCTGTTACGATGTGATCAAATATATGTAGAAGCCAAATTAGCGTTGACTTAACCGCAAATCTTTGATATCTATGGGTGTCCCTAATCCGTATATTTTCACAGGTACCTAATGTTGATATATATCGTATCATACCTAATTCCAGCAATTCGTATTCTAAGTCCCATGCCCGTATTACAAATTGTAATAATTATCATTATACATACGGGAATGTGTGTTTAGTCTAATTTGCTAGTTGCTAGAGCAAAAAAACAAAGATACTGTAAGTAGCTCATAAAATTGTCATTAAATTTTGTTGTTTGAAACGATTAAATCGGCTGATAGGTTTTTTCTGATCGAAAGGTCACTTGCCTATAAGGTTGGTACATTATTATAGTTCGCCCACACATTTCCCATTGTTCAGATAGGGAGTAAAAAGTCATTTTCGAGCCTATGGCAAAGACTGAAAACGTCGCTATTCTGCCTATTTCCAGAAAAGGCGTGGCTCCGGCGAGTTTTTTGTTTACCTCCTGTCTAAATATGACGTAACGTCTTCAACTTGAACAAACGATGAAGCGATTATAAATAAACATTACGTGACCTTGGTATAAATGAAACATTTGCTTGACTTTTTTATATGCTTAAAAACATTAAAGTGAATGGATTTTTCTGCGGAGAAATGTATACATTAACAAAATGATTTATTCATGGTTTAATTTTTTTTAAATAATAATTATAAATTTAAGGCGATGCACTACGTCGTGTAATATTTTAAATTGAGCCGCTATCAATAACAACCCTTACGTAGATGGTGATAAGGTTTAAATTCCCGCTTAACACCATCCGCCTGTTTTGATTTATGCAAGAAAAAAACATGGCCAAAAAGTGCCTTTTATTTTATTTTGTTGATGTTCAGGCATAAATATATTTTATAAATAACTTAATTTGCCACATTATATCATAAAACCATAACCGAAAATGGGTTCGTAAGTAGGAGATTTTGAACTTTAAAGCAGTTTTCATAGGACTATACATTATTTTTTTCTGGGCTTATAAAAAGACTTATGTAAAAATTACTCGATTATTTCAAAGGCCAAGATGTATTCTACTCGCAGTATTTAATTAAAGCATCTGAAACATTTCTAGGCGACCAAATTTTCAAACCAAAAACACATGATTTTGCATTACTACGTACGGCATCGCCTTAACGAAGTTATGCATCCGCAAATGGTGCGATACACCGGTTGCCTTTCCTTCGTTCCTTTCCCGTAATTCGTGACTCGGTTCGCAAATGTATATGTACCAGTAACGATTCATGGTCTTTTTCACTGGGGGTTCAGAATGTCAAGAGATATCATTATGTTAGCTTACTTATTTTATAAAATTTTATGGTTATCCTTAATTTTTAATTTCAAGCACCAACCCGGATTTATTTTATGTAAACAACACTATATTTCGCCATTGCACAATATAAGGAATAACGAATAAGAAGCTCTCTACTATCAGATCATTAAGTCAAAATCAAAATCATTAAGTGTAACTGCTTTCTAGTCGAAAGCCGAAAACAACTAGAGAAAGCGCAACATAATATTACATTACTGGCGATTTCAAGTAAATTAAGACAAATCTCTTTTGCTTGTAGATTTAAAAAAGCCATTAAAAGTAAACGGTTCGATTAACGCAGAACAAGAAAATAAAAAAGTTCAAAAAATGACTACATACTTATGAACTACTAAAGAAAAATAACATTTAACTTGATAAGATTTCACCGTCACGGAATTGTGTTGTTTTGGTTTTTGTATGAAGTATTTTGTGCTGATTCTATATCGCTCAGCATGGAGTATCAGGTTGCGTTTTGACCATATTTTTTGGTCGTGGCGCGCTGTTTATAATGTGCTTATATGATTATAATAGAAGTTTTTCTCATAATCTCATCGTTTTAATGAAGGTTGACCGCAAAAAACCTTGTAGACAAAACCGTCACTGATACGATTATGAACAAAGTGTGTGTAACAACAGAATAAAGAATAACACAAGAAATGCCTTGTGGGCGTGTTTCGTGATCCAAATTTATGCCAAATTTGAGCTCATGATTCCATAAAAAGCTGTGTTTATCCATGATTCCGAAATCATATGAAATAGCAATATGTAATTTCAGGCAAGTGTATGAGATACAGACCGTATGCTAAATGGTCTAGATCCAAAATGAACTAAGTCGTGGCACATTTGTTTCCGTTCAAATCTGTAGGTATAGAAGGCATTTCTAGTTTTCTTCTTAATTCTACTTATGTACAGAAAGAAAAGTTACAAGTTATATTTAAGAAGCTCTCTTCTGTCACATTAATTAAATAAATATATCACGTACGTCTGTTTTAAAATGCATTTTAAAACAGACGTATTTATTGTATGATTTGCTTTTAAATTAATATGTCTTGAAAACAATAATAATTTTATTTTGGTAATATTTTTTTACATTTCATAGTTATCCAGTAATGTTGGCCTCACTACCTGTGGTTTACCCAAGCTGAGGCCTTAAATTTATACTATACATAAATGCTCATAGGTGATTTTATGGATGTTTTTTCGGTTACTGGCGACTTTTTGTGGAAATGGCTATAATTGAATAATATCAAATTAACTATTTACATATTATTTATTTTGCAAATCTTGCATTTCTTAAAATCAAATAATATTAAATCAATAGTACAGTTTTCAATAACTCTAGCACGAAACATGTTATTTTTTTAACTAACTTAACTTTTTTTAAATATACATACTTATAACTTCTATAAATTTCAGTGGTTTCCGACACCGTGTATATAGATAAAAGTTTCACCATGATTCATGACGTAACTTTTAACACAAGTCGGAAATTAATATTCCAATGAAAAATGTAAATATCTTTCATGTAAGCTGTAAGGCTGTATGCAACCAAGTTTAAGGACATTTCCTGCGGGCCACTTGGGTCGCATTCGATATTATTTATGTAAATATATATACATAACATTCATACCTACAACTTCTATAAAATTCAGTAGTTTCCGAAACCGTGTACAATCATAAAAGTTTCACCATGATTCATGACGTAATTTTTAACGCAAGTCGGAAATAAAGCCTACGCATTCCCAATTTCTACCGATTTATAACAATTTTCTCGTTAGCTCTTTAAGTTTTTAAGTTCCAAAAAAAAGTTGCTTTTGAAGAGTGAATTATATAAATTTTATGTAAAGTAAGCATCGAAAATTATTAAAAATACGTTTATTATTTTGTTATTTATTTTGTCTATTATTTTCAACAGATGTAGGAAACGCAAGATCGTAATTTAAATTCGCTTATACTTAAACGACTAGGGTAACCCCATACAAACCCTATGAAAACTAAAAGATGTGGGCGTTGTCCATTTGCAATTCGAAAGACGGAATGCTGGGCCTTAATATTGCAATGTTAAATGTAAATATGCCTCCATGCAAGCTGCCTGTAGCCAAGTTCAAGGACATGGCCAGCGGGCCATAAAATAATGAAAAGAAAAAATAATCATTAATAATGATATCAATGATTATAAGGTCGGTCCCAGACTTCTGCTACTATTCACATTTCCGTCATATATTCTCCATATTACAAGATGTAGGTATTTACAACGTGTTCTTCAATTAAAAGCGGTAAAATTTAAAAATTAAAAACAATTCGATTCTGCCACACAAAATCCAGTGCTTTATTGAATAAAATTAAATATCGCTTGCTCTGACGTCCCAACCGACACGCTATAAATTTACTGCGTTTTGTTTATGAAAACTAAGTTAAAAAATATATATAACTTATCGGTATTTAAGTTACGAGGTCAACAATGGTAAAAATAATTATAAACGGACTGAAGTTCCTCACGCAATGCTCCTGCATAATATTATAATGATAGTTATGGCATCTGTTCACTTGATTACGAAAGGTCATCTCCGTCTCAATTCTATTGGCGTAATTCTTGCACCGTCATCCTATAATATTTATCATCCTATAAGTGGTCATTTATTAAAAAGAATATGATATCCATAAATGTTTTCAACATTTTTTCTTTACAATATAATATAGTAGTGAAGTTCATTAAATTGAACCATACGAGTGAGGTGATTTTTGCCATTTTTAAAACACATACAATGTGATGTTTTTAGATTAAACGCAAAAAAACCTGTGACGATAACATAGTAATTAATTAGGTAACAATAATATGTGATAATATTTTTTTATCAGTATCGTCAGAAATTTCAGTACCTCTGCACTTTGTGTATAAAATATACAATAATTATTTACACACATAACTAAAACAAATAAAGTAATATAGGAGTGAAGTTCAATAAATTGAACCATACGAGTGAGGTGATTGTTGCCATTTTTGAAATGGCGTGTTCGTGTGATGTTATATTATGTTTTTCCTTTTATTATTTTTGCTGAGATGGAACTACAGTAAGTAAGCTACAGAAGTCGATTGATGAGATGGAATTACAATTACTGGAAAAAGGGCGTCCCGGGACCAAAGCCAACTTACATGGTTGGTAACAGTGGATCTACTATGCTGCAAAAACAGTCGCTTGGTGGAACATTCAGTGTCATATACTTCCAAACTAAGGACCTTCCACATGCCGGAGTTGCTTTTCCGAAGAACATGGGTCGTTGATGATTTGGAGATCATTATAGCGAAAAATTTGAACCACTGTCAGCTCATTTGTTTAATCTCACTGGAGAAAGATGAAAGAAGCTCCGAAACAAATTGACCTCTGCATTCACATCCAGCAAGATCAGATATAGGATATATACTTTGTTCGATTCAGTGGCTCAACGCAGTGTTGAGATGATTTCTTACCTGAATATGGACATGAAGACCTGTTGGCAGAATTCAATTCGGATGTCAGTGGATCCTGTGCTTTTGGACAGGAGTGCAACAGCTTCAAGAACCCAGATGCAGAATTTGGAAAAATGGGAAGAAAACTGTTCGAATTCGGATTCTGGAAAAATATGATACAATTTTAGATGTTCTTCATGCCATGGGTAATAAAATACATCAAGTACAGGGAAGTGAACAAGATCGTAAGGAACGATTTCATGCAACCCTTGATCCAATTTAAGAACGATTGATTTATGGAAGACGATTCTGGTAGTAGATTCGTTTTATCAATAACTATTTGTCCGCCCTCCTTGCTTATTTTATTTCCGATTCATACTGAATGCGTTGTTTATTTAATTTATTGAACTACGTCGTTTATTGTTAATTAATTACATAGTACCTGTCCTGGTTATAGTTAATCCATGGAAGTCATTTATTTTTTTTAACTTGTTTTATTTTAACAAATAAAACAAAACGTATGATTTATTTATAGGTAATAGATTTCAAAAATATCACTATATAGTCAGTTCAGAGCGACAAGTGGCTAACTAACACTTTGGCAAACTGAGGTTTTAATAATCCAGTGTTTTTTATGTTCTTCATCATTGAAAAAAAATGGCGAATGATAATTAAACTGAATATTTAATATTCAGGTTGTCATTTCACCATTTAAAAATCAACATGAGTTTTACGAAAAAAAAACTTTTTTTAACTATTTATATATTATTATTATAACTAATATGTCTTTATATTATAATACAGGGTTTTTAAATAAGAGGTGTTATTTTAAATAGCCCTCTATTTCGATAGATGTTACTTTTGAAGATGTCATTTTTTGACATTTGACAAGTAGAAACTACGCCATTAATAAAAATGGAACGAAACACGCTTCAACAACGCATTGAAATTATTAAAATTCACTTAAGTGAATCAAATGCAAATCATCTTGAGTGATGAGGGTCATTTCCACCTCGGTGGCTTCGTCAACTAGTACTGGGCGTTGACGATAATTCCATCCAACGCCAACGTCGTTATCGTTGGCGATTTTCAACTGTTGAAAATAACGCCGACGTTGACGCAACTATAATTGATTATTTCTAGTGATTTATTAACTCAGGTCTGTTTTCAGTGCTTAATCTCCATACTCGATGAAACCTCATTCATCACATTTGTAATTATATTTTTTTAGATAATTTACTAATATCTACACATATTCAAATTATCATAAAGCATTAAACGTTATAAAAAATTACGGTCCAAGTATTTCGAATTTTGATGCTTATTCGGCTTAGTTATTTGTAAGAATATAATGTCCAGTTTTAAAAATTAATAAGATTAGACGTTTTTTCAGAAAAATTAAACTATGATGTACATAATTTGATAGGTTTACTCCAAGCTCAGTCTATTTAAGGTCCCACTTTTTTTAGCACAGTTCAGAAGTTTTTACACATCAAATTATTTATGTACAATATTTACTTTTTTTTTTATTGTTATTAAGTTTAATTTGTAGAACTCCATTTTATTTTTTATTTTTTTATATATTCAATAATATTGTTATTGGGTTTATAAAAACAGTTTATTTTTAAACAAGTTCTGCTGTGTAATTATTATTACGCGTGACAGCTGTTTCGCCCTCTGAAGGCATTATCAAACTGTCACGCGTAATAATAATTACACAGCAGAACTTGTTTAAAAATAAACTGTTTTTATAAACCCAATAACAATATTATTGAATATATAAAAAAAAATACAATATTTACGATTATTAAGTCATAAAGGTTATTTCCAGATTGTTTTTTTTACCCATTTCTATATTTTCGAATCCATATTCAAAAACACCAGCTGTCGCACTTTTCCAGCCTTAAAACTGCACCTGCGGTCGGATATAATTTGTCCAGTCTTGGAAAAAATTCGTTCACAAGGAACGGATGTTGCTACAATACTGCATTGTTCTATGAAGATTTTTTCAAATTCGCAAAATATACTTCATGTTCCTTCCACCATTTCAGGGGACAACTCTTTCTATAAAGAAGATCCATTTCGAGGTACATATCCAGTTCTTTGCGGAATTTGTTATTTGGATTATTCACTGACTTAATTTTTTCGACTACTGAATTTAATGCATTCCAAAATTATAACGGTTCGTCTGAAGATTCTGTTTGATTTTCAGAAATATCTTGCGAATAGTCTTGTTCTTCCGAGGGAGTAGGTACCCCCCTTAACAAAAGTTCGTGAACTAGGTATATTTTTAAACACATTAACAGTGTTGGGATTAGAGTAATAAATCACCATCTGTTCAACTGTTTAATATTTATCATCAGTCCAAAGTTCAATCACACTACGACACTAACACTAATAATTATTATTCAATTACAAATTAGTTTGGTCATCAAATTTTAATGTATTATTACATCCTAAGTAAAACAATTAACAAAAACAGATTGAATAGACGCGCGACAAGCCAGTACAATCAAACTAAACGTATAGGAGATCGACACGATACCAACAAAAAAACAAACAAAAAATAGATCAAAATCGTTTTAGGAAATCCCCATTAACGGGTGGTTCCCCGGATCATTGATGTATTATGATTATCTCTATGCCCCACACACGTAATAATAATCCTACAATAAAGTTGAAACTGTTGGAAGACGTTGGTTTCGGTGTTGAAAACATTACCCTGTTGAAATATTAAAAACATTGAAGATATATTTTACTTGTTGTTGATAAATTTGATTGTCCATTGGGGCTGTGTATCGGCCGTATTGGATGGGAAAATCAAAACAAACGTGCAGTAGGTACGTACATTACCAAAAGACCATTTCAAATTAGGCATAATATCGTTCACGAAGTGTAATATTTTGACCCTTTTGATTTAACAAGCCAAACTGTTGAAAACAATGGGTACAAAACGTAGCTAGGCGGTCGACATTGGATATTTTTTGCTTGTCGTTGATAAATTTGGTTGTCCCTTGGCGCTGTGTATCGGCCGTATTGGATGGAAAAATAAAAGAAAAACGTCTAGCAGGAGTTACATACCAAAAGACCATTTGAAATATCGAGTAATGTTGTTCACGAAGTGCAAACTCTTAACCCTTTTATTTATTAGGCAGTTGAATCGTTGACTGCGTTGAATAATATTCGAAAGTAGGTATTATATTTCAACTATTGACGCTAATTATTATCAACAGCGTTGGACGTTGAAACAATATAACTATTGTTTCCAACGGCTAGTTATATTTTGATACAGTACTATCGTCAACAAGCAAAATTGTCGCATCTGGGGCTCGAAAAATCCAAGAGTTATTGTTGAAAAGCCTCTCTATCGTGTGACTGTTTGGGGCGGTTTATGGTCTGGCGGAGTCATTGGACCTTACTTTTTTGAAAATGAGGCTGGAGCAACAGTTACGGTGAATGGTTTGCGCTATCGAGAGATGATTAATGATTTTTTTTGTGGCCAGAATTGGGTGGTATTGATCTAGACAACGTTTACTTTCAACAAAACGGCGCTACGTGCCACACAAGCAACGAAACCATTGATATTTTACGATTGAATATCAAAATAACACCTCTTATTGGAAAACTGTGGGTGACTGTACATCTGTGGGTGACCGTCGGTAGAAATGAATGAAAGAGGTTGTAGAATTACAGTGACTTTATGCTGTAGTCATTATCGTCGTGTCGGTGTCCTTCACGGTGGAATGCTTGTAGGTCTCATCATGGTGGGATGTGAATCCGTGCTCGACGCGCGGTGGGCGCAGACTGCATTATTAGACCTAGTTGCGTCATCTCTTGGGCCGGCTAGTAGCCATTTTTTTGATTTACTGAGGATTGAACCTTCCTACCCAGGGACTGGCATTTAAACTGCTGTGAACTTTAAACATGTCTTTTAAAATTGTTTTTTTTTTTGGTTTGAATGAGGATTGAAGTTTTCTCCACAGGGACTGGGGTCAATCACGCTTATAACCGAGCCTAATCCGGATTGGGTAGGACCGACACATATTTCATATATTAACTGCTGTAATGTGATCTAATTTCAAAGAAATGCAAAACGTCCGCGTGTGTGTGCGAAAATCGAAAATCGAATAGATGTATTAAAAAAATGGATTATTGGATAGGATATTGTAAAGAACACTAGTTTACTAAATAATGCGGCTGGTACCTAGGCGCAATGTTGTAAATGGTCTTCCGTGAAAACAAAGCCCTTAATATTTTTTCACCCCTCGATAATAGTAAATTAAAGTTAGAAAGATTGTGCATTTTTTATTAATGAAACGGAAAAGCACTTAATATCATAGCATTTTACGATAAGTGGGTGACGTGTCATAAAATACCAAATACAACATGTAGGTAATGTCCCCTGTCTAAGGATTATTATTTTTATATTAGTTATTGAGTGGAATGAATATTGTATATTAGTATTGGCAGTGAAATGTAAATATGAAGATATTTCAAGCTGTCAACCAAATGAGCTTCTAATAATGTAATGGATATCATTAAGTATTAAACTTCATTTTAATGATAAAGCAATGTAATATTTGACTTACAAAGGTCACAAGTTATGAACAACCAAAATAAAAATAGTTATTTGATTTTCTTAAATTGATTCGTTTCAAAATGCAAAGAATATTTTTTTTAACACAACACAAGCTTCCTTACTTAAACGTTAATTACAATCTCTGTCATGGCGTTCTGCTACTAGAAACTACTTAAGAGTCAAGCCACAAATGTGTATATTCTTAGTATACCGTATATATTATATCGTAGGTAATAGGCATTAAAATCGCTTGACAAACGGAGTCTAGAAACGTTCGATTTCAAGCAAAAAACTGGATTTTATTTATTTTGTAAATAATTTTATAAGAACGCAAAAAAGTTAATCAAGTGAAACTGTCACAGATAATCTTAGCTATAATACTGTATTTTTTAAAAGTTGTTTCCTTTATGCGTTCATACATTTCTATTGAAATAATTTTTTTTTTGTAGTTTGCATTTATATTTTTTACTGAGTAATTTATTTTTTCTACTCAAGCGAAGCGATAGGAATACCTTCAATTTATCTAAAGCATATTTTTTGGTATTCATAATGTACACCAATTCGTTATGAAGATTAATCAAAATAGTGATTTGGCACTAAGCTTCGCCTTAAAGCTCGATATGATTTGACATTTTCACGGTCAAAAGTATCATAGTGATTTATTTTTGGGGTACAGGGTGCAGCAAAACAGACGGTGTAGTTTTGAAGGGCCGGTACATTCCGTGTGGTGGGGGTAGGAACCTGGGAGGGGTCTCATTGTGTCGGGAGGGTCGTGCCATTTTCAGTCGTTACCATGGTTTGGTCCGGACAACACCGGGGCTTCTCCGGCCGTATGCTTCTTGAAAATGGTTGTTCTTTCGTCGCAACCCAGCGGGCCTTCTGGCTGCAATTTTCGACTTCTTTACCCTAGTGGGGCTAACTGAAGGAAAATGTTTTTAAAAATCGGCCTCACCCATTTGAAGAACTCAAGGATCAAATTCGCCGCTATACCCTTTAAACTGAGTTTTTATAACTGGATTGTTCTTATGTAAATGAGATCGTCTGTAAAAAATATCAGTCGAGATGTGTCAAAATGCGGCCGAAAATTTCAGAAATCCTTTTCATCGATGTATTTATTTCTGGGGCCATCATCTTTCTGATGTCATCTTAAGGACTGCAGAAAACGGCATGATGTACCGAATAAAATAAAATAAACTCCATTTCTGTAAGTTGTGCTATTTTTTTTAAACCCTTAAAAACTGCGCTGTCTGTTTTGCTGTATCTTGTATTACGCCGTGTTGCGCTACCTCATTCTTTGGCTAAGTAGCGCAACACGGCATAATACCACAAAAATAAATCACTTTGATCATTAAAGTTCATTAGGTTCATGGCCGTTTCTAAATTCCGTAGGATTTTTAAGTTTCTTGCATCGTCGTCCTTTTTATTGTGGTTATTTAAATGATATTTTCCACATTTTTCATGTTAACTAAATGGTAAACAAATTCTAGTACAATGATGATATGAAACGCAAAATAGTGGGGATATATTATATTATGAAACAAATGCTAACATAATTTTCCTTTCCATCATCGGCAGATCTGTGCGTAGAACATAAATAAACTTTAGTTTATCAGCTCTCCGTAAATACAGTGACATTTTTATTTTTTTATCGATTAAAAGATATTATTTTCAATATTACAGAAAGTTAATCAAAATAGTGAAGGTTTTTTTTAATCCATTTTATAAAATGGCATGTTGGTGTGATATGTTGTTGTATACTTTGTCTTTCGTCGGCTTTGCATTGTTTTTGATAAGTCGATTGATAAGATGGAATTACAATTACTGGAATAAAAAGGGCGTCCCGGGTCCAAAGCCAACCTTCATGTTTGGGAACATAATCTCCACTTTGTTGGGAAAAGAGTCCCTTGGTGAAAACTTCATGGACATCTACGTCCAAACAAAAAGCCTTCCACATGCCGGAGCATACATGCTTATGCGAAGAACTTGGGTTGTCAATGATCTGGAACTCATCAAAACTGTTTTGGTAAAAGACTTCGTACACTTTACTGACCACGGCCCAATGTTTAGCGAGAAGGTGGAACCACTATCAGCCCATTTGTTTAACCTCACTGGAGAAAAATGGAAGAAGCTTCGAAACAAACTCTCCCCTACATTCACATCCAGTAAGATCAGGTTTATGTTTGATACGGTGTCCGAATGCAGCACCGAGTTGATATCTTACCTCAGAGGCAGAGACTCGGAAGATCCTCCTGTGGACGTGAAAGACCTATTGGCAAAATTCAACACAGATGTGATTGGATCCTGCGCCTTTGGACTAGAGTGCAACAGCTTTAAGTACCCCGACACAGAATTTAGACGCATGGGAAGAAGAGTTTTCAAACTCGGCTTCTGGAGAAGCATTCTACAGTTCCTAGTATTCTTCATGCCATGGATAGTGAATATAATTAATTTCAGCATTCTTGGAGATGATATGAATAAGTTCTTCTACAACACTGTGGATAAGACCATCAAGCATCGGGAAGAGAACAAGATTGTGAGGAATGATTTCATGCAGCTCTTGATCCAACTGAAGAACAACGGATATGTGGAAGACGATTCAGGTAGTAGATTATTCTATTAGTAACAAATTATTCCATTAAATATGTGGTATATTGTGTCAGTAAGGCGAATGATAATTAGAAAAAGTTTTTTTTTTGCTCTGATAATAATCAGCAGTATTATTACCAAATACCGTAGGTATCTAGGGTATTTGGTAATACTTAGGATCGATGCATGTTATCAAAATAATATTCTACGATAATCCACCAGACAATATATATTATGTAGGACAAATTATTGATCCATCTGGAAATCAGACGCAATCAATCTACCTTGTATCGGTTTATTGTCTGATTGCATCGGCTTTATCGACCATATTTGGTATATTTCTTCAATTTGCTAGATAGGATGTCCGGGGGTAAAGTGCACTACCTTCGGGGGATGATTCTACCCGATGCGATTGTAGAAGTAAAAAAGGTGAATGAATTTTTCAAAATTTCATTTTGTTTTCTCCCATACAACGGACATATTTTTACATTTGAGGGGTGAGGCTCTTGACTAGCAAGCTCGAGGTCCATCGTTCAAATCTCGGCGTGCGCAAATTGTTTTTATTTGTATTATTTCACAATTTTAAATAATATATAGTATATTTGCGGCACATTCCAGAGTGGAAGATACCTACTCTCAGTATCGCCCTGGTGTAAGATCACCATTCAGAATTGAAACGTTACTTGAAATGACTTCCATCTCCTTCACCTCCCACTACCCTCATTTAGCCTCACAACATACCCCTCTGAGGATGTCATAGTCTCACTGGCTCCTGACGGTTGAGAGCAGTTGAAACTCTTGTACTGTTTCACATAAAAAAAAATATTTTTTCATTCAAACAATTCAACTTTTTTACCCTTCGAAAAAAGTTATTACTTGTACTATCATTTAGATCTCCAAAAATTAGTGCACTTTTTTCCGTTGGACACATTTTATCAAAAATAAAATTCTGATAAGTATAACATTTCGAATGGTTAAACACAAATTTATTCATTAAATTGTTTAAAAAAAACTTTATACTCGTAGATAGATTTACTATGGTTATTGCAATTTTTTTTAGTTGGGTTGTTTGATTAGCTGTCATTAAAATTAGATTAAAAGCTGACGGACCAACAATAAGAGACTATTATAACTAGTGGCAAATGTTTTAAAACAATCCGAATAGCGTAGATTGCCAATCTACTTACAATGTCGATTGTGACGGGTTCAAACAACTAGACATAGACTTGTTCCATTATCAAAAACATGCATGGTAATTCATGTGCATGCCGCCACTAGATTCTTAAGAAACTTTATAGCACTTATTATATTGCACCGTACCTATATAATTTCGGAAAATTAATTACATTAGTGATTGAGGCACTTTTGCTATTGGAAGTTGCTACCCAAATGACCTATCAATGGCTTCTTAAAAATGTTACTTGAACCCTACTTTATTTGTCAAAGAATCACAATTTCTTAGTAGACAATTTGTTTTTATTTTATTTATTTATTTTATATTTATTAATTAATTAACGGACTTACGTCCAATATTTTACAAAGCGACAAAAGATTTGGGTCAATGTACAATGCAAGAGTAAAGGATGGTATATAAAAGCAGAGACAAACAGGGAAAACATAAGAAAATAGAAATGAAATAGAAGTGTCTAGTCAAGTCAAGACCTTGCTAAAACTAAAGTGATACAAAATATCATTAATTGCATAGTGAGCGACAAAAAACATTCTGACTTATACCAAAAAAATCAAGGTCTTGACGTGAGTTGACCATTTTACATATTCTGGACAATGGTGAATTATAAGCATAATTAGTCGAGTGTTGATTGAGGAAGAGCAGTTCTTTATTTCTGAGTCTACGAGAAGGTATATTGAATGAGATGAGTTCTAGTAAGTTCTAGTAATAAAATTGCTGATAATTTTAAAGAAACAAATGAGATCAGATTTTTTCCGACGGTCTTCTAAAGGAGAAAGATATTTATATTTCCATTACAAAAAAAACAAATTTCATAAAATAAAATTTTAATTTATATCCTATCAGAGGCAGTGAATTTGTCAAAAGAATGTAAATTACCTTTTCAATTTTGACAATTTTAAATATTGACTCCGTCTAAACCGCACACAATGTTTCTGTAGAGTATCGGTAACTGAGTGTGGTGTTTGATTACCAGATTAAATTACCATTCATAAGGTTATACTCGAAATCTGTTGCCATGTTTCTTGTACCACCTCCTTCCTACTATCTTTGATGTACAATCTAGAATCTAAATTTAACAATGTAAACTTTAGTCGAATAATCACGCATTCATTATCAAATACGAAGATTCGGAAGCGCCCATGTAAACAAACCCAGATAGAAAACAAAACATTAAGCACTCGTATAATCAGAACACATTACTCAAGAGTGTTCTTATAAGCCACTCCGTCAGCCTAAATTCAAATCTAAAAATCTTCTATTCATTGTAAAAGTTGTTAGTTAGCTACGGCTTGGCGTTTGGCCACTAGATTTAAAGTAATAAAAACTTAAGTATTTAGGTATAAAATTTATTAATTCATTCAAGGCCGTCTTCATATTCTTAAGACGCAAGTTTCTTGCATCGTCATTCTCTTTATTATGATTATTGGAATAAAATTTACTAATTTTCTATTTTTGTCAGGTAGTATCAACGAACTAGTCAATAATTTCAGAATGAAGTAGATTAGGCAAAACCACATGATATTTATGATGATATGGGTAAAAGCAAGAACGAGGGATTTATTATGGTTTTAACAGACAAGCAAACTTATTATTTGGCAAGAAAACAATATTTGACAATTATCTTTCCAGTAATAATCATGATACTCTAGGGTCTAATCGGCATCCGTAAATAAAGTGTCGTATTATGTGTAAATTGAAGATTGAAGTCCTCAGAACCGTTTAAGTAATTATGTTTGATCTTTCAGAAAATAAATCTTTTCTTAAAATAAATCTAAATAGTGAAGTGGTTTTTAGATATTTTGTGAAATGGCGTGTTGGTGTGATATGTTGTTATATGTTGTGCCGTTTATCGGCTTTGCATTGTTTTTGCTAAGTCGATTAATGAGATGGAATTACAATTACTGGAATAAGAAGGGCGTCCCAGGTCCAAAGCCTACCTTCTTGCTTGGTAACATGGGCCCCACTATGCTGGGAAAAAAGACCCTTGGTGAAAATTTCACGGATATCTACTTCGAAACAAAGGGCCTTCCATATATCGGAACATTTATGCTTATGCGACGAACTTTGGTCGTCAATGATCTGGACCTCATAAAAAGTATCCTGGTTAAAGACTTCATCCACTTTACTGACCATAGTCCAGCGTTAAGAGAAAAGGTTGAACCCCTATCAGCACATTTATTCAATCTCACTGGAGAAAGGTGGAAGAAGCTGAGAAACAAATTGACCCCAACATTCACCTCGAGCAAGATCAGGTATATGTTTGATACAGTGGCCCAATGCAGCGTTGAGATGAAAGTTTTTTTGCAAAACAGAGAGACACAGGAATCTCCTATTGAAGTAAAGGAATTATTGGCTAAATTCAACACGGATGTGATTGGATCCTGTGCATTTGGACTGGAGTGCAACAGCTTCAAGTACCCCGACACGGAATTTAGACGAATGGGAAGAAGAATATTCGAACTCGGATTCTGGAGAAGAGTGCTCCAGTTTTTTTTGTTCTTCGTGCCTTGGGTGGTCAACCTGGTAAACATTAGTATTCTTGGAGACGATGTAAACAAGTTCTTCTACAATATTGTAGATAAGACAATCAAGCATCGGGAAGAAAACAAAATAGTGAGGAACGATTTCTTGCAGCTTTTGATCCAATTGAAGAACGACGGATATGTCGAAGACAACGATTCAGGTAGAAGATTTTATATTAGAAATATTTACTAATTCAATTGTAGAGGTCTTATCACTTTGGTGCATTTATACTTATATAATATTTATATAAATTTATACTTATATAATATGTATATACATTTATACTTATATAATATACCAATTCAATTTTCAGGTCTTATCACTTTGGTGCATTTACTTATACTTATATATATATGCTTTGTCTTTCTTTGGCTATGCGTTGTATATAAGTATATATTATATATATATATATATATATAAGTTTTTTTGCAAAACAGAGAGACACAGTAATCTCCTATTGAAGTAAAGTAATTAATGGCTAAATTCAATACGGACGTGATGGGATTGCGCCTTTGGCATATGATATATATGTATTATAACTTTCTCGGTTTACCCCCGTAACGTAGTCCTTAAAAGGACTTTTTAATTCCTGAAGTTTCGGACATATCTCACTGTCCATCTTCAGAGGCCTTACGTGTTGAGTTTTGTCTCAAACCGAATGCTTACGCGCGTCTGTTCGGTCCAGAAGTCAAGATACAAGATACTTGTAATATTAATATTAATATTTGAATTAATTATTTTATATAAATATTTTACACAGATGTATGCCAAAGGCATGAAGGAGGAGGAGAAGGAGGTAGCGCAACACGGCATAATATCCCAAAAATAAATCACTATAATAGTTTCGGCCGTAAAAACCTCAAGTCATACAATTACATAGTTCACAAAGTTAAAACAAAAATTTGGTTGAAATTGCTACTGAGCCTGGGGATCTGGTTCCCGCTGTGTCTTCTGAATAGTGGACCCGTCATCACGCCGATCCCCATCTTGGACTCGCGTTCCTTGTTGTGACAACGTCATACATGCTGATATATGGTCCCACGGTCAGCACGTCCGATACACATTCATTGAATGTCGTTTTAGAATTCTGCTACGACGCTTCTTGCTCCGCCATCCTATAATCTTTGGTGTCGTAGTAGAAAAAAAGTTTAATAATATCTCATCCACTCGAAAATTATTACCGATTAGATTACGAACATTCGGCAGTATACAATCAGTATATAAAAAATTGGGCATATGTTACCTATCAGGTAGTATTATTAATTTGGTTACTCTGCGCGAATAAAATAAACTTAAAAAGTAAAAGTAAAATAGTAGTAAAGGTTCAATCAATCAAACTATAGGAGCGAAGTGAACGTTGCCATTTTTAAAATGGTGTGTTGGCGTGATATGTTATGTGCTTTGTCTTTCATTGGCTTTGTGTTGTTTTTGGTAATTCGTTTGATGAGATGGAATTACAATTACTGGAACAGAAAAGGTGTCCCTGGTCCAAAGCCAACTTTCTTAATTGGCAATTTTTGGTCTACCATGCTGGGAAAAGAGTCCCTCGGTGAGACGTGCATGAGCATTTACTTCCAAACAAGAAACCTTCCACATGCCGGAGCATACATGCTAATGCGAAGACTTTGGGTCGTCAATGATCTGGAGCTTATCAAAACAATATTGGTCAAAGATTTCGCCCACTTTACTGACCATAGCCCAATGCTTAATGAAAAGGTTGAACCGCTATCGGCCCATTTGTTTAGCCTTACTGGAGAAAGGTGGAAGAAGCTCCGAATCAAATTGTCGCCTACCTTCACTTCGAGCAAGATCCGGTATATGTTTGAGACAGTGGCTCAATGCAGCACTGAGATGATATCGTACCTGAAAGGAAGAGAGCCAAAGGAACTGTCTTTAGATATAAAGGACCTAATGGCCAAATTCAACACGGATGTGATTGGATCCTGCGCTTTTGGACTCGAGTGCAACAGCTTCAAGTACCCTGACACAGAATTTATGCAAATGGGAAGAAGAGTGCTCAATCTAGGCTTCTGGAGAAACGTGCTGCAGTCTACGGTGATCTTCTTGCCGTGGGTGGTGAAATACATTAATTTTAGCATCATCGGAGACGATGTGAACAAGTTCTTCTTTAACACTGTAGATAAGACCATCAAGTATCGAGAGGAGAATAAGATAACGAAGAATGATTTCATGCAACTGTTGATCCAACTGAAGAACGATGGATATGTTGAAAACAATGAATCAGGTATTCTAATTATAATAGTTTCTATTTTCATCCTGACTTAATGCATACATACAACAAATTATCACATTTTATAAAGTAGGTTGAAAATAAACCTTTTTTATTCCAAAATTATTTATATCAAATGAGATAACTAATTAAGATTTTGGTAAATGATGACAGTAAAAGATAAACTGCTTTCAAAATAATTATCTTAAAGATTAATTTTTTTAATTTTTATTTATTTAATATATAAAAAGTGGGTACAGGATATAATATGAGTACATAAAAAAATATATTTACATTAGTAAATTAGTAAATTTTGATATATTATCTAAGAGTAACGTTTACCATTGCCACTTTAGATAAAATTCAATAAATATCTTGATAACACTCCTTCCCAATAACAAATGTTCACAAAATATAAACCAATGGAGCTCCAAAACATTTACAAAAAAATGCCCGGAGCGCTGGAGATTTTCGTACCTTTGGTTTTGGATTCTACTCGCGCTCTTTCTAAAAATCATACCTATCTAAGTACCTCCGAATAGTGCAGCGAAATAGATAAACTGATGTAGATTTACCTATATTTCATCTTTAATCTTATACTAGATGTCTTGTACCTGGCGTTGCTCTACTTTTCTATACTTTCTATACACGTTTTATTTATATAAACCTTCCGGAAGAAATTATCTAAGCGATAGTGAAAAATTAATCAAAATCCGTTTTGTAATTTAGAATAACTAAGCGCACAAACAGACGGACGCGGACAGCGACTCTGTTATATACTATTTAGAAATTTGTAGGTTTTATAAAAAAAATCTTTAAATTCGAAATAGAACCAACATTTTACTAATAAGTAACATTTTTTCTTAGTAAATTTAACAATAACCAAACATGTTTATTCGTTTTTTCACATTGAAATATCATTTTTCAATCGCAATTAATCAGACTAAAAAATATCTTAGAATAATAAAAATTATTTTGGTTTCTAGAAAATATACATGTAGGTATATTAAATATAAATGTATATTTCTTCTGGTTCTATATACACATCTCAATAATATTACACATTACAATTTTTACTGTTTTTTTGGTATGAATCAATCTAACTGAATTAATATTATAAACTGTAAAAATGTCCATATTGCACCTTGGATTATAATAATAAAACACAAGCTGCTCCAAAAACAACAACTTCTCTGACAGCTGGTGCAAATAAAACTTCACTTTCACACCTTATTTTTGTAATTCCAAGACTAGAAAATAAATTAATTTAATTTAAGACAATATGGAATTCAATAACAAACACAATTATATTTGATACAATACACAATTTTCCCAAAATAAACACCCACGGGAGTTTTAAATGTGGACATCGTAGTATTGGACAAACTTAATTTGACCATTAGATTAATATGATATTGGATTAGATTATGTCAACCATGGCTCTAGGAAATTGAAACCCAATATGCTAAAAATATAAAAAATCTTTTTGCGGTAAACCTAAGTTTTTGATATGCTTTTTTTCATTAATCCTTGACAGCTTGCCCCACAAGTCTAAGCTCTTCTACAACTGGCAGCATCTGTAAATATTTATTTATTTAACGCCCATAGGGCTTTTACATGGTTGGTAGTATAAATTTAATTTGACAGATACTTTGAAACATAAAAAATAAGAATAAAATTACATTTGATAAAAGCTATGCAACAAGTCATACAAACACAAGAAACAAAAACAGAAAATTACAGCTATTTGTAGGTTTCCATGATGTGTTTAGGAGTATTGTTGAAATAAATGTTTTAAATGATCCACAAAACTTGCCAAGTTGGTATTGAATATGTCAACATCACCCAAGTAATGATTTCCCATGGTGTGAAGTCGTTGTATCGGAGAGTGGGCAATGTAGTTACGCTTATGTGTGCTGCTGTAGAATATTGTATTTTGTCGTGTTGTTACTGTGGGTGTATGTATGTTTATAAGTTGCAGGAGTTCACAACATTTGAATTTAGAGTTAAGTATTTTGAATAAGAACGTTAAATCGTTTATTTTGCGTCTATCTTCTAATGTATGTATTTTTAGAGTATTTAATAAGAAATTGTATTTTAAGTCTTCGACAGGGATATTTAATTTAAAATTTATAAAACGTAGAAATTTTTTTTGTATTCGCTCAATGTTGTTAATGTGAATTGTATAAGATGGAGACCAAACTACTGAGTTATATTCAATTAGACTTCTTACTAGAGATACGTATAATAGTTTAATGGCTTGCAAAGAATTAAAGTTTTTAGTTGTTCTTAATACGAAGCCTAGTGTTTTCATACCTTTGTTCACAATTTGATGGATATGATTGGTGAAACTTAGTTTTTCGTCCAAAATAATTCCAAGATCTCTCATTTCCGTGACTCTTTCTGAAGCTATGTTATTGATGGAATATTCGAATAAAACAGGATTTTTGTTTCTGAAGAAAGTCAAGGTTTTGCACTTTACTACATTTAAAAATAAATTATTTTGAACGCACCAATCTCTAAACTTACTAATATTTGACTGTAGTATATGGCAATGATTTATATCAGTTATTTTCTTGTATAGTTTGACGTCATCTGCAAAGAGCAATACCTCGACATCGTTGAAGCAATTGGTTATATCATTGATGAAAATGAGGAACAAAACCGGGCCAAGGTGACTACCTTGCGGTAGGCCACTGGTAGCCCGGAAAGCTTTCGACATCCAAGATTTTATTTTAACGAACATTTTAAGATTTGACAAATAGCTACTAAACCATTTTAGCATGTTATCCCTTATTCCTAGAGCAAATAGTTTTTGGATTAGTAGTTTATGGGATACTTTGTCGAATGCCTTCGAAAAGTCTGTATATATACAGTCGACTTGTTTATTTTCTGCAAATGATTGTATAATGAAGTTTTGAAATACCGTTAAGTTAGTTGCGGTGGATCTTCCTTTGATAAAACCGTGCTGTTTTTGATTAATTAATTTTATTAATTTGGGATAGATTTCATCAAGGACCAATGATTCAAAAAGCTTTGGCAGCACTGACTGTATACAAGAAGAAGAATTTTCGCTATCTCCAATAGAAATTCGCCACATTCTGTGGCGTTGAAAAGCGCCTTTTAGGCATCGGTGTATTATCCTTTAGGTGATATTTTACAAAGATGGCATTACGAAATATTGCGAAGTATTTTAAATGGATGTATATTTTTAATGTTTAAATGGATGTATATTTTTAATGTTTAAATGGATGAATATTTTTATGTTTAGATGAATGTATATTTTTAATTTTTAAATGGAAGTATATTTTAAATGTTTAAATGAATGTAAATTTTAATGTTTAAATGGATGTATATTTTTAATGTTTTAATTTGCGGCTACAAATTTTGACCGTGATTTATATTTTTATTATTCATTACTACGTAGGTACATAAAATAAAATTTGTATTGTGGCTAATCACAATCTTTGAACCTTGTAATGATTGATTATGATTATGCATAGTCATATGCGTTCTATTAATCCCATTGCTTTATATATGTTGCTTTAAATAATAATTGATTACACATGTTTCACCAAGTGTATCTAAAAATTGTTAAATTTCATCACGAATACGATAAGATATTAAAAATTGTACGTGGCCGCATTAGATGAAGTTCTAGCTAGCTTAAATTTTTAAAGAAAAAAATGTATGAAACCGCACAAGAGTCCCAACTGCTCCCAACCACCTGGAGCCAGTAAGACTATGACATCTCCAATTGGGGTATGTTACGAGGCTGAAGGTGGGGAAGTACCTGGCTATTCAGATCTGGTCACCAAATACGGCTAAGACCGTTTGAATTCTGAATGACAAACGACTAAGCATAATATTTGTATGATAAAAAAAATAATTTTAGAATCCAGGAACAATCCTTAAGGTGTTTTCAATATTGATAAAATCTACATAAAATGCCAAATATCCTTGAGTTCAGCACTGAACGGCTTATTTCTAATTGTAATTTTAGTCTAAAACAATAATTGATATAATGATAAACAAGTACGTTGGGATATGAATCAAATATGAGGTTATGGGGAGTAAACACCTGAATGTAATTAATCACACTGTTCTAATAATGAACACAGAATAAATCAGTTAATTGAAAGCAAGATAGACACTAACGTGACATACGGTGCGAACTGGACGGTGTTTGTAGTGTGGTGTAGTGAAATACTTAAACTTTGGCCATGGCATGTTGGTGTTATGCGTTGTTATACTATTTGCCTTTAGTTGGCATTATATTATTCTTTTTGAGTCGATTGATTCGATGGAACTATAACTATTGGACTAGAAAGGGCGTCCCAGGTCCTAAACCTACCTTTATCCTGGGTAACATAGGACCAACTTTCCTGCAAAAAGAGTCACTAGGTGAAACGTTTTTGGACATATATTTTGAAACAAAAAAACATCCCTTTGTCGGAGCTTATATGCTGTTCCGAAGAACTTTGGTTGTCAATGATTTCGAGTTGATAAGGAATGTTTTGGTGAAAGATTTTGCTCACTTTACAGACCACACTGCAGAGGTAAGCGAAAAGGCTGAACCATTATCGGCACATTTGTTTAACCTCACTGGAGAAAAATGGAAAAATCTCAGACACAAGCTTTCTCCAACTTTCACGTCAAGTAAGATTCGGTATATGTTTAATACGGTGGCCCAATGCAGTACTGAGATGATATCGTATTTGGCAGACAGTGCATCGGAAGAAACTTTATTCGACGTGAAGGACCTAATGGCCAAATTGAACACCGATGTTATTGGGTCGTGCGCTTTTGGTTTTGAGTGCAATACCTTCAAGTGTCCGGACAGTGAGTTTAGGAAAATGGGTAGAAAAGTTGTTGACCTGGTTTTCAAGAACAGTTTGCTTCAGTTCTTGGTGTTCTTCATGCCCTTAAAGAACTTTCTCAATGTTAGTATTCTGGGTAATTCTGTGACCCAATTTTTTTATGAGACTGTGAAAAAGACCATGAATTTTCGAAAGGAGAACAATGTAGTGAGAGACGATTTCATGCAGCTTTTAATTCAACTGAAGAACGACGGATATGTTGAAGACCATGATTCAGGTATAAGAATAATTTTGTTTGCATCTATTGTTGCAAAGGATATGTTGAAGACCATGATTCAGATACAGGAATAATTTTGTTTGCATCTATTGTTGTAAAGCTTCGATTGCTATTTTATTTTGTCGGTAGGTGTATCTGAATGGATCGAACAGCCAGTTTGACGTGTAAGAACGTAAATCCAAAACCTTCCAAAATGATAAAATAATATTCCCACAATAAGTTGTACCAATAATGTATCCTTAAGGAATCTCGTTTTATTCCTCTTGTCTTTTTGTGACAGCTACAGTGAAAAATATTGTGTCAATTATGTCAACAAAATTATTTATAAAAAAATATGAATTCACAAATCAATGGGACGGTTCTACGATTTCATCGGGAGATTCATGGATTCATGTTCTATTATTTGATTATAAATAACTTCTATTCTTTTTGTTTGACAAGCGTATTATTGTGTAAGGACATGAAAATAGTTTTTAAAGCATTCAAGAAGTAATTTTTTATAAACTTTGACCCAAAAATCGACAAAGCCCTATGTCAATACGATATTGACGGATTTCGTATCTTAATTACTTATTAAAAGGAAATGATGTGGTAAATACTTAATTTAACAAAAATTACACAAATGACATGACCCTACCAGTGTATTATGACTGTTCGGGCTTCGAAACGTAATTTTTTCACCAAGTTTCGAATAAAGATCTCATTAAATAATTAAATCCCTTTTTAGTGACAAAAAGTAAATATGGACTGCCAATGCATATTTAGGTGAGTATTTCAATACAACATTCCAAATTTATTAATATTTTTACGTAACTAGGTATATGACGTTTGACATTTCAGAATGTCAAATCCATCCGGAATTGCCAGCTTATGTCCATAACTTTACAATATCGGATCGATAGGCAGAACTATCGATGATTTTGTATCAATTGCCCTAGCACACTCGTACCATTGATAAGAAGACCGGTAATGGAAAAAAATCGCTGGCAATACTGACGCGTCTGTCTATGAATTTACGTTAGACGGCTACGTAAAAGTAAAAAAATACTAATAAGTTGAATTGAAATAATATACATTGAGTGTCCGATTTTTTTGACACAAAAGAGGGAGTTTATTAGTTCATGAGGTCATTAGTTATGAGTTTATGACAAACAACTTTTGTTTCTCCAAGTTGAAACAGAATCAATTGATCGCGTTTCGATTTCATGGATATCTCTCAACTTTTTTAATTTTTTTTTTATTTTTTTTTATTTCTATATAATATTTACAGTGTTCACATAATAATTTATATTTGTACATGATATATTTCAAACTTATAACTATAATATGTTGTGTGTAAGGTAGGTTTGAGAAGGTGAAACTGTATGTGATTAATATTGTATGTTTCGTGAACACCTCACTAGGAGAACCTGTGCTGAGGTGTTTACGTGGTTATGTATAGGTGTGACAAGTATTTATGTGTTGTAGAAGAAAGTTTATTTTTTATAAGTTTTAATTTTAATTTTAATTATTATTATTATTTTTTTTTGGTTTTTGTAAATTGAATATTCATAATAAATATGTAAAAAAAAAATTAATATATATTAACATATATGTAAGTGCATATATTTGTATTTTAAGTGTGAGTATAGTTGGTAAAATCTCGAAAAACGTGTTTATTTATTATACACTTTTTATGGTTTAGTTATGTTTGGTTTGGAGTTATTATGTTTTGCAAAAATAAAATATCTTGGTTTTTGATCCAGACTGTGATATGTTTTTTGTGAATTTTTGCGGATGTATTTGCAGTTAGTAGTTGCTTCAGAGTAATGGGCATACAATTAAACAGTTTAGTAGCGTAGTATTGAAAGTGTCTTTGTCCGTGTGTGGTGTGTGTTATCGGTATGTTTAGTGTTTTATTTGTTAAGGATCTGTTTTTTAACAAAGTTTTTGGTTGAATTGGAATATGGAGTTAGTGTTGGAGGAGGTGTAGTAATGCAGATTTGGCATAAAGTTGTCTTATTGACAAGACCTCTAATGTTTTGTAAATTTCGCTTGATTCTGTGTCGAATGGTACTTTTAGGATTATTTTAATTATCGCCTTTTGAATTTTTTGAATTGGGTCAATTGTCATTCTTGTAGCACTTCCCCATGCTAGTATTCCATATGTGGCAATGGATTGACACAGTGCAAAATATATGGATCTGAGTATTGTTAGAGGGAAAATGTTTTTGATGGACTTCATTAGGTACATGACTCGTTTTAGTTTATTAGTGATGAAAGTAATGTGGTCAGTCCAGCGTAAGTGTGTATCAATAATAACCCCTAGGTATTTTATTTGTTTTACCCTTTCTAAACGTTCGCATTGGCAATTAAATGAAGTTTATTCACTAGGCTTAGTTAGTTCACCTAGTTTAGGAGGTCTACCTGGTCGACAGGGACAGTCTTTTCTTGTGTAGGTACTATTGTATAATGTATTGTAAGTGTGTATTCAGTGCGGGGCGCTGAGCGCTGATTGCCTGAATGGATGGGCAACATCGCGTTGGCGAGGCACTGTGACGTCATCGCTTAGACCCTTGTTTCCCAAACTACTGGTCCCTACACGGGACCGGGACGTGACAGAGAAATGCCGGGTCGCGTGCATTCAGTCTTGAACTACGAACTAAATTTATTAATTCCACAGAATATCTACGGTAACTCAACGAAATTTTTCAAATTTAGTGTCTCATTATCTGTTGTTATTGCTAGTATTGCTACACATCAACTACTTTCTTGGATTGTACATGAAATAATAATTATGGAGAATCTCTCACCCTTTGTTTCTTGAACTGTACTCTTAAAAGTATCTTGTTTTTAATTTGTCTTTGTTTTTTCCAACTACATAATTATTTTACGATAGATGAATAGATCACGTTTTCTGATATTTTTGGTACAGATAGTACCAAAAGATAGGTCAAACCTGTATTTAAGCATATTTTTTAATGTATTCCTTTTTTATTTGACTGTATCTCAAGAATGCACATGAATAAACTGATTTTTCTCTTAACCACCTCTCAGCATGAGTTGAGTGCACAAAAATGTTTTTAAGATTAAAAAAACACTTGCACACACATGCTGAACATAGAACTAATAGAGTGTCTTATAATCATAATGAGTTCCATTCAAGACATTTGAATGGTTTCCCTCTTGAATTCTCAAGAATACATTTTTTTGTGATAATTTTGAGAATATCAACAGAACATGGTACTGGCTTCTCTCCCGACCGCTTTCGTGCATTTAGTCGTTTCTTTTACATTGGTGATTTCAAAACTACATTTATAACATAGGAATGGCTTCTTTCCAGAGTGTTCATGAACGTAATTATTTATGGATACATATATATCAGAACAAATGTGTTCAGAACGTATATATAGTTTCTTTTCAGAGTAGTCTGAAATGGTAGACTGGTATATTTTTAAATAATTAAGTAAAATCTACATGAATTTAAAAGGGGGAATGATAGTTTTATGAACTCGTTAGAAAATGTTGTGTACACACACTTCCCACACATCCTCCAACCATTGGCGGGTCGCGATGGATAAGAATAAAAATACCCGGGACACGGAAAAAAGTTTGGGAAGTTTGGGAGTAGGCCGACGTAGAAAAGAAATTGATAAATAATAATAATCTCCAGATATGAGATCTTTATACAATTATGATAACAAATTGCAGTCAGTATATGCCGTTCTTTCATTCATATAACACGAAATTAGATTTACTGGCGTAGAGATTACGTCTTATACATATACCTACTATTATTTATTTGATAACCGTTGTAACTGTTACAGTTGGTTGTGCAAAGTGAATTATACGATTGATCATGGCTTGTTGGTGCGATGTGTTGTTATATTCACTGCCATTGGTTGGCATAATATATTTTTTGATGAGACGCAACTACAATTACTGGAGCGATAAAGGAGTACCTGGTCCCGAGCCCACCTTTTTCCTGGGGAATATTGGAAAAATTGTAAAGAAAAAGTGTTCCCTCGGCGAAATGTTCACAGAAATCTATTTCGAAACAAAGAAACACGCTCACGTTGGTGTTTATATGTTATTCCGGAGAACTTGGGTGGTAAACGATCTAGAGCTGATCAAAACCATATTGGTAAAAGACTTCGCTCACTTTACTGACCACAGCCTAAAATTTAACACAAAAGCTGAACCATTGTCAGAACATTTGTTTAACCTCACCGGAGAAAGGTGGAGGAACCTGAGACACAAACTGTCCCCTACTTTCACATCGAGCAAGATCAGGTACATGTTTGATACAGTGGCCCAATGCAGCACTAAGATGACAGCGTATTTGCAAAACAGAGAAGGGCAGGATTCTCCGATTGAAATAAAGGAACTTATTGCCAAATTCAATACAGATGTGATTGCATCATGCGCTTTTGGACTGGAGTGTGACAGCTTCAATAACCCTGATACCGAATTCAGACGAATGGGAAAGAGGCTGTTCGAGTTGTCCTTCTTTAAATCCTTCCTACAGTTTTTGATCTTCTTCATGCCTTCGGTGATCAACCTAGTAAATTTTAGTATTCTCGGAGACGACGCGAACAAGTTCTTCTACAACACCGTGGACCAGACCATCAAGTATCGGGAGGAGAACAAAATTGTGAGGAACGATTTCATGCAGCTGTTGATCCAACTGAAGAAAGATGGATTTGTTGCCGACGACGAATCAGGTACTTACTGACAATTGTATAGTTATAAATATAACCCACCTAGCTTCAAGCTTGCTTGCCTAATTTGAAGATAAAGCAGAAATTTTACAAGCCAATTTTTTGGTGCTTATTTATCCAGATCCACGTTATCTGTGATGCTATGAATGTGACGAAACGGAATGTTCATAAACAGTTTAATAATTTATTATGCCTTCCGTCTTCTTTGATTTTATACACGTATGTACAATTAGGGCGGAGTGAAAAAACTTTTTTTCAAATTTCGTGTTTCCTATATTACCAATGGGTGCCTTGGTAGTACCCTATAAAGTACACAAAATATCATCAAATTCCAACTTCATCTTCAGGTGGCGCACTGACCCTAAAGTTCTACAAAAAATGGTGTTTTTTCAGATTTTGTTAGTAAACAAGCACATCATCTAATCCAGCTTAAACGTCACAAAATGTATTTTAGTTTTAGCCATCTAACTAACCCCTCTTCCCCCCACCCCTTGACACTATTTTGCGTAACAACAGCTGCAGTCAATCAGTAATTAACAGACATTAGCGCGGAGTGCACATTCGTTGGAACAGCTGCGAAAACTTGATTGTGATTTCTTTGTAATATGCCTAAAACAAGAAAAAATTCAATGTGTTCTATGTTTGGTTGCCCAGAAAAATTAAAAGACAATGTGTCGCCAACTTATTTGGATGTAATAAAGTATTATTTGTGGATTAGAAATGACTTGCAGTGGTTAGCAAATGAAAAAGATCCTTCTGTGAAAGATATTTGTGAAATAATTGCAATTGATCTAATTACGTTTTGGGATAAAGCTTCTATTTCTATTGTAACTGAACGTCAAATTGTAACTAAACTAACCCGGTATTATCACAAGTACAAATGCTTAAAGAAATGTCGAGTACCTAAAAAGAAAACTGAATTTTATGAAGATGCAACAAAAAAAACTCTTTGATATTGCTGTTTGCAAGTGCATTTGTGTCGATTTTTGTAAATGTTTAGTGAAAATACCCAAGAAGGAGCTAGAATTCCTGCAAGATCAGAGAAGTAGCCGCAAAATGTATATCGGCTCAAAAGATTTGGTGGCAACCAAGGCTTTGGAGCGTAGGCAATTATGACTGATGACGCAAAATAAATTACTTCAAAAACAGACTGTTGAAAAACCTCTGAGCTCATCACCAGAGACTTCAGAGACCTCGGATGATAGTGTAAGATTATCAGACAGCAATCAAGATCCAGACTTTTATACACTTTTTCTGGCATACTCCACGCCATCCACATCAAAATCACAAACAAATCAGATGAGGCATCGATTAAAAAATCTTGCCACTGTCTGTGACAGGAGTGGTGTCTCCGACAGATCAGCATCAACCTTCGCCAGTGAAGTTCTTCAAGATATTGGTTTTATTCATAGACATATGAATATTCCTATGTCTGTGGTTTTATTTCTAAACAAGATTTCTCAAAAGTAATAGATAGAAGTAAATTACGACGCGAGCGCCGAAAAGTTCGAGAAGAGTTGCAAAGAAGGCAAATTTCGAGCTTCGGGAGTTCTGACGGTAAAATAAGTGGGTTATATTTTGATGGTCGGAAAGACAAGACCATTGTGCAGGAAAAACATGATAACAAGTACCACAGGAGAACCATTACTTAAAAACATTTTGTTTTGCTCTCCGAGCCAGATTCTCAGTACATTGACCACGTCGCGCCTCCTTCTTGAACCGCTAATTCTATAAAAGATTCAATTGTAGAATTTTTAAATTTGCACTTCGGAGATTTATCAACCATTGTAGCCATTGGATGCGATGGCGATGGAACGGCTGTAAACACGGGCTTCAAGAATGGAGCAATCGCATTGATTGAAAGACATTTAAATAGACCATTACACTGGTTTATATGTTTGTTGCATGCCAACGAATTACCACTGCGTCATCTTTTTAATACTTTGGATGGCAGTACTTCAGGTCCCAATACGTTCGCAAGAGTCATTGGCAAGATGTTACAGCACTGTGAAGACCTCCCTGTGGTGAAATTTGTTAAAATTACGACAGTCTTACCGGATATCGACGTGAAAATTCTAAGCAATGATCAAAAATATCTGAATGAAATTTGTCAAGCTGTAACACAAGGCAGCGTAAAAACTGATTTGGCTAATAAGCAACCAGGAAAGCTGGCACACTCTCGTTGGCTAACCTGTGCAAATAAAATATTGAGACTATATGTAGCAACAAAGTTTCCAACTCATAGTCTGGTTGAGATTGCTACGTTTGTGATAAAAGTGTATGCGCCAATATGTTTCACCATAAAAACTAAACTTTCATGTAAAGATGGTCCGAAACATGTCCTTAGTATGATAAAAAGATGCTCCTATATAAAATATGAGCTGAAAACAATTGGTTTTCGAATAATCGAGCGGAACTCTTTCTTCGCTCCTTCTGAAAATATTTTATGAGCGATGCCACAAGATGAAAGACAGCATATAAAAGAATTAGCAGTAAGAAGAATTCTTAAAGTCCGACAAAATGCAAAGGAGAAAAAAGTAAGGACTTTCTTGACTCCAAAACTAAACTTCGAAGCCAACGATTATTATGATTTGATAAACTGGAAGACAGAAAAAATATTCGAGCCACCATTCACAAAAAAATACGGTGACAGTGAATTATGGGACAAAATTATGAGCGAAGATATAAATATCCGGATTGAAAATTTTCCCCGTCACACACAAGCTGTGGAGAGAGGTGTGAAACTGGTCACTGAAGCTAGCTTGACTGTTTGCGGAAGTACAGCACGCGATGGATATATTCGAGCAAGAATAAAAAAGAAATGCCGAAATTCGAAACAAAATTACACCTTTCCTCTGGAATTCAGGGAGCTACCCCATACGCATATGACACGACTGAAGGCTGAAATGATTAAAAAATATATATATTCTTAATTTTCCTTATATTTTAATGCAAATAATAAAGTTAAATATGATAATAATTTTGTTTTAAATTTTTAAAAAATTTCTATATTCGATCATTTTTTCAAAATTTCAGGTCCTCTGCGCCACCTGAAGATCATATGTGAAAAAAAATAAAAAATATTTTTCAACAGCTATTTATCTACAGCAACATTAAATGATATAGGGTTTTTGAAATTCGAAGAAAATTTTTTTTCGACCTCTTTCACTCCGGGCTAATGTACAACGTACCTACATTATAACTATCTACATTGGAGACATTAGTTTGTCCTGTAACTTACACAACGTTAGTTTAAATAATTTTATATCTTAGGTATGTACGTATTTTAAATAATAAACATTTTATTTATTTAATTCAATTAAAACAAATAACTACTATAAACACCATCATTTAAACAAAATAATCGACATGTTTCGAAACCAACGATTTCTTCATCAGGATTTTTAAAATGTGAAACCTCACAAGAGTCCTAACTGCTCCCAACCGTCTGGAGTCAGTGAGACTATCACATCTCCAATAGGGCTATGTTGTGAGGCTGAAGGTAGTGGGGAGGGGAAGGAGATGTGGAGAGGAAGATGGGGAAGTACCTGGCTATTCAGATCTTGAAACCAAACACGGCCAAAGCCATTTCAAGCAACGTTTCAATTCTGAATGGTGGTCTTACACCAAGGCGATACTGAGAGTATCTTACAGTCTGGAACGTGCCGCAAATATACGATTTTTAATGAGTAATTTGTGAAATAAGACAAATTAATCAAATAAAATTTACTTGCGCACGCCGGGATTCGAACCCGCGACCTTCAGCTTACTAGTCGAGAGTCTTACCCCTCGACCACGGAGAAAAATAAAATGAACAAATATAAGAATAGAAATGTATGTTTTACATTATAAACTATTATTATTTTACTGTATAAGTTAGCGTTTGAAGGTGATACTGGGATAGGCCCTTTGCAACACACTCGAAGGAGGAGTCCCAAAACAATCCAAATGCTATTATAATATGTGGGACAAATAATTACCTAACTGGATGTACAGTATTCCTCAATATATTAAATCTGGGTTTCTGGAACATAAGATAAGCCCAGATTGCAATATAGGATAAAAATGACTCACTCAATGGGCCACCGAGTATGCCACTTTCAAGCTGCTTTACTGGTAAGATGGATTAAAAGAATAATGAATGCACTTCCGCGGTCTTCAGTATATCACCCGTCCCGTCAGAGGTGTTAATTTACACTGATTTATTGAAAGTTAGGTTATGACATCTCCTTTTATTACGATGATATCGGTCATGATGACTTTTAACATGGGTGCATTGGGTAAACAGAACAATTGCAGGATTTAATACTTAGCAATCTAGAAAAGTTCAGAAAAAGTTTATCAAATATGTCTCTTATCGCGTGCGAATTGATAAATACTATGTCCCACATAAACCTTAAATCTCTTGAACAACGCCGTGATATCAGAGACCTATTAATGCTCTATAAGATACATACTTCATAACTATATTGATAGCCCATACTTACTACAAAATATTCATTTCAAATGTCCAAAAAGAGTTACTCGATATCTGGATACATTTTATATTCCTAAAAGCAATACAAATTACCTTGAAAATGTATTTATAAGAAGAAGCTGTAGCACATTTAATAGATTATGCCCAAACATCGATGTGTTTAACACGAACCTAGCTAAATTCACAGCATTCGTAAAAAAGTGATAAGTACTGCATCTAATGCCATATGTTTAATCAAAAACTTAATATTTCATTGTTTTTTTTATATTTTTCATTATTTTATTATTTATTATTTTTTTTATATTTTTCATTATTAGATCATCACATTTCCTCTCTTACCTTTAGTAAGTTCGAATTTGAATAAATCACTCCCTCAAAGATATTATTGATGTCCATTAAACATTAAATGTAAACCATTGAAATATATCATTAAAACACTTTTCGCTGTTTAAAGATGTACTTTATCAGAATTCTTTGTATTAGGTATGTATTTTTCTGCTATGGTTTGTTTTGTCGTTATTTTATTGGTCAATGACATAAACACTCTTATCACTAGCATATATGCATGTATAAATTTTTTTATAAATTTAATTTAGATTAAATTTGATAATATTATTATTAAGTTCTGCAAGTGTTTTAGTTTTTTATTATTGTGACAGCTGTTTCGGCTTACAAGGCCATTTTCAAACTGTGGTTAGTCCACATTGAGACGACGTTTTTATACTATTTCAAATGTAAATTTTGAAGGTGCATACATTGATTTATTACTGGTTACACCGATGACATGATCTATTGTTGGTTAAACCAATCTATGTTTTCCCCTCAGTAAATGGTAATGGGTTCTTAATTATTTACTAATGACTTTATTGCTATGAATTATTTGGGTGCATTATACTGCTTGGGTTTTGTGAAAATACTAAGAAGTGGTGAGTAAATTATTTTCCGTACTTTATTAATTAGTGTTAAATTTGGGTCATTCGTTCGTTTATTGATTTCTAATTGTTCAAGTAAATTTAATCTAATGCCCTTTTTTTCTATATGCAATGGTTTAGGACCCTTGTTGTTAAGTGGGGTATGATTATTCACCAAGAGATGTTCTGCGAATTTTGAGGATGTGTTTTTATTATTATAACATCGTATATGTTCTTGGAATCTAGTTGAGAATGCCCTCCCCGTTTGTCCGATGTAAGTGGCGTTACAATCGGCGTGGTCACATTTTAATTCATATATGCCACTGTTATTGAGTATAGGGATTTTACTTTTAGAGTTTTTAAGGCTTGTTCCTAAATTATTGTTTGTTCGAAAAGCTATATTTAAACCACATTTTTTAATTTCTTTTGCAATTTTTTCAGATATTGGGCCGAGGAATTCGAGACATGCAAATTTTTTTATATTTTTGTTATTTACCGGATATATTAAATTGATTTTATTTTTATATTTCTTATTTTTTATTATTTTTTCAATGTTATTTGCCTCATAGCCGTTATTAATCGCGATCGTTTTTATCGTTTCCTTTTCTTTTACATAAGCTTTATTGTCTAAGGGAATGTTAATGAGTCTATGTACCATTGAATGGTACGCTGATAATTTATGAGACCAAGGAAACCAACTTTTACAGATACAACAATAAATTCAAATTCAAATCATCCTTGGTCTCATAAATTATCAGCGTACCATTCAATGGTACATAGACTCATTAACATTCCCTTAGACAATAAAGCTTATGTAAAAGAAAAGGAAACGATAAAAACGATCGCGATTAATAACGGCTATGAGGCAAATAACATTGAAAAAATAATAAAAAATAAGAAATATAAAAATAAAATCAATTTAATATATCCGGTAAATAACAAAAATATAAAAAAATTTGCATGTCTCGAATTCCTCGGCCCAATATCTGAAAAAATTGCAAAAGAAATTAAAAAATGTGGTTTAAATATAGCTTTTCGAACAAACAATAATTTAGGAACAAGCCTTAAAAACTCTAAAAGTAAAATCCCTATACTCAATAACAGTGGCATATATGAATTAAAATGTGACCACGCCGATTGTAACGCCACTTACATCGGACAAACGGGGAGGGCATTCTCAACTAGATTCCAAGAACATATACGATGTTATAATAATAAAAACACATCCTCAAAATTCGCAGAACATCTCTTGGTGAATAATCATACCCCACTTAACAACAAGGGTCCTAAACCATTGCATATAGAAAAAAAGGGCATTAGATTAAATTTACTTGAACAATTAGAAATCAATAAACGAACGAATGACCCAAATTTAACACTAATTAATAAAGTACGGAAAATAATTTACTCACCACTTCTTAGTATTTTCACAAAACCCAAGCAGTATAATGCACCCAAATAATTCATAGCAATAAAGTCATTAGTAAATAATTAAGAACCCATTACCATTTACTGAGGGGAAAACATAGATTGGTTTAACCAACAATAGATCATGTCATCGGTGTAACCAGTAATAAATCAATGTATGCACCTTCAAAATTTACATTTGAAATAGTATAAAAACGTCGTCTCAATGTGGACTAACCACAGTTTGAAAATGGCCTTGTAAGCCGAAACAGCTGTCACAATAATAAAAAACTAAAACACTTGCAGAACTTAATAATAATATTATCAAATTTAATCTAAATTAAATTTATAAAAAAATTAAATGGAGTTCTACGAATTAAACACAAAAACAATAAATAAAAAAAAAAAAAAATAAAAAAAATGCATGTATAAAGACTGTTTATAACGCTAATAAATAAATGCTTCCTATCCATCAAGTCTCTCTCATATATATGCGCGAACAATGATTTTTTTCATACAAATACAACGGGTTTGCAATTAGATAACTTTGAAAATTTAAAAAAATTAGAAAAAGTGTTACTAGTCGATAAATATCATTAATATACAAGTATTTTTTATTTCAAATAGAATACCTACAGTAATTATAATTTGTGTTTTGTTATTTACACTTCTTTTTTTTAAACGGATGGAGAACGCATCCAGATGAAATCTTAGTTACTCCTTGGTTCTGTTAATTTATAAAAGTTTTTGCATAATATGCATGTTCACGCAATATGTATGCGATTGGTAGATAGGAAATCTCAATATCAAATCCTGCAATTGTCCTTCCTACACAATGTACCCATCCTAGAATGTCACCATGTCCGGTATAATTGTTGCAAGATGTCAATACATTGACATTATGCCCACCTAAAGCCCAACTAGATCTTGGTGTAAAGTAATACCTCAGACAAGGATTGATGTATAACAAATAACCACAACCGAGGGATAAAATAATTATTTTTTATCATTCATATTCCGAGAGCATCAAGAATCTGGAAGACTTCGTGGCCCCAACAGCGGCGAGTGAGTTCCTTTTTTCCTATATTCCATTGTGGGCTTTTCTTATGTTCCAGAAGCCAAGGTTTAAAACATTGAGGAATACTGTCTTTCAAGTTAAGCGGATGCATAAAATTAAATTGTCCCATATAACATAGTTTTGGGACTGGTCCTTCGAGTGTGTTGCTTAGGGCTTATTCCGGCAACACCGGTGTATTTATATCATTTCCATATACATATGTACTTACGATGAAAAAAAAATGCTTTTATACGTACCTATGCCTTTATTCATAGATAATTGGGGAAACTTTAAAGAGTAAGGACGGGTTGTTTCGGAGAATTTGAACAATTCATCAAATTTCAACGTTCATTTTCGGGTTCTGTGAAAGTATCTACTATTCAAGTTCTGTTATTATATCATTGTAGGCTAGTTACTTGACAAAACTGAAATAAAAACAGAACTTGAAAAAATCTTTCACAGAACTTGAAAATGAACGTTGAAATTTGATGAATTGTTCAAATTCTCCGAAACAACCCGTCCTTAGTAATAAACATTCATAAAAAAATAATACAAATTAAACTTGATGATAATAAAAAAATAGCACTGATTGTATTTTCGTACATCAATGGGTGATTGATTAGTAACTAATTACAAACAGGAGATAAATTCTTGTTTCATATCATAATATTACGTAATTGTTGTCGTAACAGCCAGTCATTGAATTTGTTAAATATTATTGCAATTCACTTGTAAGCACAAATAATTTTTTATAATGGTTTGATTATGATTCGATTTCGATTTCGATTGAGTGCGTGGTAAGATACTACAGATATGGCGAATCAATTAATTCAATCAATTAATGAAGAATATAACATTTTGTCAGATTTAATGATAGCCTATCAGAAGCAGGTAAACTAAAGTGTGGCGTTAGACAAGGAGACTCAATGTCCCCATTGCTGTTCAACGTGTATATGGATGAGCTCAGTAAATCATTGAACAAAACAAGAGTTGGATGTCACACTGCCGGGGTATGTGTGAACAATACTAACTATGCAGACGACATGGTCATATTAACTCCATCGGTAAGAACAATGATGAAACTTCTGGCCATATACGAAGCATACGATCATAGTCACGGGCTAATGTACAATGCTAAAAAATTATCACTGCTGATATTTAAAGCTAATTATAATTATAATTATAAGCGTAAACCGGAGATCAGAAAACCCCTTTGTGCATCCGTCGCCCAGTGGCTGGGCACGCCCCTACACCATAGATTGAGAATTTCCCTCAAGCCACCGTAGTCGTAATACAAGTGCTAAATATTTTTTTTATTATCATATTTTCAAGTTAATATCATGTATTTATTTAGATGTACGCTTATGGCAGACAGAATATTGCACTCACCGCTCTGTTCAACTGAAGTAAACAAACATTATTATTATCATTATTATTATACGTTACGGTGGTTTGAAAAAAAAGTTAACTAGAACAAGCCGGAGTTTGACCTTACACCCTGATTACACATGCACCAACAAGAGAGGTTCTGCAATCGAAATATACATGGCGCACCTTGCATCTTGCGTTAGTAAACAATGCGAGGAGTTCGTGGGTTGATCGATATTATATCAATCGGATTATTATAATAAAAAAAAATACTTCGCTGTTTTCCACCGTCATCGTACAGGTCTAAAATTAGAAACGTTCGCCGAACTAAACTGTTCAGAAGGATGGCCAAAAAAGTTTGTAAGCCAATGGCCTAATCCTAAGTCTTCCCACTCCAATACAGAACCTAATCTGATCATCATCATATGATATTATAATCATCGGCTTAATACTGATTAGAAATGTTCCACACAAACTGTAAACAAATTAATTGATGAAACAGTTAACAGTGAACGGTTCAATTGATATTACATGCGCAATCATGAGTTCCTGGTGTGAACTGTTGTTATACTCCGTACCAATTGTTGGAATTGTGTTGTTTTTGCTAAGTCAATGGAATTTCGATTACTGGAATAGAAAAGGCGTCAAGGGTCCGAAGCCGACATTCATATTTGGTAATGTCGGACGACTCATTCTCAAAAAGGATTCATTCGGAGAAAGATTTTCGGACATATATTTCCAAACGAAACACCTGCCTTTCGCCGGGGTATTTATGCTTCTCAGGAGAACTCTCGTGGTAAATAATCTAGATTTGATTAAAAAAATAATTGTGAAAGATTTCGAACACTTTACCGACCGCAGAGGAAAGTTCAGTGAGGAAGCCAGGCCATTATCTTCGAATTTATTTAGTCTCACTGGAGACAAATGGAAGAAGTTAAGAGTGAAACTCACCCCTACTTTTACATCTAGTAAAATAAAAAATATGTTTGACACAGTGGGTCAGTGCTGTATTCAAATGATGTCCCATCTCGAGGAACTAGAATTGAAGGATGCTCCTGTAGATGTAAAAACCCTAATGTCTAAATTCACCACTGATGTGATTGGATCTTCCTCTTTTGGAATGGAGTGCGATAGTTTCAAACACTCTGATACGGAAATGAGAAGGATGGGCAGAAGACTATTTGAGCCAGGCTGCGTCAAATCCTTTATATTGTTTGTTTCGTTTTCTATGCCTAGCTTGGTAAACTCTCTTGGACTTAGTATTTTCGAAAAGGATTTAACAGACTTCTTTTACAATACTGTCGATAAAACCATCAAGTATCGCGAGGAGAACAATATAGTGAGAAACGACTTCATGCAGCTCTTAATCCAGTTAAAGAAGGACGGATTTGTTGCGAACGATGACTCAGGTACCTATTGTAACATTTTATTCTGAATTAATTGCAGATTAATATGCATTATAAAATATGTAGGTCATGTTGAAGCCGACATAGCATTACATAATTTAATTATTAAATCATGTCGTCTAGTGATTCGAGAGAATTAGAGAACTTTACTTTTACCTGCTAAGTTAAGCTAGTCATTTTGTAACCGTAACTACTATAAAGACTCCATCAATTGATAGATTCAAGGTAGATTGCAGGATCCATATAAATCAAAAGAAAATGTAATAAATAACAAAAATGCAATAATGTATGCCATAGATAATTTTTTTTTCTTAATAGAATATTAAAATGTCATAATTACCAGTGAAATAAATACTTCAAGCCACACAATTTTGATCATTAGGATATCAGTTGCTCCGAAGAAGGGTTTCTTCGAAACCAGTCAGTGGTGAATAATAATAATAACGTAGCATTTATATAGTGCAGTTTTGTGTCATTTCATTTCAAGTGCGCTTTGAAAATTTATTTTTATTTTTGAAATGACTATGAGTTTATTTTTATTTATTATTTCTACCCGCTAAACTGCCAAAGCAGTTTGTCAGCAGGTCAGTTTAACAATATTAATATATTACTAAAGCATACATATAACATATAACGAGAAATCACAATATTTAAAATAGATACAGAAGAATAACTTAAATAACTACAAAACAGAGACATATAAAAAAAGATACAATAGAATAACTTTTAACTTACTACAATACAAAAGAATAAAATACAAAGACAGTCAGTTGTAACACAGGCAAATTACTCATATTCATATATATATACATATGCATAAGATTATAAACAATATCAGTATTAAAAAAATCTATTAACCATTTTTTAATTTTATTTTTTAATTCGGTGGTGCAATTTGATTGAATTTTTATGTTCATTGGAATCTTATTATATATGGTAGGAACAAGATAAGAGAATGTCCGTTGTCCGTATTTATTTATAATTTTCGGAATGGACATACCTTCATTTCTATTGAATCTTGTGTCATATGCATGATCTACATTTTCTTTGTGTATTGAATCTGATTGTACTGGACACTTACGCCAGTGACATCGACTGTAAACGCCGGTTTTCCTCTGGGGGGTACCTTAGGTAAGAATTTTCAAAGAAACGCAACTTGCGAATGTCGTCGGACAACTGACTGATTGTGGCAGTTGTTTGCATATTTATTGAGTTTGAATTGAACACGTGTTAATGTACATCAAATATTCTTATCTCTAAACAGGATGCATGAGAGCATTAAGGAACCAAGAAAAATAACCAAATTTTAATTACTACGGTTAAATCCCATTTGATACATGATACGTGTCCGGTGATAAGCTTCAAAAGGGATTCGGAATCGTTAATTGCATGATAACAGTAAATATTCATTTCCTTAATTATTTTAATGATTATGTCCATCCGCCTGCTGTCCGGTACACTCCCGACGTGAAAAAGTATTTTTCACCAAATAGTTTCCTCGGACAGCAAGGTATCTTCTTAAGGTGTGAAGAACAATGGTTTTCACAGCAGTTGTGTTGGTATCTTCCAAGTGTAGATATTCGTTGAAGTTTCTGACGTTGAGAGGTACTGCTAGGTTGTCTTCAATGTCAATTAAAAATCCGTATCTTTTGACGGCATGAAGTGATCGTTAAAGTAATCAGCTTTCATATTTCAGCAGAATGAATGAACGAATCGCCTGTTAAGTAAAGGGCGGCCTTCGGTTATGTGACCCACATGTCAAGTGTTTACATGTGAGGTATTTGTTTATAATAAATAATTATTTCGTTTGTAGTTCAAGTTCGTGAATCAGTTTTATTGTTATTACTGTCTCTCATGTGACTCTTTTTATTGGGTTTATCTGAACCTTATCTGGTTCCTTATTATTTATTCCAATCTTTATTTCAATTACGCTGCAATGGCGATTCTTTGTCCGGTATCTAAGAACCAAGTTGACTTTCTCCATTGTTTATATTGGAAGATTTCTTCAAAACTTTTTGTAGGCACAACTGCCGCGTGCGCAATCATGTTATTATTGTTTATTTTTTCATGGCTTGTGTCTTCGGGCTCCGTTATAGGCTTAACATAAACAGTTTGTTCACTTTTTTCTTGTGGAACAAAGGCATTTCCATTCTCTCGTTTGATTAATATTAGGTGTTGATACACTTCTTGTGCCACCGGTGTTCTGATTTCACGTACATTAATTTGCTGATAAATGTCACTCGGCAGATTCATAATTTTCACATTTTTCACAGATTTCAGATTTTTCACAAATCTTGAATCGTCCTCGTGAATGGTGTTTCCGGGGCACCATACGCCTCCAGATGATAGTGCAGCATAATTAATTTTACTTTCCATCAGCGCCATATTATGTGCCTGGTTGTCGACCCCTTTCCTTGCGAGTCGTTTCTTTTCGCTAACATTATTTAGCGACAATGTTTCATAATATTCTTCATTTTTATGAAGCTGCCGCGCAGGGGTTAACGGTAGCTGTGGCCTTTCTATCACAGCCGTGGAATCCTCTGGCAAATCCTGAGGCGGGAACGGTGTCTCCGGTTCCTCAGGCCGTAGTGCGAGGGTGGACTTCCAGCCACCCTGACGAGTTGCACCGTGTGCATTTTCATTTTCTTCATTTTTATGAAGATGCCGCACAGAGGTTAACGGTAGCTGTGGCTTTTCTATCACAGCCGTAGAATCCTCTGGCGGATCCTGAGGAGAGAACGGTGTCTCCGGTATATCCTCAGGCAGTAGTGTGAGGGTGGACTTCCAGCCACCCTGACGAGTTGCACCGTGTGCATTTTCATTTTCTTCATTTTTATGAAGCAGCCGCACAGGGGTTAACGGTAGCTGTGGCTTTTCTATCACAGCCCTGGAATCCTCTGGCGGATCCTGAGGCGAGAACAATGTCTCCGGTATCTCCTCAGACAGTAGTGTGAGGGTGGACTTCCAGCCACCCTGACAAGTTGCACCGTGTGCATTTTCATTTTCTTCATTTTTATGAAGCATCTGCTCAGAAGATGACGGTAACTGTGGAATGTCCATCACAGCCGTGGATCCATCTGGCGTAATCTGCTGAGGTGAGAACCTAGTCTGCAGGTTATCCTTAGCCAATATTGTGAGGATGGACTTCCAGCCACCCTGGAAATCTGCAAACAGTGCATCCAAATACCGTGCAGTCTCCTCTTCTTGAAGACGCTGTGGGCGCCCATCTTCTTCTAGTTGACGTTGTAAGCGCCAATCCTCTTCTATTTGGCGTTGTAAGCGCCAATTCTCCTCCTGTAGTACTCTAACTGTTTCCCAAGAAGAGCGTGAGTTGCCGCTGTCTTCGGGTGCCGGCACTAATCCTCTCCTGGAAGCAGGTGCTTCTGCGCCTTTCCAGGAGCGCAGTGACGGTGTCATGTTTCTTAATTTCTGAGGAATATCCGGCTCGAAGGACCATAAATGTACTGGACACTTACGCCAGTGACATCGACTGTAAACGCCGGTTTTCCTCTGGGGGGTACCTTAGGTAAGGATTTTCAAAGAAACGCAACTTGCGAATGTCGTCGGACAACTGACTGATTGTGGCAGTTGTTTGCATATTTATTGAGTTTGAATTGAACACGTGTTAATGTACATCAAATATTCTTATCTCTAAACAGGATGCATGAGAGCATTAAGGAACCAAGAAAAATAACCAAATTTTAATTACTACGGTTAAATCCCATTTGATACATGATACGTGTCCGGTGATAAGCTTCAAAAGGGATTCGGAATCGTTAATTGCATGATAACAGTAAATATTCATTTCCTTAATTATTTTAATGATTATGTCCATCCGCCTGCTGTCCGGTACACTGATGTTATGTTTTGTCATATAATTTTAAACCATAATATTCCTCGAACAGATAATACGTTAACTGACTCATATAATAATTTTATATCTCTTCTTTGTGCATAAATACGTTTGTTTACCAAAAGCTTAGTCATGGAGTTTTGAATTGATTGGATGTAAACTATATTTGTCTTGCAGGAGTTTCCCCAGGACGTTATTCCGTATCTGATTGTAGATTGCGCTAGTGAAAAATAGATTATTTTGAACGTACTTATAGGCATTAAATATTTAATTTTGTAAATTCGCCCCGCACTAGCTCGTAGGCGTTAAAACCACAAATTGTAATATTTTATCTTCGAAGACATTACTTTTTTTTATTTTTTTTTATTATTTATTGAGTTAGTTTATACATTTGAATATAAACTAATATAAACAAGATCATATTTCATTTTGTAATTTTACATATTTTTACAATAAATATAACATTTCTTACTTCCAATTGTCTTCAATGATTTCAAATTAAAATTAGAGTTTTTACTCATTACATTATTAAAAAAAATATATGATATTCCTAGACTTGCAGAAAAGTCAATAGATGTCGCACATTATAATAAAAACTGATATATTTATTCAAGAGACTCTCTAGATTGCATCTAGTTCGGGAAGGATGTATCATAAATAAAAATAGAAGCTAATAAAAATATGCGTTATGAAAAGGAAGATAATGTTGGTAATTCTCAGTTAAAGTATGATACAGTTAAATATAACCGAAGTAAAAAGGGTCGGGTTAGCTCAGTGGTAAAGCAGCGCCCCGGAAAAACTAAAGTCCTGGGTTTAATTCTTAGATGCGACCATTCCTTTATCTGTTTCATATTTTCGTTTAAGAATCGCTAACATTGTTGTCAATGAGGAAAATTTATTAATCCAGTGGTGTAAAAAAACAAACTACATATTGCTGAATTTAGTCAACGTCATTTATTTGACTTTTTCGGTTGAACTAACAAAATATGTTTGCCATTCTTGGAAAAATGTTTCGCGTTTGGTGTTTGCTTAGCAATACATTATTTGAGAATACTATTAGTACTGACATAACGTGACTTGACCAGTCACAAATTTATCTGACGTGAAGCAAGCAAGTAGGGCTGCCACCTTTCAAAAACAGTAGAACGGAGATTTTAGAATTTTTTTTATTAAAATAAAACTTTTTTAGTATGAATTATTTAATAAAGGCAAAATGTCATGGTAAATTACCATTTTTAATGTTTAAAACTATATCTTTCATTCTGAAGGGATTGTTTAAGCATCTTTTCTTACTCAGGTTTTTTCAAAAACTTCAAAAATTCTTGGCAATATTAATGGCATATTGTAATTAATCTTCACAATTGACTCTGTCCATAAATTTCCCATTAAAGAAACAAATCGCGTTAAACAAAAGCATTGCTTATAGGGATTGAAATTTTTTTTTCCAATTATTTTTGGCAGTTCATTGAGGTGACTTTGAATAACTGAACCCATCGTAAATTATCAGGCAATGTTTAATCACTAGATTGTACGAACTGAGGAAATACTTGGTTTAACAGCTTCCACAGTATCTTTGTAACTTACTGCACTTGTTAGATCGAATTTGGAAAAGATTTTGAATACAGAATACTCAAAATCAAAATATTTCTGTATGTATTCAAGAGTTCTCCTGTAAAGCTCATTGGCTTCTTTTTTTAATTGAGCCTGATCAGAAGGCCTCAAAAACTTAATGTTTCTCATTATTTTGGCACCATAAAATTCATCATGCATTACTCAGTCAGACGATGGTCATCTGTCGCTTCGCTGCCACCGCCCGGTCTGACCCGGAGATATCGATGTTAAACCCGTAGCCCGGACATGCACCTTGCAAACCCGTAGACTCCGGGTCAAACCCGGAGAGGTGGCAGCCCTACAAGCAGGCAAGCTCCTCTTGTATCGAATAACCATATTTGTTTGCTATATCTTTTTTGTGCATTATGTATCTTGAATAGGTAAGACTCGGGTCTATATTAATAATTCAACTTCAGTATCCGTAAGCTGTCAACCTTAACAATGGAAATGTATTGAAAACGCGATGTCGCGATTCACATTATTTTTTCTTTTGCATCAACGAATGTTGTACTTGCTTCGATATGTTTCTAATTTCTAATAATAATTAGTAACTTTCAGAAACACTCTATTGATAATTGATTCTTTGAGATATTCACGGTCAAAAGAGTTATCGTTATTATTTGGGGTATTATGTCGTCTTGACGCTGTACGCTGAATTAGGCTGTGAATGATCAGGAAAAAATTTGCGCGATTCGAATCACGAAATATAAAAAAATATAAATCGTCAACGGTACGATTTCCCATCATTAAAAGAATATTTCTCTGATGGTTTGTGAATAATGTTTATGTCTCTATTGTTTATATCTCCATTATGATTTGATTTATATCTACAACCTCTCTCCATGGCTATAAATGTATTGTTTTGTAAATTTTTCGTTTTAATATAGTATAATTTTTTTAATTCATATTCCTTTCTCACAAATTTAAATAACTTATTCCATATTATGCTGTCTCAGTTAAAGTCACAAGGAGGAAATCCACAATTGGTTTTATTTTACTATATAATACTTATGTACAAACTGATTAAATGTAAACTGTCGATATCCCGAAAATGAATAAATAAATAAATAAATCATTAGTGGTTCCTAACACCTTAACACTATCCGAAACGTTGGCTGAAGAGGGTGGTAGCAAAACCCGACATAATACCCCAAAAATAAATCACGATAGTTCAAATTCTTGTTTAGAAAAACAAGAAATTTAAGCACGTGGATTAATTATTATTTTTGATTAATTTCTTATATCCCTTTCCATCCATCTTCAGAATTTTAAGCAATTGAACATCATTGTAATTTTATTTTTTGTTTCTTATACTTAAATATCATTTTCTTTCCATCTTTTGGCCCTTTGGGTTTATTCAAATAATAATTATATTTGTTAATCAGGCTGGTTTTTGTTTGAAACTACAATGAAAACGCTACTTTTATGTACATATGTGTATAAAACTTCACTCTTTACGAAGATTATTATTTATGCAGAGCTGCCACGTTCGAATACGGGATACTTAGATCAGTTTGTATTTACATTCCTCCATTTTTCTCTGGATACGGATATAGCTATTCATATAAACATGGAAGCAAGGTTTAGCATTGGCATTGACCAATTTTGTGATAAATTAGCATTATTTTTAGATGTTAGTCAGCAGTGTGGTTTTATATCGTACTGGCACGGTTGTGTCAATTTCGCCGGGGTCCAAAATATTCCATTCGACATTTTCAAACAGTTCTTGTGTTAGTTTTGAAATTTGGTAAACTTCAGATGCTATTCAGTTAGTTGGATAATTTTTTTTGGTCATGGATTAGTTTCAAGATTACAAGAGAAGTAAAATTGAGTTGTGTTGTGTTTTAAACTTCGGGTTTGAAATCGGTGGCTTGTGATTTAACATATCTTTAAATAACGTTTTTTATATGAACACGCTAACCGGTTTTGGCATGATCGTGCCTTTTTAAGGTATATATTAACTTCAAAGCTGGTAAAAATATTATGAACTATTAATTTTCATTTTATAAGTAAATAAATTAATGTTACTTCAATATAATCACTGCGTTCGCCCAAATTTTGCGTTTGCATAAATTAGAGACTTGATTTAAAAGTATTCAAGATTTTCTTCAAATTATCGTCGAATCTCGAGATACCAATTTTTTCTAGTTGATTTTTTTACACTATTCTTTTATGTCAAATTCATGAAATTACAGTACAATCTTCGCATTCCGACACTCTTAACATCTGGGAAGATAATTATACGAAAAAATCTCAAGAGGAATGAAATACATCCATTGTTTCAGAAATTTCAGTCAACAGCACCATTCCTAGTGTCATGCTATGCTGTGCTAGAACATCTGTTCTGACGTGTGGTATCTTGAACAAGTCATGGACACGACTACGGTTGAAGTTTTCAGGCACTTTTAATTACTTGGATTATTAAAATATCTTAGATCGAGCTAAAATATTAACGCATTGTATTTGGAAATTAACAATAAAAAATAAAATAATCATATGCACCGTGAGTTATGCACTTTGCATGGTAAAATTACTTTGTGTCGAACATTCTTAATCAATTTTTGATCGGCAGATAAAAGTTAGATAAGCTTAAGATAACATACCAACGTAGGTGCTGTGCACATATTTATACAATAGTAAACTTCCAGTGACATAAATAAGAGGAAGTGTTCGAAGCTAATACAAGAATGGCTTTTCTTTTGTTGACATTTTGGTGGGATTTAGTGTTGTGCATCGTAACGTTGATTGTGTCGGTGTATTTGTGGTTCTTATGGAGGTTCAACTATTGGAACAGGAAAGGAATCCACAGCCCTAAAGCAGTGTTTCCTTTCGGTCACTTTAAAGAGGTCATGTCAAGTAAAGTACACGTTGGAGAAAACTTACTCAATATATACCAGAATTCAAAATCCTACAAGTATGTTGGGATATTCATGCTTCACAGACCAACTTTCATCATAAATGACTTGGAATTTATCAAAATTGCTCTGGTGCGAGATTTTGTACATTTCTCTGACCATGGTTTCCACTATGACGAAGAATTGGAACCGATTGCAGGTCACTTGTTTAACGCTACCGGGGAGAAATGGAAGAATTTGAGAATTAAACTGACTCCGACATTCACCTCGAGCAAAATGAAACAGATGTTTGACGTTGTGAAAGAATGCTCTACAGAAATGTTGAATTTCCTTGAAAAAAGTACAGAATTGGACAATATTGCCGATATGAAGGAACTTCTAGCCAAGCTAAATACCGACATTATAGGCAATTGCGCTTTTGGTTTGAGTTGCAATAGTTTCAAAAACCCAGATGCCGAGTTCCGGAGGATGGGACGAAAGATATTTGAGCCTAATGCGTTGGAAAACTTGGTTGGCTTGTTGGATTTCTTCATTCCTAATGTGTTTACCAGACTCAAGGCGAAAGTGTTGGGCACAGAGTTACAGGATTTCTTCTTGAAGATAGTGGAGGACACGGTGAAGTATCGAGAGGACAATGGCATAGTGAGGAATGACTTCCTGCAGTTGCTCATTGAACTGATGCATTCGAGTAGCATCAAAGATGACACAGGTAAACTTAATTCATTGCGTGCGCTTTCATTGGATTCTGCTCGGCTATTACGGCTAATCTTTCTGAATCTATGTTTACTTTCTTCTTGAAATTCTGCTCGAACTTATGAGTTACGAGTGATGATAATTTGTTCTTAAAATTTCCCTAGTTTGGCGTCTTTTATGATGGAAGATCTTTTTCCCCATTTGATCGGTAGGAATACCCTGCAGCCAATAAAATTTATGGGTTTTATTTTATTTACGCCCATAGGGCCTTTACATATAATAATGTAAATTTTTTTTTTAAAGTTATACAGATTGCAATAAAAAAATCAGTGTTTACAAAATATAGGTTAGATAAAAAATATCAGATTAACAAAATATAGGTACAAATAATTGAGACGAAAAATAGAAAATCTGCCAAAATCCTCCAAATCAATAATTTATTTATTTATTTAACGCCCAGAGGGATTTTACATGTGGGTGGTACAATTTTAATGTCAGTTTGGAACATAAGAAAGAAATAATAAAACTAAAATTACATTAAAAAATAATATATACAAGAAAAAAAATTAAAAATAACAAGAACATAAATTAAAAAATACAGCGATTTGAATGGTTTACAAAAATATAACTTCCATTTAGGAATATTGTTGAAATAAGTTTTTACCTAATCCACAAAATTCGCAAAGTTAATATTAAATATATCGACATCAAAATGTATTCGTTTCCCATAGTGTGAAACCGTTGTATTGGGGAGTTATAATATATTATAATGATAATGATTATAATAAAGTATAACAATAGTTCGCAAATACTCCGTTTAATGTTTGCCAAGTTCATGTTTGACATACAAAGTTAATAATATATACCTTTTATAGACTGATAGACATTCAGTACCGTTGGTGTTCATGTGATATTTATTCCCTGCACTGTGCAGTCGGTTCATTACTGAATTTATTTCTGCTTTGGTACCTGCAATGTTACAATGGTAAGGTACCTTCTGACGAACCGTTCTACTAGGAACATGAAAGTCAATCAGCCTAAGGAGTTCAGGGGAGTCAAACATGTTATTAACAATTTTATAAAGAAAAAATAGATCAGAACATATTCTTCTTTCTTTTAATGTGGCAAGGCCCATGACTTTCAACAGTGAGGTGTAGTTGATGTTTTCAATAGGAATTCCTAATCTATAATTTATGTTTCGTAAAAATTTATGTTGGATTCGCTCGATAGATTTTTCATGAATATTGTAAAATGGATTCCAAATGGTTGAGTTGAATTCTAAATGGCTTCTAACAATGGATGAATACAACATTTTTAAATTTTTTAAATCTTTTGAAGTTCTTAATATGAAACCCAACATTTGCATCGCTTTAGTGGTTATATTGTTAATGTGGGAGATAAATGTTGATTTGGTGTCATATATTATCCCCAGGTCTTTTATTTCGGGTACAGATACTAAGACTTGATTGTTCATACAGTATGTGAAAATCAATGGGTTTTTCTTCCTATAAAATCACATGACTTGACACTGTTTTATATTGAGGGTTAATTTATTTAGGATACACCAATCAGAAAAGCTAATGAGATTTGATTGTAAAAATAAGCCGTCATTAATGTTGTCAACAATTCGGTAAATTTTCATATCATCATATCGAACATACAAATAAAGACACGTGTAAATACATTTGTAACGTCATTTATAAATATGTTAAAAATAATGGGTCATAGATGTGAACCCTGGGGCACGCCGCTTGTAGCTTTAAAGGTGTAAGACAGTTGACCTTTGATGCAGACAGTAAGCTCTCGATTAGACAAATAATTCTTAAACCAGGATAGTACGTTACCGGTTGTGCCAAGTTTCGCCAGTTTGTTAACAAGAATTTTATGGCAAACTTTATCAAACGCTTTGCTGAAATCAGTATATATCCAATCGACTTGTTGTCTATTAGCAAGTGCATTTGTTATATAATTTTCGTACAGGGATAGGTTGGTTAAGGTTGATTTGCTTGAAACAAAACCATGTTGGCAAGTTATGATGATGGAAGTTGTGTTTAATGATGGATTTCTGGGAAAGCTTCTTTAGAAGAATCAATTTTTAGAAAAAGCTTGGGTATGGATGATTGGATAAAAATTGGACGATAATTATCAATTGTAGATTTATCCCCGGATTTAAATATTGGAGTTAAGTAACTTTTTTTCTACAATTTTGGAAAATTTCCCGTTGACAGAGACTTATTAAATAATATGAACAACGGAATAGATAAGCTGCCTGCACAGTTTTTAATCAAAATGGGTGGAATTTGATCCGGCCTGGAACATAATTTGGGTTCAAGTGTTTGAAGATAATTTGTAATGTCTGTGATGTTAATATTGATACTAGACAATTGCAAATTTATATCAGAATTAAATTCCGGAATTTGTTCATCTGAAATGTCAGGTTTAAACACATCTTTAAAGAAATCGGCAAACATGTCAACAGTTTATTTTATGTTGCTAGAACTCCGTTGTTTATGATTCATAGTTCCGGGGATCCCGACTTCATTTTTTTTCATAGACTTGACGTGTTTCCAGAAATGTTTTACATCATGATTTATTGTATTTTCGACTTCCATTATATAATTTTTATAACTAATTTTAGACAAATTTTTGCAAGCTTTCCTGATACCTTTAAATTTAATATAATTAGGTACAGATCTATTTCGTTTATAGATTTTATCAGTTTCTTTTTTACAATTTATCAAATGAATTAATTCCTTAGTGAACCATATTGGATACTTTGATTCTTTATATTGGGTAAGAGGAATATTATTTGAAATTACATTATTGAGTTGCGAGTACAGTATTGTAATCAATATCACAATTGCTGCCATTGTTGGACAGTTTGATCATTGCTGGCTTTAAAACCGTCCTTTAATTTTTTATTGTTAATTAGAATCATCCGGGCTAATTGATGATCTTTAAGTTTCAATTTGATAGGTCTTATTTTACCAGCTTTTATTCTACCAATTCGGCTGGTCCCCGCGGGATTTATAGACCACAACCCTCTAACAACAAAAAGAAACAAAATACTCAATATTGCAACTTTAAATACAAGAACCCTTAGAACCGAAGAAAGCCTAATGGAGAAGAGTAGCGCGTGACAGGTTCCAATGGAAATTGTTAGAGGAGGCCTATGCCAAGAGGCAAACTGAGCTTCGGGATATATTATAACAAACAAAATATTTCTAATATTAATATACCTAACAGAAGTTCAGAATAAAAGGCTTATTATTTATTATTATTATTATTTTACCACTAACTTTCTTTGCTCCTAATCTGTGGATTTTAATATCTTGAGTATTAATTGAAATATCTATGTTTTTAAGAGCTGTAGATACCCTGCTAATATCCTCTGAGATTGATAAAACTTTGAACACATTAATTCTGTGTAGGTAAGTAGGTACCTCATCTCACGAGTGATGCAGATCATGAAAAACAAAATAGAGTTGTAATGCGATAACTTAGCCGGAGTTCAACAAGATAATATTAATTTTAGCATGGAGGTATTCAGTCACAGTAATACTTTAGTTTGTTTTTGGCATTGAGTCAAAATGTGTTGAATTTTAACCACGCGGTTTCGATAAAAGTCCCGAACCATTTGATTCTTGTTTTCTAGTTATAAAATATATAAAAAAACATGGCTTTCTTACTGTTTTCGTTTTGGATTGATACTTTGTTGTGTTTAGCGGTCTCGATTTTCCTTGCTTTCGTTGCATTCAAACGGAGGTACAATTATTGGAAAAAGAAAGGCGTTTACTCTCAACAGCCTGTCATTCCATTCGGAAATATTAGGGAGTCTTTCTTCAACAAGAGGCACCTCGGGGAAAACTTCGAAGATATCTATACCCTTTCTAAAACTCATAAAATTGTCGGAGCGTACATGATACACAGACCAGTGCTCGTTATAAATGATTTGGATCTTATCAAAACAGTGCTGGTGAAGGATTTCGTGCATTTTTCTGACCATGGATTCCACATTGACGAACAATTAGACCCCCTTGCTGCAAACTTGTTCAATATAACAGGGGAAAAATGGAAGAAATTGAGAATCAAACTGAGTCCGACATTCACCTCAAGCAAAATGAGGAAGATGTTTGAGATTGTGGCTAGTTGCTCCATTGAGATGATGAGTTACTTAGAAGATGCGGTTAAAGAAGATAATAAAATAGAGATAAAGGAGGTTTTAGCAAAGCTTAACACTGATATCATCGGCAATTGCGCCTTTGGCCTGACGTGCAACAGTTTCACGAACCCAGAGGCAGAGTTCAGGAAAATAGGACGAAAGGTCCTCGAGCCGACCTTTGTGGAAGACGTGGTCAACACTTTAGACTTTTTTATTCCGAAATTGTTCACCAGACTGAGAAACAAAGTGATTGGTACAGAAGTACAGGAATTTATTTACAAAATAGTCGATGATACGGTGAGGTTCAGGGAAGATAATGGCGTAATGAGGAATGACTTTCTGCAATTACTGATCGAATTGAAGCACTCCAGCAGCATCGCCGATGATACAGGTATCATGTTGGTGTTAGTTCAATTGCCGTAAAAATATTAGGAATCCAGAACTATTACAATTCTCTGGCTCTTCTCCGAGTCGAAAAAATCACAAATATTCATATATATATTTGCAGGATTAGCAAGTATTTAAACGTAAAGTTCTAATTCCTTTTTTGTTTAGAAGGTATAATAATTATATTTTTACTGTAAAATATTTTAAATTTCTGCAAAAGATTGTGGACTAATAAATTTATGGTAATATTTTGACCTCTCGACCTCCTGAACACGAAAGATATTTATTTTATTTTTCAAATACACCTTACATAATTACATTCCAATAACAATAGTAGATACGTTATATTGTCCCTCCAGACATACAACACGCCTCGTAAATAAGCGGTCCATATGTCAAAATTTTATAAATGTCGAAAAATATTGATTAATGTTTTATTTTATTATATTATTAACTTTTTATCGAGTTTGGATTGATAGTAAATCATCATTTTATTAACATATTAAAACAGTAGTGAGCAATTTGCGACCCGCGGGTCATGGGCGGGCCACGAGCCCATTTCGTATCGTACGGCCTGCGAGTTCAGCTATGCCGAAATGTCGTATGTTTTGAAAAAGCGTTCACCAGTTTCACCGAGGGTTATAAATATTATCATATTATACTTTCTGAAACCGGTGATCTATGATCTTGTTTGGAGTAAAAAGAGTTAATGAAATTTTGGTCTCCGGAGACATTTCATCGTTTCACTGGTCACTCTGCGTCACTGGCCGAGTAACCGTCTAACCATCCACCCCGAACCAAACTGGTCACTCCGCGTCAATGGCCGAGTAAGCGTCTAACCATCCACCCCGAACCAAACTGGTCACTCCGCGTCAATGGCCGAGTAACCGTCTAACCATCCACCCCGAACCAAACTGGTCACTCCGCGTCAATGGCCGAGTAACCGTCTAACCATCCACCCCGAACCAAACTGGTCACTCCGCGTCAATGGCCGAGTAACCGTCTAACCATCCACCCCGAACCAAACTGGTCACTCCGCGTGACTGGCCGAGTAACCGTCCAACCATCCACCCCGAACCTAACTGTCCAAGATCTACTGATTTTTTAATGAAAAATAAATTCAACAGAGACAAGATTCCATTTATATTGTTTACTACAAACAAGCTAACTGGTTGATATAAAATTCAAGTACCTACCTCAGGTCTCCTAACACCCTGTATAATATACACGGTGTCCGGAATCTAGAGGTTCATGTGTGAAACTGGTGAATCTACATCACAACCTACCTACTTTGTCGCTTCTATGAATTATTTTTGTCAAAAGCAGTTCTAATTGTGAAAATGAGGTATAAATTCAATGCTGTTTGCTGTATTTTAAAAAGCATCGACGGGTTGACCCTCGGCTTCAAAACTTTTAAACCCTTTAGTTGCTCAGATCAAAAAAATAAGTTTTGGGTTCTTTATGTGATGCAGATTCACCAGCTTCCCGTTTGCACCACTAATTTCCACAATGAAAAGTGTGTATTCTTATAAAATTTTCAGAAGGTTAAAACAAACTGTTAAGAATCTTCAAATAGGTACACAGTTAGCACTTCCACGAATCAACTATTTCAACGCTCATGGTAAAAGACAATATTTATTTATGGCACTGGGATCTTGGCTATCCGAAGTCCAGCCAGTCATGAACGAATAAGTCGGTGAATGTCTGTATCAGGTAACAACATGACGTTCTCGCACATTCAAATGGGAAAAACAACTACCTACACACTTGTACACACGTAACAAGACGAACCCAACATAACGCGACGTTCTGAACATTTTATTGCTGTTGTTGTTTTTGATCAAAGTGACAACTATAAATTTGTTACTCCGAATAAGCTCAGGAATCGCTGGTGTGTCGGGTTCGTTTTGTGACAATTTTGCTAACTGTACTTTTTTCAACTTCAACTAACGACCTGTTGAACCAGTCTATACAAATGGTGGTGAATTTTGTCTATTTTCAATTGGTGAATATTTTAGATATTCCAACTTCAGAAAACAGATGAAAAATAAACAATGATTTTTATTAAAATTGTTAAACTCTTAATTCGATTGTAGTGAACTCTTGCATTTAATAAATACGACAAGTACGCGGTCTTAGAATAAAAAAATATTTATACGATAAGGATGTATGTAATAAATTATTTAAACTCGACAAATTTCAAACGTCGTACGTACGAACTATTTCTACATAGTTTAGTTACTGTTATCATTGATTTGGAGAATATTGACAGATTATATATTTTTATGTTACTTATTCATATTTTATGTACCTTTATTTTGTTAACTCTTATTTTATTTTACTTTACATTTATTTTTCTAACTTTTTTATTTTATTGTAATTTTTAAAAAAATGATGTACTGAATTGTATACAGGGTGTCCGGAAACTCGTAGTACAAGCGGGAAACTGGTGAATCTACATCACATTTGGAGTCGATTTTGTAGTATCTTTTTTTTTTATTTGAGCTTTCGTTATCGAGTAAATCGAGTTTGAAGTTGATTTTTTTTTTTTTAATTTTTTTTTAAATTTTCAAATTCTTATAAATTATTACTGAAGATCAAAGTACCCAACTAATTAAAACTATTTGAAAGTAAAACAAATGAAGAAACTCGGATTTGAAGCATTATTTTGAAATCACCCTTCATTTAACCCGGTGTAATCATAAAATATTTCTGCTCTGCAGGGTTAAAACATCTGTTATTCAACCCTAAACACCAGAAAAAACTTTAACCCTAAAATAGCCGAAAAATATTTTTTTTTGTTTTTTTTTTTTTTTGAAAATGCTCAAATCAAAAAACTTTATGTTTTTTTGGGTTCCCCATGTGGTGTAGATTCTCCAGTTTCCCGCTTGTACTACGAGTTTCCGGACACCGTGTATAAAATCCCTTTGTATATGTTACAACAAAAAAAGATATCGATAAAAATGGTGGCACAGTAACATCCAATAGATTTAATAAACCGTATCTAAACACAATTCAAACATAAAAAATGAATCTACAATTTAAATAAAGTAAAATAAGACCTTCATCATTGCACAAACAATATTTTCCGCTATTAATGATGACAGTAGGAGAAATTCAAATGCTATCTGGAACCATTTGCTGGGAAATTTGTATTTGCAAATAAATAAAATGCATACTAATTATTTTGTTTCCTTCTTTTAGGCAATACCGAAGCACCCGTCGACGATGGCACCCGCCTTACCACGATGCAGATCGCCGCGCAGGTGTTCGTCTTCTTCATCGCCGGCTTCGAGACCTCCTCGACCACGGCCAGCTTCGCACTGTACGAGCTGGCCCTCAACCCAAACATCCAGGACACCCTGCGCCAGGAGATCGACGAGGTGCTGGAGAAGCATGATGGAAAGGTGACCTACGAAGCTCTCGGAGAGATGACCTACCTGACGCAGTGCATTGAAGGTAACTCTTCCTACACTAACAGCTTTTTGCTAGGCAAGAGAAACAGTGCTAAACCTGGACACCAGGAAGCCTATCAAGAGAAACAGTGCTAAACCTGAACACCAGGAAGCCTATCAAGAGAAACAGTGCTAAACCTGGACACCAGGAAGCCTATCAAGAGAAACAGTGCTAAACCTGGACACCAGGAAGCCTATCAAGAAAAAGAAGGAAGCTTTTGTCGTACGTATTGCGCTGAAGACGGGGTGGTTTTTTTCTTCGAAAAAAGCCTTTTTACAATTTTTATTTTATTTGACCTAATGTCCATTGATTAAATACAGAACGTCCGGGGGAAGATGGTAGAAGTAAAAAAGATGAAAAACTTTTTTCCAAATTCTATTGTTTTTTTCCCATTCGAAAATATTTTTCAATGGAAGAATATTATCTATCAACAATTCAACTTGTCCATACAAACAATACAACCTAAAAACTACCTTAAAACGAAGAAATTTCTAAAAAAGTTATTTATCTTTTTTACTTGTGCTATCACGAGTTTGCGAACTTTACGGACACCCTGTATTATTGAATATAAATATAACACGTTTTTTCAGAACATTTTATAAGAAAGACATCGGAGACTAAAATGAAATCATGTACATAATACAAGTACGCAAACAAGTAACATTTTTTGGTAAGGCATTTACGGAATGTATTGATAATTTTTGTAAAAAAATCAGATCCATGATTCACATTTGACGTGAAAATAACGATAGAAACTTAAACTGCCAAAGTATCCGTTAGTTTTAATAAATACCTAAATAAAAACAAACGCACAGATATAACCTAACCTAACCATTGCCCTTGAGTTTATTTTTCACAAAATGGCGCTATGCAAAAATACAAATCATCCGAATATTATTGACTAGTGGATCCCTTGAAATGCTTCGCTATTGCCAAAGTCTTTCTCGGGCGCCTCTGACTTCTTCCGCTATTCTATCTGTATACCACACTGTTAGTGTTAAAAAAACTACATTACATCGACTTAAATTGGACTTCGTATCTCATTACGGTGCATATATTGCATTAAGTATTCCTCGGGCATCCCCAAATTCTTCTACCATTTAAACATCTCTAAACACTCCTTGCACTAATACAAACTTTTGATTTTTTACCGATGTCGGTCAGCTACTTTTCGAGTTTTGCGAGCACAAACATTATCAGGCTGATTTTTTATATATTAAGATGTTCCCGAACGTTCCAGAGAATTCCCGAACATTTCATGACATTTGCTGAATGTTCCGGGATGTTCTGGAATGTTGTGGGATACTCTCGAATACTCTCGAATGTTCTGGACTCTTCTAGAAATTTCTAGAGGGCGAAACTTCCAGCCCTTATATCTTTAAAAGCACGCCATTCCTTCTGTATAGATGGGGGATAGAGGGCTACCACACCACATAACTCCCTTGATCTTACCGGGAATTGTTTCAGCGGCACGCACATTATAGACTTACTTTTATAATACAGGATTTTCCAATAAGAGGTGTTATTTTGAATAGCCCGCTATTTCGGTAGATGTTACTTTTGAAGCTGTCATTTTTTGACATTTGACAAGTAGAAACTACGCCATTAATAAAAATGGAACGATACACGCTTCAACAACGCATCGAAATTATTAAAATTCACATGAGTGAATCAAATGCAAATCATCTTGAGTGATGAGGCCCATTTCCACCTCGGTGGCTTCGTCAACAAGCAAAATTGTCGCATCTGGGGCTCGGAAAACCCGAGAATTATTATTGAAAAGCCTCTATCCTTAACGTGTGACTGTTTGGTGCGGTCCGGCGGAGTCATTGGACCTTGCTTTTTCGAAAATGAGGCTGGAGAAACAGTTACGGTGAATAGATTGCGCTATCGAGAGATGATTAATGGTTTTTTATGGCCGAAATTAGATGGTATTGATCTGGACAACGTTTACTTTCAACAATACGGCGCTACGTGCCGCACAAGGAACGAAACTATTGATCTTTTACGCTTGAATATCAAAATAACACCTCTTATTGGAAAACTCTGTATATATTGATTACAGTGATCACCTACCTAGGCGTATACTGATTTTGACAAGTGGCGTAAAAAATTTACTCGCGCCAGGCGCCGTTTGACTAAGGGCCGGGCCCGAGGAAAAGTTTGGTAATTCCAAAACTTCAAATCAGTTTTATTTTGGTTGAGTGACCTTTGTCCTACCCGCTAAATCATTCCCTGTTTCTCACGAGTCACAAAAGTAACAGAGAGATAGGTTACAACGTAGTTCTCAGCACTCCGATAGTGAGATTTATTTTTAATTTAGACGTTGTTGACTTCATTTTTTTGTGATATTATTTCAGAGACATTGAGGAAGTACCCCCCTCTGCCAGTAATCTTCAGGATCTGCACAAAGGAGTACATCATCCCCGGTACACAGATCACCATCGAGAAGGGCACCCCAGTCATGATCCCCATCCTGGGCATCCAGAGAGACCCTGACCTCTTCCCTAACCCCATGATGTTCGACCCTGAGAGATTCACACCGGAGAACAAGGCATCCAGACATCACTTCTCCTATCTGCCTTTTGGAGAAGGACCCAGGATTTGCATTGGTAATTAATAATATTACCTACTTATAAAAATAGATGTCCTTATAGAAGAACACTGTGTAGTGAACGCTGCAAAAACAGCAAAAATTCTTAGATTTTTTCCAATTCAATCTTTTTGAATTGCAAAGTTATAATCTTCGATGATCACAGATCATCCACCTTTACGAAATGGGTTTTGGGAAACCACGAACAGTTTACCAATTCTTCAGACATGGATTTAATTATATTTGGAAGAGATTTTTGGTTCAACCTTTTTACCTCCAATTGGCCTCCGACGCTCTCAATGCTCTAATAATAACGCCAATCGACTAGAAACTACTGAATCCGGTCTACACGCACTGCTTTATCGCGTGCTAGTGGAACACGTTTCGATGAAACATTAATACGCAATAGTGCCTCTAATTGTATAGCTCTACGACGTCAGAGAGCAGACAATTTAAAAAATAATTATTATAATTACTGTTTTATTTTCTTCCTTTTTGTAACAAATAGAGTAAATGATATCTTTCCTGAGATCACCTGTGTTTAGGATTTCATTTATATATTAAATTTTAACAGTGCGAATAATATGAAGTAATGATAAATGCGTCACAAAATTATGTATCGTGTTAGAATTATAAATATATTATGAAGTGTTTTTTTCTGAAAGAATTATAAATATAATTGTGTAGTGTTTTTTAGTGCAGTGGCGTGGTTTCATTTTCAGTCTGTATTTAAAAAATATATATTTATTTATTTTTGCTTACAGTTTGTATTTGGTGTCAGTAAATTTTGTATTTCTGATCTCCCTATGTTTTGCATCCAACTTTTCATTTGAGATTAAAAATCTTATAATATTGTTATGATTTTCGAAGGAGAGTGGGATTTAGTTTCAGGGTTAAGTACCAACGTATGAGAAGATATTTTGTACAAACGATTCGTAATTACTTGTTGGGTATTTTTGACCCTGAGATCTGGTGTTTCTAATATACGTGTTAGTTGTTATTTATTGGTCTTAAAATTTATGAATGTGAAAAAAAGCATGGTTTTAAAACTATTTTTATTCTTAAATATAATCACCCGTTAAACTGCCAAAGCAGTTTGTCAGCAAAATTTTTGTTGGAATAGAGTTGTTTAATTGACATGATGTTAAGATTTCGTCTGTGCTAGTTCTTACAGGGACTTTCAGCATAATTATTATTATGGCTTTTTTTATTTATTTTTATTTTTGTAAAAGAAAAACAATCTTTCCCAGGTTACGAATAACCTGACCATATTTGAAAATCTCCTACTACCACAACAGTAAGTAGGAAATGTTGCTTGTGTTGTGATGGAGGACTTAGACAGTCGAGGAATTGAACACATTACGCCTCGGTGGGACCCAAATGCGATGTCAACTCGCCACTGAGTTGAGAAATGGATTTAGGATATTGTAATTTGCACTATCCATCGGATAATATAGTATTCTGACAGTGATTGGCAGAGAGCCGTCTACATCTTGAAACAGAAACTGCACTGACAGTTAAAGATACTGTTTTCGGACTTATTGTTCGAGGCTTAGCAGGATTTAGTACTAAAATCTGCTAAAGCCAGTGCAAGAAACCCGGAAACAGGTCTCTTTAAAACTGCCAGTGTAGTTTCTACAACATGGCCTATATTAATAAAGATGTCGGTTGTTCAGTCTATTGATTGTCATTACCTGCTCATGGTATTTCAACGAAAACAAATTGGAAATTAACACAATGACATCAATTGATAAAGGTATTTTTGCCAGGGAAGCGGAGCTGTATTTTTGTCCTTTTGCGATTTATAAGAATTTGTTCAAACAAGGAGGTTTATTATAAATCATTAACAGAGGAAACCACCGATACCAGAATACCTATTTCTTTTGCAAAAACATTCATGTTGATTATTTTTTTTCCAGGAAGCAGATTCGGTATGATGCAGACGAGACTGGGCCTGGTATCCGTTCTATCTAAATACATCGTGTCCGTGTGTGATAAGACCACCATCCCTATGAAGTACGACAACAAGTCTTTCATCCTCACGGCCGGTGGTGGAGTGTGGCTTAAGCTCACCAAGAGGAAGTAAACCAGATGACCGGATGACCAAAAGACCATTAGTTCCAGTCATCATTTTTTAATGCTATTTTTATATTTGTTTTTAAAACACGTGTTCACTGAAAATGTTCATTTGCAGTTAACTATTCTAAAAATTCGTTTTATTATCGAATTTAGAGTTGCAAGCAGCGCCAAGAGATTTTGCATCATATGACGTCATACAATATTGTCAATCTCGTCCGCGATTGGGTCTCGGTCGGTTTTCTATGCCGTCGGAACCGGAGCGTTCAGATTAGATGACAAACACTTTGTACGAAAAACGATTTTTTTGAAATCATGACATTTTTTATTTGAATTCCCTTGGAATGAGAGTGGAAACTCTATTAATGATGATATTATGTAGTTATTATATTATTAATAGTCATTTTAAATACATGTAGGATAACGAAAGATTTTTTAAATATTTATGTTGAGGGATCAGTAGGATTTATAGGCCCTTCTACCGAGAGTTCTACCGAGCCGAACCCTCTGATATGAAAATATCTGGAGTCGGTGAATTATTTTCCCATTTGATCTCTGTTGAGTTGACGTGTTGTTTTTGTATTGTTTTGTATTTATTTTGCTTATATAATGCACTTGCATAATGTTGATTGACTAGATGATCATTTGTGGAAAAGTGTGTGGAAGGGTTTAGTTTTTCCTATGGGGAAGATTTAACCCGGACAGAAAATCGGAAAAAAAAAACATGTGGGGTAGCACTAAGATTGATTCCATTATACCATGAGTGCTTGAACAAATGTTAAAAGATTTTCATTATTAGATTTTTTTAAATATCATTACTAACACGCACATATTCACTGTTTCCTTGAATGAAAACACTTTTTTCTTCTATTTTTGGGTATTTTGAGACATCGTAGCAATCATTTGGGTTTGAAAGATTCTACAGTTTGCTGCTAATTGTTGTGTAATGAAGTATTTTTTTCGTTAATTAATCCAATATTTGGTTAATTATTCAAATGTTTTCAATCCTTATTGAAATGTAATGACGTAACATTATTGTGAAACATGAGATTAATATGCCTGAAAATTAATTAACGTGTTAATAAATTAATACTAATGACAAAAAGGTGTTTCTTTTAATTATATTTAAATAAAGAAGATGAATCCGGACTTCGACGCTAAAGAGTTTGAGGTTGCTGCATTTTTGTTTAAATCAGAAAAATGTTAAGGAAATTTAACTTTTTTAAATCCAAGAGAGTGATAAATATATACCGAGGGATTTTTCGCTTTTTCAGATCCCATGCAGTTCACCATAAGACAGAACTCTTTACTCATCCACTCGAGCAATGGCGTATTTAGAAAAAAAATTAGCGATGGGGGCGTTCGGTTTTGGATTCGCCCGCGGTCATTGAAAACATCCTACCTCCGACTAATATTAATAAGAAAACGTATAAACTGCTTACTAAAGCCAATTAAACCACCTAGATTTCTCCATTTATTTCATATTTGTAAGTCTAAAAAAATAATAAATTAACTGGTTATTTAAAAAAATATATTTCTAAATTAAGGCTAGAGGCCTAGAGCAATGAGCAGGGGCGGCCCTGAGCCAACGACGCATGGCGCGAGTAAAATGTTGACAATTTGGTGCCAGGAGCGGACTGCTCCCATTGGACTGCACCAGGGACTACTGAAGTCGAAAACACGGAGTAAAATAATCTAAAAGCTTGTTTACAAAACGAAAATATCGATGTTGGGGAGGTGTGGTGCCTAAAGCAAAATAATCAATAAAACGCGAATTAATTCCATTTTTTAAAACCTTTGCCATGAAATGGTACGCTCAGAACAAAAAGAAATAACGAAACCATTTCGACATTTTGTAAGTCCCGAAGACTTCGATAGGTGGGTCATGTGGAAATCATCCGGACTAGCAGCAGGGTCGGAACACCCTTTTCGGCAATCAGCAGTTCCCGAACTTTACGGTTAAAGGAACTCTAGAGGGTCTCTTGGATATCGACAGAACCCCAGCGATTTCGAACACACTATTTTTCTATACCCTTTTCTAAATTAATGCGAAATTAAGACAATCAAATACTGAAAACAAAAAAAATAATTGCGAATACCGCACATTAGTCCTAGTTCCTCAATAATCTCGGAGCTCGTTGACCTATGGCATCAACAATTGGAGTGAGTGGAGAAAACGAAAGCAGCGAAAAATTAGTTTTGAATAGCCAATGTGTCGAAGGCGAATTTTTTTCGATATTATCACCATTTGGGAATAAACACAAGCACACGGAAAAAACGCCGCAGACGAATATTTTTATTTCTTTGAATTTAAGAATAAATTTTCAATTTTTATCTTTCGGAAAGTGAGTTACCCAAGAGGATTTAGACGGAACCGGAACCGTCGCCGGCAAAGTTAAGTTTTCCAAAATGTAACTACCTACTAACTAGCGATTTGAAGCATGCAACAAGCTGTCAAAATAATCATCTTCAAAAAATTCTTCACAAAAAAAAGTTTGGTAAATAAATCGCTTGATTTAGCCATTTTTTAATGAAACACGGTTGGTAGTTTTGATCAGACAGCAATTGTATTATCTCAAAACAAAAGCATTTAGGTACACTTAGTTTACTTTAACTTATCCAAGATGGCGCTAGGTGTATCAGTTTTTACGAAATTGGAACTTTTAGGAACGTCTGTTCCACGATAACTCAACACATTGTTTATATATGCATAGTTGAACAAATTCCGTTTAGGAGGTTTTCAAGGTAAGCAATAAAAGATAATGGCCATATTGTGGTTATGGTGAACTCACCGAAATGTATATATATTTGCACAGTTGAACAAATTCCGTTTAGGAGGTTTTCAAGGTAAGCAATAAAAGATAATGGTCATATTGTGGTTATGGTGGAACTCACCGAAATGTATATATATTTGCAAAGTTGAACAAATTCAGTTTAGGAGGTTTTCATGGTAGGCAATAAAAGATAATAGCCATATTGTGGTTATGGTGAACTCACCGAATTTATATATATTCATAGTTGAACAAATTCCGTTTAGTAGGTCTTCAAGGTAAGCAATAAAAGATAATGGCCATATTGTGGTTACGGTGAACTCATAGAAATGTGTGTATATATATATATATATATATATACATATACAACATTACCAACAAGTCTAGTGTTGACGTATTTCTATGTCTACATAAAATTATTAAAAATTACCTAACAAAACAATAGTAAACTAAGTTTAAAGTGCTCTTTTCTTCTAAATCGTAGACCGCGCGTTTAACCAGCTAATTTTTATTAAGTGGAGTGGCTTGTTTTAGTGTTTTTTTTTACCTACTTTCCAAAACTGCCACGAAGTGTCAAACTCTACCTACTGGAAAAAAAAGCAACATTATTTTTCTCTTATTCCGCTTCACGTGACGCAATAGTGATTACCGATTACTATCTTATCCACTTAAAAATAACTCTTTGTACGTAAAGATCGCATAAAATAACATAATCATGAATACAAAGTGCATTGTATGTGAAAAAAACATTGACACTCCGTCAGATTTTATATGCTGTAGTGTCTGTGAAATGAACTACCATCTTGGCTGTGCGGATATTACTGAAACCTCACGCCGTAGTGCAAGAAGTTTACAATGGAAATGCAAGAAATGTAATAGTAAAAATGCTAAAAATACCAAACCAAAACAGACTAATAACGACATACTATTGAACAACGAGCAAGAACCGCCATCTATCATCAAACAAGCAAAACAGTCTACTCAACTGCCGAAATCTGCAAACCAACCAAACGACACGGACAACTTAACAACCACAAATATAGATGGCGCTAATGGTCCTTTAACTTCTCAACTGTTTATTAAAGAGCTGACTGATTTCAAAACATCCATTATGAAATTCGTGGAAGACAAATTTGATTCATATGTACGCAAATATGAAGCTCTCATCTCACAAAATAACGAAATAATAAAATCTATCCAATTTATGTCAGATCAGCAAGATGACCTAAGAAAACGTATAAATGTTATCGAAAAAACTCAAGAAATAGCCAATGAGGAATTAATTACACAAAAAAATCATAATAATATGCTACTAAGTACTATCTCTAAACAAGATGAAAAAATCGATAAATTGGAGTATTTAAGCCAAATCTGTAATATCGAGATAAGAGGTGTTCCGGAGTCCGACATTGAAAATAATGCAGAAGTACTCAAAAAAATTTCTAAAATTATCAACTACGAAAATACCGGCGTGCATTCTGTATTTACAAAAATCTACAGGCTGGGACCGAAGTTCTCCGACAAAAATCCAAGACCTATCGTAGCGACGTTCAACACCACAACATCGCGGGATGACTTCCTATCCAAATTCAAAACTTACAAAAAATCCACAACCACTATGACAAATAAAATAAATACAAGGGATCTAGGATTATCACAAGCCGCCAAACACATCTATGTATCCGATCAATTAACTCAAAAAGGAAAATTTTTGCTATCTCAAACAAAAAAATTTGCCAGAGACAATAATTACAAACACTCTTGGTCCACCGGAGGGCGCATTCTTTTGAGACAAACGGATACTTCCAAGATAATTTCTATAAATAATATTGCTGATCTGGACCGTGTTAAACGTCAATTACTGTGACTGACGATACAAGGTACTATGCTGCTATATCACTCCATTATACCAGACATTCATGATTGTATTATAAAATGCTTCTACCCGATATTCTATTATACTCAATGTGTATTCTTACTTTCCCTAATGGCTATTGGTATGTCTTCTAATATTATATTACATTGCTTTCGAACATATATATCTCATCTATTGCGAAAATACATAAAGACATTCCAATAGCATTTAAAACTCATAAACAATCTTATTGCAAAATCATATGCATCTTTTCATTCGCATTGTGGTATGTTTCGCTTGTTAATTTAGTTGCATCCTCGATGATAAATTATTTTCCTCACCAAACTAGGTCCAACAAAAACAAAAATATTTACCTTACTATTATTCAGTATATTGTTTATATATATTTTAATATTGTTAATTCTGTAAACATAACTTTTTTCTCTGATTCTTCCATGAGCCATACCACGAATTTCGACAAACTAACACATTCTCAAAATAGTGTACTCTCCTTCTTCTTAGTATTATTATTATTTAAATCGATTGTTTTTTGTTTTTGTTTTATGAATCACACCACCACCAGGATACCCTACATGAGATATAATGGATTTTTCTTTAATCTATCAAGCTCATCCATTTTTAACACAATTAGTGAGTTTATATTATGTAATCCCATTCTTGCAGAAAAACTATATCTAACCAATATAAAACATATTATCATCCAGCTTATTTATGTTGTAATTAGTATATATAACATCACTAGTGCTCTACTTATCACCAACAACAATTGAAGTATATTTACTTTAACTATTTCCATCAATATACTAACTATTCTAATTATTGCGCTCCTAGCTCTATCATAAAAACAACTAAAATATGTATTAAATATCTTATCTTACAGCTAAACCATTCTGAAACACACACAATTACTTATTCCAATCTCAAGTCTTTTAATATCTTTTGAGAATCAAGTATATAATCTAATTATCACTACTTTCCTGGCAACTTTTTATATGAGTCATAGCAATAATAATTATATGTGTACTCAATATAAATTCTTACACTCCGAACTAGATTCCTCTGCTTCTATCATAATAACCTTAAAAAATGTCTTATTTCATATTGTATTGCTCAATATTATCACCATACAAAAAAATAAGAAAACAATTTTTGTCATAAAAAATGAGTGATATAGGGAATAAACAACTATGTACAAGTAGGCATGTGTATATGTGTATGTATGTATGCATACATATATATATGTGTATGTATGTATGTATACATATATATTTGTATATATTTGTATATCTTTGTATGAATATGTATGCATCTATAAATATGAATAAGTGTGTGTGTGGATGTATGCGTGTACACGCGTATTTACGCGCTCATACATGCATGTACACTTACACAACCAGAAAAGAGAGTTATGTATTTGATCTTTTCCTGCATAATAGCATGTCTTAGACTTCTAAATTTTTTATTTTTTTGTTTTTCTTTTATTTTTATTTCTTCTTTATTCTTTTTATTTTCCTTTTTTTTTTTGTCTTCTGCTTTCTACTTTAACATTTTTATATTTTCTATTTCCATTATAATTCATTCTAATATAATCTTTCATACTTTAAACATGTATAAATATTTAATTCATATGTTAACACTAGACCTCACATACTAAATATATACCATTGGTCGCCACGAGACAGGCAGTCGCCTAGTGTGGTGATTTAATGTATCACATGTAAGAAAATGTATTATTGTATTATCATGTATTCTATAAATAAATAAATAAAAAATATATATATGCATGGTTGAAAAAATTACGTTTAGGAGGTCTTCAAGGTAAGCAATAAAGGATAATAAATGATAAAGATATGGTCATATTGTGGTTATGGTGAACTCATCACAATGAAAATTCAACACGCCTTAAGTGATATGAAGTCATTAAAAGCGATTAAAGAACTAATTTACAAACCTTACCCACGTAACTTAGTTTTTGTTTAATCACTTTTCATGACTTTTTATCACTTTTTAAAGGTCTAAATTAATTAATCTTATATTGTTTACCTCGAAGACCTCTTAAACAGAATTTCTTCAACTATGCATACTATACAAACATTGCATATTTACGAATAACATGAAAATGCTGTCAGTTCCTCTCTTCAAGATCCTGGTTCACTTCTTCCTCTATTTGTTCCTTCATCCTTTCCTCCATTCTTGTATTTTTAAAGACAATACCCGTTGGGAGCTGAATAACATAGTGTTGTTATAAAATTTAAAAAAGTCTAACATGGCTCGGCTCTTTTTAATCAACAACATACATACGGAGGAATAATTATACTGTTCATATTATTACTGTTATTACATTGTTACATTTACGAATATTATTATCCCATTATACAAATTATTTTCAAAATACTGTTCCTCTCTCCAAGATCTCTGGTTCACTTCTTCCCATATTGGTCCCTACTTGTTCCTGCATCCGTTCCTGCATTTCTGCGTTCTCAATGACTGCTGGGAGCTGTTAGGTCAAGCGTGAACAGAATCACGTAGTGTTGTTGTTAAATTTTTAAAAGTTAAGCATGACTCGGCGATTTTTAATGCATTGGTCAACAACCGAAATAAGGAGGAATGATTGTGCTGTGAATATTATTATCACATCTTGAATACATTATCAAACGCCACAACTTTTATGGCCAATTGATCAGATCCGACGCAAGGTAGGTACGGCCGCTTGTTGCGAATACATATTGTTGGATTAAAATTGGTCAAATAATTAACTTTCATAATGCGTAATGTTCTTATCTCTCGGCCTACCTTGTCTTTACTTACACTAAACTATTATTAAACTTAATTACACTCGACACTAACTCACTCTGCACACATACTGCGTTCATAAGTACTGCGGTGGTTGGGGATCGGGGGAGAATTTCAAAACAAATTCTCAAAAAAAATTAAAAATTAAAAAAAAATCTTAATTTCTTAGACTTGGTAATCATCTGCTTATTCGTAAAATTCCCTTATAGCGTTGTACTAGTATTCTGATTTTCAACAAATGGTAATCTCATAATATTGCAATTCTTGTTTATGTATGCTTTATTTTTTACTCAAATATTCAGATGATGTGTGCTGCCACTGATATTTTTGTTCACCAATAATATTTACCGTGTTAAAATAAAATGGTTGTTTTAATCAAATGTTATTACTCCTCAATATGTATTTAAATTGTATATTTTCAATACTTAAAATATTTCTTATTATTATATGTTATATCTCTGCCTTTACTTGCAGATTTAGTGTGTTGGGAACTCTTGATAAAGTAAAAGGTTCTTTACAATAATTGCGTGTATTTTCGTTACAATAAATATAAGTCTGGATTAAGCTAAACTGTTCATTACCCGAGGGTTGATAATTCTCTGTTTCTAGAAGCTTGAAGTCTGACAAGGATACCCCACAGGCAATTGCTACACTCTAGCGACATCTGTCGGACTCTGGAGTAAGCTTTCTGACTAGTGCCATCTATTGCTTGAATACCCAACTTATTACCATGCATCACATTATTTAATTATTTTCTGACATTTAATGCTGTCAAATATAATTACTTATAACCTCACGATTGTGAGTCTTTCAATGTAATAATATTTTTTTTCTTTTGCACTATTTTACTAGATATTATTGAAACCTGCAATTAAAACATAGAAATATGTTGAAAATCACAATTTCGCGTCGCTATCGTAACAATCGGTTTAACTTTAAAAATTATTTACTATTTTTAATATGTGAACGAGATAAAAGTAAAGTAAAATTTTTTTTACAAATTCCCCAAACAAAACGAATGTGTTTTCGAAATATCGAGTTCTCTCAATTTTTCTATGACAACATTTTTCACAAATGATATTAAAATTTTATTATTTAGAAATAGTATTATAATAATAATAGTGTTTATTTTAAATGCATACGCCGGAAAGATAATTCGAACTAGTTTCTAACACAGTATTTATGTTTACGGATAATTAAAAAATAAAATGTATAAAGGCATTTGAAATACAAAGAAAACATTGCAAACTAAACAAAAGTGTTGAAAGTACTGAAGGTTTAATTTTTTTAAAGTTCATTTAAATATTTTCATATACTTAGACGTAAATATATGCAAATATGTTATTATACATATTTAGACGTAACATTATTATATAATCATTCCTTAAGGTTTCAAGCAGCCGTCACATAGAACGGCCGCCCGTGTGCGCAGCGCACATAAAGTATAAGGATGCGGTGGCACTGGCTTGGATGCTAAACAAAAAATAATATTACTAAATACTGATAGCACAACGTGAAGTGTATAAACGAGAATATGCGTCTATTCAACAGTCATCTAATGATCCTTTAAGGTTCTACACACCTGATATTGTTTATTAAAAGTGCGTTGTTTTAAAAACGCCAGATCCAGGTGAGTTTGTCCAAATAAATTATCACACAATATTCAAAATTCGTTTTTAATTTTTTTCTGTTATTTGATTACGAGCGTTGGGTACATGTTGGAATCTTTTTAAAAATATGTCTTAGTGTAAACTTATTTACACCAAAACCGATTGTACGAAACATCAGATAACAACAGGAAGGTATTAATAGTAAGCGTTCAAATGGAAGAAGAAGATGGTTTGAAAGCGAGACATGTAAATACAAATGTTAGCGGGAGTCGCTAATATTAAAAATATAATAATTACGTGATAATTGTGAAAATATTTAATAAAACAGACTCGTTTTAAATAGAGCAAAAATCTCTCGACAAAGGTCAGAAGTACCATTTAAACATATATTGTGTAATTTTTTTCATAACTATAACATGTTAAATAGCAGAAAAAAGTGTTTTTAATAATTTTCAGAGCTAACTTTGCAATTTTTTTTATATCGAGGTAATTTCATATAATACCGTTTCGGCTCGGTAAAAGTACAGATATTATCTTCAAAAATGTTTTTTTAAGAACCTAAAACTTAAAGTGTTCAAGGGATATTAAATAGAATTAATTTATTAAAAATCTGGTTAAGTTATTCGTTTTCCTGTTAAAAATTGAAATGCAGGCCTATAACGAATGAATTTATGAGGACGGCGGAATACGTGTTCATTCAAATACTGATGTTGATATACTGATATTGTCGCATTCCGAAATGATATGCATTAGGAAAAGAACACGTGTTCTCGATTTATTCTGAATGACTAATATTTTATCAGGATTATTTAAATTCGCTGTCACAAGGGTACCGATGTAATACTACGGTTATTATGGACGAAGTAATTACTTCTGACATGTCAAATAGGTGTGGGTTCATGAAGGTCAAAGTCAAACCTTGGATGTATATTTTAATAGGTTGTAACAAGGTAAACAAGTGTTAAAAATAATTATAACAATTTTATTGTAATCCTTATACAGGTTCGGATCGTAAAACCCAAATCACAACATGTTGGTGTTATAATTCAATTTAAATAATAAATAAATAATTATACAACACCTTTAAATTGTCACCAAAGAAAACATGCTAATATTGTGTCATCAGAAACTATCACTGTCAATTTCAAAATCATCGTGCGTTAAAATACTAATTAAGTACTCGAGTGATTTTCGGTATATTATGCCGAGTTTGCAAAACGTCTCGAGTGATCGCAAGCCATAATATGCCATTTTTGACTGGGAGAATTCGCGCATTTAGGTTTTTTTTATATATATTTTATGAATCCAGAAAATATAGGATAAACGGTAAAATATATATCACTATAATCAGTTTATATGTCTCCTTATTAAAATTCAGAGGTTTGATTTTGTTTTAAATGAGGGCGAGAAATTTCCAACTCGAACGCCAATCACTCAACTCATATTACAGTTATTAACGGGAACACTCGAGTGGTTTATCAAAAGTACATCTCAGTCGATCAAATTTGATCACTAAATGCGTAGGTATTTAAATATTTATCAGTAATAATAATAATTGTTATGGAAAAACAAAAAATGTCGCTTTCTGGTTGTACCGAATATTGAAATATTTTGACTTGTAACTTATGCTTATTTTATTTTACACCTACTTTAAAAAACACATAAACATACGCAGTACCTATTTTTCGATATTTGATACGCCCTTGAGGTGATTTTAAAAAAACGGCGCCTAAAATTATAAAAAAAATATTATTATAATTATTATGAAGCGCCATGCCTTCAAAAGCTTGTTCCCAAAAATCATTCTGTAAAAAGTTTTTTTACTATAATACATTTATGTTTATTAATAGATCTACTTTTTTTGGTATGATTGGGGATTGAACCTTCTTCCCCAGGGACTGGCTCTTAATTGCTGTGAACTTTTAAAATGTCTTCAAAAAAATTGGTTTGACTGAATATTGAACCTTCTTACCCAGGAATTGTATCTCTACCAAACTTGCCAACTGCCGATAGAGTAAGACCGACATTTATTTCGTATATTGACTGCGGTAATGTCATCCAATTTCAGAAAAATGCCAATAGGTATATCCACGTGTGTGTACGTGATTGCCGCCAAAAGTTGGTAGAATGCATTGTCATCAAAAACAGGTCTATCTGCCGAGGTTGTCGGGGAGTGGGTTAATTTCCGCAATTTCCAAGATTTGCATTAATTCATTCACTCATTCCCGAAAACAAAAGTGAAATTTAAATAGAAATATTTAAAAACAATACATTTTGTTGTTTCAGATTTACCCCAAGAGTGGCAGTCAAATAGAATGATTGGGATAACGGACTTCTTTTGGGGAGTTTTGTTATTGTTTGGTGTGTTCTACGCTTGGTCTCTGTGGCATTATGGCTATTGGAAGAGGAAAGGTGTCAAGGGGCCCAAACCTGAAATATTATTTGGAAATATTAAAGAAACCGTGTTAGTACGGAAACATCTTGGATTCATTTTGCACGATCTCTATTCGCAGAACAAAAAACTCCCGTACGTAGGCATCTTCACCATGTTTAAAAGAAGTTTACTCGTAAACGACTTGGACCTGATTAAGACCATATTAGTGAAAGACTTCGCGTACTTTACGGACAGAAGCATCAAAATAAACGAAAAGACGGATCCCCTCGCTTTACACTTGGTGAACCTCACTGGAGACACTTGGAAGAACATGAGGGCCAAGCTGACCCCAACCTTCACAACTTCGAAAATGAAGTACATGTTTGAAACAATGACCAGATGTAATGAAGAAATGTCAGACTACTTGGAGAAGAACATCGCAGTCGCCGAAAATAAAAGTTCAATGGATGTTAAAGAAATATTTTCCAAACTTAACACAAACATCATTGGGTCGTGCGCTTTTGGCATCGAGTGCAACACTTTCAAGAATCCAAAGCAAAAGTTCAGGAATGTAGGAAGAAGCATTCTGAATCCATCTTTAGTCAAAACGATCCTACGGACTTCTGCAATTTTCTTTCCTGCCTTCAATAAGTTTCTCAATGTTAGCTTCTTTGAGAAAGATGATGTAGATTTCTTGCTCAATACAGTCAGAGACACAATTAAATACAGGAAAGATAACAATGTATCAAGGAATGATTTTCTTCAACTCTTGATAGATCTGAAGGCTGATGAGGGTGATGCCGGTGGCAAAGGTATGTTTTGATTTAAGTAAATTCTTATTATTACGTGATTAGATTGAGATGATGTTACACCTATTGTATTAAGATTTAATGTATTTACGAGAACTACGAGAGGTGTAGTGACGAAAGAAAGCTTATCAAAGATGCTGGAGATTTTTGGAACTTTTTATGGTGGTTAGCACATAGAATTTTTTGGCAATATATAATAATTAAACTTCTGTGATATTGCTTACACAAAGCAGAGAACTATTTTGGATTTTGATACCACTATCACTCATTTCTGTTATCGTCAACCGTATTTTGACAAGACTTTGCATTCGCTGTTGTTATCTACGTTCCTATCCGAGTATAAGAACTTATCTGAAATAAACATTAACGATTGGATAAGTATTGAAGTAGACCGAATCAAGTGACAAAATTTGAAAAAAATTCTCATTCTCTGTTGTCTGCATTCGTGTTTATCTGTGGATCATTACACAAATAAAATGAATAATAGCGAATTAAATAGTCATGAAGATGACCATTGGTTCACCGTCCACATTACGCACAAGGATATGACGTCTTTGCAATAGTATGCACCTTTGGCCTACTTCCTACTGATGTTTTGACTTTCCTTATATTGTCTTTTGGTACTGCAGGCCTCACCACGATGCAAATAGCTGCCCAAGTATTTGTTTTCTTCGTGGCTGGGTTCGAGACCTCCTCCACCACGGCCAGCTTCGCGCTGTATGAGCTGGCCCTCAACCCGGATGTCCAGGACACACTTCGCAAGGAGATCGACCAGGTACTTGCGAAGCACAACGGAAAGGCAACCTATGAAGCTCTGGCCGAGATGAACTACCTCACTCAAACTATTAATGGTAAATAACAACATAATAATTTTCATTATTTCGACGTTGTTCGCTCGGTGCATTGGATTACTTCAAATGAATCCTACATCGAAATATTAATGTAAATTAGAAGCTTTAGTTCACTCGATTAATGTGTATAGACCAGTATAGACCCTTCATCAATAACACGGTTATAAAAACTTACCCTAAAAAATAATCATATTTTTAACTCATTGTGTCACTAAAACACGAAAATATTTGTTTTGTTATGTCCTTTAAATATTTTTAAAAACTCAAATAACGTGTTTTCCAAAAAGAGGTGTTATTTTGATATTCAATCATAAAAGATCAATGGTTTCGTTGCTTGTGTGGCACGTAGCGCCGTCTTGTTGAAATTAAACGTTGTCCAGATCAATACCATCCAATTCTGGCCATAAAAAATCATTTATCATCTCTCGATAGCGCAATCCATTCACCGTAACTGTTGCTCCAGCCTCAATTTAGAAAAAGTAAGGTTCAATGACTCCGCCGGACCATAAACCGCACCAAACAGTCACACGTTGAAGATAGAGGCTTTTCAACAATAATTCTTTGGTTTTCCGAGCCCCATATGCGACAATTTTGCTTGTTGACGAAGCCACCTGAGGTGGAAATGGGCCTCATCACTCAAGATGATTTGCATTTGATTCACTCTAGTGAATTTTAATAATTTTAATGCTTTGTTGGGCGTAGTTTCTACTTGTCAAATTTCAAAAAAACGACAGCTTCAAAAGTAACATCTACCGAAAAAGCGGGCTATTCAAAATAACACCTCTTTATTGGAAAACCCTGTAGCTTCGTCCTGACTTTGCGAGGTATATGACGCATGACACAAACAAGTGCGAGTAAGTATCAAGCAATAGTTGAACAATTTTAACGTAAATACCCGATATATTATTAAACTCACAATTGATTTGAAAAATAAAGTCGGTTGGGTTAGGTTGGTCTGTTTCGAACGCTATTAGCGCGGAGTGTGGACCGAGTTACCTATTGGTTTTAAAAAAATCACTATGTCTAATATCGATGGTCTGCCAGTGAGGTATATTATCGCCATGTGGCCTACACGGAGAGAAATGACCATTGTAAATTTATTAAGAATCTATCATTGAAGAAGAATATAATATTAAGAATCTCTTCAAATTATTGGTAATTCCTTAGGAATTGACAGGTTTCCTGATAAACTTTAAGTAAATTACGAATATATTATCATGACGTCAAATCTTGAGTTTCAAATTACAACTAATTTTTTTAAAGGAAATGAAAAAATGAAAATCAAGGAAAATCTTCATGTTCAAGGAAAATTAAAAATTTATCGTGAGGACATAAAATGATTTTCTATCAGTGAAGCGCACACATGCGTTAAATGCAATCTGAAAATTCAATTTATAAGAATACTCTAGCTAAATTATTGCGATGTAAAACAACAAAATTAATGCGATTATCCGCTTTTTATCCATTCTAGATGAAATCAGATAATGTAAAATTCTCACTAAAAATCTGTTTACAAAGTAAGTAATCTTGATTAATGCTTTCCAAAACACGTAATTGTTTTTATTTTCTTAAAACTGCACACGTGTGTGCGGTAGGCAATCGATATAACACTCACACTTGGCAGACGTTATATTGTTGACAAGTGGGCTCTAAAAAATATGGTGTCCAAACATCACTAAAAACCTCTGCTTTCGATAGTAAAAAAAGTAATCAAAATTTGCTTTCATAAATTTGACATAGTTTTGAAAGATATTAAAAAAAACATACTGAATATAAGTGGCTCGTTACGATATTTCTGGCAACTTGAAAACAAATGACATACTGACCATGCTGATGTTGTAGTCATCTTTTCTGTAAGTTATAATTTAAAAAATCGGTACAAATGGAGTATTATATATGCAGGGTGTATCGGCACGTACCCGACAAACTTTAACCAGCTATTCCTTAGCATATTTGGAGTAAAAAATCTTATTTGCACTTTGCTGTCCGGTAACGTTTTTTTTTAATAAAAAAATTATTATTCATATTTTCACCACATGTCACCACTGTTTTATCCTTTGTCAAAGTTTGAAAACCCATCTGGCAAATATTTTATTCGAATTCCGTTGAATAATGCACGTGTGTACCTATATTGGCGCACACTTACAATCACAACGAAATGGCACGGCACCATTCGTCTCATTTTTAACTATTATTATTAAGGTTAAACGCAACGCTCGTTGTATTCTACGTGTTCACAGATGGCGTTAATTAATTAATTTTGTTTAAATACGCTTTTGCAAGGTATTGCTTTACAATATTAAGACAAATAATTTGTTTGCGCCCGTATATACGCGATATGAATATGAATCAATAGTTTTGTTCGTTTAAAGACTTAATTCTTTCGAGAAAGGCACACAAATACAATATTTTACCGATGATTCAATCCAATATTATATTTGTATGCCTTTCTCGATAGAATTGAGTTTTTATATGGACAAAACTATTTATTCATATTCATATTGCGTATATGAGGGCGCAAACAAATAATTTGTCTTAATACTGCAAAGCAATACCTTGCAAAAGCGTATTTAAACAAAATTAATTAATTAACGCCATCTGTGAACACGTAGAATACAACGAGCGTTGCGTTTAACCTTAAGTGTGTGCGAAAGAGCGAAGACGCTTTTTGACATACTTGCTTATAACAGCTGTTGAACACGAAACGCAATGCCAATGACAGTGATGTAGTGTGGAATTTTTTTTTTTTTTTTTTTTTTTTTAATTGAAAAAAAAATGCTACCGGACAGCAAAGTGCCCATAACATTTTTTACTCCAAATGTGCTAAGGAATAGCTGGTTAAAGTTTGTCGGGTTAGTGCCGATACACCCTGTATATATATTTTTTAATTCCAGAAACCCTCAGAAAATACCCTCCCGCTCCGTTTATCTTGAGGAATTGCACAAAGAATTACACCCTACCCGGCACCGACATCAAGATTGAGCAGGACACCACGGTGATTGTTCCTATCTTAGGCATTCACAGGGACCCTGAGCTATATCCCGATCCCATGAAGTTCGACCCTGAAAGGTTCACACCAGAAAACAAGGCCTCCCGACACCATTTCGCCCACCTGCCTTTTGGAGAAGGTCCCAGGAATTGCATAGGTAACTACAAAATATAACTTAATTTTTTTTATTATTTTCTAACGTCTATTTTAAATATACAAAGTAAAGTAGTTTATTCAGTCCTCCTCACTAGGTACTCCTGTTCCGAGGTGGACTGTAGGTTATCGTATGGGTGATTACTTCATGATTTCCTCAACTTCAGTTGTTGACTGTGAGTTTTCTTGGTGTTACTTCATAACATTAATGATTTCTCCGTCTTCACGTTTAGTTAGTTATATTTCGATGTCGTTTTTAAATTATTTTTATAGTTTATACTAATAGAGCAATTTTATTCCAATAAAATTATTGTGAATTATTGAGGGTTATGGCTGTCGACAACGAATCAGGAGGTAGCGGGTTCATTTAATTATTTGTTATTATTTCTGAAATGTTATAAAATAATATATTATGGTATACCTGCGGCTCATTCCGCAGGGAGAAAACTAACTAATATAAGATATTGAAACTTTATTAAAAAAACCTCTTAAAATTATTCGTAATAAGGTTAAAAACGGGACTGCAGGCCCTTCAAAAATTAATGTTTCCTGTTAAACTTTTAGTAAAAAATGAATGTATTATCGCGATGTCAGAACACGTGTTCAAAAAAAAAATAATATTATCGCATTTCGTCGTTGTATATTATCAAGGCACAGTGCAGGTGCACGAACACGTGTTCTGATATGTTATGGTATGTATACATTTGCGAACCGAAACGTGAACCGAGCTACGAATTACGGGAAAAGAACGAAGCAACTGTAACAGGCGTTTCGCGCCACTTGCGGTTGCTTCGTTCCTTTCCCATAAGTTGAGGTTCAGCTCGGAAGTTCGGCTCGCGTATGTATACGTAGCATTAGGAATGTACTAAACAGGAAACGGCAAGCAATCCCGTTTTTAACCGAATTACGAATAATTTGAAGAGATTTTTAATAAATCAGCAACTCTCATTTTTCTAAGTGCAGAGTGGAAGATATCCTCAGTGTTACCCTGGTGAAAGACCATCATTTTGAATTGAAACGTTGTTTGAAATGGCTTAAGCCGTATTCGGTAACCGGATCTAAATAAGCAGGTACCTCCCTACCTACCTGCTTCTTCTCCATCTCCTCCCACCCCACTTCCTTCAGCTTCATAACATACCACAATTGGGGATGCCAGAGTGTCACTGGTTCCAGACGGTTCACAATGACTGTTCCTCTTGTAACCTATATATATAAATCGTCTTGTAACATATACAGACAGTCCGGGGGTAAAGTGCGCTAACTTCCGGGAGTGATTCAACATGATAGTACAAGTACAAGTAAAAAGATAAATATATTTTTTCCAAATTTCATGGTTTAAGGGTAGTTTTTAATTTGAGAAGGTGAATTGTGTGCATGGGAAAATAAATATTCTATGGAAAAATATTGTTGTATTGGAAAATAAACATTGGATTTTGAATCTTTTTTACTTCTTACTTCTTTCTTACTTCTTGACGGCCGGCATAGTCCAGTGGTAACGCATTGGACTACCATTCCGAAGGTCGCGGGTTCGAACCCGGCGTGCGCAAATAAATTTTATTTGATTAATTGATTAATTTGTGTTATTTCACAATTAAATTAATTAAAATAATAATATATAGTATATTTGCGGCACGTTCCAGAGTGGAAGATACTACCAGTATCGCCCTGGTGTAAGACCACCATTCAGAATTGAAACGTTGCTCCAAATGGCTTTAGCCGTGTTTAGTGACTAGATCTGAATAGCCAGGTACTTCCCCACCTTCCTCTTTCCCTTCCCCACTTACCTTCAGCCTAACAACATCCCCCAATTGGGGATGCCATAGTCTCACTGGCTCCAGACGGGAGCAGTTGGGACTCTTGTGAGGTATTCACTATAAAAAAAAAAAAAAAAAAAACTTCAACCATTTAAAAAAAAATATATTTGAAATAAATACATATGGCAGATTTACAGAAGAAAAACATATTGTTCTAAAAACTAATTACAATAAAATGTTTTCTTTTTAACGTAACTATCCAATTCAATAGAGAAAAACGTTTCTCGTGTTTGAGTTGGGGAGTAGTGCCATTACAGTATACATAAGGTAAAGAAAAGAAAGAAAGATTTTATTTAAAAAGTAAGAAATAAACAAAATTTATATGGCATGATAAAAAAATTATAGATAATGAAAATAGACTAATTTAGCAGTTACTAAATTAGATACACATTAAATGTAAATACGAGTAATTTTAAGAATATGGATGTAGTATAATAAAAATAATATTATTAAATTTCGATTTAAGTAGGTAGTAGGTGGTAAGTGCATGGAGTTATTTTATTCAGTTGGAGTAAATCAGAGCTGATAATATTCCAAGAGAAGGTACATAATAAATTGCGACAATAGGTGGTTCGAATGCTGATATAATATTTCAAGAGGACATGTTAAAAAAGGAAAAATATATTGATTTTTGTTTTTGTTAATTAATTATGAAGTTAAATAATTAATTATATACTAAGTATTTGATCAATTACTACTGTGTACATGTAATCAAAAGATACGTAAAAATTCGTTCCATGAAATTAAAACTTGTAATTATTATTGGGTTGATCAAGTAGTTGTTATATTTGTAATTTAAAGGCTTTATAATTTTTTTCAGATTTGGTTTGGTAGTATAATGGTGTTGAGAAGCACTCATTTAAAATTTAGGGATTTCTAAGTTGCCACGTGATCTTGATCGGTTACTTATTTTTGGAAATGTTATTGTAGGATTGGAATGATCTTTGTGAGTTTGTAACAATGAGTTTTTTTTAAATATATTATTTAGACTGAGAAACCTAAAAGAGTAAAATAACTGTGTTGTTGGAAATATACTCGTAGATGGTTTACGTAGGATGACTTGTAGAATGAACATCTGTGCGTTTTCTACAGGTAGGAGGTTAGTTTTGAAAGTTCCCCCCCACCCGATTATACCATATTGTCGAATAGATCGGGCAAGAGAGAAATTCATAGTTTTAATCATATTATATGATGGATGTTTCTCAATCTAATGAATAAGTAAACAAGTTTTCTTACTCTGGTTGCCGTATTTTGGACTTGTTCGTTCCATTTTAAGTGTCTATCTACTATGATACCCAGATACTATTGTTGCATGTTACTGGTAAACAATTTACATTGTCACGTTCTTTTTTATTATCACACTGTGATGATTGGATTTTAATGGTAATATTGTTTTCGAATTTTTTGCATCCTGTGTGCTGTGATTGTCCCTTAAATCCAAACTGGTTTGGGCTCATTTATCTTCTTATCTTTTATGTAGTTGATGAGTTGTTTTTTAACAATGTTTTCATAGATTTTTGCTATGTTTGATGCGTGTGCTATGGGACGATAATTAGAAATGTTTTTTTCGTCACCAGATTTAAAAACAGGGGTCACAATAGTCTTCTTATAGTTGTTCGGGAATATGCCCTTCTTTAGACTTACATTTATTATATGAGCAATTGGTGTGCTGATTATCTCACGTACAGTTTTGAATATTTTTACAGTTATGTTGTTGTAGCTAGGGCTTGCTGATCCTCGTAAACTTATTATAGCGTTTTCAACTTCTTTATCAGTTACAGTTATTGAAGCAAATGTGTGGAAACCTTCTTCAAAAGTTGGGTTTAGCTCTGGTTGTTGAGTTTGTTTTTTTGTCTAGGATTAACAAAATAATCTTTAAAGATATCACCACACATTTTTGGGGTTTTTTCTGTGTCAGTATTGATTCCTTGACGAGTAACTTCTTTTGGAAATTTTTGTTTTGTGCTTTTGTTGGTTATTGTTTTGATAATTTTCCAGACTGTCAGGTCAGGTTCTGTCTTGACCAGCATTTTTTGTATATTATCACGAAAATACTTTTCTTTGGTCAGTCTTTGGTCAGGTATTTCTTGTAGAAAGTAGCGATATTTTCGTCGTTAGGGAATTTTTTAGACTGGTGACAGTATTTTTCCTTATTTCTGATTGAAATCACTAATCCATGGGTTATACATGGCTTTATTAATCTGTGCTTAGGTTTTGTTTTAGAGACAAGTATTTTCGTAGAAAGGTTTATGTGATTTAGGAAAACTGTTTCGAAATTCTTTGCACGAGTATTTGGATTTTCAGATTCAATTATTCATGCCCAGGTTTCCATCTTAAGATTTGCTTCTAAAGTTTTCATATTAAAACATTTTTTTCGTGTTTTTTTTGTCAGTTTTGTTGGGGTTGGTACTTTTTTTGTCTATGTTGTAAACGAATATACAGGTGTAGTGGTCAGTTATGATAGTTTTCCGTAATATTGACATGTTTTTTTCAGTGTTATTTCAGTTGCATCATATGTGCTCGATACGGGAAGGGATTTGGATTATTTATGTACGATTTATAATTTAGTGAAGTCATTGCATTTATATAATCATCTTTCGTTTTGCTTTGCACCCAATATCCGATAAAGGTTAATGTCACCAATAATAATATTAAAGGTACCTTTTAGATTCAGTAATAATTTAGAATCATCATGTAGAATCACCTCTCGAAGTTAGCGCACTTTGCCTCCGGACATTCTGTACACATTTTTTTCATTAAATATTTATTAACAGTCGGTTACAATTCTTGAGCTTCGTGTACTTCTTGATTTAATTTTTTTTCCTGTACTGAAGCCGTACCTTTTCTTCTTTATTATAAAAAAAAGTTTTTCTAATGTGAATACTATACTAGAGTCCTAACTGCTCCCATTATTCTGGAGCCAGTGAGACTAAGACATCCCCATTTGAGAAATGTTATGGTGCTGAAAGGTATTGGAGGGGAAGGAGATGGGGAAGAGGATGGTGGGGAAGTACCTGGCTATTTAGATCTGGTCTTCAAACACGCTAAACAAAGCAACATTTCAATTCTGAATAATTAATAACGATTTATTTTTTGATCTATCAATACCGTGCCCTATAGGATTACGCCTTCGAGGTGAAAAATTATGATTATTTTTTCCAGGGAGCAGGTTTGGGATGATGCAGACCAAACTCGGACTGGTGACTTTACTGTCCAAGTATGAAGTGTCTGCAAGCGACAAGACCCCTATTCCCATAGTGTACATGGCCAAGTCCTTAGTTCTGGGGGTCGAAGGAGGACTGTCACTCAAAATAACAAAGAGAAGTCAAAAAATTTAACAACCTTTACCAAAAATGTAATCTCATATTATTCCCCCTATCCTATTCCAAGCAGGGAATCCTTCGAAGAGGTGCCCTCAGGCTTACCTGTCCTGGTTAATTCAGCAGAAAATATACACTTTCGATATCTTTATTTAGATGTTTCTAATTACTCTCTTAATTGCTCAAAAAAAATTTTTTTTTCATGTTCTTTATTAAACGGTTATACACCAATATATCATGGAGAAGATTACAAATTAAAAAGTTTACAGAGGCAGTTTTACTATTTTGTGACATGTGTTAAAAGATAGTTACTGAATTGTCTGTAGGTGACATTGAAAATGTCGATGGCTAATGCAGAATCGTTAAGCAGTTGAGTCGCTCTGTTTATTGGCGCGTTCTGATAGGCAGAAGTCCTCGCTTTCGGAGCATATAGGAGTGCATGGGATCTCCCTCGAGTATAATTGTTAGGGACATAAAAGTTAACCTCTTTCAACATAGGCTGTAACGGACGTACTGCTCCAGGCTCGGCCGCGGTCGCCCCATATATAAATCTATCTAATTGTTAAATATGTAAAATATGCCGAAATATGTTCATGTAAATGAAGAAATTTGTAAATCAACAATGTTAAATTGTTATAATAAATGAAACGTCGGAGCTTGGCTAGAGGAATACGACAAGAGATATACATAGCGAGAGAGCTGGGGATAAAATCATGTCATCATTACATTTTAATTCGGTCACGATTATGAGAATCGTGCCTATAAGAGAGGGAACGTTCGGCCACGGCCCGAAGCAAAGGGCCGTGCGCCGTCATGGCGTGCGAGATGATTTGCCGTCATAGCGTTCCACAGACGCGATTCTGAGTATCGTGCCCAAACAAAGAAAGGCCGTGGTCGAGTTCGACCACGGGCCTGAAACTACCGGCCGAGCGGCGGTAAACGGACCGGCGGCACGCCGCGATCGCGTCACAACGCGGCCCTCGATTCCAGGAATCAAAGAGAAAGTGGGCCCGTGTGAGCGTCGCGCGGCCGCCGGCGGCCTATAAAACGGGAAGCAGTCCCTCAAAAAGGCAGATCTCCAGAAACAACCACCAGCTCTACACCTCGCTCTTTGCTCTGCCCTCTACCTCGCTCCGACTTCTGACTCTGCTCGCCTTCTTTCACTCTGACCCCCGCCTCACCCTGGACCACGGACTTGCCTACCCCTTCGGACCAGACCCGGAATCAGCATCAAAAACAAGCGACAAGCAATCGGACCAGCTCTACAGCGACTTCAGAGACGCCCCGCTCTACCCCTCCGCGCCACTGAAGGACGACGCCTTCCGCCTCCACAGATTGGGATCACCGGCCCATTTACAGTCTTATGTGTCACACCATTACGTCTGATACATAGGCGGATTGTGTATTGTACCAGAGATTAGCTTAAAAAAGTGTTTGCTTAAAAATATTTTTCTGCGGGCTTCTAATGTATTGAAATCGAGCATTCCTGTTAAGAACAAGGATGGATACAGGAATTGATAGTATGTATATTCCCTCATATACAGGTAACGCATAAACCTTTTTGTACTTTTTCTATTTCTAAGATATGGTTTTGTTCAGAAGGGGCCCAAATAATGGAGCTGTATTCCAGGATGCTGCGGACAAGTGTGTAACAGAATCCTATATATGTACACCTACACATATAGATGATCCAGAAGTTTCAATTGCTCCTATTCTATATAGGTACCTATTGCATAATGTCATTCTATTTTCCTTATAATTAGTGTAACTCGCTCACCAAGCACAAGAACCAGGTTCTTCTTTGGTGAGATTGCGATTATAAATATATTTTGTACCCATATGTAATTTATATAACACCACTGTACCCACTTATATCTGTATTAAATAAAAAAAATATATAAAGATTTGCGATTTCGAATAAACACGTGCTGTATTTTTTAAAACAACTTTGTTGTACTTATACATGTGTTCTGCAACTCGTAGTACAAGATAAAATGTGGTAAATCTACATCACATTTGGAGTGAACATCATACGTTACAGTGTCCATCATACGTTACACTCCGAAACGTTGGCCAAAGAAGGAGTTAGCGCAGCACGTCATAACACCCCAAAAATAGATAACAAAAATACTTTCAGCCGTGAAAATCTTAAATCATATATGATTACACTCGTACAAGTGAAAAAGGTCAGTAATTTTTTTCGAAATTTCAACGTTTTAAAAATAAATAATATTCTGCTATGTAAAAATATTTTTGTAATGGAAAAAGTAATTCATCTTTTTTACTTTTACCATCACGTTAAATTTTACCCCCGTACAACCTGTATATAGAAATTATCCAATCGAAAATAAAAACTGTTGAGGGTTCTCTATGTGTTGTAGATTTACCAGATTTACGAGGAGTGTACTACGTACTTCTAAAACTAGCTTAAAAAACAATTCAAATTTATTTTGTCAAAACATGGCACCACGAAAAGACTTCAAATTATCAGTTTTTTTACGAAATAGCTAATAAGATGCATTATTTTCCATGTTTCCATGTTCAGAAACTGAAATACTTACTTCTCATTGTTTATTTCTATTAGAATGGCGTATTAACCTTTTCCCCATTTTCTGTATATTTACCAAAAGAACATTCTTGGCAGTCGTGAAAGAATTTTTATGATTGTCAACTTGTGTAAAAATGGTGAGATGCTGCTAAATAAACGACACGTTATTTTTTAAATTACCGCTCTATAACCCACTTTGTCTAATTATCACCTTTTAATAATAAAAAACAGGTTTACATTGACATTCTTCATATATATTTTTTCCTAATTTTCGAAAAATTACAAAAAAAAGTTTCTTCCCGGCCCCCACAGGTTAAATAACATTTCCTCGATACGTACGAATAAAACTAAAAACACAGAAGACCATTAATAATCACTAATCACATTTATACTTACGCACAAGTTTTGCGATTGTGATTGCTTTGCTTCTAATGCTTCCAATACACGTTGGCCTTACGCATTAGGAGAATACACTGGCCCAACGTGTTCAGGACCACTTGGCGTACGCACGCGTTGGCCGCCAACGTTGGCCAGCCAACCCGATTGTTGTCGGATTTCATGCACACATCAAAGGATCGCAAGACAGGCTAACAAATACAATATTGTATTGGTGATTCAATCAAATATTGTATTTGTAAGTCTTTCTTAAAATAATTGAGTTTATGGACAAACCTATTCATTCAAGTTCATATTGCGTATGTACAAACAAATAATTCATTTTAAAATTTGAGAGCATAACTTGCAAGAAGTATATTTTCATAAAATAATTAAACTAACGCCATAACGGACGTTGATATTATATGCATACAATCATTCCCAAAACTTCCGAACCAAAGATCGGTCGTGCAGAGAGACGAGTTTAGGCGGCAGTCACTTGAATTGGTGAGGCGGCGGCCCTGCATTGAATGCTAAACAATACATGTTATACAAATACTGATAGCACAAGTGTATAAGATAGTGTGCGCTACTTCAACAGTCTTCTAATGGTCTTGTGGCGCTACACATCTTATTTTGTATTTTAAAAGTTTTAAGTTTCAAGAAACATCAGTTCAATGTGAGTTCGTTCAAATATTTTTTTACATATTATTTATATTTGATCTGTTTTTCGATGTCAACCGGAGGACTGGATCATAGAGTAATGTTTTCTTGTGAATAAGGCGTATTGAAAACTCAATTACAAGAAAAACTGTTATTCGAAATATCAGATAACTATTGATAATTAATCAACTTAATATTATTCAATTGAAACAGTCAGGGTTTTTGAAATAAGAGGCGTAACTACAATAAATATTACTTTATTAGAGTTACTGTTTATGAATGTAACAGAAATGAGATAGTTCCTCTGTTTGCAACCTGCGCAGATGAGTTTGAAAATAATATTAACATTTTTTAGATTTGTCCGTCTGTCAATGTACCCAAGATATTTTCAATATTCGAAAAAATTAAATATTAAAGTATGTATTATTATATTATTTGAGTAAGAAAAGACAGTAAGGTAGGGGAGGTTCAACCTGTGGAACTTCAGTTGAACTTGATATGTATTATTTATTTATTTATTCACACCCTGAAGGCTTTTACTTGTAATCATTGTTTCAGGTAAGTTGTTCAGGAGTACAATAATAAGTGTATATTAAATAACATAATTAATTGACTATGAACGATATAAACAGGTACAATACGTAAGATATCACAGAGTTCTGTTGTACAAGGGAGTTCAATAATCGTTTATAATTACAATAATACAAAATAAGTAATTAGGGTACTATGAAAGTAGTTACAGAACAATGGCTTTGTTGATATTTATAAAAATAAACATGAACAGTTTTTAGAAAAGCGTGTTTGTATTTAGCAAACCTTTATTATGCCAGATTAAATGTTTTACAGAACATAGCTATAAAAGCGATAAAAAGTGAACACGAAGAAATATGAAATTAACTGTGTTTGAACTGAATTGAACTGTGCAGCTCACTTCGCCAACTGAAGTTATTTAAAAAAAACTTATAATGAAGAGTTATTATGGACGATGCTGGTAGGTACTTCTAAGACTTGATAATATGTACATGAAGGTTGCCCCTAGGATGACCATTTTAATGCATTGTTTTTCAAGGCGAATAATGTAACAGCACTAATTAATGGCCTAGGTACAGCACCTGGATAAAATAATTGCAGTTGAAATCGTTATATACGCTATGTGGCCATAAATAATAACTAAATTGGTAGGCAATCCTTTTACACCTCGTCTTTAGAAAAACATCGCCGGTGGTGGGCTGCTAATGACACGCTTAACAATGGGCTTGTCATATACTTTACTAACAGCTTATATTAATCAAATCACCGAGCTGTTAGCGGTGATCCGGAGAGGGGCGGATTGTTTTATCACTAATATAATAGTAATAGAAAATAAACACTAACTAACTAACAACTGTAAATGGGTGGCAACAACACAAGTAAGTTATTCCCTAAATTAATTAATTGATAAAACCATTGTAAATATGCGTTCAGGATGGTAATAACGAAATATTTGGAAATTCAGCTGTGAAACATGATATAGAATCTAAGATAAGAAAACCCAGGGCCGGCCCTGAACTATACGGCGGTAAAATTTGGCGCCCGTCACAACTACTGGACGCCTAGGAAAGGTGTTCACTGAAATCAATAATATTCGGATGATTTGTAATTTTGTGAAGCGCCAATAAGTATTAGACTGTTAGGTATTTTAAAAGCGCCTTGCAAATTCGGCGCCCGGAGCGGGTTGCTCCAAATGAGCTCGCATAGGGCCGACCCTTGGAAAACCAATATATTTTTATCAATATCATTGTTTACCATCTTTGATACCCATTCCCCAAATTTTGGTATGTAATAGTGTTATATAGAAATAGCATAATATACTATATTTTAGGTTGTGCATAACCTGCCTCACTAGGCAAACCTGTATTGAGGCAGAATTTTTAGTTAATTATTTCTCCATTTTGTCTATGGTTTGCTTATAAATGTTTAATATGGGTTCCCATACAGCAATCCATTATTTTAGGTTACATTATTGTTTACATATTGAATATACAAATATAGCAAGTTTAAGCACAATACATACTATAATAACTTACAGTGACAAGGCATTTGGTTAGGTTTCAATATTGTTTGCATTTACACAATACATATACAATAAGTTTTAGCACCGTACATATTGCAATAACTGTCAATGACAAGGCGTTTGGGTGAGGGCACCAGTATAAGCTCGATCATTTGAATAAATCCAAATTTTAACATTTTTTTAAAAGTCTTTCTGTGTTTGACTCACTTTAATATTTTCTGGGAGCATGTTGAATATTTTTGTGGCAAAGTATCTAAAGCTACGTTGACCAAAGGTGGAAGAAAGTGCTGGAACTTGCAATATGTCTTTGTTCGAATTACGCGTAAATCTTTAAGTTAGTTTTTTTTCGTAAGGCACGTGTTTGTTTTTAAAGAGATGCATGAGGATAGTTTTTACATAGATCTGTCGAACATCAAATAGGTACTCTCATTATGTTGAAAATTAAGTTACTGTTTGCAGTTTGAGGAAGTTTGAGAATAATTTTCATAATTGTTTTCTGCGTCTTTTCAACAGGATCTAGAGCTGATGAAGTACCCCCCCCCCTATGCAATGATACCATACTCAATGATAGATTGGGTTATTGCAAAATAAATCTTTTTTAGAATTTGTAAGTTAAGGAAGTTCCTTGCGGATCTGAAGAAATGTACTGTTTTCCTAATTTTATTTGCAATGATCTGAGTAATACATAAATACTTCACTTTAAGGAAAAAAAATACCAAAATGAAGAAGACGGAAATCGGTAATGGTCAGAAATAAAAATATTAGAAAAGTTTAAAATCGTTTCATTACATAATAATAAGTATTGGCAATCGAATGTTTCTTAAATATGCTTATATTATGTAGGTACAATTTTGCAATACGTATATCTACCATAAAATAATTAATATCAATAGCTGAAAAAAATAAATACCCATTTCAGGATCACAGGGACCTATCTACAGGAATATAGTTTTGAGATAAACGCAAATAAAGATTGGAATGCTCATAATATGCCCAACTGATATGTCCAACTATATCTTTAAAACGGCTGTATGAACAAGATAGAGCTTCGTGTCACTAATAAAAATGATTTTGGCATTACCGAAACCAAGCTTAACCCAAAACTCGAGTTTTTGTAGTAAGGCCCCTGTGATTCTAAGCCCCTGTTATGTAGGTAATATATAGGTTCCTTAGATTTAGATGGCAAAATTGAAGAGTTATTTTTATATATTTCGTAGTACCTACTATTCTACCTATTATTACGTACATACCTAATATTATTACAATTAAATTTACGTACAGAAAATATCGCAATGTATTTTACGAGAAATTTCAAAAGGAAAAATTATTATGTTTCGAAATCACCGGTTGGTGGCTGAGTTGACATCGCTTTTGGATCCCACCCAGCCGTAGTGTGTTCAATTCCTCGGCTGGCTAAATCCTCCATCACAACACAGGCAACATTTTCCGCTTAATGTGGTGGTAGTTGGAGATTTTCAAATATTGTTGTCAGGTTATTCATATTCCGGGAATGTTTGATTTATTTAAAAAAAAATGCAAACCATCGACAAAAATAATTTTTAAATGGTTTTGTTCAGGAGTTTTTGATTTATTTTTATTTTTTATTATTTTATTTTTCAACAGTTCCATGATAACTCAACACACTTTTAAAAAGTGATATAAAGTTAATATATAAATGTATGTGTACGTATACTATTTAATCCATTTCGTGTTTCATCACTTTTCATGACTTTCTATCACTTTATAAAGATGTGTTGAATTGTCATTTTGGTGAGTTATTCAGTCACACAAAAAACTTGTTCATTATAATATTCTATACCGAGTATATTCTTTTTTTGTTTTGTTTTATTGGTTCGTGTTTGTAGCACACCTAAATAATTGTATGGAAGTATGGGTACATACTTACTTTTACATGTAAAACTATTTCAGTTCTTATTAGCATTTTGAATTTTTTTTAGTTTTATTATTCCCATGTATACTGTTATGCTGTGTGAACTACTACCACATTATCCTGTTATACTTACATATGTAACTAAATGTTAAATTCCATGTAAAAGCCCAAAAGGTCATTTATAAATAAAAAATAATAAAAAAAAAAACAAAAATAATAATGCCTTATTTTTTAATTTTATTTATTCATAGAGCGGAGACGGTTAGCATATAGTTCCCGTGAATACTTAGGCCATAGGCCCATTGTGTTATCTCCCATTTTACCTTATTGCTTTAACAATCACCCGGTCCCTTTTATAAAGTTCACCAGGTTATCATTGTATATGTGGCTATGTCTTCTGGTTCCACAATGTGTCTTCCCAGGTTTCATCTCTCCTTTCCAATCCGCCTTGGTTCTTGCTTTTACAATCTTGTTGGCCCTTATCGGAAGGCCCCACAAGATAAGAGTTCATGGAAGTTACCTCAGCTCTCCTCTCCACTCCTCTTTGGTTCCCTGAAAGCCCCAGGAGGGAAAAGGGAGTTTTCGAATGGTCCAATTTTTATCCCACGAGTATCTAGGGAAATAGAAGGTCCACTCCAGCAGAGCCCCGAGTGCTGGAGTAAGGTCTCAATACTCCGAGATGCGACCCTGTTTCTCGAAGGCACCGTTCGTGACATTTTTCCCCAGGTCATTCAGCCTGAGCACGGAAGTGATAATCACATCTTAGTTTGTGATGGCTATTGCAGGTTGTATTTCCACTCTCTGGGTTCGCCATACTCCCTAAGTTTTGATAACGCCTTAAAAAAGTTGTTTGCATAAACATCATCATTTTGCTGTTTCAGATTTGCTCCAAGAGTGGCAGTAAAATAAAATGATTGGGATAACGGACCTCTTCTGGGGAACCGTATTCTTATTCGGTGTGTTCTACGCTTGGTCTCTGTGGCATTATGGCTATTGGAAGAGGAAAGGTGTCAAGGGGCCCAAACCTGAAATATTATTTGGAAATATTAAAGAATCGGTGTTAATTCGGAAACACTTTGGATTTATTTTGCATGATCTCTATTTGAAGACCAAAAAACTCCCATATGTGGGCATCTTCACCATGTTTAAAAGAAGTTTAGTCATAAATGACTTGGACCTGATCAAGACCATATTTGTAAAAGACTTTGCATACTTTACAGACAGAAGCATCAAAATAAACGAAAAGACGGACCCCCTAGCTTTGCACTTGGTGAACCTCACTGGAGACACTTGGAAGAACATGAGGGCTAAGCTAACACCAACTTTCACTACTTCCAAAATGAGGTACATGTTTGAAACAATGACAAGATGTAATGAAGAAATGTCAGCCTACTTGGAGAAGAACATCTGTGATGATAAAAGTTCAATGGATGTTAAAGAACTATTTTCCAAACTTAACACAGACATCATTGGGTCGTGCGCTTTTGGCATCGAGTGCAACACTTTCAAGAATCCAGAGCAACAATTCAGGAATGTAGGAAGAAGCATTCTGAATCCATCTTTCTTAAAAATTATCTTACGGACTTCTGCAAACTTCTTTCCTGCCTTCAATAAATTCCTCAATATTAGCATCTTCGAGAAAAAGGATGTAGATTTCTTGCTCAATACAGTCAGAGACACAATCAAATACAGGAAAGATAACAATGTAATAAGGAACGATTTTCTTCAACTCCTGATTAATCTGAAGGCTGATGAGGGTGATGTCGATGGAAAAGGTATGTTTTGGTTGAAACAATTTGTTAATCCTTGATAACATTGAGACGGCGATGTACAACTTTACGAGCCAACTACTATACTACATTTTCACGAACCACGAGACGGCAGGCCGCTATAGTTTTACCCACTTATCCCAAATATAGATTCTTTGAAGGCTGTATAAATTACTTGCTCAATAGATGATATTTGTGGAGAACACGCAGATTTCAAAAAAAATTTATAACTGCATAATATATTTTAATTAACTTCTGCGACATTGCTAACATTTTTGCAGCACATCTTTCTTCACAACCATTTTAGCCTTTAATGCCACTATCACTCATTTCTGTTTTCATCAATATTATTTTATCAAGACTTTGCATTCACTGTTACTGTTTACATTTCTACCTGTGGATAAGAAATTATCTCAACTAAACAATGACAAATGAATAAGTCTTGAAGAAGGCCGAATCAAGCAGTGGATCCTTGGTTAGAACATACATATTGTCAGAGATGTGCAAAATGGGTACACAAAACCATTTGAAATGCAAAATGGAAATGGGTCAAAACTTTTCCATTTGAAAATGCAAAATGCAAAATGGTTTTTAGAAAAGCATTTCAAATGCAAAATATCTATTTTCAAAATGCATTGAAAATGCAAAATGGTTTCTCAGGTCAAACAATTAAAATAATTATAGAATTTTTAAACAGTTTTGTCATTTAATAATGGACATCAATGTAGAACAAACATATTACATGATGATAAATCCAAAAACACTACGACTACAGATTATGAAACCACAAAAAATTTGCGCGGGACTAACGTTGCCAACGTAAAAACATAGAAACTGCTATCTAACATTTAATATTACAGAGTCATGGCCCCATGTTCAGAATTTGAATCAGTATTTTTTGTAATGGTATCACTCAATTGTCAGGGCTTCTACCAGGGAGCAACTTGACAAATGTAAATTATCTCTCATAGCGAGGTTGAGGACCGACTGATATTTGGGGCTTATGAAAAAAAGATGAGTGGAGATAGTAGGAAGAATGTTGCAAAAAAGCATTTAAAATGGAAAATGCATTGAGGAAAGCATTTAAAATGCAAAATGGAAAATACCCATTTTGCATTTTGCATTTCCATTTGAAATGGATTTATTTGAAATAAAGTACATCTCTGCATATTGTGCACGAGGATGTGGCATCCTTCAATATTATGTATTTACCTTGATACTGATTTACTTGGTACGGCAGGCCTCACCACGATGCAAATAGCCGCCCAGGTGTTTGTTTTCTTCGTGGCTGGGTTTGAGACCTCTGCCACTACGGCCAGCTTCGCACTGTACGAGCTGGCCCTCAACCCGGATGTCCAGGACACACTCCGCAAGGAGATTGATGAGGTGCTTGCGAAGCACGGTGGAAAGGCAACTTATGAAGCCCTGGCCGAGATGAACTACCTCACTCAAACTATTGAAGGTAACAACAAATATAATTTTATGGATATGTAGGTAATAAATCTAGAAAGTTTTTGGCTCGCATTTAATTAAGACTTCAAACGAATCCGACATCGAAAAATTAATGTAACTCTGATGGTTTAGTTTATGTGATTGATGTGTATCTGTGCAGAACACGCAAACCTTTCTATCAAGACAAGAACACTGAAACTAAACTTAAATTTTTAAAAATTCAGTGTTTTTAGTTCCTCGCATCATCATAACATGAAAATAATTTGTTTTGCCATGTCTTTTATGAGAATGCATTATTTATTTTTAAAACTCGTAATTGAACAACTCTGTCCTGACTTCGATGGAACGAAGTCGGGACAGAGTCGTTGTGACGGACGAAAGCTTCAACGCCACGCATGAACGTCTAGTCCAAAACTAACAAGAAGTATCAAACAATAGTAGCATTTTAATCTAAATGACTGAAATATTATTAAGTTCTACTACTGATTTCGTTTGCCCCTTTGACCCAAAACAATTCCCTCGAATACGCGGTGTGTGGACAAGGGTAATGATAAAAAAATTTATAGATACGCTGACTAAGTAACTACCTAGAATATTATTTTCACATAATGCTACGTATACACATACTCGGGCCGAACTGCTGAAATGAACCTCAACTTATGGGAAAGGAACGAAGCAACCGCAAATGGCGCGAAACGCCGCTTGCAGTTATTTCTTTCCTTTCCCCTAATTCGTGGCTCAGTTCGCGTTTCTGTTCGCAAATGTATATGTACCATTAGGCGTCCTTTTAGATATTGACAAGAAAATGGACAAAAAAAGGGGTTTTAAAAAAATATGTGTATGTATTTCAAACATAACTAAAAAATTCAATTAAAATGTATACACGCATGATGCGTTTTCATTGAATTTCCAAAGTTTTGAAAAATAATACTGAATTAATTAGAAATAATCATACAAGTGGCTCGTTAGTATATTGCCGGCAACTTGAAAACAGATGATATAGGTAAGTAACTGACAGGGCCGGCCCTGAGCCAAACGTCGCTTGGCGTGAGTAGAATTTTGGCACATCTTGACAAAACCAGTAGGCGCCTAGACATGTGATCACTGTAATCAATAATCAGTTCAAAAGCGGTTTAGCTGTCTTGGGTATGCGATGATGCAAGTTCATAACCTAGTATACTTACATATTTGATTTTAGATCTCCTTTTTTTGTCTTTTACATTATCTCTTGTTACTCTTCTATTGTCAGTTTGCGGTGTTTGTAATATTAAACTAACTATGTAAGTACTTGCATAGTGCTTGCTATCCCCGTATGCAGGGATATTAGAGGGAAATTAGTTAAAAAATAAATAGAGTTTTAAAAATAGAGACATGTGATGAAGGAGGAAACCATATGTAGTGGTACGCCACCACTTGATTCGAACGGCATTCTAGAAGTTTCGGCTTTTTTCTAAACAAGCTTCTTGGATGTTCTTTTATTCTTTTTAATTTTTCTTTTGGCAATATCTACGTAGCAACCAAATGTTCGAGAAGTTTCTTCACCTTATAAAAGCGGCAGCGTGAAGAAACTCGTCAGTCAACTTATAAAAGCGGCAGCGTGAAGGAACTCGCTAGTGCAGTCAGTCAGTGTCGAGCGTGAAGGAACTAACGAGCCACAGTCGAACTTCAGTGTAAAAAAAAAAAACCAGCAAACCAGAACTCAGGCCAGCCGAGTCAGTCGGAGTCATGAACCTGACACAAAACCTCGAGTCGCTACTGAATGACCTCCGCACCAAAAACCCACCTCTGGCAGTCATTCAAGCTTTTATTACCACTCTCCCACCAGCCACCACAGCCACGACCTCGCTTTCGACCAACACACCACCACCCAGGCTCCCGACTACAAACTACACTCCTCAGCTCCTGTCTCCCATAGTGTCGCCCGTAAAGGCCCCCGCCCCGCCGCAAACCAAGCTTGCTCCCAAGCCCCAGCTAAACCTCACCACCATACTCCAACCGACCACCACCGCACAAATCCACGCCCCCCAGCCCACGGAAGATTTCCCCCCGCTGAACGGTGAATAGAGTGCCCCTGCCCGGAAGAAAAGGAGGGCCCCCGCCTCTTCCCCCCGCCCCTCTTCACCGATACCGACCCATAACAGCTTCACCATCCTGACCACCCCGGACTTCGACCCAACTGAAACCATCATCACCGACGTACCCGCTACCGCTGGCCCCTTCACCACCCCCACCGCACACTCTCACCGCACGGCCAAAATTCCGCCCATTTTAATCAAATCTGCAACAAACTGGAACGCCCTCCGTACAAAACTGATGGCGGCGGGGGTAAACATCGCCCACGCAAAGGTCATCCCCCACGGCATCGCACTCACCACCTCCAACTCTTCCAGTTTCCGTCTTGCGACAAAGATGCTTGATGAGCAGCTGACCCCCTTCCACACTTTCGAGTTGTCCGAAGACAAAACGACAAAGGCAGTTCTCCGTGGCATCCCTACATCAATAACCACCGAAGAAATCAGAGTGGAGCTGGAAAACCAACAACTCCCGGTGATTTCAGTGACAAGAATGCGAGCTGGACCCGACCGCACCGACGTACCAATGGTGCTCGTCCAGCTCACCCACGGAGAAACAGGGAGGCAGATCTTCCAACTTACCTCCATATTCCACCTTATCATAAAGGTGGAATTCCTTGATCAGAAATCTGCCCCCTCCCAATGCCACCGATGCCAGTTCTTCGGACACTCCTCGAAGGGCTGCCACCTCCCCCCCCGCTGCGTCAAATGCGCGGGGCCTCACTTCACCGCTGAATGCCTGAAGCAGAGGGAAGACGGCCCCGGCCAATGCGCAAACTGCTCTGGACCCCACACCGCCAACTACTCTCTCTGCCCAAAGAGACCAGCACCATCCGCCCTCCGAACAAACTCACGTGCGCAGGTACCCTCCCAAACCACCTTCTCCTCCCGCCCATCTGACCCAACCATCTCCTACGCCAGGGCCTCAAACCCGAGCGCCCCCCCAACCCTTACCGCCCCCTTAACATTAACGCCCCCCATACCGCCCCCCTCACAACCACCGCCCCCCTTATCGCCCCCCTTTATACCGCCCCCCTATCTACCGCCCCCCTCTCTACCGCCCCCCCCTTCAGTTTTTTCGATTTTATCGCCAAAATAAATTTCTCCAAGATCGGAGAACTCTTCTTCGATCTCCTCCCAAAGTTCATGTCGGCGGGCTCACCGTCCGACTACGTCACCATCCTTCTAGCAGCAGTCCCCCAAATCTTTGGTCTTTTCTCCAACTAAAATGGCTAGCTCGACTACCCTGCCCTCCGCGCTACGCATTGCATTCTGGAATTCAAACGGTATCGGAAACAAACTCCCAGAGCTCCGTCTGTTCACCAACACTCACAAATTGGACATTTTATTAATCAACGAAACTCACCTCACCCCCGCTCACACACCAAAAATCGCAAACTACACGATGTACCGGAATGACCGCACACACTCTCGCGGAGGCGGCACCGCCATCTACGTGAGAACTAAACTCGCACACTTACACAACCCCACACCCACATTAACAACGCTCGAATGCACCACCATAACCATATACACGAAACACTCCGGCCCGCTGAGACTTAGCTCGATTTACAACCCCCCCCAGCAGCGGCTACGGGAGTCGGATCTCGAGCTACTTCTTGGCGGCGACGTACCTACTATCCTAGCGGGAGACTTTAACGCAAAGCACCCCGCCTGGAATAGTAGAGTCACCAACCCCAACGGCATCTTTTTACACAAATTTCTCGATACCCATCCAGACACCATAGCCGTCGCCCCCGTGGACCCCACCCATTTCTCCGACCTGGGCTACACCCCCGACGTACTCGACATAGCTCTATTCTACAAATCATCCTGGAATTACTGTATTGAATCCATCACCGACCTCAGCTCTGACCACAACCCCGTGTTGTTAACCCTCCAACGTTTCGCCCCCACGCCACCACCTACAATGAAAACCAAAACTGATTGGACATACTTTTCGCACAGAGTCGGCGAAAAAACCCAAATAAATTCATCCATCCAAAACACCGCGGACCTGGACCTCGCGGTTGACGAACTCACCGAAACCATCTCCTCAGCAATATCCGAAGCCTCAAAATCTCACCTCATGAAAAGCCCCCCCCCACTCCAAGATTCTCTCCCCTCTCCAATAAAATCACTCATCCAAACAAAAAACTCCCTTCGTCGCCAATGGCACAAATATCAAAACCCCAGAATCAAAACGGTCATCAACCGCCTTCAAGCCCAAATTAAAAAAGCACTAACAGAGCACTCCAATTCAACCTGGAACGACAAGCTACAAAGCATCAACCTACAAGATGGCTCCTTATGGAAACTTGCAAAAGCCCTTCAAACCACCTCCACACCAAACCACCCCATCCAAACCTCATCCGGGCTCGTCTTCGACGACCCGGACAAAGCTGAGGCGTTCGCAGACAGCCTAGAAAAACAATTTAGCCCCAGCCTCAAACACGCCGACCCCATACACATTACTAACGTCAACCGCAAAGTAAACTCAATCTTCAACAACCTCCCCTCCACCAACATTCATTTCACCACACCCGCAGAAGTTCGCCGAACTATAAAAAGTCGGAAGAACAAAAAAGCTCCAGGTCCCGACGGCATCACAAATTTCGCACTAAAAGCCCTCCCCCGCAAAACAATTCTGGCCCTAGTAAACCTCTTCAACACCGCCCTTCGACTGCGCTACTTCCCCAAAAGCTGGAAGCACGCCCACGTCATCGTTTTAGCCAAACCTGGCAAAGACCGGCTCCAGTGCGAAAACCACCGACCAATCAGCCTCCTCTCCAACATTGGAAAAATCTTCGAACAAATCCTCCTCACCAGGCTCCTCAAGCATTTACACGAAGTCTCTACACTTCCCGACGAGCAACACGGCTTCAGAGCTGAACATTCTACCCTTCATCAACTCCTAAGAGTCACCGAACTCATTCTCGGCGGCTTCAACTCCCAGCGGTCAACTGGCACCATATTCCTGGACATAGCCAAAGCTTTCGACAAAGTATGGCTCAACGGCCTACTTTTCAAACTCCACGACACAGGGATCGATCCCCAGCTACTCGGGACCCTAAAATCTTTCCTACATCGCCGCACCTTCCAAGTGAAGTACGGCAGTGCCCTCTCCACCACTCGCTTCATGACAGCAGGCGTCCCCCAAGGATCCCTGCTGTCCCCCACCCTCTTCAATATCTACACACACGATATTCCCCTTCCAGAAAATTCAACCCCCCACTCCAAAAAAGCAATTTACGCCGACGACACGGCCATTCTGGCGCAATACAGTTCTCCCAGGATGATAACTTACCGACTCCAACAAGACATCAACAAACTCCAAGACTGGTATGACAAGTGGCGCATCGATGTGAACCCCTCCAAAAGTGTAGCGGTTTTCTTCTCCCATAGAAAGAACCGTTGCACCCCTTGGAGGGCTGTAACTCTTCACGGCGAAGTCATACCATGGCACAACACCGCCAAATATCTTGGAGTGACCCTTGACAAAAAACTTTCCTGGACCGCCCACATTTCAGAAACGCTTAACAAGGCCAGGAAAACCTCTAGTGCCCTCTACCCCCTCCTTCATGCAAACTCAAAAACCTCTCTTTACAATAAACTCACCATCTACCGCGCTAAAATCAGACCTATCATTACCTACGCCTCCCCCATCTGGGCCACGGGGAACACCAAACGTCTGGAACAATTCCAAAATGCAACGCTCAGACGATACACCAAAAGTCCATGGTTTGTCAGAAACTCGATAATAAATTCAGGCACGAAAATCCCCCCACTTAGGAAACACATAGTCGATCTGGCCAAAACTTTCTTCAGCAACCTAGCATCAAACCCCAACCCCAGCATCTCTAGCCTGGGTAAACCCAATCCAAGCGACACCCTCTCCAAATACCCATACCCCATCTCCATTCTACTCCCCCCCTAATGTGCGGGCTTAAAACAATATATTTTTAAAAATAAATAAATAAATCACACATACCAAAATAAAAAAAAAACAATCTCACATCACTCAGTCGCCTAAAGGCAGCCCGCACATAGGGCACAAAACCCCCCCTCCAGGTACCTGCGCACTTCAGACAACGAGAAAAAAAGCTCCTAACAAGAGACTTTGCACCTCGGAAAAAAAAAAATCCATTAGATATCAACTCGTCAGTAGTCAGTCAGTCATTAGTCAGCCGTCAGTTTACAAGTCTCGCGAGTGTTAAGCCGCGCACCTTTGCGCGAAGGACAATATTTCCGGCTTCGCCCGTATTCATCGTGGACTCTACCGGGACATTATCTTAGCGCCTTGGCCCCGGTCGTCGTCCCTGGCCAGCGCTATAACGGATTACAGCGCCCTGGTTCCAGCGCCTCTGACCAGCGCTTCATCCACGCACCATGACCACCACGAGGACATGCAGCATCCTCACTGGTCTACGCAGCTCCCGCTCAACCGCCTACAAGGTGCACCGCACCTTCGGCCTTCCCGTCAGCACTGGAGTACTGATTGCCAAGATCGCCAGTGCCTGACAGTCAACGAGTCCGGTCACCAGCGCCCGGCGTCGACTCACTGACCCGCGCTTGACCAGCCATCACAGCCAGCATCCGGAGAATACAACATCAGTCCTATGTCAACTCACATCACGGCAAACTGACTCATCAAATAAATCACTGTGACCTTCACAACGTCTTTCATTTTGTGCCTCCTCACCAGATCCCCAATTTGTTATTATTGTTTCTTTATAACGCAGTTGGGAAAATGGTGGGGTCCTCTCCAATGTAATCAATAATGTATGGATGATTTGTGTTTTTGTGTAGTGCAGTTTTTATGAATAATAATAACAAGGGAGAGGGTCTGCGCCTTGGCACATGGTCAATACGGAGCCCGAAGCAGACTTCGATTGTGATGTTGTATTCATCTTTTATTAAGTATGTAATAAACAAAAATCGGTAATATACATTTATGATATATTTTAATTTCAGAGACACTCAGGAAATACCCTCCTGTCCCGGCCATCTTGAGGAAATGCACAAAGAATTACACCTTACCCGGGACCGACATCCAGATAGAAGAGGACACCAGGGTAATTGTTCCCATCCTGGGCATTCACAGGGACCCTGAGATATATCCTGATCCCATGAAGTTTGACCCTGAGAGGTTCACTCCAGAAAACAAGGCCTCACGACACCACTTTGCCCACCTGCCGTTTGGAGAAGGGCCAAGGAATTGCATTGGTAACTAGAATACGTAACTAATAAAGCCATTCCGCTGATAAAACCGTTGTAACCCCTTCTTATAAAACCTTCCTCGTAAACTACATAATGCATTATTTTAAATTAACATTGTGTTTTTAGATACAATTGTAACAGTATGTAAGTATAAACAGGATAAGTATAATATGTGGTAGTAGTATCAGAAGTAAAAAGTTACATAAATATGAAAACATAATATTATTGTTTAACATTGGTATGAAAAGCATGAAACAGTTAATAAAACAAAGCATGAAATTTCGACATGGAACTGGCGACTCTAAATTATAAAATTTTGAATTTTTAGTATAACAATTTAAGCTAATATATCTATACATCGATGTTTTATATGACAGAAAGAGAGATTACAATACTGCCATCATAAGAAAAAAGGCAGCTGTAAATATTCAATTCTGATATACTTTTTATTGTAATTGGTTGAAACTTGAGAGGTCTCGTACATCAGAATGTGACCATTGAAAATTTCCAGCTGTCTTTTTGCTTATGACGGCAGAGTAGAGATCTTAGCAACAAGACTATATGTGAGATTTTCACAGCCGAAAGTATTATCGTGATTTATATTTAGGGAATTATGCCGTGTTTTACTGCCTCCATCAACAGATCCATTACACAGTTGCCCTGATGATGGACACTGTAACGCAATCCGAAACTTTAGCTAACGCAGGAGGTAGTGCTACATGGCATAATATCTCAAAATAAATCACGAAAGAGACCATAGTCATTCGTTTATTGAACAACTAGCTTTAACGAGGTTTAAAATATACATATATACAGGGTGTATCGGCACGTACCCGACAAACTTTAACCAGCTATTCCTTAGCACATTTGGAGTAAAAAATGTTATGGCACTTTGCTGTCCGGTAACATTTTTTTTTAATAAAAAAATTATCATTCATATTTTCACCACATGTCACCACTGTTTAATCCTTTGTCACTGTTTGAAAACCCATCTGGCAATATTTTATTCGAGTTTCGTTGAATAATTTACGTACGTACCTACGTTGGCGCGCTTTTACAATACAAAATGGCATGGCACCATTCGTCTCATTTTTAACTATTATTATTTAGTGTATGAAAGAGCGAAGACGCTTTTTGACACACTTGCTAATAACAGCTGTTGAACACGAGAAACAATGCCAATGACAGTGACGGAGTGTGGATTTTTTAAATAATTTTTTGTTTTTAATTGAAAAAAAATGTTACCGGACAGCAAAGTGCCTATAACATTTTTTACTCCAAATGTGCTAAGGAAAAGCCGGTTAAAGTTTGTCGGGTACGTGCCGATACACCCTGTATGTATAACGAACGACCCCTTTTTACAACACTCACTGGCACTTTTAAGATGCCTGTAAGTAATAAAGTTGGCCGGTTGTGTGTAGCTGACTTGACAAATGCGCTGGGTTCCCATCGTTGTGGGAATTGAATTTACACATAATCTATCATAGCACAAGTGAAAATTTCAGCTTTTAATGATAGCAGTTGGACTTTTTCAAATACTTACTCTGAAAACTTTCAGATTATTTTTGTTAACCTGGGAAATTTCGTTTGTCTAAAAAAAAACAACTGTGATATTATTTATAATGAATCCACTCTCACCAATCTTGCGATGAACGATTGTACTGACACTTACAAACCTTTTCAATTTCTGCTTCTATATTTCTGAGAAGGGTTGAACGGTTACTCGACTGATTGATCAGTGACAACATGTGAAAGATTTATTTTTCGTTGTGCCTAAAAAAGAATATTCCGGTGCGGGTTTGAATTTTTACAGTTGTATTCCGAGATAGATGAAATTTTACACATTTGAAGTTTGACATTCAAAATAAGAACAAAATTATGTTTTACATCATCTGTTTTTTAAAAGAAAGTCTTTGTAAGGCCCGGGCACCACCGGGACTTTATCTAGTTAAAATAAAACTTGTTTTGATTTAAATACTAATCTATTATTATTACGAGATGATAAATAATGATTATATTTTTCATAGGGAGCAGATTTGGGATGATGCAGACAAGGCTGGGACTGGTGACTTTACTGTCCAAGTATGAAGTGTCTGCAAGCGATAAGACCCCTATTCCCTTAGTGTTCAGGCCCAGGTCCATAGTTCTGGGAATTAAAGGAGAATTGTCACTCAAAATTACCAAGAGACCCCAAAAAAATTAGCAACCTTCACAACAAATATACTCATCTAATCTTCTCCCCCTTGTCCTATTCGGGTCAAGGGATCCTTCACTTCGACAAGGCGCCCCCGGGAATCCCTGTCCTGTTCTACTTTAGTAAAAAAATGAACACTTTAAATGAATATTGCAATCATTTGAATCTTTGGTTTTTTTTCGATTGAACAGAATATGTTATAATTTTTAACACCAAACTGGGTAATACATATTAATATTACATTATTACAAAAGTTTGGTTTTGGTTGTTACTTACTTACTTTTTAAAATGTGTTTTTATACCAAGATAGAGAGTGCATTCACAATTATGTATGTCTACCACTCTTCCCAAACGTGAAAGGATTTGCAGGTACTGTGTTTTGTTTACAAAATATCTCATTAAATGTAAAGTAATTTAAACGTTAACTCAAGTTGTAAAACAAATACACTTGTCACGTGTTTCTACTGCCTGCAAGTATTATTAGGTACAATATACAGTACATACAGCAGAGCAAATAGAAAAAACTAGTCTTATCAATGTTTAGCCCTGACAATTAATTTAGAATAAGGTGAAGAAAAGATTATATATTATTATCATAATGTCTTTGTTCGCAAATAAGATATGTATTATATGCTATTATTACTAACAAACATACTTTATTACAGCATTCTTTTTTTGTTGATGTCATCAGTGCATCTTCACTATTTAACACTATAAAATCAAACATTTAAAAATATTGTCCTCTTGAGCATCGGAGCAGAAAATCCTCAGAATTCCCTCGACTGTCAGCTGAAAGTACGCAGAATAATGTTGATAAGTTTTGTTCAAACTACAATATTTTTTTGTTGTTGCAATTATAACTAGTAAACTTTAAAAAAAAAAACAAACTCCCATTTGGGAGAAAATTGTCACAAAATAAAATTATGTGAATATTGGAACTGGTTTTATTGTCTCTGCATAAACCGGAATAAATTACCCTACACGAAAAAATATATTCAAAGAAATAATGGCCGTGATACTCTTCTGAAAATTTAAATATTTTAATCTTTGCAATGAAAATGAAAATTGACACCGTTGAATGAAAATTATTTTAGAAATGTACTGATAAAATGTTTTCTAAACAGTCAGAAAGTGTTACACTAATGAAATAAAAAGTACATTCTACAGTGTTATTTGTACAAGCTTTTTGATTTGTTCTTTAAACATTTAAGCAAAGTGGTTACAAAAAGTAACCTCTATTTGTTTATTTCTATGTCGTGCATTTATAAAAACCAACAAATTGCTAGATGTAGAAACGATATCTCGTGTGCTCAATTCAGGGTACTCACCTCACAAAACATAGTAAATAATATTGTAGGTACCTATTATGAGTTTGTTAACAGGTATTAATAATATTATTTATTATGAAACGATGTAAGAATGTGAATTAAGTATTTGAGTTAGGTCACGTAAAGAGTCAGAATAATAGAATAGTATGTATGAATGAATGTGTTAATGTGAATATGACACGGCAGTAAAGTGTAGAAGAAATCGGGGACGACCGAGGAAGACATGGCACGGTCAAGTGAATCAAATATATGAGTCGGGTCACTTCAAGAGTCGGACGCATGTGACGATAAATAAACCAAGATGGGTGTGTCGCAACAGAGTAGAGTGGTGATCTCTCCTCTCTGCCTGCCTCTGTGGTAAAACTGCTTGATGGTTACTAATGAATACCGCAAAAGAGTCCCTCATTAATTATTATTATTATCGATTTCTGGTAGTCACTTCGAACCACAGGCTGCACGTGCAAGGCGGCAGACATATATCTGTGTAGGTACCAAGCTCAATCTATAAATTTCATTCATAATAATATCCCTAGCACCGAACAATATTTGAAGTTTTATAAAAAGGCAAAATGAATATTTTATCAGAAGCACAAATCATTTCATGCAATCTTTTAACCTTTTTACTACAAACATATTTAAATACTTGCTGAATGCGTTGTCGACGAATGTATATTGGGAACGCTTTTACGCACGAGTATGTCTCATTCAGATGTAAGCCGGGAGTACTTACCCATAATGCAGGGTGCGTGTTTCAGCTACCAGTGTCACTAATACCAACATAAATGGGTTAAGAAATAAATACTTTGCTAATGTGATTACTTGATTATTATAATTTCATTTTTAGTATTATTTTTCAACAATAACATAAATAAAATAATATCAGTAGTTTTCGAGTGGGGCATGCAAAGAGATATTCCGTTTCACTTTAAGATCCCTTCGTAAAAAAATTCTACACCCATGATATTTTAGAGAGCTCACTGATGAGTGATCGCCGAGTTCGGTCATGATAAAAGATACTCACCGCTGAGTGAAAAATGTTTAACTGGTTAATGAAGTCATTTTATTAAGGTGGAATAGCTTATATAGTATTATTCCAAATGATAATCTCACATAGAGAGGAAACCAAAGATATTAGAAGAACGAGATATGCTATGTTGGCCGCCGGACCGTAGCCGGAGTACTACCTAATTAGGGTACTTTGAACGGTATCGGGACGTGTACGCACAGAAATCTGTTCTATGTATTAGTGCGGATACCTTAGCGCAAGCGAAGGTGTGCAGTAGTATTGGTGAACAAAACCGGCGACACTCGGCAAAACAATTCCACTCAGTACGAACTGCGCATAGCACATCTCGTTCTTCTAATATCTTTGGAGGAAACCAACTTGATTAAGTGTCCTAGACTGGACAGATAATTCCTAGGAGTGTAATCTATACCGATTTGAACACCTATATACCTTTTTTTTTTTGTTATTTGTTTTTGGGGTATTATGCCGTGTTGCGCTAACTCCTTCTTTAGCCAACGTTTCGGACAGCATTGCAGTGTCCATCATCAGGGCAGATCTTTTAGCCGTGAAAATCTTAAATCATATTTGACCTATATACCTGATTTCACCAATTTACCTAAGACCATTCGCCTCGATGTCTTTAGACAGTAACAGATTTTATGTAAGCTTTGGCCTCAGTAGTCGAGGGGTACTGTCTTCGACTAGCCATCCGGAGGTCGCAGGTTCAAATCCCGGTGTGCACTAGAAAAATTTGTTCAACTAATTTATGTAATTACACAATTTAAAATAATATATATTATATTTGCGGAATGTTCCAGAGAGGAAGATAATCTCAGTATAGCCCTGGTGTAAGGATACCATTTAGAATTCAAATATTGCTGGAAATGGCTTTAGCTGTGTTTGATGACCAGATCTGAATAGCCCGGTACTTCCACACCTTCTTCTTCCCAATCTCCTCTCCCTCCCCACTAACTTGGGAATGCCATAGACTCACTGTTTCCAGACGGTTGGGAGCAGATAGGTCTCTGATAGGTCGGAAAGGCGAAGGTCGTGGGTTCAAGTCCTAGATGAGACCGTATCTTTTTATGATTTTTCTGTTTCAAAGTTTTCATTTGAGACTTCAATAATTAAAGAAAATATACTTTTTGAAAGGCATATTATTTTTAATATGAATTTTCGAAAGGATTACAAGAATCATCAATTATTTCAATAATAAAATATTTATAACATTAATTTATGAGAATTAATAATACCATAATTTGTTTTATTTAAAGGACAAAGCGTTACGTATTTTTAAAATAATAATAAAAAAATATTAATTTATATTGATTTCTGAACAAATTTTATTAACTGCGGTCCTGTCTTCTCGTCAGTTTGATGTTGATTCCATTGAGCGGTGCCAGGATAAAGGAGTTGGGTTTGTAGTCAAATGGTTCCTTGTGATATCTGGCCAAGGAGACTTCGTACTTTGAAAGGATAAAGTATAAACCCATGCGAGACATCAACATCCCAAAACGATTTCCTGTTTATGGCAAAGAAAAGCATGATTATTATACATTTCATTCATTTCTGTTTAATTTATTGAACAGGAGAATGTTTCTCTAAAGAGGGGACCTATAAAATAAATAAATAAATGAATATATAGAAGTTTTTCCAAGAAGAAGTGAAGCAGTTTTTGCGTGCGTAATGCTTGCAGTGGTTTTTAATAAAGTTAACTGGTAGGCACTAGCTCAAGCACTGACATTGAGGAAGTTAAATTATTCCTAATAATTATTGCTTATAAAAATAATTGTTACCCTTTGTGCTATGCATAAAAAATCTTGTCTTTAACATTAGTTTACCAAAAAAATAATAATTTGTGTCTCCACCGCGCCGCTACGGGCCACGGACCTACTTGCTACGCCTGGCTCTGCACGGACTTTATAGAAGAGGTTACGGATTACCATGGACTCCTTGAGATTAGATCAGCGCCCTGGCTCCGGATATCATTCCTGGCCTGCGGTCTTCACGCGCCTTGACCCTGCGACACCTTCGCCGGTCTGTCCCTCGGCCCCGTGACATCGTCGCCGGACTGTATCTCCTGCACATCTGCCGATCAGGTCCATCACACCTTCGCCTACCCTGATTCACATTGGAGTACCCGGAAGACTCCACGTCATCTCCAGTGCTGAATACATCCACGAGTCCGGTCTCCATCAACGCGGTGTCGAACCACTGACTGTATCGCCTCGACCACTCCACCGCCCTCATCGTCGCTTACACCTGGTATTATCGTCATCGGTCCGGAGTCATTTCACAACTGCGCTACTGACTCACCCAAAATAAATGCTGTGCCATCACAACCTTCCTCTTTCATTGTCTCACTACCAAATCCCCAAAATAGTACAAGTTAAGGAAATTAGTTAGTACATAAAATATATGTTTAAATAGGTTGTTTGGTAATATAATTAGTGAAATACTGTTAAGTTATCTTGGTAAATATGTAGGTCAATTAATAAATTGGAATACAAAGTGGATATTTTATATACGTGATAAATAAAAGAGGTTTGATGACTTTCTGAAAATAAAAAAATCTGATAATTATGTACCACGAATGTGACTTTTTACTCCACGGCGACGTACTCTTGTAGATTGATTATTGTAAGACTGACTACTAAACAATTTTAGTTTTGAGTATTGTTGAAAGAGTGGTTGTTATAAAATAAAATAAAACAAAATTGTGTGCTTACCCATACACATTCTAGGTCCTTCTCCAAAAGGAAGATGAGTGAACTTATGTCTCTGAGCCTTATTCTCCGGGGTAAATCTGTCAGGATTGAACTTCATGGGATTTGGGTAGATATCCGGGTCTCTGTGGAGTCCCAATATGGGGATCATGACGGAGGTTCCCTTATCGATGATCACTTCAGTTCCAGGGATTTTAAAGTCCCGAGTGCAAACTCGAAGAATTAGTGGCAGGGGGGGGTACATTCTGAGCGCCTCTGAAAAGATAAGATTGACAAATATTATTTATTGATAATTAATCCATACTCATTTACAAAGTGTTAATTTGTATTGAAGAGCAAAATCAATGTTAGCTGCACAAAATCCTAAGAATGGAAACAATTCAAATTTATTTTGAAAACATCAGAATAATTTTTTTTAATACTATAAAGCAGAGATATTTCGTATTGTTCCCATGAGCACTTAGGCCATGGACCCATTGTACTATCTCCCATTTTACCTCAATCCTTTAACCTTTTCCACTCTGATCATTTTTTTTCATCATTTTTGTTAAAAAAAATTAAGTGATTAATCTGCATAGGGTTGAATAAAGAACATGATTTAACAGAAAACTTAACCCTGTTTTATTTTTATTAAAAATTAATATTTTGGTGAATTACTTTTGGGGCACACTGTCTGATAATTCGTATGACCATTAGATTTTTGGGACACTTTGAAATAATATTTGTTAAATCACACATCAAGTAACTAAAGAACAATAAATATGCTTAATTTGCATAATTTATTTTATTGCATAGCAATAATTTACATAATATAGGCGAAATATATAAACAATCAAATGCAAATATTTAGAAATAGAAATTCTTAAGGAATAAAAAGATAGATTGGCCCACAAGTAATGAAATAGATAATAAGTTTCATAAACATTCTACACGATGTTTACAAGTTAGAGTTTTGTACATACTATACGTAATATATCAATGTAATATTTTGAGTATTAGTATAAAATAAGCGGACGATTCGGTCCAATGTTATTACTTATTGTGTTACTAGTTAATATTAGCATAATTTATTCAGCGCCATTTTATTTAACTAAGAACTTATAACTAGTGACTTACATCTGACATCAGACTAGTGACTTGTAACCAGTGACTTACAACTAAAGACTTAATAGCTAATGATGTTAATATGAGAAAAAGAAGACAAAGAAAAGAAAAGATAGAAGATTGCGTAGCTTGTGGATTTTGCGCAGTTTGAGGATTTTTCGTGGCTTGTAATATAGCCACAAAACTGCTTCCGTCTGGCTTGTGTTTACACAGCCAGGCCCCAACACCTTACAGCCGGCCGGAGAAATTCAGCCGGCCTGGAGCAGGCGCACGCGCCCCAACTGCCCTTTTCAAGGCAATCTTCGCAATTCACATACGTCGTCCCAACTGCCTTTCTCAAGGCATTCTGCAAATTACGCAACTAATTCAAATTTTTCTCGTTTCAGAATAAACCAACTCCAAAATGCCTTACCACCGCACACCAAGAGGAACAGCGACTTTCAAGAGAAACAAGCCCCTGCCTATGTTATTCCCGGAGGGAGCCACTGGCTGGAGAATAAACCCAGACACTCATGAGCCTGAGTTCAAGTTTGGATCGTCGCAGACCAGCTCCGGCTCGGCAACCGGCTCACCAAGAGCCACATCACCCATGGTAGAGGAATGGACGAGGGCTACGGCTTCAAAGCGCCCCCATTCCCCCCCAAAGCCCATTTTTCGTCTGGTTCACGAAAATAAATATGAACCCTTACATAAAGTAAGCGAACCAGCAGAAGAAATATCGTCGCCACCGACGAAGAAACGACGCCACCAGGACCAGTGGCGTCCTCAAGCCGAGACCAGGCGCCCACCAGACAAAGACCAACGACTACAGCGACTCTTGGGAAGAGTACTCGAGTCCCGCCCGTAATCATGGCCATAGGGTCAATGACGCACGGCGACATTACGAAGGAAGTACAGAGGCACATTGGAAGTGCCAACTTCAACTTCCGGTATGCCAAAGGAGGCAAAATCAGCGTTGTGGTGAGCTCAGTAGAGGCCCACAAAAAACTGACAGCAGCCCTACGTGGAGAGGAGAAGCCGTTCCACACCTACACCACAGAAGCGGATAAATTGAAGAAAACCGTCATCAGAGGACTCCCGAAGTTGTCACCAGAGGAGATAATGCAAGACCTTGAGGATCAAGGCTTCCCGGCAAGGACTGTGGTCAAGATGACCACCCCGGGAACAGAATACCCGCTTTACCTGGCACCCTTTGGCCAGGAAACAAACATGGGCCACCTGAGAGCCGCAGTGGTCTACCTGTGCCACTGCAGGATTACTTTGAGAAAGTATAGAAGCAACCACCTCCAACACCGAACACAGTGCCACAGATGCCAAAATTTCGGACATGGGTCCAGAAATTGGGCACACGTTGCCCGCTGCGTCAAATGCGAAGGCACTCACGCCACACCGGAGTGCCCCAAAACCGATCGAGAAGAGCCGGCCGTCTGCTGCAATTGCGGCGGAGCCCATCCCGCAAACTACGGCAAATGCCCCAACAGGGTGGCATACGTAGCTGCTCTCCAGCGCAGACAGGAGCAATCCAACGCCCAGAGGCGCAAAGAGGCAGAGCCCCGGGCACAGAGACCCGCGGCCCGAGTTGACGGCCGATCCTGGGCGGACGTAGCGGGCCGAAGCAACCACCAGCAACAGGCTCCTGAACAACAGGAACCACCAAGAGCCACACCGGAACAACGCCAAGTGCCAAACACCGGATCCTCTGATGACGAGGACATAATGATCCTACTGCGAGGCCTCATCAGGGTACGCGAAAAACTGGCCTCTTGCTCATCCAAGACAGAGAAACTGATTATCCTAATGGAGCTCCTCAAGGAGATCACACCGTGAAGCTCCATGAGAAAAATAACAGCGATGACGAAGAAATAGTATCCTTTTTTAATATAACAAAATGTGTTTTTTCTTCCACAGGAATTCTCTCACAAACTTTTTTGCAGGACCACCGAAGCGAAAAGGACGCAGCCAAAACATGAAAAAATAAAATACTTAAATTCAGTAAATCACAAAGTCAAACAGCGTAAAAAGTTCAGAACTTATTGTTTTTCTTTTTCTTGTCATTTGTATGAGGTTTTTTATCCAGTTAAGAAAATTTCCTCATAAAACTTATTAATGTAACATAAATTCAGTCAATTAAATACAATCATCAGATGGTAATAGTAATAAGGCTAATCAGCCGCAGTACTAGTTAGTTAGAAACATGAAGGGTATTGTTATAAGCCCTAGCTAGTTAGAGGATTACGAAAGAATCCATAAAATCAAAAAAAAAAAAAAGATGTTAATATGAAAGATTATAATTAATAATTACTAAATCACCATTTCTTATAGTTTTTTAAAGTATGATATTTTTGAAGCATTCTCTTGCATGTTGTTCTTTTCTTGTTTGTTACCACAAGTTTTGCAGTGATACATTGTTAGTTTTTTTTGTCAACCTTATCTATCAGCACCGCAAACAACGCAATCCCTGTACTTTTTCTGTTCATTGGACATTATTACATGTAGATTGACATGATTTTTGACTTTTCGTGTTTTTACACCTTCTCTAAAATTTCCAATCGGCTGAATAATTAGCCTATCCTCAAATTGAAGATGACTCATTGGTTTTTCGTTGTTTTTAATCTTATTTTCCTTCGACAAAATATAAGCATTTACCACCGAAACTTCTAAACCCCCAAAAAGAGCTTAAGTTAAAATTTTAAAGATATTATTTATTAATGTTTTCCTTAGAAAGCAGTATGTCGAAGTATAATAGTCTCCTCTATCGACACCTCTGGTATATTTTGGATAATTTATCACCACTTCTGGCTTGACGATGTCTTCTTCGATTCTACCTCTTTTTATTATAACTGATTTGTTAGAATACCAATTGCTTAGCATTGTCACCACTTTTTTATCTTTCTAAGCTAGAACCATAACATCATCACTCCCATATGCTATCGTTTTGCCTGGTTTCAATTTTGGTTTTTTGATGTCTGTTTTTTTTTATTTGTCATAATTGTTCCTGTTAATTCCTGATACCCCATTTAGTTTGCTTATTTGGATTGTATGTCATGAAGCAAATTCTCCCCTTGAAATTTCCAACAGATTCGTCTACAACTATTTCTCTTCCAGGAAAGAAATGTTCTCGAAATCTTTCATCTAAATACTTCAAATACAAATCAACTTTGTTTATTCGATTTTGATGACTTGTTTCCTGGCGATTGGTATATTCTTTATTGTATAAATGTAACATCCAACATGAAAATGAGGATGAGACCTTAGTCCCATATTTAAAATAATACCTAGAAATGCATTAAATTCTTCCTCCTTCAAATCTCTCCATGTTTTCCACATCGAATTGTTTACAGGATTGATTTTTCTAATTTTAGCATTTGTGTATTTGTGGTTTCATCAACAATGTTACTAGTGAATTAGTAAAAAATAGCCTAAAGTAGATGATAGGCTCCAAACAATTTGTGGGGGTACTCGGTACTATGTATTCTGTTTCCAATCGAAAAAAATATTTGTTGTTGTGGTGTATTGGTATTAATAGAAATTCCATTTTATTGCTGCAACAGAAGAGCTTGACGGTGTGGGATTAATAGACGTTGAAGGTTGTTGCGGAATCACAATATTTTCTTCATCTTCATCTTCGCTAAAATAAGAACATCTTCTTCTTTTAGGCTGGATAATGTCACTTCCACTATCTGAATCACTTGGATTGTAACTGACTTCTTCACAATCCCTTACAATCACATTATCATTGTCATTAGAATCCACATCATCAATTGTAAAAAGGTCCTCACCATCACAACTATCGTTATTTTCACATTAATCATAACTGAACTTGGAAGTAAAACTTTCATTGTTTTCCATGACGGTTAATTAATTATATTTTTAAAAGCGTAAATCACTATTTCTACTACTTTCAATTACATACTAATATCAATATCGCGGAGTTGAGAAATGAGCTGGTTCATTGCAGTTTACTTTTCATAGCTACAAACTCGCGAGCTCAATGGCTTTTCAATGTCGACATGGTCGACAAGGGGCTCCGTAATCAAACACAGTTTAGATGTTGATAGGATGAATTGTGAATTTCAACTGAACTACACACATATTGTAGTCGGCATAAGGAGGTAGGAATTATAAGAAAATTTGGTAGGTAGGAAATAAAATTAGAAAAGGTATAAGGTAAATAACAATGCTAGGTACCAATAAACATTAACCCTGTCCTTTTGATAAAGTTCACTAAATCCAATGTGTAAATAAAGGCGACAAAAAACTTGGCAAAACTACATTACTTAGGCAATTTGATACAAATGCACACAATATTGGATTTTTGGGATTTTACCTCTGTATTCTACCACAGTTTATGAATCAGATCTTCAAATAACCCCAATGACTAAAGTCACTATAAACATTGACGAAAAACACTCGGCCAGCCTACTTGGTTAAATGAAACATCAAAAATTAGCGTGGAGCTTTATTTTTCCGTTCTTTGATTGTTTTATTAAAAATACTACCATTTTAGAAAATTACAAACAGGTTTGCGACACAACCAACTGCAAACTTGACCCTGTCAAGCTGTATATACCATATCCCCTGCAGCACCCGAACAAATTAAATAAGAATAAATTGGCCCTCCAGCTAAAAAGGTTGACCATCAGTGCATATGCTATAGAAGTTCCTGAAGAAATAGTCTAAACATTGCGAGATTGCACCTCAGATATATATATATTTTTTTTTGCAATATGTATGTTATAATCAACATATAGTGTAGGGGAAGACTGCTGGAAAATGCCGCACTTCGTGTATTTGAAACCTCGGTGACTAGTGCAAATGCATTTCCGCTGAGTTGTTCCGAACTGGGCAAAGATTGCTAAGATAACCGCGAAGAAAAATAAGTCATTTATTTATGAAAAAAACTAACCTTCTACCACCTGGAACAGGTATTTCATATCGCACAGTGCCTCAAATGTGAAATTTCCACCGTGCCTTTCGAGGACATCATCCATGTCATCCCTTAACCTCTTCTGTACATCGGGGTTTCGGGCCAACTCAAATAGGGCGAAACTGGCAGCAGTGGATGAGGTCTCTACTCCGTCCACAAAGAACACAAAGAACTGGGCGGCTAGGTCTCCCATGGTCATGGTACCATCTTCCTCTTCATCTAAAATAATAACAATTATTGATTAATCTACAAACTTTGACGTAACGATTGCCCTGCATTTTACATAGGAAAAACTGCAATGTTGGAAATTTTAATGCGAGAGTGATTGAAAACATGAGGTTCCTAAATAGTGTAGGTTACATTTAAGGCATTTAGGATTAAGTTAAATATTTCATTAAGCTGTTTGTTATTGTTTTTACACATGTTACGAATTGTACACATAGGTATGTTTTTATGTGTGTGTAACGGTATGTTAAGATTTTATTAAGTCCTTGGAAGGGAATGGCCGACACAGGTGTCGATAAGGTTCGCTATCCATCACATCGCCAACCCTTCAGTGGCGCAAAGAGGAGGATGGAATGTGATCAATTTCGAATTGGTACATGGAATATTAGAGAAGGAATAGAAAGAAAGATGAATGAACTGTATGATACAATTTCAATAAAAGATCTCCTTTGGTTCACTACTATTATGGATAACATAGGGGAAAGCTCATACAAACACCCCCTGGTACACAAACATACCACAAGATTTAATGAAGGAAAGGGTCTAAAAACTCCTCGAATATTAAATAAATATGGAAGCCGTACTCTTGAAAACCTAATACCAGTGATTTTCAATAAAATCAATAAAAACTAAAAATTTAAAAAAAATGAGAGACCATGCCTTAAAATGATAAGGCTGTGGTTAATTAACGAAAATTTCACGTATCTTTGATTTTCTTAATGTATCTTTCTACATATCTTGTTATTTGTAGAATGTTTAATTGTTAGAACCTACAGACAAGCTGCCATATGACAGCTTTGTGGGATTACCCTAAATTTGTACAAATGTTTTATTTTCTAAATAAATAAAAAAAAAATGCATGCAAATGTTTGGAAGTACTTTGTTAAACAGAGAGTATGAAAAAAGGGAGCGATACAATGCAGCATAATGATAGGCTCGTCATTTGGTCTGGGAGACCAGATACAGAGAGGGCTTGTCAAGGTGTTGCTGAGCTACTGTCTCCCAGAATAGTAGAATTTATGTTGGAGTATGAATGTGTAAGTTCGGGAATAATGTGGTTCAGATTCTAAATCGGTTTGACAGGTGAAAGGTGTTTCTGGTTATTTGCTATGCTCCTGGTAATTCTGAAAGCGAGGAAGTGAAAGATAATTTTTGGACTGGTGTGAACGATGTAATGAGACAAAAAAATATGAATGAAAGGATTATAATGGCAGGTGATTTGAATGGATGGGTGGGAATTTGACGTGAAGGATTTGATTCGGCCTTAGGTATGTTTGGGGATTAAAGAACGAATGACAACGGGAACAGATTATTTGAAGTATGTTTAGATCCACTCTAAACATACTTCAAGTAATGTGTATTGTATTGTAGAAAGTATTTGTCACAAACAGGTATTGTATAATACCTGTTTGTGACAAATACTTTCTTCGGTCATAAAGGTATCCACCAATATACATGGGAAATAAGATATGAGAGGTTAATTATTGATTTTGTGGAAATTGACTCTAGGTTGAGAGCCGTTACCAAAGACATAAGAGTTTTCAGAGGGGTGGTGGTTGAAACTGACCACATTCTGGTAGTGTAGACAGTAAATCTCTTTCGCGGTTAGCGATCTAAAGTGAAAACAGTATTAACTCCAACAAGAGTCAAAATAGAAAACTGCAAAACGATAATGTGAGAAGTAAGTATGTGAATTGTGCAGAGATGAGATTGAATGAGAAGGAAATGGACCGCCTAAGCATAGACGAAACATGGAACAACATAAAAGTGAGTTTTTGTGAATCTGCTAGAGAGGTGTGTGGTAGGAAGAAAGGTGATGCATGGTGGGATGATGAGATTAAAGCACTGGTCTCAGAGAAGAAGAAAGCATGGTTATGTATGATAGCGGCTGGCAGTGCTTCCAGCCAATGTAATGAAAGGGATGTAAAGAAAATAGTAAGAGTTGGAGTGAAAGAACGAAAGAAACGCCTGGAAGAGGAAGAAGGAATCGAAATGACAGACCACTTCCAAGAAAACATTAAACTGTTTTGGAAGGAAGTCAAAAGGTCCCAGAGTGGTCCAGAAAACAGAAGCATGAAAGTGATAAAATCGAAAGGTGGAAAAATGTTGACAAATGAGGAAGAAATAAAAGAGAGATGTATGAAGTATTTTGAGGAAGTCTTCGAAAGTGACCTGAGTGACAGTGATTCCAGCAGCAAATCAGATATGAATGATGATGCGGTGAATGTTACCGAAATTAACATGGATCAGATAAAAAGATCGATTAAATGTATGAAGAATGGTAAGGCTGTCGGTTTTGACAATATTGCTGCTGATTTTTTTAGATAGCCGTATAATTCTCACATGGTTGTGCAATCTTTAAAGGGTGGTTACACGCCTTTAGTTTGGAGAAGGCATTATCACATCATGCCGTTATACGTACGGAATGTTGGACTCAGGGCTATTAGCCTTATAAGCTCAGTTGGCAAGTGGTATGGTAGAATTTTGATTGAAAGGGTAAGAAAGGAAACAAAGGACAAAATATGGGATGTGCAAGGTGCTTTTATGAGTGGAAGGCGGTGCATGGACCAGATCTTCTCATTGCGTATGCTCACCGAGAAGTTTCTGGCAAAAAACCAGAACTTTTCTGTGCCTTTGTGAGATCTACAAAAAGCATATGACGGAGTCGACAGGAAAAAGCTATGGAAGGTGATGTCCAATTATGGAGTGAATACGAATCTCACTCAGGCAATTGCGTCTCTGTATGAGGGAAGCGTTGCATGTGTTAGGGTAAACGGTGGTTTTACGGGGTGGTTTGATATCGCAAAAGGTGTTAAACAAGGCTGCGTAATGTCACCGTGATTATTCAATCTATACATGGATAGAGGTGGGATTCGGCGCGAATTTGAGTCATCTGAAAGTATGTTGCCTGTTGTATGCTGATGATGCAGTGCTGATTGCTAACAGTATGGAGGATCTACAGGCCTTCGTGTCTAGGATGAACGAAGTATGTAAGAAGAATGAGAATGATGAATTTAAGTAAGTCTAAAGTCATGGTGTTTAAAAGAGAGAGTACGAAAACAATGTGCAATATTGTTGTCAATGAGGAATACTTGGAGCAGGTGGACGGGTTTGTGTTTTTTATTAAGTATGTTTACGAGAGATGGGAAGGCTGAGAGAGATATTGGAAGAAGGGTAAATGCAGGCAACTACATTAATGGAGGAGTGAACGCAGTTGGCGTTAACAAAAAAATATCCAAGGAAGCGTATGTGTCGTAAAACCATGTATGATCGTGTGAAAAATATGGAGATCCGCAAAGAGTGCAAGGCTGATGTAAGCGTAATGAGTAAGATTAAGAAAAGGACGCTTAGATGGTTTGGGCATGTAGAGCGAATGAGCGAAGAAAGGAGTGTAAGGAGAATATATGATGCGAATGCGAATGGTAGCAGAAGTCAGGGTAGCCCAATTTTAGACTTACATATTCCACTTCTGCTTCCCTAGACCCACTCTTTCCCTTCCTATTACCTACCCCTCCCCACCAAAGTTGATGTTCTCTCTCCCTCTTCTGTTTTTTTATTTACTGTATTAAGGAATTACAGTAGATTTTTATTATGAAAATGATAGAAATCTGACAGGCTACGCATGATGTTATACGTACCTCAGCTAAGGCCAATCCCGCTTGAGTTGGTATGAAAACACAAAAACCCAATTTAAATATCTAACAAGATTTAAAAAAAAACCTAAATTATTTTGAAATAATTTGCAAGCCACAGTAGTAACCCCTGTGCGAGTATAGGCAGCGCAACTTGGCACAAAATAGTCTGCATTCTGTCATTTAGTGCTGTCAGAACCTTCGGACCAATCACAGGGTGTTTGAGTGTCTCACGGTTTTAATCAATCGTTTTTAAATGAATATTTAATAATTCTATGCATAATTTACATATACAGAATCAGAATTTGTTGATCTGAATGATTATAATGTGTTTTTAAGCCATAATACTTGTTAACGGAAACCAGATGGTTTTTTATACATTCAATAAAGTGGTGTTCAAAGCAAAGTATTTATTTCTTCAATCATAGCAAACATATTTTGTGGCTACATTTTTGATTAGAATTTAAAAAAAATACACTTTTTTTTTTATATTAACTCCACACAGGAGGCCCTGAAGAAAATAATTTCCCTCAGGGCCTATGTCATCTTTGGGGATGCTGTGTGGAGGGTCTTTTTGTGGAAAGGAAGGAGTGAACATGGGTCTTGAAGAGTCCCATGTTGTAGGAGGGAGGAAACACAGAGGCCGGCAGTTCCTTCCACAGCCGAGCTGTTGAACTTAAGAACGAATCGTAGAAGCGACCCGTTCTCATGTGACAAGTGTCAACTGTGTACAAATGTTGGGCGCGCGTTTGGCGTGTATCCCGACTACGCACCGGTGCCGAAGGGATCAATGACGCTAGTTCCTCAGAGCATCTTCCATTGTAATACCGATAGAACAAGGACAGCATACCTACCTGACGCCTGTGCTCTAAAGATTGCAGTCCGTTTGTTAAGATTGGGGAATCTATCAAACGGACCGCCCGTTTTTGCACAGAGTCTAGGGTTACTTACCCAACGGTTTTCATTGTTTAGGTACAACCAAATACTGTAGGATAGTTATAATACCTCTCGTACATTCTGATGGCAGTATGCTACACTAGCGCCTCCTAGCGGAACGAGTTGTGAAGCTTTGGTTTACTTCCAAATATTTGAATGGATTTTTTGTATCGTAAAGCCATGCTATGCTAGTGCATCTTGCGGCCAGAGTTTTCAGCCAATACAAGTAAACAATATTGTAGGGTATTTTGTACAACCTACATGTTTGTAAACAATGCTCACCTATTCAGTTTTAAGTAAACCCTGAAGAGGTGAAAATTTCTTACAAAATACGTCAGTTGTACCTAAACAATATTAGTGTTTTAAAATTTTTTAGGTATTTACTATCCAAATTACAATAATTGATTGTTAGCAAATATTCTAATATTTCACTTGTTCTACTCATCTATGTCCTGTCATGCAGGGACAGTAGGGGTCTTTTAGAATCTTTGATAAGTAACTTCATTAGTAAAAAAAGGAATGGAGATAAATGACTTTAGAAGTGATAGAAGGACCAGGGATCTACCTTTCGCGAAAATGTTTCGAGTACTTCGGTTGTTTTTCCCCTCATCATAAAGACTCTAGGACCGATTTTGCAATCAACACCACAAGAAAATGATTGTCTAGCAAATTGTTTGCCCTTGTGTTGGGTAACATAATTTATTTGACTGTGTAGAAACTAAGGTATTGATATTGTTGGAGATGTCTTTTATTTGTTATTGTGAACATACTAAGTACATAAACGATATGAGTTAAATTCATAATATTGTATGTACATATTAATGATATTATGTTTATACATAAATAGGAGACAATGGACTTGCAATGTTTATCACAACTGATAGCTTAGTACCTATTAGAAGGTTATCTTAAGGTTTACAATGTTTTGATTAGTTAGTAACTAGAGATGCATTATTTAGCATAGCCAATACTTATTGTGGTAATAGTGCCTAGAGTGGAATATGCAGTAATATTTTTTCTACCAGACCTGTGTGTATATATAAATTAATATCAATGGGATATTTTTATAATATTATCCGGAATATCGATTATTGTGAATTTATATAAAATATTAGTATTAATAAAAAAAGGCGAAAAACTCACTTAAAAGTTTGCCATCTTTATTCAAAATCTCCTGTCTCTCTTCAAAGAGCTTTATGAGTATTTGCATGTAATCATTTCCTTTGACGTTTTCTTTTGTTCGATATTTGACGGCGTCATTGGCTGCTCCGACAAAGAATTCATTGACATCATTCTGGTACATGCTGACCTTCAACCTGGACACGATCCACGGGGCCATAAGTGACATGGTCTGGATCATGGACCGGAAGAAAGGAAGGGTCTGAGATTTCTGACTCATTATTCTAAACTTGGGCTCTTTGCTTTTGAGGCTGTTGGTTTCTATTCCAAACACGCAAGTGCCCACAATGTCCATGGTGTATCTGGAAAGTGTCTCTTTCATATCTACGGCATTACCGGCTGCAATGTCGGGCTCTATGCACTCTTGCATTATGTGACCGTAGTGGACTAGCGTATCAAACATAACCTTCATTTTACCAGAAGTGAAAGCAGGGATCAGCTTAACCCGTAGATTTCTCCAACGGTTTCCGTTAATGTTGAAGAGGTGCCCTTCCAAAGGCTCCGATTCCTCGTTATGCACCATACCATGATCCGTGAAGTGCATAAATTCTTTCACCATGATGGTTTTGATTAATTCAGGATCGTTTACAACCAAAGCAACTTTGTGTGCTAAATAGATACCGACAAATGGATGTTTTCTATTTTCATAATAAATATTCTCGAATTGCTGTCCGATTTGTAGCGATCTCAGCATCATATCAGAAACATTTCCCGTAGGGAATGTGGGCGGGGGACCATATACTCCTTTCTTAGTCCAGTAGGTATAACGGTGTCGAAACCAGAAGTAGCCAAGTACACCAATTGCCAACACACATAAACACAAATCACCAAAAAACGAAAGTATTATGAATGCCATTTTATGTAACTTTCATTAATGGTTTAACACAAATACAAACAGTCCGTCACTATTTCAGATGATCACAGCTACAAAACGCAGAAATCTGTAACTCTTGGTCAACATCTCAGTACAGAATGATCTTACTTCATAGTGGACTGTCTCTGTAAACATAATACATGTTCGTTATCTCATTCCAAGTTATTTTACTCAAACAATGTTAAGTATGTTATCACTGCTTCTCCCAAAATGCGAAAATATTTGGTTCAACAAATACACTTTGAGATAGCAATAATACACATATATTTTACCTATAATTTAAAAGAAAAAAAATTGAACAGTTTAAAATCTTTTATATTCACAAACAAATGATTTTCTGACTGTAGTAGGCATGTTTACTGTTTTTAATTATGTAGATTGTAGATCAAAAATATTAATGATTTATGACAGGATGAAGAAATCCATGCTGAAGAGCTTCGTGAGATCCTATTTTTTAATGTTATAATCATACAAGAGTCCTGATTGCCTGGAGCCGGTGAAACTATGTCACCCTCAATAGTGGAGACTGGAGATAGATGAGAAGAGGATTGAAAAATATAATTAATTTAAGTACATAACTTTATAGATATATTTTATAGGTAAACGGACAACTCAGGACAGTGGCAATTCAACACTCTTGAAAAAGAGATATAACGTCATGAAAAGTGATGAAATTTTTTTTTAAATTAGGTAAAGTTCATAAGACATTTTTTCAATCACTTTTAATGATTTTATGTCACTTTTCAATAGTGTATTAAATTGCAATGGAACCATCTTATAATGGCAAGTTTTAGAATAAAAAAATAAAAACAGGAACAATTTAATGAAAACTGTATGAATTGTGAGACAATTTCAAAATCTCTCTTAGTAACATTAAAAAACGAGACTGCTGAATTTGATAAAGATGTAGACACAGTATTAAAAGAATAATTGCAAATAAAAAAAATCTTAACATAAATAAAACTTCATGTTTGTGCAGTCTTTATGGAGCTGATAAGACACTCCAACAGAGAGCAAATTTCATAAAATGGTTTACAAAACGATAGAATGGTTATCTTAAAAATAGAAAATAAGCACAGAAAGGTTATGAATATTGTTGTTTCACTAGTTGACCGTAATCATTAGAAGTATTCATACATTGGTGTAAAGCAGCGGTTCTCAATTGGTGTGCTGCATAGACATCCAAATTGATAGAATCAGGGAAAGCAGAACAAACCAAGTTGCGCGAAGCACGGAGAGGAGTGACCGTGTCTCCCTTTCTGTAATTTGTCAATAAATGAATCTGACAGTATACCCGCATTATAATATCACTAGTTAGTACACAAAAACAAAATCTGCTGACTATGAATACTAGTCTTTTTTACAATGGCACACAAATTGACGGCTGCGAAAAAAAGTTCAGTGTTGTTAAAAAAACTGAAAATTTTGTTAGACACTTTTACAAATGTTTTCAATTTACTCACCGCACTCTTTTATGGTATCGCTAAGCGACCCGATTTGAAGAAGGTTCAGTTTTTTAACCATCTTTATGAAATTTCCGATCCTGCGCAGAAAAGTCCCAATATGGCCTGCACTGCAAACCGTTGCCTTAATTTAGTAAACTTATTTGGTTTGATTACTTCTATGTGCACTTTTCGGCATCGACATACGACTCATGTTGTAGATTATTCAAAGTTGTCGACCTCTCCTAGTTCCAAAAATATGGTCCCGTGGTTTGCCTCCAAATCGTCGAAAATGATTCCTGGATTTCAGGTTAGTGCAGGTCCATCAATTTGGATGTCTATGGTGTGCTGCCTACTGTTGCCAGGGTGTAAAAAATATTTTGTCGTAATACTACAAAAATAATATAAAATAACTCCTGAAATGCAATGAGAATGATCATCCAGCAATTGCGATTAAGGTTCTAGACATTTTATTTTCTTGGAAGCAATGTTTGCATGAAGAAGTCTTTTCTACCATGTGCCGGCATGTATGTCAAAATGTTGGACACCACTTTTGTTTGTCGCTAATAAAAAAAGGTTGCGTCATTAATAGAAATAGGTTAAGAAGTTTAGGGAATTTACTCTTCAGAAATGAAATCTCATAGTAATACATATTTCATAAATGTGTGCAAATTATTTGGTATAGGTTATAGTTTCAACTTTAATTTAGCATCTAAAACTTAATACATAATAGCAATAAAAGTAGATAAATCGTGAACCTCATGAGGTTCGGTTAGTTTTGAATTACAATGTTTCCTTCGAATCCTTCTTTAATGGTAAAGTAGTATAGAAAAGATATTCAATAAATATTCCTTTATTGCACTTTATTCCATAAAAAAAATACACAGTATAATTTTCCTAAATTATAAAAAATAACAATATTTTATTCACCTAAGTACAAAACACCCAAAAAACACGAGGTACAAAAAAGTAGTTTTTTTTTTGCATAATATATACATAAAATAACCCCCTTACTAATAAACAAGTTTTTAATGTAAACAAGTGATACACAATCACTTACAACACATTAATTGTTGTATAATAGTTGTTAAAACTCTGGACCTTAGATCTATACAAGTAATATTTAAAATTGATTGATATGTATCCTGTTCTAACAATAAAAATATTAAATTATATTTAAAAAAAAAAAAATCCTTGGCCTGCTCGACTGCTAGTCAAGGGTCTTAGGTCCTACCCACCAGGCTATGAAGAAATTCAAATGAAACTTTTAAACCATAAATTCCCCCAGATAAATTATAATACAGTGAAATCCACTTATAAGGTCTACATGTAAGAAGTTTTCATGCTTAAGAAGTTTTGTTTTTTTTTTTCGGTCCCCTGAAGATCGAAATGCAAAACCCTTCTAGTCCTTATAAAACCTTTTAAGAGAGTTTCGCCATATATGAAATGATAACTTCACATAACATTTTGAGTAGATGTAATGCACATGAATACACACACAACTTGTCACTACCTTAAATTAATTATGATATTAAGTGAATATTAAATACTAATTTAATTTAATGCCTTAACCACTCGGAACATTAGAATGTCAAAAGACGTAAATATGATAATAGCGGTCAAGACATTAGAACGTCTTTTCACGTAAACGCGCGAGATTTTACAAAAATCGATTTATTTCCATCACTAGTATACGGATTGCCATGATTTAAAAAACAGAGTATCGATAATAAATAACGCTACGCGTCTGTATTCAAGAATATCTATGGAACGTAGAGGTGCATTATCTAAGCCGATTGGATCTGTCATCTGGTTCGTTCATAATTTATTGCGTTTCTAAATAATTTATTAAAAATATTTTAGTTTGGACGGTTAATATTTTGAGGTGACTGATAGTTTTTAATTATATTTCTTCAATATATAAAGTGTTACTTCTTTATGATACTCAGAAAAAAGTACATTTTTCACGGCTTTGAAATAATGGTAAGCGATTCTTACATATTTTTGACGTTTTCATAAAATGTATATTTAGAAACGCAAATATTTACTTATAACAACACAATGCGATAGTGGATTTCATAATCTTTCCAAAACATATTTTAGAATGAGGCTACGTTTCCCAAAATGTGAGTTATGAAGCTTTTAGCAAAACTCGTAAATAACACAAAAATTATCAAGTTTTGACAGTTCTCAAAGGAACACATAGTAAATAAATGTCTTTGTCTGAGAGGTTAAGACATTTGAATTATCTCAAAGTCATTGATGGGTCTCATCTTATATATATAATATCTTACAACTTAACAAAAATACATAATATCATAATATACAGTATATTATAATAATACATTGGTAACAGTTAAAAAAAATAATTAATTAACCTACAGTTTTATGTATATAATAATATGCAATTTGGAATATCTTTTATATTTCTTAACCTTTCCGGGAGTAAGTTACATAATGCTGGCCGTGCTCTGGGGAGTGTTTTTTTTACATAAATAAAAAAATATATTTTTTGATTAAATTTTATGATAGTATGCAAAATAAATAACAGCCGATATCTCTGTCGATAATGATGTAAAATGTTTAGAATTGGTGTAAAGTAACAGGAATATGCCCATAGATGGCAATACGATGCATATTTACAAAATATGCATCGTATATGAATATGCGTCCCCTGTCGTCCATACTTCTTTGGTGAAAGTGTGTACCGTCGTTCATTAGCGTCTATACTCCCGGAAAGGTTAATCGTGAGTCATATTTTACATGGTTAGTTAGTTTTATTATTAATGAACAGAATAGTAATAAAAATAACGCTATTAAAACACAGATAACCTAAAAAATATCAAAATACAGTACTCTCTCAGTATTCCGCAACTTGTATAATCCACACAATCCAGTTTTATTTTTACTCAAGCTCTATAATTCACCGGTATTTGTTTGTTGAATTTGGTAGCCCGCTGCATGCCTAGATTCGAGCCAAGCTTTGTGCACAGACGGGTTAGGTTAACTTAGGGCCCGTTCCCACTTCCGTTTTCAAATCGGAGGCGGGTCCCGTTTTAAAAACGGATGCCCTAGTGGCTGTAGTGGATGTATGGAGCTGTTCACACTTGTCCGACACGATTTGAAAACGGATCCGACATTTTTTGACACGCTCGCTCATAGTGTTGTATGGAGCTGTTCACACTTGTCGTCCAGTCGTTCCGGCAGAGTCCCCGCCAAACCCCGACCCCTCCCCGCCCGCTCCCTGTCGCAAGGAAGCAGGCACGCTGCGTGCTTGTATTTGGTTATTTTGTTAAGTAAATAAATCAAAACTACAATAATGGATAAGGAAATAAATCCCGAAAATTTAATACCACTGGTCGAAGAAAGAGTATGGTAATATTTTATCTTTAACTAAATAAAAACAAAACACTTGGTGTACACAACTTTTGTACATCAAAATTTTTATTTTTATTTTTTTAAGTTTACTTTTTTTAAATTTTAAAGCTTTAATGAGATGCACGGAAGAGCGTATTAGTTAAATAAACACATAATAAAAAATATTTGAGTGTTTATTGTTTTCTTACTTTAAAATATCGATAGCCTTTCTTCGGGACAAAATAAATGCACTTTCTCAATTTTGTATTTTGATATGTTAAGCTCTCTGAAACTCATTCCAGTAGATGGTTAAAGGAAGTGATAGACATTCTCTTAAGCCATTAAGCGCCCTTGAGGTGATTTTTCATGGTGAAAACGGCGCTATATAAATAATCCAATCATTATTATTCTAAAATAATTAAAGAACTTTAGTTCATCACTTCTCAACTCACCAATTAACACTTGGAAAATTCCTACAGAAAATCATTCGGCTATGATTGGGTGTACCCAAAATTTTCTTTTCACTTTTTTCCTTCTTTTTAATAAGTACAACATGACAACAAGAGCTTCATCGTCGTCCATTGCGCACCATTACTGAAGAATGAGCAAATAACATGTTTTTGTTGAATCGACAATTATTTTTTTTCGTAGAGTATGGTCCGTTTTTAAAACGGTAGTGTGAACAGGGCCATTGGCCATCCGTTTTTAAAACGGGACCCGCCTCCGATTTGAAAACGGAAGTGGGAACGGGCCCTTACTCTCACACACTCAGTTACTATATTGCTGTCTAGCTTGCTCTTCTTGATCATTTTACCGGTCACCAGGGTTAATTATTGTCGTTTTAGGATAATTCGGCTAACCCTTTAAGTACTCTAGCATCTGACACATATGTTTCTGTTAATTTTTTTTGCAAAGTTTTGTTGTTAAGGCGATGCCATACGTAGTAATGCAAAATCATGTGATTTTGGTTTGAAAATTTGGTCGCCTAGAAATTTTTCAGATGCTTTAATTAAATACTGCGAGTAGAATACATCTTGGCTTTTGAAATTATCGAGTATTTTTTAGATAAGTCTTTTTATAAGCCCAGAAAAAAATAATGTATAAGGCCTATGAAAACTGCTTTAAAGTTCAAAATCTCCTACTTACGAACCCATTTTCGGTTATAATTTGATTGTATAATTTGTCAAATTAAGTTATTTATAAAATGATCGAAAAAAATTAAATATTTATGCCTGAACATCCACAAAATAACATAAAAGGCACTTTTTAGCCATGTTTTTTTCTTGCATAAATCAAAACAGGCGGATGGTGTTAAGCGGGAGTTTAAACCTTATCGCCATCTACGTAAGGGTTATTATTGATAGCGGCTCAATTTAAAATATTACACGACGTAGTGCATCGCCTTAATAATAATTTTACAAAATGAGTCTTCTCGCAAACTTAAACATGAGACCTTAATTTGAGATTTTCTCAGCTAAAAGTATTGTAGTTATTTATTTTTGGTGTATTATGATGATGATGAGAGACCTCTTGAGGTGATTTTTCACAAAAACGGAGCTACTCAAATCTATATAAGTTATGATGGATGACACCTGATGATGGACTTTGTTATGCTGTCTGAAAAGTTGGCTAAAAGAGGTAGAGCAACATGGCATAGTATCCCAAAAATATATCACTATAACGAGACCTTAACTTTAAATTAAAAAATGGAAATTTTACGAAAGATCGGTAGCGATGTTTTCACGATATACCGGTTTCAATTTTTAGGATATTTTGCTAGTATGAATTATAATCTGCCACTTTCACTAATTAGAAAATTGCCTGGTTTTTGGGGTTGTGGATTAGTGAGAGTGTACTTGACTTACATAACTATTTGAATTTTCAACATCAAAATTAAAAATTAATACATGTTATGATAATAAATATGGTATTCAATCCCTGGGAGCTGATGCCCTGCATTTGCAGTGTTGAAGAATCGTGGGCACGCATGGTTTGAAGCATTGTCGACTTCATACATTAATTTTGCTTTCGGATATTACATACCTCTAACGGGTTAGTGAAAGACAAAACTAAAAATGTCACTTTGTTGGTGTTGTCTACGTGTTGACTTTAACAATATTTATTTCTTTATTGAAGTTTCAGCTCCTAAGGGTTAAACTTTCATATATTACACAGTAAAACGATTTATTTAAAATAACGTTACAAAGACGAACACAAAATGGATATTTTAAAAGTTAATAAAAAATAAAAAGAGTAACAGAAGTTAGTTTATAAAAACTATTTGGGGGTAAAGGGGTAAAGTGCCACAAAAAAGGAAGAAAGAGAAACAATTAACTATGATGTAATCATCTGATTATTAATGAACTAGAGTTTCAGTCAAACAGATTATTACGTTTTGTATAAATTATATAAGGAATATTCTAGTCTCTAGACAGAGTCAGATGCTTTGGTGCATCACGTGAACTTGTGGATATTGTCATCCTTGCAGTGTTCCAACTGATGGAGGTTGTCCCACCAGAACTTCAAACGGTGCTTCATAACCAACTTAAACCAGGGAGAAATCGGAGCATCGAACTTAGATATAGTCCTGAAAGAATTCATTGAAATTAGTCACAAGAAAATAACTTGGATAGCAGCGGTGAACATTTAATCCAAAGAATTCAATACCGGAGGCAGAAAAAAATACACAAACATATATACAGTGGCGTTATCCAATTTCCGTAACAATGGGTTTCCATGAGAGGTTGAAGTCCATTTGGTTAGATGGAGAAACCTATGGGGTTAGTTTAATGACCACAGCTTACTGCCCAACTTTTGTAACAAATACCAGTTTGTCTATCTCGTAGATGTTAGGTTGATTTTGTTCAAAAGTGAAGTCATTTCGTTAGATGGGTGAAGATGGATGGAGACAGTTCAGACATCTGTGAGATTAGCAAGAAACTACAACTTACTGTTCCAGTCTAGCTCTTGGTGCAAATACCAGCTTGTTTATCTCGCAGATGTTAGATTAGTAACTACAGCTCACCTAAAGCGTCAATGTTGTGATCATTTTGTCAGATGAGTGAAGTTCATTTTGTCAGATAGATGAACTCAGGCGGTGACATATGTGGGGTTAGTTCTACAGCTTTTCTCACAATCACCGTCTATCAGGTCTATCTCGTTGATGTTAGGTTAATTATGTCAGATGACTGAAGTCCACTTTGTCAGATAGGTGAAGTCAGACGGTGACACATATGGGGTTAGTTAGTGACTACAGCTTACTACCAGTTTTCCATACAAATCAGCTTGTCTATCTCTCCCATAGAATAAAGAATAACCATAGAAGTGCCTTCCACACAAATTTGAATTGTAAAAAATGTTCCATTTAGCCCAATAGCCCAGAGTTCCGTCTCCCGTATACTCACCTGGCATGGTAGATCTCCATCCGATTTGAATTTCGTAAACACAGTTTTGTGTTGAGCATATAAACCTCAATTGGGCAAATATTTGGATCAGGAAACACGCCCACAAGGCACTTCTTGTGTTAAACTGTATTCTATAATTTCGTCGATGTTAGGTTAATGTTAGATGAGTGAAGTCCATTTTGTCAGATAAGTGAAGTCAGACGGAGACACCTGGGGGGTTAGTTAGTAAGTAAGTACAACTTACTGCTCCAGTCCAGCTCTCGGCACAAACACAAGCTCGTCTATCTCGTCCTTGTTGGGCTCGAGGTACACATCCTTCTGCATGAAGAGGATGTAGTCCATCTCGTGTTCTCCCCATCGCCCATCTCCTGTGTGGTGGTAGTGGATCCGCGTCAGGAGGGTGAAGTCAGACGGAGACATCTGTTGAAAACGGCAAATGGATAAAAAAACATCAACAATTTTCATCAACATAAAAAAATAATTATATCACTGTAATTTTTTATACCCACCAGTGTAGTGTTATAGAAGCAAGATAATTCATTTGCATGATGAACTTTCATTTGATTTGAAAAAGGTTAATGTATCATTTTTAAAAACTACCGAAAATTACACCTTGACATCAATATCACTCACTTTGAAGGAACCAAACACAGAGAACAAGAATTTTAGAAAGGATCGAAAAAATAAAAAATTTAGAAAGAATCGAAAAAACAAAAATTTGGATCTTAGCTCAATGGATTCAAATCTCTGCAAATACTCGAATGTAACTGTAACCTTTCATAATTGAATACAGATAGTAAAAAGTTACCACGACATAATGTATCTGCAGCCAGACAGAGTTCTCGCTGGGTATTTTAAAACAACACAACACTTGTTAAAATAGACAGAGATAGATATATGTGGTATATGAAGTGGAATTTCTGGCCTACACTAGCTAAGGAAGTTCTCATACAAAGGAATAAGACATGCTTTATAATATATATTTTTTATTACTTTTTTACTAAAGAAATAAAGTAATTACATATAAAATCGTATTTAGATCAGGTTTTTACATATTTATTTATATATTTTAGGAATAGTTGACAGCAAATCTATAATTATACAACAATACAATAATAATATAATTAATTATGCCAATTATGAACTTTCCACTGATGAATAGTTAATGGTAAGGTGTACAATGTCATAGAGATGTTCTCTTAAATTAATTTCTTGTTTAGTTAGAAAAAATGAAAATAAAGGGGGGGGGGGGGGGGGGGGAGGAGGAGGAAATATAGGATTAGGATTACGAGGCAAAGGATGGGATTACATATATAGGGATTGAACTTCTAGTTTGAGTTATGTTGATTATTGAGTTTTTGTTTTATGTCGCGTAAAGTCGAGTTAAAAATGTCAATATGGTAATAATTTAAGTTAAATGAATGTGCGGATCTGTAGATAAATGAGTTTTGTTTGGAATTGGTCTTACAAAGAGGGAGATTAAAAGTAAGCGACTGTCTGTTGTTGCGATTGGGAACATGGAATAATAGGCGTTGAAGAAGATCAGGACTCTCAATTAAATTATGTGTAATTTTAAATAACATTACCGAATCTGCTATATTTCTTCGGCAAGTACAATAAGCTTTTAAACGTTGTAAATCCTCTTGCTGCTTGTGGCAGTCTATGATTGAGTTTATAGGTGAGAAGATTTTCTTGTCATCTGCATAATGGATGGTCTGCGAGTATAAAAAGCAGTGACCAATATCATTGATACAGATATTAAATAGTAATGGTCCTAACAGGCTGCCTTGAGGAACTCCCGATGTAACAGCAACAGAGTCGGATTTAAATCCAGCAACCACTACTATTTGACTACAGTTGGAGATATAAGAAGAGAGCCAATGATAAAGATTGCCACGAATACACATCTTTAAAAGCTTGTTCAAAAAGGTTGAGTGATCGACCTTGTCAAACGCCTTACTATAGTCGGTATAGACAGTGTCCACTTGTATTCTGTTATCCAAATTATCCTGCAGGTACTCTGTGAAGGTTAAAAGATATGTGGTTGAGATTTGAATACTACTCTTCCATGTAGCAGTTCACTTTCGCCCCGCTACATTTATGGTAATTCTTTACACAACTCTATCTGCAGACCGCTTTCATCTATGGGACTCTCGGTCTATGGTTGATCGCAGAGAGCGCGACGGAGGAGCTCCGGTCAGTAAGTACTAAACGGGCGGCCTTGGAGCGAAGACAGGACAACGGGAAGGATTCGAGCGACTGCTCCAGACGACAGACATTACGGGAGATTTTGATGGCTGATTAGCTAGCTGTTGTAATCGCTGGTCATCATGTGAACCTTTATAAATTTTACAGTTCTAATCTAAGAGCTGTATGGCGCCCTTTTGAGAAAAAGGTCAGACAATATTCTTTGTAATCGTTTGTCACAAATTTAACTTATATAATTACTATCATTAATTAATTACCAACTGTGCTAGTGATCTTCGTTTCACTGCAACACCTTGTAATCCATGCTAATTTGAGAGTCTCATGTTTCTAATTGTTATTCAATAAATGTTGTTAACTTCATCTTTCTTTTTATTCTTTAACAATGAAATCCTTTCTGATAGTAAACCTAATCTGTTACACTGAAGCCGCAAAACGCGGATTTGTCATCTCATACATATTTCATAATTATGTATTGCTTTTGCTTGGTAAAGATTTTATTTATTACAATGGCGTTCGTACGTGGTAAATTTAAGTTGACGCAATAAAAACATTGTTACAATGGCGACCAACATGTCATAATTAATTTTAGCCATTATTATAACATTTTTACATCCATAGAAGCATTGGCCTGTGTTTGGAAGAGGAGTGCAGAATACATTATTATAGTTATTTATAAGTAATTAATTATATGATAGGTATTACGTGTTGTAGTAAGTACATTACAATGAGAAAGTAAAAAAATAGTTACATTATACGTTTGGTAGATGTGGTATAAGTGTAAGTAGTTAAAGTAGATAAGTAATATACTTTATACAGAAAATGGGTAATATGACTTTTATTATGTATATATAGAAATAAGTAACTCACTTGTTCAGGGGGTATTCCCAATTCGTGCGTGAGTCTCCTCTGAACTGCGTTGATGATGCTCTCTTCCTGGCCATCCATCCACAGTGGATGGCTGCAGCAGGCATTGGTGTACACGTTCGGGAAGGTCACCTTCAATTCAATATTAGCATGATTAGCAGCACATCTGACGCAATTTAAAAAAATAGAAATTAGTCAAGTAGGTAAGCACCTAACAGGCGCCACTAAACAGGAAACTGCCACCAACTCCAATTCGTTTATGGTGCCAATGAGTAAGAATACAAAATATAAGAAATTTACCTTCTTTTTTCCCCTTCTCTGCATCAGCATCTCGCCGTGTGTGTTGAAGAGGAATAGCGAGAAGGCGCGGTGCAGCGGAATGGAGCCATCAGGAGCCACCACATGGCACGCGCGCTTGGAGGCGGCGCCCACCGTGCGATCCGCATCATCCACCAGGATGCAGCTCTCTTGGTCTAGAGCGGCCTCCTGGAATTATTAAAAATTCAATAAGTTATATAAATAATACGAATATCATTTCACGATTTCATGGGGAGCCAGGCGCATTAATGTATTCATTTTGCAAGAGCTCGGCATCCACAATAGGCTATCAATTGTTTGCCTAAGATACTCTGGACATATTGCTAGACAAACTGAGAACTTGAACCTGTAGCAGTTTCAATTTGGGAGGCGGGTTTGGGTACCGACGCCCCGGGAATCATTTATTGGATAACCAACACCCCTGCCATAGGTCACCCCAAGCGGATAGCTATATTTGGTGACTTAGCAGGGGTGCCCGGTATCGTGGGGTGAGGTTTATCAAGGTCTTGGGAGAGCGAATGCGTTTGCCAAATCGGGAGAGACTGGTCAGGGGAGACCCTTTGACCTCTCCAGCCAGACTCTCTCGACCCATCGCCTTGCACCACAGTGGGAGTGATGGATTCATATGTCCGTCACTCCTGGACACATTGAACCCCAAATTCCTACCCGTCCCTCATACCTTTTTCGTTTCCAAAACTTTCTCTCCTTCCTTTCCCTAAAAATACCTTCCACACAATATTCCCAAAGGTGATAAAGTAAAAAAAAAATGCCTAAAAATTGTCAACAAAACACGAAAATGGTTCAATTTTATCAGTGATTAGTCGACTTTCTAGCACATCCACAATTGGCATGTTATTTGTCTAGGCCGATTAGAATACACAACTCTTGAGAAAAGAACTGAATCTTACTTGGAGAGCGTCAACTTGTGGTGCGGCAAGGAGTCGTTGGCATGTCGACAGGAATCTCTTGGGAATTCCTGTTCCCACGATTCGTGAGAGGAAAGAGGGAGTCATCTGAAAATTAATGAAATAACAAAATTTTACATTAAAAAAGAAAGACAAATATTCCTAGCTTATAAATTAATGAAACGACAACATAAGAAATCTGAAATCGTTTCATGTGATGGAGGATGATTCAATTAAGTCATTAATAATTTGAGGCGATGCCATACATAGTAATGCAAAATCATGTGTTTTTGGTTAGAAAATTTGGTGGCCTAGAAATGTTTCAGATGCTTTAATTAAATACTGCGAGTATAATACATCTTGGCCTTTGAAATAATCGAGTATTTTTTAGATACGTCTTTTTATACGCCCAAAAAAAAACGAAGTAATGGCCTATGAAAACTTCTTTAACCCCTTCAGTAATCATTTAAAAATTAAAAATGGAAAAAAAAACACCTTTTTTTATTAATTCATCAATGAATTTTATTTACTCAAAATATATATCCTCATATAAAAGCCATTTCGGGCCCAATATGGTACTGAATATTGATGTTGTGGTGCATAGTGTGAAAAAATAATAAAAATTTTTCTTTAGTATGAATTCCGAATTCTGGCACATAATAGCCACCCGAGTATACTCGGGGGTGGTCCTTAAGAGGTTTAAGTTCAAAAACTCCTACTTTATCCCATTTTCGGTTATGATTTTATTGTATAATATGGAAAATTAAGTTATTTATTTATTCGAAAAAAATTTCAATATTTATGCCTGAACATCCACAAAATAAAATAAAAGGCACTTTTTGGCCATGTTTTTTTCTTGCATAAATCAAAACAGGCGGATGGTGTTAAGCGGGAATTTAAACCTTAACGCCATCTACGTAAGGGTTGTTATTGATAATGGCTCAATTTAAAATATTACACGACGTAGTGCATCGCCTTAATGGAGTATGACACGATCCGACCTTAGCTTATAAAAGACTTTACCTGGGTGCGAACCCAACGCTTTGGGCTACTCACTTAGAAACTGAGTTATACAATATTTCATTAAATTTTAAATATCTCTAAATAGTATAAAACAAAATCACTATCCGCATCCGTATGTTTATGCGCTTAGTTCTTCTAAACTATGCAACGGAGTTTGATAGGTTTTTCAATATCATTTAGAGAATTTCTTCCGGAAGGTTTATACATATAATACATGGGTATTATATTTATTGAAAGTAGAGAAAAGTCGAGGAACGTCGGGTACACGTCAGGTAGTGTATATATAATTTTAAATATGCATAATAAATTAAAGAGATAATGTTTTTTTGTTGAAATGAAATACAAGTTATAAAAAGTAAATAGAAATTCAATGTTACCCACACTGAACAAAGAATAACTAAAGTAACTATTGCAATGAGACCGTCAGTCTATTAACTTCTCACAAATAGTCAATAAAAACTAAAAACTCGTTATATACAAAATCACACAACTGACATAAAATCTGGAGATAATAAAATATTATTACATACACACGACGAACAGTATATTTATAGGTATTTTATGAGTGGAATGTATAATATTTAATGTAATGATATGAATATATTTACAACAAGGTGATACTTGGAACACACGAAGAGAGTTAATTAACCTTGAAATTTGAAAAACAAAACATTAACGTTTATTACTAAATATTTCTACGCATTATTATTAATCATTGTATTTTGTTTTGTCCTATTGGACAATTGAAAGAAAATGGAACAAATATACATTAATATTATAGTAATAATTATTAGCCTGAAACACTAATAAAAATTGAAAAATCTTCCGAGATAAAATGAATGCCGCCGATGGGATATTTTTTATCATAAAATTTTTTCAAATTATATTTGTGTTTCGGGCTAATAATTTGTTATCTTTTGTTCTTTGCATAAAAACCTTGTCTTATAAACATAAGTTAACCTTTAAGGCGATGCCATACGTAGTAATGCAAAATCATGTGTTTTTGGTTTGAAAATTTGGTCGCCTAGAAATGTTTCAGATGCTTTAAATAAATACTGCGAGTAGAATACATCTTTACCTTTGAAATAATCGAGTATTTTTTAGATAAGTCTTTTTATAAGCCCATAAAAAAATAATGTATAAGGCCTATGAAAACTGCTTTAATGTTCAAAATCTCCTACTTACGAACCCATTTTCGGTTATGATTTTATTGTATAGTGTGGCAAATTAAGTTATCTACAAAATGATCGAAAAAAAATTAAATATTTATGCCTGAACATCCACAAAATAAAATAAAAGGCACTTTTTGGCCATGTTTTTTTCCTGCATAAATCAAAACAGGCGGATGGTGTTAAGCGGGAATTTAAACCTTATCGCCATCTACGTAAGGGTTGTTATTGATAGTGGCTCAATTTAAAATATTACACGACGTAGTGCATCGCCTTAATAAAAAATAATAATACTATAGCATTTTGATGCATTTCTTGGAAGTTAAATTGATATTTCAAAGCTCCATATCGTTTTATGGAGATTAAGTTGCGAACTAGAATTTTCAGACAGAAAAAGGTGTGCTAATTTCATGAAAGCTGAGCTCATTCTTACATGGTTGGACACATAAACAGATCTAACTATAAAGTGATAGTTTATTTAAAATACATGTTTTCTGTATGCACATATATAATATATTCACTTTGATATCGTCGCCATACTGCAAAAATTGAACAAATGTTCAAAATATAAGAATGGGATATTTGCTTAATTGAGTTCCAAATGAAATTCCGCATGTTTGCTAAAAATATCTCACTGATATCAGCTGACTAAAGTAAATTATGTATTTTGGTTTCTATATGTGCTACATTTTTATAATTAAAAAACTTATATGCTTTTTAAATGATAACAAATATGATCAATATCATGTTTTTTTTTTTAAACTGTACCTAATATCCACTTATAACAGTCAGGGCCGGCCCTGAGCCAAACAGCGCTGGCGTATTGTAAAATTTTAACATCCTTTATCAAAACCAGTAGACGCCTAGGTAGCTGAAGACTGTATTAAATCATATTTGGATGATTTGTATTTTTGTGTAGCGCTGTTTTATGAAAAATAATCAAGGGCGATGTGTTAGAATTGTTACGTTTTAGATAATATCATGGCCTTGATGCCTTGGCAATTTGGCGTCCCGTTAAGACTGCTTCAATTGCGCCCGAACAGGGCCGGCCCTGAAAATAGATCTAATGAGATATAAAGAAGAGCGAAATTATTAAATTAATCTCCTGTATAAATTGTCATTTGTCAGTTATTTGGCTTTGCAATATTGCGACCATACGTATCTCACTGGAGAAAATATTAAATTATATCAATTCAAATCGATTTAACAATGAGCAATAAAAAAGGAGGTCACGGCTCCAGTGAACTTGTGCTTAATATGTGTGCCAAGTTCACAGTCAATTGGAATGACAGTAAACCAAAGAACATTGATTGTCAAGGGTCGCCTGTCACTTGCGGGTGGTAAATAGACAATTTTATTGGACCATTTATCTGAAAAAATTATGCATAGCACATTGTTGTTTTATTTATTAATTAATTAACGGACTTACGTCCAATATATTACAAAGCGACACGAGATTTGGGACAATGTACAATGCAAGAGTAAAGAATGGTATATAAAAGCAGAGACAAACAGGGAAAACATAAGAAAATAGAAATGAAATCAAGTCAAGTCATTCTGACTTATACCAAAAAAAAACAAGGTCTTGACGTGAGTTGACCAATCTACATATCCTGGACAGTGGTAAATTATAAGCATAATTAGTCCAGTGTTGATTGAGGAAGGGCAGTTCTTTATTTCTGAGTGTATGAGAAGTTATATTGAATGAGATAAGTTCTAGTAATGTAGGTGAGTCAATAAAATTGTTGTTTCTTATTATTCGTCTTCCACAGGCAATATATTAACATTTGTGCAAATTTACCAACCATTTTTTGCTTGTGCATTGATGGAGGACTTAGCTAAGAGAAGATTGAACCCGCGATGCCTGGGTGGCAATATAACACTTTGGACCACTCGGCCACTAACTGATTGATATAATATAAACTTTGTATTGAACAGTTCATATTTTAATTCAAATTATTTTTTAGATTTAGGCTCAGTTGTTTCACAGAAATTCATCAAATGGCTATTCAGCCCCATTTAGTTTTTTTAACAATTGAAAGATTCCCTTTTAAATGCCCAATAAATTGTGATCAGCAGAAGACAACAACTATCATGTTGTTAACCTGATGCAGCTTATTACAATTTGATAGAAAGCTGAAACGCAACGAGAATCGGCATTTAATGGGGACCCTTCAAATGTCAAAAAACAAATGGCGCTGAATGGCTATTCAATAATAATATTAAATTTAAATTTCCGCAAAACAATTGAGCCTTAGATCAAATGCAAAAAAAAGTTTTGATAATTTGGTGATAAGTTTTTGAAATGGCATCTAATTTCAGAAAACTTACCAAATAGTGGGAAGCACACATGATGGATGGGTGTGAAATGAACTGGTGCTTACTCTCAAGATGCTGACTCTTGAATGCCATGAAAATCAATAAGTCAAGTGAAAGAACACAAAACTGCGCCGTACAAATCTTATGTTATTATTATTGTTATAACTCTCAAGTTATATGAGTTCAAGAGGGCTGATACCGATCTCATATGATCAGCGTATCTCAAACTGGGACATGTCAAAAAAAAGTAATATATTAAATGTAGAATGAAATTAAAGTAACAAATAATAATACTGCAAATTAACAGCTAATTAAAAAAAAAAACTTATTATCAAATAATAATCAAAGTAACTAGAAATCAAGTGAGTCTACAAGTATTGGATGGAAAGATAAAAGCTATTATGACGGTTGAATTTCATAACCCATGAACGAACGCCTCTGGCTAATTTTGTCTATTAATTGGATGATTTTTATAGCGCCGCTTTTGCGAAATATCACCTCAGGGGCGCTGTACAGTTAATGCAGATATTACAAAAAAAATATATAAATATTACAAATTGAAATTGAAATTAAGTTAAATAAAATGAAGTACAGAAACAGGTGACACGGAGATGGAGAATCTGCTGCAAGAATCCTAGGTGGTGAGGAAACTGGACCAGCTGCTGCAGCGAGAGAGTCCACCGCGTCCACCAACAGTGCCAGCACGAGGTTCGTCATCCTTCCAGGTATGTGTCTGCTGCTAATAGAGCGCTGACACAATGTCCTCTCATGGATTCCAGACCTTGGCAGCACCGCTGTGACATTCGACGAAGGTAGAGGATGGAGACTCTGCAGCAAGAATCCCAGGTGGTGAGGAAACTGGACCAGCTACTGCAGCGAAAGAGTGCACCGCGCCACCAACAGTGCCAGCACAATGTTTCTTCATCCGTCCAGGTATGTGTCTGCTGCTAATTACGCGCTGTCACAGTATCCTCACATAGATAACAAACCTTGGCAGCACCGCTGTGACGTTCCATCTCCTTGTACACTTGTTTCTGGTGATTATGTTAGTGGTGCATTGTTCCGAAATAAAAGGCGGCGGACGAGATAATAAATCACCTTGGGCACTTGTTAGGGCTTTCAGAGTTTCCAAGAATAACATTGAAAACATCTGGCGTACCTACAGTTACCGATTCTCGTCCCAAGTTCAACTTAAGCGAATTTAGAATATTTTTAGCACAATTTTCGATTATTCATTTTTGAAACACTGCTCTCTAGTCACATTATTATTAAGTTCTGATTACTAATTGGTAAGTTAATTTAAAATGTTGATTCACTGATTTTTAAAATAACTTCAAAGGGATGTTGCCTCGTTTCCCTTGAAAATATGTACTAAAAAACACAAAGCGGTTAGAGACGGCATGAGGCGTCCAGCTGCCACAAAGGGCACTTCACAACTTGTCTACTTGTAATATAAATTCAGGATTTCTACTTAGACAACTTCTTAGACTTGTATACATGAATCAACCTTTATAAACTAAATCTCCGACTGTGACAAATCGCTAATTTTCAGGAAAGCAAAAACAATGAAAAAATTCTGTTTTTTTGCATTAACTTCACATTTCCACAGGAAAATGATTCCCTCAGGGAATATGTCATCTTTGAGGATGCTGCGTTTAGGGCCTTTTTGAGGAGAGGATGGAATGAACATGAGTCTTGAAGAGACTCATGTTGTAGGAGGGAGAAAATACAGAGACCGGAAAATCGTTCCACAGCCGAGCTGTTGCACTCAAGAACGAGTAGTAAAAACTACCGGTTCCGTGACAAATTTCAACCATGCACAAACGATGGGTGCGTGTTTAGCGTATTTCCTGACTATGCACCTGTGCTGACGGGATCTTTTTTTAAATTTTATTTTATTTATTTGGGAAAATCAACAGATTATTTACATATTTAAGAATAAACTAAATAATAAAGATAAAATCCAATAACAGATTTTCACTTAAAATTATAATAATAATAAAAAATATTTAAAAAAAACTAAGGGTTCTGTACCCGTGGCCTGAGAGATTTACAAAAAATACAATATTGTAAATAATAAATAAAAAATAATATAAGATGTAAGAACACAAATAAATAAAAATTTAAAGTTAACTGATATATTAATAACCAGCTAAATTTAAAAAACTTAAAGTTAACTGATATACAAATAACTAATAATTTCAAAAATTTAAAGTTAACTGATATACTAATAACCAGCTAAAATTCAAAACATAATGTATTGTAAAATTTCAACACAGCAGCAATCAATAAAAGCACTACACAATAGCAATAATAACAATATAATAAATGTATACCTACAACTAAATTGAACACTTGAGTATAAATTGGAAGGTAAGTAACTGGAAAGGATTCAAAGCAACAACATGATAACTTCCAGTAGAATATTTAAAATTATTTAATCAATGACGCTATGTCCACGGAGCATCTTCCATTGAAATACAGGTAGAATAAGGACAGCATTCCCACCTGACGCCTGTGCTCTAAAGATTGCAATCTGTTTGTTGATATAAGGGAATCTATCAAACGCCCGTTTCTGCACAGAGTCAAGCGTTTTACATTTTTTTTACGAACGAGGGTTTTGAAAAAACATTTTTTTTTTAATCATGGTTTTTAAAAAAAAAAAAATTTCTTCCTAACTTTATTGATCCTTTCAACTAAAATGAATATGTGAAATTATGTACTTAAAATTACTCTTTTGTGGAGGGATAAATTTGCTGCAATATAAAATATCATTATCTTACCTTTTCATAAGGACAGTAAAGAACTGTAACAAATTCAAAATAAATTTTATTTTATGGTCAGTGATAAATATTATGATAAAGGTTAATTTGTTTGCATATTATATTTTTCACTGAATGAGTCAGAAATATCATATAATTCGATGCTGGAGAAAACCTGTTTTAGGACTTCTCAAATTGATGTCATAAGGAAGAATTTTAGTGTGATTTTAAAATATGTAAATATTGTTACAAAATAAAATTTTCACAAGTCACAGCTTGTCTGATGCAAGTTGATGCATGTAAGATGTGTGTCATTATTGGCAGCCTCGCATAGCCAGTGTCATATATCAGACACTAATTTTGTATATTTGTTAACAATTCGAGCGATAGAGATTTCCATGTGTTTGGTTCTCGCTTCGACAATTTGATTTAATTAATATCACCCCTCAAAATATTAATAGAGAAACATATTAACTGCTTACAGCAGTTTAAAGCCAATGAATCAACCTAGATTTCAACATTTATCCCATATTTTTAACCCTTCAGTACTTTCATCACATTTGTTCAGTTTGCAATGTTTTCTGTGTATTACAAATGTGCTATATACAACTTATTTTTTAATTTTCCGTAAAAAATAAATACTGTTTTAGAAATTAGATAAAATTATCTTTCCGGTGTACAAATTTAAAATAAACATTACTAGTTCTAAATAATAAAATATTAATATCAAATGTGAAAAATCTTGTCAAAACCGCTAACCACATTTTAAATTACATTTTTTTACTAGAAAAATTGAGAGAACTTGATATTTAGAAAACACATTCGTTATGTTAAGGGAATTTGGAAGAAAACTATAACTTCACTTTTATGTCGTTCATATAATAAAAAATTAGAAATAATTTTTAAAGTTAAACCTATTGTTACAATAGCGGCGCCAAATATTAATTATTCATTTTGTCTATTTTTAGGATTTTATTAATGGAATCCAGTAAAAATATTTGAAGCAAACTGGAAAGTTTCTCTTTCTAACATCAAAAAAGTGTGTTGCGTTACCTCTTTCTTCAGTCAACCTTTTGGACAGCATTACAGTGTCCATTATCAGGACTAATTACTTATTTATCATCAAGCTGTTGAACTATTGTGGCAATCATCATTCAATATTATACTGTATTATTTCACACAACAAGTATTGAATAAAGTTAATCACAGTTTACACCCGCGCTGTGCGAGCAGGTTCCCTACAGATAATGGAACCATCCGTACATATATGAAATTGACACATTTATAGGCTTTTAAACTTTAAGAAACTTTGGGATGTCCTTCCTGTTTACAAATTGCAGAGGTCCCAGGGTCAAATAACAAAAGGATACCCTCCAAGAAAATAATATTTAAATGCACATAATTCAGTCACGGTCTGAAGCTTTGTGTCGGGAAATAAACTTTTGAATTGAAGTAATACATAATTCATGCATTTGAACCCAAATAATGGTGACAAAGGCAGCATTGTGTCTACTTCACAATTAGATAAAACTGTTGATGTCTACTATAAATCAGGAATCTTTTTCTGATAAAAATAATGCGACAATATTGCACGTTGAAAAGGAAATAACTTAATAACCCATATTATGCTGCCTAAACAAATTTATTCTGTCAATTAGCGTACGCCAAGCTAATTCGGTGTTTTTTAACTTGTCAATGAAATATTAATAAATGTGAAATAACACTGCAAAACTATACCATAATTCCCAGCTCAGTAGTTCGAAATTCCCGCGTAAATGCAGCCGTGTTAGTGTGTCACGTGTCTTCTTGTATTAAAAGTAGTTTTTTTTTGGTTTGATCGAAAATGTTTGAAAATTAATTTTAAAAAAAAAACAACTTTGGAACCACACCAAATACCACGTACAATAAGACACGTGATACACTAACACGACTGCACGCGCGCAGTCTTTCGAACTACAGATCTGGGAATTATGGTAGTCTTCACTTTAACGACGTCTTTTATAAGATAAAACAAAATCATTTGGAACATATGTATGGAGTTGTCGCTAGATAAAGGTTAAAATTAATTTTTAAGCTTGAGGTTTGCACCATCTATTGGGGGAGAGTCGACATATCGTAAGACGAATTTGAAATCAAATACGCTCGCACGCGACAGCGATGGCCCGGTATATTCAATTACATATTTTTGCGCATGGCTGCCAAAGGGTTAACAGAAAACGTCTATATAAATACTGCTAACAAAGCAGTAGTTCACTTGGATCATATTTTTGGTACCAGGAGGATGCTTTGAATAAACTATGACAGTCGTACATTGACCACCGAATATCGCACATTGAAATAACCAGACCATGCGCATAAAGTAAAGTTCGCTAAAGTATCCATTGTGGGACTTTTCTGGGAGGATCTGAAGATTCGTTCTTAAACGATTTGAGTGAGGTGGGTAAATTTTGACACATTTGTAAAAGTGTCTAAACTAAATAGTGAAAAAATATAACATTTTAGAAAGAAGCCCGAACTTTTATTTACCAATTTGGGAGTTTTTACGCAGCCAGCAATTTGCACACCATTGTAAAAAGGACTAGCTCGAGGACCAAATGGTAACATTACATTGCGACTTGCCTGTATACTGTCACATAAATTTATTTACAAATCACCGAAAGTGAGACAGTCATGCCGCCTACTGCGCAGTTGGTTTGTTCTCTTTTCCCTGATTGGCTTGGTTTGGTTTTAAAAGTTTTATATAATACGTATAATATAATAAGCATCCGTGATAATTTGCAACATGATTTAATTTTCCTCGCCAGGTTACCTCGCTACCTGTTCTGAGGAATTTACATTTTATTGATTTTCCCTACTTGCTACGCTAGCTTGGGCCGTGTTGTAGCAACTAGTCTCCAACCTCATTTTGAGTATGAAAAGAAAAAAAAATCAAACAATGCACTTAACCACTCAGAACATTAGAACGTCAAAAGACGTAAATATGATAATAGCGGTCAAGACATTAGAACGTCTTTTCACGTAAACGCGCGAGATTTTACAAAAATTGATTTATTTCCATCACTAGTATACGGATTGCCATGATTTAAAAAACAGAGTATCAATAATGAATAGCGCTACGCGTCTGTATTCAAGAATATCTATGGAACGTAGAGGTGCATTATCTAAGCCGATTGAAACTGTCAAGATGTTCGTTAATAATTTATTGCGTTTCTAAATAATTTATTAAAAATATTTTAGTTTGGACGGTTAATATTTTGAGGTGACTAATAGTTTTTAAATATATTTCTTCACTATATAAAGTGTTATTCCTTTATGCTACTCAGAAAAAAGTACATTTTTCAAGGCTTTGAAATAATGGTAAGCAATTTTTACATATTTTTGACGTTTTCATAAAATGTATATTTAGAAACGCAAATATTTACGTATAACAACACAATGCGATAGTGGATTTCATAATCTTTCCAAAACATTTTTTAGAATGAGGCTACGTTTCCAAAAACGTGAGTTATGAAGATTTTAGTAAAACTCGTAAATAACACAAAAATTATCACGTTCTGACAGTACTCAAAGGGACACATAATAAATAAAATTCTATGTCTGAGAGGTTAATGTATTAATCTGTGTACTTTGCGTGATATCATTGCAGCAACAGTTCATGCCTGATCTAGAGTGTTTGTAGCAAACAATACAGTTTTTAATGCAAGTTAGATTCCCATTTCTCGACATTGCAAAGGACAATAATATTGTAATGCTACTAGTAGATCTATAATTATTGGCGTGAAAATTGAATAAATATGAATCTAACTAGGTTAACCTACTCTGTACTAAACAGTTTTATAATTATAATAGTAATTCTCCATTCAAATTTTAATAGCGGTGAAAAAAAAAAAAATTCAATGGATTTTTTTTTTTAAAAGAAAGACGAACATTTCCAGGTTACGAATAACCTGATAATATTTGAAAATCTCCTACTACCACCATAGTAAGCTGCAAATGTTGCTTGTGTTGCGATGGAGGACTTAGCCAGCCGAGGAATTGAACACACTACGCCTGGGTGGGACCAAAACGCGATTATCAATATTAAAAATCACTTCACGGGCGATTTAACTTAGGAGTCAGCCAGCCAAATATCTGTGATAATTTGTAGACGTGTTCACAATTTATCGACCAAAGTTAATTACAATAGTATCAATCATTGCTTTTAAAAGATCCATACTCACTTTACAGAATTTTACCTTGGGAATTTTAAGGGTGGTAAGTATTAAAAAAGTAAAGGTAACAGAAATGTAAAATTAGAGAAAATGGTATGGAAAAACCTCCAAAATATAAATTAGATTAATTCAGTCCTGAAACCTTAAATGGTGACAAAATTCTATAATATTAAGTTTCAACTGAGCGAATATACAAAAAATGTAAGACGGAGTACTTAAATTCTGTCAGGATATTGGCTAATATAATTGGAATAACCAAAAACCTGCAGTAATTATTCGAATGACCAGTAAATAATATAGAAATTGGGTCATAATCGACTTTCCTCGAAAAAATTACGATGGAATGTGGGTGAGGGACCGTGAGGAATGTAAATATTTGAATACCACAAGGTTCAGGGTTAAATACTTGAATGCAAATACATAAGAAATAATATGGTTAATTGAGTTATTTTATTAAATTAAGATTGCTTACGGTTTAGAAAAGTAGATCAACTTTCTATTCAATTCTCAAAAGAAAACTGGAGAAACTGATTTTCGTAAACGGTGCTCCAACTCGTTAACTTTAATCCATAGAAAAACTGTTTATGTCACTTATGATCTGACGTACGCCGTCTATGGATTGCGCGTCAGTGCTGCCAGTTATATCAGTGCTACAGTATACAAAATATTTATTGATTTTATTTTAATTTCAATTTCAAGTTCTTACACAGATTTTCGGAAATAAACGTTTTATTACGAAATACTAAGGTGAAAACTTTTTACGATACAATGAGTGAAAACCTTAATAATATAAATGGAAACAAGGTTTTTTAATGCATGCAAGAACCAGTTTCTTCATTGGTGAGATTGCGAACATAAATATATTTTGTAATGTAAATATATTCTTTATGTACTCATATTATATCCTGTACCCACTTTATATATATATATTAAATAAAAAATTAAATTTTTTTTTTTTTTATAACTAGGTAAAAATGCCCAACGAAAGAAATGAACGGAAAAAAACATGAACAAAATTATTCAAAGCATTGATTCTGAAAATTTGAAAAAAAAGCATTTTTCAGATCGCAAATTAATTGAAAATGAAAGTATCTAGATATTTTAAAATTAGTTTATAGTTATTTTCACCCTGTTCTCATCTGAAAAAAATGTGTAGACTTTTCGGGAGAGCCGTCGATTATAATAAATGTGCCAGAACACTGTTCCATCGCGTTTCGCTTCCACCAGAAAGATGTTTTTGAAATGTGAATTTATAGACACATCCGCAAAATGCCTTTATCAAATTAAAAATAGGATGACTCATGTGACGGTTATATAATATAATCTTATACTTACCGTGTTAATATTCATATTCTCGGGTACAGAAAGTATTTTTCTTTTATTTTAGATCAAAATCATTATTTACTTTGAAATCATAAGATTTTAAAATTGGTATTCAAATACCTACCTATTTGATAAAAAACTCGACGATATCACATTTGAAAAAATAATCTATACTGAACCATAAGTTCACCCGTTACGGGGCAACTGAAACTGGTTGGCAACTGCCGTTGCAAACTGGTTGTCGAGCTTCTCTCACGGCGCAAGTCAAGTTTACGATTTCACAAATTATCTAAGCTTGTAAACATAGAATGAAGAAGAAGACGTCAGCTGTCATCTGTCATATGACTGTCATAAAAATGTATACAAAATCAAGTGGTGATGAAGCCACCATTTTTTATTATTACTATCAGCAAAGGCAGAAATCATCTAAAAGATTTTGAGTTCACCCTTTTATTGAATCAACTGCAGAGAATTCGTTGCTGACGGAATCTGCCCTCTTTTGAGGCATGGACATGCTTATGCGATTTGCGAATGACTGGTTGCGTCCAGTGTTGCCAAGTTAGCATATTATATGCAAAATTTGGCATAATTACTCCATGTTTAGCATAACTATTATGTTTTTAGCATATAGCATATTTATTTGGCTTATTTTTACAGAAACATGAAAATAATAAAAACCATTTTTTTAACAAACAAAAATGATATCGATAACTTCGTCGGTCTCTCCACCTCACTTGCACTATGGACAACACTTTTTCGGGCGATAAAGATACTTTAAAAGTAGTAAAACCATCCATTGTAAAAATAGCCCAAGAGTTCCGACTAAATGAACCTACGACTGAAAAACTGGTGTCTCAATGGAGAAACATAGTTCACATTAAATGGGAATCCTTGACTTCTACTGTAGAGTTTTGGAATGAAGTCATGCAATATAAAGATGCAGCTAATAATAACCCCTTCGGTGATTTATGTCAGTTTGCAATGTCTATTTTAACATTGCCGCATTCAAATGCGGACATTGAACGTGTATTTAGCCAAATGAGGCTGGTCATAACAAAACTCCAAAATCGTTTGGCGGTGAGAACCCTGAATGCCATTTTGTACGTCAGATTTGGCCTAAAGAGAGCAGGAAAGTTCTGTTATTCTTACACTGTTCCTGCTATGCATTGGGACCAAAGAAAGTTACGACTCCGTCTCTCAGCCTTCCACATCAGCTGCTCTAATGAAGAAGAAGAAGATGAAGATATTGATATTTTATTTCACTGATTTTATTTCTAAGTTAAATTTATGTTAGCTTTTTTGGCATTTTTTTAAAGTAATTTAGCATTTTTCTGGCATATTTTTCCCATCACTCTATTTCTCAATAAATACTAAGTAAAATTTATTTTGGCTTTTTTTGGCATTTTTTAAAGGAATTTAGCATATTTCTGGCATATTTTTCCCATCACTCTAGCATATTTTGAAGTAGTTGAGTTGGCAACACTGGTTGCGTCGCCGTTGCATAGCAACTTGAGTTGTTGCCCCTTGAGCGGATGGACTAAGAAATTTAGTGATCTCTAGGCCGGGAGATCTGTCAGTCTTCGGCTCCTTATGTAGTGGAAGGCCCACTTAAGAGCGTGATAGACACATCCTTTGCGCGCGGTAGCTGGCGCACTACTTTTAAAACCGGAGAAATGCCATGTATCTGGAAAAAACTAAAGTTAATGCAATCCTTAAACCCATAAGCCACCAGAGAAGAGGATCCGAAAACCGGACCGGATAACTCATCAAAATGACAATTCAACACACATATAAAAAGTGTTATAAAGTTATGAGAAGTGATGAAACAAAAACACGATGATGTCATCTTCTCTCACCCTGCATATCGCTTGAAGTCCCGAAAGAGAGGCTCCTTTAAATACCTCTCACTCCAGAAGACAGGTGGGAACTTGGGTGGCAATCGGCCGACTTGATGAATGCACATCTTGTGCACAGAGAGACAGCTTGAATTCTCACTGCCTCGTAAACTCTGGTCCACCATCAGTAGGATAAGGTCCTCCCATAGCTGCTGTACCCACATGATGCACAGGTGGGGCCTTAAAGAGTTGGCGATGTGTGAAGGCAATGCGGTGTGGCATTCATTCCTCGGCGGGACTGATGAGGTTCCTGGGGCGACACCTGAGACCCTAGACTGGCTCACTGACCAAGATGTTCCCCCCATTCACCCCACCATTCAAAAGAAGAAGAAGACTGAACCATAACCCGTCGTGTGCCGAATTTTCACCGTGCGCCATCTGATTCTATTTTCCTAAAAACTTACTTGCTAAACAACTTTTTTTGTAAATTGTACCGTCTTACCGCCTTACCAGATAAATATCTCATCAATACTTTTACCATATTATCTTGTGTTATATATATAGGCATTTTTATATTGATTTTTATAAAAAAAGTATATTGTCAAAATCTTGAAACAATTAAAAAAATCCCAACTATTAATTTTTCCACGTTTCAGCTTATTATAGCCACCTTCAAATTAGATAACGGTAACGATAACAAGTAACGGTAAAAAAATTTAATCAATTAATCATTTTTAGAAATGTTTCTGCACTTAAAACAAATGTAGGTATTTTGAATAGTGGTCAATGAGACTGGCATCCACAATTGGGTATGTTGTGAGGCTGAAGGTAGTTGCGGAGGGGAAGGAATGAGGAAGAGAAAGGTGGATGTGTACCTGGCTATTAAGATCTGGTTACCAAAATGGCTAAAGCCATTTCAAGCACCGTTTAAATTCTGAATGGTGGTCTTACACCAGGGCGATGCTGAGAGTATCTTCCACTCTGGAACGTGCCGCAAGTATACTATACATCGTTTTTAAATGAATTCTTTGTTTAATCACACAAATACATCAAATAAAATATAAATGCGCACGCCGGGTTTTGAAACCCCGTTCTTCGGATTGCTTACCCCTCGACTACGGAGGCCAAATCTAGCTAAAATCTTCGTAATTCGTAAACGTAAATAATCACTCAAGCAATAATCAAACGACGAATGTCTCCGCTGAACGCCTATTGAGAATTGAAGACGGGACCAACGTGTTAACGCTATAAGCGGGTTGGCGTCAAGATCCTTCGATGTGTGCATGAAAACCGACAATAATCGTAGTGGCCAACCATGCAATGGTCGTCCTGTAATGTTGCGCCAGCGCATTGCCCCAATGCATTGGGCCAACGTGGACTAGGCCTGTTACAAAGATTGGAAGAGAGGCAGTTTTGTTTTTGACCGCGATTTAAAAAGTCTTTATAAAATGGATAAGAGGCGTTATTGCGTTGGTTTGAATGTGTGGCGTAGAGAGTGAAAAATAGATTACTAAGCCAATCATTAGGTCAAAATGAATGAAGTGTGGCTATAGGCGGTTTTGATTATAAACCCCTCAATTATTTTAATGAAAAAAACTTAAAACTTCTATATGATAATGTACCAATATCAAATACTAGTTCACATATTATCTGTTAATTCAAAGGACGAAATGAATGTGATTGAAGAAGACGTTGAATGTTGCACCCCTTGACTTAGATCCCTATGCAACTTTTAGTTTTGTTATATTATGGTTCCTGGTAAGCATGCAGAATTGAAATAAAAAAATATCTCTATTAATTTATTATTATTAACATTTATTTATCACGACGATAGCCAACTGCCGATGGGAAAGGGAATCAGAAAAACGCAGTTAATTTTGGATACACAAAGGTTCTGATTTCGACATCCCCTCCATGTAATATAAAGTATTCAATGCCAGAGAAAATTTAAGGTTTTCAAAGAAAGGCTTTGTTTGTTTTCAATAAAAGGGTAGCAAAATTCCACGGACAAGGTTTTTATTTTACTGTTTGGAATCTAGGCATGTTCAACAAACAAATTTTGAAGAGTAAAATAAAAAGATTTCTAGAAATTCACCCTCAGAATACCCGAATTATGCACCTTAAAAACGAAAATTAGCATTTTTTCCCGAGCGAATAAAATAAGCCGCGGGCGTTTCTATTTCTTTGAAGGGGTGTGTCCGACGTCATTTGTTTTCAAATGAACTTTCACTGAATAAATTAGAAAAAAATCGAAATCTTTAAAAATAATCCCCTTTTACATTTTCCGAATAAAAACACAGAAAAAATACCGAGAAAACGCAAATTACCTAAGAAAATAATGAGTTTAATAAAAAAAAAAAACATTTCCCGAGAGCTACGTAGGTAGCTTACCCATTACCATTTTAGTTGGTTTGTTTTGCTAACGAGGATAACATTTATTGATATATATATAATGATATATAACTCTAAATTTTTTTACGTTATTCACTGTCTAACTCAAATACCCACATACATGGACATTAGTCATTAGGATTCATATATATTTTTTAAGGTTATATTTTTGTTAATAAAAGTAAATAAAGTGTCAAGAACTGTCCCCATAGGATTTCGATGATGTCACATCAAATGACGTCATAAAGTTTCAATTTCGTCGCGATCGCGTCCCGGACGGTATTGGATGACGTCAGGTGTGCCAAGTCTGATCGTTTAGATAATTTGCTGTTTTTTGCCATTTCAGAATCGATTTATTAATCGTAGAAACGTATTACTTTATTTTATTTGTTTTTATGCCCAGTTGGGCTTTTAAATGTATTAAAAGAACATTAAACTGATAAACTAAATATGTAAATAAAACATGTAACAGTATTATAAAATAAAATAAAAACTAGAAAAATACTACATACAAGACAACTGGTATAGTAATTCATTCTATTAATGGTGTCAGTGAATATATTAATAGTACCCCCAAACTTATTGCCTAGATCATGTATCCTATCGGTTAGTGAGTGTGTATGGTAGTCGGTTGTGTATGTATCGCAGATCAATTTTTACAGTAATTTTGGCACTATAGCTTGATTGAAAACACTATTTGATTAGTTTTATAAATTTAGTTTTTTTGGGCACTAGACTTGTTAGGAAAACATTAAATATTGAAGAGCAAAACAAAAACACGACAGCTGTCATTGACATGATAATAAAAAACCTATATTAGGTACACAAATTATAGAATCGACTGATGAATATTTTTAATCTCATAATATTTTTCACCACAAATCTTAATTTTCATTTGGTACCGTGATTATTTTTTTTTTTTTTTTTTACCGATTAGGCTATTAGTTTTAATAGCACAGATTTTTATTTTATTTAGTTACTAACTTAAGGCGAAGCTTAGTGCTAAATCACTATTTTGATTAATATTTATAACGAATTAGTGTACATTATGAATACCAAAAAATTTCAACGTTAGATAAATTGAAGGTTTTCCTATCGTTTCGCTTGAAAGGAAAACATAAAAAAATAAATTACTCAATAAAAAATATACACGTAAACTGCTAAAAATTTTTTTTTTACATAGAAATGTATTAACGCGTAAAAGAAACAAGTTTAAAACAAGACAGTATTATTGCTAAGATTATCTGTGACAGTTTCACTCGACTTAATTAACTTTTTGATTTCTTATAAATTATTTACAAAATAAATAAAAACTAGTTTCGTGCTTGAAATCGAACGTTTCTAGACTCCGTTTGTCAAGCGATTTTAATGCCTATAACATAAAATATAAGGTATATCAAAAATATAAACATTTTTGGCTTGTAGCTTCCTCTTAAGGCGATGCACTACGTCGTGTAATATTTTAAATTGAGCCGCTATCAATAACAACCCTCACGTAGATGGCGATAAGGTTTAAATTCCCTCTTAACACCATCCGCCTGTTTTGATTTATGCAAGAAAAAAACATGGCCAAAAAGTGCCTTTTATTTTATTTTGTAAATGTTCAGGCAAAAATATTTAATTATTTTCCAATCATTTTATAAATAACTTAATTTGCCACATTATAAATATGTAATTAGGAGATTTTTAACTTTAATGCAGTTTTCATAGGCCTATACATTATTTTTTTCTGGGCTTATAAAAAGACTTATCCAAAAAATACTCGATTATTTCAAAGGCAAAGATGTATTCTACTTGCAGTATTTAATTAGCATCTGAAAAATTTCTAGGCGACCAAATATTCAAACCAAAAACACATGATTTTGCATTACTACGTATGGGATCGCCTTAACCTTCTCACTTAAAAAAAATAACTTAGTACAGTTCTTTTACACGGTACAGAGAAAGGTTATCATATTTGAGCAAATACACAAAACAATCGTAGATAATAAAATAATAATACTATAATATTAATAAGCGCAATTATACAATAATAGGGGTGTGCATGGAAAGAGCAGGGGAGGGGCGGGGGGAAGCTACTTGTTCCGCTCCAGTTGGCAATTTAAATCCATTCATTAAATACAAAATTACGAACCGAATTTAATTTTGCAACGGGTTATTATTATTCAGCGCCGGAGTTACATTTGATTTTTGAAATAATACTTTACGGCAAGTAAACAATGTTTATTTTATTTATTCGTTCTGCCGTGTCGCCATGGGACATGCAAAAGGGACGAGACCAGAACAATTAATTATTATTTGTTGATTTTGTTCCTTTGTCGAGATTTAATGAAAAATCTAGTTTGGTTAGTGTTTTAATATAAATTGTGAAAAACACAATGGTTTTTATTTATTTACGCCTGAGTCCGGTCAAACGCTAATATTGACAATTGCTTAGTTACATTGTGTATCCTCTCTTTGTTCTGAGTATTTACAGTTAGGTTACTTGATATTTTAAAATTTGATCACCCAGAATTATTCCAGTTTCATCAGTTATATAGTTATGTTTTGCACACAAATAAAACAGAAAGGATTAAAGGAAAACATAAATTGGAATTGATAGAAAAAGAATATGCAAAAAAATAACACAGATCAAAAGTATAATATTCAACAATATGAAAATAAAGTTAAAAAACAAAATGAAGAAAGAAAAAAACATAGTGAAAATGAGAAAAAATAATTAAAGATCTTACACACATCGGAGACAGAGTGTTTGTTTGTAATTAACCTTTGATTTTATTTTTTTGAGAACAAATGGAAAATATCAGCATTTGTCATTGTATTTTGTACACGTCCTTCTGAAAAATAAATGCAATGCATTGTGAGTTTTTAAAAAATATTATTTTGGAATGTGGGATACTTGGTTTAATGGTGTGTTTCGTACTGGACCGTGGATATGAATATTTTCTTGAAGGTAGTCATTGTCAACAGCGTTGTTGATGATTTTGAATACAAATTTTTTGGTCAGCAATATTTCTTCTAACATCTAGTGTTATTAATCTCTAATCTCTAAATAGTATAAAAAAAAGTCGCTTTGTCTGTTTATGCGCTTAGTTCTTCTAAACTACGCAACGGATTTTGATAGGGTTTTAGGAAAGTTTAGATAAGGTTTTAAACTAAGTAAATCAAGTGTAATTGCTTATCGTGAAGGTTTATCTGGTCAATTTGGAACTTATGATGACCAAATTTTGCACTACAAACTACACTCACTGACGGTCAGACGTAAACTTTCTGACGTACTGCTCCTACACAAAATTATACATGCATCAGTTGATACACCAAACATTTTATCCCAAATTAACATCAATATTCCATCAAGAAAATCAATAAGGAGGATGAACGACATTTTCTATATTAAAGCCTACCACACAAATACAGGATATTTTTCCCCTGTACCGCGAACATTAAGAAATTATAACATTATACATGGCTCTAATAATGTAATAGACATTTTTAATGACCAATTTAAACACTTCAAAAAAAATGTATTACCTTTAATCATATTAAGCTGATATTGTGATGAAACCCTTTATTTAATGAGAAGCACCATTGTATCTACCTAATCAGTGTCTCACCAGTACAGGTGTGACAGTAACAAATCGTGTATGAACATATTTGTATTTACCCTTTACCCATTCTTATTTGTTATTTACTTCTGCATATTTAGCTTATTCATTTTGTTACTATTTTTGTTGTTATTATGTATTTAAACATCGATGTATGTAAATTCTTGGGCACCATGCCTGTTTTATGTACTTAAATAAAAAAAAATAAAAAAGTGGTAAAAAACAAGTTTCGGGCGCTTACATTGCTAACGCTGGCTAAACCTCAAGATACATTAAAATAATGTACTAAGGAATAATTTACTACGCTGGCTAAACCCCATAAGATACATTAAAATCATGTACTACGCTGGCTAAAACTCATTTTTAATTTTTTAATTTTAAATACATAAACGGCTATACTGCCTTTTATAAATAAACATATAATAGAGTACAAAGTAAGAAAAATAATATTATTACATTATAGTACTTTTAAACTTAAAAATAACATACAATTATTTTGTGTATCACAACCAAAAATAACAAAAAAAGAACAATGAGAAATATCATCATTTCATTTCAACATGTCCATATTGCGTATATAAAATTACATTATGGAAAAATAATTTTTGAGTGCATGTTTATATTGCGCTAATTTTAAGAAATAAATGTCGCCGATGTTGGCATGTTCATTTCCCAAAATGTGTAATCGACTGATTGGTGAGTAATAATGTGATAATGTATGTGTGTTATTATAGTAGAACGGTATAGTCAGTCTATTGTTAGCACGACCAGGGCAATGAAATCGTATTAGTTCTATTAAATTAATTAATAAGATACATTAAAATAATGTACTACTGAATAATGTACTACGCTGGCTAAACCTCATAAGATTCATTAAAATAATGTACTACGCTAGCTAAACCCCATAAGATACATTAAAATCATGTACTACGCTGGCTAAAACTCATAAGATTCATTAAAATAATGTACTACTGAATAATGTACTACGCTGGCTAAACCTCGTAAGATTCATTAAAATAATGTACTACGGAATAATTTACTACGCTGGCTAAAACTCATAAGATACATTAAAATAATGTACTACTGAATAATGTACTACGCCGGCTAAACCTCATAAGATTCATTAAAATAATGTACTACGGAACAATGTACTACGCTGGCTTAACCCCATAAGATACATTAAAATCATGTACTGCGCTGGCTAAAACTCATAAGATACATTAAAATAATGTACTACTGAATAATGTACTACGCTGGCTAAACCTTATAAGATACATTAAAATAATGTACTACGGAATAATGTACTACGCTGGCTAAACCCCATAAGATACATTAAAATCATGTACTACGATGGCTAAAACTCATAAGATACATTAAAATAATGTACTACTGAATAATGTACTACGCTGGCTAAACCTCATAAGATTCATTAAAATAATGTACCACGGAATAATGTACTACGCTGGCTAAACCCCATAAGATACATTAAAATCATGTACTACGCTGGCTAAAACTCATAAGATACATTAAAATAATGTACTACGCTGGCTAAACTTCATAATATTCATTTCAAATAATGTACTACACTGGCTATACCTCAGAAGGTACATTAAAAAATGTACTACGGAATTTTATATCTTAAAAAGGCCTTATAAAGTCTGTCATGACATATATCTAACTCCTAAGGATAACCCCCAGCAACACCGGGTACACGTCAACTAGAAGAATAAGCGTAGAACACATACCCATATCAATGCTGTAAAAATGTTATTTTTGTTCTGGCTTTCACCCTTCATCGGTGTTCTTGACCATTGTTTTAATGAATGGAAATAGGGAAAGAAAATTAATGAAATGTTAAATGAAGGGGGAAAATTTGAGATAAGCCTTGCTTTACCACAAGAAAAATGTTTTGAAGTGTTCCAATTTTTTTACGGATTTGGTTTTATAGTATAATGTGGTCTTGTAGTAAAGTACGGCTAAGGGATTTTTTTTCTTTTATTACCTATAAAGATAGGTACTTGCTTAGTCAATACAATTAAGCCACGCAAAAACATATGTTATAAACAACACAAGCGGGGAAATAATTAATAATAAAATTGGCGGAAAATCAGAAACATAAACCACGAACCGGAGAGCTGGAAACTAAACTCTCTCGCCATAGTAGTTATTAATAAAAACAGGGCACAACACGTCCGGAATAGTTGGTTAACACTTTAATTGAGTTAAAACTCGTAACGCCGAGAATTCCACATAGTTAAATGAGTTCTGCAAGAGTTTTGAGGTGCTGAATAGGATGCCACACCGGTGGGGGAAATACGTATTAGGTAATAGTTCTGCCAAAGGTTATGAACTAAGTAGCTACCTACCGATTCTTCAGCTGCCCGTGTAGTAGATCACATGGGCAGACTCGTTCAAAGTAGTTAACCGACTCAGTCTGATTCACCTAGTCTTGTGAATTGATTCATTTAATTCACAGAACAAAACAAAAAAGATGGAGTGAGATTTTTGCATTGCAAATAACACACCAAAATAAAAATATTGTAAAACTTTATACAGTAAATAATGGATTAATTTTTTAAGACAATATTAGGCCCCAAAAAGAACCGACTAAAAGTGAGCTATGCTCAAACACAGAAAATAAAAGACGCAATGATTAGGTACTGTAATGTTATTGCAGGGTGTAATACCCTACCATCGAATAACATCGATGCATCCGAAAATTCTTATAAGATTGAGCGCAAAATTGGTCCAAAATGACACGTTGTAATTTGGTCGCACGCGTTACAAATATGAAGTTGAAACTTAATAGGCCCAACGGACGACTTAATTTGGTTGAGCTGTTGTATCAATCTGGTTGAGGTCAACCAGAAACGAAACTATGGTAATATTTTTGGAGCAGTTCAAATGCATTGAAAAGGATGCAACGAATGAAACCGTGAAAAACAAAAAATATGTAAATTAATAATTAGTCCCAAGTGACTGATTTTTTTTCGAGCCATTTTTTAGGCAGTTAACTTTAGCGCTATAGAGATTGCAAATATATATTTTTGGTTGATAAAGCAGGAGGATTGCTGCGTGTGTTCACCAGAGGAGCAACTGATGAAATTGAACCAACATACAAAGGTGACACACAATGGTTGAATCAACCAAATTGAGTGGTCTATATTATCACAACTTATTATTTATTGATAAAAGAGAATTGCGTAGGAAGAGAATAAAATATAAATACAATCTGTACCATAATTATGGTGCTGCGTGTGTATAAAATGTAGGGATGTAAAACATAAGGTGAGGGAATGAAGAATCAATTCCGTGTCAAATTGAGAATAGCGCACTACGAGATATAATTTATTCATTCATTCAATTTCACCCATGTTTACCATATAGTTATAAGTAGGAAGTGAAGTACCTTTGTGAATTCAAATCCCTTAGTTTGATAAATAGTTAAAATATTAAAATAAACCTAAGGATGGAGATTTATGAGTTTGTGACGTGTTACACCGGAAATCATACTTACAATTTAAATAAAAGGAAGTTTTTAGTTGATGGAATTATTTAGACTTAATTTAATTGGAATTTCAATAGGAGGTTGATAAGGAAGAAAAAAATCCCTTAGATTAAAAAAAAAAAATTCTACGCTGCTCTTTTCTAGATAATTTTTCCCTATATCTAAAAGCAACAGAGATTAGCGACCTGGCAACAATATAAACATCGACCATTCTTTAACCCCTTAGGCCTGTGACATATTCTGTCAGATGGTCAGATTATTTCCGCTTTGCAATAAAATCCTAATAAAAGAAATGGAAACGTATCTGAAAACCAAAAACTGTTTTTGAAAGGTTTTAAAATACGCTTTCAAGTTTAATTATCATAAATACATATTTTTTAAATGCAAAGTAAAATAAAATGATTCAGCTTTCGAATTTTATAACTAAAATTACACATACGTTTCAAAATTACACATAATTTCGCTAATAAACAATTAGTTAATGTTAATTAAGTGTTCATCTTAAGTGACCAACCAGGTAAGTATGGTACTATATTATCTCCAAAATATAATAATAACATAGATCATTAAAGAAATGTATTATATATTTGTACAGCGCCCTTGAGGTGATTTTGTACAAAAACGGCGCTATACCAATCATCCATTTATTATTATTTATTTATTTATTGGATAATCTGCATAGCGCCGTTTTTGTGAAATATCACCTCACGGTCGCTTTAAATTGATGCAGGTATTACAAACAATATAAATATTACAAAAATAAAGTGAAGTTAACTTAAGTAAAATAAATTATAGGAACAGGTGACACGAATATAGAAGATGAATACTCTGCAGCAAGAAACCTAGGTGGTTAATATACTGGACCAGCTGCTGCAGCGAGAGAGTCTACCGTGTCCACCAATAGTGCCAGCACGAGGTTCGTCATCCGTCCAGGTAAGTGTTTGCTGCTAATAAAGCGCTGACACCTCACATAGACGTTCGGCGAGTCAATCCTGGTGATTATTGAAGCAGTTCATTCTGCCCGCAATAAAAGGCGACGGTCGGGATAATAAGTAACCCTGGGCTTAGGTTGCTAACACTTGCTAGGCCCTTCAGAGTTTCTGAGAATTCCGTTGAAAACATCTCGGGTGCATTTACCGATCGACGTTCGTTTCGAATGTCGAATATTTTGAGCAAAATATTCGAATATTCACTTTTAACACACTGCACTCAAATAACACTTTAGAAAGTTCTATTAAATGGTTGATAAGTTTATTTAAAATGTTGATTGATTGATTTAAAAATAATTTCAAAGGGATGTTGCCTCATTTCCCTTGAAAATACTAAAAAAACACGAAACGGTTGACGCTTAGGACGCGTAAAGACGCGTCCGGCTGCCACAAAGGGTGCCACACTACATTATTATAATAATTATTACTCATTTTATCAGGAAAGTGTATTATAAACGTTATAGATACCTCAATTTATTGATGTTTCATACAAAAATAAATAGTAAAAATTTTGCAAAGTTTCATAATTAGAGGAGAACATTTAAATTTTATTGTGGTTATCTTTTAGATGTGAACATAAATCGTGGTATTTTCTCTTTCTAATACAGTTTAGATCATATTTCTCTCCACAATAGTAAGGGAAACACAACGATTTCATGAGACCTAAATGAGTTGTTCCGAAAAGTAAAAAAATTAACTTGAGGAATTAAAACGTTTGTGGCCAAATAATATAGTGTTGTAGGTTATAAAAAAATGTATAAAAAACGAAAATCACAAGTTGAGAAAAAACTTTACTTTTTAGTATCAAAAGTAATATACTTAGTAATAAGCATATATTAATAACATCTTAAAACACAATATCATAGAAAAAATGTTGATTTTTGAAAAATACTATTCAATACAAATATGGTGTCAACAAATAATCTCATTGGTGCTGCGCACTTAGGCAGCTAGTAGATTATCTACGTTTGCAGGTGTACTGCTCTGGCGCCACTAGTGTGTTTAATATGAATCTGAAATTTTGTGACAGAAAGATCTATAGGTGCTGATATTGATAGCGCACTTAAAGCATTTGGGATTCATTTCAGACAGCTCTTGGTCAGTATGTACTAGGTTTCATTCGGAGGGGTGAATTTTTTAGCAAGACATTTTAATTACTTTGGTGAAATCATAACACAGGTTTTTCTTTTTTCTTGATAATTTTTTTGGGAGTTTACTGCATTTTGGAGAAAACTGACAATGGCTATTGTTTTTCTGTAATTATGTCCTCTTGGAGAGAAATTTTTGTGAAATTTTGCTAGAAAATCTTATTTTTCTGGATATAAAAAGATTCTTTAAATCATGAATAATAAATATTATAAAAATGTGTTAATTAGTTATTTTTATAAATCCGAGGATTATTTAACCTGTTTTTAAATGGATACACACGACTCGATGGTTGGTTCAAAATCGTCAGTCAGTCTCCTCTGAGAAATACATGCAGCATGCCTCTTATTTTATATTAATAAAAAAACAAAATTTTCCATCTAGTAGCATCTTTAACTATAAACATGAAAAGAATAAGACAAAGTGGTCAAAAATGGTTCATGGGACGAAAAAAAATCAGTCATATTATGTTACTAAAAGAATAAAGAATCAGCTTTTTACAGCTGCATTCGATGCATCCTTTTCAATACATTTGAACTTCTTCAAAAGGAATACAAGAGCGTTCCTGGTATCTGTATCAGAGAACATCTTGCTTTTCGTATTCCAAAAGCAAGTTTAATCCGTATATAATGCAAAGAAATCTTTAAAACTTCATGATCATTAGTTATGCATGTAATTTTATTTAGGCAGACTGAGTAAAGTTGACTCAACCGGTCAACCACGCTGCAGACGATTCAACTTTTTGACGGTTGTGTGGTTGGATGGTGGGTGGATGCTCTGGCGGTAGAACCACTCAACGTGATATCCACGCTACCTTATCGCAACGGTTCAACGTTACGTTCAACTCAACCAAATTGATAAAACAGCTCAACCAAATTGAATAGTATGTAGCGCACATTACAAGTACCAAAGGTACCTATTTACAAAAATGAATTTATTTGTGTTAAAAAAAAAGTTTTTGCTTTCATAATACTGATTTCACGTCCGGCTCGAGTTGTCGAAGAAATCGGGTAGTTTAAACAAAGCAGAGAAGTGTGTGAAATAAATGGTGATGAATAAGAATACCCACAGCAAAGAACTCCGGATATATATTATAAGATGGGAGGCGATGCTGTAATAGTGAGAATTGTTGTCTAACGTAGTGTAAAAATTGCTCATTCATTCGAGCAGATTAAATCGCGGATCGGTACCGCGTCGGTACTTCACGGTAATGATTTTATTTCTATATTGGAAAAAATATCATACAGCGGCACTATAGGGATGAACCAATATAAAGGTGAAGTGGGCGTATCCGTGCGCCGGAATATATAAATTATTATCCAAGAAGAAGATAATACTAATAAATCTAAACGAATCACGAAACATATTAACTTTAACATACCTTTGGGACTTATTGGGATTAATTATAAAACAAATGCAGCATCTAATTTGCCAATTAACCGAGCTCTTCATACTATAAATAATATTTATCTTAACTCTAACATTGACGTTTTTTCGGATTCACTGACCAAATTCAAACGTGGTATCATGTCAATAATTTAAACTATTCAATGCGCATATATACATACACACACAAACAAACACTCACACATACATTACACACGTCACATACACACCTATAAACTACACACGTCACCTGGTAATTAAGGAATAAACATACCACGTTGCAGACATTACAAGGAAACATATCATTGGTACTCAACATGAAATATCTTGTTCCTGTATATTGTTTCATCTCTGTAAATCGTGTATTGTTTGTTTCTATAATATAAAAAAATGAAACATAACAAGACAAAGAAAATAAACATAGGTAATGGTTCCAACTGGGAATCGAACCCAGTATTTTTGTCTTACCGGGACAATGCCTCAATCCATTGCGACCTTATTTTTTTTACGTCAACCTTAGATTTCATAGTCATTCGAAATTCTGGGTTTCATTCTTAAACGATTAATATGGCATTGATGGGTTATCAATTGCCGTTATATAATAATATATGCCAAAAGTTATCAAAATAGTTTTACCAATAGAATTTGAATGTAAATTATTCCTTAATTTTACTGAAATTTTGGCCACAGAGTCGAAGGTCTAGTGTAATTTAGTTTGCGAGGCGTGTGTGGGTACCGCCGCTGCTGGAACCATTTATTGTATAACCAACACCTCTACTATAATTAACCCCAAGAGGTTCGCTACGTTTGGTGACTTAGCAGGGGTGCCCGGAATCATGGAATGAGGTAGGATCATAGGTCTGGGAGGCCGATGCGTCTGACCACCCTCCCACCCCTCGTACCTATTCCCTTCCCAGAAGTTCCTCTCCTTCCTCTCCTTATGGAGACCCTCCACACAGCATCCTTTAAGATGAATGAATGTAAAAAAATATGTAAATTGGCGATATAAGTTTGCTTTCAAACATGTATAGACCAGATTTTTAGGAATATTCGGTTTGGTGCACAAGGTAGTACAGAAGAGAAAAATCTACCTTGCCGTCTGTGTTACCAATGAACCCTGATAAGGGATCTAGTGCAAAGTAAACCATATTTGGAACAACGAATTAATAATAATTTTACCGGTTGGTGGCTGAGTTGACATTCGATTCCTCGGCTGGCTAAGTCCTCCATCACAACACAAGAAACATTTTCCGCTTACTGTGGAGGTAGTAGGAGATTTTCAAATATTGTCAGGTTATTCTTAAACCGGAAATGTTTGTCTTTCTTTCAAAAAAAAAAATGATGTCTGAATGAGGCATTCAAAACGTATGTTGCTTGAAAAGTAACACACAAAACCAATATAAAACACACATCACTCACAAACACACAACATATAATATAAATATACCGATTTTAAATTTATATATAATATTAAATATACATTTTTAATTTAAATTTATCTTAATCTTATGTTTTTTTTTCTTCACTAATGTTGAGAAGTAAGAGCTTCATAGATGCACGCACAGATGGCAGTGCATAGAGCTTGCGTGTAAGTCCGCAAGATGGAGCCAGTGGCCAGTAGTCGCCAGGGCCAGTGGGAAGGCTCCCAGAGAAACTTACTGTTTCAGATTCCAATTAGCAAGCTTCTAGTTAGGTCGACTATCGAGTCACCAATATAATACGCGGAGTAATAATAAATCCCTGATTAATCTAAAAGAACCAATTATTTATAAACTCTTTCCAAGACGAGTTGGAGACGTGTTTGTACGAACACAACAACTAACATTACATATATTTTCTTTAATATTATGCATATATTTTTTGTATTATAAAATGGAGGCCTCAGCACGGGTAAGCCACCCAGTGAGGCCAACATTACTGGATTGTACTATGAAATGTAAAATATTGTACCAAAATAAAAAAAAATCTGTATCTTCCTCTCCCCATCTCCAAGCCTTCACCACCGCCCACTAACTGTTTCTGTGTTATTTATATACTGACGCAGTTATACATATTACTTCGCTGAAAATGTATTAGATTTTTTCCATGCAATATACTGGTTAATGTTCCCTTATTAGTAAATAATTTCGTAAAATATACAGAAAAGTGGGACGTATTTTATTTTAAAAAGACTTTGTATCAATTAGATAACAATGAAAAACAACTATTTCTGCAACTGAAAATGGAAAATAATACAATTTGACACCTAAAAAAATGGGTAATTTGACGTACTTCCTTCATGCCATATTTTCACAAAAAAATAGTAAAAAGGTTTTTTTTTATTAGTTTTTTTAAACCGAAACTAAGGAGCTAAAACCTATTTAAGGTTCTTAGGTTCATATTTTGGGTTTGAATAAGAGACAAAAAACTAACCTTAAAACTTATAAATCATTTACCATGGCCGCCAAATGAACAAATATTTTCATTATATTAGCATTATTTTCCATTTCCGAAAACTGAAATACTTAATTCCCATTAATAATAACAAGAATAGAATAATTTGTAATAATAATAATAATAGAAGCTTTTGTGAAAAATCATCTCAACAGCACTGTACAGTTTATTATGAGTTCTTGGTCTCTATCTAATTTTATTATTGATACAATTTTTTTTTTAAGATTAATTAAAATTTCCTTAATACATAGAAGACTGTGGGCGGTTAGGTTGCTAACTACCCTGGCAACGTATAGGGTATGTAAAAGGTGCTTACTGTGTGTGCGTGTGTAGTATTGGATATCAGGCCATAGATTGTAGGTAACAGTAACAGTAACGGCATCCCCAGTGGCGACACGTACTGATTGTGATTGAATAAGCAAACGTACTGAGTATCTATCAATTCCCATTTGATTCTACTCAGCCAGCTACTGGAGTCAAAGGGTAAAGTGGAGATTCGCAACCTTTGGGTATTGGAAGGGTTTATTTTTTTTATATAGATACATATTTCCAAACCATCTTCCAAAAATCTATTTCCACAAACCAAAAATAAATTTATTTAAAAAAATAAGACACGAAAAAAATCAATTTAAAAAAACGGGTTATTTTATAGTATGTGTAATCACATGCATATTTTTTTATTTTTCTTTAAATCCACAGAGGAGGCCCCAGTAAAATGATTTTTCTCAGGGCTTATGTCCTCTTTTGGGAAGCTGTGTGGTGGATCGTTTTAAGAAAGAAAAGGAAAGGAAGTTCTGAGAAGGAAAAATGTATGAGGGTTGCGTAGGAATCTGGGGAACAGTGTAAGGCGATGGGTCAAAAAAATCCCGCTGGACCGCTCAAAAGTTCCCTCTCAATAAGTATTTCACAATCTAGCCTACCACACAGTAGGTGTGCCGATGCATCTGCAGCCAAGACCTAGAAAAACCCTATGAACCTTATTGCAGAGTTGTAGGATATCCAAAAAATGGTTCAGAAGCAGCGGTACAAAAACCCGTCTCTTAAATTGAAAGCATATTATGGTATAGCTATCGGAAACAGAGTAGACCACATATATATTAATCTAATTCAGCATGTATTAAAAACTTGTTAATTTGACTTCAGAAAAGGAAACGCATGTAAAACTATTCGAATATTCAAATTTGATTATCGTATACACTCATTGTAAGAAAGACAGGAATCTACCGGTATTCATGGACACATGCAGATTATCATGTACCTATGTGTTGTTCGCCTCAACTCAAATTATGGAACTTTTTCTTACAGAATTATTGAAAAAAAACCTTTATTGTGTGTGTTAAATTCCGTTTTACTAATTAGATTCTTACACACCCGTGGTACGCCAACCTTGGTGTGGTAAAGCCGTTAAGACCGTCAAGTTTCTTCAATGTTCAAACACTAAGCCCCACGTAATATTTACGCCATGTTTTTTAGTAAGGCTTATTGTAATTAAACTTCTAATTAACTTTATAAGCTTTCTTAATTGATTTTTTAGCAACAATTGACACCAAACTATAATATTATTACCTAACCTAAGTCACAAAAATACAAAAAATGACTACAGTTAAAAATATAAATATACTATAAATCAAAAAAAATTATTGACTCGCATCCATTGAACTTGAGAAAACTTAACCGCTTAGTTCGAAAGCAGGTACAGAACACATTGAATAAGCAATAATTCCTCCTGGAGCAACGAAAACACTGCATTGCCCAATGTTGAAGTCACAAACTGATTTCCTACCCCTGCAATGTAGGGGTAGCAGGCAGATCGCTGCCTGGCGCAGGATTGATAGGACTCGGGGGTGTGTTTGCCTTTTGTTAAGGGTGCCATTTTTCATCTGCAGCGATAATGTCCTAAACTGAAGCACATTGTACAGGAGCCAAAAGAGGCTTTTGCGCGGCTCGAGGCTTTTGGGGCATAGTGGAAACACATAATATTACTCACGTGTGCATTTTTGTGGAGAATTTTGTGTGGAAAACTTGGCAAAAATTGTTTAAAGCTTATTACTAATTTCGGTTGTCGGTGAGTGAAGCGAAATGTTGCTGCGTGAAATTGAGTTCAATGAAATAAAATATTGTTTAAATTGAAATGTCATTTTCACAACTGGAACTAATTTTCGAGATATGCAAGGTAGAACCTATGATCAGAAAATAATTTTATTTATTGATAATTCTATTTTTGAAATGTGTATTTCATTTGTTTTAATTTTTGACAAAAATTTTTTATGTTTAATAAAATTTCTGTATCTTAACAAAAAATATAAATACATATATTGTAAAGAAATTATTTGTTTTTGAAAGGCAGTGTTCCAGAGGCTAATATTCATCTTCACCCAATTCCTACAATTATAATATCCCCTCATTTTCACAGACCTGCACTAGTAAATCAATAGAAATAATCTGATAGTATTATTAAGCTAACGTCTGGACGGTTTCGGCCCTCTGATTGGTCGAATTCAAATCTTATGTTTCGGGTAAATTCCGCATAGCGTTCGCGCAAAATATCACGAATTCGTTCATTGAAAATGTCAATCCCTCCTTTACCGGCCGCTGGAGTAGTTTCCCTATTGGCCGACAGAGCACACCTCTGGCGGCATAATAATTTCATTTGAAATAATCCATAACAAATAGGTACAATTACATCTATTCAAACTACCAAACAACCACTTTAATACGCATTTTAAAAGAAAACAAACATTTGATTCAACTTAATGACAATAAACATTTTTTGCATTTACGATTTAAAAAAATGTTGATTTTTAATATTATTTATGTAAATAATAATTTCGCACCATTTTAACAGAACACTGATATGAAGTTCGCGCATAATACGCGTTTGTTTGTAGGAAGTGTAGGTACTGCCAATCCAATAAAAAAACATGAAACCTAACCGGAAGCTAGAAACGCTTCGTTGATTATAAAATTAGCCAAAAAATCTCTAATCTGACATGTACTTAATATACTTATGTAAATATATATAATAAAATGATTGGTTAGATTGGGTTATTATATGTAAACTGTTAGTATCCCTTAAACTGGGCGAAGCACAAGGAAGTACCGCCCGTTTTATTATCTGATTTTTTGTAACAAATATAGATAATGATATCCTCATTGGGATATCCTGTGCTGAGGATTTCATTTTTATATTATGAAAATTGAGTAGTATGAATAATATGAAGCAATTAAAAATATATTATGTAGCGTTTTTCTCTGAAATGATTATAAATATATTACGTGGTGTCTTTTAGTGCACTTCACTGGTTTCGGTTTTGCTTTTGTATTTTGTATCAGTATATTTTATATTTCTGATCTCCCTGTTAATGATGTGTGTGATTTTTGAATAAGAGTGAGGTTTTGTTGTAGAGCTTAGTACCAAAATAAATTATGCTTTTTGTCCAAATGTTGTATTTGTGGTTACTTGTTTGGTATGTTTTTGACCATGGGACCTAGTGTTTGTAATATACTCGTTAGTTGTTATTTCATTTGTTTTGTAATGATGAATATTAATTTATAGTAGATTTGTTTAATTGATATGATGTTAAGATTTGCAGAAGAGTTTCATCATTGCTAGTTCTTACGGGAATCTAATTTTTTTTTATTTTTTTTATTTTTATAGTGAATACCTCACAAGTGTCCCAACTGCTCCCGTCTGGAGCCAGTGAGACTATGGCATCCCCAATTGGGGGATGTTGTGAGGCTGAAGGTAAGTGGGGAAGGGAAAGAAGAAGGTGGGGAAGTACCTGGCTATTCAGATCTAGTCACTAAACACGGCTAAAGCCATTTGGAGCAACGTTTCAATTCTGAATGGTGGTCTTACACCAGGGCGATACTGGTAGTATCTTCCACTCTGGAACGTGCCGCAAATATACTATATATTATTTTAATTAATTAATTGTGAAATAACACAAATTAATCAAATAAAATTTATTTGCGCACGCCGGGTTCGAACCCGCGACCTTCGGAATGGCAGTCCAATGCGTTACCACTGGACTATGCCGGCCGTCAATAATAATTGATAGTGAATTAATTTGTTCGGTTGATCAATAATGACCTAGCTCCTGTTTGTAGGCAAATTACACAACATGAGTTTGAATTTTTTTCGCTAAATAAATTGCCTCTCTTAATACATTATTTACATCATAAATTTGAATTTATATTAATTAAATATCTCACAATTAATATTTAAACATTGTTTTCTGACAACCTCGAATAGCTGACTAAATTAATGGTAACTTATATTGGGAGAATTTTATGTCTTTCTAAGCTGACTATATGGAATGCTTTGGGCAGGAAAATGCAATTTTATTGTAATCAAACCACCGCCCTGGCAGAGCAGAAAACTCTTTGGCTTTAGATCAATGAGTCATGAGTGCAACACCTCGCAAGAGAAACAATGAATGTATTAATGCTATTTTAACCATTAGCATCGCTCGCTATTTCCAGCTCATACTCATTTACTGGTGGGGGACCTATGTCCCCCGCTGCATATACCCTATATTTAAGTACGTAATTGTTTAAAATTTCGTATTTTTTTAAAATAAATTTAATCAAAACTGTGTTATAAATGTGAGAAAATAGAGGTTTTTTTAATTTTATAAATATGACATCAAAATACAAACTAAAAAACAAACCAAGTTTTTTTCGTGTTAGTCTTAAAAAGAAAATATGAATCAGACATACAATTCTGAATAATATCTACAACATGCAAAATCACAGTTCAACATTATATCTTTGTTCACTTATCCAATAATTATTTATCACTCTGTATCACTTTTTATCATAATAATTTCGAACATATTTAAAAAATACATTAATCTAAAAAGATAAATATGTGAAAAAAGAACAGAAAAATATTGCTTACGTAAGTACACTCGTGAGGGACCTAGGTCCCGTAGCAGTTCGTAGACTATAAGCAGCAACCGGGCTCAAGTTCATCCCCGCGAACCCTCGGGTGGTACCGAGAACACACGGAGACTAGACTGCGTCACGCTCAAAAGGATAAAAATATTTCATAAAATGTGCGTGGTGAAATGGACCCTACTCCCCGGCGAGTGGCGCTAAGGGTTAAAATGCAGAAATAAAATATAATAAAGATAGGTAGATACCTACAATCCATATTATGGTATAGCACCAGATTCTTCGTCCTAGACTTACTGGAGAGATACCGAGCAAAATGTAGGAAACTATTGCAGGTTGCTACATTTCTACCAAAGTTTGTCCGAAGAACTTTTGTGTGCATTGCCATTACAATATATAACGAGCTTACAATAGTTTTCGATAAGCGGACTCTCTCGCCAAATATAAATGCGATTGGATTGGATTCTGAAAATAGGTCAATCGATAGTTGAAAATTGAACTCCGTTTCAGACCATATAGTGGTGAGAGGCATTGTCCTGGTAAGACAGAAATCCTGGGTTCGATTCCCAGTTGAGACCGTTACCTTTTTATTTTTAAATGTTTTGTTCTGTTTCATTCATTACACAATAAATTTTACTCAACATAGACTAGATCTATTCTCATTCCCTCCCTCTCACCATTCCATCTGCATAGTCTTATGTAACTTTTTACTCTTTAATATTTATTAAATTAATATACATAAGATTATACATTATACCATTCCCACTTTTGAAATAACGAAAACTATATTACAAGTAATTCAACACTCGGCACATTCCAACACTACACTCTATTACAATTACGACGTACACCAACACAACACAAGAAATCACAACAAACTACATATACCAAAAATCAAATCAACAAAATATGGACTAAGATCCCTAGAATACATAGCTCACACAAAATATAATCAACTACCCAACGAGATCAAATGTGCAAGTCAATGTAAAAAGACCCAAACTAACATGCTCAAACTTCATCTTATTAATGACTATCTGAAATAATAATGTTGTGTATGTCCCATCATATGTCCATTTAATACATACAGCTATATGTTTCATGTAATGCGTATCATTCCCGCAATGAGTTTATTAACTCCTGGGAGTACAATGCTTTATATAATATACTATATTCTGTATTGTATACTTTTAATAAATAAAAATAAATAAAAAATAAGTAAAAACCTTTTTATAAAGAAATTATACATATATTACAACACATTATAAAATATTCAGACAGAAAATATAATTTATTTTTCCGAGTGTAGTTTTATGATCTGGAATATTTTTTATATCATTGTGATTTGACCTAGTTCGATGAATACGCGGTATTGTAGAGGATTCAGTATTTTTGAATAGTTTCAATAGTATATTTTCAACATTATATTTGTTGTACATTTGGTACATCCTATAATTCCATATTCAATACGAGAATGACATAAAGCGAAATAGATTTTTTTTACCACATTTACAAAGAACCACATTTACCACATTTACAAAGAAATATAAAAGTTTTGTAAGTTTTCCGTGATACCTTTGATATGTAGGTCCCATCTAAGATTTTCATCAATTAATACCCCGAAATATTTTATGCTTAGTGATTTTTCTATAAGTCAGCATTGACATTGAACATTTTTTCTATGGCATTCGTAATTTTAGTTCAAGTGATTTTACTGGTTGGCCCCTTAAGTTCATTGAAAATTTCATATATTTACTTTTGCTTATATTAAGGGTAAGTGTTATTATCATATATAATATTATGATAGTTAGTGTTATTATGATATATTTACTGACCTATTTATAGAATTAAAAGTAATCTACTCTAGCACTTTGTTGAATCCTAAACATGATGGTAGCGCTGGTAATGTAGTTTTAGTGATTTGTCTTACATGAAGTATTTAAATTTTTTTTTTCTTTATATTATGTTACTGTTACATGTTTCACTAATATTGTACCATATTTAGTTTACCAGTTTAATTGTTTTTTCGTGCTTTAAAAACTTTGTATATAATTTTTTATAGCTTACTAGGTATATTCTATTCTTATAGTTTATGTAAAAGCAAAGCTGGGCTTAAAACCAAATAAAATAAAATGCACCATTTAAGAATACCGCGGTCCTACTGGCTCACACAACATAGTTCGAGAGGGCGTAAAACAATTGAAATGATTGATGAAAAAATCTAAGGTAGGTAATGAATTCTAATGCATCTAATTTTTAAAACAACAAAATGTCGTGAAATTCCGCGTTTTTAGCACTTTTTTGGCGCAATCACTTCGCGTCGGAAATGAGTCATCTAGAATAGTGACCTATTTGTCCGTGCCGTCTCCTTTCTTTCTTCTTCCAGTCTTCCTCAGCTTGTCGCAGATTGGCTTCATTTCCTTCTTTTCATGTCAACATCCTAGCCGGCCTGTTGACAGCACCCCTTGTGCCCCCCCGCGGCGCCGCGCCCCCCAGCACATACGTCACTGTCATCTTCACTCAACCGGCTCTTTCATCTCGCTTATTTAACTTATATTCTTGTATCTTATCGTATTATGGATGTATTGTGCGTCGAGAGGGAGGATCGAGGATGTGCGTTATCAAACAAGAGAAATAATGACTCTTTTGTGGACTCAGTGGATATTGTGAACTTATCGCAATCCCCTTTGTTCCCTCAACATTCTTCTGATAAGGTGCTATGAACATTGCATTTAGTGGTCCCAGTATACATATTAGACTTTGAGTCTTTTAAAATATAGGTATATATTTTTTTCACGAATACCGCAAAAGAGTGCCAAATTCTCCCAACCATCTCCCAACCGATTATGGCATCCCTAATTATAGTATGTTTTGAGGATGAAAGTAGTAGAGAGGGGAAGAAATTGGGCAAGAGGAACGTAGGGGAATACTTGGCTATTGAGATCTGGTCACCTAACTCGACTAAAGCTATTTCAAGCAATGTATCAATGCTTATTGGTGGTCTAACACCATGACAATACTGAGAGTATCTTCAACTCAGGGTATCGATTCTCCAATCCAGGCCGCTTGCAATCGCCGTCGAAAGTAAATACATTTATTCTTGAGTCTTACATTTTTTTTATTTTATTTATTTTTATTGAATAAATAGTTAATACATATCAAGAAACAAGTCTTGCTAAGCCAATTGAATTGGCTTGTCAACAGGTGCTTAAAGTTTAGTTTCATTTACATTTTTATAAGTTATAATTTACATCTTATATCTACAGAAACAACAATTTTTTACATATTAAAGTAAATATTTTTTTCCGATAGCCATTTTTTCACCATATATTTAACCTTATTCATAGATTTACATTGCTTTATAGTGTCAGCTAATAAATTAAATATCTTCGGTATGTTGTATTCAAACGTTCTCTGTCCGTATTTATTATTAAATTTCGGAACTATTAACCCGTCATTGCGCGTGAATCTAGTACTGTATTTATTTTCTAATTTTTCTTTATGCCGTGGGGTAAATATATACTGAATTATGATTTTTTTGCCATAGAATAGCCTTAACAGGTAAAATTTTGGCACTCTGAAACAGCAACGGTGTATTATGTCTCTGTTTAAAAATATTAGGGACGACTAGTAATTTTACAATTGCGTTTTGTACAACTTGGACTTGTTTCAGATTGATTATAGTAGTATTTCCCGATAGGGTTAATCCATATCTTAAAATAGATTCTGCCATTGACATATAAATTATTTTAAGTGTTTCAATTGATAGGAAAAAAATTTATGTGTACATTCTGCCAGCAATTGATCTGAGTCTTTTACAGGTTTTTTTGTTTGTCCCATTTGAAAAAGTACATATACATTTATTATTGGGTCGAATGACTTTGTCAAGGAAGGATATGCCCTGGAACGTGCCGTAAATATACATTTTATTATTTTAAATCATGAAATAACACATATTACTCTAGTAAAATAGACTTGCGTACGCTGGCATTTGAATCCGCGACCTCCGGATTACCAGTCGAAAGCCTTACACCACGACCACGGAAACCGTCAAGTAGTGCGTTAAAAATTGGGTACCTAAACATTTATGCATACACTATACAGTCGCATGCGATTCTAATTCTTCGTAGGTATAAAAAAAATTTATTTACTTTAAAACGTGATGGATAACAACTGCGCTCGGTGTGAGATAAAATGTACAAGATGTACAATAATCAAACTAGGTTGGGTTATTATAGCTTACGTTAGGTTAGGTTGGGTTATGATAGGTTAGGTTAGGTTAAGTTAGGTTAGGTTGGGTTAGGTTAGGTTAGGTAAGGATAGGTTAGGTTAGGTAGGGTTACGATACGTTAGGTTAGGTTAGGTCGGGTTATTGTAGGTTAGGTTAGGATAGGTTAGGTTAGGTTGGGTTATGTTACGTTAGGTCAGGTTAAGTTGGGTTATTATAGGTTAGGTTAGGATAGGGGGGTAACAAGTCAGTTGGATCGTATTTATTACTTTGGCTATCTTTGACACGAAATTATGAATAAAATCCGGATAAAGTGATTAATTTATCACATTGTCTAAACAATTTTGTTGTTATATATAATGACCAGTCATTGCGAATAATAGCTGTTTAATCACTATGACTGTAACATATATACAAATAAAAACGTAAATGTTCGTTTGTTCAAAATCTTAAATGTCCGAAAATTCTTCACCGATCGCTTTGAAATTTAGACACAACGATGCATTCGAATACGCGGGGGTTTTTATATACCTGTATTATATAGATGTCATTTGTGATAGATAAAAAAAAGGTTTTTTTTAACAACGCCATCTTTTGGACGTAAAAGTAACACGCGCTATTGTTTCTTAATCTGCACAGACAGCTGACCCACAATAACGTGTGGCGGGGTGCAGCTAGTAATATATAAATTTCGTGAAATGCAATTGGATTAACTGTTTTTAAACTGTAAACAAATACATTAATAAAGATTGCTTAGTTCGAGAGGCGGTCTAGATCTCTAAAAACCACGTCAAAGAAAAAATATAGCAATAACTTGATAAAACCTTCACTACGTATAGAAAAAATATGGAAAATTTGCTCCTCGCTCAAAAAAAGGAAGACGTATTATCTATCTTTTTAGGAAACTAAACGTGTTTTTCATTATTTACAAAATTGACCTTTTATGTATACCGCCCAAAATTCTTATACCCTACATCAATAAATAAAGATATTTTCCGGCGATACATTATGTTTTGGTATTTCCACGTTCCACGATCTTCGTTATCTATGGGAGGGGTTATATTGCCACAGGGCCGTCGCATTATAATGCGCAATGTAAGCGGTGCACACGGGCGGCGAACCAAGGGGTGGCATCTCGAACTTGACTCTTCGCACGGCGGTTTTAATGACTGATATCATTAATCTCTTGTAAATTATTATCGAAGGAAACCGAAAATAAAACGGTTTCTAGGGAATAATAGCGATGAGATTCTTGTTTTGTGGGAAAATCACATAAAACCGAATTAGGAGAATCCGAAAAGAATGAAATCAAATTTGAAGGATTTGTAGTATGCAATATAAGTTGAATTGACATAAAGAGATATAATATAGTTGTTTAGTTTTGAAACAGTTTGGGATAATACCTACCATTTTTCTCATCATATTATATCATACCTACCATCCATTTCCTTCCTAAAAAAACAGCCTTACCCACATTGGAAAGAAGAAGATGATTTTCGTTGCACTGTAATTTGTCGCAAGTCAGTACATATTCACATTCGTGTCGTCGTAGCAAACAGTTGCAATCGTTGTGTCGTCGCGAATTGAAGTCGTGTATTCACATGCTTTGGGCTTGTTTGCAAAAATTTCACCCTGTGTACAGTGCCAGTTTGTAGAGAGCCATCATTCTTAACTAGGAATCCACAGGTCGCGGGTTTAAGTCCCGGCATGCGCAAGTAAAACATATATATATATTTTTTTGGGTTACAAATTACCGGAAAATATTTGAAAATCTCTTACTATCATCAATTTCATTGACCGGTTTCTTTCCTTACCATCAACAAATCTACCAAGTGATAACTTATTTTATCGCACACGTCTATTAATTTCGGTGACCGGATAAATCATCAAAATGATAATTCATCACATCTTTAAAAAGTTATATAAAGTCATGGAAAGTGATGAAACAAAAACTTTATTAACTGGGTTAAGTAGGTTAGGTTAGGTAAGTTAAAAAAAAAATTCATCGTTTTTAATGACTTTATATCACTTTTTAAAAGTGTGTTGAATAGTCACTGTGTTGAGTTAGCATGGAACCATTAATTTCTCGCGGCAACCCTGCCTAGCCACTAGGTTACCCTGCAAAGGTCAAACATTTCCGATAAACTTTCTCATTCTTTCTTTACTTCCCTCTTTCTCTCTCTTCCCGAGACATTCTGGTAATTTATCGTTCATAACAAAGACGAAGCGGGAAATCTTTTATTTATTTTCAGAGTATTTTTGTAAACTTCTTTCAGGTATGACAAAGGAATGAACGGAAGAACGGATGTGGTCACCCATTAGGCCAAACATCTCTCCGGTCACACAATGAAAGGGCTATCCATATAAGGACCTAATTGGTGATTTTCCAAATAGAATGGTTTGGAAATTAATGACATGGAAATAATTCTGTTAGGGGGAGCCATAGATTTGAAAACTCGATCTCACCTGGCCATATCAATGTAGGTGCACTTATACATTTATTGATGGCGTTAGCGTAGTTCAATATATTACCTAAACTCATACAGACAACCGTTAAGTGATTTAAATAATGACCTGTTTTTAAATTTAAGCAGGTATTTTCTTTTCTGAATTCGAATAACAAATGTAGGACATGCTGTAAGCAATGCATCAATAAGCACCTACTGTAACTCTGGTTATAATACTCGTACCGTAGAACATTATCTACAGGCAAACAATGGACTCGAGGACGAAGCAGATTTAGGAAGGTTGTTTCGCAGAATTTTAATTAACAATTCATCAAATTTCAAAGTTGATTTTCAAGTTCTGTGAATGTTCTATACAAGTTCTGTTATTATATCATTACTGCCCAGTTGCTTCGCAAAATTGAAAAAAAACAATCTGCTGTTATACAACACGACGCGACGTATCCGAATTTGCATATCAACACCAAGGCACTTGAATCCGTTATTTTTGTTTTTTATATTAATTTCTTTTTTATATTATTATTTTTGTTTTCTTTTTAATATTATTATTGTTTTAAAATTATTTATTTTACTACATGTGTGCATATCATTGTATTATTGTACATGTTACATGTTCTTATTTGTTCTATATTACAACCATGATACGGGCATTTGCCTAGTATGGGGTATTTAAAAAAAAAGTTACAAGTCAGTTTTTAAATATGTACCAATGCGCAAATAAATAGTGCCCCCAGCGCTGAATGCTTTAATTTTCATAGAAAATATACGAATGTGTCAAAAATATCTACTTAAATGCATTTTCTTATATACATAATCTTATACACTTTAACTTCCTTCAAATACGGACTTTATTTTTTTATCTTTTTTTTTTTTGATTTTATGGATTCTTTCGTAATCCTCTAACTAGCTAAGGCTTATAACAATACCCTTTCATGTTTCTAGCTGACTAGTACTACGGCTCATTTGGCCTTATTACTATCACCATCTGATGGTTGCATTTACTTGACTGATTTTATATTACATTAATGAGTTTTATGAGGAAAAATTCTTAACTGGATAAAAAACCTCATACAAATGACAAGAAAAAGAAAAACAATAAGTTCTGAACTTTTTACGCTTTAATTTTTTATCAAATCTTATTATTCAGCCCATTGACTTGACTCTTTCGAGCTCAACAATATTATAAAATAATCATTTACCATCAAGATTAATCCTACAAAACCGCTTCTTTTCATTTCAGAACCAACGTTTAGAAAAATTTCCCCAACTCCCCGTATATAATACAAAATTTCATAATGTGGACATTCTTAGCAATAACTATTCAGAAATATCGAAAGGAAGTAACTCGTACGATCGTAAATTAATGCATGAGTAAATGAGCATGGAATCTATCGAGACCATTTCGTATCCTCATCCTCTTATTCCTCTTTCTCTCCCCATTCCCTAATTCATGATATATCTTACCAATTTTAGTATAATAAACATTTTTGCATTTACATTATTTAACCTCATAGAAATAAAAAAAATGTTGAGATCATTTGTACACCGCCGTATATTGTTTTCTATTGTTGTAGTATACCGTTTTCATGAGGAAATCACTTCAAGGGCGCTTTACAACTTAATTTATATATTTAACCCATATCCTACCACATAGACTTATAACTTAGATTTTTTACTAGTGGTTTACAACTAAGATTAATAGCTAGTGACTTACAACTAAGACTATAACTTGTGTCTTAAAACTGTTTACATAAATATCTTTGTATCATCCAAGCTTTTTGTTTCTCACAAATAAATAAACATCCGAAACGCGATGAAAAAGAGCGTCGACGCCATTAAACTTTTGATATCCCTAGCGTGGCGGGCGAAAAAATAGTAACTGAACAAATCAGAACACTTGAAAAATCATGGCTTTGAGTTAAAATATTGTATCTCCATAAATCACAATTGTGAGAAAACTGAAAATTATAAGATTTTTTAATATATTATAGTGTCTGTATCTGACGTAAATAAAACACATAGCCTAATTATAAATATTATTGTTAAGGAGATACAATATCTGTTATACATTAATATTATTTTCTGAATGATAAACTAATGTTTATAAGACAAGGTTTCTTATGCATAGCAAAAAGGATAACAAATTATTATAAGCAATAATTAGTCGCCTGAAATATCCATACAAATTGAAACTATCTCCAGAGTAAAAATAAATGCCGCCGACGGTTCAATTCAATTGGGTTCAATTTAGTTGGGTTCAATTTAGTTGGGTTCAATTCCCGTCGGCGGCATTTATTTTTACTCGGGAGATATTTTCAATTTGTATAGATATTTCAGGCGACTAATTATTGCTTATAACAATTTGTTATTTTTATACGTTTATATCTTTGGGACGGTAGGTTTAGGAGATGCAATATTTGAACTTAAAAATATATGGGCTATATTTACTAGTACTTAAATCATTTTCGAGCAAAAATGGAGATACAATATTTTAACTTTAAGCCATTGACTGTCTTTATTTTTGTAACATAAAAAAATAGATAAGATTTTTCACCAATTTGCGACAAATTAGAGTTTGAGTCGGCCTTCTTAGTAACTTATTTTTAAGTTTCTTCGGTGGAGAGACCGGATAGCTTGTTGGAAGGTGGTAGGTGGTGGGGCGACGATCAGGAGCAACTTTAAATTCTCCGCATTCAGACTTTTTACCATTGAAAACTTTTCTCTGTGGAAATGGTATGATTCCTCCACCGTTCTAGCTGTTAAATTATAGCAGTGTGGAGGATACTAGGAAAAAACAATGTAGATAATATCCAAAAACATGGAGCAGATAAAGAAAAAATGGTTATGTCTATATTTTACGGGTCACTTCATTCTGTAGGTCAGGAGACCGGTTGTAAGGCGATTTCCTTTGCTGTGACTATCTTTGACGTTAATAAGTAACACTCGTACGGATGCGATGATAATTTCAGATAAATCTCGTCGAATTTAATGTTTCAAAGACCCAATCCTGTCTGATTACGTCTAAAAGGGATCCAAATGATAATCTAGTCTCCTTCAACGGAAGCAATCTTCCGAACAGGCCTTCCATTGATATGCTTGGTATAACTATAAGTGACCAGCTCAGGTACGGGGGCTCCATCGAAGCCAGAGTAAAGTTGGCCTCTCAGAAGCTGGGCGTACTGTACAGAGTAATAATAGTACACAACTGCTCACCCTGTACAAATCGCAAGTGCGCCCTACTGTCGAATTTGGCAGCCATCTCTGGTCTGGAGCCCCAAAATACCTGAAAAAAACCCTTGACTCTGTGCAGAAACGGGCGGTCCGTTTGATAGATTCCCCAATCTTAACAAACGGACTGCAATCTTTAGAGCACAGGCGTCAGGTAGGTATGCTGTCCTTGTTCTATCGGTATTACAATGGAAGATGCTCTGAGGAACTAGCGTCATTGATCCCTTCGGCACCGGTGCGTAGTCGGGATACACGCCAAACGCGCGCCCAACATTTGTACACAGTTGACACTTGTCACATGAGAACGGGTCGCTTCTACGATTCGTTCTTAAGTTCAAAAGCTCGGCTGTGGAACGAACTGCCGGCCTCTGTGTTTCCTCCCTCCTACAACATGGGACTCTTCAAGACCCATGTTCACTCCTTCCTCTCCACAAAAAGACCCTCCACACAGCATCCCCAAAGATGACATAGGCCCTGAGGGAAATTATTTTCTTCAGGGCCTCCTGTGTGGAGTAAATATAAAAATAAAAAAAACTTGTGTGTTGTTCTGTTTAATTTTATTTTTCTAACGCCCAGAGGGCGTTTGCATGTAGGTGGTACAATTTTGATGACAAATAATATGAAAAATAATACAAATAAAATTACTTTTACTTGATTTGACGAGTTTACAAAAATACAACTTCTACTTAGAAATAGTTTTGGAATAAATATTTTACGTGAACCACAAAATTCGCAAAGTTAATTTTAAATATGTCACCACAAGTATTGCTTTCCCATAGTGTGAAACCATTGTATTGGGAAGTTCGCAATGTAATCGCACTTATGTGTGCTGCAGTGGAATAATGAATTTTGTCGTGTTGTTATTGTAGGTATTCGTAAGTTTATGAGTTGCAAAAGTTCGCAACAGTCGAATTAAGAGTTTAGAATTTTTAATAAAAAGTCGTTTATTTTAAGCCTGTCTTCCGATGTGTGAATTTTTGGAGTATTTAATAAGAAGTGATATTGTAAGTCTTCTAGTGGGATATTTAATTTGTTATGTAGGAGAATGACAAATAATATTCTGCGAATCTATATATGTATTTAAAAATTAATTAACGCCATTTTTCGGGGCTTTTACAAATGAATATTAAGAAATATTCATTATTTATTGTACATAAACGAATTGCTTCACTAACAAAATTTTATATTTGTTTAAAGATAAATTGAAGATGTCCACTGACTTGTTACAATTGTTTCACTCCATTAGTATTCTGGGCAGAGAGGAATACATATGGTAGTTAGTCCAATTTTATTAAATAATTAATCAATTTACAGTATAATAGTATTACAGAGTATAATCAATAATGTTAGCTAAAATAATTCGTACAATTAGTTTTCAGTGCTTTTTCAATCCTGACTTCTACGAGTACATTGTGGAATTCGGAAGCTTATCAATTCTAGCAATACTGGACTATCAACTAAATTATTCGGAATTTTATATAAAAATACCAAGTCCGTGAAAATTATTCTCTCTGAAAATTTGAGCATATTCATAAAATTTGAGTGTTGTAGTTCAACACAATTGCTGGAATGCCCACTTTTAATTTTATAAAACGTAAGAATTAGTTTTGTGTTCTTTCAACAGCTCATAAATGTATATTATAATATGGGTTTCAGGCAGGAGAAATGTGCTCAAGATGACTTCTTACATTGGCAAAATATAACAATTTAATACACTTCATATTGTTAAAATTTCTGGTTAGCCTAGTTATAAATCCCAACATTTTAATCCCTTATTAGAAATATCTGTTATAGGTATGGTTAAAAAATGAATTATTTGATTGAAAAGTGATGCCTAAGTCTTTGATTTGTGTTTGATGTCTCAAGAGCATTGTTATGAATGTTGTAATCAAAAATCACTAGATTTTTTATTCAAGAAAATTCAACTATTTGTAATTTTGAAATATTTAGTCATTTTCATAACACCAAATTACTAATTTTTTGATATTGTTTTAAAGAATGTTGAAATGGTATATCTTTTAACTGTTTAATAATAATTCAATCACAAATTGTCGTAACTTGCAATTCGGTATATGTCTTCTACATCGCTCGATCGGCGGAAGTAGTATTGCCATTGCAACAGAACATTACAAACTTGCTGGCCACTTTTAAAGAAATGGGCGTTACATTTCCTAATTTATTAAAAATCTCTTCAAATTATTCGTATTCCCGTTAAAAACGGGAATGCCGACCTTTAACGGATGAATTGACAAGTTTCCTAGTAAAATCTCAGTAAAACACGATTGTTTAATTCACGATTACAACAATGAGTATTGCTAATTTATTAAGAATATCTTAGTATTAGTAATCAGATTGAAAACGAAATTGCAGGCCCTAACAAATGAATTTATAGGTTTCTTGATAAAATTTTAGTAAACTACGAATATTATTATCACGATGTCGGAACTTGATGTCATAAAAATTCTAATATACTCGCATTACGTCATTATATGATAATAAGATGGATGCTAACCTTTGTCTAACCTAACAAGGTTTTTCAAAAATTAAACAAGGTCGCGGGTTCGAACCCGGCGTGCGCAAATAAATTTTATTTGATTGATTTGTGTTATTTCACAATTAATTAATTAAAATAATATATAGTATATTTGCGGCACGTTCCAGAGAGGAAGATACTACCAGTATCGCCCTGGTGTAAGACCACCATTCAGAATTGAAACGTTGCTCCAAATGGTTTTAGCCATGTTTAGTGACTAGATCTGAATAGCCAGGTACTTCCCCACCTTCCTCTTTCCCTTCCCCACTTACCTTCAGCCTCACAACATCCCCCAATTGGGGATGCCATAGTCTCACTGGCTCCAGACGGGAGCAGTTGGAACTCTTGTGAGGTATTCACTATAAAAAAAAAAAAAAAAACACTGTGGGTAAAATTGAACGAAATGCATAAAAGCAACACATAAACACCTCACCACCATCGTGTAGTCACAAAAAATATTTGTACAAAACCTTTTGTAGTAATACAATGTTGGGTACAAATTATATTTTGTGAAGTGGCGCGATATTTAACGTTTTTGTATGGAACGTTTGTTTTGCATCTAGTGTGAGGTACTCAACACTATTGTATATTACTTATATACTTGAGAACACTAGCGAACAGATCCTCGTTCATTTTTTCATCACTGCTAGTTAGCTGTAAAAGTTGGCGCCCTGTCGGTGGAAGAAGAAAAGGTATTAAAAAAATTGTGGAAATTTAATATGGGGAGAGCTCAACAATGAGGATGTTCTGGATCGTATTTTATTCCCGGCACAATAGAGGCTTTCACTTCGTTATTTCAATGTCTGTGCGCTTCGGAGCAATGGTAGAATAATGTTTCTAGTACCAACAATGTTTTATCAAAGTATTTACTACGGTAAATAATGTTCAGGAAAGAAAATTATAATCATGCTTTTATAGTGCACATGTAAAAACAAGATAAGTGAGAGTAAGAACAGAGAGCATAAACATTTTCACTATATCTGAATAACGCTAACGCTCGGGTTAAAGTTCGATTTGACTAATCAGTCCTCGAACCTCACGTTAGGCGCTATTCCTCGAATCAAAGATGGCGTCAAAACATTCCGAGTTTAACAGCTGAGAAGTGAGTCGAATTTTGTTGAATGAATTTGAATGCTTGTATGATCCATCCTGAATTATTTGATTGTGTTCAAAATAAGAAACAATGTATTAATTCGACACGAATCTATCTAAAATGACCTGATAATCAACATAACATACCAAAAAAATGCACACTTTGCGGTGTGCGGACTGTGACGCATGGCAGCCGTGGCAGTAGATGGAGTAACTGCAAACATTTTGCGATGTTGCCAGACTATTTCGAGTGTTATCTATCCGGAAGCTCGGAAACAATGGTGAAACGGTCGCCGTTGAATAACGAAGTTATTCTGATCTTTAAAGCCAGCCAACGGATAGCTAGTCAGATATTTAGCCCGACATAGTGAAATACCCCCTAAGAGTAAGAAAATTAATCATAAAAAGAGTACCAATAATATTAAGAAGAGTGAGATTTAGAAGAATAAGAGTTAGAAGAGTAAGAGTTGGAAGAGTAAGAGTAAGGAGAGGGAGATTAAGAACAATTAGAGGACGAAAAGTTTTGACAGGACCCGACTTAAGCATTTGAATTAATTGGTCGTACTATGTTTTCTTCCTCGCTTTCATCACCAAGTGAAGCTTTCAGCATTGCATTTTTTCCGGATATCGATATTTATAAAAAGGTCAAACATGATTTAAAATATACTGGTACGCCCGAGAAATCTTATTTCTCATTTAGTCTTCTTTCATCCTTCTTCTGACAGTTTAATGCTGTAAATACATCCATCAAAGCAATAATAAAGATTTATGTCGGCGTACTTAATTACACAAAAAGTCTCTTTTTAATGTCACTATGTCAACATCTATGGAATTGAACTCTGAACATAACAATAAAGTTGTTCTTAAATTAAATTAAAGTGATGCTTTATTAGTGTGTGAACATAGTCAAGCAATACATCGTTTTAGAAGAAGTGGTAAATGAATGTATTCAAATAATTAGTTTTTTGTTGTCTTGAGTAAACAAGGTGCAATATATCTTTTAAATTAAAAGTTTTGACAGAAGGAAACCACAGAAACACATCAAAATAGACAGGAGAAAGTTTAATTAATGCTTTACTAATAGCTGCTATAATTGTGTATTATAAGATGTCGCTATTCCATGGACAAGTGAAAACAACAGCTGATTCTGACAGATCCATATTTTGACAAAAGTAGTGAAATTTAAGCAAATTTAGCAAGTAATCAAAGTTGAAACATATAAACTAGTGAAAAATTATTCAAAATAATAGTGTATTTCGTGGGGACAGTGAGAAACAACTTTACATATTGCCTTGAAAAATTACGCATATCGAATTCACTGTCATTGTAAGCTACAACCACAGACAATTTATGTTTTTGAATTTTTGAAATCTTTTTGAATTTGTGAAGAGGTTTTTTTTTTTTTGTCATAGACAAATAAGTTAAATTATTTTTAACTCAATAAGGGGTATTTCTGAATAACTCTAAGAAACCTACATACAAACTAAGAAATAAATCAACTAAAATGTCTAAAACTCGCAAGGTTTGCAGTGCAAAGAAAGATACATCTTCACCTTTGGCAATCACGTCTGGCCCTATTGATTAACATTGACACTGACTCATTAATCAATTTTTTTGAGTCGAAACTTGAAATCATGCGCACTGAAAACAAGAAAGCTATTGACGCTGTTCAGTTAAAATTAAATGAGCTGTCTAACGAGTGGAAGGACCAATACACAAAAATTCTTGGATGTGTGAGCGTTCTCCAAGAAGAAAACTCAAACCTCCGGCAAGAAGTCCAGTCACTACGAGATGCACAAGATGAGATGGAGCAACGCAGCAGAATATGCAATGTAGACATCCATGGGATTCCCGAAGTAAAGGGCGAAAATTTGATGACATTAATAGAGAAAATAAGATCCAATATTAACGTCCCGCTTCCAAGTAGCTGTGTGGTTTCTGCGCATCGCGTCGCTCGCGGCCACTCCTCGCCCTCTAACCGTCCACGCAATGTAGTGGTCCAGCTCTCCACAAAGCGACTCCGTGATGATGTCATCGCTGCAGCAAGGACTCGCCGCGGCCTTACCACGGAAAAATTAGGATTTGGTGCTCCCACCACCAATTTTTATATAAACGAGCACCGTACATTGAAAAATAAAATCCTATTTGCCAAAACACGAGCCGCCGGAAAAGCTAACGGCTTTAAATACATTTGGGTGCGGAACGGCAATATTCTGGCGAAGAGGAACGATCTCTCTCGGGTTTTCACCATCCGCCGTGAGGGAGACCTTCAAAAGATAATCACACATGATCAGCAAAACATGTGACTAAAAACAAAACTAAATGACTTCAAAAGAAAAGGACTGATTAACTGCATGTATATGAATATCAGGGGAATGAGGACAAAAATTGATGAAATATACGAAAACGTCCTTATCAACGACTATGACCTAGTAAGCCTAACAGAAACATGGTTAAAGGAATCTATCTGTGACCAGAAATTAGTAAATAACCGGTATGAAGTATTTCGGAGGGATAGAGTTCACAAAAAAAAGATGGAGGAGGAGTCATGGTTGCTGTATCGAGAAAACTAGGGGCGAAGAGGATGGCGCATTGGGAATGTCAAGCGGAGGACTTGTGGATCCAACTCAATATAAACCATAATAACAGGAGTATCAAACTGAATGTTTGCACCGTATATCTACCGCCAACTGAAGAAGAATCTATTGTAAGCTCATTTTTAAACAATCTTAGGAATGTGTACCTAACAACACCAAACCAACACATCTTAATATTTGGCGATTTCAATAAGTCTAACATTCATTGGATTACCGATGAAACAAGCGATTTATTACCTTTCACCACAAACACAAATACAATCCACCACAAATACAGGGCACCATGCCTGTTTTATGTACTTAAATAAAAATAAAAATAAATAAAAATTCCCCCACAAGTAAAAGTTATTGAGTTCGCAAAAAAAATAAAAAATTACAGCTATTGCTCCCATGACAACCAATCAGAATACCGCTACTATGCGCTCTACCAGGGCAAATGTGACGCAAGATGCAAATGAAAAAAATCTATCTGACAATATTCAAAAAATGTTCAGAAAGGAGTTTGATTTAATGAAAACCTGTTTTGAAGATAAATAAAAAGAGCAATCCAAAATCTATGAGAACAAAATGGATGAATTATTAGAAAAGAACTTGATTATCCTGAAACAGATGAAATTTTTTTCTGAATAATATGATGAACTAAATACAAAATGTGAGAAAATGATAATTGAGAATAAATGTCTCTCCGAAAACATAAAAAATAAAAGCGACGACCTGAAAAATGACATCAAAAAAATAACTTTAAATGAATCTTATGCTGAGAAAGTATAAAAACATGAGCCTATGGTAATGATTAAACCGAAAAATAAACAAGAAAATGTCAAAACTACAATGGAAATTAAAAAAAATATTGATCCCATAAACTGCGGTGTGACGGGTGTAAGAAACGCAAAAGATGGTCGAATAATAGTTGAATGTAAAAATGCGTCGAATATAGACAAGATGTGTGAAGAGGGAAAAGGGAAAATTAGGAGACAAATACGATATTAAAAAAATTACAGCGAAGAAACCAAGTACCAAAATTGTTGGAATAACACAGAAGCAAGACAGAGAGGAAATCGAAACAAAAATAAAATCACAAAATGAAGACATATTCGAAAAAAGTTCAAATATTGAAGTAACTTACATAAAAGAGTTTAAAAATAAAAGAGTCCAGATAAATTATACAGTATATGCGGAAATCGACGGAAACACTTACATGAGAATAATAAAGGCCGAAAAGATATATACATATAGGGTGGGACAGATGCCGGGTGTACAATAATATAAATATAATGATATGCTTTAAGTGCAATGGATATAACCACAAGGCACTAGAATGCAAAAATCAAAAATCATGCTCTAAATGTGCAAAACAACATGACATAAAAGAATGCACAGATGATGAGGATATTCAGTGCATAAACTGCATAATGACAAATAAAAGATTGGGACTCAAACTTAATACAAATCATTGAGCTACAAGTAAGGAATGCCCAGTATATAAAAGAAAAGTTGAAATAGAAAGGAAAAAAAATCGATTTTTTAGGCTGAAGGAACAGATCATATACCTAAACATACAAAGCCTTATATCACACCATGAAGAGCTCCAAATATTATTAGAGGAGAGAAAGCCACAAATGGTTATGTTAAGTGAAACACATGTCACAGAAGACATAGAAGATAATGAAATCTATATTCCGCAGTACAATACTATAAGATGTAACTCATATAGCAGACTACGGGTGGAATAATTCTATTAATCAAACAAAATATAAAATTTGAAATAATAACCAATGAACAACACGATAAAACAGCGTGGATGTTGGCGATAAAAGTAAAAAGTGGCTTAAAAAAAGGGGTCTACTGTATTGTATACCGTTCACCTAATTCGAGTATGAGGGATTTCTTAACATACTTCGAAAAATGGTGTTCAGAGAACATCAAAGAAAGACAACCGAATATTATAGTAGGAGATTTTAATATAAACATGAATAAAAATGCAGACACTTATACAAAAAAACTTAAAAATATCATTGAGTTCAATGGGATGAAACAACTGGTAAAAGATCCCACTAGAGTGACTCTGACATGAAGTACATTAATTGATCTGGTGATAACAAATGTATTTGAACTACAGGTAAATCTTTTAGATTCACCCAGAATCACAGATCACTCCATAATTCAAATTATAGAGCAAAATAGAAATACGGAAAAACATTTTATAAAAACCAAAGTTTACAGGAACTATGCAAAATATGACGAAGAAGAACTTAGATTACAACTCAGAGCACAAAATTGGAATGGAATAATGGAATTAGATTTTGATATGAAAGTAGAAACACTCATAAAAAATATAAAATATTCAATTGATAAAATTGTACCAGAAAAACAAACTAAGAACCAATCAAAAAATAAATGGTACAACAATAAACTTAGAAGCATGTAAAAGGAAAGAGACAGATTGTATAAAATAGCAAAAATAACGAGGAGCTCGGACAACTGGGAAAACTTCAAAATCTATAGAAACAGGTATACCACTCAATTAAAAAGCATAAAAAATGAATACTACAGAACTAAAATAGAGGAAGAAAGGGGAGATCAGAAGAAAATGTGGAAAACAATAAAATTGTTACTGTAAAATGAAAATAACAGTATTGAATATGAAGACATAATATTCCCTCCTGGAACAGATGGGTTAAATATAGCCAATAAATTCAACAATTATTTTATAAAAAGTATTGAAAATATTAACGAGAGTATTCCGAAAATTGTCTATAATGTTCATGATGAAATTGAAGAAAGAAATATAGAATTGGAATTTAAAAAAATAACAAAGGAGGAATTAAAAGTTATTCTGAAACAAATGAAATCAAAACCCAGTCCTGATGGAATAACAACACAATTAATAATTCAATCATTACCAATCATTGAGAATTACTTACTTAATTTTATAAATGAATCTATCACCTTAGGAAAGTTCCCTCAATCATGGAAAATATCAAGAGTCATCCCAATACCGAAAATAAAAAAATACAAAAAAAATGTGAAGAATATAGACCAGTGAACACGCTCCCTAAGTATGAACAAATACTCGAACATTTAATAAAAAAACAACTTGTTGATTTTGTAGAAAAATGGAATATATTATGTGAAGAACAGTGTGGATTTAGAAATAACCAATCTTGTGAAATGGCTCTCAATCTAGTTCTGGAGGACTGGAAACAAGACTCAGACAAAAATAAATATGTGATCGCGGTTTTTCTGGACTTTCAGAGAGCTTTTGAAACGATAGATAGAGATATAATTATTAAAAAAACTATCTAAAAATGGAATAAAAGGAAAGGCATTGAAATGGTTCAAGGATTATTTAAGTAATAGATATCAAACCACAAAAGTGGGTGAGACAATATCCCAACCAGTAAAGATTACATTGGGAGTACCACAAGGGTCGGTTCTCGGACCTATTCTTTTTATAATGTACATTAATGATATGGTAAAAGTATTGAAACATTGTAAAATAAGATTTTTTGCAGACGACGCACTGATATATATAACAGGAGAAGATTATGAACTCATAATGAACCATATAAATGAAGACCTACATAATATATCAATATGGCTGAAGAAAAATAAACTTAAATTGAATGTAAGCAAAACAAAATCCATGAACATTGGAAAACGAGTAACACAAACAAAAAAAGACATATTGATAGACGGTGAAGTATTGAAAGAAGTGTTTGAAATGAAATATTTGGGGGTAATAATTGACTCCAAATTAACTTTTGCTCAAAATACAAAACAAATTATTTAAAAGATTGCCAAAAAAATCTCACTGTTGGGAAGAATAAGAAGATTCCTTAACACAGTTTCCAGTAAAAATGTGTATAACGCAATTATTGTACCACACATAAATTACTGTAGTAGCATCCTATTCTTATCCAACGACGGTTTAATGAAACAAATGACAATTCTACAAAATAGAGCAATGAGAACCATATTGAAGAAAAATAGATACACAAAAATTAGGAACATGTTGAAGGAGTTAAATATCTTGTCATTTAAACAAATTATTTACTTTAATACCATATTTTTAATCTACAAGATAATCAATGGCCATACGTCTAGTGAATTCCTAAGAAAAATTAATAAACTACAGAACAAACACACACATGAGACGAGGAAAAGAAATGAATTGAGACTCCCCTTCAGGAAAAAAACACAGAGTCAAAAGTCATTGATGTACGGAGCGTTGAAGATATGTGGAGAGCTACCAGAAGAAATAAAATCAGAAGAAAACTTAAAAACATTTAAAATTAAATTAAGAAAATATGTGATTGATTCATTTTAGATGTGTAACTATAATTATATGTATATGTATATAAGGATTGTATTAGGACATAGATAACTATGTATCTACTTAAAATACCACAATAAACAATAAATAAACTAACATATTGCTCTTTACTTAGGGATTTGATATTGTCATTAAAGTGATTCTTGTATATAACCACCCAGCTACAGGCACTAACTACTGTAGTAGCTCTTCCCTTTTGTATCTGTGACCGGAATATTAAATATCGCGGAGAGTTATCTATCTCCTGCCCCTTGTGCTACCCAGATCAGGTAGTCCAGAAAAAGATGTAAAACCTTTTTGCAAAACACGTAAAAAGCATGAACGAGATTTGACTCGAGAGTGACCCCAATTAAGGGTCTGTTTTACAGCCTACAATTACCACGTCGTACTAGTTAACCTTTTTAAATATTGAGATTACGACGGCTAAGGAGCAAGGAGGCAAAAACTAGGTAAAGTAGCAACTGGGTTCAAGGTGTGATTGCTTATTTGAAAGTGAACATAATACGTCTAGACGAGATGAATTGATTTGCGTGACTTATAATTTTAACATTCAAATTCTGGTAGCGAAATTTACTGAGCAATTTATTAGAATTCTATAGAAGTTTTCCTGATGAATTGTCTATCAAAACTTTGGACCCAGGATAAGGTTGTGTCCTCGATATTATGCTTTTTTTCTTGTGTTTATGATGTATTTATACCGCCAGTAAGGACAATCCTTACTGGCGGTATATATACATCATTAACAATAATTGCATGTCACAGTTAACCCTTTCAGACCGTATGTATATTTGAAAATATAACTACACCTAAAATAGATTTCAGATATTTTTCCAGACATATCTAAACCGAATTAAAAATTAAAGTTTCCGTTTTTTTGTGACTTGGATTTGCGCGCTATTTTTTTTTGTAACTGGATTTTAGCTACTAGTTTCGAAATGTGATTTTTGTGTTCAGTCTCAACCGTATTATTTTTCCAGTTTTTAGTGAGTGTTTTTTTTCAATGTTTAATAATAATGTATTTTTTAAATTAAATAAAGTTTTAAATTTTTGGTGTTGAGATATAAAGTTATTTCAAATGAAACTAGCACTAACTTCTAAAATATTGAAAAAAAACAACGAAGGAGCACCAAAATTTTCCAAATATACGTACCCATTTTTATCAAGCATCAAATATGTTCTACCACTGCTTATTTTAATTCAAGTATGAAAGGGTAAAAAACAAGCATACGATAAAACTAAATTAATAGTTAAATGTTACATTAGATCGAACAATGAAATCAGAAAGTATAAATTGAATTCTAGCTCTTAAAGGATAAGGAGTAAGTTCTAGAATTGCATACAAACAAAGGTTTAATTAATAATAATTAAAAAGATACGATATTATAGCCTTCTTGTAAGTAGACTTTCAGTGCAGTTAAACAGATTTTGATAAATGAAGAAAAGTTTTTTGTTAAAAACCACTTTATTTAAGTTATAAACGCACCGGTTTCAGTTGATCTCATCCTTTTCAGTTTTTAATCTTATCTTATGTTGTTAATAGAGCTATAATGTTGTTAATAAGTCTGTTGTGTGTACTACTAAAACTTTCTAAGATAGGGGGAATTGCGTTATATCATAATTTGAGAGATTTTTCAATCATCTCATCTATTTTCATCTCGCTACATCATTCGAATCATATTATATTTATTTTGATTGGTAAAATCGTAGAATAAAGAACAGTAAAAATAAAGTCATCACATAGTATTATTCTTTTTAAAAGGAAATTTAACAGAAGAGTTAAAGAGAATTACTCTAGTACGAATCGATGCATGAATGTTAATAATTATTATTTTAAGTTCATAGTTATTTTTTAGTTTTTATAACTGGAGTGTTTATTTTTGTAATAATTTTGTAGTTTTATATTTTAAATATTATATTAAGATTACAAGTATTTAAAAAATAATTTATTTACTGTGACTATAAAGCTGCGCTTCTCAACACAGGAATTCCCTAGCGAGATGAGTGGCTTATTTTTTTAATGTGAAACCGCACATCAGTCCGAACTGCTCCAAATCGTCTAGAGCCAGTGAGACTATAACATCCCCAAATAGGATATGCTGCGAGGCTGAAGGTAGTGGATTGGGTAAAGAGATGGGAAAAAGGAAGGTAGGGGGAGTACCTGGCCACTAAGACCTGGTCACCAAACACGGCTAAAGCCATTTAAAGCAAAATTTTAATTCTGAATAGTGGACTTACTCCAGGGCGATCCTGAGGGTTTCTGTGACCCGTGACCGGTTTGTTAGACGAGAGCCTTATGCCTCGACCGCGGAGGAGTGATTTTATTGTAAAATAGTATTTTTTAATCAAATAAATAAATGTAAATGAAGTAAGGAGTTAATCCTTGCGAGAAAGCGGTGTGATGGTTAGTTAGTTATTTCGGACAGGTTTGGCATTGTCTCTGAGGATTGAGGTCTGGTATACAGACTTGCCCTGCCAGTCAGACCTCACGCTACTAGATATTTTTGGCAATGATTATGATAAATAACCTCTGTACTTACTTATAGGTACTAGCTATCGACTTTTATCGTAAGATGATTTTTGAAAATATTTAAAACTAGTTTATTTTAAATTTCTACTTCAATTTTCAAGTAGCAGGCTATGATTTAATTTTTAGGAAACGTGGTTGAATTAAGAAATTAATTAAAAACATCCCTTCCAGGTGAGGGTTTCTTGAAGTAATTAAATTAAAACGCTAAAATATTATCAAAGGCAGTTTGGAAAGCGGGATTTATTGGAAATAGCACAATCAGTGCCGTTCCACCAATAATCCCTATTGATTCAGGCTAATTTCACCCTTCCCGCCCACCGGGCACGACCGTGTATTAAAACCGCCCCCAAAAGGCCGAGCAGCCTGGACCATTAGGACCATAATCCCTTGGCGGTTAAGGGTAGGATTAATTGGACCTCGTTGTATGGAAGAAATTTCACTTAAAATTTATTATTAACAATAGGTCCAGTCTGGGACTCAAGTATGTAGTTCAATATTCAGTGGTGTATAAACACAAACATTAATCACGTTCATGTTTTCATACAAATTCAAGCACTTTTCGAGTATTTCATACATGTTGGAAAAGAGGTAAATACGCAAACAAACAATAACTCAGAATATTTAAATAGATTTGTTTTAGAAGCTACAAACGAATTAATTTGAAAAATAAATGTAAGTAAAAATTTCCGGGTAAACATATGCACTACAGGAAATGACATTACAAACCATTGACATGCTGTAGAGATATCAAAACGTACATTACTCTCACACACACTAAGGCATGTATAGTATATAAGAACACAATAAATTGACATAGCAATAACCTACTGTTAGGCTTGCAACATATTCCACACTATTTTTTCTTATTGAAACTAGATTCAGGACCAACAACATTACATCTTGTCTTTTTGTAATAGATAAATTTATAATATTTCAAAATTCCATAATAACCAATGAACATAGCACTGCGAATTTAATTTTTTTGCTTTGAACTGTAATCTTTATTGTTTATTGTGGTATTTTAAGTAGGTACATAGTTATCTATGTCCTAATACAATCCTTTTATACATATACATATAATTATAGTAACACATTGAAAATGAATCAATCACATATTTTCTTAATTTAATTTTAAATGTTTTTAAGTTTTCTTCTGATTTTATTTCTTCTGGTAGCTCTCCAAATATCTTCAACGCTCCGTACATTAATGACTTTTGACTCTGTGTTTTTTTCCTGAAGGGGAGTCTCAATTCATTTCTTTTCCTCGTCTCATGTGTGTGTTTGTTCTGTAGTTTATCAATTTTTCTTAGGAATTCACTAGACGTATGGCCATTGATTATCTTGTCGATTAAAAATATGGTATTAAAGTAAATAATTTGTTTAAATGACAACATATTTAACTCCTTCAACATGTTCCTAATTTTTGTGTATCAATTTTTCTTCAATATGGTTCTCATTGCTCTATTTTGTAGAATTGTCATTTGTTTCATTAAACCGTCGTTGGATAAGAATAGGATGCTGCTACAGTAATTTATGTGTAGTACAATAATTGCGTTGTACACATTTTTACTGGAAACTGTGTTAAGGAATCTTCTTATTCTTCCCAACAGTGAGATTTTTTTGGCAATCTTTTTAATAATTTGTTTTGTATTTTGAGCAAAAGTTAATTTGGAGTCAATTATTACCCCCAAATATTTCATTTCAAATACTTCTTTCAATACTTCACCGTCTTTCAGTATGTCTTTTTTTGTTTGCGTTACTCGTTTTCCAATGTTCATGAATTTTGTTTTGCTTACATTCAATTTAAGTTTATTTTTCTTCAACCATATTGATATATTATGTAGGTCTTTATTTATATGGTTCATTATGAGTTCATAACCTTCTCCTGTTATATATATATATCAGTGCGTCGTCTGCAAATAATCTTATATAATTAATATCTTACCAACTGTGCAAGTTTTCAACGCTCGGGCCTTTGTAAACTGATCAGTTTTCTGCGTTGAACTGTAATTTTACCAAAAACTGTGCAAGTTTTTACTGCTTGGACCTTTGTAAACCAATCAGTTTTCTGCTTTGAACTATAATCTTACCAAAAGCTGTGCAAGTTTTTACTACTTGGGCCTTTGTAAACCGATCAGATTTCTGCTTTGAACCTCAAAAAAGATCGTGATAAACTAAGATTAAAGGTGAGAACTTAAAATGCTATATATACAACAGAAAAAACAGCACAAAATTAATGACAAGTTTACATTTCTTGATACACTTCCTTCATAAAAAAACGGATTTCGTTTTGTAGTTAAGACAACATAAAATATTGGAAGATCGGGAGGGTCAAATAATTGGACACAAAAGACAACTTCAAGGCAAAAATTTAAATACAATCTAAATTCATTGCGTCATATCAGTCCCTTTAAAAAGTAACGTCTCTTGATAATGTCTAGGAAAAGTGACTTTCACTCTGAGCTTTTTCAGCAATTTCAGCTCGGCTCAGTAATATCTAAGGGTCCTGTTTATTGCTCCCGTTAACGAGGTCAGAGCCTCCCCCAGATATAATATCGTTCCGAATCGTTAAGGCTTTTTTTATTACCAACAGCTTCTCGCGTTAAGAGCTTTATAATGGATTTCAGAATTTCTGAAAAGCAATAAAATCAATTCAGCGCGGTTGGTCTAATTGAACTTAACAGCCGACGTGAGTTATTACGTTTTCTTTTAATGAAACAATAATGTTGCTTCACGTCTTCAAAAAAAATCTTCTCAGTTTGGTGAAGCCATTTGCTTTTTTCATCTTTTCTCCAGCACGAGCTGGATTTGTTAATAATGCTTGCATTTTAAGGTTTTCATAACACACCGTTAAAATACCATTGAGTGATGTGTGTTCAGGATGCGCCTGCCCAACAGCTGTGTGGCGTGCCAGATCGGGAGAGGCTGGTTTGGGGAGACCTTTCGACCTCTCCAACTGGTCTCTCGACCCATCGCCTTGCACCGCAGTTGAACGGATATGTTAATATGTCCGTCACTCCTGGACACACCCTAGATCCCTAGATTCTTACCCACCCCTCATATATTTTAACTTCCTAGAACATCCTCTCCTTCTTTTCATTAAAAAGACACGAAAAGAGTTAATTTCCACTTCCATGATTCCATCATTCATTTATTCATTCATTAATTAATTCATCATTAATAAAATTAATTAATTAACTTATTAATTATTTAATTCATTCACTATTTTATTCAATCAAGAAAACAAAATTAAAGTTCGATTACATTTATTTAAAAAGGCTGTTTTATGAATTTAAATTTAAAGACAAAAATTTGTTGTGCCTATAAGTCACAAAAAATGATTAAAATCTTGTTATCGAAAATATTAATAAATCGAATTTAATGGCTTATATTTCATATTATATAACACAAACAAATTCAATACAACATATCCATACTAGATATTTGCTTCTTAATATAAAATAATTATTATTTAGTTTCATTGGGTATATTGGTCTCAATTTAAGATTTATTCGAAAATTCCGTTCCCCTATTTCCAAACCATTCCCATTTTAAATTTAAATTACTTCTCCATCTACTTGCATACTACATGACGTGATCTCAATTTAGAAAAATATAATATCACGATTTCTGAATTATTATTCTCATCTCAGGTAGTCAGATTCATACTCCATCACCGGAGATGAGAAAATGGATTCTGCGTAGGTACCGCCCGAGGGCCTTGGCTTGTCGGTAGTGGGTACCTACGCTGTAAGCATATTTACTTTTATTCATTTCAGAGGCCTTGTTTCATATTAAACCCAACAAAAGCTTACAGAGGAAGTTTGAGCTATCGTGTAACCTGCGGGCTGGAAGATTTCGCCTTTGCTTGGGAAGATTTTGATAGCAGATTGACGCTAAAAACATATAACTTCGGATGATGTATCGACGGTGTACCTTGTACCAAGAAAACTAGATATTTTTTTTGTGTTTTTATTTTTTGTGAATGATTTTTTCAATACTATAAAAACATTTATTAATTTTTTTCATACCACTTTTTAGTAATAATTATCAACATACTTGAAAACCAATGTGTTCTTCATCAGCATAAAACGTGTACTAAAAAATACTACATAAAACTAATATTGCTTATATTATAAGAATAGGCATTTTTATTAAAGAATAATAACTAATTCAATTTTGATTGAAACAACTCTTCTTTAATATTTGATGGTTAATTGGATATACCCATCAATGTAATATATCATTGATTAAAAAGATAATACTGACAAATCCAAACAAAACATGAAACAGACCAAGACACAGCAAATAAAAAGATAACGGTCTCTTCTGGGGATCGAACCCAAGATCTCTGTCTTACCGGGAAACCGTCTTTATCCACTCGACCATAGGGATCTAATTATTAATGTCATATTTGTCGATATTCAGAATTAAAAATATTATAATTAAACTATTGTTCGCATATTTTTGGCAGCAATCTATTTGAAAGATTACATTGTTCTAAATATATATAATGATTATTTATGTGGGATAACAATTGACTTATTCTGAAAGTGTGACTGAATATTCAATTAAACAAATTATATTATATATTTTATATTACATTAAACGGTATAACCATTCAAACAGTTCACTAACAAATTATCTCACAAGAATAAAAAATATAAATAGTACGCATTATTATACATTACCTTTTCATTTTATTTTGTTTCTCAATAATTCCGGCAACGAACAAAAAAACATTGGCAAAAGCTCTTAAAAGCTATTTCCTCATTAGTTTTATTAATGACTGACACATTCTTTCTTTGGAAGTCCAAAATAACTTTTGCGTTTATTTATTTTAATGTATATTTGTTGTCTTGTCTTTAATCTAATGTTGTCTTTCTCGAAATGAGTTTTATAAACTCACTGGGAATAATACATTTTAACTTATTATTTTGAAATGTATTATTTTGTAATAAATAAATAAAATATATCATTAAAATTCGTATAATTATATATATATTTATTATAAAATGTTATTATTAATACCCCACACTAGGCAAATGCCCGTATTATGGTGGTAACATAAATAAGAAATTACAAAAACAATAATACAATATTGTACATATCATGATACAAATGGTAATAGAAAAAATATATACAAACGATAATAGGGATAAAGTCGGAATTCACTTAAGGTTCTTTTCTCACTCAGACAATTATTTTATTCAGCAAGCTTTCCGATTTCGTTCTGCCACTTTCTATCAGCCATACGTTCATTTGCTTTTCTCTGGGTCTGGTTTTAAACCTTACTGCATTGCTGCTTGAACACATTATACACCTTCGGAGCCAGGAATACATGAAAACGTTGTCCAAACAATGTATTCATTTTTGGTACTATCATCCCTTATTATGATCTTAGTTTTGTCGTGTAACTGTGATTTACAATACTATGAAGCTTGAGATTTTTCTTATAGTACATTATGAGTGCATGAATGTACATCTGTCTTATATCTTAAAATTTTGTTTCCTTAAATAAGGGTGATGTAATAGTATTAATCCAGCTGAACAAGGGGCTGTGAGTGCAATACCCTGTCTGCCATATAAAAAAACATACATACAGGGTGTCCGGGGGTGAAGTGCGCTAACTTTAAGAGGTGATTCTATTTGGAGGCGATTTTTCGAAATTCCAATGTTTACTTTCCCATTCAAAAAATACAACTTTTTAACCTTAAAAAAACCTTCAAACGTTGAAATTTTAATTAAAAAATGTATAAATTTTACTTGTACCATCATTTAGAAACGCCCCCCAAAGTTAACGCACTTTACCTCCGGATACCTTGCATAAATTAATCACAAGATATACAATTAAATATATGATATGTATATGCATAAAAATTCAAGGTATTTAACACTTGTATTACGATGGCTTAAGGAAAATTATCCATAACCAGCACGTATTGTATTAAATTTATCGCTTTAGAATGAGGCCGTGAAAAACATGTTTTCTTTTGTCCTTATTCTGTATCGATGAAGCTTCTAATCCTAATTAATCTGAGCTCATTCTCAAACTCAAAATATAACTATACCACGCGTGGTAAGTGAATCCACAGCGTATTTACTATTTGATGGAGGTACGAAAAGAATAATCCTAGGATTATGGCACGTGTACATTTGCTATAACGGAAACGCGGACGCGTGGCATGCAACCAATATTTAATGTCTGCGTGCCAATGAAATTTAATATACTAGAGCGATCGTCCCGTCAGCTAATTTTTTAAAGTTACTAGAAAGAAAGACGAAATCGATAAAAGTGTGATCAGGTTGTATTTATAAAATACAATACAGATTTAACATTTTCCTCGTAATTAGTTTAAGAGAGGAAGAAGAGCCGTTAACTACGGTTTGTTTTTACGGTTTTACGCAATCCAACTATGCAGGACTGGATGGATCCCATACAATGGTAACTTCCCAACACGTGCCCGGTGCCAGACCCTATCAAAGGCTTTAGAGACATCCAAACTGACGGTTTAGTTTCTCCAAAATGTTCCAAGGCTTCCAAATGCTTTACACACGGAGCAGTCGACGAAATTTACATTGCAGATCGCTTAGGATTTTGTAATTTGCTTTGTTCTCAATTTTTAATTAATTAGAGGATTTTAAATCTAAAGTTTCTGATATTTTTAAATGTATATCTCATAAGAAAACGGTTAGAATACAAATTCTACAGAAAAAAATTCTCAATACGCGATAAATTTGCTGTTTTTGAACGTTTTTAGGTATAGTATTTTATTTTGTAATAAAATACTATTCGTAAACGAACTTAATAAATCGACATATGCAATAAAAGTATCATAATTTTCAACGCAAACAAAGATAAAGTTGCTTACCGATGGTTTTTGTCGTGTAAACTGTAATTACTACTTTACATGAAACTAAAAAAAACAAATTTAATTGGAAAAAGTTGTTATTAAAGTCACATTCACTTCAATTTTCGTTTAATATAAAAATGTTCTATTAAAAAATTGAAATCAGTGATCATTATTTTTTGTATGCTGAAAGCTGTTTCATAGAATTATTTAAAGAAAATTGAGGGCATTTTTGTAAATGTTTTAATACAAACTGAAAGCGCGGTGATCTCTCTTTCGAATACTGTTTAAACACCGTAATACAAAAATGAAATAGCATAAACTTTATGAGACCGTGTCAGGCTGGGAGATGTATCTCCCAAAAAGACTCCATGGTTTGTTGTGTGTGGAGAATTTATCCCAATTAGAAATATCCTACGTTAAAAAGAAGTGAACCTCATAAACGGCGCTATATGTGTAGGTATGTCAGGCTGGGATGGGTGAACAAATACTGTTTTGGACCACTTTGGGTATCACAGCAATGCCCTATTTGAAAAATTACGAGTTCTGGATGTTAGACAATTGAACATGAGGAAATTAATTTGAAACATTCATAAAAAAACGTAATTTTTACGCATCTATTGAATACTCTTACGACACGCAGTCTCACGAAGAAAAACAATTGTATCATTTACACCAAAATATCATTCGCTCAAAGACACTTGTCATTCTTTAGGCCAAAACTATACAACTCCATACCAGGTTCTTGAAAAACATCAATTAGCAAGAGATGAGAGTGAACGCTTAGTAATTAAAAATAAAAACGAAAACAAACAAAAAAAAAACAAACACAAACGCTTACACAAACACAAACAAAAACAAAATAAAAATAAAAAATAATAAAAAAAAACTTACCCTTATATTTTAATCTATTGCATGTTTTTATCCGTTAGTATTATGTATCTAAATATTATTTTCTTAAGTATACTGAACAAACGGCAGTTAACTTTATTTACTAGTTAATTATGTTATTATGCTATGATCGACTCCAATCTGAGTTATCTAGTTAGTATCTGGGGCACCATTACCAAAAAAAATATCCGTAAAACAAGTCATTCAAAATAGAGCCGTAAGGAATAAATATCATCTACCATGGGATCCACATGTCAAAGATTTATTCTCACATACACAAATACTTCTTTTTACGATTCTGCCAAAATATAACACCATAACTGCCATTCTAGACTCCTCACACACCAACACTAAACCAGTCTTTAATTCCGACATACATCATCGTCATCTACTTATCGTTATCTACTTACCCTACTAAATTTGGAATTAACTCCTTACAATACATCGCATATAAGAAATACAACGCATTACTTAGTAACCTAAAACTTCCAGTAACGAACAAAAAAAATGGCATAAGCTCTTAAAAGCTATTTTTTCGGCAGTTTTATTAATTAGTGACACATTCTTTCATTGTGACTCCAAACGAATATCTGTGTTTATTTCTTTTCATGTATTTATGAAATATTTTGCATTAGTGTTAAGCTATACACATATTACACATTCATTGAACTCTCTTTTAAATTTGTTTTCTTTTGTAAAAATAAGTTAATTTTATTTTATTAACGTTAATTAATGTTGTCTGTACGGAAATGAGTTTTTTTTAAATCACGGCGAATAATTGTTGTCATTATTTTGTAATGTATTATCACTAAATAAATAAATAAAATTGTATTCTTTCTATTCTCTCCATTTTTATGTTATTTTATAAACAAAATATGTAGCACCATGTAACAAAAAAACAGAACTCAAATTTTGATGTTCTGATGTCAAATATTCCTCCTCTTACAATATCTGTATGTAGGACTAATTGTGTTATTTTATTCTATTAAACATGTACTATGTAATATGCAATACATTTTTTTATTAAGTAAATGTATCTTTTTTATTACAATTATTATTTAAATAAGTTTGATAATCAAACATAAACTCGTTAGGTTTTAATTTTTTAATCTCTTAATTTCTTAATTTGGGAGGTGGTCAATGGGTACCGCTGCCCCGGGAACCATACTCTGGGTTACCAACACTTCTGCCACAGGTCACCTGAAGTGGTTCGCTACGTTTGGTGACTTAGCAGGGGTGCCCGGGCTCATGGAGGGTTGTGCGTTCTGGATCACACTGATGAATGGGTCGGCCTACTTACTGCGGGGCGGGCCGGGCTGGGAGAGGTCGGTTGAGGGAGATCCAGTAAACCGGTTATCGCTGTCCAGGCCGCTGGATAGTACGGGGGCCCGACCCTTGGGCTCACGACCAAGGGTGAGCTGCCCCATCAGCCAGCGAAAAAACCCTGCCGCTGATGTTGTGCTGGTTCGTGACCTGTGAGGACCCAGCATCCAGCGTTTGGGGCGCACTGGGCGACCTCCACAGCCGGACTCTCCTGCCCATTGCCTGGAACCGCAGTCAGAAGAACATACCTTACATTTGGTGTATCCGGTTGCTACACTGTCCAGCTCCCTACCCAACCTTTTTAACCTAATCCTTCCCAACCCATCCTAAATCCCACACACAAATAAAACAAACTCAAAAACGATGAACTCACAACCAATTAATATAAACTCAGCGACAGCAAACAGTAGGAGTCCTCAGCGTGGACCGAGGATGAAGGTGAATTTTGCTAACATTCGCGGTCTGCACACCAATCTAACTCCCATCCACCACCACCTTCTCTCACAAAATCCCCATCTCTTCTTCCTTACGGAAACACAGATTGCCGAGCCCCCAGATACCTCCTATCTTAACTGCCTAGGATATCATCTGGAAAGCCTTTTCAGGCCAAAAGGAGGTGTCCTCTTCAAGGCTCGCATTATCAAATCCCTTCCTACAGCCCCTACCTTATTCCGCCTCACAACGCCGCCCAACCGGTGGTGACATAGTTCCCATTTTTGTACACTGCACAGGCAGGGACACTCTTGTGAGGTGTCACATAAAAAATTCTCTCATTGCTTTTTTAAAATCTTAAGTTGTACCAAATAAAGATAAATCAGTTTGTTTAAATTTTGCCTGTCCTAAAACGGGATTCTTTTCTAGTTGGACAGACCAACAATTTTTCAAATGTGTATTATAAACGTATTAAATAAAATTAAAAATAAATATCTCCTAAAATTTCCCAAGGAGTTATTGAGGATGTGAGCAATGCGGCATTAAAAAAAAGCATTTTTTTAATCACACCATAATCACACCGGGAGGGATGGATTTATACATCTGTCACTCCTAGAAATATTGACCCCCACATTCCAACCCACCCCTCATACCCTTTTCCTACCCAGAACTTTCTCTCTTTCCTTTCCCTAAAAAAACCCCCCACACACCATCCCCTAATATGACAAGCCCTTGGGGATTTTTTCCTCAGGGCCTCCTGTGTGGAGCTAATGTTAAAAATACAAAGGTTTTTGTGAGGAAAAGTAAATACAAAGTAAAAATATACAGCATGAATAAAAAAAAATATTATGTTTCAATTGAGAAGCCAAAAAAGAAAAAAAATGAGTAATTGTTTATGAAATTCTTTTGTGTGAAATAGCGTCATGTTTAAATAATGTAATGATGTGAGAGCACATCTTGGATATTCTATATCTTTGCTCTATACTTACGCAAATATCTGGCGGGCTCGAGTGTCATGCTCGGTTTTACTCAAACCACATTTCTTACGGTAAATGTCAAACTGTGGCAAATAGAAAATTAAATCTGAAAAGTTCACTTGGCGACTTTCGTGGCAGAAATAAGAGCAATAAGATCCCTGATTCTAAATCCAGAGGTCGCGGGTTTGAAATCTGGCGCGTGCAAATAAATAAAGACACGATGTTGTTGATGATCGGCCGCCTTGAGTTCTTGTGTTAACTGAACTTTATAAGCCTTAAGACACAAATCTTTACGCAAAATACGGTGTAAAATACGTTTGTGGAATGCCAAATTCCAAAGAACGACGAGGAATGGACAAACCTGGGTTTTCTTCAACACTTTCGGCTACAGCAGCAATATTCTCAGCTGTTCTTGAGCGACGTGCACGGGTTTTATTTTTCACATCACTAAGTTGTCCCAACAGCTCGAATTTTTCCACCAATTTCTGTATTGCGGTCCGACAAGGTGCTTCACGACGACCAAAAATGTTCGAGTTTTACGAACCGTCTCTGCCAAATTTTCACCATTTTTAAAGTGAATTTTATTAATTTCAATGCGTTGTTTAAGAGTGTATCGTTCCATTTTTATTAATGGCGTAGTTTCTACTTGTCAAATGTCAAAAAATGACAGCTTCAAAAGTAACATCTACCGAAATAGCAGGATATTCAAAATAACACCTCTTATTGGAAAACCCTATATTTTATACTTGAAACGAATTTATAAATGTACATACATATTTAAAATCCAAAATAATCAATAATTGCTATATCCAGGGTTTTTCACTTTTTAAAATTACATACAAAATAAAATTATGTAGTTCAACTTAAGGCGAAGTTTAATGCTAAATCACTGTTTTGATTAATCTTTATAACGAATTGGTGTATATTATGAATACCAAAAAATATGCTTAGATAATAATATTAATTTAGATAAATTTAAGATTTTCTTATCGTTTCGTTTGAGTAGAATATAAGTATAAAAATAAATTACTCAATAAAAAATATAAATGTAAACTACTAAAAAATTTTTTTTTTTCAATAGAAATGTATAAACGCATAAAGAAAACAACTTTTAAAACAAACAGTATTTTAGCTAAGATTGTTTGTGACAGTTTTACTTGATTAACTTTTTTGCTTTCTTATAAAATTATTTACAAAATAAATAAAAACCAGTTTTGTGCTTGAAATCGAATGTTTCTAGACTCCGTTTTTCAAGCGATTTTAATGCCTTTTGCCTACAATATAAGGTATACCAAAAATATACACATTTTTGGCTTGTAATTTCCTCTCAAACAAAAACAAACTGAATTTACCAATGTCCCTAAGAAGTTCCTATTGATATTTACCAATTTTTTCAATAAGCATAATCAATAAAATATATCGAAAAACATTTTATTTTATTATCACGCCAAAAAAGAGCCACATTTTTCAAGATAAAAATAATTCAATTCGATAAAAAATTCAATTCTTAGCATACGGAAAATACGAATTTGGAAATTCTCGCAATTCATTTCAAGTATTTTAATAATAAGTTTGCATAATATGACTTGGATATTTAAGTATTCTAGTCTAGGTTGAGAATCTGTGTAAAGTTCTGCACGTGTCTTAATGCGAAGCAATCAGTAACTGTTGGTCGCGAATAAATGGACTTTGACTGAAGACATTTTTGCAGACAAGTTGCCCTAATTATTCATCATACATTTAACATTACTAGTGCGTCATCCCAATTATTAGTTTGTCTTCGTTAGACAATTATTACGGCAACTACTGGGGCAACTATACAATTACCCGGTAAATTTAATTGCTTGAATTTTAGTTGGTTTTTGCATGAATTTTATGGCAATTTAGATCTGGTAAATGTAATTTCAATATTCTAAATCTTAGGCTCTCTCTAGGGAAGACTAGGTAATATGAATCAATGAAAGAGACAATTAGGCACTGAGTCCTATGTGGTACAACCCATTATTTGTTATAATCATAAAACGACGCCATTTCGATTTATTTGAAAATTGCCCGAGACGGAGTTCACGGGTTCAAATCCTGGCGAGCGCATGTGTTTTTTTTTAATAATTGGCGTATTAAAAATAATGTTTAGTATATTTGCGACTCGTTCCAGAGTAGAAGATAATATCAATATCGCCCTGGTGTAAGAACACCGTTAAGAATTGACACTTTGTTTGTCTTGTTTGGTGACAAGATCTGAATAGCCAGGTACTTCCCCAACCTCCTCTTCCACATCTTCTTCCCCTCCCCGCTACCTTCATCCGAATAACATACCCAAATTGAAATCATGAAATAAATATTGCATTAGGTACGAATTCATTATGGCATTTCTATACGACAAACAGACATACTCGTATGTCGGTGTTGCCAATGAAGTATATTTTTTTACCGACATCAATAAAATTGTCGATATAAAGCAGCACCAGGCGTGCAGAACACATATTTTCGTTTGTTTATGAGTTTAGCACACCCATCATTTTGCTTAAGGATTATTAAGTATTTTACTTAAGGACAGTAAATTATCAATTATAAGTAACTCTGGGCACCTTTTCTTGGTAGCAGCGCTGAATAACGTCATAACGCCACAGCTACATCTATGTAAAATACATTATAGGTAACATAGTTGAGAATTATTTGTGGTTATTCCCACCACGAGTTCCCGGACAAGTTGTTACCAAGTTGATTTCCGCACAGTCCAAGCTCTAACTGTTCCGGAACCGCCCCATTCTGACATTCTAAACTTGAGAAATTATCCCCGAAGCCTTTACTTACCGACTAAAACAAACGCCGAGGAAATGTGGTGCTAACTTTGCAGAGGAGTAAGTTAGGAAGGATGAGGTATACCTTGACCGGCCGTCATGGGAGTTTGATGCAGTTATTCCCTTCTTAAGTTAATTCCAAATGTACTGTTTGGCATTTAAATCTACATTAATCAAAAATTTATTGTTCGATTGTTCAAAATCTTAAACCTCCGAAATGTCATTACCGATTGCATTTAAATGTTAACACAACATTGCATTCGAATACGCGTGGGTTTTTATATACCTATATTATAAAGATGTCACCTGTAAAAGGTAAAAAGATGTTTTTTTAGAAAAAAACAGCACCATCTGTAGGACGTAAAGCAACATGCGCTTTTATTTCTCTATCTGCACAGAAAGACTGAGCCACAGAAATGCGTGGCGGATAGAGCTAGTAAGGAATAAATATATTTTTTTTTCTTTCATCAGTATATCAATTTTTTATGATTTCATTTGGTTTTTTTAATGTTGAAAGTGCGCTCCTCTTTCAAATGGTTTAAATTTTCACTAACCAAATGGAACTGCCTTTGGACAAAGAAATTCTGAATTTTTATTTCATAACAAATTAAATATATATTATCAACTTCCACCCAAAATCAATGAAATTAAAACAATAACAAAAAACTTTGATTCCATAAAATCTTGGCTCATGGAATTATCGGAAAGAAAATAGTAGTATGTATTTTAAAAACATCGTCTTACAAGTTCCTGATTAATCCCTTCGCAAACCATGAAATTGAACCAAGCGATGAAAAATTTCTATTCATAATCTAGTTCCCCTCAATACAAGACCTCATGGTGAAGATGACTAAGACATATTTATGTATCCTTAATAATATAACTTATATTATCACCTCCTTCTTAACTTCTATATAGTATCCTTTGCAGTTTTACACACAGTGAAAAATAAGTATTGCTAATTTATTAAGAATCTCTTCAAATTATTGGTAATATATGTCCTTTCGAATGAATTAACAGGTTTCCTGATAAACTTTTAGTAAAATTCGAGTATATTATCACGATGTCGGAACACATGTTCATGAGATTTAATTAATTAATTATGAATTTTCGCATTTCGTCAATTTCACGTCAATGCAAGTCCATGATTCCGATGTATTAGAAATTTATTAAATTTTTATCAGGAAACGGCCTGCAATCCCGTTTTTAACCGGATTATCAAGAATTCGAAGAGATTCTTAATATACTAATAAAAGCACTCCAATAAGGGCTATTCACTTCTCATGTACTTAAGTTATACTATGTAAAAGACAAAGGATTTCATTCAAATAAGTAAATAAATATATTTTTTTTAAATATTGTTTATGCATGCATTTCCATCATAGACAAAACCTCTTTCCATTCCATACAATAAACGACCGGGTTACCGGCAAACTATAACGATTATTATAATTCCAGGATTAAAAAGAGGATGAGGATGCCCTTTGATGGGCAAGAGATGAAGTAAACCTTGGTACTGTATAAGACCTTGTTGTAGTAGGGAGGAAATACACATACCGGAAAATCATTTCGCAGTTAAACACAAGACAAATGTCAACAATGAATGAACCACTGTGCACCGATGCTTGAAGCATCTTCCATTGAAATAACGGCAAAACAAGGACAGCATTCCCACGTCATGTTTGTGATCCAAAGAAAGCATTCCGCAAAGAATGAGAATGAACCGCCCGTTTCTGGAAAGTCAAGAGTTTTTTTAGGTTCATTATTCCGTTACCTCTAATATTCGCTGTTCTGTTTTTAGATGCTGATATTTCGATAACTTTTAAAACTTGATAACATTAACCCGTGTAGACCTTTGCCTTACAAAAGCCAAGAAGTTTTATAAAAATCATCTAGTTATAAATAGTAGAATGTGTTTCCGTAGAAGGGAGTGTTACCCAATGAATAGCGGACAGGACCCAAACCTGGCAAGAAGCAGCCCACGTACCCAGACTGATAGTTATGAGGATTCTCCCAATACCGGACACGGGCAGAAGGTGCCCTTGCCTGGATAGGATGGCAGTAAGTTTAGGGGAAGGCATTATATTAGGTAGGGGTAGTTAGGTTGTCATAAAGAGGGGAGGGGGAAGTCCCAAAGGAGAGTAAATCTCCGCCTGACAATGGCTCCAGGAAATCATGCCAAACTACCACGAGTCTGACCCAAATGATATGTATTGCTATATTATCCAGGGTTGCCTAAATTTTTTTTTAATGTTAATACTATTAATTCAACGATCAAATAGACGAAAAAAAATGCAACATTTTTATGACTTTTATTACCAACTTTAGTGCTTTGATTTTTATAAACGTCATTTTTTCAGAAAAATCGAAATATCCCAGGAAAACAAAAAGTTAACCTTGCTCAATTCCTTTACTTTGCACCGAAAAAATGAGTATTGCCAATTTACTAAGAATCTATTTATTTAAATTATTGGTAATCTGGTTAAATGTGGGATTGCAGGACCTTTCCTGATAAACTTTTAGTAAATTCCTAATAAATATTTTCACCTGCATATTGGTGCATGAACACATGTTGCTTGGTAATATATAGTAAAATAAATAAATGCGAAAATATTAGAATTTTTATGAAGTCATATTCCGACATCGTGATAACGATATTCGTATTCTAGTCATATTTTATCGGGAAACCTATAAATGCATTCGTTATGGCCTGCAAACCCGTTTTTTATCGGATTATCAATTCTAAGATATTCTTAATAAATTAGCAATACTCATTTTTCTCCGTGTATGCCTGGAATGGGTACCTACATTTAAAATAATCAAATCTGTACCGATCTGAATGAAAACCGGTGTTGCCAATTTTCTGTGCAATCTTTTCTGTGTGAATGACCCACATATCGAAATAGTATATTTTGTGGGGCATAAAGAAATCTCGTTCCATCCCTGCGACAAGCGGAGAAACCTGTTCCATTTTTCTGCAATAAATGCTAGACGTAAATAAATTCAGAAAGTCAAATATGCCCGCGCGTGATGTGAATACGTTTCGTTTTCCCTTTGTTTGCTTATTTATCAAAAGGAAAATACAGCTCGTAAGTAGGCATTGTTGGTAGAACCGCGAAACCATAGTATTATGGTCTGCTGATAAAAATAAAATGTAAGTAAGTTGTTCAAAGTCGTAGTTCTTTAAAATTTTTGTGACAAGATTTTCATGGAATATTCGAGATTTTTCTCAATATTAGTGAAAATTTTTTTTCCATGATGACCTTTAAAATTTGCCAATAACTCATGTCATTTCAAAAGAATTTTTCGAGTCACATAATTTACGTTGCTACGCATATCGCCGCACGGCACAAACCGGACTTTTATATGTAACCGAATGCAGCATAAATTACGCGACTGACAAAATTACGCTCATTTGACCTTAGCTTAAGGCTCTGAGGTCAAACGTGCGTAATTTTATGAGTTTTTGAGTCGCGTAATTACACGAGGAGGCCATCAGGCAACTCATTTCGCTTCGTCGTGTGCCACACACCGGACTTTTATATGAAACCGAATGCAGCGTAAATTACGCGACTCACAAAATTACGCTCATTTGACCTTAGCCTAAGGCCTCAGCCTGAGGTCAAAAGATCGTAATTTTATGAGTTATGAGTTGCGTAATTACACGAATGGGTCGTCAGGCAACTCATTTCACTTTGTCGTGTGCCACACACCGCACTTTATATGAAAATGCGTCGTAAATTACGCCACTCACAATTTACAAAATTACGCACGTTTGGCCTCAACCTTAAATGATTTTTGTAACCACTATTGTGATGATTTTCGTCAAATGAATGTTGGCGAATAAGTAAATAATTGTAATTAAGATATAAAAATGATACCAGTTCGGGTAGATTTGATGATTTTAAAATATGTTGTCATAGTACACGATCGATGGAGATTTCCGGTTGTTCGGTTTTTGATTAAGTCATTCCAATTAATTAATATCTTATCTAAAAATATTAATACATTCACTTATGAACTGATTACATCGGCTTAAAGTCAATGGATCGTCCTCGAATTCACCGTTCATCCCACATTTTAGGTTTTATAGAAAAATTTAAAAAAATCTTAAAATTAATAATTCATTTTAATTTATAAAATCACATACCTAAATTGGGGTAGCTATCGATCTATTGGATAAGTAACGAAGGTAGATTATTAAGACCACGAAATAAAATAGCTCTACGCTTTTATTGTAATATCATGCATACTTAGTAATCTCTTTCATAAACTCGGACACACGTTTCCTTACTTTAAAAATATATTTTATGAAAACCCATTTTCACAGATATCGGAAGACACCATTGCCATATACCACCAACAGATGAAAGCCAATGTTCATTGTTCGCATCCATAACACCTGTGCCGAAAATAATAAATGCTAAAAATTTCGAAGACTTCAGACCAATAAATGGATTGCCTAAATATGAACAATTACTAGAATGCATTGTGAAAGAAGAGATGATTAAATTTATAGAAAAAAATAACATTCTAGTAAAAGAACAATCTGGGTTTAGAAATAAATATTCCTGTGAAACAGCAATAAATTATGTAATAAATGAATGGAAAACAGCTAAAGATCAGAAAAAAATCACAATAGCAGTGTTCTTGGATTTTAGACGTGCTTTTGAAACGATAGACAGAGAAAGACTAATAATGAAATTGAAGGACATAGGAATTCGTGCTAATGAATTGCAGTGGTTTATTGATTACTTAAAAAATAGAAAACAAAAACCAAAATTGGAGATACTATCTCTGAAGAACAAGAAATCAACATTGGAGTTCCTCAAGGATCTGTTTTGGGACCGCTCCTATTTATTTTATATATTAATGATATAGTGAAGTGCTTAAAGTACTGTTCCATCAAACTTTTTGCAGATGACACACTTTTATATATTATAGCAAATAATATTGAAGATGCGTTGTCAAAAAAACAAAATGAACTTAATGAATTATCTAAGTGGTTAAACATAAATAAATTGAAATTAAATGTAACTAAAAGTAAATTCATGGTATTAGGGAAAAAACTAAACGTACATACTGTCCTAAATATAGACCATCAAAATATTGAAGAAGTGAAAGAAATTAAATACTTGGAAATCATAATAGATAACAAGATAAAATTTAACACTAACTTTGAAATTTTAAATAAAAAAAATTGCGAAAAAGGTTAATTTCTTAAGTAGGATAAAAGTAAAATTGGACATTAAAACAAGGATATTGGTCTACAATACCACTGTAGCATATCCCATCTGAATTATTGTACAAGTGTAATATTTCTAAGTAACAAAACCCAAATTAAGAGAATGGAAGTAATCCAGAACAGAGGCATGAGGTCAATACTGTGTTGTAGCAGGTACACCAGAATAAAAACCATGCAACGTCAACTCAATCTTTTAAGTGTGTGGCAACGATTAGTTTATAATACCTTAATGTTTATTTATAAGCTAAAAAATAAAATGTTACCTGACTATATGTCAAAGAATGTTAGAATTAATAGTGCAGTTCATTTATATCCTACGAGAAACTGCAAAGATTTTAGGCTTCCTAAAACACACTTATCAGAAACACAAAACAATATTTATTATAAAGGTTTTAAAATGTTCAATGAACTCCCGGTAATTGTTAAGGAAGCTAAAAGTCTTCCAGTTTTTCGTGGATTATGTCTCAATTTTGTGAAATCTAACTTTTAGTATGTAAGTAGTAAATAATATTGTAGTAGTCATAGAAAATAATATATAAGGTATAAGATGTAAACTCTTATGATTAAATAAAATATACATTAAAAAAATATATATACATAATATAAATAGTATATATTTTCACAGATATTAGAAGACACCATTGCACTATAAAACCAACAGATGAAATCCATTGTTCATTGTTCACATCCAAATAAAATAAATAATATATATTTTGGTTTTTAATTATAAACTAATGTTTACGAGACAAGGTTTTTATGCATAGCACAAAAGATAACACATTATTTATAAGCAACAATTATTAGCCTGAAACACCCTTATAAATTGAAAAACCGTCCGACTAAAAATACATGCCGGTCAGATGCTCTACCAATTATTGTACATATTGAATAATTTGGCGGGTTTTGAATATATTGATTGGTAGAACACTTGACCGGCAATCAGAAGGCCGCGGGTTCAATTCCCATCGTCAGCATTTATTTCTTCTCGGAAGATTTTTTCAATTTATATAGGTGTTTCAGGCTAATAATTATTACTTATTTTTTTGTGAAGCCATCTGGTTGCGCATAAGCCCAAACTGCCCTTTATCAATTTATTAACAGTTACGTATACCTATTGGTTTACGACCTGGTGTTAAGAGTGCTCATAACTACGCCTTGGAAGTTTGATCAACATAATATCTACTATCATAAAAACCTCTCTTTAGCGCAAAAACATTCCATTATATTTAGTCCATGTGCGAACTTCCCGGAAATATGTGATGGTTGAGCTTTTCTGGCCCAATAATTCATTCCGCTTCATGTTGTGATCCCTATGCCCAGTCAGGGCCTATGCATGGAAGGGTCGCGGCGGGACAGGGACCAAGGACCAGGTGCGGCCCGGACCCGCCGTGAATTATGACAGTTTAAACCCCCCACGCACTTTAACAGAGGTTGCCACTGCAAGATGGCGCCTAATTGAAAGCATTTCATCTTCTGGTTAAACAGACATCTTTTAACGAAGACGCACGGTATAATATTATATTAGCCTTCCCATCCTTTTTAAAACCTAGAAATTACTTTAAAAGTATAAGTAAATCATTCTTAAATTATATGTATTGCAAAAAAATTGGCTCAGAATTGCATTCAATAACAGTAATACAGTTAAATCATTTGCAATGTTCAATACATTTAATTACAATAATACAGTTAAATCATTTGCCATGTTCAATGCATTTAACTACAGTAATACAGTTAAATAATTTGAAATGGTCAATGAATTTACCTACAGTTATACAGTTCAATGATTTGGAATATTCAATGCATTTAACTACAGTAATACAGTTAAATAATTTGGAAAGTTCGATGCATTTAACTACAGTACCTAATACAGTTAAATCATTTGCAATGGTCAATGCATTTAAATACATTTTTCTCTGTATATAACATTGTAGTTATATTTTATGGATTGTGTGGGATTGCACTAACCTCCCCACATTCTGGAATAAACATTTATTTATTTATTTATTTATTTATTTATTTAAATACAGTTAAATCATAGTAATGTATTTAAACATAATATTTTTAAAAGCATATAATGTTATTAAAGTTTTATCATCTAGGTTTATTATTATTAGGAACAATTTTTTATTTTAAAGTTAATTTGAAGGTTATACCCATCAATTTTATACATCATTGAAGAAGATGATACTAATAAATCTAAACCAAACATGAAACACATATGGTCATAATATGAACTTTTTATATGTATGGTAGTATTCCTAACATTATTTAATGTATAAAATTCAAGAGAACACTCCCTCCCCTAAATACGATTTATTCTCAACTAGGGAGGTATTATTTAACAGCAAGAAACATATATTATATAATTATTTTTATAAGCAATAATTGTTCGCCTGAAACACTCATCCACATTGAAAAATCTCCTGATAAAAGATACATGACGCTAACGGGACTCGAACCCGTGTCGTCCCGTTGGCGTCATGTATCTTTTATCATGAGATTTTTCAATGTGGATGAGTGTTTCAGGCGAACAATTATTGCTTATAAAAATAATTGTTATCCTTTGTGCTATGCTTAAATAAAATCTTGTCTTAAAAACATTAATTTATCAAAAAAATAATAATTATATATTATATACTTACCACTATGGAGATCATTTGAAATAACATACTGTTGTACACTGTCATTGGACGGCTTGTTATTACTTTGTAATTTTCTTAATGTTAACCCTCTGTCTGCTGTACACTTACTAATGTTCTTACTTACTTCTATGTTATCACTGTATAAATAAAAAAGCAAAAAAAAATCATAAAAAAGTTAAAAAAATTGTAGGTCTCCTAAACAACATGAATTCTTTTGAAATAATTGTTAAACCGCAGAAGTGACCCCTATGCAAGTAAACTCTGTGCAATTTGGCACAAAATAATCCTCATAATTAATGCGGCCGATCAACCCACGAGGTAGCGGTTAAAGTGCTGTGAAAACTCGAACTCGAACCCGTGTCGTCCCGTTGGCGTCATGTATCTTTTATCATGAGATTTTTCAATGTGGATGAGTGTTTCAGGCGAACAATTATTGCTTATAAAAATAATTGTTATCCTTTGTGCTATGCTTAAATAAAATCTTGTCTTAAAAACATTAATTTATCAAAAAAATAATAATTATATATTATATACTTACCACTATGGAGATCATTTGAAATAACATACTGTTGTACACTGTCATTGGACGGCTTGTTATTACTTTGTAATTTTCTTAATGTTAACCCTCTGTCTGCTGTACACTTACTAATGTTCTTACTTACTTCTATGTTATCACTGTATAAATAAAAAAGCAAAAAAAAATCATAAAAAAGTTAAAAAAATTGTAGGTCTCCTAAACAACATGAATTCTTTTGAAATAATTGTTAAACCGCAGAAGTGACCCCTATGCAAGTAAACTCTGTGCAATTTGGCACAAAATAATCCTCATAATTAATGCGGCCGATCAACCCACGAGGTAGCGGTTAAAGTGCTGTGAAAACCCGCCAACCAATCACAGGGCGTTTGAGTGTCATATGGTTTTATCATTTTTAATGACGATTTATTAATTTTAAATATAAGCATAAATAATGATTTTTTTAATATTCAGAATCAGCGTTTGTTGATATGTAATATTTGTTTTTCAAGCCAAAATATTTTTCCCTCGAGTTCCTATATGACCAATTTTCCGAAAATTTGCACATAAGTAAAAGATTTTTTTGATTGTATCCATTAAATGTTGTTGACTACTACAGTATTTTACAAAAAAAATTACAATATTGTGCATAATTTACCAAGTATACTGTTATTGGCTTTTAGTATATTTTATTCATATATCCCTGAAAAAAATATAATTTTTGGTGTAGGCACTACTAACATGATGATTATTTAATGTAGGTATTATTTATGTTTGTGTCCTACGGCCCGTGTTTCCAGCAGCGGGCTGGGCCATAACGAGCACGTGCGAGGCACGTGAGGGATGTCGAACGTAAGCCTAGAAGCCTCCGACAAACCTTACCGCCATACTTGTAAAGCCGACATGTCTACGTTCACGCCAATGTACGAATTAATTTCGAGTTGCTCTTAATGTTTGTAATTAAATTGAATTAATATTGTGATGCTCGTATAAAAGTCTTTAATGTGTAGAAAATGCGTATTGCTCGACTACTTTTAAACAAATGTATATATAAAAAAAAATCAAATATATATTTTATATTACGATTTATTTGTAATCTTTTGTCTACCATAAAAACCCCATGGACTCTGGTAAAGCGAATTATTGTAACATTTATTTTATATTATTTAGTTTGTAAAACACACATTCGCACTTTCCTGTGCGTCTGTACACATATTGGTACACCAAGAAAACTTGCCGATATAAAATATTGATAATTTATTAAAAATCTCTTCTAATTATTCGTATCCCTGTTAACAACGGAACTACAGGCCTTTAATGAATCAATTGACAAATTTCCTAGTAAACTATCAGAAAAATGTGTTATGGCAATGTCGGCATTCCGTCATTATATAACAGGATAAACGAAGCTGCATAAACACGTGTTCCGATATATTGAAAATAATGTGAAAGTGAAAATTCTAATGGTTTATTAGGAAATGGCCTGCTGTCAGGATTTTAATAAATCAACAATACCTACTTTTCTACGTGTAGGTAAACGACGTAGACACGACGGAACATATTGTATATCTCAAGCGGCAGAAGCTCTTGGAAATTGAGTTCTGGATTCATAACACTTGGCAAGCTTTGTCTGAAAATGTAAATAAAACCAACCACAATATTTTCTGCTCGCAACGTCATTTTTACTGTGACCGCTTTAAAACATCAGTGTAACTGTTAAGAAAAAAATAAATGATATATAGCTTAGTATAGGTATAGTTCTGACGTGATTCATGGTCATTCATGGCATCAAAAAATTCCACAAAGCAAAGATTACGAAGGTTCATAGAGTTAAACTATTCATTTTATTTGTGAATCAAGTTTATTCATTATTTATATTTAAATAGCTCTGTTACCAAGCAAAACTAAGTTAACGTAATTATCGTGTAGTAAATTGAGTTATCTTGTTACGAACGTTGGTGAAAACACAGTTTGCTTCCAATTAAAAGTTTACGTCGAATACTATGCAAGAGGATATATTTCAACAAATACACTATTTAAAACTTATATTTTCCACCCCTAAATAAACTACTGAATCAAATGTGTTACATCGCTAGCGAAAAACTTTTGTATTTTTGAACTTTGCACAATGACAGTATTTGTACATTAATATATATGGTATTGCCTATTAAAAATTTTAAACACACACGTTACAAAAGTAAATGTTGTTCTAATAGAAAATAAATATATTTGTTGGACCATCGTAGAAGGAAAAATAAACATTTATAAGTTTAAATATTTTACGTCCGTCAAATCAGGTTTTAAAATACATTTTTAAAGTAATTGTTTGATGTAAATACGTTGCAGTATTTTGCTGTGTACGGCAGAAAAAGGAACTTCAAAGCTTTTTGAACTAGAACAAAGGAGAAGCTGTGAATACGAAGCATGTGTGTAAAAACTGCGCCTGATGGCTACCTATAAATAACCTGAAAATGTGACGGACGTTGAAACACCCCAACGTTGGATTTGGTTGGTTTAAGAAGATATTTTCTAAAATTTTGCATTTTTTTTATTTATTTATATTTTTTTTTTATTAACGACAATTATTTTAAACAAGGAATTTTGAGAACTTCTAAAATTTACCGGTAAAACTTATGAATCATTGATATTTTATTTTTATTCTAATTTTTACATTAACCCCACACAGGAGGTTAAATAGAAATTTCTCTCTGTGTTTGTTATTCAATAAATGGTTCCCGGGGCGGCGGTACCTCAAATTTAAACCGATTGTCGAGCTTTTACAGTAACATAAACATAAAATACAAAAACGTGCTTATTCTCTGAATTTTTAATTGGCTTGGATACCTATCTACCTATATAGATCATATTTGAATGTTCACCTATTGTTATATAATTTAATCTCGCATGCCTACTGCCTACTGCCTACATCCTATCGATCGAGCCTCCTCTGCGGGTACCTACCTCGCACATCTCTTGTTTGCAGTAGGTAATATCAATCACACGCATGTATTATTATTTGTCACGATGAATTTGACAGCCACCATACATTTCGAAATCCGACCGTTCCATCAATCCCGAAGTTGAGCATTTTGCTGTTGGGGCTTTTTCAGACAAAAGCTCTCTAAATCTGCTCCACGTTCTCGGCCGGAAAAACCTCGATTGACGCGTTCTGCGAATTTGTTTTCAATTTAAAAGGCATTGTTTGAATTGATTTTAAAGCGTAATTTTGAACGTGCATAATTTACAATACCTATTTTAAGAATAATAATAATGATTGGACTATTTATATAGCGCTGTTTTCGTAAAAAAATCACCTCAAGGGCGCTTAACAACTTATAACTAATTACTTTTGGCTTATAACTAAGTTTCATAGATAGAGACCTATAACTAAGATTAATGTCATATGATTTACAACTAAGAATTTTAACTAATGACTTAAAATATACATATTTTTATGACCAAGTGGGCATTTACACAATACCGCTATAATACGACATACAACTACGGCTTAAACTAGAGATTTACGATTAACATACATATTTACATTTATAAATACAGATTGTTATGATTTCTGCTTGTGGTGTCAGTGGTAAGGTATAAAATATAACAAAAATAGTTTACACTTAATAAACGGTTATTAAATTAAAGTGAAAAAAAGTCAAGTAGAAAAATCCCCTGGACTGAGCAATGAAACTAATGAACGAAAAATAAAAAAAGTTCATCATTCTGGATACGACAATTTGAAAAATTTTAGTTTTGCTCTGAACTCAGATGAGCTGTCTATCAAATATGAAGGGAGTTGGTTCCAAGCTGTTGGGCCTGCTACTGCAAAAGCTCGGTCTCCAAAATTGGTATTGGGATTGCGCGTAGGTACTGAAAGTCTACCTATTGCTGTTGAAGATGCTGATCGAAGGGTTGCTTGCCTAACATTAACATCATTTGGAATGCACAGTTCCGACAAGTAGGGTGGCGCCATATCATGCACGGCTTTGAAAACCATCTAGCAGAGTTGTAAAGATGGGATTAAGTTTTAATAAAGTGTAGAAATATGTGAATGCTAAATTAAATTCTAAAAAAAAACTAATTTTAGATAATATCGAACACTGTTTTTTTTTCACATTTCTCAACGATTACAATTTGACTGATAACTTTGCCGGTGGCCTTGTCCAAATAAATGTAATGGACAAGATGCAAAAATTTTATTATTTTTTAAGAACACGTGTACCGACTTCCTCTTAACATATTCGTGCTTTGATAATTTTTTATGAAAATTTTCAATTCATTCGTATATTCAGTCCCGTTTTTAACAGTAAAACTAATAATTTGGCCAGATTTTTAATAAATTAACAATATTTCATATAAGTAAGTTTTCTCCATGCAGATGATAAAAAAAGATATCGTGTTTTTTTGGCTCTCAAAAGAGGGACTCTTCACTCTTAAAATAATTTAATTGATATACCCAAAGCAAGGAGCACGATAAAAAACGATAATTACTGATGAATGTGACAACAGATATATAAAGGCATTCATGAACAACTTTGTAAAATCCCGACGAATCCAGTATTAGGACAAGCTGCCGCCAGTTGCCAGTGGAAAATAAATACCCACTTAACCTTGGATAGCTAACGTTAGTCAAAATGACAAACAAATGAAAATCTATTGCAGCTTTGCATTTGAACGCTTGAAATACTTTTACAGAAAATAACAGTGGTGTGTGTAAGGCAGTTATTAAGTCAGCAAGTTATTTTGTTTTTGAGAGACCACTAATACTACTTTTTTTATTTTCACTGTATCAGAGAAAAGGGGAAATTTAAAGAAATATTATTATAGTTCTGTATTTATTGTTGAAAGGTAAAAGTTGAATTGTATAATTTATCTGAAAAAAGTAGTGCCATTTAAAATATGTGATTTAGCACTAAAACTTTAAAAAACTGTCATTAATTAAGTTTTAAAATATAACCCCAACTATATATGTTTTACTACACAAAATAAATAAAGTAAAAAATATTCGGTTTTCGAAAAATGTTCGTCAAAAAGTCAAATCACTCGGGGTCATGTTTATCTTTTTCAATTAATTGTTGCACGTGATTAATAACGGGAAAACTGGAATCATTTGTGAAAACCTTTGAGTCTTTAATTAAAAAGATGTCAAAAAGTTGGAAATTTTGACAAAAGTCAAACATCGACATAATTATAAAAAAAGGTTTCGCAAATCGAAATATCTGTTACATTTCAGTTCTAAAATATAATAAATGTTTAAAAAAATGCCATATCTTTCTAATTACCTAAAAATATAATTAAAAACAATCGCAAAAAAAAAATAAAACCTTCCATTTCCTACATTACTAATGGTGGAGAATATGTAATAAATAACTGAAGGCCCACTCAGATACATTAAAACAAGATAATAATGGTGATATATCTCTTTGTGAAAATTTATCACTTTGCGTTATATATGTTGCAGGAAAAATCTGAATTAGCCATTTCTAGGGCACCCAGCACCTACATACAGAATAAGAATAAAATAAAGCAAAAAACCGTTTATCCGTGCGAAAACGCTCTTCAATTTAAAACACTGGTTATCATCATTAACTACATTACCAAATCTTTACATAAAGTCTTGTGAGAAAGCTGAATCTAAATTTTGAAGTAGGAATGCTAAAAATATAATGCGCAATTAATAAACAATTACATAAACTTTGTTTTCAAGCAAATCAAGTCTGAGAAGTTTTTTTAATTTTTGGCTGACGCTCATTTTCCGTCTTCAAAGTAAGTAAAAAGACATCAGATAACAAATTAAATGGACAATTATTATCAAGTTTGGCATTTCTGGTTCCTAAGATGCCAGATATAACAGTGTTTTTAAAGTTAGACATCATCTCGTAACTTTAATTTGTAAGAACTCGAGACAAGACGCGGGTGGAGTAATACTTGTATATTCACGGTCCGCCGAAGTAATCAAACTTGTTTTTGCTTTGAAAACTTCATACGTCTTGAGGATAATAATTGTTGGTCCTTCCTCGGAAAGACGGGAAGATACCGGGTACAGGGAAGGTATGGCAGCCAGGGAAGATAGGGAAAGTACGGAAGTATCGGGAAAGACTCATCGTGGGGAAAGTTTCCCGAGTTTTCCCCACAACTCTAACTTCAATATCAACGTTTCTTCGTATGTAATGTGTTAAGTGCTGTGTTGGCTGAAAATTTGTTTGTATTTTACAAAGGGAATTGATACTGCTACCCGATGACTTCTGAGGAGATAGTATTCAAAAGTTCACTGAGAAGTGCACTATTTGTGGCTAGATTTTATATATATTTAATATAAGCACAGTTATCTTTGTAAATAAAACATACATACTAAAAGGCTAGTATTTTTTGCCACTTGGTAGACAAGTAACAAACAATTTGGTTGATGAAAACGTAACGATGTTAACCACACTGTGAAATGCAGTAATCAATTTTAGTTCGATTTCATGTTAGCCTCGTATATTTAGTTAGACCACAGTCCACCGTTGTTTTAATGAATGGAGCAGTTTAACTTCGTAATCTTACATTTATACGAACCCGACTGTGATGTCTGTACGAATGTGGATAAGTGCAAGCGAGATGGAATGCTTGCAAGATCTTATAAAAGGCGATGCACGTTAGTTGTGCGCCCTCTTTTGCTACAAGCAGCTTCCCAATAAATACCAGTACATAGATTACGAGTATTATTACCCGACACGCTATAATAAAGGCACGATAATACTCCATACATTACACCGACTATAACTTCAAGTGGGAGACGTGATTTGGCACAATCGTGACGAAACTAGTTGGCTTGTTCGCTAATATAAAATAATGATGTTTACAAAGTGTAAGAGGAACAGCCGTTCAGAGTTGATGTCGGCTTCATGAAAACGGATTGTTTCTCCAACTCGTTTTGGTATCAGTCGGCTCGCAAGTGGAACGAGCTACCGGAATCTGTTCTTCCACCTTCAAATAATCCCGGCCTCTTCAAGACCCGCATTGATAAATCCCTTCCTACAATCTCTACCTTAACCCATTGCACAACGTTGCACAACCGGGTGGCGATATAGTTTATTCGTTTTTATACCTTGTAGACGAACGCTCTGGAGATGTAACATACAAAAATATATTCGTATTATTGTTCAATCATAAACCGACTTCCATTATTTAAGTAAGTTATGTACATAAATGTGAACATAAAACTTTTGAATTATTTTGTTCTCTTAAAAAAAGAGCTTTTTTAATTAATTAATCAATATTACTATTTTTTCACATACCTTCGATAAAATAAGTCCTATCGTAAGCTTGTTATTTTTTTAGAAAATATACATTAATTTAAACGAACGATACAAAAACAAAGCAAAAGCTCAACTTGCGGGAAAACAGTAGGTTATATTATTTGATCATTATCCTACTGGAGGAATGAAGAAGCGGCCGCCAAAAAATACGTGTAGAGACTAACAAGCATTAATGAAATCCGAAACATCGACCAGATCAAAAATCAATCAGCAAAAATTAACGAACCGCGTTGGGTGTCGGGGAAATACAGAAAAAACAGGGGGAAAAGTACCAGAATGGTCAGAAATCAGAGGAAACAAGGTCCAAACACGCCCCCTTCGGGTTACTCCGACCACCCCAATCCCACCAGCCACCATCCCTAACATGGACCCAAATACACAGTTCTAAGTCAACAGACCTCGGAGCGACCAACCCTTACCGTGTAAAAACATTATCCAATTTGTAATGCCGCTGCCCGCCGGATATTAAGGGGTACATGATAAATTGAATTTAATTATTCTGAATATCTCGCAGATAGCGTTTGATAGCGATTGGCGAGTTTTAGTTCAAATACGTTCATTGTTCTTTTTTCACTCTGTACCTATTTATATCACGATTTGTATAGAGATCAGAAATCTGATTACATGAAGAAGCAAAAAGCTGTGAGGTCTGCCGTCAAAAGTAAGAGTCTTTTGGTCGACTCAACAGGCAACAAGCAAAGTAGTGTCTTTAAGTTATAGAGCTTTGAAATATAGACAAAAGTTTTAAAAAAATACGAAAATGAGCAACAGTTTTCATTTCACTTTTCTTTAATCCAGGAAAAAAAGTTATCACTGAATTAAAAATCAAATTCATTTCGCTTCGTTTTTAATTATTCGACGCGACATTGCCTTTTCCTATGTGTGTCCTATTCTAAAGGAAACAAAAGATTTTTTCCAAAATAATAAAAATACGTGGAGTCTAGCATTATTCCTATTATTTATAAGTTTTATGTTTTCAAAATCATTATATTTAGTTTATCAGTGAGGGAACTAATACATTCTGTAATATACAATTACAAGAACAAAGCATTATTGTACGTTCGATCCTCTAATATATTTTTAGAAATTTATGACTAAGCAAAGTCCTGTTTTAACTCGACTGTTTGTAAATTTGTTTGTGCGTTCCGTTTCCATTTTAAAAAATCAAGCACTCAAGCAATCCTTACTTTGACTAGGTGGCGAACTTTGACCACGGTTCAGAAATGATTCTTTTTTCGAATGGATTTTCGTTTTAGATTTTTTTTCAATATTATTGTACCTACCTGTCTGAACAAAGCTAAAAAGATAATTTTAATCGAGATAGTGACGTTTCTTTTAACACTTGCATAATTCCTTATTTGAAATTAAAAAAAAAAAGTTACATAAAATAATGGTAGGTAGGTATTTACTAACTGCTTTACAAATCGTGAGATTTCAAAGGAGATTTAGGTTTTTGATTTATTAAATAAGAAAAAAATAGAAACATGTTTTTCAGAACAAACACAGAACGACTAGTTAGATTGTTTGCATGTAAATAATACTGTTTTAAATAGAGTTTAAATTTGAATGCAAAATTCTTAAAAATTAATAAAAACGTATTTTTATAAATGATTGATATTGTAGCAAGTTTATAATCATAACTTTATTGTTCTAGTAATTCGAAGTGCGAATCCTTAAATTTCTTTCCGTTCGGCACCATAGGGCCTGTGAAAACGGCTTTAAAGTTTGAACCGAAGCCTGACATGCCCGTAAGAATTACGATTTTTCCAAAAATGTTTTTTTATGCATATTTTGTCATTGATTCCATTTCTATAATTCTTAGTAAGAATCAAAATTTTCAGTCCATTCGGCGACATAGAGCCTGCGAAAACGACTTTCAAAGTTCCAACCCAAGCCTGGCATTTATGTAAGAATGCTACTTTATGCAAAATGTTTTCATTGATTCCATTTTAGACTATAATTTTTAGTAAGAATCTAACATTTCAGATCGCTCAGCGCCAAAGAGCCTTTGAAAACAGCTTTCAAAGTTCGAACCTAAGCATTGCCGGTAAAAATGATGATTTTCCACAATTTTGCTACTTTTCGCAGATTTTGTTATTGAATCCAATTCAAACTACATTTTTTAGTAAGAAACCGAAATTCCAGTGTGTTCGGTGAAACAGAGTCCTTAAAATCGGCTTTTAAAATTCGAACTGAAGCCTTGGATTTAGCCCAAAAGGATGATTTTCAAAATTTTGCTAGTTTATGCAGATTTCTTAATTGTTTTCATTGTAGACCATAATTTTATAGTTTGAATAAAGGGCGGCATTTCGGTGTACCGCGTATTAATTACCCTATTCTGACTCTCAGGCTGCCACCGAGGCTTAGGAAGTCCTATCGGAGACGCCGCACCCATCCCGGAGTAACAATGGAGCATATAGTGCCATGCTTACACTCTTACCTCTTCACTAAGCCGATCTTCTGCTGAATGGAAGGATCTTACGGCATCAAGTTGGCTTTAGTTAAGCGACACAGGCGATGCTGTATCTATGAAAAGAAAATAGGATAATTTAACCCCATTAAATGTGATAAAGGAAAGTGTAAACTCGTTCACAAATTTTGAGGATATTTTAATATTGATTTTATAATTTCCTTAAACGTTACGTGAACTTTAAAGAATATCATCATAATACAGAGAGTAATTGACATGACCTACATTTTTACTACTTTTTTTCATTTATACATAAGTATAAATGAAAAAAAGGTGTTTTCCAGGACTTTGCAGTAATTAAAAAAAGGTATCTCCTCATATAAAATAGTGAATTGAAAGTAAGATAAAGTTAGCTGTGGTTTCCCAAAATAGTTGAATAATGAACCGGTCGGTGGCTGAGTTGGCATCACGTCTAGATCCTACCCAGCCATCTTGAGTACAATTACTCGGCTGGCTTAGTCCTCCTGAACGACACAAGCAACATTTATTTTTATTACTTATCTTGATTGTCAGGTTATTCCGTTAACCGGGAATGTTTGTGTTTCTTAAAAATGACACAGTTTTTAATTGCTAGCAGTTGCATGCAGTCCGTAAAAGCTGAAAATCTGGGTCTAGCCTGGGAAAAACAACCCATTAAATAGCATAATATAAAATATAATTTTCCATACACATTGCTAAGAAGCTTGTTCGCTGATTTACTCAGTTGTTGGTCACTATAATTGATGTACGATTATGGTCAATTTCAAATATTCAATGTACAATAATAGTGAATTCGGGTAAGAATTATTCTCAACCGAACTTGAAAAACTATACACAGCTTACCTTTGGTAAAGAGCAATCCACGCCAATGACCCTACAAAATTTAATCTTCGAGTATATAAGGCGGGGCGAAGAAGGAACGAGCTACCAGCATATTATTAATCCAAACCTCAAAAACAGCAATAATTCCAACATGCAGTCTCTCCTTAACCTTCTTCACAACGTAACCCAACCGGCTGGCGATAGTTTCTTTAGTTATAGATACACTATACAGACAAGGAAACTCTTTGTGAATGTCAGATGTAAATTTTTTCATTAATTTTCCAGTCCATTATGATGATTATGTATGTCTTTGATATCAAAGTGCTGCAAATTAATACAACATAAGGAAATGCTTACAATTATTCTTCACTGAGCTTTATTTCCACAAAAAAACAACGAATTAAAAAATGGATCTACCTTCATAATGAGGAAGTATAATGTCTAATTTAAAAGAAAAGCACGTAGCCTGGAAGCTGTAATGAGTCATTCAGGTAATGTTCTTTTTATATCTTTCCGGACTGGAATAAAATGAGGAACAGGGACATTAATGGACAAATTCAAAGATGTCTTAAAATGATTTTTTTTTTATTTTTTAACGAAGTAATTTTTCTGTCGAATTTTGTTGTGATGACACATTTTTGAATAACTAAGCAACCATCACCATTGCGCCGTATCTCTGGAGGGGTACACAGAGAAAACTAACTGATATAAATGATTCGAATAACGTTTAAAAACGGGACTGCGGTCTTTTGACGAATAAATTAAAAGATTTCCTAATAAATTATCAGTAAAACATGAATGTGTTCGATGTCGGAACACCAGTTCGTAAAAGTTCTAATATTTTCGTATTTCGTCGTTATGTAAAAACATACATATAAATACAACTACCTGAACACGTGTTCCGATATATTATGTGAATGCTAATGTTTTTGTAAGAAATGGCATGCTGTCACGTTTTTAACAGCATTTTAAATCGGTAACATTTATTTTAGCCACTCTTAAAAAATTAGATAAATTCACCAAAAAAGTTTATAGGACGTGATTTTGCATCGCATAAGTTTTAAACATTTGAAAAAAACATTGAGTAGAAAGTAACGAATCAATTTCAGAAGATAACATGGATATTGTTATTTTCCATTGCAAACATTCTGTTATATATACGTTTTTAACAGCATTTTAATAAATCGGTAACATTTATTTTAGCCACTCTTAAAAAGTTAAATAAATTCACCAAAAATGTTTATAGGACGTGATTTTGCATCGCATAAGTTTTAAACATTTGAAAAAAACATTGAGTAGAAAGTAACGAATCAATTTCAGAAGATAACATGGATATTGTTATTTTCCATTGCAAACATTCTGTTATATATATATATAACTGCTCCCAACCGTTTGGAACTAGCGGAACTACAGCATTCTCAATTAAGTTATTTTGTGGACCTGAAGGTAGTAGGGACGGGAACAAAGATATTAGAAGAACGAGATGTGCTATGAGCAGTTTATAATGTGTGGAATTTTTTTGCCCAGTGTCGCCGGTTTTGTTCACCAATACTACTGCACACCTTCGCTTACGCTAAGGACGAATCGTTTCAGTTGGCACTAATACATAGAACAGATTTCTGTGCGTACACGTCCCGATAGTATTCAAAGTACCCTAATTAGGTAGTACTCCGCCTACGGTCCGGCGGCCAACATAGCATATCTCGTTCTTCTAATATCTTTGGAGGGGAACGAGATAGAAAGACGAAGGTGAGGTAGTACTTGGATATTCCGATTAGGTCACCAAACACGGTTAGAGCCATTTCAAGTGACATTTCAATACCGAATGGTGGTCTTACACCAGGGTGATAATATAATGATAATGAGGGTTTCAATATCATTATGAAATCTTATTAATTATTTTTTTTTTTTGGTAAACTAATGTTTAAGACAAGATTTTTATGCATAGCACAAAGGGTAACAATTGTTACCTTACTGTTAAACTGTTAATTTTTAACTGTTAACTGTTAAATTGTTACCCTTTGTGCTATGCAAAAAAATCTTGTCTTAAACATTAGTTTACCAAAAAAAATAAAATAATAATATTTGACAAGTTCTAATATTCTTACCAAAAAATGTAGACAATTTGTCTCGACGCCATCTAGTGAGATAGTTAGCACTTACAATGCCTTTCTCATATAAAATAAAGTTGGTTGTTTCACGTGAAAAAATGTAACAAGCAGTAATTGTTGAATGAAACACTTGTATATATTGAATTATTTCGCGGATAAGAGATAAGCCGCCATAGCTCAGTGGTCAGAGCTGTCGACCGGAAATCGAAAGGACACGGGTTCATATCCCGTTGGCGTCATGTATCTTTTATCAGGAGATTTTTCAATGTGGATGAGTGTTTCAGGCTAATAATTATTGCTTTTAAAATAAAATAATGAAATCTTATATTTAAGATTTGAATAAGGACATTTAATCTAATTTAAATAATATGTCTAAGTACTAAGAATGAACATCAGAATTAACGTGTTTAATAATAACGCGTGATATAATGCGTATTTGTTGCAATTTATTTAAAAAATATTTATAAAATCAACATTCGTTCGCTGCTACGTTACACTGATCCTTTTAACTTCATCGGGTTCTGACCTCCCAAGGGAAAACTTTGTATAATTCGGTGACTGGTTCACAAACGTAGTTATTTTTCTTTAGCTCGTAAAGACCATTTAAATATTTTAAGTTACGAAATAAACTTACACAGAAGCGATGAAAATATCCCGAAAGGGGTGATCAAGTTCAGAGGCGAGTGTTGTACCGTATTTATATTTCGCTGACGAGAATCGGTAGAAATATTCTCGAAATGCGCTATTCTCAAGTTTCACCTCCGCGGGTTCCCTGAGAACTTTTGGGGCGAAAGTGGGGCATATTCGGGCATGGGGCGAAGTCGGGCAGGGGGCTAAACGAACAGAGGTGGGGCAACTCCGCCATGGGGTGAGAATAGTAAGAAAGTGCACGCGCTAGGACTTAAGACAAGCTTTAAAAACTTTGACGCAGAATAAACAAGTGAGCGGAACTTTGTGTGTGAGTATTGCGACAAGGGGCCGGCTGTTAAAAATAATGTCAGACTTCAAATCTGACTTTGTAAGGGGGCGACATTGTTTATGTTAAAAACACACATTGAAAGTTTTTGAGGGAGTATTACCAGCCCCCTAGGCGGATTTGGGGTGATGGACTTTATGAAAAGAAGTTACTTAAAAAAAAAAATATTTAATTTTTTTTCTTCATGTTTTATTAATCGGTGGCAATAAACCTAAATAGCAGAATTAACGAATGATCAATTAAGATTTCTCTTGTTACAAGGACACAGACGAAATATAATTAATATAAAATCTATCATTATAATTAAATATTCAAGAGATTAGTTTGTTTTGGTTAATCTCATAAATTAGCAATTAGCAAAATTAGAACAGTGAGCGGAGAAAAACGACTATTGCTAATTTGCAAATTTCAGGCCTTTCGAATTAATTAACAGGTTTCCTGATAAACTTTTAGCAAATTATGTATGTATTATCATGTTGCCGGAAGTGTTGGAAAACGTGTTGTGAAAATCCGAATATTTTTGCATTACAACGAAAATTCTTTGTATCGTAATGATATACTATCAAGTCAAATCTATAAACAATTCTTAAATTGGTATATTATTAATTAGACCTGTCAATTTATCGTGAGGGCAGAAAAAGATTTTTTCCAGTTTGTTCCAACATGGTGTTTATGACCGTTCGGTGCAAGTGCGGTTTGTAGTTTGTGCGCACAGCAACAAAGGTTGCAACAAATTACCATAGTGTTTATGGCCGTTCAGTGCAAGTGCGGTTTGTAGTTTGTGCGCACAGCAACAAAGGTTGCAACAAATTACCATAATGTTAAGGGCCGTTTGATGCACAGTTTGGCGCACAACAACAAAGGTTGCAAATAATTATCACAGAGTTCATGACCGTTCGGTGCGCAATTCTTGCGCACAGCAACAATGGTTGCAATAAATTACCACAGTGTTCATGCCAGATCTGTGCGCAGTTCGTGCGCACAGAAACGTATAAACTGAAATTTTATGCAACCTTTGTTGCATAGCGTGATGTGTCGCTATTATCTATAAGCAGCTTTAGACTTCAGATTAAACATATATAATTATTTCAATTGTCCCAACTGCTCCCAACTATGGAATCCCCAATTGGGGTATGTTGTGAGGTTGAAGGTAGTATCTGGCTATTCAGATCTGGTCACCAAACACGGCCAAAACCATTTCAAGCAAATTACAATTCTGAATGGTGGTCTAACCAAGGCGGTTCTGCGATTATCTTCCATTCTGTAACGTAAATATACTCTGTATTATTTGAAATCACACAACTTAATTACATTGAACCCGCGACCTTCGGTTTACTAGTCGAGAGCCTTATCCCTCGATCGAAATGACAAAATATAGTAAAATTCTCTTAACAAGGCATGTTACATTGAGAATAATGTACTGATAACATTAATAATCTCTGAACGTCCAAAAAAAGTTCATCATCAAAGAACCTAGTTCAGCAACTAAATGTGGAAATGTGTGTAAATGTCACCAACTCTCCAACTATAACGGAGAATTTGGCACTAAAAAAATAATCACTGTTCAAAAAAATGATGTATAAACTTGTGTAATCTTGAACTTCTTCGTGCTTTGCTTAAAACTAATATAAATGGAAAAATTTTGAACGTGAACATAGTATAATGATATCCTCGGCATGAAAACTTATGACGTGAAGTTTAAAAAGGTTTCAAACCATCTACGCGACACTTCAAATAAATTGGTTGGAACACGCCAAAAATATTTTACAACAAATGGTGATATTATAACAATAGTTTTTCTGGTAACAAAGGGATTATAACCCTTAACTACTTCCCACATCACATGTTTGTCAAAGTACCTCAATCTAAGCGAAGCATTGCGGGCGAATAAGTTTAAAATAAAGTTTAACTGTAACGTTTTATTGCACGTTAGTCGTGGCTAGGGTTTGCACTTTAATAAATCCTGCGGAATTGCGCGATGGAAATCAGAAATCCCGCAGGATGTGCGGGATTTTTTTAAAGTGGTATTAGAATGATGTTTTTTATTTGGTATCAATAATCTTGGATACTAGTATATTTAAAAGAAATTGAAAAGGTAACATACCATTTCATTACTAGCAGTTAAAAACCCGCTCCTCGGGTTTTTTGCTGCAAGGCCCTGCGGGCGGCACTTGGTTAGGCTTCCCCCAGTTTAAGTGATACTAACAACAGTTACATTTAATAAGGGCGCTGTACAAATATACAATACATTTCTACAATAATCTATGTTTTTGTAAATAATAGATCAGTCAATAGTCAAACTATTATCAATTTATGTCTAACAGATTGCGTGCACCGGTTCGTCGATCACTAAAAGAAACCTATATGAACAATGCATTTGATTGATGAACGTGATGCTAGAATATACGTATGTTTATTATTATATCGAATTTAATTCGAGTCCGTATATCATTTCAGTGCATAGATAGTCTTCCTCGACTTTTTCTATCATTCTCCGCTGATTAGCACATTTTTAATGTTAAACATTTTATCGAATTTCATTCAACTAGTACAACCATAAGTGCTAGAAATCAACTTAGATTTACAGAAAAAAAATATTATATACCTAGCGAAAAGTGAACGAAATCTTTCTATTCGGACTCCAACTCGACTTCGAGATACGTCACGGGTTTGCGAGCGGCCAGAGTATTTTTTTTCCGAAAAGTGCCTATAAAAGGCAACCTTGTTAAATACATTTTCTACGAACCTTGATGCGTCATTGAGATATTGAAGTTTCTTTGGACATATAACATTTAATTCCTTATTTGAAATATATATTTTTAACATAAAATGTTATTTTATAATTAAATTGGTACGTATTTAAGTATCTACATTCAAATAATCTTATGATTTCAGAGGAAATTTTAGTTTTGGTTGAATTTAAAAACATATTTTTTTGGACGCGAGGTCCGCTAACTGTTCGCAGAACTACCGCAAAGTGCGCATTTTTCGGTAGTTCTTGTTTGCCTTTGCGGCTGGTTCTTCCTTTTCTATGATAAGAATGGTATTAAGGCGAAGCTTAGTGCTAAATCACTATTTTAATTAATCTTTATAATGAATTGGTGTATAAAATGAATAAATTGAAGATTTTGCTCGAGTAGAATAAAAATAAAAAAAATAAATTAATCAATAAAAAATATAAATGTAAACTACAATTTTTTTTTCAATAGAAATGTATGAACGCGTAAAAGAAAAAAAATATACTGTATAATAGCTAAGATAATCTGTGACAGTTTCACTTGATTAAATTTTCGCTTTATTTTAAAATTATTTAAAAAATAAATAAAAACAGTTTTTTGCTTGAAATCGAACGTTTCTATACTCCATTTTTCAAGCGATTTTAATGCCGATTCAATATAAGCTATACAAAAAATATACACATTTTTGGCTTGTAGTTTCCTCTTAATTTAATAATAGTATTGTAAATGTATATCTTTATATATATGATACCAATCAGTCATGCACAAGAAACAATACGGATTGTAATTTAGTACTAAAAGTAATTTTAATAGTAAAAGTAATTTTTTGAAATTTTTTTTCGATTTGCGAGGAGGGTATGGATACTGCCGCCCCGGGAACCATTGATTGGATAATAAACACTCCTGCCTTTGGTCACTTTAAGTGGTTCGTAACGTTTGGGGATTTAGCAGGGGTATCCGGGTTCATGGGGTGAGGTTTGGCAAAACGCGGATGCTTTTGGCAACCTACTGCGTGGTAGGTCGGATCTGGAGAGACTTGTTGAAGGAGATCTTTTGATCTCTCCAGCCGGACTCTCTCGACCCATCGCCTTGCAGCGCAGTGGGAGTTTTGGATTCACACCCAGATTCCTACTACCCACCTTTCATACCTTTTTCTTTCCCAGAACTTTCTCTCCTTCATTTTCATAAAAAGACCCTTCACACAACATCCCCAAATATGACATTGGCCTTGGGGGACATTTTTTTCCTCAGGGTCTTCTGTATGGAGCTAATGTAAAAAACATATTGATGAATTAAATACGAATTCACAATGACATGTGTGGAGGGTAGGGAGGGAGGGGGTTGGTTTTGTGAAGCACTTGGGGTTGCGTCAGGGGGGTGGGGGTTGGTTAATGGGGTGGTGGATGGTGGGGTGAGGGGCGCACAGTTACAGAACCTGTGATCGGTTTCAAGGTTGACCTAGTTCCAGCGATCACTAACACATTCGTCGGCAGTCGTGCGGAGGGATCAGAGCCTCTCAAAGTATTCAGAAAATCAACCAGTAAAAAAATGGTTTTTGCTACAATACATCTATTTTTACTAATAGACATGTTTTTAAATGCAAAATTTTTCTTCATTCCCAATGATGATCTGGATCTTAACTGTTGTGAACTTTTAAAATGTATTTTAAAACTTAAAAAATATAGTTTGACTCAGGATTGAACCTTCCTCCCCAAGGTCTGAATAAAATGAGTGGACCGAGCTATTACTTAAACCAAATCCTAATTGAATGGTACCGAAATTTATTTCATATATTAATTAACTGTACACTTTTTTACTTTGTACATTTTTACATTCTGCGAAATGTTTTTTGTTTCCCTCGTTTTTTGTATCAGCTTAATGCTTTCATTGCCTGGTATTTGTGGTGTCTTTATCCAAAGTTTTGTTCAATGCTTTCATTGCCTGGTATTTGTGGTGTCTTTATCCTAAGTTTTGTTTAATGCTTTCATTGCCTGGTATTTGTGGGGTCTTTATCCAAAGTTTTGTTTAATGCTTTCATTGCCTGGTATTTGTGGTGTCTTTATCCAAAGTTTTGTTTAATGCTTTCATTGCCTGGTATTTGTCGTGTCTTTATCCAAGGTTTTGTTTAATGCTTTGATTGCCTGGTATTTGTCGTGTCTTTATCCAAAGTTTTGTTTAATGCTTTCATTGCCTGCTATTTGTCGTGTCTTTATCCAAAGTTTTGTTTAATGCTTTCATTGCCTGGTATTTGTCGTGTCTTTATCCAAAGTTTTGTCTAATGCTTTCATTGCCTGGTATTTGTCGTGTCTTTATCCAAAGTTTTGTTTAATGCTTTCATTGCCTGGTATTTGTCGTGTCTTTATCCAAAGTTTTGTATGTACGCTCGTCCAATTAATGTTATTTTTTCTTGATTAAAATTTAGTTTTTTGGTCAAGTCCATCAAACATGTTGAATATTTAAATATTTTAACTATACATCTACACTTTTAGTGCGACCATCAAAAACAAAAGAAAAACTTGAAGTGAAAACTCTAATATTTAACAATATTTCTTGTTTAAAAAAAATCTCGTACGGTTTGAGAATCACTGTGTCTAATAAATATAGATGTCCAATAATTCACGTCCTGTGCATTTATTTTTAACGCTTTTCAGAAAAACAATATTTTTTGTAATACGGAATTTTCAGTGAAATTCGCTTTATATAACATTTTGTAACATGTGAAATATCTACAACAAAAAATCATAACATGCTATGCCTGTTTTTATGAGCAGAAAAATACACTGTTCGGATATATTGTTTTCACGTGAATCGGTTCATCGTTGTGAACGCGAACAAAACTGTTCTCCAACAATTTTTCTCCATTTAACATCGAAAGTCTCTTTTTCCAATAAAATATTTATGCTTTTGTGTAAAATTATACCAATTACGAATTATTTAAATTGTGTGATTTTTAATAGTTAATAGTCTCACTTTCAAAATTTGACAATAAGGCATTAATGTTGAAATAAGTAAAATAACCCGGTAATAATTGCATAACTTGTATAACGCCGTTTTTGTGAAAAATCGCCTCGAGTGCCGGTAGTTTGCAGCGAATGTATAAGGAATTAAAATAAGATTTTCAAAAAAGCATAATTTTTCATCGTAAAGAAGGGTAGGTAATATTTAAATAACATCTATTTGCTACGCCATTACCACATATTGCAAAAAAACATTTTAAGAAAATACTAACTAACCATGGTAGGCTGAGAGACCTCCAAAAAACTTGGTATTTGCACACACTCCATGTTTCAGTACCCAAACCATCTACGCTCCCCTTTTTAAACTTATTCATTACGCTTATATCAGCATTGCATTTTATGCAAATCTCCTCATTTCTCACAGGAAACAGTTGGTTTACCATTCGTACTCCTCAGGGATAGTCCTTCCTTTGCCAGTTAATTGCCCCAATACCATATATCAGGATAGGTACCAGAACTCCATTGTTGACTGCTAACTTCGCTTCTTTGGAGAAGTTTTTGTTAGCGCCAACCGCGTTTAGTACTCCGTTGATGAAGATTCAAGCATTTATCTTTCTTTCCATCTCACGTAAAAAAACTTCAGAAATACACAAACTCATCCACTTGTTCTAAGTGTTCATAGAGAAACACAAAAACACACATAACTACAGTAATTGGAATCAATAAACTTTTTTTGATTTGGGATAATTATCACCTTTTCACATGAAAGAAAAAAACGTTTTTAATGTTCTTGGTTTGCCGTAGGTATCTCAAGGAAGAAAGTTATTTTTTAAAAATCTGTCACCTCTACATAAATATTGAAATTATCTACATTGATGAGTACCTACCTAAATTCAATATTTAGGTATTTAGGAAGGTAGCCAATGCACGTGACATTTGACACAAGAACCGTAGATTTTTTAACGTTAAAACAGACACGTGTCACCCTTATCTTGACTTACACCTTATCTACACATGTCGTATATTTATGTTTGTTTTCTTACTCGAATTTAGCTTATCCGGATGACTCAGTGAATACGTAAACGGCAAACTTATAGTTAGCCGGTAATATTTTTTCCCAGGCCAAAAGGGAAGACGTTTCAAGAATACTTAACGCGCGCCACCGGGACATTAAAGCCACCCGTTCCTGAACTTGGTCACGGGAAGAACCACTGAAGAGATCGATTGATAGAAATGAGTTGTGGGCGTGTTTAAAATGCCCAAAATAAAGTTAACTTTCCCATGTTTTAAGTGAAATTACACAGTATCCAAATATGCACTGCTTGCATACATCATCTTTCAAACATGCTCTTTGACACCAGCATAGAGAAAAGTTTATTTTTAATGTAATAAAAATAACAAATACGTAAAACTTTTTGAGTTACCGAAATAACTTTTCAAATAATTAAATTAGTACTACTGGTTTTAACCTTTTCGCTTCCAATAAGCACGTGAAAGCTAGACAAAAACTCTTAGTGAATTTTCACCAGGACAGCACTGTTTTAAGTAATAATTTGGTTCAACTAAAACATATACTCCCTTGGCAATAAATGCGGTTTAAATTTTACATAAATGATAAACAATCATTTTACCCTACATGAATTGATATTTATCAGTTGTGTACAATTGAAAACACATTTATTAGCAAGGGAATATGTGTTGTTTTGGTGCGTTATTTGGATCAACTCTAACTGCGCCTTCTGTAACAGTTTCAATTTCATTGGCTTGTCTCGCGCATATGAATCGATGAGTCTTATATAAATTGGCGACACCGAGTATTTGTCTTATTAATTTATTAATTAAATTTATTCACAGATTATTATCCAAAAATAACACACTACAAAACACATAATACGGTCTGAAAAACATGTAGCAATAAACGAATATAATGATAGGCACATAGCTACAAATTAGCTGCATCGGAATAAAGCAACGACAAAATTGCACAAAAAATACATCAGTAATATTATATTTTCTTCAAAATCGTAAGTTTTTCTAGTTACAGTATAGTCCAGTCCTGTTAAATGTGAGGCTATATACAGAAGTAGTTAATTATTTATCATTCTAATTTTACAATACAAAACACCAATTTTTCAATATCATGTACAAAGCATTTTTATATGTATAATTTTAAATTTTTATTAGTTTCAATTGCAAAGTGTGTACATGATGTAGGTACAAATAATAATATAAGTATAAAATAAAATAAAATCATAGTCCTTCTCACTAGGTTTTCCTGTTCTGAGGCGGCCTGTAGTTTTCAAACATTTGTAATTAGTTTCAAAATGACTTTACATCGTCTTCATAATGTAAGGTGAATATCACTTTGTTCTCTCGGCCATGTTTTTACTTTTGTTTTAAATATCTTCATTTCCGCTATTTTTGTTTGTTTGATTTGGTAGGGCATTGTATAATTTCTTAGCATAGATTTGAATATTTGTTTTTAATACAGTATGTTTTCGCATATTTCTCTGGTTCAATATTTATGTTGGGCAGTGGAGTATTCAGTGTGCCAAATAAATTATGTTGTAATTTAAAAAAATAAAAAACCATCTATTAGGTTTTTAGTAGGCGTGTCATTTATATGTAATTACCTTATTTAATTATGATTTACATTAATGTGTTATTTTAAGAGATATTTTTTAATAGTTTTCTCATTTCTAGTGTTTTTTTAGTTCAGTGGGAGAAACGAACGAAAGAGGGTAAAGTACTACGCAGAAAATACGCGGAAATAATATATAGGAACTGGGGGGAAGTAATACACAGAAACCGGGTGAAAATACTGGGAAAATAGCGAATTAATACACAGTGGAATTCTCAATCTAGGATCATGCTTTCCTTTCTACGTTCTAATGTAATATAGTTACGTTATATTATTCCAAACTTTATTTTTACAAAAAATTAATTTCGAGTATAATAATATTATTTGTTTATTTTAAATTTAATATTTGTATTTTGTAAAATAAAAATATACATGTAATACAGAATTATAATGTAAAACGAAATTAGCCTTTCCTCACCAGAAACAGACAAGGTGAGGGAATTCTATCTCAATTGTACAAAATCAAAAGTAAATCATTAATAAAATATTGGCTACGCCAGCACAAATTAAATTACACATACATCTCGTGCACACATATAATATATACCTGCGACCAATGTACTGAGATAGTATTGTTGTTCCTTTGTCCTACCTACTTTGATTCCTGCACCTTTTCTGTGCACATAGTGTAGTCAGTCTGCTATAATATCCCGCATAGCTCACTATAAAAAAACCGCATCCGCGCGAGATCTTACGTCGCTTATTTTATTACATCTTTACATCCGCGCCAATATCGTGCAAACAGTTACGTATTCAGTGCCATTGCTGTGAGAAGAACAAACAGGAAGAAACGAGTGCCAATGTTCTTTGTGGTGAGTCCTTCCTTCCATTCAAAATATTATTGTCTCATGTGCAGTGGTAATTACACTAAATTAAAGGTCCTTCGACAAACATTTTTTACACTCCTAAAACAACATAACATAACATCTTTTACACACCAAATATTGTAAATAATAACAAAAAGATATGTAAGAATAACGATAGAGATTTCAATAATAGGTTGTAAGATTTTTAAAAAATATTAACATATATGTGGAGTCTTATAGTAGTCTAAGATAATTTTTCAATTTTGGTTGAACTTCGTGAATATTTTCGATAATTTTTAGATTTAAGAAAGGTTGTTAATTTATTTATTGCATTATTTTATTACACACTTGCACTTGCATTTACTCAGAGCTATATAATATACAAAAATTTCCGGGGTAAAGTGCACTAGCTTCTGGAGGTGATTCTACGTTCATGATCTTAGAGGAACTAACATATTATTCCTCCATGTACATGATAGCACAAGTAAATAAGATAAACAATATTTTTAGAAATTCAAATATTTAGAGGTAGTTTCCAGGTAAGAAACTGTTTGTATGGAAAAAAAATTCCATTAAAAAATACTTGTAATAATTTGAAGAAGCGGCCTATTCTCATGAAGCCAACAACAACTGTGAACGGGTGTTCCGCTCATGAACGTCGACACACACGTGCACCAATGTACCGAAAATCAATACTGCTAGCTTTTTAGAGCAGGCTCCATTAAAATACCTGTGAAATAGACTGAGAAGGTCCACAGTGCGTGTATGCATTAGAGATGGCAATCGGTTTATTAACAATGGATTGTCAATCAGACGGACTGCCCTCCTTTGCACATAATCCAGTAGGTATTGTGAGGCTCCAGCCCAGAGGTGGCTCCCAATAACGATTTTTGGGCGTACTTGAGATTTATAAAGGGTTAACAGTTTGTTAATATTGAAGAATCTGTTAGACCTATACAAGACACCCAGATTCTCGGAAACCAGATTTACTAGGGCTTCTGTAGAGCCTTAATAGTTTAGCCGGTCTGATATACTTACAATAGACTCTTTATTAAGGAGGATTTTTCCATAAATTGCATCAGACGGTCATTGATCTTTCTCTTTGCCGAAATCCAACACGCTTGGGTTTTTGAAAGTTGAAACTGACCAGGTTGGCCTTACCAGAGGCACGAACCTTCTCAAGGTGGTGGTCAACTTTTTATCTGGAAACTTCCCGAGCTGTACGGTCATCAAGAGTGGAAGGGGGCTTGTCAGAAATAACCCTCCTTAACAGTGCGGTGAAGATCGTTGATGTGCAACGAAAACAGCATCTGTAACAGCTCAGATCCTTGTGGCACCCCCGCATTGATTTGGTGCGGAGAGGAAGAAGAGCCATACACTACGGTTTGAATTATTCTTTCTTTGAGAAAGTCCGCAATCCAACTATGCAAGGTTGGATGGATCCCATACGATAGTATCTTTCCGACAAGCGCCCGGTGCCAGACCCTATCAAAGGCTTTGAAGATATCCAACCCGACGGTTAGAGCTTCTCCAAAATGTTCCAAGAAAGGCTCCCAAAGGCTTTACACACGGAGCTTTCAACGAAATCCACATTGCAGATCACTTAGGATTTTGTAATTTGCTTTGTTCTCGATTTATAATTAATTATATACAATATAATTTACGATTTCTCGAGGTATGTGAGCAACCTATTATTAACGACCCTTCCCAATTCCTTCGAGAATATGGAAGTATGGAAGAGTATGGCTATGGGGTAGTAATTGGTAGGATCATTTTGAAGATGTCTTAAAAATAAATACAGTTTAAGAAACTATATATAATATCCTTTCAGATTTTGTATCTGAAATATACTTTAATTTTTAAACATTACAATATTTTAATTACAATCGTGAAAAAAGTTGAAAACAAGCTTACCACAAATATTTTTCAATCAAAACAAATTTGAGAATATTAAAAAACGTGGTTCTTTTACTAAAGGAATTTACAAGAAAGCCGTAATGTTAATAATTCCCAGAGAATAACCAAAGAAATCTGACATTTTGAAATCATTCTTGCATAATATAAACGTTAATTTCATGAAAAAACATCAGTTAAATGGAAGTAAAAAATTCACGCGGTAAAAGTCAATTAAAAAATAATACGCTAGAAATAACCACGCATTTTCCGATAACATGAAACTAAATTCACAACATGCATTAATAGATTAAAACTGGCAAAAAATTATGGTAAATTTTTTGATTATGGTGAATTAGTTATATCATAAGAAATTATGTACAAAACAGGATTTGAATCACCGTCACAAAAAATGCCGTTTTGTCATTTTACCGGTAAACTTACGCGCATGGCGCATGCATAAGTCTCCAAAATGGAATGTTGCCAGTTCTTTTGCAACGCAGTTAAGGACGTATTTTATTAGTAATAAAATATAAATTGTGCATACTTTCTTTAGTGACAAAAACACCGTTTAACGATCGGGAAGTGTTTTTTTATTAGTTAGGCTGTGGATATTTGAAGGAATTGCTAATAAAACTTAAAATAATTAAGATATATCTGCAGTATGTAATTGTGAAGTCATCCGTATGAAAGGTCTAAGTTCATTGATTTAAATAATAAGCAAAGTATGTAAACCAATGTATTTAAATGGGGTGATTGGTTTTTGATGCGAAATATTTCATGGGCGTTATTAGATTTTAATGGTTAATTATCAGTAAATTAAAAAAACGATACTTTTGCAATTAACTGTGATATCGTTGATGTATCAGGGTGAAGTAATTAAAGAGTAACATTATATCTATTAAACAAATCTGACTGATACAGACCAAATATTCAACAGCTGTGATGTACTAGATATACGCCAATTATACGTTAAAACACTACTAAACTACATTTTTGTCAAAAAAAATAAATTTCAACATACACAAAATAACACTAACAGACCAGTTAGACAAGCGTACAAAGAAAACGTAAAAACTCCAACAGTAAATTCAAACTTTGGACAAAGACACTACCAATACCATGCTATAAAAGCTTTCAACATTCTAAAAATTGAAATTAAAATTGAGGAAAATAAAAATAAATTCACACACAAAATTACAAAATGGATTAAACAACAAAAAAGACAATATTACCAAAATGTCATAGCATAAAATAAAAATAAAACCTACACGTAACACACAAAACCAATATAAACACACATCACTCACAAACACACAAGATTATATATTAAATGTATTATTTTATCTTATATTGTAGATTGTATTTAGATTATATTTTCATTTTATAAAATGAAGGCCTCAGCACGGGCAAGCCACCCAGTGAGGCCAACATTACTGGAAAACTTTGAAATAAAAAACAATGTAAAATAGTATAAAACAAAGTCACTACCGGGTTTTCACTACCACGTAGAGAATTTTTTCCGGAAGGTTTATATATATAAATATGCATATCATATTTGTAGAAAGTAGAGAAAGGTCGATGTTTGGTATTCAAGTCTTAAAAAATATTTTTGGATGCATAAATATTTTTGATGTATATTTTTGGCTACGCCTCATGAGATACATAAAAAAGAATGTACTACCGAATTGTATACCATAAAATGGCCTCACAACCTCAAAACTTTACCCCAAACCATATAAGTCCCCAAGCAACGCCGAGTACACGTCAGCAGTTTATATATATAAAACAAATCACGTTATTCAATGTGAGGCTTAACATAATATATGAAAGGCACACGACGACGGGTCACTCATAAACCCAAATTAGCAATGATCGTTTGTTAAAACGTGCGCACTCACATTCGCGTTATCACTATCACATCTCACGCATTACCTATCCCATTCTTCCAAACTCACACATTTTACATTTTAACAGACTTTTCATTTTAAGACGTTTTGACGATTAAAACAAAAAATCTCACAACAGTGATCACCGTGGGTAAATTTTTACATCACAATTGAGACTTAAAACAAAAAATGTCACAACAGTGATCACCGTGGGTAAATTTTTACATCAAAATTGAGACTTCTTAATAATGTTTCTATCATTTCTGTAGCGCCGTTTAAGTGAGAAAATCACCTCAAGGGAGCTTCTTTTTCCACAGTTCCATAAAGGAAAGCTTGCTACAGACAAGATTGCATGTTGAATGTAATCCACAGCTAGCAGGTAAGCTATATCGTGTTTTCATGGAGTCAACCAGGATCACCTGACCGCTCAGTGCGCTTAGATTAAGAGCTCGGTGCACGAAGACGGCCACAGCTAACGGTGTACTTGCACCTTGTAGCTTACTGCACTGTGACACCAACATCTCATTTGTGTCATGTACGAGTACCACGTTAGTAAGGAGTAGACACGCCGTGTAGATATTATGTAGAATATTATTATAGTCCTGTCTAGTGGCGGTTTTCTATACAGTGCATTTGTGCAGTGAAATCCCATAAAATTTAAGGAATGTGATACGCTTCTATTATAATTTTACCAAACATTCCTCCGTGCAAAAAAACACCCGTAAGAATTATACCTACTCTTTCTACCCAATAAAAAGTCCAAAATGAATCTAAAATCCCGTAGGTGCGTTATGAATATCAGCACCCATCGAACCTTCCGTCAGATTTTTTAGACTCATACAAAACGTACTAGTGGCGCCAGAGCGGTAGACTTGCAAACCTCGGGAATCTACTAGCTGTCTGGGTGCGCAGCACTTATGAGATTAATAACTGAAAATTTTACTTTTTTATATTTAACAAAAATTATTACTTTCTTGCGTAAATTCTGATTTTTGTACTTAAAAATAGTTTTTGTAACCTACGATATTATAATGTTATTTAGCCACAGACGTTTCAATTAGTCTTACAATAATTACATACTATTGCTTGGTCGTTAGCCTCTAGTACCAGAGATTATCTAAAGGAAATTTATCACATCATTGTTGTTGTGATGAAAATCCTTTAGATCTAGAAAAAAAAACTATATTATATGAAAAATAGCCACATAGGATTTCTTTCATATTTCTTTTTTTATTCCTTTTTAATCTCCAGTCGAACTCCTAACGAAATAGTCCATGAACCGCCACTGGTCAGTTTTATATGCTCCAGGGACCTAATTATCGTCTAGAAGCCATTTGAAAGCGTCTATTAACAAAATAGGGAATGGAAATGTAGATTTAGTGAAATCAATGAAAAGAACAATGTGCTGTCTTTTTGCTTCTTCAAGTTGTCACTATAGTACAACGATGAATAATTATGCTGACGAAGAAAGAAGAAGATGCACATCTGTAATATATATATTTTTAAATTCAACTTTAATTTTTTTCAATTTTTTAATGAATTTAATCCCGTTTTAACAGACCGTGTTGCAATTTGTTTGTACGTTCCGTTTCCGTTTTATGGTGGCTGTTTTATGGTACGGTAAAGATTAATTTTTCGAATGTTTATTTGAACATTTTTATCGATTTTTTTATCTGCCTGAAAAAAGTTAAAAAAAGAATAATTAATGAGATAGTGACATTTCTTTGGAAAAAGTTTTATAATTCCTTATTTAAAAAAAAAATATGTAAAAACATATATTTTTTATTGGTGCCCTTTTTTACTCATTTAAAGTACGCTCTAGCGTGTTTAAATCGCACTTTATGGAACGCGCGTTTTTTAAAGTTACCATGGCAACATCAACAAATCAACAAAATGTGAAGTCTAGATGTCAACTTTTAACTATAAATCTGACAGGAATATTTTAAACGTCAAATATAATGTTTGTGTTTTTCATTTCCATGACAACAAGATATTGTGATGTCACATCACGAATTCATTAATAGTTCTTATTTCCAAATTTTTAATAATAATATCAATATTTATGTTTTCAAAGTGTACCAATAAAAAAAAATATCGTAAAGTATTCGTGGATAACTGGTCTTTAAAACACTTGCTTTATTTCGAGCACTCGGCTACGCCGTCGTGCTCGAAAAATCGCGCGTGTTTTAAAGACCTGTTTATCCACTTATACTTTAGTATACTAATGTTTAATAATTATGAAAGTAGGTAATTATATTTTTCGGCCGCGAGGCCTACTGTTGACATAACTAATCGTTTTTAAATTAAAATTTTTATTTTTATGTGATATCTCACACGAGCCTCCCTGTCTGTATAAAGTAAAGGAACTATATCGTATGTAGGGGGAAGAGTCCCAACTGCCCCTAACCGTCTGAATCCAGTAATACTATATGTTGATGACGGAGGCTGAAAGTGGAGAAGTACCCGCATATTTAGATCTGGTCACCAAACATGACTAAAGCCATTTTAAGCAACGTTTCAATTATGAATGTTGGTCTTACAACAGGGCGATACTGAGAGTTCCTCTCTTGTGATGAAAACTTATCTGTATAGTATAAATTCAAGTTCTAATTAATTAATTTAAATATTAAGTATAGTGTAGGTTTTAAAAAAAAATCAAATATTTATTTTTCTGTGGACTTTGGACTTTTTAAAATTAGTGTATGTTTTGTAATAGATAATTATGCTCCAGGAACAGATTTTTTCCTCTGATAAGGACAACATTACATCTCGCAAAATAATTCAACTCGTATAGATATGAAAATAAATGATTATATTCTCCAACACGTCAAATTGTTTCAATGTGAATTATTCCCTCATTTTCTTACAAAGACCATACAATTCTAAATATTTTCAACGTCAACTACAATCTACCAATTCCAAGCATTGTCAAAGCAATGTCGCCGGCTTTGTCCTTCTTCCTTATTACTTCTATACCCCACTAAGCAGGAGTGGAACAGTACAACCAATACCGCCTGTAAACGGCTAACCTACTTGTGGCGCCCCTAGCGGTAGAAGCATGGAAATCTAATATGAATTTCGTAAGCAGTCATGCATGCGGAATTGCATCGTATGTGACTCATTTAAAACTATGGATAGAATCTAGTCTACTAGCAGCAGCAAATGAATAGGATTCTTGTTAAAATTCCGAAAGAATATATTAAAAATTACAATTACATTAATGCTTATTTCAGTCACCTTTGTTCTTCAATATATAGACTGGTTCTGGTTTAATAAATTCGATTAAAGTCATTTCTACATCGAAATTTACAAATACCAAATTTATTATTAAATGTGTGATTGTAGGGGAGGGCGGGGTTGGTTTTAACGGAGGTAAGAATTAACAAGCTGATTCCCGCCAAACGTGAAGTGTCAAAAATATGATACTCGGTTTAGAAACAGTATATACACAGCCGAACGTGTCCTGACTTTTCAGATGCCAACCGGCCGTCGCTTATAGTGGTTGTGGGCAGTGATCTCAGATTGACAGGTAAGCGAACTTTTTGTTCTTTACAATAAATTGATTTAAGATTTATTCATTCGCTGAATCAAATTATAGTTTTATCATGAATCGAGCTCTATTTTATTGACAGTAACACTATATTATTTGTTTGTAATTATTTTAACTAGTTTGTTTTCTGTAAATGATGAAGTAAAAAAAGTGACCTTGGGGCTAAAATTAACAAATTGAGTGGGGTAAGTATTAACGTGTTAATACTTACCCCGTTCATGAAATTATTGTTAACATGCCTGATATTTACATAAGTATTTCGGAGGTTATTGGTCAAATATCACGCGTACCATCAAATGAGCCGGAATATTCAAACGAATCAAGACCATCTACTAATAACAAGCCCGGACCATCAAATGAGCCAGGACCTTCAAACGAGCCAGGACCTTCAAATTTGCCAGGACCATCAAATACAAAGCCTACAGAAAAGTTTAATATTGAAACCATACGACAGCTTCCAAAAGCATCACCACATCTTGACTACAAACGCAAAAGTTCAAGAAAATCAACGATCCTCACTGATACTCCAGAAAAATTGGCCTTAGAGGATGATGCCAAATTAAAGTTAACCAAAAAGATAAAAAATATTCAGATGGAAGCGAAAAAACAAAGTCAAAGGCAAAGGAAAGGAGAAAGGTAAAGGCAAAGAAGCCCGGAGAGCAGAAGTGAAAAAGGTAAAGAAACATATTCTGCAGGATGACAGTTACGAAGAAGCCTGCTTCTGCTTAGTTTGCGCTGAGTCTTATAACGAAGACACATCTGGACTTGACTGGATACAATGTATTTTATGCAAAAGATGGGCTCATATCACCTGTGTTAGAGGTGACACCAGAAAATACATATGCCTCAATTGTTTCTCGGATGATGAGGGATCGTATTCCGAATAACTATTGGCTACCATAAAAATATACTATCAAAGTTCCTAACATAGTTCCTATCATAAAAATTATCCTATCATAAAAATTACTGTTTCATTTCAAATAAATATATCTTTAATATGAACGACTTTTATTTAAATATTTCATAGAATTTTAGCTTCTGTTAATAATTGCCCCTTGCGTTAATGCTTACCCCAGCTCCGTTAATATTTACCCCAGATACGGGGTATGTATTAACAAATGATTTAATTGGTTTTGATGCCTCTGTCTCTGAAAGGACTTACCTAACTGATGATTTTTGTTGCTAATATCATAGCTGAATAACCAAAGCATGCTATGAATAAAAAAAAAACAAAAAAGTTAATTATCATTGAAAATATAAACAATATTACAAAATTTGTTAGTACCAGCCCCGCCCTCCCCTACTAACATTATTTGATGCATTTATTTTATATTGCTTCTACAATATCAATTGATGTAGGCTTTATAGCGCATTATAATATTGTATTCTTTTGTCCAGAAAAGTATTTTGTGTTTTGGATTCGCAATTTTTTGGTAGCCTAATTACATTGCACGTCCTTGTATTGTGTTGGGTGCCAAACACAATACAAGGACGTTAAATGAAATAATGCAGCGCATTATAATATTGTATATCTTTATCCAGATTTTTTTTTTATGAATTGTATTTGCCAGTTTTTGCCACTAGGATGTGCAATGAAATTAGGCAGTGCATTATAATATTGTATTTCTTTATCCAGAAAACTATTTTGTGTATTGTATTTGCCATTTTTTGGGAGCCTTATTCCATTGCGCGTTCTTGTATTGTGTTGTGTGCCACACTAATGCGGAAAGTTTTCAAAAGTAGCAAAGATTCAAAATTTTCGGCTTTCTGGATGGATGTTGTGTTGGAGTAATTAATACATAACTAGCAGTTAAAAACCCGCTCCGCGGGTTTTTTTCTGCTAGGCCCTGCGGGCGGCTCTTGCTTGGGCTTCGCCCATTTTAAGTGATATTAACAACAGTTACATTTAATAGATAGATATTAGAACATTCACAGAGAGAGGGTGAGTATATATATTGTTAAAACACGGAACAGGAAGGAGTTAATTAATAATAACATTCTAAATTTACGCATAATAAGAATGACAGTTGTTTGAATAAATGAAATTTTACGTATTTGTGATGGATTATTTCAAATGAAACACTATTATTGACTACATGTCTACAACTGATATTAACTGTTATCGTACCTAATATAATTAGCTCATAGGAGACTTGCAGTGCTTAAATATGTGTTACAACCGTCAATGTCTATAAGTTGAATCAATATCGTTTAGTTTGTCACAATTAAAGATAGTTTTAACAAAGTTGACTTAAATAATAGATTATTACATATTGATTAATTGTACCCGTGTTTATGAATAAAAGGAGGGTAATTGTGCGGTGACATTAGCAGTCGGTTTAATTAAAAGGTGTTAATTTTACTCCAATTGGTGGTAATTCTTTACCTTCAACTGTTACTGTATCTAATAAAGTTTAAAGCTAGATTATATATACACCTTCATCAGGAGAGTAAAAATCTATATATAAAGGTAGATTATTACAATATAGCGCCCCTGAGGTGATATCTCACAAAAGCGGCGCTATGCAAATTGTCCAATAAATAAATAAATATAATGTTTACATTTTATTGTGTATACACCGAAGTCAAAAATTAAATATAGATTGCAATTCAGAAAGAAGAAGTGGAAGGAGGGGGGAGGAGTAAGAGTAGGCTGGGTTTATAATAATTAGGAATCACAATATCGTTAGACGGGAAAGACCAGTTGAGTGGGAAAATATTTAAAAGAGATTTTATAAAAAAATTCTTGTTAATTATATCTGCTTTTATATTAATATGTTTCCTCATTTCAAAAATTTCAAAATTATTTATCGTGAAGTATTTTAAGACCTGAAAAAAACAAATAGCATATAACCATAAAACAATATATTCATAAGACAAATAGCATTTAATAACGGTCATTCTAATAAATTGATAGTTGAAATACTAAATAAAAAAATTAAACACATTCTCTTCAAACGGTCTTTCTAAAGATAGAAATAAACAATGGCGTAGAATTCTGTTTGTGGATAACGATACTTCTAAAATTATATATATATATATAAACAATCCTGGTACCATTCAACTGGCGTTTTACACTAATAACAATGAAGAAATATATTCTTAATAATAATGATAGCAAAATTCAAACAAAAAAACAGGAGTTTAAAAACTCAATTGAGATGATTGTAATATCTTTTACAAAGGTAGAACCAATAGAAACTTTGAAGTCAGAACTAAAGAATATCGCAGGGCTATAAATGGAAATAGTGAATCTGAGTTTGCAAATAATCTTTTAAATAATGATCACACTTTCGATAAAAATTCAGGTCTTAAAATACTTCACTCAGGATATAAAGCATCGCAAATAAATAATTTTGCAATTTTAGAAATTAGAAAACATGCCAATATAAAATCAGATATAATTAATAAGAAAAAAAAATATAAAAAATAATGATAAATGCCATTACAAAGTGATAAGCTTCCAGAAGAAATCTTCTTATAAAACGCTTGTTAGTGGTAAGTAGTCAAGTATTGTTAGCTGCATATTTAAATATTCGCGCCAGGCATTTGGTTCGTTTTTAAACCGACAGAGGTGCGCTCTGTCGGCCATCTTGAAGAAACGCGTGAATTTTTATAAACGTCAAACATAATCACGTAACTGTGGAGAATTTTCATTGTAATGTAATTAATCCAATGGATTATGAACTTTCTAAAACATATTTTCTTCGATATTATCCAAAAATTATATGAGCAGAAACGATGCTTATGAAGAAATCTCGTATTATTATGAGGCGATCCTATTTTAGTATGGAATTGTGTCTTAATATTCAAGTTACCCGAAACAGACAATTTAAATTTGACCAATCAGAGGGCCTACACCGTCCAGACGCTGGGACAATAATACTATCAGATAACATAATTATTTTTTTTAAATATTAAAATATGTTTTGACAAGATCGGCAACCATCGTTTTGACCTTCTATGCAGGCGGCTTTGGTGGATAACCAGTATTTACTCATTTCAGTTACTGCGGAAATAGTCGCAATATTCTTGTAGTTGGCGCTATCTCTTGGTTTGTGGACCTCTAGAACACTAAGAACTTTGAGTGGTCAGGCATTAGTAGGTGTAATTTTGAAAAATTTATGAACATTTAATTATTTTAAAAGTTGGACGAAAATAAAGTCACAAGGAAAAGGTACCTACCGCACAATACTCCCAACTACCTGAAGGGAAACTGAGTATCCATTCGGAGGATGACCTAAGAGATGAAATTACTAGTGATAATAAAAATTACGGTAGGTAGTATATCTGCAACACAGTTGCTTTGTTGGGTGAAAACGTTCTTCGTTTTCACTGGCCATAATTAATGGGGAAAATGAAAGTCACGTTTCCATGAATGTACTTATTTTGTTTTGGCAAAACTCACAACGTCATTAAACTAAGTACCTGCAGGGTTGTGAAATATAGTTCATATTTCAAGAAACAGCTAATTTTATAACATTTTAACCCGGTACAATATTTCACTTGACAACTTTAATATTTTACTGCAAAGCTTACTTTTTAGAATATCTTAGACGAAGTAAATTTCGAAGAGTTTATATGACTCCTCTCCGTCGATTAAGTAAGTCTAGTTTTACAATATACATGAAAAATACACTTTGTAAAACACCACTTTTATTTTGAATTAATATTAACAGCCAACCAGGTTTCGCTTAGCTCAAGCTTCAGGCTTCATGGTGGCTTCATGGCTCATGGTGGCTTCATGGCATGGTGAGTATGTATCAAATGAAAAATACACTTTGTAAAACACCACTTTTATTTTGAATTAATATTAACAGCCAACCAGGTTTCGCTTAGCTCAAGCTTCAGGCTTCATGGTGGCTTCATGGCTAGGTATGATGAAGCTTGAGCTAAGCGAAACCTGGTTGGCTGTTAATATTAATTCAAAATAAAAGTGGTGTTTTACAAAGTGTATTTTTCATTTGATATAACATTAAAATTCTATGTATACATGTTAAATCAGCTACGCGCTTTGTTGTAAAGTTGAAATGTAAACATTCAACGTTTGTTTTGAATTTGAAAGTAAGATATTTTATAAATTTGTTTTGAATACTTCTATGCTAACGGTGTTCCAAATAGAATAATATCATTCAGGGGTTTCCAATTTTATTCGGCCTTGGAACCCTTAATGATCGACGGTTTTTAAGCGGAACCCCAACTACTATACATAAGTTAATTAGCAATTGTCAACAAAAAAAAACAAGTTTATTTTATGTATAGCTTATTGTAAAACTAATTGTTGGCTCAGGTGTCATGTAAAAACTTTAAAAAAATATATTTTTAAATATTTTTAAAATATTTATTGCAATTTTTTTCTTTGATGATTAGTCTAAAATTTAGCTGCTTGGGTGTAGAACACATTACCTAACAACAACAAGTTTTTAATATTGAATATTTGGATACATAAAAATAACATAGTTCGAAAAAAATATAAGAGTCGTTTATAATTTTTATTAAACTTTTATTACATGACAATACAAAGTAATGTTTATTGATAAAAAATAAAATAAATAATTAAACTTGAAAAATGGGAAAAATATTTTAGTTACCATCCTTTACATGAACACACAAACCAATTTATGGTATATAACATATTTATATGTTCCAAATCTAATATGTGCATAAAAGGAAAAGATTAGCAGTACATTTTATATACTTAGCAGTATATTTTACGGTATGTATATTAAAGGTGAAATTAATGTGAATTCAAAAACGACACAATAATTTATCTACGATATCTGGATTTATCTGAATCACAGAAGATGTAATGGATTTATAATATGACAAGCCATTAAATAACAACATGTTCAGGTAAACAATTAAAAATCCCTTTAAATCGATCAAAGCTGTAGCGTGTAAAATGTGTTTATTGAAAACACTTAACATGCTTTACATAAAACATGTTAGAAATGCACCAAAATCTTATCGTGATCATATTATCCTTACTTGAAGAGTTTGGGTTATTGATTTTGGCAGAAAACGAAGGATCTGCTGCATTGTTATCACTGTCAAAAGAATGCACAGAATTTACAATGTTTGTAATCACTTCATCCATTAATTGTGATGACAACGAACATGGTACATGTCGGCCAACCATTGCATCACTTACCATTATTTACTGGAAACATTATGTCGGATACCATTGATTACATATATAACAAATCATCCGTTAAAACAATACGAGAGTGATGTTCAGTGAAAGAGAACATCAGAACAGTTTACACGTAAATAACGATTTTTGCAAAAAAATTATTTAACATGGTCTACACGCGAGCAGCTCAATTAGGTTTGATGTCCGACAGTAGAATTAATTATTGCGTTTTGGTGCCGATCATTAAGTCGTGGGTTGGAAAGCGCTGGTAATCGGTATCAGCTGCCTGGTTTCTGCAACACGCACAAGCCCTAACTTTCGGAAACCCCAATGACCCTTCCACGGATCCCAAGGGTTCTGCGAAACACCTTTTAGGAACCGCTGGTACAAGTAGTATGATGAATGCAAAATACTCGAACAAAATAACTAGAGTGTGTACGCGCAAGAATATACATAAAATGTGTAGGAATAGGGGTATGTGTGGCGGCCATGAATATTAATCGAACACTGCTGAAATGTCACAAGTCTGGCAGTGATGACACAGCCTCCATACACAAACACCTGCGACCTACTTCCCCCTCCCCACCCCTGACCTAGTTCCCACCCCCCCACAACCCCAACAACCCCAACATTCCCCCCGCACAGCCTTCCCCTGCCGCAAGCCGTCCCGTCTACGAATAACAATAAGAGAGATAAAAAACAAACTGAAACGAGTTAAGAGAAAAAATAAAATAGACGCACGAAGTTTGGAGTGTTCGGGTGTTTCCGGAAATCTCCGATATCGACCCGAAAGCTGCGCGCGCCGACGGATAGACGGCCATCTTTAGTTGCAGAAAGTTGATTTGTTTTTCTTTAGCTTTTCCGTTGAGCTTTCCTGACTGAAGTTTTGTTTTGATGTCTTATCGCGTTCGGTACGTATGCCGGATAAATAATATAATTGGTTTGCGATCTGATTTCAACATGAAAAGTTTTAAAAAGCCAACTTTGTTTGATTTGTTGCTCAAGCTTTATTTAAGTAACATCTGTTTTCATTATTTTAACTATGAGATTTACAAGTTTGTATATTATAATGAAATGACTTTCTGATTCATTTTCAAAATATTTTTATTTATTTAATAATAATCGGTATAGCACGAAATGGTAAGTTATTGGTCCAGTTTCAGAAAATTCTCTGTAAACTTCACTACCTTCTAAGCAGATGCGTGCATCGATATAATAGGACTAAAAGCAGGCTGAAGGTAGTTTTAAAACCCGATTATGAATTACTGTTCATTTAACAATTTAATGACCTCGATTGAAATCGATTAATAATGTGATATACAAAAGTTGTGATGGCTCGTGACTTTTGAGTGCGTTAGATTACAAACCATGTTAAAAAAATTTGACATTGTTTATTTTGTTTAGTTCAAAAAGTTTATTTTTTTTATTTTAAAGATATTCAGGAAATTTCAATATGGCACGAAAATGTTTTTACAAAAACCTTAACTAAAAAAAGTAAAAATTTAAACAACAAAATCAGTTACGCGAATATTTTACAGCCAAAAGTCACAAGCCGCTACGATCAAAAGACGAAATACTTTTAAAGATAAAAAATTATCGCATATTATACTATCGCACTAAAAAGCGTGTGTTCTTTTTCACTTTTGTCACATGGAAATAATAATTTATCAATATAGAACGAACGTGAGATAAAAAATAATGTTTTTAAATTCATGAAAAAAATACAATTTCTATCAAATTTTCTCGGTTTGTTTTTATAATGGAAGGCATGGCTTTTCATCCTTTATAAACTGCACGCCGTTGTTTGAAATTCATGCACGTATTTGGTTATTATAATTCCTCGAATCTCTTTGAATACAGAAAACCTTAATGCATAAATATATTTTTTTGTCCATTTTATATATCACTCCCGTCGCTAGACTGCCGCTTATAAAAACATATCAAATTGATTTTAAAAATGAAAATTATATAAAGTCGACAGAACGAATAATTATTACAAGATCGGATTTGAAATAACGTCTTTCAGAAAGTGGGTGGAATTTTAATCAATTGCAAAAAAAAGATCGATGAACTGTCGAAGCTATGTAGAAATAACTAGTCATATATTATTGAAATAGGGTAAAAAGTGTTAAAATGGTTTATTGAAATACGAAACCCACACATTTCTAAAGGCTAGTCCATGAAAAACGATTATTTTATCCTGAAATGAGACTGCTCTTTTTCCGAAGGTTTGAAAGTTGGTTGTTTCTTTGTTACCAAACCTCCTGCCTCCTTGTATTCGAGGGTAACATACACGCAACGGAGCCTTTTGAGATAAAGCCTTATTTCACCGCGTTTTCGTAAGACGAGATCATTATGCATTGTACTGAGAAATAAGCCTCTTAGTGGGAACTTCCCGACGTATACGCACAGTATTTTGTTTCACATTTCTACGAACTTCAAATAAATTCATAATCTAAAATAAGACTGTAATACCAATGGTGTAGGTACAAGGTTCTTCAAAAGGCGTCCAATAATGCTAAAGTAATAAGAAAATGGATAAAAGCATTATAATTTTACGAAAATTAAACATTATTTAAGGTGCCATCATAAAGAAAGACTACGTAAATATCTCTTAAGAGGAAGCTATAAGCCAAAAATGTGTATATTCTTGAAATACCTTATATTGTAGGTAATAGTCATTAAAATCGCTTGACAAACGGAGATAGAAACGTTCGATTTCAAGCATAAAACTGGTTTTTATTTATTTTGTAAATAATTTCATAAGAAAGCAAAAAACTTAATCAAGTGAAACTGTCACAGATAATCTTAGCTATAATACCGTATTTTAAAAAAGTTGTTTTCTTTACGCGTTCATACATTTCCATTGAAAAAAGAAATTTTTAGTAGCTTACATTTATATTTTTTATTGAGTAGTATATTTTTTTATTTGTATTCTAATCAAGCGAAACGATAGTAAGACCTTCAATTTATCTAAAGCATAGTTTTTAGTATTCATAATGTACACCAATTCGATATATTATTATGTAAAGATTAATCAAAATAGTGATTAAGCATTAAGGTTCGCCTAAATACCTTCTTACGTATTTGTTTTTTACTGAACTGTGTCACAAATAATGCTATTATGTTGCATTCTCAACTCTTTTCCCATTTTAAAATATAGAAAAATGGATACAAAATAAAATCTTATCTATTATAGATATTCATAATTTAATAGTTTTTATGTCACATGTTTTGATAAATCATTTAAACTATTAAAATTTTTGATATTTTAACTTTAACTGATTATTTCAAAGTACCATAGTTTTTTTATGGATATGGCATTGAAAGCTGAGAATACCAATTGCATTGACCTAGATTAGTTCTTGAAAATCCAATCAGTTTGCACTGTCCGTCAGACAAACAAATAACCTCTTTTTTGTAATAACTTAATGAGTGTAATCTCAAATTGTAATATTTAATTATTGAAGACAACATAAGCGATTCCTAAACGAAAATCTGAAACGGAAAAATCAGAAAAAGATACGGTCACATCTAGGACTAAAAACCTTGCCTTGCCGCGGCAAGATGTTTCAGATTTTCGTTTAGGAATCGCTAATATAGTCTCCAATAATTAAACAAATAACTTCTTCAATAATCGAAAATTCTCTGTGTGGTATCATTTAACTTTAAAAAAAATATTTTATTAATACCACTATCACAACACATAATAAACATCGCTTTGTATACACCACTATCATAGTAATTATGTAAATAAACCAGACAAATGAATATCCATTAGTTCAAAGTTAATTAAATAAATAAAGAAGAAACAAAAACAAAAAATCTGTTATTCGTTAAAATATGCATTTCTAAAATGTTTTACTAGTACAGATTTATACTTCAAAAAAGGCGTATGAAAAACATCAGCTAACATAGCATAATGGTTATCAATAATGGGTAATCTCTTTTAACAACAGAATCGTAGCTTGAAACCGTAGTATAATTGTCAAAATAATTCACAAAATATAATAACTGACAAGAAAACCATTGGTTTCGAAACATATTTAAAAAAAATTATTTATTAAATAATTAATCAATTTACAGAGTATAATAATGCATGTTAATTAAGATAATCCATAAAACTAGTTATCACTGCTTTTTTTTAATGTTTCTCTTCTATAGAAGCTGGCGATTGTGTTTAAAAGAGTGTTGAGCATCAGGATGAAGAATATTTAATGTTTATAATTCTATTAACTATTATTTTGGTAAAATAGTGGTATATACTAAACGGTTTATTTTAAAACGAAAAACTGTTTAATTGAAAATAGTTTGCTATTAAAAACAGACCCCGAGGCTTAAGTTTTCCTTTAAGTATACATGATACGGTAGTGCTACAATGCAGAAAAGTGGAGGTATTATTTTATTTTATTTGGTACATTATTTTGTTACAATTTATGTTTTCCAGTAATGTAGGCCTCACTGGGTGGCTTGCCCGTGCTGAGGCCTTCATTTTATAATATGAAATTCTAATCTACAATTACATTTAAAGAGAAGATAATAAATTTGAAAAGAAAATAATAAATTTAAAATTAAAAATACGAAATACATAATAATACATTTAAAATTAAAAAATAATACAATGAAAATAATCTTGTGTTTGTGAGTGATGTGTGTTTATGTTGGTTTTGTGTGTTACGCGTAGGTTTTATTTTTATTTTATGCTATGACATTTTGGTAATATGGTCTTTTTTGTTCTTTAATCCATTTTGTAATTTTGTGTGTGAATTTATTTTTATTTTCCTCAATTTTAATTTCAAGTTTTAAGCTGTTGAAAGCTTTAATGATTAATATAGGTATACAAAAAATTGTTTTTGATTAAAAAACAATTCCAATAACAAGTGGTTATTTTAACGTCAATATTTTTATAAGGGTGGAATGTTTTTAGTGATCTTTACATTGTGGTTGGGAGTAAAACAATATTTATTAGGGTTTACTCTTTGCTTTAGCTGGTGAAATGTATATTTTGATTTCGTTAACAGTTGTTCGACAGTCAAAACATTTGCGGAATCGAATCCACGCTAGCTTCAAACCGAAGTTAATCAACCGCTAAATAACATAATAGTGAGTTTTCGGCTTCGGGTAACGTACATAAACGTATTATTATATCGTCTTCAATGTTTGTGGAGTATACGTAATGAAACTAATAATACATCCTAAAAGCCAAAAGGTTATACAGAGACTGGTGTTGTACCGTGGTTATTAAATCTATACATGGATAATTGTATGCATGAATTGAAAGAGGTGGGATTGGACGCGAAAATGAGTAATTTTAGAATACGTTGCCTGTCGAATGCTGACAACGTGGTGCAGATTTCTAATTCTATGGAAGATCTACGGTCTCTCGTGTCTATGATGAACGAAGCATGTATGAAGAATAAGTTAATGACTAATGGATGTAAGTCTAAGGTGTAATATAGTTGTGAATGATAAATACGTGGGACAGGTGGACAAGTTTGTTTATTTGGAGTGTATGTTTACGTGAACTGATATTGAAAGAAGGGTAAATTCAGATAACTCAGTTAATGGAGGACTGAAAGCGGTTGGCGTTAGCAAAAACTGTCCAAAGAAGCGAAGGTAGTAGTCCACAATAGAGTGCTGACACGTACCCCGATGTATGGCAGTTGGGCATGGAACTGGCAGAGGAAGGATGCAAGTAGACTGAATGCTGTAGAAGTGAGATACCACTCGGGCGTATATGTGGTAAAACCATACATGATCGTATGAGTAACGTGGAGATCCACAAAGAAGACAAGGATGATGTAAGCGTAGTGAGTAAGATTAAGAAAATGACGCTTAGATGATTTAGGGATGTGGAGCGAATGAACGAAGAAAGGAGTGTAGGGAGAATACATGACGCAAATGAGAAGGTGCAAGAAGTTGGGGACGCCCGAAGAAGACATGGCACGATCAAGTGAATAAAATACTTGAGTTAGGCCATGTCATGAGTCGGAATAATATAAGAGTACGTATGAGACGATATATGAATATGAATGAGGCAAGGAGTGTGTGCTAAGACCGAGTTGTTTGCCGGTGGGTCCTTTCTGCCTACCCCTGCGGAGAACGGTTAGTTAGTTAGTTGGTGTTGTTGAACTCGGTAATCTTTTGCTAATTGGGCAAACCCATATACCCGCCGCGCCGTAAATAAACAAAAAAATAATAATCAAGTTTTCAATGTTGGCAAACATACCACGATTTAAGAAAACATAAAAAATGGTTTTCCAGAAATTCGATTTAATTTAATAATTTAATGCTGTATAATAACGTGTGTATGTATGCTTAAACCATACGATAGTTTTGACCCAATAGGTGGCGCTGTTGTTGAGATCTAATTTATTTTATTTTTCCAAGTATTTGTTTTTCTTTGTTCAGTTTTATCATCCAAAAATACATCGAACCACAAACTTATTACGAACCATATATTTTCACTAATTCAATCTGTATTGCAATATGGAATTGTTGGCTGGGGTGGTGCATTCAAAACCTCTCTCTTACCTTTAGAAATCATACAGAGAATATTAATAAAAATAATTTTAAATAAGCCATACGATTATCCCACCATCAGATTATTTAAAGAATTTAAAGTCACTTATCTGCTAATCACTTATAAAAAAACATCACTTCTACAAATTCACAAGGATTCTTTCAACAACGAAAACCAAACACTTTTTTCGAACAGCAACAGATCAAATGTGCATGGTTCTATAACCATCCCGTGCTGCAATACCACCACAGCCCAACAATTTTATAAATATTGTGGAGTGAAATGGTTTAACCAATTACCTCTAGATGTAAGATTACAAAAAAATTACGCTAAATTCAAAAACACTATAAAAAATAATTCAGTAGAATTTCTTTATTTATTACACTTTTAAAATGATATCATAATTCTCTAAAATAATTTTAGGTATACCTTTTTTCTTTTTTCTCTCCTCCTTTTTTCTATTAATGTTTTATAACAATTGTTTGTAAATTTTATTTTTATTTGCTTAAAATAATAATTTGTTAAAATAGTAATTAGTTACGTTTCTCCACTTCTTTAACACGAGCGCTTGCTCAGGAAAAAAAGCGTTTTACGATACTGTTTCAAATATTTAAAAATATTGTAATATGTGTGAATTGTTATTGTACATCTTTAAACCAATAAAGAAATAAAAATAAAAAAAATATTAAAAAATGTGACTTGCGCATGTATTCTATGTATGTCAAATGCATAACATATCCGACAACAGATACATGGCAGTCTACACAAAATAAAGTATATATAAAATGCGGTATAGAAGGCGGTCTGTGGCAGGACAACGTCAAAGTTAAAAAAAACTTAGATTTTTACGGGTGGATTTAAAAAAAAATCTGTTTCTTTTTCTGTTTTATTTACATTTATTAATATTATCTTCATCTCCAATAATCAGAAATACTGGATGATAGCGCTTACTGTGCGTAATCGATCATTGAAACGTGAAGTTTTTAAAACAATTTCAAATTAGCATGTTATTAATAAAAAAATACTGCAAAATTTTTCTACATTCAGACCAAACCTGTGCATAAATTTTAGGAACATATAACGTCAGTACAAACTCGCTGAGTGAAAAAACATATATTTCCTTTGTTTCGGTTTTGGTAGTTCGGTCATGCTATTTAAGAGTGCGCGCATCGCTATTTCATCAAACGGATCAAATTTTACGAGGCAAACCCCATTCATAGAACATTCGACCGTTTCTCTCAACCCTCTCAAACAGATGCGACGTTAACTCGGTTATATTATTTTAAGACGTACTCATGGCCGATGAACTATGTCAAAGGCTTCGCCATAGATACCTAGCACGAATACTGCGAATATTATTTATGGAATACGATATAACAGAGCATACGAGCGAAGGCGCCACATATAACACAGCTTCAGTTCTCCACAGCACGCAGACCAGCTTAAAGGCATATACTCGCATATAATTCAGTTTGCTTTGTTTTGATTCCACCCCGCAGACTCTTACCGTAAACACCCCCTTTATATTATCACCCCCCAGTCCCACCCACTAACTCCATACCCCAGTTCCACCCGCTCCTAGACAGAGACAGACGACGATAGAGGGTGAGACGGATATAGTACGAATTGTTTTTAGAGTTGGAATCAGATGGCGTGCTCCATACATTACTCGTACAATCGATATTCAAATAATATGATGATATTGGCAACACATCGTAAAAAAGGCGTAGAGTTGGGGCTTTCATGTGCGTGTAATATATCACCCAGCGGGTCTCTTGCAATAGGTTAGAACAATAAAACTGTCGGAACAATGAAACTCATCAACTTATGTTTAATGATAAACTAATGTTTAAAAGTCAATGTTATTTATGCATAGCACAAAGGATAACAAATTATTAAATATACTATTTCCCGTCGGCGGCATTTATTTTTACTGGGGAGATATTTTCAATTTGTATGGATATTTTGGTAGAAACAGGCAATCAGAAGGCTGCGGGTTCAATTCCTGTCGGCGGCGTGTATTTTTTCTCGGAAGATTTTTCAATTTAGTATTTCAGGCTATGATTAATAATTATTGTTAAAAAATAATGATTTCATTACGCACTCTCATTATTTCAGTTTTCCATTTCTAAATATATAATTTGTACATTTATAGCCATGATTTTACATGCCTCCTGTAAAATCATCATCAAAAGCTATCAAGAATTATTTTATTTCGTTTTATACGTGATAAAAATGTATGAAAAAAACGGTCTCGAAGTTTTCCTTACCACAGTAGCCGATTTTTTAAATGCATCTGTTTAAATTTCACATTTGTGTTAGTGAATGAACCTTGGAAGTGGAAATTAACCCACTTTCTGAAATCCGATTCAGCTGAAACTCGGCTGATAAACTCGTTGTCGAAGACAATGATATTATATACATACGAGAGGATATTTCTCTGAAATTAGATGAGATTACAGCAGTTAATATACTCAACAAATATCTGTCTTATCCAATCGGTATTTGGCATATTTGGTACAGTTTTCTACTTGAGTTCCTGGGTAGGAAGGTTCAAACCACAGTAAATTATTATTTTTTTTTTAATTTATGAACAAAAAAACTTTGTCCTTTAAGAGTTGATTTGTTTCCCGTATAATTGCGAAAATCTGTCAAAAATCAAGGAATCAATTTCTTAATGGTAGCTGAGTTAAAGACTATATACTATTAAGATTGTGTTTTTGTTGTAAAAAAATAAGTTTTTAAAGCATTTTTTACAATGTTTAAAAGTTGAAACATCGATTAAAAAAACAATGTTATGTGGTGAACGTTGAACTATCAATTTAATTATTAATTTCACCTTGCTAAGATGTACGCCTCTATGTTGACCTTTAATATGTTCAAAATAAAAATAAATAAATATAACAAAATTGATTTACATTTACATGAGAAATTAATCTGCCAACAGAACTGCTCCGTAGCACAATACAAAGCACAAAGCGCAAATAGCCTTGCAAAGGTTTACCTACAGAAAGCCAAAGTTAGACTTTCTGAAGTTTTTTAAGACATAATCGCTTTCTCCAACAGCACATTATTTTTGTACATTTTAAGTGCATATTATAAATGAAAGAATATTCTTATTTTATTGTTTGATTATTTTTTTTTATTTTTTATATATAATAGTCTAAATAAATAGTTATGGTATTCAAATGTAAAAACGAACTCGTGCAAACACCCTCAGCATGCTAGAAGGACGGAAAATGGATCTGGGACATATTATCGCAAATGACCCGAAAGACACCGAGGATATGGAAAGACAGAGAAGGGCGATATCCGTTAGAGCAGGTATGTTGCGAATGAGTTTTAACTTTTGCAGTACAAACGTCAAAAGTATACTATTCAACGTATTCTCCACATCACTGTACATGTTGAAACTGTGGAAAGATTACCCAATGGTGTAAGCTAAAAATCGATTATATTCCGCCTACCGAGATACTGCAGCGCTACGGAAATGTTTCCGGATAGACGAATGCACTCTTTCACTTGTCTGCCACCACATGGTAAGCTTATGGCTACTCCAATCGAATAATACAATCATCACTGCCATGGTTGCTTGGATGGAGTCCCCCTGATGGCCTTCTGGAGACGGGAGACGGTCAAACAATCTCCATAAACATTTATATTTTATGTACCTGTTTTGTTATTGTGCCTTAATTGTGTTAATTTTGTTCTTTCTTGTTGTTTGTCTGATTTATTTTTTGTTATTTCGAAAAATGGAATGATTTGCATTTTACTACCCCTGCTTACATCCTGGAATAAACTATTATCAAGGGGTTTTTACATATGAATAGTAATTATACATTATAAATTCATTACCGATACATACTGAAAACGTCTACTGACTCGGTATAATTATTTTCCCCATTAGTATTCTGGGCAGAGATTATTACATATGGTAATTGGTCCCAGAATTTCTGCACCGAAATAAATCCCGACTTCAAGGGTTACGTGATAATTGATTAATGATTAAATGATGCATTTAATAGCCCAGAAAAGAGTGTTGTAGTTCAACGAATTTATTTCTTTCATTAATCCAAACAAAGCGCAAAAAACTTCGCTGATTCATCGTCCATGTTTTCCATATCCAAAAAGTAACGTAGAAAATACAAGACGAACCCAAGTTGAAATTGAGGGATTACTCGGTTCAAGTTTATCCTCCATCCCTTATGCAGCGACTGGGGCATGCCGCCCGTCGTACATCTGTCTGCGGAGGCTGTAACTTTCGCCCAAAAACGTCGTTAATTGGTAACTGTGTCAGCGGGCGCCGCGTCGGGGTGGGGTGGCGGGGCGGAGGGGAGTATAGAGGCGGTGGAGCGGGATGCGGGGGAGGGATGAAGAGGAGAGAGAGAAGCAGGAGAGAGAGGGACGGCGGGAGGGATGCACAGCCTCAGCCTCCAACCCCCGCCCCCTCCCCATCCCCTGCCGTGCGTCATTACGTCGCCAAACGTCGCGGCGTGAACAGTGCGCTAGGGACACCGCTCCTCCCCTTAGCTCCCGTGTACCCGATCCGCACCAACAATGGTTGTGACTCCTCTCGTGACAAAGTAACTTTTACCAATCCTCCGCACCCCGCACCCACTCCCCGCTCCCCGCTCCCAGCACCCGCCACAGTTCCGCCACAATCAACACCCGTGTGTACCAACACCGATGCCGGCATCATCGAATACGTTTTGCTATGACGATCGATATATAATATTATTTGTGTGCTTCGGAATCGGCCCCGGCTCCTGAGGACTGGCTCGCGTTGCGCCTTCCCCGACAGAAGACAAACTTCTTGTAAATAGGGAAATGTTGGTTTTGCGAGAGAACGCGACGATCTTTCTCGCTGTTGTGACTCGTGACTCGTGACAATGCCATCTTGTCTCCGTGTAAATAGTTGGCCGATATCTACACGTTAACCTAATATCCACAGTGTTCAATGTTACAACATTCAAATTGGTTGTTTATTAAAGTATACCTAAAAATAAATAATAGTCTAATGATAAAAATAGAGTTTAACTCCAGTGTACATATGTGATGTTTTTATCTAAAGTGTTTTAATATTTCTATTGAAATTAATCTATTTTCACTATAATATGGTTGTGATCGTCAGCAGTAATGCGTGTTTCTATTTTTTCTCTTCCTTACAACTCCGTCAGAAGTAAAATCTTGACATTGTCTCCTGCGGCTAACTACGGGAACCATAACGTTCCAGAGACCATTTCTCTCTGAGAGGTTTGTTGTGTTTTCATAATGTTGATTGTGACCATGGAAAACTACATCTTGTTTATCTGTAGATTCAAAAAATTGTTTGTACAAACTTTGTAACATTTATATTGCTTAATTTATTAATGTTTACGCAATCTCATTGGGTTAAAATGCATTATTTGTTGCACATTTCTTATTGTCATGAATGAAAAAATTAACAAAGCCCTAAAAAAATTCCGATTCTATTTTTAAATGACGAAGTCTTAAATCAGCTAAAATTTTTTTGTTTTGAAAATAGCGATACCTTCATGAATTTAAACAATATTTTTCATATTGTGGATGGTTTCTGTTGTTTTCATAATTTTAATTTCTGATTTTACTGGTAGATTCTATTTTTGCATCGGTTATTTTTTATCCCGAGCGTTTTCAATATGAATAATTTTCATGCACCATACTATTGGAATATCTACCCGCATTCGTTAATACTCTTCAAGTAGGCGAAAAATATAAAAAAATGAACAAATCTCAAAGTAAAATAAAAAAAAGTTTATAATAGTTTGATATTATATGTTTTTTTTAAATTTATTTTTGTATTAATTAAATAAATATAATTTTTTGTTACTCTCTATTTACTAAACGGTGTAAAATTTTAAAGCCCCTATCTACCTACTGTAGTTATAACATTGAAATAGTTGAAAGCATAGGAATTTTCCAAAACCTGTATTTTGATTTGTTCTTGTGAAAATAAAATGACTCGGTTAGTTATTACGCTTCCACCTGCCTTTCGAAGGGTGGCACGAAATATTTTTTTTATAAGTTAAGAATAATATCCCATTTTTCTTTAATATCTTAATTAATTCTCGTAACTAGGTACATAGTATATGCGTTTTATAAATTTAGTTTTCGAAAAAGAATACTGTGAAGACTCCTCCGGAATGAAATTTAATTAATTTATTGCTTGTAGGTATAACGGTCATGCAGCACATCCATGCAATATGAGATTGGCCAATATTTTCATCTTCACCTCCTTGTCGCACCTGAAGTATTTCTTATTATGATCTCATTCTATTTCTCTTCTATCTATTGCCTGTTCTCCTTATTCTTGAACTTCTAAACCTAGTTTTAGAAGACACTCATATTATTATCGTGAAATCTAATCTGAATATTTTAATATTGCTTGAAACATGATGAATGCTGAGTATAGTCAAAATAATTCAATTTTTATCCTCTGGTTTTAGGATGGCTAGTTACTAAATTTTTCATTCTGAATTGAGAGATCTAAAATTTCATCATGAAGAGTCTTGAAGATAGTTACAGAATGAGTCGTTAGTCTATACTAACTCCCCGCAAGTCTTGATACTAAAGCTGAATAAGTAGTTTGTTTATCCTATCGTCTTTAATATCAATTGAAAAATTATAAGATTGTTTATCCTGGCTCCCCTAGAATCTTTATTTTCAACTTCAGAGTGACTAGATTGTCTATTCTGGCTCCCCTATAATCTTTATTGTCAACTTCAGAATGAGTAGATTGTCTATTCTGGCTCCCCTAGAATCTTTATTGTCAACTTCAGAGTGACTAGATTGTCTATTCTGGCTCCCCTATAATCTTTATTGTCAACTTCAGAATGAGTAGATTGTTTTTCCTGGCTCCCCTAGAATCTTCATTGTCAATTTTAGAGTGAGTAGATTGTCTATTATCTTTCCCCGAAAGTCTTCATTAATATTTATAATGTATAGATTGTTTATCCTGGCTACCATGAGTCTTGATTGCTAACCACAGAATAAGTAGATTGTCTATCCTGATTCCCGGAAAGTCTTTATTGTCACTTACAGAGTGGGTAGAATTAAAACATTACACGAGTATATTATCTATACTGCCTACCATGACACGAGACTTGAATATTAACAACAGAATGAGTAGATTGTCTATCCTGGCTCCCCGTGAACTATAATTCTCAACTAATAGATTGTCTATCCTGGTTCCCAAGAGTTTTAAGGTAGCCGCAGATTTAGTACAAAAAAGAGTTTGTTCTTTCTTCAATCGAAGTCTTTAAAAATTAAAGCATTAGGTAAATCATTGGCATTATGTTTCATAATTTATAAATAAATTCAACTTTGAATTTTTCAGTTCACAACTAAATTTCCATCATGAAACCTTTGAAATTTACCTTTATCTGTGAAAAAAATTGAAGAAATTATTTAATGTATATATTTCAATCTAAATTTTCAGCAAAAGCTGTTTAGCTAGTTATTTATAAAATATGAACGCAACAGTGAAGAATGCTATAGGAGATGTACAAAAATATGTATGCATTACCAACAAAGGGAAAACAACAATTGTTCTGATACAATCGCAGTAGCAAAGCGTGAAATATAAAAATATACTGGTATACAACCTTTGAATAGTCAATCGAGAACTGAAATAATAAATCAATATGGTTTCAGTGTGTGTTTGCAGGAAAGGGTTTGACGGGTCGGGGTGTTGGGAGGACCTAGAAGGCTTAAATTATCAATGAGGATGTGTTCCCCTACCCATCCATCATTGTTCTGCGTTCCGCGTTTTCAGCTCTCAGCTCTGCCAAATATTGTGAATAACCCATCGCTGTCAATATGATCTTTGAAAATATTATCTGACTAAAAAACAAAATATTCAATTTATTTATTAATATGATCTATTATAATAATAGAAAACACTTTCAAATAATAATAATACACGATATTAATATTTTTAAATAATTGAAGACAATATTAACGACTCTCAGACGAACGATGTGTTATAGAAATTACAGAAAAAATATTAATACTAATTATTTGGATTGCAGGACGTATCCTATTAAAATTCTAATAAATTCCTAATATATCGGAACACGTGTTCTCACACCTGCATTTGCAATTACAATATATAATGACGAAATGCGAAAATATTATGATTAATAATAATAATAATATTGAACATTTAGGCATAATCAAGTTTTAAAAATAATTCACCAAAGTTTGGTAATTAAACATAACTTTATTGACTGCCGTAATATAGTACCATATTATGAATAGGTACGAACGAAATACATTTTTAAAAAATTGACTGCCGTAATATAGTACCATATTATGAATACGAACGAAATTCATTTTTAAAAAATGATTTTTATAAAATATATTTTGATAAAACTATAGGTACTAACATTAGAACCAAACGATTAGTTATAATAGACCCGATATAGTTTTACAAGACAAAATTAAAAAAAATAACTTATATCATTGATGTCGCTATTCCAAATTCCTGTAATATTCAAATATCTGTTTCTGAAAAAAAAATTCACAGATATAGGAAATGAGATTAAAAGAATTTGGCATTTTCAGACTATAAAAATATTACCATTTGTTATTTTGGCTACTGGCATTATACCTAGCACTCTCATTCAAAATTTAGGCATATTAGATCTGTCAAAAAAATTAGTATTTAAAATGCAAAAATCAGTCATTTTAAATACATTTAGGATTACGAAAGATTTTTAAAATATTTATATTGAGGGATCAGTAGGATTTATAGGTCCAATTAGAAGTTCTACCGAGTCGAACCCTCTGATGAAAATATCTGGAGTCGGTGAATTACGTTCCCATGTGATATCTGGTGATTTGACGTGTTGTTCTTATATTGTCTTGAATTTATTATGCTAATATAGTGAACTTGCATAATGTGGATTGACTAGATGATCATTTGTGGAAAAGTGTGTGGAAGGGCTTAGTTTTTCCTGTGGGGAAGATTTAACCCGGACAGAAAGTCGGAAAAAATTGAAAAAATCAATTTAAGAAAGTTTGCACATTACAACTAAAAATGCATATTATGATGTATATTGTACATTAATTTATAACTTTTTTCAAGGTTATAAAATTAACAGAAAAATACAAAAATAATATGATGACGGTAAAGAAGAAAATAAAAGTACAGTTAGTTGAGGTTTCTCAAATACCTTCTCACTAGGCTAGCCTGTGTTGAGGCAGAATTTTTCAAGTTATTTCTTTATACCTTTGAACATACCTATACTTGAAGATGTATTCGCACAATACTGTGGTTATTTCAAAACTAACTACGAATTATAACTGTGAATTTGGGTGAATGCACCGGTAAAGGCCCAATTCTTATTTTTGATCCAAGTTTTTACATTGTCTCTGAAATTTTTTGTCAATCAAATTGTTTTATATTGTCTGGAAGAATGTTGTAGAGTCTTGTCGCAAAGTATTTAAAGTTTTGTTGACCAAAATTAGTTTGCGTTATCGGTATTTGTAGTAAGTTTTTGTTGTTGCTTCGAGTACATCGTCTATTTAAACTTTTTTCGTAGTAATTATGTATATTTGCGTACAGATGAGTTAGGATATTTTTTATTAAAAAAGTGTTCAGACATCGCGATAATACTCTTTGTACTAAAAGTTTAACAGGAAACCTATCAGTTCATTTGTTGAAGGCCAGCAGTCAGGTTTTTAACCAGATTACGAATAATTAGAAAAAAATCTCAATAAATTGGCAACATTTTATTTTAATATATTTTCTCCGTGTATATTTTGTCTTTAAAATCGTGAACACCGTTCCAACTTATTTTTTCGTTAAGAGCAGCACCCCGGAAAGGCGAAGGTCCTGGTTTGAAGTCCCAGATGCGACCGTATTGTTACTGAATTATCTATTTCAAATTATCTTTCAAAAATCACCAATATTATCTTCCGTAATTAAAAATTAGGTTTCACTCATTGATAAAAAATATATATATCTGAAAAATTGCGGTAGTCTCATCAATTTATTTTAATCTATTAACATTACCTCTTTATTTTCATGTTCTTTGTCTGCTTCAAATTTTCATTGAGGGGTATGGATATTATCTTCAACTATTAAATATAATAATGAGGTTAATAAGCTTATATAAGTTATCCCTAAAAATATCGAATATTTCTTGACTTGAAATGCATTATAACTAAATGAATTTTTTGCAATGATTACAAACAATTAGGTATGTAGGTAGTGAAAATAGATTGCTGAGACTGTATTTATTTATGAAAATAAGATGGAACGGTGTTAATGCTTTTCAAGATATAATAATGTAGTTCATAAAAAAACAACAATATTGGGCAGCGATTTGGTGGCGGAAAAGGTTAGTACACCCGCCCGGCAAAGAAGAGATTCCGATATATTTCATTGTAATCATTAGTCAATGCATTAATATCATGGTATATCTCGGTGTGTTTGAGGTCTTTTTTTGAAAGTATGCAGTTTTAGAACGCAGAGGTACGTACTATTCGTGTATACATTATACATTCAAACCTAAATAGCACGTCTCAGTGTTGGAAAGTATACTACGATATTACGCTGCAATTGTGTATATTTTCTAGATACATATGCCTGAAGGTTATTCCAAGAGTACACTATACCAAAAGCATTGCACAATAGTCGGGGACACTTTGATTAGTTTCAAGATCACCATTGCCATCCCTTAAGAAGGACCATGAAGGACAATCATCTATTCTTTTCCAACATTGCATTATCATTCGGCAGGTGTCATTGTTTCGGGTAGCGTGAGTTAGGATTCATAATCTGTTTTGCTGTAGAAAGTAGTAGCGTAGTTCACGCAAAAGGAAACAAGATTCGGAATACCAAAATAATCCATTCATTATTATATCAAAGATCAAATAAAAAAATAAACCCTATATAAATAATATAATCATACAAAATAGGACCTTATGTTCTTAGTTTGGGTTTATTTTTCAAAATATAATCTTTGATAAATACAATGATTAATAAATATTATCAAAAAAATTAACCGAAACCTAGTTAATCCAGGGTAGGAAGTATACCTACGAATCGTGTATATTTTCTAAAATAAATATTTCTTTATATTTTTAAAGCGTTAGTTATATGTTTTGGCTTTGCATATTTTCAAAATACGCATCTTTGAGTCGATATATTCTGATGGCATTTCATTGCACTTTTTATTCAATGCATCCTTTATTCATGATATTTCACGATACTTTCTGATGGTATTTTATCGTACTTTTTATTCAATGCATTCACATGATATTTCACGATACTTTCTGATGGTATTTCATCGTAATTTTTATTCAATACATTCACGTGATATTTCACGATACTTTCTGATGGTATTTCATCGTAATTTTTATTCAATACATTCACGTGATATTTCACGGTACTTTCTGATGGTATTTCATCGTTATTTTCAGTGAAACTATTCTGATTTGCTTGCCCTGATATACTAAAATCTGACTAGTTTGCTGGGAACGACAATAACAGTGGAATAATAATATAATAATAATAAAAATAGATAATTGCTCTGATTCATGACGGCACGCGACTAGTAGGAACCGTAGAACAATGGATAATGATAATATTATTGAATAGTTTGTTGTGTGGAATTGGGTAACCCTGTCCTAGATTCAGTTTAATTAATTAGGTCATCTCTAATACCCATAACCAAGTAGCGAATTTTTGAAGTTAATTAATAATATGTTCAGATTTAAATTCAGGCTGTTTAAAATAAATTTGTGAAGAGTCCCAACTGCCCGAGGCCAGCGACACGAAGGGAAAAAGATAAGAAAGTTGAAGGTCGGGAAGTACCTTGTTTATTTTATTTACTATTTTATACGCCCATGGAGTTTTTACGTTGGGTACATTGAAATATTTTTTCACGACATTTCATATGATTTTTGAATAATTTTTATCTCTTGCCAGAGCAATCCTGATGAGTTACAAAACTCATTTTAGGACGGGAAAAACTATTTATGTATTTATTATTAGTTAATAGTTAACAGTGGTTTGAATGATTGAAAAAGTCAGTGACGCTCGGGGAAGACTTCGCATTATCTCTCCACTGGAATGAGATTCAGAGTCGAATAAAAGTCAATACAATATAGTTTTTTATTAGTAGTGCCAATGTTGAACGATCAAGTAAAAAAAAATACTTATAAAAAGTAAACTTTTTCAATTCTTTAGAAAAATATTATTTCCACCTCAAAAATTGACCCAATTAACTTTGTACACTAGAAATCATAACCTCCAAACCACTCATAACCCTGAGCAACGCCGGGTTCACGTCAGATAGTTAATAGTAAATTATTTTACTAGCGTTAAGTCTGAAACTTAACTATTTTTAATTTCAGTTTAGTTTTGCACTTAAAATTGTGGCGAAATGTCGCGTTCGGTTTAAGTTAGACGTAATAACATATCGGCTACCGGTCGTGCGCTGGAAATAACCGAAATATATTATTTGAAAATGTTTACACTGCGAGGGACTTGTTTACTTGTCGCGGTTTCTTCGTTCTAAAATTGGACTTGGATGTTTTCATTTGCGACACCACAATCCACACTTTCTTAGAAGCTTTAAGACGAGACAATACCCTAAAATAAAGCCAGAAACTTAACGTCGTAAGTGAAGCAGCCGTGCACAAAAATTGCGACGCGCGGCTCTGGTGTATTGGACAGACCAACGTTCGAATTTGCTCTATCAAATCTCTAAAATGAAGTGGGAATGTTAACGACATAAGAGATGAAGTAGTGTTAAAAGAAGATTGAGAGCGCGGCTCGGCGTAATGGACGACGACTACGGTCGACTTTGCCCTGGCAGGCCTAGAAAATCAATCTTTCTCCTGCGTTTATTTGAATTATTTCTGACATTTCTATCTAAGACCTAAAGACATACCCCAATCGGAAATGCCATAGTCTCACTGGCTCTAGACGGTTAGCAGCAGTCAGGACTCCTGGGACGTATTCAGATACAAAAAAATGTAATAAAAAAAGATTTCACAGCAATACATATTTTTTTAAGGTTGTTTAAACTTTTGCTTATGAAATTATTGGGATTAGATCAAGAGAAAAGATAATCAAATACTAGAGAGTTTATGAGACTACATACGGTTAATTTGAACAGCTTCGTCCAGACATTCCACACAACGCACGTGAGCCGTACCCAACTAGCAATTAACTAAATTAATAAGAAATCGATATTATACACTTTATTTTGCCCTTTCTACTGAATAATTATTTATTGACTGGTACAGTGTCTAGGCGAAGTTACTTAAAGAGGTGTAAGGAGTGTTTTTCAAACCAGAGTTGTAAGGCGGGTCATCCTGTCTACCTATGTCGGGAAACAGCATTGTTGCTGGTTAGTTAAACCGTTTTGTTAGTGTCTTCTCTTATAGGAGGTTAGCATTCATCGCCTACGCTGCCCTGCTACTCATCAGAACTATGGTTTGGACTTTTACCAAATTATTTGAAATTGTATCCACATCTATCATATCTGGTCGAACTCAGCGTCTTGTATTCAATTCCTCAGCTGGCTAAGTCTTTTATCCACAAACAAAAAAAATGCTTTCCATGATGGTAGTAGTAAATTTTAAAATATTGTCAGGTTAATTGAAACCCGTGAGTGTTCTTATTACACGGAGAAAACTAACTGATATAAAATAGTGTTATTTATTAAAAATCTGGTCAAACTAAACGTCTTCCGTCGTGATATTTATATTATATTTATATATTACTGAACATGTTTTTCGATATATTCTGAATGACTTATATTATATCAGGAAATTGATTGATTGGCATGCTATCATTTTTTAGCAGCTACATTTTTTTCCGTGTATTTTAAAACCTTCGTAAGCCTTCAAAGATGGTTTGAAAGGGAGATATTAAATGCAAATGTTCAGAGATGTGCTTTATTTCAAATAAATCCATTTCAAATGGAAATGCAAAATGCAAAATGGGTATTTTCCATTTTGCATTTTAAATGCTTTTCTAAAAACCATTTTGCATTTTGCATTTTAAATGCTTTTCTCAATGCATTTTCCATTTTAAATGCTTTTTTGCAACATTCTTCCTACTATCTCCACTCATCTTTTTTTCATAAGCCCCAAATATCAGTCGGTCCTCAACCTCGCTATGAGATATAATTTATATTTGTCAAGTTGCTCCCTGGTAGGAGCCCTGGCAATTGAGTGATACCATTACAAAAAATACTGATTCAAATACAAAACATGGGGCCATGACGCTGTAGTAAAAATAATAATAATAACGCTGTAATGTTAGATAGAAGTTTCTATGTTTTTACGTTGGCAACATTAGTCCCGCGCAAATTTTTTGTGGTTTCATAATCTGTAGTCGTTGTGTTTTTGGATTTACCATCATGTAATATGTTTGTTCTACATTGATGTCCATTATTAAATGACAAAATTGTTTAAAAATTCTATAATTATTTTAATTGTTTGACCTGAGAAACCATTTTGCATTTTCAATGCATTTTGAAAATAGGTATTTTGCATTTTGCATTTGAAATGCTTTTCTAAAAACCATTTTGCATTTTGCATTTTCAAATGGAAAAGTTTTGACCCATTTCCATTTTGCATTTAAAATGGTTTTGGGTACCCATTTTGCACATCTCTGCAAATGTTAGAGGGAGCGCGCTACTATTAAAAACGATAATAATTAGGCGAAAATGGTAAAAATATTTAATGAAACAAGACGCGTTTGAAATAGAGCAAAAATCTCTTGACGAATGCTTTAATTGCATTTAAAGATATACTGCGAATATTTTCATGCTTATAACATATTAAATAGGATTGCAACAATAACATTTGGCTGTCATCAGTTGTTTTGTTTTGCTCTATCTAAAAATAATTTTATACCATTCTTTTTTGCTTTCTGGCAAAAAAAAAGTGTAGTGTGTTGTGCCTTGAGGTTTCTTCTCCCTCCTGATCTTCCAGGAGTCACTTTTCGCTGCTGATTTCCAGATATTTATAAACTTTTTTACTTCTGTCATTTTCCATACTATTGTTGTAGTTGTTTACGGTTGTGAATAATGGAGGAAGATTTCCCTCCTGGACCCCCTACAAAGCCGCCAGATCCCTCTCCGGACCCCCCAGATGGGGAAAATGTAGAAATTTCTGACAGCGATTCTGTCATTTTGACTTCTACCAAAAAAAGGAAATTTACTCCTTCTTCCCCAATAAAACTTGACTCGCCTTCGACTTCACAGTCCCCACCAACACTTTCTCAACTTCCTCCAACAAACTTTTATTCTCCTCATTCCCGTGGCCCATTCATAGTATACGCCCAAAAAACTGAGCAAGGAAAAACCATCCACCCTCTTGAATTTGGCAAATTCCTATCAAATAGCAAGAATCTTTCAATCAAGCCTGGAGGTGTAAAAGCCGAGGGTCGCTTCCGAATCTCCGTCGAATTCCTCTCAGGGTCAGCTGCCAACAGTTTCATCAAAAATATCTTCATTTCATCTAATTCAAAGTTCAAGGCATATATCCCTACTTTCAATGTCACTCGCATGGGCCTGGTCAGAGGTATCTCGACCGATCTGTCCATCGAAGAAATTCTGTCTTCACTTTCAACCCCCCAACACATTGGCAATCCCATAAAAGCCAGGAGGCTAAATTACAAGGACTCTTCTGAGGGTATAATTTCTTGGAAGCCCTCCCAATCTGTCGTTATCACCTTTGAAGGTCAATCTCTTCCCTCCCATATATATTTATTCTTCAACTCATTACCAGTTGAAATGTATACTTATCCCACCACTCAATGTTTCAATTGCTGCCGTTTTGGTCATACCAAAGCTGCATGCAGATCTCAACCCAGATGTTTTAAATGTGGAGAAAACCACGCAGCTGACCAATGTCCTTCTTCCTCCTCACCTAAATGTTTTAACTGCTCAGGCTCACATACAGCTATCAACACTTCTTGCCCAGAACAATCTCGCCAAAAAAATATTAAAATTTCTATGGCCTCTCAGAACTTGTCTTTTCTGCAGGCTTCTAAACTATTCCCGCCTGTCAAAATATCATTTGCTGAGGCTTTATCCAGCAACTTCTCATCCAACCCTCTTCCCTCTTCTACAACAACTTCTTCTCGTTCAACTAAATTCACATACAAAAACGCTATCTCTAAACCGGCTCCTGGATACGATCAGCAACAACACAACTCACTGCTCTTAAATCCCAATGGTTCATCTCTTTCAAATGCCACAAATGGGTGTGCAAATAATTATAATCCCTCCTCAATGAACGCTCTTAAACTTTCTGAAAAACTCTTCCAAGACAATTCTTCATTTATCCAAACTCTTATTATGCTTCTAATTGACCTTATTTCTTCTCAAACTAATCTACCGTCCAACGCTGCTACTATTATTTCCACATTAAAATCATTTATTCAAAATGGCTCTTCAGGATGTCAGAATACTTCAGTGGAATAGCCGAAGTGCTATTTCTAACAAATCTGATCTCCTTAACTTATTAAATTCCAACTCTATTTCTTTGGCTGCTATCTCGGAGACTTGGTTTACTCCATCCACCCACTTTAATGTGGGAGGGTATTCCTGTCTCCGCGACGACCGCCCCGAAGGTACGGGCGGAGGTGCTGCCCTTTTTATTAAAAAATCCATATCGTTTTCCCCAATAAATAATATCAAACCCCCCAATGCTGACTTCCAAATGGTTGCAGCTAAAATAAAGGACACTTCCTTTATTTCAGTCTATCTTCCCCCAACAGCCCATTTCAATAAACAAATTTGGTTGCAAATTCTAAGTCAACTAAGCCCTCCTTTCTTTATATTAGGCGATTTTAATGCCCATTCCCCCGTCTGGGGTTCTGCTTTCTCCGACCGAGATGGTCGAAGTGTGATGGATTTCCTAGATCAATCCAACCTTTTCCTTTTGAATGACGGATCTCCTACTAGGATCTCACGCCCCAGCACAAACCCCAGTGCAGTGGATCTCTCGATATGCTCAACTAGTCTGGCTTCTCTCTCCTCGTGGGTGGTGTCCCCCGACCCTTGCTCCAGTGATCATTTCCCGATCACCATTACTTATCAAACTTCTTTCCAATCAGACAAGTCTCATATTTCAACAAAGATTAAAACGAATCACACCAAATGGGATGAATTCAACTGTCATATGGACAAGTTCCTACTAAATTTACCCGCCACCGATATATTTTCCGTCAAAGATGACTATAATAACTTCAAATCAATGCTCATAACTGCAATAAATAAATCAAATCCTCCCCCTAAAACTAAATCTCTCAAAAAACTCCCTCCAACTCCCTGGTGGGATGAGGAATGTTCCAAAGTAGTAAGAATTCGGAAAGCTAAATCTCTTTCCTATAGTTACAATATGACTATGGAGAACTATCTTAAATACAAAAACGCTGAATCCAATGCCAAAAGGGTATTGAGGTCAAAAAAAAGATCCGGGTGGTACAACTTCTGCAGTTCAGTATCTCCGAACACCCCAATTTCGGAAGTTTGGTCTATGATCCGAAGATTTCGATCCTCCTTCAGTTCACCATCTCCTCGAGCGTCTCATTCTAAATGGATAGATGAATTCTTGGACAAAATTGCCCCCCCTTCTGTACCTAACTTAGATGAAATAACGCCCATCTATAATACTCCTATGTCTAATCATTGGCTAGACTCTCCATTCACCTTAATTGAGCTAAAAAATTGTTTATCAACAGTCAAGGACTCATCTCCAGGCAGAGATGGTATACCTTACAGCATAATCAAAAATAGTAATGATAATGTTCTAAACCACTTCTTATCCATCTTAAATAAAATCTTCCAGACTGGTATAATGCCTGATGACTGGAGTTCTCAAATAATCATCCCTATTTTAAAAACAAACAAATCACCAAATTCTGGATCCAACTACAGGCCAATCGCTCTTTCATCCACCCTCAGTAAACTTTATGAAAAATTAATTAAAAACCGATTAGAATTTTTTGTCGAGAGTAAACAGCTTCTCTCTCCATCTCAATTTGGATTTAGGAAAAAAAAATCCACTCAGGATAACCTTGCCATCATCAGCACTGATATTAATTTATCAATTTCTAAACAGGAAGTTTGTCTTGCCGTCTTTATAGATGTAGAAGGCGCCTTTGACAATGTTTCCATCCCAATTCTGAAAAAAAAACTTCTAGGCCTTGGCCTTCCCCCCATGTTTGTCCAATCTATTATTAATCTATTTCTAGATAGAAAAATTTTCATTGAACTTCCAGATATTTCTCCTCAAAGTAGGTCTATTTGGAAGGGTTTACCACAAGGCGATGTATTGTCCCCCTTACTGTATAATATATACACATATGATATGCATGTCACTATTCCCCCACAAGTAAAAGTTATTGAGTTTGCAGATGACATAGCTTTCTTCTTATCATCCAAAATCATCCCTCTCGCCGTCAAATATCTTAACGAAGCCATGAATGCCCTTTGCACATGGCTCACGTTAAATGGTCTTGAACTTTCAATCCAAAAGACTCAGTGTGTCACCTTCTCAAACCGCCATAAAAACCCCCCCGTTCAAATTTTATTTAAAAATTCTCCAATCTCCAACGTTTCTGAAGTAAAATTTTTGGGAGTAACATTTGATAGGAAACTTAAATGGTCTTCCCATATTAATAATTTAGTTACTAAATGCGAAAAAAAATTAAATATCATCAGATCATTATCTGGCGTTTGGTGGGGAGCTCACCCTACTTGCATTAAGTTGCTTTACAATGCACTTATTCGAAGCCATCTCGACTATGCCTGCCCACTTTTTAGTACTGCCTCAAAAAATGTACTTGATAAATTAGACAAAATTCAATCTAAATCTTTGCGAATAATAACTGGAGCGATGCAATCGTCACCCATCAATTCCCTTCAAGTAGAATGTTCTGATCCTCCTCTTTATTTAAGGCGTCAACTATTTGCTGACAAATTTGTTCTTAAATGTTTAAATTCTAAATGTCATCAGGTTATCCCCAGCGTCTCGTTGTTCATTGACTCAAACCATTCATCTACAATCAGAGCTTCAACTAAACCTATTCCTGACATCTGTAAAAATTTTAAGTCTCTCTCAGAGCTCCACATCATCCAAAATGATCTACTTCCCTTATACAAATTAAAATATAGGCACGTCACCCTATCCCCAACAATATTAGAAGGGATCGGAATCCTTAAAAGTCATTCCAATCTCCCGGCCCGAACTGTCAATAATATGTTCAATGACATTATTTTATCTAAATGGCCCAACTTTTCTCTTTTATTTACTGATGGATCCAAATCTCCCGACTCTCCTAACTGTGGTATAGGTATTAACGTTTACCACAATAATTCTAATGACAGAATATTTCATTCAATTTCACATCAATTTTCAATATTTTCAGCCGAGTGCATTGCAATAATAGAATCTCTCAAATATATAATCAAAAATAATTTTGAACATTCCCTCATTCTCTCTGACTCTCTCAGTTCCCTCCAAAAACTTAAATCCAGTCCTCTTCTTCATCCTGATGATCACTTTGTATGCCTTATTCGAGTGATGATAGCCTCCATTCAAAGCTCTGGTAAAACTGTAACTCTGATTTGGATTCCTGGACATGTTGGTATCATGGGTAATGATATTGCGGATGCCTTGGCAAAACAAGGAGCGTCCAACCCTGTTGTTACCCTCGTAAACCACATTCCCCTATCTGACATTTTTTCCATCATCAAAGATAGATCCCGCAATGTTTGGGCAGAGTATTGGCACATTGCTAGCCAATCCAAGGGAGCCTGCTATGCCTCAATACAAAGGACTATTCCATCAAAACCGTGGTTTCAGCAATTCCCTCATTTTTCCAAAAAAGAAATTTCTTCACTCATTCGAATGAGGATCGGACATTGTTCCGTTCCTTCACACCTTTTTAAAATTCACGTCCTTGACTCCCCAGATTGTACATTCTGTGGTCTAGAAGTGGGAACTTTAGATCACATATTTTTTGGTTGTCCCTCTCTAAACAAATATCCTCTCTTCTATCAAGCCTTATCTAAAATTGCCTCCCCTCCATTCAACATCTCATCTCTTCTAAGTCTGAACTCGACTCCAATTTACATTATAATTTTGAAATTTGCCTATTTAAATAAAATTAATATTTAAATTCACCTTTCATTTCTCAATAATTTTAAATGATGGCCAAGAACACCCTTGAAGGGTGAAAGCCAGAAATAATGTTAAAAAAAAAAAAAAACATATTAAATAACAGAAAAAACTAAAACGCGTTTTTAATAATTTTCGGAGCATATTTGAGTTTTTTTCTATCGAGAGAATTTCATATAATTAACGTTTCGGTATAAAAAAATTATAGATATTATCTTCAAAAATATATATATTTTTTTAAAATTTAAAAACTTTAAGAGTTGACGAGAAACTTGTTATAAATCGGTTGAAATTGGGAATGCGGGGGCTTAAGAGGGAATTACGAATTGAAGACTGATTTCTGCATCGCTCAACACTAAAAGATTATGCCCACGCACTATCGTGAATGATCAGAAACGTGCAATTATTATTTTTTTATTTATGAATTGCTGATGTGATCGTTCAACAACTCATAGGCCAGTACTAACAAAGCAGTTTTCCATCTATTGTTAAGGCCATTATAAGTCACTATTATGAAAAGTATTAAATAAAAATAAAAGTCACAATTATTTTACACGCAATAATTATTCGAATGAAATACTCATCCACATTGAAAAATCTCCTGATAAAAGATACATGACGCCAACGGGACTCGAACCCGTGTCCCTTCGATTTTCCAAGTAGTAATTGTTGAATGAAACACTAGTATATATTGAATTATTTCGCGGATAAGAGATAAGCCGCCATAGCTCAGTGGTCAGAGCTGTCGACCGAAAATCGAAGGGACACGGGTTCGAGTCCCGTTGGCGTCATGTATCTTTTATCAGGAGATTTTTCAATGTGGATGAGTGTTTCATTCGAATAATTATTGCTTCTAAAATAATTGTTACCCTTTGTGCTATGCATAAAAAATCTTGTCTTAAACATTAGTTTACCAAAAAATAATAATTAATAATAGTCACGCTAAATATTATACCTTGCTTAATTAATTTCATTTTTGATCCCTTCGATTTTCGGTCGACAGCTCTGACCACTGAGCTATGGCGGCTTATCTCTTATCCGCGAAATAATTCAATATATACAAACACTCCTCCTTTAAAAGAACTCCATTTGAATTTCAATTTGTTTTCGTGAATAAATGAAAATCTTGAAAGTGGAAATTAACCCATTTTCCATCATCCGATGAAACTCAGTAAATAGATTCGTTGTTTATGGTCAATCACGCGTGCAGAATATACATGCGTACATATTATACGCATTTCTCTGAAATCGGATGACATTACAGCAGTTAGTATACGAAATAAATGTTGATCCTACCCTATCGGGATTTGGCTCAGTTGTTAGCGCAGTTGACTCCAGTCTCTGGGGAGGAAGGTTCAATCCTTAGTCAACTGTTTTATTTTATTTAATTGGCTACTAGCCTGTCCAAGAGATGGCGCAACTAGGTCGAAAATTGAAATTTTGGGTTATTTTATTTTATAGCTCTCCTTATTCTGTAAGAAAATAAGTGAGTGGGTCAATTCTTTTGACTAAGTAGGTTATACAATAAAAATGCATGATATCAAAATAAGAAAATCTCTGTATAATGCAAAAAATCTATGACAATTGAAAACATGTCATAATTTTTAAGTCAGCAATATTTGTAAGATTAATTTTTTTATTTTTAAATCTTTATTTACTTTATAGACAGATCAAATAATTTGTTTAAGTTTTCCATGATGACGTCAACATTACTTGACCATTTTCACGTCTGCAGAGATTACACCTCAGATATATGAATACAAATAAAAAAAAGTGAATATTTAGAAAAGTGACACGGATGGTGACATGTTGATGACGTTTGGTGACATAGGCGACAGCCCTGGCCTCAGATGTCAGTATTGTCAAGACCCTGACGAATTCGGTAAGTTTAAACTAAAATAATTAAATATAACCAAAATTTTTATCACGTCATTATTTCATTTTTTTAAAAGTAAATTAACTTTGTCAAAGTGATTTTTTTACATACAGGCTTGTTTTTCTTGTCGAGGTTTTCATTAAAAAATAAAAATAGAAAGCATGCTATAAAGTAACACCAACAAAACACTTTTGATTGTTTATATCGTTTCTAAATAAAGAAAAACTTTGATGATTCGAAATTTAAATGCCAATTTATGAAGCATGAAGCCGATACAATTACGTAATATCATCATTTATTTTTGAAAAACATGTTGCTCAAAAATGTTTTTTTTCTGGCTACGTTCGGCTTTATCTTTTGTATATTTTATCGGCAAAAGTAATATAATGTGTTTTGTTCATATTTTAAGGTTTTAGCACACTTAAGTAAGGATATAATTCAAACTTATAAAAAAAACTTTGAACTGAAATTTGGGGAGGGGGAGTTTCGATGTGGGTCGCATAGACCCACGACGTCACTTAAGGGTTAAAAAGTTTAACCTTTATGCAATATTTTTAGTCAACAAATCTAAAAAAGTCAACAAACTAAGTTGCCAACTTAAGTTATGAACTTTACTACTGGTTACGTCACCAGTATTTTAATTTCTTTAGAGAATCATTTCTCCTCACAGAAAGAAGTACACCCCGGGTACAGAATTGGTTTATAGAGTGTATTTTTTTCAACTTAGAGTAAATTTGTCCCCGGGCGAAGTATAAGGACGAAGGCAATTGTTGATGAAGTAATTTTCTCGGATGTGTTACATTTTTGAGTAGCACACTTTCTTGTAAGTCAATTCTGCTAAATTGGGACACATCGGGCTCCAAACATTTTATTCCAAATCAGCGGATAAGCAATGTTTATTTGGGGGCTAAAAAAAATATTTTTTTTAACCTTTTTTATAACATTTATCCGAGTCATCTCGAATATGTTTTAAACAACATAAAATTTTTGTTTAAAAAATGCTTACTTCAGGTACATTTTTACGAATATGAAAAAAAAAAATCAAATATTAGTAAAAAATTAAAATAATTACAATAACACTGAACCAAAAAAAATGATATGAAAATAGTGTACATGGGTACATAAAAAATCAGCACGAATTCTTCAATTGTCTTGTGCATGTTCTTCCTATGTTTTTGTAGAGTTGCAACTTCAGACCGTAATTGTCCCAATTAAAAGGAATGGTGTCGCAGACAACCATGTGAGTCAGTGTTAGATTCTGTTCCTTTGGTTTTGCCCAAATAGCCGACTGTCCCGATAAACCGGTGTACCAACTGAGTGGAATCGACTTTATCTTGGCAGAGAACGCTCCTTTTCAAAAATAATATTTTAAAAGTGGTATGTTAAATGTGTTATGGTATTTTTTTTAGGAGTGTAAAAATCTTTGTCGAAGGATCTTGAATGTTAGTGTGATTACCAATGCACATAAGACAATAATATGTTGTATGGATAAGGAAGAACTCGCCGTTAGAAAAAGGGGCACTCGTTTTCTTACTGTTTATCCTCCTCAGGTCTCACGGCAGTGGCACTGAACACAATGCGCTTTTGCACGAGATGGGCGCAGATGTAAAATGTATTAAGATAAGCGAGATAAGATCTCGCGCGGATGCGGTTTATATAGTGAGCGATGCGGGTTATTATAACAGACTGACAGAAGTGTTATGTATTGACTGAATGGAATAAAGGTAGAACAGAGGACAACAATATTATCTCAGTACAGTGGTCGTTGGTATGTATATATATGTGTATAAGATGTATATGTAAATAAATGCGTATTGGCGTAACCAAAAAGCAATTTTTAAGGGACTTGCTTATTGACGATTCGTAAGTTAAATGTAATTGTTCTTGTGCCAAAACAAAAAACTAAGCACTATCGGGTAACGCTGAACACGCAGAAGAGTATCAGAGTAAGTGGGGCATGGAATCTCCAATTTAGGGTTTATAGTGCGGCCGAAAGGAGTGTTAAGGGAAAGGAATGGAGAAAACGCAAAAGTTTTTATTTTATGTTTATACCTCACAAGAGTTCCAACCGTCTGGAGCTTGGAAGACTAGCATCCCCAATTGGGATATGTTGTGAGGCTGATGGTAATGGGAAGAAACCTGGCTATTCAAACTAAATGGCGATCATTCACCAGGGCGATACTGAAAGTATCTACCACTCTCCAGACGGTTCTCTCCCACCGAAAATATACTATATATTATTTTAAAATAATAAATTGTGAAATAACACAAATAAGTCGAAAAAAATTTACTTTCGCACTCCGGGATCAAACCCTTTGGGAAACATTTGATTTTCAGTTCTTGTCCTATACTAGAATATTACTACCATTGAGTAAGAATAACTAGTGTATTGCGGCATCTGCAAAGACTAAATTCCATCGCTTGTCAGACTACTTTATTTTTTTCTACTCGAAAAAACGCGAAGTGAACTATTATCAAACTTCGATTAGCCAATGTATATTATATAAAACATCGAAACTGAAACGTCAATTTTTTCATAAAAGTTCTGTGTTTTATGAAATCCACACTTCACGGAGAAGGCGCTGCAAGGCAGTATTACTTTCAAAACTCAATTATTTTTAATAGCTTTTCATATAGACGTTCAAAGAGAAAAAAAAATCGCTTGTATCTACAATGTAGGTGGATAGCAGTAGATTTTTTGCATACTCAATTAATAGACGAAAGACTCTTAATAAATTTTAAAAAACGAATTTTTTAGTGCAGAACTGTTTCGAATTCGAAATTGTATTTTCTCTTTGAATTTTATTTTTGGATTAAAAATGGTAAAAAACCGCAGAAATTCAGTACTTACCATGGAGGCTACCAACAAAGCACAGGGGGTGTTTAGTGAACAGATTCTGAGAATTAGGTATATGCCGAAATAAAGAGGACGTAGATTATGAGTTCATAACGCTTTTATTTTGAGAATTATCATGACGTCGAAGACGATCATTAAACAAAATATACAATAGTTTAACTACTTGGGCATGTAAATACATGTTTTTATATTTAATTTTCGAATCATAGAACCGAACAAACACGTATTTCGAAGCCCTTTTGTAATTTTGATGGATCATACTAAATTGATCTATTACTTTACTAATAAAATATACTTTTACTTCGCATTCACTGATTTTGGGTTCTCGTAGCATAAACATAACTTTACTATTGTAAATTTTGGTATACTTTCTAAATTAAAAGCATGTTTTGTATCTCCTTGTGACATGGATAAACTATTTACTATTGTAGATTTGGTATACTTTCTAAATTAAAGCCTTTTTTGTATCTCCTTGTGACAAGGATAAACTATTTACTATTGTACATTTGGTATAATTTCTAAATTAAAAGCATGTTTTGTATCTTCTTGTGACAAGGATAAACTTTTTACTATTGTAGATTTGGTATACTTTCTAAATTTAAAACATGTTTTGTATCTCTTGTGACTTGTGACAAGGATAAACTATTAACTATTGTAGATTTGGTATACTTTCTAAATTAAAAGCTTGTTTTGTATCTCCTTGTGACATGGATAAACTATTAACTATTGTAGGTTTGGTTTAATTTCTAAATTAAAATCATGTTTTGTATCTCCTTGTGACATTTGTAAAGTATTCAATTATTTACTAGCGCCCTTTTTAGGCTTTTACGTAGGAATAGTCAATAACACTGATGTTAATGTTATATTTCCATTTCTAAGAGATTTTTTTTACATGAGGCCCTGAGGAAAATAATTCCCCTCAAAGCCTATGTCATCTTTGGGGATGCTGTGTGGAGGGTTTTTTTTAAGGAAAGGAAGGTGGGGAAGTTCCAGGAAGGCAAAAGGTATGAGAGGTGGGTAGGAATCTAGGGAACAGTGTGTACAGGAGTGACGGACTTCTGAATCTGTCTCTCCCGCTAAGGCGCAAAGCGATAGGTCAGAAGAGAGACAAGTTGGAGAGGTCAAAGGGTCTCCCCTAACCAGCCTCTACTGATCTGGCACGCCACGTAGCTGGTGGGCAGGCGCATCCTCACCCGATGAACCCCTGCTAAAACACCAAACGTAACGAACCACTTGGGGTGACCTATGGCAGAGGTGTTTGTTATCCAATAAATGGTACCCAAAACCGCCTCCCAAATTGAAGATTGATATTTTCAAGATTAAATAATTTTTGAAGTGCATTGACCTTGAAACTCTTGACGGAAATGTACAAATTACGATTTCTGATTTCTTTAAAAAAAAATTTTTTTTTTCATAGGAAGCAATTACTTTGTGATTAGATATTCTCCATTTATTTATTTAGGCCCTTAAGGCTTTTACATAAAACAAATCTTAAGAAATTACACTAGTTCATTAAAATGAAAATAGTAATAAAAGGTACTCGTATAAGCAATTCAATTTGTCCATATTGGCACTATAGCTAACTTAAGAATATAAAAAATTAGATGGGAACAAATGAATCAATCTACTTGTCGTAGGTACAACAAATATTTAAAAAAATTAAGAAGTTATCTTTTGAACGACGACCAATTGATGTCCCTGTGATTTCAGTAACACTTTTTCTTATCGCGGCTATATTTATTATCAATACTAGACTTTGATTCTTCCAAGGTGTAGAACTAACTTAACAATGGTTATGCCCCTGGGAAAACCTGATAGGTTAATTATCTACCTCGCAGGAAATTTTCCTCGCAAAAGATCCTCGTGGATATTTTCAACATATCCTGATACCCTATATATTTGTCTAATGACCAAAATGTACAAACAAGAATACGCGAAGTGATAAAAATAAGAAGTTTTATTTTAAAGTTTTTTTATTTGGAAATCAATAAATTGCCATTGTATCACCAAACATACTTTAGTTGTCCACTATGTTTTGGTTATTTTTGCATGAAACGTGAAATCTTGTAAAATAAACTCTACTTTTGTTCAATAATATTGTTATTGGGTTTATAAAAACAGTTTATTTTTAAACAAGTTCTGCTGTGTAATTATTATTACGCGTGACAGCTGTTTCGCCCTCTGAAGGCATTATCAAACTATGTTTAAAAATAAACTGTTTTTATAAACCCAATAACAATATTATTGAATAGATAAAAAATATAAAAAATAAAATGGAGTTCTACAAATTAAACTTAATAACAATAAATATGTATTTTTGTATTCAAGTGTCATTATCAATATTTGAAGTGCTTGCACGAACAATTAAAACAAGGGATAACGTAGGTACCTTCCCATTACATTATATTATTTTTAACAGAAAACTATTTAAATGACATTTTCAAAATAGGATTTAAAGAAATCAGACTTTTTCACAATTTGTGCTAGTATAATGTATGATTGTATTGCTGGTGATGATTGATCGATGCTAAATACAGTATTGAATTTAAGTTGATATAGAGGGGGGTTCCATTTTCCTGTTCTTGTCATTTTGACAATTGATTTGTAAACATAAATGTATCTACCAGCGAGATATATATACATAGTATTTCTAGTAATACATAGTACTCCTAGTAATACCTAGCATGTATTAATTTATTCATTTATTAAATGCCTTCAGGGCTTTTGCAAACATAACAATTGTCGAAAATTTACAAAAAATATACAGAAATAACATATAAGCGCAATAAATACCAATAATCATAGAATACAGTTATATTCACAACTATTTTTTTCCTCTGATGTAGGTCGAAAAGGTTAAAAATATAATAAATGTATAAATCTATATAATATGTTTTGGCAGTTCGGTAAAACTCAGTGGGGACTGATTTGAATAGTTTTTGCTATGGTTTCTCGTTAACTCCTTAAGTTCGTTCCATGTATATGTTATTTTTGAAGTTAATATCTATACATTTGTTATACCGAAACACTAATTATTTGAAATTCAAGGTCCGAAAATTATTAGAAACACGTTTTGTTCTGTTATTTAACATGTAATAGGCATGGAGAAATTCACTGTTCATCTTTAAATACAACCAAAGCATTTTTTTTTTTTTTTTTTTTAAAAGAAAGACAAACATTCCCGGGTTACGAATAACCCAACAATGTTTGAAAATCTCCTACTACCACCACAGAAAGCCGAAAATGTTGCCTGTGTTGTGATGGAGGACTTAGCCAGCCGAGGAATCGAACACGCGACGCTCGGGTGAGACCCAAGCGCTATGCCCACTCAACCACTGACCGGTCAAAAGATTTGTCGAAAGATTTTTGCTCTATTTAAAACGAGTGGTGTTTTGGTAAATATTTTCACCATTTTCGCTTAATTATTATAGTTTTTTTTTAATATGAGCGTGCTCCCTCTAACATTTGTATTTACATATATCCCTTTCAAATCATCGTTTTGTTCTGTTATTTAACATGCAATAGGCATGGAGAAATTCACTGTTCATCTTTAAATACAACCAAAGCATTTGTCGAGAGATTTTTGCTCTATTTAAAACGAGTGATGTTTTAGTAAATATTTTCACCATTTTTACTTAATTATTATCGTTTTTTTAATATGAGCGTGCTCCCTCTAACATTTTTATTTACATATATCCCTTTCAAATCATCTTTAAACGCTTACTACGGGGCCTCAATAGGGACAGGGATATTTATAACACTTAACATTTGAGGGCAGCCTATGAAGTTATGCAGCTTATTCAGTAATTAAAAAAAAGTATAAGAATGTCATTAAGGCGATGCACTACATCTTGTAATATTTTAAATTGAGCCGCTACCAATAACAACCCTTACGTAGATGGCGATAAGGTTTAAATTCCCGCTTAACACCATCCGCCTGTTTTGATTTATTCAAGAAAAAAACATGGCCAAAAAGTGCCTTTTATTTTGTAGATGTTCATGCATAATAATAATTTTTTTTCGATCATTTTATAAACAACTTAATTTGCCACATTATACAATAAAATCATTACCAAAAATGAGTTCGTAAGTAGGAGATTTTGAACTTTAAAGCAGTTTTCATAGGCCTTATACATTATTTTTTTCTGGGCTTCTAAAAAGATTTATCTAAAAAATGCTCGATTATTACAAAGGCCATGATGTATTCTACTCGCAGTATTTAATTAAAGCATCTGAAACATTTCTATGCGACTAAATTTTCAAACCAAAAACACATGATTTTGCATTACTACGTATGGCATCGCCTTAACAGTTTTCCAGATAGAAAGTAGCGGTAGTTTCAGATTATACATAGATGTTTTGTCGCAGATATCAATTACATGTTGTCTCAACTTTTATTGAACCTATTTGAGAAACCTTTCCTTTGTTCTTTCTCCAAGCGGTATAAGTTACAAGTTACAAGTATTTGAGTTGAGAGGACACTCGGGAGATGCACACGAGTATTCTAGCTTTGTGTTTATATTCACTCCTTGTTTGATTTAGCTCGTAAGTTCGTTGAGACAGTGACATGTTTTGTGTTCAATAGTTCTGTTATTGAGAGGTCTTGGCGGATCCGTTCTTTGTACAAGAAACATGGAAAATCAATTACTGTTTCAGTGATGTTGACGTACTTGAAGTTGTATTGCAGCTTGTCAGAGTAAATTACCGTAAATCTTAAGTATGGTATTAGAGGTAAATAGGGTTGTAGGCTAACCGTAATCATTTTATCTAAGATTTAATGACAATCGATTGTGTCATTGTGTGGGTAGGCCCGGTTCCAAAATTTTTTTTTTAATCCATAAGTTGCCGAAATCTTATTTTTAAAAGAAAAAATCGAAAAGCTTCGAATTTTTTTTTTGGGTTCTCTGTGTGATGCAGATTCAGAAGTTATATCATACCACTAGTTTCCGAACACCGTGCATAGTAAATTAAATCATAGATTTCTATGATAAAATGTGTACAAGTTAGGATGTTTTTCGTTTTTCCTGATTTATAGCTCGGATCTTTGATTGAGTCTTAAAATTAGTAATATGTATTCTAAAATTTTGTCGCTAGTGTAAAGTGCTGTCAAAAATTTCGAACACTAAACATCTTCAAACCAAAATAGAACAATATAAATTGAATTTCTCATTCATATGATAGGCAGCCCAAAACAGATGGCACTTGTTTCAACAGAATGTTTCAATCCTCAGCCATTTGGCCGCTCCGTGTTCTTGTTCACCGAATTGCCCCTTAAACATCCTCACTTAAAATACACTACGGGTAAAGCGTTCTACGGTTTCGTGCAGTATGTCGTAACGCGCGTCTTTAATTTAACAAGACGAACGACTACATCGCAACACTAGGTGGTCAAAAATAGTTTTTTTACAAAATTTAAAGCTAAGTTAAATCATTATATCTCAATACGGATAGACAAATATCACAAAAACGTTGAAATATAAAATATATATATATAATACGGCAGAAGCACAAATTATAGCAGAATCATAAATACGGCACACGTTGCCACAGTTCGGTCGTTGATAGCATTTGGCACACGTTGCCACAGCTTGGTCGTTAATCGCATTTGGCACACGTTGCCATAGCTCGGTCGTTGATCGAATTTGGCACACGTCGCCATAGCTCGGTCGTTGATCAAGTTTGGCACACGTTGCCACAGCTTGGTCGTTGATCAAATTTGGTACACGTTGCCACAGTTCGGTCGTTGATAGCATTTGGCACACGTTGCCACAGCTTGGTCGTTAATCGCATTTGGCACACGTTGCCATAGCTCGGTCGTTGATCGAATTTGGCACACGTCGCCATAGCTCGGTCGTTGATCAAGTTTGGCACACGTTGCCACAGCTTGGTCGTTGATCAAATTTGGTACACGTTGCCACAGTTCGGTCGTTGATTGCATTTGTTCACCACCTTAAACTACTGCTCGCTTATTTTGTTATTTTTAGTGATTGTGATTTTTTTCCCGAATCACTTTAAGTAATACACATTTCGTAATTCAAAAGGAAATAAAGTATTTATTATAAATACAATGGAGTAGGTCTGTACAGAGAGACAAAACAGGTCTCTCAAAGAACTGAGCGTCTAACTGTTAGCCAGGCGTTCATGATTAATTTTTCCCGTATTTAATACATAAATCGTAACTCATTAAAATACTTGTATCTTAATTATAACTCTTAAAAAGGCTTGGTGTGGTTTCGTCAGAAAATTATTAAAAACACTTTATGCATTAATTTTAAAGTTAAAAGTAGCCGTGTAATTATATTCTCAATTCTTATAATGTTACCGGCATATATATTATAAAGTTAAAGGTAATTGTATTCAATTGTTTTAAGACCAAACATCCTTTTGAGACGTGTGTTAACTATCAAAGAAAAATGTGTACTTAATATTTTAAGTTTTAATCACTTCAAATCATTACGAAAAAATCTTTATATATTAGAAAAAATGTTGTAGATATTTTGTAAGTTTCTTGTAAATCAACTCAGAAACTGTTGTTTTGGTAACCTCTGTTTTGTCTAGCTTTAAGTGCGATCCGAACCTCTGTGCGCTGAGACATGTATTTCGTTTTACTAAAGTCGTACGTCTTCGTTTAAGTTTAGCCTTTAGGCAAATATCTTGAAAGTCAAAACGGTATCGTAACGTTGCCTTACTTTTCCACCACAAAGGATTACTTTGCCCCAGTTAACTGTACATTTTCATTGATAATTTCATCTGAAATATACTTTTGCGTTTTTAAAATTCAACTGAAATGTGAATTGTGAAATGACATGCACACGCAATAGGATAAATGGTTAAACTTTAATGGAAAATACAAGCGCGGGAATTTACCATTCTCTAAAGGAATTTAATTCACAGGATTATTCTGTTTTCCACTAAGAAATATATAATACATTCTGAACTCTTCCGTTATATGGTTTCCGGTTAGATGTTTAAGTCAACTTTACCAAACGATTTTTCAGGATGTCTTTTGAAGAAAAAAATAAGACTCCTAGATTCCTTTATATCAATTGGTATTTTACGGTAAAATATTTAATAAAAACAAAGTAAGCCACATTTACATCAGGAAATTATGTGTTGCAAAGTAAAACACATTTGCGATAAAGCGATAAAATTAATTGGAGCAAAATGAAGCACTTTTACGATACGCAATTCAGTTACACTGTACAAAGTACTAAATTTTTTAAGATACCTACGTGATGAAATTAAGTGGAGCAAAGAAAGGCACTTTGACGATACGTTTTGAAATTACGTGGTGCTATGTAAGGCACATTTACACAACACTACGAAATTAAGTGGTGCAAAGTAAGGCACTTTAACGATACGATATGAAAATAAACGGTGCAAGTAAGGCATTTTAACGATGCGATATGAAATTAAGGCACTTCAACGATACGATATGAAATTAAATGGTGCAAAGTAAGACATATTTACGATTGCAATGAAGTTACCAGCGGAAGTAGTAACTGTGTAGTGTTCTGTGTTGCCATTGGCCGTCATTTTTATAACGATTCCCGTCTCCCTTACAGCGCCAGCGGAACGGAGAGCGAGAGTTTTGTTTGATTGTAACACTCGAGCGGGGGAAATTGCTTTTGCATTTCTTCCACTTTCTGGGAGGGGGAGGGGATAACAAAATGGCGTCTGGGGAACTGTAATAATATGTTAACACGGGAGGGCGCGTGTTTATGCAAATTAAAGGGGAATTTCTGAATTTGATAAGGATTGTTCTTACCAGCCATGTTACGTGTAAAGCTTTTATGGAACGTAAGGGGTTATTTTATGGGGTTATTATTGATACACACTTACGCTGGACTGACCACATTACTTTCATCACTAACAAACTAAAACGAGTAATGTACCTAATGAAGTCCATTAAAAACATTTTCCCTCTAACAATACTCAGATCCATATATTTTGCACTGTGTCAATCCATTGCCACATATGGAATACTAGCTTGGGGAAGTGCTACAAGAATGACAATTGACCCAATTCAAAAAATTCAAAAGGCGATAATTAAAATAATCCTAAAAGTACCATTTGACACAGAATCAAGCGAAATTTACAAAACATTAGAAGTCTTGTCAATAAGACAACTTTACGCCAAATCTGCATTACTACACCTCCTCCAACACAAACTCCATATTCCAATTCAACCAAAAACCTCGTTAAAAACCAGATCCTTAACAAATAAAACACTAAACATACCGATAACACACACCACACACGGACAAAGACACTTTCAATACTACGCTACAAAACTGTTTAATTTTATGCCCATTACTCTGAAGCAACTACTAACTGCAAATACATCCGCAAACAATCACAAAAAACATATCACAGCCTGGATCAAAAACCAAGATATTTTATTTTTTCAAAACATAATAACTCCAAACCAAACATAACTAAACCATAAAAAGTGTAAAATAAATAAACACGTTTTTCGAGATTTTACCAACTATACTCACACTTACAATACAAATATATGCACTTACATATATGTTAATATTTATTAATATATATTTTTTTACATATTTATTATGAATATTCAATTTACAAAAACCATTAAAATTTTATGAATATTCAATTTACAAAAAATAAAAAAAAATTAAAATTAAAACTTATAAAAAATAAAAACTTCAACAACACATAAATACTTGTCACACCTATACATAACCACGTAAACACCTCAGCACAGGTTCTCCTAGTGAGGTGTTCACGAAACATACAATATTACTCACATACAGTATCACCTTCTCAAACCTACCTTACACACAACATATTATAGTTATAAGTTTGAAATGTATCATATATAAATATAAATAATTATGTGAAACTGTAAATTATATATAGAAATAAATAAATAAATAAATAAATAAACGTCTTGAGATGCAGAAAATGTCGAAGATTACACAAGTCTGAGAATATAGAAGAGTGCATTTGCATATTTGATGATATTAATTAACATATTTTGGTAAAATATCATTATTTAAAATTTCTCAGTAATGGTGAAGAAAGGCTGATTGGCTCGGGTAAAATTCTCAGGACACAGGACAAGAGGATTACTTCTCGTATCTACAAAGAGATATAATTTTAAAATGGTTTCTCACAAGTTCGCACTTGTTTGTGCTACACATTATATTCATGAAATGAGACGTTGTATTTATTCATAATGTGTATGTTCGACGTTGATATACCTCTTTTCAAAGGAAAGACAAGAATTCCCAGGTTACGAAAAAACTCACAATATTTTTACCTGATGGCTACTAAGCCAATGTAAGAGAAAATTTTTGCTTGTATAATGACGGAGTACATAACCAACAGATAATTGACGGCCGGCGTGGTCTAGTGGTATACGCTTTTGACTACAGATCCGAAGGTCGCGGGTTCGAACCCGGCGTGCGCAAATAAATTTTATTTGATTAATTTGTGTTATTTCACAATTAATTAATTTAAAATAATATATAGTATATTTGCGGCACGTTCCAGAGTGGAAGATACTCTCAGTATCGCCCTGGTGTAAGACCACCATTCAGAATTGAAACGTTGCTTGAAATGGCTTTAGCCGTGTTTGGTGACCAGATCTGAATAGCCAGGTACTTCCCCACCTTCCTCTTCCCCATCTCCCTCCCCTCCCCAATACCCTCAGCCTCACATCATACCCCAATTGGGGATGCCATAGTCTCACTGGCTCCAGACGGGAGCAGTTGGGACTCTTGTGCGGTAATACTGTAAAAAAAAAAAAAAATTGAATTTGCAACGCCTGAGAACCTTTTATTATACTCGGTCACTAACTGGTGTGTACTTATTTGCCATGCTGAAAGCAATGCAGTATTAGCGTGTTTTTTTAAATAACAACCAAAACCAACTGTGTATCATTTAATAACGATCAAATATAAAATTACATATTATTATATACCAAACAAAAATATATTGTTTTTAATTAATTCTCATTGAAGTGTCACGTGATCAAGTCAGTGCCATCTAGCAAGCAAACGGAGAAAACTTACTGATTAAAAATCTCTTCTAATAAATGAATTGATGGGTTTCCTAATAAACTTTCAGTAAAACGCGAATGTGTTATCGCGATGTCGGAAATTTTTTTAATATTTGTAATATTTTCGAATTTGGCCTTTGTATATTATCAGGACAAATGCAGGTGCATTAATACGTGTTCCCATATTTATTTATTTACTAACGGACCAAGTCCAAACATATTATATACTACACGAAGTTAATAGTAACAGAAATGTAACAATAAAAGATGACGTGACAAAAATAGGGCACAAAAACAATAGAGATAATTTCAAGTCAAGACAGGATCAAGGTTTTGATGGAGTTCACTACTTCAGCCATATCGATACAAAATATTACGTACTTGCGTAGTGACTGACAAAAATAATTAAGGCTTACACGAAAAAATTCAAGATCCTTACTTGCGTTGACAAGTCTGGACATTCTGGAAATAGGTATCCATAGCAAATCATTCATTATTTCTGAGTCTGCGGGAAGAGATATTGAAAGAGATGAGTTGCAAAGAAGTAAGTGAGTCAATCATACTATTAATAATTGAAAATGCAGATGAGTTCAAAGTCCTTCCTACGTTTTTCTAAAGAAGAAAGATTTAATTTTATTTCATGTTCATCGTATGAGTAATTGACTCTTTCTAGCCCTAACCTCCAAGCAATTCTCCTTAGGAAGCAAAATCTTGTACGGATGCAATATGATTAGTGTGAAAATCATAGATAAGAGACGAAATAACGTAGGAATATTCGTAGATTAGGGCTAAAAAACGAACAGTAAAGAATTTTTAGGGTGATAATACTATTGAAGTTAGAGGTGATTCTATTGATGAAGCCAAGTAGCTTAAGAGATTTTTTAACCACGTTGTTAATGTGATCACTAAAAAACAGCTTGTAATCTAAAGTGATACCAAGGTCCTTAATAAAAGAACGGTAGATAACCAAAGATCAGTTAGTTTATAATTAAAAATAATTGGTTTCTTTGCTCGGAAAAATTATATGATTTTACATTTGTCAACATTTAATTCCATTTTGTTGCTTTTACACCAATAATTAAATGATTTAACATCTAATTGAAACAGTAAACAATCTTTATAAGACTTAATTATTTGAGGATGTTATTATCGTCTGCAAAAAGCCAAAAACGCGTGTGAGAAAAAACAGTAAAAATAAGTTAAAAAGAAGACATGTTACGCAATACTCATTTTTCTTCGTGCACAGTTTGCAAGTAGCGGCGATTGTTGTTGACACTCGTTGTTACTGCTGATTTGTGTGTTGTTTTACCGAGATAATATTACATAAGATTGATTAGACTATTTTAAACAGGGAAGTTTACTTAGATACAGCAACGTACTCTAGTCGTCCTTGAGGATTTCCATACAATAAATTTCATAAAATCACACAAGCTTATAATTTGCAAGACATTAAACCTCAGAGTTCAAGACCAGACAAACAATCCACAGTCTACATCCCCTAAGAACATTTTAAACTTTTTTTTAGTAATGCTTTCGCATAAATTCTTTCCAGGGAATCCGAAAAAAGAAGTCTCTACGATCTGTACACTTTGCATTGTTGAGTTATGGCCGCGGGCATAACTCAGCAGAGAGTTTAATAGGTATACGGGAACCCGAATCAACAAAAGAACCACGACCTTGGCTTGTATTTATATAAAATGTTTATCTCGATCTTCGTCCTGCTGTGCGAATTGATCAGAAGAACATCATATTTTGCAATATATTAATTTTAACTTCATTTTCTTTTAGCTGCCAGTGAGTGATGCCTGTCCAATGCAGTGTACGGCTTTTGTGTTTGAAATAAGCATAACTACAGGATGAATAATATTATCATTCCGCACAGTATTTTAAGTAAAATAATGAAGTCAGTGAAAGTAAATCATGAAAATGAGGTTCAATTTTTTTCTTACATTAGCTCCATACATGAGGTTCCGAGGAAAATAAATTCCCTCATGGCATTTGTCATCTTTGGGGATTCTTGTGGGGGGTTAATGGAGGAAGGAGAGGTCTGGGAAGGAAAAGGGTTTGAGGCATGGGTAGGAATCTGGGGGTCAGTGTGTCGAGGAGTGACGGAAGTTTGAATTCATCCCTCCCGATGGGTCGAGAGTCCTGCTAAAGAGGTAAAAAGATCTACTTCAGCCGGTCTCTCCAAATCCGGTCCGCCGCACAGTAGGTGGGCAGACGCGTCCACCGCCAAGACCCTTTCTTGAATGGTTAGGTCCGTGTAAATCTTCATTTTTTTTATTTTTTATGTGAATACCGCACAAGAGTTCCAACTTGACCTAACTGTTTGGAGGCGATGAGACTATGGCATCCCTAATGTGAGGCGGAAGATAACGGGGAGGGGGGAGGAAATGGGAAAGATGTAGTTGGGAAAGTACCTGGTAATTCAGAGCTGGTCACCGAACACGGCAAAAAGCCATTTCAAGAAACGTTTCGATTTTGAATGGTTGTCTTACACAAGGGCGATACCGAGAGTATATTCCACTGTGGAACGGGTCCCAAATACACATTTATTGAATCAATAATGGTTCAACAACACAAACTAATAAACTAAAAATTGATAACCACCCCCGGATTGCTATCGAGAGCCTTACCCGATGACAACGGAGACCGTGAGCTGCGTAAACTTGAACTTTTCAATTAACTGTCCAAAATGAGACAAGGCGCCGCATAGGCCGTATTGAATGAAATATATAATGCTTTTTGTAATGTTTTTATCACATAGTTTAAATCCCTGGCGAAACTTCTATTTGAGAATTTGCTTTCGTACAAAATCAAACATCTGCTTAAAGTATTTGTTATAATTTGCGTAAAGTACGCCACATGCACACCTCTGACAGCGGGCATTTCTCTCGGCATACTTAAGGTTGGGTCACTTGCATACTTATGTTCACAAATAAATCTGACTCACTATGTACACAAACCCGACTTAAGTTTGTGTACTCGTGCGTGCGTAAGACGCTTTGTATTGTAAACTTGAATTTTCCATTGATAAACATCCGCGCACAAGCGAGCTTCCTCCTGGAAGCGAGAAGTATAAGACAATACAGTTAATATACTGATGTATAATCTGAATAGTTTTAATTGCGTTATATATTTGTTTTAGTAGTGTACAGTTTAGACGTAATTAATGCGTGATAATGGCTAGCCAATTCCTGTGTATAAATACCGTAAATAACTATTTCAAGAATTCTGGGAATGGAACGAGGTCGTGGAAAGTATACAAAATTTCTCAATGAAAACACATGTGATCTTGGTTTCCCTGTACGTATTGCCAAGGTAAAATACATACGCAATACATCACAATATGTAATTTTTTTCTTCCACCATTTTTATTGATGTCATAAGATATCGAAATGAGCTTCAGATCATATGCATGATTTATATGACTTAACTCTTGTGCTCCATCAACGCCTTGTTCAGGTTTTGACTTGATATTATCTTTTTATTGCCTATTTGGTTACCCCAAGTAGTTCGCCACGTTTGGTGACTATGAAGGGAATCCTAGTATTGTTGAATGAGTTTTGAATGTACTTGTCCACTGAATGCATGGCGGGGAATGGGCATGCAGAACGAAAGAGGCCTATTATTGGGGGAGACCCTTTGATCTCTCCGGCTGGACTCTTTAAAAAGACCTTCCACACAGCCTTCCTAAATATGTTACAGGCTGTAAAAATAAATGCCCTGTGTGGAGTTAACGTAAAAAATAATAAAGACTTATAAAATTAACATTAATTTTATTTGTGCAATGAATGCAAGAATTGGGGATTTCCTAGACTGATAAAGAATTCATAAAACGGGTCATGCCAAAAGTCAATTTGACTTAATATAACAGAAGAGGTTTTAGTGAAGGTTTTTAGAAGGTGTGGTGGTATAACCTCTAATCTCACCCTCGCGAAGAAAAATATAGTATGTTCTCCTTAGTATCTAACTATAAATAATTAAGACGAAGTTTATTAAGTAAAAAAAAACTATTGTATAATACTAAGGATTAATAATGTATTCATAATTACATAAGATGTACTCTAGAGTGCAAAACAGCTCCATTAGGGGTTTAGATAAAAAAAAAACAAAAAATATAGGGTTTTCCAATAAGAGGTGATATTTTGAATAGCCCGCTATTTCGGTATATTTACTTTTGAACCTGTCATTTTTTAACATTTGACAAGCAGAAACTACGCCATTAATAAAAATGAAACGATACACGCTTCAACAAGGCATTGAATGTATTAAAATTCACTTGAGTGAATCAAATGCAAATCATCTTGAGTGATGAGGCCCAATTCCACCTCGGTGGCTCGGAAAACCCAAGAATTATTGTTGAAAAGCCTCTTTATTTTCAAAGGGTGACTGTTTGGTGCGGTTTATGGTCCGGCGGAGTCATTGGACCTTACTTTTTCGAAAATGAGGCTGGATCAACAGTTACGGTGAATGGATTGCGCTATCGAGAGATGATTAATGATTTTTTATGGCCGGAATTCGATGGTTTTGATCTGGACAACGTTTAACGGCGCTACGTGCCACACAAGCAACGAAATCATTGATCTTTTACGATTGAATATCAAAATAACACCTCTTATTGGAGAACCCTGTATTAATTGAAAATTTTCTTCAATATTTGTATTCAGCAGATTGGTTTTGTTAACCTTATGAATTCCAAACCTAAATATTACAATAAAAAATGAACAAAACCTTAACCATTAAAAAAGATGATAATACTAATATTTATATTACAACAAAACATGAAACAGAAAAAAATGGGATGAGATAGAACAATTTTCGATTTTAAGGGCTGGTATAGGTAATGCCGCTCCTGAAACCATTTATTGGATAACCTACACCTCTGTCATATGTCATACCAAGTAGTTTGGTGACTTAGCAGGGGTGAACGGGTTTATGAGATGAGGTTTGTTTGGGTCTTGGCAGTAGATGAGAGTAATAGCGTGGGAGCCTGCATCGGGAGATACTGATTGAGGGAGACCCTTTAACCTCTCCACCGACTCTACCGACCCATCACCCTGCAAGTAGTAGTGATAAAAATTGATTAATACGTCCGTCCTGGAAACACAGACCCCCAGATTCCTATCCACTCCTCATACCTGTTTCATTTCCAGAACTTCAAAAAAGAACCGCTACACATCATCCCCAAAGATGTCATAGGCCATGAGGGAAATTATTTACCTTAAGGCTTCCTGTATGAAGCTATTTAAAAAAAAAGAACAAGAAAACAAAAAGGGACAGTCGCAAATGGGAATCGAACTCAGGTTCTCTGTCTTACTGGGATTTTGCCTTTAACCACTTGGCCAAACGAATTTTTTTAAACGAACGTGATTTTCGCAAGAAGTACATAATTATTAATGTTTTCTTTGTATAATATTCTTTTTCTGTGATATTATGAACCGTTCCATATTTTTAGAAAAAGAGTTCCGTGTGACTGCACGAATGTCTCCTGAGTCACTTCAAAAGCTGCTGTTTTGAAAGTCTCGTCATGCGCACAGCTGTGACCGTTTCGCAATAATATTCTCGTATTCTCCGTGTGTTAAACTTTTGTGTAATATTCTAAATTTATGCATAGAATCAAACAGCTTCATGCATGCGTAAAAGGAAATAAAATACCTTTAACCAGCCGAAAAATCGTAGATAATTTATTCCAAAACCGTCAAAAAGCTGCATACTTTTTAAAGTAACTTTCATTTTATACAAGTATTTTCTAAAGCAATATTTGGCGGAAGCGATTCTGAACTTATTCTTTATACAGTTCCTTTGTACATAAGAGTTTAATTTGATTTTTGTATGGAAGACACCAGTATCCCATCCACAGTTGACAGAATAATGAATATACCTAATCTATATAGTAAGATAACCAGGATAAATAAAAATCGGAAATGTTTATCAACGTTACAAACCAATTCATTATAAATTTGTGATCATATTGATAATATTTTTATTTCTGAATTTGAATTATGTGATCGATAAGTATGACATTTAATAATTAGATCCCAATGGTCGAGTTGATAAAGACGATGTCCCTGCAAGACAGAAATTCTGGGTTGGATTCCTACTTACCGTTATCTTTTTATTTTCTGTGTCTTATTCTGTTTTTGTTGGTATTATTTCTTGTTCAATGATTTATCAATAGTTAATTTCCAGCAACTGTGTAATAAATGAATTGTGTTGCTTATTTGATGGGGGACGTTGCAAAAAAATAATTCGATCTCGTGACGCCTAGGGACTAATCACTAGGACCTTGGTCACATAGAACTCTAATAACGGGAGTGTGCTCGACGCTCACATTTTAATTATTTCTGATAAAGGTATAACTAAGAGCTCAAATGTTTCTAGAGGGATCCCTGCGGATGTAAGTTGTTTGTATTTAAGATTAATGAAAAGAGGACCTTACCATTAAAATATTTTATGTAAAACGGTTTGAAAATTTTATAAAATATTTTTCAATTTCAAAATTAGCGGTAAACACCAGATTTTATTTTTCTAGACGGTGAATTAGTAACTTCCCGCGGGATCCCTCTCGAAAAATTTGAAATTTTAGTATAAAGTTCATAAAAAAAAAAAATAGTACCCATGGAAAGATCGATTTTCTAGGTCTGCTAGGGCGAAGTCGACCGTATGTCGTCCCATTAAGCCGGACCAAGCGTCGAATATTGTTTGTACGTGACTTCATCACTTATGTCGTTAAGATTCCCACTTTATTTTAGAGATTTTATAAAGCAAATTAAACCTGTACAAACTTATTTTATGATAAGATTTGTTTGAAGGACTTTATGAACACCTGGCGGCAATCAATTATCCGATTATTCTCGTGATTCAATAATCTCTAGGTCAAGCTTATTTGAAAATGCTGTGTATTGAAGGGAAAAACTGGGTCTGTATCTTTGCTCTAAGAGCAAGAAAATACAAAGTTTAGTAAATATTTCCATAGCCGAGCTATTCCAGGCTTTTAAATCGCTTGAAAATTTTGGAGCGCATCGGAGTAGGTGAGTAGGTACCCACCCATTATAAGTAGGGCAAAATAATCACCTACCTACCTACTTCTAGCGTTTCAGACCTCCAATTAAAAACTTTTTGGAATTTAAAGGCTTTTATACTGCAGGGGATGCAATATACTACACCTCTCTCCGTAAGGCGGCTACGACACTGATAAACGCATCGATGATCAATTATTTAGAATATTAAGGACTTTCATTATTTTTAATTCATAAAAATATATAAAAGTCTGGGGTCTTAACAAATTAAGAGGGGTCATAAATACTTTTTTTACCCATATTGGTGCTAAAATATTTAATATTGGCTTTATTCAAATTTTCATTAGGTATAACCCAAAACATATAAATATTTAATTTTTCGAAGAAAACTTCTTCTAACTGCTTTTCACTTTGTGATGGCATTATTTATTTTTTATTAAAACACAAATAACATTGTTTACATCACTTTATTTCGATACAAAATCTCAACATGTTTCATGAACCAAGTTCACTTCATCAGGAGCACAAGTATACTAAAGTTATAATTAAAATTAGGTCTAGAAAGAAGAGGTAGAAGGAGCGGGGAGGGGTAAGAGTGGGGGAGGGTTATTCAAAGTAGGAATTAAAATGCCATTTTTCCCGTCTAATGGCATTTTAATTCCTACTTTGAATAACCCTCCCCCACTCTTACCCCTCCCCGCTCCTTCTACCTCTTCTTTCTAGACCTAATTTTAATTATAACTTTAGTATACTTGTGCTCCTGATGAAGTGAACTTGGTTCATGAAACATGTTGAGATTTTGTATCGAAATAAAGTGATGTAAACAATGTTATTTGTGTTTTAATAAAAAATATAAATATTTCTTCACAGTTCACGGCCTAGATACTAAATGCTGTTAAGTGAAAACCCTTAATTTTAAAGTAGATTACGTAAGAGTGTACTATGTCAGAAATTCTATTCACAATATTCAAATATTTTTTTAAGAACGGTTATTATGTTAATTTTATGTTAATGCAACTTAGTAGTTAGTATGTACATATAAACTTTACATTTTTATAAACAATTTTCATCTTTATACCTTAGAAGTAGGCATATTCTACTATGTTACTGCTGCTTACTACCTAGAATTTTCATATAAACTTTACTTTTCTTATTCACTAATTTAAGTTTGTATTACTTAGAAGTAGGCATATTCTTATTTTTGTACAAAGGGTTTATACCTACAAATAATTATTGTATGCATTTACTATTTACTTGCTGTTATAATATGTCAAATGGATATGGTTATATGTATTTTTACTGTTACTATTGTGAACTTACAATCTTCAGAATATTATATTTTTATGAACTATGTATAAAAAAGCACGATGGGTGTATAAATAAATATTCAAAAATTTACCTTTTATGAATAGTAATACTATAACAGGTAAATTATTGAAAATGAAAAACTTGAGAAATGAGCTATATTTTCAAAAAAGGCGGCGTTTTGGAATCGTCTTGATTTAATGTAAAAAAAATTGTACCAAATAAAAAATTAAAAAAAAACTTTTGATCAAAATACCAAAAGGAACATACCTATAGCAGCCGCGTCACCGCTGCTTAAACCTTCCAGGATCGGAAATCAGACCGCATGTGTAGGAAGACAAAAAAAGCTGAATCAACAATCAGGCTAAAATGTATTACGAAACACGAATTGAAATATCGACCATTGATACCGCGATACGAAAACTGCTGATAAGACGAACGTGAAGAAATGCAGAGTGATGCAAAACATTAATACAATGAACCGAGTCAGCGATCCTGCGGATTCGATGTCCAGACGCTTTGCTCTAACCCGTGGAAGACGAGAACAAAGGAATCATCACCTATTCAAGCGGAGGATGACCTAAGTACTTGCATCATTCTACTCGCTTCAACAAGTCCGACTCGGCATAACGTTACTCCGCACGATCAAACACTCTGTACTTAATGATTATCGACGTCATTATTTTCGTGTAATTAATTTGATTCAACAATAAATAATAATAACAATAAATCTGTTTAATTTTCTTCCGAGTTTCCTGACTATTCTCTTTAGCGTAGAGAAGCATCCAACTTCCTACAGTGCCAAATTGATTTCTATACGATCGCACTGATTTCCATCTTAAACGCTATAATGATAGGACTGTATTGTTGTCGGCAACTAAATAACTAACGAACCACTCTGCCGTTCCCCGCAGAGCCATGCAGAGAAGATGGAACGCCAAACAATTCAATCTTGGCACGCACTCCTTGCCACATTCATACTCTTCAGTTATACTGACTCTTGACATGGATCGACTTAAGTATCTGGTTCACAAGTCATGTCTTCCTCGGGCGTCAGTGATTTCTTCCACCATTACCGTTCGCGTCATATATTCTCCTTACACTCCTTTCTTCAAGAGAATTATGTCAGACCTGGTTGTGTAACAAAGAGTCATTAACAATTTTATTGACAGTACTGCCATCGTTGCCACTATTAAATTCCATGTGCCGACTAGGAATACAAAAAAATATATAAATAATTCTGCAATACATACACAACCAACTATCAGACACACTCACCAACCAATAGGATTCATGATCTGGGCAACAAGTTTTGGGGGTACTATTTATATATTTATTGACTCCATTTATAGAAATAAGCTCAATCTATACAGCAATTTGTTGAATTCTACAAATTAGAATAGCGTTGATAATGAAGTTTTAGTGATTTGTCAAATATGGAGTATTATTGTAGTTTGTTTATTATTTTATGTTACTGTTACATGATTTACTAATATTGGTTTATATTCAGTTTATCAGTTTACTGTTAATCATTAATTAATTTTTTTATAAATAATTTTTATAGCTCACTGGGTACATTCTGTTTTTAAAATCTATGTAAAAGGCCTGGCTGAGCGTAAAACCAAATAAAAAAAATATACGTTTAAATATATTGAACACCAGCTAAATGCAGCTAAATAATACTCTTAATTTATTACAAAATAAAAACTTAGTTTATTATTTCCTGTAAATTAAATAACCCACCACAATAAAATAATAACAAAAAATCAATTTTATTACGTGCTCACAAATTTAATTCAATATTAAAATAACTTAAGACATTCCATCGTTAACCGTATTAGAGTTTTTGATTAGAAAACGTAAACAGTTCATTGAAATTCTACAATAGCAAAGAGTTTATTATATTTTTCTGTAATGTTTACATTAAGAAGTGTAACAATGTGTATATGTCGTAAATATGTTAATCGACATGGAAAACTCCGAAAATAACAATAGCAGAAAAGTTGAAGCGGATACAGCTATCGCTCGAGTTTCTTTAATCGATAAATTAATAGATTTAGACGCAAAACATTATATTACTTAGTATGTTTTTAATATGGGAGGCCGGTTAAGGTACCGCCGCCGCGGAAACAAATTATTGAATAACCAAGTCACCCTAAGTGGTTTGCAACGTTTGGTGATTTAGTAGGGCATTTCGGGTTCATCAGTTGAGGTGTGATCAGGATACGCCTGCCCGCCAGCTCTATGGCGCGGGCGTGCTACATCGGGAGAGGCTGGTTTGGAGACACCCTTTGACCTCTCAAACTGGTCTGTCGACCCAGTGGTAGGAATCCCTAGATTCCTACACAACCCTCATACCTTTTACCTTCCCAGAACTTCATCTCCTTAGTTTCTTAAAAAAGACACTGTGTGGAGACACAGCGTCCCAAAAGATGACTCCAGTGTGGGGTTAATACTTTGAAGTATGAATATAATACAACAAGGGGATTGGTTTTTGTTGAAAAAGATTAAAAAAATCCATGACGCATTTAACCCTTTCATACCCTTAATTAAGAATGACAGTTGTAGATCATATTTGAAGCTTGATAGCTAAAAACTGTTAAATTTTTTTTTCCATAGTTTAGAAATTATTGCTTTTTTTGTTTCAAAAAACATTAAGTCTGAGGTATTTTTTTTTAAATAAAATGACGAATCGTACACTGTGTATAAAAATATAACATTTTTTAGTTAAAAATAATACATCAAAATAAGCATTAACATTTATTTATTTATTTAATATCAACGGTATAAATATACCATAAACAATGATAACATGTCACAGTTAAAATCGTAGAAATATTTAAGAAAAAGAATTACAAATATATGTGGCATTTGATTGTGAAATGACATTAGAGAGTAAGTAAGTAAGTAAACAAGAGATACAAGTACATAAGTTTCTATAGTGCAAATAAGGTAGAATTAGATTAAATTAATATTGATTGAAAAGATTTGATAGCATAGCCCTCTTGTACCTACCTTGCGTGCAGTTAATAGATCTGCCACATCTGCGTATCTATTACTAACTTCATAATAAATAATTCATTTGCATAAGTTACATCACAAAAAGTTCGGTCGAGATAAAACACAAAAATCAAATTTCAAAATATAAAAATGGCTGTCGTCAGAACTAGTAGCTAAAGTTAATTCTTATTCATTACAATTTTGTAAACGTGTCCAGCAATCTAAAAAAATCAACCAGTAAAAAGTTTTTACTAAAACCAGTTTTTTTGGGTTTGACTGAAGATTGAACCTTCTACCTGGAACTGGATTTCGCCAAATGCCGATCGGGTAGGACCGACATTTATTTCGTATATTAACTGCTGTAATGTCATCCGATTTAAGAGAAACGCAAATTACTAGATTTGCATTCATTAATCACCGAAAACAAAAGCGAAATTAAAATACATGTATTTATAACTGTGAATAACCATTTCAAATGTCTTTAAACAGTAAATAAATATATAACAGATTAACGCATTTAAATATTTTCAAAGCACGTCTACTAAATAATTTTAGTGGCATGCTGTGATTTTGCATCAGATGAATTTGTCAATTATTTTCTGTCTTGGGCGGAATCGGATGATGTGACGTTAGGTTCGAGATGGAAGTTTTGATTTGATCATTTTAAACACTGCACACAAAATTTTTCAAAATCGATTAGGTATGTGCTTATTCAGTTGAATCCGTTTTAAAATTCGATAAAAGTGTCAGATCTTTTTTAATGTTTTTTTAGCTTTGTAGATGTGTTTAAACCCGCATTTAACCCGCATTCCTCTGCCCTTTTGTGTATCCACTAAGCATGCATGTAACACTAGTTAGGGTATACAGTTTACACATAACAAATCTTTGAACAGCTGCCAAAAGAAGAACACAACATCATCTGAGACGTAATGGAGTATTCGTCCCACGCAGCGCTAATGCGTGACTCAAATAATATATGCTGAAACTTCTGAAGGATGTCTCAAGCTACTGAAACATGCTTTTCAGGAAATACATCTGCACAATCGTGGCGCAAAATGTTAACTTGTTATAGTTTATGGTTTGGAAAACCAATTTTAATTATTTGCAACTTGTTTAGTCTTGACCTTACCGCTTCCGTATGTAAGCTTTCCTTTACATTTCTTCAATATTTCCCATTTTGGAAGAGGCTTGCCATTTTATTCTTCAACTTTTAAAATCATTACAGCGGTGGTCTTCCCGGTGATTTTTTATAACCACTTGAGCGATTTTTTGGCAGATTATGCCAAGTAATAATAATAAAAATAATAATAATTTGAAAAACGTCTTGAGCAATCGCAAGCCAAAACATGCCATTTTTCTTTACTCTTTGTACACATTTAATTGTATTTTTTTTTAAATTCCCGCGATTTATAGTTTTTAACAGCACAAAGCCAATATAATACTTTCCCATTCTATTAACAAATGTTCAAGACTGGTGAAAATATGCACACTTGATCTTTAAAACAAGAGGAAGGTCACTGTGTATATTAAATTTCAAAATAAAAATAAAAATCAAAATCCGTTGCGTTGTTTAGAAGAACTAAGCGCGCAAACATTCAGACGCGGATAGCGACTTTATTATATTCTATTTACCAAGGTTATAAGTTCTGTTATAAGCTTCCGCAGACCCATGAAAATAATGGAATATTATAATTGCAGGACTCCTGATGCTGAAAGTATTTATAAAATATATGCCTCGGGGCCACATTGCCTTTCGAAAACAAATATTGCCAATTTTATTCGTAACGTAATTATATTTTTAGTTGACAAATTAGAGAGACTTCAGAAATTAAATTTTCGAAAGAACACCGCTAGTAAACTTGAAAAGTCATTTGTCAAAAAAATTAAACAAAAGAATACCCATTTCAAATACAGAATAATGAAATAAATATAGTTTGGAGATTATAGGTAGGTAATTAATTTATCGCTTGTCTGAATTCAAACAATCTACAGTTCCAATTTTAAAAATTTCAAATCAAATTTGTATTCATTACGCAGTTATATTTCACGTGATGATGTCCCATTACGAAGTGTTGGTTTCATATATGAAAATATAATGACAGCTGACTCTTGGCAGATGCATTTGTTTTAACTTTATTTTCATTTAGAAAAAAAACAAAAAGTCGCATCTTAAGAGCACAATATAAATTTAAACAAATTTATTCCAATTATTTAAAAGATACACACATGTTTATTACGTGTCAAAAAAATAAACAATATATATAAATAAAGTTTTCGCATTTGAAATATAATGCAATCAGTGAGTTTGACTGTAAGAAATAACTTATAATTTTTAACCAAGTATTATCGATTTAATACATATCTTTGAAAATGCGCGGTGGCCTATTTATTTTGATTCAATAATTTTGAAATATATCGTCTGTCTAGGAATGCCGGTCATAAAGTTTACACGAATAAAAGATAAAACGGAATAATCTACGAGCATTTTCTTGTTCTCTGAACTTTAATCTGCGAAATTGTTAAATATTTGAAGATTTTAATGACGACTCCGAGTTTTTGACTATTATCAAAACAGAGTATTCTTAGAAAAAAATACGATTAAAAAAAACACAACATTAAATTAGTATGAACAGTAAAAATAAGCAGTTATAAATTAAAAATAAAACTTTTTATTACTAAACTGTTAATTGATGAGTCATAATTTGACAACATTAGTATCTCGGGGCGACAAAATACACTAACAACGGGGGTTCGCTCAAGCCTTATATGATTTGACAACTTTATTATCTCAAAGCGACACAAGACTCTAACAACGGGGGTTCGCTCAAGCCTTATATGATTTGACAACTTTAGTATCTCAAAGCGACACGAGACTCTAACAACGGGGGTTCGCTCAAACCTTATATTTATTATTTTTTTTTATTGAATATATAAACACATTACAATAATTTACAGATGTAGATATTTCGAGGCTGATTGCGAAAAAATTAGAAATTTTAACAAGAAATTGCCCAACTCAATTGAGAAATTATTTCTCGTGTTTGATTATATGATTTGACAACTTTAGTATCTCAAAGCGACACAAGACTCTAACAACGGGGGTTCGCTCAAGCCTTATATGATTTGACAACTTTAGTATCTCAAAGCGACACAAGACTCTAACAACGGGGGTTCGCTCAAGCCTTATATGATTTGACAACTTTAGTATCTCAAAGCGACACAAGACTCTAACAACGGGGGTTCGCTCAAGCCTTATATGATTTGACAACTTTAATGTCTCAAAGCGACACAAGACTCTTAACAACGGGGGTTCGCTCAAGCCTTATATGATTTGACAACATTAATGTCTCAAAGCGACACAAGACTCTTAACGACGGGGGTTCGCTCAAGCCTTATATGATTTGACAACTTTAGTGTTTCAAAGCGACACAAGACTCTTAACAACGGGGGTTCGCTCAAGCCTTATACGATTTGACAACTTTCGTGTCTCAAAGCGACACAAGACTCTTAACAACGGGGGTTCGCTCAAGCCTTATATGATTGGACAACTTTAATGTCTCAAAGCGACACAAGACTCTTAACAACGGGGGTTCGCTCAAGCCTTATATGATTTAACAACTTTAGTATCTCAAGGCGACACAAGGGTTCTATATGTATATTTTTTTAATTATAAACTAATGTTTAAAAGTTGAGGTTTTTTATTCAAAGCACAAAGGATAAAAAATTATTATAAACAAATATTTATTAAAACGCCTGAAATACCCCGGTGGGAAATGATTTTGCACCCTTTTGATTACCGTTCAGGTGCTGTAGACCACTAAGCGACGTCGGCTTATTCCCAACCTGCCAAATAATTCAATATGTACTAGTATTTCACTAAAAAATTATTGCTTATTAAATTGTTTCACCTGTTAACAACCAACTTTATGTTTGTAGGAAAGGCTTTGTTAGTGCTAATTTCCCACTAGATGTAGCGACATATTAAATATACTAAATTTGTTGGTGGCAGTTGGTGGTTCTTACAAAAATAAAGTAGTTTGTTTACAGGTGAAAAGAGAAAAAAGAAAATAAGTATTAATTTAAGTAGATCCATTAAAATGACTTTATATAATTAGGTCCCATAATGGCCAAGTGGTTAGAGGCGTTGTGCCGGTAAGACAGAGATCCTGGGTTTGATTCCCAGTTGAGACCATTACCTTTTTATTCCTGTTCTATTTCATATTTATAATAATTAATCATTGAAGACAATATTAGCGACTCTAAACTAAAATTTCAACATAAAAATATTCGGTCAGATCTAGGAATTGAACTCAAGTCCTCAGTCTTTATCTTCAATATTTAAATATAACAATTCGAAATTTTACTCATTAAGTTATTACTAAAATAATATAATTTTTTTTCAATCCTTGACTTAATAAGAGGTCGCAAATAAAAATAAAAGTAGATATATACAAGATAATATCGAGACTACAGCCTCCGTTGTCAAGGGGTATGCTCTCGACTAGCAAGCCAGAGGTCGCGGGTGCAAATTTAACAATTTACACATATTTGCGGCATGTTCCAGAGTGGCAGATACTCTCAGTATCGCCCTGGTGTACCACCACCATTCAGAATTGAAACTTTGTTTGAAATGGCTTTGGCCGTGTTTAGTGACCAGATCTGAATAGCCAGGTGCTTCCCCATCTTCCCCTTCCCATTGCCTTCCTCTCTCCAATACCTTCAGCCTCATAAAATATCCCAATTGGGGATGCCATAGTCTCAATGGTTCCAGACGATCGGGAGCAGTTGGGTTCTTGTATTAATATTTTTAAATAAATAGTTCAGAAGGAATCTTGCAATCATACACAAAGATAACAGCCAATAAAAATATGCGTTAAGAAAATGTTTGTAGTTCTTTGTCGAAGTATAGATAAGGTGAAATTAGCTCAGTGGTAGACCAAATCCCCGGTAAGGTTCTATTCCTAGATTCCCTTTCATCTGTTCTAAGCTCATAGCACAATAAGAGTGATAGGTAGTACGAGGGTAGTACACTTAAGAGGATTTAGTTAATAATCAAATTAAATGGCTGCTTTGATGTTTCCCCTGCCGCCATTTCTTGTTCTTGGTAATTTTCAATTACCATCAAACCCCCTCTCAGTACCTTCATTACTTTCTGATAGCGCTGGGAGAATTCCGTGAGGAAATTAGTTTTCCATATAAAAGTTTCGTTGTAAGAAAAAAAAATTGATTCTCAATTCAAAAAATATTTCTCTTTCATGAATTCGGTAACTGTTTCTACCATACTACAGTAAATTTGTTCCAAAATATATGACTTATAAAATAAGATTACAAAATAAATTTATATTGATTCCTTAAGTTAGGATATTTGGAACACCATAACATTCAGTAGATAATTACTGCTATTCTAATTTTAAAATTTTGACCGTATCAGCTTTTGTTCAAATTGTGATCAAACGCTTTTTAAATTTTGTCCAACGTAAAACCGTACAAGAATCCCAGCTACTCCCAGTGAGATTATGGCTTCCCCAATTGGGGTATTTTATAAGGCTAAGGTATTGGGGAGGGGAAACAAACACGGCTAAAGCCATTTCAAGCAACGTTTCAATTCTGAATGGTGGTCTTACACCATGGCGAAACTGAGAGTGTCTTACTACTCTGGAACATGCCGCAAATATGCGTAAAGCAATCATACAAAAAATTTTCCGCACGCCGGGTTTTGAACACGCGACTACCAGCTTGCTAGTCGAGAGTCTTACCCCTCGACCATGAAGGTCGTCAAACGCTGAAAAGGTTCCAGTATTGGCGGGAAACCTCGAACCTACCCCATTCACAATGATATTGAATATATGCGAAACAATAAGAAATTGCGATTTATACTTTGAATTATTAAATCACTACCACTGAGGGAATACATGAAGGCGCTGCAAAAAAGCGCAATACCTTTGCACGAAAATATCGTCTCCCACCCGGCATGCCGCTTGAAGTCCCGAAACCCCTTCTGGGCGGAAGGAGAGAGGCTCCTCCGATTACCTCTCACCCCAGAAGATAGGTGAGAAACTTGAGTGGCAAATCGCCAACGTGGGAAATGCCCACCTCATACAGGACCCCACCGAGAGACAGCCTGGGTTCTCATTGCGTCGCAAAACTTGGCCCGCCATCAATAGGTTAAGATGCTCCCATAGCCACTGTGCCCACATGATGCACAGATGGGGCCTTAAAGAGTCGGCGATGTGTGAATGTGGTGCAGTGCAGACCACCTAACATGTGGTCAAAGAATGCCCGCTTCATTCATTCCCCGGCGGGATTGATAAGGTTCACATGGCGACGCCTGAGACCCTAGAATGGCTCGCAGACCTAGATGTCCCCCTCTGATCCCCCCACCATTCGAAAGAAGAAGACTACAGAACTACTCGTAACCATCATATCATGTTCTTCCGTTATTTATTTTCTCTGAGACTGTGACTTACATAATAATTTGATTTAATTATTTATTCCACGCATTTCTCGAGCACTCATGCCTTCCATAATCTACTTGCACGTCGTAATAATAATTACTGCTAATACTTATTTCTTAATTTATCAGTCAAACATTTCCAAACTGTCAAAACAGCGTTTCTTCGCCTTATGTAATACGCATACGACAAGCCTTACGTACTTAGAATTCTATTGCATTATGTCTTGTCATACAAGGTACTAGTAATTCAATTTGAATAATTCTAGTAAACTTATTTAAACCTCAACTGTAACATTATAAAATGAATTAAAATAATTCGACCTCAGTAGCTTCCTATCCGCTTCCAGTGACTCGTGATTCTGCCGCTTCGCTTGCCCCCCCCTCCTTGTTGACGCCAAACTGTCAGAATTGTTCTCAACAAGGAGCAAGATATCTCAGAAACGGACCAACTTTTCTTCTCAACTGAACTATTTTCTGTAATAAATTAACGTTTTACGGAAGGGTGAAAGGGTCACCAGTAGCTTGTAGAATAGTTCCAACAATAACAGTAATATACTAAAACAGTGGCGTGCATTGTTCTATGATTTTAGAAGTTAGGATATGAATATTAAATTGTGCGTTGAATATTTGAAATTACCCATTTTATTATCATCGGCCAACTTTGCTAGTGCACGGAGAAAAATTCGTATTGCTATTTTATTAAAAAATCTTTCAAAATTACCGTTAATCAGGTAAAAATGGGAATGCAGGCCGTTTCCCGATAAACTTTTAATAAATTCCGATCGAAGCACGTGTTCATGGCGAAATGAGAAAATATTAGAATTTTTATGAACACGTTTCCCGAAATCGTGACAATACATTCGTATTTTACTAAAAATTTATTAGAAAACCTCTCAATTCATTCGTTAAAGGTCTGCAATCCCGTTTTTAATAATTTTAAGAGATTCTTAGTAAATTAGCAATATTCAATTTTATTCATTTTTCTCGGTATGATCTGAATAATTTAATGTGGTAGTTCCTTGCATATTTCTGTAACAATATTGATAATATGATAATGTTGTGAGTTATTGAAAACAAATTTTTACCAATTTTCCAAATTTCTTTATAATTCTACCAAAATATGTTTACACTAGACTTAAATTCAAACTAACTATTCCTCCATTGATCACCATAAAACAAGCAGCTCCCTAGTATGGTGCTCTAATATATCTTCTCTAAATAAATGTATTAATCATGTAACATATACTTATTAATACAGAAAATAAAAAATTAATAATCTATGATAATAAAGTAGATATAATAACAAAACACGATAAATTGATAAAATAATAGTTTAATAATAATACAGTAAAAACAAATGGCGCTGTTCTTAGGTCAAAATGTTGTTAGTTCAATATTTCATTTCAAATCATATGTTCACATTAGCCTCTAGCGGTGGTGGGGGAAACTAAAAACCGTACAATTTATAAAACGTTTGGTGACAATCAATCAATATAGAAGGATAAATTATTGAAAATATTCGAAAAAAAATTTCTTTCATTAATTTGTTACTTTTGTTTTTCTTAGTAAATTTAAAAAAATGTTTTTATAGTTCGTTGTTCTTCGGGTAGGCACATATTGTCAGCATTTTCCACAGCACGCCACTGTACTCGAAGCAGTTCCAGTTACAAGTAACAGTTTCAGTTCTAAACACAAAACACATTAATTTTGCAAAGGGTCTTACTAAATTAAACGGTATAAAAAGCAACTGTTTTATTAAGCCGCTCTCTCTTGGAAGCTTTGTTTAAAATACAAAGTAAAAAGCTTTGTGACCTTTTTAATGGGAAAACATAAAAATAACGTTTAAGCGAAATTTGCTATATTCTAAAGCTCCAAATTTTGAATGGACTGCCTTTGTCTGCCATATCTGAAAGAATAACAATGTAAAGGTTTCGTTTTTTATGTTTTATCCGATTTGTTTTTCAATTCATATCCTTGATTAGTGCTTTTAACAGGCTGCCACACCTAACTTTCATCAAGCAAAACAAAAAATCATTCAATATGATTCTTTTTTCAACGACCGATATTTTAGCAAAATGTTAATATCTAAATGGTCAAATATGAAGAAATGTAACCTAATTCGTTCTAGAGAACATGGTTTAACTAAATTACATATGGTTCAGAAATCTAATTAAAAATGCATACAATCAATCTTTGTTCTACATCTGCCACTTGTTATACACGAATAAAAATAAGTAACACTCAGGATGAAATGTTACAACATTAGAATATTTATGAACACGTGTTCCGAAATCTTAATAACATATTCGTGTTTTACCGACAGATTATTTAGAAAGCTGTCATTTAATTCTTTAAAGGCCTGCAATCCCGTTTATAACAGAAATAAGAATATAAAGACCAGATTTTTAATAAATTAGCAATATTTTATATCATCAAGTTTTCTACGTTTACGTACGATCTCATTTGCCCGGCGTGATTCATATTTCAACTGTTTTTAAAGTGAAAACCACACTACCGGGGTTTCAAAATATTCGCACATTTCAGAACACCTTCGTAACCTTCACTGGCTCAAGTGTCCTGAAAGAATCCAGTACAAACTGTGCTGGATGGTGTTTAAATCCATCAATGAAATGGCCCCACCCTACATCTCTGAACTATGCGTCCCGGAAAACACTGGTCTGAGGCAGTCAACTCTTAGATCAGCAACATCATCAGCTGTAGGCAGACTGATAGAACCTAAGCGCAAGCCAAATACTAAGTTTGGTGATCGCGCTTTCGGAGTATCTGGGCCGAAGGCTTGGAATAAACTTTCTCCGGAACTAAGAAGATCCATAACAAGTCCAACAGAATTCAGGTCTAAACTAAAAACTTACCTTTTTAAGCTGTCGCACCCTTAAATTAAATATACCATTCCTAAGAGAAAGTCCAGTTATATTCAATTTTCCAATTATGTCCTAAATCCTGTATCTAAATTTCGCTAATAAACAATTATATAATGTTAATTAAGTGTTAATCTCAAGTGACCTACCAGGTAAGTATTGTACTGTATATTATCTACATAAAAAGTAAAGTAATAACATAGATCACTGTAGAGATGTATTATAAGTTTGTACAGCGCCCTTGAGGTGATTGTGCACAAAAACGGCGCTATACAAGTCATCCAATTATTATTATTATTTTATTATTATTACCGTCCTCACAGCTTCCGATTGTCCGGGGGCAGTAGTACTCTGTGACCAAACACAGCTAAAGACATTTCAAGCAATTTTTAGTTACAAATGTTGTAACTAAAAACCATCTACCATTCTACCATTAGTTTATTTAATTAGCATATTCTACAATCAGTCACTAAAAATTTGTTATAAAAATTTATTGGTCTTCCCTTAGCCCGAAGAAAAGGCAAATTATTTTGCTTGTAAAGCTTTATTCATAATTCAATTTATACAAAAAACATATTGTTTCAGTAAAATAAACGCTCCGAGTAAACAATGCAAACCCACATTAAGTAACAAAATCTACATGTCCTTTTTCGCCAGTGAGAAGTTTATCCTGTTCATTCCCGCAATTAGTTCACTCCAGTTCGTAAATAAGCCGGACTCATTACCGCAGACTGTGACATGTCCGTTAACTAACACATATCACTCTGAAACTATTTCCGAAACGAAAATGTGGACAAAATGAGCTTTGTTACTAATTATTAATAGCTGGATCGATTTTCAGAACCCAATTTAATGAAGCTTTTGCATTGTATGAATAAGTACCAATTTATTGTTGAAATTACGTAGAAATATTTCAGCTTTTGGTGCTTTTTCTAAAAATAAATTAAAAACAGTTTCCTGCTTATGTTTGGACTTTAGGGTAGGTATTTATGATGTTAAAACATGTTTATCATAATTGCAAATAACTCCTTTGTATGATACAGATTTTTGTCTAGAACTTTAAGTTTAAAGAAATAAATTATGTATTGGGTTTTGAAATGCCCATTTGATTTGAAAATCAAAATAAGAAGCCATACTGTTTGTTTTATATTCGTCAATTATTCAATAAGACTATAAGTAAGTTGAATGAAGTGGGAAGAGCAAGAAGATGGAAAAGAGTAATGTTGGTAAATGTCTGGCTGTTTAAATCTGATCCGGCTAATGTAACTTTAAGCTACACATGGCTACAGTTTTTCTCCCTCCTATTACTTGAGTCTCTTTAAGATTCAGTGAACTACGTGTGTGAAGGCAGTAAAATAAAATTATGATGCGGATACGCGTGTCGCCGCCCCAGGAACCATTTATTGGAGAACAAACACCCTTGCCATAGGTCACTCCAAGTGTTTCGCTACGTTTAGTAACACAGCAGGGGTGCCTGGGTTCACTATGTGGCAAGCTGGATAGGGAGAGGACGTTTGAAGGAAACCTTTTGATCTCTCCAACTGAATTCTCTTGCAGGGATGGATTCATACACCCATAACTTCTGTCGAATCTAGGAATTGAACCTAGGACCTCAGCCTTGCAGGCACTTTGCACGTAAAATTTAAGGTTTCAATCCATTGGGTATTTGAAAAAAAAACAACATATTTAAACAATAATAATATTTTCTGCATCTACAACCTCTGTGTTCAGAGACAACGAGCTTCTTGCTATGACACATAGTAGGTAAGAAGGAAAGTAGGTCGAATGGAAAGTCTGTTACGCTGTAATAATAAATATAAAATAGTGGATGACAAAAACGAACACTTTATTAAAAATTGATAAACGCACAGGATGTTATTTTCTCCTTGGTCCCTCATGATTTAGTCTCCCCTTTTTTCCCGATTTAACGGCCCCCTGACTCGTTAACGAGTTTTTGATTGTCATCTCTGGATCGCGCCGTTATTGTGCCTTAATATTTATTATTTCCTATTCCAATATCAACAACGCTTATTGATCCCGTGATATAAATTTCTCCGACATTCCCGCTATAGGAAGTTATTATACGCCATCACTGAAGAAATATAGTGATGGAATTGTGCTGTGGGCGTGGTTTTTTTGCAGAAGAAAGCCCAATTTTCCTTACTTTTCGTGAAAATGATCACAAATTTGCATTTTCCAAGTTTCAAAATTAGAAATTCATATATTCTATACTATACGATGTAATCTAGAGTATATATACTAATAATACTTTAAGTTTCGCCCTAGTGATATAGCTCTATTCATTGTTAAATATGGCTATAGATGTAGACCATGGTATAGATTCCAGCATTTATGGATTGTCCTTAACCCTAAAATTATAATGACTTTTAAGATAACTGCAATTCCATTTCTCTCAGATAACAGCAGAACAGTTGCCCTTTTCTTTAAAATAAACGACCTTTTCTTTAACCGCACTTCCAGGTCTTTCGGATAACAGCAACAAATTTTTCCTTAACTTTAAAATAAAATTAAAGACTTTTTCGTTAACTAAAATTCCAGTTCTCTCGGAAAATAGCTAAAAAGGCAATCATTTTAAGTTAAAAAACAATTCCTTATCCTTAAGAAGAACTGGAAGCGCCTCTCAGATCTGAATACAAAGTCATTTACCCACCTTCCTCTTTCCTATCTCATTCATTTATTCAATCCCTTCAGCCTCACAACATACCCTAATCGGTTATGTCATAGCTCTGGACGTTCTGAATCTGTTTGGACTTTGGTACCTCAATTATGGTATGATATTTATTAATTAACGGCACAAGTGCCATTTATATATTTTTTATAGAAAGAAGTGTTCCCGGGCCACGAATAACTGGACAATAGTTGATAATCACATAATACCTTCCAGTAAGCAGAAAATTTTGCGTGGTCGTAATGGAGCACTTAGATATCCGAAAAATTGAACTCACTACTCCTGCTCGGGAACCAGATGAGATGCCAACTCAGCCACATAGGGAAATACCTGGTAGTTCATACATTGAACAGGTTATTAATTTCACTGGCCAGCCTGGGGCCTAGTACTGGAAAGATCTTAAGTTAACTGGTGAAATCAGAATGGATCACATTTCTAGAGATTATCTGTTCAATTTTACACGTCATAATATTATTATCTAATAGACGTATTCGATAGTGCCTTTTTTCACGCGTAATATCAATTGACTATTCATCACAAAGTAGATTAACTTGAAGCTTTTGTGATAAAAAGCTTTGACAAAAAGGCCTGGATTTGTGATTCAATAACTTTTTAAAAATAAAACTAACCCTGTTACTATCACATAAAGCAAATGGAGTGATAGATTACCAAACAAGTCGGTTCTAGCATACTATTCTACATATATTTGAAATAGTGTACTCTCGTTCGTCATTCTATGGAAATTTAGTCATCGTGGGGCGTTATAAAATAAATAATTGTGACGTAAAACAAAATTAAACACGCTTTTTGGCAATGTTTTTTCTTGCAAAATCAAAACCGGCGGCTGATATTAAAGTGACATAAAATTCTAATAACGGGGCTCGACCCTCACATTTTAATTATTTCTAAAGAGCGTATTACTAAAATCTCAAATGTTTCTAGAGGGATAAAGATCCATCGTAGAGACGCATGGAAGATATTTATATGTAAGATTGATAAAAACAGGACCTTACCATTAAAATATTTTATGTAAAACAGTTCGAAAATTTTATAAAACATTTTACAACTATAAAATTTGCGGTAGCACCAGATTTTGTTTTCAAGAAAATTAATTAGTAACTTCCCAAGGGATCCCTCTAGAAACATTTGAGATTTTAGTAATACGTTCATCAGAAATAATCAAAATAAACCCCAAATAAAGATCGATTTTCTAGGACTGCTAGGGTTAGGTCGGCCTTAAGTCCTTCCATTACGCCGGGCAGCGCGCCGTATATTGTTTTTACACTACTTCAACATTTACTGTCTGTTAAGATTTTAGCTTTATTTCAGGGTATTGTCACGTCTTAAGCGGAAATTTAAACCTTATCACCATCTACATAAGGAATTAAGAAGTGTTATTGTTAGCGGTTCGATTCCAAATGTTACGTGATGTGGTGCATTACTTTAAACATACGAATTTTGGTTGTTTGTGCACGGGTAAGTAAGTAATGTTACATATTTCTGCGTAGTGCGTAATATTATTGAATTTAAATTTATTAATTCTTTATTCTTAATTGTTTTCTTCAAATGTTTTACATATGTTAATATGAATTGATAGTGTAAAGATACGTTACTGAGAAAACGCGGGGGGTTTCACTGAACTAGGCCCAGTGGACATACATATATTCTTTGAATGACTATCCTTTTCATAAGCGGTACTACGTTCGATTAGCATGAATATAAAGTGTCTCGTATTTTTACAATGTCTTTGAATAGATATTGAAATTTTTCAAGTTTTATAACATTCGAAAACTAAATAAATTATTTTGAAAAAATTACCTGAGGCATTTTTTTTTACTTTCAGTTTCGCAAATTCCACCAGAAGAAATAGTAACGTAATACAATAGGGAATTCTTGTGCATTTTGTAAATAATTTATTTCAATGAAGATAATTATTTTATTATGTGCCTCTTTTTTTTCTTTTTTTTTAAATGCATTTTCAATTTTTTGTAGTTGTTTTAAAAATTGCGTGCTATTTCGGCTCTGAAAACGGTCATGCGCCATTTTGACCGCTACGTCACAAGTGCTACGTCACACCTTTGCCGCCGCCGACGCCATCGGTAGGCAGGATCTACTCAGGCCGGTCAACAGTGACGTCATCGTTCGCCCTTGAACGCTTGATCAATCACCGGGCGTTTTTAGCTGCTTTGAAATATTTCGTTCGCGCCTGTTTTTAAAGTCATTATAACTTTAATAAATGATTTTTGAAAATTATAAAAACTATGTATTCTTGTGTCTGAAGTGTTTCTACATGTGAATAATTAATAATAAGTGATTTTTTGGTGTGAAGAGAATTCCCTATTATTAATATAATTTAAAAACGACATTGATACGAAACCAACCATGTAAATTTGATTAAAAATAGTTTTTTATTTTGAAAATTTATTATTTTTTAAGATTTTTTTAAACAATTTGATATGAACATTTACACACTTTATTCTTAAGCCTTCGCATTAGATGTAAGACCTTCATCATTGTATTTATAAAAATCCCTTACTTTTAAAGTTCGGCCTTTGTGTTACAAAACTATATTTTATATTGGAGACGTCAGATACATAATACAGTTTTTTCAGGAGCCCGATACACCTGCCACCGTCCATTATTCCCCCAAATTCTCCCGAAGGTTCTCCGCCATTATTTCCAGTATCCCATTATTTCTGTTAATAATACATCATTCTTGTAGCATGCAAAGAAATCTTATTTATAACTCAAAACCCGAGGAAAAAAAATTTAGAAAATGCGTTACGCCCGGCAAACTTTTCTGACAAAACATACTATGTTTTTTCAGCGAATCATCGCTCGTAATTAAATAATCATCCGTTTCTAAATTAACTATCACGAAACTTTTCGGGATGATGATTAACCTAAAATATATACATTTTAAAGCTTCCTAATATTAGGCCAAGCTAATTAAAAATACATTTATATATACGTGTATGCGCCCGGTTGTCAAAGAGTTCGTTTAAAAAAACCTTTATAACTGGTGATTTTGTGAAAAGAATACCTTTTATCCAAAAAAGAAAAATCTTTTTTATCTTTCTTCAGTAAGGTAGGTACCATTGATTATTCCGATTTGACAGCTCGAAGTAGAATCCGCGCTCTTGTAAACTCTGGTGGGACGAAACGGTAGTATCCATCACAGACACCATATCAAAATGGAAGAGAAACACACAAATTAATTTACAGACAGATGAAATGCCAAACGGTTGAGTTAAGTGCTCAGTCAAAAATTGTTGTAATATATTAATGTGCGTAAGTTGGCCAGTAAAATGAAAGAGCTAGGTTAACCCTACTTATTTCCGACGACATAAAAATTTTGAATTTAAAATTTACAAAAAATTAAAGTGTACCTACACTTCGATAGATGCATTCAAATAAAATGTGAAAAATAAATAAATAAATTTTTAAAAAATGCATTAAATAATTTTAAAAGATTGTGAATTTTGCACAAAAAGGATAATTCGATATTTGTGGAGTTGCTTATTCTAGACTGATTAAAAAAAATACTTTACTTAATGACTAACTTTATTTTCGTCGGAAAGGACGTTGTTTTTGTTGCCGAGATCAATTTGTCTCGTCTCGCATCACGGTGCTATTTTAGACGGAAGTGACAACACAAAGTTATAAATAACTACTTCAAGAATGTTAAAAAACACACTCGCAAATATTATTATTCCTGAAGTATTCATAGATAACCCATCCTCTGGCCTTAAGTTAGAATTTAAATGGGAGAAGAGTTTTGGAATTCATTTAAAATATAACAAACTACATCATTAATCATCCTAGTTTTCATCTGCAGCGGTAGGCAGAGAGAATAGAACACAACACAACGCTGTCTTTGCATAAACTTTTTCAATCTCATCGTCCCTTACAACACTATTGCTTCAATAACAGATTCTCGACGAAGTTCTATATCCACTTTATTTATTCACCTAGTTTTTCATTAAAAATACTTTCTGGGCGAATTAATTTGCAAAAATCTCTAATTTTATGTCAATTAAAGCACATCAATAACCCCGAAAATGTTCGTATATAATATATTATACACTTAGAATTATATTTATATAATTTTAACACCACGAAGGCCGGCGTTTCACATCATCTTTAATTTCTTAAAACATTATTTTAATTTGTTAAATTATCAATTTTATTGGAATAACTTCCCTTGATAGCTTTTGGAGGATATACCCATAAATTTAATATGTGACCGAGGAAGAAGATAACAGAAAAAGTCTAAACGAAACATGAATCAGAAAAAAACACAGAAAAATAAAAAGGTAACCACTCGTCCGTTGGGATCTAATTATTGTACCTCATTTTTATCGATCTGATATTAAAAAAATCTGAAATATTATTATGTACAAGTAATTTTTCCCAATTCCTTTTGAATGATTACACATTTCTTGCTTAATTTTTTCGCGCTTATTTACGTGTTCGTCCGGTAACTAAAGTAGCACACTACATTTGAGAGTTGGTTATCATAATTCTAATTTCTTCTAATTAATATTAGTATTTATATCTGCATGGTGATACTATAATGGATTTCGCAGCTCTTTTTCCACTACTTTCTTGGTTTCTCGATTGGTGCACATGTTTTATCGTCTTTTTTTTAAAAATTAAGATGAATTATTTCGTCAGTTTGCATTTTCAATAAAACTGTTGAAAGCCTTTATTTTTAAAGTGGTTACTAATCGATGTAACAACTACATTCTACTAACGGCCTTTACGCGTAGAAAACAACCTATAAAGCAAAAAAAAAAACAACTCAAAAAGCTTATGTTTTTTCTTGGAGCAATGAATCTGCAAATTCACGGCTTAAAGTCACATGCATCGGTAAAATTACTCATAAATTTAACATACATGTTCTCCTGTTTTTAAGCACACAACTTTGGTATGGTTTTGGTTAGATTTAGTGCAAAAAATGGGTTGCTAAAGTTGAATTTCGTGTAACATAAATCTCCAGTGATTGTGGGAAATCCTTTTTAAAGCCTGCCAACATTTTGCGTGTTAAATGTTTAAAAAAGTGGCAGAAGGGGCAAAGGATAAGTAAAGAAAAGCTCGCCTACCTTTGTCAGATCACAGAGGTCGAATTTGACTTTACCAAAGCGCGCGGATATATACAGTATACCGGCTGTACAATATACCGGCTATACAGTATATAGGCTATACAGTATATAGGCTATACAGTTTACCGTATACTTTGGCGTCCATAAGCCATATAGTAGAGCAAAAAATAAAAGAAATGAGTGAAAATCCCTTTGTCGTCGTCCGTAAAGGATGGAAATATATCAAAACACAGGTAAAAGAGGTTTAACTTTTCGCATTGATAATGTTGCCCCCTTTCTACCACCTTCAAAGGTAGGGGTGCATATTCAGAATATTCAGCGGCGAAACAACAAAATAACTTCCTCTGGGCAAGTATTTAATATTTTTTCTTACCTTGATGTTGAGAATTTGTGTGATTTTTCTAACGATAAGTTAATATCCACCACATAAATAAATCGAAGTAACTCTTATTGTTTCGGTGTTGAAAAATAAGAGAGAGTAATAATTAGATAAGTAACTAGCTAACTAACCATCACGCCGCCTCTCTGTAGGGGTAGGCAGGGAGGACAGACCGCCACGAAACTTGGTTTTCTCATACAAACTCTTCTATTATTTTCTCATATATACTCTTCCATTATTTTCTCATACATAATCTTCTATTATTTTCTCATACATACTCTTCCATTATTTTCTCATACATACTCTTCCATTATTTTCTCATACATACTCTTCTATTATTTTCTCATACATACTCTTCCATTATTTTCTCATACATACTCTTCCATTATTTTCTCATACATACTCTTCTATTATTTTGTCATACATACTCTTCTATTATTTTGTCATACATACTCTTCTATTATTTTCTCATACATACTCTTCTATTATTTTCTCATACATACTCTTCAATTATATTCTCATACATACTCTTCTATTATTTTCTCATACATACTCTTCTATTATTTTCTCATACATACTCTTCTATTATTTTCTCATAAATACTTTTCTTTTATTTTCTTATACATACTCTTCTATTATATTCTCATACATAATCTTCTATTATTCTTATTCTTGTTGTGGCCCGAACGAGAAATCGGATCGTGCCATGTCTGCCTCAGGCGTCCCTGACTACTGCTCCCATTCACATTAGCGTTATATATTCTCTTTACACTTCGTTCTTCGTTTATTCGCTCTACATGCTCAAACAATCCAAGCGCCCCTCTCTTAATCTTACTCATTACGCTTACATCAGCGTTGCTTTCTTTGTTACCGCACATACGCCTTAGGTATCTCGTTTCTAACGAGCGGGAGTTATGACTTTATTTATACTAATAGTCGTAAAAACTTCAATCTTCATCAGTAATCCTAGAATAAATCGTTGAGAAAGAATGATGAGTATTTCACAAAATTGATTAATTTATACTCCATAATATTAATCGGCTCTATTTTGTGTGAAAATGAAACAATGAAAGAGATAAACCAAACATTGCTGAGACACAGTCGAAATAAGCGTATTCAATGTTTTATTGGAATTTTGTGAACCTCCATGTCACCTTAAAGCAAGGCTGCCCAACCTTTTTAACAGTTGGGCCAAATTGACGATTTTGAATCACTGGCGGGCCACTGAATACCTGACGGTTCCTATTTCCATGGGGGGGGGGGTTGTTAGAGAATTTCTATAAAACATAATTCCTCACAAAAAAAATTCCGCGCACCCAAAAACATCATATGTGATTCCCCACAACAATTTTTCGAATTCCATGGGGGGGGGGGTGGCTACAAGATTCCATTTCGGACGCAAAAAATACTATATCAAAACCGGTGTATTTTTGTATAAAAAGTAAGTTCAACAGGTTAGATTTTTTCGTCGCTGATTCTCGGTCTGAGTAGCCCAAATAGCGATATTTTTTCAAATTGGCGGACTGGCGGGTTTTTTGAAAATGGTTCACGCGGGCCACTTATAATTCGTTCGCGGGCCACATTATGGCCCGCGGGCCTGGGGTTGGGCAGCCTTGCCTTAAAGCAATAGTGGGATATCTTGAAAAATGCTGTTCTGAGATAATAGGACTTTTAGGTTTGCGTGAGCTCTAGCAGCATCAAATTAACTAATCTTGCAGATAAATGATATGGTATAAGAGAGGTAAATTATTTAACATCAACACAAAATTGTAATGATAGAAAAATAATTAATTTTTTCATACTAATTTTGACAAAGTATACGTAAATCTGGAAATATCTCACTGTTGCGTGGAGTGTTTGGTCATCATCTCAAATTATCTCAGTGTAGCATAGTAATAATATTACGAGTTTAGATGGATAAATGAATTAATAATTGTTCTTCGGGAGATTTTTTCAATGTGGACAACTGTTTCAGGCTAATAATTGCTTAAAATAATTAATAATTCTTATTTCTGCATGTTTTTCCATGATGTTAATAATCATAAATACATTTTCAACAGTACACACCCACTCACTCCTATAGTTTGTCAATACGACAATTGACGATAGTAAGGTGGAATAAAAATGAAAAATATATATATTTGTGCTTATAAATTTATTTATGAGAAGCGAAGAAACCTTAAGAATAAAATTATGTAACAAAATTAACAGAAAACCAAGAATAAAAAGTAGGTATGTATCAAAAATAACAGAAAACCTTTAGAATAAAAAGTATGTAATTTTTTTTACAGAAAACTTTAAGAACAAAAAAATAAAACAAAAAAATATGTGTTGATTCCCTGGAAACCTACAATGAACCTTCATCGTTATTTTCTTCTTGTACATCGCAGTCTGTATTAGCAGTACTTATTAATTAATTCAAAACAAATTATGAGGTTTTTTTGATATAACCACGTTGGCAAACAAATAAGAAATCACGATTTTTATTCGGTGGAATTGTAGGTGGAACTGTATAAGCTGGTTCTAGAATTATACTATTCTCACTACCAACATTCTTTAGTCGCTCTCTCACATTAATACTCTGATTAAATGGATCCTCGGTGTAGGTGCTTTTGTATTTGATAACTGACGGTTCGTCTTTAGTGATCTGTAAAATCTTAACTTTATTCCAAATACATTTATTTTTGTCCATGTTTATTGAGAAAATTTTTCCAGTCTTCTCACATACCTTCTTCCAGTCAATGAAGTCCGTTGTTTCCATTTCTGTTAACTTATAACGAGGTTCATACTTCTTGGAACACTTTATGATCATCGCTAACTCCGTTAGAATAAATATTAGGTCTTGTTTTAAAACCCTGACCTTTTCTCTGTCGATGCAATAATGAATGGAGTCTCCTTTGTTCTCTGAGTGCCCAACAATTAAGTATATATGGGTAATGATTTGAATATCAAGTGTTCATAGTGCATGCATGTACATAGAAAATAAATATAATTATTTTTATTCTGTGCCACACAGATATCAGAATAAAAGATCACTTCCCGTTTCCCTTGTCAAAGGTCTTTTAAAAATGTGTACACGCAGGTAGACATTTCAACTGCGCATCTTTTAGCTACACCATCATGCCGCATGTAACAATGGCCCTGTCGTGTTTGGTATTGTAAATACAGAAGTTTATAACGTTTAACTTGCTCTTATTAAAAAAATAGATATATTGCCATTTGGCAACGGCATAACAGCTTGAAAGTCATAAATGGCAACTACAGTATCATCAGTGGTCTTGGTAATGTTTTTATCTTTTCTTGTCGAGATAGCTTTACATTCTGAATGTGTTCAGAATATTATTATTTTTTCTAATATCTCATTTGCAGTACTATAGTTGTATTATACACAAAATGCGCAAAGGTTCTTTTTTGGTTTAAAAAAATATATATTGAATTTGGTATTGAATATTTTCCTGTACGTAGAGTGTGTAACATAGAGATTACCTACCGAGACACACTTCTATTTGTACAAGTTGTACATCTTTTGGATATTTGGAGATCCGAGCTGATCCTGCACGACAATAGTGCGATTCCACTCTACTAAAGCTGTTGATGTGATTCATAACATCATCAACTAAATCATCCTTTTGCAGGAAGCTGTCTGTTTTCTTTTTTAATGCAGTGCTTATGGTATTATTGCTTATATCTAAGGTTGCCATAAAAAATCTTACACATACGTATGTTATGTCCATCTCTCTCAAAATAATAACCACTATTAGCTAGCATTCATGGAATCATAAATATTAAAATATTTTAATCGATCAACTTCCAAAACAGATTCAGAACATTTGAATTTACAATTAGTACACAGTACAGGCTTAATTTGTTTTGCTCTGCGTATCTTACCTGACTTTGCTACATACTCCTGACCAGTATTCACCTTCAGTTTCTTTATGTTTCTCTTCCAAGATCACCCAACTTGTTGAAAACTATAGAGCTACAGTGAGACAATAAATTTATTTCAGTATTTTAAACGACCTTTTGAAAGCAAGAGTGGGACAACATTAATATCTCAGTGTTGCTCTGAGTGACCGAACATTTCAATACTGAGATTTTACTTGTAACACTGGCAATTTTTTTTTACAAAATATCCCAGTAATGCATCATGTAGAGCTCAAAATTTTACATCGAACTGCATACTTATCTCAAAAGTGTATTTTTCGAAGATATCCCACTATTGCTTTAAGGTGACGATATATCATACCTGTTTTATTAAATTATTGTAAGTTTTAGAGCATTTTGCAAGCAAATAAACCAAACTCCTGCAACTATTTTGTGACCTGTCATAAACCTCGTGAAATGGCCCCTGAAAAGTTTGCGGTATTCATCCCCACCGAAAAGGGAGCGGTGTTTTTCATATTTGATTGCGTTTGGTGACCGCTGGAGGGAGTGAGGTAGTTCGGTTTACGTAGAAGAGGAGAGGGTTGAAGCAATCGTCAGAGCTTCCGAACAGGAACATTTACTTTATTTTATTTTTTATTTTATTTTATTTGGAAAACCAACAGTTATAATAATTACAAAGTATGGTGTATTAAGTGTTAATTATTTAACCAATAATAGGTTTTCACTGAAGTATACCCTTTATATATGTTTTAAAAACAAGTAATACAATTTTTCCGATGTTTTTGAAAGATTAACAAAATAAAGGAAGCATTTTGAAATTATTTTTGTTTGACGTAATTATCGCTTAAGCACACGGTTACTTATTACATTCTTATTACACGGGTAATTTATTGAGATCCTCAATTTATTGGGGTTTTCTGTGAGGCTGAACGACGTAGAGCAGTGGTCACCAAATGGCGGACCGCGGTCCGGATCCGGACCGCCGCACAGTGGGCTGAAAATCGCCTTTCATAGACATAGAAACTTGGCTGACAGTGTATTAAAAATATTGTAAACTAGACAAAGCATACTCATTTGTACAGCATTTAAGCAATAACATGAATTATCAACATAAAAAAGTTTTTTTTCATCTTTGAGGATTTAAAAAAAAGCGCAAGTTGCACCACAATACGAAGTATGTCAAAAAATACAAATAAATAGTTATATATCTGTGCGTAAGGATATAATGGCCAACCTTATGATTCCAAAGATAGCCTCATTTTTAATGTCAGTGCCATACAAATTTTTCTTAAAAAATTGATAATTCCATCATTTGTACACGCAATTGCTTCAAAATGAATTTTATAGCATACTAATGATCAGCAGAATCCATTTCTAGCCAAAAAAATACCTTTGAAAATTCAAGTCTCTATGTCTATGAAAGGCGATTTTCAGCCCACTGTGCGCCGACCTATTTTGTGAGGGACATTGTGTTAACAGGTCCGCACAAAATAGATTCACAGATTTTAAGAAAATTGAGAATGTCGTCGAAATCCTCGGTAACATTTACTCACTTCATCCCGGTGATGAATGAAGCAATTAAGCTGCAAATATTTTCGGGAGTAATAAAGCTGCTTTCCAGATGGAAATGATCGATTTCCAAGAAAATGCAACTTGAATAGACCAAAAATAGGAAGTTTCTTATCAAGAGTTTTGGATAAAATTTGTTTGTGATAATAAATACCCATAATCAAAAGAAATAGTCTTGAAACTTCTCACTTTGTTTGGGTCAACGTATGTTTGTGAAGCAAATTTACCAATGAACATCTCCATGACAATATCCTGTACAAACTTCAGACGGATAGTCCAAAGCAAAAAATGTAATTTTTCTCATTAAACTTTTTTTATTCACAAAATTTGTTTATTATTTAATAAAATAATATTCCGGAACCCATTCGTTTTATTAAATAATTCAATATCATAATATCTTCGTTAATTAGGGGGAGGGGGGGGGGGAGGTTTACAGGCTTTTTCCCTTCCGGACCGTGACGGTCATGTATTTAAAAAAAGGACCCCTAATGAAAGTAATTGGTGACCCCTAACGTAGAGGGACAAATGTAATTGGAGTGGATGAATGATAAATTCCTTTTTATTCAGATTTGGTTACAAAATTACGATTCTGGCTGGTGGCATTTTATCAAGGTACTGAGAGCATCTACAACAACTACAGAGCAGAAAATCTCATAATTTTTAATCACTAACAACCCTTAAACGGTAATATCTGGCCTCCTAAAAGATAAACAGTTTTACATATTTTTATTTCTGCAAAAAATTGCCGATTTTATTGCCAAAAAATAGCTAAGGAGAAGTCATTCATTTGTAAAATTAGAAAAACAATAAAAAAATAAATTTACTAATTTGTAAAACAATTGCTGCATCACACATGGTTCTAGTGTTCTCTCTTTTTGTAATGTCGGTATCTTCAAAAGTTCGGCCTTCCTTGGCGATGCAGCGCCTCACAGAGGGAAGGGTGCATGCCGTTTGCTGCCTTGATGCTCCACAGAGTAGCCGGCATGAGTCAGCGCTACCAGATATCGGAAAACACTCTTGTCCAGGCCGTCGCCCAGTGGCAGGGCGCGCTCCTACACCATAGATGTAGAAGGCACCGTAGTAATGCTATATATGTTTTATTTTATTTTTTAACTTCATATCATGTCATTTATTTAGATGTATACTTTTATATGACAGAGTATTGCACTCACAGCGCGGTTCAGCTGAAAAAAATCTAATAATCCAGAAAAGAGCAAGAGACAATTTCTGAAGTGTAATTAATATAAGTCAATACAGAAAATGCTTAAATAATAAATAATTAGTGTTAAACAAATAAATTTCTGTAACGTTTAAATGTTTATTGCTTGTATAATGATGGAGGACTCAGCTAGCAAATGATCAAATCCACAGCGCATGGGAACCCGATGCATTTTTCATCTCAACTACTAACCGGTGATTATTTTATTAATATAATATATAAACTGTAATGTACAGGAAAAAATAAAATATACCCTCGGTTACCAGCACTGAATTCTGATATGCGAATTTTTAAAATGAATTGTATCTACATATTGAAAATGCTTTAAATCCTTTGTATCCTTTATTTTCTCTTAATGGTCGAGGGAGTCCAAGGTCCAGTAATCACCGTAAGTACTCTTGGTCCTGTGTCCCTCCAGTCTCCCGAGGCTCTTCACATTCCCTGCCATACTTTAATTGAATTAACGGACCTCAAACAAAGTCACAAGGGATGGCTCCAAAGCCGCCTCGATCCTGAATAATTATAGCTAATAAATAATAGTTCGTTTATTAAAGTCCGGCTACTTTGGACGAGATACAAACTTGGGTATTTGATTATGCATAGTTCTCACGTGTTCGTGAGAAAAAAAAAACGTTGAAGCTTTTTGACCGAAGAATTTTATTTGACAATCTCTCTATCAATCTCTCTATGTTCGGTTTTATTGTATTATGTATTGAAATTAGTCATCCCGAATCAAGTAAATAATCTAATCAAACTACAAGAGAAAAAAAGTTTACAAATGAATATGAAAACCATTATGTTTTTATATGTCTTAAACATGATATCCGTATTATGTAAATAAACGATATAATACGTGTCTGCGGCATGTTATTATTGATACATACCTCACAAAAGGAATAGAATGCAAAATCGAATTATTAGTTATCTTCTTATCGCATACACGTCCTTATTATACATTGGTTCTTAAGAGGGATTGCTAGGAGGCTAGGATTAGAAAAAGGCAAAAACTCATATGATGAAATTGAACTAACTCTAAGCCTCTCTACTTTGGAAGTCCGTCGGGAAAGAAATGACCTCATTTGCTTCTTAAAAATTATAAATGGTATTATTGATTCACCTACTCTACTGCAACTCATTCCCTTCCATATCCCCTCTCAAAGACTAAGAAATAATGAACTGCTCTTCCTCAACCATCATTCGACAAATTTTGGATATTATTCACCATTGTCCAGAATGTGTAGACTGGTCAACTCAAGTCAAAACCTTAACTTTTTTGGGATAAGTCTGAATGATTTTTGCCGGTCACTAAACAAGTGACGGAATATTATAAGTGTCCCGTGGTCCTGACCCACGGCGTAGTCTTGATTTGATTCGACTTTTCACTTTATTTTCTTATATTATATCTGCCTTATGTCTTTGCTTTCATGTATCTTTGTCTAATCTTGTATTTTTCATTTTACTGTATTCGTGTTATTATTTTGTAATTTGGTCGATGTCCGTTGATAAATAAATAAATAAATAAATAAATCACGTTAGAGTTTAAGTGCGGGTATTGAAGCAAATTGAAGAAAGAAATTGGCCACAATAATATTCAATAGCGATAAAGAAAAGCGAAATCGAGGATGTTTCCTTATTTAAATATTCGTTATTACTTGTATATATTATGAATTTACACTCTCTATTGTATGAAGGGGATTGCACTTACGTCCCCAACTCCCCACATTCCGGACTAAAGAAATTATTATTATTATTATTAAATTATTCCATCGTCTAAATCACTCTGTCTACTTACTTTTTTATTTTTATGAAACAGTTTCAAAAGTTTTATATCTGTAGTAATTATATTTGCCTTTAGAGTAAATTTTGCCTGAAATGAGACATTGAATCAAATAAAATTGTTTAGTTTGTTGGAAAGTTCTTCATCGATTGCTTTGAAATTTTGACACAAAGTTGCATTATACCTATATTATATAGATGTGACCTGTGACACTTACAAACATTTTTTTAAAACAGCGCCATATGTTGGACGTAAAACCAACAATGTGCTATTGTTTCTTTATCTGCACGGAGTGAAGGAACCACAGCAATGCGTGGCGGGGTACAGATAGTAAATAAAATAAAAATAAAACTTTTTACATACCTATTATCTTCTACCTTCTTATGTAACGCGTAATAATAATAATAGTATTTGGATGATTTGTATAGCGCCGTTTTTGTGCAAAATCACCTCAAGGGCGTAAGTATACTATCTTCTTATGTAAATTCTTATTTTCAGTTGCGAACTTAGCAAATATAAGAGGTCCATAGAAGAATATTTCTCTGATGTTATGTGAATAATGTTAATGTCTCTATTGTTTATATCTCTATTATGATTTGATTTATAATCTACAACCTCTCTCCATGGCTATAAATGTATTGTTTTGTAAATTTTTCGTTTTATATAATTTGTTGTTTTGTATACATTTTTTAATTCATATTCCTTTTTAACAAATTTAAAAAACTTATTCCATATTATGCTGTCTCAGTAGAGGTAAAGTCTCAAGGAGGAAATCCATAATTGGTTTTATTATACTATATAATACTTATGTATAAACTGATTAAATGTAAACTGTCGATTTCCCGAAAATTAATGAATGAATAAAGTATATTACATATATTCTATTTTCTTAAGTAGGTGATGTTTAATATAATATGTAGGTACACTATCTTTCGTGCAGTATGTTCGAGGACAAAGCAGATTAGAATATAAATTTCCGTTAACTTTTGAAATATCTTTTAGTGTTACAATAAAAATGTATCTTTGTTATTATTTTGTTCGATTTCCACAAGGATGCTATCGGAAACTTTAAAGTAATTTTAACTCAAATTTCAAAGGAAAGTTCGACGGGTAAAGGAGAATTAGGAACAATAAACATTTGATGCTTCTTGCAACATAAAATCTAACCGTTTTAATGTGACTCTGAGATCAAAAGCCATCCAGTTTATATGATAATACCAACGGAACAATCGGAAATAAGATTGATATACTTAATATCAACATCAATCTTTGATCCATTTGGATCAATGAATGTGTTCTATTTCTGAAAGCTACTATGTTAACTACTTTGGCATCAAGTTTTTTTGTTTCAGAAATATTTAGAAGATTTGGAAGATTTTGTCCAAAACAGTCCCTATTAAAATATATTACAATTTCGTAGAAGATCGAGAGAAAATTTATAATACTAACGATTACGTCCTACTAGAACATTTACATTCTCTTCCGATATGTATGATTTTTATTATTTGATAAGTATATATTTACATAATTTATTGTTGAAGACTTATTTAATTAGTTTACCGTGTCTTGGTCAGATACGGTAAACTAATTTATTATATAACTGTTGCTTTCAGAGTATTGCTATAATACTTATTTAGCTGAACTTGTAAATCATGGCCATCTTGAAATTCTAAAGCTCTGAACCTATTTGGTTTAAAGTCGGTAAAGAAATTTTAGGGTCTTTTATTAATCTTAAGCTGAATTTAAATGAGAAAGAAGACTAAATGAAAAACAGTCGGCACGCTTCCATGCCATATCTCCCTTTGCTTCTTTTATTTATGAGCAAATTTAATTCATAAAAAAAATCATAACTTCATTACTAACACCGATACAATCAGATGCCTTATCGTCACTATGTGTCTCATTGTCTAGCGGTAAATTTACATCTACAAATTATCAAATAGGGACATATTTTTTGTTTAATTCTCTTTTCTTCAATTAATTCATTAATTTTACTTGTTGTAGGTACTATTTTATTTTCCACTGACTACATTGTAACTACATTTTTACTATTGTTGCAGTGTTTATGTACTATTATGATGTGCTTTAACTGATACGAAAAATAACACTTTATCAAAAACATACGAACACCTCAAAATAGGTGCTTTTATCGAGGTGTTCACAATGTAAAGGTACTGATTATCGTACGCTCTTAAGTTCTGTGATACTTGTACTAATCGTTTATTTACTTATAAACTGTATGTATTCAGAGGATATGTGCATTTAATCTAGCTATCATTATTGGAATTGTGTTAATACACATCTCAAACACTCATCAAAGTCGTGTTTAATTTATCACTTGATTAGTAATAACGTAATATTATAACACCGATGCAATCAGATTCCTTATCAATACGTCGCATCCCATTGTCTAGTGGCAGAGGAATTCTGTGTCTGTTATAATACTTGGCTACGCTCCAAGTCTGTCGGGGACCCGAATCTTGGAAGTGAAGAGCTTTCTTGGCCGGCATCGCCGCGGCCAGACATTTAATTGTCACAAATAATGTTCATACCTCGATGGACGTGATAAACAGTTTAATACAACGGGAAAATACTGCTCTATTAAATATTGTGTTCGGATTAATCTCTCAGTTAGTGGGACAATATTTTATATGGCCTAGAAACTACATTAAAATGGGAAGCGCTGGGCTCACCCCACAGCAGAAATTATGTATGCGTTAATTGATAGGTGTTTTTATGCAGAAAATAAGATAAGTCATTGAAAAAAAAAGAAAATATAAATATATTTTTAAATGTGGTACATAAATAAAAATCAATACAAAAATCTCAATGAAATGTGATACAGAAAAATACACAAAAATTAACGGTCCCAACTGTGAATTGAATTTAGTTCATTTATCTTATCGACCATGTCTTATCAGAATAGAAATATTTACCAAGACCGCTGACAAAATGTACTTTTTTCTAAACCATATCATTGAAAAAAAAATCAGAGCTAAGATTTTTTTGCAGGTACTTAGATAATTCTTGAATGAGATAAGAACAAAAACTTGTTGCATATGTCTAACTGTACCCAAGTAAATGGCTAAGAAGTAATGTTGAATGTGAACACCTTACAAGGAAAATCTGTGTTGAGGTGTTCGTATGTTTTAGATAGTGTTATTGTTAGGTTAGTAGCATTTAAAGCATAATAGTACATAATTAGACATAATAACAAATATTAAAAGTATAGTAACAATGTAGTGAGTAGAAAATAAAAGGATATTAGATGAGGTAAACTTATAAAGCTAAAAAGAAAAAAGATAATAAAATAAAAATAGATTTACCGATAGACAATGGGATGAAGTGAGATGATAACTTTTGAGTTTCAAGATGAGAACTTTTCAGTTTCATGATGAGAACTTTTGAGTTTCAAGATGAGAACATTTAAGTTTCAAGATGAGAACTTTTGAGTTTCAAGATGAGAACTTTTGATATTCATGATAGCCACCGAAATTTTGCATTTTGACTTTAGATTCGAGTTGGTCTTCCCTCTAGTCGCCCCTATACCAATTTTAAAAACAAATGACTATAGAACTCTAGAATTTCAAGATGACCATCGATATTTATTACTATAGAAAACTAAGATCGCTAGAAGTGATACGATACGTACCCATAAGTTGAATAAGAATGAATGTAAGAAAGCCAGAAGTAAGACGGAGTAATTAAATAATAAGGGATGGTAAGGTTTTATGGAGCGTTGCGACCCGTGGGTTCACCGACAGGAAGAAAATAATTTATTGGTTGGTAAGTACCTCGACTAACGAAATAATGTTTAATATTATTTTGTGGGTTTTTTGTGCTGAAGATTATCACAAATACGAAATAAATGGTTATATTACTCTATTAGTCATATTATGTTCCTTTGTAACTTTTTGTATTGCATCTTTTTTTTAATGTATTTTATAAAGCATAACATTTATTCAAAATGCTAGATGATGCAGTCTTGAAGTTTTTTTTGTGTCCATACCACACAAGAGTCTCAACTGCTCACAACTCTGTGGAGCCAGTGAGACTATAGCATTCCCAATTGGGTATCTTGTGAGGCTGAAGGTAGTGAAAAGGGGACGGAGATGGGGAAGAGGAAAGTGAGGAGTACCTAGCTATTCAGATCTGGTCAACAAACACGGCGAAAGACGCCATTTCAAGAATCGTTTCAATTCAGTATGATATTATACACCAGGGGAATTGAATAAATTATGAAATAACACACATTAATAAAATAAAATTTACTTGCGCACGCCGGGGTTCGATCCCGCGACCTACAGAGGCCGTAAATAAAAAAACATTAAATTTTTGATTTATGTTTTTGTTTTGTTTTGAAAAAATTCATTTCTGTTATATTATCTTCTCCTTATCGAAAAACATCGGTTCGTTTCGCTATAAAAAATAAAAGATTCTTATTGTTACATCCATTTGTGTATTATAAATTAATCTCCATAACATAACATTTTACTGCTTGAGCTTTAACCGTCTAAAAGTATTTAGAGCTTTGGATCTATAAAATAATCTTTATTAATAATGCTCTCGGGGTGGTAGGGGGAGCTGAACCACAGGGGTGGATCGAAGTTCAATATGGGCCCAAAAGGTCGTCGAAACATCCATAATATTAGAAACATCTTTCTTTAATTTTACATTACTAAAGTATGGACTGCTTCTGGGACGTCTATAGATTTTCAACCCATCAAATCTTGGCAATCCCATTTAAAAAAGTATTTTTATACAAATAATTGGAAACTCTCGTGGAAAATCACGGGATATTATACAAGTAAATCTATTTAGTTATCAAAAAACGCTTTCTTGAAAATGGAAAAAGTGCACACTCTTGAAAAATCACGAAATCAGACTTGACTTTTCAAGATTAACCCAAAACAAATTTAAGGAAAAGAAATACATTTTTCGGCTAACAAAATATAAAATTATTATAGGTAGGTAGGTACTTTACGTACAAATGAAATTTACACAAAAGATATCTGGTAAAAATATAACATTGTAGGTAGGTACTTATATTATGGATTTATCGCTTCTTTACAATCAGTTACAATTTTTAAATGACAAAAATTTCAGCAAAGTATATTTTGTAGAAGTGGATAAATGAGTTTTGCAAATTAACGAAGAATCTCCAGGCCCTTATCTAATGCATTATTAATAGGTTTGGTTTATAAAATACGAATATATTATCACGATGTCGGAATATGTTTTCATAAAAATGTGGGAGCATGAACACGTGTTCTGATATATTAGGAATTTACTAAAAGTTTACCAAGCAACGGCTCGCAATCCTGCATAATTTTTTAAAAAATTCCTACATCAATTATGGTTTTAAAAGACCTGTTCGTACTATTGAACGGGCGTTCAATAAACACGTCAATAAAAAGTACTGTGGTTTCACGATATAAGGGATGATTCGCCTCTGTCTCTAAGTTTGGCGGAAGGAATGGTTCAGGGTTGGGGTTGGTAGATGGCAAGAGGTGCTATTCGCTACCCTTAGCTCGAGTCTGCGGGCCATTACGTCCACCTGACTACCCCAGGCCCAGATACCTACCCGCAAAGTGCCTTCCTAAATGATGGAATCTCGTCATGGATTACTACGCCATTCCTCGAGTGATATGGACCGAAAACTATAACGTAAAAATCAGCCAAGAGTGAGCCGTTTGTTATTTACTAGCCATATACACAAATTGAAATGTGCGCGGATGAATTTGTAAGTGTTCAGAAGGCGATGATATGGAATTCACTAGATAAGCTGTTCGGTGCTAAAAAAGACGCGGATATGATATAAATATTCAATCCTTCAAGACAAATGTAGCTACGTAGCTTTCGATCAACTCAATTACCCTCGTAGTACCTGCCCATATGAAATGGAGTTGATAGGTGCTGATAAGGAGCATTATTTATTATTTATCAGGTATGTATATATGCACCGGTTAGTTCACCAATGGTTCAAAGTGAGTTGGTTAAAGATTAATTACCCTTCAAAAGTGAAAAAAATGGTTGAAATGGCTTTGAAAAAATAACAGGAATATAAACATATATACCATTCAAGGAAATATTAGATATATAAGAACAATAATATAAAAATATATAATGGTACAGTAATAGCCGATATATTTAAGTTGAACGTAACCCGCCTCACTTGAGGCAGAATTTTGAGGAAAAATGAATTAATACACTGTCTATGGTTTATAACACATACAAGTTTCTATAAAACCATTTATTAACTAGTTCAAATTACTCGGCGTCTAACGTACAATAATTCTATCAGAAGTGCGCTAGATTTGGGTGTGTTCACTCGTTATTGCACGACCTTCATTGAATATCCACTATTGAGTGGCGATTTTAAATTGATTCAAATTTTATATTGGTATTATTTCTATGGGGAAATAATTGTATATTTTAAGCGCAAAATATCTGAATTTCCTTTGTGCAAATGTAGTTATTTCAAGCGCAAAATATCTGAAGTTTTTTTATGCAAATATAGTTGCTATAAGAACTAAATATCTGAAGTTTCTTTGTGCAAATGTAGTTATTTTAAGCGCCAAATATCTAAAGTTTCTTTATGAAAATGTAGTAATTATAAAAGCAGAATATCTGAAGTTTCTTTGTGCAAATGTAGTTATTTTAAGTGCAAAATATCTGAAGTTTCTTTATGCAAATATAGTTGCTATAAGAACAAAATATCTGAAGTGTCTTTGTGAAAATGTAGTTATTTTAAGCGCAAAATATCTAAAGTTTCTTTGTGCAAATGTAGTTATTTTAAGCGCAAAATATCTAAAATTTCTTTATGCAAATGTAGTTATTATAATAGCAGAATATCTGAAGTTTCTTTTTGCAAATGTAATTATCTTAAGCGCAAAATATCTGAAGTTTCTTCGTTCAAATGTAGTTACTGTTTGGTGCTACATATTCTTTTGATTTATGTCACGTGTTTTGCGTTTTTTTTTTTAGTATTTTGTGACCAGTTCTGAATAGCTGCTAGGTAATTTCCAACCTTCCTATTTCCCATCTCCTGACCTTCCAAACTCCCTTCAGCTTCACAAAACACCCCATTAGGGGATGTCATAGTCCCACTTGCTCCCACCAACAAAGTCGGGAGCAGTCGGCCTCTGTGGTAGAGGAGTAAGACTCTCGACTAGCAAGCCGAAGGTCACGAGTCCAAATTTTATTGGATGAATTTGTGTTATTTCACAATTTATTCATTGAAAAAAATGTATAATATACTCTCAGTATCGCCCTGGTGTAAGACTACCATACAGAAACGTTGCTTGAAATGTCTTTAGCCGTGTTTGGTGACCAGATCTGAATAGACAGGTACTCTACCTTCCGTCTTCTTCCCCATCTCTTTCCCCTCACCACTACCTTCAGCCTCACAACATTCCCCAATTAGGGATGCCATAGTCTCACTAGCTCCAGACCATGGAAAGACCATGGTTAGCGGACGTGTGTAAAGCGTTGAGTTCCCACCCACGTGACCCAAGCTTAATCCTCTATTGGTTTAATTAATCCATTATTACACAGTCTATTATTATGGCAGCAGAAAAATATCTTTTTACGGATATCTATTAAAATTTCACTGTTGTTTTCGGTAACGAATGAATGCAAATCGTTAAATAACCCACTACCCGGCATCCGATCGAGCTGAGTCTCGGCAATAAGACTCGTTTTAAATGACAATGCATTCTTGTGATCAGATACACACACTCGGACATATACGCATTTTTCGAAAACGTATGTCATAACAGCAGTTAATATACGAAATAAATTTCTCGGTCCTACCCAATCGGCATTTGGTGAGGTTAGTAGACTAGTCGAGTCCAGTTCCTGAGTTGTAAGGTATTTATTTTAAAGTTTTAACACATTTTTATATAGTATATATGTATTATAGTAAAAAACTTTTAACGTTTATTATGGGTTGCTTTTTTAAACAAAAAAAAAATATTTCCGTTCACTGAACCCAGATGATCACAATAACCGGCGGTACTGATCTTTCATCAAAATTGATTAATTATATTATTATTTTCCCTTACAAATTTCTTAAGAATGTATTTAAAAGTTTTTTTTCCGAAGATTTCCCGTTGTTATTCCATCGCGGTTTCGGATGGCCAAAAAGTTTCAGAATAAGAGGGAATGATTAATGACAATTTAAAGGGGACAAATATTAATGTTCGATATTATTATTACAACCGCGAGATGAAAAATGATCGTCATTAGTGGCGGAGATCTGGTCTCGGAAAACTGTCCGGCTTAATGCTGTTACACAACTGTGATTAGCGGCCGCGTATTGGACTGCCCTGGCCAATATAACTAATAATGACAATTTCACGCAATTAATTCCAATAAAACATAAAAATACTGTCCAGAAGTTAGAAATATGTGAAATAATTTGCAGTTTATCCAAGTAACTACATAAACGAGGAGACATGTAAGAGCCAAATCAAATTTAATTGTATTATTGACCAATCAGAACAAATTTTGCGACTTGCCTGTCGCATGCAATTCTAAATTGATTTTTATAGAAATAAGTGAAAATGAAAGTAAACACGTTTTTATATTTTTTTAATGAAACAATTCTTTAAGAGGAAACTACAAGCCAAAAATGTGTATATTCTTGGTATATCTAATATTGTAGGTAATAGGCATTAAAATCGCTTGACAAACGGAGTCTAGAAAGGTTCGATTTCAAGCACAAAACTGGTTTTTATTTATTTTGTAAATAATTTTATAAGAAAGGAAAAAAGTTAATCAAGTGAAACTGTCACAAATAATCTTAGCTATAATACTGTAGTTTTTAAAAGTTGTTTCCTTTATCCGTTCATACATTTCTATCGAAAAAAAAATGTTTTAGTAGTTTACATTTGTATCTTTTTTTGAGTAATTTATTTTTTTATTTGTATTCTACTCAAGCGAAACGATAGGAAAACCTTCAATTGATCTAAAGCATATTTTTTGGAATTCATAATGTACACCAATTAGTTATAAAGATTAATCAAAATAGTGATTTGGCATTAAGCTTTAATAAATATTAAAATTTACGCAAAGGAATATGTTTCCAATTAAGGATTTAACATTTTTAGAACAGATTCATTGCCAATTTTAGTGAGAATAGAAGGAAATTTATAGGACAGAGTTTTTGGGGCCGTGCGGAAAGAACCGACGAAGCTTATGAAGCGTCGTTAAGTGCAAGAGTGTCGTCCCGTCTTGCAACGCTTGCTACGCAAGAGTCGGTTTTACCCCCCTAGGCGCGGCAAAAGATTTTTCACACAAAAAAACTTAGATGCCTAAGTCAACCCTTTTCGGACGAATCCCGCGCACTGCGCGGTAAGCATTTTGGTCAGAATGGTTGCATTCCCGCGCACTGAGCGGGACAGCAAATTAAATAGTAATTACCATATGTATTGTGTTTAAGGTGTATTTTGAAAGGGTTTTAACTTTAATTCATTATCAATTAGTACACTCTCAGTAGGTATATAATTAATTATTTTTTGTCTCAGTGTGCAGTTGCTAATTGGTTTTTCTTGAATATACAGTCGACCATTCAATAAAATTGAAAATCTAAGTTTAATAATAATGTGGTCACCCTAAAAGTTTTGCAAGCAACGTGGTGAACAAAAAGAATCGATGTGCAAATGTCCGAGAAAACTGTAATATTCGCCACAATTTAATGTTTCAGTTAATTGGCTCGTTAAACGATTAATTCTTCAGTATTGCTAAGCAATTTTGGAGTGGGGTCTTCACTGTGTACGAGTTCATATTTATTTAACGGGAACGGGTTAAATTCTCAAAATTCAAAATACCGCCGATCGTCATTTTGATGGTCAGTTAGAAATGACGTAGTTTGAAACACCTAAACGTAGAATTTAGCAGAGTTTCTTAGTAACGAGCAGCGTAAACTGAAAATGTTGTATTCTTTATCATAATATTTTTATAGTCAGACGTAACAGTTCCATATGTTCAAAATTCAAACTTTCGAAATAATATTTTGTTCTACTCAAAACTTTGATTGCTCGGCTGAAACGGTATGAAGTAATGCTCTTAGGCGTGTTGGATGATGGAGTCAGGTTTCAGGAATATTAATGTAAACTCGGGAATTTAACGTCTCGGCCAACAGATGTCAGCGCTTGCGGTTTTTTGACATTTCGAAAAAGGAATTGCTGAAAGCCATCCAAACCGGAAATGAAGAAGAGGAATCAGGTTTCGGGCATTCCGCCATCTTATTATTAGAGAGAGATAATTCATTGAAAAATGAACAATACGATTAAAACAACTTCACACCGCGTACTCACCCTACATTTTGTGAAATTTATCTAATGAGAGCGTGTCGTTTCTACGACTTGTTCTTGAGTTCAATAGCTCGGTTGTGGAAGGATTTACCAGTCTTTGTGTTTACTCCCCTCTGCAACTGTTCACACCTTCTTTTTTCTGTCCTTTCTGTCCGGGTCCTTTTTGAGGAGAGCCTCAAAAAGGACCCCCACACAGCATCCCAAAGATGAAATTGACCCTGAGGGAAATTATTTTCCTAGAGCCTCCAGTGTTGAGTTAATGTAATAAAAATATGGATATCAAGTGATGAATTTCACGTTATTAAAGCTTTTCAACCAATATTTTGTAAGTTTGCAAAAAAACTCTTAAATAAATTTGGTTTCAAACATAAAACACATTTATTATAAGATGGCTTCCGTAGCAGTCTAGGCTTTTGTTATTCAATCGAGATTTAGCGAGTTCAAATCAAGCTCATTAGTATTGAAATATAAAATGTTTACCAATTATATCTTTAAATTGATGAAAGCTTCAAGATGTATTTTAAAATATATTTATATATTAAAAAAAACATACGGCACAATATGTGCCATTAACATAAATATAAAGTTACAAGTATAAAGTGTAAGAAAATGTAAAAATTCAAAAGGAAAGATAAAAAAAAATTAAAATGTTGTATTGATGAAATATAATAATTATTTTTCAGTGTTGCCAATCTGTACAAACCCACAAATAACCATTATTATCAAATTACATGTGACTTAAGTAGCGTTTCTATCTGTTTTTTGTCAAAATAACCACTTATTTTGTATGGTTCAAGAAATAACAAAAATAAAAAAATATACCATTGTAAGAAAATCAATAATCTCTTAAGTGAGGACTTTAAAAGGGACACTATAAATTTAACACTATCAGGTAATAAACAATGCATTTAAAATATCTAGATAAAAAACAAGAAATACAAAAGGCTTCACATACAACATTGTCATTTCAAATAACTTAAACTTCATATAAGCCATTAAACTGTTATACATATCTCTAGTTAGAAGCATAATTGAATACAACTCAGTAATTTGGTCTCCCTCTTACAAAACTCACATTAATAACACTGAGCGAATAGAAAAAAAATCTACGTTTTATAATTATTAAATTAAATATACCACCAGAAGACTTACAATATCATTTTTTAAATATTCTAAAAATACACACATTGGAAGACAGGCGTAAAATAAACAACTTATCTGTTTTATTCAAAACTCTAAATTCGACTGTTGCGTACTTCTGCAACTCATAAACTTACGAAAACCTACAATAACAACACGACAAAATACATTATACCACTGCAAAACACAGGGCAACGCGCAACTATATTGCGAACTTCCCAATATAACGGTTTCACACTATGGGAAACCAATACTTAGGTGATGTCGATATATTTAATATTAACTTTGCGAATTTTCTGGATCACTGGAGACACTCTTCGTAAATAGAATTTGTATTTTTGTGAATCAGTCACCGCTGTATTTTTGAACTTATGTTCTTTTTCTGTTATTTTTTATTTTTATTTTGTTTTTTGCATGAATTTTTTAATGTAATTTTATTTTTACTATTTCTTTCTTATGTTTCAAAATAGTCTCTCATCAAAATTGTACCACCTACATGTAAAAGCCCTCTGGGCGATAAATAAATAAATAAATACAAACTATTCTTTGCATATGCATGAATTAAGTGCTTGCATCGACTATGTGGGTTTCCATTATGCATTACGTATTATAGTATAATATATGATATTAAAATACATATATTGTACCTACATCAAAATTGAATGTAAGATAATAAATCATGGAATACCTTTCGTACAAATCGCACAGTGTTATAATTAATTAGCACGAACCTGTAATTAATTATCTTGTAATCATTTTGTTGCAACTGTGTTTTTCAAAATTTGATTCATTGAGCGTACGTTAACAGTTTGCAGATATTATTATATAAAATCGCAAACAACTTTACCTTACTGAATGTTCTGAATTATTAAAATGAATTTAATTGAAAATATCCACGCAGCACACGCGTTTGTGTTTTATATTTAATGGAAAACATTGTACACGAATTTGAATCAAAATGTTATCCCCGCACGGGAAGCCCTAAGGAAATAATTTCCAACAGTTTTGCAATGTTGATGCAGGGTCTTTTTAAAGGAAAGAAAGGAGATGAAGTTCTGAGAAGGTAAAAGGAATGAGGGATGGGCTGGAATCTAGGGATCAGTATGTCCAGGAGTGACGGACATATGACAACATCTCTCCCACTGCGTCGCAAGGCAATGGGTCGAGAGACTAAAGGGTCTCCCCAAACCAGCCTTTCCCGATCTGGTACGACACGCAGCTGGTGAGAAGGCCCATCTTGAACACATCTCACTCGGTAAACCTGGAAACCTTGCTTAGTCACCAAACGTATCGAACCACTTGTAGTGACCTATGGCAGAAGTGTTGGTTATCCAATAAATGGTTTCCAGGGTGGCGGTACCAAACCCACCTTCCAAATTGGTTATCTTTATCACTATTAAACGACCCGACTATTAAACTGGCAAACTCTCTTCCCCTCGAACCTCCAAACTAAACCTCTTTCGGTGAAGTCACTAGAATGGGGCATTGCTCGGAATTGTGTGAATATGTACATATAACATGAGTATGTACATGTGTGGTAAAAGAATGTACACTTTATATTTGCAAGATCTCGGAGGTAAATCTGTGATGTTTTTTTATGAAAACATAATTATTACAGTCATATAATATTAATTGTAAACCAATGACTATCTATTAATATAGTCCTACAAAACTGTCACACTTTTTTTACATTAGCCCCACACGGGAGGCTCTGAAGACAATAATTCCCCCAGGGCCTCTGTCATCTTTGCGGTTGCTGTGTGAAAGGTCTTTTTAGGAAAGGAAGGGGAGGAAGTTTGGGAAGGAAAAATGTACGAGAGGTGGGTTGTCTTGCTGGAAGGGTCAAAAGATCTCCCTTAACAAGTTTCTCCCGATCCAGCTATGTATAATCTGTCAGTATATAATACACTATCTAATACGTCGATCAAATGCCGAGCTTAAAAAAAATAGTCTGTAACTTTACTTCGTACAAATTAAGAATGTAATAGAATAAAATCCTTTTTATTCCTATCACGATCATGATGTGAGTTTTATGCCATCGAGACTTTTCTTTATTCGGACTGGGGGCGGATCGTTAAATTGAGCGATTATCGACAAATTAGCCGTGGTTGGTAAGAGCTAACGATGGGGAAGTAAGCTTGCGGACGCAGTGCTCGAGGAGTGACGTCTTAGACCGCAGATTGAGAAGGAACTTTCAAACTTAATCAATGTGAATTATGAAAGAAAGTGTACATTGTGCGTACCGCTAAAACATAGAAACGACATCGGGTACGATTAAGGGAATTATATGGTGTGGTAGACCTTCATCCCCAATTCACAAAGAAGGTTCCTGTTTTTACCTAAAGGGCGTATACTTTTGAAGATATAAGGACTGGAAGTTTCACCCTCTATAAATTTCTAGAACATTCCAGAACATTCGCGAGTATTCGAGAGCATTCCACAACATTCCGAAAAATCCCGGAGCATTCTGGAATGTTCGGAAATAGTCTGGAACATTCGGGAACATCCCGGAACATCCCAGATCATAATGAACTAAAAACGGGATTAAAGGCCGTTTTCTGATAAACTTTTAGTAAATTCGTAAAAATATAATATAATTCGTGTTCAATTACCTGCGACATTACCTGATAATAAAATGCAAAAGTTAGGAAAACGTGTTACGACTTCGTAACAATACATTGGTATTTCTAAATAGTATTAATCTAAGTCACTCTCCGCGTCAGCCTGTTTGCGCACTTAGTTCTTCTAAACTATATAATGGAGTTTGATAGTTTTCAGTGAATAATTTCAATATCACTTAGAGAATTTCTTCTTCTGAACAGATGGTTGTTCGCACAATATATTCGGCAAGGATAATAGGTACTGCAAGAACCTATTACACTTTTATTGCTTTTAATCGTTTATTTGTAAACACCGTTATATTAGCTACAACAACTCCTTATTATGCAATTAATTATTCAACTACACTATTCCAGCAACAAGAACCTCAATGGCTCAGTCACAATTTAATTTTCTTTTCAACAATTCAACAATTTACCAATAGAAATAAAGTCAATTACCAAGTACGACAGTTTTAGGAAGGCGCTTGGAGATTTTTTGACGAGTGAGTGGGATAGTGTCTGTAACCTGCTTCTCGTACTCAGATAGAGGTGTATATATTGTTTACATGTGTGAGGAATAAGATACATGTACGTAAGTAAATGTATGTTGTGTGTATGTATGTATATGTATATGTATATGTATATATGCATGCATGTATGTATATATATTTGCGTGTGCATGTGTATGTATGTATGTACATATATGTACTACTTTAAATATTTGTGTTTATTTTATAGAAAAATTTGGCAAAATTTGTGGTTTATTGAAAACATATTTTTAACAATTTTCAATTTTTTTTATAATTGTACCAAAATATGTTTACACTAGACTTAAATTCAAACTAACCATTCCTCCATTGGGCACCATGAAACAGGCAGCTGCCTAGTATGGTGCTCTAAATAAATGTATTAAGCATGTAACATGTACTTATAAATAAAATAAATATGGAATTAACGGCACAAGTCTCATTTACAATAGCACAGTGTGGAAAAAAAAGAAAAGATAAAAGATGAAATAATTAAACAAGACAAAATAATGTACGTCAGTTAAAGATAATAAAAGCGGTGAAAAAGAAATAAGGAAAAAACAAGGAACTCGTTAAAACAATACATGTACGGCCAAGTGTTTAATATCCCTCTATATTACACTTAACCGTACATAAGCATGAGATTTACTAATGTGGTTTGATTTATTTATAGTAGAATTATAGCCTGAAACAGTAGCATAATTGTCACAATAATACATACTAGTGAATATTAACCTAATGGTAAGAACACGAAAGTAATTAACATTAATATATCAGGGCTATACAAATATTTATAGATAATTTACAATTATATATTTATTTTTTTGATACATGATTTAGAGAGTACATGTGGTTTATTGTGATATTTCACCCTCCATGCTAGGGATGACCCTGTGTTATGGCGGGTGAATTTTACAGTTTGCGGACATAGAATCTATACATTACTATAATATAAAAAAGAAAAATGATGCATAGCTAGTTTGGGTTGCAAGAAGAGAATGGAAAGTAAGAGAATTATAAGAAGATGAAAAATTTGAGAAATTATTAGTACATAGATCACACTAATTAATTATGTACATACTATACCACTAAGTTAGGGAATAATGATATCTTATGTTTTGTCTGAAAGGTGATTAAATTTTTAGAGTGTAGAATGAACGGGTATTGTAGTTGTAATATATTCCGTTTGTATGGATCCATTTTGTAATTTGTTTTTTAAAGGAATGGGGTGGACTCACGGTTTTTAGGTTTTCAGGGAAAAGGTTAAAGATTTTAGGAGCTAGGAAGAAAAGTTGTCTTTGAGTTGACGAGCTACTTTGCTTAGCTGCTTTGAGCTATAAAAATATAAGATTACGTGACTAAAAATTTCAATTAACACCCCTGTCATAGGTCACCCCAAGTGATTCGCTACGTTTGGTGACTTAGCAGGTTTACCCGGGTTCATGGGATGAAGTTTGTCGAGGTCTTGGCGGCGGATGCGCTTGCCCACTTAATGCGTAGCGGTTCGGATCGAGAGAGACAGACTGGGGGAGAACTTTTGACCCCTCCATCCCTCGCCTTGCACGGCAGTGGGAGGGATGGATTCATACGTCCGTCACTCCTGGACACATTGAACCCCCAGATTCCCACCCACCCCTCATACCTTTTTATTTCCCAGAACTTTCTCTACTTCCTTTCCCTAAAAAGACCATTTTTTTCCTCAGGGCCTCCTGTGTGGAGCTAATGTAAAAAAAAACAATAGTTCGATCTAACTCAGACCGATTTACAAAATAAAAGGAACTCTCGACCGCTGATTGAATAATACATTATTTGAAATACGTTATCAAAACATGAATCCATCTACCAAGTATCATAAATCAAAATATCAGGTTTCACATTCGTCTCTGTTATTCCATATTTTGGCATTCGGGGAATCCTTCTCATTTAGGGACCCTCGAACGATGGTGTAACCGATCTGCCCTTTGTAACTGTGTATTCACTGTGGCGGGTGGACCACCCCATTGAACATTATGACTTCAGGATATCTCTCTCGAGGCGTAAGCTGATACGATCCATGTTTGTATTCTCCCAGCAAATGCAAAACATCCCCCACCCTTTACCCTCTACGCTCCCTGCTAACCTAATGCCTCGTTACCCCTGTCCGGCAGAGGTCACTCCTGGTAAACTCGTCCCTGTTGACTCGAAATCTTCAAATGCAGGGGTTATTAAACAGGGTTGTCAAACTTGTTGTGAAATCAGATATGAGCACATCAGCAGAATGCTGCCTGCTCATTACATAATAATAATAATAATGATATTAAAGTCTTCAATTTGTACATGAATTAAAACTTAATATTTTTTAACTAACCAAATAATTGTCGGCCTCCGTAGTCGAGGGGAAAGAATCTCGATTAGCAAGCTGGAGGTCACGTGTTCAAATTAATTAATTAATTTTTTTTCCGGCGTTTACAAATTCCAGAGTGGAAGAAACTCTCAGTATCGCCCTGGTGCAAGACCACCATTCAGAATTGAAATTTTGCTTGAAATGGCTTTGGCCATGTTTGGTGATCACATCTGAAGGGCCAGGTACTTCCCCATTTTACTACACTTAATCTCACCACAGTGCTTCCTAATAGTGCTGCGATCTGTATAGTATGACGTCAGAGTTGTTTTGAGGTGTCGGTATTTTAAAATAATTTTAATGGTTCATTAAATAATACGGAATATTATTATTATTATTATTAACTGGAGCACCTCATTGTAACAATTTCACCCAGCTATTTTATAATTGAATCAATTTTTTTTACATTGATTTACAATCATTGATGTGCAGAATCTCTTTTCTAAATAATGTAAAACAATGTCACTATTCGCGTAAATCTGTTTGTGCATTTAGATTTCACTAACACTTAGAAAATTTCTTCCGGAATACATAATACATGCATATTATACTTATAAAAAGTAATGAAAAGTCGATGTGTTGTAATTAAGTCGTAAAAAATATATTTTCCAGCGCTTACATTGCTGAAGCTGGCTAAACCTTACGAGATACACAGACTAGTAAGGTTAAAAATTAAAATGTAAACAATGATACAATGTAAATATACAATATATAATTAACATCATAATAATGTATTACGGAATTGTATATCTTAAAACTAGAATTGAATAACATTATTCAACCATTCTTATCATTATGATTTGGTGCTCAGGACCCAATTTTTACAATTTGGAATTGACAAGATACAACATGTATGTAAATAAAATGGACTTAAATTAAATCAAATAAAATTAAATTAAATTAATTAAACCATCATTGAAAAAAAATAATACCAATGAATCTAAATGAAACATGAAACAGAACAAAAATAAAAAGATAATGGTCACAATTAGTAAACGAATCCAGAATCTCCTGTCTTACAGGGACAGGGGTCTTAACCAACATGAGCATTTGGACTTATTTATTAAAGGTCATATTTGTCGATCTCATATTTCAATTTAAGAATTAACAATATCGTCTTGCAACTAATTTTTAACATATTTTTTGTCATCTACCTTTTATGGTTATAACCTTAATAATAATGTATTAATGAAAAGTTGTTACTTAATTGAACTGACTAAACATAAATGAAATATAGAGACATGAAACAAATAAAATAATGTTAAAAAATAGGCAAAATATATAATTTTTGTGCTTTGCACATGTATATTCTATTATTTTTTTATTGTAATATCGCCTATTTTGTTCTTAAATCAAATCAAGAATAAAAATCTGGCTGAAAGAGATTAATGAAAAATCTCTGAAAAACACATTAAAAACGACATAGAAAACAAATAAAACAGAAATTAATAACTATAGTTCGCCTCAGCACAGGTCACCTTAGCGAGGAGGATTAAGAAATAAAATTTACTATACATAAATTTAATAACATATTTTGTATGTAAAATGTTTAAATAGTCGCTAAAATAAAAAAAAATAAAATCAAAACTTTTTCTTGCGAAATGATTTTTTTTCCTTCTTTTTTTATATCTAGTCTAAGATTGTTGAATGCTTTGATTTCCTTGTAATAGAATTTTAGCCTGAAACAGTAGCATAATTGTCATAATAATACATACTAGTGAACCTAATGGTAAGAACACGAAAGTTAATCAATATTAATATATCAGGGCTATCTTATGATACACAGATAATTTATAATTGAATACGTTTGGCGACTTAGCAGGGGTGTCTGAGTTCATGAGGTGAGGTTTGTCGAGATCTTTTGACCTCTCCACTGTCTTCTCAGTCCACAGTCTCCACAGTACTCCACAGTCTTTGTCCAACCCTTGTGCTTTTCGACGGAGTTTGTATGTTTTGCTGTAGAATGTAGGTACTCGCAATCAGTGGATTGGCGATCCCTGTCATTCTGGTCCTTGAGCGTCTTCTCCTTGAGCGCGGCAGCAGAAACTATCAGCAAACAATATGTTGTGAACCCCGGATTCGTGGATTTCAGATAATCTGTTTGCTTAGATGTTACGTGAGTGATATAGAACGCGCATGTGATACGGCGAGTTCGTGAGGATACGTATGTTGTACTGTATATACCTACATTTTACAGGGTATGAATTATAAAAAAATTAACATAGATTATTGCGTCGTTGCTTTAAGTGGCTTTATACGTGTTTAGTGGCCAGATCTGAATAGCCAAGTACTTCCCCACCTTCCTCCTCTACATCTCCTTCTATACCGATTGCGGATGCCATAGTCTTACTGGCTCCTGACAAAAGTGATAGATTCATACGTCTGTCACTCCTGGACAAACTGATCCAAAGATTCATACCCACCCCTCACACCTTTTTTCTTACCAGAACTTCCTCTCCTTCCTTTCCTTAAAAAAACCCCCCACAAAGCATCCCCAAAGATGACATAGGCCCCGAAGGAAATTATTTTCTTCAAGTTCACCAGCGTGGGGCTAATGTAAAAAATAATTATAATTATAATGTTAATTTGATCCGCTTTCTGAAGTAGCCCTGAAATGGTATTCATTATAAGGTACGAATTTAGCGAACATATTTCAGTAATTTTAAAAAAAAAGTATTAATGTTGTGGTAATAGAGCTAGATTTTCGATTTGCGTTGAATTATGGTTTTAATCTTAAATTGAATCACATAATAAAACGTTAAGTTGAATTTAGTCGCTTTGTTAAAGGCTGGTAACTGAGAACAAAATGGGGCTAAACAATATTAATGCATGCTATTTTATCATGGAGATCACGTCGCCGATTGAAATTACTTTTACTGATTACTACTCTTTGCATGACAAATGTTAGTCCAACATAAAACCACGTTCATATTATTATATTTACTTTCTTAATCCTATTAGCTAATTTTAAGAGACGATTGCAAGCATTATTTCTTCAGATGATTATTTGCGAAGACCGTTTAATACGCACTTGCCATATTCATATTTAACTTATTTATTCAGTGTATTAATATAATCGTTATCCCTTATCTTTTGGCTAACATTCTGAGAATAAACCCTGTACGTATAAAATATACAAACTTATTAATATATAATATTACGTAGAGATAGCACGTGCATAGGTTAGGTTCTGGGAAGTCAATAATACGGGTTTTGCATAAGTGAGTGGAGTTTTGTTTCTGTGGAAACTGAACATTGGCTAGAATTTTATTGACATCCAAAGGGAAAATTTGAAAAAGAATAGACAATATTAACCTTTCCGTATTCAAGATGGCAGCTGACCTTAGTAAACTCCACTTTATACTTGAATGTCTTCGTAAGCCTCAATAATACCTGCTAGCTTGATTTTTGCTTAAAATATATTTTAAGGAATATATATATATTTTTTAAGGCTCGTTCCACATTTGAGTCGACTAACACAAAAAACGAGTTAAAAAAACAACCCGTTCTCATGAAGCCAAGATCAACTGTGAACTGGTATTTCGCTCGTGTCCATCGAGTTTCACGCACGTGCATCGGTGCACTGGGTATCAATGCTGCTAGTTCCATTAATACCTTCACTAAATATCTCCATTAAAATACCTGTAGAATACACTCGGCACACCCACAGTGCGTCCGTGCGTTATAGATGGCAAGTCTGTTAAGAACGGATTGTCAATCAGACGGGCCGCCTTAATTTCCAAAGAATCAAGTAGGTTAATCAAGTATTGTGAAACTTCATCTAAGAGGTGGCTCTTAAATTCAATTGTTAGGAGAACGTGAGATTTGAAATCAAGTCCCCGAGTTTCTTGAAAACCAGATTTAATCCGGCTTCTGTGGAGCCCCGATATTTGAACTGATCTGATATTTTTACTCCGAGAATTTCAACGGAGTCTTAATTGGGGATGGTGCTTTTACCAAATTGTACCAGACAGTCATTGATCTCCGTCTTTGCTAAAATTAGATACGCGTGGCTTTTAGAGACATTAAAATTAACCATGTTGGCCATGTTCATGCCTGGAGAGGCACGGAACTTCTAAAAGTGGCGATTAACTTTTTTTGTCCGAAAACTTTCAGATCTGTTTGGACATTGTTAGTGAAAGGGTGCTTGTTAAAAAGATAGCCCTCGTGAACGGTGCTGTCAACAGCGCAGAAATGAAGTGCACATTCAACGAGATCGTAGATGTGCAGCAAAAATAACGTCGGTAACAGCACAGAACCTTGTGGCAATCCCACATTAATTTCTTATGGAGAGGAAGAAGAGCCGTCAACTCCGATTTAAAGATTTCTGAAACAAAAATTTTAAAGAACACAAAATTATTTTAAAATTACTTATTTTCGTTAATTTTCCACATAAGCAAGTAACTACAATGTGACATCTTAAGTCGGGCCCACATTTGTATCATTTTACCGTATCAGATCACCATATCCGTATCACCAACATCCAATTTTTATCATTATATTTTGTACTAATTGAAAAAACACACTTTGTAATACACCACTTTTTATGTGAATCAATAATGACAGCCAACCGGGTTTCGCTTACATCATGCTTTGTCAGGGCTTATTATATTAACTCTTATCTTAAGGCAGCCACTTTGCGATTTGGTTATGGAAAATTTCATAAAAAGGATATGGTCCTGTAGGCGTGGTCGTGGTGGTCATTTGACTGGTGTTATTTTTCACTATTAACGGCATACCTTCCTCTTTATAATGAAATTAAATTCGATCATTTGTATTAAAAAATTGAATTTTTTTTAATATCAAAATAACATCTCTTATTGGAAAACCCTGTATAATAAGCCCCGACGAAGCTTGAGATGAGTGAAACCCGGTTGGCTGTCATTATCAATTCAAATAAAAAGTGGTGTATTACAAAGTGTGTATTTTCAATTAATATATAATGTCACACCCCAAGTGTTTGCTTCCTTCGAAAATATTATATTTTGTTTTTGGAGAGTTTCATCATGCAATGTACCTTTGTTATTTAATTTTTATAAAATGTTTACTTACCCCTACCTTTCTAACCATTGGTACGAGTTCCTGTTCACAAGTACCTACCTTGTCTAAATTATAGTCAATGCTTTCTACCTTTTAAAATTGACTGTCCAATAAATAATATTGCATTATTGACCGAGCTAGGCGAAATTATCTCCTTCCCCTCTGTGGAGAGGGGAAAGAGATGGAGGTAACGGTACCTTCATCCCCAAAACATATCCTATTTGAGGGTGCTATTGTCTCACTGATTCCAGATTGTTGGGAGCAGTTGGGACTTTTGCGGTTTCAAACAAAAAAGGTAAAACAGGTGTTGCATTCACAACGGGGCTTGGCGCGATACGGTGAAACGATACAATTATTAATACGTTGATCTGATTTGGTAAAGTGATACGTGTGTGGACCCATCTTTAGTTGTCGAATGAAGTTTTTGAACTTGATAAGAAGAAAAAAAACCTGATTTACAGCAGATAGTCATTGATTTGAAAATCGTCGAAATAGAGTAAGTCAAGGTAAGTTATTCATATGAAGATTCAAAACTTAATAATCATTGAATTTTCAAGCACTTCCTCTCGATTTGATGGTTATTTGATGATGCGGTCACGGCAGTTCAGTTGGTCAGTGTCCAGAGTTGAGTGGAATTCCACTTGAGAAGTGATGATCGTCATCATCCGCCCCAATTATTACATGCAATTCGCACGCTTCAGCATTAGTGACGTCATCCGTGATGCATTCAAGTCAACACGTAGGCACTTGTAATCTGTGGAATTCCAAAGAATCCAGCTGAGCGAGATGGAAACATGGAGTTTCTAAAAATAACTTGTTGTAGGAATTGGGTGTTTTTATTATTTGTAAAACGATTCATCAAGATCCACGTGTAAGGATCTTTAATACCGTTTCGTCTTGTTTATTGCTCTAAATATGTTGACGTAATATACAAATATTTATAATGTGAGTCAATGAAAGACTTATCCATAACAGATATTATAGATTACATGTTCAGTGGAATTTTCATTTTATATTTTACATTAACCTCACATAGGAGGCCCTGAGGTAAACCATTTATACCGGCCTATATCATCTTTGTGAACCTGTGCTATGAAGAGAACCATGTTGTAGGAGAAAGAAAACATGGAGGCACAGTTTCTTCATTAATCTAACAACCTAAATATTGTACTCAAGAACGAGTCGTAGAAAAGACCTGAATGTACATACTTATTAATTTGTATCATTAACGCGTTTCGGCTTTTACATAATATAACTTAGTATAATACTATAATAAAGAAATTAGAATTGCGTAAGTAATAAAGAGCTCTTTTGAGCTTGTAAAACAGCAGAAAATAGCAAATAGATGTAAATAATATGCGCAAATAACATAGCAAATAATGAGATCCTGTAATTAATACAATATTACAATGATAAAAATATGTGAATAAATTTATTTAATATATGTAAATAACTTAACATAAGGATGAGGTACATAGTAAATGCTTACGGGTATATAATAAGTCAAATATATTTCAAGATGAAAGTACAAGAAAAAACCTAATTTCCAATGAAATATTTCTGAACATGTGAAATACCAAAGATAAAATTAAGAATAGCAAAACAAGAATAGATATATTTTTTTCTGCCTTCTCAAATAGATTTTTTTCCTAGAAAGCGATCACTTTGTGGGTTCGCATATTATTTAATTACACAAAAACTTTGTCTTTAAGATTTAATTTATTCACAAACCGGTTTCGCTTGGATAAAGCTTCATCAGGGTAAAAAAATTAAATAAATTAGTATTTAAATAAAGTTTTGTTTAATTTAATTGTCAATTTTTATTCTGAGATTCGTGAATGGGCATGATTTAAAAGTAAGTGTAATACCGCACACAATTTGATGAAGTGATTACGAAGCAATTTTTGTGGATATATATGTATTAATTCTATTTTATTCTATTCTATTAAATATGTATAATAGAATAGAATAGAATAAATACGTATATCCACAAATATTGCTAATTGCTTGCTAAATCAAATATATATGTATACCGAGACTGAGTCATTCAGATACTCAATTATACCAAAATTGCACGCAGTTGGTAATACTTTCTCAGAAATAGTAGGTGTGTTCATTTGCACAGAATTTAGTAACAAGAAGGTTATAAGAACTTACCTCATAAATAAATATTATTGTTACCTTACATTCATATTTTGCATGTGTCAATAACAAATTGTTAACAACAGTTGCATGTGTCGATTACAAATTTTACTTCTTTAATAGTGTTCAATTAAATTATTATACAAGGTGTCCGGGAAGAACGATTCTACGTGATAAATTGCTTATTTTAAGTAAAGATGTGAAAAAAATTGATCGAAATTTAAACCTTTTAAGGTTGTTTTCAGGTACAATAGTTGAATTTTTCATATGGAAAAAAAACTCTTTTATTTGAAAAAAATAACTTTATTTCGAAAAAAAGTAATTAACTTTTTTTACTTCAACCATCATGTAGAATAAATAACCTTTAGAAGTTTGTGCACTTTACCCCCGGACACCCTGTATATCGCATGTTTATTTAAGTCTGTATGGGTGTGTATGTAGTATAAATAAATATATAATGATTTCAACCTTTCTTTGTTATAATGGGGTAGAAACCTCTACTGAATTAAATATTAAAAAACACGGTCTTTGTTAAATTATCTAAAATAGAAAAGTATTAATGATTTTGGATCCCACGTATTTGAAAAAAGACTCACTTTATTACGTATTATTATTCGTCAAGTAGATTTACAAGAAAAACATATATAATTTAATATTTCAGTAAGGATGTTTTTTGTTACACCCACCCCAAGTACCAACATTATATTTCAAGTACTTCAAGCATTATGTTGTTCTGCACCCGACAAAGCTTTTCCAGGGGTGAATTGGACTTATAAGGCCTCAATTATGCTGAAGATTTTTTTCTAAACAGATTATTGGTTTACGTAAAAAAAGTTTTAAGTTAGTGTCTTCAGACCATGTTTTACCTACGGTTCATTATGTTTTTTGGATAGTTTTAAAATGCAAATTACAGGTTAGCAGATTCTTTGAAGAAGGCCCCGTGGAAAAAAATGCTGTTGTCATCTTTGAGGATGCATAGTGGAGATTATTTTGAAGGAAAGGAAGGAGAAGTAGTTTTGGGGAAGAGAAAAGTATGCAAGGTGGGTAGGAATCTGTGGGTCGGTGCTTCCAGGAGTGACGGACGTATGAATCCATCTCTCCCACTGCGGTGCAAGACGATGGGTCGAGATAATGTTTATAACAATTGTTTGAAGAGTTATCATTCACAAGAGTCATAAAATATTTTGACCGGTCGGTGGCCGAGTTGACATCGCGTTTGGGTCCCACCCAGGCGTAGTGTGTTCAATTCTTCGGCTGGCTAAGTCCTCCATCACAACACAAGCAATATTTTCAGCTTACTGTGGTGGTTGTAGGAGATTTTCAAATATTGTCAGGTTATTCGTAACCCGGGAATGTTTGTCTTTTAACCGGTTAAAAAAAAATGTATATGGCCGGCTAAAAAAATAAATTTTCAAAACCGTAAAAAAATCAGCAAGCATGAAATATAAAAATATAAAATATGTAAAATAGAAACCAAAAAATTTTTTACATATAAATTAAATAATGTCAAAGATACGAGCCCTCGAGATCAACCTTTAATTTACTTCCAATGGAGTAAGTTTGACCCACGACTTGGTCCACGCAAGCTGCATAAAAAATACATTCAAATCAAATCAAAATAATCCTCACAAAGTATTTTCAAACACAAGTGTTAATTTAACATAACGTCGAAATTCACGATGTCAGTTATATGGGATGAAAATACACCGCGCGGCGTAATGTACGGACCTATGGTCGACTTTGCGCTAGCAGGCCTAGAAAATCGATCTTTCCGTGGGGTTTATTTTAATTATTTCTGATGACCGTATTACTAAAATATCAAATTATTTCTAGAGGGATCCCTCGGGAAGTTACTGATGCATTGTCTGAAAAAATAAAATCTGGTGCTTACCGCTAATTTTATAGTTGAAAATCGTTTTAAATAAAATATCTCAATAGTAAAACCTGTTTTTATTAATATTAAATATAAAAAACTTACAACCATAGATAGGGATGGCTCTAGAAATATTTAACATATTATATATTTGTAATAAGTTCATCAGACAAAAATAAAATATGAGCGCACAGCAAACCCCTGTTTAAATTAAAGTCTGAATTTGCTTTAACGCTCTGCTGCGATGGTAATATATCATCACGTTTCATATATCCATTGAATTATATGTAAAGAGAGTCTACATTCCTTGGAATATCAGTGTAAAATGTTGTTCCCGTGCGGGAAGTAGAAAGCATGTAGGAAGAGGGGTGTGGCGGCTGTCGATTTTGCCCGAATCCTTCCCACTACGAACAAACTCAACGAACCAATCGAAGATGACCGGCGGCCGCCAGCCACCGCGCAAATGCTCTACGAGTTTTTAAGATTAATTAGTAAATTTACACAACTACCGATTATGGTAAAACCCTACTTACCGATGAAAGGTTATACCATTGCTTTTCCCATATTTTTCGGAACAACTTGTGCAATATGTCAGCGTGCATGTCGGCATTTTGAAGTAAATGCCGAAAACCTGAGCCCATCGAGCGCTTGTAACCGACCGATGCCCGAGATATCTCACATCGGACAATGATCCGATATGCGTGGCACATATTTCGAACGCCAAAGCTGACTCTATATATATATATACCGCATTGCATGTATCACGGATCACGCAGCAACAAGAAAATCATTGTTCCGTGAAATAATATTATAAGATTCATTCAGTGAATAAATAAAGCGTAAATAAATAAGAGAATAAATCTCTCACAATCCGGAAAAGCTGGTGCTAAGAAGAAATAAACGAAAATGGATCGTTTCTAACAAGAGCTTTTTACAATTATGGATCGTTCTAGAATCCAGATTGCCAAAAACTTTTTTGAAAAAACAACCTTGAAGTAACACAGAAAACAATCTTTTTCGAAAGCATGAAACGATAATTCTCAGAAGGTTATGTCGAAAAGAACAAAATTTAATCAAAACAAAGAAAATTATTATATTTGTGTCAAAGGGGAGTTTTTTGTCGATTTGTTTGATAAAATGGTTATTGTTTGAACACCCATAAAACAGTGTATGAAATATCACACAAACGCAATTATTCTGCCATACTTAATAAATAATATATCTGAATATATCAAATCCTTTATACCATTTTGACATTCTTCGCTTATGATAGGGAAGTTGTGGGAATGCGATAACATGTAATTTTGGAATAAAACAATGCTTTATACGGGTTTACACTGGTATTATGAGAGCTATTGTTCTTACCGTGAAACAACGGGTATTACAGAACATTGTACCTACGTTTAAACAAACTCACTAATCTTTAGGTCAAATTTGAAAATGTTATATCTTGTTTGATTTTTTTTTGTCACGCGAAATTCGATATAAATAGTCAGGTTATCTCAATGTCTAACAATGAACTGGTTGTAGGTGGACATCAACCATTCTTACTTCACACATATAAAAAAGTACTTTATAAGTATAAGATATAAGAAGTTATTATTTTACCCGTTCCTCATAACATCCTCTTTTCCTAGTCTCTACAAAGCGCCCCTTTCTAAGCTCGATCTCGATAAAAGATTAAGGTAATACGTTAGCGGTACTATATATAAGATTGAGGTAGTACGTCAACGGTACTTTATATAATATTGAGATAGTACATCAGCGGTACTATGTATAAGATTGAGGTAGTACGTCAACGGTACTTTATATAATATTGAGATAGTACATCAGCGGTACTATGTATAAGATTGAGGTAGTACGTCAACGGTACTTTATATAATATTGAGATTGTACATCAGCGGTACTATGTATAAGATTGAGGTAGTACGTCAACGGTACTTTATATAATATTGAGATAGTACATCAGCGGTACTATGTATAAGATTGAGGTAGTACGTCAACGGTACTTTATATAATATTGAGATAGTACATCAGCGGTACTATATATAAGATTGAGGTAGTACGTCAACGGTACTTTATATAATATTGAGATAGTACATCAGCGGTACTATGTATAAGATTGAGGTAGTACGTCAACGGTACTTTATATAATATTGAGATAGTACATCAGCGGTACTATGTATAAGATTGAGGTAGTACGTCAGCGGTACTATATATAATATTGAGGTAGTACGTCAGCGGTACTATATATAAGATTGAGGTAGTACGTCAGCGGTACTATATATAAGATTGAGGTAGTACGTCAGCGGTACTATATATAAGATTGAGGTAGTACGTCATATATATTTAAAAAAAAATCTTTATACTCAAGCAGAAAAAATCTCGTACGGTGAGCTTTAGAGTCATGAAAAAAGTATTTTTTTTTTTTTTTTTTTTTTTTATATTTACTCCACACAGGAGGCCCTGAAGAAAATAATTTCCCTCAGGGCCTATGTCATCTTTGGGGATGCTGTGTGGAGGGTCTTTTTGTGGAGAGGAAGGAGTGAACATGGGTCTTGAAGAGTCCCATGTTGTAGGAGGGAGGAAACACAGAGGCCGGCAGTTCGTTCCACAGCCGAGCTGTTGAACTTAAGAACGAATCATAGAAGCGACCCGTTCTCATGTGACAAGTGTCAACTGTGTACAAATGTTGGGCGCGCGTTTGGCGTGTATCCCGACTACGCACCGGTGCCGAAGGGATCAATGACGCTAGTTCCTCAGAGCATCTTCCATTGTAATACCGATAGAACAAGGACAGCATACCTACCTGACGCCTGTGCTCTAAAGATTGCAGTCCGTTTGTTAAGATTGGGGAATCTATCAAACGGACCGCCCGTTTCTGCACAGAGTCAAGGGTTTTTTTCAGGTATTTTGGGGCTCCAGACCAGAGATGGCTGCCAAATTCGACAGTAGGGCGCACTTGCGATTTGTACAGGGTGAGCAGTTGTGTACTATTAAAGTATCTGCGGGCCCTGTACAGTACGCCCAGCTTCTGAGAGGCCAACTTTACTCTAGCTTCGATGGAGCCCCCGTACCTGAGCTGGTCACTTATAGTTACACCAAGCATATCAATGGAAGGCCTGTTCGGAAGATTGCTTCCGTTGAAGGAGACTAGATTATCATTTGGATCCCTTTTAGACGTAATCAGACAGGATTGGGTCTTTGAAACATTAAATTCGACGAGATTATTTTTACCCCAGGAGGAAATACTCTCGAGATAACCGTCCATTCTCTGCTTCAAAGCCCTCCGAGCCGTTGGAGTTTGTGTGCCCTTTGGGGGCTTGTCAAACAAAAAGCTATCATGAACTGTACTGTCATCCGCGTAACAATGAATCGGTGCACATGTCAAAAGGTCATTGATGTGCAACAAAAACAAAGTCGGAGACAGAACCGATCCCTGTGGGACGCCAGCATTTATGGAGTGCGAGGAAGAGGTGAAACCGTCAGCAACCGCCTGAATCGACCTATCCCTTAAAAAGTCAGCAATCCACGTACACAGGGATGCGGGAAGTCCGTAAGAATGCAATTTGTTGACAAGTCCTCGGTGCCAGACCCGGTCAAAGGCCTTGGATATGTCTAGTGCGACCGTTTGGGTCTCACCGTGACGTTCCAGGCACCGCCCCCAAACATGCGTCACATACGCGAGAAGATCACCGCACGAGCGGTTCCGCCGGAATCCGTATTGACGGTCGTTGATAATTTTGTTCTTCTCGAGGTATGTGAGCAGTTTGTCGTTGATCACACGTTCCATCACTTTGGACAGAACTGATGTGATCGCTATGGGGCGGTAGTTGGCCGGGTTGGAGCGGTCACCTTTCTTGGGAATAGGGTGAATTACCGCTTTTTTCCAACCAGAGGGCACAGTGCCACACTTCAGGGACATTTTGAAGAGCTTTGTCAAAACTGGAACTATTTCCGCAGCACACCTCTGCAATACCAGGGCAGGTATTCCATCAGGTCCACTAGCTTTGTTAACATCGAGCCCCCGTACGACGTGGAGTACATCCCGATGCCGGATCCTCAGCTTTTTCATATAGAAGCCGCAGTGAGGAACCGACGGCGGAACAGCACCCCCGTCGTCGAGGGTCGAGTTTTCCGCAAACATTTTCCCTAAAAGGTTTGCCTTTTCGGTGGCGGTGTTTGCTAGTGAGCCGTCAGGTCTGGTAAGAGGTGGCAAACTGGGTTTGCAAAAATTTCGACCTATTGAGCCCGCAAGCGACCAGAATGCTCTGCTGCCATGCGGGCAGGCAGCCAGCTTTTTGCTGATCTGCAGGTCGTGTTCGAATTTTGACCTATTGATGATTCTCTTGCATTCCTTTGCCGATTTGTTGTATGCTGATCTGCTTTCGGGCGTTCGAGATGTGTTGTAGGCTCGGTAAGCCGCGTTTTTTCGTCGAACTGCTTCGGAGCATTGTCGACTGAACCACGGCTTTGAGCCCACACCAGTTTCTTTAGTAGTCGATTGTATGAAGCCATCCATCGCCGATTTGATGACTTCACCAATCTCCTGGGCACATCTTGAAGGGTCCGAAGTCCGAAAACAAACAGCTGACCACGGAAAAGCATTGAAATGGGCCCGCATACCGAACCAATCTGCTGACCTATAGTGCCACACTTTTCTCCTCAGCCTCTCATTGGTTGGTCTGAGGCTAACGGGGATTGATGTCGTCACTAGGCAGTGGTCAGATGATCCCAGAGGCGCTGTGACGTCAATCTTATAACCGTGTGGCACAGTAGTTAAGAATAGGTCTAACAGATTGGAGCGGTGAGTCTGGACATCAGGAACCCTTGTAGGCTCCTGAACCAATTGCTCTAATCCGTAGCAAATGGCAAAGGATTCCGCCTGTCGGCCAGCCGAGTCCGTTGGGCCTGAGAACTTCAACCATGGTTCGTTATGAACGTTGAAGTCCCCCAGAACAACAAACTCGGCCGAAGGGTAGCGGGGCAAGAGATCATCAATAGTATCGCTCAAATGTTTGAAGAGCTCGGAAGTGTCTGATTCGCTATGGTTCGGTGAGCGGTATAGACATGCGTAGAATCTTGCCGTACTGGCAAGATTGACGCGCACCCACATTACGTCGAATCTGGAGTTTTCCAGACTCAATAGTCGCACACAGTTGACGTCAGCTCGACTATAGAGGCAGACTCCTCCTTTCAGTCGGAATTTGCTTGCGAGGGTAAAGCCCGGGCAGTCCAGATAGGAGGAGTCTGGCGGCTCGGCTATCTGAGTTTCGGATAGGAAAAGAAGGTTGGGACGTTGGGACAAAAGATGGTGATGGACGGAATTTAAATTTGTGTGCAGGCCGCGAATGTTGGCAAAATTTACCAACAGTTTTGGCCCGCACCGGGGACGCCTGCTACTCGCCGCTGTAAAGATGTTATGTTTGTTTTTATGTATATTCATGATTTTAATTTTTTTTTTTTTGTTTTTTTTTTGTTTTTAAGGGTATGAAGTGAAAGGAAGGTCTGGAATGGAAAGGTGTGAGGGGTGGGTAGGAATATGGGGTTCAGGCTGTCCAGGAGTGATGAGCGTTTGGTTCCAGCCCACCCACTGCGGTGCTAGGCGATAGGCTGGGAGAGTCCGGCTGGAGAGGGCATCCAATGCGCCCCAAACGCTGCTGCTGGGTCCCCTCCGGTCACGAACCGGCACAACAGCAGTGGCGGGGTTTTTACACTCGCTGATGGGGCAGCCCACCCTTAGTCGTGAGCCTGAGGGTCGGGCCCCTGTACTATCGAGCGGCCCGGACAGCGGTAACCGGTTGTAAAGGGTCTCCCTCAACCAGCATCTCCCAACCGGCCCGCCACGCAGAAGGTGGGCCGACGCACCCGCCACCAAGACCTGGGCAAACCTTAACCCATGAACCCGGGCACCCCTGCTAAGTCACCAAACGTAGCGAACCACTTGGGGTGACCTGTGGCAGAGGTGTTGATCATCCAATAAATGGTTCCCAGGGCGGCGGTACCCATTCCCGCCTACCAAATTGAAAAAACAGTCTCTGTAATTTCAAATACGATGCAATGATCTTCGACACGCAAAGTAACTTCAATCATGGGCTACAGGGCTTTATATTAATCATATATAAATACAAGGCGCCAGATGGTTCGTTATACGTTTTCAACCGCTCCTAAAAAAATGTTGTAACTCGAACAAATCTGGGGTGAAACTAATCTTTTAGCGAATAAATAATTTTATTTCCTGTATTTTCTGTAATTCACAAATAAACACAAAACTAAAGCATTGTTTATCAAGCTAAAATGTTTCGAAAAATACAGCGTATGTAGCGATATTCTTTTGAAAAATTTTGTACAATCAGAAAAACAAAAAATTCTAAATGGGTTTCGCTTCATGTAATTAACATAATGATATTCAAAGAACGAGGTATCAAAGCTGAATCATCTGACACTTTCATTATGATGAGTTTATCAAAATTAATGGCTTTTCCAAAACGATTTGATGCAATATCAAAGTGGAAAAGCAATAAAAAAGATGGATGGTGACATTATAATCCTTGATGTTCACAAATAGGTTTTGTTAATTATTATGTCGGACGTGTGTGATTAGGTATTAAAACGAATCTAGCATCGTTCCGCTGTTCTTCTGGTGTCCTTTCCTATCGGAGGTTGGTCGTCCCCAGGGTAAGTTTGTTGTATTGAATCAATCTAAACACAACTATTCAATCATTTAATTTTTAAATTATAAAACTTTGACTAAAATCGAATTATAAGTTTATGAGTTCTGGTATAATGAACTTGGTAATTTTTTGCATGGAATTTTAGAGGCTTTGCATTTGTTTTAATTGATCATTGATTTAACCGAAAATGGCTTGAAACCATTGAACTGTTTGTTTTAAATTTATAAAAAGTTGGGCTCTCGAAAGGTGAAAGAAAAATTAGTTTAGTGATAAAAATTAACTTTTTTTAAACCACTAAGTAAATAATAAACAAATTAATTGCTTTGATGGTTTGATCTGAGTATTTTTTATTAAATTTTTTTTACAGATATTTTTCAGATATTTCATTTTAAGACACATAAGTATTTGATACAAAGCGCATTGTATTTTTCGGGGTTCCCCGACTTCATTTGCCATTCACTTTCACGTCATGTAGTTACACTCCTTTCTTTGTCCATCCGTTCTGCATACAAAAACCATCTGAGCGTCCCTTTCTTATTGGTCGTTGGTCCACTTGTCGATTGGTTGTTTCAAGGAATTTGAACAATTCATCATATTTCGAAGTTAATATTCAAGCTCTGTGAATGTCCCATTCAAGTTCTGTTACTATCCATAAACTGTTAAACAATCAGTCCACGATTAAATCTTAACAGAACTTGAATAGAAGTTTCACAGAACTTGATGAAATGTTCAAAATCTGTAAAACAACCTGTCCTTTTGAAACATCTTATCCATTACGCTTACAGCCTTGCAAGAAAAATCCGAAACTTCATATTTTTAACCCCCCAGGGATCTTATTTCTACAGCAGTCTAGTTTCATCCTTTCTTTGCCAGTTTAATACCTCACTGTCATAGGTCAGGTTTGGTACCAGCAATAACATTGTAAACTAGTAGCTTATTTTGACATTTTAAAAATATTATGTTATTAGCAATGACGTTCAGTCCTGCAAGGACTGTCCTACAGTTACGATTCATTTATTCAGCATTTACATTCCAAACATTCTTCCCAAATACACAAAATCATAAACTTGATCTAAAAAGGTTTCAATATTTTATGAACGGTTTTTTTTAAAGAAGTAGTTTTTTTCGAACCAAAAGAGAATCAGGCCATTGTTGGAATTTATCGCGATGTGTAGAAGAGGGTCCAAAATTTAAACGCATTGAAACTGAGTTAAAATGGTATAATTTCATTTCTTTGGTTTTTTAATTATTTTTTACCAAAACTTAACCTTTTGCAGCCTCCGGTGACTTCGGAGGTGAACTTTATTTAATTTATTCGTAATAAATATTGCTTCTTATTATATTTGAACGAAAAAAATAATTATTTCTTTTAACGTATTTATGAAATATTTTCCATTTAATTGTATTAAGTCTGTCTAGTCTGTTTTAAAATCTATGTACACTGTTCATTGAACTGTCTTTTAAATTAATTTTCTTTTGTAAAAATAAGTTTCTCTTTTATTTTAATAATGTTAATTAATGTTGTCTTTCCAGAAATGAGTTTTTTTTTACATATATCATTGTAGAAATGTATTATATATTTGTACAGCGCCTTTGAGGTGATTTTGCACAAAAAAGCGCTATACAAATCATCCAAATATTAATATTATTATAATACATTGTTTCCGATTTTATGTCCGGGTTAAATCTTCCCCACAGGACAAAACTTAACCTTTCCACAAATGATCATCTAGTCAATCCACATTATGCCATTGCATTTTATAAGCATAATAAATACAAGAACAACACGTAAAATCATCTGAGATCAAATGGAAAAATAATTCACCGACTTCGGCTCGGTAGAACTCCTAACTGGACCTATTAATCCTACTGATCCCACAATATAAATATTTAAAAAATCTTTCGTAATCCTACATGTATTTAAAATGACTAATTATTGCATTTTTTGAGAGAGCTAGGTATAATGCCAGTAGCCGAAATAACAAATGGTAATATTTTTATAGTGTGAGAATACTAAATTATTTTAATCTCATTTCCTAAATTTGTGTATTTTCTTATTTAATTATTATATTATAAATAGTATTGTTATTATTTTGTAATATATTATCGCTAGCTAAATAAATATACACACAATACAAAGATAAGTATTATAATAAGGTCAATTGAAGTTAAGCCAAAAAAGTTTCTTATGGTAAAGTTGCTTGAAGATAGAGTTTTTTTTTTGTGTCTGAAAACTAATTTTAGGAAAGTAGGAGAGGAAGAAGAATATAGGATTAGGATAGGAGATGCTCCCTATGCATTCCATATTACGTATTAATTTACGATCGTACGGCGTTACTTCTATCCGATATTTCTAAAGGTCATTGCGAAAAATATCCATATTGTTAAATATTATGTAATCGTAATAAATATTGCGCAGTTTTTCTAATGTTGATTCTAAATCTGAGCAAATGAATTAAATTGGTTTGCCGTGTGGATCTTGACCGAATATGAATTTTTATTCAATTTTAATTGATAGCTGTGTCCAGGCCATCATTCACATCATTCAAAATTTGAAATAATAAGATTTGTTCAAAACTAAACGTCGCGTATGGAGTTGAAGTTGTGAAATTTAATGGTTTCTGTGTAATTTGAAAAGTGTAAGCTTAGTTTATAATTTACGAGTCTAAAATTGATTATCTCAATGCGGGCTTGGTAGAAAAGAGTCTAGGTCGGTGTGCAGTGTTATAAGTGGGAGCTGATATATGCGGCTTAAAGAGTCTTTATGTTGTGGAAAGGTTTTGATATACGATTTATAAATCCCATCATTATGTTGACTTTGTTGATGACTTCTTTACGGTGTAGGATAGTCTTTAATTTAACATTCAGTATTACCCTAAGGTCGCTGATAGATTCTATATATTTCATTGATATGTCTCCAGTTTAATGTATACCACAACTGAATCCATTTGCTAAAGCAGTGATTGTAATAATGAATATCATCGAGAAATTTATATAAAATTCTTATAGTGGGTGAATTCGGATTGTAAGCAAATTTTATTTCATGGATCCAAAGCATTTTAACCCTGACCTAGATATATTAAGTATGTTTACTATTTACATTATTTTTCATAATATCAGCTACTCGTAATAACTACAAAATACATTTAATATAGGCAGACTGAGGGAAACTTTGCGCAAGCCAAATACTAAGTTTGGCGAACGCGCTTTCGGAGCATCTGGGCCGAAGGCTTGGAATAAACTCCCTCCGCAACTAAGATCCATAACAAGTCCAACAGAATTCAGGTATAAACTAAAAACTAACCCTTTTAAATTAAATATACCATTTCTGAGATAAAGACCAATTATATCCAATTTTCCAATTATGTCGTAAATCCTGTATCTAAATTTCGCTAATTAGCAATTGGTTAATGTTAATTAAGTGTTAATCTCAAGTGACCTACCAGGTAAGTATCGTACTGTGTATTATCTTCATATATAGTTAGTAATAACATAGATCATTGTAGAAATGTATTACGTATTTGTATAGCGCCCTAGAGGTGATTTTGCACAAAAACAGCGCTATACAAATCATCCAAATATTTTTTCGACTTTATGTCCGGGCCAAATCTTCCCCACAGGAAAAACTACACCCTTCCACACACTTTTCCACAAATGATCATCTAGTCAAACCACATTATGCAAGTGCATTATATAAACATAATAAATACAAAACAATACAAGAACAACACGTCAACTCACCAGAGATCAAATGGGAAAATAATTCACCGACTCCAGATATTTTTATATCAGAGGGTTCAGCTCGGTAGAACTTCTAAATGGACCTATAAATCCTACTTATTCCTCGATTTAAATGATCTTTCGTAATCCTACATGTATTTAAAAAGACTGATTTTTGCATTTTTGTATATAAATTTTTTGACAGATCTAATACGCCTAAATTTTGAATGAGAGAGCTACGTATAATTTTTTTATTTTTATTTATTTATTTATTTTATTATAAGAACTTGTTGAACATTTATACATATTTCTGATAATTCATCCACCATGCTAGGGATGTCCCTGTGTTATGGCGGCTGATGTTTACAGATTGGATTTATAAAATAAGTTAATAATAAGTTATAAAGTTATGCAAATTAGATTAAAATATAAGTTAATTCGATTATACAATTAAATTAAATAATAAGTAAGTAATAAAACTATACAAATTAAATATATATATATAAATCAATACATTTTTATATAAATTATATGTATTAAATTATTATTATTATATTTAAATAAATATAAAAGAAAAACTAAACAAATCGTAGGTCAAATAAATTAATATTGAGCGCTCTTTAGAGAATCTATATTTCATGAAAATGCTGCTATAAAAACAACTAATTATATTTAAATATTATGATCACTCTAAAAATTCGAGTTGTAAAACGAAACCAGCTTCGAACCAGAATCGACTTTAAAAGACTGAAAGAACATCGGAAGTTACTAATATTCCAAGACGACAATATTAGTTTTTAAAATAGAATTATTAACATATTTATTGTGATGCTACGCAATTTTGGAAAATTACGATGCAATTTGACGGTCATGGTCACATTAGTCAGGTTCAATAATTACTTGTTTATTATGATTATGCATTTAATCACTCGACTTTGTTTATTTGATCATCTTTTAATGATGTAAACAAATGTCATCTCGGTTCCAATTTCCTCTCCGATGTGTGCAACATCGCATCTGTACCAACATGCCATACCTTTCATCTGTCATGTATTTTCACGCTAAATGATGTTTACAACCATAAAAAATACCAAAGAATGTCTGAAAAACCTTAAAACAGCAAATAAAAAGACAACAAAACAAAAACCTGACAACATCTTCATACTTTTGTTAAACTAGATGTTGAGAGTTCATCGCTTTGCTACCGATCCTGAAAATTACTTAAAACATGTAAAAGTTTTTCCTGAGAAAGGATAACTTTGTATGCATGTTTCGGAGTATGTGGAACTTTCTCAAAAAGCAAGCTTTAACGTGAAGAAACTCAAAGCTTAGACAAAGGTTTTTTACTAAGTGTTCTCGTTTTAACTGTTTTTGTTGAAAGCTGAAGTTAATAGTGTGGTATTTCGTAAGAGATTCGCAGCACATGCTAGATCTTCAATCAGTTAAAAGGCGTTCTGCCAGAAATATCTACTCGGGAAATGGCGAAGGTGATCTATGCTCCATTTTGATCACTTTTCCACGAGAAAAGTCATTTTTAAAAGTCGCTTATTTTTCCTTCAACCATCAAATAAACAGCTAATATAATAATATTGGATAAATTCTATAATTAACTTATTTAGCTAAAAGGAATAATCAGTGAAAACTTTACAATAATAATTTTTAAAAATCTGAAAGTCTCAATTTTCTGAGTGACGAAATTATTGTCAGCATTTGTACCGTGATATCTAGAGCTCTAGAATAATTTTTTATTGTAAAAGAAGAGAATAGGCCAAAATGGTAATTTATTAATAAATTTTAAAAAGAAAACTTTTACTTGAAATTCACGCGAAACCATATAGTGACATGTAGTTGAGATTTTAATACAAAAACAAAAAAGCTTTCGCAATATAAATATGTGTACTTTGTTTTTTTTTAATTAACATTAATGTTAAAAAATCTAACACAATATTTATTATCTACACATCCAAAAAACGTAAGTTAGGAAATCACGGGACATTGTTTTGACACATTAATTATGTTGTACGAAAACAATAAAAGAGTGCGAAATAGAAAATATAAAGAAGTATTAACCGAATTGGCGGCCGACGCCTCTGCATTTATTATGCAATAAGTCGGTCGGAATATAGATACGCCATCTGTCCGTATGCTCTGCGTGCAGTAGGTGCCTAGCCCCCGCCCATACGGCGTTGCGCCACTGTTCAGCGTTACCGTAGCGTTTCCGCAGCGTTTATGTAGCGTTTTTTCAGCGACCCTGCCGCTCGAAAACCGCCCGCTACCCGCTGTCGTCGGTCACAGTGCGGCCTTGGCTTGTTCTAAAAAACCTTCGTCTGTGACGTATGACTGTGAATAGTGCTACAATGTGCGGATAACGTTGATCAATCAAAGTGACAGCTTTACAATTTAAAAAGTGCGTTAAAATAATAATAAAAAAAAAAACAAAAACAGTTTGGTAAATTCAAGTGGATTTTTTTTGTGTTTACGCTTAATGCTTTTATTTCTTTTTACATGCGTATTTTTATATTTAAAATATCAACTATGTAATTATTTTCTTTCCACTCATAAATTATGCTCCCTTGACCATAGGGTAGTGAATCGTACGTTTCCTGAAAGAGATTAAAATATACGAAAAGTAATTGTTTTTATGCAAAAATCATAACGTGATATTAATATAAAGACCGCGCAGTTAAAATGAAAAATAAACTTTACGAAAAACAAATTATCATTTTTACATAGTTAAAAGTGTTCAGAAAGAATAATATCATTTATCAGTGGTTAAGTTGTTCGCCTGTTTGGTGTCTCTAAACGTCTCTAATGTTGTGTAACTGAGCAGATTTAGATTAATGTCGCCTATATTTAGTCCCTGTTGTCTTGTCGTAAGATTAAATGTCAATCGACTTAACAAAAACGTCTAAAGATTGGTCCAACTGATACGGCGACCGAGTATTATTATATTATGCTGTTTAATTTACTCGGGGTGTTGTTTCAGACATTCATTCATTGTCTATCATCCTGACATCTGCCCTGGTGATGGACACAGCTAGGCTTTCTGAAAGGTTGATTCAAAAAACGAAGAGAGGGCGCAAAACCATCCAGCGATAAAAATGTTGATTTACATAATTTGGATGAATGAAGGCAGAATTAACGTCCATGTTGTTTCCTACAGTGTTAGATAAAGGGTAGGACACGAAGTTCTTTAGTGCTGGCACCCACCATTATCTCTTAAATACTTTTTTTACATTAACTCCATACAAAAGAAAAATTAATTATCCTCGGGACCCATGTACTCTATGGGGATACTGTGAGGTTTTTCAGGAGAGGAAGGAGTGAACATGGTCTTTGAAGAAACCCATGTTGTAGGAAAACGGACACACAAATCGTTCCACAGCCGAGCTGTTGAACTCAAGAACGAATCTTAGAAGCGACCCGTTCTTGTGTAACAAATGTCAACAGTATACATATGATGGGCGCGCGTTCGGCGGGTTTCCCGATTATGCCCCGGTGCCGAAGGGGTCAATGATGGTAGTTCATCGGACTACCTTCCATTTTAATACCGGTAGAATAAGGACCAACTTGACGCCTGTGCTCTGAAGAATGTAATCCGCTTGTTAAAAATATTAATGCAACTTTAATCCAACTCTTATTATTTTAAAAATTTCAAATATTGGATTTGCGTGAATTTGCTGTTGTCCAGAATTTCGTAACACTTTTTTTAGATATTTACGTAATACCGCACAAGTCCAAATTGCCAAAGTGTTGCTAAAGAAATTCGGGCTGATACGATGGAGATGAAACTGTCATGTTACGGGAATAAGTTTGATAGTCAGTAAAATCCTACAAACAATGTATGTAAGTAGCATAGACCAAACAACAATGAATAAAGAAAAAATATGATAAAAAATACATTTCACAGATAGAGCTACAATTAGAGGCGCTACTGCATACTAATATCTCGTCAAAACTTTTTCTACTATTAGAACGCGATAAGCGGTGTGCGTAGATTGGATTTGGTAGTTTTAATTAGAGCGTTGGGAAAGTTGGAGGTCAGTTGGAGGTAAAAAGAGTAACCTATTTTTTCGCTTCATGTCTCATTTTAATATAATACATAAATGATATGAGATCATTTCAAATCTCATCGGTAACTTTGGCTAACACGATTTCAAGCTAGGTTTTAATAGATACAATTTGTGATTTTATATTATAGTGATTTATTTTTGGAGTATTATTCCGTCTACGTCCTTTTTTAGTCAATGTTTCGGACAAAATTAAAGTGTGAGTATATCAGGGTAGTGTGACACATCTGCCCTGATGATGGACACTGTAATGTTGTCCGAAACGTTGGCTAAATAACGAAGCAGCGTAACAAGGCATAATACCACCAAAATAAATCACTATAATACTTTTAGCCGTGAAAATCTCAAATTGTATCTATAGCTTGAAACTGTGTTAGCCAATGTTACCGACAAAATTTGAATGTTTGATATTATTATTTGATCTCTGATTTCTGATGTGAGATTTGTAATGTTGTCCAAAACCCTGACTAAAGAAGGACGCAGCACAACATGGGAAAATACCCCAAAAATTAGTAACTATAAGTTTCGATAATTCTGAATGGTTGTTTTCCACCAGTTCAATTAGCATAATGATTCTTCTTTCTGTGCCCGTCTGATACAATGTACGTCGCCCAGGCTACTATTTTTAATCTCATTCATTACACTTATATTGTTCTAGAAAATCAATAGGATCACCGTATTACAGAATCTGATTTGAATAGATCTAACACTAAAGTCTCAGAGATGTCCCTTTTAATAAATTCTGAATATTGACTTTCCGAATGACTTAAATTTTAACAGAAGGGCTAATGAATTTAGCTTTCGGGCTCTCTAAACCATGATGGTTGTATCATTGTACCCAGGTGTAGAGTTCAGTATATGCATTTTGTAATGAATATGGTAGGTATCAATCTGGCAGATGATCTTCGTCCTACATGTACCACGTATGATGTTATTCTGTCATCCTAAATAAGGAGCAAATACATCCCAGTAACTGTATATTACACATCATACCAAAACTAAAAATAAGGAAAAAGAATTTCACGAAAATTGATATATTTTCCATTTTGCTAAAGTGTTCCGTGAAGTGGTCAGACTGGTTAGGTTAGGGTAGGTACTTTTTATAATTAAATTAACTATCATTAAGTTGTAAAAACTCTTAAACAATGAATTTTAGCTTCGTGTACATAGAATTTCTAGATAAAATCACCTGCTTTCAGTCCGAAAAATAATTTCCATCATGAGCTACGGACCTTCAATTTTTTTATGTATCACACAAAACAAAGGAATAAGTCTTCCTTCGTTATCGTATAAAACTACAATTATTAAACTATCCAAAAGTATGATGTAGTTATAACAAATGTAAGTAAGCCATAATAATTAAATTTGGTTCTTGGACAACCAGAACACCAGATTTTTTTTAATAAGATGTTATTTTCACTGGTTTTTTTTTAATCTCGAATAAAATTTTGGTAATTATATTTTATTTTTATGTTGACGAATAAATTTTCTTTAACGATTTAAAATGTGCCACTTTCAATTGCGATCGCCAAACATGTCGTTTCTGCTTTTATTAGTGAATTCGATGGCGTTGACGTCACTCCGGGTGACATCGATGACAGCGGTCTTACCAGCCACTGGCGTTTTCTATGTCATAATGACGTTGTAGCCAGTTGGAACCATTTCGAATGAGTGGTTCTAGATAGTTTTTGAAATCAATAATTATGAATGAAAATATTAAAATGATTTCCTTTTTGTAAGATAATCATAATCAAAAAAAAAACTTTAATTCTTCCACACATTTTTAACGGTATTCATAGTTTGTGAAAATACCTAACTGTGCGTGGGAAACATGGGAAAAACAAAAAAAAACTCGATGTGTTTTGGATATTAATTTAACTTAGTACCTTTTGGTTCTAGACCGTTTTGCACGCGGTCTGTCTCTCTTAAAATTATATATCATCATCCCATTTAAATTTTGCAATCATAGTGAAACACGCCCACAAGACAATTTGTGTTACCTATTCTCTATTGTATAGTGAGAAACAAAACAATATTATTGAAAATAAGACCAGAACCAGGAAATAAATAAAGATATCTTAATAAAAATTAGTTATCATTATTAATGGCAAAATTTTTTATCTATTTTGAAGCGTAAAATATTAAACTTAATTTACGTTGTGGGCAACAAATCTCTATTGAGTGGCAGTAATGTCTTATAAATAGTGTGAATGAGGTAGTAGAGATCCACACGTGGGTTTCTCCTAAATCTTTCATCTCGAATCGTTAAGGAGTCTCCACCAAACATATTTATTGGTAATATTTAGAAATTGAATCATATTTAACTTTGAAAACATTATTTGATTATTTCAGAACACTTCAGAGGTACTAAAATGTATTATTATGATCAGCAAACGAAATAATGTTATGAAATTCAGAACAAACAAGCCAAACGTGCAAAAATCAAGCACGTAGTGATTGCATATATGTACCAGGCCGTCTAACTATATTATAATAAAATATCAAAAGTAATACATACTGCAATTAAAAATAAATTTTATTTGTAAAAAGTGACCCGAAAATAATTATACCACATTCTTCAAGTAATAAATTTTATCCTATTATATTTTTTTTATACATCTATAATACATAATAACAAATAGTATATTAAAGCATAATTTATAATAACAAGAAATGAAAACCCTCCAAGGCACTGCCTGAGTGTGGGCAATATAAAAACGATTACTATATTACAAGTACCTAAAGTATAACATACATAAATAGAATAAGTGAAAAAGTTTTTTTTTTTTAGTCATTATAAAAAGTAAATAGAAAACATAATGTACTACAGAGTACTAATAATAGAAAATTAAAGCAAGTGAGTTGTAGAAGGATAGATAAATTTATAGAAAAAGCGTTTCAATATCTGCGTCATTCAGCCATAATTTTACCTCTTTTACATATTTTATCATTTGAGTTTGTAGTGGTAGAAGGTTAAATGTACGAGGACCAATGAAACTGCTAAATTTCTGCATTAATTTAGTATTGGTTTGGGGGGTGTAAAATATATATTATTGAATCTGATTCACATCTGTGACCTTGAGAAAACATGACACACCCAAAAATATTAGATAATTTTTTACAAAGTCGTCAGAGAAGCCGCATATATTAAATAAAAAAGTATTGTCTAAAGAAATAATAAGCGCAAGCGATTTGGAACTTATTATTCATACAGTTCCTTTGTACATAAGGGATAAAATCCTTTAAAAATCATAGATTTTTATTTATTTATTTATATTTTACATGTATATTTACAGAATAAAAATATCCATTAACAAAGATACATTATACAATCATAATTGCCTAATTAGCAATTTAAATTTAGTGATGCGCAGGTGGAAAATGTCGATGTCAGAGGCTAGTGAGTTAAGAAGGCCTATCATTCTTCCGAGAGGCATTGCTGATGGTAAGTTAGTCCTACATCTCGGAAGAATGAATGGTTTGTGTCTACGCGCTCTTGCGAAGTTATCAGGGACGTAAAATAAAATTTTATTCAAAATTTCTGGATTGTTGATGTGACCGTTCAACAAGTTATAGGCCATCATCAGCAACGCAGCTTTCCGCCTGTTGACAAGACTATCGATACCTTGCATTCCGGAAAGGAAGGCTGATGGGTATAAATAGGGATAGTAACCGAAGTCTCTAAGATAAAGATAACGTAGAAACTTCTTTTGTACTTTCTCTACCATAGAAGTGTACGTTGCATCCCCTGGTCCCCATATTATTGAGCCACTTTCCAAAATACTACGTACTAGGCTAAAATATAGCAAGCGAACCACGGCAGAGCTGCAGAAATTCCTGGAGTTACATAGCACAAATCCAAGCATTCTCAAAGCCCTGCTGCATATCGTTTCAATATGAACGTGAAATGTTAAGTGTGGGTCAAAGGTTATTCCCAAATCTTTCGGTTCAGAAATATGTTTAAGAGAACATTGGGACATCCTATAGTTGTAATAAATCACAGTGTTTGCTCTAGTATAGCACATTATGGCGCATTTCTTAAAATTAAAACCTAATTTGTTAATTTCACTCCATACCACGATAGCATTTATGTCTCTCTGGAGCTGTGCGCAGTTTTCTAAGGTCCGGATTCTTAAAAATAGCTTCAAGTCATCTGCAAATAACAAAAATTTCGCAAACTTTATAGCATGATGAATGTCATTAATAAAAAAGGAAAAAAGTAAAGGACCAAGATTAGACCCTTGAGGAACCCCGGAGTTTGTGGGAAAGTACGACGAGTTAGAAATACCATACGTTACGTATTGCTGTCTACTTGATAAATAGCTTACAAATAAATTTAAAATTTTTACCGAGAATCCAAAACGGTCTAATTTATTTAAGAGTATCAGCGGGTCTACGGTATCAAAAGCCTTTGCGAAGTCGTTGTATGAGACGTCAACTTGGTTGTTACCGTCAAGAGCTTGAGATACATATTCCGTAAAGACCATCAGATTTGACACAGTCGATCTGCCAGATCTAAAACCATGTTGTTCGTCTATTAAATAAGGTTCTACTTGGGCGTAGATATATTTATGAATTATTAGTTCGAACAATTTTGCCGGAGAGGAGAGGATCGCTACTGGTCTGTAGTTAGAGACCAAATATTTATCCCCATCCTTATACAGTGGTGTAACCTTAGAGATCTTCCATAAATTAGGAAATGTTCCCGTGCTAAGTGAAAAATTAAAAATGTAAAGTAGGGGTATTAATAAAGGCTCTATACAACCCTTTAATAAAAATGACGGAATAAAATCAGGTCCAAATGACGTTTTCGCTTTGAGTTTTTTAACTGCAGCTAACATATCAGATTTTGTAATGTTAGGAATATCAACATTCTGCGCTGCTGATGATGTATAATTCCCCGGTTTAAATGAACTTAAATCCGTAACTTGCTGACTGTAAACCGATTTAAAATAGTCCGCAAATGCTTCGGGAATATCAATTCCCGAGTGTGATTGTCCATTCCAAGTGACATGGTCGACAAACCCACCATCACTTCTTTTGGATGAGACATATTTCCAGAACGACTTGGGATCAGATTTGATGTTTTTTTCAATGATATTAATGTAATTTGTATGGGCCAATTGCATACTGCGTTTAACTTTAGCTCTAAGACAACAAAACATTTCACGTTCTCTTACTAGTCCAGTTTTCTTCCATTTTCTAAAATGTCTGAACTTTCGCTTTATATCACTAATAATTTCATTGGAAAACCATTGAGGATACTTTCTTTCATTCTTCGGAATGCGTTTCCTTTTGAAGCACATATCGAAGTAATTATAAATAGTAGAATAGAAATAGTCTACGGCTAAATTAACGTTATCAAAATTCATCAAAAGTTGCCAATCGTGCGATTGTAAGTGATTATAAATCTGTTTAAAATTGCCATTTTCGAATTTCCACCCGCGCATTTTACTCATAAATTTATTATTATCATTGACTGGTTCATTTTTACATTTTTTTTTCATATAAAGAAACTCTACGTCCAGTGATGGATGGTAAGGATCTTCGCTAACTAGCGAAGAAATAGACTTGCACACATTCAAATCAAAGTTACTCACAATTAAGTCTAATGAACGTCCTTTCGAATTTAATACAAAGTTTTTGTTTGACATTTGAAACAAATCCAATACATACGAAAATTCAGAAGTAGTGTTTTTGAAATTTAAACACGAGTAGAAATTAAAATCACCTATTAGCAGTATTTTTTTGTTATTTAGTAATTTGTGATTTGAGATAATATTTTCAAATAGGTAGTATACCTTTCAACAGGTGATGCCGGTGGAATGTAAACAATACATGTGTATATTTTCAATCCATTTAAATTAATTTTCAGCCACATATTTTCTCCGTCAGTCTCGAGATGTTGAAGTCTCTCGGCACGAGGTCCATCGTTATTCCGCCGCAAGGCGACCAGTACTCCTCCTCCTCTTGTCTGTCCTGTGTGACGGTCTCTTCTGTGTACTTCATAGCGTTCATCAAACAGCTGTGCATTATATACACTACTGTTCAGCCAGGTTTCTGTAATTACAATGATGTCGGTCTCTTGCCCTAGCACGCTAATTAGGAAGTCCTGCGATTTCGACCTGAGTCCACGGGCATTCTGGTAGTAGAGAGACGAATGAGTGACATCATCATCGCCATCTAGTCACTTCCGGGCGCTCGGTTCCTTATCTTGGTGAGATGCAGTTTGCGGCGTCGCAGTAGTTTCTCGCGGTTTAAAGTACCTGTAGTGTCGTACCGGTACTCCTCTTTATATGGAGGACACCGGTGTCCCATCCACATTCGAGAGGTTAAGGTTTAAGTAAATGAATATTTATTTAAAAAATATATGTTTGCCCAAAGTCAATATTTGCTATGAACTTATGTTTGGAAATTATTAGCACACGGTGATGTGAAACATCGAAATAGCTCACTAAAGATTATTAATAATTTTAAATATTTTCTTCATTAATTTCAAATTCATTTAATAGCGTCATTTCAATAATAACTAAAATAAATAACTTTGTTTTCACCACTTATTAATGAAAAACGATTGACTTGTTTTAAAACCAATGAATTCTTCGTCGGGATATTTTGAATAAATAGTGGTAAAATTTTAAAAGTAATATCTTCATTTGAAATTGATAAAGAAATATGCGAGTGTATCAAATTGTGTTATAAAAGTTCGAATGGTTTTCATTATTGCACAAGAGTTTTTTTTAATTGGACCGTTTTGGAGATTGAAGTAATTGCGTGTTTTTGAAAGAATTCCTTAAAATAGAAATTATATTATAACAATGACTAGCCATTTAATAAATAAAGATTCGAAAATTTAAAATTAGAAATTCATATGTCATACGGCATATACTCTGGTCTAGTAATGTGTAATTTATATCACCTAAGAAATTCCAAAAAAAGTACTATAGGATTTATATGTCTATACTGATTTATAAATATGAAAATTCAAACTATACAATTATAAATGTTCTCCAAAATGCCATGGAAAGAATCTTAGACTTGTGATGTCCCGAAAGAAACCAATCATCTATTCTGAATGCAATTACTAATGTTATCCAAATTGACCCTGGTAATAAATTATATCTTTGAGATTCTTTCAAGGATAAAGAAACCATCCTGTCACTTCGAATGCAATCAACAATGTTCTCAAAATTTGTTTTGACAGCATCGCCATTCCATTGTAAGAATATTATGTACTAAATACACAATTTGGCTGTCCTGAAACGGGAATCCTTCCCAGTTGGACAGACAAAGGTTGATTTTGTTTTTTACTGTTTGTAATTTATATATATAAAATAAAATAAATAAATAAAACGGCCAAATAAATTAGTATAATATGTTGAAAGTTTGTAACTTCATTCAACATTAAGCAAAACGACATACGGGTCATGTTTTATCTTAGCACGTTATCAATTCATTGTATATTGTGTACCGATACTGTATGCGTGAAATACACATTTACAAGAAGAGTTAAATGATTGAAAGAAAGTATTGCAAGTTTCTACACAGTGATAGCTTATGAATAACACACCGAACGCAATTGTTTTCAGTCATGCTTTAGAAATACATATATTTTTATGAACGCTATTGAAATCCGTACAGGGCCACCATAAAATACGGACATAATTTTATAAACGTACGCATCATCTTATATGAGTTTCAAGCCTTAGATGAGTTTAAATAGTTTCGAGAATAATCAGGTTTCATTAGGGAAATTAAAAGTAATCGAGATTTCTTACTTCATCTAAGAATCTTTTTAGCTTTCATAGAAGAAAAAGACATACATGCAGGTATATTTAAAATATATAGTATATCTTATTCGCAATACATGTAACTGTAGACATCGCGTTTGGGTGTTCAATTCCTCGGCTGGCTAAGTCCTCCATCACAACACAAGCAACATTGTCCACTTACTGTGGTGGTAGTAGGAGATTTTCAAATATTGTCAGGTTATTCGTAACCCGGGAATTTTTGTCTTTATTTTTAAAAGAGAAGAAGAAAAATATATATTTCCTTAAATATGAAAAACGACGCCACAATATGTATACGAATATAAGCGTGCAAAAATGTAGAATTTCACATTATAAGTGACTGGGAAAGAATAAATAGGAGTAGGCAAGCGACGGTACTATAATCGCTCGGGGGTTGGTTTCATTTTTCAGGAGGCTTTGGAGGTCCTTGGGGCGGAATAAACTTAATATCCGGCGGCGGGCCCAACTGCCTATTTTCAGCATCGGAGAAATACATTTGCAAGCCAAGATAGATTATTTGCAGGCCGAATATTTAGGAGAACTTCATTTTTATGGTTACTAACGTAGCGTTTTTTAAAATAAACGACAGTCACGATAACAGAGTTGTTGATACTCTAGCCGTGCCAGATACTTATCAATCTTCGTTTTTTTATCGTCTTTCCTTCCACAACATCTAGAGCCTCACGACATCTCCCAAGTGGGGTTGTCGTAGTCTCATTGGCTCAGGACAAATAAGGTTATTTTACTGTATTCACATTTTTAAAAAATCAACCCGTAAAAAAAACAAATTATTTTTTTAATAGATGTCTTCAAAAATATGTACACACACGTATTTTGGTTTGACTGAGGATTTAACTTTCCTCACTAGGGTCTGGCTCTTACATTTCTAAAGTTTTTTTTTGGTTTGTTTGAGGTCTGAACCTTCATCACCATGGACTGGAGTTAACAAAGCTATCACCTAAACCAAATTATAATTGAATAATACGGACATTTATTTCTTATCTCAACTGCCATAAATTTGTGCTACCATGGGTGCCACCAAAAGTTCATAGAAAGTATTGTCATCAACAATGCGACTATCTACGGAGTTTCAGAAAGTGGGTTAGTTTCCACTTTCCAGATTCAAAATCGACTAAAATCGACAAAATCGATATTTAATTATATATATTTAAAAAATACTTTATTTAGATACCCTTGCCCTTCAAATTTCCTCTTTATCTCCACAAAGAGTTGGGTTGGTATTAGAAAAAATAACTTTGTATATTAACGAAAAATATCTCCCTTGCGGTAGCAACACCCACAATAATTTACGACATCTAGCTGCTGCTATTTTTCATGCCCCAAAGGCCAATATTTTCTTTTGGTTAAGCCATAAATGTCAAGCATATTTACGTCGTATTTTTTCGATTTTTTTGCCATATATAAAAGTAAACAGTTATTAAGCGAAACAATATTTATGATTTGTATATTTTTTCTCGTAAATATTTAAACAATAATAAATATTTGTTAAATTGTATTGTTTTTATGGCACTACTTCATAAAACAAGAAAAGGCGTCATGTCTCATTTTTACTCAAATTTGCGTGGTATACATAATATGTACTTCAATCGTGGTATACATAATATGTTGCGTATCGAATCGATTGGTACTCGACAAATGACTCTAATTTTTAACAAAAAAATAAGATTCATGTTTATCACAGGGAAAAATAAGAGTGGGAAAAGGAGGCCTTTACCTTATGAATGATCTTACTTCATTTGGAAGTTCTAATGTTGGTCTTGAATTTTCTGTGGGCATTATAGTTTATAGATGTATATATCTTGTATTGTTTCACAACATGAACGGTTTTTTGATCACTCTCGATAATATTCAATATTCATTTAATGTATGATGATTGGATCTGATAATTTTTACTGTTTTCCGATAATTATTACGAGGGGGCGACAACAATGCAACTATTTGCAACAACGACGAAAAAATCATTTTGTTCACTCTTGGTGTGGTGAACCAAACATCCAGGCGTTACTTGGCGTCTCTGGTTCCTGGTGACCCACATTTTTCAAATCGACTAGCTAACTTGTTACTGGGAATACAACGTTTTTTTAATCACAAATCTTTAAAAAAAGAGTTATTGACGGTATTGTGCAAAATTAAATAAAAATGGGCAGTATTTTCACTGGCAAAATTCCTTTCACAAAAAATATATGAACAATATAAAAATATTGAAAAACATATTGACGTTCGTTGGGTACCAGAGGCGATGTGTAATAAATGACAGAATTTTAAAACTAAATAATTTTGAACATAAAAACAATGTTCATAATCAATGAATCTTTGATTTATACATCGTTTTTCCTTGCCTCATTCCTAAAAGTGGTATTTAGTACTCTGTCGGGGGTTTCGACTCGCCATTTTAACAATTCCAGTCAATTAAATTTGAAGTTTGCATTTTTAAAATCCGCCAAAACGATCGAAATGTAACAGAGTACGCGTGACGTCATACACACCTCGGTTTTGTCATTTGACAATAAATTCAATTTAGAAAGATGTCCAAAAAACATGAATTCTTTTGAAATAATATGAGAACCGAGGTAGTGACCCGTGTGCGAGAGTAAACTGCGCAACTTGACACAAAATTATCCCCATTCTTAATGCACGCGGCCGGCCAACGGGTGAGGTAGCTCTTTAAGTGCTGTCATAACCTACCAACTAATCACATGGCGTTTTGAGTGTTTTTATATTTGTTTTTAAATGACAAAAGATCAATTGTACGTATAACTATTTATAATAAAACTTATATATTCGGAATCAGTGTTTGTTGATCTATATAAATATGCATTTGTGTTTTAAGCCATAATATTTTTCACTGAAGTTCCCTTTTAAGTTAAAAAAAAAAACAAAAATCACAAAGGATTAGACTGACTGTAGGATGGTAGGTGTGCTTTTTAACAAAAACAGCATTGTACAACTCATCCAAATATTCTTATTATTAATATTATTTCAGAGATTTGTTACTTCAGAGAATTTTTTGAAATACATCCTAATTTCTTATGCGTAGATTACCTCTCATATACTGTTCAAAGTTGAATTATTTAGTGATGGTAATATAATGATGATGACAGAGTTTTCATAGAGATAAATAGATTTTCCATTATGTGGAGGTAAAATGACAATGTCTACGTTATAATATATTTTGAACTTAGTAAAATATCACTTGATTTTTAAACCAAATCGTTCATTTTTATGAGGGTTAAGGGTGAAATGTGTAAAATTAAAAAGGATTATTTTTATTCCCTTGGCATAAAGAAAAAACTCTTCAGAATAAGTATTGATTTGAACGAGGTCGTTACACGGTTTAAATTGATAATGAACGAATCAATATTGATTTGGAATTCCAGACTCATCGCCTTTACAATCATTTTATAGAAAGCAAAATGTCTATCATTCGAAAAACGAAAGAAAACCAAATGGAAAAAACGAAAAAAACGTGCAGAATTTAATATGGTCGTTTGTGTTCGGGGGCAATTTGGACTTAAAAAACAGAAACGATTTTGCGGTAGTAAAAATAAAAAAGATCTTCTTTTAAAAACAAGTCGTGTATTTTGATAAAACTTTTGTTTTGATCGCAGTTGATAAGAATCGTTTCCCTATAAATAAATTAATGTATAATATACGTAGTCCAGATGATGAATATTGTAAAAAAACGTCTTAAATTTAACCCACTACCCAAATAATTGTTATTTGATGCACAAATTAATATTAGTTCCTTAACAAATGTTGATTTTTGCATCAAACAAAAGTTGCCATCAGCAAAATTTAAGAATCATTTGATGATTCAGATTAATTCTTAATTCTATATTAAGATAGTGCCCTTAGAAATAATACTCTATCCTCTATCTCCAACATTATATAAACACTGAACACCGAAATAAAAGATCTAACTGATGGTAACTTAGTAATTTTACGTATTTGGTTATATATTACTACATGGCATTAAAGTAACCTAACCTTACCTGTATTCAAGGTGACCGGATAAATCATCACAATGATAATTCATCACACCTTTAAAAAGTTATACAAAGTCAAGAAAAGTTATGAACTTTATTAACTGGGTTAAGTAGGTTAGGTTTCGTCTGTTCTAATGACTTTATATCACTTTTTAAAGGTGTGCTGAATTGTCACTGTGTCAAGTTATCATGGAACCGTATTCACATATAAATTCGCATTTCTGCATTAAAATATATTATTTTAGATGCCATGTGAAGGTATATAAGATGAATATTAACAACACTTAAGGAAAATATGAATTTTGAATAAGATACCGGAAAAAAAGATATCGTACGCAACTGGGACTCGAACCCAGACTCCTAGTCTTGCCTGGCCAGCACGATACCAGTTGAGCTACTTAAATTTACATTAAATTCGGTCATTTTTCAATAAAAATTATACTCAATGATTTTTATATAGGCGTCTTTGGAATGATTGCAAAATTCTTACCATAATATATTTGCAACTTACATTGTATAAGCCTAAACGTTGTAATTTTATATATTTATAAAATATATAATTGGTGCCAGAAGTCAGAGACGCCAGAGGAAGACATGGCAAGAGTCGGAATAATAGAAGAGTATGTATGAGACGATGTATGAATGTGAATGAGGCAAGAAGTGTGTGCCAATACCGAGTTGTTTGGCGGTCCGTCCTCTATGCCTACCCTTGCGGGAAACGGCGTGATGGTTAGTTAGTTAGCTAGTTTCAAATAAAACCGTTTTAGCGCTCTATTATTATCAATTATCATTTATAATATATTACTCATTTAAATAATACCTACCCCATTATTTTTTCTTTATTTCCTTTATATTTCTTCTTTGACATGAATCCACTTTCAAAATGAAGGCATTTATTTTCAACAAATTATTATAAACAATAATTTTTAGTCGGAAACACCTATATAAATTGAAAAAATCTTCCGAGAAAAAATAAAAATATTTATTTTTATTTCATAAGAAACAAACAGCTTGTAATTTTACAAAGTTTCGTAAACTTAAGTAAATAAATAAATTTTCCCTTTAATTGGAAGTTTTTAAGAGAAGCCCTTTAATTGGAAGTAGGCCCTCAGAGCCATACAGTAATTTTAACTTATTTCTTTGTTTGTAAATGCTAGGCTTAACTATTTTTTTAAATATAGCAGTTTGTAAATTTTGAATGTATTTAATTTTGTAACTTGACGGTATGTGTTTTTTTATAAAATTAATAAGCTCGGGCTAGTCCAGAAAGTCTAGCGTGGCCGATCGATAAAGCCCTGTGTAAATACAATATTGACAAAATTTCCTCATTTATGGTCAGATAGTCGTCGGTAGATAAAAGCCGCTGTTTTAGTGCGGCCTCCGAGGTGTCGAATAAGCTGTCAATATGCTCAACGTTTTGATAATGTCGTTCGTTTTGCAAAGTAATTGGCTTATTGATGAATGGAGGTGAATTGACTAGTTAAATAGTCTAAGACGCTATCTGTTTTCCGTTCCAGCCTGGAAAAATAAAAGTTGTTAGTTGTGACTAAAGACCTCATGAAACTCCATTTTTAGTTTCAAAAAGTTCATGCGGACTGCCAATTAATATTAAAGTTATTATTTCAATTCGACATTGTCAATTTATTAGTATTTTCAACTTTTACGTAGCCGTCTGAAGTTTAAGTGTGTGAATTCATAGAAAATACATCCAGTGTTGCCAGCACACGTTGAATTCTAATTTATTGCATTATCATTATCGGTCTGGCTACCAACAACGCAACCGTGCTCAAGAAATCGGTTTAAAATCGTCGGTAGTTACGCCTATCGATCCAATATTGTAAAGATATCGATTTAAATGTGCTAGAGCGCATGGCCATTATTTAGAAATTTAAATAATAAGATCTGATCAACAATTGAAGGTCGTGTCCGAACGGAGTTGAAGTTTTGGAATTTGATGGATGTGGTGTAACTCGTAAAGTGTATTTATTGGAAAGCTCGACATTTCATTGAGTGAGCTTTAAATATGAAAAAGGTACGGACACAGATGCACATACATAGACATGCTTAAAACTAGCATGCTCTTAAATAAATACACATTTTTTGTGTAAGGCTTAGTTGTTTTATGCATACTCCTGAATATTTGCTCAAAGCAAACAATTGAACACTCGTAGTATTTTAAATCAGACTCTTTGCCAAAATTGAAGCACAAGAAAATACAAGTAATCAAAACTGTTCCTTATAATAATCGATATCAGCACGCTCATAAGCGAATCTGTTCAGACAAGCTAAGAGCACGCCCGCTTTCACCCGCACGTCCGGTAGCATGCGTAATACCAGCAACGTTTTACCTATACATGCTACTAATTAGCAATTGCTCCATAATAGCATGCTTTCATGCTAGTAATGAACATGTTTGTTCATAGCTTAGAATAAATGAAGTTATGGTTCTCTATTGAAATATACATACATGAAATTGTGTATAAGATGACGTGCCAGTATTCGTTTTAGTCTAGACACTTAGTATGCACCTATATTCCCAATCTAAATATCCATCGGGCTGACTATTCGTATGGAGGAATTGTGCCAAATATCTTGGCACATCGTACAAAGACTTATGGATCATCTTTGTGTTATTTTGAACTTGTGTGTAATATATTATTTACATCTTTGATTAACTAGACTGACAATTATTATTATTACGATTCCTGGTGGAAACTATTAATCAGTCCGTATTTCAACACTACAGGTGATTAATGAAAGGGAATTTTGTGTCAAGTAAAAACTCTATTTCCTTTCAACATTTTTATTTTAGCATTGAAAAATTATTTGAAATTCGAAACATTCTCTTAACTCCAATGAAAAAAAAAACATTTGAGCATTTCTCTTGGTTTTCAGTTGGGATTTGCATAAAACACGAGGAGACATTTCAAATAAAGAAAAACTTCTAATATCGTTAAAGCAATGTGGAAAAGGAGTGCAAAAGCATTGAATTGTTATTTACAGAGCATATCGATGTGCTGTTTTAACTCTACCGTTTTGCATTTCGTCTGTGTGGAGTTTTGTTGCGTTCCGTTTTCTATTTAATATACAAGCAAGACTCACTTTGACTATAACTAAATGGTTCCATGTTGATGACTCAACACAGAATCAATTCAACACACTTTTAAAAAGTGATATAAAGTCATTAGAAATGATGAAAAAAATTCAAACCTAACCTAACCTAACCTAACCTACTTAACCCAGTTAGTAAAGTTTTTGTTTCATCACTTTCCATGACTTTATATACTTTTTTAAAGATGGGATGAATTTTCATTGTGATGATTTACCCGGTCACCGATTAAATATAGATATTTTTTTCCATGAATACCTGCGCGAAGAATGTGTGTAAAAATATTTTTTATTGAGATAGTGACGTTTATTTGCAAAATTCATTATTTACAATAAAAAGTATTACAAAAATTTGTGGTTTATAAATTTAGTAGGGAGGTATTTAAGTAGAACTACAGACAAAAATTTGTGGTTTATAAATTTAGTAGGGAGGTATTTAAGTAGAACTACAGACAAAAATAAGATTTCAGAGAAAATTTTAGTTTTGGTTTATGAAGTACAAAAAAAATAAGAAACAAACTTTATGCACGTGAGGTCGAATATTCACAGAACTGCTAGTTTACATACTAAAAAAATGTAAAATAAATTGATTTAATAATGTTCTCACGGTAGCCAACTAGAAGTAAGAAAATTTAAGGTTAAAAATGGTCTGATATTAGGAAGACAAACATGTTTAAATATGGACAAGTATACTAGGAAACCTAAGATTGCTGTTGAGATTCGTCTTGAAAAGGTTAGATAACAATAATAAATAATTTATTTTAGGAAAGGCGAAAGGTTTTCATTCTGTTAATTGACTGATTGTATATTCAACGTTATTATTACATAAATAGGTCTTAAAAGAGATTAAATTAAAAGTATTTATTTAAAAAGAGAAATAAGTGATTCCAATGAATTATTTGAATGGTTAAAGTGCCGCCCAAAAAAAAAATCATAAATACGAAAAAAATTTACATAAAAAACATTTTCAACGTTGGTTCTTAATAGGCAAACATTGTAAGCAATACTGAATATTCATGAAATAATGTTAATGTTCCCATTTGCTCTTAATTTGAATAACGAATAGTAATTGAAGGAAACCATTCCCGTTTCCAAAATGTAAACAAAAAAGATAATGAGTTTTTGAAAAAAAAAAAACTCTAAAAATATTTGACAAAATGAAGTGAAATGGTGGCAAACAGAAAATGTGGAAAATGAGTGCGTTGGGTGTGAAAATGCTATTAGATAATCAAGGATTACACTCGCCGGGATGTGAAAAAAAGCAATAAAATGCTAAGCTGGTTTGTATGTAAACATTTTCCGTTGTACTGTGTGCTACTAACCACGTTTTACGATGATTTTCCGTTGTGCTGTGTGCTACTAACCACATTTTACGCCGATTTTTTAAACTAATAAGTTATTTTTACTTTATTTTGAGATGTGACACTTTTTTTTGACATTAACCCCACAAAGGAGGCCCCAGGGAAAATAGTTTTTCTCAGGGCCTATGTCATCTTTGGGGATGCTGTGTGGAGATTATTTTTTTTTTTAAGAAGGAGAGTAAGTTCTGGGAAGGAAAAGGGTATGAATCCATCGCTTCCACTGCAGTGCAAGACGATGGGTCGAGAGAGACCAGCTAGAAAGGTCAACGTCATCAACCGAACATACCTCACCCGATGAATCCGGGCACTCCTGCTAAGTCACTTGGGTGACCTATGACACAGGTGTTGGTTATCCAATAAACGCTTCCGAGGGTACTCTAGTTGTGATGCAAATAACAATTTAGGTTATTTACACTACGATTTGGTTGTAAGTTCATCTTAATTGTACTTAAGTCAATGGAATATTTACACCCCGATGTGGTTGTAAGTATATCTGACTTGTACTTAAGCCAATGGGATTTTAAAAATATTGTAGGTAGGTACTTAAACTTAGCAATAATACTACATAACTATTAACATTTTAGGTTGTACCCCGATGTGGTTTTAACAGTAAATTATTTTTAATTGGGAATGATGCTAGCAACACTTTTTTCGTAGTTCGTTGATATTTATAAATATATACAAAACGCCGTTCTTCGACGTGATGCCAACAATACCTATGTGTTGTACATTACAAATATTAATGTTGTATCCACTTTTTGATATCATTTGATTTCTAAAAAAATCAACCAATTAAAATAAAGTTATTTTGCATATATCTATTTTTAAAGATGTAGATATTTAAAAATATATATATAAAGGATTTTCCAATAAGAGGTGTTATTTTGATATTCAAGCGTAAAAAGATCAATAGTTTTGTTGCTTGTGTGGCGCCGTCTTGTTGGAAATAAACGTTGTACAAATCAATACCATCCAATTCCGGCCATAAAAAATCATAAATCATCCCTCGATAGCGATCCATTCACCGTAACTGTTGCTCCAGCGTCATTTTCGAAAAAGTAAGGTCCAATGACTCCGCTGGACCATAAACCGCACCAAACAGTCACACTTTGACGGTAAAAAGGCTTTTCAAGAATAACTCTTGGGTTTTCCGAGCCCGAGATGCGACAACTTTGCTTGTTGACGAAGCCACCGAGATGGAAATGGGCCTCATCACTCAAGATGATTTAGATTTGATTCACTCAAGTGAATTTTAATAATTTCAATGCATTGTTGAAACGTGTATCGTACCATTTTTAATAATAACGTAATTTCTACTTGTCAAATGTCAAAAAATGACAGCTTTAAAAGTAACATCTACCGAAATAGCGGGCTATTCAAAATAACACCTCTTATTGGAAAACCCAATATAATTATTTGTTTGGTTTAACTGATGATTGAAACTACCTCCCAAGAGACTGGAGTCAACAACGCAAATACCTACGCAAAATTCTAATTGGATATAATGACATTTATTTCGTATATTAACTGATTTTTATTTATTAAATATCATGTCATACAATTTCAGAAAAATGCGTGAGTGGTATCCACTGTCATCAACTGTCGACAACTAGTCTATCTGCAGAGTTTGAGCTCGATCGGATATCGGGAAGTGGGTTAATTTCCACTTCCAAGATTCCACTTCATTAATTTATTCATTAAATTTTTCAGAAAATAAAACCGAAATTCAAATATACGTATTTAGAAATTGTGTTACGTTATACTAACATTTAACACTATCCTTGAGTGTTATTATAACCATTCAGAGATGTGCTTTATTTTAAATAAATCGATTTCAAATGGAAATGCAAAATGCAAAATGGGTATTTTCCATTTTGCATTTTAAATGCTTTTCTAAAAACCATTTTGCTTTTTGCATTTTGCATTTTAAATGCTTTTCTCAATGCATTTTCCATTTTAAATGCTTTTCTCAATGCATTTTCCATTTTAAATGCTTTTTTGCAACATTCTTCCTACTACGTATCTCCACTAATCTTTTTTTCATTAGCCCCAAATATCAGTCGGTCCTCAACCTCGCTATGAGAGATAATTTACATTATTTGTCAAGTTGCACCCTGGTAGGAGCCCTGGCAATTGAGTGATACCATTGCAAAAAATACTGATTCAAATACTGAACATGGGGCCATGACGCTGTAATATTAAATGTTAGATAGCAGTTTCTATGTTTTTACGTTGGCAACATTAGTCCCGCAGAAATTTTTTGTGGTTTCATAATCTGTAGTCGTGGTGTTTTTGGATTTACCATAATGTAATATGTTTGTTCTACATTGATGTCCATAAGGCTGGCCGCATACATACGTTTTCCGTATTCGATTTCCGAATTCGTTTTCCGTATTCGGACATCCGAATGCACGGAATAAGTAGAAAATACATTAACTGCCGCACACGTTCGTTTTAGTTCCGAACGGAACAAATTCCTTACGCACGTTCCGAATGCAAACCGGCGCGTTCGGAGAAACCGAATGGAAAAAACCTAATGACGTCATGTGGAACGCAGCTCTTGCATACAATTTGTTTGTGCCGACGCAAACGTTCGGAAATTTCCGTTCAGTAATTCAGTGTTGCCAACGGATCTTGACCTAATATCGCCATTTCTCATACATAAGGTAGCGTAAAGTAGCCGAATTTGCTGTTAGGTGGGACATGTTTAAAATTGATGTTTTTACGTGAAAATAAAAATTTCGTGGGGGGGGATTTGTCCCCAGAAAATAAAAAAAATCATGGGGGGGGTGGCTAGAGAATTTCAAGAAAATATAAAATTTGTCCCCAGAAAAATAAACGACCAGTCGCTTTTTAGATTTTTTCGGCGCCGATTCTCGCTCTGAGTAGCCTAAATGGCGATATATCGCCCTTGTTGGCAACACTGGTACTGACGTTTATACATTCCGAATGAAGAAAAACGAACGTTTGCGCTAGTCTCACGGAATTCCGAATACGGAAAACGAATTCGGAAATCGAATACGGAAAACGTATGTATGCGGCCAGCCTTATTAAATGACATAATTGTTTAAAAATTCTATAATTATTTTAATTCTTTGACCTGAGAAACCATTTTGCATTTTCAATGCATTTTGAAAATGGGTATTTTGCATTTTGCATTTGAAATGCTTTTCTAAAAACCATTTTGCATTTTGCATTTTCAAATATAAAAGTTTTGACCCATTTCCATTTTGCATTTCAAATGGTTTTGGGTACCCATTTTGCACATTTCTGTAACCATTCCACTTTATACTCCACTGTATGCCCTCTGCAAAAAACTACTCTGTAAATTTTAGATGCCCCTATCTTTTGACCTTTTAAATTTTTACCTTGAAGAAATCCTTTTTTTCAATCGGCAATGTGATCTTGGGTAAATGCTATATTTTTTAAAAGAATTTTTTCCTCTATTACAAAGTCCTCGAAAAAACTAAAACAAAGAAAAAAAGTTTATAGGGGTTGATACAGCTTGAAAAGAAAATGAGAACACTCAAAAATGTATGTATATATATATACATTTTTTAAGTTTTGTATTACGATTTCGAAATTTATTACATATATTCACATATGAGGTTAAGTTTTACCCCAGAATTTAATAATTTTACATGTGACAGAAAATACCGCATAACTTAATTGATATTATTAACTTCGTCTCCCTTTCAAAAGGTTTTATTTTGATTTAACATCTATTATGTGGAAGCTACAAGCAAAAAATGTGTTTATTCTTGGCATACCTTATATCGTAGGAAATAGGCATTAAAATCGCTTGACAAACGGAGTCTAGATACGTTCGATTTCAAGCACAAAACTGGTTTTTATTTATTTTGTTAATATTTTTTTAAGAAAACAAAAAAGTTAATCAGATGAAACTGTCACAGATAATCTTAGCTATAATACTGTATTTTTTTTAAGTTGTTTCCTTTACGCGTTCATACATTTCTATTTAAAAAATATATTTTTTAGTAGTTTATATTTATATTTTTTATTTAGTAATTTATTATTTTATTTGTATTCTACTCAAACGAAACGATAGAAAAACCTTCAATTTATCTAAAGCATATTTTTTGGTATTCATAATGTACACCAATTCGTTGTAAAGATTAATCAAAATAGTGATTTAGCATTAAACTTCGGCTTAATAGTTTATTTGATATTTGATACCATTTTCTCGTTTACAAATATTTACAATAAAAAAATCAAATATTTGTCATTTTACTTTTATAATTTATAATTTATTTTATTATTTACTATCATACAGAAAATCATGGAAAATCATCTCCTTTCAGATGGAGACTTTAAATGCATGCAGCGGGACCACTTTATCTTTTATGTTACTACTTTTTACCTTTCGACGCTGGTGGTGTGGCTACTTAATACAATTAAAACGATTACAATGTTCTGCTTTTTCGTATTTATTTGTCAGATCATTACCAAGACTTATTTTAGTTTATGAGTTCGATGTGGGTAAAGCTTTATTAGCAATCAACAAGTTTTTACCAGCAATTAATATATTATTCAAAAATTCAAATTTAATTTCACTGTAATACATATAAGAAGGTATAAACTATGCGCATTGAATTATTTTTAACGTGGGTTGTGGTGGCTTTTATTTGAAACCAAATTTTCATCGATGCTTGCAATGCATCGATTATTCGATATTAATTTCATGGCGTAGATTTCAGAAAGTTAAAATATTTTTCCAAATTCTAAAACCGCAACAGAGTTATATAAGTTTCACAAAATATTTGTAATTTTGGTCGAACAAACAAATAAAGTTTGATTTGAACATACAGAATTGACATTTCGCTGAGCAAAAACAAAATTTTATTGTCCAGTTCTTACGTACTAAAATTACAACAGTCATTTTATTTGTAAATACTGAACAATAATTTATAAATACGCTGAATAAAACAACATTCCGAAAGTTTTATTTACATACAAATGTGGTAATGTCAACAAAAAAGTATGATTCGGAATAACAAATTTATGTAAAATTGACAACAATCCAAAAGCATATTTTTTGCAGTCGCATTTTCGGAAATGCGACATTCTGAGATAATTAAATATTAACACCAATAAATACGGTAAAAGAACCCTTAAGTGTATTGTACCCAAAATATTTAATAAACTACTAATGATGATTAATTAAAAATAATACCCTACTGCTAACGTCAAATATAATCTAAGAACATAATGCAAATGATTTAATATACTTTCTACTAAATCCCATGTTTTGCTAATTGGAATTAACATTATTGCTAATACTTTTGTAATACCTTATATGCCTACCTATAACTATGAATCTATCAATCTGGCTGTTCATATGTTCCTGGTTAGTATATAACGCTTATGCTGTCAATTACGTACTTAATTTTAGCTCTATCATGTATTTTTTATATCTCTAAATTCAAATGTACCAATGTGACCATAAATAGTTTCTTTTCTAGTTAAGTACATACCAGGATTAACATGTGTTAAAGAAAAATAATAATTTTGCATGTATTTTAATCTTACTCTTAAAAGATTTTTATCTCTATTTCTAATTTGGTTTCTACAATAATAATTTTTTTTTTAATTTTTGTTTACCAAAACATGTCCCTTATGTCATTTCTTCCTTGTCCCTTATGTTTTATTATTTGTTCTACAAAATATTATTTTGTTATTCTTACATAAGTCATTATTATAATAATCACATAAATCGACCACCATAATGCGGGCATGATCCTAGTATGGTAGTTGAGAATATCACAAAAAGTGTTGACTTTTAAAATTTATAAAATAAATAAATAAATATATTTTTGCTGTTCTGTAAATTTATCATGATCATTATTACACATTTACACAGTTTTAAAATGTACAATGTTATTGCATAAAATGTTATCTGCATGTACCTGCTGACATATTGCAATGATAATAAAGAAAAAAAAACATTTTTTTTTTAAAGATAAAAACATGGGAATGCATTTTATATTATTTTTATAAATCGTGCATGTAAAATGGAAGCCAATTAGAAAAACCTAATGCTAATTCAAAGTAAATGAAAAAAAAAACCTTGGTAGAGACATCGAAAACTAATAAAGATGGGTCGTATACCGACGCTTATGTCTAAAAAATATTTGTCTAACATTCTCTCACCATATTAGTAAAAGTTAATACTAATGACATGTTTTTTAATATAAATTTTCAGAATGACGACATAGCAGAGCAGACGGAGCGCCTGGGAGGAGAAATGGCAGCCGTTAACTCTGTAAGTATATTACATTATAAGGAACGACGCTACTATGGCAACCAAGACACACTGTTATGTTTCCAGTAAATTCTTAATTCAAACGTTGTTCATGTATGACGAAGAAAAAGACCGGGTGGTGTTTTTGTATTTAAAAGTTGCGTCAAATAAGCAGTACATCATACATCACGGGTGTGGCTGAGATGCCAAGTTACGCTTATTCGCTTACACGAAGCCGAATACAGAATACCATATTGAGGGTCTTACTGCTAATAGGTTATCCTTCTTGTACTTATGAATTGCTACGTTTGCTGTCTCACTTTCTGTAATGGCGCTCAAAATCATCCAGAAACAATCGAAATAATTGTATTTAAAAAAAATAATAATAATAAGTATTTACCAATTTGGTTTTATTAGTACTTGCCGTGTAATGGAAAAACTCTCAGCAAATGCGAGAAAAATTTGGAATTTTTCATAAAATTTAGCACGAGGCAACACAAGACCTTATGCGAGGCGTGACAGTTTAGTACTAAAACTACGAAATCACGAAAAAGCACGATAACTAGCATTTCTTACACTTTGACAGCTGTATAATGCGTCTATATGAGGTATAACGTAATTGATCATAGGTATGTACTACAATATTAATAAATGTGTATTCCATCACTGATTTAGTATTTCTATGTAAAATTTTAAATCTGATATTCCAGAATTTCTTGCATTGATAAGCTTTTGCATTCCACTAAATAATACTAGAAAGAAAGAGTAACTACCAAAGGTATTCCCCATTGCCCAGAATACTTATGGAGGGAAATAATTATACAGAGTCAGTGGACATCTTTAGTTTGTCACTTAACAAATACAAAAGATTGTTACTGATACAGTTTAGTTATGTATGGTAAATAAGTATATTAATAATATATGATTTTAACTATTTTTTTAATGTAAAGCCCTTGAAAAGGGCGTTAATAAATAATAAATATACAATTTATTTAAGTACGCCGGGTATCGAACTGAATAATATATATTATTAGGCTAAAGGCATGAGGTTAAATCCTCAGGTTTATTTTTTCTCACTGACAGAATAAGAAAAATGAAAGAATCAAAAAAATATTTTCGAAATAATTTTATTCCTACGACTCATTATTATTCTCTTACCAAGAACGAACAAAAATTTTTGAAATATTACAGATTTCCAATGATTCGTGTAATAACTTATTTCAATTCGCCACAATTAGGTATAAATAAAAACTCATAACATAATATTTTATTACACTGAAATATTTTTTCCAATGTAATAAATTAACAGGGAGGTGCCGTGATTGTTTTCAATTTTATATATATTAAATAATAAATTTATGTTTATAAGACAAGTGTTTTTATGCGTAGTACAAAGAATAACAAATTATTATAAGCAATAATAACTCACCTGAAATATCCAAACAAATTGAAGATATCTCGCGGGTAAAAAAAAATGCTACCGACGGGAATTGGACCCGCACCTTCTGATTACCGGTCAGGTGCTCTGAACCACTAAGCTACATTAAACATCTCAAAAGGGTTTTTTTTGCTATTTGTTTTTGGGGTGTTATGCCGTGTTACGCTAACTCCTTCTTTAGCCAACGTTTCGGACAGCATTGTAGTGTCCATCATCATCAGGGCAGATGTGTTATTTAACATGTGTTATTTAAATGTGTTAAATAACACATCTGCCCTGATGATGGACACTGCAATGCTGTCCGAAACGTTGGCTAAAGAAGGAGTTAGCGTAACACGGCATAACACCCCAAAAACAAATAGCAAAAATACTTTTGGCCATGAAAATCTTAAATCATATTTGATCTCAAAAGGGTGATCTCCAGCGGTTACCTAATTTGAACTTTTAGTGAAATCCCACACCAAACACCCTAGGGGCCCTTGCCAGTATCTGTTTTTGGTGAGGTACAGCAAAAAACCACTTAACTTATTTATATACCTATTCTATTCCGTTTTAACTATCATATGAAATGAATTTGAAGAAGAGAAAAATAACACTTTTTTCAAATGCACATTTAAAGAAGTCGATAATAATATTTTATTCTGACAATTTCGGGACGGGTTAGTTCGGAGAATTTGAACAATTCATCAAATTTCAACGTTCATTTTCAAGTTCTGTGAAAGTCCTATTCATGTTCTGTTTTTAAATCATTATTGGCTAGTTGCTTGATAGAACTGAAATAATAACAGAACTTGAAAATAAACTTTGAAATTTGAAGAATTGTTCAAATTCTCGGAAACAACCTGTCCTTAGGTACGTCACTGAAAGACAATATACATTATTGCAAACATATTTTGAAAAAATAAATATTCTCAAGCGAAATTATATTCACGACCACATAATTTTTGTATTCTCAAATAATACATCAATCACGAATTTACGAGAGTTCATGGAAAAATTCATGAAAACAGTCTTTTCTTTTTTGCTTCCCTGCGAAAAAAAAACAAATCGAAGTTTTATTTCGTTTAATTGAAGGAGAAAAAAGTGTATCAATTTCCATTTTTTCGAGTTTAATCAAAGAAAACGTTTCTTTTATTATTTCAAGGACACATTTTTTTATTAAAAACCTGATTCAATTTTTGTCCGCGAATTTTAGAAGTTGGAGTACGTGTCGAAGGAAATCATATCAAATAGCTTGGTTAAAAAAATACAAATCATAACAAATTATACACGATTCTTATGTAATAACATATATCAAAAAAGGAGTGAATTCTATAACATAGAGAAATGAGAATAAAACTAAGGCGAAATAAATTTGAAAAGGAACTGAAATGTTAAAGGAGCTAAATTGGCTAGCAGTCAAATATTGAACGCAAAATAAAATAATAAAAAAACAGCAACCAAAATGCTTTAAGAATATTATACACAGCAAGGACATGTAGAGTCCCGCAAAGAATGAAAGCTGATGTAAGCGTGTAGAGTAAATGAACGAAGAAAGGAATGCAAGGAGAATATATGACACAAAAATGAATGGTGTAAAAGAAGTCGGGAACGCCTGAGGAAGACATAGCAAGATCAAGTAAATCAGATACTTGAGTCTGGCCATGTCAAGAGTCAGAATAATATAAGAGTATGTATGAGTGTGAGTGAGGCAAGGAGTGTGTGCCAAGACGGAGTTATTTGGAGGTCCGTCTTCCCTGTCTTCTCCTGACGGAAAATGGCGTGATGGTTAGTTAGTTAGTTAAAGACATTCACAAACATAACATAATGTTTGGTGATTTAGCAGGGGTGCCCTCGTTCATCGGGTGAGGTGTGTTCAGGATGCGCCTGCCCACCAGCTGTGTGGTGGGCCAAATCGGCAGAAACTAGTTTTGGAGGACCCTTTGACCTCTCCAACTGGTCTCTCGACTCATCGCCTTGCACTTTAGTGGGAGGAATATATTCAGATGTCCGTCACTCCTCGACCCACTGATACCCAGATTCCTACCCAACCATCATACATTTAACCTTCCTGGAACTTACTCTCCTTCCTTTCCTTAAAAAAATCCTCCATACAGCATCCCAAAATATGACATAGGCCCCAAGGCCATAATTATTTTCCTCAGGGCCTCCTGTGCGTGGTTAATGTAAATAAAATATAATTATTAAATATTATTTGGATTGTATCTGTTCGAGGAACGAACAAGGGTTGGGAAAGCCGTATTTTAAAGGGCTATTCCACATAGATAAAGCATGGATAAAGCATATGGCTTATGACAGGCGAATGCGATACCACAATTTGTAAGGTTAATTCACAGTCAGCTTACCGGGTGGCGAACGAAATCTGCATCTCAAGAATCATCTGTCAGCAATGAAACGGTGATCGTTGTACGGTAGCACTCGTACTTGAATTGAATTGCGATAGTTGCGATAAAATACGTTTAAGGGATTATTCCGATAAATAACCGGCGATAGTACACACATTGGTTTTTACAAGACGAACGTTTCGATGCCATTGTATGGCTCACGGCACTCCGTGATTATAGTTGACGTGTGTGAATTCAAACTGTACAGTTCAAAATCTGACCATACTATTGGTCTTTGCTCTTGTTATGTTTCTGGAAAAATCAACGAATTCTGATTCTCTATCGCAAGACCTTTATTCATCCAAATAATAAAATATTTATGTTATTTTAAGTATCTTTGATGTACAAAATAGGATTTGCATAATGTGATTTGCGTGTTCATAGTTTCATCTTTGAACGTCAAAGATTTTATTATTTAGTCGACCACCCATAAGTACCAAGTAACAAACACTTACCACCATAAACAGTAAACACCATTAGGTTCGCACTCTATTGGCTGTTAACTTACCACTTGTTAAGTTGTTGCTAAGTAAGCTCTCGTTAAATCCTCCCTAACACTATTTATATAACGTCTTATTTGCAAAGTGATTCCTTGTAAATATGCTCAAGTAAGCTTTCGCATTGAGTGCTTAATAAGATTCTGAGATCAAAATACACATTTCGTTGACGTTGCAAGATATAGTAGTTAATAATTTTCAAAGTAAGCAACTAATAACCCATGGTTAAAGAATTCTCAAATAATTTGTTTTTGTAATGTAACTGTATTCAACCGTTTCATTGGAGGAGGCATTAAATTATATTAACTAACATGCATACAAGTTAAAAGTTTCATTAAAATACAGTAGCAATTTGTGGCTTCATTGAGAGTTCAATCAGAGATAAAAAGGGGGGAGTAATTCCCTCATATTAATATGTTGGTTTTTTTTTAAATAATATGTTGGCCTTTTCCATAATATGTTAGTGTAATGTTCTTGCTGTTTTAATAAAAAAAGGTTCTATTATACGAAGTATTGTTTATTGTTAACTCAGTTGTCAAAGAGTACAATCCAGTCCAGCTGCATGGAAAGAATCGAATGCCCGCGCCTCCCGTCCGTCCCACTGCCCGCGTTCCCCGAGCAGTGTCGGAAGCGTTCGTCAAACCTCGGCTGTCTCCGGCCGTGCACGATCGCTTATACGATACACTACAGTTAGTCTTGTCATTAATATGTTGGTTTTTTCTATAATACGTTGACCTTTTCCGTAATGTGTTGGTTTTTTTTCATAATATATTGGTATTTTCCAAAAAATGTTGGTTTTTTCCATAATATCTTGTTCTTTTCCTTAATTTGTTGGTCTTTTCCATAATATTTTTGTATTTTACATAATATTTTGTTCTTTTCTACAATGTCTTGGTCTTTTCCATAGTATGTTAGTTTTTTTCCGTCATATGTTAGTCTTTTCCATAATATGTTGGTATTTTTCATAATTTGGGAGGCAGGGATAACCAACACCTCTGCCATAGGTCACAACAAGTGGTTTGCTATGTTTGGTGAGCAGGGGTGCCCGGATTCTTGGGGTAAGGTTTGTCTAGGTCTTGGTGTCGGATGCGTTTTCCCACCTACTGCATGGCCGAATCTAGTGAGACTGGTAGTGGAGACCTCTTGGCCTCTCCGCCCTTGATCTATCACTTGCATTGCAGTGAGAGGGATTTACTCATACGCCCGTCACTCCTGGACACATCGACCCCCGAATTCCTACCAACCCATTATACCTTTTTCATTTCCAGAACATTCTATCCTCCCTTTCCATAAAAATTGCCTCCTCTGTGGAGCTAATCTAAAAAAATAATAATTATAAAAATATATTTTTCATCAGTGACTAGCGACAATAGAAAATTCAGTGATACATTAAAGCGTCTATGCCTATACTTAGAATATAATGTCGAAAATTATTATAATAATTTCAAATACGAAAATTAATCTCAATTTACTCGAGAAACCATATTTCTTTTAAATGTAAAAACACAAAATTTTCAGTACTTAACTTTTTTAATAACAACTTCAAACACGATATTCATAGATTTTTTTTTTTTACTTTATTTATTTTTATTTCTTTACACATATTATACATATTAATAGACAGTAAATAATAACACAATATATAATACCCAATAGTTTTGAATGAACTATTTCTTGATAGAAGTTCGACAGTAGCTGAATTTATAACGCACGTATAAGATTCATTCCTAATTCGCTTTCGGGCAGTATTAATATTTAATACGAATGGGTAGATGTTTTAGAACGGAATCAAAGTATTATATTTTAATTTTTATTGGAGTTCACTGCACAAACACAACTTAAAGAAAACGACATTGTTAAAACTGGCGATCTGAAAGTATTATTTTTCAATAATCTGATTATACCTACTGATTGAGAAATGATATAACAATGATATAAACAATATATGTTGAAACCAATGATAAACTAACCAGATAACTCTCGAAAGGTGAGCAAGAGAGGTGATGTACACAATGTCGAATTCCATATAATTGTTTGATCCGGAAACAAAATTACAAAAAAATGTTTTAAAACCTGGCACTTCCTATAGAATAGTAACTTAAAAAAACATCCTCGAGAATGTAAGATTAACTCTTCTAGCAATGGGAACATGGATTAACCCTTTCAGCACCCAACTTTTGTTTCCACATTTAGAACATATTTTATGCTTAGATAATTATTTTAAAAAAATTGGTGGATAATTTTTTTTCTTATTGATTTTTGATAGTAACCAAAGAGAAGTAACCAAAAATCTAACACTCAAGCAATTTTTTGTTGTTTGTTTTTGGGGTGTTATGCCGTGTTGCGCTAACTCCTTCTTTAGCCGATGTTTCGGACAGCGTTGCAGTGTCCATCATCAGGGCAGATCTGGTAGATCCGAAGATGTGATCTACCGGATCTGCCCTGATGATGGACACTGCAACGCTGTCCGAAACGTCGGCTAAAGAAGGAGTTAGCACAACACGGCATAACACCCCAAAAACAAACAACAAAAATGCTTTTGGCCGTGAGAATCTAAAAACTTACACTCAAAAACTTACAAGCAATTGTTCAATTTTAAAAACATTCATTTGCAATGTAACATGCATGAAGATAACAAAACAAAAAAAAACATAACAAAAAAAAAACACAAAACTAATCCCAACCTAGCAGAAAAAATAGACGCAATGAGGAATATAAGCGATACAGCGGAAGTGACAATAAAAATATGTGTTTATTTTCATATTTTTTTTACTATCAGTAATTTTAGTAACAAAAAACGTAAAGTGAGCCGTTTTTTATGATTGTAGTCAAAAATTTTATATTTGAAAAAAAAATATTTATTTCTAACAAAATATGAGAGCATATTTCATCACCTTTCTAGAACTGTTTTCAGTTTTCGGATACGTTCAAAACCATTCCATTTATTTAGATTTTATTATAAAGTGAAAATACTCCGTCCATGTGACAGAATATGCCTGAGTATGCTGAATATTCTGTCACATTCTATCGCAGATTATGGCAGTTAATGGCACTACTTTTCTAAAATACCTCCCGATGAAAAAGAGTAGTTGTTCAATTGTCCGTGGTACGGTTTACCGGGAGTTGTATGAATATGGCTCATCAAAAAGAGCTAGCACGATTGTGCAGTAGGGTGTATCGATTTTTAACTTTTTTTTTGTTTTCAAATTCCAAGTTAAAAAAAAGTTGCTACTAGGTACCAAAACTTACCACAAAAAATTTTGGATTTTTAAAAAAATGTTTAGGTCTCCCGCACAAGGCCTAAAGTTTTAATTTTTTTCAAAAAATATGAAAAAAATTTTAAATTTAAAAAAATTAAATCGTAACTTTTGTGTTTATTCCAAGTTAAAAAACAGTAATATTAGGGCATAAAAATAAGTAAGAAACGATTTTTATTTATAAAAAATGGATTTTAGGTCTCCCGCACAAGCCCTAAAGTTTGTTAATTTTGATGAACTTTTGTAATTTTGTGTACATATATGAACCATGTTTTTTTTAGTTTAAACCACGGGAATAAATTGTACTTTTCTTACAGAAGGCATAAAATGAGACAATATATAATACATAATTCATATATACATATAGTAAAAATATATACCACATATATAGTATATTTATATAATATGTTTTATACCTGAAAAAAGATAGTTGGACGGTGTAAATTGTATGAGAAAGGTGTTGAAAGTAACTAATGTTATTTGCTATAACTGTTGTTTATTACAAAAGTATAAAAGGTTGTAACATGTCATAAAATGTAGTATAATAACTAAGTACAAAATGTTTCTGATTACTTTCCATACGACATGAGTGGCAGTTTTCCTGTTCTACTGCAAATTTACTGACTTGTTTAAGTATTCGTCCTTTCATCTTGGCTTCAAAACCTCAAATCGAAGTTATGTAAAGTATTTACATAGGCCTAGTGAAAATTTTATAAATGTTATAACAGTTCGCAAATGAAATTTCAATTTAACATGGAAGACAGTATGATAAAAACGTTATTTAGAAACATTATAACTACAAAATAGTCGAAAAAAACTTACTTAAATTCTAATCCTTTGCAGAGGTTCTGTACTGGCTCTTGGTCTCGAACGTAGGTAGCTCTTTACGGTCTTCCAGTCTGGCACGGATAAAACCATCTCTTTCGATCAGCTCACATACTCGCTTCGAAGCTTCTGTGACTTCCTCGACAATTCGTTCCACCGCTTGAGTGTGAGAAGGAATTCTAAATTCAACCCTTCCCCTTTTTCAGTTTCCGCAATTGACTCCAACTCTTCTAGGCTCATATCAGTAACAAGAGGGGGTTCGGTTACTGAAGTGGATTGCCAGTCAATCATATCTATATAGTCTTCGGCATCAAAATTGATCTGAGGGGGTTTAAATACCCTTTCCTTTCGGTTGCGCGAGCTTTCTGGATTCTCTTATAAGCCAAGGCTCTGATATGTTTTCGTTCATTGAACAACATAGCTATCAAAACATGCTCTGGGCGAGCCATGAAAGCATTTCTCTGTAACGTTGCATGGACGACTTTTCTTAGCTCATCTATCCCCAAATCCCGCAAGCTTCCATTCATTTTTTTAAAATGATTCTTTTCAGCAATTACTTGGAAGATTTATAAATAACGTCTTTATCATACTGTCTTCCATGTTAAATTGAAATTTCATATGGGAACTGTAATAACATTTATAAAATTTTCACTAGGCCTATGTAAATACTTTACATAACTTTGATTTGAGGTTTTGAAGCCAAGATGAAAGGACGAATACTCAAACAAGTCAGTAAATTTGCAGTAGAACAAGAAAACTGCCACTCATGTCGTATGGAAAGTAATCAAAAACATGTTGTACTTAGTTATTATACTACATTTTATGACATGTTACAACCTTTTATACTTTTGTAATAAACAACAGTTATAGCAAATAACATTACTTAGTTACTTTCAACACCTTTCTCATACAATTTACACCGTCCAACTATCTTTTTTCAGGTATAAAACATATTATATATATACTATATACGTGTAGAATAATGTTCTCGGTTTACCCGCGTAAAGTAGTCCTTAAAAGGATTTTTTAATTTCTGACGTTTCGGACAGATCTCACTGTCCATCTTCAGAGGCCTTATGTCCTGAATTTCATCTCAAACTGAACGCGGGTAAACCGAGAACATTATTCTACATCTTACACCCGTGAAAACCTTAACCATAACACACTATATATGTGGTTTATATTTTTACTATATATGAATTATGTATTATATATTGTCTCATTTTATGCCTTCTGTAAGAAAAGTACAATTAATTCCCGTGGTTTAAACTAAAAAAAACATGGTTCATATATATGTACACAAAATTACAAAAGTTCATCAAAATTAACAAACTTTAGGGCTTGTGCGGGAGACCTAAAATCCATTTTTTATAAATAAAATTCGTTTCTGACTTATTTTTATGCCCTAATATTACTGTTTTTTAACTTGGAATAAACACAAAAGTTACGATTTAATTTTTTTAAATTTTAAAAAAATTTGATATTTTTTGAAAAAAATTAAAACTTTAGGCATTGTGCGGGAGACCTAAACATTTTTTTAAAAATCCAAATTTTTTTGTGGTAAGTTTTGGTACCTAGTAGCAACTTTTTTTAAACTTGGAATTTGAAAACAAAAAAAAAGTTAAAAATCGATACACCCTATTGTGCAGCTCGTTCATGAACGACTCATCGCTAGTTCGTATGTCCGAAGACAGCTCAATTTTCCGTGGTACGGTTTACCGTTAGTTGTACGAATATGGCTCATCAAAAAGAGCTAGCACGATTGTGCGACTCGTTCATGAACGACTCATCGCTAGTCCGTATGTCCGAAGACAGCTCAATTTTCGAACTTTTTCAAATAAAGAAGATTTTTTCTTGAGCAGATAAACAATTTGAGACCGTGTAAAGGTTTTGTACAAATTGATAACACTAATTTATTTTTAAAATATTATAGATAACATTTCTAGTGATTTGGTATTCAGTGCATCTAAACAATAATGCTCTCTAATGGGAAACGAAAATTAATTTCAGTCGTTATAATAACAATTATTATATTTGAGGTAGTTCGGTTTGAGTTTTCGCGATGATTTGCCAAGACAAATGAACTAGACTTGGCTAGCAGGGTATCCGATATGAACCCCGAATTCCGCACGTCTTGTTGAACACATCAATTAATCCACGGAATTTCTCTGCAGTGAATTAATTATTTTGTGAAATATTTGTTTATTTACAATTTGGTCGATTGGTTGGACAAGAAAAGTCTTTAGAATTTAATTATCTCGATTAGAATTATGTGCATGATATTCAACTGCAAAAACAATTTTTTTTAGTAATAATTTAACTTCATTTAAAACCATAACAATATTTTGTGTGTGGGTTCTTAAATGTTTAAGACGAGACAATACCCTAAAGTAAAGACGGAATCTTTACGATGCAATTGAAGAAACCGTGCACAAAAATATGCGATGCGCGGCCCTGGTGTATTGGTCAGACGTGCGGTTGAATTTGCCGCAGCAAATCTCTAAAATAAAGTGGGAATCTTAATAAAATAAGTGATGAAGTCGTGTAAAAACAATATTCAGCACGCGGCCCGGCATAATGGACCTACGGTCGAATTTGCCCTGTCTCTAGAAAATTGATCTTTATTTAAATTATTTCTGATGAATGTATTACTAAAATCTCAGATTTTTCTAGAGGAATCCTTCGGGAAGTTACTAAATCATTGTCTAAAAAAATAAAATCTGTCGCTTACCGCTAACTTTATAGTTGAATAACGTTTTATAAAATTTTGGAACAGTTTGCATAAAATATTTTAGTAATGTTTTGATTAATCTTAAATATAAATAACTTATATAATAATTACATACATGTATGTGTATCTATTCGGAATCGGTTAAAATGTGAGCTTCGTGCAAACCCCCGTTATTAGTCTTGTGTCGCCTTAAATTTTTAACAGCCTGTAATCAGTACAGAATCCTCATAATGAGGCTACAGAAAGTGGAAAATAAAAGACGAAAGTCAAAATTTGGGATGTAAATCTGATGAAGGTGTCTTACCAAAGAGTTATTGAAACTTTATAGTAGTTTATACACTCTTATATCTTGGTCGAGGTGAAAATATCATTTTTATATTAACTTCGTGGAATAACCATTGACGTAGGTACTATATATATCTTTATGGGAATAACTCAACTAAATACAATATAAAACAAATTTTCGCTTCCGAAACAACAACTATGTTCAGAACGAAGGAGCTTTCTGCTCGGAGGTTGGATTGTATAATGTGTGTGGTATCTACTGTTTAACAGACTAGATTGATTTGATCTTTAGTATTTACTTAGGAGAGCTCAAACAAAACTGTCAGAAAATAAAAATCAATACTGAAGTAAATTACTCAATATAATATTAAAATGTTTTTAGTTGAACAATTTCTGAATAAATATTATCATTTTTTATTTCTATAGCGCAATTGTGAGATGTCACCTCGGCGTTGCTTCACCTGTGCGTTAATTAAATCATCACAGTTCTATAGGAATCCGACGTAGATGTTTTTTCCTTTGAGTTACGCCCACCGTAAATTATTTACTTGTGTTACGTTTCTGGAAATCTTGAAAAATATACCATTTGACCAGCTGCAAAAAGAAGTCAGAATTAATTAGTAATATAGAGCAGTTGGTATGTATATTAATTAATTATATTAGCTTTTCCAGCGTAGACTATTATATTCATATAATTAAAGAGAGTAAGTAATAGTAGTTATTTAAGCCCCCGCATTTCCAATTTATACCGATTTATAACAAGTTTCTCTTTAACTCTTTAAGTTTATAAGTTCCTCAAAAAATTTATGTTATTTTCACTGTTTATCTTTAAGATTATTTATTTATTTATATATACGCCTAAAAAAGCTTTTACATAAAAGTGGTACATGATGTTGTGTACATAGGAGAATATCTGGATTATACAGGAGATACTGACGGTAGGTACAAAATTCACAATTGTAAAATTGTGATTACAAGTATAGTGAGAAAATATGAATCAATATTAGTAAAACGAAAGAGTAACATAAAGTAAAAAATAAATTACAGCAACACTATATGTAAGACAAAACATTAAAACTAATTTACCAACACTACTCTAATTTGAAGGATTCGACAAAGTGTTGAAATAGATTATGCTTAATTTTATAAATAGACTCAATAAATATTTCAATAGCACCCCCATACTTGTTGCCCAGATCATGCATCGTCGCGTCGGTCGTGTATGTATTGCAGAAGAATAATAATAAATAATAATACTTGGATGACTTGTATAGCGCCGTTTTTGTGCAAAAACACCTCAAGGGCGCTGTTATATTATATTTTGTCTTGTATTCCTAGTCGGCATATGGAATTTAATAGTGGCAACGATGGCAGGGCCATAAATTAAGTTGTTAATGATTCTGTGTGACACAGCCAGGTCTGAAATAATTCTCCTGTCACACAGTGTTATTAGATGCAATTGATTCATCAAACTGACATAATAAATTTAATCAATATGAATTCTGATCTCAAATTTTAGGTACTTAAGAAATTTGTGCTGAACTCTTTCTATATTATTGGAGTGAACTCAAATAAAACAAATATATACAACTATTGACAATAATTGAATGTGTACTGACAGGGAAAAACATCATATAGATCTGGCTCACTTTTTCAAATGATTCTCATTCCAACTTCTGACAAACTTTAAATAACATTCAATTTAAAATCCTGTAACAAAATATTAGAGATTCGATTTGCCAGCCGAGAAGTCTATAAGAAAATCCCCGCTGACGGATATTGATGTTCCTCGTCATAAGAGAAACGTTTTTAGACCGCTAAAAATGTTTAAAGATAAATATATTTCACTCTCACATGCTTCCCGTGTGCGTGGGATGCATTGACAAGTTTCTCAGTTGGAGTAGGCACTTTGAGATGACTTATTTCTGTTAGGAAACCCGAGGAATTTGGAAATTGTCTTTAAAAGCAATCATCAACTGTTCAGTAGTTGTAGATATGAATAAATAACGACATTTGATTATTTTAAATTGTTGTCTCGCTATCAACGTGTCTAAATATAATTTGAGATTTTCACGGCCAAAAGAATTAAAGTGCTAAAAGAATTAATTTTGGGGTACTATGCCGTGTTGCGCTACCTCCTTCTTTAGCCAACGTTTCTGACAATATTTCAGTGTCCAACATCTGGGCAGATGTCTAAAATTTCATTTTCACTTAATTTATTTTTCTAAATTCTTATTTGCCATCGTGAATCATTTAAATTTACTGACTTTAAAGTTGATGTTCTTTATAGACACAGAGTGGCCTCATAATATTTACCTCATATGGGTGTTTTAAATGTTGCTATCATAGATTTAAAGGCCTTTTATTTTTTCGATAGGTAAAAATTGTTATCTAAAAACCCTGATGTGTAAAGAATGTGATAAAATGTCTGTTTAATGTCTTCAAAACAGAATTTTATAATTATAATGTTTGCACTATGTGTGACTCTCTCAAACATTGCTATAAATGCAGATTGATACAACAAATAATATTTTGTTAGATTACTGAGCGAAGCGATGCGCGATGCTGCATTTTTTTGTAATTAAGGAATTATCATAGATGGTGTGTTTAGTGGAATTGAAAGATAAATAAAAATTACATTAAATCCACACCTCTGAATATATAGAGAAGTGACCGTACCGACTGCAAATATAATCATGTTGTTCTGTAGCGACTAGAATTGAGTAGCAAGTGAGTTACAAGAAACCAGTGGCTCGGCGCTAGTCTTGGCAGGTTGTCAAGTGCGTGGCCTATGCCAAACTCTTCTCATCTCAGATATAATCCCTCGGCACACATACCTACATCCAATTATACTCCATTGTGAGAGGACAATGTCTCACTTCCTGTTTACGCATTCATACGCGCTCTAATTCAGAATCTACCGACGTTTGATAAAGCTTTTCTAAATTTATTGGCTCGAAATAAAGATTAGTCAATAGTTGTCTCAATTATTATCAATTATCGATGTAAAAAAACAACAGCAAATTTTTTGTAAACACAAATAAATTGATAACAATTTATTTTAGTTGTGGTTGCCAATATACATTACACAGAAATATTTCAATGTTAATATTAATTAAACATAAATGAAACGCTTTTTCTGTTTATACCACTTAAAATAATTTATTAATATTCATTTTTAACTTAAAATCACAAAAAGCCCGTTTTTTTATGTTTCTGGCTTTTTTTACCCTTTCAGGGCGTTCTAGGCCACTACTTCAAATTATGGAGGAGGGAAGGTGAATTTATATGTTAAATTTGTTGAAATTGGCAATTTCAAAATAATATCGAAGAATGTAGTCCGATTCAAACTTAGAAGAGATGAGATGTTGAATGGAGGAGAGGCAATTTTAGATAAGGCTTGAGAGAAGAGAGGATATTTTTTGTTTAGAGAGGGAGAGCCAAAAATATATGATCTACACTTCCCACTTCTAGACCACAGAATTTCGAATCTGAGGAGTCAAAGGAACGGGACAACGTCCAATCCTCATTCCAAACAAGGTCAGTTGTTTCGCTGAAATTTAATTGTGACAATGTCATCCAATGGTCATTCAGCGCCATTTTGTTTTTTTGACATTTGAAAAGTCCCCGTTTTTTAACTTCGATTCTAGATGCTTTTCAGCTTTTAACCAAATTGCAATAGATAATCTTCTGCTGATCACACTTTGTTCAAAAGCTGAAACTGACTTAATTTATTTTACAGCAGAAAAAAGAAAATGAAACAATGGCTATTTGATGACAATGTTACATTTGAATTTCTATGAAACAAACCGTCCTTAATATTCGTTGAGTGTACATCAATGGAGCGCGCAGAATTTTACGTGCAACACCGTAAGGAAAATGTTGTTACTTAGGCCATTTGTATGGGAAAACTGTTCCCTTAATCTCTCTTATAAATTCCACCCTCTTGTCTGTACTCTCTCTACATTTGAAGAGAAAAGCCATTCATTTATTAAGATTTAATTTCTAGGCATTAAGTATATTTATAAAGAGTTCGTAATTCAAAAACGATGGAATTGCTTATAATACTTTGAATACCATTCATACACGATTCAAGAATTATCTTAGAAATGAAGAGGTTTTCTGGGAACAAATAATACCTCATTTCCACTCGTTTCCTTGTAATACCTGTGAAGATAATGAAACACTCAAAAATGAGAAATATTATTGTTTAGAATGTATAGTACAAATCCTCTCCTTGGTACTGAGAACCCATTATGTTTCAATCATATTAAAACGTTAAAATCCTCCTTGAACCTGGAGCCATGATGCCAAGAAGTGGTTATGAGAAATATTTTGAGAATAATTTTACAAATTATGAACCATTGATGTAGACCAGCTTTTCCTAAATATTTCATTTTTTTGTGCAAAACATTCATTTGAATACACGAAGGCGGTCGGGAGAGAAACCACTCCCATGTTGTAAACGCAACTATTGATATTGATTGCTTTAAAGTACAAATAATTTATTGATTCGTTATTCATTAACGCCCTGTGACCATACTGTTGAATTATATTCTAATTTAATTTGTACTAATGAGTTCTCAAAATAAAACCGAGCATTCTCATCGTATCGCTTCATCGATGTGTAATTTAAACTACAGACTTTCGTGGAATAAGACACCGAGATCTCGAATCTGTGAAAATCGAAGAAGATTAGCGCCATTAATGAAATAAGAAAAAATAAGAGGATTTTTACCTTTGTAAAAACTAACAATCTGCAATTTACTAATATTTAGTTGCAAATCATTTTCTGGGCACAAATCAAATAGTTTAATCAGGTTCAACTGCAAAATAGCGCAATCATTATCATATTTAATTATTCTGTAGATGATCAGATTATCGGCAAATAACAGAACTTTAAATAATGTGTAATAAATTGACTGCTACAAAAAAGTAAATAAGATATCATCAAATATATTAACTTTGTTTGTGGGAATGTCTGTAATGTAACCCTGATTTGTTTTGAATTTAATAAAATAATATCCTTGTACCAGAAAATTATTTTATATTTGTATTTGAAACGTGTATTTCTTTTGATTAAATTTCTTGGGGTTAACCTTGAAAAATTAAGTCACATTCAGTAATTTTCAGATAGGCGCTAGTAGAGTACTAATACGTGTAATTTTATAATTCTTAATCGAAATAAATAACTTGGAGGATCATTCGATATAAAAACTAAATATTTTGTACTTGAATTTTGAAACAGAATTTAAAAATGAACACTGCTCTCCCTTCGCTTTCCACATCCATGTTTGTGTTGCCTTCCCTTGCTTTTCTCCATAAGCTTGCCTTCCTTAGCTTCGTCGCTTTTTCATCTTTAATATTTCTTTCTTTCATGAATTATTCCTCTTAGGTTGGTTACAAAACTGGCTGCATTGAAGATTTTTGCATAAATTCATACTCTCTTTACTAACCAGTTGAACGCTTTCTACCCATATTGAGGTATCATCGCTTTAGGCCTTGAGTGATGGCTGCCTAAATTTAGGTACATGAGTTTTGGGAATTTATATTTATTCAGTATTTTTCATATATTTTTTTTATACAGGTGGGGCAAAAGTAATCACCCGATGTTTTTTTGCTGTATTTTTTCAAATGATAAACTTTGATACTGCTTGTTATTCCGCGTTCTTGTGGAGTAAACCGATTCATGTCTTGTCGATTTGTATTCTACGTTTGTTTACTTCACAAATGTCAAAACCGAATTGACATTTGGCCCCATTTCCAAATAGCGTTTTCCAGTAGGGTGATTAATTTTTTAAACCTACTAATAATTATGGGATAAACGATGAAAGTGGATTCACTGGCTTTGTACAACAGTAAAAGGTATTATTATGTGTCCATATTAATATTCTGAGATATGATATTTTTAATGATGATTAAAAAAAATCATACTAATCATAATATGACCGGAAATATCCACCGTTCAAGGCATTTATTTTGTGAATACCCTCGCAAGAGTGGAAGTATTTTCAAACAACATAGCTTAGAAAATAATTATATTTTAAATAGCTATCATCACAATACGTGACATCTACTCGAGCGATTTTTGGCATATTGTGGAAAATTTGCAAATCGTTTTGAGCGATAGTTTGTTATAATATGCCAAACAATCTGCAAAAAACTAATAAAATGAAAATATAAATTACGTTGTATGAAACTATTAAAAATATTTGAATAAACGCCGATTTATTGGTACTGAAACTGAAAAAAATTAAACTGGAACCTGACAATACTTTACTCCTTCGTTCTACTTTCATAATAAGCGGTAAATTTATCTGTATATAATTACAGATATCTATGCAAACACTTGGACGATGGCTACCAATATAATGCCACGTTTGCAAAAACGTCTTAAGCGATCGCTTGCCATAATGTGCCAAATTTATGGCACCTAAAGATATGGGATAGCCGGTGAAATCTAGGTGGATTCATTGGCTTTAAACCGCAGTAAGCAGTTTCATATGTTGCCACATAAATATTTTGAGGAATGGTATTAATTAAATAACATGGTACATGTATATATATACAACCAATCGATCGGATTTTAATAAATATATATTTAAAACCATATGCGGCACGTTCCAGAGTAAAATATGCTCCCAGTATTGCTCTGGTATAAGATCACAATTCAGAATTTAAACGATATTTGTAATGGCTTAAGCCGTGTTTGGTGACCAGATCTAATAGCCAGGTACTTCCAAACAGTCATCTTTCACATCTTCTTTACCTCCAGACAGTTGGGAGCAGTTGGGACTCTTGTGCGGTACTCACATTTAAAAAAAAGCTTTAAAATTGATATATGCAGGCAAATTTGCATAATGAACGGGAATTCTAATTGTGATTGTAATGGGGTTGATATTATAGTAATTTATAAATGTCAAATAATAAATAAAATAAAAACTAATTGATATTTAAAGGTTTTAAATCAAAGTATTCAAAACCATCAGATTGTTTGTTATGTTTTATTTAGTATGTTATATTGTCAAATACTAAAAGAAAGACGAGCAATGCAAATACGAGCCTAGGCAGAAACCAATAGAGACGACTAAAATACGGATTTCCAGTCAAATAAAATAAAACACATTCTTTCAATCAACTTTAGTATCAGTATTTAAAATAATTTTCAAACTTTAGCATTTTTGCAAAATCATCGATATCTGACGGGGTACGCGTGACGTCATACGTACCTCAGTTTTGTCAGTTAACAGTAAGGACAATCCCATTCATGTCGGTTTCAAATAAATAAATTCCTTATTTAAATATTTTACAAGTTATACCGCAGTGCCAACCAGTGTGCGAGTCTACTAGTTTGTTCCACAACATACCCCAATTGGAGATGCCATAGTCTCACCTGGAGCCATCCAGACAGTTGGGACTTTTGTGCTGTAATCACATAAAAAATGTGATTAGTATTTTAATAGGGATGCATTAAAATATCAATTAAAATTTCATATCTATTACCTTTTTTGTACTCTTGTGCTTACAAATTTATTTTATAGACGAGTAGTGTTTTTCAACAAGTATTTTCTTGTACCTATTACAAAAAACACTTCGTGAAAGCAAATTATCATCATGTTGTTTCGTATTTAGGGCACAGTGGCGGTGTTCCCAGTGTATTTCCAGATAGCTTTCGTCTCGCCTGTTATACATTCAAGTTTCTATTTAAATCCCTTTCATCAAACTCTAATCGTTTGGAGAGGATTTTTATGGTCGTAAATTGAGAGTAACAATATTGATTGACGAGGTTTTATCTTGTCAGTCTGCCAAAACACTTTACAATGATCATTTTTGTGAAAATTGGCCGAAGGGGTTCGTTGGTACGTTCGCTAGACGGGCAGAGTTATTGATATCTGTTTTATTGTATGAAACACAGTCTTAATATTAATAAACTGTTGATCTTGACACGTGTGTGATATTATACTCGTGGTCACCACGATAAAGCCGCGAATACACACAACAATGAAAAAGCATGCTTTTGGGGAGTAGCTGGCGTGCTAACTACACTCGTACTTGTAGGTCAGCATGCACACGCTTCATTAGCTGGATTTTCATGACTTTATATCACTTTTTAATGGTGTGTTAAATTGTAATTTTGATGGTCACCATAAACGGTTTAAATCAATGGTGTGTGGCGCAAAGGCAACAAAATCATCATCAATATAATGTAATTAATAAAGATGTGTAAAAAATATATGCACACGTTAGCAAACGTCTGAATTTAGAAGAAGCGAAAGATTTGTAATCAAACAGATTCTCTATCTACTCCTGTAGAGTAAGGTGACTGGTAATTCATCAAAATGACAATTAAACACACCTTTAAAAAGTGGTTTATAGTCATGAAAAGTGATCAAATAAAAACTAGTTGAAATAGGTTACATAGATTAGGTTTATAAGTTAGTTTTTTCATCGCTTTTAAAGACTTCATATCAATTTTTAAAGGTGTGTTGAATTTTTACTCTGTTGAATTATCGCGGAGCCGCAAATCGTAAGATAAGCCGTTTAAAACAACAAAAAATAATAATATAATATTACATGTAAAATAAAACAATCAGCATTTAAAAATATGTTTTAATAAAATCGTCGATGTTTCCTCTGTCTTGGCTGTGACTCGAGACTTGTCTTGCCATGTTTTCCTGGAATATTCCCGACTCCTTGAATCCATTTGTACGTTTGAACACCATGACATTAATTTACCCCCACTTAAACACTTATTAATATATTATGTTCATACAATGTTTTGTAAGTGTATTTTGAGGGAGGAACGGTTGTTCCTAAACCGGTCAGTATATAAAGAAAATATGTAGTGGTTTAAACAAAGTAACACTGTTTTATTTAGTTATTTAGAACAATGTGCAATCGTTATTTTTTAAATTTTTAGCCAAACTACCCACCAATAATTCCCCTTGAGAAATATAATTATCGTGATTGAGACGGGGAGTAGTGACAATTTTCATTTGTGTGTAATATGAATTTTATGAGACATAAACCAAATAGTAAGGTATGCAAATAGCAATGTATAGAAAAAAATATTGTAAAAAAATACTACGGCTTGCAGGTTCGTTATATGATGTATAGGAATATCCTTTAGTTTCTTATAAAGTGAAAAACAAGTTCTCAAATCAAACAAATCCTTGCTTGAAATGGCTTTAGCCGTGTTTGGTGATCAGATCTGAATAGCCAGGTACTTCTCCACCGTCCTCTTAGCGTCTCATTCATCTTCCCTCTACCTTCTGCCTTTCAACATTCCTACCCCAATTATTGGGTGCCATAGTCTCATTGTCGAGTGGTATGTCTCTCGACTAGCAATCCGGAGGGGGTTCAAATCCCGGCGTGCGCAAGTTAATTTTATTTGATTAACTTGTACTATTATACTCTTCTATTTATACCACTAGTGAGTAGAACTATGAGTTTCGCCCTGGAGTAAAACCACCATTCAGAATTGACACGTTTCTTGAAATAGCTTAAGCTATGTTTGGTGACCAGATAAGAATAACCAGGTTCCTCTCCAACTTCCTTTTCCATATCTCCTTCCCCTCCCCACTACCTTCAACTTTATACAACATTCTTCAAATCGGGGATGCCATAGACTCACTGGCTCAAGACTAGCGAGAGTAGCAGAGACTATTATGCGGTATTCACATAAAGAAGAACTTAAAATGTTTTTGTTACGATTAGCAGCTGAGATTTTCAACGAATATGTATTAGATTCAGTAAAGGTAAAGCCGTAGCGGATTTGTTTTATTTTCAGATACTCAGGCTCGAGTTTCCAATGTCTAGACATTTCAATTGATCCTTATTGAATAGAGACGAATTACTTCACGACATGTACAACATCAAAACGCCGGCACGTCTCGGCGAGGATTAAAGGCTGGAGAAGGAGGTACTACCTTAGTTATAGCCTTTTAGCCTATAGCCTATAGACTAGAGAGCACCTTGTATCTGAATTGTAGTGCACCTACAGAATTAAGTTTTAATTGCCCTTTTAAACACGTGCGGAACGTAAATAACTTTAATTGAAGTTTTAATTGATTGTAATCACCTCGATAAGGCAGCCACCGATAATCCAGCGTATGAGAGACGGCCGTTAAATGTTCTGTCTTCTGGTGCCAAATTTCGACTCGGGTCGGTAATACTTGGCCCCATGGCCAAACGCACGATTCACGTCGTCTGCTCTGTGTGACTCACCTAAAACACCACTCATCGCGGGACTTTCTGCTTACTGCTCCTGTTCGTCTACCCACGCATCCTCCACGTATCTCTCAGTATGGGCTTATTAACTGCTGAAGACTTACTTTTACTAATCAACCAAGAAACTATACGTCTCTAAATTCTCTATATATATTATAAGTTCTGTCAACAGTTTGATGAATCAAATTCAAAATTTCTTCTGAAATCAGAAGATTTGTAAGTAGGTACTTAAATATCTACCAAATATTTTATGTATCTTAAAACCATATATTTTATATCATATTTTCTTGTTTTAATGTCATATAAGGAATTGTACAATTTGTCCAAAGAGACGTCACTCTCTCAATTCGCAAAAATGCGATCAAGATAGTCCAAATAAACACGATGATTTCATGCTTGAAAAAATAATCTTTCTGAATCATAATCAAAGTTAGCCATCTAGTCACAGTAAGGTTTGGTCAGTTATCAGTTTTTAATTTTGGTGAACTACTTTTAGGTACTAACCAAGCACAGCAATATTCACTTCGATACGCTCTATGTTCCTTCCCATCAATCGATTACTTCTTGTTACCTCCGGGGCTTTAGCACTGTTGACGACTAAACATTTAATTACCAATTGCTACATGACTAACGTCAAGATGTTGTAGTCACTTCTCACCTTTTTTTCATTCATCATAAATTGTTGACCACCAAGAAATTTTGTCACTCCCTACTTTTTTTACCCCAGACAACTCACCCTAAAATTTTTCTTCTCATCTAATCAAGCGAATTATAACATATTTTGAAAAGATGACATATTTGAAAATAATCTCCATTCATTTCCCAATCGGAAAAAGTAATTAAATGAAATTCTATCGATAGAAAAAAACAGCAAAGTATGCATCGAAAATTATTAAAAAAAAAACATATTGTTCTGTTATATAACATGTTTTATATATGAAATAGTGTTTCTTTAAATTCTATTTAAGACATTTGTGATGTGAGAGATTTTTGCTCTATATTAAATGAGACATTCATTGAAAGTTTTTTTTCTTAAATATTGACATGTTCCCTCTAATATTCGTATTTTTGTAACTCCTTTTCAAAAAATCATCTTCTTCTTTTTAAACTGCGTAGCCTTAACCAAGTAATAAGAGGCCCAAAAAATCAATTATAATCAAAAAGAGTAAATGAAAAAGGAGCAATTAATGAAGAAATAACCATGTTTAATCCATTTTTGAACATTCCACAACCATAACTCCTTCCAATTAGAGTACGAGTACTTGTTCCGAGATCATAAAAAACAGTGCCCCAGTATTCTAGTTTTACCGGGTCATGAGCGCTACTGACGTGGTACAATACCATTGTATCTGTCTGATAATTAAGGATTATTTACCGTCAATGACTTAAGCTGCTGCCAGACGCAAAGCTCACATCAAAAGTTAATGTACAGCGCATCATCTTTTCTACCGACACACGACGCTGTCAAATATTTCTTCCTATGGTAGGAGAGGGGGTCAGTTGAATTCGAGAGCGGCCGAGGAACATAATTTCATCTGTCAAAGTGACAACTTTACTTACTGACAGCTTGAGCACGTTTTCGAAATGGATGATACTTGTCGCCTATTGCTGGATCTGTTGGACAGCTCATCCTCAGATGATGATGCCGCCAACTATATTGTTAACGCCGAAGTTAACATTTGGCGTGAATTTATCTTGAGCGCCACCTGTTTTTTTGTTTGAGTAAGGGAAACAGGAAACCAATGATGGAATTTCATGGTTTAAGTGGACAACGAGTGCTGGCATTCATAGGTTAGGTTATTGTAATAAGAAGATAAATTTATGAGTGTAAATTAGATAGATATAATTTAAAGATATGAGTCGCACAAAGTACAGAGAAGTGTTATACATCCTAATCTAGCTTTGGGCAAGAAGTTAATACGTTACTCGGGCATTTCAAGTCTTGAAATTATTGCGAACTGCGCCTTCCAGGTACGATGTCATCTTGTCAAAATAATTATACCGCTCGGGCGAGCGATGGCTTCAAATGGATTCTCCTTGTGAATCCATTTCATCGGTAAGCAGATAGCAATTATGAATATTATCTGAGGTTCCAGAATTAGCGGAGGGTAGGCAAATTTACATCTTACTTGAGGATTTGAAGTGTGGCTTTGTATTGCCAATCCATTGGTCTTATTAGAGTTATCCTCGCCGGGATATTTAGATTTTAATCCATCTGCCTTTTGTAAGTTGAAAATGGCGATCAGGCTGTGATCCGTCGTTTTTATGATTCCACGGTGCTCCAAGCCGTTGAACCAAAAGATAAAGAATGACCGCTTCCTTCCTTCCGATTCCAATCTTGCCACCTTGAAGAAAAGTGTTGCCAGGCGCATCCCACACAGTTCCTTTTATGTGGGGAAGGAGAAGTTCTTACTTTGTTACGATTATATACGTAACAATATAATTATAAATGCTATTTATAAACTTTTTAGATTTTAAACAATCTGCGCGTAAATAGCGCATTTTCACATAACCTGACATAACCTCTCCGTCGAATCAGGAAATTCGCAGTTCGCACGCCGATCGACGAAAGCGACATATAATAAATTATTGTAAAATAAGCTCAACTTTCGTCCAAGCCGTCCAACTTTTATCAAAAAACCGAATGATATTACCATATAAACATACTGAGATTAAAAATATGATTAATTTTGAAAGGGCGAAAATTTGTTTACTTCAAATTCAAATATTGATTATATTTATATTTTAAATATATGTTAAGTATGTTTGCCAAATAAAGTTTTTTTTTATGTTTCTAAATTTACTAGCACACATGACGATATGAGCTAACATAATAAATAAGAAATGCATTATTAGGCTGCTTATGTCATGGCTGTCAAAGGGAACACGGAACTTAGTTGGTAGCTCCGTAATTAAAATGACCCCCTCTCCTTTTTACGGCGGAGAGGGGGACGCATAACTTTTCAAATATCGCGTCGGGAGCGGTTACGTAAAATAAATTCGGTTAGCGAAGTTCAGAACCACACTTATAGCGCGTTATCTTTTTACGTGTGTCGGGTCTGTATGGGATTGTATGGCGAGCGCTATTGTGCTTTATATTATCTGTTGATGTGAGCTTTGCGTGTGGCAGCACCATTACTGTTTGAGATGCATTGTAAGAACCGCTCTCCCTTATTTCATGTTTGACATCTGGCAAGAGTTATCAGCTTGCCACCCTGAAGCGACACGTAGCCCCCATGAACTATTGCGGCGGACTTGGAAATCATTCCACTCGAGCAGCCGTATAAAGCCGTAATTTGTCTTACATATTTTTTCCCGCGTTCACATTCTGTTAATATTATGTCTAAATAAAGATAATCTATTGAACGACTGTCCTTCATTCATCTCTACAACCCGCAACGTTTTTAGCCCTGCGTGGAAAGGCGCAGTTATTCCACTGCTAACCATGTTTTCAAGTTTTATTACTGACATTTTACTAACCAAGTATGCATTATAGTAGGCTTATAAAAAAAATCGATTATTTCTAATACCAGGGTATGTTCTACTCACAGTATTTAATTAGCATCTACAATGTTTCTAAGCCTTCTCATTTTAATTCAAAAACACCCGATTTTGCAATTTTTTGCGTTACATCGCATTGCATCCCCTTAACAAGCAACGCTAATCTGATATCGGAAGTGTATTCACCATTGGTATCTTATTACTTTAACTTACGACTAACCTCGAGACTCACCTTACACATCCAAATCATCCCCTTACACCTTATCAGGAGCTTATAAGACATCAAAATCCAGGCACACGAGATTCTCTCCCCACCCTCTTAAAGAAATATATACCTACCTCAATTGGTGAAACTACCCCATGTCAGGTTACACCGGTGCCCAGTGCCACGATTACTACATATTGCTGGCCTATATTTTTTTCGATTCCTTCTAAGTCTTCCATTGGCCCAGAGCTTCAGTCTTATCTTGCTAGAAGAAGTCAAGCGCTTGACGAAGGTAGGAATTACGAGAAGGTGTACGAAAATGAGAATTTTTTACCGCGATCTTAAAATGAAACAAATCGTATAGGTATACCTAGAGATAATATTATAGTTGGTACCCACCTCTATAAAAGTTCCGATTGTTCGAAGCAGATATAACTCTGACAAAACGAAATTCATTACTAAATAATTTGGCTACATAAAGATCTTTCCATATAGTAATAAAGACATCCATAACACAGATAAAGTTGACTACAAAATCCGGGGTTTAGGACCACAGGGGCCTAACTACAAATTGATTCGTGTTTTAAATTGAGCTTGGTTTCGGTAATGCCATAATCATATTTATTAGTGATACGAAGCTCCACCCCGTACATACAGCCGTTTAAGAGATACAGTTGGGCATTTGAGTATTCCAATCTTTATTTGCGTTTATCTCAAAGCTATGTTTTTGTAGGCCCATATGATCCTAAACCCCTGAAAAAAACTCTAACCTCTACCCGTATAATTTTAGATACTAACCCATCAAAAAGTATACATGTTAAAAAACTACAAATTTTCAGTCGTTTTTTTTAACCAATGTTTAAATTTGGGGATAGCCTTTTCTTGCGCTAGTTTCCAGTCCTTTTTATTTGTACAGGGTGGGGCAAAAGTAATCATTCGATGTTCTTTTGCTGTAATTTTTTTTATGATAAACTTTGGTACTGCTTGTTATTCCGCGTTTTTGTCGAGTAAACCGATTCATGTCTTGTCGATTTGTATTCTGCGTTTATTTACTTCACAAATATCAAAACCAAATTGACATTTGGCGCTATTTACAAAAGTTATAGCGTTTTCCAATAGGGTGATTACTTTTGTTCCACCCTGTACTATACGCTCATACGGGCTTTCACAAACATGTGATAAAAAAATAATTTAGTGGAACAGTAATCATGAAGTAAAATTTGCTATTAAAATTATATAGAACCCATGCAAAATAATAGTATTATGCTGACATTAATTATTATTACTGAGGAATTTTATTATAGCCTTCTTGTTACTATATTCAATGCAGTTGAACAAATCCTATATTTCTGCGAAAGTATTGATACAAGCGAGTACCTATATGATTAAAGATTTTCACGGCCAAAATATTTTTGTTATTTGTTTTTGGGGTGTTACGCCGTGTTGCGCTAACTCCTTCTTTACCCAACTAATTTTGAATCCAGTAGTTCTAGTTCCGGCTGAGTAAATCGGGGCTATCTATAAATACCATAAATTATTTAAAAGTTATGTTAAAAACCAGTCTTCTATCTGAGAGTTTTAATAAATTAACGTTTTTCATCAAGTGGTTGTAATTTATGGTTTCTATAGGTAGACTGAGTGTATAATATATCTGAGAAATTGATGCTGATTTTTTTCAATGGAATCGGAATGGAATTTAAAGAGAGGAGACCAGATAGAAGTTTTATATTCAACTTGACTTCAAACTACAAACAATTTTGAAATGTTTATTTTTGTCACCATTATTATCATAAAACATTTGATATTGAGTCCATTAAGCAGGGCGGAGAGGAACGTCGCGTTTTTGTAATGGAATTCGCCATTTTTTCAGCCGTTTGTGATTAAATTAGGATCGCTTTATTTTATAATGCCGAATTTTTTACGTCCGCTATTTTATTTCTTTGTTTTTTAGAATCTCCGGTTAATTCAATTTAGCGGCCATTTTTTAAACGTGATCCGTAACGTGTGGGGTGAGGAGGCTAGTGGGATGGGTCGAAATGAAATATGGAGAATTGACGTACGGCGGGTCTAAGGGTTTCCTCTATAACTCATTAGTTTAGAGCAGTCGCTTAGCTTTTGAAGATTCTGGTGTTCAAATCACGAGTCTGATAAAAAATTGGTGTTTTTTTCACTTACATAGTTTCAATAGTGGTAAACCATCTACAATAATTGTAGTAATTTATTTTTGGGGTATTATGCCGTGTTGTGGCATACCTCCTTCTTTAGCCAACGTTTTGGACAGTTAAAGAAGTTGTAACGAAACACGGCATAATACCCCAAAAATAAAATACCATAATACTTTTGGAATAAATTTAAAATCATATCTATCTACTATATAAAGTTGCTTGGACTATGCTGAGTGGCTAGATCTGATAAACTAGGTCCCAACTCCTTGCGCACCAACTTCCTTCAACCTTCAAACACACTTCTAATTATGAAATCCATAGTCCTACTGGCTTTAGGCAGTTGGGATTAGTATCACATGTAAAAAAAGAAGCATCGAGCCAAATTAGTTTTCCACAAAGCTTGCCAAAAGTTATTTTTTTTAAAATAAAATAACTAGGAGTACCTACCTTCCTCCGAAGTGCAACTAATTAGTTAAGGTATGCACAAACAGAAAAAAATTTCAAATAAAGAATTTCAAATTATTATTATGACTTTATGACGGCATCTCAAAAATAAATAATAAGTTGGAATCTCAAAGAAAAATAAAGCGAACAATGTAATGATGCGCGCGACGGGTCGTTTGAATTTCTGTCAAAATTATTAGAATTCTAAATTTAAAAATAGATCGGCGCCCATTGGCCCAGAGCGGCCGCGCTTAAGTGATGTCCAACAGGTGTCGCCTCTGTGCCGAAAATAAACACATCTGACAGTTGCGCTTGTTCTTCTTGTTATTATAACTGGTGAGCTACGCGCATTACAGTATATTACCTACCCGAAGTCTAACCGTGTCGACGAATAACATGTAAATATGGAATGTGGGGCAAAGTCCAACTGGGAATGCATTCGTTGCATCATGTCGTTATGAAGCAAGCTGAACGTAAGCATTCGTGCTGGAATTGAATATATGCGCTTATGGCGCATTCTGTTTTAACTGTTTTAGATTCGTTGTTCTAGTTGGGATGTTTCAACCTCCACCACATACGCTTGACTATAAAATGTTGAATTTTTAACATTCGTGCGTTTATTCTCAAAATTTTATCAATTGCTGAAGTGGGCTGAGAATCAGTATTTAACAGTGTCAATTTTACGATATGATGCCGATTTTTTTACACTAACCCCACACAGGTGGCACTGAAGAAAATTATTACCCTCAGGACATATTTCATCTTTAGGGATGCTGTGTGGAGGGTCGTTTTAAGGAAAGGAAGTTCTGGGGAGGAAAAAAGGCATGAGGAATGGGTAGGAACACTGGAGATCAGTGTGTTCAGGAGTGACGGAAGTATGATCTATCACTCCCGCTGCGGCGCAAGGTAACGGTTTAAGAGAGATCAGTTGGAGAGGTCAAAGGGTCTCCCCAAACCAGCCTCTCCTGGTCCCGCATGACACGAAGATGGGGGCAGGCATATCATGAACACACCTCACCCTATGAACCTGGGAACCCCTGTTAAATCACAAACTTAACGAACGACTTGGAGTGACTTGTGGCAGGTGTTGGTTATCCAAAAAATGATTCCCGGGGCAGAGGTACCCAAACCAGCCTCCCAAATTAAAATATCACTATGTAAGTTTTAAAATGATACTTTTACATAAGCTTAAAATTACTTTCTTTGACACAGGACTTTTTTGGTAATATTTCAGAGCAGCTGGAATATTTTTTGACATAACGATTCAACTTAATTACTATAAATATAATTTACGTCTGGGAAAATAATAAAAGATTCAATAATATTCCATCTTTTGTTAAAGTATTAAATTTTTAAGTGTTACGAAAGTTTCGTTCTTAGGTAATATTTATGTCAATTGTTTCGGTCCATCGATATATTTTATTTAGATGAGACATGAAGCAAAAAAATTGGTTCCCCTTTTGGACCTCCAACTGACGTCCAACTTTCCCAACGCTCTAACTAAAACTACCGAAACAAGTCTATGAAATAAGTGGAACAAGTTTCGACGAGATATGCAGAAGCGGCACTAGTTATAGCTATACGTTTCGGCCATGTTTTTTTTTCTTGTTAGGCGTATTCGTACAAACGATTCTGAAATTTTATCTTATATACACCAATTATATACATTTTATTTTATATACACCAAGTATGGAGTGAATACGAATCTGACTAAGGCAATTGCGTCTCTTTATGAGGGAAGCGTTGCATATGTTAGGATGAACGGTGGTTGTGCGGGGTGGTTTGATATCACAAAAGGCTGGGTAATGTTGCCGTGGTTATGCAGTCTATACATGGATAATTGTATGCAAGAATTGAAAGAGGTGGGATTGGGCGCGAATTTGAGTAATCTGAAAGTATGTTGCCTGTTGTATGCTGATGATTTTGATTATGGATGATCCACAGTCTCTCGTGTCTAGAATGAATGATGTATGCATGAAGATTGAGTTAATGATGAATGTAAGTATGTCTAAAGTAATGGTGTTTAAAAGAAAGAGTACGAAAACAGTGTGCAATATAGTTGTGAATGAGGAATACTTGAAGCAGATGGATAAGTTTGTGTATTTAGGAAGTATGTTTACGAGACATGGGAAGGCTGACAGAGATATTGAAAGAAGGGTAAATGCAGGTAACTCCATTAATGGAGGATTGAATGCAGTTGGCGCTAACAAAAAATTGTCCAAAAAAGCGAAGTTATCAGTCCATAATGGAGTGCTGGTGCCTACCCTGATGTATGGCAGTGAGGCATGTAACTGGCAGATAAAGGATGAAAGTAGATTGAATGCTGTTGAAATGATATCGCTGGGGCGTATTTGTGGTAAAACCATGAATGATCGTGTGAGGAATGTGGAGATCCGCAAAGAGTGCAAGGTTGTAAGCGTAAAGAGTAAGATTAAGTTAGGGACGATTAGATGGTTTGGGCATGTAGAGTTAATAAGCGAAGAAAGGAGTGTAAGGAGAATCCAAGTGTATCGGATACTCGAGTCGGGCCATGTCAAGAGTCAGAATAATAGAAGAGTATGTATGAGACGATGTATGAATGTGAATGAGCCAAGAAGTGTGTTCCAAGACCGAGTTGTTTGGGGGTCCGTCCTCTCTGCCTACCCCTGCGGGGAAACGGCGTGATGGTTAGTTAGGTAATTTACCATGTTTTGTTTGTGTATTATTTTCGTAAATGACATAAAACGTTAAACAAATATTTTGGCGTCTTGTCTTTTATTTATTTAAGGTTGGAAGCTGATAACAATCAAAATCTCTTAATGCCTGAGCTCACCGTTCTTAAGATTCTTACTGGAGATTTTATGTTAATTTTTATCTGAATAAAATTGATTGATAAAATTTATAAAATAAAAACGGCTTAGTCTGTATGAAAATAAAGCAAACGTGTTGGCCTAATTATATCACTGAAATCTGGTGAAAACAATATTTAAACAACTGTTTCATGTCAAACACGCATCGTTATAATCACCTCATTAGAGAGTGAAGTAAATCCACGTTTTATTTGTAAATCCCATAAATTTGCTAAAGGCTTCGGGCATTATGTGAAATAAATTAACTATCCATTATTTTAAAGCTTATTCATTGTTTTCTGAAAACTGTTTTATTATCACCGGAAACATTACATAGATAAATATATATGTATTTTTTTATGAATAACATAATGGGTAAAACCAAAATTGTAATATTTAATTATTAAAGATAATCTTAGCTATAAAACTGTATTTTTTAAAAGTTGTTTCCTTTATGCGTTAGTACATTTCTATTAAAAAAATATTTTTTTTAGTAGTTTGCATTTATATTTTTTATTGAGTAAATTATTTTTTTTATTTGTATTTTACTCAAGCGAAGCGATAGGAAAATCTTCAATTTAACTAAAGCATATTTTTCGGTTTTCTTAATGTACACCAATTCGGTATAAAGATTAATCAAAATAGTGATTTGGCATTGGGTTTTAGTCCCTGTCCTAGGTTCAAGTCCCAGATGCGGTCGTATCTTTTTCTGTTAAAAATCTCTAATATTATCTTAACAAAATAACCAAAAAACCGCCATATTAATCTTATATATTAAATTCCAGGCAGGTTAACTAGTGTCACTTAACCTGCCAAAATTAAAACAGTGAGATTTTATATAAGCAGATGTATTAAATATCGTGCCAAAAAAGAATCGGAAAAAATGTCTTGAAGGTTTAGTACCTACCGACCTACGATTATTGCAATGTACCTCTGTAGGTATAGGTGACGTTATTAGATTCTAACAACTAAGAAATACCTACATATACATAATACGTATCGGTACACTTACGACATCCTTATCAAACATGCTATGTAAAATAAATGCATCTGAATGTGTTCGTTTTTCGACTTAACTCTGGAATTCGTAAGTTTTCAGCAAAATACTAACAGATGCAGTATTTACAGAATCATCGCAACGGAAATAATGAATTTCTTAATTTAGTTATACATACACACAGTCAAACAATCGTTTTTATTAGATTTACATTAGTGTAATAAATTGACCGTAGTGATAATTAGCGCCGTCAGTTGTTATTATAGTTGCGGGTGGTTGCGGCGCGGAAGAGAGAAGGTAGGCGGGGGCGGGGGCGGGGGCGGGATGTTATTCCGGGCTGATGAGCGCAGATGCGGTGTGAGTAAGCGGGACGAAAGCGCCCATGTGGGCGGAAATGACATCTTGTTTCTGGTCTTCAAGGAAACATTATAAAAATGTGTACAAAACTTTTTAAAATTCAATCTGTATTACATTTCAATGACACTTTTTAATAATTATGCACAGGCAGCATTCTGTAAACATTGGCAAAATACTTATCCGAAACGGTGACCGGATAAATCATCACAATGATAATTCATCACATGTTTAAAAAGTTATATATAAAGACAGGGAAAGTGATGAAACAAAATCTTTATTAACTGGGTTAATTAGGTTAGGTTAAGTAAGGTTAGGTTTTTTTTCATCGTTTCTTATGACTTTATATCAATTTTTAAAGGTGTGTTGAATTGTCACTGTGTTGAGTTATCATGGAACCGTGGGTTAATTTCCGCTTCCAAGATTTGCATTCAGTATTATCGAAAACAAAAGTGAAATTCAAGTATATATACTTTTTTTTAAAAGAAAGACAAACATTCCCGGGTTAAGAGTAACCTTACAATATTTGAAAATCTCCTACTACCACCACAGTAAGCTGAAAATGTTGCTTGTGTTCTGATGGAGGACTTAGCCAGCCGAAGAATTGAACACACTACGCCTGGGTGGGACCCAAACACGATATCAACTCGGCCACCGACCGGTCAAATACTCGTAGATATATTTTAAAAATATACACTACGATTCATGGGCCAAAGATTGAAAAAAGGTTTGTGGCCTGTTTGATTTTCGTCCACCTGATATTTTGTTCTTGTCGGCAGGTTCACGATTTGGCGTTTTTTTTAATGCTATGTTCTTTTTAGCATAAATATTGTAATGACATTAGTACCGCAGGGGAAATTAATACAAATTACACATAAATAAAGTTAACCAAATGAAAATATGTATTTATATATTTATTATAATTTTATTCCTGTAGACAGGTGTTTTGACGTTTTTTATTTATTAAATACCCTAAGTTTTGACCCAGTTGATGTTTCATAATTTTATTTACAGCCTAGAGGCACAAATTGTCAAAACAACTAAAAAAATTCAACGAATATTTAAAAGAAGAACACGAGAACTCCATTAAAATGTCTGGAGTAATAAAATTATTGGTAGTTGAAATTTTCGCAGCATGCTAACTAGGTAGCACGACTTTATAAAAATCCACAAATTATTTCTAAAAGCATTATTAGGAGAAATGAATTCATGTAAATTTACTGATTTTATAATTCGACTTTGCCAGAGAGACAAAATGATGAATTTTATCATCGAACGAACAAAATAGTCTCGTGACATGTATAATGATTTTTTTTAAAATTTAATTAAAATCAAATTAAATAATATAATTATTAAGTTCTGCAAGTATTTTTTTGTTTTTGTTATTGTTACAGCTGTTTCGGCTTTCAAGGCCATTTTCAAACTGTCTGAAAGTTTGAAAAAGTCTGACAGTTTGAAGATGGCCTTGAAAGCCGAAACAGCTGTAACAATAACAAAAACAAAAAAATACTTGCAGAACTTAATAATTATATTATTTAATTTGATTTTAATTAAATTTAAAAAAAAATAAATGGAGCTCTACGAATTAAACACAAAAACAATAAATATGTATAATGATATTTCAAACCTCCCTTGCGTATGTGGGAAAATACGTTGCCTTAATTTCTTCTTAATTTCAACAATAAAATAGAATAAAACAAACAGCCTCTTGTCTTATTCCTTGACAGAAAAGTCATATATATTTAAAAGCTAAAAAACACACGACAGAAATAACATTGCCAATCAAAAAAATATGACGCTAAAAGCTGTTTTGCTGTTTTAGCTCTTTTACTTCAACAGATCATTTATTTAATTTCCCTTGGCAGACTCCAGCCACAGACTTAACAACATATTTTTTAGATAAATAACTCCATTTACACAACGATTTTAGGTTCCTTCAGCTGGATGTAAAAATAACAAGAATTAAAATAAAACGTAATCCATTGGGAGCCAACTGCGTGGTGGGTCGGATCGGGAGAGACTGATTGAGGGACCTTTTGACCTCTCCAGCAGGACTCTCTAATGCATAACTAGGATCATGTTAATTATGCTCCCAGATTCCTACCCACCCCTCATACCCCTCTCTTTCCCAGAACTTACGCCCCTTCCTTTCCCAAAAAAACCCTCTACACAGCTTCCACAAAATATGATATAGACTCTGAGGGGAATTGTTACCCTCCTGTGTGGAGCTAATGTAAGCAATCCGTCAAGCCCTTGTTAACTAGGCCTGCGAATCCGTGGCTTAACTAGCAAGCTCAAGTTTACTAAGAAAGTTTTCAAAAAATTAAAACTGCTTCGCGTAGAGAGGTATAATCGTCATCGATAAAAACACCAGTAGAGCTTCTCTACCACTTTTTTCGGGCTTGCAACTTGCAACATCATTTCCAGCTTTTTCTTAAGCCCCCACATTCTGAATTTCTACTAATTTATAACACATTTCTCTTGTATACTTTAAGTTTTTAATTTCCTAAATATATGGTGTTTTTGAAGATATACATACATTTTTAGTAGAACCGAAACGGCAAATATATAAATTTCCCTAGATAGAAAAAATTGCAAAGTGTGCTTTTAAAATTTTTAAAAACGCATTTTGTTTCGTTATTTAAAGTAGTATAGATATTAAAAAAATCACGTTGTACCTTTATAATATGCAACTTTAGTAATTGTCTAGAGATTTTTGCTCTATTTTAAACGAGTCGTGTTTTATTAAATATTTTGACAAATTTCACTTAATTGTGATCCCTTAAACATTCGTATTTATGTATATTCATTTCAAACTATCTTCTTCTTCGTTGAACGATTACTAAGGAGCCTTAAAGTATGCGTAAAATGATTATTATAATAACTTTCCAAAAGGACTAAAATTCGCAATATATTTATTGAGTATTTTAAAGTTGAAAAAAGGCAAGGATGAATTCTCGGGAGAAACCAGGTGGTAGAAGTAGTAATTTCAATTAACAATCCTTAAAGTCACGATATTACGCCTAAAAAAATTTTAAGACCTTGATTTCCATTTTCATTTCATCAAAACGTGAAATAATATTTTAGGTACCTAATAAATTGGTTTAGATTTAAATATAGCTACCCTTAAAATTATGAAATTTTCTCATCGGAATTTGAAGAATTTCAACATTAAACTTTGAATACCTTCATAATTTATTCTGCAAGCATTTTCAGTTTAACCGGCTTAGTGACAATCACTCCAATAGGCGGAATTTTTAATTGCCACCGAAGTACCTGAAAACGAATGTGTTAAATATTTATAGTAGGTATAAATTATTATAGTAGGTACGAACAAATACGAGATGATGTGCTTTAGCAGTGGAAAGAACGTACACGCAACCGGCGTGTAAAACTCAGCCATCTTGATGCAACAATGTTATTGTTGTATGAAATTAATTAACGTTTGAAGTTGAAGGCTGAATATGCTTATGAGCTCAGCGGTATTAGCATCAACGAATGCACTTCTTTCGTCGAGATAAAACAATTCATCTGGCAAAAGATTAATTCTTTGCAAAAAACCTCTTATGATATTTTGAAGAGTACTATTTTATGGCCTTTTTTTACTTCGTCTAAAATAAATAAAAAAATGTTTTTTGTTTGTAATATTTTCACATTTTACAGGTAGAAAAGTATATTTAACGATCTACGTGGTAGGAAAATAAAAATAATTCTAAGCTTCAAGATAAAAGATGAAAGATACACCAAAAAATACTGTAAATCTGTTCACTCCTACGAACCTAAGTGTGACGACATAAGACACGGACATATTAACGAGTAAAAGCTCAAATATTATTGGCAGTCGTGTTAGTCGTCTTTTCTTACTCAAGTCGATTTGTGTGAGTAACTGAGCATGAAGAATGAGAAATATCTCTCGGTGTTTAAAAATTCTCCGATAATCTACACGTGTGAATTGTCAAGCGAAACATTTATCATTGTTCCTTGAAACAGCGGAGTTAGTGTGTCAACCTTTTAACCGGTCCCTCGGACCCACGCACGCAGTCAGGGGGACCTACTTTGGAAACCGTGTTACGTTTTTTTTAACATTGTTTTTTCGCCAAATCCCTGACGTAAGAGATAACTGTTCGTGGGCACTGCTTGATACAAAAAATGGGAGTAGAGCTTTTAGGTGACGTGAATACTTCTCGCTCGTAACGACACCGCGGTAATTTATCAAATGAATGTCGCCAGTTTCACCAAGATCGTGGAATTTTTTTTTTATGACAGTCCTAAGAGTAAAACAAAAATGTTGAGTGGACAACCTAGACGATTTAGATTATCCAGTCTAATTGTAAAATTATGATTTTCCTAAATCATTGTTGTGATATCTTATCTGTGTAGAAATGTGCTAGCTCTGGGTTGTCTTCAAGATTGAAGTAGGATCATGAAGGCAACAGGAGCAGCTATTGACGTCTTTACACGAAAAGGTTGAAATTTAATATAATTATTTACCTCGCAACTAAACAAATCATTTTATCAAGTAAGCCGAAGAAGTATGTTTTTTTGGTGACCGGATAACTCATCAAAAAGATAATTTAACTATTGAAGACAATATTAGCGATTTCTAAACGAAAATCTGAAACGGAAAAATCAGAAAAGGATACGGTCACATCTAGGACTCGAACCCAGGACCCTTGTCTTTCCGGGACACCGCTCTACCACTGGGCTAATGGGACCCTATCCCCCTCTGTCACTTTTAAGTGTATCATACTTCGAAAAAGAACTACCAACATTGTCTTCATTTTTTTCACCGCACATTTTTACTGGCAACTATCTTTATGTATGATTGCAAGATTCAACCCGAACTAAATGCAATCTAGACAGCGTCTTTTTAGATAAACCTATCTTATTATTTTATTTTTAATGTGCGACATCTATTGACTTTTCTGCAAGTCTAGAATGAATATTACAAAAAAAATATAATTCATCACATCTTTAAAAAGTTATATAAAGTCATGGAAAGTAATGAAACAAAAACTTTATTAACTGGGTTAAGTAGGTTAGGTTATGTTAGGTTAGGTTAAAAAAATTCGTTTTTAATTTTAAAAAGTTGTATAAAGTCATGGAAAGTGATGGAACAAAAACTTTATTAACTCGGTTAAGTAGATTAGGTTAGGTTAGGTTTAATGTTTTTTTTCATCGTTTCTAATGACTTTATATCACTTTTTAAAGGTGTGTTGAATTGTCACTGTGTTAAGTTATCATGGAACCGTTTTTTTTAAGAAGAAGTTAGCTTTAATAATTGCATATAAAATGTGAATTCATTAAATGATGTAATTATTTCAGGTGCGATTTATAAAAATGCTTGCAGAATTTAATGTAAGCAGATTGCAAAGAGGACAGTGTTTCGTGTAAAATTTCACAAACGCGTTGGTGTAATTATTGCTTCTGAGAATTGCAACGCACAGAAACACATTGCTTTTCATTGATAAATCCAACAAAGATTTGATACAATAATTTTCTTGTAATTCCACAGGAATGCTCAGTGCGTTTTGGAATAAAAATAAAATAGTCGAAAATAATATACACATTAGTTTTGCCTGTTCTATAACAAATACTTAGACGTTATTATATTTCCAATTAGTTACAAAAAAGTGCGCCAAAGCGAATTTGTTTTCTCGACGTGTTATTGCTCTTCGATTCGAGATTTATTCAAATATTAGAAAAAAATTTACCACAGAGTTAGACTTTTGAAACCAGATTCTCAATTCGAAATTGCTCCGGTTGCATTCGAATAATGTAATTCCATTTAAAACATGAGTCTATTTGGTTTTACGCCAGAACAGAATAAACCTAGTTAGCTATCCAATATTATACACAAAGTTTTTTAAGCTTGAAATAACGTTAAACTGATAAACTGAATAAAGAAAAAATAATATTTGTCTTAACTCTAACATTGACATTTTTTCGGATTCACTGCCCAAATTCAAACGTGGCATCATGTCAATAATTTAAACTATTCAATGCGCATATATACAGACACACACACACAAACACTCACACATACATTACACAACATGAAATATCTTATTCCTGTATATTGTTTCATCTCTGTAAATCATGTACTGTTTGTTTCTATAATATAAAATAAAATAAAAATAATAAAACATGTAACAGTAATATAAAATAATATGGAAACTAGAACAATACTACATATAAGACAAATCACTAAAACTACATTACCACGCTACTATAATTTCTAGGATTTAACAAAGTGCTGGTGTAGATTACGCTTAGTTCTATACATGAAGTTAATAAATGTGTCAATATTACCCCCAAACTTACTGTCCAGATCATGCATCCTATTGATTTATAAGTGTGTCTGATAAATGGTTGTGTATGTATTGCAGAAAAATGTTACATTTTGTCTTGTGTTCCTAGACGGCAGATGGAATTTTATCGCCCTCAAGTTTAGAGTAGATTACGTGTATACTGTCTCAATGTCCTAATTTTAAATGGGTCATTTATCTTCATACCGATACCAAAGCTCGCCGACAGCTTTATTCCTTCTTCTGCCAAATCCCAGTATAAAAACACCATCGGTTATGGATACATCATTTGACTATCAAAACTCCTGATGTGATGAACCAATAACAATGTGATTGAAAATTCTCTGTTTTCACATCTAAAAATATGCCAATAAGAACGAGTCTACCAAGGATTGCGACTGATTAAATTTAGATAAGTATTATTCTTTTTGTTTAAGTCTTTTTTAACAAATGACTTGTGTCATTTCTATTGTCATTTCAAACTGTGACAACTAGCGAATAACGAAAATACTTCAAGAAGAATAATCATAATGAAAAGTCATGCTATCTCAAGGTTGAAATATTTCATGAATGATATATTTTTCTTGAAGGCTCTCAAGTGAATTTTATTTCATAAAAAGTTTGCTTTTACGATTTTTACTAATGTTGTTATCTATTTACGTGTTTTCAGCCATGTTAGTAAAGAAACGTGAGGGTTTTACTTGTTAGAATATTTATAAAATTTCTCCAAAAATTGGCTTTTAAGTCACTGGGCTCTCTTTTTACAAGGTTTCAAAATAACACGGTGCTACATTCCTTGATGGGTTATAATATACCAAATGTGCGTAAACATATTCGCCTATTATCTGATAGTTATAGTGAATAATCATTACAAAAAGGAAGAATAGGTAAACTTGTAAAAAGGGAGTCCAGTTTAATATTTCACACTTTCACTTATGTGACCAACCCGGTTTCACCCTCTAAAGCAGTAGTCCCCAACCCCCGGTCCTTGGAGCAAATGGTACCGGGTCGCGAAAAAAAACTTATTATGATGAAAATATCTTTATGCTAAGTAACCGCCGACACGATGCTGTTGAACACAATAAAAATTATTAAAAACGTTCTAGAATATTAACATTTAATTTAACCACTCTCACTGGGCCGCGGTAAAATTTTCAGACTTTGACCTGTCCGCGGCGACAAAAAGGTTATAGACCACTGCTCTAAAGTACATCTACCGATTGGCACATTTTAAAGATACTCATTACTATAATAAAGTACATCTAAAGATTGGGACATTTTAAAGATACTCATCATAATACTAAATTACATCTACAGATTGGCACATTTTAAAGATACTCATCATTATACTAAAGTACATGTACAGATTGGCACATTTTAAAGATACTCATCATAATACTAAAGTACATCTAAAGATTGTCACATTTTAAAGATACTCATCATTATAGGTACTAAAGTACATCTACAGATTGGCACATTTTAAAGATACTCATCATAATACTAAAGTACATTTACAGATTGGCATATTTTAAAAATACTCATTATAGTGCGTATTTTGAAGATGCCGGTAGCATTGCAGGTAGCTACTACAGCTCGTTCTGTGTTCAACAGCTCTGCTGTAAAATTAGTTGCCGTCCTCTGTGTTTTCTCCATCCTGCAACACAGGTTTCTTCGATACAAAAATACTCTCCACACAGCATCTCCAAATAGTCTAAGTATAATCTAATATGAGGTTGTATAGTAATTTAATTTTAATTTTATATATCTTTTAAATGAACGTTTAAAGAAATGCTTAGAACTTCTTTTCGGCAATTCATATATACAATACATACGTACATACATGATTTATGTATTGATATTTTCATTCGAATCCTATCTTCACAATCTATCACAAGTTAAATATTTGAATTCCTTTCAGGTGGTATTTTGATTAACGGCAATCACGTTCACCTTTACAAATCCAACAAGACTTTTGTTATATTTCTATAGACTCGATCGTACCGACGTGAATGTACACGATTCCTATGCCAGGGCAATAAACTACTGACCAGGGATTCGTAACCATTTATATTCTAAATATATATAAAGAACACAATTTTAAACTTTTTCCACTTGTTTTTATTTGACCGTGACCGGTTTCAGCCTGTTAGGGCCATCTTCAGACTGATACAATTTTTGTCTTAAACTAGACAAAGACAAAATCAAAGACAAAGATCTTCAGACAAAGTCAGACAAAGGTGAAATGTCGAATGTTGCGGCACACTTACTTGAGAATAAACACTCTTTTGACAAGGATAGAGATGTAAAATTTTTACATACCTGCGACAAAGGTCATAAATTAGATAGACTAGAGTCTTTAGAGATAACCCGCCTAGCTAAAAAGTAAACTCCAACAATGTTATGAACACAAAATTAGAATCAGTTGCTAAATCTCCGCTGCTATATCCATTATAATCAGTATGTCACCTATCCTAAATATGTATTTGAATTATATAAAATCCATTAAAATATTTTTACCTAACCACACAATAGATTCCTAATAGGCATAATTATCATAGTTCCATAAATAAATTCATTTGATTTTAATAGTTAACAATTAGCTGATAACCTTATGTTGGGTAAATTCTTAAATTGATAGTATAATACTTATTTGGGAAATATCATATTTCACGAAAAACCCCTCATAATTCATACCAACCTATTATGTTAACCCCTCCCCTCAATGTAATTTTCTTATGTATATAAACCCTAGTTTAAGACAAAAATTGTACCAGTCTGAAGATGGCCCTAACAAGCTGAAACCGGTCACGGTCAAATAAAAATAAGTGGAAAAAGTTTAAAATTGTGTTCTTTATATATATTTATAATGGAATTCCACCACGAAATAACAGTTTCAAATATTAAAATTTATATTCCGTAGCTTCCTTTACCAGTCAGATGGCAGCAAACTAAAATGTTATGAAAATCAGAGAGTAATTTTAGATTTATAAAACATTTTTATTTCTATATTTTGATTCTAAAGTTCTGTTCCTTGTTTAAAGCGTGTTATCTACTTAAGTGTGCGCAGAAAGGTTATCAAATAAATGTGGGGAAAATATCATTGGTGAAAATGTTAACAATATTCAGCATTATAGGACTAATCCTCCGAACTTCTAAAATATATTGTACTCCGATATTCTACAAACAACAATCTCAAGTATGGTAGGAGTAGAAAAATATCACATTATGTATCACATTGTATGTATTAAATATCACATTATGTATCTGATGTCAGAATACTGGTAATCCTGGTAATAACTCCTCAAAGGAGGATCTGAGGAAATTGATTCTGAATATTAGACAAAATCATCTTTTTGGGTGCTGTGTGGAGGGTTTTTAAATAAAAAGAAGAAGATAAGTGTTGTGAAGGAAAACATGTAATTGGGGTTGGTAGGAATCTGGGAGTCAGAGTGTCCTCTTAGACGAACCTCATCCCATGAACCTGGAAAACCCTACTAAGTCATCAAACGTAGCTTACCACTTGGTGTGACCTATGGCAGAGGTTCTCCGGTTGGCGATATCCATACCCGCCTTCCAAATTGAATAGTAAATGAAGAAATGCAAGATAATAAGTGGATTTTGTCAATCACTTATAGCATACCCTGAATACGTTTAAAGAGCTTTCGATGGGTTCGTGGACCACCGGTTAAGAACACTTACTGTAGGTCGTTGCGACACGCGGCGTCCAGTGGGGACGCCACCGCCCCGACGCTATTTAGTTAATGCCCCATAAATCATGTTTAATGCCCGAACTTCTTACAGTTCTGGACTACCCACGGAACTACCATGAAATCCTTGGCAAACTTAATAATTAATCAGGACTTTTTATACCCATAGAACAGAAATTAATAAGATAAATAGTTCTTCTTGATGATGTAGTTAAATAGATGAATCTTTTAATAGTTTTGATAAATGCTTAGAATAGGAAAATTTGTATTAAAATACGTATTCCTTTTTTGTTTATTATTATCTATAAATACAAACTGTAGTCGCAATATTTGTCTGCGAACATTTTTAATTTTTTATACGTAAGGTGAACTATAGTAAAAAAGTGACGCACCTACGGTATAGCGTAGTAAATAGCGGATAATGTAAGGAATCTGACTTACCTTATTTTTTACACTGTATGTTTTTGTTAAGAATCGATATTATGGCAATGAGGGGTCACTGGATGATCACTGCATACCGTGCACTGCACAAGTTTCCATAACAGACCGGCCGGTAAAATTTTTGTAAGTTCAATCAGGTATGTTTCCACACTGTTGACAGGTAATGGGTAACAGGTTGGATGGAAGGAATAGCAACACAAAAATATAAACATAAAAGAGAAAATACATTACAAACAATTTGCGTGTATAATACCACAAGTAAGTTTTTTTGCAAGCTTAAGAATTATTAAATTTAGCTAAAAATAACAATGTTAATATTCCTACTGAAATCTGAAAGTATCTTTAATAAAATTATTATGTTTTGAGATGTTTCATTCCGTTCCCTCATCTTTTGTTCTTCCAACACTCTTATTCCCCAGAATCAACAATTTTAAAGTCTTAGAGCCAGTTGTTTGACTAACCGTGACTTTTGTCATCGTCATAAATCGACGGCGAGCGTCATTTTCCGGGAATAAATGCCGGCAGTCGCATCTCTGCTGTACTGAGCACACACACAGTAAAACACTACATAGTGCTGCCCATATTTGAAGGCTTTATCGACGACTAAACATACAAGTAAACATGTGACGGTCGGTCAAATAACTGGCCTTTACACTGGGCTTACAAAAACGATTGTACGCATTATGTATGTAAAATAACTAACAACAAAACAATAAACGTTTCACAAAGAGAAATATCTATAATTTTTTTTTTTTCGTGGGACAATAAGTATTAAGTCAATAATCACTCAGGATCAATATTTGATGATTATCTTTAAAGGCACATGCAATTATCTACCAGACATGATTATTAATAAGAAAGCCTAATTCATTTGTAAAAAATCGCCTTTATTTTAAAAGAAGTCGAAAATTGAGAATTTTAATAAACACATTACTGACGTAATGTTTCTCACATTTTAGATACGAAATGAAATTATTGTTTACTATAAAAATTGAAATAAATGTTTGTTTTACCTTTCCTACCTACCTAGTCCTAAAAACTTATTATAAAAAAATGCAAATAATTATTTAAAAAATAACACCTACCGTTAATACGTATAGGTATACAAAAAAATATATAAGTAATACCTACGCAAGAATTTTGGTGGGAAATCAGAAATAAGGATTCTTTATTATATGTAAGGGGACCTACTCAGATAAATAGAAAACGATAATAATGGATATTTTACAATATGTATTTTTATGTACCTATCTAGTTATTTTAATTATTTAAAATTGAAAAACTATAATTTTCTTTCACATATGTAAGCAGGTTAATAAATTGATTTTAAAAAATAAATTAACCACTTCGTGGACACCTCCTTAAAAAATAAGAACGGGTTGTTTCACCGATTTTTTACAATACATCAAATTTAAAAGTTAATTTTTAAGGTTTATTCAAGATCTTTTTTTAAATCATTTTAGGTCAGTTGTTTAACAAAAATGAAAGAAAAAGGGGACTTGAATAGAATTTTGATGATTTGTTCAAATTCTGTGAAATAACCCGCCCTAAGAAATAAAACATTTTGGGGTACATATTTCACTTCATGATAACTCTCCTCACTCAATATCGTCTTAATTTACAACCAGCATATTACTGATATATATTGTGAAGTATTCTGAATAAAATAAATGTGTAAAGTACCTGTTTACCTGTACCTGCTGCTACTGGCCTACGCTCTCAGGTAATTAGGTGGCGAAGTCTGTCTTGCAGATAATCAGCTTATCTCCTGGCTTGTTGTGGCAGCTCAGCTTCTCGTTGCGTTGGCAACCAAGAACACATTACGATGACATAAGCCAACACGATACTAATTGAAAGGCAGCACATTGGATTAAATCGTAACTTTTCAGGAAACTGCGATTAGAAATCTAGCAACATCTTTAATCAGTTTTTTTGGTATATTTGTAAAATACGTGGTATTTAATTGACATTTACAAAGCATTGATTCATTGAAACACCATACTAGGCGACTTCCTCTTTCATGGTGACCAATAATTTATGGATATTTTGAATATAGTGTAAACAATATAATGTAAAATTTACGGCCTTACTAATAAATGTATTTCAAACCCCATACAACCGATAACCGACCATTAATATAGTGTAAATGGTTGTTTTTAACTACGTAAAATCTAAATACGCCAATTAATAAGAGGGGTAAAAACATAAACGCTGTGAATAGATGTAGTTTTGAATTAACGTTTTAACTTCTTTATAAAAACAAGGATAAAATATTATCTACATAAACAAAAATTTTAATATTCGTTTGTTCAAAATCTGAATTCTCCAAAAGTTTAGTACCGATTGCCTTGACATTTTGACACAACCTTTGAATACTCGTGTGTGATTATATATTATGTAGACGTCACCTGTGAGAGGTAAAAATATGCTTTAAAAAAATAGCGCCATCTTTTAGACATAAAAGCAACTTGCGATATTGTCTTTCTATCTGTACAGACAGACCACAAGGCGTGGCGGGGTACAGCTAGTCTACTAAATAATATTTTTAAAAAGAATTTGTTCCTCTTATTTCTTTGAATTACAATGCTCAATAAATGATTATTCAAGTATGACAAAAGCATTTATAAAGATAATATGTAATTTTGTTAAATAAATAAGATCAAGATAAGTAATCGTGTTAGATATGATAAATAAATAAGTAATCACATTGGATATGATGAATAAATAAGAACAATATAAGTAATCTCGTTGGATATGATAAATAAATAACCACAAGGCGTGGCGGCGTACAGCTAGTCTACCAAATAAAATTTTAAAAAAGAATTTTATTCCTCTTATTTCTTTGAATTACAACGCTCAAAAAATGATTATTCAAATACAAACTAGATATGACAAAAGCATTTATAATGATAATATGTGAATTTGCTAAATAAATAAGGACAAGATGAGTAATCACATTGGATATGATAAATAAATAAGAATAATATAAGTAATCACGTGGGATATGATAAATAAATAAGAACAATATAAATAATCACGTTGGATATGATAAATAAATCAGAACAAGATAAGTTATAACGTTGGAACAAGATGAAATAAATACGTTAAAAGAAAATAAACAATTATAATGAAATATTAAAGATTAAATTAAAATTAATGAGATTAAAACATAGGTTTAGTAATAGTTAAATTATAAGCTTATAAATTTTAGTCCTCGAGTCGTCCTAAGCGTTCTAAGTACGATTAGCTTAGTCTTTTGTAATTTTATTATTTGCATAAACCTAACTTTTACAATCAAATAAACAAAAATACAATAGCAGCGTATCATTAAAAAATAACGTTAAATATTCAGGTCAAGCTTTTTCACACTTACTTAAGAAGAAAGTACAAAAATGAAAATAATAAATACGCATGACGTATTTTTTATGACCGGTCAGTGGTTGAGTGGGCATAGCGCTTGGGTCTCACCCGAGCGTCGCGTTTTCGATTCCTCGGCTGGCTAAGTCCTCCATCACAACACAAGCAACATTTTCGGCTTTCTGTGGTGGTAGTAGGAGATTTTCAAACATTGTTGGGTTATTCGTAACCTGGGAATGTTTGTCTTTCTTTTTTAAATTTGGAATTAAATTTTTAATTTTTTATTATTTTTACTTGCGTTCTAAGAAAAATCTGGGTGCGCCTATATATAATACCTAAATGTTATTTTTACAAACAGAACTCTCCATTACAACTAGTATTGTACATTTTGATATCGTTCATACACGGCTTATTATGTTATATACTATACACTGATTATTGTACTTCTGAATAGCTTACCTATAATTTACACATGTAAACTTCAAGGCCTGAATCTGTATAAATAAAAATGTAAAGTTCGTTTGTTCAAAATCTTAAATCTTCGAAAGTTCTTTACCAATTGCTTTGATCTTTTGAGACAGCGTTGCATTCAAATACGCGTGTGTTTTTATATACCTATATTATAAATATACTACCTGTAAAACATGTCACAGGCAAAAACTGGCTTTTTTTAAACAGCGCCATATGTTGGACATAAAAGCAACACGCTTTATTATTTCTATATCTTCACAGAAAGACTGAGCCAAAGCAATGCGTGGAAGTGTACAGCCAGTAAATAAATAAATAAGCAGAAAACAGTTGCGCCGAATAACCAAAACTACATTGTACTTTTAGTACTACTCTTATGGCCGCCCGCAAAGTTATACGTGTTAAGCTGCGCTTATTTTTTTCCAAATGGAATGTTGGGTTGTTTCAAAGAATTTGAATAATTCATCAAATTTCATAGTTCATTTTCGGGTTCCGTGAAAATCCTGTTCAAATTCTGTTATTATATCATTATAGGCCAGTTACTTAACAGAACTGAAATAATAATGAACATTTACAGAACTTGAACATTGAAGGATTGTTCAAATCCTTATTAGATTGTCCATTTCACCTTTGCTGAAATTTCATAAATCTGTGAAAGTTTTCACCTTTAATTTGCGCACCTTCGGTCACCCCTTATTCCTCACGATAATATTTAGCGGCGGAGAATAACAGGAGTAGAGCGATGAAACTTCTCCAATAAAGGAACAATGTGCGTACGGCACAACGCCGATGGCGGTGGGAGGAGGTAGTACATGTACCGGGTGTGCCAGTTTAAAATTTTTTTTATTAATATCAATTTTTTTAAATAGATGACAGAGGTTGCTTGGCCGATGTCGAATATCGAATTTTATTTTGAACAGTTAGCAGTGCAGTTACTTATGATGATTTTTAATTTGCACTGGTAATGTCACTGTCACTCACATTTAAAATCAATAAACACTTGCAATATAGAAACGAAAACGGCGCGCTGCTCGTAACGATGCTCTTGTTTTTAAATTCACTCCGATATGGACGAATGAACCTGTGAACGTATAGTAGAACCAACGCTATTACAGGCGGAGATAGAAAAGAGCCAACGAATCACGATACTGACCGAATGAAGCGTTGTTCCGTCACACCACACAAGAATCGGCCTACCCTGCACAGAGTTTTGGCGGCCGGGCGGAAAGAGCCGACGAGTCACAAGGCTGGTCAAATGAAAGGTTGTTCCGTGGAAGAGCGTCGTCCCTTCTTGCCAAGCTTAGGCGCGCCAAAAGGTGTTTCACCTAAAAAATAAAAAGCAATTAATTTAATAAAGTTCCAGAAGGACTCGATATATATTAAAAATACTAAAATTTGAGGCTTTCAATAATTATATTTGTTTATTAGTGCATTGAGTAAAAAAGATTTGTGTGTTTTCTAAAACATAACATTTTTAACAAATAAGGAATACTTTTACCGCCTAGAAAGGTCGGTGATCGTAAGTCACCGTTTTGCGGCAATTTAAAATATATCTATTCTAAAACACTGTAACTTACAATAATTTAAAATTTAAATACCGTTATTTTTAATTTTTTTTTTGTTTCTTAACCTTTCGTACAGTATCCACTTAAATTTTAAAATAAATAGAGGTATTTCTTTATTTCATCATTATACTTTACTGTTAATATATGAAAACATCTGCAATAATTGTTGAGAGATTTGACAGCATTTTAAGCATTTAAACCAGTGCTGATCTTTTATAGAAATGTTGCTCAAAAATAACAAGAATTTAACTACTAATAACATTATTTATTGTAAAAGAGTAGAAGGTAATTAATTGTTACTAATACCTTGGTTAGTGAAATCTTGCCACACAGTGTTTGTTAGCAACCCTTTCAGGGGGCAAATTTCCACCTCCTCTCCCCGTTACTGTTTCCTCCCCTGAATCTACATTGCGTGGCACACCTGTGAATAACACGACCGACATAAAAACACCCTCTCAGCCGACTCGGGTAATTGACAGCAGCTCGAAATATTATTTTTGCACTTGATAAAAACGTTATTTCCTTTATATGCTATTCCAACCGTTTTCGTCGCCTCGAGCACATTCAAACATTATTTTAAATTTGCGCTCTTTTCTCGGAGCGGTTATTTATGAAGTGTTTTCAGGTCACGACCTCAAGTGAACGTATAATATTTAGAAAGGGAAAAAAAACTAACTTAACACCATTTCAGGCAGATAGAAGAAAACAGGCCTTTGTCTTGGAAAACACTTCTTGAATCATCCAAATTCATAAATGGTCTAACACGTATCCTTCTTTAATACTGACTTTTAATTGGTCTAACACGTATCCTTCTGTAATACTGACTTTTAATTGGTCTAACACAAATCCTTCTGTAATACTGATTTTTAATTGGTCTAACACGTATCCTTCTGTAATACTGACGTTTAATTGTTCTTACACGTATCCTTCTGTAATACTGACATTTAATTGTTCTTACACATATCCTTCTGTAATACTGACTTTTAATTGGTCTAACACCTATCCTTCTCTTATACTGACTTTTAATTGTTCTTACACGTATACTTCTGTAATACTGACTTTTAATTGGTCTAACACGTATCCTTCTGTAATACTGACTTTTAATTGATCTCACACGTATCTTTCTGTAATGCTGACTTTTAATTGACCTGACTGTTATTATCCCTTCAGGCTAATTTGTTCGCTTTTCGGAACAATTCATATGGTCTCACATAAATCATTGTATCACCCTTGTTGTTGAAATGGTGAGAAACGTGGTCTAAATATTGTTAGAAAGAGAACACACATGCTTACATTAAAATATAGAAATTAACCATAGAAGAATTAATATGTGCACCTTTTTGAAACCAAAGATTCTGAAAGCATATTAAAAAAAATAATAATTAATAATTTTTATATGAAAGACTAAAAGTGAGGAGACAGTAACGTTTGTCATACATTTGTCTAAAAAATGCGTGTTTTTAAATATGGTATTTCATTATCAGTAATTTAATAAATTAAAAAACGTAAGGTGAGCCATTGTTATAATTTTTTTACCATCACTTAAATTTTTTTTAATATATTATATTTAAAATTTATAATTATACTTTTTGAAAGCACATTTATCATCTTCTAAAGGCAGTTTTTAGTTTTTGGATACGTCAAGAAATATTAAATTTATTAGGATTTTATTGCAAAGCAAAAATAATCCGACCCTCTGTAAAAATGTAGTTAAATTCATTCACTTCATTGTGCCATGTCATATTGGGACATATATCTACACTACGTGAAAAAACAATCTAAGCATACCTTTCTTAACCATTTTGGTTAACCGCTTTTACCGCGTTCGCATTATTTTCTGATCACCGAATTCGTATTAATGCGTAAACGTTCATGGCCATATGTCTCGGGGATTCTGAGCATGTCTACATTAATTCTTTTTTTGCCAGTTAAAATATTTAAGACCAAAGATCATTATTTTTTCTGACTAAAAAAGAAGGTTAATCATAATCACTAATGAAATTGGATAATTGGAATCGCTCAAGTGCGTTTGAATTTGAAATGTTTACAAAAACAACAAACATTTTTTTTCATTAGCTTAACACAGAAGTAATTTGGGTATGCTGTGTGGAGGGTCTTTAGAGGAAAGGAACGGGAGGAAGTTTTGTGAAGGAGAAAGGTATAAGTGGTAAATAAATTATAGTCATTTGTGTAGGTTTTATTATCGTCTCACGCTTTTTTTGTAAATCCGAGATTTAATTGATCATACGCCTAAAATAATTCTGAGTTTTACCGAATAAAAATAAGAATTAACCTTACGAACAAACATTTTTCATGACGTCATGTAATAAAGAATATTTTTTTGTATTTGTCTTAAAATCGTGTAGGTAAGTATTAATGTTACCCAAAAAATGTTACACGTGTTGTATTCTCAGTGTTTAAAATAATTGCCCATTACTTTATTTCGAATAACAAAATTAAATCTAGCGACAAACATTTTTTGCGGTGATAAAATCTTCCCTCTGCGAAAAATTCCGATTATTTTTCACTTTTCGTGAGGACAAGAATAAAAGAAACAAAACAATGAGATTATACCCTGGAGCGACGCCAAATTCTCAGATTTTTTTTATTAACTCATCCGCACCACGAGCGACACACTTCTCCCCATAAATTATCGGCCCCTGCTAAGTGTTGGGACTCGGCCTCTTTATGGCCCATGCCACTCTATTATATGCCAGTGGGCCGGGTTCAAGGCTGGGGGCACTTTAAATTAAAATTTATTATCATTGCCTATTATTATTCATAATATTAATTTATTTTCATTTTGTTATTAATAATGAAACGTGAAATGCAATCCTTCACAGCCATCATCCTCGTTGTAGGTTATCCAGAAAACGGTTAATTAGTTCGATTAAAAATGCATTATTGTATGGTGCAACTACTGAGTTTCCCATACGAGAAACAAAGAGAGATTGCAACGGAACTATTGAGACTATGGCATACCCAATTGGGGTATGTTGTGATGCTGAATGTAGTGCAGAAAATAAAGAGATGAGAAAGATGAAGGTAGGGTAGTATTTGGCCATTCAGATCTCGTAACCAAACACGGTCAAAGTCATTTCAAGCAACGTTTCAATTCTAAATGGTGGTCTTACACCAGGGCGATTCTGAGAATAACTGCTACTCTGGAACGTGCGGAAAATATCTGTAAATTGAGATACACACAAATTAATCCAATAAAATTTACTTGCACTTGCTGGGATTTGAACCCGCGACCTCCAGCTTGCTAGTCGAGAGCCTTACCCCTCGACCACGGAGACCGTGTTTTTCTTCTGGTCTTGATTACTATTGAATCAAAAGATGTTATTTTGCAGAAACTTTCTTGAACAGTAAGATATTACGTCATGTAATTTGAACAGTTTTTTCGTTTCCTTTTAGCCCTTTTATATTTACCACCAAACTTCAATCATGAGCATTATTAGACCATTATCTTGAACAAATTATTTCTAACTGAGTATTTATATTTGTGTGGTTTATGTACTATGTTATATCTCTTATACTGATTTTTTATTGTTGTTAGATATTATAACTTTTGACCTATCTATTTATTGATAAACAAAATGTTATATTACTGTTTGATATTTTTATTATTTTATAAAGTGCAAATGCGTGTATGTGTGTTTGTGCCTACATACATATATTAATATCTACCTTACTATCTAAGTAAAATGCCTCAACGTTACAAGCACCCACCGACAAACTAATAAAGAGTGGTTCATTAGTACTCTATTTTTAAAATAAATAAATAAATAAAATATTCATTTTAACTGTCCTCGGTTGTCTTTCTCTAAACAAATATCCTCCCTTTCATAAACCCGTATCTAAAATTGCCTGCTTCCTCTATTGAACTCGATTTCAATCGTCCATATAAATATGAAATTTGCCCATTTGAATAAAATCAATATATAAGTTATCCTTCTATTTCTCCATGATTTAAAATTATGACCTAGAACACACTTGAAGGGTGAAAGATAAAAATATTTGGAAAAAAATACAAAACAAAACGATTATTGTCAAATGTGAACCAATATGGGTCAATGATTAAAATGAATCTGGGCCGAAGTCGGTAAGAAATACAAATTTTAGCTACATTAAAAAAAACTATGTTTCATACTAATTTTAAATCAGTTATTTGACAATTAGGTATGTTTAGTTAAAAAGTATCTACATACGTTTTTTTATTAGAGATGTCAAATTTATTGAGAAAACAACTCACTTTTCTTTAATGTTGGTGAAGAAAATTAATACTGGAAAAAGTTGATCAAATTATTCATCTCAAGTGCGCTTAAATCGCAAAGAGAAGCTGTTGAGATTTCAAGAAATACTATTTAGATATATGTTCATTTTGATTAATTGCACTTTTAGGATGGAGAACAGATGTTCTCCATTTATCAAAAAGTTCTTGCATTTCTCCTAAATAAAAGGAAATAATTTGCATAAATCATTAGATTTTTTTTTTCAATTTAGTGCAGTAAAAAAATCATAAATATAACTCCTTTCAACCAAATTATTCTAAATAATGTTTTTTATAATTCTTACTTTCTTTACCGAATCACTAACATCCGAGCTTTTCAGAACCTTGATTTGTCGGATTTTATGTATACTTATATCACGGGTCCGAAAGCTCAGATTAACGCCTTCATTTTAAAATTATTGTTATTTTGAATTTTTTTAAAAAGTGCATTTAAGTTTTCTTTCCCTTTAATATCACTGTTCTATAATATTTTATTTCCATGTTGCATCTTTCCAATAATTTTATATCAAACATCACCATTAAATAAAGTCAATATCAGATTAGTATTTATGTTCAAAATATGATTACCTTTTCGCAGGATTCTCTCCTCCCGAAGCTAAAAACAGTAGATCAATCGCGTTTTTAAATAAGTCGTAGGTAAATCACACTTTAATATTAATTTTTTATTTCAAACATCACTCAATAAATCAGAAAAATGGTTGAATCAATGTAGTATTGTATCTGTGTTCAATGCCCAATAAGGTTTATTTTTCGTAGGTCTCCTCCCGAAATTAAAATGTGTAAATCAATCGTATTTAGGTATGTTTTAAATATCGATTTAAAAAAATCTTGGATGAATTGCTCATACAATATATAATTCCAATAATTGTATTTCAAACATCACCAATTTCAGATAAATGGTTGAATCAATTTAAAATTTCATCTGTGTTCAGTAAATTTTAAAAGGGGTATTCCAGCAATTATGTTGAACTACAACACTCTGTTGAATTATATGAACATGCTCAAATTTTCACTGACTTGGTATTTCTATATAAAATTCTAAATGATTTAGTTGATGTTAATTTTAATGTTAATGATAGTTGTATTTTTCTACATATGTAAATATATTTGTCATTAAGATAGTAGTTATAGGACTTAGTCGTAAGTCACTAGACCTTAGATGTAAGTTACTAGTTATATGTCAGTAATTCTAGTGTTACTTATTTAATACCACCTTGAGGTGATTTTTCACGAGAACGGCGCTATATAAATTAGCCAAATATTATTTATTATTACTTTGGTCCGGTATTGCTAGAATTGATAAGCTTCCGGATTCCACAACGTAATACTAGAAATCATGATTTATTTCAGTGCTGAAATTCTGGGACTAACTACCATATCTATTACTCTTTCCCCAGAATACTAATGGAGGGAAACAATTATTCCAAGTCAGTGGACATCTTTAATTTTTCTTTAAACAAATATAAAATGATTTTAATGATGCAATTCAGTTTCGTAAAATAAATAATGTATATTTGTTAATATTCGTATGTAAGAGCTCCTAAAAAGGGCGTTAATTAATAAATAAATAAATACTGTTTAATGTTCAATAATATTTATATATCGTAGGTCAAATCCAGAAATTGAAAAGAGCTGGTCAATCGCATTTAGAATATTTCCATTTTAAATTGATGGTTCCATTGCATGGAAGGGCGAGTACCAGGTTTTGCAGCCCTCATAAGAGTCCGGGTAGCAGGTTTAAGGGAGAGGACAAACCCTCCAAAAATATCCTTATCGTGGAATCCCGCCAGAGTAAGACTCAAGCATCGTAGTACACTGAAGAAAGTTGGTGGCCATGTCAATTTAACGCTTAATGTATTTTTATATAATTTTTTATGCGATATGTGGGATTGCACAAACATCCCGACATTCCGTAATAAACTCTTATTAGCTCGTTGCTTCATATGTTTTATATTTTGCTGGTCGCCTCCAGAAATGGAAAGGAGTAGGTCAATGATTGCGTTGTTTTTAATAAGCATCTAATGTGCCTGTAAAGCATACTGAGCGCGCTGTGGGCGGCGCGGCGTCTCGGGGAAGCTCGGAAGCTCGGAATCACAATAGCTGGGGCCGGGACACGAGTCGATGGCAGAGCATTGGTTCGGAAGGGTTCCTTCATTCCTCCCTTCGTGTTATTCTTCTGTCGACCCTTGCGGAAAATTCTCATTGTCATTATTGCCTCGTTCCTTTATTCTCTTCAAACCAACATTCTTCTGCCCTTTTAAGAAATTCCCCTTTGTTTCTTGTTCCGTTTTACTTTCTGGGCTGTATTTTTATTTTTGTATTATCATTTTCCGATGTAAAATACCTTCTTCAATTGAATGGTAAATTTTTAGGTCAAATGAATTTCAGGCACCAATTTTGTTCTAGGCTTTGAGTAATCCCAACGTGTTTTAGTAACTTCGCTTTTCTTGCAAATTTTCGTTTACTTTTTAAACAGTTACATTGTAATTTTACTTTAAATAACCATTAGGGAAGTTTGTGCGGATTTTCGAGGCTAGAAAAAGAGTTATGGTCCACGTTTATATTTGGAATCTAAAGTAATTTCCAAACAAGCAACTCGTTAAATTAATCTTCTAATCTCTTTTCCAATAGGCTTTAAGCGAAATATGAGTCTCGTGCTTGTTATTAAACTTTATATAGAGCGCCTTATAAATATATTTTTTTCAATATAATTTAAATTAACCAAAAAAGACGTACCACAATAATTCAAATTTTGTTAATACGGCTTCCCACGATTCAAATTCTTAAGTCAAATACGATAATACCTACATTACAAACAATTTTATTATGTAACATTTTATATCAATTACACTCCACCTTCTCTTTGGGTGAATGACACTAGACAAAACGAACTATTTCCGCAATCGAATATGAGAATAATCTCAAAAACAAGAGATAAAATTGAAATAAAACTGAAATATCAAACACCGTATTTCAACACAGTCGTAATCTTGTTATCATCAAGTTCTCCCGTACATTTTATTGGAATATAAAAGATCTCCCGGTTTAACATATTTATATAAAAATCCGCCATAAACGTGATCCTTTCTGATATAAATTTCTGTGCCATCTCTATATTATTCGAAGTCTACTTATTTTATAAGTTTTCCTATCTTTTGAAATGACGAATTGATAGTATTTGTTGACCGCTCCGGGATAATATATCTCCGCCCCCGCTGGCGTACAGTACTGTTAGTGACAAAGTATCTCGAAGTGGTCCAGTAATGTTCTCCTCAATAGATGTGTCAAGCTAGTGGAGAAATGTCTACAAATAGCTAGAGATCTTTTCTCTGTAACTGAAACATTAAATAATAATAATAATACACTGAATAAGAAATGTCTGCTTTATGGCGATGAAAGAAATTAGTTGAAAGCATATAAATTTCCCATTTCAGATTCGTAGAAGATTAAAATTATATAAAAACTGTTAAAATTAAGAAAAAAATGGTGTTCAGTCCAGTTTGTTGTTATCACTTCGGCTTTCTAATAAGTCTTTATAATAACTAGATACGTGCTTTTTACATTCTTAGATTTTTTACTTTAGTGGATAGTTGGAATATGTTGATCAATTTCAATTCAAAAACAAATATATAAAAAATTAAAATACTGAGAAAAAATATTTTTATTCCAATATTATCTGGCAACTAGTTTTTACCACCCGACATCGAAAAATATGAAAGAATACGGCAAAAATTTTATCTTACTTTTTTTAGCAATTAAACTGATAATTCAAAACTACGTATATCATAACGAAAAATTTAAGCTGATAATTGTTAAATAAAGCTAAAATATATAATTTTTATTATTCTAACGTTTACCGATCGAAAGTGTAACGGGGAAAATAAAAACAGATTTCTTGCAACGTTCAAATGTATAAATTTTCTGAAAACAACTCGGTAAATAATTTTCTCAAAAAATGTTTACAAGAACAGCCTTCGTTCAGAATATTTTTAAATGCAGGGAACTAGGTATATTTTGCGCCGTAGTATAACCAAACAACCTTAATTTAGCTAAAAATACGTGAAAGGAAAAACAAAATCAACGCGAAAACACACAAAGAATGGAGACATATCCCGCCGAGTAGGTACTAACTGGTGCTTTTGCCAAAAACGAAACAAATTTGAGAATACGGCATTTATTGGACCAAAACAAACAGGCGAAAGCTTCTCATCCCGTAAATTCATTTCAAACAATCGTTTCGCCATTCTTGCTACATTATCATCGCCCTTTTTTATCACACACATTTCGGCGGGAGCTGAACTGTAATGGCGGCGCTTTGCCCTTCCCTCGTCCTTCCCATTTCCCTTCTCCTTTCTGCTGGCGTTTCCGCTTCCCCTGCTCTGCCGCCCTCTTTCAACGTTGGACCGGAAGTGTTCCTTCCACGGAGATATCGCGAGAGGGACAAAGCTAGCTCAACTAAATACTACCGTGTTTCTTTGGCTTTTACTTCTGTGAGTGAATCGTAAACGAATAATTTTAATAAAAAAGTGTTTTTTTTTTATTCCATCGTGGTCGTGTGGGGTATACATTGAACATATCATAAGTAAATAAATTAACGACAATTTTTTTAATATATCAATGTGTAATATCAAAAATACAATTTTAAAAACTATATTACAATACCTTTAAATAATTCGAAGAAAATTAAATTTAAATTAATAATTTTAAGATAATCTTCAAAAAACATGTACATTTTCTGCTGTAAACAGTTTTTACAATATTCTATTTACCTAAAAAAGACCTAATGTATAAAAAATATTTAATACAGATTTTTTAAGAATAACTTACAATTAAATATATCAGCAAGATATCAAAATAACACAAAAATTTAAAAATTGAACACCAAACATATTAAAAATACCTCTTTCTAGGAATAGATTATTTTAACAACCGTCTTTTAGATCGGGGTGGGAAAACTTTGTTTTTTTTTTAATATTATTTTTAAATAAAGAAATAGGGGAGAGTATGGTATATCGTACCACTTAGCACTTAACTTTCAATACTGTATGATCGAAATGGGTTAGAGAATTGAAGTTAGGTTCAAATAAATACTTATTTTATTGGGTAAGATATTTATTTAAATCGTATTTTACAGGCATCTAGAATGTTTTCAAATTAAACGTTTTATAAAAAATGGTTTTCGGTACGATTTAACGAACCGGTACGGTTAATCGTACCACCGGTATAGTAAATCGTACCTAGACCATTATTCCAATTTACATCGAAGAAAACATGGACATTTTTTAGGCACGCGTGTGTCGCAAATGTCTGGGTTACTGGTGCAAGCTGCATGCACCCATTTATGACAACTACCGCATTGGATCCAGTCTCCTTTGGGTCCTGCCTTTTCAAAATAATTACCAAAGCATAGGCAGCATACGTTTTCTTTATCATCATCATCAATATCCGTATCCGAATCATTCAAAACGACAATACTGTCAGCATCTTCACAATCACTACTTCTGCAATTGGCCTTCTTTCTTCGAGCACACTTTTTACCCTTAATGGTCTTTTATCAGTTTTAATAATCTTGATAATAATAAACCAAACCACTTGTGGTACGATTTAACAAACTCTGAGTTTTTATGAAAAAATGACAACAAAACATGTAAACGACAGGTGACAATATGATTTTGCAATCGTAGTTTGCAGAACAAAAAAATTCTAAGTGAACTTAATTTGAGAAAAAACTAACATACCTACTACGGACAACTATGACGCTTCTAACGGTTGGCAGAATATTATCAGGATTAAAAAATAGTGACCCGTAGCAAAAATATCGCGGTGGTACAATTTACCGACCGGTATGATATACCATACTCTCCCCTATATGTTTTGTTCATCCTGCATGATTTTTTCATGACTTTTTCTCATTTTCGCTTTCAGGTTCATATAATCGTTACAAAATCCTATATTCGTTCTTTCTCGTACTTAAAAAGAGGTTAGATAAACACGGCTTTTTGATGAATGAAGATGATATTCGGATAAAATAACACCTGTTTTGTAATGCCAGTATCAAATCAATCGAAGTTATACCCACAAGTGCGTTTCCTTCTTTAATGTGAATATACAAACCAATCCGCACCAATAACTCTGTTCCCAATCTCATAAATTCAACAGAGAGAGCGCGAGAGTCTCATCTCAGACTCCGTACGAGTTTAGATGTGTAGTTTTGGGTACTTATAGTTTGGTGCTGGTAGCGACGCCGTAAATGCAGTGAGATAATTCGACAAAGCCGCCCACGCCCGTCCGAAATTCCTGCTCGCGTCTCCGTAATAAATACGTTGAAATCAGTGGTAAAATGTTTGTAGTATATTTAAAGCAGTGGCAAGCGTCCAACGGTGGTGATTCGTGTCCGACTGCGGCAAATTGAAAGTCCGCTTGTTTATTTTCCGACATTAATGCGTGCAGTCGAAGCGGAGACAGACTATCACGCCTGGCCTTGAACCGAATGCTAGAATGTGTTGTCTGCCAATATTATCATATTATATCCTTCGGAGTAGCCTTACGTTAGGAGACTGCGTGACCTCTTCTCGAAACAGCGCGGTTTAAAACTATTTCTTGATGGAAAATTGAATGACGGTAACTTTAAAGATATTTAGAAGAGCAGTGTTTTTAAACCGCGCTGATTCAAATCCTGGTGCCTATCTTGAAGCATAAAACTAGGTGAGGAAAGACTGAATTAGGCTGAGAACATATCAATATTTTTATTTGCAGTTTCCAACGAGATGAGTCTTTGCATAGTGAAGTTCTCGTAGAAAACTTGATGTTTACCTGCCTATTCCAGTTTTATACTTTAATTCTACATGACATAGAAATGGCAGAGAAAGGAAGAAATCGACAAAATTCGATGGAATGAGATGAGGTTTTGAATTACCAACATTCCACAAAGAAAATCCACCCCGACGTTTTATGGCAGTGAGAGGGACATGGCATGACTCAAGTAGACTGAATATTGTATTATGTCCGCATGTATCAGATCGTACGGCCGTATTACGAATAAGGACATCTGAAAATAATTGTAACATTAGTGTTATTAGACGGTGAATTAAAAATATTTCAAACTGTTTCATTTTAAAAATATCAATCGAGATAAAATACAATTATGTGAGATATTTTACATAAAATAATTTTAAATGGATGCCTTCCATAAAATATGTCAAATGATAATGAAAGAGCTAGCTCAAAGTGCGGGTATCAGTACTACATTTACATGTTCCCAGTTATTACTGATTAGGTACCCGAAACTTTTTGAATATGCAATAAATTGAACTCATTTCAGAATACCTACGAAATGATGTTAAATCACGTTTCGATATGGATGGTCAGTTTTATGGTCCCTGTGGGACTGGATTTACATTTCGATTCCACATTTGGCCCCGTTTGAAACGGGTATTATAATACGGGAAAGAGTAGGGGTTGGCCGTTCTCCATCAATATTAAAAAGCGAACGTGCCGAGGAATCAAATTATATAAAAATGAAATAATTATCTAAAAATATATCCACAATATATAACATAAATACATCGCGTGGATTCAATAAAAAAATAAATATGTTTTGTGTTCTTTGTATTCTTTAGGCCGTTTTTTCATCGGGGTTTTGATGTGATTTAGATGAAAAAAGTTGAGTATTAGTAATAAAATAAAAGTTGAGTATAGAATGTTCTTCATAAGCCAACAAAAAAACAAACAATAAAGTGAGTTTAGTTAGTTTCTCTGGTCACTGGTCACTGGTCACTGGTCACTGTTCACTGGTCACTGGTCACTGGTCACTGGTCACTGGTCACTGGTCACTGGTCACTGGTCACTGGTCACTGGTCACTGGTCACTGGTCACTGGTCACTGGTCACGGGTCACGGGTCACGGGTCACGGGTCACTGGTCACTGGTCACTGGTCACTGGTCACTGGTCACTGGTCACTGGTCACTGGTCACTGGTCACTGGTCACTGGTCACTGGTCACTGGTCACTGGTCACTGGTCACTGGTCACTGGTCACTGGTCACTGGTCACTGGTCACTGGTCACTGGTCACTGGTCACTGGTCACTGGTCACTGGTCACTGGTCACTGGTCACTGGTCACGAGAACAAACAAACTCGTCTGTAGGAAGTGGTCTTATCGCATCTCCAATAGGGGTATGTGTTAAGGCTGAATTGAGTGACAAGGGAAAGTTGGTATGCATCTGGCTATTCAGTTCTGGACAGAAAACGCGGCTTAAACTTTTTCTAGCAACATTTCAATTTGAATGGTTTAAATAATAAATTTTATATATTTATTTATATTACAAGCCCATATGGACTTAAGCAAACATGTGATGTAATAATATGTACAAAATAATTCAGTGGAATATAAATCAAAAGTAAAATTTTCCTTTCAAATTATACAGAACCCATGCAGAAAAACAGTATTTTGCTAACCTTAATTGTTAAAATTACAGAGATATATTATTATAGCCTTCTTGTTTTGAGAGAATCTACCTCTTTGACAACCGTTCGTTGTATTGCGAAAATATTATAGCACTAAGATGAGAGTTATTCAATTGGTCAATGAATCATGGTACTAAAAATGAAATCAATAATTGTTTTGAACGCGTTGTTCAAGTTGACGCAGTAAGAAAATAAAATCTAAGAATAGAGCTCCTTCCAAAGCTAACAAGTCCTTTGTAATGCAACAATGGTTCAATAAGGACACCTACTCTATCAGATTAAATTGACATCAATAATCTATTGTACTAGTCCAAGGGCAGAATGTTGATTTTCCACTGTCACGACGCAGTTCACCGTATCAAAGGAGACGTTTTCTTCGAGCTGACTTTAAAGTTTTTTTTTGTATAAATCCAGAAAGGAATTGACTAATGATGGGTTGGTCAAGGGTCGAATAAGTGTTATCTTAACTCTTTTTCCAACTGTGTGTAACAAAAGTGTTTTAAAATAAATTATTATAACTGAATTGACCCACAATTTAACTTTTTTTTTTATTGGTGCCCTTTTTTACTCATTTAAAGTACGCTCTAGCGTGTTTAAATCGCACTTTATGGAACGCGCGTTTTTTAAATTTACCATGGCAACATCAACAAATCAACAAAATGTGAAGTCTAAATGTCAACTTTTAACCCAAGGGTTATAAATCTGGCATGACAGATTGCAAATTAATGTTTGTGTTTTTCATTTCCATGACAACAAGATATTGTGATGTCACATCACGAATTCATTAATAGTTCTTATTTCCAAATTTTTAATAATAATATCAATATTTATGTTTTCAAAGTGTACCAATAAAAAAAAAATAGCGTAAAGTATTCGTGGATAACTGGTCTTTAAAACACTTGCTTTATTTCGAGCACTCGGCTACGCCGTCGTGCTCGAAAAATCGCGCGTGTTTTAAAGACCTGTTTATCCACTTATACTTTAATATACTATTATTTACGCAATCCGACACGGATTTCTTTCATTATATCACTAAAAAAAATCTACTCCTAGGAAATAAAAAGGTATGTCAAAACAAAAAAAAAATCTGTAAAAATTGATTCTTCGGATCATTAAGGAGTCGATTTAACTATTGAAATAATAAGAATTTTACATAAATTATGTTATCATCTTTCCATATATTTACTAAGTTAATTAGTTCTAATCAGTGAGTTAGACTGATTTCTGAAGCCTTCTCTTGAAGAATTCTTTACATCATTTCAATCAAGAAATTTGGAGATGGGTTTTTCATGTCAAACAATCAAAAACAAAAGACAGGAATCAATGTTGTTTTATCCATAAATTTCAATTGTCTTTACGAAAGGAGATAGCAGAAGAAAAGAGTAGTGAAACTTATAATATATATTTACCACAAAGTAGCCATAATTAGAGAAAGGTAACGAAAGTAAATACTTGAATAGGAAGAATCAAATGAAATAATAGAACTCTGTATCGTTTCAGCTAACCAGATTCGGTAAATTAATTTACGCGAACCATCTAAAATAAACGATATTATCAAAACTCTCTGAATTACCGAAAACATGTTTTCATTGCTGCGACAACCTTTCGAAATAGAGTCCGCGACGAACACAGGCTTCTAATAAAATCAATAATAGTCCTTTGATGGAATAAAAACATTGGCAGACCCTTCCAGAAAGTATATTTTAAAAACCCTCCGGAAAAGCTTCCCGTGTCTCGTTAAGCAGAGTGTTTTATCATTTGGTAAAATAATAAAACTGACTAAAAATAAAAATAAAGATAAACGATAGATATTTCATGAGACGACGAGTTAACCCTTCATTGACGTCGAGGTCACTAGAACCAATGTCGAAATGTTCATTGCCTGGGCCGCGCGTTTCAGTACCTTTGTTCAGTTCAGTTGAGAACACGCAGGACGATGAACAGTAAGTACAAACTCTATTTACGACAGTCAGGTGTGTCCGTCAGACCCGCGCCACTTACATGCTTTTTTTAAATGTTTCAGTACTATAGACAAAATGGCGAGTCAAGTAATTAAAATAAATCTATTTCAATACTAGACATTCCCTTGCTTTAACTAGTGTTTGAACTGAATTCAAGATGAAAACAATGAATCGACTTAAGGTGGAACTAGCTTATACCACAATACTAGAATATGAACATTGATTTATCAGATAAGAATGAAGCAGTACACAATGTGAGCGTCACCAATTCCGTGTTTTCATGTACAATTTAAGAACCTAATCACAGAACACATCTGTATTGCTTTCTTCAAATACTGGCAAGGAGTGCAATAATTTTATTTCTCTTTTATAAGAGTTATTGATGTTTTCTATGGTAGTTCATTGCATATAAAATATTTTTTCCTTTCAAGTTATGCAAGTAAATGTTTGATACATACAACACAACATTAGTTTTTTTTTAAATTGTGGATCCCTGAGACCCACGACGTCACTCATGCTAGTACTTTTCAAGACGTCTGTTAAGGGTTAAGCTTTAAACGTTAACGTTCTGCTCTTTCGTCCTTGTCTTTGGTAGTATTAGGAAGGGGGAGATGAAAAGCAGAAAATTCCAAATTGGTCTAGTAATAACGAAAATCGTGTAACTACGTGCAGGTTAAGTAAATTGCCCCGAAGTTATAATGGGAATGGTTAGTCGGGGAATTGTGGTAAGCGTCCTTTCGAATTTATTTGAAAAGTAAAAAATCTTTTCAAAATCCTCTTTACAATAGAAGAATTATTAATGTCGAAAATTTAGTGGTTGGAATTAAATAATAATGATAAATAAACTCATTTATCGAGTGGCTAATATGGTATATTTGTACATATGATGCCATCCGGGTTGTGAGGGAGCGATCTAACTACTACATTCGTATTTATAACTGTCACATATTTGTACTGACATAGTCAACCACAATACTACTACCCCCCACACCTACTTAGTCCTTTTTGCACTTGGTGGAGTAGTTTATTGAATGTTTAGAATTTCGAAATTTGATCGCGTAGAAATGTTTCAGATGCTTTAATTAAATACTGCGAGTAGAATACATCCTGGCCTTTGAAATAATCGAGTATTTTTTAGATAAATCTTTTTATAAGCCCAGAAAAAAAAATGTGTAGGCCTATGAAAACTGCTTTAAAGTTCAAAATCTCCTACTTACGAACCCATTTTCGGTAATGGTTTTATTGTATAATGTGGCAAATCAAGTTATTTATAAAATGATCGAAAAACATTAAATATTTATTCCTGAACATCCACAAAATAAATTAAATGGTACTTTTTGGCCATGCTTTTTTCTTGCATAAATCAAAACAGGTGGTTGGTGTTAAGCGGCAATTTAAGCCTTATCGCCATCTACGTAAGGTGTGTTATTGATAGCGGCTCGATTCAAAATATTACACGACGTAGTGCATCGCCTTAACCATAAATAAGAGAAACAAAGGGATGTATGAACTACCAAAACGGCGAAGCCAATAAAAGATATGCGATTGATGTGTAGGTAGAAAATAAAGGCGGGGCGCCGCTGTGCAAAAGTGTGATTCATTGTAATATGATTGAGCGATGTTGTCGAAGCTAGATAATGATTCATGGCCCATTTACTTTGTTATAATATCTATGATTTTCATAAAAGTTTTTATTGTTTAATGATCCGACGGTCTTAAACGCAAACTTGAATGAAAATTAGTGTCCTTAAACTAATAAATTGACAACGAAAAAAAAAATGCGATAGATTTTTTAATATTGAAAAAATTAATATTTTTTTTTATGTTGACTAATAAATTTTCTGTAACGATTTAAAATGTGCCAGTTTTTATTTGCCACCAAAACGACATGTTCATTTTTATTCTTGAAAATGGATGCGTTCCTGTCATGCAGGGCACCGTTGGTGCATGCCGTCTTTCCTGCCAGTGATGTTTTCTATGTCATGATGACATTGTAGCCGTTTCGGAATCGTTGGAACCGTTCGAAGCCAGTTGGAACAGTTTCAGATTTTTTTAAATCAATAATTACACATTACAATACAATAATCAGAATCAGAAAAAATAAACTTTAAATCATTCTCACATTTTTAACGGTATTAAAATTTGTAAAAATTAGTAGAAAAATTCCATTACGATGATTTAGCCAATCACGGCCATCGTCAGACTTGTTCAATAAATCTTAATAGATACTGTTTTAATTCTTTTGTGTATATTTTTGTGTCGAATTTTATTCACCCGGTACTTCAGCAAACACTTCCGCTAACGCACTTCAGTTCCCCCCGCCTCTAATAGACACGTTGCTGTTTTTGTAGCCACCCTGTACCTTTACCTGCTGTTACTTTACTAGGCGCACTTCATCCACGAGCCTTTAGAGTTTAAAGCAACAGCTCATGTTTGTAGTACACCGATACTATACTTATGTACGCGAATATGTAATGCGTGTACTTCCGTGCATGTACATTAGGGTGGTCTGCAATTATTTTACGATTTTGGATAAGTCAAGAAATACAAAAATTGCATTAAAAAAAACATATAATAAAGAATACCACAAGAAATGTTTTGCGGGAGTGTTTCATGATCCAAATATTTGCCTAATCTAGGCTTAAATTTTCAATATAAAACTGTGTTTACGAAATTCAAATTGGATGGAGATCTACGATGTCAATCGAGAGACAATGCAAGTGAGACATTTAGAAGGAACATTAATTTGCTTACATCCAAATCGGAATGGTAGGCACTTTTAGTTTATTTTTTAATCAAAGAAAAAAACTCATCGAAATACATTAAAAGACAAAGTTTTAAAAATCTTTATTTTGGTCGGATTGACTACTCCAAGTTAACTGACCTGAAATAGGATTGCTTAGTCGGGAATTGCGGTAAATGTGTTTTTTTAGAATCAAAGGTATTTTTTTTTTGAAACTGGACGGCCTCCGTGGTCAAGGGGCTTCTTCAAATTGCTGGGCTCTAATCTAGCAATTTGAAGGTTGCGGGCTCAAATCGCGGCGTGCGCAAGATAATTTTTTTGATGCTTTGTTTCAAAATCACAAAAAAATTTCGACCAGTTAATAAATTCCCTTGGCCGATCTGTGGTCAATGCGGCGAAATGTAGTTCACACTTCTAAGGAATTTATATTAGTAGGAATTTTTAAACATCGTTAAGCTTTGATTTTTTACATTAGCACTATATAAGAGGCCCTGAAAAAAAATCCTTAAGACCCATGTCATCTTTGGGGTTGCTGTGTGAGAGTCTTTACAGGGCAAGGAAGGATAGGAAGTTTTGGGAAGGAGAAAAAGGCACGAAAGTTTGAATAGTAATCTGGGGGATCAATTTGTTAGTGACGGGCATAGGAATCAGTGCCAGACGATGGGTCGAGAGAGAATCCGGCTGGAGAAGTCAAAAAGTCTCCGAGTCAACAAGTTTTTCCCGAACTGACCCACCACGCAGTAGGAGGGCAAAGGCATCCGCGGCCAAAACCTAGATAAACCTCACCCCATGAATTCAGTCACTAAGGCAGCTAAGTCATCAAACGTACCAAACCACTTGGGGTGAGATTTTGATGACAATCGCGACAAATTTGCGGAAAAACTATTGTTCTTCACTCTTGAAATGAACCACCAAACGTCAATATATGTTATTAATTCATTCGATTTTCGCAAAATCACTCTGATTAATGAAATACATAAAACTAAAATAAAACCAAAAAAATCTTCATTCAATAGACGACCCACCCTAGTGTATAATATACGCATGGATTACATGTACATGTGATGTACATATTGTACATGTATGATCTGAAACGACCTACTTGTGGAGTAGTCGTGTATAAAAGGATCACTTTTCACGGATACGTGTAATCACAACACGTTTGAACGTGTAAGGCTCTCAAAGCGGAGGTTCCGAAATCGTGTTATATTTTTATTTACAAGTTGGTTTTAAAAAGGTCAGGGGAACTAGCACGGTTGATCGACAAAGGATTTGTCAATGATGTCGGTAACTTGTCCTCGCTAACGAGTTTGACTGCAAATCGCTTACAAACAAACAAAAGTTTACATCGACGAAGAGCCAGTTGTTTCACAAAATTTGAAAAATTCATCTAATTTCAAAGAAATTTTCAGTACAGGCATGAAACTGAAACATTAACAGAACTTGAATACAACTTTCACAGAAATTTAATATTGACTTTCAAATTTGATTTAATTGGTCCTAAGTATTAATTTATTCGTCGTTAACTCTTGTTTGAACATTAGGGATCTGCAGTCGTGCTTGGAAACGAAGACAAGTTATCAACATTATCAATAAATCCATTATCTATGGACCGTGCTAAATACCCAGATAACCTATACTTTTGTGAAAATTCAGGTAGTTACTATGCAATGTATTGTATTAGATTCCTAGGATAATCTATGTATAAAAGAAAACAAGTATATTTGCTATCATGATTTATTTTTGTTGTATTATGCCGTATTACTGACGAACGGACCATCTCAAAAAGGATATCAGAACATTTTCTGGCGTTCAAACTCAGCCATCTTGACAAATCGGCAATTGCCGAGCATTTAATTATTGATACCGGTCATTACTTTGGATTTGTTCCTGGAAGTCCTAGAAAGACACAAAACGCATCGAGCACGCCTAATTACGGAGGCAATTGAAATCCACAAAATTTCCAGTAATTTGCACTTCCAAGAATCTATTATGTCGCTGATAGCTCAGTAGATAGTAACGTATAATCTCTCCCTTTCCTTTATAAACCACGCAATACGCATGTAACTCTACTCTAGGTCACAGAGGAGCTCCCAGTTGTTGCGGGGTTAGATAAAATTATATACATCAGAGTAAAGCCACTGAAAATCTTATGAAATAACATAAGTAAAAAATAAGAAAACATTTTTCTGCCACTCCAAGACAAAAATTTGATATTTTTATAGTTACGCTTACAGGGGTCATGACTGATGACGTCATCATGTAAACTGGACTATTAAATTCTTGTCCGTTTCAGCTTACAGCCTAAGAATCAGTCAGTTCCTTTGATAAAGTAGTCCCAGAGAGAGCTCGTATGGACGTCATTGAAGATTTTCCTCCTCTTTCTCACGCGTCTTGTCTGAAAACAAAAAAGACAGAAGATACTGGAACGATAACATCACGAACGATCTCTCTCTGGGACTAGTATATAGGGTCATCAGGGTTGGTAAATATTAAAAAGGTTAGATTTAATACTCTCCCGGGTAACAGAATAAGGTAATGTATTAGTATCTTTCCCGTAGCCCCAGAAAATAACGAAATGGGTTCTCTGTTTTATGATCCATCCTACACTGTAAACGTTCTCTTGCTACGGAGAGTAATTTTTTTGTTAACATTTTTTAATTATTTGATTTAAATAAAAATACCTATTAAGGCGATGCACTACGTCGTGTAATATTTTGAATCGAGCCGCTATAAATAACACACCTTACGTAGATGGCGATAAGGCTTAAATTCCCGCTTAACACCAACCACTTGTTTTGATTTATGCAAGAAAAAAGCATGGCCAAAAAGTACCATTTAATTTATTTTGTGGATGTTCAGGAATAAATATTTAATGTTTTTTGATCGTTTTATAAATAAATTAATTTGCCACATTATACAATAAAACCATAATCGAAAATGGCTTCGTAAGTAGGAGATTTTGAACTTTAAAGCAGTTTTCATAGGCCTATACATTATTTTTTTCTGGACTTATAAAGAGACTTATCTAAAAAATACTCGATTTTTTCAAAGGCCAGGATGTATTATATTGGCAGTATTTAATTAAAGCATCTGAAACATTTCTAAGCGACCAAATTTTCAAACCAAAAACACATGATTTTAAATTACTACGTATGGCAACGCCTTAAGATAATAAAGGCAATGATTTTAATGGGATGTGATAAAGTTTCACTACAAAAACATAAAAGCATTCGTTTCAATTTGTAAGAACCGGCCTTGTTTCAAGTGTATAGTTGCTCTATTCGCCTTTTTTACGTGACATCTCCCAAGAGCGTCCATGTCTGTTACGTGTCAGACAGGGGAACTACGTCGCCACCCATTTGGGCAGCGTTGTGAGGATGGTTAAGGTACAGGCTGAAGGAAGGGTTTTTTTAATGCAGTGCTTGAAAAAAAACGGATTGCATTAAGGAGGACACACATATACCAGTAGCTCGTTCTACATTCGAGCCGAATTACACAAAACGAGTCGAAGAAACGGCCCGTTCTCATAAAGCTAAATCAAATACTGTCAACGGGTGTTCCGTTCGTGTCCGTCGAGTTTCACGCACGTTCATTAGGAATCTATTTTTTTACATTAGCTCCTAACATAGGAGATCCTGGGGAAGAAAAATCCTTCAAGGCCTATTTCATATTTGGAGATGCTGTGTGGAGGGTTTTTATGGAAAGGAAGGAGAGAAAGTTCCGGTAAGGAAGACGGTTGGGTAGGAATCTGGGGGTCAATGTGTCCAGGAGTGATGGACGTATGAATGGAGTGGTCAAAAAGTCTCTCTCAACCAGTCTCTCCCGATTCAGCCCGCCACGCAGAAGGTGAACAAACGCATCGGCCGCCAGGACCTAGACAAAATTAACCATGAACCCGTGGAGGTAAGTCACGAAACTGCGAACCACTAGGAGTAACGTATGGCAGGAGTGTTAGTTATCCAATAAATGGTTCTCGAGGAGGCTGTACCCATACCCGCCTCCGAAATTCTCCTGCTTAAGCTACTTAGAGCAGACTCGATTAAAAGAACCGTGAACAGACGCAGCATCCCTACAATGCGTCTGTGCATTGGTCTGTCAACAATATATTGTCAATAACACGGACCGCCCTCCTTTGCACCCAATCGAGTAGGTTTATCAATTAGTTGCGGGCTCTTGAGATGCCCAGCCATATATTGATCGGTCTCGGATGAGGTGAGAGCCAAGCCATACCGTTTAGCTATGTTGCTCTTCTGATTTCGTAATTTACGAGAAAACTCACATAATATTCCGAATCATCATTTATCGTTCTGTTAATACCATATTTTAAAGCTTCAGTATCTTTCACTGGAATTCCTGATTGATTTAATTGATTTATGGAACACAATTATTTTATTATGCGATTTAATAAACCAAATATGTTAATTTTATGTAGGTATTTGAATTTTTTCGGGTCAGTTTCAATCATATGTATTAAATCGCATATCAAATCGCAATCGCAAATGGCAAAAAAACAAAACTTTCTAATAATCAATAGCAATGAGTTGGAATTGACTTATACCGGGAAAGACAATATATTATGAAAGTATTATATTTTTCGATACCTACAAAAGGAATTAATTTAAATAAGTTGAATAACAAGTTCTGTGAACAGTAGATTTCGTATCCAAAAAAATATGTTCTAAATTTCTTTTATTTTAAATCAAAACCAACACTATCTGCTACTGCAGCGCATGACAGGTGAAAACGGCTACCAACGTGAACCGGAACCGGAACGTGACAGAGAAATTAAGCCCCGCATTCAGAATTTCTACCGATTTATAACATTTTTCTCTTGAACGCTTTTCTTCACATAAGTTCATAAAAAATATATACATTTGCTGAGTGTTTATTGGAAACATAACTAATATTGAGCTACTAGATACATCTAATTGATTATTAAGTAAACAACTTAATTAATATTGGGCTAATAGATACATCTAATTGATTATTAAGTATACAACTTAATTAATATTGGGCTACTAGATACATCTAATTGATTATTAAGTAAACGACTTAATTAATATAGGGCTACTAGACAAATCTAATTGATTATTGAGTATATGACTTTTAATTTTTACAGCTTTTTAATTTGCAAAACTTCCAAATTATTTAATCTGTTACCATGCCCATTTTTATGGAGGATATTAGCAATGGTGCTATGACCAAAAGTGTGATACTTATCACTGCATTATGTTCTGTTATTTGACATGTTATGCGTATGAAAAAAATCTCACTACAACTTTAAATGCTACTTAAGACGTTTGTCGAGAGATCTTTTCCATATTTTCACAATTACCGCTTGATTATGATAAACATTTCTTTAAATTAGCGAGCTCCCTTTAATATTCGTATTTCCATATTTATCTCACTTTAAAACCTTGTTTTTCTTATTTTTGAACGCCTACTACGCATACTACTACAGATGAAATGCCACAATCGAAAATTATCGTGTATGATTAGATATTTTTTATGATTTAATATTACTGCCATTTTCTGAATCGTATGAAAATAATGTAATCCCTCCAGCGTTTTATGGTCATATTCTATAAAAGTATTATTAAATTTTTTTTCTATCATGTAACGTAACTTTTTGGACGTTAGATAGAAAAGTAATGATTTTTTCCAGTTTGTCTCAAATATTTTACTGGATGCCATTAATAAAATCATAAAAATAGCCAAAACGAATAATTCATATTTCGCGCTGCTATCGTAACAATCGGTTTAGCTTAAAGAATATTTTATTATTTTATTATAAGAACGAGAAAAATGTGAAGTAACAGTTTTCTTAAAAATTTTCCAAACAGAACGAATTAGTTTTCTCAATTTTTCTATGATTCAAGTAAAAAAATATTTTTTGACAACGAAACGAAATTTAAAAAATTAGATGTATATAGCGCAATTGAAATACTCAGAAAATCTTCCAAACTGAACCAATGTGTTGAAAGTACAGACGATAGAATGTTTATAACTCGGAACCAGTAAAACACAAATACCTATAGTTTTTAATAATTATTACATGTTTCGATGCACAATTAATGTTGAAACTACCACTTTCGTTCCATCCAAAATATATGTTTAACGTGTAGATAATATTCGGCAAGTTTGTGTACATACTTATTATATAAGATCTTTTTTGTTATTTTTAAGATATCCAGAAGCCTTTAAAGTCCATGAAAAACTCTGAGAAGAAACTTACAAGACTGAACTGAAAATATTTTCTTCGGATTGGGTCAAATTTTTGATTTATTATCTTTTACTTCAAGGACAAAGGATTATGGTGTGAGCAAAATAGACGGGATATGAAAGAATTTCTTTTAGTTATAATATATTATAACATAATGCGTTTTAGTGATATTTTACCTAAAGTGCGGTATTCTCCAACCCTTAAAATATGATATCTATATATAGCGGTGTACTATTTTCTTTCAATTGAATTATTCAAGTCCAATTAACTTTTAATTTAAAAAATCAATCAACCTATTAAATAAAATAGATAAGCGAAAATGAAGATACCAAAATTCTATATTTTTTTGGCTTTTTTTGGCAGATCTAAATGTGACTAATTATTTATAAAGTTTACTAACGGTGTTCAATCAAATGGCAAATATGATATATATGGTCGTGAAAATCATCCTAAGGCTAATATTTTATAAATACTATCAGCTTTACAAATCCAGCAATTAAAATATTCTGTGGTTTTTCACTGATCTACACTAGTATAAATAATAAAAGGAAACCAAAAATAAAATAAAATATTAATAAGAAAATTTATTCTAATTTCTTTACACAGATTAAAAACTCTTCGGAATGTGCCGAATTTTATAGGTATCGAAACCTTAAGATTTTTTGCTATTTTTGAGTGTGTATCATTTTATCACCATTTAGAGGTAATAGTATCTTGCCTCTCACTTGGCGGAAGCAAAGTAATGAATAAAAATACAGCAGGGGTCATTTCCCGAGCACGGTTGCGTTGTTGAAAGCCAGACTGATATTAATAATGCAATAAATTATAAATCAACATACGCCGGCTATTTTTTTCAAAACATATCATTTGATACATATTTCAAAATAATACATATAAGTAGTTGGCAATGTATGTGATTTCCTCTCTTGAGTGCAAGTATCAGCTTTATTAAGAGAGTGTACGTGTACGTAGTTATAACATGTATAATGTTATATAAAAATATGTATGAAGAAATACAGTATATATATCTGTAAATGTCAATCTAAAATGCCACGTATTTATAAATAAAATAAATAAAAATCTACAATGGAGGTATTTTCTATGAAATGATAATTCCAAAGGTATTTGACCTTTTGGCTACGTAAAAGCAAAAATGCTAATAAGCTGACAACGTCGATTTTAAATAGTAACTTTAACATTCATTGACAGTCCGCATGTACTCTTTGACACTAAAAATATCTTAGATTAATTAATAAAGTCTTTGAATCGTGTACACGATTTCTTTAAATTCTGAGAGCTGAGTTAGTTCACCTCCAATCATTAAACATCTAGACCGGTCAGTGGTTGAGTGGGCATAGCGCTTGGGTCTCACCCGAGCGTCGCGTGTTCGATTCCTCGGCTGGCTAAGTCCTCCATCACAACACAAGCAACATTTTCGGCTTTCTGTGGTGGTAGTAGGAGATTTTCAAACATTGTTGGGTTATTCGTAACCCGGGAATGTTTGTCTTTCTTTTAAAAAAAAAAAGTTATTTTACATGACGATATTTTTCAAAAAGTTGTGCTTCAAGACAGTTTATCTGATAACTTGCAGGCCGTGCTTAAAGCAGTGGATTTTGCCTACCGCCTGTCGGAATCATATTCAAACCGTGCTCGCAAATATCGCTAAATGACCATAGATGACGGATTTCGTCAATATCATACTGTCACAGAGCTTTATCGATCGTCCGTGCATAATCTCCAGGTCTGATAATTCAGACGTATGGTCCTTCCAATGAGTATATGATCCTTTCTTTTTGGTAAATGTCTTTCATGTTGGAGACTGAATGGTTACGACGGAGCTATCAATGACGTGATGTGTACCCAGTAAGCATTTTTTACGTTCGTTTTATCTGAAGGAGTACATGTTGTGTTGAAATTTGTTCAGAAGTCGAGGGAAGTTTCAAGAAATGCTGAAAATTCAGTTAGAAACATTCCCGGTAGGTGTAGCAGGCGTGACAGCACCGGAAGTAGATCGTAGCCACCTGCTGAGACGTAAACCCAATGTATCCGCCGGAAGTGGTGGATAAATCACGCTCTGTGATCTCAGGGTGTCCAGGGAGATGGGGAGGGTCGGAGAGTAGGGGTGACATGGGGGGTTCAGGGGGGTCCCAGGAGGTAAGGGGGCCAATAGGGGTACACTCTACAAACTGTTTGATGGATGGTACGCGCCGTGTAATGAAAAATTTCTTCGAAAAGTATTATAAAGGGGATAAATTAAACTTTTATTGGATTTTAGAAAGCAAATCCTTGACATTTTTCATTTAAGTAATAATATAGAACTTTTTTCCAGATAATTATACAGGTGTAAATTAGTTTGATATCAAAGATTATATTAGGCAGATTTTGATTGTTGTTGAACAGTTTCAAAAAGCGGAGTTTAGCGTAAAAATTATGTCAAGGATGAATTATGCATTTTTATTATAATTTTTGTTTTTTTATATTTTTTTATTCAACACCAGCCGCATATTTTACGGTTGACGTAATATAAATATCATTACAAAACGTGCAACATTCTTAGCTCGATGGTACTAGTTATGAATTTTGTATAAAAAATTAAAGCATTTAGAAGGCATCTATTGAAAACAACATGTTTTTTTTTAAATGGATTAAAGGTAGTAGATAGTTATAATTCTGGGATAACTAAACTCTCCGCTAACCTGCTTACGTATTAATTTTTAATTTTAAAATATATTTTTGTGAGATTCTAAAAAAACGAATTTCGTATTTTGAAGCGCGTCTAATAAATGCGTTGATTTATATCTCTGTTTGTCTATTTTCATAAAATCTTTATCTCAATACGTGGGGGTAAGGATCCCACCTACATTTTGTTTTTACTTTACCGCATTTGCTGACAAGATTAATTTATAAAACGAATTATGTATTTCTAATTTTAGCACAACACACACGCGTAGAAACGACATTTGTTTGTGTATCCCAAAGTAAAGACATAATTTTATTTTTGTGAATGAAACATCTAAATTGGTCTGAGCAGGAATAGTTTAAACTTAAAAAATTAAGCTACCTGACTGAATGAAAGCTTAGAACCAAGATTTCACTTCACTGTAATTAGGTAAAATTAAGAGGAGCTTTTGGCCCCGAGCGAAGCTGTTGCCTGAATAAAATAAATCAACGGGGAGATTTATGTACCATTATTTATTACGTAAGCTTAAAAAATGTCTGAAAGTCCCTTAAAAATCCTTATCAGCCCGGTGTTTTTTTAACTGATGGGTAGGTAGCCAAATTTATTGATACTATAAAAAACAAGCCATTTATATAAAACCTATAAATACAGTAAAACTTTGATTTCGATTTTCCAAAATCGATTATCAGAACCTCGATTCTTCAGATATCGATAAATCTTTTTTTTTTATTTACAAGGAAAAAGACAAAATTCCTATATTTATGAAACGTTGATCATTCATTCATATTGGAGTATAAATGTAGATCTGCAGGAGAATTACCAAAAAAGTGGTGAAACACCAATCCAGGGGAGAGACGAAGAGGGAAAAAAATACATTATAACGTGCTAGGTCGAGTCCAATGAAACTATTTTCCAGTAGATAAAATCAATATTTGGTGATGTTTTTAGTAAATCAACGTAAAACGTAAGAAAAATACAAGAATTATCCCCTAGAGGGGTGTTCCATCACTTCATATTCGGCAAACTCTGCAAATTTTTCTTTCCTCTTACCATTAAGAATGTATAAGCAAATGTTCATGAATATATGATATTTTGGTTACCGGATAAATCATCACAATGATAATTTATCACATCTTTAAAAAGTTATATAAAGTCATGTAAAGTGATGAAACAAAAACTTTATTCACTGGGTTAAGTAGGTTAGGTTAAGTTAAAAATGTTTTTTTTTCATCGTTTCTAATTATTTTATATCACTTTTTAAAAGTGTGTTAAATTGTCACTGTGTTGAGTTATCATGGAACCGATTATTTATACCAGTGATTTTTTTATTTTTTTTATAGTGAATACCTCACAAGAGTCCCAACTGCTCCCGTCTGGAGCCACTATGGCATCCCCAATTGGGGGATGTTGTGAGGCTGAAGGTAAGTGGGGAAGGGAAAGAGGAAGGTGGGGAAGTACCTGGCTATTCAGATCTAGTCACTAAACACGGCTAAAGCCATTTGGAGCAACGTTTCAATTCTGAATGGTGGTCTTACACCAGGGCGATACTGGTAGTATCTTCCACTCTGGAACGTGCCGCAAATATACTATATATTATTTTAATTAATTAATTGTGAAATAACACAAATTAATCAAATAAAATTTATTTGCGCACGCCGGGTTCGAACCCGCGACCTTCGGAATGGCAGTCCAATGCGTTACCACTGGACTATGCCGGCCGTCAGTAAATACGTTTCATGATGCACTAATACTTATAATAATGTGTTGAATTGTCACTGTGTTGAGTTATCATGGAACCGATTATTTATACCAGTGATGCACTAATACAAAGAATATGTTCTCCCAAAGGGAGCCATCCCAGTTATATGATTCTTCTTTCATCGCCTCTGTTGATCATTGTATTTTAAATATTGTTATTCATGTAAAAATAACTAATTTGTATATTATGTGGTTTTTGTTACAGGTAAGACCAAAGTTTCGAACAATTCCCAAAACCCCCGATGTCGTGTCACACCGGTCCATCGACAGGAAAATGATGGTACGAAATTATTTTGTATAACCATAATAAGCACTTTTATGGTACTAAACATTAACCTTTCATCTTCGATGCAAATTACATGAACTATTTTTCTGCTGTAACAACATTAACAATAAAGATCTGCCTCTCAGAAGCTTTCAGTTTTTAAGACTAACCGCGGAGGCACACACACAGACACACCGGTTTTGTCGATCGGTTTTTGATGGTCGGTGCCAGTTTTTTTGACAATATACAAACGTTTCATCTCTTAAGATCTGTGACCATTGCCATACAAACTAGCATCGGCTGTCAAAAACTAGCCGGCAAAACATATATGTGTGTGTAGCCTCGTTGCGCTGAGAGACATTTTTTCCAACAAGTTGTATTGTTTTAAGATTTATCGTTATATAAGTAAATATTGATACGAAAAATGCGAAAAAAATTTAATCCAAAGATGTGCAAGGTTATTAAAATTTTCTTCGTGCTAAATGTGAGCTCGAATACATCAACTGGAGTAGATAAACGTGTAGTTTTCTCAACGCGCTGAAAATAATCTAAATATTGTTTATAAATTGTAAATACGGACACTTAGTGCTCTTTTGGACTTTTTCGGATTTTTTTAAAGTATGATGAGCCTAACTGAGGGCCTACTACTCTCCATCTGTACCTATGGATCAACCCAGATATAATAGTAACAAGGGAGATGGGCCATGAACCGTTACCAGCATGAAACCGCTCGCACAAAAGTGTTGCAAACATTGTTCACCCACACTACACTAGAAATGCCTTCCATGTGGATTTTAATCGAAACTAATTTCGCCACTGAATTTTGGTTTTAGCCCATTTAGTACGCGCTCTGTTTCTCTTACACTTGCTGACATAATATATCGCCATCCCATTTGATCAAAACCAAAATTTCCTATTGACATTTAAAATTTAAATAAAGAATAGTCAGACTTTTGTATCACAAAACGCATCCGCATTTCTTATTTGTTTCTTTATTCTATGGTTGAGCCGATGCTGTATACTTACAATGCAATTTATCTTTTATTTAGAAATGTCTTCATTTTAATTCACTGCCAACAAACTTCCGTCTTTTTTCTTCTTTTCTACCCCTTTAATCTGTATTAATATCTCTATCCTCCAACTAAATATATCAGTCAAACATTTCCTACGCAATGTTTCATAATATCAAATATCACATTTTAATGGGCAAAAACACGATATGATCAACACAGACTTTATAGTTTAGACAGCACATATTTTAAATTCGAACCCCGGTCTATTGAGTTAGCTCACAAAGATAGTTTTGGCAGAATGTTGTGTGACTCCTTTGTTCTTTAAACTTGTTTGAGCACCTTTTGTGTAACACCTTGAGCGGGAATGTATAATAAAAGATATCGCAAGCCGAGTTGAAATAGACGACTGTATTCAATTTTCAGCTGCTCGACCTTAAATGTTTCTTAACCTATTTCTTCTCTATTGATGTTCCCAAGATAGTGGAGTGTATTCGCTAAAGCAATATAGAAAGAAGATGCAGCTTAACTATAAAATGAGAAATTAGATAATTGTCAACAGAGGGCGCTAGAAATATTATAATATTTAATAATATTTTTTAGTAGAAAAAAAACATAATTGTGTGAACAGATAGTAGACCTTGCGTTAAAAACTGCGTTTCTAATTTTCTCTTATAAATCATATCCAAATTTTCCTCTGATATCGTAAGATTTGTAAGAAGGTATTTAAATTTATTTATTTATTTATTTATTATTTTATTTACGCCCTAATGGGCTTTTACATGAAAATATACATTTACATTGATTACAATAATTGAACATAAGAAGATAAATGGAGTTAATTGTAAGAAAGCAACACATATAATAAAATTTTGTGCAAATTAGCAAAACACTAATAAGATGGATTCAATATAAAATATACCCAAGCATGAAATAGTAAGTAAAAGAAAGTTCAACATAAAAAGTAAGTAAGTGGGTGTGTTTAAACCCAGTATTAATTGTGAGTTTAACAAATCGATAAACCAATATAAATTAGAGTGTAACTTACTCGTGAGGTAAAGAACATTATAACAGAGATTTAAAAAAAAAAAAAAAAAAAATAACAAAATAAGAGTTGCACCTGTAAAAAGCAAAAACTAATAGAATTTAGCAATATCGACATGAATAAGAAATAATAAGATCTGAGATGGAACATAGTGTTATGTATAAAAAGTAGTTAGTAGGTATATGCATACAATTATAAGTGTATAGTAGAGCAAATAAAAAACAAACAAATATGGATATAATTTACTTGAAAGGTTTCGAATGGGAGAAGATGTAATAAAATTATTAAAGCTATAAAAGTTAATTATTAGCCGATAGAATCGAAATAAGTTGCCTTTTAAAGCTCACAAAATTGTCAAAACCAAACATATCTATAAGTTCACAGTATTTATTCGCAAGGTTGTGAATTCTAGGAATTGGTGAAAAAATAGAATAATTAGTGTTGAGGTTCTTGTTAAATTTAAAAGTATCTTTACTGCGAGTTTGCCTAGCAGGAACATTAATGCAAATAAGTTCCAACAAATTAGGGCTGTCAATTAAAGATTTAATAATTTTGAATAAAAATAGCAAATCAATTAACACTCTTCTATCAGATAATTTAAGAAGTTTAGTTTCAGCAAGCAAGTTATTGTAATTTATAAATTCGATTGGAATTTTCATTTTAAAATTAATGTACCGAAGGAATTTATTTTGTACCTTTTCTAATGATTGAGAATGGACCTTGTAGTACGGTGACCATACGGTGGAATTGTATTCTAATTTGCTTCGTACTAACGAGCAATACAGATGTTTTAATGTTGACATACTTTTAAAATTTGCTCCCATTCTCAAAATAAAACCTAGTATTCTCATCGCATCGCTTGTTATTTCATCGATGTGTTCGTTAAACTGTAGACTCTCGTGGAATATAACACCAAGATCACGAATCTGTGATACACGAAGAAGATTAGCACCATTCATAAAATAGGAAAAATTAAGTGGATTTTTGCCTTTGTAAAAACTGATAATCTGGCATTTACCTAAATTTAGTTGCAAATCATTGACAGAACACCACGCACATAGTTTATTAAGGTTCAACTGCAAAATTGCGCGATCGTCATCGTCTTTGATTATTCTGTATATCTTCAGATCGTCGGCAAATAACAGGACTTTAACATTAGTAAAAATATTAACAATATCATTGATAAACAAACAAAATAATATTGGGCCCAAGTGAGATCCCTGTGGTACTCCGCTCGAGGCAGCAAATGTATAAGAAGTAAACGAATCTATCTTGACTGCTAAGTACCTTCCTAATAGATAACTCTTAAACCATTCCAACATGCTCCCTCTTATTCCCAACAATTTTAGTTTACGTAATAATATTTTGTGGTTTACTTTATCAAATGCCTTACTGAAGTCAGTATATATGGAATCAGTTTGATGTGATGCATTAAGGGCATTAACAATATCATTCGTGTACAATATCAAATTGGTAAGAGTAGATCTACCTTTAATGAATCCATGTTGAAGGGGAGAGATGGTTCGATTGATTCGGGATATCAACTTATCTAGTACTAGGCTTTCAAAAAGTTTGGGTAAAGTAGACATTATACATATTGGCCTATAATTTGTTACTTCGCTCTTATTACCTTTTTTGAAAATGGGCGTTAAAAGACTAAACTTCCAAAGGTCCGGGAATACACCTGATGAGAGTGACTTTGTAAATAACTTATGAATAGGATATGACAATGTATGCATACAATTTACTAAAAACCTGGGCGGAACATTATCAGGTCCTGCGGATTTTCGGGAATCAAGACTCTTCAGCTTAGATATAATATCGTCTATGGTTACATTACAGTCAGATATATCAAGAGTTTCAACCAAATCAAAGCACGAAATATTGCTGTCTTCACTTGCATTAATGTAAACGCCGCTAAAAAAATCAGCAAAAAGATTAACAGTTTCCTGAAGATTTTGGGATAATTTAGAATCGAATGACACACTACTAGGTATGTAAGTACCATTTTCTTTTTGGGATTTAACATATTTCCAAAAGAAATTTGAGTCGTCCATGATAGAGCCTTCGACATCACTAATGTAATTTTTGTAACATTTTGCGGAGAGCTTATTGCACTCTGCCCTCAATTTTTGAAACGCAGTATAATCGATGGCCAGGCGACTTTGTTTGAATCTCTTATGAGATAATTTTTTGAGGTAAATTAAGTCTATCAGGTCTTTTGAGAACCATTTTGGGTATAGAGTTTCTCTGTAAGTCGTTAAAGGAACAAATTGTTCAATTGCAGAATTAACGATGAAGTAAAATTTTTTAAGGTGTACATTAATATCATCGTCGCTATCAAAGAATGACCAGTCAGTCTGTTTAAGGAAATTTGAAATTTTAACATAGTCAGCTTTTTTGAAATTTCGAGTTATTAATTAATTAACTTATTAATTATAAGCCATTTTATATTTTATGTATACTTTAAAAAAAATTTAAATACGCCATCACACAATAATTTATCGAAAAAAACGTTATAAAGACAATTCTTTTTGCAAACCATCTTCAGGTAGGTAGGTTCCATAAAATTGAAAAGCTCAATCAGAGTAAGGCTTGCTTGAATAATAAAACAAACGCCAAAGATTTTCAAAAAAGCTAATCAGTCACTATCAGTATCACTATCTAGACAAAGTTATCGACCTAGCCAAATTTAGCCATCTAGTCAAATGAATAAATAAGATTTTCGAAACGTACAAACAAATTTACAGGTAGATGAAATGCCAAACGGTCGAGTGAAAACAGGACTACGCTACGCTCAGTCAATAAACCTAGCAACTATGTCCCATGTTTACCGCTGATAATGTTCCACTATAACTTCTCATAAATGACTCGTGTAACTGAAAAAGTGATTAAAAGTAAAAAGTGATCACGCAGAGCAGGCCACAATACAAAAACTAAGAATACTACTAACTGCTACTTTTCTATCTAAAAAAATTAATATAAAAACACAAGTATAGATACATAAAAATCTGTTCATTTCACTAGCAGATTTACAAATGCCATTAAGCGAACGGTTGTAGAAATGCAGGAAGAAGAAAATAAAAATTTACTAGAACTAGTATAGAATGTTAAATATCAATACAACACATAATTGTTAACATTTAACTGGCATCCTTATTGTGCCCAAAGACCGTATGCCCGCTCCATTTGTCAATCTTTGGAGGTCAATTGGCATCAAACATTCTTTGGCGCACAAGTATAGAGTTAATTTGGCATAAGTTTGCGATAACTCCATCAGGGCGATTGTGATGTTTTGATTTTTTATATGAGTTGTGCTGATTCTTTAACGCACAAAATGAGAATACCGGGTTGCTCTTAGACCTCTTTTTCGGTCGCGTAAATTATATGCAAGTTTGTCTTAAATAAACAAATGTTCTCATCTTTTTAATAGTGGCTCAACGCACAAACACACTTTAGTGAAAAGTGCCACTGACGAAGATAACCATCTTGGATAACCCTTCTGACCCGTTGTTGACATGTTAGTGAACAATGCAAACCTATACAAACATTTTTAAAAATACGTAAAATTCATCGCAACATAAAGTTATCTATCTACTCAAACTTTTTTCCGGGCAAGGGTTCAGTTTTAAAATAATAGAACAAGTTAAAGGTATGCAACCCAAGTTCTGTCAGAGAAAATATGAAAGATACAATTATTATTTTAAAGAAATCCACGTTCTTTAGTTATTTCATCAGAAGTAGAGATGAAAGATGCACGTAATGCGGCAATTAAAGAAGTTAGTAGGATGTCTCTATTGCAAGGAATGCAAGACATGAATTTACAGAATAGTGCATCTGCACTACTTTGAAGTGAGTTTTCCTAAATATAGAAGCATCCTACTCCAAATAATGATCGTTAAATTTTATGTTTGGAATGATACATGCAGTTAAAAGCTTTGACTGTGAATAAGTGCACTGTAGAACGTATACATTTATCGGGGCTTTTAATAGCCATAATTATTTTGAACAAATTTGTCCATATTTTAACGACAGCGGAATTATTCCGGTTCGGGCTTTAAGATGGAGCCTAGCTTTATGTTTTATTTTATCCACCAGAACGGTTGTGTGCGGAATATTACTGACATGACTCAATTCTTCCTGGTTTCTAGCCTCTCAATGGTTTTCTAGTAAGCTACCTATGGATCTAGCATTAGTAAAATTGGCAACGTTGGCACGATATGTATATACATTTTATAACCAATATCCGTATTAGTCGACTTTTGCTAGCAAGTTCGCAGTCGAGAGTGACTTTTGACAGTTGACATTGATTAAAATCTGCCATGTTTGTATTGGATTTTTAAATCCTATGTCGATGAAGATGGCGTTTTTAAAAATGTTATTATGTTATTTGAAAGAACGGGTACAGATTTGAACCCGGATAAACACTGTTTCAATAGGTATCCAGGATTTCCTTTGATCAAAAATCAATCAAAAAACTGCTGAAACAATTCATTCAAACAATTTCGTTAATCGAACTCATTTGACGTTGAAGTTAGCTTTTTAAAACGACGAAAAACTGGTAATGCCAAAGAAAGTTTAGTTGGTATTGACATTGATACATTTCCCGATTCATTCAACACATCCGGGCGTTCTAGTGATATTGATAAACTAACATCCACAGCTTAGTGTAGCGTATCAATTGTGCTTAGTTGTCAATTTGGCCGTTCTATACCTAGACCACTCTGGAGTGATGCATCTTATTTCAAATAAGTCTCGTTTTTATGGGATCCAATTTTTGCAACCAGAAAACAGGGAAGTTTGTATAATTAATGTAATAGAGCGTGAACCTAACCTCTAACGTTTTTTTTAAGAGTAAATTTTTCCTATCAAATGAGTATTTGCAAATTAAACTGTCAAAATGTCACTTTGACAATGTTTTTCAAATGTCTGTAACACGTTTCTTTTTTTTTATAATAAATAATAACTCCACACAGGAGGCCCTGAAGAAAATAATTTCCCTCAGGGCCTATGTCATCTATGGGGATGCTGTGTGGAGGGTCTTTTTGTGGAGAGGAAGGAGTGAACATGGGTCTTGAAGAGTCCCATGTTGTAGGAGGGAGGAAACACAGAGGCCGGCAGTTCGTTCCACAGCCGAGCTGTTGAACTTAAGAACGAATCGTAGAAGCGACCCGTTCTCATGTGACAAATGTCAACCGTGTACAAATGTTGGGCGTGCGTGGTGTTAGATTTCAAAATCAAAATGATTTCTATAAAGTAACCGCTGTTTTTTATCATTTAGTCTTTCTGCATCTTAACGATGCAAAATGCTACTGGTCTGAAACAGAACCATTTAATTATTGAACATTATTTTTATAGATTTTCCATTGGTCAATACAGAAAAAAACCGAAAAAATAATAGTAACGGTTAGTAGCCAAGTTGACTAATGCAACGCTAATATACACATAGCATTATTAAGAGTAGTCTCCAGGTGGGTCACGGCCCGTATCTAGGTCAGCAAGCTTCACAGCTTGTCAGCAATATAGTTACATAGGTAGACAGAGAGCATAGACTACACCACCACACGTAATCGTGTGTCGGGTCATACGGCGTGTGGCGTGTGGAGTGTGGTCGTGTGGTGGATCGTGTGGTCGCCGGTGGCACATGGCCAATGCGCGCGGAGGACGAATGCGTGAGAGCGTCTTCATCAATCAAAGAAACGAATTCAAAGAAAATTGATTCTTTTATAAGTTTGTTTTTTCGACAGTTGACAAAAAAGATATTATCAAGAGATACAAATAAAACATTTAACTAATCGGTTAACGAAAAAAAATGTGTTATTCTGGATTTAAACCGAAATTTGATTATTGAATCTAGTTCTCGTATATTATCTACCCATCTCTTGGTCACATTCAATTAAATGGTTTCTTCTCATATGAATATAATGATGATCTATTAAATCCAAAAAGAATCACCTTTGCTGAACGCATGATGGCAGAATCATTCTTTTTTGTTGTTTTTAAATATATGTATTTGAATTTCACTGTTGTTTTGTTTGAATAAATGTATGAATAAAGTGGAATCTTGGAAGTGGAAATTAACCCACTTTCCGACATCCAATTGAGCTGAAACTCGGAAGATGGACTCGTTGTCAATGACAATGCATTCTATCATCTTGTGGAAATAACGCGCACACACGAAGATGTATACAATTTTTTCTGAAATTGGTGAAATTACAGCAGTTAATATACGAAATAAATGTGGGTCCTACTAGACCGATGCTTGAAAGTTTGCAGCAGTTTTTTAGCTCTTTAATCCCCCTGGGGAGGAAGGTTCAATCCTCAAAGTCAAACCATACATGCTTATTAAAATAGATGTATTACGGTAAAAAGACTTTTTTTAGTGTTTTTACGGAATCTGGTTATTTTCTGCTTCATGGTTGTGTCACTACGCTTTAATTTCAAAGCGTTTTTTTGGGCGTGGCCTATAAAGATTATATGTTGTAGTGTTAAACCTATAATCTTCCTCTTCCGCTGCATGGCATGGGGGTAGCACACAGACATAGGAATTAATAGACGAGAAGATAATGGCGAGGGGTAAAATCAACTGTTGAAGAACGAAGGGGGTGAAGCTGACTGTGATTCGTCAATAAATCAATCTGACAGTAAATAGGCATCTCGCATTATAATATCACCATTTACTTCTTAAAAGTAAAATCTGCTTTTGAATGAATAGACATTTTTACATGGGAGCGCAAATTACTCGCCACGTTATGAACAAATTTGCGAAGTCCAAATTCGGCAAAAAAATTCGGTTCTATTTTCAGAGTCGAATATTTCGTTTAAGTATTTAGTTAAGACACTTTTATAAATGTTCATAATTTACTTCCCAGCAACCAACCAGCTTTGTGTTCGCGTCCAGACGTTTCTCGGTGTGATTTTTCTACAACTGATCCATATTATACGATGTGAATATGCTTAAAATAAAGTAAAATAATGCTTATATATGGAATGTAATACGACAATTGGGTTTATTCTCTTTTTCACATCTATTTTTACAAGTTTTCTTAACACAAGTCAACATTTTGCCGTGTTCTTTCGTAAAATGAACCGATGATGCCTCGACCATAGTTCGCACAAGAATGATGACGTCACGTTTTCAAATTTCACTTGAGGCCATACGCGAGCACAGCCGGCTCCAATGGAACCGGTATGGGGAGTGGGGATAATACGCTTTTAATCACTCAGGGCAGGTCTACTAATATTCAAATGTCTATGGGGTAGCATCATTTTCAAATATCGCTCGGCTAGTAAATTTAGTCCACGCCCACACGTATATGACACATGTGACATCTCTGTATGGGATTGTATGGCGAGCGATATGATGATGTAGGCAAAGCCCAAAAGCGTTTTTAGAGTACATATATCGTCATGCGATACAATCATTATTGTTATGGACGATAAAAATTAATAACTTGGAAACACCTGAGAATATTTTTGAACTAAGACATCAAATATTTTCGTGTTCAATGATAGTGATTACTAATAATACTGGAGTAACTGAATCAATTGGTATATTATTGACAAGAATGGAATCTTTACCGCAACATTCTTTTGTAACAATATAGGAACTTACGCAGAAATAAAATCCGTTATAATCAATGGACTTGTGAAAATAATGTTAACTTAACTTGATATTTTATACTACCCTTGTTTCTTATTACATCATGGGTAAATTATTACTTTATAATTTTTTTATTCGTAATTATATATAAAATCATATTTACATTGGGTTTTAACATATTAAGATATTTGAATACTAGAAGCGTTAGCTTTTGTTCGGAAGAGGAGTGCGCAGTACATTATTGTAGTTAAGTAATTAATAATATGACAGGTATTACGTGTTGTATTAAATACACTATGGTGAGAAAGGAAAAAAATAGTTATATCATATGTTTAGTTGATATGATATATTCGTAAGTGTAAGTAGTTAAAGTAGATAAGTAATATTCTTTATACAGAAAACCGATGACTGGGATATTTTTAAGAGTAATTTTGCTTGGATTTTTTTTTGATAACTTTATATTTAATTTATTTATTATATTTATTTTATAGAGTAGTATAGAAAGACTACGGGTCCAATACAACAACGCCTTCCGCACAATTTTTTGCCTCTCCAGATACTGCAGCGCTTCCCGTATGTTCACGGAGGGGCGAGTTCCCGGATATGCAGCCCTTATTAGATCCAGGGTGGCAGGAATGAGGGAAAGGATAAGAAGCTCTGGAAATATCCTCACTATGGAAGCCCGCCTCACTTCATCCTCCAGCATTGACGCAGACTGGAGAAAAATATTAGCGCCTAATATAGTCACGGCTCCATAGGCTTCAACTTTCTATTAATTTTATCATTTTATTCTATTGTATTTTCAATCTATTTTTATTTGTTTTGTGTTCTATTTTTTTGTTTTTGATCATATATTTTTTTGTATCTCTATATGGAATGTGTGGGACTGCACTAACCTCCCCACATACCGGAATAAACACTTTTATTATTTATTATTATTATTATTTTAATAAGTCTTTAAAATTTTTCATAATGTTTCAATTGTGTACCTATCATGCACATAACGCAATACGGCAAAAATTCCAAATCGGGCGTGGATAAATAAAAAAATTAAATAAGTATAGTAAAAAAATTAATTAATTTTTAAAATCAATAATTGTCAATTTACAAAACAGGCCCTGCGTCATAATAACAAGATTTAGCTAAGTAATTAATAGGATTAAAATCAGTATCAAATGATATCGATTAGCAGTGATCATTCCGAAGTGCAGCAAACAATGACAGGCGTAGATAATTATACCGATATATTGCTTGGAACAGGCTGAATCAGGCAATTGATTGGATTGTGACTATAATTCCTATTGATATGTCAGTTTAAATAATTGTCTGTCTGTTACGAAATATCTTTGTGCAAATTAATATTGTTTCATACAGTGTAATTCAATTATTTGGATACCTATCATTTTAAAATGTGATAGTAATGGTACGTATTCACAGTAAATTACTTTTTCATAACAACTCTTTTAATACTATGTATTTATGCATAATCAGATGTGTAAAGTTTTGCGTTATTATTATGATTCAATTTGGCAGAGTTTCCAAACAGAAGTAATTTTTCTATTGGGAAAATTGGTACCTAATAATTGAAAATTATTCTAATAATTGAATACGGTAAAAGGGTATTTAAAAATCCTACGGCTAAAATCGGAACTACGAAGAGAGCTAACAGTCATGTTTATATATAGATAATCATGACTGTTATACAGAAAAATTGAGGCTGCAATACTCACCGTTGGAGGAACTCACCACGATTTAACTGCAGCACACACGTGGAATTCTTCTTCTTCGTGGATGTACAACTTACCACCCATAACATTGTAGTAGGTGGCATAGCCAGTGTAGTTATTTGAATACTAAAAACATGCTCGTTTATTAGATCGATGGTATCTCCTTTGGCCGTTTGCAAGGGTAAACAAAACTACAATTACCTGTTACAACAGAACATTCTTCAATAAATGTTCAACATTAATAACTTTTCAAAAATCTCATGAAAATTTAGTGTTTTCAGTGAAGGGGCTGTGTCATCGATGTATTATAATTAGATAAGACATGAAGCGAATAAATGGGTTCCACTTTTGTACGTCCAATTAGTTCGATTTGGCTTACCAAACGATCGGATAATCCAAAATCCGATCAACAATTTTTGTTGAGATATCAGTACGCAATAGCTCCTCTAATTCTGTTCCTCTATGGACTATATTTTGACAAGATCTAAAAGAGGTATTTTCTTTCCCATCGAATTACAAATTTGAAGCTCTTTGGTATTTATTTCCGTATCAGGACTAATTTCTAAGAATTTTTTTGTGTCCACTGAAGCTATTTATACAAAGCAGAATTGAATATTTTTGGAGAATAGAATGTATAGTATTAGAAGATTTCTAAATAATTGATCTGAAATCGCGGGTTTCACAAGTTTCACAAATTTCTAGTCAAAGTAATTTGAATATGTTCAGTCTAATAAATAATAGCGCAAGCAATCACGAGCACATTGATGCACTGGTAGCTTCGCAATCACGGAAGCGCGGAATATTAGTGTTAAATAACAAACGATTTATGAAGTTAATATGCTAATTCCGACAATTACATTGATTTCTTTTTCCATCGAATACTTTCTGATTCCCGCATCGTTTCCTCTCTTACTAATTAGGACGAGAGATGCAGTAATGTATTCTAAATGTAGCTCTTTGCCAATGTGGTGTAGAGGCTGAGTATTATTGTAACGGGTGAAGGTCGTACTCAATAATGATACGTGATCTTGTACTGATATTTATTGTGGAGCTGCTTGTAACAAAAGAGGCACACAACTAACGTGCATCGCCTTTTATAAGATCTAAGCAAGCATTCCATCTCGCTTGCACTCATCCACATTCGTACAGACATCTTAGATGCTATTTCCTTAGTTTTCACCCCACCGCTCTGATTTACCGATGTGATCCCCGGAAGGGATGTAACAGCTGTGATGGCCGATAAAAGATCATGTTATTCTCTATAAATTTAAGTTACCTGAATTCAGTTAACTCTAGCAGTACTGACTCCAGCGACGCTTTGTAAATTGTCCACTTCGGAGATCTGCTAACCCAGAGAGAGAAAATACTCTATTTGTATAACAAACATAAGGAAGAGAACACATAATTTAACCCCTTGGGAGGAACGATACAGGTGTAACCTGTTTCCTCAGTGAATCTATAAAGAGGTTGATAAAGTTTGTTACACTGTCTTACTTATGTTGAAGAGCTGTAAATACTTGTATCATACTTATAGATTGATTGAATCCAAAATAAAGACTAATTGTGTTCGCTGTTAAAATTGTGCATTTATTCAAAAATCCTGTTACAGCGGTTATTCAATTATTTGTTCGGTTAGCTTGTAAAAAAATGGATGATAATAAAATGGAGATCCCACAAGTATTTTTTTTATTGTTGTTTGGCACATAATTAATTTATCCTACCTACACTTATTTAAATACACCATTGAATGCGTGAAAGTTACCTGCGTGATATCGATGTACTATCTACGAAAACAACAGAATATTTTTAATATTTTTATGGTGGAATAATTTAATGAGTAAAACCTCAAATTGTAATATTTAATCATTGACAATATTGACTACCCTCAAACGAAAAATGTGAAACAAAAATACAGAAAAAGATTTGGTCGCATCGGGGAATCGAACCCAGGATCTTCCGATCTTCCTTGCTGTAAGTGTGCTAGAAATGAGTGGAATAATTTTTATTTATTAGATATATTTTTGAATAAATTTTATGTACCTACATTGCTATCACAGCTCTGTAAAATAGAGATTTCACAAAACTTGAAAGTGAACCATAAAATTTAATGAATTGTTGAAATTCAGTGAAACAACTGGCCCTAAATATCAGTCGTAAGTTTTATTTATATTAAACTATGATAATTTAAAAAAATAAACTGTGGAAAATGATTTAACAAAATACTACATCAAAACGTTACTGACGGTATTACACTCATGCAAATGCCAAATGCAATATATATTTAGATCTGTTAAACTGATCAATTATTCATATCGGGTCCGTTTTTACGAGGTAAAAAAAATCAAACTTTAAAAACATTTCTGCAATCAAAGCGTGATCTAAAAGAAAACAAAACAACGAACAGTGAAAATTAAAAAAAATGTGACTAAGTTCGTTGTTACTAAAATGCTGATGCCTTGGAATACAATTGGTGATAATCTGGTTTGTAAATAGCACAAACCATCAGGGAATATTTTAAATCCCTATGAAAAAAAAAATGAATTCACTCTGCAGGAGAATACAACTTATAACCAGCCACCAAATCACCAGAGAATCCCACTTGCAATGAGTTTTGTTCCTTGATCTTCAATTTTGCGGCAGACGGCAACTCAGCACAAAATATATTTGAGTTCGCACTAGGAGATTATAATATGTCACCAGCTCTCAAGAGAGTAGAATTATTAATAAGATGAATCACATTATTGTCAAAAAATATTTCAAACATTTTAGTCTTCAATAGACCTCTTTTGACAAATGATACAACCTGGATGCATCCATCTGATCAATGCAAAGGTGTCGGTAATCAGTTATCACTCACCTGCAGAGCAAAATCCATCTAAAAATGACCAGAGATGTCTCTTTTGTCCATTATATATATTAAAAATTAATTAATTATTATATGTTTATATTTTTAAAATTAATTCAAACTAATTTTTAAATTTTAAATCGACTGCTTCTCCAACAATATTGTTAATCTAAACATGGTCAAAAAATCTGGAGTAACAATAATATAAAAGAAAAATTAAAGGCATCCTTTTTTCTAAAAACATCGAATAACATCTCAGAGACAGATTCACCTACTGATCCAAACTTTGGCTCAGATTTAGCAAAAAGCGGCAGTGACGGCACAGCATAGTCACCAAGACTACTCCGGTCACACTGAAATGAATGGAGAATAATAATAATAGTGACTGCTAAAAGTTTCACTAAATAATATTGTTTTTCTGTTGTGGAAATAGACCATTACGTAACTTCAGATGACGCCGACATTTTTCTTGAACGGAAAACCTTGAATTTTTAGACCATGTAATAAAAATATGAATGGAAGCATATTTAACACGTTCATGAAAAAATGCATGCATTGTCTAGTGGATTTGTGTTGGTACATAGATGCGTTACACTATACTAGACTTAATTTTCATTATTTTGTTTGTAGATTAAGTGTACGTACTTGTATGTCTATCATAAATCCATCTATGAATAAAAACGATCGTTAATTATTTTAACGAAGAAAAGAAAAATGTGTTGTAACTCCATATATAACATAGTTACCTAACGTCAAGCTTTTTCCATAATGAAGTAGGTAGAGAATGTGCTACACTACACACCCAATTGGTGAAATCATTAGATAAAATGAACCTGGCCATTTGAACCATGAAAGTTCATATTCTTGATTTTTTTCAACACTTGTTTTTCAAAACTACCATTGATGTATTGTATAAAGCATACATGTAGCAAAAAATAGGTTACGCTATTTTATCTCCAACTGAAGTCCAACTCTCCCAACGTTCTAACTAAAACTACCGAATCCGGTCAAAGTACACCGCTTATCGCGTTCTAATAGTGGAACAAGTTTTGACGAGATATTAAAGATACTAAGGTACTATTAAAGATACTAAGGTACTATTAGAGATACTAAGGGAATACTAAGGGATACATTAGAGATACTAAGAGGATACTAAGGGATACATTAGAGATACTAAGATACTATTAGATAAGATACTATTAGAGATACTAAGGACACACCGCCCTACTCAGTTTACTTATATTAAGCTAAGTACACGCATTCTCGTTCATGCTAGATCTAACATGTGTGTATCATCCCGCTTTCGTGCACCATATCGAGCCAATTCTATGTATATATTGTCACTCGATGTTAATATCTATGGCATCTCATGTTGATCTGCTGGAGCTCGTAGACAAACACGCTTCCAAATCAACATGTTCGATCGAGTCAAACCGTCGAGCACAAATAAATTGGTGTATCTACTCTTAGATGTAAACGTCATCTTTTACATTAAAGTATTTTTTCTTCTGAATAAAATCTCTTGTACCTACACATTTTTAAAAGCACTCGCATAGCTAATGTTCCGATTCATAATGGTTCAATTTTGAAGATGTGCACAATAAGTGAGTTAAATAATGCTGTATTCAGAGGTACTTAAACATAATATTTTCGTTGAAGAAGCAGATAATATTAACAAATCTCAATGAAAAAAATAAAAAGGTAATGCACACAACTTAGGAATTCCACATACTCTGTCTAACTGGAACAACACTCACACAATTAAGCTACTGATACGTGGTAATTTTCTTTTTAAAAATGTTATGACTAATATTATCTTCAATAATCAATTTGCAGTTGCAAACGTAACCATTTTATTTTTTTTATTTTTTCTCTTTCATATTTTTGTGATATTTTTAAACATTATCTTTTTCTTCAATGATCAAATATTACATTGGTGGGTATAAGCTTAACCCTTTATAGGTCATAATCTAAAAACGGATAGTTTTGAGACCTGCAACATTAAGGTCTATATTTCTTTGTTTCCAAGTTATAATCGCCCTTGTGGGTTGTAATCATTTTGAGGTAACAAACAGAGGTCATGAATTGAACCAACCGCCCCGATGTTCGCAAATGTTGAGTAAATTTAGGAAAATCGCTTCCTGGTCAGTATCTCTATAAAATTATCAAAGCAGTTATTCTCCTGTATCGCAAATAAATAAAAGTATATTTTTCCTTACCAACCTGTCTTTTTGTAATGAAAACAAAAAATTTAGATAATATTTTTTTTACCTAAATGGACACCGGTCAGAAAAAAGACCGCTGGAAAATCTAAAATTTCAAAAAGACTAAACAATAAAAAAAGGTTTTTTCTGTTCATCAAAATGAATATAGAATTCATAAATAAAACCATTAAGGGCATATCGTTAAAAAAAAGTTGTCCTATAAAGGGTTAAAAATATTCCAATAAATTGAACAAGCTTATTCTTATTACAAGTAATAATAAATAATTTGTTATCCTTTGTGCTTTGCATAAAACGTTGTTTTGTAAATATATGTTTACCTTGAATAAATGTTAATAAACTTATTCTTGGTATCTAGATGTTAGATAGCACTTTCTTGGGTCATAAAGTTTGACACTAGATCAATGTTCTTATAAATAATTTCACTTTATTTTTAAATAGATGTTAAATCATATCTTGTTTTAATCAGTTTTGGCAAACGAAAAAAAATGTACAGAAATACTTTCTTTCCTAAACGGCTTTAAAATATAAATAAAAATAAATATATTACGAAACCTCAAAACCCTACAGGTTTCTAAATCTATAGGTCTTAACAGACAATGTCTGGTAATTCTAAAAAAATTAACTCTAAAATGGTACGAAGAAATCTATCGTTCACAGAAACAACGAAATCATTTGCTTCTCTATATAAATATAATATTCTATCGATTTACAAAAGTTCCAAAATTAAAATGAATACCTCAAATCAGGCGGCTCATAAGGTAGCCGGGAAATATTAAAATGTTCTTGTTCATTACAGGAAAATCGAAAGATGAAAATCGATTGATAAATTATATGGGATTATAGTGGTAGATCTTAAATTGAATCCTAAGGTATTTTTTCACTGGTGTATTGGCAATATATAACAATTTTTTTAAATAGTTTTCTTTATGAAAATCAGCTTATAAAACGCTTAGTAAACACTCTTTTAAAGCAGTATTTTGACTGTTTTTTATTATTATTTTTAATTTACAAATAGTTTCACTTTATCTGGTCTAATGTAAACACTCTTTTAATTTACAAATCGCTTATTTATCTTATTTACAGCATGCACAATATTTACAATTTTCTTAAACTATGCTTAATTCAGGCACGTTTTTTTTATTTCAGAGGTAACTAAGCCTTTCATTTGACTTGCCTTTACACAGTAAATAATTTTGTGTGTTGCATTTATTCATTCTTTTTTCTGAAATATTATCTTTCTGTCTGATATGTTGCGTGTAGAAATGTTTATTAAAATGCAGTTTGTATCTGAAGTAATTGCCAGTAATTGTTTTATCAGGTCCAATTAATTCAACTTACAGTCAAAAAAATCGTCGAACCCTCAACCAACAAAACCACATTTGAAATTTCTTTTGAAATTAATTTTGAAATTTAAATTTCCAACAGTAAAATAGCGACACAAGCCTATATAGATGTATCTATTGGTTTATACGTTCAGTTTGTTTAATCCAATCGAAACGGTAAGCCGAAAATCCGCTAGAGGATAAAAATATCACTGAATAATGAATCTTTTCAAATGGAATTTGTAAAATGTTGACAAAAACAGTGGATTGTTTTCCAGTTGGTAAATTTGGGCTCGTAGTTGCAAACAATGCAATACTTTCAAAGTACTTAAGCTTCGTGAAAGCACAAGTCAGTCGGAGCTTTTGCGGTAGAAAATACTCGGATTTAACTGGGTCGCATCGCACAAAAAGTATTACAAAGTCGGGTGTAATGTTTTCCCGCCTCCCCTTTGTTCTTTAACGAATTAATATTTTGTTCGTTTGATTTGCAACTTCTATTGGTTTTGTCAACCCTTCAATCTTAACGAATCAATATGTCACGTTGTGTCAATTTTTTGTTTCGACAGGGATTAATTCATTGAAAGATCCTTTTAATTGGTTGTGGTAACTTTGGTTCTTTTTAGATGAGGCGTGTTACATTCTGTATGGTTTGAAAATAAGACAATGACCGACTACCCTGATTTTAACTACCTTTTCCTACCTTGTTTGCTCGCCCAAACGTTTCCGGTTGCTGCAGTTGATAATGTGCTAATATAATGAGACAATTAATTACAAGTACATGAAATTCGCTATAGACAATTCAATTCAAGATGCACAAAATTCTAAGTTAATGATTTGACTATGGATTGTTAGTTTTGTGAGTTATTTCTATGAGTAGGTATTTTCGGGAATAGCTAGAGACAAAACATGTGTTGCTTTCGATTGGTCTCCGTCCAAATCCCATCCATCTACGTGACCAGCTCGAGAGCAGCCAAGTTGATGGTCCAATCCCAACACCTCCAGAAATGAATTGAATATCGCTCAGCGACAGATGAAATAATGACATGTTTTGCCTCCTGCCGGAGGGTGATGAAGGTGGAATGTGGGTCCTTGGTGGTAACTGTTGATGTTGATGTTGATGATGAATGATGAAGATTCATCTTATACCGTTAGGTACAAGGGGCTGCTCCGGTCCGGTGGCATGATTGCCTGGTGTCAGGAACCATTTGGGTCACGTGGGTAGCGCGAGGTTTAGGTCGCGTCAACCTCCCCCAAATCGATGATGAGTTGAGCTTCGCCAGCATGCCGAAAATTAGGAGTCCACTCTACTAACCTCAAACATAAACATATACTGAAGTGGTTTGCATCAGCAACGTCAGGAGTTCGGGAGTCCCGTGAACACCCCTCTGGTTTACGCTCGTAAAAATAATGATGAATTCAGCTTCAGTTTGTTCGACTTCGCCTCTGCAGTCACGCTACTCCAAATAGCTCCTGGCTCCAGTCTATACAGCTTCTCGTTCCAGTAGAGGTAATGACACATATTTATCATATGTACAATACAGAACATACTTCAAGTCTTTCGTCCACACTCAAAATAGTCATGTCAATATTTAATTTGGATGAGGGCGTCCATCCGACATAACGAATGTTTCCTAGACGGGAGATTTTACCCCACTTCAAAGTCATGGTCATTCGCTCTATCGTTTGTTACCCTCCGTTCGCTTCAAATATCAAAGAATAGTAGAAATTGATATCCTCGACTTCCGGCGCTAAGGATCAGGGATACTGGAATCATCAGGTCGTGAATCTGAAATCATCCGATCTCCGTCAGCTCAAACGGTTTCAGTCGGAGTCAATTTCCAACCTAATTCTGGATGACTTCTCCTCCTATAGTGGGGTAAGTACTTATTGAATTTAACAGGAAGGACGTCAGAAAGCGCCGAAACAACTTCATATTCGTCACGATCCCTTCGTTCTGTCAGCGAGAAAATCCTCCTCACACGCCAGCCAAGAATAGCATAGCCCTTATCCGCTTTGTTCCTTCGTCTACCAGCTAACTCAAGTAGGAAAGCCCATTAGCAATTTTCGTTCCCTTCGATCTGAACTCAGTGAAAGCGTCCTCTCACCAGCTGAAAATACTCGAAACAGGGGTCTATTCCGGGTGACTATCTAAGGCTGGTCCGCCAACACCTTCGACAGAAACCGGTGCTTTTTACGGGAATAACTCAACCACACCAATAGCAGGGGAAAAAGCCGGCGCTGCTATACTAAAATAGACGTTATCTCGGTATCCAGGGTTATCGACTTTGCTAACACAAAAGTCCCTATTAGGCAAGCCAAATTACAAATTTCGTTCCCTTCGCTTTTGTCGCTTTGGTAAGATAGGACAGCCTACGGAAAATTCGTATACTTCGTCCCCGTCAAACCTATGAAAAATTAAAATCTCGCTTGATAGAATAGGAATGCCAGACAGATGCACTCTCTCGGCGACTAGCCTCGATCCGCTGCGTTATTCCGATTCAAAAATGAATTAAAAGAGCGATGTTTGAATAAATTATATTTAATTAAATATATTTTATGAATTCCGTATAGAATAAGTTGAATTCCCAAGGAGGATACGACAACTCATTTTCAAATAACAGGCATTGAAGCATTTAATTTACCGTTCTATCCGTTACTATAAAAACACTGCATAAATACAATGGTTTGTGTTCTATAAATTTTGGCGCTAAATATAACTACTAGAGAATTATTAAATCATTTTAAACTCATAAACAATGTCTATTGTTGGATGATCTAAAGCGGTTTCAGGGTAACCGTTCTTCGTCCCTTTTTTAATGGCCAGGTCTCGTAATTTATGGCCTCCTTCGCTAACGGGTACCTATAGTGCTCAAGTTAAATACCCTTACTTCAAAATACAATTGGATTATTTGGTTTACATTAAGGAAATAAGTGTTAATAATTAGATTATAATAGACTTACCGATACATCTTAGTGTCAACAATCCAAATAATTATAAAAAAACAAACACAGTCACATGCAGAAAACTCATGCTGTTAGAAAACCGCACCTTCTACACTAAATGATTTTAGCCGTGTTCGCGTCCCGACGATTAATTCTTGTTGACGCGCTTCCTAGTTTTTACTAACTCGACTATCTTAAAACGCTGACCGATCCTGATTATTCCTGACCGTCTCCCAGACCTTGAAACTCTGACCCCCTTGACTCTATTTCCCGCCTCCCAACGTTTTCAAAACCTGACTCTCTTGAAGCGCTTTTTTCACCCTCGACTATCGACTTTCTTCTTCCGTTCTTCAACGCTGACTCTCTCGACCGTCTCCCCGCGCTTTCAAATCCAGACTATCAAAAACTGACTACCCGCCCGCGCTCCTTAACCACGACTATCGACTTGCTTCTTCCGACCTTCAACGCTAACTGTCTCAACCGTCTCCCCGCGCTTTCAAATCCAGACTCCCCCTTCTCAAACCAACCCCCCCAAATCACCATATGCGATTTCTAATTTATGTTCTTTTGAATTCTGAATGCTTTTTGTTTTCAAAAGACAGAAATGCACTAAAGGAACACATCAATTATGGCCCTAGAACCTGTCACATTAATTTTAAATCGTTTCAAAACCAATAAATTGTTACTTCTCCAGTAAAATGTCTAATTCTTTGTTCAAAGGATGAAACTTGACTACCCCCAGTCCAGTGGCGTGTTGGCCCACCAGCATTTTAGCTCGGCTTACTATTATCAACCACCATCACGGAGGTCTCTGCCGATACAGTGCATGTTCCTATTTTTTTTTCTCTACCCTAATAAATCTAAACACTTGTTTCTAAAGCAGCTTTAAGGCCAACATCTGGTAAACCCTTACTTCGTGAAATCAACTGAAAAATTCTTTCTAACCATAATAAATCAACAATAAAAAAAAATTATCCCAGGGCGAGTCCATCACACGGGCAACTGTGCGACTTTCATTGAAACCTTCAGTTACGACTGTATTCCACATGCATATATATTCCACATGCATATATATGTTTCAACTTTAAATTGGTAAAACTCTTCAAGCCACTAAATGGAAGCTTTACAGAAGACGATTAAAACGAATATTTAATTACGGATTGGTAAAATTAATCCAAAATTTTGAAGATTATAATACGATAGTGATTATTTATTTTTCTAAATATTAATGTAACAGATTGCATTTCTATCTATAATTGTAAGGTTTTCTCGAAATTTCGCAAGAAGAATTTTACGCATTAATATAGTTTTTAGTAGTAAATAAAATCAGAAAAAATTACTTTACTACGTTCTATTTCAAAGGCTGTTAAAAAAATAATTTCACATGTATCTTTTGTGTCTCTTCGTAAATATGTAACTCGGGTTCAATGAATTCCAGAACTGGAATAAACTTTGATATTCAAAATTGGAACTAATCGTGGGAACGATTCACACAAGCGATAAATTAGGTACTTAAATTATATAATTAATTAATAAATACGTATATTAAAACTGTATTTCTTTTGTTAATATTTTTTCGTTAAATCTTTGAGAGCAAAAGAAGATACGAAGTTACGGTAACCAAACAGTAGTGATATGTAGTCATGAAAAGTGAAGATAAAACTGGGATTGCTAGGTTAGGTTAGGTTAGGTTAGGTTAGGTTAGGTTATGTTAGGTTAGGTTAGAACTGAAATTACTAAGGACGGGTTATTAACAGATTTTGAACAATTTGTCGAATTTAAAAGTAAAAATTCCATATTCCGTGAAATTTCTATTCACGTGCTGTTATCATTTCAGCTATGTGAAACAACTGGCCATTAATGATATATTTATTAACAGAAATATAACGGAAACTTTACAAAACTTGAAGATTAACGTTTAAATGTGATGAACTTTTCAAATTGTGTGAAATAACCGGCCGTAAGAGTTTAATGAACGGAAATATGTTTGTTATTTGTTTTTGGGGTGTTATGCCGTGTTGCGCTAACTCCTTCTTTAGCCAACGTTTCGGACAGCATTGCAGTGTCCATCATAAATAACACATCTGCCCTGATGATGGACACCGCAATGCTGTCCGAAACGTTGGCTAAAGAAGGAGTTAGCGCAACACGGCATAACACCCCAAAAACAAATAATAAAAATACTTTTGGCCGTGAAAATCTTAAATCATTTTTAACGGAAATATGGTTTTCAATTTGTTTTATATGACGTTCTGAGGAATATAGTTTTAGAATTACGTACCTAACTTATGTAATATGTATCAATACTTAAATAAATTATTTCAAAAGAACCCAGTAGATATGAGATACTTTTTTAATGATCCTGAAAGAAAACTCAAAGAATATCTGAGTAAATAAAATTCTGGTATGCTCATTTTTGCAAATCATATGATTATACTATCCGGTAATTTTTCATATATGAAGACAATTAAAAGTTACATATAAAAAAATGTTGCTTAAATTGTTTACCTATCAATCAATTTAATTATTTTACATTCGTGTATAATAGATTCCTAGCCTAACAACCCGATATTGCCCGATTTCAATACCACTTTCTCTTGTTTTTGCAACCTGATTATTTACCCTATCTGAATAGAATACAGATCATTCGTAGACGGTTAAATGTTATTTGTTTTTGTGTTTAATTCGCAGAACTCAATAATATACGTATTTTATTCATGTTATGTAAATAAAATTTAATATTGTCACTATCAAGTTCAGAGAGTATTTCAGGTTTTTTTTACCTTGACAGCTATATGATTCTATTTACCCCCACCCAATTTCATTTTTTATGATGTTTAAAATGGTTTATTACCGGTTAAACCTGAGACCCCCGAGTAAATTCAAAACATAGCAATATTTACATCACTGCATCATTACAAAAACATAACACTGATTACACTCTAGTGCATAAGTAAATTATTTACATCCAATCTCCCTTTAGGCCGTGTATATTAATAAGATGGGTACACAACGCAAATATAGAATACAGAGAGAAAGCCGTCGCTAGGAAACCGGAGATAAAACGTTTCGTGAATTTTACATGTTTATGTCAAAACCACCCCCACCCCTCCCACCCATTTCTCTCCCGCTCATATTCCTCCCAACTACAGTTTGTCAAAATAAAGTAGATAAAAATGAACAGCGCTGCAATCGCTTAAGGCGAAGCTTAATGCTAAATCACTATTTTGATAAATCTTTAAAATAATAATAATATTTGGATGATTTGTGTAGCGCCGTTTTTGTGCAAAATCACCTCAAGGGCGCTTTACAAATTTATAATACATTTCTAAAATTCTCTATGTTATTACTAACTATATATGGAGATAATATACAGTACAATACTTACCTGGTAGGTCACTTGAGATTAACACTTAATTAACATTAACTAATTGTTTATTGGCGAAATTTAGATACAGAATTTAGGACATAATTATAATATTGAATATAACTGGACTTTCTCTCAGGAATGGTATATTTAATTTAAGGGTAATGACAGCTTAAAAATGTAAGTTTTTAGTTTAGACCTGAACTCTTTTGGACTTGTTATGGATCTTAGTTCCGGAGGGAGTTTATTCCAAGGCTTCGGCCCAAATATTCCGAGAACGCGATCACCAAACATAGTATTTGGCTTGCGCTTAAGTTCCATCAGTCTGCCTTCAGCTGCTGATGTTGCTGTACATTATGCTTACCAAAAAAATGTTTAAGATGAATTGAAGGTTTTCCTATCGTTTCGCTTGCAATAGAAATGTATGAACGCGTAAAGGAAACAACTTAAAAAAATACAGACACTTTCACTCGATTAACTTTTTTGCTTTCTTATAAAATTATTTACAAAATAAATAAAAACAAGTTTTTCGCTTGAAATCGAACGTTTCGAGACTCCATTTGTCAAGCGATTTTAATGCCTATTACCTATTTAACACATTTTTGGCTCGTAGCTTCCTCTTAATTGTATGTTATAATCTAAGGGTTTATAGAAAACGTTAATTAAATTATTTTAGGATAATACGCCTTTTGCGAGTTATTCTTTAAAATATTATCACGATTTATATGTTTGCACATAGTTTTGTCCGTATCAGTTCTTATCAGTTCTTTCAAGAAAAGCATACAAATACATTATAGTATCGGTCATTCAATCCAGTATTGTATTTGTATACCTTATCATTAATTGAAAAAGTACCTGATTTAGTAAAGTTCAAAGTTATTTTGACACACTGTACATGCTGTTTATATTTACATTATGTTCCCCGGGCGGGGGGAGCGGTGGTGGCTTTGGGACTGAGCAAGAAACAAATTATATCGTAATGGATAAACAATTACAGCGCTGGCTTCCAAGTGCCAAAGTAGCGGATAATTCCGGCTGATGGGCGGATAATGCGCAAACGGAAAACTGATATTTTAGGATTTCATAAAAACACATTTAAGATTATTTCAATTTTTTTTTGTTTAATACTCTTCATGCTTATAATTAATGTCACATAAAAATTTCATTTATAGCATAATTTGAACCACTGACTTCACTATCCTACTAAGACCTAGGTAAGGGTAGAAAAATAATAGTCCTGTCTCATTCTAGTTATTCAATTAGTGTTTAGAAGCTGCTCAGTTTAATGTGAAAATAATTGTGAGAACTGAAAATGTTTTTATTAAGCTTATCTTACCGTTGGAAAGTTCATGTTGCTTTGGAAAAATATAATACTATGTTCTGTTTATAGTTAGGTTAAAATACCATGAGTTTCAACATTCTCAAAATCAAGAAACTGAAAGAAATGTTTAGATTAATATTATATTGTGTCAGATGTCAGATCTAACTATTTAGAGTCAATAGCATAGCCAATGACTATGTTATATGTTTTGTCACGACATTTGGTAACAGGTAGCTTTGTTCTGCTCCCGCCAATGAGAGAGCTAGGGTCGATACCTTAATTAATAATTGTGTCCGCGTTTGATGTATCATTGTTTAACTTATGTCTTTTAAACACGTAGAAGACATATACTGCCGCTGTGAAACGCAGTAATCATTGCCAGAGATGTTCACCCTTTTGTACAGTTAAGGATGTTAACGTGATCAGTGTTTTAAATGAGACATTGATCAATTCCCACCTAATCACGACGCAATTATTTCAGCGGAACTATCGCCGTAAAGCGTTACACTTTACATATCTAATCGTTCTGAAATCAGCAATGACTGATCACAGGTATTTCCGAGAAATATCGCAATTAAAAACGTTATCATTTTCAACAAGGGATCGCCACGTGTGTATGTGCATCGATTCAGGTTTAAACTGGCTTGCGATTCATTCGTTTGTCGAACATTATCGTAGTTCGGGACCGCAAGTGACCTCAATTTCAACATATAGCAAGATCATCGAACCTTGTAAGTGCAAATCTTGTGTTGGTACTCTGTGTGTTGCTTCAATCGCGATCCTACAGTAAGTACAAGTATCCTCAGGCAGAGAGAAAATAAAACTTATTTTTCTGACATAGGGCAGAAAGGGATAAATGTAACATATCTCTTGACAAAATAGTAACAATAATAAATTTAACGAAACAATGTTTTTTATGAATGTAGAATTATTATCGTTATATTCTCTTCATAAAATTACAAATAAGACTTTCGTCTCAAACAGCATTACTTTAATTCAAAAGCTATATTTGCACAATTCTAAATTCTGTTTAATTTCCCAAATGAGTCCCCCTTGCCACCAAAGAAGGGGCTGGTCGGATAACAATCCCTTCACTTGACTCCGGATGAGGCTGTCCGTCAAAATGTCACAGTGTCACGAGTCGCAAGTCATGACGCGGAATCTGGCAAACAAAGGCCGTCACATAAGCTCATAACAAACGTGCGTTATTGGATTTTCAGGCGTCCCTAGGCGCCCAGGCCTCCCCTAGGGCATTTTCAAGCACTTTATACAAAGTCATCGTTGGGTGTATTCTGTAAAGTACGTAATGATAAATAATAAGCTCGAATGTTACCAAAAATCAAGTTAATTAAGTTTAATTACGCAAAATATTTGAAATTAACCCACTCTACATCCAATCGACCTGAAACTCGGTAGAAAGAATCGTTGTCGATGATAATGCATTCTATCAACTAGTTCAGATAGAAACAAGCACACATAATACGGACATTTAAGTATTTCTCCGAAATGCAATGATATTATAGCAGGTAATCTACGAAATAAATGTCTGTCCTACCCGATCAGGATTCGGTACATTTGTTAGCGCGGTTGACTCCAGTCCTCTGGGAGGAAGGTTCAATCCTCAGTCAAATAAAAAAAAATATTTTCTCTGAAATCGGCTTCTAGCCGGTCCGAGAGATTGCGCAACTACGTCGAAAATTGAAAATAAATGTTTTATGGTAAAAAATTGTTTTTTGAACAGTTACAATGATATTTTTTTGAAAAATTACCATGGTTTTTATTTTAGCAAGTACAATGATATTTTAAAGTTCTATAAATTGTTTTGAAAAAAATTTTGCAATGGCTGAAGATACTTTTATTGAACTAAGATTATCAAATTTGGACTAAAAAGCTGTGCATACTATTTGGTGACCTTACAATTCGAGAACTTTTGCTGTAGTTTTGGTTGTTACTTTATTTTTATGTAATGCTTAAACAATAATTAATAATGAGCAAAATACAGGCAGGGAAATCAGTTTTTAATTCAAGCTGTGATCTTCTTTGATCGTGAGATATTAATGTCTATTTATAAGAATAATAATATGTTTTTTACATAGATTTCCAGACATAACTGTACAGAAAATATCTAGGGGTATGATATATATGTACATATTTCATTTTCAATAACTGATGTCTTTAATTGATAAGAAACAAACACATTAGTCTCCTAGGCCCTAGACAAGTTACCGAAATTGATTATCTGTTTAAGAGAAAATTTCTACATAATTCGAAAATTTTTACCAATTTTAATAGAAATAAAAGAGATATTTGTTTCATTTAGGCACTAGGATACGCTCACGACTAATTTCTATGTGTTTTTCTTTTCAATGGCGCAATGAAAATATGTATTATAGAATATTCTTCTACCATAGAATCTATATATACAAACGGTAGAAATGTGATCATTAAATATATTGTAAACGGCATCGGTAATAAGATACTATTATTAAGGTCATCGTTTCTGAGTAAGCTATAACTAAATATCAAGCAGCACTGACTTTCTGAGGTCACCAAAATCAGAACACTTTTGAAATTTAATACTAAGTGGAATAGGTCAGATTATGAAAGCATAAAGCTTGTATCCACTGACACTGGGGGTTTCAGCATTCTCTATCCGAGGACAAGATACTCCTCCGGCTTGATATTTAACCGATAAATATTTAGGGGTCTAAGGAGCGACCCTTAACCTGAATCACTTCTTTGGGGTTATCTTCAGATTGTTCTAAGAATACGCGGACGATGCGCTGGTAAAAATTAGAGCGTTTATCATTAGCAGATGTGGAGATGAAATTATTTAAAAACGTTACGATTTTTACGCTTTTACCTTTGACTAGTCGACCTAGCCCATGGGATGCACTATTAAGTATTGTTGATATTTTTTAACATTTGGATACCACGTGATTGACGTATTGTATGAGAAATATAGAATAACAGTGGAGCAACAATGCAGGTACCTATATGAGAGTATGTCGTCCAGTCACTATTCTTCATCATCTAAGAAAACACATCGTGTTATTTACAATATAAAGTTTAATTGGGCCATCCCAATATTACAATAAAATCCTCCTGTTAAAGGTCATCATACAATAAAGGAAAGGACATTACAAAAAAATATTATAAATTTACTGCCCTGTACCCAGAGTGACGCCCGAGGTTTATGCATATTTGATTATGTTTTGACAGCCACAAATTCAATATTTATTAGCAGTCAAATCTAATTTAATCAAATAAAGTGTCCTCCATAACCAGCTAGTATCTACATTAAATAAATTAGTTTTTCGACTTTTTTAGTAATTAGATATTTATAATATGCATTTATTTTTGTAGAAATTACATTTTAATTTAAATGTACAAATATTGCAGAAGCAATTAATAAAAAAAAACATTAAAGTCACAGTTTTTATAACATATCGCTTCACAAATTAATCTAACAATGTACTAAGCTCTTCAAGAAAAACACTTTCGACGGTTTTTAATTAATTACAAGTTTTCAATTATGAAATATTCAAAAAATCTTAATTTGAATGATTCTTGAGAACTTTTAAATAGATATTCGTTCTTGAAATGTTTCAAATTTAATTAAGGTTGGAGGACTTAATACAGTAGGAGATCCGGAGTGTCTGAAAAAATATGATAGAGCTTTAAGTAAATCAAACCTGAAGATTTTCAGCGATTATTTTTTTTTTTTTAAGTTCTTTTTTAAAATTGTATGTATTTAACCATTTTCTTTTCATTAATTTAGCATTTGGCTAGTAAATACAAACAAAAAATCCTTTTTGTAAAAGCTCAGAAAAACTTCGATACATAATATTATATTGTTTCATTAAGTGTGTACAAATACAAAATGCAAATCAATACGTTCCTATTGCTAAGCTATGAAGCGTTATCGATATAACAGCTTTTTTATAAAGAATTCTCCCAAAGGTCGTGGAAGAATATTTCAACTTGGGGCAGACTAACAATAGAATTACTGAATGAAGACTTTTATTCAATTCACGTTATTACTATTCTATGATGAGGTAATATAAAAATAATTACAAATGTTTTCATAAATTGAATAGTAATATTACTAAACATAAAAATAAAAACATTGATTTATAATGGAATTCTACAAACAAACATGATTAACAATATAAAATCTATTTATTTATTAAAATTATTTTGCCGGCGGTTGTTGATTATAACATAGTTTGAGAGGCTATTTTCCATAAAGATAAAATGAGTGCTTTTGAACAATCTGTGTAGAATTCATTAAAAAATTATTATTCCCGTTATTATTAATGTTTTCAGGGTATAATATATAACTCATACCCTGATAACATTATGCGCAGAATTCACAAATGTATCCACCCGTGTATTCAGGAAATCGTCTCTGCCCGTCGTCGGTCTGCTGTCCGTTACGAGCCGATCCGTTTGTAACTATACGCCAAGCCTCACATCATTCGCATTCGTTGAATATGACGCCATTCAGTGATAGTGTGCCCATTTTTTTCCTTGATTTTAGAATGAGTTTTAATGAGGTGGATTTTTTTTTAGTTTTTAGAATTTCCAAGAATATTTAAAAAATTTCCAAGAATGGCTTGAGAATTTTGACGATAAAAACAAAATTTAAAAATATTTTATTTTGTGTTTTCCCTTTACCACAAAATTTTATTTTTTCCTTAGATCTATGGAAATTTCCCTAGACATTGTAACGTTAAATATCATCTCGCCGCTCGATTGTCCGAATGTCTGCGTGTATGTTGCCGTTGGTGGATTTGCATGTCGGACAGATCCGTGTGTGAATTCTGCGCATTAAAGATATCGCGAAAATATGGAGTATTTGCCAAGATAATAATAATATTCTGCTCCGAAACACGTCTGATTTGAAGCTACCTACCCCCTGAGATTACCTTCACGACTAACTACTCTTGTCCACCATTCAGATGTCTTCTTCGGAGCTGTTTACTGTTTAAACGTCACAGATGGTATCTCTTGAATATAACAATAACTCTCTGAGAAGACTTTCTTTATCTTCAACTACTATTTACATCTCAAGACGCCATCATTTCAGGTTGTTGTTTCCCTTGTTCCCCTTGTGGAACCGCCCTCGCCTCGGCAGGCGGAACAGCGTGTCTATGGCTAGAAGTAAGTGATTTAGATCTTTCTTCGTGATAGGAATTACATGTTATTTCCCGGAACTCGTTCATTTCTTCCTCCCTCCTTCTACACCTCCCACATATACTTCTACAATTTCTATACACTATCCCGCATACCTTCGTCATCCTTTTCCTTTTCTCCTTACACTAGCAAGGATATTTCACGTCGGATGAGAAAAAATATACTAGTTTGTCATAGGCGGCTGAGTCAGCTTCCCATACTTGGTAAGGGAGGAATAATGGCGGTAGAGAATGTGTATAGGTCGCATAATTAGGACGGGTTGTTTAATAGAATTTGAACAATTCATCCATACGAATTTCTAATTCTGTGAAGGTTCTATTGAAGTTCTGTTGTTATATCATTATTATTAAGTGGTTTCAGAAAACTGAAATAAAAATAGAACTTGAATTTAATCGTCACAGAACTTAAACTTAATTAACTTTGAAATTTGATGAATTGTTCAAATTCTGTGAAACGACTCATTGGAATTTCAATCATTCATCATTCAATCATTTTGGGGCTCCACACCAGAGATGGCTGCTGCGTGCAAGAAATGTTTCTGTTTGAGTGCTGTTTTCCTCGGCAGTTAAATATTTTCAAATTGAATTCGTTCTTCCTTAACTCTTCAGTTATCATTAAAAACGTTATCATTTTAGCTTTTAAGGTAATGGGTGGAATGTAACGCTTTAAACCTCTCGACCATTAGCCGGTCTAATTTATCACCCGTATATTTTAAGCAATTATAAATATTTATTGTAGTAGTTACAAAAAAATGATGTATGGTAAAGTACACATTGCCGCAATTCCACAATAAACGGAATAAAGGTAGTCGTTAACAAAAGAAATTAAATATAGAATCATTTCATACCAGTTAAGGTTCCTCTGCGTTGTTATGATCAACTTAAGAAAATACGCAATTCAGGAACAGCGTTGCTTGGCATACATTACTCGGTTTTCACTCGTTGATTGAATATTTCCAATATCACTGATCAGCCCAAAATATTGGATGTTTATAAGAACTGCCTATGCGAGCGAAAATAAAAGCTTTGAAAACGAAGACAGAACATCCACGATTAGACATCGTTTACGCGTACTACGCAACTACGCTGCGCCCCGCCTTTATTTCTACCCATAAACCACGCGCATAACTTTCATTGCCTTCGCTTCCATGTCAAATCTTCCTATTTTTAATTAATTTGGGAGGCAAGTATAAGTACTGCTGCTCCGGGAACCATTTATTGGATAACCAACACCTCTGCCGCAGGTCATCCCAATTGGTTCGCTACTTTTGGCGACACAGCAGAGGTGCCCGGGTTCTTGCAGTAATGCGTCTATCCACCAATTACGTGGCGAGCCAGATCTTGAGACTAGTTGAGCTAGATCTTTTGACCTCTGCAAAAGATCTTTATCGGAACTTCGCCTTGAACCACAGTGGGAAGAATGAATTCATACGTTCGTCAATCATGGACTAACTTTCCCCCAGATTCCTATCCACCCCCTCATCCGTTTTTCCTTCCCAGAACTTCCTTTCCTTAAAAAGACCCCCCGCACAGCATTCCCAAAAGTTGACATAGGCACTGAGGAGAATTATTTTCCCCAAGGCAACCTGTGTGCTAATGTAAAAATAATAATAATCCATGACAATTTAAGATTTTTAAAATTTATTATATTTTTTCTGAATTCGAGATAAGTATCGATTACCAGTAAAACTATTTTTCAAGAGTCGTAAGATGATCGAGCAAAAAATAATTTTCATAATTCTTTTTTTTTGTTGGCAATTTGTGGTAATTAAAACGTTTAAGAACTTTAATAACGGACAAAACTTTTACTACAAATTTTAGTTTAAATTTTAATCGTTCAAGATATCTTTTATTTTTTTTTAAATTAAAACACGTTCTTTAATAGATTATACTTCCAAAATGTAAAATGATACAAAGTTTAAAACTACTTATGAGATTAATTTTTGTAAGCCACGATGATAAATATCTTTCGCACAAAGTTTGGCACTTGAAAATTGAAACTTTGCTAATAACCATTAATCATAAATCATGAGAATAAAATATTATTTAAGCCACGACCAAATTAAATCATAAAGAGAAAAATAAAGCGATTCTATTGTAATAATTTACGAAGTACGTACAGATGCGTTTTTTCGATAAGATTTGTTATTTTAGCATGTATCGATCTAGTCCGAATAACGTTTCAACACTGGCCCAACACCAATCAATACCCATAACGAAATTAAACCACGTTTACACATACACACCAAAAAATTACTGTATATAACAACAGTTTTCATTGGCTTTTTTTCTCGAGAACGTATATACCTAATAATAACAATAAAGTAATTTTTATACGAATAGTTCTGTGATATATTTCATTTTCTGCGCTTTATAAGTCTTGGAAGTAACAGTTACATTTATTTATACTTTCATAACGCTAATCCTTAAGGCGATGTAATATTTGGAATCGGGTAGCTGGCAAAAATAACCCTTAGGTATATGGCGATTAGGTTTAAATTCCCGCTGAACACCTGTCTCCTGTTTTGATTAATCCAAGAAAAAAACATCTCCAAAAAGTGTGTTTTATTTTATTTGGCTGATACTTTATTTTTTCTGAGCGTATAAAAAATACATGCAGTATTTAATTAAAACATCAAAAATATTTCCAAGCAATACTTCGCAGTGCTTTGCCTTAAATGAAGTTGTATTTAAATATAAACATACTAATTTTGGCTGCCAGTGATAGATACATCGGTGATTGCTTAATTGTGTCCTGTAAAACGTTCGCGAGCGACTCGCGGCATGCCGACGCATGATATTGTGTTATATGGTCCTTGCATACTAGATCCTGTTACCGTGTCTCATAAACAAACCACTCACCCGTGTCTGTAACCGATTACGCACCATATCGTAGGTAAGTGAAATTTGAACTCAAATTTAAGTGTCAAAAATGGAACTGATTGGTCAGACAAGCCATTGAGTAGGTACCAAAATGATTTTATCAATGAATATGTTTTTGTATTTTAAACTTACTGGTGTAAAGTACTGTCAAGTTATAAAAAAATGGTAAAATTATACGTTTTGATTTAAAAAATGGCACTGCGGGCCTACATCGAATGAAATGAAATAGTTCCAGACAAAGCATCAGTCAAATATTGATATTGACATACTGATATTTCGGCATTCCGTCATGATATCTATTAGGAAAAAAACACGTGTTCTCGATATGTTCTGAATGAGACATATTTTATCACGAAGTTGGCATGCTGTCACTTTTTAACTGGATCATTTTTCTCTGTGTAGTTTCGATCTAGTGCAGTGAATTTCAAATTTCGAAATATCTTCCTTTGAAAGGCAATGATCATGAGGAAAATATTTTTTTAGGAATACATTCAGCTTCACAAATCCCAAAATTATTAAATTTCGTGATTTTTACGGGTCTGCGCTAGTATTTAAACATTTAAGACGGCCGAGGGCTGTGATAGGATTATGGGACAATACTTTCAAAGAATGAAAAAGTCCAAAGAGTGAACAAAAAATCATTACACTAATTATGTTTCGTTACCTTCGAGTTCATAAATTTCTTGTAAAATGTCTGCATAGGTACTTCATAAAAAACATTACAAATATGGAAAAAAAAAATTAATGATTCGTAGTTATGTTCGGTATTCTTTTTATTAATAAATAACTACGAAATTTGGCTGAAGCGGTTTTTAATAATACATCCGAAAACAATAAATAAACGTAGAAAATACAACAAAATGATTTACGAAAGGAAGGTTCGAGAATGTTCCGAAGCGCATCATATCATATAGGCAAAATAATTCAATCTCGATGTCGCGGTTCCTGGTACTGTACTGACCATTTCGTTCACGTTGTCGCTTATCTAGTAGTAGTAATCTTAAGTAGTGGCGTACCACAACAGATCTAATAACCGAAATACTACAATATTCACATCAATATTGATAAAAAATAATGTTTTATATTTTTAAACTTATTTTATTGTCTTTTGACAAAGAAAAGCTTTCGGTATTAGAAGCTTATTTTACAAAATTAACCTTCTTAAATAAATAGGTAAATACGTTTATAATGATTTATTTAACCATGGATTTGGAAAAAAACTATGTGACTGTTTATTTTTTTAATTATTGTAAATTAAAATTGCAGCTAACGGGAACAAGCTAACGAAAACTGTGTATTTTGAGTGACACGATACAGACTCAAAATTTTCTCAATTTTCATAGTATTCTGCACGAATACCTACGTTTACTGGGAATAATAATAATGTTTTTAAATGTTTATTCACAACTGACACTCACTCTCTAAGATATAAAGTTCCACATATGGTGGTGGATCAACATTATTTTTTTATCTGTATAACAATAATAAATTCCTCAGCAAAGACATGGAAAATAAAAATAATTTCACTATCAGATTTAAAGGATGATTCACAATTTCACATCAACCACATGCAATTAAGCAAATATTGGGTGTTGATCATTGTTTTTAGTTAGATTATAATCGATTTTTTAATCGGTTATTTACTTTCAGTATTGATGGTATTATAAACAAAGTTTGCATTAATTATCTGCTCCAGTTTAATTCTTTGATTCGGTTCGCAATACATAATTTATTAACCCGCTAATATTTGCGATTGATTTATAATTGATTGATAAAGAGCTTACTTACAACATTACTTGCTCTAACATACTTACGACCGTTGTTTCCAATCCCACTAATCAACTGTTGAGACAAAAATTTGGTTCAATACTGCTCAAACGCACAACTACGCTCTTTCTAACGGAAAGGTGAGGACTGAGCGATAACAAATTTATGGAAGCCAGACTACTGGATTAAGCTTGCCTCAGTAAATAATTATTTTTAAAAAGTGTCGACAGAGTGAAAAATATTTTTGACGCCAAGACACGGTGGCATTAAAGTCAAGCTAACACTTTATTTTTAACATATTAGATACGTTTTTTTTTTAAATATGTATAGTATCGGTGTATTACAGTACTTGAAAAAAAATGTAAGCATTATTAATTAATGCAATAATGAATTCGTCAATATTTATTTAACGTTGAAAGTTTTTACTTTGATGTCGTTTTACTGTCTATGAAAGTGGGCGGGGCCACTTAAGATAATCGACAGTAAAGTTGTTTGGAAACAGACGAATCGAACGTTACTGAACAAATCACTCGGCTGATCGGAGCCTGAGATTGATCGATCAAAAAGTTGGGAATAACGGCCGTTAATGTACAATAATAACGAATAATTAAATAAGAAAACTTATTCTATGATGCTGCTGCTTTTAATATTAGAAATTACTCCCAGTGCCTTTTGTTTAAACAACTTTACATATTTACAATTAAAATTATTAATATTTATAAATATATCATAAGAAACCGCGGGTAATGTTGAAATATTTTGTTGATATTCATATTGAAATAAGTTGAATTTAAAATATATATGTAAATTAGTCAGTAGTAACAAACTCCGAGGAATGTTAACAAGATTATCATGAAGCATTTAACGTTGAGAACACCGCAAATAAAACAAAACAACAGTTAGTCCATTACAAAAGCTTTCATGAATTTGTGTTATTCTTAATTTGTTTATTTAAAATAATACAAATTTTACTCGCAGCACGTTGCGTCGAGTGGAAGATACTCTCAGTATCGCCCTTATTTAAGACCACCATTCAGAATTGAAACGTTGCTTGAAATGGCTTTAGCCGTGTTTGGTGATCAGATTTGAATGGCCATGTACTCCCCCACCTTCCTCTTCCGCATCTACCCCCTCCCCCACTACCTTCAGCCTCACAACATACCCCAATTGGGAATGCCATAGTTTCACTGGCTACAGACGGTTGAGAACAGTTGAGACTCTTGTGCGGTATTCTCATAAAATAATAATAATAATATTTAGCAATGTAATGCTTGCATTAGTAAAACTTTTGGTGGGTATGTAAAGTAGAATCATTTTAATGAGATTCTTGTTTGAGTAGTGGTGTACTTATCATAGGACGACTGCGGGGTAGGAGTTGACAGTGGTGGATGTTTTTTAAAACGATTTGCCTGTACGAGTATGTCAATGCAAATGATCATGTAAGTAGCTAGTACTTACTATAATAATGCAGTGAACGATTTAACGTCGTAGAACCGCAAACAAAGAACGATTGTTGTGCTGATGAAATTCCTATTCTATTGAAGCAATATAATAATCTTGCAGCGCTCTCAGGCTTCTTAGGTTTAACACAATTCTGTCACATCCCCTCAGGGGTGAGAGGTGAAACCACCCCAGCTACCCACCTATCCACCCATCCACCCCAGGGATGTAAACTTCAGTAATGAGTTCAGCACAGCACCGCGATATTAACATATCTCAAAAGAAAGAGTATAACTTAATTCAGAAGCGCAGGAAGTTGTATCGATTTGGGAAATTTCTGAAATTGCCCAAAACGTGTCGGGAACTTTGTAATGAAATATAAAGTAATTTAAGTTATTGAATTTTTTTTCGCAATATTATATTGATAAGAGCAAAATCCAACTGGAAAATATCGAATGAATTATTCATGTTTTTGCGAATTCTCATTCACCCCCAGTAATTGAGTCGGGTTCGCACTTTTGGGAAATGTGGCCAGGGGCTTGGCAATATTTCAGCCCACTTTTGAAACAAAAAATATAATACAGATACTTTTGCAATACGTGCAATAAAGAGTTGCGCTGACAAATTATAATACAGATACCTTTGCAATACGTGCAATAAAGATTTGCGTTGACAAATTATAATACAGATACCTTTGCAATACGTGCAATAAAGAGTTGCGTTGAAAAATTATAATACAGATACCTTTGCAATACGTGCAATAAAGAATTGCGTTGACAAATTATAATACAGATACCTTTGCAATACGTGCAATAAAGAGTTGCGTTGACAAAATATAATACAGATACCTTTGCAATACGTGCAATAGAGAGTTGCGTTGACAAAATATAATACAGATACCTTTGCAATACGTGCAATAGAGAGTTGCGTTGACAAATTATAATACAGATACCTTTGCAATACGTGCAATAAAGAGTTGCGTTGAGAAATTATAATACAGATACCTTTGCAATACGTGCAATAAAGAGTTGCGTTGAGAAATTATAATACAGATACCTTTGCAATACGTGCAATAAAGAGTTGCGTTGACAAAATATAATACAGATACCTTTGCAATACGTGCAATAGAGAGTTGCGTTGACAAAATATAATACAGATACCTTTCCAATACGTGCAATAAAGAGTTGCGTTGACAAATTATAATACAGATACCTTTGCAATACGTGCAATAAAGAGTTGCGTTGAGAAATTATAATACAGATACCTTTGCAATACGTGCAATAAAGAGTTGCGTTGACAAATTATAATACAGATACCTTTGCAATACGTGCAATAGAGAGTTGCGTTGAGAAATTATAATACAGATACCTTTGCAATACGTGCAATAAAGAGTTGCGTTGACAAATTTTCAAGACTTTTCATTTGGTCTTGCTCTTCAGAAACATAGTACGAGAGATATCTATATTTTATAGAACAGCAGCTTGTGCCGTTCTTTCATCAGGAGAATATTAAAACTGATAACTAAACGATTCAAAGCAAATGTATGTGTTCATATTTTGAAATATTATTATTTTAGCTGCCAAGAGACAAGTGACCTACGTTTGGTGATTAAGCATAGGTTCCCGGGTTCATCGGGTGAGGTTTGTCCTGGCTTGCCCAGGTTTTGGCGGCAGATACATCTCACCTACTACGTGGTGGGATGGATCGCGAAAGAGTGGTTGAAGAAGACCTTTTGACCTCTTCGTCAGGACTCTTTCGACCCATAGCCTTACTCTACTGTGGGAGGGATGGATTTATACGTACATCACACCTGGACACCCTTTTCTTCTCCAGAACTTCTTACATTTCCTCTTCTCAAAAAGCCCCTCCACACATGGTCCCGAAAGATGACAAAGGCCTTGAGGCAAATTATTTTCCATAGGGCCTCTTTTGTGGAACTAATGTAAAAAAACTCAAACGTATTTTTAAATAATGTTTTTATATTTTAATTTAAGAAAAGCAACAAATTAAGCTTTAAATGAATACATGGATAATATTTAACATTAAAAAAATCATAATGAAAAGCTTAATTCATATAATAATATACCTACTTGAGGCATAATAACCTCAAACGTTGAGATCAAAAGCCTGCAATTTGGGCATAGCCCCCAGCGCCGTGAATCTACGCCCCCAGCTTTACGAGTGAAAACCGTAAAACAGATTATAAATGGAGAAGTCATGTCAACTGGAATCGTCAAACAAATTCCCTCAACCCGGCGAATCCTCTTGGAACACAACGTTTTATAAGACGTTATGAAATACCAGCGAATCATCATCCTCGCGTACTCAAGCCACCATTGTGTATTATATGCAAACGAGTATAATAGTAATTAGCGCTTTAAGAATGGTAACTGTAATAAATCAATTCATATTCCTAGTGAAACAGGCACACTTAAAATATGTGTAATGTATCTAACAAATAAAAATAAAATAATTAAAATTGAATAAAACCTTTTTGTTCATCAACTTTTTTTACATTTACTCCACACACGCAAAAAACTAATTGACATAAAATATTTGTAATTTATTAAAAATCTGGCTAATTATTCATATTCCTGTTAAAAACGGAAGTGCAGGCATTCCACGAATGAATTGAAAGGTTTCCTAAAAAACTGTTGGTAAAACACGAATATCAGGATGTATGTATATATACTGCATAAACACGTGTTCCGATATAATCTGAATAGACAAATATTCTATTAAGAAATTTATTGCAAACGTTTTTTACAGGATTTCAATAAATCAGCCGTACTCATTGTGCACCGTGCACAGGATGCCATGAGGAAAATAATTTTCTATGCCATCTTTATGGATGCTGTGTGGAGGGTCTTTTTGGGAAAACGAAGGAGTAAACATGTTGTTGGGGGCAGTAAACACAGTGGCTGGAAATCTTTCCACAGCCGATTTTTTTAACTCTGAACGAGTTGTAGAAGTGACCAGTTCTTATATGACAAATGTCAACCGTGTACATGTGTTGATCAAGCGTTTAACGTGTTTCCCGACTGTGCAACGGATCAATAACTCTAGTTCCTAGCATTTTCCATGTGATACTGGTAGAACAAGGACAACTCAAAAGATTGCAATCCGTTTGTTAAGATAGGTGGATCTATCAAACGGATGGTCCATTTCCGCAGAGAATCTAGGGTTTTTAACACGCCTTATTTGACATCTTTCTTCTTAATGAACAATTAAACACGGGATAAACTACCGGATAAACAATAGGTATAGCGCCTGAATTCAGGATATTACATTTTCATTCCGTAACTCTTGTATTCATTGTAATTTGTAACTATTGTGTTCATGGTAATTTTTAATCTTTTTATTAATGATAATTTCAATAGTCTCCGTTATAGCAATTATATCAACATTGTTTTTTTTTTTTTTTTAATGTGTGACGATTATTAACATTTATGTGACATTGTTAGTTTTAAATATATTTAATAACTAGAAGTAGCTACCCGGCTTTGTCCGGAAGTCTACTAATACGAAATTAGAAATTATTTCTACTGAAATTGTAAACTGTAAAATTATTCTCTATTCATTGGCAGAGTTGAAGAGTAATTACATTTGCGATATTCCCTAGATAGAAAAAAAAATCGCTAAATAAGCTCTCAAACTTATAAAAATTACATCTGGTTCGATTATAGGTATGAAAAAATTCTCACTGATTCTTTAAATTCTACTTGAGACATTTGCGAAGAGATTTTATCTGTACTTTAATAAGTAATAACTAAATGTTATCGTTATTTTATTTATATTAGCGACGATAACATACTGTTTATATGTTTTCATTGATACCATAGATATTAGAATTTTAAAACCATCTTCAACAATAATTTTATTATTGTCGAAAGCTTACTAAGGAACCTTAAGAAACTTTGAACGATAATAAAAACGAAAGAATTAAAAACAAGCATATATACCAAAATACTATCTTGGTGTTTGACATCATTTGGCAGATAGATTACTACTTCCAAGCGCTATGTCGTTTATGGTGGTAAAACAGTACTAAAAGTTTTAAGATAAGCAATGATCTAAAAATTTGAGACAGAAAAGGCTATGCAAATTTATAAAGCTTTCCTTCAGAGTTTGTTTGCTGCTTCGGTACATAGGCAGCTGTTCTGCTTTATAATATAATATTTATGTTGTTAAGATTCGTAGTCTAAACAATTAGATTAAATACGAACAACGATTGGGTCCTATTTAATTTCTCTTGTAATCTATGTCATAACATTAAAACTGTATTATATCTCAATCAAATGTGCAAAAAAGTAATAAGTGAATAATGTATTTATCTAATCTCAACTCTTTCCCATTTCTGTTGAATTTACACTAAAATCGGCAGAAATATTTCTAAAATTCTCGTACATTTGGGCGGTTGTCTCGTCTGGACGACCATCATGTTTTTTGTTTGTTATCTCAATACACTTGTCCACATCTTCTCGTTAAATTATATCTCGCCTATCTCACGTACCCAGATTATTACCCGAACCCGCTGGGCCCGCTCTATGCTCGACAATAATGCTTGTCCTATTTCGGGAATGGGGGAAGGACGACCCTTTAATAGAAGCCTTAATTCGAAAAGGTCACATTTCACGTAGAAATGAAACAATGTCCCCTAACCTTAAATTATACGTCATAAGGAGCATTTTAGTGTTCATGGCTTGACAGGAGTCTGACCCGTTGGAGTTTCGGGCTGAATGTAGGTTAGGAATGCACGATTTGCACGCGAAGGTTTGTCATTCTACGAGTAAACTGTTCAGTGCTATATCCACCAGTGGCGTACGGCTAATATTGGTTCTTTGTTTTATTATTTATCTTGAAGAAGAGGAAACTAAAATAATATTAAAAAGATAAAAAGGAGGTTACGTTATCGAATATAAAAACCTTAATCTAGTGCACAATATTTTTCTATTTTTCTAAGAGAAAGTAGAAAAATTTCCTAAATACAGAAATTTAGAAAAAAAAGATCTTCAGATTCTTACCCGCCCCTCATACCCTTTTCCTTTTCAGAACTTCCTCTTCTTAAAATGACTCTCCACATAGGTACTAATAAAAGTGCTTTAAATTTTACACAATTCTTTAACAACAATTTACGATACATAAATGGTTGTCTATCAGTGGTGTAAAATTTAGTAACTGTAACCAGATACTTAAATGATTACCGCTCCTCGCGGTAGATAATTGTAAAGGTTACCTATTCAAATAAAACATTAGAAAAAAATTACATTCCCGAAAAGATGTGATAATTTCCTTTAAATATATTGGCCGAAACATTTTCTAATTCAAAAATTTATACGTATTAACACGAGTGTGCTGTTTAAATAAGGTGATGCAAAAGTTCTCACTCGATTTCCGACAAAAATAATTGGGTTTGGGCAATTATTCCGTGTTCTTCAGTTTGTCAACCTGTATTCTGCTTTCGTTTTATCCACAAATGTTAAAGTCCTGATGACAAGATGCCGTTCTCTAAAATGAAAGCATTTCCGATAGAGTGATGACTTTTACTCCATCTTTTATTTCATATATTTGTTCCGAGTTAATATTAAACCACCCGCCACTGCTTCCACTGTTCTCCGTTCTGTCCTTTTGTGTTTTTAGGCAAAATTTAAACAAGGATGGTTGTAAAATATTCGCCATTTTGAAGCGATGAAGCCTTTATGAACTATTTATACCATTCTAAAAGGGTTGTAGTGTTTTTACCAGCTGACTAGTGGGATTCCTTGTTAATGACTAACAGTACGTATTAAACGTATAATATCTATCTATCTATAGGTATCAAAGGAAATGAGAATAATTTGTTCATTAAATTAAATTTAATTAAGAAAATCAAACCACATAGATGATTTTTGAAGGGAAAATTCACGTACCTGTATGGATTCAGGGATAGCACTTTTATAATTAAAAATGTTAATTACACAAAAGTGTGAACATTCTGGAGTCACTAGAAAAGAGGAATCATCGTTTTGAAGAATATTGTGAGGATTACTGACCGGTCAGTGGCCGAGTTGACATCGCGTTTGGGTCCCACCCAGGCGTAGTGTGTTCAATTCCTCGGCTGGCTAAGTCCTCCATCACAACACAAGCAACATTTTCAGCTTAATGTGGTGGTAGTAGGAGATTTTCAAATATTGTCAGGTTATTAAAAAAAAAAAAAAAATAAAAAAAAAAAAATAAAAAAAAAAAAATAAAAAAAAAAAAATAAAAAAAAAAATAAAAAAAAATAAGAAGAAAAATACAGGCGAACGGGAATATTGTGGTTGCAAAGCATCTGACTATCCAGAGCTCATCGACTGACAGATCTAAAGCCATTTCTGATAACTTTCGATTTTGAAAGACTTATGCAATTATTATATCCATTTATTTCTCTCGGAATTCAAACCGGTGATCTTGGAAACTAGAGCCTTAGAGCTTACGAAGATGATGGAAAAAATAAATTATGACATTAAATAAAAAATTTATGCCTCATCGAAATAAAGTTCGTCATATGCAAAATTGGTAATAATTTAACAATAACAATATAGCCCTCCGGCAGTTGGGTTGTGACTAGTTAACATGGTCGAGTGGCCTCAGGTTTCGGGCCTCATTTGGAGGCCATGTGATGTGTAAGCCTAAGTAGCGCAGTAAAGTTTAACGCTTGCGATGCCGACGCCGCGCCGTTTAACGGCCGCCGTTACACGCCCTGCGACGTGACGTCATAGAACGGAGCGTTTTTAGATTGGTCGCTTTAGGCAGAGAATTCAAACCATAGGACAACTAACAAAACAATGCGCAATGTGGCGATGTATTTCATGTAGGTCCTGTTGCATTATTATATATACAAATATTTTGTTAGATCTTTTGACGTAAGACCGGCACTCGGGTTGCAAACGTGGCGAGACGTTTAATTCGGCCAGCCTTGTGACTCTTGTATTTACTTCTATTCTTACTAAAATTGACAATGGATCCATTTTAAATGATGAGTTTCTTAATTCGTAATATATTGTTAATAGTCTTTTTATTTTTAATAATAATAAAATAATTGTTAACTATCAAAAATATAAAGACTTTCATCCTTTCATTTTCACTTGTCCTTGAAAGGTGTCACGTGACGTCTTTATTTTTTTTTTGTTCCTTTTTCTATTATCAGCTGTTCTTCCCTTATTTCCAGGTCGTCCTATCCCATTCCAATCTTCTTCCTAGGTCTGCCTCTGTGTAGCCTTTACTTTGGGTGTATCAAGCAATAATTTTCACCTAGAATTATTATTTTGTTATGAACCATCCTTGTCAGTCTTTAGGACCTTCTGAATCTCAAAATGGTCTTAAAATAATTAATATATTTTGGATTCCACTTTCTGTTATAGACATTTCTTTTTTAAAGCTGTAATAATTAACAAAGATTTCAGAAAATGAAACGGATTAATTATATCTCTATTTATATCTCCTGCGTCTCTATAGGTATCTCTTGCCTTTCATTTTTACTTCTATTTGTCATTTGAGTGCTCTTTTACTGAATCTTATAATTTTTTGTTTTTGAATACTTATGTATGCAAATTTATGTATCCTATGTCTGAGTACATATTTGTGTATTTTAACTCAGTTTTTATAATTGGATTGTACTACTGTATTAAGTGCGATCATCTGTTAAAACACAATAAAAATAAATAAATATACTAAAAACGATAAATCCACTGCCAATTTTTCAATGTGCCATAAAATGTATTGTCTTGAAATTCATTGGGAGAAATGTATAAATATACCGTCATTGGGATTGGAGAGATTCGATGCTAAGGAAATAAATATTTTCTTCTCAAATACAAAATTTTCCATATTGATATTAGACGTTGAAAACTCATGTCCCTGGCTCCAAAGATAATGACAAAAAACCCCTTTAGCTATAAAGATTTTCTTCATAGCCCCGCTCGGGTGTAGGTCTTCGCCTTAGTACTTAGTAGCATCGGTGGTAGGGTTTAATGTGTTAAATAAGGGCGGTCTTGAGAACCATTAAAAGAATGAACCGCCTGGACCGTAAAAACATTACTTTCTTTAGACCGGTAATCAGATAATAGCAATAACTTATATGTTGTATTCCTTCTACAAAAACATCAATAAGAAAACATCACAAATAAATTATTAATAAGACCCTTTGAAACAGAACTGTCCTAGATATTCGCTTTATTTTATTTTGTTTATTTATATCTAATCGTTTTTAACCGTGTCTAAAAATATACCTACCCGTTTTCTTTTTCCTTTCCACACCACATACTTTACTATTTATTCTCCTTCATATATTTAAATTTAAAATCAAACTAATCTGTTAAGAACATTGCACTGAAATGTTTTTACTGTACATTCCTGTCACCTACCTTAGAGCAGGTTAAGCCTTGTAAGGCAGGAAATGTTAAGTTTACAATTACTGCCACAGTTCACACCAAGTGGTTTACTACGTTTGAACTATGGCAGTGATTGTGAATTACTGCCATAGTTCACACCAAGTGGTTTACTACGCTTGAACTATGGCAGTAATTGTAAATTACTGCCATAGTTCACTCCAAGTGGTTTACTATGTTTGAATTATGGCAGTAATTGTAAATTACCGCCATAGTTCACACCAAGTGGTTTACTATGTTTGAATTATGGCAGTAATTGTAAATTACTGCCATAGTTCACACCAAGTGGTTTACTACGTTTGGTGATTAAGAAGGGGTGCCCTCATTCATGGGGTCAGGTTTGTCCAGGTCCTTGACCAGTGGCGGCTCATAACTTTTGGGCGAACTAAAGTGCTGGTATTACAAAATATGGCATTATTGATGTTGTTCTAGCCAAAAAAGTCTCCCGTACGGCGCACGGCCAAACTGAAATTTTCTGAAAATCTTCATACATGTATGAATCAAATTTTAGAAAAAAAAAAAAAAAAAAGATTTTGGACTAAACAACATCAATAATGTCGAAATTTTCAATCTCAACACTCCATTACACTCGAAAAAGTGTGAGAGAGTGTGGAAGAAGCCAGTTGAAGGAGACCCTTTGACTTCTCCAGCTAGACTCTCTTGTACTGCAGTGAGAGGGATGGATTCATATGTCTATCACTCCTAGACACACTGAAAAATCACAATTATATTGAAAGTATTACCTACATAGAAACTGTAAAATAATATTTTAAATAACATCAATTTATCGGCTTTAAAAAATCACACCCCATCAGGGAGTACCCATCTAGCAATGTGCCACTGAAACTTATTTGATGATAATTTGTCTCGTTATTATTTTCAAGAATTACGAGACTGATAAAGGAGGTTTCTTTTGCATGGTTGGTAGATACATTACTTCTGGATACATAAGAGGCAGCAACCTAATCTTTTTATTTAATGTTTCTTTTTCATCGGCTTGTTTGCCCAATGTTATTAGGCAAAATTGGCGACAAAATTTGTATTTAAATTCGCCGTGGATGATCCTCATATTGTATGAATAAATAATTTCTCCGCAGTTAAACACAAGTTAAATGTAATCTTGACAGTTCACGTGACAGAATATAACTCGGTGGAAGTAGTGTGTTACGAGTGTTGCCAATCAAATAAACTTCCCGCACACATCAGGGGCGTCCCTAGAATCGTACGAATTCCTCAAGTGCTATAGCAAAGGGGGTCCGTGATAACTTCGGAAACGCCTACCTAATATTTTTGACGTAAGCCTGCGCGAGACAGGCTTTACTACGCGCTGGAGTACATGAAATCGCAGAACTCGAGTTCTATCTACGTGGAAAATTATATTTTAAGCTCCCGCGTTAAAGAAAATCCCTTTCGGCGAAAGCAGGTGGAGATCTCCCGCTTCTCTTCACCTTTTCCCTCTTTTCCCACACCAGGGGGTGGCGGGAACTGCGGAGTAAAGGAAAAGAAGACATGTTTTTTAAAATCGTCTACCATTTTTCAAGACGCCTTGCCATTATGCATAAGCATTAAAGAAATAAATCCTCATAAGTGTGTGTGTTTCTGTACGCCCAAAGGAAACCAAATTTTCCTTACTGCAAGTGATATTTATTTATTGGTAAGAAACAAACAGGGTTTATAATACAGAAAGATTTTACATTACGTAGGTGGTTAAACGTTGGTTTTAATTGGTCTTTAAGAGGAAGCTACAAGCCAAAACTGTGTATATTCTTGGTAAACCTTATATCGTTGGTAATAAGCATTAAAATCGCTCGACAAACGGAGTCTAGAAACGTTCGATTTCAAGCAAAAAAACTCTTTTTTAATTATTTTGTAAATAATTTCATAAGAAAGCAAAAAAGTAAATCAGGTGAAACTGTCATATATAATCTTAGCTATAACACTGTATTTTTTTTAAAGTTGTTTCCTTTATGCGTTCATAATATCTATTGAAAAAAAAAAATTTATTAGTTTGAATTTATACTTTTTACTGAGTAATTTATTTTTCTATTTGTATTCTACTCAAGCGAAGCGATAGGAAAACCTTCAATTTATCTAAAGCATATTTTTTGGTATTCATAATGTAACTCGTTATAAAGATTAATCAAAATAGTGATTTGGCATTAAGCTTCGCCTTAAATTAATACACGAAGATAACTTACTGATAAAAAATATTGCTAATTTATTAATAATCTGGTCAAATTATTCGTATTCCTTTTAAAAACGGGACTGCAGGACTTCAACGAATGAATTGGCAGATTTCCTAAAAAATTATCAGTAAAATATGAATGGATAAGGATGCCATAACACGTGTTCATAAAAAATATTTTTGCAATAACACTTGCAGAAAAAGGCAAGTTTATTCAAAATCTTTTAAAAATAAAACAGGTATTTTATTGGCCTGTCACGTTGAGAGATCTTTTATTTATTGGCGACATCTTTTTAATTTCATATTGATGTAGATATCACTTCTAGGGAATGTCTGTTCAGTAGGTCTATCACTTGGTATATCTGGGGATCTACTAAAGACAAAGCAACGAAATTGAGAGACTAATAATATCCCTAAAGACTTAAGCGGAATCCTTTGTGGATGATAGATCAAACAGTTACTCAATAAAATGTTATAAGACATAAAAGTTTTTTTTTTACTTGATGCCTAATTTGAGAATTTACAATTTATTAGTATCACAGTCTAATCAATTGTGAATCATTCATTTTTCCACAATATCTTTAAATAATGATGAATTAAAGAAATGAAGGAAGATTTAAATGTATGTACTGATTTTTTCCCCTGAAGAATTATGTCTTTGAGGATGTGGAGGATCTTTTTACGACAGGAAGGACAGAAACTGGATCTTGAAAAGTCGTTGTAAGATGTAGGAAACATTGAAGCTAGCATGACATCATATAACCAATCTATTGAATACGAGAATGAGTCACAGAAATGAGCGATTACGAACAAGATTTTTCGAAGTAAACTATAACACACGTGTTAATAAACACTACATAATCGAATTCGGAATCTTATCAACCCATAGAACTATCGCACCAAATTTCAGAGCTGCCGTACTTAAAATATTGTTCGTACATATTTAGGTCACGTTCTCTCCGGGTCTCGAACTCCGAACCTTCCACTTAACGGGCAAGTGTTCTACCAATTGAGCAAGCACGCCACCCTTCAGAGCTGCCGCATTTCTTCAAAGCATAGTTTGATATTTATGTCACGTTCTGTTGTCACTTAAAAAAATAAAGATTTACGATTGTCGCCAATATAAGGCTCGGAAAACTGTTAAAATAATAATAGGTTATTAATTTAAAGCTCGTAACAGAAATTCTATTGTTTCGTTCGCAAGTTGCCGAGGGACTGACTAATTTGGACGCTGGCCAGTTTCGCATTAGAACGAAGAACACATAATTTATTTAATTAAACCTCTGCCAGCAATAAAAAAAATGAGCTGAAATGTTTTCGCTTAATTAAATACCTAAAGCAAATTTCATCATGATTCCACGCTTCGGATATTTCTGCGGCTTCCTTTTTATGTGCAGTAGAATATTTATGAATAGATTTTTTCAATGATATGATTTCAGATTTTCACGGCCAAAAGTATTATACTGATTTATTTTTGGGGTTGCGCTACCTCCTTCTTTAGCCAACGTTTCATCACATCTGCCCTGATGATGAACACCGTAATGCCGTTCAAAACGTTAGCTAAAGAAGAAGGTAGTTCACAATATTCCAAAAATACCTAGCACACGTGACAGTTCTTTTTTTTAAATTTTCAATGAATTAGGTGAAAATTAGGTTGAAAGTGAGGTGTTTGTGGGTCAAAATATTTACCATCAGATTCGATGCCTTTGAAAAGTGACAGGTATGGACGATCGACAAAGCCCTATGTCAGTACAATATAGACAAAATGTTTTATCTATGGTCAGTTAGTGATATTTGCGAGTACGGTGAAAATATGATTGCTGTCTGTATGTACAACTTTTTTGATAGTGTCGTTGATTATGCAAAATAACTGGTTTATTAACGCATGTAGGTGAAATAATTAAGCTTTTAGAATTGAAACAGTCGTATACACGATCCATAGACTTGATTAATTCATTTCAGACGCAATCAATTGTTTCCGTTACAACTTGGAGAAACAAAAGTTGTTAATCATAACTAAAGATCTAATGAATTAATTAACTCCTTTTTATGTCACAAAATACCCGTGGACTGCCAGTGTATATAAAAGTTTTTATTTCAATTTGAGATTGTCAATTTATTAGTATTTATGACTTGTACGTAGCCATCTGACGTTTATTAATGTCAATTTCTTAACATCCCCACTTGGGATATCTTACAAGGCTGAAATTAGTAGAGAGGGGAAGGAGATAGGCTAGAGGACGGTGGTGAAGTACCTGGCTATTCAGATCTGGTCACCAAACATGGCAAGAGCTATTTCAAGCAACGCTTCAATTCTGAATGGTGGTCTTACACCAGGGCGATACTGAGAGTATCTTCCAGTATGGAACGTGTCGCCAATATGCTACATATTTTTTTAATGAGTAATTTGTGAAATAACACAAATTAATAAAATAAAATATACAAGCGCATGCCGGGATTTAAACCCACAAACTCCGACTTGCTAGTGGAAAGCTTTACCCTTCGACCATGGAGACCGTAACAAGAATTCAAATTCAGTTAGGTTACACTAAGAAATAACGTTCATTTGCCATGTCTTTATCCTGAATGAATCCTAACTAGAACGGTCAAGAAGGGTATGTTAGTAGAGAAAAAATAAAAAAGAAGGAAACTCTGATCAGCAGGGTAAGGCTGTTAGGGGGGTGGGGGTTGTATCCCCCAACACGTGGCCTACTTTCCTTTCTCTTCCTTCTTTCCTTTTCTTCCGCCTCTTTTCTTCCCCCTTCGTCAATCAAATAAGGGCTCTCATAAAGCCTTCGCAGGTCTTTCAATCTAAGGTCTCCCGCCAGGTGAGGCGTGAGAGGGGAAAAACAAACCCCGGAAATTTAATTGATCTTTCAGGAACGGTGAAAAGAATCCACCCTTGTTGGGTTGGTACTTACCTACTCGGCACTATAACTAATTGCTGCTGAGAGAAATAACACAAGAATTGTGTTGAATTCAGTGCCAACAAATACTTAAGGTGAAGAACTACGTAGCAATGCAAAACCATATGTTTTTGGTTTGAAATTTTTCTGGCATCCACATACTTTATATGCTTTAATTAAATACAGCAAGTAGAACACATCTTGGACTTTAAAATAATTTGTTTTTTATTAGATTATCTCATGTTACGCTAACTCTTTCTTTAGCTAACGCTACGGACAACACTACAATCTCCGTCATTAGGGCAGACAATAAACATCTTCATGTTTAAACATCCGCACTGATGATGGACACTGAAATGCTGTCCGAAAGGTTGGCTAAAGAAGGATGTAGCGCAATTTGGCGTAATACCCCAAAAATGAATCTCTTTAATGTTAAAAACCAGACATTTTAGCTAAAATAGGATTATTTGTCCCGGATAATTTAACGCGAGGCCGCCAACACTGGCTTTTGGTTGTTATCAGGTGTGAAACTAACTAACCAATGGTGATGCCCATGGGAAGACTCAGTAGGAATTAACTGCCTCGCAAGAAAAGTGTTTATTTTCCATATGTTTTACAACGAATTTAAGCACGAAGTATTATTTGATCTTTAACTTACGTACCTACGCACAACTTATTTTCTCACACGTATGTTTTTATATGTTATATGTTTATATTTATACTATTCCAAATATAGTTTTCTTTATCGCTTTTGTAATGTAGTGGTTTGTATTTGGTTGTTACAGAATAAAATAAATACATTTGATCAAAAACCGAAAGGCGCCGAGAATCGGCATTTAACAAAGGCACCCACACTTTAGAAAAGGCACCCATCCCCGATTTGATCTTAAATCAAATATGACCGAGATTGAATAGGTTAAAATAAGCTTATTTCTTCTAAAGCAAGGTTCAACTTCCACTAACAAGACTGATTCTTCATCTCAACGTTTCTCAATTAATTGATCTTCTTTGAATTAGATAGTTACACTAGCTAAATATCATGTATTAATCCACACTGCCAATTAGAACATAATACAAACATTATTATAATAGTGTCTAAATGCGAAATGTATAAATAACATTTGAGCATCTCTTAATTGGCTGACTTGCCAACGCCAGTGATTATTTGAACTAAGTTAATATGTTGTTATATTATTATAACGTACACCAAAGAGAACATTTTTGGTGAATGAAACAATAACAGGCTTGAAGCAAATTGATGGCTTCTATTACAGAACTGTTAGCTCATTGACACTGGGCCGGCCCGAAGTCACGTTTTCATGATGGGACGTATCACATTTATCACAAAAGAACTTCAAGTATATTTAAAAATTATGCAAATCAATTCAAGACAAATTTGCATAAATCAGAATTTAACGTTCAAAAGTCTACATCGATTTTTGACACAGATATTCGTTGTTAATGTCCTTTCCCATCATCAGCAATCTTATTTTAATCTATTATTATTTGTCTACATTTTAACTGTTTGTTAACATTTGTAAGCAATACATTTTTACGAAACCGATCTTATTATAAATTCAATATAATTCGAAAAACGCGCCTTGACGTTTTATAAGTAGATGACATCACGTTGATGATTTTCGTCTATTTGCGCCCCGAACAATTCATAATTCTTGCCTACCATATACAAATAAATCGCAGTATAACAGTGATGGCTGCTGTTTAAAAATATATGCGAAATAAAAACACACGCACTAGACGACATTGTAACTTTAATTTGGGATGTTTACTGTCATTCCTTGTTTTACTATATTTGCACTTTGTTTTAGAGTGGAAAATACTTCTTTAAGAGTACTATTCAGAATAGTAGGTAAAAAAAAGTAACAATAAAAAATGTACAGAGCCTTTGAAGTGAAGTGTTTACAAAAACGGCGCTCTATAAATAATCCAGTAATTTCCGTTTTCGAACCAGATGTATTTGAAATTTTTCTCTTTTGCCCATATTTGAATAAACCATTTTCATCGTACCAAATAATAAATCAGACATTGGTAAAGTACAGGGTTTTCCAATAAGAGGTGTTATTTTGATATTCAATCGTAAAAGATCAATGGTTTTGTTGCTTGTGTGGCACGTAGCGCTGTTTTGTTGAATGTAAACGTTGTCCAGATCAATACCATCCAATTACGGCCATAAAAAATCATTAATCATCTCTCGATAGCGCAATCCATTCACCCCAACTGTTGCTCCAGTCTCATTTTCGAAAAAGTAAGGTCCAATGACTCCGCTGGACCATAAACCGCACCAAACAGTCACACGTTGAGGATAAAAAGGATTTTCAACAATAACTCTTGGATTTTCGAGCCCCGGATGAGACAATTTTGCTTGTTGAAGAAGCCACCGAGGTGTAAATGGGCCTCATCACTCAAGACCATTTGCATTTGATTCACTCAAGTGAATTTTAATAATTTCAATGCGTTGTTGAAGCGTGTATCATTCCATTTTTATAAATAACGTAGTTTCTACTTGTCAAATGTCAAAAAATGACAGCTTCAAAAGTAACATCTACCGAAATAGCTGGCTATTCAAAATAACACCTCTTATTGGAAAACCCGGTATGTTAACATATATAAACAAATTGGGTATAGGTGGAGATTCGTATCAGTTTCTAAAATTAATTATTTAGCAACGTATTATTTTTCAGCGTCAAAATAAACCATTTTCCGAAAAGCTTAACATTGATTAACGGTTGATCTACAGAACGAATCTATATATATCAGCGTGGATTTTATACATTAATTTTATTTTTTTTTAAACTGTGTCTGCGTTTACTATTTCAAAGTGTATGCAAATGTTTTGGGCTAGATTTGGTTTCATAAAAAAAACTAGAAGCCTTAAAATCTTAAATGTGGCTATAAAATATCCTTGTCATGAAAATTGATGAAGCTACCTTTTAGCACCGAAAATTCCCTGTCATCGAAAGTAATGGCAGTACTTTCTTTGAAATCCTAAAAACCTCTATCCTTGCCTTTGGAGAGTCGCTTAAATAAAAAAAAAGAAACAATTTATTGAGAACCTCTATATAAAAGATAATATTGATTTGTGAAATCCTTTTGATAAATAATTATTAAGAACAACTTTTCCTGTTACTTATTTAATTTAGACTTTTAAAAAAAGTCAATAGGTATCCCATTTCAATAAAAATCGGATGTGTTAACGTTGGCTAACGAAGGAGTTAGCGCAACACGGCATAACACCCCAAAAACAAATATTAATTACAAATAAATAATATTATAGATCTTAATAGTTCTGAATTTAAAATATGAGATCGACAAATATGACGTTTAATAAATAGATCCCAACGATTGAGCTGTTAAGATGGCTGTTCCAGTAAGACAAAATATCCTGGATTCGATTTTTAGTTCTGACCGTTATCCTTTTATTTTTCTGTCTCTTATTTTGTTTCATGTTACGTTTAGATTTATTAGTATTATCTTCTTCTTCAACGATAAATAATTATCATTTGTTTTGAATAAAGTAAAGATGAAAATTTTGCTATTCACACCTTCAGTTGTTTTTATTTTTCTATGCACTAAACCAGGCGTAAAGAACGCCGTGTACCTAGCGATTGTCTTGTAAACTAGAAAAAACTGATAATTATTGAAGAAGGTAAAAAAAATTCTTCACTGAGTCTTTATGAGACTGTCTTGTTTCAACTCGACCATTTCTCACCTGTAAATTGGTTTATTACGTTCCGGTTCCGGTTAAAAATGGTGGCTGTGTTGGATACTACATTTTTATCCCTCAGTATTTCGCATGATTGTGGTTCCTACTATAAGCTGTCAATTCAGAATAATCAATATCTTGGTACTTACCGGCCAGAAGAAAGTTTGAAAAAAGAATTGTAATTGAGATAGTGACATTGTTTGGATAAATTGCATAAATCCTTAAATCCTTAATCCGAATTTTAACACATGTAGTTTTAAATAAAATTAAAATAAGGTTTTACAATGGGTTATTTTGTATCTTACGATTCATACTATAATATAATTATATAAATATGATTTATCAGTAAGTAGGTAGGTATAAAAGCACCTACTTACAAAACTTAAGATTTCGCAGAAAATATTGGTTTTGATTCAATAAATACTAAAAAATACTAGAAACCTTTAACTCAATTACTCTCAATCTCACCAAAAAGTACTTTGGAAATCTTTTTTCACGAAAAATATTTAAAAAAGAGGAAAAACAGTATTCCATCTCTTTTTAGTTTTGAATAGTTATTACGTTAAATATGGTATTGAAGTTAGGAGCTAAAACCCCGTTCGAGAGTCGCTGATTCATATAACATCCCAGTCTAAGTGATTACAAATGCGATGTGGGAATATTATTTGAAATCACCTTTATAAAACGTAACTTTTTCCAATAGCTCAACTTTTGCCCGACCCTTCCGGTTGAGAAAAAAGCTTGCCAAAGGTTTTTGGTGGGCATTTTGCAAAATGTATTAGCACATCCGGCATGATTGGGGTCCCCAAACCTTGCAATGCGTCACGGACCACCGACGCCGAATGAATTTCCTGAGAGGAACGAATCAAACAAAGTGGGTTGGTATAGGGACGTAACAGTTTTGGAGCAAACCCACTGAGATTATTATTTAACAAAAAAAATCAATTCGCAAATCCAAAATAAAATTTTTGGGTGTAATTTTGTCAATGAAACTACTTTTAAGATTTATGTTTATTTATATTTTATCATTTGTGATTTTTTGTATAAAAACACGTGTAATGATACCATTTAACCATTTTTATTTTTTCTAATTGAAAGTCTCACTGACTTTCTTGTAAATTTGTTATTTCTTAAAAAACAGCTACCGGTATTATATACTAATCTCAGTATATATTATTTACATCATTGGATCAAAAGACAAGCAGCTGTATTTTCCAGTTTTATACGTATAACGCTAAAGTCAGTTCAAGAGAATTAAAATCACAATTTTTTCATTAACTCGGGGTATCTCAAGAAAATCCATTTTCAATCAGTTCCTGAACTGGTAACTGTTTGAAACCAATGGAAATCGTGATCCCTTTCTAATAATAATATATCTAGGATCTAAAAGCCCTATAGGGTATGGTTCTAAGGTTTCTGCTGGCGACAAACGTGTGAAGAAGATTTTCTTACAATTGCAGCCACTCTCAGTTTAACAGGATTGTACGCGACATTACTTATAAACGTTACTTTTCACCCTCTTCTAGACAATTGATATTAAGAGGAAATCATTCTGGCAAACTGTACAGTGAATATAATATTGTATTTATTATGTACTTTACTTTGTACAAATTTGCTATATATACGAGGTTGGTGATCATCAAGGAACTACTTTGTGACCTCCACTATAGTGAAAATTATTTAACAAATCTATTACTTAAATAATTTAACACTGTTGAAATGAAGCCTTTGCGGACATTTCTCTTCTCTTTGAATAGTGTTCTTCAATTCTTAGTGAATAGGCACATAATCGGCTTCAAGTGATTTCTTTCATTCAAAAGCTTCCCAGTACCATAAGCTTATTAAACTCTCATTTTACTGAAGAAGCTTGGAAAATGCGTACACTTTTATATTAATTGTAACTTTTTTCAAAATATCATAAGAGGAGGCATAAAGGTTTAATAAAATCTGCTGGGATAACTATATACGCGTATATTGATGTTTGTCTGAGTAGTTTGAAATATTAATGTTGTTCAATTTAATCACGGTTTTTTAATGTGAATACCACGCCAACTGTTTCGAAACATCCGTAGCCAATCGGACTAAAGCATTCCCTATTGGGGATGTTTTGAGATTAAGAAAGTATAAAAGGAAAGGAGATGAGGAGAGAAAGACTGGTAAATATGTGGATCTTTGGTCTGGTCACCAAATATGGTTAATACCATCTCAAGTAACGTTTTGATTCTGAATGTTTGTCTTTCACCAGGGCATTACTGAGAGTATTTGCCACTCTGGCTGGTGCCAACAAAGGTTTTTCTAGCGTTTATAACAACTACGGGCTACCTGTGAATTTAAAATAAATTAATGATATTATTCAAAATGAAATTAGATATAAACAGAAATAGGTGCAAAAAAAATACACTTTCTTCAAATATGTTGCTTTCCTGAATAAATGGATGTGTTATTACAGCATACGCAAAAATTAATAATACAAGTCATATTTCAAATAATACAAAAATATAATATATACGTATATGAAATAAATATTAGTAAGTAGTAAAGTCTTCCGTTACAAACATAATATACAAATAAATCAGTTTCTTTCACATCTAAATATTTTTCTTTTGATGCAGAACGGAAAGGTTTTGAATATTTCGAAAAGATCCTTATATGCATTAGCATTTCGGTGAAATCGCGCTATTATTGGTGAGTGATATGAATAGTTAGTGCCATGATTGTCACAGTGGAAAAGATGGTAGTAGATTTAACAGGGACACGGATATTTATAACACTTAGTCGAATCGAATCGTAGAAATTAGTGATTATAGTTTTAGATGAGACATTAATGCTTTGCAACAAGCATCAATCACAGGTTATCTCAACTTATTTCGAACATATCTAAGAATTTTTCTTTGTACTTTCTCCAAGCGGTGTAAGTTACAAGTATAAATAGGTGACCACACAAGAGATGTATATTCTAGATGCGATCTCACGAGGGAGCAGTAAAGTAGTTTCATTGGCTCAACGTTATGAAAATTCCTTGTGTTATGTATTACGATGTCTAAAATTTGCATGGCCTTATCCATGGCTATAACTCCATGGTCTTTGATGTATGTTACTAATGAAGTTTGGTTATTATTAGTTGAATACGAATTAGATATTGGATTCCGTGAACAGTAAAAAATACCCATGGAAAAATAATTTATTTATGTCACACCAGCCAGCGGGACTATCTACATTTTGCTGAAGGATAAGTACATCATTTAGACATTTCACAAACTTGAGAAGCTTTAGATCATCTGCAAATAGAATTAATTTAACTTTGAAAAAACTTAAAGATAAATCATTTATAAACCAATTGATGAGAAGTGGGCCCAAATGAGAGCAAAATTTAAAAAAATCTTTGTTTTGGATAGCGTGGACATCAAATCATTATTATTTCGATCCCTTATTAATAGCAGCAAATCAAAATGTCAATTTTTAAATAATTTTTAATCCGTGATCACCTCCCCTTCGAGGAGGGAATTGAAGGTCCAATTAAAGTCTTCACGAGTTTCATTATAAAGTTGTTACCCATTCCCTGCACCCTCGAGACCTTTCCAGAGGTTTCTGTAATTGCCCCACGCTTTGCTCCTGATGAAATTGAAGCCATTCACTAGTATAATCATTGTTATTATTTTGGCCAAATTGAGGTTAAAAATAAAATATCTCGAAGAAAAATAGAATGTAATTTTAGAATTAATAAAATTTATTCCATCGTAAACACAATATATTCTGATATCCCATCGTATCGTGATTGGTAATCTGTGATGCGAAGCACTACGAAGTAATGCAAAATCATATGTTTTTTTAAGCCTAGAAAAAAAAAAGCATCACGCATATAAAAACTGCTTTAAAGTTCACAATCTCTTACTTGCAAACCCCTTTTTGGTTATGGTTTTATTGTATAGTGTGGAAAACTAAGTTCTTCAGAACGTCCGCAAAATAAAATGAAAGCCACTTTTTGGCGATGTTTTTTTCTTGAGTAAAATAAAACACGCGGCTCGTGTCAAGCGGTAATTTAAACATTATTGCTATCTACATAAAGAGTGTTATTTTTACACGGTGTGGTGAACTTAATGCTAAATCACTATTTTGATTAATCTTTATAACGAATTGGTGTACATTATGAATACCAAAAATATGTTTTAGATAAATTGAAGGTTTTTCTATCGTTTCGCTTGAGTAGAATAAAAATAAAAAAATAAATTACTCAATAAAAAAAATAAATGAAATATACTAAAAAATATTTTTTTCCAATAGAAATGTATGAACTCGTAAAGGAAACAACTCTAAAAAAAGACAGTATTATAGCTTAGATTATCTGTGACAGTTTGTTATGAAGCGGTGTTAAGTCTTATTTAAAAGTAATTATTTAAAACACCTCTTCAGAACAAGTACCATTCATAGCATTAATTTTGATTAAAATTATAGAGAGCACGGTCTGGCAACAAATAGACCGCCGGGCAGTCTATTGTTTGTTTCCGTTTCCTTTCGCTGGGTACTCTGGAATTGTTACACGAGCGGGACGGCCGTGTAATGATCGCACAGTCAATTAGATTATAATTCATTTTTACCCTGGATGGGCGATCGTATTAAAAAGTGTACATCAGTATTCCTGATGCGGGTTATTCGGTTCCTTTTTACAAAAACCAAGTCGGTGCAGGCTCTATTAAATAAACGTCCGTATAATGGATGACCGTGTGTGTGTTCGTGAAGATCACAAATAATGTTCTACTGAAGTTTATATACGCGATCCCTTGCAAATCGTTATTCCGCGGACTCCGGGAAATGAAGCATTCACCTCAAGTGGCGCGATACAAGCCGTATTTTTCTTAATAAGATACGGATAATAAAATCACAAGCCCGGACGGCACCCGCTCAAGTAATCTGCCGATCAGCTCAATGGATGGATTCGCTCCATTAATGTTACATAAACGATAGACCCGATACGCTCCAGAACCGCTTATCAGCCACCTTGTCGGAGACGCTGGACCCGTCTCCTGGACCAAAGCCCTGATGGTGCCAGCTCGATCTGTCTGGGACAGACCACCGCCGGCCGTATGGAAGCTCCCCGCTCACTTTCCGTAATTAAGTGGTTAATCAGTTTTAGATAGAATTAAGAACCAATTTTTGATCCCTGGGGGTAAGTGCCGAGTCATAATATGTAACATGTTTACTTAAATATATTCTCCATGTTTTATAATGTGCAAAAACAAAACTACTGCTTTCATTTCACTACAATCAGTAGAACCTGTAATCCTTTGTGTGCCCATGCCTTGGCGACAGTTTCATGCTCTGCCCATCCCGAACATTACTCGAGGACCGAGTATTGGCGCGCAGAAAATCTGCAAAGTTCGGGATGGCATTTAATATAAAATATGGCCGGTAACAATTGGCGCCTCAACGTGTTTTGGCTCGTGGTGATTGCATGTTGTGCTGATTTTGGTGAAATGTTTCATGATTAATTGACATAATATTGTATCACATATGTCAAGTGATTTGAATATTGTTTCATAACCTCAAATACACTCAGTATTCTTGTAACGATAATTCATAATTTGCGTTATTCTATGGTAAAATCTTGCGTAAACTTTCATCTTTCATGAAATCTATGATTTATCTATGCTTTTGTAGCTGTCAAATTTTATGTCAACACTAATTGGTAAACAAGATGATTATATGGGAGGTTATGTCAAACTGTCTAATTCATAATTATTTACGATTATTTTACGATGTCATTCACTTGTTTGATCAAGGCATATTTGCGTTTTATAATATTATTAGATTTTTACGCTAATATACATAATATTAAAAACATTTATGTCGGCGTTCTACAATACAAATTGTAAGTCCACATTACAATCGATATGCGTTTTAATTACTCGTAAGTCAACAAACACTCAATATTATTTATATACATACCTACGTCATTTTTTTTCGCCCAAATTAAATGATATCTTTGATTGACAATTACATTAGGCCGACGTTTAATAACGTTTCACAATATAATAGGGTGGTCCATTTTTCGCAATTCTCATTAGGGTGGAGCATATTTTTTTTAACAATTTTTTTTTGTTTTTTTTCACAATTGTACAATAGAAGTTGAGCTAATATTACGTCTAATGATACTACAGCCGTCAATGAAGAGTTTCTTTTGTTTTATAAACAAAAAAAATTAAATATTTATTTTTCTCTTCTTTTACTTCTTTCTTTCTATCTGAACATCAAAGAACGTAATCATGTCTTCACCAATACCAATACCAAATATCAATGGGGCTTCGAAGGAGGTTCTCATTAAAGAACTTAAAGACAGGAATATTGATCCATCGTCGACTTCTCATGAGTTACGTTTACAGGCGCGCGCTTATAATAAAGAGATTAAAATACCTGCTATAAGTGAAGTGAATTCTGAATCATCGGATTCTGAATTAGACGACACAACCATTAAGAAAGCCCACATAATTAAACAAACGAAGGTTATTTATAGGGACTCACACTCAAATAACGTAGACGGTTGGAAACTGAAATATGACGGAAAAAGTAGTGTAAGGGAATTCTTACTATTAATTGAGGAGAAATGTAGGACAAAAAATTTTAACCAGGATCATCTTGTACGCGTTTTTCCTGATCTTTTAGAAGGTTTAGCACTCCTGTGGTTCAGGTCTATTTACACTCAGGATTTGAAATGGGACGATCTTTCAAAACTTTTGATAAGACAATTTGAAGCAAACGACCTTCAAACAGATCTTAAGGTAAAACTATTTAACATGACACAACCTAAAGGTATGTCAGTGCTAGAATTCACTCTCAGAATGAAATCATTAAACAATATGCTTGAAGCTAAACTACCGGAATTAGAACTTTTGCGGTTGGCAAAAAAGCTTTATTGCCTATGTATACAAATTTACTAGTCTCAAGAGATATATCGACATTCGAGCAATTGACTACTCATGCAGGCAACTTGGAATCTTATGCAACACTGTCGGATGATTTCGTATCTTTCAACGTTTCTCAACCAAAAGTAGACTTACCTGTCACTAATAAACCGGAGAAATTTGATAGTACTGCTAGACAAACACCTAATTTTAATAATAATAATATGCATAGACACCAAGGTTATAACCAAAATCAGTACAGAAAACCAAATAACAACAATTATTCCAACAACTATACTAAAGTTAGTCTTGGAAACAGAGATAATAATTATAAATACAATAAACCGTCTTCTTCTACTTCTAACACATATACAAAAACTGCACACGAAAATTCTAGAACGTTTTACAATAAACCATTCTGTTCATATTGTAAACTATCGGGACACGTTATAGAAGATTGCAGGAAGAAAAATTCAAGGTCTAACAATCCTAAAGTGGGAGCTATCAATGACAAAGCTCATAAAAAGTCAAAAAACTAGGTCGGAGTCTCTCTTGCTACAAGCCGTCCTTGGCGCAGAGGAAAAGCGAGTGGGAGAGTTGGCTCCGAATAGTTGATAAATTTCTTTCATCCCCATCAACCGGAACAGTGGGCCCGCTGCCACGGGAGATGGCTATTGAAAATGATAACCGTCCTTATACTTATGTACATATTATAAATAATTTCTACAGTGGAATGCTAGACAGCGGCGCTTCATTGTCATGTCTAGGAGGCAATAGTTATAAAATTTTTAAGGAATTAGGTATTAAGTTAGTTAAAGTTAAGTTTAGTGTTTATACAGCGGACGGTTCAAACCAACCAGTCTTAGGGACAATGTCATTGCCGGTCACGTATAAATCATCCACAAAGGAAATTCTTTTCTACGTCATCCCGACATTGTCGCCTTCAATTATTCTAGGAGTTAACTTTTGGAAGGAGTTCCACATCGCACCGGAACTGTTTTCGAAAGCTACTCTTCCTGTTTCGGAAGGAAATATTAGTGGGTTGCGGGCTATTCGGCCAGCCTCATCCCTAACTATTGAAGAGAACAGGGAACTCTCTAAAATAGTTAAAAAATTCGAGTCAATTTCTTTTGAAAAAAAGGGGTTAGGTCTAACACACTTAGTTAAACACAAAATAATTACAACAGGACCACCCATCAAACAGCGGTATTACCCTCTTTCACCCGCACGGCAGAAACAATTAGAAACAGAAGTTGATGAAATGCTAAAATTAGGGGTTATTCAACCTTCTCGTTCACCATGGTCCAGTCCAGTAATAATTGTAACAAAAAAAGACGGAACAGCTAGATTTTGCCTTGATTCTCGAAAAATTAATAACGTCACGGTACGTGATAGTTACCCTCTTCCCTATATTGCGCGTATCCTAGATAAACTGGGCGGTGCCAGATATGTTTCCTCGATTGACCTCTCCAAGGCATTTTGGCAAATAGCCTTGGACAAAAAATCATGTGAAAAGACAGCATTTGTTGTTCCTGGGCGGGGCCTCTTTGAGTTCACTCGCATGCCGTTTGGTTTGAAAAATGCTCCTAGCGAATTACAAAGACTAGCGGATGCATTGTTTGGACCTGATTTCGATGATAATGTTTTTTGCTATTTAGATGACCTTATATTAGTATCGGAAGACTTGAAATCACATTTAAACTTGTTAAATCGGGTGTACGAACGTCTACGAGACGCGGGTCTCACCATTAACTTAAAAAAGTCAGAATTTTGTAAAGCCGAGCTTAAATACTTGGGCTATATGGTGGATTCCCAGGGACTTCGCACTGATCCAAGTAAGATAGATAGTATTAAAGATTTTCCTATACCGAAAAATGCTAAACAAATTCGGGCATTTGTTGGCCTGTGCGGTTACTTTAGACGGTTTATCAAGGGATTTTCAAGCATTGCAGCTCCTTTAACAAGTATTACTGGTTCAAATAAGGGAATTAGTAATTTTAAATGGTCACCGGAAGCTGAATCCGCATTTATTGCACTAAAGCAAGCACTTACTTCTGCCCCAGTCTTAAGTTGTCCAGATTTTTCGAAACCCTTCGCTATACACTGTGACGCAAGCTCCGTAGGCATTGGGGGGGTATTAATTCAAACTATAGATGGACAGGAGCACCCTATTGCTTATTTTTCGAGATGCTTAAACGTTCACGAACGTAATTATGGAATAACTGAGCGCGAACTTTTAGCCGTACTAGACTCCGTTACACACTTTAGACCATACATTGAAGGAACTCATTTTACAGTTGTAACCGACCACTCAAGCCTAAAATGGTTAGGTTCTCTGTCCAACCCCAGCGGTCGTCTCGCGCGTTGGAGTTCACGCCTATCCCAATTCTCGTTTGACGTAATCCATCGTAAAGGTACTCAACACATAGTCCCAGATGTCCTTTCGCGAATGGATCTTGCCGAAATCTCCATTATAGATTCAGGAAATATTCAAGATGAGTGGTATCAAAATATTTGGAAGGGTTGTCAAGAATTTCCCCAACGTTTTCAGAACTTCCAAATTCGGGAAAACGAACTATTTCGTCACACGAAAACTCGTTTAGCACTGTGTGAAGACACTGCGTGGAAAAAAGTAATTCCTCAAGAAAAAAGATTAGACATTTTAAGTAGTGTTCACGAGTCTATTCGATCTTGTCACCCCGGCGTTTTTAAAACTTATAAAAAAGCACAATTACGGTATTTTTGGCCAAATATGTACAGAGACATTAAACAATTTGTAAATCGCTGTACGGTCTGTAAGGCCCACAAAATCAGTACGGCCTCACCTAACGGTATTTCATCACATCCAAAAAAAGTTACACGTCCAATGCAAATGTTATCGTTGGATTTGGTAGGTCCATTACCGAGAAGTTACTCTGGTTTTACCGTTATTTTATCCTGTGTCGATGTTTTTTCAAAGTTTACCTGGCTGTTCCCGTGGCGCAAAGGTACCGCGCGAAGCATTGTGAAGAGTTTAGAAGAAAGTATCTTTCTTGTACATGGCGTACCGCGCACCATTGTTTGTGATAACGGCCGTCAGTTTGTATCCAAAGAATTTAAGGACTTATTAAATAATTATAATATACCTCCTCCGTTTTATAACTCTTATTATACCCCTCAAAATAATGTGGTAGAGAGATATAACCAAACTTTGGGCACCGCATTATCGATATTAGTTGAATCAGACCACCGTAATTGGTCAAAATTTTTACCACAAATACAATCAGCTATGAACAATTCCGTAAATTGCGCTACGGGTTTTACACCTTATTTTCTAATGCATGGTCGGGAGCAAATATTAGACGGTGATTTGCATCGTAACCCTATAGCTGATACGGAATCTAATTCACAAAATTGTACTAGTCAGAGAATCTACGCACAAAAATTAGAAGAACTGTCATCAGTTTATGAGCAAGTCTCAGATGCTTTACTAAAAGCTTATCAAAAAGGAGCAAACCATTATAACCTGCGGAGAAAACATGTTAGTTTTCAAGTCGGAGACAGGGTTTGGCGTAGAAATTTCGTCCAATCAAACGCTTTAAATTACTTTGCACAGAAACTAGCTCCACGCTTTGTGCAAAATATAGTCGTGAAGAAAAAATCAGACTTAATCTATACATTAGCAGACCTCAAAGGTAAGGAAACTGGTAACTTTCACGTGAAAGACATCGTCAAGTCAGAAAATATACCGGATTAATATGTTTCTGATAGTGCTTTGGTGGGTCTGGCCACCCTACCAAGTACTCTCAATTAATTAATATTTCAAATATTTTTCAATGCACGGGAGCACAAAGCGGCTTGATCACCCGAGTTGGAGCGACCCAGCATTATGACAGTCCTTAGTCCTGTCCTAGTTAATTTTCTTTTAGAAAATATAGAAATTTCGTAAAATGGTTAGTATAATCGGTAAATAATAGAAAGAAACATAATAAATTTAGTATAACACTCTAGTATCCTACTCGAGTTTGTTACACGACAATGATGTTGTTCAGATAAGCTTATAAGACAATAATTAAAAAAAAAAAAAAAAAAAAACGACGTGAAATATGGCTTTGACTAAACAAGTGAAAGTTAGGTAGCATGGGATATATAAACTGCCCAAATCTTGGAATGCACGGTGATACTTTCCCACTATCCCCGTATATTCTAGGTTTCTTAATATATACTTATGTGCATATTGTATACGTTCGCCCGTTACTTAGAAAGTGAAGATGTACCGGTCCAGTACATCTTTGTTTTCTAAGCAGTTTTAAAAATTTTATTATTAAGAATTGAATTTTACCAAATATATTTTTGTTTACTTTATTATAATTATCTTGTCATGTTTGGAAATGGTATACTTATGTTAGTACTCTTGATATTTTGTTTAATAATTTCATAGTAATTAATGATACAATTATAAGAGCTGGTTCAGCATATGTCTTTTCCTTAAATTCCTTCTATAACTTTAGTTATATTTAGTAAAAGTAAGTTTTATCTATAAATTAGTACAATAATACAATTTTCTACCAATTGCACCATTTACAACAATGGATGTATACAATTTTCGACCAATGGCTCCATTTACAACAATGGATGTATACAATTTTCGACCAATGACTCCATTTACAACAATGGATGTATACTACTACTAATTGCACCACATCTATAAGATTGGTTGTTGACAGTTCCACTCGATTAAACCACCTTACACACCTGCGTGTGTGTAAAGGTTAAAAGTTTTTTCTACTATTACGAAATAATGCTTTCCAAGGATGATTATTTTGTCTTATTGTATAAATTCTCTTCGAAAGACTTACCCAATAACCAGGTCAGGTAGAGTAGATAGAATTTCTTCGAAGTGTGTTTTATCTCCAACGGAGAAGTAGACTCAGTGAAAAGTGAGGGTTGGTTTACCTCCCTAAAAAAAAAGTGTTGCCTGAGTGGCTTATCGCCCTATTAAAGGGCCAGTGAAGCTTTAACGCTTAAGTTGTTTAGATGTGTTGAGAAGAACAATAATATTTTTTTATATACCTACAGGTTTACCTACAATTTTGTTTAAGAATATTTTCCGTCACAGATGTAACGCTAACGGCAGTCTTCGACAATCGTCAATTTATCATCACCCGGTATTCCGATACTGTGGGTGCTTGCAGACTCCGTTCACGTAATATCTTCTAAAATTTGTAATTAAGTTACATTAATCTTAAGTTATCTTTAAGTTCTAGAATGGATGAATCGCAGGCTCAACCATCCGGCTGCACGCTCGATGGGTGCGATTGAAGCTGCGGCACACCCATTCATCATAAGTTTTGCTATCCAAATCGTAGATTTTGTCTTATTCCTTACTTATCTTACAAATTATGATGCTCATGTATAATTGTTGATTGTTTTTTTTAGAAACCCAGAGGATCTTTTCAAGCTTAGTTATTGCAGTTGTAGTTTTTTTTAGAGTTGTATTAATGTTTGGGGACAAACATTTGTGTGGCGCGGGGGGTAATGTTATGAAGCGGTGTTAAGTCTTATTTAAAAGTAATTATTTAAAACACCTCTTCAGAACAAGTACCATTCATAGCATTAATTTTGATTAAAATTATAGAGAGCACGGTCTGGCAACAAATAGACCGCCGGGCAGTCTATTGTTTGTTTCCGTTTCCTTTCGCTGGGTACTCTGGAATTGTTACACGAGCGGGACGGCCGTGTAATGATCGCACAGTCAATTAGATTATAATTCATTTTTACCCTGGATGGGCGATCGTATTAAAAAGTGTACATCAGTATTCCTGATGCGGGTTATTCGGTTCCTTTTTACAAAAACCAAGTCGGTGCAGGCTCTATTAAATAAACGTCCGTATAATGGATGACCGTGTGTGTGTTCGTGAAGATCACAAATAATGTTCTACTGAAGTTTATATACGCGATCCCTTGCAAATCGTTATTCCGCGGACTCCGGGAAATGAAGCATTCACCTCAAGTGGCGCGATACAAGCCGTATTTTTCTTAATAAGATACGGATAATAAAATCACAAGCCCGGACGGCACCCGCTCAAGTAATCTGCCGATCAGCTCAATGGATGGATTCGCTCCATTAATGTTACATAAACGATAGACCCGATACGCTCCAGAACCGCTTATCAGCCACCTTGTCGGAGACGCTGGACCCGTCTCCTGGACCAAAGCCCTGATGGTGCCAGCTCGATCTGTCTGGGACAGACCACCGCCGGCCGTATGGAAGCTCCCCGCTCACTTTCCGTAATTAAGTGGTTAATCAGTTTTAGATAGAATTAAGAACCAATTTTTGATCCCTGGGGGTAAGTGCCGAGTCATAATATGTAACATGTTTACTTAAATATATTCTCCATGTTTTATAATGTGCAAAAACAAAACTACTGCTTTCATTTCACTACAATCAGTAGAACCTGTAATCCTTTGTGTGCCCATGCCTTGGCGACAGTTTCATGCTCTGCCCATCCCGAACATTACTCGAGGACCGAGTATTGGCGCGCAGAAAATCTGCAAAGTTCGGGATGGCATTTAATATAAAATATGGCCGGTAACACTTGAAAACTTTTTTGCTTTCTTATAAAATTATTTACAAAATATATAAAAACAAGTTTTGTCGTAGAAATCCAACGTTTCTAGACTCCGTTTGTCAAGCGATTTTAATGCTTATTACCTACAATATAAGGTATACTAAGACTATACACGTTTTTGGCTTATAGCCTTCTCTTAAGGTTATCGCACATATCAGCTGGGCATCGGCTCGTCACCGCCTCACCTCATTTCACTAGATTGTCCGAGGTGAGGCGATTCCGCTACGATGCTGATTGCAAGATGCAGTATTAATTCTGAACGGCTCAAGATGAGCCAATGTTAATCTGGTGCAAGGGCAATATGTGTGGGATTTACCCTGCAAATTGCAGCTCAGTGGAACTTCCCTCAGTAACGCCATCAATCATTTTTTTCTATGATTCTTCTCTAGAAAAACTTATGTATTATATTTTTGCTAAGCCATAATATTTTTCACTAGAGTTCCTTATTATAATTATAAAAAAATGAAATTAAACTCAACGGAACAGAGCGGTGGTAACAATACCATTGCAGTAAAAAAATCAATAAAATAAATTATTAACAGGGAAGAAACTAACATTAGTATCTATATATTGTACATAATTAGAAGATGACATAAAATAGTATCACAAAAATGGAAATGGAATTTACGTGTATAATATTGAACACTTGTATTACAGTCGCTAAAGAGAAACTCTCGGATGAGGGGAGCGCTGTGGCACAGGGCTACAGCCTGGACGAGAGTGTTATCGGATTTCCAGAAGCACCAACCCGGTCCGGCCACTGTGTGGCAAATCAAAGCTGGGCGCTCCATCGTTAGGGGAGGCCGAATATGAAATGAAATGAAACAAATCTCTTCTAGCCATTGATGTAATTGAAGCTGTATGCTTCGAGCCAAATGTGTACCTGTTTACCAGGAATTGATGCGCTGAACACAGTTCCCTGGGAAGAGAAATCCTACAAATGTCCAAGAAAGATTTAATTTCAGGACGTAGAAACAGTTTTTTCCCATACATTTATAGCCAGCGGAAGTATCATAAATGGAAAAAAATCTTGTTAAAACCACTATTATTTAAGAATAGAGTAGTACTTTAAAGTCTTCTTACATATTAAAAACAGCCCTCGCTTTAATAATAATCCAGCATTTTTCTAAAACTGTACGCCCTTCAGGCCATACGTAAATTAAATAATGATTTATATATTAAACTAGTAGACCCACATATACCACAAAGTTACTATTGAAAGACTACATTATATATTCTTGTTGTTGTGTTTAGTATTCCTCGGGCACCTCCGACTTATTCTACCATTTGAACTACTTCTGGCACTAATAAGAACAAAATTTGAAATTTTCTGCGATATCAGTCGACTATTTTTCCAGTTTTGGCTAACATACTCAGGCTGAATATTTATATATTAAGACGATAGATTTAAAGATAAATTCAATGGTTGAATCAAATAATATATTATAAGATGCACAAGTATACCCACCTAAACGTTAATCCGAGAAAGTATCTTGTTCCATTCCAAAACTCAATCGTAAAAGGTTTCACGTTTAGAGATGGCACGAGAATTTCAAAATACACAGTGTGCTTTCATTCCTTACTTACCCGCAGGTGTTTGTATCAACCCTCTCGCCTCCTCTCGAGTATAATATCGATCCGGAGGCTGCGTGAACCTATTTATACCCGTAGATAAGGCGGGATGAATCAACGAATGAACGAATTCGTACGTTTTACGACTATTTACCTTTTTTATCGTGCTGAATCAAGCATAAATGACCAATGGATATTGTTAATTGAAGATAATGCTTCTCATGGATACATTGAGTACATGCTTTTCCATTTTTTCACAAATTTTCAACAGTTTTCTGAACGAGACTTGTGGTAAAATGACAACAATTTTAAATGTTAGTTTGAAAATAACTTGAAGATACCTACCCTAAATTTCAAAAAGGTTGTTTATGTTTTTAAATCAACGTAATATCTAATGTTGATATTCGAAGAGTTACTGCTACGCTTCGGAATCTGTTTTTTTTTTGACGTAGAGCAAACAATTTGGGGTTCATTTGAATATAATATCGTAACAAAAACGACAATACTACTTGAAAACAGTGGAATTTTTTTTTTATTTCCTTTCTATATTCCTCTTGCGAGGAGGACTAAGAAATCATTATTTTGGGATGGTCCGATGCTCTGTAGGGAACCCGTTTGAACAGCGCGGGTGTTTTTAATATATTTGGGAGGCGGGCATGCCTACCGCCGCCCCAAAAACCATTTATTGGACTACGTTTGGTGACTTAGCAAGAGTGTCCGTGTTCATCGGGTGAGGTTTTGTCTAAGCTTTGCAGCGGATGCGTTTTCCCACCTGCTGCGTGGGTTGTCGGATCGGAAGAGGTTGATTGAGGGAGATCTTTGGACATCGCCTTTGAGGTAATTTTGCACAAAAACGGCGCTATACAACTCATCAAATATTATTATTATCTATCTTTGGAATTTATCCCGACCCATCGCCTTGCACCGTGATTCATACGGCTGTCACTCCTGGATACATTGACCCCCAGATTACTACCTGCTCCTTTTCCTACCCGGAACTTGATCTCCTTCATTTCCTTATTTACACATTGATACATTAGAATTAAGAGGAAGCAACAAGCCAAAAGTGTGTATATTCTTGGTATACCTTATATTGTAGGTAATAGCATTAAAATCGCTTGACAAACAGAGTCTAGAAACGTTCGATTTCAAGCACAAAACTGGTGTTTATTTATTTTTTAAATAATTTTAACAGCTACATTCACAACGTATGATACTATGTTTTAGTAAGTGAACTTCCACTCCACAATACGTGTCTCGAAAGTAAACACTTTTTTTTTACAATGAAAATGCTGGGAGGACGAGTGAAGTTAGTGCCTATAATCAACACAAAATTTGTACATTCTTTAAGTAATGTAAGTTGATTTTTAAAACCACTTTTTATATATTTTCACACCCTTCTTCAATTTCTACAGCTGATCTCTCTGGATGGATTCATACGTCCGTTACTTCTGGACACATTAACCCCTAGGTTCCAACCCACCCCTCATACCTTTTCCTTCCTAGAACTTTCTCTCTTCTTAAAGTGATATATTTTTGAGGTATTATGCCGTGGTGCAATACCTCCTTCTTCAGCCCACGTTTTGGACAGCATTCAGTGACCATCATCGGGGCAGATGTGTGATGATGGACGAACTCTGCCCTGACAATGCTGTTAGAAGCATTGGCAAAAGGAATAACAGTCAAATATACCCCAAAAGATAATAACTACAGTACTTTTGGCCATGAAAATCTCAAATTATTTATTCTCCTTTCTTTCCTTAAAAAGTCCTTGCACACAGCATCCCCAAAGATTACATTGGTCATGAAGACAATTACTTTTCTCAGGGCCTTCTGATACACACCCATTCAAAATACATTTCCGGTTTACAAATAATCTCACAATATTTGAAAAACTCCTGCTACTATACTTATTAGTGGAAGAGATTGATTTTGCAATGGAGTAGGTACTAAGATCGTCAAAAGTTAAAACTCACGACGCATTATTTCTTAATTTTTAATGTGAAAACCGCCCAAAAGTCTCAATTGCTCCCAGTGGTCTGGAGCCAGTGAGACTATGCCATCCCCGATTGGAGTATGCTGTGAGACCGAAAGTTGCGGGGAGGGGAAGGAGATGGTGGAGAGGAAGGTGCGGGAGTACATGGCTATTCAGATCTGGTCACCAAACACGGCTAAAATTATGTAAAGCTAGGTTTCAATTCTGAATTCCGGTCTTACACCAGGGTGATACTGAGAGTATCTTCCGCTCTGAAACATGTCTCAAGTTTGCTATATATTATTTCAAATGAATAAATTGTGAAATTATACAAATTCATCAAATAAAATTTACTTGCGCACTTCGAGATTTGAACCCATGACCTTCTAATTGCTAGTCGAGAGACTTATCCCTCGACCACGGAAGCCGTCATGCTTTTGGGAACTTTATGCATTTATTATAAGCAATAATTAGTCGCCTGAAATATCAATACAAATTGAAAATATCTCCCGAGTAAACATAAATACCGCCGACGGGAATTGAACCCGCGCCTTCTGATGTTCGGTCAGATGCTCTGGACCACTGAGCCCCGTAGGCTTATTTCCAACACGCCAAATAATTAAATATGTACTAGTACTTCAATCAACAATTACTGCTTACTATATTTATTTCCACCTGTAAACAACCAACTTTATTTTGTAGGAAAGGCTTTGTTCGTGCTAAATTTTCTCACTAGATGGCGTCGAGACATATTATATCTACATTTGTTGGTGAAATGTTTTGACTTGTCAAATATTATTATTTTAATGATAAACTAATGTTTATAAGATAAGGTTTTATATATAGCACAAAGGATAACAAATTATTATAAGCATTAATTAGTCGCCTGAAATATCAATACAAATTGAAAATATTTTTACTCGGGATATAGCATATAATAGTTTATCATTAAATTACTTTTTGTATTCTACAATAAAATAATGTAAAAATAACCCATGAAGTAAAAGGAACCAATGAGGCAAAGGGGGAATGAAGGGAATGGGAGTTGAAGGTAAGCAATGTAAAAAGAGAAGAGGGAGTGAGGATCTTTACTAAAAATGAAGAAAGTCTTTTGAAAAAAAGCAAACATTGTTTTAATGTTTAAAAAAATAAAAGAAATTTGACTCTTGGACAAGAAAACCCATTTCACGATTTGAAGACATTTTTGTGTAAAATACATTTTGTGGAATATTTAGAAATAGAGTCACAGGAAAGAGCTGGAGGCCAGATACGATTCGCGAAACACAGGTTGTTAAAATATGCATTGAGTTCTTATTCCCAACTTATAAAAGACATTGTGTTTGTTCGCGTACCGTCTAACCTACTGAATGTTTTCTTGTAATATTATTTTTTATCAAGATCTTTTCCTTAGATTCTTTTAAAATGGTAAAGGCCATGACGCAATTCTTTCATCCCAAGTGGTAAAGAAACCATTCATAAATATTGAGCCCTGTTTTTTTAGGTCCTTTGAAAACATAATTGATTATTCATTTCTCGGGAGCACTGTTAGAAAGAAAATATTCCAAAGGATTTTCCCTGATTAAATCTAGGTTCGTAAATAATTTTGTAAATTGTGAAAAGCATTAGACGTTATTTCAGGGTCTTTTAAAATATTAATACCGAGCTTAGCTTTCAGAGTTCATTCAGCCTGCAGCAATGTAGCCTGGAATAGTTAAATAAGTTTTGTTTTTTTCTGGAAAGACACTCTGTTTCTCTGATGAAATATAGTATTTTTACAAACCTTGTACCTGGAAATTTAGCTTTAAAATTCAGCTTATTGATTTTAGAAAAAATATTTTTTTCTGTCACACGTCGCAACTGTGTAGTTGGGTGAAAGCGTAGCAGGTCACGTGATACGCATTCCATCTCGTTCCAGTAGCACGACAACAGAGGAGAGAAAGAGAGTGCATATTACGTGATCATGTAGCGCTTGTAGCTATGTGATCAGTAGCAAAGGGTGATATAAATATTTTTTTAAATTTAAGTGAAGAAAAATATCATCGGACAGCAAAATGACATCTACCTTTTCGCTCTAAATATGTTCAGGAATCACTGGTACTTGCTGTTACACCTGGTGTATAGGTGTCCAGGGGTAAAGTGCGCTAACTTCGGAAGGTGATTCTACATGATGGTAGAAGTAACAAAGATGCATAACTTTTTTATAAATTCTAGAAAGTTCTTGTAATTGAACCAAATATATTATGATCTTAAAAATATCATAAAGTCACAGCTATCAAATGCTAGACACAATATTAAGATCAGGGCTGGGTATGGTAGCAGGCATCATGCGTTCTTATTAAATAAAATCCAGAGCTAGTTCTCTTCATTGGTGTAGAAATAGAAATATCTAAACACATATATTTCACTCTACATTCTTATGCCATTGACTATGTATTATTTATGTTTAAATATTTTATATTTAATGTATTTTAAATAAACAAATTGTGAAAATACATAATAAACACAATATTTAGCAGTCGATTTTCCCAAAAACAATAAAATATCAAAATTTATGCAATGCACTGACGCACTGTTTATTTATCTTCTTAGTATGGAATACACTCGAGGTCGGAAGTATTCAATAAATGCTTTGGTTCGTTAAATATTACGAGTACTCTATTATCATAAAATAATAACAATGAATATCTTGCTGGACATAAGTTCGTTCAATCAGAAACAATCTATTATTCTAACCAGAGAAACAACTTGAAGTGAGCTGGCTACCTAGCGATCGGCTACCATCGACTTTACTCGTAACCGTTCGGGTACCCCCAACATGCTTCCTCAGTCATGTGTCGTAAGTACCGCCATCTTTAGAAATACCTTCAAACTACATTAACTGGATAATAATAACTTAGATCTATACACTCTACCGACATCTGGTGGGTGGTATCGAAACTACAACCAAATAATACTAGTAGTTGTACTAATATTATAGTTCGTAATCGTGAACTCTATGAATCAAAGAAAATTTATAAATTTTTAAGCATTTATTTTTATGAAAATACATATAAATTACAAAAAACAACACAATTTTACCACTGTCAATGTATTCTCGAAGCAAAATCTTATATTTTTATGGGTATCTACTTTTATTTGTCTCCAAGGAAATCACATAACTTAATTAAAATATTTTCCACCCCGCTGACTCCCGCTTAATTCTGATTGGATATTCTGAATGATTAGACATTTGAGATATTCCGTAATGCCTCTGATTTACAAGAGACTTGTCGTGGAAGCAATCGCCCGTTGATTCCAGACACAGACACAGACGTTTTCTGAATACTTTATCATAACGAAGTTATCAGGAACTGGGTGACAGCCTTTCTAAGTGTCAATTTGACTTGACACCTCGCAATTTTGGTAAGTGCCAAGCGACCTATATTCCAGTGGCGCGCGTTGTCCCGGGAGATAAGCCCGAGGGCTCAAAATAATATTAAAAAATAAAAAATAAAAAACAAATACAAAAATGCTGTTTGCAATAAACCCAAAGCGTGACAGTGACAATCGCAACTTCCCAAAAAACGAGTGTACATCATTGACTTAAAATCTTTTCAACTCACACAGGTTGTTATTGACTAAAGGATTTCAATCGATATTTTTCACTATTTAAACGTCAAAAACTACAAAACTGAAAATATTTGCACCGTAAAACTTTCGAAAAAAAATTCGGGTATATTCACTTCATCATAACAGAGCACATATTATTATATCAATTTCTCCCTAAAAAAATAAAACACACCGGCATATTAAGAATACAATTGCTTTATTTTATTGCTTACCATAGCAAGAAAGAGAGTTTAAATAAAACTTCTGTAATGTATGCCAAATGTAGCTGGTGCCAATGTGGTGTAGAGGCTGGAGTATTATTATTGTAGGTGAAAATCGTACTCAATAATGATACGTGATCTTGTACTGATATTTATTGGGAAGCTGCTTGTAACAAAAGAGGCACACAACTAACGTGCATCGCCTTTTATAAGATCTTGAAAGCATTCCATCTCGCTTGCACTCATCCACATTCGTACAGACATCACAACTACCTTTTGAAAGGCCTGGTTAGTGGATGAGTGAATTAAATATTGCCAGGTTAGGTTATTCGTAACCTGGAAATGCTTTTCTTTTTTAAAAACGGAATAAAAGCCGATAATACTTCTACACAGGTAAGAAACCTACTGTTGGTAGTAAGGGTGGTATTATTTTCAGTCGGACGCCACTGAAAATGAAGAAAGCGATCCAAAAATAATTACCAATCTACCGGGGATCTTCTCAATTATATTATTTAAAAATGGATGGAAACATGACAAGGTGTCAATTTGATTCCCTTGGACTAGAAGTTTATCTTGAGAATTTAAAAGTTTGCGTTTGCACACAACACCAGCTGCCGGTGGTCTTTATAATTTTTTTTAATAAAAGATTGTTTTCGGAAAAAATAAAATATCAATCATAGTCGTTAACCAAATTATTATCCATTTTATTTTATTAATTTATTTATTTAGGGCTTTTACATGTAGGTAGTACAATTTTAAGATTAATAAAAGATAATTTTGAAACATAAGAGGAAATAATTTTAAAAAAATTACAATCGATAAAAAATACAACAAACAAAAATAAAAATACAGTGATCAAATAAATTTACAAAAATACAACAGAAGGTTTAGAATAGTGTTGGAATACATATTTTATATGATCCACATAGATCGCGAAGTTAACAATATAACAATATCACATAAGTATTGATGTCCAATAGTGTGAAGCAGCTGTATAGAGGAATGGACAATATAGTTGCGTTTAGGTATGCTGTAGTAGTATAGTGTATTTTGTCGTGATTTTATTGTGGGTAAGTGTAGGTTTATGAGTTCACAACAGTCGATACTAAATAATAATAATAATAACATTTGGATGACTTGTATGGCGCCGGTTTTGTGCAAAATCAACTAAAGGGCGCTATACAAATTTATTATACATTTCTACAGTGATCTATGTTATTACTAACTATTAATGGATATAATATACAGTACAATACTTACCTGGTAGGTCACTTGAGATTAACACTTAATTAACATTAATTAATTGTTTATTATCGAAATTTAGATACAGGATTTAAGATATAAGACATTTAAGACATAATCCAGAAAATTGAATATAACTGGACTTTCTCTCAGGAATGGTACTACTCCGAAAGTGCAATCACCAAACTTAGTATTTGGCTTGCGCTTCGGTTTCATCAGTCCGCCTACAGCTGCTGATGTTGCTGATCTATGAGTTAACTGCCTTAGACCAGTGTTTTCCGTGACGCATAGTTCAGAGATGTGGGGTGGGTCCATTTCATTGATGGATTTAAACACCATCCAGCACAGTTTGTACTGAATTCTTTTAGAGCACTTGAGCCAGTGAAGGTTACGAATGTGTTCTGAAATTTGCGAATATTTTGAAACCCCGGTTATGAGCAGTGCTGCTGCATTAAACACTGATTGAAGTCTGTCAATTTGATATTTTGGAAGCTGGCGTAAATGCCGTTGCAGTAATCGAGACGTGAGACTACGTAAGATTTGATAAGTCGTTTTGTTGCTTCTGTAGGAAGATTTCTTCGGACAGATTTGAGTTGTTTTAGGTGAAAAAAACGTCAATGTTCTTATTTTTTCTAGCACATTTTTTGCTAACAAAAGTGCCTGCAAATAATTTGTTTGTCAAACAATATGTTTTCACTATTTTATTGCTCATTTGATTATACTGTTTTACATTCATTTCATACTATCAAATTCAATTAAAACCGTTTCTATGAATATCTCCTGCAACATCCAATCAAATACCGAGTCGCCTACCACTGTGAAAATAATTGTGAAACTCGTCGTCAACATCTCCGAACTGGGGTCTAATTACACAAACTTTTAATTGGCGAGAAGTCTTGCCAAACTTGACATTTCCTTCGCGGGGCAAACACGATACGGGGCAATATGGCACGGGGCAACGGAGGCCGGGACGATAGCAAACTCGGCAGATATCTCTAACTCTTTGGAGATTAATCGAACTAGCCCCACTTCAAATAATAAAATTCATTTCTAAGAATCTTTGGAAGATTTTTAAAACTTAACGATTTTTTAGAACATTGGAATATATCAAAGTTTTTCACGAAATAAACTGTGGAAATGATTGAACTTCTTGATACGCTATGGTGAAGATTTTTGAATGAACAATGTGATACCAGTTTTCATCCAGCTTAAAGTATGAAGATTAAAACAAGATAATTTTGTATTTATTAAGAATTATATTCGACAAATAAAACAGTGGCAACGAATCAGACTCGGTTGTACAAATACAATAACATACGATTTCCCGCATAAAGTCTCCTCGCAAAATTTCGATATCAATTGACAGGTCATGTTGTAGGTGGGCACGTAATAAATGATACATATTCGTGAATCTACCTGCGTCGGCTGTCTGGGAATAAGGAATATTACAAATAATTAATCCCAGGGGATATAGGGGAGACAAAGAAACATGAGGCTGGATGAATTCGGCGTAAATCGGGCTTCGAATCAGAGCCAGAAACTTTACCCTCTACCGCTTCCTACCCGATGGAAATATGCTTCAAATCGGTATTAAATTAAAACTCAAAACTGTTTTTACACAAGTGTCAATATTCACTCAGGTTAGCTTTCTACTACAGTAATTCCTTCCCAGTACACTCAATAGGTATAGAGCTTAAAAAAACAATCAATTCAGTTTCAACAACGAGATTAATAATAGCGGTAAGTAAAAGTAAAGTTGAGAACCGATAGAATTGTGTCGTAGGTGTGACCGAAGAAAGGTCATTTCGGATGAACAGATCAAATATTTTCAAATATCGGAATACTTTCTGGTACAGACTGCCTGTTTTATCAATTTGTGTTATTTCACAATTTAATAATTTAAAATAATAGATATTTTTAAGTTTACGGAATGTTCGAGAGTGGTAGATATTTGCAGTGTCGCCCTGGTGAAAGAATCAAGACTTGCTTGAAATGGCTTTAGCCGTGATTGGTGATATATTTGAATAGCCAACGTTTCCAACTTCCTATTCCGCATACCAAACTCAAAAACTATCTGCACACAAAATTCATGTTTTAGAAGGACTTGCACAAAATCAAACTGTTAATTACGAATCCTCTCCCCCTGCTGTGTTAATTAATTATTTTCTCATTTACAGAAAGCTGTTTTTCTATCTTTATTTTGTTTATCTCTGAACATTACTTTATGACGTAAGACTGTATTATGTATATTTTTTTTAGATTTTCTATTTTCTGTCAACTACATACACTTTATGTTTTTCTTTAAGTATTTGTGTTGTTCTGTATTTTACATGAACTTTATGCGGGAACTTTACTGTTAAATGTAACATATAATTATTTCAGTAAAATATGAATAACTGCTTGTTTTCCCAATAAACTAATATAAAAAACAATCTCTTACCGCCACTATCTTAGCCTTACAACTAACCGTAATTGGGGATGCCATGGTCTCACTGGCCCCGGATGGTTGGGAGCATTTGGGACCCCCTTTATAAAAAAAATATTTTTAATTTCATTAGCCTGCTGGCGACTTCAGTTATCTTTAAAATCGATTAGGTCACACATCATATTTTAGATAGTTTCTCCATTAGTGAAATTCGTGTTTTCAAACAGTCTTTTCTCACATTAAATTGTTAAGCTATATTACTCATAATGGGCTGCCTTCAATGGGGTTCCGTTGTAAGCCACATAAGTCGCATTAGAACTATTTCCCCTCCTTGCTGTTTGTGTACCTTGCCCTAGCAGGTGGAACAAAGCTTCTACACAATTTTACCTTACTTTGACATTGAACTTAGTGTACACTGTACACAAACCCCAGGTTTGAAACAGCCCCGTTTACCCATTTGGCCCCGATCTGTTCGTTTCTGCCTCGTCTCACTTTACTGCTACTTAGCGAGAGGAAATCTTCTTAGAATTCATTAAGTGCAGCCAAGGACTGCTGAGGCAAGTTCTCGCAAGCGATGGCTGCAAATAAAGCAACTTTTGAAAGCGAACCATTCAGCAAATTAAATATAAATAATCCCCTTTAAGTCGCCCGCACGGTGCCTGTCTGAAAATGAGAATCCAAAATGAATTTACTCTCATAACAAAAATATTTATTTCAAAATTTCTTCATTTTCCCCAGAAATGAAAAAAACGTACAATTTCGAAATGAGTTAATTTTTTTTACAGAGATAACTAAAGACAATTATTTATTATTGCAACACAGCTCTTTTATCGGTTAATGTAAACTATTCAAGTATTTAAGTACTTACTTATAAATCTTCTGATTTTGGAGAATTAGAATTTTTGTTTTCATTTATTAAAGACGGAAAATTAGGAACATATTCCTTGGACGCTAGGTCTACTACTATTCACAAAACCACTAGGAAGAAAGTTGTGAAAATTTAAGTCACCTGCTGAATAAACTTACAAAGACAAAGATTTACAGATGATATCTCACAAAAGCGGCACTATACAAATTTTCCAATAAATAAAGAAGCTAGGCAATGACGAGTTCCATCTTGGGTACAGGAAGTTTAAGTAAGGGAAAAGTCCAACCCTGAACTCTCAAATTTCAGAGCGGTTGATGAACATTTCTCCTACTTCCACTTCTGTTGAACCCAGTGGCGTGCATTTCATATAGGCAAATTAGCACTGCTTATTTTACATTACTCACATATAAAGATAAATACTATAATAATTTATAAAATTCAACCTATGTACACCTGAAAATGCGCGCGAATTTCATGCCACGAATTGCAGCGCCCGGGCGCCTCTATGACCGCGCAATTATAATGTTTCAAAGGCAAGAACAAATTTTTTTAAATGACCCAAATGACGTGTTCACACGTAGACTGTATTCTATAAAATAAATTTAATGTTGAAGTGTGCGCAATGTGCATTCAATGAAAGAATTGTTTGTTATTGTCAATGAAAGCCGTGCCTTTTGGTACAAATCATAAATACAGCACTGCCATTTTTTGGTACCTGTATTAATTAGCACAATATTATATATTATTATAATAACGAAAAAAATAATTTTGTTATTTTAGCTTTATTTCATACAATTATGTTATAGAAAAGATTATTGAATTTTTATATAAAATATCCAGCGTTGGCTTGAATAAATGAAGCAGTTATACAGGGTTTTCCAATAAGAGGTGTTATTTTGATATTCAATCGTAAAAGATCAATGGTTTCGTTGCATGTGTGGCACGTAGCGCCGTCTTGTTGAAAGTAAACATTGTCCAGATCAATACCACCCAATTCCGGCCATAAAAAATCATTAATTATCTCTCGATAGCGCAATCCATTCACCGTAACTGTTGCTCCAGCCTCATTTTCGGTTTTCCGAGCCCCAGATTCGACAATTTTTTGTTGACGAAGCCACCGAAGTGGAAATGGGCCTCATCACTCAAGATGATTTGCATTTGATTCACTCAAGTGAATTTTAATAATTTCATTGCGTTGTTGGAGCGTGTATCGTTCCATTTTTATTAGCGTAGTTAGAATTTTTCGTATTTACATTCGTAGCATTTTTATTAATAGCGTACTTCAAATATGATTTAAGATTTTCACGGCCAAAAGTATTTTTGTTATTTGTTTTTGGGGTATTATGCCGTGTTGCGCTAACTCCTCCTTTTATATATATATATATATATATTTTTTTTTTAATTTAAAGTGGTTTTCTTCGTTTAGCTTAGGTGTATCCGTCAATTACCGGATACCAAGAACTATTAAGCTTAGCTCCATCGTCTCTATTAATGTTTATGGGATTTTTGTGTTTATTTAATGTTTATGGGATTTTATGGGATTTATTTATTTTAATGTTTATGGGATTTTTGTGAACCACTTTAAATAAAAAATGATACGTTAATGTTAGCTCAGAGGGTTGGAGCTGGCAACACGGTATCACAACCTCATACATAAGCTCACATTTTAACACAACCTCAAATAACACATCTGCCCTGATGATGGACACTGCAATGCTGTCCGAAACGTTGGCTAAAGAAGGAGTTAGCGCAACACGGCATAATACCCCAAAAACAAATAACAAAAATAGCGTACTTGTTAAAAGTCAAAAAATGACAGCTTCAAAAGTAACATCTATCGAAATAGCGGGCTATTCAAAATAACACCTCTTATTGGAAAACCCTGTAGTTTCAAGGATATTTGTAATATTAGTAATCCTAACCACCATCGAATAAAGACTCTGACGTAGCCATTGTTAACGAAAACTTTCCATTAGCTTGCTTGTAGTAAAATGGTAAATTAATATCAATTAAGTCGCTGTATTTCTTACTGCTTCCCCTGATTAAAACATTTTACACGCTACTGCTTGTACCTACCCTTTTAAATTGTGTACCGCAAAGGCCTTCTACTTTACTATCCCCCAATGCTCATATTATATTAATAAAAACTTTGCACATAATATATGTATATGACATACATATTGTGTATATTCATAAGTAATAATACAATACGCGCTTCGCTGAACCTTTTACGCGAGTTAATACAGGTAAAGTGGATGTGAAGCCTCAAAACTTAAAATAGTAAGCAACGAATATAACTTCAGGACCAGAGATTACGCTTCTGCCAACGTCTGGTATTTGAATAATGTTGATCTGAATCACCCAACGAATCACCCTTATCAATCCTCATTATATTTGGCATACCCCACCCCCCCACCCCATCTCCACACCCCACCCGCTTCGACCGAGGGGTTGCGAGAGAGATAAATGAATTCACAAAAATCCCACGTATTTTTAGTTACGTTTTGCCTATTCCTAAAACCAATACATAAAGCGGTTTATTGAACGGTTTTGAAAACACGTGAATAATTTTAAAAGAGTGGGGTTCTTCTGAAAGGATCTACATAGTTTGTTTGAAAAATATAATCACCATTATACGGCCGCGGGACCTTTTTCGTACAAAAATTTAATTTGTAATGAGGCCAAAATAGCCAACAAAATTGAATAACTCTTTTTAATTTTAATCAAAAGGTATATCAAATATCTCATGAGAATAATATTGGTAATTTATTTTATCGCGTTTTAAATTAAAAATTATAAGCCATTAAAGATTTCATATTTTCACAATTTGAGAAGCAACTTTGAAAAATTATTTTCGAGTTAACGATAAATATTCAAAACGTAATATTGCTCCACTTGCTATATAATTATAATAAAATAAAAATAAAGATGATTAAGATATTAAATACCACCCTTTAATTTTTTTATTTCCACCCACTTTTCCACAAATTATCGTCTAATCAATCCACATTATGTAAGCGCATTATATAAGCACAATAAAGACAAATCAAGAACAACACGTCAACTCACCAGAGATCAAATGGGAAAATAATTCACCGACTCCAGATATTTTCATATCAGAGGGTTCAGCTCGTTAGAACTCCTAACAGGGCCTATAAATCCTACTCATCCCCCCAACATAAATATTTAAAAAATCTTTCGTTATCCTACATGTATTTAAAATGACTGATTTTTGCATTTTTATTTATAATTTTTTTATATATCTAATACGCTTATTTTTTTTAATGAGAGAGCTAGGTATAATACCAGTAGCCAAAATAACAAATGGTAATTTTTTTATAGTCTGAGAATGCCAAATTCTTTTTATCTCATTTCCTAAACTGTGTAATTTCTTATTTTTGAATATTACAGGAATTTGGAATAGCGACATCGATGATATAAGCATATTGATGGGTGTAAATTTAATTTATAAACGACAGAGTATAAATTGAATTTTCTACGAAAGAAAATGCTTTCCTTGCAATTTTATGTTAAGATATGAATACATTTTTTAATTTTAATTAAAAAAAATCAATAATTGCTTCTAAAATTACGTAAATTCTTATTCATCTATGATCTATAAATCATAATTTAACACAATAAATAAATAAAATAGGACATATGTTTGCTATGCCTTTCGATTAAAAAACAATTACAAAGTTTGGTTGGGTATTTTGGCCTTAAATCTAATTTTAAGTTTTGCATGAAAAGAACCGCTCAGCCGTTCCTCTTATCCATACAAGTAAAGCAGAAAAAAGTGATATGTGATGGAAAAATGCCTCAATAACAAACCCTCAAATAAAATTAAATAAAAATAACATTTTTTAGCTCAAAATGTCTTCCCCACGATATACGGAGTTTAAAAAAACACCAATTGGTCGAAGAATTGATTATTCATAACATTCAAATCAAAAGATAAAAAAAACGATCGTGTACTTACATAAATTTGATCTTAACATTCACCACCATTCCTCTGGTGACAATATATATTCACCATGCTCTAATAATGTTCTTAAAATGACCAGAGCAATGGAGATTTCCATTCATTTTGATTCAGCCTTTCGATTTAATTAATATCATACCTCCAAATATTAATACGGAAACATATGAACGACCTAGATTTCACTGTTAATGCTTTATTTTTAGGGTTTATAAATAGAAAATTGAAATATTGTTAATTAATTGTTAATTGTTTGTAATTCATTTAAACTCATAAAAATCACCTATCTAAATTTGAGAAGCCATCGCTCGAGTGATTAACAAAAACAACTAAAAGCGAAAAAAAAGACAATATGAAATATTTCCAAGAGAGTATTAGATATACTAGATTGTCTTTCTTTGCATCTTTGATCTATTACAACTTCTCTTTAAGCGATACAAACGAACGAAGCACAGCCGTGAGCAATGTCACCGTGCCCCACTTATCCGTGAAATACAGATTTTCCCGATTCTCATGGCAACAAGAAACCACGAGGAACATTGAAAAAATTGGCACCAATGCCCAGTAGGTCACACACTCACTAACTTTGACAATGGCAGAGATATATTATTATTTTAGTTGAAATTATTAGAAAGAATGGATTTAAAGCTCCGTTGTATTTCCATGTACCTCGCAAAACATCAAAACGACAACTCCAACACGGAATGACAATTGTATACTTCTGTTCACCGTATACAGAATTTGGGTTGTAATTAAACTCTGCTTCGAATATTTAAATTTATTTATTGTGCTATTCCTATTCTACTATTTTTTTCTTGCGTTGTAAAGAATTTTATTTATAGGGTATTAGGCTCATCTAGAAGTTATTTGTCTTAAAAAACTTCTAAAATTTGAAGGATTAATTTTGAGTCAATATTTAACCCACTATTTAAAGAGATTAAAACTTTAGAAGTTGTTAACTTCAACCAATATAAATGTTTGTTATTAGTAACATGTTCACTAATTTATAATCCAAAAACATTAATGAGAGGGACAGATTAATTATGAGTGTTACACGGTTGGTTAAGAAAAAATAAATTAATCTTTTTTCGAGTGAGATACAGGTGTTTAGCGTAGGTATAATAAAATACTATGGTTGAAAAGTAAACACGAAATTCCATAGAAAAAATTGAGTGGCATAAATTTGAGCAAATATTTTGCGATTTATAGCGTGTTAAAATCTAAAGGAATTTTAATATATGTAATACGCCACTTTTTATTGAACTAATAACTGACAGCCAACCAGGTTTCTTTCTCACGAGTGTCATAACAATAAGTCACATTGCTCTTGCCCTATTATAACAAAGGCAAAAAGTATTAAGTATCTAGGAGTGGAAATAGACGAAAACCTTAGATGGGACATACACATAAATGGAATCACTAAACAGCTTACGAGACTTGTATATTTCTTCAAAAACCTAAGAAACATACTACCTAGGAAAGACATCAAAAAAGTATTTTATGCTTTATGTCATTCCCGTCTTGAGTACGGAATTCTTAGCCACTTAGATATTGCTCAGAAGAGCATTATAAAAACCATACTTAAGTTACCCATCAGAACCCCCTCAAAAGATATTTTTAAGTGTTTTGACATTCTAAATTTAAAACAAATATTTTCCAAGAATATTTTAATACATCATTTTAAAAACAGAAAATCTCCTAATGAAACTCGGATACATGATACAAGAGCCTCAAAAAGGGATATACGAAATGTTCCAAAATTCAATACAAGTTTTGGCCAAAGAAACCACATATATCTGGCAACCAAACTTTACAACATCCTTCCTCCAAGTTTGAAAAAGATAGAAAAGATAAATAAGCTTAAGGAAAAAATCAAAACATGGGTGAAAAAAGTTAACGCAGACATACAAGAAAATGTATTAAAAACATCATAGAAACTAAATAACAGAAAATCAAAGAAATCTACCAGTCCGCCTCAGCACAGGACTACCTAGTAAGGAGGACTAAGAACAAACTATATGAATGAAATATTATAGATTTTTATATAATGTAACTCTCATCAAACCTTATTAAATAGACACTAATAAAAAAAATAAAAAAATAAAAAGTGGTTCATTACAATGTGTGTTTTTCATTTAAAATAATATAATGTCACACCCCAATATATTTGCTTGCTTTGAAAAAAAAAGTTTGGTACAGGGGTCCCAAGTGATTATTCGGAGCAAAGGGGAGTCAGAGAGGAATGAGTAAGGAAAAAAATTAGGCAGATGAAGGTTAGAAAGTACCAGGTTATTTAGACGCCGGTGTTTGGCGTTTCAATCCCAAATGGTGGTCTTTCAAGAACGACGCTGAACAAATTTTCCATTCTGTTACTTTCATAACATTTTTTTCACTAGTGTGAAGTACTGTGAACCATTTTTAGAAATACACTAGCGCAGACCCGTGAAAAAATTGTAGGATTTTTTAAGCTGAATGTATTTATATATTTACACCAGAGCATAGCCTTTCAAAAAAAGACATTTATCTTTTAAATGTTGGTAAATTTAAAAAATTAACACATCTATCAAACATCTGAACAAAAGAATTTCACATTTCAATTAAATCAGAACGTTAATTAATTAATTATTTTCAGTGCTTACTTGTTCACTTGTAAAATATTTATATTTAGGTACATACCTAAGTCTGAAAAGTTAAGCTTTTATATATAGCCGTGTACACACCCTTGACTGCAGTATGCACCCCTACAGCTTGCAGGTGAGTACGCAGCTTTTCAGGGCAGGATAAAGAAGACTAGAAACGATCACAATGTATCTATCACCGACAGCCAAAATTAGTGTGATTAATTTAATGCCTAAGATATCGAGAATACATATTTGAGAAACTCATGTTTTAGTATCCTTAGAAAATCCTTTATTTAATTACAATATCCATTTCCAATGTCAGCACAGTTGGAGCAAGTGGGTCTTCTCTTACACGTGTGCCGGCTTTGCGAACACTATTTACTTATTCATTCATCCCTTCCAGTCCTTGGGGTGGGTTGGCGGAGGGAAAGAGGGAGTTCTATCATGGTAACATCCCCGGACCCCCCTCCCACAATACCCCGCGGTAAATCTTTCGCAATGTTTTATAGCATGTCATCAATGATGATTGACTCTGATGTGAGAATATTGGTAAAATATTTTCGACCGGTCGGTGGCCGAGTTGACATCGCGTTTGGGTCCCACCCAGGCGTAGTGTGTTCAATTCCTCGGCTGGCTAAGTCCTCCATCACAACACAAGCAACATTTTCAGCTTACTGTGGTGGTAGTAGGAGATTTTAAAATATTGTCAGGTTATTCGTAACACGGGAATGTTTGTCTTTCTTTTTTAAAAAAAATAAAATAATAATAATATGATAATGTAATTTTCATAATAAAATAAGGATATTTGGGAGGCGTTTATGGGTACCGCCACTCCGGGAACCATTCATTGGATAACCAACACCTCCGCCATAGGTCACCCCAAGCGGTTCGCTACCTTTGGTGACTTAGCAGCGGTGCCCGGGTGCATGGGCTGAGAATTGTCTAGGTCTTGGCGGCGGATGCGTCTGCCCGCCTAACGACAAGTTAAGAGTATTTTATTTTTATTTTTATTTACGGTATAAACAGTCATTATACATTCATATTTTACAGTAAAATTAATAGATTATGTATAATGAATGAAATAACGTTCTTAAAAATTGATGATATTTTATTTTTTTTGCCTCTGCTGAATATATTCTATAATATTTTTTTAACCTGCATCACAGTGGGAAGGGTGAATGAAAACATCTGTCACTCCTGAATACACTGACCCCCGATTCCTTCACCTACCTATCATTTTTTTTCCTTCCCAGATCTTCCTCTCTTTCCTCTCCTTCCTTTCCTTAAAAAATCTACTACACAGCATCCCCAAAGATACATAGGCCCTAAGGGAAATTATTTTCTTCAGGGCCTCTTATCTGCCAGTGTGAAGCTATGTAAAAAAAGGTACCCAACCTATTGCTTAAACCGTATTTGTTTCACATTTAACTTTTTGGTAATAATTGATATTGTGATAGCCGAAAACGTCTTAAAAAATTCGGTTATTGAATGAAAATTTTCATGAAATCCGGCCAAACTTAAATTTCCTGAAAATATTATATATAAAATAATTTTGAACTAAACATTAAATTTTTAAAACTTAGCACTCTATCACGCTCGAAAGTCACGAGCTGTCACTGCTTACGAGAAATCTTGTAATCTTGTACAGGTAATTTTCTATTTATAAATTTATTGCTAGTATTGAATTTATGAATTTGATTAAATAATTTCAAAATCGCCAACATATTGCTGAAAATCTGTTTACACGGAGACTGAAATAAAATTTCAATTATTTCATTTGTTTTATTGTTTAAAAAATGACGGAAGGACATTTTTCAATTTAAAAAAGGCAAAACCCTTCCGGTATTTACTTTTATCACACAACTAGTACTCTTACCCGATGAATAATAAATAACAATACATTTTTTCTTCCCAATAAAAAGGCTGTGTTTTGTCATTAAAAGGTCGATTATCTTATTCGTAATAAAAAAATCCTGAAAGTGGCTCTTATACCTGGGACAAAGGGTTACATAATCCTGAATAAACAACACTTTATTCGTAATTCATTGGATTTCAAGTTTTAACGTGGTACGTTTTTCTGTTAAAACATTTTGTGGGCAACTAAATGCTTATTACCTGCGAAATGGTTGAAGATTATATTTCATAATGTTTTCCAGTTATTTAAATACATTACATTTCAATTAAATGTGACTTAAGTGTAGATATATTTCAAGACATTTATCTTTCTCTTCAATTTGTTTAGTCTTCATAGAAAGATAGTTTCATTAAAGTTATCTCGAGCAATTGTGACCCGACTAACTCACAACTTTATCTTAAGTGCACATTTCCGCTCCAATTCCATTCATAGACAGACATTTTGTTCTTATCCGTTCGCTTTGTCTTTTTAATAGAACAACTGTCCATATAACTTCAAAGTATTTACAAAAAATCTTTATTCAGTGTGTAATCCCACAAAATCATTATTTTCAAAGAAAGAAAGCCTCGTTAGTACTTTTGGTATTTATTACGTAAGGAAACTTGCTTAAACTTAGGTTTTTGGTGTACATAAGTACGAAAAAAAATATAGCCACGGTTTTGAAAAAAAAAATAAAGCTGCAAGAAATTGAATTCAAATTCGCTAATTTACTGTAATAACTTAAGGGCTTGATAAAGTGCCCTGGGACAGGTGTCCATTCTGTCCTCCATACTTTCATATTACTTTATTTATTGTCGTGATTTCTGGGTCTCAATTTTTATTTATTCATTTTATTTATTACAGGATATATACTTTTGGAAATGTTTTGACTGTACAATAAGGAGGAAAAATGTTTAATAAAAAACAAATACAAAGCCAAACACAACAAAATAAGAAAAAATCGAACAAATAAAACAAAAACAAAACAGCTATTCTTGTTTAATCCATTGCGCGTTTTGATCCTTTATTATTAAGTAAATTTTTCAACCTATTATTTCAAGTATGCTGAACAAACGGCTGTTAACTTTATGTTCTAACCAACTATTTTTTCCAACTTTCTCTTGTTCTTTTGTATACAAAAGAATTTTTTTTAATCATATATTTCGAATGCTTTTGAAGAACAGAAAAAAATATTTATTTTTATTGGAATAACTTTTGAAAGTTATACCGATCAATTTAATAATTATCATTGAAGAAGAAACAATACTAATAAATCTAAATGATACATGAAATCGAAACATGGTATCGGTTCCTACTGGAAATCGAACCCACGATCTTTGTCTTAACCCGATTCGGCAATTGTGTTCTAACTTTTTTTGTTTAATTTTTGTCGATGTCATATTTTAATTTCAAAATTAAAAATATTATCTTCATCTTATTCCCATACTTTTGGCCACATACAAAATGTCTTTATCTTTGATATGAAATGCCGTATTCAACTACAGAGATTACTTTTACTGCTGGTATTTATCCAGCATTGCTTTGAATGGACATTACTGCAAAACGCAAGCAATAAACTACGCCAATAGAACATTTGGAGTCGGTGAAATAAACAAACATAAACAGCAAACGTTAGAAAATACGAAGACGATTTGAACTTTCCGAGCAACTCAACATTTTCCCAACGATTGTAAAAAGTGTTCGGAAGAGAGAATAATACGGGATCTAGGAACAAAAAGATAAAAAGGGTACACTGTTCATCCTACAACTAAATGCAAAGTCCATGTTTTTTCTAAACTTGTGCAAGCGAAATAAATCAACTTAAATGCGAGCTTTCGAGCTGTGCTTGAATTGCGCAAACCACAAATCACCATACATTAAAATCCATTTTCAACTAGATAATTTTATCATTGATGAATAATAAGACAAAAATATTTTTAAAAAAATATTTTTTAGAAGATCATCTTTATAGAAAATAAAACACCCTTCGTTTTACACTATATAAACTCCAATTGTGGCATGTTGTAGTGCTCGAGGGAGTGAGGAAGGAAAGAATGCGAGGAAAAAGAAGGTCGGGATGAAGGTACACCTAGCTACTCATATCTAGTGACTAAATTGGTAACATCTAACTTCGCTTTTAACGGAACTTTTCTGAAAAACAACATGCCATTTATTACACATAATTTGTCAATTGTTAAACAAAGTGTAGTTAGTCCGTAACAGAGTTAGTTATTTTTAATACACTGTTTATGATCAACCTTTTCAAAGCAATAAGAACAAATCTGTTACAAATAAATGACATTAAAGTACTCTATCTTCGTCTGAGAATTTCGCCATGAAATAGAACTGCGCTGCATTCTTGTAAATAGATTAAATGCATTGCGATGGAAGCCCCAGAGTATGCATTTCTGTAAGATACAGAGAGGGCAGACACGTTCGTGTCACCAGTTGGAATGGGGTCATTGTTGGGATAATAATTATTGTAATTGAGGTTTCCCAATAATGGTAATGGTACAATTCCCTTCCAGTGGGGTGAGTTCCATTTGGGTCAAGTGGGGGGTATTATAAAGTAGTGTTATTATAAGCATATGCAAAACAAAACATACTATGGCCAATGAATTAATCATTTAGGAACATTTGTATACGATTCAATTCAAATGTTATTTAGTTTTCTTCAAAAAAGCCGCCATGATTTTTTGGCGAATTTATCAATATATATTCTTTAGCAAAAAAAAAGCTTCACCTATATTCCAATCTAGGCGTATCTTATGTTCCAGAAGCCCAAATTTAATATTGTCAGGAATACTTTCCATCGAGAAAGGGCTTATCACAGCAGCACCTTCAAACGCCAAACTTTTAGGGTGAAGTCGGAATTTTGCGACACCTGTAAAGAAAATAATGTAGCTCTCTTCTCTGCCTTGAACGCCCGTGACCCCAATGCAAGCTTCAACTCACCGAAGCAGGTATTTTTTTACACAAAGGAAGCGTACTTACTCAGAGGTTTCGATTCTTCACTTCAGCGGGCCCCACAATGGTTCGCTCAACTTTCAGAATGTAAAATGTTTAAAAAATCACTTTAGATAACCATTTGAACAACACGGCGGTTTCATCAAACTAAGCTACCTCTCAAGATCGTCTAGAGAAACTTCCCAAGGTATGGATTCGAACATAGGTCAAAATCCTGACTTTGCCATTAGTGCATAATATTTCAAGCTCTACCGGAAACCAACGGCTTAGGCCATCACGAAACAATACTCCTCGGAGCATTTTACCCTGCATATCCCTCACTATGGCGAAATGATGTACAAAATACCCCGTAATGGGTGGACACGTCCCCAGTAGCTGGGGGCTACGGGCAGTTGAGAGTAAACTACAGCTGAATGCTATACAATGCCACTAACTAACTAACGCCGTAAACAGGGTGTCCCAAAAATAGTGTCAGATACAGCGTAAATCCAACTGAGCTACCTATCAAGGTGGTTCAGATTAACTGAATATGTTCAACTGACTACGGCTACTGATACACTTACCAAGGTATGGATTTGAACATCCAAAAATCAGGTCGATATCCCGACGCTGCCATTAGTGTAGACACAAAAAAATGTGGTAAGATCTAATACTATTGCTCCATAAAAAAGTGTTGAATCCCAAAGTTAGATGAAAACAAAATATTTAAAAAAAATCGAAGGCGATTTTTAAAAAAAATTCCTCCTTATCATCGGTTTATCCTCTAAAATCATACTTAAAATTAATTCCTAGCCATAGTAAGAATAAAAAATCGTGTGATAAACAAAAAAGGTGAGCTAAATAAAACAAAATGATATTTTTTTATAAGTGAATCGAAAGTTTTGAACTTCAACAAACTTTATTTACTATTTAATTCAACATATTTTTTATGACGCAATGGTGTCAGATCTGCCGTAATTCTTTTGATATCTAAAAGGCATACTATTTATTTAATTAGTTTAAAAAAATCAAGAACGTAACTCAATAATTTATGTCTCTTTGACTAATAATCTCTTGTTTGTCAAGGTTTTACAAAAAATAGGAAAAAAATCATAACTCGAAAACTAAACTAAATCGCAGAACATACATGGGGGTGATTTGTGCTCTACGTCTGGACTTAGAGCACAAACCGCTTGACACTATTTTCGGGTCATTCTGTATATACTTACCACACAACCTCTATAAACCATACAGCCTTCATTCGCCCACCATTACACCCTACCCACTCCGTTTCTATCGGCCAGAGGCGCACTGTTGAATTGAATAGGCTACAAATAGGCTTTTGTTTGCGCCGGGCGAAGGCGGAGTTCCGATCATCTTTTGATCGGAATGACGAGAGCTCGAGTTCGGGCGGATCGGAAAGGATTATCTAGATTCAGGGTTTTAACCTGAAAAATTAACAAATAACAGATACTTTACAGTCAAAGCAAACTCTTTCATCAAGAAATGTGAGTCTAACCAAAAATAAATGTTTGATTTCTTTTTGGAACAACTTTTTAATGTTATACCCATCAAGATAATGCTAACAAATATAAACAAATCATGATGCAAAACAAGACACGGAAAATAAAAAAGATAATATTCTCAACTTATTATCGTATGATCTTCTTAAAAAAATGTTTCTAGATTATTAAAAAATTTATCTAATATTATTTAGATATCTATGTTATCTTCCGATAACAAAAGATTTGTAAAATCATTTCTTTGTAATATTTCTTAGAGAAAAGTGTTTCTCTCTATCTTGTATCATTTAATGTATTATGTAATGATGTATGTATTTTTTATTTTGGTTAAGTTTTACTTTTTCTATCTACGTGTTTTTAATTTATTTTATGATTTTCTCCACATCCATTACTTAGGTTGGAACAAAATGAATACTGAGATCTGATTACTAAACACAGTTAAAATCATTTCAATAATTTTGTTTTCTATGTGTTCTTTCTTCAGGGCGATTCTGAAAATATCTACAGTTGATTTTGTGTGTTGAACTCCCTTTAGATTCTGATTATTATTTCCATTCCGGAAAATACCATTTTTAATTTGCGTCTCTGGAATTAGAACCATAATATGAATTTATGTACCGATACGTCACACCTCAAACCTGCCGCGAAGTTCTACAAATTGGAAATTTCTACAAAATGCTATCTTTGATTTGAATTTGAGGTTGAAATTAATGCATTTCCACGAATATCCACACAGCACACGCTTTGATAAAGCAATCATGCAATATTTTCGTGTTCAATATAAGCTAGAATTATTTTTATTTAATATTCTGAAAGTTAACTACAGGATTTTCAATTAGAGGTGTTATTTTGATATTCAATCGTAAAAAATCAATGGTTTCGGTGCTTGTATGGCACGTAGCGCCGTCTTGTTGAAAGTAAAGGTTGTCCAGATCAATACCATCTAATTCCGGCCATAAAAAATCATTAATCATCTCTCGATAGTAATCCATTCACCGTAACTGTTGCTCCAGCCTCATTTTCGGATTTCCGAGCCCCAGATGCGACAATTTTGCTTGTTGACGAAGCCACCGAGGTGGAAATGGGCCTCATCACTCAAGATGATTTGCATTTGAATCACTCAAGAGAATTTTAATAATTTCATTGCATTGTTGAAGCGTGTATCGTTCCATTTTTATTAATGGCGTAGTTTCTACTTGTCAAATGTCATAAAATAACAGCTTTAAAAATAACATCTATCGAAATAGCGGGCCATTCAAAATAACACCTCTTATTGGAAAACCTGTATATAAGACTTAAGCACTTTATTTTCTGAACATCTTACCGATTTTCCTTTAAGAACCATCAAAGGTAGAACTACTTTTATATGAATCATATTATCATCAACTCGAGTATTACTTGGAAGAAAATGTTTTAAAACAAACTTTACGCTATCATTAACCACACCCGATTACTTAAGCGATTGATTCGCACACTTCAACAGAGAGACGAACGATTACAAATTCTAAACAATATCATAAATCGATTGTAAAAACTGTACCAACTCACAAAGTTTCAAAATTCAAAATCAAACTGGACCATAACTTCAGTCACCCCAAGGCAATCAATAATTTCCGCCATTAACTATCGAGTATTTTCTTCGACAGGAGTATGAGAAATAGGACATTATTGTATTATACATTTTTTTATCAAAGTAATATATCATTGAAGAAGAAGATATTACTAACAAATCTAAACGAAATGAAACAGAACAAGACACACACAAAAAAGTTCTAAACTAGGAATCGAACCCGATATCTCTTGCCTTACTGGAACAGCGTCTTAACAAGTTGACCATTGGGATCTAGCGATTAAACGTCGTTGATGGGAATAACATTCAAAAGTTAAAGAAAAGTTGTCGCAATAAAACAGAATATTGATTTAGACTTTCAGAAAAAATTGAACTGGTATATAAATTTAAAATAATGGAAATGTTTATCCGAGACACTATCTAGGTTACTAACCATTTCATTAAAAAGTTGTGATCATTTATTAAGGTAGCTGCCAAAAATATGGGAAAAAAATAGTAAGAAGATAATGTTGTTAATTTTAAATATGAGATCGATAAATATGAAGTTTAATAACTAGGTCCCAATGGTCGAGTGGTTTAAGACGCCTGTTCCGGTAAGACAAGAGACCCTGGGTTCAATTCCTAAAAAATCTTCCTCGTGTCGTCACTGGTCACTCAGCCGAGTAACCGCCCAATCCCTCCCATAGACCCCCCTAGCTGTACAATCCAATTGATTTTTTTGAAAAAAAAACATTAAAATTTCACCGGAGACCAAAATTTCGTTTGCATTTTTTAATCCAAATATTGTCAGGTACTGTTTAAAATATATCAAGTACGTCCCTTAACACACTGCATATTATTATACGTAGAATTTGTAAATCGTTATTTAAAAATGAATAAAACACCATAAAATCGAAATACACCGTTTGGTTGGAACGATTGAATCTGTTTATTTGACATCACAACCAGTCAACGTGAGTAATATATATGTGGTCTATAAGGTCCACAGTCACACCATCGTTTCGTATAATTTCTTTTAATTTCATAAAGGTACATGTTTTGAAACACCGTTAAGTTATATATTTTTGCAGTTCGGGTCCATACAGTAAAGAAAATCACGAGACGCTAAAATTCAGCGCCGATAGAAAAAAAAACTTTTTGAGACTGTTGAATGGTGACGTCAAACGCCACGTCCATAAAATTATTGCGATTTTTGGACACCGGAAAATTAAAAACCTTGACTAATTATTTTAACTATTAAAACGAACTATAACAATAAACACATAATGGTATTTAAGTAAGAAGGTTATTTTCGATTTAAAAAAAATGGACGGGAGCTCCTTATTAATCCTAAAAGCGGTCGTTAAAATATAGTAACAGAAATTCTATTCTACTGTATCACCCCAGAAGCGTTGGACGAGAGCTAAACTATTGGGGGTGGCAGTTGGTTGGGTGAGTGGGTGGGTGAAAGAGAAGAAAAGCAGGAGGGGTAGTTGCGGAATGAGTAGTCATAATGAGAATTGTACCGAGGACGTATAATTTACGGGCTTTCCATTTGTGAATGAGCCTGGCGGGCGGGTGTCCCATGTAATGCTGTACGTTTGTGTGTCAAGTGCCCTGCACTCTAATTCAATTGATTTCATACCTTTAAATTGATGGAATAGGAAATGTTGGCTAAATGGAATGGTTCAATGATATGCAAGGGATGTCAATGAGAGATTAATATTGTATCAGGTCAAATTATTGATTTCTGGAAAATTTCAGATGACTACATATATTTATTGATTTATTCTATTTTAATATGGCTGACATACTTTGAGATCGAATGAGATGAAAATGGACGATGTAAGCGTAGACGAAAAATGGAACTCAATAAAAGTGAGTCTTTGTGAGTCAGATAGAGAGGTGTGTGTTACTGGTGAAAGAGGTGGGCTTGAGCAAAAAAAATGAGTAATCAGAATGCAGAATTAAAATCAATCAGCTGATGATGCAGTGTTGATTCTTAACAGTATGGAAGATTTGCAATGTCTCGTATCTTTAATGAATCAAGTATGTTTGAAGAGTTAGTTAATGGTGAATAAATGCGAGTCCAAAGGCATGAAATAGAGAGAATTAAAATTGTGTGCAACCAACAGTTGTGAATTATGAATACTTGTAGCAGCTGGGTGAGTTTCAGTATGTGAAAGGATAATAGGGATATTAAGATATGGGTAAATTCAGGAAACTCCATTTATGGAGGACTGCACCTAAAAAATGTCCTTATGTCATAACGGAATGCTTGTACCTACCCCAAAGTACGGTAGTGGGTATGGAACTGGCATAGAATTGATGAAAGTTGACAGAATGCTGTAGAAATGTGATCCCTGAGGCGTATGTAAAACCATGCATCCTGAAAAAAATCTGGAGATTTGCAAAACATGCAAGGCAGAAAAGTACACGTAAAGCTAAGATTACGAAAGGGAAGCTTATATAGTATGGAGGACTTGTACAAAATGAATAAACTAAGAAATATGACGCGAAGAGAATTTATATTTATTTTTTATAATACTCATTACATTATATATGCAAGGAAGCTTTTGACTGTCCAACTAGGAAGGTTTCCCGTTTTAGGACAGTCAAATTAACAGGAGGAATACAGGATTTAAGAATAATGAAAATAAGTATGTAAAAGCGAAGAAACAACTAAACATTCGTGATAAATAATTATCAGATTACATGTTTTAGTAATATTTCGTAATCAGTCCTGCCTAGATCTAATAACCATTTTGTTATTTTTGGACCAAAGGATGACAATTCACACAGTTTCAGCTTTGAGGGAATTTTGTTATATATTTTATAACCATATAGTATATGACGCGTATATTATTGAAATTGAATAAGAGGTCAAAATAAATAACTATTTAATTATTTAGTATATTAATTACATAGTCAATAGAAGTAGACCACGTAGTTTCGTTAACGATATCAAATACAGCCTGAGAATAATAATTTTTGCGCGAGCCTATAAAAAAAAATCTACAATACGTAGCATAAATACAATCGTAAAAGCTTCGCGTTTTTGTTTAAATTTCATATTTAAACAGCTTACATGTATTATTTGTTTTTGCGCGTTAGGGATTATCCCCACTTTGGGATATTAATTGCCCCCTAGACGTATTACATATAACCTCCATAAAAAATATAATATATAACATCTCCAACCATTAATACAAAATTTTATAACCCTTATAACAAAACCTCCCACCATATTACGTGGGCCGGGATCAAAGCGGGTATTTTTTAAACTAGACCACTGAAGAAATGCACAGAAAGAATCATGTTGTGGGCGTGACAGTGTGCCCGAATAAAGCTTTTTTTTCTTGTTGAAATTGAATAAAAAATTTCAAATATCGAAATTTATCGGAAAACACGAGTCTCAACTGTTCCTGTTAATCCGGAGCCAGGTACTATCCCCAACTGGGTATGCTGTGAGAGTGAAGGCAATGGAAACGTGAGGGAGATGGGAAAGTAAAGGTTGGAAAATATCTGGCTCTACATGTACACCTGGTAACCAAACACGTCTAAAGTCAACTGTATTGCTTTGTCTGAGGAGTAAGAGTCAGATTTTTATCACATACGTTAAATTATCACTTCTATAAATGATTTGTTCACTGAGTCTCATCATAAAAGATTTTTTTGGTTTACTGAGTTCAGAAAAATAAGATAACCGCTAATTTCATTAAAATTAGTATGTACATATCAAAATGATTTATTAGTTTTAAAATATAACAATAAAAAGAAAAAATTATAAGTCGGTTCCCTTAAGAAGTATTTCATCAAAATCGATTAATTAATCCTGTTTTAACTCGACCCTTTGGAATTTCATCTGTATGTTTACTTATTTGTTACCTTCCTCTTCCAATCTAAGATGGTGGCCTTTTTGGATACTACCTTTTTATCCCGCCAGAGTTCGCATGATAGTGGATCTACGAGCTTTCAAATCGAAATGATCAATATTACGGTCCGTACGGGCCTGAAGAAAATTTAAAAAATTCAATATTGTCATTGAAATGTTGACATTCCTCTGGAAAAACTGCATGAATCTTTATTTGATTCTTTTAAATAATTAATTTTGTTGGTAGGTATGTGTACCTACTTACTTAAAGAACTAATGATTTCAGGGGAAATTTTGGTTTTGATTTAATAAATAAAAAATATTAGAATAAAAAATTGTAAATAAGAGTGATTAGTTGTAGTTCATTTCTTTCACTGGTCCTTGTTATAATTCCACACTCATGTGAAAATGGTACCTATTTAGAGAACCCGTGTGTGTTCCACTTGTCTAAGCATATCTTGGTGAACAAAACATGTTGCTTTTGTGTTTTTACAAAGGTGAACGCTTACATGGGGATAGTGCTTTGTGTGGGTTTTTCTACTACCTGCCATGGTGACATATTTATTTTTAAGATGATTACATGTAAATATATACAGGATTTTCCAATAAGAGGTGTTATTTTGATATTTAATCGTAAAAGATCAATGGTTTCGTTGCTTGTGTGGCACGTAGCGCCGTCTTGTTGAAAGTAAACGTTGTCCAAATCAATACCACCCAATTCCGGCCATGAAAAATCATTAATCATCTCTCGATAGTGATCCATTCACCGTAACTGTTGCTCCAGCCTCATTTTAGAAAAAGTAAGGTCCAATGACTCCGCCGTACCATAAACCGCACCAAACAGTCACACTTTGAGGAAAGAGAGGCTTTTCAACAACAACTCTTGGGTTTTCCGAGCCCCAGATGCGACAATTTTGCTTGTTGACGAAGCCACCGAGGTGGAAATGGGCCTCATCACTCAAGATGATTTGCATTTGATTCACTCAAGTGAATTTTAATAATTTCCATGCGTTGTTGAAGCGTGTATCGTTCCATTTTTATTAATAACGTAGTTTCTACTTGTCAAATGTTAAAAAACGACAGCTTCAAAAGTAACATCTACCGAAATAGCGGGCTATTCAAAATGACTCTTATTGGAAAACCCTGTATTTTTTTAATTTGTCACACCTGCCGTCATGCCTCGCAAAAAAACATAATTTGTATTTTAAATTCATAAAAGTGCAGAAAATATAATTTCTTCTTTTAATGGTAATTATAAAATTAAAAAATAGTAATTATTGTAAGATGAGACCGTCGATTATCCAATTTTGGAGGCGGATTTGAGTACCGCCGCCCCGGGAACCATGTATTGGATAACCAAAACCCCTACCATAGGTCACCTGAAGTGGTCCGCTATGTTTGGTGATTTAGCAGGGGTGCCCGGGTTCATCGGGTGAGGTGTGTTCAGAATGTACCTGCCCACCACCTCCGTGGCGTGCCAGATCGGAAGAGGCTGGTTTGGGAGATCCTTTGACCCCTCGGCCCATCGCATTGACAGACTGATCCCTAGATTCCTACCCAACCCTCATATCCTTTACCTTCCCAGAACCTCCTCCCTTTCTTTACAATGATCCTCCACCCAGCGTTCCAAAAGATGACAGAGGCCCCGAGGGAAATTATCTTCCTCAAGGCCTCCTGAGGAAAATAATTAGTAACTGTCTTTTTTATTTTTGCTATAATTTTGTTCTCAATTTAATTTTTTACCGTTTTGTAAAAGCCCAATAGGGCGTTAATAAATAAATGGAGTACTTAAGTACGTACTCTTTATTTTTCGAGGTTATGTAAGCGGCGAATAAGTATTAGCGCGCAATAGTTGCTTTTAGAATAATCTCTGTTAATAATCTCTCAAAAGCTTAGCTTGGAACGGACTACTTTATATAAAAACCTTCTGATTTATAAGATCTGATAGTTTCACAATATTATAGTCATCATCGTTAACCGTCCTTATAAATACATATTATTTGACAGTGTTGGGAAGATTATATCAACGACCAATAAAGTAATGGCAATTTAAAATTTAATTTAATTTGTCGCTAAAAAAATGACCAAGTAGATTTATTCCGTTAATTTTATTTATATATATACTATATTTATTGAAAGTAGAGAAAAATTGAGCACCGTCAGGTACACATTAGCAAGTTATAAAATAAAACAATTCTGATAATCTAGCTATGAATGCTTTAGGTTTTTACGCAATTCGCGCAAATACGCGCATGACTGCCAGATTTTTAAACTATCTAGAAAAAATCGATTTTATTCACCTTTGGTATAGGTCCAACGCATCAGCAAAGCAAGAAATGGGTCCCTGTCACCCGTCGGCATCAGTCAAAGTTCAGTTATATATTATTTAGTTGTGGTGTTCCTCGCGGCGAACAACTGATATCCGGTTTTTCGCCTTTTTGCCGCGGCCTAGTTCGCTCCCACAGTTCCTAGTACCGCTCACGGTGCCTACCCGTGTTGTCGCTTTAGTTTTCAAAATACGACCATTTATTTTATTTGGCTTAAGTGAAAAAAAAGTAACTTTTATTTCACATTTATAAAATTCAAAGCTTTTCATGACTTAGGTAACAAAATCGTTTTATTCGTGCACTGCCGTCTTTGTATGTCACTCGATGTATCACTGTTTGGATGTCACTACCATATGAGGGATCGGCACTGATAGATAAAGGTACTATGACGTCGATACAACTACAAATCAAACCGATCTTCTATTGTCTTATCTTTGAGATGCATCCATCGCTACTCTAATAGATATTTCATTAATCGAAAGATTAAAAGGAATATAGTTCTCGCGGTGATCGCCACTACCGCCCTCCCGTCACGTTTCCGTAAAACAGATCATCCCTTAAGCCGGCTTTCAGGGAAAAAATCTATCGGAAGAGATCAAACGGGTGAATGAAGGCCGCAGATGGCAGAAAATAATTTCCCATCTTCAAAGGTTGTTTTATGGAGCAAAATAAATGCCTTTGCACGAAATCTGTCATATGCTCCATTAACACGACTGGATATTAAATGTGTTCTTTGCGAAACTACACAGACGTACAATTTTACAAAAATAGTAAATGTGATCTACTTTCCCTGAACTACTTGAACGAATTCAATTAAGAGTACCCATCAGGCAAACCAGACAAAATCACACATTAAACCTCCCTCAATGCAGCACTAATTCAAAACAAAACACATTCATTCGTACTTCATACAGTGAATTCGATTTATTAACTCAGCGCTCACAACTTCAAACCTAAAATCAATAAATAACATTCACACAATACATTATACTCTACACATAATATATCCATCCCCTTATCCGACCTCCCACTATCCCATCCCCGTAGTATTAAGGTAGAAGCACACTGGGTTGACGTACGCTACGTAAGCAATGCACAGAGATATCTAGAATAATTATAATCGATACATTTCTTATGAAAATAGATGCTTTAGAAACACACTTGTCACACAAACCTACGCTTCTATTGCTGCGCCGACCTGAGCTGTCCAGATCGGCGTAGTAGGTGTAAAGATGAAAGGGGTGGCGTCACGCCTTTAGCTAGTCGATTTCACACATTTGATTGGTATTATCTATGCATCTACTTTTATGTTTGGTATATCTATGGTTATTTGTTTTGACAGTTGGCTTAGTAAAATAATAAACGAAGTTCATTATCCTCAAATTCGCTCTCTGAATTACAAGACAAATGACAAAACAAGAAACCACTTATCACAAGAACCAGTGTGCACATTGACCTGGGAAAGTAATCACTAATCTTAAAACACTTATATGAAAATCTACTATTGGTTCCATTTCTTTATTATATTCACCATACGTATTTAAAAATATTGTCTACTGTTGTTTATCAATTAAATTTAATTAAATTTAATACGTACTATTCCCCAAATGACACAAATACCTTTGGGAGTACAATTAAGTAATACTGAATCCAATACATCTATAATGTATTTAAAAACAATAACCAAATAATTGCTGAAACAGATTTGGAAAGACGACAATCCAATGAGGTACGTTTGTATAGCATTCTTAACATTGTATATTCCTGAACCACTTCACAGTGAATGGTTTAAGATGGTAAACTCAATAAAATACATACATAGCTAGGTAGTGTTATGATTAACAACCACCCTCTTTCGGATTAATTCAAAAGTTATTTATTTGCAAGGTTTTGAACTGTTTAAACCTGTGTGAATATATTATGTTGGTTAATCTTAAAAGCAGAGATCTGCTCACAGGGTAAAATCATTTTCAGTTCTTATTTGAAAATATCAAGTTGTTTATTCATAAAAAACAACGCGGTTCTTCACACTTTTTCAACGGTTAAATTAATCTGTGGGGTCATTTTAATTGTATATTAATGAAATACTTTGCTTACACCAGATTTAAATCTACATGTTTCAAAGTCAATGGCTTCTTTGTAGATTATTATTGATTAAAAAGTGGTGTAAACAAATTATTTCATGTAAGTTTTTTTTATTATTTCATTTATAAATAATCAAAATGACGCCACAGAGTAATTTAACTGTTGAAGAAGTTTGTTTTTAACTCCGCAGAACAGGCGAATCGTCTGATTAAAGATTAACACTCACCAGACAAAATGTAATTGCATTTGTGATTACATATACCCACTGATAAAAATGAATACTTAACTAACAATTATTACGTTTCAAATAAAAGTAATAATAATTTGTAAACTTGTAAACAAGTGCGATGTAGAATCAATTTTGGTCATTAGGTCTCCTTTACTATGCACACGAATAGTTACAGTTAGATATGTTTTTAATCGTTGGTCTGTTTTATTTTGCAGGTGTCCGGCGCGCGTCTGGGCTTGGGCGCGCTGCGGCCTCGCGCCGTGCTCATGTGCGGCGCGGTGGGCGGAGAGGGCGGCGTGGCACTGCAGCTGCGCGGCGCCGGCGAGGTGGCCGTCTCCTGCCAGGACCCCGCGCTGCTGGCCGACCTGCTGGCCACGCTACACGCTGCCGGTGAGCCTAACACACACTCCCTACTCCCTGATCCCTGATCCCTGCTCAGGGGACTGGATTCACGAGGACTCATGTTGCGCTGTTGCGATATACTAATTGGGGGGCACGGCAAGGTGGCTGGCATTTCGTGGTGATAGACGCCCCTTTCACACCTGGAAATAATATTTGAATTTTTTGTTTATGCAACTATGGAATTCTTAGCTAGCTTTGATTAACTAAGCTAACCTGACGTAGTTCAACAGTTTGATGGTCTACTGTGTGTGTGAAGAATGTGTAGAAAAGCACTCCTCTCGAGCTGTTGAATCACCAGTCTGAAAACTACTTCAGGCGACTTTGTTACACACGTGTTAGTGAAAAGTCGTTTCAATTTTGTGGCGCAGGGTTGACGATTTTAATCGAACATTTCGAAATAAAAAAAAAATAATGTTAATAAATAGGTAATAAAACAATTGGATTTTTTTACGTGAATACCGAACAAGATTTCTAACTGCTCCTAACCATCTGGTGCGAGTGTCTATGGTATCCCCAATTGGGGTGTGTTATAAGGCTTAAGGTAGTTGGGTGGGAAAGAAGATGGAGAGGAAGGTGTTAAAGTACCTGGATATTCAGATCTGGTTATCAAACATGGCCAAAACTATTTCTAGCAACGATTCAATTTTGAATGGTGGTCTTAGAATAGGGCGATACTGAGAGTATCTTCCACTCTATGATGAGATATCTGGAACACTGACAAATTTTATAGCGAAATCAAACAGGAAAATTTTTCACGCCGAAAAACGTTGTTTTACTGAAAAGATGTAAAATCTATTGTTAACCATGTTATTGTTAAAACTCACAGCACAAACTCAAACAATGCGATAATCCGCGCTTTAGAGTGATTTTGTCAGTTGACGTTTGGATATTTATCTTTTTTTAAATCATCGCATCGAACCGAATAATGTTCAGCTTACCAGAATTTAAACAAAACATGCATTTTGCAGTGAATAAATGCAACATTGTTTATTTCCATAAAATAAAATAATAACATCGGGATGATACTGAGATAAACGTAAATGAAAAGATTCCTTGTTTGAATCGAATTGTTGCTCAAAATGGCTTAGCCGTATTAAGACGAAACAATGCCCTAAAATAAAGCCAGAATCTTAACGACGTAAGTGAAGCAGCCGTGCACAAAAATATGCGACACGCGGCTCTAATGTATTGAACAGACTTGCGGTTGAAACTGCCTTATCGAATCTCTAGAAACATTTGAGATTTTAGTAACACGTTCATCAGAAATAATTAAAATGTGGGCATCAATCAAACCCCCGTTTTAGAGTCTTATGTCGCCATAATTGGCCAGATCTGAAAATCAGGTACTTCCCAAAATTTCCCTTAACATCTCTTTTCTCTTTGGGCCCCAGATTTTAGAATATAACCCAGATTGAAGATGCCAGCGTCCTAACCCGGTAACGCGGTAATTATTAAAAACGTATATATTTAGAATAATGAAAATATTGATAATTTGGATAAAATCATATAATTTCAAGACAATTTGCCAATCAGTCGACGAACGAATTACACCTTATCTAACTGAACTCAATTGCGCTTTGTTCAATTAATGGCCTGATTTATACGATATGGGGTTAGTCAGTGAACCATCTCCGTTACTGATCTGAATTAAACTGCAACACGGGCATTGTGTGGGGGCATAATCTGTATACAGATCTACAGATGTATATATAACTTGTATATGCACTTGTGTGGGATGCTGCAACAACAAAGGAGGTGGAATAGAGACATAGGACAACTGAAACTAGTTGGATAACTAATTAGCGGAGCTTGGAACCACGAGAAGTTCACACGTAACTGAATTACGTACGACCAGAACTCTATGTCTTTGAAGCTGAGTTCGCTATAGATATTCCGTGCAGGATGCATATTCCTTCACTAGCATTTCAATTATTAAGTATATATTTTACTAAACTTGCACATTGAGTACTAAGAAAAAGTAGATTTATTATTTTTATTAGTGGATCCGTACGAGATATCGTTTTCGGTAATAAATAACTACAAATCTTGTAAGCAGAAATTAACCCATTCCCCGACATATGATAAATCTGAAACTTGACAAAAAGACTCATTGACGATGACAATGCTATCTATCTTTTGGTGGCAATCACGTACACACGCGGACATACACGATTTTTTTTAAATAGGGTGATATTACAGCAGTTATACAGGGTTTTCCAATAAGAGGTGTTATTTTTATATTCAATCGTAAAAGATCAATGGTTTCGTTGCTTGTGTAGCACGTAGCGCCGTCTTGTTGAAAGTAAACGCTGTCCAGATCAATACTATTCAATTCCGGCCATAAGAAATCATTAATCATATCTCAATAGCGTAATCCATTCACCGTAACTGTTGCTCCAGCCTCATTTTCAAAAAAGTAAGGTCCAATGACTCTGCCGGACCATAAACCGCACCAAACAGTCACACGTTGAGGCTTTTCAACAATAACTCTTGGGTTTTCCGAGCCCCAGATGCGACAATTTTGCTTGTTGACGAAGCCACCGAGGTGGAAATGGGCCTCATCACTCAAGATGATTTGCATTTGATTCACTCAAGTGAATTTTAATAATTTCAATGCGTTGTTGAAGCGTGTATCGTTCTATTTTTATTAATGGCGTATTTTCTACTTTTCAAATGTAGAAAAATGACAGCTTCAAAAGTAAAATTCACCAAAACCCACCCACCGTGCTATCGACCGCAAACATATTTAAAATTCATTAAACTTTATATTAATTTTTAGCGGTTCAACTTAATGAAACTCTGAATGTGGTTTATTGTCTTTATTATACATTAAAATTGATATTTCGGCTCCCAATAACTCGCTGATTGAACTGAAATAATGGGCTGAAAATATGTTAGTGAATCTAAACATTTCAAGCTTTACTTTTAGTTTACTTTTAATCGTTAGACACTTTTAGGGATATCTTTTAAGGTTATGCACTACGTTGTGTAATATTTTAAATTGAGCCGCTATCAATAATAACCCTTACGTAGATGGCGATAAGGTTCAAATTCCCGCTTAACACCATCCGCCTGTTTTGATTTATGCAAAAAAAAAAAACATGGCAAAAAAGTGCATTTTATTTTATTTTGTATTATCAGGCATAAATATTTAATTTTTTTTCGATCATTTTATAAATAACTTAATTTTCCACATTATGCAATAAAATCATAACCGAAAATGGGTTCGTAAGTAGGAGATTTTGAACTTGAAAGCAGTTTTCATAGGCCTTATACATAATTTTTTTCTGGGCTTATAAAAAGACTTATCTAAAAAATACTCGATTATTTCAAAGGCTAAGATGTATTCTACTTGCAGTATTTAATTAAAGCATCTGAAACATTTCTAGGCGACCAAATTTTCAAACGAAAAACACATGATTTTGCATTACTACGAATGGCATCGCCTTAAAAGTCGAAATTGAAAGATATGACAACGGAAGTTGCAAGGTTTTCCATTTTATTGTGCTTTCTTTTGTAATTTTCCTTCTTCCTTAATTTGTAAGTTTTACAGATTACTATATCTTTTTATGATTCCTGATCCGTAATATAGCCTAGGTATTAAAAAAATACATGTATTTTGATGAATCTTATAACACTGTTTGATCAAAATTCCGTAATTTACTGCCACATGGTTTACTTTTTAATTAACGTAAGCTCTTCTCAGTCACGGCAGGTTGTTGCGAGTACAGGGGAAATATAAAAGAAATAAGAAAAATGTTTCTTTTTTATTATTGAGGGCCTATCCATCACTTGGCTGACGGCATCTGAACTGCGGGTTTCCATCGATCACCAAACACACGGCAGAGTGAAACAATGATCTAAAATAAAATGAAAATTCCTTAATTAAATTAAATGTTGTTACCCAGGCATATTTCACATAAGTTCAAATAAGTGTACAGATTTATGAAAAATATCTCGGGAGGATATTGTAAGTATATTTACTACTTCACTACAGCATTTATATTACATCCATCATAATTTATGTTTTACGTGAATCCAGGGCAAGAGTCCCAACTGCTCCCAACCGTCTGAAGCCAGTGAGACTACAGGGATGCCCGATTGGGATATTTTGTGAGGCGGAAGGTAGTGGAGAAGGGAAGGCGATAGGTTAAGGGAAGGAGGAGTACCTGACTATTCAGATCTGGTCACCAAATACGGCTAAAGCCATTTAAAGTAACGTTTCAATTCTGAATCGTGGTCTTACACCGGGCAATACTAAGAGTATCTTCCACCCTGGAACGTGCCGTAAAATTGTGAATCGTGAAATAAAACAAATTAATCCACATCTTTATTCTGACATATTTGAAAATTGAAACATTTAGCTGACAACTTCATTCAGAGTTCCGGCATCTCCCTAGTGAAAAATCGTCATTTAGAACTGAAACATTGCTTGAAATGGTTTTAGCCGTGCTTGGTGAATAGATCTGAATTGCCAGGTACTTTCCAAACTTCCCCTTCTTTCTACCACTCTCTTCAGCCTCTTAAGTTATCCCGATCGGTAATGTCATAGTCCCACAGGCTTCTTAAGCGGTGCCGACTCAAAAGACGTACAAATAAACAGTAAGCAGTCAAAAAGAAAGATATGACACCGTGTTAAGCTCGGCGTGCGCAAGTAAATATTGATTATTAAAAAAGTAATATACAGTGTTGTAACTCAACTCCCCGTATTCGCTCAAGCTTTACACAGAGTTTTTTTAAAATCAGACCTAAACAGTGACCTTCCTCTTGTTACAAAACAAAAATTAAGTGTGCAAATTTTCATCAACCTCGGACTAAAACTGTAGATTTGCATACAAATAAAAACCACGCCGCACACCCGTCAGCCGTCCGCTCGCCGTCCACTCGTCACAAACAGACAATCGACTTTATATATAAGAAGATTTGCGGCAGGTTCTAGTGGAAGATGCTCTCAGTAAGACCACCATTCAGAAATTTAAACTTAATTGAAATATAGCTTGTGCTTTGCGACCAGATGTAGATAACCACCTTCCCACCTTCATCTTCTCCTCCCCGCCACCATCAGCCTCACAACACACCCCAACTGGGAATGCCATAGTCTCACTGGTTCCAGATGATTAGGAGCAATTCAGACACTTGTGCGGTATTCATAAAAATAAATTGATTTCAGAATCATAGTTTTTCAACCAGAACATTTGAAAATTAAATTTTCTTATATTCCAACAATCTAAGCATTTTAACATTGGGATTATTTCCGCAAAATAAAATAGCACCGATCCACTCTGTATAATGCGGCTCTTTCCAATTACTCGCGGAAACAAGCAGACCGCAGGAGGAATTTTTTTTCTGTCCGAGTTTCAAGTAAGTTTTCCTCGCTGAAAGTTAAAGTGGCCGCCGAATTGTTGGGTCTTTTGGTTTGAAATATCAATAAAGAAGCCTGTTTATTTAGTCCGGGCGACTTGGAAGACAAGTGACTTTGGAAAACTTTGACAGATGCTCATAAATTTCATAAACAAAGTCGTCAGACTGTTGGGCTTTGGGCTGAGAACTTATAGGGCTTCGTATTTACACTTTGACGCGAGTTACTAGTTGTAGCTTCACTGTCAAGTTCAACAGATTGTTTATGAGAAACTTGAAAAAACTCCATGATAAAAAGATATTTGAGTTCATGATTAAATAATATCATGCATTCTTAGGTTCAGCGTCTTTGCTAATAATTGTAAATCACCAAAATACAGATTTTTATTATTATTGTGCAAAAAATACTGTATTACCGAAACGAATACGAAGTAGGGGTACATTGTAATTGTTTATATTGACATGTGGTTATCGTGGTGTATAAATGAAAGATCTCTTCAACTCAGGTATAGCGTTTATTGATAAGTTGAAAGCTGATTTACAATCGCAATATTTCACGTTTATTTATGCACAAATACTATGGAATGCTCGCGAAACTAGGTCGTGGTACTGTAGATAGCAGCTGTCGACGATAGTAAATACTGAATACTAAAAATATGCTCGGTGCGTTGGGCTTATTTATATTGTCCGGCTGGTGGCAACAGTAGGTAGATAAATGGCAACTAAATCGAGGCCACTCGCTCGGTGTGGACCTTTCTCGAAGTTTCGACGGCGCGGAAATTATGCCTAGGCGGTAGACTCGAACCTTCTGGCAAGTTGTCGTAGTGTCCCAGACGGACTGCAGTATTATTGTCGTCGATAGACAAGTAGGTGCTTGTAGTACGTAGGTTGCTCTGTTTTGATTTCGACTGCGAGTACGTACCTAAGTAGCAAGTAGCAAGTACGTACCTAAGTAGCGTCGAGCTGTTTATTATTAATGATTTAATCTGGATTCTTCTGCTACAGACATAATAATTCTCTATCCTTTTTAAAAACCAAAGGGGAGAGATCTCCTAAAACGGGTTCTTGCAAAACGACACGGTATAATTATGAAAACTCAGGATTGTAACGTGATATGCAAAAGAAATCAGACAATACGATCTGAAATTACAAAATTGTTTTGAATAGCATCATGCCAGTAGCTCGGAAAATCTCCACCTGCTGACAGAAACACAAAGAGCCTAAAAAACATCGGTTAATTTTTGGTCATATATTTCTAGGTACAATTCTCGCGCTATTATAAATAAGAATCTAAACGAAGTATATTGACGTTACTTCAGAAGAGAAACTAAAACAAAATCCTTTTTTAATGGTGACCGGATAAGTCATCAAAATTACAATTCAACAAACCTTTAAAACGTGATATAAAGTCAAGAAAATCGATTAAACAAAACTAGGTTAAATTGGTTACTTAGGTTAGGTTTTAAGTTAGGTTTTTTGGCTCTTAATGACTTTATGCGACTTTTTAAAGTTATGTCTATTTGAATTTCGATTTTGTTTTCGTGATCGAATGAATAATATAATTAAGGCGATGCCATACGTAGTAATGCAAAATCATGTGTTTTTGGTTTGAAAATTTGTTCGCCTAGAAATGTTTCAGATGCTTTAATTAAATACTGCGGGTAGAATACATCTTGGTCTTTGAAATAATTGAGTATTTTTTAGATAAGTCTTTTTATAAGCCCAGAAAAAAATAATGTAAAGGCCTATGAAAACTGCTTTAAAGTTCAAAATCTCCTACTTACGGACCCATTTTCGGTTATGATTTTATTGTATAATGTGGAATATTAAGTTATTCATAAAATGATCGAAAAAAAATTAAATATTTATGCCTGAACATCCACAAAATAAAATAAAAGGCATTTTTTGGCCATGTTTTTTTTCTTACATAAATCAAAAGAGGCGGATGGTGTTAAGCGGGAATTTAAACCTTATCGCCATCTACGTAAGGGTTGTTATTGATAGCGGCTCAATTTAAAATATTACACGACGTAGTGCATCGCCTTAATAAAATTGAAATGGAATTTTGGAAGTGGAAATTAAACCACTTTCCGGCATTCGATCAAGCTGAAACTCAGCCGATAGACTCGCTGTCGATGAAAAATTTCATCCATCCATTTTGGTGGCAAAATTACACCAGTTAATATACGAAATAAATTTGGGGAGAAAGGCTCAATCTTGTCGGGGTTGTCAAGAAAAGATCAATGCATGAAGCTGGTTCTTCTGAGCACTTTTCATAAAAAAATATTGGTAAAAAAGAACAGCGCATCTGCAATCTACCTTTATATAAATGTACTCATTTGTTTCCTATTTTCCAAATTTGTCTCGGATCTGTGACGTCACCCACCTCTCACTTACAATTTATCTTCTTAAGCACCACTAATTAAAATTAGTTTATAAATAATGAACTCTTCGCCAAACAGACGTGTTGTCGTTTTGTACTGCTCGAGAATTCTGAGGCGGCAGCTGAAAAATTGACGCTGATTCAGCACATCCCCCTACTTCACTATTAGATTTAGATACCTTTTACTATACCTTACTGACCGAGATTCTATCGACGGAAGAATCCGAATTAAATTAGCCTTGCCTTTAAATATCAGTACCGGTACAGCTTCGATCAGAAATCTTTTCCTAAGGAACGCCTTCTCACTCTGCGCATAAAATGGAAAAATAGATTCTTCGGAGTGGAATTTTATCCCCTCGTAATAGCGAAGGGGTTAGAAAATGAATTCCAAAATGGCTTTCAGGCCGTGCCTGTGGAAGACTGACTTTACACACTTCCCTGTGATTATTCCATCGGCACACAATGGGATTTATATTGAAAATACGCCTTATGTTTTTACAGTTAGGGAATACACGAAACTCCTTTGTAATAAAATATCATTTTTTACATTTGAAAAGAACACTTTTTTTAGTCCTTTGTTGAATTTTTTGGCGCTCTTTTAGATTACATTTGGGATAATCGTGTTTTGCTTAAGTTTTAGTGAGTACCTATCTTAAAATAATGAAATTATATATTGGCATAGAATAAAGAAGAAAACTGGAAATGTCTTCCATATAAATGTGAATGGAAATAAATGTGCCACTTACTTCTGTACACGGAGAAAAATTGCTAACAATGAATATTTATTAAAAATATATTCAAATTATTTGTAATCCTGTTAAAAACGGGATTGCAGGCCCTTAGTAAATGAATTGATAAATGGTTACCTGTTAAGCTTTTAGTAAAAGAGGAATGTGTTATCTCAATGTCGTAATACGTGTTCATAAAAATCATAAAATTTTCGAATTTCGCCATTATATGAACACTATGAACAGTAAACACGGGTTCCGATATATTAAGAAGTTACTAAATGTTTATTAGAAAACGGCCTGCAATCCCGTTTTAATAAGAAATCCTCATTTTTCTCCGTGTACGACTGACTTATGTACCTTTTGGTTCTAGACCATTTAGTGCGCTGTCTGTCTCTCTTACATTTGCCTGAAAAAGTATATCTCACTTTAATTTTGTAATCAAGGTAAAACACAGTTTTGCATGGAAGTATAAGCCTAAATTAGGCTTGTATTTGTATCACCAAAGACGCCCACAGGGCACTTCTTGTGTTATTATGTATTATATGTATATTTGTACTCTAAAAATATACCTACTTATTGAGACGTAAAGACTTCAAATTCGGTATATGTAAAAATATAGATAGATATTTCGTACATAACGTAAACACACGGAGAAAAATGAGTATTGCTGATTTATTAAAATTCGGTTAAAAACGGGATTGCAGGCTGTATTCTTGTTAAGCTTTTAGTAAATTCCTAATATATCGTAACACGTTTTCATACATCTGCATTTGACCTGATAGCATTTTAGCATTTTTATCAACACGATAAAAAATTCTGCTTTACTGAAAGTTTATTAGGAAACCTATCACTTCATTTGTTAAAGGCCTGAATCCCGTTTTTAACAGGATTCCTAATAATTTGAAGAGATTCTCAATTCATTGGCAATATTTCATATGCTATAGTTAAGTTTTCTATGTGTGCGTATTCGAAATAAATTGCCTTCATTATGTGTGGTATTGTTCAATCAGTAAGTAATAAAGACCGAATTATTAATATTACGTAACATTTTCAGAATTATTGACGAAAATGTTTTTCCCTTTGTGCATGAAACCAATATTATCTGAAATATTATTGAATATTCGTGGAATAGTCACATTTGCGGTTGTTTTGTATATTGATGGAGAAATTTGTTGGTTATTTGGTTTTTGACTGAAAACGTTTTTGGTTATGAAATTTTGTGGTTAATATTAATAACTTTATTGAATTAATACATAATTAATGTATCATTATTTTTTTTTAAGTTATTTTTTTTAGTTTGTACCTACCTATCAGCGTGAAAAGATGTACCCTATAACTATAACAAAATACACGACCAGACCATGATTAGAACAAAGGATGATAGTACCAAAAATTAATTCATCTTTTGGACGTTTCCGTAGGTATTCCTGGCTGTGTATAATGGGTTCAATCAGCAAAGTTGAAACAGATCCTCTTAAAAAGCAAATTACCATATGGCTGATAAAAATGGCAGATTGAAATCGGAAAGCATGCTGAATGAAATCATTGTCTGACTAAAGAAAAATCCTTAAGTGAAATCATTCCGACTTTATCCCTATTATTGTATATTATTTTTGTTTTTATATTACTATTTATGTCAGGATGTTGCCCCATAATACGGGCATTTACCTTTTTTAGGGAATTAATAATAAATAAATAAATAAGTGTGATATACAACAATTTGAAGGAAAACTAATATCGCCAGTTTAAATAAAACCTTTCAATTCTTATGTTCTCTAGAGGCCCAACAAATAGATTTTTTGCACAGCGAGAGCTAATTTATCATATTTGAAATAGATTGATCATTTTCATATGAAGTAAGATAAATCTGATATTATTATTTTTTATTCAAGATTCAACTAGAAATAACTAATACATTACACATAAATACATTACATAACGATATTATTCACTTTCATTGTTTTGTTCATTGAGCACAAAAATCGGGAAAAAAATCTTTAGCCACCATGTTGGATATTGTGAACTTTTGGCAGTGATTCTTTGGAACTTGTATTGATATACATTTTTTTAAATTTACATGCTTGTACATACAGTTTGCAGGTAAATAAATTAAAAGTGCAAGTGATACAAAAAATGTTCTTAATTTAAAACATGAATACAGTGTTAAGTACAGTAACTGTATATGGTAATGTGTTGTGAACACATCACAACAAAAGCCTGTCCTAAGGTATGTATCTTTTCTAAATAGTATAAAATAAAGTCGCTTTTTGCATCTGTCTGTTTGTGCGCTTAGTTCTTCTAAGCTACGTAACGGATTTTGATAATTTTCAGTGAAAACTTTTCAATATCATTTAGAAAATTTCTTCCGGAACAGTTGGTTGTTCGCAAAATATATTCCAAGCCTATTAATATCCTCTTCCAATTCTAAGCAGTCATTCATGTTAGTGACTTTTTTGTAAATTTTTGTGTCATCTGCAAAAATATGGAATTTTGAGTTTTTAATCATGTCCCTGTATCATTGATATAAAAAATAAACAATAAAGGTCCCAGGTATGATCCTTGTGGAATTCCTGATGGTATATTATAGATATATATATATATATATATATATATATATATATATATATATATATATATATATATATATATATATGTGAAGAGAAACCCTTAGATCTAACTTCTGTTTGATCCATCATAGAAGGTAACGTATGTAAGTGGCACTTGTGCCATTAATTCCAAATATATTTTCCTGAAATTAACAGTTTTCTTTTGGATATTTTTTCTACACTTCTCCGCTGCTATTTTATTTGTGTCCTATAAGTACGATGAACTTTGCACAGCTCCGTCAAACACTTTATACCAAATAACAGGACCTACAACCAAGCTCCTTA